>NC_072793.1:37402500-42202500 GCF_028583425.1 Eublepharis macularius
TAAACGTCATGCCCGGACAAAGAGATAACCAATATGACGATCATTCTATAGACAATCCACCACCATCTTCCCCAAGCTACTTCTTTAAGGGTGAGAGAATACTCAGAACAAAGAGAAACCCCGACAGATTCCATCTGATCTCCTTCACAGTTCAGTCACCTCATCGCAGAGGACTGCTTTCCTGTCTGTTTTCGTACAGGAGCAGAACATTGTTCTGCGTAATCTTTTGTCTTCTCATACCACAGATATGCATGCCATCCAAAAAATTTATTGTATCCTTCCAATGTGAATAGTTTATGGTTTTTCAATAGCATCCACTCTTTCAACCAAACCAAACATATAGCTTCATAATACAATTGCAAATTCAGTAATTGTAGTCCACCTCTTTCCTTAGCATCATATATTGCCTTCATCTTGACTCTAGGCTTCTTCCCTGCCCATACAAAGTTCGAAATCTTCCTTTGCCATTTTTCAAATTGCTTATTATCTTTCACAATTGGTATTGTTTGCATTAAAAACATTATCCTCGGAAGTACATTCATCTTAATTACAGCAATATGACCCAACCATGATAAATTCATTTTGTCCCATTTCAACATGTCCATATCTATTTGTTGCCGTAGTTTGTCATAATTGTTTTTTAAAAGATCAATATTTTTCACAGTCAGCTCAATACCTAAATATTTTGTTTTATGGTCTACCTCACAATTCCTTATATCCATTAAATCCTGTTGTTCTTGTTTAGACATATTTTTACATATTAATTTTGATTTACTCTTATTTACATAAAATCCTGCTAAGTCCCCAAATTCTTTTATTTTCTCCATCAATCTTGGCATATTTTGGATTGGATCTTCCCCTATAACCATAATATCATCAGCAAAAGCTCTCACTTTATATGAAAAGCCTTTAATTTTGAAGCCTCTTATCAAACTCTTACCAGTTTGGTGTAGTGGTTAAGAGCACGGGACTCTAATCTGGAGAGCCGGGTTTGATTCCCCACTCCTCCACGAAGCCAGCTGGGTGACCTTGGGCGAGTCACAGTTCTCTGAGCTCTCTCAGCCCCACCCACCTCACAGGGTGATTGTTGTGGGGTAATAATAACACTTTGTAAACCGCTCTGAGTGGGCATTAAGTTGTCCTGAAGGGCGGTATATAAATCGAATGTTATTATTATTATTATTATATCATCTTCTCGTATCTGCCTCAGTAAAATTTCCAATACCATCACAAACAACAATGGGGAGAGTGGACATCCTTGTCTTGTTCCTTTACTTATTTCCAACTTTTTTGTTATATCACAATTTACAATTATAACTGCAGATTGGTCTTTATATATTGCCTTCACTGCTTGAATAAACATCTTACCCATTTGCATCTTTTCCATCATAGCAAACATAAAGTCCCAATTTAAATTGTCAAAAGCTTTTTCTGCATCCACAAAAAAAACCGACTTTTTCCCCTGGATTCTTGTCATAGTACTCTATAGCATTCAGTACTACTCTTAAATTATCTTTTATTTGTCTATCCGGCAAAAAGCCTGCTTGTTCCTCTGCTATAAACTCCACCAACCAGGCTTTAAGTCTTTCTGCCAATATTTTGGCAAAAATCTTATAGTCGTTATTAGTCAGAGATATCGGTCTATAATTTTTAACATTTGTTAAATTCTGTGCTTCTTTCGGTATCAGTGTAATATTGGCTTCATTCCATGTTTCCGGTATTTCCTGTCCTTCTAATATTGCTTTCATTACTTTTTGCATCAATTGTACTAATTCATCCGCCAATACTTTGTAAAATTTAGCCGTAATTCCATCTGGTCCTGGCACCTTTCCCACTTTTGTTGCTTGTATCGCCTCCACAATTTCTGTTACTGTAATTTTAGCATTCAAATTGTCTTTCAATTTCTTAGGCACCTCTGGCAAATTCATTTTATGAAAAAATTCCTCCATTAGCCTTTTGTCAATAGGTTTTTTCTGATATAATTTCGCATAATATTTATAAAATGCTCTCCCAATTGCATTCTGATCAAATAACTCTTTTCCATCTTCTATACTTCTACTTATTATTTTTTTCTCTCTCTTTTTCTTCAACTGCCATGCTAGATATTTCCCAGGTTTATTGGCTCCTTCAAAAGATTTTTGTTTCAATCTTTTCAGTTCCCATTCCACCTCCTTGTTTTCCATCGCTTTTATTTGTTCCTGTAACATTCTAATCCCATATTGCAATTTCTTTTTACCTGGTCTTTTCTTTAATTGTTGTTCTTTTTGCGTTATCTTTTCTCGAATTTCCTTGAATTTCAATTCTTTACTCTTCTTATCTCTGGCATTTAAATCTATCAGTACTCCTCGAATAACAGCCTTATAAGTATCCCATACTTTATGGATTGATACACCTTGATCCACATTGCATTGAATAAAGCATTTAGTCTCTTTTTTAAGAACATCCAAATTTGCTTGACTAAGCAGGAGATCCCCATTTATTCTCCATCTCAGTTTTTTCTTTCTCATTCCAAATCTCCACAACATAGGGTTATGATCTGAACTAATTTTTGGCAAAATATCCGTTTCCTTAGTCCACATTGCTAATTCTTTAGATGCCCAAATCATATCTATTCTTGACAGTGATTGGTGACTTGCTGAAAAAAACGTGTATTGCTTAGTCTTTGGGTTATGCTTTCTCCAAATATCTTCCAAACTTTCTTGTTTTTGAAATTCAAAAAATGACTTTGGCAATTTCCCCCTTATTCTTACTCATACTTATTTTTTTTGTCTAATTGTAAGTCCACCACACCATTAAAGTCCCCTGCCACAATCACTTGATCATATGTCATTTGATCCAATTGAGTCATTATTTCGTTAAAAAATTGTTCTTTTGCTCCATTAGGTGCATAAATTCCCAAAATCAATGTTTTCTTCCCATTGCACACAAATTCTACCGCCAGATATCTACCATCTCTGTCACTAACAATCTGTTTTGGTTGCAATTCTTCTTTTATGTAAATTACAATTCCTCTTTTCTTTTGCTTTGTTGCCACTACAAATTCATTTCCCAATTTCTTATTTTGTAAATACTTTTTATCTTGGTCCCTTATATGGGTTTCTTGTAGGCAAATTAAATTACATCTTTGTTTGGTAAGCCAATGAAATACTGCCCTGCGTTTTGAGGGTGAATTAAGTCCATTTACATTCCACGATATTAATTTGTACTCCATCTTTAAAGCCTACTTGTTTTAGGTAAGTCCTTTTCGTTCCCCAACAGGAACACTTCCATTGCATGTTTTGATTTAATCACTTGTCTCACAGATTGGAACTCAAAACTCAAGCCTTCAGGTATTTCCCATCTATATCTTATATTCATAACTTGCAATTTCTGTGTCAAATCCCTATATTTCTTTCTCTCTTGCATAACTCTCCTCGGTAACTCCTTCATAATTCTGACCCTTGTCCCCTCAAGTACCAACGGGGATTCAAAATGCATTCTAATAATTTCCTCCTTCATTCTTTTTGTAGTTAGCTGGACAATAACATTTCTTGGTAGATTCTTTTGCTCTGCATATCTTGAATTCACTCTATAGGCTATATCCAGGTTGGCCACCACCTCTTCCTTTTCCTTATTTAAAAATCCTGCTATTATTTCAGTGATTTGCTTCAGAGTTGATCCTGCCATTATCTCTGGAACACCTCTAAAACTAAGTTTTTCCATTGCTTTACATTCCATCACAGCCATCCTATCACTTAATGCTGATGTTTCTGCTTTTATGCCATCCGTTCTGAGTTCCACCTCCTGCACCTTCTGCTGTGTTGTTTGTAACTCTTTTTTTATCGATGGTTGTTGTGGGTTTTCCGGGCTGTATTGCCGTGGTCTTGGCATTGTAGTTCCTGACGTTTCGCCAGCAGCTGTGGCTGGCATCTTCAGAGGTGTAGCACCAAAAGACAAAGATCTCTCAGTGTCACAGTGTGGAAAAGATGTGGGTCATTTGTATCTACTCAGGAGGGGTGGGGTTGAGCTGAGTCATCCTGTGAGAGTTTCCCAGGGTGTGGAATGCTAATGGCGGGAGGCTTCACTGTATCCTGAGGAGGTTCTTTTGCATATGGATTGGTACTTGAAGTGCTAATCTTCTCTGCAGGGCTATTGTCGGGGATAGAATGTTTTGTTAGCCTGGTGTTTTTCAGAACTGGAAATCATGCTCTGTTCATTCTTAAGGTTTCTTCTTTCCTGTTGAAGTTTTGCTTATGCTTGTGAATTTCAATGGCTTCCCTGTGCAGTCTGACAAAGTAGTTGGAAGTGTTGTCCAGTATTTTGGTGTCCTGGAATAAGATACTGTGCCCTGTTTGCGTTAGGCTATGTTCAGCCACTGCTGATTTTTCAGGTTGTCCAAGTCTGCAGTGTCTTTCATGTTCTTTTATTCTTGTCTGGATGCTACGCTTTGTGGTCCCGATGTAAACTTGTCCACAGCTGCAGGGTATACGGTATACTCCTGCAGAGGTGAGGGGGTCTCTACTGTCTTTTGCTGATCGTAGCATCTGTTGTATTTTTCGGGTGGGTCTGAATACTGCTTGAAGGTTATGCTTTTTCATAAGCTTTCCCATCTGATCAGTAATTCCTTTGATATATGGCAAAAACACTTTTCCTGTAGGAGACTGTTTTTCCTTGGTTGTTTGATTCATCCTGGGTTTGATTGCTCTTCGGATTTCTTTTTTTCTTTTTCTTTTTCTTTTTTTATCATCAATATTTTTCACCAACTCTGCCACTTCAGATTTTATAGCCTCTTTAATATCCTTCAATAAATTTTGCTGTGACTCCTGTATCTGCTTTTGCAATTCCTGTACCATTTCTTATGTCTTTTGTATAGTTTCATTTATTTCTTTATTACTCTCCATGACTTTTTTGTCCAAGCCTTCAATCGCCGCCTGCCAATCTCTATCTTTATCTTTTTTTGCCATCGCTGGACTTGCCTTGGCACCCCATGAATCCGCTCTCTTTCTCAACTCCGTTTTCTCACCTGTCACTTTAAACTCCCGTATCGAATCTTAAATTGATAGTCCGATTTTTATATCATTCAAAATGTTGGGTGTCTTTTCTCTATGGTACAGTCTATGGTAAAGTTCACAACCTTCCCTTACTCAAAATGGCGAATTTCCCTTCTTCATAATGTCAGGCGTTTTGTCTCTATAATATAGTCTATGGTGAAGTCTTCGACCTTTCCCACTCTCAAGATGGTGAGTTTCCGCTTCCTCTTCAGGTCCTCTGTCCCACGCTGTTCTCCTTCCGTTGCTCCCCCAACATACTTCCTGCCCTTCTAGCCACGGCTTGCTGCTTTCAACAAGTACACAACTTCTCGTGATCTTTCCACCGCTTCCCACACTCCTTCCCTGTGTCGTTATCTCTCCAACCACAGGTATGCAAAACAAAACTTCTTTTTCAGTCTTTTCAACTCTCTTATATTCAAAAAATCACAATTTCCACTCCAAATCACTTTCTTACTTCCTCCGCTTTAGGTATCTGTCTCTTTAATTGAATATACTTTGGTCTCTGTTTAATTATCAAGTCTGTTAGGGGAGATAGCAATCTCTAGTTCTTTTGTTCTTCTTGGGTTGTACTCACTGTTTCTTTTGTTCAATTCTACTTTAAATCTGTTTCTGAAGCTTGGGTACGACAGTCTTGTGCCAATTAAATGACTCCAAAAGTTGCTGCAGAGATAATAGCCACCCTTCTACAAGGGGACCTCAAGGCAGAAAGGGAATCCTTTATTCAGAACCCCCCCTCTGCTGAGATCACTCACTCTTAGGGCCACAAAGCGTTCCTGCCCGATTTCTGCCTGAAATCAGGGGGCTGTGTGTGATCAAGGCACTGCGCCAGCCAGAAAACAACACCTCGGATGGTCCAGCTCCCTTGATCACTTCAGACCACCATAATCCCAAACCAGAAGCCCTGTTCCGCGTAATCTTAAAAGCCACTTCTCAGGCAAGGTTTCCAAGTACCCCGTGTTCGGCATTCAAAAGAAGCCCTACAAGTGTGGGATTCAAACCCACGAGTGCACAGCACACCGGATTTCTCAGTCGTTGCCTTCACCACACAGCCACCTATCCAAGCCAATGCATCTGCTACGTCCTGCCATTCCAAGTTCTGGATCAAGCCTCTCAATACGTGTGGGAAAGTGTTTCCTCATCTACTGCACAGTTGTGACCAAGGTTCAAGAGTGAAAAGTGAATTTCCAGAGCTGATTGATCCAAATATTCTGCAGGAGAGACCAGCTGCACACTGGCAGCAGAGAAAATCAGCAGAGTGTCACCCATAACCTTTGATAAGTAAGCCTCAGTCTTTCCCAGTGTGTAAGAGACTGCCCCACTCTCCTCGTTTAGGTGGCAGAAGCAACCTGCTGCTGAATATGGAGCTTCCTGCACAATCTTAAAAGCCACTTCTCAGGCAAGGTTTCCAAGTACCCCGCGTTCGGCATTCAAAAGAAGCCTTACAAGTGTGGGATTCAAACCCACGCGTGCACAGCACACCGGATTTCTCAGCTGTCGCCTTCACCACACAGCCACCTCTCCTAGCCCATGCCTCTGGGTCCATTAAGAAAATATGGAATGCTTCACGAATTTGCATGTCATCCTTGCGCAGGGGCCATGCTAGTCTTCTCTGTATTGTTCCAATTTTAGCATATGTACCACCGAAGCAAGCACAAATAGCGTTGCTGCCAGGAAGGGTATAAATGGGTGAAACCTCCAAATATCTTTGGACTCATGGTGAGGGAGGAAAATGAGTAGAGCAGGAAGAGCTGAGCAAGGGATTCATCCTCCCAATGTTTCTTCTGGCCTCGGCCTTCATTGCCCCAGAGCCGGAGACCAGAGTGACTTTTTTATGCTGGAGAGGCGGAGCCATGCAAATGACTTAATGACATGCTGCAAAGAAGAAATTGCCGCTTCCTGTCAAAAAACAAGCAGGAGGAGCCCTCAGTCCGGGACCAAATCCGCTTTCTCCTCTCAGGCCTTCATATGCGAGGCCAAAACTATGGCTAGGGTGGGAATAGAATCCATATGTGGAGAGCAGGATAGAAATTGAGAGCAGGATAGAAAGAAGAAATTGCTGCTTCCTGTCAATAAACAAGCAGGAGGAGCCCTCAGTACAGGGCCAAATCCACTCTCTCCTCTCGGGGCTTCATATGCAAGGCCAGAATTATTGCTAGGGTGGGAATACAATCCACAGGATAGATTTCACGTCCATCGCCTTCTCATCTCGGTCACCTTACCACTAAACGTCATGCCCGGACAAAGAGATAACCAATATGACGATCATTCTATAGACAATCCACCACCATCTTCCCCAAGCTACTTCTTCAAGGGCGAGAGAATACTCAGAACAAAAAGAAACCCCAACAGATTCCATCTGATCTCCTTCACAGTTCAGTCACCTCATTGCAGAGGACTGCTTTCCTGTCTGTTTTGGTACAGGAGCAGAACATTGTTCTGCGTAATCTTAAAAGCCACTTTTCTGGCAAGGTTTCCAAGTAACCATGTTTGGCATTCAAAAGATGCCTTACAAGTGTGAGATTGAAACCCACGCGTTCACAGCGCAACGGATTTCTAAGCCGTCACCTTCACCACTCAGCCACCTTGTCCCAGCCCAGTCCTCTCTGCTACCTCCTGCCATTCCATGTGATGGATAAAGCCTCTCAACACGTGCGGGAAGGTTTTTCCTCATTTACTGCACAGTTGTGGCCAAGATTCATGAGTGAAATGTGAATTTACAGAGCAGATTGATCCAAATATTCTACAGCAGAGACCTGCTGCACTCTGGCAGCCAAGAAAACAGCGGAGTGTCACCCATTATTGTCTACCCTCTCAGTCCACCAAGCATATCGTTACTCACCACATCGAGGGATTTTCAACACACAAAACTGACGTGAGCCTTCATAACACCATTATGCGGCCATATTATAATACATCCTCTTCTAATTGTTGTGTTTAAATACCAAACGCTAAGCTACTACACTTGCATGTTATGGCGGTAAAACGCCATATATACCAAATCTCAGACGAGGCATGTAATCTCTCATACCAGATTAATAACAATCTTAAATGAAACAAGAAAGCTCCAACTCATGCTTGAGACCATGAAGGGACATAGTGTTCAGTCTAAAAATCCAGGCTGATTCTTATTGGAGTAATAATTTCTGAATTGTAGCCCAGGGGTCATGAGTGATCACTTCTACGACAGTGAAATGGAACTGGCCGTTTCCAGAATGAAATTCCATAAAGTGTGCTGGCAGGGGGGCATCTGGGTTTCTGTTTCTAATTCTAGACACATGCTCTTGAATCCAGACCTGCTCGGGACACACTGTGCTGCCTACATATAAACGGGGTCAAGTACACTCAATGAGGTAAACAACCCCTGAGGTGTTACATGTAGAAAAGTTTTAAAGATAAATTCTTGCCCAAGTGTCTGATAGAATGAATATGTTGCCAAGGGTAACTTATGTATTGGCCCTAGCTTGAATAAACGTTAGGCTTCCTTGACTCTGAGTCTCATTGGAGGTTACAGTTGGCAAGCAGCCAATGGCCCGCTCTAAATAAAGGCCAATCACAGTCTTGTAAATATGTTATATTGTATATAGTTCATGCAAATGATGATATCCTGGAATGTTGGTTGATGGTTACGTCAGCGGTGGGGTTTGTATGTATATATTGAGGGGTTCTGTTCTGCTGATGATCTGTCTGTTCTGGTTGGCAATAAAGCATGTTGTTTGAGCTAAATCACTCTGGGCTGAAATCATTCTGAGCTCCAGGCTCAGGACACAATAGTAACCAACTGGCATACGCTGCAGTGACCACAAGGAAAATGTCACTTACTGGTTCCCTGGTCTGAATGTACCAGATTATCTTTCAGACTGCAGGTCCATATATATGCAATCATGGGCAACCTCTCACAGCCCACGATACCTGCAATTAAATGACAGTGTCTGTAAATCACACTCCTGATGCCACGTGAGAGTGGGGTGTAATATACCGCCCATATAATCCTATCTACCTCTGTTGCTCCCTTCTGCTCAAACAAGGCATTTCTATCTGCAGCATCTGCCCATCAATTGGCATTGGCCAGTACACGGTCAGGATACCCTCTGCTTCTGAAATCCTCACACAGAGCACATCTCTCGCATATAGTCCTCCTGTCTGGTTGAATTCTTTTTAATACACAACAATTGACTATAAGGAATGTAGTCAACTAAGTGATGGGGATGGAAGGATGAATACCATAGATAAGAATTACGATCTGTGGTTTATGTGAAAGATCTGACAGCTGTACGATGTTCTCTGTTTCTGAACACAGCCACATCCAAAAAACTGATGTGGTAGGTATGAGTTTGCCAATAGTATTGAATATTGGCACATATAGAATCATAGAATCATAGAGTTGGAAGGGGCCGTACAGACCATCTAGTCCAACCCCCTGCCCAGTGCAGGATCAGCCTATGGAATTCATCCATTTCCCAAAGACACTCACATCTCCTGGCACCTTAAATATTATGAATAAATCGTCAATATACCTTTTAAACATAGCAATTCTATCCCCAAATGGACTTGATTCAGAATATAAAGCCGTTCCAATTGTGCCAGATAAAGTTTAGCTATACTGGGCACAGCTGCGCATCCCATAGCAACACCCTTTATTTGAAAATAAGAACAGGTGTTTAAAGCGGAAAAAATTTTTCCGGCATGATATCCAACAGGTCTAGCAAAAAATGAGTGGGGGGAGAAACATTTGGGCAGCCTTCCAATGTTTCTTCGGGCCTTGGCCTCCTTTGCTCGAGAGCCAGAGACCAGAGCAACTTTTGGGGGCTGGAGGGGCACTGCCATGCAAATTACTTCAAGGCATGCTGCAAAGAGGAAATCGCTGCTCTCTTAAAAAAAAAAAGCAGTAGCAGAGGAACCCTCCTTCCTCTCAGTTCTCTCTTAGCCACCGCGAGGAGAACTTCACTCATGAACTTTATTGTTCCAAACTCATCAGTTATTTTTCTGGCTTATATTGACTTTGGACTGTCCTTCACTCTATAGTTCATGACTTGGCTTGTATGTTTCTAAATGTTTGATACAGCTCATCTGACTTCTCCTCTGATACTCTTTCTGTCCCTCAGAATGTCTCAGAGGACACTTTTCAAAAAGTGCACTAGTTGTGGTACCAAGATGACCCACATTGATCAGCAAAATCTTTGTTTCATCTGTTTGGGTGAAGGCCATAATGTCATGGCCGCACTTTGGGAGAAGGTCTTATCTGGCTCTAACCCTCTGGCAGCTAAGTCATCTGCTGCAAAGGAATGCCAACTGAGCTCCAATCCCCTGGCAGCTAAATCATCTGCCTTGAAGGAGTGCCCATCTAGGGTTGTCTTCTTCAAGATTAGCATTGAGGTCAGATCCAAAAAGCAGAAATTCACATTCTCCAAGGCCTCTCTTGGATTCTTCAGAATCACCACCAAAGAGACCTAAGAAATCTAGACAGAGCTCACCAGAACCGCTCCTCCAAGGTTGAAGAAGTTGTCCAGATCACAGCTAGGATCCCTTCGCCTCATCTGAATTCCCTGGAGAGGTCTTTTTCTGAAGGCAAAACTGAGCTCCATGACTCAGGAATACCTCATTCAGAGCAACTCGAGGAAGAAGGCTGGAGGCAAGATTCTGTCCACGGAACCTAGCAAGACTTGCAGAGATCCCCGACACCACCACCAGACCCTAGAGCCTCTAGGGTTCAAATGGACTCCCCTTGAACCTACTTACCTTCAGTTCTGGTGGGGTCATCGCTGATCTGAACAGCATCCATCTTCAGAACTGACGATGCTATTGTAGGCCCATCAAAATCACCATGAGTGTTGCATTCCTCCGCCTTACCATTGTCAGTGGCCAGAGGGGCCAAGCGGCCATGCTTTGTTGCATCCAAGACCATCTATAGATCTTTGGGTTGGAGAGGGCTACCCCCACCCTACCCTTTTCAGCTACAAGTTCAGTATGACTTCGAAGAGGTGGAAGAACTTGCGACAGCCACCTCCAGCATCGGAGCTGAAACAGTGTCAGATACATCACCCAACGACAATGTGGGTCAGAGCTCCAGTTCTCCGTATAAAGACCTTTGGATCTTCTCGGAGCAGTTGTTCATGATGGCAATCAAGCTAATTAATTCATGAATGGAAGCCTGAGGTTCTGGAATAAATAATAATCACAGATCATCTGCATATAAAATAATTTTAAATTCTAAAGAGTTATGTATATTTATTTATTGTTTATTTATTTATTTATGTCATTTATAGTCGCCTTTCTCACTGAGACTCAAAGTGGATTACACAGTATTAGATTAGTACATTCAATATCAAGAACATTTCCATAAACAATGCCATAGGTTAAATAGATACAAGTTCACATAGATATAGCATTAGCAGGAATCCAGTACAACGTAGTGGTAAAGTCTATGGTTCCTAACTCATTAATTAAGCATCTGAGACCCCCCTCCCTACAATACAGCCCTCCTATCTGAGTAAAAAGCCTTTTTGAATAATTCGGGTTTTGCATCGTTTGTTGAAAGACTGAGGTCTCTTCTGGTCTCCTCAGGCAAGCTGATCCACAGGGTAGGGGCTGCCACAGAAAAAGCCTGTGTATGGGTTGCTGTTGATTTTGCCCATGTGCAGGGTGCCACCTGCAGGAGATCCTGTTTGGATGAGTGAAGCTGGGGGATTATATGGAGGGAGGCAGTCCCGTAGGTATGCTGGACCAAAGCCATGAAGAGCTTTGTATGTAATAACTAATACCTTGAACTGAGCATGGTAACTAATGAGTAGCAATGGAGTGACTGTAGGATGGGAGTGATGTTCATGCTCCTGCTCGCTCCTAATAACAGTCAAGCCACAGCATTGTACACCAATTGTAGTCTCCTAGTTAATTTAGATGGGAGACCTATGTATAGTGCATTACAATGGTCAAGTCTTGATGTTACCAAGCATGGATCTAGGTGGCCAGGGTGGCCATGTTGAGGTAAGAGGCCATCTTTCAAGCTAGGGTGAGGTTGTAGAAAGTATTTTTTGCGGCTGCCTTAACTTGCTTTTCTAGTAATAGTGCTGGATCCAGTATAACCCCAAGGCTCTTTACTGAGTCTGCAAGAGTCAGACAAACTCCATCAAAAATGGGGAGAACAATGTCCTTCAGGATCTCTGCCTTCCATCTTGTCTGAGTTCAATTTCAATTTGTTCATTTTCAGCCATTTCACCACAATGTCAGGCAGTGATCTAAGATTTCTACTGAATCTTGTGGATACCAGGATAGTGAGATATAGAGTTGGGTGTCATCTGCATATTGCTGACATCCAATTCCATAGCTGCAAATGTGTTCTCCTAAAGGCTTTACATAGAGGTTGAATAACATGGGAGATAAGATGGGAGATAAGATTGTACCCTGTGCAACCCCTCAAGATGGTTCCCATTCTGGAGATAGCTGATCTCTGACAGCAACTCTTTGAGTCCATTCCATGAGAAACTATTTAAACCAGTCCAAGGTGCATCCTTTGATGCCCACTTCTGTCTCTAAATGCCTCAACAGGATGGCATGGTCTGCTGTGTCAAAGGCTGCAGATAGATCCAGGAAGAGCAATAAGCAGGCATGGCCTTTGTCTATGTTCAGATGAAGATCATCTACTAACGCTACTAGTGCCGTCTCTATCCCATGCCCTGGTCTGAATCCAGACTGGAAAGAGTCCAGAGTACTAGAGGTATCCAAGAAAGTCTGGATTTGGTCAGCTACTGCTCTCTTGATCACTTTGCCCAGAAAGGGCAGATTAGAGACTGGGTGATAATTGGCTACATCGTTTTTGTTTAGGGACAAAAAACATGTATATTATTATTTTGTCTAATAATACAAACTATAGGTTCCAAACAGAAATAAAAAACAAAACGAGAAAGAGGACAACCTCGTCTAGTGCCCTTTTAAAGAGGAAAAGAGTGTGGAAGAGATGCCATTGGTCTGTCCCCTAGATCTAGGGGATGTCATTTTTACATGTGTAGGATGATGACTGTAAAATCTCAAAGAGAATTTCAATCTGTTGGCTTTTTATATAGACTAGTATACTGTTTGTAATCCTCCTTTATAATAATCACATCCAAATCTGCTGTCCTAGTGAAGTTCAGATTTGATGTTCTCATCCTGTAAACCAAGGGTCCCCAACGTGGTGCCTGTGGGCACAATCGGGCGCACTGACACCTTTTCTGGTGTACACCAAGTGCTTTTAGAACATGGGTGGAGTCAGGTGATTTTGATTGGCCATTGGAGTATTGAAGCAAATTTTTAAGGTCATAACTATTACATTAAAAGCCCCTCATATCTGCAATTGAGATAAACGAAATCCACAGCATTCTCCTGGTTCCGCAAGGTAACTTTCTCAAAAAAAGAGATAAGGTTAGTCTGACACAGCTTGTTCTTGAGAAACCCATGCTGGCTCTTAGTAATCACAGCCATCCTTTCTAAATGCTCAAGGACTGACTGATGATTTATTCTAAAACTTTTCGAGTGATAGATGTCAAGCTGATGAGTCAGTAGTTACCCAAATCCTCCTTTTTCCCTTTGCTATTTTGTTGTTTATTTATAGTCCACTTTTCTCACTGAGCTCCAAGGTGGATTACATACTGCAAATGAATACCATATAATTAATAGTTATGACATTCACAAAACAGAAATACAATATGATCAACCTACTGGCTATAAAAATATATTCTAGTAGTTATATTATAATAATCAAAATAAGTAACATATTTATCTATACACCTTCTCCAAAATATGACGCTTAAAGCAAACTACATCTCTATGATCTGATACTGAAAATTCATAACCAAATTAGAAAGCTAATTTATCTTATTTATTTCCAGTTTTTATCTATAATAGGCAAAATAAGTTTCTCATTTCTCTTTGAATTCTTTAAATGGTCTTCTGTTTATAAAATTCATAAATTTTGCCATTACCGAATATTCTGACATTTTGTCTTTCCAGTTTTCTCTGGTTAGGCATTCTTCTTCTTTCCATTTGCTTGCCATTACTACTCTACCCACCATCAGAAGATATCTGAATAATTCATGTAGTATTCTTTCAACATTGTCTGGTAATATTCCCAGCAACATGGTCTCAGGTTTCATAACAAAATCAATTTTTAATATCTTCTGAATCTTAGCATGTATATCTTTCCAGAATTTTTTTGTTTTTTTACATGTCCCCCACATATGGGCCGCTTCTACACACTCTAATTTTTTCAGGTTTTCCCAGTCCCTAAGCCGCGTTTTCCCAATCCGCTTCAAGAACTCATCTTCTACATGCATTGTCCTCATGCGTGTTTTGTGGATGTTTACTGCAGGAAAAAGAAGGTCTCAAAACAGAAAGTGTGTTCTTTATCAATGCCTCATCACAAATGATGTTGGTGCATTCTCACCCAACTTTTTTTTTTTTTTGCGCATATGCGGGATTGCACTATACCATTGTCTTGTCTTTCAGCTTCTGTAGAAACTGGGCATGTGTAGTACTCCATTCTTGACCACTGATTTCCCACTCAAAGTTTTAAATGCAAAAGTGTTTAATAAATATGTGAACAGTAAAGTAGCATGATCGCGCAATTTCATATCCTTCTATATAAAAGGCAAACCGTGTTCCCTAGCACTCACTCCTTATCCTTGCAGAGGCGCAGTATGCAGGGATAAGAAGCAAGTGAGGGGCAAAAGAGTTTGCCTCTCTGCTGCCTCCATGGGCCTCCAGAGGCCCGGAAGAGCTCAACATGGGCTGTGGGAAGGTTCAGCACAGTAGTGCTGCCCTCCCAAAATCCCACAGCAGTAGGGGCGGGGCTCCCCACCACCCCGGTGGGGCCTTGGGAGGGCTGCTCACAAGTCAAGCAGTGGTGGAGGGGTCGGAGGTGGAGGAAGCCCCTGCTCTCTTTCCTGATCCCCCCTCTGACTGATACCTTGAGGAGAGGCACGAGGGGGGAGCGCTGCTAGGGCCTGCTGTATTTTCCAAAATAACGGCCTTATTGCTTGTTCGAAATAAAATCAGAAATGGTATTCTTTTCCCAATGTTGTTCCTAGACTGATAGTCTGATTGCTGAGTTATCCAATGTAGCAAGCACTCCAGTATGATTCCCTTTGTATACAAAGATATTGTAATAGCGCAAGGGCAATTTTAAAAAGGGAGCCCTGGCCCTGGTTGAGGCCAGACAGATGTCCTTCGGGCCAGGGACCACCAGGAGTTCCTTGTCTGCAGAGCGCAACACCCTGCAGGGGACGTAATGGAAGAGGCGGTCCCGCAGGTATGCAGGTCCCAGTCCGTGAAGGGCTTTAAACACCAAGACAACCTTGTCTTGTGCCTCTTTGTATTCCACATGGTTTAGTTAACTCTCCATTCATGACTATCCGTGCAGTCTGGGTTGTATAGATATACTTAGTCCATTTAATAAAATTGTCCCCAAAGTCCATATCTTCCAATATCTTAAACAAAAATTTCCAGTTTAAGTTATCAAAAGCCTTCTCGGCATCTAGGAAAATCAAAGCAACTTGTCTTTCATTATGTTTTTCTAAATATTTCAGAATGTCCAATACTGTTCTTACTTTGTCCTTTAGATGCCACTTAGATAGGAAGCCACTTTGGTCTTCGTGAATAATACCCCTTGGATACTTTTTTAAGTCTTCCTGCCAAGATAGATGCAAACAGCTTATAATCATTATTTAATAATGATATTGGCCTGTAGTTTCTTGTCAATGTGTGATCTTGTCCCTCTTTTGGAATAAGTGTTAGGTTGGCCTCCTTCCATGAGTCCGGCATTTCCCCTCCCTCTAAAATAGAGTTCATCATCTTTTGTAAAGGCTGAAGAAGTTCATCCTCAAAACACTTGTAGTAGCTACTTGGGACGCCATCTGGTCCAGGAGCTTCCCCCAACTTACTCTTTTTTATGGCTTCTCCCACTTCTCTTACTGTTATAGGTACATTCATAATTTGTCTTTGTTTTTCTGTGATCTTAGGTAACTTCTGTTTATTAATATATTCATGTATTTTTTCCGCTGACACATCACAACTCTTATACAGATTTGTACAGTACTGATAAAATGCCTTTTGTATATCTGCCATGTCTGTTAATGCCTTATCCACCTCTTGTATTTTTAATATCATTCTCTTTCTCCTACATGATATCATGTCTGGAAGTGATATCATTGCCCCTGCCAGGTGCACACACAGACTTTGTGTGTGCGCAAGATCACGCAGGTAAGTGCCAGGTCCCCTTCCCCTGTAAAACTCACACATGCAGAGAACACAGTTTTCTAGTCCGTTGTCTTCACCACTCAGCCACCTCTTCCCACACCTTGGCTTACTGATGACTCCTGTCAAAGCCTTTGCTGACTAATGCATGTCTGTAGAAGTAGCAGACCTTAGTCTTGACTAGGGCTGATGTGTGAAAAGTGGGTTTCCCAAACAGTTTATCAAACATTTTCTACTGTTATAAAGTCCCACTTTTCCTTAATGTATGAAATGGAACCCTTTGGCACAGCCAGCTACTGATGTACCTCAAGAGACCATGGCCAACTCTCCTGAAATTAGTGTGTTTAGAATGATATAACTGTGCTTAGGATTGCACTGAATATATCTTTACTAGATATGTGTTTTACTTCCGGATGCAATCGTATTGTAGCATGGCTCGCTTTCTGAAAGATCTACTGTTCATGTGTTTATAGATATTCATGGAGGATAGGTCTATCAGTGGCTGAGTTAAGGGAACCTCCATACACAGAAGCAGCAAACTCTGAATACCAGTGCTGAGAAGCAGCATCAGGGGAAAGCCCTGGCCTCTATGTCCTGTTTGTTGGTCCTCCAGTGGTTGGCTACTGTGATTGGTCCTCCAGGAGGAGGCCCGTAGAGGGATGGAGGAGGCCAAAAATGGCCTTGCCATCTCTCGCAGGAGGAGGGGGAGGCGGCCGTGGGCCCACAGGAGTGTGAATCAAGGTAATTGTGGGGCTGGGGCTGGAGCTGGGGGGTTGGGGGTGCTGGGGTGGGGGTGGGGTGCTGAGGCTGGGGTTTGTGGGCCATTTAAAGGGCCCTGTTGCAAGCGGCAGGTCCCTTTAAACTATCAGCTGGCAGGCGGCAAGGGGGGATCTGCTTCTATGAACCACTGGTTTGCGAACCACAAACCGGGCTGGTTCATGGGTTTTTTTGGGTCATATTCAGGTTTGTGCCCATCTCTAGTCCACTAGTCTGATCCTGCAGGGCTTTTCTTATATTCTTATCAGTTTTTAATTTTGTACTATGAATTATTTTTGAACTAGAAAAACTCAATGTTCCCACCTATAAAATCAATGAATTGTTTTCCAGAATGTGGTCTATTGTGCGGTGGAACTAAGCACATGGAATAAATGTGCACCATAAAGGAATAGAGCATTTATTGGTTGGTACTACCCTCTGACCCTCTTGCCTTTAATAATGAGAAGCAAACCCCTGTTGCACAGCCCACTTGAAGAATTTCAAGAGTCTTTACCTAGTCATATTTGTAAAATAAATTTCCTGAGTTCTGTCCCTGTCACATATTCTAGTGTGGCTAGAACCAGATCAGATAAAATTACAGGACTATGTAGGAAGTTTAGGCCTCATTCTCAATGGTCCTTATTACAGTATACATGACAGAGTAAAAAAGGCTATGATGGAAAGAGGCAAGGAAAACCTGCCTTCTACAGGAAATTAGTTTTAACTCCAAACCCAGGTGTATTCCTGAACCTTTTCACCTTTTCACCTTTTCAGTATACATAGGGTTGCTTGGCCTGGCCTGGCAACCAGTAGGAAACTAGGGGCATGGGAGTGGCTGACTGTGATAGTATGACATCACTTCCAAGGAAAACTTGGAAGTTACGTCACGTCTCTCTAGGAATCACCAGAAACTCTGTGGTTTTACCATAGATTTTCTGTTGATTCCTAAAGAGTTGTGACAGCAGTTCTGGGTTTTCCTCAGAAGTGCCATCACACATTTGGCTCAGAGGCCATCCCAACCCCCACTAGGGGGACTGGCAACCCTTCATATACAAGTGAATAACAACCATTGACTCCTGTGGGGAAAGAATAAAGTAAAATGCTACAGGTGTGGACTGTTCTAGTGGAAGTAACATTTGTCCATCACCCCAGACAGTAGGTGATGCTAGGGGAACAACTCTGTGTGCTGAGACCATGGAGATGCATTGTATTACAGCACACAGGATCTCTCTCTACCATCCTCAGTCTACAACAGAACATAAAAAACAAGTATATTAATATAGTTGAAACAAGGATTTTATTTATGATACTTCCTGGTACAGCTGTTATAGCTGAAATAAAAAAGTACTGGAATCACAATCTACATTTTTTAAATATTTAGTATGTGCATGACTTTTTCTTCTTCATAGTTTTGCGTAAAACTGTGGATACATTCTTGGAGGGAAAGTGTTCATTTTTGAAGGTAGCATACCACGAATGTAAGCTGGTGGGCCAAGGAGGAAATGGAGGCAGTGGAGTCAGGGGAGACTATGAGGGCTTGTTTTCCCCCTCCTTCCCTTTCACTGGAATAGGGAGGGAGAACATGCCCACCTCTAACATGCGCTACTTGGCACAGACCTCTGAAAGCCCTGCAGCAAATAGGAACATCTCTCAGTCCAAACCCCCTCTTCTCATATGCATACATGTGTAACGCTTTCATACAGGTTGCTTTTATCCCAGTTTCCTTCCTGTTGAATAAAAGATTTTCTGTCTCAATAACAATGAGATTCTTCATGGACTTGCTATAAGCCAGATGTGGGCAGAAGATCACTCAGGAGTGACCAGTAACTCACCGAGTAATTAAAAGTAACTCTTGCCCCTTTCTCTAGTGTGGCTATAATCACTTTCTTGTTTTCTCCTTTGAAGCTGCCACAGTGGCTTCTCTCCTCTTTTTCTTTCATGTAAAGGAGGAAGAGCTGCACACTCTTACCTTTCCTCTAAGGGAAAATAACAGCACCAATACTTTCATATCTCCTCCTCAAGTCTCACCAATACTTTCCTTATCTGCCTCTCCTCCCTCTCACATACACCTCTGCTTAGATTGACTCTCCCCACCCCCCTCATGCATCAAAGCTGCTATTTGCCTCTTCCAGGGAAGACACAAAGAAACTGTATATTCCCACCCACCCCCACCCCCTCAGGGCAAGTTACAGTTTGATATGGTGGTTTGCTTAGGAAAATAGCAGAGGAAATGTTTTCACACCTGAACACTGCTCTGAAATATAGTTAATGTATGTGCAAGCTGCCATTTTGTGACTGTCTGTACTCATCACGGAGAGCGGGAATTGCCCCCCCCCACTCTAGAGGGAGCAGGTGACATTGTGGCATTGCATGATGCCTGGCCATGCCGTCAAAAATTCCCAGGGTAGCCAGGCCATGGCTGGCTGCTACTACCACCAGTCCACCATTTTGTGATAAGTAGCTACCAAGAGCAGGATTTGAGTCCAGTGGCAACTTAGATCTTGGAAAAAATTGAGTAGATCCTGCAAATATGAAGTCTGTCCTTCCTGCGATAAGCAATCACACTCTATTAGAGTATTAAAAATCTTATTGTGTTTGCAGCCTACATAGATTGTATTTGCCATACTTGTACAGCAATTACTTCTATTTGCCGCACAAGCCATACAAGCACGACCTAGGCCAGGATAGAATAGAGTATCTACTGAAAGTGACACAAAAATTGTACTACTGAGCTCAGAATTAGCACCAGTACAATCACAGCATCATGTTTCTCCTCCTCAATGACTTCTCATGTGGTGGTGAAATGAATCAACAGAGGGCATATATTTTAAAATGCATTATACCTCTTTGAAACGAGGCCACTGTTTTTTAAACTAGACATTTTGATCAGGCAACAGAGACTATACCTTGACCTGGATAGCCCAGGCAGGCCTGATCATATCAGATTTTGGAAGCTAAGCAAGATCAGCCTTGGCTAGTATATTGGATGGGAGACCTCCAAAGAACACCAAGGTTGATATGCAGAGGCAAGCAATAGCAAACCACCTCTGTTACTCTCTTGCCTTGAAGACCCCATCATAGGATACCATAAGTCAACAATGACTTGATGGCATTTTCCACCACCAACCCAGACTGTAGTGTTCTTCAGCTACTTTTGCACCTCTGATCTCTGTACTCCTTCATACTATGGAAATATCAACTGGAAATATCAACCAATGGAAATATCAACTGGTGCAAAATTATATAATCAAATACTATTGTTCTTTGAGCATTAGCTGAAAAACTGAAGATATGTGGTACACAGATATCACTTGGTTTTGAAAGACATAATGTGTTATTTCCCTGGGCACTGGCAACTCCTTAAATACAAAAACTAAAAAAAAACATTCCCAGTTAGAGATTCTCACTAGAATTTGGAACCTGTGGAAAATAATACTTGCTCTAACCCACGGAATTGCAATTTCATCCAAACCAACTTTCTTATGCTTAAGCTTTCCTTCTCTAATAAAACAAATCTTTTCTAAAAAGTTATCCTGCACTCTATAATCAAACTAATACCATACACTCACCCTCACCAGTACAACTCTCCAACTTCTATCTCTGACCATTTCTTTAGTTTGGAATTTCTTCTGGTGTTGGAACCTCCCATCTTCTCTGTCTGAAATTGTTTTATGCCTCTCTATTTCCACAAGAGCCCAGAGCACAACATGCTGGGCACAGCCTCTTCAGGTGAGAAGTTTATGCCTTCTATTACCTCCCCTGTAACCGCAATTCCCAAGAGTTCTTGCAGACCTATCAGACGGATCACAAGGCACTCAAGGGAGCCATTCTTCCAGAGTTCTGGAGTGCACTTTTAATGGTAGTTGAAAAGACTACTATTCCCAACTCCGCTGCCTCCAAGGGCCTCCAAGTGTTGAAACACAGAACGTTTTATCAATTCATCCAAAGTTGTATGGTCTTCTAAATCCCCTACCTCTAGCTTTGAAATAGTCAGCCCATAAAATATGGCAACCCTATTGCCAAAGAAGGAGACTCAGGAACAATCATTTTTCGTCTTCTGTTTTCTGCTTTTCTTTAACTCCAGCAGCAACAACAGCAAAAAATAAATCCGGAAAGAACGTGCGAATGTAAACCGCAGACTTTGCAATGGGATTTGCCATGAACACTTCCTGTTTCTTCCTGCTTACTGTTCGCAGAATTTCCTCTGCTATCTCCTCCGGGTGAACCCCATATGCCAATTTTCTGGAAAAGACTGAGAATCCAACAGAGAGGAAAGTGTCAAAGTAACTTCCACAATTGCCTTATATGCCATTCTCTTTGCATATTCCACACAGTGTAAAAGAGGATCCTAGTCAGCTTTGGGTCTAAAGGAAAATTAAAACAAATGAAGGAATAAGACATGGCTGAATGTGCTGGAAAATGTGAGCTCACACCCTTCCATGGAAAATAGATATTTGAAAATGAGAATTTCTTGAAATAATGGGAAATTATTGCATGGCATTGCTGCAATGTTGGAAGAGGCAGAAACTTTCTGTCCTCTTCCTCCTCTCCACTGCAACCTCCCAGCCTACCTAGCTATTACTCCATGTGCATCCTGCAATGCAACCCTAGGAATCAACTTTCCTGCAGTGAGAAATGGCTGATATGGTGAAGGGGAAGAAGGGAAGATCTGCTGCAGTCCATGCATTCTGCTGGTAAGGTCATGTCCACCATCTTAAGAGTAGCCTAGCAACACTTATAACCAAGGCCAGTGTTCCTACAAAAATACATCAGGAAGCAACTAGGGAAAAAAGAAGAAAACCAGCTAGAGAAGCCGTCTTGCTTTTCCTTCAAAGCCCTTCTGAATCAGGTGGCTGGCACTGACACCAGGGGAGGCAGAGTATTTACTCTCCACCTCCCAAGTCAGGGGGTGGGCTTCAGGGAAGCACCTTCTGCTCCTAGCCTGGTCTGTAAGGCCCCTTCCAACATTATGATTCTATGACTTTGTTTATCTATTCTGTGCTTATCTCTGTGTAACTGTGATTTCTCTAATCTTTTAATAAGAGTAGCAACCACAGTAAATTTCAGTCACTTACAATAGGGACTCACACCTAAATGATTATAAGAAGTCTCTCTCTGACACAGTTGCACATAATCTGTGTAAAATATCCATTTCACATGCACCTGAAGAGGTGAGGTCTGACTCACGAAAGCTTGTGCTGGAATAAAATTGATTAGTTTTAAAGGTGCCACTTGATTTCTGTTTTACTTTGCTATAGCAGGCAAACACAGCTACTCTTTTGAAATTATCCCCATGCATGGTCAGCATAACATCTTTACAGAGTGTATACATGTGGAAACTTTACAGAATTATGCATGTAAGTTCTGTCTGTGAGACTGGAAACAAGCTTACAAGTACACTGCTTATACACATAGCCAGGGCTTTTTTTCTGGGAAAAGAGGTGGTGGAACTCAGTGGTAGAACTCAGGACTGCACAGTGACATCACTTTGGGTCAGCTGGAACAAGGGGGGAGTTTTTTAAAGTGTAAATCGCCCTCGGTGAAAATGGTCACATGGCCAGTGGCCCCGCCCTCTGATCTCCAGACAGAGGGCAATCTAAATTCCCCTCTGTCTGGAGATCGGGGGGGGGGGGGCACCAGCCATGTGACCATTTTCAAGAGGTGCTGGAGCTCCGTTCCACTGCATTCCTGCTGAAAAAAAGCCCTGCACATAGCATCTGTGTAAAAGCCCTGCACATAGCATCTGAGCCCGCTGATGCGGGGAGGGCAGAATATAAATGTAATAAATTAAATTAAATTAAATGCCATGTGGAATGATGGAGGGAGTGGATAAAATTCTACTGCCTCTGACACACCCGTTTAGTGTACTCTCATAACATTTGCACTTTCCCGCTATGATGAAAGTTCTCTCTCCACTGCCTCCCAGCCCCTGCCACTGCTTCAATGAGCAGCATGGAGAAATGGGGTGGGGGTGGGGGAACCATCAACGCCTCAGTGTCCAGATAAACCTGGAAGTGACATCATTGCACTTTAGTATTTCACTCACAGGCGAAATCCTAGCGCACTGGTTACATCACTTCCTTAGAGCTCAGCCAAATCCTAGAGTGTCTGTGAGATCAGTTCTAGGTTTTATCTTAGATCCCTCCACACCAATGACATCCTTTCCCTCCATACCCCTCCAAAGTGTCCTGGGTGCTCCAGTCATGCGCCTGGCAACCCTAGCACTGTCCTGTTTACTTCTCATTTAACCTTCTCAGTTACATTGGTCTATTAAAATCTTTTCTCCACTCTTCCCAGTACCCTCATTCTCATTTCAATTTATTCAGAAAATCTTACATTTCCATATAGAAGAGTCCGAGTTGCTAGGCTGTGGTTGAATGTGATCTGAGCGTATGAAACTTGGAGTCACGGTACTGACACACACACCAAATTCTTGCAGTTCTGCTCTCAAGCAGTCGAAGAATCCCAGTGCAGCATGCTTTGAAGCAGCATCTAGGAATAAAGAAAATGGCCTCATAAAATGAAAAGGGAAAAATGACATTAACAGGTTCCTCTCTCAGCTTTTCCGATATTTGGGCTCAGTACTGTCTTTCCATATACAGCAGGTTAAAAAACATTACTAGAAATCTCTTATATTACAATATTGTTCCAGTTCACATGCCAAATAATAAAATGGGAGTCTCTCTTTTTGGAAGACATGAGCTGCACAGCTGCCCATACCCATGCATTCTCCGTGGTGGCCCCACTTTATGGAATGGCATACCTGAGGAAATTAAGAAAGCTCCTACTCTCCTGACCTTCCGCAAAACTGAATTATTGAAGAGGGCTTTTCACTCACATAGGAGGGTTGTACTATAAGGAAGTGGCCCCAAGGAGATCCATCAATAAAGGGGTAGGGAAAGACCGCAGACATTTATAGTAATAGTAGTAAAAATGATGGACTATAGACTCCACTATTGCTATACATATGATCCCACTGGGTAGTTCCTATGTTGCTTAATATGTCAGTCATAGAATTGCTTATATTCTGTTTCAGCAGTTCTTCAGCTCTATATTAGATTTCTGCTGGTTTTTAAATCTTTGCAAATTTGCATTTATATACCCATTACATGTTTATTGAAATGTCTTTGATATTGACTGTACTGACTCACATTGGGTAATCTGCCTTGAGTCACAGTGACAAAGGCGGACTATAATCAAATAAAAAAAAAAAAACATATATATCCATTTTCACTTTTGAAGTTGCTGTCTCAGTTCTTGGACACTGCTTGGAAGTGGAAGTCAGGTGACTTAGGAGGAACAAGCTGAATCTAGACAAGAAGGAGATGATGCTGGCGAGAAAAGTAGATGCTATGGAGAGATTACCCAGACCTGGATAGCCCAGCAAGCCTGATCTCATCAGATGTCAAAAATTAAGCAGGGTTGGCCTTGGTTAATAATTGGATGGGAGACCTTCAAAGAAGACCAGGATTGTGGAGACAGGCAATGGTAAACTACCTTTGTTAGTCTCTTGCCTTGAAAACCTAAACACAGGTTGCTATAAGTCAGCTATGACTTGATGATACTGTCCACCACCACCATGGAGGGATTTAGCTGCCAGTTTTGAATAGGATAGCCTTAAGATCGGTGGATTCAGTTAAAAGCCTAGAGGTATTCCTGTTCTCAGAGAATAAGAGAAGCAAGTTGGCATTGTTACTCAGAATGCCATTTTTGTTACATGTGGCTTGGAAGCTGTGCCCTGTCCTGGATCCAGCCAATCTGGCTACACTAATATATTTTGAAGCTAGACTACTGCAACATGTGTAGTGTAGGGTTCCCCTTGAAGGCAACTCAGAAACTTCAATTAGTGTAAAAATCAGCAGCCAAGTTGTTGACTATAAAAAGTAAGTCTAGTTATATTACTGGCGTTTTAGAACATCTGCATTGGCTGTCAGTTTGTTTCCAGCTTCATTTCAAGATGCTGGTTATGGCTTTTAAATCCTTATGTGAAGGCGTTTAAAGCCTCTCCTGTTATGAGCTCACAGAGTAGAATTCAGTTTTGAAAGGAATTAGCATATAATTGTTATGATTACAAACATGTCTACACTAAGACTGATTGAAAAATTATATACTGTAGAACACGAAGCAGTTAATGTTGAATATACATGTCCCAATGCATTTTTAGGGATAAGGAAATTGAATACAAATTTTAAAATAAAAAGCCATACAGAGCTGTAATATATACATCAGGGAATTTAGCTTTAAAAACAAGATTAAAAGATTACTATGATAGGAATAATAACGTAAACAGACCTACAGAATGGGTCTATTACTAGAGATAGTAGAAAAAAAGGAAGGTTCATTCAGAGTATGTTTATATCCCCAAAATAAATATCTGAAAAAAGAATGTTTTCCTATTCCCAGACGGGATGAAAAATGGCCAGGGCAAAATATTTCTTTTCATTGTTGCATCTTTGGGAATCTAGCATAGAACTTCAAAAATCTAGTAAACTGTGGTATATATTTAACAAAATATTTGGCAAATACTATCTTACAAGGGCTGCTTCCATGCAACTATGTTACTCCCCTTTGCCTTTTAAACCAGAGTGTTTTTTTCCTGAGAGATCCACATAGTAGGAAACGTTTGAGGGCTTCACTTGAAAAGAACACACAGTGGTTTGGGGAGCACTATCATCAGAAAGAGCTTGAAAAAAATTAAAATATTCCGTTAATAGATTAGCATCATCAAAACATTTAGATAAACAGAGAGTCCGAGGAAGAGCAGATCAGTATGAGTTAGGCACTGTTCTTTTACAAGACTATGGGACAAATTCGAGATAAATGTCATAGATACTGAAGTCACCAACAATTACGGAGAGTTGCTATGCACAAACAAAGTTATTACTTGTAAAAAGCCATGTATTTTTATATAGAAGACAGAGACATTGAAGAACTGACCATAAACCACTAATACCTATTTTAAAGGGGGGGATTGTTTGATAACACCACTAGATTTACAATGATTATTTATCTGCAGCTGTACGGTTTTAAATTGCTCTAAAGATAGGGAAGATTATTGGTTATAGCAGACCCATAATCTGGGGTTTTTCTTGAGGCAAATGAAAATTTAGAAATAGAATTGGATACTGAACATATTACTCTATTAAAAAATACAAAATATCAATGACTTAATGGGGAAGGTTTTTTTGCTGAGGCAAGACACCATCATGTCACTTTGTGCCAGGTAATTAAAGCAGTTAAGTCTTGGTATGCTGAAAAGAAGATTCCATTGCCTTATATGAATGTTAGCGATGAACTAAGTGTACTTGATGGGGTTCTTTTTAAAGGTAACAGGATAGTGGTGCTCTTTTATTTAGAAGGGACATGTTAGAATGGAAACATGAAGGTCGTTTGGGAATGGAGAAATGTAAAAGGGAAGCAAGAGATATTATGTACCGGCTGCAAATTAAAACATAGGTGGTTACTTGTGGAGTTCTTATTTGGCAGGAAAGTCAGAAATCAGACTCCTAATAAATTAAAAATAGTCAGTGAAAGAGAATTTAATAAAAATGAAATAGAAAATAAATAAAAAATAGATGTTCTATGATAGGACCTCACACCACTTACAAATATTAAAGAAAATGATAAAAATGATAAAGTGATGTTATTCAGTGGAAAATATGGGGAGATAAGGGAAGTCAGTGATGAATGGGGGCTTCCTTCAGTAAGTTGGACTCAAGGGGGAAACGTGAACAACTACTGCAACAGTAGTTGACAGTGGGGATTCAATTGTGGATGGTAATGAAATATTAAGGCCCGCTAGCGAGAGGACATCCTCAAAGGCTTATTGAACTAATATGAACTATTGTCAGGTTCCACCCTGGGTGCTGCTGTGCTGGTCACCGGCGAGCTTGACCTTGGCCTTGGGAAGCTGTCAGAGATCATGCAGGTTCTCACTCTGTGGAAGGAGGGGGATATACATCATCCTCGCTCCCTCTCAATCCATTTGCAGGCCTGCTCAACCTGACAGAGCCCCAGCTGCCTCCCCATACACCCTGCCTTTCAAAGCCTCCAGGCTCGCTCTTCCTCCTCTCCTGCATCTTCCTTACTCTCCCTCCTTCTAGCTTCTCTCTCTCACTCTCCTAAACTCCACCACACACCTACACAACCCACCTCATCCTTCTTCTCCCACTTCCTTCTCCTAACTCCCCACCCCACCTTGTGGGAGAACTTCCCTTATATACCTTTACCGATTCCTGGCTCCACCTGCCAACCACGCCCCCACCCCTCTAGCCATGGCCCTGGCTGTCCTAGTCAGCCACACTTGTGGTTGCTTTGCTGGCTGCTCTGGGCAGCCACACCTGTGCCTCCTTTGGGCTGCTGGGCTTTCCCTGCTGATTGCTTCAGCCACACCTGTGCCTCCTTTGTTGGCTGCTGGGCTTTCTCTGCTGATTGCCTCAGGCAGCCCCACCTGTGGCTGCTTTGCTCCTAGCCTCACCTGGTCCCGGCTAATCCCTTCTAGCCTGCCTGCAGGTTGGAGGATGGTCCTTTGTTGTCCTGGCTGCCTTTCTTTCCCTGCCGGTAAGGTTGCTGTCTGGCTTGCTGCTGTCTGGCTGTCCCTGTTTTTTGTGTCCTCTCCCTCTGGTCAAGTCCCTTCCCGGCTATCCTCACTCTCCCTGCTTGGGCTCATAGCCTCCCCCTGGAGGGTGGGGCTAGCCAGCTTCCACCTGCCCCACCTAACCCTCTGAGGCTTGGGAGCTTCTTTCCCTCCCTCTGGTGCCGGTGGGTTCTGGACCTGGGTGTCCGTTGAGGTGGCTGGGTAGCTGCCTCCCAGCTGTCTCCCATCTCCTCCTCCCAATTAATCTTGTTTTGTTCTGAATAGTTATAGATGTCTTAACATGTTATGTTATTGTTATTAAATAAAAAAGATGGGCTGTTAGTATATCTTTGAATATTGCAGCATGCTGAGAGTTCCAAGAAAGAACAGCTAGTCAGTTGTCAGCTGGCCCAGAGCAGTTAGGAAAAACTGGAGTAATGTATAAAGAGCACAATGTATACAGTTATTGTGATATTTTGTATGCACTTAAACCTGCATATATGAAGTGCCTGCCTTCATAATATAGAAGTATGAAAGATAGCACAAAACAACGTAACTGAATTTCAGCTGAAAAACCTGACCAGATCCTGTAACCAATGGGTAAGTGGTGAGTTTCTCCAGTCAGATTGTGATTTCTGACTGAGTCAGAGCGTAGAAATACACATTACCTAGGGACACTTAAGTGAACCTCATTTCATATACCACCCCCCTCCAACTTTCCATGCACTTGCTTGCAGTCACACTTCAATTAGCTCAGTGTGAGTACGTTCACACATTTGATATCAGGATGGGTAACTGTGTTAGTCGGTCTGTAACAGTAGAAAAGAGCAAGAGCTCAGTAGCATCTCTAAGACTAACAAAATTTGTGGTAGGGTATGAGCTTTCATGAATCACAGCTCACTTCTTTAGATATCTGAAGGAAGTGAGTTGTGGCTCACAAAAGCTCATACCCTACCATAAATTTTGTTAGTCTTATAGGTGCTACTGGACTCTTGCTCTTTTCTACATTTGATATTAGTTCCTCAACTGCTAAAAGTATCACAGGTGTTTACAATTGCCAAATTACCAGTCTCCCCTACCTCCCACATCCATTCATTGAAATGCAGATCTTGATACTTTCTCATACCTTAAAGAAACGCAAATTGGCAAGTCAGGGGAGCCTAAAGTACTTGCTCTACTTGTTACAAAAACAGTTAAATTGGCGCTCTGCCCTCATGACTTGTCGTCCGTACTCACTTGCAAATGTAATCACACAAAGCGGCATGCACCTGTGCCAAGCAAGACACAGCCTGCACATGAATTGAGGACCACACATAAAATCCTGCACATAAAATCCTGCACCCAGGTAATTTGCAACATGTATTTCCACTCAGAGAGGCTAAGTGTGCTGATGCTTGCCTTTCCCTAATGGGCCCAGAATTCCTTTGCTTGGCCATCAAATGGATTTTGTGAAGCCACAACATACCATATTTACTGAGAATTGAATATTGTAATAAATGCTTCTTATGTAGATTTGTAAACTTACAGGCAGCACGAAAAGGGACTCCTAATTTCCCTTGGATATTATTGACTAACACAATTTGACCAGTTCTCCTGGAGATCATGTTGGGAAGAAGAGCTGATGGGAAAAGATGGCACAACATTAATGTTAAATTAATGATTTAAACTTCATGTCTAATGTTTGTTTTCAGTTCCTATATCTGTTAAGAGTATCCACGAGGGGAACGGTCTTCAGCAGTAAATCACTCAAAAAGGACAAGCCAACTAGACCGTATACTACAAAGCATATGAATTTTATAATTCAAGACACATAATACATTCATTTACAGGCACAGAACCCTCAAAACCGCAGCAGTTATGTGGTGAGAAAACTCGAACGCCAAGGGAATCCCCTTCCCCCACTGGGGAAGAGTCCCGGTGGGACTCTTGCAATTAACAAGATGGCATGTCGTATTTAAGTGTTCGGTATGCTAGCTGGGGGCTATAACTTGAGGAAAATACTCTATGAAATGAAAACCAAGGAATGATTATTAAGGATCACTCTGTGAGTAGTCTCGTGGTTGGCAACCGCTTTTTTGTAAAATAGAACAGTAGGAGCAGCTGTTTTTGAAAAGTTTTTTATTAATGGTTCACATTGAATATAATAGTTGAATGTAATAGTTGTTAAGATGTTGTAAATATTTATTGTACTGTATGCATACTTTCAGGCAAATTGTGAAGGCTTGGGAAAAAGCGAGGTGCAGTGAAACGGGGTACCAACTTAGCCGGCAAACCTGTTGCCCTTCTTCCGCCGGGACTCTTCCCCAGTGGGGGAGGGGGTTCCCTTGGTGTTTGAGTTTTCTCACCGCATAACTGTTGCAGTTTAGAGGGTTCTGTGCCTGTAAATGAATGTATTATGTGCCTTGAATTATAAAATTTTTATGCTTTGTAGTATACAGTCTAGTTGGCTTGTCCTTTTTGAGTGATTTCCTATATCTGTTAAGAACAGCATCAAAGAAATGTTAAAGACAACAGAAAGTTTTCTAATCCAACAACATACGTGATTAGGGCTCTACTGAACTTCTTTTTACAAATCCTTACAGTACAAACAATTCATATGATGCAGCCTTTGCCTAGAGAGTCTGCAGTATATATTAGATAAACAAGGGCTGATTCTGCACACGTTGGATAATGCACTTTCAGTGCACTTTATCAATCGTTTGAAGTGGATTTTTTGTTCCGCACATGGAAAAATCCCTTCCAAATGATCTATAAAGAGGATTGGAAGTGCATTATCCAACGTGTGTGGAATCACTCAAGATTAGAAATTGGGAGACCAGACAAAGATTAAATAAGAAGTGTTTTGCAAAGTCACAACAAAGTCCATCAAGTCTAGTATAGACATGTGCAAACTTTGTCCCTCTTATTCCATGGATGTTTCCACCCTCCTGCAATATAATTTGCAGTTTCTGTACACACATAAATCACAGTCATCCATGAATGTTCTGAACTATTTTTTTTAAAGCAGCAACTGGATACACAGACACATGATGTATACTCATTAACTTAAAGCTGCATCATATGGCCCACTGAGAAGCATATCTCCTATATAACACTAGAGAATATTGATGTCTAATTCTCTAAAATTGGCTTGCAGCCATGCTACTGGGAAGCACATTTCTAAACAACATAAACTCCACTGGGGATAGGTATGCCATTTAAACTTTAGAGTAAGGAGAATTCTGAAGGGAGCCTACTTGCTATAATTTTCCATAGCTGCATAGCAAACAATTTCAGTTAATTGGCCCCTGCAACAGGATTTTAAAAGGACATTGTTCCAAGTAGTACCTTTGGTGAGCGTTATAGGCCCAAAATAGTTGGCATCCATAATCTTTTGGTCAACTTCCAGGGAGATATTCTGTGCTGTTCCCTTCACTTTTGCACTAGCATTGTTAATGAGTATATCGATACATCCATAGCAGTCAAGGATTTCTTTTGCTACATCTTGGACACAGTTTACATCAGAGAGATCTAGAAGCACAAGCTTTGGTGTAAATGTCTATGAAAGAAACAACATTTTGTTATTGCAGTGTACCATATCTGCAGCATGGAGCTGTTTCCACTTTCTATTTTAAGAGAGAAAACTTTCATAAATTTTAGACAGTAGAGCAATTGGTGAATTACCTTACTATATAAAACGCAAACCTTGTTCCTGACGACTCACTTCTTATCCCTGTATAGGCACAGTATGCAGGGATAAGAGGCGAGTCAGGGGTTTGTCTCTCCGCTGCCTCCCTGGGGCCTCCAGAGACCTGGAAAAGCCCAACCCTGGGCCTCCTCGGGGCTTCCAAGGAGCCCACCACTGTCGCCACCACAGAGGAGCCCGTTACCACTGCAGCGCCAAGGAGCCTGCTGCCACTGCAGGAAGGCTCAGCATGGTGGTGAGGCCCTCTCAAGGTCCCACAGTGACCAGAGAGGGGGTGAGGCTCCCTGCTGCCTCCATGGGTCCTTGGGAGGACCATGTACAAGCCAAGCAGCGGTCAAGGGATTGGAGGAGAAAGGAGCCCCCGATTTCTTCCCTGATCCCCCCTGTGACTGATGCCGCAGGGGTAGGCATGGGGGGAAGCGCTGCTAGGGCTCATTGTATTTTCCCAAACAACGGGTCTTATTGCTAGTCTGCTCTAATGCCCATCTTCTCATTTTTATGTATAATACAATGTCTAGATTTACAAATGGTTGTAAAAACAAAACAAACCCAGAGATGTGCTCAAGATGATACTATTGGGTGAGTGTTATACTTTTTGTCACTTTTTAACATCTACTTGACCTCACACCTGGCTTAACTAGTTAGAAAAAATACAGTTGCCTATGGCACTTTAAAGACACAGTAAGAAAGACCATGTCCATGCAAATGCTTTTGTGAAGTACATAAAACTCTGTGTGTGTGTGTGTGTGTGTGTGTGTGTGTTTGTGTGTTAGATCTACTGGTTGTTTTAAAATTGGCAATGTGACATTCACACCAAAAATGTTCCATGACTATTCTTTATCATGCCTGCTCTCACTTGCTTAAACCACTCAGATATGTCTTATTGAAATTACTCTAACAGCACCTCTGATATAATGTACCTCACTTACTCAGCTCTCTACTTGTTCCACATTATAATATGAAAGATTGTAAGTTACACTCTTCTTTTTAAAGAGTATTATTCTGTTGGATATGATTGCTGTTTTTAAGGTCTATACTTACAGCACGAGGATCAGCCGTGGTGTTTAAAGTATCATAGAGAGCTTCTAACTTGTCCAAGTCTTTACCACACAGAACTAGCCTAGCTCCACCTGAGTGAAATACTCGTGAGCATTCTGGAAAAGAAATATTCACAAGGCAAGTTAATATGATTAGCAACACACTTGTGTTTTTGTTAATTTGCTGTTTTGCTGAAGACCAACATGGCTACTGACATAAAGCTATCTTCATGGAAGGTGCAGATGTTAAGACACTCAGATTTCCATCAAACTAAAAGAAACTTTGAGACCCCTTTGTAAAAATGCATTTTTTAGAAAAGCATTGTCTCTCCAAGGTTTTGAAGTAGGAGCCCTTCTAGGTATACTTTGTGGGTTCAAGTTGCAGCAAAAAACATTTAGAATGGATTTCAAAAACTGTTTCCAATTGTAAAGTTGATTGGGGAATATAATGGATTGCCTGGAGAAATTGCAAAACCTCTTGCTCTATCTCTCATCACTTTAGTGGGCTGTTTAGTGTGGTGGCCTAGAGATGCACACACTGCTTTATATAGTTCTCATTTGTAGTCTTTCAGGGTTATTTGGAAGCTGCTGAGCAGACAGAGGTCTACAGTTTAAAAAGGCTCTCATATAATCTCTCTCTATATATATATTATTAAGAGACTGTTATCTCTGTACTCCATACCCAACTGTTATCTCTCAATGATAATACAATTTCTGTATTCAGTCTCTATTCTTGCCCATGGTATTAAGGGTGGAAATGGTTGGAACTGGATTTTATCAAGGCAGGGAGAGGGGATCAACACCATCACAATTTAGCTCATAGGTAGCTAATGGTAAATACGCCAGTAAATAAACATTTCTTTGCCTTCCTTCACAGCTGTGCTTGGTGGTGTGATAGGGAAGTGTGGTGTGGGCAGCAGTCCTTGGTTAATGTCGGAACCAAGAGGACAGTGACATTGGGCTGATTGGGGGTTTTCTCACAAAAATATTCTAGTGCGTGCTTATTTATTTATTTATTTATTTATTTATTTAATTACATTTTTAGACCGCCCTCCCCATCAGACGGGCTCAGGGCGGTTTGACACCAAATTAAAAACAGTAAAACATTATAAAAACATTAAAACATCGTATAAAAACCCATTAAAATTGGCGGGTGTAGAATATTAAATATTAAAATGCAGCATTGTCCTGCATGGGTGGTGGAAGGTCTTCAGTGGTATGGCCAGCGAGAGAACAGCCTAGCCCCCACCAAATGCCCGGTGGAACATCTCCGTCTTGCAGGCCCGGCGGAAAGATAACAAATCCTGCCGGGCATTAGTTTCCTCAGACAGAGAGTTCCACCAGGTCGGAGCCAGAACTGAGAAGGCCCTGGCTGTGGTAGAGGCCAGGCGGACCTCCCTGGGGCCAGGGACCATCAGCAAGTTCTTAGTGGCTGATCGAAGCGACCTCTGGGGAACATATGGGGAGAGGCTTCTGCCATCCCAACCTATCACAGTAAGCAGCTGACCTAAGAATTCAACTCCCTCTTTAAAAAAACCTGCCATTTGATGTGGTTCTAAGAAGAAGAATTCAACACAAAACAACAAACTGTTTGAAATATTAGGCAAGTGTAACTGTGCAGACAGACTGGAACAAACACTTTATTTTAACCTCATAAGAAATACTGTGTGGAAGCACAGTGAACTGCTCCATCAACTTACATTTTTAGGCTGCTGCCCTACTACTAAAGTTGCTGGTCCCCTGCTGGGGGCAAGGGATCCCCTACTCCCACCCCCCACCCCTGCTTACCTGGCTGGCAGGGGAGGCATGGGCCTCCCATGGGCATGCTTCTGGGTGGCACAGCATGTCCCTGTGGGCCCAATCTGGCCCAATTCTTGCCCAAATTGGCTGGATCGGGCCCAAATCAGCCCAGATCGGCCTGGATTGGGCTGCTGCAGAGCACGGGAGTGTGCCCACACTCTGTAGTGGTCCATTCCAGCCCAATTTGGGCCCAATCAGAGCCAATTTTGGTCCAAATAGGCATGGATCAGGCAGCTGTGGAGTGTGGGAGTACTCCTGTGCTCTGCAACAGCCTTATTCAGACCAAATTGGCCCAATTTGGGCTGAATCCGGCCCAAATTAGACCACTGTGGAGGACAGGAGTGCTCTGGGGGTGGCCATGGCCCATGCAATGATGTCACTTCCTGGAAGTGATGTCATCACACGAGCCCGGGAGCATGTAAAAGTTCCTTGGCCCACGTGATGTGTTCCTGGGCCCCAGTCTCTAGAAGACCAGATCCACACAAAATGGAGTCTGCTCTGAGCCCTGCTCTGTTCGAAAAATTCCCTCTCCAGCACCCCCCCCCAGATAGTTTTACTGATAGGGAACAATGGCCAGACAAATTCGAGATCCTCTGATTTTGCCAAAGCAGATGAAAGAATCTGACCTGGATTTCAGGGATACTGAATTTTTTGGGTGTCCCTGAAACCCAGATCCAACTTTAGCCAATTTTTATCGGTGAACACCCTTAAATTATTAATTGTATGTACGACTCTCAGCAATAATTTTATAGAATATAGATACTACCATCTACATTTTTCTTATAAGAATAATTGTTCTTATTCTCTTCTCCTTTCCCCCTTTTTTACTTCCATTTTCAATTTGGGTGCAGCTCCCAGAGCACTCAATACGCAAAGCTCTGTAAACCCACCACTGTGGAACAAAAGCTGTATAACCTCTTGCTCCATATTTTCTAACTTCCCAAACTGTGTCTGCCAAATGGCACATCTGAATCAGCACTTCTCTCCATTGATATCTCCTATATCTTCCAGCACACAGTACTAACAGAGAATCCCATACCTCTAATGAAGATCACTTTCTGTTCCCAGTGGTTAAGTGGTTTGGCTGCCAATCAGCACTCTACTGGTTCGAATCCCACTACTGCCATGAGCTCAGTAGGTAGCCTTGGGTAAGCCACTCCTCTCAGCCCCAGCTCCCCAGCTGCATTGTGGTGATAATAATAACACTAACTTGTTCACTGCTCTGGATGAGGCACTAATCTGTCTGGAACAGTTGTTGTTGTTGTTATACTTTCCGTAGCTATGCACTCATCCACTAACTAAACCATTGTTGCTTGTTCAATACCTTAGCTGAAAGCCCACAAACAATTTAGCTTGAGGATAACCCTAAGCATGCCATTTTTACTGGTTCCATGCCTTAAAGCTCAGCACTTACAGCATGCCATATGGATTATAGAAATAAAATCTATTTATACCTTCTTACTGCCACCCGATATTTACTGTATGTGCAATTAGATCTCAACACTACAGCACAACCACCTTGCTATAAATAGATCCATTTATATCATCTGAGACTTTGCATTTGTGAAGGAAGCTTTTCAGCTAATTGTGGAGCCACCTGAGTGTCATTCCTCTGTGCCTGGATTTCCCCAGTTATTTTACAAGAATGTTGTGTGGACACAATTCTTTAAACAAATATCACGTATCTATTATTGCTGGTTTTGTTTTGTGTCAAGAATGGAGAAGTTTTTAAAGCAGAATTCTACAAAGTTGGCTCTAAAAATTTCATATTTTGCTACAAACGGATCTCATTTCTTGTATTGAATATGTAGAGTGAGGTTTATGTACCTTTTAATGCTACTTCATCCTTAGCATGTTGCTTGGTTTAGCAGAAATTCAGAAGCAAAAATATAACAGCTGTGCTTAGTTTTTTGCAATTAATAGTGCAAAATTTTAAATTTTGCCAAATAATGACCTTGATCCAAGATGTGATGCACAGTTTACGAATGGTAACTCTTCCTCTGAAGCAAAAGAACATGAACTAGATGCTGTAAAATGCTATCAGGTATAGGTGGATTGGGATAAACAGAAACTGGAGAGCTGCACACATACACACACACTCCATATTACACAATGCCCTTCAATGTTGATTAGAAATCTTTGGTTTTCTCCATATTTCCAATCTTTCCTGTACAATCACAAAGTCTAGAAATTGTGTTTTTAAATGAAAGCTAAGATCCCCAAGATTCTGGACACTCCTTGAAATTCACTAGTCAAACAGCTACATTGCAAATGACACAGTACAATTACAACAATTCAAGTTTTTAGAATGTGGCTGGGTGGGTGTTTGTGCGACATGATATTGATTAGTCATTTGTTGCACTGGCTTACCCTTGCCCACACCGGAAAGAGCATCCGTGATCACGACAACTTTACTCCGCACAGCAGATTTTGACATCAGCTGAATAACTGACCGATATATATACACTATCCCACTGACTCCAACTACAAGTAATGGGAGAATAAGCACAGCTAGGGCACCCATCTTGACCTGATAGAAAAGAGAACAGATTTAGGTGATGGAATAGATCAGTTATTTTTGCCCCAGAAACACTGACAATTTCTTTTCATTAATAAAAGGCAAGCAAGCAGGAGAACTGGTAGCATTTCAGGCAAATCGAATCCTTGACTTATAATCAAATATTACTTATGCCTCTTTCAATACACAGGAAATCTATAAAATTGCTCAAAGCAACCATCGACTATGGACACTCAGGATTTTCAAAGTAATCTTCATCTTTTGATCTTACACAACTGATAGTATAACAAAACTTATTTTAAAATCATTTTAGGTTAATTAATTTCATCCATTCCTTATTGCACACTATATACAAAAGGTTAATGAGATTGCCATAGCCAATTCACTGAGTGAGGAGAGAGAAAGCGGGAGAGAGAGAGAGAGAGAGAAATTACACTGATACAGAAATACAATAAATTTGAGGAAATTATGCCCTTTTAACACCCAACAGAGGTACAATAACTTACTTAGAATTGCAAGCAATCAGCAAGCTGATAAGGTGTTCTCTCCTGCCAAGTGCCAACTAGTTTATATTAGAAGTTTAATTAAACTTGCAGGCATTTTTGGAAAGGAAAAGCACTCCATGTGCTGAAGCCTTTTGCCTTGAGCACAGGCAGCTATGTATAGTGTTCAGCTGCATGACAAGACTTTTACAAGTAAATATAGTACCCATGGTCTGAGCCACATACCTGACCTATTTAGTTTCACAGGGGTATGAAGTCCTTCTACAGCTTGCAAGAGTGACTAATTTAACAATATAAACACATTGCTGCTATACTGATCAATTCTTTTGTGCCAGAGGGCAGAAAAGACAGGCTAAAACTAAAACTGTTCTTACAATTTTCATTTACGCTTTTCATTTCATTTATGCTTTTTGTTCATTCCTTAAATGTTACCCAGGGAATCAAGCCTGGTTTACATATACAGAATAAGGAGGCAGCAGAATTCTGAGGTGGCGGTATGGGCTTTGCCACTCTGCCTAGTAGGGGGGCAGGAGGTAATGGAAGCTCCTTGGTAGGGGCAATTAAATATGATGAAGTGGCCCCGCAAGAAGGGAATAATCTTTTAAATGCTCCCCCGTGTAAGAACCCCCTACAAATAAAAAAAATAGCATACCAGGTTGAGAAGAGCCCCGTGGCGCAGAGTGGTAAGCTGCAGTACAGCAGCCCAAGTTCTGCTCGCAACCTGATCTCGATCCTGAAGGAAGCTTGATTCAGGTCGCCAGCTGAAGGTTGACTCAGCCTTCCATCCTTCCAAGGTGGGTAAAATGAGTACCCAGTTTCCTGGGGGTGAAGTGTAGATGACTGGGGAAGGCAATGGCAAACCACTCCGTAACAAAAAATCTGCCAAGAAAACCTCGTCATGTGACATCACCCCAATGGGTCAGTAATGACTCAGTGCTTGCACAGGGGACTACTTTTACCTTTTTTTTAACCTACCAGGTTAGAAAGGTTCTAATGTAGCTTTTTGCATACTCTGCTAGGTTTCTACTTGCACGAAATTATTCATGGAGATAAACTTTGAAAAACAATTTCTTGCAAGAAAACAACCCGCCCCCCCCCCATGCTTTGACCTAATTAGATTTGCAGCTGGTTGTCCAGTACATGATGAATGTGGGAAGGGGTCTCTATTCCTTCCTTGTATTCCCCTCTCTACGACGGGAGTGCAGTAAAAAAATGGGTATTTTTCAGATTCAGGTATCCAGAATGCCATATATATTTGGTATTCACAATATTCAGGATCAAAAATGTTGGTATAGTATTAAGATTTGGGTTTTATTCAGTATTCCAAATATATTTGGCTCCATTATTCCCTATAGGGGGATTGTTCTGAGGGTGGGAGGGGCTGTTTTTCAAACAAACTACACTAAAATTGCATGGAACCTAGTCCTGCCTGTCCACTACCCCCCACTCGTTTCAGTCAATTGGGTCAACTGGGTCCAATTCTGTGGGCTCTAGAAAAGGAGCCCCCAGCCGCTCTACATTATTTCCTATGTGGGGAAATTATCCAATGCTTTCTCCAGGGCAAAGATAGAAGACTTTATAAAGAGCCTTAGCAACTACACAAGGGCAACCACACTGACCAAGCTTCCCAATGCAAAGAGAACCAACAAAGACCAACAGAACCAACATCAAAACAGGAAATCCCAGCAGAATCAAATTGAAGCAACAGGCATTGTTACAAGTCCAATGGAAGCAGTGCCACTCACAGATGCTGGGCAGAACCCAGGGCCAATGCAAGCCCAACAGAACCAATGCAAAACCTGAGAATCCCAGCACCCAAACTGGCAAGCAAGTAGTACCAGGGCAGTCAGCCAGACCTGTGAGCAGTCAGCCCGGCCTCTGCCATTTTAATAGCAGTTTTTATATGACTGCTCATAATATTAAAAGTGTACAAGCCTCTGGAGTTTAAAATGGCTGCAGCACAGCCATCAGAGAGCCCCTGTTATTGCCATATCCTGCCCTGGAGAACCAGGCATGTAAGGAATGCCTCATTGGAATGCAGAGGTATTGTGATGTGACTGGCCTTGCTATCCACCCAAGCTCCAGAAGGCTCAGAGCAATAAAGGTCTCGCTGAGTCACCCCCACTTAGCACATTCCTGTCCCTCCTCCTGTGATGAGATCCCTGTCCGTGATCGAGGAATTAATCAATTGGCATACATAAGCATGTACAGTCGTTCTTGGCACAATGCATCTCCTCCCTAAAAACTATCGACCTAGCCCCGGTGTATTCTTCCAGCTAACTGGCCAGGTTTGCCTTCTTATTCATACACCCCAGCAGCCATTAATCAAAATACTCAAACCTTCTGTTCAACCCAGGAACTAACCATTGGAGTCTTTGTCCTAACTGCTAGGAGGACTCTCCTCCACCTCAGGGCACATTTTACCTATAAAGGTTGAGCCCCGGTCCCATTCAAATCATGCAAGCTTCCTGGCTTCTCCCTTCGGGCCACTTCCCTGAGCCTCTCTCTGTTCACACTTGCTTGCTTTCCTGGATCCACATGCGCTGTTCCACATCTCTCTGGGCTGATGATGCAGGATGTTTGAAGCTTCTCTCCTATGGACTGGACCCCTTCTCCAGGATAGGTAGATATAATTACTCCCTCTTGCTCTATTCCCATGCCTCTAGCTATATTTCCTAGGACTCTGTGTGTGTATGTGCATGTGTGCGCGCGCGCATGATTATTTTGCCCCCAGTAATTGGTGTGTACGTGCATAAAGTTCTGTTCTTTAATAAAAGTTATTGATTGATTTGAAGCACCAGACTCACTTGGCTTATTGGGATTGGGACCCTGTAGACAAAGGTGATTCGATTCCAGTTACCGCCTCTCATATAGCTGTCTTCCTTACTAGCTAATTCCCCCATAAATCATATTTATGCAAGGAGAACACTTCAGGTAACAGACCTGGCAATGGCATATGGCAAGGAAGCAACACTTACACACAGAGAGAATAATGCTGCCTCCCTTCCATCTCTGCCTGTGGCCTGGAAAACCTGCAAAAGGGGGAAGAATAAGTTGCTGCAACCTTTCAAAATTTGATTCCCTGACATCTCCAAATATATCCAGATTATTTGGGAATGTAAACACTGGTCTATCTGAATATACTCAAGTAAAGATAAAGATGTCCTTCTGGGAACCAAGATCAAGATAATCCAAATGATGGTATTCCCCATTACTATGTATGGATGAGAAGGTTGGATAGTGAAGAAAGCTGACAGGAAGAAAATTGATTCATTTGAAATGTGGTGCTGGAGGAGAGTTTTGCGGATACTGTGAATGGCCAAAAAGACAAATAAGTGGGTACTAGATCAAATCAAGCCTGAATTCTCCCTAAAAGCTAAAATAACAAAACTGAGGCCACTGTACTTTGATCCTCTGGAAAAGTCAATAATGCTAGGAAAAGTGGAAGGAAGTAGGAAAAGAGGAAGACCTAAACCGGTTTGGGATTAATGGAGATCTGAAGGAGCCTAGGAATCTGGGCTATCCAAGGCACTGTTTTTTTTGGAAAGCAAGGCGCAAGAACACCTGCTGCCAACCCCCCCCCCCTTCAGGGAGAAGGGGGTCCTGAATGCTACTAGACCCTGAGAGAGTGTAATCTCAGTAGAGGGGGGTTCTGAATCAAGGATTCTCCCCACTACCTTGAGGTCCCCTCGGAGAAGGGTGAGCGACTAACTCTGCAGTACCTCTGGAGTCATTTAATTGGCATAAGATCATCAGAAACCAAGCTTCAATAACAGCTTTGACCATCTATAAGCGAAGGAAACAGCACAGACAACCTGCAAAAACAGCGGAAGGTAAAGATTGTTATCGGACTTTTAAAATTAAAACGGGAGCCAAAAGACCAAGAAAAAATTGCTAAAAAGACTTACGCTAAGAGAGCAAATAATAAGGAACAATTACTGAGTTAAAAATTTGACGCTGGTGAGATTATAAGGACTAAAATAGCTATAAGAATTATTGTTTACACATACTTGCGGTTAGAAGAGAGATAACCAGTGTAGAAGAGAAGGAGGGAGCTAGAGGAAACATTGCGAGATGGGAAGAGTTCAAGGGAGGAGACAACCCGGTGCCTAGACAGAACAGCAGAAGACAGGAAGCAGGAAGACTAACAGGAAGAAATAAGACTCAGAAACAAAATAAAGGAAACATCACGAGGGCATAAAGACCAGAGGAACAGGACGCACGCCATTTTAAGTGAGGGAAGAAGCGATTCCAGAAACCATAGAGAAATAACACCCGGCATTTTGAAGTTAAGGTAAACTGTTTTTTTAATTATTAAATCAGAGACAGTGAAATATATTAAGAGAGTAAAAGAAGAGAAGAAGCCAAAATGGATCTAAGAAAGAGAGCAGATATGTGGGGAGGCACCAAGCCGAGTCCTACGATGGCAGGGAAAAAAGCAGATAAGGAATGGCAAGCCTCAGTAGATGCAGCAATTGAAGGAGTAGGGGAAAAAGTTACGGAGAACCATAAAGAACTGAGTGAAGCGCTACAAAAATGCATGAAACTTTGACAAAAGATTTAAAAGACATGAAAGATACAATTAGGGTGGAGGTAGCGGGACTGGCAAAGAATTTGGAAGGAATAAAAATGAATTGCAAGCAACTAATAATAAAATCCAAGAGGAGGAGCAGAGGACAAATGATTTATCTGTAAATGTAAAGCAGGAAAATCAAGTGATACAGGAAAGAATGGTGGTGATGGAATGCAAGGTGACGGAAAGGCAATTAAGATTTAGGGGTGTGCAAGAATCGGATACGCAAGGTGTACAGGAACAAATGACAGATATTCTAGCAGAATTTTTGAATAAAGAGCCAGAAGAAATAACAGCAAATGTAGATCTAGTATATAGAGTCAATTCATCTTATGCACAACAAAAGAATATACCAAGAGATGTTATTGTGCAATTAATAACAAAAAGAATGAAAGAGGAAATTATTAAAAAGCATTTTGAAACTCCCCTATCAGTGGAGGGAAACAGGATCAAGATAATGAAAGAGATGCCTAGAAGAATTCTCCAAGAAAGGAAAAAATACAGAGAACTGACCCAAAGACTAAGAGAAAAAATATTAGATATAGATGGGAATTATCAGAAGGATTAAATTTTTACTTTAATGGTTTAAGAGTTACAATTAGGACAAGAGATGAAATGGAAACGTTTTTTGAAGAAAACTCAAGAGACTTTCCCAGATCATTAAGAAAGTAACACAATGGAGTACAAATTAATATCATGGAATGTAAATGGACTAAATTCACCCCAAAAGAGAAGAACAATTTTTCATTGGCTGAAGAAACAAAACTGTAACATAATTTGCTTACAAGGAACACATATTAAGGATCAAGATATTAAATATTTAAAAAATAAACAATTAGGAAAAGAATATATAACATCATCAAAACAAAAGAAGAAAGGAGTAGTAATTTATATTAAAGAGGACATGGACTCTAAATTAATCTTTCAAGACCAAAATGGAAGGTATTTGGCTGTGGAAATTAATGTAAATGCCAAAAAAACATTGATAATAGGTCTGTTTGCACCCAACGGTGCAAAGGACCAGTTTTACAGGGAAATAATAGATAAATTGGATCAGGACTCATATGATCAGATGATAATGGTAGGAGATTTTAATGGAGTTGTGGACTTACAAAAGGACAGAAAGATACAGGGAGGTAAACAGAAATTTGGAAAATTACCAAAAGCATTTTTTGAACTAATACAACAAGAAAAACTGGAGGACGTATGGAGGAGAGAAAATCCTAAAGGTAAAGATTATACATACTACTCCACGAGACATTTATCATTTTCAAGAATTGATATGATTTGGACAACAAAAGAATTAGCTTTATGGACAAAAAAAGTGGAAATTTTTCCAAGGGTGAGTTCAGACCATAACCCAGTATTATGGAAAGCCACAATGGGCCAGAAAAAAATATGATGGAGAATAAATGAAGATTTATTGCAACATCAGGAAAATATGAAATTTATAAAAGAAGAAACAAAACAATTCTTTCAAATTAACAATAATAATGAAGTTTCAACCCAGATGGTATGGGACACATACAAGGCAGTAATAAGAGGAATTCTAATTACATTAAATAATAAGGACAAGAAAAGAAAACGAGAAATGGCAAGAGATACAGGAAAAACTACACACAAAAAAACAGGAATTAAAGAAAAAACCGGGGGGGGGGGTCAATAAGACAAGAAAATAAAATATTGGAGGAACAAGTAAGAGCTATTTGAAATAAGGAATTAGAATGGAAATTAAGGACACTTCAGCAGAAGTCATTTGAAGGAGCAAATAAACCAGGAAAGTTCCTAGCCTGGCAATTGAAAAAAAAGGGAAGAAAATAATTAGTAGAATAATTGAAGAAGGAAAAGAATTAAAAGAACAACAAACAATTAAGCGTGCCTTTTACAAATATTATGCAAAATTATTTCAAAGGAAGGCAGTAACACAGGAAAAAATAGACCAATATCTACAGAAAATACTTACCAAAGATATCAGTGAACATGAAGCAGAGACTAAATGCTCCAATAACAGAAGAAGAAATTATACAAGCAATAGATGCAGCAAAGATTGGAAAAGCACCAGGACCGGATGGGATCACAGCTAATTTTTATAAAGTAATGAAGGAAGACCTTGTACCAATATTTAAAATTATAATGAATGATATACTTCAAGGAAAAGGACTTCCAGATACATGGAATGAAGCGAGTATTGCTTTGATCCCGAAGGAACTACAGGACTTGACCAATGTTAAAAACTATAGACCAATTTCATTGATAAATAATGATTATAAAATATTGGCAAGAATATTAGCAGACAGACTTAAAATATGGCTAATGGACTATGTAGGAGAGGACCAGGCTGGATTTCTACCAAATAGACAACTAAAAGACAATTTGAGAGTGGTTATAAATGCCATCGAGTACTTTGATAAACGACCAGATAAAGAAGTTGGCTTCTTCTTTGCGGATGCAGAGAAGGCCTTTGACAATTTAAATTGGGACTTTATGTTTGCATCGATGGAGAAGATGGACTTAGGTAAAGAATTTATAGATGCAGTAAAATCAATATATAAGGAAAAAAGAGTGACAATCTGTGTCAATGACGACTTGACAGAGAAATTTGAAATAAGAAAAGGAACAAGACAAAGATGTCCACTATCGCCATTGTGATTTGTTATGGTTTTGGAAATATTATTAAGGCAGATTAGAGAAGATGACAACATAAAAGAAATAAAAATAAAGGGATCTTCATACAAGTTGAGAGCTTTTGCAGATGACATGATGTTTATAGCAGAAGACCCAGTACAAACTTTGCCAAGATTACTAGATAAAATTAAGGAATTTGGAGATTTGGCAGGTTTCTTTATAAATAAAAAGAAGTCAAAAATAATAACCAAAAACATGACCAAGAAGAAGTAACAGGAACTGAGTGATTTAACAAATTGTGAAGTGGTACACAAGACTAAATATTTGGGGATAGAGCTGACAGCTAAAAATATTGATTTATTTAAGAATAACTATGAAAATCTCTGGACACAAATTGAAAGGGATATGATAAAATGGAATAAATTAAACCTATCGTGGTTTGGTTGGATTGCTCCAGTTAAAATGAACGTGTTGCCTAGAATTATGTTCCTAATGCAAACAATACTGATTATTAAAGATAAAAAACAATTTGAAAAATGGCAGAAGAAAATATCGGAATTTGTGTGGGCAGGAAAGAAACCTAGAGTGAAGATAAAAGTACTCTGTGATGCTAAAGAAAGAGGTGGAATGCAGTTACCTGATCTTCGACTGTATCATGAAGCAATATGTCTAGTATGGCTGAAGGAATGGGTGTCTTTCTCCAATCATAAATTGTTAACTTTGGAAGGTTATAATAAGCATTTTGGATGACATGCATATTTGTGGTACGATAAATATAAAATGGAAGCAATGTTCCAACACCACTATTTGAGAAGAAATTTATTGTTAACTTGGCTAAAGTACAAAAAATTTATAGATCAGAAGAAACCACTGTGGATTGTACCAGCTGAGGTGATTAACCCGAATTTAGAATATAAAGGGAGAGAATGGCTTACCCTCAAAGATTTAACAAAAGTAGAAGATAAGGAGTTGAAACTCAAACCAAATGAGGAATTGCCATTCAAGTATGGTTGGTTACAATATAGACAAATTAAAGACCTATTTGATTCAGATCAAAGGAAGACAGGTTTTAGAATTAAAAACTCAGAACTTGAAGAACTTTTGTTAGGTGATAATAATAAAGCAATTTCTAAAATGTATAAATTGTTATTGAAGTGGTTTACAGAAGATGAAACAGTCAAGGTTCAAATGGTAAAGTGGGTGATAAATTGTAATAACGAAATAACGATGGGGAAGTCTACGCATGCGTCGAATCGGGTAGACGCTCACTTGCGTCGCTCTTGGAACTCGTAAATTAAGCCTAAACAAGATGAACACAAAGTAAATTGATAACGAAAGACACCCTCCCAGAAGTTAATTAGACTGTAGGAGCTGCTTTTAACCTTGGGTCTGGGCTGAGTAATATCTTTTCAATGTGCGAAAGCTCCTGTTGATCTATGAACGCCTAATAAGATGGCGAAGTCGATGAAGGAGCTGGGGGAGTTGATCCAGAGTTCGGAAGCTAATGTAAGGGCTGATATGCAGGATTTAAAGGCAGAGATGAGACGAATGATGACGGCTGTGGAAAAGGTCAAGAAAACAGCAGAGCAAGCTAAAGAATTAGCTGAGGCAAATGAAGATAAGATTGAGATTTTGACAAAAAGGATCACCCAGATGAATGATAGACAACGCAGAAGAAACTTAAAATTTGCTGGAATTGCAGAAGATGTTCAGAATAAGGACCTGGAAGAGGTCATGCTGAACTGGCTCAAGGAGCAAGGAATTTGGATTAAACAAGATGAAATAGAGAGAGCACACCGGTTAGTTACACCAAGGAAAGGGGCTGGAGCCCCCAGAGACGTTATAGTGGCATTTGCAAGAGAGAAGAGATCAGATCTATAAATCTTTGCGGCAGAAGACAGACCTTCAGTTTAAAGAACGAACGGTTATAGTGCAACAGGATTTCTCTCAGGAGACGTTACAAGCCAGAAGACATATGCAGCAATTTGCGCAAGCTTTGTTTAATGACAAAATTCTCTTCTCCTGGGCATATCCAGCAACTCTGTTGGTGTTCAGAGACGGTAGGAAACACTCGGCTCGGGACCCAGAAGAAGCAAAGAAAATGTTGGCAGACTTGGGTGTTGGAGCGCAAGAACAGAGTGAGCAAAATCTCTCAAGTATGGAAGAGGATGTTTTTAAAAGAAGTATTGAATGGAGCCATGCAGGGTCAAAAGATTCCTGAGACGTGGAATGAAGCCAATATTTCATTGATTTCGAAAGAGGGGCAAGATGTGACCAATGTTAAAAATTATAGACCAATTTCGTTACTGAACAATGACTATAAAATTTTTGCAAAGGTATTGGCAGAAAGGATAAAAGGATGGTTGTCGGAATTCATCGCAGAAGAACAGGCTGGGTTTTTACCCAATAGACAAATCAAGGATAACTTAAGGACAGTATTAAATGCTATTGAGTATTATGACAAACATTGTGAGAGGGAAGTTGGTTTTTTCTTCGTAGACGCTGAAAAAGCATTTGACAATTTGAACTGGGACTTTATGTTTGCCACTATGGAAAAGCTGCAAATGGGAGAAAAGTTCATACAAGCGGTTAAAGAAATCTATAAAGACCAATGTGCAGCGATTGTAGTGAATGATGACTTGACAAAAAGACTGAAAATAAGTAAAGCTACGAGACAAGGTTGCCCTCTATCTCCATTGTTGTTTATCTTAATTTTGGAAATGTTGATGATTCAGATACGGGAGGACGATGCAATTCGAGGCATAAAAATAAAGGAATTTGCCTACAAGGTCAGGGCATTTGCGGATGATATAATGTTAATAGTAGAGGATCCAATTGATAATATGCCAAAAGTAATAAAGAAAATAAAAGAATTTGGAGATCTGGCTGGTTTCTATGTAAATAAAAAGAAATCAAAGATATTATGTAAAAACATGACTAAACAGAAGCAACAAGAGCTGATGGAGATTACAGACTGTGAGGTAACAAACAAAGTAAAATATCTTGGTATCGAATTAACTGCCAAAAACATAGACTTATTCAAGAACAACTATGAGAAACTGTGGATACAAATAGAGAGAGATTTGATAAAATGGAATAAATTGAATTTATCATGGTTGGGAAGAATAGCGGCAGTAAAGATGAATGTTTTACCGCGAGTGATGTTCTTGTTGCAAACAATCCCATCATTCGAGACTCCAAACAATTTGACAAATGGCAAAGGAAAATTTCTGACTTTGTGTGGGCAGGTAAAAAACCACGTGTAAAAATGAAAGTGTTGCAGGATGCGAAGGAGAGAGGTGGTTTACAACTGCCCAACATAAGACTATATTATGAAGCAATATGTTTGACATGGTTAAAGGATTGGATAACGTTGAAAAATCGTAAGTTGCTGGCCTTGGAAGGACATAAAAAAATATTTGGGTGGCATGCGTATTTGTGGTATGATAAAATAAAAGCGGACTCCATGTTTTTGCATCATTATATTAGGAGAAGCCTTTTTACCATTTGGAAGAAGTATAAGAGTCTCATGAAAGATGGAATTCCTTCATGGGTAGTTCCGTATGAAGTAATAGATCCGAGAACTGTTGACAGTGAACAGCAATGTTTAACTTATAAGGAGATAATACAGATACAACACTCAGTACTTAAAATAAAAACAGAAGAAGAATTGTCTCCTAGTTATGGATGGTTTCAATATAGACAGATCAGAGATCTTTATAATTCGGACTGCCTAAGGGGAGGAATAAGGATGGAAAATTTGGAACTAGAGGAAGTAATTTTACAAGAAGGTAAGAAAGAAATTTCTAAGATTTATAAAATACTTTTAAAATGGCATACCGAAGATGAGATTGTAAAAGTCCAGATGGTGAAATGGGTAATAAATTTTCATAAAGAAATAACAATGGAAGCATGGGAGCATTTGTGGAAGAATACGCTGAAAATTTCAACATGTACTAATATTAAAGAGAATGTCTACAAAATGATATATAGATGGTACTTGACGCCAAAGAAAATTGCGCTTGGAAATACAAATATGTCAGATAAATGTTGGAAATGTAAAAAGCATGAAGGATCACTATATCATATGTGGTGGACTTGTGAGGTAGCTAAGCAATACTGGGGAGATATAATTGAAGCAATTAATGAGATTCTACAAATTCAAATAAACAAGAACCCAGAACTGTTGCTACTGAACTTGGGAATGGAAAGTGTTCCAACGCAGTATAGGACATTGCTATTTTATATTACAACAGCAGCAAGACTTTTGTACGTGCAGAAATGGCAAGTGCAAGAAGTACCAACTATAGAAGATTGGATTTACAAATTGCTGTACATGGCAGAGATGGATAAAATGACAAGAAAGCTGAAAGACCTTGATCCAGGACAATACACTGCAGACTGGGGGAAGTTGAAACAGTACCTAGAAAAAAATGGGATGTGAAAGGAGAACTGTGGCAGTTTGAGAATTACTAAAATGTGATGTTGTAAATGAAAGAGAGAAGTGACTTTACCATTAAGGGGGAATTTAATTATTAGAATCTAAGCTAGTCGTATGTTTAAGAAAATTTTAGATAGAATAATTAAGTATGAGTTAAATGGATATATATAAGCTAGTATTACGTGTAAGGAAATTCTATTTAGAATATGTAGTTAATCAATGAGAAGTATAATAAATATTGTAACGGATTTTTATAGAATACAGTATAATATAGTATATAATAGAATTTGAATATGCTTAGAATAAGAGTTATGATATATATTAGAGAAGAATATTAATGAAATTAAGTTGAGTAATAAGAGGGATTAGGGGTTGGAAAACTGCTGGAAGTCGATAAGGGAGGGGGGAGGAAAGGGTGGGGGTCAGAACCAATTAATTAGGGGATTGAATGTGTGTATACATTTTTTAATTTGAGCTCACCAATAAAAAATTTTATTAAAAAAAAAAGTATGGAAGAGGATGCACAAAATGAGCAGGGAGAATCTTCAGTGCAAGAGAAGGAGAAAAAAAAAAGAAAGGAACTTGGGGGGGTAGCAATAAGTAAAAAGCAAAAGCATACATGGTGATATATAAAATAGGCTTTTTGGTTAAGATAAGGTGAGGTATTTTTAAGGGTTCCAAGAGGGATGGGGGAGGAACGTGGGCCTCCAAGGTTACCATGAGACAGAGACCATTGAGTTCTCTACCTGAGTCTCAGGTGGGAAGGGGGAGGGGGGAAGTAAGAGTTACAAATCAGTTGAAAACATATGTGCACGGAGGAATTCAAGGAATGAACTTAGAATGGGATGATGGATAGTACTTTAAAAGTTTTGTCTCTCAATGTGAACGGGTTGACTTCAGACACTAAGCGTTATAGGGTCTTGGAGCTGGCAAGGAAAATGAAAGCTGATTTATTGTGTCTTCAGGAGACGCATAGAGCTAAAGTAAATAATAAACCTTTGTTGGCCTCCCAACACTGGGGATTAAAAACAGAGTCTAAAGCAATGAGTAAGGCCAGAGGCGTGGCTATATTATGTAATAAAAATCTTAATTTGGAGGTTTTGATGCAGAAGACAGATAATGATGGTAGATGTGTGTTTTTAAAAATTAAAACGATGCAGAAGATCTTTACAGTGGCTAGCATTTATGGGCCGAATAAAGGGCAAATTATAAGGAAGAATTTGGATAAATTACAGGCCTTTGCTGAGGGGGGAAATATAATTGTTACTGGAGATTTTAATTAGTGTCTAAAGACAGATCATTCCCTCAAGTTGAAGAAATGGGGATTAAAAGATGCTTTTGAGATGGGGAACACTGGTACTAAACCTACTTTCTTTTCTAATAGACATAAGACTTACACATATATAGATTATTTGCTAATTACAAACAGGAAGGAATTACAGATTAAGAGAGCCCAGACCCTAGGAATATGGATTTCTGATCATGCCCCATTGTTTGTGGAGCTAGGATGTGAAGGGGGAGAGCAAAGTAGGAGCTGGAGATACAACAACTTAATAATGGGTAAAGATAGGGATAGGGAATATATCAGAAAACAAAGTAGCTGGTACTTTAAAGAGAACAGTGGTACAGGAGAGATCTCAACAGTGTAGGACACATTTAAAGCGGTTATAAGAGGGCATTGTATAATGACAGAGAAACTTATTAAGAGGGAATGGTATCTGGGAAGGCAGAAGAAAATTAAAGAAATTGAAATACTCCAACAACAGCAGCAAAGCAAATATTTAAGAAGTAGACAGGGGCAGTTAAGAAAATAAAAACAAGAATTGGATGAGCTAGACTGGTTTACCATTTGGAAGAGAGATAATATGATTAAGAATGATTTTCAGAGAACGTCAATAAGATCTACTAAGAGGTTAGCAAATTACTTAAAGAAAAGAAGGGATAAACAGAGAGTAAAAGCCATTAGACTAAAAGGAAAATACTTACACAAAGCTCTAAAGAAATAAGGAAGGAATTTGTGAAATTTTACCAAACATTATATAAAGAGGAAAATAAAAGCATTAGTAGAGTAAATTTGGAAACCAAGATTGAGGAAGATGATAGACTAGGTTTAAATGAAGAAATTTCTTAGGAGGAAATTGAAGAGGCAGTAAGAACATTTAAGAGAAAGAAGTCCCCGGGATTAGATGGGTTTACTATGGATTTTTATAAAGAATCAATTGATATTATTGGCCCAGAAATGAAAAAAGTATTTAATAATATTTTAGAAGGGGGAAGGGCTCCAGAGACGTGGAAATTAGCGGAGATAGTAGTGACAGGAAAACCACAGAAGAACCCTACAGAGGTGGGTTCATATAGACCAATCAGCTTACTGAATTCAGACTATAAAATATTTACAAAGATCTTGGCAAAACGCTTGGAAAAGGTGCTGCCTAAAATAATCAAAGAAGACCAATATGGATTCATAAGCGGAAGATATATAGGGCACCCTATACGAAATGTGTTAAACGTATTAACAAGTAGGACAAAAGGGAAATTGGCTTTACTGAAATTAGATGTATATAAGGCCTTCGATACTATAAGGCATACATTTTTATGGAATATTATGAAGAAGGCAGGAATACGAGAAAACTCTGTGCGGGTGGTTCAAGAATTATATAAAGAGGGGAAGGCAGTGGTAAGGGTGAATGATGGAGTCTCTGAACAATTTAATATACAAAGAGGCGTTAAACAAGGTTGCCCACTCTCACCACTACTTTTCGTGATGGGAATGGAGTACCTGGCGGATAGGATAAGAAATTCAGTAAGGATACAAGGATATAAAAAGGGTAAGGAGGAAATTAAAATAAATATGTATGCAGACAACATTTTATTAATATTGGTAAACCCACTGGAGGGAGTAAGAGAGCTTTTGATTATCTTGAAGGATTTCAAAGAGGAGTCTGGATTGGGAGTTAATATGGACAAGTCTGAAATTTTATTTTGGGATGTAAGCGGAGAGGAAAGGAAGGAAATAGTAAAAATGACAAGGATGGACATTAGGAGAAAAAAAATTAAATACTTGGGAGTGAATATTATTAAAAATGTTGCCAGGATTACAGATGTGAATTATAAAGAAGTATGGAGGAAGGTTAAGAAAGATATGAGAGCTTGGAAAAATAAGAACTTGTCTATCTTAAGTAAGGTTAGGGCAGTTAAGATGTTTCTGGTGCCAAAATTATTATATTTATTTCAAGTAATTGCGCTTCCAATAAGAACAAAGTGGTTTAAAGCCTGGAATAAGGTGCTTAAGAACTGGGTTTTTGGAAGCAAAAGGGCTAGAACTCCAGATATAGTAAATTATGCATCACAGGAGGAAATGGGATGGGGGATACCAAATTTGGAGTTGTATTATGAGGCGTTTCAACTGAAATATTTAATAGAGATTGGGTATAATGATAGAGTTAAATGGGTCAAGATGGAGAATGAGATAAATAATAGAATAGGAAGAGAGGGAATCTTTAATAGGGATGTTCAAATGGCTTATAAGAAGGCGATTGGTCCAAGGAAAATGGCGTTAAGTATTTGGAAAAGATGGTATAGGAAATGGATGCCGGGTTTGTCAAAGTGGACTCCATTAGAATATATAAATAAGGACTATACAGACACCGGTGGGTGGAAGAAATTAGAAGAATTTGGATTTAATAGATTAAAAGATATGTTTATTGAAGGTGGGACTTTAGTGGCAAAAAACAACGTGCTGGAGAAAATAGGAAAACAATACTGGTTGGAGGTGTATGGATTATACGAGTTAATTAAATCTGAAAAAGTGGAGGAGATAATTGGGGTAAAAACAGAAATGGATGATATACTAAGTAAAAGACAAATAAAAGAGAAAGGGCTAGCAGGGGCGTTATATAAATTAATGGTAAGAGAAAAGGAAAGGATGATAAGGATAATACAGAATAAATGGGAGCGAGAAGGCTTATCTCATCAGGAAACGATTCAAGAAATAATGAAAGGTATAAATAAAATTAAAAGGGATAAAGATAAAGAATTGGCTAGGAAATTTATATGGAAATGGTATAGAACACCGGCTCAGATATCGTATATAGTTAAAGGAATGAGTCCTAAATGCTGGCACTGTGGCCAAGAAGTAGGCATATATGCTCATATGTGGTGGGAGTGTAATGTTGTCAAGGAATATTGGCAAAAGATTATAAGGGTAATTTCTGACTTAGTTCAAGTGAATATAGAGGTTAATAGGGATTTGCTTGTTTCTGGAATATTGGGAAATAAAAGAGTAGATAGAAATAAGCAAGATCTATATAAAATCATGATTTTAGCCGGAATGGCGGTAATAGCATTGGGATGGAAGGATAGGAACAAATGGACAATGGAAAAATGGAACAATTATTTCTTTGAATGTGTACAATCGGATATATTTGTACAGATAACTGCTGATGAGACATGGGAGGATAAACATCAAAAGATTATAAGTAAATGGACCTGTTATAGGTATTGTGTGAAAAGGGGGGAAGCCAACCCAAGCATTCAAACTCGAATGAAGAATTTGTGCACATGGTTAAAGATATGAAGACATAATGGGGGGGTGGGGGGATAAGGGGCAAAAATAGCTGTATATGGTTCAATGTATGACTATGTATATATGTTATAACAATAAAAAATAAAAGTAAAAAAAATAATGAAATAACGATGGAAGCATGGGAACAATTGTGGAAAAATACTTTAAAAATATCAACATGTACCAGTATTAGAGAGAATGGCTACAAAATGTTATATAGATGGTATTTAACACCGAAAAAGTTAGCCATAGCCAATAAAAAGCTATCTAATAAGTGTTGGAAATGTAAGGAGCATGAAGGTTCTCTATTTCATATGTGGTGGACTTGTAGCAAGGCTAGAGACTTTTGGACTAAAATATGTGCTGAGATGTCTTTGATACTACAGTATAATGTTGTTAAAAATCCAGAAATGTTGCTATTATCTTTGCATTTAGAAGATGTTAATAGAAATGATAAGATATTGTTATATTATATGATAACAGCAGCAAGAATATTATATGCACAATACTGGAAGAAAGAAGAGATACCTGAGATTGAAGAATGGACAAGAAAATTGTTGTACATGGCTGAAATGGACAAATTAACAAGAAAATTGAAAGATCAAGATCCAAAGGGATTTTTGGAAGTTTGGAGAAAATTGAAAAAATACATGGAAAAAAATGGGATGTGAAAGGACAATTATGGTCTTTGGAAGGGTATTAAGGTTACTAAGTAAGATAAGATATAGTTTAGATCTTTACCAATAATAATATAATAACTGTAGTATAGAAATAGGGGGAAAATAAAAAAGGGGGGGTTGGAGTGCTGTTGGAAGTCAACATTGAAAAGGGTGAGGGGAGGGGGTGGGGAACATATACTTATGGGAAATGAAAAGGAACGTATTTGTTTTTAATTTGATTGTATATTAACCCATCCAATAAAAATTTATTTAAAAAAAAGAAAAAGAAAAGAAAAGAGGAAGACCTAAACCGAGATGGCTTGACTCGATAAAAGAAACCATGTCCTCCAGTTTACAGGATCTGAGCAAGTTTATTAATGATAGGAGAAGGTTGTTAGCAAAAGAGTTCCAAAACCTTAAAGTCTAGTAGAGCTCTTAGGCAGGCAGCCCTTTCTTAGATTCCACCGGAAGCAGAAACTCCTGTTAACGACAGGACATTTTTGGAGGTCTTTCATTCATAGGATTGCCATAGGTTGGAGACGACTTGACGGCACATAACACAAACCCAAGTAAGACAGATATAGCTGGATATAACCAGATAATACAGAGAAGGTATTTTTTCAGCTACATTTTAAAATTGATTGTATAAAATTGCACATCCCTACTCCCCACACGATTTCTTCTTTCCCTCCTTGTGACAGCTCCAGCAGCCTCTCTCCTTCTTTCCCAACTACCCATCTTTATCTGTCTCTCTCTCAGTCTTCAGCTTCTTTCCACAGTTCCAACAGTTCCTCCTATACTTACCTACCTTAAATCAAAATATGTCTTTATCAGTGGCAAACAAGTAGCATACAAGCAGGGACAAAGGGTCTGAATCCATAGCCATCTTATGCAACAAATAAAAAGACATCAATTAGGAATTTAGAATCATTCAAACATAAAAGGAGACATTTCTTAGGACCAAGCTACACATGACGAATGACACTTGAACAGCAAGTGTATTTCTCCCTGTTCACTTGCCCTCCACTCAATCCACTTGCCATTCAAGTGTCATTTGTCATGTGTAGCTTGGCCCTCAGTTGGACTACACAGCACACTCCAGTGTACCATGCTGGTCACAGGCTTGCAGTAAGATTGCTCAGAGCTCTTTTTAAGAGAATTGAGCTCACTAGATAATCCCTCCTCCCAAAATAGTTCCTCAAAACCAAACTGTTCTTCAAAGCCTTTGACAGTCTTCATCCTGTAGTCTACCTAAGTCTAAATCCCTGTAACTGAACTTGCACGTATTTTTGCCAGTTTGCTCTGGCCTCACTACCTTTTGCTAACTCCCACATCCTCCATTTTAGGTCCCCTTGTGGCAGGAATCTGTCTTCTTGCTAGTTACAAGATATAGCTTGCCAAAAAAAAAACACCTCTTATTGGGCACAATCCAGGACAAGTTGCTTATGAGTAAGTCCAATTGCTTTTGATCAAAGTTTGTTGTAGTAAATTTATACTAGTTCCAACAGCCCACTCCAGCCAAAATTCCAGCTACAGCATTCTGCTCCATTTGTAGTTTCTGGGCATCTTCAAGGACAGCCCCACAAGTAGCACATTGCAGTAGTATTCATCTAGATGTTATTGTTGGAGTAAGTAACGTCTGGTGTACAAAAGACGAGAAGAAGCCCCTGCAGGGGAGAGCAAAAAGATGAACTAATCATATAGAAATATGTGATCAGGACTAGACATGGGCACGAACAACATTACGGACAGAAAAAATCCACGAACAGCCCAATCTGCTGTTCGCGAGCAAGCTGTTTGTGATGCCCCATCCCAAACGAACAGGTAGCCATTAAAAGCCTTGTTCAGCTGTTAGGCAAGCCAGACAGTCTGGCATCTGCTACAATCAATCCCCTTGGCAACTGGAGGGAGGGACTGAACTCTGTCTGAACTCCTTCTGGCTTTCCTTCTGGCTTTAACCCTTCAAAGTACTTCCAGCAGAGAGTCCCGTTTTTGCCACTGTGAAGAGAAAATGACAACAAAGGGGGAGACCCATGCATCATGCCTTTCCTTGGGTGCAGTCTCTCTGAAACTTGGGTAGTCTTTGGAGGACAGTGAGGACTATGTCCCCTGCAAATTTGGTGGGTATTGGACGTTGGGAAAGGCAGTATGTAACCCCTCAAAGTAGCTGCCTTCCAACAGGCAGTTCTGTTTTTGCCACTGTGAACAGAAAATAACAGCAAAGGGGGGGGCACACGGATCATGCCTTTCTCGGGGTGCAATCTCTCTGAAACTTGGGGGGTCTTCGGAGGACAGTGAGGACTATGTCCCCTGCAAATTTAGTGGGTATGGGACATTGGGAAGGTCAGTTTGTAACCCCTCAAAGTAGCTGCCTTCCAACAGGCAGTTCCATTTTTGCCACTGTGAACAGAAAATGACAGCCAGGGGGGGAGACACATGGATCATGCCTTCCTGGGGTGCAATCTCTCTGAAACTGGGGGGGGGTCTTCAGAGAACAGTGCGGACTAAAGGGGGAGAGCCATGGATCATGCCTTTCCTATGGTGCAATCTCTCTGAAACTGGGGGGGGGTTCTTCAGAGGACAGTAAGGACTATATCCCCTGCAAATTTGGTGGTTATTGGACATTGGGAAGATTCTCCCAGGTGCGAGAGGGATGGGGAGAATCTCCCCACCTCTCTCGCACTGGGAAGGCAGCCTGGCTGTGTGACTGCTCTCCCGGTCCTTTAAACTATCAGCTGGCAGTTGGCAGGGGACATTCCCCCCCCCCCCCGCCACCTGCCAGCTGATAGTTTAAAGGGATCTTTAAAGGGCCAGGTACGTGGGTTCGAGGGGAGGGGGGCTAAGTGGGGTGGTTGGGGATGGGGGTGGTTCTGGCCCCCACAAACAACGACAGTTCATCTTTGTCCATGTTCGTTGTTTGTGGATGGCACTGAAAGTTGAACAGGGTGTTCAGGTTTTTTTTCCGTTCATGCCCATGTGTAATCAAGACCTTCTTCCGTTGATAAGTGTTATTCCTTGTTTGTCTCCAGGACCGAATCCACATTACCTCCGCACTTCCCGGTGTTGCACTAAATGTCCGCGAAACACCCGGAAGTATAGCGTCTTTCAAGCGCGATTTCTGAATCGCGCTTGAAAGACGCTATACTTCCGGGTGTTTCACGGACATTTGGTGCAACACCGGGATGCGCGGAGGTAATGTGGATTTGGCCCAGATTGCTACCCTCAGGGCAACATCCTCCTGCTCAAAAGTACAACAGAACAGAGTTCTCTCTATCACAGCTAGCAAGGTAGCTAGAATGCTATTTCTATTTCTTCTCTTTACTATCAAATATGTTAGTTCCTGAATAATGCTTTCTGTATTCTTTAATCATTTGCATGGTCACTGCTGAGCAATCATTCTGCCAACAGTTATCAGGACACATACCACAGCACCGAGCTCTTGTTTTGTCCATGAACAGCTGTTACTGGCTGAGAAAGATTTAATAACAGCTATTACTAAATCTTTCTCTCCAGTTGTGTGAGTGTATGGGTGTGCTGTCTCAAGCGGCATAAAGTTTAATAGGTGTTTGTACTTATGCCCCCAAGAGATGTCGTGGCCTTTGGATTCACCGCAAAGAAACCCAAGCACTTTGGGACTGGCTGGTAATGTGCCAAGCCTGACACTGTTTAACATTTCAACCTTTTAAACTTGTTCTTTATACCAGAAAAAAAAATCCACAGAGCAAATGAAATTCATTTGACGGATGACTCGATGTTGTGATTCAGAGGCAGCTCTTCGAAAGCTGAGGAACTTCAGGTAATCTCACACCTCTCTCCATTCACGTTCAGAAGATTAGGCTTGGTTCATTTTCTTTTTAAAGCTCTGTATGCATTGGTGGAACCTTGGGCTATCAGGATAATTTCAAAATAAGCGATCTTGGGGATCTATGGTGTCCAACTGTCCATTCTATGGTATATAAATAATGAAGTCCCATTATTGGAACAGACAAGTGATATTCTGACAGAAGCAACATATGTACCTTATCAGACAAAGTTTACAGTGACCTGGGAACTTGAAAATTGTGTCAACTTTTCATCTCAGGTGCAAGGAATTACTGAAAGTAGCAAGTATCTTCTGTGTCAGCAAAGCACCAAGACTTTGCCTAGAGATATTGATCAGTTTCTCTGAACGTTCCAAATAGATGCAAGCAATGTAAATAATTCCTTGTATATTTAAAATAACTTCAGCTTGAGATTTTGTTATTTTGTTATTGCAGTCAAATCCAGATGTGACTGTGCATTTGTGGCATTCATGTTGCATTTTCTTTAGAAAAAACCTGTTTTTATAGTTTCACTTTTTATTGTAATTACTATATACATTACACTACATAACTCACTACAAAGAAAGTGTTTATAACAATTTATTTTTTAAAAAGATATGTTTTATCTGTAACTTTTTCATTCCAAACATATTTTTTCTCAATACAAACTTTTTTTTTACATGAAGTATTAAGATTTTCCTTATATTTTATCATATTTGCAGCCCTCCATCACTGTTAAGAAAAAGGATTGTTACATGTTTGTTGATGGAGAGCAAAGGGAGAGAGAGATTTCTTACAGACCAGACATTCCTTGAATGTGCAACAGCTCTGATGCAGAAAGAGGACCGGCATGAACTGAAAGGTTTTTCTTAGGTCGTATATGCTTCTCCATTCTGAGCGTACGGCACCTCTGACGTTGAGCTTTATGCCAGCTTGCATTGACACTGCATGTGCTTATTAAAATGCCAGTAGAACTTCAGATCTTGTGCATTAACTTACCAAGGCTCTCAAGAAATGTACAGATGAGAGGAGTCTTGGATTTAGGTTTTATTTGGCTATGAGCAAAATTCTACAAAAATCATGCTGGCTGAACAGGGAATGGTTTAGGCAGTGTTACAACGATCTTAATCTTATTCTGAAAAAAGTAAGGCTTTAAACTACAGGAAGAAAATGAATAGGGTTTATCCAATTGTGTTTTATTTTCTGTCCAAAGCAGATTTTAGAAGCATTAATAGCACCCAAATTGTCTCGTTCTTAGAACACTGAAATGTTGGGTTAAAAGAACTCAATGTGTTTACATAGTTGGGCTAAGAAAACAAAGTGGTATGTTCAGGATTGAAAGGATTCTGATAGTAAAACTTGTCTTTGAAAAGAGTATTCGTTCCTAATGCCTCTTTTTCTTTTCTATTTATCAGCTTATTACGCAAATAAATTTCAATTAGTTATTACAGAATAGGGTTTCTGTTGTGGCATTTTTTTGGTGCTGATTTTGGTGCTGATTTTAAGCTCTTTGCATACAAGCCAGATTATTTAACTTTGTTTACTTGGAAGTAAGACTCTTTCATTTCAATGGGGCTGGCTTCCTAGATCTGAAGGCTAGTCAACTGTCAATATATTATTTTACTATAGTCAAAGAATCCACGAAGCCAAAAATGTCACTATGGAGGGAGCAGCTTTCCTTTTTTGGCTTATTATGTTGTCATTTGTCAGCAACGGCAGGAGAGCTGTTTGGCTCCGAACCCTGCAGCAGCTGGGGGCAAACTTTGGGTGTAATTTTTAAAAGGTCTACTCAGAAGTAAGTCTCATTTTATTTAATGGGGCCTACTCCCAGGAGAGTGTTCTTAGGGTTGCAGCCTTAGGTGCAGAGTCGGGTTCCTACAATTTTTTTTTCAAAGTTCTTTTCATTGTTTAATTTGGTTTTGTAATTAGCATTAGTATCAAACGTGTTTATTATTACTAGTCTTTTTTATGCTTTTAATAATGTTAATGCTTTAAAAATACTTGACCAGCATTTGGCCTTATTTCACTCATCAGTTGACCAAATCTCTTTTGACACTTCCAAGTAATCATACTTAGGTCTGCAGTAAAAGGCAATGGGACGCTTACTAAGAGCAGTAGAAATGACATTTGTGAGCTAGGGTGTATCTCGCATATACTTCACCTAATAATTCATTTAATCATAAAATCAGAATATTCTGCTCTTATATCTAAGATCTCTCAGGATAGTTGAGATGAATCCTTTATCTAGTACTGTCAGTAGTGTGTACTGGATGTCTCCCTAGGAGGAACAGCATGCTGTTGGAGTGCTAGGCTAGGCAGCATCTGGACTCTTTACTATTTTGTATAGAGACTATCACCTTTGTGGGAAGCCATATAGAAAGGGTTCCCAGTAGTTGGCAGCAGCACCTGGTGCCCCCTCTTTGGTGGCGCCGGGGGCAGGCTACCCCCCTGCCCCCCCTCGATCCGGCCCTGCTGTAGTTGCAAAATAGTAAAGTTCATTAGTCTTAAAGGTGCTCCTGGACTCTTTACTATTTTGTATAGAGACTATTGCCTTTGTGGGAAGCCATATAGAAAGGGTTCCTGTTTCGCATATGGTTGCGTACTGGTTGCTTGGTTCATATTAAAACTGAGGAATGTGGAAGACTCCTAACATTGCTCCTTTCCTTACCAGTGTTGCTCCTTTGACAGAATTGGAAATGGAAGATAACATTCCAAGATATCCCATACTTTGAAAAACAATTACATTGTGGTCCAGGATGACCAGAGCTAGCAGCCCTATTAATTGACATGTACATTTGGAAATGAATGAACTACAATCTGAATTGAATCCTGGCTCCCATTCTGCCACCCTGCTCAGCGAAGTTTGAAAAAGCATTTAAGTTAGAGGCAGATTTCCTAGGCTAGGAGAAGACAAACTTTGTTGAGCGGAGTGGTTGGATCCAGGACTCTGTTTTTTAAAATGTAGATAATCCATTCTTTGACAATAACAGTACTCAGTCATCCCTGAAAGTCTTCAGAAAGGACCATTATTCTGGTGTGTCACTGAATTGGATTGAATTCAAGAAGCCTTAAAGGTCAAAACAGCCTTGAAAAGGCTCTCCTCATTGCCTTTTACTGATAGAAACCAAGGCTTGAAGGCTGACAATACTGTTGTGGTTGCTTAGCAACCCCCATAGTGGCCACTCAAGAAGACATTCATTTCTTTTAAGACACTGTTTCCATTAGTTTAGGGGTCTTTAATCCCACAATGTATTTTTAATTTTAAATTTCAGATTTTTCTGCAAATCTGTGGCTTTTCTCAGGTTTGCAGAAACATCCTGTCTGTACATGGTTACACTCTCTGCATTTAAAACAGATGAAGCTGTCTTGAGGACTAGATAGATTGATAGTGAATAGTGTTTTTTAAAAACTATTTATTTAAAACACCTTTCCACCCCAATATGTTCTCCAAAGTAGGGTCCTCTTTGAAGGTCTCAGACTGTGATCAAAGTTTCTTACACAAGCATCTGACCATTTATCCACACGTAAGTCAAACCACCTATGGTGGTTACAAAGTTAGCAGGCTGGGGAGATGGAAGTGTGTAGCAGCTAGCGCATGCATGTAGTTCACCTCTAGTTTCTGTCAGAGACTAGAGCCTGTGATTAGAGGATACACAGGCAACCCAGTTCATGTGGAGGGAACTGGCAGCCTTATATCGTCCTACATCTCAGGCAGATAGGCTGAAAGAACACGAGGTATCCTTATAGCAAGATTTAATTGACTCCATTCTTATGTTGTCCTGATCAACTTTTTTTTTAAAGTTTCAGAAATAAAAAATACAAAAGAAAAAATGGAAAAAGTAAAAATATCATACATTAAATGTTCAAAATATCTCCAAAAGAGAATCTATCTATATGTATCTGTGTTTGTATCCACAGATTGCATCAGAACAAAACAAATATACTCTTTTATTCATACTCTAACAATGAAGGATAAATAGAACAAAAGATTGTGATATAGAATAATGTTTCTTTATATTATTTGTCCTTTTTCCTCTGGAGGAAATCTGTAGTTTTTGCCATTTCAACAATACACCAGGACCTTAGACTTCACCTTTATGTTGCCTTACGTATTATCTATTCCTATAAATATGTATCTATGTTTTCTGTTGTCTAATATTAGTTGTAGAATTGCGTGTGTTCTGTTTCAGCATTTTTTCAGCTCTGTATTGAATTTTTCCTAATGCTATGTCTTTGTAAACTTGTATTTATTTACCCTATGGCTTTGATTATGGAAATGTCCTTGATACACAGTGTGAGATTAGTACAGTCAGTAATCCACCTTGAGTGTCAGCAAGAAAGGCGGACTATAAATGACATAAAATAAATAAATAAATAAGATATAGATTTAATAAGCAAATATAATGGTAGTTATGTAACCTCTGGTTAAAACATATCCCACAAAGGTCATGTAATTAAGTATAGGATATGAAGACAGGAGAGGATACATACAGGAATTAAGCAGGTTAGCCTTACAGGAAAACTAGGTTTTAGATAAGGAAAACAAGATATAAAGAGGAGGAACTATAGAGATGGAAAATAAGCATAATATATAGTTTGTTGTTACTATCGCCTTTGATTTCTTATGAAGTTGTACTTGATATCCGCTGATGTGATGTTTATGTGTATATGTATGCTTTTTGAAACTAATAAAATAATAATAATAATAATAAAACATATCCCACAAAAATACCTCCAGAGTAGAGGTGGGCACGGACTGCATAATGGACCTAATTTCCCCACGAATTTACCTAGTTCATCGTTCATGAACACGCGGCCCGTGGGCGTGTGTTCTTTTCACGAAAGCGCCGAATTTTGGGGCATTCTGTCTGTCTGTCTGTTGGCCCGTTATGCCAGGATTCCCGCCGTCCCTGCTCAAACACTTTCCTAGGCAATGGTGTGGAGCCACCTTCCCCATTTGGAACACACCAATCTCAGCCCAGGAAACTTTGATTGGCAGCTCTGTCAGCCAAACAGAGAGCGCCTAGCGTTTCTGTATAAAAGACAAAGTGCGCGAAGCCCCGCTTCATTTTGCTGGGACGGGGACACGAGTTAGCTTAGCAACTGCTTGCTGCAGGGAAGTTTTTCTTTTTGCGAGAGTGCAACGTGCCTTAGGAAGGTCTTTGGGGCTTTGGTTGCAAGAAAGCTTACTCTATTCTCCATTCCTGTTTAATTTTTTTTGCCTTTCAATTCTGGTTTTCTTGAGAGCACTTGTTAAAAAATCCTTTTACCATACTATTGGGTTACTCTGATTTCTTTCCTCTTTCGAATCCTTGGGTTCTGGGGCTCAACCCCCCCCCAAAACTTTTCCTTATTTCTGGGTTGCCGGTGGGTTCTATTGTGCTCTGACCCCACCCACTTGTAGACCTGCAGTGCGTGCAAGGCAGCTTTGGGTGCTGTCTGCTTGAGTTCTTTCCTTCTTTCCCCCACTTTCTTTCTTGGCTGCTGAGGTGCAAGGGAAGACTGCTATTGGGCTCTGTGAAACACCTACTCTCTGGCAACTGGCAGCTCGCTTTGGGGGCTCTCTCTACTTGATTTCTTTCAAAGCCTTTCTCTCCCTAAATAGTGGGTGACTTTGGGGGAGCTTTTCTGCCTGGCTTTTGAGGTGCAAGGGTGGGCTGCTACTGACCTCTGTGAAACACCCACTATCTGACGACTGGCAGCACGCTTTGGGGGCTCTCTGCTTGAGTTCTTTCAACGCCTCTCTAGAGTGTCTTTTGTGGTGCATTCTCCCCTCTCTTCTGGGGTCCAGCTGGGTGCCACTTGGCACTGACCTACCCTGCTCCAAGCTTTTGGGGCTCTGTGCTTCATTTAAAATTCTTACTTGTTTGTAGAGATCTTTTCTCATAGCCCCATGAAGGTTGGAAAGAGGAATAAGAGTGGTCGTGGTGGCAAGAATTGCAAAGGTTGTCCTGGGTGCCCATCGGTGCCCAGTACCAGTGGCACAAGGGACAGGGAGACCTCAGAGGCAGCACCTCGTTCTACAGATTTGCTTTTGGGGATCAAGGAGCAGGCAGGAGAGCTCTTAGCATTGCCCATGGAAGATCAGCTGCTAATACTCTGTGGAGCGATCTCAGGGAGCACTGGAGGGTCCGGCAGAAACATCCAGCTCCTTCCCATCCCAACCTCCTGTGGCTTCCCCTGCATGCACTCCACCCAGCCCAGCCCAGCCCAGCCCCACACCTCAACCATGAAGGCTTTGTCCTCCTCCTGAGCCACAGATTCCTGATGTCTGCTTTAATCCCACAATTTGGTGACACTTCTGAACCCTCCCAAACGACCCCTGTTCGGTGCGTTGCCTGGTCTGCAATGCCATGGTACATAGGGGTGTGGACCCCAAACACCTGTCGTCCAGTGTCCTCCGCAGGCATCTGCAGAGACATCACCCGATCCTGCTGTCTCAAGAAAAACGATCAAGCAGTGGGGTCAAGAGGGCTGCTGAGCAGGGAGAAGGGCAAGTGTAATGGGAGTCCACCCCTAGTAAGAAGGCTCACATCCCTGAGAATGCTGTGGGTGGGAGTGGAACTTCTAGGCAGGCTACCCTCCTGTGAGCGCAAGAGCCCCTCCAAGTGGGTTTGCCACTTCCGCTCCCTTCCCCCAGGTGTGTCCCACATGTCCTTCCTTTGCCGACTCCGCCACATTTGGTGAAGTGGGTGTCATCGGTGACCATCCTGCTCCTGCAAGCGCAAGGACCCCTCTGAGGGTCAGTCCCCAAGGTCCAGTTACAAGTAGGACAGCGGCCCAGGTCAGAGCCCTGCCCCTAACCCAAGCAAGCAGACACACCATGTCAATGAGGTGGGATTCATTGGCCACTGCCCAAAGAGGCTCCCTATGAATAGGGTAGCATAAGTCTCTTTCCCCCAAGGTGTGGAAGACATCCTTTCCGTCCCTCCCATGCCTTCCATTCCAGCAAGGGGCCTTTGAATTGCTACATGATCTCCTGTTGCAGAGTTGGCTTTCATTCAAGTACATCCATTAGTTTCCCATCATAGAGAGTTGGTCTCCCTGTCCCCAGGGAGGGCATCTGTAGGTGGGTTTTGTGGGCAGCCACCTCTCCTGGACAGGAGCACAAGTCTCCCTGCTTCCACCAAGGATGGGTAAGGGTCAGTCAGAATAGGGGAGGGGAAGTTGTTGTTTGTCTAAGTCTTTGGAAAAGTGGTAATTGAAGAGTGTTACATGAAAACCTATGGGGGGAAATGTCTACTCAAGTGAAAATCTGTGGGAAAAACAAGGCCTACCGAATGAAACCGGTGCTCGAACCGGTTCTCGAACTGGGCCAGTCCATTTAAAAGTTCGTGGTCCGTGATCTGTGAAAGTCCACGGACCACAAACCGGAGGTCCGTGGCTGACTCCTGGTCCGTGCCCATCTCTACTCCAGAGGTTCATGGTGGAGGCATCAGGGCATCCACAGAAAATAGAAAAGCCCTGGCCCTGACCTGGGTGGTTCAGATAGTGCTATTTTGTCAGATGTTGGAAGTTAATCAGGGTCAGCCCTAGTCAGTATTTGGACAGGAGGCCACCAAGGAAGGTACAAGCAACAGCAAACCACCTCAGATCATCCCTTGCCTTGAAAATCCTATGCCATAAGTCAGATGAAACTCGATGGCACAAAAATAAGAGAGAAATGGATGGGGGGAGAAAAGAAACCCCTTGTGAACGTTGAGACCACCCATCGGTTTAATTTTGTTCTTCCTGCTTTCATTCTTTAGGTGGCGCCTTGGCAGGAATAGAAGATGGAGCAGTCGAATCAGAGTTCAGTGGCTGAGTTCATCTTGCTGGGTCTCGCAGATGGAGTGGTTGCAGAAGCTTCACTTTTTGTCCTCTTCTTGATCATGTACCTGGTGACGTTGTTAGGGAACTGCATGATGGTAATGCTGATTGGAACTGAGACTCGCCTACATACTCCCATGTACTTTTTCCTGCTCCACCTGTCCCTTCTGGACATGTGCTACTCCTCAGCCACTGTCCCACAGATGTTGGCACATCTACTCTCTAAGAGGAAAGCCATCCCCTTTGCCCGATGTGCATTTCAGATGTACATTTTCGCGGTCTTTGGTATGGCTGAATGTGTGATATTGGCTATCATGGCCTATGACCGATACGTGGCTATTTGCCATCCCTTGCAATACACTAACATCATGAGCTGGTGTTTCTGCCACTGGGCAGCAGGAGCTGCCTGGGCCAGTGGTTTTCTCAACTCTCTGGTTGTCAATTATTTTGCCTTACACTTACCCTACCAGGGTCCCAATCGCATCAATCAGTTCTTCTGTGAGGTACCGGCAGTCATCAAGTTGGCATCTGCTGATTACACAGAGGCAGAGGTGGTTTTGTTTGTCTTTGGCTCCCTTCTGCTACTTCTGCCCTTCATCCTTATTGCTGCTTCCTACACCCGCATTGTAATTGCCATCCTACGCATTCGCTCAGCTGAAGGCCAACGCCGGGCTGCCTCTACCTGTGTCTCGCATCTCCTGGTGGTGAGCCTTTTCTATGGCGCAGCTCTCTTTGCCTACATGCGACCAGGCTCTGTCACCTCTGCCACAGGCCAGGATAAGGCTGTGTCTGTCTTCTACACTGTAGTAACACCCATGATGAATCCACTGATCTATAGCCTTAGGAATAAAGAGGTGAAGGACACTTTAAGAAAATTACTGAATGGGATAATATTGTTTCTGGGGACATGACACCGTCACAGATTGTCTATTTGTTGGCGGTGAGAATTAAAAAGAGATAAGAAAGTAGCAGTGTTTGGTTTAGCACATTGGAAATAAGTAGATAGACTTCTGTGGTTTTAGCTCTATAAAAATACTTTACTACATAACAGGGGGGAAAGGGTACACTTGGTAAGAAAATAAAGAATAGCTAACTAACTACATCTTGATGGCTAGACTAGGATCTTAGAGGGAGAAACTTGGAGACTAAACATTGAACACACAAAACAGAACTGAGAGTGAACAAAGGGCAATAAAATCTTAGTGTATGTTGCTAGCTAATTGCTTCCAATAAACTGGCTCATCCAATAGACAATCCTAGATGTCTTCATTAAGACTAAAGACTCCCCTTTCCATGGCGGGAACTTTTACTCTAGGCCTAAGTGGTCCTATGCTAACTAGCTATCTGATTTAACAAACAGAATAACAATTTAACTCTTTCATGACTGAACGTAGGACACTTGCAAAAATCCCAACATTATTCCATGACCGTCCTGCATTTATAGAAACAGGTACTGAGTGACAAGAGAGGATCTTTCTCACAATGTGCTTTTTTTGTTTTGTGATTAAGATTTTATTGGTGGGTAAGAGAACCTTTTGCTTTTTTTCTACATATACCATTTTGCTCTAGCTTCTTATGGTAAGCCTTTATTTTTGCACCAGTTTTCACCAAGTATCTTCTGTAAACATATACAGATTTCCCATCTTCTTTTGTACAACATTCTTTATTTATTTCATTTACAGTATTTATATTCTGTTTTCAGGGACACCAGGGCTAATTTACATATACAATGTAAAAATTGTGTGTATTTATAAATGGTGAAAAATTGCACAAAGTGTCATAACAATGCTGAAAAAGAAGTTTTTAAAAAATCACCATCCACAGCAACCAAAATGAAATGGACCCAAACAGATGACAATAAATATAAAATCAAAAATAAATGAAAATGAGCAATATGTATGAATCTCTTCCTTCATTCGAGACTAGTTAAATGCTCTACTAATATGTGTTCATGACAAGTTAGTGCTGATAGAGGTTGTACATTTGTGATCCCCATCATGATGCCCATATTTCCTGGATCTATTTCTTGAAGTAATAGCCAGTCCTGGCTTTCCTCTACCTCACTGGGGGCAAGAGTTGCTTTGAAAGAGCAACTTTCTTTTCCATGGCAGCCTTTGTAGCTGAACTCTATCCTTTTCTGGTTCATGGCAGATAAAACTCTTTGGACAGGAGACACCTTCTGTCTCTAGGTTTTAAGCAGTATGAGTTTGGGAGGCAGAGGAACTACAGATAAACTTGCTGCTTTGTGAAGAACAGTTCCCCCCCCCTTAATATGTTTTCTTGTTTGTATATTTATTAGTTGCCTGTGCACCATTTAAAAAATAAAAGATACACAAAAGTTAAGGTGTCCAAACAATATGTCAGTCTATGGAGTTCAAGTTACTCTGATTCCATCTCCCACCCCTGGCAGCAAGAATCCAAGGCCTCTTGAGTCAAAGGTTGTTTATTGAGAGAATATATATTCAAAGTACAAGTGTCCACAGATAATCCAAAGGCCTAGAAAGCTTCTGGCTGAACACAAAGGCTTTGTTGAGAATGACATGTTAGTTGCTAGCTGCAATATATCAAACCCTCCTCTCCACACCCCCCCCATGTGCCCCCGTTAGTATAGGAATTGGGGAATGTGAAAGTAACTTCTCCAAGGTCTTTATGGCTAGTCACCTCCAATAAGGCTGTCTTGGGAACCGCAGTTGTTTCTGTGAACCTGCACACAAAACAACACTGGAAAAATACAGCATTTAGTAGGGAGAAAGCAATATGGCAGAGCTGATGGTAACAGATCTGACATTTCTGCCCCTCCAAAGGCCCCCCCCCTTCACCCCTCAGCTCCCACCTTATCTGGGTACTTCTTGTGAAACTTGGCGATGAGTTTTGTGGCCTGTACATGGGAGGATTCTACCCACTCCCTATAACTTTCATCAAAATCTTTCCATCTGATAGGATAATACAGTTTGTTGTGCTTTCGTTTGGAGTCCAATATCTCCTCCATCTCATAATGTACTTGTCCCTCCACAAGGGTAGGGTGGGGCACCATCTTTTCTGGATGCCATGCGTCTGGTAGCGGTGCTTTCTTAAGGAGACTGAAGTGGAAGGTAGAATGCATTTGGCGTAAGTTTTTTGGCAATTCCAATTCTACTGTCACTTCGTTAATTACTCTTTTGACAGGGAAAGGACCCATGTACTTTAGTCCTAATTTTTTGCAGGATTGCTCGCTCTTGAAGTATTTGGTGGAAACGTAAACTTTATCTCCAGGTTGTAGTTTCCATTGCTCCACACGGTGGCGATCCGCATACTTTTTGTAGTCTGCTTTGGCCTTGTGCAAAGTTTTTTGGATAATTACCCACTGTTCTGTCAGGGAGTTCCACCATTTCCCCAGATCTCCTGGCTTAGAAGTTTCCACATTGATTTCAAAGGATATTGCTTGTCCTTCATATCCTTGCACTATTTTGAAGGGGGATTCTCCAGTGGAACTGTGGACAGAGTTGTTGTACGCATACTCGGCATAATGAATAAAGTCCATCCAATTATCTTGTTGATAATTAATGTAGCATCTGAGGAACTGCTCCAACTCTTGATTTGTTCTTTCCGACTCCCCGTCAGTTTGAGGATGATGAGTGGAGCTTAAACCTTGTTCTATGCCTGCCACTTGCAGTAGCTCCCGCCAGAAGTTGGCAACGAATTGTACACCTCGAACAGGTCACCTTGGATGGAAAAGAATGCAATCTGACTATGTGCTTCATAAACAAGCTGGCCAGCTTCTTTGCTGTAGGAATAGTGGTACACGGAATAAAATGAGCTTCTTTGGAGAATAAATCCACCACCACTAGAATACAAGTGCACCCTTTCGAGGGCGGTAAATCAGTTATAAAGTCCATTGAGATTACCTCCCAGGGTCTAGAGGGGGTTTCTAACGGTTGTAGTAATCCTGGAGGCTTCCCCTTCCTAGATTTGGCCATTATGCATATGGGGCAGGATGAAACGTATTGGGAGACGTCCCGTCTCATAGTGGGCCACCAAAATTGTCTTTGTACTAGGTGGAGGGTTTTAAGATAACCGAAATGTCTCGCTAATTTGGCATTGTGGCATTGCTGAAGTACTTCCTTCCTTAGGCTTAAGGGTATGTAGAGCTTAGAGCCTTTGTGCCATTCGCCTGCCTCCGTTTGTGTGAGCTCTGCTTTAGGTGCTTCCTCCCCCTCCTTTTCCACCTTGCTTTTCACTTTCTCTCTCCACCCACTGGGATTGAGTTTCACTTTGTTTTGTTCCCTGGTTGCTTGGCTACGAGTAGTCACAGCTCCTCCCAATTGGGTGGGCGAAAAGACAGTGTCAATAATCTCCTCCCTTTTGCTGTCGTGTTGGGGCATGTGCGAGAGGGCATCCGCTAGGAAATTGGATTTTCCAGGCAAATAATTCAATATGAAGTTGAATTTGGAGAAAAATTCTGCCCACTGGAGCTGCTTAGCATTGAGCCGGTGGGGAGTGCGGAGAGCTTCTAAGTTTTTATGATTGGTCCACACCTCAAATGGGTGCCGGGCGCCCTCCAACCATTGTCTCCGCGTTGTGAGGGCTAACTTAACGGCAAAAGCTTCCTTTTCCCATACACTCCAATTGCGCTCCGCATCTGTAAATTTTTTCGAAAGATAGGCACAGGGGGTCTTGCTGTAGGAGCACCCCACCCATGGCAGTGTCACTCGCATCGACCTGTACAATGAATTTACGGTTTTCATCTGGGTGCTGTAGCACTGGCTCAGAAGTGAATTGGCTTTTTAAGCTCTTGAAGGCATGTTGACATTCGACGGTCCAGTTTAATTTTGCCTGGGTTTTTTTTGCCTGTGCTTTTTTACCTTTGGTTTTTAGTAAGTCCGTTAAAGGTAAGGCAATCTGAGCAAAGTTCTCTATGAACGGTCTGTAGAAATTGGCAAACCCTAGGAAAGATTACAGTTGTTTTCTGATAGAAGGGGCCGCCCAACTATTGACTGCTTGGACCTTCGCAGGGTCCATTTTTAACCCCCGGCCCAATATGCGGTAGCCAAGATAATCCAACTCCTCCTTGTGGAACTCACATTTAGATAATTTGACAGGCAACTTGTGCTTGATTAAGGCATTCAGTACTTTGCGGACCAGCTCCACATGGGAGGCTTTATCTCTGGTATAAATCAAGACATCATCTAGGTACACAACTACTCCTTTGTACAAATATTCATGTAGTACCTCATTTATGAGCGTCATGTACACCCTTGGAGTGCCTTTAAGGCTGAAAGGCATGACTAAGTATTCATATTGTCCTAAAGGCGTATTGAAGGAAGTTTTCCATTCATCCCCCACCCTTATTCTTACATGAAAGTAAGCATCCTTCAAATCTAATTTCGAAGACTTTACCTTGAGCCACCACGCTGAACAAGTCTCGGATCAGAGGAATGGGATAAGCGTTGGACATGGAGACTGCATTAATTCCTCGGAAATCGGTTCAAAGTCTTAAGCCTCCATCCTTTTTTTTTAACAAACAACACTGGCACTGCATGGGGGGAACTGGCAGGAGGGATGAATCCTCTTTGGAGATTTTTGTCAATGAATTTCCTCAACTCTTGACATTCCGCTGGACTCATTGAATATAGTTTGCCCTTTGGCAGTTTTTCACCTGGCACAAGCTCAGTCAGTAGTGCAACTTCCAACAACGAGGGCGCTTTTCCACCCCAATCTTTATTCCACTCATGGTGGTGGCATTGCTCACGACTAAAGACCACCATCCCCTCCAACCATTGATGTAGGGGTTGTGATCCCAAAGCCAGCGACTGCCTAGAATCAAGGGGTATTTCGCCACCTGACTAACAATATAGGGTCGGGTTTCCCAATGTATTCCCATACCCGTTGGTACTAGTTCTGTTTCATAGGTAGCACGACTCATGTTCGATCCGTCCATTTGTTCGAACACTATGGGATCTTCTAATTCATGGATGTTCAAACCTAGCCCATTAACTAAAGCTGGTAATATAATGTCCTGAGAACACCCCGAGTCTATGAGGTCTTGCACCCTTACATGCGTTCCACGCTTCGGGTTTACTAGTTCAATGGGCATAAACAATATGGGCCCCCTTTCTCTCACCTCAGGGGTGGACTTCTTCTCAACCTGTCGTTGGGGCCTTTTTTTCTTTTTTTCCGTTGGGGCCTTTTCACTACAGATCCTCCTCGTTTCCCGACTATGGGCTGTCTTGGACTTGGTAGGCTATCTCCCCAAATACTTCCTCGGCTTCCAGTCCAGAGTCTGGTTTCCCTCTCCGCACGGGAGGTTTACGCTCCCCTATTCCCGTGAGAGGAGCTGGGATCGGCATCTGTGCAACAGGTTCAGTCGCAGCCCTAAGGGGACATTGGGCCATGAAATGTCCACTACTCCCGCATTGCAAGCATAATCCTTGTCTCCAACGGGTGTCTCGGGTTTCCCAAGCTGGTCCTGATCCTCCCGACATTCTCCGGCCTCGTCCCGGGGCAGGGACAGTTCTCCTAGCACCGCCTAGTTGGTGTTGTTTCACCAGACGAATGACTTGAGTGTGGTTTTCGACCTCACATGCCAGTTGAATCCATCCCAAGTGGGTAGGTGGGTCATCTTGCATTAGCACCCGATCCAGGAGCTCCGGATTTAATCCATTACAAAATAGTTCCATTTTTACCCCCTCATGGTAATTGGGGCATTACCCCCTCATGGTAATTGGGGCATTACCCCCTCATGGTAATTGGGGCATTCGGTTGCCAATCCGCTTTATTCTGAAACTACTGGAGAGCTGTGGACCTTTATCACCTCTGTCCTTGACAAGTAAGCAAGATAAGCAAGACAGGACTGGCTGAAAACTTGGGAAGTTATAACTTGGGAAGTTACTTATTTAGTCTATCCTATCCACTTAGCCTGACATGGTATAATCAGCCCAGAAAAGGAGGTGCTGTTAAAGGGGAATCAAAGCAAGAAGTGAGAGTTAAGTGAGCTAAGAAATAAGAGCTTTCTTTCACTAATTATGAAGAAAAAAGGTAACAAGAACAAGAAGCATCCCAGAAGACACTCCCAGGATTCCCCAGGTACTTCTAAACTAGAGAAGCAATTGAAAATAGATTATATGCTCTTGGTTGATGTGGTGAGTGATCCTCCTTTGTATTCTGATAAAAGATTGGGGCCCTTAGAAACAGTAGAAAATGACTGTATTCATATCTCTCCTTCTGCCCTCCTCTCTCCACATATTGCTGCTGGGGGAGAGTTAACCCAGTCCTTGGAGACTGATCTAACTATGGCTAACTTGTGCTCTGATACTGAAGATCCGAGGAAGGGGGTGCTTACTAGAGCTGATTTGTTGAAATATGTTGGAGACTAATCTCACTAAGATTACTATTAGAGGACTGTTCTGCCTCCAAGTGCATCCAAGTTGGTAAACCAGGCTGTAGCAAAAATAACGAACACCCAGGGCTGGGTCGACGTGTGTGTGTGTGTGTGTTAGGGGGGTAGTCTGCAACTGGTGCCACCAAAGAGAGGGTGCCAGGTGCAGCTGCCAGCTGCCAGGAGCACACTGGAGCTGGCAGCGCAGGCTGCTGAACGGAGGGTTGGGAGGCCACCCTCACCATTTGCCTGCCCCACCAACGGGGCAAGCTGGCTGCACCATAAGTGGGGCAGGTGAATGGCGCAGGCAGCCTCCCAGCCCTCCACTCAGCCGCTCGCACTGCCGCCACCAGCTCTGCAGTGCACCCTGTGCCGGGGTAGCCGGCTTGCCACGTGGACAGCACACCTCAGGTCTTGCGTGATGACATCTTGGAAGTGACATCATCACATAGCGCTGGGAGCACGCACGCGTACAGCGTGTGCATGAGGGGAGAGGCCAGACTTGGGTTGCCCAGGGCACCAGCAACCCTAGACCCAGCTCTGCGAACGCCCAAACAGGAGAGGCTAGGGATAAGCTGACTTAATTCGCTGATAAGCAAAGTAAACCAGCTGTTAATCTTTCCAGTCAAACATGTATGCTGACTGACAAAAGTAAGCAACAAACTCAAGTGGAATCTGGCAGTTTCATTTTTAAAAAAAGTAAATTAACATTGCAAATTGCAAATATTCCCCTGAACCAAGGAAGATGGAGTAATAAAAGGATGCTTATTCACTCATTAAGTCACTTGCTACGTATTGAACAACACCTTGTAGATCTCGAGCAGATAGAGAAACTCCCAAGCAATAGTTTCTCTTGGAGATTGCTCTAAACTTTCAAAAGCTCTACCATTCCTTGCATAATGTTTACAATGATCACCTCAGAAAGTGATTTCAATGATGAAGTGAAAACAGTGAGGACCCACCTGGGTAGGAAAGGGCAAACAAAGGTACAAGGCTACAAGTGTCTATATACCAATGCCCAAAGTATGGGCAATAAGAAAGAAGAGCTTGAGCTTCTATTGCAAACAGAGGGCTACGATATAGTAGGAATTACTGAGACTTGGTGGGATGATTCCCATGACTGGAATGTGCTAGTGGATGGGTATGAGTTGTTCAAGAAAAACCGGAAGGGTAGAAGAGGAGGTGGAGTGGCGTTGTATGTGAGGAGAGGGCTTGATTGTCAAGAAGTTATGGAGAATGGGGCGGACAGCCCAGTGGAAAGCATATTGGTAGAAATAAAGGGAGCAAAGACAAAGGGTATTATTGTTGGAGTCTGCTACAGACCATCTGACCAGCAAGAAGAAATGGATGCTGCCCTCTTTGAACAGATTGGTAGAGTATCCAGACATCAGAACCTTGTAATTATGGGTGACTTCAACTTCCCCGATGTGTGCTGGGAGACAGGCTCAGCAAAGCGTCATGAATCACGCAATTTCCTGACCTGCCTGGCTGATAACTTCCTTTTTCAATAGGTGGAGGAAGCTACAAGGGGCTTGGCCATACTAGACTTGATATTAACCAACAGGAAAGAATTGGTAGATGAAATGAAGGTGGTGGGGACCTTAGGGGGAAGTGACCATGTCCTCCTTGAATTCCAGTTGCTGTGGGGGGCCAAGGAAGTTCATAGCCAGACTCGTAAGTTAGATTTTCGTAGGGCCAACTTCGATGAACTGGGAGCCAAGCCAGAAGTGACGCCTGACACAGGTTGGACACTTGTCACCTTCCCTCAAGTTTTGATGGGAAATGTAGGCAGCTTGGCGGAATGTTGGACAAGTGACAGTTGAAAAGTCCATTGGATGGCAGTCGGAGAGGCCAGGATGCCTACATTTCCCATCAAAACTTGAGGGTAGCTGACAAGTGTCGAACCTGTGTCAGGCATCACTTCTGGCTTGGCTCTCAGAGGCTTGATGAGAGTCATTCCATGGGGGAGTGTGCTGGAAGGGAAAGGAGCGAGTGAAGGGTGGGCCCTTCTTAAACACGAGCTTTTGCAAGCTCAAGCCCTCACTATCCCAGCAAGACGGAAACATGGTAAAGGCTCCAAGAAACCGATGTGGATGTACAGAGAGCTCCAGAATAAGCTAAGGGAGAAAAAGGAAATGTTCAGGAAATGGAGAGAAGGACAGACCTCTAAAGAGGAGTATATGAGGGTTACTAGGTACTGCAGATCAGCCATCAGAGAGGCCAAAGCCCAGTACGAGCTGGGTCTGGCCAGGAGGGCTCGCTACAATAAGAAAAACTTCTACAGATATATGAGAAGCAAACGCAAGGTAAAAGAGGCAATTGGACCGCTGTTGGGAGTAGATGGAGAAACTCTGATGCAGGACAGAGAAAAAGCAGACAGGCTTAATGACTTTTTTGCCTCTGTTTTCTCCCTGAAGAACTCAGGCACATCTAGAGATAGTAGAAAACATGGCAGGACACCTGAGTGGCTAATTGACATTGACAGAGAGGTTGTGGAGAGGCATCTGGCCACACTGGATGAATACAAATCCCCTGGGCCGGATGGGGTGCACCCAAGAGTGCTGAAAGAACTTTCTAGAGAACTTGCAGAACCCCTGTCCATCATCTTCAAGGCCTCCTGGAGGACTGGGGATGTGCCACAAGATTGGAGAAGAGCGAATGTTATCCCAATCTTTAAGAAAGGGAAAAAGTATGACCTGGGAAACTACAGGCCGGTCAGTCTGACTTCTGTTGCTGGGAAGATATTAGAACAGATTTTAAAGGGATCAATCTGTAAGCATCTGAAGGACCGTTCAGTGATCCGGGGAAGTCAGCATGGTTTTGTTCCTAACAGATCTTGCCAGACCAACCTGGTTTCCTTCTTTGATCAAGTGACCAGCTTACTGGATCGGGGGAACTCTGTTGATGTGATTTATCTAGATTTCAGTAAAGCTTTTGATAAGGTCCCCCATGACATTCTGATCGGCAAACTGGAAGACTGTGGAGTGGACTATAGGACAGTTCGGTGGTTGACAAAGAGGTTGGTTTCTTCTTTGTTGACGCTGAAAAAGCGTTTGACAATTTAAACTGGGACTTTATGTTTGCCACTATGGAAAAGCTACAATTGGGAGAAAGATTCATCAGAGCAATTAAGGAAATTTATAGAGACCAGACTGCAGCAATTGTGGTGAATGATGAATTGACCAAGAAATTGACGATAAGTAAAGGAACAAGACAAGGTTGCCCGTTATCTCCATTGTTGTTCATTTTAGCATTGGAGATTCTGATGATACAAATACGTCAAGATGATGAAATTCGTGGAATAAAAATAAAGGACTATTCATATAAGGTCAGAGCATTTGCGGATGACATAATGTTAATTGTAGAGGACCCATTGGAGAACATGCCAAGAGTGATAGATAAGATCAAGGAGTTTGGAGACTTGGCAGGTTTCTTCATTAACAAAAAGAAGTCAAAGATATTATGCAAAAATATGACTAAGCAGAAACAACAATTGTTAATGGAAACAACGGATTGTGAAGTAACAAGTAAAGTGAAATATTTGGGAGTCGAATTAACTGCAAAGAACATAGATCTATTCAAAAACAATTATGAAAAACTATGGACTCAGATAGAGAGAGACTTGATTAAATGGAATAGATTGAATTTGTCATGGTTGGGCAGGATTGCAGCAGTTAAGATGAATGTGTTACCAAGAGTAATGTTTTTGCTACAGACAATACCAATCATCAGAGACTCCAAACAATTTGAAAAATGGCAGAGGAAAATATCAGATTTTGTTTGGGCAGGCAAGAAGCCTCGAGTGAAAGTGAAAGTTTTACAAGATGCAAAGGAAAGAGGCGGAATGCAACTGCCCAATCTGAGACTTTATCATGATGCAATCTGCCTAGTTTGGTTGAAAGAATGGATGACATTAAAGAACAAGAAACTATTAGCCCTAGAGGGATATAAAAAAATATTTGGATGGCATGCATATTTATGGCATGACAAAGTAAAGGTCAACTCGATGTTCCTGCATCACTTTGTTCGGAGAAGTCTATACATAATCTGGAAGAAGTACAGAATTTATCTACAAGAAGGAACCCCTTTGTGGGTGGTTCCATATGAGGTGATAGACCCGAGAGCTGTTGATAATGAACAACAATGTTTAACGTATAAAGAAATAACTAAAACTGAAGCATCCAAACTTAGAATAAAGACACAAGAGGAACTATCACCTAACTACGATTGGTTCCAGTATAGACAGATCAGAGACTTATATAATTCGGACTCTGTAAAGGGAGGTATACGAATAGAGAATTCGGAACTAGAGCAGACCCTTCTTAAAGAAGATAAGAAAAGAATATCCAAGGTATACCAAGTACTGTTGAAGTGGTATACCGAGGATGAGATAGTTAAAACACAAATGGTGAAATGGGCTATAAACTTTAATAAAGAAATAACAATGGAGGCATGGGAATACTTGTGGAAAACTACAATGAAGACAACGACATGTATTAATATCAAAGAGAACATTTATAAAATGATCTATCGTTGGTACATGACACCAAAGAAGATTGCGCTAGGGAATTTGAATACTTCTAATAAATGCTGGAAATGTAAGAAGCATGAGGGCTCCCTCTATCATATGTGGTGGTCGTGTGAGGTAGCCAGGCAGTACTGGGGGGAAATAATAAGAGAAATGAGTGAAATTTTACAATTTCAAATTAATAAGAACCCAGAACTCCTGCTACTGAACTTGGGAATGGAGGGAATTCCAGCCCAACACAGGACGTTGATATTTTATATGACAGCAGCAGCTAGACTTTTGTATGCGCAAAAATGGAAAGTACAAGAAGTGCCAACTATTGAAGATTGGACTTACAAATTGCTGTATATGGCTGAAATGGATAAGATGACAAGAAAATTGAGAGATCTGGACTCAGGGCAGTTCAACACAGACTGGGAGAAGCTGAAACAATACCTGGAGAAGAAATGGGAGGTGGGAGGAAAACTGTGGCAGTTTGAGAACTACTGAAGTATTGAAGTAGAGGGGGGAGACTTTACCGGGGGGAGAAGAGATAAATGTGAATTAATAAGCAGTCAGATTAATAGATTGACATATATATAGATATATATAGGTTAACAAACAGAACATAGAGAAAATAATTAATTATAAGGACTAAATATAAGGAGCGATTAACTAACAATATTTTCTTTTTTTTCTGACAAGTTTTGTACCAAACTGAATGTCTGAAGATATAGATGGGTCAAATTGATTGACTACGTGAGGAGAGATATATAGAACTATTATAAAAAGATAGAATGAGTAATATATATAGAGAATAAGTCAAATTGTTTGATATAAACGAATGTATGATCTATATGGTTTATGATATATAGAAATATCTGAAATTGAAAAATTGGGATAAATTGTTTATCTAAGATGGAAACAAAGACTTACAGTTTGGGCATATAATGTTAAAAATAGTTAAGGATGTACTGCTTAGAATAATGGAGAATATACATTTGTTTTAGATAGAGGAAGCTAATAAAAGTAAGGGAAAGGGGACAAAGGGTTGGAAAGCTGTTGGAAGTCAACAAAAAGGGGGGGGAAAGGGAGGGGGTTAGAGATGAAAAAATTGGGGAAAATTGAATGTAAATGTGGAAATAATGGATTCTAACCCAATAAAAATTTTTCAAAAAAAAAAAAAAAAAAGGACAGTTCGGTGGATAGGGAACTGGTTAGAGGACTGCACTCAAAGAGTGGTGGTCAACGGCGTTTCATCAGATTGGAGGGAGGTGTCCAGTGGGGTGCCGCAGGGCTCGGTTTTGGGCCCTGTACTTTTCAATATTTTTATCAATGATCTGGATGAAGGAGTGGAAGGGCTGCTCATTAAATTTGCTGATGATACCAAATTGGGAGGAGTAGCAAACACCCAAGAAGATAGAATTAAAATTCAACAAGATCTGAATACTCTGGAGAAGTGGGCAGCTGTGAATAGAATGCAATTCAACAAAGACAAGTTCACAGTATTACATCTGGGCCACAAAAATGGGAAGCACAAATACTGGATGGGGGATACACTTCTTGGCAGTAGTATATGTGAAAGGGATCTTGGGATAAGAGTGGACTGTAAACTAAATATGAGCAGTCAGTGTGATGCAGTGGCAAAAAAGGCTAATTCAATCTTGGATTGTATCAAAGGGGCCATAGCGTCAAAATCGCAGGAGGTCATAGCCTTGGTCAGGCCACACCTGGAGTATTGTGTGCAGTTCTGGAGGCCTCACTTCAAAAAAGATGTGGACAAAATCGAGAGGGTGCAGAGGAGAGCGACAAGAATGATCAGGGGTCTGGAGACTGAGCCCTATGAGGAAAGGCTGAGGGCCTTGGGAATGTTTAGTTTGGAGAAGAGGAGGTTGAGAGGGGACATATTGCTCTCTTTAAATATTTGAAAGGCTGTCATTTGGAGGAGGGCAAGGAGCTATTCCAGTTGGCAGCAGAGGGTAGGACCCGAAGCAATGAGCTTAAATTACATGCTGGATATTAGGAAAAACGTTTTCACGGTCAGAGTAGTTCAAAAGTGGAATCAGCTGCCTAGGGAGGTGGTGAGCTCCCCTTCACTGACAGTTTTCAAGAAGAGGCTGGATAAATATTTGTCAGAGATGCTTTAGGCTGATCCTGCACTGGGCAGGGGGTTGGACTAGATGGTCTGTATGACCCCTTCCAACTCTATGATTCTATGAAACAGTCCAACCATCTATTTTAGTAGTTCTGAAATAACATTTGGATTTGAGATAATTCTGTGAGCTTTTGTTTCCTTTGTTTCTAAATAGTGGTCGCATCAGTCCAAACAATCTTGAGAGGAATTAATAAGGAATGATGATGGATGAGGTTTGAGACAGCTCCTTCTGAGAAAAGGTAGCTAAAGAACGAGACTAACCATTTTGGTCACAATGCTGAATTGGTCCAAACAATTGGTCCAAACTAAGAGGGAGGAGGTGATAAAGGGCATGTTAAAACATGGCCCGACTCCTATCTCTCATGATTGTGGAAAAAATGATATATTTGCACCATTTATGCTCTAAAATCAGAGGGTAAAACATCTCCATTCTGAATAAGACCGGAAACTATGGTCTTGTTTCTCTTAAAGTGGACCCTGGCTTGCTTGTGCAATGTGAAAGCATCTTGCTCTGAAAGCGGCAGTAACATTATTTCGAGTCAGAGTTTTAGACTCCTTTTTGGCTGCCTGGAAGAGAGGGTTCACCCCACCCAAACTCCCTGTTTCTCCCAGCGTATAACGTATGTTCTTTAAGACCTCCTCCTGCTGTGGCATCTCCACCACTTCCACCCCCACTTAACACAGGTATGACCACACAAGGTTAAAAATAAAATGTTTGTAACAAAACTAACTCCTCTTCTTCTTTTCACTTAATTTTAGTGATGTTTTTAGTTTTAATATATAATATTTATTGTTGTTTAAAAATGATTTTTAATGTTTTAAATCTCTTTGGTCCTCGTTCGAGGGAGAGGTGATATAAAAATCTTAAAAATCAATAAATATCCTTTAATCATATCTTTACGATGAGCTGCCTCCCCTCAGGGGTGGGGGGGTCTGGCCGCTCGACGGCGGCACCCCCTCATGTGCCCGCCTGCCAGGCCAAAATTGAGTGGCTGGTATTTCCGCCGTGAAAGGAAGGTGAGTGATGGCGGCGATTGCTGGGCACGGCGGGCACGGGGAGATGGTGACAAGCCGCCTTGCCTCAGGGGGCAGGGGGTCTGGGCGCTCGACAGTGGCACCCCCCATGTGCCCGCCTGCCAGGCCAAAAAGGAGCGCACTGGTGAGAAAAGAATGGTGGGTGATGACGGCGACCGCTGGGCCCAGTGGGCATGGGGAGACAGCGATGAGCCACCTCCCCTCAGGGGGTGGAGGGGTCTGGCTGCTTGCCGGCGACACCCCCATGTGCCTGCTCGCCAGGCCAAAAAGGAGCGCGCTGGTGAGAAAAGAACAGTGGGTGATGATGGCGGCCGCCGGGTCCGGTGGGCATGGGGAGATGGTGACAAGCCGCCTCCCCTCAGGGGGTGGGGGGTCTGGCCACTTGCCAGAGGCACCCCCCATGTGCCCGCCCGCCAGGCCAAAAAGGAGCGCGCTGGTGAGAAAAGAATGTTGGGTGATGATGGCGGCTGCTGGGCCCGGCGGGCATGGGGAGATGGAGATGAGCTGCCTCCCCTCAGGGGGTGGGGGGGTCTGGCCAGGCCAAGTGGGCTTCCAACTGCTGCTACCCAGGCCAAGATCCGGCAGCTCTAAGAAGGTGCCCAGCTTGAGCCCGGGCTACAGGTCGTTTCTCCTTCAGGCCCGGGGGATGGATGAGGTCCACACAGGCAAGAACATGTGCCCTCCCGCCAGGCCAAAGAAGAGCATGCTGGTATTCCTGCCGGGGGGGGGGGGGAGTTGTGACATTCACACGGGGGCAGCCTGATCCCCCAGCTACTGGGTGTCCTCACCTGAGGCTCCCACTTAGGAGACACTCGATGGCCGCCAACATCACCCACCTTTTTGCCTCGCCAGAAAGGATGGGAGGGACACGACATGTCATCATGAGGAGGGGGAGGGGGAAGGTCCCCCGCAACTGGCAGGCCAAAGTCGAGCATGCTGGTATTTCCGGTGTGGGGGAGGCGGAAAGGAGGCCCCATTCACCCGGGGGCAGCCTGATCCCCCAGCTACCAGGTGACCTCACCTGAGGCTTCAGCTCAGGAGACACTCGACGGCTGCCGACATCACCCACCTTCCTGCCTCGCCAGAAAGTGTGGGAGGGACACAACGTGTCATCATGAGGAGGGGGAGGGGGAAGGTCCCTCAGCAAGAGCGTGTCCTCGGCTGAGGCTCCCACTGAGAACCGTCCTGACGGTCGCCAACATTACCCACCTTCCGGCCTCACCAGAAAGGATGGGAGGGATACGATGTGTCATCATGAGGAGGGGGGAGGGGGAAGGTCCACCAGCAAGTGCGTTTCCTCAGCTGAGGACTCCTCTTAGGAGACACTAGACGGCTGCCGACATCACCCACCTTCCTGCCTCGCCAGAAAGGATGGGAGGGACACGACGTGTCCTCATGAGGAGGGGGAGGAGAAAGGTCCCCTGCAACCAGCAGGCCAAAGTTGAGCATGCTGGTTTTCCCAGCATGGGGGGGAAAGGAGGCCACATTTGCCTGGGGGCAGCCTGATCCCTAAGCTACCGGGTGATCTCACCTGAGGCTCCAGCTTAGGAGACGCTCGACGGCTGCCGGCAGCACCCAGCTTGCGGGATGAGTTGATGCTGCGGGAGAAGTGGGAAGCGATGTGATGGCAGCTGTCCAGCAGACTGTGCATCCGCAAGGTTCCCTCATCCCAGCTGTCCCTCGCCTTGCTTCCCAGCCCGAGCATGTCCCGCATGACGAGGTGCAGCTTGTGTGCCATGCACACCAGGCCCGGGAGGGATGCCTCTCTCAGAGCTGCCAACATGTTGGCTCCTGCGTCCGTGACCATGAAGCCATGGACAAACCCTTCCACCCCGGACGTCCACTCCTTCAGAGCCGCCTTGACGGTGGTGGTGATGTTCTTCCCTGTGTGGACCTCGTCCATCCTCCGGGCCAGAAGGAGAACCGCCCTGTAGCCTGGGCTCAATTTGGACGCCTTTTTACGGCTGCCAGATCTTGGCCTGGGGAGGTGGAGTTCCTGTGGTTGCCACCAGTGGGCGGTGATGGCCAGGTACCCGTGATGGCAGCCGCTCCACAGGTCAGCCGTGAAGTGGACTGTTCTGCCCTCAGCGGCTGACAGGTCTCTGCACACCATGTCTCGCACTGCCTCGTACAGGGCAGGCACGACTCGACGCCCAATGGTGCACCGTGACGGCATCAAGAACCAAAGTGCTTGAGCAGCAGTTGGAAGCCCACACCCTCCACGACCGACAGGGGGAAGCCTTGCAGGGCGATCACCTGCACCACCGCATGAATGCCCGCCTTCTGAGCCCTTGACCTCACCCTTTTCAGCAGCACCACCCCCGACCCCGAGGGAACAACTTCCCCCAGGGAGGCCTGCCTGAGCCTTCTGCTCCCACCAGCTGCACCCTTGGGGCAAGGCGTCTTGCTCTGGGTGCATTCTGGAGACCCTCCCACCGATCCCAGATCAGACTCGCTGGTGGCCCTCCGGCTCCCCTCGACAGAAGTTTCGCTGCCCAAGGATGGAGACCACAAGCTTGGGTGGTGCCTTTTCAGGTGCCGAGTGAGGTTCGATGATGACAGGTGCTGCGGGTAGTTGCTCCTGCACACCAGGGCCTCACACACACAGCACCACACCACGCAGGGGTCATTACCAAGGGCCCGAAAGTGCCTCCAAACATTGCTTTTGAACTGTGGCCCGCTTGCGGTTCCAGGGGAGGGAGGAAGAAGGGTTGCTGTTGGCTGTGCCACGGTGCTGGCAACGGAAGACGGAGTGGTGGGTGGAGTGTAGGCAGGGACAGCATCACCGGTAGTTTGGTATGGGGACGGACTGGAGGTTTCCTCAAACCGAAACCATTCCTCCAAGGATCCCTCGGCCTCCTCCTCATCCCCCAAAATATTTAAGAGTAGGGGTGTGCAAAGGCACACCATTTCGGGTTTCTCGTTTCAGGTTTACCCGAAACGAGAATCCATTTCGGAAACAGCAAAACAGCGTTTCAGATATCGATTCGGGTTGTTTTGGGTTGTTTTCAATGGGAAAATGCCTCCGTCTTTCCGGACGCCTGGGGGAGGCATTTTCCCACCGAATCAAGCCAAAATTGGTGGGAACCTTCCTCTAACTCCTCTCTAACAATCCCCCAAGCCTCAGACCGATTGGACTTTGGGGGCCATGTTATGGCCCCCCAAACCAGGTCCCCCTATCCTCGCCCAAGAAAGGGAAAAGTGAACGTCTTTTTAGCTTGCTGCTGCTAATCTTCTTCATTATTTCCTATGGGGGAAAAATGAAGAGGCAGGCTTGCCCCCGGCAAGACAAGCCTCTCCCAGCTGTAAGTAGTAGAGAAAAGAGCACCTACTTGGGGAGGCCATGAAATGCCCCCACAAGTGGGAGCAGGCTGAGCCTTGGTGGGGGGTGGGAGGAAAGGTGGGAGAAGGGCCCCAGAGGGTTGGGGGGCATTTTGCATGCAAAATGCCCCCCAACCCTCTGGGGCCCTTCTCCCACCTCTACTCCTACCCCCCACCAAGGCTCAGCCTGCTCCCACTTGGGGGGGCATTTCATGGCCTCCCCAAGTAGGTGCTCTCAGCCCCCAAAGTCCACCCCCTATTTTCCCCCAGCAGCCACACACAGACCCAAATCCCCACATTAGCCCCTCACAGACCCAAATCCACCCCCAGATGCCCCAAACCCATAACCCCAGGAACAGGCTGGCCAGCCCTCCCCCTTTGTTCCCTATGCTGGGAACTTCTAAACTCTCTTTCCCAGGGCAATTCCGCACAGCCCAGGGGTGCCACAATGGTGGGCACACTTCTGAGTGCCAACTTGTCCCTTGGAAAGAGCACCTGACACACAGACAACCACCCCCTAACACCCCCACCACCTACAGAGAAGGCTGGCCAGCCTGCCCCATTGTTCCCTATGCTGGGAACCAACCTCACATCAAAGAATGAAGCACACACACACACACACAATGATTCAAGTTTAAAAAACTTTATTTTCTCACTTTCAAAGTACAATAGGTCAACACATCACGGCAAATCACACTAACCATCCCCCACACAAAAGGACAACATAATTCACTACACATCAGAGAATCTTAAAAAAAAATTAACAAACTAAATTTTTGAACAGATTCAGGTTACATAGTAGGAGGGCACAACAGGGCATGGAAAAAGAAGTCCACTAGACAAAATTAACATAACTACTAGCTTTATACAACAAAATCACGAGACCTTTCAAAAACTCCTCATGAACAGCTTAAATTTACACAGCAGTAGGGTACAAAAGGGCATGATAACAGCATGCTTGCAGTGAGTCACACTACTCAAACATAACACAACTCAATAAATATCAGACAATCACCAAAGCTTCAAAACATCTGTACAAGATGTATGTAACACATCTTTATCTCTATGCGTGTGAGCCCATCTCCCAACCATCCCTCCATAACCAAACTCAATGGGGGGAAACCACTGCAACAAGGTCCAGCAGAACCAATGTCATTTCCTGCGGCTATGCTTTCAGTTCAGCCACAAAAAGCTGGACTGGGCACTGCCAAGGCACTGCTCAGTGGTATTTCTGGACCAGTGATGCAGAGGTTTCCCCCCACTCCCACACCAGCTTCAGCATTTACCTGGAAACATCTGCGAGAGATCATCATTGGCTGGTGCCCAGCCCCAACTCTTCCCGCATTCTTCCCCCCCCCCCAAGCAAACCAAACAGTAACATTTCAACTTTTGAACATTTCAACTTTGAAAAAACATTATTACAACTTTTTTTTTGGTTTTTTTTTTTAAGAAAATCAACTCTTAAAAAACATTTCAATTTTTTGGGGTTTTTTTTTTAAACAAAGATTTCAACTGTGAAAAACATTTTAAACATTCCAAACAGTAGGCTCTGACATTTTCCCATTCCCTAATCCCCACCTAAGCAATCCCTATCTAACCTATTTCTCCCTCCAGTGGCAATCCATGTTTCTGGGGCATTATTTTTCAGAATAAATTTGGTCCCACAGGGTCTGTCTCAGTGCTGCGAAATGTTTTGAATTCCCTTGGTGGGGGCTTTCAAATTGCTGGGTGGATTCCCTTTGCCACTGGTTCCTAACCACCCTCCCTCTACTGGCCGGTTTTAACTGCGTCTACAGGGTTTTATGCAGGGGACAGCGCAATTCCAAAGGATTGGACTCGCAGAGGATGCAGGCCACAAGTTGGGCTCACATCAGTCACTCTGGAAGTCCAGTCCTGAGAAATTGAAGAGGTGAGAGTTGACCTTCAGGAAGGTCAACTGCTTGACTCTCCATGGGAGAAGGTGAGTGCGATGTGGGCCGACAATGTCGCCCGCATGAGAAAACACACGCTCGCTCTCCACGCTCGTCGGAGGGCATGAGAGCAGCCGCTGCACCTCAAGGGAGAGGTCCGGCCAGACCGACTCCTTCTTGGCCCAGTAGCTGAGCGGATTGGTGGAGAGTGACTCGCAGGGCTCCGCGAGGTAGTCCCTGACCATTGCCTCTGCTGGATCCTCTCTCACGGTCCTCATGACCCCAGAGGGGACGAGGGCCCACTAGAGCATCTCCATCTCCATCGGCACTCCGGTGGTGGCCGCGGGGGGGGGCCTGCGCAGAGGGGGCGTCAGAGGGACCTGCACGGCAGGGCCCCTCTTGCAATCCCCCCTGTCGACAGGTGTCCCTTCTCGGCCTGCCTGCGCCTCACCCAAGAGCAGAGCCCGTCTCTGGCTTTGGTGAGGTTCCTGTCCCGCTCAGCGAAATTGCCCTTTATGCGCGGGTCACACATGGTCGCCAACATGTATGACTCGATCTGCATGAGAGGAGTTAGCCTGGCAACTATGCCTTGCTGCAGCCTTCTCACCAGTGCGCGCACTGCTGGAACAAGGTCAGCACAGGGCGCGACCCAGTCTGCAAGGGTGGCCAGATTCCTCTGGAGCGTGTGCACCAGGGGAATGACCAGACCGAGGGTCGCCATGTCTGACGAGACCGCCACAGTGAAGTCCTTGAAGGGCTTCAGGACCTCCACTGTCTGGGTGACAGTGAGCCAATCCTCCCGGCTGAAGTCACCCACCTGACTCGCACCGCGGTTCTCGGAGAGCCACGCGTGGAGTGCGGCCTGCTGCTCCACCAAGCGCTCAAGCATGGCGCAGGTGGAGTTCCAGCGAGTGCTAATGTCAGTGATCAGAGCGTGCTCCGGCACACCTGTCCTGACCTGTGTCTGGCGCAGTTCGTGCGTGGCTTTCACGCTGCATGAGAAGTGACTCGTGAGCCTCCGACATTTCTGGATCAGTAAATGGAGTTCACGAGTCTGGGTATCAAGGGGTTCCTTCAAGGAGCCCAACCCCAGCGCATCTCTCACCACTAGGTGAAGTTTGTGAGCCGCACAGTAGATGCACTCTCGGCTCACTAGATGCGCCGCTGCCCTCATGTTCTTGCCACCGTCCATCACCATGCATCCCACGGTGGCGGGTTCCTGGCCTACCCACTCTTCCAACTGTCTCCTCAAGGTGGCAGCGATGTTCTCCGCTGTGTGGGACACGTCGAGCACCTCGGCGTGAAGCAAGGCCTTGCAGTAGCCGGCCTGGCAGTCTCCCATCCTTCCCTGGCTAGCTGTGCTAGGCACCTCCCCCCGCCCCCCACCCAGAACCACCTCAGGTTCCCACCAGTGAGCAGTAAGCGAGAGGTACGCTTGCTGCACACTTGGGCAGGTCCAGATGTCGGATGTGAAGTGTACAGTTCTCCCGGCAACCCGGGACAGCTGTGCCTTCACATGGTCCCTGGCAGCCCTGTAAAACGAGGGCACCACTGATCTGCTCAACGTTGTGCGAGCAGGGACGACGTACCAGGGAAAGAAATCGTGGAGCAGCCCTGAGAAGCCGAAGTCTTCTACTATGGAAAACGGTCTCCCATCCACCACTACCATGTTGACGATGTGGCGCGTGAGGCGCCGGCTCACCCTCTGGATCCCCTCTCTGGGCACACTAAGGCCCTGCTTACCAAGCATCTCCAGAAGAGAGGCTTGGCGTCCCTTCCCTACAGGAACCCTGGTGGGGAGAGCACCAGAGGAGCCTGCCTCCTTCTGGCTAGCTGGTGGCCGTATGGTGCCACTTGAACTTTCCCCCCGAAGAAGCACCACCTGGTGGTGCCTCTTCATGTGGGTCCTCATCCCAGACATGGAGAGATGCAGCACATCTCTTCCACGGCTGATGCGCTGCCTACAATGCAGGCACTAGGCTGCTCGGGGATCCTCCGTTGTCTGGAAGTGCTTCCAGATTTCGGAGTAACAGGATGGCCCACGCTTCACAGGAGAAGTGCTTTTGGGCCCACCCTGAGGCACCTCCTGTGAGGTGCTCTGGCTGGACACACCGTGTCCCACTCTCGGCCGGGCAGTCGGGGATGGACGAGGCTGAAGGGGCAGAGATGTGGGCTCTTCCACCACAGTCTCTGCCTCTTCCTCCTGCATCCTCTCCTCCTGCACAGCCGTGAGAGGCCTGCTGCTGGCCTCAGAGGAAACTGGGGTGGACCGCCCCGGGGGGGGTGTCTCACGGGCAGTTCCTCCAACATCCTCCGGGTTCCTGGGGTGATCGTGAGGGATGGAAAAGTCTCATGCCCCACGTCCATCCCAGGAGACACCACATGCTGCCCCTCCTCCAGCAGCTGGCTCGCAACCACTGGAGGAGGAGGAGCCTCAGCAGCAGGCCCCTGCCCAGTGCCAGCCCCTGCCTCACGCCCTCCAGCAGCTGCCTCAGGAAAGAGAGCCTTGCGAACCCTCTTCCTGTCACCAGAAGCCAGGCTGGTGAACGGCAACAGTGCAGGCGAGGGCCTCCTCCGCTCAGATGGGGGGGCTGCCGCAGCAGTCCCCCTCTCCCTCCCCTCCTCCCATCTAGATTTCTCCCTAGGCTTTCCCCCGGGGCCCCTCTCTGCTTTCCTCTCTGACATACTTTCCCCTCCCGAAATCTACACTAACTAATCAGAAAACCTTGGGAAAACAAAGGTCAACTTTGTTTTCAAGACCTAAGTTACCTGCTCTAAATCTGTGCTTCTAGTGGCTTTGTGACTTGGAGATGAACAATCAAGTGACTTTTTAAGCGACCCTATTTATGTCGGGGAACATGAGCCTGCCAAACAGCTGAATTCCTCCGGAATTGAGCTGGCCCTAAGCCCCAATAACAGGTGACAGCCTTAGACACTCACACACTAGTATGCCCGGGCCGGCATGGCACCACCATGGGTGCCAGAGATGGGCAGTGGAACCCTAGTTATGGGGGCACTAATGGGAAGCCTATTGACAGCTATTCCAAATTTGTATATATATATAGAATTCAAACCTAACTCTCACTCACTAATGCTTTTCCTGCTGAGTCCCTATTTAGTTTTTTTTTAAAAAAACTATGCTTGGTTTCCCTATCGATTATGTTGAGGGCAATTAGCCACTGTATACCTACCAACTGGCCTACCTACCTAAGACACTATTTAGCGGGAACAATGTTTCTGGGAAACAGTAGATCAAGCCCACCCCACACTCAAGCATAACAAAGGAAACATTAAAGAAAGCAAGCACAACAATCAATACTGAACCCCCCCAATCCCCAAACAATGTCCTCTTGCCCAACTAGAAAATGTCCCCCCTAGCCCAAGCCATAAAGACCAAACTAAAGCATATGCTAGCAGATTGCCACAGCAGCAGCAATAAATTCAAAAAACAAATTAAAAAAAACCCTACCAGTCCTCCTCTCCAGATGTCCAGCAGCAAAGTTGATCCTCCACACGCAGAGGTCTCCAGGCCGATGTCCTCCAAGTGCAGTCCAGTCCAGAAGAGGTCCACGAACGGTCAGCAACCTGTTTGTGAAGCATGCTTGTGAGTGCCAGGCCAGCCAGCACAAAGGCACCAAAGCCAGAGCAGCAGGCCTGTGTGTAGGCCAGAGGCTGGCACACTTGTTTGAGAGCCTGGTGGGAAGCATTGGATGAAGGGGACCAGAAACAGCAAAGCAAGCCACACCAATCCAGTTTGTGACGCATAATTGTGAGAGCCAGGCCAGTCAGCACAAAGGCACCAAAGCCAGAGCAGCAGGCCTGTGTGTAGGCCAGAGGCTGGCAGGCACACTTGTTTAAGAGTCTGGTGGGAAGCATTGGGTGAAGGGGACCAGAAACAAGCCACACCAATCCAGTTTGTGAAGCATAATTGTGAGAGCCAGCCAGCAGAAAGGCACCAAAGCCACTCAGCAGAGCTTCTGGCCTGTGTAGGCCCAAAGCTGGCACACTAATTTTTTAGGCCTGGGAAACAGTAGATCAAGCCCACCCCACACTCAAGCATGACAAAGGAAACATTAAAGAAGGCAAGCACAACAACCAATGCTGAACCCCCCCCCCCCACCCCCAAACATTGTCCTCTTCTGCCCAACCTGTCCCACCAGGCCATGCCAAGACAGACTAAACTGAAGCATCTTTTTGCAGAGGCAGGCCACAGCAGCACATTGCCCAGCATCAATAAATTTACAAAAATTAAAAAAAAGGCCTACCAGGCCTCCTCTCAGGATGTCCAGCACAGTTGATCCTCCAGGCAGATGTCCTCCAGGTGCAGTCTCTCTCCTCTCTCGGTCAGCAGCAGCAACAGAACTGTTCCAGACCAGTCTTGCCTCAAATTTAAATCCCCTGCTGCAGCCTCAGCCAAAGCTTTGAATCTATTGGCTGGCAGAAGGATGCAGCAGTGGGATTGGTGACTCCTAAAGTCCCCCCTCCCTTGCCTGTTAATTTTGGCTGGAATCTCAGATTGCTGGCATATTGCTTTGCAAATGCAAAGTGCAATGCTAATGCACCTTGCATTTGCAAAGCAAAGGATTCCCTCCTATGCAAGAGGGGTGAGGGGTGAAAGAAGGAGTGAGTCACTCACTCCTTCTCCCCCCCTCCCCTCTTCTAAGAGCCAGCAGGATTTTGCTAGACGCTTGCAAACGCAAACACCTAGCAAAAACAAAATGGCAATTCTCGGAACCCGAAACAAAACCCGAAACAACCTGAGACGTTTCGGGTTTTGTTGTTTCGGGTTACCCGAAACGTTTCGGGTAACCCGAAACAACCCGAAACGAGTTTGTTTCGGGTGTTTTTCGGGTTTCTGAAACCCGAACTGCACACCCCTAGTCTGAACTCTGGACTCCTTCTGGCTTTCCTTCTGGCTTGGAACCCCTCAAAGTAACTTCCAGCAGACAGTCCAGTTTTTGCCACTGTAAACAGAAAATGCTGTGAAAGGGGGAGACCCATGGATCATACCTTTCCCAGGGTGCAATCTCTCTGAAACTTGGGGGGTCTTCAGAGGACAGTGAACACTATGTCCCCTTCAAATTTGGTGGGTATTGGACATTGGGAAGGGCAGTTTGTAACCCCTCAAAGTAGCTTCCACCAGAGAGTTCCGTTTTTGTCACTGTGAACAGAAAATAACAACAAAGGGAAGGACTCATGAATCATGCTTTTTCCGGGGTGCAATCTCTCTGAAACTGGGGAGGGGGTGTCTTCAGAGGACAGTGGGGACTAAAGCGGAAGAGCCCTGGACCATGCCTTTCCTGGGATGCAATCTCTCTGAAACTTGGGGAGTCTGCAGAGGACAGTGAGGACTAAAGGGGGAGAGCCATGGATCATGCCTTTCCCGGGGTGCAATCTCTCTGAAACTGGGGGGGGGGGTCTTCAGAGGACTGTGACTACTATATCCCCTGCAAATTTGGTTGTTATTGGACATTGGGAAGATTCTCCTGGGTGTGAGAGGAATGGGGGAATCTCCCCACCTCTCTCACACTGGGAAGGCAGCCTGGCTGTGCAACTGCTCTCCCGGCCCTTTAAACTATCAGCTGACAGTTGGCAGGGGGCATTCCCCCCCCCCCGACACCTGCCAGCTGATAGTTTAAAGGGATCTTTAAAGAGCCAGGTAAGTGGGTTTGAGGGGAGGGGGGCTAAGTGGGGGGGTTGGGGTTGGCGTGGGTCTGGCCCCCACGAACAATGAACATGTCCAGAACAGTTCATGTTTGTCCATGTTCGTTGTTTGTGGATGGCACTGAACGTCGAACAGGGTGTTCAGTTTTTTTTCTGTTCGTGCCCATGTCTAATCAGGACCTTCTTCCATTGATAAGTGTTATTCCTTGTTTGCTACCCTCAGGGCAACATCCTCCTCCTTCTCAAAAGTTCAACAGAACAGAGTTCTCTCTATCACAACTAGCAAGGTAGCTAGAATGCTATTTCTATTTCTTCTCTTTACTATCAAATATGTTAGTTCCTGAATAATGCTTTCTGTATTCTTTAATCATTTTGCATGGTTACTGCTGACCAATCATTCTGCCAACAGTTATCAGGACACATACCACAGCACCGAGCTCTTGTTTTGTCCATGAACTCTGCTACTGGCTCACCAGTGGAAGTTGGTGAAAGGTGCTTCTGACCTACTTTTTAGGGATGAAAGTAACCCCATCCAGAACAGGAAACCTCCCAATTCCTGGATCAGTTCTTCCTCTCACCAGTACCACCTCCATTTTGTCAGGTTTAAATTTCAATTTTTTAGCCGTCATCCACCCCAAAACTGTCTCCAGGCACCAGTTCATGGTTTCCACAAACTCACTTGGATTCTCTGGAAGCTCAAGACAGAGGTCAACTTATCAATGACAGCCACTTATCAATGACAACCAGGCTCAGATCTCCAGATGACCTCATGTTGATGGCCCACTGGGGCTGCAGTGAAAAAAAAATAACTTAGAACTTTTAAAAACACTACGGAATGGCTTGAAGGCTATCTTCCTTCAAATAAACCAATAAATAAAACCAATGTGTTACAAAGGAGTTGTTCTTGACTTCTTGTTCTGAAGTCAAGAACAAGAAGTCAACCATATCATTTCTACTATGACACCAATGGCTAAAACTTTCTCTCCACTTGTGTGAGTGTATGAGTGTGATGTCTCAAGCAGAATAAAGTTTAATAGGTGTTTGTACTTATGTCCCCAAGAGATGTCTTGGCCTTTGGATTCACGGCAAAGAAACCCAAGCACTTTGGGACTGGCTGCCTACAACTTTAGCTGGTAATGTGCCAAGCCTGACACTGTTTAATATTTCAACCTTTTAAACTTGTTCTTTATACCAGAAAAAAAATCCAAAGAGCAAATGAAATTCATTTGATGGATGACACTATGTTGTGATTCAGAGGCAGCTCTTCGAAAGCTGAGGAACTTCAGGTAATCTCACACCTCTCTCCATTCACATTCAGAAGATTATGCTTGGTTCATTTTCTTTTTAAAGCTCTGTATGCATTGGTGGAACCTTGGGCTATCAGGATAATTTCAAAATAAGCGGTCTTGGGGATCTATGGTGTCCAACTGTCCATTCTATGGAGTATAAATAATGAAGTCCCATTATTGGAACAGACAAGTGATATTCTGACAGAAGCAACATATGTACCTGATCAGACAAAGTTTACAGTGACCTGGGAACTTGAAAATTGTGTCAACTTTTCATCTCAGGTGCAAGGAATTACTGAAAGTAGCAAGTATCTTCTGTGTCAGCAAAGCACCAAGACTTTGCCTAGAGATATTGATCTGTTTCTCTGAACGTTCCAAATAGATACAAGCAATGTAAATAATTCCTTGTATATTTAAAATAACTTCAGCTTGAGATTTTGTTATTTTGTTATTGCAGTCAAATCCAGATGTGACTGTCGCATTTGTTGCATTCATGTTGCATTTTCTTTAGAAAAAAACCTGTTTTTACAGATTCAATTTTTATTGTAATTACTATATACATTACACTACATAACTCACTACAAAGAAAGTGTTTATAACAATTTATTTTTTAAAAAGATATGTTTTATCTGTAACTTTTTCATTCCAAACATATTTTTTCTCAATACAAATTTTATTTTTCATGAAGTATATAAGTTACGATTTTTCTCATATTTTATCATATTTGCAGCCCTCCATCACTGTTAAGAAAAAGGATTGTTACATGTTTGTTGATGGAGAGCAAAGGGAGAGAGAGATTTCTTACAGACTAGACATTCCTTGAATGTGCAACAGCTCTGATGCAGAAAGAGGACCGGCATGAACTGAAAAGTTTTTCTCTCTGGATCTCAGGTGCCCTAAACTGGCTCCTGATGGCCAACATTCCTTTTGGGGCAAGGTGCTTGAGCAGGTAATGGCTATACAGCTTCAGGTGGTCTTGGAGGAGATGGATTATTTAAACCCATTTCAGTCTGGATTCAGGCCTGTAGCTTAGCTCTGAGGTCGTATATGCTTCTCCGTTCTGAGCGTACAGCACCTCTGACATTGAGCTTCATGCCAGCTTGCACTGACACTGCATGTGCTTATTAAAACACCTGTTGAACTTCAGATCTTGTGCATTAACTTACCAAAGCTCTCAAGAAATGTACAGATGAGAGGAGTCTTGGATCTAGGTTCTATTTGGCTATGAGCAAAATTCTACGAAATCATTCTGGCTGAACAGGGAATGGTTTAGGCAGTGTTACGATGATCTTAATCTTATTCTGGAAAAAGTAAGGCTTTAAACTACAGGAAGAAAATGAATAGGGTTTATCCAATTGTGTTTTATTTTCTGTCCAAAGCAGATTTTAGAAGCATTAATAGCACCCAAATTGTCTCGTTCTTAGAACACTGAAATGTTGGGTTAAAAGAACTCAATGGGTTTACATAGTTGGGCTAAGAAAACAAAGTGGTATGTTCAGGATTGAAAGGATTCTGATAGTAAAAATTGTCTTTGAAAAGAGTATTCGTTCCTAATGCCTCTTTTTCTTTTCTATTTATCAACTTATAACGCAAATAAATTTCAAATTAGTTATTACAGAATAGGGTTTCTGTTGTGGCATTTTTTTGGTGCTGATTTTAAGCTCTTTGCATATAAGACAGGTTACTTAACTTTGTTTACTTGGAACTAAGACTCTTTCATTTCAGTGGGGCTGGCTTCCTAGATCTGAAGGCTAGTCAACTGTCAATATATTATTTTACTATAGTCAAAGAATCCACGAAGCCAAAAATGTCACTATGGAGGGAGCAGCTTTCCTTTTTTGACTCATTATGTTGCCGTTTGTTAGCAACGGCAGGAGAGCTGTTTGGCCCCGAACCCTGCAGCAGCCGGGGGCAAACTTTGGGTGTTATCTTTAAAAGGTCTACTCAGAAGTAAGTCTCATTTTATTTAATGGGGCCTACTCCCAGGAGAGTGTTCTTAAGGTTGCCGCCTTAGGTGCAGAGTCAGGTTCCTACAATTTTTTTTTTCAAAGTTCTTTTCATTGTTTAATTTGGTTTTGTAATTAGCATTAGTATCAAACGTGTTTATTATTACTAGTCTTTTTTAACGCTTTTAATAATGTTAATGCTTTAAAAATACTTGACCAGCATTTGGCCTTATTTCACTCGTCAGTTGACCAAGTCTGTTTTGACACTTCCAAGTAATTATACTTAGGTCTGCAGTAAAAGGCAATGGCGCACTTACTAAGAGCAGTAGAAATGAAATTTGTGAGATATGGCGTATCTCACATATACTTCACCTAATAATGCATTTAATCATAAAATCAGAATATTCTGCTCTTATATCTAAGATCTCTCAGGATAGTTGAGACGAATCCTTTATCTAGTACTGTCAGTAGCTTGTACTGGATGTCTCCCTAGGAGGAACAGCATGCTGTTGGAGTGCTAGGCAGCATCTGATTTTCAACTTTTGAGTATGTCAGGATTGATAGCCGTGACCTTCTTTGCAACTAGCAATGTGGGAAAGCCTCTCTGTTTGGGAAAGCTTTGTCTGAATCTCATGCAATTGTATGATCAAAGGAAGAATTTTCAATACTTTTTCTGTTTTTCCTCAAAACCATGCTTTCGCATACAGCACTTTTCTACAAGTCTGTATAGAAAAGAAAAGACAGGGGCACTCCCCATAAACCAGATTCATGTAAGCTTCTTTTTAGTTTAATGTATAGAGACTGTGGTGTTAGCTGTGTTAGTCTGTAGTTCAGGGCTGGATCTAGGGTTGCTGGCGCCTGGTGCAACCCTTGTCTGGCCCTCTGTGCGCGTGCTGCACGCGCTGTGCACACGTGCGCTCCCAGTGCTGTGTGATGACATCACTTCCATGATGTCATCATGCGGGGCAGGTGTGCCGCATGCATGGCAAGCCAGCCGCTCCAGCACCCAGTGCACTGCGGACCTGGTGGCAGTGGCGCAAGCATGTGCTGGGGCAGAAGGCATGCTGTGCGGGCAGCTGAGCGCAGAGCTAGGAGACCCTCCATGCAGTTCGCCTTCCCCATTGCCCCGTGCCATCCGCACAGCAAGCCTGCCGCCCCAGCACCTGGTGTGCTGTGGAGCTGGCGGCGGTGCGGCCATGTGCTGGGATGACTGAGTGCAGGGCTAGGAGGTCCTGCGTGCGCGGCAAGCCAGCCACCCCATCGGCAGGGCAGGTGATGGCCTCCCAACCCTGTGCTCAGCCTCCTACGTGGCAAGCTGCGGCGTGCTCCCAGTAGTTGGCAGCAGCACCTGGTGCCCCCTCTTTGGTGGCGCCGGGGGCAGGCTACCCCCCTGCCCCCCCTCGATCCGGCCCTGCTGTAGTTGCAAAATAGTAAAGTTCATTAGTCTTAAAGGTGCTCCTGGACTCTTTACTATTTTGTATAGAGACTATTGCCTTTGTGGGAAGCCATATAGAAAGGGTTCCTGTTTCGCATATGGTTGCATATGGGCTGCTTGGTTCATATTAAAACTGAGGAATGTGGAAGACTCCTAACATTGCTCCTTTCCTTACCAGTGTTGCTCCTTTGACAGAATTGGAAATGGAAGATAACATTCCAAGATATCCCATACTTTGAAAAACAATTACATTGTGGTCCAGGATGACCAGAGCTACCCTGGTCAGCAAAGTTTGAAAAAGCACTTAAGTTAGAGGCAGATTCCCTAGGCTAGGAGAGGACAAACTTTGCTGAGCGGAGTGGTTGGATCCAGGACTCTGTTTTTTAAAATATAGATAATCCATTCTTTGACAATAACAGTATTCAGTCATCCCTGAAAGTCTTCAGAAAGGACCGTTATTTTGGTGTGTCACTGGATTGGATTGAATCCAAGAACCCCTAAAGGTCAAAACAGCCTTGAAAAGCCTCTCCTCATTGCCTTTTACTGATAGAAACCAAGGCTTGAAGGCTGACAATACTGTTGTGGTTGCTTAGCAACCCCCATAGTGGCCACTGAAGAAGACATTCGTTTCTTTTAAGACACTGTTTCTATTAGTTTAGGGTTCTTTAATCCCTCAATGTATTTTTAAATTTAAATTTCAGATTTTTCTGCAAATCTGTGGCTTTTCTCAAGTTTGCAGAAACATCCTGTCTGTACATGATTACACTCTCTGCATTTATGACAGATGAAGCTGTCTTGAGAACTAGATAGACTGATAGTGAATAGAGTTTTTAAAAAATTATTTATTTAAAACACCTTTCCGCCCAAATATGTTCTCCAAGGTAGGGTCTTCTTTGAAGGTCTCAGACTGCGACCAAAGTTTCTTACACAAGAATTTGACCATTTATCCACACGCAAGTCAAACCACCTATGGTGGTTACAAAGTTAGCAGGCTGGGGAGATGGAAGTGTGTTGCAGCTAGCGCATGCATGTAGTTCACCTCTAATCTCTGTCAGAGACTAGAGTCTGTGCTTAGAAGATACACAGGCAACCCAGTTTATGTGGAGGGAACTGGCAGCATTATATCCTCCTACATCTCAGGCAGATAGGCTGAAAGAACATGGGGTATCCTTATAGCATGATTTAACTGACTCCATTCTTATGTTGTCCTGATCAACTTTTTTAAAAAAAGTTTCAGAAATAAAAAATACAAAAGAAAAGATGGAAAAAGTAAAAATATCATACATCAAATGTTCAAGATAACTCCAAAAGAGAATCTATCTATATATATGTATCTGTGTTTGTATCCACAGATTGCATCAGAACAAAACAAATATACTCTTTTATTCATACTCTAACAATGAAGGATAAATAGAACAAGAGATTGCGATATAGAATAATGTTTCTTTATATTATTTGTCCTTTTTCCTCTGGAGGAAATCTGTAGTTTTTGCCATTTCAACAATACACCAAGACCATAGACTTCACCTCTATGTTGCCTTACATATTTTCTATTGCTATAAATATGTACCTATGCTTCCTGTTGTCTAATGTTAGTTGTAGAATTGTTTGTGTTCTGTTTCAGCATTTCTTCAACTCTGTATTGAATTCATCCTAATGCTATGTCTTTGTAAACTTGTATTTATTTACCCTATGGCATTGATTATGGAAATGTCCTTGATACACAGTGTGAGATTAGTAGAGTCAGTAATCCACCTTGAGTGTCAGCAAGAAAGGTGGACTATAAATGACATAAAATAAATAAATAAGATAAAGATTTAATAAGCCAATTTAATGGTAGTTATGTAACCACTGATTATAACATATCCCACAAAAATACCTCCAGAGGTTCATGGTGGGGGCATCAGGGCATCCACAGAAAATTATCACGAAGGAGAAAAGCCCTAGCCCTGACTTGGGTGGTTCAGGTAGCCCTATTTTGATGTTGGAAGTTAATCAGGGTCAGCCCAGGTCAGTATGTGGACAGAAGACCACCAAGGAAGGTGCAAGCAATGGCAAACCACCTCAGAACATCCCTTGCCTTGAAAATCCTATGCCATAAATTGGATGAAATTCGATGGCACAAAAATAAAAGAGAAATGGATAGGGGGGAGAAAGGAAACCCCGTGTGAGCTTTGATACCACTTATCAGTTTAATTTTGTTCTTCCTGCTTTCATTCTTTAGGTGGCATCTTGGCAGGAATGGAAGATGGAGCAGTCGAATCAGAGTTCAGTGGCTGAGTTCATCTTGCTGGGTCTCGCAGATGGAGTGGTTGCAGAAGCTTCACTTTTTGTCCTCTTCTTGATCATGTACCTGGTGACGTTGTTAGGGAACTGCATGATGGTAGTGCTGATTGGAATTGAGACTCGCCTACATACTCCCATGTACTTTTTCCTTCTCCACCTGTCCCTTCTGGACATGTGCTACTCCTCAGTCACTGTCCCACAGATGTTGGCACATCTCCTCTCTAAGAGGAAAGCCATCCCCTTTGCCCAATGTGCATTTCAGATGTACATCTTCTTGGTCTTTGGTATGGCTGAATGTGTGATGTTGGCTATCATGGCCTATGACCGATATGTGGCTATTTGCCATCCCTTGCAATACACTAACATCATGAGCTGGTGTTTCTGCCACTGGGCAGCAGGAGCTGCCTGGGCCAGTGGTTTTCTCAACTCTCTAATTGTCAATTATTTTGCCCTACACTTGCCCTACCAGGGTCACAATCGCATCAATCAGTTCTTCTGTGAGGTACCTGCAGTTATCAAGTTGGCATCTGCTGATTACACAGAGGCAGAGGTGGTCGTGTTTGTCTTTGGCTCCCTTCTGCTACTTCTGCCCTTCATCCTTATTGCTGCTTCCTACACCCGCATTGTAATTGCCATCCTGCGCATTCGCTCAGCTGAAGGCCAACGCCGGGCTGCCTCTACCTGTGTCTCGCATCTCCTGGTGGTGAGCCTTTTCTATGGCACAGCTCTCTTTGCCTACATGCGACCAGGCTCTGTCTCCTCTGCCACAGGCAGGGATAAGACTGTGTCTGTCTTTTACACTGTAGTAACACCCATGATGAATCCACTGATCTATAGCCTTAGGAATAAAGAGGTGAAGGACACTTTAAGAAAATTACTGAATAGGAAAATACTGTCTCTGGGGACATGACACTGTCAAGGATTGTCTATTTGTTGGTGGTGAGAATTAAAAAGGGATAAGAAAGTAGCAGAGTTTGGTTTTAGCACATTGGAAATAAGTAGATAGACTTCTGTGGTTTTAGCTTTATAAAAATACTTTACTACATAACAGGGGGGAAAGGATACACTTGGTAAGAAAATAAAGAATAGCTAACTAACTACATCTTGATGGCTAGACTAGGATCTTAGAGAGAGAAACTTGAAGACTAAACACTGAACACACAAAACAGAACTGAGAGTGAACAAAGGGCAATACAATCTTAGTGTATGTTGCTAGCTAATTGCTTCCAATAAACTGGCTCATCCAATAGACGATCCTAGATGTCTTCATTAAGACTATAGACTCCCCTTTCCATGGCGGGAACTTTTACTCGAGGCCTAAGTGGTCCTATGCTAACTAGCTATCTGATTAAACAAACAGAATAACAATTTAACTCTTTCATGACTGAATGTAGGACACTTGCAAAAATCCCAACATTATTCCATGCCCGTCCTGCATTTACAGAAACAGGTACTGAGTGACAAGAGGATCTTTCTTACAATGTGCTTTTTTTGTTCTGTGATTAAGATTTTATTGGTGGGTAAGAGAACCTTTCGCCTTTTCTACATATACCATTTTGCTCTAGCTTCTTATGGTAAGCCTTTATCTATTTTTGCACCAGTTTTCACCAAGTATCTTCTGTAAACATATACAGATTTCCCATCTTCTTTTGTACAACATTCTTTATTTATTTCATTTACAGTATTTATATTCTGCTTTTCTGCCCAATCAGGGACACCAGGGCTAATTTACATATACAATGTAAAATTGTGTGTATATACGAATGGTGAAAAATTGCACAAAGTGTCATAACAATGCTGAAAAAGAAGTGGGGCAGGCAAATGGCAAATGGCGCGGGCGGCCTCCCAGCCCTCCACTCAGCTGCTCGTGCTGCCGCCACCAGCTCCACGGCGCATCCTGCGCCAGGGCGGCTGCCTTGCCACACGGGCAGCACGCCTTGGGCCCTGCATTATGATGTCACGGAAGTGCCATCATCATGCAGTGCCGGGAGCGCACGTGCACACAAGGGGGGAGGCCACACTTGGGTTGCCCTGGGTGCCAGCAATCCTAGATCCAGCCCTGCGAATGCCCAAACAGGAGAGGCTATGGATAAGCTGACTTCATTCACTGATAAGCAAAGTAAGCCAGCTGTTAATCTTTCCACTCAAACATGTATGCTGACCGACAAAATTAAGCAACAAACTCAAGTGGAATCTGGCAGTTTCATTTTTTTAAAGTAAATTAACATTGCCAATTGCAAATGTTCCCCTGAACCAAGGAAGGTGGAGTAATAAAAATATTCACTCAATAAGTCACTTGCTGCGTACTGAACAACACCTTGTAGATCTCGAGCAGATAGAGAAACTCCCAAGCAATAGTTACTCTTGGAGATTGCTCTAAACTTTCAAAAGCTCTACCATTCCTTGCATGATGTTTAGAATGAAGAGGTTTCTTTCCTCTTTTCAAATTTTTCCAATCAGAGTGTTCATGGAAGAAAGAGAAAAACCGTTATTTAAGAGCGCAGCATTTAGAGCTCATATAGGAAAGCCATCTACATCTGCTACTGACCCTGTGCCATATTCTGATTTACAAGCTACAGCTCATGCAAGAGATGATATATCTTCAGTGAAGCCTGCAATAAATGAGAGCCTTAAGGAGCCACATAAGAAACTGAACTCACCTAATTTACTCTATTATACCAATCAAATTAATAGTCTAAGGGAATGCACAGAAAACCTGATAAAGCTTGTATCTCCCCTACAGAGGTTTACAAATAACACTGGAAAAACCTTGGACAATTTAATCCCCTCAAACACTTTTGCTATACCCTACTGAGAAGGGGATTATAAAGAGACTAAAGGTAACCAAATCCGGAACTTCCCACAATCTGACTTGATTGACCTCTCCTGTCAGGAGGGAAAGGTGTTAACATCTAGAGCATCCCTCAAGGCAGTTAAACCCTCAGAGAAGAACTAATAGACATAAAGCTTGAATCTGGGTAACTCCCTAGAGGATGACTTGATAAATTTCTATACAAATCTACCAAAAGAGGATCAAGTTGTGATTGTGAAAAGATTGAAGACATTGAGGACTAATCTTTTCTTGGGATTCGGTTTCGTTTTCTCAGCCATGCCGGACGCTCCTCTCGGCTGGTCCGGGAGGAAACGACCGGGCACCCTGACCGGGCGGCTGATCCGCAAGGATTAGCCCCCAGGACTCCCAGGGAGGGAGCCAGGGTCCGGGACGCGGCGGGAAGAACTCCCCGAAATCAATGCGGGGAGGGAATTGCCCGTTTGTCCCTATGGAGGCCGGCAGATGTGCGCGGCGCCTCGAGTGCCGCCGGGCAACGAGAAACGGCAAGTAAAAGAAACAGGCGGAAGCCTGTAAACAAGCGAATCCCTTCTGTTCTACAAGCGTTTGTGAAGGAGAGGTTGATCTGAAGAAGACTCGCTCTTCCCCTTCGTGGAGTTCCAGAATTTTGTTGGCGCCCCCCCCCCCCAAAATGGCAGCAAAGAAGCAAAGTCCCGCTCTCGGTAAGTCAATCTCGGCCACCTTGCAGAAAGGGGAGTCGCTCGAAGAATTGGTGCGCAGGGCGGTGGTGGAAGCCATAAAACCCTTTGTTGACAAGCTGAACGAAACTGATCAAAGGGTGGGCTTAATTGAAAGCGAGGTGAAAACCATTAAGGCAGCAGCGGGGGGGGCAGAAAAGTCTGCTCTGGAAAGTGCGTCACTTGTGAAGGCTACAAAAAAGGAGCTGAAGTTGGTGGAGAACCAACTGATCGGGCTACAGGTGGAACGAACGCAGACAATTTTGCGTCTCCAAAACGTGAAAGAGGAGGAAAATGAGGATCTGTGGGATTTGGTCTCGGAACTACTGGCGACACCCGCGAGGACGACTAAAGAAGAGGTTAAAAGCGCCATTTTGGAGGTCCGTCGGGCTTCTTCAAAATATGCAACAAAGCGACAGTTGCCTCGTGAGATCATTATTGACTTTTCAACTAAAAAGATTCGGGACACCATCCTATATAACTCATACAATGCGGATTTGGACTTTATGGGTTTGAAAGTCAAGATTTTGAAGGACGTTCCATTTCTAGTCCGGAAACGGCGTTTTAAATATAAAAAGTTTGCAGCTCTTCTGAGGGACCATGGAATAAAGTACAAATGGTTATTCCCGGAAGGAATATGGTTCAGATATAAAGATCAGGCCTATAAGATATTATCAGAAGATCAACTAAAGGATTTTGAGAATAAAAACCCAGAACTCTGCTGCACCAAGAACGAAGAAAAGGAGGAGCCGGAGGGGGGGGGAGGAGGAGAGCATCGCAACAGCAGTTGCACAGAGAGAATTGCGTCCGGGACCCAGAAGGGGGAGGAAAGTTTAATCAGAATTTGAAATGTTTATTCTCTGTATGATTAACCACTCCATCATTATTCTATGGAGCTATTTTTGTATTATGACAGTATGAAGGGAAACATTGAAGTGTAGTGTTTAGTGTTTGTAGTTCATTCCCCCCCCTTTTTCTTTTTCCACCCCCCTTTGTCCCTTCCCTCTCCCCTTTCCTTGTGATAGTCTGGTGTAGTGTTTTGTAGTTATGAAAAATAAAAAAATTTATAAAAAAAAAAAAAAAAAAAAGAGGACTAATCTTTTCTTGTTAGGGGAAGATACTAGGAATCAAAATAACAACTCCCTGGGAAATAATGAGAGGCTGCAATATTCTTCTGCTCTTAATTCTCCTAATATTAGAGAGTCTGTATGTCCAGATCCTATGATGGATACTGATGAAGCCACGTCAGGGATTCCCAGCTATGATAATCCACTGAAGAAGAAGGAAGTGCCAAGAAATGGATGTGTGAATAGTGATCTTACAGACCAACTGGATTTGATCTCCTTTAATTGACTAGATAATTCATCACACCATGGTGGATATTTTAATTCACAGACCATCTCTTTAGCATCTTGGAATGTTATGGGATGGACTAGTAGGCTGAGGGATGATGAGACAGTAAATTTCCTGAGGAAGTTTGATATAATTTTGTTTCAAGAGACTTGGTGGGTTGATCCCATTCTGTTCAATGGATATAAAACATAAGATCTTCGGGCACTGCCCTCTAAAAGGGGGAGAGCAAAAGGGGGTCTGGGTATCCTAACCTCAACTGCTATGAATGTATGGGTTCTTTTGATCATTTGGCCATGGCATTAGTGTTGATGTATTCTCAGTAATTATGTATAGTTATTAATGTTTACTGTCCTCCTCAGAAAGAAATAGACTGGGCAGGTCTTGAAATGTATATTTGGAAATTAATTAGTGAGAACCCAACTGCATATCTGATAATCGGGGGAGATATTAATGCGAGGATAGGCCCAGATAAAGATTTTGTATATACAAGAAATAATATCTTCCCTCCAGAGGAGGAGCAAGCACCTTCTCCCCCACCTGTGAGATGTTCAAAAGATCAAAGGTGTAATTCTGCAGGATACCGTTTTTTTTACAAATGGTTAATAGAATTAATTGTTACATTTTAAATGGTTCATACCTTACAGACTATCCAGCAGAGTTTACTTATTGTCAGGGCTTTTTTTCTGGGAAAAGAGGTGGTGGAACTCAGTGGGTTGTCCTTGGAGAAAATAGTCACATGGCTGGTGGCCCTGCCCACTGATCTCCAGACAGAGGGGAGTTTTGATTGCCCTCTGCGCCACAGAGCAGTGCAGAGGGTAATCTAAACTCCCCTCTGTCTGGAGATCAGTGGGCAGGGCCACCAGCCATGTGACCATTTTCAAGAGGTTCCGGAACTCTGTTCCCCCGCATTCCCCCTGAAAAAAAGCCCTGCTTATTGTTCTGGTGAGAGGAGGAGTGTTATTGATTATATCATTGTCTCAGGTAATATGCTAGGATTGGTTGAACTATGTGAAGTTTCTTCTTATCTGGATAGTGATCATTTACCTATTATACTGAGATTTGAGATGCCAAATTTTGACTTTCAAATTGTGGATTTACATTTGGAAGGAAATGATTACTATAGGGTGCCATGGAATGAAAGGAGGCAGAAAGTAATTGTAAAATTTTTGAGTTAGAGTATCTTTGATCATCTGCTAACTAAACTGGGAAGTGAGGACCATGAGGAATTACATTTGGATGCCTATGCTCAGATGATTAAAGAATTACAAAAGGTTATGGGGTAAGCCTTGTTCTAAACAAAATGGCCAAATAATAATAATAAATCGAAGTCTTGGTTTGATAAGGAATGCAGAACTATGAAAAATGCTCTTAATAATATGTATATCAAATATAGGTGTGAGGATAATGAGGATAGTTTAAAGGAGATGAAAATTTTTAAAAATCAATATAAGGCCTTGATATGACAGAAAAAGAAAGCAGTCATAGCCCTTGCATGAGATCAACTTAGTCAAGCAATTATAGATAAAAGTCCCCATTTATTTTGGCATATGGTCTCTAATTGTAACATTAGGTCTCCCCAGCGTGCAGTAATATAATTCTCTCTGAAACCTGGGGGAAGTATTTTGAGCATTTTTATCAATGAGGCTGTAATGGAGGATCTGGATATTGATAACTTACCTTCTTGGTCCCCTGTACATCCCCAAGAAATTAAGAACCTTATTCAGACTTTGAGAGTTAATAAAGCCTCTGGTGCTGATCTTATACCTGCAGATCTGATTAAGAGGAACCTTGAATGGTTGCTTCCGGTTCTTACTTCTTATTTGCCTGGGAAAGCTGTTCAGATCTCAGTAATGAGGGTGTTTGATAGAGTTTCCAGCTCTGGGTTGGGAAATTCCTGGAGATTTGGGGTGGACCCTGGGGACAGGTTTGGGGAGGGGTATAATGTCATAGAGACCACCCTCCAAAGCAGCCATTTTCTCCAAGGGAACAGATCTCTATCAGCTGGAGACTGGTTGTAATTCTGGGTGATCTCCAGGCCCTGCCTGGAGGCTGACTAGTGTTTGCGCATTGTTTGGACTTTTTATCAGCCATAAGAAAGTCCCCCAAAATACCATGTATCTGCACTGTAGTTGTAGGTAAGTTGTACCAAGAGGAGTTTCCAAAATGTCACAAACAATGCAATCATTACTCGGGAGTTCACAACAGGATTTCACTATTGTAATCAATCCCAGAGCTGTTTGTTTAGAACGTATGCATTTCATTTCGAAACCCTGTCATAAATGAAAGATAAATATCCTATATTCGTGTATCACTTTTACGGCTTTTTTTGTAAAGTATCTTTTCTTCATATACATTGTCCTATTGCATTACAGTTAAGGAAGGCATAGTACAATTAGAAGATAGGAAGCAGAGGCAAAGAGAAGGGTGGCTCGTAGAACATGCATGCATTCAGACGGATCTCTAGGGTCTGCTCCATTCTGAGCTTGCAGGTCCTCTGGCACTGAATTGAATTAGGATGCTTTCACTGGATCTATATGTGCATATTAGGACACCTATAAGTGCTTTGGATCTTGTGCATGAATGTACTAAGGTCACTCAATGCATTCCTAGCAAGAGGTGGGTGGGAGCCTGATCTTTCTCAGCTCTGCCCAAAATCCTGATGAATCATGCTGGTAGAACAACTATCTTTAACTCAAAAGGTGATTTAAACAGTCTAACAATCTATTTTTTCAGTTTGAAATAACATTTGGATTTGAGATAATTCTGTGAGCTTTTGTTTGTTTTGTTTCCAAATAGTGGTCTCATCATCAGTCCAAACAATCTTGTGAGGAATTAATAAGGAATGATGATGGATGAGGTTTGAGACAGCTCCTTCTGAGAAAAGGTAGCTAAAGAATGAGACTAACCATTTTGGTCACAATGCTGAATTGGTCCAAACAATTGGTCCAAACAAGGAGGGAGGAGGTGATAAAGGGTATCCCAAAACTCTGTGCAGTTTTAAAACATGGCCCGACTCCTATCTCTCATGACTGTGGAAAAAATAATACATTTGCACCGTTTATGCTCTAAAATCAGAGGGTAAAACATCTCCATTCTGAACAAGACCAGAAACTATGGTCTTGTTTCTCTTAAAGTAGACCCTGGCTTGTTTGTGCAATGTGTAAGCATCTTGCTCTGAAAGCCAGGTGGTAACATTATTTCGAGTCAGAGTTTTGGACTCCTTTTTGGCTGCCTGGAAGACAGGGTTCACCCCACCCAAACTCCCTGTTTCTCCCAGCGTATAACGTATGTTCTTTAAGACCTCCTCCTGCTGTGGCACCTCCACCACCCCCACCCCCGCTAAACACAGGTATGACCACACAAGGTTAAAAATAAAATGTAACAAAACTAACACCTTTTCTCTTTTCTCTTAATTTTAGTCATGTTTTTAGTTTTAATATATATTTATTATTGTTTAAAAATTATTTTTAATGTTTTAAATCTCTTTGGTCCTCATTCGAGGGAGAGGTGGTATAAAAATCTAAAAAATCAATAAATATCCTTTAATCATATCTTTACTTCTGTGGAGTTGGAAATTCCTGCCATTCTCAGATATTCTCTGCATCTGGGCCTCAACAAATAATATCTTATTGATATGGATTAGATTACTTTTAATCTAAACAACATCATACAATTGTATTACTCCTTTGCTTCATGTCCTTCTCCAAGGTTGTTCTATTCTGAACCTGTAGACTCCTTTTCTGGGTAGGGTTCCCAGGTGCCTGCTGGTGGCGGGCAAACTCCTGGGATTTGCCACCTTACTCACTGCCCTGCCAGTGGTCAGTAGGAGATGGCAAGCTCCTGGAGGTTGCCCGCCACCAGCAGGCATCTCAGGAACACACGCTGTGCGTGCACTCCAATAGGCACGGCAATGTCACTTCTGGATGTGACGTAGTCGCACCAGCTGCAGGAGGGTTCCTGAGCTTTATTTGGGGCCAATTTGGTCCCCTAACGGGACAAACTGGCCCCAAACAGAGCACAGGATTGCTCCCGTGGCCAGCATGACAACATCACTTCCGGTGGTGATATCATTGCACAGGTAGTGGAGTGCATGTGGGCGAAGAGGACCTCACTGCTGGCACGAGGTAAGTGCCAGGTCCCCTCCCCCAGTGGTAGGATAAGGGACCTGGCAACACTATTTCTGGCATGTCTAGCTATGGGGCCCAGCTACCCCATTTCTGTGTGCAGAGACATCTTCTATGGTCAAATCCAGCAACAGTTCCCCTATACTTCTGGCTATATCTGTGATGTAGATCTCTGTCATATAAATATGCACACACACATATGGCTGTTGCTTACAGTGCCATCCTCAGAAGGGTCACAATCTTATAAACCCACTGACTGCAATTGACTTAGAAGCGTGTAACTATGTTTAGGATAGCATTGCTAGAGCCAGAACATAATGTGTACTCCTCAAGGTAATTGTGTATTGATGCACAGAAGTCTCACATTGGGTGTTGCGACAGTCATTTCCTGCACGTTCTTGGTTGAATTGTGAGTTATTTTTTCATGGCAATATATTGTGAGACCTGCAGATGGCTCTCTCTGTGTACTTTATTTTGTACCCAAGGAGCAGCTTAAATTCTGGAGAGAGCTGTTTGGTTCTCAGTTGCTTTTTAGAGGATTAAGTAAACAATTTCCTTATGATAGAAATCAATATCCTGCAAGCAAAGCAATCAGCGGACTTTCCCGCAACAGACTTTTCTAGCCCAGGGTGACTGTACAAGAAGACTGCAACGTAAGGCAAAGGAAGAAAGAGTCCTTGGGCTGTACAGCAACAGGAGCAACTTCTCCATTACCACCAGCATTGCATCATTCCTGATTTAATACCAGTCGCTTGAAAACTTGAATATTTATTTATTATTTATTTATTTATATCATATTCGTATTCCGCGGGCTCAGGGCGGATAACAACCTTAAAATCATTTTTAAACATTCCATATTAAAACATTAAAACATCATTTAAAAATAGCAGCACTCTTTGCCTGGCGGCAGCAATACAACTATTAACAAACAATACAGCAGTACAACTCGATATAGCAGCACAGTAACAGCAGCTGAAAAACAAACAGTGGTGGGCAACTTTCATGGGGGGGGGGTAGATGTTGCATCCTCCAGCCAGCGGAGGCCCAACCTCAGCCATGAGCCTGGCGGAACAACTCTGTCTTACAGGCCCGGCAGAAAGATAGTAAATCCTGCCGGGCCCTGGTCTCAGTAGACAGAGCATTCCACCAGGTAGGAGCCAGGACTGAGAAAGCCCTGGCTCTAGTCGAGGTAAGGCGGGCCTCCTTGGAGCCAGGGACCGATAACAATTGTTTTTCTCCTGATTGGAGGGTCCTCTGGGGAATATACAGGGAGAGATGGTCCCTCAAGTATACTGACCCCAGTTTGCACAAGGCCTTATAGGTCAATACCAGAACCTTGAACCTGATCCGGTACTCCACTGGCAACCAATGCAGCTCATGCAGTATTGGTGTAATGTGCACCCTATTTGGTGCTTTCCTAATGACGCGCACTGCTGCATTTTGCACCAGCGGCAATCTCCGGGTCAGGCTCAAGGGCAGGCCCGCCTAGAATGAGTTACAGTAATCTAACCTAGAGATGACCATTGCCTGGATCACTGTAGTTCAGTCACAGGTAGACAGGTAGGGGACAAGTTGCCTGGTCTGCCGCAGGTGGAAAAAAGAAGACCTGACAACCGCTGCGACCTGTGCCTCCATTTTCAGGGAGGCATCCAGGATCACCCCCAGGCTCCCGACCCTCGAAACTGGCACAAGCTGTGCCCTATTGAGGGCCGGGAGCTGGAGTCCTGAATCCAGTCCCCCGTGGCTCAAGTACAGGACCTCTGCCTTTGTTGGGTTCAGCAAACAATAGATGGGAAGAGCATCCTGGTAAGGAAAAGGCCTGGCACCTCTGTTTTCCTAAATGCACAACTTCTTTCAGTCAAATTGACTCTACAGGACTGCAAGCAGCTGGTCAAGCACATTTCCTAAGGGGAAAGGAATTTTACTGAGGGGTGGAACTTCTTTAAGGAAGTGAAGAGGTCTACTTGAAAAAAAAAACTCGTGGAGATTACAAACTTTAAAAGGCTAAACTTGCCTTTTATTTACATGCATGCCACCTTCTTCCATGGAGCTCAAGATGGTACACTTAGAGTTCCTACCTATGAAGTCTTTCACGTGCAAATCCTAATCAAAGTCAGGCCAGCCAAAATTCAGCATGATTGCTACATCTTGTGTCTTTGGAGTATCTGTTTGAAATATGCATTCACCCTTTCATGTAACTTAACTAAAATTAAAATAATTTTAAAATAGGCTGCCGCATACACAAAAATAACTGTAAGAACACCATTAGAAATAGTTTCAGAATTGTTACCAGCATGGTGTATAATGTGTGAGTGTGTGTTAATTATCATGGCCGCTTTCCAAGAAGTGCCTCAAATAGCTACACATTTACAGTGAGTGCAGTGGTGTAGTGGTTAAGAGCGGCAGGACTCTAACCTGGAGAACCAGGTTTGATTCCATACTCCTCTCTTGAAGCCAGCTGGGTGACTTTGAGTCAGTCACAGCTCTCTCAGAGCTCTCTCAGCCCCACCCATCTCACAGGGTGTTTGTCGTGAGGATAATAATAATACACTTTGTAAACCACTCTGAGTGGGTGTTAAGTTGTCCTGAAGAGCAGTGTATAAATCAAATGTTATAATGAAATTTTAATAAAAGCTCAGTGAAAAAACAAGAATTATATTTCTATGATTGTGAATTAGAAGAATGTAATGCATACTACCTCAACTGAAATAAATTTGCAACTGCAAAAGTTTTACTCTAAATTGTATAGTAAGGGGAAAGAAGCATCAGAAGGAGGCTTGGAAACATTTTTCTCTCACCTTGACCTTCCATACTTAGATATGGCTCAGCAGCAGCTACTTGCTGAGCCTTTGAATATAGATGAAATCAAGGCTGTGATAAGGAGTATGAGAACTGGTAAATCTCCAGAACCAGATGGGTTCCCTATTGAATGGTATAAAACTTTTTCAGATTTTTTAATTTGAAAATTTTATCAATTGTACAATGAGATTTTTGAATCTGGTGTATTGCCAGCATCACTGCAGGATGCTTATATTATTGTCATTCTAAAATTTCACTCAATGTGAAATTTTTTGATTATTTCTTTGATGAATGTGGACGCTAAGATATTAACCGTCATTCTTGCTAACAGACTTCAAAAGGTTATATGGACCTTGGTACATGTAGACGAGGTAAGATTTATACAAAGTAGGCAAGGATCAGATAATATTAGACTGGTGGCTGATCTGATTGTATTAAATAGAAAGAGATCTGATTAAGTTCCTATTCTTTCACTTGATGCCGAAAAAGCATTTGACAAAATATATTGGAAATTTATTTTCTCTACATTGATTAAATTTGGATTCCCTCATGAATTTTTGAAACGGATTAAAATTCATTGTCTAAATCTAGGCTACTGAGCAATGGTATTTTTTCTGTACCATTTCCTCTTGAAAGAGGTACTAGACAAAAGTTGTCATTATGGAATAAAGGAAATACACTCAAAATGAATATTATACCTCGAATTATATATGTTATGTATGCAATTCCTTTTTATAAACCTTGTAGATATATTCATAAAATTAATACCTTTTTTTGGAAATTTAGGTGGAGTTCAACACACCACATTGTTCATTGATTGTCAGCCATTAATTGTATTGACTTACACTATGTAATACACCTTGAGTCTCATGAAGAAAATAAAATAAATAAATAAATAAATGCCACTTGGAAGCAACTTCTGTAGTATTTCAGGAAGGGGACCCTTGTGGCAGGTTGAAAAGTTTGGTGCCAAGTGAAACCCTCCCACAACAGGTGAGGTTTCCTTCAAACAAACTCTCATAATGAAATTTCTCATATTGTCTTGTCCAGGGCTTTTTTCAGCAGGAACGCGGTGAAGCGGAGTTCTGGAACCTCTTGAAAATAGTCACATGGCTGGTGGCCCCGCCCCCTGATCTCCAGATAGAGGGGAGTTGAGATTGCCCTCTGCACCGCCAAGCGGTGTGGAAGGCAATCTCTACTCCCCCCTGCCTGGAGATCAGGGGGCGGGGCCACCAGCCATGTGACCATTTTCTCCGAGGGCAACCCACTGAGTTCCACCACTACTTTTCCCAGAAAAAAAGCCCTGGTCTTGTCTCACATTCAAAATTAGTTCTAGACATAGTCATAAAATAAACCACAGTAACTGTAGCATAAATCTGTACAGTTCATGTGATACAGAGGGATAAGCAAGAAAGGAATATCAAAAAAGTAATACACTTTGAACACAACAATGGGGGCCAGTGTCACTAGTGTCAGACTACCATTTGGGAAACCCAGATCTGAATTTCCCATACTACCATGGAAGCTTGTTGGATGACTTTGGGCCAGTCACACGTTTTCAGACTAACCTACCTCATAGGGCTGATGTAGAGATAAAATGGAGAAGAGAACAATGTATGCTACTTTGGGTCCTCATTGGGGAGAAAGGCAGTGTATAAATTAAGTAAATAAATTAATAATACTTGAAATCAATTTTGATATGTAGAAGAATTGAATGGTAGAGCCACACACAGAAAAAGCCCACCATAACTACCACCACTATCCCAGTCAAACACTCACCCACCCCGGTTCTTCTCCAATTGTCTTCAATCAAGAAATAAGAATTTCTCAAAATTATTTTTAGAATTTAAATGTGCACTAGAAATGTAAAATTTCTGGAAATGATACAACTATGGGAAAAAAAGAAATTTGGGAGAAAACTATGCAGTACATATTTTCTTATCAAACCCAAACTTGCTTTACTCTTTTAACAAAATAAAATGCATTATTTATAATTTAGCATATAAAACTGTACCATTAGATATATTTATAAAATTTAAAATGCCTTATAGTACTAGGTTAAGCATTGTTATATCCTTCTGAGCCCACTGACTTCAGTGGAGTTAGAGTTACTTTGGTTAGGATGGTACTGCTATTTTTTTTTCAAGAAAAATTTCAAGTATACTAATACTAGGGAGAGTGTGAACTGCAAAATGCACCCTATGCTACCTTAGCACATACATCTTGGGAAAAAATAAAAGATGAAAACAGAAAGCACATGTTTTGTAGTAAACAAAAGTATGAGTATTATTTGGATGGGAATAGTCTCATGTCACAGTAGAACAGCAAGATTTGAGTCCAGTAGCACCTTAAAGACCAACAAGATTTCCAAGAAAAAAGCAACTGAGAGCAGAACTACAAGTGACAAAAGGCACAGGTTGGATACTTGTCAGCTTCCCTCAAGTTTTGATGGGAAATGTAGGCATCTGAGGGCCAAGGTACAAGTGACGAATGACACTTGAACGGCAAGTGGATTGAGTGGAGGGCAAGTGAACAGGGAGAAATGCACTTGCCGTTCAAATGTCATTCGTCACTTGTAGCTTGTCCCCTAGTCTTGCAGCTTGGCTCTCTGACTGCTGTCCAATGGACTTTTCAACTGTCACTTGCCCAACATTCCGCCAAGCTGCCTACATTTCCCATCAAAACTTGAGGGAAGCTGACAAGTGTCCAATCTGTGCCTTTTGTCACTTGTAGTTCCGCTCTGAGACTCAAGCTCCCTTTGTCAGATAAGTCACAGTATGATTAGCAGCATTTATAGATATCAAGTTAAACTTTATAACTTCTAAAACATGGAATTTTTCAATAGTTTATTATCATCAGACATAGCACATTAATTGTGGATCAAAAATCCCATAGTGGAGAGCAACCAAGGAATAGGATAGACGTTTCTACAAACATGAACAAAATCCCAAGTTTGTAGGGAAAAAACGGGGAAAATGGTTGTGTTAGAACTCTGCAGAATTTACAGGTGGATTTTTTAAAAAAATGTTTTGGTTACATTCTGAGTTGCTGTAGCAACCCAAAATGGACCCAACTGTTGTTGCTACCCCCCCCCCATTAGAGGTAAGAGGGGTGGAATCAGAGAGACAATGTGAGGAACTGGGATGAGGACAGAACCATCTGCTACAAGAGAGAAGGAAAGAGGATATGAGGGAGAAAGGAAGGAAGATGCAGGGGCTATGACAGGGAGAAAGCAGAGGGGCTGCAAGATCAGGAAAGAAGTGCCAGGATGAGAGAGGAGGGGGGAGCAGGGGGCATCAAAGGGGTGGGGGATAGATCAGGATGGAGCAAGTAGGGTAGCAGAAACAAGAAGACAGCATGATGAAGAGGGTCAGTGAGAGGACTGAAAGGATTCCAGGATGTGAATTCAACCTACAGAATAAGCAGATTCCCCTAGTTCCATGATACTGGAAAACGATTGGTGCTTTTAAAAACTCTTACTTCTCAAGTAGACACAGATTCTATCCTATCCTGAAGCAAAATACATTGCAGGCAATACATTCCCCACTTGCATAGAGAAAACAAACGACCCAAAACTATGGTTATTTAATACTTCTTTGAAAATTAGCACATAACTGGAGCTTTAATGTTCTAACATAATGTTCAGGAGTCTTCAAGACTGTCATCAATAGAAAGGGAAATATAATAGGAAGAGGATAGTACAGGAAATTGCAGGGATAACTCAGTGTAATCTTTTCCCAAGTTTCAAAAGTCATTCCAGAATATTTGCCCTTTTTGTTGTTGTTGTTGTTATCTCTGTCATCCGGGGGAGGGGGGAGCCAGGTATATCGGAAGTGTGAATTCCTGTGACAAGTCTGGTTAGGAAGAATTTCAGGATCATACTTAAGTTTCCCAATTAATATTTAAATCTTGTCAAAGGTAGGATCCTGAGAACTAATTGTAAATAAAAGTTCTCTTTCTGGTTTCCAATACTCATTTGGAATAAAGTTCCATGTATTTTAGAGACCATTGTCCCCCTAAACTCTAGGGCCTGGAGATTTTGCTGATGCAGAAAGGAAGAATAAACTGCTTTGCACATATCAGTTTAATCTCTTGTAGTGTTGAGGTCCTGACCAATTTCTCTCTTGGTTAGATGTATACAGGGCTGCAAAATTAAAAGCAGTCAAGTTTGCATGTAAAATAAGAACAAGGCTGGTGTTAGGCTGAAGCTGATATGGTTGTGTATCTACCAAGACCTACAACCCAGCAGAGGGCCCACCCCTCGCCAAAGAAAGTTGACCCATTTATTCTTATGAGGAAATGAGAGAGAACCCTGAGTCCCTTATGATGTTGCTAAAAGGAGAGTTCTGCTCCCCCCAGCATTCTCCAGCAGGAAATGGGAGCATTGTATACGAGCTAGAGAGTATCCTAAGGAGAAAGGCTAGGATAGAATGCTGTGCTAATTTCCCACTTTCCAGGAATTAAAACATAGAGGTACTTTGAAAATGTAATACTTCACCTGCAGTCTGAAGCATTAGTTTATACTACCACTACAGCACTGTTCCACCTCATTAGTACCTCATTCTACTGCATGTGAAGAACAGCCCTCAAGCTTCTTCCAAGTTAGGCAAACTGACCTACTGCTGGCAACCTGTGCCGCAGTTCAGTAGGGTGGCAGGGAGGAAACAAAGGGGAAATTGGTATTGCAGCAATGCCATAACATCTCAGATGGTGTCAGCATGTTAGCATATGGTCACTGGAAGATGGGGTGGGGGGGCATTGTTGGTAACTCCATGATGTCACTTCTGGAGGAAATAGGAAATTGTTGGGATTTTAGCAAGTGTCCTACATTCAGTCATGAAAGAGTTAAATTGTTGTTCTGTTTGCTTAGTCAGATAGCTAGAATAGGAATTCTTAGGCCTCAAGTGAAAGTTCCCGCCATAGAAAGAGGAGTCTTTAGTCTTAATGAAGGAATCTAGGAGTGTCTATTGGATGAAACAGTTTCTTGGGGGCAATTAACTAGCAACACATACTAAGCTTTTATTGCTCTTCAGTCTCAGTCTGCAGTTTAGTCTACCCTCTTCTAGGTAACCATCAAGATGTGGATAGACAGCTATTCTTTATTTTCTCACCAAACGTACCTTTCCCCTGATACATAGTAAAGAGACTTTTCTAGAGCTAAAACCAGAAATATTGATTTAATTCCATAGGTCGGCTCCTTTAAAATGGATTTGGGAGACAATTATTTACAATTTATGTAACTGATTAGCCTTCAGTATAAATTTGTTTCCCTCCCTCTTTGTTTTGGTCCATCTTATTAATTGAATATATACTGGATCCGGGAGTGTGTTGGACCGGGAGTTATTACTTGTAAGTGAATTATGAACTTTTAATGTACAGGGGTGAGGGTTTGATATTATCTGTATGATTATTATATGTATTGTCAAATTATTCATAGTCCAGAAGATATATGCCCATGAGGAAGTGTCTTTTTGCCACGAAACGGGATTTGGAACATCAGTGCACATATCTGCCCATCGGCAATAATGGTTTCATCATGCATGGACTATGACTTTTAAAATTATTTATGAACTACCCCGGATATTTATTCTCCAATTTGAACTCCACCTCCCCTTCCTTGGATCTTCCATTGTGGAATATATACGGACACTGACGGATTTGTATTGTAAATGATACATTTATTGTTTTTTGTACACTGTTTACACAGTATTTGCACTTGCTATTTGCACTTTAATGCACTTTAATACATAGATATATATTGCTATATTCCCGGCAAGGTGTTGGTTGTTTGATCCTACTAACCGGGTTGTCTCCCCGATTTTTGTTAAATTCCAGACTAGAGATGGGCATGAACAGCAATACGAACAAAAAAAAGCCATGGGCCATTTCCACACATCTTACCTTTTGCCAGCACATCATGGAAGAAAAGAAACAAGGGGGTAGCACTTCCTGCTAAAGTACATACAAACAAAAAGGGAAGGCAGCAAAACAATATAAAGTATATATTTGGCAGGTATGTAAGGTGATAATAAATCAATGTAAAGTTCAAACAAAGTAAAGTCAAAGGTAAAGTATATTACAAGCAATAGCAAACAGTAAATATCAAAAGCATTCAGCATTCACAGTACATATACAGAGGGTATGGAGGGACACAATGCAATACAATACAATAAAATATATAAGTATATACATAGATTTACACTCAGCAACTATCAAATACTTTCTAATCTAGGTGGATGGTGCTCCAAGTATACCAGTGATTGTCTGTCGGGATACTCCCACTGTGGCGTTTGGATCCAGCTACGTTGGTTTGAATTGTTTTCTGCACGCTCACTGAATGATTAACTCTTTGTGTATTTATGGGTGTGCTTGTCTGTGAGTAGATATTGGAATATTTATGGTATGTGGGTCTTATGGCTCTTGGAGAATGTTACAGTTATATTTATTTTTCTTTAGTTGATTGCCCTGAGGAAGCCTCTGCACGGTGAAACGGGAACGGCACAAGATGCGAGCATTTTCCCCGTCAGCTTTCTAATGGACTTTATTATTGGTTTACTTGGAGCACCACCCACCTAGATTAGAAAGTATTTGATAGTTGCTGAGTGTAAATCTATGTATATACTTATATATTTTTGCAAAGCAACTTGTATTGTATTGTATTGTATTGCATTGTGTCCCTCCATACCCTCTGTATATGTACTGTGAATGCTGAATGCTTTTGATATTTACTGTTTGCTATTGCTTGTAATATACTTTACCTTTGACTTTACTTTGTTTGAACTTTACATTGATTTATTACCACCTTATATACCTGCCAAATATATACTTTATATTGTTTTGCTGCCTTCCCTTTTTGTTTGTAGGCACATCATGGAAGACAGCGTCTTTGCGCACGAAATTGTGCCAGAAAGATGCTGTTATCATGCAAAATCGCACGAGAAGACGCTGTCTTCCATGATAACAGTGTCTTCCTGGTGTGATTTCGCACGCGAAGACACTGTCTTCCGCGATGTGCTGGTGAAAGGTAAGACGTGTAGAAACAGCCATGAACAGCCCAATCCACTGTTCATGAGCAAGCTGTTTGTGAGACCCCATTCCTGGTGAACATGTGTTCATTCCAAGCCCTCTTCATGGCATTCGTCAGCCGTTCATAAAGCCAGACAGTCTGGCGTCTTTCAATCAATTCCCCTGGGAACATAGGCATGGATTGTCTGAAATCTGTCTGAACTCCCTCTGGCTTTCATTCTGGCTTGTAACCCTTCAAAATAGCTTCCAGCAGACAGTCCAGTTTTTGCCACTGTGAAAAGAAAATGACAGGAAAGGGAGGGACCCATGTATCATGCCTTTCTCAGGGTACAATCTTTCTGAAACTTGGGGGGGGGGGCTTCAGAGGACAGTGAGGACTATGTCCCCTGCAAATTTGGTGGGTATTGGACATTGGGAAGGTCAGTTTGTAACCCCTCAAAGTAGCTTCCAGCAGACAGTCCAGTTTCTGCCACTGTGAAGAGAAAATGACATGAAAGGGGGAAACCCATGGACTCTCCTTTCCCCGGCTCAAGTTCAGCTAAGTCCCAAGGGGACAGTTCTGGCTCCTACGAACCTCCAACTACAAACATGTTCATGAACATGTCACGTTTGTTGATGTTCATGAATCCCTGTTCGTGGATGGCAACGAACAATGAACAACGAACATCGTATTCATTTTCCCCCCTTATTTGTGCCCATCTCTAATCCAGACACTCCAATTTTCTAGGCTTCTTGTCAAAAGGTTAAGGTATATAGACATATTAAATTGCAAGAAGGTTTTTTTTTCTCCTCATGGGGAAAAATATGGAACATATTCTGTAGAGCCAGAGGAGTTAGCCATGTTAGTCTGTAGTAGCAAAATCAAAAAGAGTCCAGTAGCACCTTTAAGACTAACCAATTTTATTGTAGCATAAGCTTTCGAGAATCAAGCTCTGCCCCTATATCTACCCAGGGAATACAATTACAGGACCCAATGGCATCAACTACACTGTCTCTGGCTCTTACAGCTGCTCATCCTCCAATCTGATATATGCCCTCATGTGCCAACAATGTCCTTCTGCTCTGTACATTGGACAAACCAGCCAACCTCTACGCAAAAGAATAAATGGACACAAATCTGACATTAGAAATGGAAACATCCAAAAACCAGTGGGAGAACACTTCAATCTACCAGGACATTCCACCAAAGACTTAAAGGTTGCTGTGGTTCAACAGAAACCTTTCAAAAACAAAATCCAACGGGAGGCTGCTGAATTGGAATTCATATGCAAATTTGACTCTGTCAAGCTGGGACTGAATAGAGACTATGAATGGTTATCACATTATCACAGGTAACAGATTCTCTTTACAGAGGCGTGATCTGGGGGAGCCCAGTGACGCCTGGTGTGGGCTTTCGGGGACCACAGTTCTCTTTGTCAGATGCAGCTGGCAGGGAGAGCTGTGGTTATCGAAGGCTTATACTACATAGGAATTGGATACCTTCACTGCTACAAACTGACTGCACACCAAAAGGAGATGTTTACATTTCCAAGCAAAGGAATGTTTTGATTGCCTCCATGGTAATTGCATTCTGTCCCCTTGTGATTTATGTCCCCTTCTTTCCTCTCTCTCTCTCTTCCCCCCTCCTCTTCTGTATCTGCCCAGTTTTGATCAGGCATCTGACGAAGAGAACTTGATTCTCAAAAGCTTATGCTACAATAAAATTGGTTAGTCTTAAAGGTGCTACTGGACTCTTTTTGATATTCTGTAGAGGTGAGAGAAGCAGGCTGAGGTTTCAATTTTGACCCAGACACGAAGGTGAAATGGCCTTGTTTACATTACGCTCTTCAGACGCAGCTGCAAGGTCTGTGTAAGAACATGCCACTTCTAGCTTATGTGAACACCCACCTATTCTTCCTTCAATCAGTTCCATAGCTTTACAGAAACCAGGGCTTAGCTCATTAAGCCCTATCACTAGACACACTAGCCTGGACATATCAACAGTGTACTTAGCTTGCAAAAATCATTCTGTGAATTTTTCCTGCAGTTGTTCTTTCTATGCATGCATGGCTTCGTTGCCATTGGGGGTGGTGGCAGAGAAAAGGTCACAAGAGCAAAGCAAGCATTAGGATTTTCAATGCATTTAATGCATGGAAATTTTAAACATACCGTTGTCTAGTAGGTAAAAAAGGTATCCCCCTGTGCAAGCAGAGTCATTACTGACCCACGGGGGGACATCACATCATGACGTTTTCTTGGCAGACTTTTTACAGGGTGGTTCGCCATTGCCCTCCCCAGTCATCTACACTTTACCTCCAGGAAACTGGGTACTCATTTTACCGACCTTGGAAGGATGGAAGGCTGAGTCAACCTTGAGCTGGCTACCTGAACCCAGCTTCCGCCAGGATTGAACTCAGGTCGTGAGCAGAGCTTGGGCTGCAGTACTGCAGCTTACCACTCTGCGCCACTGGGCTACTGTCTAGTAATGGAGTTAAAATAAAAAGAAGTCATGCAGCAAGACCCAGAAAAGAATGGGAGTTGCAGTTTTACTGCAAATGCTGTCATGAATGAGGTACTGTAATGCCGAAGACTGAAACAACTTTGGTGGAGGAGTCGTCATGATCTCCTGATATATCATTTTCTGGCCATTGTTATTTGGCCACCTTTACTTCTAAAAAACTAGAATACTTGTCACACTGTCCTAGAACACCCTGAACAAAATTTATTCTTCCCTAAGCAACTTCCCTAAGCAATATACCTGCCCTCTACTTGGACATGTTCTGATTTAATCCATGGGGAATTTGACAGCTGGAGGGTTCTTCATAGCAAAGTGTTTTCCTAGATGGTCAGTTATAATTCTCCACAAAGGACTATTGACCCATTGCACAATGATTCATAAAGCTATGTATATGGGTCCTCTAACTGAGGCCAACTGGTGACAACTATTGCTCCATTGCTGGCAGAGGAATTGATACTGTTGAATTAGTATAGAATAGAGACTAAGATTTTTATTATTATGAAATGTATCTGCTATAGAACCGATTTATAGATGAAGCAATGTTTGAACCAGAAGCACCCACTCTTACAATCTTAGTTTTTAAATAGCGGATTGTTCTATCTACTCTATAATATGTGGACAATAAGACTGACCTGTTTTAAGGGCTTGTTGTAAGGATTATTTTGGTAATGTATGCAAAGTCCTTTGAACGCTCAAAGTACAATATATTCCACCTGGCATTGTTAGGAGATAATAATGATCTGCTCAGGGAATTTCTTGGCACCAGAAGGTTGGAATATGGAAGCTTTTTAATGACTTTTCTCAACAGAACTTTTCTAGGTGCCTCAGTGGGCATTATTAAAAAGCCCATGGAAGTTGGTAAAGTGAAATCATTTACAATGTTGTAAAACTTATTTATAATAAGTGTGGACCACGTAAACTTCACATAGCAAAACCCCTAAAGACATTCTAAAGGGAAAAACAAGCAATTACTTAAGGGGTAAAGCCAAAAGAGTTGTATCAAAACAAACCAGGTTGTTTTCTTATTTGTAGAGATGATCTGTATTTAGCTTCATTTTGAAGTCCTCTGGAACAGAAATATCCATAATTTCCCCATCTTTACTCTAAAGAAGTACATGAAGTGATCTTGATGAAGATAGTAATAATAATAAACATTCTTCACATTAAAGATACAATACTGCCAATGTTAAATATTATTTAAAGACTCGTTTCAATAGAAGAATGAAACAAACTTTGCTTAATTTTGGCTGGGTCGTGTCCTCGAGAGAGAAGCAAAAGGAAAGAGGAAACAAAGAGGAAGAAGTTTCTTCTTGGCTCTCTCTTTGTATGTTCCCAAATGTTTTCCGGTTAGAATGTCAGTCATTACCAAAGAAAAGAATGCATCAAAAGTACACATTGGCAATCTTCCCAAAAGTTGTATCCTATACATTTAGCAATATTCTTCATAGTGTGTCATAGGAATATTATTTAACTCTGCAAACACTGTAGAATTGGCCAGACCGTGTACGTCTGTCAGTTGATGCATGAAGTCCTCAGTTGTGTTATGAATGGTATCAATGTACATCTTCCATGCTTTTTCCGGAGCAGAAGTCTTGGGTTTAACCTTTAAACTTCTTTCCAGCCTTTTCTGTTTATATTTAAATTCCAGGATAGTTTTAGTGTATCTGTTCATTGTGGTCACGGAGGAAGCCATACAGCAAGCAAAGGAACCCCATGCAAGACTGTCAACAAGAAAATTCAGGCATAAATCAGCAGAAAAGTACACATACATCTTTTTTTAAATTTCACTTTACATTGGACTTCAAAGCACTTTTGTGCAGTCCATGGATGTCTCCTCTAAGTTCTGAGACTTGACCTTTCATTAAATAAACAAGTTTTTCTCTTTCATGGCTATGGCGATCATTCTGAAAAATATAGGAGCAGACTGTTAGAAAGACTTTGTAATCAATAAGTCAATTAATATTAGAGTGATTTGGTATTAAATATTCATGAAGTTATACCACTGTTTGCTTGTGAACGTTTTTGAGATGAAATGTGCGCTTTGAGGGGGCACCACTTTCCTCCTAAACTCTCCTACTTGTCCAACTAGTCACGTTCACAAAATAGGCCTTCTCTTTCAAGTAAAGCATCTTTATTTCTAAGTCACTTTCAAGTTTTAAAGGGATGAAGGTTCACAAATGTGTGTTTCCCCTCCTCTAATAGTCAAAACTTTACAGTCAGTTTGGCCCTTCCCCCAGAGTTCAAGTACTTTGTACTTTATTCACTCTACCTACTGCTACATATGGATTCTCTACAAAGTCATTGCCTGACCTCTATCACCCAGGGTTTTTTTCTTCTTTTTGCAAAGGAATGGGGGATATCTGGCCTAGATAGAATAGCAGTAGATCATACATAAAGTAGCAAAGGGCCTTCAGACAGTGCTACTTGTCCAGACACCCTTTTCTTGCCAAAGAAATTAGACTACTGCAACTTGATCTACACAGGGCTTCCCTTGGGCTTGATCTGGAGACTACAGCTGGTTCAAAATGCAGCTGCACAGGTGATTGCAAGAGTCCCGATAGAGGAACATATAACACCTATATTACGCCAGCTGCACTGGCTACCAGTTGAGTACCGGGTCCGGTTCAAGGTTTTGGTGCTGACCTATAAAGCCCTGTGTGGACTGGGTCCAGCATATCTGCAGGACTGCCTCTCTCTGTATATACCCCAGAGGACACTTCGTTCTGCACACAAAAGACTTTTGGTGGTCCCTGGTCCTAGGGAGGCTCTCCTGGCCTCGACCAGAGCCAGGGCCTTTTCGGTCCTGGCACCGGCCTGGTGGAACTCTCTGTCTGATGAAACCAGGGCCTGGCAGGATATATTATCCTTCCGCTGGGCCTGTAAGACAGAGATGTTCTGCCAGGCATATGGTGGAGGCTAGACTGGGCCCCCGCCAGCCATACTTGACTTGACAAGATCTGTCCACCACCCTATATATACCTATATATATATATATAGATATGGATATATGGGCCATGTCTGAAATGAAGTAACTCTTCCATCACCATCTTAGAAGTTTCTATTGTATGTAGTGTTTTAAATTTTATTGTAATGTTTTATCTGCTTTTATGTGTTTTTATGTAAATTAAAATGTTGAGCCCTGCCCTGAGACTGCTCAGCGGGGAGGGTGGACTAAAAATCTAATATAATAAAATAAATAAATAAATAAAATAGCTCTAAACTAACAAATCAGAATAATTTCTGAATCATGATAATTCATTATGTTTTTTAAAAAATTACCAGTAGGACCAGCCATAATCCCAGGTCTGTGGACGCCAGTCTTCTGGACCAAGATTGACAGTCATTTGAAATACCGTTGTATACATCATGTGAGCAACCATTCCCAGGAGGCCTGAAATATTAGAAAATACAACACTAGCAATGATTCTTTCTCAACTTCGTCTTCAATTTATGCAAAGGTTTGTAGATTATTGGGTGAAATTTCAAGAAAGAGAGAAAAGAATATCCAGAAGAAATGTCTGCCATTTGCTCTTCAATTCCAATTCCATTACTTGGTTTATGGATTTGTAATGAATAATGTATGGGATCAATCTCTTCTTCATGGTTCAAGCTTGACTCACTGAAGACGCATAGCCCTTGGTGGTTTACATATGATTAGATAAGAAATTTAAATATCATACTAAGGCAGGGATGTGTGTGATTTTGACGTGAGACATACAGATGAAGGGGGGGGAAGACATACAGATGAAGGGAATTTTTTAAGGAGTAGAGAAATTTGGAGTGCATTCCTGAAGGTACATCTGCAAAGTACGTTTTTCAGGAACTGACAGGTAGTATTTATGCTACCTAATCTCATCATAGGCAACTCCCCATAGTAGTTCCATTCACCTATTGAAATGCATGGCACCATTTCTTACACAGAAACATATGGTTGCCAACCTCCAGATGGGGCCTGGAGAACCCCCACAATTACAACCAAGCTCTAGCCATCAGAGATCGATTACCCTGGGGAAAATGGCTGTTTCAGAGTCATGGATTCTATGGTATTATACCCAGCTGAGGTCTTCCCCCCCAAAACCAGACTCCACCCCCAAATCTCCAGGAATTTCCCAACCTAGAGTTGGCAACCCTATAAGAAGCACCATATATGATGATATCAGCATCAAGTGTTCATAAGTGGAGTGGTATTCATTCATGGTAGATAAAGAAGCTTTTCGTGTAATTAGGAATGAGTGTAAGAAGCTATGCCACACATTATAGCAAGGCATGAAAAGTTATTACAGGAAAGTAACTACCATGGAGATCAGGAGATAGGTCAACCAGCCCAGTTTCAGTACAGCCAGTCCCCACAAGTATCAGATGCCTTTAGTTGAGCCTGCACTGGCCTACTTTTTAGTAGAAGTCCAACAAATTTTGCTTATTCAAATTGTTTCTTGCATTTTTATGCATGAACAGTCAAAGGTAGTGCCAAGCCATACCTGCTAAAACAGTGAATATTGCTGCAAATGCATTGAGCTTCAGCCCATCCAGGATGCTGATGGAATGGCAAATTTCAATCAACATGAGAGTGACACCCATTAGAAGCAAAGTAATGTAGAGGAGCTCTGCTGCAATGGACAGCCACAGAACCCCTGGAAAACAAAGGTCAAAAACAGTTAGGCTGCCAGCTTTTCCAAGCCCAATTTGATATTTCTTCTTCTTTCTAACACTATACATACACATATACAAATTACTGTTTTTTAGAGACCCTGGTAACAAACTTTGTATTTGAGTTTGGGTTTAACTGAGAGTCAAGCTACAAGTAACGCCTTACACAGGTTGGACACTTGTCAGCTTCCCTCAAGTTTTGATGGGAAATTTAGGCGTCCTGGTTTTATAGCTTGGCTCTCCATTACAGCTGCAAGACCAGGATGCCTACATTTCCCATCAAAACTTGAGGGAAGCTGACAAGTGTCCAACCTGTGTCAGGCGTCACTTGTAGCTTGGCTCTAAGTTTATCTGTTTAGGAAGAAAGACCCATATGATGTATGAGTTCTGTGATAGAAGCTCTGTGTTTTGGGGTGTATGTTAAAACCCATGGGGGCTTCAATAGTTATCAGAGCAGTGATGCTGGAGAATGGGGTGATTAACTTTCCTCTGCCATTTTATCAAACTAAATCACCCTCCTGAAGTGTTATTAGCCCAAGGACCTACAGAAGTTGAGTACTAAACTGAAGAAGACTAGATCAAGGAACCCCCACCCAAACTTCCTGGTAACCAAGGTTGCCCAGGAGGTTTTGTGTGTGTGTGTTTATCATATTTTTATTCCATCCTTTCTTAAATCTTCTTATCCCATCCAGGTGGCAAATAGGGTACTACTGTCATCCGTTCCATTGATAGATCAGGCTGCAAGATTGACTGCTCCAAGGCATCTAGTGAGCTTTGTGACCAAGCAGGGATTTGAGCACAGGTCTCTTTGTTTCTCCAACAATACACTACATTGAAAGCTGTCAAAATGGACATCAGATTTGTCGTGAGCTTAGTGCTCTCCTTGGAGGCTTCTCATCTGAAGCAAACACAGCAATACTAAGCAGGTCTATTCAGAAGCAGGGCTTTTTTCAGGGGGAACGCGGGGGAACAGAGTTCCGGAATCTCTTGAAAATGGTGACATGGCTGGTGGCCCCGCCCCCTGATCTCCAGACAGAGGGGAGTTGCCCTCCACGCCATGGCGCACAGGGCAATCTAAACTCCCCTCTGTCTGGAGATCAGGGGGCGGGGCCACCAGCCATGTGACCATTTTCTCCGAGGGCAAACCACTGAGTTCCACCACCTCTTTTCCCAGAAAAAAAGCCCTGTTCAGAAGTAATCCTCATTTTATTCAACAGAGGTTACTCCCAGGAAAATGTACTTAGGATTGCAGTGAGAGTCAGCGTCAAGAAGGATGATAGGAAACGGCATATAACTCCACCAGTAGGCCTGAAGCGTCATGCTCAGCAATGTTTCTGCTTTTCTCAGAGTTCTTTTCAGCTTCAGATATGAGATTCAATTTGGGCTGTTGTTGGCCATATCCAGAATGATGTACCCTGGAGCTAAAATGAAAGGTCCTCCCTCCCATTCAAAATTCAGGGGAAAAAATGTGATCAGAATTTAAATCTGAACCATGGAAGTAGAATTAACTTTGACCAAGTTGCCTATGATTCAGAACACGAAAATAAAGCAGTAGAAACCAAAAATAATGACAGTATATAATTACCTCGATCCGCTGGGGGAGTCAGGCTGATAAAACTTCTACATTTCTCACCTACAAGGCATATAAAGTGTATACTTTCAGTTATCATTAAAAAAAAACCTGGATGTCTCATCAGCCAGCTTAGCCTTCTCTCTTCCCAACACTTGCAGGAACACTACCTCCCACAAGCATCAAGCAGGGAGTTAAGAACAGATGGTGGGGCAGGCCAGAGACACTGAGATAAAATATTCCAGTGTTATTTCAAATGCAAAGGGAAGAAATTAAAAGAATCATAATAATTGCACTTATATACTGCTCTTCTAGACAGATTACTCAGAACGGTGAACAAAGTCAGTGTTATTATTATCCTCACAATACAGCTGGGGAGCTGGGGCTGAGCAGAGTGGCTTACCTGCTGAGCTCCTTGCAGTAGTGGGTTTGAACCAGCAGAGTGCTGGCTCACATCCCAGCCACTTAACCACTATGGTACAGCAGCTCTCTCTGCTTATCTTTATAATGCAAAATAAAATTTTGAATGCTTTACAAATGCACGCATGTAGCTTCAGATATGAAGTCTACACTGTCATTTTCCAGCTGTTTTCCATTTCAAATATACAAGGATGGAGCTAAGATCCATTCTTGTTGCTGCTCCCATATATTTTCAAGGAGTAGGCGATTTAAAAAAAAAAAAAGAACGCCTGTATGCATCTCTCAGAGTTTTTATATTTCAGTGTCAAACAAGTGCAAAATAATCTCCTGTGAAGGTCCCCTGAAGGAATGTACGTAATATTCAGCAACTTCTAACTTCTTCTGTGGAAACATAAAATCAGTCTTGATCCAAACACTCACAGTCTTCAAGCATACAATTCTGTGGGCAATATCTCACAGCCGCATTTGCAGCACTTTTCATTGGCTAAGTTCTTAGAACTAATTTTTATATTTTATTGGGATAATGAAGTTCTCCTTCCAACAACATCCAGTCTTTTCAATGTCTCCAAAATGCATCTTTTCACCCCGGCTATTCATCTCATTCCAATGGCACATTTCTAGGCTTTGCTGTGACATTTCTCACAGGTATCTTTCTGTCCTGCTAGACCCTTTCACCTTTCTAATGATCAGAGACCACTTTTGCTTCCTTCTTCAGCTGTTTGGCTCATCTCAGATCCTTGTATTTCCTTCTTGCCCTAAACTAAGCCAGCCCATTACTAGGTCTTATTGAATTCCCTTCAGTGCTTCTGCATTTTCATTCAGAATTAATAAAAGCTTTACTCTTCTAATTACACAAAAAATATTTCTTACAGACCATCTCCCATAATTTATTGTGCAGTCCCTTGCAGAAGCAGAAAGCAGTTTAGAATTGGGTTCCTCCTTTGATAGAATGGTGACCATCTTTTATTTGAGAGGAACCTCACTGTCAAAGGTCAGAAAAGGTGGGCACCCACTGGGGTCTCTGGGCCTCCATAATCACCACTCGCTTAAAAATATATGAGACAGGGAGGAAGGGCCTGGACTCAGGATACCATCTGCAGGCTTAATCGTGTGCACTGACAGTTGGGCCACTTCACTTTCAAGTTGGTAATTGGCAATAAGCAGAAAATGAAGAGGTGGCCAGCTGGGGTAGCAGTAGCAATGCTGACAACAAGATGCCTCTTCAACCTTATGGCTGCCTATGGGTTGGCAGAGGAGGAGGATGGGCAGGAACTATGATGCAATAGAGCTTTGGGTTGCAAAGTTGCCGGCAGATGGACGAGAAACTGACCAGCTGTGGTTCCTCTGCAACTTGCAACGGGTCTGTGGATGGTCATCTTTAGTGTGCTGAAGGAAGCTCTTCTTGCCCTGAAACTCTGGAAGCCAGTCACATACATATGCATGTGAGCACACATACACACCCTTGTTGCAGGACTTCTGTAGAGGAGGATGGAGTCTGAAGGAGGATGGAGTCAGCCCACTCTGCCTGTTGTGAGACGACAGCACTTCTCAGAAGTGAAGAATAGTAGCAGGCAGAGCAGGCTGGCTTGGCCTCAGCAATTCCCATATCTACCCACAAGCCAACCCTGTCAAGGGATCCATTTCATGTCTCTTAAGACCATCAAAACTATGAAGCCAGCCCTCCCTGAACTTCTAGCTCTCCTCAGGTCCCCTCCTCACTTTGTCAGTCTCCTTTTTGTACCTCTCCCAGTCCACCTTGAGCTAATCCGATCACTTCGCTTTCCAGCCAATCTCCTCAGCCAATTTTTTTTTTATTAAATGATGAAAACTTCTTCCCCTAAGCCTTTTCTGGGAGTCCTTGATTATTGTTGTTATTAATAATTCCCATAGCCTTTTTAGTTATGCAAAGTGTTTTATAATCATAATCTTGGATATCCTCATAACTATGTCACTGTTGTCCCCTGACCAGTTTTTAGAGTATTGAAAATGACTCCTCACTCATTTTCCTTCATGCTATTTTCTCAGAATGATATTTTTCTGAAGCTTCTTGGGTGACTGACAAAACTGGTTTCTCGCCTCATCATTTCAAATAAGAAAAAAGCTGCAAAGAATAACATTGGTATTTATGAAGACTAATGTCATTGTACAAATGTCATCTCAATAGTTTGCTGAGAGACCTAAGGGCATGAGCTTGAGGGTACTATTTTTCCTCAGCAGGAAATTAAATTACTGGTTTGCGGAGAAGAATTGTTGCTTCCTTCTTTGATAGAAAAGGTTCATCATGAAAGGCAGAAAACTGAATGGACTTCCTGTGGATGGAGGAAGTGCAATGAAAAATGAAACTGGGAAGAATAAAAATGACAGAATTGACTTGTTAGGATTACGTTAGCTTTATCATTAAAATGATAAAAATGAGGTACAGAAGACAGACTTTTTCACATGTGGTGGATATGTAAACAGGCAACAGATTATTGGAAACAAAGGGTGGAAGTTACATCAGTCAGAGAGACCGATTCCCTATAAGCCAGTGATTGTATTGTTAAAGTGTGTAGCTGATAGTCCTAAAAATTGCCAAGCAGATTACCTCAGACAGATTGGTTTTTGCTAGGAAACAGACAAGAAAATGGTCCCAAAATTCATGACTTGCTGATAAAAGTAAAAGAGACCTACACACAGATGAAACTAATCATTTACAACCAAACAGAGATACATCAGGTTTGATTCAATTTAGCTGAGGTTGTGAGGAGTACCAAATTTGCAGTAAAATGTGAGAAACTGTTCTTGGGGTAGACCTTAATGTAACATTGGCAAATGATTTTGTTTATTTAGCTATTTATACCACACTTTCCACTATGGACTCCAAAGCAGTTTACAACATTTCCCCTCCTACATTTTATCTCTACAAAAAACACTTTGTGAGGGAGGTTAGGCTCAGAGGGAGAATCACTGTCCCAGGTCCCAAGGGCACCCAACAAGCATTACTAGCAAAACAGGGGCCCTATTGGGTGGAAACACAGCATTGGAATACACACACACACACATTTAGTGGAGATTTGAATTTGGATCTCCCAAATATTCCTATAGTTTGACAGTAAACTATGCCACACTGGCTCTCTTCACATGAAATTTGCTGAGATTACACAAATGCCTGAAGCGGGGAGTGGGCACTTACCAGGGAGTGGAAGAGGTAGTTAAGCCCTTCTGCATCCTTCAATTCTCCCTGCAAGTCCTACCCCTGAAGTCATCCCCCAAGCCCTGGCTGACTTGCTTGGCTGGGGAAAAAATTATTTAGAGTCTAAGGACAGCGGGGCGGGGTGGGGGGGAGGTAGGTAGAGTTAAACATATCCCCAAATACACTAGTTGTCCCATGAAAATGCCCCACTACCTCACCTTTACCTTGGGAGAGAACTAGAAGCATCTTTTGCTATCCTCATAATATTAGCAACAGCACTGTACCAGTTCTGTTAAGCTGTGGAGCTTAAACGGCCCTTAATACATGACTGGGAGACCGAAGAGCCAGTTTCTCATCAAGGCAGACTTTTTTTTAACCTGCCTTGATATTTATGCAAACTATATTTAAAAGCCAAGCAGAATAGCCAATCTTCCTTCTTTTTCAAAAAGCTTTCATACTTACCTGTACAATAAAAAGTTATGACGATTTCTTACTGTTGTAGCACTGAGTATTGCATTTTTAATTGTCAAATGATCAGAACTGATGATCCAGGCTGGCTCTCTGAAACTCTTCTGAGTGAGTCTAAAAATAATATATTTCTCTCTTTTTTGGATAAAACTGAATTTTAACACTGGCTTTTGCCATGAGCTGGAATCCTCACATCATTTGTTACAATGTGACTACTTCTGAGTTAAGAGAAAGAAGATACTCTGTGTGTATTTAAGGACCGCAACTAAAGTTAATTTATTCTTTTTTAAAAAAAAACAAGTTAAATTCAACTTCTTTTGTAAAAAGGAAGAGTTTTTAACAGAGTTGTTTTTTGTTCATCTCATCCTGGATTCAAAATCTAAGCTTGGGGAGCAAGCTTAAGCAGGTGTATTCAGAAATAAGTCCCATTTTGTTCAGTGTGATTTACTCCCAGAAAGTATTCTTAGGATTGCAGACACATAACAGAGATTCATACACATAGACACATAAGGACTGAGAACTAAGCGATTGGAGTAAGAGACACTCACCTTCTCCGTTAAGAATCTCTTCACAAGAATACCAGATGCCGGCGTGAAACTTTCGGTCAACAAACTTGTCGTCGCCTGTCTCCCAGATGTACTGAACCACATTGCTGTCATTTGCACCAGAGCTATTGAAGCGGATGCAGTGCGTTCCACCCCGGAGTTCACTGCAGAAAGGCTTGGCTACTTTCCTGGTTCCTTCACACCAGTAGCTGCTGCTGAATGCTGTGATGGAAAAGATTAAAGAGAGGAAACTGAGAGAGAGTGCTGCCGAGGCTCTCTGCCGCCTGTCCACCCCCATTGCCTGAGATCTGCCTACTTGTAGAGCCAACAGCAGCATTAAAAGATGCTGGAAACACCCACTGCCGATGCTTCCTTTTCTCAGCATCCACTGAAAATCACCTCTTTAGTACAGCACTGGATTCCCCACTAAGAAGAAAGACTTGGCAGCTCTGAAGTTAAAATGAATAGTTAAGAGAAGTGCTTTGGCATAGATAACCATATACTTGATTGGAGCAAGAATTTAGCAGAGCTACAAAACCCCTGTGCATTCTGGCTGCTAATGCAAGCATTCATAAAATGGGCATTTCCCCCCCCAAATCCGCAAGAATATCTCTGAGCATACAGACTGAATTTCTTTCTGATTGAGTAACCACAGCCCACCCCATCTCTCAACATGAGGGATTAGAAGGCAGGACTTCCTGGTCAGAGGCTATCTGCTCCAGACAGGTATCAACCGCAACACTTATCTTTTTGAGAAATTACTGCTACAAATCCTTGCCCCCAAAAGAGTGCTGAACAGAGCATAGGCCTGCTGCTGGCAGGGCAAGGGAAAGATTAAAAAGGAAATGAAAACACATGAACAAAGAATGTAAGCACATCTGTTGATACCTAGGAATTAGATTAAGTCCCGGGTAAACACAGGAGATGTAGACAAATTTCCTGACTAAGGCTGCATCCACACACATCTTTGAATATTGTTCTCTCATGACCCTGTAGCAATCATTTGCAACTGGATTTTTTTGTTCCAAATGATTGCTGGAGTGCAATATTTTATGTTGCACAGATGCAACCCAGGTTTAAGGGGGGGAAAGCTGATAAATTTTTAGAAATTGTAGATTAACACAGTCTTCATAGATTGCTGCAGGGCAAGAGAAAAAGCCCAGAACATGTCCTGGAGAATAGCAAGGACTGTTTTTTTCCTCTGAGTCACCTGCCCTACCCAAAGCCATCCATGTAAGCTGCATGGCACACACTGGCCCCTGTCAGCTGTACAGACATCAGCTAAAGCACCCAGAAGGTCCAGCCTGTAAAGGTCAGGATTGCTAAAATAGTGCTTCAAATCCCAGTAGAGCTGACTGCAAGTGCCGGCAAGGTTCCTTTGCAAAGAAACCTCCTTTGCTCCTGGCGTTGCACTTCAGCACCGTGTTGAAATGACGGATAAATCTGCCTGCTCCCCTTTCACCTGCTAAGTCAAGGCTGGTGTAATGTCGTGCTAAAATGCCTGACTTATGTGCTGAAAGTCCGTGGTTCAATTCTCAGTTTACCTATGCATTCACAGATTGGTCTTAGATGTGCCGTTCTCTCTTGCCTCAAATTTTTCTACTGGCTGCATGAGTATAATAGCGCTGGCCCACCTTGCAGGGCTGTTGTTAGTGGTGCCCATTTAATATGAACTCACAGCAATATAGGAGCTACTTCCCCATGGAATAAGTCCATGCTGATTGAAACAATTGTAGGAGAAAATGACACCAGTGGGGCAATAACAAGCTTCTATCTTTCACACATGTTGCTGGAGTCATACCGTGACAAATAAACTCATACCATTCTGAGGACTAGTCTGAATTATCTATGGAATGTTTTGGAGACTAAAGTAAAGTGCTATGAATGTGTTAAATATAGATGTGTCACAGGTGACACAGCCATTATCCCAAGGATAACACCTGCACAAATCATTTTACAGGTTCCATCTGAACTGCAAAGAGATGAGAGTCCACCATGATCAAAAACCCCAGTCCACCTCTGGCTTGCAGGATATATGTAGAAGAAATGTGAGTAGCATTGCATATTTCATGTGCTTGGAGAAGCCTTGACTCTCAAAGCTGATATCAGGTCTGGCCAAACTTGTTGGTTATGAAACTGTGTTTCTTAGACAATTCAAGATAAAAAGCTTACTCAATGGCAGGGATCATAGATCCCTTACTATAAGATTCCTTACTATAAGATCTGCTTATGTAGAGAAAGAAATCAAAATATTTTAGCAAGGAAAGAGGGAAGACAGAGGAGAGCAGTAGGAACATGTGATAGACAAGTGATGTACAGGGCAGTCTCAGAGCCAAGCTACAAGTGACACCTGACACAGGTTGAACACTTGTCAGCTTCCCTCAAGTTCTGATGGGAAATGTAGGCATCCTGGTCTTACAGCTTGGCTCTCCATTTAATTAAGTTTACAGAAACCCACACACACACACCCAGCAGAGGGGAAGGGCAGCGCCCAGCAAGAGCCCGACGCCTGCAATCCTCTCCCGACCGCATGTTCTCCCTTCCATAGACTGCCACTCTGTAAACTTCAATTAAGGGAAGCTGACAAGTGTCCAACCTGTGTCAGGTGTCACTTGTAGCTTGGCTCTTAGGGCCAAGCTACAAGTGACAAATGACACTTGAATGGCAAGTGTATTTCTCCCTGTTCACTTGCACTCCACTCAATCCACTTGCCATTCAAGTGTCATTCGTCACTTGTAGCTTGGCCCTTAGTCTCCTCAACAGTATCATGAGGTCTAGAAAAGTGCTTTGTTTAAAACTACAGTTACTTTAATCCCATTGATTTCAGCTGCCTTTATATTTCTCACTATCAGCAACAAATACATCACACGTCTCACTTAGGATAGGGTTCCGCTGACCCTTCCTGACTCAGTTAAATGCCTTGAAGTTATACTAGTCTCAGAGTTACTGTTGGAGAAGCAAGCTAATGCAGCTGCAAAAATTGGCTTTTTTCTACCTTAGTTTAGCTCGCTAGCCTGACTTGGCAAATTTAACCACCTGGATCCATGCCAGTGACACTGAGACTAGGCTATTGTAATGCTCTCTACAGTGGTCTCCCCTTGTAATCAACTTGGAGACTCCAGTTGGTGCAGAACGCTGCAGCTTGATTATTATCAGGAGCTAGGTGAAGCATGCATATTACTCCCATTTTGCAGCCACTACATTGGCTGCCCATCAGCTATAGGACTTGATTCAAGATACAGACTATCGCATACAAAGCCCTTCATGGCCTTGAACCCTAATATCTGCAAGACCACCTCCCCACTTTTATCCCCCTGTGATAATTTTTCTCATTTCATCAGGGTCTTCTGCCGGAGCCACCCTACAGATGGGCAAGATCAATAGCTGCCCATACGCGTGCCTTCTCTGCAGTGACACCTGCCCCCAACCCCCAGCCTTGTGGAATGGCTTGTCTGAGGAGGTCAGGAAGGCTTCCACCTTCTTGGAATTTTGCATACTATGTAAAACAGAATTGTTTAGCAGGGCATTTTTATAAAGGAAATAAGGCTACAGCATAACAGATTGATCCAGGAAAATGCATTGCATTTCTACTATTGTAATATCACGTTTTTCATTGTTTAACATATCATGTTTAATACATATGCTTTGTTCAGACAACAACTCTGTTTCAAATCCCTGCAATTTCAAGTCCTGCTACACTGTTTATTAGACGTAGCATCCTATTGATTGCATTGATTTACATTGTGTAATCTACCTTGAGTCTCAGTGAGAAAGTAGGACAATAAATTGTTATTATAATGATACAAGCATAAGAATGGGTGGAGATGTTCTTCTAGTAGATATTATGAACAATCTCAGATGTGGAGAACAGTCAGTTCTGATTACTTCCATTCGTTTTTTAAAAAGCTGCCAAATCAAATTACTTGGAAAGGAAATGTTCAAAAGAAAAAAAAAGTTCATACACTCATACTTTAAAGCACAGCAACAAATTTGAGCAAAGGATCCCCAAAGAAATGTGTAAAAGCACAATTCCTCTGACCCTCACTAAATACATACCCTAGCTGATATAATCCTAAGGCAGGAGAACTTTGAAGGCTCCATCTTACTGAAAAGTTCCAATATCTTGCAGTCTTAGTTCGGACCATCACTCTCCTCATGGGCAATGGCCGCCTGCAGGAGCCAGCTGTTTGAGTGCCTTCAGCCTCCCAATGAAATCAGCCAAAGAGACCCTCCTACCTGTGAGATTAAGTTTTATCATCTGCCTTTGCCCACCCACTGAGCAGGTCAAAGGGGCAGAGCAGAGGGGCTTTTCATGAAGGCTACAGGAAGAATTCTCTCTGTCAATTTAGACCCCCCCACACACATCTGTCTCCCACCTGCCTGTTCTGAGCTAAGAGGCAATTTTTAAACTAGGGGTGAAGACTTTGATACAGTCCAAACCTACAAATAAAAAGCATTTATTGACCCATGTCATCAAATATATGGCATTTATGTGGGTTACCCCATATATTTAGGTTTGTATGAAGCTTCCCTGTGTATTTTAAAGCATCTCTGGTTGTCAACAGAAACTTGGGCATTTCAAATATTGTGGCGCTAATGCATTCCAGCCTTGTAAAGGAGAGATCAGCTGTGATTCTAATTTAGCCTACTCAAACTGTTCATTTGCAAGGGGAGTTTATTTTCATTATTTGGCCAGTGCTACTCAAAAAGCAACATGGTACAGTTTTAAATTAGAAAGATCAAAACATCCCTTCTCTATTGGAACTGGTCTAATGAGCCAGCATAAAATATCCAATTATCACTCTGGTATGAATTATGTAAAACTGTTAAAAGGAATATAGTTATACCTGAGATTACATTTGATTAAAATAAAATGCTGCTCTGAGTCTCCGGAACACCTGTTAATTATTAGATATTTCTGAAAACAGCTACAATTGTTACTAAAAGATTTATATTTCAGTTGTGGAAATCACTTACTTTACTTACTATACAGAAGTGGATGGAAGATCTTTTGGACTTTACTACAAAAGAAAAAGTAACATTTGTCCACTGAGCTATGGATGAAGAATTCTATAGTATATGAAGAACTTTCATAGAACTTTGTGAATACTAAAGTAGCAGAAAAGTACAAGCATTATTCATCTTTCGGTTTCTCTCTCTCTCTCTCTTTTCTAAAGGTTTTCTTAATCTAATGTTTGAAAAATTTCCAAAACATAATAAAAATCTTAATTATTAAAAAGTCTTTCTGGTGTCAAAGACAATGATAACAGCTTTTCTATTGTCTGGAATACTTATTATTCACTGACATTCAAAAATTAATTTTTAACAATATAATATTTAAAATAGAACTTGCCCTGGGTGGCATACCATGTATCCGAGTCATTAATTACCGCATGACATAAACCTCCAGGGTTTATAGTATTTCTTTTGCCAGCGTTCCCTAATTTGTGGAAGTTGCTTCTGTGATCTGTCATGGCAAGATTCAAGTTAAGAATGTTGAGTTTCTGAACCTGTCACAAGAACCAGACATCATTATGGATCGAGCATTCTACTCTGGTGCAAAAAATCAGTAGTCATGGATCCATGGAAAAGATACGTTTGTGATTCTGCTTAGAATCTTTCGCATAGAGATGGTGAGCTTAGGTATAATTGGAATATAGGTCAAAGGTTGTGGCAGAACATGGCTCTTTCATTTCAAGATTATTTATTTATTGAAAATATTTATATCCCAACCTTCAACCAAATTGTTTGCAGGGTAGCTATCATAATCCGTTTCTGAAAGGTGCCCAAGGCAAGAGAGCAAGGCAGGCACATAAAGTTACCACATGCAAGTTAAACATTTTTAATTAAGTTTACTCTGTGGGTTGTGAAGGGCATACCGCAGTACCATCTTCAGTTTTGCTTTTGCTTGTTATATCATGAGGGCTTGGATCTTACCAAGAAATATCTGCTGGTGGAGGGATTTCCATCAGTGAAGTATAATGTTCTTACTTCCTGCCTCCTGTTGCAGCCCAAATGTGCCCCATAATGCTGCTCCTGGGAGATAGGGGACTCCAAGGAACAGCATGCAGGAGGTATTGGAGGTCTGCTGCAGGCAGGGAGATGGAAATCACACACACCCCTTTCATCAGTGGAAATCCTCTGTGGAATCCAAACCTATGAGAGTGAGAGTTCACATTGTAATAAGGATTCTTTTCCCAATTGGTCCTTCAAATATTCAGACTATCGACACTGCGCTTTCAGTTCAGGTATTTTATATGCCTATCTTGCCCCAAACAATCTGCTGCTGAGCAATTTGGCCATGGGAATTTTGTGGTACATAAATCACAGTGCCTGCTTTAAGCCATCGCTATTGACCATGCCTGTGAGTAAAATAACATTCTTGTCCAAAGTGAAGAGGGAACCATTGATATTGCAAATCATACAGCTGCTTTATGTCAGTAGATGATTGGTGGGGCCAGAATTTGCAAGGTTATGTGAATGCATTGTGGAGAAGTGTGCTAATAATGCAGGAATACATGTATATTATCAGCCAACAAGGCTTTTCAGAGGTCATTTGCAAATGATGCATGGAAGCTTGTTGCAGCTATTGAGGAGATGGGGACCCATATTTTGAAGAAAACAATTATCACCTTGTCCTTGATACAAAAATTTGTTCCATAGTCTGCAGTTGTCACTGTGCAGAAGATTGAAGTCCGGAGGCAGGGGGGAGGGCAGCTCAACCTCTTCGTCAGAGGGAGAGTTGAAGAGTGCATAGTACCCTTACCTGATCCTATTAAAAGAAATAACTTCCATAGCTTTGCCCTTTGCAAAATGATCAAGCAGCATCCAAGTTGCAGGTGAACAGTTTAAAAGCTATTTACACTTTATTCAGCAGCCCCTACGTTGCTCTTACAGGCCTGTAAGTGGCGGTACTGATGATAGTTTCAGCATGAAAACCAGCCTATTTCTCCTCCAAGCTGGGAAAACTGTGCCTTGGAACTAAATTTTCCATCCAGCCTGCCTAACTAGTACCCCCCACCCCCACCCCCACCCCGTTTTCTGAGATATGGGTTTTGGATAGGACAGTAATTGATCAAACTATGCACAGCTAAGATGACATTTGAAGAGCACGTCCTTCATGTTCTGCTTCCTTGGATATGTAACTACAGCATGCTAATAGAATTGATGTTGTGTGGGATTAGTATAAGAAAGGGAGTTTAAAAACAGCACTGAGGAGGACTGAAAGAGACAAAGAGATTTGCAGAATGGTTGATACATTCTATACACATTCCCACTAACTGGCAGAACTTCTTTGTGTTGGCAGAATTTGTCTTCTGTTTATCAAAAATTATTGCTGAGAAGGTAAGTAGATAACAGTAATACATGATCCCTTTTCTTGCAATGTATGGGAAAGACTGAATGTGCCTGAGGATAGACACAGCAGAATGGCATAGCAGCAAGGAACATCCCTGACTTAAATACATGCAATTGAAGATGTGCAAAGGTCCTATATTCATGCAAGTCTAACCATATGGGCACCTTTTCAATCAAAAAGTGATTAAAGAACAAAAAACAGGATGCCCAGTCACTGGAGAGACCTGCACAGGGCTTTTTTTCCGGGAAAAGAGGTGGTGGAACTCACAATGATGTCACTTTGGGTTAGCTGGAACAAGGGGGGAGTTTTTTAAAGTTTAAATTGCCCTCGGTGAAAATGGTCATATGGCTGGTGGCCCCGACCCCTGATCTCCAGACAGAGGGGAGTTTAGATTGCCCTCCGTGCCGCTGAGTGGTGCAGAGGGCAATCTAAACTCCCCTCTGTCTGGAGATCAGGGGGCGGGGCCACCAGCCATGTGACCATTTTCAAGAGGTGCTGGAACTCCATTCCACCGCATTCCCATTGAACAAAAGCCCTGGACCTGCATATGTACAGCTGTACAAACAAAAGACCTTTAGATACCTTCAGGTAAAAATGTGAAAGTTAGGGCTAATCTTGTCACTCATCCTCTACATGTTAAATCTCACTAAAATACTATGTGAAAATAACCTGCAGCCTCTCTAAAGAGTGATATCTCATGGCTGCCTCCATGTACACATAGGTGGGCACTGGGATTTTCATACATGCTGCAGTTGCAAAGAAAGATGAATACAAGAAAAAATGGTACATTTTGTTGACACAGATGTTGCACGGTTGAATGTATCTTTATTGCAGAAGCTAGATATTGATGACTTTGGAATAGCTTTTGATGTCTGCTATTTTATAATAGGCAGCTTGAGATTGCCTTTGGTTCTGAAAATTCAAGGGCACTTAGTTGTCACACTGTGACTACTTTTAATGAAAAAGGAAAAGAACAGCTTCAAGTACTTGGCATGTATTTCCAAATGTCACTTCTGTATTTACATTTTTTGGCCTATGTACCAACAACAGTTTTGACAGACAGGTTTGCCAAATTACAGAAATACATGGTTTTTGTTGTAGTAGAACTACTAGCTGTCAACATTGCAAGGGAAAGGACACTGATTATTTATTATGCACACCCAAATCAGCACTCTTTCAGCATACCAAGGGTACACAATATCAGAGTAGGCCTGTCTAGGACCAAACAGTAGCCATGTATTTTATATTGTCTTCCCAAGTGAACAGTAAACATTCCCAGAAGTAAGGTCTCCAGTGTCGTGCTTCTGCATTTTGAGGATTTGTCAATATGACCAAGAAAAAAATGATGGGTCAGTGAATAGTTAATGATATGTGACAGTGTGGCAGATAAGTGTGCCCAGCTCCTGGCAAATGGCACATTATCTGGGGCAGCTTGAAGAACTCCAGAGGGCAAGATGTGTAAGAGCAAGCAGAGAATAGGAACAAACCAAGAGGAAGGACCCCAAACATAAGCAATGGGAGGAACCACATAAAGAGGAAGAGGGGACCAAGGGGAGGAAATAAATGGGGAGGAAGTGGGATCCAGGGGAAGAGCCAGAGATACACGAGTGTTCTTACCTCAGGGGGAGGTTTGAGTAGGGCTGCCAGCCTCCAGGTAAAAGCTGGAGATCTCCCGGAATTACAACTGGTCTCCAGGCCACAGAGATCAGTTCACCTGGAGAAAATGGCTACTTTGGTGGGTGGACTTTATGGAAGTATGCCATGACAAGGTCTTTTCCCTCCCCAAACTCCACTTTCTCCAGGTTTCTCCAGGTTTCACCCCTCAGATCTCCAGGAATTTCCCAACTTGTAGCTGGCAACCCTAGGTTTGAGCCAAGGACATGCCTAACAGTTAAAAACTTAGATATGATAGAGGGAACCATATAAGGCTGAACGGATTAGGCTGGGGGTCCCAGTGATGCCAAAACATGGAGCTGCACACTAGACTAGAAGACCTCACGTCGCTACCCTTGGGCCTCTTTCAAGGTCAAAACCCACCACCCTATTGAGACATCTAGTCTCTCATTATCTACCAAGCAGCCTTCCAGAAGTGTTCCTTTTACCCTGGGGACTTTCTGGTTACTCTTAGGGTAGACATGTAATAACACTATGTACTGGATTATGACTTTGTAATATTGACTGCAACAATAGCACTATTTTGGATAACATTATCCTGCCATTTATCGATGTTTATGTCAAATTAACGGTGGTTGTTTTGGTACAATATAATATGGTAGTGTCTTGCAGTGCACGCCTAAGCAGGGTTACTTTGTTGAAGTCAAATTATGGTAAGATAACAGTGCTGGCTACCACCGACCACTATGCCCATGTTGAACATACTCGAGCCATTTCTTTGTATGGGATAATGTTCTGAATGTATGTGCATGCAATCCTGCGTGCAATCCTGCCATAAGAATAATTGCTTTCCTTTGTATATCATATAGGACAATTTATCACACTAGTCTTCTGATAGCCATACAGAAAAATGACCATTAATATTCAAAGTGGATGTTGACTCCATATCTGCTCCACATCTCAACTTCCAGCAGGTTTCTTGAATTGCAAAAGGAGCAGTCCTAATATACATGGTACTTCTTACCTCCAATGGTAGGGGATAGTGTAGGGAAGGAAAAGCAGTGAAGGAGCAGGAACATTTGCAATGGATTAACGATGAAATGTTTTCCAAACCCCTTTCTGTAGTTCACTGTGTTTGCAGATTGCTTCTTCAGAAACAATGAATCAGGCATACTACTCCTGGAGGAATAAAACAACATATTTATAAACCTTAAGGGAGCTGTGAATTCAACTTTTGTTTTTCTTCCCATACAAAGTTCTTTTCATATGTAGCAATCTTGCATCTTGAGGCACCATTTTGTTAATTCAGAGTAAACTGGATTTCAGTCATTTTAGAACTACAGAAGGGACTGTGGGTCATAATCATTATGGAAAACATATCAACAGCATCCCTATTCCGATTCTATAAATGGGAGGGTTGGTCTCAAAGAGACACTCGTTTGCTCAAGATCACTTCAAGTAATGTCTGACTAGGGATTCTTCATAACAAGACAATTTTTTTTAAAAAAATATCTCCCATTATCTACACATCCACTTATTGTTAAGTGTTATGTGACAGCTTGAAGAAAACAAGAGCAGTAATAGGAAATGGCCATGTTTTCAGTGCCGCACAATATTGTTAACGAGAGGATTGACTGGATATTTTCTTGCAATAGGACCTACATTGGGAGGTGATGTATGTACATAGGTGGGTGCCAGAAAGAGCATGAAGGTGGGATGCCATTGCAACGGTTTGATTAGAATGCTGAATTAGGAGGTTGAGATCCCCACTTAGCCATGAAGCTTACGAAGGGATGTTGGGTCACTCTACTCTCTCCCTGTCATAGGCTTGTCGTGAGGATAAGATGCAGGAGTTACTAAGCAACAAGATTTTTGTCTAGACCACCAAGTCGTTTGTGTCTTACAGGGAAAAAAGGAAGTCTCTGTCTTTTGAAAGGCTTTCCAGGCAAATCCTGCCCAGGATTTGAGTTCAGTGGCACCTTAGGGACCACCAAGATTTTCAGACTGTAAGCTTTTGAGAGTCAGAGCTCCTTTCTCCAGACACGAATAGGTTTCCCAGGAGCGATTTGGGCCCCAGCAGTGCTTTTAAATGGAATTCTCACTGGGAACTCACGACTGCAATATATCTGTAAACCCTGTGGCATATCGGCATATGTTGTAATGTGTAGTTTGGCCCCAAGCAATTTACAAGGCAGGGTGACATGAACAGATTCGTCTGTTGATCTTCAATTAATCAGTAAAAATGAAGGGCTCTTTCATATTTCCATTTTAACCTCTTTTTTATCTGTTGCTGCCCCAATTCTTTGTAAAGTGATGAGGTGATGGTAGTTTCAAACAGCATTTACATCATTTATGAACCACTAGCAAAAAAGCCTTTTGTGGGGAAAAAAATACAACAGGATTTAGAAAGGGGCGGGCGGGCGGGCATTGCCTTCTCCTTCCCGACTGATCCCAGCTGGGTGAAGGTGGGTATTTCCACCGGCTCTGTGCCTGATACCAGCTGGGTGAAAGGGGGGCAGATATTGCCCCATGCTCTGCTCCTGATCTCGTAACTAGAATGGAAACCCAAAGTCTGGGGAAAGATATGTAAAGTATTCTTATATATAATTTTTGGTAATGATTATACTCTAAAGTGCTCAAGCACAAAATGACATCATACAATATGATAAATAGTAAATAGTAAGTTCCAACTTTAAATAGATAATATCCCATACAAAAATATATATCTATATCCAAGAATCTTCTTTAGTACAGGCAATAGCAAGGAAATCCAAACACAATAATCCAAACCACACCCTTGAAATAATATTTGTTTCTATTCTCTTGCAGGTGCATGGACATGAGGTGCTCCTGGGAAGGTATGTAAAAGTCCAACAGGTAAGAGTAAGACTATTTAGAACTGTCGTCCAAAATTAATGCTCATTCTTGTGTTTTTCTTTATGTAGGTGGTTCCAAGAATATCAGGAACAAGTCCCATTGAGAAACTGACAAGAGGCTGGCAGATTAAGACTTGTTTCATAAATTATAATTTCATCAGGGGTCCTCTGTCTGTTCCACCAAAGATCACCAGACACACTTGCAAGATCTTGTATGTCTGCCTCGGCACACCAAAAAACCGAGCCATGCACATTTCCACCTGCTCTGCTCCTGATCCAGGATGGGTAAAGGGGGGGGAGTAGGCATTGTCTCCTGCTCTGTGCGTGATCCTGGCTGGGTGAAGGCAGGGGGTGGGCATTGCTACTGCTCAGATCCTGATCCCAGCTGGTTGAAGGGTGGGTGGGCATTGGCACCTTTTCTGTGCCTGATCCCAGCTGGGCGAAGGCAGAGGTGGGCATTGCCACCTGCTATGCTCCTGATCCCAGCTGGGTGAATGGGGGACAGGCATTGCCTCATGCTCTGCTACTGATTACAGATAGGTGAAGGGGAGGCGGGCACTGCCTCATGCTTCGCTCCTGATCCCAGCTGGGTGAATGGGGGACAGGCATTGCCTCATGCTCTGCTACTGATCCCAGATAGTTGAAGGGGAGGTGGGCACTGCCTTATGCTTCACTCCTGATCCTGCCTGGGTGAAGGGGAGGCAGGCATTGCCTCCTGCTCTGTGTCTGATTCTGGTGGTTTGAAGAGAAAGCGGACATTATCGCCTGCTCTGCTTCTGATCCCAACAAAAGCCAAAAGGGAAGCCCCCGGAGGCAAGTAAGCATACAACAAAAACCGGAGGACGCCACAGCAATGAAAAGTAATTATATAATAATTTATAATAAAGTGCAAAAGTGCAGTAGTGTGTAAACAAGATACAAAAGTTCTGTAGGTGCAATAAATACAATACAGAGGTCTGTCGCCGAAGTTAATTATTCACAACCATACAATGATGGGCTCAACTGGAGGTGGAGAGTGCGGTAGAGGAAGGGTTGGAGAGAACCAGTCCATATGTTCATAGATGGAATAAAAAGGACCACGCTAGCCGACGGGCTAAAGCTTCCATTTACAATTCCCGTTTCGGATCTTCTTCTTCCAGGGCTAGTCTCTGAGGGTTATTAAATGAAATATAATAATAATAATCCCGAATGAACCGAGTTCCTACATATAACACGCAACTATAAACACATAATCAAGTGAATACTCACTATCCGTTACCAACTCTCCTCGCACCCCCGCCAGTGTAGAGCACAAAATGAATCGACAGATACAGATACTCCACGACACGCCCCGTTATTTATACTGACTCCCTTGGGTTACAAAGTGTTAGAAAATTAAAGGGGACGTGCTACTCAGGGCTAAAGGTATACAGCAACACAGTGAAAATAAAGATAAACACACACAAAACTGGAAAAACAATTATTTTTTAAACAAATATTTTTTTAACCAAGAAAGCAGGAATAGTCAATGGAGAGGTTCAATCCCCCTGGGCTCATGCTCTGGAGCTCAAAAATCCATTTGCTCTCAGATCGTAAGAGTTTAGTGGTGCAATTAGCATCCAGCACCTCCAATACCGAGACAGACAACTCCCTGGGGTCATTATGGCAAGATATAAAATGTTCGACCAAAGGAGCCTCCCTAACATGATTCTTGATCCTGGACAGATGTTCCTGTATCCGGACACGTAGCTGCCGTGCGGTGCTGCCAACATAATTGAGGCGGCACCCACATTGAATAATATATACCACATTAGAAGATTTGCATGTGGAAAATTTAATCGGAAAAGTACTCCTGGGTGTTATTAAACTCGGTAGACCCACCATCAAGTTACAAACGGAGCAGTCCCCACATGGAAAATGTCCAGAGGGAAGAGAACGAACGGGAGCAGGTCCACAAAATTCCGATCTGACTAGAATGTCTTTGAGGCTTCTAGTTCTTCTAAGACCCGCTAGGGGATGTTGCTCACAGCCTGGGATCCCGCTCACCAAATGCCAGTGTTTCCTGATAATTTTATTAATGGCCCCTGTCATAGAAGTATATTCCAGGGACCATTTAATTCTGGAGTCTCGCTGGCGGGTTCTAGGCTGTAAGAGCACCTCACGTGAAATGGACTCCGCTCTCCTTATTGCTGGTCGTCTAACCTCCTCTGGGTAGCCTCTCAAGGCAAAACATGCATTCATTTCCCGGCTCTGCTGTTTAAAGTCAAGATAATTGGTGGAATTCCGTCTGACTCTTAAAAATTGGCCAATGGGAATGTTATTTTTCAAACGTCTAGGGTGGAAGGAGTCATAATGTAAATATGAATTCCTATCCGTAGGTTTTACATAGGGACGCACACCTAGCGAACAAGGTGTACGTTTGTAAATGGTAACATCTAAATAATTAATACAATTTGTACTCCCATCCCAGGAAAACTCTATGTCTGGATCAAGAGTGTTAAGCCAATGACCAAATTCCTCCGCGGGAGTAGGAGAATCAAGGATGGCTATGACGTCATCAATGTATCGTTTGTAAAAAACAATAAACTTCTTAAAGGGATTGGACTCCGAAAAGACATGTTGCTGTTCCAAACGTGACATAAAGAGATTGGCAATGCTGGGGGCCGCAGCACACCCCATTGCCACTCCTTTGACCTGATAATAATATATATTGTCGAATCTGAAATAGTTTTTTTCTAAGATGATATCCAGGAGACTAAGCAAAAATGGGGTGGAGGGACTCTGTGAGGTCCGTGACAAGAGTGCGCTTTCTACCACGGCTCTAGCCCCCTCATGCGGTATAGATGTGTACAGAGACCTGACATCGAACGTCATCAAATATGCTGTCTCTGGTACATTCAAGGGCCCTAAAAGGGATATAAGGGACGTGGTGTCCTTAAGATAAGCCGCGGTTTCAATTACCAGGGGCTGGAGAAAAAAATCAATGTAAATGGATAGAGGCTCCAGAACCGAGTTAGATCCCGAAATTATTGGTCTACCGGGAGGCGGGCGCCCCGGTTTATGTATTTTTGGTAAAATATAAAAAACCGGGGTACGGGGTTGTTTATTAATCAAAGCCTCATAAGTTTTCTGATCGATCTCATTGGAAAGTAACCCTTCTTCCAACACAATCCTAATGATCCGTTGAATGTGCACTAGGGGGTTACCGGGGATCTGTTGGTAATCAGTATGGATGCTTAACTGGCGCACAGCCTCCTGCACATAATGGGCGGTATCCTGAACTACAACGCCACCCCCCTTATCGGCGGCCTTAATTATAATGCTATCATCATCCCTCAGGGACTGTAGGGCAAGCCATTCCTGTTTAGTTAGGTTGTAGTTACAATGAATTTTATTATGTTCCATACGGCCAATGTCCCTAAGGACGACCTGTTCAAAAGAATCGATTAATGGATCAGAAATAGACGGACAAAAAGTGGATCTAACCCTAATCCCTGTAGTTGGTGCCGGTTCCCCGGCGTTATCAAAAATCTTTCTAAGTTTGATGAGCCTAATCAATTTGAAAAAATCTACGCGTGTACGAAAGGCATTATAGCGTGGTGCTGGAACAAAGCCTAGTCCCCTATTTAGAACTGTTTTCTCAACATCCGTCAAAACTCTCGATGACAAGTTAAATATCAAGTCCGGGTTCTGTTGTTCCTTTTGAACCGGGACGAAGGTTTCCCTAAAAAATGACCACCCGACTGACGTGGAATCTCGCGGTTCCTAAGTGTCCTAATGCTTGTACCTTCATCTCCAGAGGTGTCCGTCTCAGATGGTTCAGTGGTCTCATATTCGGACCCCTGTTGTAAACTACTAGCCCATGTCACCTTCTTCCGGGGTTTCACAGTAATTTCATCCCTCCACTGATAAATACGCCCAGTGGTGTAATCCTTCCTATCCCTTTCGAATTACTTAAGTTTGATTGCTTTCAGCTGTTCTTTGCTGTCAGCAATACACTGATCTAATTCAGCTTTCTTGCGATTGAACTCATCAAGAGTAACTTTAGTTTTTAAATCATCTTCCAGCTTTGCTATGTCTAGCTTTATTTTTTCCAATTCAACATTAGAAGTTTGGATCAAGAGTAACATCAGATCAAACGAACACTTGTTAAGGATCGCTGCCCAACGGGTCTTGAAATCCACATTGTCCTTAAACATACCCGGCGGCTTGTGGACACGCAAGCCCCTTGGGATGAACTTGTTAACAGAATAGTCAGTTAAAGAGGCCGCGTTAAGGGACAAACGACACTTTTTCATTTCAAATTGCTCCAGAGTAGACCAATCCTCAAGTGGTACCGAGGTGGTAGACCCAAGGAGAGACTTATTGATGGATAGTATTTGATCACGTTCCTCTGCCGAAAAAGCAAAGGTCTCGGCTAAATCAGCCATATTCCCTAGGAATTACAACAAAAGCCAAAAGGGAAGCCCCCGGAGGCAAGTAAGCATACAACAAAAACCGGAGGACGCCACAGCAATGAAAAGTAATTATATAATAATTTATAATAAAGTGCAAAAGTGCAGTAGTGTGTAAACAAGATACAAAAGTTCTGTAGGTGCAATAAATACAATACAGAGGTCTGTCGCCGAAGTTAATTATTCACAACCATACAATGATGGGCTCAACTGGAGGTGGAGAGTGCGGTAGAGGAAGGGTTGGAGAGAACCAGTCCATATGTTCATAGATGGAATAAAAAGGACCACGCTAGCCGACGGGCTAAAGCTTCCATTTACAATTCCCGTTTCGGATCTTCTTCTTCCAGGGCTAGTCTCTGAGGGTTATTAAATGAAATATAATAATAATAATCCCGCACTCTCCACCTCCAGTTGAGCCCATCATTGTATGGTTGTGAATAATTAACTTCGGCGACAGACCTCTGTATTGTATTTATTGCACCTACAGAACTTTTGTATCTTGTTTACACACTACTGCACTTTTGCACTTTATTATAAATTATTATATAATTACTTTTCATTGCTGTGGCGTCCTCCGGTTTTTGTTGTATGCCTGCTTCTGATCCCAGCTAGGTGAAGGCAGGAGGCAGGCATTGCCTCCTGCCTCACACCTGATCCCAGCCAGGTGAAGGCAGGGGGTGGGCATTGCCACCTCCTCCGCTCCTGATCCCAGCTGGGTGAAAGGGGGGTGGGCATTTCTGGCTGCTCCATGCCTGATCCCAGCTGGTTGAAGGGGCTGGGCGTTGCCTCCTGCTCCATGCCTGATCCCAGCTGGTTGAAGGGGGTGGGCATTGCTGCCTGCTCCATGCCTGATCCTGGCCGGGTGAAGGTGGGGGGCAGGCATTGCCGCCTGCTCAGCTCCTGATCCTAGCTGGGTGATAGCAGGGGGAGGGTATTGCTGCCTGCTCCACATGTGATCCAAGCTGGGTGAAGGTGGTGGGTGGGCATGGCCACCTGCTCCACTCCTGATCCCAGCTGGATGAATGGGTGCTGATATTACCATTTGCTCTGCAGCTGATCCCAGCTGGGTGAAGGCAGGAGGCAGGCATTGCCACCTGCTCCGCTCCTGATCCCAGCTGGGTGAAGGTGGCAGGTGGACATTGTCACCTCCTCCACTCCTGATCCTAGCTGGGTGAAGGCGTGGGGAAGGCATTGTCACCCTTTCCACTCCTAATCCCAGCTGAGTGAAGGCGGGGGTGGGCATTGCCACCTGCTCTACACCTGATCCCAGCCTCGACTTCCTGCCGTGGTGTGCTATCGGACAGACGGGCTGCCTCTTTTGGGGTTCCCCTCTGTGGCAGCGCCCTCTGGAGGTGCACCAGGGTAGGAAGTGAGTTGTCTGGAACACGGTTAGCCTTTTATATAGGAGGATATGTGAAATGCTATTTCCCTTTCAAACTCTGCCACCAGGGCTTTTGCAATTTTTTAAATAAATCAGCACTCAAATACATATAGATCTACCATGTAATGGATAGGTGCAGCAGATTCTCTGAATTCCCAGCTTAATTTTTTTTTAAAGTAAGAATCCAGCTCCTTTCCCTATGAAAATATAAGGAAAAAGACATATTTGCAAGGAAAGAGGCTAGAGGTGTAACATTTAAAAAAATGAAAGCTGAGATTTCAGAGAACCTGCTGTACCTCTCATTACTCAGTATATTGATATAATGATTTTTTTTGGTTAAAATGCAAAATCCTTGCAGGCCCAGGAGGCGGGAGCACCTACTTCCAGGGGACTGGGGCAGAGAAACCAGAAAAGAATGCACTGGAAATGGCTAGGAAAATAAAATGGGGGTGCTTTCAGAAACACCACAGATATTTCGAACAGCACTGAAGCAAACCAGAAATGCACAGAACACTTGGGGAGAAAGAGGTTTTCAAAAAAAAAAAATGTCTCAAACAGGACATAAACGGCTTTGTGTGAAAAGGTACAGGGGAAAATACATTAACAACCAGCAGCCAAAACAGTTCTGAAATGGCACAGAAATCCATTAGCAACCAGCAGGCAAAATGATTTACAAAGGCATTGTGAAAGGGTCCCAAGTGAGTAAGATGCCGAGGTCTGTGGTCTAATTTAAAGAACAGTTTGTGAAATATACACACGCAAACACAGAGAGAGTAAAGGAAAGAGAAACATATTAATCTGGCTTATTTGACACTGATCATCTAGGTGATGTACGCAAGAGGGTTTTTATATACCCTCAATTTAGAGCTTTAGTATAAAAACAATTAAATGATGAAGTAGTTCCCTGCCTCAAGCCATCATGCTATATGGGTACCTTATTTTCTTTTCTGCACTGGCTACAACATCTGCAATGACCATAAGAAAATCTGAAATACTGCCCCCCCCTTCTGAAGTGCAGAATCAGCATGGATTTGGACTGGTTTGTCAAAATCCTCCCCAAATCCCAGGAAGACATTTCCCAGACTTACAGAGTATCTGGAGTCACTGTTTGGTTCCAGTATAGATGCTGCGTTGTCACGTATAAATACTGTTCCCATTTTCTGAACCTGCTTAACCATATACTCCAGAACATTTGAGAGATAATCTACGGAGCATAAATATCTACTACAATTCCCTTGCACTCTTCTTTATCCTTCTCTTGCCTTTAAAGTGTCTTTTGAAAATTTTCTTGCTAGTGCTAACAGCTCTTGCTAATTGAAATTCATTTTATGCCTTTGCTTCTCTGTTCTTTCCTGTGATTCCTTATCATTATAAAACTCCTGGTGGTGCCACATTTCTCTCTCTTTTTTTATTCCCTTCCATTCTTTCCACTGCATAAAGCTCATTCACTTTTGCATCTCTGATATAGACTCATTAACACAATGTTTTCCTTGGGTGCTTTTTCATTTACTTTTTCTAGCCATTAGCTGGGCCAGCCCACACAGACAAGACAAAAGGTACATTTGCCCTGGTTATGCCTTTTAAAGTATGCCCAGAAACCAGCTAGTTTCAGCCAGTGTGGATGCCACACACCAGATATTTTTAAGCAGATATCTAGGTAGAAAGGATGAGATCATAAGCAAATGGTGGTTACTCTGAAACATTAAAGCAAAATATCAACATTTAGGCAGTTCCTATATTCTTCTGACATGTGTTCTTCATGTGTCGGGAAGCAATGTTAGCCGGGAAGCATAGTTTTAAATGACAAAGCTGGCGGAGATCATTCTTGAAGGGGCAGATTATCTTGCAGCCATCTGCCACCTCTGGTGTGGTGGACTGTCTCCCCCTCTGGAGCCTTTGTCTTGCCAAGGCTCGGTTAATTCAAAGTTTTAATCAGCAAGAGCGGCAGGGCAAAGACTCTGGAAGGGAAGACAGTCCAGCAAGCCAGAGGCGGTGGAGGGCTGTGGGAGAATCCTCCCCCTCCGGAGCGATCTCTGCCAGCTCTCTCTTTCAAAACTACACTTCCCAGCTAACATTGTGTCTCCCGGCACTTGACAAACACATGCCCAGGCGTCTCATGTAGATCGACTCTTGAGTCTTTCTAGTAAAAATTTGTTTAACTGTAGATAGAAAAGGAGCATAAAGTTGAAAAGAAGAGCAATCCATGCGTTGAGTGTACTTACAGCAGAGATGCTCTTCCTTATCCCTTTGTACAGCTGACTTATCTCACATGAACTTGCCCAGTCTCTAAGATCTATATTAGTAGTCCCTCTTACAAAAGACTGGGCAGGTGATAAGAAGTGAGAGGGCTTTTTTAAAGGTTGCAAACTCTATAGAATACTTTTTAAGGTATTTTAGGTACTGTGGTATTTTAGGTACCAAATCAAGACCATCTTAGCCACTAGAGCTTTTGTTGTTTTTTTGGTTGGTTTATTAAATGTTTATACCCTGCCTTTTCTCTTGGCTCAGGGCAGCTTTCACTGGCTAAGTGCACCCTTTGATGAGTTTGCTGCATTTTTATTGTCTTATTAATTGATGTTTTAGAATTGTTTGCCATTTCAGAGAGAGTGACATTTGTTTTGTTCTGAGTTTATGGTGCAGTTTTACTTCTATGAGAGTTTTTATTAATGGTTTTGTTTTTCTGATTGCTTTGTAGATTTTGAGATGGGAAAGCGCCATATTAAATAAATGAATAAATGTCTTTCTATCTGCCTCCCCCACACCTGTGTAGAAGATACAGACTGTATGTGGGGTGAGGGAAGGAGATAGACAGCTTCAGACAATGTGCCCCAACACTTGGTGGGATTTTCTGCACAAAGAACATAAAGAGTTGGACATAGTAACTCCCGTCTTCTACTGGAGCAAGGTTCTTCCCTTTGTGGAAGGGAGTTGTTGAATTCACCCCAGTGAGTACTGGGGCACCTGGTTTAAGGACGAACAATTTTATTGTGGCTTAAGCGTATCGCACAAGAAACATATGAGTCTTTAAGGTATTGTTTTTATTCTTTAAAAAGTTTGTTCAAGTCCACTTTTCTTGTTAAATTGCTCCCACTCTACTTTTTTTTATGAAGACGTGTATAATGAATGTTTTCACCCGTTTTGCCAATCAACCTCCATTTTCAACCAATTCCGCCTTCTTAGTTAAGATCAGTGCTAAAATAGCTGCTACCTAATTACTTCCCCCAACCTTTTGGAGCATAGACTTATCTATGACACATATCAAGAGTTTATGGAACATAATGTGCTTTAATAATCTTCCTACAGATAAAAAGTGAGTTAATAAGGGCACAGAATTTCTGCTGAACTGTCTCCATTTTGTTGTGTTCACCAAAACCCAAATTCTGCCATCAAATTACATTATACCGACAACCTAATTCTTACACAGATGAATAAGATTTGCAGAATTTTTAGTTCTTAAAAATGATTTTTTTGAATGTCTAGGTCTAAATAATATTCTAGTCAAAAAGGAGGAAATAATATTTATTATCACTGGAGAAAAAGTCAGTGTGGTAGTGGAGAAGGAAGGTGGCAAGTTTGCTTGCACGGTCATGTAAGGTGAAGAGTACAGAATTTTTACTCCTTATCATAAGTGAGAGTGACTGGAAGTAGTCTTCCCCAATGCTGAAAGGTGATCATTTTTTTCAACACCCCCCATCCCCGGATGTTCACTAGTCCTGGCTCCAACCTGGTGGAACGCTCTGTCTAAAGAGATCAGGTCCCGGCCGGATTTGCTATCCTTCCGCTGGGCCTGTAAGACAGAGCTGTTCTGCCAGGCATATGGTTGATACCCTTGGGCCTCCCTGCTGGCCACCTAGAGATAGCCGTGCCCCTACACAGGGTATCTACCACCCAGCCTTTGCCAAATATCTCTGGAGGTAGTTGGGTGGTGGTTGCTGGAGAAATTTGCTGCTATATATTTTTAAAATCTGCTGCTGTATTGCTTTTGTTGTGCTTTTTAAATATTTAAGGAGTTTTATTGGTTTTTAAAGGTACATGTATTTTATATTATTGTACAAATTGTAATCCACCCTGAGCCTGCTGATGCGGGGAGGGCGGATTATAAATCGAAATAAATAAATAAAGTCATGACATCAATTTTGGTACAGTCTCTCACTTCAAGCAAGTTCTTCAAGCTTCTGGTTCTTCAGATTGCATGTGCTAAAATCTGTATCCACGGTGCAAACTTAAGTTAGTTTTCAAAGGTAGCCTGACCATAAGGTAAGATAGCCCACAGACAGCAGACTTTGGGTTCCATTGAGGGTAGCAAATTAAGAGACAAGACCTTTGACTTCAATGTACTTATGAATATACTGGCCTACATGAGTAACGGATATAAATTTTTGTGTATTATATGAAAACATGTTAAGGGCCCAGCCAGACATTATACACAAATATGTGTTTGATTGTCACTTTCTTTATAGTAAAATAAAACAGGAGTCCAGTGGCACCTTAGAAACTAACAAAATTTATTCTAGCGCTAGCTTTTGTGAGTCTGAGCTCACTTCATCAGATACACAGGACTGTAACTCCATCAAACCTGTTTTATATACACAACAGGGTGTGTGTGTGTGTGTGTGTATGGAAGAGAGGTGGGTTCAAAACAACATCCAATACAAATAATAACCAGGCCATCAGGATAAGTGTTAGACACTTCCATTGTTATTTTAGAAAATGCAGGATTAACCAAGATCAGCAGATACTGTAGGAAAATACAGATGTATAAAATAATATGCAAGATTAGAGATGGACACGAATCGAAATACGAACCAAAATTTGGCATGAACCTGGCTGGTTCATGGTTCACAAACTGGCAGTTCGTCAGATCCCATTTCTGATGAACCACCACAAACTTTAGGCTGGTTCATTTGGTTTGGTTTTTGGTTCGTCACTGCAGACAGCCTGGCACCGATCAATCAGTTTCATAGGCAACAGGGGATGGGCTTTCTGCAGACCTTCTGCTGAACCGGAAGTGGCCTTCTGCTGACCTGGAAGTGGTGTTTTCATGAACCAGACGAACCAGGAAAGTTTGTGGTTTGTGATTCATGAAATGCAACGAACCACGAACTGCACGGTTCTTTTTCTCCCTTGGTTCGTGCCCATCTCTATGCAAGATCTTAGCATCTATAGCAGGTAAGAAATGACAAATCCTTGTTAAGACCAGGTTGAAAAATAATGTTAATCCTCTTGATGAATATTAATTTAGCAATTTCCATTGGCATCTTCTCATTGAAGCTCTTCTATAGGAGAATACTGGCTTTAAGATAAGCAACAGAATGATCATGTCTGTCCTGTAGGAAGTGTTTGCAACAGGCAGCTCTGCATGCATTGGACATTGGGGGTGCTGCACATCTTTCAGTTTGTATGTGCAACTCTCTTGATATGTAAGCTGCTTCTCTTTGTTTAAGGTGAGAATACCTCCTGACTCCTCTTTTTTTGTCTCCATTAAGAGATTCCTCTCTCTTGCTCCATGGCTTTCCAAGGGGAAGGATGTATTTTTCAGAGCTCCTACCATGGAGGCCTCAACTGGTTGTGAGTATACCTTGCCAGTTGTTTGCTCTACATCTTCCCCTCTTGAAGTTGCTTTTCCATAAGCAAAGGAGCCATTAGAATTTTAAAACATGCAGAACTTTCCATACTACAATCAAAGAATCATAAAATCATAGAGTCATAGGGTTGTAAGGGACCTCTAGGGTCATCAACTCCCTGCACAATGCAGGAAATTCACAACTACCCCCCCGACTGCCCCAGTGACCACCCCCCCCCCCCGCTCCATGCCCAGAAAATGGCAAAACACCTCCAGGATCCCTAGCCAAACTGGCCTGTGGAAAATTGCTACCTGACCCCATGGTGGTGTTCGGCATTATCCTGGGCATGTAAGAAGGGCCACGAGAACTAAACACTGATGTAACTCATTCTGCCATCCCCCTCATGATCTGCCCAGGTTCACAGAATCAGCATTGCTGTCAGAGGGCCATCTAACCTCTGCTTTAAATTTGCCGAAGAAGGAGAGCCCACCACCTCCCAAGGAAGTCTGTTCCACCGAGGAACCGCTCTAACTTCAGGATGTTCTTCCTAATGTTTAGCTGAAAACTCTTTTGATTTAATTTCCAGCTGTTGGTTCTGGTCTGACCTTCTGGGGCAGAAAACAACTCCATGGCATCCTCTATAAGATAGCCCTTCAAGTACTTGAAGGTGGTTATCATATCACCTCTCAGTTGTCTCCTCTCCAGGCTAAACATTCCAAGCTCCTTCAACCTTTCCTCATAGGACTTGGTCTCCAGACCCCTCACCATCTTCCTTGCCCTCCTCTGGACACGTTCCAGCTTGTGTATATCTTTCTTAAATGGTGGTGCCCCAAACTGAACACAATACTCTAAGTGCAGTCTAACCAGAGCAGAGTAGAGTGATACCATCACTTCTCGTGATCTGGAGACTATGCTTCTGTTGATATAGCCCAAAATCGCATTTGCTTCTTTAGCTACCATATCACACTACTGACTCATGTTCGGTGTATGGTCTACTAAGACCCTTACATCCTTCTCGCACATACTACTGCCAAGACAAGTCTCCCTCATCCTATATTTATGCATTTGATTTTTCCTTCCTAAATGCAGAACTTTGCATTTATTTCTGTTGAAATTCATTTTATTTGTTTTAGCCCAGTTTTCCAGCCTGTCAAGATCATCCTGTATCCTTACTCTGTATTTGACCATATTTGCTACCCCTCCCAATTTAGTATCATCTGAAAATTTAGTAAATATTCCCTCTATTCCTTCATCCAAATGTTGAACACAACAGGTCTTAGGAGTCAGGACTGATCCCTGAGGAATTCCACTTGTCACTCTTCTCCAAGAGGATGAGGAACCATTAACTAGAACTCTTTGGGTGCTGTTGCCAAGTAGGCCCCCTCCCCTGCTTTAAGGCCTGCCATGAACTGTGTTAAAGTTTCCTGCGTTACTGTTTCACTGCTGCACAAAGATTGCTTTGCACGTGTGTGCTCTGATACACGTGTCAGTTTCCTGCCTGCGTGTCAATTGCCTTGCTGCTGTTATAGACTGTGTAGTTTACTGACTCCATGTTTGGATAACTGCACAAAGGACTCTTTTTCTGGGCAGCCCTGCCCTGACCTATACCCGGAATTCCCAGTGGGTGTTTGGACTGTGTTACAAGTGTGCCCCGTGCCTGCATTGCCATCTGCCATGGACCGTGCCTGTTCCCTGCTTTGGACTGTGTTTTGTGTGCTGTTCCCCCTGCCTCCATGGAAGCCTGCCTCATATGGGCCCAAGCCGCTGCTAGCAGCCGGGCGCCTGCCGGGGAAACCTCCAGCGAGCCTGGCTAGGCGCTCCCTGGTCAGTTCCCGCCTGGAGCCTCCCGCGAGCCGGTCCCCGAGCTTGCCCTCGCTACCGGGCAGCCTGCAAACCAGCCCCAGCTATGCCCAGCCGGCATCCATGTTCTCAGGCAGCCAGAAGACCCTGGGAGGAAGACTGCTTTGGGAAGCCATTTCGGCGAAGCGGGCACACCACGTCCGCAGCGAGAGCCCCTCGCCCCGCTCTGCATATCTTAGGAGCCGCCCCGGAGAAGAACTAAGTGCCGACCATCCCAAGCACTTAGAGAATGCATCTCAAAGAAACCTCCGCATTCCAGAAGCTGATGACATCAGGACAAGCCCTATCCGCTGGAACATCCTTTCAGCCCACTTGGATTTCCCCCTCCCTCTTTTGTCCCCTTTTCCTGAGGTGTCACTTATCACAATCTGATTACTAAAGTGGCCCATCTAAGCCATTCAGTAGCCCATTAGAACCTTTGTTTTAAACTGTGAGAACCACCAAGTACAGCACCAGCCCCAGGGTACGTTTTGGGGTATTTAAGCTGGTCTCCCAGACCACTCGGTGCTCAGGCCATTCCCTATCCAGACCTCCTTGCTGTCCATCTGTGGTCCCAGTGCTGGCATTGGGCCACCCTCGCTGCTGTGTCTCTGCTTCGCTCCAGGATTGTGAGTATTTCCCTTATCATCGTTGGGAACCCGCTAATGCGAACGTCTCTGTATTTCCTACTCTATCTATTTCCTAGATCTTGTGTATTCCTTGTATGATTGTGCAAGTTAGGCTTACGCCACACTAAATACACGTGTTTGGAACCTATTCGTTGTCTGCCTCTTTTTCACTAGAGTGTCTGGGATCGGGACCTCCGTATACATAGGTTATGATCCGCGCTTAATTTTAAGTTACAGACTGCTACAGCTAATTCCCCATTATAATAAAGAGCAGTTCTGGTAACAGTTTACTGGTGGAGAATGTGCGGGCATAACCCAGTTCGTGTGAATACACGTGAGTCGACACGCGTGTCTTCAGCGAACTGACTTAGAGGAAAATTTTCCAGACCTCAGTGTAAAGAGCGCAATTTAGCTGAGGGAATTAAAAGTGTGAGTGTGTGTGGCTCTAGAGAGCATTTCTATCTTGTGGGTTGGCTTTTCCCCATTTCCTCCTTCAGCCAGCTTTGGACTACTTGCCTTTTGTGGTGCACCGCGAGGCCCTCCAGCCGTTATAACCGGTGTACTGTGGGTGAGGACCTCTGAACTGGTGAAGTTCCTGGCCACCTTCCGGGCCGCCTAAACGCGTCTATGTGGGTGGGATCCCAGAAGTAGGCTCTAGATATATACGCATATATATACTTCCTGAAGCAGCACATATAAAACTCTTTTCCGCCCTCCCCCGTCTCACCTAAGTCCGTCCAAACCCCCGTTCCTGCCAGCACTTAGGCTTCAATCCCCGCTCCGGAGGAAACGTGAAGGGATCGATAGTCCGTTTGGTTAGTTTAGCTTTGGGAATCTGAAGCCAGGTTCCTGAAGCCCCGCGGCAGCCGGCCGCACCGTGCTTAAGAGTTTTAAGGTAGACTCTTGGGCGCCTTTCCGCTGGCGAGTTGTAAGTCAGACTCGTGGGCGCACCTCGCTTGGGAGTCAGTGGGACTCTTGGGCACTTTTGCTTGGGAGTTGTTAGAGCTCTTGAGCACTTTTTCCGCTTGGGAGTATTGTAGTTTTACTCCTGAGCACTTTTGCTTGGGGACTTGCAGAGGCAGTCCTTGAGCGCATTTAGTCTTTTGGTCGAGGCTTGGAGACAGTTTAACCGTTTGTCTCTGAGCACGAGGCCTGGGGACACTTTGAGTTTAGTTCTTGAGCAGAGGCTTGGGAGCACTTCAGTTTCCGAGCAGAGGCTTGGGAGCATTTCTGGTTGCCTGAGCAGAGGCTTGGGAGACCCCCTTAGTGGCAGTTCCTGAGCAGAGGCTTGGGGACACTTTTTGGTTTCCGAGTATAGGCTTGGGAGACCCCTGAGCTGTGGTTTTCCGAGTATAGGCTTGGGAGACCCCTGAGCTTTGGCTTCTGAGCAGAGGCTTGGGAGCACTGAGCGTTTTTGTTCTTGGGCTTAGAGAGCTTGGGAGCACCCTCTGAGCCAATAAACTTTTCCTGGTCCCGTGGCTTGTAGGCAAGCTTGAAACGGGAATAGGAATTTTTCCTTCTCCCCCGGTGGAGAAGAACCGAGTGTAGTACCATTAAAAATACCCTTGTAAACCTAAAAGTAGGACCTTAAAAACCCCTGGTGAAAACCTGTGTAGTACCCAGTTTAAAAATCCTTGAGAACCGGAGGGAAGGATAAACCTCCCAAAGGAACATAGAGAGGAAAAGTTGTTAAAACCCCTGAATAGCTTTAATCGCCCCACCCCTGGTGTCGCTGATCCACTCTTTAACCTCCCCCGAGATCAGCCTTAAACTAAAAAGAAAAATGTACCGGGCAAACCCCACCGTGCCCCGCCTGGAGAAGTGGCTAGTTAAGAAGGGAGATTGCCCTTGGGAAGCCGGTTCCTTCAAGGGACCCGACCCGCTCCAGATAGTCAGAAGCGCCTTCCAAGATTTTTGTGAAAAGGAGAAACCTAGGTCAAGTAAGAAGGACAGATACGGAGCCTGGGCACTTTTCACCGCCCTACAGGACAGTGTGTCTCTAATTAATAAGTTGCAGACAGCTCAGGAAGAACAGGAACAGGAGATAGAACAGTTAAGGAAGGAGAAGAAAGAGTATGAGGAAAAGGCAGCCGAGTGGCGTTCAGAGCGAGTTAATTACATGCTGGAGAAGCAGGGACTAACCACTGCCCTCCAGGACGCTCAGCACAAGGCTGAAGTAGCCACCGCTCGTGCCGATATGGCTGAGCACGCAGTAATTGAAGGACAGGAGAAGATTGCGAAATTAACCCACGCTGCCCAGTTCATGGCAGAGCAGAAAGTCGCAAAGATAGCCGCAGCAGACCACTCCGCTTGTAAGAGGGAGCTAGAGGCCCTAAAGCAGCACCTGGGAATGCAGCAGGCCGTAATTTCCACCGTGCATCCCGCAGCCCTCTTGGCCCTCCCCGAAGGTAGTACCGACAGCTGGTCATCCCCTTCGCCCCAGCCCGTGGAAGCCCCACAGCCCCTCCATCCAATAGCCACTAAAGAAATTGTATCCATGGACGAGGACGGCAAGAAGACAGACCGGGTCGTTAAGGAAACCCGCAATTGGAGGCCTGACGAGCTCCAAGCCATAGCAGATCGTATGGGGCCCCTAAACTGAGACACGGCTATCCAATGGTTCACGCACGTAACCACCTCCCAGCCCTCCGCTAGCGGTTCCGATGTGGCCCAACTGGCCCGCCACTGCGCCAGCCCCGAAATAGTCACAGCCCTTAATGCTTACGTGTCCAACAGAAGGCTAGCCACCCGCAGCCAGTATGGAGCCATTAAAGAACTGTGCGCATTCCTATGGCCCACTAAGAGCTTAAAGGCCCTGTACATTGCAGAGTCCCAAAAGCCCGGAGAGGACCCAGAGGCATACTTAGCTAGGAAGCAGCTCCTCGCAGAGCTAGCAGATGAAGTAGACTTAGACGCAAGCGATGTACCCGACTTCGACGAGCTAGAATTCAGAAGGGCAGTCATAGATGGTCTCAACAGTACTACCCGCCTGGCCCTGGCAGGAGTCGAACCCGGGAGCATCTCATGGGGAGACCTGGAAGCTCGCATCAGGAGCATTGCTGGCCTGTTGCGAGAAACCGGCGCCATCTGCCATGTGAAGTCCCCGGCCTCCCATAGGAAAGAGAGTGAGCCCATCAACACAGTCACGTATGCCAACCATGGTCCCCACTCCCAATATCGGCCCCAAGGGCATAGCTTGTACTCAGAGCCTAGAGGTGGAATCTTGCGTGGGAGAAGTGGTAGCTTCACTCGGGGCCGCAGCCAGAGGGACTCCCGTCCAGGAGTAACCTTTGCGCCCACCCCCAGTCGCTACCCTTCCTCCCCACAGGGACCCTCTGAGCCCTGGAGACCTGCGCTGCCCTCGGCACCCCCGCCCCCTCGAGCACCGCACACATACAATCACCAGGTCTACCCTCCCCCAAGTCAGGCTGACTCCTGGAGACCGCAGCCAAAGGACCATGAGGAGCCCTCTGACATAGGAGAACCGCCACCAGCTGGGAACCCCTTTTTCCAATAGGGATGCCCGGGGGTCACACATTATTCTCCCCACTTAACTGCCCGTGGGAGAAAACCAAAGGTTGAGGCTAGCCTTCGACCTCCGGGAACTAAAAATAGCTGGGAACTTAAAAGAGAGAAAGAAAGATTCCAAAGGGTGATTCGCACCCAGAACCCAGCACCAACTTTGCCAGACACCTCTGAAAGAAATCTGGCAGAGCTGCAAAATAAAATCCACGAACTCATAAGTGTAAATAGGGAACAGAATTTAAAAATAAATGATCTTAATAAAGAGAATGAGGAATTAAAAGAAAAATTAAATATTTGCACAATAGAGAAAGAGCAGCTCCACAATAAATTCCTTAACATGCAGACTTTGCTGGAGAACCAGAATAATGAAACTGCCACTTTAAAAACCCTGATGCAAAATCTCCTGGAATCCCAGAGACTCACTGAGGCAAGATTAAAGACTTTAGAGGAACAATCAGTGATTGAATCAGCACCCCGCCCCGCCAAAGGCAGTGAAACAGGTAGTCAGTCACCTTTGCCTCCAATTTCTGCCTCAGCCCCCATGCCCAAGAAGCCAGAATTCACTTTAGCCTCTGAGCATGTGCAGAGTTTAAAAGTCATTCCCCAAGAAATTGTCTTGGCTCCCATAGACTGCCTCCAGCCAAACTATACACAGCCCACCGTGACTGTGCCCTCTTGCAATGACCCTGAAGAACAGGTAAACAAAAGTAAAAATGCAGTTCCTTTAAAAGAATTAAATTGCTTTGAAAAACCAGTGCTTGCAACTACACACCAAATAGCTTTCTCTCAGCCTTCCCTGACTAACACCCCTGAAGAAAACCTCATGTTGGGCCTGTGTGGTTTAGTAGTGCTTGAGCTAATTCAGAGACATTTGTGTATCTGTTTCCACGTTTTAAAAGGCTCAAGCCCAAAACTTAATGAGAAGGTAGAGCCTCCAGCAGTAAGTGCAGTCAGGAATGTAATAAGGCAAGTGAGCAGACTCCAGAAAGACTCCCAGTTGCTAGCAGCATCTAAAACAGACTGTTTCCACTCAGCGCTACACCCCCACCCCTCACTGAAATGGAAAAACTGGCCAGACCAGGATTCTGACCTCCTCCCAGTTCGTCCTTTTGTCCTCTCCCAGGCTGAAGTAAGCCCAAATAAATGTAATCACTGGTTCCCTGTCAGAATTTGGAAGGGATTGGAACCAGGAGTGGAAAAGCCACCTTAAGGAGACTTGAGTTCAAGTCCCCGCAGCCCCCGTCCCTTTTCGTTGTGCAGTCTTAACCTTATGTGTGTGTGAACCTGAAGCCCAATTCCCTTTTGAGATTAGATGTAAAAAGCCAACTTGGCTTCATATAATCATTTAGTGTTTTTGTTATTTCTTTTCGGTTCTATTCTTTAACTTCATTAGGCGGGCCCCACAGTTGGGACCCTAGGGGGAAACACGGCAACCAAAGCCAAATGGGACCACCACCGAAAGTGATTCTTAATCGGATTGTAAGCCGCATGTTCGGGAAAAAATTGCACAGACAAAAGAGATTTGCTGTGTGTGAAAGTGTTTGGAGAGGCTTTAGCCCAGAGGTGAATGCATTCTTTCGAACATAGTGGAATCACCAAAAAAGGTGATCCCTGTATTCGAAAATATATCACCCGCCGTGCTGGTGAAGATCCCGCATCTACGTAGATTCGGGGTCTCACCTGCCAGACCCACGCTTTCGCATGATGGTCGGCTTTGGCTTTGAGGGCCGTGCCTCCCCTGGAAAAGGACCCCCAGGAAACCCAACATCCCTCTTTTACTAATGTTCATATTCGTCATGGTGAGTTGCTATACGGCGCCACCATCCAGTACGCTTTAGTGCAAAGGTAAAAGACCCGCCAGTATTTTGTAAATATATGACCTCTGGAATGTGTTATTGGGGTGCGTTCGCCACGCACAAGGGGCAGCGTGCCTCATTTGCATAGCCAGGATCCCCCGCGCCAAGATGACCCCCGAATAACCCAGACCCAGTGGCGCCGAAAGATTTCCAACGCCTCCGACGCTTTTCGATAAACACCGCCAAGCGCCTTCGGCTCCACTTCGGCCCCTTCCGCCAGCAGCCGCCCGCCCCATCTAATGTGATCTTTTCCCTTACCCGTCCCGTATAAGGGAAAAGAAGGGGGGGGAGACATATTGAAGTTATAATGAAGCCCTGCCAGGCACCCCAAGTAAGGGCAACCTAAAAGTACCTCAGACCCGTATGCTTCTTGCTCCGTGTGTTTTTCTTTTTGCTCAGTGCATTTTTCTTTTGCTCAGTATATTTTTCCTTTTGCCCGGGGTACCTTTTTTTTTTAAACCAGAAAATGGGGCCTCCCGAGGGAGTCCCTCCAAAAATTGCTAGTCCTGCAAACATATGACGAAAGCCCATTTTTAGGAAGTTAAGCGAAGGTCTCCTTTAGCAGCAACCCTTATAGTTGCTGGAAACCGCTCTCTAGTTTTTTTTCGTTTTGAAGCGGCAAGGCCAGGCCGAGCCGGACCGACACCTCTCAGCCCGCGAAATAAAAATAGCCCGCCGCCAAGCAAGGGGCACCTGAAGGCCACATAGCCTAGGCACCCAGGGACCCCTGGGGCGAGTTTGCATAATCCCGCCTAACGTTCAGCCGACCCTCGCCCGACGCAAAGACGTTCCCCCCTGAAATATACAAGCTTTAGGAAGAAGCCCCCGCACAGGAGTTCCCCAGAGCAACAAGCTGGAAGGCTCGCTTAGTGCTCCGGGACTTCTCGTTCGAACCCCGCCTAATAAACAGTGCTGGCAGAAAAACACCCTCCCTTTTTCCCCCGCTTCACTTCATTTATTTTTGCTGCAACAAACTCAGGGAACCTGTACTTATATCCACAGGTCTCCCCAGGATATTTTCACTACAGAAAGGAAAAGAAGGCCAGGAGATGAGGCACCTGGCTACCCTGTGTTTGCTCGTGCTGGCAGGCACCCTAACAGAGGGACGCCCGTCCAAATTAATGCCCTACCCCCACTGGAGATGTATCAATACCCTAGCAAGGAATGAAATGATGGTCTGCAAGGTTGTGCAGCAGATCAATATGACCACCCCCATGGATCGCACTAACTTCCGCAGTTGCGAAGAGCAGTGGATCCGACCCCCAGAGCTTGTTATTTTATGTGTGGGAGTCAAAACTCTGTCCCAAGAATTAGTATGTTACTCGCCTACTGACACGGTTTCACCTCTTGCTCCAATTCCTTGTATGTTTCTTCCCCGTATCAGGCCAGCCCCCACCGCAGTCCCGGTGGTAGACAAATATACCACCCCTGCCAACTTCGAAACCTCGCCATTTGTCACTGAGGCTTTCGGACCATACTGTGAAGTTATTTTAGTGTCGGCCGCAGTATGGAAGACAGGAGACCCCTTTAGAATGACCATCCTACTAGGCACCACTGCCACTGAGTCTGCATCTGTCACTATCACGCCCCCTTCAGGCGCAGTTCTCTCCTTTGCTATAGAACGCTGGGAGAACCTGACCTGGATTGTAAAGGAGGAAGACCTAGCCAAACACGGCCCACCCGATTGGATACTGGTTCAACAGACGCCCGAATGCCAAACCAAGCCCCTAGTAGAGAAATTTCACCGGCTCGGGCTGCTCTTTGTAAATTTGACTCATGAACCAGGCAATTATTCCCTGCTGATCCGGACCCAGGAGACCCACACCATCCAAATTGACCCTTTGATTGCTAGCAATGAACAATTAAGCCAAGGCGGCACGCATATAGTGGGCTCCCATGTTTTGAAAACTGACATTCGAGAGAGAGTTCTAGTCCGCCCGCAAATGTCTTTAAAAGAGATCCGCATAGACTTAGCTGAACTAAATGTAACCCAGAGGCTGCCGCAGTGCGCTCCCTATCTGGAGGCCGGTAGCAAGGGTTGGAATGCATGGCTACAACTGTGGATCGATCCCTCCCCCTCTCTCTCGCGTGCCAGGCGAAGCATTGCCGACTGGACTGCTCCTGCAGCCGGAGGCTTAGCAATCATGGATTCGGTCAATATTGAGACTCTCGCTAATAAGTTTGCCCATGTCACGACTAGCATCTCTGACTTAGGTAAACCGGTGGTGCAGTCCCTAAATTCCATTTCAAATGGGCAACACGAGATCAGCTCCATTTTAGTTAACTGGGAGAGTCAAATTGAAAGAGATTTTTCTCTGCTGCTCAAAGGAACACAGTCTTTTGAACGCAACGTGTCAATAGCCATGGCATGTATGCAAGCCCAACAATTAAACCAGGCTGTGGCCATAGGGCTAATTCGGCAAGCCACAGACGGGCACTTGCCCCTGGAAATTAAAAGATTGATTATGCCCAAATTGTCACCCATTGAACTGGAGCTTGAATCCTGGTGGTCTCTCGTAAATTCCTCATTCTCACCGACCACCCAGGAGCTTAAATTATTTTTATTAACGGCCAGTGCGCACGAGTCATTCCACGTGTATCCAGTCGTGCCTCTGGGACTCCAAGTCAGCGACACCGAGGTCCTCTACGCTCGCCACCCTGACCATTGGGCCCGCTTCACCCCGACCGGATGGCAGCTCGTCAGCCTCCAAGGGTGCCAGCATCGAGACCAGACCGGCTTCATCTGCCAAGACCAAGCCTTTGCACCTCATCACCCCTGCGTAGCCCCGCAAGTCGACGCCCTCAATGAGTGCCCCTTCGAGGTCGTCCAGGAGAACAGCTCCGCTGTGGTCTACCTTGGGAAAGGATGTGCCTGCGTGCGAACGGCCTGTGACTTTGTGATCCTGAATTCGTTCCAGCTCAAGCCCGTGATCCCGGGAGTCAACCGCTGCTTCTGCAACCTGTCTTCAGTGGCAGCCTGCGACTTCGCCTACACGGTACCGGTCTGGACCCAAGAAGAGATCCTGGTGGCACCCTCCATCTATCAGTATGTGAAGCCAGTCTCCCTTGGCATCGGTCTGGAACTAATCCACGAGCTCCTGACCCACCCCCAGCTCCACCGCACCCTCCAGAGCATCCAGAGGGACGGGGACACCACTGCTTTCGTTGTGTCCCACAACGGAAAGGAGATCCTGGACCTGGTCCAACGAATCAAGACCACCGGTGAGCACTCGTGGTGGGAAACCCTCTTTGGCTGGAGCCCCACTGCCACTGGAATTTACAATTTGGCTCTGCACCCGATCGTTGTTATTTTGGTTTTCCAAGTTTTGTTATGTGCCTCACTACTTTACTTGGGCTGTTGGAGCCGCCGACAGCTCCAGCAACTCCAGCTGTCTTACCGTTTGGATCAGTACAATCCTGACCTCCTTCTGCCCTAATGGTCATTCTTGGCGCCCTAGTTTCCTCCCTTACTTGTGTTATTGTTTATGGTGTTATGAACTATGCTTGCGTTTTACTACGTGTACGGATCCTGAACCAGCCCCATGGACGCTTTGCGGCCGGACCCCGCTCCGAGGCCCTCTTGTGGACTAGGGGGGGACGTGTTTCTCTGCCTCCCAGCCCACGGCCCGCCTACAAACGACTGCCAGCCACCTCCATGAGGACTAGAACTGTGTGCCCGAAGCCCTTCTTGCCGCCAGCCGACCCTGCTCTGCGGATTGACGCAGACAGCAAGGGGGGGTGGAAGTGTGTTTTGGAACACATGGACTAAGCTTGCTTGTTCTTGTAAATATGCAACCCAGTCTAGCAGCTGTACTGCAGACTGAGCCGTCTGTGATCTTTGTTGTTCTATTGTCTTATGAATTTCTTGCCATTGCTTCTTATGAATTTCACCCCTATGAATTTAGCCCCGAACTAGACCCTCGCTCTATCTATTGCAAGTGCGCCCATGATCTTCCCATGAACTGGGATCTTTTAATCATCCCCTATCAATTTTGTTCCTATGAATATTCTTTTAACCTTATGAATTGCCTTTTAACCTGACTCCCTCCGCCGAAGTGATTTTAGCCTATTTATCATCCTATGAATTTGGTTTTAACTGAGAACCCCTCCTGAACGGTCTCTTTTTAAAGGGTATTTAAACATTGGTTTTAGATTGTATGAATTGGGTTTTAATCTGGCCGCATGCATTGGTTTTTTTAATTGCGAATTCTATTTCTCTGACCCCCTATGAGCCCTTCCGCCGCTCACCCTCATGAATTGTTTCCACGCACTTGCTTTTACTACTGCTGCTTTTATCTATGAATTGGTTTTAACTCCCTGAATTATTGTTTTTAATCCTATATATCTATGTATTTATGATTTTAACCATTCATGAATTGTTCCACCCTAGATGAATTAGTCCATACCTGACTTGCACTTTCTTATATGAATTATTCCCTCACCTATGAGCTTTGTTTTAACTTCCTATGAAGGAGCCTGCTTTTATTCCTGCATTCATGAATTGAACCCATGAATTGCCTTTGCTTTTAATCCTATGTCTATGAATTAATCCATGTATATGAATTGCTCCTGGTTTTTAGTGCTTTTAATCCACCATGAATTACGTATGAACTACCTTCATCCATGAATTAATCAATGTACACAAATATGAATTATTGCTATTTATATGCATGAATTGCTCATTGCTGCCTGTATCACTATGAATTGCTATTACCTATGAATTATTGCTATTTATTCTGACGATTGCACTTAGCACACCCCCTGGTGTGAACCCAGAGACCTGCAGCCCATTGGCTGATCTAAATTGCACTTATTCGGTTAGGTGGTTCTCCAAACTAAATTTTTGAGTGACGCCTCCCCCTCCTTCCCTTCCCACTCCTTCTTCGCTCGAAGCTCGACCACCGGACATTGCCGACCACCTCGCCTTTGAAGTCAAGTTCGGAGACCCGCGCGCCTGACGTCACGGGGTCTCCGAGGGGGGGAATTGTTGCCAAGTAGGCCCCCTCCCCTGCTTTAAGGCCTGCCATGAACTGTGTTAAAGTTTCCTGCGTTACTGTTTCACTGCTGCACAAAGATTGCTTTGCACGTGTGTGCTCTGATACACGTGTCAGTTTCCTGCCTGCGTGTCAATTGCCTTGCTGCTGTTATAGACTGTGTAGTTTACTGACTCCATGTTTGGATAACTGCACAAAGGACTCTTTTTCTGGGCAGCCCTGCCCTGACCTATACCCGGAATTCCCAGTGGGTGTTTGGACTGTGTTACAAGTGTGCCCCGTGCCTGCATTGCCATCTGCCACGGACCGTGCCTGTTCCCTGCTTTGGACTGTGTTTTGTGTGCTGTTCCCCCTGCCTCCATGGAAGCCTGCCTCATATGGGCCCAAGCCGCTGCTAGCAGCCGGGCGCCTGCCGGGGAAACCTCCAGCGAGCCTGGCTAGGCGCTCCCTGGTCAGTTCCCGCCTGGAGCCTCCCGCGAGCCGGTCCCCGAGCTTGCCCTCGCTACCGGGCAGCCTGCAAACCAGCCCCAGCTATGCCCAGCCGGCATCCATGTTCTCAGGCAGCCAGAAGACCCTGGGAGGAAGACTGCTTTGGGAAGCCATTTTGGCGAAGCGGGCACACCACGTCCGCAGCGAGAGCCCCTCGCCCCGCTCTGCATATCTTAGGAGCCGCCCCGGAGAAGAACTAAGTGCCGACCATCCCAAGCACTTAGAGAATGCATCTCAAAGAAACCTCCGCATTCCAGAAGCTGATGACATCAGGACAAGCCCTGTCCGCTGGAACATCCTTTCAGCCCACTTGGATTTCCCCCTCCCTCTTTTGTCCCCTTTTCCTGAGGTGTCACTTATCACAATCTGATTACTAAAGTGGCCCATCTAAGCCATTCAGTAGCCCATTAGAACCTTTGTTTTAAACTGTGAGAACCACCAAGTACAGCACCAGCCCCAGGGTACGTTTTGGGGTATTTAAGCTGGTCTCCCAGACCACTCGGTGCTCAGGCCATTCCCTATCCAGACCTCCTTGCTGTCCATCTGTGGTCCCAGTGCTGGCATTGGGCCACCCTCGCTGCTGTGTCTCTGCTTCGCTCCAGGATTGTGAGTATTTCCCTTATCATCGTTGGGAACCCACTAATGCGAACGTCTCTGTATTTCCTACTCTATCTATTTCCTAGATCTTGTGTATTCCTTGTATGATTGTGCAAGTTAGGCTTACGCCACACTAAATACACGTGTTTGGAACCTATTCGTTGTCTGCCTCTTTTTCACTAGAGTGTCTGGGATCGGGACCTCCGTATACATAGGTTATGATCCGCGCTTAATTTTAAGTTACAGACTGCTACAGCTAATTCCCCATTATAATAAAGAGCAGTTCTGGTAACAGTGCGATCTGTCAACCAGTTACAGATCCACCTAATAGTAATAGGATCCAAACCACATTTTACCAACTTGTCGACAAGGATATTATGTGGAACATTATCAAAAGCCTTACTGAAATTGAGATAATTATTTCTACAGCATTCCCTGATCCAGCAAGGTAGTAACTTTCTCAAAAAAAGACATAAGGTTAGTCTGACATGACTTGTTCTTGAGAAACCCATGCTGGCTCTTAGTAATCACAGCCATCCTTTCTATACGCTCAAGGACTGACTGATGATTTGTTCTAAGACTTTTCCAGGTATAGATGTCAAGCTGACGGGTTGGTAATTACCTGGATCCTCCTTTCCCCCCTTCTTGAAGATGGGGTCAACACTTGCTCTCCTCCAATCTTCTGGCACCTTGCCTGATCTCCAAAATTCTCAAAAATAATGGGCAGAAGCCAAGAAATTACATCTGCGAGTTCTTTTAGTACCATTGGGTGCAATTCATCTGGCCCTGAGGACTTAGTTCCATTTAAAGAAACGAGGTGTTTACCTACTACCTCTATGCTGATCCTAGGCTGTAACTCCCTTCCCCCATCACATGTTCTCTTATTGCCATGCTGAGCACCATCTACCTCACAGGAGAAGACTGAAGAAAAGTAGGAGTTGAGCAGTTCTGCCCTCTCTTCATTGCCTGTTACAATTTTACTTCCCTGTCCCTGCAATGGGTGTACCATGTCTTTGCTCTTTTTCTTACTTAGAACATAAGCAAATAACCCTTTTTTTGTTGTTTTTAGCATCTCTTACTAGCCTAAGCTTATACTGAGCTTTAGCTTTTCTAACACACTCCCTTCAAGCATTGGTTATTTGTTTATATTCATCCTTGGTTATAAGGCCCTCCTTCCATTTCCTAAGTGAGTCTTTTTTATTTCTCAATTCATTAGAAAGTTGTTTATGAAGTCACCTTGGCTTCTTTAAGCTCCTCTCGTTTTTTCTTATAGGAATCGTTTGTGATTGTGCTTTCAGTATTTCACTTTTAAGAAACTCCCACTCCTCTTGAACTCCCTTCTCCTTAAGTATTTCTGACCATATGATTCTACCCAGCATAGCTTTCAGTTTGTTAAAATTTGTTTTCCTGAAGTTCTACCTATAAGTCTGACGACGTATAGCTTTCCCTAAGACCCTGAATCCCAAAATTACATGGTCACTGCTACCCAGGGTAGACAGCATACCTCTTGAGACGACAAGTCTGGTCGGCACACTTTACCCTCTACCCCTCTCAGTAGGGAGTCCCCAGTTACCTTCTCCTATATTGAGGAATGGAAGCTCGAGTCCTCTCATCTGCAGGGGCCTGAGAAATTTCTTTCAAGTTTCAAGAGTCTGGGGGAGTAGCTCTTGATCCAGTGGTCCAGAATCAATATCTGTGGAGAGATCTGGAATCAACTGCTTAGCATAAGCGGCTCAGAATGTCTCCTGATTATTCTGTTCCTATGGGTTACTTTCTTCCATGTGCCCGCCTCTTCTATTGGGTACTCCTCCATATCCTGAGATACTAACTTTGCTCTGAATTATCCACTACAAAAGTCTGCTGAAGTACCACAATTGGTTACTATATTGTCCTTGAGGGTACTACGAATATATCTGAAAAGTGTATGAAATGGACCAGAAGAGCACAGTAGATGGGGCACCAGATCTCAGGTGTTCATTTGTAAACCAATAAATGTATAATCCCAAGGCTAAGGACCATTGCGTCAGATCCAGTGTACTTTTATACACAATTCACCCATGTCAAACTAAACTGAAGATTTGTGTCCATGCTACAATTTGTGTCCTGTTACAATTTTACTTCCCTGTCCCTGCAATGGGTGTACCATGTCTTTGCTCTTTTTCTTACTTAGAACATAAGCAAATAACCCTTTTTTTGTTGTTTTTAGCATCTCTTACTAGCCTAAGCTTATACTGAGCTTTAGCTTTTCTAACACACTCCCTTCAAGCATTGGTTATTTGTTTATATTCATCCTTGGTTATAAGGCCCTCCTTCCATTTCCTAAGTGAGTCTTTTTTATTTCTCAATTCATTAGAAAGTTGTTTATGAAGTCACCTTGGCTTCTTTAAGCTCCTCTCGTTTTTTCTTATAGGAATCGTTTGTGATTGTGCTTTCAGTATTTCACTTTTAAGAAACTCCCACTCCTCTTGAACTCCCTTCTCCTTAAGTATTTCTGACCATGTGATTCTACCCAGCATAGCTTATGGAACAAACTACATGTGTTCATGGAGTTTTTCTGATTAGATTTTCTGGGTTTTTTCTTGGCCTAAGTAGCAGTTCTGATAAGACCTGTATGGATTGGGCCCCTGACTCTCGGGATGGGGGAGTTTATCCTTACTGTCCATAGTACTTCCCCATTCATGTCCCCTGGGCTATTTTAAACTCTAATAGAGAAAACATCCTGTCTTTCCCCCCTATGTAGGCCAAAAACAGTCCAGAGGGTAGTTTTAAGGAAAGAAGTAACATGAGGAGACTTAACCCTCCAGTTCTATGGCCTTAATTCGTATCTAATACTAGGGATGTACATAATGGAAAAAAACAAGCCAAAATTACACACAGAACTCGGTTGTTTGGCTTGTTAAAACAACAACAGTGTGTTTATATACCACTCTTCTAGAAAGATTAGTGCCTACTCAGAGCAATTAATATAGCCAGTGTTATTAGATGGGGCATCAGATCTCAGGTGTTCATTTGTAAACCAATAAATGTATAATCCCAAGGCTAAGGACCATTGCGTCAGATCCAGTGTACTTTTATACACTGGAGCTGGGGCTGAGAGGAGTGGCTTAACCAAGGCCAACTGCTGAGCTCATGATAGTGGGAGTTGAACCAGCAGAGTGATGATTTGGATCCCAGCCAGTCAACCACTATGCTATAGTAACTTCCAGAATGCTTAACCAAATCTGGCAAATGAGGCTGTACTGATTCCTCCTGCTGAAAAGTGTGTGCATTTAGTTTCAGTACTTACCACACAGGCAGGCCATGCAGTTAGGAGCCATCTGGCAGCATCTTGTTTTCCTTAACGACAAGTCTGTCTGCGCTCATCATTCAACCAATTGGCTCAAAAGGGGAGAAACTGAGCCCTTAGTGTTAACTCCATTTGCAGCAAGGGGATGTGTGCAGTGCACATGTATGATTTTTTCCCCAATGCTTCCTGGGCAATGACATTGGCATTTAGTAGCATGTAGAGGTCAACGTTTTGCTTTGCATCAAGGAGGGGAACAGCATGGTGCCATCAGCTCTGATGGGGAAAATTTTAACCATTTCCCTTAGCCAGTTATAGATTTCTCCATTCTTACTACAAGTCTGAGAAAACAACTCAAAGCATTTAAAAACTTGGTGATCATAGAAGTAAAAGGTTTATTTAGAGATAAATCTTGATGCAATCAATTTTGGTGACTGTATGCATACAGGAAAACATCAGCACTTGTATATGCCTTGTCTCCTGCTATGAAATTCCTCTGAAAAAAGTTGATTCTGTCGAAAGGAGTCAAGTTCAGTGAGTTGATCCTTGATCAGTTTTGTTTCTGGTACAAGATGCTGACCAAATGTTTCAGTAGCTTCTTGGAAAACGTATGGCACAAACTCTCGCCATAGTTAGTGGCAGGGCTTTTTTTCAGCTGGAACACAGTGGAACGGAGTTCCAGAACCTCTTGAAAATGGTCACATGGCTGGTGGCCCCACCCCCTGATCTCCAGACAGAAGGGAGTTTAGATTGCCCTGTGCACCATGGCGTGGAGGGCAACTCCCCTCTGTCTGAAGATTAGGGGGTGGGGCCACCAGCCATGTGACCATTTTTTCAAGGGCAACCCACTGAGTTCCACCACCTCTTTTCCCAGAAAAAAAGCTCTGGTTAGTAGGGTAAGTGGATTGCAGAGAGGTTTTTATTCTCAGTCCCTTTGGTATAATGTTCAGTCTTCTGCATTTGGTGAGAAAGATTGTCTGTTTGTACCTGTGCAAGTTTCTTCACAAGGTTGATGGATTTCCATTCTGTACGGCTAAATGTGGTGCCTTCCACGGAGACAGATCAAGATGGGAAGCTGTGTTAGTCTGTCTGTAGCAGTAGTAAGAGCACGAGTCCAGTAGCACCTATAAGACTAAAAAAAATGTGGTAGAGTACAAATTTTGTTAGTCTTATAGGTGCTACTGGACTCTTGCTCTTTTCTACTGCTACAGACAGACTAACATGGCTACCCTATCTTGATCTATCAGCACTTGTATTTTATACATTTCAACATAGAAAAATTAATATCAAGTTTATAAGATCTCATACAGTTCTGTAAACAAACAAGCCAGTTCTTACAAACAATCTTCTGAACAGTGTAGATTGACAGATGATATTGTCGAAGGCTTTCACGGCCGGAGAACGATGGTTGTTGTGGGTTTTCCACAAAAGAGGGCCATCCTCTCTCCCCTTCTTCTGAAGGAAAAAACAACAGCTAGCCTTCCTTTTCTCTGCACTTTTATTCACAGTGCAAGGACAGGCCAGCAGCTGTCAAGTTTAAACAAGGAGTCCAAGGGTGCTGCAAAGCAGATTTGGATGAGAAGGATTCATCCCTCATCATGGAAACTATGCTACAAGGCACTGGGAAACACGGCATAAGAGCAGGACTCAACGGCAATAATTTATTGGCTTTGCTATCATAAAGAAGCATTTTTTTTATTTCACTGTTCTGTGCTGGTTGGCATTGGAATACTTTCCTGCTTGCACATTGTGCTGGCATGCTGTGCCAGCACCGCTTTGCCAGTAAGTTCCCTCCACTCTGTGCGCCCACTAATACTCACCTTCTTTGGGGCCCATTGTTGTGTGAATTGTCATTTGCTTGAGGAGAAATTCATTGGGTAGAAGGGTTTGGGACGATACAGTTTTGAGTTAAGCACAAACAGAGTCTTATTTTCCCAAATCCCCCTCCCTCAACCATGAAAATAATAGGGAGTGCACACTACGTAGCACAATAATCGCCTTGATGTGTGCATTCCTTAGGGTCTAAAAACACAGAACCCCACTCTCAGATTCAGTGGGTCGATGGTTTAGAGGGAGGACTGTGTTCTGTGCATTTTGGGTTCCATTGCATGTAAAACAGCTGCTCCAGAACCTCATTTCCATACACATCTTTAAAATAAGAGCATCCATTTGCGCTTGCATGGCCAACGCATGTGCAAGGGAGCCAAAACTCATGAAAACACACACAACCCCCCCCCCAGCTGGCACTTGGCAACCTAAAACAGACCAGTAATGGAACAGAATTATTATGGAACCCCCAGAATTGAAACTGAAACTTTCTTGGTGCACACCACTATCTACTGCATCTACTTTTAAGGGTCAAAAACATTATGAGAGATCCAGTCATGGAACTCTAGCATAGTTTGGATCTAAGGGGTTTTCCACTTGGTTTTTCCTGTTGGTTCTGGCCCCTTACTGCTTCAATTTATCCCGATTTCGGCACACATTTTTTAACTTTTGGTTTTCACTTTGAGTATTTTGGGTTCCTCTAGGGTTTTTTTTTTCAGTTCTTTTGAGGCCATTTTTAATCTGGTCTTTTTCTGGAAGCCAATTGTGAGTCATTTTCCCCCGTGTACATAATGCTTCTTTCAGCTTTGTCTGTCCCACCCACTCCCACCCACCTCCAATCCACTTTTCAATGATTGGGCATTCATCACCATCGAGCCACTCCTCTTCCTACCTCCCCCCAATTTTGTTTTCTATCTTTTTTTAACCATCATTTTCATAGAGTTATCTCGACCTATAGTCATATAACAATACATGTAGCAGATTCTCTGAATTCCCAGCTTTCATTTTTAAAAAAGTAAGTCTGCTGCATGTATCATTACAATGGTAGGTCGTATAATGCTATGAAAATGATTTTTTTAAAAAAAATGCAGAAAGCCTTTCGGCCCAGGGGAGGGCAGGGGTGGTCACTTCTGGCACCAGAAAAATCAGCATGGCTTGAAAAGCACAGCTGCTGTTCCTGGCTCTGTCCCAACAGAGATTGGTTTGCTCTGCCAGTACCAGCCTCTGTCTCCTGGTTCTGGATCAGCCCAGTTAGGTCTGTCCAGTTTGGATTGTGGCAGGGGCCATAGGTGTGAGTGATGGAGCTGTTCCTGTTTAGGCTTCCCTATACAAAGACTTTCCCATGTGTTCATTTTCAATCTTTTTTTTTAAATCAGCCCTTATATCGATATAACGTTATAAGCACATGAAAAAAAATAAGGGGGGTGCTGTGATGTCACTGATGATGCCACTGCTGATGACTGCATCCTCACTTGAAAATCCCGATTATTCAAAGCACATGCAGAACAAAATAAATCAATTCTACAACAGTAAAAATGTAAAGGGAGGGCAGATATATAGAATAACCATACCCAAACCAATTCTAATGCTTGGGGGTGAACTGCTAAGAAAATCAGGAATAAAACAAGTGTGCAGAAAACGAGTCTTCTAGTTCGTGAGGTTTACACAAAGTTATCAACAAGCAGTCCAATTTGCAGCCCTGCAATCAGAGTTTATATTTAACAGGGTTATCCATCATGAACTTAAACCTTTTTTCTTTCCAGGATATATAGTTTATACTTGGACAGCTATCAAAAACTCCTTGCTTCCCTTTAGTAAACATCTGTGGATAAAAATTCTTGCTGCAACATTCACTTCTTTCAACCAGGATGTTTAATCTCCTTCAAAATTATTGGGACAAGCCAATTGTAAATAATCAAGTCTTGCTATAGCACCCAAAACCCCTCCCCATTTCAAGTTCACTCACACATAAGAAAGTCGGCAGGAGTCTCCTACATACTCATTCAGGTCAAACCAAATACAATGAGCAGAAGAGCTTCATTTTTTCTTATACCTCTATTGCTGAATATATCAGTCTCTGTCCAGTTAACTCCGGCCAGGGGGCAGAGCTAAAGAATATTGTTCAGCAGTCTGCACACGGGCAGCTATCCAATCTGTGGCCTCGGTCTGTCAGATTCCTGCAGAAATGGGCTTTCCTCATATTTGCTTTTGTTTTACCTTTTTAGCAACTGCCTTCTAGATAAAGTCTCCCAATGACATAATTCCCTACCAAATCAATGGTCACTTTAAAATACCATGAGGACAGGACTCCAATCCTGCTCCTTATTGGTTGAAAGGACCAGCAACAGAAAGCAGATGTGCTTGTAAAGTTTACAGTAAATTCTGCCTGCATTTTATTCAACAGTGAAGACGCAAAAGGAAACCAACTTTAAGAACTCTGCAGGTTGGAGAAGATTTATTATCTACTGTTTTTGCTGAGATCCAAGAAATACTCTAATTGCTAAACAGGTGTTGTTTGAAAGTGGAGATATCTTCACAGAAAAGAGCGGGTGTAGCCAGGATTGCTGAAGGGGATCACAAGCGACCTGGGTTGTATCCGTGATTTACTTGAACATACAAGTTTGCCACTCTGGATTATACTGAGTACTCAGTGCTCTTCTCTGCCATGAAGCTGTGCTCTGGGAGGTTTCCTAGACTGGTGCTTACCATTACAGTGCTATTCCTAATTAAACAGGTAAGAAACCATGTCATTTTGAGAGTTATCTATTTTAAAATATGGATGTTCGTTTGGGCTGATATCTCAGCATGTGTCAACTGTGTGACATTTCCACAAACAGTGCTTCTCTAACAGCTTATTGGTACAATGCATAACAAAGATATTAAAAGACGTTGCATGGTCTGTAGTCTCTAACTGTTGATCTTTTTCAGGTCAGGTATTAATGCTTTTGCTTTTCAATTGCATATAATTTATTCAGATTTTCCTTATGTGAGCGAATCGACTTCAACACGGGTTTTACTTTGTAATTTTACCATGTAAACTATCATTTGTTAATTTCACCTCACTGTTCTCCACCTTCCACCACACACATCTCTGATTTCCATTTTGAAAGCGTCTCACACATTTCACACGAGGCTTTAAAGAGGAAATATTGGTAACTACAGGTTTATATTGTTTATTTTATTCACTGCTGGAACTTTCTTTTGAGTTTTAGTCTTGGATTTAAAATCTAGCATGTTTACAAAACATCAGCAAATACATGCAGAATAACTAAAACTATTTCACTGCATAACCAGTTCACTGTGTATAGCCAAATATACACTTCTACAAATCTGAAACCACTTCCTGAAGAGTTCAGAAAATGCTTCAGTTTGCAAACTTTGCAAAATTGTTTTTCATGCTGCGTTAATGCATTCATTCATCTCAGACTGACTTTATAGACTGGGTTATAATAGAAGAATTTTAGTGCAGATAAACAGCCTTCACAATCTTTTGATTCAGGCAAAAGTTTCTGGAAAAGTTATTTAACTGACGATAACGCCCATCATCAATACATCTCCTCATTTGGTAAGGAACTGTAATATTTATCTCATGAGGATGATTGTCCTGGAAGAAGAGTATTAATAGGAAGCAAAACGGCTTTTACGTCACTCCCCTGTAATCTGCATATTTAGTCACTTTAATGGCATTGTGGTGTTACGAGTTGACCTGAGATGTTTTGATTCAGTAGTATGGTTTGGTATTACTATACTGGCAACAGCCACTATCACCAGATACCAATCGTATTGTATTGTTATGGATCACACTATCCCATCGTGGCAAATGAAGAAATAGTCCTCTGTTCCTATTTAGGATGACACAAAGAGCATAGAAAAGGTTAGTGCAATACAGCTGCAAGAAATTTATCACAAGTCTTGGACCTGTAACATTGAAAGATCCTCCTCTAAGATGCAACAAGCTGGATTTTAAAGACATTGCCAGGTCTACAAGGTGATGATGCATTTGAATTGCTAGATTTTTTTTTAAAGCTCCATCATGCTGCTTCACCTGTTGGCAAGATTAGGCTTTGTGAATCTGGCCATAAAAAGAGAAAAACAGGCCTGAGACAGGTGGCTTTATTTAGCCTGGGGGTTGAAGAGCTGCTATTGCTTTTGGTGAATCATTCTGCTTTGGGAATAGGATTGCCTGCTTGCTTCCTACCTACCCAGCATCTAGTAAGCAAGCACACACACCCCGCCTGCATGCACACAGACATGCACACACACACACACTGTTCCAGTATTCTAATTGCCAAGGAAGCAAATCCTATAAAGCAACACTGGAACATCTACCTGTTCAGAGAAATAGGAAATGCAAAATGATATAAAGCAGCAGCACAGTACAGAACTGATTACATAGGATGTACTGGTATGAAACTTGGGGCCACATGATGGAACAGTATCCTATCATGGCTGGTAGACTTTTCTTGATACTGGAAAGACAGATGCACCAATGTCCCCAGAACATTGCTGTCACTACTCAGTGCCAAAAATGTTTCTAATAGCTTAGTCCTTATGCATGTTTATTCAAAAATAAGTCTTGGTGATCCAGGGACGTAAGTGTGCGTAGAATTGCTGCATAAAAGACAGCTTCAATCATACACACACATTGGAAGCAAATACAGCTGAAATTGAAACAGTGAGACTTAAGTTCTATGCAAGTGATTGGTCTGTATGGAGACGTATGCATGGAGAGTGGATTGTGCTCATGTCTGCTGACATTGCGTAGTATTGTCCCTGACCTCCACATGTTTGAAAACCTGCAAGGTGCCTATGTGCATACAGCGATGCCCTGATGTTTGTTCAGAGCCTACATATGTTAGGGTATACAAATGTAGGTCCCTGTGCAAATGTTATCACAAACCCATGCAAACAGGTCATGGCCAGTAAGCTAACCAATGAACACAATCCAGAACTCTTCCACATGCCCATCTTGCTTCATCTACAAAAGCTTTATTTTCCAATAAACACGCATAGGATTGGGCTGTAAATCTACAAGCAAAGTTCATAACGGCTGTGGATTTAGGTAGACCAGGTGGCTGGTTTCCTCCTTGGATAAAAAACATAGAAGGCTTGCATGATGTCAACATCAGCTGCCAGCAATTGTCAATCCCACCCAGAAAGTGATTAATAGAGATAAACTGCCTTCTTCAATTGTTATGTTGAGGGATGCAGAAAGCAATTATCAGTAGTTCTATGAAAGCTTTTGGAAAGCTTGATTTATTCCAAAGTATTGTCGAAGGCTTTCACGGCTGGAGAAAGTTGGTTGTTGTGGACACTGTCATAGACACTGAGAGATCTCTGTCTTTTGGTGCTACACCTCTGAAGATGCCAGTCACAGCTGCTGGCAAAACGTCAGGAACTACAATGCCAAGACCATGGCTATACAGCCCGGAAAATCCACAACAACCAATATTCCAAAGTAGTTTAATCAGCTGGGAATGTTGACATGCTCAGAAGAGAAATCCTAGGCGGAATAAAGTGCAATGCTTGTGGTACATTTTCTCACCTCTTTTTCACTCTCTAAAATGGCCAGAAGAAATTAATTCCAGGTACTGAAATTGGTACCCGGGTGGACTGACTTGGATAATGTTTACAAGTTTCAGCAAATGCAGAATGATGACCACAGAGTGACCCGTTCCTGCTCATTTGACCGTTGAAATGAGAAGGGAAACCTGGCAGAACCCAGCAAGGCTGATCCGGTCCACAGCTTTCCCTTGCAGCACTGCCATACCAATTCATTCATCTTTTATGCATTTCCTTCCTTCTAGAGATTTCAGTATACGCTGTGCACTCATGTTCTACCTTGCAGGAAGACTATACCAGTTACATCCTTTTGTGAGAAAGTAAGAGTGCACTGGACTACTACTCTAGAACAGGCTTGCTCTACTTAAGTGATCATTATAGCCGCCATTGTATCATCTATTTTGTCACCTCAATTTCAGAATTCCAATATTTACTTCCCAGTTTTAAAATTAATTTTCTTTATTTCTCTTCACTTTTGCTAAGTATTTTGGCTATTTCTGATGCCAACGGAGGCAAGGCATGGTGAGCAATATGTAGGCAGAATGGACTGCATAGACAGCCTGCAAAATGAGGAGGATGCCGTCAGTTCTTAGGAGTGTGCAGTCTGGGATTCATGATTGAGCTAGATAGCCAGATTTATGCCAATCCAGCATGATCCAGATCAAATTGGAGAATCTTGGATCAGATCCAGCGAGCTAAACTGTGCTAGGAAGTATTTATTTGGTTACAGGTAACTGCAGCAGAGGCACAGCAACTACAAATGAGAGGGCAGCAGCATGAGTGAGAGGGCAGCCAGCAGCCTGAACAAGACGGTAGTGGCATGAAGCACAGGCAAGCTCTACACTGTGGCAGGAGAATGGTGCCAGGCTGATGGGGACAGGAAGCACCAGGCAGAGGGGATTCCTGTCTCATCCCAGCCCCTCCACCTCCACCTGAGCACCAAACTCCTCCAACTGCCTAAACTTCATGGCTCCAGTGAGCCTCACTCCACTCCGTTTGCTTCAGTTATTGTCTTCTCTACTTTTACACAGGGGTTCTTTGGATGAACATTGGGATTCTCTGGTTAGGCATTGGTTCTCCTCCTTCACTTTGGTTTTGTTGGGCTTTGTTGGTTCAGCTTCATTGGAGTGGGACTTGCACTTGGGACTGGCTTTTGGCCAGAGGTTCCCTTTGGATGAGGGTTTTCTTTGCCTGGAAAGCCTTGGAAATTTCCCCCCATGGAAACAATGGAGAGAGGCTGGGGGCAGCTTGTTCAGGGGACCATAGAATTGGATCCCAGAGTCCAATCTTCCTGAAATTTGGGGTGTCCTTAGTGGACAGGAAAGAGTAGGTTTCCTGAAATTTAATGGAGTTTACTTAAAAAACAACTCCCCAGCCCCCATAGGGAATAATACCCAGATAAATTCAGGATTCTCTAAGAAGATTAGAGAATATGACCCAGATTTAGGAATACAGAATTTTTTTTGTATCTCTGAAACCCAGACCCAGATCACTTGAATTTTGGGAAGGTGCACACCCCTATCAGTCATATCTTACCCACTCTGATATGTTCTGGGTAAATAAGTGTCAATGGACTGAAATCTCAGGGCTGGGTCTGTTCTGCCTCTAGGCTTGAGAAATCACACTGACAGTAGCAGTCTCTTCTTATAGTCAGCACAAATCCTGGGGTACCCCAGGCTCTTATACCAGGTGGTTAATGAGATCATAGCTTTAGGGGGTAAATATGACTCAAGGGTCAATTGAACTTGGCTAGAAGAGGAATCTTCTGGGCACCTGATACCACTTCCTCACTGAGGTGGTTTAGGTCAGGTCAGTTTCTGCATAGGCGGCTCCCTGAGAGATCTATGCATGCCACCTTAATTGATATCTTCCAAGAAAATCAGGTTATTAATGTAGTAAATAGATAAGTAGCCATTCTATTTAGTTTTTAGTGCTGTGTAATATTTACAAAGGCGCGGAAGGATTTTTCTTGATTTTTTTTCCCATTCGTACCAAGCATGATTGATAACATGCGTGCACCCTTACCTTTTGTCTGAGCTTTATTTTTAATCTGCTGCTGAACTGGGAAAGGAGAGAGTTGCAACTTTTTCTGTCATCAGCTCTCTTCCCTTGTCACATTGTGTGGCACATACATGCAGCAGAGGAGAGTAGATAACAGGGGCAAGGAAAGAGGGGGTGGGCATTCGGCAGCAGATTTTAAGGCACGGGGGAGGGCATATTCCACAGGTGGCAACCTTTCAACTTGGCAACATTTTGGTATGTTAAAAATAAATTAACGAATGTGTGGTTGGAGCATATTTGAAAAGGTACATCATATTTCCTCGACTGCAAGGGGGAAAAGGAAGAGGAATAGCATACAACTGAACATCAAGTGTTGTTTAGCACGTACAGCTTGCACAAACAGCGCCTGCAGGTTCACTCTTGATTTTCCTTTAAAGGTTCTCATTTTTGACTGCTCCCTGGTTTTTTTTAAAGCTAAGTTGGGTCTGCTAAGTTCAGTGAGCATTTCTTTGAATTTTTTAAAAATGCGTCATCTCAGTTCCTTGCCTCTTAAGACAAGGTTCATTGACCAACAAGTCTCCTTTCCCCTGTTTACATTTGGGGAGGGGGAGGCAGAGAGAGGGAAAGAGTACAAAAATCCATTTGGTTTGGATCCTGTCTCTAAATGAGAATTCCTTTCTCATGGCTCTTGAAAACAGTCTTGCCCTGAAGATCATCAAGTGATCCAGTGTACTCCCAGCACTTGAAACGTTAATTAAACTTACACATATTTTTTCTGATCCACACTAAAAAAGCATTAAGCAGCCAGGGTTGGTGTAACAACAGAGATGGGTAGAGGAAGAAGTTATTTAGCTCTTCCAGATTTCAAGGTGTTGTGGTCTGTTCTGAACTAGATGGGGTAGCAGAGAACTTAAATGGATACAGCAGTAGCCAGAGTAGCAAGAGGTTGGATTGTCAAATCTGAAAATGAAAGCTGGTTGAGATGGGGGGGTGGGGGGGTGGATCTGGTAGAAGGAAAAGAAGTTGGAAAAAGCCCATAAGAGGTAGGAAGAAAAAACTGGGCCAGTCTAAGATATTTCGGTGCCTGAGGTGGCACCACACTCTGTGTTTCACAAACAACTTATAAAGTAGCACAATCTACCTGTGCAAACTGCATTGCATGAAAGCACCACCACAGCTCTTGCACAAGTCCAACTTATTTGGTGAAGGTTATACGTTCTAGGACAGGTCTTCCACCTTTAACGATAGCCAAATACCTCAGTGATAAAAGAAGCTATGATGACTAGCCTTTTGGTGTAACAGCATTAGTTAGGGAGAATGTCTTCTCTGGTTGTGAGGTGGATCCTTCCCTTCTTACTTGAAAGAATTGCTGTTTGGCAGCACACACACAATTACAAATGAAAAAAATAGAATAATAAGAATTAGGAAGGAGCACCAGCTTTCTCCCTTGCTTTTTATGCAACCAGCCAGAATGTTAAAAAGCAAGCAGACCGTTTCCCCCTGAATGACTGGTAAACCTCTGTGGGTGATGTGGCTGCCACACATCCTCGAGGCAGCGGAATGTGTTTCCAACAAAATAAAAGAAAGGTAATTATTGACTTTCAGCCAACTGTCCAAATAGGTTAGAAGTTCACAATGTAAAGTCTGGAGAACAGTTGGATGGAAAACAGGAAAAGTTAGCCTATTCATATTCTGTGCTTCTCTAGAAAAATTTAGTAACCAGTCCAGGAACAGAGATTCTTGCGTACTGAAGCCAAGTTAGGCGTATGTTGTATTTCCCTGTCAGTACATGAAACTTTGCCAAGCTGCTAACAACTCAAGACACCACTCTTGAAGGGAAGGGCATTAACTTTCTGCTAAATGAAAAATAGATTTTCCCTGGAAAGCTCCTCTTTATAGGCATTTAAAAGGAAGTTTTGGCATATAGTTAAAAAGCTAAATCTGACAATTTGAACAACTGTCAAAAAATGTAATTTCCCATTTTGGGTTAGGATAATAGCAAATGTAATTTAGGTATATATAGTTGCAATATTGATATTCGACTGTTTAATCTGAAATAATTGAAATGACCCCTGCTATCAGCAAAAGCTACCCAGTCCACAATCCCATTGAGCCAAAGTAGTAGAACTAACATGCTACAGTCTTATTCAATTAAACAAGACATGCCTGTCATATACATTTGCATGATTTAACAGTCAGTGCTGTATTCCTAAAGAATTCCTGCCATTTTAGCTCCTTCTTCTCCTTACTCTGCAGAATTAAAAGCTATTTCATACGTGATGTTCTATATGGGAATTAGAAAATATTTAAAAACGTTTGGATATTGTTGCGTCTAAAAGAAAAATATCATTCATGAAGCAGCCTTACTAGGATTGCCACCACCCTCTTCAGAAGTGGAAAAGAGGGGGTCGCGAGACAGTCCTTAATCCTGGCTCCTCAGATGCTCTGGAGGCCCTGATGATGTCACCTCGGGTTGAAAACCAGAAAATATGGAGTCTCAGTGGGGCCAAAATCAGCCACGTTTGGGGCTGATATGGCCCTGCTGAGACCATGTAGCTTCCAGTTTTCCACTGGGAGTGCATCATCAGGGCCTCTGGAACACTTGTGTGTACCATTTTGCCACCTGCTGCAGTGGCTCCTGGCTAGAGATGGGCACGAACAGTAATACGAACAAAAAAAAAGCCACAAACAGCCTAATCTGCTGTTCGCGAACAAGGTGTTCATGAGGCCCCATTCTAAACTAACAGGTGGTCAGTCCAAGCCTCCTTCATTGCTGTTCTTCTTGCTGTTTGTCAAGCCAGACAGTCTGGCACCTGCAATCAATTCCCTTGGCAATTTAGGCAGGGATTGTCTGAACTCTGTCTGAACTCCTGCTGTTGTCCTGGAAACCCCAATCTAAGCTCAATTTAGCTTGATAGGCAGGTCTTTCTTTCAAGTATGGAGCTCCAAATTTGTTACAACAAGGGAGCAAAGACCAGGGGGGCTCCCAGCTCTGACTTTGCAGACAGTGGAAAGGGAGAGACAGTTGCTGTTACCATTTTGATAGAGAGAGTGCATTGGAGCTTGAATTTTCTTTGTGTGTGGTGAGATAGGGATCTACCCCTTCAAGTTCCAGGGCTGCTGCCAGGCTCTGGGCCAAGCTATTATTTATTATTGGTACCTTTCCTGCTGCCTGCTCAGGTCTGGGAGTGGTGCGGTAGGGATCTTGACCAAACTTGGATGATGGCTGGAGGAGAGCCTGCTGGCCCCCACGAACAGCCAACCGCGAACATGTTCGTGAACAGAACCATGTTCATGGTTGTTTGTGAGTCCCTGTTCATGGATGGCGATAAACAATGAACATCATGTTCGGGGGGGGGGGGTTTCTGTTAGTGCCCATCTCTACTCCTGGCCCACCCCCCTCCTTTCCCCCCTGCCTGTCAGGGGGCTGGCATCCCTAAGCCTTACCTTACAATATGGAATTGTACATTCTTTGATGGAGCTATACTCTTCTAAGAAAAGTCTCAACCTCACTCACATCATAGAGGGAAAACCATGAAAACTGAACTCTTTAAAAACTCTTTTGTAATTCAGACATTCCTTTTTTTAATTTAAATTTTGTTTATTTAGATACTTTTACCATGCTTTACTGCAATGAGTGTAGGCACAAAGCAGCTACAATATGGAAGAGCAACAGAACATAAATACAACAATTCTGCTATTCTATGCAGAGTTACTCCAGTCTAAGCCCATTGAAATCAGTGGGCTTAGACTGGAGTAACTTCGCTTAGGATTGCACTGCAAATCTATTTAGCAACTCACAGGAGAGGGAAAGGGACAGAGCAGGTGGTAAAATCTTTTCCCCTGATGGCAACAGTCCCCTGATGGCAGCAGGCACTTCTTTCCTTCCAGGAGGCAGCTCCCTTTAAGCTTCTAAGACTGGAGGGCAGAGCAAGAGATAAAAGATATGCCCATGATGGATGGCAACAGTCTCTTTCCAGGCGCTATCTTCAGACATACTTTCTTAATTCAAGTATTTATCCTTCACTGTATTGCAACTTAGGCTGTGTAGTCTGCAAGATGTGTCATATCAGTCATGTTTCATTGTTTAAAACCAAAGGATGACTAACAGAACCCTAAATGGAAAATTTAATTCAAAAACTTCACTTATCTGCCTCACAAGATGGTAATTCTATTAGCGGTTCCCTCAAAAAGATATTACAAGTGGGGAACCTCAAGGACTTGCAGAGGGCATCTCATCTTCCCCTCCCCCACCATGTCCTCTTTTCTTCCCTGCCCCCCATAGCCTCTCCTCCTTTTCCTGCTTCATTCTCTCCTTCCCACCCACCGTTGTCTGCCCCATCTTCACCTTTCCCCCTCTCCCCTATGGCCCAGTTGCATGGTGCTGGCTGAGCTCAGCCCATGGAGTGGAACCTGCAAAGACTTGCAGGGAGTACTTTGCTTTTCCTTGCATCCTTTTCCCCTCACTATTTCTTCTTTCCCTCCTCCTGGCAGCCTCCATATGCTCACCTTTCCCTGCGTCCTTCTCTCCTTCAAACCCACGAAACAACTTACTTTTTATCTGCCCCCTCCATCTTAAGCTATATTACTAATTTAATTCCTTTATATACTGCCTTTCTCCACAATGGGGGCCCAAAGTAGCTTACATCATTCTCCTTGCCTCCATATTATCCTCACAACAATCCTGTAAGGTATGTTAGGCTGAGAGTGTGTGACTGGATCAAAGCAGATTGGTGATTCAAACATGGGTCTCCCAGATCTTAGTTCAAACCATTACACTATACTGACTTTGGGCAGGGGGTACTGTTGAACAGTAGCATGCAGCCAGGTCTAGGTGAGCCATGCAAATCATGTGGTATCAAGTCATCTGGTGGCTACTAATGGGCCTAACCCCAATGAGTCCTCCCTCAAAAGCCAAAGCAGCACCAGAAAGGGCACCACCTCCTCTTCCTGCCTTTTTTTGAGAGAAATCAAGCCTGGAATACGTGCTAAACTGTTATGGTTGCCTAGCAACAGCCATTGAGGGCATCTGGTGCTCCTTTTATCATTTTGGGTCCCCCCCCTCCCGGCCAGGTATTCAGATTTTTCTGCAAAACTGGGGCAGTTTTCAGGCATGTAGGAAGATCTGTCTTGTCTGTTTGTGGCTGCAGTCTCCTGATTTAAATATCCACAGAACAGAGCTACTTAATTATTAGTATATAAGATATATGTGACCAAATTCTATTATTTTGATTGTGGGCCCTTTGACTTTTCTGTCTTCCACACCTTCTACAGAAACTTTCAAGCAACATGTAGAAATATAGTGAATCCATTTGATTTCATTTTGATATGGGGAATTAGGTCCTAGAATTGGACATTTTCAAACTGTTCTTGACTGTGACTAATCTAAAACTTTGAGAGGTTTTTTAAAAGTTTCAACAGATTTATAAGGTTAATAGTGTTTTAGTAAATTGGAGTTCAAATCCCCACTCAACCCTGTCACTGGGTGACTTTGGGCCATTTACTCCCTTGATTTAATTTACCTCACAGGATTGTTGTGAATAGAGGTGGGCACAATAAAAAAAAAATCCCCGATCAAGCTGATCGTGGATCAGTGCCAGCGACGATCCCGAATTAACAATCCACACCGATCATCTCCCCTTTCTGATCCGTGGATCGTGGATTGTGGAGGCAAAAGCGGAGGGGCGCCAGCGGCATCTGTGTTTGTGTTTGGCTGTCTGTGTTTCACCGTCAGAGCTGCCTATCAGGGTTTGCAGGGATGAGATTGGAGTGCCCATGGCTACAGAACACCCCCTCCCTCCCTTGGGTGTCTTCTCCCAGCTGGTGACTGCTTTGCTGCTCCGTGGTTGGAAGGAAGCCCTGCTGATCAAGGCAAGCTGGGCTTCCATTCGCGTTTCCAGGGCGACAGAAGGAGGGCAAACACAGCTCAGGCATTCCCCTGGCTCCGTTGCCAGGGCAATAGATTGCTGGTGTCTGAGTGTCTGGCTTCCCGATCCAAGCACGATCGCCCCGATCCAGCCCCCCTCCCGACCGCTGGATCATTGGCCGTGCCCAAGCACGATCCGCCAGGTCCCGATTGTGCGATTGCCATTATCGTGGGTTTTTTCCGATCATAATGCGGATCGTGCCCATCTCTAGTTGTGAAGCTAAAATGGAGGAGCAGAGAAAATTGGCTTCTGCTCTGAATTCACTGAAGGAAGAGTTAGGTAAGGTTTGTAATAGATAATACCACTTCAAAGCTGCGTATGTGTAACAGCGAACGCACAGTTCCAGTGAACTCTGAAAAATGTGATCCTGTCACAGAAGTAAAAACTTTACTGAAGATTTTGAGACCTTTCTAAGAACTGTATTTCTCATAGTTCTTCAACTCAAACTCATTAAAAAACCAGTTTATGTTTGTGGGATAGATAAGCCTTAAATGAGAAGGAGACTGTGCTTACACTTTCACAGTTCCTGACCTTCCCTTTCTGTCAGAGTTTAAATCTGTGTTGTGCACCACCTAGCAGTCTACAATTGTTAGGCTACAACAGTCAGAACAGCAGTGGCCTACTTTCCATATGCCTAGCTGATAATATAACCAATATGGTGAGCCATCCAAGATAAAACAGCGAGCCATCAAAGTATCCCACAATATTCAGCTGAATATCATCCGATCATTTTGCAACCTCCATGACACATTAACATCAAAACCATACTTTCTTGGCTCAAAACGATTGGGTACACTGCATAATCAATTTCCCAATGTTTAATTATTTTACAGTTCCAGGGATACTGGAATTAGTGTGAATTTTAGAAAGTAGATATAAGTAGCATCTCTCTCTTTCACACTCACAGAAAGATTTGGGTGGAGGAAGGGTTCTGATTGAAATAACTCAGAAATATACTAACTTGCAGAAATACTAGAGCTGAAATTGGTGAAGAGTTTCAATATTTCTGCCATTTCACTGAACAGCAGCACCTCTGCCAGAAGATAAATCCTGTCAGCTCACCAGAATTGCTTTGGTCAGAAAGAGAAGATGTGAAATGTATGAGAGAAAAGATTCTGTCCAGAAAAGATGTCAACAGTTATCTTGGTTTCCTGCTGAGAAATGGAGTGGAAATGAATGACAGGACACAGAAGGCCAAAAATTGAAAAGGCGGAAATGGGACAAGGGGGCTATGGGAGAAAGTAAAATAGAAATGAGAGATGCGTAAGAGAAAAAGTGAGGGAAAAGCAAATAAAATAGAAATGAAAAGGATGCTCTAAATGATAGAAGGGAGTTGAGCATTCAGGTGGAATTGGTATTACTTTGGATCAATTGCTTTATTCCCCTAAAAAAAGTAGTTTCTCCTTATTCCTACCAGATTTTTATTAGGATTAGGGAATTATCTGTTGTTTGTTGTTTCAGAATATTTTTAAAAAAAATAAGTGAGACTTTCACAATATCCTGAATGGAAATAATCACTTGTCATTTTCAGAGGCGCTGGGGAGCGGCTAGGCTTTCTTTAACTTCAAAGAAGCAGTGCCCTGGCATGAGGCATGGTAATCCCCTAGAAGGAAGAGTGAAATTCAAATGTCACTGACAACAAATATTGATAATAATAATAAATGTCAGGAAAAAGAAGGAGAAAGGGTGGTAGTAAGAGCTTGTGTCCTTTGGTCTGCCTGGTCATGAATATTGGCAGCATGTCATTTTGAGGGTTTAAGAGGTGGGAAAGAACGTTGTTATATTTGAGTTGATGCAGACACCCTCTCATTTAAGCTGGCCCTCTCTACTTTAACTGTCTCTGTTTGTCATATGGTAACATTTTATTCTATGAAAAGTCAGCCACTTCACTGAGCTGTCATAGTGTCTAATAGGATGCACAGAGGCGGCAATTAATTTGTCCTGTTTACGAAAATTTAACTTGGCAGGAATATATCTTCTTCACAACACATTGCCTTTCTGAGATAACCTAGGGTTGTAACTGATTGGTTTTCAGGTGTTCAAAATAAAATTGCCAGCTCATTGTCAGGTTCTACTCTTGTTCTTTTAACACACTTTGTGTAACCATATCATTTCACATCCATACGGTCATGATGTATTCTTTCTTTACCTGCAGGCCAAAGGATCTCTTGACACAGTAACAGTTAACTGGTATTCTTATAAAGAAGCATGCTTGAAAAAACTGCAATCATCTAAGGTAAACACAGGTAAGAAAAGAATGATCAAGGACAAATATGCCTTTTATTAGCTTTTATTAGATCTCTAGATTCCATCTGTGAGTTTGCTATAGCTTAATGGCAAAAAACATGCCTTGCTTTTAGAAGGCAGGAGGTGCATTTCTCCTCGGTGTCTCAAGGCTAATAAATTATTCTGACATGCCAGAGTTCCTGCCTGTCAGATTAAACTGTACTTTTTCTTTGTTTTAAATTTTTGATTTTGTAATTCACTTTTTAGAAGCCCATCAAATTTTGAAGCAAAAATTGACTGACACACATAGACCGAATCAAAGTCATTCTCTGTCAAAATCCATCGATGTGAATTGTTTCAGCTTTCTAGTTATTTGTTGTTTACTAAGAGATGTGGCTAACCATCTGTGCACAAAAGGCGCACAGAATTTTCCTGCTTGTCTTTCCATTCCTGCAGCCCCTTCTAACTCCCTAAATGATCATTCATGAATCCTGATATTGTGGGACCTGTGCAAAAGAACAGCCAGGTCAGTGGGCTAGAGTGTGGAAGAACAAGGGGATGAAATCGACCCTTTTCCTCTGCAAAACTGTGATTGCAGAAAAGCGATTTTTCCCCACCCCATTCCTTCCTCACTGCCCACCCCCATCAGTGCAGTGATGTCTCCACACTCAGGGCCGGCACACACATTGAGGCCAGGTAGGCGGTAACCTCAGGGTGCGGGGTGCCAGAGGGGGCACCGGAGGAGGCGCGGGGGGCAGAAGCGCACGCCATGGAGCTGCAGCCTCCTAGCCCTCCCGCGCCGCGCCGCCGCCAGCACACGTCCCCGGCTGGGCGCAGCAGCCGCAGGCAGGCATCTGAGGCAGCGCAGGGCAACCGAGCGGGAGAGCTGGGAGGCCACCGGCACGCCATCCCAGCTGCCCGCCACAGCAATCAGGCTGGTGGCGCACACGCGCCCATGATGATGTCACACGTGACATCATCATGCAGGCTGGTGCGTGTGCGTGCCTGGCCCACCAGCCGGCTGGCTGCGGGCGCCAAAAACCCTGGCGCCACTGCTGTCCACACTGGTCTTGCAACCCTAGGACTAATATTTCTGGGAGTCAGAAGATGTTGCAGATCTAAAGAAAAAGGAAAGAAAACTCTGCATTCCATACATAGAATGGCTGAATACACATTGCTATATTTATTCCCTACCATTCAGCCACTCATAGGATCGGAATAACAAAAATATACAATAACAAAAATATTACAATAACAAAAATATAAACTACAAAACTGCATAAACCTATCAAAACCCACAAAATAATTTTTTTTAAAAAAATTCTATGTCAACTTTTCACCCAATTCAGGGTTCCCAAGGCAGCGAACATCAAAATATTTCAAACATTAAAAAGTACTTAATATTCAAATATATATATATAGTATGTAAAATATGAAATATTTAAAACAAATAAAACATAATATTAACACATAAAAATATAGCCACATAAACATATAAAGGCACGCAAACAGGTAGGAGGCTTATAAAAGTTATTGAGGGAACAGCAGACCAAACCAAATCAATTGCAATGGTTGTTGTGGGTTTTCCGGGCTGTATTGCCGTGGTCTTGGCATTGTAGTTCCTGACGTTTCGCCAGCAGCTGTGGCTGGCATCTTCAGAGGTGTAGCACCAAAAGACAGAGATCTCTCAGTGTCACAGAGATCTCTGTCTTTTGGTGCTACACCTCTGAAGATGCCAGCCACAGCTGCTGGCGAAACGTCAGGAACTACAATGCCAAGACCACGGCAATACAGCCCAGAAAACCCACAACAACCATCGTTCTCCGGCCATGAAAGCCTTCGACAATACATCAAATCAATTGCATTCAGTACTCTGGTTTCTTCCTGATAAAAATGAGTCAGGTTTATTCACGGGTTCACACACTCTTTCCTTCCCTCATTCCATCACACACAAAGCCAAAACTGATTCCCCACTTGAAAAAAACTACAGTTTGTTATGATGTCCCCATTTGGTTAAGCCAGGTTTATAACCCCAGTTTGTAGGGGGGGGAAACCACCCGAGTTTGATCATCGCAACAACCTGCAGTTTCTTTCAGACAACAATCAAGTGACAGAGGAAGCAAATGTAGAAACCTGAGAATAAACCAAGATCACTAAACAAACCAGCATTTGATTGTAAGGTTTGAATATAGTCAGTGTGGTATATCCAGCCTTCTGTGGACTTTGTTGACCAGGACTTCCCTGTATCCTGTTCTCTCTGTAGACCACTGAACTTCCAAAAACTTGTGTCTGGAGGGTTAGCAGTGCCTTCAGGAACAGGGCCAAGAACAAAGTGTAGGTTCTATAGTGATATGCCATTGTGTCTTCATAATTCTGTGCTTGGATACATGCTAGTATGAGTTACAGTTCTCGTTTTTAGATGTATATAAGACAGCTTACCTAAATTGGTGGCAAAAATCCCACTGACTTAAATCGACTCAAGGTTCCATGGCACCACAATTCTAATGACATTCATGCACCTGATGTTGCCTTAAATAAACTCAGGATTTCCACCAGGGACAACCATTGATCTTCAAAGAGACTGCATAGGTTCCCCCCTCACACACGTACAAGAAGTGTCTTCTTTGATTTTCACTGGCTTAATTCCATCAATATAAACTTTGGTCGTTTCCATGTCAAATGATATGAATAATTACATTGTTAAAATGAGCTTCTGTTTGAAAGATCTCAGAACAGAACTACATTAAGCACGTGGTGGTTGCCGCCAAAAATGGCAATGACATATTGAATCCTCCACTTTCATTTGCTATAATGTGTACTCTACAGCAGCCAATCTATGTTCAGATATCATGAGGTATTCATTATTCCATACCAGCAGTTAATTTTGAAAGGCAGAGAAGAGGAAATGTGCAATACTGTGCCAAATGTGTAATACTTTGCCCTTAGGACATAAATAAATTGCCCCCTCACAGGGTGAGAGGGAATTAAATACAATAGCGCCATTATGGGTAGTGGCGGCACATTGCGTTTATGTGTAGCTCTACCCTCATGCCATGGACACAGCAACCAAATATACACATTCTGAAATTCGGTTATTGTGTTCGAGAAACTGTATTTCTTTAGCTCTACTTATATTTCCCTCAAATCATATCTTCTGACATTGGACTAACACCAATTCAGAGGATGAATTGCTGTTTGAACCATTAAAGGATCCAAGCGAAGGTATAAAAATTAATTTGGGGGCTAACCTATCTATTTAGGAAGTTCACATTTTTCTGGCACTTCTGGACACATCTGCAAAACCCATTAGCCCGTATTAAGATACTTTCACAGCTTTTAATCACAAAGTAGATCCTTAGCTGTGATAAATGGCAGATCTACGGATTCTACTGTCAGCCATGTTCCTACACCTCATGGTCCTGCAAATTAGTGTGACCTGGATGCTGATGAAGTGTTTCAGCACTCTTGCCAGCAGTGTTAGCGTGGGACTGTCCTGTGTTCTCACATTCGCTGAATAACTTTAAGTGGGAGTGTAGCAAATCCTGACAGGGTGACAGGGCAGGCACAGTCTCTGTAAATTAATAATCCAAGGTGGCTGTTCTGATATGGTCAGTGCTTTGGATTGCAGGCATTCTCTCAATTCTGTATCAAACCATGGGCATGATTATTTACTGAAGATGTTTTTCACCAGCATTTCTCTGACAATGGACTGGTTAATGTGAAGTTTTCCCAGGTTCAGCACATCACTCTAGTCTCAAAAGCTCCTTGATTTCTCACTTTCTTTCTGCCACAGCATATAAGCCTTCCTATCAATAAGCCCTATATGAGGTAGTCCTGTTTTCTATTTGTCCTTCCTTCTTTTGACTCTATGGGCCAAGCTACAAGTGGTGAATGACACTTGAAGGGCAAGTATTGGATTCTAATTAAGGCACGTTAACTAAACAAACTGCACATAGAAAGCTCTCATCCAAGTTAGAGAACCTATGATTGTTTATTTATCTAAAGAAATGTATTTACATAAGTTTAGTGGAGAGAAAGAACTAGCTACTGATCTAACTAGCTAGGATGGCTTTAGATTGAAAGTAGGCCATCTCTGTCAGGAGGAGACACCATGCTGCCTCCCCTGGTGCATGCAGGGAAGAAGTGAGAGAGAAGGGAAGGAAGGAAGTTCCCCTGGCGGGAAGGAGACTGATAGGAACCTATCTATCTAACTGACTCTATGGTTGTTGCCTTCCTTCTTCTCTGCTGGCAGTCCTAAAGGTAGGGTTGCCAGTTCCAGGTTGGGAAATTCCTGGAGATCTTGGGGGTGAAACCTGGAGAAAGTGGGGTTTGGGGAGGGAAAGGACCTTGGCATGGCATAATTCCATAGAGTCCATCCCCCCAAAGTAGCCATTTTCTCCAGGTGAACTGATCTCTGTGGCCTGGAGACCAGTTGTGATTCCAGGAGATCTCCAGCCACTACCTGGAGGCTGGCAACCCTAAAGGCCTGAGCAAGAGACATTGCCAGTCCCTTCTTCTAACATTCTACTCATCATTCCTTCAAAACTGTGTTCCACTCTCTGTCACATTTTCTTAAGCCATACTATCAGTCCCTCTCAACTTCCCAGCACAGGCCATTCTGTGACTTATTCCTGCATGATCTTTTTCTCTATTCTCCATTGTCCACTGAGCTCCCTTCTATCCCTTTTATTTTGGCCTCTGCTTCCAGCCTCCTCCACCTAGCCATCTTCTCAGATTCTGTTCTACTGCCACCACTTCTCTTTTGTATAAACACCTGAGGCAGGACCTGCCTCTGGAGGTCTCTGTCCCTTGACTTTCCTATTTCCTGGACCTTCTTCACATGATAGTGGGATTCACATATCTAGCTTTTCATACATAAACTGAGAGCCAAGCTACAAGTGATGCCTGACACAGGTTGGACACTTGTCAGCTTCCCTCAAGTTTTGATGGGAAATGTAGGTGTCCTGGTTTTACAGCTTGGCTCTCCATTACAGCTGCAAGACCAGGATGCCTACATTTCCCATCAAAACTTGAGGGAAGCTGACAAGTGTCCAACCTGTGTCATGCGTCACTTGTAGCTTGACTCTGAGGATTTAAGGTCTATTTTAATAGATAATGGAGTGTGGGCTGTGCTTTGTTTGAATTGTTTCCTAGCCCACCTCTGAAATGCAGATGCATAAAACAATATAGGAGAATGACCTGAGCAAAAGGCAGGTTTAGTATTCCTCCTCACCCATATGTGCAACTTCTGTAAAAAGAGAGAGACTCCTATTCCTCACTTTACATATGAATAAATACATGTAGTTCTCCGCCCAACCATTTCCCATCTACAGTTTGGCACTTGAGCTGTATGGCTGTTAAAAACTCTGCCTGCAAAGCTGTCTTTGTGTGATAGTTTTTCTCTGGCCAACTTTGTTTTTCATTCTTCTTACAGAAATATCTATTGATCATATTTTTATTGTGGGCAGTGAATAAGTTTTTGAAAATTCTATGACATCACAGCAACTCAGCTAATGACTGAGGGTGGAATGTTACAGACAAGCTCTGGTTCAAATATAATCTCAGCCAACAGCTTCACTAAATGGCCTTAGGCAAAACACTATTCTATCTGCCTCACTTCAATCTGTATTATTGGGTAATAATAACATGTATCTGGATGTTATAGAGATTATTCTTATATATAAATGCTAATTATTATTATTAGATTCTGAATCATTTGACTAAAACTGTGCTCTCTTGAGATCTTCCTGATTAATTTTTTCTCACTCATTTTGGTTTATTTCCTGTGGGTATGTTGCCTGACCAAGATGATAACTTCTGAGGGTTATTTGAATGCTGATGATTATTGTTATTCATTTTTAAACTTTTAAACTAACCTCTTTGCGTCTTGAGAACATCTTGATTCATTTTCTCTCACTTATCTTCATTTGTTTCCTGTTGATATGTGGCAAGACAAAATGTGACATGGTTAACCAGGGGTCATTTCATAAAAAAAGAGCTGCAGGAGCTCATCAGCATAACTCAGAATAACACATTAGCATATACCACGTCCCTTGACATCACCGGAAGTGTGTCATTAGCATAATTGATTTGATCTGGCCCAAAATGGTCAGGATTTGGCTGCTGTCAGATGGGGGAGTGTTCACCCACCTGGATGTGGCCCGATCAGGGCCGGTTTGGCCCCAATCCAGGCTGAAAAGGGCCCAAAATGACTCAAAATGGCCATTTTGGGCACGTTTTTGCCTGGATTGGGCCCAAAACTGCTGAGATCAGGTCAGTGCTGGGCAGGGGAGGGGTCCCCCACCAGGCACCAACCCAATCCTGGTGGTTTTGGCCCTGATCCGGGCCAAAACGGGCCCCAAATGCCCAAAAACAGGCATTTGGGGCCTGTTTAGGCCCAGATCAGGACCGAAACAGCCTGGACCAGGTCAGTACTGGGCAGGGGAGGGTTTCCCCAGGGGAGGGTTTCCCCACCCAGCACAGACCCAATCCCAGCTGTTCTGGCCCCGATCCCAGCAGAAATGGGCCCAGAATGGCCATTTTGGGCCGGTAGGGCCCAGATTGGGGCTGAAACAGCTAAGACCAGGTCAGTGGTGGGTGGGGGAACCCTCCTTTGCCTGGCACCGACCTGATCCTGGCCGTTTTGGCCTCAATCCCATTGGAAATAGGCCAAAAAGTGGCTGAAAATGACCATTTTGGGCCCATTTTGGGGCCAAAACGGCTGGGACTGGATTGGTGCTGGGTAGGGGAGGCTTCCCCCACCCAGCACCAACCTGATACCAGCCATTTCGGCCCTGATTCCAACAGAAATGGGCCAAAAATAACCCAAAGTGGCCATTTGGGGCTCCTTTGGGCCCGGATCAGGGCTGAAATGGCCTGGATTGGGTCGGTGCCAGGCAGAGGAGGCTTCCCCTGTCTGGCACCAACCCACTCCTGGCCGTTTTGACACTGATCCTGGCAGAAATGGGCCCAAAATGCCCCAAAGTGACCATTTTGGGCCCTTTGGGGCCTGGATCAGGGCCGAAATGGCCAGGATCAGGTCGGTGTTTCAGCCCCGATCCAAGCCGTTTTGGCCCCAACCGAGGCCGAAACGGCCCCAAATGGCCAAAAGTCAGATGGGCAGGGCCACCTGACACATAACCTGTTGGGGGAACTGCCGGAACGGCATTCTGGAGTGTTCCCCCTCAAAATGAGCCCTGTGGTTAACCAGTGCATTCTTTTGGTATGTTGTGCTTGTTTCGCTAGCTCATTTCATTATGCTGAGTTGCAAATTTGTTCAGTTTGTGTGTTTGTGAGAACCTTCAGTTACATCTAGCCAGCTTTTCTGCTGGTGAAAAAGTAAAACAGTGTCCCCTTTCCTGCAAAAAAGGCTTTGCTGGAGATCATGGAAACTGTATTGACAAAAGCAATTTAGAAGGTTTGCCAACTCTGTGTAGTAGAATTCCTGGAGATTTGGGGGCAGAGTCTTAGGAGTTTGGAGGGAAGGAGCTTAACAGGGACACAATGCTGTAGAGTCCACTCTCCAAAGCAGCCATTTTCTCCAGAGGAATTAAATGCTGTGGTTTGAAGATCAGTCATAATTCTAGAAAAGCTCAAGCTCCATGATAAAGAGTGTGAAACAGGAGTAAAGCTAGCAGCCCATCAGGATGACTTTGGGGCAGTCTTCCCTGACCCTTCCCCCCCCCCCCCAATTGTGGGAACGTGGATAGTGTGGAGTCGCAAAATAGCTGGTTGGGAACAAAGAGGAATAAACTGGACACAGTTTACGTTTATTACTACTTACCCTTTATTTACTTGCCAAACTGTTAATGCATAGTGAAGCGCCTACATACAATCTACACGAATGTTCGGTATGGTGTGAATAATATAAGCAAGGTGTGCTTGAATTGGTACACACCTTTGGAACAACATTGCACACAGCTGTCTACCGAAAGACTTACTATCGGGTTGTTTGGAGCAAGAGCACAAGACCAGGGATATATTAGGAGTACTTATTGAGGATTGTTGAATATTTGATATATCAAATATGAATATTTGATATTCATATTTATTCTGATATTCATATTTATTCTGTATTTGTTCTGTATATATTTATCTATTGTATTTGAAAGTTGATGCAGTTTGGGTATACTGTATATGAAATTCACTACATGAGCACTTTGCACTTTATAAAGCGGTAATTGAGAATTTTCTATATTGGTCTTACTGGGTTGATTGTATCCCATGGGGACCATCGGTCCATTTTGGTTGTGAGCATATACCCGTGGCAGCCTCTAGTAGGATTTTCCCATGTGGAGGTTAGCATCCCTATAGGATGAGGAATTGGGCACGGCTGAGTGAAAACACTAGTGAGATCTAACCTGTTGGTTGTAAAGATTTCAGCCTAAAAAATACTCATCTCTATCTGAAACGCTCATGTAAGTTATTGTTTGGATCTGTACAACAATAGTGATTGATACGCTTCATATAGAATAGGCTCATTCAGTGTGGGCATAGAATGTCATGTGATCCAGCTGTACACTTCTCTGAAGATATGAACTTAAACGCAAACCTGCTGGGTTATCACAGAAGTAAATACAGTATATTTAATACTTAGGGCATGCCCTGATGATCAGTTAATAAAAGCTAAAAATGTATATTCTCTCTTTCTATTGCAGGAATACAGTGCAATGGGACATTTGATCAGTTTGTTTGCTGGCCTCACTCATCTCCAGGAAATGTCTCTGTTCCTTGCCCATCTTATTTACCATGGCTAAAAAATGGTAACACAAGACTTTGAAAATCTGTGCAGGGCTATCATATGAAAATGTTTTTCTCTTCCTTTCCAGATTTCTGAGTTAGGTATCCTTTTGCCCTGCAAAGCTGCTGCCAACCAAGCCTCCTCTGCATTGATGACATATTGTAGTATCTTGAGGAAATGTTGCATCATATCTTTCCTAATCCTGCCATACTCTATACACGTTGCTGGGCAATATGTATAACTAAAGGGTCTAAAAACTGGGATCTGAGAACTGGCCTCTCTTCCACATAATAATACAGTCTATAAAGCATGCACTAAAAATCTATGTATATAGAGTATACCAGTTCTCTGTACTAACTCTATAGTATAGATCATTTACAGCTATTTGGGGCTTTGTCTGCAGGGAAAATTTACTTTTTTTCTTGTTTTTGGTTCCTTTTAAGTTTTAAACATTTTTATTCTTTTTCCCTGTATTATAGTTGTTATACATATTCATTCTTTAATCTTATCTTTATTCATTTCCTCTGGTTTCCATGGCAAACAGATTTTCTGCTACAACATTTCTATTTTCCACAAAAGTGGGATGAAATACTCAGGGGCTGTACTGTGCACCTGCCAATTAAATTTCTGCCAATTGCAGAGCGAGCAGAAGTAGATAGTTTGGAACATTCCCCTAGAAGAACAGGTAGAGGGCAAAATAACATGTAATAGTCCCTATGAATAAGTCCACCTGTTCAGAGGATGAGGTTGAACAAAAACGGGCAAGGAGAACCAAACTCTGACCCATTCTATGCACTCATAGCTCTCCAATGCTTTCACCGTCTTTCTTGCAGCCCAGCTCCAATACTGAATGTAAGCCAACCAGGGAGGAAAGTACAGAAAGCACCCAAATGCAGCAATATTAAGAAGGGAGGAGAGAGAAACAGAGTATGGAGTATAGCAATCAAACAGAAGGCATTTGTTTTATTATTTAACAAAATTTATATCCCTCCTTTCTGGACTCATGGGCCACCAAGAAAGCTAACACATTAAAATATGCATAATAAAGTCACATTTTAAAATGATTAAAACCAACCAAAGCAACAACAACACATCGTTAACAGTTAAACTAGAGTGAAAAACATATAAAGACATAAAAACAACAATTAAAACATTTAAAATAATTAAAACGTTATTGTTCCCAGACAAAACGGGAATCCCAAATGAAACAAAGTCTTCACCCACTGGTGGAAGATGGCAACAGAAGGGGACAGATGAGTCTCCCTAGGGAGAGAGTTCCAGAGTTTTGCTGCCGTGACTGAGAAGGTCTTCTTCTGGGTTGCCACCCGTCTAATCTCAGAAAGTGGAGGTTAAGTAGGATTGTAAGGGAGCAAACAGTCCATCAGATATGTTGATCCCATATAAGGCTTTGAAGGTCAACACCAGCATCTTGAATTGTGCCTGGAAACAAATTGGGAGCCAGTGTAGATGAACCAAGACTGGAGTGATATGGTCTTTACAGCCCACTCCAATCAACACCTTGACTTGAACATTTTGCACCAATTTTGAATACTGCTCAAGGACAGCCTCACATACAGTGCATTGCAGTAATCTACTCTAGATGTAACCAGAATATGCACTACAGTGGCCATATCTTTTCTGCCTGGGAAAGGCTAACCAGATGAAGCTGGTAAAAGGTATACAGCTGCCACTAACTCATCCAAGCAGTACTCCTGGATCCAAGAGAACCTCAAACTACAAACTTGTTCCTTCAAGGGAAACATAGGCCCATCCAGAACAAGTGACACCTGAAATCCCAGGTCAGATCTTCTGCTTACAAGTAGCACTTCTGTCTTGTCAAAGTTAAGCTTCAATTTTTAAGACTACATCCACTTCAAAACTGCCTCCAGACACCAGTCCAGGATTTCTACAACCTCCCTAGGATCAGCTGGAAGTGTGAGATAAAGCTGAATGTCACCTGCATATTCATGACAACCCAGCCCAAATCTCCTGATGACCTCACCCAGCAGTTTCATGTAGACATTAAAGAGCATAGGGGATAAGATGGAACTTTGCAGGACCCCATAAGCCAAAGGCCAAGGGGCTGAGCAGCAGCCCCCGAGCACCACCTTCTGAAACATACAATCCAGGTAGGACCAGAACCACAGCAGAATCATGCCTCCCAATCCCAGCCCAGAAAGGCAGTCCAGAAGGATACCATGACTGATGGTATTGAAACCAACTGAGAAGTCCAGAAGAATCATTAGAGTCACACTCCCTCTATCTATATCCCAGCACAGGTCATCTACCAGGAATGGAACATTTGAGACTGGTTGATAATTAAGGTTGCCAGCCCCCAGCTGGGGGCAGAGGAGCTCCTGTCCCCAGCTTACTGCTCACCTGGCCAGCAGGTGGGGAAAGGCATTGGGAAAAGACCTCAGGCACATGGGCAAAATGAGCAGCTGCACACCTGTGTCCCCTAGCAATTCCATCATTTCTGGTATGACCTGAAACCAGTGGGTTGTACCAGGGTTGTGCCCTAGTGCAGCCCATCAGCCCCTGGTGCGGCCCATTATTTCCACGTTTGCTGGAAATGCTGTCAGTAGTTGAAATCTCCTGTGTCCAGGGTATGCTTTTTAGAAGTGATCATCCCTTCTGTCAAGGAGGCATTAACTACCTTAGACCCAGTTAGCCATCCCCCCTACCCTAGCAGATTTAAGTAGCCAGGAAGAGCAAGGCTTATACAAGCAGGTTGTAGGCCTCAATCCTCCAAAGATCTGGTCTGAATAAACAGAAGGAGTATCCCAAACAAGACTGAATAAACAGAAAAGTATCCCAAACAACTGGACAAGTTGGCACCCTGGCACCACCTCCACCCGTCACTGCTAATGTAGAGTCCAATTTGGAACTATGAAAGCACTATGAAATGGTTACAATGAACAGTCCACCTCCTCTTGCAGGTCAGATCCCAACTAGGGTTTCCAGGTCCCTTTACCCTCCTGGCAGGAGGGGGACACCTGGCACTCACCTTCTCCTTGTCTCTCATGTGTGTTCTTTGAATGCATGCTTCCCCCACTGGCACAATGACATAACTTCCAGTGATGTCACTTCCAGGTGATGTCATTGCACTGTCCTGGGAGTGTGCCTGGGAGGCCTGTTCCCACGCCTTCCCCCTTGCTGGCCAGGTGAGTGGAGGTGGGGGGGAAGAGAGTGGAAGCAGGGGATCTCCTATCCTCACTGGGGGATCTGGGATCCCTAATCCCAACAAGCTTCTGGCCACGTGGAACAGCTCTGTTGGCCTATACTGTGCAGATGCAATGATTTTGAAGTAACATTGCTTGCACACCAGTTCTTCCCATTATACTCATTACACTTACATAGAATCAGATCAAACCCCATCCCCCCCAAACCAGCAATTGATATAAAATTACTTTTCAAGACAAGCTTATGAGCATTATCCCCTTTGGTAGCAAGGTCTGTACGTTACTTTGCTCATTAGTAACCTGTGTCTTACAGATCTGCCCAGTCACTCTCTCCTCACTGTCACCTCTGATCTTCTCCAGCTCTATGACCCTTTTTGCACTTACAGTTTAAACCACCATTTATGAGCATTCGCCGTGATCGCAATGGCTTTGGCATGGCACCCCCACGTTCTACATTGTCTGAGGCAGTTTTGATTTGGTGTCTTGTTTTTCACTTTAGACAAGTTTTGAAACCTTGGTGCAGTTTCGGGCTTTCGGGGCTTTGCAATTCATGTCACACTTTTTTTAAACTTTGAGTAGGAGTAGTAATGTTGCACTGTTGGACCTCCACCCCACCCCACCCCCCACCCCGTATTTGCTGATTGGGCTGTCCTGTGTCAACTGGAGAGGCAATTGGTGGCAGAGTTCTGGAGGAAAATGTACTTTTCATGCTTGTTCCACTCTTATTTTTTTTAAAGCCTCGCCAGAAAAGAGTTAAAATGCCACTGCTTCATCCCCTCTTGGCCGCTTTGTTTTGCAAACAGCTGTACAAAATGCTTGGGGTTTTTTTGCATTAACAGAAGATTCCGGGAGGGAAGGGAAAGCAGCCATTTAACCCTTTCCTGGCTTTTAAAGTCAGGGGAAATTAGCAGTAATGTTACAACACAGCAATCATTACAACTCATTCCTGGCTTTGAAAAAGAGACAGTGTGCGCATACCCTCAAGAGAGGAAGGGAAAAGCAGCCATTTAACCCTTTCTTGGCTTTTAAAGCTAGCAGGGAATAAGTAGCAACATTAAGAATCATTCCTGGCTTTGAAAAAAAAATAAGAGAGTGCTTGCATACCTGGAAGGAAGGAAGCCAACGAAGAAGCAGCCTTATGACCCTTGCCTTGCTTTATTGATAAAAATGGTGGAAAAGGAGTTCAGAGAGCTGAGGCGGGTGGGAGGGGTTAATTCCACACAGACCAATCAGCTCTGGGGGAAAAGGAGGGGGGAGAAGAGAAGCTGAAAGGGAGTATAGAGTCCACACTGACATTAATCAGGGCAGATGCCACTTAGCTGCGGCTTCAAAGTAAAATCAGGGTATGTCCACAGGGGGGGAAATCAAGGATACCATGGAAAAACATCAGTACTGCATCCCATCACTACCTTGCAAGTATGAAACTCCTGCAAACATGGGAAGCAGAACAGATACTGAAATACTCTCGTCCCAGTGTGAAAAGGACCTAAGTAGGATAGCCAAGGACCATTTTTTTTAGATATTACAGACTGCCATTAATTTTACAACTCAGTTATACTATAATTATACAAAGAATGGAGGCGGGGCGGGGGGTAGTGGTTCAGATTTTCATTAGTTACAACCTGAGCATGCTTCCTTATTGTCTGTTCCTTTGCATTTCTCAATCAGAGACATACAATCATCTGGGAATTTTGATGCTATGGTTAAATTCGCCTTTGTATGCAAGGTGAACCCCAAACTAGTGGCCTTGCTTAACAGTGCAGACCTAGAGGTAGGATTGCCAACCTCCAGGTGGGGCCTGGAGATCTGCCAGAATTATAATTTATCTCCAGGCAACAGAGATCAGTTCCCTTGAAGAAAAGGGACTGTATGGCATTATACCCCAGTGAGGTTCCTGCCTTCCCCAAACCCTTTCCAGGGTGCACCCCAAATCTCGAAAAATGTCCCAATCCAGAGTTGGCAACTCTTCCTGGAGAACCTCCAATAGGTATGCTGCTGCTAAACAGTAAGCCTTGTACATAATTCCAAGGGACATCCCCCTCCAGTAGTACAGTACAAGATTTACACACAAAGGCCATTTCCACACATCCCAGCATAAAGCTAAACTTACAGAATGAGAGCATCTTCCATCCTGGTGCAATTTCTAACATCATCAGATGCTCTTGTTCTGTAAGTTTAGCGCTATTCCAGGACATGCGGAAATAGCCAAAGATTAGAGAGAGCTAATATTGTGTACTGGTTAAGTAATAGGGCTGCAATGCAGCAGTTTGCTGATTTGAATGTCACCACTGCCATGAACTCACCAGTGGCCTTAGGTAAGCGCTCCTCTCAGCCCCAACTACATTGTGGAAATAATTACACTGACTTTGTTCACCACTCTGAGTGGGCACTAAACTGTCCAGCAGAGCAGTGCACAAATGAGGGCTGGAGCAGGGGGGGCGGTCTGCCCCTGGCACCACCAGGAAGGGGGCACCGGGAGCAGCTGCCAGCTGCCGGAAGCGTGTGGGTGGCAGCACAGGCAGCCTCCCACACTGCCTTTCGCCTGCCCCGCAGGACAGGGACGGCCAGCTGCCCCCTGTCCTACAGGGAAGCGAATGGCACGGGTAGCTTCCCAGCCCCGCATGCTGCCTCTGCTGGCGCACCACATGGGCGGCACACTCCACCCTGTGTGATGGTGTCACAGAAGTGATGTCATCATGCAGCGCCAGGAGTGCGCGCGTGAGGGGTCGGACTAGGGTTGCCCTGGTCGCCAGCAAACCCTAGATCCGGCCCTGCACAAATAAACTATTATTATTATGACTGCAGAAATCTGCATTCAAACCTACTGTGAGTGAAGATTGGCAGTAGTCTGGCTAAATGCAACATTTGTTTGTTGAATTCAGGCACTCACACTCATAACTTGATGACTTGAACCTCAGGGGCAGACCAGGCTGCCATCAAGGATTAAGCACCACAGAAAAAGCAATCGTTTTCAGAGGCATCCTTTCATGTATTTAACTGAGATATTGAATGTGACAGAGTGATAAGATAAGCAGTACACATGGATGAGTGAATCCATGCTTAGTAGAAGTCATATTTTTTTAACCTTATGCCCTGAAGGTGTGCTCTTATCTGTTGACCATCCAATAGAAAGCTAGTGGGGGAAGAATTTGTCTTGACAGTCATTTAGATTTCTTACAGAGTCATAATTTGCCATGTTATCCTGCAGCAAACATAGGAACACAAAACATCCAGTTGTCTCCTTCACTGGCTGAGAGGATATTTAGCAACATGCCTATGAAATCCCAGGAGCTCAGATTTGGCTAGATCCATTCAGTCAGAATCCTGTCTTTAATACGCAGCCCTGAGTTGGTTAATTATACCATATCAATTATTTTCCAAACCCAAACCCAATTAATCTAAACGACAGAGAAAGAATTAATTGAAATACAATCTTATCCTTTGGATTTAAACATGAAAAAAGCTTTAAAAACAGAGAATTAGGAGCATTTGACAGTGTTAATCCATTTATAAATATTGAGCTTTCCACAGTTACCTCACAACTAAACAGACATTATAAAAAGCCACCTATATCAAGCCAAGTCTCCCTTTTCTGGGGTTTTCAGGCAAGCGATGAAAGGGTGACAGCATTAAACTATGTCTGAAAAATGAAATTTGTGGCTTGACCTTTGGACCTGAATCTCTGTTTACTTTTAGGAAGTGAAGGAAATGTATACAGAGTCTGCTTGGACCAAGGAATTTGGAAAACATGTGAAAACTCCAGCCAGATTTGGACTAACCGTTCAGAGTGCATTAAGAATCACATGCAGTCAAAAGTAAGCAGCCCTTGCCTTTTTATGGTTTAACAGACTGACCTACTTAATCCTCTCTTGAAATCCTCTCATAGTCAAATTGTCCTTTACCTGTGTGTGAGTCAGTCATGATTATATCAGCTGAAAGTCAGTAGCTTTTGTATTTATTTAGAAGGGGATTAGGTGGTTTCAGGCTGAAGTGGTTAAGCTGAACGTTCTCTTCTTGCGTATGGTTTGGGCTTTCTCCCTTCTGTTGAGCTTGCTTTAAAATAAATGAGGAGGAAAATGGAACTCAAATCAAGCTAATAGAACATGGATGCACCATAAACACCCTTCATTTGTTTTGATACCTCATATATGACTATTATAGCCACACAAAATGTCTCTGAGCTGTAATGAATTCTGCAGCAGTAGTACAGGGGCTTAGTTCAAAACTATTTCTGGCTGGCTTTAAGGGAATTTTTGTTTTATCATAGCTTTTGAAACAACTGCCAGTAAAAGCAAAGGCAAGGTTGTTCTTTGCCCTCCAGCTTGTCTTTTTAAGCTGTCCAGTTACATGAATCTTGACTCTGCCACAAAGTTAGTGGGGGAGGCGCACATGTGCCAGAACTCCCCCAAACCTGCAATACGGGTACACACCCACCTTGCATGACTGTTGAAGTATTACAATGAGGTAACGTGGAATATTTCAAAACGATATGCAAATACTGGTTATTATTATGTGAATATTCGGGAGGGGTGCTCTCATACCCACCAAAAATCACCTTGGTGTCTACTGGACGTGCCTGTCTAGAGGACCCATATATTTTGCCACCGAAACACCTTCTCATGCTGGCCCTGGTGGGACCAAGATACACTGCAGAGCCAGCCCACCTTGGACATGAACAACACTAGCACAGGTCTGATAGACAATGATAGGCACAAGCCATGCCTACTGCCTATTCCCACACTGCCATCCTTCTCCAGTTCGCCAGTGAACCAGCACTGAGTGGCATGACGATTTTAAAGGGCTTTGGAATGGAGTTAGGGGGATGCTGCTAGAGGAGGGAGCTGAATGGGTCCTCCACATTTGCAAATCACAGAACTTTGGGTCCTGGTCAGCAGAAAAAATAACTGAACGCTCAAGTATCGTATATGAGTGACGAAGGAAGGAAAGCCATGAGGGGGAGGAGGAATGTGGGGGCATTTGTCATGTGCTACTTGTGAGGCATAATATATAAGGGAATATCTGCAGCTGCCCATAGACCCAGGCTGTAGCATTGGAAGTGTCCTTAGAAAATTCAGGTATTTCTTAACTTCACTCCCCCAAACAGCCCCTTATACAGTAGATACTAGTAAGCTTGCCACAACAATTTCACAGGCCACAATTGCCCTGTTATGAGCCAAGCCCAGGTGGGATCCTCTGGATAGCTGCACGTTATTGATATTGTACACACTACATAAAAACATAAGAACCTATGTGTTGGAGCAGACTGGGATCTATAAAAGCAAACACTGGGTGACCAGAAGCCTCTGTGACCAATTACGCTTATGCTAGGGATAGCCAATTACGCATACAGGGCTTATGCTAGGGATAGCCATCTGCTGTTACTTGCCTGCAGCTTCAGATGTGTCTGTGAAATGCCTCTGAATGTGGAGGTTACATTGAGGCAACATGGCTAATAATAATGCTATGATACTCTGTAAACAACTAACAAATGCCTCTAGTTCTCAAATACGTAATGGACAAATGTTCTCTGAAATATGTGTTAGAGGGATATGCTACAGGGTCTTCTCTACTGGGATTAGGAGCTCATATTTCACAGTCTAACTCCTTTGTTTCCTTGTCGTTTCTAGAATGAAAAACATCCACTGTATGTCACCCTCGGGCATCTTTATACTGTGGGATATTCTTTTTCTCTTGCTTCCCTTTCATTAGCACTACTCATACTGGTGTTGCTGAGGTTAGTATAAGCTTGTCTAGAATGGGAGGGTTTGGAATTATTCGGCAATATATTTTCCTGTTCTCAAGAAGAGCTGGAGCTTTCACCAGTGGGACATTGCAATCCAAAGGTCAATCATTATTAGGACATCATGGGGGCAGTGAAGGAAGCTTCTTTTTCACATTATTGAGAAACAGGCTCGGCTGAAACTGCTCTTAGTTGTGTAATTGCTATGAGATCTATAAGTCTGCATGGCCGTAACTGCATTGTGAATCATGGCAATTGATAGGATTGGAATGACTAGCTATGCATTGGTCAGATATTGTCAATGGACTGCCTGTGCTTTGATCATGATAAAATATTCTCACATGTTCCATGAAGTGAAGAATGTTCTTTGAAATGAGACCTGTAAGGCTTCATAAGAGTACTTGGAAGGGTGAGAAAACACTTGCATGGATGCCATCTTTTCATGATATCATAATAACATCTGATAACAATGGTAGCTGAGCAGTCCCTTTGGTCTGCAGGAATCAGGAGCATATAAAAGCATTCCGAGTGCCAGTTTGGTATAGTGGTTAAGAGCGGCAGGACTCTAATCTGGAGAGCCAGGTTTGATTCCCCACTCCTCCACTTGAAGCCAGCTGGGTGATCTTGGGTCAGTCACAGCTCTCTTAGAGCTTTCTCAGCCCCACCCACCTCAAAGGTGATTGTTGTGGGGATAATCATACTTTGTAAACTGCTCTGAGTGTGGCATTAAGTTGTCCTGAAGGACAGTATATAACAAATTATTATTATGTTATTATTATTGTCCTGTAGTTTTTTCCAAATAGCTTTCTAATGAAGGCCAACAACCTAGCTTCTGTTAGGAACTGCAGGCTTCTCTGAGCAGAACACAAGCTTCAGGAAGTAAATGCAAGTAGCTAGGCCCAGTATCTAGCACTAGCCCGAGTCCATTCATGTGGATTTCTACAAAATGTGACAAAGTGGTCTAAAAAAGTTCTGGGAAGGACTAGGAAAAGCAGATGTTGTTATCATTAGCAACATTTTCCTAAATCAATGAACTGCATACATCAGCGTCTTTCTTTAATGTTGTCAAGAAACTATTCTAAACCAATATATAGAATATCAAACATACTTGGGAGAACACATACTCTTGAATTAGTTATTTAACTATTTAGTTCAATCTTGGAAGCATACCATATGCTTCAATACTTTCAATCACTGTGAGTCCAAATTCTGTGTCCCCTTTCTTTTTATAAGTAGTGAGGCACAGTAAAATGCAGATGGTATTAATCTTCAGCCAATCTTTTTTAATTTTTTGTAGGATTTTCAAACTTCCATGCTTTGGCAAAAAAAAGTGTCGCTGCAGTAATTATATACAACACAATCTGCCACTGATGGTTTGAGATCTGTACAACATAATTCAGAAGTATTTCTAGTTAACAACATAATTCAAATTGAATACCATATGATAATACAGAATAATACAGGTTGAGAATACAGATAATACAGAAGCATCAAGCATAACCGCTACGTATTTATTTTTAAAAGAATATCTTTCAATACATGACTGATCAGTTGATCAAGTTTTTTATTTTTCACTTATCAGAGTCTAGCACCTGCCTTTTTAATACTGGTCGTATCCAATGACTCATTCTGGAGATTTATGGGCACTTACAGTGAAATCCTAAACAGAGTTACCAATCTAAACCCACTGAAATCAATGAGCTTAGATTGGAGCAACTCTTCTTAGGATTTCACTGTTAAACTCTTGGAAGAAGGGACAGCAATTTTCACTGATTCTCTACTCCTCCTTCAGCCCTATGCTGTTCCTGAGGTGCCTTGCCTCTAGGACCAAAATTTTGGAGGCTGCAATGGGGTGGGAGAGTCAACAAGAAATACTTACCCCACTTCCAGAAACATAAAGTGCCCTTAAGTTTTTGGAATAGCATGGTTGGATACAGGCCAAAATGTTCTTCAAAATCAAAATTAAACAAAACTCCAGTGGTACTGGCCACTCAACTCTGTGGATATAGTTCCAATTAGAGATGGGCACGATCTGCATTATGATTGAAAAAACCCACGATAACGGCGATCGCGTGATCGTGACCCGGCGGATCGTTATCGTCCACGGCCAACGATCCAGCGATCGGGAGGGGCCTGGATCGGGGTGATCAGGATCAGATCGGGGATCCAGACACTCAGGCGCCAGCAATCTATTCCCCTGGCAACGGAGCCAGGGGAATGCCTGAGCTCTTTGCCCTCCTTCTGTCACCCTGGAAACCCGAATGGAAGCCCAGCTTTCCTTGATCAGCAGGGCTTCCTTCCAACCACAGAGCAGCAAAGCAGTCACCAGTTGGGAGAAGACACCCAGGGGAGGGGGAAGGGGGTGTTCTGTAGCCGTGGGCACTCCAATCTCATCCCTGCAAACCCTGATAGGCAGCTCTGACGGCCAAACACAACCGGCCAAACACAAACACAGATGCCGCCAGCATCACCCACCATTCCTGTATCGCTGGGAACAGCGGGGCGCTCCTCCGATTTTGCCTCCATGATCCACGATCCACGGATTGGGAACGGGAGATGTTCGGTGCGGGTCATTAAATCGGGATTGTCACCGGCGCCGATCCACAATCAGCTTGATCGTTAATTTTTTCTGGATCGTGCCCATCTCTAGTTCCAATCACCATCTGCTATAACTGTGTTTATCTACTTAAGAGAGGAATCAGACAGAAGAATATTTTGATAACTAGTTATAGGTCGTTTTCACACTGCTTTCCGGCCACGGAACATCGCGCCGAACTCCTGGAATTGACAGCATCTTCCTGGTGTGATTTCACGCATTCTTGCGCAAAATTGCACCAGGAAGATGCTGTCGTTCCGGGAGCTCAGTGCAATGTTCTGTGGCTGGTAAGCAGTGTGAAAATGGCCATAATGAGCAGAAAATGGAAGAAATTCTCTACTCTATGGCCTGTCATGGCTGTGACTGTCTCCAGTCCTTTCTTGTTTCACTTAGTGACCCTAGAGTGCTGAGGCCAGTGTCAGGGCTAGCAGGGCATGGTATTTCCCACAATTCCCAATGGATAAGCTGCTACCATCAAGGGAGAAATCAGTCTTCAGTGCTGTTTGTGGCAAGCAGTAACTATTTGTTCAATTTGACTTAGGGTTGCCAGGTCCCTCTAATCCCCCGGCAGGAGACAGGGAACCCGGCACTCACCCTTTGCGGCGTCCGGCATCCCTTCTCACGTGTGCGCGAAGCACAAAGTGCGAAGCGCATGCTCCCGCATGTGTGATGATGTCACTTCCTGGAAGTGACGTCATCTTGTGGGTCAAAGGGTAGCCTGGCGTGCGCTCCCATGGTTGCCGAAGGGTTGAATCGCCCCCCTGCTGGTCAGGGGGAGGAGGTGGGAACAGGGGATCCCCTGCCCCGGGTGGGGGATTGGCAGCCCTAGTGTGACTCCAGTCAGTTGTTAATAGATTACACTTCTTTTCTTCCACAGGAAACTGCACTGCACAAGAAACTTCATCCATATGAATCTGTTTGCTTCATTCATCCTGCGTGCTGCAGTGGTTCTCATAAGGGACAGTATAACACACAATACTTACGTCTTTGTTTATTTTGCCTCTGAAAAGCCAAGTGATGAACATGGATGGCTTTCCTTCTTAAATGCGGAGGTATTACAACAAGCTCTAGCATCCAATACTAATATTAAATGGGAAAACAGGTGCCTGGCATTTGCATGAGTTCACAGTGAAATTCTGAAAATGGAGAGTTTGCTGGAAAATTATAGTTGATTGAATTGCTTCAGCACAAAGTGTTTTCATGCTATGTATATTTTGCTCCCCAAGCTCACCACCTTCCGGGCTGTTTGAAATGGTAATCATTGATGGGCCAAAGCAAAAATAGCTGGTGCATGTTCTAAATGTATTTATTTTGATTTATTTATAAAACATATGCAAATAAAGAACAAGATGATTTTAAATGGTACATAAAACAATAAACAAATGGTGCAGCAAAAATCAGAATCCAATTTCAGCAGCAGCCAAAATTTTAGCCATGCAGAGCTGCTAAACAGACATTGTTTTCTTCCTCGTCTAACAGTGTGAAATTAAGTTCATTAGAATGTGATGGTGACCCGACAGCTATCCATCAGAAAGCACTTAACATTTGCAGACAGCAAACTCAGTGTGAAAATGGGTTAAGTCCTGTTAGGGAGGGTTGCTAATTACTGAGCAGATGCTTCATATATTTTACCTGTCATTTATTGTAAGCATCTATTAGTACTCATTCTGCAAATTTTAGAGTTCATCTAGATGGCAGCTGCATGTGCTCTTTGTTAGGCATCATAGCACTCAAGCAGGAGACCTGGAAAATTCCTAGAAATGACCTCAAATGGTCTACAGTCAGCCTACAGGAGCCCACCAGGAAGATTGTACTCCTGGTCCTAGTCAGACATGAGGACTGACAAGAAACTGATGCTGGAGGGAGAACTCTGGGAATGAAACACCATGCTGTATAATAATAACAATAACATTCAATTTATAATCAAAAAGAGTCCAGTAGCACCTTTAAGACTAACCAACTTTATTGTAGCACCCTTCAGGGCAACTTAACACCCACTCAGAGCAGTTTACAAAGTATGTTACTATTATCCCCACAACAATCACCCTGGCCGTTTTCACATATGCCCCGGGAGATCACGCAAACTCATGGCATGAAGCTTCTTCCTAGCACAATCTCCCGGCATGATCCCCTTTAATGGCCCAGTGATGTCAGAAAAAGGGCCATTAAACAGGATTGTGCTGGGAAATCGCTCTAGGAAGATGCTTCTATGCAGTGAGTTTCGCACGATCTTCTGGGCACGTAGCCATGTGGAAACGGCCCCTGTGAGGTGAGTGGGGCTGAGAGAGCTCCTAGAAGCTGTGACTGACCCAAGGTCACCCAGCTGGCGTCAAGCAGGGGAATTGGAATCAAACTCGGTTCTCCAGATTAGAGTCCTGCCGCTCTTAACCACTACACCAAACTGGTTCTCCGTACTGGAAGCAGAAGTCAGAAATATTGACAGAGCATACTCTGTCCAAAATGGGAGCCCTTCTGCTTGAGCTGTATAGTTAGGTTCCCAAAGACTGATAATTGTTTATTGAGACTGGCAAAATACTTGGAAGGATGCCGCCATAGTGAAGAACTCTTTTGAGGGCTATGAAGACACACACGGTCTTCATAGTGGTCTAATCTGACATTGCTGTTTGGAGCAGGAATTTGGCTAGTCTATCAGGCAGAGTTTGGTAATTTTCTGCCTTCACCTGTTTGGGGCATATCGTTGCATTTTTGTTTCACTTTCCTTGTCATAGACACCTTGCTGCTTATTAGTCCATCTTTCTTTCTGTGAAGTACTATCCTCAGCAGGACTAATGTTAATGTGTTAGGATACTGTATTTGGATTTGGAAAACATTCCAGTTCATGAGATGGGACTAAAAAGACTTCCCTTATACTTTTATGATTTTTGTGGAACCGTGAGTGGCTTCAGATGTTAATGATATATGTAAATACAGGACGCACAGCTCATTAATGCTTATTTTTACATATAATTGTCAAGGCAAGAGGCAGGGAAGACGGGATTCAGTACTCAAGCTAGAGTTATTATATACAAGGCTAGCTAGAATCCTATTGGCTTCTCAGGTCACCTGGTTCTGTTATATTCTGATCATGCGTAAAGATCATGCAGCGTATATCAGTCGCCTTGGCTTGAATGCGATGAAGGGCTGTTCTACAGTGGTACAGCCCCTGCTTTTCACACAAAATGCCCCAAAGTCAATCCCTGGCATTGTTAGCTGTAGCTGGCTGTGTGCATGTAGAGAGGGGACTGCTTCTGAATAAAGTCCACTACTTTAGGAAAGAAAATGATGGTCTGTTTTGTTAAAGAAATCCATATTGTAAGAAAAAGCCATTCTAGCTATCTAACTCAAGGATGGAGAGAGATTCAGAGACTGTCTGTTACTCCTTTGATGGTCAGATAGAGAAAGAACAGGAGGAGGAGTAGCTGGAAGTCCCTAAGAACAGTAATCTGAGATCGGAGACAGCAGCAGAACCGACAAAATAGTCCTATTTTGTCATTATTTCCTATTGGTTTCAATGAAAGACGCACACATATCCCTTTCTTGGGTCATGGAGAACTTTCATGGTTCTCCATCAAAACTGGACAAAACTCAGGATGATTGTAGTATTCTCCAAGCACATCCACACCACCAAGATTCATGCAGATAGAATTAAAGGGCCCCATTTTCCAAGCAATGAATGGCACCCATGTTTAACATTAAAGTTTATGGGAAAATCAGTAGGGAAGATTCCAAACAGTAAAACAGCACTGCAGCTACTGAGCTTGAAGAACAGAAGCACGAGGAAGAGGCAGACTGACCAGGCAAGGGTATTTGGTGGCACAAGGAGGGTAAGGCATCTGGCCAGGCAACAACAGGAGGACTTTGAGGTAGGTTTGCTAGATTGGGAGAGAAGGGTTGGAGAGCAGCGGGCAAGCAGGGGTGTGCAGACTGAAAGGGAAAATTCGGCACAGCAGGGCAAGCACTGATAAGAGAGAGGAAAGCAAAGTCCCAACCCTTATCCTACATGATTGGAATACCTAAAACATGTATGCAACAGTGCAGCCAATCAAGAAGGCCCAGAGATTCTCTCCCCACCACCACAAGGAACACTGTGTTCTCTTCGGGTCTTTTATTAGGAAAATGCCTTGTAAAAGTCAAAGACTGCAATAACAAAAGAAACCAGAGCATAATGAAGAAAAACATGGTAGAGAATGTTATTGTTGCTTTAAGGTGTTTAGATGGGAAATTTTATTTAGTTTTCATATTCATTACAATAATTACCAAACACCCCATTTCTGTATTATTAAACTGTCATTTGTATTATTAAACTATCATTAATAATGAATGTCTGACCTGGATAGCCCTGGCAAGCACAGGGCCAAGCTACAAGTGACGAATGACACTTGAACAGCAAGTGTATTTCTCCCTGTTCACTTGCCCTCCACTCAATCCACTTGCCATTCAAGTGTCATTCGTCACTTGTAGCTTGGCCCTCAGTCTCATCAGAACTCGGAAGTTAAGCAGGGTTGGCCTTGGTTAGTAATTGAATGGGAGACCTCCAAAGAAGATCAGGATTGCAGAGGCAGGAAATGATAAGCCACCTCTGTTAGCATCTTGCCTTGTTATTTACCAGGTGATGTGACCTGACATTAACCCCCATGCCATGAAAATCCAACTGCCCATTGTCATACAATAAGTCTCTATTAAAGGGACAGGTCTATTGGCAACCCTATTGACAGACCAAGGCCCTGACAGTATAAGGCAGTATCTTGTATGCGCTAATATAGGGAATAAGGACCTGGGCCCTGCTAATACAGTTCAAGACTCCTGGAGTATTGCAATCTTTAGCATCCAAAGCTGTTTTGAAATAAAAGGATTCAAATATAGCTATGAAAATGAGGATTTTTTGCTGCTTTTAATTTTTTAAATTTCCATGTATTTGCATATCTAAATATTAAGTTGTATTAAAATACAGCTGTATAATTTTATTGATATTTCTTCTCATTCTTTCATTTCTACAGAAATTAACTGTTTGCAGAGTGGTCCAGCTTTTCGCACATTACTTCATTGGGGCAAACTTTTTCTGGCTTTTAGTAGAAGGAATCTACCTCTATAGGTTATTGGTAGCCACTGTGCTCTCTGAGAAACACCTGCTGCAGATATGTATGTTCATTGGATGGGGTAAATAAGTATATTTTTCTAGAATATGAGTTACAGTTTATTTCCTTTTTCTCACATATGCAATTAGGGCTGCTAACTGACCTTAAGAAAAATGTCCTTTTTCTTTAATATAGACTTAAAGTAATGTTATTTACCAGGTGATGTTATTTACCGCAGTGCCACAAAAAGTTTCAACTGCCTGCTTCCACATGTTAAGCCTCTATTAAAGCGACAGGACATACTTCTCCAGGCCAGTTGGCAACCTTATGACACAATCCTTAATGTTTCCCGATCCCCTTCCATTACCTACTCGAGTATTTACTAATCTTTATTTTGTATTACATAATTCTAAATGCAATCGGACCTATTAAGTATGCCACAATTTCCATCACCATTTTTCTTTTCTTCCACTTCAAGGTGTTCCAATTGTGTTTGTAGTCTCCTGGGGAATAATAAAACACCAATTGGAGCATGAAGGGTAAGTTATTGCCACAACAATGTCCTCCTGAATTGGTTTGTTGATTCCCTTTCAGCCTGCATCAGGCCATAAAAAACAATGGCTTGCTGTCTTTTCATAGATGTCTCAGGCTAGCTATAGATAACCCTTTGTTCTGTGGTGGCCAGTTGTCAATTTGCTGCAGAGACAGTATGACCATACAGTGATGTGAATTTTGTGAATCCCTCCCAAAACATTTTGCTACCATTCTGGAAGCTTGGAAAATTCTGTTTCGGAACATCCAGTGCTGTTGCTTAGCATTGTTGAAGCTGAGAAGGTGGGACAGTGCTTGGATGGGAGAACACGAAGTCCCAAACTTTCTATTAAGAAAGAGTGGGATGCATATGATGATGAACGTGCAAGAGGTGATTGCTCATATTAAACAGCTCCTACACAAGGTGGGCAAGCTGCATTGTAGACATGCCCAGGTGAACACAAGTGAATCATCATTATCTGCTCCTGTATATCAGTTGCTTTGACCTCCATTAGCAGCCTAAATAAGACATTGCATTACAATTCCCTTCAGCCAAGACCATTAGAGTAATACTCTGCAGTTTGGGAAAATGTATGCCTTGGGATTACTTGATTGGGAATGGATTATCGTCTAGGACTGATGCTGAAAAATGTAATCTTGATGAGTAAACTGATTATTATCCAAGGCAAAATGCTTAGAATTTCCAAACAGGCTTTATTACTTTCTAGAGAAACGGTGGGGCCGAAGGCAGGTGCACAGCATATTTCCCACTATTGGTTTCGCAGTTTAGTATTCACTTGGAAGCTTGCAAAGATGCTTTTGAAGGAAGAAGAATCCTTCTGGTTTATTAGTGGAGAGGCACTCATCATGGAAGGGGTGCATGTAGGAAGGGGTGGTGGAAGAAATCGATGCATTCCTAGAACTATTCTGTTAGGAATTCCATGTCTCCTTTTCTCTCACTGTTGTGATCTGATACTGTCTCTAAACCCTCTAGCCATTGACTAGCCGAATCATTTTTTTTAGAGCCTCAGAACCATGGCCGTTTCCACACAGCTTACCTTGTTGTGGAAAATAGCGAAATCTCGCGCAAAATCACGCGAGAAGATGCTGTTATCGCGTCTTCTTGTGCAATAACAGTGTCTTCTCGCGAGATTTCGCGCGAGATTTCGCTATTTTCCACAACAAGGTAAACTGTGTGGAAATGGCCCATTTCTAAACAAAGAAGGATTTGGTTCCCTAAGAGTAAAGAAATGTCATTCCTTGGTGGAGAGTGCTAATTTTCATTTTGCCTCCTTCAGGAGGCATATAAACAGCAAAACCTACATGTTCTGGTATTCTTAACATTAAAATCGAAAGATGACACTGCTATGGCCTCATTGAGTCAAAACGTATTATTTTGGCAATGGATTCTAGTTAGGATTGCCAACTTTGGGTTGGAAAATTCTGGAGATTTGGGGGTGGAGCCTAGGGAGGGCAGGGCTTGGGGAGGGGAGAGAGCTCAGCCTATTAAATGCCTCCAAAGCAGCCATTTTCTCTAGGGAAACTGATCTCTTTCATCTGGAAGAAGGGATGCCCTGTGTATGATAGCGGCTGTGTTAAAAGGAATCATAGAGTCTTTCTCTGAAACCAGTAGAATCCATCCCAATTTGTGGCTGCAAAAGGGCCAACTCCTGCTTGCTGGGGCTCAGCTTTCCCTGGCCAGCAGCAGCATGGGAGGAATCAACAAGCAAGCCCAATGCCACTAGCCAGGAGGACTGAGAAGGAGAAGGGCAAGAGGCAGCGGCTGCATTTGCCATCTTTGCAATGAGTAGCAGGCATTAGCTGCAGCCTCTCCTCCCTTCCCAGGAAAGCAGTCCAGGTGTGATTACAATGGCTGTCCTTGCCTATTTGCTCACCCATCTGGACTGGCTTCATGAGGAAGAAAATGGCTACATAGAGGGTGCCAGGCCTCCATCTGCTCACTTCTACAGCCAGTAGCCCTTTGCCTCAGTTAGGATGGCCTGGATCAAAAGTAAGGTGTCATGTGACATGGGCCATTTCTACACCCTTAAAGGGATAGCCCACTCTCGAAACACTGGCAATGTCTCCATTTGCAAAACGTTTGTGGGCCATTTGACTTCCATGGTTGGGGGGGGGGCTTTTTGTGACCATAGAAAGTGCATTCCCAGAAAAGGTGCAGAAAAAATGGAAGCCGAACAGCCCGCAACTGTTTTGCAAATGGAGACATCTGGATTCCTGGGGAAAAGCCACCAGCACTCGGTGAGTGGGCTGTCCCTTTAAGGGTGTGTGGAAACGGCCATGGTATTTTTGTTTTCCAATCCATCAGAGAAAATATGATAGCAACAGGTTAAGAGGTCCTATTACAAGCTCTGTTTTAAACGATACTATTTGTACATATAGAACATAAATGATAGCTCTAGTTTTGTCTTCCTTTCTAGATGCTGGGCAACAAATCGGAACATGACATTCTGGTGGATCATTCGTGGACCCATATTTTTTTCTATTGCTGTAAGGATCCTGTTATTGTTTGTTTCATGTGCCCCATAGTTGTGGTAGTTTGTTCTTTTGTATTGTCTGTTCACAAAATAGTGATACTGAGCTCTTTCCATTACTAGCTGATCTCTGCAATGTGCAAGATAAAGGCAGAAGCTTATATAAGAACTGGAAAAAATGTAGGCGGAAGGCAAAAGGCAGGACAGGGATACAGTCAAGCAGGTTGTGAAAACATGAAAAAGACAGTATTTTTTCAATGTGTGTATGTTTTTGGTTTAGGAGACTATATACTATAAATTCCATTAAAAGCAATCCAACTTACATGCAAGTAAATCAATTAATGCAGAGATCTTATGTGTGTTTAGTTCTCTTATGGTAATTGCATTGCAAAAGACAATGGTCCGTCAATAATTTCAGAAAGGATTTCCACCTGCGACTTTGTACATCCCTGCTTCTGCTACACCTTCAAATGCTAATCAAAATGATGCTCCTGGAGGACAAAGGATCCCCCAGGAACAGCCATGAAGGGGCATCCAAAGGTCTGGAGCAGGAAGAGAGGATCAACAAAAACTGCCCTCCATTTTGTCTGCCGAAATCTCTGGTGGATGAAAACTATGGGAGGATTTCCTTAAAGGGCCTGTTTAAAGAATCAAAATATTTAAGACTGTGATCCACCAATTACTTAAGCTGCCACATTTATACCTAAACCAGCATAGTTCCTTTGACAATAGTACACTTGATAAGCAGAGTTACTGCAGTCTAAGCCCATTGATTTCAATGGGCTTAGACTGGTGTAACTCTGCTTCGGATTGCACTGTGACTTGAATACCTTTCAGACTGCAACACTCCAGCTAATTCAGCATTTTCATTCTATACTGTAGCTTATTAGAAGTGTTCACGACATGTGCATCAAAACAGTTCTATTTTGAGTGTTAAATGCAGTTGCAGTTGACAACCACCATTCCTTCCTTCCTTCTTTTCTTCCCTCCCTCCTTCCTTCTTGAAATGTATATGATGCCTCTCCAGTGTCCTGCTTGAGTCCTTTTATAAATGTGTGCTAGCCATTTTTTCCTATGGAAAATCAGCTTTGCTAAAGGAATGTGAAGCAGAAAAGCAGCTGTGACGAAGGAGTACTTGAGCCTGCTTCTTAGAAACAAATTTCCCCTTCCTTCCAAGATGTTTTCCCACCATAGGATTCTATAGAGACAAAGAGGCACACGGAGGACTGGAGAAATAAGGATGGTTGAAGCACCCGTTCCTCCATGCCTATGTTTTCCCTGCTCTAAATCCTCCACTCTACCTCTCGTGATTAGGAAGAGCTACTTGGCTTTTGTTGTACATAATTGTGCATAATGTATGGTGAAGACCCTATGCTGCACAGGATGCAAGTGAAGGACATAGATGAGATAACAAACTTCAATGGTGTGTCAGTTAGGCTGGACTGCTGTATGTGTGAACAGCACTCACCTGTTCTGTTGTGTGTTGCACATCTTTGGTGTCCTTCTCAAATAGTGCTTCCTTTTCCTCCAGCAGCTGTGGCTAGCTTGGATCAGAACTTGTCGACTTGGAAAAAAAATACAGAATAAACCAAGGCAGTGGCAGCTGAAGTTGCTTATATAAAATTAAAAATACCTCTTTATACATTCAGAAGTTTAGTTTGTGCTTTTTAAATTTATCATAGTTCTATCTTTAACAGCTTTTCTCTGTCTATTGACAGATGGATAGGAAGGAAAACACTCACTGCATTAACTGAAACTAACTAAGGTGTGTTTTTCTCTTTGAAGGTTAACTTCTGTATCTTCTTAAAAATTCTAAAGCTGCTGCTTTCGAAACTTAAAGCCCAGCAAATGAATTTCCATGATTACAAATTCAGGTAGGCATTAAGTTCCTAGATTTGTACCAATCTGTTTAGCCTCTGGCAGCACTCTTTAAAACTCAAAACAGAATTTTACAGTAATTTGCAGTCACTTTTGCAAGGAGGAACTGACATTTTTAAAAGAACGTTAGACAGGAAAATAAGAAATTCCATTAACATGTACATCTGTCTTGAAATTAAGGATAGGGGACTCCATGTAGCATTCCAGTTTTCTCCGAAATAATGAAGATAAAAATTATTACTAATCTTTGCCCAGGTTGAAAAAGTTTTCAGGATATGATTTTGGAGAACCCAAAAGGAACTGCTGGGGTAAGGGAGAAAGGAAGACATCTCCCTCACAGTGAGGTGAGCCCTCCTTTTGCTCCCATCAGCCATGGACAGAGGATTAAGTTCAGAGACACTGTAATCCAGTTCTTCCCTTCCTGGGGTGGCTGCTGCTACAGCCCAAGAGCTCTCAAGTATAACACCACTCTGTACTGAATTGACCCACTCAGTTTTTCATATTAGCTGCCCCAGGAAATGAGCTAAACTCATTTCCTACATAGCCATTCCCTTCTGTCTCCAGGGTTGGTACCAGTTACTAGTCCATTGGTGAGGTATTCCCCACACCCAGATGACACTGAGCAGCGGTAAAAGAAAAATATAATTTTTAAAACTGCTGTTGGCTGATGTCATGCCTCTCTAGGACTTGGTCAAAACTCTGTGATAAAACCATAGCATTTTCAGTGATTTCTAAAAAGGACTGATGTCACTTCTGGTTCCCTCCAAGAAGTGATGTCAGTCCTCTCTCAGAATCGCTGATAACTCTATGGTTTTACCACAGAGATTTCACCAATTCCTAGAGAAACGTGATGTCACATCTGGATTTTCCAACTACCACCTCCCTATGTTTTTCCCCCTCCAGTCTCTCCCTGGTTGCCAGACTTACATCATTGTCCTCTCCTCCATTTTATCTTCAGAACAACACTGTGAGATAGGTTAGGCTGAGGGAATATGATTGTCCCAAGGTGACCCAGTGAGCTCCCATGGCAGGGTAGGTATTCAAACCTGGGTCTCCAATATCTTAATCTAGCACTCTAACCACTATATCATACTGGCTTTCTATATCCCCCCCCCCACCTGAAACAATATTCAGCTTGCACCAAGTAAATCTCTAGAGTCAGTCAACAAAGACATACTTGTTTAGCCAGATTATTTATTATTTGAAATTCTGCACACATTGGATAATGCACTTTCAATGCACTTTATCAATCGTTTGAGGTGGATTTTTTGTTCCGCACATGAAAAAATCCATTCCAAATGATCTATAAAGAGGTTTGGAAGTGCATTATCCAACATGTGCAGAATCAGCCAATATTTTAATATATTGTGTGAGTATTTTAAAGCTATTTATATTGTTTTTGAAGTAGTTGTAATCACCTCTGGTAGAAAGAGTGAAATAGAAATGATTATATTATTATATTGTATCCGTCTTGGTTTCTTGATCGGTTTTGCCTCAAGGTTATATAACTTACAATTTTATTTTATTTTAAGGCTGGCAAGATCAACTCTGGTGTTAATACCATTACTTGGGATTCATGAGATTGTCTTTTTCTTCATAATTGATGAACAAGTCAAAGGGCTTTCCAGGCAAATAAAACTCTTCGTACATCTGACGATGAGTTCTTTTCATGTAAGTTTTCAGGATAAATAGATGCTTTAAATACCAATTTTATTTTAAATGTAACAGACTACGTATGAGAAAAAGTAAAAAATAAAACACCCAAACCATAGGGGGGAAAAAGGAGGGGGTGTAGTATTTCACAACAAGGAAAAGAGATTATACAGTTCAATAGAATAATCAAACCTCTCGTTCTAGTATGGAATAAACAGTGCCCAGCACAATGGAAACTTATTATCTGCCTGGCATCCCTCTCTGACCCTAATATCAATTTGTCACTTTTATCATCTCAGCTATTTGCCGTATCTTTTCCAACCACTCTTAGGAGAGGTTGCCTTTTTCCAGTTTGGTGCCAAGTTAATCCTGGCTGCATACGGATGTATAATAAATTCATTGTGTCATATCTTGGCCTTCCCATTCAAGTTATAAAGAAGTATGGTTAATGGGTCTAATGATAATTTATAATCACCAAAGAGTAAGATCTAAAGAACCGTGCTCAGAGTTTTATTTACAGAACAGGGATTTCTCTTTCTCTTCTTGCTACAGCCTCAGAGGGACCTTCAGGAATGGTGTGGGATACAGCACAGAAGGGGACTAAAGTTGAGAGGGTGGGGAAGCATGGAAATCATTTACCTTCCTTTGTGCAGGCAAAAGTATCTTCCATTCACACTAACAATGGTTTTGAGTCAGCCTCATGTCTGACTTCCAATATATTTATATTAAAGGCCAAAAATGAATGAAACCCATTAAAGAAAAGGACATCTCTCTATATGCATAATCTATAACTCTTTCTATATAATATAATCTGTAACTTAAAATACATTAAATACTTCTGATACAACTTTTTATTAATGTTTCTTTTCAAGTTTTAAGGTGTAGCATGTACCTTACACATCAGTGGGAGCCTTGGTTGGACTTGCAGAAGTAGTCTCAGGTCTGATGATCTTGAACACCTCCAGGGTGGTTGTTCAGGGAGTGGACAGGGGCTTCAACATTCATGCTTAGGTGACATTCACTGCAATCCTAAACAGAGTTCCCTCGATCTAAACCCTTTGTTTTAAATGGTCTTAGACTGGAGTAACTCTTTTTAGGATTACACGGATTGTCAGGATGTTACCTTCTTGTGACCAAACCATTTCCGCTGAAGTCCCAGTTGTTCTTTGTGCTTCCCATCTGCAGGGGCCAAGGACCAATTAAGAAGGTCTGCTCTTGGAGACTAATGGATCCAGTTGGTTTCCAGAAAGCTTTGGGGGATTTTGAGAATCTCAGGGATAACACTTCTGTTGAGCTGGGAGCCTGGAATTCCAAGTCTCAGAGATAATTGATAGAATCACTCCTATGTGCCCTTTGCTACCCTCAAGTGAGCCCTGCTCACTGGTTTCTCTTGTTCAAGACGGCTGTGAGATGGCTATAGTGCTGTTGGTGGAAAAATCATATTGAGTCTAACAGCATGTCTTTTACATGTTTCTTTGCTGATAAAGACTCTCAGCCCCCATCTGACTTAAAAGCTACTATGGAGGCAAGTCAGTTGGTAAAAGTGTCAGAGGTACTTTCTGGTCAATATTATAAGGATCTTTTTGGATTGGTCTCCTTGAATAATGTTGACATTATCCTGAAGCATACTGAAAAGAAAGTGGAGTTGAGAGGCATGAAGCTAAAATGGTTTCCGTTTTTCTCTCTGGTCATTGCCAGACAGTCATGACGAGGAGTTGTCCAAAAATTTGGAGTTGGATTTCATCAGTATGCATAGTTTCTTCGCAGTCCAAATACATGGGGAAATCTTTCCAAAACTGCAGAGGAGGGCTGCCTGTCATGTGACAATGCAGTTCCATTTGTCTGTGAGTCGCTTCCCTCTCTCTTCCTCCTTGGCCTGGGAAACCTCTGAAAAGCAGAGGGAAAAAACAAGCTGTAGCTTCATGGTGAGGAGGGTGTGCTTTTTTCCAGGTTGAATTGCCAGGTTGAACCCATAGAATTGAACCCCTTGACCCAATTTTCTTGAAACTTGTGGAGGTCTTTAGAAGACAGGCAGCCCTCATTCCACTGCAGTTTTGGTATCGTTTCCCTCGACTCCGCTGGAGTCCGCTATATGAAATAATGGACCCAGTTATTTTTGGAATCCCCTCCAAAAGCCAGATCCAAATAAAATACTGGTATTTTTGGACCTCAATATTTGGAATGCTGATATTGATTGGATTCCCAGTACACCGATTTATTCGATGCACACCCCTAGATTAATATAACATTTGCCTTTTCCCAAGATCCTGGCAGTTTCCCCTTGATCACAGCTTGCAGGAAAGGGACCTAATGGCAGTAAAGGGACCTAGCAATGTATTCAGCAAAGTTAATACCTAATTATTAATTTTACTGATAACTTTCTTCACCTCTTCCCTAGTAACAAACAGTGCAATTCTAAGCAGAGTCACACCCTTCTTAGAGTCTCTGTACAGGAGACACCTCAAGTGCCACGAGACGCAATGTTAGCCAAGAAGCGTAGTTTTAAATGACAGAGCCGGAAGAGATCGCTCCAGAGAAGATAGATTCTCTCACAGCCCTCCGCCACCTCTGGTGTGCTGACCTGTCTCCTCTTCTGGAGCCTTTGTCCTGCCAGGGCTAGGTTAATTCAAAGTTTTGAACAGCGAGGGTGGCAGGGCAAAGACTCTGCCCTCGGCTTCTCGGCTAACATTACCAGCATCTCCCAACATGTGAAGAACACATGTCAGAAGTCTTGTGCAGAAACACCCTCAGTCCATTATCTTTAATTAAAGGGTGTAGCTCTGCTTAGGATTACACTAGCAAGCTTTCAACTTTCTAAGCTGCTCTATTTGTATGTATTGTCGATGTATTGTCGAAGGCTTTCACGGCCGGAGAACGATGGTTGTTGTGGGTTTTCCGGGCTGTATTGCCGTGGTCCCCACAACAACCATTACTCTATTTGTACCTTATCAGATCTGACTTATCAGATGAATATGTGGCTGTAAAAGTAAATAAAACGCCTTGGATCCATTGAAATGTTTCTATGGACAGTTGCTGCCCATTTTTCTCAGTTCCCTCCCTCCACTGCTGCCCAAAACACTTCCTGAAATGCTGCATCAAGGGAACAGGGAAGAAGTAAGCAATATGCTGGAACAATGTTAGTTTTCCTCCTCCATACAAAGGGTTCCCTTTTTGTGCTAAGTGCCTTTTCTCTAGAGTTTCCTTCACCACAATGTGCATGTCTGTTCTAAGTGTGCTCAACATGAGGCTGTGGAGATATAGCCCTGGGCTACATGCCCTGTTGCCTGGGCTATGAGTGCCCTACCTGTAGTTTATATAGTGCTACAGGAAGCTATGGCTGTGTACAGACTTGACCTTATCCTGGGCTAAGCCGTGAGTTGTGTTTGAATAATGGAAGATGGCAGGTTTTTTGCTCCTAATGAATTCAGTGGGAAGTGTTTCTACTTGCATCAGGGGTTTTCCTGGTGTAATGAAATGCCCACAGTAAAGGCCAAACACATATGGAGGGTCTTACTGACTAACCCTTTGTGCCCCGCTAGGCTCTTGGCCTTGCTCATATCTAACTGGCATCCACTGCCCATGGCATCTGTACACAGTTGCATGAACTCTGCTGTCCATTTGCTTCTTGCTAAACCTTCAGTACAATTACCTCTTTCATGCTCCTTCCACCTCAGGATTCTAGAAGGCCATTCTGGAACCTTGGAGCATCTGGAATTTGTTCTTCTGCACTCTGGATGCTGCTTTCAACTGGTCTAGTTGAATATATACTGAATCAGGACTAACCACACTATGGGATGGATCCAGCAAATCTCTAGTGAAAGGATCAGGGATCTTTGCACAAGGATCTTGAATCTTCCCTGCTTTCCTGTTCCCTCAGTAGCCATTCCCAGCCCAAAGTACATTGATTTCCAGGGTTCCAGGACTTGCATAAAGCAATAACCACACAAGTCATGATGTATACTGGGGAGAGGGAAAGGGGCAAACCCGTTCCATTCTCCATCTCCTGTCATTGGAGCTTTGCTGACAGTAGAGGCAAAAATGGCAATTTCACTTCCTCCTCCTCCTAACCCATGAACCGGAGTGGATATTACTGCATGTGGTACTATGAACCCATGAATTTCCTGGAGGTCGAATGCCGGGCAGAATGACATTCAGGGAAAATCTATGATTGTCAGTGCCTTCTAGCGATGGATCCAATCCATGTTCTTAAAAAGCCTGTTTATTTTTACCTTCAAATGCTAATAACATCATACAAATCCTAGTTTCAGTTAGTGAAACTGAGCAGGGGGCTTGAAGGGTTAAATTTCTTCTTCCCTTGCCCTGTGGCCCTGATTGAAATTGTAGTTGTGTGAAATTTACAGAAGTAACAGAGTTTCACAGTGGGTTCATTATGTACTAGCAAACAGAATTTCAAATTTACTTGGAGATGTGTTGGTCCCAAAGCAGGAAACATATCAAGTAAGTAAAGAGATGCAGTCTTTCAAACCTCTGTCTCAGTACAAGTTGTTTAAATTTTAGATGTCCTGACCGCAACTGCTAACAAAAACCCTGTGTACTGAAGTCAGATTCACATTAGTCCCATATGGATTGTTCAGAGCGGATTAATTTTTTTACATGTATAAGGCACAATTTTATCCCCCTGTATCAACCTATATGTAAAGCCTTACCAATCTATATGTAAAGCCTTTAGGATAACTCATGCGTAGCTGTACAACTGGATGCCATTAATATGCAGATGATACACAGCTCTATATCTTGCTATCCAAATCCCTTGGTGATGCAGTAGAGGTACTGAGTCACTGCTTGACAGCTATTATCAATTAGGTAAAAGAGACAAACTGAAATTGAACCCAGACAAGACAGAAGTGATGCTTGTTGGTAAAGCAGAGATCTTGAAGGACGTTGTGTTTCCGACCTTTGCTGGGATTCAGTTAACCCTGACTGACTCAGTTATGAGCCTAGGAGTTCTACTAGACCCATCACTGCTGCAAGAGAAGCATGTAAATGCAGCTGCAACAAAGGTGTTCTCACAACTCAGACTAACCTCCTTGACACGGCCAATCTGGTCGCCTTGATTCATGCAATGGTAACATTGAGAATAGACTACTGTAATTCACTATACATTGGTCTCCCCTCAAAGTCAACTCAGAGACTTCAGCTGGTGCAGAACGCTGCAGCTCATTTACTCTCAGGAGCTAGATGGAGCATGCATGTCACCCCCATTCTGCAGTCACTTCATTGGCTTCCATCAGTTACAAAGCTCAGTTCAAGGTCATGACTATCACATTCAAAGCCCTTCATAGCCTTGACTATTCATATCTGTGCAGCCGCCTCTGCCCCTATGTTTCACTCCGGCAGCTTCACTCACCTGAACAGTGCTTTCGGCAGATACTGCCCTACAGTTTGGCAAAACCAACAGCTGTCCATACACGTGCTTTCTGGGTGGTAGCCTCCACCTTATGGAATGGCCTGCCTGAGGAGGTCAGGAAGGCTCCCACTCTCCCGGGCTTCCTGCAAACTATGCAAAACTTAATCATTCGGAAGGGCTTTCTACCCAGATTATAGGGCTGTGTCATAAGAAATAGCTCAAAGAGAGATTCCTTGACAGGGACAAGGACTATACTTTTGGGTACTGTCTATGTAGGCACCTACATAGGGAGTTTCCACGTCGTTCCACGTTGTTAAACATGTCATGTAAATTAGTTATGCTTTGTTTCAGAGAGATTTCATCTCCATGCTTGCTTTCTGCTTTTCAGATTTTCTGCTACCATACCATACCATACCATACCATACCATACCATACCATACCATACCATACCATACCATACCATACCATACCATACCATACCGTATGTTTCACTGAATGTCCTAACTGTTGTTCATTATTGTACTTTGCTCAGTGAATATCCTAACTGTTGAATATATTGTATTTCACTTGCTCTGTGTAATCTGCCGTGAATCTCAGTGAGAAAGGCAGAGGATAGATAGATAGATAGATAGATAGATAGATAGATAGATAGATAGATAGATAGATAGATAGATAGATAGATAGATAGATAGATAGATAGATAGATAGATAGATAGATAGATAGATAGATAGATAGATAGATAGATAGATAGATAGATAGATAGATAGATAGATAGATAGATAGATAGATAGATAGATAGATAGATAGTAGAAGGCAGGGCTTTTTTTCTGGGAAAAGAGGTGGTGGAACTCAGTGGGTTGCCCTTGGAGAAAATGGTCACATGGCTGGTGGGCCCACCCCCTGATCTCCAGACAGAGGGGAGTTTAGATTGCCCTCCGCACCGCTGAGCGGCGTGGAGGTCAATCTCAACTCCCCTCTGTCTGGAGATCAGGGGGCGGGCCCACCAGCCATGTGACCATTTTCAAGAGGTTCTGGAACTCCGTTCCCCCACGTTCCCCCTGAAAAAAAGCCCTGGTAGAAGGTATGTTGGGAAGTTGTCTAAAATTGATGCTTCTCAAAACCTCACACGTACATTCTCGGAAGAGATAATTTCAGCAGAGTGAATGTAATTTTGATCTAAACCTTAGCCTCTAATTATTTCTACACAATCTAATGGGAAAAGCACAGCCCAGGTGGGAGTGATCTATTTAACTGGATCCAATTTAGTGGTTCAAAACTGCAAATCAGACAGTTCCTTGGGCAAAACTGTTAAAGGAGAAATAAAATGAATTACTGGATATTGGCATGGGTTTGATGCTTTGTCATATGGTTCTTCTGAGTCAAAGACCATTCTTCAGCAAAATAAAATTAGTTGTATTAATGTTCAATTTGGCAGCTTGATGGCTCAGGTTTCAAGTGCTTTTAGGAACAATATTATGTAATTGTATAAGCTCAGAGTTGAATTATATTTTGGCAAATTCCAATCAAATCTAATTTATCTTTTTTTTCTCTTCCAGGGATTTCTCGTAGCACTTTTGTACTGTTTTTCTAATGGGGAGGTACGTTAAAATGGTGATATCCTTGTTGCTAACAAATGTATGAACAGCATTAATGGAAACAAGCCAGAAACGCTATCACCAAGGCACAAAAAAACATTAAAGAAGGTGCCTGTACCATTTGTTTTTCCCAGAATAGGACTGACTAGCAGGTACAGCCTGTAGCTCAGGCTGGGTAGTGTTCTTTGTGGTCTTCTGGGTTTTATTATGGGAAGGTTATTTTCTGATTTAAAAGGTGCAAAAAATTTCCACAATGTTCTTTGGGGTAGTTAAGGAGAAGAGCACACAGAAACAGTTTGTTTGTTTCTTGAAATAGGCCAGGAGAGTGTGTTGTGAATGGATTAACTTTTGATCAGATGCCCCTGTCTGTAGTGTCAAGCAACAGGCTGACATGTTGCCTTTGAATTCCTCAGTTCATGAGAAGTCTCAGCCTGTCAAGTTCTGCAGCAGATTGGAATAGAGCTACAGCTGGGAGGGGTATATTTCATGAGCACTGTTATAGGCCACAAAACGCAGCACATTTTCTGGTGATTTTTCACAGTTATTTATCAAAAGGTGTGAAAAAAGATGGCATCTCTCTGGCCAAAGCAACTGGGCTGACATTCCCTGTCCCTGATCAAGTCACACATAGTTGATTATATGAGGCAGAATACGGATGGAGTTGTCTTACTCAGATACATTGAGAGAAATGCAGGGCAGATGCAGTATTCCACCTGCACTAGATTATTTTTGATGAGATACACACTCAGCAGGCCATTACCATCCCAATTTTGCCATAACTAATTGTACATAATTGGGCATGACTAAAGCTGCATCTGTTGGAAAAACAATGTCTTGTCTACAGAGAAGGCAGAAGACACAGGATACCTGCAGAGGGCAGCAAATCTGACAGAGCCAAGCTACAAGTGACGCCTGACACAGGTTGGACACTTGTCAGCTTCCCTCAAGTTTTGATGGCAAATGTAGGCGTTCTGGTCTTGCAGCTTGGCTCTCCATTTTATTGAAGTTTACAGAACCGCCCCCCCCCACATACTCAGCGGAGGGGAAGGGGGGCGCCCGGTGAGAATCCAATGCCTGCACTCCTCTCCTGACTGCATGTTCTCCCTCCCAGAGACTGCCTCTCTATAAACTTCAATTAAATGGAGAGCCGAGCTGCAAGACCAGAACGCCTACATTTCCCATCAAAACTTGAGGGAAGCTGACAAGTGTCCAACCTGTGTCAGGCATCACTTGTAGCTTGGCTCTTAGATAGGTGCCAGGATGGGATCCTTCTTTCCTCCTCTATTCTGTCCATCTTGCATGTCTCCAGATTGGTATTCTTAGGCTACTTCCTGCTTCTTCCCGAAAGTCCCTCTCTCCCTGTTTTGTGAGGTAGTTGGTATCTATTCTGTTTCTCCACTTTCTATCAAAGTTGTAGTTCCTGAATAAACTCTCTTCATTCACTCCTTAATCAGACTCAAGATCATTCCTAAGATACCATACCCTACAGGATCAGGGCAAATGTCTTGATGTGTAGTCTGGTAGGCAAGCAAGCAACCAGCCCAACAGGACTGTAATCTCAGCCCAGTTGGCTGGGCATGGTTTCCATTGTTCCCCCACCTCCACTAAGTGAGGGTGAGGGCTTTGAATTCCCTCAGTGACATCATCACGTAATCAGACCTGATTGGCTACCTGAAACTGTGGCGGCATCATGTTCATTACACGATCCCTGATAAGGCTGGGACCACACAGAAAAGAAGCCTTTTCAAGTTTAAAATAAAATGATGTCGAAGCAGACCAGGAGGCATGGAAAATTAGGATTTAGGGGGGTGGGTTTCCTGCACTGTTTTGCAACAAAATTTGAATGAATCAAAATTAAGTATTATTTTAGCCTGGAATACACACCCCTGTGCCACTTTTTAAAAAAAGTCTATACCATGTTATGTTGGTTCTTCAGGAAACTGTAAACACTTACCTATAAAGATCAACAATCAACAGGGAGGAGTTAAAGTACAGTTGTTCGTGATTGATAAGTAGTATAAAAGAAGGATGTGTGGGAGAGAAAGTATGTGGGAGAATAGACTTGTAAGGGAGACAACAACATGAATGAATGTTTACAATTTCTTCTGCAATGTAAAATCATATCAAAGACATTGAAATGATAACTAGCTACATGTATCTGGGTACTCTTGCCCAAATACTGTAATAGTGTTCTTCTTGATGTTGGCTTGTATACATCATGTAAACAGTACATAGAATGGCCATTTCCACATGCCGATAAGCCCCCAGAAAATCATGCAAAACTTATGGCACAATGGCATCGTCATAGCGCGATTTCCCGTCATGATCCTGTTTAAAGGCACGATGATGTCAGAAATCGCACCAATAAACAGGATCATGATGAGAAATCGCACTATGAAGACACCATCATGCCGTGAGTTTTGCGCAGTTTTCCGGGGGCTTACCGGCATGTGAAAGCGGCCAAAGTAGCAGGGCAATGACAGGTGCAAAATAGATCTGGAGCCACTGCAAGATGTTTGAAGTATCAGTTCATGTGCAGTGGCTGCCCACTCATTGTGGGTCACACTTCAGATACTGTGCAATGGTCCCAGAACCCTAAGAGTATTCCTATGGATTTCTACTTGTGCTTTCCTTGGCAGTCAGGGCTTCCTTCTGTAGGATGACTGAATGTTCTGCAGAGTGCTGCTTCAAGAAGGTCTGGAGCATGGTGAAAAGGGCTTATCTCTGTGCCTGCTCTGCAGGCTGAGTACTGAATGTCCCTGGATTCACAGTGCAGAATTTGCAAAACCCTGCTGAAGAATTCTCACCTGACTTACTGTGTCTCTGTTGTCCAGGTGAAAGCTGAACTGCATAAGCAATGGTCTCGTTTCCTGCTGGCATACCCCTTTGTTTGTCTGCCATGGGAGAAGATCAAGCTGCTGGGAAGGTGTCCAAAGAAATCCAAGAAGCAGCACTCCTTGGAAATCTCTCCGCCTCAGAGCATGCAGGTGACAAAGCAGAGAACGTGCTGCAGTGTGGAGCTCAGCCCCACATGGAGATCCAAGGCCAGAACAAACAGCTCTGACAGCAGTGAAGGAGAAGTCACAGTTGGTGAGACCACTGAAGAGCTCTTTGAAGAAAGTGAGATTTGGAAGCATGGGGCAACTGAAAACAGAGACTGAATAATGAATGTGACAGGGACCAGATCTCATAGAGTGCCTGAAAGCTACTGGAATCAACAATCCAGTGAAAGGCAAGGACACAAACAATTTACTCTCATTTACCTTCCAAATAATTTTGTCTAAGGCAAATGTGAGCAGAGCCTGCAAATGGAAGTGGAAAAGAAACGGTCCCACTTGGGTCCTTCAGAAGCCAAAAAGCTAGATGTGAAATTATGAAAAAAGGAACAGATTGATCACCTCCCCTAAAGTATCCTGCCTTCTCCTGTGGTACCTCTGGTATGTCTAAAGGTGAATGCTGCCCCATACATTGCCCTGTGTCCTTTAAAAACTGGTTGGCTGCACAGAACTGCTCTTCAGCTTTCCATAAAATCTCTTTTATGATGCCAGAAAATAAGCAGGTGGATGCCAGCAATGAATAAATGAACTGAACTGATAGTTGGGTTGTACACAGCACATTCGGCAGCTTGCATGTATATACTTATCAGCACATTTTTCAACCTCAGCTATAATAATTAAATGCTGAACTGTCTGGTTTCTAGGACAGCATTATTAATGGTTCTACTGCTTTTAAGATACACAAATACTTTATAGTCCTCATTTCCATTATCCATCCAACAAGTAAGTCATGATTATTTCTACTTTGCAGATAAAAACCCTGACATTTTAAAAGTACTGACTAACCCTGCAGAAAATCTAGTTTGGAAAAGGAACGGGAGGAGATGGGAGATCTGAGGGAACATAACCCACATGCATCTATTTTCAACTACTGAGACAAGGTGCAATGTGACTTATACGTACTAGATGAATAGGCGATCCAATAAAAAAATGATCAAATAAGCAAGTAAATAGGAAAGCAGGAAGCAAAACAGAAGTTGCCTGCAAATGCTTGTAACATTTCCACCCAATTTTTTTTAGTGAAAAGCAGCCCTCGGAGGCTGTGTTCTTGAGTGGAAGACTAGTGAGGGATGCTTAACCATGTCACAACTAGTACTCCGAGCCTTCTCAAAAACTAGCAACTGCTAGACTCTGCTTTCAGCTCAGCCCTACTGAGGTGGCAACTTTTTTCCCTCTCAAGCAGTGACAGTCTACAACTCGGTTCCCAGAAACGTGGAATGAGAGCCTGCCAAATGGGTTGCTTCCTTAAATATTTGTACTCTAAATTGCAATATGCCCAAACTGAAGACTGGTTTCTTGAAAATGCACAAGCCAGGCAAATTTTGCAAAGCCGTAGCATGGAGGAATGAATATGTGTTTTAGCTCTTGGCAAACCATTGTACCCCTGCCCCTGCCCCTCCCCCCAGTTTTCACAGCGGCAGGAACAACGGAATCCTAAACCCCAAACTTTACGATAGTTAGAAAAAATGGAGTAGGATGAAAACAGTGTCTGTACTTAAAGGATGCAGTTGCTGATTTTCCAGAGATTCTTCCACAGGAGAAAATGAAAAGTATAGAATCCATGTATTTGTTTTATTACAGAGGAGGGGGAAGGGACTCAGAAAGGTGAAAGAGAAGGACAGGTAATTGTGTTGAAGCTTACATGTAAATAATGTCATTTTTACAAGGAAGTCAATAGCAGCTTTAGGGATGGTTTGCAGATGGGAAAAGAGTTGGGGTGGGGTGAGAAGCTAAAGCTGCTGCTTCTGGCTTTGGTCACAAAAGGAAAATAGCCAGCTTCCTTCTGGGGCAGCACAAAGCCTCCCATCATACGTGTGATGCAAAGCCCCCAATAAACATGAGGGTTTTGTAACGAGTGCTGGAATCTCAGACAGGTGAAAGAGAAGGTAATTTTGTAGTTGTGATGGCTGTAGGAAAAGAGGGAAGTATTATTCTTCACAAGTGAGTGAAGAATAATAAAAGACCTTTAGGACATGTCAGGATGCAGTACTGGGATCAGGAGTTCATTGTCAAAAGTCTCCTTTACCCTTTCATCCTAGAGAAAATGTCTCAAGCTCCCTTGACCGGACAGTAAGTTGTACTCAGGAGGCAAGCTGATGATCAATTTATCTGAGGACAGAAAGTTGTTCATTTTGAGGATTCTGCCTGCCTTTTTTGTTTTTGTTTATTGCTTTTGTAGCCATTGACAAGAATTTCTAGAAAGTAATTTGGTTTAGTACGCCAAAGCACCTCTATTTTGTGGCATGTTTTAGGACATAACTCTTGTTGACATCACAATTACCTCCTTATGAAGACATTCTTTATTTTTGTTCCCCGTTCCAGGGTACCAAAGACCTAGATAACACAGGATTTGTACTACAGTAAATTTCAGTTTACTATAAACTTTCTGTCTGTAATGATTCTTCCAATTCATTCCTGATCCTCAGTTGGGAATACTATTGCAACATTTAATGAGAGGCATCTAAAATGGCACCCAAACTGCAAATACGTTGGATGCAAGCCACAGAAAAATTAAATTGAAGTCCTAAAAAGTTAATGGAACAAACTTCATTAGAACTGTACTTAGAGTCATGCAGCCTCCATGTAACAAACATCAGTTCCTTCGAGAGCAGCTGGAGCACTCTGGGATTCATCTCTCAGATGATGTGCTGAAGTAATGTTTACATAAAGGAAACTGGAGAATGCTCAGTACATCCCTGTTCCATATCATTACATTGGACAGACAACTCTGCAGACCTTAAGGGGAAAAAGTTTTCCCTATAGTCAAGGAAAAAATGAGCAGTCTGTACACAGATCCCTTGAACGCAAAGCTCTGTACAGGCCGGAAGTAACAGCATTACCCAGCAGACAGTACTCCTTTGTGTGGTTGTTTGGCACATGAAGAAACAAGGATCTCTTTGATCAGATCAACTCTTGTTTTGAGAACTTAATTTTTTTCATCGAATATTCAAATTAAACCAGTTCAAAGCAAAAAAAAAAGTCCTGAGTATAAGAGCTAGATTAAAAGAGAGAGTGGAACACTAAATTGTTCAACGATTTAATAAGTTTACTGAAAATTCCCAGACATTTTCAAGTTTACTAATTACATGGATTCCAGCAAGGTGTTTTAAAAAGCACCTTATTACTTCTGAGCAGGATCCGGGCTGGGCCTTTCACCAGGCCTGGCGTCAGAGAGCCAAGCTAGAAGTGATGAATGACACTTGCCTGGCAAGTGAACAGATTCTCGTGTATTCCTCCCTGTTCACTTGCCATGCGCTCCATTTGATCAAGTGGAGAGCAAGTGAATGGCAAGTGAACAGGGAGGAATACACGCGAGTCTGTTCACTTGCCAGGCAAGTGTCATTCATCACTTGTAGCTTGGCCCAGAGACTGGCCAAATGAAGAGTCTGTTGGGCCATTGGTTAAAGCTCTTGATATGATTGCCCCACTTCTCTCTCTCCTCTAGGGCTGGCTGTTGTGTGAGCTGGCAATTCTGGTGGGTAGATGATGTGGGAATCATTCTAAAGTTTCAGAAGCTAAAGTTTGAAGCAGTTCTGAGCTCTGGTTCCAGAAATCAAAAGAGGCAGAGCAGTTTCTAAGCCCACGCTGGCACCCTCCACATACTTGGAGATCTGATTGATGCAATCCACCCATCCAAGAAGCAGCTAGCCAGCCCAACAGGAAGAGAGTGTATATGGGTTTTAGCCAGCCCAACAGGAAGAGAGTGTATATGGGTTTATACATAAAGCATCCAGCTTTTGTGACAGTGCACATCTTTCCATATGTTTCTGTTTTATGCGCATGAGTATGGGAGGCAGCATGCATGCATGTCTCAGTGTGCTTGAAAGCACATGACAGACCAATGCTGAGATATTGTTTAAGGGCTACCTTGACCTTGAGCAAGGCCTGGCCCCAAGATCAGCTTGGAAATGTAGGACAAGATAAAAACAATTCCAAATTGAAGGTAAACACAGGTGCTCCTTGTTACCTTTTTTCTTGGATACGAATCATTTTCAGTGATGTAGTGTTTATTGTCCATCTATTCTTATCCAGTGTTGCAGAAGAGCCTCGTTAATTGGACTACTTGACCTTATTCTGAAGAAGTGCATGTGTGTCTAGGACATACATCTTCAGACCGCAAGTGGAGGCTTACGTGATTAAACAATTTTCCATTAAAAAAAATCCTGCAGGTGCATAAGACAACATCAAGTAAAAGAGTCCTAGCAGAGGCTTCACCCTAACATAACAAGGGATGGTGGGTTTTGTTACTGCTGTTTTTGTTTGGGTCGGTGTATTCTGTAGAGCAGGGACCCCTGACCTTTTTAAGCCTGTGCAGAACATTTGGAATGTTCTGCACAGCCAATCAATACTCCAATAGCCAATCAGAAGCCATGCTTTGTAAAAAGCCTCACCTGGTGCTACCCACTTTCTAAAAACACTTGGCGGGCACCAGAAAAGGTGTTGGCAGGCACAGTTGAGCCCATGGGCACCATGTTGGGGACCCCTGATGTAGAGAATCGTCAGCTCGAAATGGAAGTGGTACAACTGATATAAGTTTTATCACCTAATAGCACTTTCCAGGTAACACCATGTTAATTTCCCATTGTAAATATTTTGTATCGTACATGTGCAAAAGCTGGCAGATGTTTTTCAAAAAAGGTATCTGCAAAGTACTTTTAAGATAAATGCCTCTTATAACCACTAATGTATGTCTGGATTCTGCTTTTGGAAATCGAGATCTACCTCCTAGATATGTTCTGAATTTACACACTTTGATGGGAGAGTAGCTGTCTTTTGCTAATTTATAATGAAACAAAGACCCACAGGGGCTTTAGTAAGATGCTAGGCATGACTGGCCTATTTCTGTGCTGTCTTGGAGGCTGTGGAGAAAAAGGAACAGTGTCCCGCCTCTTTAAAAAGTAATACAATGGCATTAAAGGGTTTAGCACTTCAGTTACAGGTTGGATCATCAGATTATCACCCTGCAGAATATTGAAACATAAATCCATGGCAGGAAAGAACTAACTTGATGCTCCTGACCTCACAGGTCAGTTGGAGGATTTGCAGGGGGGTTCTGGGTCTGCAAATCAGTTTATAAATTAGAGTATGTGGGAAGTCTTAAAGAATAAATGAACTTTTGAAAATTAAGTATCAGGTGCAGCAGATTCTTTAAAAGACTGCAAACTTGTTCTGGCCCAGACTCAAATACAGTTTTGTAAATGTAGCAATAGAGTGAAAGCATCAACCATGGGGAAAAAACAATCTCAGATTTTAATCAGACAGTGCAAGCTATTGTGATTCCGGTAGCAAGAGGCTGCAAGGTCAGTAACTGGTGTAGAGCAATAGTTAAGAGTATCAGACTAGGACAGCAAAGGCCTGGTCAACCTTGAAGCTCATGGTTGTGACCTTGGAATAGTTACAGTCTGAGGCTCCTCATGAGACCTCTTACATGAGGATGCTCAACTGTAGGGAGACACCATGTTAGCCAAAGGTTCTGTCAATTTCACCTCTCTACAGGAAGGTATTTTTCAAAATACCAGCCAGCAGAGAGAGCTCCTCAGAGAGTTTGTTAATTTCATCTTTGCCGCTGGAAGGCTCTGTCAATTTCACCTCCCAAATTAACAAACCTCTGAGGAGAGATCTCCTCCGGCTCTGTCTTTTAAAACTACCCTCCTGTTGAGAGGTGAAACTGACAGAGCTTTTGGCTCTGTCTTTTAAAACTCTGCTTCCCGGCTAACATTGCATCTCCGTCCACATGAGCGTCCTTGTGTAAGAGGTCTTGTGTAGACTTAGAGTCTAACCTTGCTCACAGGGTTGCTGTGAAGATAAAATGGGGAAAAAGGAGAACCAAGTACACTCCCCGGACCACCATGGAGAAAGAATAGGTGAAAAATATAATAGAGTTTTTGACTTCAGAACTGCACACTCTTAGCCTTTAGAACAATTGAAAATGTATGCACAGGGGATTTGCTGAAGGCTTTTAAATCAGTTTTTCAGTGAGAGGGGACTTCTGCACTGATGCATGGTGGACACATGAAGCAGCCTTAGGGCTGCCACCTCCCAGGTGGGGCTTGGAGGTCTCCTGGAATTACAACCAAATTACAACCAGGTGGGGCTTGGAGGTCTCCTGGCATTACAACCGATTCATTCCCCTTGGGAAAATGGCAGCTTTGGTGAGTGGACTCTATGGAAACATATCCTCACTGAGCTCCCTCCCCAAACTCCACCTTCTCCAGACACTGCCTCTAAATATCCAGGAATTTCCTAAGCCAGAGTTGGCAACCCTAGCCTTGTATGAAATCTAACTATTAGTCCAACATAATCAATATTATCTAGTCAGACTGGCAGCAGGTCACCAGGGTCTTGGGTAGGTCTTTCATATCACCTACTACCTGATCCTTTGAACTAGAGACACCAGGGACTGAACCTGAAACCTTCTGCATGCTAAGCAGGTGCTTGACCACTGAGCGACAGTCCCTCCTCACACAGCCCTATCTCTGTAGTTTTACTAACCTATACCAGGGCCGTTTCCACACGGCTTACCTTGTTCCAGAAAACAGTGAAATCTCGCGCAAGAAGACACTGTTATCACGTCTTCTCAAGCAATAACAATGTCTTCTCGAGCGATTTCGCTCAAAAACAGCGTCTTCTCGAACAATTTCACACAAAAACAGCGTCTTCTCAAACAATGTCATGCGAGATTTCGCTGTTTTCCAGAACAAGGTAAGCCGTGTGGAAATTGCCCAGATCAGCCTTCCAGGACCACTCATCACTATGGCTTTGGCAAAAACAACTCCCTCCAAAAACCTGAAGCAAAGAACTTTCTAAAGTGCTATGAGTATTCCTTGTTTCCATTCCCAAGTGGAAGAGCATGAAAATATATACGGATTTTATTCAGCTGAGGGAGTGTGAAAACAAACACACACTTGAAGGAATGTTGATAGTTTTCTCGTAACTTTTCTGGTTTCCTTTAAACTGCATAGGGGAAGAACCACCAAATTTCCTTTGAGTTTTGCTATTAGGTGAAATTTTGGTAGTAGTTATGTATTCCAGTTTCACAATTAGGGATTTCCAGTGGTTTCTTATTAGTGTAAACCTACAGCTCATCCTAGGCAGTTTTTCCTTTGTTGGAGATCTAGACAGGTATATATTGCTGTGCCTTGGCACCCTTCCTGCAATGGGATTTTCAGAAGCATCCGCATGATGCTATTCATCTTGTTTCTGTGTTTCAATCCACTTTGCTGTGGTCTTTCCCCAGGCTGGTTTGATACAATTTTAGTCAGACAGTGCAAGCTATTGTGATTCAGGTAGATTGGAAGATCACAATCAAAGCGTCTTTGGATGTTTTGGCGACAGGTAGATGTGCATTTTTTCAGTCCCTGCTCACATTGGCACCATTTTCCTGACCTCTGTCCCTACAATGGTTATTTCTCCCATTTTGTCAGGCTTTGTTATTTTCTTTTAATCAGTAATAGTTATAGTACTATAATGTTATAACATTGAATCATCTATTATAATGATGTACTCCTTGCTGGCTTTCTTTCTTTTCAAAAGTAAATACTATTTGTTATGATACTGGCTACTGGCTACACATTTCTTCTCATAACTTGCAACCAAAAAGGCTAGTCTAGAAGCTTCCTTTTTAAAGAGAGAAAGAACGAGCAAGCACGGGAAACTAGTACATTGTTGCAATAGAGCGTTATCATGTTATAAGTAACACCTCAGTTAACGGTAGCTGCATTTTGGAAAAACCCTAAAGCCCCTGGCATAGAGCAGTGGTATAAAAAAGTTTGGGATGGCTAAGTTAGCGGACAGCATGACACAACTCAATAATGCTGGCTACAGCACTAATGTTCATACCACCTGGTACCCAATTCTGCAGCATCTCTCAGAAAATGATATAATCCCTCCTAGAACTATTTACAAAGATCTTCTACATTTTTGAAAACCCTGGCTGTTTAAAATTACAATATATTTTTATAATTTCTTTATTGTTATGCTTTACTGCATTTTAATGTTATGTTTTATTGCAATTAAATTTATTTTAAAAAATTTTTTAAATGTTGTAAGTAACACTATAGCTATTATGAATTGCTTTTAAAAACCCAAAAAAGCCTTCTAGTGATGGATGGGAAATGGCAGCCACGGAAAGTTGAAGAAGAAAAGTGAGAGGAAAAGTTATGTCCAGATGCTCCAATGCTGCTGCAAATGCGTCTGTATTCGTAACAACAAGAAGAACTGTTTCTGTGTGGAAGCAGCTGTCGTAGTGATTTGTTTTTTGCAGATTCTGCCATTTCTGCTTTTCTTCATTTTGATCACCTTACGTTATGACTACATTGATTATTTGTTTACTATTAAAAGCAAGTCGTATTTCCAGTGGTTTTGCACCTATGTAATTGATGGAATTTGGCCTGGCAGCTGGCTTAGGAGATGCTGTAGGCACAGTCACTATTTGTTGATTTACTTGGAATAGCTATGCCACAGAGTCATTATGTGTTTTTCATTAATTATTTTAAAATCCTCTAGCTTTCGTGTGTGTGTGTATTACTTTTACACCTGCATAGTGGGCAGAATTTAGCATATGTACACACATGCTCAGAACTTACTGGACTGATTACAGTTTCCAGATGGCAGTATGAGAACATTCAACGGTTGTGATCAGGTTTGGGAAACCGGTGAAATGAGCAGGGCTGGAGTATTAAAGACAAGCCCTGCCATACCAGGACTGGAAAAGCCATGGAGTACTTAAGAGCCAAGCAGGATTAGGGGCCCTGAAGCTTAAGCTTCATTAGTTTCATAGTAAAACCTCCCTTGGTGGGACTATATGTGTACTGACTGCAACCACACACCCCGTGGCCACTTGGGCTAAAACATCTGCGAAACATCTCTCTACTGACACTGAACTAGAAAGAACAACTTACCTGCTTTATTTACAATAGAATCAAATAAGTTAAATCTCTGTTATGACATACTGCCCAGTGTATTACATTTGGTGGGTGCAGAGAAAAGAAGGTAGCATGCACTGAGAGAGTATATTAGAACTGCACCACCACAACACAGTGCATTTAGACAGGGTTTTTTTTCTGGGAAAAGAGGTGGTGGAACTCAGTGGGTTGTCCTTGGAGAAAATGGTCACATGGCCAGTGGCCCCACCCCCTGATCTCAGAGGGCAGTTTAGATTGCCCTCCGTGCCGCTGAGCGGCGCAGAGGGCACTCTAAACTCCCCTCTGTCTGGAGATCAGGGGCGGGGCCACCGGCCATGTGACCATTTTCAAGAGGTTCCAGAACTCCATTCCCCCGCGTTCCAGCTGAAAAAAAGCCCTGCATTTAGAGTATTTAACTTTGCTGTTGTTCATCTTCTAATCTCTAACATCTTCTTTTCCTAAATAAAACCTGAATTCCAGAAAAAAAATTAAAACAGATTTAAAGCCATGCTAATTAGGCAAAGAGACACTTAGAAACATTCAGGGAAGCTTCTCTATTTCCCTCCAGTCTCTTTCTCCAAGAACACTAGAGTTCAAACAAAAGTTCTGACTAAAAGCTTTTGGGGGGGTTGGTGCCATGAGATAACTCCAAAACAAAATGGCATGAGGACTAGAACAAGAAATTGTATTAGGTGAGAAAATGGCATGGGAGGGGAGGCTGAAGCCCTGTCTCTCCCCTATCCTGCACTCCCAAGCGAAACTGGGCCCTGGAGCACTTGGGAACTGTAGCTCTCTGATGTAATATGTGACTGCAAGTTAGGTCAGGGGACCTCCAACCTGACTCATGCCGCATGTATCATCTTGCTGATCCAATTATTTTTGTGTGTGGGATGGATGGGGAAGGGGACAGGGAAAAGAAGACATAAACAGTATGAGAAAATACGTGCAAAGCAACACAATTTAGAACAATTTCAAGTGCTTGAAAAAAAGCAAGCTTCCTGAACATTTGATGAACTTGTGATCGGAGCAAGGGAGTTTTCTCGTACTGCTGAAACAATTATAGCTCTTTTAGTGGAACCAACCTGCTGGTGGGATGTTAGCCAGCCTCACTCTGTCTGGCAACCTTCAATTCTGCTTTCTCATGCATGGATAATCTTTCAGTCCATTCTGCTTATTGAGGAGTACAGGAACAGTCAACTGACCTTATATAATCCAAGTGGTCTGATGAAAACATTATTTTAAGCTGCTTCAACGGATTGCGAGATTGCATGTGTAAGTCAGTTGGCAATTTTAATCTCCGAAACACGATGCTGTTACTGGAGAGGTGTCATTTTTTTCCTATTGGTATGAAGACTGAGTCAGTCACTCGTATCATTCATTTATCAAGAAAATAAAACGGCACACCGAATTCTCGTTAAAGCAGCCCAAAAACTCACACCTCCCTTTTCTTCAAAGTATGAACAAGGAACAGCCTTTCCTAAGTATACTTTTGATTCTTAAACTGTCTCCACAACTTACAACAAACATAAAAATGGAGGGTGTAAAGCATTACCTTGTTTGCTTCCTGTATTACCTAATGGTTCACATCACTTAAGGTTTATTTCCTATAGAAGTTACTTCTGCCTAGGAAATTGCGCAAACTCTTGTGCAATTTGTCACACATGATAAACAGCATGTCCAAGTTTCCTTGATATAAGTGGAGTCGACTCAATCATCTTCCAAGCAGCCTTCCTCCAATTTAAATTGCTCTTCTCCAATCGAGGTACTGCTTAAATTGTAGAAGGTTTCAAACTTTGCTCAGTGGAGTGAGAAGATAGTGGTAGGATTACCCTACCCTTGTTAAAGATTTTGGGGTCTTCTGTGAAGCATTCTTAGGTAGCTCCAGAGCCAACTGTTATTCCTCATCATGATGGGTTGGATCTCGTGGACCTGTTCCACTAGCAGAAACATATTTTCTTCTGAAGGAAATAATCTCCACTAGCAGAATGAATACACAGGATCCAACCTAAAATGTGTAATGGTGAAATCTCGAGCACAGGTGTGTAATGGGGTGCTACCAGGGCTTTTTTTCTGGTAAAAGAGGTGATGGAACTCTCAAGATGGAAATGAGAAATACACCGGCCCTCTTGCAAAATGGCCGTTTCCTCCAGGGGAACTGATCTCTGTCTGGAGATCAGGGGGCGGGGCCACTGGACACGAGAGGTGCTGGAATTCTGTTCCATTGCGATCCTACTGAAAAAAAGCCCTGGGTGCTACCCAAACCGACTTCCACATATTAAGCCATCTTCATCATGCAGTCCTCTGATTTTGCAAGTGGAACTCACATGATATTTTGGATTACTTAAAAAGAAGCACAAAAGTGTAATCTTGCATGTGCTGCAAAAGATACCATTATTTATAGATGATATCGATGCAAAATACAGCAGAGTAGTATTCAAGACACAAAATTCACTCTTTGTTACAGTATTCCTATATGTATGATAGGAACATGGACAATCTCCTCCTAATGAGTGAAGAACAGGGTAAATCAAAATTAAGATTCTTAAAAAGGGGTGCAGGAGAGAAACTGAAATGACTGAAAGAATGGGAACTATCAGAAACCAAAGAAGCAACAGGCAAAGGATGTTCATATTTGACTTTGAGTCTTGGATCCCCAAAACCACATCAAGTAAGCATGATGCTTTTGCCTGAAGTGTGCATCTTGTGTCCTGGCAGACCCATCTTGTGCAGCTCATGTTAACGCTTAAGTGGGAGTTAGTGATCTGACCTCTCCCCCTTCTTGCTGCATCCCAGAAGGGATGCAAGGATTTCCTAAGGACGAAGGATTGATACTACCAACTCCTAGTTACAAGTCCCAACAGCAGCGCAGTGCAGTTTTCCCAGGACCAGAGCGGATTTGATCTCTCCCTCCTTGAGGAAATGTTTCAGTTTTAGCATATCTGCTGGGACACAGCAAGATGCTAGGTAGAGGGGAGATTCATAAAAATCATGTTCTTATCCCATCCCCTCCACTTTCTTCACTTCAAGGGATTGAGTTTCTGTTACAAGCTCCTAGAATTCAATGTTAAAATTCATCTTGGGGAACTGGCGTTTTATCGTTAAAATTTCCTATTGGCAAGGCAGAACACCACCCCTCTAATCTCCCCCTTCCCTGGACACAAAATTTCCCCATGGCATCCTTATTGATTAAATAGAGGATTCCCATGCCAGGAGGAGGGAAGGTCATAGAAGCAGTGTTTTGATCCTCCCTGGTAACTTCTCAGCTCAGTTATGTAGACCATAATGGAGCTGAGGGAGTCCGGTAGTTAAATCCTACCATCCAGGAAAAAATTATTTCAATGCACATTTGAATTTTTGCATCCAAATTCAGGGTAGAAATATCACATAATTTAATACAGCTGTCCAGTCTTTCAGGACAACAATCAGCACTGAAATATGTTCGCCCACTTCCTGAGGTAGTTCAATAGATGGGATGGAATTATTATTTTTTTACTTAATTCATAACCAAACTTTTAATTGAGACTTTTTATTTTCATAACCAACCTTTTCTCCTGCCCTTGGATGGCCTTAATATGCTTTTTAGATTGGGCTATAAAATCCTGAACAGTTTTAGCTTTCCCTGTGCATCCAGTTGTGATACCTATTTCTTGAGAGCAGTTAACCTTTAGTGTTATAAAGCTACAGAATCAGAGAGTGATGGTTTCCTGAAGCTAGAATCACCCTGAGGATTTTCCATCACTTCCTTGCCTTCCCTACAACACTCAGGAATCCCTGTGAGAATTAAAGGTCAGGCAGAATCAGCCTAGATATAAAACCCACCCAATTCTGTGGCCACTAAGATACGGAGGTAAACTAACCAAGAGCTTTGCCTCACAAAAGCTTATATCCTGGAAAATTTTGTTGGTCTTTAAGGTGCTACTGGAGTCTAATTTTGTTCTATTACTACAGATCAACATGGCTACCCACCTGAAATGGACAGGGACAAGATGGTTTTCTTTTTAAAGACTGAACAAGAACAAAGTTTTATTTAAAACAACACAACCTGAGGTAAATATAAGCAGTGAACATCCAGAAGTGGGATGACAGTTTTTAAACAGTATGTTCCGAGGATGGGGTGGGGGGGGAACTATTTCAGGCAAGGTTTTTTTTTTTACTATGCTACACTTGTTAAAACATTACACTTAAATTATAGCACCATAAATTATAAATTCTTTCAGTTTCCCTTTGATATCCCTTTAACCAGACTTTCCTTTTTCACCACCATCTTCCAACCTTCAACAAACAGAATCCAACTGTACAAATCCTGACAAATATTAACCCACTCTCCTCGCTTCCCAGCATTTAGCTGCTCTTGATTGTTCCTGGGCACCCTGGCTCTGGTGTAACTGGGTAAATTTCTTCTCTCTGGAATATTTTGGAGGTTACTTCAAAGGCACAATTTGTAGGAGTTTGTAACTGGGAGCCTAGCAATCAGCAGGATGGCTTCCAAAGCATGATTGCAAGTGTGAAAGATTGGGGGCTGCCCACCTGCCAAGAAAGTGACATTGTACACAGTTGTGGGATTAATTTTTTCTCTCTTTCTGGAAATGTACTGAAGTCCAAGCCTCAATGGAAGAAATTATTCTATTTGTGGCAGCAGCCTGGACTCAGTCAAGGGATATGATTTCAGAATACCATCATCTGTTTTAGTGAATTAAATTATACCTCCAATTACCACTTACCCTGAACAATCAGAATTAAGTGAAGTGTATATATATATATATATATATAGGTTGTTTTGGATACAAAGTATACCTATGCATATTTACTCAGAAATGTGTGTGTTGCCAGTGTGGTACAGTGGTTAGAGTATCAGATTAGACCTGAGACCAAGTTTAAATCCCCAGGCTGCTGTGTCAGCTTGCTGTGTGACCTTGGGCTAGTCACACACCCTCAAGCAAACCAACCTCACAGGAGGAGAGGGAATGATGCAAGCCATTGCAGGTCCCCACAGGGGAAAAGGCAGGGTATAATGAAGTAAATAAGTACATAAAAATAAGCCACACCGTGATGTACTACAGCAGTGTTTCTCAACCAGAGTTCTGCAGAACGTTGTCAGGGGTTCTGCAAGAAATCATGGAATAAATAAATAACCAAAATACCTTGAAAATATTCAATATCCCTCAAAATATTTCTGTTATTAAGGTTATATTATTTGTACAGTGTCTGGGTTTGTTTAAAATTTTGTAGAGCATTGATAACACAAATCACAATAATTTAGCAGTAATTGAATTGTAGTCCCCAAACATCAATTTTTTCTGAACTGTAGATGTTTTCATAGGTGGAGGTTCCTCAGAATTAAAAAAAAAATGTATAGAGGTTTCTCCATGGGAAAAAAGATTGGGAAATGTTTTACTAGATGGTGTGACTCAACTACCAGTATAATGGTGGTATTCAATATCCTTGGCCAGGGGTCATTTTGTAGAAAAAGAGCTGGAGGAACTCATTAGCATAACTCATTAGCATATGCCACACCTCCTGCCATCACCGGAAGTGTGTCATTAGTATAACTCATTTGCATATGCCACACACCCTGACATCACCTATTCCGGCTGTTTTGGACCCAATTCTGGCCATTCAGGGCCGAAATTGGGCCCAAAATGGCAAAAAGGGGCTGAAAATGGCCACAAAGGGGCCCAAAATGGTCAGGATTGGGCTCCTGATGAGCGGGAGAATGATCCACCATCCGTCAGAGGCCCGATCCAGGCCGTTTCGACCCCAATCCAGGCCGAAACAGGCCCAAAATGGCCGAGAGTCAGGTGGGCGGGGCCACCTGACATGTGACCTCTTTGGGCAACTGCCGGAACTGAGTTCCTGTGCGTTCCCCCTCAAAATGAGCCCTGTCCTTGGCAACATGAGTGCTGTGCCTGAAGGAGCATGCCTTCAGTGGCATAAACTGGAACAGGTGCTCTCCAGGATTGTTCCAGCACAACAATGTTTCAGTATAACATCACCACAAGGCTATGTGTATATGAGAGGTCATCAAAGAAAAACAAGTAAACAAATTATACCAGAAAGAGGGGGTTTGGCTTCCATCCACAAAAAAGCTCTTCAAAATTAGAGTCTTGATGTATCAGTAAGGCCAAAAGCAAGACATGAGCTGTAAACAGAGAAGGATAAAATGTATACTGAATCTTCTGAAGATGGAGTATTTGGTTTGCAATGTTGGACAACAAGACACACACTGAAAGTTAGAAGTACATACTTTCAATGACAAGCAAAGAAAAAAGTAAAATAATTACAAACATTAAACGGACTGACTAATTCCACTGGAATCTGCAGCTTCACTAGAATTAAAATGGCCATTATAAAGAAATTTTACATCCTTCTCATTTTTATAAACGGTAAGCGCTGACAAACAGGAAAAGAAAAGCACAATTATGTCTAGTTCTACTGTACATTCACCATTATTCAAAGGGGAGAATGAACAAAGAGCTTTATTTCACTAAATCCGGTCCATGTGTTTTATGTGCTCAAGGTTTGTGGAGAATCTGCCCCAAAGTGGCTCAGTATGTTTCATGACAGAGTGGAGAAATTTGAACACAGTCGCCTTTCCTTTCCTTGTATAAGGCTCAAAAAATGACACCACACTCATTCTTTCTGGTTCCTGCTGACTTGGGGGTCTAATTGCACGTGCACTACATGTGAGGTGGCTGAGGGAAAGCCCAAACCCAACTTGCATTTAACATGTGAATGCATTCACTGACAAAATGGTGTGTGGGGTGGGGGTGGGGGTGAGAAATGGACTCTCTAGCAGAGGCATTAACTTGTTCACTACTCTAGGTGAGGCACTAATCTGTCTAGAAGAGTGGTATATAAACGCAGTTATTATTATGTTCCAGCAGGCTTGTGCCCGTCCTAGTGAGGGGATGCTAATGTAACATCTACATCTTTAAAGTATAAATTAGTCTCATATGTTTTATTTCCTTTCTTAGTTCTGCAATAACTCTTTAGTGTTATGATATACCTTTCCTATACATTTGAGCTCTAGAATTCAGAGTGTTGTTATAGTAAATATAGTTCTCGTTTAAGACCTCAGACTGTATTCAGACAGTCTCACCTAGGGGTGTATGACCTGGGCTCGGGAGCCAGCAAAATAGCTGGATTTATGCCGATCTGGCAAAATCTGGCTATGCCAGTGCCCCAAGATGAACTCCAGATCTGATCTAGGCAGCCCAACTCAGGCTGAATTATCTGGTGGTAGGCAGCCACCCCAGGCAGCAGAACCAAGCACTAGGAGCAAGAGGGCAGTTGTGGTGACAAGGCAGCAGTGTGAATGAAGCCAGGCTCCGTGCTGTTATAGGAGAGGAGCACGAAGCTTGCAGGGTGGCGGAGGAGACTGCAGACAGAGTGGATTCCCATCCCAATCTCCCCCTCCCCCTCCGACCAAGCTCAAAAAGAGCCCCTCAAGCCACCACCACCAGCTGCTTTTTAAACTCCGTGGCTCGACAAGTCTCCCCCCTTGTTCTCTGGTTCAACATTGGGATTCTCAGGTTTGCCATTAATTCCCTTGCTGCAGTTTGGTTCTGTCGGGTTAAGGTTGCAAGGGATTAATGTCGAACAAGAGAATTCCAAACAAGGGGGTTGGCAACAAGCTATGAAGTTTAAAAGTCTTGGAAACGTTTCCCCATAGGAAACAATGGAGAGTGACTCGGGGCAGCTTGTTCAGGGGCGTATAAAATTGGACCCTGTGGTCCAATCTTCCTGATATGGGGGGGGGTCTTTAGTGGACATTCAGGAGTGGGTTCCCTGCAAATCTGGTGGAATTTGCTTTAAGAACACCCCTCCCAGCTCCCCAGACATTTTCCCGCATAGAGAATAATGGCTGGTTAAATCTTGGAGTCTCTAACCCAGATCAGAGAATCAGACCCGGATTTCAGGGATTTTTTTTTAGTATCTCTGAAACCTGGATCCAGATTATGCAGATTTTTTGGGGGGGTGCACACCCTGAGCCTTATGTTTGCACCTGGCTGCTTCTTTTCATGCATAGGCTATAACCTCCTGGCTAGGAGAGGTTGGACAGTAAACAGGAGAGTTTGGTGAAAGCTAGCAGTGCATTCACATGCACATAGCCCCGACCAGTAAATGAAGGAAATGAGGGAAGGGCAGCAGTTGGGTGGTGGCACTACTCCATGTATCTGGTGGGAGGTAGGAAAAGTGGGGTGAGTCCTCTCACATGCACATAGGTGCTCTCACCCCACCATGCCCGTTCAAAAGCAAGCCAACAGCATTCTCCATAGCACAATTAAGGTGTCTGGGTGCTATTGCTTTAGCCCTTGGTTTGAGACCTCTGTTGAATGACCAATTATTGCTTCCTTCCTGTAAGGATACATCAACCTCTTCCATGCATTGACCCTTTTTGACAGAACGGAATGGTAAAAATCCAAGTCCGGCAAGACAGAACACAATGGACTGTACAATTTATTTTACATGAGATGAGACAAAGCTTTTCAAGTGCATAATACAAACTCGCTGAAAATACAAAGTTTATGGAAATGTTTGTACATAGGACAGAAAAATTCTATAACAAATACTTTCAACATTTAAGGACTAGATCTTTAGCTGGGGTAATCCAGTGCAACTCCACCAACATTAGCAGTTAGGAGACATACCTGAACTGACAACATTGCCCTTAAATCTTAACGAGCATTTACCTCTTCAGCCGCAATATTTTAGTCATACAATTGCATGGGACAAAAAAGCCGTACTAACAGTTTTCACAACGACTAAGGGCTCACTGCTGTTATTCATACACAGAGCTTACAGTAGAATTAAGTTTTTAAAGGTCTAGTCAGCCAAAAAACTGCAACAAAGTATTACAAAGTTCAAAGCCATTACTGTTGGCAGAAGATACATTTTACTGTAAAAATTTAGAAACTGTTTAGTAAAAGTTATAGAATAAAAAGACCAGATAGGCAATGTCATTTTTTTAAAAAAAGAAAGTCTGATTCGGAGGACAGTTGGTTATGTCTTCCAAATCTACCATTACATCTTCAGAACTATATCATGCAACTTCCATTTGCTTTGGGAAGGGGAAAACAAATACAATCCGAATTCATTTATCCTTATAACCCACGATGTCTAAAATGTTTGGAAACAGATTTAGATAAAAGTGAGTGTTTTTCCTAAGGTTACTCTGACACAGGAGACACATAATGAATTCAATTATTCAGGAGAGAGGGACAAAACAATGTATATTGTGGAAACGGTAATTAAGAAGAAGATAAAACAAGATACAGATAACAAAAAATCTAGTGCGGTCCCATTCTGAAAAGGGACAGAAGTATCCATTTGCCAGATTTAGAGTGCCGCATAGCATGCTTAATATGCACAAATTTGGGAATAAGTCCTAATGAGATTAGTGGAACTTTGTAGAAAACATGCACGGGATGCAAGTTCAAGCTGACTGCAACAGGACTTAAACTCTCATTATGCACCAGGCTGCAGCCTCAGCCACATGCTCATTCTGTGACAAACATTATTGCTACTATTCAGGCATAATGAAAGAACCAGGACTAGAGACCCAAACACTAGAAACAGTCTTGGGTTTCTCTGCAAGTAGGATCTAAAATGTTATAGGGTCAACAGATTTAAGAATACTAGTAAAGTAAAATATGTAATGTCACTTTTGAAAAAGCTAGGCATCCCAAATATTAATTCTCGGAAAATCTTCCTTGGGAGATAAAAGGCGTCAGAATTTCTTTTATTTCTGTCATCAGAGAACACTGGTCAGTGGACTGAAGGCTGCCAGACTTGAAATTTGATTGGTTAATGAGTACTTCATTCAGTGATGGTCTCCTGGAAGTGGATAAAGCTCTAAGCTTACCACAGTCCATCAAGTAAACGATGAGCTCCGCATGCTTTCCTAACTAATGCTCTACAAGTTCTGTGAGTCTTACAAACCCTATATTAAAAACCCACACAGTGAATTCTGAGCTCAAAAATGCAAAAACTAATAATGTGTGTGTGTGTGTGGGGGGGGGGGGTGTTCTTTATGAGATTGTTTTGGCATCAACATACAAATGCCCAGACTAGCACTTGAACCACAGTGTAAGCAGAATGCAACTAGACTGTGCCCGAGGCCTATGACAGAACAATTTAGCCATCTTGTTTCACTCTCTGCTTGTGAGAAGGGCAGCAGTACTAGAAAACAGACTTTCTCTAACCAATGGCCAAGAATGCTTAGTGAATTTAATTTTTTTTTGGTTGCTTTATATCCCTAATGGATCGTTTTCTCTCAAAAACATTTTAACTTAATATAAGTTGGGGAAAATCTCAATTTCACTAAATGGTAAGAACCCCCCCCCCCCCAAAAAAACTTCTCAAACGGATTCTTTTTATCTCTGAAATGTTTTTTCCAAAAGCTCCTTATAAAATGACTCACATCATAAAAACAACAGAATATGGCTTATAGATCTAGGTCTTCCACAAACATTTGACATTATCTCAGGGTTATAAAGCATGGTTGTGACTTGCTTCTCACTGAAACCAATGGCAAATCTGTAACTGAGGTCCTGGATTGCACCCCTAATCATATGCCACCCTTTGATCTTCCTAAGGCAAGAAACAAGGACGAATGAACATGGGGTGCATCACTGGATGAAGCTCTGAACAGTGGAATGTACAGCAGAAATTCATGACAAGCTTACAATAAAAATTAGGAACATTTTGTTTTTACTTAAATGGAGTTTGCAAAAAGGACATGAGCAAGACAAATTATCCTAGATTTTGCAAACAGTTCAACACCCATCTAACTACTACTCACCCTGGAAATCTGACAAAGTCTTGATGAAACACTCCGAAGCATATATGAATGAATAAAGTAGTAATAGACATTGCACAGCCGGCAGGCAGACATAAAGCTTCACTGTCTAAAAACAAATGCCTGCTTTATATATTGGAATGCCAAGCTCTTGATTCATGGTGGGGTGGGGGAGAAGTTCTGCTCTTGTAAGGATGGGAACGAACAGCGATTTCACTCTGTCCAATGGTGAGTGGGCTGCATTCAAACACTTTCACAACCGCAAGGAAGCAGGTTTGTTGATTTGCTCAGGTGAAAATCAAAACAGGATCACAGATCAGAGTAATTTGACGCAGGTGGTGGTGCCAGCCCTTGGCAGAGCATGAGGTTAAGTTAAATAATGCGAACTTTGAGGCTGGACGCTAGTCAAATTGCTGCGAACCTTTTGCATTTGTACCAAATACAGCTGCACAATATATCCCTCAAGCTCCAAAATTCATTCTGAAGCACCTTTGTTATGGGTGCTTCCACCTCGGTTGGATTTAATTCTAATTGTATGGATTTGAGGATCATGTCCACCTGTGGGCCTTCTTGCAATACTTAAAGAACAGCAAACCAACAAAGGGAACAGTTCAGCTGCTTAGGCAACTCTATGATTCAGGACCACCATCCAGGTTCTTCTTTATGAGAACTACCCTGCCATAGCAGAAACATACAGTTTTGCACCCCGATAAACTACCATCCAGTTCTCACAGTTCCAACAGCCAATGAACATTACTGCTGGAAAGAGTTCATGGTGTTGTGCCACATGAAATGTTCTTATTTACACTATTCACACATGCCTATCCACATTATATACACAAGTACTAATCCTCTTAACTCAGAACTATTTCTATACTACAGATTTAAGTGAGTTTAAGTCTCCCCCCCTCCCCCTTTCAGGGAATTGCATTTGAGAGAGGGGTGGGGGATTTCTAAATGTATTCTCAGCAACACTGACAAACTACAATTCTAAGCATTCTTTGGCGGAAACCGTAACAGTTGGACTGTTATATAGTTTTATATGTCTATACCGGTAAATATGGCCTTCATACAGAAACTGCAAACTCGAGTTACCTAGAACGGAAGCCGCTGTTCCCCTCTTTGCAGGTGTCAATCTGTTCATTTGACACACCTGTCATCTTCCCATCAGAAGAAAGACATAAGAACTTTCCCCTGAAGATCCAGCCCCACGGACTGCTACACAGATTACAAAAATAATCTAAATTACTCTTTAAACAAATCTCGATTTTAAACTTTTTTAAAAGACAAGCATTACATTAGGCAACTTTGATACTAAAGACCTAGTCATTTATTATTTTATATATTTATCTATACCCCACTTTTCTCCCCACCGAGAACCCAAATTGCTTATACATTGTTTTTCCCAGCTCATCACAACCACCGCCTTGTCAAGTGTGTGAAAGAATGATTGGCCCAACGTCATTTACCTGGGCCTCCCCGAACCTAGCACTTTTAAGCACTACACTACACTGGCTCTCTGAAAGTTCACAAACGATTGTGTCAAGCTATGACACAACCATAGACCCAGTAAATTCCCTTTTAACGTGGCAGAAGTAGCTTTCTGCACAGCTGCATTGATCAAGCTCGGTTGCTCTTGGTAATACTGGCTCTCAAGCGTTTCAAAATGAAGGACATCACCGACTTCTCTTCTCCTAAGCTACTCTCTCTCTCATGGTACAGTAATATCCTAGGCAGTGTCTCTTTAAGTATTTCAAATACTTGCTAAACTGTTTTAAAACAAAAATGGAAAACAGCTAAGGCCTTATGTACAAAACAATCAAACGAGCTTAGATAAGTTATTAGCATCTAGAGCGTATCCATTCTTTTATCATTCACTTCAAATTGCTAAAAAGAGGGGAGACTGAAAGAATCAAATAATGCTTATCTGTCTAGTGACCGATGACCATGAATTATATGTGACTACCTGCTCTCTCTCTCTCTTTTTACTTGCCTGGCTTTCAATCATCACAAGCAAGTAGCAATACAGAATAATTATTCAAATTGTTTGAAGAGTCCTTAAATTTGGTCCTCCAACCCTTTCAGAATGGTTGCCTGTTAATTCCACTGGATGTTTCAGAGCTCTCATATTCTCAGTCATGGCTTAGTACACATCTGTCATGCCTTCCTTTTAAAAAAGGAAATTGCTGCTCAAATGTAAGCCCTCCTGTGCTCACAGCCATCTTTCGTATTTGCCTTTCTGTGTTGTTCGCAGATCAGTCTGGCTAATAATGGAGCGCAGGGTCAGCATGCCAACAGAAAGCAGCTGCAGAAGCCATCTGAGCAGCATTGCCAAGCAAACTCTAGAACAAACTTGTACTGGTTTTTTTAAAAAAAACAGAAAGTAGCAGAACATTTGCTTTCCCTTCCCATTCCACACTACAGAAAGATTGGGGCAGTTGGCTAATTCTTAGCTGCATGTAGGAAGATGATGATGATGGAACAGATGTACTGGGAAGAACTCAGAATTCCATTATGACTTCATCACTGCTGTGAGGGGGGAAAATCAGACATGAAAGGCAGCCTGCAGAGGCCCTGAGCTGCCTCAAAATGGATTGAAATGGAGCAATGCCCTGAAAACACATGGAATGGTCCTGAGAACCTAAAAGATCTAGTATTGGCAACAAATGCCAATGTATTTTTACAGCAGGAATACAGCAGACCTTGTTTGGAAGGCCTTGCATTTATGAGAACACCGAGTTGTTTTATCAGCTATTAAAAGAGCAGATCTAGCTCCTGTTGTAAACTGCTATCTCAGGAAAAAGAACAGATGACAAACAACAGTGCTCATGAACAAAATCAAGGAAAGTCCATGCAGAGACAGATTATAAGAACTCTTCTTAAAACCAGGTATGGCAGCAGACAGCTACACAAGGCTCTCTGGTGAGGAAGACAACTACTGTGTTTAGGTCTGCTAATATACTGCCTAGAAAAAATAGTAATCAGTTTTAAGAAACCCATAGGAAAAATATTTAGATAGCAAAATCGGACAGCGTTACTACTTCACTGCATTCCAGCTTCAAATGCATAGCTGACCAGCAAGCTTTAAGTTAACCCAGCCCCTCTAACCATAACCATTATACATTTCTAAAGACAACAGCAAGAACAACATGTTTATATTTCATAAAGATCTGCATATGTACGGAAGTGCAGAGTTAAAGTTATGTAACTACCATGACATAGGATCTGACAAACTTTCTGACGCCTGACTCTCCGGATAAACAGCTCCAGCCAAGGAACCCGTCAATAATCTCAGCAGCTCACGAGATGACAACATAAGATTTATAAATCTGTCTAGAATTTTAGTGATTTTTAGGAATGCTAATTTTAATTAGATAGTTCACCAAAGGTGAAAATGGGACATCATAGGTCACCAGCCTGTCGGGCTCATAGTTGGAGCAATCCTAAACCAGCCTACTCAGAAGTAAGTCCCATGATATTCAATGTGACTTGTTCCCAGGAAAGTGTCCAAAGCATAGCAACCAGGGAATGACAAAGTGAGAAACATCAATGGCAGGGAGAATATCAGCTAGCTACGTACCCATAAAAAGGAGACCAATACTTATTTAGTATTAAGCAGGAGATACAGTAGGAAGACCAGCCAGACACAGTTGAGAATTTTACAATTAATACATCAGATTTGAGAACTGAGACATCCCTTGGAAGGATCTGCACAGGCAGTTTCCCTTACTTTGGTCAATACATAGAGGAAAACTAACTAGGGATTGAAACGTATCATCTAGGAAGTAAACTACTAAACAGTACCAGAAATAGCAGGTAAGCCCTTGAAATCAAAGGGACGCAACTGAAAGATAATCTAGAGAATGGGAAGCTGGTGAAAGGATGCACAGGAGATGGAAATGTTGCTCTGGTTTCAAAACAGGAAAAAGGCTGCCTTGGAAATCTTTTTAATGCTGGTCTTTGTCCAAGTCTCAATTTCCCCACACATACCAATAGGATAAAATGTTCTTTTTGCAACCTTGATGGCCAGCTTCTTGGGGGAAAGATGAAATATGTTTCTTATTATAAGCAGAGGTTGCACTGAAAATGCTGAAGGATAAAGCAAAGAAAAAGAGCAAGTAGATAAAAAATGAAATGAGGTATAGCAAGCTATGTCATTAATTGGAGTAGATTGTCTGAGCATTTTATATACAGCTGACAGTGCAAGAATCAAGGAATCAAACAAATCATGTGTTGCAGATCATTTGAGCTTCTTGAGCGTCTAAACTTGGTCACTGAGAAGCTCAAGAAACTCAAATGATCTGCAACACGTCCCCTTTTAATTTTTTTTTTAAATTGCAAATGGGAAAGCTCATGATAATTTTTGGCAATGATGGGAGACCTGACCATTTTTTTCCAGAAAAATAATTTAGAAAATGCATAAAATAAAGGGCTACTTCATATGGCAACTGATTGAACAAAATATTTGGCAGTACAAAAAATGAAATCTGAAACTCACAGTAAATGTTTGATTTATGTAAACTTCAAAGCAAGACTGACAAAATTAAGGAGAGGACTGAGAAAATTAACGTCCGGAAGCCCAAAGTCAATTGGCAAAACCATGAAGGTCTGTCATAATTTCCTGTCATAGTGATGCTTCAGAAAACAACTAGTTTTATAGTATTCACACAATCATTTCTAACTTGCTGCATGATGATTTCTTCATCAACACCTGCTGAGAACTAAATGGAACTCGGGGTCTTGTGAAATAAAAACTGAGCTCTGACATATTTCAAAATGAAAACCTGGTTTTGTTGCCATGATAATCAAGAGCCAAAGATGTGTTAGGACCTCCTGATAACCAAGTTCCGCTGGAATCTTGCTGTGGCATGAATATAAGAATGGACCCATTACAAAAAAATCCAACCTGTATTTATTCATTTTTATTTTATTTAGGGGATTTAAATGCTGCCTCTCAACTACCGAGTTCCCAAGCAGCAAAAGAACCAAACCAAACCAAAATCCAAATCTAATGATAAAGTCTTGATTAATACAGTTTTGAAGTAAGACATGCAGGACAGGAAGTCGTGCCCTCTGCAATCTGTAAATTGTACGTTATTTGGTGAAATGTAAAGATCAAGTTATATACAGTATGGATCAATTTGATTTGTTAAACAGTCTTCCAAAGGAAGCATTCAAACCGTTCTTTGAAGAGTACCTGCTGTACAACACCAGAGTCCTAGCCAACATGGCTTTAAATCTATTCAGCCCATTCCTTTTCTGCTAGAGGGTATGGTAACGGCTGCAATTTTTAGATAGCTTCCCCAGGGGTAGTCCCCAGAAATATCAATAACATTATGAGAATATCATAACACCATGAGCTTGAGGATTGAAGCCAGTGAGTACCTGAGAGGGAATATAAGGAGGACCATCTAAATGGGCTTCCTTTGGGTTATCATCTCCTGACTCGTTACCTCTTTTCCCAGGTTACTGAAAAAGCCACCCTTGGCAAGAGCATTAGCAGTTATGGGAGCTTTGTTATGTGTAAAAAAAAAAGAAAAAGAAAAAAATTACTGTACAGCTTTTACTGTTATCCTCACAACACCCCTGTGAGGTAGGTAAGCATTGTGAACTCCATTTCATAGTGTAAGGGGAGGTAAGGAGTGATTCCTAGAACCTCCCTCTCCCATCTAATAAAATGGCAATGTTCAGGAGGGTCTGCCTGTTTTCCGAGCCATGTTCAATTTCAACAGTCCATTTGTTTGGCAGAGGCTTGCTGTGTCTAACATTACTGTACAAAGACAGCATCATGCAAGGGGAGTAGCACATATTAATTAATCACAGAATAGCAAAACTCTTTGTACCACACAACAGCCTTCACAGTTCATCATGAGAGCTGTACATGCTCAGCTAACAGGAGCCTGTTTGAAAGGAAGTAAAAAGAGTGGTTTCTCAACTCTGGAATGTTTGATGTTTAAGGCATAGCCACAATAGGAAATGAAGTAATGATCAAACATATCAATAATAAATATATAAGGAAGCCGATAGCAGAATGTCTCTCCTGTCCTCCTCCTGAGGCTTTACAGAACTCTCTTGAACTTGGCTGAGCCAACAGGCCTTGCCACTTAAGGCGGGTAACAACAGTTTATATCTCCATATCCACAGGTCTGATATCACCGGTTTTGTGTTCTTTTACCCACAGTTCCCTGTCTTTGGATGGATCCACTTTCTGAAGCAACTGATCCACAGGTTCTACTGTCTAAAAAACACAAGAAAAGCAACAGCAAAGTTTTCAGAGTGCACGTGAATATCTCTTACAATATCATCTAACAAAACTGAACCACTTCCTCATCAGCTCCCCCCCATTCTTTCTATACCATCTTAACTGCACATTTCCAATGTGACACTTATCTTTTGGCCTTGTGTTACCCAAGGGTATTGTTTCAAGGAACTAGTAGGCAACCATTAATTGATACCAGGCATTCCGCCCCCACCCCCCAGTCCCCCAAGTCTTGTTTCCAAAGTTATCCACAATGGATATATAAACTTGGGACAGATGCGAAATCCAGTTGGATTTACTTGCAACTGAAAAGATCCCTGCTTGCCCACCCAGTTCAGTTTCAATTGCATTCCAAGAGACAGCCAATGAGCACTCCAATCAAGTCAACTCTTAGACTCAATTCTGTTACTGAGAGCCAAGCTACAAGTGACGCCTGACACAGGTTGGACACTTGTCAGCTTCCCTCAAGTTTTGATGGGAAATGTAGGCGTCCTGCTCTTGCAGCTTGGCTCTTCATTTAATTGAGGTTTACAGAGCAGCAGTCTATGGGAGGGAGAACATGCGGTCAGTAGAGGAGTGCAGGCGTCGAGCTCTTGCCAGGCACCCCCTTCCCCTCCACTAGGTGTGTGTGTGGGGGGTTCTGTAAACTTCAATTAAATGGAGAGCCAAGCTGTAAGACCAGGATGCCTACATTTCACATCAAAACTTGAGGGAAGCTGTCAAGTGTCCAACCTGTCTCAGGCGTCACTTGTAGATGGCTCTTCAAGTTTACTTCTCCAAACTTAGATATGATTCAGACACAGACCGAGGCATTTTTAAGTTCCTTGATCAAGTCTCAGAGCCAAGAAATGCACTCTTCTGGACTCTGAAATTAGAAATGTATCTCTCAGTATCTGGATGCTCCTGAGTAGGTCTGACACATCCTTGGAGAAGTGATTCAAGCGTTTAGAAACTGTTCTTGAAGAGCATAGATCAAAAAACATTTCCCACACTTTCTGCATTTTGGAGAAGAAATGTTGGGGTAGAAGGAAGGGAGGCAGTGAGTGAACTACTCCATTCCTGCGGTACTGTCTTCAAAGTTTGCAAGCTTTGACATAAGATCTTCAGATCTAATCCTCAACGGTGGATGGAGATCAAACCCTAAACAGAATGAACTGTAGGAATCCGCTCAGCCCAGAGCAGATTCTCCACTCAGTCACCAGAGAGCCAATTCTGGAGGACTCTGCACAACTAAGGTTTTTAGATTCCCATGAGGCCTCCTGACAGTATCAGAAAAGAGTGAAGGACAAGCAGACTCACGCTTTGGTTGAACATGTCTGTCTCATGTCGCAGCTGTGTGTACTGGCAGAGATGCTGTCGAATCATCTCCACTCTCTCCACCTCCAACCTCTCAAGCTCCTAAAAAGAAACAGTCATTCAACATTTTCAGCAATGGATAGGATAAAGAATGGAACCTGAGCATAAAATAAAAAGTAGGGTTGTTTTCTATGAATACTACATGGAATTAGTTAGCACCTATCTAACTAAACAAATATTGATTCGCATCACTGTTTCTACCTTGCTGGGTATTGGTTTTTTAAATGTTTTTGGCAACTTTGAGAGCTGCAGTGAATTGATAGAAACTGAAAAAAAAAATACATATATGCGTAATACTAATATGTAGTCTCCAGCCAGTTCTGAAAGATTTCCTAACTTCTGACATACTCAAGTAACTCTATGGTTACATACTTAGCAACTGTCAGCAACTCAATTCAGAAAATATACATATACACAATATAGTGGATGAGTGCAACATACCAGAGAGGTAGTCACCATTTCTTCAAACCACTTTGACTGAGCTTGATTATAAAGATCCACACAACGCATGAGGTCATCTCCTGCAAAAGGCACGAAACCCATTAACCATCTCCGTGAGAACCAACATCAGGTGTAATGAGCATGCTGTTATTTATTTATGACTTTCTACGTGCAAAATGTAAGCACCAAAGAAAACTGCTGTGAACTTCTAGTGCAGGTAATCTATTCATTAAGAAGTGAAAAGTGATCCATCCTGATCTGGGGTGAAAGGGTAGGCCCAAGACAAACTCTGCTGATTCATCTAATTGGATGGCATGTCTTTTTATCTCATAACAATAAAAAGAAACTTTCCAGCTCCATAGCTGATTACTTTCCTTGAACTTCCTCCTTTCCTTTCAAAGTAATCACCCGAAGGCACAGTTCATGAAAATACTCAGAAACTGTGATAAGGAACAAAAGGAAAAAATTGCTGTTCTGCTGTTTTTTTTTGGGGGGGGGGGAGGCATTGAGCACTGATTAAAAAAGTAAAGAAAGAGGGAGAGGAAGTTAATTAGAATGTGATAAGTGAACTCCACATCAACACCACCATTTTGGATACTTGACATTTGTGTCAGCTGGGAAAATCATGCTTATCTTATGGCTTCTGCGTGCTCTTTAACTGGAAGCAGCATCTTCGTCTATCTTAATGTTGCTGTTACCCCATAAGAAGAAGAACAAATGCATAATTTAAAACACCCATGCTAATTCTGCTTAAGTACAGATGATTTTATAGTGAAGTTCTTCAGTCAAGACAAGAGGCCTTCTGAATATCTCTCTCGCCATCTAGTGTACAGAATCAGGTAGCATACATTTTATAAGACACAGAATTACAAAGAAAACATAAGGACAAGTTACGGCACTTCTTTCTCCTAGTCACACATCTTTAAGAACAAAGATCAGAAATCAGCACTGACTACTCTGTCTTAATCTCCCTACATCATTACAGAGAGAAAGGGGTGTGTGGGGGGGGAGAGAGAGCACCTTCCAAATGTTCAATGTTCCAATAACGACACAGCCCCAGGTGTTCCCAGGCCATTGCAGTAGGAAAAACAAGTTACAATGGCAACAGAGTAAAGGAAGGAAAACCCTGGAATTTATTCCTAGCACTGAAATAACTGTACTAGTGAGACAAACATTCTCAACCTTTCCAGGCCATGGGGACTATTAAGAATTCCCAGGAAATCTATGACTGGAAAGTTTTTTAGGGCTTCAAAGGAGAAGACTGGGAGAGGGGCACTGAACTGGATTACAGCCATGGCTGGGTGGGTAGCCCTCTTTGCCCTAATAGAAATCTCAGGCATCCCTTTAAGTTGTGATTAGGTATCAATATTTTACCTGTGCGCCCCCCCCCCCCCCCCGGGCATGGTTAACAGCTGTTTTGAGTGGGAATTGGCACTGGGGTGGTTACCCCTCCCTTCCCCAATCATTTTACCAGCTTCGCTTCACTTTTCACAGCATGCAGATCTCCCACATAATGTGTCATTTGATCCTTAGTGAGTGAAATTCATCAGATATTTGCACTTTCTTTATTCTTCCTTGAAATGGCTGCTCGTAAGTTGAAGTCCATCGTAAGCTGAAGTCCACCCCTTGGCTCAGTTCACAGTGGCTCTAATTCATCTGTTTCTTTTTTACAACATAATTCATTTATCTTCTATTACACCTTATTCACACTCACCAGATACTCACCCGCTTGAGTAGACTTCCGCCTGGCCTTCTTAATCTCCTCTTCTGTCTTGTTACTAAGTTTTATCTCCAGCTGCTGTGTTTTCATCTCTAAGTCCTTTTGCCTCTCTGTTAATGCTTTTCGGGCCTTGGAACAAACACAAATACCATAAATTCTCCTACAGAAAGAGAATATTAATGTGCCTTTACCATTTCATAAACTCTATTCTCTCTGTAATCACTGCCCTGCAGATATGCCCTGGGGGAGGGGGAACTAGTATTTTGCTACTTTCTGTATGTAATTTTTAGCATTACAGAGAAGAGGAAAACTAGAAACGGATACTAGATTTCTGGAACATTCAACACAGTACTAACAAAGGCAGACCATTTGACTTGCTGTAATTTTCTTTCGTCATGAACAGTTACTGATTTTACTGTCATTTAAATTATTTGTTACTAATAAACAGTGTTTCTTTTGTGCCACATGTGTTTCAAAGTAATGTAAGAGTTTTGGTGAAATAACCTGAGTATTTTTTTAAATACTTTATTTTCAGTTTTAACAATGCAACAGAACTGCCCATGTTACTAAGCTTTTCACAATAACATCTTCAAGTTAGGCAAACATACTATAGGTATTGAAATAATTTACCTTATCAAAGATAGTAGAAGACAAAGAAGTAAGTGGATATATGCATAAAACAACATGGTAATCCAACAATATTATAGAGTAACAATCAGGACTTTTTTCTGGGAAAAGAGGTGGTGGAACTCAGTGGGTTGCCCTCGGAGAAAATGGTCACATGGCTGGTGGCCCCGCCCCCTGATCTCCAGACAGAGGGGAGTTTAGATTGCTCTCCATGCCGCTGAGCGGCGCAGAGGGCACTCTAAACTCCCCTCTGTCTGGAGATCAGGGGGCGGGGCCACCAGCCATGTGACCATTTTCCAGAGGTTCCGGAACTCTGTTCCCCCGCGTTCCAGCTGAAAAAAAGCCATGGTAACAATACAGATTACAACTAGTGGATGAGGATGCAATCAAAGCAATTATCTATGTGATAGGTATTCAAAGTATTGCCATGAAACTATATACAAGTGAATCAACTATAACTGAGTGTTCATTACTAATCATATGATTTATAAAAGGAAGCCATTATTCTAAAAATGATGACTGGAATTGAGAATTGTCAAATAACGAGTATGTTTAAAGGGCCCTGGGTTTTTTTTTAGTACTCTTTATATTTATTCTAATCTTTTCATTGTTCCTATTTATTAAACTTAAATGTATTTGTATTTTAATGTGTTTATTAATATTTTTCTTCTATGGCATTAAAACTCCTATAAAAGCTTGGTTAACCAGCATCCGGTTAACCAGATAATTTGGTTAACTGGCATGCCAGCAGAGTGACTCAGGCATGTACCACCCCACTCGTTTGTGTGAATGGAGAATAAAATCTTTGGTAACTAGACTGTTTCATTAACCAGCAACCCCAAGTCCCCATGGACGCCAGTTAACAAAGCTTTTACTATCCTGTGTTTTGTTTTTACTAATTTCTTTTTTCCTTTCTTCTCTTTTTTGTATATTTTGTAATATCTAGAACATCAATAAAATTATGCTGGAGCAGAATTATCTTCAGTGACCGAAAGGACTCTACACTAACAGATAATACTGACACCTCACCAGCTTTATAATTTATATGAGACAGACTAAATGCTGCTGCAAACACTGTTTCCAGACTGAAAAAGATTCTGATGGGAAGAGTACAGCTAATTATTATGCTTTTATGAAGGTAGCATGGATGCATGCTGACCTTTAGCCTTCAAATATCTTATGTGAAAAATAACCTTCAATTGGATTAATATCTGGCTGTTTTGATCTTACTTTTTCTACTGCCGCATACCGACTGACCAGCTGTTTTCGCAAATCGGCAATGTGATGGTCATACTTTTTCATGTCTTTCTTGAAATTCTCTCGGAAGTTGAGCAGTGGTTTCTCCACCTCAGCCTGAAGCTGAAAAAGAAACCAAGAAGAATTTTTGGGGGGGGAGAAGAGCTAAATTTTGGGAGTACAGTCTGAAGTATCAGGTAGAGTTACACCAGTGTTGGATAAACTACCCTATGCAAAGCAGCCCACTGCCACCCAAGAAATGGCCTGTCTGCCAACTCTAGGAACTTAAGAGAAATTATAAGGAAGAGTTTTGACATCCGACTTCTGAAATCCTGGAACTGGATTGGGAAGAAGAAACAGCCTTCACAGCGGTTGCCCTGTCTACTGGTGATGGGCCCACTGACCGGATGAAAAGTTAACATACCTAAAAGAATTACTTTTGAGGCATAAAAAGGTCTCTCACATAGCATGGACTAGTCTAGAACCTCCGTGTTTCGCATGCTGGTCACTACAAATCCTGCCAAACCGAGAATGAGCTCTGCATGAAAATTCATCTTCGGAACACTGAAATTTGGGGGTTTGTTGCAGGCTCTGGTGGTAGAGATGCTGAACAACCCTGCCCAGCTATAGACTGATAAAATAGTTTTAATAAAATAACTCATCTCATTTTCCTTCTAAAGTAGAACTATGATAGTGCAGAAGATGGAATTTGCCAAGGTTTGAGATGGACAGAAATTCAAACACTTCCCCTGCATTCCTATGACAAAGTAGGTGCACAATTCACATACTAAGCTCTGTGCCCCGAGTGTCTGAGAGCGAAATTAAGATTACACCTGATCCTTCATAGGAAACCAAAATTGTTACCTGTAACAATTACATTTATCAGCTCCTTGCACAGCTTATTATCAGAGGACATGTACTCAGTAACGACTCATTAAAGAGAAATTGCAAAATTGTTAGGGTTTTCTCCCTCTTTAGATGTCTTTCCAAGCTATCGATCTTGCAATGACATGCTTTTTGAGAGGAAGAGTTATAGTCCAGCCAGTGATAAGCACTTCCAAGTCAGATTTGTTTCAATGGAAGAGTTAAGCATAAGCTTCAATCCCTCTCATTACAACCAGACTTCAAACCCATTAACTTTGGGTGTGTTGAGCCCAGAATTCACTTACAGTATTTTATTAGGAACTAGCATTAGGTGCAAAAGTCATTAATTCCATGAATAGCTTCTGGATTTGGAAACAGCAGGCGGCTTTCATTCTTCAGATTACCAGGTTTAGCCACGAGATTTCCCCCAAATAATTGGATATAAAGACAGTAGATACAGCTTACAGTTTTCAGAAACCATATCCATCTTATCCCAGCCCCAGAATAAAGACTCTTCATGAACTTAGGAATTACTTTGGAAGAAAACTTGAGATGAACCTCTGCCTCATCAGCCAGGCTTTTCTTCAACTGAGACCAAGCCTCACCCAGAGTCCTGAAAAAACACACAATACAATGCAGCCGTTTTTCTTCTTTATTAGGACAGGATTTTCACGAAGAATCATCATGACTGTATGCATTTCTATTAGCAAAATAATTCCATATGCAGCATATGATCGGGGCGGGGGGGGGGGCTCATACAGAGAAGGCAAAATGTTAATATTTTACATTACATTACATAATTTCTCTCTCCAGGATCAAATTCATTTTCACATTAATCTATGATATAATCAGGAGTATCTCCCAAGAAACCTCATTTCCCGCCCAATAGTGAATTCACAGGCTATGTTCGCAATTCCCTACTGCTGTTTAAAGTTATAATTACCATTCACTGGCATGAAACCATTGATGTTTGTACCTACATTCTTGTTTGTAATTGTAATGATTTCTGAAACTACTGACTTTTGTACATAAAATGTCACTTTTTGGTACACCAAACAGGACATCTTATACTGATACTGAACTGAAATGAAGCATAATTTGTAAAGAAGTCCAGAAAGCCAATGATTTCACCAGCAATTTCTCATTACTACCATGGAGCAATTTCTATGCCCTTACTTCTGGGCATGGAGTAAGAGTCACTGAGTGTGTGCATGCGCGCGCGCGTGTGTGTGTGTGGGGGGGTTACTTGTGAATTTTCTGCATTGTGCAGGAGGTTGGACTAGATGACGCTAGAGGTACCTTCCAACCCTATGATTCTAAGGTCTACTACCAACAAGGAATTTTTAGCAGTTTTAGTTAAACATAAGGCTTCTGGACAGATTTTTAAAGTCACATATGGGTTTTAAGAATGTCAGGGGATTATAAAGAACTCACATAACATAGCACAGAGATTGTAATGCAATCCTAAGCAGAGTTAAATTCTGCTTAGAATTTCACTGCTGCTCAGATAAGAGAAGAGAACGAACCTACTAAAGCAAATCATGTTTTCAAGCATGTCTTAGAGCCAGTCTCCTCCTCTCAGGTCATTAGTTGCAATACATGGTGAAAGCCATCCAACTATACAAAAAACAGTTTTTCTTTCATGAGATGGCTACTTGTGTTTTGACGGAACCAAGGTGTGGTCCAAGCAGACCTACGAGGGGGGTAATGAGAGCACACCCCAGAGGCTGAAGTATTTGGAGCATCCTCTGTTGATGCTCCAAGAGCCATCTACTGAGTCAGAAGTGTCACCATCTTCCGCTTTTTAGAATGCCGCCTCTTGGGCAATTTGCTCAGGAGGTCATGTTGACCAGGCAAAAAGCAGTCCTTCAGAGGTGCTACTTCCAACATGGCAACATCTCTCCAAGCATCCCTCATACTGTTTTTTAATATTTTTATCCTGCTTTTCCTCCAAGAAGCTCAGAGCCATGTACATGATTCTCCACTCCCCAGTTTATCCTCACATCAGTCTTGTGTGGTAGGTGAGGCTGAGACAGAGTAACCAGCCCAAGGTCACCTAGCAGCTTCACGACTGAGAAAGGATCAGATCCTAGTTTAATATCTGAACCACTACACACCAACAGGACATGGAAAGAGGCTTCAGTGCCTTTTGGAGCACTACAAAGGCTTCTTGGATGTCTTTGGCTGCTTCTACATGGAAAGCTCCTTGTAGCTTTCACTGCCATTGAGAATGCAGGCCATTCACAGCCGTAATCAAATGTTGATACACCAGTTTCCCCTGCACTTTCCTTGCCCCTCAAAGCTGTAATTTCTCCCCCTGCCACCAGAGGGATTTACAATAACATTATAACAATCTATATACTAAGTCCTCTGAATTCCCAACTTTCATTAAATTAGTAATTATCTAGACCTTTTTGTTGCAGAGATATAAGGGCAAATGTGTACCTCTACAATGAAAAGGGTTGAGTTTTTTTAAATGAGAGCATGAAAGCCGGAGATTCAGAAAAGCTAGTTAGTTAGATTGTTATAACATTATTATGATTAGGGGAGGATATTGTGTGGATACTCCAAAAAAGCTCACACTGGTTTGGCTGTCAAACTGGAGCAAAACCTTTGTGTGGAAGCAACCATCCTGCTTTGTGGTGAGGGGAAGTGCTGCTAGGGACTCTCACACTGCTTTCTTTTGTTGTTTTGGCTGGACAGCATAACTTCCTTTTTAGAGCTGCCCAGGAAATGCACTTCCTGTGCTAAAAGTTTTTCACAGTGAGCTACTTTCAGCTGAAAGCCAGAGATACCCTACAACTCACTGTTTCAGAGCAACATTTTCTAGCTGCCTCAACCAGTAAAATAATCCTTCACAGCAACCCAATTATTTTTTATGCTGATTTCCAAGGAATTAAAATCAAACAGAAAGGCCCTACACACAAAAGTGGATCATAGCAAGAGAAAATGATTTCTAAATAAATTAACATTTTTGTAGCGTAATGGAAGCTATGGGTTATCATAATGCACACGTACCCTTCTTCCTGAGCAGCCAAAGAGTTTTGAGATAGTTTAGACAAGTTTTTGGCATATTCTTCTTCAATCTTTATCCTGAAAGTGACGAAACAGAAATTGGTCATTTAGAAGTGCAGCTTCTCGTGACATCATTTCCAGAAAACAATCGCTTAGGAACAGGGATTTATACATTGCAGTTTTACCTGTAAAACTTGGTTGGCCATTTAAATTTCTCACCAAGCAGTGCAGGTCAGTACTTGTAATAGGCACCCCAACCTGATATATCTGAGATAGTATAAACAACAGATTGTCCACCTACAAATAAAGCGGCTATCTCCCTGTTAAGTGGGGCAAATTCAGAGCGGGTTGGATTCAGCAATAAGAGATTTCTGTCAGTGGAAGAGGACTTTCTCACCTCCCCTGCTGAAGTACCAAATTCTGCTACTGGTTAAGAGGGATCCCCCAGGATTATGTACAAGCTGGAGGGAGAAATTGGTGGAAATCCCCCCTTTTTATCACTCTCTAAAATCCTCTGCTGGATTCAAGCCGAAGCTCAATTCTTACTAGAAATCAGAACATGGTTTGATTAACCACCACAGCTCTCCTTAAGGCCAAAGGGACCTTTACGGTAAATGGAGAAGTGGAGCCCTACTTCTGTTCTCCATCTTCTCTGCTGTTTCCTGTCCCCATATCAAAACACTCTGTGAATCTTCTTTGCTCCACCCATGCTAACAGATTCTACTAAACTGGCACCAAGTCAGTGGTCTGACCCAGCTGTTCTGGTAATATACCAGGACTCCAAAGCCCACAACACAGTTAGAGACACAATTTATAAATGGCCAGATTGTGCCCTGAAGACCACTTCTGTGCTCAAGAGCTGTGCAGATGCTCGCAAGTCATTATACTGAATAGCTTCCATTGGGGCAAGAGAGTCTTCTATTTATCCGCCATTACATAATTACAGTGGGTGAATGGTAGCAGCGCTCTCACTTTCCTCTGGTCAGGCAGGCAAAGTTCACTCCTGGAACACAGAGTCCCAGTACTACTGCAAGCTGGAGAAGCAAATCTCCCGCCTATTATTATTTAGATAGCTATTTATAACAATGCTCTTGCTCTTCTGTGGGTAGTTAGTTATAAATAATGAGCAGCTATAAATAATAGCTGTTTATCTTTCTCTCTCTCGCCTTCTCCTTTCATGTCCTCAGATATTTTAAGTTATTCAAACCATGTTCCAAGAGAGCTGTACTCATGGAAAAAGGAAGGACAGGGTGGGGTGAAAAAGGATTTTCTTTTAGATGTGCCAGTAACACTGAGGCGAAGGTCTCATTGGAAGTCCAGAGAATTCAAGCGGATTTGTGATCCTAAACCTCTACACGGGGGGATTAAAACTGATCCTTCCCAATTACATGGACTGCTCCCACACCAAGGAGGCTGACAAACTTAAATATTTCCTAGACTGCAACCAACATTTTTAAATTCAACCACCCTAAATTGGAACAGTGGATGTCCAAAGCTATGTCATTAAACTTAGAAGCGTATCAGCAATGTCTGAAAGTCATCTTATGGTGTGTAAACATACAATGATCAAATTCAGACATCATTTTTTAAAAAAACATGGTTTGTTCATTACAAGAATAAAGTTTGTACTAGATCCAGAGGAGTTAGCCGTGTTAGTCTGTAGCAGCAAAATAAAAAAAAGTCCAGTAGCACCTTTAAGACTAACCAATTTTATTGTAGCATAAGCTTTCGAGAATCACAGTTCTCTTCGTCAGATGCATGGAGGGCAGAAAGAAACTGGTCAAATATAGAGGAGGAGAGGGGAGGGGAGGAGGAGAGAGGGGATGTAAACAACTCCTTTGATATGGAAATGTAAACAGCTCCTTTTGATGTGGTGATCAGTTTGCTTGTGTAAAGGTTCAAAGGAGTCTGCCGTGTTAGTCTGTAGTAGCAAAATCAAAAAGAGTCCAGCAGCACTATTCTGTACTGATCCAAACGCAAGAGAACCATACCATCCAAATTGACCCTTTGATTGCCAACTATGACCAGCTAAGCCAGAATGGCACGCACTTTGTAGGCTCCCACGTTTTTGAAAACAGACATTATATTTTACCTGCATCGTCGCTCATATTTTTGTTACTGTTTTATTATTTGTAACGGCCTTTGGCCTAATGCAATAAACCTTACCTACCTACCTACCTACCATTACAAGAATAAGCCAGAAGACCTAAGGGCTCGCATACTTCTCTCACTCCCGCCACATTGTTATTTTGATGTACAATCATTTGATTGAATAAACTGCAGTTTGTTTTTGGCCTACATGCCAGGATTCTAAGTTATGGCTTAATCATCTGGCCTCTTTTAATTTCTTTCTAAACCTTGAGGCCCTAAAGCTCAGAATCCTAGAAATCCAAATACTGCTACAAACACTGATTTCTTCCAAGAACTTTATACTCAAGGAAAGATGACGATATAAGGTTTTGGGTCTTTTGTAGCCTATACTGCTGTATTCCCCCACCCCCTTGCTCCAATGATGAAGACTGGCTGGGATGTAAAAGTGGGGAAAAGGCCATGCTGGAAGCCCATAAGAAAAAAAAAGTCAGCATTCATCTGGCCAATAATCCAAGACTGAGTGTGCTTAAGAGGAAGTGCACCTAATAGATTAGTCAGGCAGGATCTTAAGTAATGGAAACAATTAATCAATGAAACACAATGGTTTAATTTGGCCCAGCTCTGAGCTTCTAAGATACCTTTCCCGAATAAACTCTGCCATTTCTTTCTGCATTTGTTTCCCCTTCAACTGTTTCTGTAGAAGAATTTCAAATCCCGAGACGGTGCTGTTTCCTTGGGGATCCTTCTTGTCAGCCTGTTGGAAACACACAGTTAGGATATACACCGCGCACAAAAAATTGGAAGATGCATCACAACATTTAGGCTATAGTATAAAAAACCTGCAACTGTTTTGGAACTCACTCTAAACAGGTTACTAACTTGTGCCTCCAGCCTTTAAGGCACTTCAGCAACCCTTAGGACAATTTCAGGACAGCTTCTGGAATTCCCACTAGAGGTCACTGTGGCACACAGAGAACAAGTAACTAAGCAGCCGGCAGCTGATTCTTAAAATGTAAGGGGGAAACAGCCTTAGCTTGTGGTATAGGCAAGAAGACAGTTCAACACTAGCTTGCATTCAAGCATCTTATCCCAAGGCCTCAAAAGCTATCCAGAATGCTTTACCTGCCAGCAAGCACAGCAGGGCCCCTGGTCCCAACACAACCATCCTTATCCATCTCCCCGCCACTCTCGACCCCTTCTCTGATTTTTACCACTTTTCCCTCTTTCCATGGTAAAAAGAAAATACAGTGGAAGTTGCAAGGCACAGGCACTTCTGGGAACCTCTAGTGTGCAAGAAGGTTCTCTCAAATAACAAACAGGTGCAGTGCTAATTTGTCTGGGACCTTTTGGGTACTGGAACCCCCTTCCCCCTTTCTCCTCGCTATCAACAGGGAAAGGGGGGAAACACTTTGTGTTGGGTGATGGCATGTAGTAGCTTAGCTCTGCCCCCTTCCTACCAAGGTAATGAAGGAGGGGGTGTCCACATGGACATTCTCCTGAGAGGAAAATTGACCCTGGGAATTTCACAAGCCATGCTCCCCCCCACCATACACACCCCTTACCTAGGGAGCAGCTGGCGAGCCAATCCCAACATTAGAGGTTAGGCGGTTTTGAGGCATTGGGCCAGATCCTAAGGGGGTGAGCAGTGCATAATGGGTGGTTCAGCCTTGCGGTCAAAAAGGGTGGCATGAGCCATCCAGCAGCTGTCGGTGGCAGAACAGGGACGTTTCCACACAGCTTACCTTATTCTGCAAAATAGCGAAATCTCGCGAGAAGACGCTGTTATCGCGCGAGAAGATGCGATAACAGTGTCTTCTCGGGAGATTTCGCGCGAGATTTTGCTATTTGGAGAATAAAGTAAGCTGTGTGGAAACAGCCCATCACTTGCCATCCCACGTACCATGGTTAGGGGAACAACACAGCGAACAGCGAATGGCCTTTCAATATCAGGGATCCACTGCCCTATGTCTTGCCAATGCTTGCCAATAAATTGCGGCCATTTCAACCAAACGATAAGTGTCTGTGTATCATTCAACAGGACCCCAGCTGACACATAGCACATAAGTTGCAACATTCACAACATCTTAAGATCACCTTCCAAGCTTCGATTTTAACACGTTTGGTAACAGGATGTTACATCCTGTGTAAAGCTCAACAGTGGCAATAAATAGCACTTACCCAAAAATAATCACAGTAGCTCCATTCGGAAGGTTTAAGCAACTGCTGCTCTTGTACTGCATCAGGGTGAGGAAATGTTACACAGTTTATCTGATTGCGGGGGGGAAAAAAAAGAGGAAAATGCTGGATTCACAAAGCAGCTTGAAAACTGCGATAAATGGAGTACACACAAGTCAAAGTCTGTACAAATGCCTCTTACAGCTGACATATGTGGCTGCTAAATGCAATGCTCACGGTAGCCAGGAGGTGTCATAAAACACAGAGGGAAAAGTTCCTTGGTGGGAAGTCATTCTAACATCTAGATAACGTACCCAAGCAAGCAAACACTTCTGATTATCATACCCTATAAATACGATTACTTTATTATTTGATAGACAAAACTAAGGATGAGCAGAACCCGAGAAATTTCACAAGCGTCACTGAACCTCTTTTCAATTCCTTAAAATTCTTTGGATTCTAAGTTTTCCTGAAATTCTGCTTCAGATTTAGGGCCGTGCTATTCCATTCACCCCTGCCTTGAAACTGTGCACTAATCCCAACTTTTTGCTTCCTCTGGAATTCTTCAGAATGTTTCATCCAAGGAGAAACCTCATAATTCACCTTGAATTTTTGCTTCAGCTGCAATCTGGTGGCAATGCTAAACAAAACCTTTTTGGTCCTTGGGCATCACCAAGCATCCTTCGGGAAAACAATGAGATTTCACAATGGGGGGGGGGGACACACTGCCAAACTGAAGCTACTGAACCTAACGGAGAGTGAGTAGCTGATCAGTAATGAATGTCAGATCAGGTGCATGCTGCCCCAAGCCCCTTTGCATTCAGGTTATATTTCAAATCCCTACATTCTACTCTGGTAAACACATTCCTGCTACTGAAACCAACTGGAAGCCACCTGTCTGTTCCATGTGAAACTCCAGAATCACTAATATGAAAGCATTAAATGCCCTTTGCAGTGCACATTGAACCCTAAGATTCCCAACACCAGAGCCTAAGACAGTACATGAAAGCTGCCTCGACCTCGAAACATACACAGACCCACACAAAACAGCTGCTTTGCTTAACTGCCCAAGCACATAAAATTTAGAATGCCCAAGTGCAACTTCACAAATGTTGGAGTCATGCCCATCTCTAAAGATAAGTAACTTCTGTGGAGGATTTTTTTGGTATGCATGATGGTCCTTAAGTGACAGGACAGGCACTTTGAGAGATGCTACATTTTGCACCTATTTTCTTTAACGCATGGCTGAAAGCTACACCTTCATGGATCTTTCATTTACTGAATAACTGAATTCACGAAGCCCACCTGAAAGCATTTATTTGCATTCACAATCCACCCAATTCCTTCATCTCTGAACCAGCAGAAATGTATCAAAACACATGTCCAAAATTGAGATGCCTCATCCATTCAAAGAGATTAGAAGGTTTGGGCTGAGACTGAGAGAGTAGAAAAGAGCAAAATTTGTGGTAGGGTATGAGCTTTTGTATCTGGTCTCTGAAGAAGTGAGCTGTGACTCACGAAAGCCCATACCCTACCACAAATTTGGTTAGTCTTAGAGCCAAACTACAAGTGACGTCTTATACAGGTTGGACACTTGTCAGCTTCCCTCAAGTTTTGATGGGAAATGTAGGCGCCCTGGTTTTACAGCTTGGCTCTCCATTACAGCTGCAAGACCAGGATGCCTACATTTCCCATCAAAACTTGAGGGAAGCCGACTAGTGTCCAACCTGTGTAAGACGTCACTTGTAGTTTGGCTCTTATAGGTGCTCCTGGACTCTTGCTCTTTTCTACTGCTACAGACAGACTAACACAGCTACCCATCTTGGGCTGAGAGAAATGAGGAGCCATGAATTCTGGTGCAACCTCCCCAAACAAAGAGAGCAATCCAAAAGATCTGTTGACATGAATTTGATGTTGTCTCTGGGAATGCACACAGCTCCATGAAGAGGCTTTAATCAATAATTAAATATCTCCTGATGGGGATAGGGGGTAGGATGAAAAAAGTACTTATGAACAATTATTTTAATCTGCCAGTCTACAAAGGAACTGGAATATGTTTGTGCATTCCAACTATATGATGAAAAATAAATAGATAAAAATGTACAGATCATTTCTTCTGTGGTGCAATGGAAGCAATCACCTCTTTAACAGTACTAATGCCTACCTTGTTGCAGTAGCTTGTTAAACACAGAGATTCAATAAGGAGAGTGGAAAGTGTCATATTTCCTTCTGTTGGGAAAGAGGTGGAGCCTGTTTCACTCATTTTTAAATGAAAGGGATTTCCTCTAGTAGTGGAGCTGAGAAAATTTTTTGGATGGGGTGGGGGGACTACATGCTTTTAAATAAAAGTAAAAGATTTTTTTTAAAAAAAACTGTTCTTGATGTGAAAAAAGAGAAGAGTATGTTATCTGAAATGGATGCTAATCAGTAGGTATTTGCAAGAATCACACTAAAACGTACACAACTTTATTGTAACTGCACTGTTCAGGCAGGTAGGTCTAGTCCTGAATCTCTGAAAAGCATCTTCATGCAGTCTGACAAATGCCACAACAGAAAAATTAAGATTGCAAGGAATGCTAATGGAGGACAGCAAAGTTGCTCATGTTTAACGGCATCATGCTGAATGTGTATGTAAGGGAGGGGTGGATAGTAAGGGAGAGAGTGAACTTGCTTGAAACTAAAATGGCAATATCAAAGAATGAATGTTTCAGTTTAGAACAGGGTCAGCACAGACAAGCTAACCACAGATGTCATTTAATCTTGCCCTAAGGGACAACACTGCAATGCTGAGAGCTGCGGTCATTGAGTCTACCAGTTCCCCACACGGCTTCAAGAAAGGCTGAATTATTTTGTTTACAGTAGTGTTATTAACACTTGCTGGCACATGAAGGGTGCTGCTGTGAAATGGTTTGTTATTTGCCTACCGTAAGGATTGGGGCACTTCTAGGTTATTCAAAAAAACCCGCTAAATGACCATTTCTGCGTGGGTTACTTGCCTCAGGTTCAATGCTCTGGGGGTGTGGGTTTTTTTCCTGCTTCCCCACAGCATCGTGGTGTGTTTGTGCATCTCCAGAGGTTTCCTCAAGTTTTATCTAATCTTTCTCAAATCCGCTTTACTACGAAGTTTTAGAAAGGACTGTAGTAAGCCATGACAGCTATTATATTGGTGCTGGCTGGGGGGGGGGGGGTTCAGATTTTCTGACCAACATGGCAGCTATTTTCCATGACCCCTGTCCCTGCAGCAGCCATTTCCTCCCCCTGCATTATGGGCACAGCAGGTCCTCGAATTCCTAGGTTTCATTTTTTAAAAAGCAAGTATTTAGTCCCCTTCCTTTTCCCCTTAAATGTCCACAAGGAAAGGGACTAGAGGCTTGCTTTTTTAAAAAATGAAAGCTGGGATTTCAGAGAAACTGCTACACTTTTCAGTACAACTGTATATCAATACAACAATATTCTAGTGCTGATTTTTTAAAAAATATCAAGCCTTGGTGGCACAGTGGAAAGGAAATGGCCACAGGTAGGAGACTGAAGCAGGGAAACCTGCCATATGCAAGCCCCACTGTTGCTGCAATTTATCTGCAGCAACACCAGCAACAGGGACACCACAAAGTCCTTCCCTGTATGGAAGCCACCATTCTCTTAGCACTAAGTGCCAACAGCGCCCCCTGATGAAAGAGGAGGAGATACAGATGAATATAGCTACATTCTGGATGGATTTTTTAAAAAAAATCTGGCATCTTATATGGTGCAGCAAGGAAGTGGTAGAAGAATAAGAGTAATTCACCTGGGGGGTGGTAAGGGAAGGGAATAGCCTTGCTTATGTTCACGATCCATTTTGCTTGCTTAAATGACTAGCTAAGCACTTCCCCCTTTTAAAAATGTGTACTATGCAACCACTAGTATCTTAATACTGGAAAATGTTAAACATTTCTTTTGAAGAGCATAGAACATGGCACCCAGCTTGGGATGAAAGTTTTGGGTTACTGAGTACTCATGGTATCATAGGCATGGACGAGTGTGTGCTGATAATGTTCTGTTCAGCACCCCCAGGTGCAATGATTTTGCTTGCTGTTGAAGGTGTTCTTTTCCATCTCTACTAGCTTTATCTATTTGAATACAGACGAATCATGACTCTACCAAGACAGAAGTGCTTGCAAGAGGAAACCTTCTGGATTCTGTTAAACAAGTTAGCATCTCCTAAGTGAATTTAAAACGGCCCTTGAAATTCTTCAGACATGCTGATGCTCTTTTGAATTTCAAGAGACCATAGACACTTACAACATATTGAACAAACATGAAACATGCATTTGAGGTATCCATCAGAAATGCAACAGTCTTCCATTGGAGGAAAGTAGTGGGTGAGAATGTAAGCATTTGTGATGCTAAAGAACTATTCTATTCTGTCTTGTAGGGAGAGTCAAGCTGTGCTGACATCAGCTAGTATGACTGCCAAAAAGGACTTTGTGGGTCAGCTCACTACATCTGAATCAGCTTCCCACTTGGGTAAGCAGGATCAGGTGAGAAGTGCCTATGTCACTAACAGACCCCCCGAAGAAGTAAAACACTGGTACAGGTACCCAGCTCACCCAACTAAGAGACTGAGAGCCAAACTACAAGCGACGTCTTACACAGGTTGGACACTAGTCGGCTTCCCCCAAGTTTTGATGGGAAATGTAGGCATCCTGGTCTTGCAGCTGTAATGGAGAGCCAAGCTGTAAAACCAGGGCGCCTACATTTCCCATCAAAACTTGAGGGAAGCTGACAAGTGTCCAACCTGTGTAAGGCGTCACTTGTAGTTTGGCTCTGATTCAACCATCACAGCTGCCTTACTCCACCCTTGCTGACTTTTCTGCTAATGTGGTTTCTCCACCTTTTCTTGACAGACTTTTCTGCTAATGCCATGCAACGAAGTAGTGTTTAGTTCCGCTATAATGTAAATGCCCCTTGGCCTAAGACAAAGACCCTGAAAACATTTCTTCTATTACTGCACTTAAAACAATTTGGCAGCAGCCAGAAAACACTGAAAACCGACAGAGCTTCCACTTCTCTTCTTCTGACTATCCCTGAATGAGCAGGGTTATCATCACAGTTGGATCCTCCTTACAAAATCCGTTGTTCTAGCCTACCCTCACAGCTGGGTCACCCTTCAGTGATCCACGCATGAGATGACCACCACCCCACCCAATTGCTGAATGTTCGTATCCCACAATTCATTACCACAATATAAGTTATTTCCAAGAAACCGGTGCTAAAACACTGAAGACACTCAAATGACATGTCAAACAAGGGGGGGAAAAACTGAATGGAAGGAATCACTGAGAATCAACCCTGTTAAGGAAAAAACACACACTAATCGTCACTTCATCATATTAGAGTCCCCTGATGCTCTCCCTCCCTGTGTTCCAGTTCATGCCGAGATATGTCATGTTGTTGCAACAAATTCCTTTCCACTGCTGTAGCTAGCAAAAGAGAAAATCTCACACTTCCACAGGGAAATGCTTCCTCTTTCTTAAAACGCTGTAATCAAATCTTCAGCTAACTATGGGGCCAGATGACTGATCTAACCAGTCCAAGTTTCTGAGCCATAATGATGGGGAGGAATAAGTTGAAGCGTAATAAAACAATCCAGAGATTTGCCAGAATTCAAATCCTTTACATCTCATCTTCTCCTACTGAGAAATAACTAACATTTTAACTACTTCAGCCAAAGGTGACTTAATGGGGCAGCTTTTCAAAAACTGTTATTAGGGAACAGTTTTTCCTTCAGTCAGGAGGAGGCAAATCTATAAAGGAAACCAACCTTCAAAGGGAGGTTTTATAAAACCTCGGTGTCAGTTTTTATCATGGTGTACACTGCCCACGGGAACACTCCATTCTTAAAATGACTTTGTTGGCTTTTAATTGCTCAGGCTATCCAGAAGCAACTTTGAACAAAAGGAAACACTGCCTGCAAGTGTAATTTTAAAATCACAGCAGAAAGAAGTGCCTCCCACCCTCTCTCACATTCTGACATTTCTTTCCTGTCTCTCTGTAACAGCTCTTTGCTAGCTTCATCCTTTTAAAAATGGCTTCATTGCAGCTATTGCTGTAGAAAGCAAGCCCTGTGTTTACATCTGGAAAACATGAGGCAGACCCCTGCACACGGATTTCCCCCCACTCCGCTCTCTTGCCCTGCAGTGCTACTTGTTCTGGTGACTGGGTCACCATGACAACCAGAAGGGTGATCATCACTGTGGGGTTCTGCTTACCGTGAAGGTGGTCTCCTTATTCTGCTTCCGAGTAGGTGAGGGGGACCCAGGACTCTGAGGAGAGAGGCAAGAGGCATCGTCAAAACTGCACTCCACATCTGACATGGTATGTCTTTGGAGGGGGGGGGGGATTCAGTGCTGTATGCAAGTCAAATCTGAGGAGATTCCCCTTCTGCTTTGCCTTGTAGCTTAGCTTCTTTCCATGTCCACAGCTGAACTCTTGCACGGGAGACTCCTGCACTGTGCTCACGAAGCAGCACACGAGCTATGTACAGCAAGATAATTCATCCGAAACATGGTGACACCTCCCCTTCCAATCAGTGCCTAGCTTAGGAATTAACCCTTCAGCTGCATGCCAACTCTGGAGCAGGGCTTTTTAGTACTTAGTTACCCAAAACTCCATTTCTACTTCAGTTTCCTTTGCTGTAAGTTTAGATTACATTTAGACACATCCTATTGAATATTCTGCTTCTCTTTTAAAAGTCTAGCCTGTTTTTAAAAGTCTAGCCATAAGCAGCAAGAAGGAAGTTCTCTATACATTTGCTCTCTGCAGTGATGCTGTACCACACACTGCAGGTGTTCCCAACGCTTCCTTCCAACTCCATCTCCAAATTATGGAAAGCAATGCAAACAACCATCTGTATTAGAATGACAGCAATGGAGTAACCAAAATCAAAAAGCATAGTGCACGGTATTTTACAAAGGTTTTACATCTGTTCTAAGTGTACAGCTGGGAGGTTTTTCTGTAGCTCCTGTGCAGCAACAACAGCTTGATGGAGCATTTTCTATTGCATTGTTCACTGCAGCATGCTTATTTTTGAGGATTTTGTAGTTCTTACTATGATGCACCTCTCCACAGAGGAAGACATATGCATACCATGTTGCACATCAATATATATATATATATATATAAAAGCCATCTCTGACTTTATTAAACAATTTAGGGTTGCCATCTCCTGTTGGGAATTTCCTGGAGATTTGGGGGTGGACACTGGGAAGGGCAGGGTTTGAGGAGGGGAGGGACCTTGGCTGGGTATAATGCCATATCTTCCATGGCAGCCATTTTCTCTAGGAGAACTGATCCTTGACACCTGGAGATCAGATATAACTCCAAGAGCTCTCCAGACACCAGCTGGAGGTTGGGAACCCTATTAAACATATAAATGAATCTCCTAAGTCTCTAAATAACTCTTATTTAAGGTACTTTATTTAGGCAACTATACTACTGGGCAGTTTGTTCCTACAGTTAGGATCTCTTCCAAGGATCCAGCCTATATTTATGAGACTATAACCGGAAACCATAGCATCCATCTCTCTTTCTCTGTCCATCCACTATGGATTTTCCAACATATTGTCCATTTTCAATTTTTCCCTTAAAGGACCCTCTTGTAGACCCTGAATCTAAAAACTGACCTGATTTCATAAGGGGTTCTGATACCACCCCGATGGGGCAAGGGGTGCGTATGTGTGTGTCATTTGTTAAAATTACTTGCAAGTAGTCTATAACAGACATACATCCAAAATAACAGATTGGCACTGGTCCAGCAATACAACAAAAATTGTCCTCTACCTCAAGGAGGGGAAACTATGTAATCAGGTAGTTAAATAACTAAGCATTCTCTACAAAGGATTCTTTCTTGTAGTTCACCTCAGAACATGATCTTGAGGCAAGATATAGAACAGAATTCTTCCTGCTTCTCTTCCACACAGTGCACTTTCATACTAATTGAACTACAAAGTTCAGTAGCAAACCTCAAGTATTTGAGAATGGTCAGGTCTTGCTAGTTGGCACTGTTCAGCTACAACTTAAATCCCCTGCATCTTTTTTCTTATGTCAGATAAACAGGGCATATTGCATTCTCCAGGTTACCCAGCTCCATTTTTCTCAGGTGTCCTACTAAGCTGTATCCTTCACTCTCCACATTTAACATAAAAGAACACATATCTTAAGCTTACCATATAAAATCATAAATTTAGAAGTAACAGAACCTGTATATTGGTCTTACCATCCAGTAGACTGAAAAAAAACCCCTAGCAATTCCAACCCGTGCAACAGTTATATCCAGAGTACTATAAACGGGTCGAGGCAGACTCATGCAAGAGGAGCCTACAAGGCAAGGAATATCCAAGTAGTGCTAGCAAATGAGACGTCTGCACACTACAGGAGAAACATTATAAGCCTTAATTAATGTGGTTTAGGGAACAAAGAGTGGGAAAGTCAACCCCCTCACCCATTCACACAGTAGTGTGCATCCATGTCACTGTGAACCACTTGTAGAAGCTGAACCCTGTCAATCAACTGCCTTCTCAGGGCCAAGCTAGAAGTGACAAATGACACTTGAACGGCAAGTGAACAGACTCACGTGTATTCCTCCCTGTTCACTTGTGCTCCACTTGATCACTACGTGGAGCGCAAGTGGAGCGCAAGTGAACAGGCAGGAATACACGTGAGTGTGTTCACTTGCCGTTCAAGTGTCATTCCTCACTTGCAGCTTAGCTCTCAATCTGAAAGTTGAGAAGCTTTCAGAAGGCCATTCTCCCATGGGCTCATTTTTTCCAGTGACTCCTGCTGCCAAGCCCACCCACACATTGATTTTAGAAGGGGTGGAGTCTGGATGCAAAGTCCACGAGGAGGTGATACTTCTCCCACAAAAATCTCTAGAGTTACTACATTACAAGCTGTCAAATCTAGTGTTTAACACAGTATTTTTAGAATTTTCCACATAACAGGCTATTTCGGCTAAAAGCCTCTCTATTTAAAACAAAGCTATCATGTGAGAGAATTCTGCTTCCTCGGAGGAAGTGTTTTGACCTCCCTTCCCCCATAACATTACCTGGAAAAAAGAAGGGGAAAAGAACAAGTTGCTACAAGTTACATGTTCCACAGTGCTGTTATGCAAAAGAGAGGGGTAGGAGATGCCCAAAGCAGAACTTCGTGTTTTGATTAATCTACTTTCTTTTCTCCCATTGCAATTCCTTTTGCGTATCTCACTTCAAAGGCCCCAAATTTCAACTATTTCTGTCTTTTTTCCTAAGAAAAGGAAAACACTAGTCTGAACAGTGTTAAGAGTTCACACTGTGCTATTAGAATCTAATTCTCTCAGCCACAAGTGACATCTTGTGGGTGGGGGAAGCAGCACTGCTAAGAAGAGTGCAAAACTCTGAGCAGGGAATAGAAGAAATAGCCAGCAGACCTTTTTAAAACCAATGTTCTCATATAAGACTTGCTGATCCTAAAAAGGCTCAGTGGATAGCAAGTGATGGCAACTTTCGCTCACCTACCAAACATATAATGAATGTGCATCTATTTACTTATACCTTGTCTTTCTCCTCAGTGAATCTCAAAGCCATTTACCTCATTCTCCTCTTTCCCATTTTATCCTCACAACAACCCTGCATGGTAGGTTAGGCCAACAGTGTGAGATGGACCCAAAGTCACCAGCAATCTCCATGGCAGAGCACAGATTCAAACCTGTATCTCCCAGATCCTAGTCTGATGCTATGCTTGGCTCCCTGACATTTTAAAGTTTTCTGAATGAGTTGCAAAGTTATTCTAAAGGCATGCATACATATTGTTTGATGCACCAGCAACTAGAAGACCATGTGGTACAGTGGCTAGTGCATTGCATCTGGACATGCAAAGCTCAGGTTCAAGCACCAGCTCAGCTAGGAAGCCATCTTGGGAAGGTCATTTGTTATTAGTCTTAACTACTCCATAGCCTTCTTTTGAATTCCTGGGATAAAAACTGAAGTAAATTATGGGTTGGATCCCATGATCTGTCAGTGGAAGGTGCTGAGGGTCACTGATCTTCCTGGCTTTCCTCTCCCTCATCGGCAGCTGTTCCTGATCTTCAAAAGTTTATTGCTATGATCTCAGAATCTGCATGGAGTATTACCAATGCAGGTCAGGAGGCTGTGTGAGGAGGGGAAAGACGTGAAATGGCTCCTTCCTGCTTCTTTCTAGAGCAGATCTCCACCAACAGAAGAGGAAGAACAGAGTAATTTTTCCCCTTTCTCCCTCTCCATGGCAACCTCCTGACCCACATGGTTATTACTCTAGGCGGGTCCTGGGACTCCATGAATAAACTTTCTGAATTGTGCTGAAGTAGTAGTGGTAAGAAAATTGTGTTTGTGGTATTTGCTTTGCAATGGATGTTTCACACATGCAAGTGATAAACATGCCTGTCTGAACGCTTAAGAACATTTTAGTGCCAAAATGCATAATTTTGGAATGTTGCTGTTAACACCGTACATAAAATGGAAAACATTTGCTTCATTATTTTGTGAAAAGTCACACACGTTCTAGTTAATATAGCTTTTTTATTTAATTTGAAAGCATATGAAATACAAAAGAAAATTGAAGCCTCGTTTGAAAAATTAGTTTACACGAGGCATTCAAATTCGAGGAACTGGGGGAAAGCAGTATCAAATTAACAGCAACAGGGTAAGATAACACAGATTTCACTGGAGTTGTGTTTATCATTTAGAAAATAGCACTTTAAATTAACTGCATTTTATTCAACAGGCACGTAGGACTGAATAGAAATGCCACTATATTATTCAGTGGTTCTTCATATTTCAGTTCTATCCATTACACCTTATATTTTCAGACGTGTTACAGCGCTCTTGTCCGGAGTGGGCCTCACCCACCCCGGACTGGGCCCTTCCCCCCGAGCCGACGGACCCTCAGAGGGCCCGTTGCCAGCCTCCCGGCCCCCACCAAGCACCCCCACTCACCCAGAGGCCCGCGGCCGCGGGCCCGGAGAGGACGGGCGCCTCGGGTTCCCCCGGCGCACCAACGCCGAGCCTGCCGCGGCCGCCGGAGCAGCAGGGCCTCCGGCCGCCATTACGGCCGGAGCGGCCGGGCTCGCCGCCGCCGCCGCCGCCGCCGGGACGGCCAGGCCCGCCAACGCCGCAGGCGACACAGGAGCAGCTGGGCCTGCCGCCGCCGCCGCCGCCACCGGGTCCGCTGCCACGGGCGCCGCCGCCGAGGCTCGCGGCGGGGAGGAAGCCGAAGGCGGGCCGGCCGCCCGGCGCGGCGACGACGACAGAGTGGGAGGAGGGAGGCGGCCGCGGGGAGAAACCAGCACAGTCACCGCCGCGACCGCCTCGCGCCACACCCCAGGGCCGGGCGCGGCTGAACGCCGGCAGGGGGAGGGCTCTGCCAGGTCAGAGGAGGGGAGGAACGCCCAGCGAGCCGTCCCCGCGCTGGGTTGGCTGGACGGGTCTTGGGAGGGCTCCTCAGTCTGAAAGGCCACTGGGGATTGGTGAAGGGTGAGAGAGGGGAGAAACGGGCACAGAGGCAACAGCAGGGGCGGAGGGGGTGATGGAAAGGTGTCTAGCCCAACTAGGTGAAGGCAGCCAGGTGTCGGGACCGGGGAGGGGCGATTCGGGGAAGGGGATTGGTGGAGAGGCAGGAGGCAGAACCAGGAGGGACTATAAGAGGGAAGCTCCCGATGACGCCGGGGAGGAGAAAGCTGGTTGGAAGGTTGGTCAGAGAGAGAGTGCGAGAGATTTCCAAGGCAGCAGGTAGGAGGCAGAGGCTGGTGCTCAAACCACTGCCCCTACCAAGTCTGAGGCAGAGGGAGCTCCCTCAACCGCCCCCTGGTGGCAGCCCAGAGGACGGCAGGACGAGGGGAGGACGCGGCCGGCGGGGCGGGGCCTCACAAACTGGTGGAGAATGCAGGCACTAGCAGCCCCGTGAGGCCCCCGCGCCCGCACCTCCCCACCCCAGCTGGTTGGAGCAGCTCCCGGCCCCAAGACGCGGCCTACCGCTGGCTGAAGCCCACCACGGACGAGGGCCGGAGGATAGCCGACCAGGTGGTGCTCGAGCAGTTACTGCAGGTGATCCCCGCTCGGGCCCGGAACTGGGTGGCTTACAACAAGCCCGCCACCCTGAAGGAAGCCACCACGTTGTGGGAAAACGTGATGGCCGTGGAGTCCCGGGAGCCCGTGAAGCAGGACCCTCGCCTCGGTAACGAAGGGAGCCGTAACGCGGGCGAAAAGGGAGGGCGAGCCCGACCAGGCCCTCGGCCGCCTGCTCCCGGACACCTGGGGCGGATGACCGGAGGACCCCCAGCCGGGCCCCGGCTGGCCCTCCCACCACCCGTCACCCCCACTGCAACCAAACCCAGCGGCCCCGCCCGGGAGACGGGAGACAAAGGACCGTGCTTCACGTGCGGGCAACGGGGACACTGGAAGAGGGAATGCCCCCTGATGGAGTGCGACCTGGGATGGGACACGGCCCTGCCCGCGACGAGTCGGGCCCCCCGGCCCCCTCCCATGCTCGTCCTGGTTTCGGTGATGGGGAGGAAGTTGACGGCACTCCTAGACAGCGGAAGCTCCGTGTCAATGATCCGCTCCCACCTGCTGCCCCCGGACCTGCCGGTGGTCCGCCAGGCCGTCATCGCCTGCGTTCACAATCACGTGGAAGAGTGCCCGGTTGTCCTGGCTCCCGTGACGTACCGTGGGCAGACGTGCGAGACGCCCTTGGCCCGGGTGCAGGCCTTACCCTACCCGGTCTTGCTGGGGAGGGACTCCCCCCACTTCCATCCCGCCATGAAGACGGCCCTCCCCCCCGACCGGGAGGAAGCTGGAGAGGTCCTGGCCGGAGAGGATGAGGAAGACGACGCGGAGCGCCCGGGGGGGAGCGGAGCCGGGGATGCCCCGGCCCAACTCCGCCAGGGATGGGGAGCAGAACCCCGGTTCGCCACCGATCAAGCAGAGGATCCCTCACTGGAGGACCTACGCCGGATGACCGCAGTAAGTGAGGGCCGGGTCCTTGACCCCCGCCGGGCAGGGCGGCTACCGCGGGTCGTCCGTGCAGGGGGGCGTTGGTACCGCTTAGTCAAAGGGAGCCAGGGTGAAGTGTCCCAGCTGTTGGTTCCGGCTGCCCACCGCCCGGAGGTCCTCCAGGCTGCCCACGACCATCCGTGGGGGGGCCATCAGGGCGCCCGAGCTACGGTGGCCCGGATCGAGGCCCACTTCTTCTGGCCAGGGCTAACCAAAGAGGTCAAGCGCTACTGCCAGGCCTGCCCGCTTTGCCAACGACAAGCCACCCGCCGGCCAGCCCGGGCCCCACTGGCCCCGTTGCCCATCATTGAGGAACCCTTCGCCAGGATTGCTATGGACTTCGTCGGTCCCCTGCCCCGGACCCCGCGAGGGGCCCGTTATATCCTGGTCCTGATGGACTATGCCACCCGGTACCCTGAGGCCATTCCCCTCCGGGACATGAAGGCCCCAGGGGTCGCCCGGGTGTTGCTACGGTTCTTCTCCCAAGTGGGGTTGCCCCGGGAGTTGCTGTCGGACTGCGGGAAACCCTTCACGGCCCAGCTCACCAGACACCTATGCCGAACACTACACGTCCGACAGATTTTTACCAGTATCTACCACCCTCAGACTGACGGGCTGGTAGAGAGGTTCAACCAGACCCGGTGGCCTCCCCCGAAGGGCGTCCCGCCCCCGAGTACGTCCGGGATCTTCAGGCCCGTCTCGAGGCGTGTCGGGCCGCCGCCCGTGAGCACCTCCGCGAGGCCCAGCGGTCCCAGAAGGCCTACTACGACCGGGGAGCCAGGGCTCGAACATTTCAGGTGGGAGAGAAGGTCCTAGTCCACCACCGGGTCATGGGCCCGGGCCCAGGGGCCCCGTGGCGTGGACCCTACCCCATCACTAAGGTGCGGGGGCCCCTGTCGTACGAAGTCCAGTGTGGGCCCAGTCCCCGGCATCGGAAGAGGCTGCATGTCAATGATCTAAAGGCCTGGCACGAGGCGGAGACACTCCAATGCAACCTATCTCCGGACCCCCTTGAACTTCCCGCTGGCGAGTTGCCATGGACCCCAAGCGGACCCACCGGAGAGGAGCCAATCTTAGACCCAGGCCTCCAGGAGGACCAACTGGCCCAGGCGAGGGCGGTGGTCCGCCGGCACCCCGGCCTTTTCTCCTGCCGGCCGGGCCGAACCGCGGTGCTGGTCCACCACATACCCACCCCCCCCCCCCGGGCAGGTGGCGCGAGCCCCCTGGAGACCCTTGCCCTTAAAACGGTGGGAGATCGTGGCCAAGGAAGTAGAGGACATGCTCCGTCTCGACGTGATTGAGCCCTCCCGCAGCGCGTGGCGGAGCCCCATTGTGCTGGTGGGGAAACCGGATGGCTCCGTCCGCTTCTGCGTGGACTACCGGCAAGTCAACGCCATTGCCACCTTTGACGCCTACCCCATGCCCCGGGCCGACGTGCTGATCGATCAACTGGGAACGGCCCGTTACCTGTCAGCTCTGGACCTCACGAAGGGGTACTGGCAGATACCCATGGCAGCTGAGGATCGGGAGAAGACGGCCTTTGCGACCCCCCATGGCTTGTTCCAGTTCAAAGTCATGCCCTTCGGCTTGCATGGGGCGGCCGCCACCTTCCAGCGCCTCGTGGATCACGTGCTGGCCCATTGCCAAGGGTTCGCCCGGGCCTACATAGATGATATCATCATCTTTAGTCCAGACTGGCCGTCGCACCTGCAGCACCTGAACATGGTCCTGGCGGCATTGGCCGGGGCCGGCCTACGAGTCAACCCCCGCAAAAGCCGGATTGGGTTCCAGGAGCTCACATACCTGGGGTTCCAAGTGGGCCACGGGGTCCTCCGACCCATGCCCGATAAGGTCACCACGCTGGAGCAGAGCCCCCGCCCTCGAACGAAACGCCAGATGCGGCGCTTCCTGGGGCTGGTGGGCTACTACGGCAAGTTCATACCCCACTTCGCCAGCCGAGCCAGCCCCCTGTCCGACTGCCTGCGTAAGGACCAGCCCGCCACGATTCGCTGGAACCCCGACCGGCTCCAGGCCTTCGAAGCTTTACGCGGAGCCCTGTCTGGGGCCCCCGTGTTACGGAACCCGGACTTTGAGCGACCCTTCCTCGTCCAGACGGACGCCTCCGATGTGGGGCTGGGGGCGGTCCTATCCCAGGAGGTCGACGGCCAGGAACACCCCGTGTTGTTTATCAGCCGGAAGCTGCAACCCGCGGAGGTCAAGTACACTACCGTCGAGAAGGAGGCCCTGGCGGTGAAATGGGCAGTAGGCGCACTCCAGTTCTACCTGTCCAACAACCACTTTACCCTGGTCATGGACCACGCCCCCCTGCTGTGGATGGCCCGCATGAAGGACCACAACCCACGGGTTCTCAGATGGTACCTCTCTCTGCTCCCTTTCAGCTTTCAGCTGCGGCACCGGCCAGGTCGACTCCATGCCAATGCGGACTACATGTCACGGATCCCGGAACAGCAGATGGACCAGGAAGCGCCGGACCCCAGGGGGGGGGTGTGTCCGGAGTGGGCCTCACCCACCCCGGACTGGGCCCTTCCCCCCGAGCCGACGGACCCTCAGAGGGCCCGTTGCCAGCCTCCCGGCCCCCACCAAGCACCCCCACTCACCCAGAGGCCCGCGGCCGCGGGCCCGGAGAGGACGGGCGCCTCGGGTTCCCCCGGCGCACCAACGCCGAGCCTGCCGCGGCCGCCGGAGCAGCAGGGCCTCCGGCCGCCATTACGGCCGGAGCGGCCGGGCTCGCCGCCGCCGCCGCCGGGACGGCCAGGCCCGCCAACGCCGCAGGCGACGCAGGAGCAGCTGGGCCTGCCGCCGCCGCCGCCGCCACCGGGTCCGCCGCCACGGGCGCCGCCGCCGAGGCTCGCGGCGGGGAGGAAGCCGAAGGCGGGCCGGCCGCCCGGCGCGGCGATGACGACAGAGTGGGAGGAGGGAGGCGGCCGCGGGGAGAAACCAGCACAGTCACCGCCGCGACCGCCTCGCGCCACACCCCAGGGCCGGGCGCGGCTGAACGCCGGCAGGGGGAGGGCTCTGCCAGGTCAGAGGAGGGGAGGAACGCCCAGCGAGCCGTCCCCGCGCTGGGTTGGCTGGACGGGTCTTGGGAGGGCTCCTCAGTCTGAAAGGCCACTGGGGATTGGTGAAGGGTGGGAGAGGGGAGAAACGGGCACAGAGGCAACAGCAGGGGCGGAGGGGGTGATGGAAAGGTGTCTAGCCCAACTAGGTGAAGGCAGCCAGGTGTCGGGACCGGGGAGGGGCGATTCGGGGAAGGGGATTGGTGGAGAGGCAGGAGGCAGAACCAGGAGGGACTATAAGAGGGAAGCTCCCGATGACGCCGGGGAGGAGAAAGCTGGTTGGAAGGTTGGTCAGAGAGAGAGTGCGAGAGATTTCCAAGGCAGCAGGTAGGAGGCAGAGGCTGGTGCTCAAACCACTGCCCCTACCAAGTCTGAGGCAGAGGGAGCTCCCTCAACCGCCCCCTGGTGGCAGCCCAGAGGACGGCAGGACGAGGGGAGGACGCGGCCGGCGGGGCGGGGCCTCACAGCTCTGAAACAATGAAGTCCACTGCAGAAGTGTTTAAAAACACATCTGTCAGCTACTATGAATATTGCGTTACAGTTTGGAAATGCTACTGGCAAAGACCAAGTCAGGATGACTTCTGAGGACTGAGGAAACACAGTTGTCACCACGTTATCCAATAGGCTACAATGCAAGCTTCACAAATGCTGGGAAGATAATTTATCCTTTGCCGTTCTCACTATATTGAGTGATGAGAATATAAAACACTAATGGAACTTTTAGAAAGTTCTGATCTAAAAGTCTACCCAGTGCAAAGAACTTTACGCTAGAGAACTTTAAGTCACTTGTTTGGTAGCACTATTTCAGCATGCTGCAAGGGTTGGAGACGAGGAGAACTTTTCATTTTAATCATGAGAGAATGTGGAATTTATTGCTGCAAGATGAATCGTATTTTGTAAAAATCCTAGAATGAATCTTAAAAAACTGCCTAAAGAACAGAGACTCATAACGTAAAAGGATGCTCAATGAAATTGTTACTAGAAAAGGAACTAATTCCAATCAGTCCTTTAAATGGAAAGTGATTAGTACATCGCTTGATCAGACAGCAGAACTCCACACTAGAAAACTATCACAGATGCTTCAAGGTGATCAGAATTAATAAGAACATCCCCGAAATAAAAGTAGCAAACAGAGAGAGAAACAGAGAATACAAGGGTCTTACACGCTTCAGAGCACAAACTGAGTTATCATTAAATTAAAACTGGCACAAACTGAGTTATCATTAAATTAAAACTGAAGAGAGAAAAGCACTTTCCAATGCTTCCTTCTCATTGGAAGTATCTATCAGTGGTATGTCTAAATAAATTTAGAGAACAGACTTTCTCAGCATCCAAGAACATTCTCTGTGCTTACCTGAGGGTCACTGCTGACTTTGCGGAGACTCATGTGGCTAGGTTCTAGTTGAGACACCAAGGCTCCTGGTATGTGATAACCATTCACTGTAAAAAAAGAGACACATGGCTTATGATGTAGAGGGTGTATAGCTAAATAGTGGAAGAAAATGGATTTACAGCATCTGCAGCTTTCTGTCAACGTAAAGAAGTTTAACCTGGCATGCCTCAAGAGGTGTTAATGCATATTCCAAACCACTACACCACAAATCCAGGAAGTCTGAAATAAACACACACTACAGATTACCACAATACCAACTGCATAAATATAAAGAGGCGATAATCTTCACATGAGTGCACCAGTTAAAGAGTGGCTATTGGGACGAATCATTTATTGTAAAAGCTCAAGCCTGGGTGAAATTGTAGGAAGGTTAAGGCAAGCCCACACAAAGGAACCACTCCTAAACATACACTGATTTATTTACGTTGCACCTGTCAAGAACTGTTTATATTTCTGTTTCCTTGGCTGATCTCTTCCACTCTCTCCGGTCATGGTAAAGCTCCTTCTTTACTTGCATTGGGGCTTGATGCTTGGCTGGCCTATTCTCTTATCTAAATTTTCCACACAATTTCAAGACCTCTCAAATAACATACAGAAGCCCGTGCCAGAGATTGGTTTAGTCACAATTTGATGGGGGGGGGGGGGGATCTTTATATATATGAAACGTGACCGTTGCCACATTTGTTGATTTTGTATATAAAGTACAGTCTTCTCTCTCCCCCCACCCCCTCAACCTGGTGTGGGTTGTGTCTGCCTTCCTCATAGATTTTAGGGCACCATCTCCTAATAAATATCATGCCATGGTGCCACTTTTAAGAGAACGGAATTGCTTACAAGAAGGCCGGGTAAATGGTGGTTCTTGGAAGCATCAGAGGCAAAGCATTCGTCTTAAGTCCCCTTCCGCTCCTCTTTAATGGCATATGGTTTTCCTCACTGTTCTTTGTATACTCTCAAGTATTTTATAACTCCTGCAATTTGGAGGACAGAGCTAGCTTTGGGAAAGTGAGATGTGCTCCAAGTCTCATTCCGGCACCCTGATGCTCTCTATTACCAAACACGTCTCACTGCTAAAAACTGCTTAAGGTCTCAAAGGAACAGCACTGTGGCTATAAACATTCTGTTCACAGCCAAGAGACAGTTCACAGAAGCAAGAAAAAATTCAAACCAATCCTTCATTGGCTGTATCTCTGCTGAGGACTTGACATGCTCTAGCCTGCCAGCACCACTTCCATGACAAGGTGATTGAAGAGTCACAGCTACTCTTTCACTTCGTAGAGAATTCCATACAACACAAAGTATCAAACAGTGAAAGTGTATGTGTATATATATATGGCTCAGTTCAGACGTTGTGTGAAACCATGGTTCAACTAAGCTATCTACAGAGAGTATGACTATTTGAATGTGGGCCACTTCACTAACTCTGATTAATTAGAGTCCAATAAATCAATATCTGAAGTCAAGATCTGAAGGCGGTTTACTAATCAAAGTTAGCCTTAACCCCTGTTTCATGTGATGTATGACTGCAGAAATCCTGGTGCAATTCTGGCTTGTTTGCCAACAATGCTCTCCAGTGCTACCCACAAAAGGCAACGAAACTACCATTTGTTGAGGCAATTCCGGATTAGAGTGACTACAAGCCAAACATAGTTAAGAGTTTCACATGATGTCTAAATTGAACCTATATGCACCTGCATGGGTATGTGTTTGCTGACAGGAAGTCAAAGGCACATGCCCTCCATGCTGATACACCACGTACCTGTAGGCAAGGAGTTCTTCTGTGTCACGGGGCTCTTTGGGGTCCCAGGCACGCTGCTTGGCCGTTCCCAAGTAGTCTCTGTTAAAAAAAAACAACCCATACATGTGAGTGTAGCCAGAATCACCAAGAGATACAGGCGAGTCTTCCTGCTGTTTCTTCCCATCGCTATTGGCTCCTATACATGTCAATCATCATTACATAACAGACAGTTACTCTGCTTTATAATACAGCCCCCAAACTGACAGCTCTCAGAACATGCGCAGGTGACAGATTTTGCCTCATGCTGTGTTTATACTCAGGAAGCCAGAAGCACACGCTCAGCAGCCGACTGGGGATCCCATCTAGTGCTTAAGTCTGAAGCACCTGCCATGACCGTGTTGTTGGGATCCGGAGAACGGAAACAATATGTCTGATTTATGAAATTAAAGCTGTTTGGCTATGATCTCAGCATCCTACAGTCTCATCCTCAAGAAAGGTTTTTTTGAGCCAATGATCAGCAGCAACAAATCCCTGTTTTTATATTTTGTAAGTCATCACTCCGCCCTGCAACATGGAAGTAGTGAAGAAAAGTAGGCATTGAGTATATACAGAGTGCTTTCCTCTCACCATTGAGTATTTAAAAAAAACATTATTTTACTTTATTCATACCCTACTTTTCTCCCCAATGGGGACCCAAGGTGGCTTGCATCATTCTCCTCTCCTCCATTTTATCCCCACAACAACCCTGTGAGGCAAATTAGGCTGAGAGCATCTGACTAGTACAGCAAGCTTCCACGGCAAAGTGCAGATTTGAACCTGGTTCTCCCAGATCATAGGCCAACACTCTAACCACTGCTCCGTAAGTAGTCATAAGTAACTGATTACAAGATAATCGGCACAATCCTATGCAGAGTTACTCCAGTCAAAGACTATTGAAATCAATGGGTTTAGACTGAAGTAACTTTCCACTGGATTGCACCGTAAAAAGCTGTCAGAACAGAGGCTCTTGCAATCTCTTAAGAGCATAAGAACCATTTGGTTAATCAGACCAGTGGTCCATCTAGCCCAACATACTGTTTCACAACCAGTTGCCCTGGAGAGCCATATAAGCAGGGCATACAGTAAATGCTGAGGCCTTGGCCTGCTGCTACCTCCCAGCACTGGCATTCAGAAGTTTGCTGCCTCTGTAGATGGAGACTCTACTTCTCCTCTCTTGCATGGTCCTAAAAATGCACACTGCTGCCAGTCAATGCAGGGGAGCCATCACGCAGCATGCATTAAAAGCACATTTATTTTACTGAACTCCTTTCCTTTGAAATTCAGCTGTTTTCCTCCTTCGAATTGTAATGGTCCAAGTTTAATTTACTTAGATTATTTTGACCAAAAACTACTGCTTTATTTAACTGTTTGACTTTTTTTAAAGAGACAGAGAGGTTTCACAGCTATGCCAGAAATAATACTTCATGTCACACAGTCAGAATTTGGCAAGAAAGACAGTTAAAAAGAGAATAATCACTTGCAAATTATAATCGCAGATAAGATCTCTGGCAGCAGGTGGCACTGTAACTTTGAATTAGCCTCAGACTACAGCTCCAGAGGCATTACTAAGAGAGGAACTCACTTGTCAGCTTGCAAGTGATGAATTCGGTCTCTCTCCCCCCCTTTAATTATTGCAGGGGAAAGACTATTTCAAGCATCTAGTTTTTGTTTTGAGCTGTGTGCTCAATGCAGGGAGAGCACATACAGAGCCTAGGAGTTATACTAGATCCAGCGCTGCTGCTAGAGAAGCAAAGAAATGCAGCTGCAAAAAAGGCCTTCCCTCAACACAGGCTAGCCTGGAAGATGGCCCCTTACCTTGACATGGCCGATCTGGCTGCCTGGATTCATGGCACAGTAACATTGAGCCTAGACTGCTCTAATGCACTCTACACAGGCTTCCCCTCAAAGCTGACTCAGAGTCTCCAGCTGGTGCAGAACGCTACAGCTCGTTTATTCTCAGGAGCTAGATGAAGCATGCATATCACTCCCATTCTGCAGTCACTCCATTGGCTTCCCATCAGGTACCCATCAAGGTCATGACTAGAGATGGGCACGAACCAAAATACGAACCAAAATTAAGCATGAACCAGGCTGGTTTGTGGTTTGCAAACCATGGTTCGTCAGTTCCCATTTCTGATGAACTGCCATGAACTTTTAGGCTGGTTCATTTGGTTCGTTTTTTGGTTCGTCACTGCAGACAGCCTGGTGCCAATCAATCAGTTTCCTAGGCAACAGGGGATGGACTTCCTGCAGACCTTCTGCTGACCTGGAAGTGAACTTCTGCTGGCCCATAAGTGACCTTCTGCTGGCTCGGAAGTGGTGATTTTCTGACCTGGAAGTGACATTTTCACGAACCAAATGAACCGGTTCGCAAACCAGGGGCAGGTTCGTGAAAGTTCGTGGTTTGTGGTTCATGAAATTTGACGAACCACGAACCGCATAGTTCAGTTTTTTCTGGTTCGTGCCAATCTCTAGTCTTGACTATCACATTCAAATCTCTTCATGGCCTTAGCTGTCCAACCACCTTTTCCCCTATATTCCACCATGGCAGCTTTGCTCATCTCGATAGGACCTTCTACAGATACCACCCTGCAGTTGGGCAACATCAACAGCTGCCCACACACATGCTTTCTCTGTGGTAGCCCCCACTTTATGGAACAGCCAGGAAAGATCCCACTATGCAAAACTTAAGTATGCAGGCGGGCTTTCTACCCACATGACGGAGCTGTGTCATAAGAAACAGATCAGAGAAATGATTGATAGGGGCAAGAACTATATGCTACTCTGTGGGGTACTGTCTGCTGATATAGACATGCAGGCCTAAGGAGATTCCACATTGCTAAACATGCCATGTAAATTAGTTATGCTTTGTTTCAGAAAGATTTCATCTCCGTGCTTCAGATTTATGCTCATTTTTCAAATTTTCTGCTACTATACCCTATTGTATGTTTCACTGAATGACCTAAGTGTTGTTCATTATTGTACTTTGTTCAGTAAATGTCTTAGCTGTTGATTATATTATAGTTTCCCTCACATTGTGCAATTCACCTTGGATCTCAGTGAGAAAGACAGACTACTACTACTTAGGGTTGCCCGGTCCCCTTACCCTCCTGGCGGGAGTTGGGAGGGAGACCTGGCACTTACCTGAATACTGTCCTCATGCACATGCAAAGCATGCGCGCTCCCAGCCTGCATGATGACATCACTTCTGGAAAGTGACATCATCATGCAGGCCTCATGCTGCTCCTGGAAGCGCTCCTGCACTCCGCAGTGGGCTGAATCAGGCTCGATTCGGCCCAAATTGGGCCACTGCAAAGCGCAGAAATGCTGCTGGGGCAACATGATGGAGTCTTGAGTGCTCCTGAGCTCCACAGTGGCCCAATTCAGCCTGAATTGGGCCCAATTTGGCCCAAATCAGGCTGCTGCAGCAGCACGGGAGTGCACCGCGCTGCCCAGGAAGTGTGTTCCCCACCACCTAGATAAGCAGGGGTGGCGGGTGGGAGCTGGGAATCCCCCTCTCCCAGCAGGAGACTGGTAACCCTACTACTACTACTACTACTACTACTACTACTACTACTACTACTACTACTGATAACAACAACAACAAACACTGCAAAAACCACACATCAGGCTATTCTAAAAGCTACACTGGGGGATGCTCAGGAAGCATTATATAGAGAATATGGAGAAGCCAAGGTGTGCTTGTGGGCCAAATTGCACTAACCCCGCAGGAATGAATGAACTGGAACACAAAGCTGTTTTCTTCAAGGATGAAAGAACATACAATCTCTTGGGGGGTGGCAATAATATTTGCAGATGCAAAACCTGGAGCAGATTATCCCCAGCACCTGCCAACAAAACATGACTCTGCTCCCTCTGTAAATATTCTTCATTTTCTCTGCTATTCCTAACAATTGTGCTTTCTATCCATTCCTTTTCTGCACTAGGAGACTGGTGTCCATGGCTGATTTGTGAAGCCTGCACAACCTAGTTTAGGTACTGCACTGCAGATCATCTCATGATACCGTGATAAAATTGTAATTTGTGCTCCAGTGATTTTATGTAAAACCCAAAATGCTTTGCAATGCAGAGTCTCGCTATATGACTGTGTGTGCACAGCAGTTCTTTAACTTCTGCATGCAATTCAGATGCCTTTCCTAAAAACTGTGCTTCTGTTGTAGGAAAAGTATGATCTACCCATGCTGATCTATGTTGTGTTCACACTCAGGTTACGTGTATTACCTGGGGCTTCCATTGAAAACTCCCCCCAAATCTCAGCTGGTCCAAAATGAAGCCGCTAAGCAACTGCCGGTGGCTGGAGACACGAATCATATCACCTTTGAGCTGAAAGATCTGTACCGGCTGCCCTTCTGTTTCCCAGCCCAATGCAAAGTGCTAGTTCTTCTATTTAAGGTTCTGAACAGTCAGGGGCTGGGATATGAGAAGCACCGCCTCTTTCTCTACTGTCCAGCCCACCAGTTAAGACCTGCATTCCAAACTCTATTCTCTGGTGCCCTGGCCTGCAGACGTGAAGCAGATGGCAACTAGAAACACAGTGTTTTCAGTGATTTTTAAAATTTCTGTATATTATTTATAGTCCTCCTTTCTCACTGAGACTCAAGGCAGGTGATACAGCGTGAGTCAGTACAGTCAATTTCAAAGACAGTCAATTTCAATTAACAATGTAAGAGTCTATATAAATTTGTAAAGATTTCAAATCAGTGAAAATCCAATACAGAGTTGATGAAGTGCTGAAATAGAGCATAAGCAATTCTTACACATTAAACAATATAGAAGAAACTATGCAGCAAAGTTATTTTTACAGCGACAGTTCATAGTAGTAAAGTCTATAGTCGCTATCCCTTTACTAATGCATCTCTTTGAGTCCATACTACAGCCTTCCTGAGTAAAAAACCCTCTTGAATGATTCAGTTTTGCATCATCTGGATGGGAGCTTTCCTGACCTCTTCAGGTAGGCCATTCCATAAGGTGGGGGCCACCACAGAGAGTGCACGTGAACATGCAGCTGTTAATTTTGCCCATGTGCAGGGTGGCGCCTGCAGGAGACTCTGTTCAGATGAGAGAAGCTGTCATGGAGGAACATAGGGAGAGAGGTGGTCCTGTAGGTATGATGGACCAAGGCCATGAAGAGCTTTGTATATGATAGCCAATATCTTTTGTATTGATAGTTCTTTAGGTTGTTTTTATGGATTGTACTGGGCCAGAACACATGGAGAATTTCTGCTGACAGAAAGGGAGTGGTTTTTGCTAATTTGCCCATCTTGCTGCAGACATCTGACTAGTAACTACCTCATTATGCTGTTCCTGGGAGTTCCCATCTCCTAACAGCAGCATGGGGGGCATTGGGGGCTGCAGTAGAAGGGGGCAGCTAAGAAATCACACTTTGTAGATAAAATCCTTCTAGCAGTAGAAATTTGGTTAGGATCCAAGCCACTGTGCGTATGTACGCAGATGCACTGACTCAGGTGTTTTCTGCACGGTTAATTTACAGCGATTCAGATTTCATTCTTCTTCTCTCGATCTCCAGAGTTCCACATGAGAAAAAGAGGCATGAGATTTAGAATCAAACTTTCCTTGGCTTTTCCCCCTGTGTACATAAGGCCACTTTTTTAAAGTTGCTGTTGAGTCACTGCTGATGCATCTTATATGTGTGCAGGAATCTTAATCCTGTACTGCTTCTCGCCCCCACCCTTCCCTCTCCCTGGGTGCTGATTGGTTGGCCACCTGTTGGAAACCACTCCTTCCCTCACCAGCTCCCCACACACAAACCCTTTATTTTTTTTCAAACGTGGTTGTAAATCTGCAACATCATTTCTCATATGGTTGTATTGTGAAATTACTGCAAATTCATAACCTTACAAACTGCGCCCGGAAATTACATTTTTATCATCTGACAGATACCTTGGTGTTAGGAAATGCCTGAAACAAAACCTAAGCAACTGTGAATCCCCCTCCCCCTTTTTTGGGAGTTGCAATGCTGTGACGTTTGTGCATTCTTCCCCTTTAAGCACAATGTCCATCCCATTTCCTGATGACAATTCATGTTGCCCACTGATCACATCTTGGGTTTACTTTTTTATTTCCTTTCTTTACAACTGTACTCTGTGATTTGGAAACAGGGGTGAGGGGCTTGGGTCAAGAATCCGCCTACTCCATCCCAGAGCACAGCCATGTGATGTGAGGAGGCCATTGAGAATGCTGTTTTGTTTGGGCAGCAGCATTTCAATCTTTCGCTCTGGCACAGAGGTGCTGTTTTTGCACCAAGCAGGCAATTCAAACCACACCAGAGCTATCTGCTATCGGAACAAGCATGAAAAGTATTTTGTAGGTTCCCACCAGAGCTCTGCTGCTAATTGCCTCTCCAGATTTTTTTTTTTAAATGGTGGGCACAGGACTGCCCAATCAGCAACTACAGGTAGAGGGAGGGGGTGGTGAACACACTGTGTTCCATCATTGCAATGTTATGATGCATGCACTGAATTTTTTTTTTTAAAAGAGTAGCGTCAGCTCCAGCTCCAGCTCCCACAAAAGGCAGCTTAGAATCACAGAATCATAGGATTGGAAGGGACCTCTAGGGTCATCTAGTCCTAGAGGTCCCTTCCAAACCTATGATTCTATGACTCTAAGCCGCCTAACAGACACATCTCAAAATGCCTGAAATGAAAAAGGAGACACCAAATCGCCTTGATGTCATGCAGTGCAGAATGCCAAGCCAATTCAGCATGGATCGGTGTGAATACTCAGAAGCGCTGACTTAAAGTGTGCCATGTGGAATGGGCCTCAGAAGGGTCTCTGAAGAAGTGGTATATAAATTTTCTAAATAAATATAAAGAACAAATATCCACCAGAGAAATGACATTAAGTAAAGTTCTTCCCATTTTAATTTCTGCTTAAGGCAATAGGAGCAGTACTGGATAGACAAGCAGGCAGGCACAAAGACAGACAGACAGAACAAATATCGTATTCTCTACCATGCAAACTGCTGTAATCTGTAACTGTTAAAGTCAGATTTCCATCCCAGTTAGAGTGGCTGTCATTGCATTAAATGCTGCAGGGAATGTGGTTGCACAAAGAGTGGCTGTCATTGCAGGGAATGTGGTTGCACAAATATCACAGGTTCCTAAGGATAATATTTGTGGTAGAACCTACACCATATTTTTTTAAAGAGATACGCACTAGCAAAACACTAGTATCATTTGTGAACTTTTTGCTTCTATTTCTTTAAAAAAGCAAACATATAAAAAACAGTTCTCTCTCTCCAGGGTAGAACACACACACACACACTTTTACTGTAAAACTGATAAGGTGGTTCCTTGTGCCAAGCCCAACTATGGATCCTTTTAGCCCACTACAGCCTAATTACCACTCCAGAGCCTCCATGTTTTCCACAGTCTTGTTGCTGGAGTCTAAACAGAGAGTTCCAGGGACTGAACATGGAACAAGTATATAGTGACACTACAAGTAAACTATGGCATCTGTCTAAATAAAGGGGAAAAGAATGCTCCCTCCAAAACTATATGAGAAGAAGCTACTGCAGCGTTAGCATTTATTTAGAGTTCAATATAGTGCTAAAAAGCATTACCTGGAAACACTCCAAAGGATTATTCATGTAACCCACATGATCAAGTACTTTTTTGGCTAAAGTTACACAACTTTTGTGGTGAATGGGTCAATCATGAGTCACAAATTGTGCTTGTCACCTCTCTGCCTACATTAGGAAGGTTTGTGGTCATCACGAGTAAAAAACAACAACACTGTTTTTCCTTAAATTAAATGATTCAGATAAGCAACGCCTGTAGCCCCCACCCCAAAAACACAGTAATATCCATGTAGCAACTAGGCTTGCCAACCTCCAGGTGGGACTTGGAGATCTGGAATTCCAATTGATCTTCAGGTGACCGAGGTCAGGTCCCCTGGGGAAAATGGTAGCATTGGACAGTGAACTCAGTGACATTATAACCTGCTGAGCTCTCTCTGCTCCACCAAACTCTGCCCTCTCCATGCTCCACTCCCAAAGTCTCCAGGAATTTCCCAACCTGGAGTTGGCAACCATAGTAGCAACACAACTCCAACCGCCGAAGTGTTAATTAATGAAAGAAACTGATTTTACATCAAATTGTTCAGCGTACATCTCAGCATTTTACCAACTAAAATCACCCTCACTATAATCTTCCTTGACTGCAACCATTTTCCTTCTAACCACCTAATATATCACCTTTTCAATGATACTGCCAGGCTTAACCGCAAGATAACTAGCCTCAGGGTATCTGGGTTATTTTAGCTGTCCTATTAAAAAAACTGATTACTTATTTAGAAAATGTATATGCCACCTCTTCAGAGACTGTTTTGCCTAGTTCCTTGGACTCCCTGAGCTGAATATTAGCATTAAAAAGAAAAAGAAAAAACTACCAGTGCACCAATGGTGTAGAAAACTGCTTGGCTCAAGTGCCAGTTATCAGTCCCCACAGATTTAAAAACATAAGCCATGCTGAGGGCAGACAATTAGGAAGCGCAACATTATTAATGCCAGCAATTTACTTAGCATTCCATTTCCTATTTTGCTGTCTGCGGCTTTTATTTTACTCTTGTTTGGAATGTCTGCATAGACTTGAGATAGCAATAGTGAGTCATATGGGGTTGCAGCAGCACATAGTACATGAATGCTAGATAGGAGCATGGAAGCATTAGCATTTTCTTGGTGCATTTCATAATGTAAAGGGGATAAGAGGATGTATTATTTCAACTCACATGCACAGAAATGAGCAGGCATTGTTCTCTGAAATGTGATCCCAGGCTTGTGGATTTTGTTTTGTTTTTATCATGCTAGATTTAATTGTACAATGCAGAGAAATGACATGGCCCCTGCCTGGAAGTTCAGTCACATACAGATAAACATTAACCTATTTTGAAAAATGACAGTGCAATGATGGCTTATTAGCTGTTACATCATTCACAACAAGGATCATACCTCCCTACTAGAGATGGGCACGAACCAGAATACGAACCAAAAAAAACCATGAACCAGCCTGGTTCGTGGGTTGCGAACCAGTGGTTTGTGGAAGCTTGTTTCCATGAACTTCCATGGAACTGGTCTACTGGTTCCAGTTGGTTCGTATTAAAGGGCAGTTTAAATGGACCCTCCCCTTCGCCACCTGCCAACTGATAGTTTAAAGGGACCTGCCTCTTGCAAGTGGCAGGACCCTTTAAATGGCCCAAACCCCACAAACCCCAGCTCCAGCCCCAGTTCGTGGGAGTTTGTGGTTCCTGGTTCATGGAAACCCCATGAACTACAAACTGCATGGTTCGGGTTTTTTGTGGTACGTGCCCATGTCTACTCCCTACAGCCTGTATATTTCCTGTCTTTTCTTGTTTTTAAGTTTTCAAAGTTCTTTCATGAATATTTGTGTCTCATGTAACCCTTCACAAGAACAAGACGTGGTGACAAATCCTATGAAAGAAAAGGAATTTGCAGAAACATTTAAAAGACACAGAACAGGTCCTAGGAATGAGCAATAAATCTCCAAAACCTCCACTGTAATTTTGCCTCATTACCCTTTCTGGCTGCATGGCTTTTTGTCCCCAATGGTCCTCTGAATCCTTGTATTGCCTTTTCAGGGATCACAGGACGTTGTTGGAGGAATGGAAAGGCAGGGAAGTCTGCTTTCATCAGTATCTTTTACTGATGGTCTGTAGGTTTCAACCAGAGGAATTTTAGAATGAGGGCCATGCATAAAATGGCACTGAGACATGTAGGATGGGATCCTGCAGTGCGCTGAAGGCACTGATGGGTGCAGATCTTCCTCTTGTTCCTTTCCTTCCAGCAGCCATTTCTGACCCTTGAAAGGCTGATTCTCAGAGCCAATCTACAAGTGAAGAACGACACTTGCCTGGCGAGTGAATGTGTACTCTTCCCTGTTCACTTGCCATTCACTTGCGCTCCAGGAGCGCAAGTGAATGGCAAGTGAACAGGGAGGAATACACGTGAGTCTGTTCACTTGCCAGGCAAGTGTCATTCTTCACTTGTAGCTTGGCTCTCATTAAGACATCTCAACATTTCTTGTGTGATAAGGTGTGCTTGGATTTTGTTTGGTTACTCCTCTTGTCTTTCTGCCACACAACTGCTAACCTTTAATAAGCGGCAATTAAAATCTCAATTAATATCTAGTCATCTTTCATAAAACTACCACTTCTAATATCACACAAAGAATGGCACAAATGGCACTACAGGAATAGTGCAATATGCCCATCAGCTGTGGCCTGGTATCATATTTCCAAAACTTGTGAAAATTATGTCAATCATGTTTCATCAACATACGAATTAATCATGGCCATCCTTCTTTTAAGCCTTCAGCGCTAAATATTTATACAATCTTATTGTTTACACAGTCACTGTAAAAAAGGAATGTTTAAAAGACAGATAATTTTAAAGGAAAGCTATTCTAACATGACTGAATTTACCAGAGCTGCTGCTTATAAAATGGTTTTGGAATTAACAAGCAAATTTTTAAATGTGATTCTCTGCAATGATTTTACTTTCTGCCACTGAACCAATAAAATGGTGGAGGGGGGAGGGTTAGGCAAAAAATAAAGTTAAGGCAAAGAACCAATTTTTTTAAAAAAATATATGCTTTTAAATTAATAAATCTTTCAGCTAAATCTTCTTTAATTTTCACACACATAAAGAGTGACCATTTAGCTGTTACGTAACAGAAGATTCACAGCCACCCCTACAGTGTTATACTGCCATATACTGGCAGTTACTAACATAACAAGACAGACCACAACTATAGGAATTCTCAGAATAGAATAAGCCTGCATTTGCAGCTGCCTGCATTTGCAGAAAAGACCTTTATGCAGTTGGCACGAAAACAGATTCTTCGTGAAGCTAATGTATTTTACATTAATGCATTTAATAATTTGGCGGCACAGCATCAGCTAAATTGTAACATCAATGAATTATTTTAGCAGTTGTTCAGTGCCACTGCTAAATGAATGCATCAACTAGATAACTATTATAAAGAACAGTAAATGTCTAAGGAGGATGCAGAATGAGTAAATTAGAAAGCAAGGAATGTATGCGATACAAAGAAAGAGAACTGTAATAGCTGCTCCAAAAGGCACAATCCAAACAGTTCTAAGAACACAATCCTAAAAGGAGTTATACTCTTCTAAATCCACTGAAGGATGTACCTCTGTTTAGGATTGAGCTGTAAATACTCTTAAGCAGTGTTGATCTAGGTATATAAAACAAACTTTTTCAGAAACTGTTCATTGTCCTTTCCTTGCTTATCAGTTCAAAGTCACAGCAAGCAAAAACTGTTCTCACGTGATAGAAAGGACCATGCTTCCAATAATTTGGTTGTGCTTCCACTGGGATGGCCAAGTACTGTTCTTTTAAAATTGCAGTCACATGTTTGAGGAAAGCAAGTGCACAGCCGACAAAACAGATTGCGGGGTGGGGTGGGGAGCTGACTTACATATTCTAATACCAGGTCCTCAGAGATGTAAGTAAATTTATTTATTTGAAACACTTCTTGGCTGCCTTTACACCCAACTGAGATTCCCCAAGGTAATGAAGCTTTCAAACATTAAAACAGCATTTAAAATACCATATATATATAAAAAATATTTAGAACAATTAAATAAAACATAGACACACAAAAAGGGAGGAGGGCTAATAACAGTTAGTGGAGGAACACCAAACAAAGCAAAAAAGTCAACTGCTGGTGGAAGACAACGAGAGAGGGAGACTGACAAGGGGAGGGAGTTCCAAAGTTCTGGTGCTGTGACGAAGAAAACTAGAGTTGCTGGGGCCCCGACGGGGGTGGGGGATCCACCATTCCCAGCCTCCACACCCGCCACCAGTCACCTGGCCAGCAGGGGGGAAAGGGCAGGAACGGGCATCAGGGGTGCTATCCCAATGTGGTGCGATGACATCATTGCGCAGACCACGAGTGCTCCCATGCTTCATTCTGGGCTGATTTGGGTTTGAAACAGGTTGATTTGTTAAGAATTGCTGGAGCACTTTCGTGGCCTGTGCAATGACATCACTCCTGGAAGTGACATCATTGCGCTGGGAGCACAAGCACAAAGACCTCCAAAAGGTGAGTGCCATATCCCCCTCCGTCCCACTGGGAGGGTAAGGGTACTTAGCAACCATACAGAAGACCCTTCCTCAGATGGCCATCCATTGAAGTCCCAGATAAGGTTGTCATGTGTCCAATTTAAGCATTTTCCCTTTCTGTCCAGTAAAAAAACCTTGAGAAAATATTTGACATTTAAATGTCCGATATTTTCTAATTAAGTAAGTCTGCAACCACTGTGGCCACATTCCATGAATGTGCTCTTTCTATCCCTTGTGGCTTGCTAAAGCAGTAAGACCCCCATCTGCTTGTTTTCTAGAGTAGCTAGTGATTTCTGAAAGAACTACCACTCAGCAGTTAGGCAGGACACTCCTAGAGAAATTTTATTGGATTGACCGAAGAAAGCTAGAAAGAAAGATACTAACATGGCTACTCAAGCTGGTTTCAGCTAACTGTGGAAGTAGATGGTGGCAGGATTGAACCTTCTAAAGAAAAGTAAAAAAGACAAGGGGTCATGGTGGGGAAAAAAGACTGGAGAGTTCAGAGGCAGTGAATCCCTCAGAAGCAATATGCAGACAGGGTATATACCTTGTAGTTTTATCTTCTGCGTAGCCCTGGGAACTGCAGGCACTTTACTGCTATTAGGTGCTTTAACGCTCCAAGATTTTGCTCATTGAGAGTTATTTCTAAGTGAACATGGTTAGGATTCCATGGTAATTCTCCTAGTAACTGCAGTAGGAGGGTTAAGCACAGGGCTTTTTTTGAGGCAGTACTTACTGGTACTGAGTTACGACACCTTTCTGGGGGCTCACTCAAGTCCTGAGGGGGGAATCAGTGGAAATCAGTGCAGCCTTATATATGAATACTAGCATCATTTTTAAAAACAAAAAGCAATGGTTAAGCATATGGTGTCTCGCAGGACAATAATGATTATCAAATTCATAGCTTTAGGTAGATTTTGTCTTTTATTGTGCCCCTTTTATACTGTATGAAATTTAATTTGCTACTCTATCTGTGTAATCTTATGCAGATTTACTTCCTCCTAATTATTTTGTTGATTTCTGTGGGCTTGGACTGAAAGTAACTGCATAGAACTGAAATGCACATTATAATAAATATAATCATGAACATGTTAGAAATGTTAGGGTTTTTTAAATTCAGAAATGTGCAACTGCAAAACTATAATAAATTGGTCAGGCTTTAAGGTGCCGCAGGACTCTCTGGCCTAGTTCTCAAAAATATGGTAAACCTGCGTCTGTACTGTATACTTTTAGATTGTAAAAAAACTCATATTCAAAAAGAAACATCAGAGACAGCCAGTATGATGCAGTGGATAAAGTAATGAACTAGGAGCTGGGAGACCCAGGTTCAAATTCTCATTCTGCCATCAAAGCTTGGCGAGTGACCTTGGACCAATCATACATTTTCATAACCTGCCTCACAGGGTCGTTGCAAGGATAAAATGGAGAAATAGAGAATGAGGTAAGCGGCTTCGGTTCCCCAATGGGGAGGAAAGTAGGTATAAATGAAGTAAATATATAAATCAAATAAACCCTTCTGCACTAGGGTTGCCAGCTCCCCTTACCCTCCTGGCCGGGGGGCGGGGGGGGACACCTGGTACTCACCAGTTTGAAGATCTTTGCACATGCGCAAATTGCACAAGCACTCCTGGCGCCGATGCGATGACGTCATTTCTGGGAGTGATGTCATCATGCTGGCCATGGGAATGGTCCTGTGCTTTGTGCTGTTTGGAGCCCAAATCAGCCCCAAGCAAAGCACAGAAGCATTTCCATGGCCAACGCAATGACGTCACTCCTGGATGCACCCCGCTGGGAGCATGCCTATTGCAGGCTTGCCCGAGAGGTATTTTGCCTTCCAGGTCCATTTCCCACACTTCTCCCTCCCCCTGCTGGCCAGGTGAGTGGTGGCGGAGGGCGGCAGCTGGGAGCAGATCTGTCGCCCCCACAGGGGGACTGGCAACCCTATTCTGCACACAGTGAGAAGAGCTCCAACATAATCTTTTCCCTCACATGTTAGTTTTCTATGCGTGCTATGTGCAAAGATCTCTGCACAGATGTTGGCGCCCTGTTATGCCCCCCAAATGTTGAATAAAGTTGGGGGGAGGACAAGCTGAAAGAAATTGGGAGAAATTGATGTGAACCAGCAGTTGTGGTAATACATATACAACACTTAAATATACATTTTCTTTTTATTACTTGTCCCCTGGATACCATTACGTGATCAGGAACTCAGACGTTTTGCTTTTGAGAAGATATAAAACAGCAGTATAAAGACAACTTTCCCCCCCACCAACAGCACCTCCATTTTTGGGATTGAATTTCGGTTTATTAGCCCTAATCCATCCCCAAAATGCTTCCTGTTAACAGTTTCCACAGCCTCCCTGGGATCTGCTGGAAGTTCAAGACAGAGCTGAGTGTCATCCGTACTGGTGGCAGTCCAATTAAAATTTTCAACTAAATTCTTTAGATATGAAACTGTTTTCACGATTGTATCTCATTCTATAATCTGTGGATATTTTTTTGCTTATCATGCTTGTTAACTAGTTCTAGGATCTTGCTAAAAAAAAGGACATGCTCAAGACCATATAAGTGAAATGTATCCATTTCAACAACCTGGACACTCACTTAGAGCTAAGCTACAAGAGACGAATTACACAAGGATGCGAAAATGAAGGGAGTCGCAATGTTAGCCAGGAATCTGAGTTTTAAAAGACAGATTGGAAGGCTTTGTCAATTTCCCCTCTCTACAGAGCCAGGAAAGATCGCTCCTCAGAGGGTTTGCTAATTTCCTCTTTGCCTCCAGAAGGTTCTGTCAGTTTCACCTCCCCTTCTAGGTGGTGAAGAGGAAACAAACCCTCTGAAAAGGGATCTTTGCTGGCTCTATAGAGAGGGGAAATTGACAGGGCCTTCCAATACCGGCTAACATTGCAACTCCCTTCACGTTTGTCTCTTGTAGTTTAGCTATTAGCCAATAAATCTCAGATCAACAATTTAGCTGCTGAGAGTTAATCAATTCCTCTGTCAGTTTTATCACTGTAGGAGCCAAGCTATGGACTGTATTTGGCAGTGTTCATGAGAGCATATGTATTCTGGCATTTCATGGGCTATGCTATTTAATATTGCATGTTGTTATTGGAATAATATCATCATTATTTATCATTTATATTGTTTTTTTTCTCCTGCTCAGCTTCAGTTTATTGTCTCAGCAAAAGCTGCAACGATCAGTTCAAAATAACGCTACTATATATAAATGTCCAGAATAAACATTGTACTTAAATAAAAGTCTCAAATTTGATTTATGACATCCAATTTGGACTAGGGGTATTTTGCATAATATGACTATGGGAAATTCAGACAAAAAGTAATATAAAACCAGTGCAACTATAATTTATATATAGCCATCATGTCACCTTTCCCAAAAGAAAAAAATTAAAAGAAAACCCTCCAGAGAATTATTCTGTATATTACCTTCAGTGCTTTTGCCATCATTTAACCAGGTATTCATAGGAAATATAGATTACCCTCCTTGTTTATGAACAATCTCAAATTGCAACATGTGATCATTGTCATATTATAGTCTTTATTCATATATGCCACTGTGAATGGCAAACACAATGGAATAGGTATCAGATATTGCCCTCTTAATATTTTAATGTATGAATATTGTGTTATTGTATTATTTGTTTCCCTATTAATCCTCCTACAGTGTTAATCCATGTTAACCTAGATCCCCCTGCTCAACCCGATCTCATCAGCCCTGGTAAATATTTGGATGGGAGACCATCAAGTCTAGGGCTGTTACACAGAGAGGCACGCAATGGCAAACCACCTTTGTTCGTCACTTGCCCAGAAAACACTGTGGAATTGCTACAGTCAGCTGTAACCTGACAGGGGGGAAATGGTGTTCTTCCTTAGACACCGAGATCAGTGTTGAATTGCGTCAATGTTCAGGTGGCTTGACTAATTAATATAACCTAAGCAAACTCCAAAGGCTATACTACAGAAGATGACCCAGTCTTGACTGTGGCCTTTTCCTATGGAAAACAGACTATTGGATACTTACTGTGAAGGATCTTTCTCTGAGAAAAGGAGGAAATCTTGGTGGGTGATTCTCACTCTCCATTCAAGGAGGCAGGAACAAAGTCTTTCTACTTCCTGTCTCCTTGACGGGAGTCGCCCATATCCTCAGTTCTGGGGACTCAAAAAGCAGTTAATGTGCTAAACTATCAAACTCAACGCTCTAGAAAGTTTAAAAAAAAGAAAAATGAGTAAAAGCAAGGTAAAAAAAACAGAAAAGGAAATGGTCCTGTTGATCGGAAGAGTGGAGAATGACTATGACTTCAGGAGGTACAAGATGTCCTTCAGAAGGGAAGGACCCTTCAATGGTCCATTCTCCCTCTGAGGTGGAGAACATCTTAGTGGAACCTCCCAAAGCGGTGTCCTCATTTTATGGGTGGGTCATCATCTTCTGATTGTAAAATCTGTTGTAACGCCCTTCTACCAAACGCTGCATCAGCTGAGTCGTAGATGATCATCTTGTAGCACCTTGCAAATGTGGATATTGATGACCAGGTGGCCGCCTTATAGACCTCTTCAACTGTAGCATGTCTGCTGAAGACCACATGGGTTGCAGCACTTCGAACTGAATGGGCAGTAATCCCAGATGGTGTGTTTAATTTTTGTACTTTGTAAGCTTCAATAATGCAGGCCTTAAGGGTACTGCTGATGGTCAATTTTGACATCCTTATTCCTTTATTTGGTAGAAAGATATAAATGAATAAGGAATCAGTTTTCTTAATAAGTTCTGTTCTGCAAGTAAAGGTTTTCAGTGCCCATCTTACATCCAATGTATGCCACAGCCTCTTTTCTTAGGATGAGTGAGATTCAGGCAAAACGATGAAAAACAGATTTCCTGATATCTATGGAAAGATGAATTCACCTTTGGTTTAAAGGTAGGGTCTGTTCACATGACTATTTAGTCCTAATGAAAAATGCACAACTCAGAAATGACCAACAGCATGCCTTGTTACAATACCCTCCTTGCTGATGTGACTGGGATAAGAAAGAGCATTTTCATCCTCAGCCATTTAAGAGGAATTTCTTTAATAGGTTCAAAGGTAAGGGTCAACAGCACGGTGTGTAATTTCCATGCTGGAAATATGTGTGTTTGAGGCAGATCTTTTAGAGTAGCACCCTTGAGAAAGTGACATATGAGAAAATCAATAAAATATCTAATAAAAAAAGAGAGTGACATATGTGGGGGTGATTGTAGGCTCAGTCCCTGGAATCGCGAAAACACTGTTGTCAGAGCTGCAACTTGTCATCTTTGTGTAGAGGAGTCTGCTAGCATGGCCATCTTGCAAAAAAGACAGAATACATTTGATCTTGGGTTTCAAGAGGTCAACACCTTTTCTTCTGCTCCACCTGATGAAGGCCTTCCATGTTGTGTTGTATATTCTGTTTGTAGTATGTTTCCTGGAAGGATTAGCTCCTGGAAGCTACTAAAGTATCAGTCTCTTCCCTGGAATAGCCTAGTCATAAGACGTTGTTCTGCTCAATCTCCAGGAGGTTAAATGTAGCTGGATAGGGATGCCAAACTGGGCCTTATTGAAGCATGTTTGGAAATACTGGAAGGATTAGGGGTGGACATGTTGACAGTTGCTGAAGAGCAGAAAACCATGGCTGCTAAGGCCAATACGGTGCTATTACTATGATTTCTACTGTCTGTTCTTTGATCTTCCTGATCAATTTTGGAAGAACGTGTGGGGAGGGGATAAGCAAACAGAAGATCGCTTGGCCATTGGAACATCAAGGTGTCAGTTGTTTCAGCCTTGAGATCATAATATCTGGTGAAATACCTGTTCACTTCAACAGGTCCACCAGAGGAAGACCAAGGTGTCATGATCTTCAGGGACCCCCTCCTGAATGGTCTGCCTGCGGAGCCAATCTGCATTGATAGTCACAGATCCCTTGATATGTTCTGCATTGATGAATGCCAGGTTCTTCTCTGCTCATACTAGGATCTTGATTGCCTCCTTGTGTAATGCTGAAGATCTAGATCCTCCTTGTTTGTTGAGGTAGGTTTTGGTCAACACACTGTCCATTCTGATTAGAACATGTTGCTCTAGTATTCATAGGCTGAAGTGCAGTAGGGCTAGATAAATCACCTGAAGATCCAGCATGTTGATGGGAAGGTTCATCTCGCTGCTGGACCATCACCCCTGCACCGGTAGTATTGCTCCTCATCCAGACACACTTGCATCCATGAAAATCTGTTTGATTACTGGACTGCAGTGTTGCTTTCCTTGCAGATGGTCGGGCATTCATGTCCGTCATACGAGGCTGGTTTTTACTGTCAAGGGGACCTGAATGAAAAGATCTTGCTTGTGCATAATTTGTAGTTGTAAAGGTCTCAGAAGTTGCTGTTAGGTTCTTGTATGTACTTGTAGACACTGGATGATGTCAATGCTCAAAATTAGTAGACCCATCAGTCTAGCAAGTGTCATCAGTGATGAAGACCTGGCCTTGATGACCACTTGTGACATTTCCTTTATTTTCTTTGCCTTCATTTCAGTTAAGAAGATGCAGTTGCACATTGTGTCTAACAAGACTCCCAGATGTTCTAGTCTCTGTTTGGGTTGTAAAGAACTTTTCTGTAAGTTGATAAGGAAGCCATAAACCTGTAGACATCGGATGGGAAAAATCCTCACTGATTCACTCAACCTAGGGAAGAATCCTTTGTTCCCCCTTGGGGCTGCCCCCGGGTTCCGAGGTGGATGGACCTGTTTCTTCTCCTGATGAATTCTCCTGTAGTTCCAAGGCTGCCATGATCTTGGATAGGAGATATTAGTAGTCCTCTGATTAAAAGAATCTTATGGATTGTTCTGGAATTTCTATCTCATCCTCTTCCACATCTGAAAGGAACTCCCCTTCTTCCCTTTCACTATCTGCATAAATTTCTGGTTCCCATTGAGTTATCTTTCTCTCTCTCTCTTTCTAGTATAGGTTTCCTTTCTAGCTGCCTTGGTGGGCCAGCTAGGTTTCCTTTTGCATGAAATTGCCCCTTCTACATTTCCCTGTTTAGGAAGGGAGGGGCAGGAGGATGAGCAAGCGGGAGACCTCTCTCTTCTCCCAGCACTCTGACAAAAAATGGCAATCCCTCATAATTTGACTAATCATAGATAATATCTATATTCATAGATACTATCTCAATTCCTGAGCTCAACACATTACTCATGAATAGACCTTTGCCATCAGCACTGATCCCTGGGGCCATTGCTATTTGTATATCTACAAAATGGCTTGACTGGCTTTTGTTGGGTCCTACATCCATTGATTGGCTTATGGATGAGGGGAAACCCACTCCGCAGTGACCTCCCAGTCAGTTGGTAAGGTTGCCTGAGTCCGCTGGGCCAGAAATGGCTGCCGCAGCTTCCTTAGATAGGGAGGGAATGACGCTTCTTTTGGGTGCACTTTTGAACCTTTGCTCTTTTTGCACTGAGGGTCTGAATCCACAACCATGTTATTCCTCAGATAAAAAGGTATTTATTAATTAGGATCATTCAAACATAAAAGGTTTGAATGAGCAGCCGCTGTGGTCTTTGAGTGATCTGTGCCGAATGATGGGACCCCAAGCTATTTCAGTACCAATCGGCGTGAATGCTCAGCATTGCCAGCTTAAAGTGGGCCATGGGGAATAGGCCATAATGTAGTAGTGGCTTTTAACAAGTTGCAAAATATGTAAGTTTTAAGAGTAATTTGAATATAAAGGAATGGAATCCGAAAAGGTGCGAGTTAATTTTAGAAGAAGCTTTAAACAGCCAAAGTTAAATATGCTGGTTATCAAAAGCTCTCTTTCTCATCCCTAGATGGAGACTGAGGAATTCAGTGGCGTTACACATCACGGACAGCAGCAACAGCAGAAACAATTTGTACTTGAGTCCCACGTCCCTCATAGCTGGGAAGCTTGTGAAGGAAGAAGAACTGGGCCCATTGTTAGGGTAGACAGCCAAATGCCTTTCCAATGAGGGCAGACTGCCAGCTCCACTTAAAGCAGCATGTGTACGACTGTGTACCAAACAGTTCATCGCTGGACTCTATCACTCTCTCCTCTTTAGACCTTCTGCTTTTAGTTAAGATAGGAAGATTATGGCTGGGCACCCACTCCACATTTAGTGAGCTCAATTCTCTCCAAAGGAGCTCTGACTCTCTGAGCAATCTTAGGGCAAACCTGTAACCAGCACAGTACTCTGTTCTGCAGTTTTCTACATAGCCAGATTAAGAAATACCTGTTATGTTTGAATGATCCTAATTAATAAATACCTTTTTATCTGAGGAATAACATGGTTGTGGATTCAGACCCTCAGTTCCTGTTTGTATGCTACCTAGTTTGCCAAATTGCCACTGACAAAACTATATTTTGAACTGATACCTCCACTAATGCCTAGAGAGCTAAATGAAATCCTATTCTGGTGGTGAAAAGCAGCATCTACTATTTTGAGGGTTTTTAAAAAACAATGTCTGAGTGTATGGCTGATTCCGCACACGTTGGATAATGCACTTTCAATGCACTTTATCAATCGTTTGAGGTGGATTTTTTGTTCCGCGCACAAAAAAGTCCATTCCAAATGATCTATAAAGAGGATTGGAAGTGCATTATCCAACGTGTGTGGAATCAGCCAATGTTGCACATGGAATAATATTTTAAATGTTTATTTATAATGTTTTAATTGTTTTCAACTGTATGTTATAAATTGTATGTTGTTACACCCCCCTGAGCCCGTCTGACGGGGAGGGCAGTCTAGAAATGTAATGTAATAAATTATTATTATTATTATTATTATTATTATTATTATTATTATTATTATTATTATTATTATTATTATTATTATTATTATTATTATTATTATTATAAGCACAAGGAAGTTGAGAGGGAACCCTGGTTGACACCCTCTCCTCAGTATTTCAAAGAGTTATCTTTCCCATATTCTAGAATGCAGACCCTGGGTCGTTCAATGTTTCTCTCTTAAGAAAATGTTAATTTATCTACTTAAGATTTTTATTCTGCCTTGAGATTAAAAATTTCCAAGTTGGCTAACAGAGAGAACAATTCATTATTGTTTTGTATGTTGGTTTTAGTATTGTTGTTTTCTTGTTTTTATTGATTTTAACTTGTTCACCGCCCAGAGCCCCTGAGGATGGGCGGTATATAAATTGAAATATAAATAAATAAAAATAAAATACAAAGCAATATATAATTTACAAAAATGCAGAATAAAATAAACACAAAACACCAGAAGAAAATAAAAACAGGTATCACATCCATTATTTAAACAGCAGCAATTATAAAAAATAGAACATAGCAAACTGACAGCAAAATATAATAAAACCAAAACAATCTGCAACAAAACACAAATAGAAAACAACAGTGGAATAGTGGAACATCATTACATATTAGCCCTCAACTAATTTGAACAGCAGATTTCATTAAAACAGGGTTTATTAAAGCTGCAGAACAGGTGAGCCATAGAACAGCATCCCATAAAATATAGCACATTAATCAAAAGTTAACTGAAATAAAAGTGTCTTCTTCAAAACACTAGTAAAAATTGTGCGGCTCCTTGGGAAAGACTGATCTATAGTCATTACACCACTACAGAGAAGGACATTTTCCCACCTGTACCTGGTAGGGCTGCCAGTCCCTGCTGGGGGCAGGGGATCCTCCACTCCCACCTTCCCCCTGCCCCTGCTTACCAGGCCAGTGGGGAGAATGTGCCTCCCGGGGTGCACCCCCACACACCACAGTGACCCGATCCGGGCACAAGAGCGCTCCCAGGGTGGCCCTCCCGGAAGTGACATCATCACGCAGGCTGGGAGCACACGTGTGCAGAGAAAATGAGGTAGGTGCCAGGCCTCCCATTTCCCGACCGGGTGTGTGTGGGGTGGGGGGACCTGGCAACCCTAGTACCTGGGGAAGGCCTCAGAAAATCTCAATGCATGGGCAGGATTATATGAGTTCAAGCAGTCCTCCTGACAATAGAGTAGATTTGTTCAGAACAGATATTGTAAGAGCCATTACTTTTCTTTTTAACCAACATCCACCTTTGACAATTAAAAGTCTTGAATCTCTAATCAAACGTTTAAGTAATGCTGCGTGAGAAAAGGCAGATTGTGATGAACTTATTCTTGTTGTTTTAGAAATATTTCAATTAAAAGTTATTCTCATTGGCCTTTGCAGTAAAACCCCAGGAAACCACAATTTGAAATAACCCAGCAGGAGTTCCCAACTCAGAACTAAAACCCAACCGCCTATTCAGAACCATTTCAAGAAAAATGAGCAGACTAGATCGAAGAAGTCTTTATTCTTCACATGCATTACTATGAAAAACAGAGTATGAGAAACAGCTTTTAAAAAATTACCCATCTGTATATTATATCTGTTGCGGCACCAGATATATTTGTATTTGCTCAGGCAAAGACTGTTATAAGTGCTTGCCCAGCACAGTTTTTAAAAGGTCACAGAACCCTAAGGACATTTTCACAGGCAGCTTCAGCAGGCATTGGTTTTAAATGGCCCCTAAAACCCAACACTGGCTATAATCCCACTTCTCATCTCCCATTAGAAATATCCACATGCATCATAATAAGTCTCACATGGGAAATTGGGGTGGCTGAGATCAAACACCGTGGTTTCGTAGATCTCAAGAGGAGAGCCTTCTAATGCCCTTCTCTATTGAAAACACACTGTACACTATGAGCAGAACCACAAGTGACAAAAGGCACAGATTGGACACTTGTTAGCTTCCCTCAAGTTTTGATGGGAAATGTAGGCATCCTGGTCTCGCAGCTTGGCTCTCTGACTGCTGTCCAATGGACTTTTCAACTGTCACTTGTCCAACATTCCGCCAAGCTGCCTACATTTCCCATCAAAACTTGAGGGAAGCTGACAAGTGTCCAATCTGTGCCTTTTGTCACTTGTGGTTCTGCTCTATATCTCCAAACGCTGCTGTCCCTTGTGGTAAGAAAAGCTGTCAGGGCCACAGGTCAGAGCATTCCTGGGCAGTGAAACATTTTAAGGCTCTGGGAGGAGTTCTCGTTAATTCAGGCCACTCATTGGTTCCCTCTGATCTGGAAGGACTACAAGACTTCAAACTCTAGTTGGATCTTTTACGTGGGCAACAACAGTAGATACTGATTCCCAGTTTGTGACTTCAGATTCTCACTGGTTCCTACACCAGTGTAGTGTGATGGTTAGACTATGATCTGGGAGACCCGAGTTTGAATCCCCGCTCTGCCTCTGCTGGGTGACCTTGGGCCAGTCACATCTCTCAACCTAATCAAACTCACAGAGCTGTTGTGAGGTTCAAATGAAGGAGGGAAGTACGATGTAAATCATTTGGGTCCCTATAGGACAGAAAGGTGGGATATAAATGAAGTTTTAAAAAATTGAAATAAAATACTCTATGGTTGCCTATAGCAGAGTACTGCCACACCAATTTACTTTTTTAATTTATTGACTGTAACGTATTTTAACCCTGAATGGACACCAGGCAAATTCACACAATTCAATTTGATCAGCATGCTGGTAGACCTCACATTATCCAGTTACAAAGTCATTAGGAGAAACAAAGTATTAATAGGAAGATTACAGTAATTTTCCCCATCACTACAAAATGAGAATTGCTGCCAATTATATACATAACTCAGCATTCATACTTCATTTTACTTTTCTCAACAGGCCTAAGGATACTTGGGGCCTGCTCAGGTGGAGAAGAAATATACTGTATCGAGCCAATTTAAATATCTGTCACAGTGATCTACTCTCATCAACATCTCCTGTCATCTTTAGCAGTGATGTCACACACCAATTTGAAATAGTATTTTCTAGTGTCAGGTTTCAAGAGTTGCGCACATATCCTTCCCTCTATAGAGAACTCAATTGACTTTTTTTGAGGAGAAGCAATCCCCACCTTTTTTTTTGTTACAAGATAATTCTTCAAAAATAAAGGCTCCTGAATCACTTACTATTTGTCTCTGAACATCTTTCCAGTTTTACAAGATTTTACAAGATTCAATGACCAATATTGCATGTTGCATTCCAGACAAGGGTGAGACATTGGTCTATATGGCGATATGAGAAAATGTTTCTAATGTTTGTTTCTGCCCCCAGTCTTTTCAATTTGATTACCACAATACAACAACAGGAGTGCAGGTGCCATACAAAAACTACTACAGAGCTTACAGAATAATACGACATCACTGTTATAGTTCTAATATTGGAAAACAGCAGGGAGTTGTACCAGAAAATCTAATACAGGAAGCTCACGAAGAATAAGTTCTCTGATAGTGCTAAAAATCTACCAGTATGTAACAAAATGCCCTTAGATCTTCCCTCTGCACCATTTTCCAAACTTGAAGTGGCTGCTGGAGAGGGAGCTATTTGTCCCATTGGGATATGCATATGTACTGATGAGCTTCTATAATGGAGCAAGCAGCAGCGTCTTGGGACTGGAAGAAAATGGCATGAGAAGGGAAGGACTACACTATGTTTTTAAGTCCTAGTCCTACTTGGGCCTGCATGTACTGGCGAAGCACTCAACTTCAGAACACTCCTCTTCACCCAAACTGGGGATGTCCCTGGGGAAAACATAATGTGTAGTTAGGCCCAGGTTGCTTGATTATCTAACACGTTCCACAGTACATTTTATGGGATGAAAAGCTGCACTACATGGACAACAGAATGCTGCTAAGCGAAGAAACCATTTGGAATGAGAATTATTGTTCCTTAATGCGCTGCTAATTCCATACACTGTGAGAATGTATACCAACAATAGCTCTTCCCTTCCCTTTGCTCAATTGTCAGAAGATGAGTTATACAACATACAATTAGTTACTCAAGGCAAAAGCTCACCAAATACATCTCCTTCCACCACTCCAGGGCATTCCATGTTGATGACAAGGATTCTCCTTTACTCCTTCATACATAAGAGAGTGGCACTCCAATAATTCCCTCCCCCCCAACCCCCACAACCCCCCCCCCCCACACACACACACACTCCCTGCTTCCTTCTGCAGGGAGGCAAACAGCTTTAAACAAAGCCAGTGAGAAAGTGATGCTGAAACTAAATTGTTCCACCCAGCTGAAGGACAGAAGCAATTCTATGTCATACAAGGGAAATTTCAGAAGCTGTGAGCCAAGGAAACTAAAGAGGTATATGCAAGAGCCTAAGGAGGCTAAATGTCACCTACTGATTACTACTTGTTTTCCCAGTCTTTGGCTGCAGCCATCAGTACGATTTGCATGTGCCACAAATAAAATGCTAATCCATCTATAGTAAATTAAAATAGACCTGGATATGTTTTCTTTGGTTGGACTTTGCTTCAGGGATGGGCAGATGTTTCAGGACAGACGGTTAAGACAGGACAACTGTACAATGGAGATGGGAAGTGGGCATGAAAAAAGGTGATTAGAAAGCAAATTCACTACCTAAAATTAACAGGATGGAAGAAGGGGAGGGTGCAAGAAGGTATGTTTCAATTCCTGGCACTGTTCATGAGAAGACAGTAGGCAAGGTAAAGGGATACTTGCCCAGGTGTGCAAAGTGCTCCATTCATCTCCAAAGCCCAAGACAACCAATGAGCAAGGACACTGGAAGTTACAGAACATACAGTATTAAAGACACAAATCCTGCTGGAGCAGGCTTCCATGCTTCCCTTTAAGGGTGCTACAGAAATAGTTTCTTTGCAGCATCACTTCAAGCTGTGTGCATGACTTCTCTTATGGCAACAGATCACATAAGCAAAACCTCTCACAGAGACAGCAAGCTTTGATAGTAACAGTAAACTATTTGCAAGGGGCAGGAGGAGACTGAATCCAGCTATCTCTTCCTGAAACAGGTGGCTGGCACTGTCAAAGGCAATTGTTTCTAGTTCTGGATCAAAGCACAGGATGAAACAAAAGAAGTCGGACATCATTGGGTAGCAAGCTGTACTTAATGTGGCATTCCACAAAATCAGGAAAAGGAACAGCTCACATTTGCCATACTAGAGTTTAGAAAACTGGACATTTAGCAGTATGTACAGAAGTAGTTGACAGGTTTCAACATCTGGCACATCATGCGTTTATGCAACACTGTTGGTAAGAGAAACACCCTGTTGTGTTTCTGCTAGACAGCGGGGCCTCTTGCAATATGATTCTCCAGACTGAATCAGAACCAAATACAAACCATTAAACAAAAGCAGGCACTCCCTAGAAATGTTCATTGAAAACACTAAGTGGTGAACAGGAAAATGCGGTCTTGTTTCTATCCCTCTGAAACAACAAACTGTCCCAAGTGATGTTTACAGGAGAGGATGAGGAAAGAGAATGGATAAGAAAAATCTCCAGAGGAACCAGGGAAGGAGCACTGTCATTTTCCGGCTTTGTGCCAGGCTTTGGGTGGGGTCAGAAGCGGCCAGAGTTTTTTCCTAATGTCTGGCATGCAATGAGAGAACAAAGTGCTGGTCCCACCTCTCTCTTGAACTCTGTGTGTGTGTGAGAGAGAGAAGCACTCAGAGGAGGAGGCAATTAGAAATAATGGCTGGCTAACAAGAACAGCCAATATTTGTGAACCCCTGGGTACTCCTTATGCTTTTCTGCAAGAAATCAGCCAGATAACGGAACAGTCCACCAGCTACAAAAATGACATCATTGTAAACCAAGGGAAATAATAGTGTAAATATAGGAGGGAAAGGGAAACAGGTCAAGAGTGCTGGGCCAAAATAAGTGGAAGAGTTTAAAAAATAGTTCATGACAATTGAAAAGTTGCCAAATGGAAGCATTCAGAAAAGAGTGAAGGAACAAGTTATTGCATCGCAGATGCAGTGCGAGAGGGTGACAGGTACAGCAACACCTCCTATAAAGCTGTTTCATTACAGCATTTTTGTCCTGGGTGTAATTTTTTAAGAAAACGGGGAGGGGGCGACTGGCCAACTGCATGATCAGCTTTGCTGGAAATAAATATGGCCAGACCAAAAGCGCATATGCAACAGCCACCCCCCCAACTACACCAGAGGTCTAAACAAGACCTGCACAGCAGACGAACAGAGCCTCAGTCTGAGCCACAGGCTCTCCCAAGAGGAAGCCTTGATGTGGAAGGTGACCTGGAAACCTTTCCAAGAAGCTCCTGCATAGATGCCTAACAGAGGCAGTCAACTGGAGGTTGGCAGCTTCTCCAGTTGCCACCTCATGTGTCAATCAAACATCAGAAATGGCAATCCTGTGAACACATTCCTGTGAGAGTCAGTAAAAAGTCCAGAAGCACCTTTAAGACTAACCAACTTTATTGAGGCATAAGCTTTTGAGAAACACAGCTCTCTTCATCAAATGCATCTGATGAAGAGACCTGTGGTTCTCAAAAGCTTATGCCCCAATAAAGCTGGTTAGTCTTAAAGGTGCTACTGAACTTTTTACTATTTTGCAACTCCTCTGGATCTATGAGAGTCGGTGATACTGATAAAGGAGGGGTTATTGTTTTGCCAGGTAATTTAATAGACAAGCCAGAAGACTGCAGAATTCTGTGGCAGAAATGGGGTGGAGTGCAGCTTTGGAACCAGTACGCACACGAGTTACCGAGTCACTCTTCATTCAGCAGAGTGAGTGGTCTCTTTTGGGTAAGCAATTCACTTCAATGAGTTACTTCCTCAGGTCACACATTCTACAAATGCCGGTTTCCAACTTTGGAAACAGTTACAGATGTTTAATGAGCAGCAAGAACACGACGTGTCATCCTCCTTCTCTGAGTCAAAGAGAACTAAAGAAGGCATCCGGTAAACTAGACCTCAGACAGCAACATGAGACACTCTTGGCAGTGGCAGAAAAATGTAAATTTGTCTAAAGAGGAATAGATGAGGTCTCTGGAGGATTTATCCCTTGACTGAGAAGAGAAGAGAAGAGATCGCAGCTGCATTACATCAGCAACAACAGCAGGAAAGCCCTTCACATGCTGACAAATACCTTCCAGCTGAATACACCACCCACACAATCGGAAACCAGAGCCAGTTTCCCAACACACTGATCATAAAAGTACACTTTAACCACATAAGCTCCGGAATTGCACAAGGGTTGGAGAGGGGCAGACCTATCAAAAGCAGCTAAGTTTGAGCTTTTCAAAATTGCCCCAGGTGGCAATTCAGTATGGGCTAATTGTCCGACAGATTGCTTTAAAATCCTGTAGCAGTCTCCCAGGAGTCGAGGTTAATTGATTAAGAAAGCAACAGTTATCACTTCTGTCACATACACACACACAACCATGAACCGTTCGACCACCTCTGTCCTTCTCTGATTCCATGCTTTGCTAAATGCTTGGGAGCTGAACAAAAAAGCCACAGGGGAGAAGCTAGTTCAGCTCTCATATAAACATTTGTCAGCTCATTCAGAGGCTGGTGACAGCATTTCGGCAGCAGGGGACTGTCAGCAGATTTGCAGTATCAGCAGGCACCAATGTACACACACACTCCTCTCCATAGGCTTTCCGCCAAAACTTCCAGAGAGGAAACAGAACCTCTACCTGGATGCGAGCACAGAGAAAGCCCAACGCGGGTGTCAGACTATGGAGGACCAGGTGATCCCGTAGGCTGATGCTTCAACTTAACCCACCACACAATGTTCCATGCAAGCCTTACAACTGTATCGATTTCCTTAGTGGCTGTGCATAGAGAACACACGTACAGTTCATCACAGAGCACAGCTGTACAGTGCGCCACAATGGCAGGCAGAGAGATATCGGCCTCCCTCCCTCCAAAAGGAATTGTCAGGCACCATCAGCCCATCTCTCTCACTTGCTAGTCATGCACAGGATGCAAATGCTGTACTTCACAGTTCCTAACACACACAGCATTCAGGAACAAAGTGACCAGCCATAACCACCCTCATGGTGGCTTCCGCTGTTATCAACACTTGCCTTTTCTTTATACTCCCTTCCCCCTCCTCACATATGCCATTTTTTGCCTATTAAAGCCAATTTCAATAATGGAGATGCCCACACATGTCAGTTTTTAATCAAACTGTTAAATAATAATGGCAGTATTAATCACATTCCAGGGATGGGAGAAATTTTAATAATATGCATATTGCCCAACTCCAACGACTATCCAAAGGCTTCACCCCAAAAATGTGAAGGCAGGTTCCAAGGATAACCAAGGAGGAGGAAGAGAGATGTTCTGGGGAAAAAGAGGTCTACTCTTACAAGGTAGCAATGGAAAACTGGTGACGCTCTTTAAGAAAACAAGAAACTTGGGGGGCAGTTAAAGGTGCTAAAGTAGGAAGAGCAAAGTTCACAAACTGGGATGTGCAAATTGGTTCAATGTCACCAATTCTTTAAACAATTCTGAATCTTTGTTATTTTCATTCAACTGTACTATTTTATTTGACTACACAGCACACTTATTCTTTGGTATATCTTCTCAAAACTGAATCAAAAGATGCCTGAATCAAAAGATACAGGTTGCTGTAAATACTTTTGATAAACATGCTATCGGTGTCTTCTTGCAGGAAACAAACCCACATTTAAAACCCATATTTAGTCTGGTTTTTTTAATAATCTATTTTTTATTTTTAAAACAGGAAACGGGGTACAGAAAAGAAAGGGGGAAAGGGAGCAAAGATTTAAAAGGAAAAGATTGCAAAATTGTGCATTACAAAGGCTATCAGAGAATAAATATCATATAACAGTCAAAATATTTTTTTTCAAATAAACAGCACAAACAAAACTGAAACATACTTCGTTTCCTCAGCCTAGAAAACCTCATTATTAAATCAACCTATGATTATAATAATGAGGTTTTCTAGGATGAGGAAACGAAGTATGTTTCAGTTTTGTTTGTGCTGTTTATTTGAAAAAAAATATTTTGACTGTTATATAACCTTTATTCTCTGATAGCCTCTGTAAAACACAGTTTGTAACACACACACACGTATATATAACAAATGTTAATTCTTACACTTACACTTATCTTATCTCTATCTTTATATTTATATATTTAAGATATATATCCTAACAAGAATTCAATACTGGCTATAATAAGTTGTATTCTACTAGTTATACTATATTAATCAAATTGAAAAACTTATTTATGTATACAAATTATATATCTGTTCCAACACATACTTAGTATTTCTGACAACATTCTGAAGAAGTACCCTTTATAAATGTTTCATATAAATGAGAAACGAAGGACTAGGATATGTTGAGTCTGCCAGGGATCTGAGTTAAACCTCAGTAGCTGATTTTTAACATTTACATGAAAAGTAGACTGGAATAACTCTTCTTAGGATTGCAAAGATTGCACTGTAAGTAAAACACATAAGAAAACCTGTGTATAATGTGCTTGAAGTGGAAGTGGAAGCACTGCCGGTACCAGGGTCTCTGGCGCCTGCGGCAACCCCACCCCCGCGTGTGCTGTGCTGTGCGCGCGTGCCACGGACTACACGGTGACGTCATCGCGCAGCGCAAGCTGGGGCATTCGCCAGCAGATGGCTGGGGTGGCGGGCGAAGGCTGCTCTGCGCTCCGCACGCCACCCCGGCAGCGGCTCGTGGCTGCTGCGCCCGGCTGATGGCGTGTGGCAGCAGCAGCACGGGGCTGGCTACAGCAGCTGCGGGCCAGCCACGCCAGCTCCACAGCATGCGCCTCCACCCCCAACACCCCCTCTGGCGCCTCTCCAGGGCCCTCGCTCCTGAGGCCACCGCCTACCTGGCCTCTATGGGCGCGCCGGCCCTGAGCGGAAGGTAGTAGGAAAAGAAGAAGACCCAAAAGAAGATGGCTTGACTCAGTAAGGAAGGCCACGGCCTCCAGTTTGCAAGATCTGAACAAGTCTAGAAATGATAGGATGTTTTGGAGGTCTTTCATTCATAGAATCACCATAGGTCAGAGGCGATTTGATGGCACATAACATACACACAGTGTGCTGGAAATAGCATCTCTGCTCTGCTTTGAGGCAGGATAATTATCCTTGTCTTTTTTTAAGAAAAAAAGCTACAGAATTAGTAAAATGGAACAAAAATCACTATAAAAAGAGCAGAAAAAAGTCTGAGAGAAATATCTTGGACAGTCTGCTTAAACTTAAAGGTGTCACAGTAGTATCCCTTGTCATGTCTATTGGCAAAAATACTGTCATTAGTTCATTAGATCAGGATTCAGCTACCAATATTCGTTTGGGAAACCAGGATTCAAACTCAAAGCCTAGTTTGACTGCCTTCTCTCTCACTGGAGGGCATTATTAGGGAACAAGCCAGAATGTCTATGTTTCTATCATAAACTTTAATTAATAAACCAACTTCAGATCCTAGCCAGACAGCTCTAACTAACCATAGTTAGTGAAGTGGCCTGCATTCGGACAATCAAACTAACCATGGTTAGTTTAATTAAACCATGGTTTTGCACAACGTCTGAACTAAGCAAAGGAGAGATGGATACAGCCAACATAACTGCTTAATTTTTCAGGGTACACTCTCAGCACACAGTCGAGGAATCACTGTGCTAACTCCCGCACAGATTTGCTGGTTAGGTTCCAGAGCATAATTTGACACCTCTTACACCACCATCAAATCAACTTGGTAACCTAGAACACTAAGTAACAAGGAAAAGAATACTTAGGATGTTTAACAGCCCATTTACAAGTGCCCCAATGATACTTCCCCAGTTATTTCTATACTTTACAACAAACAGTTAAAGCACAACAAAATACTGAGGCTCAGGGGAAAGGAGGAGGTACTCAGGAAGGGAATGGACTTTGGATTTAACGTACCTTGTTTTTCCTCTCCTAAACAACTGACTTACATTGAAACAAGACGATTTTGATGAAATTGGACATCAGCACAGATCATCTCTTCTAACTCCGACTGAGGAACTGTCTTTTTAGTCATACCTACCTTCATGTTACACATACAGTCAGTTTTGATTTGTTCACAGACAGGATGGTTTTCGCAATCTGGACAAGCCCAGAGACATTTATTTCCTGAAATTCAGGCATGACGAGAGATTTTCTTTCCCCAGTTTTGCCATATTCTGCAAAATATGGGGTTGGTTAATATTATCTAAAGAAAATGGACATTCTAGAACTTGAAGAGTGATCACATCTGTATAGATTTCGACAAAGAACGTAACAGCTATCTACTCAGCCCTGAACAACATCCTGAAAGAAACAACTCTAAGATCATACCTTATGCAGTGACTGCTACATTGGAGAAGCAGTGAACACCAGGGCTCTCAAAAACTAAGAAGTAGATTGTTAACACTTTTCCCAATTCAATGAGGCAGTCATATAAGAGCAGAGGAGTTAGCCGTGTTAGTCTGTAGTAGCAAAATCAAAAAGAGTCCAGTAGCACCTTTAAGACTAACCAACTTTATTGTAGCATAAGCTTTCGAGAATCACAGTTCTCTTCGTCAGATGCAGTTATATAAGAGTCATATAAGAAATGCTTCTGGATTCTGTCACATCTGCTCAGAGATGCTGTTGTCCCAAAAAGTACTATCCTGTCAGCTATTCTCTATCTGTTCTCTTTTCACCTCTTTGGTATAGGGACAATTTGGATCCAATTTAAATGGTCTGGGACAAATGCCATAAATGGAGTTCTTAATGATATTTATTTAATAAGGGAAGAAATGAATCTTAAATTAACAAGATACTGAACAAGGGAGGGGGGATGTGAGTATCTATGCATGCAGTACTAGGGAAGAACAGAGCTAATATGGAAGATAAATGTGCATAGATAATATTATACTAGGAATGAAAATTCAGGCTTCCCACCAGGGTTCCACACCTGCTGCAGAAGTAAATTGCCTCACAAGATGGTTCCTGGATTCAATTTCCAGATTCCATTAGTGACCCTCTTGAGGAAAGTTGCCACAAAGAAAAATACTACAATCCTTGGCAATGTACTCACACTAGATATGGGGCACCCTTGGTGTAACTCCTCATAACGTTTACTCAGAGAAGAGGTTCTTACAAAAACTGAAGCAAAAAAAGCCCTTTTGGGGAAAACAGAAGCAAACAGTTTCGCCAACAACACACAAACACCTACAGCCACCACCCTTTGCATATTGTGCAATCAGAATTCCATACGTGTTTTGTCTGCTTAATCTCTTGAAACAGTGGTGGGACAATCCTGCAGGGATGAAATATTTCAAGAGTTAGAACATCCCAGCTTTAAAGAGGCAATACTAAGGCTGATGCTGAGATCACAAGGTTGATCTATGGACATTTCACAATGAGCTTTTTACAATTTCCCCACAGATTTGCCTCTTATGAAAAACCCTGAGCCACCTCCTTTGTTGTAGCAATAGAGACCACAAAGAAAATAAACCCTCAAAGCCCACCAAAACGTGGTTTACAGGGAAACAACTGCAGATTTCACCAGGACATTAACCATGAATGGGAGCATATCAGGAGTGTTTGTGTTAAGGAATCACTGACAGGATAGTATTGGTTTCCCCCCCCCCCTCACAATAGGCAGGTTCTGCCATGTTGTGAATACCACACAAAAGCTGTACTATAATTTATCTCAGAACCTTCAATTACCCTCCTTTAAGAGTGACAACACATCACAGAAAACTTCTAATTTTCTCAACAAATAATGTACCAGCAACAAGCTAGGCTAAAGCATGAGGTTATCAGAACCTGTGGGGGACATGGAAGATGTTCTGTGGGAGGAAGGGCTGCCTCAGATCACAAGACAAGCAAAGAGCACTCTGCTGAAGATAGTGGCTTGCCAGAAGTAGGCGGGTCACACTTAGATTCTAGAAGTAAAAATAGAAGAACCATACTGTATACAAAATGTATCACATCTTTCTTACAAGGAACTCACATGGGGCTTTGCCTGTTTTATACTCATAATGATCATAAGAGAAAGTGAGGCTAAGAACTATTGACCTGTTCGAGGCTACAACGTTGGCTTCACGGTCGCAGCTCAGGTTCTCACTTTTCAAGTCCGATGCTCTACGGCACTAGCTCACTTTACAAGGGAATAACAGCCACAAATTGTGAAGAAGAAAATATTTTCAGGGATCAGGATAGGATTAGAAGTATCTTTTTATATAGACAAACATTTTTGGAGAGTTCAACGCTCTCACGGAATATTCAGAGAATATTTACCCCTTGAACCTTTACAGCTGAACAAAGCTGCTGTATTTGGGATCCCTGCCTGGATTTAGATCTGAATTTTGTGGGCTTACATTGGCCCATTAGTCACACCCTCTTCCCTACAATACACACAGACATGCACACACACACACACACAGAGTAACTACTGTCAAATCACAGAAATGCACAACACACCAGGAGGTCATGAGTGCTAATTTTTTGAAAGGGTACCACTGAATAAAATGCCCATTTTGAGACATCTTTACTTTGTGATTTTGTTAAGAATGTGATTCTTCCTCAACAAAGTACTAGAAATAAAAAGGATTTTTGGTTGCTGACTTCACTGGTTTTGTATATACGGGATATGAAAGAAAAATATCTCCTGTTTGGAGAAAGTTTTGTGGAGCACAAACACTTCAATATATTTCATCCTCTTGGATTTATGTCCTATGTCAAAGAAAAAGCTCTAGACCATTCCTCACTGCCAAGTTTGAAACAACCTTGGATTAACAAGGGGGAAAAACTGCATTAGATTTCCTTTTTCAACCAGCTTAAACACCCATTGCCTGCTGTGAAGAACTGATCCAGAAACCCATCCCTCTGCCAAAAAAACTACAAAAACTTTCCTTTCAATGACTTAGCAATGGAATCTGAAAAACATCCTGCAATTTTTGCCACTCACCAACAGCAGATAGTGAGCCTTAAATCAGGTATTTCCCAAAAGTATGAAGGTTTATTTATTCAGGAACAACAGAGGGACCATCCCCTTAAAAGTGTCCTTTATAATGTTACCTGAAGAGTAAGATATTCTACGATGATGCAATCCCTGGTCCAGATAGCAACTAGCTTCTTAGCAAGGAAGGACAAGGTGCTGAGCACATGTTGTACCTGTGCTGAAATCACTGTACGAGCTCCTTGCTTGGTTCCAGTTCAGTTCAAAGTATTCAGCCTCTGAAATCCTAGGAAGTCTAGGCCCAATACACCTGAATCAGCGCCTATGTTTCTCCCAGGATACTGTATTCTTCAAATGAGACCTCTTCTAGGCGTCACTGCTACTTGAGACACACAAGACACCATTCCCAAGGAATTCCTTGCCTTAAAAAGCCCCTTTTGTCAGTTCACTGGAGACTTGAAAACAGGTGGGGAAAGCTTTTTTAAATTTTTTTTATTGTCTTTTTCTAGTGGCTCATCATCATAATTTTAACTAACCAACAGTTATTGGTAACTTGGTATCAACCATTTGTCCTGTCATGCTAATTGCGAGTTATCAGTTTTAATTACAAGTAAATAACAGTGCAATCCTAAACAGAGTTACGCTAGTCTAAGCCCACTGAAATCTCTACGATACGGATTTTCCAGTACCTTTATACTTAGGCTGTTCCCTATAAAATAAGGGGTTGCCCTCCATAAAGCACAATTGTTGTGAGTGGGGGCCTGATTACTCATCCACTAGCATGACTCATCTTTATAGACGTTTTCTACAGCCCCCCACTAGTAGGGTTGCCAACCCCCAGGTGGGAGCTGGAGACCTCCAGGAATTACAGCTGATTTCCAGGTGACATAAATCAGTTCTCCTGAAGGAAACAGCAGCTTCTGAAGGTGGACTTCATAGCATCGTATCCATGCCAAGCACTCTTCCTTCCCCAAACCCTGCCCTTTACAGGCACCAACACCAAATCTCCAGGAAATTCTGAAAACAGAATTGGCAACCCTAGCCTCCAGACACAAGAAAGCCAAGCCAATGTCATACTCTTATCTAGTTGAGAACAGTTCTCCAGCACTGGGTCTCCCCATGAACAAAACTGCTACACTGTAAGCTGCTACAATGCAGCAGATATTTATGAAGGCCTAGTTTGCACATTCAGTCGTGGGAGAACTGTCCTCTCCCAAGCAAGGGACAAGATTTAAATTTATAACTGTTAGGAAACCCAACTACCATTTCGGTAAGCATCTAAAAACGGTTAAAGCTTCATTAGAAAAAACTCTTTAACATGCACCATTTGCTCATGTTCTTCCTTTTCTAGTATCTGCATTTATGTTTACACCAGATAGCAGACATTATTTTTCACCAAATTGATACATAGAATTCCTGTATTACGTTGTTTGAATATGCTAAATTCATTATGAACTGCAAAACTATACTTTAAAATTTAAGATCAAAGCAGAATACAACCATACTATAACATTTTACTGTACTATTTATACTTGCCATTGAATCTCAACTGGCATTTTTATGATCCAGTTTGAAAGTCAAGAACACTATTTTAGAGTTAATTGATAGTCCTTTTGCCTTCTCAGTACAAATACTGGAAGACAAGTATATTTTTCAGGCGCTCTTTTTATGAACTGTGATAAGTATTTTATGTGTCAGAGATTTTGCTTTCTGAATTTGATCATCTCTGTTTCTGATCATGAACAAACTGTTAATTTAACTGAGGGTCAAAACCATGCATCTGACAAAGAGAACTTGATTCTCGAAAGCTTATGCTACAATAAAATTGGTTAGTCTTAAAGGTGCTACTGGACTCTTTTTGATTTTGCTACTACAGACTAACACGGCTAACTCCTCTGCATTGTTGAAGATTGTAGCCACAGTTAATTTCTGAGAAACTGGCTTCACTGCCCAAGGTCTGTGAGAATACAAGATGTATACTAAACTATACTAAACTAATAAAACTCCCCTACTGGTATAAAATCTGAGCCTTGGCTTTACATTTCTTTAATCAGCTGAAGTTCAGGTCACCGATGCAAAAGTTTTAGAGAAGGTCTATCCTGTCTGATGATGTCAAATGTATAGCTGAATGAACAAACATTTGAATATGGGCACTTCATTTTGTCTCAACATTCAAACTACAAGTCCGATCCTGTTCCTCCAACGACTTCTGTAGTTAAAGAACTGTGGTGCATAATGTCATAACAATATCAATTTCACCCATTTTACATTTTAAATCAGCATTATGGACCAATCCAGATTTTAAAAACAGGAGGAAATCTTTTCCACGGAAGGCTTGGACAGATAGTGGGATTTTTACTTTGGATCAACTGATAGGCTACAATGAATTTTTTTTGCAATTTTCTCAGCTAAGGCCTAGCTATGACTTGTCAACTTTTGCTAAATGGCAATATTCACAACTACAACATTTGTATCCAAATAGGGCCCTACAGCATTGATTGTTTCAGAGACTCCTCCACTTTTGGATATTCTCATTATATCAATGCAGAAAATGAAACTTACGACATTTGTTTATAAATATTTGATGTCAGTTAAAGAAATAGGATATAAAGAGTCTCAAGTACAAATGGAATAAGGAGTTAGATTGCTCAGTCTTGATAAAGCAATGGGATAAGGCCTTAGCTGCTGTATCTGTAACTTTTCTGGGTCTTAAGTTGTAACTTATTCAACAAAAAATTATGTTCAGGGTATCCTGGACACAACACCTTTTTAGTATTGAACAAAGCAAAGGCCTAATTTTTGGCATCATAACCTACAGGACATGTCTTTTAAGTAAATGTTTTGGGCATGTCCAGTTATTCGATCATTTGGGGACGAGGATATAAGTGATATTAATTTTGTATTCAAATACTATTGATTTTTTAAGATGCTCATGCACTTTTAAACTATCTACTTGTATCCTTGAATCTAACTAATGGTCAATGAAAATGGATCCTCCATGCCCCTACTGTTGCAAAAGACTTATACTACAGTGGAGTGACAAACGCCCACCTCCCATACTTCAATGGATTGAGGACCTTACAACTTTATCAATATTGGACGAATTTTTACATATTTGGAAACCTTTTATGGATGCTTGTGTGTAGATTTCTCATAGTTGTAATACTTTTATTTTTATTTGTATGAGGCTTGTTTTAATTTTCCTCTTTTTCCAAATAAAGATATTTTTAAAAACCGTGCAAGTCAGTTCAGTTCAGTGATATATTGTCCATTCTTCTTTGCACCACGATCAGTTACTTACTTAGCCATTTTGACAGCCCAAGGAAGGATGCCAATCCTGAATACTATTGCCTCGTTCTGATTACTAACAGTGCACAATTCAAAAAGGTCACTGGAGCGGAAGTTTGATATACATTGATAGACTGTTAAAAGTATAACCCTGTGTAGTGTTTGCTAACATCTGGGGTGCGTTAGGAGTGTTGTGGACTTTGAAAAACACTGCTGAACTTCCAAATTCTCATTTTACCCCTATCTAATCTTCAGTACATGATCGGAGTCACACACCTCTGATTTTCTACTTCTGCTGAAAAGCAGTATTGGAAGACTGAATGTGATTCATGGAATTAGGCAACAAGCACAGAACCAATGAGAAACTGCAACAGTCCCATTCTACGTGGCTTTTTGCTCTCACCAATCCTCCAAACAAAAGTATGACTCTTCAACTTGCTACCTTAAAAACATGCCTTACTATTCTACATCGAAACCAAAACATTAAATAATCTAACAAGCATAACACATTATTTAATGTATTTACAATTAAACAATATATTACATGACCTTTGGTGCCCATTTTGAACACCCAGCCTGGCTACCGTGAGGACACGTTTCATATTGCTGTGTCCTAATTGCCCTAAAATCCATAAGCCGTAAGATCATGTATTTGAATTTTGAATAGATATGCTCTTCCATCAAAAAAACTTGGCTCCATTCCCCACTGTGTGTGATGAGAGAAGAACCAAAACCATAGAGAGGGTTTCCAGCTACCAGGAGAAAAAAGCTGATCACTTTAATAGAGGCTTAATGAGATGTTATTTATCTCCATGCCATAAAAACTTAGAACATTTCCAAACTTTAGACCTATATTAAAAGGACAAGACATTTTTCTCCAGGTCTGTTCTCAACGTACCTTAGAGTAACCAGTTATAATATTATAATACCTGCAAAAAGTTAAGCTACAAGAGACCCAGCATTCCACAAATACTGTTGCTACTGAAAGGCCAATATAAAAACTTGTCACACGTGTGAATGTGAAGGAAGCAAAATCTGGAATACAAAAGATTCTTGTAACAGAACACCACACAGACCCATGAGCACTGCTCTGTCCTGCCCTCCAAGATGTCAACGAGGGTCTGCCAGTCCCCCACTGGGGATCTCCCCCCCACTTACCTGGCCAGTGGGGGAGGCATGGCTCTCCTGGGGGCACACTTCTGGGAGGGGCAGTGTGCTCCTGCAGGTCCAATTCAGGCCCGAACTGGCCCAGATCAAACCCAAATTCGCCCACTGTGGAGCACGGGAGCGCTCCTGCGCTCCGCAGCAGCCCAATCCAGGCCCAAATTGTCCCAGATTGGGCTGCTGCAGAGTGCAGGGGACTCCCACGCTCTGCAGCAGCTTGATTCACGCTGAATCGACCTGAATCCAGCATGATTTGGGCCTGATCCACCCTGATTCGGGCCTGATTTGGCCCCCTGTGGAGCGCTGGAGTGCTCCCTGGGGCGGCTGCGGCCCATGCAATGATGTCACTTCCTGGAAGTGATATCATCACACAAGCCCAGGAGCATGCACACCTTGCACTTGCGCAACTAACAACAGGGCAGATAAGTGCTGGGTCCCCCACCTCCTGTTGGGAGGACAGAGGACCTGACAACCCTAGTGTCAACACACCAGTAGCCATCCAAGTCACTGCGCCACTCTCCCGGCTTTCCTGACCCTTGTAGGGGGATCTCTTTTCCTCTTTCAGTACCACACCCACCAACTGGCCCTTGTAAAAATTATCCAGAGGGGATCAGAGCACCCAGCTTCCTCTCCCTACATTGCCATTCTAAGGCCCTATCTTGTTCATATGTCTCCTGTTAACCAGCAACTGGTTTCCATGGCAACAGTTTACTGCACTTTTGCCCCACTGGGGGATTAGCAATTTGCCAACTGACTCCCTTTCTCCTGGTGCCCATTTTAAATAGAGTGTTCAAATGCTGGGTGTCTACTACTAGCATTCAAAATTAGGAAGCATTTACTAAAAATAAAATATCTACACACATATTCTCAGCACAGCAACAGATTGAGAAAGAAATCAAAAAAAGAGTTATAAACATGCGATTCCTCTGTCCCTCACTCTGTACATACCCTAGCTGATTTTATTCTAAGGCAGGCTCTCCATGGGTGGAAACAGCCCCCTTCCAAAAGAAAAAGCTTCCCCATCCATGCCAAGTAGTTTTATTATCTCTGTTGACCCACTCCTTGTGGGTTAAAGAAGCTTTTCCTGAAATCTCCAGGGAAATGCCTTCTAGCATCTTAAATGTCCCATATCTAGGTCCCTTCCTAGATGTGGCGGGTAAGACAGAGGTGTGCCCATGGGGGGCAGGTCAGAGGTATGAACTGGCTATTTCATTGTCTCTGGCAAGGGAGGCCATTAGCATTTCTAAAGCATCGCTTGGTTAGGCTGGAGAACAACTGACGTCCTTCCACCTGCTAAGAGAGAAAAACTTTTTAAAACTAAATGTGAAGGTTGTGTACAGCCCGAAACTCCAAATTAAAACAATTTCTCCATGATTCTGTTTTATACTAGGTGACTATGAAGGTTGGGGGGGTACGCTGTGAAGGAAAGGACTCACAAGTCTTCCCTGTGACTTTGGGGGGGTCCCTGGGAGGTTGAAAAGCTTTGAGACCATCCTAAATATCTACTTGGTAACTCCCTCCCCTCACTCCCAAGAGATGCAAAAAACAAATTGGGTAGGAATTGCTCCTACCAGCGACTCACCGAGTATTTTCTGCAAAATGAGTAGCTTATCTAAAACTCTTTACCTGCACTGCTGTTTAGAGGCTCCACTGAATCACTGCACCTGCCTTTTTCACTCCTATAAGCTAACACGAGATCTATAGCAATTCCAAGCTATCATGCTCCAGGGACGGCAAGTTTACCCTCTGCCCCTCTCTGTCACCACATTTCAGACAGCAAGACCAAATAGGAATGGTGTGTTTCCACAGATCAGACTCGGCGCATTTAAAATATATGATGATAGAAATACTGGGCTGGATTCTTGGATGGAAGATATTTCTCCACAAGGTCATATCAGAAAACAAGCTGAAACGTGAATCAGAATCGAATCCTTATTTTAAAAATACAAATAATTTGCCATATACCCCAGTAAAACTTAATTTAAAAATGTTATGTTCAAGCATTCAGGTTGAGCAAGGGTACAAGGAAAAGGTGAAAACAAACAGTCCCTGTTCCCTACACTTGGTACATCATAAACAATGTTTAAATAGGACATTTGAAGTCGCAGCAGTTTAAAGTTCAGCATTACCTTGGTCTCTTTTTTGAGACTTCACCACATTGTCTCTTGCTGCATGGACAAGATGGAGAAGCCCATAACTAAAAAGGTTAGTCTTTCGTGGCTTGTCCTCCCCAAGTCAAGGGCAGGATAGAAGAATAAGAGAGCTTCTTCCCTGAGTCCAGAGAATTTATAATGAAAATATACTTGAGCAGCTTGGCTTCTTCCCTCACTGTCTCCTTTAGGTGTCACCTTCCAGCAGGGTGTGAGGACAATAAACTATTATCCTCCTTCAGCCAGACTCATTAACATAACCAAAAACTTGAGTGCTCTGTGCTTGGACTTGGATGGCTCCTTTCCCCCAACCCCCCCTTTTCTGCCAGCTACAAGTTTACAGCTGGATTTCCTGAGCACACACAGAGTATAGTCAAATTGATTGAAATATTGGGGTGAATTCTTAGGTGGTGGGCATTTTTCCACAGGACCATATCACAAGGCAAGCTGAAATGCAAATTAAAATAGGCTCCTTATTTTAAAAATACAAATGATTTGCCGTGGACTCCAGGAAAAAAAATCGAACATGACTAGCTTAACTGTCATCTCGCACTAGGTCTCTGTCATATGAGGGAGACAATATAAGGATCTATGTGTGTTGTCAGAAAATGGGAGCAGCTGCTAAGAGTACAGTTTTACACAGACATTTTTCTAAGTTCAGGAGACATTGATTCAAGAAACGTTTGGCAAAAGAGCCCAGTCAGAAACAGATACAGAAAAAAACCCTGAAGTTAGTATCTTGTTATGAGGCAATTAAAAATTCTGACTGCATGCAATGCACATTTATGCAGAGTCTGAATCAACAGTCTGCCGTTTCTAGTCTTATGAAGCTTTACTAAACCACAAAGAAAAATGCTTTGTAGGGAAAGGACGTATGATGTATTACAAATCTTCCTCACACAAGAATTCCCAAATGTCTTTTATTATTAAGGGAAACACAGATTTCAAAAAGATGCATCTAGTTCTGCAACACCACAATTCTGCTGCAGACTTTCCTTATTTCAGCAGCTTAACCCCTCACCCCTCCAAAGGTAAGCCGGTAATCTTATCCGTTTAACCTTTGTGAATTGAATTATCACCCCTAATACACATATGCCCTGACCTTGATAGCCCAAGTAATACTAATCAGATCTTGGAATCTAGGCAGGGTTGGCCATGGTTAGTAATTGGATGGGAGACCTCCAAATAAGACCAAGGTTGCTACACAGAGGCAGGCAATGGCATACCACCTCTGTTAGTCTCTTTGCGTTGAAAACTGTAGGAGGAGTTGCCGTAAGTCAAGTACGACTTGATGACACTCTCTACCATGAATACACATACGGCCCCTGAGTGTCAGATGCAAGCACCCAAATACAACAAAACATAACAGTGTCGCAATATACACAGAGTAACCCATCCAGAGCAATACCATAAAGTTGAGACAAAGTCCTATGGAAAATAGTAACATTACCTGTTATAATAAAACGTTCACACAGTTCTCATGTGACACACCTTAATTAGGCCCAGGTATATGTAAAAAAAGCCATCAGCTCCCCCTAGCGCCCAAACAAACTGAGGCTTTCAGTATGCCAAGCCTATTTTGGTTGTTACTCAGTAAGTCTGTCAAACATTGCAATATCAAAATTCTTTGTTCATTATCAGTACCACACCCATTTTCAAAGAGCAGAGGAAAATGCAAAGCAGTAGAGGAATATGTAGGGTAACCAGGTTCCCCCCACCTCCCGGCAACCAGGCTTACCAGTTGCAAAGGGGCTCATGATACTCCAACGTCACTCTTCATGCACCAGGAAGCGATGTCTGTGCATCACTGGGGGCTGCTGAGAAAATTCTGGTATTTGGGCAAAACTCTATGGTTTAACTCTAACGATAGAGTTTTCCCCAAATACCAGAGCATTCCAGGCATTCCCTGGCGATGTGCTGCTATCACTTTCAGTTGCACAGGGAGCGATGTCAGCATGCAGGGATCTTGCTGACATTCCCCCACCTTTTCCCACCATTTTTCCTCCACTGGCCAACTGACCAGAGAAGGGAAACACCCACTGGTGGCAGGGGGATGGCAAGCCTAGGAAAATGCAAAGAAAACTGAAACATTGAAAAGAAAGTTGTGTACAATTAGGACACCATTCCACATGAGAAGTTTTAACCCCAGCTCAACCCAAACATCTACTTTCTAAGAAGTCGAGAAAAATGAAACACTTGATATTTCCTGCTGTAGCCTTCAACGGTGTTCAAAGGGAGGAGATACGTGCAAATATGATCAGAGAGCCTAATGTGGAATCTGTAGTGAGGTCTATTAAACACTGTTCATCGTTACTTCTATATGTACAAATCCAACACCCCCAAAAACCTGGGCGATGATGCAGCCACAGCTTTTTCTGCCATGTTCTTGCCCTAGTCTCTTTATGCATCTTCCTTCTCTGCAGCATATGAACTCCCAAGTTTACTCAGCTGACCCAGCATCCATTACATTAGAAGACCACAATACATTTCATCCGCCATTATTTCTGAAACAAAGTTGTCCCTGTGCTTATAAAGAGCTAACCTGGATTAATGTAAAGGTACTGAAAACTCATGAAGAACTGAAAGAAGCACCACTATTTGATCCAGGCAAGGTGCCCAGGGAATGCAAGCTTTTAAGCTCTGCTCACAATAGATTTCTCCACTATAAAAAGCAACTCCTGACTACCACAGTAGCAGAATACTTCAATTGCAGGCTTACATTCACTTGCCTAAAATTTTTAAGAACTTACATTCCCTGGAGTTGGCCTCTCTAACAAAGTGAACTTTTCATTCTATAGAATCCAAATTAAGACTATTTGGTCACTTGAGAGTACAAGGGAAAAACAAAAGAAATCCATGCATGAAACAGGACTGAATTGAAATGAAAAATTAAAGAGATGTCTAGCCATTTCTCATAGTAGTTTCATTTTTTTAAGCTTAGTGGTTTGTTTTTTAAAAGATACATATACACATACCTTTCTTTATATGGGATTTAAGTGTTCAATAAAACCCTAACCAAGTTAACAATATGAACTTATTTTTATTTGGTACCAATGATTTATAATATAGTTACTGACTTGTTAGCCAGCTTACATTTTGGGGATGTTATACTATCAAAATAAAATACATAAACGGAGAAAACAAAATGAAGCTTACCGTTGGTGTAAGTGTTCACATAGTACCTGCGGCCCTGGGGAGACATATAACTCTGCCAGCCAGGAGGGAGAAGGCCATTCTGAGAATCTTCTCCTGTTGGAGGAGTGACTTTTCTAGGTTTCTGTTGACAGAAAGATATAACAAGTATGTTAAACTGGCTTTCAGAGAACGCAAAGGAGGCTAAATAAAACATGTACAGTATGAAATTCTGAGGTATCCTCTGCAGTTCCTGAGGGCAGGATATGTGACTCAGAGAAGTAAACATCACTAAGAACCCAAACACCCCAAATTATCTTACTATCTACAGTCTGGGAAATGTATTCTGGCTATCTCTGAAAAGCACAGACATTCCCTTAGGGGCAGGGAACATGGTGGAATGCTGTAGAGCCTGTATTGTTACTTTGGCAATCCAACACATTACTACATATGACTTTTGGAAAGGAAAAAAACAGTACTCTGACTCCAAAGAAGAGTCATCGTAAAACAGATTCTGTATGTTTGGCCTGCACGTCTAACAATATGTCCGGTTACTTGTTTGGTGTATCTAATGTATTTTTAAGATCTCTCATCTAAGTATTTAAGATGAAGCATAATAAAACTTCTATTTATGTATTATTTATTTGATTGTACCTATATACCATCTTTTTCCAGCATGGAATTCAAGACAGTGCTCATGATGTTACCCAAGAGATTTCCCATCTAGACAATGGTCAGGCACATACATGCTTAGTTTCAGCAAGTCTCTCCTGATACGCCTTTCAACCTGAGATCTGCAATGAAATCTACAATGGCAAACAGGAAATTTCCACAACCAGTCTCCCCTATGATAAATGTTTACGACTATCAAAAAAGCCAGTTATCCGCAGTGAAAGATGTATTGCGCTAGTGGGATTTATTACCAACTGTGGAGCCTAGAAGTTCTGCTCTACAGAAAGGTGACTAGCACCACCCTAAGGCCACCATATTGAGTCCCATAGAAAAGAGTCCAGTAGAAGAGGCCTAGAAGAGGGATTTTCAAATTTTCTCACGTTATACAGGATTTTGCTCCTGATGAAGCCTCTTTAAAGGTAACAGCAAGCAGGATCACCTTGCATTGTTTCATTTCTCAGTTTACAGAAAGACAGTTTAGAATCGGGGTTCCCAATCTTTTTGGTATGGTGACCCATGGGTTCAAGGACATAGATCGAGATGGGCAGCCGTGTTAGTTTGTCTGTAGCAGTAGAAAAAATCAAGAGTCCAGTAGCACCTATAAGACTAACAAAATTTATGGTGGGGTATGAGCAGTGTCCCCGCTAATGTGAGCACGTGAGCAATCGCTCACAGCTTCTGACTCCTCTGCTCACAGCTTCTCAGATGTAGCTCACAGATACTAACCCTCAGGCAGCCCCGCCCTCCCACTCAGCCAGCATCTGCAGGTAGGCCCTACAGGGAAGGAGCAGGGATCGAGCCTCATCCCACTTCTCTGCTCCCTTCTGGCTGTGGCTGGTTTGGCCCCCAGGGGGGTGCCAGAGAGCGCCTCCAGCCACTGCTGGCTCTCTAGCTGGGGAACAGAGCAGAGCTGAGTGATCGGGTCTGGCCTGACCCATGAAGCCTGAAATCGCTAGGATCCCCTCAGCCCCAGAGAGCGGAGGAGAGGAGGTAGCGCCTCAGCTGCCACCATGGTGGAGGCATCATTTAACTTGGCCTTGGCGCAGGAGGCTGAAGAAGTAAGCACTGACACACAAAAGCTCATCTTGAAATAAACGTGCTAGTCTTTAAGGTGCCATTGTGTGTCTGCTTTATTTTGCAGCAACAGACTAATACAACTACCCCTTTGTAATCAGCATGGACATATCCATTTTTATACAGAAGTATACTCTGATTTTTGTGGCCTCTCACCTGATGGCTTTTATTGTTAAATTGTTTTGATTGTAATCAAAATAATTCAATTGTAATTTTTTTTAAAAAGGAGGTCACTCAAAACTTTAATGAAAGTTGTTGTTTCGACTCACAAAGTAGATTTTTAGCTCACAGCACTGCAAAGCTTAGAGGGAACATTGGGTATGAGCTTTTGTGAGTCTCAGCTCTCTTCTTCAGATGAAGATGAATAATAATAATAACAACAACAACAACATTCAATTTATAGACCACCTTTCAGGACAACTTAATGCCCACTCAGAGCAGTTTACAAAGACATTATTATCCCCACAATAATAATCATCCTGTGGAAGAGGAAACTGGATTAGACCTCCAGCTCACCATCACAGACCTTCCTTTCGCAACTCCAATGGCTGAAATCAGCAAGGTATATGTATATGGGAGAGAGAAAGCTGGGCAATGCTCCAAGAAGACAATGAGCAGATGTACGTGAGCAGCTTCTGACTGGGTACACCCACTAGGAAATCTTAGAACTGTTTTTTCTCAGACCTGTCAGGGGTGACATATGTGACAGTACAGCCCCCCTCCAATTTATGCCACAGGAAAGTTGCACAAAGCAGTAGGTCACCTACAGAGTAGCAAAAATGTAACACTAAGGCCCTTAAGACTCATTATCCTAGTAGCATAACAGCATTACTCATTGCAAAAGTATGTGCTGAACGCATCCCAATGTTATTCTTGTGCATAATGCTGCTGTACAATTGGCAGGTCTTCATCTATTCAGTACAAACTTCCGCACCTGAGTCAGAAAGCATTCCAGTATGTGGCCAAGGCCATGCCCCACTGTTTTGGTCTCCCCTTCAATAAGCACAAGCTCTAAAGACGGTCTGGGATAAACCTGAGCTGTAGTCTTCCCCCATGTGATACCACTAGTATGGCCTTTTCATTTTTTCCCTCCCCAGCTGGCATTGGCTGATGCTGGGGGCTCTTCCTTCTTATATAAACAAACTGACAGCAGCTGGTCCAGGGGTAGGTTCAAATATTACCAACCTGGTAATTCTGCAAGAATGAGCCTGATTTAATAGCATCAAGCTCTTGTCAGTTAATGAGGAGTGGGAGAGAAAAGGCTTAGACTGAAAACTTCACTCCCATTAGCCGGTATGGTATGAGGTCATTATTACTGAATTTGAACTGCAGTTCAAAGTGTTTTCTAACTAGAGCACATGAAATTCAATAAATCTGACCATCTGAGTATGAAAGAAATAGGCTACGTATTTGGAAATATGATAAAAAAAACCTTAAGTGCTTTTCAAAACCTCTTCCAGTCACCCTCCAGATATCCCCATCTTATGGGTATGGGAATTGAGAGACTGGTCAAGTGTGGAATTGGGAGATTGGTCAAGCTACCCAGTAGTTTATGGCTGAACAAGCATTTGAATCCTTGAGGTTAAACTGACTAATCAAAGCAAAAAAAAAAGCATATTTATTTAAAAAGACAACACAACAGGCATTTCCAAGGGATGTGAGGTACAAAAATATCTCGTTATTTTCAGTCCCAGCTACCATAAAACACTCCAGGAAAATGTGGTAAACACAAATCCATAAGAGTATACATAACTTGAAGATTGCACACAGGCCATGGTATGCAGCTTTCTATCGCAGCAGGCAAAGAAATGAAATCAGGGAGATATTCCCCCCAAATTGAAGGTACAATCACCCTCTCTCCTGTAGTGCAGATATTCTACCAACTACATCCTTCCTGCCTGTTTCCTTGGGGAGTATAATGGACCCCCCCACACACACACACTCCCCCTGCGATGAGGCAGATTTTCCCAACAAAATTCAATTTGCCTACTTTAGCTGAGCAGCCCCCAAGGGGTGTGTTAATCTTTGTGATTTGCAAGTCTGTTTGTCCCACCCTGACAGTCAGATATAATTTTGGCTTTTGAGCCCAGCTCAGGAACTTGATTGGGAGAAGTAGGAGCTGTCTTCCTTCTTGTTGGAAATGGCACTGGAAACTGTATAACGTTTAGTTTAGTTTATTATATTTATATCCCACCCTCCCCACATGTAGGCTCAGGGCAGCTAACAACAATATTTAGATACAAATTTAAAACACACACTTAAAACTGTAACACATAACAAAATACATATGGCATCGTTGCTCACTACTACTACTACTACTACTCTTCTATTAATAATAATATCCTGCCCTCCCCGCAAGCGGGTTCAGGGCAGGTCACAACAGAAGACAAAATATACAAGATAAAATCACAATCAATTAACACAGCTTTCTAATAAAACACCTGCTCACCCTATAAAAACCATATAACATCTGACAGAGGTGGAGGTGCGGCTTAACCATGTGTGGTCGCTCATATATGGGGGGGTAGATGGTCAATACATAACAGGCTGTCCTAGAACTATAAAGTGCCAATAATACAGGTGGAACAGCTGCTCTCAGGGCAGCATGGTAGGAGCATGGCAGTCAGGGTGGTCAGAGAGGGACGTCGTCAGGCCTCAGTCAGGTCCAAGAGCATCCCTGCATATAGCGAGTTACAGTAGTCCCGTCTGGAGGTGACCACTGCATGGATCACTGTGGCTAAGACATGGAAGGAGAAGTAGGGGGCAAGTTGCCTGGCCAGCTGAAGACAAAAAAAGGCAGACGTGGCAACTGCTGAGACTGGAGCCTCCATTGAAAGTGTGGCATCCAAGGTCACGCCCAGACTCCTCACCATCAACGCAGGCATCAACTGCAATCTGTCCAGGGCTGAGAGCCAGATCTTCCCACCCAACGTCCCATGGTCCAGATACAAGACCTCCATCTTCAGAGGGTTCAATCTCAGGTGACTCTGTTTCAACCAAGTCACCACAGTCTCCAGACCTGAACCAAGGCATCCGGTGCAAAATCCAGTCAGCTGTCCATTAACAGATACAGCTGGGTGTCATCAGCATATTGATGGCAGCCCAGCCCAAAGCTACAAATCACCCAAGCAAGGGGGCACATACAGATGTTAAACAACATTGGGGAGAGAATGGATCCCTGCAGGACATCGCACACCAAAAAATGGCGTGATGACATCTGCTCTCCAAGTTTTCAAAAAGAAATAATACCTTTATTTACAGGCAGGGATTAATTGTCTTCAGTGAATGGAAGAGCCGAGGTAAAATTTTGTTGGTAGTACAGAATACACTTTGAATAGCAGGCAAAATAGTTTCCTTGAAGCTTGATTTCTTATATTCTTGGTTCTTAACAGTGAGAGGTGTTTAATACATCAGTTACAGCCACAATGTTTCTTCACAGAGTTTCCTATGACAGCTCAGGTTTCCTGGAATTAGTTTACAACTGTTTCCCCTTCACAACAGATTGGAGTCCTCCTCAAAGTCAAACCCCCTTTAGAAACTGGGCAGGAAAATTAATCTTCTCCTAAGAATATATAACTCTTCTTTTTTTTGGCTTGAAACGAAGTCTCAACATACTACCAAATCACCCATGCCAAAACACCATCCCAGTTCTATAGTGTCTGTGTCAAGCAGCCATCAGCTTATGCTGACCCTTATACTAAGAATTCTTCTTCAGGACAGTGATGTTACAGTTAAAGCAAAAGATTTCTCTACCCTCACTCCAGAGGGGAACCTATCTGACCATTCTTGTCAGACTCGCTCACAAACTCTCTCTGAACAATCCTGTCAGAAACCAACTGTCATCCTGAAGGCTGGCTCTAACTGACCAATCAGAGAATAGGGAGCAGCCTGTCACTCAAGCTCTCTATTCCAAGCAAGAGTTAACTCTTTCCCTCCCAGCTCTCTAATTGCTGCACCTAGGAAACCTGCTTTCTAGTGCAGTCCCTCACAGAATCATAAGTGAGTGCTGGTCTTTATATATACTTGTCTATAACTTGGTGACTGAGGCATCTCTTGGTGACTTCTATGTGTTTGTTAATCATTGTAGCAGAACACATGTATCACCTGTTATGTCTGAAGCCCACAGATATCTAAATATCCAAAACAAAGGGTACTTACACTAACTACAGATATCGAGAACAAAAACATGAGGATTCATTAGCTTTCTAAACGAGGTACTTTAAAAATATGCAAAGGGACAAGAGTTGAGGAGAAACAGGACTATGCCCTGTTGCCAAGGCAACCAGGCTGATACTTCTACATGTTGAGAGTGTACACACAAATGTTATGTCCCATTGATAATAATGCAGTGTACAGGAATGATATCGATATTTGAGTAAGGATGTTGTTGCTCTGTATTACATCCCAATACAAACATCAGCACTGTTGCCTCAGCAACAGGGACCACTTTCTTCTTCTTCTTCCCAAGCAGCAACTGTCAAAGAGAACAAATGAAAACATGTGTGGAAAAAACTGCTCACCAGCAACTGATGCTATTCAAGTGGTTACCTGTGCAGTCACACTAATGGGTTCCATGCCTGCACAAAGCCTTAATCCAGAACAATTTGGAGCTAGGCTTTTACAGCTGAAGTCCTTCATCCTTTCAGGCCTTTGTGGTAGTAAACATGCCAAGAGGAGGAGCTGTGGTTTCCCACTCAGTTCTGCAGCACCTATTGCAGAAAAAGAGGGTCTGTGGGAGTGCACAGATGGCTACTTAAAGAACGTTTGTCATCTCTGTGCATTCACATAAGTGGGGGAAAGATCACAAGCGAATATATCTGGCAGCAGGCACAAGTAAAGTCATGCAAAGAAAGCACTAAGCTGCAATGTCAAATGAGACATTCTTATGAGCTGACATCTAAGACATAATGTTTAATCTTTAACAAAGGTGGAAGACTAAGAGCAGATAGCCACACTGCCGAGTTCTGATAGAGGGACATGTGTGCTGAAACCTAGGGACATCACTACAGCTCTCACCAAGTGTGCTCATGCAGTCATATGGTGGCATATGGGCTAAAGCATAGCAGATTTTAACAGTAGCAGACACCCACTTGTTGAAATGCTGTGAAGCTCATCTGGCCCTCTGAAGGACCCTCTGAACAACAGAAGAACAAGCCAGGGCACTTTCTGAAATAACCTGCTCTACGCAGAAAAAGTGCCAGTGTCTTTAGATATCCAGTGAAGCACTCTTTCTGCCTCTGAATGTGGGGAAATAAGAAGAAGCAGATTTTGCCTTAGGTAGAAACCAGAAACAATCTTTTGCAGAAAGGTTTTGTTTTTGTGAGAATGCAGGTAGAGAGGGTAAGAATATTTCAGTGGACCCCCAAGCAGAGCAAATGGCAACCAAAAGGGTAACCTCCACAGAGAAACTGCAAAGATTGCAAATGACTCAAGGCTTAAAAGGTTTCTTCATTCACTGTGAAAGCACAACCTACAGATGCCATAATGGAGGAGGGTGGAGATAGCTGAATAAAGCATAGCGAGGCCTTCGAAAAAAGTTTTCACTATAAGTCGCATGAAGAGAGCACTCTCGTAGGAGCTGCTGTAGCATAGTGGTTAAATGGCTGGGTTGCAAATCAGCGCTCTGCTCGTTTGACTCCCACTACTGCCGTAAGATCTGCAGGTGGCCTTGAGTAAGCCACTCCTTTCAGTCCCAGCTCCTCCACTGTATTGAGGGGATAATAATAACATTGACTATGTTCACTGCTCTGAGTGGGCACTAATATGTCCAGAAAGGTGGTCTATAAGCACATTGTTCTTATTGTGGGTATGGTTGAGTATGGGACAAAGTCCATTATCTGTCTTATGAATGGTGATGTGTGTGTCCCATCATACGGTTTTCAAGGTATAAGATGATCAGAAGTAGCTTATCATTGCCTTCTTCTGCACAGTACTAAGCAAGATTAGCTGAAGTGTCATTGTCATTTCCTATGACAGATCCTGCACCAGTGTCTCCTTCCACTACTGCTGCTGTCCAGTAATTTCTCTTCCATGATTCCTCTGCCCCCATCACCACAGAAGGTGTCAATTCTCTTCTGCTGATGTGACCACTTATTCCTAAAGGGGGTGGATGCATCTAAGCCTGGTCTCTCAGCTTTGACCATTCTGCCTCAAGCGACTCACTCACTGATACTCACATTAAGGCGAGTATCCAAGAAGGGTGAAGTACTAAGAATAAAATCCAAGACTTGTTTGGGATGGTAGAACCACTTCTAACACCTGCTTCTCTAGGAGGGAATTGATGTCCAGTTGGGGGAAGTATGTTTGAACATTCTGGGAAGGGGGGGGGGGGAGAGGGGGCAGAACCAAGCAAACTATTCCTTATCCAGCTTGACAATGGTCAGTCCACATGTCTTCAGTGATAAACTTGCTCACTGAGAGATGTTGACAAAGGCATGGGAAAGTAAGAAGAGAAAAACAAAGCTGGAATTAAAGGATCTGTTTGGATGTTCCAGACGATTTGGATCACTGTAAGCTGAAACTGCACCTTCATATAAAAGGACTTGAGTGATATCACAGTCCTGAACTGCAATAGGTCTTCAGAAGACCAGAAAGGCCTGGACTGATTAAAGCCTCCTGACCACTGCTTCGGGGTCTTGCAAGAAGGGCTGATGAGACCCACAGACTTGAGTTACAAATCAGAGCTTTTGTGCCCTCTCCAGAGCAGATCATCATTACATATTTTGGCTCCAGCAGTGAGTATCATGGAGCAAAAGGCAGGTGTGGCTGCAAAGGGTTGTTATGGCAATGGCCATGGAGCCACAGCCCATGATATAGTGTAAGGTGCTAATCTGCTGCTTAGTGAGACGCAGTACTTCAGTTTCAAAGATGAGAGTCAGCTCCTTGTTGTGAGTTGACAGGAAGCCCAGAACGTAGGATATTGTCTCCCAAAGGAATTACTGGCAATGGGCCATGCAGACTAAGTAGTCAGCACATGGAAATGAATGCTGAGGAATAAAACTTCCTACCTCATCCATTCCATGCCATACCTCTTCTGTCAACAGCAGCCAAATGTGAAATTTAATAAATCTTGCCTTTGGGAGGACTCCACCATGATAAGAATTAGGCAGAAGGTGGGGGAGGAGGAAGTTGCATCCTTCTTGTTGCACATTTTAGAGGCTCTTGAGGCATCTAGACATTATTGGGACAGAGGCAGGTTTTTCCCAGGGATCCTTTACAATGCAATAATGCAGGTAATATAAGGACAGCCAAGTGGGGTAAGAGCTTCCAAGTTAACAAAGACTGAATCTTGGGCTCTCAAAAACGTTGCCTGATATTGAATCCACATGATATAGCTCTTACATATATATCCACATCTCCTTGGAAGGTGAAACTGTCATAGAATTTACTACTGAATGAACCAAGAACAATCTAAGCCTTGCACAATCCACAAGTCATCATCTTCATCCCTGGATGGGAGAAGGAGCATGACGAGCCTCCTAGATGTCCAATAGATGGTGGCTGTGGGATAGGCCAGTGCACAGAAGGCTAACAGCTGAGGCGCAGTGGAAGCCAGGAAATGAAAAATGAAGTCAAGTAAAGTAGATGACGTAAAAAGAAGAATAAAACTGAAAAAAAAGATCAGAGAGAAAGATTTCTTTTTAAAAGGCTTGTCTCAAAGAGACAACCCCAAGGAGAACGAGAGAAAACTGAATGGAAAGCTGCAATCCTCCCACTTAGGCATGAACACTATCATGTGAGACTGAAAGATGGGAGGACTCTGTGCTTAAAAACCTCATTCTAGAATGTTCCAAACTGAGGCAACTCTGCAGTTGTGAAGCCCACTGGTGCAGAGACCACAAAGAAAAGATTTCTACCCACAGAGTGTAATTTTTCCACACACACCCTCCCACAGTAGTCCAAAATACTTCCTGAAATGATGTTCCTGAGGGTCCTCTCTCCCTCAAGAGATGTGGAGATATCTGGATGCTAAAGACTGCACAAACGTTTTTATGCCTCTTCAAAATGGCATCTTTTGAGGTGAAAACCCAGCCTCACAAAAAACTCAACACGGTTACCTCTTCAAACATAATGCTTTTCAAAATCTAATTCACCTGCTACATATCTTGTTCTATGAGCTATATTCACAGTAAACTGAATCTAGATATTAAGAATCTACAAAGGTGTCAACTGACTGAAAGAGAGGCCTTTGGAATTTCACAGGACGTGTTCATTATTCTGATTTCATGAGAATATGTCAATGGTTTAATACAACCTCTTTTGCACATGGTATTTACACAACAAGCAATAACTGACTCTTCCATTTCCCCAAAAGGTATTAGACACAAGGATTCTTCTTTCCAACTATTTAAAATATTTGACAGCAGATGCTCAGGAGTGTTCACTTGTCCAAATCTGTAATTAAGCCTTGAGGGATCTTAGCAGCCCATTAAGCTCCGAGGCACCTTAATCAACACCTAAGGGGCACTACAAGGCAACTGACCCATCTCTATTATTCCTGCCAAGAGCAAGCACAACTGTGCTAGAAGGTATAAGGATGCACCAATGGCAGTTCACATGCCCCATCCCAGCCCTAGAGAATGGGAAGGAGTCAAGGGGGAGAAGAATGTGCTGAGAATGGTAAATGGGTCTTTGCCACTGACGAGGCAAACACACTTGGGGACTTGAGGGACTGCTATGGGTGCATGTTCTGAGGCTTTAAAAAAGCAGGCACTGCAAGCAGTAGGGCAAAGGGGGAGTCCTACAGGCATTTTCTCATTAGTTGCACAGCAGGGTAATTCACAATGGAGCCCACTGCAACAAGTTCCCTACCTCGTGTCCCAGAATGCCACCATTCTACTGGATGAACTGAGCTAGCTTCAAGACAACTTGGAAGTAATAAAATCAAAATATGACCACAGTACAAAAAGATATAGCACAGACCAGTTGCAATCGTGAAAATAAATCACTGAGTTTTTGTCTCCGCATTCTAGCACCCCGTGCTAGCATCCATCTGTGTACATCTGTCCATGCAGAAAGTGAAAAAAAACGAGCATTCTACAAGATACTTCTCAGCGCACATCCCAACCCAGATATGTACATATGTTGTTTTACAAAAACACCATGTGGGGGCTGCTGTGTGCCAAAAAACTGAACTATACATCAACCAGCTTGAAGAAAATAATTGATGCGTCAGAGACCGTTACAGAAATTGCATGCAATTTAGAATAGAACAGAAGAAACGGACTATTTTTAAAAAATTAGGATTCTGATGTTTTGCTTAAGGAGATCCCATTGTGACAGTAGCAGAACACTTGCTTGACTTACCGAAAGTCCCGGATTCTAGTCCCAGACTTCTCAGGACAGAGGATCTCAGACACCCAGTGGGGGAAAAGACTTTGCTTTATCTAAGCCTCTGAAGAGCTACTGCCACTTAGAGCAGACAATTGACGGACCAATGATCTGAAGCAGTATAAGGCGGTTTAAACAGGTAGAACACATGCACTGTGGGAGCTGCAAAGTGTTAAGGGTGGGATTACAAGCAGCAAGAAATGTGCGGCTGCTGCCCACAACAGCAGTCCCTCATCCCTTCCTGTTCTCTGAAGGTTGAATCCAGATTAAATTTTCCACTAAAGGAACGAGAGGTGTTATTTCCACCAATTCTGCCATCCTGCTACGAGCTCCTGATCTGTCCCCATCTCATTCCTGAGGACACTCTGGCTCTAGTGTTCCCAGCCTCCTGGTGGTGGCTGGAGATCTCCTGGAATTCCAGGATCTCATTACGCAGGCTATCTATTTTCCCCGCTCAAAATTAGCCTTCCTCTTTGAGCCATGCTGTTAAAGGTCAACTCAGACCAACTCAGAATTGTGCTTTTTGGCACAGAGACGGTTAGATTATTTGAAATATAAACATTGTTATTTACACATGCAAATGTGATGCAAATGTGATGCAACTTCCAGGAGATCTGGAGATCTCCTGGAATCTCCAGAGCACATATATCAGTACTCCTTGAGAAAATGACTTCCTAGGAAGGTATATACCATGGCATTATACCCTGCTGAGGCTCCTCCTCTCCCCAAACTCAATTCTCCCTAGCTCAATCCCCCAAATCTCCACGAATTTCCCAAACCAGTGCTGGCAACCCTACCTGTCTCCCAGGAACAGCATTTCTAGCAGGTCAGTGGGCAGCAGCAGGAGTTGAGGAGGCAAGGAAAGTTTGTTATGCTAACTAAAGTGCCTTCCAGTAGCAGAAAATTTAGTTTGATTCCAACCATGACTGAATATAAATTTGCATCATATTTCCATGTGCAAATAACAATGTTTATATTTCAAATAATCTAACAGGCTCTGTGCCAAAAAGCACAATTCTGAGTTGACCTTTAACAGCATGGCTCAAAAAGGAAGGCTAATTTTGAGCGGGAAAATAGAGAGCCGACATAATGTCTTTGAATTTTATGAATACCACAGATCAACACGGCTGGGTCCTTGCTGCAACCCCTTTCTACAATCTGTAGATCTCTGCACCAGTCTAGATCATCAAAATGTGCCCCAAAAGTAAGTCTCTTTAACAGCTGCACACGAAAACTCCACAATAAATCCATATTCATTGTTATACTTTCAGTTTTGTATTAAACCACAATATCCTTTCTAGGTATGTTTCAAGCAAAACAATTGTTGTTGCTAAGGAAAAAAAAGTATTGCTAGCTAAATTAAAGTGTGAATATGCATGCATACAAGCACAGAAATTAATATTGGCCAGGCTAGGAGGACAAACTGGCTTATCCACAGTGCACGGCCACAGTATCAATTCTGCCTGCATGACAGGCTCATGCAGAAATGCAATGCAAATCCATTAAGCTGATCTACATTGGAATTCTTTGCTATTTGCATGCCCTGGGATCTTGAGTTGATTTCTCCATACAGTAATCAAGACTAGTCTTTTCCTCTCAAAATGGGAGACTGCAGGATGCTACATTTTGTCACATCTGAGTCTTGCAGTCACAATGTTGCCCACAGAAGTCCAAGGAATTGGCAAGTACTTTTACTCTTGCAGCAAGAATTTGATAAAACAATAAATAACATGGTCCTCCAGTTCTGCCAACTATTAATGCTCATCATTTTCTTGTTAGTGAGCACATTTGCCCCAACAATTGTTATATTTTTCCAAATACAAAGGCTTCTCTCTCCCACACAGTCTCAATGTTCTTTTCCATTTCCCAGTGAATTGTTTTTTGTTTTGTTTTTTTCAGATGCCAGGGCTTGCCCTCTCTGCAACGCTTGGCCGGCTGCATTATAACAATTTAACAGATGCAGCAGTAGGCACTTAATAAAGATGCTTTGAAACACGCCTTCTTTTTATAAGGGTGCTTCGTCACCGCGATTCACAAAATTAGTTATATCCTTCCCCCTTCAGCTATTCGTGTTTGTTTCAACCAAACCACGGAGAGTTATATAACGCTGTCTTAGGAGCTGATCAAGTTGTTCTGCCCTGCCCAGACTCACACAGCATCAAAGAAGGCTCAGAGAACAGAGGTGACCAAAGATATAATTATGACTAAGCTTGAAGATGAAGGGTGTAAACGGTATCTAGACACATAAAATCCAGGATTTCTCAATACATCTTGTGTTTCTCTAAATAGCGCCATCTTACCATGCGCTGCTCTTGCCAAGTCCCTTGTAGAAGTTCAGTCCCAGGCAGAAGTTGGTCAGACTCCTTCTCCCTTCCCAAAGGAAGAAAAGGAACTGCTCCCTGCCTGCTCTGCTTTTTGTGAACAGGCAGAGACTCAATGCCCAGAAACAAAAGTCAGAGGAAGAGGAACCACTCTGACGAGCCTCTGTGTGTGTGTGTGTGTGTGTGTGTGCATGAAATGGTCATTCCCTTCACTCAGTTTTGTTGTTTGGAAATCAAAAGGGTTCATTCTAGAGACTTCCCAGATGTGAAGCTTCTGGAGAGCTCTTTCCCTTTGCCAGCTCTTAAATGTCTGCGTAGGTGAGGGGGAGCACAAAGCCAGGGTCTGTGCCACCGACCAAGTGGCACGCCATGCTCAGACAGAGCAAACAACAGCTGCTTTGTCAAGATCGCCTTAGTTTGGCCCCAGCCTCTGTAACCTTCTGTGCCCCTCTTCTGGGAAACTTTTCTCTGAACTTACATCAAGTCAGTCCTTTGTACGGATTGACCAGCCTGCATTCTATACTGGAAAGTCAAAAAGCAAAATAATGTGACCAAATGGACACTCTATTTGCTCCTGCTTAAGCGGGACTGCAAACAGAGGCTAAAGTATCTGCTGTCTGGTTTCCTCCAAGAGAGACTGAGAGCAGGGCTTTCTGCTCCACTTTAAACTGGCTCTACGATGGCATCATATAACTAATTCTAATTAGCTACACACAGTCATCATAAAACCAATTCAAAGTGAGAGCTGAATGCATTGCTCTCACTCGAAATCGGCTTTAACGGCATTGCAATGACATCGCATTTATAATGTGACTAGCTGGAATCACGGTCCCAGGAACAAGAAACTGTAAAGAGGGGGAAACGATGCTAGAGCAGCAGTCAAGAGGAATGGTGCATGTTAATGAACAAGTTCTGAAATGGTAAAGTGATGCTTTGAGAGAGTCAGGGGACATTTCAGTCTTCCCCATTACCAATTTTGTCCTAAAAATATTTACTGGAGAATATTTAGAGTAGCATTTATGATGTGTGATCTAACTAGCTTTTCCACTTGCAAAAAGGTAGGAAGGATCCCCTTGCCCCAAGCAAAAAGTCTGTGCTGAGGATCATGGGACCTGTATGGACAGTCTCTTTTTCTGTGCCTTGCTTGTGAGCAAAAATTGCTTTGGTCCCTGTGCCAGGAGAGAGACAAGGTGAGGCAACCCTGTTGATCTAGATCTCCTGGCAGATTTCAATATCACTGATCAATGTATCTGCCTGGGACTGGCAGGTGGAAATGAGTATAAGGGAAACCTATCTTCCAGCGGTTTCATTGTAAGCAGCTTTGGGTCTCCGCTGAGAAGAAAAGTAGGGTATAACTAGTTAAATATATAAAAATATTCAACACACAGTTGTGGCACTAGGTGTTATGTGCAGACAGTCAAAGCACTACTGAGGCTTCCCAGGGAAGCTGTCCCTTTAAAGTTCCATCTTATCTGTCCCCTTACAGCCTAATCAAGTCTCTGCTGAACGGTTCTTGCCATTTTTCTCACAGCACTCATAAGCAAGTGTTTGGGAGGTAGACGGGGCTTCAAAACTGTTTTATAGCTAGATGAGTCACTGATTTCCGCGCCCTCCATTGCTGTTATTTTTTAATCACTTTAGTAGGGCTATAATAAAATGAAACAATATAACAAAAGAAGCTGAGGACAGGAATTGCTAGATCTTTAAGTGGCCTATAGCAAGAGCTGCGTAGACCCTCCCCCTCAAACCTGCTTACACTTTGAATGTCAAAAACAGGACTTTTAGTGATGCAATATGCAAAGTGACCACACTATGCAGAATCACATTGCAAGTAGCACAAGCTGGCTATTGATTAGCCTCAAGCTCGTTATTGATTAGCCCAGTCAATTTATCACTGGTGACAGATAGTAATGAGTGAGTCACACCCACTCTGATGGTATCTTCTATCATTTGCATTCTGCATGGTAACGAGGCAAACCTACATCTCTCTTGTATTGCTTGACCTTTGGGGTTCTTTTTAATCTACCTATCTAGTACATTTTTATCCCACCGCCCTTCCTCCAAGGAATTCAGGGCAATTTAGAGGGGCTGTCCCCTCCTCCACTGTAGCCTCACAGAAACAAGCTTGTGAGGCAGATGAGGCGAGGCTGATAGACGGTGTATCAAAGTCACCCGACAACCTTCATGACATAAGTAAGGATTTGAACCTGGATTCCAAGATCCTAATCCAACACGTTAACGGCCACACCACATATATTTTTGTCACAGTTTCTTCTCTCTGTGCTCACAGGATATACTCCAACCTACTTCATACTTCTAGTAATATGGCTGTGGCCCATGAAAGCTTGCATGTACATTGGTTGTTTTTGCTGCAACAGACTAATTAGCTCTTTATATACCTCTTTTGTAACAGCAATAAACACTGTCTCCTAGTTTGTTTATGGGAAGCTTAAAGCTTAGACATCTACATGGCTATAGACTACGCTCCATGCAGCCCAGGATCAGTATATTTATCGGATAAAATGTTTGATTTGAACAGGACAGACCCAGGTTCAAATCTCAATTCAAAGATCACTGAGCAATTCTTGAGAGACAGACTAAATGTGATGGTGAACACATGACCGAAACAAGTTTGCCATTGCTGTTTTAAAGCATTTTCCAAAATGCTACAAGGGCCCAATTCTGATTGGATCCATGGCATGGAGCCCTTTCCCCACCACCACACACCTTTTAAAGTGCTGAAAAAGCCACGTGTAGGAGTGTGCAGACACACACACACACCACGCAGCTGTTTCAGCACTTGAAAAGGTACAGGGGGGAAGCTCTATACCGTGGGCCTCACAGTATTTTAAAATCACCTTAAATTGGTGGTGGTGAACCTGTGGTGACCATGAGATTGCTGTCATATTTAGTTTGGCTCTGAGCCAGTCACTAACTCTCAGCGTAAATCCTTTGACAGGGCTGCGGAAAAGATAATCTCCATGTATATCAACTTCCCTCCGACAGCTTTGAAGAAGGATGGGATATAAACTCAATAATTAAGAGTGCAGATAAGAAAGAAGCTTTAAAATACCAGTTTTATTGTCTCTCCCACCAAAGAAGTTCCTGGTTCTCATGTTTGGGGAAACAATAATTGTAAACATACAGATAAGTCTACGAAATCAGAAAGGTTGAGATTGGGCTTCCCAAAACAGTATCTGTCCTTGCACAACTCTCAATTCCTGTCTCACTTCTTCCACACCTACTGGGTCCGTGTGTCAAGCATTCCTACCCACGCCAACTGCAATCTCTGACATACCTTACGGGGGGGGGGGGGGAATGAGCCACACATTCTACAGGGTGAAAATGAAGCAAGGAAAGGACATTATTTACTTTCCTAGCATAGTATCCCTAGATTCCAGGCATTAGAAAAGCCAAGTGTTTCCTTAGCCAGTATCATTAACTGCAACCAAAAACTCATGACAGTGAGCTTAAATACATCTTTCCACATAGCTTAGTTAAGCCAAGTAACTACAGTGAACGCTGTCTGACCATGAACCCATGAAGAATAGCAGCTTTACACATGCTGAATCCTCAGATTAATGCTGCTCACACGGAAACAGCTTCACATGACTTCCTGATCCATCCTGAAGAGGGCAGCCATCCAGGGTGAAAGTTCAGCCTTACTCAGAGAAAAACCACTTCTCATTTACCAACTGCGGGAAACCACCCACGCACCCACAAAAAGAGAGATCCTACAAAGGAAACATCTGTGCCCTCCGGGCAATTATTCGTGCATTCCTCTTCATTATTCGTTGGCAAATCCCGATCCTCCCAATCTGTTGGAATTCAGATCTAGATTTTATAAACAGACATGCAGAACTGTATAGGAATGACAGCCCTCCTGTCATACGGTCCCCCCTCAGGAATCACTGTAAACAACCACAGCAGTAAGTATTAGGATTGTTGTTTTAGGAACATATCAAAGGTTTTTCAGGCTTGATATAGAATGTGAATGCAACCAATGGGCACTTGCAACATGCATATCATACAGGACTCTCAGAGAGCAGGGCAGTGGCAAACAGAGTTGCTGTTGCTGCTGCTGTTTGAAATCGCCTCCTCAGCCATTACATTCATCACCAAGTCACAAGAAAGTATATTACTGCCATTTATATACAAGATTCTAACTACTAGCCTCCACCAAGGCACAGATTGCAGATGGCATTCACACCTATGCCTGCCAATAAAAAGCTAATACAAAGCTCCTCTGCTACTTGTTTCACTGAATATTCTAAAGAGAAGGTGGTGCCACTGAGCTCAGTGCCATTGATGGAATTGCTGGGTACTTTAAAATATTTCCATCGCTGTTTGCAGAGTGGGGCGGGGGGGAGGCAGGACCCAACCACAAACACAAAGAGAACAGAGTAAGAAAATCCTTACACTGCATGCCATGCCTCAAAAGAGGAAGGCGGGTCACCAAACATTACTGAAAATTTGTCAACGTTAACAAATTTCCATTTTGCTTTTAAAGGAGCAACGCTAAATTTTTTAAAAAATGGGATGGAAAGGGTACCACAGATCTGAGTGGGGTGAACACTTGAGGTTTTCCACTGACCCACCCACCACCACCCCATACAGAAACACACACAGGTTATGCCCAGGCCAAAATGCCTGCTGCCTGTTTCAGATTCCTCACTCATTGTTACGTATATAGTGACCCTGTGGTGCACAAGATCCTCATATACAGCTTTATCTATCCCCAAATTCAGCACAATAGTAGAACAACATGAAAGAAAGGGGAAACCCCTGAAAATAACATGTACGGTGGCTTTCTCGTTAGAGGATAAGACTGGTCACCACTGCAGGAGGGCCATTGCTCTGTATGAACCACGATCAAGACAGATGAGAGAGAAGGACGCATCATCAAGGGAGAGTGGAGGAAGAAAGGCTCTTTCATGGCTATAAGATGGGTGTGGGGTCATGTGCAATGAAATTTACTTGCCAAAATACTGACTGCAGGTTGGAGGTGTGTTTTCATTAACGTGCTGTTTTCCAGAAAATCCTAGCATGATGAATTCGTTAGCACTATGCAATACAGATAAGACGGGTTATTCTGTTAGGAATGCCGAACGTGGAAAACTGTGCTTCCGTACAGATGGCTGGATGAGATGACATAGATCTTTTACTGTAAACAGGACCATATCAGTTAGGTAAGGGAAAATTATCTACACGGCAACCTATTTCGAGACATCCACCTGTTTCTTATTGAGATGAAGATCTGGATTTCACAGAGGATTTCTACAGAAGGATGGAAAGATGATTTCTGCTGATCCTTTCCCTTCCACTGAGTTGTCCAGATCCCACCATCACAGTGTTCCTGGAAGTCCCGTAGACTCTCAGAAGCACAATGGGAGGTATTTGGGGATACAGTAGAGCAGGAAGCCAAGAAAGACACAATCTGCTGATGCAAGTCCTTCTATTAGTAGAAATTTTTAGCAGAATCCATGCTAATGCAACATGAACAACCATTCATGGACAGTTTGTCACATAGGACATTCTGCTTAGTAGACTGCAAGAGAGGGCTCTGGGGAAATCACAAGACCCCAAATAACATTTGGGAATCTCAAATACAAAGTGAGGAGTCAGGTAGAATTGTGACAGGGTCCAGACCTTTCCCCACCACTCTCAGTTTTCATGTTGCTTGCTAAAATTTTGGTTCTTTCTAGCATCTTTATAGAACATTTGGTTTCCATGGCACCAGATATACCGTGTGAGATTTGGCTTATATTTAGAAACTGGAACAAGGATCATGTGAGCACCCAAATAGATATGCTGCTGTTGTTATAGCAACCAACTTCTATCTACGATTACTCAAATCAAGATTGTTTTCAGTTAGAGAAGAGAATTCACTGTTGAACAAAGACCGCCTTAAAAGTCTCATGGTTTCAGGGACTGGACAACCCAGGACTGTTGTTACTTATTTTTTAATATCAAAGACTAGAGGCAGGCTGAAGCACAGCAGCGTTGCTACACTCTTCATGACTGGGCGCTATTCAGTCACTGTACGGTCGGAGCGAATTCAGGAGGCACAGACATGATTGGCGCAGCTTGGCCTGTGATGACCCTTTCAAGAATCACTTGCTCAAATCAATGAGCATGTACCAAGCCCAGCCTGTATGCACCACCATTTCTTTGACAACCACACTCTATGGCATCGCTGATTCGTCCGAGCTCTCTAAAGGGCTTTGTTGCCCTCTTAACGATGGAGAATAGGCCTGTTGTTTTTGAGCAGCCCTGAAGCTGTCAGAGTCACAATGCAGGGACTAGGCCAGCTGCAAAGTGAAAACTCTAGGGAGGACTTGCACCACACTGTCAGGGAGTCCACTACACAAAGCATCATGAGGATGAATCCCAGTCTCAAGAACAAGGAATGTGCAGCTTCACAGGAGTCTGTAGAAATGAATGTGATCTTCCATGCAGCTCTCTCCTGCCCTGACTGGGTGGGACATAATGCTACCCCATACCCCAACAAGGCACCTGAGCAAATGGTAGAATTCCCAGTATGAGACTGTCCTATATGCGAGACGGGAAGAGCCTTACAATCAGGGAGCCTTACAATCATTCTTTCTCTGGCTTGGAGAGGCTCTTCCTCAGTACCTTCACTTTATTGCTTCTCTTCTTTCCCATACAAGTGTCTCTTGGTAAGTATGCTAGCTCAGAGTTAATACTTCTGAGCCCTGGGCCTGCGTCCTCCACTGCCTGGAGCCACTGGGAAAGATCAGAGGAAGGACTCAAATGGTTAGGGAAGCTAGGTCCCTTAAGTCCCCCAGCGAGAGACTGGGATGCTGGCACTTACCCTGCGCTGACTTCTGAGTTCTCCTTCGTGCACACACTCTCCTGGACATGTGTGATGATGTTACTTCCGAGAAGTGACATCATCACGTGGGTCAAAGGGTGGCCTGAGAGTGCGAGCACACTCCCCAAACTGCTGAATCGCCCCTCCCCCCGCGGGCCTGAATCGGCCCCAAATGGGCCCATTGCGGGGCGTTGGGGCACACCGCGGCAGAGCGCAGAGGTGCACCGCACTGCCCAGGGTGTGCCTGTGCCACCAGGGGGTGCCCTGGGCGGCACCCTCCCATTGGCCGGGTAAGTGGGGGGAAGGGGGAGCATGGGATCCCCCGCCCCCCTACAAATGGTGTTCTTCCATCTATCTTTTCTTTTGGCTGGTGAGAGAAGCTCCCACAAGGTAAGTCCTGGCGCCATATTCAGGTTGCCTATTTAGGCCCTATCAGTTGCTCCATGGGGAAGCAAGCTCATGCTTCCTGCAGCTAAGCTCTCCAGCCCTCTTCTAAGTGCTTCTGCTGCAGATTTACAGTCTACAAACCAAAGGGGCAGCTCCCAATCCACCAGTAGCAACACAGAGTCACTTACAGCCTGGCCATACTGACTTCTATTTAGGATAAGTGGCACAAGAAGCAGATGTCTGGCTTCAAGGGCCCCTCCTATCTTACATCCAGTCAGGGTTGAGCATGTTTCTTATTTAGTTATACTCCACTTTTCTCCCCCAACGGGAATCCAAAGCTGCTTACAACTTCATTCTTCCCTCCTCTATTTTGCCTTCGCAACAACCATCGCATGAGGCATTAAGCTAAGATACAGAGACTGGTGCAAGGTCACCCACAAGCTACTATGGCACATTAGGATTTCATACACATGTCTCCCAGATGCTATTCCGACACTCTTAACAAATTTCACCACACTGGCTCTCAAGCAAAGAGAACTTTTCTTTCCCTCCCAGAAAGATGGATTACCACCCTTGTCCTTTCCTTATTTGGGTTCTTGGCTAAGGATATAGAATTTGTTTTTAAATATCTTTATTCCTCCATACCATAGCCTGTTCAGATGTCAAAAATCACATATACTGCCACACACATACATAGAAGGAAGCAGGATTGTACCTGCTGGCCCCACCCTTGGACATCTGTACAAACAACTGGAAATCTCCATAGGTTGAATAATCAAATGTGTATATATCTGTTTACATTCCTAATCAGCCAGTGTACAAAACCAGTATGGACATTCCAGCTGTATGTGCAGATATCCAGAGGTGGGGTAGCAGGTGCATACAGTGTACACATTTTTGAATGTCTAAACAGGGCTCTTAGTTTTCTTTACCCAGATGTTGACTTAAGAATTCTTAACTTGCTTTAAAAATAGTTCTGCAAGCTAAATGGCTGTAAGAGCACTTTAACAATCCTCAAGGGCCAATTCCATAGCAAGGAGCAGCAAGGATTTTTGGAAAAAGCAGGTAAAATGTAGCCATCTCAGAAGCGGCACACCCTCCCTTACTGGTGTTAGTTGCACCTTTTAAAACATTTTGAACTTTAAAAAAATGTTATTGGACTTATTGTGCTAGTTTTTGAATGGTTTCTCCTGTCCATCTGCCTCACATCTCTTTTGGTGCCTGGTGGGAAAGACTCCATGATTCTGGCATTCTAGACACAACTGTAATAAGTCATTAGGGCAATGTCATCTTTCACAAGACTTTACTGTCCTCTCTAGGATGCCAGAACCTTAAGTATTCGCTAGCCGGGTGAAGAGGAGGACCAAGACAGCAATGGAATGGAAGAAGAGTTGAGGAATAAGCATTCTCAGATTTTGGCAAGAAATCTCTTGTAAAAATTATGTGTGATAAACTTTCGAGTGACAATAATGATTACTACAGAATCAATAGACTGTGATTTTTTTGTCAGAGAACTATCAATAAGAACTAAGGATGGGTTTAGAGCTACTGTTATCCTGTAGTCCCCTCAAAATGACCAAGGTAGCTTCAATACACAATCAGGAAGGCATTTTCTCACAATGTGTCTTTAACTGTGCTGCTCTATGCAGAGTGACTAAGCACAATAGTTTCAAGTAATTGTGGTGATGATGGAAAGTGCTGCCACGTGTCAGGCAACTGATGGCAACCACATAGGGTTTTCAAGGCAAGAAACATTCAGAGATGGTTTGCTTTTGCCTGCTCTGCACAGCAACCCTGGTCTTTCTGGGCGGTCTCCCACCACCCATTACTAACTAGGGCCGACCTTGATTAGCTTCCTAGAACTGATAAGATCAGGCTAGCCTGGGCCATTGAGATCAGGGCTCAAAGAAACTGTAAGAAACTTTATATGGCTCAATGTAGTTCAAATTCAGTTTCTCATTATTTCTTACTCGTTTGCATACTTTTCAACCCAACAACGTAATTATAGATTAACTCCCCACAATACAACAGTAATTAACCCATAAAAAAGGGAATCAGACCCCAGGCCCCTACACACTACACCACAAAATGAAGTCATCAGGAACAGAGACCTCCAGCCCTGCGGCACCCATTCCAGCATGAATCAGACCCTGCCTGCCACCCCACTACTTCCTGAACACACAGAGACAGCATGGCTAAGTCTGATTTATGGTGGGAGAGGCAACGGCTTCACAGAATATTTAGACACTCAAAAAGTTACAGTATTTACCCTAAAAGGAAGACTAGGTCCCCCCCCCTGGTATATGCAATTAAGAAAAAGTGGGAGTCATCTTACATTCACATACAAGTTACAAGTAGGTACACTAAATAACATTTGGAGGATATAACAGCACTCTCTCTCTCTCTAGTGTTAGAGCCCATGCAGTTCCTTGGTTTACTGAGGGGCTGCAGGAAATGAAAAGACAAGGAGGCAGCTAGAGCAGCAGTAGAGGAAGACTCAGAAAGAATCAGAGCCAAGCTACAAGTGACGCCTGACACAGGTTGGACACTTGTCAGCTTCCCTCAAGTTTTGATGGGAAATGTAGGCATCCTGGTCTTGCAGCTGTAATGGAGAGCCAAGCTGTAAAACCAGGACACCTACATTTCCCATCAAAACTTGAGGGAAGCTGACAAGTGTCCAACCTGTGTCAGGCGTCACTTGTAGCTTGGCTCTCAGGGCCAAGCTACAAGTAACAAATGACACTTGAACGGCAAGTGGATTGAGTGGAGGGCAAGTGAACAGGGAGAAATACACTTGCCGTTCAAGTGTCATTTGTCACTTGTAGCTTGGCCCTCAGATAAGTCATGAGGAAGAGCTCATTTTAAATCATGCTCCACGGAAGTGATAGTGGTGAAGAAGCAGTACTTTTGTGCTACCCTCGTGTAGGCCAGCAGAGCTGTTCTGGGTGATCAGAGGTCTGTTGGGATCTGGTCTGCAGGAGGAACTAGACTACTTGAGGGCCCGCTGTGACCATTTTGCTCAGCTCTTCGCAGATAAAATCTCTCGCATAGTTTTGACTTGGACTCTACATTAGTAGTGACAGGGTGATGGTGCCAGTGTGTGAACTTGTCCAGTTGCTTGAGTTACTTGTCAGTTTATTCAGTCAGAGGATGGGGACAGAATCCTTCGAGGGCTGAGGCCTACCACCTGCTTGTATGACCCTTGGCCTTCCTGGCTAAATAAATCTGTGTGTGTGTGGGGTGGGGGGGTGAGGCTGGTCGACTGGGTCTGAGAGGTAATTAATGACTCCTTGAAGAAAGGGGTGGTCACCCCAGCCTTGAAACAGGCTGCGGTATGCCCACTTTTAAAGAGGTCTTCCCTGAACCCTTTGAGCCTGGTCTGTATGCAATTATTTAAACCAATCCAAAGTACATCGCCTGATTGTTGTTTCTGTCTCCAAACATTTCAACAAGATAGTGTTGTCTATCATGGTGGCACATAAATCCACTGTAGCAACAAAGACTTGGTCTACATTCAGATGGAGATTATCAACTAAAGCCATTAGTAGGGATGTGCACTGAGAAAAAATTGATTAAAATTTCAAATCCAGACCTTCATGGGAGTAGTAGAACATTACCAGTTCAGATTGAAATCCGTGTGCGTTTTTGCAGATTCTGGAGGTCAAGCCAATTATTTTAAGTGGGGAATGTATATGAGGGGCTGAGGCTGTTTATAATGATAATGGCACCAATTTGCACAGAACATGTTCCTCCCTTTAACCTAAAGGGAGACGCCAGGGCTTTTTTTCAGCAGGAACGCGGTGGAATGGAGTTCCGGAACCTCTTGAAAATGGTCACATGGCTGGTGGGCCCGCCCCCTGATCTCCAGACAGAGAGGAGATTAGATTGCCCTCCGCACCGCTCGGCGGCCCCCCCCGATCTCCCTGTCTGGAGATCAGGGGGCGGGGCCACCAGCCATGTGACCATTTTCTCCGAGGGCAACCCACTGAGTTCCACCACCTCTTTTCCCAGAAAAAAAGCCCTGGACAATGCTCTATTGGTGGAGGGACTGCAGATAAGGAAGGGTATAAGTATTTATTTACCTTGTTGTCTAAAAACAGTTAAGCATCTAAGAAGCAAGACAAGGGAGACTGTACCTAACGTATAGTCTCTTAGGAGAACATTCAGTCTGGTTAAAAATCTCAACAGGATTCAAGGCTTAGATTATTTTAATGTGCACCTTTTGGAAATATGCAAGGTTTCAGCAACTTATGGGTTGCAAAATCTCCAAACAACAAATCACCTGTGTGTCTTATTTACATTTCTAGCTATTTATCTATACATTTTAACATGATTTAAGCATCTGTAATAACATGAATTATTACTACTACAGGATTACATACTCAGAGATTGCACATCTTTCTTAACAGTAGATGTAATAAAAAACAGTTTCTTTGACTACTGCCTAATTTGGGGAAATGGGAAGGCAAAACAGAATATAAATTATGTTGCAACTTAGGTTACTAAATAGGGAAGTTAATACAAAAGTACATAGATCAAAACCCAAGATTTTATATATACTCCTGTTTTACATATTGGAATGGGCGACATGAAATTATAATCTCTATTTTTGTGTATCTAACTGGGTACTGCCAGAGATTGCTGTCCTCCATACTTGACAAAGCTACAATTTGGGGAAAATGTTGAATGGGTTTCTAAATGATATTTTAATTGGAAGAACTGCTGAAAAGTCTGTTGTGATTTAAACTGTGGCTGTTGACCACTGAAACTGGGTGAGGGTGTTCTTTACCCACTCCCTCCCACTAGTGTAGCATTATCCCTGCGCACACACCACCCATTTCAGTTCTCTTCTCCCCTCCCCATATTGACACTATCAAAAAGAGAGGCCACACCCCTCTCACACTCCATTTAGATTCATCGGTCTTGGCGGGTCTAATGAAAGAGTCATACCAAGATGCCTCGAGCAGGAATTAACAGAACAGCAGATTGTCCTGGAGGTCCCTGTCAATTGACAGAGGCCCCATGAGGTACACCCATATCACCTCATGAGAAGAGTACCTGGAATAAGCAGCACAATTCTCTAGCATTCAGTTTCCTCCACTGCTACCAGCCTCATTAGGAAATGGGGAATTTACCCAGTGTATCCAGTCAGGGATGGGCCCTATACCAGACTGCAGCTCATCTGTATGATCAGTGTATCCCAAGGGATCATGGTTGGTAAAAGCTCAGCTTTGCTTGGATTTCCGTCCAGGGCTGTCCTGTAGCTTTCCCCATGAGGTGCTTGAACTGTCTTGGCATAGCCTTGGCATATAGGACTAGTTTCAACAACACAGATGTTCAGGGATTCCTGTGTTGTGTATGTCAGCTGCTGTGCCCAATTGGGTGTGTGGTTAGAAGTCTGCTCCTGAGTGTCTGAGGTATAGTCCTACCCTTTTTCTTCTGGTTTGCTTCTGATTCATGCCAACACATGCTGGTTTTGCTGTTTCTACATATGGCTGAGCTGGGGCGTTGTCTGTGTGGCACTTCATGAGTGGTAGGGTACCCACAATGGGATTACTGTGAGCTCTGGTGCAATAGCTATGCTCCCTAAACCTTGGAGTTACTTTTGTACAGATTTCCCTTCTCTTTAGTGAACAAAAAAGATACTGGCTTGGAGTACTGACATTCAGGGTTTAGCTATGGGCAATTAGCCCTGTAAGGTAGTGGACACTGCAGCCTAAATTCCTTACTTCAGTAAAGCAAGCCATTACAGATATCACTTCTCTACAGAACCATTATTTATTTGCTTTCTAACTCAGTAGCACAGTATACACAGTGCACATCATACAGTGAGAGCTACTGTAGTGTAGTGGTCAGCATGTTGGATCCAGGTTCAAATCCTCACTTTGCCACGGAAGCTTGCTTGGCAACCATGGGCCAGTCACACACACTCAGCCTAACCTACCACACAGGACTGTTGTGAGGATAAAATGGAGAAGGGAATAAGCTACAGTAGGTTCCTATTAGAGAGAAAAGTGAGGTATAAATGAATAAAATAAATGTACAAAATAGGATTGCTGTGTGGAGTCATGTGACTCACAGGCAATCGCATCCTTTTATATTGCTTCCCCTGTCCCCTCTCCATCCTGTGTGCCTCTTGCTTCTCCTGACCCCTCTCCAGCTGGCACTTTTCCTCCCCTTTTCACCTGCTACTGCTTCTCTCACTTCCCCTGCCCTGTACAGCCACCACCTCCTCCTGGGCTCACCCAGCAATTGCACCTCTCTCACCTCCTCAGCTGCACTTCTCTTAACTCCTCCATTCCTTCCCTGCTGATTCTCCGGATACCGTTGTGCCTGTCTGCCCACTCCTATGCAGCTTCACTGGAAGTGCCACACCCAATAGCTTCTGTCCCCCCCACCCTCCACAGCACCCTTTCTCCCATCACCTCTACTATTTTCCTCTTGGCACACCTAACAGCAGTACCTAACAGCTGCTCTAGCTGGTTTTGACTCTTTACAGGATTACTATGTAAACATCAAAATGTTGGCCAAGACCTCATGACAATGTCACAAGCTCTCAGTTCTTCCCTAAGTAGGTTAAATTTTTCAAGTTTTGAAACCCGGTGATTCTCGAAAGCTTATGCTACAGTAAAAGTTGGTTAGTCTTAAAGGTGCTACTGGACTCTTTTCGAACAATTTTTGTGTGTGTGTTTTGGATTTTTAAGCAAACCTGGGGGCTGAACCCAAGTTTGACCAAACATTCCCCCAGTCTGTACCTAGCCCCAGCATGTGAGTTTTTCAATCTGCAGCCTGAGGTCCATGTTCAGCATTAGATACATGATTGATGTCACCTTGGGTGCAAACTGCCAAAAAGCAAGGGATAAATGTCTTAAATATTTGCCTGGAAATTAAACTGGTTCCAATTCAAGACCTCAAGTACATGCCTAACTTGAAGTGGTAGGGAGGGGGAGGAACATTCACATACTTAAAGATTAGGATAAACTAAACACTTTGCAGGATCAAGAGTATTCCTGGCAACTGGATATACAGTGCATTTATTGATAGCAAATGTATTATACTTTTCTTTCCTACAGTAAGAAAACAACGCCAAAGTAAAAAACTGGTTGGGAGCCTTCAAAGAAAAGGGAACTAATCCTCTGCAGAATTAGAGAAGCTGTTAAAATGTATTAATATTTTTGTGCAAAGAAAGCAACTAAATTCACAAACATGACATTAAACTTTGCAGGCATGGAACTGCACTACGGACAAGAAGCAAGCCACAAAAGGAAACCGAAGAGGTCAGAAATATGGGCAGGAAATAACAAAATGAGATTCAGCATGGAAAAATGCAGCTAGGGGGAAAAATCAGCCAAACAGAACTATTCAGTGGGAGGGAGGTCTTCAGGAAAAAAAGAACAATTATTGCATTTACAATCCAACCCACCCCACAGCTGGGGAGCATGTGTCCCTGCAAATAGAAATCAAGAGAAAGGGAGAGAAAGTGAAAATCATACATCAATACATAAGAAAAGCACCCTATAGAATGAATCCTATTTTAGCTTCAATACCTTCACTGTGGGCTATATAGTGAATTTTCATCACCAGATCCGAGAAGAGAACCCAGTATCAGCTGGGAAACAATCTAGCATGGTTTTGTGCATGAGCAGAGAGGTATCTTGACACAGTAGGATTGACATTCAGGTTCAAAGGTTCAACAGCCTGCTAAGCATGAGCATATTTTTTAAAAAACCACTGAATATGTCAAGTGAGCCCCTTGGACATTTTTGCAAGCATTCCCTATGAATGGACAGTTGGCTTTGCTGCTTTCGTTTCTTTTTAGAACTGTTCCATGCTGCTCAATTTCATGTCCTTCAGTATTTCATGGTTGAAACAGGGAGACTTTTGCACATGAGTGGGTAAAGCTAGAGGCAGAGTCCAACAGCCCAGAGGCATAAACTGGCATAAAACGGTGCAGGCCAAAATAATCCATATTCAAATATACCAGAGCAGAAAGCAATAATTAATGCCAAAGCTAAAAGGCAAGCCACAGATTACCAGGCAAGTCTGCTATACTGCACAACCATAAAATGTTAGCATATGACCATGTGGGCCAAACAAAGTGTGCAACAGATTCACAGGTCTGGAAACCTAGATCTCTGGCAAATGTTTACAAAGTAAACAGGGAAGGGGTGATGTTGATAGAAGAAACAGCAGGTGAAGGAAGGATACCTAATACCCCTGAGCTGCTGCTTCTTGCCTTCCTCCCATTCACTTCTTTCCCAGTCTTTTTTTAAAAAATCATTCAGAGCATTTTTTTAATTCCACCCTTCTATCAAAGACCTTGGGATGATGTATATGGCTCTTATTGACACCTCCACTGTATGTTCACAACAAACTTGTGGGTTGGTTAGGCTGAGAGTGTGATTGGTTCAAGGTCACCCAGCTAATTTTCATAGCAGAGTGGGGATTTGAACTTGGGTCTCCCAGGTTCTAACTCTTAATTATTAGGCAACACTGGCTTTGCCAGGCATAGCAAACATCTGCAGAAAGAAATTGGCTGGAAGAAAGCAGAGCAGGCAAGAAGCAGAAGGCAATGGAAGCATTAAGATCTCAACCCACTAACTTTTTAACCCATCCTTTCATTACTTTTTAGGTGACTGGCAGGGATCCCAGGCCAAGCCTCTGCCAAACATCTTGTTTGGCACAGAATCCACTGGGTACTAAAGAGCTGGCACTGACTACATCAGTTCTTAAGTGCCATTACTGGCTACAAAAAATATTAGCTGAAAGGTTTGCAGGAAGGCAAATTCAGTACTATATTTCGAAGATAACACACAAATTTTAGAAGTGATAACTGTTTAACCAAAGTAATTTCGATAGACTTATGTTGTTTTATGTGTTTGCACTTGTTGCTTTGTTGGCTACTTTGCATCTAAGGTGGGATATAAATATTTTAAATAAAAAAAGAAAAACATCCTATCATCATTCAAGTTGACTAATCCTGGAATATTTGGTCTCCAATGAAAAACTCTACCACTAGACCCTCAGAGGCCACTGCCAGTCTATTTATTTATTTTTGGGGATATTTCTATGCCACCTGTTCCGAGTCCTGCTCAAGGCAGCTTACAGTTAAAAGACTAAATGGAGAAAATGAAATATACCTTCCCCAAAAGTTGATTCAGAGGATTATAGTAGATTTTTTTCAGAGAAGCAGAGTAGGAAAACACAAGTTTTCAAACTCCCCATTTCTATGCTACCTCATTGTAAGATGTAGCAACAACTCATACTAAAATAGCCCCCTACAGAAAACAGTTGTGTCCTTATTTGAAAGCATATAGGAATAAAAATTAAGACTGAATAAAAAGAAATCAAGAACTAAGGGCCTCCCCTTTCTCCCTTAGGAAACAATTCAGATAGAGGATATTTGGACTGAAGAGTCTTCCATACAGATTGTCCTCCATGTCATGCATAAAACGTAAAGTGCTTTTCTACAAACTAAATTCCTAGCAACACTGAAGCTGATGTTACTACATGATATTCTCTCCTACTTTTAAAACGCAGGTTTAACTGTATGCCAATTGCCAGGCACCTTTCTTCTGAAGAATGTCACTTTAACACAAAACAATGTTTCTTGTTAAATACTTAGATTTTATTTATTAGACTTTTATATCGCCTCTCCCTTGAATGAGGCCCAAAGTGGTTTACATCATTAAAATAACAATAAATATTTATTATATATTAAAGCTAACAACATATTGTTACAGTTGAGGAGGTCCCACAAGATTTTAGATACTCTATCCAAAGGGCTCATAGTATACAAAGCAAAGCTGCAAAATAAAATGAAATTTCCTCATGATGAAATAAACCCCAGGCTTAGCCAAATGACCAAAACATCTTAATTATTTATTTTTTACTGTGCTTTTGCTGCAGGAACAGTGAATCTCACAGCATAATGGGGATTTGAAACCAAGTCATAATCGGATAGTCTAAAAACTACATGATATTGGCTATGTGTACACTGAGAGATGGTTCCATAACTGAGGGAAGGCAGGGCACTAAGAACTGCCTTTTTTTGAGTACTTACTGTCTGAACTTGTCACATAGATAGTATTATCAAAAGAATGCAGTACATCTCAGAAATCATAACAGAGACTCACGGAAGGAAGTGGTCAATGAACCATGCTAAGAAAACTGACAGTTAATATTGATATTCATTGACTGCTGTAATATATATGATCCCAGCTTTCCACAGACATGAGAGTAAGAAAATCAAGAGAGACCACTTTTCATAATGTTTTTTTGTAAGGCCAACAGCTTTTACCAGCCTTCAGTCTCCCTTACTTAGGAAAACACGTGCACATAGGGATTGTCATATGCCTGCTGGCACTCACAGGAAAATTAACAGCAATGAGTTTGGTAAATGGATTATCTCCCATTGTCAGGTTCAGATTGTCACTGAGTGCCCATATATCTAAGGCAGAAAAGGAGAAATACAGAATACAGAAGAGGACTTACATCTTTGATAAAGGTATCATATTCTGAAATCAAGTATTGTTAAATACTGCCTTAGAAGAGTAACATTTCTGTAAATCTGTTCTTGTATATGCTACAATAAAGTTGGTTAGTCTTAAAGGTGCTACTGGACTCTTTTTGACTTTGCTACTACAGACTAACATGGCTAACTCCTCTGGATTTCTGTAAATATGCATCAGAGATCCCCCTACCTTGTGCTCACAAGTCCCGTGGCACCCACCCACGTATTTCCTGGCACCCCCTTGTTTCTCCCCTGAAAGGATCTCTACTCTAAATCAATCATTCGATCCTGGCCTTCTTCTACTTCGCTGGGGTAGGAGGTGCTTCAGAAAAGCCCTGGAGACATCCTCCTTGTCTCTACAGGGGGTACCTATTTAGAAATCACCAAACATTTGTAGAACTTCCTAAGTTTTGTTACTGATCCAGTATCCTCCCATAGCAGCCATTTTATCATGGCACTCAATACTTTTTCTCAAGATTTCTGAATTACCCACAGGTTTAACAAGGTTGGCCCCTGATATACATCATCAAGATACACTGAACACTGTTTGAAAACAAATTTGTTTCAACACCAGTTGGAAATCTCCATACAAGATTTATGGATTCATGTTTCCTCCATTGCCCACTGTTAGTTTATAATATTTTGAAGTTCCTCTCTCTCGTCCCATAGATGACCTAAATCTTCTTTGAAGTGCCATGTGGAGCCTGGATTATGCAGATTGATGTGGGAGGGACAGATAGATGGCCCTTTGATTCCTCCCAGAGTGCCTGTTTTTCTCACAACCAATACCGAGGACACCTTCCCACCCCCTTCCCCATATCTTGACGGTGTTCGAATTGCTAACATGGTTGTCATGGTATCTAAAGCAGGAAATAGTTTTTTCAAATGCAAATGATAACCAGATAAGCAGAGACTATTTACCTGTAATCCAACAGATGTGCGTTCCTCTGTTTCTATGAACAGTTCATACACAGGAACATTAGCCTCCTTACAGAAAAATCAAACATCACCTGTAGTGGCAGTACTGTCAACTGAAAGCATTGGAGGAGGGAAGAAATCTCTCCTTTAGTGAATGAGTCCAAAGACAGCATTTGAGAGACCAGCATGTAAAGTTGTCAAACTCTCTACCATCATGTTTCTATGTTGATGTTATGGTCCTATTTAATTCTTTACAATCCCTTTAAAACCTTCTTTTCTAGCATTAAGGGACTGGGGTGGAGGGGAGAGCTGGGAACACATCCAAAACTTCAGATCAACACACAGCCTTGCAGAAATTGCTATCACAAAACACAGTCCAATAAGCCAATTGGAAAGGAAGCCTTTATTTACAACTCACATTTAACTCCAGATGACACCAGCATGAGCCCAAACGAGGCCTGCATCACATTATTCATAGATTTCCCAAACCTATGACCTCAGATATGTTCCAAGCACGTTGGCCTGCTTAGTCTTTGCCAAGTCCCTTAGGGGGTTGATGCAGACACATGCTTGCAACATCTGCCATTCTGCACAAGGCCCAATGAACATGATGCACACATGTTCTTTCAACACCAACCTTTATTAGAGAAACTTGTTCCCTCTCCATTGCCTAAGTATGCACACTTCTATTTGCTAAGACTACTGAGGAATCCTTTCTCATCGGATAACTGATGCTTTCAAGCATCTTTATCATCAGTGATAAATTCACACTTCAACCTCTACCCAAAACACATTCAATTTTTTATTAACCCTTAATGTAGTAGAAAATCTGCAATATTATTATAGGTGCTGACAAGGAATAGTCATTTTGTCACATATTCCACAGGAATGTCTGTTGTAACAACTGTAAGAAGGAGGATTGTGGTATTATAAAGACTAACCAACTGTAGCAACAGCTAGTCTAGATATTGTATCTGATGAAGTAAGCTCTGGTACACAAAAGTTCATACCACAAGAAATATGTTAAGTCTATAAGATGCTACATTCTTTTTAAAATTTTGTCACATGGTTTCAACTTCATTAGGGACTATTTCTTGTGCTCCTTTTCTTGAAGTTGGAGCACAATGGCCTGCAGAGTGTTCACAGCCTTCATGTGACACACAAATTCTCTTCCTATCTCAGCAGATCTTGGAAATTCTTGAAATCTTTTCAATAGTTAATGGGTATATTTTAACAATCCAGCTCAAGTTCTTTTGCTACTACATTTTTGAAGCTCCACTGCTCAATCAGAACATTTGACATTTATCAAGCAAGAACAGTCAGACTTCTGTATTGCCACCTTTTTTGCAATGTTAACCATTCAAGATATCAATATCACCACAATGGCTTACATAACCGTACAGAGCCAACCCGTGTAGAACTCGACATTGATGTGATTTTTTTAATCTACTAAAATATATGTTTGGAGATTTTACAAAAAAGTAGTTTATGGCCTTTTGATACCATTTCCATTATTACTCAACTCCTGCATTATACACATATTATTAATTTTTACAAACTGCCTACTCAGGAAAACCGTATCACCTTGTTTGTTTAAACTGCAAATGGGCCTTTCCCCCCCTACTGCTTGAGCCCAGTAATTATTAAACTAGCTTCCACACCACATAGGCATGTCAAAAAGACAAGTGTGTGAGGCAGTAATATGAAGTGATTAGGATGCCTGACTATGACTGAGGAGACCAGGGTTCAAATTCTCACTGAGCCATGAAGTTACTGTCAGACTTTGGATCAGTCACAAATACAACACACAGGGCTGTTGTGAAGAGACAGCAGAAGGAAGGAGGAAACAACTCTGAGCTTCCTTTGAGGAAAGATGAGATAAAATAAATAAGAAGAGGGCTGATGAGGAATTATGGGGTTGAGGGAGATCAATGATTAAATGTCACACACAAACACCGAGGGGCTAGATGAGCAGCTTCCTGCCCTAGACCTCAGCAGCTGGACGTGACAATTGGCTTGATGGATGAGCTGCAGGGCAAGCAGGAAACTAGTTGTACAGTGCTAAACCTGGGTGGCAAAGTGCAGAAGGGAAGGATTTTTACTTCTCCCTCTCCATGACAACAACAACAACATTTAATTTACATACTGCCCTTCAGGACAACTTAACACCCACTGAGAGCAGTTTACAAAGTGTGTTATTATTATGGGAGAGTTGATGAAGTGGTGAGGAAATTAGTATCTTCTTGCAAACATTTCCTCAACTTTAATTTTACCACATGTGAAGTTGTCAGCAGATCAGCGCCCTTCAGAACTTAAAGGTTTCCTTGGATAGGAGAGTGTAATTTATTTGGACCAGAAGAACCACTTTCTCTCTATTCATAATTAATCTCCTCCTCACAACTCAGCTCCATAGTTTACAAGGCCGGAGTTTTAAAAGACTACAGAACCCTGGGTGAGTTAGGATTTGGGAGATATGCATATCTCAATTGTAGTCTCCTTCTCTGGGATACTATAATCCAGGGATCCCCAAATGTGGCATTGGCTGACATCTTTCCTGGTGTCCACCAAGTGTTTTCAGAAAGTGGGTGGGGCCAGTAGGGCTAGTGCAGTGTTTGCCCAGCAGGACTTCTGATTGGTCACTGGAGATTTAATTGGCTCTGCAAATTTTTTAAAAATTGCTTTGCCTCCAGCTGTCAAAATAGCACAAGACCAAAGGTAAGCTAAGGGTATGCAAGAAAGGCATCCTTTTAATTGGATCTACCTGAACTGTTGAAATTATTACATTCATGTATAATCTCACTCCCTGATCTTTTGAAGTTGGCCTCCCTCAGCAGCCATTCTGTAGTTGGCTTCATCTCCTGCAGAAGCCATTTTGTGATTGTACCCACCATCTCACGTTTTTTTTCCTTTTATTGCCATCAACAATTCATGGACCATTCTAAATATATATAGAAAGGTTTAATTTGGATAAGTTGTATGTTTTAGATCACCTCATCCAATAATTTTTTTTTTTTAAACCAATTCATGGACCATGAGGCAAGAGCAAGTTCATGATGCTTATCAGGCAAGAGGGGTGGTTTTTTTGGGGGGGGAGTTTAATACTTTATGAACTGTGACTTTTTTGGATACCACAAGAGTCTCCAAGTATGCAGAAACACCTAACTTTTCTGGAGGTTGTCTACTGATAACACCATAAGACACCATTTGCTATTATAAGGAGTGATGTTAGGAAGTCCATTTACTTTATTTCTGTTCTAACTTATACAAACATTACTATAACAAAGCTGTATGCCCTAAAAAGCCCCAATACTAGCAGACACTTTTTTAAAAAAAAATCTAGAAAAACCTGTACCTATGCAGATGAACAAGTTCTGTTTCAAGAGGAAAGAGCAGTATTAACCTGCAGAAGTTTCAGATTCAAACTTAAGGTTGAATCGATATAAACGAACAGTCTAATGAAAAAATCAGGATTGTAAAGATTCCAAAAAATGATGAATGGCTAACAGACTTGTTTTGGTAGATGAGCAACCTTAACACTATTATTTTCCCTCAAACTGAACATATGAAGCTCCCTGACACTGAGTCACATCTAATCCAATACTGTCTGCTCCATCTGGCAGCAATTATCCATGGCCTCAAGCAAAGGTCTTTCCCAGTATCCAAAATCCTTTTAACTGGGATTCCAGGGACTGAAACTGGAACCTTCTTCATGCAAATCTCAGAGCTGTGGACGTTCTCCCAAAACAAGAAATATACCTTATATTTTTACTTGATATCAACACAGAACCTTCCTGTGCAAGAAAACAACAGAATACCTCTCTGGTTGAAGCATTTCTCCAAAGCATAGTCACTTTGCATCATTGCACTTACCTCATTGTGCGTGACCAGCTGGTATTTTAGCACCTGCACAAAATTATTAATGTGACATTAACAAAGTGATCATATGAACTGAGCTTAAGGAGCACAGGTTGCAAAACTGGCACCCTTGCGGCCAGTTTAGAAAACACTGTGTTACAACAAAAGTGTGTCTATGAAGAACAATTTCCGAGGAATAGTATGTTGGATGGAACTGAATACACACAAAACCAAACTGATACATACCTGAAAACAAAACCCTCAACAGACACTCGCGATCACAGGAATGGTCTTGTCTTTGCCCTGGCAATTGGGTCTGCTTTTTAACCTGTATTCTACACAATGAAACTATGACAGCAACACCATAACATAAATTTACTTATTTGATGTAATCTCTATCTTAGAAGCTGGTTAGTACTTGGATGGGAGATCACCAAGGAAGTCCAGGGTCACTAAGCAGAGGAAGACACTGTCAAACTACCTCTGAATGTCTCTTGTCTTGGAAAATCCTGAAAGGTAACCATACGACTTGATGGCCAAAAAAAAAAAGCACCTTTGCATCTACTACCTTCTCTCTAACAATGTAAAACTAAAGTTCCCCCATATATTAAAAGGTTCTTACTTAAATTTGATTTTTCCCTTCTAGCAACATTTAAAAATTTATAATATAACAAAAAAAATAGCACTATTCTATCCAGGAAAAAAATTCAAGTAACTGTATTTTTTTTCTTACGTCTGATAGTTGCCATGGACACCAGACAACTTTGTATGTATCTGTGTCTAATTAGCCGCCCCCACACTACACCATAGCAACACAGCTAATATTGTCCTCTTAAGATTACTGGATTGTTTTTATTATCAAAGCATATTGTTTTCTAACTAGGTCTATAAGAGTTACCAGTTCCTTAAAAAGGGACATGCTAGAATGCAACCTACTAGTAAAACTTTTTTTTAAAGAGAAAAATATTCTTTAAGCAGGCTATGAAGCAGTTTTTCAATGATAACTGTGGGCCTGGGATACTTTCTTGGATGGATTAACATAAGAGGATATCAGTATATCTGCACGCTTCTTTTACATCTCCAATACATCTCCAATCCAATGCAGAGGAGCTGGCAATTTACTGGCATAAACCAGGGAAGGGATTTACAGGAGGCGAACAACTCCTCTGTAAAATGGTTGTATATCAATTGAACCTTGCTTGAGTTTGTATGCAGTCAGATGCAGTACAAAACAAGACACGGAAAAGAGATAAAATGCATTATCAACTCATATATTCGGTTACAACTAGAGGTGGGCATGAATCCTAATACAAACTAAAAAAAAATGCACAAACTGGGTCAGTTTGTGAAAACGTGATTCGTGGGGCCGTGTTTTTCACGAACTCCACGACTTTTTTTGCCTGGTTCATGAGAGTCATGAGCAGTGGCCTGTCTGTTTCACACAACCTGCAATGCCTTCAGCCAATTGGCTGAAGGCGACGCGGGGTGTTTGAAAGTGACAACCCCGTTCTCCTGCGGGTGGCAGGAGAAGGTGGCTGTCTGTTTCAAACGCCCTGCGCCAGCTTCACCCAATCAGATGAAGCCTGCATGGGGTGTTTTGAAACTGACAGCCTTCCCTTGCTGGTTGCAAGCAACAGAGGAAGGCTGCAACTTTCAAATGCCCCACGCTGGCTTGCAAGCGACAGTAGAAGGATTATTATTATTATTTATTATATTTATATCCCACCCTCCCCGCAAGCAGGATGCAACTGTCAAACGCCCCGCACTGACTTCGCCCAATCGGCTGAAGCCAGAGTGGGGTGTTTTGAAACTGACAGCCTTCTCCTGCCGCTTCCGACAGGAGAAGGGAGCTGTCAGTTTCAAACACCCCGTGCCAGCTTCAACAGCTGGCGCCGGGTGTTTGAAATTCCACAAGCCACGAACCAACTGGTGAAGTAGGGAAAGTTCATGAAAGTTTGTGATTCGTGGAATTCGTGGAACCACGAATCACATGGTTCTTTTTTTTCAATTCGTGTCCATGTCTAGTTACAATATCCAGCAGATGTGCAATAAGATCCCTCTATTATATTCTATCATGGTGTGGCCTTCTTTGAGCTCCATTCCTTAAAGGAGACCTAATAAAAGGCATTTCATGCCACAGGGACACCATCAAAAATACCTGGAAAAGTACTGCTGTTAAGGGAGAAAGTAGATTCTGCAACAGTGGAATCACACACTCCTGGTGCCTTTTACCATTAATAGATCCACTAGCCATTACTGCTTATCAACCGAGGAAGTAGGAACAATGGTTGTTGTGGGTTTTCCGGGCTGTACTGCCGTGGTCTTGGCATTGTAGTTCCTGACGTTTCGCCAGCAGCTGTGGCTGGCATCTTCAGAGGTGTAGCACCAAAAGACAGATCTCTCAGTGTCACAGGAACAACTCCCTCATCCAAGCAACATAGCCAGTGTTGTTTCTTTCAACTTTTGTACAACCCAATTCTATCTTTACTTACACTATTTTCTCCTTAATTTCTTCCACTAACCCATCAGATACGTTTATCTGGAAATAAGTCACAGAGATGACACTGATGTTTACACTCAGTTATGCATAGGATAGTCACAATCTTAATTCCCCTGATCTAATTCATTCTTTAATACCACGATTTGCTAAAATCTTCCCCTACTGCATCTCCAGTTTTGTCTATATAATCCAGTTTCTTCTCACACACATGTTACCAAGTCAACTAGCTGATTACACGTTACCTGTAACTTCTTCAGTTTTATATGACCCTATTGTGTTCCTCAAAGTCTTAATGTTTAAGCAAGAAAGATGGCAATACAAATAAATTCTGAGTGTTCGTCTCCTGAACAGCACACGCTACTGTCATTAGGAAGCAACCTAGAAACACTGAAGTTCTTTCACAAAAGAAGCACTGCTGGGATCTCTAGGCAATGAAATCCAACAACCCTTTCTTATACATGTTCAAATGTTAAGGTTCGCCTACTCTTAGCAATACCATACCCACATTTAATAGTGCGGATGTAGAAGGAGAGAAGAAGGGGCATGTTCTTGTGCCCACCATATAATAATCCTAATGCATGCAATGAGATTTCAGCTTGGTTTTATGCACAGGGAGGCCCATGTAACAGATACAAAAAGCAAAGGGGTGGATATGGCAGATGCCTCTCCAAGTAATATTTTACATATATATATATTTACTATTAGAATGATGGGAAGCAATGGAACAAAAACATACAAGGTGTCCTTTTGGTGGCCTTTAACTCTCTTGTGTACATTCAAGAAGCATTCAAGAAGCACTATTTTAAGACTATTTTGTTTCCATACTAGAGCATAAGCTTTGCATTCTGTAGAAGAACAGAGCTACATTCTGACATCATGACAAACTTCTAACAGTTGCAAACACTGGTTGCTTGCCACGACGGTGAGCTTCCTCTTTCCTCCTCCAACTCTCCTCTTACATGCAGCACAGCTGAAAGCTTGCTGTTTTAGGAAGCCTTCAATCAAACTCCAATTTGCTGTGATGTTTGAATATCTATGCAAATATGGCGGTTTAGAATCCCAGTTTACAGGGAAGAAACCATTTCCAGTTTTTCCAGGCATCCGCATTTGGACATCAGTACAAACTGTAGTTTGATTCTAGACGCCCCAATCCACTTTCTAGGATTTCTCTTACTGCCCAGGAAGAAACATCTCTTTTATACATATTACCATAATCCAGCACTTATATTTTGCCTTCTTCCACTGAAGGAAATACAACTCTCAGCATATATCTAAACACCCTCCTCCATACACATACAAAACCATGATGAAGCCATTCATATACAACAGTGAATGAGCCCCAGGGGCCCTCTCTGAGTTACCAATTAAACAGAGTTAATCCCATAGCCAGGGACTGTTTCGCAGAGCAAAGAAAAGAAATCAATTTACAATTGAACTCTCTCCTAAAGAACAGAGAGGGGAAAGTTTTCATTTTCTATCGCAAGTTCAGACCGTCCCTGCAGTGTCTAACATGAACAGTACTGAGGTCAGGAGGCTACTGAAAACCATAAAATAGTGAATCTCACATTCAGACAATGTGTCAGATATACAAGAGCTCATTTTTGCCACTCAGCTGCAAAACCTAATGTGGATTTATGCATTTAAATAACAGAGTGCACTGCCACTTGATTTTTCAGAAAGAGAAGCTATGGGGATGTTTGAAACAATTGTTATATAAAGTTTGTATATTTTAATATTGTATTGGATTATCCTTTTAATGTTAGTATTTTATTATTTTAATATTGTATTGTATACCACCTCAAGCACTGAACATGGTGGAGAGGCAGTATATAAGTTAAACAAATAAACGAATTAATTAATTTGAAATACTAAGTCCAAATGTATTGTAACAACTTTAAAACCATACCAAGTGATAGCAAGACACTTGGTTATTTTATTTATCTTTATTTTCCATGCCTCTTCTTGCTAGACCAATATGGAAGTAAAGTGGTCTCTTCAGACAAGAGTGGCAAGTCTCAACTTCATTTTTGTCACTAAAGCAGTACCATTTCCAACCCAGCGCTATTAATGCTTTATTCTGGCCCCACACAATAGACACAAGCAAAACAGAGGAGTGATGCTACCAAGAGCTGCTCCATTTGTTTTGTTCTTAATTTGGAGCTGCTCACTCTTTTGAAGAATTTCCCAAGTTTCTAAAGCCTCAACTAAACTAACTCACAAAAGGGTTTTTTTTAATTAAAAGCCTTCAAAACAATAATTAGCCAAAAGAGTTCAAACATCATACTTGCAAACTGAAGGGAAAGGGTATACCAGTAGGGACAACAGTCTCACCAACAAAATGCTACAAATACACACTGAAAAACTGTGGGTTAGAAAAAATGTCATCTGGAACATACACCACAACTCAGTAGCAACCAAGTGCAACCTTGCCCCGAGGCAAACAACAGCATAGATTTCAGGCAACTAATTCTAAACAACTCATTAATTTCTTGCCTCCAGCCTGCATTTATCTATGTCTGCACTCGGAATGACACGGAACTGTGACTCAGTAGAAACAGGAAAGAACTGTGGCTGGACTGTAACCTGCATGCCTACTTTCATATGCCACAAGTAACCAAAGTTAGTTTTTAAGCATGAATCTCCATGCAGGAAAGGTGGAGGAGTAAGACTCCTGTGCAAGTCCAGCAACAAGTCAGCTTCACACACAATTTTACTTAACTACAACATATTGTAGCTTTGCATGTATTTTGGGGGGGGGCACACTGCACCAGAAGGTGTGGACAAAGACTGACAGGGATGCAAGAAAGGAGTTTCAGCTGCTGCCCCAGACTAGGGTACTGCCCCCCACAGCAAGTGTGGTCAGTGCCACCTTTACAGACCTTTCCATTCCAGCAGGCCTTTGAGCAGGTGACTATCTGACAGGGACACATCCTTTTTATTCTGTCTTATGGATGGTTCTTATGATGGTATTTTAACTATTGTTTTACCGTGATCATAAACCTTGGGGTAGACTAAATAATATTTGACAGTACAGAGGTGAATCTTGGACTTTTTGCTTCAAGTGCACAAATGTCAAAGCCAGCTTAATAAAATACTCATCCGGAAAAGTCTGATGTGTTAGTTGCAATGTCAGTATCACATGAGCCAGATGTACAGAACTCATCTGTCCTAGGCAAGCAGCCAGTACAGAGGAAGACATTTTCAACCCCTTGTTGAATCATTTTCTGCCACACATACAACATCCCAACAAGTTTTACATATTCAGTGCAGTCCTAACCAAAGGGCTTGCCAGCACTGACCTTGCCCTATCAAACCCTTTCAGAAAACTGGCCGTCAAAGAAAAGAAAAAATTGCCATTAATAGCTGCTGAGCAGAAGTACCAGAACCCAGTCCAAGCCTGGCAGGAATTCTTTGCAAGCTTTATACACTGCCCTCCAAGTTTTAGTCTGCAAGTATGATGTGTTTGGCCAGCCTATTTCCCCCACCATTTGTACCTGGAAACAATGAAAAAAGTAAAAACAGCTTAATCACAATTCGTGCTTCACTGTCTTCCCGATATAAAAGCTATCACATTATGAAACCAACACTAGTCAATCAATTTAAGACCCAGCTCTATTATTTTTGTATACTACATGCGAGTTAATGGTATGTACAAACAAACTGTACACATCTTAGCCTTATGCATTTGCTGTGAGGGTATTAGCCATCCCCAGACTCTGCACTCATGGTACAGCTGTAACTGAAACTTTACCTCATTTTGTATTTAGTTGTGCCTTGTATTTATCCATAAGAGCTAAGTTTATACTGCCCTTATTGAGCATGTTTCCTCGTTGCTCATATGATTTTCATCTGTTATATCTTTTGGCTGGTAAAGATAGGGGTGTCAGGGCTCGCTGCTGCTGCCACTGGGCAGGGTGCCGGGCGGTCCACTCCTGACGTCAAAGGGGGGCAAAGGGATGCTGCAGGACCCTGCTCGGTGGAAGGAGGGGCGGTATACCTCACCCAGACTCCCTCTCAGTCCACTCACTGGTCTGCTCAACCCGCACCACTCACCCCCTTTGATCTCCGCCGTCTCCTCCTCCATCCAGCCTCCTCCTCGGCTCCATTCCAACTCAACACCATTACTCCTCCTCAACCCACCACCCCAGAGCTCTTCCTAGCCATCCTTTATAGGGCTTCCTTTCCCTGCCCCGTCCTTCTTCCAGGCTCTTTCCCTCTCCTGACGCGGCCCAGCTGTGCCTACCCTCGGGTGTTTCCCTCCCATTACTAATCCCCCCTAGGCTTCCTTGCCTTTCTGGCAGGGTGTGGTTAAATGCAAACAATCTCCAGCTGAGGTTCCCCTGGCCTTGCTCCTGAGAAGCTGCCCTGGCCAGCCTCTGGGCTGCCTGCCTGTTGATGCTGGGCATGGCTGCCCTTCCCTGGCTGGCTTTCCCCTCTGGTTCTTCCCCTTCCTTCTTGGATGCTGGCTGTGCTGCCTTCGCTGGAGCCTCTGGACTCTCCGCCTCGACTGCTGAGGTGCTGCGCCTGTTCCACCCTGGCACACTCTCTGTCAAGGCAGCTGGGCAGTTGACTCCCAGGGGTCTCCTGTCCTTTTCTCCAGGTAAGTCCGGGGGCTGGGCTGTTGACCACGGACAAGGGGAGTCAACCTGTCTTGGTAAAGTTTATATTTTCTGCCCTTAGAATTAGGCAGGCACATGCTAAAAATACCATTGAAGTTAAGCATTAGTGGTCTGTCAATTCTGGTGGGTTTTTTTGCGAAGGTGCCATGAGGCATGTAGGCATTCTGATTTTGAAACAAGAATGCATTCCCCCCCACACACACACAATCAAGAAAAAGGTTAGGTCCAACAAATATACAAACAGTAATACAAGATAAGCCAAGCTGTGGCAAGCTAGTACCAGTCACATCTCACTGCATGGAAAGGAATGAAATCCAAAGCTGTGCTACTCAGAGATGCAGCTTGGTGTAGTGTTGGCCTAAGATCTAAGAGCTGCAGATTCAAATCACTACCTTTCCATGAAAGATTCATATCACTACCTTGTCATGAAACTTACTTTGCCACCTTGGGCCAAACACTCTCTCAGCTTATCCTCATCTGTCCTAGGCAAGCAGCTTCTTGTGAGGCTAGAATGCAGGAGGGGATACCGGTATATAACCCCCTGAGCTCCTTTCTGGAAGAGCAGGATGAAAACATACTAAATGAACAAGTAGTCCTAATCCATTTCTGCATTCATGGACAACAGCTTTCAAACTGTACAAATACACTACTGAAACATGTGCACTTCACTGTATACTCTAGAAGCAGTTCTTCCACAAGAGCAATTAATAAGCACCCAAACTTTGCACACCACAAAGCACTGAGAACTTCAGTGCAGTCCCCACTGAAGGGTTTTTGCTGTAAAAATCCTGCCACAAGGCAAGAGGCTGCAGCCTCAACTCTCTCCCAGATTTCACTGCTGAAAGTGATTACTTGTCTTGAGATTAGTCCTATTACGAAGCAGGTGGTGCAAGAGAGGAAGTCAGCTGCTATTGACACTGCAGACTGTACAGAGCTCCCTCCGGCTTTGAACTGCAAGTCATGGTTGTGGCTGGCATGCAAACATGTTTAGCCAACTCATCCATAGTTGTGCCACATATCATCTTGCTATCCTGTGAGCTAAACATGCTTTTTAAAAGAGACAAGAAGAGCCCTGGCAACCAAATAATAATCCAATATGCTAGTTTCACGATTCCCAAATCAGGCATGCCAAGTCTTAAAATCTTTTTATAAACCTCTCATAAGTGTGATTCTACAACTTCCTCAGATGACTTTGGTGTTGGGTCAACTACTTGCATGACTAAAGTTTTTCCGCAACCTCAAACAGATGCATTTTTCTGGCTAAACGTAGTCATCTCAGAGAGGAGATCTGTAGTTATTTTAGCAGTCTGAACTGTTCAATGACCATTCAACTTAACAACTTGCACTAAGTTCTGTGTATAAAAGAGTATATCATGAGACTGAGGTCCACGTTGGTTTGCACTACATTTCCTTGCAATGTAAAGGAGCTGACAAATTTGCATCAATTGCACTGTTCCATGGCAGGGAAGGTCACTTAACTTTCCACCAAAGTGGAAATACCAAAAGATTGCCATGAAGTCATCACACACATCATGGAATCAGAACAACCAACTGATCCTCTAGTGTTTCCCAACCTATTTTCCATGGAGGAACCCTGCAATTCATTTTTAAATTCCAGGGAACCCTTATCTATTGGAAATTTTTACAGGCCAGAAAAAGTTGACAGTGGAGATCACGATACAATTATTCTGCTTTATACCCACATATAATTCATCTTACATAACCTTAATAATCGTGATACTTCAAGGCATATTTGGAATTTTTCATGGTATTTCAAAACTTTTTATTCCATCATTTCTTGCAGAACCCCTGATGATGTCCTGTAGAAACGTGGTTGGGAAACACTGGTCTAGTCCAACTACCAACTTTTATCAAGGCCTTTCAAACTGTTCCCCAATTACGTGTGCTCAGAATCCCAACGCACAGCCCACTTCTAGCACCAAAGTCTGTTTGCATAACTGTGCCATGAACTGCACAAACCCAAAACACTCTTAGTTTTTTCAAGAAACTTAAACTAGCTAATGACTTTAAAAATAATGCTCACTATTTTGACTACAATATTAAAAAAAATTACTTCATTTGCATTGTTTATTGGATGTCCCATTCTGTTGATTTTACTGTATTATCCACTGCGAGGCTCTGTGAGAAAAGCAGACTATAAATAATGCAATAATCTTAATAATTATAGTCTACCTTCACACTGAGACTCAACACAGATTACAAAGCATAAAAATAAATTTTAAAAAAAACAGCAAAGACATCCAATAAACAATGCAGTAGGATTAGAAGTACAGAATTTGAAAACAATGCAAACAAAACAATTTCTAGGACATTACATACCCTAAAGGAGAAAGTGTAAAACTAGCTGATAATTCAGTAAAAGGAAGGAAGGTAAAAGGATACATACAATAAACATATAATTCTAACGCTTATAAAAGGGATGTCCTGAGCTATTATAGTACAGTTCTAATCCTTTTATAAAAACAGCCTCCTCAATAGTTCTGTTTTGCACCCTCTGTGAAATGATAGAACTGCGGGGGGCCTTCCTGACCTCCTCAGGGAGGCCTTTCCACAAGGTGGGAACCACCACAGAGAATGAATATGAACAGGCAACTGGTGATCTTACCCACTTGAACAATGGCTTTGTTCAGTTAAGCAAAGTTATCACAACAAAGCATAGCAGGAAAAGCAATTCTGTAATTTTGCAGGTCTAAAGTCATTAAAGGATTTGTAGACAATAACTAAAATCTGGAATTGGACCCGGTAACTGATAGGTAGCCAAAGGAGTGAATGCAGAATGGGTATAATGTGCAGCTGTGCCTAGCTCCTTATAATAACTGAGCTGCAACATTCTGTATCAACTGGAGTTGGAGTTGTTTTCAAGGGGCAGATCCATGTACAGCGCAATATAATAGTTTAGCCTTGAGGTAACCATAGCATGGATCTTTATGGCCAGATCAGACGAATCAAGGAAAGGTGCCATTTGCAAGGCTAAATGAAGCCAGAAGAATGCTTTTGTAGCTGTACTGACTCGATTCTCCAGCAATAATAGTATTTCCAATACAACCCCTAGGCTCTTAACTGAGTCAGCAAGTGATCAGCTAAACCATGTTCAAAATGGCAACCACTTCTCAAAACAATTTTACCTTCATCTTTCCAGGACTGAGTTTCAGCTTTTTCACTTTGTTTAACCACAGGAGCAAAGCACTGGTTCAGGACCTTCACAACATCACCATGTTGTTTGGATAAAGAAATATAGAGCAGGCTGTCAAAAGCATATTACTGGCAGCCTACACCAAAATCACAGATGATTTCCCTAACTTTAAAGATTGACTAGCATGGGGACCGAGTCTTATGAAACCCTCACAAGGCAGGTCTCACATCAATGACAACTGGTTTTCAACAGCAACCCTCTGAGTTGCCTAGGAAAATATTAAACCTCTGGGAAATAAGTTTATGTGCACAAGGAATAACAACGCTTAAATTTTATGTTAATCCCAAGTCATTTTTTAAAATTAAATTATTTTCCCCTAGCTAGGATTTAATTGGGGTAACCTAACTTGACTAATTTAGTAGATTTTTAGGCATTTCCATCCTCCATGGAAGAACTATTGTTAAATAAGAGTCTGGACTATAAGTTCGACTCAGAGTACATGAGCACTGCCTTGCAGCTTGAAAGTGTTGTGGTTTTCTGCCATACATCATCAACAACATTAGCTATGACACTTTAGTTAACAATAAGGTTATTTATTCCACAGGCAGCATGGGCTGGTACACACAAATCACATAATGAACAGGACTAGGGGAAAAAACAAAGGCATATCACAGCACAAATGTGTATCACAGAAACTCGAAGAAGAGAACTGCTTTCACAAAACATCTACAAATGCAGGTCTTTCAATTTGGTCACCCTAGAATGACAATAAGTAACTGCTCCTGCTACCATGTTAGCCAGCAGACACCAGACACTTCTCTCATATAAAATTTAATTCAGTTGATGAATTACTCCATAAAACAAAAAAGATCAGCTGTAATGTCCAAAGTGACCTCTATCAAATATTCCAAAAAACAGACTTTAAAACGACTCAAATGTCAACTGTGATGCTATACAAATCATTTGAAGAGGGGTAAAACTTGGTAGTATTGTCATTACACTTCCACATAATGATGGAGAAGTACAATTTATCATATACTTTTATTATTATTGTGGTCTGGGTTTCATTACAACTGTCTTGAGTAGGAACATTCAAGCTTATCAAAGACTCTTGCATCCCCATAATAATGTTTGGTGTAGTGGTTAAGAGCGGGGGACTCTAATCTGGAGAGCCGGGTTTGACTCCCTATTCCTCCACTTGAAGCCAGCCGGGTGACCTTGGGCTAGTCACAGTTCTCTGGAGCTCTCTCAGCCCCACCCACCTCACAGGGTGTTTTGTTGTGGGGATAATAATGACATACTTAGTAAACCGCTCTGAGTGGGCATTAAGTTGTCCTGAGGGGCGGTATATAAATCAAATGTTGTTGTTGTTGTTGTTGCCTGAACTGTCTGTTTTATAGGCAAGCATCCACACCAATCAAGAACAGAGCTCAAAGCATATATACTGCCATGACTCACTGGCTTGATGGCTATCTTCCTAGGCTTCTCACAAAAAGAAGTTTCACTAACATCTCATTAAATAAGACATTACTAAAAGCTATGCTGTAGAACACCACATAAAAGATCATAAAAAGCCCAACTCCATTTAACCCAACAGCTTCTGTTCCAAAACATCAGTTTCTGCACAATCTTCTTCAAACTTACAGCTTGCTCTTGTTAAGAGTTGGCAAGCAATTCATTTTCATTTCTGTTACTCTGTAACTAACCTGGATAGCCATTCAGGCCAATATATGCACAACATACATGGGAAAGACAGTCAAAAGGAAGAGCAAGTTACAACACTGAGCAACTTCCGTAGTTGTCATTTTACTGATTCATCTGTTAAGCAAGTTTTGGTGTGCTGTAAAGAAATATATACACATAGGTCTACTGAGGGAGGAAAACATTGTATCCATGAGTTAAAGGCCTAGTTGCACTAATCAAAAGAACTGCAAAATCTCTAAACCGCCAGTCAAAGTAAAGTATAATCCCATGCTGTTATAATGCATATTTATAAGCACAAATAGAGTTATGGACTAATAAAATACCTGCAATTATACCGTCAGTCAAAAAAAATCATAATTATACTGCTAGTTCAAAAAGATGGCACAGTCCAAAGCATTCCACCTTCATAAAAGCAAAGCATTTGTTAGCGCTCATAAAGAACTTCTGTCCTAGAAAATATGCTGACACCGTGCATTAAATGAATGTCTTTCTTGGCAAACCAAATGCTCCATTGCTATAAGATTTAAACCAATTATTTTAAAGTGATGACTCAATCAGCCTGATGAATAGAGCGGATTCTTCGTTTGTTCAGAACGTGAAGCCCCACCCCCACCCCGCCATCCTCAAAATCACAGTGCAAGAGGTGTCAATTTAAACTGCTAGGCCAGGATTGTTAAACTCCTCTCAAGTTACTATTAGGCATAATAAAGGTTGTTACTTCGCAACCGCAACACCTGTGAATAACTCAGTGCTGCAAGAGCGAACATAGCCACTGTTCCCAGCCGGTTCCCTACTGTTTTCCACTGCTCCCACTCACCTGCTCTAGCAAGCCCGACTCCAGGTGTTCTGCACAGCAAATGGGAGAGGGATGGATTACAGGAATGAGAAAGAATAGGTTAAGAGGAACCATGACTCCCTTCTCCCCAGCTATAGCAGTAGATTTAAATGTCTCATGTCCAAATACAGCTCAAGAAGATGTCTCTTAATGCATGAATAGGTAGTTTCAATCATGTGGCGCTATCTCTGTGAGATCACAGTACAATTAATACCCCCATGCATTGCTCCTTTTTACCATCATTCACACGTTAGTCTCATGAGCGTACTGCTGACTTTAGCAAGTCAAAATGTCATTCTCTCTTCAACGCACATTTTAACTGACCCTGTAAAGATGAAAATTGGAAGCAGACAGCACCCCTGTGGAATTCGCGATCAAAGTTAATATTTCACATTGCTCATGGCACTATTTACTTCCAAATATGTTCTGAATCGGGCTGCAGTTCAGAGCAATTTTTCTTTCAGGTGGAAGGAGCCTTATGTAATGTCACAGTTAAAAAATAATCAACATTTCCAGATTTTTTTTTACTTTTTATAAAATAACAGTCAAGACTGTTGCTGAGGATACTAACCCAAGTCCTCAAGAGAATTTGGGGGATATTAGATCAAGCTGTTCAGAGATATGACAAACAAAAGCAAAAAGTATTTTCTGTCCAAGAAATGAAAACCCAAGCCTCCATCTCTCACAAAGGCCCATTTTATATTAAATGAACCTGTGACCAGCTTGCGCGTCCTCATGTTTTGTTAAAGAGTAGTTGCACACTTCAAGATTTTTGACCCACTCAGTTGTTCCTTTTTTTGCATTTAACTGCATGCAGATTTACACTAGTAGATCTGCACATGAGTGGGTATTGCTGAAATAATAATGTATTAGTGAAATAATTCACCTTCTAGGATTTTCTCATCCACAGTGGGGGAAAGGGGGAGTTTAAATAATGATTTTGCCCCCTTCCATTGTTTACTCATTTATTTACTTAGAAAATGTATGTCTTGCCTCTCCAGAAACCTGACTGAGGTGGCTTACAGCTAATATAATACAAAACCATTAAACCATAACCACTTTTTAAAAAGCCATTAAAGCACTGTTCATCATCCAAGGTCTCCCTCCATGGTTTTTTCCCCCCCAATAACAGCTGATCTGTGCTATTACTAATACTGTATCACAACTTCCCCATGCCCCGGGCATCCAATTCCCAGGCAGCCACTCGTGCAACTCCCCTACCACATCCATAAGGCTGCCCCAGTTTTCAGCTAACTCTAACTAGAAATGATAGTGTTGGAATAGTGTCAATGATTTGAACAAAAACTCCTGGAAAAAACTGGAAGCATAACAGGAGCAGCAGTAGACATAAAGATGCCTCATTTCCAAATATGGCTCAAGATATCTCTTAACACAGTTAAAATAGTAAAGAATCCAGTAGCACCTTTAAGACTAACCAACTTTATTGTAGCATGAGCTTTCAAGAGCCACAGCTCTCTTCATCAGATGCTGTCTCTTCACATCTGATGAAGAGAGCTGTGGCTCTTGAAACCGTATGCTACAATAAAGTTGGTTAGTCTTAAAGGTGCTACTGGACTCTTAACAACTTTGCTACTACAGACTGACACAGCTACCTCCTCTGGATCTTAACACAGGGTACGTGAATAGGCAGTTTCAATCATGTGACCTCTGTGAAATGCTACCAATGCTGTGGAACCACAGTAATAATAAGTGCAAGTATGACTAATGGCAATTATGTCACTATTGTCTGATAAGAAACCACCAAGGAAACACATGATGGAATGTCATTATGTTCCATGGTTCCTACTGCTCTTTATTCCCCACAACTTTCAAAGGACAGGAAAACCCCAAGTGCAATGATATCACACCATGTGTCTTCTTTAACTAAAAATCACCAATAGAGCTACTGACAGAGTTCATACCCTCTTTGGGCCAGACTGTAAATTTTGGCAGGTTAGAAACTTCATCTTCAAAGTGAGATGAGCATCCTCATTGTCAAGTTCCTTTGTGGCTCAGGTAGTAAACCTAACTCAGATCAGTATCCCTCATTCCCCTCCACTCCCATCTTTTATCAGCTCCCCCAATAGAGAATGACATTGATGGAGAGGAGACAAAATTCTTGTCATGTTAACTCTACCCCTCTACCTTTCTTTATTCCCCTACTTCTTCACTCAGAAACATTCCCAGAACACCTGGAATAACCGGCAGATATCATGAGCACTGCACTAGATGCACCCAAGCAGAGGAACTCGGGTGAGAAAGATATGGAGGAACATCTAAAGGATTTTTTTTTCTTCTGAGCTGTCACATTGTTCTTTAGCAGTAAGGCAGATAAGCTGCAGTGGGTAGAAAACAAGCAGAAAGGAGAGAGGGCAACTTAATCATATCACTGGATGTGCCATCCTGTACCAATTCAAATAAAATAAGCTGTTTGACAATTTATCCTCAGTTGTTCAAGCTGGAATCTGAGGTGAGCTAAAGGGGTCTGCCCATCTCTAGTTACCAAGGAGCTGAAATGTAGCAGCCACCTCTTTTGTCATAATGTATAGCTTAAGCCTGAAAGGGACAGGTCACTCCCAAATATTCATGCACGTTCATCTGAGTCCACCAAATTGGACTCTCATTGTACATGTTACACTAATGCTAAAACCCAAGAGTCTATTAAGAACCAATTATATACAGCGGGAACATTAAAAAGAGGCACCTTCTGCTACACACTTTTAGCATGTGATGAAGTTCGCAGGTGTATAAAGCAAACAAAAGAGAAAAGGTGAATTCAAGGTAAAAGAAAAGCTAGAAGAACAAACAGTCTTAAGTGAGCCAAATACTGGTGCTTGATAAGTAAATGGTACAAAGTAGAAATCAAAAAAGTTGATTAGAAAATTATATATTCTCTATAAGAGGCAAGTTCTTCAGCAACAATCAAGAAACTGGCCACTCAGAGCTAGTCTGGTTGTTTTGTTCACATGCAATTAACAGGTTTGCATGGAAAAGAAAATCCAAGAGGCGAGGCAAACAAATGCTACTTCGATGGTTGTTGTGCATTTTCCGGGCTGTACAGCCATGGTCTTGGCAATGCTACTTCATCAACCTTTCCAACAATTCAGGGCTGGTCAATTCCATCCTTCCGCTGCTCGTCCCAGTTATGCTTAACTACAAATATTGTAGAGCAAAGATGGTTGTTGTGGGTTTTCCGGGCTGTATTGCCGTGGTCTTGGCATTGTAGTTCCTGACGTTTCGCCAGCAGCTGTGGCTGGCATCTTCACCTCTGAAGATGCCAGCCACAGCTGCTGGCGAAACGTCAGGAACTACAATGCCAAGACCACGGCAATACAGCCCGGAAAACCCACAACAACCATCGTTCTCTGGCCGTGAAAGCCTTCGACAATACATTGTAGAGCAAACTTCGTAAAACAGCCTAATTTTCTAGGACTGATGCAGTAAAGTCTGGAAACATCAGAAATGCCTCTAGGAACATACAAAATACTTTCAAACCACTTAGCACCACAAAAAGACCACATACAGCTCAATTACTTTCCTGGGCAATGTTTCATTAAAAACCAGAAATTAAGTGCTATTCCAAAATCATGAGACTGGAGAAAAGAGTATATGTGGGGCTCATTATTTGCCTTTTGTTAGATAAGGGCTCACTAAGATTTTTTAATGAAGCACAAAATGTCCAAAAATATTCACTGAAGCAGGAATTACGCACCACATGAAAACCCAGCTCTTCATACTGTGCCCTTTGCCAGGCCATGTTTTTGACCTCTGTCTGTAAAATGAACAGACAAGACCACTAAGAGCTGAAGATGGGCATAATGTGGGTACAAAGGTCAGGTTCTCATTCCACCCATTAAAGAAGCCAATTCAGCTTTGCCATGGTCCACGTTTAGTCTGTCAAATGTGCTCTTCTTATATTTATCCCCATAGCACCAAAAAATGAGCGTATTCTTTTTTAGCAATGCTTAACCTGGACCAGGCTTGGTCAGTGCCATGACTCACTGATGTACCACCTGCAGGAGTATTGGACATTTTCTTTGCAGTTGTCCACACAAAACAACTAAACTGCTTAATAACTGTCACAAGTTTTTTAAAGTGTTTTTTAAAGTGTTTTGGTGTAATAACTGCTTAATGGTTTGTTTGTTTGTTTGTTTGTTTTTTAATCATCTGTAGCGGCCTTTAATTGGTACTCTCTTGCAGTAATAATTTTTTTAAAACCCAGGATAACTTTCAGCACAGGATTTGGGATCCAACCCAATGTGTGTGTTATGTGCCATCAAGTCGCTTCTGATTCACGACGACACTATGAATGAAAGGCCTCCAAAACGTCCTGCTCAGATCTTGCAAACTGGAGGACATGGCTTCCTTTCAGAGTCAAGCCATTACATTTCAGGGCCTCCTCTCTTCCTACTGCTTTAAGCTTTTCCTAGTATTATTGGCTTTTTCAGACAGTCTTGTCTTTTCATGACGTGACCAAAGTACGATAGCCTCCGTTTTGTCATTTTAGCTTCTATGGAGAATTCAGGCTTGATTGATCTATACTGTACATTAATGAAAAGAAATATGATTAAGTTGTGACCGAACCAAGTCCATTCCCCTGTTCTGCCAGTCCCCTTTTTACCCTACTGGTAAAGTAGAGAGAGATAGAAACCTTCCATCAGATTTCTCAAAGCCTTTGGAGGGGACAGAAGAAAAGGAAGAATAACTGTCACTTGGGCGTACAGAGTCAAGGTATCCTTTATGCAGGTTAGGGATTTGGCTCTCTGTCACAATCCCTTTAGGGTAAGGAGGGCTGTTTCACCTGGAGTGGTTTAAACCCGCTAGTTTAAAGCTCTCGATTTACACTTTCTAATACAAGGGAAAGCTACAGAGCAGGCTGAGGGTCTGTGGATTTGAGCTCTCAAGTGTAGTTTTAAATAGACAAGGAAATCTGAGGGAAACTTGGTTGACTTTCCAGCACAGCGTACAATTCAGAATGTCAGGCTAGGATCTGGGAGAGCCAGGTTTGCGTCCCCAGTGTGCCATGGGTGACCTTTGGCCAGTCACACCTCTCAGCCTAACTTACCTCATAGGGTTGTTCTGAGGATAAAATGGAGATGAGAATGTTGTATGCCACTTTGGGTCCCTACTGGGGAGAAAAGTGGGATATAAAGTTTAAAAAGTAAAAAAATAAATTTCAGAAAGTATTCAGGAGTTCCTAGCTAACTCTCAGTCTCTCAGCAAGTTATATTTGTGTACAGTTGATCGTGAATACCCACAACTTCTCTTCCCTTCTCAGAAAAATAAACTTATTTCTTGTATTTTTGTTCTCTTCCTCAGTTGTTAGGGCAGGCAATGTTATAATCAAATTGCTATCAAAGCAAGGAAGAGGTGTTATCAAGATGCCTCAGAAACACCACCATCATTTTACTTCATGGGTGGTAAACTTATACATATATAAATATTTCTCTGGCCTCCTAGAACACAGTGCTTGGTGTGTTAGGGAAGTATGGTTTGGAGTTACTGTCATAGCTGACTTGAATGACCCCTCTGCTAACACAGCAGTTAGTCAGTCTGTACTCTCAGAAAACTACCTGGATGGCCAATAAGCTTTCAATTCTTGAGAGAACAATGAGTGGATGCTCCTTTATTCTGCTTTTCAGTTGTGAGCTCCTTTGGGAGTCTACTTGCAGGTATAAGAATCATATACAAATAATGATTAAAGTATAATGCAAATTTTTCTTTGTGGGAAGAATTCAAATTGTGCTGGATTCAAGCATGATAAAAAGATACCCGGCTGCTTCTGCCTTTCCTATGATCTTAGCAATGGAACTTATGCTTATTAGTTAATTTAATTTACAAAATGTATACCATGCCTTTCTGCCTTCATCAGGTCATCAAGGCAGCTAACAGATTAAAAACGGACTGCTCTTGAAAACAACCCCAAAATTCAGCAGCCCGATGGGAGCATATCTTTCCCATATTAAAACAAGACCTATTTCATGGTGCTGGCTATGATCTTTGTGACCAGAACCCACTTATCAAAAGAACTGCCTCCTCCCATATGTCCTTGTGCACCAACTATGACCTTCAGGCTGCCACCTATTAGCAGTTCCCTCACTTAAGGTCACTGTCCTGGTATCAACCGGAGCTTGCACCTTCTCTGTTGTAGCTCCCACTCTATGGAATGGGCTCCCTGAGGAGGGGAGAAGAGTGTTGTCATTAAAAATCTTCCAAAGGTGCTACAAGGTCATTTTATTTGCCAGGGTTTTAAAGGGGTATAAATTGAAGGTATCTTTTGCAGAGAGAGGGTACCTGTGGTTTTATTCTACTGATTGCAAAATTATGTTTTATAATTTTGGAAGTTGCTAGGCAACCACAGCAATATTGCTGAGCCTTCCAAGCTTTGCTTTCTGTAACATGGAAGCCAAAACAGTACTGAAAAGGTCCCAAACGGCCCCACCCATCATGTTCCCTGTTGAAGGAGGACTTGCTGGGGGCAGACCCAGCAATGACTTGTGCACTTGGGTCCAACCACGTTCAGTGGTTGCAGTCACAGCCACATGAATTTACTCACAGAATACTGGGTGGGCTACTGTATTATGTTTATCTCTGAGGAATTTATCAAAGATTAGGCATTTCCCAAGAATCTATCACAGAAAGAGATTCTCAGAGTTATTCCTACTGGGATTATTCTAGATTTACTGAGTTTACTAGAAAATAGACCCTCTACATACCGGGCATGCAGAGACAAGATGCACAATAATTAACTTATTTGAAGCAGCAATATTTTGCTTCAGAAAAGTAGCATGAATTAAAACACATGCATATATACAAAACTCTCTGGGCCTTTCCAGAGAGTTGGTTTTAGCACAAAGATACACAGTCAGTAGCTGGTGCATCATTCAAAAACATTCATCAAAATTCCACCCACCTGGAAGTCAATTCATATAGGCTATATTTCTCAGAACGCTTTTCTGGAAGTAAACATCGTTGGATACAATGGAATTAGCTTCTAAGAGGATCTGCTCACTGCTCCCTCAGTGACTTAACTTTCTTGCAAAATAGTTGTTTGAATCAACCCTGAGTTAGCAAAGCTGACTATTCACATGCTTTACTCCAGTTCCTCAACATTTTGTCTTTCCCATCCTCTGCTTCAGTTTACACCATCAGCATGATTGCATAAGGGAACCACAGCCCATGATACTGCAGTGTGTCATATGGCAAGAGAAATGCAGAAGAATTGCTCTAGAGGAAAAAAAGTGTACCTATTTTAGCCCCAACCAGGCTAAATTCAAGAAATCATTTTCTAAACTAGGATTAGACCCAGAGATATGCCAAGTTCCAGCTTCAAAAATATTGTTCCTTGGAAGAGGGAGGGACGGAGCATGAGAAGATGCTTGTAAACCAGGGATACAGAAATGTGGCAGATGAAGAGCGTACGTCTGATGGGTTTCAGAGTGCAACTTAGCAAAATCTAGATTTTACTAGCTTTTTGACCAGCAAAATATTGGCTGATTGGCAACTGTATAAAGAATAGAAAGAAAGCTTCTAAATATATACAACTGCTTTTCCTTCCCTAACCGCTACCTGCCCTAAACAACTGGATTAAGATAAAATTCCTGGTGAGAGAGCAGCAGCCCATACACGAGCTTTCTCTGTGGTGGCCCCTACCCTGTGGAATGGCCTGCCTGAGGAGGTCAGGAGAGACCCCTCTCTCCTGGCTTTCCACAAACGAGGCACAACTGAATTATTCAAAAAGGCTTTTTACTCACATAGGAGGGCTGTATTGTAGGGAGGGGGTCTCAGATGCTTTGCTAATGAGTTAATGACAGACTTCACCACTATGTTGTCTTACCTATCTTTACATATTACCTGTTGCTTATGTACTCCTATGTACTTCCTGTGCTTCATATTGTCTAATGTCAGTCCTAGAATTGATTGTGCTCTGTTTCAGCATTTCTTCAACTCTGTATTGGATCCTTGGTAATGCTATGTCTTTGTAAACTTGTATTTATTTCCTCGGCATTGTTTATGGAAATGTCCTTGACGCTGTATGGAAATGTCCTTGAAACTGATTGTATTAATATCACTCTATGTAATCCACCTTGAGTCTCAGTGAGAAAGGTGGACTATAAATGATAACATAAATAAATAAATTTAACACTCTGTGTAAACAGGAACTTAACCTCTATCTCAGTTCTTCTATTGTTCACCTACTCAACCCTGTGAAAGCCGTGACACAGGCCAATGGCAACGAGGACAGCGATGCTGGCAAAAATAGCTGTTGATGTTTTACTTATGTTGTCCATTGTCTTACAGCGACACATCAATTTTGTTTTAAAGTCATCTATATTAAAAACAATTAAAATAGTTCACATTTTTTTGAAGTCAGGAGTATATTTATTGTGAAAATGTACTTAATACCAACATATAACCTCTTAATATTGAGTTTATGATCCTCTTAAGAACTTACAAAAGGATAATTAACATTAGGAAAGCATTTATTGTCTGTCACTGAACTATAGTACTTAAGGTTCTTACGTTATTGATTGATACTGGGGGCCAGGGACTAGCAAGTCACTACGAGTGTTATCCCACTAATCTTCTAAGGAGGTGTTTACTTTTCTTATGTCTAGTAACTACCTCTGCAACAAACAGAACACTATAATTATAAATGTTTATGCCTACCACGCAAAGAACATGGACATCTACTTTCTACCTCAAGGAGACTGTTAATCGGTTCAACATAGGGCTGCCATTCCCCCGCCCAGCTCCCTCTCCTCCCCCCAACCCCACTTACCTGGCCAGTGGGGGACATGCTCCCTGGGGTGCCCCCAGGCAGCGCAGCGCACCCCCGCACCCCACCTCAGCACACTCCTGTGCCCTGCAACGGGCCCATTTCGGGTCAAATTGGTCCCATGGGGGGCGATTTAGCCCTTTGGTGAGCAAGGGAGCGCATGCTGGGCCGCCCTTTGACCCACATGACTTCCTGGAACTGACGTCATCACTCACGCCAGGAGCACGTGCAAGGACAGACTACAAAGATTGAGGAAGGTGAGTTCGAGGTTCCATGGGACCTGGGAACCCTAGGTCAGCAACTACTACCAACCTTTGCTTTTAGCTAGGGTTGCCAGCCTCCAGGTGGTAGCTGGAGATCTCCTGGAATTGCAACTGATCTCCAGGAAATAGAGACCAGTTTTCCTGGAGAAAATGGCTGCTTTGAAGAGTGAACTCTACGGAATTCTACCCCACTGAAGCCCCTCCCCTCCCCAAACCCCATCCCCTCCAGGCTCCACCCCCAAAGTCTCCAGGAATTTCCCAACCTGGACCTGGTAACCCTACTTCTAGCTGAGATTGTTTTTGTGGAATGTGAGCATGGCAGAACAGCTATGTGCATAGCAGAAAGGAACACTGGAAACAGTCACTTCAAGACACAGGGGTTCACTATGCAACTAGTCAAATACCCAAGAAGGGCACTAAATTAATAGGTGTCTAACAGACCACTACTGCCATAGTGTGTGGAAATTCCAAGGTTGTCTACCTTACAAATTCAGGAAGAAATCTCAATCAAAGTTTGCATACCTGCAATAATAGCCTTCAATAGATCCCAGCAGCGCTATAGTAAGACAAACGTCTTCACTTTGCAAAGATAAACATGCCTTCTACACAGAGGAAACAACTCATCTCTTAGGTGGCTGGCACACAGACCTATTTAAATTTTTTTCCAATTGACATATAAAACTGCTACTCATTGAAGACAATAACAACTTGCAGCAAATGGATGGGTGCTGGCAAAACCTCCAATTCCCAAGCTGTCTCCATCACTACTAGAATGACACATGATGCTTCATAAGAGAGATCTGCAGTCTGAGAAGTGACAGTAGCTATAAAAAGATCTGACAATTTTCACTGGAACAGAATTTACATTGCTTCTTGCTTTTTTACATAAGTGATTTCTCAGAGTCATCAAGCAAAGAAAGAAAGAGAACTTGGTAAATACATCCAAACAATCTGTTCATATGTTATTAATATTGGGCAAGTGTCACTAGTCCAGGATCAAATATACATTCAGAAAACATTGAGCCATTCTAGAGCAATTCATGTTTTCAGACCTAGGCTTAGAAAGCTCACAACAGTGTCAAGAAGACTGTATTTTTTGGATGTCCTCCCAAATCATTAACAAATTCCAATTGAAATTAAACAAAGGTTATTAAGAAGAACACATGATAACTAAGAGAAGACAAAAAAAATTGATGGTACTGTTTTTACCTTCTGAATTACAGGCTGCTGTAGAAACTAGAATGCATTAAAAGGCCAGACATGAATTACAGGACATCAAACCCACACACTGACTTACTTTTCCCTAGTTTCTAGGTTCACTTTTAAAAAGGCCACAAAAAGAAAAAAAAATGTTTGTAGTAGTCACACTTGCCAGGACGGAGAATCCAGATCATCATGTAACAGGAAATTAATTTTGCAAATTATTTTGCAACTACCTTTGCATAATTTGAATTATTGAGCTGGGAGGGGGGGTATGCTTGAATTGGCTGCTCTGCAGAAAACTCTAGCATAGAGCACCCTTCTTGTTTCTTCCTGTGGCATAGCACAGCTTGAATTTTATGGGTTAAGTCTGAAGAGGTCTAATGATGCAACTTTATGGCCGTTTCCACACACATTAAATAATCCACTTTCAATACGCTTTAGTGCACATTTGTAACAGATTTTCCATGTGTGGAACAAAAAATCCACTTCTAAAGGATAACTAAAGTGCATTGAAAGTGCATTATTCAATGAGTGTGGAAACGGCCTATAACAATGTGCTAAAATCAGTCACCCGCTACCTATAACTTATTCTGATAATAGAAGTTTAAGGCTTCTGCACCGCCAAGAATTGTTAAGAAGGGCCTAGAGGCAGGCACGAACCAAAATACGAACCAAAGTTCATCATGAACTGGAGCAGTTCAGTGTTTGCTAACTAGCGGTTCGTGGGAACTCATTTCTCATGAACCATGACAAATTTTAGCCCAGTTGGTTTAGTTCATATTTTGGTTCATCACTGCAGACAGCCTGGCACCAATCAATCAGTTTCCTAGGTAATGGGAGGAGGGCAGATGGGCTCTCTGCAGACCTTCTGCTGACCCGGAAGTGATGTTTTCATGAACCAAATGAACTGGTTCACGAACTGGGACAAGTTTGTGAAAGTTCATGGTTCATGAAATACAACGAACTACAAACTGCACATTTCAGAATTTCCCAGTCGTGCCCATCTCTAGAAGGGACACATATGGCAGAAGACAGCTAAACAAACCTTGAGCTAACAGGGAGGGAAACTGAGGATTGAAACCACAGGAAAGGGTAAAGTTGAAAGACTACACATGTTCCAACCAACACCGGGACAGTCCTGTTTTCTCATATTTGTCCTCGGTCTCCCTATTTCCTCTCTATTTTTGCTTCCTAGAGATATCTTATTAAATTTTTACTATACAAGTTTACTAAAGTTGTGATTCTTCAGCATTCAGCTCCCTCAAAAGTTCTGAGTGGAAGCTGGATGCTTTCTGAATTCTAGTGTGCACAGAAGTATAAATGCACACACATGAAGGTAAACATGTTGATAATGTATTTGGGGACAACTATATTATTCTAATGTATATTTACCCAAATGAAGTAATATCCTATTTGCTTTCAAATTAGTACAGATAACCAGACTGCCATATAAATTGGCAGGTCAAACAGTATAAATAGGGCTATAGTAACTCCTCTATCATTTGAAACAGGCCTAACAGGAACAAACTAATTTGAGCGCAATTACACGCCAACAGAGAAATAAACACCACATAAGAACCATTTCAGAAACTTGGTCAGCAGAGAGCAGTAATAAGGAGATGTGATATTACCTCTGGAGCAAAAAAGATTTTCACCTTCAAAAACAGGAAAGGGAGTGAACTTACAGGGCACACCAAGCAATTGGGAAAAGTGCCCTACATGAGACAGAGCTTCTGTACTATAAGTATCCTTTGCAATTTGGCTCTAAAGGTTTAGGACTACAAATATAAAGCAACAACTGTTTCCGCACTACCTAAAACTAAGGCATCTGTGTTTCAAACACACAGAACCCTACAAATGGTCAACAGCCCAAAAGTTCTCAGCCTGCATTCCCAAACACTCCAAGTGTTGGGAAAACACAGAGATGACCTTTCTTTCATAATATTTGCACAGCAGGCAGACTGTTCCATTATCTTATTGATGAACAAAAATTAAATTAAATCAAGCTTCGAAACTGGGTTACATTAAGACGTTATGCCAAATTCATGGGTAGAACTTTCCTTCCAATATGCTCAAAGTGTGTCCCAAATATATTTTATTCTTTCCAGGATCCTTTTATAAACTTCAGCCTGGTGTTAATAGCATGAAATCTCATCCATGAAGAATAGATGGCGGTTGAGAGACCATCCATATTGCTATTTTCCACACCCTTTCAATAGACATTAAACTAGATTACTGTGCACACAAAAGGTTGGGGGACACCTAGAATTGAAAGATCTGAAGACCTGCCATCTCTAGGTTAGTCTAGAGATGGTTTATCATGAGAAACACATTTCTGCCTTCCTCACCCCCATGGCAATTCTAACATCAGTCCCCTGCGACTTCATCACTTATGTCATAAATAGCAGTCAATAATGATGCGTGGAACTTATGGAATCACACTCTACACAACAATGAACATACTACTTGGTGAAGAATAACCTTTCCCCCAAGAATATAATAGTTTTATTTAAAAGTTGGGGAAATGCACAAAAGCACAACTTGGATAAAAGCTGCATGGACTGTATGCTGCAAATTCACATTTTGACCATTTATAGCACAAAACAACTGTGTGAAAACACAGGCAGCAAGCAGCCTTTCTCCCAAAGCCTACTCGGTGAGGGGTTTTTATTAGAAGACACAATGAGCAGGAATCAAGACTCTGGGATTAAACTAGATGTGATACAAAAGATCAGGATCTTCCCCGACCTTTGTTTTTTTAAAGTTCAAAACAGAATGGGGGAATTTACCCTTCCCTCAGCTAAACACCCACAAGTTCTCTGTGTGAAATACTGGTGGGAATTCAGAGATTCTACAAATCAGCTTGCAAACCACTGACAGTTTTTTGGGACCCTTGAAGACTATGGCCCAAGGACTGTGATCAAATGTGGCACACAGAAAAAACATCTAGCAAGTCTCCTAACTAGAATCCAGGATGTCTCTTTCTAGACTGTTCTGTACCAAGCTAAAAGCTTTGGCAATCTTTTTCCTAACAATTAGAAACAACACCAATTCCATCAACATGTAAATGATGAGACTGGCTTACAGCTGCTGCGGGACATTACATTAATATCATTCAACTGCACTTGCACAGCAGTGCACATCCTAGCATTGCCTGAGCTGAGCAATGCTGAACATTTAAGAAATAAATCCTGCCAAAGTAAAAGTGAATGCTTTTTAATGGGAACGTGTGTCCCATATGTTGCTTCTCCTCTGTCACTCCTCCTCAGGTTCCACAGATCAACAGAGTGGTCTATCAGAGCTTAGCCAAATTGTAAACATTGTTTTCTTCCAATAGGATACGAAGATAGCCAAACTAGGAGTTTTGTTTTGTTTTTTAAAAATAGCACTGTTTGAGTTAATCCCCAAGGGAACATATGATGTACAGAAAACCCTCTTGCCGGAAAGAAGTAGCAGCAGGGCCACTTTAAAAAAATATCAGCCCTATCTTTCTGGCAAGATCTATGTGCACTTCAGTAGAATCATGGCAAAGTGGGTGTCAAGAGTGCTTTGCTGTTCTGCAAGGTTCATTTTTACTTCAGCTGACACAAAGTCAGATATTTCATCACGGTTCTTTTAGCAGAGCATGTTATCGCATCAAAGGGTCCTACATAGAAGAAGCCCTTCATGCATGGTTTGAACAGGAATAAAAGCCTACCTACACACCTTGAGAAAACTACACTCAAGAATGTGGAGAGCTCTTCTGAGGTACAAACCACACAGTGGAAGAGGTGCTTTTCGAGACAGCCTTTCTTCACACTGCAGAACAGGTAAAAGGATCCCAAGACATGCTGCTCGTCATACCTTGAAAATCTGCCCATGATCAAGCCTGCAAAGAAAATCTACCCCCAGTTCCTTCCACAGACCCCTCAGACACCCCACCCCAGCGCACGATGCAACTGCCCGCACCATTCCGCATCCCACCTCCACATACCAGAAGATGTGTCAACATATACGCACTTACAGATTATTCCCCACCCCTCCTCATGTTCCACACGAAGGGAGCTTCACACCTCCCGCAACAGCCGTCTCCCCCACGCCCACAGCGCAAAGGCTACACTCGCACCCCACACACCACCGATACTCAAGCAACAGCAAATGCTATCCGCACCACACCAAATTACCCCCGTAGTCCTCCCAGCCTACCCACCTCCACCCCTCAAACGCCCCCCCCCCCGGACCAGAAGCGCCCAACAACACGGCGGAGAAAAGTTCCCGAGCCCAGCCCAGCCGCCCTTCCCCGCCCGGGACAGCGCACCCAACCGCCCCCGTCCGCGGCGCGCCCACTCCCGCCCCCCGGAGCGCAGACCCGCCGCGCGCGCTGCCCCCTCGACCGCTCGCCCGGCCGCCCTCGCGGGCGCTCACCTCGATCAACTGCACGTAGCTGGCCGGGAACCAGCCCCGCAGCCCCTCGGCGGTCTCCCCTTCCCACCAGCCGCCGTCGGGCCCCGCCTGCAGGACGGTGAGCAGCTCCCCCGCAGCGAAGCGCAGCCCGTGCCGGTGCCTCTCCCCGGAGAAGGGGTACAGGGTCCTGCAGCGCGCCCCCAGCCCCGGCGCCGCCCGCTCCTGCCCCGGCGGCGGCATCGCCCAGCCAGCCAGCGACTTCGCCAACAAAGTCGGCTCCGGCCGCCACAGGTGCCGAGCCGCTCGCCTCTGGCGGCCGGGCGCCTGCCTGCTCGCCCCCGCCGCTCTCGGCCCTCCCAGCCAGCTGGGCCGGCGGATTGGCCGCCTCCCTTCCCCGCACCGCCCCCTGGGACAGGCGCCCGCCCTCACACACCGGCGCCTCAGCCAGAGCCGTCCCTCCCCTGTCAGCGCTGCGGAGCCGGAGAGAGGGAAAGCGGCGTGGGACAGCCCAACCGGGCCCGGCGAGGCCTCCCCGCCGACCCACCCTCGCTCTGCCCCTCGGGAGTTTCACCGCTGCTCCCCTTTCCCCAAGGCAGCCCATTGCTGCTGCTTCCCGCCCACTTCCACTATAGCGACAAGAAGCGGATGGCGCTGGCGCATGAGAATGCCTTCGGCCCCACATTGATATCGTTTCCTCGTGCGCCTCGTTCAAGGATTCCCTTTAAATTCGTCGGAGGCGCGTGTCATATGGGTGCTCTCTTCAGGGGCGTACAGCTGAGCTTACATTCTGCGGCAAACCCAGACGCCTGTCAATGTCGGGCCGACACAGTCGAGATTTATACTGTTAACTGCTTATAAGCGACTGCAAAAAGCCAAATTACTCCCCATCTCCGCCAAAAAATTACATAATTAAGGCAGAACCAATACATGTAACATTAACAAACATTTACAGCAGCAATTTAACAGCAAGACACCCGAATCAAATTGTTTTGCCCTGCCGGAGAGCAAAAGTAAAATATAGCTAACGTACACATTATCTCCCTAAGATATTATAGCTACAGAAGTGCATTCGGAATAACCTTTGTTCAGGTTCTGGCTGCAGCTAAAGGTAAAGAAAACCTAAGAAGAATCATCTTGTCCTACAGTAGCATCCTCGATGCCTCCAAAAAGCATGACAGCAGCCCTCCTTCACAGTTGCCCACCGGGTCGTTGAATCCAGATCGGAAGGGGTCTAGAGCGTTAGCGTTTTCCAAGAAGATCTGGAGTTGGCCAGCTACTGCTCTCTCAATCACTTTGCCCAGAAAGGGCAGATTAGAGACTGGGCAATAATTGGCCACATCATTTTTGTCTAAGGATGGTGTTTTTAATTAGTGGATGGATAACTGCCTGTTTGAGCGGCTGGGGGAAGATGCCCTGAGTTAGTGATTGATTTACAATAGACCTCAGTGATTCACTTATGTAGTCCTTCCTTGATTTTAACAGCCAAGATGGTGCCTTGAATCTCAGTGAGAAAGGTGGACTATTGATGATGGTGGTGGTGGTGGTGATATCTATTGATATACCTCCCCTCCATACATTTGTCTAATCCCCTTGCCTAGGGGCAGGCCCCACCACACCTGCAGCAATGCAAGCCCCTCCTTCCTCCTCCACAATGACAGCAGACAGCCAGATCAACTCTCTTGCGGCACCAGCCAGGTCATGCTCCATTGTGATGGCACCAGCCTGTCCTCAGGAGTACCCACCCAAGCTGCAGCACCAAGGAGCTACAGGGATGGTTCCTGGACAAATGAACCATCATAGCAGGCACTGAGTGGGGGCAAGACTGTGAGCAGTGGGCAAGACAGGTGTGGAATGAGGCATCTGCCATAATGCCAGAAGGGTGAGAGCAGGAAGAATCTGTCCAGGCCAATGAGAGCTTTCATCCAATCACCAGCACTACCAGGTCACATGGTTGGGGTGGAACTGGCATCCCACTGGTTATTTAAAAACAGCCAAGAAGCAGGGAGCCCTGATGTGGACAGCCCACGTGAGCCTGATCAGATCTCAGAAGCTAAGCAGGGTCAACCTTGGTTAGTAATTGGATTGGAGACCTCTAACAAAGACCAGGGTTACAGAGACAGGCAACGGCAAACCACCTCTGTTAATCTCCTGCCAGGAAAACCCCGCTAGGGGTTGCCGTAAGTCAGCAGTGACTTGAGGGCACCCTTCACCACCAAGAAGTAGGGAAGGGTTGTTGTAACTGATCTTACTCAGAGTTCTGGGGGGGAGGGCTGGTGTTGCAATCCCCTCCCCATTTTTGCTGAGTCTTAGCAGTCCCTCTAGTGGTAGAAGCTGTCATGACAGAGAAGCAAGCAGTAGACTGGGGCAGGAGGAGCCCCATACCACTTTTAAAACCATTTGAACCAATATTTATTTATTTAAGTATTTGTGCTCTACCTTTCCACATAGATCAATAGCCACTCCCACACACCGTGACAGTGGATTTCATAAATTAAATATGCTTTGTGTGAAGAAATACTTTCTTCTGCCTGTCTTTAATCTACTGTGTTTAGTTTCGTTTAGTGATCATAAGGCCCAATGTTATTGAAGAGGGAAAGAGGAAATGTATTTTTCAAACAGTTCATAATAACATCTATGATATTACCCAATATTGTTGTTTTTCCCAAATCAAAAGCTAGCAAAGTTACTCTAAGCTCTGAAGAAGACACGTATAGGATTTGGTACTTCTCTCCTTTATTGCAAAGCTTTTTTTAAAAAAAAAAGTCAAATCTATTAAAATATTAGTGAATTTAATAGGGCAACATGAAATATTACTTGCCTTTCTCAACATGTAGTCATGTTTTCAAAAAGCAAGTCTTAAGTATTATCAACATAGTGGTGATGAAAATATATACTGTTGCAAACTCAGGATCTATTTCCCTTATTAATATGAATTAATATTAATCTGGGCTTGACACTTGCTTCTGAAAAGGTTGATTGGATGGAGGTGCTTGGGTCATTTAAAAAATCGCTAGTGGAACAACTGGTTTGTAACCTATTTTCCATTTGCGCAGTTTATTAAGTTTTTCTAGGATTCCATAAAAAGCTGTTTACTCCCAAATACACCAAAGTCATTTCCCCAATATATTAAGTGAAGCCTCCTCAACCTTTTCAGATAAACCTTAACAACATACAAGACCTGCCACGGTGCAAGCATGTGTTGGGAAGTTACATGGCATCTTGGTCATATGACAGGAAGAGGAGGAGCCAGAGCATCTGAAGCTGCCTGTGCTAAAGAATGAATATACTGCCTTGCTGCTTCTCTCAAGATTAAGGTTCCCAGGTGCCCACCGGTGGCAGGCAAACTCCCGGGGGTTTGCCTCCTTGCCCGCCAACGCACTAGTGAACAGTGAGAGGTGGTAAGCCCCTCACCAGCAGGCACCCCGGACTATGTGCAGTGCGCGTGCGCTCCTGAGGTGTACGACGACACCACTTCCAGAAGTGACATCACACCAGCCATGTGAATGCTTCCGCACCTCCTTTGGAGCCAATTTTGACCTCAAACGGGCCAAATCGGCCCTGCACAGAGTGCAGGAATGCTCATGCATCCAACACAATGACATCAGCCCCCCAGAAGTGACATCATCACGCTTCCAGCACCTCCTGCCGGGAAGGTAGAGGGGCCTGGCAACCTTACATCAACATGCATTCAAAGAAAGGCAGAATATGTGGCACCTTTGCTCTTTGCACATGCACAGCAAAAATGGTAACCCATCTGAGGGTTGAAGACCACCACTCTAAAGTTCTAATTAGAACAATATCTAGGGTAGATTGAAGACTCGGCCCCCTAACCACTACTGTGAAGAAAAGGACCAGGAGCTAGCAAACTATACAGCCCAGCCAACCCCAGTTATGGGCAGGCAAGGAATGACTTGTCCCAGTGCTACATTTCCAATGCTCCTTCTCCAAAAATTATCCAGGGGAAGTTCCATTGTCCTTAGCTTCAACACTTTCCTCTTTGAGCTGCATCCCCCTTTATACTCTCTCTTTATACTAATATATCTCCTATTTTCTTTCTTACATTGCCAGTCTCTCCATTCTTCCAATATCTCTTTATCAGTCCCGTTAGTAATTCCTTCACCGGCTTTTATCTCCCCATCTGTTTCTTCTCCTCTCCCCATTTTCCATCTCCACATCTCTTTCACTTGCCTCTCCGTCTCTTCTTAGTTATAGCTCCTTTTTCTCATATTTGTAATTACTCTTCTAGGTGCACTGAATGCTGTGTATATGTAGTGGGGATTTGTGGGACAGCCTTGCAGTGGCTAGTCTCCTTTCTCCACGGTTGAGGACAGAGAGGCTGTTTCCACACGTCTTCTCCCCCTCCTGAAAAATGGCGCAAAACTTACAGAACGATGCACCTTCATGGCGCGATTTCCTGACATGACTTTGCTTCGTGGCGCGATGATGTCAGAAAACGCGCCATGAAGCGAATTCATGATGGAAAATCGTGCTATGAAGGCGTGCTGTTCCGTAAGTTTTGTGCCATTTTTCGGGAGGGGAGGATGTGTGGAAACGGCCATGGTCATGTTAGGGGAGCAGTTATTGCCTCGCCACCCCTTAGTATGTGGTGTTCCTCAGGGGTCAATACTCTCCCCGATGTTATTTAACATCTATATGTGTCCTCTCGCCCAGCTGGTGTGGAGTTTTGGATTGGGTTGTCATCAATATAATGATGACACCCAACTTTATCTGTTGATGGACAGCCGGCTGGAATCCGCCTCAGATACTTTGGCCAGTGATTTGGAGGCTGTGACTAGCTGGTTAAAACAGAGGCAACTGAAATTGAATCCCATGAAGACAGAGGTCCTGCACCTGGATCGTGGGCTGACAGGTCCTGGGATCCACCTCCCAACCCTTGATGGGACACTGCTTGCCCCTGTGCTGGTGGTGAGGAGTTTGGATGTGGTCCTGGATGCCTTCTTGACAATGGAGGTCCAGGTCACGGTGGTTGCCAGATCTACATTTTTTAATCTTCACCTGGCCAGCAACTTGTTCCCTCCCTCTCGACCGATGACCTAACTGCAATGATCCATGCAACGATCACCTCCAGGTTGGATTACTACAACTTGGTCTATGTTGGGCTGCCCTTGGGTCTGCTCCAGAAACTACAATTGGTCCAGAATGCAGCAGCGCGTATCCTGACTGGGACTGCGTTCTGGTCACATATAACACCGGTTTTGCGCCAGCTGCACTAGCTCCCAGTAGTATTCTGGATCAGATTCAAAGTTAACCTTTAAAGTCCTTAGCGAACTGGGACCAGCATGCCTGCGGGACTGCCTCTCACCATATGTTCCCCAGAGGCTGCTTCATTCGGCAGATGAACACCTACTAGTAGTCCCTGGCCCCAAGGAGGTTCGCCTTGCCTCAACCAGAGCCAGGGCTTTCTCGGCCCGGGAACAAATCTGGTGGAACTCTTTGTCTGCAGCAACTCTGGTTCATTCAGAATTGCTATCTTTCTGCTGGGCCAGCAAGACAGAGATGCATCAACTGGAGTCTCTGATCAAGATTTGGGTCCAGTAGCATTTTAAAGACCAACTAGATTTCCAGGGTATGATTCCACATGGTGAGATTCAGAACAGATTGCAACCCCCCCCTCTCCCCCCAAAACAAAAAACCAAACACCCCATGTATTTTCTTGTTTCAAGTAAAAAATTGATGGAATTTGGAGAACCATACCACATCAACAGCTTGACTGGTGCAACATTAACTAGAACACAATATTACACCAGTGTTGCAGTAATGTTATGATAGCACTGTAGGCAACCATGCCAGAGCAAATGTTTTAGATCAGGTTAAAAAAGAGAGATGAGGCAGGTCAAGAATTCTTTGGTGAAGACGTACCGCTTTTCTCCTAAACAAAATTTTTGTGTAGGCAGAGATCAGTTTTAATTTTTAAAAGCATCTCTCCTTGGAAGTTGTCCAAAAAGGGGGAAAAATTGGCAGACCAGAAACTCCCAAACCCGAAACTACTTCAGAAGAAAGTCAAGCCGTGGGCTGGAAATAAGGGCAGTTCTATAAAAAGATATAACATTTAACATGCTTGCTTTATTTCCCCTCTTAGGTGTTTTGTGACAAATGCACTGGTTGTAAATGTTTGAATAGTTCTTGTTTTTTCCATGGGCAGTAGCCTAGTAAACTTAACAGCATTACCTCCAACCACACCAGCCACGTTATCCTAAGCAGTGTGGCACCATTCTAAGCACGTTTATTTTAGTGGCCTCAGAAGTGTATAACACTGCTTTAGGATAGCACTCTTATCTGTTTAGGCTGGAGCATGAAGTCTAAGGGATTAAGCACTCAATATCTACTGAATTTCAGTTGGAGCCAAGCCACTGTGGGCTGCTTCATATATCATCTAGGGGCACATCTATGTCTGAAACCTTGCGTACATTTTTCAGGGAATGGTGGCCAGTTCTAGCTCCCTGGCTTGCAGATCTGTTCATACATAAAACTTTTCACATTACATTTTTTTCCCGTGCACACAGCGCATTCTGCAGGAATACATCAAACGTGTATTACACAACGTGGCTTCCTTCTTTGAAACTGCATTCATAGTTACAAAATAGTAAAGAAGGCCTTGTAAGTATCTCAGCCCCTTGAGCTAAAGATTGTTACAAATATTTGACTAGATTATTACATCTGCAACTGCTGTGGCTCCCCAGTTAGGTTGCTGAATTGTCAGAGCTCAATCCACTGGTATGAAGTGTCTTGCCGGAAGAAAGGGAAAGGAATGAACAGGGGGAAATTATGTGAGTGGTTGCTAAGGAACTACCTACATCTCCTGTTCAGAACACAGATATGATAGGGAGCACATGAGAGACTTTCAAGTTTACTTTTTTTCCATAATAAGCCTCAAAATATTATAGCAACTAGGAAAGGGCCCTGTGGCTGACCAAAAACGAAACCAAAAATCTTCACCTCAAGAGTAATAGGATTTGGCAGTAGCATCATGTTCTTAGGATGATGTGTACCCGGCTGAGGTTTGCTGTTTTTGTGACTGGAGATGTAGCATTTTTAGAATATGTTTTAATGCATCCTTTTAATGCATCCACTCCCCACAGCAGACCTGCATAGGAAGTTTCGACTTTTGCTCATTGAGACAATTGCCAGGGACCAGTACAGACAATAATGCCCACATAATTGACTTCCTGATGTGAGTGCAGGGACATCTTTGATAAAGCGCCTGATTTTCCCCGTGATACTTCTCATGCTTATGGACTACATTACCATACTGGGACATGGGAGGCTACATCATCTGGGTATTTCTCTTACAGTACACTTACTGAATTATTAGCTTTTGCTGGAAGCCTGTAACAAGTTATTACAGCTAAAATTATTCCTTATTCTGGGTGTAGATAAACAAGGGACGAGTTATCCAAGTCATCCATTGAGTCTAGATATTCCAGGTTAAAGTTCAGATTAGATGTAGATTTACACTCATTTGAGGGAGAAAACCAGATGCCACAAATGAGAGGCATTATGTTAGAGGTATTTGTAAACAATAACAACAGCCATAATCTTATGTGCATCAGAAGTGAGGCGCTGCAATAGCACCTCGTTTGAGTTTGTCTTCAGCACCATCTGCTGGGGTGGGAATGTGGAGAGAGAATACAGGAAGTGGATCGCATAAGGCTGCAACTAAAGAACTGCGTTCTGATTTAAAAGATGTCCAGGATACACAAGGGATAAACCAGGATAAACAAGGGATTTCATTGCCACGAGATGCGGTGGTGGCAATTAACTTAGGTGGCTTTTTTAAAAAAAAGATAGGGCAAATTCAGGTTGGATAATATCAAGAACTATTCACCCTGAAAGCTAAAAATGGCATCTCTGTGTTGAGAGGTGGTGTAATTTTGACTACTAGTTGCTGGAGGGCAAACAACAAGGGACTCCTCTTAAATCATATTGTAAGATGCCATGACCTGTGGGAGAAGCAAAGTAGAAATGTTTGAAATAAAATAAATCATGTCTTTTCTGAGAGCTTTGCATACATATTTGGCTAACTGGTGTTGGAAATAGATCATTTGATTCTTGATAAATTGTTAATCCGTTTTCCAAGGCGTTGAAAACATGTGGCCTCATAACACCCCTGTGAGGTAGGCTGGGCTGAGAGATAGTGTCTTGCCTATGAGCATGTGTTTCATAGTTCAGAACAGATTCACTACATTTAAAATTCAAGTAGAAGTATATATTGCCTTCGACAATATATAGAAGTACCAGAGTTTGCAAAATATGAGCATGGAACTGATCATTGTGATTAATGCATGTTTTAATAGTTACTAGGCTTCCCTGGATTAAAGACAGAAGGAGATACTAGAAAATAATTGCTCCCCATTTCTGTGTTTAATGCAGATAAACCTCCAGGGCCGTATAATGCATACATTACAGGAAGTTTCCAAAATTTGGTGAATGTTGACATTTGTGTATGGTTGCTGACAATCCTATATGAATATCCTGAATTCCTGAAAACAGATGTATATTTCCCTCTTTTTCAGATATTCAGGTGTAAGTACAATCACATTTCAGTGACTATCAGTTACTCACCAGCTTTATCTGGGATTATCAATACTCACATATAAAGCCTTCAGTCTTCAAATTTCAATCATTCACTCTGTGTCAAGAATATAATGTCAGCTTCGGTACTACCGACTGATATTGCATATATATTATTAAATAGGTTTCAATAACCCTTTCTTTCATTTTTGCAAAAGGATGGAACCATTTGCCCTGATCCCTCCCTTCACTATGAACCCAGCCGGTGGGGTCCTAAAAATAATAAATCCAATAATGGATATTTGAAAAGCATTTAAACTGCTACATTAAGGATTACTGCAAAACAATAGTACTATGAGCCAATTCATATACTTGAATATGCAGGAAAAACCTGCTCATGTGGTCTACTTATGTGAGCAATCTAACAGCAGAAGCAAGAGACTTCCATGACATCATGGCTTCTCTGATATTCTACAGCTTGTATGAATAGACCACCCATGAGCGTTTTCCCATATATTAAAATGGCTAAACGATCTCTATACCAGTGATGGATATAGTTCCTTGCTTCATGGCTGAATACTACAGATTCCAAAAGAAAGAGAAATAGTACAGAGTGCAGTAGCACCTTTAAGACTAACCAACTTTATTGTAGCATAAGCTTTCGAGAGCCACAGCTCTCTTCGTCAGATGCATCTTTATCAGATGCAAAAGAGAGTGTATCAGATTTGATTAAACTTTCATTTTTATTCTGAACCTGTACAGAATATGAGGCTTTAGGTTACTCAGCCCTTCAAAGGTCCTCTGCCTTGAGCAACTCAGCCCCTTCTCCTTATACATGGAACTGACGCTCAGAACACCTATGGGATGTATGCACGTGCTGTCAACTTGCAGCTGACTTATGGCAACTCCAGCAAGGAGCAGAGGTGGTTTGCCATTGCCTCTCTCTGCAGAGCAACCCCTCCTTCCTTGGTGGTCTCTCACCCAAGTACTGACCCTGCTTAGCTTCCAAGATCTGATGAGACTGGGCTATTGCACGCTGCCTCCCCCACACCCTTTCAAGTATCCCTTTCAAAGGGTATCCCTTTCAAAGGGTAGAGGGGACCTTTTCCGTGAAGCCTTTGACAGAACCCCATAGTTCCCATTTGCTACTGAAACTAATCCCAGCGGTACTCAGTGGCAAGTTTACCTCATCACAGACCATCAGGATAAATGCCCATGGAGACCCCCAAGTGTCCAGGGTAGTTTTCTGTAGTAGACCACTATGTCTGTTGGCAAACAAACAACAGTCTTGTGTCATACTTTGTGAAATGCTCTGAGTGGGTGTTAAGTTGTCCTGAAGGACGGTATATAAATTGAATGTTGTTGTTGTTGTCGTTGTTATCTAGGACAGTATAATCCAGTGCTCAGAACCAGTTTCTTCACTCTCATCTTTGCCAGGGATGGCTTCCTACCCATATGTTGTTCCCTAGGAGGCACAACTGCTATTAGTTGAGCTGGGGCATGTTCACTGGATCCAGTTTGATCCAGTTTGCACTGCATTCTCAGTATCCCTTATGAAGGGTTGTCTGTCTCTCACTGTGTTCTGGAAACTATTTCTCTCTCTCAGGTTGTGGTCTCACCTGACAGTCCCAACCCCTGATCTTCTTGCATCACTGCTTGGGATTTACTTCCTGTTTCCAGAGATTTCTTTTCCACTCTTGGCAATTCAGTTCTGGAAACTGGTTCCAGGATGGAGTGTTGGGTATAATCCTGTTGATTTCTGCTTCATGTTAGATAACATTATCTGAGGTAGAGCAATTGTAGTAAGAAGACCGAGGATACTATTCTTTAGTTATTTAATTAATTAATTAAAAATTTATTCTGTTCTCCCCACTCAGAGCGGATCACAACATTATACAATATACAACAAAAATACAGAATAAAATTTAGCAGCATAAATATAATCATCAATAACAACAATATTTTTAAAACAGCCATGCACATATTGAACCCCCACTCAGCCTAAACAACTCGTGGGGCAGGGTGGCCAGTTACAGATGGATACAGGATCAGGAGGACATGCGCTCCCCCTGTGGCAGGAGGCCAATGTGGACAGCTTGGGTGGCCCACCCACCTCAGTCGCCATATGCCTGGTGGAACATCCCTGTTTTGCAGGCCTGGCAGAAAGGTAATAGATCCAAATGAACCTGAGTTGATGCAGGCAGAGAGTTCCACCAGGTTGGTGCTAGGGCTGAGAAAGCCTTGGCCCTGGTTGAGGCAAGGTGAACTTCCTTGGGGCTGGGGACCACCAGTAGGTGTTTGTCTGCTGAGCAAAGCAGCCTCCAGGGAATATATGGCGAGAGGTGGTCCCAGTCTGCTAAGGGCCTTAAAGGTTAAAACCAGAACCTTGAATCTGATCCGGAATTCAACTGGGACCCAGTGCAGCTAGCGCAAAACTGGTGTTATATGTGACCAGAACAGAATCTTGGTCAGGATGCACGCCACTGCATTATGAACCAGTTGTACTTTCCAGAGCAGTTTCAAGGGCAGCCCAGCATAGAGCAAGTTGCAGTAATCCAACCTGGGGGTGACTGTTGTGTGGATCACTGCAGCTAGGTCATTGGTTGAGAGGTAGGGAGCAAGTTCCCTGGCCTGGTGAAGATAAAAGAATGCAGACCTGGCAACTGCCGTGACCTGGGCCTCCGTTGTCAAGGAGGAATCCAGGACCCCACCCAAACTCCTCACTGCTGGTACAGGTGTTAGCAGCACCCCATCAAGGGTCAGGAGGTGGATCCCAGAACCTATCACCCCACACCCCAGGTGCAAGACCTCCATCTTCATGGGATTCAGTTTCAGTCTGTTCTGTTTTAACCAGTCACAGCCTCTAAAGCCCTGACCAAGGTGTCCAGGGTGGAATCTGGCTGGCCAGACATCAACAGATAGAGCTGAGTGTCATGAGCATATTGATGACAACCCAGCCTGAAGCTCTGCACCAGCTAGGTGAGGGGACTACTACTTTGCTGCATTGGATGTTTAAAATCCCCTGGACCCTATGGAGTACACCTGAGAGTGCTTAAAGAGCTTTCAAACCCTTGTCCATCATCTTCCAGGCCTCTTAGAGGACAGGTGATGTGTTGGAAGACTGGAGGAGGGCAAATATCATCCCGATCTTCAAGAAAGGGAAAAATGATGGTCCTGGGAGCAACAGGCCAGTCAGTCTGACTTCTGCTCCAGGAAAGATAGTGGAGCAGATATTAAAGGCATCAATCTGCAAGCACCTGACAGACAACATGGTGATATGGGGAAGTCAGCATGGATTTGTCCCCAGCAAGTCATGCCAGACCAACCTCATCTCCTTCTATGATTGAGTGACAGGCTTATTGGATTGCGGGAATGCTGTCATTGTAGTTTGGCTGTTTTCACATGCCTGTAACCTCTGGAAAATTGCGAAAAAACTCACAGCACAATGGCGATTTTCTGTCATGATCCTGTTTAATGGCATGATTTCTAACATCATTGCACCATTAAATGGGATCATGACAGGAAATCGCTCTATGAAGACGATGTCGTGCTGTGAGTTTTTTGTGATTTTCCAGAGGGTTTATAGGCATGCGAAAATGGCCTTTATCTGGATTTCAGTAAAGGTTTTGACAAGGTGCCTCATGATGTTCTGGCAAACTGTGGTCTGGACTCTAGGATGGTTAGATGGATAGGGATAACTGCACCCAAAGAGTAATTGTCAATGACATCATGTCTGATCAGAGGGAGGTGTCCAGTGGAGTGCCACAGGACTCGGTTCTGGGCCCAGTGCTTTTCAATATTTTTATAAATGATCTGGATGAGGGTGTGAAGGGATTAATCATTAAATTTGCAGATGACACCAAACTGAGAGGAGTAACAAACACCCTTGAAGATACAGATAGAATTCAACAAAATCTGAACACGCTGGAAAAGTGGGCAGACTTGAGTAAGATGTGACTTAACACAGAATAGTACCAGGTTCTCCACCTAGATAACAGAAATGCAAAGCATGCATACTGTATGAGGGATACACTTCTGGGTAGTAGTGTGTGTGAACAAGATCTCGGGATATGGGTGAATGGGAAGCTAAATATGAGCAGTCAGTGTGGTACAGCAACAAAAGCAAACACAATCTTGGGGTGTATCAATCAGGGCATAACATCCAAATCCCAGGATGCCATTGTTCCACTATATATTGTGTTCGTCAGGCCCCACCGGGAGTATTGTGTGCAGTTCTGGAGGCCTCACTTCACAAAGGACGTGGACAAACTGGAATGGGTGCAGAGGAGAGCAACCAGGATGATCAGGGGCCTGGAGACCAAGCCCTGTGAGGACTGAGGGACTTGGGAATGTTCAGTTTGGACAAGAGGAGGTTGAGGGGAGACATGATTACTCTCTAAATATTTAAAAGGATGTCGATTAAAGGAGGGAAGGGAGCTGTTCCTGTTGGCAGCAGAGGATAGGATGGGAAACAATGGGTTTAAAGTACAGGAGGGAAGGTACCGGCTGGATGTTAGTTACTTCATGTTAAGAGTAACTCAGCAGTGAAATCAGCTGCCTGGGGATGTGGTGGGTTCTCCCTCATTGGCAGTCTTCAAGGGCCAACTGGATGAATACTTGTTGGGGATGCTGTAAGCTGTTCCTGCATTGAGCAAAGGGTTGGACTAGATGGTCTATAAGACCCTTTCCAGTTCTATGATTCTATACTATATGCAGCTATTGCCAATGTAGGACAAACTATTCTTTGTACTAAAATGTGCCACTTCACCTCTGGGACAGCTGTTCACATTCAGATGTTCAATTGTTATACTATGTTCAGTTCACTTGGACCTCCTGAAACATACTACTGCCTTTTGATCCAAACCCTTATCTACTTGATTCCCAAAGCCTTTTTATAGCCTTGTGATTAAACATTTTCCTCCATCTATCTTTTGGGGAAGTAACTAGAAGCATCAGCATATTGCATCAATGAAATGAGAGGGCTCAGATAATGTTCAGTGATTCCACACACGTTGGATAATGCACTTCCAATCCTCTTTATAGATCATTTGGAACAGATTTTTTTGTGTGCGGAACAAAAAATCTACCTCAAACGATTGATAAAGTGAATTGAAAGTGCATTATCCAACGTGTGCGGAATCAGGAGAAAAAAAGATGGCAGCATTCTAAAGATACATTGGAATATATAGAGATAACAGAGAACACTTAGCAGTTAGATGAATACCTGAATTTCATAATGTGGCTTCTCTTCTATCTCTGCAAAACTGAGCACAGCTGATAGGCTAATTTCTGTGGAGAGGCGTGATCCATACATATAGATGTATGCCTGTGTCTACATGACATAGCTGTCTCAGTATTTGTCCCTCAATGGGGTCTCTGTTCTACTGCTATCTGTGTATAAAGCTGCTATTCTCTAAGAATGACTCATAAGTGAAAGTCTCTTACAATTAAATGTAAAATGTGATGTTTGTAGAATGGTAAAGATGAGGCCCTAATCCCTTAAACCTCCAGGAATTCAGAATTAACATTCCCATGACAACTTTAATCCTTAGACATTTGCAGAGGAGTACATGAATTTGCAGAAGGAGAAAAGAAATCCTGCCTAGAAGATCTGCTTATAAACTGGCCTGGTACCTGAACTCATCATTAGTGCTGAAATGCTGCCAAACTCACTTTTGGTTTCCTGATAGGAGCATAACAAGGTACAGCTGATTCCTTTAACTTCTCTCCTTCTCTAGCCAAGGCCTCTGTTTAGCACTTCAGACTGCAAACCTAAGAAAACTTTCCTGGGAGAAAACTTCACTGAATAAAATGGATTCTACTTTCAACGAGACCTACTTAGGATTTCTCCTGTAGTTTCTGGGTTTTTTTCCCCCCAGTAAGGGTATATTTCGTGGTTTTCATTTTGTACATTGTGATTTCACCAGATGTAGTTTGCTGCAAAGATTATATGAATCTGGTTGTTTGCTTCTTAAGAACTAGAATAGGTCCTCATGCATGTTTACACTATAAATATAAACTGTTTTCATACCTGTTTAGCTGTCTTGGATCAGATCCATCAGTTAACACTAGGAACTATTTTTTTTTAAAACTAGGAATAATAATAGGGTTACCAACTGGCCTGTTCCTTTAACAGAGTCTTAACAGGATATTATTTATCAGCTGCTGTAGCACAGCGGTTTGGCTGTGAGTCATCATTCTACTGGTTCGAATACCACCACTGCCATGAGCTCAGTACGTGGCCTTGGGTAAGTCACTCCTCTCAGCCTCAGCTCCCCAGCTGCATTGTAGGGATAATAATAACACTAACTTGTTCAACACTCTGGGTGGGGCACTAATCTGTCCGGAAGAGCAGTATATAAGCACAAGTGATGATGATGATGATGTAGGGTTACCAGGTCTTCTGCTATACCATAGCGTTTACCACAGAGTTTCTGCTGAATGCTAGAGAGACATGATGTCATTTCTGGGTTTGCCATAGAAAGGATGTCAGGTCCTCAATGTGATTGTGCTTCCCATGTGCCCACCTCCCAGTCTCTCATCAGGTGCCAGCCACCAGCTGACAACCCTATTACCAGGTTATATTTACCTCCATGCCATTATCAGACTAAATTGATCATTTTCACCAAATCCCCCTTCCCACTGTAGACCCCTCTCCCCCAGGAGCAGTCTTTCATGGAGATCCATGGGCTGGAGTGGGAAGGGGGAGGCAGGAACATTCCATTCTGTTGAAAAATTTATTCTGGATCCAGCCTTCAGCCTCTGTTTAAAGGATGAGACATTTTTCTCCAGGACAATCAGCAACTCTAGATAATATGACAATGAACCATCACAAAATTCCAGTTCAGTTTAAATAGGTAATATAACGTATGAAGATGCTTTATTTGTCACCTGGACTCTGGAGCAGTATTTCTAACAATGCCCAGCATTTTCTGCCATCTTTCTAGGTTTCAACTTCCTTTTAGTTTGAATTTTCTTTTTAATCTGAAGTGAAAAATGCACAATTGCATATAGTATTTTTTATTATATATTGCCTCTTGGACAATAACGGGGACTGCACCTCCTTCTTTTGCGCTATTTAAATTTTCAAGACCAGTACCAACAGGCTGGGTAAAATGTACCAAATCTCTCCTTTTAAATCAACTGGTAATGGAGAAGGACCACAAAGGAAGTGTAGGAATAGCACAGAAAATGGAAACAGAAAAAAAAATACTCTTCGACTTGGTGTCATGTTCATATTCACAAAAGTGGGATAGACTGATCTTATCAGTAACACCAGTTAAGTAAAGAATGAATACTTTTAACAACATGTACATAGCAAGCTAGATAACTGTCACTGCCAGCAATTGTAACAAGCAATCACTGAACAAGGAGTTAGCTGGGCTGGGTTGATCAAGTGGGTCCAGGAGATAGTAAATGTCTCTGCACAAAGGTGTAGTTCCAAGTGCATTGAAACAGGCAGTTTTGAGAGTCTCTCAACACAAGACCTCTTACCTGAGGACGCTCAAGTGAAGGGAGATGCAGTGTTAGCTGGGAAGAGTAGTTTAAAAAGACCTCTCTAGAGCCAGCAGAGACTGCTCTTCAGAGTGTTCATTTATTTCATCTTCACCTCCCCGAAGAGTATCTGAAGAAGTGAGTGGTGACTCACGAAAGTTCATACCCTGCCACAAATTATGTTAGTCTTATAGGTGCTACTGGACTCTTGCTCTTTTCTAATGAAATAAACAAATACTCTGAGGAGCAATCTTTGCTGGCTATAAAGAGGTGAAACTACACTTCCCAGCTAACATTGCATCTCCCTTCATTTGACTGTCCTTGTGTAAGAGGTCTCATGTAGAGAGACTCAGAGCCAAGCTACACATGACACCTTACACAGGTTGGACACTTGTCAGCTTACCTCAAGTTTTGATGGGAAATGTAGGTGTCCTGGTTTTACAGCTTGGCTCTCCATTACAGCTGCAAGACCAGGATGCCTACATTTCCCATCAAAACTTGAGGGAAGCTGACAAGTGTCCAACCTGTGTCAGGCGTCACTTGTAGCTTAGCTCTCAGATCTCTGGATCTCAGGTGCCCTAAACTGGCACCTGATGGCCAACATTCCTTTTGGGGCAAGGTGCTTGAGCAGGTAATGGCTATACAGATTCAGGTGGTCTTGGAGGAGATGGATTATTTAAACCCATTTCAGTCTGGATTCAGGCCTGGCTTTGGACAGAAATGGCCATGGTTGCACTGACTAATGAATTTCTCTGGCAACATGACAGGGAACTGCATCCTTGTTGATTCTCCTGTACTTTTTGGTGGCTTTTGATACCATCGACCATGATATCCTTCTGGAGAGGTTGGCTAGGTTGGGAGTGGGGGACATCATGTTTTGTTAGTTGCACTTTTACTTGACTAGCCGATGCTGGAGTGTTTGCTGTGGCAGTGCGGCTTGGCCTTGATGCCTTTAGGCAGTGAAGTTCTTCAAAGTTCCATCTTGTCTCCCATGCTGGATATTGACTAGGGTTGCCAGCTCTAGCTCCAACAATAGTGGTAGCATATGAAGGTGGATATTGGGAAAATGGTATTGTGCAACACCTTGACATGACTTCCAGATTGGAACCCAGAAGTGATGTCACCACATTGCGCAACACTGTAGGATTTTCCCCAAGCTCTGTGGTAAAAACAGAGAATGTGAACCTTGTTATAGCATTTGCAGCATACTTGTTAAAGAACAAGCTTTAATTAAAGGTTTCCAAGTGGTCTCCAGCACAGCCTCCAGCACAGATCTTTAAAACAGTTGCTACGGTTAAAATATTCAGCTTCTACATAACACAGAACAACAACTACCACTAATACAGATCCCACGCAAGGCATTCAAGTGTGCAACAGCACCACCTACTGGTAAGAATGATTATATAATCATTACAATTTTCACCCCTTTAATTAAACCTATAACAGAATATTTAGGAAGGCATATAATCTCTAAACCAAAAAGGGTTTTGTGTGTGTCTTCTTGCTCATGTTCTGTATTCATAAGCCAAGCCTATGTCATTGATAACTGAGGCTTCGGGTTCTGGATATCTTGCTAGGTCCAAAGTCTATTCTATTGGAATAGTGGGGATTTTGCCTGTAGTGTCATCTCAGAATCTCCTGGGCTGGCTATTCTTCCTTAAAGACTGGATGCCTTCAGAAGGTAGAGGTACATGTCTGCTGTAGGCTTCTGAGTGTGTTGCTCATCCTTTCCCACTTGAAACATCATAACACGATGCTCCTTAGTCCCATGTGGTCCTATATAGTTGTGCCCCCCCCCCAATATGAGTTACAGCTTGACTGCAAGACCGGTTCCCCCTCCTTTTGGCCACCCATTTGTGTACTATTGGCAGGGATGGGGTGTAAGGTCGCTGTCTGGGGGCGGTGTTGTTAACAGGGATTCTGTAGTTTTATTGAATTTTTAATGTAAATTATGTTTTACTGATGTAACCCGCCCTGAGCCCACTTGCGGGGAGGACAGGATATAAGTTTAATTAATAAATAATAAATAAATGTGCAAGAGGAGACTCGGTAGGATACCATGGATGATAGTATCGAAGGCGGCTGAGAGATCCAGCTGAGAGATCCAGCAGAACTTGCATAGGGTCACATTCCCCCATCTAATTCTCAGTAGAGGTAATCAACCAAGATGGCCAAAGCACGCTCTGTTCCAGATCCTGGCCTGGAGCTAGAAATGGGTCCAGAAAACAAGCCTCTTCCAAGAACCCCTGGAGCTGAGAAGCATTCACTTGCTCTAGCAAGTGCCAGTTCCAGATTTGGTTGGGCAGGATCAACTTCATTAAAATTATCGCTTGGTCCAGGAGCAGCAGGGAAGGCTCTATCAAATAGCTTTCATGGAGCACATGAATAAATATGCAGATTTCCCCCTTCTTTCCTCCTCCTTGCTTGCATTCATTTCTGCTTTTCAGAAGGGCAAGGCCGCCCTCATGTAGGCCTTTTAAGGGCTTGCAGAGCTGCTTGTAAGAGCCACAATCTGCACTGGAAAGCTGCAGGTAAAATGCTTTGGCATCCCCGTCTTAAAACATTGCTGCTTTCTGACCACTCCACTCACTCACAGAGACCAGAAGCTCAAAGTCAGCCGGCTACTTGCTGATTTCAGGTCCACCTAAATAAATTTCTTCTCGGGCAATAAGGCTTTTGCCATCATGAAGCCGCTGCCACCAGGTGCACCACACTCTTAAAGGAACAAACTTTAATAAAAGGTTTCCAAGTGGTCTCCAGCACAGTCTCCAGCACAGATCTTGAAAACAGTAGCTACAGAACACAGAACAACAACTAGATCCAATATGGAACCAACCCAAGCCCTCAGATGTGCTCCAGAAACACCCACTGGTAGAGGTGGTTATATAATCATTACATGTAGTACAAAACGGCACTTCTGGATTCCTTCCTGGAAGTGATGTTGTGGTATTGCATGATGCTGGTCCCCTCCCCCATATTCCTCTTATTCAATTGAGCACTGGCAGGCGGATGGGTGTGGGCAGTTCCAGTGGGGGTAACCTACGGTGGCAACCCTAATCCAAGCCTATAGCAAGAGGTTTGGGTCTCCTCCATGACATGTAGCACCGTTTATCGGTTTCAGCGAATACAGCAGCTTTGGCCAATCTTGCTGAACGAGAGGTTTGGGTTTCCTCCATGACACATAGCACCTTTTATTGGTTTCAGCGAATGCACCCACTTCAGCCAATCTTGCCGAATGAGAGGTTCGGGTCTCCTCCATGAAACATAGCACCTTTTATCGGTTTCAGCGAATGCACCAGCTTCCGCCAATCTTGCCGAACGAGAGGTTCGGGTCTCCTCCACAACACATAGCACCTTTTATCAGTTTCAGTGAATGCACAAGCTTCAGCCAATCTTGCCGAACAAGAGGTTTGGGTCTCCTCCACGACACGTAGCACCTTTTATCGGTTTCAGCGAATGCACCAACTTTGGCTAATCTTGCCGAATGAGAGGTTCTGGTCACCTCCACGACACGTAGCACCTTTTATCGGTTTCAGTGAATGCACCAGCTTCGGCCAATCTTGCCACAATGATACCTGATCTGATTTTATTCAGGTTAGATTACCGTAATGCACTCAGTTGTGGAGCTGCTTCTGAAAACAGTTTGGAAACATCAGCTGGTCAAAAAAGGGGCAGCCAGACAACTGTTGGAGAGGAATAAAGGGATCTTTAATGCTGAAAGGTCTGTACTAGCTGCCCATCTATCTCAGTTTAAAGTGCTGGTTCTTATTTTTAAAGCTCTAAATAGTTTGGGGCCAGGGTACCCGAAGGATTGCCTCCTCCCATACTACCCAGCCAGCCAACTAAGATCTTCCTAATCATGAGCCGTGCTCCCTGTGCCTCCACCTTCATAGGTAAGGTGGACGGCAGCCAGTGACAGAATTTTTTAGTTTTGTCACAACGCCTGTGAAATGCCCTGCCCCTTGCGGCTCACCCGAGGGCTACACTAGTGCCTTTTAGATGTCGTGCCAATTTATTTTAACCCAAGCTTTTAAGTTTGTTCGTTTGAATTTTAATTTATTCAATAAAACATTTTAACATCCTTTTATAGTCTGCTTTTAGTGATAGAACTGTGTGAGACTCGTTTTAAGCTGCTCAATGGTTTAAGTTTTTATGATCTGGCTGGGTTTTTAATAATGGGTTTTAGGATGTTTTTAATTTTGTTTTATTTGTAAGCCTCCTGGAACAGGTTCCCTGGGCAGGTGGCACAGAAATATTATAAATAAAAAATAAATAAATAACATACAGTAATTTTAAAAAGTTTTATGTCTAACCTTTTTTTAGGGAGACTATTTTACATTCAAGGTAGTCTTTTGGGTAAAAATAGTTGTTATGATTAACTAAAATGGGATTGGTCCTAGAACTGTTGGGCTTAGTTGTCAATATTCACCCATCATTCTTGACTCAGAGTGTTTTTGGTCCCTGGTGGGATATATTTTCTGCTCTACGTTTGAATATATATGTCAGCTAGCCTCTCTGTTGGGGCTGCCAGCTCACCTTCTCCCTTCCACTCATTGACCTGTACCGCAGCTCTAGTTCTGGACCAACTGTAATATCTGTTTACTCCTTTCTTCTGTTGTTTTCTAAATTTTATTTGCAACTTAGGCTCTGTCTGTTTCATCTTTCACCTTCCCTGACTAGCCAATGCTCAGTACCAAGATGGTAGCAGAAAGAGCTTCCTTTCCTTTCCTTTCCTTTCCTTTCCTTTCCTTTCCTTTCCTTTCCTTTCCTTTCCTTTCCTTTCCTTTCCTTTCCTTTCCTTTCCTTTCCTTTCCTTTCCTTTCCTTTCCTTTCCTTTCCTTTGAATCTCATTAATTCATAAATCTTGAGCTGCGGAAAATACTTATTCCTGATTTCTTGGATACAAGGGCTAAAAGGATTGAGACATTTTTGCAATAGAGTAAATTTAGAATCCTTATCACTAAGCAAAAAAGCCAGAGCTTTGGGAGTATTAGGGGACAGTTGATTAATTAAAGGCTTAATCCCTTGTATTTTCATAGAACCTACATTCAAGCAGGGCATGAAAGGTTGTATTCATCCTATTAAGGCCACAAGTGCAAATTCCGTCAGAATAGGGCCTATTCAAAAATCTCCCCTGTAAAACCATTGCTGGTATAATATTCAGTCTTGCAAACAAGAAAGCTCTGCAGTATCATGGAATTGTAAGATAGTACATATGGGGGGGTAGGGATGTGCGTTTTGGCATTCAGAATGCCGAAAGAATGCCGAAACAAAAGTGTTTCGGCTTCTTTCGGGTAACCTGAAACGTTTCGGGGAATGCCGAAATGTTTCGGCATAGCCGAAAGAAAAAGCCGAAACGTTTCGGGATTCTTTCGGCATTCTTTCGGCATTCGAGAATCGCCATTTTGTTTTTGCTAGCCGTTTGCCTTAGCAAGCGGCTAGCAAAATCCTGCTGGAAGCAAAGGCTTCCTGCAGGCTCTTAGAAGAGGGGAGGGGGGGGAGAAGGAGTGAATCACTCACTCCTTCTGTCACCCCCCACCCCTCTTGCAAAGGAGGATAGGGAATCCTGCTTTGCCTTGCAAATGCAAGGTGCAAGCATTGCATTGCACTTTGCATTTGCAAAGCAGCAGAGATTCCCGCCAAAACTAACAGGTAGGGGAGGGGGAGCAGGAGGAGGGTGGCTCTTGGAGTGTGGGTGGGGAAAGGCAGGGGAGGGGGGACTTTAGGAGTCACCAATCCCTCTGCTGTATTTTCATGCCAGCCAATAGATTTAAATCTTTGGCTGAGGCTGCAGCAGGGGGTTTAAATTTGGAGCTAGACTGTCTGGAGCACCTCTGTTGCTGCTGCTGCTGACCGAGAGAGGAGAAGAAGAGAGACTGCACTGCACCTGGAGCCTGGAGGACATCTGCCTGGAGGATCAACTGTGCTGCTGGACATCCTGAGAGGACACCTGGTAGGCCTTTTTAAAATTTTTGAAAATTTTTTTGATGCTGGGCAATGTGCTGCTGTGGCCTGCCTCTGCAAAAAGGTGTTGCAGTTTATTCTTGGCATGGCCTGGGGGACAGGTTGGGCAGACAATGTTTGATGGTGGGGGGGGGTTTCAGCATTGGTTGTTGTGCTTGCCTTCTTTAAGCTTGATCTACTGTTTTAAGATTAAAACAAGAGTGTGCCAGCTTTGGGCCTACACAGGCCAGAAGCTCTGCTGGGTGTCTTTGGTGCCTTTCTTCTGGCTGGCTCTCACAGTTATGCTTCACAATCTGGAATGGTGTGGCTTATTTTTCTGTGTCTGGTCCCCTGCTTGCAAGGATTCCCAACAGGCTCCGTCCTGATCAACTGTGCCAGCCTGCGGCCCACACACAGGTCTGCTGCTTTGGCTTTGGTAACCCTTTTTGGTTGCTGGCCTGGCACTCACAGTTGTGCTTCACAAACTGGAATGGTGTGGGCTTTTTTCCTGTGTTTGGTCCCCTGCTTGCAAGGATTCCCAACAGGCTCTGTCCTGAACAACTGTGCCAGCCTGCGGCCCACACACAGGTCTGCTGCTTTGGCTTTGGTAACCCTTTTTGGTTGCTGGCCTGGCACTCACAGTTGTGCTTCACAAACTGGAATGGTGTGGGCTTTTTTCCTGTGTTTGGTCCCCTGCTTGCAAGGATTCCCAACAGGCTCCGTCCTGATCAACTGTGCCAGCCTGCGGCCCACACACAGGTCTGCTGCTTTGGCTTTGGTAACCCTTTTTGGTTGCTGGCCTGGCACTCACAGTTGTGCTTCACAAACTGGAATGGTGTGGGCTTTTTTCCTGTGTCTGGTCCCCTGCTTGCAAGGATTCCCAACAGGCTCCGTCCTGAACAACTGTGCCAGCCTGCGGCCCACACACAGGTCTGCTGCTCCGGCTTTGGTAACCCTTTTTGGTTGCTGGCCTGGCACTCACAGTTGTGCTTCACAAACTGGAATGGTGTGGGCTTTTTTCCTGCGTCTGGTCCCCTGCTTGCAAGGATTCCCAACAGGCTCCGTCCTGATCAACTGTGCCAGCCTGCGGCCCACACACAGGTCTGCTGCTTTGGCTTTGGTAACCCTTTTTGGCTGCTGGCCTGGCACTCACAGTTGTGCTTCACAAACTGGAATGGTGTGGGCTTTTTTCCTGTGTCTGGTCTCCTGCTTGCAAGGCTTCCCAACAGGCTCCTGAACAACTGTGCCAGCCTGCGGCCCACACACAGGTCTGCTGCTTTGGCTTTGGTAACCCTTTTTGGTTGCTGGCCTGGCACTCACAGTTGTGCTTCACAAACTGGAATGGTGAGGGCTTTTTTCCTGTGTCTGGTCTCCTGCTTGCAAGGCTTCCCAACAGGCTCCTGAACAACTGTGCCAGCCTGCGGCCCACACACAGGTCTGCTGCTTTGGCTTTGGTAACCCTTTTTGGTTGCTGGCCTGGCACTCACAGTTGTGCTTCACAAACTGGAATGGTGAGGGCTTTTTTCCTGTGTTTGGTCCCCTGCTTGCAAGGATTCCCAACAGGCTCTGTCCTGAACAACTGTGCCAGCCTGCGGCCCACACACAGGTCTGCTGCTTTGGCTTTGGTAACCCTTTTTGGTTGCTGGCCTGGCACTCACAGTTGTGCTTCACAAACTGGAATGGTGTGGGCTTTTTTCCTGTGTCTGGTCTCCTGCTTTCAAGGATTCCCAACAGGCTCTGTCCTGAACCACTGTGCCAGCCTGCGGCCCACACACAGGTATGCTGCTTTGGCTTTGGTAACCCTTCCCGTTTGCTGGCCTGGCACTCACTGTTTTGCTTCACATTCAGGTTGTTTATCGTTGGTGGACCTCTTCTGGACTGGACTGCACTTGGTGGACATCGGCCTGCAGATCTCTGCGTGGAGGATCAACATTGCTGGACATCTGCAGTGGTGGACTGGTAGGGTTGTTGTAAAATTTGTTTTTTGAGCTTATGTCTGCTGCTGTGCCTACCTGCGAGCATATGTTTTGGCTCGGTCTTTATGGCTTGGGCTAGGGGGGGGCATTTTCTGGTTGGGCAAGAAGACATTGTTTGGGGGTTAGGGGGGGCCAGCATTGATTGCAGTGCCTGCTTTCTTTCATGTTTCATTTGTCAAGTTTGAGTGTGGGGTGGGCTTGAACTACTGTTTCACAGGACTAAAAAATGAGTGTGCCAGCTTTTGGCCTGCAAAGGCCAGAAGCTCTGCTGGGTGGATGTGTTTTGTTTTGCTGCTGGTTGGCCCTAGCCTTTCAGGGGGGGGGGCTGACTTGGCTTGTGCAACGGGGCCTTGAATTTTGGGGGTTGCGTGTGCGGCATGTGGTGTTGACTCTGTTAACATTTCCAATTTTCTTGACAGCATCGCGGAGGAGAGGAGGACCAGCTGCAAGACCGCCTGAACATCGCTGGACTGCAGGACTGGTGTTAGTGTGAGCGAGTCCGGGTTCACATTTGGGTGGGCTTGGGGGTGGGTTCTTGCTAGCTTGGGAGGAGGGAGGCTCATCTTCAAAACACCACATCCACACCCCACACCAACATACCACAGATACATTGGTCCCGCTAAATAGTGTCTCTTAGGTAGGTAGGCCAGTTGGTAGGTGATCAGTGGATAATTGCCCTCAACATAATTATTAGGGAAACCAAGCCTAGTTTTTTTAAAAAAACTAAATAGGGACTCAGCAGGGAAAGCATTAGTGAGTGAGTGTTAGGTTTGAATTATATATATATATATATATATATATATATATATATATATATATATATATATAAAATTTGTAATAGCTGTCAATAGGCTTCCCATTAGTGCCCCCATAACTAGGGTTCCACTGCCCATCTCTGGCACCCGTGGTGGTGCCAGGCCGGCCCGGGCATACTAGTGTGTGAGTGTTTAAGGCTTAGTCACCTCTGTTATTGGGGTTTAGGGCCAGCTCAATTCCAGAGGAATTCAGCTGATTGGCAGGCTCAGGTTCCCTGACATAAATAGGGTTGCTTAAAAAGGCACTTGATTGTTCATCTCCAAGTCACAGAGCCACTAGAAGCACAGATTTAGAGCAGGTTAGTTAGGTCTTGAAAACAAAGTTGACCTTTGTTTTCCAAATCTTTTCTGATTAGTTAGGGTAGATTTTGGGAGGGGAAAGTATGTCAGAGAGGAAAGCAGAGAGGGGCCCCGGGGGAAAGGCTAGGGAGAAATCTAGAGGGGAGGAGGGGAGGGGGAGGGGGACTGCTGCGGCAGCCCCCCCATTTGAGCGGAGGAGGCCCTCCCCTGCGCTGCTGCCGTTCACCAGCCTGGCTTCTGGTGACAGGAAGAGGGTTCGCAAGACTCTCTTTCCTGAGGCAGCTGCTGGAGGGCCACCCCCAACCCGGGTGCGTGAGGCAGGTGCTGGCACTGGGCGGGGGCCTGCTGCTGAGGCTCCTCCTCCTCCAGTGGTTGTGAGCCAGCTGCTGGAGGAGGGGCAGCATGTGGTGTCTCCTGGGATGGGCGCAGAGCACATGACTTTCCCTGCGCTCCCGCTCACCCCAGGAACCCAGAGGATGTTGGAGGAACTGCCCGTGAGACCCCCCCCGGGGCGGTCCACCCCAGTTTCCTCTGAGGCCAGCAGCAGGCCTCTCGCGGCTGTGCAGGAGGAGAGGATGCGGGAGGAAGAGGCAGAGACTGTGGTGGAAGAGCCCACATCTCTGCCCCTTCAGCCTCGTCCATCCCCACCTGCCCGGCCGAGAGTGGGACACGGTGTGTCCGGCCAGAGCACCTCACAGGAGGTGCCTCAGGGTGATCCGGAAAGCGCTTCTCCTGGGAAGCGTGGGATGCCCTTTTCCTCCGAAATCTGGAAGCACTTCCAGACAGCGGAGGATCCCCGAGCAGCCCTGTGCCTGCATTGTAGGCAGCGCGTCAGCCGTGGCAAAGATGTGTGGCATCTCTCCACGTCTGGGATGAGGTACCATATGAAGAGGCACCACCAGGCGGTGCTTCTTCGGGAGGAGGGTTCGAGTGGTGCCGCACGGCCGCCAGCTAGCCAGAAGGAGGCAGGCTCCTCTGGTGCTCTCCCCCTAAGGGTACCTGCAGGAAAGGGACGCCAAGCCTCTCTCCCGGAGATGCTTGGTATGCAGGGCGCTAGTGTGCCCAGAGAGGGGATCCGGAGGGCGAGCAGGCGCATCACGCGCCACATCGTCAACATGATAGCAGTGGATGGGCAACCGTATTCCGTAGTTGAAGACTTCGGCTTCTCAGGGCTGCTCCGAGATTGCTTTCCCTGGTACGCCGTCCCTGCTCGCACGTCGTTGAGCAGATCGGTGGTGCCCTCGTTTTACAGGGCTGCCAGGGATCATGTGAAGGCACAGCTGTCCCGGGTTTCCGGGAGAACTGTGCACTTCACATCGGACATCTGGACCTGCCCAAGTGTGCAGCAAGCGTACCTCTCGCTTACTGCTCACTGGTGGGAACCCGAGTCGGTTCTGGGTGGGGGCCGGGGGGAGGTGCCTAGCACAGCTAGACAGGGAAGGATGGGAGACCGCCAGGCCGTCTACTGCAAGGCCTTGCTTCACGCCGAGGTGCTCGACGTGTCCCACACGGCGGAGAACATCGCTGCCACCTTAAGGAGACAGTTGGATGAGTGGATAGGCCAGGGACCCGCCACCGTGGGATGCATGGTGACGGATGGTGGCAAGAACATGAGGGCAGCGGCGCATCTAGTGAGCCGAGAGAGCATCTACTGTGCCGCTCACAAGCTTCACCTAGTGGTGAGAGATGCGCTGGGGTTGGGCTCCTCGAAGGAACTCGTGGATACCCGGACCCGTGAACTCCAGTTACTTGTCCAGAAATGTCGGAGGCTCACGGGTCACTTCTCGCGCAGCGTGAAGGCCACGCACGAACTGCGCCAGACACAGGTCAGGACAGGTGTGCCAGAGCACGCTCTGATCACTGACGTCACCACTCGCTGGAACTCCACCTGCGCCATGCTTGAGCGCTTGGTGGAGCAGAAGGCCGCACTCCACGCGTGGCTCTCCGAGAACCGCAGTGCGAGTCAGGTGGGTGAGTTCAGCCGGGAGGATTGGCTCACCATCACCCAGACAGTGGAGGTCCTGAAGCCCTTCAAGGACTTCACTGTGGCGGTCTCGTCAGACACGGCGACCCTCGGTCTGGTCATTCCCCTGGTGCACACGCTCCAGAGGAATCTGGCCACCCTTGCAGACCGGGTCGCGCCCCGTGCTGACCTTGTTCCAGCGGTGCGCGCATTAGTGAGAAGGCTGCAGCAGGGCATAGCTGCCAGGCTAACTCCTCTCACTAAGGAAGAGTCATACATGTTGGCGACCGTATGTGACCCGTGCATAAAGGGCACTTTCGCCGAGCGGGACGGGAACCTCACCCAAGCCAGAGACGGGCTCTGCTCTTGGGTGAGGCGCAGGCAGGCCAAGAGGGGACGCCTGTCGACAGGGGGGACGCAAGAGGGGCCCTGCCGTGCGGGTCCCTCTGACGCCCCCTCTGCGCAGGCCCCCCCCCGAGGCCACCACCGGAGTGCCGATGGAGATGGAGATGCTCCGGTGGGCCCTCGTCCCCTCTGGGGTCGTGAGGACCGTGAGAGAGGATCCGGCGGAGGCGATGGTCAGGGACTACCTTGCGGAGCCCTGCGAGTTGCTCTCCACCGATCCGCTCAGCTACTGGGCCAGGAAGGAGTCGGTCTGGCCGGACCTCTCCCTCGAGGCGCAGCGGCTGCTCTCATGCCCTCCGACGAGCGTGGAGAGCGAGCGCGTCTTTTCACATGCGGGTGACATTGTCGGCCCACATCGCACTCGCCTTCTCCCATGGAGAGTCGAGCAGTTGACCTTCCTGAAGGTCAACTCTCGCCTCTTCGATTTCTCAGGACTGGACTTCCAGAGTGACTGAGGTGAGCCCAACTTGTGGCCTGCATCCTCTGTGAGTCCAATCCTTTGGAATCGCGCTCTCCCCTGTATAAAACCCTGTATATACAGTTAAAACCGGCCAGTAGAGGGAGGGTGGTTAGGAACCAGTGGCAAAGGGAAAACACCCAGCAATTTGAAAGCCCCCCCCCCCCAGGGTATTCAAAACATCTCCCATCACTGAGACAGACCCTGTGGGACCAAATTTATTATGAAAAATAATGCCCCAGAAACATGGATTGCTACTGGAGGGAGAAACAGGTTAGATAGGGATTGCTTAGGTGTTTTTATCAGATGAAATCCTTGTAAAAAAAAAATTGAAGAAGAATTGTTGTACTGTTTTTTGAAAGTTGATGTTCTGTTCATGTAAAAAAAAGAGAAAAAAACCCAAAAAATGTGATTATGTTTTTTAAAAGTTGATTGAATGTTAATGTTTAAAAAAAAAAAACCAAAAAAAATTGTTGATGTTAATGTTGGGTTTGCATGGTTGGGGGATGCGGGAAGAGTGGTGGATGGGCACCGGCCAATGATGATCTCTCGCAGATGTTCCCAGGTAAATTCTGAGGCTGGTGTGGGGGTGGGGGGAGACCTCTGCAGAACTGCTCCAGAAATACCATTGTCCAGTGCCTTGGAAGTGCCCAGTTCAGCTTTGTGTGTCTGAACTGAAAGCACAGCCACAGGAAATGACATAGGTTCTGCTGGACCCTGTTGCAGTGGTTCCCCCCCATTCAGTCGTTTTATGGAGGGAGAGTTGTATTAGGCTGGTAGTTATGATCATCTTCTGTTTCCATGCCCTGTTGTGCCCGCTCACTATGTAACCTGTGGAAATGTTCAAAACTTTACAGTTTGTCCATTTCAAAAGAAAAATTGTTGTTAAGATTCTCTGATGTGTAGTTAATTGTGTTGTGTTGTGCTGTGAGGGACAATAAGTGTAATATGTTGTGTGATTTGTTGACCACTTGTAATTTGAAAATGATAAAATAAAGTTTTTTTTAAACTTAATGATTGTGTGTCTGTGTTCCCTTCTTTGATGGGAGGTTGGTTCCCAGCATAGGGAACAATGGGGCAGGCTGGCCAGCCTGTTCCTGGGGTACTGGGTGTGGGGCAGCTGAGGGTGGTTTTGGTTCTGAGAGGGGCTGAGTGGAGGATTTGGGTCTGTGTGTGGCAGCTGGGGTGGGGGAACTGGGTTTGTGTGGGGCTGTAAGGAGTGGACTATGGGGGATGAGAGCACTGGTCGTCCTTTGTGCCCAAGTAGGCCCCTGCTACTGTCCTGGTGTGGGCTTCCATGCCTCTATCAGTTGCTGGCCCTCCTTTGCCATCTTTTTCAGAAATTTTCCTAGGGCTGCCAAACTCCTGGTTGGGCTTGAGTTCAGGTTAGAGAGAGTAGTTCCCTACAGAGAAACTGGCTGCTTCCAAGGGCAATCTCTTTAGAGGGCAAATGTGGACCATGGATTCTGGGGGAGATCCCTACTCAGATTTCCCTTTCCACAAGTCCCACCCCCAAATTGCCAGTAACTTCCAAGGCCAGAGTTTGCCACCCCAGAGAGATCCCGTTCCCACCCTCTTAGCCTTGGCATGAAAGTTGTAGCCCCCATGGAACACTTCCAGGTTCCTGATTCCAAGCCCAATGACACCAATGTAAGACAATCCAGCCCTCCATCAAAAATGGATTTTAAATAGCAGTGGGATTGGGCTTCATTTCAGTCATTCACATATCTGGTTGTGTTCCCAAACATTTAGCTTATGTTTTTTTAAATCAGCGTATGGCACTTAAAGACACTTTTAAATGGTTTTAAAAACATATTTTTATTATGAAGTATTTAATGTGGCATTGCTCAAGGGCAGGCCTTTTGGCCAAATGAGCAGTATCAGTACAGTAAAATTTAGACAAAGCTCATAGGAAGAAAACGCATTCATACTGTCAAGTGGGAAGAAAGTTTTAATTTACATGTACCATGGACTCCGAAAAAGACATGTAAGTGGCCTCCAGACCAAATCAGGCCTGCTTTCTCCCTTGAAGATATCAGTTGATGATAGTGCTTACTGATTAATGTCACATCATGAGAAGACAAGGTTCACTAGAAAAGACAATAATGCTGGGAAAAATTGAAGGCAGTAGGGAAAAGAAGAATACCCTAGATGTGGTAGATTGACTTTGGTTTGCAATACATGGACAAGGTTTTTGGGATATTTTGGAGCTCAATAATTCTAAAGTACACCATAAGTGATTTGAATGCATAAAACATACAGACACATACACATAAAATGTATATACCCCCTCCCCACCAAATTAAAGGTTTATCTTATGCCCCGGTTTTCTCCCCCATGGGAACCTATAGTGGTTTACACATTGCTGTTCTCCCTTGATTTGTTTCACCCTCATCACAACCAGGCTAACAATAGACAGCTGCTCCATGCCTCACATTGGAGTGACTACATCCACCGATGGCCTTCTTAGTTGTTGGAGGGGGGGAGGGGGGGAGGAAGGAAACAACGCACTCCTGCCCACTCTATCTGGGGCCTAGGTGACCAAATTGCTTGGCCTTGGCAAGGAGCCAGTGGTGGGGCGGCACTGGTTCTGGGGCTCCGTCCAGAACATTTGTCCAGGGCCCCAAAATCACCTAGACTGCCTCTGGAAAACACAACACAATTGTTTACTTAGGCTGAGCCAAGAACATCCATCAAGCCTACAAGGCACAGAATCAGAGTCTGCCAGATTCTAGACCAACTCTTTAGCCATTGCACTACAGTGGATGTCTAAAAATTGTTCATACCCCCACCAGCAACTTGAACATTTTTCTCCAAAAGGCACACAACTTGGCTGGGTCTCAAAAAGGACTATGATGCATGGGCCTGTCAATGCATACTGTTACTAAGGCTCTGGCCGGGGGGAGGGGGGCATTGTGCCAATGCCACCCTGGCTTTGGAAGGGGACAGTAAAATAGAAGAAATAATCTAGGTTCAGTGCCTCCCCCCCTTCTCTGTCTCTCTCTCTCTCTATAATGTGTGTGAAAACATTACTGACAGACTATACCATCACTGAAGCCTACAGGATACTTAGGGTCTGTTCACACACGCATGATCATTTCATGGCAATGCTCTGGCATGATGATGTCTGTTCTAGGAAGTGATGTGATCATCACACAAGGCTGGGGAGCACGCACAATTCACAGCAGGCAGATTTGGGCCACAAGTGATCCTGCTTTGGCCTGTAGGGCCCAAATCAGCCCACTGCAAAGCACAGGAATACTCTCAGGGCAGCCAGATGACATCAGTGACATCACGGCAGCAGCCCCAGGAGCGTACCTTGAAGGCTCATTCCCTGACTTTCCCCCTTCCAGCCAGGTAAGCAGTGACAGGGGGTGATAGGTGAGAGTGGGGGATCCCCCACCAAGGGGAAACGGATCCCTAATTGTGTCTGAAGTTGTGGAAATCAAATGGGTCATTACCTCCATATTGCTTCTGTCTTTGAGGGACTTACATGCACATTATATTTAACTCCAGATTTCTTGATTGTCAAGGAATGCATGTGGTGGGGGGTGGTAGGAAGGGTGGGAGAAGGGCCCCTGAGGGTAAGGGTGGCATTTGGCATGCAAAATGCCACCCCTGGCAAGACAAGCCTCCCCCAGCTGTCAGAGGTAGAGATGGGAGCACCTACTTGGGGAGGCCATGAAATGCCCCCCCCAAGTGGGAGCAGGCTGAGCCTTGGTGGGGGGTGGGAGGAAGGGTGGGAGAAGGGCCCCAGAGGGTTGGGGGGGGATTTTGTTGCAGTGGTTCCCCCCCATTAAGTCATGTTATGGAGGGAGAGTTGTATTAGGCTGGTAGTTATTATGATCATCTTGTCTAGTGTGGGCTTCTGTTTCCATGCCCTGTTGTGCCCGCTTACTATGTAACCTGTGGAAATGTTCAAAACTTTAGAGTTTGTCCATTTCAAAAGAAAAATTGTTTTTAAGATTCTCTGATGTGTAGTTAATTGTGTTGTGTCGTGCTGTGAGGGACAATAAGTGTAATATGTTGTGATTTGTTGACCACTTGTAATTTGAAAATGATAAAATAAAGGTTTTTTAAACTTAATCATTGTGTGTGTGTTCCCTTCTTTGATGGGAGGTTGGTTCCCAGCATAGGGAACAATGGGGCAGGCTGGCCAGCCTTCTCTGCAGGTGGTGGGGGGGTCAGGGGGGTGGTTGTCTGTGTGCCAGGGCAGGTGCTCTTTCCCAGGGACGATTTGGCACTGCCACCATTGTGGCACCCCTGGTCTGTGCGGAATTGCCCTGGGAAAGGGAGTTTAGGGGTTCCCAAAAGGGGAGGGCAGGCCAGCCTGTTCCTGGGGTTATGGTGGGTGTGGGGCAGGTGGGGGTTGATTTGGGTCTGTGAGGGGCTACTGGGGGGATTTGGGTCTGTGTGTGGCAGCTGGGGGGGAATTGGGTTTGTGTGGGGCTGTGAGGGGTGGACTTTGGGGGCTGAGGGGACCTACTTGGGGAGGCCATGAAATGGCCCCCCAAGTGGGAGCAGGCTGAGCCTTGGTGGGGGGTGGGAGGAGGGGTGGGAGAAGGGCCCCTGAGGGCTGGGGGGCATTTTGCATGCAAAATGCCACCCCTGGCAAGACAAGCCTCCCCCAGGTGGAATTGGTGGAGAACAGAGCACCTACTTGGGGAGGCCATGAAATGCCCCCCCCAAGTGGGAGCAGGCTGAGCCTTGGTGGGGGGTGGGAGGAGGGGTGGGAGAAGGGCCCCTGAGGGTAAGGGGGCATTTTGCTTGCAAAATGCCACCCCTGGCAAAGGAAGCCTGCCTCTTCATTTTTTCCCCATAGGAAATAATGAAGAAAGATTAGCAGCAGCATGCTAACAATATGCTGCTCCTTCGCTTTCTTATGGGAGGATGGGGGGACCTGCTTTGGGGGGCCATAACATGGCCCCCCAAAGTCCAATCTGTCTGAAACTTGGGTGGTTGTTAGAGAAGGGTTAGAGGAAGGCCCCCACCAATTTTGGGCTTATTCGGTGGGAAAATGCCTCCTCCAGGCGTCCTGGAAGACGGAGGCATTTTCCCATAGAAAAAAGCCGAAAGAATGCCGAAAGAATGCCGAAAGAATGCCGAAAGCCGAAAGCCGAAAGAGATTCTTGTTTCGGCTTTCGGCTTTAACGGTAGAGAATCTTGTTTCGGGTAATGCCGAAACAAGAAAGCCGAAAGTTTTTTCCTTGCACACCCCTATGGGGGGGGTATTGATTTTGGGAAAGAAAGACCGAGAGAGAGGAGTGAGCAAACTCCATGGGTTCTCAAAATCAAGCTGCTATAACCAATGTCTAGGACACCACTTTTGATCAGAGAAAATGCTTTGGATTTGCCCATCTCAAAAATATCATCAATCAACATTCCAAGTATCATTAGTTTCTCATCCAGGGTTTTCATCCAAGTCAATTTGTGAGTATCTTGATTTAAAGCATCTAACAAACCATCTTCAGCACAGAGCAATTTTAATCTCGGTTTAAAGGCATAAAGCCATGCTCTTGCTTCCAAGGATAGCTGTTCAAATTCTGCCCACAATACGTTAAACACACAACAGAGGATATTCAAACTTTCCCTAAGAAATTGTGCTAAGGGTTGGTCAATATTATCAGAGATAGCTTTAATCCAAATAGCTGAGCCATAAAGAATAATGAGGGCCACTTTCAGATTAAAAGCTTGCCCCGCTCCAGGAATATACTTCCCTCCTCTATTGTGGAAAAACCTGTTTATAGCATTTGTGCATGGTTTTGCTTTATTAAGTGCTGTTCTAAACTGAGCAATCCAGGAGAGAGCTGCCAAAAACAGAATCCCCAAAGAGGAGAAGGTCTTGACTTCCTCGATATTGGACCCGTTGATTGACCATTGAGACAGGTTCCATTTCTTAGTCTTGGTGAAGACTAAGATCTTAGATTTTGAGTAATTGCTTTCTCGAAGGCAATAGTTGGAGAAAGACTGCAGGCCCTCTGCAGCCCAACCCTAGTTCGAGACAGGATCACAGCATCATCTGCATAAATCCGAATAGGTACACCAGTCTTAGCTAATTTGGTGGATGGCAGCAGTTATCAACAATTGATGTTGCATCATTTAAGTATAAGTTGAAAGAGCTTCCATAAGCAGCTTCTTAGGAGAAGCTATGAGTTAAATTGCCCCAAGCAAAAATGCTATTGATACTAACATGGTGCTGAGAAATTTAGACAAAGTTGCTACTGTGTAAGAAGTTCATTAGCATGTTGTTCCCATCAACAATGGATGATTCATTCCTTTGTTCAATATAAAGTGAACTAATAACATGAGCCAGTTTGTTGCCTGTAACTTTGGCTGCCTGCAAAACAGAGTGTAAAACATCCTATAGATTCTGCACTACAGGATCAGTTGTACATGAGATGCATGCCGCAGCACCCAAGCTACAGCGTTCAGACCCACATTTCAAATTGATGTGCTGTTATCTACATTAGTTTAGAAATAATATTGGTGCTGTGCCAAATGACCCTTCCTTCCACTTTCTGCATTGTCAAAGCAGTTGCCTAGCTTCAGAATCATCCATTATCATTGTCTTTCTTCCAGTCACAGGAAACCATTGCACAAAGTATGTAGAATGTAATAAAGCACATTTCAACCACTTTCACAAGCGAGGTGGATAATAACAACTTTATAAATTGTTTGTCCCCAAATATTTATTTCTACCAAGATGTTGTTTGTGCTCTACATGCAACTCTCATTTTTACTTTGTGAATGTAGACTTCTGCTTCTGACTACAATTCAAAGCAAGGTACGAGAACAGCTCTAGCCTCAAAATAGCTCTTGGAGACTTTGTGACTCAGAATCTCTCTAAACGAGATGAAGTGTTTGAGCAGAGGCTCAAGTGAAGAGAGGCGCAATGCTAGCCAGGAAGACGAGTTCTAAAAAGACAAATTGGAAGGCTTTGTCAATTTCCCTCTCTACAGAGCCAGCAAAGAAGATTGCTGCTCAGGAGTTTGTTTATTTCCTCCCAAGCTCCCAGAAGGGGAGGTGAAACTGACAGAGCCTTTGGGGAGGCGGGAGGAAATAAACAAACCCCCTGAGCAGTGATCTTCTTTGCGGGTCTGTAGAGAGGGAAACTGACAAAGCCTTCAGCTCCATCTTTTAAACTCCTACGTTTCCCAGCTAGCATCGTGCCTCTCTTCACTTGAGCCTCCGCGTGTACTTCGTCTCATTTAGAGAGACTCTCTGAACGCCCCATTAAAAATCACATTCCCTCCTCTGGATTTCCTGCTTGCTCTTTCAGTTATGAGAACTGATTGCTCTTGATTGCTTGGAGTTGAGATATGTGATGCCTCCAATGGGATTTAAAGTGGACTTTAATCCTTACTCCTGCCTATTCCCCCGTGCCTAGTACCTATAATCAATGTCAAGCTCTTTAACCTAATTATTAAGAAAACTTTTTAGTCTATGTAGAGAAAGTTTGTACTTGGTGATTTCCCCCCCCTGCCTATATATGTGCATTATTAGTAACTAAGAGAAATCCGCAAGTCTGGTGTGAATGTCCAAGTAAATCATCATCTGGGATTCTAGTGTCACTCTCATTAGCACTCAGTGTTTGGATAGTCATGACAAGGCTCCGTGAGTCACAATGAAGGGTTTAGTTATGTCAAAGCTGCTTTGTTATGCCTCTTTCATTGCTGGAAAGAGGGTTTTTTTAGCAGTGTCAGGAGTTAGAAAGTGTCTGAGGAATGATTAAGACCTTCAAACATACATCCATTTTTACTACATAGATGTATCTGTATAGGAAAAAGAGGACATAGATAAGCACATTTGTAAAGATCGGGTGCATATCAGTTTTCCAAGGAGCATGCACTGACAATGGGCTCCCAGTGCAATATGCATGTGGTCTACTTGTGTAAACATTAGAGGAGCTTTTCACAGAAGATTACAGTGGCTACGTTCATTTTTTTAAAAATGTGATTGGTCTTGTCAGTAGTCCACATAGGAGCAGTTATTTCTGAAGGTATGCTCCGCTCACAGTACTGTCAATACTGATTCTCAGAGTACGGGGGTGGGGGCAGGGTTTTTTTATTCCACCTATAGCAGAACAGCTTTGGAAATGTGAAGCTACAGGTCATTCTTATCTCTTTGATGAATGTTTGAAAACATAGATGTTCCACCTTGCAACTAATCCGCATGCAGCAGCAGTTATCTAGCTCTTAACTTTACTTCTGTAAAACGTTCAATACCACAATCCCATGGGCATCTCTGTTTTTCATAGGTATCCAATTTTTGAAATAGCGTGAAAAGGCTAGACTAAAAATGTGTTACTTATATTTTATTCAGGTCAGATAATTTATATGTACATTGACTCTGAAGAACCTTACATTGTACTGAATCAACACAGCCGTTGCCAGCTTGATCTTCTGATTTCTGTACAAAGAGACAATTCAGAAGTCAATTCGGTACAGAAAATCAAGTCAAAAAAACATTTAAATGTTGCAGAAAATAATAAAGTAAAAGAATTATTAATCTGGACATAGCATAGGCCACGGGAGTATACCAATACAGGGAAAACACAGGAGATTTCTCTGCTGCTGCTGCTGCTGCCGCCCTACCACTTTGTTTCCAAAGGGCTATGCAAAATGCTTGGGTTTTTTTCTCTTTGCAAAGCCTGAAACATGCCTTGGAGGGAGGGAAAAATCAGCTATTTAATCCTTTCCTGGCTTTTAAAGCCAGGAGGGAAGTGCAGTAATGTTACGTTGCAATGCTTCAATGTTACAACGTTGCTATACTTTCTTGCCTTTGAAAAAAAAAGAGAGTGTATGCATACCCCAAAGGAGGAAGGGAAAACCAGCCATTTAGCCCTTACCTAGCTTTTAAAGCCAGCAGGGAATAAGCAAACCTGCAAACATGGGAAGCAGAACAGCCGGCATTTGAAAGCAGCAACAGTTTTCTTGCACACAAGAGAACTGTTGCTCCTTTCAAATGCCACTGCTTTTTTCAGCTCATGGGGGATCCCCTCCCATCAGCTGAAAAGCAGCCAGTGCACACCTCTACTGCAGAACGCTCATCTCCTGTTCCCTAGGAAACTGATTGATTGGCGCCAGGCTGTCTGCAGTAATGAACCAAAAACAAACCAAATGAACCAGCCTGAAGCTCATCTGGTTGTCAGAAATGGGCTCTGATGAACCGCTGGTGTGCGAACCATGAACCAGCCAGGTTCATGATGAATTTTGGTTCGTATTTCAGTTTGTGCCCATCTCTAGTCACTAGTAGAACAGGGCAAGGCAGCATAGAATTCCTATAGAAAACTTTTACATTGACATTCTTGCTCGTGGAACTACAGAAAAAAAAGGTTGTGGAACACTGTGAGAATGTGATGGCCTCTGGCTAATAAACTTTGTTATTGTTGTTGGTTGTGGAATACTGCTTTCTTGATCCATCTCTTGCTCAGGGTAAGAGCCAAGTCCAGGATAGAAAATAACTTTGGAATGACTCTAAGGTCACTTTCACAATTTGAGTTAAAAGGGGCTTTGAAATGGGAATCGAAAAGGTACTTTGGCTGGAGTGCTATTTTGCATTGCAAATACCTCTCATAATGGTCTCTCCCACATTAACAAAGATCAGATGTTAACATAAAGAGCAAGAGGGAGGCTCAAAGGCATTGTAAGCCTCACATGTGAAAATGTCCTGAGGTTTATGCTTGAGGCTAGTACTTTGGTATGCTATTCCAGAATCTGAATACAAACAGTTTCAGGTGGATACCCATGTTGGTTTGCAGTAGAACAGTTGAGTCCAGTAGCACCAAAGGAAGCTTGACTCTCAGAGCTTATACCCTGAAATTCTGGTTGGTCTTTAAAGTGATACTGGACTCGAAGTATGCTGAACACAAATAACTGTATGTGACTGATAAAAAGAACCAGTCTAGAGGCCTTATTCGGGGGGGGGGGGAACTCTTACCCCTCCACCTCTATCTTGCCCTGTCCCATCCTCTCCATTCTTCAAGGCACTTTACTTTCCCTCAGGGCCAAGCTACAAGTGATGAATGACACAGGTTGGATATTTGTCAGCTTCCTTCAAGTTTTGATGGGAAATGTAGGCGTCCTGCAGCTTGGCTCTCCATCTGCTGTCCAATGGACTTTTCAACTGTCACTTGCCCAACAAGGGATTCCACTATCTCTGTTTACTCTTCAGCTTCTTTCAGCTCTGTTAGAGATTTATGGTATTTTATATATCTTAGTTTAGTAACTTAGCAGAGTAACATAGCAGAGTAATTTAGTCAGAAGCGTTTAAACCCTCACAAACGTGCATTAATTAATCCTCAGACAAAATTCATAGAAAGATAGAACTTACAGTTTATTGTAGCAGATTTCTCCATAGCAATATCTTCTGGTAATATCAAAGGGAAAGATCTATCTATAGAGTTACATTCACTAAGCTAATACCACGGCCTGAAAATATAGGCAGCAAGGCTGGAAGAGGGTTTGTGGACAAAGAGAAGGGCTCCATGAGGAGCATGGTGGCTTTACATCTTTCTCTTGGAAGAGCATGAGGGAAGGTGTGAAATCTCCCAAGAAGCACAGAGGCAAGAGAGGAGGAGTCAGTAGGCGTTCCCACCTTAGACAAGAGAGTGGCAGATTGCTAGACTTATACATTACATTCAAAAGAGACATGCAGCGCCCCCCAGTGTCCAAAGGCAGGCTGAGTCGCCTATTCCAACAAGCTCAAGCTGAGATTTCCTGTATTTGGATAAATTTGTAATGGCCTGCTCCTCCTGATGTGACCATCATAGCAGCAGAATAGCTGCAGAGGAAAACTTTCATATAGTAAACTATATTATTATAGAGAGCCAGTTTGGTGTGGTGGGTAAGAGTGAGGGACTCTGATCTGGAGAACCACGTTTGATTTCCCACTCCTTCACTTGAAGCCACCTGGGTCAGTCACAGTTTCTAGTAGCTCTCTCAGCCCCACCCACCTCACAGGGTGTTTGTTGTGGGGATAATAATAACATACTTTGTAAACTGCTCTGAGTGGGCATTAAGTTGTCCTGAAGGGCGGTATATAAATCGAATGTTGTTGTTGTTATGGAATAGTATTCTGGCTAATGTTGATCTGTCTATCCTACATGTCAAAAGGAATGGTAATGTGTGTCTTGGTGGTAGCAAGTGCTGCCAAGTCATAGTTGACTTATGGTGACCCCTGGTAGGATTTTCATGGCAAGAGACAAAGTTAGTTTGCCATTGTCTGGCTCTGCAACCCTGGTTTTCAATGGAGGTCTCCCATCCAATTACTAACCCAGCCTGACTCTGCTTAGATTCTGAGATCTGACAAGATCAGGTTTGCCTGGGCTATCCAGGGTGCTTCCTCATTGGGCCCTTGGTGTCAGGAAGCTACTCTGATCAAGTGCCCCAAAGGAACAGGGTAGCTAAATCTGTGTGAAATAGGGTTCCCAGGTCCCCTTACCCTCCCAGCAGCAATGACCCACACTTCACAGGGGGCAATTTGGGCCCCTTTAAAGCACAGAAGCATGCCCACCTCCAGGCACGGTGATGCCATTTAAGGAAGTGACAGTGCAGTATGATGAGTGGTTGTCCTCTGCTGGTATAAGTCTAAATGCTTGGGTAGGGCAACCCTAAGATGGTGAAGCTTGAGTGTTACAGTAAATAGCATGAAAGCAAATTAGTACAATGGAAGACATCATGAAAGAAAGGACTTATTAAAGAATGATGTCTATGGAAGGAATGGAACCCTGTGAAGGGACACCCTAGAGGGTCACCTGGCAAGGAGTGCTGTTGTCAAGAAAGGATTACTATCACCCCATTTGACATACAGAGTGGCCGTATAATAGTGACACCTGCCCTGCCTGCACGTTAAGTGATATTCCCAGGATTTCCCTACTATGGAAGACACGGACAAGTTATTCCCTGCTACATGTTCATTTGGACTGTCTTGGCTTTGAGCATGATTGGAACTGTTTGAAATTTGTGCACTTACAGACTCCTCAGCTTGTCTCTGATATGCCTTTACCTTCAGCTGAAGCTTATCCACCAGATCTTGGAGCCTGAAAACATTCTTGTCCTCTCCAGTCTGCTTGGAATGCAAGTGGAATGCTAACCCTGCAAGAGATCTGAGAGAGGCGGCCTTCAGGGGCTATCGGGGTATGAATGCGCCAGAAGACGGCAGATAGAAAAGGTCTTTTGCTGAATCACTGTCTCTTGCTCAAGCCGGGAATATGAGAGAAACAATGGGATAAGTGGCATGCAGCTCGTTTGATGCGAGTTCTTTGACTCCCCATCCATATTTTTGCAAACCTTTGATGGACTCAATTCCTTGCCTCTGTTCATCGTCAAACTCATTTTCTGACTCACACACCTACAAGAGAATATTTCAATGGGGGGAAAAGTCAGAACCCCCCCCCCCCCCACACACACACAGGAAAAAAAATTGATGGATATATGGACACTTATTCTAGTGATTAATTTTGGAGAGACATCATCAAAAGGATAAACTTCTTAATATCACTTTTAAAAGATTCTGTGCAAACCATCTTTGTGATGAACAGCCCCTGGTGTTGTGTTGCTCGCATAATTGTGAGGCCCAATTCACACGTGCAACAATGCCTGAAACATACAATGGAGAATTTGTAAGTAGCTCCTCATATGGTTCTGGCAATTTTTACCATGTGATAAACAAGGCAATAATGAGGGATAAAACTGCCCTGGTGAACCTTTTAAGAGTGCCTTGCCACACGCAGACACACCAACTTATAGCTGCAATTCCAGCAACAATCCCAGTGGTTGCAGCAGGAGCACTTACATCTGTAAATACGTTTCTGGCCTTCTCCCCAGCACTCTAAGCCTCCTGGATGGCATCATAAGTGTCCCCCTAGAACTGAGCAAGATCCATCTCCAGCTTCTTCTTTGTGTTGAGGAGGCTTGTGTTCTGTGTGCACAGGTGACCATCCTTTAACTTCCCTCAATACTCTAATGCAATCTCGTTGGCTACCAATGGCAGCATCAAGTCATACTGCCACTACTGTGGACTGGAATACTGGACAGTTAAAAGATGGTTCCATATTAAGTAACAGTGAATAGGTTCTGCTCGTGGCTTACATGAACTAGCAAACTGACCGTCATATTTGGGGATGGGCAACAGTTTCCTATTACAGAATGAATTCATTCCCATTGAAGTGGCTTACATTATTCTCCCTTCTCATTTTATCCTGACTTATTGTGACTTAGCTTAGGCTGAGGAAGAGTGACTGGTGAAAGGTCACCCGGCAAGTTTCCATGGCAGAATGGGAATGTAAACCTGGATCTCCTTGATCCAAGTCTAAGTCCTTGACTCTGGCTTAAGAACAGCCAGAGGAAGAAATATGAAAACGTGAAAAAGGACTAACAATGGAAAAAATCAGAGGGAAGCGTACATGAAAGAAAACAAGTCCAAAGTAGTTCATATACTCCTTGCTTCTTACTCCTTGCAGGGAAAAAAACCCTAAGAGCCATGTAGCGTTTGACTTTGCATTTATTTTTACTATCCTAGCCAATGGCCTTTGAAAAACCAGTTTTCTCTGCATTTGATGGATCTTGATCTTCCCAATATCTTATGGGAAAAAGTCCTATAAAAAAAACATTTCTCCTAATGTGCTAAATCTATTAAAATACACGAAAACAGTGTCCATCGCAGTAAGCAGTGAAACTCCTGTAAATTCTAGTTATTCTTACATACTTGCTCAGACAGCCCACCGCAGCCTCTCAATTATCTGAGGAAAATGTAATTAGCTTTCCTCACTCCCAGTATTTGACTTGCCTGCCCCGGAGCTCTTAGCAATATGGAGCTAATGAGCTGTTTCAATTTAATTATGCATTCAATTTCTAGCCAGCAGATGGCACTAAGAATCTGAGGGATTCTTCTGTAAAGTATAACCTAACAAATTTCTGCTTTCCTGTCCAGAAGAAAAAGAAGCCAGCAAAGACCTCGGGATACATGAACCAGTAATAGTAAAATCTGCTGCTCTTGGAGATTTCGGTGACAAAAATTGATGCATCTATAATAAAAGGATGCAAGAATCAGTTCAAGCAATGAGCTGGGGAAATACATTTTCTAATCTGTGCTATCCTGTTCTGTACTTGTCACTGAGCAACCTCTGGATGGCAGGAATATACTATGAAAGAGTATGTGACCACATGAAGGGAGACAAAAACCTACACCCCCAAAGAAGTAGTACCAGATAATCATCAAAGTATAATTGAATCCAATGACTTTATAAAAAAAAATGAATGGCAAAAATACACCTCAAATTATTGATAAAGTGCATTGAAAATGCATTATCCAACATGTGCGGAATCAGCCATTATTTTCCATACCACCAAAACAATAAAATATCATTGGTATAAAACTCTTGATACAATGAAAAAGATAAATAACAAGCTATACAAAGATGAATTACAAACTAGAACCGTTACTTAATTACCCATGAATTCAGAAAGTCATTAACCAGTTTTTTCTCTCAGATTCAAACATTGCCAGGTTACAGTGGTAAAATAACTGCTGACTCATGCTCTTTTATAAGAGAAATTCATTGTATCTTAAAGGGGCCAAAAATAACTCTGATAAAAGATTACAAATCCAAGCAGTCATTCAAACCATTAGGTTGTATAGTATCCAGGGAATGTATCCAAAAAGCCTCCATCTGAAGCAAGCAGGGCTCATTTCGAGGGGGAACACGCAGGAATGCAGTTCCGGCAGTTCCCCAAAGAGGTCACATGTCAGGTGGCCCTGTCCACCTGACTTTCAGCCATTTTGAGCCCGTTTCAGCCTGGATTGGGGCCAAAACGGCCTGAATCAGGCCTCTGACGGGGGGTGGTTCACTCTCCCATTCAGCAGCGGCCCAATCCTAGCCATTTTGGGCCCCTTTTCGACCATTTTCAGCTCCTTTTTGCCATTTTGGGCCCAATTTCGGCCCTGAATGGCCAGGATTGGGTCCAAAACAGCCAGGATAGGTGATATCAAGGGGTGTGGCATACACAAATCAGTTATGCTAATGACACACTTCCAGTGATGTCAAGGGACGTGGCATATGCTAATAAGTCCTGCTAATGAGTTATGCTAACGAGTTCCTCCAGCTCTTGTTCTACGAAATGACCCCTGGAAGCAAGATACGATTCATATCACTATGTGCGTGTTTAAAACTGTATAGGTTTTCAATAACAAAAAAATGAAAACTGGTAGAGCCATGATTTATCTCCAAAAAAATGAGACACAAGTGGTGCTTGAGATTTGTTGTTCAATTTATTATGATGTTCTGTCATTCTAGCTCTCAAGAGACACCTTGTCTTGCCAACATACAAAAGGTTGCATGGAAAAATTAACACATAAATAGCACAGATGGAGTTGTACTTGGAGTTCAAATAGTCTTCATTCAAATATTCTACCTGTAACCAGGTGCCTGAATGTTTTAAGTTGTATAGGCTGAGAGCAATCCAAACAATTTCCACACTTAAAATGTCCACTCCTGTTGAAATTAAAGAGATAAAATATTTTATTTTGCCTAGATTGCACCTATTTTAATCACAACTCCGTTCAATTTCTTCTGAATGCGAAGGAATAGACGAACAGTCGAAAATTAGTAACAGTTTACATGCTTGGTACGTGTCACTAAGGATCTCTACTGATATCAGGTCTGTTACCAAGCAGACTTCTCAGATGTTGCACAACATGCAACTTTGTATTCCAGATGGGAATATGTCCATTATAACGACAATGTCTAGGCAGATCTTGTGAGGCTGTAAAACTAACTGGTAAGAGTCAGCTGCTGTACTGGGCTGAAGTGAATGGAGGCCCACATGATTCCTTGACGCTTCTCCCAAATGTAACTGGGAGACCCCCCTCATTACCCCATCTAGCACCACTAATGTTTGTAGAGCCTCTGTTGTTGGATTTAGTCACCAATTGAGCTAGGTAGTCAAGCTTAGAGAACACTGAGGGCCAAACTACAAGTGATGCCTGACACAGGTTGGACACTTGTCAGCTTCCCTCAAGTTTTGATGGGAAATGTAGACAGCTTGGTGGAATGTTGGACAAGTGACAGTTGCAAAGTCCATTGGACAGCAGTCAGAGAGCCAATCTGCAAGACCAGCATGCCTACATTTCCCATCAAAACTTGAGGGAAGCTGACAAGTGTCCAATCTGTGTCATTCGTCACTTGTAGCTTGGCCCTTAGTTGTTCAAAACTCCTTTTCACAGTTTTAGTGGTCAGTGAACAGAGCTCATCCAAGATACTGCTTGGGCTTCTAGGCTTCATTCATTCATTCATTCATTCATTCATTCATTTTATTTGTAATCCACTCTATCAGCATGCGAGGAGTGGGGGAATAGAATCTCCATGTTGCTCCGCATGCAGGGTGCTGTCTTGAAAAGTCTCAGTGGTGGCAGATAAAGCTGTATGTTGATTTGAAGTAGAGACATTAAACGAAGGGATGTTAACAGGGGAAAAATCATTGCCAATCTTACTTTGGATGCTGGAGGAGGAGTAAAATCCCACTTTGTGGAAGCCCTGTTGCTGTACTAGCTGCAGCAACAGGGAATCTACACAAGCCTGCCACTATGTGGAAAACACCCATAAGGCAAGTAGCTACAATACAGAGAAAGATAGGAATCAACCTAATTAGATGGCTCCTTTGCAAAGGGAGAGAAGAACTATAGGATGCTGTGGCTGCTTTCCAGACTTTGATAACAGAGGGCATCATTAAAGGTAAAACATCTTTAAAAGTGAATTTAGGGGGAAAAAATCAATGAATTAGGAACCCAGATACAGAACAATTAATATGACCTGCTCTTTTCTGCCATCCTTCTTTCATGTTTATCATTTATTCATAGTAACAACCCCGGTGAGACAGAGATACAAGAGATGGGGGGCTGAAGAGCTGTTTCCCCAGAATGTGTACAACCTTGAAGCCTTCCTCCCAAGTTAGAAGTTACATCAGGATGGAGTTGTCCTGCTCAGAAATCAACTCTTGGAAGCTTTAGAGGGCATGGAAAGTTGTGATAATGGTTGTTTCCACAGAGGTGATTTGCTCCACCTTGGCTTCCTTACTGTAGAGCTGTTTGGGGGGACATGCGCATAACATCATCCTACCAGAACAAATGTCAAACCAAAGGATCTTGCCAAAACCAAACTGAAGTAAGGGATACTATTGCAAGCCCAATAGAACCAGTATCACTCAGTGATACCAGGAAGAAGTCATGGCCAATGTGAGAACACCATATAACAGAACCAAGTACCAACATGAACCATCCAGCAGAGCCATCAACCTGGCACAACTGCTGGCAATGGCAAACAAATACACACAGTAGTATAAGATCCCTCTCACAGGGAAGGCCTCAGAAAGTGAGAAGGAGAGGGATAATTTGGCGTAATCCAAGTTCTCTACTCTCTGCAGTCTGCACAGCCTACACTATCAATCACTGGCTCAGAGGAGCCTCGAAACAAGGGGCCAAGCTAGAAGTGACGGATTACACTTGAATGGCAAGTGAACCGACTCACGTGTATTCCTCCCTGTTCACTTGCACTCCACTCAATCGAGTGGAGCACAAGTGAACAGGGAGGAATACACATGAGTCTGTTCACTTGCCATTCAAGTGTAATTTGTCACTTCTAGCTTGGCCCATAGATTCAGAAGATACCCTTCATCACTGGCCCTCCTGTTCCCTCCCACTCCTACAAAGAAAGATAACAGTACACAGAACAGCATTCACTAGCTTATTTTTGGGTGTTTCTGTGAGTTTGCTTCTGCTTGTTTTAACAATTTGGCACATACAGTACACGGTGTCAAATTCTCTACTTTTCCTATATCTCTCTGAATCTTTCTGATCCAGTGGTAAAAGGATAGCATTTTTGGTGCTGCTTTTCTTAATTTTCTGTACAGAATTGTGCCAAGATCCAAGGGGCGTGTTCACCGTGCTGATTGGTTTTTGTTTTGTTTTTTTGGCAGGCAGAAGATTCCAAGTTGGAGTGCTGCATTTTGTAGTGTGCCCGGTAGATAAAGTGTCCCTCTGAAGTAATCAGTATAAAAATGTTAGGATTGCTGAGTGCTGCACCCAGGAAGTGGCTGGTAAAGGCTTGAAACAGCAGCAGGAAGGGAGAATGATTGACGTGTTCCTTCCCCCTTCTGTGGCTAGCCAGAGAGAGAATGGCAGTTGGCAATAGAATGATAAGCTGATGGTTGGTGCTAACAGAAGAGGCAGAGGACAGTTAGAAGAAACGGAAGAGTTAAGGACTTAGAGAGGACTACATATCAAAGCCCTGCGACTTGTATACCATGTTTTTGCACCGTGGCAGTGCTACGAAGTAGTGGGTGCATGATTTTTTTTGTGCATTCTGTGGCAATGGGCACAATATGGGGTTGCATGCTGAGTTATGGGTGGCCCCACAATGATGATGTTACTTACCTCCATGCCACAAGAAGCTTCACCAGACCATTTCCACATGTTAAAGGGACTTTTTTTTTGCATCAGGTTGTTGGGATTCTTACTCTTCACACTAAGTAACTATGGAAGCAGAATGGCCTCTTCAGTCAATAGTGGTGGTAAACCTGGGCTTCATTTTTAGCACTAAAACAGCATAATCTCCAACCCAACACTACGAGTGTTATATTCTGTCTCCATGCAGTGGACAACAGTAGGACGATGGCAGGGGTCATTTCGTAGAAAAAGAGCTGGAGGATCTCTTCAGCATAACTCATTAGCATATGGCACGCCCCTTGACATCACCAGAAATGTGTCATTAGCATAACTGATCTGCATATGCCGCACCACCTAACATCACCTATCCTGGCTGTTTTGGATCCAATCCTGGCCATTCAGGACCAAAATTGGGCCCAAAATGGCAAAAAGGGGCTGAAAATGGCCAAAAGGGGGCCCAAAATGGTCAGGATCGGGCCGCTGCTGAACAGAAGAGTGATCCACCACCCATCAGATGGGCCCAAAATGGCCAAGAGTCAGGTGGGTGGGGCCACCTGACATGTGACCTCTTTGGGGAACTGCTGGAACTGCGTTCCTGTGCGTTCCCCCTCGAAATGAGCCTTGGACGATGGACATATTGCTGGGCATGCATCTTTGCTAAGACAGGGAATGATTTGACATTAGGGTTGCCAACTCTGTGTTGGATAATCCCTGAAGATTTGCAGGTAGATACTGAGGAGGTCAGGGTTTAGGGAAGGGAGGGACCTCACTGGGGTATATGCCATTGAGTCCACCCTCCAAAGCGGCCATTTTCTCCAGAGAAATGACACCTGTAGCCTGGAGATCAGTTGTAATTCTAGGAGATCTCTAGGCCCCACTTGTAGGTTGGCAACCATGCTTGATACATAGGTTTGCTAACTGGACTGGAAAAAATTGTTGTATCCCTTTTACAGAGGCTTAATATGTAGAAATGGGCAAGTGAAACTTTTCACGGCATGGAGGTTAATACCACCATCTGGTAACTAACATCCTATTAAACTTTTATTAAAGGAAAAGGATATTTTTCTCCAGGCCTGTTGGCATCTCTATCATAGATCACAATGTGAGACTAGGGAAATTAACAACAGGTTCTAAAAGCCTGAGGTGCTGAAGAAATTAAGACCCCGTGAGGATTGTGTGACAATGCAACAAAATAATCTGTAGTATTTAGTTTCAGTCTTAACATAAGAATTTTAAGGCTGGACATTGGGAATGTATCCTGAGATTAATTTGTGATGTAAATTGTTTTCTAGTTAACTGTGAGTTTATGTTCTTAGTTTAAGCTTTTTGATATACACTTTGGTTAGCTCCCCTTGTTTTAGCAGTTTTTAATGTTGTTTATTCATAATTTTTAAAAAGATATGAAGAATGTAAAATTTCCACCATTTCTAAGTTAAGGGCATTTACAAAGGAACAGGGTCTAAAGAAAAAAGCCCACGTATGTTTGTCCAAAAAAGAATAGTTACGATTAGAAAGAATCTGAGCCACCTTACTATGTCGGGACATTAAAACATAATTTTAGTTCATATGATATAAAAACCCTGGGGACCATTAAGGGGATGTTTTTTTAATCTATAACATTTGAACTAGGAGGCACAAAAAGAATAAGTAACTATAAGAATAACTATAAGAGTGAATGGTAACTAAATGGCTTCAATTGTCAGTTAGATAAAACTGATAGGCCACATCATGAAGAAGGGCCAGACATAATGTGAGGGAGAGCAGGGTTCACCAAAAAAAAAAAAAATACACCATTTTATATATGCAAGGATTGATACAATCTTTATTTCCTAGACATTGGGGACAGAATAAACAAAAATTACAAAACAAGATGACAAAGATCTTCACATTTTGTGCATTTCTTCAGTCACCTTCAGCATCCTAGGCAAGCTTATTCTTCACTTTTGACTGCCTTTCCAGCATCACGGGATTTCACGCGCAGTTTGTTCACCTGGGACTCTGCAATGTCAGCCCGCTCTTCAGCCTCTTCCAGCTCATGCTGAATCTTGCGGAACTTGGATAGGTTGATGTTGGTTTGTTCCTCCTGAGAATGGTGAAAGTCGTGTGAAAATCAAATGTTCTACTTCTGTTTCATTTGGGAAACACAACAACTTTTTGGGGGGAGGGGGGGACCTAAGGTGAAGGTACAGATTTAAATCTGTTACGTAAATCTGATCAGTAAGAACAAAATGGCAATCTTGCTTTTCTCAAAGACAGTATAAATTCATGTTTAAACTGCTTATAATGTCAATATAATGTCATCTCTGTTTAGCCTAGTGAAGAATTAGATTTAGCTTATTTTAAGAAATAATCTAGCCAGCAAAATTTAAAATTTCATGAGGCACTAGTGTGTTGGGTAAGGCTATGCAATTAGACAATCATAAGCTTACAACGATGGACAGTATATGAAATAATCAATGTTGAATACGTATGAGAAAAAAATAAAACTGAACGAAATGAAATATATATGCCCAAAGCAGATATAATTACATCTGCAACCTGATCCACTATCAGTTATACAGGAATAGTTCTTGACAGAAGTATTTTGATAGAGGTTGATGTAATACAATTTAAAGTAAATGAGATATCTCTTTTAATCCAGTTATTCAGCTGTATATGGCGTCTGGAGCTCTGGTTTGCTTCTATATATTCATAAAAGGCAAAGAAATTGGGGGAACATAAAGCATTAGGATCATAATAACATAAAACATACTCAAAATTGGGGAGGATTTTATTTGGAGCAATCATGAAAGAATGCATTTTAGTATGTAAACATTTAGATGCATTTGTTAAGGGAGAAGAAAGCAAAGTGTCCCATAAAATATATTTTCAAGGTCTTTATTTCCAAATTGGGGGGGAGGGGAGGACCTGATCTAGCTTCCTTGTGCATGTGTGCTGTGGAGCCCCTGATGACATCATTTACAGTGAAAAATAGAAGCAGCAGAGTCTCACTGGGGGCAAAATTGGCCCCAAACATAGCATTTTTAATATGTTTGGGGCCAATTTGGCCCTTCTGAGACTCTGTAGCTTCTGGTTTTCAACCAGAAGTGCATCATCAGGGCCTCCAGAGTATGTGCCATTTTGCCACATGCTCTAGTGGCTCCCAGCCTGCCTCCCCCCACCCTGTCCAGGTGAACAGAGCCAGGGTGCGAAAGGTGGGGGCAAGGGACACGTGCCCCCAGCGGGGGGCTGGTAACCCTACCACATCCAGTTTTAAACTGAAATATAATTATTTTCCCATGAAGTACTTACAGATTCTTCAGATTGTCTCTTGTATGCTTTCACTTTAAGCTGGAGTTTATCCACCAGATCCTGAAGCCTCAGAACATTCTTCCGATCTTCCTCAGACTGAAGAAATTTGGATGATGGAGGAGGAAAAAAATAGGTTTCTATGATTTAAATTTTTTACTCAGTTCAACTTTCCTAAATAAATCCTTTTTTCCCCTAAAATAGAAGAATGAAGAAGACTAGTACAATGTGCTTGGGGGTTGCAGCAAAATATAAGGAATTAGGGAGATTAATCAGAGGAGGCAAAACACCGCTGCAACTTATTCAGGAAGGCATATGGATTAAGTGGGAATTGAAGCTTCCCATAGCATGCAATGGTGTTAATGTTTATATGTTGCCATTTAGAGGTGGTATTGGCAGTAATTAGGTTAATTATATTGGAACAGGAAAAGGGAGGCAATAAAAAGTTCAGTATTTATTTAATTTATATTGCTCTGTTTCTGGGAAGACAATTATTTTCTGTTTCATAAAACTGTAATCCACTGCCCAGTAATGGTAGGATATAAATTAACATATACCTTCATAAACATTATTATTATTTTAAAATTATTTATGTTATTCTTTTTTCTCCATATTATCAAATGCCCAGTTTTACTAATTAATAATTTCGGCCGTTATCCCATGGTCTAAAAATAGCACAAGACTCATGGAAGGCTGCCAGCTTCCTTCCATGATTTTTTACGCCATCCATTTACAAAACGGCACAAACATGATTTATGGCGTTTTGTAAATGGATGGTGTCAAAAATCATGCACGGAAGCCGGCAGCCTTCCGTGAGTCTTACGCTATTTTTAGAACATGAGGAAACAGCCTTCATTAGAGTGTTTATCACAGCTAAACTTTCACCATGCTCACCTGGTAGGTCAACTCTTTTACTCGTCTCTCATATTTGCGTACACCCTTAACAGCGTCAGAACTGCGCTTCTGTTCATTCTCAACTTCTGCTTCTAATTCCCGTACCTGGAAAAAAAATGAAGATTTTAGTTGTAACTTATATATCAGAGTTAGAAACATCACTATAACAAATAGTTAACTGTTGTTGTGGTAGGCACAACAACAAAATGACTGCCTCAGGAGGTGGTGCCGACCACAAAATGGCTGCCACAGGAGGCCGAGCCACACATACAAAGGAAGCTCAAGTGCATAGGAGAAGAGGGGAAATTAAAAATACACTGGAAAATATGAGTGTGAGAGAATGAAACAAACACTGTAGTGACAGCAAACAGAGCCCCACTTGGCTGCACTCGCTTTTTAAAAACACTCGGTGGGTGCGATGAAAGGTATTGGCAGGTGCCATAGCAGTCACAAGCACCACTTTGGGTACCCCTGCTTTACCTATTTGGGAGATTTCCCTTGGTATACAAAAAAAATGGGGTTGGATCCAGAAAAAATTTTCTAATGGCAGAAAGGAACTTTTCTGCCTCCCTCCAGCCTGCTGATCTCCTCAAAATGCTGCTTCTGGTGGGTAGGGGACCCTGAGGAATGCATGAGGAAGGTCTGCGGTGGGAAGTGAAAAATACAGATTTAATCCAGATCCTAACCATGATTAATCAAATGAGAGAAAGGAAGACAAACTTCTCAAAAACCACCTTGATCTGCAATGAAAACATTCCAGAAGGGATGGAATTTTGAGAGCAGCTGAACATTAGTTAATGGAAAGGAGGGGAAGAACTCAAGCTGCCAAAGCCCCTGAGAACATAGTGAATTCTAGCGGGGGAGATTTTGAGAAGTGGGATATTATTTCCAAACAGTCCCTCCTTTTTGCAATGCTCGCTGGGTCCCTGCTGGTGGGAAACTATTTTCTACAGAGACTCACTCTAGCCTCCAGTTTCTGGAGTTGTTTCTTGCCACCTTTCATTGCCAGCTGCTCTGCCTCATCTAGACGGTGCTGCAGGTCCTTCACGGTCTGCTCAAGGTTCTTCTTCATCCTCTCCAGGTGGGCACTGGTGTCTTGCTCCTTCTTCAGCTCCTCCGCCATCATGGCTGCCTATTAATAATGAAATCAATCCAGTTCAAGAAACCTGCCATACCAATGAAAACCGGGTTATACTTTTCAAAGGAAAACTCCCTTCAGCTCACATCAGTGATGGCCTTCTTAGCCTTGTCTTCTGCATTGCGTGCTTCCTGTACAGTCTCTTCCACTTCACCCTGGATTTGGGCAATATCTGTTTCCAGCTTCTTCTTGGTGTTGATCAAACTGGTGTTCTGTTTGGGGGAAAAAGGGTTTAGTGTTATTGCTTGAATAGAAAAGGCATAAACTGTCAAACATTATTAAAGTTTTGCAAGAAAGAATTATATTCAGGTGCAAAGAATAATGGCATCTACTCAGAAACAAGCGTTTGTTTATTTGATACCTAGCCGTACTTCTAAACTCCCTTCAGAGTCCCAAAGGAGGCCAAAAATTCTGTAACTCAATCTAATAATAATCTTCATAATCCCTGTTGGTTGGTAAATATTAGTCAGGCATAACTTTTTTCAAAAAAATGGCAACCAGTCAAACGTTCAGAAAGAAAGACATGGAAACAGGATTTTCCTCACATATTAACCAAGCGCAGATTTTGCCCTCTATAACAGGGCCTGATATACTTTATTCACTCTCAGGGACAGCATAAGGACATAGTTCCTTTGAAGCTGACCTGTGTGTGGAGGAGCTGCACGCGCTCACTGGCGTCCAGGAGCTCCTGTTCTGCCACTTTCCTTCCCCTTTCTGTCTGTTCCAGAGCTGCCCGGAGCTCCTCAATCTCAGCCTGCATCAGGTTAGCCCTGCGCTCAACCATGGCCACCTGCTCCTTCAGGTCTTCCTGGCTCCTCAAAGCATCGTCCAAATGCAGTTGTGTGTCCTGTCAAACAAAGTTGTTGTGTATCTTAAAATCCTTGTTGTTATTAGACAATCAAGGTTTCTTGGCTAATTGCCTGAAATTTCCCAGAAATACCTTGAGCTGTCCTTGTGAGTTCCTGAGGTTCTTGAATGCCTCAGCAGCTTGGCGATTGGCATGGCTCAACTGGATTTCCATTTCATTCAGATCTCCCTCCATCTTCTTCTTTACCCTCAAGGCATCATTCCTGCTCCTTACTTCAGCATCTAGAGTACTCTGCATGGACTCTACCACTCTCAGGTGATTCCTCTTCAGCTGATCAATTTCCTCGTCCTTCTCTGCAATTCTCCTGTCAATATCAGACTTCACCTGGTTGAGCTCCAGTTGGATCCGGAGGATTTTGCCTTCTTCATGTTCCAGTGAAGCCTAATGGAAACCATTTATTACTGCTGATAATAATGAACTAAAATCGACAGCTTCTTTCTATTATATTAAAATGCAGTAGGCATTATATTTAACACAGAATATTCTGCATTCTTTACTGCAGAGGAGCACTGTTTTGATCAGTTTTATGTTCATACTTTTCACCTAGTGGTTTATAGCTTACTTCTGGTTTATAGCATGTCATAGGACAAGAGCTCCTTGTCCAGCTTCTCCTATGACCAATCTCATGTTTACCTCAGCTTCTTCAAGAGAAGCTTGAAGTTCAGATTTCTCTTGCTCAATTTGTTTCTTCACTTTCTCCAGTTCATGAATGGACTTTCCTCCTTCAGCAATCTGTTCCGTGAGGTCAGATATCTCCTCTGTTGGTTGTCCCCCACAAATGTTAGACATTTAAAGAGAAAACAAGAGTGTTTATAAGGATGAGGATTCAGGAAGGGATGAAGCAAATATACTCTGGATGTTACTGAAATAGTGTCTTCTTGAGTCATCCAATCTCATCCATATGCGCCAGAGTACTAACGTGCTTTTGCCAATAATTTTATTGGCAACATTTAAATTCTTATACATGAGCATCTATTCAGCTTTAAGAAGGACTGGATGAGCACATGCCTTCTAAATGATTTTTTTAATGCGGGGAAGGGCCTTCAGCAGCTCTCTCTTCGATCTTAGGTTGTTTGAGTAAAGTGGATTATAGAAGCACTATGATAAGAGCACGTAGAGTATGCTCACTGATATACTTGGGTTTAACATTGCCACAATCCATTCCAGCTTACTTCGATTTCTTGACAGTTCCACGTTATCGACGATTATTTATGTTAGCCAGATTGAATGCCACTCCATCAGGAGAGTTGCTGGGACGTTTAAATAGGGTTCCCTACTCTGAGCAACTCTGCCAATGTGGCTCTGGCCAAACAGACACTCTTCAACACTGTCTATTTGAATGTAATACTCTAAACATGGCAAGAGACAGATGGATCAAGCCCTATATCCAGGACCCAGGAAGTATAGAGGACAATTTGAGGCTCCTCTTAGCAGGGGTGGATTTCAATACTACTTTAGCAGTAGCCAAGTTCCTCTCCCAATTGGTTAAAGAAAAAACTCGCTAAATTTTAGTATTATACAGATTATATATTAAAAGATTTTTCCTATTTTAACTCTAATTCTAATGTGGCACTGCTCAGAGCCGAATTGGCTGTATGAGCAGTATCATTAAAAGTATGATGCGGGGCACAGTCGCCAATTTACTTTACCAGTAAAAGTCATGCTCTAGCTTCTCCCTGTTGGGCATTCAGTGTTCTAAATCCATATTAGAAAAGGAAATAATGGTCTTACGCTGAAGATTCTTATTCTCGCGCTTCAGCGTTTCCAACTGATCCAAGGACTCCTCATAAGCATTCTTCATCTTGAAGAGCTCTGTGCTGAGTGACCGAGTCTCCTTCTGCGAAGCTTCCAGTTCAGACTGAGCTTCCTCATACTTCTGTTTCCATTCTGCCAGAACCTGCAAAACACCATGAAGAAAACATAAGCAAGGAGTTTATGCACTACTTTCAAATCTCTGATGTTGACCAGATATACCTTATCAAAGTTCTTTTGCTTCTTGTCTAGAGCTGCGCAGGCTGCATTGGACCTTTCCACGTCAATCATGAGGTCCTCCACTTCATTCTGCAGTCTCTGCTTTGTCTTCTCAAGAGAAGCACATTTGGAATTCACAGCCTCCACATGTTCTTCAGCATCTTGCAGGCGCTGGGCAAGCTTTTTCCTGAAAAATATTGAAAGTAAACAGCATTTACCTGTTTAGGCAATCTAAGGGGAGAAAGGGCTTTGGCTTCACATTATAAACTTGGTACATCTTTTTTTTCATTTACAATACAAACTATTTTATTTATGTGCAGCACTGAAGAAATAATTTAATCACAATATCTTTAAAACCAAGTGATGAACCAGCAATACATCTTGACATGGGAATATTTCTTTGGGGTTTCTTTTTTTCCCCCATCCGAGCACTTTTGAGGATTTGACAAAGAAAGTATGCAGTGTGCTAACTGCAGTTACCACTGGCAGCGCATCCTAGAATTTGGCACATAGGTCCAGCATATCAAAACACTGAGGGGGATCGTTTTGAAGTGATGATAATTCAAAAGATTCAAATAGTTAATATTTCTTATATTGGTCTATTCCTAGGGTCATTACATACTTCCATGTATATAAGTAGATTTCTCAATATTTGCTGACTGAAAGTGCATTGTGCAGTGTATCTAAGATGATATGATAAAAAAAACTGCATCTGTGATGCTTAATCTGTGATTACTGTTTCATATGTACAGGAGAACAGTTGTTGAATGAGTATGCTTGTGTGTGTGTGTGTGTGTGTGTGTGTGTGTGTGTGTGTGTGTGTGAGAGAGAGAGAGAGAGAGAGAGAGAGAGAGAGAGAGAGAGAGAGAGAGAGAGAGAGAGAGAGAGAGAGAGAGAGAGAGAGACTTAGGCTCAAATACCGGATCATAAGTGGATTGTTTCAGGGAGCCCATCTCTGGATTCTCTTTTCTTGTAGAAATAAATTAAAACAAACAATATATTCTTTGTTAGATCTCATAGGCCATCAACCTGAAATTTATTACCAGGTTACTAATTAGAATTTGCAGAAAAGCAAATAATATTTAAATTGGTCATGAAAAGAAATTACTTTTTAAGTTACAAAAGGCTGAGGAAGTAGAACTGAAAAATTTTTATATAGCAAAATCAAAAAGAGTGCAGTAGCACCTTTAAGACTAACCAATTTTATTGTAGCATAAGCTTTCGAGAATCACAGTTCTCTGCATCTGACGAAGAGAACTGTGATTCTCGAAAGCTTACGCTACAATAAAATTGGTTAGTCTTAAAGGTGCTACTGGACTCTTTTTGATTTTGCTACTACAGACTAACACGGCTAACTCCTCTGTTTTATATAGATTAGACCTTGTTGAACACAACCCGTTTCTATTCTGAATGTAATATGTGCAAAAATAGGAAATGAAGTCTGAAACACAAAAATGTATAAAACTATTTCCAGTAATGAAGTTGCCCTGGGTTAAGAGTGGCATGCAGTACTAGAAAACTGACAGCATAGTCGTAACTTCATATAGGACCCTTTGCAGAAGAACAGCATTTGTCCTGAACGCCCTGTTCTCAGTCTCCACCCTCCAAACACACACATACTTGGCCTCTTCTAGTTCTTCCGTGCGCTGAATTGCATCAGTCTCATATTTGGTCCTCCACTGGGCAACCTCACTGTTGGCCTTGGACAGGGCACGCTGGAGCTCAGCCTTGGCTTCCTGCTCCTCTTCAAATTGCTCCCGGAGCAAGTCACAGTCATGGCGTGCAGATTGCAAAGCATGGGCCAGTGCATTCTTCGCCTGCGCAAAAGAATTGATTTGTTCAAGGATTTCCCTAAATCTTTTTGCCAAACTTTCTGAGAATAACTGTTTTTATTTCCAATTATAGAACAATGTAAAGAACAATGTGAAAGTTAAAAAGAAAAATTAACAGAGTGAAAATGAAGGGTCTCTTTCCTTATCTGCGTTGTGACTTTCACTTTACAAACCTTCAAGCAGGGCACTCTAGTTTTTACTCATTGTAAATTGCAGAGTTTAGGCGCTAGAGGCACTTAACGATTCTTTGTATATATTTGCCTATACAATATTGTTGCCCTGACCCGGATGGCCCAGATCTAGCCTAATCTTCTCAGGTCACAGAAGCTAAAGAAGGTGAGCCCTAGGGCCAAGCTACAAGTGATGAATGACACTTGAACGGCAAGTGGATTGAGTGGAGGACAAGTGAACAGGGAGAAATACACTTGCCGTTCAAGTGTCATTCGTCACTTGTAGCTTGGCCCCTAGTTAGTAATTGGATGGGGGACCCCCAAGATCGGGACTTCTATGCTGTGGCAGGAAATGGCTTCTGTTAGTGTCATGTCTCAAAACCCCCAGCAAAGTTTGCCATAAGTCAGCTGTGACTTGACAGCACTTTACACACACCATATCATTATTTTATAGGATCCTATATTTTATAGGGTAATCTCAGATGCTTTGGTTCTTTACAGCTTTCTGCAGAGTATCATTCTATCACAGAAAAATCTATCTACCAGATCTAGATGTAAAGCACACCTTTGTTTCTTCTTCAAGTTGTCTCTTTAGTTCTTCAATCTGTTGGGTATAGCCTTGCTTCCCTCTTGAGAGCTGGGAAATCAAAGAATCTTTTTCCTCTATCTGACGTGCAAATTCACCTGAAAAGGACAAAAAAGAATGGAAGAGATTGAATAGTACTGGTCTAAAGATTATTTTGGGAAAAAAATAGGAACAATGGAAAGATCTAAAACATAATAACATTAGTAATATATTGTATTTAACTTTGATCATCTTTGAAGGTATTTCCCCTCCAACGTTATAAACTGAGAAGAAAAAGAAACTTATCATATTCCCCTTCTGATGACATATAGAAGATCTGAGAACAGGAGAGAAATGAAACATTCCCTTTGAACATTACACAGAAGAGGAGTCAATGGAATGAAAAGTGGCTGCACATTTATGCTGGCAGCACTTATTTAGCCAATGCCTCTTTCAAGACTTTCGGGTGGCAGAGCTCATATGTAAACCAAATAATTAGGCGCAAAATTGCATTTTCACAGTTTTTATTACTCTAGGCAATATTGTGTCATCCTGATCTTACAAATATATGCATATTTCAATTAGATAGTATTATGATATGGGCTTTGTTAAAAACTGTTCATATGAACTTTCTCATAAAAATTACTAGTAGTAGAATCAACCACTTCTACAAATACCATGTTAGAATATGTCAGCTCCCTGATCTCTCAGTGTCACAGGTGCTACACAGGTCTTTTGGTGCTACACCTCTGAAGATGCCAGCCACAGCTGCTGGCGAAACGCCAGGAACTACAATGTCAAGACCACAGCAATACAGCCCGGAAAACCCACAACAACCATCACACTAAAATAGTTCACCCGAAGCTGTTTGTACATAGTGGAGTGCTTGCAAGGCAGCACAATGCCTCCCTCCCCCTCCCCAGTTCAGCCTCAAAAGACAAAATACGCTCATGACCATTTTCAGGATCATGCTCCCCACTAACAGATCAGCAAGGGTGAAACTGCAAGCACTATAAGCTCGTTGGTTTCTGCCAGGAAGCCATGGTAGCTCTGTAGACCTTTATTACCTTTTGACTAGCTAGCTCCCTTGCCATTCAGGAATTGAGTTCCTGAACTTAGCCTAGCCTTACATTACCTTTATCTGCTAGATAACTTCCTGGGTTGGGTCATTTTCTTCACTGCTCCCATCTTGGCATGACCAAGACTTGTCATTTCAGCATATAAAATTTGCTATAACTCCTATGTAATTTATAATCAGTCTTACCCGTTTCTGTTTGTAGACGAGCTCTTTGAGCACTCAGATCATTAATGGTGCGCTGGTGTTCTTCCTCCTTTGCTTTAACTTCACTGAGCTGATCTTCCAAAGAGCGGCTTAATTTTTCAAGAGTTGACTGAAATGAGTGAAAGGAAATACATTGAAATAGCCTTCAAACAAATACTGTAAAAGTGAAAAATGGCACACATTGAATTGAGAAAGTAAAAATTTGACCGCTTATAAAAATAATACAGACCAGGGCTTTTTTTCAGCAGGAACGCGGTGGAACAGAGTTCTGGCACCTCTTGAAAATGGTCACATGGTTGGTGCCCCCACCCCCTGATCTCCAGACAGAGGGGAGTTTAGATTGCCCTCCGTGCCGCTCAGCAATCTAAACTCCCCTCTGTCTGGAGATCAGGGGGCGGGGGCACCAGCCATGTGACCATTTTCTCCGAGGGCAACCCACTGAGTTCCACCACCTCTTTTCTCAGAAAAAAAGCCCTGATACAGACTGTCTATTGAGAAATCTTTACCCATGCCAGATCATGTATCATTCCAACCATAATCAAGGACAATTTTCAGAACAAACCTAATGAACAGGACAAAACATTCTTGAAGGAATCTTGATAATGTCTACTCAGATGTAAACCCCATTTTATTGAATGGGGCTTACTTCCAGGAAAGTGTCCTTGGGAAACATGAAAATCACTTTTATTTATTTATTTATTTATATCTATTTATATTTATTTATTTATATTTATTTATAGTTTTCCTTTCTCACTGAGACCCAAGGTAAATTACACAGCACAAGTAAATAAGAACAACTGCTAGGATATTTGATGAACAAGTACAAGGATCAAAGTAGTTGAATAAGGCTGAGTGATTTGGGTCTGTTAGAGCTGAATATTTTAAAAAAACATCATTACATATTGTTTAAATTTTTATTAAAATTTAATTCCTGGCACCCAGATCCTGAGTATTTACTTTGATGAATTTGTCTTTGATTGCTTTCACAATGCTGGCATATTGTTAAATTTTTCTATGGTTTGAAAATATAGCTGTCATTATGCTACATTGCCAATACGTAGAAGCTTATGAAATAAATATTAGGATTAAGCTGTAAGACTCCCACCTCAGTACAGATATTTTTAGTTTTCAATAATATTAAATAAATATTGTGTTGCAGTGTACTAAAGAGCAAACCTTGGCTTTGGAGACAGACTCCATGTTGCTGGCAAGGTCATCAATCTCCATCTTCAGCTCACTCTTTTCCTTCTCCAGCTTCTGTTTGACACGCTGCAGGTTATCAATTTGTTCCCCAAGTTCAGCTGAGCTATCTGCATGCTTCTTGCGGAGAGCAGCCGCAGTGGCTTCATGCTGCAGAGTGGCCTCTTCAAGGTCCCGGCGCAGTTTCTGGAATTCTGCCTCGCGTTTCTTGTTCATCTCAATCTGAGCTGAAGTTGCTCCACCAGCTTCTTCCAGGCGCTCACTGATCTCTTCAAGTTCCCTGGAGAGATCAGCCCGCTGCTTCTCTGCTTTAGCCCGAGATGCACGTTCAGCCTCAATCTCCTCCTCCAGTTCCTCAATACGGGCCTAAAGAAAGGGAAGCAACCATGAAGAGTCAAACCTGCTTCTCAGATGAAATAATTCACCCAGTCCCAAGGAGAACGTGATGCAACTTGCCTGTAGCTCCTTGATCTTCTTCTGAAGCTGAGAGCCTAAGGCCTGCTCATCTTCAATTTTGCTTTGGAGCTGGCTGAGTTCAAAGTCTTTCCTTTTCACAACAAAGCACAATGTGTTTGAGTCCATATCAAAGATGCGGCATAAGGATACACCCCCCCCTCAAAGTTCTTCCAGAGAGAACTGGACTTACTTCTTAAGCTTTTCATCCAGCTGCTGTTTATCATTCTCCAAATCCATTGTGGATTCTTGGGCCAGCTTCAGGTCTCCTTCAAGTTTCCTCTTAGCTCTTTCAAGGTCCATGCGAAGCTTCTTTTCTTGCTCCAGTGACCCTTCAAGCTGAAGCAAAAGAAGTCATAAAGAGGCTGCACACAGAAGTCCACCTACATCTCAGATCTGTAATTTCCCACATTATTGTGCTCACATCGTCCACTTGCTGCTCCAGCTTGGTCTTTGCTTTGGTCAGAGTATTCACTTTGTCCTCTTCTGCCTGCAGGTCATCTAAGGTCTGCTGATGGGCCTCTTGGAGGGCCTTCTTTTCCTTGCTCAGTTTGGCAATGTTTTCATCCAAGACTGCCATCTCTTCAGTAAGGTTTTTCACCTTTTACAACAGAAATAGATCCAGAATGTTATCATATAATGCAATGCAGATATTACAGTCTAACTTTTTAAAATGAACTTGGATGTATTCTTGTCAGTACCTTGTTCTCAGTGGCATGCTTTTCCTTTTCAACCTTGGCCAGGGTTAACTCAAGATCATCGATGTCTTTCTTCAGCTCTGAGCATTCATCTTCCAGCTTCCTCTTCTTGGCTGTCAACTCAGCATTCATTTCCTCTTCATCTTCTGCTCGTTCCGTCAGTTCCTTAATTTTGGCTTCCAGCTGGATTTTGGTTTTGATCAGCTGGTCACATCTCTCCTCAGCATCTGCCAAGCCATCAGATTCCTACAGATGGAAAATATCATAGCCCTGATCCAGAGCATCATGTATGCTGTGGGACACAACCACTCATTTCAATGGTTTGAACCAGTCTACTAATATAAAATACCTATGGCTTATATCCTACCATTGAAATTAATGGGGCCAGTAATTCATCAGTATTCCTGAGTTTTGTAACAAAACCCCCTTCATGCTTTTACAGGAAAATACACTGGCTGTGTTAAATGCTCAAATAGACACACACATTTATTAAATATAACCATATTTATGAAATAGTAGAGTCCTGTAGCACCGTTAAGACTTTATTATAGCATAAGCTTTTGAGAACCAAAGCTCTCTTCATCTTGCCTCTGACGAAAACAGCTGTGGTTCTCAAAAACATATGCTACAATAAAGTTGGTTAGTCTTAAAGGTGCCACTGGACTCTTTACTATTTTGTTATTACAGACTAACATGGCTAACTCCTCTGGATCTATGACCATGGAAAGCATACTTATGAAAAATCTTAGTTAACCCCTATTCCCTTTGGAAATTTCACTGTAGTACTTGAATTTCTAACCTACAGCAGTGGTTGAATTTCTAACCTATACCACATTAATAGGACAAAAAATGTATATTGTCACTAGTAATGCTTACAGCTTGGACTTGGAGCTGCAAGTCATTTTTCTCTTGCATCAGAGACACCATTTTTTCTTCCAGTTCCTTCCGTTTGGCCTCAGACTTGGCAAGTTCTTCTTTCGTTTTCTCAAACTCTTCCTTCATGTTGGCCATCTCCTTCTCTGACTCAGCACTCTTCAACAGAGGCTTAATCTTAAAGTACAGCTTCATCCAAGGCCAGGTCTTGACATTCATGAATGAACGAACATTGTACTGAATGGTAAAGATGGACTCCCTGTAAGGAAGGCAACAGAACATCTTAAGGATGATTCCAGAAAAAATTCAGTCTGACTAAAGGTGTTTTATTCTGGTCTACAACTTATTCCCCTCCTCATTCTAACCCACTTTACGACGTTCATACTATATTATTGAATCAGGATTTGTTTATTTGACAAAAGGGTGGGCAGTATGTAAGAATGCAACCTTATATGCTGCTACCTCATACAGAACTTTATTAAGGTTTGCTTCTCAAGGTTGTTACATGTACCCCAAAAACTTAATGTATATGAGCTGCAAATGCATTTTTTCTGTGATATAAATATAGTTCTCTTTTTGCCCACCTCATTTACATACTATGGCAAACGCACACATTTGCTGCCATATACTTTGTGGCCCTCAATGTAGTTTACAGTATTGTCACATCTGTATAGTAACGAGGCTCTTTAAGGCATAAATCCTATTAAAGATGTCAAAAGTCTACCTCCTTTCCATCATTTTCTTGAATTCCAGTCTCATCACATAACCGCGGCACACTGCTTGTGTCCGTGTAATCAGCTGTGCCAGCTTGTCATCTCTCATCTCCTCTAGAGTACCCAAAAGGCCAGCTTTGAAGAACACCTGGAGAATGAAAACATTTAAGAATATTGCTCTGTGTTCCAACAAAGCTAGATGTTTCATTCTTATCCCCCAGAATAATTTTACCTTGGTGTGGCCGAATTTGTACTGGGTGTGGTCAACATCAATGGATCCAAGAAGTTTCTCTGAAGCCTTCTTGCTATCTATGAATTGTCCTTCCGGGATGGCACTTGCATTTAATATCCTATATCTGTTGAGAAAAACATATTGGTTTTTTATTTTACTAAGTAACACTTATTTCTTTTTTCCTTTATAAGCATCAGTAAGAACAAAACCTAATTTTGCTATAGAACGTCAGCCTCATGCCCAAATAACTCTCTCTACATATGCTTTACTTTACTAAAAATCTAATGAGGAATTCTGTCACCCTCTATTTAGTCTATAAAGCTTCTCTTGAGGCCCCGTTGTTGTGCTGTTAAACACTGATGCTTTCTTCAAACGGCGCACAGCCTGGAATATGGCCCCTACCTCAACACAGCTGATAACATCAAGGCTTGGCATTGTATATAGGTCTCCCCTCTAAGTTAACTCAGAGACTCCAGTTGGTGCAAAATGCTACAGCTGAGTTATTATTGGGAGCTAGGAGGAGCATGAATACTTCTCCCATTCTGCAATCTCTCCAATAGCTATAAGTTACTGGACTCAATTCAAGGTATTGGCTACAAAGTTCTTCATGGCCTTTGTCCAACATATCTTCAGGTCCTCCTCTCGCTCTCTCTGTTCCACCATGACAGCTTAGCTCATCTGAACAGGGCCTTCTGCAGGAACCACCTTGCACATGGGCAAAATTAACAGCTGCCCATACATGTGTAATCTGTGGTAGCTGCTGCCTACAGGAAGAGATCAAGAAAGCTCCCACTCTCCTGGCTTTCTGCAAACTATGCAAAGCTGAATTATTCAAGAGGGCCTTTTACTCAGATAGGAGGACTGTACTATAAGGAAGTTGTCTCAAAGGCATCCATCAGTAAAGGACAAAGACTATAAACATTACTAGATTCAGCATTTCTTCAACTCTGTATTGGATGTCTGCTGGTTTTAAATCTTTGTAAATTTGCATTTATATACGCTTATACATTATTTATTGACATGTCTTTGAAAGTGACTGTACTGACTCACACTGTGTAATCTGCCTTGAGTCTCAGTGAGAAAGGCGGACTATAAATAATGTAAAAATAACATAAATACAAAAAAAGGTCCATTATAGATATCAAGAATTTTTCAATTTAAAACATAGAATCCTTTGTTTATTTTTTGTCTCATCCTCACTTCCTTAAACCCTTACGTGACAAAAATTACACACATGAACTAATTCCTAATTTAAATGAGATTTTAATTAATAGTCTAATTTACAATGTTGTGTTGAAAATAGTTGTTAAGACAGAACTAAGAGATATAATAGCAAATTACTGTAGCCACATACTAACCTCTGTTTGAAGTCACCATAGATGATCCTGCTGGGAAATCCCTTCCTGCAAATTCTGATGCCTTCCAGCACTCCATTACACCTCAGCTGATGCAAGACGAGCTCATGCTCCATGGCACCTTAGAATATTAGAGTGTGGATTAGCGCTACATGGTAGGAATCAGAGGAAATTAATGTGTCGCACGTTTCTTTTGGTCACAATATCTTACCAGGAGTTTTCGTTTCATTGGGAATGAGGCAACGCACAAAATGAGGGTGAGTACTCTTCAGATTGGACATCAGCTTGTTTAAGTTCTCCTGTGGGTCCAGAAGCAGTTATTACAATCTATATGTAGATGAAGCCCAATTCACTTCTACTACAGAACAGGCAAGTCATTTTGGAAACTCATCAACAGCCTGTCACTTTGTCAGGAGGAACTATTGCAAAGAAAACAAAGTCATATTTCTCCTCCAAGCATCTACATCTTCTCTTTGGATTTGACCAGGGCTTTTTTTCAGCAGGAACGCAGTGGAATGGAGTTCCGGAACCTCTTGAAAATGGTCACATGGCTGGTGGCCCCGCCCCTGATTTCCAGACAGAGGGGAGTTTAGATTGCCCTCCGCGCCGCGGAGGAAGCTCAGTCTGAACTAGAAGCTGCGCGGCATGGAGGGCAATCTAAACTCCCCTCTGTCTGGAGATCAGGGGGCGGGGCCACCAGCCATGTGACCATTTTCTCTGAGGGCAACCCACTGAGTTCCACCACCTCTTTCCCCAGAAAAAAGCCCTGGATTTTACTAACAAATCCAAGCTGTTTTCCTTTGTAAACAATGTATATTTTGAATGTATTGATCCATTTAATTTCACATAAATAATTTCCCCTTCAATTTTCTTTTGAGTCTGACATTTATTTTCAGTTTCACAAATGAAAGAAATTGTACCGTACCCTGAAGAGAGCAGATACAGTCTGGAAAGAGGAACCCTTCTTTTTGCCGCCTTTCTTGCCACCGCCGCCCTCTAATTGATTTAAAAACATGTCATTAGAAAACAATATTGTATTTAAAAAAATCAAATGTGATTAGTTTTAATATCTATGAAAGTTTTATACTTTTATTGTATTTATTGTTAGACGCTTATTGCATTGTCATTTTTACACCTGATAATCCACCTTAAGTCTGTGCAACAAAGGCAGGCTATAAATAAATACATAAAATCATTTCATGAATTATTCATGAATAAACGTATCAGGCCTAGGAATAAAGAAACTTTCTCTGTTGAATGACTGGCAGTGCAAGCCTAAGAATGGTTACTCCAGTCTAAGCCCATTGATTTCATTGGGCTTAGACTGGAGTAATCAGGGCTTTTTTTCAGGGGGAATGCGGGGAAATGGAGTTCCGGAACCTCTTGAAAATGGTCACATGGCTGGTGGCCCTGCCCCCTGATCTCCAGACAGAGGGAAGTTTAGATTGCCCTCCACGCCGGCGCAGAGGACAATCTAAATTCCCCCCTGTCTGGAGATCAGGGGGTGGGGCCACCAGCCATGTGACCATTTTCTCTGAGGGCAACCCACTGAGTTCCACCACCTCTTTTCCCAGAAAAAAAGCCCTAGGAGTAACTCTTATTGGGATTGTGCTCTTAAGTTGCTAATTATCCAGCAGTTACCAGCATCTGCAGGGCGATCAGCGAAGAGTAAGGCCAAGGTCTTCATGGATGATTTCTGGAATAGCCCCACAACAGTTTCATTCAGGGGGTCCTTGTTCTTGTCCAGCCAGCCACTGATGTTGTAATCCACAGTGCCAGCATAGTGCACCAGGGAGAAGTGGGCCTCTGCTTTGCCTTTGCCAGGTTTGGGCTTCTCAAAGTTCTTGCACTTGCCAAGATGCTGGTCATACAACTTATTCTTGAAAGAAACGTCTGTTGCCTTGGGGAACATGCACTCCTCTTCTAGGATGGAGAAAATGCCCATTGGCTGAAGCAAAAAATAGCAGATATATAAAGAATTAGATTAATCAAAGTAGCATTTATTTTGTACAGTTGAATTCTGCATACTGAGCATCCAATATACTTAATTTAATACAATTAACTTTATGAAAGCCATATCCCTTCATCTTGCCCTTAGGCCTTGTTTCAGTTTGAATGCTGTACTTTTACAATTGCTAACAATGTTTTAAATTGTTTTAACTGTTTTTTGTATGTAAGCACTTATGATGTAAATCTGCTCTGAGCCCGCTCACAGGGACAGCAGACTATAAATTAAATAACTAAATATGTTATTCCTGTGCAGCTACTGATGTATAAAATTAAGCATGAACTCAAGACATAGTCCTCCAAAAATAGGAACTTTGGCAGCTACATTCAGGCTAAAGGGCCTTCTTGGTCATGATGCCCGAAATCTGGAACTCCCTCCCAAGGGATTCATCTGTCTCTCTTTATCATTTTCTTCCACCAGTGGATGAACACTTTTTTTTTTTGGCATTCCCTCACTAAGTCTCACTGGCCCTCTTCCCTGTTTGTGTGTATGTATATGTTCATATGACTTATTTAATTGTTCAAAAATATTTTGTATATTTTATCAGTATTTTAAATGCTGTTTAATGTTTTCATTGTTTGCAGCCATGGGGACGCAAAGTTGGGTGGAGAGGTGGCACACAAATGTTTTAAATAAATATACAGACCTTCTCAATGAGTTCAATGCAGGCAGCCAAGTCCATACCAAAGTCAATAAATTCCCAATCAATTCCCTCTTTCTTGTACTCTTCTTGCTCTAGCACGAACATATGATGATTGAAAAACTGTTGCAGTTTCTCGTTGGTGAAGTTGATGCACAGCTGCTCCAAGCTGTTAAACTAGACAATGCAAATAAATGAGATCACAGTGTTTAGAGGAGTTCTTAATCAGGTTCATAGTTGTTATCATTACAGGCCCTCTTCAGTAGGTTTCTGTATTTAAAGCTGTGTATAAATTTAGTAAAAGGGTGTCTTTATTTTTCATAGTTATCATATGTTATCAGATCAAATCTGCTCATATTTTTCTGTATCGTTCATTGCTCATCTCCTTAAAACTCACTGCTTTTTTATGTTTTCCTAGACATTGCTTACATTCCAAACATGCCTTGAGCTGATGATTCCACAGTCTTCATGCCAGATAATTTCTACAATTTCTAATTTAGTTGGTCTTTAAGGTGCTACTGGACCCAAACCTTGTTCTCCTACTACAGACCAACATGGCTACCCAGGCTGAAACTAATCAGTGCCAGAAATTTCAGTCAATCTTTCATCTCCAGTTAATAGTTAGGAAACAATTTCACTCTTTCAGTGCCTTTGCATCCAGAGCATTATTGAACGATGCCCTTAATTGCTTAAAAAATTTACTTTGGCCATTAGGATCCCCATCTCTTGTCCAGAACCACTCCACAAGGCCCTGTTCTCTTACATCAAAGATTTCAAAGCCAGCAATGTCCAACACTCCTATGAAGTGCTGCCTTGACTGCTTGGTATCCAGCTGCTGATTGATACGAACAACCATCCACAAGAACATCTTCTCAAAGACAGATTTAGCCAGTGCACCAACTGAATTGTACACCTACAAAAATGGAATAAGAGTAAGTGCTGTCAGCGGACAAGTGCTGTAACAAATCTCAGATCAATCAGCTACAAACTTCATATCATACGTCACCTGCTGGACAGTTTGGCCTTTGGTGACAAATTCATTCCCGACCTTGACTCGAGGATAGCACAGAGCTTTTAAGAGATCTGCTGAATTGAGGTTCATCAGATAGGCAGCCTTGTCAGCAACTGAGCACAGAGTTAAGAGCAAAGGTTTATGAGCATACAAATACACAATATTTTCTACATTGGATGACTGTATGTAAACAAACAATGGCCTATAGTACAGACCTAACATGAAATGAGAACAGGAAGAAGCAGAGGAGTAAAATATTTATTTATCCCTTTATTTCTGTGTCTGATATTTCCCAGTGACATAAGCATGAAGAAGTTTATACCTATATGAACACAATTGAACTTCCTGATGTGATATGAAAGCTATTATTATGTCCATATTCTGTGTACTTATTCTGTTTCTATGTTTCTGCCTAATATGTTTTAAAAGACAGTTTACATATATATCAGAATACAAAGTTTTAATTTCATAATCTCAGATTTGACTTTTTCTGGGTAGCCCAAAGTGTCGATACCCAAAATTTATCCATATTTACTGGAGGTTCTACATTACTGTTGAGTTACTCCTTAACTACAGAGATTCAACAAGGAACCATGAGTTAATTTCAGTCATAAATTGTGGGTAAGAATGAGTTGGTAGCTCATGTTGGACTGAATCAGGTCCATAATACCATAGGAAAGAGAGAAGAGTGATTAGCTGATGGCACTTTGGAATTGCAGTAATTCTTGATCTTGATCCAGCAGCATGGAAATTTTTAGTTTATGTTTGATGAAACTTCAGATGTTCCAGCTGAAAGTTAGGAGCAGCGGAAGATGTGGGAGGGGAGGCATTGGGTATGTGTGTCTTTTTTCTGTCAGTTTCTTTGTAAATTATATCAATACCTTCGGTGCCGTCTGGCTCAGCCTGCTCCTCACGTTGCTTCTGCTTGAACTTCATGTTCCCATAGTGCATTACAGCTCCTGTTAGCTTGTAAATGGCTGTCTTTTCCTCAGCATTGAAGCCCAGGATATCAATGGCACTCTGTCAAATGAATCAGCAAGCTCTGTAAGTGAATTCTCTTTATATTAATTCAGGCTGATACTCCAGAAATTCATGTTACTTACATCTGTTGCCATCAACTCTTCTTGATCATCTATGCTGGGGACAGTGATTTCCCCTTGACTTACATAGTGGTAGTCATATGGGTTGGTGGTAATCAGAAGCATCTCTGAATGAAGAAAAGAGCAAATATTGATCTTGTTTCATTCATAATGAAAATATCTACAACTATCAGGTCAAGTACATCATTCATCAGGTGCCAGCAAAATTGCACAAGATTACACTTACCAATGAGTTCTGGCCTCTTGTTGGACATGATCTGATAAAAGATGTGGTAGCTTCTTTCAGCTTTTAGCTGGAAAGTTACTCTGGATTTCTCCAGGAGATCTGAAAAGAAAGGAAAAACAGAAGCAACCCAATCAGAAACCAACAGGATGGAAAGGGGATACTGGTCCATCTAAAGAAAAGGCCCTTACATGTCTCAATGTCAGCAGAAGCCAGTTTGCCTGTGGCACCAAAATGGATTCTGATGAATTTACCCTATAAAAAGGAAAAGGCATGTCATTATATGCTCTGCTAAAGAATATTGTATGAGCCCACTAGACTTCCCCAAATGCAAGCCAGAGCTCAGATTCTGCAAAAGACTCACAAAACGGGAAGAGTTATCATTCCTCACAGTCTTGGCGTTTCCAAAAGCCTCCAGCAAAGGATTGGCACTGATGATTTGATCTTCAAGGGTCCCCTGCAATGTAAATATTATGGTCTAATTGTCTACCCTCAGTCCGAGAGCAGTTGCACAAAATCATGTGTCACTCGTTAGTGATGGGAAAACGTGCCTGCATTTTGCCAGTTTGGACTGGTGCTTCTTCCTTTTTCTTGTCTGAAGCTGCTGCAATTGTTGCAAAGTATTGGATGACACGTTTCGTGTTCACAGTCTTTCCAGCACCGGATTCTCCACTGTTGATCAGAAAGAATACAAATAGTAATCAAGAATAATGTTCAATGCTTGTGAATCATAACATTGACGTTTTCAGATATATGCTACATTTGGTTTTGTACCAACTTAACCTGCTATGGCATCCTCTAGAGATACCTGTGATTTGCTGTTTTGCAAGGATGCTGGGAATTCTCAGTTAGAGATCACAAGACTCTCCTTCCCGATCACAGCTACAGAATGACTGTTAACCAAGTTTAAGTATGTATTATAGTTGCATCATATGATACATGATGGTCTCATGATACTTTTCCTAATACAGTGATAATGCCTTAGAACAAATTTTAAGAGAATATGCAAACATGTTCCAGAGGATATACAAACAAAGTTTAAAATAAATAACTAGCATAATATAACTGCATTAAGAAAGAATGCTTACGTAATCAGAATTGACTGGTTCTCCCGATCTGGAAAGATGAGAAAACAATTACTTTGAATGAAGCCAGATTTTTTTTATCGTTGGAATGAATGTGAAAGAATAAAAAGTAGTATACAAATATTTTAAAATTTATACAAATAAACCCTACATATACAAATGAACACTATGATGTCATCTCTGATGCAATCCAGAAATTATGTCATCAGGTTGTACAAAGTTTTAGTTAAACCATAGAGTAAATGCTAGAACATTACCCCTACATGATAATGTTACTTCTGGGTCATTCTGAAAATGCTCTCTCTCTCTCTCTCTCTCTCTCTCTCTCACACACACACACACACACACTCATACACCATTGTAAGTCTCTCGCTGGATGCCAACGTTGGGCTAGCAACCCTATCTAAAAGTGTTCTCTCGCAGTTGGAAGCGATAGAGACTTGTTTATTGAAGTTATTCCACTAAAGACACTGAGATACCTTGAAGATAACATTCACTCTTCCAAAAACATCAATCTACTCACCAGTTAACATGGCCTGATAGGCATTGTCAGAGATAGAGAAGATGTGGGGAGGTGCCTCTTGACGCTTTTTGCCTCTGTACGCACTTACCACTTCAGGGTTGTACACTGGCAGCCACTTGTAGGGATTGACAGTGACACAGAAGAGACCTGAGTAGGTCTGAAAGAAAAGGGAAACAGAATTTAAGTTGCAAATTGTCTGTATATCATCTCAAGTTGTGTAAAAATCCATCATTCCTAAACTTCCTTTGGACAAGAAATTCACGAATGGGGTGTATGAATGACATGAATTCTATGTAAGCAATTCATCTGAACAAATGGAAATAAAATATAAATAATAATGTATTTGTCAGTTACCAGGCGCCTGTCTTTGACTGGCCTAAGACATTGAATAGATAGGAAAGGATATATTTGTGAATAGTTATTCTCCCCACCCCAAAGCAGGAAAAACTAGGGATGATAACTAGGTTTTCTTAGAATGGGTGTTCCTGCATGGGAAATTGTTAAAGTCTAGTTTCACCACAAAGGGGCAGCGAAATGCTACTTTAAAAGAAACTCACATAGATCATCCAGGCTGCATAACGCTCTTTGAGGTTATACAGGACAGCAGGTTCGTGGAGATGGGTCATCATGGCCATGTCCTCAATTTTGTCATATTTGGGAGGGTTCATGGAAAATACTTGATCTTCCTTCACAGTCACAGTCTGACAAGGAAAAAGAATACCAGTTTATGTCAATTTAGAAAGAAAGGAGGAGACAGTAATACCATTTCATTTTTTGTCTTTTACTCACTTCCCCTTTTTCAGTCTTGACTGTGACTTTTCCACCTTCCCTGGCTGTGACAGTGGCCTTCGTGTAGGAGATCTTAGGATCCACCACAAACACTGAGTTCTTAGCATCAAAGGGCTTGTTCTGTGCCTCAATTCTCTCCTTTTCTGATTTGCGGAGAAAAGATGCGGCTGGACCGAAGACGGCCATCTCAGCATCGGAAGACATGGCTGTGATTTAGAGGGCACCAGCGCAGCGAAGAAATACTGAAGGAAAGAAAAATATAAATTAGGACATAAAACAGTGGAAATATTTCTCTTACAACCATTTCCAGTCCCCCTTCTACTTTCAGTCAAGATAGATTATACTAGTTCATTTGATATACGCTTCACACATACACATAGTTAGGTGCTGTAGAAATTGAGGGCCTGCAAGGACTTATGGGGGAAGCTCATTTTCCCCTTCCCCTGTTATTTCTTCTTCCCCTTCCTGAAACCCCCCATAGCCTCTTCCCTTTTCCTGCTTCCTTTTCTTTTTCCGACCCACTGGCCAACCTACCTTAACTTACCTCCCTGTCTCCCTATTTCTCTCTTTCCTTCACTTTGGCAGTCTCTACCAAGGAAAACTATGGCCCAGTTGTGAGGCGCTGGCCACCACCCCAGGCCCAGTTGTGTGGTAGAGGACCCATCCCACAAGGACTTGCAAGGGGCACCTTATTTTCCCATATATCCTCTTCCCCACAATATTTCCTTTTCCCCTCCTCCTGGCACCCCCCATACCTTCACCTTTCCTTGTGTCCTTCTGTCCTTCCCACCCATCAGCCAACCAACCAACCTTTTATCTGCCCCCAGTCTTCAACTATATTATTTCATTTATTCCCTGTCTTTCTCCACAATGGGAACCAGGCAAATCTCCTGGTGGCTGCAGCAAGGCCTCACCGCAATTCCTCCTCCTGGAGTAGATTTGCCACTGTGGGTACCAGGATGCCTTCTCGGCCAGCCCTGTGGCAGAAGGGCTGTGTCAAGCCTGTCTGAGTTCTGCACAGTGCAAAGGAGATGACACCCAAGTCCCATGCAAGGTGAAGGAAGTGGCACCCAGTAAAGGAGCTGGCACCTAGTCCACCAAAGCCCCGATGCAAGGCATGGGGCCAGGGCAGGCTGGTGATGGGCCCTTTTCCTGAGCCATTTCCACTCCCAGTCTTCCCCTGTTCCCTCCCTCAAAGGCCAAAACAGCCCTGGAAAGGGCCCTGCTCCCTCCCCCTGCCTTTTACTGACAGAAACCAAAAGTTGAAGGCTAACGATACTGTGTGGGCGCCTAGCAACAGCCATTGACAGCATTCCTATCTTAAAGCTGTAGGCACTGCTTCCATTATTTTGGAGGGTTTTAACCCCTTGGTTTATTTATTTTTTGTTTTAGATTTTTCTGAAAATCTGGGGTGTTTTTCAAGTTTGTAGAAAAATCTGTCTTGTCGGTCCATGGCTCCAGTCTCTGGATTTAAGTAGCCACAGATTTGGCCACATTAAAATCAGATGTATTAATATTGGCCTTGACCATGGTATTTGTTCCATTTATATGTCTGTCTCTCAAACAGTCATATTTTTATCACACCCTAAGGCATCCTCACCACACCTGTATGAATCAAGTTAGGCTGAGAGAGAAAGTGACTGGCCCACACTCTCACACTGATGATGATATAAACAGCAAAACACAAAAGGTGCAGCCTGGACTAAAGTGTGACAAGAAATCTAGGAGAACAAGCACATCTCTTCTTGGGTTAATTCTACACCACACTTTTTGTGCCCCTTCAAATAATAACCATATACTTTTCAGACTAAATCATTCCTATCACCTTATAAAACATGCAGGCCCTCTGTGGAGTCATCCTGGTTACAGCTATCTGCACAATTGAATATATTTGGATTGTGTCAGTGCAAATATTTTATTACAATGACTAGTATGTCAGTGATTTCAAGGCAATACCTTAGCAGACTGTCTCCTCTTAGGTGGCATGCAAGTTCAGTACAAATTATATTATAGCTATATATGATCCATAAACACTGAAAGAAAGCAATCTGTCCACCAAGCAGCATGCATGTCCCTCACTATAGGGTCCCCTTGCTATCTAATTTCCCTAGGGGATTAGTAAATCAAGGTCTTACCTTTGTTGAGTAGTGGGTGGATAGTAATGCAACGTCCCGCTATCCAAGACTGCAAAATAAAAGTGACAAATCCTTTCTATACTGTTTCACCAAAGCTCCAGTAATAAATTATAGAGCACAATGGATAGAGGCCAGTTGTAACTTGTAAGTCCCTATTAACAAAGGCAGTCCCTATATAGAAGGGTCAAAAATAGCAGCAATGTATTGGGATATGAGGAATTCTGGGTGAGATCCCACTTCTTTAAACTCAAACGCCTCACACTCTTACCTTTAAGCTGCCAGTGCGAGGACATGAGAGACTGGTCCCAGGGCTACTTATATAGAGAGTGATTTGCATACACAGCATCCTTCTCTCCTTTCTTAGGTCAAAACCTTTTTGACAGTCTGGCTTCCAGCAGTATTCCCATTCATGTTCATTGTGAACAGATATAATTAGACCTATCAGCTCCATGAATTAATCTATAAATAATTGGGGGGGGGGAGGGTGGCTGCAATATATACTGTGCTCTGGCAATTATGAAATCAAGTTGAAGCAGTGTAATAAGGAAGAATCCGGATCTATCTAAGACTATCTCTAGCAGCAAGAAACTGGATTACAAGAGAACTCCAAGAAAGGATTAAAATTGTAGTTCCCAGGAAAAGGCAGGATGTTAGAAGAAGAAGAGAACTTCAGGGAGCAGAAGGGACTGTGGTCAGTGCAATAAAAGGGAATATGAAACAACAACTCATGGAAAACTGACAGTGGTAAAGCAAAGACTCATGAAAGATGTGAATAGGGGAAATAGGGGATAAACAAGGTACAGGCCAGAGACATGAGTGACACATTGAGTGATTCCGCACATGTTGGATAATGCACTTCCAATCCTCTTTATAGATCATTTGGAACGGATTTTTTTGTGTGCGGAACAAAAAATCCACCTCAAACAATTGATAAAGTGCGTTGAAAGTGCATTATGCAACATGTGCGGAATCAGCCATTGTTGTGTCAGTATTCTGTGATTAAGATCAAGGTTGCAGAAATTCTGTTTAACCATGTGGTTTACACTGACAGGATGCTGTTGCATGGTCAGTCCATTTTACATGGATTCTGATTGGAGATACCACCACTATCATGAGGTGAGTGACTACACAGAAGCAGTAAGTAACCACTCAGAAGTGATATGTATTAATCTATTTGAGAGAGGATCGACTAACAGAGTATCCAGACACAGGAAAACAACCATGATTTGATGGATGCCATTTCTCTCTGCCTGGAAACAGCTAAAAAGAGGGAACATCTCAGGTAAAAGCCTAGGTACAAAGTAATGTTTTGGCCTGGTACCTACCTGACAATAAGGTAGGCAGTGGCACCAGGTGAGTCTCAAGGGGGAGGGCACTGCAAAGGAGTTTCATACTCCTCCTTTTCTAGGCATCAGTTTCTTCAGTAAACATAGCCAATTCTTGCTAATGCCGTCTTTGTAAATTTGTATTTATTTATCCATGGCATTGTTTATGGAAATGTCCTTGATACCGACTGTACTAATCTAACACTGTGTAATCCACCTTGAGTCTCAGTGAGAAAGACAGACTATGGCCAAATCCACATGCACTCACAATCCGCTTATGTTGCACAGTCATGGCAGTTGGATTCATTCCGCTACCATGCTTTGCATCATCACATTCACCCTCCCAGTGCGTCTTCGTGGCGCAATCAGTTCTCCACATGCCACTGAGTAAAACGTTATAGTGGGCGGTTCCCTCCTCCGTCGTCAGCATTGATGGCGCACATCACTTCCCTTTTTTTAAAAAAAAGTTAATTTTGCGCTATACCGATATTCCGACTTTTAAGAAATGGCAAGGTCCCCTCCCCCTCAACTTTGACTGGCCCATTTTTTTGCTCATCACAGACCACTTTCTAACAATTGGCTGGTTGTTATGGCGGGCAAATTTGAAAATAATTTGTCACATTAAAACATTCTCCAGAAACCCCGTTGCTCACAGAGTAGGTTTTCTGGTATACTGACCTTTCTTTATTGCGCAAATGCGCTATGAAAGCCCTTTAAAAAAAGGGGGGGTGGGCAAGAACAGATTTCTACCATTATCACGTGGTACAGAAAGGAGGCACAATTGTGGCGCAGTGATGGCGGGGAACACACAGAATGGGAAAGCGTGTGAGTAACTGCTTGAACAGCGCTGCGGTTGCGAAAAAGGCACGGAAACAAAAAGGAAGTGTGGATTCAGCCAAGAAATGACATAAATAAAAAGGTAATAAATAAATAAACTGTCACAGTTCTTGGGGAAAAGATGATCCTGAACTCACAAGAGGCATTGCGTGATTTGCAGCAGTGGATGAAAGGAGAACTGGAGGTACCTGACACTGCCTCTCTGTGATAGAGTGTGTGTGGGGGGGGAGGTCATATAAGGGGCTAGCATCTGTCCTCCAATGCCATATTAATGTTTTCTTTACATGGGCAGACCTGAGAATTTTTCTTCATGTTTCCAGGCGGTTACCTCTTTAGTAGTTCTGAATGTGAGAAATGGGACCTTAGGGGGATTTGGAAGGTTGAATTACATCCTTGGCACGAACCTGTCCTTGAGGAGTGCTTGACATTCTATGAGTTCATAAACTGAGAATCAGAAATTCAACTGGTGCAAGTCAGCATTATTCCATTGGCCTTATGCCTATAGACTTATGCCTATAGAGGCTCAATAACAAAGTAATTTCAGAGCATTTGGTAGCATGGCTATGGTGCTCAGTGGTACTCTCATGGTATTACTTCCTAGTTCTCATCATGAAAAATAAGCCATTATCCATGTGCATATGCTCATTTAATGAAGAGCCGTTTGTTAACATTAGTGCTGAGCTGAACCAACAGCCAAATTGCAGAAAATCTGTTCCAGATGGCCACAGTGAATATTTATGGCTTGAAATTTTAGCTGCAAAGTGGGGAGGGGCAATTTTGACATGAAGAGGAACTCACTCTTCTTAGCCTACAGCTTAGCAGACTAAAGCAAATAGAAGTTGCTGCTGAGAGAGGAAGACCGGAGGAGTCTTGCACCAGGACAGGGGGTGGGGTGGGCAGCTTCCCCTTCCCCAGGCTTTAACTGGGATAAGGGAGGAAGGATTGCAAGGAATGGAGTCTGGCAAGGGAAGGCTTATTTGTAGGCAGCTCGCTTAAGGGAGGAGCAGAGGCCGTTCTCAAGGAAGGGAAAGGCTCTGGGACTGGTAGTGAAAAGGACCAGGCTGCAGAGAGCAATGCCAGGCAGAGCTGCTCCCTAGGCGAGGCAAGGGGATCGTGGCAGTTGAATATGCCCCTGCCCCCTGATATCCCGTTGAGCTCAAATGTCACATTTGCTTCATGAGTTTGTCTCATGGGCTCGCAGCGGGGTTGTCAGGTTCCCCAATCCCCCAGGCGAGAGGTTGGAGGCCCAGTACCTACCACCCCACACACTGGCCAGGTAAGTGGGGGCAGGGGGTGGAGAAAGGGAGCGGGGGATCCCCTGATCCCAGTGGGGGGTTGGCAACCCTACCTTGCAGCTATACTGCAGCTGCAAGCCTCAGTGGCAACTTGTGTGTAAAAAGCATAGACAGTGCACATTTGATAGGCATAGGGCTGCCAGGTGCCCTGGTGGGGGCAGGAGATCCCTCACTCCCAGCCTCTGCCCCTCACCTGGCTGCCAGCAGGGGGGAGGCCCGGGGAATGGAAGGCCAAAAACTTCCCATGCCAGCATGTAGAGGGCATACGGGCATAATGACATGACTTACTTAAGTGACATTATCACACCTGGCAGGAAAGCGCACGGGCAAGGAAGATACGCCTGGTAAGTGTCAGATCCCCCTCCCCTCTTGCCAAGAGGGTAAGGGGACCTGGCAACCCTAGGTAGGCACCAGAGCCTGGGACAGATAACAAATTACCTCCCTTCCTAATCCATTTATTCTGGTGGGAAAGAAAACTGTTCTTCCCTGCATACATGCTCACCACTCATGTGCTTCTGGGTAAAGGCTTTTGCAACAGGTTCAGTAAAGCAGAGACTGCTCTAAAAATGAACTGTAAAATTAGTTAATAAAGAGAACTTTAGTGATGAAGAGGGTTCCTCTTAGTAGAACAAGCATTATACTTCAGTTCTAAAAGTATCCTTGAGAACCAGAAAGCCGGATTCTTCTTGTCCTATTTATTTATGAGCTTGACAGCAATGTTGCTTCTGAGAGGCACTTTTAACTTTTTATACCATGATTTTTCTGTACTTAAATGATTCACAAATTACAGAGTTTTGCAAAGTTTTATTGGTCTGAATAATTCTGCTCTACTGTCTCTTTCCACAATTTTCTCATCTGGTCTGCATTCAGTTTCATATAATGTAAGATGTTCATTTATCCAACTGTTGATGCTTTTGCTGTCGTTCCCCCTATATGATAGGAGGCTATCATTACACACCTCTCTGCAAAAAGAATTGAGCGAAGTCCTTATCAATCTTAATCTGTCTGTGGAGCAAGGGAGGTTGTGGTCAGAGACGTAGTTGTTGATGGCTGTGATGGACGGGATCCTGTCCTGCCCAAGAGGTAAAAACACCAACCCCCTTGAGTCCAGCTTGGTGTGTGAGAAGACCACCTAACAGGCAACCAGCTTCCCTGGAAGGGCTGGAAGAACCAAGTGGAAGAAAGGAGCAAGAGAAAAAGCTGTTACTCTGTCAGTTCACTTCAGATAGGGTCTGACTCTGAACCTTCAGAGAAAGGGTGACTAATCTCAGAGTTTGCCTAGTGTGCAAGTAGACTAAACCAGACAGGGTTTTTCTCTCCTGGGTTTGTGCAGATAGCATTTGTGTCTCCATAGTTAAGTTGGGAGAGAACCTGTTTCAGGAGCCTGAGGGCCAAGCTACACATGACGAATGACACTTGAACGGCAAGTGGATTGAGTGGAGGGCAAGTGAACAGGGAGAAATACACTTGCTGTTCAAGTGTCATTCGTCATGTGTAGCTTGGCCCTGAGAAAGAATTCAGTTCTGCTTCAGGGAGAGGGCAGACAGAAGTTGTGCCTCAGCAAGAAAGCAGAGAATTCCGTGTGTAATTCTGCCTGGGTGGTCTGGCAAAACAGTTTTAACTCTATCTCTGGGAAAGGACAGAGTTTTGAGGCCAGTCTTTGGTGACGGGCAGACTTGGCAACTTCAAGCATTAGAGAATTTATCACAATATTTGATTTATATACTGCCCCTCAGGACAACTTAATGCCACATTCAGAGCGGTTTACGAAGTGTGTTATTATTATCCTTACAGCAATCCCTGTGAGGTGGGTAGAGCTGAGAGAGCTCTGAAAGAGCTGTGACTAACCCAAGGTCACTCAGCTGGCTTCAAGTGGAGGAGTGGGGAATAAAACCTGGTTCTCCAAATTAGAGTCCTGCCAATATTACCCACTACACCAAACTGGTAGTCATGTCCTAGAACAACAAAGAACTGGGTCTGAGCAACCATCAATATGTGTTTGTCTAATAATACATATAAAGAAATTTAGTGAACAAAAGGGAGCATGCTCAGTTAAATAATATAAATAGCATTAAATATCTTTCAGGGAAAAAAGCAACTCTATAGTGCTCCCACTATGGTTTAAAGGCACATGTCACAGCTGCCTTGCTGAATCTAAGCCGGTCTCAGTATGCTCAGTACCTGGATGGGAAATCTCAGGCTTGCCAGATCCCCTGCTGTAGGGGATACCTCGCTTCCAGGCTCCACCAACCACTGCATGCACCAAGCATGTACACAAAGCACACAGCTGTTATAAAAGTGCTTCCAGTTAAGGTTATATATGAAACAAAAAAAAAATTAATACCAGACAAGTAAGTAAATCACAAAAGCCACTTGTTTTTCAATGTGCCAAGGAATCTACAAGCTTTATTTTCTAGAAACTGAGAACAAAATAAACAGGAATTAAAAGTGACAAAGAGCTTCACATTTTGTGGATTTCTTCAATCACTTTGACGCTTCTGGGTGACCTTACTCTTCACTTACAACTTTCTTATGCACTTCTCGGGTCCTCACCCTGAGTTTATTGACTTGGGACTCAGCAATATCAGCCCTTTCCTCGGCCTGTTCTAGTTCATGCTGAATCTTGCGGTATTTGGAAAGGTTCACATTGGTTTGTTCCTCCTGAAAAGAGAAAAATAATTATGGAATTAAATTAATAATATTAACATTCGATTTATATACTGCCATTCAGGACAACTTAATGGCCACTCAGAGCAGTTTTGTTATTATTATCCCCACAACAAAACACCCTGTGAGGTGGATGGGGCAATTTGACATCTTAACAGACAAGACACAGCAATATTATGAAATATTTGTGTGGAGGGATATAAGCCTTAATGTGTCATTTAGCAAATGGCATTTTGGGCTGCTCTGAGGGGAGGGGATGCATGAAAATCATGCTTCATGTGCAGAAGTAATTGTGTTGACGGAAGTGTTGCACTGGATCTAACACAGTATATTTTGATTAAGTAAATGTTTGTTGATTATTCAGAATGTAAGTGTCTGGCCTTCATTGCAGTGACCTTAAGAACTTGATGTTATGGATGACTTTGGTCAGATATAGGCATGCAGTTAAGAAGCCGTGAGCATCTAACTAGCTTCCCTATACCAAATCATTTAACTCCTAGCCAGAGGTACACCTCAGATAATGTTTTTGGTTCATTAGTGGGTATAGAAACATAGAGCTGGAAGATACCCCACGGGGTCATCTAGTCCAGCCTGCTGCACAATGCAGGAAATTCACAGCTATCCCCACCACCACCTCCCCCAGTGACCCCTGCTCTATGACCAGAGGAAGGCAAAAAAACCTCAAGGATCCCAGGCCAATCTGGGCTGGAGGAAATTTCCTTCCTGACCCCCAAATAGTAGTAGTATTAGTAGTAATAACATTCAATTTATATACTGCCCTTCAAACAACACCCACTCAGAGCGGTTTACAAAGTTTGTTATTATTATCCCTGCAACAACAAACACCCTGTGAGATGGGTGGGGCTGAGAGAGCTTCTAAAAGCTGTGACTGACCCAAGGTCACCCAGCTGACTTCAAGTGAAGGAGTAGGGAATCAAACCCGGTTCTCCAGATTGGAGTCTCATGCTCTTAACCACTACACCAAACTGGCTCTCAGTGGTGATCGGCATTACCCTGGGCATATAAGAAAGGGCCTTGAGAGCCAAGCACCGGATCATCCCTTCCTGTCCTCCTTCTCTTGATTGGTGTACAGTCATATTAAGTCACAGAATCATCATAGCTGTCAGATGACCATCTAGCCTCTTTCCAGCTACAAAATCAAATGGCATCCCATTAAATTAATTTCTCTCCTTTCACACCTACAGGTACATGCATTTCCTGTGAATTATACAATTGGGAATGTATGTCTCCAGTCACTGTACTGGGATACGTGTTGTACATAGATATGTCTGGGTCCTCTGTTACTGTGTTTTATACAACTCAGGGGTTGGGGTGGGTTGTATGCTAATTAATTTGTTTCATAGTTACTGATACAAATAAAACCAATTTCAGAAGTATACGTACAGCTTCTTCAGATTGTCTCTTGTATGCTTTCACTTTCAACTGCAGTTTGTCAACCAGATCCTGGAGCCTAAGAACGTTTTTCCGGTCTTCCTCAGACTGATCAGATTGAATAAAAATACAGAACAGTGAGATCTCATATGACACTTAAGGAACTTCTAAAATTTTAATTAATATTTGATTGCTTTAAAATGCCTCTTTCCTCACCTGGTAGCTCAACTCTTTTACCCGTCTCTCATACTTGCGTACACCTTTAACAGCATCCGCACTGCGTTTTTGCTCATTCTCAACTTCTGCTTCTAATTCCCGTACCTAGAAAAATAAAATGGAAGATTTCAGTGGTTACTTATATGTTAAAATTCAATGTATCACTATATCTAATGGTAAAGTGACTAGCCTCCATGTAGGTAATGAAAGCCTCAAACACAGGTCACCCACATACAATTATGCTGATATACAGAAAAATATAGGGTTGGATCCAGAATAAATTTTCTCACGGCAGAATGGAGCTTTTCTCCCCCCTTCCCCCAGCCTGCTGATCTCCTTGAAATTCTGCTCCCGGTGGATAAAGAACCCTAAGAATGTATGGAGTAGGGAGGTTGCACTGAGTATGAAGAATGGGTAGAAATTGAAGATTTAATCCACATCCAAATCATGATTTTGCAAATTAACCAAAAAAAGAAAAAGAAAAAAAACTTATCAAAAACTACCTTGATGAGAAATGGAAATTTGAGAGCAGCTGAGTATTAGTTAATGGAAAGGAGGGGAAGAACTCAAGCTGCCAAAGCCCCTGAGGACATAGTGAATTCTAGTGGGGGAGATTTTGAGAAGTGGGATATTATTTCCAAACAGTCCCTCCTTTTTGCAATGCCCGCTGGGCCCCTGCTGGTGGGAAACTATTTTCTACAGAGACTCACTCTAGCCTCCAGTTTCTGGAGTTGTTTCTTGCCACCTTTCATTGCCAGCTGCTCTGCCTCATCTAGACGGTGCTGCAGGTCCTTCACGGTCTGCTCAAGGTTCTTCTTCATCCTCTCCAGGTGGGCACTGGTGTCTTGCTCCTTCTTCAGCTCCTCTGCCATCATGGCTGCCTATTAATAATGAAATCAATCCAGTTCAAGAAACCAGCCATACCAATGAAAACCGGGTTATACTTTTCAAAGGAAAACTCCCTTCAGCTCACATCAGTGATGGCCTTCTTAGCCTTCTCTTCTGCATTGCGTGCTTCCTGTACAGTCTCTTCCACCTCACCCTGGATTTGGGCAATATCTGTTTCCAGCTTCTTCTTGGTGTTGATCAAGCTGGTGTTCTGTTTGGGGAAAAAAGGGTTTACTGTTATTGCTTGAATAGAAAAGGCATAAACTGTCAAACACTATTGAAGTTTTGCAAGAAAGAATTATATTCAGGTGCAAAGAACATGGCAACCAGTCAAATGTTCAGAAAGAAAGACAGGGAAACAGGATTTTCCTCATATATCAACCAAGTGCAGTTTTTGCCCTCTATAACAGGGTATATACTTAAGGACATTGTTCATTCAAAGCTGACCTGTGTGTGGAGGAGCTGCACGCGCTCACTGGCGTCCAGGAGCTCCTGTTCTGCCACTTTCCTTCCCCTTTCTGTCTGTTCCAGAGCTGCCCGGAGCTCCTCAATCTCAGCCTGCATCAGGTTAGCCCTGCGCTCAACCATGGCCACCTGCTCCTTCAGGTCTTCCTGGCTCCTCAAAGCATCGTCCAAATGCAGTTGTGTGTCCTGCCAAACAAAGTTATTGTGAGGCACAAAGTCCTTGTCATTGTTACAGTATCAACACTTCCCTGCCAATGGCCTGATGTGTTTACCTTGAGCATTCCTTGGGTATTTCTGAGATTCTTTTGTGACTCTGCAGCTTGGCGATTGGCATGGCTCAGCTGGATTTCCATTTCATTCAGATCTCCCTCCATCTTCTTCTTAAGACGCAGGGCATCATTCCTGCTCCTGATCTCCGCATCCAGTGTGCTTTGCATGGACTCTACCACTCTCAGGTGATTCCTCTTCAGCTGATCAATTTCCTCGTCCTTCTCTGCAATTCTCCTGTCAATATCAGACTTCACCTGGTTGAGCTCCAGTTGGATCCGGAGGATTTTGCCTTCTTCATGTTCCAGTGAGGCCTAAAGTAAACCATTATAACTGTTAATAAGGAACTAATGTTGCCAGTTATCTGTACTCAACAGAGTACTGCATATTGAATATTTCATACTGCCATCTATTTCCCATATTTCTGTTTGTAGTCCCTTTAGTTATCTATTGAATTATTTCACAGTATTAAAGAATTCTGGTTTTTTAATGAACAATACTATGTTTACCTCAGCTTCCTCTAGAGCAGCCTGGATTTCAGATTTCTCTTGTTCAATCTGCTTCTTCACTTTCTCCAGTTCATGGAGGGCCTTTCCTCCCTCAGCAATCTGCTCTGTGAGGTCAGATATCTCCTCTGTTGGTTTCCACAGAAAGAAAGACAAAATAATGATTTAATTATTTCAGTGGGTCATTTTTATCCCACTCTTCCTATAAAGAGGGTAATGGTTTGCCCCTTCTCCATTTCTTCCTCACAACAATCCTGTGAGGTGAGGTAGGTTAGGCTGAAAGGAAGTGACTGGACCAAGGTCACTCAATGAGTTTCACTGTAAGCAGGAATCTAAACCTGGTTCTTTCCAGTTCAGCATTCTAATCACTACACCATGCTGACTCACATAGATGAGAATAAACAAAAGTAAGATGAGGTTCAGTAAAACCTAGTTTGGATGTTGGGGGAAGAATGTTTCTTTGATACATCCCAGATCATCTGTCTAGAGCAGAACAGTTAGTACCCTAGTACTGTTACTATCTTAGATTCTAAGTCTGTGAGCCGGGCATGATTAATTTAAAGTTTTGTACAATGCCTAATGATTTTAGGTGCTTTATAAATAAAGGCAACACATAATAATAAAACTGTGTTTTGTGAACCTTTTGTATATAGCTGTCCATGCCAGCTTTGGAGAGAATGACAACATGAGGACATGACAGCCAGTGTAGTGTAGCAGTTAAGTGTCAACTAGGACTTGGGAGACCCAGGTTCAAATCCCCATGCAGCCCTCAGAGCTTGCTGGGTGACCCTGGGCCAGTCGTGCATTGTCAGCCTAACTATCCTCACAAGGTTGTTGAGACGATAAGATGGAGGAGAGAAGAACAATGTAAACCACTTTTGGTCCCCATTGCATATGAAGTAAGTAAGTAAATAAATAAACCACGTCCTAATCATTTCATGGAACACAGGCCATTTCCACACATGTTGGATAATGCACTTTCAATGCACTTTAGCAATCCTTTCGAAGTGGATTTTTCGTTTCACACGTGAAAACCCAGTTCCAAATGATCACTTAGTGATCCAAATGATCACTAAGAAAGTGCGTTATTCAACGTGTGTGGGAGCAGCCACAATCATAATCATGGACATACTTCTGCTGTACCAGTGAACAGGTAGCCTGGGCCCATGTCAAAAAGGAAATAATGGTCTTACGCTGAAGATTCTTATTCTCTCGTTTCAGTGTTTCCAGCTGATCCAAGGACTCCTCGTAAGCATTCTTCATCTTGAAGAGCTCTGTGCTGAGTGACCGAGTCTCCTTCTGCGAAGCTTCCAGTTCAGACTGAGCTTCCTCATACTTCTGTTTCCATTCTGCCAGAACCTGCAAAACACCACGAAGAAAACATAAGCGAGGAGTTTATGCACTACTTTCAAATCTCTGATGTTGACCAGATATACCTTATCAAAGTTCTTTTGCTTCTTGTCTAGAGCTGCGCAGGCTGCATTGGACCTTTCCACATCAATCATGAGGTCCTCCACTTCGTTCTGCAGTCTCTGCTTTGTCTTCTCAAGAGAAGCACATTTGGAATTCACAGCCTCTACATGTTCTTCAGCATCTTGCAGGCGCTGGGCAAGTTTTTTCCTAGAGGAATGGAATGTAAAGATATACGGTGAGCAATGGAATGTGGAAGAGTGAATGATACAGTAAGTGCCACCATGGTGTAGTGGGCAGTGTGTCAGTCTAGGATCTGGGAGACCTAGGTTTGAATTTCTAGTTTGAAATCTGCATGTATATTTTTCTCAAGTTAATACTTTCATAGTTATATTTTCCTTCCTCCCTCTCCACTCACACTCTCTCTCTCACACACACACACACCATCACTCTAACCACCTTTTGCACTTACTTGGCCTCTTCTAACTCTTCTGTGCGTTGAATGGCATCTGTTTCATATTTGGTCCTCCACTGAGCAACTTCGCTATTGGCCTTGGACATGGAACGTTGTAGCTCAGCCTTGGCTTCCTGCTCTTCTTCATACTGCTCCCGGAGCAAGTCACAGTCATGGCGAGCAGATTGCAAAGCGTGGGCCAGTGCATTCTTTGCCTGAAATGAAGAGTTATGTTATTTAATAGTGAAAAATCCTATGGCCAGTTGTAGTAAACATAACAAATAATAAGTGTGGCCTAAGAGACTAACTAACACACTAAATTATACACTTTTGTGGGCTAGAGCCCACTTTGTCAAATGCATTATCCAATAGCCTAATTAAATATTCAGGGTGTCTTCCTAAATGTAGATTCTTTGAGTGTTGATCATGGCTTAGATTCAATAACTCTACAAAAATTCTTCATTGGATGAAGTCTTTCATCAAAACAGTAGAAAGGAATCACTGGATCCAAGCGAGCATAATTAATCTATTGTTAGAACAAGTAAATAAAAACCTAGAGGTTTGGGGTACTAAAAGTGACCCAATTATGTTACTTGTAGATCGAAAAATTGAGGAGCCCACCATAATTGGATATCTAGAGAACTTTCATGAATGTCAAGTCTTTCAATGCTTCTGAAGAAAGAATGGTGGACATTGTATCAATTTGCATATGGGAAAACAAAAGTACCAGGAACTGCATTGGAGATAGGAGTCCTGCAGTATTTCGAGCAGTTATAAAGAATCTCTAAGTCCATTTCTTTCCTATAAGTCCTCAAAGCAATGATCTTCTATCTGGTAACAATAAATAGTAATGAAGAATAATGTAATAGTAAAAGAAAGTCTTTCAGAACAATCCTAAGGACACTTTCCTGGGAGTAAGCCCCATGGAGTAGACTTGAGTAGGATTTTGAGTAGTCCTGCTTAGGACTGTTTTCTTTAAGATTTAGAACCACACCTTTGTTTCTTCTTCAAGCTGCCTCTTCAGTTCTTCAATCTGTTGAGTAAAGGCTTGCTTGCCTCTTGTGAGCTGGGAGATCAATGAATCTTTTTCCTCTACCTGGCGTGAATATTCACCTGATTAAGAGAAAATTGATTAAATTGTCAGAATTATAAATTGCATATTATTCTTAAAATAACACATTAGTTGTCACACGTATTTATTTATTTATTTCTGTTTACATTATTGTAGTCACCCTTTCTCAGCAGGGATTACAGCAGGGATGTTCATTAAACAATGCAAACGCAAATTTGCAGAGTTTTGAAAGCAAGCAGCTATTGTTTCAGCAACAGAGCTGAAATGATGCTGAAACAAAGCATAAGCAATTCTAAACTTGTCTTATTAAATAACGCAGAAACTATCCAGTAGGATCATACTTACAGCAAAAGACAGTACAGAGTAGTATAGACTGCAGTGTATCCCTTTACTGATGCATCTCATTGAAACCACTTCTTTACAGTTGTTTCAAAAAGGTGCATTTCAAAGAGTCTCACCATACATTCGAATTATACGGGTAATTCGAGTGTATTTCGTAATTCGAGTGTATTTGAGTGTAATTCGAGTGTAATTCAAGTGTATTTTGTCTCATGTGGTTTGACCCAAAAAGATGCTACTCTCCATGGTGATGAACAGGCAGCAAATATGTGCTATGAGACAATATTAGGAAGAGGGCTTGGCCTCCATGTCCTGGCCAGAACAACTTTTTTGCCAAGACAACTTTTTTGCCAACCACGTAAAACAGGATCCTGGAAACAGATGGCTCACTGATTTGATCTGGCAGAACTCTTCTGCTTTTAAGATTCTGTTTAATGCTGAATGAAAACATTGCTTCAGTTTTATACCTGTTTCTGTCTGCAGACGAGCTCTGTGAGCATTCAGATCATTGATAGTGCGCTGATGTTCTTCCTCCTTTGCTTTAACCTCACTGAGCTGGTCTTCTAAGGTGCGACTAATCTTTTCAAGGTTTGCCTAGATGTGAATTGTTCAAAAATAAGGAATTTGATGATGTGAACCAAAAGTATGTTATATTCAAAGAACGACATTTACTATCAAGTAGGACTAAAATGCTATAGAAGGAAAATTGAGCTTTAGAAAAACTGAATAGCATGCAACATTAAACTACTGTTATTATTCTTATATTTCTATAACAATGAAGTCTCTCTCTTTCTCTCTCTCTAATAGCCAGTTCCCATGATGTACATCCTTCTTACTTTATACCACTGTGTCACTAGCCTATACTATAACAGAGAAACAGAATTTTGGAAAGCAGCTTCAGGAAGTGGAAGGACAGCAGACAATATGTACAACACATTTATCTGATTTATCACACCAACATATAAAATAGTTCTTACTGAGAGCCACCATATATTAGGCAGCTACGATATATATTCTGTTCTGTATGTATTTGGTAGGGAAGGTAACCACTACCTGTCCAGGCTGTCTGACACTTGTACCTGAATGATACACATAACTACAAAAAGAGCTTTGCAGTATATATACCTCTTATGGGTTTATGATAAATGTAAAAATATGTTTGTGTACACCTTCAAAAAGCTTGGTCTTCCATGTTTAAGCTAGCATGATATTCATTGAACTGTTTCAAATTATATATTTTAGATTATATCTCTAAGATAGGGACGTAGTTTTCCTTATGCAAAGGTGTTATCATACCCTGTTCATACATATCTTTAAATATCTAAGTACACATGATTGCGAATTGTTCTACTATGTTATGACACAGGTGTTTTCTGCATGGCACACTTTAAGCCAGTGATGCTGAGCATTCACGTTGATCAGTGCTGAAACGACTTGGGGGTCTCATCATTCTGCACTGCACGACCTCGAGGTGATTTGATGTCTGCTGATGAGTTGAGATGTGTCTGTTTGGAGTCGCATTTTGTAAGAGCTGGAGCTGATGTCATTTTTTTAAAAAAAAAATTCACATGCATCGTAACATTGCTATGTCGGAAGCCATTCCGCCCCCTCTCTGTATTTGCTGATAGGGCTGTCCCGTGCCCACTGGAGAAGCAATTGGGGGAAACATGGAGAAATAGAACACTGGAGAGTTCTGGGAAGAAACGTACTTTTCCTGCTTGTTCCACTCTCATTCATTTTTTTAAAGCCAAGCCAGGAAAGGGTTAAAATACTGCTGCTTCATTCCCTCCTGGCAGCTTCCCTGTGCTTTGTTTCCAAAGGGCTGTGCAAAATGCTTGTTGTTTTTCCTTGGCAAAGTCTGAAACATGCCTGGAAAGGACGGAAAAGCAGTCATTTAATCCTTTCCTGGCTTTTAAAGCCAGGAGGAATCTGCAGTAATCTTACTTTGGGGGGAAAAGAGAGAGATAGAGAGAGTGCATACCTGAGGGAGGAAGGGAAAAGCAGCCATTTAACCCTTTCCTGGCTTTTGAAGCCAACAGGGAATAAGCAGCAACCATTCCTGGCTTTCAGAAAAAAAGAGAGAGTGCATGCATACCTGGGAGGAAGGAAGCCAATGGAGAAGCAGCCTTATGATGACCCTTACCTTGCTTTACTGATAAAAATGGTGGAAAAGGAATTCAGAGAGCCAAGGAAGGTGGGAATGGTGACCAGCAGGCAGACCAATTAGCTCCCAGTGAAAAGAAGGGAGGGAGGGAAGCAAAAAGGGAATTTTTTATTCTTCACGGACAGAATGTGCAGCAACAGCAACTGGGCAGCAGCTTCCAAAAAAGTGCAGAATGTGTGCAGAGAAAAAGACAGATAAAAAATGTTTCTACTTTCCATGACTCCTTTGCAGACACAGAACTCGGGAGAACATGGGAAGGAAAATAAATTCTGAAACACTGTAAAGTGACCAAGCAGAAAACATCACAGTCTGGTAAAGATAAAGCAGCATATACAGTATCCTAGCAAACCTTGGCTTTGGAGACAGACTCCATGTTGCTGGCAAGGTCATCAATCTCCATCTTCAGCTCACTCTTTTCCTTCTCCAGCTTCTGTTTGACACGCTGCAGGTTATCAATTTGTTCCCCAAGTTCAGCTGAGCTATCTGCATGCTTCTTGCGGAGAGCAGCCGCAGTGGCTTCATGCTGCAGAGTGGCCTCTTCAAGGTCCCGGCGCAGTTTCTGGAATTCTGCCTCGCGTTTCTTGTTCATCTCAATCTGAGCTGAAGTTGCTCCACCAGCTTCTTCCAGGCGCTCACTGATCTCTTCAAGTTCCCTGGAGAGATCAGCCCGCTGCTTCTCTGCTTTAGCCCGAGATGCACGTTCAGCCTCAATCTCCTCCTCCAGTTCCTCAATACGGGCCTAAAGAAAGGGAAGCAACCATGAAGAGTCAAACCTGCTTCTCAGATGAAATAATTCACCCAGTCCCAAGGAGAACGTGATGCAACTTGCCTGTAGCTCCTTGATCTTCTTCTGAAGCTGAGAGCCTAAGGCCTGCTCATCTTCAATTTTGCTTTGGAGCTGGCTGAGTTCAAAGTCTTTCCTTTTCACAACAAAGCACAATGTGTGTGAGTCCATATCAAAGATGTGGCATAAGGATACACCCCCCCTCAAAGTTCTTCCAGAGAGAACTGGACTTACTTCTTAAGCTTTTCATCCAGCTGCTGTTTATCATTCTCCAAATCCATTGTGGATTCTTGGGCCAGCTTCAGGTCTCCTTCAAGCTTCCTCTTTGCTCTTTCAAGGTCCATGCGAAGCTTCTTTTCTTGCTCCAGTGACCCTTCAAGCTGAAGCAAAAGAAGTCATAAAGAGGCTGCACACAGAAGTCCACCTACATCTCAGATCTGTAATTTCCCACATTATTGTGCTCACATCGTCCACTTGCTGCTCCAGCTTGGTCTTTGCTTTGGTCAGAGTATTCACTTTGTCCTCTTCTGCCTGCAGGTCATCTAAGGTCTGCTGATGGGCCTCTTGGAGGGCCTTCTTTTCCTTGCTCAGTTTGGCAATGTTTTCATCCAAGACTGCCATCTCTTCAGTAAGGTTTTTCACCTTTTACAACAGAAATAGATCCAGAATGTTATCATATAATGCAATGCAGATATTACAGTCTAACTTTTTAAAATGAACTTGGATGTATTCTTGTCAGTACCTTGTTCTCAGTGGCATGCTTTTCCTTTTCAACCTTGGCCAGGGTTAACTCAAGATCATCGATGTCTTTCTTCAGTTCTGAACATTCATCTTCCAGCTTCCTCTTCTTGGCTGTCAACTCAGCATTCATTTCCTCTTCATCTTCTGCTCGTTCCGTCAGTTCCTTAATTTTGGCTTCCAGCTGGATTTTGGTTTTGATCAGCTGGTCACATCTCTCCTCAGCATCTGCCAAGCCATCAGATTCCTACAGATGGAAAATATGTGTTCCAATGTGTCCCAGAACAGTGACATTGCTCTGGTCCAGAACTTCATGTATACACAGATCCTTATTATAAACATTCATTTTTGCTGCAATAACTGACGGACTAGCACAATAGAACATGCTTTACTTCCTGCCATTGAAATGAATGGGGCAGATATTTTGGGCTGGGTAGTTTAGATTAAATATATTTATAGGGAAGAAGTAATGATCATGGGTTATCTGACACATCCTATCAAATAGAAAGCAAAAATAATTGAAATGTATCCAGTATATGTAGAAAATACCATTAAGCCTAGACACATCATACACAGTTTAAACCGATTGTAGTAAAAACATGTACAAAAGAAAGAGAACATGTACAATAGAAAAGAGAAAGCTAGCATAGTTTAGTGATTAGAGTGTTGGGCTAGGATATGGGAGAACCAGGTCTGAATCTCCATTTTGCCAGAGAAGCTTGCTAGGATATTGCACCAGTCTCAGACTCTCAGACTAACCTACCTCACTGGGTTGTTATGGGGATAAAGTGGAGGCGAGGAAATTTATGTAAGTCACCCTGGGTCCCCATTAGGAAGAAAGGTAGGTTATAAATAAAGGAAATAAAAATAAATAAAAAGGAATTTATTAAAAGAAACATTTTCAAAACAGTCCGATTCATTCCTATTCCCAGTGGAAATTCTACTGCAATATCTGAATTTGTAATATTACTCAAACCTACAATTAATCAGAGAAAAGTGCCTATTGTGTGTCACTAGTAATGCTTACAGCTTGGACTTGGAGCTGCAAGTCATTTTTCTCTTGCATCAGAGACACCATTTTTTCTTCCAGTTCCTTCCGTTTGGCCTCAGACTTGGCAAGCTCTTCTTTCGTTTTCTCAAACTCTTCCTTCATGTTGGCCATCTCCTTCTCTGACTCGGCACTCTTCAGCAGAGGCTTAATCTTAAAGTACAGCTTCATCCAAGGCCAGGTCTTGACATTCATGAATGAACGAACATTGTACTGAATGGTAAAGATGGACTCCCTGTAAGGAAGGCAACAGAACATCTTAAGGATGATTCCAGAAAAAATTCAGTCTGACTAAAGGTGTTTTATTCTGGTCTACAGCTTATTCCCCTCCTCATTCTAACCCACTTTACGACGTTCATACTATATTATTGAATCAGGATTTGTTTATTTGACAAAAGGGTGGGCAGTATGTAAGAATGCAACCTTATATGCTGCTACCTCATACAGAACATTATTAAGATTTGCTTCTCAAAGTTGTTACATGTACCCCAAAAACTTAATGTATATGAGCTGCAAATGCATTTTTTCTATGATATATAGTTCTCTTTTTGCCCACCTCATTTACATACTATGGCAAACACACACATTTGCTGCCACATACTTTGTGGCCCTAACTGTAATGTATAGTATTGTCAAATCATTAGTTCATTAATCTTATTAAAGATGTCAAAAAAACCTACCTTCTTTCCATCATTTTCTGGAATTCAAGTCTCATCACATAACCACGGCACACTGCTTGTGTACGTGTAATCAGCTGTGCCAACTTGTCATCTCTCATCTCCTCTAGAGTACCCAAAAGGCCAGCTTTGAAGAACACCTGGAGAATGAAAACTTTTGAGATTATTGCTCACTATTCCAAAAAAGCAGCCAGATGTTTCATTCTTCTCCCCCAGCATAATTTTACCTTGGTGTGACCAAATTTATACTGGGTGTGGTCAACATCAATTGATCCAAGAAGCTTTTCTGAAGCCTTCTTACTATCAATGAACTGTCCCTCTGGAATGGCACTTGCATTCAAAACTTTGTATCTGTTTTAGAAAGTAAAATATGATGTCTATCATTCAAAGCCATAACTGTAAGAACATAGAAAAACATTCCTGGATCAGAGCAAGGGTCTATCTAGTTCAGCACTCTGTTAATGATAATGGTAAGAAACCATTGGCATCACTAAGTATTAAAAGAAAACATGATCTCAGATCAAACCATAAACAGGGAGACTGGTAAAATCTAATTGATGGTGCTATCACTATCACTATCTGTACTAGTTTTTTGTTGCATATATGCTGTGCTATACATATGCTATATATATTTCACATTCACCTCACTTGAATTCATCTCATGTCTGCAACACTAAAAATTACTGTGAATCTCTTAGCATTACTTCTGATCCAATGACAGATCACCTTGCACAGGGGAACTTCCCAGTTAGAGTATTTTGTCTATAAAATCTGTTTACGGTCTATGAATCCAGAAAGGGCATGGTTCGAAGCAATTCAAAAAAATGCAAATATAATATTAACCAGTCTTACCTCTGTTTGAAGTCAGCGTAAATGATCCTGCTGGGAAATCCCTTTCTGCAAATTCGGATGCCTTCCAGCACTCCATTACACCTCAGCTGGTGCAAGACGAGCTCATGTTCCATGGCACCTTAGAAAATAAGAGCAAGTGTGAAAATACAATATATACTGGGGTATATATCACACCTCTTTTTAACATCAGAGTGAGTTCCATATCTTACCAGGGGTTTTAGTTTCATTGGGGATTAGACAGCGCACAAAATGAGGGTGAGTACTCCTCAGATTGGACATCAGCTTATTTAAGTTCTCCTGTGTGATCATAAATCAAGTTCTAGTTAACAAATTACACATCTAAATATAATATCAAGAAAATCCAATGAATAGTGAGATTCCTAGATGTGCTGTTTGCTTAAGGAACAAAAGGAACATTTTAGTGCAAAGATCCATGGAGTTCTGTATTATTTTTTTAAAAATTGTGGAAATGGTTTACTTACAGGGAATGGAACTAAACTTTTCCTTAATGATTATGTTCTTTGTTTGACCTAGATACTCAGGTGGTATCTGTTTCCAGGAATGCTTTCTATTAGCTTTATCTGGTTCACCAGGTGTGTTTTATCCTGAGTAAACAGAGTTTGCCAGCTTTATCCTTGCCTTGATAATTTTGAGAATTTACTACTATTGTGTGTTCTGTGGGACATGCACTTGGGAAACTTCAACTGGTTTACAATGTGGTATCCTGGTTTCTTTTTATTTCTCTATCAAATTAACATTTCTGAAGGGATGAAGCAATCATATTCCATATTCTAGAGCTAGGTACCTTTGGATCCTTACAATCTACATGGTGAATGGAGGCTGAGGGAGAGGGCAGCTCGCTACATCCCTTGCTGACCTGTCTGGATTGGCTGAGCCACCTATTTCAGCCCATACCCATCACACCTTGTGCATATTCAAATTATGTGGGTTGGGGCAAAACTGGTCCATTGCTGAATGCGATGAAATTCACTTCTAGAGCTAGGTTCCTTTGGATCCTCACATTCTTTATAAATAAATCAGCTTAGTTACCCCCTGTGGCTACAAACCCAGATTTCCCTTCCATTAAAAATAATGCATTCACTGTACCCTGAAGAGAGCAGAGACGGTCTGGAAGGAAGAGCCCTTCTTCTTACCAGCCTTCTTACCACCACCCTCTGAAAAATAAAAGAAAAAAAATCACAATTATAATATTTACACTTCAAATTTTATTACTCTGCCACACAAGTCACCTTAAGTCAGGTTTTCCTCCATATTGCCAAGTACTCCTTGTTGAGATATGATATTTGGGTCAGAGATTACTTTTAAGTATGGACTGAGTGATCCACAGAGAAATCCAAAGGAGCTGTAAAAACTGACATTAAGGTCAGGTTCATTTTGCCTGCTATTCGGGCCCCAGATAGTATCTGATTTAAGCCACATATGATATATGTGGTTTAGACATTAATAGGTTTATGAGCTTGAGCCCTGGACCATGTCCTATTTCTAGAGTTGTGGTCTTTCTTGAGACTTCTCCAGCCGGTTTTTAGACTTAAAATCTTCCTCTTCCATACATAGAGAAAATTATTTTCTGAGCTGGCTGACTAATCCAGAGCAACAAGGTACTAATCTTAGACAAATTTCCCTTGCCAGTCTCATAGTACCATTGTGCAAAAGGGTTAGCTGAGAATATAAAAGGAAGTGATGTAACAATTGCCTCATGACTAGGCCTTCCAACTTGATTTTTCCATCCTTTGTTCTTATTGAACTCTCAATTGAGTGAAAACAGGGCAAAAGTGAGAATGAAATTTTCATTAAAAATCTGAGGGTCACACTTCCAACTCTTTTTACCTTGCTCAACAACATTATTAATCTGTAATGTAGTCCTGTCCACATTACAGTGAACAGTGAACACACATACATAAGAGAGAGCCAATGTACATTCTCTTTACAAATGAAATCAGGGAATAGTACCTGCCGGGGGGGTGGGGGGATCAATCACACTTTAAGCAGCACATGCATTGAACATGACAATTATGTGACACGTTTTAAAAAATCAAGTGTACACTGTACACAGATTGTACTGGCATTCACTGTGACTTTTGAACTGAGCTTGATTCTCTCAGAGAATAACAAGGGAGAAAGTCTTGATACTTTTAAACAAAATTGACTGTGAATTTAGTTATGCATTGGAGTGCCATAGCACCTCTTAAAATAGCAAGTACTGATTAAGGTTTGCTTCATAAGTCAGTTTTAAGGCAAAGGAATTACCAGCATCTGCAGGGCGATCAGCAAAGAGTAAGGCCAAGGTCTTCATGGATGATTTCTGGTAGAGCCCCACAACAGTTTCATTCAGGGGGTCCTTGTTCTTGTCCAGCCAGCCACTGATGTTGTAATCCACAGTGCCAGCATAGTGCACCAGGGAGAAGTGGGCCTCAGCCTTGCCTTTCGCTGGCTTAGGTTTCTGGAAATTGTTGCTCTTGCCAAGATGCTGGTCATAGAGTTTGTTCTTGAAAGAAGTGTCAGTTGCCTTGGGGAACATGCACTCCTCTTCCAGGATGGAGAAAATGCCCATTGGCTACAAGAAACACGGGGAGAGTTTGCCACCCATAGGAACATCTAATATGCACATATGAACAACTGGTTTTAAAATGTCACTATGTTAATTCTGTCAAACTGTTGTGAGAGTTAACATTCTCACAGTCACAATGCAACTTACTTAACTTATATTATGAGCCTTTTACAAAGGATAATAATGCTGAAGGTATTTGAAAATAAAGGAAAACTTTCATCGCATAGTGAAAAACACAGAATGCTTCCAACATAGCTGGAAGCATGTAGAAAAGATACTGACTGAAAAAGCAAGGGTCTTTTTGTAATTAGGAAACATTTTCTACAATTTTATATTTTTTTCAGAAATTTCCTTCCTAAAATATGGAAAGTCGATGGAGCTGAGGACTGTACTGTAAATATTTTCCTATACGTGTGAAAAATCTACATTTCTGTGAATAAGAAAATTGCTTTCCATTTGTCCTGATATTATGGAAGGCAAAAAGATGAGAGAGTGCCAGTTAATACACATGTCACTGTTTTTGCTTGGAAATTGTGCTGAGGTAGCTCTAAGGAATGTTTTGATACCGTCATTCTATTTCTTTGAAAATATGGGACAGTTGTTGTGAAAGTATTAGGAATGGTACATCATTTACTAAATTATGATTGTAAACAAGTCCTTTGGTAATCTTATGGCATATGTAGAGACTTAAGGTATGAATGAACTTCTTTGTCACTTTTTATGCCATGTACGAATGTTGTTAATGTGTGTTAATTCACAATAACCACTGTTGTTAGGGGGTTTTTTTAACAAAAAGATGTATGAGAATAATATCAGCATATTTATTTAACAATAAAGGTAAAGGTAGTCCCCTGTGCAAGCATTACTGACCCATAGGGGGACATTGCATCACGTTTTCTTGGCAGACTTTTTACGGGGGGGTTGCCATTGCCTTCCCCAGTCATCTACACTTTACCCCCAGGAAACTGGGTACTCATTTTACTGACCTCGGAAGGATGGAAGGCTGAGTCAACCTTGAGCCAGCTACCTGAATCCAGCTTCCACCAGAATCAAACTCAGTTCTTGAGCAGAGCTTCGGCTGCAGTACTGCAGCTTACCACTCTGTGCCACGGGGCTCATTTTACTCAACAATAAGTTGAGCTTATTGCAGTGGGAGATACTTCATATGTGTTTATTATTGCAGCTTAGAGTATTCTTGTGGCACTGTATGAGTGTCTCCAATGAACAAAAATGAACTACTTGATTGACATAGTTTCCTACTTTAAGGTCTACTGAATGAAGTTGTATGCAAGATTAATAAATCTTTTTTAAAAAGACCTTCTCAATGAGCTCAATGCAGGCAGCCAAGTCCATTCCGAAGTCAATGAATTCCCATTCGATTCCCTCTTTCTTGTATTCCTCTTGCTCTAGCACAAACATGTGGTGGTTGAAAAACTGTTGCAGTTTCTCATTGGTGAAGTTGATGCACAGTTGCTCCAGGCTGTTGTACTAGAAGAATAAAATAAGAAATGGCTGTAAAAACATAATTCTGTATTACCTACTTTTAATTCCATTAATCATTTCATGACAAAAATCTCTTGTTCTCATCTGGATATATGTGTAAAACTATCCTTAAACAGTGTAGTAGATATATCCACTTGTTAGACTGGATCTAAATGACTCAATTGTAAATCTAAAAGGACAAATAGTGGTTCTTCAAAGCCTTGATTGAAAGTGTATATTCATCCTTATCTGGTTAAAATGTTATGTCAATATCACTCAAGCACTTCGGTAATGCCCACTGTAGACTTTTTAATTACCAGTCTCTAGCTTTGAGCCTGGTAGAATCTTATCAAGACCTCCCTATATGCTAGCTAATTTTTACAATTATGGCCTGTCAGTTCTAAGTACCTCTAAACTTTTCTAATTTCTCAGTTCTTGTTTTGGTTGTATTTTTAGCAGATGAAAAACGGGGGCATATATTCTCTACTGTGAGTTGACAAGGGGCATTACAAGAGGAAAAATCTGAACTAAAAAGACTGATGTCCCTAGTACCAAGCTCTGTTTCCTTACATCAAAGATCTCAAAGCCAGCAATATCCAGCACACCAATGAAGTATTGTCTGGGTTGCTTGGTATCCAGTTGCTGATTAATACGAACAACCATCCATAAGAACATCTTCTCATAGACAGCCTTTCCCAGAGCACCCACATTGTTGTACACCTAGAAAGACAAAACGAAGACAGGAGTCGTCATAGACAGCGAAGTGTCTGATTTAATCTTTTAGTTAAATCACTGGCTGATGCCCTTTTCCTCAGGCAGTATGTTACTGACCGTTAAATCCAACCATGGGTTTTGTCTGCTGGAACCTCACCTGCTGGACGGTTTGGCCTTTGGTGACATATTCATTGCCGACTTTGACTCGGGGATAGCACAGAGCTTTGAGCAGGTCTGCTGAGTTGAGGTTCATGAGGTAAGCAGCCTTATCAGCAACTGAATAATGGCAAGAGAGGAATGATATATCAACACAGGAACATTAATTAGTAAATGTGACATGTGATACTGTTGTCATATTGCATTCCTATAATGTGAAATTGTGGACTTAAGAAAAATCAAAGATATGGTTAACTCCATAATTTTAAACTTTAAGAGGCAGTGTGGTGTTGGAGTTGGTTTTGGTCTTGGTCTTCTAAGTCCCAACACTTACTGAGTGATTTGGAGTCAGTTATTATGTCTCAGGGTAATTTACTTCACAGGATTTCTGTGAGGATAAACGTGGGGGGGGGGGGGACCATGTATGCAACACTGAGCCCAGTAGTAAAGAAGGGCAGGGTCAATGTGAAATAAAGAAAATAGCAGGCCTTGTTCTTTTAATTATTATCTAGAAAATGACATCTCAGGGTCTTTGATATTCCCACAAATTACTCTGTCAAATAATGGATCACTCACTACCAGCACATTTTTAAAAAATCATTTTTATTGCACAGCATTCTAGCATGGAGTGTAAAGCAGTCCTTCCATGAGCAGAGAACACTTTCCACATGTTTAAGGGCACCTTTGCATCCAGCCCCACTCTGAAAAAAACATCTTTCTGCTGTTGCTAAACAGCAGTGGTTATTTTGCAAATAGACAAATAGGTCACACAGACTGTAGCAATTAAGTGTGGAGGTTCATCAGAAATGGGCTCTGACAAACCAGTGGTTTGTGAACCATGAACCAGCCTGGTTCATGATGAACTTTGGTTCATATTTCGGTTCATGCCCATCTCTACTACCAACACATTTTTACAAAAAATCATTTTTCTTGCAAAGCCTTCTAGTGTGGAGTGTAAAACAACCCTTCCATGAGCAGAGAACACTTTCCACATCAATAAGGGCACCTTTGCATTCAGCCCCACTCTGAAAAACTTCTTTCTTTTGTTGCCGAACAACAGTAGTTATTTTGTAAACAGACAAATGTAGCAATTAAGTGTTCAGATTTAGACCCATTAGATCCCAAGAAGAAGGATTTTCCGACTGTTAAAATATTAGGGAAATCAAATTATGTAACTTTCTAGGATATCATTCTGGGATATTTGAGAACCCACAAGTTTTCTAAATACCTTCAGTGCCATCTGGCTCAGCCTGCTCCTCACGTTGCTTCTGCTTGAACTTCATGTTCCCATAGTGCATTACAGCTCCTGTTAGCTTGTAAATGGCTGTCTTTTCCTCAGCATTGAAGCCCAGGATATCAATGGCACTCTGTCAAATGAATCAGCAAGCTCTGTAAGTGAATTCTCTTTATATTAATTCAGGTAGATACTCAGAAATTCATGTTACTTACATCTGTTGCCATCAACTCTTCTTGATCATCTATGCTAGGGACAGTGATTTCCCCTTGACTTACATAGTGGTAGTCATATGGGTTGGTGGTAATCAGAAGCATCTCTGAATGAAGAAAAGAGCAAATATTGATCTTGTTTCATTCAATAATGAAAATATCTACAACTATCAGGTCAAGTACATCTTTCATCAGGTGCCAGCAAAATTGCACAGGATTACACTTACCAATGAGTTCTGGCCTCTTGTTGGACATGATCTGATAAAAGATGTGGTAGCTTCTTTCAGCTTTTAGCTGGAAAGTTACTCTGGATTTCTCCAGGAGATCTGAAAAGAAAGGAAAAATGGAAGCAACCCAATCAGAAACCAACAGGACGGAAAGGGGATACTGGTCCATCTAAAGAAAAGGCCCTTACATGTCTCAATGTCAGCAGAAGCCAGTTTGCCTGTGGTACCAAAATGGATTCTGATGAATTTACCCTATAAAAAGGAAAAGGCATGTCATTATATGCTCTGCTAAAGAATATTGTATGAGCCCACTAGACTTCCCCAAATGCAAGCCAGAGCTCAGATTCTGCAAAAGACTCACAAAACGGGAAGAGTTATCATTCCTCACAGTCTTGGCGTTTCCAAAAGCCTCCAGCAAAGGATTGGCACTGATGATTTGATCTTCAAGGGTCCCCTGCAATGTAAATATTATGGTCAAATTGTCTACCCTCGGTCCGAGAGCAGTTGCACAAAATCATGCGTCACTCGTTAGTGATGGGGAAACGTACCTGCATTTTGCCAGCTTGGGCTGGTGCCTCTTCCTTTTTCTTGTCTGAAGCTGCTGCAATTGTTGCAAAGTATTGGATGACACGTTTCGTGTTCACAGTCTTTCCAGCACCGGATTCTCCACTGTCGATCAGAAAGATTACAAACAGTCAAGAATAATATTCAATACTTGAGAATCATAACTTTGAAGTTTTCATGTATATGCTTCATTTTTAATGGCAGAAACGATGGCTCTTATTTACACTATAGTGTACACTGGTTTTATACCAACGTAACCTGCGATGGCCTCCTCCACAGAAACCTGTGATAAGGATGCTGGGAATTCTCAGTTCAAGGTTCCTTAAAGCTACTGAAGGACAATGAACCAAGTTTAAGTATCATCATATCTTATGATACTTTCCATAACACAATGACAATGCCTTAGGACAAATTTCAAGAGGATATACAAACATACTCAATCGGCTATACAAAATTTTAAATAAATAAATATCATACTGGAGACCCCAAGACCAGTGTGCCTGTGTCCTCCACTATATTGGTACTGCAAGGAACTCTGTATATGCTCTTAGGAAGCTGCTACAGCCTAGGTAGAAGTGTATGCAGCTGAGTTAGATCCAACATTATTGCTTTTATTTGAGAGAGTGTGCTGTGTGATAGGGTACTCTTCCCTGTGTTTCACATTTTGTCCCATTTCGAATCCACCCACCATTTCCTCCTTTTTTCTGTAAGAAACCTTTCTTCTATTAAGACATTTTTGGTTTCCTTAATACAATACATTTCTCTGGGTTATTTCTCTTCATCTCTTACCTACATTCCAAATTACCTGGGCATGACATAGGGCAATTCCGCACACATTGGATAATGCACTTTCAATGCACTTTAGCAATCGTTTAGAAGTGGATTTTTTGTTTCACACACGAAAAATTCAGTTCCAAATGGTCTCTAAAGAGGATTGGAAGTGCATTATCCAACATGTGTGGAATCAGCAATAGTTTGCTACAAGGTATTTTCCAAGGTTCTTATCCTGTTACTTTGTTATTGTGCTAGGACTGAGCTTGGAGGGCACATTTTCAGCAGGTCAGTCTAGATGTTCTTTGGAAGTACCTGAGTGGTGGCAACCAATTACCAGGGTTCTTTCCAGGGAAACCTTGATCTAAGGGCGTTCCCAGCAATGAAAGTCGCTTTCCCCCCCTTCCTAACCATAACAGTTTGGCTTACATGATCAGAAAGAATGCTTACGTGATCAGAATTGACTGGTTCTCCCGATCTGGAAAGTTGAGAAAACAATTACTTTGAATGAAGCCAAATGTTTTCATATCATTGGAATGAATGTGAAAAAATAAAAAAAATATACAAATATAAAAAATATTTATACAAATGAACTCTACAGTCATCTAAATGTTTTAGCAATAGTGCCTCCTCATTTAAAATACAGTAGTCTCTCAACTTCCATCTATTCTCATACAGATTTATTATGGAAATGTGTGTTGGTTAAAACCTATGAAAATAACGTTTGGCCAGTTCCACATTTATTTGGGGCTTTGTTTAACTGGTAAGCCAGTCATTTTAGATGAGAGGGAAGCAGAAACTTGGTTGGGCAGATGAGAATATCGGACACAAGGCTTGTGGACAGGTGGAACTAGAAAAAGAGGACAGAGTGTGTTGGAGGAGGGAGGGAGCTTTAGCTTCAAGATTGCTATATGTTCTTTATATAGCTATGAAAAATGCTTTACAATTTTCTCTTTTGTCCTCAAAACAACTGCCTCAGGAAATGCATAGTAATAATAGAATTATGTTTTTTTAAATAAAAGGCATTCTTGGGGTAAATGCTAGAGCATGGCCCCTGCATGATGATGTCACTTCTAGCGCATTCTAGACACAAATATGGAGTGGAGGCCGAATTACGTTCAGCACAAATCTGGCTACCTTTGATTCAGGCCGAAAGTGACTTTCAATAGGTGGTTTTGGTCCACTCACCAGAGCTTCAGTGATCTGAGAGGCAACGGAGCTATCAAAACCAGAATTGGAAGAATCCGGGTCCGGGTCACTGAGAATACTTGGGAAACTAATTTTACTCTGTGTCGGCAGTTCAAACTGATGCTCTGCTAAAGCCAGCTGAAGACCACATATATCCACAGATTGGCCCATATTCCCTACAGCCATTAAGGCAATCTGTCATGGAGTCTTTTTAAAGAGCTCTCTAGGTGGGGCCAACATCAGCTGGGAAAGGAAGAACCTTTCTGGTGGTGTTACGGGTGGCAAAAAACATTCATTTTCAAAATTCTCTAAAGCAGAGTTCCATTTTACAGACTGCAAACTTTGCTGAACCATGTAAGTTTTTCCTACAGCTCCCCCAGTTTGGTGTAGTGGTTAAGAGTGCAGGACTCTAATCTGGAGAGCCGGGTTTGATTCCCCACTCCTCCACTTGAAGCCAGCTGGGCGACCTTGGGCTAGTCACGGCTCTCTGGAGCTCTCTCAGCCCCACCCACCTCACAGGGTGTTTTATTTTGGGGATAATAATGACACACTTTTTAAACCGCTCTGGGTGGGCATTAAGTTGTCCTGAAGGGTGGTATATAAATCGGTTGTTGTTGTTGTTTGTTGTTGTTGTTGTTATGGAAGTGCTGTCACATGAACACACCATGGTAAGTCTCCCACTGGTTGCCAGTCTACCACCAGTTGCCTTAGGCTCGCAACTCGATCTCTAAGAGCCAAGCTACAAGTGACGAATGACACTTGAACGGCAAGTGAACAGACTCCTGTGTATTCCTCCCTGTTCACTTGCGCTCCACTTGCACACCACTTGATCACGTAGCGCAAGTGAACAGGGAGGAATATATGAGAGTCTGTTCACTTGCCATTCAAGTGTCATTTGTCACTTGTAGCTTGGCCCTAAGTGTTCTCTCTCAATTTGAAGCAATTTAAAGACCTGTGTACTGAAGCTATTCTACTACAGACACTGATGGATAACATTCACTCTTTCAAAAACATCAATCTACTCACCAGTTAACATGGCCTGATAGGCATTGTCAGAGATGGAGAAGATATGGGGAGGCGCCTCTTGACGCTTTTTGCCCCTGTAGGCAATAACCACTTCAGGGTTGTACACTGGCAGCCACTTGTAGGGATTGACAGTGACACAGAAGAGACCTGAGTAGGTCTGTGAAACAAAAGAACTGGCTTAATTCAGCAGCTGGTTTTCATCACATTTTTACTTGCAGGTATGTATATACATAACTACTCATTTATAGAGGTGGAGAAAGAGGAAGAGCATACATTCTAAGCACTTTCAGACAAATTAAAATTTGGCAAAGAGTTTTTAATTTTGAGAGGACAGAGCTCTTCAAATTTCAGAACATTACTGGCAGAATTTGGATTTTTCCCCAAGTAAAGGTATGTACTCTTTTAAAATCTCAAATATATTTTTAAAAGTTTTTCTGAAGGAAGGGTACAAGATTAACAGAGTATTATGATAATGTTTAAAATGCTTGTTATCTGCCTGCTGCTTGTTTCTTAAGAGCACATGTATATGCAGATTGACAGGGACACAGAAAACGCATGAATATCACCAATGCCATTCTAACTGCTGAGGGGGTAAACTGCATAAAATATCAGAATCAGAAAGAGTTTATTGTGTTAGTAACATGTTACTTTAATTGAGTACTACTAATTGGTTTCTCGCCTTAAAAAAATTAATGGGATCTTGAACTTCACCAGAAAATATTTGTAGAAGCTTAGGTGATTGATTGGTTGGTTGGTTGGTTGGTTGGTTGATTCTCAACATGGACCCATCTGTAGATGCTTAAATTCTGAGGTTAGAGTGATGAACAGACAAAGACAGACCTTTCTACAAACTTGAGAAGTCCTAGATTTTCAGAAAAAAACTGATATCTAAAATAACAGGGGGGTTAACCCCCCAAATAATAAAAGCAGCACCTGTAGTTTTAAGAAATGAATGCCTTCTGACATCTGTGACAACTTTGAGAGTTGCTAAGCAACCACAACAGTACTGGCAGCCTTCAAACTTTGGTTTCTGTCAGGAAAAGGCAGAGGGAAGGGTACTTTCTAGGGTTCCTTTGGTATTCCAGTCTACTCCTTGAATTGAATCCAGGCCCAGCAGCAACCACTGGGCAACTTGCTTCCCTGCAATGTGTATGACACACATACAGGTGCAATGGTGGCTATTGGACAACATGATGCCACACAAGTTGCCTGGGCCCAGCAAAAGCTTCTGCAAAATTTGCACGTCTTGGCTGGGTTTGACAGTGTCAACCCCATAACTTATCTGCTAACACACAACTTTTGCAATGTGGCTAGATTTTCCTAGGGGGAGGCTACTGGGGTGGTGGAAGGAAGGATGAGAGCAAATGTGGTTTAATTGTTCAAGTGTCAGACTAGGATCTGGGAGACCCAGGTTCAAAGACATACTCTGCTATGGAAGCTTGTTTGGTTACTGTCAGCCTACGTTACCTAAGTTGTAAGGATAAAATAGAGAAGAGAATGATGTCAGCTGCTTTGGGTCCCCATTAGGGCGAAAGAAGGGCCATAAATAAACTAAATAAATAACAAATACAGCTGAAAACTGGGGAGGCAGATAAAAGAAAGATTAGTTGGTGAGTGGGAAGGAGAGGAGGAAGCAGGGAAAGGGGGGACAATATGGGACCTGCCAGGAGGAGAGAAAGAAGATATAGCGTGGGGAAGGGAGTTTCCCCACTTGTGTTGCTATAGTGCATATAGCAAGTACTGGGAACAAATTGAACTTTTAATTACTTTAATCAGATATTTCTTCAATGATATGTACCCAAATAGCAGTAATAAATTATTTCTTGAAATGCTATACAATTGCCTATTTATTGGTTTATTTTATAATATTGATATTATCTAACCAGTTCCATTTTTGCTGTTATTACTACTGTCAATGCTAAAAAGTGTAGAAATGCTGAGACCAGAGGCTCTTCTAGGAACATAGAGGCAGAGTAGGTATAGTAAAATAGGCTTCACCCTGACCCTTGCTTGATGGAAGGCAGTGGGAGAAAGAACCCTTTAACCCCACTGTTGCCCTTCCATCCACTGCAGAGACTGTACAACTTCTGCCAGGACTAACAGCAACAAGGTAGTTGTGGACAGAGCATGGTGGTAAGCGATGGTGCAGGGAGTGAGAGAATTTGGAGAGAGGCGACATTAGGTACAGGAAAAGAGATTGGAGCATGGCGTAGTGATACAATGGGATGAAGAATTCTCCATTCTACTCAGTTCATTTAGTATTGTGTAACTATTTGTTAGATTAGATTGATCCGACCTCTGGCCATAGCCTGTGAACCATACGATGCACCGATTCCACACAGAGCTGGCCCCTACCTCGGGCGCTGAACTCTGAAGGAGGCGCCGTACCAGCCCCCCAATGACCAGAGTTCCCTGCAGTGTGCGCGCTCCCGTGCACTCATGCAGGAATTCTCCTCTCTTGGTGCAAGGCATTTCTTCTGGAGTGCAGAAGGGCAGCCCTGTCTTCCTGCTCAGCCAGCACCTGAGGAGCTTTGAGTTCAGCCCCATCAGCGGGGACATTTCTCTCTCTGCCTTCCCCCCCCACACACACACACACCACCATGTATTAAAAGGAATGACAGGGGGATTGCCCATTGGAAATAATAGGAGAGGCTTGAAGGCCCATTGGAGATAATGGGAGCCAGGGATGTCAATCTACTTGCCTGGGCTCGATTGAAATGCATCACAACACAAAAAAAGTTGCAAAGAAAATGTGGAATGGATTTTCCATAAAGGTCTCTGGGACCAGATGGAATACTCTGGGAGTGGAATGACAGCCCCCAGAGTGCAATGATGGTCCCTAGCTGTCGAGTTTGTGCTCCAGGACCAGAAGGACAGGTTTCAGAGTGGAATGACAGTCCTTGGAATAGGCTCAGTGCTCTGGGACTGGAAGGACAGCCCCCAGAGTGCAGTGCAATGACAGCCTCTGGGAGTAGAAGAAGCGTTCTAGGACTGGAATGACAGGCACCAGACTGGAATGACAGACCCTGGGAGGAGCAGCAGTGTTCTGGGACTAGAATGACAACTCCCAGGGTGCAATGACAGCCCCTCAGAGCAGAACATGTGCTCTGCGAAGGAATGACAGGTTGCACAGTGGAATGACAGCCCCTGGTAGTAGAGAAGCATTATTGGGCTCTGGGACTGGAACGACACCCCCTGACATTCCACACCCACAGCCATTCCAGTCCCAGTCCACTGATTCTTCTCCCAGGGACTGTCATTCCACTCTGGGGCCTGTGTTGATAGATCAAGATGGGTAGCCATGTTTGTCTGTAGCAGTAGAAAAAAGCAAGAGTCCAGTAGCACCTATAAGACTAACAAAATTTGCGGTAGGGTATGAGATTTCATGAGCCACAGCTTCACTATTGGACTCTTGCACTTTTTTTTGTGTTGTGATGCATTTCAATGGAGCCCATGCAAGTAAATTAGCATTCCTGGCTCCCATTTTCTCCAATGAGCCTTCAAGCCTCTCCCATTATTTCCAATGGGCAATCCTGTCATTCCTTTTAGTACATCCCTTTCCCCCTCCCCAGCTGGCATCAATTCTTCTTCTTACCTTTTCTCAGGCTTTTTTGGGGGGAGCTGCTTTTGGTGGAAAGAGTGGCTGGTTGTGTGTGCACCACCACAGAGGGAGGAAGTGAGGTGAGACACACACAGTTGCCTTTCAGTCCCTGTGCGACAGGTAGGAGCAAATCACTGTTGTTGGGTTTAAAGTTGTTGTTTTAAATTCTATTACTTTCCTCCCCCCTTCTCCCTTTCATTCTCCCTCCCCCTTGCTATTCTACAATCTCAATGCTGCTCCCCCTTCACTCCAGCAGAGCAGTGCCCCGCACTGCGCCCCCCTCTTTATCACCTTCCTTCTCTCATTCCCTAGTTTACATATATCACCCCACCTTCCCCCTCTCTCCCAATAGTTTATTTCAATATTTATACACCACATGCTTAGCTGTCAGCTGCCATTCACTTCAAACCCAAGGGTGGGGGAGAAGGATGAGCATGGAGGGTAGTTCCCGAAAGGGATCTCTGACAAAGGTGATCAGTATTTTAAGGCTTGGAGAGGGTCGGAGAGAAAGAGAAGGCTTCAGCTCAGTCCCCCTTCCAAACATCTCTCTCCACCAAGCGGGCCCTGTAAGAGAAGCCCTCCTTCTACTGCCAAGAGTCTCTGGGTTCAGAGAGAGGTGGAAGAAAGAGAGAGGGAAACTTTTTTACACACACACACACACAAAAGGAGGTGTGCTGAAAACTTCAATGCAAGTTGCTGTTTCTGCTCACAAAATAGATTTTTGGCTCACAATAAGAAAAACAAAGATTGCTGTTATTCTCACACTTATTAAAAAATTAAAATTTAAAATTTAAATTAAGAAATAAAAATTAAATTTAAAATGTAAAAAGTTCCAAGTTTTGTGCTTTTCATTTTTCCTACATTTCTTCTGTTTTTTAAAATTGGTTAGCTGGGGGTGGCACAAGTAGGTATCTCGCCTCAGGCGCCAGAAACCCTGGCACTGGCCCTGATTCCACACATACAAAAGGTCCGTGGGAGAAAAAGATGTAGCGCTGTCCAAACCTGCATCCATCCCAAAAATAGCTCCAAGTTGCAACAGACTTGTCAGAAGTGAATCTTTAATCTTTGGGTGGGGCATCATCAAGTTGCAACCCAGATGCTTGGAAAAAATTGGAGAGCGATTGTGTAGATTCCCAACCAGTGGCTTTTGGGTTCAATAAGTACATAATAGTTGGTAGATCCAGGTAGCCACTATATGCAACCTACCCTCAGTTTCTTCCAGGGTTTTATGAGACAACTTCCTAAGGGCCTCAGTCTGTCTTTCCCATGAACATCAATTTACATGAGGTCATGACATGAGGCAGCTTCATATCTTCATGTCCTAGTCCCTATAAAGCAGCAGGATGAAGCCTCTTATTTTACAGGATTTCTTTATTATAAGCTGAACATTAATGTGTAAAAGCACAGCTTCTGTAATGGCAGAAGAATATTATTTCAACTTTAACCATAAGGACAAGAGCCTTAGTGATATTATACTATTCTTTCATCCTGGTTCCAACTCAATGGATAGTTATGTACTAGTGCCCTACAGTAATTTTCACACCTTCTCAGCTATGCTTCACCAAACTAACAATCATAGTGGGGACTCATAGTGTCTGGAGAATATGCTTAGAATTGCTCTACCTCCTCATTATTGTGCTCATACAAGGGAGCATCCAAAAAAGTCTAAGCACATCATAGGTAGACAGAAGTTTATTACAGTCATCAACCACAAAAATAAAGCATACTAATGTAAGAATATTTACAAGAAAGTATTACCTAAAAAATAGTCAATAGTTTCACCGAATTAGCACTAAGCCACAGTAGACTGGTGACTGCACAGAATCTGGCAACTCCCTCTGTGGCTCCAGACAAGATCCACTAGAAGAAGGGATCTAAAGAGTTTGGGGTTTTTTTGGAGTGATAAATTCGTATCTGAGATTGATATAAATGGAACAACGCAACAAAACATGCCCAATCATTTCAATTCCCCTGCTTGCACATATGTTCATAGAGCGGCACATAGTGTTCCTTCTAAAAGGGCCGATGGAAGAACTCTGAAGTGGGCCAAAGTAAAAGCATAGCTGTATTTGGGAATCAATAAATTAACCAAACAGCTTGATGACACAGATTTCTTGTTCCTAAAAAGATGGTGTTGAAGTTCAGTGTTCAAAATCCTTTGTTTTATTTCAGATTTAGCAGGTGCCTCATCGAATCTCTGGCTTCATCATGATTTATCTGTCTAATATATATGCTGATCTTTTCATCTCAAGCATACTTATAGAGTTCCAAGTAACTCTTTGCTGTAAAGTCTATTGCATCTAATTTTTGTGTGGCAGCCTCTGCCTTCAAATCTGCTGCTTTAATTTGTTCAATCATATCCTGTGTTGCCTGTTTATTTTCAACAAGCTGGGACTGAAAGTCATTCATTTTACCCTTCAGCTCCATGACTTCTGTGTTCAAGTTCTTAATTTGGTCCACCACTTGACCTAAAGTATTTATCTATACAGCTTTGCATATTGTCTTTCAGGTGACATTGAGAGATCTCTGTCTTTTGGTGCTACACCTCTGAAGATGCCAGTCACAGCTGCTGGCAAAATGTCAGGAACTACAATGCCAAGACCATGGCAATACAGCCCGGAAAATCCACAACAACCAATGTTCTCCGGCCCTGAAAGCCTTTGACAATATGTCTTTCAGATTTATTTGTATTGGAAACAGAGCATGTTTTGCTTATGCTGAGGACATGAGTAGCAGGGTACACAAAAAGCCTCAGATTTTAACTCTCAGACAATGCACAGCCCACAGATGTCCAAAGACAACTTTTCATGGTTCTGGCACTTAGACTTATCTAGAAGTTCAAAACTGCTTTAGTGAAAGGCAAAAAAATCCATGGATTGTACTCACGTAGATCATCCAGGCTGCATAACGCTCTTTGAGGTTATACAGGACAGCAGGTTCATGGAGATGGGTCATCATGGCCATGTCCTCAATTTTGTCATATTTGGGAGGGTTCATAGGAAAAACTTGGTCATCCTTTACAGTCACACTCTGATGAGAAAGCAAAATACCAGTTTATATCAATTTATATCAATACCAGTTTATATCAATTTTGACAATTCATTCTGCATCTTTTACTCACTTCTCCTTTTTCCGTCTTGACCGTGACTTTTCCTCCTTCCCTGCTCTGGACAGTGCCCTTTGTGTAGGAGATCTTAGGATCCACCACAAACACTGAGGACTTAGCATCAAAGGGCTTATTCTGTGCCTCAATTCTCTCCTTTTCTGATTTGCGGAGAAAAGTTGCGGCTGGGCCGAAGATCGCCATCTCCGCGTCTGAAGACATGGTTGCTGTTTAGAGGCGATACCTCAGCAACAAACACTAATGACAAAAAAAAAACTCCATCAGGTTTTTGTGTTGGTAGAAGCCCTCCTATGATACTGATTCAGTTTTCTTCAGTAACTTCCCATCAGATCTATACAATAATTTATGAGTGCAGAGGATCTGTATGAGTTTCACGCACTTCTGATTTGCATATACAAATTATCCTTCCACTTAAATAAATGGGGGAGGCTATGCATGCAAGAGATTAATTTGCACATATGAATGCATGGGCGTAAATGTGATGCATGTCTGCTTCTTTCACAGGGAATAATATTTTCATTTGCTAAATATTCTCTGTGAAAGAAACATTTGCCATTTCTCAAAGAATCTTGAAAATCTTTTCCATTCATTGAGAATGGCATGATAATTCACTTTTAGGACATATCTAATTGTTTTCTCTTCCATCTGCAGAACTCAAGATCTTCTCATATCATTGGCATCAACAGCATTGGCCAAATATAAATAATATATGAAGAATCCTGTAGCATACTAAGAATCCTCAAGGGGAATAATGTAGATTGATTCTATTTTTAATAAAAGAATGCAATGGACCAGAGAAAGAAAAGAATGGGTAGTACTATGGAAGACACAAAAATTCAGGGAAACCTCACTTCAGATATATCAGTCCATCCTCCAGTCCCTCTGTCTGTTTTAAGCGTTTTTAAATTCTGTTTTGATATTTAACCATATGTAAATTATTCTGATAGGACATGAATAAAGGAGTAGCGGAATATTTCTAATTTGAAATTCCATGTTTAAATTTTGTTCTTTCAGATTCACCAAGATAAATCAAAATTTAATTTCAATTATTAATTCTATAGGTGTCAAAATTCTGATTTCCAAATTATATTTTTTAATATTTAGCTTGTGATGAGTCAAAAACATATTTCAAATATACATTTCCAAGGGTATTTAGTATTTGGTTATACCATGGGAATTAGTATATTTGTATCTTACCTCAACTTGCACAAGTGGGATCGTATGCCAGATTGACTAACACTGTAAAATATTTTTTAACGGTGAAACTAAATTTTATTGCAGCGAAAGTCCTCCAAAGAAAAAAATATAGAAAGGAAATGGATGGAAGCATTCAAGCACAGCGCTGGACATCCATATAATAAATGAATTCCAGAAATAGCGGGACTGCCCTGGGTGATGCAGCCTTCCTGGCCTCTGACCCTGCTACAAGTATTTCTCTTTTTCTCCAATTGACTTACCTTGTGGCTGCAGCCAAAGAGAAGGCAGATCAAAGGCAAGGCAGATTTCAGAAACTCTTTTATAAGGTCTGTCAGCAGAGCTAACAGCCACTCCTCCGCCACAGGTCAAATATTTCTGGCAAAGTATTGTTTGGCAAAGTTGACTGCAAGCATCATTCTTACTCATATTATCCAGGGATATATTTAGAATAGAAATATTCGAGTCACTGCATTCCTACAAGTGCCTGTCTGATTTCTAAATATATTTTATAGACCTTGTAGACTTTTTACAGTTTTCAATAAAATTATTCAAATGTGAGTGACTATTCATAGGCCCATAATAAAACAAAACAAACCATTTCAAAGTTCGTTTTTATTAAACCATTTTCCTTATGCACATTAAACAACGGAAAGAAAAGAAGAAATTGTTATATTCTCCTTCCCATTGTCCAGAAAAAAACTGGATTTAAAGAAAAACATCAGAAAATTCTCTGCAACATTTTGCTATGTCAAAGACCTCATTTCCATTAAAAAATTTATGTGATGAAATTGTGTAAACCAGTCTACTATTATGAGACAGGGTCTGGTAAAGAGCCATGAAGACGGGTACTTAAGCAACAGGAGACTTAGTTGGCATCCCTTCTATGATTACTACTTGGATAACTACTATACTCATAAAGCCTTTAGACCATGTTTAGAATTTTAGTTATAAAGAGTATGTGCTCTGCAATAGAATCCAGATGAAGATCTTGAGAAGGAATGGACTAGTCCTTTGCAACAGCAAGCCAAATACACTTGAGAAAGAGGCACTGAGGTGATGAGAAAATGAATGAGCTTTGAGTCAGGAACAAGGGTCTATGGCTCTCATTTGCTATGGGAGGTATTCCATCTATTTTAACAAGTCCTTCTTTGCAGATCAAGTTCCCCCATGCACTTCTCCTTCCTCCCACCCTCCCCAGACACAAGACTGTCAAAACTCCAGTTAGCCTTTCCTAGCCATCTCAGAACCTATTTAGTCTCTTTCCCTTCCACCATTATAAAGTCACTGCCCGTCCACTTCCAGTCAGATTCTGTTATTGTAGAAAGTCTGGAAAACTATCATATCTCCACTCGTTGAGGTGGATTGAGTGGAGGACTTTTGCTAATTCCCCAATTTTTCTGCCAACTTCCAGCTCCCCTTCATGTTGTACGAGCAACATTTGGGGGCATTTGGGGCTGCAGTGGGACGGGGAAGATGAGAAAGTTGTATTCCTCTGGTGGTAATTCCTTCCATCAGCAGAAACTTCCAGGGAATTCAAATGTCTGTTCAGGTACCCCAGTAACAGCTTAACTGTTAAATCTTGAGTGGTATACTAGCGGTTACCACGATAGGTATCACACATGGATTTCATCCCATTCTACCATTATCTTAGCTCAATGTGACAGTACACATCAGACCCAATTGATCATTTGGAAAAAAAAAATCCCAGAGCAGCTGAGATGTGCATAATTTAACAAATAACCTGAGGTAGAATGTGTCACAGACAGATAATTGCTTCAAGGTAGTTTTCTACTTTACTCACTGAAGTACTCACTTCTTTTCAGGGTTTAAGTATAATTTAAGTATATTGTGCTTGTTCGGAGTCTATGTGCATGTGGAATCTAGTTTCCTTTCTTTTGCTTTGATCTACTTTAAATTAGAATCCAGAATTATTAGACAGTAGAATTAGGTAGGAAGTGCCAAGATACAATTTAGACAAAAGGGGAAACTGTATGTTATATAATACAAGGGGTGGCCACAAGGAAGGCTTATTCAGATGTCCTCCTAATCTCTCCATGTTGTGGCACATATAAACGTGGCAATAGACAGCTGGATCAAGCCCTATATCCAGGACTCAGGAAGTATAGAGGATAATTTAAGGCTTCTTTTAGCAGGGGTGGATTTTAGTACTACTTTAGCAGTAACCAAGTTTCTCTCCCAATCGGTTAAGGAAAAAACTTATTAAATTTTTAAATTTTAATACTAAACAGATTACATATTAAAAACTTTGCCTTTTAATTCTAATTCTAGTGTGGCACTGCTCAGAGCCGAATAGGCTGCATGAGCAGTATCATTAAAGTAAGTATGTTGTGGCACAATGATCTTGTGCAGCCCATTTCACAGCAGCTAGTGATAGGGACAGAAACACATAGCATCATGCTAATACAATACAGGGCAAGTGTAGCTATGCATGATGGAGAAATTCACGTTTAGCTTTTGATTTTGTCAGCAGACTTGTGTCTTCTATCACATGTGGTTCCACCAAAATATAAACACTGTACAGGGAAAATTAAAAGCCAAATGAATAGATGATAATGTTGGCTCTAGTACTACAGAAAAGATGTTCATGGTTACCATTGGACATGGACTGAACACAGCATATTTTTATGATGCTGTTACAAAGTAAATGACCATGGAGTTCAAGGAAACATTAACATCCTGCATGTCAGCATTACTGGATGACCCTCAGTGTGAATACTGTATTCATTTTTCATGTGCAAAAAAATTGGAGAGGATTCAGAAGACAGTAGGAAAGGCAAGTGAGTATTTAGAAACAAGATCTGTGTGGAAAGAGTAAAGGTCTTTTATATGTGTGTCCTCAAGAATAAAAACAACAATTTTCAATTACCTTAAAAATCATTAAAACAAAATCAGTTGAAGATGGAAATCAATTGCCCATCAAAAACAGGACAACAGGTAATATACTTAATTTGTAGAAGAAAAGATTCATAGGAAATACTGCTCAAGTATTTCTCAAGCATAAATTAATTAAGCAATAGAATGACCAATAGTTGCTGTAAGCCACCTTTTACCATCAATTTTTAAAAAGAAGTTCAGTGAATCACTGTACAGCTTTAGCTATACAGCTTTAGTGGGCTGCCTGCTCCCGAGAAGCTGCTCTGGAGAAAGCAGCCGTGTTGGTGAACCTTCAGCCGCAGCGACAGTGGAAGGATCTGCTGCAGATTCTTCCGCTGTCGCTGCGGCTGAAGCTTCACCGACGTGGCCGCTTTCTCCCCGGGAGCTCCCCGGGAGCAGGCAGCCTGCAGGACACACTGGGAGAAAGTAGCAGCTGCCTGCCCCCAAATGAAGCCCTCTTGCGGCTCTTCAGGCAGAGATTCTAACAGAGAGGGGAAGGACCACTTGGACTTCACTTCCCAGGTAGCCTTGCGAGAAAAATCTAGTGTTCTCCCCATGAAGAAAGTCACTTGTAGCTTTGCTCATAGTTAGTTAACTTCTTAAAGGTGAGGGCACACTGACACAGCATATTTTCAAGGCCATGTGTTATCCAGTCATTCTTTTTACAGTAATCAAAATACAACCAGGGACCACAGTCCTAAGAGACCTGACAGAGTCAAACTAATGCCAGTACGATTTTTGATTTATAATCTTATCATATTTTTTTTTAGGATTTTCAACTATAAAGTGCAAGGTGCAAAAAGTGCAATCTTATCTATCAACTCTTTGTAATCATACAATAAATCACCTCAAGTAACACACTTTCATTCAACCAATGCTTCCGAATTCAGGTAAGTAATACAGTTCATATCCAAGACAGTCCTCCTTTGGTGAAATTCTTTATCTTATTTTCTTATGTAGGCAGACGGCCATCAGTGGACCACAAAGGCTGCATCCAACAGGGAGCAAAGATCCGGGAGAGTTGGCAACAGGTGCGCTAGCAACTAAGAGCAGAACCACAAGTGGCAAAAGGCACAGATTGGACACTTGTCTGCTTCCCTCAAGTTTTGATGGGAAATGTAGGCGTCCTGGTCTTGCAGCTTCGCTCTCTGACTGCTGTCCAATGGACTTTTCAACTGTCACTTGTCCAACATTCCACCAAGCTGCCTACATTTCCCATCAAAACTTGAGGGAAGCAGACAAGTGTCCAATCTGTGCCTTTTGTCACTTGTGGTTCTGCTCCCGTTTTGCAATGCTTCTTCATAAGCCACATTTAAAGAGTATCTCTATACAAAATCATTTCATTCTTTGCATTGGTGATAATTCTAGTATATTCTCTGCAGATGCAGCCTTTGTTCTCCACCGACAGCTGACTGCCTACATAAGAAAATATGATAAAGAATTTCACCAAAAAAGGACTCTCTTTTCTTCTTATTATTCTAGAAGTGGGCTTAGAAGGGTACAACTCAGCTTAGAATGGCATTGCTTGTCTCATACTTGAAATAATACTGATTCACTTTCCTATACAAGTTATATTTCACTGTAGGAGAAATGTGTGTGAATCATGAAGATCTTAGAACAGTGACTGTGATCTCTGTACTTGTTTTCTTTTTATTACTAGATTACTACTAGATCCCTTAAAGGATGCTGAACGTAGAGCTGATACCTTCAGGACTCTATTAGGACATGAATACTAAATATATTACTGAGGATTATTTGTTGAGATGAGTCAGATAATATATACTCCCTTTGACTTGAGTTCTAATGTAAACAGCAATGTAAAGAAGAAACTACCCAAATGCATCTGTTGATTTCATGGCTGCTTATATTTGCACTTGACATTTTATAATTATCAGTGATGTGGTGGGCGTGTAATTCTTATTTAGAATACACTCATGTTTCTGCCTCCTGAACTTTTGTGTCCTTGGCAACTGCATGGCTCATTAGAGATCAGCCAGAGGCCAAGCTGTGTCCTGACTCCTGAGACACCATGGCTACAATCCAGCAACACAGTTAAGTGTGCTTAAGCCCAACTGATTTAAAACTGCTTAACATTTTTCATTTTCTCAGCCTTCTTGAAAATATCCCACATTTTGGGGTCCTCAGTTCTTCTTGGTAGATTTTTTATTGAGTTCCAACACAGTGGAAAACAGAGACAGAGAATGCTGATTAAAGTACCCCGTGAAACTGCATTCTCTCCGCTCATAATGCAAGTTCTTGCCTAACAGTATGTCTTGCATATACTTCATGAACTATTAAAACTATAGAAGTGAATAGAATAGAGGTGGATCAGCATGTCTGGATACTAGGAGGCATTATTTTTCCTTTTCTACTATAATAAATAACAACAACAACAACATTCGATTTATATACCACCCTTCAGGATGACTTAACACCCACTCAGAGCAGTTTACAAAGTATGTTATTATTATTCCCATAACAAAACACCCTGTGAAGTGGGTGGAGCTGAGAGAGCTAAAAGCTAGAACCAGACTGTGTAAATGTATGATGCTTCTATTTGTTTGAGCTAGAAGCTTCTCTCTGACTCCTTCCTTCTTTTTCTGTGCCTTCTCTCTCTTTCCATACATATACACAGATACACATGGATGGACGGATGGACGGATAGATGGATACATATTACGTAACAAAAGACAGTGTTGTCATGCAGATGAGTTAGGGCAGAGTTAAAATTATCTCCCAGAAATGCACTAATTCTATCAAGCTTCTAGAACTACAAAGTTAAAAAGAAAAGCCACACCAATTTTTTAGTATGCAAAGTTCTCTACCATCTTTATTTTCTAAGACTGGGGGGAAATTAACAATAAATACAAGGAGTGATAAAGAGCTTCACATTTTGCGCATCTCTTCAATCACTCTGCAACTTCTAGTTGAGGTTATTCTTCGCTTACAACAACTTTCTTATGTACTTCTCGGCTCTTCACCCGCAGTTTGTTCACCTGGGACTCTGCAATGTCAGCCCGCTCTTCAGCCTCTTCCAGCTCATGCTGAATCTTGCGGAACTTAGAAATATTCACATTGGATTGTTCCTCCTGGGAGCAAAAAGAGATGGATGTAAGACCTAAGACTTAGAGCGGGACCACAAGTGACGCCTGACACAGGTTGGACACTTGTCAGCTTCCCTCAAGTTTTGATGGGAAATGTAGGCAGCTTGGCGGAATGTTGGACAAGTGACAGTTGAAAAGTCCATTGGACAGCAATCGGAGAGTCAAGCTGCAAGACCAGGATGCCTACATTTCCCATCAAAACTTGAGGGAAGCTGACTAGTGTCCAACCTGTGTCAGGCGTCACTTGTGGTCCCGCTCTGAGTCCTTTCTGCTTGTCACTTAGCAGAATTGAATTCTCAGCAATGTGAACACGAAGTTCATAATCATAATCACTGCAAATTATTTCAAAGTGTTGAAAAACATTCTAAAAGCTCGAAATATAAAACAAGGAATGAATTCTTCAACACTGAAGCAAATTGTACGACCCTTATTAATGAAGAGTTCCATTTGGCCCCCCAGGTAAATGCAGGAGAACAACAGTAGTATGCATATATTTACAGGCAATGATGTAAATTTCAAGATTCATATGTATTTTGAACAGAGTATGGTTCAAATTAACTTCATTATTTAGTTCGCTTGTTTTGTTAGCACAACGCACATATTAGTAGGTGCACTGCATAGAAGTGTTCCACATAATACTTACAGCCTCCTCAGCTTGTCTCTTGTATGCTTTCACTTTGAGCTGAAGTTTATCCACCAGATCCTGAAGCCTCAGAACATTCTTCCGGTCCTCCTCAGACTAAAAAATACAGAAGGGGAGATCTGAGAGAATGTGCAAAATACCAAATTCCACTGTTTCCTCCTCATATCTGTATTCTCCTGAAAGCCTTTGAAATATTACTTTCTTACCTGATAGGTCAGTTCCTTGACACGCCTCTCATACTTTCGTACACCTTTGATAGCTTCAGCACTGCGCTTCTGTTCATTCTCAAATTCAGATTCCAGTTCACGCACCTGAAATACAAAAATGAATTTTTTTTGCAGTTTGCGTGGTGACATGTCACTAGTAAGACATCCACTAAACTGTGGGAATATATATGGATATGTGGCCATAAAGATGAGCCATAGGGGATGGATGGATGAATAAATGCCAATCATAATTTCTTTTTCCAGCCCCCACCTCCTCTCTTTCTTACTCACATGGGACCATTACCTTCACCCACTACTTTATCTATATACTTATCTCCTTTCCTTCTTTTCAGTCCTACTTGTATATAGTTCATCTATGTGCACATGCTAGCAAGATGTCTTCCTTAACACAACCAAGCTATTGTGGCATACTGTTTAGAGTGTTAGGGTTAGGAAGACATGACTTCAAACTCCCACCCAGCCATAAAGCCCACTGGATGACCCTTGGGCCAGTTGTTCATGTTCAGTCTCAGGCTATCCTTCTTTACAGAGTTGTGAAGAAGGGGGAAACAGTGGTTTAGAAACAGAAGATAGGCAGACAAGATCATTAAGGTGTGGAAATTATTGCACAAAAATCAAATGAATGGCGATTGCTCATATATGAGCTATACTCACTCTAGCCTCCAGTTTTTGGATCTGTTTCTTTCCTCCTTTTAGTGCCAGCTGCTCTGCCTCGTCTAGACGGTGCTGCAGGTCCTTCACGGTCTGCTCAAGGTTCTTCTTCATCCTCTCCAGATGGGCACTGGTGTCTTGCTCCTTCTTCAGCTCCTCCGCCATCATGGCTGCCTAAGAATAAAAAAGAACCATTTGGATCCAGAAAACCATTTGTGCCATGTTTATATTTCCATATTTATATTTCCAGATATTTCCAGCTCACATCAGTGATGGCCTTCTTAGCCTTCTCTTCTGCGTTGCGTGCTTCCTGAATTGTCTCTTCCACTTCACTCTGGATTTGAGCAATGTCTGTTTCCAGCTTCTTCTTCGTGTTGATCAAACTGGTGTTCTGTTTAAAAATAATAAAACTGAGAAATTGGTATTAGCCTCCCCACGTGCCAAGTCTTCAGAACCATTCTTCCCTGGGGGTGGGGATGGTCTGTCTCTGGTAATTTGACAAGCAATGAGGCCAGCAGTGTAGACTGTGGTAATTCCCCCAGCACCTGAGCTGAAATCTTCAAAGAAAATTGGTCACATTATGGCATCTAACACTGGCATTCCGATCATCAGAACTTTTTGCTGGGGCCAGCTTCATTGGTATGATTGCAATTTTTATTGACTTGATAAGTGAAAAATACTTGACCAAGTCACAAACCCTCTTTCAGTAACATAAATAAAAGGTATCCAATTATATTTCCAAAAGAACTGGACATATCATGTACGTCAATAATTATTGGGCAGGATGGGTTACATGCAATGACCATTTCAGTATCATAGAAATATCTATTGTTCTGTCATTTGTGTGCTTTAGGTGTTTAATAATCATATGGAAAGCTTGAAGCTGACCTGTGTGTGGAGGAGCTGCACGCGCTCACTGGCGTCCAGGAGCTCCTGTTCTGCCACTTTCCTTCCCCTTTCTGTCTGTTCCAGAGCTGCCCGGAGCTCCTCAATCTCAGCCTGCATCAGGTTAGCCCTGCGCTCAACCATGGCCACCTGCTCCTTCAGGTCTTCCTGGCTCCTCAAAGCATCGTCCAAATGCAGTTGTGTGTCCTGCCAAACAAAGTTGTTGTGAGGCACAAAATCCTTGTCATTGTTACAGTATCAACATTTCTCTGCCGATAGCCTGAGGTGTGTTTACCTTGAGCAGCCCTTGGGTGTTTCTGAGATTCTTTTGTGACTCAGCTGCCAGGCGATTGGCATGGCTCAGCTGGATTTCCATTTCATTCAGATCTCCCTCCATCTTCTTCTTAAGACGCAGGGCATCATTCCGGCTCCTGATCTCCGCATCCAGTGTGCTTTGCATGGACTCTACCACTCTCAGGTGATTCCTCTTCAGCTGATCAATTTCCTCGTCCTTCTCTGCAATTCTCCTGTCAATATCAGACTTCACCTGGTTGAGCTCCAGTTGGATCCGGAGGATTTTGCCTTCTTCATGTTCCAGTGAGGCCTTAACAAGTTTTTTTTAAAAAATTGTGTATTATTTAGTTAACAGGTCAACAGTAAAGTGATTATACTAAATATATATCAACATTAGAGCACCACTGAGAACCTAACACTTAACACATTTTGTCTACAGAATTATTCCCTAAAATAATGAAGTATAATCGCTTATATACCTCAGCTTCCTCTAAAGCAGTTTGGAGATCTGTTTTCTCTTGCTCAATCTGTTTCTTCACTTTCTCCAATTCATGGATAGCCTTCCCTCCCTCAGCAACTTGTTCCGTCAGGTCAGAAATCTCCTCTGTTAGCATGCATGAGAAATGTCAGATAAAAAACAGATATGAATACTCCTCCATTGAGATATATGCAACACACAGAAAGAACAGTCCGCCAATCATTAAACTCAATGAACGTTTTGCCAGTGATTTTAAGAGGAAGTGAGGGTAGTAGCCAAAAATAGCCCAAGAGAAAAATGATTGTAAATAAAAGAAACAGAAGCCTTCTATTACAAATCAACATATCTGGCTGTTAAAGCCTTTGTAAAAAAAATTATGGACTTACGTTGCAAGTTTTTGTTCTCACGCTTCAATGTTTCCAGCTGATCCAAGGACTCCTCATAAGCATTCTTCATCTTGAAGAGCTCCGTGCTCAGTGATCGAGACTCCTTCTGAGAAGCTTCCAGTTCAGACTGTGTTTCTTCATATTTTTGTTTCCAGTCTGACAGAATCTGTGAAATATCAACACAGTAATATAAGAACTAGAGGATGCTTTCTTGGAAATATGTACACTTCTATGACTTGGCTAGAAATACCTTACGACCAGAAATGATTAATGAGTTTTCTGGACTAGAGGCTTTTGTAAAATATGCTCAGATGTATTGTCGAAGGTTTTCATGGCTGGAGAACTATGGTTGTTGTGGATTTTCCAGGCTGTATCGCCATGCTCTTGACATTGTAGTTCCTGATGTTTCACCAGCAGCTGTGACTGGCATCTTCAGAGGTGTAGCACCGAAAGACAGAGATCTCTCAGTGTCAAACTGAGACACTAGTTTGACACTGAGAGATCTCTGTCTTTCGGTGCTACACCTCTGAAGATGCCAGTCACAGCTGCTGGCGAAACGTCAGGAACAATGCCAAGACCACGGCGATACAGCCCAGAAAATCCACAACAACTATGCTCAGATGTGGCCAAAACTACCTTATCAAAGTTCCTCTGCTTCTTATCTAGAGCTGCGCAGGCTGCATTGGACCTTTCCACGTCAATCATCAGGTCCTCCACTTCATTCTGCAGTCTCTGCTTTGTCTTCTCAAGAGAAGCACATTTGGAATTCACAGCCTCCACATGTTCTTCAGCATCTTGCAGGCGCTGGGCAAGCTTTTTTCTAATGAAATATAAAGCAGTACTCATTAAGGGTAAAATATTAAATTCAGCTGTAAGTAGTTGTTAGTGGGGCATTAGAGCATTCCACCTTAGAAACACGGCTACAGAAAAAGCCATTCACCAGCGAAGGTGCTGACACCCAGGCCTGAGCACAGATAGAAGAATGTAACTAATAAACAGATTTGTATGAAAGTAGACAGTCTTTCTAGTACCCTGGTCCCAGAACATTTAGTGCTTTAAAGGTAAGAACTAGCACTCTGATTTGTGTCTGGATGAAACTTAGAAGTGAGCTGAGTTGTTTGAAATGTGGACAGGTGTGCTCTCTCTAATTTAAGCCATTCTGCAATGTTGCTGCAGCATTTTGAACCGACGGAAGTTTTGGATAGTCTTTAGAGACAACCCGCACATAAAATGCAATACAGCAATCTAACATGAATGTGATTAGTGTGTAGATAACTGGCCAGATCTCCCTTTCTGTAATCACGGAATGTTTAGTGTCCCCAGTCTTCAAACCACTCCTTTAGGGAAAGTACAATCCCACCCAGAACAGGCTGACTCCTCCGTCTCTGACAGAGATGACCAACAGCACCTCCGTCTTTTCAGGTCTGAGTGTCTTTTTATCTGCCCACGTCAAGTGTATTAAGGCTTTCAGACTGAAATAGGTCTAGATAATCTGTCTCGTTCACGAACGGCTGGATTGGCATGGCCACCCAGTTCAAACTCAGTTCTATGGCTATGATTGAAGCCCACAGAAATTTACAGGGCTTTTTTTCAGCAAGAATGCGGTGGAACGGAGTTCTGGAACCTCTTGAAAATGGTCACATGGCTGGTGGCCCTGCCCCCTGATCTCCAGACAGAGGGGAGTTTAGAGGGCAATCTCAACTCCCCTCTGTCTGGAGATCAGGGGGCAGGGCCACCAGCCATGTGACCATTTTCTCCGAGGGCAACCCACTGAGTTCCACCACCTCTTTTCCCAGAAAAAAAGCCCTGGAAATTTGTATAAATATACAACACTCTCTCCTGATCAAATTAAGCCCAGATCAAGCAATACAAATGGCTGCATTTGTTACTCCCCCAATACACATTTGTTACTCCACATTTGTTACTCCCCCAATAAAGCACATCATTGGCCACACTGCTTCTACATACTTGGCCTCTTCTAGTTCCTCTGTACGCTGAATAGCATCAGTTTCATATTTAGTTCTCCACTGAGCAACTTCACTGTTGGCCTTGGACAGGGCACGCTGGAGCTCAGACTTCGCTTCCTGTTCTTCTTCATATTGTTCCCGGAGTAAGTCACAGTCATGGCGAGCAGATTGCAGACCATGGGCCAGTGCATTCTTAGCCTACAGAATTAACATAGTATTGTTTGAGGAGGCAAATATTCACCCAAAACTGTCCATCTGTAAAATTAGTAAAAGATGTTAGCACAGAGAGTATGAGATGGAGAAAGTATTGATAAATGCACAAGTAGGGCTTGACTTGGATTAGGAAGATGGTGACAAAAATGGTTTCCTGGGCACAGAATGCTGCTGACATCATGATAAAAGAAACTCATGACTGAAAATCCACACCTTTATCTCTTCCTCAAGTTGTCTTTTTAATTCTTCAATTTGTTGGGTAAAAGCTTGCTTTCCTCTTGAGAGCTGGGAAATCAAAGCATCTTTTTCATCTACCTGCCGTGAGAGTTCACCTATAGCAGAGAAGATATAATAGGATGTATCGTAAGTGAATTGAACTTTACATTGAAAATTGTTATTTTAAAATGGGAGTCTTTAAATTTAATCAGCCTCAGTTTACCAAAGTGCTTATTTCAGTCAATAAATTGATAAATATGTTCGCGTTTGCAGCTATAAGCTGCTTTTGCAGGAGAAATGATGTCCTTCTCTCAGGAATCCAGCATCTTTGTATGAAATCATGCCTAGTCTCCTACCTGCTTCTGTCTGTAGACGAGCTCTTTGAGCATTCAGGTCATTAATGGTGCGTTGGTGTTCTTCTTCCTTTGTTTTAAGTTCACTGAGCTGATCTTCTAGGGTGCGGCACATCTTCTCAAGGTTGGCCTAAATATGAAAAAGAATCACATTACCCGATTCTATTTTGTTTCATATTCAGAGTATAGTGTTTATACTTGGATATTTAGATGAGGTATGACAGGGCAATATGATATAAATATTAAGTTCTGGAGCATGGGGAACGTCTTAACTAAAAAATAATCAGGAGGATCCTGAATGTGTGATATATTATCAGTTTTACCCTTCTAGATCTATAGTCTTCAATGGACTTAGAAATAAGTAACTGTATATTAATCAACACAAAGAAAGTAAGAACCTCAATTTACACTATATATTGACTGTTTTTTTAATTACTCTTTTTTCCCTACCTTTCTTTCACAAGTGCAAAAATGTAACAAAAATACTGATCTGACGCCAATTCAACACAAAGCTGCAAATATGTAACTCCAAAAACTTAACATTAAGGTTGCATCAGCAATGATTCTCTGTTGCGAATTCATTGCTGCTGCAAATTCACAGGCAATTGCAGCGGTAATGGAACATTCACAGAGTGATTTTCTACATAGGCCATTTCCACACAGCTTACCTTATTCTGCAAAACAGTGAAATCTCGCGTGAAATCTCGCGAGAAGACATTGTTATCTCGTCTTCTCGCGTGATAACAGCGTCTTCTCGAGCGATAACAGCGTCTTCTCGCGCGATAACAGCGTCTTCTCGCAAGATTTCACACGAGATTTCGCTATTTTGCAGAATAAGGTAAGCTGTGTGGAAATGGCCATACTTTCATTAGTCATCCCCTCATGGTTACCATTTCCTTCCTGCCTCCATTTCCCCTAGAAGGTTTTTTGGCAGTTTTTAAAAAACTTCAATAGGTGTTATACCTATAAAATGGCACCAATGTGGGCAAGAAGTTCCAAAATGCACATATTGCCATTCAGAAGCACGCTAATCCTCCAGACAGATTCTGATCTTTCTAGAAAGATCAAAGTAGGTTCAGATAAAATTAGAGCAAAGCTAAGGAAAAACTGGCATGTGGACAACTGGAAGATAACATTGCATGGGTCACACTGGATGAAAATAGCCGTGAGGATGCAGCGAGTTTGCAAACTGCTGAAGCACACCTTAGCCTTAGAGACAGACTCCATGTTGCTGGCAAGGTCATCAATCTCCATCTTCAGCTCACTCTTTTCCTTTTCCAGCTTCTGTTTGACACGCTGGAGGCTATCAATTTGTTCCCCAAGTTCAGCTGAGCTATCTGCATGCTTCTTGCGGAGAGCAGCCGCAGTGGCTTCATGCTGCAGAGTGGCCTCTTCAAGGTCCCGGCGCAGTTTCTGGAATTCTGCCTCGCGTTTCTTGTTCATCTCAATCTGAACTGAAGTTGCTCCACCAGCTTCTTCCAGGCGCTCACTGATCTCTTCAAGTTCCCTGGAGAGATCAGCCCGCTGCTTCTCTGCTTTAGCCCGAGATGCACGTTCAGCCTCAATCTCCTCTTCCAGTTCCTCAATACGGGCCTAGAGAAAGGGAAGCAACCATGAAGAGTCAAACCTGCTTCTCAGATGCAATAATTCACCCAGTCCCAAGGAGAACGTGATGCAACTTGCCTGTAGCTCCTTGATCTTCTTCTGAAGCTGAGAGCCTAATGCCTGCTCATCTTCAATTTTGCTTTGCAGCTGGTTGATTTCAAAGTCTTTCCTTTTCACAACAAAATACATTGTGTGTGAGTCCAATTCAAATATGTTACACAAATATGTCCCCCAAAATCTTTCCAAGTAAACTATACGTACTTCTTAAGCTTTTCATCCAGCTGCTGTTTATCATTCTCCAAATCCATTAAGGATTCTTGTGATAGTTTCAGGTCTCCTTCAAGTTTCCTCTTAGCTCTTTCAAGGTCCATACGAATCTTCTTTTCTTGTTCCAGTGACCCTTCAAGCTGAAGCAAAAGAAGTAATAAAGAGGCTGCCAACAGAAGTCCACCTACATCTCAAATCTGTAATTCCCCTCATTATTGTGCTCACATCGTCCACTTGCTGCTCCAGCTTGGTCTTTGCTTTGGTCAGAGTATTCACTTTATCCTCTTCTGCCTGCAGGTCATCTAAGGTCTGCTGATGGGCCTCTTGGAGGGCCTTCTTTTCCTTGCTCAGTTTGGCAATGGTTTCATCTAAGACTGCCATCTCTTCAGTAAGGTTTTTAACCTTTCAGAATTGAAAAAGATCCAGAATGTCATCATATAATGCAATCAAGATATTACATTCTAACTTTTAAAAATGGATTTGGATATATTCTTGTCAGTACCTTGTTCTCAGTGGCATGCTTTTCCTTTTCAACCTTGGCCAGGGTTAACTCAAGATCATCGATGTCTTTCTTCAGCTCTGAGCATTCATCTTCCAGCTTCCTCTTCTTGGCTGTCAACTCAGCATTCATTTCCTCTTCATCTTCTGCTCGTTCCGTCAGTTCCTTAATTTTGGCTTCCAGCTGGATTTTTGTTTTGATCAGCTGGTCACATCTCTCCTCAGCATCTGCCAAGCCATCAGATTCCTAAAAGGGGTGGGGGGAGTGAAAGCCTTAATTTTCTTAAACTTTACTATGTGTGTATTTTCAAATCTTATATTAACATAGTATCTTAGCATATAGTTCCTTTACATTCTTTTGAAAATCCACCGATTTATACCAAAAACCATACTGATAATTTACATAAGAAATTTTTATAAAGTTATATTGACTTTAATATTAAATCTAAGCAAAAGTAGGTAACAACCTCCATTGTTTAGTCTACTGATATTTCGAAGAATCAAAAACAACCTTTGGTAATTTGCCAAAGCAGTATGTCCTACAAAACATATTATCTGTAGATCATAGGTATTACCCTTCCTCCATGAGCATTTTATTTTTTACTTCAGTAGGATTGCAAAATAAACTTGTTACTGGCATTCTCTCTCTTTCTCATGCACTAGGCATAAATTTAATTAGAGGAATGTTTGAAAAATTTTCCAAATAGGATTTCATATTTATCTGGATAACATATAATAAATACTGAGTTTTCTAAAGTAAATGCTAAATTAAGATTCTTTATTCATAATTAGAAAGCAGCCTCCTTAGTTTAATGATTTATACCCACAGCTTGGACTTGAAGCTGCAAGTCATTTTTCTCTTGCATCAGAGACACCATTTTTTCTTCCAGTTCCTTCCGTTTAGCCTCAGACTTGGTAAGCTCTTCTTTCGTTTTCTCAAACTCTTCCTTCATGGTGGCCATCTCCTTCTCTGACTCAGCACTCTTCAGTAGAGGCTTGATTTTGAAGAACAATTTCATCCATGGCCAGGTCTTGACATTCATGAATGAACGAACATTGTACTGAATCGTAAAGACGGCCTCTCTATTAAAAAAGTTAAAATACATAATAAATGACATGAGGTAAACAAGCCAGGCCCTCTGCTAGTGCTTCCCTAAGTAATTGTGAGATCATACCTCCTTTCCAACATTTTCTTGTACTCTACCCGTGATAAGAAACCACGGCACATAGCTTGTGTGCGTGTTATCAGCTGAGCCAACTTGTCATCTCTCATCTCTTCTAGAAGACCCAAGAGGCCAGCTTTGAAGAACACCTGGAGCAAGGAAATGTTACAACATTTCTCAATGTCTACATAATTTTTTAAAAAATTGTGCTTACATCAAAAGTAGCCAGATTTGTACTGAACGTAATCAATGTTGACAGAATAAATGCCACCATCCCAACAAATGCAAATGTTGCCTTTTTGGTTATAGAAAAAATTTACCTTGGTGTGGCCAAATTTATATTGGGTGTGGTCAACATCAATGGATCCAAGAAGCTTCTCAGAAGCCTTCTTGCTATCTATGAATTGGCCTTCTGGAATGGCACTTGCATTTAGAACCTTGTATCTGTTGGAACAAACAGGAAGTATGGAAGTCGTGCAATTAAATATACAGGCTTTATTTTTTTTAAGTAATTGTTTTAAAGTAATTGTTTTGTCTTGGAAATAATGTACATGAATTATTTTGACAAAAGAATGAAATCCAAAGAGTTCCCTAAGTAATTATGAGATCATACCTCCTCTCCAACATTTTCTTGGATTAAAATTAAAAACCTGTTATCTCTGAGGATGTTTAGGGCAGATTTGTCGGGGGGGGGCTGAGTCAAAAGGGATATCTTGTAGTACTCACTAACTAAGCTGAAAAAGGTCAAGTGCTTTTAAATGTTACATTAAGAAGCATGAGAAATGAAGCTGTGTAAGTGGTCTAATCTAACCTCTGTTTGAAATCAGCATAAATTATTCTGCTTGGGAATCCTTTTCTGCAAATGCGGATGCCTTCTAACACACCATTACATCTCAGCTGGTGCAGTACAAGCTCATGATCCATGGCACCTTTTTAAAAAATTAAAGCAGAAATTAGCACCAAACCACATAGACACAAATACTGCCACATCTGTATCTCTTTACATTACAGGACGTACCAGGTGTTTTTGTTTCATTGGGAATAAGGCAGCGTACGAAGTGGGGATGAGTGCTTCTCAGGTTAGTCATCAGTTTGTTTAAGTTCTCCTATAGGACAAAAACAAACATTTGGGCAACTATCTAAAGAAGAATAGACATTTTGACCGTAGTATTTTACACTGTCATGGAAACGATCTGCTCTTCAGATTTAGGAACAATTTGTCTTCCATTATAGTAGGAACTGCTGTGCTGATATCATACAAACTTTTAGTTTTATATACTGCTGTGACCAGGGCTTTTTCCTGGGAAAAGAGGTGGTGGAACTCAGTGAGTTGCCCTCGGAGAAAATGGTCACATGGCTGGTGGCCCCGCCCCCTGATCTCCAGACAGAGGGGAGTTGAGATTGCCCTCCGTGCCGCCAAGCAGCACGGAGGGCAATCTCAACTCCCCTCTGTCTGGAGATCAGGGGGCGGGGCCACCAGCCATGTGACCATTTTCAAGAGGTTCCGGAACTCCATTTCGCCGTGTTCCAGCTGAAAAAAAGCCCTGGCTGTGACTACATATACCAGATTTGGATGTATAACTACAGCACATAGGCAAAGTAGTTTGTGAAGTATATCAGTAAGCATGTCTCTAAGTTTTTTCTTAGAAATTATTATGTTTTCCCTTTAATTTTTTTTTAAGATTATGCAGTGTCCTATCCTCAGATCTGAACGGAATGAAGAGGCTATATAGCTTAACCCTGTGGAGAAAAAACTCAATTTTAAAAGAAAAATATTGTATGAATTTAGTTTAGAATCTGTGCTAGAGCATCCGAAGAGGCTTTTTATATATATATGTATATATGTATATACACATGTACACACACACACACACATATACACGCAAAAGTATGGAAATGGCATTTCATGAGGCATTTTTCAAATTCTAACAGAAAAAAAAGATTTTAGGGATTATACGATACCCTGAAAAGAGCAGAGACCGTCTGGAAGGAAGAACCCTTCTTCTTGGCACCTTTCTTACTGCCACCACCTTCTGCAATGCACATAAAAATATTTAAATGCTCCCTAGATTTATTAAATATTAATATTTCCCTTCAAAATAAAGATCTCATTACATACATATTGTTCAAAATATTGACCATGCAGTCATTACCAGCATCTGCAGGGCGATCAGCAAAGAGTATGGCCAAGGTCTTCATGGATGATTTCTGGTAGAGCCCCACAACAGTTTCGTTCAGGGGGTCCTTGTTCTTGTCCAGCCAGCCAGTGATGTTGTAATCCACAGTGCCAGCATAGTGCACCAGGGAGAAGTGGGCCTCAGCCTTGCCTTTCGCTGGCTTAGGTTTCTGGAAATTGTTGCTCTTGCCAAGATGCTGGTCATAGAGTTTGTTCTTGAAAGAAGTGTCAGTTGCCTTGGGGAACATGCACTCCTCTTCCAGGATGGAGAAAATGCCCATTGGCTACAAGAAACATGGGGAGAGTTTGCCACCCATAGGAACATCTAATATGCACATATGAACAACTGGTTTTAAAATGTCACTATGTTAATTCTGTCAAACTGTTGTGAGAGTTAACATTCTCACAGTCACAATGCAACTTACTTAACTTATATTATGACTTTTACAAAGGATAATAATGCTGAAGGTATTTGAAAATAAAGGAAAACTTTCATCGCATAGTGAAAAACACAGAGAATGCTTCCAACATAGCTGGAAGCATGCAGAAAAGATACTGACTGAAAAAGCAAGGGATTTTTTGTAATTAGGAAACATTTTCTACAATTTTATATTTTCACTGCAAACACGTTTCAGAAATATCCTTCCTAAAATATGGAAGGTCAATGGAGTTTAGGACGGTACTGTAAATATTTTCCTATACATGAGAAAAATCTACATTTCCGTGAATAAGAAAATTGCTTTCCATTTGTCCTAATATTGTAGAAAGCAAAAAGATGAGAGAGTGCCAATTAATACACATGTCACTGTTTTTGCTTGGAAATTGTGCTGAGGTAGCTCTAAGGAATGTTTTGATACCGTCATTCTATTTCTTTGAAAATATGGGACAGTTGTGAAAATATGGGTTAGGAGTGGTACATAATTTACTAAATTATGATTGTGAACAACTTATGGCATATGTAGAGACTTAGGGTATGAATGAACTTCTTTGTCACTTTTTATGCCATGTATGAATGTTGTTAATGTGTGTTAATTCACAATAAACACTGTTGTTAGGGGTTTTTTTTAACAAAAAGATGTATGAGAATAATACCAGCATATTTATTTAACAATAAAGGTAAAGGTAGTCCCCTGTGCAAGCATTACTGACCCACAGGAGATGTCACATCATGATGTTTCCTTGGCAGACTTTTTGTTACGGGGTGTTTTGCCATTGCCTTCCTCAGTCATCTACACTTTACCCCAAGGAACCTGGGTACTCATTTTATCAAGCTCGGAAGGATGGAAGGCTGAGTCAACCTTGAGCCGGCTACCTGAATCCGGCTTCCACCAGAATCGAACTCAGCTCAAGAGCAGAGCTTGGGCTGCAGTACTGCAACTTACCACTCTGTGCCATGGGGCTCATTTTACTTAATAATAAGTCCTGCTTATTGCAGTGGGAGATACTTCATATGTGGTTATTATTGCAGCTTAGAGTATTCTTGTGGTACTGTACGAGTGTCTCCAATGAACAAAAGTGAACTACTGATTGACATAGTTTCCTACTTTAAGGTCTACTGAATGAAGTTGTATGCAAGATTAATAAATCTTTTTTTAAAAGACCTTCTCAATGAGCTCAATGCAGGCAGCCAAGTCCATTCCGAAGTCAATGAATTCCCATTCGATTCCCTCTTTCTTGTATTCCTCTTGCTCTAGCACAAACATGTGGTGGTTGAAAAACTGTTGCAGTTTCTCATTGGTGAAGTTGATGCACAGTTGCTCCAGGCTGTTGTACTAGAAGAATAAAATAAGAAATGGCTGTAAATACATAATTCTGTATTACCTACTTTTAATTCCATTAATCATTTCATGACAAAAATCTCTTGTTCTCATCTGGATGTATGTGTAAAAATATCCTTAAACACTGTGGTAGATATATCCACTCATTAGACTGGATCTACATGACTCAGTTGTAAATCTAAAAGGGCAAATAGTGGTTCTTCAAAGCCTTGATTGAAAGTGCATATTCATCCCTATCTGGTTAAAATGTTATGTCAATATCACTCAAGCACTTCGGTAGCCATTGTAGACTTTTTAATTACCAGTCTCTAGCTTTGAGCCTGGTAGAATCTTATCAAGACCTCCCTATATGCTAGCTAATTTTTACAATTATGGCCTGTCAGTTCTAAGTACCTCTAAACTTTTCTAATTTCTCAGTTCTTGTTTTGGTTGTATTTTTAGCAGATGAAAAACTGGGGCATATATCCTCTACTGTGAGTTGACAAGGGGTATTACAAGAGGAAAAACCTGAACTAAAGAGACTGAAGTGCCTAGTACCAAGCTCTGTTTCCTTACATCAAAGATCTCAAAGCCAGCAATATCCAGCACACCAATGAAGTATTGTCTGGGTTGCTTGGTATCCAGTTGCTGATTAATACGAACAACCATCCACAAGAACATCTTCTCATAGACAGCCTTTCCCAGAGCACCCACATTGTTGTACACCTAGAAAGACAAAACAAAGACAGGAGTTGTCATAGACAGCGAAGTGTCTGATTTAATCTTTTAGTTAAATCACTGGCTGACGCCCTTTTCCTCAGGCAGTAAGTTACTGACCGTTAAACCAAACCATGGGTTTTGTCTGCTGGAACCTCACCTGCTGGACGGTTTGGCCTTTGGTGACATATTCATTACCGACTTTGACTCGGGGATAGCACAGAGCTTTGAGCAGGTCTGCTGAGTTGAGGTTCATGAGGTAAGCAGCCTTATCAGCAACTGAATAATGGCAAGAGAGGAATGATATATCAACACAGGAACATTAATTAGTAAATGTGACATGTGATACTGTTGTCATATTGCATTCATATAATGTGAAATTGTGGACTTAAGAAAAATCAAAAACATGGTTAACTCCATAATTTTAAACTTTAAGAGGCAGTGTGGTGTTGGAGTTGGTTTTGGTCTTCTAAGTCCCAACACTTACTGAGTGATTTGGAGTCAGTCATCATGTTTCAGGGTAATTTACTTCACAGGATTTCTGTGAGGATAAACATGGGGGAGGGGAACCGCGTATGCAACACTGAGCCCAGTTGTAAAGAAGGGCAGGGTCAATGTGAAATAAAGAAAATAGCAGGCCCTGTTCTTTTAATTATTATCTAGAAATGACATCTCAGAGTCCTTGATATTCCCACAAATTACTCTGTCAAATAATGGTTCACTCACTACCAGTACATTTTTAAAAAATCTTTTTTATTGCGCAGCATTCTAGCATGGAGTGTAAAGCAGCCCTTCCATGAGCAGAGAACACTTTCCACATGTTTAAGGGCACCTTTGCATCCAGCCCCACTCTGAAAAAAACATCTTTCTGCTGTTGCTAAACAGTAGTGGTTATTTTGCAAATAGACAAATAGGTCACACAGACTGTAGCAATTAAGTGTGGCGGTTCGTCAGAAATGGGCTCTGATGAACCACAGGTTCGCCAACCACGAACCAGCCTGGTTCATGACAAACTTTGGTTTGTATTTCAGTTCATGCCCATCTCGACTACCAACACGTTTTTACAAAAAAATCATTTTTCTTGCAAAGCATTCTAGTGTGGGGTGTAAAACAACCCTTCCATGAGCTGAGAACACTTTCCACATCAATAAGGGCACCTTTGTCTTCAGCCCCACTCTGAAAAAATCTTTCTTTTGTTGCCGAACAACAGTAGTTGTCACACAGACTGTAGCAATTAAGTGTTCCACCGGATTGTGCCCAAGAAGAGGGAGTGTTTTCCAACTATTACAGTAATGTAACTATTAAAATATTACGGAATTAAAATATTAGGGAATCCCAAATTGTGTGACTTTCCCTCTGAGTGTTTTCATTTAGGCTGAATACAGCATTCTGTAGAATGAGTACCTTCTTTCCAGGATATCTGAGAACCCCCCAACAAGTTTTCTAAATACCTTCAGTGCCATCTGGTTCAGCCTGCTCCTCGCGCTGCTTCTGCTTGAATTTCATGTTCCCATAGTGCATTACAGCTCCTGTTAGCTTGTAAATGGCTGTCTTTTCCTCAGCATTGAAGCCCAGGATATCAATGGCTTCCTGTCAAGTGATCCAATAAGCAATGATAATTCTGCCTAAACAGGGTAATACTTGATGTACACAGGTCTGGAATTTACTTACATCTGTTGCCATCAACTCTTCCTGATCATTGATGCTGGCTACAGTGATCTCACCCTGACTGACAAAGTGATAGTCATAAGGGTTGGTAGTGATCAGAAGCATCTCTGAATAAAGACAACCATAGAGGCGTATTTATTTTCATCCATCAGGCAACCAAGCATTAGAGCTAAGAATTTTTTAGCAGCAGTCATCAAAACCAATGCCTCTTACCAATGAGTTCTGGCTTCTTGTTGGACATGATCTGATAAAAGATGTGGTAGCTTCTTTCAGCTTTTAGCTGGAAAGTAACTCTGGACTTCTCCAGCAGATCTGGTAAGGCAATGAAGTACAATTAGCCAAAATGGAGAATAGGGAGGTAGAGAACATTGGATTTCTGGCAAATTTCCTTACATGTCTCAATATCAGCAGAAGCCAGTTTGCCTGTAGTACCAAAGTGGATTCTGATGAATTTGCCCTAAAGGAAAAAATTAGGACTTAATTACAAAATGTTAGAGATGGATTTTGCAGATGATTTTTAAATTGCAGAGTGCTTTTCCAGAATTTGATATATTTGTATGTGATAATATAATGGTGTGTACTAATCTGTCATCATTATCTGCTGTAGCACAGTGTTTAAGTAGTTCGGCTGCGAATCATCACTCTATTGGTTTGAATCCCATTACTGCCATGAGCTCAGTAGGTGGCCTTCGGTAATCCACTTCTCTCACCCCAGTTCCCCAGCTGTATTGTTGGAATAATAATAACACAAACTTGTTCACCGCTCTGGGTGAGGCACTAATCTGTCTAGAAGAGTGGTGTATAAGCATTATTGTTATTATTGTTAATTAGCTTGCCTGATTATTATTATTATTAGCTTGCCTGAATAATGATGATGATGATAAAGCATTCAATAGTTAAAACATGAATATCTATTAGAGTGTGGTAATCATCACTCTGTGGTTTGTGGAGAGCCACATTTGCAATTCCCATTGACCAAAAGAGCCACATGACTGGAATATGCTCTGGGCACTACCTCAAACCCACAAAAATTATGTAATATAGTATAACTCCTTTAATTAGTAGAGTACCTCTGAGTATTTAGGTTGTCTTTCTGCACTACTGGGAGTTTTGTTTTCTGGGCTAACATTCAACACTGCCCCATTCCATCACTGCATATGTTTCCCCAGCCTCAAATACAGAACCTCTACATCTGCTCAACTTTGAAACATATAGGACATTTTTAGGAAATGAGAAGAGTATAATCTCGTGCTTATATAAACTGATATTTGCCTCTTTCTGCTATCTAGAATTAATAATTTCTATTTTTACACTTAGGCCTTGACTGTTGTTCATCAATTTATCCATGCAGTAACTATAAACAGTAGGGCTCGGCTGAACAAATAGTGATATACCTATGGCTATCCAACTGAGCATGGCTAGATGACCATGCTCTAGCCAAACAATTTGCCTGCTGTCCCCCATGGGCTCTGATTATACAAGGAAAGATGGCATAAAGCTCAACAATTAGTCACATGATTGCAAATGTCTTATGTCTGCAAAAAGAAAAAAGAATTTCTCAGTGGTTGCTTTTTTAGCCTAGCCACCCCAATGTAGGCAAGGCAGGATATAAATCTTTAAACAAATAAATTAAAAACATTCTACTCACTGATACATTCTCAAAATACTTTTCTGAAAATAAAACTTACAAAGCGAGAGGAGTTGTCATTCCGCACAGTTTTGGCATTCCCAAAAGCTTCTAGCAAAGGATTGGCACTGATGATTTGATCTTCAAGAGTCCCCTGCAAAAGTATTATTGGCGAGTTATCTATTTTAAACCTATAGTAGCTAACAAAAAGAAAATCACCACCTTGTCCCAAATCCATAACTCACCTTTAGCTTGCCTGTTTGTTGTGGTTCTTCTTTCTTCTTGTCTGAAGCTGCTGCAATTGTTGCAAAGTACTGAATGACACGTTTCGTGTTCACAGTCTTTCCAGCACCAGATTCTCCACTATCAACACAAGCAGGTGGAAAACAGCACATTGTAAAACAGTGAATCTCACACCAAGGCTGTTATCAGCTAGAACAGAACTATACTTACGTGATAAGGATTGACTGATTCTCACGATCTAGGGGGAAAAAATCACATATTTGTTTTTTTAAATGCATTTGGATTGCTTGCTAATCTTATAAGGACTTGATCTGAACCTCAGGTGGTGAGATAATGAAGTTAAGAGCATTTCCATGCAAAAAGGGGGAAGAAAAAAATGACACTAGTTTATTAACAATTATGTATAATACTTTTTCTTCTAGCATGTATGCCATAAATTGAATCCTGGGTTTCGCTACCATTTCTGTACATTTTATACCTCTGCCTTCAAAGTAGATCTCGCCATATAGAGTACTGCGTTGTAAATTGACACCAGTATTGCAAATAAACTAACAAAGTAATATAGAAGAATAATGTTCTGAAATGTTGCTACATTACAATTAGAATTTAGATTTTAGATTACGTTTCTTTGTTTTGTTTGACATACATCCAATAACTATTACTAGCTCTGCTCCCTGCTCTGGGTGTTGTGTGTGTGTTTCTATGTTTTTATCAAATTATTTTATATGCACTTTATTTTAATACTGTCTTAATGTTGAAATGTTTTCATGTTTTTGATGTTCACTGCCTTGGGGACTCTATTTGAATGGGAAGGCAGCAATACAAATGTTTTAAATAAATAAATACTTTTTTTCTTCTTTATTTGATTATCAGAAATACAGTCCTTTGCTGCAACTGCTCATGCATTATACTTTTTGGAAAGGAAAGTGACTCAGTCAAGAAAACTGTCAATCTACAATCATTTTGCTTTAGGCCGGCTACTCACCAGTTAACATGAACTGATAGGCATTGTCAGAGATGGAGAAGATGTGGGGAGGCGCCTCTTGACGCTTTTTGCCCCTGTAGGCGGCTACCACCTCCGGGTTGTACACTGGCAGCCACTTGTAGGGATTGACAGTGACACAGAAGAGACCTGAGTAGGTCTGTGGAGAAAAAGTAGGTAGTAAATTGGCTTTCCAGTGGAATATAAACCTGAAAATTATGGGAAGCTTCGAACTGTACTCACATAGATCATCCAGGCTGCATAACGCTCTTTGAGGTTATACAAGACAGCCGGTTCGTGGAGATGGGTCATCATGGCCATGTCCTCAATTTTGTCGTATTTGGGAGGGTTCATAGGAAAAATTTGGTCATCCTTTACAGTCACAGTCTGCAAGGAAACAAAAGATCATTCAGCTAGAAGCAAAACGGAGAAAACAAAGTAAGCAATTATGTTTTTTCGATATAGGCTGATGTGCCTCTACTCACCTCTGAAGTACCTTCTTTCTTGACTGTGACCTTCCCTCCTTCCTTGCTTTGGACAGCACCTTTCACAAAAGAGGCCTTTGGATCCACCACAAAGACTGATGTCTTGGCATCAAATGGCTTATTTTGAGCCTCAATTCTCTCCTTTTCTGACTTGCGGAGGAAAGGAGCAGCTGGACCAAAGGCTGCCATCTCAGAGTCACCCATGGCTGTGGCTTAGGAAAGAAGACTGGGGTAAAGAAAAAGAGCTTGCATGAGGATCACAACATTATACTGCCCTTTTAGAGAAATATTCTACAGTCATAGATGGATACATGGCGAAGTGTTGAAAAGGCATGTGAGTGTCAGGCATTTCATTGACATGTTTGTAATTAAGGTTGTAGATATTTATTTGTTTGTACTTAAAATATGTATATGACCACCTTTTCCTGAGCATTTGATAACCAATGACAGGTAAGAACTATATAAAACAATTTGATAAGCAAACATTAAAACAACCGATATAAAAATATTAAAAACCAATCTATAGACAACATGCCTCCACAAGCAGGGTATTCCCCCTTTGTTCGGGCTGCCCCAAAGACTGTCCAGAACAGTTCTGTTTTGCAGCTTCACAAAGAAGGATAGGAGTGCCCGAAACCTCTTCTGAGAGACTGTTCTAGAGTCAGGGGGCAGCCACTGAAAAAAACTCAGGGCCAAGCTACACATGACGAATGACACTTGAACAGCAAGTGTATTTCTCCCTGTTCACTTGCCCTCCATTCAATCCACTTGCCGTTCAAGTGTCATTCGTCATGTGTAGCTTGGCCCTCAGTCCCGGACTGTGGCCGTTTTCACACTACTAACCTGCTTCCGTGATGTTGTGAAACATCGCGCAAAAATGAGGAAGATAGCATCTTCTCGCAAGATCACACAAAACTCTCGCGAGAAGACACTATCTTCCACGTTTTTGGTGTGACATTTCGCAACATCACGGAAGCAGGTTAGTAGTGTGAAAATGGCCTGTTGCTGAATAGTGTACAGGTCCCCACTGGTGAGAAAAATGGGGTACAAATGAATAAATAAATAATATTAAGTATCATGGGGAGATAGCACAGAACCTTGTGGCATCTCTTTAGGGAGCGGTTGTTCTATTTTTCCTTCTTTTATTGAGAGGCTACAGTAAATTATTAAAATAACTTGAGTTTATCATTCCACCATTCCACTGGAACATACATGAAACTCTCATAAGAAAAATAAATTCACACATGAACTCAGCCTCTTTTTTTATATTGAACAAGGCAGCCAATGCCTCCAAAAAAACCGACCTGCAAGTAATGAGAGCATCTGATCATAACAGATATATGATATGATAACAGATATTAGAGCATAACAGATATACGTTGATACTGATTTCCACTGTGTTCTGAAGGAAAGCTATATACTTTGAGTCTGAAAGGCAAGCTGTGTGTTAGCTTTTGATACCAACTGGGAGGGCAGGCAATTTAAGGCATGTCAAATTTTTCAACTTTCAAAATCCAAATATGAGGGGTGCTAAAAAGTTGCAGCTTCACTGGGGATTTCTAAAGATATTTTTGTCATATTACTATAATTCAGTTTTGCTTAGTAAATGAATATGTGAAAATGGTGACCTTTTTCTACATTTTTGTGGAATTTCCAATCATTTTGAACATGCCTTATTACAAATACTACATTCGTCTTATGAAAATATGTGTGTTCGATTGCCTGAAAAACATGAAAAAATTATTGCCAATTCAAACAGTTATATTATATATTAATATTATTGTCATTATTATATTAGATATTACATATATCTGTATATATGTTAGTCTGGTTTCTCTTGTCTCACAGGCTGAAATTTCTTCATCTGTGTGTTAAAAATAGCTTGTCCACCAGTGCTAACATCCTATCCAGTGGGAATTGACCTACTTTTTAAGTGTAAAATGTACAATCAGATCAGAAAAGTCTATATAATGCCTATACTTGTAGTGTACCCAGGAAGACAAAGAGCTCTTCTTCTTTCAAAAATGCTGTTGGATAAAAAACCAGATGTAACATACAAGGTTGCTAAATTCGGATGGTTGGCAATGAAGAGCAGAAGCCATTATATTACTAAGTAAAGGGAGTTCTCATAATTTTGTATTTATGCTGGATTAGGTTTTACATAGTATTGGGTTATAAAATAATTTTAAACGTGTCATTTTACTATACTGTTTTAATGTCCTGCTGTTTTATTTACCCATATGTTTTACTGTGTATTGTATCTTGCTTGCTGGTCTATGACCGTAATAATAAAATTTGATTTGATTTGACCTGCAATGGCTTCTAAAAGAAGAACAAGACTAGGGACATTCATGCATAGGAGCAACCTAATTGGAACTGGCTGAGAGCTGTTGGCTTCTGAACTCCCAACTGTGCATGATGTTCTGAGGAGCTAAGACAACAAAGTGGTGAAGTTGTAAGAAACTACCCAGCAGCCATTCTTGCATTTACCCTAAAGTGCTTGAAAAGTGGGAACTACCGAACAGTTATTTTGTAGCCCCCTTTGTAAATTCACAAATTACAATCTTAAACGAGATCCAAAATTGCTGGGAACAAGCCAAAAACATCTCTCTTTTCACTGCAAAACTTGACAAGGTTTTTTGACATCGAGCAGAACCACAAGTGACAAAAGGCACAGATTGGACACTTGTCAGCTTCCTTCAAGTTTTGATGGGAAATGTAGGCAGCTTGGCGGAATGTTGGACAAGTGACAGTTGAAAAGTCCATTGGACAGCAGTCGGAGAGCGAAGCTGCGAGACCAGGACACCTACATTTCCCATCAAAACTTGAGGGAAGCAGACAAGTGTCCAATCTGTGCCTTTTGTCACTTGTGGTTCTGCTCATCCTCGAAGTGTAAAACTGATCTCTGCTGTGAATTGGACTGTTCTGCAGATACTGGTTTCAAAAAAGGAGTTCACGTTAACTGTACATGCCCTAAGGAGACGAAGGTCCCTGTGAATGAACTTGCTTTCATTAAAGGTCAGAGAGACAAGACTAGTTCTATTGAACCATATCAGACTGGCTTGTCAGATCTCCCTGAACATATCAGACAAGTCAAAAAGCAAAAGTGGCAAGACGAGAGAAGAAGGCTTTCTGAATATAAGCAGAGAAATAAGCAGGATGTTTCAGTACCATCAAATAAAATAATTTTCAAAGATGATGAAAATGAAGAACAAATACCTGATGCTCAAGATGGAAAGGAAGTTATGAAGCAACATTAGAAATATACCTTCCACTTCAAATAAAAAGGCAGAACATAACACATTAGAAATACGTAATGTTGTTACGCAGAGCATCAGATATGGTGTTGGCCTTTGTGCCACAGCTGCCGTCACCACTGCCACATTTATAAATGCTGGCTTGATCAGTGAAGAAGAGAATAGACTTGCGATGACCATTGAGATACAAAAATCATGGGCCCCCCATGCTGTGTTCCATATGCAGTCCTTTGTTTAGAAACTGGCCTTAACATGGTAGAAACAAGAACATGGTTTACGTCAATTAAATATTGGCTACGAGTGCATTATAATGCTGGCCCTAGGAGCCTCTTATATCAAATGCTGTCAGAATTTACCATCTCCAACTGGACTGCCTCCATAGAGAAAAAAATAACTACAATGGGCTTATCTTTAGATTCATTATTTATGCTCCCTTTTCCAAATGCATATCAATCAATTAAACGCAGAATTTTGGACAATGAAATGTAAAAGCTTGCCAGTTCTGCCCAAAAATCCTGCTCTCCTCTGAATTTTGAAATCCCTTTAATTACTGGCCGACTGGCTCCTTACTTATCTGCCTCTTATACCCCACAAATGTGCAGAGCGTTCGCACTCGCTAGGTGCAATGCTATCCCTTCTGCAGTCACCTATGGCAGATATAATAAGATCACATATTCTGCAAGACTTTCTGCATGTAACTCAAATTCAGTTGGTTCCTCATATCCTACTCCATTGTTCCCAGTATGCCGATACACATTCTAATCTTTTAGACCCAATTTTACTTAATATGCTGGGCCATTCGGAGGCCTTAATGGTGTACTGTCTTCTGAATGATTCGTCATCCGAAATAACTGAAAAGTAACCCTATTTTTTTAAGTCTGGTAATCAAGGATCGATTGAAAAACGTCTAACTGCTTTCACTCAAATTACCCTTGTTACCGTTATATTTGTTTACTGCCTGTATCGATAACCTGAGATATGCCAATAAAGGCTTTGTTGTTGTTGCTGTTGTTAACTAAAGTTATGCTGAAAGCAGACAATTCCGATCAGCATTTCCCCAGCATCATCGAAGAAGAGTATTATTCTGTGTACAGTGAGCCAGGTGGAAGATATTGCTACCACTTCACTCCGGAGAAACGCTCAAAGAGAAAAAAACCTGCTGAAGTTATTGCTGACAGTCGTGTAGATTTCATGAAGAAGAAGGGCACTGACAAAAGCCTGCAGCCACTAGAGGTGATTTTACAAATGTTAACACTGGCTGGGTGGGTGGCATCATGCACTGGGTAGAGGTCATGCTTTGCTGTAAGATGATCTGGTTGGTTTGTTCCTTCCACACCAAGTTACCCCTGCGACACTTGATCACCGCACTAGATGACAAGACCGTGTCTAACAACAAGTGGACAGGTAAAATTGGCAAGATGCTAGACTTTGCTACAGAACTTGAAATCAATGCTTCATTCACCAAACTCTCAATAGGAAAGCCTCTTATTTCACTGAGTGACAGTGTCATAAAGGATCTCTCAACTGATCAAGTGAATGAGTATAGAATTACACAGGCCATAAGCAAAGCAGAACTTCCCTCAGATCTGGCCCTTCTTGAAATTGGTCCAGTCAGCCATTCAAGGTGGTTGACAACTGCAAACAGGGTTTGCCACATATGGGTTTCAAAACATGGCCTTACAGGCAAAACCCTCAACAACTTAAGACTGATAGTAGAATACATTGTTGGCGGGTACTGCCCCTGTTAGTTCAAGATCAAAGTAAAACACTCTGGAGTGGAAGGCCCATGTTGGCTGCAAAAGAAGGCTGTAGTAGTGGATGCTGTTTTGCCAACCATCCATCGCTTAGCATTGTATGCATTCAGCGAAATGATAATCCAGACACTTTTGTGCTCCAATGACAATGAGGAGAGCTGGTATGCAAAAGATTGTTGACTTGAGGGGTGAAGACAATCACACACTAGGAAGACACCTTCAATCAATCCCACTGTCTCTTCCCTGTTGGATCTGTTAGACTGGTCTGAAGGTGTATATGAACCTCCTTTGACATGCAAACTGACGACAGCGAAGTACAGAAGTTAATCGATGAGCCCATGCAAGTTCCACAGTGTCATGGTCAGTCTATAGAGAGGTGTGTAAAACAAGTCACAGAGACAGTAGGCAGGGTGTGTACACATGAGAAACATGAGGGCTATATCAGAGGCCAGGAAGCAAGTCAGCAGCTGATGTCGAAGAACGAATCAAAACAAGACTTGGTGAAACTGGTTGTTTGAATGTTTTTTTAACTGCTGTCATTACTTTGAGCCAAGCTACAAGTGACGCCTGACACAGGTTGGATACTTGTCAGCTTACCTCAAGTTTTGATGGGAAATGTAGGCGCCCTGGTCTTACAGCTTGGGTCTCCATTTAATTGAAGTTTACAGAAACCCCCCACACACACCTAGCGGAGGGGAAGGGGGGTGCCCGGCGAGAGCTCAACGCCTGCTCTCCCCTCCCGACCGCATGTTCTCCCTCCCACAGACTGCTGCTCTGTAAACTTCAATTAAATGGAGAGCCAAGCTGCAAGACCAGGATGCCTACATTTCCCATCAAAACTTGAGGGAAGCTGACAAGTATCCAACCTGTGTCAGGCGTCACTTGTAGCTTGGCTCTTTCTCATGTTGTTTTATGATTACAGGGATATGTTTTATGCATACTAGGATAGGTTTTATGCAGAGAAAATAAAAATTTTATAGCATGACCTGACTTTTTCAGAAGCTAAAATTATTATATGTTGTTTTCCGAGAGCAGCGTATATGCTTTTTAATCAAATGTCAATTTACCATGCTAAATGTTGTCCAATTTAAAAAAAAAAACTTTTTTCATGAAATATGATGCAGTGATATTTTTTTTTAAGAAAAAGCATGGACACTTCTATGCAGCAAGCCCCAAAGCCATTGCTTCTTGTCACCTCCACTGTCCAAATTGGTGGCCAAATTTTAATATGTAGTTAAATGGGTATTAATTTCAATACTTGGGTTAAAGCTTGTATTCCAGGTACAGAAACTTGATGACTTGCAAATGTAGTGCTCAGGTTACAATGAATACAACGCAGGTACTATCGAATCACACATTACAGAGTACACAATTCGGGTCCAGTCCCCACTCTGTGCCCAGACATGCATTGCAGATTCTTCTCAGTTCCCATGCACGAAGTACCTGATTTGAATTGCAACTGCAGCACAAATTGGGTCCAGTCTCCCTACACTCTTTTCCTGACCTGAAACAGCCAGAGTGGCACTATTTTCCCTGTTAAACAGAGTATGCGTGGGTTTCTCCAATAGGTCAAATAGTGCATCCTCAGGACTGTTGCAGTTTGGGGAAACCTGGTTGTGGGGGGGGGGGGAGCTGAAGCTATCACCAAAATACCCTATTCCTTATGACCACCATCTCACTTCCAGGTGGGACCTGGAGATCTTCCAGCATTACAACTGATCTCCCAAAGATAGAAATCAGGTCCCCTGGAGAAACTGGGTTCTTCAGAAGGTGGATTCTATGGCATTATACTCTGTTGATGTCCCTCCTCTCTCCAAACTTCACCTTCCCTAGGCTCTGTTCCCAAAATCTCCAAGCATTTCACTATCTGGAGTGGGAACCGCACTTCCAATAGGGTTCCCAACCTCCAGGTATTGGCTGGAGACCTCCTGGAATTATACCTGATCTCCAGGTGACAGGGAGATCCTGTGGAGGGTTCCTGTGGAGGGCTCCTGTGGAGAAAATGGCTGCCTTGGAAGGTGGACTGTATGGCATTTTATCCAGCTGAGGTCCCTCCCCTCCCAAATTCTGCCCTCCCCAGGCTCTACACCAAATATCTCCAGGAATTTCTCAACCCGGCAATGGGACATGAAGAGGGACCTGTGAAGATGAATGCAGTGCCCAGGTAGAACTGTTTAGGAGTAAGTGCTCTTTCAAGTACCCTGGTCTCAAGTCATATAAAGCACCTTGTCCGTTTTCACACTGCTTACCGGCCATGGAACATTGCGCCAGGCTCCCAGAACGACAGCGGCCATTTCCACACAGCTTACCTGTACTCGTAATGTCCTGGTAGATCGTGCAAAACCCGCGAGATTTGTATGACATTGCGTGCCATTGCGCAAATCTCGCTCAAGAAAATGTGATCTTCTGCATTATTTGCGCGATCTACCGGGATGTTACGAGCACAGGTAAGCCGGGTGGAAATGGCGAGAACGGCCATTCTCGCGTGAAATTGCACCAGGAAGATGCTGTCATTCCAGGAGCTTGGAGTGATGTTCCGTGGCAGGTAAGCAGCGTGAAAACAGCTCTTATATTGGGACTGGAAACAAATACACAAAGGAGTAGTTCAGTACTATTTTCTTTCACATATCTAGCTAACAAAGTGAGCTTTGACTTACAAAAGCTCATACTGCAATAAATATTGTCAGTCTTTTAAAATGCCACTGGACTTTTGCTTTATTTAACAAATAAGCAGCCAGTATAGAACCAAATCAGGCCCTGCATGCAGGAGAATTGAGGAGAATTATGTGTTACTGTCACACAGAACTCAGGATGGAGACTCCAAACCCAACCTGTGTCCTATATAATGTGTGAAAGTGAGTTGATAGAGTAACTAGTATCTAAAACAGACCAGAGGCATAGTTAATTTGCAGACAGAGAAATATAGTCATGCAGGAAATGGTTAGGAGAGGGTGACTCCAAGTTCTATTTTCCTCCGGATCTTCATTAATCTCTAGTCTTTCAAAACCATTTTCTATGGTTTGTATGTCTCCAGTTCTGTTTCTACCATTTTTCTTATCTCTTGAATCATTAATTAAGTTTCTGTTTCTTGCTTTTCTTTCCTAGTGTTTGGGGGGAAACTGAGGCTATTGATTGCATGTGACAGAGTTTCCTTGAGCTTAGGTCTTGCCTCCGAAAGCTGCCCCACGGAAAGAATTGCATGCAAAGTCACGTTCATCTCTAACAGCTGCCTTTTTCTCAATTTATATTTTGCTTCATTCAAATGGAATTTATCTAGAATAAATCAGCTCTAGTAGAAATCCTTTTTAGACACAGTATGAGAAACTTCAGAGCTGCTTGTTTAGGTTTATCAATATGGTAATAGGAAAGGGAGGCTTAACTTCAGTGATTATCTCACAAAGCTTCAATAAAAATAAGCAAAAAACCACATCAGGCTATTGGTAAGGAGGGCAGCGTGTCAGATAAGGAGATCTGAGTTCAAATCCCCAATTGCCATGGAACTTACTGAGTGATATTGGGTCGGTCATTTTCTCTCAACCTAACCTATCCCCCAGCATTGTTATGGGGATTAAATAGAGGGGGGGACCAGGCACACTTCCTTGGGGAATGGCAGGATAAAAATGCGCTAAAAATAAATAATATAAGCAAACACAACTTTCTGTTCCCAAAGAGATTCCATCACAGTGGTACAGTGGTATTCCTTAGGAAAATGGCAATGCTTGATTTCTAACCGTTTGTCCACTGGCAGTCAGGTTGTCTCTGGAAGATTTACATAATGTCCTAGAAAGCAATTAAAAGCTAGAACTCCCAGCACGTGCTTGAAGGGGAGGAGCGCTAATGTTAATAAGACTTCATACAACAGCTACAGTGAATGTCATGCAGCACAGCTGGAATGCAACATCCATTATAGGTTTCATGCAGAACATCAGTAGTAAAAGGTTCCCCTTCATCTCACGTCCAAGAGGAGTATTTCTTTATATACCCCTCCCCTTCACCAAGAATGAGTAAATCACAGTCTTACCTCTTGATGTACAGAATGGATGTAGAGGCTCAACACAGGCCAATACTGCAAAATAAAAATGTGAATTGCTTCTCAATGATTCATTTTTAAAAGCCGTCCCGTGATGATTACTGGCTGAAAATGGATGGGCACATTTGACATCCTTGCCCACACAGTCAATCCTTTTGCATTAATGGCTGGCACAGAAGGAATGAAACGGCATGTGTGGAATTCAGGGGGTGCTGCTCCCTCCATATCCCCAGGAGCCCCCCAGCACTTACCTATTAAATAAGAAGGACAAGGCAGATTTGTCCTAGGCACCCTTTTATACTCTTGGGTGAGCCCAAGTTCCAGCCCCTGTCCTCCCTCCCCAGCCATTCTTCACTCAAGGCATTTTGGCTAACCTTTCTCCAGAAAGCATTGTTTGGCAAACTTGACTAAAGACATAATTGCCATTTGACATGACTGGATATAATTAGAAATATTTGATGTCCTACCGACTATGTGAGAAAATGCCCTATAAATAATTTCACAAGGGTCTTAAAGGAGAGAATGTAGGCTATTCAAGAAAGCCAGAGTATGGCATTGGGCCTCTTGAGTGCTATTGCTGGTGTTGTCATTGCTGAATGACCTCCTACATACTGCTTTCATATCTTATTGCTTTTTTTTCTTGCAAGGAAATAGGGTTGATACTGTTTCCTATTATGAGTAGCTTATTAGGAAAACATTACACAAATAATTAAGCATCCTATACGATGACAAGCTATTATTGTCAGTTTGATGTAGAAGTGATGGATAGCAAGTTTGGGGCACATAGAACAAAAGACTGGATCTTCACCAGTTTCCCTCCCTCTTTGCAGACTCATGTGCTGCACACACTGAAGATGGTTCCTAGACTCCTAGGGGCAGCATTTCCGGGGGCACAGTGAGCTGCAGCAAAAGGGTGAGGTGGGAAAGTTTCCTTCCATAAAGGAAACCGTGGAATTTCTTCCACAGTACTTTCAGATACAATCCATCATAAGCTACCGGTCCTACACCTATCCTCCAGGTACTCTTTTCTTTAGGCACTGCAGAGACAATTCTCTGCTGTGGAGTTTGCTTCCTTTTGCACCTAGGCACTTTGGCCTCATTGAAAAGTTTTGGTATTGGGCAACCAGAAGTGCCTAGCATGAGCCAAAATGCCTCCACATGATTGCCTCCACAGAAGCTGGAGGCCAAACCAGTTAAGGTACGGTACAGATGCTGCAAATTTTGCATTGAATGTGTTTGACAATTAACCTTTCCGTGTTCAACTGCGGCAATCAGATGTGAGCCAACTCACTAAGTCTGTCCTGTTCAGCACCTAATGCCTACTTGAATAGGTTTCCATCAGGTTTTTCAGCACTGTCCATGCACATAAACATTGCCAATGCAAACAGATCCATGTCTATTAACATTGCTATGGACTATTTAGATGAACACCAAATGCTAAATATTTTTATGCCAATTCATTTGATTTGTGACTGATTTAACTGCCTATTTAAACAATTGCCATCTGAGTAGAGCAGCGGCACAGAGAAGATGGAGTGGAACAGGCTTACCGGTTGCTTTCCTAATGTAGGCAACCTCACCCCATCACTCTCCTCTCCTCACACTTCCCCAATTGAGCATCAGGAAAAATAAAGGTCTTTATCGTAGAGACTGTAGGAACTCCTCGAGTGTCGTGTGTACCATGACATCACAGCATTAAGATGCTCCCTCTCCCCAGGCTCAATCGGGCTATAGGAGAACATGCATGCATGAAAAACTGATTGCATTGAACTGCACTGTTATGAAGAAATTCAGGAAAGCAAACAGCCACAAACAGGTTGACAAACAACCCACTGAAAAATTGGTTTCCTGTTTACAAAGGGCTAACAGGACATCATATAATTTGGTATGTGTTTGAGCATCTTATCCCATGGCAGCCTCACCCTGGTGGAGAATGCTCTCAAGTCATAGGTGACTTATGGCGCCCCCTGGGGGATGTTTATGGCAAGATACTAACAGAGGTGGTTTGCCATTTCCTGCCTCTGCAGCCCTGGTCTTTGTTGGAGGTCTCCCATCCGATTACTAACCAAGGCTGACCCTGATTAGCTTCGGAGATCAGGCTCACCTAGGCTATCTAGGTCAGGAGGACTACCAAATCACTACCAAAATCAAAATAATCAATTGAATTTGCTTTAATAATCCACAATGAGATCTGAGTTATGCTTAAACATAAAGAGATTACAATATATTAACAGGAAAAGGCAAGATATTCACATGAGAGAGGTCAAAAAACTATCTTATGTGAGAAAGTCTAGGGATAATTTTAAAGTATGTGTGTATATAAATATATACGTATACGTACATATATACATACATATGTGTATATATGTATACATATACATATACACGTATTTATATATGTACACACACACACACACACACACACACACACACACACACACACAGACAGACAGACAGACAGACAGACAGACAGACAGACAGACAGACAGACAGACAGACAGACAGACAGACAGACAGACAGACAGACAGACAGACAGATAGATAGATAGATAGATAGATAGATAGATAGATAGATAGATAGATAGATAGATAGATAGATAGATAGATAGATCCCCCCTTGCTCCAGCTGACTGGTGGCCACAAGTCAGCTGGGTACATATACATATACATATACATATACATATACATATACATATACATATACATATACATATACATATACATATACATATATGTACTGTACATATATATGCACTGATGGGAAGAGAGCAGAACTAATGGAAACGGGTAAGAGCCTGGTACATGAAAATAATGTATAACAACTTAAATACATGATTCAGTGATTTAATTTGCTATAGCAAGTTTAGAATGAGCATTTACTGAGTACCTTCTACTGATTAAAATCTGTGAATACAGACAACATTTGTACATGTTTCCAGGTACAAGTATGGTAGGAAGCTGAGGATGATATACAGATCCAAAATGGGATTAACTCCTTCCAGAGCATGGAGTGTAAATTGATTCCTGGATATATAGATTGTATCTAAATACAGTTGTTGTGTTCAGAAATCCCCATGGGATTCTCTGTAAGATTGACTGCGTTGTCTGGCCTCTCTTTATACCCTGGCAGAGCTCCATCAATCAGCATAGCCAGTAGCTTAAGACTTGCCATTTCATAGTGTCTTTTCTGAGGCCCTGGATATACCCGAGAGCTCTGCAGCAATCCAAAATATAACAATCCAAATAAAATACAAGAGATGTATCCACCTTTGAATACGATGGTGAGTTTCCTATCAAGCTTCCAGAACAATGGAACCAAATCAAGGGTAGCCAGACCGCTAGAACTGTACTGAAGTCACAGTAGATGAGAAAGTTCTGATGGGCTGATCACCGTTACCATTTATCACTTTGGTCATCTAATTCAATGAGGGCACGACTTTGGTCCTTAATAGAGGTGGTCATGGACCTGAAAGCGGACCAAAATTTAACACGGACCGGGCCAGTTCAGCATTCACGAACCGGTGGGTCTTGGGATGCCCGTTTTCCACAGACCCCACGGACTTTTTGCTGGTCCATTAAATTAATGGTTTGTGGTCCATTAAAGCTTCCCTACCCCGCTGGCAAGCAGCACCAGGAGCACTTTAGCATTTAAATCCCCCCCCTTGTTCCAGCTGACTGGTTGGCCCACCAGTCAGCTGGAGCAAGGGGGGTTAAAGTGCTCTTAGTGCCGGCCCAGACTGACGAACCAGTCAGTTCGTGAACCGGCACTGGACTGTGAAAAGTTCGTGGTCCATGCTCCGTGGTCTGTGAAATGCCACAGACCATGGACCCACAGCACGTGGGTTTTTCTCAGTCTGTGCCTACCTCTAGTCCTTAATAAAGAAGCACTCAGCAGGCTTTGAAGCTCAGTGTTCTATGAAATGGGGTGATGCATCCATAATAAGATTAGTAACAGGAAGATTAGGAATTCAGGAGCTCAGTTATATTCAGAAGAGATTAACTGATCTCTTTGGTTGTAATTTCTCAAATCAAACCCACTCTGCAGTTCTGCAAACCTCTAACAGGAGAGATGACTTCTCTTTGACTTATTCTTGTTTCTACACATTCTTGGCAATCATGAAGTAAACAGAACAGATGTTCAAGATCAAATTCAGATGATGAAATTTATCACATCTTAATGGGTGCATTATGATTATATTAGCACTAAGATTGTCGACTCCTCTTCCTCACTCTTCCTCTCCATCTAGTCAAGGAACTTGCTGAAGGAAAGCATGCTGAAGAAAGAGAAAACACAGAGCTTACATTTCACTGGAAATTGATTAAAAATTTTAGTCTTGCTGATTAGACCAGGGGTCCATCTACTCCAGCATCTTGTTTCCCACAGTTGTCAACTGGTTGCCTTACAGGGTCAACAAACACGGCATAAGGCGGCCTCCTAGTACTGACAGCGGTTTAGTGCTCTGGATTTGAGGTCTCCTTTTAGCCAACATACCTGGTAGCTACTTATGGACCTATCCTCCATCAACCATGGTCTTTTAAAGCCATCTGTATTAGTGACCATCATTACCTCCCCACTGTGAGCGAATTTAACAGTTTTCCTAAAGCCATTTTCCTGGGATTAAGCCTCATGGAGTAGACTTGAGTAAGATTCTGGGTAGACTTGCTTAGGATTTCTCTCTAAGTACTCATTCAGTGGAAAAGTACATCCTTGTGTCTATCAATCTCTAAGAAATATTTATTCACAATAAATAAAATGTCTAATTTTAAAAAATAATAAAATGACATTGCTGGGAAAGGGTGTTGTCTTATTTCTCTCCATGTATATTACACATAATTTCTAATAGGTAATTCCAGGTCTCTCATTCAGCCGCATTCTGTGTCATAATAGGAGTGAGCACATTATCCAGTGAAGATAATTTTCCTGCAGCTTAAATGCAGCCCTTGGCACTGCACTCACCACATGGGTAACAATTATGTATTTATTACACGCTCACAAAATATTGTCTCGAAAGCAGAACACCATATTTCGAATAAAACCTTTTACCAGAGTTAAACCATCAAAAGAAATCATATACCAGGTCAGTTGTGCAAAGGTTAAGAAGCCAGAAGGACATTCCTTTCTGCTTCTTGCAGTGATCCTTCCAGCGACTGTAATGCGAGATGAAATTTCTTCTCCTTAGCCTTGACCACAAGTGTATGTGGAAAAGGGAAACTATTCAGTCAAACTCATCCTATTCTCCAACATTATGTCAAACACAGCAATCTTATGCAGACACACTCCAATCTAAACCATCAATTTCAATGGGCTTAGATTGGAATAACTGTATAAGATTGTACTGAAACTCATTCAGATCTTCTCAGTTGACAATTCTGAATCCATCTCCTATATCTATGGGCTCAGATTGTTGTTCAGTGACTGTCCAGATCTTGTAATTCTCCAGCTCCGGGCATTTATTGTCAAAATTTGTTATAGGGTTGAAATTCCTCTTTGGGGGGAAAAAACTTTTAAAAAAACACTGAAAATTCTACATTGGCTGAATAATTAGTTTTATTCTACCAGTGTTCCAAGGGGCACTCTGTCAGATGATTGACTGTTCCTTTGTAAGTCAAAGTCAAAAGTCAAAAGAGTTTATTGTCTATAGCCATAGGCCGTCACAATTCACCAAACATTGACTAATAAACAATTAAGTCCCTTATCATAGTTTATGTAAGTTACTAAAATTAATTAAAACAATACAGTATGCCAAACTATCCCAGGGATCACGCAGCAGCCTCATTCAGTACCACCTTAGATCTTATCTTTTTGGCTGCGAGTGCAAACTGAGAGACTCTATAGGACACAAGATTATCAGTGTCAGATAACAAAAACACAATCTTCTCGATTTCAGAGAATGTGTTTGTCACTGATAGGATTCTAACCAAAAATTTAGCTCTGGATACACTATATAATGGACAATAAAGTAGGTAGGGGGAAAGGTTCTCCACTGTAGGTAATCCACAAATGCAGGTGCGATGTTCCATAGGGGTGTGAGAATAATGCCCTGCCAAAAGAGCCGTCTGCATCATCTGGAAGCACAGAGCAGTGAAAGACACTCTGAGGTTATAATGAGAAGTACTGGCTAGGTAGGGAGATCTTGAATGGTCAAATTTGATTAGTTTATACCAAGGAGCTGCCTTCAATTTTGATATTGGTAGCCGATCCATCACTGCATCTGACTTATAGATCCACTCCTTAAGTGGGAGGTTGTCGGTTGATACCCCTAACAGGTCATCCGGGATGGTATACTTTTGGCAAATGGTGGATAGAAAGCCAGGGCATGTGGGGTCTTTGGATAGTAAGTAATTTACTGATTGGCAACTTAAGGAGTCAGAACTGGAAAATTTGATCCTTTTCCAGTATTTTAAAACTGCAAGGTGTACCCGCGCCCTAAGGGAGGGGAGTCCTGTTTTGGCCCTCATCAGGGTGGCAGGAGTGCCTTTGGGTAAAGCCAAAATCCATCTCAAGAACTGGTTTTGGATTACCTCAAGGCTGATTAGAATGTCTTCCTTCCAACCCCACACTTCTGCTCCATACAGGAGGTGAGGGACTACCTTGCTCTTAAATAATGTATGATTGACCCTACAATCCTTGATGCTGAGGATTTAACCAACGCAAGATGTATCTTCCAATTCAGAGTCTCTTTAAAGGTTACCCCTAGATATTTAAAGGAGCTGCATTGTTGGATTGGGTTGCCAAGGATGCTCTAGCGGGAGATTTTTGGCTTTCTCCTGAAAACCATTACTTTTGTCTTTGTGTAGCTGACATTGAGAGCTTCTTCATTACAATAATGGCCAAACTGGTCTAAGAGTCTCCTCAAGCTGATCTTTGTCAGGGAGGTTAGGACCATGTCATCTGCGTAAAGGAGAACTGAAATCTTCTGTTGTCCCAGAGAAGGTGGCATAAATTGGGGACCTGACAGAGACTCGTTGATATCATTGATGTACAGGTTGAATAGTAGAGGGGCCAGCACACAACCCTGTTCCACACCTCTACTAATAGGGATTCTGTTGGTTAATGATCCAGAGGTTCCCACCCTGATTTGAGCAAAAGTATCTTTGTGCGGCTCACAGAGCAGAAACAGCAGTCGCTTATCAATGTTAAGTTTGGCAAGCTTGGACCATAAGCGGGACCTATTGATTGAATTGAATGCGGCAGCCAAGTCAACAAATGCTACATAAAGTGCCTTTGTTGGCCCATTTATTCCAGAATAAGCCAGTTGGTATAGCGTTTGACAGTGGTCTATAGTTCCAAGACCTTTCTGAAATCCCGCTTGTGTGGGATGAATTATTTTTTCAGTGGTCACCCAATCTTCCAATTTTGCCAGCAGATATTTACTATACAGTTTTGCTGCTGTGTCAAGTAGACTTATCGGTCTATAATTTTGCAGGTCAGATTTATCCCCCTTTTTGTGTATAGGTACCACTATGCTCAGCTTCCATCCAGAGGGGATTAGGCCTGAACCATTAATTTGAGTAAACACCCTAGCCAGTACTGGGGGCTTTTGTAAGTCATTTTCACACATTTAAAATTAAGGAGCCACATAAAATTTCCATTCACAATCTGCAGGAAAACAAAATAACTTTACTTCACTCATACAACTGGCTTAAAGTTTTATGCAAATTATAGCAGCAATACAAATGCGATGCAGTTATATATTGGCATTAGGCAGAAAAGGTGGTAAGTCTTAACATTCTTTACTTTAAGCACTACAGCAGAAGCTGCAATAAAAGAGTTAGCAAGTTGACTCAAATCAATATGTGTAATTCAGCCCCACTTCCCTCTTTATTAGCATGGGTGTACCCAGCTTACTCACACACACACACTTCCGCCGGCCATTGCAGGACCCGCTGGGCTTACTTTTCCCATATTTACAGTACAACCCTAAGCAGAGTTCCTTCCTCCTAAGTCCACAAAGGTCATTAGGTTTAGTATGGTGAAACTCTGTTTAGGATTGCACTGTTAGAGTGCTTTTCTGTAGCATTATCTGTGTAAAAGTACCTGTTTAATTGACAACCCCTCTACATTTAGTTTTAGAAATGTTTCTGTCATGGCAGAAGATAGGCAAGAGGGGGGAGGTCAGTTGCAGCAGCAGGGAAAGAGCATTTCACCCCGGCAGGCTGCACTCAGCCCTGGGTTTTCGCGCCACAATGTCAACAGACCCGAAGGGCGGGAAATTTCCCTATAATTAGTAGTACCTTTGATTGAATTGTCACTTCTGCCAATTGCTACCTTTGTGTGAACACTTTGGACTGCATAGATCTCTAATAAAGTTGCTTCAACTGGAAAACCTGTGTGTTAATTGTGGAGAACCTGAACGGACCTAACAGCCAGGGACTGACATCTATATTCTTCCATAACTGCCACAGAGATTTATTACATTTGTATTCAAACTTTTTCTCCAGTAAATGGTTATTGCACTTACAACAAACTTGTAGGTAGGATAAATTGAGAGAAAGTAACTTGCTCAAGAAAGCCTAGTGTATTTCATGGCTGAGCTGAGGTTTGGTTTCCTTGGTCAAAATCAAAATAAAGATCCGTCATGACACATTTAAGGGCATTTGGGTGTCAACTGAGATGTTCTTCAGATCATCTTTTTCAAAATTCAAAAAGTGTGAACCATTCAGGCTTTATTACTGGATGTTCAGTATCTAGGTCTGTCTAAGGAGCCTGTAGACTGATAATATAATATAATAATATGTTCATTGCTTTTCCGGCCGAAGCCATAAGCCATACAAACACCAACAAAATATGAACTGTACACTTGAACATACCCAATTCACACAGACATAACTCGTTATTATCACTTTAAACTATCTAAGCTCATGAAAATTTTGTTTCTTTATCACCGTGGCTAAAAAGGAAGCCACTATAGCAGAGGTTTGATTGTCAGGAAAGTTATCAGACAATAACACTGAGATTGCCCAAGGAAGGAAGGGAAGCTTTTCTTTTAACATAATAGGAATAATAAATCTCTCTCTTTCCTTACTCCACTTAGGGCAAAAAACTATTATATGATCCAAGGTCTCTAACTTTCCTTGTCCACAGTCACCAACTCGTTCAGAATAAGGGAGTCCAGAGAAACGACCAGAAAGCACTTTAGAGGGGAAGGAGTTAAGTCTAGCCAATGTGAAGGCTCTGCATTGAGCTGGAATCTTTAAAGAATAGCAATAAGATGGAATAGCCTCTGGGGGTGAAAGTCCCAGGGATAAGCCCGAACATGTACGTCTGGCTCTCTGGAGAGTACTGCTGTAATCGGTAGACTGATAACATAGCTGCAATTGAAAACTTGTGTCTTGCCTTGCTCTTCTGAAGATACCCATCCCTGCTGTTCTTTTTTTAGAATGCAACTTCACTTTGAAGCGTCTTAACTCGTCTGCTTAATATTTAAGTATACTAGGAAACAGAGGGTTGCACACAAAGCAGCCACCCATTGCATTCTAAGAAAATAAATTACAGAGTACCATCAAGAGTACAACTATGACAAAATGGTATTTAAGAATGAAACCATAGAACCTGGATAAAGCAGAAATCTGACCCATAGCCTTTAGGACAAAGGACTCTGAGGGGCAGGTTCCATCTTTGTATGAGACATACCTGCAGAAAAATGCAAAAGAATAACAACTAGCAATATTAAGGCTATTGAAGAGGGAAACAGACCTTTAAAACGAGGTTCTTGAATCGGGGATGCCCTTGATAATGAGACAGAGTTCAGAATGAGTTGGGCTTGTGGAGGTGACTTTTCTCAGGCAATGATCAAAGCGAATGAACTCGAAACTGCACAAAGCAACAAAACATGATACATTCTAACATATGTTTCAGAAATTATATATTAATTACAAAATCCTCTGGAAAGACCCAGGACACAAACCTATCCTGGTACAATACAAATTATAACACCTTTGTCACTCAGCTTATCTTTTTAGGATAGCTCGACTTCTGTACCCCTAAGTCAATAATTCAGTGGCTGACTATTGGATAAAAGCAGATGTATGTAAACTGAACAAACAAGTAAGGCAAAATGGCTGTAAAGCTTAGCAGCGCTATTAGGGGTTTTTTTTGAATTTTTTTTATTTTTTTATTACATTAACTAACAATACAGAGGGAAAGAAGGGGGGCAGGGGAAGGAAAGAAAAAAAACAGCAACATATAACAACACTATACAAATAATGCTTTCCCTTCATACTGCCATTATTAAGAAATTAAAACTTTGTAAGATATTGATGGAGTGGTTGACCTTGCAAAATACAGATTACAATCCAAATTAAGTCTTCCTCCCCCCCTGGGCCTCGGACGCAGTTCTCTCTGAGCAGCTGCAACCGCAGTGCTCGTTCCCCCCCCCCCCTTCAGACTTCAAATCCTTTTCTTCTTGCTTGGTGTCTTGCTGAAATTCTTGGTTTTTGTCCTCAAAATCCCTTAGTTGATCTTCTGATGTTATCTTGTAAGCTTGATCTTTGTAACTAAACCAGATACTTTCCGGAAATAGCCATTTATACTTTATTCCACGTTCCCTCAGAAGAGCTGCAAACCTTTTATACTTAAATCTCCTTTTCCAAACTAGGAATGGAACGTCCTTCAGTATCTTAACTTTATTACCCAGAAAGTCCAGATCCGCATTGTATGACTTATATAGGATAGTGTCTCGGATCCTCTTAGATGAAAAATCGATGATGATCTCGCGAGGCAGCTGACGCTTCGTTGCATATTTTGAAGAAGCCCGACGGACTTCCAAAATGGCGCTTTTTACCTCTTCTTTAGTTGCCCTCGCGGGTGTCGCCAATAGTTCCGAGGCCAGATCCCTTAAATCCTCATTTTCCTCCTCTTTCATGTTCTGGAGGCGCAAAATTGTCTGTGTTCGTTCCACTTGTAGCCCGATCAGCTGGTTCTCCACCAGCTTTAACTCTTTGTTCGTTGCCCTCACGAGTGACGCATTTTCCCGAGCAGACTTCTCTGCCCCCCCGCTACTTCCTTAATGGTTTTCACTTCGCTCTCAATTAAGCCCACCCTTTGATCTGTTTCATTCAGCTTGTCAACAAAGGGCTTTATGGCTTCGATAACCGACCTCTTCACCAAGTTCTCGAGCGACTCTCCTTTCCCCTGCAGGGCAGCCAAGATTGACTTGCCCAAAGCGGGACTCTGCTTTTTTGCTGCCATTTTAGGGGGGGGGGGACCGCCGACCAAGTTCTGAAACTCAGCAAGGGGGAAGAAACCCGAGCCTTCTTAGCTTCAGATCCCACCACTCCTTCGCGTGCGCTTGTAATAACAGAAGGGATTCGCTTACTTACAGGCTTCCGCCTAGTTCTGCTCTTTGCCGTTTTCCATGGCCCGGCAGCACTCGAGGTGCCACGCACGTCTGCCAGCCTCCATAGGAACAAATGGGCAATTTACCCCCTGCATCGATTTCAGGGGGCTCTTCCCGCCGCGTTCCGGACCCTGCCTCCCTCACTGGGAGTCCTGGGGGCTAATCTTCGCAGATCAGCTGCCCAGTCAGGCTGCTCGGGCGCTTCCTCCCGGACCTGCGGAGAGGAGCATCTGACATGGCCAAGAAAACGAAAACGAATCTCCTTAGCAGCGCTATTAGGATGCATTCTACCATAAAGCATTACACTGAAAAATTCTGGGAAACACAATAATTGTTTTGTAAAAATAATGTACTGTCAAGTCATAATAATCTAATATAAAGCCTGACTGCTAAGTTTTGGCCACTCCCTCTACTGCTAACAATTAATATCAATGTAAGGACAGTAAAAATCGTGCCAAGTAGAGGTAAAGTTTTCTTGGCCTCTCCTTCTTCTACTAAAAGTTGATACTCTTTAAGAGTAGCAAAAGTGGTGGCAAATAGAGGACGTGGCTTCTTAGACTGTTACTTGTTTTGTGATTGTGTAAATATAAACTGAGAACTATTTTGGTGCTGATATTTCAAAGGGATGGGAGGAACAGTGGTATTACTCTTTGAAACCCAGATTTCTAGGCCTGCTATCCTAATCCTAAAAACCAACCACAAGAGCAGATGCTTAAAAAGAAGACCAGTGCTGAAGTTAGTAGCCTGGTTTTGTCCTCCAGATTTTAAAGGATCCATAAAATGAATCTGTCTTTCTTAGGAAAGAATGAAATTCAAGATGAACAGTTTGTTGTAAGATCAACAGGTTTTGTGTTTGAGTACTCAGATGCTGTCTGAACCTAGCAACACTTAATTTTTAATGTCGTTTTTATTTAACTCTTCCAGGTGATTTCCCTGAAATAAATAAAGGATTCTGGCACAGGTATCTGTCCAACGTTTTCCACAGCAAAGAGTGGCACATGGAATTTGTTTAACTCTTCTGCAATCTCCCTATCCGCCAAGAATTTGTTATACCTCATCTAACGGCCCAATTGCACCTCTGACTGGTTTTCTGGTTCTGATGTTTTGTTTAATCACAAAACATGTAAGATTATTTTATTGATAAGATTTTTTTCTCACATTTAAATTCAGATTATCATATGATGTGAATATGAGCTCTCTATGATCCCCTGACTGGGATAGCCCAGGCTAACCCAATATTGTCCAGTCTCAGAAGCTAAGTAGGGTCAACACTGATTAATACTTGGTTGGGAGACCACCAAGGAAGTCCAGGGTTGCTACACAGAGGCAGGCAATGGCAAACCACTGATATTCGTTTCTTGCCCTGAAAACCCTATGGGATCGCAATAAAACAGCTGTGACTTGATGGCTCTGTCTACCATGATCTCCTGAGGAGTTTTATACTGGTTCTGCATTGAATCTGCCCATTGAATCTGCATTGAATCTGTCCACCATGATTTCCTGAGGAGTTTTATACTGGTTCTGCATTGAATCTGTTGCTGTGATTTTATATAGTTTGTAAGCTTCATTCCCAAGGAGAATGCATTTCATGGACTGAAGAATGAATCCAAGTTACAAGCTCCTTGGGATGCATGATGGGATTGTTGTGTACATGTTGCTGTGGAATGGGAAATGCTCATAAATTTCAGGATAATGATTATGGGGAATGGATTTTGGGAAAGGGGGGAAATGCAGAAGGAATGTCTTACCATAAAATCTGCTCTCTGAAGCTGCTATTTCCTCCAGAACTGATCTCTGTAGTCTGGATCATTTGTAATTCCTGGAGGACTCCAGGCCCCACATTGAAATTAGCAACCCTATATAATATTAGCAGGCGGTTTCTATTAGGATATGGTGACAAAAAGTTTCAAGTCCCATAAGCAATTCTATTGAAACACTTTCTTAAATTGCTGAAGTTTTTAAAAATTTTACCCATTTTTACAGCTTCTCTTTTGCAACTTGCTTGGCTTTGGCAGGGGGTGGTATTGATAGGGGCTTGCAGGGCAGGAGAGAGCTGTGATAAAGGAAGTTTGCTTTAGCAGCAGTGTTGCTTATTCTCACATTCTCACTTTAGAAGCACACAGGTTCTTAAATTACTGCTAGGGGCCTCCTTTGGGACCAATAAGACGTGTATCACTGGTAGCATCAGCTCAATGAGCAAGGAAGCTGATATCCTGCTGAGACTTTTATTTTATAGTTCTTGAAACAAAGTAAGATACGCTGGCTCACACGTAACTTTTAATGACATCGATCTTTTTAGGTTTCTATGGTATAAGCCGAACAGACTTTTGACATAAAATAAATGTAAACTACATAGGTTTGTTGAAAGACACAGAAAGTTGGACATGGAAAGACACAAAATGTTGGAAAAGAAAAGAAGGTGGGGCAAGAGCTGTAGTAAGGAGTCATAATGGATGAGATGGGGTGAAAAAGCTGGCTGGATCCAATCCAGAGCTCGCTGGAGCCAACCGACAGCATGATGTCGATCACATTCTTCTCTGCATACGTTGCCAAGCAGTTCTATGCTATGGAATAAAAATCAAGATACTACAACCTTACAAAGACATTGAATAGGTTGGTTACATTTGCCTGAGGGACAAGTGGCTTCAGACTCAGTGACATCGGCACATGAACCACCACACCAAAGAAGCCACTTCAGAGTTTGTCATCTCTCAGACAAGTCAGGGATCCTTATGCATTTACATGGAGCCCTTGAGTCGGTGCCAAAGGTCTGAGCCTAAAATTATAACAAGTTGCTAAACAGACTTGTCTGCCCTAGCTTATGTTTCTAACAAAGTACATAGATCTAGTTTCCAGCTATCAACCTGACCAGTAAGAAATATTAATGAACAGAGCTACTCCTTGAGATCCCTTTGCTTTTTGTGCAACTGGGATCATCCTCAACACAAAGAAATAGGCATGCCTTTGGAGGACATCAGATTTATATGTTCCTGTTTCCTCATCCCTTTCCCCATACTGCCACATTACTATTCATCTCTAGAATCATCCAAAAGCACTCTTAATATCTACGTATTGTGCATTGTACAGAACAGGGAGCACAAGGGGATAAAAGTGTACAATGGGTGTCTTGGATACAGGTAGGGATGTTGGTTTTCCATAGTATGATACAATGATTCTTAAAGTGGAGGCTAGCCACCCGAGGAGGCTCCCGCACAGAGAGTTGGTGTGATGTGTGCAGAGGTTTACACTGTGTTTTTCTTGTCTTGTGGGTAATAGACCTATAAACAACCTAGGCTCAGGACTTTCCAGACTGTGGACTATGATCCCATTTAGACGGATGAAAGCATGTAACGCCCTGAGCGGGATAAAGTAGAATGACATTTTTTTCATTCCCACTGACAAACTTAACAATGCTTGCCACTGGGAGGCCTGCCAAGCATATTCATATCTTTTGGTATGGGACTTTATTCAGGGAAGAATGATCAGCCAGAATGGTTGCTGTTCCTCAAAGCTGAGTAACCTAATTTGCATATTATGCAATTGTTTGCTAATTGTATGTATCAAGCATATATATATTGGCTACCCATTGAGTGATTCTGCACACGTTGGATAATGCACTTCCAATCCTCTTTATAGATCATTTGGAATGGATTTTTGTGTGTGCGGAACAAAGAATCCACCTCAAACAATTGATAAAGTGCATTGAAAGTGAATTATCCAACGTGTGCAGAATCAGCCATTGTTTTGCATCTCTTTCTAGACTAACTTGTGGAATTACTGAAAATTTGGATTTGGTCAATGGGAAGGGCAGAGTATGGAGAATGGAGGGAGTTCAGTGGGGGAGTGATGCCACATAGTCTTCCCTCTGGAGTTGCCATTTTCTCTAGGGTAACTGACCTCTGTAGACTGGAGATTGGTTGAAATTCTGGGAGAACTCCAAGCCTGACTTGACGTGGGTAAGCGCCACAAAAAGTTGGAGAAGAATCATGGAAGAAGTATCTTTATCTGACCCTTTTCATGCCAGGATTTTTTTAGGCTCTATTCTGAAACTACAGCAAATCTGGGAGAGACAAAGAGCCAAGCTACAAGTGACGAATTACACTTGAATGGCAAGTGAACAGACTCACGTGTATTCCTCCCTGTTCACATGCCATTCACTTGCGCTCTACTTGATCACTACGTGGTCAAGTGGAACGCAAGTGAATGGCAAGTGAACAGAGAGAAATACACGTGAGTCTGTTCACTTGCCATTCAAGTGTAATTCGTCACTTGTAGCTTGGCTCAAAGATGGAGCACACCCCTGTGCCCTTACTTCTTTGGTTTTGTTGCTCCATCAGTACATGGCTCTGCATGTGTAAGACAGTCTTGTTTGTGTATCTCCAAAGTCTTGACTGTTACATACTAATATACACCCAACTTGTAGTATTTTGTCTTACTAGAAATTGAAAGCCCACATAGTCAGCTTGGGTTCCAGGCCAACTGGCTGGAGTGAACATTCAAATTGATATCACAGTGATATCATAATATTCTGTTGCAGACCTGGAAATGATGTCAGTGTGTCAGCACAATGCTCTATGATTCCCCCCAAACTCTGTGGTAAAAATCACGTCAGTCTAAACACAGATGTTTACAGTGTTCGGAGGGGTGTGGTAACTTCTGCACTAGCAGAAGGTCTCCCACTGTAATAGGAGACCTGGATTCCCTATAGTCAGCTGAAATAAGTTCTGGTTACTGTTCTGTACACACCTACCTTTAATTGGTTTCATCGGTTTCCATTAAATTTAGTAAGTAAAGTATGTATAAGAACATAACCTTAAAAATTAATCCTAATTTAGTCAGAAGTAAATACTATCCATTTAAATCTGACTAACATCCAGGGCTTTTTTTCAGCTGGAACGTGGTGGAACGGAGTTCCGGAACCTCTTGAAAATGGTCACATGGCTGTTGGCCCTGCCCCCTGATCTCCAAACAGAGGGGAGTTTAGATTGGCGCAGAGGGCAATCTCAACTCCCCTCTGTCTGGAGATCAGGGGGCGGGGCCACCAGTCATGAGACCATTTTTGCCGAGGGCAATCCACTGAGCTCCACCACCTCTTTTCCCAGAAAAAAGCCCTGCTAACATCTAAACAAGTGCACATGGAATCGCAGCCTTAAACATCTTCAATATCTCCTACTGTATTACCACAGAGTAATATTGAGTCAGTTTTTTTCTGCACAAGCGAGGTTTTTTTAAGCATTCACAGAAATTAATCATAGCCAAAGAAGGTTGAAAAGTCAGTCATAAGTTCATAACCATGACTTCTCACATTACCAAGGATAGGGGAAAGGTGGAACACACTTGTTTCCACTGCAGAAATTAGGCAGAAAACTGTCGACACACCTTTTATTCTATTGCTGGATTTAGTTCTGTATCTTTTTCCTTCATTTTGCTCCTGCAGCTTCACAGAGTAGTAGCAGGAGCCTCGAGCAGCGGGACCCTGGGGGCAGGAAGTCTGACCACCTTACTTGCCAAGGATTGCCTGCTCTTGCATTATATCAAGATCAGAGGCTATCTTCCATTCCCATCTCCTAGGAATGCCAGCCCCTGGCTGACAATCCCTGGGAGCACTGGGGCGATCAAGACTTCTTGGAAGTAACTTCCTGTTTCAGAATAGGAAGTGATGTCCTGATGCTCTAGGAATAAGCAATATCTCTGTTTTTACCATAGAGTTTTTGAAATTCTACGATATCCTGTCCAGTTCAGAAACAGGAAGTTACTTCCCTGTGCTATGTCCCCCATGCTTTTCCCCCGCCACTCCATTAAGTGAGCGGAGGGAACAGGAAGCATTACCGCCATTACTTGTTAAGTGGCAAGTCTACCATCTGCCCACTGCCAGAGGTAGAGCAAGTGTGCCCCTGGGAATGAACTTTTTCTGATGTGGTACACAGTTTTATAATGCTCTATCAAGGCAAGCTCCAACCTTTTTTTTCATTGCATTGTACTATTAAGCTGTGATTGTTCCAGAAGCGATTTGATTTTTGACTATTGAGTTTTGTTAATTGCGTGGTTGGCCCTTGGTATCCACGCTTCTTGTTTGTTTTGTTTATTGATTTTACGTGATTTTATTTTTCACTGCCTTGACAGGATCTTTTTTTACAGAACAGCTTAACAAAAAAAATGTCTAATAAATAAATATCATTGCGGTCTCCTCCATGTGTGAGGCCCAAACCAATGAGCCTTACTGTCCCTCTCTCTAAAAAGGAAGCTTCCCTCTTGCTTCTTCGGTCAAGGAATGTTTCCTTATTTGATATTAAAGTGTAGAGTTTCTTTACAAGTTAAGAAATGCAACTTGTTCTTTCTTTCGTTCCTTCTCTTTTTCTTTCTTTCCTTGACCACACACCACAGTGCATAGTACACAATGACAGGAGAGCAGCTGCAGGCCTCAGCCTTGTAGGCCCGAGAGACAAATTTCCCATCACCCTTTTTAGTGCTAAAACTCCTCCCAGTGCTGGGGAGAGGCTAAACCTTGAGTTTAGTGGTAGAGTTGGCAACCAGAAAACGGGGTAGACTTGCCAGTTCCCTGGGGTAGGCAGGGACTTCCCCACCCTCAGCCTCTTCCACGTCTCACCTGGCTGGCAGGGGGAAAGGGGCAGGAACACAGCGGTGGGGGGAAGCACACTCCCACACGCTCCTGAGTGTCTCTGCATCATGCCAGGAATGACGTAATTCCCAGCATGACCTGGAAGCAACAGGTTGCCACAGGGGTCTGATTGACCCCCAAATACTAAATTGGGGGCCAATTAAAATTGCTGCCCAATATAGTATTTGGGATCAATTTGACATCATTCCCAGCAGACATGAGGTGAGTGCCCCCCACACTACTCACCCCCTCATCCACCACTTTCACCCTCAGGAGGCCTGGCAACCCTAAGGTGGGGCCTGGATATCTCCCAGAATTAGAACCAATTGTCTGATTGCTGAGTGATCCAATGTAGCAAGCACTGCAGTATGATTCCCTTTGTATACATAAATATTGTAATAGTGCAAGGACTGTTTTAAAGAGTTTAAAGGGGGGGGGGCTTATACAATCGCACATGCAAGCCAGAAGCATGTGTGATGTTTAAAGGAGGGATAATGGCGAGATGAGGGGTTGGAGATTTGTGGAAGGGCTCTTCTGAAGGGCAAAAAAGCCTCTGCATGCATTGATACGGTAGGAGAATCGCACAGAAAACCTGCATCAAAAATAAACATGGAGCAAAACAGGTCTCACAAAAAAATGCTTAAAATTCAGGATCATAATGACCCACTCGTGCACAGGAAACGGTGATGTGTGTAATGAATGAGATAACCTGCCAGAGTTCCGTTGGCAGGCCATCCCATTAAGGATGTGCGGAAGCAGCCAAAGTATTGTTCATGTTCCGAGATATCATTTTCTTATTATCTTTATTTGGGAGGAAGCAACTCTAGTTAGGAGCACCTGGACATTGTAATTCATGCTGTAGTGATATAATACATATAGATTGAAAGCTGGGGAAGCAAAAGGCATTTTGGAAAATATTGGAGTCATCTCTGGTCTTCACTAACGCTGCACAGGCAGATATTTGTGAAGTGTGAGCTTTCTTTCACAACATCCTTTCAGTTTTGCCATCGTCTTTGGACCTAGCTTGTTCATTTTTTTAAAATACCAAGCAATGTACATACCAGAGTTGCTATTCCTCTTTGGAGTCTGTCATGAGATTAAAGATTGTCAGGCTAGAGTGAGACCTGAGAGGATACAACAGTTGCACACCAGGCACATCAGTGACCTTCAAAAGCGCAGCACACTGTGTGGACACATGAACAGCTGACACCTCTTCCCTAATTAGAGAAAATAAGAATCTCTTCACACACTGCTTCTTAGCATGAAGGAACAAATCCTGAGACTATGGGAGTAATCCTAAGCAAGTCTACTTGGAAGTAAGCCCCCATTTTATTCAAAGGGGCTTCCCCCCAGGAAAACATTTCTGTGGTAAACTTGTTCCCTTTCCTTTCCTTCTTAAATTTTTCTTCATTCTCATGCTATTCCCAAATTCTGGATCACAAATAATAAGCAGTTTTGCAGTGGAAGCTAGGGTTGCCAGCCTCCTACTGGGGGTGGGGGATCCATGGGCCCCATCTGGTGGCCCCTCACCACTCACCCGGCAGTTGGGGGGGGAGGTGTGGGGAAGCAGGTAGAGCATACAGTGAAATGGAGCACGCACCCTTCATGAAGCTTGAAATGACATTGCTTCTGATTCAAACTAGAAGTGACAGTGTCTCATGGGGGCTGATTCCTAACAAATTGGCCCCGCTGAGACCCCATTGCTTCCAGTTTGAACTGGAAGCAACATCATTTCAAGCCCCCTGGAGTACATGCATGCTTTGCACATGTGCATGAAGGAAGAACTGGCACTTCCCCTCCCACCCAGCACCCCCTTCCATAACCCAGGATATTAAGATAGGAGGAACTGGCAACCATACAGATAGCTTCAACTGCCCCCTCTGTGAATATGGGCCCAATATTCTCCTATCTTGTAACTCCCATAGTATCTTGCTCAAGAGAGAATATTCTTCCAGGACTAATTGGGTCAGGAACCTGATACAACAGTGCCTGGTATTTTCACTTTTCATCAATATAAATGACTTTGCTGGATAGATGGACACATTTTCAGCTACAAGTAAAATCAAAGCTCGGAGGACTTTCATCATTATCTAAACTATGATATCCATCTACTGCAGATAGACTCACCTGCTTAGTTTAATTTTCAAAATGTTATGAAAACAGATGCTGCTTAATTATTACTTGGACTATGATACCTATTACGTACAGCACAATCCTGATGGGAGGGCTGAAAGCACCCTGGGAGCTGACTAGGAGTTAAGCTGGTGTATCCCAGACTTATGCTGGTGTAAACCCCTCCCCCTCACAACGGCACAGTGGACCAGTGTCGTTCCGCCCAGGTCCCCTGCCAGCGCCTGGCCATGGCAGCTGGGCACGGGCATAACCAAGGTGTTCGTTCCTGCACCAGTGGGCAGGCAAGGGGCTGGGTGTAACTTAGTTGGCTCCCTAAGCTGTTTCGGGCACAGGAACACCCGCAGCAGTGGCAGAAAGTTACACCTCAAAAAATGACTGTGTAGCCCACAGGCACACATTATACAGTAAACACTGATCATTCCCCCTGCCCCCAGCCCCACCCAAGTGGCCCAGCAGAGCATAGGGTGCAGATGAGCGTAGCTCTCTCATGAAAGTCCTTAGGGAGCGGACAAGTGGCACCGCAGATACACATGCCTCAAGGTTGCACTGCCCATCACCTTACATGGCTTGCAGAATAAGTACTTCAAGAGAGGGCCGGCAGTTTCTCTAGTGTTGAGTGCTGCTACAAAGATCTAGTAGAGCACTATTACAATGCAATAGAATTACAGAAATAACCTTGCACCACACCATACATCATCATCATCATCTTCGATTTATATACCGCCCTTCGGGACAACTTAATGCCCACTTAGAGCAGTTTACAAAGTATGCTATTATTATCCCCACAACAAAACACCCTGTGAGGTGGGTGGGACTGAGAGAGCTCCAGAGAGCCGTGACTATTCCAAGGTCACCCAGCTGGCTTCAAGTGGAGGAATGGGGAATCAAACCCAGCTCTCCAGATTAGAGTCCTGCGCTCTTAACCACTACACCAAACTGGCTTATAATGGACAGCTGCTTATATTGAACTGTTTACTCCTGTTTTTAATGCTTGTAAGAATGTATGCTCTGGTGTAAGCAGATTATAGAGAGCTAATGTGGTGTAGAATGATGAACTAGGGCATACTCTTAGCCTAACCAACCTAACAAGGTTGCTGTAAGGAAAAAATGGAGAATGATGTAAGCAGCTTTGGGTCTCCACTGGGGAGAAAGGTGGAATATAAATGAAGTAAAATAAAATATTGTTCATAAGATATTGTTCTATGTTTGGTATAGTCAAAATCCTATACCAATTCAGTGTGATGAAGTCTAACTTTTTGTATTATTTAAAATCCTAACTGTAATGTTTTGCCATATAAATAGTTTGTGTTTTGTGTCTGCTGGTTAATGTGGGGGATTTGAGTATTTGTTACCATGGTTTTAAATACAGGCCTCTGAAGTAAAAAGGAGCAGGGCCGGATGGGTGAGTGAAGCATATTATGATTGTCCAGTAGCTGTACCTTAGTAGGCAAAGTGAACTACAGTTTTTAGTCTGAATGCTGTTCAGTTCAGTGAGTCTAGTTCTGAGATTCTGTCTAGTTCAGTGAAGCTATGTGGAAGTCTGACTGTTCTAGTTCTAGTTCAGTCAGACAGTCTGTGTAGAGGCCTGTGAGAGTCTGTGTAGGTGAGAGGAGATAATTATTCTGTGTGGAAAATAAGTCTTTGTGACTGGGTCGGGGAATGATCATTTAAGAATATGTAACTGTTTTGAAACCACCAAACTTATGTACCTATTCTGAAACTAATACTCTTCTGCAACCATCACACAATTTTATTTCTGGTTAAGCAAAATGCCAGTTTAATCTGGTATACAGGATCCTCTTCTTTAACCTCACAGCCCCTCCCATGCTCTGTCATCCAACTGTCTATAACTAAGCCTTCCTATAATACCAGTTAAACTGAAGAGATCTAAGGCAAAAGCCTTTGGTGGCAGCAAAAACATTTTGGGAACACTGAGGAAGTCAGGGAAGAAGTTATTCACACACAGGAGCCAAAATGCCACAGGTAGTGTTAGTGGCGAGATTCAAATTCCGAAGGGAAGATGTTCTTAGGGCAAAAAGCATGGATAAGGTAGAGAACATCTGAAGCTGGGAGTTGGGGGTTGGGGGGTGGCTATATGTGGGTGTGGGGAAAATAGGAGTGTTGGTGTTGACCAGGGCCCTCCTGAGGTAAAAGTCTATGGTAATGTAAGAGGAGCTGTAATAATGATCTAAGGCAGGTTAAACTAAAACACTGCACTAGCCAACTTGTACTGCGGAACAGTATTTCAGTTTCTGTAAACTGTTAATCACAGTGATATGTGCAGAAGACTGTGGAAAGATAATAAGCAGTAGGCACTCCTTGTCCCTTTCTGATATGTTGCCGAAGAGACCCTTGGTCCTTGTTTAAGGGATCTTCTTCTATAAGAGAAAGTGCCCTTAGCAGGTTAACCTGATTTGGTATGAAAATTTGTGCTCCTATCCTTCACAAGCACGTCTCAAAGGAACTAGTGGTACAGTGGAGCTATTTTTACATGTGCCATTATCACTGCTCCCAAGGGTTGGGTTTCAGCCGTAAGAAGCTTATTTTTCGCTGACATGTTACTCATGGTGGGTGTTTAGGGCTCTCAGGGGAATGAGTGAATACAGCATATGTCTGCCAGCTGCAGAGGGAATATGATCTGGGCCAAATATAAGAACTCTGGGATTTATACATTTGTTTTACACATTACAAGTGCATTTAAAGGAATGGTACCCTCACATAGACCATCCTCAGCAATTCTCCTTTGAATAGATCTTGCTGTTGCAGTGTAACGTATGAACCTTCTTTGGTCACACAAGTCTTTTAATATAGTTTATACTGTACTCTAGTTTAATATAGTTAAGATGAATGATGGCTGGTTTCCTGCCAACATGAAACTAATGAATATACCTCATATCAAATTAATGAAGCAGACTTCAGGCAAGTTATTTACTTTCACAATTCCATAGCTAGATTCTTGTAAGGAATTGCCTAATATAGAGGCCTTTAATATGACTTCCGCAGCCTGCAAAGATTTAAGAGTGGGAATCTGTCTCTTGAAAATGTCTGGAAACACTGCTTGATCGTCAGCTCTCAAATATCAAGGAGATTTGATTTCTTTGATTGAGAGACGATATAAGAAGGGCTGCAAATGACTCAAGCTTTCAGAGGGAACTCTTTGCTAGTGAAAAGTCCTATACATATTTAATGACGTTTGAAAAACGAGAATAATTATTTATTAAACATAATATTGGTATAGTAGCTAATCCACTCTTATCTATCATAATGAAGCATCTTGGCTGCGATTCGTTAGGTATGTAGTGCAACCTACATTTTAGTGAACCGCTGACAAAATTTCCATTGATTTTAATGGATCTGGATTGGCTGTGAAATCTCACACATAAAAAGTTACCAAAAACATTTTTAAATCAATAATTACTGTTGCACTGTAACACTATCATGCTATAGCCATTTGACAATTTTTGTTAAAAGCCCTCCAGTGGTGTGGTGAGGAAAATGGCAGCCCTTTACAGCAGAAATGTATGCAGCAAATTCCAGTGTGGAAGCTTTGTTGCTACTGCAAATGCCTCTGTAATGAACGCAACACAGAAAATCCTTACCATGTGGACACAGCCAAGGAATCAGTTTGCATCACAATAAAATTTCACAGTAGCAGCTCTGCACCCTGAGAGGGATCTCTCTCATTCTAGTACCAATTGAGCTGGATACTTGCTTTACTAAGAAAGGAGGTAAAACTGATGAAAGTGATGTTTGGAGCTGCACCAGCTTATAACAGTATGAGAATGAAAACGAAGCATATGTTTATTATGGGTGCCCTTATTTCCATTTTCCAGTGCAGTACTCCTCTCAAACAGTGTCTGAACATCAAGTAAGTAATTTCAAAATAAGGAAAAACAACAACTTTTCAAGTGTTTACATCAGCTACAATAGATGTTACGGTTTCTGCAAGTCCACCATCAGGGCCTGCAGACATATTGGTGGGAACTCCTTTTAAAGTCCTTGGAGGGACCTGATTCAGCCCAAGAATGTGGTCTTAGGGGAGGAGGTATCCTGCCCCCCCCCCACATGCCATATTTCTGGGCTGAAACAGCACAGGAGGATGTTATTTGCCCTACTGAAGAGGTTCTACATGCACAAGCATGCACATGGAATCCCTCTAACAGGGCAAATAATGCCCTCCCATGCTGTTTCAGCTTGAGAAAACAGTGCAAGGGGAGGCAGGAGTTCCATGCTATGGTACCAGGTCAAATTGGGTGCCTGCAGCCATTTTAAAAGGTGTTCGCAGCCATTTTAAAAGGTGTTCCCACCAGGAACTGCAAGCCCTCATGGTGGACTTCTGGAAGCCGTAACATCTAGTGCAACTGTAAGGGACAGGGTTCCAAGGTGCCCACCAGTGGCAGGCAAACTCCCAGGGATTTGCCCCCTCATCCGTCCATCGCCCAGCGATTGGCAGGAGGAGGCAAACTCCTGTAGCTTGCCCGCCACCAGCAAGCACCTCAGGAGTGTGTACCATGCACGTGCTCCCACTTGTCACGCAGGAGCATCCCCGTGCTCTGTTTGGAGCCAATTTAGGCCCCAACTCTGAGCCGTGCAGAGCACGGGAGTGCTCCCACAGCCAGCGCAATGACATCACTTACAGAAGTGAAGTCACCATGCGCTCAGCGCGGTGACATCACTTTTGGAAGTGACATCATCATGACACGGCCGAAGAGCACACCTGCTTCACGTGCACATGCATGAGGATTCAAACCAGGGCAGCAAAAGGTAAGTGCCAGGTCCCGACCCTTCTGCCAAGAGGATAGAGGGATCTGGCAACTCTAGTGAGGGACCAAATGTAATAGAAGGGATTTTGTTGCTGTATCTTCCTCAGTATCTCTTAGCATCCTATATAGTCACTGTCTATATTCTGTTTGTTAAAATAAGAAACTAAGGAAACTGAATCACTTACACTCTCTTAAAATCAGTCAAGTTGAATGTATATAACTGAATGGTTTCTGTATGATATAAGCGATTGTATTAATTCTTGTATATATAGCCTTACATTTAACTAGTTAGTTACAGTGAGGATTTCTGTTTTTCTAGCTTACTGCCCTAACTTTTGTTTGAGGTCTGGGATTGGTGGCAGGAGTGCTGCAGCAAGCTACAGCCAGGGCCCCAATGAAGTCAGCCTGAGTGGGAGCAGCTTTACCCCAGGGAGAGCAAAGAGTCACCTAGGACACCAAAAACTCTTGGGCTGTCCCTAAACACCACCATTTGGTGTCTGGGGAGCAAATGGGAGCTGGGGGAGGAAAATGATGTCAAGAAAATGGTGTGAGGGGAACATTTCCCCACTATTGCAGCTCCAGGCCATAAAGTGTTCCGCATAACATACATCTGCTTGTTAATGTAAAAAAAGAAAAAAAGCAATCTATTGGCATATCTCCAGCCATCTTATATAGTCTGACATTTTGTTTAACCTCATATTTGTTTGAGGATAGAATGGCTGCTGCCCCAGTCATGTTCTTGAAATCATCAGACACAAATATGACGAAATTATAAATCCACATATGTATACAGAAACCTATAGTTAGGGTTGCCAGCCTCCAGGTGGTGGCTGGAGATCTCCCGGAATTACAACTGATCTCCAGATGACAGAGATAAGCTCCCCTGGAGAAAATGGCTGCCTTGGATGGTGACCTCTATGGCATTATAGCCATCTGAAGCCCCTCCCTTCCCCAAACCCCACCCTATCTAGGCTCCACCCACCCACCTCCAAATCTCCAGAAATTTCCCAACCAGGAGCTGGCAACCCTACCAAGAGTAGCATACTCAGAACAACACTTCTGGAATAAAAATAAAATTTCCTGGATTTCTATTAAAAACTGAAACCATTTTTAAAGCTACCTGTCCTCTAAAGACTTCCTTCCTCTTTGTACATTTTGTCCTCTCAACAAAACTGTGAGGTAAACTGGGCTGAGAGGACAACTGAGCCAAAATCACCCAGTGAGCCGTGTGAGGACTTGAAATGAGGCCACCCTAGTCCTAGTCAGGGCTTTTTTTAAGCGGGAACGCGGTGGAACGGAGTTCCAGCACCTCTTGAAAATGGTCACATGGTCGGTGGCCCCGCCCCCTGATCTCCGGACAGAGGGGAGTTTAGATTGTCCTCTGTGCCACTGGAGCAGCACAGAGGGCAATCTAAACTCCCTTCTGTCTGGAGATCAAGGGGCAGGGCCACCAGCCATGTGACCATTTTCGCCAAGGGCGATTTAAACTTTAAAAAACTCCCCCCTTGTTCCAGCTCACCCAAAGTGATGTCGTTGTGCGGTCCTGAGTTCCACCACTGAGTTCCACCATCTCTTTTCCCAGAAAAAAAAGCCCTGGTCCTAGTCCAACATGCTAACCATTGCACCACATTTTATGAGTGCTTAGTTTGCACACGGAGCTCTCTTGAAACTATTAGATTTAGTACAAAAGGACCTAGATTCTGTTAAGCACTTACCCAGTTAAGAAAATATGTTCTTTATCTTTCGATCAAAAAAATTAGAATTAGCAATTTTTAAAAAAAAAAACAGTATTTATTGCTACTGGAAAAGGACGTGTTCAGCATCTCTGAAAACGTTCGCAGGGAAATAGATGCACCAGTAAACGTTTTAGCAGATGACAGCTAGCCTGATCTACAACTGTATGGATTGTTGCCCTCAATTAGCACATCGTATTTGTGTCTTTGTCTGCTCATTGTTGTAAAGCCAACAGGACTCACAGGCCTTGCATTCTCTGGCTATGTTTGTGTTGTAAATCAGCCAAAGGCATCCCCGGTTGGAATAGATTCTACAATGCGCATAAGGCACAGGACAGACATAGGGCCCTTGGGTTGGACTGAGCATATTTCTAATGCCTCTCTCACTATTACAGAGGGAGTTAAGCACATAACAAGGACGTTTTGCACTCCAGTGTTTAGCTTCTAACATAATGCAAAGCACCCAGATGATTTCCTCTACAAAGCAACACAGGCTGTGGCCATGGCTTCCATTTAGTGACTTTGTATAAACAAAGAAGGGCCCTGTTCTCATCCTTCCATAACTTATTTGACTGCCTCCTTGCTATGGTGGGTTATGTACAATTACATAATTATTAGTAACTAAAGCCTCATTTAATAATGAATTTCATATTTAACTTCAACTTCACAGTTTTCCATTTGCTATCATTTGCATTTGGATATTTGAATTCTGAATCTGAAGCACATGAAATACTAGTGCACCAAGAAATCAAATGTTTCCAGTGACCAAATGTTATAGGTTCACTATTTTCCATTTTTAAAGTCTGAATTTAATTTTTTTTAAATTCAAAAGTTAACATAACAAGCCTTCAATTTATTTTTACATTAGAGAATTATGAACTGCTGTACAAATAAATTAATGAATTTACAGTGCAGTCCTAAGCAGAGTTACTTCAGTCTAAGCCCATTGATGTCAATGGGCTTAGACTCGAGTAACTCTGCTTAGGACTGCACTTGCACTGTAAATTCATTAATTTATTTGTACAGCAGTTCATAATTCTCTAATGTAAAAATAAATTGAAGGCTTGTTGTGTTAACTGCACTGTTAGAATTCCAAATGTGTATCAAACTGAAAACTTTTCACCCCTACTCTCAGGCAATGATGTACATTATCCCCCTATCTGTTCAACATATATGCAGAACATATGGAAAACTGGATTAGATTTAGATGAAGTGAAAATTGGTGGAAGGAACATTAATAATTTGAGATATTCAGATGACACCACATTACTGGCAAAAATATTGAAGACTTGAAATGACTACTGATTAAGGTTAAGGAAGAAAGTGCCAAAGCAGGATTACAGCTAAACATCAAGAAGACAAAGGTAGTAACCTCTGACAAATTATACAATTTTAAGGTTGACAATGAAGAAGTTCAAATTGTTAAAGATTTTCTATTCTTTGGGTCAATCATCAACCAGAATGGAGACCGCAACCAAGAAATCAGAAGGAGATTGAGATCTGCAAGGGCCATGATTGAACTTAAGGACAAGGATGTGTCACTGGGGTCAGGATTCAGCAATATGGATGGCCACCAAATTTTACTGTGTCACCTGTTTTTATGCTTTTAATGTTGATTTTATTGTAAACTTATTTACCTGTGTTGTGATCTGCTCTGAGCCCGTTCATGAGGAGAGTGGATAATAAATTCAACAAACAAACAAACAAAGATGTACCATTTAGGACAATGCAGGACAATGGATGCTTTTCTGTTTATAACAGGTAACCTTACTCCAATTTAGTTCTTCACATTAACAGTGATGTCTTTCCCACTGGAACTTTCAAGGGTGTCTCTGCCCAGGAAAGCATCCCAGGCAAGGAATAGTATTCATACTCAATATTCTTGACCTAGCAGTCAGGAGAAGCAACTGTATTAACTGCATCGCACAAGCAGCTATTGGCTCTAACATAAGCATTAAGATGGTTAATAGCCAGGAGCAAAAAAAAAAAAGTCCTGTCCCTTTAACAGATTTCATGTGTATGTTATTTACCAGGTGATGTTATTTACCTACATGCCATGAAAAGCTTTAACTGCCCATTTCCACATAGGAAGTGTTCGTTAAAGAGACATAACATTTTTCTCCAGGTTTTCTGACAAATCCAATTAAACTCTGAAGTGTTTCAGCCTTCAGTTTAATACATTTTGGTCCAGAAAGTTATTTTTGTGCAGCATGCTCACAAGGGTACTCACAGAGATGGTTTACTTTTGCAAAACTGAAAACAGTGAAGTATTTTGGGATAAATATAAACAATATTAAAGGCAAAAGTAAGGATTCTGGCTGTCTTGGAGTTAAGGAAAACTAACAAAAACTACAACTGTGTAGTTGGAAAATTTACAAACAATGCATAGGGAAGGTAATCATCATATAAGTGTCTAGTAACAATCCCATCAGTAACTCATAGAAGCATATGTAATCTACTGTTCACACAATCAATGCAGCTGGTCATATGCAATCCAAAATAAATACCATTTACTGGCAAACTTCACATCAAATATAAATTCTTATATCCAATCCACAGTAACACATAACCAACATGCTTCCGGTTATAAACCACGTTTCAACGGAAACATCTCCGTCAGGTATGGATTGATCAAATTTGGGATGGTAACGTGTTTCTTCAACTCAGCTGCACTGATTGTGTGAACAGCGGACTACATATGCTTCTATGAGTTACTGATAGGACTGTTACTAGAAACTTATATGATGACTACTTACCCTATGCATTGTTTGTAAATTTCCCAACTATACAGTTGTAGTTTTTGTCAGTTTTACATTTAACATCGTGGTCCTCTTTGTTGTAGATGTCTTGGAATTAGGGGCAAATTTCTTTTAGACATAATTGAATAAAATATATAGGAAGTAAAAATAAATCTGACTAGGGGAACTAAAGCAAGCATTGGACTGTCAGGTTGCAATCTGGAGAGAGGCCTATATCTTTAAGAGCCTAACTCCAGGCATTGCAGAAGCATATGTTACACTTGTCCCTCACCACTGCTAAATGGCAACTGAGGGGAAGTCGGTCAGTCAAGGAGACTTCAGAGCCCAGTTCACTCCATTAAAGTCCCATGACGCACAAAGGTATATTATAAAAGAGATTGAGGAATTATGGAGGAGATGCATGTAGCTCTAAAACTTGGTCTAAATCTTCCAGGCTTTGACCTGCCTCTGATTCCACTGAGGCATTAATATGTTTCTAAAAACATTCCCTGTGGGATTTGCAACTTGCCAGAATTGCACTCAGCCATGTTTTCAGTATTAGTAGAAATGCCAGGAGGGATCAGCCTTTCCCAACAGCACGTGTGAAGAGGAATGTACATCCTTGGATTTCAGCCATTTTCCCTGTAACTAGAGAGTGCCCAGGAATCTTGGCACTGGGTAAGGAAGATATGCTGGAGCCATCCCTCTCCTAAGTCGAATGTCTCCTCTCTACACACTTCTGTTAAGATTCTTCCAGGCACTGCAGCAAAAAGATGGTAAGGCTAAATTTTCCTGTGCTTGAAAGGTTGAATTACCCTGCAGAGTTAGTACTCTTGGGTTCAATTAATTCATGTTATAAAAAAGGGCTTTTTATTATATTTTTGAAAAGATGGCAAAAATAGTTTAGGTGTTCACCTGAAGTATCCTCAAGGAATTCTCCTTTAGTACTTCAGGGATTGCAAGAGGATTGAAAACATTGATTCATATCATTGGGAAACACCACAATATACTAATTTACAAGTCTGTAGTGGACTGTTAAGGGAGACAACGTAGAATGTTACTACTGACCATCTGAGCACAAGTCTAAGAGCCAAGCTACAAGTGATGAATTACACTTGCCTGGCAAGTGAACAGATTCATGTGTATTCCTCCCAGTTCACTTGCCATTCACTTGCGCTCTACTTGATCAAGTGAATGGCAAGTAAACAGGGAGAATACACGTGAGTCTGTTCACTTGCCAGGCAAGTGTAATTCGTCACTTGTAGCTTGGCTCTAAGCAGAGAAGATGAGGGATAGCTCATACTGGCTTTGGGATCTGCAACCAGAGAGTGCCTTCCATTTGCCGTTGATGGCATCTGAGAGATCTGAGTAACAGAATGAGATACATAAATATCAGAGAGGACTCTCTTGAGGGCCCTGAAGCACAAACTAAAGAGAGAAGTAAAAATGAGATGCATGGGACTTCTGAATGAGCATCTCAATAATCCATCATAGCTAGAGAGTTAATATACTTTTCCCATCTCTTCTGTCGGCATCAGTTATTTATGCATAGGGGTCTCAGAAGGACAGGATAAGGCAGAGACATGTTCACCTCTCATACACCAAAGCAGCTGAAGGGTTCCTGTTACACAGCTGGTAAGTAATTTGAGAAGGCTGAGAAATGCATTGTGGGATGGGGAACGGAGAAAAGGGCTCAATTCAGAAACACAGCAAAAAGAATGGCTGAAATACAATAACAACAAAAGACAGAGGGGCTACCAGCAACCGTTAAAGGAGTTTTTTCTTATCTCTCAACAACTGAAAAATGATAGTTTCTAACAAATACATTAGTTGTTGTAGATTTTCCGGGCTGTAACAAATACATTTCAGGATTTGAGGTATACTGGCTTGCTTCTCAATTTGTTGCTGGATTCAGCTGATAAATATCTGAATTTTCCCTTATTAATCCTTTGATATTCTCAGAGTATAACACTCATGACTAATCATGCACCATTGACAGTGCAATCCGAAGCAGTTACTGCAGTCTAAACCCATTGAAATCAATTGGCTTAGACTGGTGTAACTCTGCTTAGGATTGCACTGGGAAAGATATTTTATTTTTCACAGCTTTTTGGAGATGATGGAACACCTATAGGAGAATTCTGTCTTAGAGATGGGCATGATCCGCATTATGATAAATTAAAAAAACCATGATAATGGTGATCGCGTGATCAGGACCCAGCGGATTGTGCTTGGGCACAGCCAACGATCCAGCGGTCAGGAGGGGGGCTGGATCGGGGCTTGATCGGGGCGATCGTGCTCGGATCGGGAAGCCAGACGCTCAGGCACCGGCAATCTATTCCCCTGGCAACAGAGCCAGGGGAATGCCTGAGCTGTTTGCCCGCCTTCTGTCGCCCTGGAAACCCGAATGGAAGCCCAGCTTGCCTTGATCAGCAGGGCTCCCTTCCAACTATGGAGCAGCAAAGCAGTCACCAGCTGGGAGAAGACACCCAAGGGAGGGAGGGGGAAGGGGGTGTTCTGTAGCCATGGGCACTCCAATCTCATCCCTGCAAACCCTGATAGGCAGCTCTGATGGCCAAACACAGACAGGCAAACACAAACACAGATGCCGCCGGCATCAGCCACCGTACCTGTATCGCTGGGAACAGCGGGGCACCCCTCCGCTTTTGCCTCCACGATCCACGATCCATGGATCGGAAACAGGAGATGACTGGTGTGGATCGTTAATTCGGGATCGTCGCCAGCGCCGATCCACGATCAGCTTGATCGGTATTTTTTTTTTTATCGTGCCCACCTCTATCTAGCGGTTTACTAAATCTCCTTTTTAAAAAATTCTGCAGTTTTACTGAGGAGAAATATCTACTTAAGTAGAGAAGTATCCAAACAAGGAGTGAGTGGGTGTTGAACTGTGCTTTAAGTATAAGAGACAAGAAAGCCCATTCTGTCTGTGCCGATATAGCCTCTCTTTTTGTGCTGTTTGGGTTCTATGAGGCTAATTTAGGAACCAAACCTGCAACACAAATGTAAGTTAAGTTTCTTTAAATCAAATCTTTCAGTAATCAGAATAATTCAACTATTTTTTTTAACCAAATTCATAGGTACAGAAACTTGCAGCCAATAATGTCTTTAAGATCAGCCAAATAACTGGTTGTCTTTTGAAACCACTTTAGGGTAAGCAAGGTCCAACTTTCCAGATCCCACCAATATCAGATTCCTTTGCTATAGTCCTCTTGATTATGGAACAAACTGGAACCCAGGCTTCTGTCCTCAGCTTGGGAATTACTGTACAGCCCTGCGATAGCAATAAGATTCCAGTAATAATACCAAATTAAATATAACAAATATACACCACTTTAACGCTCTATCGTTCACATACAATGTCTTTCCAATTACCTTATTCAAGGTAATAAGAGCACATAAAATTTTATTATGCTCCCCTGCAACCCACCTTCTCCTTGGCTGCTCATCTCCAGACACTGACTCCGCCCTACCGGGCTAAACCAACTAGCTTATGGGGATTACACAGACATAACCACTACACTCAGGATGTGAAACTTTCTGTGCAACTTTCTACATTCTCCAAAATGTTCTCCTTTATTACTAAAGGAAGGTGGCAGAATTTAGAAAGAAAAATATGCTGGAATTCATGGTGACTGGGAATAAAGGACTATACATAAAACAATAAAAAACAGGTTGTAGAGACACAGTCACAAGGATGCATTTTTCCAAACTCCAGGCCTGAGGTTTTTCGTCAGCCTAAATAATTCCTTATTTCTACTAGCTATCACAAGTCAATGGTGTATAATTTGATATTTCATTTGAGAGCAAGATAGCTTCGGCAGAGGCTTAGAATCAGACTATACATTTCATGCAAGAGCTCACAAAGTTGGATCAACGCCAGGGCTTTTTTTCTGGGAAAAGGGGTGGTGGAACTCAGTGGGTTGCCCTCGGAAAAAATGGTCACATGGCTGGTGGCCCTGCCCCTGATCTCCAGACAGAGGGGAGTTTAACCATTTTCAAGAGGTTCCAGAATGCTGTTCCGCCATGTTCCAGCTGAAAAAAAGCCCTGAGCAACGCTACAGCATTGCGGGCAGCAATTTAATTTCCTTGATAGAAATCCCTTTCCACATAGGGCTCCCAGTCCCATGCTGGGGGGGGGGGGAGAGGATGCCCTGCTCCTACCCTCCACCCCTCACCCCTGCTTATTTGGCCAGCAGGGGAAAGGGCAGGGGAACACAAAGAATTGCCAGGTTCCTCTACCCTCCCACAGGGAGGGTAGAGTCCCTGGCACTTACCTTGTGCTGGGCATGAGGTTCTTCTTCATGTGCACACTTTGTGTGGACTGAGGACTGCTGTGGTAACATCACTTCCAGAAGTGGCATAGCCACACTTGTTGGGAGTGCATGCACAGTACATGTTCCTGAAGTGGGCTCCTCTGGGAGATTGCCACCTCCTGCCAAACACTGGCAAATTGGCAGACAAGGGGGCAAATTCCTGGGAGTTTGCCAGCCACTGGTGGGCACCTGGAAACCCTAGGAACACACCTCCTGGGTGTGCTGCCCGGTGGCACGCCTGCTCCCATGTGCTGCAGTAAACCAATTTCGGCCCCAAACAGGCCCAATTTCGCCCACTGCAGAGTGCAGGAGCTCTTCAGGGCCTGCTACGCCACCCCAGCAGCACTCCTGGGCTCCACAGTGGCTCAATTTGGGCTAAATTGGGCCGCTGCAGAGCACAAGAGTACTCCAGGGGCCATTGCACCCCCCTGACAGTGCTCTGTGCTCCACAGAAGCCTGATTCGGCCCACTGCAGAATGCAGGAGTGCTCTCCAGTGTCACATGTGGCCTGTGCAATGATATCACTTTCCAGAAGTATACCTTACAAAATCTGGTTACAAATCTCCCACATAATTTGTAGTTTGACCCTCAGTAATGTTCTACCTACACCACACAGACTGGGCCTTGTCTCCTCCTTGACTATACTTGGTGGTAGCAGCTAATGCTTGCATGGAACTTCTCCCCAAATCTGCTTGCCTACTGTGCAGCTGTGACAACAAATTCTTGAGGCTCATCATACCCAGGGCTTTTTTTCTGGGAAAAGAGGTGGTGGAACTCAGTGGGTTGCCAGCACAGGGGGCAACTCTTGGTGGGAGATGGTGCCCCTGGTACCACATGCACATGTGTAAGGTGTGCGCATGCTCCCAGGATCAGATAATGACATCACTTTGGGTCAACTGGAACAAGGGGGGAGTTTTTTAAAGTTTAAATTGCCCTCGGCGAAAATGGTCACATGGCTGGTGACCCCGCCCCCTGATCTCCAGACAGAGGGGAGTTTAGATTGCCCTCCACGCTGTGGCACGGAGGGCAATCTAAACTCCCCTCTGTCTGGAGATCAGGGGGTGGGGCCACCAGCCATGTAACCATTTTCAAGAGGTGCCGGAAGTCTGCTCCACTGCGTTCCAGCTGAAAAAAAGGTCCTGGTCATACCATATAAACAGTGGCCGCTTCTCATGGGAGTGGTGAACAGTTTTCACTTGCCTCCTGATAACTTGGCTAAGTGTGTTCTTCCTCAATTTCATCTTGCACAAGTTGATGAGTATAAGACATTCACTACCATGCAAGTCAGATATGGGTCGAATCCACATTACTCATTCTAAGTCGCATGTTCCCCGCATTCCCCACGCAATCCCGAGTGCCGGTCACATTACCTCATTAAACAGATGCATTTCATTCGCATTTCTCCCGAATATGTGGTCACAGGTTTTCAACGGGAGTTTCACGGTGGCCGTGAAGAGGCCAATGCGCAATTTACGCGGTTTTTTTAAAAACCACCCCCCTTCCTGTCTCTCCGGCCGTTCCGAGAGTTCCTATTGGCTGATTCAACTTGCAAGTGCTCCGTAGTCTGCAAAAGACTGTTTTTGACTTCATAGCATTGGATTTATTGATTATGCTGTTTCTGAATCAAATCTGGTAGTTTGAAAAATCATTTTGGGGTGAATCCATCCTCAGAACGGACTCGCGAAACTTCCTTTTTAACCGTTTTTAATTTTTTTATTTCATATTACTGTAATATCGAAATTACAAAATATCGAAATAATGACAGTCCAAGGAAGTGAAACTTCAGTCAAATTCAGGCACTGAACTGTCCTGCATAGGAAATGCCCACAAACGTTTCCCACGTGCTTCCAAATTTCCAAAAAAGAAACGGGAGAGAGCCATCAGTGCTGTCAGTGGGGGAAAGAGAGGCATCATTATCTTCAATGGTGTTTCTTTATAAGGCAAGATCGAAATAACGGAAAAGTGTGCTCAAAAAAAAAATGGGCGGGAAAAAAGGTCCCGCCCAAAAAAGCGGTTTTCGAGCGGCCGTGTGACCGGAGGGACGTGCGAGAAAGACGGATTGGAAGCAGGAATGTGAACGAAGAGGAAAAAATAATGGATTGAAGGCAAACGGAAGATATCCGATAAACATGCGGGTAATGGGTGAATGTGGATTCAACCATGGTTCTCTACAACCTAGATCCCTCTTGCCGTCATCTTAATTAGACCCTTCTGAGTTGGTATTTTTACAACTCTTTTTCCGCTGTTGAACTAAGTGCAGCTCTTGACTGGTCTGCCTTTTTGCGTAAAGTTCAGAAGCACTTTAATCTTCTTAAATACATTTATTTCAGAGTTGTTCTTAGTTTTTCCTACATTTCTTGTCTTGTACATGGCTTAGGCCCTCACATCATTTCCTTTTCCCTCCCTCTAGTAGCCGTCCCTTCTTTTCAGTTAAATCTTCTTGGTTTCTCCAGTGCATTGATTCATAAGTGATGCTGGGAGTGTAAAAGTAACTTAGTGGTGTGACGCAAATCATATGTAATCTTGCAAGGATAACTATTTTGTGCCACTGTCAGCATGTGTGCCAGGACTGACTGCCCCTGTAATGGAATTGAGTCCAATGGCACCTTAGAGACTAATAAGATTTCCTGGGTGTAAGCTTGCAACAGTCCAATCTCCTTTCTTCAGATATTGTAATATGACAACATCCTATGTGGCATCTTCTCTTCTGTGCATATATGTCTCAGTGGACTACAGAAAGTATTCCTATAGCAATAGGAATATAGCAATATAATGATCTCAATATTTATTTACTTTATTTATATCCTACTTTTCTCTCTAATGGGATCCAAAGTGATTCACATCATTCTGTGCTCCATTTTATCCTCCTGAATCTTCCCTAGTTAAGAGAGCACGACTTAGCAGTCTTACCAAAGAGGATCTTATACCCAAATAAACCAGACTTTTTCCAATGAGAGGCTGCTGAGAGAGGGAAGTAGGGAAAGCTGAAGATAGAGGAAAAGAAAGAGGTAGGTTGGCTGGTGAGTAAGAAGAAAAAAGGATGCAGGGGAAAGAAGAGGCTATCGGGGCTCCCAGGGAAGGTAAGAAGAAATAATGAAGGAGGGCATACAGAGGAAACTGTAACCTGGCAAGTGTTGTGGGTTCCCCGTGTGTCTGTATGTGCATGTAATAATTAGAAAGCAAATAACAGCGGCCATTTTATCGTTCTTCTGGTGACTTGTTTTAATCTGTTTTCATCAGCAGTGAGTAGCTAGAAGGAAACATGCAAGGTATTGTATGGGGTTTTCCACACAGGCTTTCCCCATCAGTTCTGGCCCCATACTGCTTCAATTTCTCCCCTGATTTCCTCATGCTTTTTTTTTTTTTGCCTTTAGTTTTCATTTTGTTTTTTTTGTTTTTTTTTGGTTGTTTTGTTTTGTTTTCCCTCAGTTTTTTCCCCAGTTCTTTTGAGACCACTGTTAACCAATCTTTTCCTGGGAGACAATTTTGAGTTGATTTTTTTCCCCTCATGCATAATGTTTCTTTTGGTTTGTCCTGCCCACTCCTACACACTTCCAACCCACGTTTTGATTAGAACCACTTCTCCCTCCACTTCCTCCTCCCCACCCCCCACCCCTGGTTTTGTTTTCTTTTTTGTCATCATATTTGTAGTATTATATGGACCTGTGGTTGTAACAATATATGCAGCAAATTCTCTGAATTCCCAGCTTTCATTTAAAAAAAAAAGTAAGTCTCTAATTCATTCCATTGCAAATCTATGCCTTTTTCTTTATATCTCTGCAATGGAATAGGCTAGAGACTTGCTTTTTTATAATGGAAGCTGGGAATTCAAAGAATCTGCTGCATATATTGTTACAATTGTAGGTCAATATAACACTATGAAAATTATTTTTTTAAAAAAAATTGCAAAATCCCTGGGGTCTCAGGGGAGGGGGTAGCCACTCCCGGTGCCAGAAAAAGCAACACCGTTTGAAAATCACATCGTCGCTTCTATTCCTTCCCAACAGAGGTCGTTTTGCCCCACTGATGCTAGCTTCCACCTCCTGGTTCTGGATCAGCTTGGTCAGGGGTCTCCAGTTTGGACTGGAGGGCTGGGGCGCTTAGGTATGGTACCAGACTAACTCCCTTTTTAGGCTTCCCCCTGCAAATACTTCCCTATATGGTTGTTGGGGGTTTTCCGGGCTGTATTGCCGTGGTCTTGGCATTGTAGTTCCTGACGTTTCGCCAGCAGCTGTGGCTGGCATCTTCAGAGGTGTAGCACCAAAAGACAGAGATCTCTCAGTGTCACAGTGTGGAAAAGATGTAGGTCATTTGTATCTACTCAGGAGGGGTGGGGTTGAGCTGAGTCATTCTGTAAGAGTTTCCCAGGGTGTGGAATGCTAATGGCGGGAGGCTTCACTGTATCCTGAGGAGGTCCTTTTGCATATGGATTGGTGCTTGATGTGCTAATCTTCTCTGCAGGGCTATTGTCGGGTGTGGAGTGTTTTGTTGGCCTTGTGTTTTTCAGAACTGGAGCCCATGCTCTGTTCATTCTTAAGGTTTCTTCTTTCCTGTTGAAGTTTTGCTTATGCTTGTGAATTTCAATGGCTTCCCTGTGCAGTCTGACAAAGTAGTTGGAAGTGTTGTCCAGTATTTTGGTGTCCTGGAATAAGATACTGTGCCCTGTTTGAGTTAGGCTATGTTCAGCCACTGCTGATTTTTCAGGCTGTCCAAGTCTGCAGTGTCTTTCATGTTCTTTTATTCTTGTCTGGATGCTACGCTTTGTGGTCCCGATGTAAACTTGTCCACAGCTGCAGGGTATACGGTATACTCCTGCAGAGGTGAGGGGGTCTCTGCTGTCTTTTGCTGATCGTAGCATCTGTTGTATTTTTCGGGTGGGTCTGAATACTGCTTGAAGGTTATGCTTTTCCATAAGCTTTCCCATCTGATCAGTAATTCCTTTGATATATGGCAAAAACACTTTTCCTGTAGGTGACTGTTTTTCCTTGGTTGTTTGATTCATCCTGGGTTTGATTGCTCTTCGGATTTCATTTCTGGAGTAGCCATTTGCCTGAAGTGCGTGGTTTAGATGATTAATTTCCTCATTGAGAAAGCGCGGCTCACATATCCGTCTTGCACGATCCACTAATGTTTTCATTATGCCTCTTTTCTGTCGGGGGTGGTGATTGGAGTTTTTGTGTAAGTACCGATCAGTGTGAGTTGGTTTCCTGTAGACCTTGTGACCTAACTGAAAGTTTGCTTTGCGGATGACCAAGGTATCCAGGAATGAGAGTTTTCCCTCACTTTCTTTCTCCATTGTGAATTGTATGTTCAGGTGGATGTTGTTGAGATGATTCAAAAACTCCCTCAATTCTTCCTCCCCATGGCTCCAAATGATGAATGTATCATCCACATACCGGAACCATACACTGGGTTTGTGGGGTGCTGATTCTAGAGCTGTTTTTTCAAAATGTTCCATGTAGAAGTTTGCTATAACTGGGCTGAGTGGGCTCCCCATGGCCACCCCATCCATCTGTTCATAGAATTCGTTGTCCCATTGGAAGTAACTGGTTGTCAGACAATGATGGAATAAGGCTGTTACATCCTCTGGGAAAATCTGATTAATCAGTGCAATAGTGTCTTTTACTGGAACCTTGGTAAACAGGGATACAACATCAAAACTGACAAGTATGTCTTGTGGATTGAGTTTCAGAGAACTGATTTTGTTGATGAAATCTGCTGAATCTTTGATGTAAGACGAGGTTTTCCCGATGTGGTCCTGCAGGAGATCTGCCAGATGTCTAGCTAATTCATATGTCGGTGAACCAATGGCACTCACAATGGGTCGGAGTGGGACTGAATCTTTATGTATTTTGGGGAGTCCATATAGTCTAGGTGGCTGTGCTTCAGTCTTGCATAGTTTTCTGTGCGTGTCGGGATGTAGTGAGGAATTCTTGATCAGCGCATTTGTTAGCCTGGTGATTTTGCAAGTGGGATCTCGTTTTAGTTTTTTGTAGGTGGAGGGGTCCAGGAGTTCCTTAATCTTCTTTTTGTATTCCTCCGTTTTCATGATCACTGTAGCATTGCCTTTATCAGCTGGTAGAATGATGATGTCTGGATCTGCATTGAGGGTCTTGATGGCATTTCTCTCCTTGCGTGTTATATTGCTGGTGGGAAGCTTTGCCTTTCGTAGAATCCTGGCTGTCTCTCCTCTTATTTCCTCAGCTTCCTCTTCAGGTAGATGACGGATGGCAGCTTCTACATTTGCAATGATGTCTTCCACAGGAATTCTGGTGGGGGTGACTGCAAAGTTTACCGTGGGGGTGACTGCAGGAGTATACCGTATACCCTGCAGCTGTGGACAAGTTTACATCGGGACCACAAAGCGTAGCATCCAGACAAGAATAAAAGAACATGAAAGACACTGCAGACTTGGACAGCCTGAAAAATCAGCAGTGGCTGAACATAGCCTAACTCAAACAGGGCACAGTATCTTATTCCAGGACACCAAAATACTGGACAACACTTCCAACTACTTTGTCAGACTGCACAGGGAAGCCATTGAAATTCACAAGCATAAGCAAAACTTCAACAGGAAAGAAGAAACCTTAAGAATGAACAGAGCATGGGCTCCAGTTCTGAAAAACACAAGGCCAACAAAACACTCCACACCCGACAATAGCCCTGCAGAGAAGATTAGCACATCAAGCACCAATCCATATGCAAAAGGACCTCCTCAGGATACAGTGAAGCCTCCCGCCATTAGCATTCCACACCCTGGGAAACTCTTACAGAATGACTCAGCTCAACCCCACCCCTCCTGAGTAGATACAAATGACCTACATCTTTTCCACACTGTGACACTGAGAGATCTCTGTCTTTTGGTGCTACACCTCTGAAGATGCCAGCCACAGCTGCTGGCGAAACGTCAGGAACTACAATGCCAAGACCACGGCAATACAGCCCGGAAAACCCCCAACAACCATCGTTCTCCGGCCGTGAAAGCCTTCGACAAAACTTCCCTATATGTTTCAATCTTTAAAAAAAATCAGCGCTTATCTCTAATATATAAAAGGTTAAACATGTTGCCGATAACTCACTTTTTATCCTGGCGCAGGCACACTGAGGGGTCTGCAGAGTACGCCTGCGCCAGGATAAAAAGTCGGTGGTGGCAGGCCTCTGAGGGCCTGCGGAGCCAGTGGGGAGGTGGCTGCAGGGCGCTGTGCCTCCTCGCTGGCTCTGCAACCCTCAGAGGCCTGCCTGCTTTTCTCCCTGTCAAGCTGATCCACAGGCAAGGGGAGCAGCTGAGCCTGCCCACCCATTGCTCACCTGGGCAAGGGGGGTGAGCCACTGCCTCCTCCCTGCCCAGCTGATGCAGGGGCAAGGGGGGATGGTGGAGCCTGCCAGCAGCCCGCTGCTGCACCGGATGGCTTGGTCCACTGCGGTGCAGCCAGCTGCTTGGCAGCCCAGCTCAGCAGCTCTCTGCAGTGCAGACTGGCTGGCTGGCGCCTGCTGCTAAAGCCTGTTGTATTATGACACAATGGGCTCTGGCGCTAGTATTGATATAACGTTATAAGCATTCACAACAAAATAAAGGAGTGTGCTGTGACGTCACCTGTGATACCACTGATGATGACAACACCCTCACTTGAAAATCCTGATTATTTAAGGTACATGCAGAATAAAATAAACCAACTCCACAACCGTAAAAATGCAAAGGGAAAGCAGATGTGCAAAAGAACTGTACCCAAACCAATTCCAATGCTTGGGGATCGACTGCTAAGAAAATCAGAAATAAGTCCTGTGAGGAAAAACTCTATGCTGCATTTTTTGAGGGAAAGGCCTTGAATTGGATCACTTCCATACCGGGTCTACATGGGGCTTTAGCTCACTAGGGAACAAAAAGGGATCCCATGTCACTCATTCTTATGGCGTATATTGCTAACTACTAAATAGGTCGAGAAGCCACTTGCAGCTCAAATTGAAAGTGTAGCTGCTTGCTACTTCATAAGGCAATCTTAATGGGAGTATTTCTTCTGTGGGAGACTAAAGTCCGCATCACTCTTTTTTTATGTCAGCACTGTCACAAGAGCAGGGCCGCTCTCAGGACAGCTCCGGGTGCAGCCCATTGGCTGCATCTATTTTTAAACTTTCACCCAGTTATGGTCTTTATGGACCCGTGTTTTTCCTGAGATCAGTTACCTTCGCATCAGCACTTACCAGCTGGCCGACAGACTGAGTACAGAAATAGGGTGTCGATACTGTGTGACTCCTGTCCTCCATGTATGGCAATGAAATTTATTTTCCATCCTGCCCTCATTAATGTTTCATTTGATCCCGATAATCCAGTTCCAAATGCTTCCACCCAAAGGTGCAGCAAACGGAGACGATCAGCTATTCCGTACAGTATAACTCTTATGTTCAGGGCAATCTTTAAAATATGAAGGAAACAGTTTTTTTTTTCTTACTGCTCCAAGTAATCCGAAATAACGCCTCCAGAAAGAATCAGATGCCAAGGAGCTAAAGAGATTAAAATTCCCACTGGAGCTCTCAAGAACATACACCTATCATTTAATCATCCCAGATGGCAGTTGTAATATGATTCAGTATTGATGGGATCTTATTTAGCTCAAAGCATGTTTGCTAAAATTTTATTAGTGTCATTGCTGTTTAATTCAACTATTTCCCTCTTGTAAAGATGTCTTTAAACATTCATGGCAACAAACGGGCAACAATCATTCCCTTTTGCCCCCTTTTAAAAAACTGTCAACCATTGAGAGAAACATGTAAGTAACAATGTACAGAATCTCCCCTGAGTGAAATCAACAACACATTATTTCTACAATGGATCCTGGCTGGACTTGCAGATGTTGAACCAATTGACTGAATGATTTACTATGTTTGTATATTGTCCATCTCTGAATTTCATAGACTTTTCCAATCAGCGTCGACAGTGGCCTGAGAATGTGTTGGATGATATGGGCAATAGTTCATCATTATCAGACTCCCAACCTACTTTAATCAAAATAGTCAATCTAAACGAAGAGAAAAACCATAATTCAGTATGTCAGATCAAACTAATGGTTCTCTAGGCATGTCTTCAAGCAGTCAGATTATTGTCTTAGCTTTCTCAGTTCATTTTATTCTCAGGCTTCTTAGACTTCGGTCATTTCCGCAGGTCCTTAGAGATACAGTTAACCCTTGGAAGTGGGGTGGGTCTTCTCCAAGCTTGCACTCGCCATCCTTTGCCAATCATGTGCATAGTATTTGTTTACCAGGTCTTCTGCATATTTACCAGGACTGCACTTGCACTGATGTTTTCTTTTGGCACGGGTTTACAGTGTGAGTAGAAACCACCTACTCCTCTCAATCTCCGCCCAGTTCTCCCCCCCCCCCCTCGAAGCTCTTGCCCTTCCTTCTTCACATTTCTGTTCAACCACGGAAGCCTGCTTGCAACAATAGCTGTGCAAAGTTTAAAAAAAAATTAAGAGGAGGGGGTGGGCACTTGTAGGCTATGATGACGAAAGTGCCTGACCTCCCCTCCAAAACTGCTTTGCTTTTGTGCTGTTTGGAGGTTTTCCTGTGACCTCAGAACTAAACGTAAGCTCTTGTGGGTACTGCATGTGGAGAACGAATTGTCGGGGTGGCTCAGCAAAACACAGACCTAAAGTGGGAAAAGGATGGAAACAACAGGCTGTGCTAGAATGACCTTTATCAACCTGTTCACCTTATACAAGAGTTGAGAAAACATGCAAATGCAATTCAAAGTTCCCAGAAGGTTCTCACAGTAAAAGGTTAAGACAGTGAAATTTTAAAATAGTCTTACATATTAAAATACCATGCGCGCGTGCGCACGCACACACGCGTGCACACACACACACACGCTATAATTATTAAAATCACAGTCCTCAACATCCATTCAGTCACCCTGGTTTCAAAACGTCGTCATGAAGTTTCAATGCTAATGAAGTAAATTTTGCTAATGTTTCTGTGGTCCTTTTGCCAGACCCCCAAAGAAGATTTACAAGATGATGATCAGCAGCGTGAACAGGGGGAGTTCTTTTTTTTATGAAATAAAAAGCAGCAACAGGTACTGCCATTACATTTAAGAAAGGGAAATTTAAGAAAGTCAATCAGAATTCAGTCCAGCAGAAGATTTTGTGAGTCATAAAAAAGGAACAAACTTGTTAACTTTTTGATCAGCATAAAGACTGCAGACTTCCATTCTAGCATACGCTCTATGGCTGGGAATGAAAGAGGAGACAAGACACACCAATATGAATGCCAATACTCACCGGCATAGTGAACTTAAGAGCGGACATGCTGAAAGAGAATAGCAGTCTGTCCTTCAGTATCCTGTTTCATATAGTGGCTTACCAGCAGGATCTGGAGGCCAAAGGCTCCCCTTGTTGTTGCTTTCTCCAGCATGGGTATTCAGAGGTACTCTGCCACTGAACATGGAAGTTCCATTTGATCATTATGACTAAATGCCACTGATGGACCTGTCTTCCATGAATTTGGTTATAAGACAAATGTGTAGTTCTTGCAAAAAGTTGGAAAGGGGCTATGAGAATCTTCAGTAGACTGGTTTCTTTTTTGGAATGGATACACACTTTAAAATGGGGGCCGTTTTCACATGGCCACACGCCCGGAAGATCACGCGAAACTCACGGCATAAAAGCGTCGTCCTAGCGCAATTTCCCGGCACGATCCCGTTTAATGGCCCTTTTTCTGACGTCATCGGGCCATTAAAGGGGATCATGCTGGGAGATTATGCTAGGAAGACGCTTCATGCCGTGAGTTTGCGCGATCTCCCGGGGCGTGTGTGAAAACGGCCAGGGTTCCAGTGGCGCTTCACAGTCAATCAGAATTCATTTCAGCAGAAGATTTTGTGAGCCAGAGCTCTCTTCATCAGATACATTGAAGTATCCATTAGGTTGATGCTTTTCAGTGCCTCTGATAAAGTGAGCTCTGACCCAGAAAAGCTTATTCTGAAATAAATTCTACTCGCCTAAGTCACCGTAGTATTCCCGTTTTATTTTGGGGCAACAGACTGACACGGCTACCCGCCTGGAATGATAACCCAGCATAGCTTCCCTTTCTGAAATGTAATGGCAGTACCTGTTGCTGCTTTTTATTTCATAAAAAAGAATCCTGGTCATATATTGCAGTCTGAAAGAGAAAGGCTATTCAGCACAAACAGAATGGGTAAAAAAATAGGGGGCTTCCAAAGGTGATGAAATGAGCAGGCTGATGTCTCATGGGACTCTGTGTCCCTCTGGTGGTAAGATAGCCAAGGAACCATTTTAATTTATGCATTGCATAGATCTGTTTGCTGTTACTGTTTATTTGGTGGTCTAAGGTTTTAAAAATAAGCTTATAAAGAAAGAAAAACTATTTTGTAATTCTTTCCTTGTATGAAACCTGTTGCCTATCTTTCTGTCTGTCCCCTCACCCTCATGCGGCATCCCTCCATGCCCACTACTCCAATGGCTTTGGGCAGTCTGTGCTATTCCAGAACACAAATCTGGCAAAGGAGCAAGGCACGCTATTCATTATGGGGTCAAGAAGCCACACATTCATTTAGTCGTGATTTTGTACCTTTTGAAAAAACAACTTTCTGGTAAGGACGACCATGGCTTAGATCATGTTCCTCATTTCTGCTTGTGCTCCTCTTTGTCCATTGTGGAGGTAGTCATTTCATGCTGGGCATCTGCCCGTTCATTCATTCATTCATGCATTCATTCATCTTTCTTCCCAATAGGGACCCAAGGTGTCTTACATAATCTCCGCTCCTCCATTTTATCCCCACAACAAACTTGTGAGGTAAATTAACATATGAATGCGTCAAGTTTCCATGGCAGAGTGGGCATTCAAGGTTCTCCCAGATCCTAGTCTGACATTCTAACCAATACACCATGTTGGGTCTCAATTTCTTTAAATACATTGATCCTGAATAAGCATATTTATCTTATTAAAGTATTTATATCCCACCTTTCCTCATGGCTCAAGTCACAATTAAAAACAAGCGTGTCTAATGCCAGAGGAATGTGATCCACGACGGACTGCCTTCACACAGGCAAAGAGAAACACAAGCAGAAAGATGTACAGTGCAGTCCTGTGCACAGTTAATCAAGTCTAAATCCATTGATTTCAATGGGGTTAGACTGGAGTAACTCTACAGAGGATTGCACTAATAGGAACCAAGCCATTAATCCGGGATCAGTGAGGATAAAATAAGTCTGCTCAGGGGTGCCTATAGATGTAAAGGCCAGGAAAAATTATGAGAAAATTTGGGGTAAGAACGGGCTTCATCCTCCTTCGAAGGGTTTGTTTTTAAATTGTGTCAGTGGGGAATTTGGAAATTGGGGGAAGGAAGGCATTGAAAAATAAGAACTCCAATGAAAGATTTTCTTTGCTGGAATAAGTAAAATGCTTTTTAAGACTAAATTTTACCACTCAAGCTACATAGCATGAAAATTAGTATATAAAACAGTCTACAATGTAGGATGACTGGGGAAGGCAATGGCAAACCACCCCATAAAAAGTCTGCCAAGAAAACGTCGTGATGTGACGTCCCCCCATGGGTCAATAATGATTCGGTGCTTGCACAGGGGACTACCTTTACCTTTTTACCTACAATGTAGGTAGGATACAATGTAGGATACATTAGGATACTTATGCACAAAAATGTTGAATATATGTTTATTGTTCAGATTTGATCAATTCTTTTATTTAGCACATAATCTGTATTTTCTATTTTAAACTTAATTTTTCCCTACCTGACAGAAACTAAGAAACATGTGCTGCGTAGGATGCAGCAGTTTCCAAATTTCTCTCAATAGTGTTCAAAATTTTGCCAGTTGAAAATGAAGGCATTTATACTTTTATATTTTATAAATATGACAAATAGTGTAATTATATGTGCTACGTTACAAATTATGAATTTATGATTATGCGTACAGGCTTTTTAAGATATTTTTAGATTTTTAAAATAAATCATGTATGGTAATTTTATATTGATAATTGTTAAATGGTTACAAATTTTCCTCATGGACTGTTCCTGCAAAAGAGGGAGAGTTAACAATGTATAATTCATTGCTTGCATCCAGCTGAAGAAACTATAAGTTGGCTGCAATTGATGGTGGTATTTTCTATCATCACAAAGAGAAGCTGGGTAATATTTTTGAAGGAGCACCTGACCCCATGCTTCACAAAAAATAGGGATGTGAATTTCCTTACAATTATACTAATGGAAGGGTAAAGTAGTATGTCAGAGCTACTTAGATGTTTCTCATCCACATGGTTTATCCGTCTGTAGTTTATCTTGTTTGAATCAAATATAATTTTCTTCTAATTTATAATTTTACTGTCAGGGAGTAATAGCTACGTGTTAGCTATGTTAGGGGGGAACTATGTTTTAGTTGCACAGGTGCAAATAATGTCTTGATGTGCAGCTATATGGGGAAGGCCATGTGCCCTACCAGCCACTAGTAACTGGGTTGCCTTCCCTTTACCCCAATAAACTTTCAGTAATTCTCATCTTACTCCATAGCTACAGGCTATGGATCACTAGCTCCTCAGGTGGTAATTGTTCATGTGAATTCATCCTTCATCTAACATCAAAGAGTAGTGTCAAAATATGATGAGGCGAGTGCTTGCACTGCCAGAGTTCTTGGGTGCTTAAACATAGCTGTTGCATAACCACTAGAGGGCAGTGTATCCACAGCTAATTGCATAACCACTAGAGGGCAGTGTAATTCCAGGCTTCACTGATTTGGAAATAGATTCCCTCTGAGCTGATGTTCTTTTTGCAACTTCAAGTTTTTAAATGACAGTCTTGAACGGTAGATTGAATTTTAAATATTTAACTATTTGAATATTTATATTACACTGTTTTACTGGCTAGTTTTTAATCTGTTTTAAAGTTTATATTTCATTATAAATGTTTTTAAATGGTTGTAATCTGCCCTGAGCCTGTCTGTGCAGGGAGGGCGGAATAGAAATCAAACATAAATAAATAAATATAATAATTCAGCATGGGCAGCATGTATTCTCAAAACAGAGTATATTCCCTATAGGACTGATAAAGCTTTGTTATCTATTCCCTTCTTACTATGTCAAAAGGAAAGCCTCTGACGCACACTGCCTCAGCACAACAATTTGAGAATAAAGGACTTAATCATGGCAGCTTTTTCACAGGAGATTATTAATGCATATTTATTGCCCTATTCTTCCATAAAGCAACAATAACCATGTTAAAACTGTAATGTTAAAGCAGCAATACAAATATTAAAATTACAGAAAATTAACAAGCAGATCAGTACTATACAATTGTGCAGGGCCGGCGCGCCCATGGAGGCCAGGTAGGCGGTGGCCTCGGGCGCGTGTGCACGGGAGGGGCGCTGGAGGGGGTGTTGGGGGTGGAGGCGCACGCAGCGAAGCTGGAGTGACTGGGCTGCCTTCAGCTACTGCTGCAGCCAGCCAGCCAGCCCCTTGCTGCCGCCGCCGCCACACGCGCCAGCCGGGCACAGCCTCTGTGCGCTGCTCAAGCAGCGGCTCGCGGCTTCTGCGCCCAGCTGGGGCGTGCGGCGGCGGCGGCACGGAGCTGGCTGGATGGCTGCAGCAGCAGCTGTAGCCAGCCCACGCCAGCTCCGCTGCGCGCTCCTCCACCCCAGCTGGGCGCAGAAACCGTGAGCTGCTGCTGGGGTGACGCACGGAGCAGCCTCCGCGCGCCTCCCCAGCCCCGGCTCGCAGCTTCTGCGCTCGGCTGTGGCATGTGGCGGCGGCGGCACGGGGCTGCCTGGCTGGCTGCAGCTACTGCTGCAGCCAGCCACCTCAGCTCCGCTGCACACTCCTCCGCCCCGGCCGAGCGCAGAAGCCATGAGCTGCTGCTGGGGCGGCGCACGGAGCAGCCTCCGCGCGCCTCCCCAGCCCCGGCTCGCAGCTTCTGCGCTCGGCTGGGGCATGTGGCGGCGGCGGCACGGGGCTGCCTGGCTGGCTGCAGCTACTGCTGCAGCCAGCCACCTCAGCTCCGCTGCGCACTCCTCCGCCCCGGCCGAGCGCAGAAGCCATGAGCTGCTGCTGGGGCGGCGCACGGAGCAGCCTCTGCGCGCCACTCCAGCAGCAGCCCGCAGCTTCGGCGGTCGGCATGCCGCCCAGCCCCCCTGCGGCGCGTGATGACGTCTGCGATGACGTCATCACGCCGCGCAGAGGCGTAAGGCACGCTGCCGCAGGCGCCAAAACCTCTGGCGCCGGCCCTGCAATTGTGCCTTTATGAACCCATTTGTGGGCCCTACGAAGTTGTCTAACAGGCAGGGGTTTCTTATGTATGTTGCTAAAATTTAGGCTCTGCTTTATCGGACAGTGCTTCAATCCCAGTTAGAATAATTTTTAGTAGGAGTCAAAATCTTCTACAACCACTGTCTCTAGCTTTTCCTCAATGCTCGGAATCATTAAACGAAGAAACATATTTGCTTTGTAACCAAGAAGAAAAACATTGGGCTAATTAACTAGATCCTTATTTGTCACTCTTCCCCTGTAACAAAGGGCTACTGATTCAATAGCAATAATCCTAGTCATTTTTGCTCAGCTCTCAATACAGAGTTGTGTGTTCTATGATATAGCATAGGGGTTAAATGGCTGGGCGCTCTACTGTTTCGAATCCCACTAGTGCCCTGAGCTCAGTAGACAGCCTTGGTAAGCCATTCCTCTCAGCCCCAGCTGTATTGTGGGGATAATGATAACAGTGTCTTTGTTCACCGCTCTTTGTGGGGCACTAATCTGGCTAGAAGAGTGGTATATAAGCACTATCATTATCATTATCATCATCATCAGGGCTTTTTTCCAGCTGGAATGCAGTGGAACGGAGTTCCGGCACCTCTTGAAAATGGTCACATGGCCAGTGGCCCCGCCCCCTGATCTCCAGACAGAGTGGCGCTGAGCGGCGCGGAGGGCAATCTAAACTCCACGCTGTCTGGAGATCAGGGGGCCACGTGATCCATTTTCACCTAGGGTGATTTAAACTTTAAAAAACTCCCCCCTTGCTCCAGCTGACCCAAAGTGACATCATTGTGCGGTCCTGAGTTCCACCACTGAGTTCCACCACCTCTTTTCCCAGAAAAAAAGCCCTGATCATTATCATTATGTCTGTAAAATATAGCAGTTGCACCTTATCTGCAGAATGGAGCAGATGCCTTTGCCCCTTTGTCTTATGGAATGAAGAGTTCACAACTACATACCAAAAGGGCAATAATCATCTTTTAGGAATGGCCGTCTTGTGCCTACGTGAAGTATTGTCCCTATAAACATTGTCCTGAAACCTTAACGGTTATGGAGAGGAGACTAGCTGAACAGTTCAATGTGCTTTAAAAATAAGTAATAGTTGTGAAACTGAGGAACATTTATTATATTGTTTGAAAATAAGCAAATGATTCTCCTTGGAACAAAGAGTCGTTTCTTTAAAGTGCAGACACTAAACCTAAGAACGGTTCAATGTCTGCAAGATTTGTATACTCAGCAAAAAGCCTTCTTGTGAGTTTTAATTTCTAAACACCATTCTCCGCTCTACTCCAAAATACATCACCAGCAACCTCTGTATAATCCACACATATTCCTCATTGATGTATTAACACAGTCTGATGCTATAAAACTGGAGGCCATGTTTAATTTTCTTCTGCATGTGCATGTGGAAGGTTTTGTGGCAGTGTTTGAAGATGAATTGGATGCTGGTCAGCCCTAGGCTAGAACTGGACTGCATGTACATTCATTCCTTTTTGAGTTTTCTCCTGGTTTGCCAGTCTGTCTTGAAGACTCAGTGTAGAAACAGTAAGGGACAGACGCTCATGAAAACCAGCAGCTGCTTCAGCCCTTGAATTATCCTGTCTCTTGAGTCTCCGGGGCCTTAATGAAAATAGCTTTGAACGTGTGTACAAAATCGTTGTCTGGTACTGGTCTCATGTTGGCTTTGCTGGGATTTGTAATTCATCCTGCAATCACTTCCATATCAGCTAATCCACTGCCCAGTTTTATGGAGACCCCGTGTGGTGACATCTGCTAGTGCAGACCACAGTTCACAGCCAGGACCAACCAAGACGTAGCTGCATTCAGAGGTATCTAGAGTAATTCCTACTTATTCCTTAAGGAATAGTTTGCTTATTTATTTACCCTACCTTTCTCCCCAGTGGGGGCCCAAAGCAGCTTGTATCATTCTCCTCTCCTCCATTTTATCCTCACAATAAACCTGTGAGGTAGGTTAGGCTGAGTGTGTGTGATTACCTGTGTGTGACTGGCCCAATGTCACTCAGCAAGCTTCCATGGCATTCGAACCTGGGTCTCCCAGATCCTAGTCTGACACTCCGACCCCTACACCACTCTGGCTCTCCAGTATATCTATTATCTAGTCCTTTCACCTTTGCTTTCTCTCTTATTATGAGGCACCCCTCTATTATGTAGTGCAAAACAAACATTCCTACACTGAATACATTTGCTCGTTCCATCCTATTGATGTCCAAGAGGGTAAATGCTGAATAAATAGCAGCTGTATGAGAAACACAATCAAAGCTATTTTTAATTAGTTGCCAGCTTGTTTTTGACATGGTTCCTGGGCCTCTAACAGCTGCAAAAGAGGCAGAAATTGAGTTGTTCAAGTCCCCCTCCGCATCATAGTATGTGCATAGTGGACAGCTTTACCCCCTAAATTCTGGCTCATTGTGCAGATGTTAATAGTACAGACGCCCAGCCAGAGAGAAGATGGCAACATTATTTCTAATGTTTCTTCCAGATATTACTACTGACAGTGCAGTCTTCAGGGGTAATAACACCTACCTACACTAAATGGTTCAATTGACCTATATTTATTACACAAACTGTTTTCAGGCATCCAGACCACAGCAAGTCTATAAAAGTCCTGGACAGTAACTTGGGATATCTAAAGTCTCATTTCATTTCAACTGGCACATAAACCTTACTAAGACATGAATAGGATCTGCCATTTCAAATTTTCATACAGCTGTCAATAGTACCATGACATCAGGGGACTTCTGGCAACCTAGCCTCTGTGAAATGTCTTCTGTGTTTATTAAAGGATGGTGTCACCACCACAAGAATCTTCTAAGACTGCCTATAGTTAGATTTCTGGTACAAGAATATGACCTTCCCAAGAGAAGTGGCATCCGGGCCCTGTTAAGTGGGTCAGCTTTCACTCGCCTCCTCAGCCTCTTATCCAATATATCTCCGCTTGCTGAATTGAGAAGCCATCTTAACATCATTAGCTTTGGACACTGTCACAAACTCAGTGATAAGGACTCTAATATTGGTTTGTGGGGATGTAATGAAACAGGTCACAATCCCCTTCCTCATCTACTTTCTAGAATGGATTTGTAAGTAGAGGGGTTTGATCTAATTCACTAGATAGTGGAAGGACCACTGATGGTGCCAACAATGGACTCCCCCTAATGAAAAATCCCAGGCAGCCTGTGCTATGATAGAGGAATGCAGATACGCAGGGATGCCTTGATCACACAGAAACAAAGCAATAAACTCTTCAGATTTCAGGCTGAGAGGAGACGAGTTTCCTTTATGGGGGCAAATAGGCAGGATGAAAATGACCGTTAGCCCACCTGCCAGGAAGTGGCCAGAGAGATGGCTATTTGGATATTCTGAGTTTGGCCGTAAAGGTTTGGGGACACGTGCCTTGATTTGATTGGAGAAGGTGCAAATCAGTACACATTGGTCCCATTCCCAGCTCGGACAGGAAAGGTTAAAAAGTTTAGACGCTGTGAAAGGTGCCAAGACGCAGGGAACAGTGGCGAAATGAAGTCTGTCTGGACTAGCCTCTATTTTCAAAGTTTCAGCAGTCTTGTGTTCATTCCAGGAGATGCCAAGGTAACACCACTGAGCGTAGAACTTAGTGGGACTCGTTTTTGTTTTTCGCTCTGTAACACCCTGTAGTGTTTTGACACACTGTTTTTTTTAATTCTGCTGTGAGCTGAGACTGTGTTGTAGTAAATAATGATCTTTAAAGGTCTCAGACTGTGGTCAAAGATCCCTTCCAAGGTGCCTGGCTGCTCATTCACACAGACAAGAACACCTCATTGGGCTACAGAGGGTAGCTACACCCAGAGGAGAGTGTGTGTGTGTTTGTGAAGGCATTCACACACATAGCCCCTAGCTGCACCTCAAGCCACAAATAGCAAAGTGGCAAAGCTGGAGTGGTGGCAACCGGACCAAAGAAAGAAGAGAAGAGGGAGGGCTGGGAGGAAGCCAATATCCTCATCAGGGCTTTTTTTCAGCAGGAACGTGGGGGAACAGAGTTCCGGAACCTCTTGAAAATGGTCACATGGCTGGTGGCCCCGCCCCCTGATCTCCAGACAGAGGGGAGTTGAGATTGCCCTCCTCGCCACTCAGCGGCACGGAGGGCAATCTCAACTCCCCTCTGTCTGGAGATCATGGGGCGGGGTCACCAGCCATGTGACCATTTTCTCCAAGGGCAAACCCACTGAGTTCCACCACCTCTTTTCCCAGAACAAAAGCCCTGATCCTCATGCATGCAGATTTCCTACCATCAGTTATGCAAAGACGATGATAGGGGGAGGGCGGGGAATCTATTATAGTGGCAAATACTATCAGCATTCCACATTCCACCATGAAGTGAGTTTCCATAAACATATACTCCAGCTGCCTGGAACACGAAATGCAGACAACATGAGGTGAATTGCAGGACAAGTATATACAATTTTTTTATTTATGTCATTTCTAGTCCGCCTTTCTCACTGAGACTCAAGGCGGGTTACACAGGGTGAGTCAATTTCAAGGACATTTCCATAAACAAGACCATAGGATAAATAAGCAGAAGTTTACAAAGACATAGTATTGGCAGAAATCCAACACAGAGTTGAAGAAATGCTGAAACAGAACATAAGCAATTCTAGGGCTGCCATTAGACAACATGAAGCACAGGTTGCTCACAGGAGCACTTATTTAAAACAACAGATAGTACATAAGGCAACATAGTGCTGAAGTCTGTGGTCCTGAACTCATTCGCGAAGCAAGATGCTCAGAGACTACTCACTGTGGGGATATAACACTTGGTACTGTTAATTATAGTTGCCTTGGGAATGACACTGAAAACCTGTTTCCTTGTAGCAAACTGGTCCCATCCCCTGATTTTTGAAGGCAACGAAGCACTCAACAGTTGTAAGCGTCCTTGCCAGAAGGATAGAATGAAAGAGTAGAGTCCCCGGTAAGATCATAATTCTGCGATTTGGTTGCTAATAGGCCTTAGTCACACAAACAGTAATGGTATGGATTTTGTAATAATGGCTGGGTATCTGCTTCAAGAACTTTTATGTGGTGTAAAGCTCTTTCTAGGTATGTCCTCTCAACTATACTGCCACTTAAAAAATTATTTTGAAGAGCTGTACATAGACCTCTGAACTTCATAAGGACAAACCATTTCTAGAGGCTTGCGTTCCATTTGCAGGTGCAACATTATCGTAGTTTTACTTCTAAGCCTTTTTAAAAATTGCAGCGTGGTGTTCCTGCACATATAATATTCAAAAATTGCCGATGGTGCCTATGGAAGTTGCCCTCTACCACCACTAGCAGTTTCAGCATAATCTATAGAGAGTAAAGTGTGCTCCAAACTGATGGGCAAATGTTTTTGAGAGACCCATCTTTCATTGCTTTCAGTGCGACCATCTTTTTGTCTTTTGGGGGTGTGTGGATGTGGTGGCGCCCCCTTTATGTGTAAAGGTTTTACAGCTAAGAAGACTAAATAAGCCTCATATGATATAAAAGGCAGGAAAATGCATCTTGGTACTTTTTTATTTAGTGTGATAAAATATTCTTGGTAGATGTTACTGTAAAACCACCCATATCTTCAATTCAGACTCCCCCCCCCCCCCACATTGTTTGGGAAACATTCAGCAAAAATGCACTGTGATTTTCATTTATTTAAAATATTTTCAAAGCTGACGTTATTTTGCATCCTTCATAGCACAGGCAAGAGACCTTTTCTTGCTCCTTGGTTGGAATGGCTGGTTGCCTTTAAAATTACAGTCTGAATAAACAGGAAAACACAGAAACATTCTGATGAAAATTCACTCAAAAAGGACTTAGGCTGGCAATCCATCTGTTTCTCATGTGTTTTGGTCCTTTTGTAAACTTTGTTTGCATTATAGATTTATACAGCCAATTGGTTTCTTCTTTATTCCTGTGCGTTTGTATATTTATACCTGTTGGAGGGGCTCGGTGGTACAGCATCCACTTTGCATGCAGAAGGGGTCCCCGTTTCAATCCTTGGCATCTCCAGTTAAAAGGATCAGGTAGTGGGTGATGTGAAAGACCTCTGCCTGAGACATGACCTTGATGGACCACTAATTCAGCATAAAGGAGCTTCATATGTTTCGTTGTTGGTATACTGAACATTGTTTGTAATTGTATGCTAGTGACATATTTTTCTCTTATGGTGGGCCCAGATGGTGATTTCAGTTTGTAGTTTCCAATATACACCTATTTTATATACCTTCTTGAACTTTTGTACTCTGGTTTTTGCACGAAAACCAACCCACCCTGCTCCATCTTTTCCCACCTCCGCCATGTCTTTGCTGTTCCACCACCTACCTAGAGCATTGTTCCATGACCTTTCACCCATCTTGCTTTCCTGCCAACCATTCCTCTAGCTGCACCCTCCATGCCCATCCCTTTCGCCGCTCCAGCTTCTACCCAATACCCATCACCACACTCCTTTCCTGACCCATGCCTTACCTGCTGACTATGCTATGCTTGGGAGGGGAGGTAAAATGGGTGGCTGGCAGGGAAATTCCCCAACATGATTTTCTTTCCCCAAGTGTTAAAAAATCTTTTCTATCCACACCCCAACAAATTAAGTGAGGAGTGGTTCCTCATGTTTTCTCTGTGTCTGGACCCCTATTATAACTCTGGCCATCAGACTCTCATATGACTCCTTGGAGAACAGACCATTGCCTGATTTTGACCATGCCATGTCCCTGGTACTTTGACAGTACTTCTTAGAAACCAGGTCCAGTGACACAAAGGTATTAAATATATGGTGGTGGAGAGTGCCCTCAAGTCATAATTGACTTATGACAAACCCTGGTGGGGTTTTCATGGCAAGAGTCTAACAGAGGTGGTTTGCCATTGCCTGCCTCTGCAACCCTGGTCTTCATTGGTCTCCCATCCAATTACTAACCAAGGCCGACCCTGCTTAACTTCTGAGATCTGATGAGATCAGGCTCACCAGGGCTATCCAGATCAGGGCCACTAAATATATGCCTGGAATTTATTAGCAAGTTAGGATTACAGATTACCAGCCATGTTCTTACATACTGCAGTGTCTTGGCTGTTTCAGTAAATTCGTTGAATAGCAGGGATCCAACAGACTTGCAGGTGTGAAATCCCCTCCCACCCACCTTGCTTGCTCCCATCCACTATCCTGCAGCCCCACAGCTTCCTCTGGCTTGGCTCAAGCAGCAGCAGTGGCCCAGGTTCCTCCTCCTCCCTCCTCAGCAGTCAAAAGGGGAGGGAGAATCCAACTTGCTCACCTCTCCACAATCTGCCTCCCCATACCACCACTGTGCCTACTCTCCCCAGCACTCTGGCATCTATTGCCCTCCCCGCTGCTCTGCCCACCCACCCACCACCTCCTCAACCACTCTGCTTGCCCTCCTATCCCTCCAGCACTCTGACCTCTCCATTCTGCAGGAGTGGCAGCTTACACTCTTCCCTCCTTCACCTATCTGCAGCATCACCCCTCTCCCAGCTATCTGGCTTAGGTAGCATCTCCCTCACATGCCTTCCAACTAGGGTTGCCTGGCCCCCTCAACCTCCCAGCAGGGGACAGGGTCCTGGCACTTACCTCTGGTCTGAAGGGGGTGTGCACGCGCAGAGCGCGTGCCTCCACAGGCGCGATGATGTCGCTTCAGGAGTGACATCATCGCGCCCCCTGGGCAGGCCCATTTTCAGGTGCTGTGGAACGCTCCTGTGCTCCGCAGGGCCGGAAACAGGCCATTCTGCCGTGGAAATGGGCCCAATCCGTGGCAGAACGGGCCTATTTTGGATGCTACAGAGCTCAGGAGTGTTCCTGCGCTCTACAGCAGCTCAAAAACAGGCCCAATCCGCACCAAATGGGCCCATTTTGGGTGCTGCGGAGCGCAGGAGCGGGGGATCCCTACTTCCAACAGAGATAACGTTGTCTGCACAAGAGCAGACATCATGCCTCTGTTTGGGGAGATTTAAACCCCTCTCCAGTTTTTAAAATTGTTCATATGTTTCTGCAGCCTTGGCAGATCTTTCAAGTTTGTAGGAAAATGTCCCTTCTCCCTACATGCCCCTGATCCACAGATTTAAGTAGCCACAAGATAGGCCTAGATTGAGAATTAGATACATCAATATATAGAATCCCAAAAGCTTACCTTTAGAGGAAGATCCAATAGTAATGAAGCGTGGCCTCTTTTTCCATGGTGGTGCCCTCAAATCAGAGTTGACTTATGACAAACCCTGGTGGGGTCTTCATGGCAAGAAACTATCAGAGGTGGTTTGTCATTGCCTGCCTCTGCAAACCTAGTCTTTGTTGGAGGTCTCCCATCCAATTACTAACCAAGGCCAACCCTGCTTAGTTTCTGAGCTCTAACAAGATCAGGTTCACCTGGGCTATCCAGGGCAGCGCCTTTTCCTCTAGAATGTCAACTAAACTACAAGTTATTGGGGGGGGGGGGTAGTTGGATTAGGGTTCCCTGGAAACAACACACTTTCCTTGTAGCCACACAGTAGCTAAGGGGAAATGCATTTTTAGACTCTCCAGGGGCCCCAGTTTGGCTCAGAACTGCAGCATGTGGAAGGAGAGGCTCCTGCCTTCACTTTCATGGTATTTTCCTGAGCTAAAACAGCCACAGCAGGAAGTTATTTCCATAAATCTGGAGCTGCGTGCACTCCATGTGCAGCATCAGATTTTTGCATATAATTGCCATGGAAATTCTCACCTGTCACCACTGTTCTGAGCTGACTCAGGCTCCTAGGGACTTCAAAAGGTATTTTTTCACCCCACAGGGAAAGTGTGTTGGGTCCAGGGGACTCCAGCCCAACTCACCAAAAAACATAATGTGTAGTTTAGCTCCGAGCTGCTGCTATGCTGTAAACACAACACATAAGTGTTGGTCTTACCTGCACTGGAGGACAACTGTAATTCAGCCCCCAAAGGCTGAATCCTGCTCATTTGACTATCTCTGTTGTTTCTCAGACATGTTGAATTGGTAACAAGATAAAGAAATAGCAGAAAGCACTTGCAAAACAATTCATTCCTCAGAAAAACAGTGCTACAGAAGTGCTGGCTCAAACTATATCAAAAGGAACTACTTCACTGAGTTTTTAGGCAAAGCATGATTTATTTTCTACCGGAATCAATAAGGAAAGACTACAGGACTACTACAGCATTCAAAAACGTCAGGGGACATATGCATTTTGCATACATTCCCAGTTTTGGCACTGCAGTGGATTTATTCTTCACTTTCTATCACCACCTGTGAAAAAACAAAATTCCAAATTTGATTCAATAGAGAATATATGCAGCTGCAGTCACTATTAGGTTTACCAGGACTTCTGGGCATGGAAGTGGGGGGCAGGGCGGGGTCATGGAGTGGTGGCCCAATGCAAAGACTTACTTTCCACGTATGTGCGCTCTTGGAGCACTTCCACATTAGACCAGGAATGACATTATGCCCAGCCCGATGCAGAAGTGACAGGACATGCAAGGGGATGATTTAGTAAAAACTGGCCCCCAATCTAGTGTTTGGGGCTGATTTTTACTAAGCCAACCCCACGCCCCATAACTTCTGCATCATGCCAGGAATGATGTCATCCCTGGTCTAGTGTGGAAGTGCTCCAGAGCATGCAAGAGCCCATCCCCACCCCTCCCTCCACTGCCAGCCCGGTGAGAGTTAGTGGGGCCAGAGGCTGGGAGCAGGGGATCCTCCACCCCTTCTAGGGGGACTGGTAACCCTAGTCACTATCAAGACACAAATAAGTATATTTGGGCTATTTACATGCAATTGATTACAATACAAACATCAGAATCTGATTTAGGGCCAAACAGCATTTTTGTATTTTTAACGAGTTAAGTTTGGGGAACTCAACTTACTACTCCCATGTAGTAAGCAACTAACACTTGATCAAGTGGAGCGCAAGTGAACGGCAAGTGATCAGGGAGGAATACACGTGAGTCTGTTCACTTGCCAGGCAAGTGTAATTCGTCACGTAGCTTGGCTCTTATTCGATGCTGCAACAACTGCATCTTGCCACTGGAGAAGACTGTTTCACATCTGATAATGAAGAAAAACTTACCTTTGTGGTCGAAACTTCTCTGGTCTTTGCTCGGAGCTTATTGACCTGAGACTCAGCAATATCGGCCCTTTCCTCAGCCTCTTCCAGCTCGTGTTGTGCTTTTCTGAATTTGGAGAGGTGAACGTTGGATTGTTCGTCCTGTAACCAGAAAGAAACCACAGAAAACAACTCAGCCCCAACAGCTCAAAAGGGCTTTAGTATCACAGAACCTTGTGCATATTTTTCAAAAGGCAGAAAGGATGCTTGTGTATTTTGAATAACTCACAGCTTCCTCTGCTTGTCTCTTGTAGGATTTGACTTTCAGCTGAAGCTTATCCACCAGATCTTGTAGCCTAATCACATTCTTCCTGTCCTCTTCACCCTGGAAGTAGAGGCATATGAGGTGATGCTGCACACTGTCAAGGGGAAGAAGACCTGGGAGGCAAGGTGCTTGGCATCCCTCTTACCTGGAAAGTCATTTCTTTGACTCGCCGTTCATACTTGCGGATACCTTTGATGGCTTCTGTAGCTCGCTTCTGCTCTCCCTCAAGTTCAGACTCTAGCTCTCGGATCTAGGAGGTCAAATAAGACACGGCTTGGCAAAACTGAGTCAGGAGGAGGCTCTGAACTGTGGAGAGAATTGATAGGTATCACCCGCCCTCCTTCAATCCCAGTGCATACCCTGGCCTCCATTTTCTGGATCTGTTTCTTTCCTCCTTTTAAGGCAAGCTGTTCTGCCTCATCCAGGCGAAGCTGCAGGTCCTTCACGGTCTGATCCAGGTTCTTTTTCATTCTTTCCAGATGGGCACTGGTGTCTTGCTCTTTCTTTAGCTCTTCTGCCATCATGGCCGCCTTGAAACATACACAATAGATATGGATTAATGGGCCAAAGGAAGCACACTAAGAACAAAGACAGGAGCTCAGCTCAGTTTGAAAGTTCAGCTTTTGATCCCAGAAACAGCCTGTCGTAACAAGTTCTAATGAATGAACCAACACTGAATCAAACAACCAACGTGTGGGGTTGACTATATAATATTGTACAGAAACATTTGTGAATTTTCAGAGTATCTTTATAATAGCGATGATGCAAGAGTGGTACACGAATATCATTCTTCAAGGTATGAGTGTGTGGCACCCTTCAAAAGCATATGTGCCAGAGCAGGTTTTCTGTGAGGCGATCCAGAGTGGCTGGGAGTTCCATGTGAACAATAACAGCCATCAGGAAACAGGCATTCACGTGAATTTCACAGCTACATGCGATTGCCTCATGGAAGAGCACAGCTAAAGCATACCTGTGTGTAAGACATATTTAGGTTCCTTATTTAACCGATAGGCCTCTTGCCTCCATTTTTCCTCACAGAAGGCAAACATTCAACAGGCATTGCTTTTCCCAGTACAGAAACGCAACAAAAGCTGCACCCAACTATTTGCAAACAATATTCTAGGTAACAAGACTAGGCTTTCTCAAAAATGATCCTGTAAAGCTGAGATTTGTCCATTTATTTGCTGTACAATATGGTCAGGGGCTTCAGCAACTACATCATAGATTAACTATGCAAATATTTCAGGCGAGCTGAAAGTACACCTGGAAGAGTCTACAGAATCACACTGGGCTCAGCATATTAGCTAAAAGTGAATGAAACTAAGGGCAAACTGAGCAAAATTTAACTCATGGGTCAGTGTTTCAGCCACAAGATTCATTCATTATAAATCATGTGTCTAATTTTCCAGGACTGCTTATTATAAACTTCTTTATAGTACAGTATCTTAGTTTCCTCCAAGGCTGCTCTGGGTTATTAGGCTTCAAGCTCACTGTTGTATTTAAAAGGACTTCTATCCTTTAATTTCTCTCTTGCAACCTTAGAGTCTTACCTGCCTTGCCCCCTTTCTTTGCAAGTATACTTCTTTTGTTTGGGTATCCTATGTGGATTTTCCAAGTACCAAGATACGAAAGGTCAGGGTCCATTTGTGATTCTCACCCTTGTATAAACTCACTTGTCTTGTGATAAATGCCCTTACTGTCTGCCTCTTTCTTTACATCTCTGAAGAAGCTAATAGCACAGACGCTTGCTAATCAGAGAATTTTTTTTTTGGCAAAAACCAAAAGAGAAACATAAAGCCTTACATCTGTAATTGCCTTCTTGGCCTTATCTTCTGCATTTCTGGCCTCTTTAATGGCATCTTCTACTTCACTTTGAAGTTGAGAAATATCCGTTTCCAGCTTCTTTTTTGTGTTAATTAGGCTAGTATTCTGAAAACGAGAAAGTAAAGATGCATTTGTGTCTTTTCAGCCCAAATGTGCTGCAATTTGTAGCAATGATGATCAAATTACTCCTGACAAACCCGAAGGTAGTATACTTCTGATTATCAAATGCTGAGGACTAGCAGTAGAGAATGGCTATCACAGCTATGCTTTGCTTGTGAACTTCTGTGGAGCATTGGGGTGGCCATTGCTGGACACAGAATGCTGGAGCTTCTGCTGCTGATTAATAGTCCACCTTTCTCCCTGAGATCCAAGGCAGATTACACAGTACAAGTGAAAATACAATATCATCAACAGCTAGGACATTCACTGAGCAAAGTACAATAACGAACAACAGTTAGGACATTCAGTGAAAGAGATACAATAGGGAACGGTAGCAGAAAATTTGAAAACAAGCATAAAACCAAAGCACAGAGATGAAATCTTTCCGAAACAAGTGTAACTAATTTACATGGCATGTTCAGCAACGTGGAAACTCCCTAGTAGGTGCAGGTCTATATCAGCAGACAATATCCAGCACAGCAGCATATAGTCCCTGCCCCACCAATGCCTCTTTCTGAGTTACTTCTTACGAATCAAAGATCTAGTCCATACCTGCGTATGTAAGAGCTGCACACGCTCAGTGGCATCCAAAAGTTCTTGTTCAGCTATCTTCCTGCCCCTCTCTGTCTGTTCCAGAGCTGCCCGGAGCTCCTCAATCTCAGCTACCATCAGGTTAGCCCTACGTTCAACCATGGCCAATTGTTCTTTCAAATCTTCTTGACCTCGGAGGGCATCATCCAAATGCAGCTGTGTATCCTAAACACAAGCAATAATATATTCAGCGGGGTTGATTATTAGGGCAACGATTTAATACCTCTTGTAGAAATGATCACTGGGAAAGATACCTTGAGCTGTCCTTGGACATTTCTGAGGTGTTTCTGTGTCTCAGCAGCTAGGCGGTTGGCATGGCTTAGTTGAACTTCCATTTCATTTAGATCCCCTTCCATTTTCTTCTTAATCCGCATGGCTTCGTTCCTGCTGCGTATTTCTGCATCCAGAGCGCTTTGCATCGTGTCCACAGTTCTCTGGTGGTTCCTCTTTAACTGATCGATTTCTTCATCTTTCTCAGCAATCTTTCTATCAATCTCAGATTTCACCTGGGTCAATTCAAGCTGAACGCGAAGGATTTTGGCCTCCTCGTGCTCAAGAGCTGCCTACAGAAGGAAACATTGGACAATAAATTAAATATTGCTATTCAGAAGTAATATTCCTTGAAGATAGGTCTTCTTTTTGAAGTTACCGTAATATGGTAAAACCTACTTATTTAGGGGGCTAATACTTCAGTATTAACTGGAAGTTCATTGGAGAAGCTTCCCAAAACAGTAGGCATAAGGAGGCATGAGAGACGCCTGAGCTGTACCTAAAGTAAGGCTAAGTGATAGTCATACTATGGTGTCCATCTGCCAAGCAAATGGGAAGAAACCAGGTTCAAATCAAGTTCAGTGTGGCTGCAATGAATTAGTACCACCAATCCCATCAAAATATCCAGGCAGAAGCATGGTTAATGACCATATGTGTTCACTTCATTCACTTGACGTCTTACCTCAGCTTCCTCTAGAGCCATCTGCATGTCCGATTTCTCCACCTCTATCTGCTTCTTGGCTTTCTCAAGTTCATGGATAGTTTTGCCACCTTCAGCAACTTGTTCTGTAAGATCAGCTATTTCCTCTAGATAATTTTAAAAAATGGATAGAAATGTCTTATAAAGTAATACTTGGAAAGCGAAATGCCTATAGAGTAATTAAGTACATTGAAAAAGACGTATCTGAAAAGTTGCTGCACAGAAACAGAGTTCAGCTTAAGAAAAAAATTGTCCTTGCTGCACCATCCCTGTTTGCACAACATTTTTTTGTACATGCAAGAAATCCCAACCATCCTCAGGCATGTACTGATATAAGCAAATGTAGTGTGGGAACTCTAAAATCTCAGCTAAATCAGTAGCAATTTTTGCCAGCCACTGCAATACAGAAAATTCTGCCAACTATACCCATTGTCAGCTGTTTCATGTATAATATATGTATGCATAGATATGCACATGCATATATTATATATGCAAACACATTCCCTTGGGAGATCCAGTCTACACATGTGAACAAAGAGACCTACTCATGTGAACAAAATAGTATTGTGATAATGGTTGTTGTGGGTTTTCCGGGCTGTATTGCCGTGGTCTTGGCATTGTAGTTCCTGACGTTTCGCCAGCAGCTGTGGCTGGCATCTTCAGAGGTGTAGCACCAAAAGACAGAGATCTCTCAGTGTCACAGTGTGATAATTGTGATAATTGCATTTTTGTTGTCACACCAGTATTTGCAAGTAACCTCTCTGAACAAAACAGTCTTATCACTGAAAACAGCCATTAGCAATATCTGATTATTCCAGAACTCTCCTTGGCCATTTCCACACACGTTGAATAATGCACTTCCAGTGCACTTTAGCAATCCTTTGGAAGTGGATTTTTTGTTCCACACATGGAAAAGCCGTTCCAAATGTTCACTAAAGAGTATTGAAAGTGGATTATCCAATGTGTGTGGAAGCAGCCCTTGTCTGGAACAGTCACTTTTGATTAACATGGGACAGAGACAAACAACACACATATTCAAGGTCCTTAACACTAGAGAAATCAAAAAGAGTCCAGTAGCACCTTTAAGACTAACCAACTTTATTGTAGCATAAGCTTTCAGGAATCACAGTTCTCTTCGTCAGATGCAGAGAACTGTGATTCTCGAAAGCTTATGCTACAATAAAGTTGGTTAGTCTTAAAGGTGCTACTGGACTCTTTTTGATTTTGCTACTACAGACTAACACAGCTAACTCCTCTGGATCTTAACACTAGAGGGCAGTCTTGTATGATAAGACAAGAGGCTGGGTGGAAGATCAGCAACTGGGCCCAGGACTTTTAAAGTGCAATAGCATCCTTTCTGGACCCTGATTCAAATCAGAGCTGTGGCATTGGCATAGAAAGAGGTTAACCCTTCTGCTCCAGTACTATTTGACCAACGGAAATGCACAAACTTTCATGCTGTTATTAGCCCTGGAAGAAATAAAAAAATATTTGTATTTCCTTCTCTGTCAAGATTAATGACAGCATGGTGGACAGGGGGCAGTTTTGATTAGCAAAACTGTGAACAGCTAAAGGGATTAAGTCTCCCACCCCTCCTTTGCTTGGGCCTTGATCTGAATTGGACTCCACAATGTTGCTAGTTTCAATTGGGTAGCCATGTTGGTCTGTAATAGAAGAACAAGGTTTGGTCCAGTAGCACCTAAGCTTTTGAGTCAGACAAAGGGAGTTTTGACTCTCAAAAGTTCATACTCTGGAAATGTAGTTGGCCTTTTAAGTGCTACCTGGACCCAAATCTTACAATGCTGGCAGCTATCTTTTAAAATGCTCTGAAGATTATGTCTAGCCATGGACCTGAGCCGCCTCCTAATTCCTGGTCTTAAACGCTGATTTGGGTTAAACTAAGGGCCAAGCTACACATGACGAATGACACTTGAACGGCAAGTGGATTGAGTGGAGAGCAAGTGAACAGGGAGAAATACACTTGCCATTCAAGTGTCATTCGTCATGTGTAGCTTGGCCCTAAGATGAGCAGTTACTGAATAAGTATCAGCATTCCTGACATGGAGTTACAATGACAGAGAATTTCTGCCTGTCAAGCAACAAAGGCAGAGAGATTGTCAGGAGGAAAGTGTCAAGCATAGTTTGCTCCTGAGACCCTCTCTGAAGTACAAATCATGGTTATTACAGCCAAAATACCCAAGTGAAAGAAAGGCCCAAACAAGGCACTCACGTTGTAAATTCTTGTTTTCTCGTTTGATTGTTTCCAGCTGATCCAGCGTTTCCTCATAAGCATTCTTCATTTTGAAGAGTTCAGTGCTCAAGGAGCGGGCTTCTTTTAAGGCCCCTTCCAGCTCTGCCTGGCTTTCTTCATACTTCGATTTCCATTCCGCCAGAATCTTAATATGGAATTTGTTTGGGTCAATGAATTGCCATATTTATTTTGCCTGTTGCTAAGGTGCCTTTTGCTATGGTGGAGCTTCTCTTCCTGTTAGTTTTTTCTCCCAGAAGCTTAACAATAGAAGTGACCAAAGCACCCTCCCTCTGATTCCACCTTGGCTGCCAACTCTGGGTTGAGAAATTTCTGGAGACGTGGGAGTGGCTACAAGTGACGCCTGACACAGGTTGGACACTTGTCAGCTTCCCTCAAGTTTGGATGGGAAATGTAGGCATCCCGGTCTTGCAGCTGTAATGGAGAGCCAGGCTGTAAAACCAGGACGCCTACATTTCCCATCAAAACTTGAGGGAAGCTGACAAGTGTCCAGGATGTGTAAGACGTCACTTGTAGCTTGGCTTTGAGAAGGGAAGGTTAATGCCATACAGTCCAGCCTCCTGCCATTTTCTCCATGGGAACTGATCTCTGTTGTCTGGAGATCAGTTGTGATTCCAGGAGATCTCCAGGCCCAAGCAGGAGGGTGTTCATATATTGAACACATGAAGCTGCCTTCTGCTGAGTTGGGACATTGGTCTATAAAGGTTAGTATTGTCTATGCAGACTGGCAGTGACCCTCCAGGATCTCAGGAGGAGATCTTTCACATTGCCTATGATCTGGTCCTTTTTTTTTTCCCTTCTGGAGATGCTGGGAATTAAACTTGGCACTTCCAGCAGGCAAAGCAGTGTTCAAAGCATACCTTATCAAAATTCCTCTGCTTCTTATCAAGAGCAGCCGCCTGGGCGTTTGCTCTCTCGACATCCACCATCATGTCTTCCACTTCTCCTAGCAGCCTCTGTTTGGTTTTCTCCAGGGAAGCACATTTGGAATTCACAGCTTCTACTTGCTCCTCAGCTTCTTGAAGCCTCTGAGCAAGTTTCTTCCTGAATGAAGTTAAGGCCACAAGAATAATGATGTCTCAGTTAGTTACACTACGCTTAATTAAACCACACAAGGCAAATGGAGGCTTAAACCTCAGGAAACCTGCGTGCTTGCTGAACTGCATGATTATTGCTGTGCTGTCTGGTCTGCTTCTTCTAGCAGACATTTCAAATTGGAGAGTAAAGTGGCCACATTGCAAATGTCTGTATATCAGCAAATGCAATCCTGACTGATTTTAACAAAGTGCACAGTCTTCCCTTTCTACAGACATTACGTGGTGGCTTAAGGGGTGCACCAGATCATCAAGGCAGTAAGAGAACACAAGAAAATGAAGGAAGGGAAGACGGGAGTAACAGTAACTCTGTCCTGCTCTACTAGCCCTTGTAACATCTTATAAGGCTGCATACAGACATACAAAGGAACAGAGGGGGGGAGGGGGCAGAGTTTGTTAGATCCCTGCTGCTCTTCATTTTTGTTCCTGTAGCGCCTGTTGCTCTCCTGCAAGTTCAAATGAGCTTTAATGATTCAACATTACGGGCCAACAAGTGTATTCAATTAAAAGATTGTTCAGCACTTTTTTGTTTTCAAAAAAGGCCTTTTTTTTGGCAGATTGAAGAGGGAATAGCTTCATGGCGGACACAGAACCAGCCACTCAGCACTGTGGAAATCCAGTTTCTCTTTGAAAGCTGCCCCTCCCCACAAGTCTGAACCTGAACCAGGGGAGAAGGCTGTGTGTGTGTGTGTGTTGCAATTGTGGTGAGTTTTCTTCTACATCAGGTTCGGTGAAATATATGTACCTAAACTGTATTACAACAACCCGTTCCCAAATGCCATCTTCTCCCTACCCTCCTGGTTTTGTACCCTCAAATATCAGAAAGTCGATAAAAGGGTACACATGTTGCATCTTCAAGGGTGTGGCCATCTTGAAATTCGGGATATAATTTTCATTAGCCCCTATACCATTAATAAAACGAAATACCAACTCCTCTGTTTTTTAAACTACAGCGCCACTTCCTGCTCCTAGACTTACTTGGCCTCTTCCAGCTCTTCTGTGCGTTGAATGGCATCGGTTTCATATTTAGTTCTCCACTGGGCCACTTCGCTATTGGCCTTGGACAGGGCTCGCTGGAGCTCACTTTTGGCTTCTTGTTCCTCTTCATATTGTTCCCGGAGTAAGTCACAGTCATGGCGGGCGGATTGTAAAGCATGGGCTAATGCATTCTTAGCCTAAGAATTCACAGCACACTATGCTTTCATTTGCAGTTAAATCCAGTGGATAAACTTTTACATACGTAACAGCAGACAACGCTTCTAGTGTTTTGTGTAACCCCTTAGAATTATAATCAAATTTTCCAACCAAAATCATTGTCAGGCAGAGGACAGTATATTCAAACAAACTGCGTTCTTTGAGTTAACTGTGTAATTTCTGGTACTGGAGAACTGTACTGTATACTCAAGAGTGTGATTTTGATTCAGCAATGTGCAAGCAGAAATGTAAACAAACTTAGCACAATTCCATTTGTGCAAGATCCTGTACAATACCTAGCACTTTTCTCCCTGTGGCCGTTTTCACAAAGCCTCCAGAAGATTCGCGCGAAACTCACAGAACGAAGCATTTTCCTAGTGCAATTTCCTGGCACAATCCTGTTTAATGGCATGATTTCTGATGTCATCATGCCATTAAAGGGGATCGTACCAGGAAATCGCGCTAGGAAGATGCTTCATTCCATGAGTTTTCTGCGATCTTACAGGTGCGTGTAAAAACGGCCTATATCTTATAAAGCCAGAAATTGATTGTACAAGATGTTGTACAAACAGAAAAGCAGTTCGAGATATGCTGTGTTTAACTTAGCACAAGTTGTTAGCGTAAGGTCCCCCCCACCCACCCATACTTCTGCTTGCACAAGGACCCTAGTGCATGCAGAAATCTTCTGGTGGATCCAACCCTATATTTTAGGATTTCTTGGTTTCTATGAATGAATCAGACAGCATATAAGAACAGCAGAATCAATGCTCTAATAATAAGTTGGCTACCCAGCAGTGGTAGAACATAAGAACAAAATAAGAGCCTGCTGGTTCTGAACAATGGTCCATCTAGTCCAGCATCCTGTTTTACTCAGCAGCCAACCAAATGCTCTGAAAGGCAAATAGGGCATAGAGACCAGAGCCCTCTGCTGCTATCGCCTCTCAGCACTGGTATTCAGAAGTTTGCTCCCTCTGTAGATTGATCACCATTGATGGACCTCTTCCTCCATAAATCTGTCTAACCCGCTTTCAAAGCTACCTATGCGTGCGGCCATCACACTATCTCACACTCATTGAGTAAAGAAGTATTTCTTTTTTTTCTGTTCTAAACCAATTTCCCAACTATTTCATTACATGCCCCCAAGTTCTAGTATTATGGGTTAGGATTAGGAAGAAAAAGCTCCCTCTATCTACTTTTTCAACCCCATGCATAATTGTATAAAACCTTTATTCTGTCTCCCGTTAGTTGTCTTTTTTTCCCCTAGAGTGAAAGGTCCCAGACTCTCTTTCCTTACACAAAAGTTGCTCCAGCACCCTATTCATCATGGTTGCCTTCCTTTGTAATTTTTCCAGTTCTATAATGTCCAAAACTGCAGACAGTATTCCAAATGAGGCAGTACCATAATTTTATATAAGGGCGTTGCAATATTGGCTGTTTCATTTTCAATCCCTTTCCCAATAATTCATGCTATGGAGTTTGCCTTTTTCACTGTTGCTACACACTGGGTTGATATTTTCATTAAGCTTTCCACCACAACCCCAAGATCTCTTTCCCTCTCTGTCTCAGCCAGTTCAGACGGCATCAACATATATTTAAAATTATGATTTTTTTTGTTCCGATATGCATCACCTTACACTTATCCAAGTTGAATTTCGTTTGCTGTGTGGCTGTCCACTAACACAATTTAGAGAGATCCTACTGTAGCTCTTCACAATCCACCTTGGTTTTCACCCTCTTGACTATCCTAGTATCATCTACAAACCTGGCTACTACACCGCTCCAAATCATGTATGAACAAATTAAATAGCACAAGTCACAATACCAATCCTTGTAGGACCCCATTGCTCACTTCCCTCCCTTGCAAGAACAGGACATTTATACGAGCTCTCTGCTTCCTACCATTTAACCAACTTTTAATCCATGAGAAGATTAGCCTGCTTATCCCATGATTAGTAAGATTCCTCAACAGTCTTTGTTGAAGTGCCTTTTCAAAAACCTTTTGGAAATCCAAGTATATGATGTCTACCCAGACAGCCCTTATTCACTTTTGTTAACCTGCTCAAAGAACTCCAATAGACCAGATAAGCCTGCGCAAGGCACAACTTTGAAGAATGAACTAGAATGCATTCACTGGTGAACTTTGACCAATTTTTCTTGCACTTTGAGAGGTTTCATGTTCCAGGCCTCACATTCTTACATGCTGTTCTTGTAGTTATCTGTGTTTAGGTGTTGAAAATCTCTAAAAACCTTCCTGTGGTGATGTCAGGTAATGAGGGCCCATGTTCTCAAGCAAGTCGGCACACACTCTGCACACATGAGTACCTTGGTCTCTTCCTCTAGCTGCCTCTTCAGTTCTTCTATTTGCTGGGAAAATGCTTGCTTGCTTCTGGAAAGCTGGGAGACTATGCTCTCTTTTTCCTCAAGTTGTCGCGTCAGTTCACCTTTGACCAAAGATGACAAATTCTTATTTTCTTCTTTTTGCACCAGTACATCATGCAAAGAGGAATTTGCGGAACTTTCCCATGGTGCATTTTATGTTTGGAGTGTGAAGGCAGTTCGTATATTTCATTGTGGAGGAGAAACCAAAGTTCCCACTTTTCAAGTTACTCTGGACATGCAAATCAACAGAACGCAAGTCTCACATGCTTCCTTTCTCTAACATGCATGCAACCTCCAGATGAATTCTCTTCTTTATTACTACTCCACATGTTCCTGGACTGATCCCTGGTGCTCACAATGCAAGTTGTGGAACTGGAACTGGTGAGCCCTAGCATATATTTAGGGCTAAACCAGAATAATTTACTCTCTTGTTTTGCTTTCTTTTCAAGTCTCCTTACAACTTGTTATGCTCCTTCCTCTGTTACACCAGCAATAAGCTTAAACTGGTGATCCAACGACTCTCACAATCTGTAGCCAGCTTAATTTCAAACCAGTTTAATCCAATGAAACGGGTTTAGATTGATTTATTTGTTGGTTACCCAGGTTAACTTTGAACTCAAAATGCATTATGCAATGCATCTTCATGAGCAGATTTCACAAAACATGTATGTTCAAAGCCTTTCCCCTTGTGGCAAGTGATGGGAAGAGCCTGGAATGATTCCCTGTTTGCATCTCCTGCCCCCATTCCAAGCCCACTGTTGCTTCTTTACCTGTCTCAGTCTGCAGACGAGCTTTTTGCATCGTTAGGTCATTCACTGTTCTCTGGTTTTCCTCCGATTTGGCCTTCAGTTCAGCCAGCTGATCCTCTAATGTGCGGCACATTTTCTCCAGATTAGCCTGTGAAGGTAATTGAAATGGTAAGCTCCTAGTATTGACATGATGTATCTTTGCATGTTTGTGTTTATAGGCATGAGAATGATCGTTTGCATTTGGGTCTGGACTTCTTTCATTTTCAATACCTTAGACTTCGAAATAGACTCCAGGTTACTGGCCAGGTCATCTATCTCCATTTTGAATTCACTTTTTTCCTTCTCCAGTTTTTGTTTGACACGCTGCAGGTTATCGATCTGCTCCCCAAGCTCAGCAGTGCTATCAGCATGCTTCTTTCGGAGAGCTGCGACTGTGGCTTCATGCTGTAGGGCAGATTCCTCCAGATCACGCCTCATTTTCTGAAATTCTGCCTCCCGTTTCTTATTAATTTCTATCTGGGCAGAGGTAGCCCCTCCAGCCTCTTCAAGCCTCTCACTGATCTCTTCCAGCTCACGTGCCAAGTCAGCCCGCTGCTTCTCTGCCTTTGCCCGAGTTGCTCTCTCAGACTCAATCTCTTCCTCCAGTTCCTCAATGCGAGCCTACACAGGAGAAAGATGATTTTATGGTTTACTCAGTGACCTTGTCGTAGATAATGCTTTGCACAGTTTCATAATGTCTCCCTTCGAAAGGACAAATCTCTGCCCCAAGGAACTCAGCATTGGCAGTGGGGAAGGGCGAGAAATAAATTTGAGCAAATATACTGACAGGTACTGAAGCTTGGTTAGAATTTGGGATGAAGATGAGGGCAAAGGCTTAACAGGAAAAGGTCAATTTGACGAGGGGTTTTAAAAAGAGAGAAAGAACGTCCCTGAGGCCAATTCACATGTCACAAGAACTCTGTGTCAGACATGCAATGGGAATTTTGTCCAAAAAGACAAAACAGTGGGTACTAGATCAAATCAAGCCTGGATTCTCCCTAGAAGCTAAAATGACAAAACTGAGGCTATTGTACTTTGGTCACATTATGAGAAGACAAGATTCTCTGGAAAAGTCAATACTGCTAGGAAAAGTGGAAGGCAGTAGGAAAAGAGGAAGACCTAAAATGAGATGGCTTGACTCAGAAAAAAAAGCAACGTCCTCCAATTTTGCAAGATCTGAGCAAGTCTGTTAATGATAAGACATTTCAGAGGTCTTTCATTCATAGGGTTGCCATAGGTCGGAGGTGACTTGATGGCACATAACACACACACACACAGATGCATGCAACTTTGAGTCTGTGATTGTGGTATGTGTGGATAAGGGGCTTCAGCCTTCTCTCCCCTCCTCCACCACTCGTGCTTTTTTTGTTTCCTAAAACTGCTCAGGGCAGCCTCTGTTTGCTTCATTGTATTATGTAACTTTTATAGCAGAGCAAATTGCACTTCCCTGGGGTCATTTCAGGATGCAAAAAAATGGCATTGGGTGAAAAGCCTGAAGTCTCATCTTCAAGAGTGCTATAGTCAAGTATAGAGGGGGGAAAGTCATGCCTGCAGCTCTTTGATCTTCTTTTGTAGCTGGATCCCCAAATTTTGTTCATCCTCAATTTTGCTTTGCATCTGACTGTACTCAAAGTCCTTCCTGCAAAGGAATAAGGGGAGCTTGATTAAAAGGCCACCCTTTAAACATAAATGTTATATGCATCTAGTGTACACAGCACATACTTCTTCAGCTTTTCATCCAGTTGCTGTTTATCATTTTCTAGATCCATTATGGATTCTTGGGCAAGTTTCAAGTCCCCCTCTAACTTCCTCTTGGCTCTTTCAAGATCCATGCGGATTTTCTTCTCTTGTTCCAAAGAACCTTCCAACTGCAAACACAAGCATAATAATAGCCCCAGCCTGGTTATAAGAGCAAATGATAGTCAGTACTTGGGTTTATTTCAGAATCCACAAACTGTGAAATTAGCCTTCGTAGGAGGGACTGGACCCTTGCCAGTAGAGGTAGCATTTACATGACCCCACACCCCTTGTTTGCGTCCTGATAGGGCCAAGAGGCAAAAGGTCAAAAAACCCATCCTCTTCCAAGCACAAATAGTGCAAAACAAAAGGTAGTCTTCCTTATTTACTTTCCCCCCCAGGTATAAACGCTTCCATATTGTGCTCCCCTCTGAGTTCAAGGACCTTTCCCCAATGACACCCATATCCCCTCCTTTTCTTTTGATATGTTAGTTTCTAATAAAGAAGTCATGCTGCTAGGAGAATCCTCTAAATTAAATATCCACAGGTTTCATGCGTATATAGACACAGGCTCCAACACTTGTTTTGCTGACTCAGAGAAGTTTGCTGCAGTCTAAGACGAAGGGGATAAGTTTACTTACATCATCCACTTGCTGTTCCAGCTTGATTTTGGCTTTAGTGAGTGTGTTGACTTTGTCCTCCTCTGCCTGTAAGTCATCTAAGGCTTGTTGATGGGCCTCTTGGAGGGCTTTCTTCTCCTTAGTTAACTTCACAATAGTTTCATCCAAGACCGCCATCTCTTCTGTTAGGTTTTTAACCTATGGGACACAGAATAAAAATATCGATGGCCTGGGGACCAGTCAAGCATCAACCACAGTTCCAGGATAGAAATCATTTCAACCAGCACCATCACACAGTCCATTAAGAGATTTTCACTCTTTTAATTTACAGTTATTGACTGCATGAGGTCACAAAACATATGCCATATAAGATAACAAAGGTGACCATTTGTGGCATGTAAATGAAAATCTATCCCCTTTTTACACCAGCCTTCCTCCGAGGAGTTCATGATGGCATAAACTGTTCTTCCCCTCCTCCGTTTTGTCCTCACAACAACCCTGTGAGGTAGCTTAGTCTAAGAAAAGTGACTGACCCAACATCATCCAGTGAGCCCCACAGCTGTGTAGGGATTTGAACCCCTGCGTCTCCAGTCCTGGTCTGAAAGGCGAATGCATGCCTTGGCCTGTTATTTCCTATACTTGACAGTTTGAAAAAATGTAATCTGAACATTATCAAAACCATGTTTAAAAGGTTACCTTGTTCTCAGTGGCATGCTTTTCCTTTTCAACCTTGGCCAGGGTTAACTCAAGATCATCGATGTCTTTCTTCAGCTCTGAGCATTCATCTTCCAGCTTCCTCTTCTTGGCTGTCAACTCAGCATTCATTTCCTCTTCATCTTCTGCTCGTTCCGTCAGTTCCTTAATTTTGGCTTCCAGCTGGATTTTGGTTTTGATCAGCTGGTCACATCTCTCCTCAGCATCTGCCAGATTTTCACTTTCCTTAACAGAGAAAAGAAAAATGATGGTCATTGTTCAGTGACAAAAAAGAAAAGTAGTATTCTGTTTTTTTTAAAATGTCATGTTAGAGGTAGCTAGCAACTGTAATGTTTTTCTTGGTTTTAACTTTATGATCAGGATCCAAATTAGTTTTGTATTCTCAAGATGGCTGTAAGATGTTTCTGAAACAACAGCTCCTCATAGATCCAGAGGAGTTAGACATGTTCGTCTGCAGTAGCAAAATAGCAAAGAGTCCAGTAGCACCTTTAAGACGAACCAACTTTATTGTAGCATAAGCTTTCAAGAGCCACAGCTCTCTTCGTCAGATGCAAGGTACAACATCAATCTCAACCAATGTTCCAGTGCCACTAATGTAAAGATTTTTAAGCACCATCAATGTGTTAAAAGCATGTATAAGAAAGGAGGGAGGAAATGGCAGTCTAGTAGTAAGATGAGAACTGATTACCAGGTCTTTTCAAACTGCAATCTACAGAACGATAAAAACTAAGGGTTGTGGGTTCCAAAGGTTTCTTAGAAAAACCTACGTGGGATTATTCATTTGTTAAATCAGGGGCTGATGTGCCTTGTCACAAACCATTTTTGATGCCTGCCGTGAGGGGCTGTTAAATTGCAAAGAGTCCCGTAGCACCTTTAATACTAACCAACTTTATTGAAGCATAAGCTTTTGAGAGCCACAGCTCTCTTCGTCAGATGCACAAAGGAAAGGAAAACACAGAAGAAAACAAAAGAAGAAAAGATAAGTAAGAAGAGTAAGTAAGAGAAAGGAAGATACTGGGTGCCCGTTTAAGCTCTAATTTCCTCTATAAAATGTCATGAGTGAGGAATGTGTCTCTTGATCATCTGTAGCTTCTCTTGGAATAATGAGGGTGTAAGAGAGAGTGAGTTACAACTGGCTGTGTCAATTTTTTCACACATCATCTTAGTTTCTCACTAGATATTGCTAAAAACAGCCATGAATAATTGCTCTGTTTGGATAGAAGGAAGATTGAAGGAGGACCTGATCCACCAGCAATCCTAGATGGTCACCGTTAGAGGGCAGAATGCCGACCAATTACTTACAGATTGCACTTGAAGCTGCAGGTCATTTTTCTCTTGCAGCAAAGACACCATTTTTTCCTCCAGCTCTTTCCTTTTGGCTTCAGATTTAGCAAGATCCTCTTTAGTTTTCTGAAATTCTATCTTCATGTTAGCCATCTCCTTCTCTGCCTCTGCACTCCTTAACAGTGGTTTGATCTTGAAGAACAACTTCATCCATGGCCAATGCTTGACATTCATAAATGAGCGGATGTTATACTGAATGGTGAAGATTGCTTCCCTGGAAAGGAACCAATCCATGCCATTACTTGCTACATAAGCAACATTTTTAAAAAACAAATAAATAAATCAGGGTTTCTTAAGTAAGGTTCTCCTGAAATTCAGTCTTGATTTCAATATTTCAAGGAGGGCACCAACGAATGCTCAAATGATAATGTAACCAACCAACTTAACGCAAATCAGAAGACCAGTTGAACAGAATATTTCAGTTTCAAGAGACGTGATGCAATCATATAAGCAGGGGTCATTTCGTAGAAAAAGAGCTGGAGGGACTCATTAGTATAACTCATTCACATAACTCATTAGCATATGCCACGCCTCTTGCCATCACTGGAAGTATGTCATTAGTATAACTTATTTGCATATGCCACACCCCCTGACATCACCTATTCTGGCTGTTTTGGACCCAATCCTGGCCATTCAGGGCAGAAATTGGGCCCAAAATGGCAAAAAGGGGAATGAAAATGGCTGAAAAGGGGCCCAAAATGGTCAGGATTGGGCCGCTGCTGAGCGGGAGAGTGATCCACCACCTGTCAGAGGCCTGATCCAGGCCATTTCGGCCCCAATCCAGGCCAAAATGGGCCCAAAATGGGCGAGAATCAGGTGGGTGGGCCACCTGACACGTGACCTCTTTGGGGAACTGCCAGAACTGTGTTCCTGTGTGTTCGCCCTTGAAATGAGCCCTGCATATAGGTACAACACAGAGAAGAAAGGAAGAGATGGAAATTTAACAAAGTGGCTTTTCAAATGTTTTTCATTGCTCTTGTAGCAGGCCCTATTTTCCTTTTAGAGGAAGCATGGAAAGAGGGAAGGTTGAACTTCTAAAGGGTCAGAGTCTAGATTCCCATTGTGAACAAAACAAACATGCCATAGGAGAGAAAGGCATTCTACCTTCTCTCCACCATTTTTTGGTATTCCACTCTCATGAGGTACCCTCTGCACATAGCCTGGGTGCGAGTAATGAGCAAAGCTAGACGATCGTCTCTCATCTCTTCCAGAAGGCCCAACAGCCCAGCTTTGAAGAAGACCTAAAATGAGAATGCAAAGTAGAAGAGCTGTCTTGCAGTGTCTAAAACTTGTACCTGAGAGCCAAGCTACAAGTGATGAATTACACTTGCATGACAAGTGAACAGACTCACGTGTATTCCTCCCTGTTCACTTGCCATTCAAGTGAATGGCAAGTGAACAGGGAGGAATACAAGTGAGTCTGTTCACTTGCCATGCAAGTGTAATTCGTCACTTGTAGCTTGGCTCTGAGTTCTCAACAGAGTGAGCAACTTACTTTGGTGTGCCCAAATTTGTACTGAGTATGGTCGATATCGATGGATCCCAGCAGCTTCTCACAGGCTTTCTTGCTGTCCATAAACTGGCCTTCTGGGATAGCACTAGCATTCAGCACTCGGTACCTATTCAGTCAAATAGAAACAGGTCATTACAGCACTAAAATCAAGAGGAAGCTGCATCCCACTGGTATACTTCTAATATCTTCCAACAGCTTTAGGAGGGTATCCATGTTGGTCTGCAGTAGAACAGCAGGATTCGAGTCCAGTGGCACCTTAGAGACCAGCAAGTTTTTCCCTTTGTGTCTGAAGAAGGGAGATCTGACTCACAAAAGCTTGCACTCTGAAAATCCTGTTGGTCTCTAAAGTGCCATTGGATTAAAATCTTGCTCTCCAATAGCTTGGGTAACAGTTCAGACAGAAGCAGCAAGCTTACAGCTTGATCGGTTTTATCCAGATATTTCACTGGAGCATACAACATGCAAAAGAGAAGCTGTGTATGCAACCACAGAGCCAGTGAAATACAGTGCATGTACACACACACACACATTTCTATGTTACCTTTCCACCCAATTCATGGTGCCCAAAGCAGCAAACATTTAAAAATGTGAGGCTTTTAAAAGCATTTAAAATACATACATATATAAAATACTTAAAACAATTAAATAAAGTATAATATAAACACATAAAAAGATAAACAAAAAGACACAAATTGGGAGAAGGGGTAATAAGAATTAGTGAGGGAATGCCGAACAAAACAAAGACAGACAGAAAACAACGATAGAGAAAGACTGATGAATCTGCCCATGGAGGGAGTTTCAAGGTTCCAGTGCCATGATTGAGAATAGAGATGAGCATGAACCAGAAAAAAAACGAACCACGTGGTTCGTGGTTCATCAAATTTCACGAACCATGAACATTCACAAACCTGCCCCACAATTTGCAAACTGGTTCATTTGGGTCGTGAAAACGTCACATCCAAGTCAGAAAATTGTCACTTCCAGGTCAGCAGAAGGTCACTTCCAGAGCAGCAGAAGGTCACTTCCTGGGCTGTAGAAAGCCCATCCTCCCGTTGCCTAGGAAACTGATTGATCAGCACCAGGCTGTCTGCAGTGACGAACCAAATAACGAACCAAACGAACCAGCCTAAAGTTCATGGCAGTTCATCAGAAATGGAATCTGATGAACCGCTGGTTCACGAACCGCAAACCAGCCTGGTTCATCATGAATTTTGGTTCGTATTTTGGTTCATGCCCATCTCTAATTGAGAACACCGTCTCTCAGGTTGCCACCCTTCTAGCCTCTGATGGCAGGAGCACCCAAAGCAGGGCTTCCAACAATAACTGGAGTGCACAAGCAGATTTATATGGGAATAGGTCGCCCTTAAGGTGTGCCCTTAAGGACTTTAAAGGTCAATGCCAGTACTTTGAATTGAGTTTGGAAGCAAACTGGGAGCCAGTGTAAGATGGAACAAGACTGGAGAGATAAGGTCCCTGAGACCTACACCAGTCATTGTTCTGGCTGCAGCAATCTGTATCAAATGTGGCTTTCAGACCGTTTTCTAGGGCAGTTCCACATAGAGTGCATTGTAATAATGTAATCTGTAGTGCTAAACAGTGATTTGGGGGAAATGAAAAGATTTCTAAACAAGGACCACTTGCTGCCATGCTTAGTGTAGCAAAATTCACTGCGCGCTGGCAAAATCCCAACAAAATCAGCTGACAAACCTTTGTTTAAAATCACCATAGAGGATTCTGTTTGGAAAGCCTTTCCTGCAGATTCGAATGCCTTCAAGCACTCCATTGCATCTGAGCTGATGCAGGACAAGCTTGTGATCCATTGCACCTGAGGAAGGGGAGAACATAGTGGAATTGAAGCTTTCCCTGAATGTCTATTGGAGCCTTTCTGAAAATTCACATGGCATATTCTTTAAGTACCTGGAGTTTTTGTTTCATTGGGGATGATGCAGCGAACAAAATGTGGGTGAGTCGTCCGCAAGTTGGACATCAGTTTGTTTAAGTTTTCCTGTAATTTGGACAAAGTGACTTCAAATTATCTGTAGTTTCTTACAGACTTAAAAAAAACATTTTCTATAACAAAAAGCTGTATCATAATAGCCGTTTTCACACGCTCATAGCCTCCAGAAAATTGTGCAAAACTCACGGCATGAAGCACCTTCCCAGCGCGATTTCCCATCATGATCCCATTTAACGGCGCAATTTCTGACATCATCACACCATTAAACGGGAAATCGTGCTAGGAAGATGTGCTTCATGTCATGAGTTTTGCGCAATTTTCTGGAGGGTTATGGTGGGGGTTGAAAATGGCCTTTTCAGATTATTCAGATAATAAGAGTGCCTGGGGGCGGGGGGGGGGGGGTTGTTTTGTTTTGCCAGACATTTTCAAGTTTATTTTAAGGAATTTGAAAGAAAATTTCCAAAATGGAATGATCAGCCCCTTTTTCACACTTGTGGTCCAAGAGGAGTGGGATGCTATGCTGCTTCTTTTTCAGTGGAATAAAACCATCTAAAAGCGGAGCAAGGTGTAGTCTGTATTCCAGACACCCTACAGCTTCATTCCTCAGCCATTTCCAGCTATCTGTTGCTGCTGACAATGCTTATATAAATTTTCCTCTATCCAGTTAAGGCCAATTCTCTCTATAAAATGTATTTAATGAACTAAGTTTTTCACATATACAGCTATGCCATAGTTTCTAGTAAAACAATGATTAGCTATCTAGTCTTACTGAGGATATTTGTAGGAAGACACTACCTACCCTAAAGAGCGCAGACACAGTTTGGAAAGAAGAACCCTTCTTCTTGGCTCCTTTCTTCTTAGTTCCTCCTGATTCAGCTGGAGAGCAGGACACAAGTACAATTAGCTGTCTCTCTGTAGGCCACCTCCACTGCTAACTTTGCACATCTATGCTGATGGAGTCCTAAGCCAAATGTGATAAAAGAACTTGAAGACAACCAGGTGATCCATGGTAACTTACCATCTTCCATGGCAGCAAAGGAAGCATAAAGATTGGCCAAAATCTTGATGGACGACTTCTGATAGAGTGCCACAACAGTTTCATTCAAGGGATCCTTGTTCTTCTCCAGCCAACCACTGATATTATAGTCCACAATTCCTGCATAGTGGATCAGGGAGAAGTGAGCCTCAGCCTTGCCTTTGGCAGGTTTTGGCTTCTGGAAATTGGCAGATTTTCCAAGATGCTGGTCATAGAGCTTGTTCTTGAAGGAGGTGTCAGTTGCCTTGGGAAACATACACTCTTCCTCCAGGATAGAAAAGATGCCCATCGGCTAAATTGAAAAACAAAATACTTGAAGTCAAGTATATCTTAAATGTCAAGTATATATTCATTTATGAGTCAATATTGATGTCTACCTTCTCAATAAGCTCAATGCAGGCAGCCAAATCCATTCCAAAGTCTATGAAAGTCCATTCGATTCCTTCCTTCTTGTACTCCTCTTGTTCCAGCACAAACATGTGGTGGTTGAAAAACTGTTGCAGTTTCTCATTGGTGAAGTTGATGCAGAGCTGCTCCAGGCTGTTGAACTAACACCAGAATATATTGTGTTAACGCTGTTACTCTGACATCAAAGCTATGCCCATAAGCAACATTTTGATTCATTGTTATAGGCAAAAGAACTAACGTTCATGAGCCTAGGCAGAGATTTCACCTGGAAAATCTCTTCCATGATGTCTTTAGCCTCTTTTGGATAGGGCCAAAGCTGTGGCTATTAAGGATGTGCATTTTTATTCATTTTTATCTACTTATGATGAATGGCAGAGGGGTAAATAATTAATCATAATTGAAATGTAGTAGGAACATGGGGCTCTCTCTGTATTGGACATGCAGGGACTAGGTGAGAGTGGGGCAGAACTTGCAGAGGCACCAGCCGACCCCTTTGTCTGTTCCATGGCACTGGGAAGTCTGTCTGGTCTAAGTGCAGAGGACAGGAAAAAAGTCTTGAAGTTGCAACGGATCTACATACCTCAAAGATTTCAAAGCCTGCAATATCTAAGACCCCGATGAAGTGTTGTCTTGGCAATTTTGTGTCTAGCTGTTGATTGATGCGGGCTACCATCCAGAAAAATAGCTTCTCATAGACTGATTTGGAAAGGGCATTGACAGCGTGATGTACCTGCAAACAATTAGTTCACCATCACTGTTACTGAAAGAAAACTGTATGATAGTGACTTGCTACCAAGTATAGAAAGAATGAGTGAACAATATCAGTGGTTAACATAAGATCCCAGCTCAGTAACATCAGGATAGGAAGCAAGTATTAGAGCATTTCCCGTACCTTCTTCCAAGATAGGAGGAGGTAGGGAAGAAAAAGTTGCTTTATCACATGGTTATCAAAGATATCCCAGTCAAAAGATAAGGGGGATCTTAAAAAGAAAGAATGCCTGGAAGAAGATGCTAATGCTGCTTGGTATCCATGGTTTATGTTGGATATCTATAAATAGTGTAGCTATTATTTAAACCTTGCTTTCTTAAAATTCCTGCCTATCTAAATTCACTCCATGCATCCATGTTAGGATAATGCGTGTAAATAGCATTCCAGCAGTGTTAATCCAGATAGAATGGATTAAACTGGAGCCATTCAGGTACAATGGCTCCAAACTAGTCATTCTAAACTATAAAATATACAAGGAGAAAGATGATCTTACCTGAGTCACAGAATGCATAAATACATGAAGCTGCCTTATGCTGAATTGGATCATTGGTCTATCAAGGTTAGCACTGTCTACTAAGAATAGCAGTAGCTAACTTGGATCCCAGGTACAAGTCATTCAGGTAACCTACAATCTGATCTTTTTAACTGGAATGCAGGAAATTGAACTAGATACCTTCGGCATGCAAACCAGATGTTTTGCCAATGACTGAGCCATGACCTCACCCACCCCTAATAGGAGAGCTCTTCACACAGGCTAGCAAATGTTTCCGACCTGCTGCATGGACTCACCTGGTCCACAGTTTGACCTTTGGTCACATATTCATTCCCCACTTTCACTCGAGGAAAGCACAGGGCTTTCAACAAATCTGCAGAATTCAGACCCATTAGATACGCTGTCTTGTCAGCCTCTAGAAAACGAATGAGAAGTAAATATATGTGAAGCACCATCAGGACAAATAGCACAAAATTCAACATGAAAAGCAAAACAAAAAACAGTTGCCCATTTGATGATCAGAAGTTCTGTGCTGTGAAGAAAGAGAAAGGGCTATAACTTCATTGCTAAGAGCTGGGAAAGAGCTGTGTGCAGTCTCTCTCCCCTGGTATGTTTTGTCCATCTTGCATTAAAAATCACATTATCCTTAAGATCTGAAAACTAGCTTTTTTAATGGCGTATATCATTGGTTTATTACCTTCCGTGCCATCTGGCTCTGCCTGCTCCTCTCGTGGTTTCTGCTTAAACTTCATGTTCCCATAATGCATTACTGCTCCTGTCAGTTTATAGATCCCAACCTTCTCATCTGCGGTGAATCCCAGGATATCTATAGCTGTCTGTAACATGTAACAAGACAGTTCATACAGCCATTAACTAAAATGATTAAATCGATAATTGTACTACCAATAGATGTCATCATATATCATTGTACTCACATCTGTAGCTATGAGCTCCTCTTGGTCATCAATGCTTTGGACCGAGATCTCCCCTTGACTTACAAATGGGTAGTCATAAGGGTTGGTTGTAATGAGAAGCATTTCTGAAATGAAAATAGAAGATACTGGATAATTGGCACAGAACTCCTTAGTAAGAAACTGCAGAACATTTTGCGTTCAGCTATAAAAGAGGAAATGATGGATTGGATCCTACAGCTCATGAATGGAGCTCTGTTTGCAGAACTAGTCTCTTCCATCTTCTCCTCCCATGTAGTCCTCATGCCCCCTGAACTATGACCCCCAGAATTCAAGAGTTCCCTATAAACAATACTGATGTGATGCAGGGACCTGCTGTGGAACTAGGAAAGTGGCAAAAATCATCTCTCCCTTTTGTTTTCCTTCTTTTTAATAATGAAATCATATGACAACTTACTATACTGTGGCTTGTCTTAAAGCAGAGGCAGCTTTTCCTATATTGGAAACCAGTTGTTGGTTTCGTCAGACCACACACTTAGCTATTCCCTTCCCACACATCCACAAATGCTTTAATTTCTGGCAGGAGTAGAAACGCTCGCCACATAACCAGAGGCAACAAATTGCAGGCACTCCGTCTTGATAGAGATGTCTGGGGCTAAGTCTGAAGTGGCCTCCACATAGAAAATGATTGTGTGATTTCATGTTATTAGAAATTCAGGAACCCAGGTAAAATACCATAAATCTGTGCCTGATGCTGTATACATTATTGTTGTATACCAGTACAGGCAGAATAAGCTCCACCATCTATCCGGCTCATAGTTGTCATAGTCTTCTTAATGTATTATATCTGTGTGTGTTATGTGCCTTCAAGTCCTCTCCGACCTATAGCGACCCTATGAATGAAAGATCTCCAAAACGTTCTATCTCTAACAGACCTACTCAGATCCTGCAAACTGGAGGACGTGGCTTCTTTTATTGAGTCAAGCCATCTCGATTTAGGTCTTCCTCTTTTCCTGCTGCCTTCCACTTTTCCTAGCATTATTGACTTTTCCAGAGAATGTACTAGTTTCATCTGTATATATATTGTGAGCCTTGTTCGTCATGCATAAGAGTACATCAGGTTGATTTCTTTATAGTCTGCCTTTCTCACTGAGACCTGAGGGGGATTACCCAGCGTAAATCCATGTAATTTGTAACATGTAAGTAATTTGGTTATCACTATCTGTCTCCTGGTACCCCATAATATAAATGGAATCTTACTTACCAATCAATTCTGGCTTCTTGTTGGACATAATCTGATAGAAAATGTGGTAACTTCTCTCAGCCTTAAGCTGAAAAGTTACTCTTGACTTTTCCAGCAGATCTGAAAGAGGGATATGTGTGAATTTTTGTATATCTAGACTTTTTTACACAAAGATCACATTTCATTGTAATTACTTACATGTCTCAATATCTGCAGAGGCCAGCTTTCCAGTAGCACCAAAATGAATCCGAATGAATTTGCCCTAGCCAAATACAAAGATGGAATAATCAGTACAGAAATCCAGGGATTAGAATGTAAACGGTAGGATTAGGGCTGCAATCCTAAAGCACTTGCCTGGGAGTAAGCCCTACTGAATACCAAAGGACTTACTTCTGTGTTGACTTACTTAGGCTTAAGATCTATTTCTCAATATCACAACAGGCGCTTATTCAGAGGAAACTTTCTTCTACAGGGATTTCATATTAGACACAGAGAGAAATGCTCCCGGCACAGAAAAGAAAATGCCTGCCTGGCATCGACCAGAGCCAGGGCCTTTTTGGTCCTGGCCCCAGCCTGGTGGAACGCTCTGTCTGAAGAGACTAAGGCCTGGCAAGATTTGTTATCCTTTCGCCGGGCCTGCAAGACGGAGCTATTCAGCCAGGCATATGGGCAGTGCTAGGCGGAGCCCCCCTGGCCGGTTGATGAGGGAGTAGGCCCTCCCCACCACCAATACCCCCATTTTTAAAAACTCTTTAATGCAGAGGTGCTCTGAAGTTGTTTTAAATTTGATCAGTGGAATTCTGTGCCGCTATGTTAATATCTATAATTGTATTTTAACTGTAAATTGGATGTTTTTAGAATTGTTAATTATAATAACTGTTTTATATATTTTAACCTTTACGTATTTTGTAATCTGCCCTGAGCCTGCTGGAAATGTGGAGAGGGCGGAATAAACAAACAAACAAACAAACAAATAAATAAATAAATTTAAAAAATGGAAAATCTTGCACATGAGCAGCGGCATGTGTGCATTGGAGCTGTGGGTTCTCAGTCACTAGATATTACTTTGCTGCATTCCTGATATGTGCCACACCCCTCCCCTACTCCACAAAAACCACATTCTTTAAATCAAACAAATTTAAAAAGTCATTTGGCTGGCAGAGGAGACTGTCGATCTGTGAATTGTCTGTAAAGTCATCAGCAATCTGACCACAAAGCATGCCAGATTATGACCTGACAGAGCATATACTGAATAAAAACGAATAAGGTCATACAGGTCCTGGTTTGATTCCAACTTTCTGTGAACTTTGCAGAATGGGACTTTTCCACTTCCCCCTCCTGCCGCAGTGCACTGAACCACCCCAAAACTTTGTTCCCAAGTGGTTAGCAGACCCTCAGGTACAACCCAGGGGAACAAAGTAGGAGACTCAAGTAGGAGACTCCAGTGGGGGGATTGGTGGAAATCACTGCCCCCTCTTCTGAAGACTTAAGTCTTTGGAAGAGCATGGTTGGATACGTGCCTATAAATAATATGTGACTTACAAAGCGAGAGGAGTTATCATTTCTCACAGTCTTGGCGTTCCCAAATGCTTCCAATAAAGGGTTGGCACTGATGATTTGATCTTCCAGTGTCCCCTATTTGAAGAAATATTTGAAAAGCAAAAACATATAATAATTGAAATATTTGTAGTACATGTACATGAATAACTGTCCACATTTTCTGCAGGTAGTGTGCGCCAGAAAGCTGTGTGTTGGGCTGGGAGATCTGGATAAAAACTGCAGCTTTGTCATAATATCACTGTATGTCTTGATCACCCCTTAACTAGTTTCAGTCTCTGATTTGTTTGCCTAATCATAGGGTTAAGAATAATTCGCATTGATATAAACACACGCATGTTCAGAGCATTTAACATACATTAATTTGCTATAACCTGTACAGCGGTAAGGTAGGCCAGTGTTACAATGACTACCTTACCAATAAGGTGTTGGGCAGAGATAGTGGCTTGCCTGAGGCTACTTAGTGAGTTCAAGGCTGCTGGTGGAGAGAGGTGACAAAATTCCAGGGGTCCAGATCACCTTGGAGCCCTTGTATGTATGATGGGGTGTCAAGTCACTTCAGACTTATGGCAGCCCTATGAATTATCAATCTCCAAAGCATCCTATCTTTAACAGCCTTACTCAGAATTTGTATGGCTATGGCTTGTTTTCATATTACTTTTTGATTAGGTACATGTGATTGATGGGGAACTGAGGGCCATGCTACACGTGATGAATTACACAGGTTGGACACTTGTCAGCTTCCCTCAAGTTTTGATGGGAAATGTAGGCATCCTGTTCTTGCAGCTTGGCTCTCCAACTGCTGTCCAATGGACTTTTCAACTGTCACTTGTCCAACATTCCGCCAAGCTGCCTACATTTCCCATCAAAACTTGAGGGAAGCTGACAAGTGTCCAACCTGTGTTGTTGGTCACTTGTAGTTTGGCCCTCAGAAAGAATCTTTTCTGCAGGTCCCTGATGGCTCTTAACAGCCCTTGAGTGAGTTTATGGCAGAGATAAAATGTAAACCCGGGTTCTCCAAGATTACAACTTATTTGCTTAGCACTATGTTATATAAACACTAGCTTTAATCTGATACTGAAGCATAATGTATATGAGGAGGGAAACCTCGGAGTATTAGAAGAGCTTGATTCACTTCTCTTGTATCTCAAAATAAGACTTCTCAAGTTCTGAAATGTAGGTGAGGAAGATCACAAACAACCGGGTCTAGATAGTACAAGATTATCTTCCCATGGTGATGGTAACAATAAGAACATAAGAAGAGTCCTGGTATATCAAATCAATGGACCATATAGTCCAGCATCCTGCTTTACACAGTGGCCAACTAGATGCCCAGGAGTGCCATCAAACAGGGCATATGTCTGGCCTCCTAGCACTGGTATCAGACGCTTCCCACCTCTGTCTGTGGAGGTTTCTTCATGGCTAGTAGCCAATAATGGACCTGTCCTCCACAAATCTGTCCGATCCCCTGTTAAAGGCATCAGTATTTGTGGCCATCACTACATTCATTGGCAAGGAATTCTACAACTTCATTACATGTTGAGTAAAGAAGTATTTTCTTTTGTTGGTGCTGAATCTATTGATCATCAACCTCATGATAAAACTATCTAGAGGTGGCTGATATGCATATTTTCAAAACACTGCATTGGCTGCCAGTGCATTTCCAAATTCAGTTCAAGGTGCTGGTCATCACCTTTGAAGTCCTTCATGACGCCTGTTGGTTATTCCTTCCTGTCAGTTGTTATGTTGGTCATTGTTAGATTGTGAGCATCCACAGGGACTGTGGAACGGCATTTCTGAATGTGCCGGGAAAGCACCTTCCTTGCTGCAAACTGTGCACCATAGAATTGTTCAGGAGAACAGGCAACTAAGTTCTCTAAGAGCTAAGCTACAAGAGACAAATTACACGAGGAGGAGCACGTGAAGGGAGTTGCAACGTTAGCCAGGAAGCTGAGTTTTAAAAGAGGTCAGAAAGCTTTGTCAGTTTCCCCTCTCTAGAGACCCAGGGAGATAACTGCTCAGAAAGTTTGTTTATTTCTTCTTTGCTTCTTAAAAGGGGAAGTGAAACTGACTAATTTCCCCCTCTGTAGAGAAGAGACATTAACAAAGCCTTCCTATCTCTTTTAAAACTCAGCTTCTCTGCTAACATTGCAACTCCCTTCACGTGCTCCTCCTCGTGTAATTCGTCTTTTGTAGCTTGGCTCTGAGGCACTATGTAAGCTGGCAAGTGGTTGGTACTGGGTGAGTTTAAAATACTCTAAATATTTGGCTTTTTATCAACACACAAAATAAGCACTCTGGAGATTAATTAATCCTATGAACAATTAGTACTATCATTCCTCAGAATTCAAACAAGTTCTTGTTTTAAAGAAAAATCATGATTGGAATATTCGTCATATTGCTATCCAGTGTAGATCCTGTAGTTTAGGATCTGATTGATTGCTGTGCTTTGGCGTTGTTCAGAGTTTATCTTCACCAGAGCATCATTAGAGACACATGGTCACCTACTCATAATACCTTCATCTTGGACTGGGATTCCTTTTTCTTGGATCCTTCAGCTGCAATTGTTGCAAAATACTGGATGACGCGCTTGGTGTTCACAGTCTTTCCAGCACCGGATTCTCCACTATCAAGAACAAGCAAGGATCACAGTCAGAGAAACAGAAATGCATTCGTGTTGCCTTGATTTTACTTTGGCAATATAGAGAAGGATTATCTTGAAGAGTCTGCTTACGTGATTAGGATAGACTGGTTTTCACGATCTGGCAAAAAGAGAAAGAGAAATATCACTATGCTACAGAGAGAGATGCTGGATTACAATGCTAACTACTAGATCAATTTCACTCAAACAACAATATCAGCGAGAAGTTCATTATGACTGATGCTATGATGAATGCTTCCATTGCATTGCTCTTGTTATTATGCTTTGACGCACACGTACCAGTTAACATGAACTGATAGGCATTGTCAGAGATGGAGAAGATGTGGGGAGGTGCCTCTGTACGCTTCTTGCCCCGATAGCCAGCCACCACCTCTGGATTGTATACAGGTAGCCATTTGTATGGATTGATAGTAACACAGAAGAGGCCTGAATAAGTCTGCATGGAAGTGAAGAGAAGGGTTATTAGTATTAACCACTTGGGTAGTCTTTCTTCGCAGCAAGGTGATAGTATAGTACTTACGTAGATCATCCAGGAGCTGTAGCGCTCTTTGAGGTTATACAAAACTGCTGGTTCGTGCAAGTGCGTCAGCATTGCCATGTCCTCAATTTTGTCAAATTTAGGTGGATTCATGGCATATACATCTTCTGACTTGACCGTCAGTGTCTGAAATGCAAAGGTCATAAAATGAGGAACTGGCCACAGAGCAAGGTTATAGTTCTAACCAAAGGTTTTTTAAAAAGAGGTTTTTATTGTCCGTGCCCATTATTACATAGAGCCTTTTCCCAGCGTTGCAACTACTTTGTCCTTAAGCTCATCCTTTAACCTTTTCACTCTTTTAGAAAGACTGTGTTCTAGGTGAGGACCTACAGCTTGTTTTTTTTTTTAATTATCACAATTTATTTGTTTCAATATAATATGTCCATGTTGCTTCCAGTCAAGGCATTAAAGGCAGCTAAGAATCCATAAAACAAATAATACAAGTATTTAAAATATCAGAACAACTAAAAGCATCACAACCACTAAAATAATTGCAAAAAGCTACACCAGTTAAACCATTTCATGGGGCTTCCAGAATAAAGATGTTTTTAATCTGTTCCGGAAGCCCCAAAGAGATAATAATAATAATATTATGATGATAATAATAACATTCGATTTATATACCGCCCTTCAGGACAACTTAACGCCCATTCAGAGCGGTTTACAAAGTATGTTGTTATTGTCCCCATAACAATAATCCCCCTGTGAGGTGAGTGGGGCTGAGAGAGCTCCTAGAAGCTGTGACTGACCCAAGGTCACCCAGCTGGCTTCAAGTGGAGGAGTGGGGAATCAAACCCGGCTCTCCAGATTAGAGTCCTGTGCTCTTAACCACTACACCAAGATGGTCTCAAGCTCTCCTTCTTTTAGCATATCCCACCGCCTATAAGGGGGTAGACAGTGGAGTGGAAAGTCCTGCTGAAATAAATAGTTAAATGGCCATGTAATTTATAGCCTTCTTACCTTTAGGACAAGAGAAAAAATCTTCCTGAAGAACTGCTATTTCCTCAGAAGCTAGGTTAACTAAGCTAGTGTAGAGTTATTTTCTATAGTGCAGACCAGCAGAGAATGCACTTTATAAACTTTGCTCCGGGTAACCTCACAACAATCCAGTGTTTTGCCCTAAGCCAATCTTTAGGCTTCAAAACTGTTCAGGAACTTAAGCCTGTTTGCCCATGTACTCCAGTACTCTCTCTGCTGCAATGTACAAGTGAAAATGAGATAATGGGAAGAGCCAGGTGCCAAGTCTGATCTATTGCGGCCATGTTTTTGTTTTGCTGAAAATCAGTTGACTGCTTGTCGAAAAGTGAAAGCTTTCGCCTTCCCTCCCCTCTTTCCAGGAGAACCTTACCCTGCCATCATGTGTTTCCACAGTTGACTTGCCACCTTCAGTGCTCTTAATTTTTCCTTTGGCATATTCCTCCTTGGGTTCAGCCACATAGCAGTACGTCTTAGCATCAAATGGCTGATTCTGAGATTCTATTCGTTCCTTCTCAGATTTTCGTAGGAAAGGGGCAGCCACCCCAAAAACCTCCATTTCTGCATCTCTGCTCATGGCTGCGGCTAAAAGAGATACAAGTGGTTCAGTCCTTCTCATTCTGCCCACAGCTAATATGTTTGAAATGAAAACCATATTATATATTACCAAACCAGACACAGTCCCTACATTTCCTGAGCCTACAGGAGTGTGTAGCAGTGCAGTGTTGCTGCAGAAGCTAAACCAGAAACCCAGCTTCTCCACACACTTGCTCTACAGTTAAACTCTAGGCTCTTCCTCCAGTATTCTTTAGGATCACCAAAGTTCTTACCCCTACCACAGTTATAAATCCAATGTTTTCTATAGACAATATTTGTCTTCAGAGCTTCCATGAGGTAGTTGCAGAAGTGCAAAATCTGGAGTGCACAAGCTAAAAGAGAATTCAGCATTCTGGAATTTCAATTTGTTGTTTAAAAAATTAAATTTGAATGGTTGACATTAGACAAAATATTGCCTGGGTTTTGTACCTGACGTGTCTGCAGCATCTATTTAAGACAAGATTGCATTATTAGGTGGGTTCATGGGCAGATACTGAAGGCATATGAGATCTAAGTAGTAAGTATAAATTCAAAAATCTTTTAGGATACAATTCCCTCAGATTTCAATATGCTGTTGAAAACAAATCACTTTAAAATTATAACACAAATCAAAGTAGATATAACAAATTGGAGGAAGTTAAATCTTACATGTATGATAGATTTAATATAATAAAATAGTTTATTCTTCCCAAACTGATTTTTCTCTTTAGAGCAATACAAATCATGATTCCACTCAATTTATTAAGACAATGGCAAGGTATACTTAATAAATTTTTATGGAAAGATAAACATCCAAGAATCTCATTTTCTATATTGAAGTTAAATACTTCATAAGCCCCTGGGATGGGCGGTATATAAATTGAATAAATAAATAAATAAAATAAGGAGGTTTTAATTATCCAGACTTAGCTCTATATCAGACATTGATTAGACTTTCAAATTTACTTCGGATGCTACTCTCTCAAGATTTGCCCAATTGGGTAGAGATTTTTCAACCTCTGCTTAAGCATATGGCAATTCAAGATATAATCTGGAATCGTCCTAGTTCTCGTCCCTCTGATATTAAGTGTAATATCTTTTTAAGTTCAATTCTCAAAATTTGGGATCAAAATAGGCATATAATTATTCCAGAAATATCCAGATTTACGTCGTTTATATCACAGAAATGGTTTCCTCCAGATCAAACTAAAACTTTTAGTTGTAAATGGAGACAATTTAAATTAACTCTTATTGTTGATATAGCCTCAAAAAAAGGTATCATAGAGAAAGAATTAATTCTTTAAATACACAATTTTTAAATATACAATTAAACATCCATGGAAGCAAACAAGCATATGAAATAAATTTAGGTGACAATGCCAAATGTCCTCCTGAATAATTCCACATTGCACAGCTTGTAGAATCTCAACAAACAACTAACAATTTCAAGAAGGCAATTCCATAAAATAGGAGCAGACCTTGAAACAGCCCACACCATCTTGTTTTTACTTCAGGGTTTTTTTTTAGGTACTTATCTTGGGTACTTCTAGGCACTACTTTTCTTATTAGCCTAACAACTGCAGAAAATTTAAATTCTATCAGCTGCAGAGAATTTAATTGTTAACATTATTTTTTGTTTGGGTCGCTCCTTCTTGTGGAGCTGTCTAAACCCACCAACAATGCACAAGATGAAGAAGCAACTGGTACCTGTTGCACATCATGGAGAAACCTAATATGGATAATTAAAGTTATTTTGTCATATGCGCAGGTTTTCCCTTTGGAAGGTCTTCTGTTGTGGGATGCTTTCCACTCCCCCGTTTCTCAACTCTGCCCACACTCTGAGTATTGAGTAACCACAAGTCCAGTACTGAGACTGGGCTTGGCTTACCTTCACTTGTGTCAGCTCTGCTGCCAGCACAAACAGAGGTTCCATTTTCCCCATTCAAAAACTTCTTACATACAAAGCGAATCTGTCCAAGATCGTTAGGTCATTGGATTATTTGAAATAAAGATATACAAAGTGAATGCCTGTGTGTGCTGGAGAAGGGGGTGGAAAGTAGTAGTAAGGCAACCTGGAAAAGGAACTGCCACCAGTGTTCAGTGGAATATTGACTGAATCAGGCAGCCCCTCGTGGGATGGATGGGTGTGTATCTGTGCAAAGTATGAAATCACATTTTAGGCACCAGCTGCCAGCAGATTCAAAGAACAGGTTGAAATAACTAGTGTGAAACTAGAGGTATCAGTTGGGAAGAAGTTATATTAAAAATTGGCAACTGGTGCCTAAAATGTTGGGAGCCTAAAAGACTGGAATTTGCAACAGACAGCCTGCTTTTATCTCTTGTAGTTATATTGTTTTGCCCACAATTTGCACGCAGAATCCAGACAGGAAAGTCAAAGTCATCATTTGATATCATCTCCTGACACATAGCAAAAGCACTGTGGCTTACATCAATCCATAACAAACTCGTTTGGAAAATGAGACTAGAGACAAAAGACAGCATGGAGAACTAACTCTATCTTATGAGAACAAAATCAGTTATCACACTTTGTATTCTTACCTTTTTTTAATTATCTACTCCCAACAGAAAAAAGAAAGGGTCTGGATGAAATGTCTCACCTGCAAAGGAGTAAACAGTGTAAGTATCAAGGATTCCAGGACCCACAGGCAGTCCCAACAGCTGAGAATTTGTTGCAGTCCTCCCACATATAGAGGCTCAAAATAAATGTAGAGATGGACCGTCTTTCTCTGCCTGCTCCCTTGCCAAACAACAGCATCCTGCATCTCTAAGCTCAGTTATCCTCCACCAGCACATTGTCTATTATTACACCTAAAGTCTGCACAGTTGGTAGCCTCTGTTGGTAGCCTCTGCAGAAGGGAGATGACAGGGAAATAGGTGTGGAAGGAGAGAGACACAGAATCAATCTTACCTCTAGCAGTCTGTAGTCACCAAGAATCCTTTTATCTCTGTTGGCTTTTATAGGCTCTGATTCCCCTCTTAGCTCAACCCTTGCCTATATTTGGAAATCAGAGACCAACCCTATGGCTTGCTTGCCACTTCCACACTTATTTTTTCACCATAAAATGTATTTATAGAAATGAACAAGTTCAGTAGCAATTTATCAATTCTGATAGCTTCATTTGTGGCAGTAATTGTACGTTCACAGTTATTTTAATCTTGAGAGATAACTCACTACTTCAGAAAATGTCTGGACACCCAAACTGGGACAAATGAAAGTTTGTGACAATTTCCTATAATCTTCCCATTGCCTAAAAGTCTGAGATTGCAAAGGACCTACAGAAACTACTGTTATTGGTATTGGACCCAGTGGTGCAAAACATGCACACATTGAGTAGCCCTGTACCAAGGCTATTTGATGTTGCATTTGTCTTTCCAAAACACGTGTGCAATAGAAGTATTCACTTCAGGGTGTTCACAGGTGGCTATGGCTCCCTGCACCATGTATCTCTATGTGCAAATATGTATGTTCCTAATGTAATATCTAAAGTGTTCACAATCAGAAAGAATGTTAACCAAGTTTTTTTACAAAGTTATTTGTATCCCCAAACAAAGCATCGGGCAAAGAGAAAGCAAGGAAAAGAATTATGCATTCAACTGTATGACTAAGTATGATCCTCTCTGGCTCCATTTAAATGCACAACACCCAGTGGGTGGTAAATGCTTCCTTGAGATGCAATACTCCTGGGGTGTGTGAATATACGAGACCATATGAGTAAGGACAATTGTGCAGGTCCTTCTTCCCTCCCAACTGGCCACTCCAATATGGTTACATTTTTTGCACATACTCCCCAAAAGTATAGGACCAGAGTGTGAGAAATTTGCTCCCACATCACTGGCTGTCTGGGTGAAGGTGGCCCTGGGACAAAAAAAGCAAGGAACATGTTTTGAAAGAGTGACTGAATTAAAAGAAGACAGCAATGGAAAGTACCTGCAACTTAAGTTGTTTGAAAGAGCAAATCCTGAATATTTTGTCAAGATCTACTTCTGATCAGCATTTATCCTTTAGGATTATCAACTTGTCACTCTAGTGAACAGGCACAACTTGCTAATGAAGCATGTAACAGAATGACAACTATGCCAATACCAAAGAGATATCAGTAACAGCTGATGAAAGTAGCCATTGTATAAAGCAAAACATTCTAATGAAAACGAAGGGGAAATATTAAACAAGAATTCCCTTGACAGTGACTGCACAGCTGCAAGACTCAAGTATTTCTACTGAAAATATGATTATATGCTGTAAGCTTCCTAGAGCTTGTCTTAGATCCCATCAACAGGAAAAAAAATCTCATGAGGCCGATTCACATATTATGGAGTTCACAGGTTTGATCTGGAGTTCCCACCCTGTTTAACAATCAAATGTGAGAGTCTCTCTGCTCAAGACCAATTACATGAGAACACTCAAATGAAGGGAGACACAAGGCTCAGTCAGTTTCACCTCTAGAGCCTGCAAAGATTGCTCTTCAGAGGGTGCGTTTATTTCATCTTAGCCTTCCTGCAGGCTCTGTCAATTTCACAGAGGAAATAAACTCTCTGAGGAGTGATCTTTGCCAGCTCTAGAGAAGTGAAACTGACAGAGCCTTCCGATCTGTCTTTTAAAACATGGATCCTGACTAACATTGCATGTCCCTTCACTTGAGCATCCTCAAGAGGCAGCTTCTCTTCAGTTCCCAGTATGTGGGGAGCCCAATTCATATTGGGAATGCATTGCTTGTGGAGAAGGGTCTTCTGTGCCATTTTCATGACCTGAAACAGTTCCAGGATGGCCCAGCCCTGATCTGAATTGGGCATGCCTTGCTTGCATGAACTAAGAACCCACAATTCATGTCTTGACTATTACACAAGGTGGGGGCCCCAGACTCAACATGTGTATTCTGTAATGTATGAATCAGCAGCTTTCAGTTCTTAGCCTTCATTGCTCCATAGCTTCATGTGAGGCCGTAATTTAGAAAACTACTGTTTTAAAATGAGAAAAAAAACCAAAGAGAACTCAGAATGCACACTAATTTTAGTAAAGTTTCGTTGTAGTGCAGACATGACATTATTTGTCTTACATCCCAAGGCTTTCAATTTAAAACTGAATTTTCCTTCTTTATAGATGCTGTTATGAATATGAAGGTATTCAGAAAGGATAAATCATTGATAAGCAGAGGATCAGTTGCTGTTCCATATCACAGATGTTCATCAGTCAAAACACCGCTATAACAGGCTTGAAGCAGTGCTTATCACTGTTGTGTTTTTAAAAAATGCCTTCACTACTTTCCTTTATTATTTTGTCACAGTCTCAGAATTTACAAGACAGTGATCCACAGAATGCATTCCCAGTCATGGCACTGGAATCAATGTATAACCAGTTTGTACATGCATAGGCATGAGGCCATATAAAGTCAACATGTGCGGATGGGGACCAGGGCCAGCATGCTCTGTCCCACTGCCATTCTGGGTACATTGGCCCTATGTGTGCATAAACTGTATCGAGGTGGACAGTGTCCCAGCATCCTGGCTTCATCTCTGAGGTGAAGGTGACAGACGCTCCAGGCTAGATGGCTGATTCCCAGAAAGTTGCTTCCATTTGGCTCCACATAGCATGATAAGCATACTGTCCTTTCTTTCACTAAAGGTCACCAAGAATGTTCACAAACAGACACATCTCTCATGAAAGATGAATTCTTAGAATCCTCTCTAAGCCCAGAGGATGAGCTCTGTCTTTTTTTAGCAGCAATCTTCTCTGGTCAAGCGCCTTTTGAATGCAGTGCCATGTTTGTATTAGGTGTCCCTGGAAAGCTGAGATGATCCAGAAGCATCCATTTTACACTAGACTTCAAACATGAGGACAGGAACATTGCCATGCAGGCTGATGGTATGAGAGGTGGACAGGAAATGGTGTGTGTGTGTGTGGAGTTTCCCACCACACACAGAATAAGGAAGCAGCCACCCTAGTCTTAGGAGCCAAAGAACTGCTTTAGGAGTCTCTTGGCTTTCCGTTTTTTCTTAGTTACAGATCCTGCTGCCTAAGGATAGAGAAGAAATATCTGCACTAAGCCTATGCCACATACACCGAGGGCCCCTTTGACACAGTGAGTATTACATTATACCCTCTGAGGGTATAATGTACTGCGCTGAGCGGCGCAGAGGGCAATCTAAACTCCCCTGTCTGGAGATCAGGGGGCGGGGCCACCAGCCATGTGACCATTTTCAAGAGGTTCCGGAACTCCGTTCCACCGCGTTCCAGCTGAAAAGAAGCCCTGCACCTATCTGTCTTTCACATTTTTGTCCCACCCCTTTTGAAGAACTCATCTAATAGAGTGCACATGGTTCTCCCTTCCTCCATTCTAGCCTTCTAACCCTACTGTGTGAAGCTGACAGTGAGTGACTGGCCCAAGGACACCCAAGGCTGCATGGCTGAATGGGAATCTGGACATGTGTCTCCAGGTCCATCCCTATAGCCATTATATCACCACCTGAACTATATGGTTAATATAAACCATATATGACCAGTTTCGGTCTCCTAGGACACCACCATTTTCTGGACATTGGTCCAAAGGCCAGTATATTTCACTGCACAGATTAACTCCATGAATGGTTGGGCTCTGCAAAGCAGCTGCTGGGTTTTTTGTGCACAAGCATTTGTTTGCATTATATACAAATATATCCATCTACATTTAAAACTTAAGCAAGACATGTAACATTAGTAGGCAATTTCTCTATTTCTTCAGGTCTGGAATCTTTTCTTTGCCATTCAAATTGGGAAAACTTTTTATTATACTTTGACCCAACAAATGGCATGTTTTCCAGGGCCAAATAAAATTGTTTCAAAGACTGAATATGGCCCAGAGCCATATTCAGTCTTTGAAACAGATTTTTAAAAATACATAGATTAATATATGAAAATGATTATTAACCTGTTATGCTTCTGTAGGTGACAACTCCTAGCTATTATAATTGCCGTCTTAAAATAGACTATGATAGAGATAAGTAAGACCATTAATTTCAATGTGACTGTCACCCGTCAATAGGATTACCAGGTCTCTCACTAATCCAGTTAGTTTTATCTCTGTCATCTCCCCCCATTCGCCCCACTCCCATTTTTCTCCCACCAGTCTTTGAGGTGCCAGTGGAAAGAGGGGGGAATCACCAAGATGTGATGTGATAACCCAACTCTCCAAAGCTGCCATTTTCTCCAGGGGAGATGATATCTATAGTCTGGAAACCAGTTGTAATTCAAGGAGCACTGCAGACCCTGCAACCTTATTATTACAGAATACAGAATATCCATAGCATCTGTTCACATCTTTATTTTGTCCTGTGCAATGTAATTAGTTGTTATGTTTTAAGAATAGCTTCTATGTAAACATGCTAGTGTCATTTGGCTACATTCTAGATGATCCAAATTTATTTTTTGTGTTCTAACAAGTGTTCATGACAAATATGTACAGCAATCTGAATAATAACTGAAAGATTTTAGCCAAGTATTCTGGGTTTCAGCCATTCTTGAAAGATCTGCATTTTAGGACAACATTCAGACTCTAAAAAAACCAAATTGGATTCAGTTTGGCTTGACTAAAAGTAAATTCCAATACAGGAATGTTTTCTGCAGAGAAATTATACAGCAAATCTTGAGAGTTTGTTTTGAATTGTTTGCTGAAGGCAGAAGTTAGGATTGTTCTATTCAGGGCTTTTTTCTGGGAAAAGAGGTGGTGGAACTCAGTGGGTTGCCCTCGGAGAAAATGGTCACATGGCTGGTGGTGCGGAGGGCAATCTAAACTCCCCTCTGTCTGGAGATCAAGCGGGGCCACCAGCCATGTGACTATTTTCAAGAGGTTCCGGAACTCCGTTTCACCACGTTCCACCTGAAGTTCTATTGAACTTCAGTAGAACATAGACAACTTTACTGGAGGACAGGTGATGTGTCAGAAGATTGGAGGAGGGCAAATGTCATCCCAATGTTCAAGAAAGGGGAAAAGAACTATCCTGGGAACCGCAGGCCAGTCAGCCTGACCTCTGTCCCAGAGAAGATACGGAAACAGATATTAAAGGTGTCAGTCTGCAAGCATCTGATGGACAACATGGTGATATGGGGAAGTCAGCATGGATTTGTCCCCAACAGGTCCTGCCGGACCAACCTCATCTCCTTCTATGATCGAGTGACAGGCTTACTGGATCAGGGGAATGTTGTTGATGTACTTTATCTGGATTTCAGTAAAGCTTTTGACAAGGTTCCTCATGATGTTCTGATGGGTAAACTGGTGGACTATGGACCGGACTCGAGGATCATTAGATGGATAGGGAACTGGCTGCATAACCACACCCAAAGAGTAGTTTTCAGTGGCATCACATTTGCTTGGAAGGAGGTTCCAGTGGATTGAATTAAAATACAAAATAAGAATTTAATTACAGTCTAGGAAGATAGGACCCAAAACAGCGAGAAAAGAAAATGATTATCAAAATTAAACAAAGTAGACTCATAGAAATAATAGGCTAACAGGAATGAAAAGACTACACAAATACAATTGAACTGTAGAGATGGAGTGTAATATATTGTATAAATATGTATTAATCCTGTAAGATTTGGTTTGATCTGTTTGTAGGTTGATTTGGAATTAAAACTAATAAAGCATGTTATCACGGGGGGCGGGGGAGGTGTCCAGTGGAGTGCCACAGGGCTCGGTCTTTGCCCCAGTGCTTTTCAATGTTTTTATAAATGATCTGGACAAGGGTATGAAGGGGTTACTCATTAAATGTGCAGATGACACTAAACTGAGAGGAGCAGCAAATGCCCTTGAAGATGATAGAATTCAATGAGATCTGAACACACTGGAAAAGTGGGCAAATTTGAATAAGATGCAATTCAACATGGATAAGTGTCAGGTTCCCCACCTGGCTAACAAAAAAGCATGCATACTGGATGAGGATTACACTTCTAGGTAGCAGTGTGTGAGAAACAAGATCTTGGGATACAGGTGGATGGTAAGCTAAATATGAGCAGTCAGTGTGATGCAGCAGCAAAAAAGTCAAAGGCAATGTTGGGGTATATCAACAAAGGCATAAGATCCAAATCAGAGGTTGTCATTGTCCCACTATATAGTGTATTAGTCAGGACCCACTTGGATTATTGTATGCAGTTCTGGAGTCCTCACTTCAAAAAGGATGTGGACAAATTGGAACGGGTGCAAAGGAGAGCAACCAGGATGATCAGGGTCCTGGAGTCCAAGCCCTACGAGGAAAGACAGAGATCTAGGAATGTTCACTTTGGAGAAGAGGAGGTTGAGGGGAGACATGGTTGCTCTCTTTAAGTATTCAAAAGGCTGTGACTTAGAGGAGGGAAGGAGCTGTTCCTGTTGGCAACGGAGGACTCGAAACAATGGTTTTAAACTATAGGAGGGAAGGTTCCGGCTGGGCGTTAGGGAAAACTTCTTCACATTAAGAGCAATTCAGTAGTGGAATTGGCTGCCTAGGGATGTGGTGGGTTCCCCCTCATTGGCTGTCTTCAAGGAGTGGCTGGACGAGTATTTGGTGGAGATGCTTTAGACAGTTCCTGCTTTGGTCGGGGAGTTGGGCTAGATGGTCTGTAAGACCCCTTCCAACTGTATGATTGTTGGGGCAGATTGGCCACTTTCGCCACCGGGAAAAGTCCTGGTAGGGTGGGAGGCTGTCTCACCTTAGTGCTTCTCCCACTCAGGACCAGCTGGTCCAGGAGCAAGGACACCAGCTCCAGCAAGCACAAGCTGCCACTGAGTGGAAGAAGTCTGCTAAGCTGCCACCGCCAGGGTGAATCATGCAGCCCCCAGCACTCAGGCAAGTTCCACTGCCACTGTCAGCCCCAGCTTGGATGAGTTGTGTGGCTGCCTCCCAGCTCCAGTGAATCATGGTCGCACTCTGTCAGTGTTATCATATGGTTGCCAGCTTTGGGCTGGGAAATCCCTGGAGATTTAAGAGACAGCCTGGAAATGGTGGAGTTGAGGAGAGGAGGAAGCTCAGCAGAGACACCGTGCCCTACAGTCCACCCTCCAATGCTGCCATTTTCTACACGGGAACTTCTCTGTAATTGGAGATCATTTATAATTCTGGGAAAACTCCGTGCTCCACCTGAGTTGACAAATCCAATCTGACAACTCACCCATCTGCCTAGTCTGACAACTTGCTGCCAAGATGGGTGCCACCTGCAACTCGCTCAGGTTGGACGTCCCTCCATTAGGGGGGCAAGGCCTTTTAGAGGGACATTTCTGCCTCCCCATCCCAGACAGATTTGCATAAGGCTATTGGGTAGGATCCTAGAGATCTGTTCTTCTAGCAGTTGTACTTTGCTCCAACTTGGGGCCTTTTCCTGATGAAATAACCTGTGTCTTCTTCAAGGCAAGGCTACTTGCACCAGAGGAAAACAGCACAACTAGTGAAACAGATACATAGGATCCAGTCTTTTGATGTAAGGAGCTTTACTCTGTGCTATACTATAGCCACGCAAACAAACATGACATATTACATTCTCCTACACTGTGGTTCACATTCATTCTTACCAATGTCATAACTTTGTCATCAATTAAACAAACCTTAGCCTGGTTCATAATCAGTACAAAGGTTATCAACACAGAGGATTTCACTTTAAGTGAGGTATTCAGATTTTCTACTGTGACAGGCCCTTTCTTTCTTTGAAACCCAGGGGACTCACACTACCTCTTAAGAATTTGGGGGACCTAGTTGATTTTAAGATATAACTTCTTCCCTTCAGTTACAAGATGTTCTTAGGATAGCGGGTATAAAGGTTTTGGGTCACTGCTGAGAGATAAGTTGTGTATCGAGCATGAAGAGTACAGAAATCATTAAAGCAGGAAGTTGAATAATTTAAAAAAAGATTTATTTAAGTATGGATTATGTGGTAAATGTTCTTTAAAGCTTGAAGTTACCCACTCTGTTCATCATCAGACACAGTCTTCGCAATGCATCTTCCAGAGCTAGAGTTAAACCGCTCTGCCACAATATCAGGCACAGCTACACACAAAAGTATCTGCCCCCTTTCGGAGGGAGTTCCTCTCTCCTCTGTCTGTACTCCTCCAGAGGCAGAACTGACCCCTTTCCCCCACCCCATGTTTCTTCCCCATCCCACTGCCATCTCCCCCTCTGAAATGTCATTGGATACAGGAGCAGCACTCCCGTAGGCTCAGATGTGAAAAGTTGCGTTCCCTGTCAGGGGCAGGACAGCCTCCTTTCTGTCACAGCCGCTATAATGATTAATACAATGCTGGGTTTTTTTTCATCCTCACATTTTGCAAATAGGGTCCTAAGCTTGAGAGACAATAACTTAGCCACAGCAGATTTGGGCTCCACTGCCAGATAATATGTACTATGATGGTTTGTACTAGTTTGTGAATAGAACTTAAGAACTGTGGTACTATCAGTGATTAATATGCAGTGTCCCGATTGCTGTACTGGTACAACAGCTCATAATTCCAGTACTAGAACTGCAAGCATATGACTCCAGAACAGATATCGTTGATGGGTAGGGATGCCCGGCTGCAGCTGGCGATCCACAGGAGCATTTCAGGAGTGGGGACTGGCACACTGGCATCACTTTTGGTTTTCACCAGAAGTGAGGACAGCAAGCTAGTACATGCCCCCATTCCTCCCCATTTCCTCTCACTGGCATCTGAAGCCCCTCTGTTGTCTCTCCAACAACACTTGGACCTCTTCTCCGTTGTTCCACTTTTTTCATGTCAATACAGCTTGTTGCTTGCAAATGCTATGATGTTCTGGTCAATGCCTAAAGTGTCCCGTGTAGAGTTTCCTCCAAGCCCGATGATTGCTGGTGATCAACAGGAGGTGGCAAGCCACTTGGCAATAACCCACCACCGACAGGCAACCCAGGAAATGTGTAGTATGTGCACTTCCTGCCAGGGTCGACAACATCACTTCAGGAAGTGATGTCATTGCACCGGCTGCAGGAGTTCTCTTACACTTTGTGCAGGGCCTATTTTGGCCCCAAAGAGGCCAATTCTTAAAGCATTTGGCCTGTGCAAAGCGCAAGAACACTCCAGGAACCAGTGTAAGTGTGTCACTTCCAGAAGTGATGGTGTCATCATGTCTCACCTGGGAGTGCGCATACACTTCACCTGCATGAAGAAGAGGCAGAGGAGTTAGCCATGTTAGTCTGTAGTAGCAAAATCGAAAAGAGTCCAGTAGCACCTTTAAGACTAACCAACTTTACTGTAGCATAAGTTTCGAGAATCACAGTTTTCATCAGATGCGTGACCAGTTTCTTCTTACCCTCCACGCATCTGATGAAGAGAATTGTGATTCTCGAAAGCTTATGCTACAGTAAAGTTGGTTAGTCTTAAAGGTGCTACTGGACTCTTTTTGGTGAAGAAGAGGGACACCAGTAACTACCACCCCCTAGGGAGACCTGGCAACCTTACCCACATGACATCATGCGCTGGCATGACATTGGCACCATTCTCCTCACCCCCAAAATCCTCCCGGAACTCCATGCTCCTCAGGTACAGCCCCTAAATCTCCAGGAATTTCTCAGGCTGAAGCAAGCAAATATAACTGATGTAAGGTCTCCAATATTGCTTTACAATCATGGCAACTTTGAGTATTTGATTATTTTTGTAGCCATAGGAATTTACCAACACATGACCTTGCCACCTGACACTGGCAACCAAACAACATTTTTGTACTATTTCATTTTTAGTAGTCATTCAGTGTAGAAAACTGCCATGAGGACATTAAAAGCAAAGCTCTCAAATCATCAGCATTAGGTGATTTAACTAGTTACACTTCCTGTTTTCACAGCAGCTATTCAGCCTTGTTGCAATTAGTGCTATTTCCTGTTAAATCCTGTACTTCAAGCCTTGTCCTGGTCTTGCAGCTGTATATAGCACAAAGCACTTAGTTCTGGCCCTCCCTCTTAAATCTATTTTGGAATGACCATAAAAGTGTTTTCCCTTACTGTCCTTCTCCCTCTGGGGGGGCTGGCTGCAAAGATGCCCACCTGTGCTGTCCCTCTCTTTCGGAATGTCTCAGGCCTTTAGTCTTGGGTTGGAGCATTGTCATTCCATTGGAGAAGGCCCTTTTTTTGGCTCTGTGCATTGCATACCAAGAATGCAGTTGCTTCTCAAGGAGACAAATGGAACAGCCACATTTCATTCCAGAGGAGCCTCTGTCATGATGCCCTGGCTTAGGATGGCACAGGCAAGATATGGGGGGTACCGGGGCCAGCTTTTCAAGAGATGCTATTTTACATATTTTGAGGCTTCAAAATAGATTTTTAAAAATAGCTTTGAAATGGACAGTGTAAGAAGGAAAACTTGGATAACGTACAGTGCCTTCTGTTAATATGTATCGCTGTTATTGCTAGAGCCCTCATTAGAACTTTGCTATTTTAAGTACAACTTAACTATACAACACTGAAGTTGTTTTGCTCAAGGAGTTTGCTTTGATAATGAGCATTATTCATTAGCCTGGAGCTCTCCAAGAATTATAGCTGCTTTCCGGACTATAAAGATCATTTCCCCTGGAGAAAATGGCTGCTTTGGAAAGTGGACTGTATGGCATTATACTCCTCTGAGGTCTCTCCTCCCCAAACCCCACCTTTCCTAGTAGAGTGCTGATTCACAGCCAAACCATTTAACCACTGTGCTACAGCAGCTACAGATGTGATGCTGTTTTAAGTAACTTACTTAAGGTAGAGGGTAAAGTGTGCCGACCAGACTTGTCATCTCAAGAGGTATGCTATCTACCAGGTGCACGCATCCAGGACGTGACAGAAAGGGTAGAAAGGCTTATCAGACCCATAGATTATTATCCCTTCTTCCTGATACATGTAGGAACAAATGATATTGCCCGACACGGTCCAGAACACATTAAAAGAGACTATGTGGCTCTGGGTAAAAAGGTTAAGGACCTGAGAGAACAGGTTGTGTTTTTGTCAGTTCTTCCTGTCATAGGTCATGGTTTAGGAAGAGAAAGAAGAATGCTGCAAATAAATGACTGGCTACATCAGGAGCGGTTTGGTTTTTTGGACCATGTCTTACGCTTTTGAGATGAAGCTCTTCTATCGAGAGAATGGTTTGCACCTCACGAGGGTAGGAAAAAATGTGTTTGCTAAGAGCCTTGCAAATCTGATAAGGAGGGCTTTAAACTAAATCCTATGAGGGAGAGAGACAAAAATTCAAAGCCTATAACTGGAGAGGGAAACATTGAAGACCTGCAGGGAGTGGAACTTATGCTTAACTTGCAGGTAAGCACAGAAACAAAAACCCCAGGGCATATAATCATGGCTTCTGATGTCTCTACACTAATGCACAAGAGTATGGGAAACAAGCAGGAGGAACTAATACAGGAAGTCCTAATACAGGAAGGGGACTATGACATAATAGGCATTACTGAAATTTAGTGGAATGACACTCACAATTGGAATACTAGGATTGAGGGATACAACTTGTTCAAAAGAGACAGACAAGTAAGGAAGTGGGGAGGAGGAGTATTATATGTAAAAGATGTATATCCTTGTGAGGAAATACATGTATCTGAGCTGGGAAATTCAGTTAAGAGTATCTGGGTAAAAGGAAAAGGAATAAGAAATAATAGTGGTACTATGGTGGGGGTCTGCTACAGACAAGCAGTGGACTTGGATGAGAAAATCCTAGAACAAATTACAAAGTTCACAAAGAGATGGGACACAGTGGCCATGAGAGATTTCAATTACCCAGATATCTTTTGGAACTCTAACTCTGGTAAACATGAAAGGTCAAATAAACTCCTGATTTGTCTTGCTGACAACTTCATTTTCCAGAAAATAGAGAGGGAAACAAGGGGTTCTGCTATCTTGGACCTGATTCTCACCAACAGAGAAGAACTGGTTGACGAGGTGAAAGTAGTGGGCACCCTGGGTAGCAGTGACCACATAATTTTGGAATTCAGGGTCTTAGGGAAAGCTATACGTAGTCAGAGATATAGGTAGAACTTCAGGAAAGCAAATTTTAACAAACTGAAAGCTATGCTGGGTAGAATCACATGGTCAGAAATACTTAAGGAGAAGGGAGTTCAAGAGGAGTGGGAGTTTCTTAAAAGTGAAATACTGAAAGCACAATCACAAACGATTCCTATAAGAAAAAATGAGAGGAGCTTAAAGAAGCCAAGGTGACTTCATGAATTGAGAAATAAAAAAAAGACTCATTTAGGAAATGGAAGGAGGGCCCTATAACCAAGGATAAATATAAACAAATAACCAATGCTTGAAGGGAGTGTGTTAGAAAAGCTAAAGCTCAGTATGAGCTTAGAGATGCTAAAAACAACAAAAAAGGGTTCTTTGCTTATGTTCAAAGTAAGAAAAAGAGCAAAGACATGGTAGACCCATTGCAGGGACAGGGAAGTGAAATTGTAACAGGTGATGAAGAGAGGGCAGAACTGTTCAACTCCTACTTTTCCTCAGTCTTCTCCTGCGAGGGAAATGGTGCTCAACATGGCAATAACAGAACACATGATGGGGGAAGGGAGTTACAGCCTAGGATCAGCATAGAGGTAGTACATAAACACCTAGTTTCTTTAAATGGAACTAAGTCCTAAGGGCCAGATGAATTGCACCCAAGGGTACTAAAAGAACTCGCAGATGTAATTTGGGGTACTAAAAGAACTCTGTCCATTATTTTGAGAATTCTAGGAGATCAAGCAAGGTGCCAGAAGATTGGAGGTGAGCAAATGTTGTCCCCATCTTCAAGAAGGGGAAAAAAGAGGATCCAGGTAACTACCGACCCATCAGCTTGACATCTATACTTGGAAAAATCTTAGAACAAATCATCAGTCAGTCCATGAGCATTTAGAAAGGATGGCTGTGATTACTAAGAGCCAACATGGGTTTCTCAAGAATAAGTCATGTCAGATTAACTTGATCTTTTTTTTTTTTTTTTTAAGAAAGTTACTACCTTGCTGGATCAGGGGAATGCTGTAGACATAGTTTATCTCAATTTCAGTAAGGCTTTTGATAAGGTTCCACATAATATCCTTGTCGACAAGTTGTTAAAATGTGATTTGGGTCCTATTACTATTAGATGAATCTGTAATTGGTTGACAGATCGCACCCAAAGAGTGCTAGTTAATGGTTCCTCATCCTCTTGGAGAAGAGTGACGAGTGAAGTTCCTCAGGGATTAGTCCTGAGACCTGTTCTGTTCAACATTTTTATAAATGATTTGGATGAAGGAATATAGAGAATGTTTATTAAATTTGCAGAAGATACTAAATTGAGAGGAGTGACTGGAGACTGAGCCCTACGAGGAAAAGCTGAGGGCCTTGGGAATGTTTAGTTTGGAGAAGAGGAGACTGAGGGGAGACATGATTACTCTCTTTAAGTATTTGAAAGGCTGTCATTTGGAGGAGGGCAGGGAGCTGTTCCAGTTGGCAGCAGAGGGTAGGACCTGAAACAATGGGCTTAAATTACATGCACAAAGGTACTGGCTGGATATTAGGAAGAACTTTTTCATGGTCAGAGTAGTTCAAAAGTGGAATCAGCTGCCTAGGGAGGTGGTGAGCTCCCCTTCACTGACAGTTTTCAAGAAGAGGCTGGATGAATATTTGTCAGAGATGCTTAGGCTGATCCTGCACTGGGCAGGGGGTTGGACTAGATGGTCTGTATGGCCCTTTCCAACTCTATGATTCTATGAAATACAGTCAGAGACAGAATAGGGATACAGGATGATCTTGACAGGCTGGAAACCTGGTCTAAAACAAATAAAATGAATTTCAACAGAGATAAAAGCAAAGTTCTGCATTTAGAAAGGAAAAATCAAATGTATAATTATAGGATGGGGAGACTTGTCTTGGCAGTAGTATGTGCGAAAAGCATTTAGGGGTCTTAGTAGACCATACACTGAATATGAGTCAACAGTATGATGTGGTAGCTAAAAAGGCAAATGTGGTTTGGGGTTGTATCAACAGAAGCATAGTGTCCAGAAGTGATGGTATCACTTTACTCTGCTCTGGTTAGACCTCACCTAGAGTATTGTGTTCAGTTTTAGGCACGACAATTTAAGAAGGATATAGACAAGGTGGAACGTGTCCAGAGGAGGGCAACAAAGATGGTGATGAGTCTGGAGACAAAGTCCCATGAGGAAAGGTTGAAAGAGCTCGGAATGTTTAGCCTGGAGAGGAGACAGAAGACTGAGAGGTGAAATAACCATTTTCAAGTACTTGAAGGACTGTCATATAGAGGATAGCGTGGAGTTGTTTTCCACTGCCCCAGAAGGTCAGACCAGAAACAATGGCTTGAAATTAAATCAAAAGAGTATTCAGCTAAACATTAGGAAGAACTTTCTGACAGAGCGGTCCCTCAGTGGAACAGGTTTCCTCAGGAGGTGATGGGCTCTCCTTCTTTGGAGGTTTTTAAGCACAGGCTAGATGGCCATCTGACAGCAGTGCTGATTCTGTGAACCTGAGCAGATCATGAGAGGGAAGGTAAAATGGGTTACATCAGTGCTTAGTTCTTGTGGCCCTTCTTACATGCCCAGGGTAATGTTGATCACCACCTAGGATCAGGTAGCAATTTCCCACAGGCCAGTTTGACTAGGGATCCTGGAGGTTTTTTGCCATCTTCTGGGCATGGAGCAGGGGTCACTGTGGCAGTCGGGGGGGTAGTTGTGAATTTCCTGTATTGTGCAGGGGGTTGGACCAGATGACCCTAGAGGTCCCTTCCAACTCTATGATTCTATGATTCTTATAGTGGTGTTTGTCCCTATTGAGTACTTAGCCTATAAAACTAGAATGTTTTCCTTACCAATCAACATCCTCATACCAAATAAACCTAACCAGCATGCCATCTCAGATATATTTATATTCACATAAAGGCTGCGGACCTATCTCCTGAATTATTTGCATAATTATGTAGGGTTTTTTATTTTAAATGCATAAACCAACTTTCAGATGGTGGTCAAATAGTTTAAGGGAACACAGGGCTGGATCTAGACTAAATTTCCTGCTTACAGAAGAAGTAGGGTAATTTCCACCAGTTTTCTCCTTTTGCAGCAGATTTTCCTGTTTGCCTCTCATGCTGTTCCTGAGGGTTCCCTTGTCCATCAGCATTCTGGGGGAATCGATGGGCAGCAGTGGGATGATGGAGTCAGGGACATTCAAAAACCATCTGTTGCTGTGGTCCATGAAGCCACAAAACTTCCTCAATGTGACTTCCACAATTACTACAGATTTTGGCGCAGTCTACATTTTCAGATTAGTGGTTCTGCTATATATACTCACATGGCCCAGCAATAGATATAACCGACCCAGATATATGAAGTTCTTATAATGCATTATATATGCATTTTAAATTGTGTGGTAATTTTGTATGTTTTTATGGTTTCTAATTTATAATAATTATTTTACATATTTTAACTATATGTTTCTGTAATCCACTGGAAATGTGGGGAGGGCGGAAAATAAATTGAAAATAAAATAAAAATAAGTAACACAGATGCAGACAAATATATAATTGATCTCTACGACTGGCTCCCCTAAGAAGGATGCCCTAGAGAAGTTCCATTATGATGTCAGAATCTTTTATCTTAATACTACATTTAATCTTAACGAGCCTCTGCCCAAGTTAAGTGTTTGAATACAACAGTTACTTTAGATAATAATTTAATCATTTTATATTAAAAACTCAATTACTACTATACCTGCTTCCTTGTTCCATCTATCAGTTAAGAGAACACTGCACAATCTGTGGTTTATAGCCAGTCCCTACAACTGCACTTTGTGAGTTTTTCCACAGAGAGCATGCCTTTAAGGGCTCATTAACAGAAAATTTTTGAACTAACAATTCCAACCCAGCAAGCTGGAAAAAAAAACAAAATTAAAGGGAATATGTACTACAGAGAAGATCTAAAAAAGTACAGAACTGGTAAGAAGGATGTTAGAACATTAGTGTTCACATCTATAAATACAGTAATATTAAAAGAACTGTTAAATAATACAAAATTATATGTTTTCATAGATGCCTTGTTCCCACTTCCGGTGTAGGCTCCCATACCCCTGTTCTCTTCAAAAAGGGGTTTAGCTGCCTGGAAAAAATTATCATAGCTGTCCCATGTCCTCTGGCTCCTTGAAGATTTCCATAATCATATTTGATCCTGCTTTACTTAGGTCAGTTTGCATTGCAGCTCTACACCTCATAATCTCCTGTTCCTTAAAGCCCTCTCAAGTGGCCGATGCACCTTATAATCTTTGCAGTAACCTAAGATATTACGTGTATGAACAGTCTGTTAGCTTAGAGGGTGAGACGTGCTGACAACACAGGATGGCTCTACTGCTGCATAAATCCCATAAATGCTAATGTGAGAAGGGCTAGGCCATAACAATTTCTGTGGACTGTAAAGGTTGTGCTTCCAGCTCTTGAGAAAACAACTTTGGTGAGCTTTGGTTCTCTTTAATGGTTTTCAAAGTTTTTAAGAAAAGGATTCAGCCAATGTTAGCTCTTTATCTAAGTGTGTGTGTGTGTGTGTGTGTGTGTGTGTGTGGTGCCCTCAAGTCATAGCTAACTTATGGCGACCCCAGCTGGGGTTTTCATGGCAAGAGACTATCAGAGGTGGTTTGCCATTGCGTGCCTCTGCAAGCCTGGTCTTTGTTGGTCTCCCATCCTATTACTAACCAAGGCCGACCCTGCTTAGCTTCTGAGATCTGACGAGATCAGGTGCACCTGGGCTATTTGCCAATAATTCTCTTGAACATTAAGGGCCCAAGAATCTTTTCTCATAGTTTATGTCACAAGAATCCCCTTCCATACATACATTCCCACCCAACTCTACAATATTATGAGTCATGAAAGAAAAAAAATGTTTCATTTCTGAAGTTGCGTAAACGAACCATATCATGATGATAGGCTTGCAACCTAGGGCTTGGTAAACCATCTGTTTTCTCCTCCATGCTGGGGCATCCCTTATAGTCCTTTATTCTCTTGGCTGCCAGTTTCCCAAACATCTGCTGCTGCTCCTGAAGACATCTTCCTAATAGGCTGGTGAGGCTGTGACCGTACCTGAATAGCCACCCAAGTTTGTCCCCTAGCCTCTAGAGGCATCAGAGAGCATCCAAATTGCAAGCCAACACAACACCACCAGGTGAACCTTTATCCTGGGACCTTTCCTGTGTATACTGAGATCCAGTGAAAGGGGAGCTCCTGGTTATCAGGGGTAAAAACACTACTTACTGAGGAGAGAAAGATCTCATAACTCTCCTGAGCTGCAACTTTCTATTGGTGAATTAACATCATCTGACCAACTTCAAAAGAAACTCTTGGTCAACTAATGACCTTCTGTTCTAAAAATGTTTTCAAACTTAAGATAGACATATGGAGGAATAATAATGACTGCAACTACAACAAACACAGACTAGCAACAAGACCAATAAATATTATACTTTCCCATTCATTGAGCAAGAGTTAAAGCTTCTCTCAACATTTTAAGATCTAACATGAGGCTTAGTTAAAACTACATACAACATCAAAGGAATGGTTACTAAGGCAAAAATTAATGAAAATACCTCAAGGAAGATGTAAGTAAAGATAAAAATGGTGACCTGCACGCTTTCCATAAATGAGAGTAGGTAGTTTCCCCCCAAATGAGTGCAGACAAGGCAATGTTGTTGTGATTTTCCTTAATATGTCCTTAATGTATAAATGGCGGTACAAAATAAGACCACATGACCTGTCCTGAACAGATGCCTACTGTGAGATCGTTCTCCACTGTTCTTGCTGGTGATAATCAAAATTTGGTGGCACACAAGGAACAGGAAAGTTCAGCATTGCAAATGCCTGATAAGAAAGGAAGGCATCAGACATAGTGAAAGAGAGCTGAAATTAGAACACACAGAATCAAAGCATACAGAGTCACTGAAAAATGGCCAAAAATCACATACATACTTACAATAAAGAATGAATCAAAAGTAGAGATGGGCCCGATCTGAATTATGATTTCAATCCCCCCCCCCCCCAATTTTGGTGTTTGCTCCATCGTGACTCAGCTAATCGGTTCTGTCCATGGCAACCGATCCAGCAGTCGGGAGTTTGCTTGTTCGGGACTTGATTGGATGGGTCAGTTTCTGTTCGGAATTGCAGACACTCTTGCACCAGTAATTTATTCCCGGGGCAACGGAGTCAGGGGAATGAGCTGTGTTTGCCCTCCTTCTGTCGCCCTCGAAACACGAATGGAAGCCCAGCTTTCCTTGATTAGCAGGCTTCCTTCCAACCACGGAACAGCAACCCAGGGGAGGGAGGGGGAAGGGGGTGTTCTGAAGCCATGGGCACAAAGGAATGGCAAAAGGCAGCGCGGGAGGCTGGGAGGCCGCCTGCACCGTTCGCCTTTCCCCAGGACAAGGGGCGCGCGGGCAAGCTGGCCGCCCCTTGTCTTGCGGGTCAGGTGAACAGCGCGGGCAGCCTCCGAGCCACTCACACTGCTGCCAGCTCCGCAGCGCACCAGGACAGCCAGCTTGCTGCGTGGGCAGGGGTGACTCAGGAGTGCGAGCGCGTGTGCACGCACGCAAGAACCTGACTACAGTTGCCCTGGGCGGTGGCCTCCCCGATTCCGGACCGGAAACGAGACTTGATCGGTTAGAATTGGTGACCTGCGTTCGGCGGCAGCCCAGATCCACGAACGGCTTAATTGGAAATTTTTTTTGGATCGTGCCCATGTCTAATCAAAAGCAAGGGTATGCAAATGGTTAGAAAAAGAATAAAGTAATTCCCCCCAAAAGAAGACAAAAAGGTAGCGTGAAAAGGTGCAAAGATGGATTGCACACAGAAAAGAGCGGTAGGCGGGCTCCTAGAGACTTAGAGCCAAGCTACAAGTGACGCCTTACACAGGTTGGACACTTGTCAGCTTCCCTCAAGTTTTGATGGGAAATGTAGGTGTCCTGGTTTTACAGCTTGGCTCTCCATTACAGCTGCAAGACCAGGATGCCTACATTTCCCATCAAAACTTGAGGGAAGCTGACAAGTGTCCACCCTGGGTCAGGCATCACTTGTAGCTTGGCTCTTTGCCCAAAAAGGATGAAATTAACTTTACAAAATAGATCCAAAGAAAGATTTGGGCTACAAAGGACCAACTGGTACAAGAGGGACAAAGGACAGTTTTGGGGGGTTACTTTTAGAATTAATGTGCCATGTAAATGAAACTGATTAATATGAGCACTGAGTATATGTCTCTTTTCCCATTGGGCACCTTTATTTAATTTGGAATAGGATCAGATACAAACATGTTTCATATGGGGCAGGAAAAATTCAGAAACTCTTGAGTTATTACATCTGCTGTTTTGTTGGAGATAAGAAGCCAGTGTGTAAATATCAAGCATTTTGAAGCTCCTTATTGTAATGTTCTATCCAATACACTGAGGTGTTGAGACTAGACATGGGCATGAATCGAAATATGAATCAAATTTTGTGATGACGTGATGCTAGACAGGCTGGCGCCAATCCATTGATTCCCTAGGCAACATAGGCCCGTAATGTCTGCAGACCTTTTGTTGGCACAGAAACCCCAATCTTAGCCCACATAACCTTGATAGGCAGCTCTCCCTGCCAACCAGAGAGTCGAGCAAAGCTACAAATGATGAATTACACATGGTGGATCTGCGCAAGTTTACCTGCGAACTGTAGTCGGAGACTCCTTTCCCTCTCTGTTTCCCTTCTCCATTTTTAAGAATGGGATGGTGGAGTAGCAGCAATGGTGGTGGCAGCCTCAACAGCTCCTTCTGCCGCTGCTCGTTGCTTGCCAGCTTCAGGATCCCTTCCCTGACTCTCTGCCTCCTGTCCTCCTGCTGCTCTGACATGCCTTTCCATCCCTCCTCCCCCAAGCTCCCCAGAGCGGATCCTGAGTGGATCCGCTCTGCTCGGCTTTTCCTTTGAGAACCTGGAGGCAGGCGGGAGGGCATGTCAGAGCAGCAGGAGGATGGGAGAATGGGAAGGAAAAGTCAGCAAAGAGAACCTGAAGAGAGGAAAATCTAAGCAGATCTGCTCCACTTGACTTTTCTTCCAGCAGCAGCAGAAAGCAGGAGGCCAGGAGAACGGGAGGGAAAAGTCAGCAAAGAGAGCCTGAAGAGAGCTACTTGGAGGGTGGCTGGAGGAGAGCCTGCTGAAGTCTCCCTGCGAATTTGGCATCTCTGGGTATGAAGGGGGCTGTTGTAGGGCCCCAGGATCTGACGAATAATGAACCTAACGAATCATTTCACAAAACGGGACAATTTCATGAAAGTTCATGTTTCATGGAACGTGACAAACCATGAAACTCAGGGTTCATTTTTTCCCCATTTCGTGCCTATCTCTAGGTGAGACAATACACCTACTTCACAAAACCTTTAAAATGCAGGATCTACATCCTGATTCTTCTGGGGAGAGGGAGAACGGTTACACTTACAATATGCACACATTGATGTTTCTTTGTGATGTTACTTGAGGTGTTTTTTGATATCTATCATTACAGTTTGATGTGCAAAAAGACAGAATGGCAACTCTTTTTTTCTGGGAGGACTCAGGTAGAGTAATTACACTACATCAGCAGTGGAGACAGTGTGTGGTGAATTTCAATCTTACAAACAAAGCAGAGTTCCCAGTGCACACTTAGGAATAGTGGCATGAAAACCTTTTTATTCCTTGTATAAAAACAAGACACCTAACTATCTAAGATGGCCAGATTAATTTTAGTGTTCATAGCTTGTTCCTGGGAGAATCTGAGAGCAAATAAAAGGGCAGCGATGACACCTATTTGCTGCTCCTTTAGTTATAATAAGGCATCCAGACTTGATCTGAAAATAGAGGGTTTTTTGTTGCATTTCACTTATGGCTTCGAAATACAACAATACTATACAGAAATACAAATAGTAGCTGAATGCATGTAAATATGGTTAGGACTGCTAACTAAATAATAAATTAACTTGCTGAAATGGAAGTAAATCCAGTGTTCACAAGGACTAAAACCTTTCTTACAAGTCAATTCATTTATACCAGGGAAAACCCAGTTTATGCAGAAGCTGACCTCGACTGTCTGCAACCTGTTTACAAATCAATCTTTTAGTTCTTTTACTTAAGGCTAAATTTCCTTTCTTAGCTGCTACCCATCATTCCAATCTCCCATCCCGATTTCTTTAACTCATTTGGTGCTGGATAGCAACTAAGCTCTCCTTAATTCACTTTCTTTTGCTGGGAAATAAAATTCAGCATTCCCATAAAAACCCCTGAGTGGAGAGAGAGAGATCTGCTGCTCTTCAAGGGACATCAGGCTGGCTAATACATGTGGCATTCCAAGTCAGCACGTTACTCCCTCTCTAGACAGCCACATTTAAGCTTAAGGGCTTGGATCCAATGGACAATTTCTGCTGTTCATACACCAGATCTGCTTTCCCAACATGGAGCTGATCAGGAAGTGTCCTGAACTGTGAATACACCTGCTGTCCCAAACCACTGTCCCCCCACAAAGACTGCAGATTCAAATCTGCCCTTTACAGTTTATATACAAGTTCTACCCAGAACTAGGGGGCCTGCCATAACAGCATACAGTGGGCAATCTTGGAACATAGCAGAAACATACAGCGAGCAATCTTGAAACAGAGCAGAAAACAGCCCTCTACAAGGCTGCGCACCACCTCCATCAATGTCTATCAATGTCATTTTATTTGAGGGGTGTTTTCTTTTGGCAATATTGACAAAGAGGAGCAACTAACAGACACGCACGCACAACAGCAACTGCATGTGTCCAATTGAGTCAGGCTCTGTCTGATTTGCTAGGAAAGAAAAAACAGAGAATTGGAGAGAGGGCTGAGTGGAGGCAGAAGCTGCTGTGAGATCCTTCCTCCTGGAGGAGCTTGTGAGGACTTGATTGGCAGGGAGACAATGCCATTACCCAGGCAGCACCGGGGGGGGGGGAAGATGCACTTATGCACATTGCACACATTCTCCCTTCCCTCCTATGGAGTTAATTAGGTGGTATAACATAAGGGCTCTCTCCCCTTGGGATCTGATTGGTAGATGGTGCTGATAAAGAAAACAAGATGTTGCCACTGCGTGGTAAGAACCAAAACATTATAACTTGTTTTCCTGGATTTGGTTCTTGAAGCCACTTTAACTAAATAGCAATTTCCGGGTGTATTTCTGGCTTGTTGTTTCATTTAAGGTGTCTAAACCAACAATGTGCTTGCATTTATTGATATTACGCATCTCTGAATGCACTTGCAGAAAGCTATAACCAAGACTCTACCAATTAAACATTTCCGTGAATATTTCTGGCTCGTTGTTTCATTTTGCACACTTGTAACTTGTGAAAGCTCAGAAATGTTGTTGGACTTTTTTCCTAAAGCAACCAGCCTCATGTGAACTGTATTTCTAAAGCAGCCTCCCCCTTACACTGCACAAAACAAGCTCTAAATCAACGATGTGCTTGCACTTATTGTTATTATGCATCTCTGAATATCCTTGTATTGGGTCTATTAGGAGCTAATAGAATCTTCAAATGTTTACCAATATAAACAAGGATTCTAATCATGACAACTTACTTTAGAAAGCTCTAGCTACGAGTCTACCAATTAAACCCTCTGTATTGTAACCTGATCTCAGTTAAATACCAATACAATACCAGGTTTAAGTGAAACCTCTATTTGCATAAACTTTCCATGAGTTCTTATTGGAAAGGTGCCTCAGGTATAGAGGAATAGAAAGAAGTGTTACATGCAAACATTTTTAGAAAATAGCAAGAACTGCTTGTTGTTGTTGAATAAGGGAATTACTTATGAGAATGCAGCTTAATACTAGCAGGGTATTATCATTCTTTGGAAGTAACATCTGTCTTCTCTGATATGAAAATCGTTACCAAGGAATTCAGCCTGGTGGGTGTACTAAGGAAATATCTAGGCTGTCCACTTCTCCACTGGATTAGTTTTAGCCCTGGCATATTGGTTTGTGGCAGAAATAAAAGCTAACAATCTTAAGGAAATATCTTTGGGTACTTTTAACAGTGCAACATATTCACTGATATCAACAAAGCGGGGTGGCTTTGAGTGTCCTCTTCTGACTGATAAGGGTATGATGCAGGGAGACAAAGCAGCAAAAGGAGCTGTCTCCTTCCCACTGACTTTGACTCCCTAGTTATTTGTAGCACTTTATGGAAAGTGGAAGGAGTGCCAGAAGGAATCTGTTTCCCCCCTCGGAATGCAGCAGTTGTTCCTTAGTGTAAGAAGATCCTCAATGGCCCAAGCCAAGAAAGTGCTGACAAAAGTGAAACTCTAAAGGGCAGAGAGCAGGAATGAGGTGGTTGGTTTAAGAACAGGCTCCTCTTCTTCTCTCACCCGATAAAGAAGCTATTCTTTAGAGAGTCACGCTGTTGATAATGCCTTTCTTTGCTCTTTGGTAAGTAGAGACATTCATCCCCTCCTGCCATAGAATAGATGAGAAAGGTACGAATGTGCATCTTTTTACACAGTTCCCCTGCTCATAGGTAAGAGGAAAAACCAAATCTGGACTTTGCATCGTAGTATTCATGTCAAGGACAGGTGCTGTGCCAGTGAGGTCATGGCTGGGTTTGCCAGAACTAACATTCTGCCTTCCTATCTGACAATTCTGGTTTCTTTAGCTGCTGGAACAGGGAATATTTCACATACTACCATCAGCAGCCGTAATAGCACCTAATCGTCTTAACAGTGCTCTGGAAAGCTGAGTTTCATCCACCAGGGCATATGGCTCATATTCTGAAGCAGACAACCAAAGGAAGGGTGACTCTTACATTTGTTCCTGAATGCCATGGCTGCTGCCAAGCTCAAAGAATCCAAAAGTTGGTTTGAAAAGATCCGTGTGTTGGTCTTGCACACAAACAGGAATCTCTGATATCTTGCCAAGTCACTGACTTCACTGTTCCATTTGCAAGTTTGGACATACTGAAAAGGGCCCCTTGGGCATAATATGTTCCCTTGGATCACTACCTTGAACAACGGGATAAACTACCATTTTAAAGGACGTGCATAAAAACATTAAACATATGTGCCTGTGTACCTTTCCGATCATGCTTCAGTACAGCCCTGTTCCACCTCTAAGACAGGAATTTAAAGCTGTTTGTTCTCTATTTAACTGCCACAAAGCCATCTACCCTACATGGTTAGTGCTTGTTCTCCTCTCTGTTCAGCTTGTTGATCTATGTATCATATTCTATAGGACCAGAAGAACTCATTAAGAGCAGCTGAAGGTGTATTTGTTTTTGAACAGCTATTCAATTCCCCATGGAAGCTTGCTGGGAGACCTTGGGCGTGCGCACACACACACGGCCTATCCCCACTTCACAGGCCTGTTGTTAGGGGTAAAAGTGGAGGAAAATGAAAGCTGCTTTGGGTCCCCCACTGGAAGAAAGGGAGGGTATAAACGAAGCAAAAATTTAAAAACCTATCCTCCACACATACCTGTGACAGATAATGCCTATTGCAATGAAGTATTTGTTCCAGAAATGGACATAGTCTGAACACAAACTTTCTGTCATCAAAGAAAGAGGTTTTTCTCCTCCTCAACAAGCCATGTCAGTATTTAATACCTACACAGTCCAAGGAGGCTTTTTTCAACGTTTTCAGATTTTTTTCATGTACTTGGCAATCTCCCTCCCCCTATCTTCCTATTGTACTACCAAGAGTTTCAAAATATCTGGCCTTTCTGGATGAAACAGCATTGGTAGAAAATATAGATCAAATTCATCCCACAAGATCAGTAACAGGATGCAGTGGAACTCCAATAACGGAGTTCCAAGTGTTTATCAGAATAAGAATATCAAATGTCACTAATGTTTTAGGCCACCCTTCAGGACAACACCTACTCAGAGCAGTTTACAATTTGAGTGTTATTATCCTCATGACAATCACCCTGTGAGGTGGGTGGATAAAAATCTGTTTGGAGTTTTGAAGATCTGGAGCCAATCTTAGACAGCCTGGTGAAGTCAGGTAGTCTCCATTACCAAGGAGAATACAGTCAGGCATCCAAACCCTGTTATCAGTCTAGAAAAGTAAGGAATGCAGAGCGATTCCAAGTTGAGATTCTTCAGTAAACTTAGTATTTTTGGTTAAAATATTTTAAATACTATAAAAACTCTGAAGATGTGACCTTAGAGCTCTTCCTCGACGAGACGTTTTAAAATGGACCAACAACCACACACACACACACGCACGCACGCACGCACGCTCTCTCTCTCTCTCTCCCCTCCCCCCCCCTCTCCCTCTCTCCCTCTCTCTCCTGGAAAAAAAAGATAAAACCCAAGTTAAATTCAAGTTAATACATTTTAGTAGCTTGAATCCTCCAGAGGTATCAAATGGTCTCCCCTCTCTGACACACACACGTAATGTAAAGAAGGGGAAAGAGCTGCCTCTGCATAGAAGCCTTAACAGCTGAGAATGAAGGTTTGGTGCAAATTGACCCACGGAAATTCTTACTGGACACTTAGATTAAAGGAGACTTCGTCTTTTTTACCAGCAGGCATCTCAGAAGCAGAGAAGATATTTCAGCTCCATGGGAATCTTCTTATATTACGATGTCTCTTTCTTATGAAACCCTGCTACATTCCAAAGGAACAACCCCTTTTCAGACACAGGCTGTTCAAACCAGAGAAATGAATGCAGGCCAAACACTTGGGGAACAGGGGGCAGGGTAGCAGATGGAGAGCCGCCTGCCACTAACTTACCCAGAGAAGTTCCTCCAATTACTCAAATGCTGCGAAGATTTTTGTCAACATGACCATTTGTTCACGATGAACATGATAGTGTACATTCTGCATTCTATAGCAAACATTTCTATCTCTTTGGATCCCATCTAGAAACTGACTTCTCTGTGTGTTTTTGTGGCAAACTGTTGTGATACTGTGCATCTCTCCATCATTAGTAGATTAAGCTTCCCTGTTATTTTTAGAATAGACCCCACCCATTCGCTCTGCAAACACTGATTTTATCTCGGTCAAGGGAATATTGGCCAACTCAGAAGGCATTGGAGATGCACAAGTCATGCTTTTAATTGCTAAATTCACGCTACCAATGTGAGATTTCAACGGAAAAGAGGTTCTCAGTTTCTCTCGCTTTATTTCATCATCTGCAATTTGTAACATGTTACATACATAATTTATACATATGATTCAATGGCCCTTTACCATGCTACTAAACCCTGCTTTGTTTTACAAACCACTTTGAAAAAAGCCAAGATAGTTCCTATGACTGTAAAGAAGTGCTCCTTTGGAAGTCATGCTGAAGCCACAATCCTGTTTAGCCAATGATACTCAAATGCCAGAAAAGGCTGGTCCTGTGAAAAGTGCTGTTGTGGTCTCTTACTCTTCAGGTGTCTATTCAGGAGGGCAAGAACATAGACTACAAGGTTGGGGAAGATTTCAAGGCTTCAGTAATCAAGATCTAGAAATGTTCACCTTTTCAGAGGAAATGCTTCTGTACTGCCCCTCTCAATCTTTAACAAATGCAAATGTAAGGCACATTCAAAGAAAAGCATTCTTCCAAGTAGGCCCCTTATTTAGCCCAGGTTAAAGGGTAAATTTGCAGGCATAATATCAGTGGGGAGTTCAAGCCCATGAGGTAAGTGCCAAGACAAACTGCTTGCACAACTCTGCTTCCACTTGCCTGCCTCGTAGCCAGAAACGTCCTGTCCCTTAACTCGGCGGTTTATACTGTCTCATGTGCCCAGCAATCGAAGCTGCAATCTCAGTATTCTTTTTGTTTTGGCCATAATAATCAACGAAGCCCCCATCTGGCCCAACAAGATACATTATAATGGTGTGATCCACCTGTAAAAGAATACACAAGACAAACTGAGAAGACTGACAGGCAGGTTCTACCTCAGCGGCAAGTCAGCCCCTCAGACCACTGTCAGAATGCCACTCCGGCTCCTGATTGCTTCAAGCTCTGGATACACAGTCGTGGAATGTCTCAGACATGAGATGGTTCTTTATGAGAAAAATACAAGGAGATAAACCTGGGCAAAAAGCATACCCCCATCAGGGACCATGAAAGCAGTCAAACCCTGGAGAAGGAAGAAACCCCACAAGGCTGCTCTTTGCAAAACTTTCTGTTGAGGAGATACAAGCTGCTCAGGGAAATCAACATTTTTTAAGACATCCCGACTTAAATGGTTAACTAGAAATTCTGAGATATGCAGGAAGTCCATCCTGAATCATAGCACATATACAAGTCGCATAAGAAGGCCTTCTTATACTGGGCATTAGCCCTGTCACTATGCTAGGAAACACGTGGGGAAATACTATCCCTGACATTTGAGCTCACCGGCTACTTCTTGGAGATTTTCCTTCTGGAAGCAAGAATATGCAAGACCTCTTATTGAGATCCTCAGATGCACAGAGAGAGCTCTTCCTCTTAACTTGATGTGAGTCTTAAAAGGCAATTTATAAAGCCATCTATTAGCACTGCTCAAAGAAGGAATAGTCTGGGAAAGGGACTACCTTTTTAATCACTGTTGCTAAGTCAGCATTACATGAATGTCTAGTTCATGTCAGTTCTTCATTACCATGGTGTCAATTAGGTGAACTGACTCTATTTTGTAAAGGCTGTGAGAACAAAACTCGTACTTTTAGATGATTTCATTTTAAAACAGGAAAGAGCCACATCACCAGAAAATGGAACAACAGATTGTACAATCAGGGAAAACTATGTGTCATCTGGCTCCCCCTCCTGGCTAGAGTGTTAATAATTGCCAATTTTAATACAAAAGACACTCTACATACAGCTCATACTGATCAGTTTGGCAAGGAAAGATGGATGCATAAGGACAGCTTATAAGAGCTTATATACCTGGACTTCTCAGATCACAACATTATGGTTCTTCCAAAGTAAGTTAATGTGCAAAGCTCATTTTTTACCTTGAGCAGCAACACCAACCTCAAGGCTGCCTGAGCCTATCCAAACAGTTTAGTTTATTCAGTTTTTTTCAATTGTAGTCTACCTTTCTTGCTAAGACACAAAGTGGATTAGACATTTTTAAAAAATGCATACAAGCGATGCAATGGAATTGACTGCAAAATCAGAGTGCAACAGTGTCAGCTTTTCTGGGCCCAAATAAACAGACACCTTCACAAGTGCTGTCCAGCACACTCACCATGAGAGTGTTCTAAATTCAAGTATTCCACCAGCTACAGAAACTCTGCAGTCTTACCTGGCAAGTTCTCTTGCCATGAACAAACTAGACCCATTCTTTGTAAGCCACCCTGAGCAGCCTCTCTGAAGAGGCAACATAAAAATGTTCTAAACAAGCCAACAATTCTTCCCCAGTGGCTTCCCAGCTATCTATTAGCTTTGCTGCCCTTCATCTTCACCCACTCTCCTCAATACCTTATTCAGAGCTATCACTTTGCCTAACTGCTCTTTGGCGGTTATGGTAATTTCCCAAACCCCAGAACCGCTCTTCAGTTTGCACCACTAAGCAGTGCTTTTCTCCTCCACACCTTCCTGCACGTCCTCTGTTCATGCCTTCAGCAGAATCTCAAGCTGAGAAAGTCAGCCTGCCCCCACTCCTGGAAATCCATGCCTTTCCTTCTTATCCTGCCTCATCTACCCTGAACATTGCAAAATTGACACGTTTTATGCAGAGCTGACTTATCTTCACACCTACAGCCCTCCAGGATTATCCAGCTATGGTATAACTGAAAATTACATGCACTTACTATGTAGTCATTATCTTCATCTTTTGGTCCAGGGCTGTAATAGACACGGTATGTTCGAGCTACCTGATCAATCTGCTCTTTGGAACCTGTCAATCCAACCAGCTTGGGTGAAAACTCTTCAATAAAAAAAACAATGGAACGTGCATTAGAAGAACCATGTGATGACCATTCATTGCTGCAATTTTTAGTATAGTCATACAGTTACAACATAACCAAGTTACAAGGTTAAGATATTCAGTACCAGATAAGGTGATAAAGCAGTACCTTTAACATATCTGGCAATGGCTTCTTTAGTGTCTCTCTCCGGATCAATGCTGATAAAGAGAGGGGTGACGTTTGGCAGTGACTGGATTCCATCTATCACAAAAAACATAGTTAATATCTCTGCTGATCAAACTCAATACCTCTTCTCGCCACTACCCAAGACCACAGAGATGTTAGAAGGAACCAACTTGATCATGGCCTAGCTGCCGGTTTGTGTTCTTGCAGAATACCATCAGAGGAAAAAAATGTGACAAAATACAAAGGGGTTTTCTAAGCATTTTGACTTGTCTGAATTAACAGAGAGTGGGTTAGTTCTTTCTCTGACAAAGAACTGAAAGTGCAAGCTCTGCTCAGAAGTCTTGCAAAACCTGTTTAATTACAATTAACTACAACCAGTGATGATCCAGACATGAATCTCCATGAGAAAGGCGAACTACAAATGAATTAAATACAAAAATAAAAAGGTCATTTCACTAACTATGGATAGTTAGGGGGGGTGTCAAACCAGGACAGGAACCCATGGTTTGAAGTTGGTTTATTAATCACAGTTGCTCTTAAGTGTGTTTCATATGACATATGAATGGAAACGACCAGGTGCTGTCCACACTGTAATGCAAAGTGGAATACCAGCCAGGTCTTCCTGGGAGAGGTGGGGGGGGAAAGGATTTGTTGATGCAAACCATGATTTCAATTATCATCTGTGAGCCAAATGCTGGTTTTTACAAACTGACCACAGCTAAAATAAAGCACGCTTCACATTATGTCTGAACTGAGCCCATATTTATTGATTCAGCTGTCACAACAACCTATAAAAAGAAAACTGAAAGGGAAAGGGAGCCAACAAGCTTGGAGAAATATATCCCTTTAGTAGATGGTATTAAATGCTAATAGATGCTAATGCTAAATGTGTGGAAATGGGCAGCTGAGGTTTTCCAAGGCACAGAGGTATACAACTTCTCCTAGATGTTGGTGATCCTACTAAAGGGAGAAGGCATTTTTTTTCCTCCAGGCAGTTGGCAACCCTAGGTTTGTGAAAGCCTAAACCTGAACCAGGCCAGTGTTGGTCCTATTCATCTTACGCTTGTTTTATTATAGCTATAGAGAACAACACGTACTCTGCACCAGAACTAGAAAAACTTCTACAGATTAAACTTGATAAGCCCAGACCTAATGGGCCGCACCAACAGCATCACAGCCTTCTTTTGTAGATACAGAAGGAACAGAAGAGAATTTGTAACCAAGTTATTGATCCTTAATAAATCTGTATTTCTATAGAAAAGATGAACTAAAATTTGTTAGAAAAAAGATTTACGCTAAAGAAGAGTCCTAAATTTAATCAAGGTAAAGGTAAAAAAAGGTAAAGGTGCAAGCACCGAGTCATTACTGACCCATGAGGGGACGCTGCATGATGATGATTTCTTGGCAGACTTTTTGGTATGGAGTGGTTTGCTAAAGTCATCTACACTTTACCTCCAGGAAACTGGGTACTCATTTTACCAACCTCAGAAGGATGGAAGGTTGAGTCAACCTTGAGCCGAGTACCTGAACCTGGTTTCCGCCAGGATTGAACTTAGGTTATGAGCAGAGCTCGGGCTGCTGTACTGCAGCTTACCACTCTGTGCCACAAACCTATGTTTCAGAATGGTTATAGACACATGCTGGGTCTGAAAAGATTGAATGCCACTGTACATAGAACGAATATACAGGCCATTGTAGGGCCCACTGAATTTCTACGACTCTCAAAACACAATATTGTGCATTATGGCAGATGACTACAACAACCCGCCCCGCCCCCCATCCCCTCGCACACACAAGTTTGGAAAACTCTTTCAAAACAGCAAGCAAGTCTATTTCTTTGTGTCTGCTGCTTTAGAAAAGCTGTCTCATATTTTTAAGAGATACTTGCCACAGAGGATACACCCCTCAGGTGCTCTGATTTTTACAGGCTTCCAGTTTCCAGGCACAGCTGAAAGTGCTTGTACTGACTTTTAAAGTCCTCAACTGTCCCAGCTAGGACTAAAGTACATAAAGGATTAACTTCTTCCCTATGAATGTGCCCTTCTCTGGGTGCCCCCACCCCTATCTGAAATGAGGTGACGGCAAAGAGAACTAGGGCTCTTTCTGCAATTGCACCCCACATATGGCATCTTAAGGGGTGTTCACCAAGCGTCAATTTTTAAGGAACAGGCAAATTCTATAATATAATAGGACTAAGAGAATGGCAGATTTGCATGAATTTAAATCTTATTTTAATGGATAGAAAAAGTCTGAAAAAAGTGTAAAGGAAAGCAAATCAACATGCTGCTCGTTCAACTCCCACTACTTCCATGAGCTGTGTGTGTGGCCCTGGGTAAGCCACTCCTCTCAGACCCAGCTCCCCAGCTGTAGTGTGATGATAATAATACTGACTTTGTTCACTGCTCTGAGTGGGCACTAATCTGTCCAGAAGGGCAGTATATAAGCTGTTACTGTTGTTATTATTACAATGAGAACTAGGAGAAGATGACAGGCAGGCAGGAAGTAGTGACAAGGAAGGACAAATGGAAAGGAGAAATTGTTCAAGCACATGTTCTCTTTTAACCAAGTGGGACAAAGCTAGCCTGTAATTCTAATTTTATAGGTTAAAAAAACCTACAACCAGAAATTTCTGGATGCACTGGAGCCACATGGCTAAATAGGAATGTGTTTTAAAGGTCTAGCAAAAAGAAGGCATTACCACAAGGGGGCAGCAGCAACCTGTTACTATGGGGAAATTCGAGCAAGGCCTCTCAAACCTGAACACAAATGTACACATACACTAGCCCTATAATGACAACACAACAAATGTCTTTTGTCAGGAATGGACACAGATCGTTTGATATGCTCATGTTTTATTACCCTTCTTCCCCCCATTCCATAGAATATGTGACTGAAGCCTTCAGTTTGCCATGGCATCTAAACACAGGGACCGGGACAAACAGGAAGTTTCCCCTGCTCATAAACAAAGAATCTAAAGTGGACTGCTTCAGCAACCCAGTTTGAGGGGAAGAAACAAACTCCAAACTACCCAGCATCTGCGTTTGGGTTCCGCAGCAGTTTGGTTCAAGGCTAATGAAACCAGAACAATTTTAACCATGCTCCATGTAAGGGAAGGGCTAAGATCGAGGGAGCTCAGCAAACAAGCATTTCTCTCTCACTCTCTCACTCACACACACACACACACACACACACACACTCACAGGTCTGTCATTACATCCAAATGTAACCAGTGACCAAACTTTGTATAAATTGTAGTCTACCCACTTTCGTATGATATTTGCTTATTTACTGAAGATTTAATTGTATTCCTTGCAAGGAGAAAAAACACTTGATGATTAAGAGACCTTACGAAAATACTTACGTAGCAAATCAAATGATAACAAGATTCTGTTTCATGAGGAGCTACTATAGGGAGAATACAGATTTCACTTCAGCTTACTTACCAATTTCATCAATTGCTAGAATCATTTTTTCCAGCTCTTCTGGGCAGATGTCAGGGCAGTGCGTAAAACCAAAGTATATTAACACCCATTGGCCCAAATAGTCACGATCAGTCTTAGGCTGTCCTTCGTGATCAATAAGCGAGAAAGGGCCACCTAACAATGGCTTTCCAAGAGCTCGTTTCCTCTCCTTCTCCAGCACTGAAAACAGACAATGGTTATAAGCCTGCAGCTTCACTGTAAATGGTCACCTAAGAGCACATCAAAATTAGCTACCACCACATATATTTGATTTTCTTTTCTACAAAGTAGAAAAGAAAAAGTAGAAAAGAGCAAGAGTCCAGTAGCACCTATAAGACTAACAAAATTTGTGGTAAGGTATGAGCTTTTGTGAGCCACAGCTCACAATTTTTGTTAGTCTTATAGGTGCTACTGGACTCTTGTTCTTTTCTACTGCTAGAGACAAACACGACTACCAACCTTGATCTATCTTTTCTACAAAGATGTATGTTGTACATGGGGAAGGGGACTGTACATTACATTATTCTGGACAGTACCATGTAAAAGTTGATAATAGAAATGGCAAGCAACGCTTAGAACGCCAGAAGCAAAATATTAAAAGTAATGCTACTTTTTCTTCATTACTGTTAAGTATTTAAAGCATTGAGAGGTTATTTTAAGCATTGAGAGATATTTAAGTTAATTAAGATATGATCAATAGGTTGCAAGGTCCAAAATGGTTAGGAGTCTTAAATTCATGGTTTCAAATAAGAACATCTAAATATACGCACATGCTCACATCATAAGAGTTTACTGATTGGGTTCATCCAATCTTGTACAAAACTAAAATAAAGGACCAATATATAAAATCGAAGAAAAGAATGAGGTTGCACTGCATTGTGCTAACAAGCTCTTAGGATTAACATAGAGAACTACTGTAGTGACAACCACTGCACAAATTCTCCCACATTTATGAAAGAACACAGGATGGTCACATCTATACAACAAAGAGACAAGCTAAAAATGATTGTGGCATACATACTTTCTTCTTTCTCTTTCTTGAAAAATTTCATTATTGCTAACAGTCCTCCACCAACAGCACAGGTAATCGCCAGAGATTTCCAAGTCACAGGCTACTGGGAAAAGAAACAGCAAGGACTTGGATAAATACTGTTTACTCACAAAACTGCTGTCCTATCAATTGCTTTTACAGACTCGCTAATACCTAACTCTCAAGTTATACCTTTTTGTTGTAAGTAAATGCCCTGTTCTCTTTTGACTTTTATCCCTCCTGCCATTTGGGGCCCAAGAGGGAGATAACCAAGTACACTTTAATAGGGTCCGCTCGGCCTGTGTCTCGGCTACTCTTATCATGATGGGGTCCATGTTTGCCATTTCCAAAACAAAATAGCATTTATAACTTTTACTATGGCTCAAAATGCTATATGCATCATGCTTTGGAAAGACAGCCATTACAATGGGAAGGGCCCATGGAAATAATGAATAAGCCCTACCACAACAAGGATCCCATAACTGGCTACCAAAACAAACAAATCTTTACATTTCTATCAGGCCAATGAAAAGCAAGAGGGGATTCAGGGAACAGGAGTTCTCCTAGCACCAGCATAGATTATGAATGACACAAGGCCAACTTTAACGGTGCAGATTTTATTCTTATTTATTTACGTCATTAACAGTCCGCTTTCTCACTGAGACTCAGGGCGGATCACACAGTGTTAGATGGTACCATCAATTTCAATGGCATTTCAATAAACAGGAAAACAGGGTATCAATGCAAAGTTGCAAAGATCTCGCCCAGGCATCGGTTTTTCTACCCCGACCACGTAAGCGATCCGTTCTGCGCAGCCAGAACACCCACTGCCCGTCCCCTCTTCCGTCGCCCAGCACTTGCTCACCCCAGGTTTGCTGGGGCCATCCCGCGGCTTATCACCCGGAAGCTCCGTGGCAAAGAAGCGGGCAGGACGACAGGAACAGGCACAACATGGCGGGCCCCGAAACAACCTCCCCGCCAGCAGCCGCGCGAAAGGCCTGAACGAGGCGCCCATCCTGCCCCACCACTAGCCTCTGGCTTTCTATGAAAGTCGCCGCTTTACTTCCGCCTCCTACACGTCACTTCCTTTTAAAAACTCCTCACTTCCGGTCCAAACCCGGCATTTCCCGCGCAAAGTATTTTGGGCATTTGCCACAGAGAAATCGAGGGGCAGAGCGTCATCGCATTCTTGCGGTCATAGAGAGCCGTTGCAGGAAGTTCGGGGCCTGTGAGCGTGTCGCGCCCTTTTTCTGTCTTTCGGACTATCTGCGAGGAAGCGGCGGGAGGAAGTGAGGGAAGAAATAGACCCGGAAAGGAAGCGGGCGGAGTGGTGAGAGAGGGTTTTCGCATGGCGCTGCCTCCTTGAAGCCGGGTGAGTCTTCGTTCCCATAGTAACGGTATAGTCTCGTCGAGAGACGGCGCGCAAGCAAGCCCGGCGCTTGGCAGCCGAATATTTCGGCTACGCAAACATGCGAAGCAAGACTCAGTTCTATATTTGAATTCGTATAAAATGAGGGCTATCGACTTCCAGGTGGCGGCTGGGAAGCCCCCCGGAATTAGAACCGATCTCCAGGCCACAGAGATCAGTTCCCCTGGAGACAATGTCTGCTTTGGAGGATGGAGTCTATGGTGTTATACTCCATAGATATAACACCCTCCACAGGCGCCACCCCCAAATCTCCAGAAATTTTCCAACCTGGAGCTGCCAACCCAATTAAATTATTCCAAACATTCACGACCCCTCACATTGGGAACACCTCTCCCTCCCGCCCCCTTCAAACGAAGGCAGTGTGGCGGGGAGGTATCATAAGAGAGGCAGCGCATAGGGCAATGATCTGGGAGACCCGTGTTTTAAGACCCTTTGAGAAGAAAGGCAAGGTACAAACACAGAAGAACATAATAAATAGTTAAAACCATGTAGAGGAGGGCTATGGGGGGAGTTTCTATACTTGCTTCTCTATGACTTTTTAATCCCACCCTTCCTCGAAACAGGTGGAAATGGCATCGTGGTTCACCCCTGTTCCATTTTATCCTCATCACCATGTGGCAGATTAGAAGGATAGAGTGACTGACTAGATTCTTATTGGAAATTTGGGACTGGGTCTCCCCAGCTTTAGAAATGTACTAAAACCACTGCACCACAACAGCTGGTGATATTTATTATTATTTTATTATTATTTTATTTATGACATTTATAGTCCACCTTTTTTACTGAGACTCCAGGTGGATTACACAGTGTGAGATTAGTACAGTCAATATCAAGAATATTTCCATAAACAATGCTATAGGGTAAATAGATACAAGTTCATAAGGACATAGCATTAGCAGGAATCCGGTACAACATAGTGGTGAAGTCTATGGTTCCTAACTCATTAACGGAGCATCTGAGACTCCCTCCCTACAGTACAGCCCTCCTATCTGAGTAAGAAGCCTTTTTGAATCATTCAGTTTTGCATCGTTTGCAGAAAGCCAGGAGAGTGGGGCTCGCCTGACCTCCTCAGGCAGGCCATTCTATTTTCAGTTACTGCTTTACTCCTTCAGGAGTTCTGTAATGTATGAAAAGACCAGGATGTCTGGAATTGGCAATCACCTCTTGAAAATATAGGGCATGTTGCAAGAATGCAAGCCAAACCAAACTTTGGAAAATAATATCTGTTCCAAGGAGAGTTGCTGGCTGGGCAGTTCCAAGTTTTTCTGTTTTCTCTTCCAGCCATAAAACCCTAGACCAAAAAAGGCTTCAGTGGTCAAGATGAATACCCACCTAGGTCATGAATGCTTGTTTACCTTATTTGTTCACCAATGAAGCTTAGCCTGTCACGTCATCATTAGGGCTACTCTGAAGTAAATCTGTAGCAAATCGCACCAATGTAGCCTGTTCCTACATATGTTTGTCCAGAAGTGAGTCAATGAACTAACCACAGTAAGCATGCCTAAGACTGAAACTGTAACCTGTGTTATTTCAAATGCTGTATTTTATTATACTAGCTTGATGGCAGTGTGATTTGCCTAAAAGATGGCCCAACAATAGTTATGTCTGATACAACTGTACACATTTTGTTTTGCACGTTTTACAATTTGAAGCATTATTTGTTTTCCTTGTGCTAGATTTTGACAAGATCTTTGGGCAATTATGGATGAAGATCTTAGCTGCAGAGAAGGAGTAAAAACAGAAACTTCTGAGGTGTTATTCTCCTTTGGAGTCATAGCAGATATTCAGTATGCTGATCTAGAGGATGGCTACAATTTCTTGGAAACCCAAAAGAGATACTACAGGCATAGCCTACACCATCTCCAGAGTGCAATTGAAGATTGGAATGGGGAGGAAGTTCAGCCTCAGTTTGTGTTACAGCTTGGGGACATCATTGATGGCTTCAACGCCCAGCATAAGATGTCAGAGAAAGCACTGGCGAGAGTCATGGAAGAATTTAAGAAGCTCAAGGCCCCAGTCCATCATATATGGGGCAACCATGAATTGTATAACTTCAGCAGAAACTATCTAAGACAATCTGTGCTGAACAGCAAGTACTTACAAGATCAAACTTGGCTTTGCAATTCTGCTAGGGAGCAGCACTCCACAGAAGAAGCTTCTGCAGAATTTTATCATGCTTATCATTTTTGCCCGAAGACTAAATTTCGATTCATTCTTCTTGATACTTATGATTTAAGTCTTCTGGGAAGGGACTCCTCTACCAAAAAATATCAGGATTCTTTACACCTCCTGCGAAAAAATAATCCAAACGAGAATTTGAATAGTCCAGTAGGTATGGTATTGAGCGTGGCTAATATGGTTTACCAGAATCACACTGTAGGGATAGAGAACATTTCATGCTAGTCAGAGGGATTCACCATTTGTGCAACTGAATATACATGCATGTATATATCAAAATGTCTTGGAAGGGAACACATATGCAGGTTTTTCCTTTTTGTGTGGCAATTTTAATGGCAAAGATAAATTTGAAGAAATCAGGGCTACATGTTATTGCATTAGTATAGCCCTGAGGGAAAGGGATGCCTCACTCAGCCTTTACAATTATCTAAAACTTATGTGTACTGAAGACATATTTTGTAAGGTACTTATCTGTGTATGAAAGTTTGTATATAACTGCACACAGGAAAGCAAGTTAGCGATAGTAACTTTTATTCTGATTTGCATTAATGGGCAATGAAGTGATGACAACTCTTCCAAATACAGTTGTGGTCATATGACATTGGGATTCGGGGAAAGACCATGGTTTTCTGAGAGGGAGCTATAGCTTCCCTGTAATATTTCAGACTGTTTCATATGCTACAGGAAAGACAGGCTGCAGTTTGCCAACTGATTATCTTGCAAGAAAACACCATTAATGTGTGGAGGGAAGTTGCATGTCTAAAAGCACTTACCTATAACTTATGATTGATAACCGTTCCAAAATGCATATTTTCCACCACGTGTTTACCTTCCACATATTATAGTAGTGGCCGTGGAATTGAACACTGGACAAACAGGAACTGCTGGAATTCTTACAGGAAAACAAATTCTAGAATTATGGGAGTCCGTATCATAGGCTTGGATCCTGTGCCTATCCATGGGTCCTCTGGGTCTTCCATTGTCAGGGTTAGGCACTTTACGGCTCACCGGAGGATAATGGTATAGTGAAAGCATAAGTGCCTAGGGTTACAGGAAGTGGCTCTGACAGACGAAAGCATCTGCAGCACCCAGAGAGAAATGTACCAAAAACACACCCAGAGATAAGGTGTTGGATCCAAGCAATAATCAGTGAAGATTCAGATTTTCAAAGACTGGGTACAGCTTAATAGCCCGTTAGAGACTCTGTGAACATGTACAAAAATTCTCTTTGGGATATATGGATGCCTCAAGCCCAATTCCAGATTCCAGCTGTCACAAAAAAATCTAAACTTGTGGCAGCAGAAGTGAGCGTTTCACAATATGCAAAACTTAACCCAAGTTGTTAGAAAACCAATATAAAAAAATACATTGGGTTTTTTTAAAAACCCAAAATGGTTAAAGGAGTGCCTGTAGCTTTAACCAGATGCCCTCAATAGCTGTTGCTAGGCAACAAAGTAACAATTAAGTCTGTATTCCAGGCTTGGTTTCTGTCAAGAAAAGGCGGGAGGGGCGGGGAAGGCAGGTCCCTTTCCAGGGCTGTTTTGGCCATTGAAGGATATCAGGCCCAGAGACAACTATTGCATGACTTGATGCCACATTATTTGCATGACTTATCCTGTCCTGGCTGCTTGCTACTGCTCAGGAACATCCCCCCCCCTAAAGCCAGTGTAGAGTCGTGGTTAGAGTTTCACAATAGAATGTGGGAGACCCAGGTTCAAATCACCACTCTGCTATGGAAACTCAATGGGTGACTAATCCAGTCACACTCTCAGTCTAACCTAACTCTGAGGGTTGTGAGGATAATATGAAGGCAAGAAGCACGATGTAAGGTGATTGGCTCCCCACTGTGGAGAAAGGCAGTATGTATATGAAGTAAATTAGTAAATATAGATGAATGGTGGGGAGAGAAAAGGTAAGTTGTTTAATGAGTTTGAAGAAGAGAAAGGGAAAGGCAAGCATATGGGAGCTGCCAGGAGTAGAGAAGGAGAAAATAGTGTGGGGAAGAGAATATAGAGAAAAGTGAAGTACCCCACACAAGTCATTGCACGTTTCTCACCATGCAGCTGAGCCATAGGGGAGAGGCTATCTGGAGTGGAAGAGGGAAAAGTGGAAACGGGGACAGACTAAGGTGAATGGAAATGAGAAAAGGGGAAGAGGCTGTGGAGAGGCAAGGAAGTGAAAGAAGGAATGACGGGGAAGGAGAAAATGAGATGCCTCCCGCAAATCCTTGCGGGTCCCCACTTGTTTATCACTAATGTGGGTGGTATTTTTCTATTGTAGCAAGGTAAATGTTCTCAAATGAAGGCCCACTGTTTGTGCCAAACTACTGGCAATGATGGCACCTCTTCATTGGTTCTCTTTTGCAAAAACAATATGTGGTAATTTTTTACCTTCATATAAACTATAGTTGGGCAAAATCAATAGATTTTGGGGGAGGGGGGTTATGTCCTATGTGCTTTCCTGTTTACAGAAAGAAAACTGTTAAGTGGTAAGTGGCTTTACTTTGTGGATTATGGCTTGGATCCAGAGCAGCATTTGTGCGTGCAAGGACTTTCACCTGCAAAGCACAATTTTCTTACCTCTCCCCTCCCATTGCAGCCTCCAATATGAAGTAGGACTGCAGTGGGGGGTTAGGGAGAGTATGAAGTTGAGCTCTGCAGGCAGAAGTCCTTGTGCGCATGGAACTGTTGCCCTGGATCCAAGTCATTATTTACTCACATACAATTTACAGTGGCCAGAGGAGTTGTAGAACCACTCCTCTATGCATTTTGCCCAAAGACATGCAGTTGGGGTAGAATTTTCTCCCAGATGGTTTCCAAAGGGTTTTAAATGACTGAAGGGCTTTGGCTTGAATCCCATTTGCTGTTCCATTGATGTAACAATAGTTCTACTGGTCTGGTAGAAATGCATTGCTGTTGGTGGAGGAGGAGATTTCTGCAGATCCCCCCCCCACACACAGCAGATTCCCACCCCCCCCCCCCGCCCCAGTTCCTGAGGGTCCACTTTCTAAACATACTTTGCGAGGGAACCCTGGTTTCTGTCTTGGTCAGTGCTAAAAAAAAAAAAAAAGCACTCTGGTGCTCTTTCTGTTGAAAGCTAGGGACGTCCTTATATATAAATTATTTTAAATGGAGCTGCAAGATGCACGTTTGAAACAAAACCATAAGCATCTTATTTGGCAAGGTTCTTGATTGATTTTCTTTCCTTACAGGCCTTGCTGAACATCAGTTTGTACAGTTCAATGGAGGGTTTAGTCAAGACCAGTTGGATTGGGTTGATGAAGTTCTGACATACGCCGACATAAATCAAGAGAGAGTTGTGATAGTGGGTAGGTTTTTATTGTTGCTTTTTTACTTCTGAATACATGATGTTAAGGATGGAATGAAATACTCCAACATGCCGAATAACATCCTACTTTTGCGGTTATAGGAAATCCTATAATGTTGTGTTTCAGATCTGATTCACATAACCTGGCACTGGCCTTGTAATGAGTTCAGTTTATACTACAGTAAAACTGATGATGCCATTATGTAGGCCAGACCAATTTTCAGGATAGTTTAATATGTGAAGAAACAGAATATGACATACAAATGAAAAATTGATCTTGCTGAGCGACCAAGAAGTTGAGTACTTAACCTCATGACCAGTTGCAGCATACATTGAAGTTACTGCATGGCCAGGTCCAATTTTTTTTTTACCTTATAAATAACCATTTGTCAATACAATTGAAACATTCTTTTTGGAGAGAAATAATGTGCTTTAAAAAGGCAGGGCACGCAGGTACTTGCATGTTTGTGGAGACCCCAAACATGAGTGGTGAAACAGAGGTCTCGGAGCAAGATGCCTTGGGGTGGGGGTGGGGGTCATTAGAATTAGAGAGTTCATAACCAGGAAAAGTTCTGTTCCTCTCCCTCACCTAGCTGAAAGATGCCTGCATGGTTAGAGGCAGAATAAAATGTAGATTTTCTGTGATATAGTGTGTTTTCTGTTGCTTCCCATATAATTATTTGAAATCCTCAACAGCCCTGTAAAATATCCTAATAGTATTACCCCCACGTTACAGATTGAAGGCTGGAACTGAGAGATAGAGGCTTTCCTAAGGTCACCCCGTGAGTTCATAGTTGAGGTGATATTTGAATTGGGACCCTTCAGCTCATATTGCATACTCTTAACCGCTGTGCTATACCAACTTTGCAAGGCTAAACCGGCTTCAAATGCTTATGTAATTCTAAACGTGCAAAGAATACTGTATCTTAGGGTACAGCACTCAGTTTACATAGAAGCTTTCTGCAGAAACGGCTAAATTCTGCAAAACTAGTTAGCTGCAAAATTCACGGAGGTGTGAAAGGGTTGTGAAATTTCATCTGTTTTAAGTGCCTTTCTTCTTCTGTTGCAGGGCACATACCTATCCACCCAGATGCTTCAAACTGTGTCTGCCTTGCTTGGAATTATAAAGACGCCCTTGCTGTCATCCATTCACATCACTCTGTGGTCTGTTTTCTTGCAGGCCACCTTCATGACAATGGTTACTGTTTAGACTCTAATGGAGTCCATCATATTACTTTTGATGGAATTATTGAAACTCCTCCAGAAAGTCATGCTTTTGGAACTATATCTGTCTATGATGACAGGATGGTATTAAAAGGAAGAGGCAGAGTCCCCAATCTCGTGATGCCTTACAGAAAACATCACAATACAATGTACTGTAATAATACAGTTAACAGCACTGTGCTATAGTTATTTGAAGCTCGTTCTGATATTCCCATAGAAAATGTGTTAGGCAGAGCTGGTGACTATAGGGCCAACATACAAACTAAATATCAGCACTGCTCAGTGAAATAATGGGTAGCAAATAATTAATTTCATTTACACTGGCAAACTTGAAATAAAAATGCTGCAGAGCTTTGGCTTACAAATTTAACATGTTAAAATGGGAATATTTATCGTGGTATGGTCAGTGTATTTTAGTGTTGTACCTAAAACTTGATCCATGTTTTTACTGATTGTACTCCCAAAGCATTACACTTTACTTGAAGCTTATAGCCAAGGAATTAGCTGGTCAGTGCAATCAGCATGCAGTTTCCAAAGAACTTGTTGCTTCCTTAAGTAAACTGAGTCTTCATGCAACCATGACAGTAGAAGACTCGGCTGGGAATATGACCAAGTCATGCAACCGTTAAAAGACCTGCAGTTGAGACAGAGTCTGTGCTATAGACCTAGCAATGCTGTGTGTCCTTGGCTCCCTGTCTCCAGCTTTGTCTGATTCTTTTCTGCCAGTTGTGCATAGCCTCTCCTGCTCTCATGTCCCATGTGAGGTTTGGCACCAGTTGTATTTTCTCCTTGGCTGCTTGCCTATTCACCTGCTATCTCTCTACCACCCATGTTTTCCTCAAGTCCCTGTTTTTCAGCATGCCGTCTTTGCCCCACTTCCTTCAGCCAACTTGTTTTTGTTAAATTTCCTAAAACTCCCTATAAGCTCCAAGAGGTTTCTCCAGAGCTTGTCTCAGTCCCCCATCTATTTGCCAAGTATTCTGACAGCCTGGTTCCATAGCAGTTTGGAATGTTAGTTTCAGTATGTGCCAGTATCACTGCTACAAGCACAATACAAAACAGTTACTGTGTGCGTGCCTAGTAGAAGTTATGTCCTTTCAAGATAACTACATTATCTTGAAAGAAAGTCCCCACTTAGATCAGTGGAGTTTCCAAGTAAATGTACCAACAGCCACAATAGTTGTTTACAAAAGACATTGGGTATGCCTACTAACATTCTTCTTTTTGTGTATTATCTATTTCATTTTTAATCCCACTCTTCCTCAAGCTATACCTGCCTCGCCCCATCTCCATGTTCTCCTCACGAGAACCCTGCAATGTAAGTTAGGTTGAGGAAGACTGACTAGTCCAAGGCTGGCCAGTACAGTTCATGTTAGACAAGGTAAATTATTCTTAGAGCATAGTAACATAACAAAGTGTACAGTATATGAAATGAACTATGGAGTAGGGCGTTCTTGCCAGTTACACATAGCCTATGGAACTCTTTGCCCCAGGAGGTCTGGTTAGCTCCCTCACTGCTCTCCTTTAGATAGCATGTCAATTCTTTATTGTTTCAGAGTGCCTTTGGTTTGAGTATCAAATTGAATGTTCTTGTCTGTGCTGCTGGTCAGCTTTTCTGAAAGGCTGGGGGGGCGAGGGAAGGGTTCTCGATAATGCTTTTATGATATGTTTGTGATAGATTATTGTGATAGTATTGATTAGCCAGCCAGAAGGTCCTACATGGAGGGAAAGATTGGATATAAATATTTTAATATATATTAAGGATTTAAGATACATTTTGCCATAGACTTTTTTTTGTAAAGAATAATTGACCTGACAGCTAAGGCAAACTTCTATTATGAAAATTTCGTTAACTCTAAAACCTGATTGAAAATGCCTACTACCTACGATAGATTTCAGGATCCAGCACAGCTGATAGTTGTAGCCTCTCCAGGGTTAGGAATGGGATCTTTGAGGTAGGTAGTGGGGATGGGCTGTGGCTCAGTGGTACCGCATTCGCTTTGCATGCAGAAAGTCCCAGGTTCAGTCCTCAATATTTCCAGTAAAAAAAGGACCAGGCACTAAGGTGTTGTGAAAGATCTCTGCCCGAGACCCTGGAGAGCCACTGCCAGTCTGAGTAGACAATACTGACCTTGAAAGTACCAATGGTCTGATTCTGTATAAGGCAGCTTTGCTAAAGATCTACCCTTTGTGTAAAGAATAGTATAGGCTACCTCTTTGGGAAAGGCAACTGTTTGTTCATTCTTCATGAAAAAACAACAACATTGTGGTGTCTAAAAGTAACTTCCAAACGGGAATAACAAGATTTTTAAAAATGTTCCCGAAAATGAGCATTATGTTAGTAGATATTTAAACATTTGCTGAAAGCGTAAGGTATCTCGGATGGTCCTGAAGTCTCTCTATATGGAGTATAGGTATATTGCTTGGAACAAAAGTACAACAGCAGGAAGCCATGATGCTATTATATCTCATGTTATAGACTGACACCCACCATTTCAAGAGACTACATGGTTTTCTTTTTTTTTAAAGCTAGACTCTCTGATTCAAAATGGAACCCGATGATGTCAATGTGTATGTTGCTCAGAGGAAATACCCATTGAGCTGCATCCTGTAGAAAAGCTTGTTGAAGGAGTGCCACAGATCAATCCTTGCCTCCCATTCCCCCACATCAGCCTGCTGTTTGTCCTGAAAATCATCTCTGAGGAACAGGGAACCCAAAATGCAGCACAGTTATGGAAGGCTGCCGTGAGGAGGGTAATTCAATGAAATGGCCTCCTCCTCCCTCCTCTACTGGTCCATGGTATCCAGCAAGATAGCTAATCAAAATCCCTCTTTGCACTTTAAGACTTATGAATAAGTTTGTTTTCCTGATCTCATACCTGATAATTTTGTTGAAATGTTTTATCATTGAATGTTTGTACTTAATAAAAGCACTTCTAAAATTTCCTTTTGGTCCTCATTTCTGGGGATTCTGAAATTGCAGAGTTGAAATTGCAGAGTTTTTGGGTCACATTATACTAAAAGCACTGAGATTTCTCTAGACCACAGGAAATTTTCTCTAGCCAATTATATAATTAAACATAAACTTTTGTGATCAATGATTTACAAAAGAAAGATAGCCCATCATCATATCCAATCCTACCTCATTACTTCAGTCCACTGAATCAGCTGTTTATGATTTGTAAATAAAAGGCTGTGTCTAGTGTGAGCTTCTGGCCACATCCTTGGAGATTATGAATTAAACACCAGGATGTACTATGCAGATAAACTGGTGAGGGGTGAGCATACCACTGCCGGACTGCTGAAAAGATACTCTCATCAAATCATTAGTACATTTACACTGCACTAACAAGCATAACCATCACTGGTCCTTCAAGGCTATTGTTTGGGTTAAGCTCCACTGGTTTAAATAGGAAGCTCAAACCATCTCTGGGCTCCATCAGCTCCCACAGACATATCTTTTCTGTCACATTTGACTAGGGTTGCCAGGCCCCCTCGATCTCCCAGTGGGAGATCGGGTCTGTTTAAGGCCCCTGTGGAGCATGGGAGCATTCCTGCGCTCCGCAGGGGCCCACAATGGGCCCGATCTGCGCCAAAACGGACCCGATCTGTACCCGTTTTGGCGTGGATTGGGTCCGTTGTGGGCCCTTGCGGAGCGCAGGAACGCTCCCGCGCTCCACAGGGGCCCCGATCCAGGCCAAACCAGGCCTAATCCTGGCTGCTGCTGTGAGCGTGGGCGCGCAGCACTGCGGGGGGGGGCGCGCATTGAAGGTGCGCCCCCCCCGCTAGCCGGGGAGGCAAGGGTGGGGAATCCCCCGCCCCCACTGGGGGTCTGGCAGCCCTACATTTGACCCAATCACAGGTACCAAGACACTGTTAACACAACCCTAGCCCATATGTCTTAATGCACAGGAGAATGAACTCATCTGGGTCACTGCTGCCATTCCTGCTGATTGGTATCTCTGATTGATCATTCATGAGCGCCAGAACTCTGTATTGGTTTGTTTCACCTTAAATAACAGTTTTACAGTGAGATGGCCAGGATGCCCGCATCTCTGCATTCATGTAGATGTACAGCCACATTACAAAGGGGAAAAGCGAGAGAAAAATTGCAATAGCCAGGCGAGCGCCACCCAGGGTATTTCTGGAAGGGGGAAAAAAACACAGATCCACCGTTGGTCATTCGATAACTGCAAATCAAATCCAACTAATGGGAATGCTGAGAGGTGAACAGAATGCAAAGTATTTTATTTGTCTTGCCTAAAACTACTTGGCCCTGACCTGGATAGCCCAGGCAAGCCTGGTATTGTTGGGTCTCAGAGGCTAAGTAGGATTGGCCTTGGTTAGCAATTGGATGGGAGACCTCCAGTGTTGCTATGCAGAGGCAGGTAATAGCAAACCATTTCTTGCCTTGAAAAGCCCAACAGGGGTTGCTATAAGTTGGCTATGACTTGACAGCACTTTCCAACACCAAAACAACTTGAGGGCAATGAAATTATGTTACAGAAGTGCCTTATGACAGTCGGATTTACTAGAATATAGGCTATCATTAAGTATCTCCCAAATAGTCTGGTTAGGTTGATTGGATTGGATAAGTAGGTACATAACCATTGTAAATGATTAAGAAACACATTGGTATTTATGCACAAAGATTTAGCATAAATTCCTATAAAATAATCCCATTTGAATATATATTTTTGAAATGCTTCATTGCTTTTTTTGTAGATATAAATGGTGAGTTCTAATTATACGTTAGCTTACTAGTTTAGAAAAACATAAGTGGTATGGGTTGTTGTGATCGACACGGTACATAAAACTTGCCCCAATATTTATTAATTGCAAATCTTAAGTGGAATATCCCCTTTGTTCAAAAACAATTGTTTTAATTGTCAGATTGTATGAAATTGCCATTTTTACTAGACACTAAGCAGCCACCTGGGCCGTTTCCAGACGGCTGACCTGCACCCAGGACGTCGCGCCACGTTTCAGATCGATCCGAAACGTGGCGCAACATCCCAGGTGCAGGTTAGCCGTCTGGAAACAGCCCAGGTTTTCTGTTTGTGATCTTCATGAGCTATTGACCTCTCTTTTAGTCATCCTCTATGTTCTGCAATAGATTAACACTCAAGAATCCAAAGAAGTTGTTGCTAGAGCTTGTTTGTTCACAGTGAGTCTTTGTTTTAAGCACCATATGTGGAAGGGAGATGTGTGTTTGCCATATGTTTTCAGAGTCCCATCTATCCTGGACATGTTAGGCAAAGACACAAAGGAAAGCTGAAACTTGGCTTTCCCATAATAAATGAAGCAATTCCAAGTCCCTGGCACACAGCCACGATATGCTGGCGGACGTCCCTCCAGCCCATGGAGCCTTCTTCCAACCTGAGTAGCTATTCTATAAGAGGAAGAGCCACTTATGCTGGAGGAAGGTTCCAAGCTTTGCCAAATGGAGTGGTAGGATGCATGCCTTTGGGAAGGACCAAACCATCAATCTATATCAAGGCATCAGAAAGCCAAAGTCACCTTGAGAGAGAAGGGGGCAATGTACAGTGCTATAAGCATATAGGTGCCATATTCCATAAATAATAAGTAGAAACAAACAGGTTGGAAGACTCACTTTGCTGAACCACGACACAGGCTCATCCAGACTGTAATAATCACTAGACCAGATAACTCCCTATTTAAAAAGAAGAAGAACTTACATACATAATCTGCCCACAGAATGAGCCATATGAAAGTAAATTTATCAATGAGCAAAATGAAATATAGACCTCTACTATAAAGATGTAAGATGGTTTCTCTGAAGCAAAGGGAGCAAATTCTTGCTTGGAACCAACTATAGAACTAGCCCTATTGGACACTGTAGCTTAATAATTGTACAAACATGATAGAAGAGATGGGAGTCTCAGTAGGGGGATATAGGTATCTTTGGTCAACGTTTCTAATTTGCTGGTCCCCTCCCCATCCCAGTGCTACAGAATTTATAACAAAATATGGATTTGATTGGACTAGTTAGAAGTGTCAAGTCTAGGCTGGAGAAGACATTTACTTGGCACGAGCATTATCCAATAAACTCGGGAAAGCACGTATGTCTAATGTATATGCAGTAGGAGTATTCACATTGTAGATGTTTTGAATTTTCAGCATAAAGCTTAGAAGAGTCATGGAAACATGCAAAATTAGTCTGATTAGGAACCATGGCAGGGCACAAAAACAATGTATGCACCATGAGCAATGACCCTTCCAATGCTAAGAAAAGCTATCATCTGTATCTAGTTTCAATGTGCTTAGACCCAAAGGTCTGCAAATCCATAAATAATAACAATAACATTCAATTTATATAGCACCCTCCAGGACAACTTAACACCCACTCAGAGCGGTTTACAAAGTATGTTATTATCCTCACAACAATCACCTGTGAGGTGGATGGGGCTGAGAGAGTTCTGAGAAGCTGTGACTGACCCAAGGTCACCCAGCTGGTTTCAAGTGGAGGAATGAGGAATCAAACCTGGAGCTCTGGATAAGAGTCCTGCCACTCTTAACCACTACACCAAACTGGCTCTCAAACAGGCAGTTGCAAAAGAGCTTGACATCAGGGACCTCATAGTGAATTTAAGCCGGTGTGATGTAGTGATGAGAGTGATGGACTAGGATGATGGGATCTGGGCAACCAAGGTTCAGTTCCCCATTCTGCCATGGAAGCTTTCTGGGTGACCTTGGGCTACCTCACAGGGTTTGTTGTGAGGAAAAAATGGAGGAGAGGATAAAGTTGGGATATAAATGAAGTAAAATTTTAAAAATAAAAAATAATTCCATACTTTCTGGATAGTCAGTGGATTATATACTAACTTACTCTCTGAACTAGTGTACAATATTACAATATTTTGAAAATTACAAAATAAATATCCATCATCAACATGAATGTAGGGCATAATTCCTAGATATCTAGATAAATGACCAGTGAGGCAATCCTGTGCAGCCATACTCCACCAAAATCAATGGGCTTACTAAAGTAACTGCATAGGATTGCTCTGCCAGTACCTCAAGCAACCAGAGCCCTATCATTTTGGTGTGGGGGGAAAATATTTAAAAGTACTATATTTGGTCTGGCATACCTACGGGACCGCTTCCCTCCCTATGTTCCTCCACGGCAGCTTCGCTCATCTGAACAGGGGCTCCTGCAGGTGCCAGGCTGCACACAGGTGAAGTCAGCAGCAGCCCATATATGGGCTTTCTCTGTGGTGGCCCCTATCCTGTGGAATGATGTGCCTGAGGAAGACAGAAGAGCCCCCACTCTCCTGGATTTCTGTAAACAATGTAAAACCGAACTATCCAAAAAGGCTTTTTACTCAAATGGGAGGGCTGTATTGTAGGGATGGGGTCTCAGATGCTTCACTAACGAGTCGGGGATCATAGATTTCATCACCATTTTTGCCTTATATATTATCTGCTGCTTTAAATATGTACTCCTATGTACAACCAGCGCTCCATGTTGTCTAATGTTAGTCCTAGAATTGATTATGTTTTGCTTCAGTATTTTTTCTACTCTGTCTTGGATCCTTGCTAATGCTATGTCTTTAAACTTGTATTTGTTTACCTTATGGTATTGTATTGAAATTTACTTACTTAATATTGATTTAGTAACCTCATACTGTGTAATCCACCTGAGAAAGGCGGACTATAAATGTCGTAAATAAATAAATAAATATTTCCAATCAGGTTAAGTTTGTCAGGTGGAGAGTTGGGGTAGAGACCACACTGGTCAAGATTTACATCATGCTACTTCTGTTTCAAAATCTTTTAAGACCCCACCCTTCAAACCCCCCTCCCTTCATTATATGTTTTAAAACAATTGATGCTATCTCCATAAACCAAATTTCGATAGTCCCATCTTCTGCCCTGTCCCTGTCTATATTCTTGGCTGCAAAACAGTATGGTTCTTAGGACCTTATAGACAGTAAGATTTTACATCAGGAAGATATCTACACATTGATGATGAGATTTATTTTCCGCCTCTCTGTTCAGTTCAGTTATAAGTGGCGGGGGGCGGGGAGGAGCAAGAGGACAGACAGTTGAAATGACCAGCAGTGGCAGAGTCCTTTTGTTGTTTACACTAGTGAGTTAGGGTTGATTAGGAAGTGTTAATCAGAGTGAGGTGGTGGTGAAAGTTTGGGGACACTGGGTTGGATCCATCCAGCTTTTTTGCAGACAATACCACATAGCACACCTTGGCCTATTACTGCCAAAAGGTCTCCTTTCTGTCCCCGACTAATTCTCCTGTTGTACTCTCCCTTGGTAACAACATGGCTGTGCCTATAGGCTGAATACTAGATCCAGGTGTTCATGTGTCTGCTTTCTCTCATGCAAAGTGGGGTGGGAAATTCACTTTGAACAGAAAATGGCAAGCATTCATAAGGGCAACTAAAACCGCCACCTGCTTTCCTTTCTGTGCATTTTCCCCCTACCCCGACTCAGATTAAGCAGCACCAATTGCTTGTTTTTACCTCCAAAGCCTATTTTATTTGACGTCCAGATATTTTTAACACTAACATTTCCTCTTCTCTTTGCTCGGGCAAGATTGTTAAAAGTAACATGTATGCCCTGTAGTTCATCCTCTTTTAAGTTGAATATCTTTTAGGGGCACATGGGATGGAGGATCCAGCCTCAACTGTGTATATAAAAAGTGCCTTATAATTATCCAATTTTACTCTCTCTCCAGAAAAACACCAGAAATTTAGACTTACAAATCAATTGTACTGTCTAATGATAAAAAAACTGAAAACCTACAGAATGTGTTCTAGAGCAGCACAATGCCATTGTTTTACTTGCTTGATATCCATCTGCAGATAGCTTACAACTTATACTCAATGTCTATCTGGTCAATACAAGTTATGATTTCTATTTGCCTTCTGATTCCTATTGTGCAGTCCTAAGTAGAGTTACACTTTTATAGGCCCATTGACTTCAATGGACTTAGAAGGATGTAATTCTCCTTAGGATAGCACTGATAGGTGCATCCTTATGGTCACCTCACAAGAGCTAAAAACAATTTTTCAAAAAAAATGAGGGGACAGATTTTTTTCATATTCATGAAAACATGAGACAACTGCTAGATAAACCTATATTTATCATAATTACGTGAAATTGGTGTAAAAAATACCTCATAACTCACCTGCCTTCTTCCTCATGCAAGATGTTCTTCTGAGCACTCGCCAACAAAGTGTACCCCAAAATGGCAGAGCCCACAACACAAGCAGCTGAGTGAAGATCAGATAGACTCCTCCATACAATGTTATCTAAGAAATGTAGTAAAACATAGATACATATTACAACAAAGTGTCCATATTAATGCTGAATTTATTTTTCTTGGCTGATCAGCAGCTTTCATTCAACCATAAAGAGGAAAATAACCTGGTTGTTTAGCTGGAACACAGTAGAGATCACCAAATTAGACAGAAAGAGATTCTTCAAGCAGGTATAAAATACCATAAAGATTCTGTAGAAAGCAGAAGAAGCACCACCAGGCTACCTTAATTCCAGAATTACAGAAAAGACTTGAGAAAGTAGTTAGGAAATGATAGACTTCATTATTAACAAGAAAAAGAAAGTAAGAATAGCATAATGGATAATGAATTTCAGAAACACAATTTTATACTGACCTGGAATTAGTAAAGAAATATATTTCCACCGGTTTTTTTAACAGAAGCACAACAATTTTTAAATATCAAAACAGCAAAGTTTTTCAGTGCAATGGACTGTCAGAAATAATTGTTAAGTTACCGCTGTGAATGCAGCAGCTTTTAAATACTTTCATGTCAAGTGGAAAATGTGGAAAAGGAAGGATGGACATATTTAAACCCAGAACTCCATCACAAAAGTGAGGAGGAACAACTATGAAAAATATTGGAATTAGTTATACTTATGTCAATAAGGCTACTGATGGACTGACAAATTAATTGTAACTAGAAAAGGATGTTCAAAAGAATTAAGATGTCCCATTAGAAGAAGACTGTAATAACTTTGGACAATGAATATGTTATGCCATCTAATACAATACTATTAAATGTTAAACTAGTAACAATATGGTTCAACTTTCTAACACGGGATATTAGCTGTTAGGGATTGTTTTTCTTCACCAGAAAATAAAATTATGTATCAACGGAGGAAGAAATGCAACCCACTGCGGCCTAATAAGGGAATCTGTTCAGGACATCCGTACTCTACCTGCAATTGGTGGATTAAGGCTGACAACCAGTGTGAGAGCTGCAGGCACAGCATACGCAACCTGAGAGTGAAATACAATAAATGAACTTTGTAGAAAGTCAAGGCAGGACTAAAGAGAAGCCAAAATAGCTTAGTCACATTGCTATAACAATTGTCTTACAGGAAAAGGCGGCAGTAAAGGAACCTGGTTGAGTAAGGGAGATGCATTTGTTCATATAAGTATCCTTTAATCACAAAGCTATTCATAAAGAGAAAAGATCCTGCTGATAAAATTGCCTGTTTTATCATAAAGAAGTGGAATCATGCATTACAATTATTCAAGTCACATGATACTTGGTAGCATTACATAAAGAAAATCATTAAGAACTCTAGATCAAACATGGGAAAAGGGCTTCTGCCAGGTAATAGGGCTTTAGGTTTAGCATCTCTACCAATGTTAAGTTCAGTTCATCATCATTTATAATAGTTTATACTTACTATCCAAAGTCCTGGATCAGGGTCATTGACCTGAAACAAAGAAGGCAGGGAATAAATTTAAATAACAAACTATTTCCATAGCATAAAAATTCTTTCCGCTGATTCATAAACTATTCCAAATCTGAACATTTTAATTCAAAACTCCAGGTTTAAGCTTAATTTCCTCTCCAATCAGCCTTGTAAACTAGAAAGCATTTTAAATTGTTCACATCTACACAGTAGCTAGCCTATTCAAACCTGCAGAACACTCAGTCCATTTGTACACCCTCTCCAGATCATGTTTGCTGCCCCTTCTTTATCCATTCTAGAAATATCAGTAATCTTTTCTCAGTTGTGAGAAGTGGAGACAGAATGCTTGAATTTCTACCATGGATAAAGGAATAGTGAACAAGCTGGTATAATTTTCCCTTCCCCACCAGGAAACTTGGAACCTCAACATTGTAAGGTAGGCAGAAGACCCAATTTCCACTGGCAATGATGTTTATTCTGCTGGCTCACATCTTAACCACCACTATGTTACAGCAGCTCTAGTCACGCCTGTTGAGCGGACACAGGTGAAGGCAATGCTCCATCATCTCCCTAGCACAATAAAGCAAGCAGATCTCTTCAAAGCTGCTGTACTCTTCAGAGGGCCTTCTCTCTGAAGTTGCCCTCAGTGTTTTCTAGCTAATGGTTACACTTGTTCCTAACAACCGTCTGATTTTCATGCAAGTTCAGAAGGCAGAAAAGTCCTTTTGACATTTCCCTCTGTCCCTTTGCCCGTTTTTTCTTTTAGCTGGCCTTCAGTTTCCTCCATGTTCTGTGTCCTATGTCAAGAACAGTTGTTGTCTGCCTTTTTTACTTCCTCAAACTGGAGTCACCAGTTCAAATTCAACATTCCCCAGTGCTCAGACATACACAAATTGGCATATTGCTGGAATTTAAGCTTCATGTCACTGCATTCACCCAGACACAATATTTCATTTGATTATTTTATCAATTACCAGGAGATTGCTCACTGCATATAGATTTCACCCAGATGCAATCAAGCAAGGATAGGCTGTATACATATTACTGTATTTATTTCTGTGGGGTAACTGAAATGGATTCTTTTATTGCTGTTGGAGAGTGCCCTCAAGTCATAGCTGACTTGTGGCGAACCCTGATGGGGTTTTCATGGCAAGAGACCAACAGAGGTGGTTTGCCATTGCCTGCCTCTGCAACCATGGTCTTCATTGGAGGTCGACCCTGCTTAGCTTCTGAGATCTGATGAGATCAGGCTCACCTGGGCTATTCATCTTATTTCTGATCTGGTATTGTTGTCTGTACAAATGTCTTAGTAATAGGAGGCGAGATGAATGGGTAAAGCCTTGCTGTGGCAGAAAAAGCTATTTTCTCTATTTTTCTATCTGCAGCTGATATATAACTAAATGGTCAAATTGACTAGATTCAGTCACAAGAGCTTCTGGTGTACGTCAATTTAAGGGAAACATTTGGGGGGAAGAATGTTCTTGAAGGGAAAATGTGCTTTGATAAGAAAGTATTGAATATGTAAATAATTATCCATCTTTTAATATACTAAAATATTCTCAAAATGCTCTGAAATTAAGGGGTGTGTGTTATTCTCTGGTTTCTTGAAAAACAGATCTGACAATTCTGCAAAAGAAAACCATATCGAGCCCTTGTGATGAGTCATATAATTAATAAACAGTTTACTAGAGTTCCTGTGCTTCATATATCTGGAAAACGGTAAAATACTGCTTGAGATCGTCTACTGCAGATTAATGCAAACATTTGGAATGCACTGGATATTCTCAGAAATGTTATAACCAGCTTTTCAATAAACTACAATCTTGCACCAATTAACGCCTCCCCCCTTATGTGCAGTGCTGACCCCCTCCTTTTCTGGTTAGTCAAATGACTGGATCACACATTTCCGGTATGTACTGAGGGTTGCCTTCCACCTAGGGTTGCCAGCCTCCAGGTAGTGGCTGGAGATCTCCTGGAATTACAACTGGTCTCCAGGCCACAGAGATCAATTCACCCGGAGAAAATGGCTACTTTTGGTGATGGACACTATGGAATTATGCCGTGCCAAGGTCCTTTCCCTCCCCAAACCCCTTTCTCCAGGTTTCATCCCCAAGATCTCCAGGAATTTCCCAACTTGGAGCTGGCAACCCTACTTCCACCTACAGATATTTACCCCTTTAACACATCTCATCTCACGTTGTTTCAACCACATCAAGCCTATTCTCTTAGTGCTGAGCCACAAACCTGACACCCTTTACAAATGAACACATAAAGCTGCCTTCTACCAAGTCAACCACTGGTCCATCATAGGCAGTACGGTCTACTCAGACTGACAGCTCTCCAACGTGTCAAGCAGAGGTCTTTCCTATCCCCCCGCCCCCGCATCTGATCCTTTTAACTGGGGATGGTGGGGATTGAACCTGGAGCCTTCTGCATGCAAAGCACATGTCTACCACTGACCTAGGCCCCCATCCCAGAAAGACATTCTCAACACAACTAAGCGGAGAGTGTTTACCTAGAATCGAACATGGGACCTTTCTGCATGCAAGCCTTCCCCTTCTGTGCCATCCCACTTCTCCCTCACAGTCCACTTCCACCTTAGGCTTTCATTCGGCCATTCGTTTACCAAAAGGCCCCGATGACATGCCTACTGCAAAGCTCCTTTGCCACAGATGCCTTCTTCAAAAGCATTTTTGTCGCTTGAGCTGCTATTGGCGCGGCAGCCTCCAGAAGGTTGAATTTGTCAGAAGAACTCCCGGTGGCTGATCCCCGCCTTACCCTTCTCCGCCCTCCTGCTTCCGGCCGTCCAAATCGCCCCGCTTTCTGTTTTTCCGTAACCAAGAGCCCGCCGCTTCTCTCCCCGACTGCTCCTGCCCAGACAAGCCCATTGCCCTCTCTACGTTGCCCCAGTCCCCCTGGCATCTGCATTGTGTCTCCAAGTCCTCTCCCTCCTTTGCTTCCACCGCCGCACGCACCCTGCGCAGTGGCCCAAGCTAGCTTTTCCCCTGCAGACTTCTGTGCTTTTCTAGTTCACCCCACGCGCGGCACTGGGCGACCCCCGACCTGCACGGCCCCGGCTAGCCCGAAGAAGACGGCCATGAGGAAGTTGCTGAGTCTCCAGAGCCTGCTAGAGGCCCTCGAGGACGCAGAGAGGGGGCCCTCAGCAGCCTCAGTCGGCGACTCCATCGCCCTCTGGCCTCTTCCTGCCCGCGCGGCTCCGTGATGATTAACCCGCCTCCTTCCCCCTCCCGGCCGAAGAAGAGCAGGGGCTCCAATGGAAAGCCTGCAACCCTCAGCCTCAGCCCTGCGAAGCAAGTTTCATAAGTCGCCCACCCTCCCCACGCCACACGAAGAGCGTAGCAGGCTTTTGTAGTACGTCGTTTAGTAAAGAAATTCCGTAAGAGTGGCCGTGTGAGCCTGTTGCAGAAAACGCAAAAAGGGATTCTTGGGCCCGGGTACCCTAAAGACTAACAGATTTATTATGGCACATAAATTTTCGTCAGATATATTACATAACCATCTGCTGAAGTGGGCTCCTGACCAAGAAAGTTTATACATAATAAATGTTAGTCTTCAAGAAGCCACATTTTTCTTTCTTTCTTTTTCTTTCTTTCTTTCTTTCTTTCTTTCTTTCTTTCTTTCTTTCTTTCTTTCTTTCTTTCTTTCTTTCTTTCTTTCTTTCTTTCTTTCTTTCTTTCTTTCTTTCTTTCTTTCTAGGAAGCAAAGAAGCAGTGCAATCTAATCATTCACGGTCACTGACCCGTGCAGCTACTAACTTACACTAATACCTGCATCTCGATCCACGTAAGTAGCTAGCTAGCTTGGTGTCTCCACTGTCAATTCTTCTTAACTGCCACAGCTTGGCAACTGGAGGAAGGAAGATCCGTCTTTGACACTGAGAGATCCCTGTCTTTCGGTGCTACTCCTCTGAAGATGCCAGTCACAGCTGCTGGCGAAACGTCAGGAACTACAATGCCAAGACCACAGCAATACAGCCCGGAAAATCCACAACAACCATCATTCTCCAGCTGTGAAAGCCTTCGACAATATATCGAAGATCAGTCTGTTTGTGTCCACCTACCAGTGAAGACTCTTGCAGACTGTGAAGTACTCCAGAAGAACCTTGCCTAATTGGTTGTATGGACAACAAAACGGCAAATACAAGGCTAAGCACTTTAAAGTGTCCTCCTGACTTCAAATATATGTGACTTATGAAAGTTATAAATGTGAGGTATGACTTAAGAAATTCACTGCTGCAAGAGTGAGTGATGGCCCCTAATTTAAATAGCTATGAGACATTTACTTATTAAATATATGTCTCCTCTTCAGAGACCTCACCAAAGCGGTCCATAAAGTAAAAACACAAAAATAACAGTATAGGATATAAATTAGAACTCTCCGTTGTGGGAAAATCACTGCTCCTACTTGCAACAACACAGGGCTTATTGACAAGAGACATTGAGGAGGTTGTAAAGAATATGGGTGAGACAGGTTGAAGAAGAGGTTTAGTTTCCTGAGCTTAATAATAGAATTATAAAAAGAGGACAACAAAAACTGGTGCTAAGGCACACCACTCCCCCTTTCATGATATTGATCATGATTCTATAGAAAGAAGCCATATGAGAGATTTAAGTTCATTTGGGGTGAATTAGGAAAAAACTGGCTATTTGACATGACCCCCACTGAGCTGTCTATGGACTCCAACTCAGAAGCCTCAGAGGAAAAGCCCGAGGGAATCAGAAACTTAGGGAGACCCTCATAGATGACACTGCTCCATTTGTTCTAGAGGCTGCCCCTGAGCAGCCTGCAGTTGAGTCTACTCCGTCAGAACTTCATCTGTTCTCCCCAGGTCCTAACCACCAGCCCATGAGCCCACTAGGACTTGCTTGACCCAGCAGCAGAGGTAGTGGACTCATGCTGAGATTCCAGAGAGGGGAGACAGTGCCACATTAGCAGCCTGTGGACCAGTTGTGGAACCAGACTAGGCTTGGTTCTCTGAAAGTTTCTGGCCTGAGACCTCACCCAATTAATTCCAGAAACTGACTCCAGAACACCTGGAAATGCTTCTTCTCAGTCTATTTAAGCTGAGGGCAAGGAAAGGAGTGCTGCTGGATCAACTGGTTCACATGGCCACAACCCTTAGGTACTAGATCCAGCTCCAGAACTTGCACTCAAGACCCTGCCAAATGATAATTTACAGGGTAAGTCCTGGCACTCAAGGAGACTAAGACCAGGAAACCTGAGGCTAGAACACTATTGAAGATTTGGGGGAAAGGATTTTTATTGAATTGTAGATGGGAAAGATGGGAAAATTCCTAATGCAAGATTGCAACCATTATAGAAAAAAGTCAAATGGTCTTCAGAATTACAGGAAGGGTAGATCATGCAGGGGGAATAATCTTTCTTCTTCTTCTTCTTTCAAAAACTGCCACCTATTTGTGAAAATATTGCATAGCATCAGACTCAAAGAACAGATGTGAACTGTTATGCATAAGAACGTATTGCCATTTAAATTTTTATTATGTGAGAGAATCAGGAAATAAGAACATCCATCTATACAGCATAAATACAATTCACTTAAGTTACTCAGTTCCATTGTGATCTTCATATTGAGGGATGCAATGTATTGTCAACTAGTTGGAAAGGATTCAGGAGAACTTTGTGCAATTGAACAGGAAAAAAGTCTAGAAGTGAAGTAAGGAAAGACCATTATTATTGTACAGAAAAATAAGGAAGACGAAGAATATTCATCAAATCTATTCAGGCTGAGAAAAGAAACATGAGCTTTGAATTACCCATGGGCAGTGCTAATAAAAGGAAACACTTCCTATAAGACCAGGCCAAACAATGGAACAATCTGCCTAGGAAGCCAGTTGAATTTTCTTTCTTGGAAATTTTAAATAAATTGATAGATAAGTTTCTTAATTGTCATTTAGATATGTCAAATTTTTGGAAGAAGGTCCTAATAGAAATCAAGCATATAACAGGGTATGAGATTCTTCTTGCACCAAAGATTCTTTTCCTGGACCAATGGGACAAAATCCAGACCCTGATTCCCCAGATAAGAAAAGATCCGATAGGCACTTTGCTAGTAGCTGCAAAAAGTGTAATAGCTACATTATGGAAAACAAAATCTATCCCCACAATTGATAATTGGTATTCTAAAATCTGGGATCATTTCATTTCCGAAAAACTATAGAACAAAATATATCATATAGAGCATTTTCCGAACACCACGAACTTTATTGAGAAATGGTTTCTGTTCTTTGATCATATAGAAAATAATAGTTCCTTACCTGGATTGAAAATCTTTAACATGTATGTAAATATGTAAGTTTCATTTAGGCTTTAGATATATGTATATATATATGCTTATACTTTGTGCTACCAAGTTGGATACTGCTAATATTCTCTCTGAACATGCACTTATACAACCAGCTGTATCTTCTTGTACTTCAGAAAGCTATGTTGTATTGCTTGTTGTTTTACACTGTTATCTTACTGTATTTTCGTGGGTTTTACAGTTTTAATAAAATCTTTTTTAAAAAAAAAAGACTTAAAAAAAAAAAAGATATGTCAAATACTGATTGCCAGAAGCAGGTTGGGCTTAGTTCTTCCCGTTTCTGTTTTTGAAACCATGTGCATATTTTAACAAGGTTTTAAATCATAACGGTGCTAACCACTATCTGTTTATCACATTCTCATACCACCCTTCTTCCAAGGAGCTCAATGTAATCCCCTCTCCCATTTTATCCACACAACAACTTTATGAGTTATATTGAAAGCAAGTGCGGTGTACTGGTTTGTGTTGTGATAGGATCTAAGAGACCCAGGTTTGAATCCCTACTCTGCCATGGAAGCTTGCTGGGTGACCTTGTGCTGGTCACACTCTCAGCTTAAACTATGTCACAAGGTTGGCATCAGGATAAAAATGGAGGAATTATATAAATGACAAATAAATAACATAAAGCAGAGAGAAAATACCTGGGTCAAGATCATCCAGTGTGGGCTCACAGGTCAAAGTCTAGCACTGTAGCCGCTACTAAACACTGGCTGTCTTTTATAGAATATTATTTTCTTTTGGAAACAGAGGTAGTAGTCTATTAGGCAATTAATGTTGAGACTGGATTGGGCATCTTTTACTTTTTTATTTCTGAAAGGTGGCACCTTAAAGATATATATAAAAAAATTATGGGGGCACGAACTTTTATGGATGAAAATCCATTTTGTCACATGCAAGCTTAGTGCATGACACAAAATATTTTAGCAACATTGGTATAAACGACAATTTTAAATGACCATATTAAGATAGTGTATATAAATTCAGGAAGCGCAATTAACAGGAAATTCACACAGTAAAACACATACATGTAATCTTCAAGCACCACAGTATGAACTGTTTTTCTCTCTTCACAAATGGTGTCCAAACTGTGCTCTGTGAACTCATAGCCCCCCCCCCCCCCGCAAGTTTATTGTGGCACTTCAGTGACATTATCAGCAATGGTGGAAAAATGTCCACCATTATCAAAGGTCCACTGTAATATGTGACTTTAACAAAGCATTGCCTGTGATTTAAGTCACATTTTCAATTTATGCAGAGCTTGTTCTCAACATGTACTGAGTATGTGCTCTATATACCCCTTCCCCCCCCCCCCCCAATCTTCACAATGTGCAGGGAGTTTATGGCAGATACTTATGGGTTCTTCTTGAGCTCAGACTGTTTCTTGACGGTGGCATGTTTGAAAATTAATGCCCTACAGCCATGTAGGTAAAAGTATCATGGGTAAGACCCTTATGGAAGGCGAAAGAATGGGAGGTGAAAGTACAGAGTGGGGTTTTGACACCGAAGCTCCACATTTCTACCAAGCTATGAAACGCGGTCCTTTTTTGGCCTCCGCCACATCACATAGCCTAGAATAAGCCCAAGCGACAAATTGCTTCGTACTCTGAAAATTGCTGCATGGTGATGGACGATAACAAGCAGGGGCGAGGCAAAGGGTGCCCTGAATTAACCTTCCCCAACCGGCTTGTGGCTTGGATGTCCCAGCCGCAAACAGCATCTCCGTTGGGAGGCAGGCCGCCTCTTCACGAGCAGGGGACCTGGCAGGGCAGGCCGCGCGTCGAAGGTACCACGTTCGAGGCCCTGGGGAACCCGCCCTGCGCAAGGCGCGCATCCCCCCTTCCCTTGCTTCAGGCAGGCTGTGCGGTAGCGGAGGCAACTTCGGCGGTCTGGAGCCCCAGCGAGCCTCCTCGCCCTCCCTCCCTGCCTGCTTGTGTTTCTGGGCGAAGAAGCCCGAGGCATCATCCGTTCCGCCCGCTGCCGGGGAGGGGTTACCCTTACGCCGAGAGAGTGGGAGGGAACGACGGAGGGAAGCGGAGCCCCAGCAGCTCTAGGGGACTGGCGGTGCTTGGGTCGGTCGGGGCCGGGGAGGCTGGCGCCTGTTGTCCCGCGTCGGGGCTCCGGGTGTCCCGCCAGCTACCTGGGGCTGAGGCGGGAGGGAGCGAGCGAGGAGCCGCGGGCGGGCGCGCGGGACGGGGAGGGGGTCGGTCCGCTGCGCTGCTCCTGCTGCATTGCAGCCTCCCTCCCTCCCTCGCTCCCGCCGTCCGTCCATCCATCCGTCCCTCCCTCCCTCCGCCAGTGGCGCGCTGCACAATGGCGGCTCCCGGCCCCGGCTCTGGCTCCGGCCCTGGCGGCGGGTCCCAGGCGGCGCACACGGCAGTCAGCAGCATGCAGGGTAAGGGAGCGCGCCTCGGGAGCGGCAACCGGGCCCGGAGCGGCCCCTCACAGGCTCTAGGCCGCGCTTCGACTCCGGCCTGCTTCTTGGCCGAGCCACCCGCCTGCCTGCGGGGAGAGGAGGGAGCGCCCAAGCTGGGCAAAGGAGGACCAGGCCTCTCCCAAGGATAATGGGCCTGGAGCGCGCCCCGGGAAGGAGAAGGGGCAGGCGGGCGGGCGCTACCGGCATACAGGGAAGACCCGCTTTTGCCTCTAAAGCGTTATATAGGACGTGTGAACGCCATAGGCGGGTGTGTATCTGGGAATAGGAGGGAAGGTAGAGAGCTGCGTGTGGACATAGACGCAGGCTGGAGCAAGAGGAGGGTCGGGGCGAGAATAATTGGGGAGACCGGGAAATGTGCATGCGGGTTGGGGCGGAATGTGGATCTTTATGCATGTCTGAACACATGCCAAGCTCCGGTGGGATGAGTCGGAGAAAAAGTCTTCAGCGAGACTAATGTGTGGGTGATTTCCGGGTGTGAGAAGAGAAGGGGATTGGGGAGACATCCTGGGATGGAAGTACAAGAGAGGGTGTGGAGAGGGTAATCATCAGGGTGTGTTCCCTTGGGAGAAGAATATGTAAAGCACAAGGGGAGTGAGTGCAAAAGTAGAACCTGCCTTTTATGCCTGTGAACCTATGTAGGTAGATTATGTAAGAGATTTTCCTCTCTGAAGTTGGGGTATGGAGAGTAGTATAGATTGATGCATGAGAAATAGTTGCTGCCTCTTTCCATGGTGGTATTCTATTATTCCTAGGCACATTTAAAATATTAAGGTGGTTGCAGTAGAGTTCATGTATGTTATGATGTGGAATGCGGGAGGTCTTTTCTCAGGGTCTTTGTGTTCATGTGGAGAAAGTAATTATGAGAAACAAATGTGCATTTGGTTCTACATGGCTCTGACCATACTAGTCAGAACCTCTCGTTGTGCATGCTTAAAGAGTGCGTCTCTCTATTTTATGTAAGGAGCCATTTTAAGAAGATTAAGTTCATTACAGTATTCCTTATTTAGTGCATCTAGAAATTAAAAATTAGCCATGCATTCAATACAGTGAAAATAGGATTCGATTTGTAATATTGAAACTAGGAGTGGTATTATTGGAGGCCAATGAATTAAGTAATTACATCCCAGCAGATGACATTGTTTTGACCTTTAATAATAATATGTTCCCTTCACCCACTATAAATTATCATTGTTAGACCATGGAGCAGGGCATTCTTAGTGTTGGCACTGCAGCTTTGGAGCAAGCTATTTTATTAAACCTGCTGTGTGGTTTTTAATCCAGACTCTCAGGCTGCAGGACTAGGAGACGTTTATTTCTTCATTTCTTCATTCATACCCTCCTTTTTCTCCCCTGCAGGGATCAAAAGCAGCTTACATTTTTCTCCTCTTTTCCATTTTATCCTTGTAACAGCTACTGTGATGTATTGATTAGAATGTCAGATTAGGATCTAGGAGACCCAGCTTTGAATAAACAGGCTGCCATAGAAGTTTGCTGGGTGACCTTGGGCCAGTCACACACACACAGCCTCACAGGGTTGTTGTAAGGATAATCCTGAGGAGAGCACTTTAAGCTGCTTTGGGTCACCATGGTGGAGAAAAGTGGGATATAAGTCAAGTAAATAAATAAACAGCTGTGTGAATTAAGTTAGGTTGAGTGTGTCTGACTGCCCCAAGGCAACCCAGCTAGCTTCCATAGCAGAGTGAGGATTTGAAACTGGGTCTTACAGAGTGTCACACTGTAACCACTACATCACACTAGCTGTGTTTGAAACCTTAGAGAGCATTGCCTTGTAATTAGACAATACTGGAGTCAATGGACTAGGGGTCTGACCCAATGTAAAGCGACTTGAGAAATTGCTTCATTTTGCAAATGTATCTCATGTGTACATTGAACAAAATGTAACAAGCTTGTGTTTCTCATATGACAATCTATATGTTGGTTGCACATTAATTCCTGTTGGAAGTTTTCCTGTACATCGATTTTGTTATGTTTGAAGCAACCCAGGTATGCACAAACACCAGCACCGTGTTATTGAGCTTTAAATCTGAGTTGGCATTGGAATCTAGTCTGTGGCTATTTTAGGAGAAGTGTGTAGGGCAAATATTTCAGAAACTGCATGTATGTTGTGAGGTCTACTTTACTGATAAATTTATGTAGGCTTCCCCCTGACTTTGTGTCAGATGGAATAAGGCAACAGAACAGTTCGTTTTTGTTCACACTCTTGGTATTCTTGATTAGATAATTATAGGAGTGGCAGATTTTTTTTCTAGTACAGGTTTGATGTTTTTGTAAACATCCTGCAGTTTTGTCACAGGCTATTATTTATGGTACGGAACTTGGAAGTGGAGTGTGGCAGTCATTGAATTACTGTGTTTAACCCAGAAAAAAAAAGTTTGATGAGATGGGGCTAGTATGTTTCGCCTAATTCTTAGACTTCGTTGGATTAGTAAGCTGTCAGCATCTTAAAAATCTCTTTTAAAAGGACATTCCTCTTATCTTGCTGTCCTTTGTCTACTAGTTTGACTAGCCTTTTAGGTGGGCACTCTCAGAGTCAAGCTAGTGTAATCAGGAAATTAAAAAAAATTATTTTATTTTGTTGTTTTAGTCATAATTATTTCCACAAGTATTCCCAAGAAACATTCTGTGAGTGAAAGATGAAGACAGGAGTACATTTTTGCCTTTCTTGTTCTCAGAAGGCTGCTTCCAATGTATATAGAAACCTCTCCTGTGAAAACGTGTTGCTATGCGATTAATTTTAACAAGGCATTTACTTAATCAGTATATTCAATAGATCTTGATTCATGCATTTTTGAGATATATGTGAGGCCCAATACACGTTTGGAGCTTTTTTGTGTGGCAAGGTGACATCCCCTTGATTGTGAGGAGTGGCCTGTATCACTGATGTGAATGGGGTCAGCCTGCATATTTGGGATGTCTTTCCTTCCCTAGATGCAGAGATGGTTAGTGACATTATATTTATTCTACTCTATTCACTACGTATTTTTCTTCAGTGTCTGCAACATAATGATTTTTACAGAATTTACTTTGAAACAGGTGGATAAATAGAGGTCCTATATGATGTTACTAATTTAAAGTGACTAAAGAATTTATTAGCCTACAGTGAACTTTTTGGGGAACGACTATTCATATATTGATTGAAGGAATGGACTACATTTTTTTTTTCTGAGCTGAAGGTGGTTGCTTAGTGCTTTAATTCTTTACTTGGAAAAAAATGTGCATTCCTAGGGTAAAGATAATATAGTGGCTTGGATCCAGTGGAGCGTTTCCGCAAGATAGAAAGATTTTATTCCATAGCACGACTTTCCCCCCTTCCATTGCAGCCCCAAATGCCCCTTGAAATGCTGCACCTGGAGGACAGGTCGGATTTGTTTTTTGTTTTTTTGCCCAAGGCTCCCTTGTGGCTATAGATGGCCTCAAGTAATATATATATATTTTGAATTTTGTTCACTGGTGGTCCTTTACTCAGCCTCAAGGAAATAGTTGAACTTTAGGCTGTGTAGCTTTTTAGTGCTAAATAACAAATCAAGTTATGTGTGAATAGGCTCAGTGTACTTCCAGGCCATTTCAAATGCCAAAGAGTAGATTCTTTCCTGTATATTTGCATATGATTCCAAATTCCTTGTTTTCAGTTTGTGACTGAATATTCACATGAACTTTTTTCTGGCTTTTCAAGCTGGCTAGTTAGGGAAGCGATATCTAGAGCCACATTTTAACTAATGCTTTATAGAGTTTGAAAGAATTTTTTTTTAATCTCTACTGTTTCTGTTCAGAAATGAACAAGTGTATTAGGAGCCTGGCCCCCATTTTTTTAAAGACTACATATACATACATAACAGTAATTCATTATGCCTCTTTTCTCAAGTATCAGAGAGTAATATTGCCGTTAACTGAGCTAAACACATATGTGTTCAGTATAATGTGTAAATATTTAAAATGGTATATATTTCCTTTCATCTAAGATACTTCACTGTGGCATGAGAAGGCAAGACTAGCTAAAACCGTTCATTCTCAAAAAAGTTTTATCAGGCACCTGGTAGAGAATATGTCAATGTTTTTTCCCCCTGTTTCCAAGTTAAAACTGATATGATCTTTGTTGTGCAAGAGAAGGGCAAGGTGGGGATCATTAGAACAAAGTTGTTAGTTAAGATAGGCAATGCTATCACTTCTATCACATGTTAGAAGCCAGGACTGGTGCCTGAATAAAGTTTTCTTGGCAAACTGGAACTTACCATTGACAAAATCTGCTTCATAAATAGTAGTGGAAGATAAGTCTGTCCATGAATACTAGCCATGACGAGCACAATTGAAACTCCATGATTAAAGGCAGTGTAGCTTTAATTATTGGATGTTGAGGTTAAACAACAGAGCCTGGTTTATCATACTCTGCGTTTGAGCTTCCCACAGACATCTAGCTGGACACTCTTGGAACCATAATCTTGTGGAAAACGTGGAATATTAGATCTGTTGCAAAAAGGCAATTCTTGATGATGAAGGCTGAGGTCCCAATGAGTAGCATGGAAGGCTACTTCCTGTTTACACCATTTGTATGTGTGAATTTGCACCAATTCTGATATACACGCTATGAACAACTTGACTGGGTGATATCCTTGAGAACCATCGTTGTCCAATGGAATAAGAGATAAAACTGGATTCCTGGGGTCAAGTACTGTAGAGATATATAGAATATTGGATGGCCTACAGGTTTCTGAGACCTCAGTTCTATCATAAAGTGGCAAACATGATCAATATTGTAAAATTAAGTTTGCACAGAATGAAGTGATGTGAAGAGGACTTTATGTATTCTCTGATTGCATTATCTAGTAGTCTGTTGGAAACAAGTAATTTGTTATTTGGCACAGAATTCATCATGGAATGTTCAGCTTTTGTTTAAAAGTAATTGGGAAATTTTGCTTGAAAATGTGCAAGGATTGCTGAAGAGAAATCTTGCAAGGCAGGGAAAGGTGAAGCAAAACTTTTAGTGGGAAGACAGTAGGGTGTTAAAGCCATGTATAGTAGTTTGCTCATCTCTACAGCTATCGGAAGTGGTGTAAATTATTCAAAATAATTAAATTAGGCAACAATAGTTTTATTTGCATAATTTGAACTACATCTGTCTGTATAGTTGTCTTATAAATTTGAAGTTGTATAGCTTGGACCATGTGAACGAAAGATCTGAGTTAGTTACAATGATAACTATGCAGTCACATCAAGAGACGTTTAGTGCCATCCTTTAAAGTATAACTTTTAACTTGGGAGGAGAAATCTCACTAATACATTTTGGTCCAGGGTCAGCCTTTCCACTTACCAGCTCCCCTGGGGTGCCTGGCTAGTCAGCAGTGGTTCTTCCAACACCCAGGGGCACTGCCATTTCCTCTGGGACCCAAGCCCTGATCAAGAGGGGTGAGGAAAGACCCAGGTGGCTAGTAGTGTTGGAGATGCAGCTGCGTGGCTCTATGAACCAGCCACATGCTGCCCAGCCCTGCAAGAGGGCAGGCTCTGGGACCAAGTCATATCTGCTGTGCCACCCACAGCTATTGTGACAATGAGCAACAGGATGGGCCAGGTTCTTCTTCCGCAGCTAGGGAAGAGGTGCTAGGCAGGAAGAGCGAGTTTTGGGTGAGATGTAGCACTTCTCTTCCAACAACTGAGGCATCCTAAAGGCCTGTCTCAAAAGAACACTGGAGGGTGTGGCAGCAGTGAACTCTGACCCCAGGGAGTTGGATGCTGACAATTTGTTTTCAATATTTTATTTAACTATTTAAAAAACATATTTTGCCACAGAAGGCACCATATTAGCAATATCAGCAATAACATTTTGTTTTTAGATTAACAGCAAACTAATACTTAACATCTATAGATGGCCTATTTGCAGATACCTCTTTACCTTTATTGTTATTTTGGACATTGCAGGTCTAACTCTTCTACAATATGCTATATATTGACAAGAAAGCTGAGCTTATTAGAAACCTATTTACTGCAAGCTGAAATCCTGCCTATGTGAATCTTTTTATTTAGTGTTTCAGAGTTTTTAAAAGAATAATTTAATGTGATTTTTAAAGGTTATGCAAATCTGTAATTTCCAGTAAATGAACTAGAACTTATCTTTTTTGCTTTAGGCTTTCAGATAAACTTCTGTGAAAAAGCACAAAGTAAGCTACATGTTTTATAGTATTCTGCTATTTTTAAAAAATTGTGTATCATTCTTGGTATTGGAAATGTGTCCACTGTTGAGCTTACTTACTAGCCATGCATTAATTCATGGGCAGAGCTTCCATTTTTCATTTTGCTTTCATAATGTGATACCATTGTTTACAATTCCATTGATCTATAACAAGTACTTTAATTCACAAATATGCCTTAGTCATATATAATATGAAAAGGTGGCATATAAACTAGCTAAATAGATAAACATATTTTTGTTCATCTTGTGTAATAAACTGGCAATCAGATTGAGAGGGAAGCTTTTTTATTTTTGCTTTTTGTCCAAATTTAGTGGAATTCTTTGGATAAGAGGTATCAGTTTAAGATAACATAGATCTGCAGCTGCTTGATATAAAAAGCATTTATTAAAAACCAAAGTTATATTTCAAAGGGCACCTGGATTTTAGAACTTTAGGGTTCTTCTTCTGGTTGCTAAATTGCATATGAAGCTGCTTTTTGACTATCTGTTTTGACTGGCAGCAACTTTTCAGTGCTACGAGAAGGGTCTTTCTAATTCTTACGTGTAGGTGCCAGGGATTGAATCTGGGCTTATGCATACAAAACATATACTCTGCCTAAATTATGGTCCCTTCCCCTGAGCCATACTTCTATTGCTCCCTGTATAGTCTTAGAATTACAGAGACAACTTGTTGAAGAAGTAAGTGGTAACATCCAATGATGATAAAATCTCTAAAGATCAGAAATTGTTAACCCATGTTTGGATGACTAATGGAAGCTCTGCACAATTAATTTTTTCACTGTTTCATTCTCTTACAGTTTTCATTTTTAATTGCTATGTTCATTATGTCATTATGATTGCCTGCCATGCTTTAGTAGGAACTTTATTGGACACATAAACATAGCATTGATAGCAAATCTCTACTGGATAAACACTGTATAATTTTTAAAAATCTTGCATTTCATTTAGATTACATATTTATCATTTTTATTTGAAGTTATTGGATGCGCATATTTAATCTCAAATGATGAAATGCTTATAATACAACTTGATATTCAGTAATCTATGTTGGGATTTTATGTTTCAAACTTTTCTAAACAAATTGTTGCTAACAATAAGTATAATCTTTTTAAAAAGAATCAATACGGATAACATTTGAATTTGATTCTTTAGGATATTATTACAAGAAGTGCAAAAAAGGCTAGCCTGTGCCTGCTGTTGCTTCACTGTGCATCCAAATGGAATAAATTTATTTTGCTGATGTTGTTCCAGAACCGTAGTTCTTGTGAGAGTTCTTATTTTCTAACCAATATGGGACATATTTTTCAGTAAAACTAAAGTGTAACTCTCTGGCACTGGAATTTTTAAGGAGAGAGTTCAGTCATTTGCCTATATATAGAATGGAAAATTGCCATAAGAAAACAAAGTTAAAAGGCTCTATGGCCACATGGGTTATCTACTCTGGGTTCAGTGCTATTGGAAAGAAGTTTTTTCCCCCTGCTTCCTCAGAGCATTGCATGGTGCATTCATACACCTTGCGGGGTTTCCTTGATCTTACTCATACTTGCTTTGCTCCTAATGTTAGGAAAGTAAAGCCTGGATAGCTCCCAGGTTGGTGGGAAAGTTCGGATTTTCCCACCCACATGGCAGCCATTTTCCCTGAGCCTGTCCCATGGTGGATATTATCTCCCCCGGCCATTGGGTTTTTATTTTTTTAAAAAACAGCACTACAACGTCATTATATTAATACATTGTTTTAACAATGTGTTTAAGAGGTTCTCTGAATTACCAACCTTCATTTTTTTCTTTGCAGAGGTATAAAGAGAAAGTAATATCTGCACAACCGAAGGGGCAAGAGACTTATATTTTTTTAAAAATTACAGCTGGGAATTCAGTGAACCAACTACTCATATATGTGTAATGTTATATCACTGTAATAATATTCTAGTGCCATCTTTTTTTAAGCGAAAGCTTCCTAGTGGCTGAGGGGAGGGGGAGTGGCTGCTGCCAGGGAAGTGGGGCAGGGAAGCTGCTGGGAAACCTGCCATGTGGAAGCCATGTTGCTGCTGTGTTTTATCTGTAGACACAAAAGGAATGTGGAAACCACACAAGCTCCATCCTGTGTGGAAACCACCTATGAAAGAGAGAATTGATTGCATGGTGGTTTTTTGGCTTTATGCTTTCCTATAATGGCAGCCTATTTGTTGTTGTAGGGAATTTTGAGCCTCTTGTGGACAGCTTGTGCCCCATGGTTGCTGCAGTCCCTGTTCATGGAACTGTTGTCTAAGTTGTGCCTCCCGCCATCAAGATGCTTGCTATGACTTCTTCTTTAGCTGCCTTTTTGTTTGGCTTCTTGTGTTCTGCCTGTCCTGGAACCCTTTGTCTTAAGACTTTACGATTCTTTCACGGATTGGCATATTATGTCAGACAGGATTCTGTGTTAAAGAGGAGGGGTTTAGCAGATGGTGTCTGAAAAGATGAATGAAAGTGGTAGCCACAGTTGTAGCAGAAAGAATAGATGGCAATGGACAGTGTAATGTGAAATGGTGGGGGTGACCACTGATTTGCATATTTTTATTTATGCATAATAATAAAGTTCATCAGATTTACATGAACTCTGGCCACCATATCCTGGTTTGTAGACATTTTTCAATTTTCTTATGCTGCTTCTGTTTATAAGATGGGGTATCCTAGTCCCAAACACATTTACTTGGAGGTCAGTTCAGCTGATGGTTGAACATATAATTTCATTTAAATGTGTTTTAGGACTGTGATCTAAAGCGAACAGTCTTTTATTATAATTTTTTATATGTGTCTGTCTCCTTATGAAGGTTTTAAAGTTTGACAACAAAAGTTTTTTCTTGCAGACACAGGTTTGGTTTACATTCCAATGTAAATGCACAGCTTATGTGCACACTTTGAATCTGGTTTGAAGGGCAAGGACAAACATTACTTTGCCAGTTTAGATGTCATGGAATTGAATATTTGCAGTATTGGTCATATAACAGTCATGACCAGGCATTATGTGAGATTCAGCCCATAGACTGCTAAGACAAATGAAGCTGATTTTAGGATACAATTATTTGTATAAGTTGTAAGGTATAACAAGATTCTTCTTACCAGTTACAACCTTCAGCCAGGTGAGTTGAAAAGCAGGGATGCTCAGAGGATTGAGCTTACAAAGTTTAAAATTTATTTATTTACTTCATTTATACCCTGCCTTTCTCCTCAGCGGAGACCCAAAGTAGTTTACATCATTCTCTTCTCCTTCATTTTACCTCTCAACAACCCTGCACGGTAGTTAGACTGGTGAGATTTTGTAGACATTTGACTGGGACTCACACCAGTTTCCCACACATTAGAGGGCACAGTGGTTTATTAGGAAAGACTTCAGGGTTAGTCCAGCCTTGACCATCCTATTTACTTCCATTCTCTTTGACTGTCAAATCAAGATTTGAAAATATTAAAATTCCCTTTCCTACATTCTAACAAAATGTCAAGTATAGAGAGAAGTCATAACCAGTCTTTGAGGTTTTCTTTTTTTTTCTACTTAAAAATATTATTATTCGATTTATTCATCCCTTCTTTCCCCACCAGGTTTTGAAAATGAGTTTAAAAGGAAGACTGTTTTATTGATCTTGCATTACCAAGGTTCAAACAATCTGTATAATGTTGAATGGTTCTTGGCAGTTCCTCTTCATTTTTCCTGCCCTGAAGGCTTCATCCTGGGTGAACGGTGAAGGAGTTCACTGACCTATGTTCCACCTAGCAAATCGCAAAGAAGCAGTGACCTGATTAGCCAGCTCTGTTGAAAAGCTATTGTTAGGAATATGTTCTAATGAAATTTTGTGGAGCATGGTATTGTAAAAACCACAGAAATAAGGGGCAGGGAGTGTTTCTTCAAATCAGTAGTGAAAGAGAAGCTAGAAGATGATGTTGAGACAGAGTGCTAGGAACTAGGGAGAGGTATCCCTGCTAATAGAGCACTACTCTGACAATTGTGTATCATGAAGTGATGTGGCTTTTCGTGGATATCATATTTAAAGATCAAAAGTAGATTAGGGATTATAGTTAGGAGGCTTTAAAAAATATTTGCGCCAGTTTTGATCTTTGAATATGTTTGCAAATCTGAGGTCTGAATGTTCAATACTATACATGAATCAAGTATGTCAGAAATTAGTAAATTCCTTGGCTATACGAGGGGAAATATTGGGGGTGTTTAATATATAGATGGGGTTCTTCATATTCCCTTTTGGTTGAAAAGCTTTTATGTCACTCTGTTGAGGTGTCCAGGCCTTTACCCATAACTGTGATATCTAGGGATGTGGTTGGTTCCCCTCTCATTGGCAGTCTTCAAGGAGTGGCTGGATGAATACTTGTCGAGGATGCTTTAAGTTGTTGCTGCATTGGACAAGGGGTTGGATTAATGGTCTGTAAGTCCCCTTCCAACTCTTTGATTCTATGAAATTACATCTGAAATTACTACTAGTATAGTTCTTATTATACTATAGGTCTATTCTATTTGTTTTTCTTTCCCTGCACATCTGTTTCATATGCTTTCATTGAAAAAAATGTAACTTGAGAAGTATATGAGCTGTCCCCCAAAAGTAGAATAGGGAGGTGGCAGCAACAGAATATATGGCATGTCCAGGTGGCTAATTTTAAAATAATCAGTTGCACAGTTAGAGCCAGGGCTTTTTTTCAGCGGGAACACAGTGGAACGTAGTTCCAGCACCTCTTGAAAATGGTCACATGACCGGTGACCCCACCCCCTGATCTCCAGACAGAGGGGAGTTTAGATTGCCCTCCACGTTGAGTGGTGCGGAGGGCAATCTAAACTCCCCTCTGTCTGGAGATCAGGGGGCAGGGCCACCAGCCATGTGACCATTTTCGCCGAGGGCGATTTAAACTTTAAAAAACTCCCCCCTTGTTCCAGCTGACCCAAAGTGACGTCATTGTGCGGTCCTGAGTTCCACCACTGAGTTCCGCCACCTCTTTTCCCAGAAAAAAAGCCCTGGTTAGAGCTAAATTAGTTGTGAGAATAGCAGAGCACTCAAAAACAGGTATGAAGATTATGCTCAGCAATTTCTCTCATCTGGATTGTGTCATCTTGCTGATCCTATTGATTTCACAGTACACTGATGGAAGCAGCAGGGATCAGCATGGGAATGGATGCAGGTTTTGCATCGCTTGTGGGTAATGATTGCATTTAAAATACCAAGATATACAAAAAAAAAAAAACACCGTAAAACAAGACGTTATTCTTCAAAAAATGATCATTTTGTTTTATTTCTGTGAAGCTGCTCTTAGGACTTAATACTAGTGATGACATCTGTGTATTAAATGGTCTACTTGTAAGGACATTGTGCTTGACTCCGTATGTATCCAGGACCAAAGAACTCAGTTTAGTAGTCTATGGTTTCAGGACATTTATCCATCAGCAGAAGACACTGATGATCAAAGGTCTTCTCCACCTTTCCCACTTCTATGTCTGGGAAAACTGATAACTAGGAATCAGTGTTCACGGAGTTGGAAATAGCTTTTTGGGGGGCTAAGGAAAGCAAATACGATTTATGATCTTTGCATAAAGATTCAAGATTATATGCCATCAGATTGTTGGATCCAGCCCAGTCCATCCCACTTAAATTGTAAGTACAGATCAGGTCACCAAAAAAGGGGAATTGGGTTTTGTGTTTGTATTTTAATAGTAATTTCATTGCTACTTGCATTCAGGGATGGAAGAATGTTCTTAATCTGGTTTGGAATTCCAAAGAAGTTTTTTAAAAGTCGTCTTAGCTTTTTTGGAAATAACTAGAGATGTGAAAACCTAGAGAAGAAAATGGAAAAATTTGGACCACCCATTTTTGAGGACAATTTTTTCCTTCGGCTTTTCCAATTAAAAGTGGAACTTTGGGGAGCATTGAAAATAAGTCTGAGAAATATTTTTTCCCCTTTTGGAATGAGTGAAATGTTTCTAAGATGCATAGCATGAAAAAGTCTGAGGACCTTTTTTCTATTGGGAACATTCTGTTGAAATAAATGAAATGTGTATATTAGCATATACACAATATATTAGCATAGAGTGCCACAATTTGGTATTGGGCATATTAGTAGTTTTGCTTGTGGAAAAGAAAGGCATCTATTCTTTTAATTTCCATAATAGCACAAATTTATACACTAACTAACTTATACATGATGCATTTTATGTTGTTAAAGCAGCAAAATAGGTTTGGGTTTATTAGGAAAGTAAGTATTGCATATATTTCATTTCCTCTCAACATTTTCACAGACACCCCCCTCAAAAACTCCACTCCCCTCTTTCAACATTTCCAGAAAGTTTACATCTCTATAAATAATAAAGGTAATGTCTTGCAAATATGTAGGTTGTATCTTGTGGATCTGAAAAATATCTGTGCAGTTTCATCTATAACTGTGAAATAACTTTCAAGGCTTTGCTGATGTTGCCTGACAATAAGATACCTGGAAAAATAGCAAACATTGTGTTTGAACTCTGCTGTTCCTAATCTGCTTTATTTTCAAAAGCCTGTAGACTTGAGTTTATAAATGGGATGTCAATGGAGTTCCCTTGATTGGAATTTTGTGCTGTTATCTGGCTCACTACCATTAATGATGTCGTCCTTCCTTCCCCATGTAGCAGATGTGGGGAAGAGAAATTCCTGCAGTTGCTCTCAATCTTCTTTTAAAGTGTGGCATTACAATGTGAGTTAATAAGACAGTAATGTAACCAATGTCTTGAGCTTTACTGTTCCATAGTCTTCATATTTGGAAATGAAAAGTTTGTGTTGAATTGCAATATATACATATAATAATACAGGCAACAGGTTAGTAGTGTTGTAAAAGAAACAGCTTTTCAAAACACATGCAATACTAAGAGGGTTTTTTTTAAACCACAAATAAGTTATTTAGTAGTTTTCGTTGGAGTTAGAGTTTAGGCCTTCAGCTTCTAAAACTGGCATCTAAAAGTGAAGTCTCAGGTGTCCAATCGATTAATGACAATATCTTAATTTTTTTTCCCTTGGTTTTCTTCTGGAGCTGAAGGCAAGTGTGTGATGTCATTTTCATTAACTCTACAAAATGGTTTATACAAATCTATGTTGTGATGTAACCGTAATCATGTTTTCAATAAAAGGAGGTTGGGTGGGGCAAGGGCCATCATTATTAGGTGGAAATATGGAAACAACATGCCCGGAAATCAACGGGGAGGTTTAAGCTACACTTACTTAGAAAAAAACTCCATGAACTTGCTTCAGATTTAAAGAGAACAGGATCAAGGTGCCAACAGTTCCTGTTAAAGCCCAGGAATGTTAATTAAGCTGTTTTAGAAGAGAGGTTAGACTATCCTTACTCTATAAAGAGAAAACACATTCATTTGAAATCAAATTCTAATGCAGAATTTGAGCTAGACAAGTCTGATCTTTTTCTTCATTCTATCAAGAGAGATCAAATTCAACAGACTTTAACCAATTTGTCTGCACAAAACATTTGGCATTGAAGTATACTAAAGGGAAGCCCTGTGCTGTGTTGCAAACTGTCCCTCTTTGCCTCATTATGGCTCTTACTTTTCCTACTGGGATCTCCAGCTTCCTTGACAGGAAGCTGTTGATATGGGCAGCAAGGTGACTTGGAAACGCAGGCAGCCAGTAAATATGGACCAACACTGGCACATTTTATTACAGAATACATTGCAGAAAGCATTTGACAGGTTCAGATATTTTATTATGAGTATGTAGTGTACCTATGGTTGGGGACTGGAGGAACGGTTATCTGCAATATCTTTATACTTTGCAAACTCATGCCTTATGATAGATGTCATTAATATTTGTTAGTGTGTGATGTAGTTATTAAGCTGAAGGCAGGAAAAAATTTTTGGTTGGGAGTTCCATATTTCCAGTTTTAAATTACTCATGGACTTCAGCAAAACTGTGCATGTACATTTGTACTCTCAACATTCACAGATCTATGCATATAGATCCTCATTCTCTTGCATGCGCACGTAGAGGAATGCAGATATAGTTACATGTGTGCATGTGTATACATGCCTTCTATGTATGTAGATGCACATCCTTTCACATGCAGAGGTTATGTCAATCACATACACAGCTGCATATCTTTCTTCAAAAGAAAGCAACAGATAGGATTCCACTTTGCCAGATGCCTAGGCAAAAGTTTGTGACTAGAGATGGGCACGAACTGAAATACGAACCAAAGTTTGGCACAAACTGGGCCGGTTCATGGTTCACGAACTGGTGGTTCATCAGAGCCCATTTCTGACAAACTGCCACGAGCTTTAGGCCGGTTCCCTTGGTTGGTTTTTTGATTTGTCACTGCAGACAGCCTGGTGCCGATCAATCAGGTTCCGAGGCAATAGGGGTTGGGCTTTCTACAGATCTTCTGCTGACTTGGAAGTGATGATTTGCTGACCTGAAGGTGACGTTTTCACAAACGAAATGAACCGGTTCATGAACTGGGGCAGGTTTGTGAAAGTTCGTGATTCATGAAATGCGACGAACCACAAACCTTATGGTTCTTCCCCCCCCCCCATTCGTGCCCATCTCTATTTGTGATCTGATAACATCTCTCAAGTTAGCATTTCAAATTGCAGCTGAGGCTGTGACCTTGTCCATTTTTTAAAAATTGAAAGTCATATACAGCCTGCATGTCATACTTTGCAGCCTGAGAGTAATAACATGGATTTTCTTTTTACGCTTGATGCTAATATTAATATTAAAAATCCTAGTAGGTGGAAACTCAGATTTTCAGAGAGCACCTTAAAGACCAACAAGAGTTTCCAGGGTATAAGCTTTTGAGAATCAAGCTCCCTTTGTCAGAGCTTGACTCTTGAAAGCTTATATCCTGGAAACTGTTGTTGGTCTTTAAAGTGCTATTGATCTCAAACCTCGCTCATCTACTGCACATCAATATGGCTACCCACTTGAAATTCAAGAGATTTTCAATCCTGACAATTATTTTTAGTGTTAATATTGTACGGGTAAGGACAAATGTGGTGCAAAGAAGCTGTCTTGTCAGAGCTGGCTTGCTTAAAAATGGCTGAATTTAGTATAAAGCAAAGAAGCTTTACCCAATGGCTGTTCTATTGCTGTTGTGACTGGTGTCATCACATAATACATTTAATGATGATAGAAAATGTTGAAATGAAGATTTTATTTGATTCCAGTTTATTTCGGATGTTCTCAGTACAGTAATCTGTGTACTCTTGCCAACAAGAGTTTTTTGTGTTTTCTTCCTCTCAGGTAAGCGTAGAGCACTGAAGCTGAACTTTGCAAATCCACCTTTCAAATCCACAGCAAGATTTACTTTGAACCCTACTGGAGTTCCTTTTCAGAATCCACACATGTGAGTATAAATCCGTAAATTCCACAGATTGGAACTGCTCTGAAATATAAAGATGAGGTTTCCTTTGACTCGCATGTGTTTAGCCAGTTCAAGTTAAGTGTAGTCTCGACTCAGGTGTAGGGTTTCCTGTTTATGTAACTTCTTCACATGTAAGTTAGAAAAGGCTACTTTATACATTACCTTAAAGTGAGATGATAACTTTGAACTACGCTTTTTAAAAGCCCTGATGTTAACTGGTAAGTAATCCCTTATAGTTTAATCTCTTGTCATTGCCAACACTGACCATTTTAATTGATACTTGTCTAACCTCTTGTTTTTCCATTTGCTTTTTAAAAATATATCTGAGTCACTTTAGCACTAAAATGGAAAAGACCTTTTTGAGAAATCAAACTGCCAAGATGTGTTACTGACAGCCTTATGTACTGATTTTATATTAAGAGAAGTTTAGAGCAGTTGGACACGACACAGTAGAGAGCCTCCTGATATATAAGCTTTGTATCCTCAGATCCACCAGTCTGGGCTGATAAGTGACCTCACAGCCTGCCAGTGTAGTAAAATCAGCAAGCTGTTTGTAAGGATTCAAAAGTCTAGCCAGTGGAGAGAATCAAAGCATAGTACTTTAGAATATGTTGCCTTGGGTTGTACAGCATGGGGTGCTTTTTGCTTTGCTGTGTATGTTGTTGCTTGATCATGTAGCTCAGAGCTTTATATTTCCCATAGAGGAAATATATGTCATAAAATATTTCATTTTTGTTACTTTGTTTTGAATTTTTCACTTTTTTCAAATCTAATCAAGTAATTATTGATACAGTTAGCAAAACATTCCTGAGATTTTTTTGAAAGTTAGAAAATGCAGAGATTTGAAACATATATTCTTAATAAGATTTCAAATTACCCATCCAAAATGAGGTATGGCTTGGTCATTTGGGCCACTGGTAGTATTTCTCTCCATAACGTGCGCTGTGATCTTTCAGAACTCAGTACCAGACTGCTTGAGCTCTTTTCACATTAGCTCTGCATCACCTTCTATATAATGGATTTTCACAGCTTTCTTTCTCCTTCTCCTTTTTCTCTTTGATGGATTTCCAGTTCATAAGAGACATGCTACATAACTCATCATCCGCTTCTAATGGCTTTCTTAGAATTATTTTTCATCCAGTGATTTCCAATCTTAGAATTTCATTAGATGGCAGCAGCTCTTCTCTTGCAGTTTTTTGCACCAAATCCTAACATTCTTAACTTCAGGCTCATAAAGACCCAGGCTTTTTGCTCGTACTTAAAACTGTTTTGATAAAGTAAATTTGGCAAATGGGAGAGAAATTATTTTCCTGTTATAATCAGCTTCCAAAAAACTGATTCCAAGGATTGAATGTGGAATTATTTTAGATTATTATAAATAGAAATGTGTTTTACATTTGTTACTGCACATTGTGTACCATAAATACAGAAGCAATCTCCCTTTCAAGAATAAGTCTATTTTGAAGTCTGTGAGAGGAATCTTGCTAATTATAAAACTTACATTGGGCAGTATTTCTGAAATACGTGCAGTGTATCAGCCCACCTATTTTTTTTTCTTCATGGATTTATCACCACTGCAGGGGAATTTTATATTTCAAGGTAAAAAGACCTTTGTCACCTTGTCATGTGTCTTGGTTCTATAGTTTTTAGAATCTTGCTCATTAACAAATTAGAATTATAGTATCTAAAGGAGGCTTTTTTGAAAAGTTCATTCCGATTGCTGGGATGGGTTAAATTTGCTTTCTTCTTTCATGGGACCTTTTCTTGAGTTGGATATTTTAGTTTACTTTGGCATCTGTCATGGAAGCCATACATCTGTATGTGCTCTGGCTGAGGCAAGTATTTTAAATACTGTTCCCTGGTCTTTGTGTATTCTTTTTGGAAGTTTGGTTGCTCTTCTTGGCTTTAAATGCAGGTGCATCCTAAGCATAACAATAGATTTTGTGATGTAGTTTGCATTCCGCTCACTTAGATATGTAATTCTGAACACTCAGAAATTATAGTTTATCCTTCTTTCTGTGCCATCCTAAAGCAGAGTTACACTCTTCTAAGCATGTCGTTGAACTTAGAATAGTATAACTCCCATTTGGAGACCATCCTCTGTTGCTGGTGATTTCCCCCCCTATATGTTACCACTTGTTGGACAATTTACTTGATTTTTTTGTCATTGAAAATAATATAAAAGGAAATAGTTAGCAACCTGCATGTTTCAAGAAAAGATTGCTTGCTTGTTAGGTATATTTTCCTTGGTTGACAGAGTATGATCGGAGACGGGTCAAGCTACACTAGTGGATTTTTCATAGGTTTTATAACATGTGGAAAAAGATTAGCCCTCTTTAAAACTCTTTATAGTACACTCTGAACCCCAAATGAAAGCAACTATGGAGGAGGCTATATACAACACAGGTGAAAGTGGTTTCATTATGTTTCAGGTAGGTAGCCATGTTGGTATGCAGCAGAACAGCAAGATTCAAGTCCAGTAGCATCTTAATGACCAATAAGATTTTCAGGGTATAAGCTTTAGAGAATCAAAGTATCTGAAGAAGGGAGCTCTGACTCTCAAAAGCTTATACCTGTAAATCTTGTTGGTCTCCAAGATGCCACTGAATCCTCGTTTCAGTAAGGGATAAATACACTTCTGAAATACAGAGGTACACTTGCTGTGTCCTCTGCTTATAAAGAAGATTTAATTCAAGAACTGTTGTACACTTGATTTTGCTGAAATTTTTGGCCAGTTCAAGATGAGGATGTCTGATTTGAGCTGCTGCTTTGAGTAAGTTAAGCATAATGTTTTGTCACAATAGAATTTAGTTCAGCTGTATTCCTGCTGTTACAGCTAGAAGTAGGGGAATTCTTTCCGTGTGCTTTAAAGTTATTTCATGGGCTGTCTAAGACATGTGTGCTTCTTTGTTGATCCTAGAATTCCAATTAAGATTAGATACAATTCAGCTATTTTTCTGTTTACTGGTTGCCAAAACATGCTTGGAACAGACCTTGATAGATCCCCTGTATCAATAGCTGTGTAGAAAATATCTGTATAATCTGTTCTGCTGTGCAATATGGAAGGAGAGAGATTCACAGATGATGCCCTGGCAACCATTTGAAACTGGTTTTACGTTGATTTCTCCATGAAGTCTCCATGAATGTGGAAAAAAAACCTTTTAACTAGCTCAGGGTTTGTACAGGGCCTCTGCTGGATCAGCGTTGCTACTACACATGCATCCGTCTTTTTAGTCTCTTGGCTGGCTTTCTCTGCCTCAGTTAGGGATAGAATAAGATGAACAGTCAAAAGAAAATTTCTACAGTTGATTTATTCTGTTTATTCAGAATAAATTATTTTGAAAGGCCGTAAAGGCCAGCACACACTCTTCCATATATATGAACCCGTTGCTGAACTTTAGGTGAAATACATGGGAAATTACAATATCTGAACATCTAAAGACCCTCAGGATTGCAGTGAGATAACAGTGACATGAGTATATTGAAAATTCAGCTCTCTCAGTATATTCTTTATTTAAAACATTCTTTTTTACTCCACCTCCAACCCACCCATCCCAAAATGGTCAGGGTGGTTTGCATTCAAGTATATCAGCACGATACACATTTGTATACATTAAAAAGTATAAGACTGCCAATGTGTGTCCTATTGAGTCTAGGAATAATACTTATATGTTTCCTCTTCCTTAGTGCTTTGCTTCCAAAGTGCAAGAGATCCATTATATGATCTTGACTCTATCATAAAGACATAAACTAGATGGAGCTCACTCCCTGTGCAAAAAGTGTGCTTGGTTTATGCTGTAGCACAGCTTTGTTGTACAGTGGCTGCTAGTGAGTCAGGATATCCTGTGCTTGGCTTTCTTGAAAGTAAGGGGCCAATTAAGGGGTTTCTCTAGTTAGATCTGCCCTATTTACTGGTTTTGATCTTTAGTTGATCTTACTAGTCCTGGCATTCATTAAAACTCAGGATTGGTTGTGTTTCTTCAAAACAAGGCACATGCATTTTTTTAAAAATGCAAACTTAATTTCAAAGACAGTCACCATTTTGTTGCATGTATACTTGATCAGAAATAATTCTGTTTAATTCTTGAACACTATTAGTTCTCAGTTAGTTCTTAAATCTCCCTTTTCTTGACAAGTACTACAGGATTGATAACAATGAGAAAACAAGTAAGGAGGCAGCCAGTAAGCTTGGAACTTGAGTTTGCAAATGATCCCCACCAACAGCTTTCCTTCCTGAATGAACACCAGCAGTTCTCTCCAGATACAGTATTTTTAGGAGCATCCAAGTTGAGTCACATGAATGAGGACACCTGATTGTGAATATTCATTTAGATATTTATACCCTTCTTTTCTCTTCAGTGAAGACCCAGAGCAGTTTACTACATCAGTCTCTCCTCATCCATTTTATACTCATAGCAACAATCCTGTGAAGCTGGTTAGGTTGAGATTGTGACTGACCCAAGATCATCGGCACACTTAAACGGCAGAATTCTAGATCCTAGTCCAACCCTCTAACCGCAAACTACACGAGCTGTTACTGCATTTGACTTGCTGTTAGTTCAGCCTGTTAGACCAATGTATCTTAACCAATCTTTAGAGGAATAGGCTTCAGAACTTGATAGAAATAAATTTATTATGGAGATGGAAGGACTATGTAAGAATTTTCAAATGATTGGCATTGCCTTTACTTACTTACTTACTCATTGTCCTGTCTTTCCCTTGTGTCTGAAGGTGGCTTACAACTCCAAGATCAAAAACATATAAAATACGACCCCCATTAACCCTTTTCAAAAATGCAACTTAAACTCCATTAAAAACCCTTGCAAGTAAAATGGCCTTACAGCACCCCCAAAAGACTGTGCCCCCTCTCCCCCTCATTGAGCCTGTTCTAAAAGATGGGAGTAACTAAACTGAAGGAACAGGCTCTAGTCGACATCAAGTGTCTACTTTAAGTGAAGGAGCATACTAGGAGTCAAAGAGAAAACTGTATGTTGTTATAATATTGAAGCATATCCGGTATAAAACAACATTAGTCTTAGGAAGTATCTGTTCTTCATTTAGTGCCTATACAGTTGGCAAGGAACCGTTACACAGGTTAATTTTTCCTTAAGCTTCTGATTAGTTTCTTGTCAGTTTTGAGGATAAGAAGAGAGTCAAGAGGAATTAGGAAGAATCTTCTTGTTTGTTCAGATATATTGCCAGTGCATATCTGCAGGGGGAAAGACAGAGAGTGCTGAATGCCTTAAAAATTCTTGATAAGAACAAGAGTGTGCATTTGCTACATTAGGGTGATGGCTATTTTAATGATTAGGGGGGTGGGAAATAGAATGACACATTATAGTAGGAGACTCAAGAGCACTTCTCCACTATCCCGCAAACATCCCTAACGTATCAGTCTTTAGAAAGATACCTTCAGCTACATGTTGCTGTAGGCACTGTGCTGTAATTGTAGAGTTATGTATTAGTCTTTCTGTTAATCTGTGATAATCCTTAGTAAGATCCTTCTGGTTTGGGTTTTCTCTCTCTCTTAATTTTTTAATTTGCTAGGAACTGTTATTGCACTCCCCTCCAGTTTCCTGTGAGAGATGAAAAGTATTTACTTTTCCTTTCTTCATTGTGAACCCTTACGCAGATAGGCTTCAGAAAGAAATTCTCAGAATGATTCAAAATAGAAGCATAGCAGAGAAGCAACACAGTAATTATCCCTTTATGATTAGATAGTGCAGGACTTTTGGTTCTAAGATATTGCAACATGTCCCTTTCCTGAACATCCTGTCTTTACTATCGGTTTATTTAAATGTAAATGTATTTGATCTTTTTTTTGTTTGTCATGCCTCTGCATTTCCATTGAAGGCTTAGTTCTTCAGGGATAGAATAGGAGCTTTCTTACCTGGGCATATTTGTGAGATATTTGAATCGAATAACTCTTAATAATTCTTCAGTCAATCACAGAGTGAATAGTGAAAGCTCTGTTCTGGGAAAGATTGCAATTACTCCACCCTATATAATAGGATGATATTCACCTGATTGGTGGATCCAAGACGCAAGCAATGGTTTTCAGCTAAGAAATTTTCCTTTATCACAACATACTGGAAAGGAGCCAGTGGTAAACAAGGTGCTGAATTGTCCCATGAAGTCGAATATCCCTGTTTAGTTAACTTCAGCTAGCAATTTTATTTCAAGTAATCAGTATGATAAATCCAGAGGAGTTAGCCGTGTTAGTCTGTAGTAGCAAAATCAAAAAGAGTCCAGTAGCACCTTTAAGACTAACCAACTTTATTGTAGCATAAGCTTTCGAGAATCACAGTTCTCTTTGTCAGATCTGATGAAGAGAACTGTGATTCTCGAAAGCTTATGCTACAATAAAGTTGGTTAGTCTTAAAGGTGCTACTGGACTCTTTTTGAGTATGATAAATGAAAGCATTTCATCTGAAACTAAGGCTTAAATGCTGCTCTTAAGTCTGTTTGCTTAGAAGGAAATTGCATTTCCAAATAAGTGTGTTTTGGATTGTAACCTTTCACTGCTTGAGCGCAAAGTGCTGCATTAGTGGTTTTGACATGATTTACACATAATTGCCATACTGTATTCTCTTTCTCTCTCTTTCCTTTCTCAGCCAGTGAGAGCTATAGTCTAGCCTTAACAAGGAAGTGAAATATGCTTATTTCTTATACTATCTGAAGGACAGTGTGTCTTCTCTTTGACTGTGTGTGTATGTGTTATTGTGTTATGTGATAACAGCACTGTGTTTTCCTGTCATTTTTACAACTCTTTCCCTGGCTGAAGTGATACACAAGCAACAATGGGTAGTAATCACATTGCCCCGTTCACTTTCAAAAGGAGAGAAGCGGAGATGATCGTGAAACTTTCCAGCAGGCTACAGTAAGCGTAACTGTCTGTTAGCCCCATTGTCAAATATTTTCATAACAGAACAAAAGATGTCAATACAGTTAATAGTACTTTGCAAAAAATTATCATTCCATGTGAGTTAATATTTGTAAATGTAATTATCAGATATTTCCCATTTTCATATTATTTTCATATGATAAAATTTGATGCTGTCTTCCTATTTGTCAGACCTCATGTTTTATCTGTAAGACTGTCATTGGTTCCAGGAACACAGTGCTTTTTGAAGATTAGTATTAGAATTCTCAGGAATGGTTTATTGGTAGGTTTCACTATTCATTTACAGAAATCCAGCATTTAAGCCCAAGTATGGTTATATTTGGCAAAGGAAGTTAGTGGATGTAGCAAAGTTGTTGCAGTTGGTAGGTCAGTCAATTTTTCTTACTGTTGCGGAGATCTTCACCTGGTTATATATTCACTGCAATCTTTAGAAGCACATCTACTTGTAGGGTTAAGCTGTATTCATATGAACTAATGCTGTGCCATTTTAGAGATGGCCATGGCCACTAGAAGTGGGATGAGCTTGCATAAAGTTGCAGTGGACATTGGAGGAGTTGTCAAGGCTGATGCAGTCCATTGTCCCTCTAATGACATTCTAGTGCAACACAAAGCACGGGAGCAGCTTTTATACAGATGACATTTATTCACCTTATTTTTGATTATCTCCTGATTCACAATGACTAGAACAGAAAAACTTTAGTATCTCTCTTTAAAAAAAACAACTCAGTGATGGTGCACCTTCAAACGATGTGAAACCACAGTACCTTTAACCAGGGTCATTTCGTAGAAAAAGAGCTGGAGGGACTCATTAGCATATGACATGCCCCTTGCCATCACCAGAAGTGTGTCATTAGCAATAACTGATTTGCATATGACACACCCCTTGACATCACCTTCCTGGCTGTTTTAGACCCAATCCTGGCCATTCAGGGCCGAAATTGGGACCAAAATGGCGAAAGGGGGCTGAAAATGGCCAAAAGGGGCCCAAAATGGTCAGGATGGGGCTGTCGCTGAGTGGGAGAGTGGTCCACCACCCGTTAGAGGCTCGATCCAGGCCATTTTGGCTCCAATCTGGGCTGAAACAGGCCCCAAATGGCCAAGAGTCAGGTGGGCAGGGCCACCTGACGTGACCTCTTTGGGGAACTGCCGGAACTGCGTTCCGGCATGTTCCCCCTCGACATGAGCCCTGCCTTTAACACTTGTCATTCTGTAAAATGCTGCAGTTGTGTAAGATTTTGCAACAAAACTTCTTATTTCTCAGATAATCCATATCAGCTGTTACACATTCTAAAATATATATAAGATTACAGCTGGACTCAGAATAAAAGTCTGAGGTCAGGTATTTGTGGAGATTCTGACACCCAGCATGTCAGAGCCACATTTTTGACACTAGCAATCAAGCAATGTGATAATTAAATGTATATCCAGTTCTTCTAAGTAAGGCATAAGTCTTTAGCAAATCTTCAGAGTAACAAAATTTAATTCCTTAAATGAAATCAAAAAGTTGTATTCTCCATTCATTGTTTCCACTGGACTTGTTTTTGGTCTGTACAGTTTTCAGGACTTTTCCACAAAGTTTGGTGTGCATGTGGTCAAGGATCCAACTGAAAATGAAGTGCAGTAGCCATCCCTGTCCTTTCTGACCATTGTTGTGATAGGACTATGCCTATCCAGATAACTAAAGTGGTATGTGTAATGTTTCCCACTCTGGCATCTGTCAGATTACTCTCTCTCTCTCCTGGCTTGTGCAACCAGCTGGCCAGCAGGCCCAGAGGGTAGGGGGATTTTTTTTTGTCCTAGGAAAATCTAAACTTCCTTGTGGGTATCCCTCACTACTCCCCAACTCTCTTAAGAGTGGTAGGGGTCCTTCCCTTCAGTAGCTGCCATCACTTCCTGGATATTCACACCAATTTGATACCAGGAGGATAATCAAATGGGGCTGTTTGGTAATGTGGGCATGGCAGGGCTCATAGGTAGGAATTGAGGCAGTCTCTTTATCTCTTAAACAAACAAAGCTTTATTCCATTATCAGCATCTCTAGAAGCTGTGCAGGCTACAGAAATGTGGGTGCAGGTTCTAGAAAAGAAAACTGTAGGGCAAGATTTATAACTTAACTTGGAAAACTAAGTTACCTGGCATTTGCTCCCCCGCCCCCTCCACAAACTTGCTGAAGCAAATGAGAGCATACAGAGAGGATGCTGCCAGATGCACAAAGGCACACACCTAGTGGAGGAACAGCTGCTTTTAAAAAAAAACCTCTGCATTGGAGGGGGAGGGTCCTGGGCCAGTCTGGGTTCTGAAATCATGGCTGTTGGAACCTGCTGGAAAGCAGCAGCCAGTGGTCAGGTGCTATTCTTATAAGAGGGGTGTGAAAACACATTGGTGGGTGTATATGTATGTATGCATGTGTGCGTGTGTTGGGATTTTCCCAGCTTGGCTGTCCTTATCAACACCAATTCATCTCCATAAATGTCAGCCTTTCTAAGATGATACTGTTTCCCCTGCTGTCATCCATACGAACCTAAAGTTTCTCACCCAAACAGTGGCAATAACTTTTCAAGTCTATCCATTCTGAAGAATCCTCTAACATCCAGTGGTTTAGACTTGATCAAAAGATCATACTTGATAAACTTTGAAGGCTTGTCTATAGAGCATGAATTGGGAAGTCCCCCTCCTCCCTCAAGGGTGTATTGAGATTTCTCATTGTTCGGGGAAAGGGGAAGGCATTGCCAAGGTGGTACAGAGATGCTTCCTTCTCTTCCAGTGTTGTACTAGGGGTCTTTGCATTGCCTGACATCACTGTCATCTGTGTTGTATTACAGCCTTGCATGATACCAGTACCATGTGAGAAGCTAGAAAAGTGCATCTGTGTTGCCTAGGCAACTGGGCATTTCTCATTCTCTCCCTGTGCCATCCTGCAGCCTTGCAGACTAGCAGCATAGCACCACAAGCTAGATATGAATCCTGGCATGGACAGCTCAGCAGCTCTTGCCTTGCTTCCTGTTATGAACCACAGCTGTCTAGCACAATGTCAGAAGCTCCTCTGTGCTGAGATAAAATTGTACAGGGGAATAGAAAGACTGCAGACAGCCACATATAGTGGGGGATTGTTTTACTGCATCCTAGTCTTGACCCCCCCCCCCCAAACAGGCTATAATTCAGCCTAGTTGCAATTTTTGAAGCCTATTTTAGGCTTATTAGGTCCACATAAAAACTTTGAAGAACGGAACCTGTATGCTTAAAATATTTTTGTTGAATGCAAACTTGTAAGTTACCTTCTTAGAATGTTAATAAGCTGGTGGATAATACTGATTAAAGATAAAACTTTTTTGCATAACTTTAATAAAGATGATTGGGCTCCTTTTAAAGTCCAAATCAATTACTTTGTAAAAGAAATGTGGGGCACTTTCTCCCCCTAGCTTTTATTTGAGGAATTCACAACGATCGTTTCCATTTAGTACACTATCTGCTATATCTTTTACATAAGTACTAAATATATAGACAAGCAGTTGAATCATACAGGAAGTGAGAATACAAAGCAGAGCTATAGTGCAATCCTAAAGTCACTTGCTTGGAAGTAAGCTCCACTGAATAAATCTGAGTAGGATTCTGAGTAAACCTGTTTAGAATTGCTCTCTTAGAAATAATCACACAGGATTGTGTGATTGTGCATGCTGTTAGTCTTTTTATCAAGATAAACTCTTTGTTGCTTTGCCTGTTAGGAAAGAAACATTATTTTTTGACTGCTGAAGGTGCTGGTCAGTTTGCCAGTTTGGTGTAGTGGTTAAGAGCTCGGGACTCTAACCTGGAGAGCCGGGTTTGATTCCCCGCTCCTCCACTCGAAGCCAGCTGGGTGACCTTGGGCTAGTCACAGTTCTCTGGAGCTCTCTCAGCCCCACTCACCTCACAGGGTGTTTTGTTGTGGGGATAATAATAACATACTTTGTAAACCACTCTGAATGGGCATTAAGTTGTCCTGAAGGGCGGTATATGAATCGAATGTTGTTGTTGGTCATACACATCTGAGACTATTTCTGCAGCCTTGCAAATAGTAGAGTTTTATCTATTTTCCTATGCTATTATAAGTGATAGCAAACATTTTAGCAGTGTAAGAAGCTACAAACATTGCAAGGATGGCTAATTTCCAAATCAGTGGTATTTCTCTTGTTAAATCTTTGTCTCCTTAGTATAACAGCTTTCTAAAAAGTTCATTTCTTATGGATTTCATTAAGATTCCATTGTCTTTTTCAAAGTGTACTGCTATAACCAAAGCATGTACACAATCTTCCTATGAACAGGAGAGAAACTATAACTTGTTTTTGTTAACTCCTGTGCAGTTGAAGAATTACTGAAATGAGAGTTGTTCCCCACAGACACTGCTTTAGAGAAACCAGTCTACTTTCCAGGCCAAGTAGTATGATATTCTCTTCCTGTACTATGTTATTATGTGGTAGCTTTGCAGTGCTCTGAAACCTATGGCATCTTTTGGCTGCACTGTGCACAATGATAACTTAGAAAGTGGCTTACATTACCCTCATGTTCTGTTTTTCTGTCAACAGGAGGTACTTCTTGATGATGGAATTTAGAGCTGCTGCTGTTTTGACATGATAGTATCCCTTACTCTCAGACCAGGTCTACGAATCATCTACTGATGCATTTGTGTGACTGCCTTGTGTTTGAGTGTATTCCGCAAATGTTTGTTCTATGCCAGGTGTGGCTTTTGAAGTTTTCACAGCCGTCAATCTGGAATGATAATGGTTGCGCTTTTATCGGGTGTTTTAGACTTATCCCACACCTTCTCTGTGAGATAGGTTTCAATACCTGTTTGATATTTCACAGAGTTTTTAGTCTTTCTGAGTAACTAGCAGCATTCTGGGTCTTCGCAGAACTATATATCTTCATAATTTGCCAAGACCCAAAGGTGGGTTCCAGCATACAGTGAGTACATTGTCTGTTAGGATCCCAAAGTTTCTTGCTAATATGGGCAAGAGGAGGAACATACCACTATACTACTTTGTAGTGTTATTACTGTGGTCATGTGCAATTACAATAGGATGATGCATCTTGTGGAGATTTTATATGCAAGTTATTCATATAACCATGGATCAGCTTATCTGCTTGATTCCCTGAAATTCCCAAGCTTCTGTCTTTTTGTGATTTAGAATCAAAGAAAGTAATTCTTACTTGAAATGTGTGTGATAACTCTTCTTCAGTCCATGCCTAGAGTGCCTGCAGGTGGCACTTAATAACATATCTTCCATCCTATTTTTAAAAGTTGATTGTATTTCATCTTCTTTATTGTAGACCTTAACTGCCTTTCTCTTGTAAGTGAAAATGGGATTTTTTTCCTTGCGTTCCTTTTACCTGGGTATCTGAACAGATAGTTGTGAAGAAGTGATCTGTGACTCTCAGAAGCTCATATTGAACTTAATGTTTCCCCCCTTACGGTGCTACTGGACTTTTTTGTTTCAATGTGCTGTGACAAACTAACACAGCTACTGCTTTGCAATCAAATAAGATTGCAAATTCCTTTGACTTTGTCAGACATGTTTAGATTTTTACCACACCACTTACAAGGTGACGGGGTTTGAATTTTCTGACACATCTCAGATCTGTGAGATTCCATGCCGGTATGTCTCAACAACAGGGTGGTTAGCTGTGTTTTTGTCACATGCCTGGCTTGAGTGCTATAAACTACAAATATAAAGATGTGGCAGAAGCAGACCTTTCCGAAACAGCTGCATAAGACCTCTGAAAAGCCTTTGCTGAAATTTGGGTGAGGGCACCCTTGAGTAGAGATGGGCACGTAATGGGGAAAATAAACAAGCGTTTCGTGTTCCATTGCATTTCATGAATCACGAACTTTCATGAAATTGTCCCGTTTCACGAAACGATTCGTTAATTTTGTGATTCGTCAGAACCCAGGGCACTTCAATGAAGGGTCATACCCAATGAAGGGTATGAAGGGTCATACCCAGAGATGCCAAACTTGCAGGGAGACTTCAGCAGGCTCTCCTCCACCCACCTTCACCCAACAAACCAGCAAGAACAAATGCTCTAAATAAGAATATAAGCAAAAAAATTAAAGAAAAAAGTTAGGCCTCAGTCAAACTAGGCCCCAGAGCCAGGCAATGCCCTGAGACTGGGGTTGGGTGGGGTGGAGGAAAGAAGGTATTCTCATCCAACAATCTTCCCAGCAAGGCCAAGAGCTGAAAATAAGAAAGAGGCTATTCACTCTCTTTTAAAGCAGCAGCAAATCCAGCCAAAAGCTCCCAATTCCACTCTCATTCCAAATCCCAACAACAGGTCCTCCCTCTCCCTCTGTGTACTGGAACTGAAAAGCACAATGCAGAGAGCTGTGCCTTATATAAGAAATGCTCACATAGAGCAGAATAGGAGGTCTCTGGTTGGCAGACAGACCTGCCTAACAGGGTTTGGAGGGATGAGATTGGTGTTCCCATGGCTACAGTAAGCCCATCTCCTCAGTTGCCATGGGGATTAACCCCCCTGCTCCTTGCTGTATAGGGCAGAATGGAAGCTCTCCAGTTGGCAGGGAGAGCTGCCTATCAAGGTTATGTGGGCTAAGATTGGGGTTTCCAATGGCAACGAAAGGTCTGCAGACATTCCGGGCCTATGTTGCTTAGGGAATCAATGGATCAGTGCCAGACAGGCTGGCATCACGAATCGAGCGAATCAGCCCCAAAAGTCGTGAAATGCATTTCGCGGAACACGAATTGGTCTGATTCGTCACAAAATTTTATTCGTATTTCGATTCGTGCCCATGTCTACCCTTGAATACAAAAAGCCATGCAGCACGGTGGAGGGGCTAACAGAAAAGGGAGAAGAAACTATTTTCCATACCATCTTCCACTAATCCCCCCCCCCACCTGTGTGACATCTTGTCTTTGAGGGTCTCCACTCTCCACACCCTGAGCACTAGTTTACCAGAGACTGCTAGGGAAGGAAAAGGAGAGGAAGATCTTTCACAAATTCCTTGTGCTTATGGTTTGCAAGATACAACCCATTACATTCATTGTGAACCAGTTTTATGCATTCAGCCCTGTGCCTGCAGAGGGCAAAGACATTAGTGGGATTTCACTACACCTTCTGGTTATGTTAGGAAGTAGAAACATCCAGTTCTCTAGATGTTTTTTTAAGGGGCTATTTATGATGTTTCTGTTAAAACTGCAAGATGTTTTTATGTAACTCAAAGGCTGTGAAGTGACAGTAGCATGGAAGTAATTAATTCTTTTTGTCAGTATGTGATAGTATTTCCATGGTAGATTATTCTTAGCTGCTGCAAATGGCTGAGCTGAAGATAGGTTTTCTTTTCTTTTTTGGTTTCAGTTCTCAGCTTTTTCTTTGCTTTCTGCTTTTAATCACTGAAAAAGGGCAGTTTTGTTGTAAAGGTGCATGGGGGGGAGAATTAAAAACACAGGAATTTAGAAGCGCTGAGAAATAGAATTAACATCTAAACTCATATTGTCTCCTTATTTATCCTGTGCAATTTTTTAATGGTTTATACTATGTTTCATTTGAAAAACAAATAATAGGAAAAACATAGTGATAAGAAACAATTTTGAAAAAGAAAAGAAATCTATAATTATCCTGTGTAATTTGGAACTGTATTAGGGGACATAGTGGGGGAGAGAGAGACTTCAGCGTTCTCAGGAAGTGGTCAGTGTACAGTGCTATTCTAAGCAGAGTTACACCCTTCTAAGCCCATTTAATGGATGTAGAAAAGTAGAACTCTTTTTAGGATGATGCTGATAAAGTATAGAAACTGGATTCCTTAGACCAGACTTTCTTACCTGTCAGTAGTTCTAGAGGGTTTCTCTGAATTTGGAGGTTCAGGGTTGGAATCTAGTAAAATTATGCTGGCACTGTGTTGTTGTATTTTTTGTTAAATTGAATTGATTGCATACATTTTTGTTTAAACTAGAGTTTCTCAAATAAGCATTCCATACTAGAGGCGGGCACGAACTGGGAAAATGGTGGTTCCTTGCAGTTCATGGTGGTTTGTTGCGTTTCACGAATCTCAAACCGTCATGAACTTGCCCGGTTTGCAAACCGGTTTGGTTCGTCAGTTCGTTACTTCCAGGGCTGCAGAAGGTCTGCAGAAAGCCCCTCTGTCTGTTGCCTAGGTAACACCAGGCTGTCTGCAGCGACGAACCGAAAAACGAACCATACGAACTGCTCTAAAAATCATAGCGATTTGTTGCAGTTCATCAGAAATGGGCTCCGATGAACCATCGGTTCGCAAACCAAAAACCAGCCCGTTTTGTGATGAACTTTGGTCCATATTTCAGTTCATTCTCATTTCTATTCCATATCTTTATTATAATTACAGTTCACTGTAAATTTACAAATATCCAATTTATATGGTTTGACTACCTCTTTCTTTACTATATGTTTTAGTGTAGGGTGGGAAGGCTTTAAAAATGACACCTCTGGAGCATTTCTGAACTTATTGGAGAACTTAAAAGACTGTTAATACTTGTTTGAAACAGGAAACTTAATAAGCCAGTCATTTGCATGGTTTTGCAAAGCCCAGCTGAGCTCTCCAGGACTCCTAGTAAACATGTTTTAGGATTTCAGCATTACTCTTCTGTCATAGTTTATGACACTGAGTGACCAAGAACATGAACACGAAAGATACTGAAGGCTTTCCACAATTGTCTGGAGGCAAGCACTTTTGCTTAGGAAGCAAAAGTCGAAATGCCATGTATATTTCACACAAACTCCCTTATCAGTAGAAAGAACTGTAACACAGCTGTGGAAGTCTGTTATCTGTTTGCCCAAAATGGTAAAAATTAATCTTTATCCTACATCTCTGTCATAGAAAAACTTTATATTCTTCCCTTAATAATAAACAGATGTGCCAGCAGCTTTGTGGCTTCTTTTACTAATGAATTGTGTTTTTCTTCACATATATAATAACGAAATACTAACTTTGTAGAGGTTTTTTTAGCAATTAACTGAGGATATTTTGCTTTGTATCTAGCAGTTTTTCATTAAGAACAATAAACCCTCTTTTTAAAAAAAAATCAGTCATGTGGGAATTTTCTTTATGCAATTGTCAATACAATGTCATAAAAGGGGGGAAATGGTCACCAGCCTAGACAGAGTAAAGTATCACACATTTCCTAGCTGTCATTCTGCATTTTGCTAGGAATCTGATACAGTTTTATGCTGGAAATTCATAAACAAGTCTTAGAAATGAAAATAAAATGGCTGTAATGTAAGACACTGACTTGGTCTCGTGTACCAACCAGCTAGAGAGTCTAGTTACCTTAAGTGAATCTGGCCCCATTATCCTTCCATCTGCCCCTGTACAGCTCTTTCCTGGAGCTTATATTTTTGAATTAGCCTTATTTGCACTCCTCTCTATATAAATGCTTTTAAACAGTGCTGCTTAAAAATAGAAAGTTTAAAACTATTTAAAATGTGGAAAAATTCCTTCCCAAATTTTTTGACAGAGAGAGACTGAGAACACACAGCATTGAATCATCAGGAAAATTGAAGATTTCTCCTGAACAACATTGGGATTTTACTGCAGAGGACTTGAAAGACCTTGGAGAAATTGGACGAGGCGCTTATGGTTCTGTCAACAAAATGGTCCACAAACCAAGTGGGCAAATTATGGCCGTTAAAGTAGGTGATGCCCATAATTACGTTTGTACTTCCAACAGCAGGAACAAAACATGATGGAGAATATAGTGTTCATCCATCTAGCACACAGCAGTTGTTTGTTGCTTTCTTTTTTTGCTATAAGGGCTATTTTGGCTGATAGTACTGTGTATTAATGGCTTATCTGTTGTGGTATGTAAAATTTAACAGAAAACACCTTTTAAAAACATACTTCCTTTTCAAAACAAATTTTTATACTCATACTCATAGATATCACCATAAATGGTTTGAAAAGTAATGATTTGGGGATTTGAGATTTGTCACCCTGTAGGGGCACATTTAGATGTCATCAACAAGCTCTGGTTTGTTTATGACAAGAGTGAAGCAGATTTATTCTTGAGGACATGCCCTTCCTGCCTCTCCTTGTATGTTGAATGCCAGTTTCAGAGTTCCTAGTTTGAAAGCAGCCACAAGTTTGTTTGTGACAAATTGCAGTTGGCTTCTTGCTTTCAAACTGGTATAATTTCAAACTTCAGTTTGTAGGCAAGAACTAAACTGCAGTTTATCAAAGCACCCACATTCAAATGCTACAACAAACTTTGGTTTCTTTCAGACTAAGAAATCTTCAATTTCAGCAATATGCTTGAGGGGAGGAGGGAGCTTGCAAGCCCAAGAATAAATATGGCACATCCTTGTCACAAATAAACTGGAGTGTGTTTGTGATATTTGAATTTAGTCTAGGTCACTGGTTTAAATTCAGCTGGTAGGAAATGCCATTCCACAGTGGACTGTCTTGAATCTTCTCTGGAATGACTCGAATCTTTAAGCTTTTTTTCAGCTTAAGCCTCACTACAGTAGTTAATGGTGGAGTGGGGCACTACAAGGTATATGCTGAGGAGGGAGCCTGTTGACTGTAGTTTTCTTGACCTATTGCTCAGGTTACTGGAACTCGAGTTTCTAGGAATTCTTATTCAGCATTTTTCAGCAGCTTCACATATGCTCAAATGCAACCTGTTCTTTTCTTTAAAACTCTTGTACCCTCAACCAGACGTAAACTTTGTCCATGACAATACTATGCAATATTATCATAATCCAGATGACTCAAAACTCCATTGTGTGTTGAGATGGGAGTCAATTGCCATTTCCATCTATAAGAAAAGAATCCACAATTATGTTTAATATTTTTCATATTGGCTACCAGATGCTGTTTTGGTTTTGACAAATGAAAGTAAACATTTCTTGATGACCAAAGGGGTTTTAAAAATACTTTTTGTAAAATACTTTCAAATTGTGCTACCAAGGTTACTTGGTGTTAGGGCAAAAGTGAGCCACATGCTCAACCCAGCAAGCATTATACTCTGCAAAGGATTCTGCTTGCTCTAGGATTGTTTCCTTGTACCTTCTTTTCAAGTAAGTGAACAGCCCTTGGAGATGGAAAGATGTTGCTCACAACACGTTTGCTACAAGTTATCAGGTACGATAGAAGTGGAAGAGGATTTGATCAATATGTTCATGGATATCTTAAATGTTCCTCACCCTGCCTCTGTCCTCCAACAGCAGTGTGGATGTCTTTCAGGTACATCAGTAGGCAAATGGCCAGGGAGGAATCAATTCTCTTTTGTTCCTTTCCCACCCAGAATTTGGAAAGTGGGCATATGCTAATGATTTTTCATTGTGGCTATGTCTCAGATGTATTACTGCAGTGTTGAGTGTCAGTCTGTCGAACATTTCACCCATTAAAGGTCCATACACCGAGATCTGCTATTGCATATACAGTGAACCAGAAGCTGCACTTAGAGTGGGTTGGTTCACAATTTGCATGTCAGATGGTTTCTACCAGAGTTGCCTGTAATAAAAACAGTAGTTGAAGTGGAAGCATACATACTTAAACATAGAATGGACAGGTGCCAGGGAGGTATTTACTCATTGCCAGGCCCTGACATATGTGATGGATACACCTCTCTCCTTTGCCTTTCAGCCGTTTTCTGTAGCAGACACCAAGGTGTAACACAAATGCTGCTAAGGGTTAATTAATTCTTTACCTTTATGACACACACTTGCACGAGTCACTCTTTATGTTTTAAAGACTATATTTCAGCCATTTCATACCTTTAAAACGTAATATTTAGAGCAGTTTTGCATCCACCATTTTTTGCACTTCGCCTTCTTGTTGCCTGTTGGGAGTCTTCCATTCTGTTTGGTTTTTTTAAAATGTATATATTTCCAGCTATGCCAAGAAGTGTCAGATTCTTTGTGTATATTAGAATAAAAAAAGCAAGCATGCCTAGAGTAGTGGAAAAATTGATTCTTACATTGTGTTAAGTCCCAGTTCAGGAAGCCTCTGAGATTCCGCAAACTACCATACCGTTGCCGCCATGAGATAATTAAATAACCGAGGCTCTGGCATCCCCATGCATTTTTGTAACTTCCTTAGATGTCACTGTGATAGCCATGGTGGAAGTGGTGGAAAGTGCTGTCAAGTTGCGGCTGACTTAGGCAACCTTTGCTGGAGTTTTCAAGGTAAGAGACCAACAGAGGTGAATCGCCATTACTTTCCTCTGCTTAACAACCCTGGACTTCCTCAGTGGTCTCCCATCCAAATACTAACCAGGGCTGACCTTGCTTAGTTTCCCAGATCTGACGAACGTGTGATATCTGATTACACGATAGCCTTGTTCTTCTGAAATAAAAATCAGATACAAAAGATCCAGCTGTTCTCACTACCAGTATTTGCCTTGATGTAGACACTAATTTGATATTGGACTCTCATGAAATTGTGTGTGTGTATGGAGGGGGAGGGGGGGAAGGTTAAGGGTAGCAGCTGTTGTGGATACCTATTTGTTGACACTTCCCCCCCCCCCCATATGTTTGATGGATGCTGTCAAGGCAAATAGCCTTCATGTCCTGTCAGTTATAGGCCGCTTGACATTTTCTTGGGAAGGAGCTAATTTGCTTCAGACTGCTTTGTCAGAGGGAATGTGCGTAGGGGAATTCTCAGATGAAAGGGATGCATTTGAATGAGACTCCCTGCGTGCATTCTCTGTCCTGTAATGTCTTGTTAGCAGGAGATTGTCTATGGAATACAAGCTGGACAAGGTCTGGAATTTTCATGTTACTAGGTTACACACATCTCACCTGCTCACTTGTAGCATGCTTTGGTTTAGCGGTTTTTCCATGTATATATCTGTTGCCCATAATTTGTACAAGATCCCAAAGTGCAGTTAAATAGTGGCTTCAGAACATCTGGACAGCTCTCCAAATGTATTTGTAGATTGCACAAAATATATGGATTGTTCTTGCACATTCCCAGTGGCTGCAATTCAATTATTTATTTAGTGTATTTTTATTCTCCCCCTTTTTCCCAAGGAGCTTAGGGCAGTAGACATAATTCTCCTCTCCCCAACAACAACCCTGTGTGGTTGCAAAATAGTAAAGAGTCCAGTAGCACCTTTAAGACCAGCCAACTTAGTAGCATAGGCTTTCGAGAGCCATAGCTCTCTTCGCCAGATGCATCTGATGAAAAGACCTGTGGCTCTTGAAAGCTTATGCTACAATAAAGTTGGTTAGTCTTAAAGGTGCTACTGGACTCTACTATTTTGCTACTACAGACTAACACGGCTAACTCCTCTGAATCTATGACCTGTGTGGTTGGTTAGCCTGAGAAAATGTGACTGATCCAAGGCTGCCCAGTGAGCTTTATGGCTTAGTTGGGATTTGAACCTTAGTATCCCAGATCTTAGTCCCACACTCTAGCTAGTACATCACACTGCCTCTTGAGTTCCTTCTCTTCATTCACCTTTTATCTATTTGGAGGAGCCCTTTCTCTTGCTTTCAGCTAATATGTAAGAATCTACACCCTCCTGTCTGCTTCTAGAAATCCCTAACCCTCACCTACCTTGCTTTATGCTCATCTTCCGTTTGTGAGGAGACTGTATACAACATTTTCAGAATAACAACTTAGTCTTGTTTAGAATACTTGTGTGATTAAAACAGTGGTAAGCAAAGAAGGAGAAATACCAGCTGAGGGCCCTTAAAAAACAAGTTGAAATCATGACATTCCAAAAGTTGGAATTCTCTACAAATGTGAAAGTGCCCTAGATATTAGCAACTGTAGATATTAGCAACACCCATCCAGAACGGGAAAAATTAGCTCAGAATTTTAGAGAGGGTAATAGAAGCATAGTCAGAATACTGCTGAAGTAGCTGCTGCAAGTCATAGTTGTTTAGCAAGGATCTTGAAAATAGCTTACACAATAGTGGTGTTTTGTTTGTCAGGTAATGCACAGGAAAGAAATTGTCTTGCATGCAAGGTTTAATGAAATTTCAAAAGCTAGGAATGGTTAAATTGACAACAGAATAGGGAACGCTAAGACTCCTTTGGTGCGTGTGCATTTTTAGTATTACAATGTTAAGAGAGAATGGAGGAAAATCTGATGCTGCACTTGCAGATACTTTTTAGAATTACGTGTGGTAATCACCTCCTGTATGGAGAGTGTCCTCACTCATCCATAGCTGGCTAAGCAAACCGTCGAGGAGCTTTGTATCATGAAATGTGCATCCAAAAGCCTCACCTTTTTGGATTTCAGAATAGTTTTTCTGAGAAGACTTATATTCTTTGTTTTCAACAGAAGTCAAAGCAAACTTTTTCCTTGTCTAATTTGGCCTGGTTTATACATGCAGAAGAATGAAATGCTAGAGAGAATGCTGAGGTGGCGGAATGGACTGCGCAGTGGCAGACTACAGGCGGCGAATCTTAAGCTGATTCTGCACACGTTGGATAATGCACTTCCAATCCTCCTTAGAGATCATTTGGAACTGAATTTTTCGAGCGTGAAACAAAAAATCCACTTCTAAATGATAGCTAAAGTGCATTGAAAGTGCATTATCCAATGTGTGTGGAATCAGCCTTAGTTTCGAATGCTCCTTCACATAGAAAAATTGATACAAATAGAAAAGTGGCATAGCAGGGAGAAACCTTTTACACCTTTTCCTTTGGTTTCTGAGCTGATTTTCCATTTGAAGGGATATATAAGTTTGTATCACCTGTAGTTTGACATGTTGCAACCCATTCTACCATCTCAGCATTTTATCCCCTCATTCTCTTGTTTGTATGAATCAGATGTCCAGATAACTTGGAGTGGCAGACCTTTGGTTATTGCTGTCTCTTCCATCTTTCAGCGCCTGTGTTTCAAGAACCATAATAAATACGGGCAGACTGTTGTCGCTATACGAGTGTATGCATGGGGAGGGGGGGTTGTGATGTGATTGTTTGAAGATGGGTGAGTTACAAACCTATCGTGTGCTTTACATAACAGAATGCTTGTCTGATGGATTCTAACCAATGACCTGGAGATGTCACATTCTGTAGCTTCTTTTCTTGTTCTCCTGAGCCATCTGTTGACTTCACCCACAGTTGCATTACTGTGACTTCTTCATAGCTGCCCTAATGCATAGTTGGGTTAAGAGGTTCATCTGTAACTTGCTCTTGTGGGTAGCATTTGCAAGGTTCTCTAGGACGGTAAAGGAGCTATATATCTGTAAACTGTGTTTACTTCTCTGGGCTTGAATTGTTAGAATATTAAAGTTGCATCATGAAGTTACAGTTTCCACTACTGTTGCCTAAACACTTCCAGCACAAGTGTATGCAATTTCATTCAAATAATATTCTATTAGTTCTCTGTTAGTACTATTTTCAGGTCAGCTCCTCAATATACTATCTTCTTAACATCTAGGGACCAGACCAAATTCTCTGTTGTATGAAAAAGGGAGAGTCTGTTCTACCAGAAAATGGATTGTGTCACGTGATAGTAACAAACACTTTTGCCATAAAAGGGTGCTCTTGAAGATCCTTGTGAGGTCAGAAAGGCGAGATACAAATTTTGTAAAATAAATTCTCTCAGCATGTTTTGGGGCAAGGAGGCATTAAAATGAGAGGTGGTACGTTGCCATTTGTAGCTGTTGCCTAAACAGTTTTCATCCCTCTTAATTATGCCATAGAATGAATGCTAATAAGTTATTACTGCATCTGTCTTACTGAAGTCACTTTGTGTTGGGATTGCACGTTTCCCATTTTCTTACAAAAGAGGAAATATGTTAAGTATCTTATAGTGTTATGCTTGCATTTATCCTGGCACAACTTTCATTATTAAAAAATAAGCGTTTGGCTTTTTATGTTGCACCTTTATAATGCAGTAATAGTTTTTTGTCTGTGTTCCTGTTACTGTAGCGTTATTTGACCTTAATCTAAAATTGTAAGGGAAAGTGAGCTGAGATTTTCTTTAGACTCTACATCATGTCAGGTAATCCATGTTAAAAACACTGATTGAAATTTTCCTAGAAAGACCTGTTCTGTATGGTTCCATTGGTTGATATTTCTGTATCAAATTGTAAGGTTAAAATTGCTTGCATTTCACCTGCCTCTCAAAAAATAGATTATGCAAACATCTTTGAGAACTGCGGCATCAGAGAAAGAGAGAGAAGAGAGTGCCTAGTTCTTGGGGTACTGAGGTTGAGTGTTGATTGTTTTCCAAATCTCAAAACTCAGGTGCTGAACGAACAGAAAAGTTACATTTGTTAGTACACAAGATTTTCAGAGCCTCGACTGCAGAGAGTGCTGCCAACTAAGATATCATCAAGGCCGCATGCTGTGTAGTGGTATGAAATTGCTTGCAGCCCAGGGCTTTCTCCCTTGCAGAGAGGCAGGAAGCACTTTCATTTTATTATGCTCTACACCTTTATAAAATGATTCCAGACCTTAATACATACACTGTTGAAAAATGAATGCCTAAATAAAGTTTGTGACTTGATAAGTAATTAAAATATCTGTGTCAGTGAATTGCTTTTCTTGTTTATAAATGCATTTTCTTAAAATTCATGTAGAAGCGTAGCTTGTTTTATTTCCTGGTGTAGATTACAGTTCTGCAGTATTTAACACACATCAAGATCATTCAGCTAACTAAGTGAAATACCTGTAGTACTGTGTGGCGTGACATTTGTCAGTCACCTGATTCTACATTGCTGGGGTGGGAGAAATGTGTAATGAAAAAACTGTATAGCCATTATTGAAGCAAGTGGATGCAGGACTTCTGCATGGACTTTGGCAATCTCAGGGCATGAGAGTACTCAATTCTTTGTCAATGTCTTGATGCTGCTTTCCCCTAATAAAGGTAGAATGAGGAATGGGAACGAAACCCTCTTTTGTAACATAACATTCCATTGATCCATCAGCAGTGGATGTTATGTCAAGATACATATATACATACTACAAGGAATAGTTGCTCAATGTGAAAACCTTTAAAAAGAAGTGATCACAGGTTCCTGTGTTTTTCTCACTATTAGGGGAATTAATGATTCCTGACAGTTAATTAGATTCTGTTCAATTTGTTCAATTTCTGGCAACTGGTTATATGTGTTTCTGTTGAATAAAATGTCTTTGATAGACCAGGAATTTCTTTCAGCTGAGAATATTTCTAGTTGACATAAATATCAGTTTATTGTATGTTGTCAAAACTTGCTTTGCTGTAACTTACTGTCACTTCCTAAATTGGTTATAATACCTCTTCCCTTTTTACTCTTTCAGAGAATTCGGTCAACAGTGGACGAAAAAGAACAGAAACAGCTTTTGATGGATTTGGATGTAGTTATGCGAAGTAGTGACTGCCCATATATTGTTCAGTTTTATGGTGCACTCTTTAGAGAGGTGGGTATTCTTAATCTTAATTTGTACCAGATTATTTAGATAATTTCTATTTCAAGTATTTTAGGGAGTAATGAAATACATTAATTGAAGGGCTAGACAGTTGCCAACTGCCTGGGTAAACTAATTCAATGGGAGAGGAGTCCCTTTCTCTTAGCTATGGTTTGGTGGTGGAGATTGCTGTTAAGTCATAGCAGATTTACGGCGACCCCTGGTGGGGTTTTCATTGCAAGAGACTAACCAAGGTGATTTGCCATTGCCTGCCTCTACAACCCTAGTCTTTGTTTGAGGTCTCCCATCCGATTACTAACCAAGGCTAACCCTGCGTAGCTTCCAAGACTTGACGAGATTGGGCTTACCTGGGCTATGCAGGTCAAGACTAGCTATGTTTTAAAAAGCAGGAAGTGTTGGCTTGGATCCTATATTCCTTTTCAATTCATAAAAGGCATTTCAGCTTACTAAAGGGTGGGACCTCTTTTTTCGTATTTTACTCCCTCCCACACCAACCCCCATGCTGGTTTTTTTTTTTTTGAATTTTTATTTAAAGATATAACAATGAAAAGTACACAAAAACTTATAGAGGCACTACATTTAAAGTTAGATTAAAATTATAGAAAGATACATTCAAAGTATGTAACAGCACAGCTGAATTGTATAATAGCTCTCATTCCCTCTCCTTAGTTGCTTATACCCAGACTTTAGTATCAACAATTTTTAATTAATCATTTCTCCTGTGATTTATCTTTTTATCTTTGTATCATTACCTTAATTTATCTTAGTTTTAACCTAAGTAATCAAAGAAATCTTTCATTTTTTTCCAAAATTCAGCTATTGGTCTATTATGCACATAAGAAGTTAATTTGGCCCATAGATGCATATTCATAGATCTTGTCTATCCACCCTCTTGTTTTAGGGCACAGATCTATTTTCCACTTCACTGCATATAGCACTCTTGCTGCTGTCACCATGTATTAGAAAAGGTCTCCCTGTTCTTTCATAATACTATTTTGTAAAATGTTTAATAGCATATTTTTTGGATTTAGCTTAAACCTGAGCTTGAAAATCTCTGCATTTCTGCATGTATCTTTATCCAATATTTCTGTGCTTTCTTACGTTTCCACCACATATGATAGAATGTTGCATCCCTGCATTGACATTTCCAACACTGTCCACTATAGTCCTTACTAATTCTCACGAGGTCTTTGGGAGTAGCGTACCATCTAAAAAACATTTTATACTAGTTCTCTCTTAACAACTGACAGTCTGTAAATTTAATATCTTTAGTCCATAGATCTTCCTATTGGTTCATTGTGATGGTTTCTTCGTGCTGTTCTTGAAGTTGTTTATGGGGGCACAAAGGGGGGACTGGAGTGGGGAGGTCAGAAAGTTGCCCTTTTTCTAGTGACGCTCTTCTCACCCTAAGGATCCAAGCCATTCTGTCTACAGTGAGTCTTCACTTTTTAAAAAAATACCTGTTCTGTTTCACTGTTTGTCAAAAAGGTGTGTTATGCTTCGTGCTAAACAGCAGTGGCTTTCATCTCATCCAAAATACAGGCTTATGATCTGAAAAAGTCATAGGTAAAATCTCTACTTTAGAAATCTTGGTGGCTAAGTCTCTCAGTGTCAGAATCATGGACGTTCTTGAGAAGGATCTATGCCTTTCTGAAAAATAAGTATAATCTCTTGCATTACCATTTTTCTGTCTCCACAGATCAACCAGCCCCAAATTATTGATCAGATAAAAAAAAAATCTTCGGTAATTTACCCTGGAGCAATTTAATATTTTTCTCAGAACTCCTATCTATTTTGGGGGCAATCACTCCATTCCAATCCCCCATCAAACACTAACTTTCATAAGCTAGATATGTTAAGGACTGCATACATTTTTTATAAAATCCAGATAAGCAGTGGCTTTCAAACACTTTGTCTTCTAAGAACACTTTTGAAAGAACCCCAGAGCATGTATCATAGAATCCCTACATATTGCAGAAGATTGATAGAACTGGATAGGGGTGTGCACTTCAGGTTCCTGGTTCAGGAAAAAAACCTGAACTGGGCCCAATTTGTAAAGATTCGGTATTTCTGAATCAGGGCCAGTATAATGGCCCTGATTCGGAAATACCGAATCAAAGCTTCCCAAAGCAATTCAGATTGCTTCAGGAAGCTTTGGGGCCTTTTAAAAGGGTGCCCACCCTCCCACCACCACCCCACTTACCTGGGGCATCCTTCTGGCAGTGGAAGCAGTGGCCTTCCCTGCTGCTTTGCCAGCCGCCACAGAGGCCAAAGCAGTGGTGCGGGCGGCACCGGCGTTTGCTGCCGCCCTGCTGGCTGGCGCAGATGCTGAACCAGCGATGCAGGTGGTGCAGGCGTCGGTGTTCACTGCTGCCTTGCCAGCCACCACAGAGGACGAAGTGTCAGTGTGGGCGGTGAAGGTACCGGCTGCAGCCTTCCCTGCCGCCCTGCTGGCCGCAGTGGCGGCAGAGGCACCTGCTCTGGCCTTCCAAATGTAAGTGGGTTTGGGGGAAGGGGAGCTCAGGGAGGAGAGGGGAATCTCACTTCGGTATGCTCCGAATCATTACGAAGCATACCGAAGCGATTTCCGACGCTTCAGGTTTTGGCTTATTCCAAATATTTCCCGCTGCACACCCCTAGAACTAGAAAATGGCTTTTTCAGGGAAGCTCAACTACCACTGCTGGAAGTTCTCAGTGAGAAATACAGTTAATGTGGAAACAACTTATATATTCCACATATATAAAATAGAAGAATACTACCCACTGTATATTGCTTGATTATATAAGGTTAATTGCAGACTTAATGTCAGAGTCTGAGGAGTTTCAACCACAGATGATAAAGTAAAACTGATCCTGTTAGCAATTAGTATGTTTGGCTGCTCATGTAAGACAAGACCCTGACACCAGGTTATAAGATCAAGGTTCCTGTTGGAAGGAAAGAAAAAAGGTTCAAGACATTGCAAGCTTTGCAGCAATAGGTAGCAAGTTGTTGATATAAAGCTTATTTCTAAAGCGACAGTTATTGGAGTAAGACATAAATAGTACATAATCTTTTCATTAGAACAACTGCTATTTGATGGGAGTGCACTGCAAACAGAATATTTTGTTAAGCAGAATGTATGCAAAATGCTTATGTCTATTAGTAAGATGAGATTTGCACTGGTGGAAAATTACGTTGTTTTATCTGACTCTTTTCATCATCATTCAAAAAGAGCTCACACTGAGTTCTCTAGTTGTGTTCTTCATTTTAATATTAATAAAGACATTTTCTCTTTCTCCTTTTTAGGGTGACTGTTGGATCTGTATGGAGCTCATGTCTACCTCGTTTGATAAATTTTACAAATATGTATATAGTGTATTAGATGAAGTTATTCCAGAAGAAATTTTAGGCAAAATCACTTTAGCTGTAAGTTTTGTTTGAATTTCAGTTGCAGATCTGTTTGAGTACTGTTTTGCTTTACTTTTCCAATTCACGTTCTAGACAAGAGATGATTTGGTTTCTTTACTTTTGATGTGTTCAAATTATGAGAATTAATTAAATGCTGACTTTAAAAATTAGCTTATTCTGGGTTGATAAAAAAATGAGGAACAAAATTGAGTCTCATCTCAAAATTGATGTGCACTGTCCATTATTCTGTAGGGAAAAGGCAAATAGAGACTTCACTACTTTCTAAGTGACAGGGATGTAAAAGATCATTGTGACATTTAATTGTCTTTACGCTAGGTTGAAGAAAGAGGAGGACTTTTTATGGTTAGTATGACCTTCTAGGGTATAATTTGATTGTTCTTTAAGTAGTTTTTCCACTAGTATTTCCCAGCCAGATTCAATCAATTTACAGTGGGTTAACTTTTTTAAGTTGCAGTAGTAAAAACAAAATGAATCATGGCATCTTATTGAAGCACTAGCTTTTGTGGTCCAGATATATCTGATGAAGTGGTCTCTAGCACACAAATGTTTTGGCGTGAAAAACATATTTGTCTTTAAAGTGTAACAAAATATTCCTTTGTGAAGCCCTGTGATTCTGTTACAGCAGATGGAAAGACAGTATAGGTATAGGTGGAACGATAGGGTATAGGTATAGGTGGAACGAGGGGGTTGGCCTTATCTGCCTGGCAGAATGCTGCTTTACTCCCAGTATCGCTATTTCTCCCCTTCCCTCACTTGTTCCCAGTGTAGATTTGAGAAGATGTATCTATCCACTTCTATTGTTGCTTGTTTGTGTTCATTGCACTGCAAAATGCTGTGCCTCTTAAATGTTTGAAGGGACTGTTTTACATTTCTGTTTCATAAGCTGTCTGAAGTATCTTTTGTTCATTTTTTGGGATTGTATAATAAGTTAACATGAATTTTATTATACTTTTCTTTTTTCTCCTTGCATAATTTTTTTTGCTTTTCTCCTAGACTGTGAAAGCACTAAACCACTTAAAAGAAAACTTGAAAATAATTCACAGAGGTAGGCTTGTCTGGTTTGTCCTTTTTACAGAAAGAGCTATACATTTTTCTGTCTTACTGTTAAACTATGAGCTTCCTCAGATGATATGATTGCTTGAAACATGGTCTGTGTTTTGTGCGACGTCCCCTTGATTTAACAAAATCAGTGTAACCATATTATTATGGCTCATATTTAAAACTAGAGGTCCAATGATAAGCATGTTGACTAAAAGGTCCCACTAAGTTCAGTGGCATTGCTCTCTGGAAAATATGTATGGTATTATAAGCTAGGTTTTATACAAGGATAAATATTGATTTCCTAATTGTTTTGCTGAAATTGATTTTGTCTGTCAGTTTTCAAGATCCTTGTAATGGTTGTGAGCATGAAATATGTTTTCAAAATGCACATTTTATGTTAACAAAACCCAGTTAGAAATTAGGGAGTCGGAGGTAGGGGAGTGCACCCCCCCAAGCATTCTGTTGATCCAGATCCGGGTTTTGTGGATTGATATCTCTCTCTAATCTGGTTTGGAAAGATTAGAGAATCTCCAATTTATCTGGTCATTATTCCCTATGGGAAAACTATCTAGATGGCTAGGGGGGCATTGTTCAAGCAAACTTCACCAAAATTGCAGAGAACCGACTCCTTCCTGTCCACTAAAGCCCCTCCCCCCAAGTTTCAGGAAGATTAGAACCTGGGGTCCAATTCTATGGGTCCCTGAACAAACTGCCCCCAGCCATTCTCTTTTGTTTCTTATGAGGGAAACATTTTCAAGGCTTTCCAGGCAAACAGAAACCTTAATCAAGGACAACTGCTGGTCAAAAGCCCGTTCCAATGCAAGTCCCACTCCCAACAGAACCAAAGTACTGCAAGCTAGCCAGAGTCAAACCAGAGAATCCCAAACTGAAGCAAGGCGGGGGGGGAGTGAGGCTCACTGGATCCATGGAGTTTAAAAGGCAGCCAACAGTGGCTTGAAGGGCTTTTTTGGAGCTTGGGAGGGAGTAGAGTAATCCACTCTGCCTCCTGCGCAGAGCTTTCTCCCCATGTGGCCCTTACTTTGCAGAGAAAAGCACGCACCAGAGGTGAAGTGACAGCAAGCAAGAGGGCAGCAGCATAAAATGGAGGTAAACAGTGTGCTGCAGCTGCCCTGGGAGACCCATCGCTGGCTTGTCTTCCAAAAGACATCCTGTTGTTTCCGGCTTTGTGGCAGACTGCAATTTATGGGCTATTGGGAACAAAATGACATAAAGAACTGACCAAGAAGATAGTTAATGTGAAAAAAAAAGCTGCCTCCTTCCCCAAACGTCTCTCCCTCCTTAAGAATCCAGCAACAAGCAAAGGAAAAATAAGGGATTACTTTTTAAAAAGCTCCAAGAGAACAACTCCTTCCCAAACCCTCTCGCTCCTTTCTCTGGTAACCATGGCAAGGAGTCATAGCTTCTGGAAGAAGCTACCAGTCCTTGCCTGGCTGATTTTTTGCAACAGTGTAAAGGAGACATAAACACATTGCAAGTCAGAGTCTTTAAGCCTTTCATTATGGCTTGGTAGAAACACACTGGTCTTAATTTCCACATTTCATTATTTTGTGTTGGCAAATGCATGTAACTTTAAAAAGGTAACGGAAGTTTATCGTTTCTACTCCCCCTTCACCTCCAGCCAGTCTATGTAAGGAACATGCTGAATGGAAAGGGGAGCCTGGTAGTTTCTTTATTTTGGCCAATTTGTGTTTGCACAGAAGAGCAGGAGAAGGTTTTTGTTTTGCTGATGAATGCCAGGAGGAAAAAGATGTGGAGAAGTTTACATCTGGTCGGTTTGCGGGACTAACGTGTATTCCAAAGGAATCAGGAGTTCAAAGTGGAGGGGTAAGGAGGGGAGAAGAGGAAAAGACGCAGAGTTTGTAGGTTTGAGAAAGATAAAAAGAGAACAGAGGTGTAAAAAGAAAGCAGAGACGTCAGGTAAAACACACATGGGGCAGGAGGCGTAAAATAGGAATCCAGTTGCAGGGGAACAGCCCAATCCTATAGGCAGTTGGAATGAGCAGGTTGATCCTTTGCACGTTTACTCAGAAGGAAATTCTACAGGCTTCGATGGAATTTATCTCCAAATAAATGTGACTTGGATTATACTAATTGAGCTCAATGGGATTTACTTCTGAGTAAACATGCCTAGAATAACAGCGCCTGTCTTCCAGGGTTGTGTGAATGTCTGGCTATAATTGAACCCACCATGCAGCTCTTGCTTCGTGGAGAAAAGCAGGCAACAGAAGTGGAGTAGCAGCAAGAGAGAAGGCAGTGGCGTGAAATGGAGGCAAGCTCTGCAGCAGGAGAGCGGTGCAGGGCTGGCAGGGGACAGGAGGCAGCAGACAGAAAGGATGGGAGAGAAGCCAGCCGGTAGCATGGGGAGCCATGAGGGCACGGCCAAGGGACACAGTTTGCCTTGTCTTTCCTGTGCCTGGGGTCGGGGGGGGGGGGGGGAAGCATGGAGAATGCAGTGATTCAGCTCATCAGATTCCGGCTTCCTGGATCTGATCCAGGATTCTCCAGTGTAATCCTGCATAGCAAGATTATGCCAGATTGGCATAAATCTGGCTATTTACCCAGTTTATGAACCTCCAGATTGTATGCACCTAATTCCGGTTAGATGATATCATTTCTTTCTCCCTTTGGAACTCTAGGGATCATCTAAAGCTACCATAAAATTTGTATTTAAAAAAAAAACATATGAAATGCTCACAACCATCATTACAAGGGAAACTAACAGACAAAATCAATTTAAGCAAAACATTAGGAAATCAACATTTATCTTTTATAAAACCTAGCCTGTAATACTTGTGGATTAGAGAAGGTAGCAGCAAGCAGCTCTTTGCTCATTCTGCCCCCTCTTTTAACCTTCCCTGCCCATAAGGATAAATAATAGGTAGTTTGGTATTGGAATAGGAGGCTAATTTCAATGCAAAACAATTTAACATAATCCTTTGGCAGTAGGATGCAAACTCACCCAAAAGGGATGTAATTTAACTACAAATAATTATTTTGGAACTGTCCCTGAAATGTACAAGAGATGTCTTGCACATTAAGGGCAATATTGGTAAAAATATATAATTGCATTCTTAATTGAGGAAGCAGATTTAGCACGCACATTGTCTTCAGTTCTGATTTTGTGTCTTTTGCTATATAGCCTTCGGCAGATTTGAAACTGAAGCACTTTGTCCACATCCCTTGCAGATATTAAACCTTCCAATATTCTTCTGGACAGAAATGGAAATATTAAACTCTGTGATTTCGGCATCAGTGGACAACTTGTAGACTCCATTGCCAAAACAAGAGATGCTGGATGCCGACCTTACATGGCGGTAAGTGGGATTTGAAAACTTGGATGTGATGGGAGAGGTGGGAATGGAGGCCGTACAATCTATACGAAATATTAAAATAACCAACTAAAAGGTAGGATGTGTCAGTCTGGGTAGAAAGGTGGGATATAGATCTCGTAAATAAATTAATTAAATGAGTGGGCAAAAAGAATGTTTCAACCTGTTGTTTAAATTTTAACAAACTGCATCAGTGAAGCCTCTTGAAAGGGGGCATTCCACGTTGGAGTGCCACCACTAAGGTCCTGTCTCTAGTTGCTGCTGCACAAAGAAAAGGGCTTGAGCGATACCATAAAGGGCAATGCAGTCCTTCAGGTACCGTGGTCTCAAGCCAGTTGTAGGACTTTAAAGGTAATCACCAGCACTTTAAATAATGCTGAGAAACAGTTTACAAGATGATCTGTTAAAAGGCTAAGATAACTAAACCATCAGCACATTTAAATGAATGAAACTGTGTCCCACATTTTTATTACGGATGCTATAGAAGGAAGAAAAACAGAAAATTGATGGTTCAGGCAAAGAACAGAAGAAGCCTGAGGGCAGTTTACACATTCTCTCAACTTCACACTCTGTTCTGGTAAAAATAAGCACATGAAGGAGAGCATGTGCAGCAAGGTGCTAGAAAAGCAGTTGGTTGCTAATTAGAGTATCTCTGTGTGGTTGTACGAAATGTAGTCCCTGTAGCTAGAAGTCTTGAGTTTTCTCTGTTCAGTAGTGGTTTCAAGATATTTTATTATTTACAGAGTAATACTGTTTAAGTGATCTCATAGCAAACTCATAGATTTAATGGACAAAACTGATCCTGGTTTGGAGTGGGACTATTGCAACATTGAGATGAAACCTTTTGGGTAGGAGTGTGCACAGTTTCCCACTTCAGGTTTCCCACTTTGGGTTTACCCAAAGTGAGAAAGCAATCTGGAATAACCCGAATCCCTAAGCGGCAAGCTGCTTCAGGATTCAGGTATTTAAACTGCTTCAGTATGCTCCGTAAAGATTTGGAGCACACTGAAGTGAAAAAGCCAGGGGAAGCTTTGTCCTGGCCCAGCCCCACCCCCCACCCCCCATGACCGTCTGGGCGGCAGAGGAGGCCACTGGCCACTGCAACAAGAACCAGCTGGGTGGTAGGAGGGCTCTCTGCTGCGATGACCAGCCAGACAGCGGAGGAGGCAGTGCTTTAAACTTTAAACTCCCTGCCCTTGCTCCAGCTGACTGATGGAGCCTGCCAGTCAGCTGGAGCATGGGCAGGGAGGTTAAATGCCCCGAAGCTTTCCAAGGCGATCCAAATCGCTTTGGAAAGCATTGATGTTGGGCCTGATTTGGAAATTCCGAATCTGTACAAATTGGGTCCAATTCGGGTATTTATCCCAAATCGGAAACCCAAATCACATACCCCTGCTTTCAGGCAGCCAAATTATTGGTTGCTGAGAAGCAAAAGTAGAAATTATGATTTTGAAGCATCTTGTCTGATTGTTATCAAATATTATACAGAATAGGTATGCAATGCATAGGCAGCCTATGCATTGCATCCACATTTGAGCGAGTTTTTTGGGAGGGAGCATCCCCACAATGCCATCCCTGAATCCATTATTGATCCGCTTTTCAGGTTTTCCCCTGCTTTGCTTTGCTCTTTCCCAAACTTAGTTTAGTATGACTTTTTTAAAAGTTAAAGGTGTAAGGTGCACATTTTTAAAGATCCTGCTCACATTCTTATTTTCCTTGCTTCTGCTGATAGCAGCTGCCACCCCCTCCCCCATCAGCCAATAAAGAGTTTTTGGGGCTTCTTTTTTTTTAAAAAAAGTGTTAATTGCTAGTTTGGAATAGTGTTATAATATTGTGGCAATCTACTAGTTCCTCTGAATCCCCAGCTTTCATTTAAATGTCTCCGTTCCTTTTTATTGCAAAGATAACTCTTTCCCTTTATAGCTCTATGATGAAAAGGGTTAGAGATTTACTTACTTTTCTCAGTAAAAGCTAGCTTTTCTCAGTAAAAGCTAGCAATTCAGAGGCACTGGTAAATTGTATCAATAGACTGTTATGTTATAGCAATTACTTATTTTTTTAAAAGCCCTGCAGTGAGATTGTAGGGGGGAAATTCAGGGGAAATGGTGGCCAGTTGATAAAGATGGGCACAAAACTCTCGGGTGGATACTCTGCTTCTACTGGAAATGCCTTTATATTTCTAGTAGTGATAACAAGGAAACAGAGAACCCTCACGGTGAGGATGCACCTGTAGATGTTAACTGTATTGCGGAATACTGCTAATGGCTATTTGAAAGGATGCCCTTCTGTGGGAAATCTGCAAATATTCTTTGAATCGGATGCAGCCAGCAAAGAGAATGGCTACTAAAATGCCTGAACTCTGAGTAGGCACTTGGTAGCCCGAGCATGCCATTGACGTCACCCATATATGTGAATGGCTGAAGTTGAAATCATACCTCAACTTACTCATTCACAAGCTAAAAATGTCGATGAGGTTAGCCTCGTCTGGGACTTCTCCTGTCTAATCTTAGCACATTACATCACTGCATGCTCAGCCCATGTTTAACAGTCTCTGTTGCTGCAATCAAATTGTGTTCATGCTTCGGCAACCTCATCCTTGTTCTGGTGAAGGGATCAGAGGTATCTTTTATTTCTGTGCATATTCATTTAGATGGTCATTTATAAGAATATACAATGAAATAGTAGTAACCTCTTGTTCTTTCTACTGCTTTGCCTAGAGAAAAGGGAGGTGGGGAGAGAATGAATAGTTTTTTAAGCCTCCAGAGTTTGCCACTGTAGAAAAATAGAGACAGCTCAGTGAAATTTCTTCTGAGCAAATGACAGCTAAGAATTACCCAGCTACTTCCAGAAGGTCATAGTTACCATGCTACAGTCTAGATAATCACAGTACAACCTTAGCTTCCAAATGTGGTAGAAGAACTGGTTGCTCCTAAAGAGAGACCTTGCAAATAAATAATGGTTGCACATGATTGCTAAGAATATGGAGCCTGTCATTTTATTTTTAGCTTTAAGTCTGTTAGCTTTTTAAGTGTGCCAAATTAAAAAACATATAGCAGGAAGCAAATTATTTCAGGAATACTGGCATCAATCAAAGGAGCAGATTTAACAAGTTGGTGACATTACGAACAGATGGTTTGCCCAGTTGCGCTAATTTTGCACTTTGAATGGCTATTCTGTGTAAAGAATGACCCATCAGTCCTTATGTAGAATCTTATTAAATATTTGGTAGTATAACTGTATTCAGTATATAATTGCCTGTAATAGAATACATAAGAAATCTCCATAGTAAACATCTTCAGACTAAATTTTCCACTTGCTGAAGGCACTTTTGTCAGTGGAACAGAATATTCCTGACTCCACCACCCCACTGCGGCCCACTGATTCCCCCCAGGTGCTGGTCCTGGGGAACACGGGACCTGCAGGAACGACATGACAGGCAAATCAGGAGTCTGCAGCAGGAAAAGGGACTTGTTGGACATTACCCACCCCTTTCATTAGCAGAACATTTAGTCTGGATTAGAGATGTAACAGTTCTGGAAATTTTGAAGGCACGGAAAAATCTTGGATTCTTCCTGGAAAAAAACTTAAAATTTTGTAGAAAATTGAAATATATACAATACTTACTGTGCTGTCAAACCAAAACTAATCTCACTGTTTTAGCCACATAAAATGCATCATTTGTAACTAATTTAGCACATACAAGTGTAACATTTTGAGATTTTAAGGAATTTACAAGTTATAAATACCTTTGTTTTCTATAAGCAAAATTGCAAATATACCCAATACTTGGAAGCTGCAAGCTGAGGCACCCAATGCCACCTTAGCACATGTACCTTAATTTTTGCTATCTGGTTAGAGAAAGCGCAGGTTTCAAAGTTTTCCTCTGCGGGTTTGCTGAGGTTGATCTTTTTTTCTCCTTTCCGCAAGATAGGGCAATAAGCTCCTGTTACCCAATATGTAGGTATATGTGTCACAGTGGTTTGAGGGGAGAGGTGAAAAGGTCAACCACAAGGGAAGACTCGTGTAAAAAGGACAGCAGGAGGCATGTAACAGTTGAGAAGCAATGAAAGCCCTGCATGCTCTCCTCTAGGTGCAGAAATGCATCTAGGATTTAAGAGCTATGTCTGCAGTATGCTCACCTTGTCTTTAAAAGCACTGCACTCATTCTAAGAGAGAAAATATTTCATAGGAGTTTTCTTCCGTGCTCCCCAAAATGCCGCCAGAATTTTTTTTTAAAAAAGGCCTTAGGGGATTGAGGTCTTTGCCTAAATTTTTGCTGAATTTTTCTGGGCCTTCACCTCTGCAGTCTGGATCCAACCCATAATTTATAAATATGAACTTTCCACAGCTGTCAAATGGGGAATCACAAGAGACTTTGTCCAGACAGGACATACTTGCATATCCCTTAGCTGATGTACAGAGGTCCCTGCTAACATTGTGACACAGCCATCTCTGCAGCCATTTGTTAAATGGTCCCTGTCTTGTACCGTTACTCTCTTAGGTTAAAACTAAGGCCTTTGTGATGTAGGTTACAGTAGGGCTGTGGGTATATGGCAGCATTTGTACAGTTTTCTTATGTAACTTGTATTCCTCTTCTCATTTCAGCCAGAGAGGATAGACCCCAGTGCATCCAGACAAGGATACGATGTACGCTCTGATGTCTGGAGCTTAGGGATTACATTGGTATGTCCGCAAGTTTTATAGCTTTGCATGCTACTGAAGATAAGAACTAAAGCTGCTTGTCCCGCAGGATTTGGACTTGGGAAATGTATAGGTTTTAACAGAGATTGCTGTTTTTAACATACATAGCGTGACAGAGCTTACCTTAATGCCAAGTCTGACTCTGCTACTCTAGGAAGCAGTTTGGCTTGCCTGGTAAGAACATATGGAGAGCCCGTGGTTCACAACAGTGGCCCCTCTAGTTCAGCATCCTGTCTCACTCAGTAGCCAAACTGTTAATCTGGGGCCTTTCCTTGAAGTGGCCAACTGGCACTGGTATTCAAAGATTTACTGCCTCTTGACTGGCACTGGTATTTACTGCCTTTTGACTGAAGATTCCCTTTAGCCTGCACGGCTAGCCACTGATTGGCTCCTCCTCTAATTCCCTTTTAAAGCTATCTATGCCTATGGCCATCACTACATCCTCTGGCAGTGAATTCCACATCTTAATCACTCATTGAGTACAGAAGGATTTCCTTTTGTCTGTCCTGAATCTGCTACCCATCAATTTTGTTGGATACCTTCAAGTTCTAATATTTTGAGAGAGGAAGAAAAAGTTCTCTCTATTTTGCGCATAAGTTTATAAACCTTATCATGTTCCCCTATGACTTTTTAAAACAAAACTGAAATGTCCCAGACTCTTCAGCCTTTCTTCATAGGTGAGGTGCTCCAGTCCTTTAATTATCTCGATTGCCTTCTTCTGTACTTTTTCCAGTTCTGCACTGTACTTCTGAGATGCGGTGACCAGAACTGCATACAATCTTCCAAATGAGACCACACCATAGATGTATATGAGGGCATTATAATACTGGCCATTGTATTTTCAATCCCTTTCCTAATAATTCCCAATCATGGAGTTTGCCTTTTTCACTGCTGCAGCATGATGGGCTGATACTTTCATTGAGCTGTCCACTACAACCCCAAGGTGTCTTTCCTTCTCAGTCTCAGCAAGTACAGACCTCATTAGCATATACTTGAAGTTGGGATATATTTTTTTTGTTCTAATGGGCATCACCTTATGCTTGCCTTCATTGAACTTCATTTGCCACATTGAACTTCATTTGCCACATTGTTGTCCACCCACCCAATTTGTGGAGATCTTCCGTGAGCCCATCGCAGCTTTGGTTTTCACCATCCTGAATAGTTTCTTGTTATCTGCAGATCTGGCCACTACACTGTCACCTTCATTCCTGGATCATTTATGAACAAATTAAATAGCACCAGCGCCAATACCAATCTTTGGTCCACTTTGCTTCCTGTAATTTAACCAATTTTTAATTCACAAGAGGACCCATCCTCTTATGCCATGACTATTAATCTTCCCCGGGAGTCTTTGCTGAGGAACCTTGTCAAAAGTCTTTTGAAAGTCCCACTATAGAATTGTTTATAAGGTGGCCATTATCTACATATTTGGTCACTTTCTCAGAGTACTCCAAAAAATTAGTTAGACAGGGCTTCCCTTTGTAGAAGTCATGCTAATTTCCCCTCAGCAGGCCTTGTTCCTCTGTGTGCCTCTATATTTGATTGTAGTTTCTTCTGATTTACCTGGGAGAAATGTTAGGCCAGTTTGGTGTAGTGGTTAAGGATGGCAGAACTCTAATCTGGAGAACCAGGTTTGATTCCCTACTCCTCCGCTTGAAGCCAGCTGGGTGACCTTGGCTCAGTCACAGCTCTCTCAGAGCTCTCTCAGCCCCACCCACTTCACAGGGTGATTGTCGTGAGGATAATAACACACTTTGTAATCTTCCCTGAGTGGGCATGAAGTTGTCCTGAAGGGTGGTATACAAATCAAATGCTATTCTTACTGTTATTATTAAGTTAACTGGCCTGAAATTACTTGGTTCCCCTTTTTAAAAAATCAGTGTAACATTTGCTACTCTCCAGGCCTCTGGTATAGTCGCTGATTTTAGTGACACATTATCTATACTGTTTGGGAGAACAACCGTTTCGCATTTGAGTTCCCTAAGAACTTTCGGGTGCGTGACGTCAGGACCCGGAGACTTCCTTGTTTTTAATTTCCCCAGTAGGTTTAGAACTTCATCTCTCATCACCTCAGTTTGGCTCCACTCCTGAAAGTAGTTGTTGGGACCTGGGTACATTCTCCACCCTTTCCACAGCAAACACAGATGTAAATAATTCGTTTAGCTTCTCTGCCCTGTCTCCCTCTTTCTTTAGCAATCCTTGTATGTCTTGGTCATCCGAAGACTCATCTGCTTCTCTGGCTGATTTCCTGCTCCAGAACTGCTTATTATTTGGCTTGATGCTGTTAACAATCCACTCCTCAAATTCTCATTTTGCTTGCCTCAATATTAACTTTTGCCAGACCTGGTGCTCCCTTCTGTTCACTTCCTTGGGGTAGACTTGCATGTCCTTATGTAATTCATCTCGTGTAGAAAGTCTCATAGACGGAGCTATTAATACTCATAGGGGCTCTTATGTGATCACTGTGCCTTAAATGATAACCCAGAATTCTCTAGTGTGTTTGGGTTTTTTTATGGCAAAACACTGTATTGTAATGAAGAGTAGTCGCATGTTCGGTGCTTTTCTGAAGTTAGTGCCACATGCATCCTCCATTTCCCTGGTTCGCCTTTTGGGGGTGGGGGGGGGATGAGTTTCACACTGACTAACCCACCCTATGTTGTTCTTGTATCTCTTTGCTGTAGTATGAACTGGCCACGGGACGGTTCCCTTATCCCAAATGGAATAGTGTATTTGATCAGCTGACACAAGTAGTCAAGGGAGACCCACCGCAGCTGAGTAACTCAGAGGAACGGGAATTCTCCCAAAGTTTCATCAACTTTGTCAACTTGTGGTGAGTACTGTGCACTCTTTGTTTATTCTGGAAGTTGATAGCAAGTGTGGGGCTCCTACCTTTTCGTTCCTGTGCCAGATGCCTATAGCAGATGCCTATAGTAGCAAATCCTGTGTGCTACTTTTTAAAGACAGTTTTAGTGATGTCTTCTCCAAGCTTCTGAATTAGTTCTCACTCTGATAGTAAGATAACCAAAAGTTCATTATCAGTCTTCCTGTGCAGTCCCACATGGGACTGCCATGCATAAGCCTGCCAGCCAGAGCATTTTACAGCTTTTTTTCTTCTAAGAGGGGGTGATTTCCTCCCAGAGCACCTGCGCAGCGATTTCACACCAAAAAAGGTCTCACCATGGGGAGACCACACCCCCTGACCCTCAGTTCCTTCTTTGCCACCAACTGGTTACCATCATCAGGATGGTCCTCTTTTCACAAGCTTCATCATTGCTTTGTTCCTTCTGTGGAGGGATAGGAGGAGAGAATGAGTAAAGTTTTAAACTTGATTATGGCTGGTAAAGCCCTGTTTAAAAAGTGCACCCAGTGTGCCACAAAAATGACAAGGGTGGACGGGTACTCACTCTGCCTCATTTGCCTGGAGGAAAGTCACAATGTGAGTTCCTGCAAGCAGTGCAAGGTTTTCACTCCTAGGGTCAGAGCCGAACAAGCTACGAGGCTCAAGGCTGCACTGTGAGCAATGACCAGCCCAACAGCAAAGTCCTCTGCACTTGCAGAGCTCGCGGAATGTGCAGATCCAAGCTCGAAATCGAGCTCGACACTGACTGCTGTAGTGGCTCTGAATCCGATAGCCTCTCCTCATCTCTGACGGAGTCAGTCCTCCCCTAGAGACCCATTGCAATTTTGCAGGAGAGTTCATTCTTCAACTCCACCACCTTTGAATCCAACAGCCAATTGGTCGAGATCCTTGGCGCTGAGAGAGGCTTCTGAACCTCCTAGAAAAAGGATGAGATCGCAGTTGAGACATACTTCAAAAAGGAGGGAGAGCATTAAATGGAGGCCACTTGCCAACCTCAAAATAGGAGTGGTGGAGGGGGTTGAAACCCCTTGGACACCCTCGCCTCATTCAAAGTTTGTTTACTCATCTGAAGAGGAAGGCGAGATTGTGCAACACTGTTTGGATCCAGTTCATCCAGTGGCTCTTGGAGCCAGTTATCACGAGTGCTGTCCGTATGGATGTCCTTCCTGGTATCAAGAGGAGAGGCCCTGGCAGGATACTGATTGAGGAGATGTGTATCACGTGGAGTCAGTCAGATCCATGTCTGAGTACCAGGCTCTGGGACCTCGACGTCAGCACTCGATTCTCAAATCTTCAATAGCATTCTATCTGTCAGAGTCTGAGTTGGAGAAGTTTATGGAAAGAGGCCTTAGCGTTCCTTCTGATTCCTCGCCCGATGAAACTTGCGGACAAGGTCTCTCACAGGTGATTTCCACCTCTGTGCAGAACAGATGTTGAGGATGGAAAAATCCTTAGATATTGATATATCGTCTACCGAACCTAAACCTAAGGACAAGATTTTTCAGCACTTATATTCCAGCAATCCAGCCAACATCGCCTTCCCTACGCTCGAAGGCTTCCTGGACACGCTGACTACTTTATTTGAGAAGCCAGCATCAATCTTGGCAACCTCTAAAAAGGTGGAAAGCCTGTATAAAACAAAGGAGGACAATTGCTCTTCCCTTTTTACCCACCCACCGCCCTCCTCGCTAGTTACTGAGGAAATGCAAGCAAGTCAGAGGCAAGGACCTCACTCAATGCCTGCTTATAAAGAGGGGGAAAGGACTGATATGATGGCTAGGAACGTGTATGCTTCACCAGCTCTCAACATTAAAATAGTGAATTACCCCACCATTATGGGAGCCTGTCTAATCTTCCTATGGAACAAAATGGCTACTTACAATGAATGCTTACCCGAAGATCAGAGAGCACTTGTCAAAATTATCCAGGAGGAATCTATCAGACTTTCGAAGCAGCAAATTAATGCTGGATGGAATATGGCTGATTCCTCAAAGATCTACTCTGCGAGGGGCAGACTTTGTTTTATGCTAAAACTGATGACTACCTTTCACAGAAACAGATGAATCATCAGATAGCCAGATCATATGGTGTTCTTCCCTCCCAGCAATTCGGATTGAGGCTGTTTAGCAGGCAGCAGCAGAATTATAGAGGAAGACAATATCGATACCAGCCTTATCACCAGTATCCTCACAGTCGATCAACTCTGACTAATCAGGGGCAATATCAGAAACATAAAACCCCATATAAGCATCAGCAGCAACAACAGCAGCAGCAAGGAAACCTGGCTTCCAGCTCCAAAGATGTGCTGCAGAGCCAGAAGCAATTCTGACTAGGTTGTGATACCATGGTGGTTTTTGGAGATAGACTCACTCAGTACATCGCTCCTGATGTTTGGGTGTTGGAAATAGTTTCAAGAGATTATAAAATTGAGTTTGAGAGTTTCCCGTCTCTGAGTTTTCCTAGTAACATCACCACAGTTGGTGTGGAAGCTGCTCTCTCTAATTGAGAAAGGAGTGAAACAAGAGGTACCACAATTCATATCCAGACTAGGATTCTACTTGAGATTTTTTCCTAGTGTAGAAAAAGGATGGTGGATGCAGACCCATTTCAGACTTGAGGGACTTAAATAAATCTTTCAGAGCACACAAGTTCAGGATGGTAACCCCTCGATTTTACAGTTACTGCCCCCCGATTCTTTGTTTGTGGTCTTTGACCTAAAGGATACATACTTTCATATTTCCGTTTATAAGAATGATAGGAAATTCTTGAGATTTCAGTTGGGAGATAAGATCTACCAATATCGAGTCTTACCCTTTGGTTTGGCAACAGCCCCAGAATGTTTACTATGTGTGTGGCAACTGTGGTGGCATTTCTTAGAATACAAGGGTGTAGCATTTATTCTTATCTAGATGGTTGGCTAACCACTGCTCATTCTAGGGAGGCCCTTCAAGCTCCTGTCAGATAGGGTGCACACCAGGTCACAGAATGAGTCAAACTAGTCCCTGCTGCTGGGAGTTTGTAGATCTGAAGTAATGTGGCTGTGGTAGTTTAAATAAATATCTTTAGCTGAGTTTGTAACATCTCAGGATCATTATCGTACATTGTAGTGTGGACAGAGTAAATTGGATCTGAATTGGTTGCTCTTCTTACTGTTAATGCACAGAAAGCTCAGGAAAGCAGTATGTATTGTTCTTACCAGTGCTTACAGTAGTAGTATACATAGGGCTGGTTTGGCTGCTTGGAGCACGAAATCAACTGGATGGCACTGTAGGAGCTGTTGGGCTCAAGTTCAAGGCAGTTGCAGCCTGCCTTCCAGCTGGTGGGGAGGGGTGCCCCCCCTCCTCCCATGCCTGTACCACTGGCTAAGGTCTGTGGTGGCTGCAGACATGCTGCTTCTGGGTGCTACCTTACATCCATTCAGGGCAACAGAATGCCTTAAACCACCCCTGAGTTTACATTAACTCGCAATTAGAGATGGGCACGAACCACCCAAAAACTGAACCATGAGGTTCGTGGATTTTCACAAACCACGAACTGGGGCCAGTTTATGAACTGGTTCGTGGGGTTTAAATGCCCCTTTCCAGCCGCTTAGCAGCGGCAGGGAAAGGAGCATTTGACAGTTTAATGGGCCCTTTCCTCCCTTGCAAGTGGCAGGTCCTTTTAAACTATCAGCTGGCAGGCAGCAGGGGGGATCCCCCCCTCACCATTGGCCACCTTATAGTTTAAAGGGACCTGCTGCTTGCAAGCAGCAGAGTCCTTTAAACTGCCCAAACCCCGGCTCCAGCCCCGCACTTACCTCACCCTGCGGGCCAGCGGCATCCTCCCCCTCCTCCCATGAGGGGCGGGAAGGCCGTTTTTGGCCTCTTCTGCTGCTGCGTGGGCCCACAGGGTGGCGGAGGAGGAGGCCGACGACAGCCTCCCTGCCCCTCAAACGGCCGCAGCGGCCGCCATTTGAGGGGTGGGAAGGCTGTTTTTGGCCTCCTCCACTGCCCTGCGGGCCCACGCAGCAGCGGAAGAGGCCAAAAACGGCCTTCCCACCCCTTGCGGGAGGAGGGGGAGGGCACTTCAGGCCCGCAGGGAGAGGTAAGTGTGGGGGTGGGGGCTGGGGTTTGGACAGTATAAAGGGCTCTGTGGCTTGCAAGTGGCAGGTCCCTTTAAACTTATCAGCTGGCAGGCGGCAAGGGGGGGATCCCTGTCAGCTGATAGTTTAAAGGGATCTGCCACTTGCAAGCGGCAGGAAAAGTTTATATATAAACTTCCCCTTTACAACCCAAATGAACCAGTAGACCAGTTTGTGGAAGTTCGTGGAAACCAGCTTCCACGAACCACTGGTTCGTGAACTATGAACCGGCCTGGTTCGTGCGTTCTTTTGGGACATTAGTCAATTTGTGCCTATCTCTATTCAATCAGAACCATGAAGGTCCAAGGATATGTGGAGATACTTTTAAGCAGGGCTTTTTTTCAGCTGGAACACGGTGGAACGGAGTTCCGGCACCTCTTGAAAATGGTCACATGGCCGTTGGCCCCACCTTCTGATCTCCAGACAGAGGGGAGTTTAGATCTGTCTGGAGATCAGGGGGCAGGACCACTGGCCATTTGACCATTTTCACTGAGAGCAATTTAAACTTTAACCCCCCCCCCCCCATTCCAGCTGACCCAAAGTAACATCATTGTGCGGTCCTGAGTTCCACTATCTCTTTCCCCAGAAAAAAAGCCCTGCTTTTAAGATATAAAAAGCCCTGCTTTTAAGATCTAATAAACATTTTCCTTTGAATCTCTGATCACGTGGAACTGAAAGCAGAGAAGAGGCATTTTTGTAAGATGGATGAGCATTCTTAGGTTTTAGAAATCAACTGAAGTGGTACCCACTGGTAAGCTTCGTGAGGAAACTCGCTTTTCCAAGTGCTTTGAAGTCAGTGGAGTAACCCTATTTACCATTGCTCTACAAATCACTCTTCAAAAGCACAATTATGTGGATTTGCTGCCACCTGCTGGTTTGTTATTATCTCTTTCTTTAAAATGCTAAACCAAACCATAAGCTGTTAGATTATGCTTTGGTGTTAAAGGGGTAACAGAGCTAGGATGGTTTAAGTTGAGTGACGTCCTTTCCCTGCTTTACAGGATCTCCGTGTCAGAAAACTGGGCCCTATAGGAGCAGGTGTGGCCTCTCCCCTTCCCCGCAGACCTCTGTATTTATTGATAGTTGTTGTCATAGTAGGATGAGCTAATGCAAGAGTTCTTTTACAGAGCAATACTAAGAAGAGTTACATTCTTCTAAGCCCATTAGCTTCAAAGGACTTAGAAGGGTGTAACTCTGATTAGGATTGCTCTGCTAGAGTTCTAACTGTTTGTAAAGGACTGGAATATCATAAACCACAAGCCTTGAGGAAGAAGCATAAATGGTTTTCTCATAGATGCCATGGAAGATGTTGAGAAGCGGTGTGCTTTCTTCGCCCAAAATTTAAAATTCAAGCCAATGAAAGACCAAAGTTCTACTTACTGGTTAAAAATTGCAGAGTATTAATGGATTAAATTGAGCTATTTTCATGGATTGCCTACAAGCTCAGAACTGCTTAGGGATTCTTGGATAGAGTAATAGGCTATAAAGAAGTGACAGCGAAAGCACAAGTTGATGGATGTATAGCTAATGTTCCTTTTCGCCTGATTTATTTACAGATTTTAGAGAAATAGAAATGCAGTTACTAAATGTATAAATAAATGGGATGAAAAGCCAATACATTTCATGATTAATGAATTATCATGTTTTTATTGTAGCATGGTCTCTTTTAATTGTTTCACAGTACCTTAGAGGCCTTTGGGATAGAAGGTGACTCAAATGTATTAGTAATCATAATGGCTACATACTAGAAAGTTGCCAGACTCTTATAACCTTCAGTGTGCCTGAAAGTTGTACTGTCCAACATTTCAAGTATTTTTCTACAAACGTTTTTGCTCCTTGACCTCTTTCTGCTCTCTTTAGCCTTACAAAGGAGGAGTCCAAAAGGCCAAAGTATAAGGAGCTGCTGGTAAGTATGGGGAAGAGGACTACCAGCTATTTAGATTGCAGCAGGAGAACAGATCCATTGCCTCGTTCTTCCCTGATTGCCAAGAATCCCTCCCACCACTACCACTACAGTTGGCTTTTACATTTTTATCACCTCAGTGTTAAAAGTATATGCCTCCGCAGGGATATTTCTAGGGAGGGCAGCAGGCCCTGCATGCAGCTGTTTGTGTATGCGATCTCGCTCGGTGGCCCCGTGTTGGATCAGCTCTCATAGAATGTTACATTGAAAGCCCTTTGGGGTGCTCTGGGTGCTTTTTATGCCTGTGTGTGACAAAAATCATAAGAAGTTTTACTTCTTTCTCTTTTCCTAGAAACATCCCTTCATTCTAATGTATGAGGAACGAACAGTGGATGTTGCGTGCTATGTTTGTAAAATCCTGGATCAAATGCCTGCAACTCCCAGCTCTCCAATGTATGTCGATTGATACTGCTGCTACATCAAAACTCTAGTGCAAGTGCTGAGAGAAAGCAAGATGTACAGAATCTTCATCCCATATTGCAGTGTTTTAATGCTCGCCCAGACACCATGTGCAATAATGTTGGTGTTTTTCTTCCATTCTGTCTGTATATTATTGTCACTTATAAAGTGCATCCATGTAATACCTGATCACACAGTGTTAGTGTCGGTCAAAGAGAGACCTCATTTGCTCTTTTTGTGGACATATTCATGAAATGTGGAAACAAATAACATTTATTCATTGACCATGATTGGATAGCACCTAAAGATAATTTGTAGACTTGGAGACCTTCTCAGCATCTACTGGAATTTTTATTCTCTCAGACTCTTCCAATCGTTACAAATAATTTAAAAGAAAGGAAGTTAGGCGTTGTCTGTCTAAATATATAAAGAGACTCTGCTTGGGGAGAAGAACTTGTGCAGCCAGATGCGTTGCACTTTATCTTCTGGAACTAGCAAAGGAGGGATAATATATATATCTTCACAAAGTGCAATAGATGAATTGATCTGAAATTCTGTTGCTTTACAGTCACAGTGTATGTTCTGAGGACAGTGTGGCTCAGCAGAACTTCATGGGTGGGGTGGGGGTGGGAAAATAATCATGTAAAATGGATTATGTCTTTACCAAAAAAAGATGCATTGCATTAAAAGAGGATAACAAACTTTTTAAGAGACAGAGAATAATGTATTATTTCCATTTCCAAGCAAGCCACTCTTTGGTAGTACTAGATGTCCTGTAAATTGTTACCTGGTGAGATAAGACTTTGATCTGAGGATTTATTAAACTACTCAGTTGAATTTAACTGGCTTGTGACCCCTGATTTCTAACTTCACCATGCTTGTTAGCTGGCTGAGCTTCTGAAAGGGCAATGGAGAGCTTGCAGGAGTGGAGAAAAACTATATTATTCCGTAAACATTTGTAAGTCATCTCCACCCACCTGCTGCAGCTCTCCAAACTCCTAATACAGGACCTCCCCACAGAGCTCCATGTATGACTTGGAATCTCTGCTTTATGTCTGATATCTATTACCGTTATCAAAAATACTTCGATCCCCTCCTTCTGCTGGATTGCTCAATTCCCAAAACTGCTGCAGGAAGGCTACTTAATATGCTTTGTTGTGGGTAGATCAGGGCTCAATTTGAGGGGGAACACGCAGGAACGCAGTTCCGGTAGTTCTCCTAAGAGGTCAGGTGGCCCTGCCCACCTGATTTTTGGCCATTTTGGGCCCGTTTTGGCCTGAATTGGGCCCAAAATGGCCAGGATTGGTCCTAAAACAGCCAGGATTGGGCCCAAAATGGCCAGGATCGGGCCTCTTACGGCTGGTGGATCACTCTCCTGCTCAGCAGCAGCCCAATTCTGACCATTTTGGGCCCCTTTTCAGCCCTTATCAGCCATTTTGGGCCCCATTTCAGCCCTGAATGGCCAGGATTGGGTCCAAAACAGCCAGGATACGTGAGGGCATGGGGTGTGGCATACGCAAATCAGTTATGCCAATGACACACTTCTGGTGATGGCAAGGGGTGTGGCATATGCTAATGAGTTATGCTAATGAGTTCCTGCAGCTCTTTTTCTACAAAATGACCTCTGGGGTAGATTCTGAAATCTTAAGATAAGTTTTTCGGGAAAACGCTTTCTTAAAAGCTGTTAATAGCAAGAATTGGAATGTTCAAATTCCTTCCAAATATGTGATCAAAAAAAGAATTCTAGAGAAATTGTCAAACCTCTCACCTTAAAAATAAAGCCTCTAAAATAATTCCTAGTATTTTAGTCCTCTGATCTGCATCAGGTGAGGCCAATTCCTCAGTTATAAAGGAAATGAAGTGATATTTTTAAGACCCATCATTATTTAAAATTTCAGTACAGAATCCCGTTATACATGGACGAGGAGGAGAATTGTAAGTGAGAGCGTTGGTGAGCACAGGACTCCTGGGCTTAGCCAGTTCACTTTATCTCCTCCTAGTTCACCAGTTGATTCACAAGCTCTTACCGCAAAAAAGTTGTGTGTGTAGGAACGTGGTCGTCACTAAATGGGATTAAAGCCTAATGTAGCAACAGAATGGAAACTATCTGGAACTCTTCTCATGCAGTAATTCTGCTCCTGTGTTCCTGTTCAGATTGGGAAGAGGGTCAGCCCTGTTAAGAGTGTCCCAACTGCTCTTGCCTCGTTCTTTGTCTCTGTAATTGCCCCTTGTCATTGTCAAAAGTTGGACAGCCCTCTCTTTCTCCCACTCTTTTTTTGTGTGTATTTTAACATAACACTCCCCTTTCCGTTAACCGAGAACTGGAGGTAGCTTCCAATTCAGGCTCAGTGAATGATTGAGAAACAAGACCGTTCTAGCATATTAATCATAGATTGTTATAATATACTATTAAGGGTGCGGCATTTATATTACAGTGTATGTTTATAAAGATGTATAGTGTTCAGAAGCTGTGAAAATAGTGTAAGAACTGTACATTGTGAGCTCTGGTTAATTTTTTTTTCCTTCTTGTACCATAGAAAAAAAATGTATAAAATTTTATTGAGAAGCTGATGTGCAGGGGGGATATTGCCTTATTGTCTGTAAGTAAAATGGAGTTTGACAACATAATGGCTTCTAAGAGCTTCCAGCTATTTTATCCTTTCCTGACTTTCTTCTCTTCTATTTAAAATACTCTACATGGAATCAAAGTGTTAATGTAATAGTTCTATTTTTTTTTTCCGCCTGCAGGTCAGTTGTAATAAATCAAAGATGCAACTGTGACCTTGTTATTCTTGTTATAAGGTCAGACACATGATGGGGGGAAATAATTAAATGCTATATAGAATATTTTTAAAAAAACCCATTTTCCTGTGGACAGAAATCCCCATTTATTGATGCTTGTAGGGAAGACCAAAAGGGGCTCTGAGTCTCTACAATCTCCCTCCCAGCTCTTTCTTTTGCCATTTTGATGTAATCATTCCTGACCATTGCCAGCTCCTTAGCCCAGTTCTTGATCCTCTGAATCCTCTGACAGCTGGACGCTGTCTGTAAACTGGATAGCCAGTACTGCAGCAGAAGGCAGCCAGTGCTGAAAGGGATCAAATTAATTGTATCTTCTGTGTGATGATTCTGCAAATGGATCCCAGAATTGCACTTGTCTTGTCCGCAGCAGAGTTACTGATCCACTGTTACCATCAAAATCCTTATCAAGTAGCTCCCACCTCCATTTATGTCCCAACTAGAGGTTCTTTCTTGTTTTTGTATTAGTTGGCTTTGACAAACGTGAAAATCATGTAAACAGGATCCTGTGCATTATTTGGTCTCTTCCAATTTTGTTTTCTCTGAGAATCTTTTTGTAAGTCTGAATTCTGAATGAAGTACTGGGGGAAGCCTAGGTTCTAATTGTTCTTCAGAAGTAAGAGGACTAGAAACTTGACTGAATTGCTAGCTGGGATTTGCCCAGCTTTGAACCTCGGCTCAGCCGTAAAACATGTTGGATTGCCCTGGGCAAATTACAGACTAACCTACAGTAAAGGATGCTGAGCAAAGATGAAATTAGTGATATTATAACTCATCTTGAGCCCTTGGGGGCAGGCTCCAAAGGCATCTGAATCACTGCTAAGAGCCAGCATGGTTAAACTAGGATCTTGGGAGACCCAAGTTGGAATTCCTACTCTGCTATTGAAGCTTGTGACCGTGTGCTAGTCACTCAGCCTAACCCACCTCACAGGGTTGTTGTTAAGATAAATGGAAAGGAGAATTATGTCAGCTACTTTGGATTCCCACTGAGGTGGGGAAAGGGGGGTATAAACATCTTAAATATTACATAGGCAGGAGTTGCAGACTGAAAGGAACTACCAGCTTTTTAAAAACTTGCACGTGACAAAAAATGAAAACAACAAGTCACAGGGATTCTTTTAATAGGTCTGGCAGTGCTGGTCACAGAGGTAAGGCAGTGTGTTTATTTACAGTACGTGTGGTTATTTTAGTAGCTGATAGCATCCCTTCAAATGCTATCCTTAAAGCCCTGTACCGCATGACAGTGTAGCACCTAAAACTAGTCTGGATTCAAGTGCTTTAAAAAACTCTCCATGGAATGACTTCTAAATTTTTGCATATTAAAATTAAAAAGTAAAGAAAAACAAGCTTGTGAAGGATTACTCTATCCTACCAGTGCAATGTGAACATTTGTACAATAGAAAAATCATGCTTTTAAATAGTGACCTTAACAGCAAAACTTTTTTTTATACAACATGCAGCAATATTAAAGCCAGCTATGATTCTCTCCTCACTCTGACCTCAGGAGTTTCACTACGCCTTACTGAGGCTGGAGTTTCACACATTTGGTCTGCAGAAACCACTGCCCTGGTACAGTTCAAGCTGACCTCCAGCCAAGATACTGAAGGGTACACTGTCCTTTCTGAGCTCTTTTGATTTCCAACAAATGCTCCTTCCAGTAACACAAATATTAAATATGCTCCATTGGTATATATTTTTGTAACAGTCTTTGGTTAGATTTGCTCACAAAATTTCTCAAGAGTGGGTTCATATACAGAAAAACTGTCCCAAGCAGACTTAACAATGGTCAAAGGGATTCCTCCCTCCCTCCCTGTGTTGACAAACCTTTCTGAATTGCAGTGTATGGATTTACAAAAGAAACACACTAGTGAATTTTGTTACTGCAAAGCGCTCTACACACTTGGAAGAACACGCTCCTCCTCCTTGATTTGTGGATTCACAGCTGTTCTCGAGGATTTTTTTTTTCTTTTGGTAGGGGACTCATTATCCTTCAGCTCCCCAGATGATGACTCAGCAGGAAGCACAGAACAGGGTAATAATGGCTGAGGCACTAGAACGTGGTGAACTTGAGTTTTGTATTGTATGGCTACTTCTAGTCCACAATACTGGAACATTTTCCCCCAGTAGGCTGAGGAAATCAAAGGCACGATTTCAGTGAGCTCATTCCTTGCAGCGCCATAGAACAGGTATGTTTTAAGGATGGGATGTTTTGTGGGCAGACTTCAAGATGAAAAGAAAAAATAGATATAGCCCTGAGGGACAATGCTGAGGTTTATCTCGCAAGAAGCAGAAATTCTTCCATCAAGTACTATGTTGTCAGGATACAGCTAGAAGATTCAGTGGGGTGGTTTAATGTGATTGCCCTTCTCTGGAATCTTGTTCTGCTTCATCTTACTGTAATAGAATGTTCACAGTCATGCTATAAGGATTATGTCTGCCTTCCACTTAACATGGTTCAGACTTGCTCCTGGAGCTACACTCATTTACAACGCAGAAGTAGATGGAGCAAATGTAAACAGTCAGGCCAAACAACCGAACAGATGATGTAAAGGCTTTCACACTAGCCTGATTCATTTACACCAAGAAGCTTATCACACAGCTATTCTATTGCGGCATCTGTAATAAGACAGCAACCCTTCTAATTTCAGATGGGGAAGATAAGGATTCGGGAAAGAGAGGCAGCTAAGCGCTAGCAGTGTTGGGAGATGCACGCTGCCTAGTAATCCTCTCTGCTAGACATAACTGATAGGATGGGAATGAGAGGAATTTTTTCCTGCAAGACAACTCAGCGATGATCATAGGTCCTTTCTATGATAAGCACTTTTTATTCATAAAATGATCAAACTACTGGAAGGAGGAATGTTCCTGAAGACACATTTTAGGAATTTCTTTAAAATAGAGGAAGGCCCTGAAGGAACACCAAATATGCCTTCCTACCGCTACGTTAAGGACACTTCATTTCTGAACTCTTTAAAAAAAAAAAACTACTTTTTTGGTTCTTTTCAGGTAGACTAAATCATGCCCTGATTCTGCTGCAAGTCCCTTTAAAACTGCAGAAACAAAAGGCAAGGCAGAGAAAGAGGTGTTCAATGAAATGTATGATAGTTTTGGGAGGGAAAAGCCATCAACTAAGGCTCACTGGTTAGCAGCAGGCTGGTTTTAGTGAAAAAAGGTGTTCATAGATACGCTGAGGACAAAGGTTTTTCAAAAGTGTGTTGGGAGCCACAAAGGGTCTGTCAGGAGTACATAGTGGTCTGCCTACAGTCTGTAGTGGGGACAATATAGTGCACTTGATAAGAGTTGATTTATGTGTTATGGATGAAATGGACAGAGGCATACGAAGGGACTGCCCTTGGAAACCGTTTGGAAGTTCTAAGGTTAGCTAAATTGAGTGGATTTGCTTAATTAGAAGGAGAATCTTTTGTTTGAGGTTGCTTGTTTGTATGTGGGGGGTGATTCCATTTGTAATGAAAAGTTCATTTATGTCCAGGGAAACACTGACTCCAGTTTTTCCTCCCTGGATGGTACCAGAGTTCCTTGGTTTAATCTCTTAGTCCCTTTTGTGGAAATTATTTATGGCTGGTCACGTCACCATTTGTAGGGCTCATCTTGTTCACCATTGTTGTAAGTGCAGGTCCATGGTGCTGTTCAAGTTGAGATCAGTAACATCTAAGAAATCAATATTGAAGATGCTGGGTCCTGTGGTGGTGAGGGAACCAAAACCATTAGCTGAGCTAGGTGGAGTGAGATCCAGCCATTCCATTGTTTCCCAAGGAGACTCTGTGAAGCTCACATGCAAACCAGATCCGTCACCAGAAGAGGGAGACAGCTGAGTCTCCATGGGCGAGAGGGGTGTTGGCAAGATCTCATGAGGTGTGAGTAGTTCATCAGCCGTTTTGCTGGAAAATCCTTCCATCACCCCTTCAAAGTGAGGCTCTTCACCACCTACCTTCAGAAGCGTGACCTCATTGGTTCGCCCCAATGGGCTGTGGGAATTTAACAAGATTTCAAGATGGCTGTCATTGTTGCCAGGGCCATGTTCAAAGGAGAGCTGACTTGAAGGGCCTTGCTCAAATGTAGATGATGCTTTTAGTAAGGAAGATGTACCAGAAGTCCCTGAAGACACTGTTATCTGAGGCACTTTCTGAAGACAAGGCCGGTCATCTTTGGCATTTGCAGGCATTTCTGTTTGCAAACCAAAAGTGACAGGAAAGCAACAACTAATCAACAGTGTGATTATACCATCAACTTGGGTTACTCCATAGCCTTCAATATTACAAAATATTGGACACCTCAGTGGTCACTGTCTCCAAGGTTGAAGGAGACAGACAATGGGCCTTCATCTTTTCTTTGCAGTACTAGGATGGCCACTGGGACAGAACAGCCATGGTCTTACTGTGATGGCAGCAGATAATCTCTATTGAAGTATTGGGTAAATAAAATTACATGTAATTTTCTACTGGATCAGACCCCTATAGAATTAATGCTTCTTGGGGTTTCTGTGAGCCTGCATGGATTAGGTAGCAATAAGAGGGAAAGAAAATTCGTGCAAGAATTTCATGCAAAATTCATGCAGCTGAAACTCATCAGAAAAATGTTAGTACGAGGGGAAATGTTTATAAGACAGCAGAATGGTGTTGATTCAAAAGTTGATGTGCAAGGACTAGTGCATACAAAATCACAAGGGCATGAGTTTAGGGCAACAGTTTGTAGTATTGTGAGGTCAGCATAAGAGGAGGTGGTGGGTACTGGAATCTGAGGGAGCTAGTGCCACGCTAGCAATGCATTTTACCACTTTTCTGTGCTTGCGGTTTGGGGTACTTTCAGTCAATGATATGGTAGAGCTTGAGGGAGAGGACAGAAGTGGGAGTTGTGGGCAGTGGCATTGTGCATAGCTCTGTGTTGGTTCATGCCAGATATATGACCAATATTTGGCATTGGTCTTATTACCGCCTACCACACCTGGTATCACAAGAAACCATCCTTGGTTCCAGTGCACAAGACCCAGCTTCTGGCCTGGCTCATTTAAAAAGTGGGTCTGAATTCAAACTCTAGCAATCCCTCTCTTTTAACAGCCTAAATATATGCCAGTATAATCAAAGCTCATTTTCTGAATGTTGGAAAAGTTTAAACACTGTTAAAACTTCCAAGTGAATCCTCGTTGCTTAAAATAAACTTGTCAACATAGATGGGCACAGGAAGTGTTCCCTCTGGGCATGGCTATAAGAACACTTGTGCAAGAAGCGGTGGGTATGGCCACACTCACAGGGAAATCCTAAGTAGAGTTACTCCAGTCTAAGCCCATTTAAATTAATGGGCTTACACTGGAGTAACTCTGCTTAGGATTTCACTGTTAGTCTCTCTCTCTCTGTAACTAGCTGGCATGATTAGCAGGCATTTGGCTCAAACAGAGCTATGCAGTGTGACTAACTGATGTAAGGGAGATTGTCTGAAATAGCAGTCATAGGCACCATGCTACAGGCAGTGGACAGATAAGGCTCCTTGTAGGCACTACATGTCCTCCCTGGGCAGACTGAGTCCTGAATCATCCTCTGGGTACTGCCTACCTCCAGTTTCAATAAGCACATCCAACAGCTCATCCATCTGCTGACTTCGGGTCATCTGCTGCAACAAGAAGGAAAGCAGGGGAAATGGCAAACATCAGCTATTTGAACCCAGATGCAACAACAACAACAACAAAAAACTCAGCTTGGGAGGATGGAAACATCATGAGGGCCGTCCGGGAGAATGCCAAAAGCCGGACTGGTCTGGTTTGTCAGTTTTTTTAGTAGTTTTTGGTAGTTTTCTCTCACAGGATACCAGAGTCATTTGGTGAATCTATTGGATTATTATGCACATCAAATACACCTTTTAATGTACCCTCTAGGTGCATAAAAGCCTGAGAAGCAACCTCAATCTCCCTGGCAACACACAATGAAATGCCTTTCCCCAATCTCTGCTTCAAACTGTCCCCAATTATATTTACTCAAAAGAAAATCCTATAAACTTTAATATTACTTCTTTGATTAGGGTCACAGCCTCCCTCTTCCTCTAGTAAGTCTGGTTGAGCGCCACCTGCTCTTGGGAGTCAACCTTTGGTGCTCTCAAGTATGCCCACTTGAACAAGGTATTCTTTGGGTGCTTCGGACAAAGCTGGGTCATTCACAGATCTCTATTTATTTATTTAATTCAATTTATATTCCGCCCTCCCTGCATCAGCAGGCTCAGGGCGGATTACAATCAGTATAGTAATTTAAAATACATATAACTTTAAAACCAATAAAACCGTATAAATACTTTAAACATACAACAGCAGATTTCTCCAAAAACCACCACCCAACCATCTCCAAAAGTATTTAACAGGCTGAGTGGTAGATACTTCTAGTAGGGGGGAATGTTTTCCTCTAGTCGGCTGGCGGGGAGGCTCAACCAGCATCAACCATACACCTGGCGGAACAGCTCTGTCTTGCAGGCCTGGCAGAAGGATAACAAATCCGGCCGGGCCCTGGTCTCTTTAGACAGAGCTTTCCACCAGGTTGGAGCCAGGACCGAAAAGGCCCTGGCTCTGGTTGACTTGACACTAGGCGGGCCTCCCTGGGACCAGGGACCATTAACAGCTGTTTGTCACTGGATCAAAGTGTCCTCCGGGGCTCATATAGGGAGAGGAGTTCCCACAGATACGCCGGTCCCAGTCCGCATAGGGCTTTACAGGTTAATGCCAAAACCTTGAATCTGATCCGGTTTTTCTTTAAAATTGCTAACACCTGTCCTGTAGAGGTCACAGTCCTGCTATTGTTTACATAGTTTCTTATCGAGGGATGAAAAGAGACGTCAAGAGCCCCTGCCTTAGCCAGGATGGAACTGCTGTTTCTCACTCCCGCCTGTTACTCAACCTCTGTCCAAGTCAAATGTTGATTGAATTTGAGCTTTTGCTTGAACATCTTGAATTGTTTTTCTACGATGGTAAATCTACATTTCGAACCTGTAGCAATGAGCTGATTTCACTCACAGGCCACACAACACACTGAAATCTTCCAAGGGATTTTGCTACATGAGCAGCCATCAGATCAAATAAGCCACAGTCAAGCATAAATTAGCAAGCGCCAGACAGTTACCTGCTTCACTGCATCAGCGTATGGTGGAGGCTGTTTTCCTTCTGGAAGGGCAGCATTTGACTTACAGAAGCTGGGTGACAGAAGAGCATACTTCTGGCCTCCCTGTGTTGGTATCTACCAAGAAGAAAAGTCAATCACAGGAATAAAAAAATCAGGTGAGCAAAGGCTGTGCAGCTCTATGATTGCATCAAAAATCTCTAGACATATTTGCCCCTTGCACATAGGAGTAAACGATCAGTCAATGAATAGAAATTTGAGAGAACAGCAAAGGCAGTTTACCCAGTCTCCCTTGCTATATTTATCCTTCCTGAACTACTGAAAATGTTCTCTATCCCATAAGAGAATGTGTAACAGAAAATAACTTTACTTCTGACAAGGTACCTGTGTGGGGGGGCGGGGGGGAGAGAGGGAGATGGAGGCTCTTATCTTGGATGGGTGGAGAAGACTTGCAGGGGTGTCAAGAATATAATATATCCTGTGACAGGGTCAAGTGGCTGGGGGACCACACCTGGGGTCAGGTGGGCTGCAGGGAGCTAAGAGATGCTGGTGGAGAAGAAAGGGTGTCCAGGTCACATTGAGAAGCAGGCGCTAGGAGGGCAAAGCACACCCCAGGTGGAGCAGCTTTGGCTGATGGCCTGATCAGGGCCAGCAGAGATCTGCAGCAGCACCAGCTGGTACAGGGTTGAGCTCTGCTGGTCGAGGCAGGCTTTAAAAGCAGCAGCATGATGCTATTTGGAGTGGCTAATGGAGTGGAGAGAGGGATTTGCAGGCCATGTGTAGGAAGGGTGGTGGCAACTACTTCCTTGCCTTTATTGTATATTTGGAATAAATGGTTGTTATTGAACTCACTTGTGAGTCTACTGCGTTCTTGGGGAAATGGGACCCATGTAAACTAGACCTTCATTTAGCCTGCAATAGGCCCAGTGCTCCAACCTGCCCAGGAGCCACACTGTCCTGCTGCCTATCCCTACAGAGATGATGGTTGTTCCGTACCGCCAGCAGGTCAAAGGCAACAAGATGCAGAAGTTAAGAAAACTGGGACTGTATAACACTGGAAGGAATTGGAAACTGTGTTACTTAAGAACAGAAGACCCACCTCTGAACCCGAAAGGCCTAGAAAGGTGTTTAGGGGGGGTGACAGCTGAGATGCCCTGTAATTTGAGAAAATGACCTGATCCTGTGTGAGGCACCACCTTCTAGTACTATGCACCACTGTGATTTCTAGATTCCACCTGTGACAGGTAAAAGTTCAAGGGATAGGCTGAGAAACCTTTTCCAGGTGTAACATGTTCATGCACAGCCACACTCTCATCACCTATCCCCAACTTCTAAAATGCTGTGAGCTTGGTAGTACCAACACCAATTTATTGTATGCTAGCAAAAAAAGGAAGCTTGGCTACGTAACGTTTTATGCATTTCCTAGGGTCACCTAGGGATTCGGGAGAACTCAGAATCTTCTTGCTCTTATCCTCTCTCCTGCCTGGTTCTCAGGCAAAAGGCCTTTTCATATAGACTTTCATTCCCTTATTAGCCACAACACCAAACCATTAAAAAGTACACATGAAAGATGTTACATATTCTAAGCTTCCTTACCGGAGTTGTGTGTAAATGGCTGTTTGCCTGTGGAGAACAGCTGCGTCCTTCACCTTGAGTATTGGGGGACACTGAAAGGAGGTAATGGCTGTTTGGTGAGGGGGGAAGGCTGATATGTTGTGGGCTCTTTGCTGCCTCTAGTGGAGAATGCTGGGGGGAGCATTGTGGGCTTAGGAATGTGGAAGACAGTATGCCATTTTGCCCTGAAGATTCCATGCAATGGCTATTTACAAGGCGGGGCAACTGTGGCGGCCCACAGTTATTCAGAGTATCAGAGCTGCTGGTTTGCCCCTTCAAGGTAGCTTGCTTGGATGCAAATGGACAGCTGGACACAGTGTTTTCTTGCTTGATTGGAAAGCCAAAGAAATGTCCGGAGGGTTGCTTCTCCTCTGCTCCATGGCTCCTTTTGCGCTTCTGAAGCTGCATCCTCAGCTCTTCCACTTGCCTCTGCTCTTGCTGCAGTTTCCAGGTTAGCTCGTTGATGACCTTTTGCTTTTCCACCAGCATCTTGTCTTTCTCTGTGTCAACTCTTTCCACTTCCAGCTGCATGCCAGCTCCATTCATGCTTCCTATCAAACTCTCTTCACACCCACCCTGCACAGGTGAAGGCTGCAAGACAAACTGTGGGGAAGACATGGGTCCTTCATTGAAAGTGTCTGGTAAGGAGCCGTTCACTGACAGGTCGGAAGAAGCTGGGGAGATGGGTGGTGTGGAGCTGGTGCTGCCAAAGTGGTAAAAGCCATTGGATAACAGGCTGGCTGAGGACTGAGACTGGTAGCTGGAGAGAGAGCTTGTTGGGGTCACTGGGAAGGTGACTGTAGTTATTTCACTGAAACTGGGCACTGAACCCCCACTGCATTCTTGGAAAGGCCGCAGACGTTCCATCAGAGCTGTTTTTGTACCGGATACGGGAAGGCCCCTTATTCGGAGCTGCTGCCTCAACTCTGACACCTGAAATAAAAGCCCTGTGGTTAGTGACAACAACTGCGCGTATATACTGCTCTTCTAGATAGTTTAGTGCCCCACTCAGAGCAGTTAACAAAATCAATGTTATTATCATTTGCACAATCCAGCTGGGGAGCTGGGGCTAAGAGGAGAGGCTTACCCAAGGCCACCTACTTGAGCTCATGGCAATAGTGGGATTTGAACCTGAAGAGTGCTGATTTGCACCCCAACCACATAACCTCTGTTTGCTCCATCTTTGTGGGAAAATAGCAACCTGGCTGAATCAAGCAGGCCTATTCTGACATCCATCTAGCATGTTTTTATCCTGCCTTTCCTCCAAAGAGCTCAGAGCAGCATATATAGTTCTCCATTCCTCTTTTGTCCTAAAAAAACGTTAACTGAGATTATTTTGCTGACAGAGTTACAGCATATGAGCTGAGTGCAATTGGTTTTTACCTGGACTTTAGCTATAAACTGTATTATGCACCATGAAATAGGCATCTTTAATGTTATCTATTGTTTTGGCATCATTTAGAGTATAAAGCTTTCTAAACTCACATTTCTGGTATAAACCAAAGTTTATGACAATGAGTTTGAACTAGACTTGAATGCCTACTAGGTTCAAGAAATTGTTGTCCAGGATGGGCTTAGGATAATCTTCTAACATTGCAAATATAGTTACAACAAACCTTCTTTAATAGTCCTGAGTTAAGCTGCATTTGCAAATCAGAGTCCATGCAGTGCTATCTGAAAGCAAGTCAATGTCCATTCTGAACTACATAATAAAAAAACCTGTCTTCGCTCTGGTACTGTAGAATTTAGTACAGAAATAATTGTCACTGGAACCCCAAATCAGAAACTAGATGTAGATTATATTTTCAAATGTTGGATGCAAACATAGTACTTAACCTTTACCAGTTCCCTGGATTTCCCAGTGACTGCTATCTAGTTGCAGGAGTGGTTTTAATTTTGAATTTGGAGGATTTAGATGTTACCTCCTGACATGGAAATTTTTACTTACTATTACCCAACACAGAACACTCACTTTTAAGTCATCCAGATTGGATGGCAAAGGACCCGGTTTGAGAGTCGAAATGCAGGGCTGTCCTGAAAAGGTGCCTTTCACAGGAGAAAGAGGACTGTTTGCAACACCTGTTGGGGAAGAGCTTGTGGTTTTGCCCACTTGCTCACTGGGTTGCCTGAAAAACAAAAGGACAGATTTTTTAAAAATTAACATTGATTCCACACACGCTGGATAATGCACTTCCAATCCTCTTTATAAATCATTTGGAACGGATTTTTTTGTGTGCAGAACAAAAAATCCACCTCAAACGATTGATAAAATGCATTGAAAGTGTATTATCCAATGTGTGCGGAATCAGCCAATTGTTTCCTTGTTTATGCTGTTAGAAGGGAAGACGTGGCATCTTCTCCTTGTCCAGCTGATTCAACTTTACCTTTTAAAATAAAACTTGCTCAAGAAATGGTAATGCTTCCCCTGTTGGTTAAAAAGATGTTAAGGATATAGCCACTGAAGGGTAAACGATATTTAATTTATAATTTAATTTGCCTTACTTTGTATTGCATGGCTGTGTATTAAGTTCTTCAGAGGCTTGAAGGCAGAACAAATGGATTTCAACAGCACATCCCTCATCAAGGGCACTGAGAAAGTGTCTAACTCTGGCCAAAATATGTTGTGAAAAAATAATCGTAGCTTCTATAACAAAAAAGTTGTGTGTGGGGGTTGCTGTGGGAACCATTTCCGTTTCCACTCACTTCAGCTGACTGGCGTGAGCGCCAGGGTAGTTGAAATGCTGATGGTGCCGGTGCTGCTGTTGCTGACTGAGGATCTGGAGCTGTAGGAAGAGCTGCTGCTGCTGCAAGAGCCTGGCGTAGGCCGAGTCCATGGGAGGAGGAGACTTCTCGGCCTTCTGGTCAGGAGGAATGTACTGGTGGTATTTAAGCTTCTTCACTTTGGGCTTCGTCTCCTTGGGCTTTTTGTGGCGGTTCTTGCTGTCACTTGAGGGTTTTGACTGTACAGTGACACAAATAACAATTCAGTCAGAGAGCCTTCGATGTACTTGGGTAGGTGATTTAAGATGACCCAACCAATTAGTCACCTGCGTGAACTACTTTGTCAGCCTCTCTTTGGAGACTATCACGTTTTTCTGGACTTCAAATAAAGCTCTGTGGCTGCTGTTTGGAGATAACATCGGAATAGTGCATGACAATGTAAGAGAGGCCATACTAAGAGTTGGTTCTCTCTGGTCTTTTCTATTTGTTGGGAACTACAAAATATGATTGTCCTCTGTCAGTTGTGAAAGACTTATTCATACTTTTAAAAATACCTCAAAGTAGCAACCTAATCCTTTCCTGGGTGCTCCTTTTGATTATTTTAAAGACACAGGGTTAAACTACAAGTGACGCATGACACAGGTTGGACACTTGTCAGCTTCCCTCAAGTTTTGATGGGAAATGTAGGCAGCTTGGCGGAATGTCGGACAAGTGACAGTTGAAAAGTCCATTGGACAGCAGTTGGAGAGCCAAGCTGCAAGACCAGGATGCCTACATTTCCCATCAAAACTTGAGGGAAGCTGACAAGTGTCCAACCTGTGTCATTTGTCACTTGTAGTTTGGCCCACAGATACCTAATATGTACTCAGGTTTGTATACTCAAGGATAATTTTGAAGAGCAGCATTCCATCAGACTCAATATCCTCTTCACCCCATAGCCAGGACCAACTAAAAAACTTGGGCTGAATATAAGCACTACATATTATTGGACTGCCAACTTGCCCTCTTAGCTTAATTATCTGGGTTCTAATTCCATTGCCATACATTTCAGCTGAGCTTTTTTTGTGATGTGCAATGAGGTATAGTAACTCCCATCAGCAAACAAAGCCAACACTGCTATAGTCTTTGTCTTGCCTTCCCCTGATCTCCCTAGATGCAGGTTTTGTTGTTTTAGATTGGCACTATTTCTTGTGTATCTTTACAAATTTTCTTCCCCAATACTGAGACAGCAATGCCATACCTTTGCTGATGTGGCAATAGGGACTGGAGGCGTCTGTTGCCCGTTCAAGTCTTTTGGACTTTCTGGCTGGCTATTCTGCTGAGATGTCACATCAGCAGTATCATTTTCAAAGGTACTGGAATGGTCCTGAAATCAGAAGCCCATCGAATATACATTTTTTAAATGACTATTAATATGTACACTTTCAAGGAGTCTATTCACAGACAAAGATGCAGAGGAGTTAGCCGTGTTAGTCTGTAGTAGCAAAATCAAAAAGAGTCCAGTAGCACCTTTAAGACTAACCAATTTTATTGTAGCATAAGCTTTCGAGAATCAAGTTCTCTTCGTTAGATGCATCTGACGAAGAGAATTTGATTCTCGAAAGCTCATGCTACAATAAAATTGGTTAGTCTTAAAGGTGCTACTGGACTCTTTTTTATTTTATTCACAGACAGGCATCTTCAGATAAATATACATACCTGGCTCACACTACCAGTCCCACCGGTTCAGATATAATTGTCTTTGTGCACTTTGTTTACCTCTTTTTCTTAATTTTGGTTTGATCTATAGGTTAGCTAATCCCCTTGAGAGGCAACATCAATCTCCTGATACATTGCCTATTGCAACTTGTAACATGGCCAATGTAACATGAATGAAATTTTCCCAAAGTGAAACCAAGACCATTTTCACATGTCTTAAACGCCATGCAAAATCACGCAAAACTCATGGAATGGGCGCCCGTTTGAACAGCAACGCTGCAGAGGCAACTCCCTGTGGCAAACCATTTGTATGAGTTTCTCTTGATGTGGTCTGGGCAATTTTAACCACACTAATGCAAACTGCAAGAAAAGAAGGTTCGTATGGGCATGGTTAAAATTGTCCAATCCATGTGAGAATCCACACAAACAGAGTATAAGAAGCAAGGACTGGTAGCAATTTGTGGATCCAGTTCAAGGGTGTGGAGGGCAAGGGCGAGGCGACAGAAGACACAGAGCCACCAAATAAGAGTTCAAAAGGCCACAGCTTTTTTGATTACAGCTTTACAGCGTACTGGCACCATATGGGGGTTGGATGCAAGCATTGGCTGATGAGCCCCCATCTCTCAGCCCATCAGCTGCGGGGAGGGGGGCCATGGGACGGCAGTCAGTGGGAATGCATGTGGGTGTAAGCCAGTGTGTGATTCCCCTGCCATCTGGGAATGAGAATGCCTCGGCAACCCCTGCACTGGGCTTGCCCCTTAGGTGCCTCGCTCCCAAGATCCCTTAAGGGGATCCCCATCCATGGGGAAACAATCTCAACCAGGGGTATTTCCCCCCCCCAAAGGATCCCTGCCTCATGCCACCCCCACCCCAAAAATTGTGACAGAAGTGTAACCAGCAACCAACAACCCGAATGACTGAAAAACCCCGGACCACAGAAGGGAGAGGCCAAACTCCATCTACGCCAAGTCCCCACAAAGCTAAGGGGTGGGTGGGCAGAATGCTGATCATAGGCAACTGTGCAAGAGGTGTGGCTGGCTCTCCTATCTAAGCCCCACCCACAGACCAGATTGGAGCCTGCACCGGCCAGGTCTGACAGCAATGGGCCCTCCCACTGCTCAGTCAGGCTGCCGCTGATTGGCCAGCTGGGCAGTTTGAGCCCATTGGCTCCTGCACCTTGTGAGGAGGCTGCTGGGAGCCGCCCAGGTCAGCCCGCATGGTGGCTGCCTTATCCCAGTCCTGCACCCCTACAGCTCACAATCAGTACTCCCTATGAGTCTGGAGGCTTGGGCTTCTCACAGCAGTGAGAATGGTGCAGTTTCATAATTCAGCTACCAAATCCTAACTGCTGTTTACAAACTGTGTTGCTCATGAGGAAACTAGCTAAAATAAAATGCACTATCAACATATGAAATAATTACCCCAACACACAAACATTCCAGCTTTCACTGTAGAATCACAGTACAGTCCTAAGTGGAGTTATACCTTCCTGAGCTCATTGATTTCAATGGACTTAGAAGGGTATAACTCTGCTCAGGATTGCAGTACCAGTCTCCTGCTAGACGATGGATTCTAAGGAATAGGAATACTGCTAATTCTGAATTGGGATTGTGAATTCTTGCAAGGATGTCAACATAACGCACAGGTACTTGGAACACTCTGGCACCCTAAATATATATATATACAACGTATGTAAGAGGCACCCGATTTTTGAGTCTTCATCACAATCAATTCAACATTTTGGGGTGGTTTAGGACTCTCTGCCATAATATTTCTACACAGCTCAGGCAATTGTATTTATCAGGCCAGTGTTATTAGGGAAACCAAATGGACTATTGTTGGGCTCTCTGCCATAAGTGCCTGGAAAATGGAGGTGCCCCATGCCAAGTACACTGTGTAACAGAGCTGTGGAATGGAGGCGGGCAGCCCAAGCCAAGAATATGTCGTGTTCAGGTTAACAATGGTCCTGGATCCTTCGCAGGACACCCCAGTGTTTTATGTAACCATCAGAGGCTAACCTTTTCGATGATTTCCTCCTTAGGCTACAGTACCCTCACAGAGATTTGGGCGGAAATTCTATTTTTTACCCATTTTCAAAGCTTGGGGAGAGAAATCTTTTTCTTTCTGGGACTACCAGTTTTCTGTTAAAAACTCTTGCTGTGATTGTCTGATAATCGATACTTTCCACCAGGGCTTTTTTTCTGGGAAAAGAGGTGGTGGGACTTAATGGGTTGCCCTCGGAGAAAATGGTCACATGGCTGGTGGCCCCGCCCCCTGATCTCCAGACAGAGGGGAGTGTAGATTGCCCTCCGCGCCACTCAGTGGTGCGGAGGGCCATCTCAACTCCCCTCTGTCTGGAGATCAGGGGGCGGGGCCACCAGCCATGTGACCATTTTCAAGAGGTTCCGGAACTCCATTCCCCCGCATTCCCCCTGAAAAAAAGCCCTGCTTTCCACAGCTGAACTCTGGAAAACTGGTTCTGCACGTTTGCTGTGAACCAGCTGTGCACTTCACTGATTAGCTGGACCCTACATAGTCACTAAGATCCCCTCGATCTCAGGCAGTTTTGCACTTCAACAAAGTTATCCTTCCCCGCTTAATAAGGCAATGATGGACGAACAAATGACACTTTCAAAAGCTTTTCTTAAAGTTTGATAGGTATGTTCTGTTTGTAAAAGTTCTCAAAGCCTGACTGCTCTCCTGAAGCATGACACATGTGGTAACATCACAACAAAAGAATTCCCAAATGCTCAGCCACAGGGATAGAGTGAACATATGGCAGGTACACTGAAGACGGCACCGTGTGTCATGTCAGTGTGACAAAGCTTTAAAAAAAACAGAAGGGGGGAACCTCAGACATTTCAGGTAGAAAAGAAATGACCAATGATGGTGCAATGAACTTTAGAATATTCTACGTGGTGGCTCTAACTACTGAAGACTGATCGCCCAGAGGGTTTTGTCACCACACTTCTGAGATCATTTGGCAATATGTGGGAAAAGGGAAAGTGGTGTCATTCATCTCACTGCACAGCCAGAACGGCAAGACACCCTCCACGCCCTCAGTAAACTATTATCTATTTCCATTGGGTGCGTGGCTTCATAAAAGGGTAGCATCTCTTTTAATACAATGTGATGTCTTATTTTCCCAGTATGGGATTATTTAATTCATCTGGATTGTCCTCAGTGTTTTACCTGAGTTGTCCCTGACACTGAGGGGAACCCTGCTTCTGAAATTTTGGTTCCTGCTGCTGATTCCGTGGATCCCTCCGAATCTTCACTTCTGACTTGCTCTGGGGACATCCCATCATTGCTGCTGTCTTCTTCAAAAGCAAAGGCATCTGAGGATTTTGAGAACTTTACCTGGGTATCTTAGGTGAGAAATAGATAAAAGTGATGCATTATCAAAACAGATGGAAATAGTGCTGAGTTTCTCACAACTATACAAATAGCAGACTAGGCAATGAGTGATCTCTTTACACATTAATATACACAAGTTCCACTTGCACAAGATATTGTATAATACCTAAAGCCTCCCTCTATATTACAGTGCCTAGAAATTGGTTGTACACAGGGCTTTTTTTCAGCTGGAACACAGTGGAACGGAGTTCCGGCACCTCTTGAAAATACTCACGTCTGGTCCCCCACCCCCCAATCTCCAGACAGAGATCAGTTCCCCTCATTTCCCTCTTGAGAGTTCCACCACCTCTTTTCCCATAAAAAATGCCCTGGTTGTACAAGATTTAAGCAGAAATGCAAGTGGGGATACAATAAGCATGATTTAGTGCAAGCAGCTACCACATTCCATTGCTTAGGAGTTTTTTCTAGCACAAGCAGGCTTTTTCTGCTGGATCCATCCCACAGTCTCGAACTCTGGTTACTGGATGTATTGCTCAGTTTCCTAGTAGGTTTTGATCTTTCAGCAGAAGCTGCTTACACATTTTCAGGGTATATTGCACCCATGAAGTTCCAAAGACCCGTAAGAATCCACAAAGCATACTTCTCTCTTAGATGCATCATTAGTTTTTTCTTAATTTTTAGTACAAAATTTCACAGCTCTAAGGAATGTAATTGGTATCCCTTGTTTCATGACACAGTGCCTCTGTTTCAGCTGAATTTATATGCTTAAAGCATAGGCCATTGGTAAACATTTCTCACCACAGGTGAGAATATATACAAGGGACTTAGCAGGAACATGTCCCAAAATAACTCCTAATTTGTACTATTTTACAGATCTAGACCGTTCTTTATTTTTGAAATTTTCGAACAACAACCTGATAGAAAAACGCCATGAAGATCTCTTCCTGGGACAGATGTTGCTTCCTCAAGAATCCGTGTGGATTATGCCAGATGATGCCTCTCTGCCACTCAGCATACACAAGGAGTTCTGGAAAGTGTTCCAGCACAATATCCTGCAATCTAGCAGGCAAAAACGCTTGACCCTTGGCTTCTGTTGATAAGTAAAGTGCTGGGAAAGACAAGCTCTATCACAAAAGCCCCTGAAAGGCTGAAAGCCAGAAAGTGAGCAGGGGAAGGAAGGAAGATTCCTGCTGCACGGTGTAATCTTTCCAGGGCCATGTCTGGCTTTGATCAAGTGTCTTCCTGTTCAGCTAGTTAAGAGACATGTTTGTGTGTGTGTGTGTAGGGGAACAGGCTGGAATGAACCATGAGAAGAATACTAGAGTCCTGGTGGCGCTTCTACATGGATCTGTATTTCTTCATGGGAATGACTCCAAAGGCATTCCCATGGAGAAAAAATACATTGGAAGAGGTTCTCTTCCCTGCAACGCTTTTCGTGTACAAAGTGCAAGGATGGCACTACCTTTGATGGCCTCTTTCACAGCTGAGTCAACAGGAATGATATTCTTCTCCACCAGCTCCAGAGGACCTGGCCTAAGAGCAATCTTTTCGTTCAGATTGTCTGCAAGACGGGCTCTTTTTAGTTTCATCTGAGTACCTTGAATGGACCCCTCGGTGGCTGAATCTGGAAAGGCAATATGGACAATGTCAGCTCTTACAAGGAAGTGGCTGGCCGTATGTCTTGTAGATACAGAATGTGAAATATTCTTCTATCACAGATTTTCATGTTAGAGCAATTATACAAAGAGGAAACAATCCAGGTCTTTTCCAGGAAAAAACCAGCACACAATCATGATGCACAGCATCCCACTTGAACTGTAGAATGATGGTAGGTACTTACCTTTGACCAAAGTTAATCATTTGCCACAGAAACCAATGATTAAGGGTGTGCCTATATGGGAAATTATTCCCATGGCTGATTTGACTGGCCAGGATTATTAAAAGTACTTGCTTGTACAGTGGTGCAGGTTGCTCAACAGCACATTTAAAGGGTGCTTACTGTGTGCACAGCATGGCTTCACTGAAGTCTGAACACTGTACTTACACATGAGTTCTCAGCTCTAAACATAATGCTGGGCCAAGGGGAATTCTATGCAAGTGAGCTGCTCTGGCATGCCAAACATGCCGCTTAAATGGGGGCCGTTTCCACATGTCCTAACATTGTGCAACGCTTATGGAATGAGGACGTCTTCACGGCGCAATTTCTGATATCATTGCGTCATGATCCTGTTTCCGTGCCGTGATGATGTCAGAAATCGTGCCCCGAAGATGCCGTCGTTCCATGAATGTTGTGCAACATTAGGATGTGTGGAAACAGCCATGGTCTCTAAAACTAAGGAATTATGAAGGCTTGGTCTGAGTTCTCCACCTTGTTTTACAGTCAGACATGAGTTGTGTGAGTATTCTTCAACTTATTCCTGTGCAGTCTGGTTTGAATGGGAACCCTTAGATGTGAAGAGAAGAAGCTTCAGTATTCCCTTCATGCCATCTTCTCCATCTGAAAAGGTCCTGTGTGTTTATGCTATTTGGCCTGTTGTGAAAACCCATACATTCCCTGTGTACTCTGTAATGTTTGAACCAAGGAAAATAAGGCAATGGGTTTCATGATTTCCCTCCTGGATGGACTGTGCCATCTGTGCTGCCCCAGGTGGATCCAAACAAAAACTCACTGCAGACATACCTCTCATGTCAACAGTGGACACCAGACCACTTTTCCTGATACTCAGGGCCAAATCCCCATCCAAGTAAGCAAGCATTGGCAGCACTACTGGAGCCAGCAGTGTGGAAGAAGACGGCAGGTATGGCTGAGATGCTGGTAATGTTGCCGGGGCCTGGCTTACTATAAGTGTGATCAAGAGGTGGGGACAAAATATCCAAGGAGACTATACAATATTGATTTATCAATCACAAACTTTCAATAAGCCTTTCCACAGTGAAAGGGTTCATTTATAAAAAGTCAGCTCCTAAATATAACCAACCAAGCTTATATTAAGCAGTGTCCATCCTATATAATACTTCCTTGTCAAGTGTCCTTCCAAAATATCTTTCAGGCAACAAACCGTCGTGGCCACGTGGGTTCCAGCCGACGGACAACAAAGCTCCTGGAGGGAGAACCGCTCCTTTTGACAGACCAGAGGAAATCGGTATCAAGTCATTATCAATGCACTGTAAATTATTGTGAAGGATTATATTGCACTTTAAAGAGGCTCGTGAAGAAGCAAAGTGGAGTGAAACGGGATGTGATTAATGCTGGCACACCCGTTGCCAACTCTCCAGGAGCGGTTCTGCCTCCAGGAGCTTTGTTGTTCGTCAGCTGGAACCCACGTGGCCACGATGGTCTGTTGCCTGAAAGATATTTTGGAAGGACACTTGGACAAGAAAGTATTATATAGGACGGACACTGCTTAATATAAGCTTGGTTGGTTATATTTAGGAGTTGACTATTCATGAATGAACTGTTTAATTGTGGAAAGGCTTATTGAATGTTTGTGATTGATAAATCAATATGGTATAGTCTCCTTGGATATTTTGTCCCCCCTCTTGATTGTATTTAGGAGACTATCCCCCCCCACCTTTGTTTGTATTGATCCTTGCTATAAGTGTGTACAAATATAGCCCTTGTCTCTCCACCCCCACCACCTCTACACACACCTTTTTTCCTGGCATCTTCACAGATAGATGCTCCATTTTTTTCAGCAGATGGGCCAAAAAGATTACCTGGCTGCCCCTGCTCTAGAATTACAGAATAATGCACTGTTCTGATTACAAAGTATCATCATGCAGGCATTAACGGTGCTTTTTATTTTTCTCTCCTAAAGTAGGGATTAAAAAGCCTGATGACTGAAGCTGACCATTCTACTACTTGGTTCAGTGCTGAACTAGATACAGCATGAAAACTGTATCCGGCCGTGAAAGCCTTTGACAATATAGCATGAAAACTGTTACAAGTACCTTCCTGAGTGGGATTGCCCCGGCTACAGGAAGTATCCAAAGAACAAATGGAAAGAATACAGAACCACACAGGAGAAAACACAAACACGGGAGAACAGCGCTTCCAGTCTTACCCTGTAAAATGTGCATATCAACCAGCTCCGAGGATACGGGTCTGTTTCGGATCTTGTGCTTTAAATAATCTTCAGTCTAAAGAACATAAGTACAGAGAACATTACATCATTGGATTGGCTTTAGTGTATCAGGCGATGCTTCAGACTTGGACTAACCAACGCACATTTCATTTAGAATTTTGTTCAACGTTTTTAAACAACTATCTACAACTCCTTTTAGAATTAATATGGATATTGGACTTTTGTCTGATTTTGAGGCACTCAGTTCCTGCAAGCCAGAACGTTTTGGAAATTTCGCAGAATATAAATTACCTGTAATTGATAGAAGGGAATCACAAAAGCAAGCCCCGGAATACAATATATGCCCATTCTTGCTTATGACACAGCTCACATATGAAAGCACACATTTCAGCCCTGCATACAAAGGTATAACAGAACTAACTCATGTCTCACATTTGCAGGAATTTAATTGGTGTTTTATGTTGTCGTCTTTAGTCTTTTGAATTAAACTGATGCACAGCTTCATGTTCTGTGTAGATAAAAATTTGCAAACTGACTTCTCTCCTGTCCCTCAGATCCAAACCTCTTAGAACATATTCTGATGTTGTCTCTCCCCCACCTCCGGCCGCCCTGCCATTTCCAGCAAAAACTTGGTATGTAATTTTGATTCTACTCCTGCTATGTGAATGAATCCGGTTTGGGGCTTTTGACTCATATAATCCTTTCTTTCTTCCAGGCAACCAGCCAGTAGAAGTCTTTGAAGGGAAACATCAAGATATTAACCTATGCCTGAACACTAAAATGTACAGCACTTCAAAGATACTTGAAATCTTCTAAGCACATTAATTCCTTATATTAGTTGTAATTCCTCATATTAGCCATGAATTTTTCCAGGACACACACAAAATACTATAATATGGGCCTTCTTAAAACCTTTGTAGGTTTTGGTAAACTACATGCATTCTTACATGCAGCATTTTGAAACCCACTTCACATATTTTTGTAGTGCGTGTAGAGTCAAAGGGCCAGAAGAGAATCCTGAAGCCTGGCACACTAACTTTAAACAGGTTCATTCTCATCTTAACTTTGTACAGATTAACCAGATGACAATGTGAGCAAGAGACGAAGTACATGAGGATGTGCACGTGAAGGCAGTCACAATGTTAGCTGGGAAGCTGAGTTTTTAAAAGAGATCGGAAGGCTCTGTCAATATCCTCTCTCTACAGATCCAAGGAAGATGGCTCCTCAGAGGGTTTGTTTATTTCCTCCTCGCCTCCTAGAAGGGGAGGTGAAACTGACAAAGCCTTCTGGGGGCAAAGAGGAAATTAACAAACCCTCTGAGCAGCCATCTCCCTGGCTCTGTAGAGAGGGGAAATTGACAAAGCCTTCCAATCTCTTTTAAAACTCAGCTTCCTAGCAAACATTGTGACTCCCTTCACATGTGCAACCTCGTGTAATTAGTCTCTTGTAGCTTGGCTCTCAGTCATAAACTGAGGTGGAAAATGAATTCGGCTTAAAGTAACCATATTAGATGGAACTGAGAAGTAAACTATGATTATCATTTCCAAGCCAACGGGGCATCTATGATATGAAAATGTTTTATTATATCTGTCTATCTAGCTCAGCACTGTCTGTTTAGGTTGCTCCAAGCAGACAGAGACCTTCAATTTTCTTCTGCTGTTTATCAGCACAGGCAAGAGGAGTCTCTGTCTGTTCTGAACAGAGAAAAGGCACCTCCTTATGCTCTCTGTCATCCCCTCTTTCCACTGGGTGTCTAGGGGCAATGTCAGGTGAAAGTCATCCCTCTTATCCTTGTTGTCAAGGGCCTCATTTGTTTTCTTTGAAGGTACAATAAACACCAGTAGCCTAGATTGGGAGGACAAACTGAAAAACAGAAAGAGCCTTGTCTTGAGGAGGGGAGCTCTTTCTGTATATACCTTGGAACCTCCAGGCACAAACGTTGCACTGCCCTCAGTTCCTGAGCAGTGTGCAATATGGGGAGTGTGCAGCTAATGAAAAAATGAGAATATGCAACCTCAGCACCCATGCAAATTGTTGCTCAGCACAAAAGTGGCAGCAAGACAAAAAATTCAGTCACCCTGATGGCCGGGAAGCAAGGAAGTCTTGGGAATGTGTTCTAGTTCCTCTAAATGTGACTTGATCACCAGACAGTCCACTTTGGGAGGGGGGGAATGGCCTCTTAATCTTATCTTTCCCATTAGCTCTGATTAATGGTGCCTAAACTATGCTTGATAACTGGTGCCAGCAAGAGCCAGAGCACTGGTCAACAGCCCAAAGACACTTTGCTGTGTCTCAAGAAAAGGATATTGTGGTGTACTACAGACATTTGGTTCAAGGCTTCACTCTGAAGCCTTTCTTTCATGTTCTGCAAAGTTCAGCATCCAGGATCTACATCCAATTTCTCCTGGAATACATGCCAACATTTTAACCCCCAATAAAACTACATAGTAGTATGAAGTGGCATGCAGAGGAGCTGAGCCTGATGAAACGTGAGTGTTTTTATTATCCTCCGTTCAGTTCCTGCTCAAGGCTTGTCTGAGGGCCAAGCTACACGTGACGAATGACACTTGAATGGCAAGTGGATTGAGTGGAGGGCAAGTGAACAGGGAGAAATACACTTGCTGTTCAAGTGTCATTGGTCATGTGTAGCTTGGCCCTGAGTCTACAACATTCTATCCAGATAGGAGGTTAGTTCCATTAACCTCCACTCACAGATACCTATCTAGGTGTTACCTTAGCTCTCTCCAAAGTCTTCTTTTGCTCATGGAAGGTAGAGGGGCTTTTCAATGCTGTATTCAGAAACAATACAGAAGAACAATTAATCCATTCACAGCCTCACACATCTGCAGCAAAGATCTTTTTAAAAAGCCATACAAATAAGCCACTCTTTATTGCATTAGCTAAAAGTAAATGAAAAAAAATGCCACAGAGATTTTTAGCATCTTTGCGCCATGTTGCATCTACCTGGACTCCTTATTAGTAAGGACCACACAACCCACAATGGCCGGAGGCAGGCTTTGCCCTCGCTGCTACATACAAAGGAATGAATGGCAGTAATTCATTTATATTGGAGAAAGTAAAGGGCTGGACAGGAAAACCATTATGATTTGAGCCTTTTTCTGTCTGCAGATCCTCACCCAGAGACCTGACAGACAGACAAAAATGTCTTCCTTATCATTCTTCAAAACCCTTGTTTAGAAAAAACAAGCTAGATTTATTTTGAAATTCCTAAACATACCCTGATGGAAATCCAAAGGGATTCTGATCAACAGATCACAATCCTATTCCTCCTTTTAGTATTAATGAATTCCTCACCAGGAATTTTCTCCTTGCTCTGCTCCCCAAAAAGGGGGAAAGGGGAGGCTCAATGCTTCCATATGCTTAGTTGAATCTCACTCTCTGGGCCATTTATGAGTCTTACTGGTTGTTCCATTCACCTTGGGTTAGATCATGAGAGCCAAGCTTCTCTTTTCTCCAAAGTTGCTCAAAAAGTCATAGAACTTTATCTTATAGCTGGTTAGCTTATACTTTTGGCTGAAAGATGCCCAGAATTCAAAAATAATTATTGTGGACAAAGCTTAGGCCTTCATTTTAGGCTGAATTTATTTTTTCACTCAGACTATGGGACTAGCAAAGCAAATGCCAGCAAGGACATTCTTTGCATGCTTAGATTTTATATGTATATAATTAAATTTTAAAATACAGCACAACGGATTTTGACGAATGTCTTCTTGAGTCCCTGACTGATTAGTACCTCCTTTCATGCAATGGGTTTGTAGTCAGATTTATGAGTCACTTTACATTGATGTAATTGGATGAGCTAATTTAACTGGATTCCGAAAAAGGAATGATATTTGTTTTGTGGAAAACACAAAACCCAAGTAGCAAAAGGCTAAAACGGCAAAAGATGCAAATGAGAAAATGAGCAAAGAAAGAAAAGTCACAGAACATCTAAGAAAGCAATTATAAATGGGGAAAAGTCAGTGGTGAAAAGCACGATGAGAAGTGGAAGGGATTAGAGTAAAATTATAGATCAAGAATGATACACCTTCCTGCTTTCGTATGTTGTAAGAGCAGCCAGAGAATCTGGAGTTCCAGTGATGTGACCTATAGGGTATGGGGATAGTTGCAAGTGCTTCGATTAAAACCCCAATAAAAGAAATGAATAAGGAAGGAAACCAAAGTTGTTGTTCTGCATAGCCCAGTTCATACACACCCCTACAGTTAGAATAGTCCCATAAGAGGAGACAGTGAACAGAAAACAAAATCCTTTGCCACGGTATGGCATGTTTCTGGAAAAAATAAAGAGGCATGGCTAGCTTCGGAGAAAATATTCATGTCTGCAACGAGCTGAATAGATCGCTTCTTCTTTGCTGGAAGTGGACGCGGTAACTGAACAGAGGAAGTTAAAAGTTTGGAGTTACTCCCAATGAGAAGAAATGAAGGACACACAACCTCTGGACAAACCCAGTTCCTGACTGCGCAGTTGGCAAAATTGTATAACTTTGAGGCTTTTTTTTCAAGCTTTGAGGGTTTTTTGGAAAACACTCAAAATAATTTTTTATTTTTATATTTCAATTTATATAAAATATATATATTTTAAAATAATGAGGTTTGCGATAGCAATCTGAACTTGTTTCATTTTTCCTTTGTTCTTGGTTATAAACAAAACGAAATATATTACTTTCAGGTAGGAAGTTAATCAGAAAGTAATTATTTACTATAAAAAAACCCAAAGAATCATTTCAAAATCTTACAGTTTAAACCCATTTTAATGTTAAGGAATTGACCTGAAGAGTTCGTTTGTTGCTCAAGAAGGAGGGTATCAGTATGGCTCTGGTAGACAGAATCACTGGACTTGTTTATAAATATATATACATGTTTTTTATATGTGTGATAAAAGTTAGTGATACCATTATCTCGTAGCATTGCTATGATCACCTTATGAATGCGAGGGGAGGGGAAGGGAAGGGGAGAGAATGAAGGTGACATCACAGAAAAGCCAGAAGAGTAAAGGAAACGCTAGAAGGACATTAGAGGAAAGCTGGGACACCACTGCCTTCATTGCCAATAAGCAGTTCTTTAAATTATATCCTGTTCTTCCTTCATGCGGGACTCTCAGTGATCCTCCAATCAGGCACTGACCTTACTTAATAATCAATAAAGAATCAGATGTTTTCAGGCCATTCACTAGGCAGTGACTGCATATGGACGGATCTGAATATCTACATACCTACCAGTACATCATCCCTCATTTTCTCCTGATGAGTATCTGGGTGTTCAGGAGATATAATTGTGGTGATGCACCAATACAATATTTCAATAAGACACGATTTCAATCCGGCAAGGGCATAAGACCATTTCAGACATTGTATGTCCCTTAAGTACATTTCGAAAAATTCATGTAGAGCTATAGCAAGAGCTGTCTAAAGACTTGCAATGAAATGGCCAAATAGTTCATGTATTTTATACACACGTCCAGCTTTCCTGATACTTTTAAAAATGCAACTCTTTCCTCATTACTTGGCTGCTTTCCTATGTGCTTTTGTAAAACACAATTTTAAGGGGGAAAGGAGATGCAAACTTGTTTCTTAGGGTCACTCTACACATTACTTCATGAGTTTTCCACGGAACCAACGCATCCTCTGTACAGTCACACAGCAGCTTTGGGGAATGGCTTATATTAAAAAGGAAAGCTCAAATGGGCTTGGAAAGCTGCTGCTGAGGGAGGGCGAGCTCTTTCTCCCAAGCTTCCCTCCCTCGTGCAAAAACAGTGTATGTCGGGCAGAGTTTTCCCATTTCTGCTGCCGTATGTAGACAAAATGCCCCCACGTGCAATAGACAAAATGGAAAACTCTCCCTCGCACACTTTCTCTTAGTAGCAGCTTTCTGTACCCATTTGGACTCTCCTTTTTTAATATAAGCCATTCCTCAAAGCTGTTGTGTGACTACACAGAGTACAGGTTGGCCCCGTGAAGTACTTGTGAAAGAAGTAATGTTTAGAATGACCCTTAGTACAGTGGAAAATCAAGCCAGCTCTTTGAGATTGTAGAGAACCATTTACCTCTGTGGCCTAAAATGAATGCTGTTGTTCCTGCTTCCATATCCCTTGTCACTTTCCTTCTACCTCTGTTTGAGAAATAAAATGCCTTTGAGGGGGTAAACTAGCCATTTTTATGGGGTGTCAGATCATCTCCTGACAGCTGGCAAACCCCAACGACACCTAATTTTTGCAGAACATGACAGTTAATTCTGATAGCAGAATAGGAATGAAACTGCCAAAAATTCCAGGCAATGCATTAAATAAACAGTCTGTACAAATCCACTCCACAATATTTCACATGCTGTACCTGCACTACATACACTGAAATATCCTATGCAGATGCCAAACGGCTACATGCACCATTTGTATGGAAACGACAGACATTCCATGCCAATAATGAAGAACTTTGCACAGGAGGTGGGTGAACAGGGAAGCAACAGCAAATTCTAGCAGCATGCTGCACCCAAAGGCTTATGCAGTAATAGTGGGTGGCTCAGAGTCAGCGTGATCCAGCAGATAGAGCGTTTGGGCTGGGAGACCTGGACTCAGATCCTAGTTTGGTCATGGACTCACTGGGTGGCCTTGGGCAAGGTGTTATCTCTCTCAGTCTCAGTTTCCCCATCTGCAAAAAATTGGAATAACAATGACCTACCTCATAGGGTTGTTGTGAAGCATCCTATTATGGAAGTAATATGTGCTTTAGCTGCCCAAAGCTCTTTGGAAGAACCTACTAGCTTGTTAAGATTTTAAATTATGGTAACTAAATGAAACTGCTAGACTCCAGTTTAACAGTAATTGCAGCAATACACTGGATATGTGATGGCAGAAATCCCACACAGTGGTGAAACAGCTGCCTCTCTCAATCTACTTCTTGTTATACTATGAAGAAATAATGGTGGCAGCTTTACAGTCCTCTTGGGGCAAGCACTACAGAAGAGGAGGTACTTCTGCCAAAACTTTCCCTTTCTTCCTGTAACTGTTCCCTGTAACAGTACCTAGTGCCAGAACAGTGGGTGTGCTAAAGAGGTGCGCACTCATAGAGGCATCTTTTGCCCTTTCTAGAATTGGAGACGGTTGTTGCTAGTGCAATATCAACTTGATGGGCAGCATAGCATGGGCCCTCTGGTGTAACAAATGACAATGAGAGAGAGCAGAGAGTACTCACGTGGCATGACTCCCTGGTTGGTGAGCTGCTCTCGGCTTCTTCGCTGCTGCAGCCGCAACTGTAAAACTGGGAGAAAATGTGTCTTTCAGGAAGGGACCTCTAGGTTTTGCCACAAACAGCTGCATACCTTTCATTCGAGACTTTGTGCTTTGCACTTACAGAAGTAAGGTACAGAGATATATCAATGTGTAGAAAGGGGTCACTCTTTTTGCAATGGCATTGTCGGTCTGTCTTGTTAGCAAAATGCAATTTTCTTATTTTCTAGCTGCAATTATGATTTACGCAGAATTTGTCAAATGACCTTCCCCAACCTCTCCCACCCACCCTGGGATAAAAGTTAACTCTTTTATAATATAGCAGTAATACACAAATCATTGAAGCTGTAGCTGATTTTGATTTTGCTAAGCTAGAGAACAGATATGAAAAAGTAATGAACTGGTTTTTAATTCTGTTGCTTATTGCTACTTATTAAAGTTAATGCTCCTGTTTTGTTTGGCACAAAGACATGGATTATACATGCTATTAATGGGGTGGCAGAAGATAAAACTTTTTTTTTTGCTTCTCTATATTTATTTATTTATTTATTCAATTTATATACCGCCCATCCCCAGGGGCTCTGGGCGGTGAACTATTAAAATCGATAAAAACCAAAACTAAAATCAATATACAAATAATAAAACAAATTAACAAGGTGCAGTGGTGGTGTTACTGGTGGCAAAACTACTGTAAGTTTCTTTTGTTTCTAAGATTAATGGGAAATGGTTCCGAGGAGAGAATTATGGAAAACATAGTTCTGGAACACAGTCCCCATAGATGTATGTGGTTCCCTTGGTTTATTCATGAAAGAGAAGAAAGGAAAGGGATAAACTAGATTGCAATGCCAATTTATGTGAAGAGGCAGATAAAAAAAGGATTCAAAATTCTAGAGACTGTTGAACAATCCTCTGGAGTAAAATTTTTACATAAATCAAATTAATTCTAAAACTAAAGTGATACATAAAGTAACAGATTTTCAACAAAGAAAGAAATAAACCATCAGTGAATCATCTTGAGCAAGGATGTCAGGGGTCCTTTCAATCAAAGAGTGGATTTCGATAAAAATAAAAGGGACAGTCCAGGAAGTCATTGATTTCTTATAATATAATAATAATAATAACATTCGATTTATATACCGCCCTTCAGGATGACTTAACACCCACTCAGAGCAGTTTACAAAGTATGTCATTATTATCCCCACAACAACAAACACCCTGTGAGGTGGGTGGGGCTGAGAGAGCTTCAAGAAGCTGTGACTGACCCCAGGTCACCCAGCTGGCTTCAAGTGGAGGAGTGGGGAATCAAACCTGGTTCTCCAGATTAGAGTCCTGCGCTCTTTAACCACTACATCAAGCTGGCTCTGCAGGAGGACCAACAGAAATTATAAATAACAAGTGGGGGACATGCAAGGACTTGTAGAGGGGGGGGCTTGTTTCCCCCCCCCGCACTATTTCCTCATAATCCTCATAGCCTCTCCTGCTTCATTCTTTCACACTCAACATACCTTTATCTGCCAGCTAGTCTTCAGCTTTCTCTTCCCTGCCTTGTGAAACCTTTACTCAGGAAAACTATGGCCTAGTAGCACAGTGCTGGCCACCATGCAAGGTCCAGTTGCACAGTGCCAGCTGCGAGGACAGACCTAGTTGTGTGGTGCACTGCTGACTGCCAGGCTGGGCCCAGTTGTGCTGTGGGGAAACCTCAAGGACTCGCAAGGGGCACCTCACTTTCCTTTTTATCCCTCCCCCACTATTTCTTCTTTCTCTCTCCTCCTTGCTGCCCCCATATCCTCAACTTTCTCTGTTTTCTCCTTCCTACCTACCCACCAATCAACCTACATTTTATCTGACCCCATCTTCAGCTTCACTGAACCAACAAGATCTGTCTTGTCAGTTCACATCTCTAGTCTCTGGAGTGAAGTATCCACATATTTGGCCATGCTGAGAATTAGATACATGACTGCAGGACAGGGTTAGCACGTGACCCTTACCATGGCTAACTGCTTTGTGTTTTTATAAATTTGCCTTGAAGAACAATTAGATGCCTCAGTGTGATTGCTCTGTATAACTGAACCGTGTCTAAGCTTGCTTGCAAATTTTTAAAAAATCAAATTCTTCAGAGGTGAAATTTCAAAATACACCTAGCGGAACAGTGAGCTTTCAAAAATCAGAGAAACTGATACGGAAGTTGGAGAAAGGCAAATTGGTAAAATGGTTTCTTGTCTGGTATCGAGTGATATAATACACTCTGCCTCTACCAACACATAAACCAGAGTCTGTTTACATATGTCAGGCGCGATGAGGAGTCTACTCCCAATTGTTCTGCATACAGGGTCTGACCATTCTGAAGTTGATTTTCACCTTTTTTAATTTAATCTTTCCTATTTTTATATTATGAAAGGAGCACTTCAAATGCAAATGTTTTATTTATAAATAAAACATTACAATCAATATATCTAATGGCTTAAATCAAAAACTCTATATAATGGGGCCAGATTACAGTTGCCAATGTCTAGGTAAGGCTTGAAGGTCTTCCAGAATTACAACTAATCTCCAGACTACAGAGATCATTTCCCTAGGGTTGCCAGCTCCTGTTTGGGAAATTCCTGGAGATTTGGGGGGGGGTGCCTGGAGTGGGTGGGGTTTGGGGAGGGACCTCAGTTGGGTATGATGCCATACAGTCCACCTTCCAAGGCAGCCATTTTCTTCAGGGCAACTGATCTCTGTTGCTTGGAGATCAGTTGTGATTCTGGGAGATCTCCAGCCACCACCTGGAGGCTGGCAACCCTATTTCCCTTGGAGAAAATAGTTGCTTTGGAGGGTGGATTCTGTGGCATTATACGCTGCAGAGTTCCCTCCCCTCCAAAAAACTTGCCTTCCTTAGGCTCCCTGTGCAAATCTCCAGGAATGTTCCAACCTGGAGTTGGTAACCCTAGAACAGCTGCAGAAAGAGGAGGTGTTTCTACAAGTCAGGGAGATCTTATTTTTTTAAAAAAATAAGGTAATTAAAGACAATCTAAAAGTTTTAAAATGTTGAGATCTTGTAAAACTACCATACAAGATCTCAGCACGCAGCCAGTTTGGATTGCCTAGATAGCCTCAGACAATAGGCTGCATTTCATTGCCCAGATTATCCAAGATGGGTATTGTTAATTCATTTTGAAATCTGAGGTGATGGGGGGCGGGGATAGCAGGGATCCCAGGTGTCGTGGCAGAGTAATCTCCCAGCTGTTTGCCCACCAGTCGTTGGAGACTGGCGGGAGGTTTCAGACTGCCTGGCGATCACTTGCCCACCAGCAGGCACCCTGTGAACATGCATGGTGCCTGCGATCCTGGCGGACGCAACAACATCACTTTCAAAAGTGAAGTTGTCATGCCCGCTGCAGGAGTGCTCCTGCACTTCGTTTGGAGCTGATTATGGCCCCAAAGGGTGTGGAAGCACTCCTGTGGCCAGCATGACAACATCACTTCCAAAACCAAAAATGGTATTATCCCGTTGGTGCTGGGAGTGCATGCACACAAAAGTGTACACAAAGAGGAGCTTCCCAGTAAGTACCGGGTCCCCTCACTTCTTGCTGGAGGGTATAGGGACCTGGAAACCCAACGGGATAGGGAAACAGGAAAGGCAAAATGGAACAAAAGGTGGGAGCTGAAGGGAAGGAAGAAAGGAAGCTGGAAAGGGGGAGAAGCTGTGGACACAAGGAGGGAAAGAAGGTAGCATGGGAAAGATGACCAACACCATTTCTACATATATAAAGGAAGCTTTTAAAATCTGTCTCCAGTTGTTTTGTTCTGGCCTGACAACAGACTAGCTATTCTTAGCTGACTGTTGTGATATTTAAATATATAATATCATCACAACCATTATATCTGTCCTGTAACTGCAGTGTCAATTTAAATAGGAGTCCAGAGGCACCTTTAAAAACTAAGGGCATTTCTGCACACTCAATTTATTCCAGATTTTGTTAGCAGTTGATCCCCAATCATTGGAATTAATTTGGGTACGGTTCTTCCACACATCTGCTTTCCCTTTGCAATTTTACAGTTGTGGCATCAGTTTATTTTATTCTGCACGTGCCTTAAATAATCAAGATTTTCAAGGGAGGGTGCTGTCATCTTTGGGAATGTCACAGCCCTCCCCCCATTTTTTGCACATGCTTATATCGATAGATCAATATAAGGGCCGAATGAAGAAAAGAAAAGAAAATGAACTCATGGGAGAATCTTTGCATGGGGAAGCCTGAAAGGGGAGCAGCTCCACCACCCATAGCTAAGTCCCCCCCACCATCCAAACCAGAGAGCCCTGCCCGGGCTGACCCAGCACCAGGAGGCAGAGGACAGCACCAGTGAGGCAAACCAATCTCTGTTGGGACACAGCCCAGAGCAGCAACACCTTTGGGCTTTTCAAACCATGGTGCTTTTTCTAGTGCCAGAAGTGGCCACCGCCCTTCCATTGGGCCACCAGGGCTTTTGCAATTAAAAAAATAATCAATTTCATACTGACAGATTGACCTAACATTGTAATAAAGAGTGCCAACAGGTTCTTTGAATTTCCAGCTTTCATTTTTTAAAATAAAACTAAGTATCTTGCCCCTTTACTTGTGGCTGTATAAGAAAAAAGGTATATCTCCACACTGAAAGGGGCTAAAGCCTTACTTTAAAAAAAAATGGAAGCTGAGAATTCAGAGAACCTGTTGCATTCATTATTAAAACATTATTACAACAAAACCAGGATCGAGGGAAAGGAAGTTAGGGGGAGGAGCCGTTCAATGATGACAGTCGAATAATCAAAAAGTCGGTTGGAGGCAGGTGGGTGTGGGTGGAACAAACAACCAAAAGAAACATGAGGAAAAAAATAGACTAAAAATCAGCTTCCAGAAAAAGATTGGAGTAAAAGTGGTTTCAAAAGAACTAGGAAATAAAAAAACAGGGAAAAACCAAAAGCCCCCCCCCCTCAATGCATGCAGAACTCAGGGGATAAATTGAAGCAGTATGGGGCCAGAACTGATGGGGAAACCCCATACAGAAAATCCCTAACAAAATTTATTCCAGGACAAACTGTTGTGAGTTGGTTCCCACTTCATCAGATAATCAATTTGTTTCCAATGCCTCTACCAGCAACTTTACAGGTTCCTTGTCAATGACTTAACATTTAAGACTTAACATTTAACGCTTCCCAGTAATGTTGAAGAATCTCAGCTTTTAAATCAGTGCAGAAATGAATGCAGGGATCTGCTTTTGCAAACAAAACCAGATCTTCCAAAGAACTGGAAAAAAAAACCTCCTCAGATTTCTACAAACTATCTCCAAGAAATGAACCCTAGAGACAAATGGCTTCCTTGGGCACCAGCACCCTCTTGAAAGCTCTCATGATTTGTTTATGCCTGCACAGGCTTAGCACTATAGAGGGATTAAAGCATCTGTTTGTGCACTGCTTTAATCAGGATGTCCAGGAACCTGCACACTTAAGGGATGTCACTTCAACAGGAGAACATGGGAGGAAAGAGATAGGGAGAACTGGAGGAGGCAGCTGCCAAAGGTCTTCGCTTTTCGGAAAGCGTGGCCTGGTTTTTGTGCTCTCAGAAACCAGATGCAAACTTCTGATGCCACTCAAATACACTGTAAATACATCAAAATTCTTTCTTTTTCATGCAAAGCTCAGTATTTCCAGTTCTGGAAGAATGACTTAAATGAGCTGCTGCCATATACATTTGTTTGTTGCAATTATATGAATACCAGAACTGTATCTTGAATACGTATGCTTGGAATTTTAGTATCGCCAAGAATTTTAGTATCAGAGACCGGTGACTTGGAACTCCAGATTTTGAGATTTTCAAAATAATTTCTGTTTCCAGAAGAGCTGATGTCTATATGCCCTATTGAGTACTCCTATTTTTAATGAATTGCAATACTTTCTTGATTCAAACATTGCTAGTAAATTATGTTTATGGTTGTTATGTAGGCTTGCCAAATCCAGTTTGGAAAATTCCTGGAGTACTGGGGGAGGAGTCTTTGGAAGAGAGGCAGCTCAGCAGAGATGTGATTCCATAAAGTCTACTGTAAGGAGAAACGATCTCCGTAGTCTGGAGATCAGTTGTACTTCCAGGAGAAGTCCAGGCCCCACCTTATAGTGTTTTGGGTTTTTTTAATTCACTGCATATACAGGATGGTGCAAAGTTTGAAGAAGTTTGAAGAACCAGAAAAATACAGGATTAAGAGACTTAGGTAAGGATAAATTAAAATAAATAGGAATGGTTTCTTCCTGAAGCTTTATTATGCTTTCAAACCAGCTGGAGCTGGCAACCCGCTGGGAGGATTTTGGGAGAAGCATGCCAATGTCACATGGGCATGCACCGTCCCTTCCAGTGAAAGTTAGAAGTGACACCACGATGTTGCAACGGGTGCTCTAGGCATCGCCCAAAATTCTATGGTTAAACCACAGAGTTTTGGGTGTGCCTAGAGCAACATTATGACATCACTTCTGTTTTTTGTCAGAAGTGACATCGTGCTTTGGGACAATTCTGGCACGCACCAGCGTTGGCCTTGAGGTGCCAGTGGGAAGAGGGTGGAATCACTCCCCATCTCAAACTATTCAATGTGCTAGTAGCTAGTGGAACAGATTAAGTCTTTTTTTGCAGTGAGGAAGGATCAATACTAAGTCGATTCAGCTTAGGCCCAGATTGGAACCACATTTGCCTTTTACTTTTACAAGGCAGACATGTCTAGATGGCAGACAAATGCTTGATTCCTGATAAAAGGCCTCCAAAGATACCAAGTGGAAACTACAAGAGATGGCACTTCATTAGCAATGAATGCCACCTGCCATCAGTATACCATTTTTGCTTCACATTTACTGAATATGTGAGCCATAAAGAAATTCATTAAGTAATATTTTTTGGCTTTTTTTTGGTCTGGTGATTTTTTCGTTTGTTTGTTTTAAACAAATGTTGTGGTTTTTTCTTAAAGAACTAGCAGATGGGGCATGCAGTCATTATTTCATGGCTTCTCATATGGTCTTGCCCTGACCGGGATAGCTAAGGCAAGCTCAATCTTGTCAGATCCCAGAAGCTAAGCAGGGTCAGCCTGGGTTAGTAATTGGATGGGAGCCCTCCAACAAAAACCAGGGTTGCAGAGGGCAGGCAATGGCTAACCACCTCTGTTAGTCTCTTGCCATGAAAACCCTCCATGAGCCGCCATAAATCAGCTATGACTTGATGGCACTTTCTACTACCACATATGCTCTTACATAAAAATAAAGGTCAGAATGGGACGTCACATCATACCAGCTGAGCAGCTCTTAATCTCTTTTTGCACGTTAGTCTGACCATAGAGATCCATGACTAAGGGAGGCTGCTAGGGTGTTTGGATAGAAAATAAACAGTGCAATCCTAAGCAGAGTTACTCCATTCTAAGTCAATTTAAATCAATGGTTTAGGGTTGCACTGAAATTGTACGGGAGTCACTCAAACTTGAGGTTTCTTCCTAAGCAACAAGCTGCAGGGTTAGCTACTTAGAGCCAACTGGCATTTAGCCCTATTTATTCAGTTTTAGTAATAAGGCACAACTCATTACTCAATTACTTTAGCCCTGTTCGGTCATTATTATCTTGGTGCTTAAATCTCACATAGCAAGAAAGTGTGCTACTCACAATCCTCCTGGAAATGCACAGTTGCCATTGTGGGTGAATAGGGCAACACGTATTTTCCAGTTTTGTTACAGGTCAGGCACACACCCTTGAAATTCTGGGATTCCAAACACACACATGGAACCTGGAAAATATGCACGTTGCCCTGTTCCATGTAGCGTAATCTTTGCTTACAGGCAGTTGGAGCACCAAAATTGTAATGCCCGAAAAGGGCGTTTAATTCCTCTGTGATCTGTACCTCCTATTACTACTTCTCCTAAATTACAGAGATGGAGCTACCTGGTTTGAGAAACGAGCTGTGTGCTCCACAATTACAGATTATAGGAATTAACATAGCCCTGTTATACAAACTCTTGCTTATATCACTAGACAGAGTGGTGTAGTGGGTAGAATGTCAGACTAGACTATAGGAGACCCAGGTTTGAATTTGCACCCTTGTAGGGTTGCCAACCTCCAGGTGGGGTCTGAAGACTTGTTATTACAACTAATTTCCTGTCAATATAAGTCAGTTCTCCTGGAGAAAACAGCAATTTTGGAGGGTAGACTCTATGGCATTATGCCCTGCTGAGGTCCTTCCCCTCCCCAAACCCTGCCAGTCTTAGGCTCTACCCCCAAATCCCCAGGAATTTCCCAACCCAAAGCTGACAACCCTAGCATTCTGCCACACAGGCTTGCTGGGTGACCTTGGACCAGTCACACACAGCATAACCTACCTGACAGGGCTGTTGTGAAGATAAAGTGAAGAATGATATAAGTTGCTTTGGGTCCACATTGAGGAAGATGGTAGGATATTAATGAAGTAAATAAATAGAAACTAAATAACCAACAATGAACAACCAAAATTCTCTGAATGAATATTTGTCAGGGATGCTTTAGGCTCACCCTGCATTGGGCAGGGGGTTGGACTAGAAGGTCTGTATGGCCCCTTCCATTCTGTGATTCTGTGAAAACAGTGGATTTAAGATTAGAGGGTTTGATTTAATAACTTTCTGGTCTCTTGCAGTCCAACATATGAACTCCAATCATACACATTAAGTGGGCCCCAAACCTGACAACCTGACACCTCTTAAACTTTTGTTTCCACTGTTAAATGATTATGGGATGTTATTTTTTAGCTGGTCAGGTGTTAATATATACAGAAATTTGAGTGTAAATTTCTTCAGAAGGGAAAGTTATGGTAATCTATAAAATCAATATGGCTGCTTCTGTATTTCTTCTGCTTTCTTCAGCCTAACGTGTAACTTTCGTATGCCCACAGTATGTCCATTTCCAGTCTTTCCTCATAAAGCTGTATCACATTCCAGATCATAGTTCAGGTGAAAGAAATATATATTACCTAGGATTCTCAGGGCTTACAAACTGATGGTCTTTCCTTTTACATCTGTGACAACCATGTTTGCCTACAGTCTGGAGTCACTTTAATAGAGGATTCATGTGTGGAAATAAGTCCCTGAAGCTTTTCTTGGACTGGAGATAAATGACATCCCATTAAACCTCTGTTAAAGGAACAGGACATTTTTGTCCAAACCATTTGCACAACCCTAGTGACAACCACTGGTCACAGCGAGCAAGGATAACTCTAAGGATAAGCCTGAAGATAAAACACAGAATAACCTTCTGCCTCCTCACAGCAGCTTCTCCTCTCAGCTCCTACCTCCTTGCATGGAACATTTGTATTTTACATGTATACGGTAAACTGCCTTGAGCACTAAACATGGTGAAGAGGCAGTATATAAGTTAAACACACACAAACAAAATAAAGAATAAACCATCTGTTCATTCTTAGGATTTTTCACTTGTCAACTTCCAAGTGGGGCCTGGCAATATCCTGCAATTACAACTGAGTACAAGAGATCAGTTCTCCTGGAGAAAATGGCTGCCTTGGAGAGTGAACTCTGTGGTACTATACACCACTGATATCCCTCCCCTCCCCAAATTTCACCTTCCCCACCCACCACTCACCTTAGATTGGACACATCTACAACCGGAGGTGGGCTTAAGGAATCTTTTTTAAGAGAACTTATACTGCTCATGTGTATGTATATATTTTAACAGGCAACCCCACTGAATGTATTATACCCTGCTGAGTTCCCTCCCTTTCCCAGACCACACCTTCCCAAGGTTCCACCCCAAATATCCAGGAATTTACAACCCAGAGTTGGCAACTATACTGCCTCTGTATTAAGGACCAGATTATAAAAGGCAGTCTGAAAAATGCCAACAGCTATGGCACTATCTGGCACTACCTAAGGCCTTTGTTTTTAGCTGGCCCTCTCACTTTGGTATACTGAAAAAAGGTATACTGAAAGTATACCTTTTCTGGCAGGCAATTAATTTGATACTGATTTCTTTGTAAAACGTTGTCTTTTTAGTGCTTTAACTGTGTCTGTCACGTTTGTAAGATGCCTTGCACTAAAACAGAAAAGGTGGCACAGAATTTTTTTAGCTAAGCAAAGAAATAATTTGAATAATAACCTTATTCTCACTTCATATCCTTTCCATTTTATTGTTCCCTCTAATGGAAGGATAATTTACTTCAACTACCCAGCTCTATAACTAAAAGTACATCTCCCTGGTGCATATCTTAATAATGACCAGGAAAAAATTCAATTATAGGCAATAATTTTCTTCACTAACTGTTGTACAAAAGAAGGTGCTTTCTCTAACATTTAGTTCAAATCTGTGCTGCTTCAGCCTGAACTGTGCCTTTTAGTCTTTCTCTCTTGTTCTGATTAACAGTTCTCAATAGCTGCTCAGACAGAAGTAGAGGGAAAAACTGGTACACTTTCTAAGGTTTTACATCTGTTGCTCTGAAAATAAACAAGGCCAACTCTACCATGCAGGCAGACCCTCTTGGGGTAGCACAATTCAATGGACCTAGCCAAGCCAGAAGCAGGGGGGCTGAACTGATTTTGGCAAGGCCACTGTAGAGAAAGCATCTATCTTCAACAGTAATGGCAGAAGTTCTGGGGAATGCTCTCAACTGGCAAAGAGATGCCCTTTCTTTAGGGCACAAAAATCCTGAACTCTTCACATGCAATGCACAGAGGGGTTTAGCACTCGCAGCAGCCAAGCTGCGTTCCAAATAAAACAGAGACATATTCAATTACCTGAGTTAAATCTAGATTTCAGTATCTGTACCTTTTAGCAACAGCACCATATTATCCAAAGCACGTTTCCCTTTCTGTTTACACAGAATTTGTTCCCAGCTAGTACGAAGTAGAGGAAGAGAAAGAATCTGATGTGGTAAGACTGTGTAAATGAGTTTGGCTCTGCCCCTTTATTGCAGGTAAACTTTTAAAACCTGATCTGTCCCCCAGAAGTATGAGCCAAAGGGCTTGAGGATCATAGCCTAGAAGGGGTATCTGCTGGCAGACAGAAAAAGAAAGACTTATTCTACACTTCTTTCTCCCCTGGTTTGTATGTTTACATTTTTAAAAGCCGCTTTGGATCCCCATTGGGAAGAAAAGCACCACTTAAATAAAGAACCATTGGAACTGCCCCACTGGCGTTATTTAAGAGGGCTATATCAATGGACCTAGAGCATCACACACTTCCTTGTCAAGGGTGTAGCCACAGTGGAACCAGCGCGTGCACCACCCCACCAGCAAGACTTGTTCACCCTGATTTTTTTTTTAAAAAAAACTGAGACATGACAGCTTCCATTTAAAGAATGAGAACTTGTTTTTAAAATATGAAAATTTCCAGCTTTAGGAAAAATTGCTTGTGCGATGATAACTTACTCTCCACTCTCATAAACAGGGCTTTTTTTCTGGGAAAAGAGGTGGTGGAACGCAGTGGCTTGCCCTCAGAGAAAATGGTCATATGGGCTGGTGGCCCTGCCCCCTGATTTCCAGACAGAGGGGAGTTGAGATTGCCCTCCGCGCCACATGGCAAGAGGTTCCAGAACTTCGTTCCACTGCGTTCCCGCTTAAAAAAAGCCCTGCCTATAAATATTAATGGACCAAACCTCTCCTCATCTACCTGCCCAGCTATGCCCACCTAGAGTCTTTCTGGCTCAGGGTGGCATATTCAAGGTGTTCTTGAAAACACACACATACCCAGTTACTGCAGCTATGAGCATGGTAAGGTGCTTAAAGAGGAAAAGAAGTTCCTATTTATTTAAGAAGATATTCATCATAGTAAAAAGAAAAAGCTTCTGAAAATTCTGAAAATAACTGTGTTAATCCAGTCTACCCATTCTGAAGCTAATAATCCATAGACGTTAAAAACACAAAAATGCTTGGCAGCAGTTACTGTCAGTTATAAGGAAATATTAGTTTTCTTTCTAGTCCTACCAATCAGAATTTGGCAGCAATTCCATACTCCTAGGATTTTTCCAACCTGCATCTGCATTGGATAGAAAGGAAAAAAAGGTTCCAGGTGTGTATCATCCAATAAAAGCACTCCTAGAGTTGCCACTTGCCAGCTCCAAGTTGGGACATTCCTTGAGATCTGGGGGGTGAAAGCTGGAGAAACCTGGAGAAAGTGGGGTTTGGGGAGGAAAAGGACCTTGGCATGGCATAATTCCATAAAGTCTACCTCCCAAAGTAGCCATTTTCTCCAGGTGAACTGAGTTGTAAATTATTCCAGGAGATCTCCCGCCACTACCTGGAGGCTGGCAACCCTGCACTCCTATAATGACTGGATTTGAATTTTTTTTTTGAACGACAATTCTATGGGTAGTTTTCTGAGGGAAGATTTAATCACTTAGGAGGTGAGCCCTTGGGCTACCTCCCATGCTTTCTCTCATTTGATTTAATGCAATTCCATTGATGTTTGGAGCCCCAGCAGTTATGCAGGCAAGAAGAAGAATCATTGTTTCTGTGGAATTTGTCAGGATGACCTCAGGTTTGTATATTTAACTTTGGCAAAATAGACAAAATAAGCATACACACAAATCTTAGTCTTCTTAACTCAAAGGAAGTGGGAGGGGAGAAAAATTGCGGGCCTGCAACATAGCTGAGATTTTGGGCCAAGTAGAATTATGCCCCCATTCAACGCAATAGCTTGTTTTGCCGTTGGAACTAAGTTTTTTCTGTCAACAACCCTGTGCTATAAATGTGTTGATTGGACTTAGATATCAGAATCCAATCCCATCAAAAACTATTGCCTGTTTTTATTTATTTGTAATTAGATTTATATGCACTTTTTAATAAGCCTTGAAGTGGCTACATCATTACAAATATATATATAACAATTAAAATTAGTAAACAATGTAGATTAAAAAATTAAAAATGTGCTCAGGTTTCAAAAATGTGATCAAAACAGGCATGTTTTTGCCATCTGCCTAAATGTTATACAGTACAGTGGAACTGGAGAATTTTCCTTGGAAGCGAGTTCCATAAGAAGGAAACCATCACAGAGAAAGACCTGTGTCTGCTAGCGGACAATGAAAGGTGAACGTTCTCAAAGCAACCTCGCTTCACTTAATAAATCATACGCAGAAGGTATTTATGGGAGAAGGGATTAACTGACATACCCTGGACCTTGACCATTAAGAGCTTTAAAGGTCAAAACCAGCACCTTGAATTTGGTGGTGGTTAAATAGGAATATGTGAATTATGTGATCATCTCCCAGAAAAAGCTAGTCGACTACACACTAAAACAGCTAAAGTTTCCAATGATTAGTAAAGCTGAGCAAAACCCACAAACACACACACACACACACACACACACAACCACAGCATGCAAGATGCAAGAGCAGCTCCTTAGATGCCAGACTTCACTTCAAACTATAGTCAAAGGAATTACTCAGCAGTGCACACAGCACATCTTTGAAATAATTTACCAGGGACAGGAGACAATGAATGTCCCCTGGACTGATAAAAGAACTGGACTGCTGCTACACACTTACTGATATTCCTATTCCCATTTTGAACTTTGAATATGAATCATTATGATGGTGAAAGGGAAACGTTATTATGATTCTGTAAGCTGTACAATACCTGTAAAAAGTTGGATAGAAAGTAGTTTTTAACCTGCCTGTATGGAGAACAGTATATTGTTTTACAGCTAACAGCACCTCAGAGTTACTTCAGTTTAAGCCTGCTGATTTCAATGTGTTTAGACTAGAATAATTCTTCACAGAACTTCATTATAAAAGTGCTGAAGATAACTGTGGCAGTTTTTGTCTTAGTAGCCAATAGCTTTTCCCTTTGTACTTCACACAGGCAATATACAGAGTGTGTATCCTTCATCTGACCAAGCATGAAAGAGGAGGGAGCAGATTTTTTTTTTAAAAAAACACACACATTATTTAAGTACCTTTTTAAAAAGCATGCTGCACACAAATTAGTTGGGATTTCTAGCCAATGGGCACAACTTCTTCACTTCCTCCCTCACAATGCAGCCCAAAATGCCCCTTGAAATGCAGCTCTTGTGGGACCAGGGACCGCTCCCCCCCCCCCCCCCGGAACAGCATGAGTGGGGCGCTGGAGACCTGCCATGGGAAGCTGTAATCAGAAAAAAAATGCCTCCCCTTCCATCCACAGAAATCTTCTGTTGGAGCTAAGGTTGCCAACATCCAGACGGTGGCTGGAGATGTCCTGGAATTACAACTGATCTCTAAGCCAGAGAGATCGGTTCTCCTGGAGAAAATGGCTGCTTTGGAAGGTGAACTCTATGACATTATACCTTCCGCTTTGGAAGGTGAACTCTATGGCATTATACCTTGCTGAGGTCCCTCCCTTTGCCAAACCCCACCCTCTCCAGACTATCCCCCAAATCTCTAGGAATTTTCCAACCTGGAGCTGGCAACCTTCGCATCCAAGCCATCAACACAGCTCCCCAGAATGAATACACAGAAAGCATTATAAGCAGAGAAGGCTGAGAAACCGATAAATGGAAGGCAGAAGTTTCAGCTTTTAAATTATACCATCACAGTGTCGATTGTGTTAGCCATGTAGGATGTAAATTGAGAAATGCATATTTTTAAAGAAAATTTAGATGCTCCCTCTCTAGAGACCTGTTTGAGGTAGCTCACAAAGTAAAAAAAAATAAAAGCAACCGAAGACATCAAAGCATGCTGTAAAAACAAGCCAGAGGCATAAAAATGGCATGAAACAACAATCTGCCTCAAATGATACCCATAATAATACCTGTAAATGATGATGGTGGTGATGACAACAATAACAACAACAACAACATTCAATTTATATACTGCCCTTCAGGACAACTTAATACCCACTCAGAGCGGTTTACAAACTATGTCATTATTATCCCTACAACAAAACACCCTGTGAGGTGGGTGGGGCTGAGAGAGCTCCAGAAAGCTGTGACTGACCCAAGGTCACCCAGCTGGCTTCAAGTGGAGGAGTGGGGAATCAAACCCGGTTCCCTAGATTAGAGTCCTGCTTAACTGCTACACCAAACTGGCTCTCATAAAATGATACCCATAAAATAGTTCTCGGGTTAGAAGCTGACCATAAAAACAGCTACAAACTTGGTTAAACTTAAAAGCCTTGGTTTTTTAAAAAAAGTTTTAGTCTAAGCTAGCACCTAAAAGACATTAAAGCAGGCACAGATGAGCCTCAAGTGGGAAGTGCTGCCACTGAGAAAAGTCCTGCCTTTGTAGGTGAGGACACCGAGAGCAGGACCTGGGAAGAGAATCTTATTTGGCAGACTAGGCAGTATTAAATAAAATTGCTACTAAATTCTCAGTGCAAACATCTACAATTCTAGAAATCAAAATTATTTCTTTCTTTACAAAATGCCCTCAGTGTGGATGGCAGCTTACGGAGTACAACGCAGGTTACTGTCTGATTTAAAGTCTGGGACAAGAAAGCGGGGTGGGGGGGTGGGGCAGAGGTAGATGCAATGCTACAGAGAGGAAGAATGTTCTGGCTACAGGTACTTAAGCTCAATAGTGGAAGGGAACTATGGGGTTGTAACAAAGGATTTATTACAAGGGTTGGTTTTGAGGAGGGAGCAGAAGGAAATGCCACCTTGTGGGCCCTTATGAGGGCAAAATGGCAAAGTATACAATTTTTAAATAACTAAATGAATGTGTGTTTGGGGGGGGGGGTTAGGTTGATAGTCTCTACTGCAATTCTAACCTAAAGGGGCAGCAAAAGAGAAAGGGCAGTGTTATTTGGTGGGCAGGAGATGTTTAGTCAAATAGTCATCTCCCATTACTTCTCTGTTACCATTGGGAAGATGGTATACATGGTAATGCATAGTAGACTGTTGTTAGTTCTAGAGGTGATACAATGGTAGTAGGAAAGCAGGAGGGTCATACGGGGGGGGGGGGGGGTCAAACACAGGCACAACCCTGTAAACGATAAGTGTGCAGTATGGTAGTAAATGGTATCATCACTTACCAACCCTCCTTTTCATGAATACAAGGCTATATTGGATCTGATTAGATGATTTGTTAAATGCACATTGTGTGTGGGGTGGGACCCCAACCCTACTTATGTTTAACATGCGACCCACTGCTTGCCTTTAAAATAATCAGGGGAAGGGTGCAGGTTGGTTCTTCAGTGTGAACAGAGGCAAGAGGAATACTGTCATTCCTTTCTATCCAGTGTACTTTCACAAGCAGAAAAGGCTGTGAGGGGAGGGCTATTTATCTTATTGCCTGTTCCATGTGTCTCCTAGATGAAAAATTATCAAAGGGGGGGAGGGGTTGTGCCTATTCAAATATAGGCCAGATTGGTTAAAAAAAAAAAAGTGGACTGTGCACATGATTCCGGTGAATGTTAAATTCTACTGATTTCAGTACCAGAGTAACCATGTACGCTTAACTATTACTGATTTAAACCAGTGGGACTTCAAAGGTCTGGATCGTATCTAGCATCTCTTTCCCACTAGCTTAGACAGTAAATCACTGTCAGGGATGTACCATTTCAGGTGAGGACATAGATGACGGATGGTTTATCCATTCATGTAGTAAACTACAGATCAGGGAGAAGGATTATGAACTAATCTTCTCCTTGTCATGCTGGTTTTCTGTGAGCAGGAACTGTTCTTAGAGTAGAAGAGCGTTCAGCGTCATGAGTCTCCACCTGAAGCGCTACAGTCGCAAGAAAGATATATGACTTCTGTGCAAACTAGGCCATTCAAACCGTCCATCATCTCATCTGATTGCTTTTTCATTTTACCAGACTACGGTCTTTTTCGCACCAAGTAGCTCTGGCTTGTTATCCACCGGGTTAGTCATTTTGCAGAATCTACAGTATGCTCGCCACTTCCCTTGAAATGCGGAGGTGTAACCATTCAACAATGAAAACATCTGAATCAGAATGGATTGACTTTAGAAACTGAGTTCCGGGGAACCTGTTTGTACAGCCCTGTAGCATAATTCACTTTCTGCCAACAAGATCCTGGAGAGAGGAAGCTACATTTCTTAATGACATTTCTTATGCCAATGCAATAAGCAAGACACAATCCGCACAGGCATTCGGGAGAGATTTAGGTGAGGCGCAAGACTGGAGAGAGAGGATGACCCACCACAATCCAATAGCATTTGATTCCTAATTTATGCAAATGAAATCGTAATCCAGAGGAGATCCAAGGAGAGCAAAAGTGCTCATGAAATTAACCCACTGTGTTCATCATTTCTTCTTTGCCTCAGAAAGTACACCAGCACTGCCCATCTTATCTCACTCAGTGTCCAAGAGAAAAATTAAATGCATCTGCTCTGTCTCCTATGTGGCTTTGGGATTTTCTTGGTTTCTACCAACCTCCCGAACCCCTATGGAAACTGATATACTAGTATTCTGAACTGTAGGGAGTAATACCTCTATGTATTCTCTTAACTAATGGTTTCACTTTGTAGGAAAAGGTGTCTGTAAAACTGAAACACTTGCATTTTTGCATTACAACAACAGGGGTACAGTCAAGCTGACATCTCGTATGACATTGCCCCACGAGAAGGAGGTGGTAATTAAACTGTGGGAAAGGCAGCCTAGATTGGAAAAGTGTCCCATAAACTGACTCTATTAGAAACACTAAAAAGAACAAAATTTATGATACCCGAAGAGTCATAAAATTTACTTTTAGCTTAGAATCATTTGAAAAATATGTTTTGTGATCCTTCTATCAACTCTGTAATCTCTCTGCCCCAACACCCCCATCTTTAAAAATAACACAGAAATGAGTCTTTAAAACAATACTGGCTCACTGTAAAAGAATGCAATGGCCTAGAACTACCCCCTCTGTCCTCCTTTCTTCAAGAAGGTGGCAGTGTTGCTTTGGAATTACGGGTTTAGAGAACGAGCCTGCTTCTTTCCAGTGAACGGCACTGTACCATTTCCATAATATACCAATGGATTCTGAGGAATGACTTGTTCTCATGAAATGTAAGATTGCTGTGATACAGAAACCACAGCAAAGCACTGGACCCAAACTGTGTAGAACCCCAGCCAGATAGAGCCCCCTTGCATTTGTACACACAACTCCGGAGTTTTCAACTAGCTGCCAACTTTATATTTTCTAAGCAAACACTGCAATTGACCACCCAGCTGTCTCAAACGTCCAGATTACATGCGAGTGCGCTAGCATCAGTATGATAAGCTTCTGATCTCCTCATTATCTATTGTGTACTACAGATCAAACATCACCCCATCCCATGCTGAGTGGGTGACATTCTGAAACGGGTAAAAGATAATGAACAAACAACTGAATCAGAGTGCAGAATATGAGTACACAGAACATTCATTGGCCGCGTACAGAATATATTAAGTTTGCCTTGTGAACAGCAAACATACAACTCTTTTAAAAGAATAATTGCTATAACCAAGCCCAACAAGAGCACAGTATAAAACCAAACACAAACCCTCCTCCTCATTGTACTATATAATACTGAACATGTTCAAAACTACTGAGACTATCCTACAGAAGGGCTAAGTTCAAAGTGACTGCCTCTTGTCCTGGTTTACTGTTACTCACCTTCATTCAGCCGAAGGTCCTCAAAGAAGAAGCCCCCAACAGGGGCTTCAACCCACTCTGAAGATCTGGTACATGTTTTTTTGTTGCAAAGCTTCAGAAAATGGCAATCAGTCGTTGGCTCTAGCTTTATTTCTCTGGTGATGTCATTTTAAATATTTTGCATGTTCCATTTGTTATTTGTACTTCTAAAAAAAAATTGATGCCTTTCTGCAAATTCATGTTTCTCCAATTAGTCACAACTCAAAGGAACAAAACAGGCTGCATGGATGCTGGAGTAAAGCATCAAGGCCAGTATATACATGACAGCACCTGACATGTACAGATGTGAAGAAGCATACTTTATGGATTTCTGATCCAGTTCTTTATTTATTGATTTTAAAACCCTGGGTTAGGAGAGTTCCAATGCTAGAGGATTTTTTCTTTTCTTTTCTTTTTAATAAGCTAGACCACAGACATAAATTGCAAACAGTGAAAGAGCAGAGAGAAAGGAATCAGACAGAAAGGAAAATGCATTTTCTTCATTTGCAGAGTAGCTGCCGTGAGAGCAAGCCCATGACAGCTTTACAGCTCCCTGGTTATGTTACGTGCATGCTGTTTAATGAGAAACAGCTTCCAGCTGAGGCTTGCGGCACAGGAAAGTTTTAGGAGAAAGTCTCGATGTGTTAGCCCTACCTGATCTGAATTTGCTCCGAATCAGCATAGAATGCTCAGACCCCAGAAGTGTCATGGTGATGCCTTGTAATAATTCCCAGTGGCAGAAAGCCCCTCCACTTATACCATTAACCGGCTCCAAGTAGAGAAGCTGACCACAGCCAATGAAACACAACTCATCTAGCCCTCCTTGGAGTCTAGGTGATTGCAGAAAGCAGCAGAAGGATGACTTAGGAAAAGTTTGGTCCCATCCAGCACTGACCCTTCACAAAAACCTACTGCATGCCCTTGCACTGTGTTGGGCTAATTAACTTTTAGCTAGCAGACCCCTCCTTTCTATCCCCACTCTCTCCTCCTTTCTCAGCGTTTACTATCAGCAACATCACCGGGTGTCCTGACTGATGTCATAGTCTAGCAGGGAGCAGACTATCCCTAAAGGGTCTTTAGGAAAGACAGAAGTTTGATATCTGATCCGCTATTACTACCAACAGGAACTTGGCCAATCAAGAGGCTCTCTCCCTCTGACTGCAGGGGTTCAGAGCAGCGCTGAAATATCAACAGACTCCTGCTTAACTCTTTCCAGTATACTGAGCCATAGATACCAGGAATTCAAGGAAGAGGAAGGGCTCAACTGCCTGGTTTCTGAAGTGGATTTTAATAGCTCACATCCTAAAGACAGCATTTAACTGACTTGCAGACTTTTAGTTGGAATAGTTGCTCTGTGTTAGGATGGTTATTATTTTTGTTTTAACATTATTCTAATTAAACTGATAAAAATCTCTATTAATAAACTGATAAGTAGCCAGCAAAGCTCACATTTAAATCAATTACCAAAAACTCAGACATCATTACAGTTTTGCAGTGTGGCTTTAATAGTACAAACACTAAACGAAAGGCAGTTTGTAAATCCAGAAAGTCTGTCAACACCGCCCCCCCAAACATCCTATTATCCATATCCTGCCCACCCCACCAAGATCTCGAAATTGACCGTTTAAATAATGGCTCTTCATAACTTTAGTTTTGGAAGGCACCCAGAATAAAATCTCTCTGATCCACCCAAACTCTGTAGTGAATTAAGGACACTGAAATTGGTTCTGAAAGAAAGCCAGAATTACCTCCATACACAACGAGATCTATCAAAGGCCCACTGATATCCCTTGACCACACCAGCCTCACCATACAGAAGTTTATTTTTTATTTGTTTATTTGAACCCCATCTTTTTATCCAGTGAGGATAAAGCAGTTTACATTGTTTTCTTCTCCCTCATTTTATCGTAACCTATAATATAGGTTAGGCTTAGAGTGCCTGATTGGCCCAAAGTCACCCAGCAAGCTTCCATGGCAAAGCAGGGATTCAAAACTGGCACTCCCGTCCTAGCCCAACACTGTAACATATACACCTAGGGTTGCAGTTCCCTCGCTGGGGGCAGGGGATCCCCTGAACTCACCCTCCACCCCCTGCCCCGGCTTACCTGGCCAATGAGGGAGGCATGGGCCGCTGCAGAGCGCTGAAGCACTCCCATGCTCTACATTGGCCCATTCGAGGCAAATTCAGGCCCAATCTGGGCTGAATGGGGCCAAATCACCCTAGATTGGGCTGCTGTGGAGCACAGGAGTGCTCCCACGCTCATTTCAGGCTGGTTTGAGCCAGAATTGGTCCGGATTGGGCTGCTGCGGAGTGCAAGAGTGCTCCCACAGTCCACAGCGGCCCGTTCCAGGCCGATTTGAGCACAAACGGGCCGCTGTGGAGCACAGGAGCGCTTCCACGGTCCACAGCAGCCCGTTCCAGGCTGATTTGGGCCCAATCTGGGCCAAAATTGGCCCAGGTTGGGCTGCTGTAGAGCACAGGAACACTCCCATGCTCCACAGTGACCCATTCCAGGCCAATTTGAGCCCGATCTGGGCCAATCCAGGCCAGAATCGGCCTGGGTTGGGCCACTGCAGAGCACAGGAGCACTCCCATGCTCCAGAGCGGCCCGTTCCAGGCCAATTCAGGGCTGATCTGGGCCCAATCCGGGCTGGATTCAGGCTGATTTGGCCCAGATTGGGCCACTGCAGAAGGCAAGAGCACTCCTGTGCTTTGCAGTGGTCCAATCCTGGCCAAACCGGCCTGAATCCAGCCTGATCCAGCCAGATCAGGGCCCAATTTGAGCCTCATCAGGCTTGCTTTGCCCCCGCCCCTGGAGTGTGGGAGCGCTCTTGAGGTGGCTGCGTTCTGTGCAATGATGATGATGATGATGACGACGACGACAACAACAACAGGAACAATATTTGATTTATATACCACCCTTCAGGATGACAACACCCCACTGGGAGGACAGGGGGACCTGGCGACCCTAACTACACCATACTGGTGCGCAATGGGAGAGGGCATTGCATGGCTCAATGGTAAAGTATCAGTCCTTGGTATCTCTACTCCAAAGGGCTGATCCTTCTTCCTTTAGTTATTTATTTATTGCCTGGCTTTCTCACTGAGACTCAAGGTGGATTACAGAGTACAAGTCAATACAATCAACAGCTAGGACATTCAATGAACAATACAATAGGGTATGGGTTGCAGAAATCTGGGGGGAAAGCATACATTTTAAAACAAGCATAAATTCAAATATAGAGATGGAACACTGGCAAAACAAAGCATAAGCAATTAAACATGACATACTTAACACAGAAACTACCCAATAGGAGCATATACAGTTCCTGTCCCTTTACCAAAGGATCTCTCTGAACCATTTCTTACAGCACAGCCATATTATCGGAATAAAAAAACCCCTCCTGAATAATTCAGTTTTGCATAGGTTGCAGAAAATCAAGAGAGTGTGAGTTTTCCTGACCTTTTCAGGTAAGACATTCTGTATGGTGGGGGCCACCACAGAGAAGGTGCACATATAGTAGATGATATGAAAGATTTCTACCTGAGACCCTGGGGAGCTGCTGTCAATCCAAACAGACAACCCTGACTTTGATTTGATTCAGTATAAGGCATCTTCAAGTGTTCATGTATCTTGTTGCTCCTTGACCACTTTCTAAGCACCTTACCATACTGACAAACTTGAAAAAATCTAATTTAATACATAAATTGAATATTCTCTCAGGGCAACAGCATGGCACTTGACAATGCTCCCTCAAACAGAATGAAACAACTGCAGTGTGTCACTTTGGTAACACTGGAAGCTCCCACTGCATCAGGAGTTTCTGACGTTGCTGGAGCTGTGCAGAAGGGTCCCTTGGGCTAAAGCTTACAACAGTATTCTCCTCACCTTTGTTTTATCTTCACAATAACAACTCTGGGAGATAGGCTGGGCTGAAAGTATATGGCAGAGTGGGATTTAAACTGGGGTCCCCAGATTCTAGTTTGAACACTATGCTCACTGTAGCCTGGCTATGATAAATTACTAGTCTGATTATGTTTCTTTGACCACAATATTGGCCTTTTCCACACAAGCGATTTACTTCTCTTTTTGAGTGTTCACTCCTCAAGGATCAGATTTGTTTTGGCCACCTATCTTTCCACACTCCATTTTTAATCCTGGTGTGGGTGCCATCTTTTTTCATTCACAACATCATGAAATAAAGAGGGTTATGTGGTGAGGTATGGATGTCATTGTTGGAGTCATTGTTAGCATCACATAACTACCTTCCCCTTTTAAATTTTTGTGTATGCCCAATAGCGTTATTATGTCATTACGTTATCATGTTACGACGACCAAAGGTGCCCAGCACTAAGGTGTTAGCATTGGAAACAAAAACAAAAAAGAAATGAAAGCTAAAGGAAACCCAACATGGATCACCTGTAGCATCGGCACAGAATAATCTCAAACATAGAACTTTTTACTCAAAAGGCATAATAGTTACTCTTTGAAAACCTAAAAGAGATCCATATAACCACAACATAAATTAAGCCTGTCATTATATTGTTATGACTCACCTTTTTAAAAGAGAAAATGCAATGACATTATAATGTCGTAATGTCATTGTTATTGCATTGCGTTGGTTTGTTCCCCTGGTGCAGGCCTCTGTCTCCCATCTCTGGATTAACCCAGGACCATGGCTGTCGTCTCAGTGAAAATATTTTTTTAAACCAATCATAATGATGTTATAAGGTCATATATGAATTTTAAAAAAATATTTTTTTAAAAAGGTCATATATGTTATAATATCATTTATGTTTGGCTTTAAAAATCCCCAACATATGACAGCCATGCTCTAAGTAGACATTTTTGTTTAGGCTTTATGACTCCATTCCCCCCAGCACAGTCCAAACTGTAGAGCCCCACCTGAGCTGACCCAGAGCTGGGAGGCAGAGGCCGGGATCAGGGGGGCAAACTGACACAACCCAATAACAACTACATTATGACGTTATAACAGAATGGAAGGGGATGAGGGGAAGGAGGAGAGGTGAAGAGGGAGGGAGGGACTGAGAGTAGGATGGAGAGACCAATCAGCAAGAAGTGGCCTGCAGAGGGTGGGGGAGGGCAGAACAGAGGGCAAAAAAACAAAATGAAAATTCAGCACAATCGAAAAAGCTGACTCAAGACCGCCTTGAGAAAAACATTGGGGAATAAGCCCAGGCAGAAAAATCGAAGTGAAACCTTGAAAAACCCAAATTTAAACTTGACGGGGGAGGGGGGGGATTAAGCATGCAGAATTCAAAAGGAAACTTGAAGCGGTATGAGGCCAGAACCAGTGAAAGTTATCTGTGCAGAAAAGGCCATTGTTAGAGAATCCGAACAAAGCCTGTTCTTGTACTGGCAGCTTTTGGGATGTTTTGCAATTGACAGCACTATCTGAAAATGCCTCTCTACTCTACTAAAGTCACTACTAAGCTTTCTGATGTTTTCATCATAATATTTACTTCTTAGTAAATAGGCTAAAAATCTTCACTTCTGATTCAGAACTGAAAGATTAGAGAATGAAAAGAGAGAGTTGACACGGCTGTTTAAAAGACCATGCAAAATGTTTTCTGATTAGTGTAAATATTTAATTGTAAAAAAAAATGCAATCTGTTGTGTTTATCAAGTAAAGGATGCAAAATGTGCACTAAGTGCAGGGTGGAGTAGGCTGGCTTTGCTACTACAGATTCCATCCCTCTTTAGGATCCTTGTGTGTTCCTTAATCTCCGGCCGTTTAATACTGGTGGGCTTACTGGCATGTCCTCACAAGAACTAAGCGGGACTCTCACTTGAGGTTCAGAAGAGGCTAGGAGGAAGGGAGCGGGCTGGTTTAAACACCAATCTGAGTGTGCTACTCTTCTTCATCTCCCATGTACAGCATGAGGTTATGGTTCTCGTACTTTCCACCTCGGCATAATAAGCAAAAGGAGTGTGGTATGGATCCTGGAGCTTAGGGGGACGCACAATCTCTCTAACACTGTTGCCTCCCCCTTCATGAATGAACCTATGATTATATGATCCCCCCCATTTCACTTGTGTTCTATTTCCTGCTTCTTTATATGTTGCATTATCCCTTGCACATACTGCCACTTATTTCCTTATCACGGTCATCCCAACAACTTCCAGTAAAAACCAGTTATCTCCAGTTGACAAGCAGACATTGACTTGCCCAAAGCTGCCTAGCAGGTCTACAGCTTAGGGCAAGCACATCAATACCGTAGCCTAACCCCCACCCCCCACATTTGTGCTTTTACAAGCATTGAGCAGGTAAGGAAAGCAAAGAGCAGGGAAGGGTAAGGTTCTTGTTGTACACAGGGAAATCTGGTACAGTTCAATTTATCGGCATTGATGAAGAACAAGTGAGGTACAATAGAATACGGGACTCAGACAAAGGGAAGCTGGTTTCCAATCCCTCTTCAGCTATGAATCTCATGGTGGGATCTACGGTGAGTGTGTTGTCTATGTGTCGTCTGCCCAACTTCACAAGGATGTTGTGAAGATAAAGTAGATATTCTCATGCATGTATGATGCAATGACAAAGCAAAACCAACAAAAAAGATACATCTTACACTAAGCACCATACAAAATGTTATGCAACATTTCCATGTCAATATCTTACTATAGATGATAATGATTCTGACTTATGATCTGTCCCATCCAGTGAAGACAAGATAATGTATTGAGCTAAATAGATCAAATAAAAAGGAAAGTTAAAGAAGGAACAGTCAAGCTGAGGGGAAAATAGGCATAAATTCAAAATGCAGATTCCCGATTTCATAGATCTTTAGGCATATTGCAAAAGCAGATTAACAGGCAACGGGATTGATGGCAGATAACTACTGGCTACGACAGTTAGAGTTAAAGGTGGTTTGACAGAAGAATCATAGCCAGTAGTTTGTACACTGAACTCAGTTCTGTCTCACAAACAAGTTATATATTATGCAAGAGTTTCGCAACTGGTTTGTGATATGTGGATTTTAAAAAAATTAAATACAGCCACAGATGGCTGCCTTTTTATTTTTTGAGCAGTGGTTGTATGGAGGGTAAGGTTGCCAACAACCTGGAGGAAAAACATCCTGTCCCATTAAAATAAACGTAATGTGTGGAAATAGACAGTTGAACCTTTTCATGACATGGGAATAAATAGTAATACCTGGAAAATCACATCCCATTAAGCATCTATCAAAGAGACAGAATTCCCCACCAACCCACCCCAAGCTGTTGGCAATCCTAAAGTGGGATGTTTACCCTTTCCTCGCATGCTATTTTCCAAATCCATTTTAGCATATCCAGCTGCTATTTTTGCTGTAAGGGAGAAACCCCAGGTAGTTGTAACTGGGATGTATCCCACTACTCCACAGAGTGAAATCTGAAGCCTTCCCCCAACCTAAGGAGCCACTTAAGTTGGAAGAAGGCTCTAAACAAGGATAGATCCTGTGAACACAAGGGCAGATTGCAGAAACAGGTCTTCCTCCAACAGCAGCCCACCATGATTCCACCAAATGCTCAGGTTTGGGATATCCTTATGGACATATGCCAGATGCAGTGAACAGCGACAACCAGGCAAAATTGCACCCTCTTTCACTTGTCAGATCATGATCTCCACTAGCATCTGGGAGCCAAGCTACAAGTGACGCCTGAAACAGGTTGGACACTTGTCAGCTTCCCTCAAGTTTGGATGAGAAATGTAGGCATCCTGGTCTTGCAGCTGTAATGGAGAGCCAAGCTGTAAAACCAGGACACCTACATTTCCCATCAAAACTTGAGGGAAGCTGACAAGTGTCCATCCTGTGTAAGGCATCACTTGTAGCTTGGCTCTGAGAGAGGAGGTGATTGTACCCAATTTTGTCTCCTCATTGTAGCTTCCTATGTAAATGGGCATTTTCTCCACGTGGGTTCCTCAGCTTTCAGCATCAGATTTTTGAGGGTCACAGGATGGCGCTGGGGGAAGGGGAAGACAAAGATGATCAGCTTGGACTCACATCTGGTAGGATCCAACTCAGTGCTGTTCTCATACTACCTTTAGCTCTTTTTAAAAAGACTATTCTGTTTCTAGGGAAAGCTTCCTCATATTTTCACAGAAATCTTTGGTATGTAATGGCTGTGATACGTCATCTACTCTTTAGCAGTCAAAGCTAGCATGTCTGTACTCTGAATATTATTCCTACACACTAAGCTCCATTCAGGCATATACTGTTGTTGTTTTTTTACTTAGGATCCAGTATGAGAGAGAGGGTTTTTTGTTGATGAAAGAAAAAACAAGAATAGGAGGAAGTTGCAGCTCTATACATTTAAAGTATTTGTGCGTATTCACTTAATTTCACCTTGCAACCAAGGGCCAAAATAGATATGGCCAATGTCACAACACTCCATTCTTCTGTAAAATGCAAATTATAAACAGGGGCAGCTACAATTCAGCTATGCTGGGTGGGACAAGCGTTTAACCCTTCAAAACCCCCACAGTTTTGTTAATCCAAGCCACCAAGACCCCATTCAGTTATTAGCGCTCTAAAGGGGGGGAAATGATTTTTTAATACACAAACACCTTCTTTTCTTTGAAGTGTTAGCAACAGTACCAGGGAACTAGTTTTAAAACCATGTGGGAATTAAACTCCCTCTTCCATCCCTGCACAGCCTCAATCCAAATTTGGGCATTGTACACTTGGCAATTTGCCTTTTACAGAAGAATGATCTTTGTCACATCAGTTTTGGCTCTAAGCTCACATAAATTTCTAACCGACAGAGAACTAATTTTTTCACTTTACAAAAGTCTCCCGAAGTGGTTGTTGGGATGACTGTCACACAGAGGCTATTGACCAGATTACCTTAATCTATATTATTTGGGCTGAAACAGTGACCTTGCCTTGCCAAGAAATTTGAGCTCTGTACAGATGGGTCATTGAATGTATAAATAAAGAGTAGAGGATAAGAAATGACTGCCCTTTACTTCCACACATCAAGTTCTCATTTCCATGATGTACAATATACATGTGAACCAAACCCTCAGTTTTTGCAGAGTACAGATTGGGCATACACACAGAAAAGCCCTTTTCAGTCATTACAATTTTTGCAGATCAGGTGCACATTAAGAGAGAATTCATTACAAGTAAACAGATATGCACAGTCAGCATTTCATGTGAATAGGGGTACGCATGTGTGAGAGGGCAGGGCCAGCTGATGTAATTCTAAGCTCTCTTCCTCATGTTCATGTGTATGTTTGATGATTGTCTCTTTAGGGCTTTGGTTAAGTTTTGCCTTGACAGGGTGTTGGTGGCCACCAGCAGCCAGTATAAAGGATGTAGTAGATGGAGTTTTACTAGACTAAGACAAAGCTCATTCAAAACATATTTACTCAGAAATATGCTCCATTGTAAACATGCTTCAAATAAACATGTTTAGAACCATGCTGCCAGGGGAGAGATATTGTTGGGGTGCTGAAGAAGAGATGGAATGTGGGGAAAGAGGAGAGGAAATTCTCAAAAGCGGCTACAACTTTCTATAGACCACTAAGATCTGAATCACATGTACCGAGAGAAATTGAAATGTGATGGGAAATCATCTTTTGTTCCAGAAACCTGACACAAGTGTGTTAAGCACTGCCCTTTCTGTTTGTCACATATGCACACTTCTTATCCTCTTCTTAGAGTGGCTGAAAAGGGTACTGTGTGTGTATTTGGACAACAACATCACAAAATGGTTTTCTGTCCTAAAAATGTCTGATTCTTTAGAATATTATATGCTGTATTATCATATGACTCTATAGCTTAGAATTACAGGAATTCTTCACAGCTTCTAATTTCTGAAAGCACTACTGTGAAAATGTTTTTATCACTTCAGAATCCAAAGTTTCCTGGGTGTGGCTTCTTTACAATTATTTATAGAATCATCTGAGAAACTGAACAGGGTGGGATGAGTACAAGCTAGAAATAGTTCAGGATATGCTGAATGAAGTTTGTTTGATTTAACCTCACCTCCTGTACTGCACTTGAGTTCCTAACTCTGGGCTGGGAAATTCCTAGAGATTTGGAAGCAGATGCTGGGAAGGCAGGGTTTGAGGAGAGGAAGGACTTAGGTGGGGTATAAAGCAATAGAGTCCACCTCCAAAACAGCCATTTTCCCCAGAGGAACTGATCTCTGTTAACTGGAGATCAGTGGTAATTCTGGGATATTTCCAGGCCTCACCTGGAGGTTGGCAACCATATACCACATAGGAGGACAATGCCACCTACCCCATCTTGCTTGCAGATTGAGGCCATTTTTCCATCCATCTAGCTCTACCTTCCACTCAGCCAGGAGCAAATTGGCCATTAAACCCTAAGAGAAAAGTCTCAGTAAGATGAGGGCTGGGAGGCCGCTCATTAAGGCCCCCTACTGGGGCTATCCTGATCCAAAGAGAAGGGCAGGTGGGAATCCCCAGGACCATGACCCAGAGAAAAAGAGGTACCCAGCCTGGGCTTGACCTGCTCAGCACAGCAAAGAATGCGTGTGGCCCTTCCTTTGCTGTACCTGCCTGTGTCAAGGATGTTCCTGCCCAACTTCTCACAGCAAGGAAGAGGCCAGGTCTGGCCTCACAGCTTTTCCAGGCATGTTGTACCTGAAGGACACTCTCCCTTCCTTCTTTGGGGGTAGTAAGGGGAGCTGGGGGCAAGGCCCCTTTCTAGGGCTATTTTCCCCTCCCAAAACCAGTATCTGCCCTCAGCTACCCCAAGTTCTCTGCACTTTAGCTGGAGGAAAGAGGGTTAAACCCAAGGATATTCCATTAAAGACAGGTGTTACATGCTTTTAACTTTGAGCATTAAAGACTACCATCCAGTTTCCACTGAAGTACGGACACAGCTGGTCAGCAATACTAGGACTGCTAAAGCAGTTGCATGAGAAAAATAATTTTAAAATGGCCACCAGTGTAACAGAAGTTATATTAGTACCCTCTAGGAATCGCTGGAAACTCTATGGGTTTACCATAGAGTATCTGCGGATTTCTAGAGAAGCATGATATCACGTCTGGGTTTTCCCAGAAGTAACATCACACCATCACCAATGGCTGCCCCCTATGTCCCTGCCGTCCATCTCCTGTTGGTTGCCAGACCACGCCTAAGTAATAATCATCCCATGCTGGAGAAACAGCAGCATATCTTTTCCCTAGAATCTCCAGCATTTCAGGATGGTGAGCAAGAAGTCCTTGCCCTCACACCCATCTTTCTCTTGGCTTTTACAGCTGCTTTGCTTGCTATTTCAGCATGGCAGAGATTCATAGCCTGGGAGGGCATTGTATTGGTGGGTTATTCTTGCACCCATTTCAATCAGTAACATGGCAAGAACCAACTCTTCAAAAATATCATAGAAATGTAAGTTCTAAAACCATGCTTCTGCTGTGCATGGAGAAGTACATGCATTTGGAGATGCCCAGCTTGATCTTGATAGAGATGCAGAGGAGATTATTATGAAGATGCTAGCCCAAACCAGCCACAGTACATGTATACACTGAGGAGAAAGTCCAGAATTAATGAAATCTAAAGCTGAAAAGGAATTATGTGGCAGGTCTACACCACAAACTGAACCTGACTTAACAGGTATTCTTCTCCCACAGAATTCTGAGGATGGTACAGTGTCACAGATTTCTAGAGAAAATTTTCACTACCCTCAAAAAATTACAATTCCAAAGATTTTTAGGGGTAAGTCATAACAGTTACAACAGGCAAAAAATCAACTTAAGCATCCTTCTGAACCAAAATACTAATTTTGAGCTTCACATCTGCCTTCTAGAATGTTTCAGTTTCTGTTTATTACTTGTCGCGCGACCCAGAAATCAAGCCAATCCTTCTACAATCACTAGTTATGTAGTTTCAGCCTAAAACCTCCTATTTTGGGAGTAAAGCTATGCCATTGTCTATTGGGAAATTGAATGAAAGCCTTAATAATGGCTAACGGGGAGGGCACTGTATTTTCTTGGAAAGCCTGCTGGTCTTTATTAAAATGAAGCTACAGTCAATCTCATAGAGCTCATGGACCAGGCTCTGGGCCAAGGATAAGTTCGTTCTGCAAATATTTATTTAATCATATCAATGACAAACTCCTCTGTATAAACATTTTTATTTAATCATAATTTATCAATTATTTTAAATCAATTGTTTGCTTGGTTTCTAAACACTAATCAAGAAGGCAACATTAAAAGTTGTTTGGGCAGATAAAATGCATTATCTCCCTGATAGTTTGTGGTCATAACAGTCTGGCATGTTTCCTAGGGTGTGCCTAAAGGGAAGGAGGGAACTGGGATTAAAGATTTCACACCCTTTGGGGTTGGGCATCCAAATCCAGCTGGCAGATGACATCTCTTGCTGTTAGCCTAAATAGGTGATATGAGCTTGGATCCTAAATCCTTTCTAAGAACAAAAGAACAGCCCTGCTGAATCAGAACAGCGACCTATTTAGTTCCACATAGTACTTCACACAGCAGCCAAAACGGTCGCCCTGGAGGGCCAACAAACAGGACATAGAGGTCAAGTCCTTCCCTGGTTGGTTAGTCTTAAAGGTGCTACTGGACTCTTTACTATTTTGCTACTACAGACTAACACAGCTAACTCCTCTGGATCTAAGTCCTTCCCTGGATGCTATCTCCTAGCACTAGTATTTAGAGGTTTGCTGTCTCTGTATATGGAGAGCTCCTTTACTCAACAAGGTTAGTGATGGACCTATATTCCAAGGATCTAATCCCCTCTTAAAGTCACCTGTGCTCATGGTCATGATTACACCCACTGGCAATAAATCCTGCAATTCAATTACTCATTGAGTAAAGAAGTATTTTCTTTATCTGTCCTGAACCTATTGTACATCATCTTTATTGGATGGGAGAACTTTTCTCCTTATTCACTATCTCCACCCCTTGCATAATTTTATAAGCCTCTTTCACGTTGCCCTTTTTATGAACTGAAAAGTCCAAGACTCTTTAGCCTTTCTTCATAGGAAAGGTGTTCCAACCCCTTAGAATCATTTTGGCTTCTCTCATCTGCACTTTCTCCAACTCAGCGATATTCTTTTTGAGATACGTTGCCCAGAACTGTACACAGGATCCCAAATGGAGCTGCACCGTAGCTCTATACAAGAGCATTACAATACGGGCCATTTTATTTTCAATCATTTTCCTAATAATTCTCAGTGCAGATTTTGCCTTTCTCACGGCTGTCACACACTAAGTTGACCTTTTCATTAAGCAATAGCAAACCACCTCTGTGGGTCTCTTGCCACGAAACCCCTCCCAATGGGGGTCGCCATAAGCCAACTATGACTTGAGGGCAGGATTTCATTCATTCATCCTCTACAACCCCAAGGTGTTAAGACTCACTGGCCTGTAATTCTCTGGATCCCCTCTGGGTCCCTTTTTAAAAAAATCTGTGCACTTCTCTGTGTCTGTTGCGGAGGTGGTCCTCTATTGTGGAACGTGTGTTCCTCTGGTGTTAGGCTGTTCTACTCAAGCACCATCAATATCTTTCAATAAGCTGAAAAATGTCTAGTGTGAGAAGCATTGTTTACAGGGGAGAATTGGCTGTACAACAGATAAAGAGAGCATAAGCAGAAAAAAAGTATAGGAGCCAAGCCTGGAACTTTGGTGAATACTGAGAAGTAAATTAATTTGGGAGATGTTTGCAAAGGAAACTTTTGGGGCATGTCATCATGACCCTTCTTGTCCTGTCTTCCTGGCATTATAATCTCCTCTTCTTACCTCCCTAGAATAAACACAAGAAGCTGAAAGCCCCCATCCTATTTCTTTATTGGCATGGAAGGAACTCTTCCAAATTGCTGCTCTGAAGATAAATTCTTACACCACCGATCATCATCATAAATATACATAGCAGCAATATTATTTTGATTGGTCACTCTCTGTATTTAGATCAGCCCTAACGATCAGGTAAAAACTTAATGCATAATATTAATAAGAATATCCAGTTGTCTTAAAACACAGAAGGTTGCTTGCTCATCAACTTGCACCCGGGTGAGTTTTCCAGCATTTTGCACCTCCTATGGTTAAAAATCTTGTGATATCCAATACAAGTTTTTTATTCATGTGCTAAATGTGGCCAAATATGTAAGGTCTACAATCAACATTCTGCTTCCGGCTCTGAGATACTGGGTTTCAACTCTAACAGCTTTATGGGGTTCCTCCAATAGACAGATAGTACGTATCTTAAAAACCAGGGTTTCCAGATGTTATTTATTTAAACAACAAAGATTACCCCTTATTTCAAAACATCACAGACTTATAGAACATAATGAATGGCTTTGATTTGAGAACAATATGCCACACAGTCCAACAAACAGATATTATAGTGCCTTCAGACTACCCTTTGGCTCAATAAATTAGCATTTCTTTTTCATTTGTGGTTTCAGAACATAGTTCAGTAAACTTTACTGAAGCTAAATAAGTATAGGTTTGGTTGATGCTTGAATGCGAGGTCTCCTAGGACCTCTATATATGCCACCTTGAGTTAGATGGTCTTTAAGGTGCTACTGGAACTGAATCTGACTCTTCTACTACAGACTAACATGGCTACCCACCTGAAACTATTAAGAAAGAAAGGCAGGATCACTGTCAAAAATAAATCAATACTGCCATTTCCAGCATGCAAACAGCAATATTTTATCCTTGGAACAATGGGACACTTTCCCACATAGCACATATATTACAGTTGTACTAATTATTATGTGGGTGTAATTGCCAATGTCATAGGCACCTAATGGAATCTGTGTTGCAGCGGTGTAATGACAAAATGGCAATACTGACAGTGCCCAATACTGACAGTGCTGAGCCATACTAAATGAAGTTAGACCTTTCAAAGTTCATTGATGTCAATGAACGTGATCACTGGACTATCTTGTCAGCAGGAGCTTTCAGTAGAGTTTGGACTAATAGCAGCAGCATCTTCCTTTTACTCCAGCGTTCATTATCAGTCTTCAACAATCTGCTTTCTTAGCAATTCAATAAAATATCTGGACATACCTATAGATGAAAACAAGGAAAAACAAGAGGTGGACATACCTCATATTCCACCCCCCACTATGTTATTTTTCCCTTCCCTGAAAGCAGCTATAGGTTCTGCCTTTCCCTGCTTCCTCCTCTCCTTCCCACCAACCAATCAAGCTACATTCTATCTGCCCACATTTTCAGCTATATTTAATATATTTCTACCTTGACTTTCTCCACACTGTGGACCCAAAGCAGCTTACACCATTCTCTTCCATTTTATTGTCACATCAACCTGTGAGGTAAGTTAAGCTGAAAAGCATGAGACTGGTCCAAGGTAGAGATGGGCACAAACAGCAATATGAACAAAAAAAAGCCACGAACAGCCCAATCTGTTCAGCGAACAAGCTGTTTGTGAGGCCCCATTCTAAATGAACAGGTGATCGTTGAAAGCCTCAGTTTGTTGCTGTTCATCAAGCCAGACAGTCTGGCACCTGCAGTCAATTCCCTTGGCAACTTAGGCAGGGAACTCTGTCTGAACTCCTGCTGTTGCCCTGGAAACCCCAATCTAAGCCCAATTTATCTTAATAGGCAGGTCTTCCTTTCGAGTGTGGAGCTCCAAATTTATTACAAGGAAGCAAAGAGCAGGGGGGAGGAGGGGGGGTCCCAGCTCTGGCTTTGCAGACAGTGAAGAGGGAGAGAGACAGCTGCTGTTGGCATTTTGATAGAGTGAGTGCATTGGAGCTTGAATTTTCTTTGTGTGTGGTGAGATAGGGATCTACCCCTTCAGGTTCCAGGGCTGCTGCCAGGCTCTGGGCCAAGCTATTATTTATTATTGGTACCTTTCCTGGTGCCTGCTCAGGCAAGGTTTCTGGGACTGGGAGTGGTGCGGTAGGGATCTACCCCTTCAAGTTCCAGGGCTGCTGCCAGGCTCTGGGGCCAAGCTATTATTTATTATTGGTACCTTTCCTGGTTCCTGCTCAGGTCAGGTTTCTGGGAGTGGTGCAGTAGGGATCTTGACCAAACTTGGATGATGGCTGGAGGAGAGCCTGCTGGCCCCTACGAACAGCCAACTATGAACATGTTCGTGAACAGGTCATGCTCGTAAGTGTTCGTGAGTCCCTGTTCGTGGATGGCAACGAACAACGAACATCATGTTCATTTTTTCCCCTGTTCGTGCCCATCTCTAGTCCAAGGTCACCCAGCAAGATTCCCTTGTAGAGTAGGGATTTGAGCATGGGCCTTCCAGATCCTTGTCTGAAACTCAAACCACAATACATACTGGCGGCTTCTGCCAGGCCTGGCCACAATGAGTCCTCCCTCAAAGGCAAAAACAGCCACGGAAAGGACCCTCCCCCTGCCTTTTACTGACAAACCCCAAAGCTTCACCTGTCAACACAAGTCATTTTTTCCTTAAAGTTATATGTGCTGCTTCTATTATTTTTGGGTGTCTCCCCACAAAGGGTATCTTTTTTTTAGATTTCAGATTTTTCTGCAAACCTGGAGTTTTCCTCAGGGTTGTAGAAATATCTGTCCTTTTTGTTCATGGTTCCAGTCTCTGGATTCAAGTATGCAAAGATTTTGTCATGTTGAGAATTAGATATATTGAAACATCAAATGTACATTTAACAATTGAATTCGCAGTGATCACAATGACATTTTCCTCTCAAGTTGAACAGCCCATATATTTCATTGATAATTTGTCCACAGTGTAATACAATCATTATTTCAAATGGCTTAGGTATACACAGTTAGTAGTATTCAGCATGGCAGCTACCCAGTAGCTGCTTTAGACATATGCTCACAATTCACTGACTTGCTTAGATCACGTATGCCCCACGGTCAAAATGGGCGGTGAATAATTATAAAAGTAAATTTAAGAACATAATTTATTATGACCTTGCTGTTTTGCTTTCTCAAAGCTTCCTCTTCCTCTTCCGAGTCTTTGCTTCCCATTTCATTGCCTGTTACTCCAGTAAAGTCCATGTCCTTGGGGACATTCTTTTCCCACACCCGTATCTGCTTCTCATCTACTGCACAGATTTTTGATGTTTATTGTGTAAAAGATAAGACTTACAAGACTCTGGCTTTCCCAGCAAAGTACATGGTGGCTGTCTCTCCAGCACTCTTCGCACCCCAACCCCCTTTCTGCAAGACAGTTTAGTGAGCAATGTTGGTAAATCTCTTGCTATTTCAGAAGCAATATGGAATAAGTATCTGGCATTCCCATCAAAATGATAAAAGTACCAGAGTGATCATTGCAGCAAACACCCTTTCTGCTGCCAAGAGATTCCGGGCACCATTTCTGATGATAGCAAGAAATCACGGCTACTGTCAACACCAGAAGCAGAAGATAACCTAGAGGAAGTAATTCACAGCACTTCTGGTCATTCAGGTTTACAATCAATGAAAGGCTTTTCTTGGGCTAAGATGTCTGTCCAGAAATTATCCCAAGGCGAGCTTCTCGAGATAGCTTTCAGCTTTGGTCTGGCTGGAATGAAATGTTTCTCAGCTATTATCCTTCTGCAGACAACATGTAATTATTTGAAGGCAGTTAAGGGGTATAGCTAGAATTAAGAAAATTCCTTGTATGTGGAAGCTTTCAAACATCAAAAAGCTATGCGCAAAGCTTCAAATTCAGCATGGTTTGCATAAGAAACTGGATCAAAATATTCTGCTTCCCAACTTGCAACTATTGCTTCTGTTAGCTAGAAAGTACTCCTGGTCCCCTCAGATCCCCCCAAAGTATTGTTCTCTTTTGCACTTTGCCATTTTAATCTGTATTTATTAGGATAAAGAATGCTCGTTTCCCCTCCCCCACTCCCATGATCACAGCAGATTGTTGAAAAACTCTTAATTCATACCCCACACATTAATCAGATTCTTTTAATTCTAAAAAAGTGAGGCTTTGAAATGAATACAGATTATTTTATGCTCCTTTAAAGACTAGTTGGGACATACACTGCAAAAGATTCCCTGCATAATCCCTGCCTTTGTTTGGAGCATGTTAACATCTTGAATATATATGGCAAAGAACTAAAGAATCACAGGGTGATTTGGACTTTTGTTACTTCAACTGCAGCTCCATATGCCATTTGGCAAAACGCACTTGAAACTTAAAAAAAAAACAGTTTGCCATATAGTATGAGAGTGCAACGGGGGAAAAAAAATCAATCTTTTACCATATCATGTTGCTCTTTAGATCCCATGTGCTACTTATAAACAAGAAGGGATGGCCAACACTTCCATCATAATCTGCTTGTGAGGTCTCAGCAGCAACTGGCTGGCCCGAGTTGCTGAAAACAGTGTGCTAGATGGACAATGGACCAATCCAGCAAGGCTTGGGTTACGAAGCTAGTTTACTCCATTGACCCAAATGGCTGGCATAAAATAAAACGACTTTGCTAATTGCTTGAAGCTGTATTGCAATTTAACGTCAGAAACTTCCCTGTCAATGAGGTAATTCTTTAATTTAGGGGACATCATAGGAAAAAAAGCTATATTTCAAGATTTCATAGAGTGAATCACTTTTAAGATGAAATCTTAAGCAAGTTCTGTTGAGAGAATCTTAATGGTCAGGGAGGCTCAGATGGAAAGGCCAAATGTTTCAGTTATCTCAAGGGGCACACACATATGTAATGGAAACTTCTTTTAAGAAGGGTTGCCAGGTGTCCGTTTTTCCCCTCGACAGTCTGGCTTTTTATTGGACTGTCTGAGGGAAACATGCTTAAAATACTGAACATAAAATGTCCGGTATTTTTGCCTGTGGGGGAGGAGCAATTGGTGGCTAGCCTGCAGGAGCTGGTGGCAGTGTACCAGCAGGCCTTTCTGTGCCCCCTCCCTCCTAGAGGAGTGGCTGGTAGGCCCACACTGCCTTTTGAACTGTCTATACCATCTCCCCCCAGCTTCCACTGAGCACGGGAGAAGTGCCTGGCCTGCCTAGCCTCCTCATGCACTCAGGAAGCAATGGGCCCACTTGCCCCCCCAGCGCCGGAGAAGCACCCAGCCAAGAAGCAGCCAGCCAGCCCACCCAGCCTCCTCCTGTGTTCAGGAAGTGGTGGGCCCACTGGCCTTCTCAAGCACTGGAGAGATGTGCAGCCATAGAAGTGATTGGCAAGTTGGGAGAGTGTGTGTGCTTCATGTGCACATGAAAAAACATAGGTAAGTGGCAGGGCCCTTGTCTGTTTTTTGGGGGGCGGGGGAGGCCACCTGGCAACTCTGCCTTTAAGTTCCTATTATTTTAACTTACATGTTGAACATCAAAATAATGGAATCCTCAGAGCAAACAGTTATGTATGTTTGAATAGGTAATGAAGTTCAGTGAAAATCTGAGAGTGAAACTAATTTTAAAAGCTATAGAATGTGTTGAATAAGTTGTGTCTGAAGGTGAGTTTTCATTTCAAAGCTCACAATTGGAAAAAAATAGAAAATAAACTTTTTCAGTGCAGTGAGAAAAAGAGAGAAAGAATTGAATTGCATGCAATTCAAAGGCTTACTCTGTGGGGCTTCTGGAGGTAATATCATTCATTAACCTGAACTATGTTTAAAGGCCTCTTCTTGCAAGTCTGTTAATAAAACCATCTCTCATTTTATACTCAACTTGAACAAAAAGTATGAAGAGCTGCTCATGAAGACCTACAGAGGTGGAGGAAGAATGAACGGTTTTGTTCTTGGAGGCAGGTCAATTAGGCAAAGTTCTATTCATGAATGTCAAGAACCTGGCTCAGATCTGAAGTCAGGACTGAAAACCAAACAAGGCCATAGATGATTAGCTTTATAGATGCAGGCATAGCCTACAATATGCTACTGCTTCTTGAGAACTGCCCCTAATCTAGGGTTCCCAGGTGCCTATCGGTGGTGGGCAAACTCCCAGGGGTTTGCCACCTTGCCCGCAGTGGTTGGTGGGAGGTAGCCATTGGCAGGCACCTCAGGAACGTGCACCATGTACATGCGCTCCGAACAGACATGGCGATGTCACTTCTGGAAGTGCAACCCTACCCTAATCAGGCTGGTCTCCAGGTCCCTAGCAGCAACAAGGAACATCTAAGCTACAGCTTTCCTCTTATCCAAGATGGATGTTAAACCATGTGCCAGCACAGTCATAGTTATGAGTATAAGTATATACATATGAGGTATGGATATGTGTCCATGGGCTGATACACCTGTATTCAACTGGCTGCATGTTAAAATGTACACATACTTATGTGCTGTTGAACCTCTCTGAAAGATTCCTTCAGCCCATCTCAGGTTGTGGGAGATATGCCCAGTCTGAAAACAGAAAAGAAGAACACAGCAAAAGCCCTAGGAAGGGACAGCATGTGGTCTAGTTACAGGAAGGCTTTGCTGAAACAGTAGCCATAAAGTCAGAAACAAAACAGCTGGCAACCTACTGAAGGCAAAGCACGAAGATGACACAAAGTTGAACCAGAGCAATATAAGCAGGACAAGGGAGAAGAACAGAAGGAATTACAGTGGATAGAGAAGGATCCAAGGGCCAGGCCCAACACTCAACCAAATAACAGTTGCCATTAAAGCTAAAGTTGCCAACTCTGGGTGGAGAAATTCCTGGAGATTTGGGGGGTGGAGCCTAGAGAGGGTAGGACTTGGGGAGGGATCTCAGCAGCTATTTTTTCCCCCAGGAGAATGGATCTCTGTAGTCAGGAGATCAGCTGCAATTCTGGGAGATCTGGAAATGCTATTAAAGCCGCAAATGAGAACTGGTTCCTAAGGAAAGACCCTGCCACTTTCACTAAGCCACCTCCCATTTGTAAAAAAATAGAAAAGAAAAAAATCTGTTGACATATAGCTTGGGTATATCTATGTTAGAGAGTAGTTTAATATTATTTTCTCACAAGGAACTCTGGAACTGTAGTTTTGGAGCATGGGGCTGGGGCAGGAGGGGGGCATATATCATCACAGAGATTTCCAGCACCTTTACCAGCCAAAAAGCTTTCATTGTAGATACACTCTACGAGTATTGAAAGTAGGGAAGGCATTAATCTTATGGGAAAGAAATCTGTTTCACTCTGTTCCTGCTTCTATAAACAATCAAATGTATTTCTCTGACTGCCCAATTCAATCTTGGCAAAATAAGCACCATACCCGACGTATACTTTTCACATGCAGCTTTTATTGTTATGTAGAAATACTATCATATAGGTTGTCATCATTGGAGAAATTCTGCAGTAGACCATATTTATGTCAGAAGCCCAAGTATTTGATTTTGCCAACAAAACTGGAAAAGCCTTTTTTTCACTGCCCAGTCCAAATGCTCAGCACTTTCACCTAATTACACCCAATTATAAGATTTCAATTTTAACACCACATCTGTTTATATGAGAAACAAAGATCAAAGTTAAAATTCAGCCAGTCTTGCCGAAGCCCAGAGAAAAGGCCTGTTTCAGGGATGTCTTTGTGAAAGATCCCTTCTGGAATGTTATTTTGAACTCTTTGAAATGGCAAAAGTGTTTTTAAACATTGCAGGTCTCCTGGGAAAGTCAAGTTTAAACTTAGTAAAAGGTTTTTAATTTTAAATCATCCCTTAAAATAGTGAATGTAAAATTTGGTGGGAATTCTTTTGAGAGGCTAGATTGGCTGAACTGAAAGTGACATTTGGAAACTTCTTTTTTTTTTAGAAAGATACAGAAAACTTGCTTTATTGCTGGTTTAGTATGCATTCATCAGAGCTTAATGGGACCACCCCCTGTGCCCACACTTACTCCAACTCCCCCATTTAGAGTTCTGCAAAAAAAAGATAGGACGATACTGAAATGCATCTCTACTCAGGATACTGCCAAATGGATTGCTTCCCACAGTGATGGCAGCACTTTTGTGAGTCACAGAGTCAGTTGTGTGTTGTTTTCCTTGACTTATTTATATACAACATGCAGTGGCAGAGGCTGCAGTCTTCCTCACAAGAGCTATATGGGAGGGGGGAAGGAAAGGGAGTGTTTAACTCTTTCTGCTCTGGCATTTTCCCTCTTAAAACAAAACTATATTGAACTCAGCAGCAGATGTAAAGTTTGTTTACCCACAGGGGCTCTATCAGTCCCTAGAGTGATCACTGCTAGATCAAGTAGAGGAGTGCAAGACTTTGTTTTGTTTTCCAAGCATTCCAAGCAAACAATTTCCACATGAACCTTTTTGTATGTCAGCTTCAATGCTGCAGAAGACCCTGGAGCATGCTTTAGAGTGCACGTGAGGCACTGACCAGATCTGTTGAGACTTACTATCATTTGCGTGACCCATGAACATATTCCATCTAACACTCTTCGTTGACTGCACATTACATTGTAGGGGTTTGTGATCTGGTAGGTTCTTGCATTTGGTTAGTTGATGGCTTTCATTGGTAAACTTTGTCTTTCAAACATTTTTGTAAACTGCCTTAAGAAGGCTGTTTGGAGAGCAGGGCTGGAGTGGCGCCACCACTGAGGCAGTGAGGTGGGCACCATGGGTGCTGGGGTGCCAGAGGGGGCACCGGAAGCAGAGGCACGTGCCACGGAGCTGGTGTGCCTGGCCCGCAGCTGCTGCAGCCAGCCCCACGCCGCCGCCGCCACTATCACATGCCCCCGGCCGGGCGCAGCAGCCATGAGCCAGGCACGGCAGGTGTCCAGGGCAGCGTGTGGAGTGCGGGCAGCCTCCGTGCGCCACCCCAGCCACCCGCCGGCCAATGGGCCCGGCTTTGCTGCGTGATGATGTCATCACACAGGCCGTGGGGGCACGCCACACGTAGGGGCGTCTGCGGTTGCCAGAAGCCCTGGCACCGCCCCTGTTGGAGAGGCAACAAATACACACGAAAACAAACAAAATAAGAACATGGGGTGGAAGGCAAGCTGTATTAGCTGGAAGTCTGCACTGTTCTCAATAAGTTTCCAAGGAACAACCTCAGGCCCAGATCTGCACATATGTGTCTGCTGCTGAAATAAGCAACATTCAATTTTCTTCTCTCTACCCAGCAAAGTTTCATTATTTTGCAAGTGGGGAAATGCAGAGCTCAAGGATATCATGCCATATGTTTTATATTACCAAACATTCAGGAGGGAAAGAAGATGAGGCATGGTGCACGTGTACCATCGTACCTAGTTCTGGACTCGGGTTTTCCTGGAACATATTTTGAAAACTCCTGGCTTAGCAAAGTCAGAGCAGGCTGTCCAGCAATTATTGTGCCTAACCAGGGATGGTAACACCAAATTGCTTTACTAGTTGATATTTCTTCTGTGTTGGGAGACTTTCTCATCCCTCTCCTTCCCCTTTCTGTTTAGTGCTACCATCATTGCATGCAGTAGCCAGAAGCAAACTTAGACATCACTGATGTCATACTCAGTTATAGTATGTTCACTGCAGAGACTGCTTCAGATTTCCCAAGGATTTGGCATGGCCTAAAAAAGAAAATACTTGCCACTAGGTGCTGAGTGGGAGAAAGAGGAAAACACTGATTATGAAGCAGTACTTCTTAGCTGTCTGTACCCCTGGCCTTAGCAGCCCCTGTAATGGCAACAATATCATGGTACACAAGATTATTTTGTGCAGCACTCGAAACCCCATCCTTCAATGGCAATGGAAAGGAATGGACCTGCCCAGCTATTCAGTAGTGAGAGGTGGGTGTTCTACTTTTCCTCAATGCTGAACAGCTGAAGGGCTGTAGGCTGCGTGATAGAGATAGCCTGATTAGATGTGGCCAGAAGAGACACAACGCCATGGTAGCAAAGCAGCCATCTTCCTCCCCCTTTCCTGGGCATATAAAAGAGATGGGAGAAAGAGGCAGAGCTAGGTAGGTCCGTACACTGTAAAGAGGAATCCATTAAATTTTATATTACATTAATCTTCCCAAGCATTTTTTAAAAACCTGTTTACTGTGCTTTATTACTGGCATGCAAAATCTTAACTAGAGAAGATTTGGCACATTTATGAAAGGTTGCTTCCCCCTGCTCCATACATTCAAAGGTCTGTCAGGATTTGCTGACTCCATGAAGTTGGGCCACAAACTTGGTACAATAACATTTAAAGTAACCAAAATAAAAACCAAGTTATGGTAAAACAAGAAGATGCATAAGATTAAGTATGGGATAGGCTGAGATAAAAAGAATGAAGCCTTCTTCTTGGCAACTAGACTCACATTTTATTTATTTATTTTATTTCTATTCTGCTCTGCCTGCAAGCGGGCTCAGAGTGGACCACAACACTGGTGGACTCAACATGGCTAGTAAACATTGATGGACATAGCTCCAGAAATCTGTCTAATTCCCTCTTCAAGCTGACTGTTCTATGTGGAATAAAGAACAGGAAAATATAGACTGGTATATATTAAAGGAGAATGTGAATTGGCAGGTGAGGAAGAAACTAGTCTGCACCTGAGAGGAAATGAATTTGGAGTTTCTAAGTGGGAGGGGTGGATTTCCCTCTTTAGTCCCCAGCTCAGCTCTCATCTTTTTCTCTTACAAACTGCATGTCCCCAAATTATCTTCATCCCAGTAGCTTGTTTAGCCAAGGCTTTTTGTCACTTGATGTGATAAGACCACCTTCCCACACCTCAAATCCCCTCCCAGCACTATAGAGCTAGCAGATAAGGGAGGGAGGCCTCATTTCATTTGCCATGAAGCACAGAGGGTTTAAGGAAGCTGCCACTGATATCTCTGTGACAGGTGTCAGTTTCACATGGAGCTGCCAGCAGATGTTAACTTGGAGATTAGTTGAGCATTGCTCTTGCCAATAGGCACATGGGCTTAATGAGAGTGTGTGCGCGCGCACACACGTGCATACACACATGCACCCAGGAGAGGATTTTTTTAAAAAACAATTTTTATTGGTGAGTATCATCAAACATACACTACATTTTAATCCTATCTCATTTAACCTAATCTAATCCCCCCTTCCCCCCTCCTTCTTGACTTCCAGCAGCTTTCCAACCCTCTACCCCCTATATTACTTAACCAATTTTATCTTAAACATTTCTTAACCATCCCTATACAAAATTACTTATCCTAAGCCTTATATTTACTCTATATATACTATATTACTAATACTGATAATATTTTCACTAACAACATATTCTTCTTCAAACCATATAATTAACTAAAAACCTAACTTAATCACCATTTCTTCTATTCCATTCTATATTGCCTTATATAAACTACATATATGCTGTATTACTTATCCTAACCTCCCTATCTTATTCTTTAAAAAATCAGTTCTAAATTTCACCCTTCTTATACTATACTATAATCCAAGCTTAGATGGAAATAGATACACAATTCTTAATGGTAAAGTCACTTCTCTCTTCTGTTTAAACACCCAGGAGAGGATTTATGACATAATTGTAAAAAGAGACTTTTATTAAGAAGCCATTAGGCTTTCACCTTTGTCCCCTTTTCCCTGTCTTGTCCCTTACATCCTCAATGCAGCTAGATTATCACAGGGGACAGAGTGGCGGACTGTAGTGGGAGGGAGAGTTAGTGAAAAGCCCCCTCACCCTCCTCTGCTAATGGACAGGACGCACAGGATCCAAGCCATGTCTGTGACCAAGTACCTGAAGTAACTCTTTCTCCAGTACGAAGCTGCCTGCCAGTGAAGATCTTCAGGGATGCCCTGCTGCGAGAAGCTAGATAAGCGAGCACCAGGGATAGAGCCTTTTCATTAGTAACAACAACAACATTCGATGTATATACCGCCCTTCAGGATGACTTAACATTCACTCAGAGCAGTTTACAAAGTATGTCATTATTATCCCCACAACAAAACGTCCTGTGAGGTGGGTGGGGCTGAGAGAGCTAGAAGCTGTGACTGGCCCAAGGTCACCCAGCTGGCTTCAAGTAGAGGAGTGAGGAATCAAACTCGGTTCTCCAGATTAGAGTCCTGCGCTCTCATCCACTACACCAAACTGGCTCTCTAGTAGTCCCTAGAGACTTTCCTGGCACTGAATTTATGATCTTTTAGAGGCCAGGTGAAGACATTTTAATTTTCCTGAGTTTTTAGATACGTCCTCCACATACCCCCTTAGAGATTTCATCCTCCGTCTTGCTTTTATTCTCCTGCTGTTTTTAGGAGGGCTTTGTCAAGTTTTTGTTGTGCTGATTTCAGGTGGTTTGAAAATTCACCAACCCCAATTTTTAACACGATTCAACTATCCACTTTTTAAAACATGCTTTTTTGTTGTGCTGCTTTTGCCATAATTTGTTGTACCTTTTTTTTATTATGTTGTAACCGTTTTGCAGATATTGTCTGGAGGTACTGGGCAATTGTTTAAGTATTTTTAGTGGGCTTAAATTTGCTTAATGTATGTTAGATGGCACCCTGCATAATTTAGCAATTCTCTCTGTACTTCTCAATGAATCCTAAAAGCAGCATCTCTACCTGAAGTAAATGCTGTTTCTAAATTGCGAGGTCCAAAGTAGCAAAACATAAAGCTTTGAATTACAGTGGAAGTCAGAATGTAGCAATTTACTAAAAGTGAATTAGAAATTAAGCAATTTACTGGATATCTGTTATTGAGGATAACTAACTGTTGGTCACAAAGTATAAGCATTCAGAATAATTATGAAAGAAAAATATTCAAATGTGCATGGCCAACAGGATATACCTAATTCTTTGGTTCATTACTATTAAGTTGCTATTTCAGCTTTCTATTCTGCACCTCTAGATCCCACCCCACCCCCCGCCAAAATCATGAGTGATGGAAAACAGAGACCTCTCTAATGGAAGTCCTGCAAATGCCTATTGTGTCATGGAGGGAACACAGCTTGCTGTACTTGTACTTTGCACTGTATTGTGCCACTTATCTGTAGATAAAGTTACATCAGGGCTTTCTTTAGATTCCCTCTTTGTGCTGCTTACCCATCAGAAATCACAGTATCAGGATGCAAGTTTTTTTTAAACATCTATAATGCCCACAGAAGAGCTTGGATGCTTATAAAGTGCTAGGAGCCTATGTATAAATCTCAGAGGAAAAATCCCTTTACACTGTGGTTACAATACCAGTCAGAGGCGGACACCTTCCATCCATACAATGGCTTCTCTGCAAATGATTTTAAAGTGCAGCCAAATAATTTTTCAAAAATAAGGTCATCAAAGAGCTATAGCTCTTGTTTTTTTGGAATCATAGTTTTTTAAAAAGACATGCATCGTTTTCTAAAGAGCTGTGATGTTCCGTAAAAAGGAAATAAAGGACCATAATTTAATCGAAGAGTTCTACGAACAGGCAAAATTGCAGAACTCTTAAACTGTCTCCAGCCTTCAAAACCCCTTAGGCCTATTAAATCAACACAATTTTTATAGGAGTTCATATGATAGCCTCATTTAGTCTTTTGCTACCTGGTCAGTGTATTTGATAGTGATGATGCCTGTAGAACTTGCATTTGTTTTTTTTTTACTTCAAATGGGTATATGATGCTTCTCCAAAGCTCCAGCAGTCTTCTAACAAATTAAAACAATAAGAATTAAAATAAAACAAGTAAAAACAATACTTAATACGTCTAATAAACTTAACAGTGGCAACACAGTATCCACTCATCAGCCATAGGACCGCTTTGAGCATTAGCTAAAACAATGGGGTGGGGGTTGATATTTTACAGCTTTGGAGAAAATCCCCATGAAGCACTCTGGATTCCAGTGTACTTGATTCAACACACTGTCGAGAACCTTCAATACTTTCAGTGACATTTGAAGGCTCCCAACCACTACTGCTGTCTTAAAGGTAAAACAGAAATGTTAAAATATTAATACTGATCCAATGCAGGATTTGTGACTGCCAAAACCTGTATTCAGTTATAACTGGTGCTAAATCCCCCCCCCTTTAAGTGGTGGTATACTTCTGATAATTTGGAGTGTGTTGTGGGTTTTTATTTCAACCCCACTTTTCTAGATTACCACGTGAAGGTCAAGCCAAATGAAAAGCTGGAAATACTACATATAGAGTTCCAAAGCGGTCAATAGAGCTCCAAAATAATTAATGTTTTTGGATCAGGTCCACAGCATGCCAAGAAGCATCTTTTAAGCCGTTTCTCTACCATTTTCCGGACCTGGAAAAGCTTCATTCAGCTATTTCCCCCTCTGGGCAGTTCCAAGGGATGACTTCAGGTCAAGAAACGAGGCAGGAAAGAATGTTTAAATTCACTCCATCCCTACTATTTTTAAAAAATGTTTTTTTGGGTGGGGTTCTATGCTCAACACTCCTACGATGTCATCTGTTTGGCTTTCTTAGATGTTAAGGTGAGTGTGCAGGTTTATATTGGGAGAAAGATATACCTGATGTCTATGTAGCATCTAAAGCAATAAGCATCCACCTCTGTGAAAAGAATGGTCTGCACCTAGTCCAGTCAGAATGGTTTCAAACTCCCTCAGCATTCCCGTGGTCTTTCATTTGGCTCAAGTGTCCGATGTGTAGGGCAAGGTGCTTTCACGGGCCAGGACTGGCTTTATTAAACACTCAACAAGATGTCATATATCCCAATGCAACAAGACTCTTTTTTTGTACCACGGAAGGCTGGCACTCCAGCAGGGCACCCACACGACCCAGCCAATCTAAACTTTTCTGTCCTTTCTAGAGATATTTATAGATGGGAATTTTGACAAGAATGAGTTTCTGTTTTTGAAGGAATACTTTTACTTATTGCTATTTCTGTTTTTAGTCTGCGTGTGTCCAAAAGGTGAAAAGTAATTGACAAAACTGTAGTATGCATATATTTTATAAAGAATGTGATGAATAAATCTATCAAAGGGGGGAGGTCAGCCACAGAGGAAAAAAACACAGGAAAAAAACAGCAATGTGAACAACAATGTGAAAAATAGCCCCTCTTCCGTTCCATCTCAACTTCCCAACCTTTGCGCCAAGCTAAGCAAAAAGATTGGATGTTGCTAAGAGCACTGGGAGATGGCAAGTACAGCCTTCCTGCAATGTTCTTGTATAGCCTTTTTTTTTTTGCAATTTAATAAAATAGAGATTTTTCCTAGAAGCAAAAATATTATTTTCACAGCAAAACTAAAACCAATAGCATTTTAATACTATCTGGTGTGTGCTGACTCCATTGCACTCATCATTGAGATTTAATTTGAAAAATTGTAGGCACCACAAATAATTGCCTTCGACTATTTCACTCTTGGAATGTCATAAGAGTTCTGACTTCATAGTATTTTTGACACACAGGAAATTATGCTTTTGAAGGACAGACTTGTTATGTTAATTCAGTTTGTGCGTGTGTATGTTTGTGTGTGTGTGTGTCCCCAGCTCAAGCAAGGGGGGGGGAATTTAAACTTTAAAGCACTCCCTATGGTGCTTCCAAGTGGTGCAGGGAGTTATTTAACCCCCCCCTTACTCCAGGTGACTGGCAGGCTCCCCAGTCAGCTGGAGCAAGGGGGGGAATTGAAACTTCAGAGTGCTCCCTGCAGTGCTCACAAGCAGCACAGGGAGCAATTTAAACCGCTCCCTGCACTGCTTGCAAACGGCATGGGGAACACTTTAAAGTTTAAACTCTTGCTCCAGCTGTCTGGCGGGCTCCGCCAGTCAGCTGAAGCAAGGGGGAATTAAAAGCTTCTCCTGGGGAAGGCGCTGGGATGTCTGAAATTACAGACCATGGACCAGCCAAAAAGTCGTGGGGTCCACGGAAAATGTGTACCCCCTTGACCACAAATGCCGAACCAGGCCGGTCCATGTAAAATTTTGGTCAATTTTCTGTTCTGTGCCCACCTCTATTCATCATATTTAGCTTAAAATTAAAAGTTGCTATACATCCTTTGTTGGTATAGTGAACTGCCACATACAGTTATACCTAGGTTAGAAGCAGTTCCGTGTTTGAAGGACTTGTGCGCAGGAAACCCTTATTATCTCACTAGTGAAAAAGAGAGTTCTCCAGCCCAGATAGAATGGACCACTATTGCAACTGGGAGACATGGAAAAGAAATTGCACTAGGTTCTATACATCCATTATCCATGGGCCTTGGACAGCTGCCCGACCTTAACAGATGCTGGCACCACCATACCAATGGTTTATCCAAGACACTATTCTCAACCACAGCTGGCTTACTACCTGAGATACTTCAACTAGAAATAGTGACATATCAAATATGTGTTGTGCCACTAGGCTATACTTCTTAATCTTCTGAGGATCTTCTGTCAGTGTATACTTCAACCTCACACTTTTCCCAAAAGGCTTCCACAATTTTGGCCACTAGTGTACATTTTAAATGCTATTTTAATGTTTTAAATGTTTTAATGTTTACTACCTTGGGGACTCTATTTGGGTGGAAAGATGGCCCAATAATGTTTCCAAATAAATAAATAAATAAATAGATGTGTTGGTGGGAAAGAAGTGAAGGAACTCCATCTGTGGGTTTCCTTTCATGACAAAGGGAGAAGTTTAAATAACCTGCTGTTTTCTAATGCGGGGGGCTTCGGACTAATTTACCAAGTATTCCACAGAGCTACTTTCTGCCTAGTAGAGTATAGCCCTTGCCTAGTTGAGTGTAGCCCTGCAATGGTACCTTCATCAGTTTCCCAACAGAAATCTCTCTCTTTCCTGAGCTGCTGCTAACTTTAGTAGTTATACTCTTAAGAGCCTGACTGTCTTTTCCCAGGGCTAGTAACAGCTCTGGGAGGGGGCAATTCCTGTTTGGAAAAACAGCACAGGGAAAGGTTAAACCCTCCTCTCCTTGGAGCCCAGATCCAAATAATTCCCAGAGGAATTCTTATATACATTAAAATCATGTATAGTTCACCCACATAATTATAGAATTCCAGTGGCAATCAAAATCAATACATCACTATGTAATTAATGGTTTTCAGTCTGTTAAATGTCTAATTATCCTACATTAGTTACTGTCAGGGGAAGAATGTGGCATATTTTATTGGCGAAGGGCTTCGTAGCCTCCTTGCTTTGAGGTCTGTTGTTCTAAGTAGCATTTCTGTTTTCCAAGAAGAGGTCTGAATACTTCGCTCAGGCACTTATTTGTGGGAACGAAGAAGTTAATTGACATGAAATGAAAAATCCTGCAGTCCCTTATATGGAAAACAATGCTTCACTCTTTTTCTGTGTGTGTGTGTGTATGCATGCATGCACTCGTATATGTGTTACATACTTTTTCTTACTTTACCCTAATACTATAACTTGGGGGTACCCAATGCATTTGATGACCAACAGATTCAAGACAGATAAAAATAAATACTTCTTTACTCGATATGTAATTAAATTGTGGAATCCTCTGCCAGCGGATCTAGTGATAGCCTCTAGCATAAATAGTTTTAAAAGGGGGGATCTGACCAATTCATGGAGGATAGGTCCCTAAGATGACTAAATAAAATTGGTATATGCAGAGGCAGTAAATCTCTGAACACCAGGGTCAGAAGGCAACATCTGTGCCATTTGTTGGCCTTCCTGGGCAACTGGTCGGCCACTATGTAAAACAGGACGCTGGTCTGGATGGATCGCTAACCAGATCTAGCATCACTCTTCTTATGTCCCTATGGATAATGGGTAGGTAAAACCTAGATTCAAATCCTTGCTTATGCAGGACCTAACTGCACATTGTTATGCTTATGCAGGGCCTAATTGCACATCTGGGAACTGTCCCCAGGGACATTCCCAGATCAGATGGAAGAGCACCTTCTTATGCTGTAGCTGCTGTAGCATAGTGCTGAAGTGGATGGGCTGTAAATCAGCACTCTGCTGGTTCAAATCCCACTCCTGCCATGAGCTCAGCAGGTGGCCTTGGGTAAGCCACTCCTCTTAGCCCCAGCTCCCCAACTGTATTCTGAGGAGTGGTATAGAAACACAGTTATTACTATGTTCTGAAGTTCCACGCTTTCCAAATACACACATAAATATGTATCTTCAACAAACCTGAGTTTCTTATTGCATATATCAAAGGCGGCAAGCATGCACTTTGCCCTATAAACACATATTAGGAGGGCCATATTAGGAGGCTCTCCCGGTACACAAAGTCGAAATTACCAAAAGATAATGACTGAAAAGGGCTAGTGAATACAAGCAAATTGTGGGTATCCACCTCAGAGTGTGTGCACAGCACTAGACAATGCAACAAGGAAAGATGGTTATATACAATATACAATAATAAAGCCCACCCCAAGCTGAATTCAAGTAATGAAGTCTTCATATGTTTGCTGTAGATATTTGTTTCACAGCAACTGAAATGCTGATAATACAACCTACAACATGTTTATAAAATGAACTCTTAATAATAATAATAACATTCAATTTATATACTGCTCTTCAGGAAAACTTAATGCTCACTCAGAGTGGTTTACAAAGTGTGTTATTATTATCCTCACGACAATCACCCTGTGAGGTGGGTGGGGCTGAGAGAACTCTGAAAGAGCTGTGACTGAGCCAAGGTCACCCAACTGGCTTCAACGGAGGAGTGGGGAATCAAACCCAGTTCTCCAGATTAGAGTCCTGCTGCTCTTAACCACTATACCAAACTGGGTCTCCTCAAGCATAATGAAAAACCCCTCTATGAAATCTCTATTGCTGGGGTTTAGAAGGGTGTCTGCAATTACAAGAACAAGTTATATGACAGAACTCTGTTCAAAGTGCCCCCCTATAGCAGTTCTATTTTTAATTGCTCTTTACTTCTTTTTCCTCATTTTGTGTTGCTTTTCATGCTTTAGATGTATACATGTGAAAGAGGACAAATTAAATCAATGTATGCCAGCTTGCCATTTCAAGAGACAAGATGGTATGTCTACTCATAATAAGTTATCTTGGCATAGTAATGCGCCTTGAAGTTTAACAGGCAACATCTCTTGGGGATGCATTGCATAACAAGGTATTACAAGCCACACTGTGTAAAATAAATTACATGACAAAGTACCAACTTTCAAGAACATAAATGCAGAAAGGAAAACACCAAAAATTAGGTACTGCTTCTGGTACATTCTGGTTTGTGAACATGGAATCCCCTCCTCATACTTAAGAATGTTCCAAAAAGCAGTGTTCCTGATCTCCCAGACACAGCTTACATCATACTTTGTATAGCATGTAGACATTATGCTCATAAGCCAGTGATCACATGTAGGTGTGGACAGCAGCTGCCACATGGTGCATGTGTACTTCAATGTATGACACCTGTAGAGGGCTACTATCAATATATAGTAGGTGGATAACGACTCAAGTACAGACAAAAAGATTACTTGAAAGAAAAATTGTCTAGTGGGTTCCATATTCAGTCACAAAGGCGAAAATTACTCATGCCTTGTAAACAGGGCTGGTGCCAGAGTTTCTGGCACCTGAGGCCAGGGGCAGCTTCAGGGCTGTTGCCACTCCTGCATGCGCGCACGTGCACACACCCAGACTGCTCAGTTGCCCCAGACCTGCCCCAGCCACCTGCCGCGCCTGGCCCGCAGCTGTGTGCTAGCGGCGGTGGCAGCAGCACAGGGCAACTTAGAGCCACACCAAACAAGACGAGGGGCACGCAAGTTTTCTTGGGAAATGTAGGAGACGCCTTCCCCTCTCTGCCGCTGCTCACTGCCCTCTCTGAACGTGTGTGTTTGTGTGTGAGGGTGGAGCCCCAAAGCATTCCCCCCCCTATCTCCTGCCTGTTGCCTCACAGACTAGAAAGGAGCGGAGGAAAAATGATAAGTTTCTTTTGGGGGAATGGGGGGTGGTGGAATGGGATGGAATAATGACAGAAGAAAGTGAAGGGGAAGGGAAAGGAGAAAGCGGAAAGGACCTAGAGAAACAGCTGCGCCTCAGGGTGTGCACTTGGAATGAGCTGCTGAAGATGCAAATCCTTCTTCCAGGCACAAGCTCCCCTCCCCACCCCCCGACGCAAGGGTGCCCTGGGAGAGAGCAGCAGCAGCCCACCCCAGAACGGTCTTCAGGTGCGCCTGGAAGAAGGATTTGCGTCTTCAGCAGCTCATTCAAAGTGCACACCCTGAGGCGCAGCTGTTTCTCTAGGTCCTTCCTGCTTTCTCCTTCCCCTTCCCCTTTGCTTTCTTCTGTCGTTATTCTGTCCCATCCCCCCCCCAGTCCCCCAAAAGAAACTTATCACTTTTCCTCCACTCCTTTCCAGTTTGAGGCGACAGGTAGGAGATAGGAGGGAATGCTTGACGTGTGTGCGTCCTCCCAGCCCTCCCACTCAGTTGCTCTGCAGTGCATGCCCCCACCCCCAGCGCCCCCTCCGGCGCCTCTGCATTCAAGGCAGTTGCCGGACTTGCCTCCATTGACGAGCCGGCCCTCCTTGTAAAACTAAAGCATGTTGAAATGTGATAATGGGCTTTTGATCAGACAGTATATACACAACCATGGGCATTTGAATGAGTCCATAGAAGGCTGTTCTTAGACATTCTCAGGTCTTATCCGTGCTCTAGTCTGATCTTGTTAGATCTTGGAAGCTAAGTAGAGTTATCGCTGTTTAATACTTGGATGGGTAACCGCTAAGGAAGACCAGAGTTAATATGTACAGGCTAGCAATGGCAAACCACCTCTGAACATCTCATGTCTTGAAAACTCCAGCAGGGATAACCATAAGTCAGTTGCAACTTGATGGCACTTTCTACACATTCACACACATCCATACTATAAACTGAACTTTCTATATTTACAAACAAAGTTCCTAGCTGTCTGAATCTGCCCAGAGACCATGAAAAATCACTGGCTCAAGTCTTCCACTGAAGCTGGTCAGAAATCCCCTGGGTACTTCCCACTTCGTCAAAATACTGATATTTTCATTATTGCATTCCATAATATACAAACTATCTCCATAACTTGAACTATCTTAGCTTCTATGAAAGCAGAAAGCGCTTCTTGCACTCCTTTGAAAAAAATATGAACAAATCTTGTTATAAAAATAAGAAGAGTTTATAATATTTTGAAAACACAGAAATCTATCATATTTGGAGGAGAAATTTTCCACTTAATTAAATTTATGTCCTATTTCTTTCCAAATGATTTTTCAAGTGAAGCCAGTTTTATTCACCACTATTCATTTGTGATGGCTAGACCAGAAATTCCTTTTTCAAGGCTCAACAATGGACATCAAGTATACCAGTCCATTTCAAAAACTCCACTATGACCAGCTAAAGGAGCAACAATAATCAGTATTGCTAGTGCCAAAACTCTGAGGGTACAACTGTAATTCTAGCTTCTATTTTTGTGTTTATGTTTAATCAGGAGAAAAAGACTTAACAACTTTATTTCAGTAACGTGCTCTTGGAGAGCTTGAGTAACTCATTCAACACTAAGGAAAGAAGTATCAAAACTGTGTGTGGCATCTCTGAGGATAACTTCACATTTCCAGATGGAAAATCAGCAGTTTATTCTACACAGCAAGGTATACTGGCCAGCTCAAGAGGTTTTATGTTCTTGTACCATGATAAATAGGTTTCCACTGCAGATGGGCATAAACCGTGAAAATTCCAAACGGTGCAGTTCATAGTTCGTCGCATTTCACAAACCATGAACTTTCACAAACGTGCCCCAGTTCACGAACCTGTTTGTTCAGTTTGTGAAAATGGCACTTCCGGGTCAGCAGAAGGTCTGCAGAGAGCCCATCCCGCCCGTTGCCTAGGAAACTGATTAATCGGAACCAGGCTGCCTGCAGTGATGAATCGAAATACGAACCAAACAAACCAGGCTAAAATTTGTCACAGTTTCTGAGAAATGAGCTCCCACGAACTGCTGGTTCGTGAACCATGAACCGCCCCAGTTTGTGATGAACTTCAGTTCATATTTTGGTTCGTGCCCACCTCTAGTTTCTACTGTTTGAAGGCAAGCTGAAAAGAGCAGAGATTCACAACTACTCAAAATGTTGGTCTGAAATAACTCTTACTACTTAATGGGGATCTTACTTCCACCATTAACCAGAGTTACTGGAGCAGTTTATTGGGAGGGGATAATGTTAGAAGATAGCTAAATGAAATTGTGATGAACATGGAGATTCAATATCAAATTACTGGAAACCAACAATATTTTAAGGGAATCAGTAGAGGTGCAGCCTTAGCATACATACACACTTTTTGCCCTTCTATCGTCTCGGTCAAAAAGACTGTGTAAGTTGCTGAGATACTACAGGACTCAGCTAAAGATAATTGTGGCCACACTAAGGGCAACAGTGCCTCATTCATACCATTTTGAAACTATTGTCTGTCTCCAGATTAAATCTGTGATCTTCTAGTTCCCACAGCATATTTCTCTATGTTGACATGTATCAGGGAAAAGTCAGGAGTCAAGACTGTTTGTATGGAGAGAAAATGTATTGTGAGCCTTGTAATGGCATAGTTAAAAATCCAAAATATGACCCTATCCCCCCTGATTTGGAAGAAATTCAGAGTAAGATTGCCAACACCAAAAATCACCCTACCAACTATAATGTCATGGCTCTAGTATTTAGCAAGTCGAATAGGATATGAAGATGATTGATGGCCATTTTCGCAAAATGTAAAATAATTTGTATTTGCTTTGCACTGACTTGGGAACTTTGAACAGCATCCAAGTCATGTCTATAAATTCAAAATGGCTAAATACTGTTGAACACTCTCCTGCATTTCTTTCTTTTTTTGCTACAGTTGTTTAGTACTGTTGTTTATTTGCAACATCTCAGCTGAAGGTCAGTGCAGAACCTAGGTTAAACTACTGCTTTATCTACTATAACCACAAGAAAAACTTCCAGCGGGCATGGTTTTCTGCAAGGTGTCCTGCCATTCTTTGAACTGGGAGTTTGGAGATACAGTAATATTTCAAAGCTTTTCCAACAAAACAAAGTATAATAAAGCTAAAGAACCCAACGTTCTATGCTGTGCAGACTGTATAGGCAGAGATCTTGACCTGGAAATCCTCTGTGAAAGTTACAAAATGTATCATGTACGTTGACCCAGCTGCTATTCCACCACTTACATCCCCCGTTCAGGCTATAGGTGGAGAAAGACTCTAGCCCTTTGAGATATGTTTAAGATCTGCCTGTGTGATAATGTTTCAAGAAAGCAAGCAAAACAAAAAAGTCAAGGAATCATGTTATGTTATGGTTGCTGCTTTCATTAAGCCACCCCTCCCTAAATGTTCAAATAGTGGGTTCAAAAAACGAGCCCATCTCTGTGCTTGGCAATTATACTGAAAACTTGTCATCTCAGAAGTCAAATATAATACTAGTTAGCATTAAATATATTACAGCACACCTTGTGTTCTGGCATGAAAAGGGACTGTACTAAGCACCTCAGCAAACAGCCATGATAGCCTTGCAGAGCAGCCAAGGCAGTAAAATGGAACTGACATGCCAGAGAGTGGAAATTGCTGGTGCTCAGAAAGCCAAAGCATAATATCTATTAAGAGCATGGCTCAGATTCTCTGCTGGAGTCCACTGGATCTGGCACAGAGAGGTACATATTAACATTAGCTGAACATGTACAAGCTCAATCTTTATTTCATTTCTTTGATTCTTCATACCACTGCAGGCCTACTCTCTCCCTCCAGGTCATCTTATGAGGCAGTTGACTGGCACAGCCTAAAAGATGTCCTCATGAAAAATAGTTACACTGAATTTGGAATGGTCATTTTTCCAACGTTCGGTTTCTTGTGAATTCTAAATATAAACATTTCAATTCTCAGCTTGGATTTTTGGAATTTTCAAACTCTGACTTTGAACTCTCACACTTTAACCATGTCAAAACGCTACTTTTGGCAATGGAAGAAAAAAATGGTAAGGGGTAGATGAGCACATTCACAGTTGTCGAGCAGACCCTTGTGTTTAAATGACCAAAAATGGAACAGACAATGCAACAGAGCTCTTTCCACAGAACAGTACTCAAAATCACATTGCTGTCTTATAGGAATTGTCATACTCAGTCAAAATAGACAACAAAGCTTTTAATAGCACAGCGGTTATCCAGCAATTTTTCAGTCCTGTTTCTCTGAGATACACCATTCTCTTTGGCTCTCCATAACTAATCTCTCTTTGCAAGGAAACACAACAGATTCAGGAGATCCAAGCAAGCAACATTACAACAGACCATGAGTATGCACAGACAGAGAGAGCAAGGAGAACTTTTCATTATTTACAAGCATCAGTCCTTTAGATTTCTTCCGTAGATACTTGCCACCGTACTCAAGCTGAGGCCATCGTATCAAAGCAGGGTACTGACATGGTACTGGAAACAATGTAGGGTATTGGTACGGAAGACCAGAACAGATCCAGGAATTGAGATCTTGTCAGCTCCCTCAGCCCCCTGAATGCTGTCCGCAGCACTGACGAATACGAACATTACATGGTTTTGGAAGGGCTCCCGACATCTCTGAGTGCTCTGTGTACTATTATGTTATCTTTAATCTAAACCCCTGTTAGGGATTTCATGCTCTCAGCCTTTGTTTTAGATTCAGCACATTTATCGGAGCAATCTTTCTGAGATGTGTCAACAAATTCAACTGGCTGTTCTGAGTTAGTTAGCTATTCAGAAAGAGAAATGGCATTGTGTTTAGAACTGAAGACTGGATCGCACATGCTAGAGTCGGTCTCCAGGCCTAATCCTTCATTAGTACATTGTTCAAGATCTAATAAAGAAACCAAGCAGAGTAAAAACTTGCTCCATCATACCCTATTTACTTTGAAATCCTTCCCAGTTTTAGTGTCCTGCTGCCCATCTTCTTCCATTATGCCTTCTTCTGGAGAGACATACCAATAGAAGAAAACAAGATGTGGAAGGAGAAGAAATATAAGTTTTGAAAAATGGAAAAGTTTGTTTCTGGAATTTCTACAGTGTGCATACTGCTCCCCCAGCACAGACATGATATGAAGGTAGTATCTACCTAGACTACCCACCTTACGCTGTAATAGTTAAAACCATAATTTCCCTCCTTCGTCTTCAGCATTGTCCAATCTGAATGTACCACCCTTGACACCATTCTCTTACTCCTGAAAGCAGATTGGGTAAGAAGTGAGGACATTTGTTGCTTGCTTGTTTGTTGTTGTTGTTGTTTACTCTCTTGGGCAAAAAGTAGAATTTTAGCCTGCTGCCATTTCTTTTTGTCAGGCCACTGGAGGAGGTGTCAGGGTATGTGCCCTTTGGAATGTGATTACACAAAACATACATACAGGGACTGATCATTTTTAGAGGAAATTCATTGATATAACATTGTTATATGCATCCAGATATTAACTAATTAAAACGCAAACTGAAAATCCTCTATTTGTAAATATAGTTACAGCTAATCAGAACTGAAAAGTTAATGACAGTTCGGATTATTTGGAAATCTTTGCATCTATCCACTACATTAGGGCCTGGTTATTGAACCTAGAGTTCAAGATCAAAAAGGAGTGAGAGAGTGAGGAGAAAGTGTTAAGTAAAAGGGATGTTGCCCCATGACAATAACACCAATCTTGTCAATTGACAGGACTGCTTCCATAAGCCCCCCCCCCAAGTGGGAGCAGGCTGTGCCTTGGTGGGGGGTGGGAGGAAAGGTGGGATTTGGGCCCCTGAGGGCTGGGGGGCATTTTGCATGCAAAATGCCACCCCTCGCAAGACAAGCCTCCCCCAGCTGTAAGTAGTAGAGAAAAGAGCACCTACTTGGGGAGGCCATGAAATGCCCCCCCAAGTGGGAGCAGGCTGTGCCTTGGTGGGGGGTGGGAGGAAAGGTGGGAGAAGGGCCCCTGAGGGCTGGGGGGCATTTTGCATGCAAAATGCCACTCCTGGCAAGACAAGCCTCCCCCAGCTGTAGTAGAGAAAAGAGCACCTAATTGGGGAGGCCATGAAATGCCCCCCCAAGTGGGAGCAGGCTGAGCCTTGGTGGGGGGTGGGAGGAAGGGTGGGAGAAGGGCCCCAGAGGGTTGGGGGGCATTTTGCATGCAAAATGCCACCCCTGGCAAAGGAAGCCTGCCTCTTCATTTTTTCCCCATAGGAAATAATGAAGAAGATGAGTAGCAGCAAGCTAACAATATGCTCACCCTTCCCTTTCTTATGCGAGGATAGGGGGACCTGGTTTGGGGGGCCATAACATGGCCCCCCAAAGTCCAATCGGTCTGAAACCTGGGGGGTTGTTAGAGAGGAGTTAGAGGAAGGTCCCCACCAATTTTGGCTTGATTCAGTGGGAAAATGCCTCCCCCAGGCGTCCGGGAAGACGGAGGCATTTTCCCATTGAAAAACCCAAAACAACCCGAAACAACCCGAAACGTTTCGGGTTATTTTGTTTCGGATAACCCAAAACGTTTCGGGTTTCCCAAAACGTTTTGGATAACCCGAAACAACCCGAAACAAACTTGTTTCTTTCGGGTTTCAGAAACCCGAATTGCACACCCCTAGTGTGGTGTTTTGGGGTTGTTCCTAAATGGAGCCATAGTCTCTGGAATGCTGTACCACGTCTCTATGTTAACGTCTGTACTGGACACATGTTACTGAGAGAAGATAGCAGGCACAAGTCTAGAATATCTTGTTGCCCCTGGATCTGCTGTACTGCCTGTTGTCAGAGAGGTGCAAGCAAAATGTTTGCCTGTCTGTCCACTCCACTGGCAATGCTGTCTATTTCATGTGTGTGTGACACAATTGTAGCATTTGCCTCTGTCCTTTCCCACTGGAGTACTGCCTGTATACCAGGATGTATTTTAAAAAAACATCAGGTGCAACATCAGAAAACAGAATAGTTGATGCAAACAGGAGCCACTGCTCATACAGAATCACAGCCTTCCACAAGCCAGTCAACCAGTAATATGATAACAACAACAACAACATTTGATTTATATACCACCCTTCAGGATGACAACACCCACTCAGAGCGGTTTACAAAGTATGTTATTAATATCCCCACAACAAAACACCCGGTGAGGTGGGTGGGACTGAGAGAGCTAGAAGCTGTGACTGGCCCAAGGTCACCCAGCTGGCTTCAGGTGGCCATGAAATGCCCCCCCCCAAGTGGGAGCAGGCTGAGCCTTGGTGGGGGGTGGGAGGAAGGGTGGGAGAAGGGCCCCAGAGGGTTGGGGGGCATTTTGCATGCAAAATGCCACCCCTAGCAAAGGAAGCCTGCCTCTTCATTTTTTCCCCATAGGAAATAATGAAAAAGAAGATGAGCAGCAGCAAGCTAACAATATGTTCACCCTTCCCTTTCTTATGCGAGGATAGGGGGACCTGGTTTGGGGGGCCATAACATGGCCCTTCAAAGTCCAATCAGTCTGAAACCTGGGGGTTTTTTTAGAGAGGAGTTAGAGGAAGGTCCCCACCAATTTTGGCTTGATTCGGTCAGAAAATGCCTCCCCCAGGCGTCCGGGAAGACGGAGGCATTTTCCCATTGAAAAAAACCGAAAGAAACCCAAAACAACCTGAAACAAACCCGAAACGCTGTTTCCGAAACAGATTCTAAACCCGAAACAAGAAACACAAAACAGAGTGCCTTTGCACACCCCTACACCACACCCTCGGTTAATTTTTTTTAACTTTTATGAAAGGAGGAAATAACATATACCGATTTTACAGAGCAGACAGAGGGGTTGGGCAGCGATTCTACAAAATGTGCCTCAGTCTTATCTGGGCCCTTTTCACACTACTTACCTGCTCCCGGAACGTTGTGAAATATCGCGCAAAACCCGCGGACGATAGCATCGTCTCGCGAGAGTTTTGCGCGATGTCGCACAAAACTCTCACAAGAAGACGCTATCTTCTGTATTTTTTGCGCGATATTTCACAACGTTCCGGGAGCAGGTAAGTAGTATGAAAAGGACCCTGATCTCTGCTTGCCAAGGGCAGATATGGTCCATGTTCCTACTAAACATAGTGCCCTCCTAGTAGTATTATATTAGTTAAATATTATTGTGACACACTGCCTGATTTCAGATGTTGCTAAGTCAATTCCTGAACAGTTCTTTGAAATTTTTACTGCCAATAAAATGGGTATGCTTTCTCACATTTATCTGTCTGAATTTGGGCAGGGAGGTCACTGAAATGAGGGGTACAATTGCTGAGAATTTCATCCCAGTTGGATGGTAGGAAAAAAGTTACAGCTGGATATGTGATTCCAACTGAACCTAAAGGAAATGAAAACTAAATTGAATAATAACTAATAGCTTTAATAAAAATCAAGACTTTAAAAAAATGGAATTAACCAAAAAGATTTCTTTTTGGTGCATGTGAACATGAGGTCAGTGATTACAAGCATATTAGCATTTATGAAAACATTCATGAACATAAAATGGTAAATGTTGATATTTGTGCCTTCTGTAATGTAATTGTGATAAGTGCAATCATATGTATATGTGAAAATGCTAATGGTCACTCAGTAGAAAATTAATGCACTGCTGAGAATGTGCATTAGACTGGAGTAACTCTGTACAGGATTGCACTTAAAATTTACTTAGGAAAAAATTGTAAGTAAAGCTAAATGAGAATTTGTTGCAGCTTGGTGTTTAAGCCTGCATGGGACCAAAAGATATCCATGTGTATTTAGTCATGTGATTATGTGAAAAATGAGGTGTGAGGATTTATTAAAGAATGGAGCATGCAGGTGACAGAACTAAAATCAGCCCTTTCCCCCATCTTTACCTCACTGCACTCTAATGCTTGAACCATTTTTCATCTAGACCAGTACATTTGGAGTATTGGCAAGTCTGGGAGAAAAATCATTCAAGCAAAGAAATGTAGTAAAGTCAGGACTCAGGACAGAGGATGGTACAGATCCCCTTGCCCTTGCATTCTTCTGTTTTTGGTAAAAAACAGACCTCCCACCCCGGCTTTACTCATGCATGCCCGTCACACCTAGTTTGTCCTGTGCAGGAAACAGACACGAGCAGAGTTGCAACAGCACTCTGTTGTTACAGTTGCATTCTGAAGATCTTATTTTATGCACAAGGATATGAATGATCAAATAGGTATGTTCAAGTGTTTGTGCATTTGCCTAGAAAAAGGTTTCCAGTTGACGTGCCATTAGGTCCCATTTCCTTTATAATGAAATCCAGGCCTGGAGTCCGTCCGTCTCAGCCCGGCGTGCTGCTCAGCCCTGCAGCGTGTGCTGGAAATCGAGTCCAGAAGGTTAATTATTCTCTCAGTTGACCAACATTCTTGAGACAATAGAATAAGGAAAATTAATTGCAGAGCTCAGTCTTTAAAAAGCTAATGGCAAGGATATCCTTTGCCAAATCCTGGCTTCAGTCAGAGTGAGAGGGAAATGTGGAGAAAACAGAGGCAGGGTCATTAGAAAGGTTATTTTTTTTAACTCTCTACTTCCCTCAGAAAAAAGTCCCCCCCCCCACAGTGTCTTATTTAACTTAATCTATCTCCTCCCACAGAACTGGAAAAGTACTGTAAAGATAGTGTTTAAAGATCAGGCACTTCACCCAGGCATTTGTTGGGCTATAGTCAGAATGAACATTTTGCACCCTCTTAATATACATGTTCTGTCATGTCCACGCATCATTCACAACTACATTTTCTAGTCCACAAAGGGAAATCCAATTGCATAGCCTGTATGCAGCCAAAGTACACCCCTGCTATGTTCTGTAAACATATGTGTTTCTCAGAAACAAGCATTTTGATGGACTATTAAGAATTCTTGCCAACATAAGCTTTTTGCCATAATGATTGTTCCATAAACAAGAAATTAAGAGTCACTACCATTCTGCAGGCTGGCCAATGAACTGGGCAAATGAAGCAAGTGCCCCAGAAAGGGGGCACTGAAGAAGAAATTAAATTGTGTGCTGCTATTTGCCACTGTCGCTATGTATCGGACTTTCAGCATTATCATGCACCTGTGCCGAGGAATTGGGAGAAGCATAGTTAGGCAGTCCCTGCAAGCATACAATGGGGGATGAGGAATCCCAGGCAGTAGCTGTGGACCTCCTAACACACACTCGAGTTTGGTTTGGATGTAACCTCAGCTCACCTCGTGTTGAATGCGTGACTGTAAGCTTACCTTTAATGCAATGTGTGGAGGGGTGCAAGTAAAGTCCTGTACGTGCACAGAGGCAGGAGGTGTCTCTACCCCCTTCCCAGGGCTTTGTTTCAGCAGGAACGTGGTGGAACGGAGTTCCGGAACCTCTTGAAAATGGTCACATGGCTGGTGGCCCCGCCCCCTGATCTCCAGACAGAGGGGAATTTAGATTGACGGATGGCGATCTAAACTCCCCTCTGTCTGGAGATCAGGGGGCGGGGCCACCAGCCATGTGACCATTTTCTCCGAGGGCAACCCACTGAGTTCCACCACCTCTTTTTTCAGAAAAAAAGCCCTGCCACTTCCCCACCCCTATGCTTTAACTAGCCAAGAAACGCTGTGGGGGAAAGCTATTTGCATTACTGACAATTGTCCATCTTCCCAGATGTGATTAGACGACACAGGAAGATCTAGCAGATGGATGGAATCGTCAGAAATGCAAAGGGAAACACCCCCCATGGCCTTTCTCAACTAATTAAAGCACATGGGGGGAGGGGAGGAAGACTTTCCTGCCTCCACACATACATGGGAAATTATTTGTGCCCCCTGCCCCCAGTTCTAAAGTTAGCCTTACAGTCACATGTTAAACACGAAGTGGGTTTCATCCAAACTAAACTCGAGTTTGCATAACGTTTAAGAAGTCCCTATGATTGCAGTCCCTGACCTACACACCTTTCGCCGTGCCCTTAAGACGTTATTATTCCAACAAGCGGGGCTGGCCTAAATGTGTTTTAATTGAGTTGTCCTGTTTCTGAGTTAAACTATTTAATATGTTTATATTTTATATTCTTCTTGTTTTATATTTGTATGTTTTATTTTTGCTGTACACCGCCCTGAGTCCTTCGGGAGATGGGCGGTATAAACATTCAATTAAAGTAAAGTAAAGTAAAGTGAGGGAAGAAGGTAAAATAAAGAATTCCAGGTGGATTTGTGTGTGTTGTGCACAGGACAGGATGAAGAAACGCACAGCTGTGTCCCAGTTTAGACCATTCCAATATTTAGGGCCCTGGATCTAATTTAGACATCTAAAATGAACAAATATTAATCCAGTTCTCAATCATTCTACATTCATACTTGGCTTGAACAATGGGTATTCAAATCATTATCTTTGAGCCCAAGATATGTTACAGAGGAGTTGTGGTAAATTGCTGTAATCCACCTTGTTCCCTTAATAAAGAACGAATCGTTTTTTTTTTTAAATCACATTTTAAAAAGCATTTAAAATTAGAACTATCAAATTGACAGACAATGATGGGATCCTGAACCTTAGGCCAATCAAGACCCTGGTAAACAGATATAGATAAGGGCTGTTTCTAAATGGATCTCTTTGCCTCCAAAATTGCAGCAGTTCTTATCACTGCCTAGTCTCCCCCTTCTGGATCTACCTTAGCCCTGTTCAACAGTTTCCCAGACCTTTCCATGGGATCATCTGGCACCATTTCCCCTCCCAGCCACCATACCCTTCCAACAGCCAGTGGACTTTTTGCCAATTTAAAAACAATTTTTTGAATGTAGGCATATCGATGTACTCACCTGCATAGTCCAGGCTAGGCTGATCTCATCAGATCTCAGAAATCTAAGCAGGGTCAGCCTTGGTTAGTGATTGGATGGAAGACTTCCAAGGAAGTCCAGGGTCACTATGCAGAGGTAGGCAATGAGAATCCACCTCTGTTAGTCCCTTGCCTTGAAAACTCCAGCAGATGTCGCCATAAGTTGGCTACGACTTGACGGCACTTTCTACCACCATATAGAACTATAGTGTTAAAACTGCATTGTGATATACAAACTAACAATAACCACTCTTGCTAGAGGGCATGAAGAGAAAGAATGGGGAATCACCCCAGGCAGAGGCTCTGTTGCCACCACGAATGCCTTTGCATTTGCAGCAACAATCGGATCAAAACGAGAGATCATCCCAGCGCAGCAGCAAGCAGCTTCAAACTGCAGTCCTTGTCATCCTGAAGAAATGCTCAGCTAGAGAATATAAGATGCTGAAATCTGAAAGAGGTAAGAAGCAACTCCTGTTTATCAGGGAGATAGAGGAAGCAGGAGCCAAGGGACAGAAAGGGAAGGTGGGGATGACTGAGAAGGAAAGTTGGGATTGGCCACCACTCACCTGCACAGCTGTAAGAGTCTTTATGGTTTAACTAGTGAGATGCTCACCCTATGGTGGGTATGTGTATGGCAATAAGACCGTAAAGATTTTTATAAACTCAAGAGCAAGAGCTGTGCAAGAAAACAAAGTGGAAGCCAAGGAAGACTGCAGAGTGCAAATGTAACATAGTCCCTGTAGCACTTTAAAATAACTAGATAGGGATGGTCCCTCTTGCCCTCTCTCCTTAATATATATATTAAATATTAATATATATATTAAAGTAAGCAACAGTTCATTTCACTAGTAAAGATCACAATGCTTCAAAGGGTCTGATAATTATTCCAGAGAATTCCAGCTCTTTCTCCCATGAACAAAGCAGCATCCTTATTTGATAGAGTGGGAATGCAAGAAAAAGGCAGGGACTTGCTCAGACCAATGTAAGTCAATGAGTCTCCATTCAGTGCCCACTGATGTGTTTCCTGCCCCCATATGTTTCTTCACCCAATACATATCTTTCCTTAAGTGCAAAGCTAGTCTTTGCTTTCCTCCACCTCACTGAAGTAGGAGGTGCTTCAGAAGATCCCTTGAGGCATCGTATTTGGGTCTGCAGGGAGTACCCATTTGGAAATAGCTGTCGACATCATAGGAGGACACTTTGCTTGGAACAGCTTGATATTTTGTGACTGCTTCTGCCCATGGCAGTCATTTCGTATTGATCCCACCTCCCAGGGTAGCCGTTTTGTGGTAGCACCCATTACCTTTCATCAAAATTTCAAAATTCCACACGGGATCCTTTAATTGTTTCAGTCTAAGACAGTGTTTGAATGTACTTTGCATAGCTCGTGTATTCCAATCACTAGACTATTCCTACCCCCTCCTAAAATTATAGCCTTGTTACACTGGTGGATAAGGCAAGGATAATGGACATCTGAAACATGAAAATGTCCTCAATAATTTATTCAACACATAATAGCTAAACTCCAATCATGTTGCATTCAAATATTAGAATAGTTATTCCAAATATGGTTGTGTTGCAATTGTACGATAAACATGAAAGCGGGAATGCAGTTATTTATGTCCTCAATCTCATGTTTAAGTTTGGCGAATTTAAGCTCTTCCATCCAGCTGTCTGACTTTATCAATTCCCGTAAAACTTGTTTCAAGTGACTGTGCCAGGGGAACAGCACATCACAACAGACTGCTTATGTCCCCTTTCTTTGCAGACCAGGTCTCTGCGGAGTAAACCGAGACGTGGATCTTACCCATCCCACTGCGTGTCTTGCCACTTGTTCATACAAAGTATACTTAGCAGTATAAACTGTACACTCAAGGAAATCCCATTCTGAAACAGCAGCTGAAGAGGCTTCAGTTAATAATCCTACCAGATCAGAAGAACTGTTCTAATGTTGTACAAGGAAGCATGCATTATTTCCATAGGAAACTGAGCAAAAGCAAAACTCCCCCCACCCCCCAAACCACATAACAATTAACATATAACAGGCTGCCAGTTTCTATTCTAGAACTGCAGAAACTGCAGCTAAAAGAGTGCAGAGACTTCAAAACCAGCTAACTTAATGGTCACAGGCAGGCTTTATCTGGTGTTATGTTTTGTGGAAAGCTATGGAAATATGTACAGACATGAGATACAGATTCCTATTGGATCCTTCTTTTAATGCATTTAAGTCTGGAAAACGTATGTCAGTGGCCTTCCAGCCTATCGGATTATGCGTGTGCACTCACAACTCCTGAGAAAAAAACGCAGCTGCAAAATGTCAGAAATGACCCAAATCAGTATATGCGTGCAGGCACACACACAGGCACGCTTTTCAGAACCAAATTCCATCTCTTAAATAAAACATAATGCATCTCTGTCCGATGGTCTACAAGCAAAAATTTCATTTTATGACTAATCCGAACTGAATTTGCTGCAATTTGTATTTGACCTGTTCACTGTATCAGAAGTAAACTCCTTCACTCAACTTCTATGTGGAACCCTTTTAATTATTTCAAAATAGTAACAACAGGCTGTTTCTGTACTTCTCTGACATCTTCACAGCAAGTCTCCATCCTTCCACAGCCTCCCCAGGATGAGAGAGCCAGGTGCAACATGCAAAGAGAGTTCGCACATTTCACTGCAGAGGAGATATGAGTGTCCTCCTTCAAATGTTCTGGAAAAGCACAAACCACAAAGCCCATCTTTGCTCTGCATGGCTACTTTACAAGCCAGTCACTTTGTATCATTACATTTTCTAGCTTTCAGCTTTCTGGCAGCACAACCTGCGGCACATATATGGCAGGCCACCATGGAGAGAGATCCAGAGGAGTTAGCTGTGTCAGTCTGTCATTGCAAAATAGTAAAAAGTCCAGTAGCACCTTTGAGACTAACCAACATTATTGAGGCATAAGTTTTCGAGAACCACAGCTCTCTTTGTCAGATACATCTGACGAAGAGAGCTGTGGTTCTTGAAAGCTTATGCCACAGTAAAGTTGGTTAGTCTTAAGGTGCTACTGGACTTTTTACTATTTTGCATCATTGGAGAGCCACTTTAGAACTGCCGATTATAGGGATGGATTTCTTGGTTGTACGAACTGGTCCTCAGAATACTTAATTCAAGCAAAGCCACCCTTATTTTTTTAAATTATTTATTAGCCACCTTTCTCCCAAAGGTGCCTTCAGAATGTCAAAGGCAATTACTGTATTCTCACCTCAGATTAACATGGGATCTGTTTATATTTGCTCCCTCATTCCTCTTATTTCTAGCAATAGTCCCTTCTCCCTCCAGGGTTTACAACAGTATATTTGCACAAAAAGCAAGAGGTGTGTGTGTGTGGGGGGAGTGCATACATGGTGAGAGACCCCATTGAGCAAGCAACAGCACAGCAACATGGCTAGTTCTTTCTACAGGTGACACTTGGTATAGCAGTTAATTGGAATATGCACTCTTTTCAGTACTAAAATAAGTCAAAATTTGCCCAGCGTGAGTTCAAAGAGCACACAAACAGTATCTCTGCACATTTACACCCATTCCTAGACATTTAAGCACAAATAGTTCAGGCAGGATCACAATCACAATGGTCAGCAGATCCCAGAGGAGCTCACGGTGACCCATGACTGGGATGGCTGAGGGCTGCTCTGCTCCTCCCTGCAGAGTATTTCTCCAAATGTGACGTAGGAAATGGCCCAACACATCCCTCCAGTTCTGCTGGGAGGGGAACCCATTGTGAAAAAACCAGACATAGTTTACTTAGCCCACTCCAGCCATCTTCTTGGACATAAATGGATAGGGAAACATCCCCTGTAAGGCTTTGTAAGGTTCCCCAGAACTCTAGACAAACTGAAAAATGCTCTGGAGACTTGAGGAAAGAACTTGTGCAATCTAGAAGTCTCCCACCTAAAAAGCCAAAACTTTGATTTCCCCCATCTTCCTCAGCTTTCTGCTTATGGCGAGGAAGCAAAAAACATTACTCCCAGAAGCCTAAAGTGTAAATGTATTTATAATCCATAGTGTTCAGTGGACACTTCACAAATAAGCCTTTGTGGGATGTTTTGTCAGCCTCTTGTGAACCTTTACTTGGTACATATGGGAGCAGGAAGGAGGCTGACAGAGTTTTACTAGGTCCTTTCTTCTAGCAGCTTCTGGGCAATCTCCCATTTCCATCTGGAAGGGACTCTGAGAGCTCCCTTCAACTCACTCTGTCAAGTATCAATGAGGTATAAAGATGCTGCTAGCTGGAAAGGAGGAGAGAAGCCTAAGAGATCATTTTTTCCAGGTCCCCTCAAACAAAGCCAGCCCTGATGGAAATTTAGATGCACATTAAAAAGAAGCTTCTAATCGACACGAGAACATGGTGAACAGCCAGTGTGGATGAAGTGTGATTTGTTTTTTATGGGCTTCGCATTACACATGGCTGCTAACGCAACTAATTTGTGTCAGTATCTGAAGAATGTAGAGTCTTTCAAGTGTTCTGCAGGAAGGGAATGTTGCAAAGAATTGTGCTGGATGGATTGCTCAGTTCAGGTTGCATGACCATTGCCAGGCCCTGCAGCTAAAAGGTGTTGTTCAGCCCGTTTCTCATTACCCAGAACTTTTAGCCAGCACAAAGCAGCCTCCAGATTCTTTGAACAATAGGTTTGTCAACAGTAGCAGTAAGATCCTCAGCTTCCTGCAGGCTGTTAAAATCAACACTATGGCCGAGCACCAACCAGCACACTTAGGAAAGAATGCTTAGCGCTGTTTAGATGAAAGCACAGGAAAAGGAGACACTGATGCTGAGAACAGTCTAAAGATTCAAGGAGCTGAGGAGTGTAACTCTAAGCATGATATTATAATGCTTATTATGTAGTCTTGGGTAGAGATGGGCACGAACAGCAATACAAACTAAAAAAAAGCCACGAACAGCCCAATCAGCTGTTTGCGAACAAGCTGTTTGTGAGGCCCCATTCTAAACGAATAGGTGGTCGTTGCAAACCTCGTTCGTTGCTGTTCGTCAAGCCAGACAGTCTGGCACCTGCAATCAATTCCCTTGGCAACCGGAGGCAGGGACTAACTGAACTCTGTCTGAACTCCTGCTGTTGCCCTGGAAACCCCAATCTAAGCCCAATTTAGTTTGATAGGCAGGTCTTCCTTTCAAGTGTGGAGCTCCAAATTTGTTACAAGGAAGCTGTGGCCTCAGACTTACCTGGGGCCTGTTTGGTGCCGGCGCTGCGGGGAGGGAAGCGTGGCGGCCGCCATGCTGCTGGTCTCGCCCGGTCATCCTGGGGCGAGACCAGCCAATAGTTTCAAACCCCGGCCGCCCAATCACGGGCGCCCGGGGCGTGGCTGAGGGGAATCGCGACCGCGGTTCTCCCTCTGGTCCGACCGCATGGCATATATGCCTGTGGCCGGCCCCGCCCAGCTCAGTCGCCGGCGGAGTTCCTGCAGCGAAGAGCGGAGAAGGCAGAAGAAGCGGAGAAGACTGAAGACGCGGAGAAGGCGGAAGAAGCGGTCGCCGGTCGGAGGAAGGGGTCGGAGCTGAGCCTCTCCTCCGCCGCAGCTGGGAGTGCTTCGCCGCCCGCATCGGCAGAAGACTTCGGAGGGCGCCTGAAGAGCACGTCGGCACGAGGCTTGAGCTGGGCCTCGTGCCTCGTGGGAGCAAGCGGCGCCGCGGCGGCGAGCAGACGAGGGTCCCGGAGGTTCCGTGTCGGCGGGACTCGGTGCCGGCGCTCCGGGCGGACAGCGGGGTGGGGCCAGCCGGGCCTCGCTCTTCTCCCTCTCCGGGCTGAGGCGTGGGGGGAGGGTGATCCTGACCCCCTTCCAGCTTGGGGCGAGCACCTGGGGCGGGGATCCTACGGCGCGTGGGTGCAGGGCCAGCGGCATGGCCCCCTCCAACAAGGGGAAGGGATCTCGGGCGGCCGGGCGGCACGGGGGCCGCGGCCCTTCCGGGGCCGGGGGGGGCTCCACCCCGTCAGCGGCAGGCCGGGGGGGCAGGGCCAAAGCCCCCCCTGGCAAAGGAAAAAACCACCACCCCCCGGTTGGAAAAAAGGGCTCTGCCACTCCCGGGAGCTCTAAGGGAGCTGGGCAGTCCACTGCCTCGGGGCCGGGTAGGGAGCGGAGTAGCCGCCTCCCCAAGGCTAAGGGCACTGGGCGCGCGGAGGCCAAGCGCGGAGGGCCTTTACCCACCACGCAGGCCTCAGAACGGGGGTCTAGAAGGGCTAGGCCGGCCAGGGTGGCTACAAGTCCAGGCTCCCCGGAGCAGGCGCAGGCACCTGAGTCCTTGAGCAGCATCGGCCGGGCCTTGGAGATCCTGGCGGCCCGTGTCGAGCAGCTGGGGAACTCCGGCCCGGGGGGGGGCCAGCCACCCCCCGGGCCCGTTGAGGTCCCCCAACGCGGCAGAGACACACAAGGGAAGAAGCGCTCTGCCCAATCCCGGGAAGCGCCACGCTCTCCCTCGTCTAGCTCAGCGGAATCCAGCAGCAGGGAGCGGAGGAAGCCAAAGAGGGGGCGCGGGCAGCGCAAAAAGAGGACCCGGCGGCGCCACGAGGATTCAGACAGCGGGGATACATCAGGTGGGTCATCGTCATCGGAGGACGGTTCATCTGGGGAGGATTACTGGGAGGTGGCGGCGGGGGTCCCGGGATTGCCGGCCTGGGCAGCACGGCGGCGCTCTGCGGGGTGCAGGGAGGAGGGTGCCCCTCGGGAGGTCTGGGGCACGGACGACAGCGCCCCCCCGGCCTCGTCCTTCACGGATGACGAGGACCCCCCCGGCCTTCACCTGTCCCGCAGGGTGCGGGAACGCATCCTGGACGGTTACTACCTGGATATCTTCTCGCTATTAAAACCTGAAGCGGAAGATGGCAGGTCCGCCCCTTCATCTAAGCGCGATAGAAAGGTAGGGAGGAAGGGGGTGGCCGAGCGCACGTTTGCCAACTGGCTGGAGGGATTTGCGGTATATATGGGGGTGATCCAGGCGGCCTACCCTAACCGGGGTTGGCACCTGTCCAACCACCTTAGCAACGTCCTCCGGGCCCGGGCCCTGGCCGGGGAGCAGGCAGCCATGGAATACGACGAGGCCTTTCGAAAGAGGGCCTCCCACAACCCCCGTGCACGGTGGGACCTCATCAACCAGAAGCTGTGGCTCTGGTTGGTCGGGCCGCACATGCGGGGCCGGGGGGACGGGTCTTGTGGCTCGCGCTGGGCAGGTCGCCGCGACAGGCCCAGGGGCCCCTGCTGGGAGTACAATCAGGGGAAGTGCTTCCGTCCCAAGTGCCGGTTCGATCACAATTGTGATGCTTGCGGCGGCCCCCATGCCCGCCCATCTTGCTCCCGGGGTTCGGCCCCGCCTCAGCCCTTTCGAGGGGGCCGGTCCTCCGCTGCAGCAGCTCGGAGGGACGGTGGATCGGCCGCTGCAGCTGCCCAAGCCGCCAGTGGTGGCTCCTAGTCCCGCTCAGGTTTCGTGGGGCCTCGCCAGCACCCCCATCCGGCTGGCGGCGCTCCTTCCCCTCCTGGCGCGCTATCCGAACAGGCAAGCCGCCCAATATTTGAGGGAGGGCTTCTCAGTGGGATTTCGTATCCCCTTCATGGGCCCCCGCGTGGCCACCACTGCCGGCAACCTGAAGTCCGCCAGGGAATTGCCGGTGGTGGTCGCGGCCAAGATCGCCAAGGAGGTGGCAGCGGGCCGCGTGGCGGGCCCCTTCGATTTCCCTCCCCTGCCTAACCTCAGGATCTCCCCGCTGGGGGTCGTCCCTAAGAAGACCCCCGGGGAGTACCGCTTAATACACCACTTGTCCTACCCCAAGGGCTCGTCAGTGAACGACCTAATTCCCCCTGAGTGCTGTTCGGTCAGGTATTCCTCACTGGATCAGGCCATCCGCCTGGTTAGGGCTTGCGGGCCGGGCGCACTTATGGCCAAGTGCGACGTCCAGTCAGCCTTCCGCCTGCTTCCGGTCCACCCACTCGACCACTGCCTCCTGGGCTTTAAGTTCCAGGGCGGGTGGTATGTTGACAAGGCCATGCCCATGGGGTGCTCGGTGGCCTGCGCGGCCTTCGAGACATTTAGCACCTTTTTGGAATGGGCGGCTAAGGAACGCTTGGGGTCCCCTTTCGTCACGCATTATTTGGACGACTTCCTGATAATGACCCCCCCAGGTGGCTCGGCTTGCGCCGACCACCTCAGGTCTTTCCAGGCCCTGGCCCGTGAGCTGGGGGTCCCCCTCGCGCAGGATAAGACGGAGGGCCCCTCTTCCTGCCTCACATACCTAGGTATCCAGCTGGACTCGGTCGCCGGCCTGTCTCGGCTCCCCGCCGACAAGCTGGCCAGGCTCCAGGCCCTCATAGCCTCCACCCTCCATCGGGAAAAGTGCACTCTCAGGGAATTTCAATCCATCATAGGCCACCTTAACTTCGCTTGCAGGGTGGTCTCCCCAGGGCGGGCCTTCTGTTCCCGCCTTACCAGGGCATGTCGGGGGGTAGCCGCCCCCCATCACCGCATTCGGCTCAACAAGGGTATCAAGGCTGACCTCCAGGTTTGGCTGAAGTTTTTGTCCGGCTTCAACGGGGTCTCCTTTTGGCAGGACGCCCTGGACCTGGGCCCGAGCTTGCAAGTACATTCGGATGCGGCTGGGAGCCTGGGGTTCGGGGTCCATTTTAGGGGGCACTGGTGCGCTCAGCGCTGGCCCCCCTCCTGGGCGGGCTCGGGGATCCTCAGGGACCTTACTTTCTTGGAACTTTTTCCCATCGTGGTTGCTGTGGTCATTTGGGGGCCTCAACTGCGGGACAGGCGGGTCACTTTTTGGTGTGACAACCTAGCAACGGTCAAGGTCATCAACCGGCAGTCCTCTCGCTCTGAGCGGGTTATGTGCCTCATCCGCCGCTTCGTGCTAACATGCCTCGCTGCTAACATTACCTTCTCAGCCCGCCATGTTGCAGGTGTGGATAACGGATTGGCCGACGCACTATCTCGATTCCAGATGGAGAGGTTTTTCGCACTGGCTCCAGAGGCACGACGCACCCCCGACCCCTTCCCGGAGGAGCTGTGGCTGATTGGAGGGACGCCGTAATGCAGGGAGTATTGTGCTCGGTGGCCCCGGCCACCCTCCGGGCGTATTCGGCAGCTCTCACCCGCTTCCTGGCTTTTGCTGGAACCGCTGGGGGTGATGGGTCTTGGCCCACCTCTCAGGTCGTCGTCCTGCAGTACCTAGTGCATCTCAGGGGTTTGGGGCTTTCCCCTCGCTCCATGCGGAGAGATTTAGCAGCCCTCTCCTTTTTCAGTAAGGCCCAGGGCTTCCCCGACCCTTGCAGCGGGTTCATTGTCCGCCGGGCCCTTACGGGCTGGGCCAGGCTCGCCCCGCTTCCCCCGGACCGCAGGCGCCCCATCACACTGGACATCCTCGAGCGCGTGCTTCACGCTCTGCCCGGCCTTTGTTGGTCCCCAGGCGAGGCCCGGCTCTTTCGCGCCGCCTTCATGGTAGCCTTTTACGGTGCTTTCCGGGTTAGCGAGATCGTGGCTGGTTCCCGTTCCGACACCTCAGGCCGCGCCCTGGCAGCCTCGGACCTGACCTGTTCCCCCCGCCTCGTGACCATCACCCTGCGACGTTCCAAGACCGACCAGCGCGGCCGAGGGTCCACCGTCACGCTGCGGGCAGCTAGGCGCCGGGTGCTTTGCCCGGTTCGAGCGGTCAGGGCCTTCCTGGATTGCCGCCCCCCCGGCCCCGGGCCCCTCTTTATACATGAGGACGGGTCCCCCCTCTCTCGGTACCAGTTCTCCTCGGTGCTCAGGGCTTGCCTGCTGGCCGCGGGGCTTCCCCCCATGCAGTTTGGCTCACATTCATTTCGCATAGGGGCGGCAACCGTGGCCGCTGGCTTGGGGCTCCCACCGTCGGTCATTCAGTCCATCGGGCGCTGGCGCTCCAGCGCTTTCCGTTCCTATATTCGCCCCACCGGGGAGGCCTCGCACTAACGTTGTGGTTTGTCGTTATCTCAGGCAGGAGGAAGAGTGTTTGGTTGTGCGGCCACAGCATTGTCCACTGGGCGGGCAAGTACGCGGCTACCTCTGGCTGGGGCCAGCACCTGGGACTGGATGACCAACTCTGCGTCCGCTGGATGGGGGTCCGAGGCATGCTGTGGGAATCCCTCGTCCCCATGCTTGCGCACCAGGCCCGGCTGCAGCGCCCGCCGGACGCCATCGTAATTCAGCTAGGAGAGAACGACATCGGCAAGCGGGATTGCCCCGATCTGAAGCGGTCCATGTGCGCCGACTTGGAGCATCTTCAAGGACTCTTTCCTCGGACGACCTTCCTCTGGTCGGATCTGCTGCAGAGGCGGGTCTGGCGGGGGGCGCGCTGCCCCAGGAAGGTGGATGGCATCAGGCAGAGGCTGGCACGTGCCATTGAGCGGTTCGTCTTGGAGAGGGGGGGCCTCCTCATTCAGCACCTGGACATTTCACACCGCCTGGAGGCACTTTTCCGGCCAGATGGGGTCCATCTGTCCAGCTGGGGGCAAGACCTCTGGCTGCAGGACATCAGGGACGGCCTGCTGGCCTGGCTGGGGTTTTAGGAGCGTTGGCGGGGAGCCCGGGAAGCCGGTCTCTCGTGGCGGTGGGCATCGGGTCAGATCTCGTTTGGGGGGGCCAGGGCCTGCGCGCCCAGGCCCCTCCCTTAGGGGATTCCCATAAGGAATCTTGGGGGTGAGTTCGGAGGAGCATGCCCAGCTCGGGGGCAGCTAGGAAAACTCACTCCCAGGTGGCTGGGGAGACCACTCAGGGGTGTACACCCAGGTGACTCCCCAATAAGGCCACTCCTTGGGTCCCCCCCTCAGCATGGCTGAGGGGGGTGGGTTATTCGGCTGGCAGGCGGGCCAGCCGATTCGATCTGGGATCTGACCCTCATGCCGCGCCAATGCTCCTTTGTTATGTTAATAAAGTTGTGGCCTGTTTTACTCCAGCATCATTGTCTGTCTGGTTTTGTACCGGTCTTTCTCTATCTTAGCCATGGTGGGGGAGGCGGCGCAGCATTCCCTCCCCACTCTCAGCGTAGGCAGCAAGCTGTGGCCTCAGACTTACCTGGGGCCTGTTTGGTGCCGGCGCTGCGGGGAGGGAAGCGTGGCGGCCGCCATGCTGCTGGTCTCGCCCGGTCATCCTGGGGCGAGACCAGCCAATAGTTTCAAACCCCGGCCGCCCAATCACGGGCGCCCGGGGCGTGGCTGAGGGGAATCGCGACCGCGGTTCTCCCTCTGGTCCGACCGCATGGCATATATGCCTGTGGCCGGCCCCGCCCAGCTCAGTCGCCGGCGGAGTTCCTGCACCCACCCACCACTCCCTTTCTAATAATTTTACTTCGTCGCAACTTTGTAGGCGGTGGGCATCGGGTCAGATCTCGTTTGGGGGGGCCAGGGCCTGCGCGCCCAGGCCCCTCCCTTAGGGGATTCCCATAAGGAATCTTGGGGGTGAGTTCGGAGGAGCATGCCCAGCTCGGGGGCAGCTAGGAAAACTCACTCCCAGGTGGCTGGGGAGACCACTCAGGGGTGTACACCCAGGTGACTCCCCAATAAGGCCACTCCTTGGGTCCCCCCCTCAGCATGGCTGAGGGGGGTGGGTTATTCGGCTGGCAGGCGGGCCAGCCGATTCGATCTGGGATCTGACCCTCATGCCGCGCCAATGCTCCTTTGTTATGTTAATAAAGTTGTGGCCTGTTTTACTCCAGCATCATTGTCTGTCTGGTTTTGTACCGGTCTTTCTCTATCTTAGCCATGGTGGGGGAGGCGGCGCAGCATTCCCTCCCCACTCTCAGCGTAGGCAGCAAGCAAAGAGCAGGGGGGAAGGGGGCTCCCAGCTCTGGTTTTGCAGACAATGAGGGGGAGACAGTTGCTGTTGGCATTTTGAGAGAAAGGCAGGGAGAGTGCATTGGCGCTTGAATTTTCTTTGTGTGTGGTGGGATAGGGATCTACCTCTTCAAGTTCCAGGGCTGCTGCCAGGCTCTGGGCCAAGCTATTATTTATTACTGGTACCTTTCCTGCTGCCTGCTCAGGTAGAGTTTCTGTGAGTGGTACAGTAGGGATCTTGATAGCTGGAGGAGAGCCTGCTGGCCCCCACGAACAACAAACATGTTCGTGAACAGGCTATGTTCATCGATGTTCATTGTTCATGGATGGCAACGAACAATGAACACCATGTTCATTTTTTTTTCTGTTTGTGCCCATGTCTAGTCTTGGGTCATGTCCAGGATAAATGTGGAAAGCTAAAAGCAGGAGAATCTAAGGAACTCTCGTGAACCAATGTTAAACATCTGTGTGCTCATTTCTGAAGGGATTTTTCTGACTGGCATATTCAGGAAGAAAGATCTGAGACTATTATGGTCTGATTCTAAACATACATTTAATAAACCTCATCTATTTCAAGGAAATGTGAATATCAGAATTCAGGTCCCGACCCCACTGAATTCATAAGCTGTTCTCTCTAACAGTGCAATCCTAAGAGAGTTACTCCAATCTAAGCCCATTGATTTCAATGGGCTTACACTGGAGTAATTCTTCTTAGGATTGCACTGTAAGACAGCCGTCATGAATCTTTTAAACATGTAAGAACTCGAATTGATTGCCAAAACTAGCTAGTGCCAAATTCTGGGCTAAGTGCAGGTAAGTAAGCAGAATAGCTAGAGACATAGAATATTCAGAAACTGGCAGGACCTTCATACACAAATGCACACAAACACACTCTCAAATAATTCCTGGTTAAACAGTGGTGTTTTCAAACCTTGCCACCTGCCCACAGTAAAATCGAGATAGTATAGAGCTAAGCAGTAGGATTTATGTGGGCTTAGGGCCAGCATACTGAATTCCAGAGACAAAATTCAATATTCTTAAACAAAGAAAAAAAGATTGACTTAAAATGGAAAAGAACATAAAATCAGGCATATAGGATAATAAACATACAGCACATATTGGCTAACTCAACTCTGTCCTAGCTATGATAAAAATATGCAGTGAGGAACAGAGTAAACACTTGCATTATTAAAAGAGGTCCTATTAGTCCATTCTATTCAGGACAAACTAAATCAGACAATCCTGAAATTAATTAGGGTTGCTAGATCCAGGCTGGGAAATCCCTGGAGATTTGGAGGTGGAGCATGGAGAGGGAAGAGTTTGGGGATGGGAGGAGGTTCACCAGAGGTCCCAGGGACCATGGCAGAGGTGCAGGGGGGTGGAGCACAGCAGGGTACTTACCTCCAATGCACTGAAGCGCAGTTCAGTAAAATCACCCATTTGGAGTTCATTTTTACAGCTAGGCTTCAGTGCGCCCTGTGGCTCCTCCATCACACAGGAAAATTATGCCATTTTCTGGAGCGACAGAGGGAGCTCTGGAGTCAGCACATGTACTTCTCCCTCCCCCCATGCCTTCTCCTCTCCCGCTGGCCAGGTGAGTGGGGCCGGGGGCAGCAGGTGGGGACACGGGTTCCCTCGTCTTGGGTGAGTGGATGGCAAGCCTAGATGGGAGGGAACTCAGCAGGGTATAATGACAGAGTGTGTGTGTAAAGTGCTGTCAAGTCACAACTGACTTATGGCGACCCCAGCAAGGGGCTTTCAGGGCAAGCGAGAAGCAGGTTTGCCAATAATGACAGAGTCCACCCTTCAAATGAGCCACTTTCTCCAGGGAAACTGATCTCTCTGCCCTGGACATCAGTTGTCATTCCAGGACATCTCCAGCCACCACCTGAAGGCTGGCAACTCTACCAGAAAAACATAATATGGAGGATCAGCTGAACTGAGATATAAAATTGTGACAGCAACCATGTTTGTTTCACAGTAAAGATCTCAGGTACAAAATCAAGCATAGAAAAAGCAGAAGACCCTACTGCCTTAAAGATTAAGGCACTTCCATTTTTATGAGAAAACTGCCTTAGAAATGTGTTTTTTTAACTTGCTGGGAGTTTTGTAAATAAGGGAACATTTAAAAATGGTATCCTTCACCACTTCTGGGAAGTGGGACTGTTCATTCTCAGAATTCTTCCACCTCATTTTGCTGCATGTATAGACCAAGCCCCAAAGTCAATCACATACTAGCTATAGGTCAATGGGACACAAACTTAATTAGCTAGCCATGTTTGGACAAATAGGTGAATGAAGAAAAAGGATTGGATGGCATTTTCAATTACTCTTCTGAACCATCTGTAGGGAAACACTGAATTAAACACAATCGCTATTAGTTAAAAGGTCCTCCTAGAGATTCAGCTTGCAATTTTATGCATAGTAAATTGGAAATATGACTTAGTGAACTCAGAACTAGTTTCCAACTAATAGTCAGCCCAGGTTGTGAATGCTTTTCTCTGAATTAACCTTTAACAACAACAATAACAACAACAACAACATTAAATTTATATACTGCCGTTAAGGACAACTTAACACCCATTCAGAGCGGTTTACAAAGTATGCTATTATTATCCCCACAACAATCACCCTGTGAGGTAGGTGGGGCTGAGAGAGAGCTCTGAGAGAGCTGTGACTGACCCAAGGTCACCCAGCTGGCTTCAAGTGGAGGAGTGGGGAATCAAACCCAGTTCTTCAGGTTAGACACATCACTACATACTGATCGCAAAACTAATTCAAATTAACATATATGTATTCTCAATCATTGTGACTTTTTTGGGTGCTTACTACCATTTGTATGTAATAACAACTCCTCTAGTTTTGTTTACACTAATTAACTGGAGTCCATTCAGTTCATGACCCCTGAAGAACCTCTATAAACATATCTATTCAATCTGCATTGTGTTGCTGAGCAGAAAAATAATCCTAATATCTTCTTAATTATTTCATGTTTCCCCCATCAGCCGTGCATCCTCAGTGATCTGTTGTTTTCTTGCAGCTGGCCACTCTGAAGGTTTTATTTTCCTTTGGGAGGTCCCAGTTGTTCAAAACTTGAGCAGTTGACAGCTGCTTGGAACACACTACAAAAGGACTCAAAGCCAACAGCATTTCTATCTCTTCATCTCTCTAGCCTTAGACTGGATCAAGTCTCTGGCCGCTACTTGTGGCTGCTATTCGTGACATAGCTGGTGTTGTTATGACCCTTTTCTCTGTTATTGCTCTAGTCTATCTGATGCTTGCCGGCCACTATCTAATTGAATGCTTGTGTGCAACAACAGCGCATCTGGGTGACTTTCCCTTGGAAACTGGAACACGTTTATTGCTGACAGAAGGTGCTACAACAGTTCTTCAAGGGCCAGCCACAATTCTTCCAATCTACAAGGGCCAACCACAATTCTTCCAATCAATCTACAGGTGGTACATTGAATGCATGCTCCTTTCTCTGGTCATCTTCATGTGGGAAAACATTTCCCTGGTTTTCCATCAATTGCATTTCCTGACAATTAATTTCTGAGTCCAGTTTGACATCCTGAGGATGACTTTGAAAGCCCTTGGACCAGAGTATCTACTTCCAGTCATATGGATTTGTTCACAGCTGAACTTGATCACAGTTGCTGCCCTGATTCAGATTTCATCATTAAATGAGTACATGAAACAGGAGCTTTTCAGCAGTGGTTTCCAGACTTCAGGAATTCCCTGCCCCAGGAAACCCCTCATGTTTCACCTTCCAGAGGTTGGTTCTAACCGTACTGTTCACTCTGGCCGTCGATGGCAACTGAACCTAGTAGCTTTATTTGTATTTTTACTGCTGAATCTTACTGTTTTTATTGGCTTTTATTGCTGAAGGTTGATTTTAAATTTTTATCTTTGGATTAATTGTAGTGTTTATCTGGATTTTTAATTGTAGCTTTGATCATAGTTAGCTTTTAAAAATAGTTTTATACTGCTTTGAGTGCTGCTGCGGTGTTCAGATTAATCTTGTATACTTTATATTTTTATTTTTGTACCCTGCTCTGAGTGCCATCTGGTAGAAGAGTAATAAATAAAACTGTACCCATAAGAAGGAGAGTAGGTTACCAATAGTGGAAAGAACCTGGACAAAATGGAGGAGTTCTGCAGTTTGCAGGGAGACTCTCTTTTCCTAGAGAAAGTAAAAATAAGTATACTGTAGTATATTGGTTAAGTGATTGAATTGCAAATCAGCACTTTGTGGTTCGACTCCCACTACTGCCATGAGCTCAGCAGGTGGCTTTGGGTAAGCCAGCCCTCTCAGGCCCAGCTCCCTAGCTGTATTGTGGGGATAATAACAACACTGACTTTGTTGACTGCTCTGAGAAGGGCACTAATCTGTCTAGAAGGATGGTATAGAAGCACACTGTTGTTGTTGTTATTTTAGACATTAATTTTAGTATATAAAAGGCACAAAACAAAAATACAATAAAAGGACATTAACAACATATACAAGGACATCCAATTTATAATTTACAAGAATAAAACATTTAAAAGGATACTAGACTATAAATAAATCATTGAACTAATTGATGCCCATCTGTTGAAAAAAGCCTCAACCTAGGGAAGAAAATGAAAGCAAGCAGTCACAGTACTTATTTCTGTGCAGGCAGTCTGGGTAATGGCAGCAGTTGCGTAAGGACCAAAAGTAATGGAAGGTGTGCTATCCATGATCAGATGAGCCTAGCATTTTTACAAAACCCCATTGGAACTACAAATAGTTCTGATCTGAATTAAAGCTATGGCAGAAGAGAAGATGGGGTTAACCCAGGGCTTTTCATCCCTGCACAGTTTTGCAATTTTGATACAGTGAATTTCACACTGGTTTTAAAGAAAAGAAAGTGATTAAAGAGGAGTACCTGTCTTTTCTTCCTTTCAAGGGCTAATAACTGAGTACTGGAGGGGGCTGTTTCAATGTGCAAAACGCTGTTAAACCTCTCCTAATTTCATCTAGCTGCTATTGCTTAGTGAACTTACAGCTGACGTTCCAGTTCTTCTAACAACAAACAACAACAACAACATTAAATTTATATACTGCCGTTCAGGACAACTTAACACCCATTCAGAGCGGTTTACAAAGTATGCTATTATTATCCCCACAACAATCACCCTGTGAGGTAGGTGGGGCTGAGAGAGAGCTCTGAGAGAGCTGTGACTGACCCAAGGTCACCCAGCTGGCTTCAAGGGGAGGAGTGGGGAATCAAACCCAGTTCTTCAGATTAGAGTCCCACCGCTCTTCTTCACCACTACACCAAACTGGCTCTCACACCAAACTGGCTCTCATACAATTCTTAGCTAATACAGTTCTCAGCTACAGTGTATACTTGAGAAGGTCTTTATGGAGGAAATCTTGATTGTTCAAAAAGTTCAAGTAACATAGGTTTAAGGGTGACATTAAATAATCCATAAGTTCTCGGTAGAAGTTAGCCATCATGAGCCAAAAATGCTGGATCAACGGGTATACCTGGCCACCATATCTTTAATTTTACCAAAAAACACATTTTTGCAAATGGTCTTCCCACTTTCCTTTCCCCAGATAAAAAGAGCACAGAGTTACAACTGCTGCCTCTGTCAAATATTTAAATCTGGCAGAACTCAGTGGGGTATAAGGTCTTAGAGTCCACCCTCCAAAGCAGCCATTTCCCCCCTAGGGAACTGATCTCTGTAGTCTGTTAGGAGATCTTCAGCCCCTAGTTGGAGGCTGGAAACACTACCGACATCACTGATCTCTGCCAAAAAAGCTTTGCTTGTTGAACTTCTATCTGTCACGACGAAACTGTGAAATATTGCTGGTGGGAAAAAGTGACCAGTCTATATCTAGGAACCACTGAAAGTAGGCAACTTGAAAACTGAAACTCTGTTTTAAATAAAGATCTTTTCTGAATACTTATAGCTCAGTTCTATCCTAAGGCCATTCTTGAACGGCTCTGGATAGAAAATAAGCCCGTATGGGTAGTGTAAAACAGATATATGCTGGTATAACTGTAGGCCGATACCACATTGGAACAAACTCAGCGCTTGCACTGCTGCATTGGTGTTAAGAGCCAAGAATGGAAGCACCAGGGGCAAAGCAGGATTTAATCAGCAGCTTATTTGTTTTTGGGGCTGGTGTATTTTCAATGAAAAAAGCAAAAGGAGACACCTGAATGCAGCCAACCCCAAGAAACATGAACAATAGAAAAATCAGGTTGAATCAGGTAGGACATGGCCACAGCCATTACACTTAACCCAATGAGCAGGGCACAGAACTAGGCTCAGCAAGAGAAAAAGGGCTGCCAGCTCCAGGTGGGGAAATTCCTGGAGATGGTGGGGGTGGAGCCTGGAGAGGAATTTGGGGAGGGGAGGGACTTCAGTAGGATATAATGCCATCCAGTCCACCTTCCAAAGAGCCATTTTCTCCAGGGCAACTGATCTGTTGTAATTCTGGGAGGTCTCTCTAGCTGCCCCCTGTTGGCTGGCAACCCTAAGGAGCACTGCAGATGTCAGTGTTTGGAGAAGCATCTCTGATCATGATGGATTCATTAATTGCTTAAAAAGTCAAACACACACGTCTGCAAAGGCAAAAGCACCAAGATTTTATCCCAAGTTTCAAATACTTTTGCAGCCTTTTGCTTACACGTAGCAGAAAGGGGACCTCCTCTCCTTCATATCTACAAGAACATTCATTAACCTTAACCTTGGTTAAGATCTTCTATTCATTTGGAATATTGCATTTAAAATCTAATACTGGTTAGAAGAACCACCCAGTTCTTAAAATCTGCTTTAAACAAAAAATCATGCCTTGAATATGTATATATAATGGCAAAGAGTTGAAAGGTAATCAGTCTGCTTTAAATGAACAGCCCCTTAATAAAAACCCAAGTTGTACTTGTTATCAGCCTCTCTCTTTCAGAACGCACAGGTATTACTAGAGGTTGAGCAGAGGTGGGAACAATGGAAAATGTGCCCTGCTGTTTCTGTTTAATTCCAGGAATCATTCCAGCAGGGATAATAACCAAAGACTTCGGTTTGCCATGTCAAATATGCAGGTACTTTGCTGTATTAAAAATTGATGACTTGTTCTTATAAAACTGGCCCTCTCCGATTGCTGGACGACAAAGCTGCCCATAAACAACATTTTATTTCTTATTTAATGCAATGACTTCGGCAAAAGGAGTCAATCAATTTTTCATAAAGTCTGAAAGGAAGATAAATGCCAGGGATCAGGGTCTGAGTCACTATCAAAAAGCATGGATATGGGTATGAGGCAGCACAGGGAGGGTTTGACAATTACGGTCTGAGTGACCTTTTCATTATTTCGTTTTAAGCTATTAATCTATCCCCTCCCCCCTCATTATAGGCTATTTTAAGTAACACTGTGTAGCATACACGTTTCAAATACTTTCTGTCCTGCAAAATGGTTGAGAACTTGGCTCAACAGTTACCATTTAAGAATGTGTTTTCAAGTCATTGCAATCTGAAGGGAGAGCAGGAGTCCAGGCAAACATCACAGTGGGTCAACTCTGCAGTGTTGGATGTGTGGCTTTTTTTCTGGGAAAAGAGGTGGTGGAACTCAGTAGGTTGCCCTCGGAGAAAATGGTCACATGGCTGGTAGCCCCGCCCTCTGATCTCCAGATAGAGGGGAGTTGAGATTGCCCTCTGCGCTGCTCAGCAGCGCGGAAGGCAATCTCAACTCCCCTCTGTCTGGAGATCAGGGGGTGGGGCCACCAGCCATGTGACCATTTTCAAGAGGTTCCAGAACTCCGTTCCACCACGTTCCTGCTGAAAAAAAGCCCTGGTGGCAGGACAAAAAATCCTACGAGCTACGCATTTCTGCACTATTTTATTCAAAGTAACTGGACTAGAAATGTTAGACAGTCCATTGAGATGTTATCCAGCTATGCTAAATCCTCATGTTTTGATAATCTCTGGGTGTCTGTGAAATAAGGGGGTGGGAACTTTATTGGAACCAAAGCAGAGTCTCTCTTGGCTCCTGCCTGGTCAAAATTGCAACAAATATGGAAAGCAAAACTACAGAAAAGTGACCTTTGTCCCTAAGAGGCTGTATCAGAATTTCTAGGCACTTTAGCCGGGGAACATTGCCAAATTATCAACTCACTACAACAGATATTCTACTTCATATACCAAGCCCCATATTAGCAACAAACAGTACAGACAGGACCTAACTACTGCTCATGGATCATTCCATTTCCTTCTACAGACCTTCTATTTTCGATAATGATGTTGTTTGTTTTTGATTTGTAAAATGCTGCAAGCAGAAACTTTTCATCCATGATAAGAGCACTGTGGCAACGCATCCAACTATATGCATGTTTGTAGGATGAGTTTTTGTATGTATCTATTCACAGGACTAGACTATGCAAGACCATATGTATATTTGAGAGAATTAATGTAGATAGTTCCTGTATTAGAACCACCCTGTATTAGAAGAAGGTTGGTCACTTTGGAGCTCAAGTAAAACAAAAAGGATAATTCAAGAGGGACAGTTGTATTTCTCTTTTGAAGCAACAATAAAGGTAAAAGGTAAAGGTAGTCCCCTGTGCAAGCACCAAGTCATTACTGACCCACGTGGAGACATCGCATCACGACGTTTTCTTGGCAGACTTTTTACGGGGTGGTTTGCCATTGCCTTCCCCAGGAAACTGGGCACTCATTTTACCGACCTCAGAAGGATGGAAGGCTGAGTCAACCTTGAGCCGGCTACCTGAACCCGGCTTCTGCCAGGATTGAACTCAGGTCACGAGCAGAGCTTGAGCTGCAGTACTGCCGCTTACCACTCTGCGCCACGGGGCAGCATAAGCAACAATAAACAAGAGTATTGTAGCACTTTAAAGACTGACAAGTTTTTATTCTAGCATAAGCTTCCATGGACTTCTTTGTCAGATGTATGTTGTGGGCGCTGCCTAAGCAGGCAGGCAGGCATGCATGCTCACACACACCAAGTTATGGAAGCAGAAGAGAAGAAGAATGCTTTCACTGGGATTTCCTGAGAGGTTTTATGTAGGACAATGCAAAATGCCATTTTTTTTTTGCAGTTTACCATTGGTTGAGCAAACTTCCTGATCTCATTAATCCCAAATATGTCACCTTGACATAGTGTACAATATCAAAGAACATTTTTTTAAAAAAAGAAACATTGGCTTCATATAAAATTCCACTGAGATGCCAAAATTTTGTGGTTCTCCTCAGAAACTGTGGGGAAGGATTTTGATTCTTGGCCTCCGCCTCAACATTATATGAAATATTTAATTTTTAAGTAAACAAAGCTCTTCAGAACTTTGCAAATTTCTTAACATAAAACACATCTCTTCCTTGGTAATTAGGTCTGCACATCTTAAGCTGATAATTATTAGGAATAAAAAAGAGAAAACAAAACTTCAAAACTTGAATTAAAAAAACCCTCATACAATTTCTTGTCAACTTGCAAATGAAAAATTCCAGATCTGAAATACTGGCTCTCAAGACAAGGTTCAGGAAGTACTTATAATGTACGTAACTTTTCCTGAAGGATTTAGCAAACAGAGGGACATACTTGGATTTAAGGATATTTAAAAACAAATGGTTTCTGAATACAGAGTAAGGCTACTGAAATCTTCCTGCAGAAAGTTAGCATAAGGAATGAAAAGGATGCTCTCAGCCAGGGCTTTTTTTCAAGGGGAACGCAGGGGAACGGAGTTCCGGAACCTCTTGAAAATGGTCACATGGCTGGTGGCCCCGCCCCCTGATCTCCAGGCAGAGGGGAGTTTAGATTGCCCTCCACGCCACACGGCGTGGAGGGCAATCTAAACTCCCCTCTGTCTGGAGATCAGGGGGCGGGGCCACCAGCCATGTGACCATTTTCTCCGAGGGCAACCCACTGAGTTCCACCACCTCTTTCCCCAGAAAAAAAGCCCTGCTCTCAGCCATTTAACAATTTCTATTGGAGTACCTCTGAAATTCCAGACATCACATTGTAAGATGATCTCAAATCTTTGTGCAGATATAGTAAGGCATGTGATGATGTCCCTGCAATTCCTGCTGTGGAAGAGCAGGGTAGATGAGAAGAGGAAAGGACTTTCATTGCACACAGTTGTCTATCCCAAGCCACTCTGTGCTACAGCTAAGGTTGCTGAACTCCAGGTGGGACCTCTAGATCTCCTGGAATTACAACCGATCTCCAGATGACAAAACTAAGGCTATTGTACTTTGGTCACATCACGAGAAGACAAGATTCTCTGGAAAAGTCAATAATGCTAGGAAAGTGGAAGACAGCAGGAAAAGAGGAAGACCTAAAATGAGATGGCTTGACTCAATAAAAGAAGCCACGTCCTCCAGTTTGCAAGATCTGAGCAAGTCTGTTAATGATATGATAGGATGTTTTGGAGGTCTTTCATTCATAGAGTCAACATAGATCAGAGGTGACGGCACATAACACACACACACTCCTGGAAAACTGTGGCAGTTTGAGAACTACTGAAGTATTGAAGTAGAGGGGGGAGACTTTACCGGGGGGAGAAGAGATAAATGTGAATTAATAAGCAGTCAGATTAATAGATTGACATATATATAGATATATATAGGTTAACAAACAGAATATAGAGAAAATAATTAATTATAAGGACTAAATATAAGGAGCGATTAACTAACAATATTTTCTTTTTTTTCTGACAAGTTTTGTACCAAACTGAATGTCTGAAGATATAGATGGGTCAAATTGATTGACTACGTGAGGAGAGATATATAGAACTATTATAAAAAGATAGAATGAGTAATATATATAGAGAATAAGTCAAATTGTTTGATATAAACGAATGTATGATCTATATGGTTTATGATATATAGAAATACCTGAAATTGAAAAATTGGGATAAATTGTTTATCTAAAGATGGAAACAAAGGCTTACAGTTTGGGCATATAATGTTAAAAATAGTTAAGGATGTACTGCTTAGAATAATGGAGAATATATATTTGTTTTAGATAGAGGAAGCTAATAAAAGTAAGGGAAAGGGGACAAAGGGTTGGAAAGCTGTTGGAAGTCAACAAAAAGGGGGGGGGAAAGGGAGGGGGTTAGAGATGAAAAAATTGGGGAAAATTGAATGTAAATGTGGAAATAATGGATTCTAACCCAATAAAAATTTTTCAAAAAAAAAAAAAAACCACACACACACTCCAGATGACAGAGATCAATTTCCCTGGAGGATGGACTCTTTGTCTTTATATCCCACTGAAGTCCCTCCCCTCCTTAAACTGCCCTCCCTAGGCTCCACCCCCCAAATCTCCAGGAATTTCCCAACTTGGAGTTGTCAATCCTAGCTACAGCTATTGTGACACTGGAAGCTTTTCCACCCTTTCGAATTTTCCTAGAACGCTCTTGTAGCCATCTTCAGTTTCTGGCACTATTCTTCAGGAGACTTAAAACAAACAGGTCCTTTAAGACTATTTATATGATCAAAAATAGAGATTCCAGAACTCATTTGCCAAAACTAGGCCTCATCCAAGAAGACTATCAATAAACATACCCTGACTCCATATTGATCCCCAAGAGAAAGCCCACCAAACTTCACTCCTTTTGCAGTGTGCATTGAACATATGGACATGATCATATTGTTCAGACTATTGTGGCTACCACAGATCAATGAAAATGTAAATCGTTAGTGTGACACTGCACTGATAGTTAATCTCCATGAGACATTAGACAAAATATCTGAAATACAACAGTTAGATATACATTAAACATGGATAAAAGAAGCCATTTCACTATGGGAGATGGGAGATGCTTTCAGTTCTTTGCTGAGTCCTCAAAAAACCAAGCCACATATACATTCTGCTCTAAGGAAAACTGGTTTTTATCCAGCACTCTGATAACTAGGAGCATGAATTAGTTCAGTCTCCAAAATACCCAAGAGATCGCCTACCTACCTACAAATTCTTACAGCAGTACTGATGTGTAATATGCGTAGGAAGGAAATGCTTTCTGAGTTTTCAGCATACGAGGAAGAAAGATGAGAAACGTACAATGATTTTAAAACTTCACTGGATACAAAATGTTGTATTTCACACACCATATTGGCAAAGGTATCTAATTGAATGCGTAATGTACAAACGATGCTGCCTTATGCCAAATCAAGGTGGACCATCTAGTTCAAAACTGAACATTTGGTGTCACAGCAGCTGTTTTGGGTCTCAGGCAGAGCCCAGCACTTGCGACCAAAGAGTGTTTCACTTTAAGCTTCTCTATGCGCTCTGTCACTGTACCATGGCCCTTCCTCACAAAAGGAAAATTATGAAAAAGTAGCTCAGTGCATGCATACATGCACAACTGTAAACTAACACCTTAAAGATAGTTTGGGATAAGGGAAAGTGAATGTGGAGCAGGCGGCAGCCCATGGAATTATACTGCAGGATTCAGGAAGCAAAAACAGTCCCAAAAAGCACTAAAAGATTTAGTAATATTAAAAAAAATGCATGCCATACACAAAACAGGTACAAGAACAGGCTCAAACAAACAGAAAACGAGATGATATTCTGCCCTGAAAAGCAAACAAGTGCCTTTGGGGAAAAACACTCTGAACAGAAGCATTTACTTTTTTAAAAAAAGACAAAATCCTTGATATTTTACAAAGATTTGCTTGCCAACTGCTGTGATTTTAATGCTAATCTCAGAGTTTTAATAGAGTTTTAAAAGTATAAATTGCAAAATACCTAATTAAATTTGAAGGACTCCAGCTCTGGCATTTAAAAAGAAGAGTCTAGGCCACTGTAATATATAGAAAGCTTAAAAGGAATGAACTGTATTGTGGACGGGTATCGTGTTCAGTTCCAAAGGTCGTACACACACACACACCACACATGAACATGGCAAATGGGCTGTGGCGAACTGGCTTTTTCTCCATTCCATTTAATTAACATCATTTGTATGTGGCATTTCATGGATACGGCCTATGTCAGGATGGAGTTGGTGGGTATTACATTTTCTGTAAAAAGGCTGCTGGCAAAAATGAAAACCTTGAATAAGTCCTTCAAAAATCTTTAGTCCGTCTGATAACAAAATGAGCAGGTGTATAGTACGTTTTTACATTTAAAACACTTAACATACATGGTGTTACGAGATGTCTGAAGAAGGGAGTTCTGACTCTTGAAAGCTTACACCCTGAAAATCCTGTTGGTCTCTAAGGTGCCACTGGACTCAAATCCTGCTGTGTTAGATTTTGAAAAACAGTAGATTTGGCCTTTTATCTGTTGTCTACATATGTTAAGAACATCAATTTTCACATTTTATCTCCATGGTCATAAGGAGATCTGTCTGTCAAACATAATTACTAGGGTTCAAACAAGATGCTATTTACGTTCTCCAAAGCCTCAATCTAATCCTATTTTATGTGAAGTATATCACTAATAAACAAGATATCAGAGATTTTTCACAAGTTTCTCTAATGGCTGGTTGTAAGTAAATATTTTATTCCTTGACAGAGGTACCAGGATACAAAATTCACACACACAATTATGACAGAAGGCTGAACACAAGGAAATACTAACCGAAAGGAATGGGTTCCAGATGCAATATATTTGAAAGGGACACATTACTTCTAAAAATGAATGCACCTTCAAAATACATGGAGCACGCATACATTTTTTACTTTGACTTATGCGCCTGGGTACAAATCATCTGTTATGACGTGACCTGAAGATACTATTAAAGAATCAGATGTGAGATTTTACTGCGATTACATGCAAGCATCTCAGGCTAACAATCGAAACTCCATTGTGAATGTAAGAGCCACTGGAAAGAAGACAGTGATTCAGAACAAATATATTGAATGGGCACTTCCATGATGCTTCCTAAATGAAATATTTTTGTCTGCAGATCCCACCAACCCATTTGAAATGATCACCGGTCATTTTCTGGCTTGTAACTTGTCAACTGTCCACACCACCACTTTCTGGCATTCACTGGCTAAGCCCAGCCTGCACGAACATTCATCAGGGGATAATCTTACAGAGCGTACATGCTCCCTAACGCTGGATTCTTGCTATTGGCTCTGCTCCTGGGATGCACTCCAAATCCACACAGAGCACGACTTTAAATTATCCATGGGATGGTGTAAGCAAAGCAACAGGACTATAGTTACCCCAAGGAGGAGTTTCCACAGCAAACAGTTTTTTATGAAGTGGCAGTATCCCAGCTGATGTTTGACTTTATTTTGAGTGTGCTACGCAATAGTGAAAGCAATAGCAAAGTATGATATACACCAAAGCAGCCCTCTCTTGCTTCGGAGTGTGGCCCTGTCATCACAAGCTTGCTCACAGTCACTCAACACCTGGTTCCAATTGGTATGTTCCTATATCAATAACTGCACTATATTAGTTTACACTTGGTTTGATTGCCTTCTTGCTTTGGATCGGCACATCTTGTACTAAAGAGTTATTCTTAGTAAGTGGTGGCTGTGCAGGCTAGCCTTTGATGATCTGCTTTCACTTTCTGCTCTATTCCTACCTCTTATGTTTTTCTTTTGAACTCGCCTTGCATGTGTTCCAAGCACTAGTTATTAAGAACCAGTAGGTTCTTACAGTTAACAAGGTGAGACCCTGCAAGGGCTGAAACTAAGGCACATTCTAAATTTCATACATACAATTAATAAATACAGATAGAGAATGAGATGCCTTGCATTCTGCACTTTCCAGCTCTTTTTTCCATGCAGAAAATAGTATAGGAATATACAGGCTGATATAAGAGCCACTCAGTATCTTTCTAGATGTGTAAGGCATTGCTCTATTATTTTTACAGCACTACTATTAAAGCTCATTTTGTAAAGTAATAAAGATTTGTGCCTTATGTCTAGTCTTAGAAGGTGGTTGGTAAAATGCAACTGGTTTGGAAGTGAATTCACTTCTATCCACAAATTAGACAGGTTTCCCAGATTCAGAAGGTACACACCATTGGAAAAACTAATTAAAGAAAGTATTCACACCAGGTCAGTCTAGACTAGGAAGTTGTGTTCAAATGGATTGATTTCAACATCTGATCCAGTAAAAACACTACCTCTGTTTCCCAAATAGCTAAGGAACTCCCACCAGCTAAATACTAGAGTTATAACTTATCACTTTAAAATGGTAACAAAAGGCCATTTTTTAAAATTGTGGCTATTCATATAGTAGCAAATATAGCATCCACTTGTTATACTTGCCATATTTCCCCCCAGCAGTCTCAGATTTCAGTGTAACTCAATTTTGTTCTCTCTGAGACAACAGACTGAGTTGTTTCTGAGCATAGTGCAGTGACAATGAGCCAGCTGTAGGGTCAATATAAGGAACTCCATTAGCTGAGATACACATATACAAGCTTGCAAAGGAAAAGCATAGTTAAAAAACATCCTTATAAACCACCCTTTGGCGGCACTGACATTTCATAACTAATTGCTCTGTACTGATCACAGATATCAGCCATATCTTCCAAAAGGCTAGTTAAGCCTATATATGGTCAGAAGATTGCAAGGCAAGAATATTTGTTTTGTTCTGCTAGAATCAGATAGCTTTGTGCCCATCTCTTACTCCAGTGGGTTGGAGCTAGATCATTCAGCAGAAGGTTGATTTGCTCAAAGAATTAAAAACCTACAAGCAAGTCCTCATCATCGCCTGTGTCAATGATTAAAGGCAAGGGAGGAAGTATAAGGAAGGGCTGTAACATGGGTGCTCCTCTTATGAGGTGCTAATTAAGGCCTTCCTTTGCAAATCTGCTTTAGCCAGGGATACTGGTCAGGATGCCCCATTCTACAAAACTTATATCTTTGTACCTGATACTTCATTCTACATACAGCTCCATATAATCAGCTCAGCACCACCATTTCTTTCCCCACACTTATTGTTTATTTATAATGTGTGCTTTAGCTAGTGCATTCGAACTTTTCAAAAACCCTCAGTCAATTAAAACATGGCCCAACAGAATGCATCATAATGCAATAATGCAGTAAAATATTATTTATTTATTTATTTATTCATGATATTTATGGGTCTGCCTTTCTCAATGAGACTCAAAGCAGATTACGCAGAGTAAGTCAATATAACCAACAGGACAGGGCAGCCAATAAACAAAGCTATAGTTTTTGGATTGTAGAAATCTGGAACCAACCAAAAATCTGAAAACAGAACTGAAGCAAAGTGTAAGTACTAACATGATGCATTAAACAATTCAAAAATTACATAGTAGGATCCTACCTGCAGCAACAGGCAGTATGAACTATTCACAGTAGTACAGAGCATAGTCACTAACCCTTTGCACAAGTTACAATACGACCCTATTACCTGTGTAGAAAAGCCCTCTTAAATAAGTCAGTTTTGCACAGTACCCATATCAGTGTTGTAATATCCTGCAGCAATTATCTATCCACAACGAGTTACAAGATCCATCTAAGTATTAAATTTCTGGCATGTTAAAAGTTATTCACTGGTACATCAACAGTACAAATATATCTTTCTTGGTAGGATAGTCAGCGGTGAACTATCAGTACCCCCAAAGACGGTATTTGCTGAATAGGAAGACCTCAAAGCAAAACCTTCAAAGGATAGGGCAGTTCATGAGGGAAAGGGTATCTTTAGGCCATTTAAGGTTCTGTAGGTCAGTAGCACCCTGTCCTGGGTGGTCTAGGCTAGCCTGATCTCATCAGATCTTGGAAGCTAAGTAGGGCTTGTGATAGATAGTACTTGGATGGGAGACCACCAAAGAAGTCCAGGGTTGCTATGCAAAGGCAGGCAATGACAAACCACTTCTGAACATCTCTTGCCTTGAAAACCCCAGAAGGGGTCGCTATAAGTCAGCTGTAACATGAAGGCACTTTACACACACTTAGGTCCGTAGCATCTTGAATTATAACAGCACATACAATTGTCAAGAGACTGGAAGGGTATCATATCGACCCACTTTGCTATCTGGAAGTTATCTACAACACCAACATTATTCACCTTACCTTTCTTGCTGTCAGGCAACTAGCTAATTGCTCCAGTGGTAGCCCAGAATAAAAAGGAGACCATTATGAAATCACTGGAGTATTTGAAATATGGGTAAGCTTTGCTGGAGATGAGGAGAATGGAGCATTTACAGGAGGGAGCTCACTCAAATACATACTCAATATGCTTGTGTTGAGATACCTCCTCCCATTGACGGGCAGTTTAGAGATATAAAACCATATAAACACTTCCTCAAATACACTGCCTGACCTGAAATGAAACAGAATGTATGTCAGCCAGGTAAGAGCCTGGGAAAATATTTTAGAAGGGGAGTTAAAAGTGGCTGACTGACAAATGGCCCCCTCCATGCCCTAGAGAGACACATAATTTAGGACAATGAGGTCTTCCAAGAAACTCCTGACTAATCTCGTCAATGCCAAGCCTCATTTCCCCTCACCAATTTACTCTAATTAAGCAACGCTTAACACAGAACCCCCTTCCCCCAAGCTACTGACCATTGAATGTGGTACAGTAGAGAGAATGAGAAATTGGGAGAGATTGCTCCCAACCTTGCATGAATAGAAAGTACCTTCTACTTGTTTACTGGAGATTGTTGGTTACCCATACACAAGATCATGTATATTCAACACATCTGAATGTTTACTATGAAAGCAAGAAATCTGGTATATACTTAGGAATTTATCACTGGAATAAGTTAAGTTTTTTAAAAAAAATCAAGTTACCAGCCCTTACAGTTGAAGAAAAACTTTGAAAGCTCTTTGAGAGTGCTGAAATTTATGAAACCCGATGAGAGTTAAGCAGGGCTTTGGACTGTCCCCAGTGTAAGTTACCAGTATTTTCTCTGAAACCTGTTTTTGGAAACAGAATAAGTTATATAAAGTAAAAAATAACTTTAATTTGAATAGCTTTGCATGGTTTACTCTAATTTCGGAATTTGAGTTTTCTTAACAATAAGTGGGTTTGGTGCATAAGTACTTAGTACTCTGTGAGAATCACAGTCTAAGGATTTTGCTGCCAACTGACTATGAGCTTCAGCAATGTAGGGAAATGTCCATAAATGTTAGCAAGAAAGCCAAATCGCAATCTCTTTTTAGCAGAAAGACACAGAAAAGTTGCATATACCTAAACTCTCACTCTAAAGCCTCACTTCCTCCAAGCACTTTCTGAAGCCTCATAAAATTAATAGGCTGCTGAACATTTTAAGTCAAGCTTCATGCCCCATCCAGCAAAAATTGATTGGGCTTAATTGCGCTGATAAGAAGTCATAACAGATTTTGGCAGAGTACATCTTTCATCTCCTTGGAATTGACATTTTTGCTTGAACAAGAAGGGGAGAGCCCAAAAACCCAACTGTTTGATTGTAGCCTCATTTTAGTTTAACGAGAGCAAAAGCCTTAACAATGCAAAATAACTTTTATTGAATTGGACAAGAGACATGAAAGTTAAATATTATTTTCTGACTTTTCATACAAAATGCCTTAAATAATAGAATGGCATGCTTTCTTCCCCCCAAAATATCCCTTTATTGATTTCCAACGGTATTGCATGAAATCATCGTATTAGCCTTCCGCTATTAATGGGATCAGACACACAAGTCTTGTTATATTAGTGATTTTCACAGTGTAACTTAGTAAGCTATTTTTAATGCTCTGCCGGAGGCTGGCCAGGGTGATCGTATTTTGACATTCGATAGCAGAGGCATGCTCATTTTGGCCCAGTTTACTTGATTCGCGATTGCTAGGAGTGCAAAGGAATGTGACCCCTCTAGAAGGCTGAAGTGCAAGAGCACTCATCAAGAAAAATCAAAGGTTCGTTTCAGGGTCTGCTGGGACAAAACAGAACAGCAAATAGGGAATTAAGCTGTAGTTTAAACTCAAGTACCATGGGCCAAAAACCTCACAGCTGCTAAAGAGATGAACTGCATCTCTTGCCTTTAGCCGCTATGCAAGTTGCACCATTTCCCCCATTACTGCACTATCTTAAACATTAAAGAGGAAATGTTCATGAAGCTGATGAAGTATGGAGGGACTCATTTCCTGCTATTTACTCGCAGCTTGCCACAAACTGATATCGTGATTTGCAATGAGATCAGGCAGTAAGGTTGCCAACTCCAGGATCAGAAACACTTGGAGATTTTGGGGTGGACCCTGAAGAGGGCAGGGTTTGGGGGGGAGTGGGACCTCAGCAGGGTATAATGTCATGAGTTCATCCCCCCAGCAGCTATTCCTCCTAGGGTTGCCAGCCTCCAGGTAGTGGCTGGAGATCCCCCGGAATTACAACTGGCCTCCAGGCCACAGAGATCAGTTCACCTGGAGAAAATGGCTATTTGGGGGGGTGGACTCTATGGAATTATGCCATGCCAAGGTCCTTTCCCTCCCCAAACCCCACTTTCTCCAGGTTTCTCCAGGTTTCACCCCCCAGATCTCCAGAAATTTCCCAGCTTGTAGCTGGCAACCCTAATTCCTCCCCCCACCCAGTCAGAATGAAGAGGCAGATACAAGAGTTGGGAACTAAAGGACTTTATTGTTAACAACAACATAATTGTCAACACAGCAAGGCCTAACTAGCAGTACAGGTCAGGCCCTGGGGTCACTCTTGGACCTCTGCCCTGACCTGTCTGGGTGAGCCACCCGCTGCCCTAGGTGCAAGCCATCCATCGTATGGCTGGGACTCAGCCTGGCCAGGCAATGTGGTTCCCCCCCTTAAAAGTTCCACCCCCGACTGTAAAGCTGGAGGAGGACTGGCTTGTCCAGGGGTTTCCCACCAGGGTGTCTGTCCTCACTACTGGTCCACAAAGTAGCCAGCAGCTCCTGACAGATCCCAGTTCCCCACCCATGGGGATATGCCAAAGGTGCTCACCGCTCCTTTTCCCCAACTTCTAACCTGCTAGTACTCTCAGCTTGCCACAAACTGATACTGTGATTTGCAATGAGATCAGGCAGTAAGGTTGCCAACTCCAGGATCAGAAATATCTGGAGATTTTGAGGTGGACCCTGAAGAAGGCAGGGTTTGGGGAGGAGAGGGACCTCAGCAGGTTATAAGTTCACACACAAACACACAGAGAGAGAGAGAGAGGGAGAGAGAGAGAGAGAGAGCGCAGCTATTTTCTCCAGGGGACTTGATCTCTGTAGTTTTCATTTTGGTGTGGGTTTAGGATGCCAATAAAGATGCAAAGAAAGACGAATAATACAAGGGGGACTGCAGGCAAAACAGAGCTGAGCAAGTCAAGTGTGGGTGAGGTGAATAAAAAAATTTCAAGCTGAAGAAAATCTGCACACCACTACTGCTAGCTATTAAGATTAAAGGATCAGGGGCTGACCTGGAAACCCTAGAAAGACTAGAAATTTACAAAAACAGATCCTTCAGGTAGAGTTTATCCTCCTGCTTTTTTTTTTTTGCTTTGAATGTAGCTCAGTAGGGCAGTAGCATGGGTTAAATCTCTGCTAGTCAACAACCCGAGACCCAAAACCTACTGCAGGCCTTTCTGATCATTAGACTAGAACTAAATCTAAATCTAGAACTAAAACTAAATCTAGAACTAGATCATTAGACTAGGACTAAAACTAGAATTGGAGGTAGTAAATATCCTATAAATTGCATCGCCAAATATTATCTGCTACCTGCAGGAGCAGTCTGGAAAGTGAAAATGGCTCCAGAACAAGTCCAACTGCACAGCCACTGTGGTGATACAAGCCAACACTTCAGGGACCACTAAACTCAATAGCACCAATAATAGGCACTGGCTCACCCTTTGCCCCATCCCATGAAATGGCAGTAATGCAACAGGGAACAATTGGTGAGGTGACACTGATTACCAATCAAGGGTCAGAGCCAAGTGGCCCCTGAGAAGCTGGCAGAATTGCTGTGGCTTGGCTACCAGCAGCCCTCTAGAGGAATGGCCCCAGCTACCCGAGACTGGGAAGGGAGAGGCTACTACCTGGGCCCACAGACTGCCAGTTTTTCTACTCTTTATCTCTTTACATGTTTTTAATAGTATAGTATTCTCCCACAATTCACGCTTTGTAATAACAGAAGTATGAGCAATGCATGTTTTGATGTATCAGGATTTTGAATTATATTCTTATCTTAGATTGTCTATGACTTTATCTAGCATATAAATCAGGTAAATAAAAGATTATGCAACAGTGTCAACACAGATAGGGAATAAGGGGCAAACAGAGGACATAATCTAATTTGACTCAGGTTCAGAACTGTTCTCAATGTCAGTGTTCATCCCTGAAATCTATAAACTAATAATAAAGAATACACTGTACCTGAGCATATACAGAGTGTCTTTCCTTCACCATTGAATCTACAAGCAGTCCCCAACATGCATCTATCTGCCATGAGAGGAGCTGCTAATTTTTGCTGAATACATAACTTCAAAGAACCTCTCATTTTAGAAATTAAGCTAATGCGTAGCATCGCCTTCTTCTCAGCATGATTGTAGTAGTGTATACAACAAGACTGTAGGTGAGACCTGGCCACCAGCCAACGGGGGACATGCCACCCTATTGAACTGAAAAGAACAGATAACTTGGTAGAGAAAGTTCAGCCTCAAAGCCAAAAGGCCGCACTAGGGCTATTTGAATAAAGAGGATGCAGTTTTTTCCTAATCTAAAAGAAGGAGAGACCTAAATGCCACTTCGTGTGTTGTTGCAAACAGGTCTTCAATTGCAAACAGATGGGTGCTGTTCTATAATCCCTAATACTCTCTGCAGTAAGGCTGCAGCTCACTCAAAAACACCTTCAGGAATTCTGGCAAGAACACTGCGGTGACAATGATGTTTATGAGATGTGTGCGTCCATCAGGAAGGGATCTGTCATGTTTGCGCTATTATTATGATTCTTCTCGCTTTATTAACATCCTTGTTAGTAACCACAAGCCTTTTCAAAAGCTGCCTTGGCGGTTTGCAAGCACAGCCTGCAGGACAACACGTGCAGGGATCTTAAGTGGTGTGGAGAGAAGTTACATTAGTTGTAGTCCCATAAAGAACCGGGGATGGGGGAGATGGGGAAATCACTGTAACTGTGGCGAATCACCTAGCGCTTCATGGCTGTCACTACGCAGCTAACTGCGGCCATTCACAGCTCCTGGCACCAACTTTTGAGCCTATGATATTCTCTGCTGTTCTTTAGAAGCCAGCAGCTCTCATTCAATTCTATCAGGAGGGGGATACGAACAGTGGAAAAAAGCAATGTAAAGGACTAGACCATTCTTCTATCTTGGGGCCAAGCTACACATGACGAATGACACTTGAATGGCAAGTGTATTTCTCCCTGTTCACTTGCCCTCCACTCAATCCACTTGCCGTTCAAGGGTCATTCGTCATGTGTAGCTTGGCCCTTGGTTATAGGAATTATACATGGGCTGCAGCAAACAGGCTTAATGCTCCGACATTATGTAGAATTCATGCTTTTAATATGGAGTAGGAGACTAAAGGCTTAGATCTATCAGAGCTTTTCCATGGGCAGATGGATTTCAACCCATGGAGTGCGGCTTTCTCATCTCCTCCCTCCCACTGCAGCCCCAATGGACTAGAGCAGAAAGGGGGAGCTAAGAACTCATGCTCCACTGGTGGATATTCTTCTGCCTATAGAAAAACTCCACTGCACCCAAGCCGGAGGGGCATGTTGGCCCACTATAGCAAACAGGTCCTATTAAAAAGGGGGCATTCAGGAAAAAGACATAATTGTCCCAGGGAAATGACAAACTTGCAATGTCTATAGAGACATGCTGTTTGTTCGGGCTCACTCAGAAAAACAAAACCATGCATAACAACAAAATCTTTTCCATCTTTTTCTCCTTTAACCACAGGCACGATTACAAGGGAACGGGGGCGGCGGGGGGGGGGGGGGGGAAACCAAGGCCCAAGTGCCGAGTGCTGAAAGCAGTATGAAGTAGTATGGAGAAGGCAATACAAGATGTTGGTTTGTTTGCCCCTCAGTCCTCAGATTGGGGGGCAAAACCCGCTTGCGGGGAGGGCAGGCTATAAATGTAATCAATCAATCAGAAAAGAGTTTGGGGTTGCTCGGGGAAAGCAGGCAAAGAGCCACTCTGCCAACCTTGAACTCTCCCACTGGGCCCAATACACTGCAAAATCTCCACAATATATTACGAAGCATGATAATGATTCAGGACTTGCAAGGTAGACTCTTCGGAGACATACACTTTCAGCCCAAGGTCCTAGTGTGTACTTCAGAAGAAATTCCTCTCGTCCTCATGGCTGAATACCTTTTTGCACACTGTCTGGTAGGGTGCTCCTCCCTCCCGGCAATCCTAGGTCAACCTCTCATTTCCCCAGGGAGAAATGTCACCCTGGAGGCAGCTGAGAAAACAGAGCTGTGTCCTCTGCTGCCTCCTCCAGGGCCCTCTTGCAATTGGCCCAAGGGCCTTAAAGCACTGCAGTGGCTCTTCCTTACTCTTTTTCAGACCTTTCAGTACAGAATGATGTGAGAAAATAATAGGAGAAAGGTATACTTGACTCCTTTCAGTATAGCCATATAGAGGGAGGGAGCTAGCTATGAATGTATGTGTGTTTATTTGAGGACGAGGAGGACAGAACAACATTTGGAAGGGAGAAGGGAACTGCAAGAGACATCCGGCACTCAAGGGCCCATAAAAATTTGCAACTGGCCTGACCATTACAAGATTCTCCTTAAGTTAACTCCGAATTGCTTATAACTGGAAACCAAATGCCTCAGGGACCAAAACCAGTAAGGGAATCATTCTCTGTATAGCAACTTATTCTGGAATATATTTAACCACTTTTATCATCTAGCGGAGTCAGCCGTGTTAGTTTGTAGTTGCAAAATAGCAGAGTCCAGTAGCACCTTTAAGCCTAACCAATCTTATTGTAGCATAAGCTTTCAAGAACCACAGCTCTCTTTGTCAAATGCATCTGATGAAGAGAGCTGCGGTTTTCGAAAGCTTATGCTACAATGAAGTTGATTAATCTTAAAGGACTCTTTACTATTTTATCATCTCGTCTATGCTCCCAAGTTGCACTTGCGTGCATATGAGGTGCCATTTGGAATTTGTATTCTGTTATGGAAAAGTTTTCCTGTGGAAAAAAAAATGCAATGAATGACTTGGTTTGAAACCGTGCCAGCCTGTATGTGCTGCTATCACATCATTCAATGACTTTTACTTAGGGTGAAAGTTCTTGTGATAAATCATGGAAAAACTGACTTGTGCTATCTTTAGTCACCGTGCCTTTTTGCTCTCACAAGTCACTCACAGCTCTAAAAATACAGTTTATATCACCACATTCCTGGAATTCTTCTAGTTCTTACGTTCTGATTTAAGTGGCATTAAAGTCCCAGCCACAAAGTTCAAGGCTACGGGGATGATATCTCAGCAGGGGATTAGCTGTCACCTGAGTTCAATACAGCGTCTGCAATATTTATTTGATCTGAGATCCAAAGCTAACGTGGAAAATCTCCCTGTATACACACCTACTACCTGGTTATGTGGAATAAAGGCTGGAATGATCTCAGGACAAGATAATAATTTAATAAGCACTCTTTGACTGTAATATAGATTTAAATTGAAACACATGCACGCAATGTAGGCTGCTTGATGAGAGACAAAGTCTTATGGAGTTCAGGTTTTTATGCTCCCTCAGAGTATTATAATACTCTATATTTTGGGTCTTGCTATTTTTCTACTAAGGCACTTAGAAGATGTCCTCAAATGGTTATTGATTTAAAGACACCAATCTTCCATCAGCATATTGTCCCTTCTCGGCCTTTTGGCTAAGATCAAGTGTGTGTCCCTGGATTTCAGGGTTTGAGCAGAGTTTGCTCCCTGCTTCAGAGTTTTAGCAGAAATTAATGCTTTCTAATTTTTCCTGATAGGGACCATCAGGCACACAGTGTTCTTTATCCCACCTGGCAGCTCAACAAAGCCATGCAATAAAAGGCTCCATTTGTGTAATAAACTATGGTATAATGTACAATTCAGGCACAAGGTCCTTGAAAACATGCAACCTTTCTGCACATTACATTAAAACTTAAACCAGATGTTTACTTACAAATCCTTGTCTTTCATTCTGTGTCAGGGATTCAGTAGTTCAGTATTTTACCACATTTGAAATTAGCACTTCCCTAAAGGTGCTCACAGTGGTACTTTCACTCCCAGGAATCTCTGGAAGGTAGGCTAAGCTGAAAGAGATGTGCTTAAGGCTACGCAGCAATCTTCACATGGCCCTTTGTATGCTACCTTAACGTTGCGTGAGTCACTCTCAGGTGGGGAAATCTTATGGGAGGAATCCACCACTTAGATACTTCCCACATCAGCAATCTCTGCTGGAGGCATACGAAGTTGCTGTCCTTCCAACATGATGTCCTCCTATTGCCATTACTGGACTGGAGTGGAAAGCCACCACAAGAAAGTAGCAAGTACATCATGGCCGTTTCCACACGGCTCCCCGCTGCTCGTAACAACCCGGAATATCACGAAAAAACCATGGAAGATCGCATTTTCTTGTGCGAGATTTACGCGATGTCACGTGACGTCGCGCAAATCTCGCGCGAGAAAACGCGATCTTCCGTGGTTTTTTCGCGATATTCCGGGTTGTTACGAGCAGCGGGGAGCCGTGTGGAAACGGCCCATATCTAGTATCGGAAAGGCTCTTGGCTAAGTGACAAGATGATCCTGCATCTCCTGTACTTAATCCCACATTAGCTATTACACTGATGTACACCACAGAGTCCACGTGATTTTCCCCTTCATAAAACATGTAATAAAAATGACATACAGAAATAGGGTGTGTCCTGGTATGTTTGGGGACATTCAAAATCCTGACACATGGGAAAGTCACCACGATAATCTCTCCACTACAATAAGCTCGGCATGATATATATATGTTGGAGAGCCAACATATAAATATATTAGGCTAGGACTGAGAAGAGCCAGATTCAAATCCCCTTTGTGTCATAAAGGTCACTGGGTCAGTTCGGGCCACTCATCTCTCAGCCATGCGTGTGGCTCTGAGATGCTTGGAAGAACGATGGGTTTAAAAATCAAACTAACCAATACACTGATCCAACGGCGTAAATAACTCTAACATTACCCCAGTGATCAGATTTTGTTGCTCAAGATCACTTTTAAGAATATTATGTTGAAACACCAAAGTTCCAGAGCGTGCTGTACTTTATATATTTATACACATCTTGCAAGGAGTAATTGTAAGAGATTATACTGGCTATCTTAAAGCAAACTTACATCCTGCAGGCAACCTTCTGTCACTCTAATGATATCCTTTCCATCAACTATCTTCTTACTATACATGTGCTCTGGAATTAACACAATTATGATTGAGAATTAGACCATTTACAATATAATCCTAAAGAGTCTGATATCCTTCTAAATCCATTGAATGCAATGGATTAAGAAGAGTGTAACTCTGTTTAGGATTACACTAATAGACTGCAGCCTTTTCCAGTGTGAATCACTGAGATACAATATGTTGGAATTCAGAATCGCTGCTGTAAACTTTTACAGATTACTTTTCAATTTACAAAGGGTGAAATAAAATGTTAGTCATAGGACAACATAATAGTATACTCTCCCCATTGTAATCTGTTCCCTCTCACTGCTTCTGCCATGTTCATACCATGCATACACTCGCTCTCTCTCTTTCCCCCTGTCCCTTTCTCCTCAATTTGTTAGGAAAGGGACTCACCGTTCTTCCTCTCAGCAAATGTAGGGACCTGGTTATGTGATTGGATGGTTAAGTCTCTCACTTTGTTGGAAACGCAATCCTTGCAGGACGCATCTTCTCCATTGCCATTGGGGGTACTTTTCTGGTCTGAAGGTTCCTGTTTAATCACACCAATCATCACCAGGCCTGAAGGGACTTCGTCAAACTCTTTTCTTTGAAAGGTCAGTGCTTCCCAAAGACCAAGACTCCAACAAAAAGCTGTAGGCAAACAAATAAATTTCTTGTCATGTCATTGGAGGAAGGAAAAAACACAAAAACTCACTTAGGGGGAAAAAGTAACTTACCACTCACTTTGTATCTTCAACGGTACTGGATCTGCAACTAGATTAGTACAGAGATTTGTCCCTGCCCTCTATGGCTAACCTGGATTCTGCATACTATAATAATAGGCATCCCCATATCTGTGACGTGGTTCCTATATAATACTTAAATAATATGTTCTCTAGATAGTTTAAATTTACAGTTTCAGTTTGTTTCAGGCCAGGCAAGACAAATCTCCTATCCTTCCTGTGCATTCTGCCTTTGGACTCTTATGGCCTTTCTACACGAAGAATTTTAACACAGTAAATGTTCATTTGTTATTCACAGTTCACACATCTACCCACAAGAAGGCACTTCTATTCTGGGGATAGGACATCCACAAACACTGAATTTATTATATTTGGTAACTTATACATATTTGGTAACATATACATATACATATTTAGTAACATACAAAATCAGGGCTTTTTTTCTGGGAAAAGAGGTGGTGGAACTCAGTGGGTTGCCCTCAGAGAAAATGGTCACATGGCTGGTGGCCCTACCCCTGATCTCCAGACAGAGGAGAGTTTAGATTGCCCTCCGCATCAATCTAAACTCCCCTGTCTGGAGATCAGGGGGCGGGGCCACCAGCCATGTGACCATTTTCAAGAGGTTCCGGAACTCCGTTCCCCCGCATTCCCCCTGAAAAAAAGCCCTGCATTTAATACTATGTGAGCTGACATTACTCATTACTTAACCTATGGACATCAACTAGATACCATTTACTGCCTCATTAATTACCTGTGTACTCCCTCCCCATTTGCACAGCATTTTGTGACTAATATTTCTTCTGTGCCTGTATATTTCCGCAACATTGGAATACTTTCAAAACCCCATTGTTTTAAAAGCTGCAAAAGGCAACATGGTTACCACTGTTTCTTTTTACACACTCTCCCCCTCCTTATTCTTTGAAAGCCATGTGATCTGGAAAAAAGGTAAATAACAGCTGTATGATTATCGCACAAAAGGATTTTCCCTCCCCCGTCCATTATATAGGGGATTGGACAGTGCATAACTGGCACGGGATCTGGGCTTGTGGTAAAGTAGTGGTAAAAATGAAATGTTAATGGGTCTTATGCTTTTAAATTATAGAGAAAGACCCTTGGGGAGAACTCCTAAACAGAAGTCTCACTTTATTAAACAGGGTTTACTTCCAGGAAAGTGTTCTTAAGACTGCAATCTGTAGGGAATTGACAGCTGACCTGCAGGCTTCCCAGGTTGAGCTCCATGGTGTCTGGTAAGGCAGCAGACTCAATCCTACCAAAGCAGCCCCTCAAAAATTCCTGCCAACCAGTTACAAAAAGTCAGACTTCCTTAGTCAGGCAGCTTCAAAGTGCCAAGCTGTTTCCTTCCATTTCCAGCCAGGCAGGTGGATTACATCACACATTTCAGAGACCTAGACTAGTTGACAGCTGTTAAGCACACAGACATTAAGCTTAAGGAAGAGGGAACTTGAATGAGTATTTCATGATGTCCGTGGATTTTTTAAAAAAAACTGCACTAGAATATTGATATATCAATATACTATAGTAGCGTGTTCTGTGAATTCTCAGATTCATTTTTTAAAAGAAAATCTTTAGCCCCTTCCACAGTGGAGATATAACGGAAAAGGCATATCCTTTCAAGGAAAAGGGCTAGATATATGCTTTTTTAAAAAAAAATGAAAGCTGGGAATTCGGAAAGCCTACTACACCTAGGTCCCCCCAGTGAGGGCAGGAGATGCCCCGCTCCCAACTTCTGCCTCCTGTTGCCACTCACCTGGCCAGCAGGGGGAAAAGACCCCATGGAATGGGCTCAGGAGGCAAGAAGCCTCACAGGCCAGTGTGGGAAGTGACATCATCATGCAGGCACAGGGACATGCGTGTGCTACGCTGTGGGCAGATTTGGGCCCCAAACAGCCTGATTTGTCTCATTTGGGGCCCAAATCAGCCCACTGCAAAGCATGGGAGCGCTCTCAGAGTGGCACAATGACATCACTCCCAGGAAGTGACACTTTGACGCTGCCCCAGGAGCTCGTCAAGGAGGCCCATTACCGAACCCCCCCTCCTACCAGCCAGGTAGGTGGTGGCCTGGGGCGGAGGGTAGAAGCGGAGGACCCCCCCTCTGACCAGAGGAATGGGATCCCTAATCATTTCTGAATTCAGAATGAGAGGGGAGTATTTGAGAAGTTTCCGTGTTTGCACTTATTGCTGTCAAGTCTCAGCGGAAGAAGCAGTGGTCAGGTGTTATGAGAAAAGCCAGTTCCATTGGGTTAGTCCTTTCACATAGCTGGGATAGTTTCTTCTCACAGATGTGCTTCCTGCTCTCACTTTCCTAAAATCAATTCCTGGGAAAAGGCTACCCCTTAAAACTTTCCCTCACATTACTACCTTAGTTCCAAAAAACTATAGTTTGGCCACATTCTAACCCCTCCCCCACCAAAAACACTTCCAGAACATCATTTACAAAATCACAACATCTGCCCAGTCAAATGTTCCTAAAGGACAGTACTTTCAAAACCCAGGACAGTCGCTGAAAGCTGCACTCTTAAAAATTGTAAGGCCCTGACTTCATTAGCCATCACTCATCTTTAGACTCTAGACTTTTGCTTTGGGAAGGCACAGGAGTTTTAGAGGTGGGAAATACTATATCCAACAGCACAAACTGTATTTCTCTTTGTTACAATAAATATAATTGTGTTGCTTTAAGGTATGTGAGTAGAAAGGGAGATTAGGAAAGGAAAGCCTAAACCTTGAACTCACCTTTTGTTCCAACACCTGGTTACAGGGTGATTTGGAGAACTATATGAAGTGAACACAGTGGAAGAAGGATAAAATATCCTGATAATGAAAGCAGTGTCCAACACAATTTCTGTACTCAAAATATATTTAATTTGTATTTATTTTAAAATGTTATACCTTTCCACACTGTACACTAGAGGGCTTACAAAAATAAATCAAAGATCACAGCAATTAAAATACCAGTCGAAAACTTCAACAACCATAGAACTCATAAAACACAATTCCAAATAGAATTGACTTCCTTCAAGTACAGGAAAGTTTGAGTCACTGATAAGAGATTATTTGATAAATTATTCACCATAATGAAGAGATTTTTAAAAACTCAGACCACTATACTTAGTTGATTTTTGTGTTAAAAAGTGCTTCCTATCTACATTCATTTATGAATTTATTTTTACTTATTTCACGCACCTCTTGTAACATGGCATCTGCCATCCCTCTGCTGCAAGCATTAATAAGAAGCCTTCTCCCCTACATGTGAGGAAAAAAGATCATAAATTTCTTCTAAAATGGAACTTGCTGGAGTTGTGTGAGAATAATGGAGTTAGGAGGAGCCAGGAAAGAAGTGTTTACCCCCCTGGAAATATATCCACAGTCTAGGGATCCCTTTCTCCCAGTGAGGGTGGAGTATCCACTGCTCTCAGCCTCTGCCACCATCATGTCTCATCAGGCCGGTGTGGGAAAGGGTAACAGGACAAGAACCCCCCAGAGCATGCTCCCATGCACTCTAGAACACTTTCACATTGCACCAGAAATGACATCATTGGGTAAAAATCAGCCGCCCAAACTAGATTGGGGTAAGTTTCTGGATTGGGCCCCTACTTCCCACACATCTGTTTCCTGCTTTCATGCTCAAGGAACCTGGCAACCCTACCACAGTCTCAAATGTTGTCTCTTTTGCCAGCATCATACACACAAACACATATCCATCCAGTGTTTCTGTTCTGCGTCAGAGGTGCCTGGGTGGGCCAGCCTCCTCCATGCCTGGGGAGCAGCAAGCCCACAAGCCTCCTCAGCATTGGAGAAGCACCAGGTTGCACCAGCCTCCTCCACAACTGGTAAGTGGCAAGCCCACAAGCCCCTCGAGCATTGGAGAAATGCCCAGCAGATGAAGAGACTGGCAGGCATGCCCAGCTGCTGGAGCAGCAATGATGTCATCACACAAGAACCAGAAGCAGGTGAAAAAGAAAAGGTGAATGATAGGGCTAGAGTTGCCAGCTCCAAATTGGGAAATACCTGGAGATCTAGAGGGTGAAACCTGGAGAAAGTGGAGTTTGGGGAGGGAAGGGACCTTGGCATGGCATAATTCCATAGAGTCCACCCCCCAAAGCAGCCATTTTCTCCAGGTAAACTGATCTCTGTGGCCTGGAGACCAATTGTAATTCCAGGAGATCTCCAGCCACTCAGGGCCAGCACGCTCAGTGAGGCCAGGTAGGTGGCTTCCTCAGGGCATGGGGCTCCGGAGGGGGTGCCAGAGGAGGCGCTGGTGGTGGGAGCGCACGCCACGGAGCTGCCGCCTTCTAGCCCTTCTGGCCCGCGCTGCCTCCGCCGCCATCAGAAGCCCCCGGCCAGGCGCAGCAGCCACGGGCAAGTGTCTGGGACGGTGCAGGGCAATCGAGCAGGAGAGCTAGGAGGCCACCCGCGTGCCGTCCCAGCCACCCGCCACAGCAATCAGGCAGCTCATGCGCGCCCATGACGACATCACACGTGACGTCATCATGCAGGCTGGTGCGTGGGCACCTGGCCTGCCAGCTGGCTGCGGACACCAAAAACCCTGGCACCGCTCCTGCAGCCACTACCTGGGAGGCTGGCAATCCTAGATAGGGCCCGTGCCCAGTTCTGGTGGGGAGGCCATCTGTCTGCCTTATTTGAAACCTTATATGGTTTGGGACTAGCATACCTGAAGGAATGCTTACTTCCTTATGAACCTAACCAACACTATAGTCTATTGGGTGTTAGTTAAGGAATGTTAACTAAACCAACTGCATGCAGAAAGCTCTCATCCAAGTTAGAGAACCAATAACTGTTTATTTATCTAAAGAAATATAATTACATGAGATTAGTGGAGAGAAAGAACTAGTAACTGATCTAACTAGCTAGTATGGCTTTAGATAGAAAGTAGACCATCTCTCTCAGGAGGAGACACCATGCTGCCTCTCCTGGTGCATGCAGGGAAGAAGAGTAAGTAGAGGGGAGAGAAGGGAAAGAAGGAAGTTCTCGTGGCGGGAAGGAGACTGATAGCAGCCTATCTATCTAAGTTACTCTATGGTTGTTGTCTTCCTTCTTCTCCACTGGCAGTCCTAAACAGGGCCGGATCTAGCGCTCCTGGCGCCCGGGGCAACGCTTGCTGGTCCTCGTGCGCGCGCTCCTGACGCGGTGTGATGATGTCATTGTGATGACATCTTCACGTTGTGCGCTGGAGGCAGTGCAGGGGGCTGAGAAGCTGCCCACGCCATTCGCTTCAGAAGCGAATGGCGCAGTTGGCTTTGCAGCCCCCCATGCTGTCTTTCGCCTGCCCCGTGGGACAGGGGGCAACCGGCTTGCCGTGCGCCCTCGGTCCTGCGGAGCAAGCAAAAAGCAGTGCGGGGGGCTGCGAGACTGCCTGCGGGACAGGGGGCGGCCGGCTGCCCCCTCTCCTGCGGGGCAAGCAAGTGGCATGGGCGGCCGTGCTGCCCTTTGCCTGCCCTGCAGGACAGGGGGTGCGCTGCAAGACAGCCGCCCCCTGTCCCGCGGGGCAAGCAAAAGGCAGCACGGGAGCCTGTGAGGCTGCCCGTGCCATGCACCTGCCCCGCAGGACAGGGGGTGGCCGGCTGCCCCCTCTCCTGCAGGGCAAGTGAATGGCGTGGGCGGCCGCGCTGCCCTTTTCCTGCCCTGCAGGACAGGGGGTGCACAGCAAGCCAGCCACCCCCTGTCCCGCGGGGCAAGCAAAAGGCAGCGTGGGAGCCTGTGAGGCTGCCCGTGCCATGCACCTGCCCCGCAGGACAGGGGGTGGCCGGCTGCCCCCTCTCCTGCAGAACAAGTGAATGGTGTGGGCGGCCGCGCTGCCCTTTTCCTGCCCTGCAGGACAGGGGGTGCGTGGCAAGCCAGCCGCCCCCTGTCCCGTGGGGCAAGCAAAAGGCAGCGCGGCTGCCCATGCTGCCGCCTGCACGCTCTGGGAGCTGCTTCCGGCGCCCCCTCCCTGGCGGCGCCGGGGGCAGACTACCCCCCTGCCTCCCCCTCTAGATCCGGCCCTGGTCCTAAAGTCCTGAGCAAGAGACATTGCCAGTCCCTTCTTTCAACATAGTCACCATCAGCCGCCCTGCTTCAGTTGCCCTCACTTCTGAGATGAGGCAGGAACTCTGTAGCTCTCTTCCCAGGGAGACTGATCTGCCCCCTTCTGTTGTCATCTTCTGACAGTAGGTGAAGACTTCTTTTGTTCCATTTGGTTTTCCCTCAGTGATCCGTTTTTCCCGCCCCATGTGTTAATGATGTACTGTTGTTCTTTTTTATTGGTTTTAATAGTTTTAAAATGTCACTTTACTATGTACATTTTAGTTGGTTAGCCACATTGGCGGTCCTTCTGAGGACAGAAAGGTGGAATTTAAATATTAAATACCCATTCCCACACTTAACTCTTTTTAGCCTTCCACTTTGTTTGGGTGTTTTAAAGTGTTTATGTGTTTATATTATGTTTTATTTGTTTTAAATATTTTATATTTTTGTATTTTAAATGCTTTTTAATATCTGAAATGCTTTAAGGTTTGCCATCTTGAAGACTCTGAACTGGGTGTAAAGACAGCATAGAAATGTTTTAAATAAAACAAATAAAAATGAATTACAGTGATCTATGCATTCCACCCAGCTAGTCTAATCCCATATAAAACAATACTACAGAGTCCTGTGACTGTCCCCCACTCATGGAATCCACACCCTTGTATGTCACCATCACCCTCAACATAGAAACGTTCAAGGAAAAGGCCAGAGAAATGCATTCCTTAAATTTCAATTTATATGGTGCTTTATACGAATGAACAAACATATGCTAACTGGCAACCTCCCTTTGCTGGATTCTTCATGCCAGGAAGATTTGATAGGTGGGTTTTCTTTTTCAAGGATTTTTTTTATTTCAATTGAATAATTATATACAAACTGTTGGTAAAAATGAATAATGGAGAAAAAGATAGAAGCATATATGGGCAAATGTATAAATCAGGGATGAATATACAGTACAGAGAAATGAACACCCTGATAGATCTCCCATATGAAGAATGAAAGTGGGGCCAGAACAGCAAAACGCACCTCTCACAGACATTTAGGGAGAAGCATTAATATTCAGCTTGTATTCTCAACAACCTCTTTGGGCTGGGAAAAGAAGGCTGCTTCAGCGTTCAACTAATTGACGTGAGCAGAGAAATCAGACAGAACTTCACAAGGCGGAGGACATGTATGTGTCATACAGTCTGCAAAAGCCAAGTTATGCTAATGTACGGAACATTTAAAAATGTATTATCTGTAGACATCCGGACCACTAGAAGTTATCCTTAGACATCCTCTTGCTTTCCAACTATCAGGAGACAGTACAACCACATTTGTAAATACTATAGATTTGAGGATCTATAATGTGGTATTTCTCCTTGTTTATGAATGCTGAGAATGTTCAGAAGTCTAGACTTGAGATTCTCAGCTTGTTACAGCATGAACAAAAATTGGGGGGTGGGAGGGTAAAGCAAAGGGGAAAACAATCACTCTTCCACACTGGTCATCAATTCAACAATGCCCTGCTGACTAACTGTACACAATTACTCTCTCCTGACAGTCTTGCTACTTATCTACACAATTCTCCATTCCAATCAAGATTTCCATTTCTGCATGCTGAGAAGCAGCAGCATGAACAACCTCATGGCAATCCATCCACAGCTTATTCATAGCTTCTCAAATCCCTTGTTTTGTAATTAATAAGCAAGAAAGAACTAGCAGTAATAACTGTTTATTCCCACATTTTCAAATATTCATCTTCCTTAGCATTTTAGAGCTGCTGATGTGATACATCTTTCCGATGGAAAGTTGTTGGGTGATGACAGGACAATCCAGGAAACAGCAACTGCTTACAAAAATGTGACTTTGGGCAACGGAACATTAAACCTTTGATGAATTAGCACCCAGGCTTTGGTGACGTCTATGCTGAACCGATATGACATTTTTATATGGATTATGATTATTTATGTTTGTGAAAACTAGCAAGTGAGAGCCAACAGAGCAGTGTTGAGGCTCTAAGACCACCAGCATCGGATTGGGCTCCTCTTGAATCCTTTTATGTATGAACAGAGTAATATTATTTCAAAACGTAGAGCCTATACCGCATCTAAATGTGCAATAATTGTAGCAGCACCCTTCACTGAAATCCCGGAGGCCTCAGCATTCCCTCGAGGATGACTGCTTTCACAATACTCTCAAGTAGCACAGCTTTATTGGGTTCTCTCCCCCTCCCCCCGTCAGATCTTGCCTCAAAACATTCTATGCTTTCCCTCACTTCAACTTGAACTTAACATATTTACAAAGCGTAAGCACATTTGTGAGCCTCAGAGCACATCTCCCAGCATACACTGCTGCCAACATATAAATTGCAAGACTATACACAGAACAGGACATGTCCTGTCTCTTCTATGCCTATAAATATTAAAACCCATAAAGTCTCGTTGCAATGGTAGCTTTACATGGGTGCTTGCAAGGGAGATGAAATCGGCAGAGAAAAGCTTTCAAACAACTCCGCCCCAGCAGGATTTGAGTCCAGTGGCACCTTAGAGACCAACAAGATTTCCAGGGACTCAGATCCTGCTGTTCTGCTGCAGACCAACATAGCTACTCACCTGAAACCTTCTGCTCCAGTGCTGCTAATTCTGCTTAATACCAAGATATGCAGAAATACCTCGCAGGATTGGAGCTCTATGCAGACATGAAACACCAAAATAAAATTTCTTTTGTGCAATGGCTCTTGGTACTATTACTCCTGATTGGCATTCTCATTATAATACCGCACTCCTAGCTCTAACAGTGCTATAATTGAGGAAATCCCATCTCTGGAGAGACACAGGAAAAAAAGCAACTACACACACTGATAGGTGAGCTGGGGTGGCGATCCGCCCCGGCTTTCCCCTTCTCTCTCTGGGCTCCACCTCAATGATGCAGGCTGTCATAGTCAAGGCTACTGGTGTGAGTGTATGCACTGTGCCGTGTGATGGGACATAATTCCAGGAACATGTACGTAGCAGTGCTGATGATGGGCGGGGGGAAGGGATGTGGCAATAATAATAATAATATTTGATTTATATAGCGCCCTTCAGGACAGAAGTTTACAAAGTATGTTATTATTATCCCCACAACCAAACACCCTGTGAGGTGGGTGGGGCTGACAGAGCTCCAGAGAGCCATGACTAGCCCAAGGTCACCGAGCTGGCTTCAAGTGGAGGAGTGGGGAATCAAACCCGGCTCTCCAGGTTAGAGTCCCACGCTCTTAACCACTACACCAAACTGGCTCTCATAAAAAGAATTTGATGCATTTCTGTCTTACTGAAAAAATGCCTTCTGAAGTTGTCCTCTTAAGTCATGCTTGCATGGCTCTTGCCTTAAAATGCATGTATATACAAAGATTATACAAGACTTAAATATTTTTGCAGACTAATTCTCCCCTCACCCCTTCTCCTCATCTCCTCTAGAATGGATGTTGACTTCACTATTAGATATTATCCGGGATGAGGCATCTCCACCTTCTCTAGTTCATCTGTCTCAAATTCCTCTACATCATTTCAAAGGTAAATTGCAGTATATTAGAAAAAGCATATCCACACTTATCCAGTGGTATTAAAAAGATACGTGTACTAAAACATTAACATATTAGAGGTATCTTAAGTAAGTGTGGCTACAAGAGACCTTTAAGGAGGAGTATCCATGGTATGAGTTCCCACTCGCAGTCTCAAGTAGAATAGCTTAGACCAGAGTTTATTATTTTAGTGAGAACTATTCCTAGTATGTATTGTCAAAGGCTTTCACGGCCGGAGAATGATGGTTGTTGTGGGTTTTCCGGGCTGTATTGCCGTGGTCTTGGCATTGTAGTTCCTGACGTTTCGCCAGCAGCTGTGGCTGGCATCTTCAGAGGTGTAGCACCAAAAGACAGAGATCTCTCAGTGTCACAGTGTGGAAAAGATGTAGGCAGATCATTTGTATTTACTCAGGAGGGGTGGGGTTGAGCTGAGTCATCCTGTAAGAGTTCCCCAGGGTGTGGAATGCTAATGGCGGGAGGCTTCACTGTATCCTGAGGAGGTTCTTTTGCATATGGATTGGTGCTTGATGTGCTAATCTTCTCTGCAGGGCTATTGTCGAGTATAGAGTGTTTTGTTAGCCTGGTGTTTTTCAGAACTGGAAACCATGCTCTGTTCATTCTTAAGGTTTCTTCTTTCCTGTTGAAGTTTTGCTTATGCTTGTGAATTTCAATGGCTTCCCTGTGCAGTCTGACAAAATAGTTGGAAGTGTTATCCAGTATTTTGGTGTCCTGGAATAAGATACTGTGCCCTGTTTGAGTTAGGCTATGTTCAGCCACTGCTGATTTTTCAGGTTGTCCAGGCAGTGTCTTTCATGTTCTTTTATTCTTGTCTGGATGCTACGCTTTGTGGTCCCAATGTACACTTGTCCACAGCTACAGGGTATACGGTATACTCCTGCAGATGCTACGCTTTGTGGTCCCAATGTACACTTGTCCACAGCTACAGGGTATACGGTATACTCCTGCAGAGGTGAGGGGGTCTCTACTGTCTTTTGCTGATCGTAGCATCTGTTGTATTTTTCGGGTGGGTCTGAATACTGCTTGAAGGTTATGCTTTTTCATAAGCTTTCCCATCTGATCAGTAATTCCTTTGATATATGGCAAAAACACTTTTCCTGTAGGAGACTGTTTTTCCTTGGTTGTTTGATTCATCCTGGGTTTGATTGCTCTTCGGATTTCATTTCTGGAGTAGCCATTTGCCTGAAGTGCGTGGTTTAGATGATTAATTTCCTCATTGAGAAAGTGCGGCTCACATATCTGTCTTGCGCGATCCACTAATGTTTTCATTATGCCTCTTTTCTGTCGGGGGTGGTGATTGGAGTTTTTGTGTAAGTACCGATCAGTGTGAGTTGGTTTCCTGTAGACCTTGTGACCTAACTGAAAGTTTGCTTTGCGGATGACCAAGGTATCCAGAAATGGGAGTTTTCCCTCGATTTCTTTCTCCATTGTGAATTGTATGTTCCGGTGGATGTTGTTGAGATGATTCAAAAACCCCATCAATTCTTCCTCCCCATGGCTCCAAATGATAAATGTATCATCCACAAACCGGAACCATACACTCGGTTTGTGGGGTGCTGATTCTAGAGCTGTTTTTTCAAAATGTTCCATGTAGAAGTTTGCTATAACTGGGCTGAGTGGGCTCCCCATGGCCACCCCATCCATCTGTTCATAGAATTCGTTATCCCATTGGAAGTAACTGGTTGTTTACCAAGGTTCCAACTGTTTACCAAGGTTCCAGTAAAAGACACTATTGCACTTATTAATCAGATTTTCCCAGAGGATGTAACAGCCTTATTCCATCATTGTCTGACAACCAGTTACTTCCAAGGGAAGCCATTGAAATTCACAAGCATAAGCAAAACTTCAACAGGAAAGAAGAAACCTTAAGAATGAACAGAGCATGGTTTCCAGTTCTGAAAAACACCAGGCTAACAAAACACTCTATACTCGACAATAGCCCTGCAGAGAAGATTAGCACATCAAGCACCAATCCATATGCAAAAGAACCTCCTCAGGATACAGTGAAGCCTCCCGCCATTAGCATTCCACACCCTGGGGAACACTTACAGGATGACTCAGCTCAACCCCACCCCTCCTGAGTAAATACAAATGACCTGCCTACATCTTTTCCACACTGTGACACTGAGAGATCTCTGTCTTTTGGTGCTACACCTCTGAAGATGCCAGCCACAGCTGCTGGCGAAACATCAGGAACTACAATGCCAAGACCACGGCAATACAGCCCGGAAAACCCACAACGACCATTATTCCTAGTATGCTGGATGTTGATACAGAATTACATGTTAAGCTTTCTTTTACCTGACAAAATCTAGGTATGACTTCTTTAGATTTTGAAAAAATGCAGGTATAATATTTGGTACTACTATCCCTATCATGTCTTGAGTGAGATCCGGTGATCTGTCAGTAGAAGGTGCTGACAGATCTGCTAATGGGTAAAAATAAAAAGGAGAGCAATTTTGCCTCCCCACCACAGTCGTTGTTAGGTCATGTGAGTCTTGAGATCCAGGAATAAGCTTTCCTGTGGTTGAGAAGGACCTCTGTAGAGAGGGGAACAGAGGAAAGATCCTCTCCTTGTGTCCACAGATTGCTGTATTCAAACTCCTGTAGTAAAATGGATATGCTACCCCAAATTGTCCCCAGGGATGCCATGTCATCTAGCTGTTCCCTCAGAGCTGGTGGAATGGCTTGCAAGGAAGTTAACTCTCTCTCCACTTAGGCTACTGCCACTCAGATCCAAAATTGGTTGTCTAGGAACCAGGCAGCAGCAGAATGAATGGAGAAGGGCATGCTTTGCCTTCTGATGCTGTGTTCCTGGCAAAGGTGTTCAGATGGCTATGTGTGTGGCTTGCCTATATGCATTCTGAATCTTGCTCCAATATTTTAAACAAGTAGATCAGTTAGTCCAAATGTTCTTATGGATTCCATATTTACATTCTAGGATTCCATTAGCCACTTATTAAATGTGGGAGCTCTACATTTCTAAGCACACAGTCTGATCCTATGAATGCTCAACAGATAACTGAACCACACTTAACAAGGCCAAGTAAAGTAAGAACGCCTAGGATTCAGTTCTTTAATGTCGTAAATTTTTTTGTGAACATGGCCTGTAGTAAATATAGTAAATGGCCAGTCTCTGAAATAAGTCAGATTTTAATAACAAATATCAATGGAATTCCTACTTTAGTATCTACATACATGGAACCTTTCTGTTTTTATTTCCGAAACACAAGTCTCTGGAGCAAAATCAAACTATTGGCTAGGCAACAGTGAAAAACAGTGAAAAAAGCACGCTTTGAGTGTAATCCTAAAATAAGTATTGCAGAATGACTGGTTCTTGAGAACTATGGGCTAGCTAGAAATTTGTGTTAAAAAGATGTGATCACTGAGCAAGACGTTTTACTTCCTTTTGCAGATTTAAAGTCTAAATATTCACTTCCTCCAGAAACTGAGCAGCAATATTTACTACTGGAGCATCTTATGAATTGTCCAGATGCTTTAAAGGCATCTACACAACCTGAAATATTTCACATTTTTGAAAATGTATACACAACCGGACACCCTACTCCTTGAATATGTCAAGAGTTGATGTTGTAGTCCCCCCTCCCTTCAAGACTCATTGTGAGAGACTTGAAATGTGGAATCTGGAGAACAATGAAAGCTCTTTATTGCAATTTTGTCTTTAGATAATCAAGTGGGACTTTAAAAGGAAATAAAAATTATTTATTTCCTAGGCAGTCCTACTGATAACGATAATGAGGAAAGGGAGAAGACATAGAGCTCAGGAACCACTTCCTCTTCCCTGCCTCAGAGAGAAGTCAATAAAGATAGTGATGGAGGAAGATGCCGACTCTCCCTTTTCTCTTTGGTGCCTTTTTTACCACTCATCTTAACCTATCACTGTGACACTGAGAGATCTCTGTCTTTTGGTGCTACACCTCTGAAGATGCCAGTCACAGCTGCTGGCGAAACGTCAGGAACTACAATGCCAAGACCACGGCTATACAGCCCGGAAAATCCACAACAACCATCGTTCTCTGGCCGTGAAAGCCTTTGACAATACATTTAACCTATCATAGTTGCCATTTGCTGCCATGTGGCTTCTAGGCATTGCCTGGTGAGTTTCCACAGGCCATGTACCACTAGCCCTGTTCAGTCATTTCAATGTATGCGATCCAACAGTTCGTAAGGGAAGACAGAGCTACATGCAATCCTCTTGATATGTTAAGACACCATTTTATGCGGACACAGCAATGTGGACATTTTCCATCTTCGGTACATGTGAGCAGAAACACGTATTTTTAAGGGTACATATTTGCAGGTGGAAAATCCCTGTTCACTCATGATAACCATGCGTATCAGAGAGCATGTCGTGCACTCTCATAAGAACTTAAGAAGTCTGCTGGATCAGACCAGTGGTCCTGCTCGTCCAGCATGCTGTTCCACAGAGCAGCCACAAAGCACCCTGGAGGGCCAAGCAACCAGGGCACAGAGGCCAAGGCCTTTCCCTGCTACTGCCGCTCACCACTGGTATTCAGAGGCTTGCTGCCTCTGTAGCTGGAGGCTCTCATCAGTCATCATGGCTAGCAGCCACTGATGGACCTCTCCTCCCTAAATCTGTCTAATCCCCTTTTAGAGCTACCTGTGGTTGTGGCCATCACTACTTCCACTGGCTGTGAATTTCACAGTTTGATGACTCATAGAGTAAAAAAGTATTTTCTTTTGTCTATCCTGCCCCGTGGCGCAGAGTGGTAAGCTACAGTACTGCAACTCAAGCTCTGTTCACAACCTGAGTTCAATCCTGGTGGAAGCTGGGTTCAGGTAGCCGGCTCAAGGTTGACTCAGCCTTCCAACCTTCCAAGATTGGTAAAATGAGTATTTGGTTTCCTGGGGGTAAAGTGTAGATGACTGGGGAAGGCAATGGCAAACCACGCCGTAAAAAGTCTGCCAAGAAAATGTCGTGATGCGACATCTCCCCATGGGTCGGAAATGACTTGGTGCTTGCACAGGGGACTACCTACCTATCCTGAACCTACTTGCTAACATTACTTGCTAATAGCTCACAAGCCAGTCAAACGCATTATCAATGACCTACAATCCATGCTGGACTGTGACACTTTCCTCACACGGGCACTGGGGGTGGGGTGGGGGTTGACCTTTTCCTGCTTACAGACAATCTGCTCACCTGAAACAACAACACACCCTCAATGATAAACTACTTAACAATAACATGGACTTTGGTACCAAGGCCTGCAACAAACCAAGATGCCAAATTTGCTCTCATATCAATCCAAGCAACATCATCAGTGGACCCAAGAACATCAGCCATACTGTGGGAATTAGCAAGTGTTTTCATTTCAGTCATGAAAGAGTTAAACTGTTTGTGTTACCTACTTAATTAGTCAACGTACTTTGAATGTAACCATTAGAGCTTCGAATAAGATTCCCTCCGTAGAAAGGGGAGTCACTAAGCATAATGAAGTAGGATTAGGATTTTCTATTGGGCAGTTTGTTTATTGGGGGCAATTAATTGATGCTATGTATTGAAGTTTTATTGCTCTTTGTTCACTTCCACTTCTTCACTTCTTCTTGTCTCTTCTCTAAGTCACTTATCTATCAAGATGTAGTCAGCTTAGCAATTTATTATTTTCTTCAAATGTAACCCTAATTTTTATCCTTTAGTAAAGTATTCTTACAGAGCTACACTGGAGTGTGTGTGTGAATCTATTCTCATTACTTCCAATGCACAATCTTTGCACAATCTCTGCTATCTTTTCCTACACATACCATCTCGGGTTCACGCTGCTGCTCATCCTCCAATGTGATTTATGCCATCACGTGTCAGCAATGCCCCTCCACTCTCTACATTGGACAAACTGGCAAGTCCCTTCGACAAAGAATTAATGGACATGAGTCTGACATGAGAACTCAAAGCATTCAAAAACAAGTGGGGGAACATTTTAACCTTCCAGGACATTCAGTTGCTGACCTAAAAGTAGCAGTTATCCTGCAGCGGAATTTCAAAGGGAGATTAGAAACAGAGACTGCTGAATTGCAAATGATAACAAAGCTCAAGACAATGCATCTACCTGGACTGAATTGATACCTAGGCTTCCTGTCTCAATACCAATGCTGATTTCTCCACACCCACTACCCCTCTGCATACCCCACCCTATTCAATCATGGCTGCTACTGTCATTCACCAGCTAGTATCATTCGGCTTCTGTAATTACTCCACTCTCCAAGATATAAGGACAGATGGACTCACAGTTCTAGCTTTATCTGAAGAAGTGAGCTGTGATTCATGAAAGCTCATACCCCACCATAAATATTGTTAGTCTTATAGGTTCTACTGGACCCTTGCTCTTTTCTACTGCTACAGACAGACTAACATGGCTACCCATGGTTGTTGTGGGTTTTCCGGGCTGTATTGCCGTGGTCTTGGCATTGTAGTTCCTGATGTTTCACCAGCAGCTGTGGCTGGCATCTTCAGAGGTGTAGCACCAAAAGACAGAGATGCTACACCTCTGAAGATGCCAGCCACAGCTGCTGGCGAAACGTCAGGAACTACAATGCCAAGACCACGGCAATACAGCCCGGAAAACCCACAACAACCATCGGTCTCCGGCCATGAAAGCCTTCGACAATACATGGCTACCCATCTTGATCTACTTGCTAACGAGTTCACTGGGTGCTCCAGAGTTCTGGGACAGGAGAAAAGCCCCCTTTATCCATTTTCTCCACCCTATGCATAACTTTATAAACCTCTATCATGTCTCCCCTAGCCATCTTCTTTCTAGTTTGAAAAGTCCCAGTCTCCAGCCTTTCCTCATCAGAAAGGTTCTCCTACCTCCTAATCATCTTAGTTGCCCTCTTTTGTACCTTTTCTAGTTCTGCAATATCCTTTTGGAGATACAGAGACCAGAAGTCTGCACAATATTCCAAAAAAGGCTGCACCACAGCTTTATACAAGGGCACGACAATATTGGCCATTTTATTTTCAATCCCTTTTCTAATAATTCCTAGTATGGAGTTTACTGTTTCTCTGCTGCTGCACACTGGATTGACATTATCATTGACCTCTCTCCTACAACCCCAAGATCTCTTTCATTCTCAATCTCAGCCAGTTCATACCCCATCAGGATATATTTAAAATTAGAATTTTTTGTGGCAAAATGTATCACCTTGCCCTGACCTGGATAGGCCAGGAGAGCCTGATCTTGTCAGATCTCAGAAGCTAAGCAGGGTCAGTCTTGGTTAGTAGTTGGATGGGAGACCTCCAACAAAAACCAGGGTTGCAGAGGCAGGCAATGGCAAACCACCTCTGTTAGTATCTTGCCATGAAAACCCCACCAGGGTTCGCCATAAGTCACCTCTCACTTGAGGACTGGATTTCATTTTTTCATGCATCACCTTATACTTACCCAATGTTAAACTTCATTTGCCATGTTGTGGGCCAGTCACCAAATTTAGAGAGATCCTCCTATAGCTCTTTACAATTTGCCTTAGTTTTCACCATCTTGCATAATTTGCCATTGTCTGCAAATGTGGCTACTACACTGGAAACCCCCAATTTCAAATAATTTATGAACAAATTAAATAGCACCAGCCCCGATACCAATCCTTGTGGGACATCACTGCTTACTTCTCTCCATTGCAAGAACTGTTCATTTATTTCTACTTTCTGCTTCTTGAGGACCTGTCCTCTTATCCCATGACTGCTAAGCTTACTCAGGAATCTTTGGTTAGGTACCATATCAAAACTCTTTTGGAAGTCCAAGTATATGATGTCTACCTGATTACCTTTATCAGCATGCTTGTTAACCTGCTCAAAAACTCCAAGAGGTTGGTGAGGCAGGACTTCTCTTTGCAAAAGCCATGTTGGTTTTCTCTTAGCAGACTCCATTTATCTATGTGCTTAATAAATTCTCTCTTCCATAATAGTTTCTACTAATTTACCTGGAACAGATGTTAGACTTAAGTGGCCTAACTTCCTCAATCCCCTATGGTCCACCATTTAAAACTGGGGTAGCATTTGGTATTTTCCAGTAATCTAACACAAAAACTGATTTTAGCAACAACTTACATATGCGTGTTAGTAAATCAACAGTTTCACATTTGAATTGTTTAAGAACCCTGGGGTGTATACCATGTGGGCCTGCAGACATTAGTTTTTAGTTTGTCTAGTAGTCCTAGAGTCCTGACTTGGACAGCCCAGGCAAGCCTGATCTTGTCAGATCTTAGACTCTAGCCAGGGTCAGCCTTGGCTAGTAATTGGATGAGAGACCTCCAACAAAAGCCAGAGTTGCAGAGGCAAGCAATGGCAAAGTACCTCTGTTAGTCCCCTGCCTTGAAAACCCCAGCAGGGGTCACCATAAGTCAGCTATGACTTGACAGCACGTTCCACTACCACTACCACTAATAAATAGTTCTAGAACAGCACAGCCAGGGGTAACCACTATTGTCCTATGAGTTTCAATGGGGAAATTAAGCTTATGCTTAAATATTTTCCCACTGAAATTAGTCAGATGGTCATGCATATGATGTTTCAAGTCCCCTTCAGTTCATTTTCCCACCCTTTTTGCTAGGTAAAAACAGGCACAGTGCTCATTTGCTTAGACTGTAGAGCTCATTCACCCACTTGTCTCTAATGTTTTCCTGTTTGTCTTAGCAGAGGTTCAAGTGGAAGTAAATAGGTCTCTCTGTATTGCACAGTGAGTGGCTATTGAGCAATCACAGCTTGTCATAAAACCTTAAAACTTGGCAGAGAAAAGCCAGGAGAGAAAGAAATAAAGAAAGACACAAAGATGCAACTTATCGCATTCTTTGCATGTTTACTGTGGCATGTTTGTGTTCTTGGGACTCTGCTCAGAGGAATGTTGCTGATAAAACACATGGATATTTGTACATTTTAGCTGCTGTTTACAGTGTAGTAGACAGTAAGGGTACTTCCAGATTCTCAAAGGGCTGAAGTACAGACTTTTGTTGGACTTTCCCCGCTGAAAAAAGTTTTCAGAAAGCTGAACAGTCGTTGCACCAAACATATGTTTGATGTTCAACAGAGAAAACATCATCATTGTAGATCTGATTTTTTTTATTACCTCAAAAATAAATTTATGCATTTATCTCTGTGGAAAAAAATCATTCTGGAGCTGTTATGGAACATGCATGGAACTGAGGTTATCTTTCCCCCCTGTAGATAATATTCAAATTTGGAAGAAGTTTCTGTTCATTAAACTCCCTGGTGCCTCCTCCATGAAACAGATAGTTCAACATAAAACTGTTTTATGCAAGGGATATTGCCTATTTTCCCATAGAGTTACAGATTCTTTCTCTACCCTAGAGAGGTGGCCTACCCACCTCTGCTTTCATTGCCAAATAACAAGCAGTTTGGGGTGATTTCTTGGAGGAAAGAGTTGAAAAAAAATTCTTGAAATATTAGAAATAAACTTCCAAAGGCCTTCTCCTGAAACTCACAGCTTTCCTGAATTCTCTGTAATTAAATGACCCATCCAACATTTGCCTGGGAAAGTACTGACATACAGATTCCTGCTACAGCAAGCTCCACAAAAAGGAAGTAGAATTCTTATAAGCAAAAGATTCAAAAGGGCCAAATTTGATGCAAGCGATACAGACAGTTGATGCCATTTTAGTCTCAAAGACAAAAAGAGTCCAGTAGCACCTTTAAGACTAACCAACTTTATTGTAGCATAAATTCTCTTTGTCAGATGCATCTGTGATTTTCGAAAGCTTATGCTACAATAAAGTTGGTTAGTCTTAAAGGTGCTACTGGACTCTTTTTGATTTTGCTACTACAGACTAACACGGCTAACTCCTCTGGATCTAGTCTCAAAGAATATTACTTTGTTTTTTTATTTCATATCTTTAACTTGATCAATACCTGTTGGTCCAGAAATATGCCCCTCTTTGATTATACCCATGAACTGGATTCAGCTAGGACAAACTCTCTGCACTGACCACATATAATCTGAGGGCCAAACTACAAGTGACGGATGATACAGGTTGGACACTTGTCAGCTTCCCTCAAGTTTTGATGGGAAATGTAGGCAGCTTGGTGGAATGTTGGACAAGTGACAGCTGAAAAGTCCATTGGACAGCAGTCAGAGAGCCAAGCTGCAAGACCAGGACACCTACATTTCCCATCAAAACTTGAGGGAAGCTGACAAGTGTCCAACCTGTGTCATCCGTCACTTGTAGCTTGGCCCTTAGTGTTTAGCAACTGCATTCACACAGGAACCCATATCACACAATTAGAGGCAGGTCCCTCAAAGCAGACTGTAACTTTGCATTTAAAGTATATATTACCTTCTTAAAATGGACCTCTGACTGAAAACACTGTAAAGCTGATTTTAGCACACTCTTTCTACCATATGATAATGCAGAAGCATCACAGCCAGTACTTATAATACCTTCTCACATGGATAACATTCAGTATAACCAGCCACATGGTGCTATGCTGTCTGAATCCACCCTGACTTGCATATGCTCTGCATTAAAAACTCCAATTCTACATCTAGGTAATCTCCAATTTATGCAGTGGGGCGTATGTGAATCAGATCTAATTTCCATATAAGTGATTATTTTGCCCAATTTATTCAGCATATCTGTTTGCTGTAAAAGGGAGCAAACCTAAGGAAATATGTAGACCACTGATCTCCTGCTCCTTGCCTACCATCTAGCATGTGTGTTTCCACAAAGCAGTGACCAACGTTAAGGTTGTTAAGGATGTGAGCTCCTTAGACATGGAATGCTTTACTAAGAAAGGACCTGACTCATAGGGAGGGGCCACAAATCTGTGGTGGGGCTTCTGCTTTGTATGCAGAAAGTTCCAGTTCAATCCCTAGCATCAATTAAATGATCTCAAATAAGAAGTATTGGTAAAAATCTTTTTCTGCCTGAGACCCTGGAAATATGGCTGCCATTCTCCTGGGGGTGGTGGGGGATCCCCTGCTCCCAGCCTTCGCCCCCTGCCACCACTCACCTGGCCAATGCGGGGGAAGGCGTGGGGAACAAGCACAAGAGGTAAAATACCTCCCGGGCAAGCCTGCAGCAGATGGGATCCCAGCGGGGTACAGTGAAGTTACTTCCAGGAGTGACGTCATCGCACTGGCCATGGGAATGCTGCCACGCTTCACTGGGGGTGGATTTGAGCCCCAAATGGGATGATTCTTCAAGAATTGGCCCAGTGTGAAGTGCAGAAGCATTCTCATGGCCAGCACAATGAGATCACTCCTGGAAGTGATGTTATCATATCAGCGAGTATTGGGGGGGGCTCCCCTCCAACCAGGAGAGTACTAGGATCTGGCACCCCTTGCTGGAAAGCCACTTTCAGTCACAGTAGATAAGGCTGAGCTAGACAGACTAGGTTAACCAAGTTCCAGCTGGTAAAGAAGGAATCTCTTGCTGGTCAGCAAGAAGAAAATAGAAGAGTGATGGGCAGTGTCCCAGTATTCTGATGTCACTCCCTCTGAGCCCGGAAATGATGTCAGTGCTTGCCAAGAACACTCTAATATATTTTGTCCAAATGCTAGTAGTGACCCCTGCGAAGTACTGATGTCACTTACATGCTCACAGGAAGCCACCCATGAGGCCTGCTCCCACAGCCAGTAAGCCATGTGCTGGGGACCCTGATATGGACCAACAATCTTATTCAGTTTAGCTTTCCTATGTTCATACCACCTGAGATCCTATTCTGCCCTTTATGCTAAAAAGCATCTCAAAGTGACCGATTTCAGTGAGCTTCTGATTCATTACATTATTTACAATGTCATTCTAAGCAAGAGTTACACCTTTCTAACTCCATTGAAGCCAATGTGCTTAGAACGGTAAGGTACAATCCTCCCATTTTTTCTCTTTATTTTTCTTGTCCTCTAATTATGTTTCCTTGTTAATTAAATTAATTATGGCCCTGTCTTTTAGGTCCGGGTATGCATGTTATACACACTGTGTCTTATTGAATCCACCACAGCATTTCTGTGAAAAAAGGAATTTCCATCTGTGCAGCACAATTTTCTTGCCTCTGCTCTGCTGTTGTTGCTCAAAATAACATCCCCATCTGACGGACAGATAGGGTTGCCAGTCCCCCACTGGGGGCTGGGGATCCCTTGTTCCCATCCTCCATCCCCCACCCCACTAACCTGGCCTGTGGTGGGGGGACGTGCCTCCTTGGGTATGCTCCAGGATTGGGCCAATTCAGCCCAGATCAGGCCGCTGCAAATTGCAGCAGCGTTCCTGCACTCTGCAGCGGCTCAATCCAGGCCGAATCAGCCCGAATTGGGCCGCTACAACGCATGGAAGTGTTGGTGCGCTCTGCAGTGGCCTGATCTGGGCTGAATTGGCCCAATCCAAGCTCAATTTGGCCCAGATCAGGCCGCTGCAGAGCGCAGCAGCACTCCCACACTCCACAGCAGCCCGATCCGGGTCTAATTCAGCCCAGGTTGGGGCCCCTGTGAAGCATGGGAGCACTCCCAGGGTGTCCCATGGCCTGTGCGATGATGTCACTTCCTGGAAGTGACATCATCACACAGGTTGGAAGCACACACGTGCACAACTGGTCAACAAAAGGTAAAAGCCAGGCCTCCCTCCTCCTGCCCAGGGGGCAGGGCGGGTAGGGGGACCAGGTAACTGTAGGGACAGAGGATCCTCAGGAATGGCATTTCAGGGAGAATTTGTACTGTAGCAGGATCGTGGAGGCAAGAAAGTTGTGTTCCTCAGGTAAAAATTCTTCAATCCACAGAAACATTCCAGTGGATCCAAGTCAAAAAAGTAGAAATTGTAAGTTTGTATGTGTGTATTTTAAGCCCCCTCAAATATAACATCATTTAGCCTAAAATTTCCTGCCTTCGTAGATTGTGAAAAACGTCAACAGGGCATAATATTTCTCCTTCTCTGTTTACTTGCTGGTTTATTTTAATTTTTTTTTTTTACTGCAACAAAACTATGTTTTAAGAAGGGGAAGGAAAAAAAGAAGGAAAACATGGCAGGGACTTGAAACGGAAAATTAATGCAAATCAAGCCTACACCAGGCCAGAAAGAGAGGAAGAAACAAAAGCCACAATGACAAACCTCGTTAATAAAATAATCAAAACGATTCCAAAAGCCCAGCAAGTATGGAAATACAAAGCCCAGTCCTTAGGTTGGGGGAAAAGGTACCCATATTTCCCTAGGAAACCTGCCTGGCCTCTTCCAGAGATTGCTATACTGCACGTCTTTTATATATCTGTGCAAAAAAGGTGAACGTTTAAATTTTCACTTAAACTTTGTACATTCCCTTTTCCAGGAAACAGAACATAGGCACAGCCAAGCTAACTCCATGAAAGCAAAGACTATTCTAGAGCTGTAGTTCCCAACTTTTTGGATATGGTGACCCACAAGTCCAAATTTACTTGGTACTTTGGGTCAGCCCAAAGTCTTCTGGTGCACTAGGTGGAGTATGACCCTGGAGCCCATCTAGTCCAGCATTCCATTTTCTGGCTACACAGCTTCAGGCAATCTTGGGGGAGATTTTCTAGACCCATTTCAATCTAGATTCAGGCCCAGTTTGGTGATAGAAATGGGCTTGGTTGCCCTGACTGATGGTCTTTGCTGGGAGAGTAACGGGGGAGTTCATCCCTATTTGTAATATTCCCTGGGTCAGGAGTGTCAGAATGGGCTTACTTATCCAGACATTTAACATACAGGAGAGGCGCAAAACAACATACTTCTGTATTGGTCTCAACAGGGAAGAACACTTCCGTGCATAGACTGCTACAACCAACTCACACACACTGAACTGAACTGGAGAAAGTGCTCTCCCATGCATGCCTTGAGGAGGCAAACAGAACTAGTTTGTGAGGCCTCACTTAAAGGCATACAAATATATGTGACACTATTGATTCTCATAGACCTCTCAGCAGCTTTTGATACCACCGACCATGGTATCCTTCTGGGAAGGTTGGCTGGCCTGGGAGTAGGAGGTGCTGCACTTTGGTGGTTCCGCTTTTACTTGACGGACCAATTCCAGAAGATGGTGCTGAGAGACTGCTGCTTGGCCCTGTGGCATCTATGCTATGGGGTTAGGGTTGCCAGGTTCCTACAGGCTTCTGGTTCGAAGGACGGGAGCCTGGTACTTACCGGAGGCATATTCTTTGTGTGCATGCATGCACTCCCAGCCTCAGTGTAATGACATCATTTCTGGATGAAAATTACACATGTAGAAAGAGGGGCTACTAAAGCTTTGTCATTCAAGCAGCCATCCTCCAAGACCATATTCCACATATGCAATATGTTGACTGTATTATTTGTCTCAGTCTCAGAGAGCCAATGGTGACCAAATAACATTGCAGTCATGTTCCAGCAATTTTGTTTCCATTGAATAGCGTAGTTCTGTGCCTGTATTTTCTTTATATCTCTTTCTTGGGGCAGTTAGTATGATTCATGCAGTGCCCAGCACACCACCATTATAAAGCAAATACTTAAAAACAGCCTCATCGTGACAGTCACTAATGATTCACACATGCACTCGGCCCACGTGCGCCCAGGCCTGTTGGCTTCTTTGCACTAATGACTTTGTAAAACATTTCTGGGCTTAGAAAGTGGAAACAGCCTATTCCTGTGGAGTTAATAAAGCGGGTATTCAATGAATAGTAGGTGGTGGCAGCTACCCTGGGGTACGGTTTTTCTGCATGTATTTTGACACTAAAATTTTGCAAAAATTAAAAATGTATATAAAACATATAATTCCTCCAGTTTTTATAATACTTTGAGCAAGGGAATGAATATGGGCTAGACCGAATTTTTTTTTAAGCCACATGTTGGTGGAAACTAGACAATATGGAGAATATGTGGCTGCTACCCATAACAGCAGCACCGTGTCTCCTCTCCCTTTTCCCTTGTACAAGTGTGATACAGTGGGGGCTTCGACACAGGGATCGGCTTTTTCTGGTTTCCCCACTGCTGATGTGGCTGCAGGTAAAGTGCAGCGGCCATGGGGCTTCCACATGGTAGATTTCCCTGAAGTTTCCCTGTCCCAATCATCCAGAATTAGCAACCCTCCCTTCCCCTGTGTTACCAGGGTTTTTGCAATTTTTAAAAAAATCAACACTAGAATATTGTATTATTGCTATACCATTGTAACTATAGTTGTAGCAGGTTCTCTGAATTCCCAACTTTAATTTTTTTTAAATAAGTCTCTAGCCCCTTCTCTTGCAAAAATACGCATTTTCTCTTACATCTTTGCAAGGAAAGGGGCTAAAGACTTACTTCTTAAAAATGAAAGGTGGTACTTCAGAGACACTGCTACACCTGTTGTTACCACAGTATATCAATATAATGCTTTTTTTAATGCCTATTTTTTAAAAAAATAAAAACCCCACCAGCCACGGCGGCGGGGGGGGGGGATGGAGGCCACAGGGATAGGGTCAGGGAAAATGGCTGCCAGGTGGGCTGGAAAATCTGAATCTCCTCACCCACACAGCAGCCATCCAGTGCCCAGGTACTCCTTGTGAGTAGAGGAGCTGATTCAGCTTGTGAGATTAGCCTAATGCTGGACCCAGCATCACCTGCAGAGAAACTCCCTCTACAAGACCACATTGAGGCTGGAGTCAGGGTGGGGTTAACGTGTCTGTAGCCTTGCTGAGAGAAAAGCCTACCAGTTGCTTGAGGCCACACATACCCTTTTCCCAACTTTCAGACAAACAAGAACTTTTTATTATTTATTTATTTACATTAATTGTAGTCTGTCTTTCTCACAGAGATCCGTGGATTACACAGCGTGAGCCAGTACAGTCAACTGCAAAGACATTTCAATAAATAGTGTAGGAGGTAAAATAGTCAAGAGTCCAATTGCACCTTTAAGACTAACCAACTTTATTGTAGCATAAGCTTTTGAGAACTTTAGATGCAAATTTGCATAGATCTAAAAGCAGCAGAAAGCTAACACACCTGAATTCCTGCTACTCTGCCATGGCGCCAAGCATGATGGTCATTTGGAGCAGTTATAAAACACCGTACCTCCTCTCCTGAGATTTCTGGTAGTCTCAGGTCAAAGCTGATGTGATCCAATATATAGCATTGTGTGAGGCCTGTCGATATGCCAAAGACCTGCCAGGGAAACCTGTGGGTCTATTACAGCCCCTGCCCATGCTGCCATGAAAAACCCTCTCTATGAATTTGATCACAAACTCCCCCTACTTGATGGTTCTACCAGCATCCTAGTTGTGGTTGACCTTTTCTACAAGATAAGTCACTTCATCTCCTGTGCAGACTTTCCCTTCATGCAGAGGGCAGTCTGGCTGTTTGTGCAGTACATCTTTTGCTTCCATGGACCTCCTGGGCACCTGATCACAGATCATGGGTCCCCATTCATTTCCTGGTTCTGCTAAGACCTGCATACTTGAATGAGAACTCAGGTTCCTCTCTCCTCAACTTACCAACCTCAATCCAATGGTCTGATAACCAGTGGATAAAGGCTACCATGGGACTGTACCTCTGCTGTTATGCCAATTATCAGCAGAACCCTGCCGGCCAGGTACTGTTGCTGTGAAACTCAGTGGTCTCCCAGGGCTTTGCTTCCAGCGTGGTGAGCAGGGCAGATCTTTGCCAAAGCAGGTTTCAGAGGACTGAATAAAAATTGGGGAAACTCCCAGAAGTATATGAATATACCATAATGCTGTGGGGAAGCAAGAAAAAAAACCCTGCTCCCCCAAAGCATTGAACTCAGAGCAAATAACCCAGATGGAAATGACCAAGTCTTCATGTTGGGTTACCGGAGACCTCAAAGTGGCAGCCAACAAAGAAGAGAGAGGCGGATAAGCTCAAAATGCAAAGCTACCACATCACACATTTTCTTTTAGTAGACTTTACTGGGCAGAGAGGAGGAGGAGGAGCTGCAGGGCTCTTCTGAACATAGCCAGACATGCTTTATATTGTCTAGTTCTGCCCAAGGGTAGAAGTGAGGAAACAAGTTAAGAGTCATTCTCCTAAATCTTATTAATGTTCTACAAGTGTTTTTTTCCTAACAACTGCAGAACCTAGAACTTTTGTTCTTTTAAAAAAGCCTATAAAAGTCTTTAATGTCACATAATTTCATGACTAAAGGGCAAAGTCTTTATGAAAAGAGTCAAACAAAGTCAGAAAGCCTATACGAAAATCATGACCTGGCAACATGTAGTGCTCTTGACACAAACCATGCATGCTCTTTGATATTAGCTTGTACATTGAATGAAATGCAAAATGCCTTTATGTACCCAATGCTGCTTGGCACCATTTGAAGGCCAGCAAGAAAATTGCAATTTAACTTAGTTGTGGGAGAGAAAACCATTATATTTTAAGTTTGCGTATTTTGAAAGATTGGTGCAAATAAGAGCTTATGACAGGCATGAATGCTGTGGTCATCAAAAAGGGGTCAAGAGATGGAAACCATCCCACAAACACATACAGTGTAAAGCCTTCATTCAAAAAGATGGATAAAGCACCCCTTGGCTAATCACCTTTGCTTGCTAGGTATTCAAAAGAGCTACTTATAAACACTGCACTGAAAATTCAGCCTCTTTCAGAAAAGTTTTTTAAAAGACTACTAAAGTTACCCAATTATACAATGGTCCAAACAAAGGCAGTCCGTAGATGCCAAATTTAAAATTATATCAAATGGTTTTTAATCTGACCCAGATAAATACTTTACAATTACAAGATGGAACACTGCTGCCCTGCGGGAAATGGAGAACAATATATTTCAGAGGCCAGATACACCAGGGGATTAAGGATTTACACTCCACTAATCTCATACTAATCCACATACAGCAAATGTGGAATGAAGAACACCACAAAGTCAAATGACTTTGTCCTAAACCACTATTTGAAGCCGTGCAAATGGGCTGTTCCTCCAGGGATTGGACAGGGTAGCTAAAAGATGTCCCGATAAACGGATGCAGAAGTAATTATAAGCCTATAAAATGTCTTGAAAAAGAAGCCACTCTATATAATGCAGACTCTTTGGATACTTCTCCCCTCCACACATGCACATAGTGCAATCCGAAGAAAACTTACCTGGGGGAATAAGCCCCATTGAATAGACTTGAATAGGATTCTCAGTAGACTTGCTTCGGATTGCTCTCATAAATGCAGAAGGTTGCCGTTTCTCTCTGAACAATACCACAGGTTAGGAGAATTATAAAACAGCACGTATAGTTGAAAGTTAATTCTACTATATACAACAGAACTTACTTTCAGATACGTGTGCCCAGGATTGCACCTATGATTTCCATCCTGCCTCTCATATGTAGTTTAAAACTTTCAAAATGAAGCCTTTGTTACTCTCTGATACTATCCACAATTCAGAGCCTCATACATATATAGATTGACAATGCTGGCTACAGAAAGAACAGGTAGACACCTACATGAGTCTTCCTCCCCGTCCCATAGCTGAGTCAATGCTCATAAAGATCTGTATATGCCTTTGTGAATGGCATCAATGGCATTTTCCACATGGATGATTTACTCCTCTCTTTTTGAATGTTGTTCACTACCGAAGGATCAGATTCATTTGGCCACCTATCTTTCTGCATACCACTTTTAATTCTATGGTGGGTGCTGCCTCTTTTTTTTTGTCCGTACCATCATGCAATAAAAAAGGATTATGTAGTGAGATGTGGACGTCGTTGTTAGCATCACAGTTGGTGCCACTGGTGCCATCACATCACCACCACCCCTTTTTTGAACTATTTTGTGTATGCCCAATTACGTTATGATGTTATGACAACCCGAGGCGCCCAGCACTAAGGTTTTAGCGGGGGCGGGAGGGGGGAGAGAAACAAATATGAAAGGAAAACCAACATGGCACACATGCTGTGTTGGTGCAGAGTAACTTTAAATACAGAACTTTTTATTCAAAAAGCATAGACAGCCTTGAAAACCTAAAAGAGATCCATGCAACTACAACACAAATTAACCCTGTCATCATATTAAGATATTAAAATGTTATTATGCTAGGTTAAAAGGAAATTTCCCTGATACATGACAGCCATGCTGCAAGTAGACATTTTTGTTTATGATTTATGACCCTCCCCCCTCAATGGTCCAATCCAGAGATCCCTGCCCAGCCTGAACCAGAGCTGGGAGGTAGACTCCAGCACTGGTGGGGCAAACCAACACAATGCAATAGCAACAACATTATGATGTTATAATGTCATTAAGTTTTCTTTTCAAAAAAGGCACATCTCGGGAAAGGAGGGGAACGAGGGGAAGGGGAGGGGAAAGGAAAGGGGAGGAGTTGAGAGGAGGATGGAGAGGCCACTCAGTGAGAAGTAGCCTGCAGAGGAAGGGGGTTTCATGAGCCAGCCTGCTACATCCACCCTACTGTCAGTCATCGCCTCTTTGGAGATGAGGAGTACGAACAGTCAGCCATTGTGGCAGAGGAACCGCATTCAGAGCAGCAGGAACCAGCTGGAGAAGCCTCAAGGGGCATGGGCCTATGCGGGACTGAGGAGAAACTGTCAGCAGAGGAACCATCACTGCAGGCATCCCCTGAGCCAGCGACAAGAGGCCGGGAAAGGGTGGCAGTTTGGGAGTGACAGGGAAGCACCCACCTGCACGCTCAGTGCTAAGCAGTGCTCATTTCCGAGGATGAGGCACTGCAGTCAGAAGAAGAAGGAACACCTGCACCTTGGCCTCTTATATAAAGCAGAGGATAAAAGAAGTACGCCGAGCTCGGCGTGGAAGCAACCTTGTTTGCCACTCCTTGCAACCTGCATTCCTGTGCCTGGAATTGCTTGATCCCCCCCCTGCACCCTGCGCCCCCACGGGTAAAACTTTTCTGGCTTTCAGTTTTCGTTTCAAGTTTTTTTGTTTTTCCTCAATTTTTCTGGTTCTTTTGAAATCACTTTTACCCCAATCTTTTTCTGGAAGCTGATTAGAGTCGATTTTCCCCTATGTATAATGTTTCTTTTGGTTTTGTTTGTCCTGCCCACTCCTATCCACCTCCAACCCATTGTTTGATTTGATGTTCGTCATCTTCAAACCGCTCCTCTCTCCCACTTCCTTTCCCCCCTCCTGGTTTTGTTTTCTGTCTTCTTGAATCATCAATTTCATGGTGTTATATTGACCAACAATTGTAACAGTACATGCAACAGAATCTCTTGCCCCTTCCCTTGTGGAGATATGACTTTTTTCTTATATCTCTGCAAGGGAAGGGACTAGAGAGTTACTTTTTAAAAAAATGAAAGCTGGGAATTCAGAGAATCTACTGCACTGATCAGGGAAAAGACATTAGTTACATTTTTGACTGAATGGAAACTGTTTATAGACTTTTTACATGAAATGGATAATAAGGATTTGATGGCATCTGGATTTATGGATTAAGAACCATGAACAATAGAAAAAAGCGGGCTTTTATGTTTAACTTAGAATAAGTGAGATTCTCAAAATGATCTATATTTGTGGTGGAGAAAATCGGAACTCAATCTGTAGTTTAGTTTAAGGATTTCTTTTTCTTTTTTCACTTGTCTATGTATTGTTAGTGTGTCTTTTTAGAATGTTTTTTATCCTTTATGTTTGTTGTCTATAGTTTTTATGTTATTGTTTATAGTTTAAATAAAGAAAAATTATAACTGGAAAATCCTGGTTATTTAAAGCATGTGCAGAACAAAATAAACCAACTCCACAACTGTAAAAATGCAAAGGAAGGACCGATGTGCAGAAGAATCATATCCAAATTGATTCCAATGCTTAGAGATCGACTACTAAGAAAATCAGGAATAAATCGAGTGTGCAGAAAAGTCCAAATTGTTGCGGGGACCAAGATAAATCATACCATGGTGTTTTGCATTACTATGTACGGATGTGGAAATTGGACAACGAAGAAAGCTAACAGGAAGAAAACTGATTAATTTGAAATGTGGCGCTGGAGGAGAGTTTTACAGATACCATGAATCACATCCCCTCCCCAAACAAATAATTGGGCCCAAGATCAAATCAAGCCTGAATTCTCTCTAGAAGCTAAAATAACAAAACTGAGGCTATCGTACTTCGGTCACGTCATGAGAAGACAAGACTCACTGGAAAAGACAATAATTCTAGGAAAAGTTGCAGTCAGTAGAAAAAGAAGAAGATTCAATATGAGATGGCTTAACTCCATAAAGGAAGCTACGCCTCCAATTTGCAAGACCTAAGCAAGGATGTAGGACATTTTGGAGGTCATTAATTCATGGGGTTGCAGTAAGTCATAAGTGACTTGATGGCACATAACACACATAAAATACAATAGGCCAAATATTGAAACTAGCTATTTCAGACACACATGGAATACAACTAAAGTTATTATAGTTGCTCACATTTCCAGATTTATAACATAGTGAAACAAGTCAGCAGGTTTTGTCCTACAAATAAAGTGATTATTAAAAAGTAAGATATTCCTAAATTAGTGGCAAACTCCATATCCCTGGCAACACTGAACATACAAGTATGTTATGCAGAATTAGGCTTTTCTTCTTTATTGTGAATTCCCACCTGAAGTAGTATAACTAGATCCAGTATTACTTTCATTTTGGTTACATTCTGAAGTATACATTTTTTAAAAAAATTACAGATTGGATCTGTCAGCTTTGGAAAGCACAGAACACACTCATAGAACTCCATGGTACAGCAATGGGAATTCTGTACCAGCACAGCCACTCTACTATGAAATATTTTACAATTAATGGCCAATTTAAGTTTATAATTAATGTGTACATTATCATCTCAAAGTACAGCTAGCTGTTTAAAACAGTACCTTCCCAATGAAATTTTCCTTGCAAAGGTTAAAGAAGAGCTGAGTTCTTCCATGGAAGTATGACTGAAACAAAGTACTTTGCTTGACCTATAAACACCTGCCTAATAATTGCTTCCCTTAACAGTTGAAGGATGACTCTGACCATTCTCACTTTATAAGGAACATGCTTCTACCTTTAGAACGTGGTAGAGCAATACCTCTGCTGCCTTACCTACTGGACATCCCAGGTGAGATATGCAAAGGATGTGTTCCTTAATTCATAGGAAGCAATTCTTCACTCAGGCCAGTTAGCAGTCTTTCTGGAAATAACAAGCTCAAGGCGTTATAACTTAAGTCGTCCAGTGCTGATAAAGGGATGCTGGTTTTTAAATATTACAAAATGAGCCAAAGACTTACAAGGAGGTAGCTAACACGGTTTTACACATGGTGTCTGAATGTACCCTCAGACAAGCTGGAAAAGGTACAGAGAAGAGCAGCAGCTCAAACCATCTCAAAGAGAGAAGGAAGAAAGAAATATATAAAATTAAAGGAAATCAAGCTAATATTCACAAGAGGAAAAGAAGGAGGGATATTTTTAATTTCCAGGGAGAAAATGTTAGGTTAACAGTAGACATTTTTTTAAAACTAGAAGATACTAATTTAGGGTGGGGGAGACGGACAATGGAATGAATGAGCCCCCAAGAGTGCCTGGGCTGGTCAACCCCTTTCACTGCAGAGTTTTAAAAATAGTTCAAAGTATTTATCATAAGTTAGTTTAGGTATAATTCACCTTACTCTTCTTGAAGGGATGTGGATAAGATGATCTCTTAGACCCCTTCTACAGCTCCATAAACTGCTTCTAACACAAGGTCTGTAGGTGCTTTGCTAAGTATCATTATGGTTATTGTTAATATCAGAGTACAATAAGGAGAGAAATGCCAGTTACCTTAGAAACCCGCAGAGCAGTAATTTTTCTGATTCTTATCAGCTGCAGAACCAATGTTTCAAAATTGCACACAGACCTACAACTTTGGCTACGTAAGCAGAAGCAGATGTTAGAAGAGAGAAGCCAGGGCGAAGTGTACCCTTGTGGGTACATACAGGAACAGCTCACTTAAGGGGAATATTTTTCTGCTACCTAAACTACCAATCCAAGTTCAGAATGTATATATCAGTGCCACTGCTATATGCACCAGACTCTCACTAACCAGACAAAGAGCTGTGCTACTTTCTCTTTCAAGATGTCAAAGCCGTTGCTTGATTTGCTTTCCTGTCCACGTGCTTTTACATAAACTGCTTGCATGTTCTGTCTGTCACAATTCCTCCCTTCTCTCACAGTTCCCACGACTGCAGACTTTGGGCCTTGTTTCTGATGGAGAGATACCAGGGTATAAGCATTCTAGAAAATGGCCCTTTCTGATTTCCCTCTAATTCCAGATATATGTGTAGGTGGTTGTTAACTTACAAGCGGAAGACAATCTGCACACATCATCGCTTATTACTTAACCTGTACCAAAGTTAGGGTTGCTGACCTCCTTATCTGGAGATCTCCTGGTATTACAGTTGATCTCCAGATACAGAGAAAATAGCTGCTCTGGAGGATAAACTTTATGTCATTATACCCCACTGAAGTGCCTCACCTCCCCAAACCCTCCCCTCCTCAGGCTCCACCCCAAATTCCCAGCAATTTCCTATCCCAAAGTCAGCAACCCTAACCAAAGTTAAGCACTGACATTCAAAATAGGTCCTAACGCTCAGCCCCAGTTCAAATTAAACTTTGACAATCCGCAGATATCCCAAATTCCATCTAAAGTTGTTAAGAGAAATTCTCTTAATTCGTCTTTACCCAATTTCTTCCTGAAATCCAACCATTCATTTCTTTCCTTCTTTTCAGGAACTGGGAGTCAGTTTCTAGTCAATTCTGTTTTGACCAAAGAGAAATTTGAAGAGAAAAAGGGCAGGAAGGGAAGTTCTGTAAAATGTTCGAATTTCACTCTGCAGATGTTCATAGGCAGGCAATGTCATTCCAAACCTTCCTACCCACCTTTTGGATAGGTTCGTCAGGCAAGGAGGACCGTGGGGGGGGGCACTTACTGGCAGCAGGGGCCCTCGCCAGCAACATACGTTGCCAGCAACACACTAACGTCACTTCTGGGAACATGGGAGTGATGTCAGCATGTTGGGACGCTGCCCATCCTCCCTCTAGTTTCTCACCCTTTCCTGCCTGCTGGCCAGTTGAGCATCAGTGGGACATGCCAACTGGCAGCAAGTGATTCCTCACTACCACTGTGTCTGTGTCTGTGTGTGTGGCGGCCCTACTATCAGAGCAGCATCCTGTTGTATGTAACATACAAGGGCTGAAGTTACAAAAGGGTGCATTGATTTGTCTTCAAAGAGAAATGAAAGAGAAAACTCTCTTTTAAAAGAGAAAAGGGCTGAATCCACACTTCCCGGCACAGTGCTAAACAGGCAGAGTGAGAGCCTCTTTCTGGCGCGTTTTATGATGTCATCGCGTCATGATGCTGCTCTTGTGGCGTGATGACATCATAAAATGCACCAGAAAAATGCTCTCACTCTTCCTGTTTAGCACTGTGCCGGTAAGTGTGGATTTGCCCAAGGATTATAAAAGGAATCAATGGCTATATCTAAAAAATTAAAGTTCAGAAAAAGAAATTCCTTTCCACGTAACAAGATTACTAGTAGGTAGGATCTAGGGCTGGTAGTCCTCTTGGTGCCCAAATAGAGGCTTCTTCACCCACAGGTATGGTTGCCAGGTTGCAGTGCCTATTCCCCAAAGGGGATTGAGGGATGGGACCTCAAAAACCGGTGTTGCACCAGAGTGCTTATGTCAGCTGAAGTGACATAGTGGTAGCTCTGGCATCCCTACCCACAGGTTGGTCTTTAACTGTGCTGTATGGAGGATTCTTGAAGTGAGACTGGGAGCTTTTTATGTTCCCTTGGCACTGCACGTCCCCCTTGCTACTATTCTACCATTTATCACAAGCAGCCCTGACCTAAACAGCCCAGGTGAGCATGATCTTGTCAGATCTCAGAAGCTAAGCAGGGTCAGCCTTGGTTAGTAATTGGATGGGAGACCTCCAATGAAGACCAGGGTTCCAGAGGCAGGCAATGGCAAACCACCATTGTTAGTTTAATGCCATGGAAACCCTATCAGGGGTTGCCATGAGTCATCTATGTCTTGAGGGCAATCTGCACTCCACATTGTAAGCAGCGTGATTCCCCCCCCCCCTCAAAACAGTAAGGGATTTTTTAAAGGAAACTATAGAATCCTAAGACATTGGCGGGGGGTCGGATTGGGGATATTAAAAATGAAGGAAAGATGTCAGATTGAGTAGGAGAGGAAAGAAAAATAATCTGGAAACCAAAGCAAGAGGATGTTCAGCAGTTTTTAATAGAATAAGCACTTTGTTTCTTTTCCAGAGTGGCTTTCCTGAGTGTTGTGTGTTATGTGCCATCAACTCGCCTCCTATCTATGGCGATCTTATGAATGAGAGACCTCCAAAACATCCTATCATTAACAGACTTGCTCAGATCTTGCGAACTGGAGGATGTGGCTTCTTTTATTGAACCAAGCCATCTCAATTTAGGCCTTCCTCTTTTCCTACTGCCTTCCACTTTCCCTAGCATTATTGACTTTTCCAGAGAATCTTGTCTTCTCATGATGCGACCGAAGTACGATAACCTCAGTTTTGTCATCTTAGCTTCTAGAGAGAATTCAGGCTTGATGTGATCCAGAACCCACTTATTTGTCTTTTTGGCCATCCATGGTATCTGCAAAACTCTCCTCCAGCACCACATTTCCAATGAATCAATTTTCTTCCTGTCAGCTTTCTTCACTGTTCAACTTTCACATCCATACATTGTAATGGGGAATACTATATTTTGGTCCTGAGTGGCTGGACCTGAAACTTTTTCTCTTTTTCCATTAGCTAAGAAAAGACTTTCTTCCCAGCAAAGAATAGTTCCATATTAAAAATAAACAGTTTAAATTAATAATGCGTATTTTTCCTCAACGTAGTTATCAGTGTATTCATTTTACAGAGCTACATTATGAGCACAGATAATCAATATTATTATGCATTAAACATATGTAAACTGGTTCAAAACTGGTTTGAAACATCTGAACCAATTACTGAACCACTTTTTAAAGTCAATATTTGAACCAGAGAATTTAAAAATTTGATGAATTTGAAGTGGAAATTAACTTGGATTTTTAATTATGTGACTCTTTAGTTGATTCAGGTTTCATTTGTAAGAATATGGATGATTTTAATATAATACTTGTTTATATATTCTTGAGTTTTAAGTGGATAAGTTGGAGCCCTTCTGAAATTCAGAACTGAGGCTGTTGTTAGGCACTGGTAAATTCCACTTCTTTTGGTCATCTGCACATGTGCTTTGTTTCAGTCTAATCTCCTTCAAAGAAAATATTTTTCAGATGGAAGTTCTTAATGTGAAATATAGTGTTATTTCTCCTTCAGAAGACTAACATTTAGGCTGGCAACCAGTAGGAGGGGTGCTCGCTGATGTCATTATGTTGCTGGCAACGCACTGACATCACTTCTGTCACAAGTGGAAATGATATGTGCGTATTGCTGTTGATTCTCTAGCATTTGTCCAAAACTCTATGGTTCAACCAGTTTTGAAACAATTGGCCAAAACTCTATGGTTTAATTGTAAAACTTTGACTGAATGTTAGATCACTGCCAGTGGTTTAATCATATAGTTCCGACTGAATGCTAGAGCAGTGCTGGAGACACGCTGACATCACTTCAGGTTGCATTATTTCCAGTTATGCAGCTGAGCAGTGGCAGCTGGAAGGACCTGCTGGAGGCAGGAGCTCCCCCGCTGCCAGCAGGAAAATGGCAACCCTATATCACATCCCCTGAACTCCCTCCTGATCCAAATTCCACCTTCCCCAGGCACCACCCTCAAATCTCCAGGAGATCCCTGCCACCCCCTAAAATGCACCTCCTCAGTACTATTTTTGGTGCTGTCCCTCATGTTTGTGCTAATAATGGATGATGGTTATCTGAAGCCTGAGAGTTGCTACATACCACAAATGGTCTTCATAATGGGGCATAATGGGAAAGTAGTGACAGTTGGTTCTCCATGCCATGCAACAACACACTGCAGCAGAGGTTTTACATCTTGCCTATAGGCCTTACAAATGAAACAGCCACGGGTGATGGCTCTAGGAAATCAATGTTCTTATGACTGTCCACCATCTAGTTATTGCTAGTGCAAACCCAGCAGCTGGTCTGTCTTGGAGAGAAGGATGAGGAAATTGATAGCAAGATGTCTCAGGACAAGAATCTATGCTCATGCTACTAAACGGGGAGGGGAAGCTCTTTGATGAGAAAGAAAGAGCCGGACAAGATAAAAGATATCCAGGGACATGCTGGGCATTATGATTATACTCACAGGGATAGCTTTGGGATAGTAGCCATAGGACTATCCTGCCTTTCTCTTATTGTCCAGATTTTCCCATGTAGATTCTACATACAGATCCTTTGATTCCCACCACCAGCTCTTGTAAGAGGGAGGCAAATTATTGTTCTTAATATACCTAAAGGGCATACAGAAACCCAAGCCTGTTGCCTCGCTTTTCCTTACCCTTCTGTAGCATTATACCTATTCCCACTTCATTACTGCTCATCAAAGTAGCAGAAGAATATTGATCAAGATGATGCTTAGGGAGAAATTTCCTTCTGCAGCAAAAATGCTGTTTCCTTCTTCCACAAAGTACCGCCTTGAACAATCCGACAGAACTCATGGTAATGTAGTTCCTTATAGATCAGTATAGTTCTGAGCATCTCAGAAAAAGTATTTCAGAGAGCAGAACTGAAATAACTCACACATTTGCATGTGGATATTCTTTCACTCAAATTTCCAGTTTGCATGTGAGTGTCTTAAAAGAGAAATATTACAGGCAGTAAACGGCAGTAATGAAAGCCTCAATTCCTATCAACTATCTGAAAAACTGGAACATTGATGCTTTTATCCATTTATTATTTACTCTTTTTACTGATGCTTTTAAAGACTTAATGACCTTTCTTACTGACTTTTACACAGTTGGTTTTTACATTATTTTGTTTGTGTTATTGTTTTAATGGCTGTTATGAGCTGCTGCAGAAGTGTTTTTATTGAATGCACAGAATATAAATATTTTAAGTAAGTAAATATCACTCTCTTTTGAGTTTCATCAAAAGGCTGCTTCATGCTTTCTTAATACAGTTCAGCAAATGTGCATATCAGACACACAGGGACCATACCTTCAAGTACATTCATATTTAGAAAAATGGGGACAGACCTTACAAGAGAGCATTATGGACTATTTATACTGCCTGCTCTGTGCTGTTGGAGGCAGAAAATAATTCTAGGTTAAGCTACTGACCTAGAAAAATCTAAGTTTAAGCATTAAAAGCATTAAAAATCTTGCAAAGTAAATTAACTTAGAATGAATGCTATTTCTGTCTGCAAAGCTGGCTGCAAACTAGATAATGTACAAACTGAATCAGTGATGCTAAAGAGGCTCAACAGAAACAGTGGAAAAAATTAGCCAGCTTGCAATCTCTCCAAGGAGGATGTTTTGCTGGCAAACTTGAGATCTCTGGCACACTGCCCCCCCCCCCGCCCCCTCCCTCACCCAGCCCCTGCCAGCCATGCCAAGGCAAAGATGAGGAACTTTAGCTATAATGTCTAGTTCCCTATTCCAACTCCTTTAAAACTCTCACGGACTGCAGCTCTTCTTCATTCTTTTCTTTTGCCCTGTTTTCTAAACAAAGCTGTGGAGGGGCAGAGAAAAAGGCTGGTGCTTATTCAGTGGAAACTCCATTGATTACTCTGTGTGGTACCTTTCTGACATCAAGGACACCTTTGGTACAGGGGAAAATCTGGGTTCTATCAGTTCTTATAAGCAAGTGTTTCGAAAGGTTTACAGAAAAGTAAAGTAAACAGAGCTCTGAGTAACAAAAGAGCCCCGTTTATGCATTCTTTGATTCACTGTAAAGGATGGTGTAAACTGACTTTTTAACCAAGCATTAGGCAAGCATTTGGGCCCACGCCATTCTATAATAAACAGTGACATGGCTATATTAAAATATTTACTTAATGCACGGCCGTGACTTATAGTATGAGTGGCTACTCAATAGAATGTCCTGAGTGCTAAGGCGTCAGGTGCCACTGCCTGTATAAATATTCTCTGTGCACTTGTTTATAGGAAAACCCCATCTGGATTTGGCTAGAAACAGCAGACACCCTGGTGACCCCAGTTTTTGCTATTGGAAAATATAACACAAATGTTCATCCAGAGTAACGGCAGCAGTTAAGTGCCATCTGACAGACTGAAGGGTATTGGCTTTTCTCAATAAGGAGCAAGACCTGTGATGGAAACTGGTGCACAGGGATAGCTCCGTTGGATTTGCTTCCTTGCTCGATAACCTATGCGTTTGGCCACCCCCACAGGAGTAGCTTCATGGGATTGGCTTCCTTGCTCAATAACCTATACATTGGGCCACCCGCACAGGAATAGCTCCATGGGATTGGCTTCCTTGCTTGATAACCTATGCATTGGGCCACCTCCACAAGAATAGCTCCATGGGATTGGCTTCCTTGCTCAATAACCTATACACTGGGCCACCCGCACAGGAATAGCTCCATGGGATTGGCTTCCTTGCTTGATAACCTATGTGTTGGGCCACCCCCACTGCTCATCAACCTTGCATGATTAGAATGTGTTATCTGGGAATGCCTGGCAATGAATCCCAGGAACAATGCCAAAAGATACCTGATGGTCAGAATAGCTTGGAAATATAATCAAACCAAGTTCTTTTGTTCTGTTTCTCCCATCTGCCCATGCAGAAAGATTACATCTTGGTATTTCTGCACCACTAAAGAAACCCTGGCATTTTGCCAGCCTTCCCATTTAGTTTGCCAGTGCCCAGCGCTTACAGTAGCAAGAAAGAAATGCATCATCTCTCTTTTTGGAGGTAAATGCCAAAATGAGCAGAAAACAATGAGCAGCCGCAGCTTCTAAGCAAAGGTAATGCAAAAGGTAGGGAAAGGCAATCTCTCAAGAAGAATATGCAATGGTATGGATGGCCAATGCACCATAAGAGAAGAAGCTGGTCGCAGCAGCTTATCAACATATGAATTATCATCATGGTAACAAATATTTGGTATCTTTCATACCTCTGTTACTACGTTTTTCCTTAAACATATGCAAAATCCAGTCATGGTTAGTTTCTCTGGGACATAGTAGCTGGTTAACCAACAAGGATCATGGCAAAGCAGATATTTAAAGAGGCGGTTCTGGTTCTAGTCCCAAATCCTATCGCAGACACCATATGTGGATTGCTTTTTTAGTATGTAGAAACCTGTTACCATTCTCTTTATTTCTTCCACTGCATTTGTTCCATTTGTTTCTTACTTTTCTACTCTTTCTTTACCCTCATTGTAACAGCTCTTTACCCTCATCGTAACAACTCTGCCCAGTAAGTTAGTCTCCAAAATGGCAACTTGCAAAAGGCAGCTCAAGGATCATTGACTTGAACCTGGACTTCCTACATATAAGCAGGGCTTTTTTTCAGCTGGAACGCAGGGGAATGGAGTTCCGGAACCGCTTGAAAATGGTCACATGGCTGGTGGCCCCGCCCCCTGATCTCCAGACAGAGGGGAGTTGAGATTGCCCTCCGTGCTGCTCAGCGGCGCGGAGGGCAATCTAAACTCCCCTCTGTCTGGAGATCAGGGGGCGGGGCCACCAGCCATGTGACCATTTTCTCCGAGGGCAACCATCACCTCTTTTCCCATAAAAAAGCCCTGCATACAAGTCTAACATACTGCCACTACACGAGGCAGACAGGCGTGAACATTCAAAGCTACCTATGTACCATTGATACATAAGAGCTAAGTGCTATATTGTTTGTGACTATTTACCAGATAATTTTGGGGAATACATGCAAGCCTTGAAGCTAGATTGGTAGGTATTATCACATCAAATGACAATTTAAGGCAAATGATGGAAGCTGTGCATGTCAAACTGTTTCTCATTATAAAAAGGTCATGTGTGCAGAACAATCATTTTGGAACAGGCTGTCTGACATGTTGTACATTTCACATGCACCATTCTCAACCCATTTCTAGAAAGTCACCATAATCTAATACTTGCAACAAAGAAACCTACTCCCACTAATCATAATTTAAATTTAGGATACAGTTTATTTAAGAGATTGGTTTCTTTTGTTGGTATTTGTCTGCCGATTTATGGACTGTTGTTAATTTCCTTCCTATAAAGTTTGACATTTTAATGCAGTTTATTTGTAAAACACTGAAAAACCATTCAGTATATACAGTTGCTTATTGTTACAAGTGTATAAAGTGACTCTAGTAAAAAGACTGTATGAGTCAACCACAGTAAAGCATCATTCTCCCTGCCTCCATGTTTATTCTCACAACAACCATCTTATGAGGTAGGCTGGGCTCTGATAAAGTAACGGGTCCAAGATCACCCAGCAAGCTTCCTTGGCAGAGTGGGGAAGCAAAGAAGGTTCTCCCAGATCCTTTTCTGACACTCTCACTACTACTACATGCTAATAAAAGCATTAAGCGAGGTAAAAACAGCCAAGACTAATTACAGTGCAAACCTCTGATCTTATTATCCAAAGTAAATTCCACAATAATTTGTGTAGTCTGCCTTTCTTGCTGAGATTCAAGGTGGGTTACAATAATTAGCAATGAACTAGGACCAGTATAAGACATATAAAAATATTGTAATAAGACTGGATTACAACGAAGTTCGAAAACAATGCAGTAAAAAACATGTCCTAAAATATAAAAACTGGGTTACAGGATTATTGTTGTTGTTAATATTATTTATTTATAGTCCTCCTTTCTCACTGAAACCCAAGGTGGATTACACAGTGCAAGTGAATACAATACTTAGGACATTCACTGAGCACAGTACAACACGGCCCACAGTTAGGACATTCAATGAACAGATACAATACGGTATTGTCGTGGAAAATTTGAACACAAGCATAAAGCCAAAACACAGATATGAAACCTTTCTGAAAGAAAGCATAACTAATTAACATGACATCTATTAGCAATGTGGAAACTGCCCAGTAGGAGCATATCTACATCAGCAGACAGTACCCAATAGCATAGCGTTTAGTACCTGCCCTATCAAGGCATTTCTCTGAGCTATTTCTTATGACACAGCCCTATGATCTGGGTAGAAAACCCTCCAGAATAATTCAGTTTTGCATAGTTTGTAGAAAGCCGGGAGAGTGGAAGCTTTCCTGACCTCTTCAGGCAAGTAATTCCATAAGGTTGGGGCCACCACAGAGCATGTGTATGGGCAGCTGTTGATTTTGTCCAACTGCAGGCCGGTATCTGCAGAAGGCCCTTTTCAGATGAGTGAAGCTGCCATGGCAGAACATAGGGAGAGAGGCGGTTGCACAGAATGTGAATGTGATAGTCATGGCCTTGAACTGAGCCCAGTAACTGATGGGTAGCCAATGGAGTGACTGCAGAATAGGAGTGACATGCATGCTAAAAGTAAATGAGCAGCAGCATTCTGCACCAGCTGGAGTCCACAATGCAGGAAGAACAAATTAATGCATGCAATAAACAGTGCCATAAACTACAGCCATCGTCCCTTTATAAAAGCACCTTCCTGAATAATTCCAGGACTCGTTTTCAAGTAAGTGAGAGTAGGATTGCAGGTTCAAGTTAATTGTGGGATAGCTTCTCCTTTTTATTGATAGGTTTCTTACCAAGTAATCTTCAAAAGGCCAGTCTATCATGTAATAATTTCAGTTATCTCTGGAAACACATGGGCGTGTGAATCTCTTCTCTGTTTCTGTTACTACAGAGACTGGTCACATTTATTTAAAAGATAAGATGCATCAAGTGCTATAGTTTGCAAAACAGCTTCATCCAATCTGAGGTCTCCCCCCCCCTCCCCTTTAGTATTCCTTTCACTTTACTCTTCAGGCCTTTAATTATATAACAAACCCACACAGTATAAATACAACCCGACTCTCATATCCTGTCAGACAACTTAATATTGCAAACCTGACTGAAAAATGCTGGCATGCCGGCCACTCACTTCAGCCGTGTGTTGCTCTATCTTTATGAGTAGTATAGTTTAGTCTAGAGCCTTTTCTGTTGAATAACATGAGCACAATCAGGGTCAGGACACAAATATGATAGCAAGCTTACCTTCTTCTTTTTTTTTTTTGCCGGGGCTGTGAATTTATGCACCCACTGAGCGCAGACCATGCTCTGTTTCGGACTCTGGAAGTTGCACCACATTGGAGAATGCAGCTTCCGTCACCCTCAAAAATGTTCTGCATTTCTCAGCTGACATTCTTATGTGGGATTATAAAGGCCTTTCCATGACTGTTAACCTTGATCTATACAGCAAACTGAACAAGGAAAGAGCTGGCATTAACACTGGACACTAAACAGGTCCGGTGAGTCATTTGCAGCCCAAGGCCAAGTTGTGGCATTTTGCCACGAGCTCTTGGGGTGGGGGTGGGGCAGGGGGTGTGTATATCCATGCCGCAAGCCTGCTCTGCAGTATGTCAGAATGAAGGCAGCACCGTCATAAAAAATTTGCCTCCCTTCCAATTATGTCCATATATTACAACACACCATAAACCCTCCAAAGTGTCTCTGGGCATTGTGTAGGAAATTGTTTTTTCTCCTCTGCTCTAGCCTCGGGCCTCAAGTACTATAGCACAATTTACAAGTAATGGCAAACCATTATTTGCAAAATGGCAATGAGCTTTGGAAATTCCTCAGGGTGTTATGATCCATGCCTCCTACCCTCTGACACTGCTTGGAAATTTGTCACTTCTGCTTTTCACAAAAAACAACAGCATTCATTTTGTCCAAATCACAAAGAATGGTTTGCCATTTTTTGTGATTCCAAACCATGGCTTATTCCTGAGCTTGAATCCCGGTTTGGAGGCAAAAGAATAAACCAGAGTTTATGGCTTAGGAATAACAATAAAACATGGGTTTGTTGCAAAGGCAGAATTCTGAGCCACACATGTGGGGAGGAAGAAGGGCAAGAGAGAATTTACGTCCAAGGATTTTCAATGGTCATTCCTGTAAGTACAAACCATGGTTTGATATTTCACACTAATTGTTTGTAAAAGTCAGGCATATATACAGATAAAAGTATGTTTGTTTTATACAAGTCCAACTGTTTTGGCTTCCCTGCAAAGAATCTTGAAATAATCGTTTATTAGAGGTCCTTAGTCCCCTTCACTAAAATACAGTACCCAGGGTTTCCTGAAGGAAGCGATTGCCTATTTAAAACACATTTAACTCTGTTGCTGGGTGAAGACACCACACCAGACAGCTGAACTTTTGTGCCTCACCAAAATTTCAGCTTCTACCTTGGCAACTTGTTCCTTTTGCTCACTGCTCACGCCTCCCCAACTTCTTTATTCTGTACTACCCAAACCATACTACAAAGCACGGTGTATAGAAATCAGCTGTTGATTGCTTTTACGGTTACATTATTAAAACCTTTCTGCTTAAGAGTATTTACAATCATTATTTTCTATATTATAATTCCTAATAATAATAGATAGCAAGTTTAGGAACACAGGCCACAGAGGCAGCTACTGCTTTTGAAACAAGGTCTTGCATACTCACTCTGTCAAATAAAATGCATGTTTATAGAACAATTCAGAATACAGAGAACTTGTACAATATTTATCCAATGACATGTAAAGGCAAAATACTGGTATTAGTGGCAGTGAAATAATACAGTCTAATAATATATTTAACAGTTATCATCAGCATGTCAGAACATCATTAAACGCTCGTGTGCTTTGATCACTTCATCCACTTAAAAGTCACCTCTGCTGCAGAGAATCTGAAATATTGCAATGCAAATTGTGCAAGATATTAAGAAAATGTGCAAAGAGTAGACTGCGTGCAATTTATTGGTTTTGTTACCTAGTGAAGAATTTGGTATTTTTGACACCATGTACAATTGCCCCTGTGCATTATTGGATAGGCATATTATTTAGTTCTTTATTTTATTCTCACAACAACCCTGTGAGGTAAATTAGATTGACAGGGTGTGATTGGCCCAAAGGCATCTAGCAAATTTCCAGGGCAGAATGTGGATTTGACTGAATATCCCAGATCCTAGTCCAGCGCTCTAAATACTACAGCACAGTGGCATTAGTGATATTTAGCAGTTGTAATTGCTCTGTAAACCGATATGTTATCATGCCCATATTCGTTGAATGTATATTTTCTTCAAGGGAGTGATTGCTCCTACACACAGCTTATCTTCAGCCATGCAGAGAAGATCTTTGTGTTGCGGTGGCAGGTGGTGCCATAACAACATTTCAAAAAATATTCACAAGTTACCAATCAGAGCTTTGGGAGGGAAGGCGGCATGGTATAGCCTGAACTTGTCAGATCTCAGAAGCTATGCAAGGTCAGTACTTGGATGGGCGACCAGCAAGGAAGACTTGCAGAGGAAGGCACTGACGAACCACCTCTGCTTCTCACCTGCCTTGAAAGCCACTTGCTCAGGTTGCCACTCGCCATGAGTCGATTGTGACTTGAGAGTACATACACACACACAATCAGAGCTTCATTGGCCAATCAGAAGCTGGGCAAAAGTCGCATCTGGCACCACCCACTTTCTAAATCACTTGGTGAATGCCAAGAAAGGTGTCAGCAGGCACCATTTTACCCATGGGTCCCTTGTTGGGGGCATCCTCAGTTAATCTAACAGGTCTATGAAGTAAAGATCAGAGGAGATATCAAATCTTTAACCAAGTGTCTCCACTGGTGGTAAGTACTGAGTCATTGCAGTAGTGAGTACTGGTGGTAAGTACTGAGGCATTGCCATGTGCTTTGTAAAACTTCACATCCCACAACTATTAGTTTGTTGATATTTACCACAATTGTGTTTTTTTTTCATGAAATGCAGTTTATTCTTATTCACGTTAAAAAGCAAACAATCACATCCCAGTCAATTTTACCTCAGTTGTCAATCTAGGTTTGAGTGGATTATACCAGGCTCAGATCCTATCCTCTCAAACACAGTTTTCTCTTTAATTTCTCACTGGGAATCTTGGTAGGGAAGGAAGTGGACTTTTGGGTGCTCTTGTTGTGTGGTTCTGAGAACTAGGTGAACTTTTTCAAAGGTTTTTAAATGTAGTTAGGTGTAGGCTTTGTTAACAAATAAGCACAAATTAATTTTTAGCTTATAGAGACCAACAGTTTTCCCCTTAAGAGACTTTTGTAGGAATGAAGAAGCATTCAGGTGTTGTGTTCTAGTCAAACAGATAAATAGCCCCTTCCTAATAAAAAAATTAACTAGGATGCTGCTACTTTGCTCTGGAGCTCTTGGCTTCAGTGAAGCCAGGCGCTTTAGGAAAGAACTAGTGTTTGGACTACCATAAACTGACCTGTAGTCTGGGTTTCAGGGAGTTGCTTGATCACTGAACAGGAATTAAGCTTCTTGCTAGTGTGTATAGATCATGGTGGTGGTGGAGAATGCTGTCAAGTCATAGCTGACTTATAATGACCCCTGCTGGGGTTTTCACAGCAAGAGACTAACAGAGGTGGTTTGCCATTGCCTACCTCTGCAACCCTGGTCTTTGTGGGGGTCTCCCATCCAATTAGTAGCCAAGGCCGACCCTGCTTAGCTTCTGAGATCTGATGAGATCAGGGTTGCTTGGGCTACCCAGGACAGTTACCTAAATAAGACCTTTTAAAAAGAGATTTTTCCACCTCCAGTTTAGAGTCAAAACAATTAGCAAGCTTTTAGAGTAGGTACTAGCTAGAAAAGTTTTAAAACAAACTTCTGATTTTTAGCTAGGTGTTTTGGAGATTGGTAATTTTTTGTGGGTTAGTGTGCTGTGTTAGTGAATGAGTATAACACAGTACAGCTAGGTTAAACACTAATAGGGGGACAGACTGAGTGCGAGAAGGGAACAGTGTGGCCCTGAGGAAAAGCCGAAGACTGGAGGGATAAAGGAGAGGGCTGTGGCTCTCCCCACAGCTGCATGGAAAAGACCAGCCCCAGAGTAGCCACCTTCCACCAGGCCTTAGCTGCTGACAGCAAGAGGCCTCACGAGATCCTCTTCACTGAGGTGGCTGCAGGAGCACTGCCTCCACAGATGCTTGAGGCAGGAGCTGGCACTGGGCAGGAGCCAGCTCCCCTTCTTCAACTGATGAGATCCTGCAGCAAGAGGAGGAGAAGCAGCAGGAGATGTCCTTTGGGATAGACTTGGGAGACCTGCATCTTCTGGTCCTCAAGCTCACCCTCATGACATGGCTCTCAGTGAGTGACACATGGAGGGGGGAGAGTGAGTTCAGCCAAGAAGAGTGGCTGACCATCTCCCCATACGGTGGAGGTTCTTAGGCCCTTTAAGAACTTCACTCTCACAGTCTTGACTTGCTTGGCTATTATTCCAGGGGTCTGGCAAACCAAGGAACCAACTTTCCAGGATCAGAAGAGGCTAATGTGAGGAGAGTAAAGCTAGGAAGATCCAAACAAACCTCTAGATCCTACTCATTCTTACTAAATGAAGTTGTTGCAAGAGAATATACCAGGCAAGCTCCATGTTATTGTGAGTTTTTACAGTTTTTTTAAAGTCCTTAAAAAAAAAAGCCCACAGGAACATTTAAGAATGTCCCAGCACAAGAAATGATTCAGCTTTTGCTCTTCCACTTGCAGGCCTTATCGAAACTGTTCCAGAGTATGGTTGTCTGTGTTTCATACAGTCTGGAGATCTAGTACATCAAGCACAAATGATTTGCTACCCATTTGTGTTTAGACGAATCTAACTTGGCAGCAAGCCTGGGTGTGCTTGTAGGAGTGATGTAATAGCTCACAGGCAGAAAGAAATACTTTGACTGGGATTTCACCTAATGAGCTCTTTATAACCCAAATTGCTTTTACAAAGCCATGGGCTTGATGATATTGCTAAGAACGAGAATGACAGTCATGCTGACATAAATTACAATTTACAATCTCCTTGATCTTGTCTGTTTTTGTAGAACTAGAAATAAACATCATCTTTTGATAAGGAGTTGTATAAAGTTAGCGGTGATTTGGATTCAGTAACACGGGCACCTTGTTGGTTTCACAATCGATAGATTAAGATACATTATTGCTGCTCAAGACATGAAGAGCAAAATAATAATAATCAACAACATTCGAGTTATATACCGCCCTTCAGGACCACTTAACGTCCACTCAGAGCGGTTTACAAAGTATGTTATTATTATCCCCACAACACAACAACAACATTCAATTTATTTACTGCCCCTCAGGATTACTTAACACCCACTCAGAGTGGTTTACAAAGTATGTTATCATTATCCCCACAACAACAATCATCCTGTGAGGTGAGTGGGGCTGAGAGAGCTCCTAGAAGCCATGACTGACCCAAGGTTACCCAGCTGGCTTCAAGCGGAGGAGTGGGGAATCAAACCTGGTTCTTCAGATTAGAGTCCCGCACTCTTAACCACTACAACAAACATCCTGTGAGATGGGTGGGGCTGAGAGAGTTCCTAGAAGCTGTGACTAAGCCAAGGTCACCCAGCTGGCTTCAAGCGGAGGAGTGGGGAATCAAAGCTGGTTCTCCAGATTAGAGTCCCACACTCTTTAACCGCTACACCAAAATAGTAATAAATGCTATGGTCTGCATATCACTTAATCTTGAATAATTCTGGGCCATGGGATTACTTAGATTACATCCAAAGATAGCATAAAGTTGGTTGGCCCCTATCTGTGAAAGTGAATTTCCAGAGGAACTCTTAAAAACAAAAGGAAAGTGGCTAATTTCTAAAGCTCCATTCTGTAGTTCACATATGATTTTAGGGTTAAAACAATACAGAAATATTCTTGTATTAAAAACTTACAATTTTACACAGTCTTGAAACAAAATGTTGAAACTAAATATACTTTATAATGCCCCCCACTATTGTCATTTAAAATTCCATTACTTTACAGCGACATGGAGTCTGCACATGGTATTCTCAAATATATATAATGCATTTAATAAAGAATCCTGTTGATTCCACTCATGGTTATGAATTGGGTCAGGTCATTAACAGTGCAATCATAGAATCATAGGGTTGGAAAGGATCTTCAGGGTCATCTAGTCCAACCATCTGCACAATCCAGGTAATTCACAACTACCTCCCCCCCGACACCTCCAGTGACTCCCTGCTCCATGCCCAGAAGATGTCAAAAAACCATCAGGATCCTCAGCCATCTAGCCTGGAGAAAATTGTTTCCTGACCCCAAAGTGGCAATTGGCATTACCCTGTGCATGTAAGAAGAGGCCATGAGAACTAAGCACTGATGCAACCCTTCCTGCCCTCCCTCTCATGATCTGCCTAGGTTCACAGAATCAGCATTGCTGTCAGATGGCCATCTAGCCTCTGCTTAAAAACCTCCAATGATGAAGAGCCCACCACCTCCCAAGGAAGCCTGTTCCACTGAGGGACTGCTCTGTTAGGAAGTTCTTCCTAATGTTTAGTCAAAAACTCTTTTGATTTAATTTCAACCCATTGGTTCTGCTCCGACCTTCTGAGGCAGCGGAAAACAACTCTGCACCATTGTCTATATGACAGCCCTTCAAGTACTTGAAGATGGTTATCATATCACCTCTCAGTTGTCACCTCTCCGGACTAAAGATACCGAGCTCCTTCAACCTTTCCTCTGGGACTGGGTCTCCAGAGAGACCCCTCACCATCTTCGTTGCCCTCCTCTGGACTGGAGTAATTCTTTTTAGGATTGCACTGTTAATGATGTTGGGGGGGAGGGACACATGTCTCATGAGGCTATGCAAAGTTCTGCATGTGTGAAATAACACTGACTTAAATTAACACCAAAGGTATGATTTTTGGAAAAAAATAGTGCTTATTTCTAATCACTGGCAGGTTTGTTTATGATTGTCTGCCAAGTGTCATGCACCAACAACAGGTCTGTGTGGAGAGAGGGAAGTAGAATTTTCACTGGGCTGCGTGAGAATGTGTATGCATGAACCGCTGCTGATTTGTAACTAACGCTGTTTGAATATGTGAAAAGCAATCTACCAAACAGGCTTAAACTGTTGATGACTGGCCACTCTGCTTGATAAAAAATCAATTCCGTTTGTGACTGGTGAACAGAATGTAAAGTGAACCAAAAGGTGTTTGAGCATCCCTAATATTGGCCGATTCCAGATGGCCAGAAATTGCGGTTTTTCTGCGGAAATAATCGCTTACCGGCCACGCGTTCACTTTTGTCTCCATCCGCTTTGTCTCGCAGCGTGCCGTGCCGTCCCGCTTCCGGATGTTCACACGGCCAACTGAGGTACCCGGGATTGGTTGTTTCCTCCCCGTCACAGTTGACGTCGGGGGCCTTCATTGGTTTGCATTTCATTTTTTTTAAAAATTTTTTTTACGTGTTTTGCGCAAATGCGCAAATGTGCAGGTATGCGAATATGCAGCGTCGATGTTTGTGCACTTTTGTGCATTTGTGCACATTTGCGTAGTTTGAGGTGCACAAATGTGCGACTGTGCAAATGGCTCCCGGTTTAAAAAAAAAAATTAAGGGAATATTGTTGCCAGCTGGCCGGCAAAGGAAGGAGGGAAAGGGGAGGGCCTCTCTGCAGCGATGAAGCGTCCAGAAGTGTGCAAACCCGCAATACCGCGTTCACACTGTCCGCTTATAGAGCGCAACCGAGCGCCATGGACTGCAGGTAAGCCAGAACGGGAAATTGCGGGTTTTTACGAGTGAGGTCGCTGAAAAAGCGAAAGCACTCGCTCTATTTATGCCCATCTGGAATCGGCCATTAGCAATCCTACCTAAATTCCACTTGCCCACACAACATAGTATTTGTGTGTTTCCACTTCAAAGGAAATTCTATGCTATAGTCTCAATATCTGGTCCAAATATTTTCTTAAGATTTGTTAAACATTCACTGTAAGAGGATGTGATAGCTTTATATGAATGTGTCTCTCAGCTTCAGCCCCTGGGATCTCTAATTAAAGGACTGCAAGGAGCAAGACTACAAGAGATGTCTGCTTGATATGTTGGAGAGATGCTGCTTATCCATCTAAACTAGATGGATTAATGGCCTAATTCTGCATGTGGAAACATCGTATATTCATATGGAATGTGTTTTCACAGAAATCGAAACATGATACTGAAACATCTTCTCTCATAAAGGAGTTAATCAGGGAATCGATGCATTTCCCAAAATTCAAACATAAGAAATATTACCACTGACAAATTACATCAAGGTGCCATGATCTGGCCAATAGATGCCATGATCTGGATAGCCCAAATAAGTCTGATCTCGTCAGATCTTGAAAGCCAAGCAGGGTTGGTCTTGGTTAGTAATTGGATGGGAGACCTCCAATGATTACCAGGTCTGCAGAGGGAGGCAATGGCAAATCACTTCTGTTTGTTTCTTGCTTTGAAAACTCCAGTAGGGGGTCACCATAAGTTACCTATGACTTGATGGCACTCTCCACCACCACGTCAACAAATAAACCAAGTAAATCACGAGAAGAGTTCATTTTAAATCAATCATAGTAAAGTTGGTATTCTCTATAATACTGCAAACTAATTGCTAAACTAGTTGCATTCTGCCTTTTTTCCATGTCATGTCTTCTGCCAGCCCCCGTTGGAAAGTTGCTGCATTATGCAAAGGAAAGTTTCCCCCAACTTTACAGTGTGCCCAGGTGATTTCATGATGTCCCTCAATGGAGCTTTTTATTCCAGCCTAAAGGATCCTGAGCAGGCCTGTGGTCGATTAGCCATTGTGATGATGGCACAGTTTCCAAGCCGCAAGAACTGAGGTAGCCGACTCTTTAAAACAGTCCTCTCTCCTCTCCACCTGCAATCTCCAGACCATATTCCAGAAAGTACTTTCTGCTAGCTGCCAACTCATTTATACATGCTTGTACTAATCACGACAGCTATGTCTCTCTCACCTCAGGAGCTAAAAAAGATGGAATAATTGCTTTGTGCAATTGTGCTAAGTGTGTGTACTGGTTGTGCTAAGTGTGCTACACTGGACAACTCCTCCTAAACTGGGCCCCATTAATTGTGTAGGTATTTGAGAAAGTTCTAATAAACGCTGGCTATGCAAGATTTGCTTTCAAAAAACCCCACTTTACAACACGGAAGTTGTTCCCTTAGTGCCCTCACAGGGGAGCAATGGCCACATTCCTAGCTGTGTGGGATTGAAAAATGGCAGATGGTTTGCATTATGTCTATAATATCTCTATTAGGGCAGATTTTAGAGGTAGAGTAGCAGGATAGCGGGGAAGTGCCTGCTTATGCCAAGGCTACTAAGAGTGAAATGGTGCCTATGGAACAGAGAAGCATGGAGCTTCAGAATGTGCATTTATAAAGGATTTCTTTCTAAAAAGAGGCTCCAGGTCTCAACCCTGCCAGGCTGCCATGCTCTTTATTCTAGAAGCCATGTTTGTGAATTGCCAGTGTGAAGGAGTAGACTATGGTAATACAGTGATGAGAAGATGGCTTTTTTTCTTACGCTTAGATAAATGTCCATTATTCAACACTCAAAGATTATTTTTTTTTGCCACAAGTTAAATCCTACAGGTTCCTTAATTCAGATCTCCTTTTCTCCTTTCAAGAAAGAGCCTGCATTGGAATAAAGAAGAAAGAAAAAGGGACACACGGTGCTACAACAAGCCTTGCTCCAATCCATTGTTTCTATACAGAGCACTCCCCCTCCCCACACTACACACACACACTTAATCCATGATGTATCTAGAGCTGTGGTATTTTAGGGTCACTGTCTTCAGTACGTGTTTAAAGTATTGCAGGAACAAAACACTAATAAATAACTTTTATATTCTCCACTTCTTTAGTTGTGACATCTATAAAAGAGATAAAGGGGAGCTCTCTTAAGAATCCAGCCTCAGCTGCTTATCTCCTGTTTGAATAGTTAAATGCCAACTTGGTTATTACTCATGCTTTCAACTATTGCAGTCTTCTTCCTTGTGCAAAGACTTCTGCAGTGTGAGTACATGCAGCAGTTCAGACACCCAGCATGCATATGCCGGACTATCGGCAAAAAGTGAATGTGTTGGTCCCTCCCATTTCTATTTTTTAAGCGTCATGCTGCAGACTCTGCCATTCTTCCTACTTTCATGCACTTGTTAGTATCAGATAACATAGGCTTCTCTGTGTCTATTGTTCCATGGAGGGGGAAGTAAAGGAGAAAGTCTTTGAGAAGGTATCTAAAGAGAATGAATTCATAACAGTACTTTTTAGTTATCTGTTTAGAAGAATAACACAGAAAATTGTAGTCTGTACAAGTTCTTAGACTGTGTTGGGAAATACCTTTCTGTTACAAAAGTTTCAAGAAACATCTACTGAATCAGCTGTTTTTAGATTTGTTTTTGACCAACAGGAAAGGACTACTGAAGAATGTGAAGATGGATGTTACTGGTAATCACATATTAAGCTGGGAATTATTTTTTAAAAAGGAATGAAAAGCATTTGAGGGAACACTTCCTCCCATATGATTTCCCCTGAACACTGTGGCTTGGGAGATGCCATGATTATACACGTTTAGCAGCAAAAAAGATATCTGGGCCGATTCCAGACGGCCCTCTGCATTCCGAAACGTCGCGCGTCGTCGCGTGGAAAACGCGAAATATCGCGTTTTCTCGCGCGAGTTTTGCGCAACCTCGCTGTTGTAAGAAGCAGTATCTTCTCTAGGAGGGCACCAGTTTTATAGTGCCTCCTTCTGAGGGAGACATGTCAGGTACTCTTTAAGGCCATTTTCAGGAAATTGATTAAACTCCTTTTTGTTCTGCCAGGTATTTGGGAGATGGTTGGCCTATGGCTGTTGGACAATAGTTATCGTCAGATGTGTGCTATTAATGGTTCGTGTTGCACAGCTGCTGCCGAATGCTCGGTTTGGTTTCAATAAATGTTAATTTATCGTATATTTGTATAGTAAACCACCCTGAGGGCTCATTAGGGTTCAAAATAACAGGGTAGACCTTTCCAATATGGTTTTAGTCCTGGTTATGGGACTGAAACAGCCTTGGTTGTCCTGGGAGATGACCAGCTCTAGGAGATGGGTAGAGGGAATGTGACTCTGTTGATTCTCTTTGGCCTCGCAGTGGCTTTTGATACCATCAGTCATGGAGTCCTTCTGGACTGCCTTTTGGGACTGGGACTGGGCAATACTGTTTTGCAGAGGCTCCAGTTCTACCTTGTAGGTAGGTTTCAGAAGGTAGTGCTGGGGGACTGCTGTCTTGGTCTCTGGCCTGTGAGGTCCTGCAAGGCTCCATCTTGTCCCCCATGTTATTCAACAGCTACACATAAATGCTGGGTGAGGTCTGGGCACAAAGAGACCTTATCACTCCAGTCTTGGCTTCTCCATATTGGCTCCCTATTTGTTTTCAAGCCCAATTCAATATGCTGGTATTGACCTTTAAAGCCGCATGTGGCTTGGGACCAGCATACCTACTCCCATATGAACCTATCTGACCATGGAAGTTATTAACTGAAGTCCTGCTTCAGATGTTCTTAGCTTCTGAGATCAGGTGGTTGACAACCCAGAGGGTCTTTTTGCTCATGGCACCAAAACTATAGAGCTCTCTCCTTAAGGATATTTGTCTGTCTCCTTTAGTCACTGTCTTTCACCATCAGGTTCCCTCAAGGATCCCCTCCTGCCTGCTCTATGTTTTAATTACTTTTCTATGTGCTTTCAATACGTATTTTAGTTTTTGTTTTAATTGCTTTCATGAATTGTTTTTATAATATGTTTATATAGTGTTTTGTATTAACTGTTAGTTACCTTGGCGGCCTTCACTGGGCAGAAAGGTAGCATATAAATTTTGTAAATAAATAATAAATAAATAAACATTTTCAAGAACAAGATACGATTTTGGAAATGCAGTCTCTGGCAAACAGGGCTGAAAATTCACTAAAACCACAAACAGAAAGGCTAATGTAAAAGGCACTGAATTTATAGGGAATGGACAGTTCCACAGTGGGGTAACTGCCACCTCTTCACATGTGCAGCCCACTTCACACTACCTTTTCTGCACACACAGGAAAATCCAATAATGTAAACAAAGTCACTGAAAGACAATGTAATGTGCAAATGGTCTGGTTATTCCTAGCAGGTTATAAAAATGCAAGTTATATCCATGCAATAAATAAGGAAACCCAACATGGATACACAGGATTAGGAATCTGAAAACCCAAAGCATGTATAAGTCACCTCAATCAGTTTACCTTATACAGTTGACCACAACTTCCAAACATTATCTTAAAGGAGAGACTGCTGTTCTATGTTGCTTAATTATGAGACACAAAACTGGGTGTCATCAGCACCCAGCCTAAATTAAGGGATTAAAATCAATGGCCACTTCCTTTAATGCCTCCAAGTTATTCAGTACAAAAGCATAAGAATCTACTGAATGTTCTACCAGTACTGGCAGGATGGAATTCTAAAGACAGATGGAAGACAGGTGTCTAACCACAGATGCTTTTACAATAGCATCAGGAGTTAACTCTTTTGCGGGATCAGCATAGTTCTCTCATCAAGTGATCAACATGAGACTGAGGTTCTGATTCCAGTAAGGGCCTTTTGTGTCATAGGAGAGAGTCTTAGCATCAAAGTCTCATTTGAGTGGTCAGGAATCAGATGCTGTTATGGAGAAGGCCTGCCCAAATCTTCTGAATATGCACCGCCACAAGGTGGAAATGACTGCTGGCTAGTTTGGAAGAATAATCCAATTTTGTATTCTGTGTTAGATATCTACAGGACCTGTTAGAGAACTAAAGGTACCAAAGTTTTTTTAAGACAGAGGATTAGGAATAACTGAGGGGCTGTGGCTCAGTGGTAAAGGATCTGTTTTGCATACAGAAGTAGGGGTGTCCGCTTCAGGTTTCCAATTCGAGTTTTTAACCCAAATCGGGCTTGATTTGGGTAGATTCGGTAATCCCGAATTGACCCCAGCATTGCTGAGCCAAATCAGAAATACCGAAGCAAAGCTTTCCAAAGTGCTTCGTAATGTTTTGGAAAGCTTTGGGTAGAGCAGCAGCAGCCACAGCATTTTTCTTGCCATTTGCAAATGGCAAGAAAAGTGCTGCTTTGTTTTTACCCAATAGGCGGAGAGGGTTGTAGTGACTCACCCAAATCTTTTTCGGGTGCACACTTCTATATAGAAGGTCCCATGTTCAATCTATGGCATCTCCAGTTTAAAAAAGGATCAGGTAGTAGCTGATGTAAATGACATCTGGCTGAGTACATGGAGAGCTGCTGCCAGTCAGAGTATACAGTACAGGCCTTGACAGAACAATGGTCTGACTCAATATTAGGCAGCTTCATGAGTTCAATAACTATTACACCAATTTGATCAAGACGAGTAGTTGTGTTAGTCTCTCTATATCAGTAGAAAAGAGCAAGAGTTCAGTTGCACCTGTAAGACTAACAAAATTTGTGGTAGGGTATAAACTTTCGTGAACCACAGCTCACTTCTTCAGATATCTGTGGCTCACGAAAGCTCAAACCTTACCACAAATTTTGTTAGTTGTATAGGTGCTACTGGACTCTTGCTCTTTTCTATGCCAATTTGAGTTTGTGATGTTAGGTATATCCGATAACTTACAGCTGGAGTGGTGACTGGGTACAGATGATCAATGGGTTGAGAATGAGATACACAAGGATTTCAAGTGAATGCTGGGATTTCCTAAACTGAATAACACAAGGCATTGCTTAGCATCCTAAGAAGCATGGTTCTGGTGGTTATATATGTTACAGAACAGATGCACCGCAGAAATTTTTCTATCACACAATACAATTTTAACCAATAAAACTAAGCTGCAGAGGGGGACGTCTTTCACCTCCCCTCCATTCCTATAAAGCTTCCACAGTATCTACATAAAATCTGGGCCCTGGTCAGGCTCATCTGATCCAGCCAAGCTATTCTTATCACAGGAAACCAACTGTCTGCCGCCATCTTCATATTTGGCTCCAGTACAAACTTCCTCTCTTGAAGGAGCACACCTGTGGAGGTTACTTTCAGACCTAAACAACCTGCTGGGCCATGATTACTCTCTCTCCCTCCCTCTCCAGTCATATTGTAAAATTATTAAGAAGCTATGTTTTGAATAACAGAAGTTTAACCCTGCAAGAAATTTACAGGAAAAATAAGTGACTTGTAATTACTAATACTCTTAAGGGCTTCACAGCTGCAGTTTTGCAAGTAATTCTCCTGCATACATGAGACCTACTTTAGTTGAGCAAAACAGAAAAACTGTCCACTGGGTAGTGTGCATATGTGAGGTGGGGGAGATTAATATGTTTATTTAGACATTTAAGCTAACTTCAAATGGTATGTATGCACGTGGTATGGTATGGTATGTATGGTATGTATGTATAATGTGCTGCTATGTTTTTATTGTTGATTGCTTTATTTATATGGTGCTAATATATGTTTTAAATGAATGATATGTATTATTTATATTTTAATGGCTACTGCTGATGAATTGTGTAGTATGTTTTAAATTGTTGTGATCCGCCCTGAGCCCACTTGGTTGGGGAGGGCAGACTATAAATTTAAGTAAATAAAATAAAAAAATAAAATAAAAAACTTAAGTCCTTTCTATACAATCAGTACTGGAGATGGCTAAGTAATCACTGACCAATGGAACAAACCAAGCTTACCCTTTTTGTACCAGAAGTGGAGGATCCCCCACCCCAGCTCACATTTCCCGCCGCTGCTCCTGCCACCAGAAAAATAATGGGAGAAAAATAATGGGAAAAAAATCACAGTCAAATGACAGCATGATATCATTTCCAGGCTTCTCCTGGGAAACCTCTATGAGTTTCCAGTGATACCCAGAAGGGCATGATGTCACTTCCAGGTTTTCCCCAGAATTGATGTCATGCTGTCGTCTGATTGGGCCCCTTTTCCCCATGCCCCTGGACTCCCACTGGTTGCCAGCCACTGGCAACCTAGAACAAACATATAATCAAAGCATGCAGATGCTCACAAACTTATCCAACAGGCAAAGTGAGTGGCAGTGTTTTAGGACAATGCAGCTTGCATTTGTTCACATTCTTACAGCAGTACTTAAAGAACTATGCTAGCTGCTCATTTACTTCCAAGCAGACTTTGACCTATTCAACTGTAAATGGTTTCAGTTCAAGTTATCACAGGCAATGCCTTCATCCTAATAATCCTCCCCTGACTCCAAGATGAGCTAATGAAGTCCTGCTTCAGAATACAATAATTACAGAAGACAGGCTGACTCACTCAAATAACAGGGCCTTTTCTGTTATTGCTCCTCAGGACTAGTTTATCTAAGAAATCTGCTTATTCTTCTTCCTGCCAGTGTTCCACAGACATGCAAAGACAATCTTGTTCCATCACGTGTTAGGGAAATGGACATTTCCCTCTCTCCTATATTGCCTATTTTTGTTACTATATTGCAACAATAATTGTAAATTAATATAAACATCTACACTTGTTTTATGAAATAATTTTAATTTTTTATGCAATACCACTTGGTGAACCAAAATGGTGTGTTCATATGTGTCACACTTACATACATTTCTCGATGATTAACTGGAAGACTAAGTGATGGCAGCCCAGGCTCAAATACATGAGTGAACTAAACTGGGTGCCTGTACTTCCAGTACTGGCTCATAGCAGTACAGTTAGAAGAGTTATTTGATCAACTCTCCTTGTTCTCAATGAATTAGCACAGTGATAGCAGGCAAAATAAAAATGCACTGGTGGGAAGTATGGATAAGGTTTCTACGGATAAGCAAAGTCACTGTGCTTCTCCGTAATGGCCTTTGGCTACACACAATACATGCTTTTGCACCTTGATAAAGGAAGTCCAAGCATGCTAAAATGGGTGTTCAGTACAGATTTTGTGAAGTGGTCATTCCAGTGCTATATGATAATGCATTTTGAAGTGCTCCACTCTACAGAGTTTCTACACAATGCACTTTTGCATAAACATTCATCTCAACCTTTTGCAGAAGCAGGATAATAGAGTGCAGTACAACTATGTTATTACCATTTTACAAATGGAAACCTGGAGGCTGTAAGGAGGCCATTTGCTAAGGCCATAACAAAAACCGTATTTGAATCTAAGCTTTTGAGATCAAATCCTAATTTTCTATCCACGGGATCACATGGTCACTGCACTGCCGTTCTTCAGCATCCGGATTAGAGAAACCTCACATTGAGGCTTATAGTGCCATCCCCTACATACAGAAAGCCTTAGGATTCTGATAGTGCAATCCTAGGCAGACGCACATCCTTTTAAATCAGTTAATGTCAATGGGCTTAGAAGGATGTGACTCTTCTTAGAATTGTTCTGTATATATCAATGGACATTGGTTCTCAAGCTTTTCAGAGAGGAGTTAATTAGGAACTATTGGTGTCATCTAAAGAATACTTCCATGGGAGTAAGCCTCACTGAATAGACTAGAGAAGGAGTCTGAGTAGACTGGGTGAGGATTGCTTTCTGTGTCACTAAGTTGACAGCCTGTATGGTACAGAGGTTTGACAGTCAGCCTAGGATCTGGGGGACCCAAGCTTGAATCTCCACTCCGTCATGGAAGTTTTTGGGCTGACCTTGGGCCACTCATGCACTCTCAACCTAACCTACTTCACATGGTTGTTGTGAGGATATAGGACAGAAGATTTATGTAAGACACTTTGAGTCCCCATTGGGGAACAAGTTCGGCTATAAATGAAGTAAACAAATAAAACTGATTTTTTTACCTAATGGAGGTTCCAATCTCAAAGCAGTATGGCAAAAGTTTTCCACTTTCTTCCCCTTCCACATCATTGTATCCGTTTCTTCCCAACTGGAAGGGAAAGATTCCTGTTTCCAGCTGAGAGTAGGAATCTGAGAGGCATCCCCTTCATTGGGTAATTAGAGACCTTCTCCATCTCTAGTTTCTTATGTTCTATCCAAAGTTGTTCTCTAGAAGAAGTTGCTTAGATAGCCGTCTTGATGACACAGGCATGTGTAGGGATGCCACTTACCCACTTCCACTGGGAGTACTCTTGCCAATCCTCACCGCCACCTACTACTGTTCAAGTGAACAGTAAAAGAAAACGTGGAGGTAGAAACACCGTTGCACAACCATCACAATGTCATTTCTGCTGTAGGAATCCCCCAAGTCTCCATGTTAAAAACCACAAATGGGACTCCTAGAGTGTCACCAAGAACTGGTGATTTCACTTCCATTGCATGACACCATTTCTGCCTCTTCACCCACCTACCCACCTTCTCTTGCTGGTTGCTAGACCACTGCGCCAGCTTGCTCTTCAAACAGCAAGGTTAGCTATATACCACACATGGAAATTATAGATTCAAATTGCTATATATTATTGCAACATACAAAGGCTTTTACTATTGTATGTACATCTACTCTTTCCCTAGCTACCTGAAGAAGCCCTCTAACAGGCTCTTTCCTAGTTGCTTTTTCTCCATCCTTTCCAGCCTTATCCCCCTGATGAAATTAAGGTGGGTCCAGCTGATATCACGTTTCAGGCTCTGAAGAGGAGGTCTGTCTGACAATTTTTAATTGGCAGAACCCAGACGAGCCTCCAGTCTGTTCCTCTAAGACCCCATCCGAACTGTCCTGTCCGCAAGCAGGATGAACTGTTTTCCCTTTAGACTTTTCACCCGGCTGTTGTAAATCCCATTGGCATCTAGCCAAGGCCTATGCTAGACACAGCCATAATACAGTCATTTTTCTTCTGCCCTTCGCTGAAGGAAACAGCAGAAACGTTCTCCTTTCAAATAGTTTAACAAAGTGCAGATCCCGATAGAAGGTGACTCTGTAACCTCTCCAGCAGAAACCGTGGGCTTCGCTGCCCTGCACTCACCCAAAAGGAAGCAGAGGCCAACCCAGACCATTAAAAGGGAAGTGTGTATTAGGAATAGCTTTTATTGTGGCAATAACACACATAGACGGCTGCTCTTCTGGGCTCTGTCATATGAGAAAGGGTAGCTGAATGTGATAGCTTCTAGGGAAAAAAATTAAACCGATAAGAGGTAGAAATTAATTACCTCAAAATTGAGCAGAAACCATTCTGGATGATGGTAGGTGTGTGCAGAAGATACACTACCGTCACTCATATTTATCAGAGCATACCAATGACATTCTCCCAGCTAGTGCCTGAACTAGTGCTGGGATATTGTATTCAAACCATGACACACTGGGCAAACTCACACTCGCAATACGTGTAAGATCCTACAGAACTGGGCTGAAGTGGGAAAATCAGTTTCCTTTGAAAGGAAACCAGCAGTACTCAGTGTTGATTGGCTGGCACTTTGAGTTACAAAAGCACACCCCCTTACCTTTTGGAGAAGACTTCAAAATGTACAAAACACAAAATGAGGAACGCCTCAAACACCTGGCAGCCTCTCCCTGAGAAAACACTGTATGGTTCTGGCTGCAGGCTGGGCTGGGCCCAGTTGCATGGTGGGACCTGCCATGGGCACCTCACTTCCCCGTATCCCTCTCCCCACACTATTTCCTCTTTTCCTCCTCCTAGAAGCTCCCAAACCATCACATTTCCCTGTTTCGCAACAGCCGGGTGAAAAATCTAAAGGGAAAACAGTTCATCCTGCTTGCAGACAAGATGGTTCAGATGGAGTCTTAGGGTCTCTCTAGATGGGCAGGTTTTTATAGAGAATCCAGATCCAACTCAGGTTTCTGCAGCCATACAGCAGTTAAAAAGTAAATGCCTATAAAAATAATAAAGGCGAGCCTAAACAGCCTCAGAATGTTTCGGGGGGGAGGGGCTCCCCCTCCCCCCTCAAGCCTTTCCCCCATGTCAAAATAGCATGGGGGAGTCCCCCCATTTTTACTTCTCCACATGCACAGAATACTCCACATGGAGCAGAAAAGGGGGGGGGACCTCCCACTCATGCTACCCCCTCCCACCTACTACTGTTCAAATGAACAGCAGGAATTTCCCAAGCTGGAATTGGCCACACTACTTCCATGGCAGGGGAGGGACCCAAATATGGTTGTCCCAGTTCCTAGTCTGACACTCTAACCATTATATCACTAGGATTCTCCTTCTGCCAAAAGAAAGGAGAATTTTAACACATCAGGAGCAGCTATGTGATAAATCTCATGTGTTGCTCACATCCATCTGTCCCCTTCCTCCTCGGACTTCCCTAGTTTGCTGCCCTTGCTTCTCTTTACCTCCACCCTTCCATTGTCTACACTGAGATTACAAGCTCAAGGCTGGGACCTCTTTTTTTTTTTTTTGCTTATGCTGTATAAAGGAACAATGAATAACAGCCTAGACACCTAGGCAAACCAAAAAGTGTGTAGGGCAGATGTTTAATTCACCATCTCCAAAAAGTAGGATAAGACCCACAATTAAGTCACAATGCACTGATAGCTCAAGGGCAGAGACATAGGTCAGAAGCAACAACTCCAGGTAAATCAGCTTGCTGTATGAGAACTACTAGAGGGGGAACCATTAGGACTTGCACTGAGCATCTCATTCCCCCCGTATTATAACCACTCCAGAATTTACTGTGGACTAAGAGGCAAATTAAATTTAGCTATTGCTGTATTTCTGTTTAGAGAAGGAATCTTTAATACAGAGAAGTTCTCTGTATTAAACCCTGCACCTCTCTAAAACTGGTGTCTCCTGATTTCCATGTCCTCTGGATACGCCAGGAACAACCATGAGCAACTTGCTTCTCCTCCCATGAAAACAGCATGGCGCCTCAGAGCACAAAGAATAAAAGAAGAGGCTCCAGCTTTTTCCCTGGTCAACAGGCAAGACTTTGCATACCAAAGCTAAAATCAAAACAGAAATCTTGAATGAAATGGCAGAGGAGCGTTCTCAAGTCTTCACCGAGCAATTCATGTGCCAGTCCCTATCTCACCCATCCATCGTTTTGTGTTTCTATTAGGTTTCTTCAGAGTTAATGAACTCCAAATGGCTTCTTGTTCTGGTGTGGAGTTTGCATTGTCATTTATATCTTGTATTTTCTTTCTCCTATGCCAAGGAGTGATGACTCACTTGAATTACACATCACTAATAGCTAACAGAAATGTAATGGCATCCACACTAAAATGGCAATTATATCACCAAGGAAGCATGAGACCTCCTGGAGCTCCAGGAAATAAGCACGCAGTCATGTTTCTGGTGCATGCTGGGAAAAATGGAAATTGTGAAGTCGTCAAGAAGTGGGCATCACTCAAAGAATGCTGCCAGTGTCTGGCAGTGTTCCTAGAGATTGGTTTTGGAGCCAGCACTTTTATCAGTGATCATGATAACAACATAGAACACTTACTGATAAAATTTGCAACACATCTTCATATTTACCAGTCTCTATGACAATAAGAGATAATGGTCTGTTGAGAATAAATGGTTACAAAAAAAGCAAAAACTGTTTTAACAAGACCACTATGTGCAGGCTGATGTATCTAGCAAACTATGTTTATATGACACTTAGTGTTTCATTCTTTTTTGCCCTACTGGTATTTGCCAAATGTGGCATCCAGACATCAGGGACAGGGTGCTTTTCCCAGGAGCCAAAGAATGTGGGATCTTCTCCCGCTTTTCTTCTCCTCCTTGGAGGAAAGAGGGGTGTTTTTTTTAAAGAAAAGGGAACAAATGTGCCCCCAAATATTCTTTAAACAATCTCCAAAAGAAATCCACAAGCTCATTAATTCTGTGATATACAGTAAAAATGAATCAACTAAGAGTTCCCCTCTGTTAACAACATGACTCCCTGATGTGTCTGCTTGGGCACTCATAGAAAATTCTCTTGTAAAATAGTTCCTCAGTGTCCAATCTGAGGAATGTAGATCTTGCATATGGAGGTTTGGGATAGAGAAGGCAAACTTCCCAAGCATCAGTTGAGCAGCCTTTCCTTATATACATCTTCTAAAATGTTAAACTTATAATCAGAACAAAATGTGAATGTGGGCTGGCCAATCGGACAGCAGAGTTGGTGGTGCGATTCAAGAGAGTCTTAAGAGATGCAGTCACAATCTTGGGCAGAGACTGAGAGTCGAACCACACGATACGAATTACACGAGACCGAGCAAGTGTCAGGAGTCCTGTCTTACCCCAAATGCCCGTGTCCAGCATTCTATCAATGAGCACGTGTCCTGGTCCAGGCACGCATTCAAAATTTTCTACTCCAGTGTAGCCGCAATGGCGCGTGTACGCTGTCACGATCAGTAAGTTGGCAATGCAGAGCGTCCTTATTTCCTATATCTTCCGCTTCCTATTTTTGCAAAGTGGAGATGCATGATGGGATATCTTGGAGGAACGCGGAGAAAACCCGTGCCACTGCGAACACGGGTTCGATGGAGGTCCTGCAGTCCTGGTGCGTGTAGTTAAAAACAACGTTGGAACACGTGTAAGTAAGTTTTCGTGTCATTTGTGTGTAATTTGTATCGTGTGGTTCGGCTCTGAGTGAGAAGCTGCTAACAGGTCTTTTACCAATGTTTTCTAGTAGATCGCTCCTGTTGGCAAGACACTAATTAGATCCTTTGATGGGCATCACACACATGCCCTTTTCCCATGTCTTATGTTTGTCTAGAAATGGCTAGGAGAGGCAGAGCTGAGGGTGGTCTACAGTTAAGCTTGCCTAATGCTACAGTTTTGCCAACCCTCAGTTATTCAGAATAAAATTTTCCATGCCTTAGGGTTATTTAGTTTAAATTTGGGCTTTTATTTTAGTTTTTTTAAATGCCTTGACTATTTCTAAGGAAGAGATAAAGAATCTCTATGCTGCCTGGCCCATGTTCCTCACACACAACTCCATAACTATGTTGTAAGCAGAATGTTTTCAAATCACAAAGGGACTTAATTTCCTCATGAGAAACAGGAGGAATGATAGGAGTATGTACTTGTTGGCAGGAGAGTAAGGGCCATATACCATAGTGGCAGAATACGTACTCTGCAGGGAAAAGGGCCAAATTCCATCTCTTGTATTTGTAGCTGAATGGTCTCAGGTAAAACATCTTAGAAAGCCTTTGAATAAGAACCATTGCTAAACAGATTAGACAATGCTGGATACCATGAATGGTTTACTTCAGCATAAGACAGCTTCATAATCTCTCATTAACCCATGCAATCATTGCGGTCATCTATGGAGGCCCTGCTTTGATTCTCCTCATCTTCTGAGATCACACGGGCAGCAACCTGGGAAAGGGCCTATTCCGATATGAGGAGAGAATCCCAACCCTTTGTCATTAAGTGTCAACACACACACACACACGCACGGGTTACAAACTTAAATGGTTTTTATTTAACTTCTTCACACGTGTAAGGAATCTCTACTCACAGTTCTTCTAAATAATGAAAGGAGAGAGTGCATCTTTTATGCATAAAGGCGCTTGGTGGAGCTTTGTAGACCCAGTGAATGTGGTGGGGGGAAAGAGATTAATTGCTCCTCTCCTGCTGCGGTGTGACTAAACAAAAGAGGAAATGGCCCTAACAAGTTTTGGCGGGCTCTGAATGCCCCACGAACTGAAACCTGTGGGGTAAGTCACTACAACTCCCAAGATGCACTTCTCTTAAAACTATAAGCATTCATTCTAGTCTAGTACATACTGAGTAATATATTCAGCTTGCTGCTGGAATAGTGCAGGGCCTTCTCAGTAGAGGCACCAAAAATCTGGAACTCCCTCTTCAGGGAAATTCATTTGTCCCCTTCCGCTGCTGTCGTCAGTCAGTGGGTGAAGACTTTTTTGTTTTACTTGGCATTCCCTCAATGATCCCCTCTCCCTCCCCAATAGTTTAACTGTCTTTTTTATATTTTGTATTCATTTTAAACTCTGGTTTAAAATAGTTTTAATTATGTATTTGTGTTCTGATTTTAATGGTTCTTAAGAAGAGATTTTAATTCGTAATTTGGTGGCCCTCTGAGGGTGGAAAGGCAGGGTAAAATCTTGTAAACAAACAAAAATAAATTCATAACACAAAAGAAAATCTAAGGACGTTCGCAGATACCCCATTCCTTACACAGTGAGCTCATATTTGTTTCCCATTTGTGATACACATTTCACCCTTCCCTTCTGTTACAGGGATATTGAATTTTTAATCATTTCACCCATGCTACACATCAATGAAGTCCGACAGCCACACATCTTAATGCAAAGAAAAACTTAGTTAGCTATGCTTCCTTCTGCATAACCAATGTACCTCCTTATTCAGCATCTTTGCTTTCTAAGATTTTTTTAACAAACATGCTCATATTTTTGCTTATCAGCGATGGAGGCCCAGCATAACAGGTACAACCAACTACCTGAAAGAACATGAAGGGTAGTCCTTCTTCCCAGAATTATGACTAGGTCAAGTCTGCTGGCCCCCCAAATCCTTCTCAAGTATAAGGCCCGAAGAGGGGCAATGACAGCTAGAAGAACATGAAGGAGGGAAGCACTAAAACACACACACCCCTCCAAGTATATTATCTATGATTGCCAACAGGCCTGGAGAAAAATGTCCTGTGGTTTTAACAGAGGTTTGATTTGTGGAAATGGGCAGCTGAAGCTTTTCATGGCATGGAGGTAAATAATACTATCTGTTAAATGTCATCCCCTTAAGCCTTTATTAAAGAGACAGGGCATTTTTTTCCCTCCAAACAGCTGGCATCCCTAGTTATGAACTATTTGTCTGGATTCCACAGCCAGACTCTTGCGGATGAAAAATTAAGACAGTTGTCATGTCCTCTAAAAAAAAAAAAAAAAGTTTGGAACCTTCCTCTGGAGAAAGCGTCACTTAAGGTGGAGGAGTACTTTAAGCCCAATTTAACAGAGTAGGAGGATCCAGGCCAGTTGTATTAATGTATGCAATTCCCAATCGTCTTGAAGGGTCAAGGCCTTGGGGAACAGATTCTCCTTTTGTTTTCTGTGGTGGAGAAGAACTAAAAAGCTGACAAATATTTTCACTTTGGCAGGCCACCAGATGACATCAGACCTACTTCTCTGCTGCACTGAGGAAGGAGTGAGATTAGCCATGGGGCCATGGGAACAATGGCCCCAGCTCCCAACTAGCTATGGGCCCACTACCTGAAGCCTGCCAGCTTGGTGGCCATGCACCTGTGTGTGCTCGCTCCCTCTGGGGCTTGGTGAGTAGCTGCCTGGCTCAAGACTCACCTACCTGTTCTGGGGCTTGGGTGCATGACTTGGCAGCTGCCATGCATACTCCCATTTCACAAGGCAAGGGCTGAGCATACAATAGCTCGGGCAGGGGGCAGGGATGTGAGAGGGCAGTTTCAGTGATTCTGGGTCCCCAACTTCTTCAACTTTTGCCCTGGGTCACAGAATCAATAGTACCGCCCCTGCACTGAGGTTTTCTAAACTTGTAAGATCTGGTACTACTGGTCATGATCCAGCAGCAAACTAGCCAAAAGACCTGAGGCTAAAGCTGTGATACACTAAAGGGAATAGGGGAGCAGTAATTCTCTTGGGTCAAGTGAGGCAGGCTAAACTGGCTGGTAAGGCAGCAAGAGTTATTAAGGCTGCAGTCCTAAGAACACTTTCCTGGAAGTAAGTCCTGTTTACTAAAACAGGATTTACTTCTGAGTAGCTCAGATTTGGATTGTTTCCTTAAGCAGCCTCACCCAGGCAGATAGCAGTTGATACCAAAGAAAGGGGGCTGTGGAAAGAAGCAGAGAAATCAGAAGCAAGGGAGGAAAGACACGGAACGAGGGCTATAGAGAAACTCACAGTAATAGGCCTGGAAGTCAGTTACTCAGGGGTTTATTAGAAACTTGACCCTGACTCAGCAGGTTTGCTAAGAAGCTGAGAAGTGCCACTTGAACCAACTGGGAATATGTTATTTTGGTTCCCACTCTTGATCTCACAGCTGGGTCATACAGTCAGTAGTGCCTTTGATTAATGATCCTGCAAATAGGGGGTCAAATCCAGCGGAAGCTTACAAGACCTTCTTTGAAGGTTAATTAAGACCATTCTATAAACATTCAGCTGCAAAGCTGAAACTAGAATTCATGTCGACTGAACATAAATCTACTGCATAGTGTTAATCCACACTAATTATAAGTGTATTGTTGTCTTTAACACGCATTTTGAAATGTAATATGGATGTATGGAAAAATCAGATAAGGGAATATGGGTATGTGGGATGGGATATGGGAATAAGGAGTACAGATGCTCTAACATGCACCTGTTCAGTTCCCGTTCTGCAGGTTGTGAGCATGGAGCTGAGTTCTGACTGACTGTTTTGAGGCCCGTAAGAGAACCATATCCCTGTTCATTAGGCCACTCCTTTTTTTATTATTTTATCAAAATAAAAAAGGATACAGAAAGAAAAAAGGAGAGGGGAGGAAATGATAAGGTCAAGAAGATTTTACAACTGTTCGCTACAAGAGTTGTTAAAATACAGAGTGCACAAAAACTTAACCTTTTTCAATGTTTGTCAATATAGCAATGGAGATTACAACCTTTATTAAATCCGGTTCCTATGTATTTCCCCTCTATACTACACATACTTAATGCATACCTCCTCCTTCTCAACATTCAGTAATAAAAATTAATGATCAAAAAGGAAAGACTCCTCCTTTCATTATTACTACAGTATTTCAACTTACCTCTTAATATAACTAATTAACATAACTTTTAGTATAAAAATCATTTATACTTATCATTAACTTTATACCAATATTTCCATATCCTACAATCAATTTCACCAATTATATATTCAAACATTTTCACCCTTATCAAACGATGACCTCTTATAAACTGTGTACAATGTGTCAGTATACAATCTTGTTCAGATTTGCAAGACATACAGAGCAATCCAATGGAGAGTTACTCCAGTCTAAGCCCATTGACTTCAATGGGCTTAGACTGGAGTAACTCTCCATAGGATTGCATTCTAAAACATCTTGTATATTCTATTCTTTGTAAGCAAAATAATTTCCCCATTTCTCTTCAAATTCTCTAATTGGTCTTCTATTTATATAACTTGTCAATTTTGCCATCACTGCATATTCTGCCATCTTGTCTTTCCAGATTTCCCTGGTTGGGCATTTTTCTTCTTTCCATTTACATGCAAATGTCACTCTTGCCGCTGTCAGCAAATATCTAAATAATTCATGTGACGTTTTATCAATATTTTCTGGTATTATTCCCAACAAGATAGTCTGGGGTTTCATGGCAAAATCGAATTTTAAGATTTTTTGCATTTCAGCATGTATATCTTTCCAATTTTTTTTCCTTTTTTTCCATGTCCATCACATATGATAAAAGGAGCCATCTGTTCTTTACATTTCAGCATGACCCTACATATTTCTTATCCATTTTCTCAATGTCTTTTGGTGTGATGTACCATCTGAAAAACATCTTATACCAGTTTTCCCTTAGAATTTGGTTTGTCGTGACCTTTAGGCCTTTTGTCCAAAGATTCTCCCACTGTTGAAATGTTATTTCTTCTCCAAAATTTTGCATCCATTTTATCATGCAAATTTTAACTTGTTCTATTTCTGTGTCATATTGAAGTAAAAGTTTATAAATTTGACCCAGAATGTGCTCCTTCTTCTGTGTGATTATCTTCTCAAAATCAGTAAGATCTCTTAACTGTTCTCTGTAAACTTTAAGAGCTTCTTTTAAACTGGAGACCACCTGGAAATATATCAACCATTGTATTTTTATTCCTTCATCTTGAATTTCTTGCCATGATTTTATCTTTCCTTGAGAGTTTATCGTATCTTCGTAAGTTACAAAGTCATTGTTTTTTCTCTGATTCTTATCACAGAAGGCATCGATTGGTGAAAATATTGGCAATATCAGTGGACTAATTCTCTTTCTAACCGATTCCCAGATTTGAATCAGGATGTCTCTTATAACATGATTTTTTTGTTGTCTCCTTGTTCTTGTCACCAAAAGGTGATTATTTGGCCCATCTGATAAATCCACCACCTCTAGTCGTATTAATCTGTTCTTAGGGTTTCTTATCCAGTCTGTAATCCAAACTAAGCCAGCTGCTTGATAATATAACTTGATATTTGGGACCGCCAGCCCTCCTCTACTTCTTTCATCTTGTAGTACCTTGAATCTTACTCTTGGTTTTTTGCCGTTCCAAATAAATTGATTTATTTGTCTCTTTCAGTGTCTTATCTTCTATGCTGATTGGTAGCATTTGGAAAAAAAAGTTAATTTTTGGTCAGATATTCATTTTAATTGCAGAAATTCTTCCAATCCAGGACAGCTTTAACTGGACACTCCTTGCACATTTGCAATGGCAGGGTACAGTGCACTGCCATTGGCAGCATTTCTTACCTGCACACTGTCGACCAATGGGAGTCTTACTCTTTCTCCTTCTCTACAGGGCTATTATAATCGCTTTTCCTCGGAAGCAAGGTGTGCAGACAACAACCAGTCTAAACATTGTATTCTGTGATTCACAAAGGTCTTATAATATGGATCACTCCTCTAGGCCATTTTGCACGGTCCCGGTCAGTAGGAACCCTAATATGGACATACGTTCCACTATTTGACTGATGGAATTAGCTATATTTGTTTTTTTATATTTGTTTTATATTAAGTGAACAATAGTTTCATGCTAGCAATCCAGTCGCTCATACGGCCAACTACATAATTTTTCCAGAGGAGTTAGCCATGTTAGTCTGTAGTTCTAAAATAGTAAAGGGTCCAGTAGCACCTTTAAGACTAACCAACTTTATTGTAGCATACGTTTTTTGAGAACCTCAGCTCTCTTCATCAGATGCATCTAAAGTTGGTTAGTCTTAAAAGTGCTACTGGACTCTACGATTTTACATAATTTTTGAAATTTTAATTTCCAAATTAATACTTCAAAACATTTTTAAACTTCATCTAATTTCTCACCTAGAAAACTACTCATTAACATAGGGTTAGATTCTGTGCTTGTATAGATGGATATTCTTTACCTTCTTCCCTCACCAGCCCTCCTTAGTGGAAGAGGGAGGGGACATTTTGCCCAGTTCTTTCCCCTTACTGCAGACTTCCTCCAAACAATGCGAGTCTTGTCCATCAGGGCCCCCTGAGCCCTGGTGTCATCTTTTCAAGGGTTTCAGGGGGCTGCTGGGAAAAGGGAAGGCCTGAGAAGATCTATCTCATAGGACCAAAGCAATTCTTTTCAAAATGTAGGACACTAACACTGTTGAATGATGTGCATCCTAATACATATAAGGGTGAAATTATGCTGTCCAGATACAGAATGGAGAGAAAAGAAATTCAAAAGAGACATTTTTATATAAAGGAAGAAGAAAGATACTACAAGTATAAATAGGTACAGCTGGAAAAAAATGGAGCTGTATTCAAGCATCAAACAAAGCATTTAGAATCAACAGATAGGCTATTGGTCATGCCAACCACAATGTCCAATAGGAATTCAGAGATAAAGCTTAGAGATTACTGGATCTGTGTCTTTCAGCACAAGTTTTATCCAGCACACATGGACAAGGTAGACCAGGGGGTTGGCAAGCATGAGCCCATTGATTCACTGCACATTGCTGCTACGTGGATTGCCTAATGTGCAAACAGGGCTTGGGAATGGGGGTGGAAAAAAATTTAAAAAGAAAGAGCAGCAGACAAATGATAAGTCAATAGTATATCAACAGAGGCAAATAAAAAAGAGCACAGTCAGATCAAAACCACTTTAATCAAAGGGCAGCAGATGGTTTTACAATAGCAAATGCAAAACAGATATGGATTAAACAAAATAAAAGTTTTTGGCTGCTGCCTAAATGCCAACAAAGAAGGTACCAGGAGAACTGCACAGGGCTTGGTGTTCCAGAGACATGGGCCGTTTCCACATGGCTTACCTTGTTCCAGAAAACAGCAAAATCTCGCATGAAATCATGTGAGAAGACGCTGTTATCGTGCAAAATCATGCAAGAAGACGCGATAACAGCGTCATTTTGCTGTTTTCCGGAACAAGGTAAGCTGTGTGGAAACGGCCATAGCATCAAACCACACAAGACAAAATACACTTGAATTATACTTGAATTACACTCAAATACACTCGAATTACCTGTGTAATTCAAGTGTATTTTGTCTTGTGTGGTGAGACCCATAGTGTTATAATTTAGAAGGCCTATCTCTATTTACTGCCATCTTACTTCTGTCAGCTGCAGTACCCCTGATGGAAAGAGGTTTATAAAGGAGGAGGCAGCTTTTCAAAAACCCTCCACTCAGACAAACAATGGCATTAAGTTCAAAGTGAATACAAGTGATTTTAGGTACAAAGTGTCCTGCAAATGTATCTCAGCAGTCTCTTTAAGGTTGTGCAAATGGTGCCAACCACTCTTCAGTTAGGGTTCCCAGGTACCCACCAGTGGCAGGTAATCTCCCAGCATTTGCTCCATTGCCCATCAATTGCTGGTGATATGTAGGAGGTTACAAGCTTCCCAGTGATCACTCACCTTTGCCAGGCAACCCAGGCAAGCATATGGCAGGTGCTCTCCTAGTGGGGTGCGATGACATCACTTCCTGAAGTGACATCATAGCACTGGGACTGGCAGTGTACACATCCCCCTACTCCCACTGGAAGAGTATGAGGACCTAACCTCAGTGGAGCCAGTTCTGGGGGAGGCAGCAGAAAAATTCCTTCCTATGTACTTGCCAACCTCATGTTCAAGAGTACAGGTTGTCTTAGCACAGCACAGCCCTGCCATCCAAGCTCAGATCCTGGGACAGACTATATTGTGGACATGGACCTTTGGGCATTTTGGACTCAAGCTCTTTAGGGCTTGAAACTCTAAACTGATCCACAGGATAGTGCCATGCAGAAGCAATGATGGCAGAAAAACCATTACTTGCTGTCATCATAATCAAAGAGTAGGTATTTAAATGAGTTATACGGTTTATTCATTTACATGTTATTTCAGATGTTCAGATGAGCGAAGCTGCCATGGCGGAGCACAGGGAGGGTGGTTTCTATGAGTGGTTGGGGGAAAGTGCCTTGAGTTAGTGACTGATCCATGATAGACATCAAGGACTCATTTATGCAACGTTGACATGATTTTAGCAGCAAAGGACTGGTGATATTTTAGGACAGTCCTGTTATTGACATGGTGGCCAGGAAGTCTTTAACTACCCAGGCAGAGAAGCTGCAACATGAATGCCACGATGTTGCAAAAAAAATGGGGAAAAAATCACCTACTGAGCCTATACTCTGAATTTAATAAGACTTCTACTGGAGAACCTGGTAATTTATATTCCTGAGAATCTATTTATTTTGAAATAAGAACAAGTTCCTAAGCCCAATGGAGTGCAAAAAAACCTTACGACATGCTTTCTTAAATTCCTAGAAACTAGAAGGCACTTTAAATACTCAGTCTTATTTCTTCATTTGACGTAGCTTATTCTCACCAATGGTATTAAATAATAATTCCAGCTTTTCCAACTGTGTAACCAAAATAAAGCCGACCAATAGCACAAATACATATACATTAACCAGACAAGTATAGTTTCGTCCCATCACAGCGCAATACTCTAGAATCTCTGATCTGGCCTTCCTAAAAATCTTAATAATTTCCGACCCAGCCCACCACTTGAAATGGGCATTGTATTCCTTAATTTCTTCCATACCCACAGGTAGAACTGCTTCCTCGTTGTAAAATAACTTGTCCAGTCATAAACACCAACCCCTTTCAAAGCCAGTGTTAAGTCCTCTGAGCTATATGGCTTCGGATCAGCCGTTATCAGCCCCCACACCTGCCCTGCCAGGAGGTCTTTATTTAGCACTAACATTCATCACCCGGGCTGAGCACATAAATAATGCCATTAGCCACTCCAAGCTGTGATAAAATTAGCAGTGTAAACAGAGAAAGTAAATGACCTTAGTGGAAAACCATTGTTGATCCTGACCCAACACTTACAAAGGAGATTAGTCAGAGAAGAGCAGGGCAGGATGACAGGGGCTCCTGGGGACTGTTTAAAAACCTGAGTCTCCAGAATGTTTATTCTTAGGAAAAGATCTAATTCCCTTTCGGTGCTTCATAAGATTCATGGCTTTCAAAAGGGGAGGCGTTACGTTTAGTTCCTAGCTGACATCTGCCAGCTTAGATATCTTGCTTCCTTTGTGCCCCTCAGCTATGAATCACTACCCTCCCCCCAAAAAACACACCCTTTCCAATTTGCTGATGAGCAGAAAGTGTAGAGTTTACTCTTCTGCAGCAGTCTGTACCTGGAATTCCACCCCCCCCCCTCCACACACACCCACACACACACTGCAAAAAAAAATTGAACCTGGAAAATGGGAATCCGTCACAACTTCAGCAAAGGGACATGACGCTGAATTAGGAACTGTTACATTTGGGAAGGCTTACAAAAAAATTCTTTTCCTTGGCTGGAGGTTCCTTACATTTGTACAAATATTTGGTAGAAGCTGCTTCATATAGTTTGCATGTGGCAGCTTAATGTATACAGTCGCTCCCATAGAGGTCCTGTCTATTACATTTTTTTTAGCCCACCCTTCTCCAGGGAGCTCTGGGTGGCATACAGGGATCGACTCATCTCCTCAACTATCAATTTAATTTCATGCACCAAATGTGTCAACAGCCTTAATTTTATAAAGAGCTTCTGTGACACCTGTACATGTGAAAGCCACCATAGCATATGAAAGCAAGCTCCTACAAAGCATTTGTAGTGCCTATGCTGGACTTTGTTAAAAAGAATGCTTCTCAGTCGTTCTCACAGGGTGCCTCCGCCAGCATGTTATGGACACCAAAGGGAGTACCTCTACCATACGGCTGCTTAGAACTTGGATGGCGGAAACTGTTTCTCAGTCACTTCAACTTCTTTCTAATTCAGAGCATAACAAGGAACTTGAGCAGACTTATAATACATTTTATAATACATCAACTGGAGTGCCCTGACCTGGATAGCCCAGGCAAGTCTGATTGCGGAAACTAAGCAGGGTCAGCCGTGGTTAGAAATTGGATGGGAGACCTCCAACAAAAACCAGGATTGAAGAGGCAGGCAAGGGCAAACCACCCGTTAGTCTCTTGCCATGAAAACCCCACCAGGGGTCACCATAAGTCAGTTATGACTTGACGACACTCACCATCACCACCATTAATTGGATCTTCCACTCTTGTCTACAAAAGAGAGGAACAGAAAGTAATGCTTTTTCCATATTTCGTATTACAACCTCAACCAAAATGACCCATGCTGCAACCTGACAATGAAGCATGAGAAAGCTAGTGGGGCTTTTTCAGCCCTTTTGTGTGTGCCACTGTGAACCTCTCAACAACATACTGCAGAAAGCTCACAGCAGGGCAGAAGGGAGGGAATCTGTACCTGCACAATGACCTAAATGAACAACAGTTAAGGGTAAGTGCAGCCCTGTTTTCATCTATGGTCTTCAGTGCTATCCCACATTGGGAAACTAGCAAGTTACTCACCATAGAGGTGGGGTGATGCTCTCAGATGAAGAGAGATTGTAGGACCGCTTGACCTACTGGTGTCTCTCTTCTAGAGTTTATATTCACTGCATAGTGCTGACAAAAGTATCCACTGAAGACCATGTAGCTTCCCGGCAGATGTCCATCAGTGGCACCCCTCGAAGGAATGCAGCAGAGGCAGCTTATGCCCTTGTTGAATAGGCACAAATGGACAAGGAACTTGAGCAGACTTATAACACATTTTAATAGTAAGTACTACCCATCTAGATATAGTCTGAGATGACACAGCTTTCCTTTATTGGAGCCAGAATGGCAAACAAAAAATGCAGAGTCCTTCTGAAAAGATTGAGTTCTGTCCATATAAATTAAAACAGCTCTGTTTGCATTCAACGTGTGTAGTGTACGTTTTTGGGAAGTTTTTTGGGTTGGGAAAAAACACAGGGAGGGTTATGGTCTGAAACATATGAAATCTGGACACTTGGGTAAAAACTGCAAACTAGTATGCATCACCACTTTATCAGGATACACCTGTAGGAAGGGGGGGATCCACCCTTAGTGCTTAGAGTTCACTGACTCTCCTGGCCAATGTAATAGCTAGCAAGAAGGCCACCTTAGAGGAAAGGAGAGGCAAAGGGTATGTTGCCAACTCAAACAGTTTTAACATCAGTCTGGCTAAGACCAGGGAGAGGGACCATTGTGGTACCAGAGAGGCCCTTGGAGGATACAGGTTATATAATCCTTTCAAAAACAATTTTGACAAATAGTGTGAAAATATCATTTTCCCATCTGCACCAGTGTGGAAAGCAGAAATGGCAGCTAAGAAGAAGCCAAACCCAAGGTTTGCAGGGATATTAAATAATCAAAGACATTAGATAAAGAACAGGTGTCAGATGCTATCCCTTTATCATCAGCCCAAATCACAAACCTATTCCACTTAAGGATATATGTAAGATCTAGTACAGGGTCTGCAAGCAATTAGTAAGACATTTGCCACTTCATGAGAAAAACGCAACCTTAGTGTTCGAGGAACCATGGGGTCAGCTGTAGGCTGCCTAGATCAAGGTGAAACATTTGACTGAAATAAGTCAGGTACCAATGGTAATCTATGTGGGCACCATGTTGGGAACTCCTGTTCTATTGCATTTAACATTCTGTATTTTATAATGCTTGTAAAGTATTCTTCCCATGCTTCTCAACATGGCTATATGTTGGTGTACATGCTTTCAGCATCTGAGCCTCAGCCCGAGAACTTTCTGTGAGCCCTCTCTGCCACTGGTGAGTTTGAGAAAATGGGATGAAAATGAGAAAGTTATTCTGATGTATATGACCCTCTTGAATCTACAATGGCAGGGTATGTTATCACATACATGTGGAAAATGGGACCAAAAGCTAAAGGCAGAAGACAGAGAGAGGATCTAGACAGGCAGAGGGCAATTTCAGGGGTTGCAGGACCTTCGTAGGGCAACAGCCACGAGAGTCTGGACATTACAAGTGAAGAAGGCAAACCTGAGTTAAAGTTAAAACGTAAGAACAGCTGGGGTGGGGGGGAAGAAGCCAAGAAAAAAAATGGGATTCCAGACAGTGTAGTGTTACCTTTGAGAGTTCATCTTACTTGATTTGTGGATTGGCTTGCTTGCAAAGGGTACAGCCCCTATCTACAGCACAGTACGCTTGCTCTTTGTGGCAATTCATGGTCCAGACTGTATAGAGTGACGGTAGAGGGGCGGATGAATGAATTCTCGTATCTTGCTGGTCTTTTCATCCCTTTCAGTAGTACGATGCTATGTTATTAAACCACAATAGCCGCTTGGATGCTCTGCAGCCGGTTTCTTTCCACAATTGCCCCAACATCTGCTTTTCTATTCTTCTCCTGGAACTGATTGCTAACACTGTAGATGGTTAAGATCAGTCTCCTAATTGCAAGCACATGGGAGGCAGGCTGCGCCCAAGAGGATGGGGAGAGCTGTCTCAGGAAATGCAAGCAAGCTGTGACGCGTGTACAAGTCACATTCGCTTTCCGGATGTGTTGCTGATTGGGGTTCTTGATCCAAAACAAACATTACCTAGTCTGCAGCATTTGGAGCCTCCGTCCCCTGCTTGCAAGTGTCAGGGTCTGGAAGGAGCTTTCGTTATGCAAACAGTAACGCTACTCTGAGAGTGTGGCAGCGGAGGCGGCGGCAGCAAGGGAAAGCAAATTATTGTTAATCTCTCCTTACTCACACTACCAGCTTACTCTGTGCTTCAGAATCAGAGCGGTCCAGCAAACCTTCAATGCAGCTGTGTTGAAAGTTATCACTACAGGCATTTGATGAAGGCCAAACAGGAACAGTGTTCACTTCTGCTCTAGAAATGAGTAAAAAACAAGCCTTGATATGTGACACCCCCCCTCCAAGTTAGATTGTTTAAAGCGACCCATTTCTGCCCCCCCCCCCCAACCTTACCCTGCAGTGTGTGGCTTGGCTCACTTTCTCAAGTCATCATATTGGTACTGTTCTGCAGGCATTTTGGTGCAGTGGATCTTGTTTGCCTGTGTAACACACACTGTGATCTGGATATGAGCATTAGGGGATGGCATGACCTGCTAGTGGATCCCTTTCCAGTGACTCTATGATCTGGAAAACAGACTCAGTTGTCAGTGCTCAGCCATGTGAAGTGGTGGGTAGGAGGCACACGTCACAGAAATGAGAGGATGCTCTGTACTGACAAACATGGGTGAGGAGTTAGAACTGATCTCCATCCACATTGTGGTTTGGTCCTTTGTGGAACAGCCTGCACTGCAGAGATCAGGAAGCCTTCCACTCACACTTCTGTTGTTCTACAGAATGTAAAAAAAAATGGGATGGTTCAGAAGGGCATGTTCATAAAGGGAATAGGCCTGTAGTGTATTGCATTATTTACTGTGTATATTTCCTTTCTGGAACTGCACTGTTCTCTATTTTTTTTTTTAAAAAAATCCAGTTTTTGCATCGTTTAATGGAAGCTGTATACACTGTTTTTCTTTATTACATTGTTTTCTACTTTGGTAATCTGTTTTGAGTCTCAATGAGAATGATGACCTTATAAGTAAATCAAATCATTCAATCAAGAAAAGGAGTCTTGGAGCGTGGCAATCCAGAAAAGCTAAACCTTGAGACCAGTGGTTCAAACAGCTAGGAGGGTTGATGGACCAGAGCAAACGTGAAAAACACCAGAGTGTAAGAAGAATGAGAGCTAAACTACAAGAGACAAATTACACGAGGACATGCATGTTAGCTGGGAAACTGAGTTTTAAAAGAGATCAGAAGGCTCTGTCAATTTACCCTCTCTAAAGAGCCAGATCGCTCCTCAGAGGGTTTATTTCCTCTTCTCCTCCTAGAAGGGGAGGTGAAACTGACATAGCCTAGGGGAGGCAAAGAGGAAATTAGCAAACCCTCTGAGGAGGGATCTTTGCTGGCTCTGTAGAGAGAGGAAATTGACAGAGCCTTCCGACCTCTTTTAAAACTCAGCTTCCCGGCGAACATAGCGACTCCCTTCACGTGCTCCTCCTCGTGTAATTTGTCTCTTCTAGCTTAGCTCTCAGTACAGGAAGAAACTTACAGAGCAATCCTGTGTGCAGTTACTTGTGTCGAAGCCCATTAACCTCAGTGGCCTTAAACGGGTGTAACTGTGCCCAGGACTGCACTGTTCGTCTTATCCTGTGTCACAATTTCAGTGTTGTAGATGAGACAGGAGGAGAATAAGAACCCACACTGCAGGAATCAGAGAGATTCTGCTTCCACTTTGCAAGATCGTATCCTTCACCCTCCCTCCTCAGACAGCATCTCTTTTTTTGATCTCTTACCGAGGCTGACAGTCTGTTTTCGTTACAGCGAAAGGGAAACTGTCAGACATCATGGCCATCTTTGCTGTCGTTGTACACTGTCTCGCTGCAGACACTGAACATCACCTCTCTCTCTCAGCACTACCTTGCTTACGCTTGGCGCTGAAGCAGCGTCTGCATTTGAGGAGCCGACATCCTCCGAGAATGTTTCCAAGCACTCATTTCTCGCTCCAGTCTAAATTACCCTGTAGTTAGACACTGATCTGGCTCAGATAAAATAATTGTAAGATTGCTTTGAAGCCTTTGTTCCCAATGAACATTTTGATCCTTGCTGGCTGCCTCGTACTTGGCTATTTGGGATACTGTCTGGAAAAGAAGCAAAACACTTAAGCATTCCAAGTGCTGGTGGATTTCAGTTTATTTGCAAGGATCTGGAATCCTCCTGGCCTGAAAATTCATTGGGATAAGACTATTTTTTTTCCTGTTACCCAGGGCTTAGCTTGCGGGCATAAACACAAACAGCACAAAGCAACACTGTGGTATGAGTGACCAAGAAGCTTTGCAGCAACCACATATTTTTTTTTAATTTATAGCTCGCCTTTCTCGCTGGGACTCAAGGTGGATTACAAATATGATGGAAAATTTTCAGTCAGTCTGTAAGTGGATCAGAAGATATGAGAACAATATTTGACCCCAACACAGCAAAGTTTCCTAGAAAAAACAAAATAATGCAGTTATCTAGCGTTCACGCACCCAAAGCTCTAATTCTGTCTGCTTATGAGAAGTAAGAGCAGTAGACTAGCTGCTAGTACTGAGTCTGGATGTGGGAATCCAAACTCACTGCTTAACTAAGTCTATGGAGTGGCCTTGGGCCAGTTGCTGGATGATCTGGGTGACCTTTCTAATGTGAGAGGGTTGCTGAGAACAGAATGGGGAAAAGCCATGCATGCCCCCTTGAGCCTCTTGGAGGCAAAACAGCAGAACAAGCTGCATTTAGTCTTCAGAAGTCTGTTCCTAAGTAGAGGCTGTCTTTCTTTGTCAATGTTGTGCTATACAAGACATTTGCAGAAATCCAATTACTGTGCACAATAATTGTCATGTAAGCAGGTAAACAATAAATATGGGCCAGTTTATGAAGCTTCACAATCAAGCATAATAAAATGATTAAACCTGAGGGGTTTGCAAGAGAACTGAAAACTTCCAAATTCTAATTGATTAATTACTGGTAATCTCATGCTTTATACTCTGCTAATTTTGTTCATGTTAGAGTACCAAGCCCTCTAATAATACTAGCCAACCATAACAGTCTTGTTTTGGAGAGGGATCCCATGATTTCATTTCATATTTTGAATTTTGAAAAAAAGAAAGAAAATAGTCTTATTGTTGATAAATGGTATGATGAAGGGGTTTTTTGCATCCAGAGCAATGCACTATGGTTGGTCAAGGAGCCTATGAGAAGGTCTGGTTGAGCTGTGGCTAATATAATAATAATATATTATTATTAATATATTATAATAATATAATAATAATAAACTAAGGCTGCCAACCTCCAGGTGGGGCCTGGAGACCTCCTAGATTACCTCTGATCTCCAGATTACAGAGATCGGTTCCCCAAAAGAAAATGATTGCTTTGAAGGGTTGACTCTTTGGCATTATACCTGCTGAAGTCCCTCCCCTCCACAAACCCTACCTTCCCTAAGCTCCACTCCAAAATCTCCAGGAATTTCCAGTTCTGGAGTTGGCAACCCAAAACTTTTTTCTTCCACATGTACAGGATTTTGTCGTAACTAGCATGCTAGAAAATTTCTTTGACCACTTGTAATCTTTAAATTACTTTCAGAAGGTGAAAGTAAGTCACCATTCCATTGTAGTTGCTCTTGAATGAGGACCCCTTCAATCAAAGATACAAGTGCGGGACATGAAAGGACTTGCAGGGGCATCTCATGTTCCCCTTCCCCAAAGGGTTGCCAGGTCCCCCCACCCCCACCCTGGTGAGAGATCTGGGGCCTGGCTCCTACCTTGTGCTTTTCCTTTTTGCGTGCGCGCTCCCAGCTTGCATGATGACATCACTTCTGGGAAGTGATGTCATTGCACAGGTTACAGGCCACCCTGGGAGCATCACAAGCTGCCCTGAGAGCGTTCCTCAATTTGGGCCCAATACAGGCCCAAATCGGGCTGCTGCGGAGCACTGCAATGCTCGTGTACTACGCACTGGCCTGATTTGGCCAGCCTGAATTCAGCCAAATTGTGCCTGATTTGGGCTGAATTTGGCCCAAATTGGGTCATTGTGGCACACAGGAGCATGCTGTACCACCTGGGAGCACATCCCCCCCACACCAGCCAGGTAATTGGGGGTGGGGGTGGAGGGTGGGAGTGGGGGATCCCCTGCCCCTGGTGGGGGACTGGCAACCCTATTCCCCCACCATGTCCTCTTTCCCTTCCTGGCCTCCCATAGCCTCTCTCCTTTTCCTGCTTCTTTTTCTCCTTCTGATTCACCTTTGTCTGTCCCCGTTTTCACCTTTCCATTCCAGGTAGCCTCTCTCCTATGGCCCAGTTGCGTGGTGCTAACTGAGCCGGGCCCAGTTGCATGGTGAGAAACCTGCAAGGACTTGTGGGAGTGCTTCACTTTTTCCTGTATCCTCTTCCCCATACTATTTCTTCTTTCCCTCCTCCTGGCAGCCCCCATATGGTCACATTTCCCTATGTCCTTCTCTCCTTCAAACCCATTAAACAGCCTACCTTTTATCAGTTTCCCAGCCATTCATCGTATTTATTGACACTGTGTAATTCACCTTGAGTCTCAGTAAGAAAGGCTGGTTATAAAGAACATAAATAAATTAAAAAAATAAAATAAGCCCTGCCTTCTCCAGAATCCAACTCCAAACCTCCAGGAAATTCCCAACTCAGAGCTTACAACCCTACTTTCCGGGAAGATTCATCTGTCTCCTTCTGTTCCCATCTTCTGCCAGCACATGAAGATTTCTTTAATCTGACATTCACTCCATGAGCCTTCCATCCTGCCCAATATTTTAATTGTTGTTTTTATGTTTATTGTATGTATTGCAGCTCTGATTTTAATCATTTTAATGATGTGTTTTGTTGATTTTAATTGTTTTAAGATGTTATTTTATTATGTATGTTTTAATTTGTTAGCTGCCTTAGTGGCCATAATGAAGAAAGGCGGGGTATAACATTTGTAATAAAATAAAATAAAATCACTTTTGTTTAAATGATAGCCTGCAGAACGCTAGTATCTTTTGCAGAAGAATCATTTCCTGCCTTTGAATCAGGCACCATTAATAAACATGAGCATTGGCAGGGCTAATAGATCAACCCCATTGATTTCTAGGGACATCTTAAACAACTGTAATCATATCTCCAGCTCTTTAAAAGCAAAGAGAGGGCACTAATTGTTTTACACTTTTAAATTCAACAAACAGTGAGCACTTGGGGAAGTCGCAGTGTCCAGCGGAAAGTGTCAAGAGGTTTATTTTTGTTGAGACCTGCGAAAGAGACGGTCTGAAGCTTTTAGATTCTGCTTCCCCGCCTGGAGCTACAGCATGTAAACAGTTTATTTAACATGATTTTTTGGCACGTCTTCAATAAACCCCTATAATAATCCCCCTGGCAGACCAAACATATTGCAGATTAGCAGACAGGGCTGCAGTAAAACACCCAAATGACCCCATCCTTGCTTTCCTGTTTGTGCACAATGTAAAATCCTGTGCTTAGTTATGTTTATGCCTCTGTTCCTAGTCATTTCTGTAGGACGTGGAACTACTCCTATCAAAAAATTGCTTTAGACTAAATCCAAAATGAAATTCCTAATGAGTTTCCTAATGTAGTTATATAATGTAGTTTATAAAATATGTTTGGTGTTGCCCATTGTTTAGCTGGGATGGTTTATTGCCTTGATCCACACTGCGGACAATTCTGAACTAATCCTAAAGTCACCTCTTGCTTACATTTCATTGTAATGTGCTCAAGTTCATTAAAAGTTTATCATTTCCATTAAACAAAAAAAAATGTGTCTACAGAGACTGATCTAATCTCCTTAGTACTAAAACTATAGGAAAGAAGTCAAGCACAGAGTCGGAACTGAACACAGCTGATTGAGGGGGGGGGGACACATAAATTACATGAAGCCCAGTAGCCGGGTCAGTGGCACAAGGCCTGTCACCTGCATTGCTTGCATAGTTAGGCCAGTACACTTCCCTGTGTAAAGGGCTGGCAGCAGGCCATATCGCAGCACACTGGATAGCCTCTTGCCAGATCCAGGCGTCAGTCATCGGCTGTTCAATGTCACGGCTTCAACACTCTCCACTAGAGACTATGAACTGTGCAATATTTGAACAAACAAATGTCATGTGCAAGGGTGCTGGTCAAATATATACTGGCAGCAATGCTGCAGAAGCCTAAACTTTGGCTTTTTATTTTCTCTGATGTGAATTATTAGTCGCCTTTAAGGAACACTACCTCAGTTTAGCCACTGACTTAAATCAGGGCTCAATTTGGTCCAGGGCTCACTTACCACACTTTAATCTGGGAAACTCTTTCAGTGCCGGGTTCAAACTTACAAAATGTTATCACTGATAAAGGCAGATAACATATTTGAGCATCTGCAGAGCACATTTCCTTCATCACTGAGTAACCAGGATTGAATCTCGCATTATGGTTAGTATCTTCCAGAGAACTGCAAGTATAGCTCCTACCACAACCAATATGGAAGGGAAAAGGCTTGGTGACTATTAGGTTTGCCAGATAGCAGCTGGCTCCCAGTGGGATACTGGGAGGTGGGACATAGGGGGGAAGTCATACCAATGTTGTGACATCATTTCCGGACTGAACCTGGAAGCGACATCACAACACTCTAGGATTCAGCAGAAACTCTGTTTACCACAGAGTTTACTTCAGGGTCAATCCTGGAAATAATGTTATGCTGTTGCCATGACAGAACTTTTTCCTTATTCCCCACTACCAGCCTACCAAACAGTGTGTGTGTGTTTGGGGGGGGGGTTTAGTGGTCTGCCAGCAGGAGGTCTCCCATTATAGCAAGCGACCTGACAACCTTAGGGGCAATTGGGACATGTGAAGCCAGAGGAGCAGACTAAACAGTTAGGGGTCCTGAGCATGGGAGTTTTCATGAATCTCTTGACTGCAGGTGGGATGGGCTTCATCCCAACATCGTCAATCGCTGCAGGCAGAATTGGGTGTCATTGGGTCAGTGAGGGGGCACACACACAAATTCAGAGGGAACTCAAAGACAAGAAGGGGAAGTTGATGAGGGAAAATCTTAAATATTTACACTTTGCCCAAGTGTCAGCTATGAAAGGACATGCTAATAGTCTGTAAATATATGAAGGCTCCCCGTACAGTGTCAGACACAAATTACTTAGTGACACATTTGGGGGACTAGTTAGCAGCTATTAGGTAGAACCCAAACAAAGAAATTGGGGGAGGGGCGTGGAGACCTAGTGGAACCTAGTTCTTCTTGTCCACAAAAGACCCCCCACCAAGTTTCAGGAAGATTGGACCCAGGGGCCCAATTTTATGGACCCCATGAACAAGCTGTCCCCAGCCACTCTCCATTGTTTCCTAGGGGGAAAACATCCCAAGGATTTCCAGGGCAAAGAAACCTTAATCAAAGGGGCAACAGGCCAAAAGTCAGTCCCAAAACGCATGTCCCAATGCAAGCTGAATCAACAAATCCCAACAGAACCAAACTGAAGCAAGGGAACCAACATCAATATCAAACTAGTAAATAACAGCAAGCAACTCCTTAAGTAACTACCCCCCTCCCATAAGAACAACTCTTAAAATCACTAGCAAGCAGCAAAGCAAGCAACTCATTGTTTTTTTCTGGTAGTTAGTTTAAAGACATCTCCCCCACCCCATACATATATACATCAGAACAGCTAGCAACTCTTAGCAGCAAAACTAAAAACACACCCCAAACAGCAAAAGCAATCATTAAACTTTAGCTAAGAAAAATCTTGCCCCTTCCCCCACTACTCAACCACCTCTCCACCCAACACAAAACCAACCATCCTCCACCAAACAACAGAAAATAAAAGAGTGAGTCTTAGTACCCTCCAACCAGGTGAGGTAGCCCTCTGCAGGCAGGCAGCTCTCAGGTAGTAGCACTGAGGCAGGTACTGGCACTGAGATCCAGGCAGCAAGCAGGAAAATCCAGAGATGGTAATCCCAAAGGCAAAGAGAGCAGGCCAGAGCAAGCAAGAGGAGCATTCTCAAAGCACAGTCTCTCCAGTGTCCAGAGAAATTCACATAAAATGGAGTCTGCTCTGAGCCAAGCCTGTTTTTTAACTTCTTGCAGTTTTTGAAAAAGGCTCTCTTCCATCAAAGAATCCCCTGATTAGCTAGACAACTTGAGTTTCTGCACTGATTAGCTGCTAGCTCACTTCCCCTTCCTCCTCTGGTGGAAAAAATGCCTGGGAAAGAAGGGGAAGCTTGGAGAAGCAGCCAGCCAATGGCTGCAGCTGTGTTTGCCAGAGAAAACCAAACATAGTTGGTTTTATCCAGTCTCTCATTATCCAGTCTCCAGATTTGATCTGAGATTCTCTAGTTTTTATCGTATAGCAAGAGTATGCCAGTTTGGCATATATCTGGCTATATATCCAATATATGAATACCGAATTACACACCCCTATTATCTAGTTTGTGGTTGGGAGTTGATTTCCACCTTAAAACAGCCAGTGAAGTAAATGTGGCTATTTTAGTTAATTGTAATTGCAAATGTAGCTCTCCAAGAGCCATGGAGTACCACCAGCTTAGCATAAATGAGGGGAGGGGTAAGTTTCCCAATACAGCTATAGTTATAACAGGAGACCTCTTGATGATCACTCCATTCCCTGTTGGCACTTCACAGGCTGGTGGAAAAAAAATACGGGGAAATGGGTGTGTGAGCTAGTGTCACCCTAGAGCACAACATCACTTCTGGCAAGAAATGGAAGTAACATTATTAGGAAGTGACATCATTAACCACTGAGTTTTGTGCAAATCCTAGAACATTACTCTGACATTAGGTCACTTCCAGTTTTTAGCAGGAAATCACACAGTGCACTGGTGCAATGCTGGCACACCTCTCCCGTCCAAGTCCTTCCAACAGACTGCCACCAGATACTGTTGCTGGCAACCCTAGCTCAAAGTGGCATGCCTAAGTAGGGTTGCCAGGTGCCCACCAGTGGTGGGAAAACTACCAGCAATTTGCTCTTCTGCCAATTAATCATGGGGATCATTAGAAGGATGCAGTCCACCTGGAGATTACCTGCCATTGGCAGGCAGTCCGGACAAATGGCCCTGTGTGTGCTCCCATGCCCCATTCAATGATGCCACTCCCAGCTACACCAGAAGTGACAGCATCATGCAAGGGCCAACTCTTTAAGAATCGGCCCTGGTATGATGAAGTTGCTTACTATGTATGCATCTTTAATTAGCACTGTTAAGTTCAAATGCCCATCAGATTCTGGGGAAGATAACCCCTCCCACTGAAAGGAGAAGGATACTTGTATATGTGACATGAATGCCACTTACTCACTTCTAGTGGGAGATATCCTGGAGGTCCAGACAACTAACCAGTCCTTGTGTCTGGGCCAGTGGGAGAAATTGGGGAGGGGGGGGGAGTTTGATACTGACATGTCAATATCATGCCCGGGTGAAAACCATAGTTTTCAGATCACTGTGTCATAGTTTCCAAAGCATCAACAGAGTTCAGGGTTTCAGAGGATTTCATAGCTAACATTATGGGGTCTCTTAAACAGACATGCTGACATCATGTCCATCCCTTGCCCTACCCCCAAATTTCCCATGGTGATATCCCCAGTATGTGAAGAAATAGTTTTGTTTTTGAAGACACAACAACCGAGAAAAAAGAAGACAGAGGCTGCTGTTAGTTGGCTGAAGTACCTTGGATCAATCTCTCTTTTTTCTGTCTCTGTCTCTTTTTTCTGTCTCTCATACTTTTCATTGCATGGAGGTAAGTAACATTCCCTGGAAAAATAACATCTCCTTAAGCCTCTATCCGCCATACTTTTGGCCTGTCCTCTTATCCTGGCCTGCTTACTCCTAATGACATAGATGCAATCAACTCTCATCTTGGAGAAGAAGCCATGCTAGGAGGCTTTCACATTCCTCTACCAGTTCCACCGCTTGTCAAAGCAGGGATTCTGGACAAGACTTGGAGCCTTCATCTGCTGTCTTGCACATTTCAGTTTCCTCACCAGAAAGCCCTCCCTTGCTGGTAAGAAACTGCCATGCTAGGGAAAGACAACCATTATGAAGGTGTTCACCTTCAGCCTGGTATCTGCTAATTTGTAGCTGCAATAGCACAACTAGAAAAATTATGTTCTAGAAGGATCCATGTTTCCTGAGGGCTTGGAAGATACTTTTGAACAAATCGTGACTGAACCTTTGGTCCTCCAACGTTACAAAAGCACCGCTATGCTTTGATCGTTAACAAAAATTAATCCTTGTGCTGACAAAACACTTTTCAGATGAGACTCTATAAGCTTCTTTACTCAAGCTTATAATATTTAAACCCTTCATCAGTGACAGAAGTCAGGGTCATTATTTGACATACAAGTGCAATATCCCCCCCCCCAAAGTGCAGAGGGGTACTATGCCACAAGAGACATGTACTGAGTCTTCCTTCCTATCACTCGTAGTCCCAAAGAGGGCTGGCAATTACAAACTGGGCAACTTCACAAAAGGACCTAGAAAGCTCCTTAGCCCTCTCTCAAATGACTGCCTATGCACACCACTTCAGAGAGAAATAATAAGCATGAAATTCAATTATACAGGCACCCACTTAAATACTTGAACCATAACAGTTTCCCTTAATCTTTATTTTGAGGACATACTAGAAGCCACTGTAGTTATGATAGGATTTTTATCCTATCTGTTGCCAATGAAATTCATTCTGAGTTAGTCTTGGGGGACATGCTAGCCAAATTCATTTCTTAGAGTATATTCACACGACCAATTTTCCTACCACAAAGTACAATTGTCCTGTCACCTCATGGTAGAAATCTCCATAGCTTCCGGATTTGTGAGTGGTTCATCAATTTACATTTAGATCATCCGTCAGGGATGATGATTTGGTTGAATAGATCGTAAAGTTTGCAAAATCTGGGTCTGAACAAATGCTGAGAGAATTTTCAGTTCTAGAATCTTCATAAACATTCAGCATGAATCCACTAAAAAAGAAGGTCATTTCACTGTGGAAAAATAGATGCATGAATCTACCTTTCCTGGATGCTGAATATTAACAGTGAGATTTCCTGATACTGTCAGATCATTGATCCATCCTGCTTACTATTATCGTATTTGGCAATGGTTCTTCAGCACTGCAGACAGAGCAGGGAGAATAGCTATCCAAGATCCGTTAAAAGTGGGAGCTCTCTGAAATGGAGGAGGGGGATTCCTTTCTAGTGCATGTTAACTAGTGGCAATTTCACCAGAGGATGCCAGTCGCAAATCACTTTGATACATCCAGTGAAGAACCCTGATAAAGTTAGCAATGAATATACATGAAATTCTGATTTGTTGAAAACTTCTAATTATTTTGAAATTCAAAAAGATGAGAGTACTGTTTTTATACTCCATTCAGGATGTATAAGGAATCTTAGATAAATAAGAGTTTTGAATACCAGAGAGGAAAATTTGTATTCTATAGCAACTGCTAGGTTGTAAAAACACGGAAAAAATCATTCAAGGGTCGACAGGGGGTCCTCCACTCAGCTGGACCCCTGTGGACATTTGCCTTCTTACCTTCAGCATCTTTTGCCAAATATTTGTTTAGAAAGTTTATATGCCACCTCTCCAACTTACTGCAGTCAGCTTACAAAATAAAACAATAAAAACACAGGACTATAAAAGTTAACTATTAACAATGCAATATTAAAACCCAGCCAGGGCATAAAAACAGCATAAAACACTGAATAACTTTTAAAATGTTTCAGTTCTCAGGCTAAAAGGCAGACTATAAATGTGATATTAAAGATCAACCCCTTAATTAATTTACCAAAGACTGGGCAAAAAAAAAGACATGGGGGCACCTAAAAGACTGTAGAGTAGGTACCGGCCAAGATTTAAAGAGAAGGAAATCCACAAGTGAGGTGCCACCACTGAACAAGCCCATCCTCTGGTCATCATCTGCTTCATCTCTAGAGGTGGGTACATAGAAAGCACAGCAAGGGAGGATCTTAGCTGGACAGTCCTTCACGTACCCAACTCATGTGGGGCCTTATGGTAACCTGAGAGCTTATCTTCTGCTCTGCAATGAAACTGTTGGGAGTGAGGTTAAATCATTATAAAGATTTGGTTCCTTACTTTATTACAGCGGCAAGACTACTTTATGCACAAAATTGGAAAACTACAACATTGCCTACAGTGGAGGAATGGTTGACAGAAGTTTTGGAGTTTGCGTCAATGGCAAAACTTACTGCATTGATTAGAGAAAGGACATTAGTTAACTTCTTGACTGAATGGAAACCGTTAATAGACTTTTTGCATGAAATGGATAACAAGGATTTGATGACATCTGCATTTATGGATTAAGAAACAGGAACGATAGAAAAAAGAGAGGTTTTGTGACTAACCTAGAATAAGTGTAACTCTAAAAATGATATATACTTGTTGTGGAGGAAATCGGAACTCAACCTGTAGTGTAATCTAGGGTTTTTTTCTTTTGTTTTTCCTTTTCCTTTTAATTATATAGATATATGTATAGTTAGTGTGTCATGTTTAGAATTGTGTGTGTTTTTCTTATTTTCTATGTTTATTGTTTATTATGTTATGCTGTATAGTTTATAATTTAAATAAAGAAAAATTTTAAGATAAAGATTCAGTTCCTACCAGAATGCTGTGTCTGGTCTCCATTCAGAATACTTACAACAGGCTTTAAAGGTAAAACCAACACTTTCAATTGTGTCTGGAAACAGAAGGGTAGCCTGTGCAGATTTTTCAGCACTGGGCTGATACAATCCCTGTATCCTGTTTTTGCTGGTAACCTGGATGCTGCATTCTGGACCAGCGGAACATTTTTCGAAGACAAGTACTCCTGCATATTATCTCAACTTGCACTGCATATAGTCTGTCACGGCAATTCAGCAGGCCTGTGTTTGGCACCGAGGAAAGATCTGCTGGGCCAGCCATTTCCAGGGCATCAGATCCCTATTGAAAGGAGCAGGCCGAATCACAAGGAATCTAACCGAATGATCTCTTCTGGTCAGGCCAGCAATTTGTGCTGCATATCCAAATGCTATTCTTTGACATTTGGCAAATATGCCAGTCCGAATTGCTCTGCTATGTTTTGGAAATTAGGAAACTCTTCAAGCTGCCCAAAGCGTTTGAAGCTGTTCAGAACAGGCCTTCTGACATGATTTAATACTTCACAGCACTGACGGCAGAAAGGTGCCTCAGTCACAAAGCATTACTTTCCAAGCCACTTTGAACGGCATTGCTGTGAGCACTAATTTGATTAAAATAATACTATTTTTCCTTTCAGATCTACTGCTGAATGCAAATCATTGAGGCAGGTCCCAAAACCAAATGCCAAAAGCATTTCAGAGCACGAAAGCATAAGCATGCCTCTGCTCTAATGTCCCCTGCTGGTGGAGAATACTTTATTATTAGCAAGTCCTTTCATTGCTGCATTTCATCCACACCTTACCCAGAATTATATTGTGGTATTGAGATATATACCCCAAAAGTCCTAATCTTCAATTTTTGGTTGAATTCACTACTGTGACCTTCATTGTACAGTCATCATAATCCTTATGTGCATTTAGAATGTCATAGTGCACAAAAGACAAAGACTTAAATGCAGGAAAAGGGTGTGGGGGGATATTCCAAAATTTAAAATACCATTTGACATGTCAGAACAAAACATTGGTATGGAATGTTGATATAATTATTCTGTGTCCTGAGTCTGACAAGTGTCCTGACTAACTCATCAATGCCCAGCCCAACCCCCTGGACTGAGAAACGTGAAATTTGGGCAGGACGTTCCTTTTGTGATATAGGGGCTCACTAAGAAGGGATTTTAAGAAATTTGTCCCCTAAGGGGGTAAAAAGGGGTAAAATGTGTTTTCCCATACGGATACATCTTCCCTGTGTGGCTAGAAGGGTCCTCCTCCTCTCCAGCCAACTGCCACTCTTCCCTGAGGTCATTTGCATATGCAGCCTTGATTGGCCATCTCCCCAACATTCTAAAGAGTATATGCTTGCTATTGGGAATGTGTCCTCACTGAATGTGTCCTGAGGTAAAAATACACCTCCCAGTCTAGGGTTGCCAATCTCCCTGTGGGGCTTGGCTTTCATGTGTGGCTGGCAGGCTGATTAGTCAGCTGTGGAACTCTGTGTTCTGAGGTAAAAAATTAGGCAAAGGAAATTGCAGACAGTTGAAGAAAGACAGTACAAGACTCCTGTAAAGGGATTTTATATAAAAGTCAGTATGGCAGCTGAGTTTTTAAATGTTCATCGGGAGATGGTGCACAACCTTTCTAGGGGCCATTTCAATGTGAACCTCTCACGTGAACCTGCCGAAGTGCCCACCACACCATCCCTCCCTCAGTCCAACTCCACCTCACACCTCTTGCAGCCATCATCTCTTACTGCCCCCAAGAAGCCTCCTGGCAGATGTTGTGCAAGATATACCGATGCTAAAAGGAGGAAGCAACTTAGAGATGCAGCAAAGAAATATGTACATCGTACTCCTGAGATGCACTGAGCAGCAGTGACCAAGTACCAGCAAGTCCCGAGTCCAAGGGAAAGGTGACCATCCCTGCAGGCCTGGGCACAGTAGTGACAACCCTAGCAGACCTAACAGCCATGATATACACTGATATCGCCACTATCAGGGAGTAGTCCATGGACAGACTGTGCAAGCATGCCATTCTGACCCCCAAGAACAACAAGGCTGCCATCATTAATGAAACACAACTTAACTCCCTCGAAGGGGCAGAAATGGAGTACAGATCTGTGGACTCAGTGGTGCAAATGGATGATGCGGTCCACTACACTGTGGAGTTCCTCAACATGCTCAACCCTCCTGGCTTCCCAGCCCACAAGCTTCTCCTCAAAGTGGGGGCTCCAGTGGTGCTGGTCCAGAGCTGCAGCTCACTCAAACTCTGCAATGGCACCAGACTACGAGTGAAAGTCCTCCACAGGAACATCATTGAGGCCACATTGTTCACCAGCAGTGCCCAGGGGAGTCGGTGTTCATACCAAGCATACCATTCATATCATCAGATAACCTCTTCAAGTTCAAGAGACTGCAGTTCCCCCTCAAGGTCCGCTTTGCTATAACGATCAACAAGTCCCAAGGGCAGATACTGAAGATGACAGTAATTGACTTGAGGGAGGACTGCTTCTCACATGGGCAGTTCTATGTGGCCTGCTCCAGTGTGAGCTCACCCAGCAGCCTGGTGATCCTGAAGGGAGAATCACCAATGAGGTCTACAAAGAGGTCCTTCAGTAGAAAAAAAAAGGTTGTACATATTTTTCACTTTATTTATTGCACTACAATCTTTTCCTTTTAAAAATTTCTTCAATAAATGTTACATTTCGAAATTCACTTCATCAGTTTTAGGCATCAACATGCTTCGCTTTATTCAAACACTTTTGTGAAGCTCAGGTACTATGCTATTATACTACAAAACCAACTCAACATCTACCCACCCCCCGCCCAGCCAAAAAATGTTACATACCCATAAATATTATAACTGGAATTAAAGTAGTTAAATACCGTAGCAGAGCATGGGCATCAAGCTAGTTATTCTATATTGCACAATACTCAAGTATACACAACAAGGAAAAGAATGGCGGAAGTGAAGACGAGCAGTGAAACTCTGTAAAACTATCATTCAACAAAAACGGCCCATTCTCTTATTTATGGATTTATAGCATTTGCATTGGATCTCTCCAAAGACTTGAGGCAGTTCACAGCAATAATTCAAACATGAACTTGCTTGCTATTTCCATATTATCCATAAATAATATGCTATTATCATAATTTTCAAGGCTTCTTTCTTGAAATTATTTCAGAGGCAAACTGCCAGAAGGCAACTACAAGGGAAGACCTTGGCCTCTATGCCCTATTGGTGGCCCTCTGTAGTAAATGGTTGGTCTAGTTGGACTTCTGGTCTGATCCAGCAGGCCTCATCTTATGTTCTTATCACTCCTAACAGGTGTCATGGACTGTCCTCATTTAATATGGGAAGATGAGTCCTCAATGGAGGAGGACAACCTGCTCTCAAGCCCCACCCTGGCAGCCCACTTCCTGTGAGGTAGGTCTCTCAGGGGTCCCCCCAAGGGACTCTGAGACGGCACCAGCACCAGTCCCTGAGCCAGCAGAGCCCTCAAACTTGGAGGCCTCAGCATGGCCTTTGAGAGACCACTGCCAGACCCGCTGTGGTCTCTCAAAGGACCCCATCAGGTGAAGGGCTACAGCACAGGCCTCGACCAGGGATAGGAGTGCACACTTGGCAGTCCAAGGCCTTCCTTCTGCTGAGGATATATCAGAAGAGACCTTTAAGTCACTAAAAGATCTGGGCTGCAGTTCTTGTTAGGAGTAGAGGATATGACTCAGCTGTGAGAAAGGAGAAGGCTTGTAGAAAGGAGCCTAATAAAGAACCTAGCCTCACCTGTAGGAGAAATTCCTTCTATAAGGCGTACGATGAGGCTGAAGCCATGGTGGGATCAACTTGTCTGCTAGTTGGTTGACAATTGGACTGCTTTTTGGATTATGTTCCTGACCCTGGACTGTGACATGAGAAGCACAGTTGATGGATGCTCTGCAAGTTACTGGAGTTTGTCTCCCACCTGAGGAGCAGGATAACAGCGAAGCTTAAACTGAACGGTATAGTACTTGAAATGAGGTGTTTTCCAAGTGCTAAATAGAGTAGTCATATTTATATTCCCAGATTTGGAAATTATGTCATCCTTTTGTTCCATAGCATTTCATTTATACACTTTTACTAGAACCCCTACTTGCGGTGTGCACTAGGAAATTCCCAAGCTAGAAAAAAAATGAAAAAAAACAAGCTTTGAGTCTTACTATATATATTCTTGAATGGCGATGCTAATCTGGGCATCTTGGGAATCATAACCCCCCCCCTTTTTTTTTTAGTACTGGTGCTTACCAGCCATGCAGCATGAGCTTGTGTTTCCCTTTGATTCTACTGATTACCTGGATAATGGTATTTCTTCCTTCCGATGGGATCCTTGCAAGGGAGGAACACAGAACACTCCTAGCCAATCCAGTCCAATCCTAAACTGCAGAGAAATGCCATTTTCCTTTACTCCTCCTTTGTGAGGTGAAGATAGTTTCCCGCCCCCCCTCTGAAAACAGAAAGCCTAGGCTTGGTCAGGTACTCATAGAATGCAAACTATTTGTCTAATTTGCTTGAAACTTGCAGGTTCTTTGATAGACAGGCAAAAGAATTTTGCAATTTTTGTAACGTTTGGTTGAAAAACAGTGACTCTAACGCTGCCACCCCTGAAAAAATTCCCCATAGGGAATAATGGGATGGGGGTAAGGGTCTGCAACAGAAGCCTTCCTCACTTTCCAAAAGGAAGCAAACAAACCACAAGAAGGAAGGATGTCAAATGCAGAGTTTTCAATGGAAAGATACAAAAAAGTCAGTCACAGTAAGAGTAGGGAACTGAAATGAATGCAGACAGCATTTTAAATGCTGGTGACTATCCGGAGCTCTATTTCTAGGCTGCTGCTTAACTGACATTTTAGGATGTCAGAAAAGTGGCTGAACAGAGAAGGGCCTACCTTGGGGGGGTCTGTAAAATCGACCCCCATTGTTCAATCTGCTTAAAATTTAGGGGGTCTTTAGATTAGATGAGGAACTTGTTCTGTGCAAATTTGGTGCCATTATCTTTATAAACAGCTGCCTCAGACCTTCCTATACGTTCCTCATCAAAAATAATGGTCCCAGAATCTGGGAACCTGAAACACACAAACTTGAACCCAAACTGGCAATGCCCTACCTGGAAATATGCATCACACCTTGAAGCCTGGATCCGAAATTATAATGAAACTTTTATTGGTGCACTCTCCTAGCCCTTACATCTTCCTCAGCTATTTTATTTTATTTTATAGGAATTCAAGGTGACATGCATGTTTATTCCCTCCCCTTTAGCTATATAACAACACTGTGAGGTAGGTTAGGCTGAGGGACAGCCACCCAGAGAACACCATAGCTTAGGGGATATTTGAACCCATGTTTTTCCAGTTCTAGCCCAGCACTCTAACCCCTATACAACTGGCTTGTCCATCAAATGCAATTATCATGAAAGCTACTGTCTACATTTTTCAAGTCCTCTTTGGAGAATGGTAAGTTAAACTAAGATGATTCACACATGAAGGAGAATGGGGTGATAGAATGCTGCAGTAGAAAAATGGGCTGCAGCAATTCAAATGGAGGATCATGGAATGGTCCCTACATTTAAAATGGCACAAATACTGAAAACAAGCACGGCATGCAAAGAGCAAGAATAGAATTGTTCTCCCTGCTAGCTTTTTCAATTTGTGTGTACTACCTTTATGTTAAGGATCATTCAAAACTGAAGTCCACACCCTTTAATCAAAAGCAATGCCGTCTACTTCTACCACCTCAGGGCTCAGCAACCACCCCTTCATTCTCCTTCTTGTATGAACTAAGCCAAAGTCAACTGTCTTGCTGAAATCAAGACAGAACTGGCTTAGTTCTTTTGTGTCATTCTGAGTGATGGGAGCATGGAATAGGTCCAAGTGTGAACTCAATGTGGTGCAGTGGCTAGAATGACGGACTAGGATCTGGGTGACCTAGGTTCCATTCTGCCACGGAAGCTCACTGGATGACCTTGGGGGCCAGTCACATAATCTCAGCCTAATTTATCTTGTGGGGTTTGTTGTGAGAAAAAAATAGAAGAGAGGAGAATGATGAAAGCTGCTTTAGGTCCCAGCTGAGGAGAAGCATGTGGTATGAAATGAAGTAAAATAAAGTAGAACCCAAATACTTGCATGTTGCTGCCACTTGCCTCCAAGATGGCTTGAGATGATGGTTAAGATGCCTCTTCCCATTCACTCCATGGCCTCCAAGGCTCTACCAGCAGCCTGTTTTAAGTAGGTGGCAGTAGCAAGAACCAGAAGGGACTGCACGTGCTCTCCCTTCCCACTTGTGCTGCATAGACTCCATTGGATATTATGTTAACTGTGTACTTATGGTTCCCAGTTACCCACTTGTGGTGGACAAATTCTCAGCAGTTTGCCCCATTACCCACTGTTTAATGGTAATTGGTGGGAGGTGGCAAACTGCCCAGCGACTGCCTACCACCAATAGGCAACCTGGGCAAGCACGCAGCAGGTACTCTCCTAATGGGGCAGGACAACATCACTTCCTGAAGTAACATCATCATACCGGCAGTGGGTGCGCTCCCATACTTTGCATGGGCCAATTTTGCTCCCAAATAGGTTGAATTGGCCCTATGAGAAGCATGGGAGCACTCCTGCCACCAATGTGACATCACTTTTATTTATTTATTTATTTATTTAATTCAATTTGTATTCCCCACAGCCTGCAGGCTCTGGGCGGAAGTGATGTCACTGTGTCGGTACAGGAAGTGTCCACATGATCATTGACCCAGTGAGTACCAGTTCCCTGCTCCCACTGGGAGGGTATAGGGACCTGGCAACCCCATGTTTACTGCATATCTATTAAACTAGTCATTTTATTAAAAAGCTATCCGATTGCTCAGACATATTCTTAGCAAATTATGCCCTTGTGATGGACTGATTAACTAAGGGAAAGAATAAGCTAAGACAGTATCAGGCAACACTATAGGGACTAATCACTTTTGAAATTTATCCTCTGCGGTTTCTGACCCGGCTGTTTCTTTGCCTGTTTAAAACTCCTTTTGCAACCCTCGTAAAACCCCAAAAGTCTTTTTGATGTTGTTCCTCTTCCAGAGCCTTAGATACATGACATCAGTGCAGAAACAGGCATGTGATTATATCATTACGACATTTCAGTGTCAAAGTGTATCTCGTATGTCTAGCTCATAGCTCAACATCCCAGGGCAGAAAAAATGAAATGTGGCAAAGTACATCTACAGCTAAAAACAGGGACTAATGCTCAGAGAACAGAACGGATTTGTGAAACACTTGTGGGTTTCATGATAAAAGCATGAAATTTGCCACAATCTTAAGGCATGCCTTAATAAAGATTTTTTTTCCAGATAAGAAGCCATCACCAACCAATGTTCTAACAGCAACAGCAAGTATTATAAACGCTAGATGCAATCTTTCCCCCAACTGATGTTTCCCTGATAGTGATTGTTTATAAATTTAAAACCATACTGGCAGGGTTATATTAAGGTAAATTTGTACTCCTGTTGACTTAAGTATCCTAAAAGCATCAGCAATCAATTTAGATGTCATGAGATGATACCAAAAGAGTTTCAAAATCCATCTTGCTGTACTGTGCAACTTGGGAATAGTTAGTAAAGTATTAATTTAAAAGAAAACACGATAAATTTCCACACAACATTTGATTAAGGTACATTTCCTTTTGCTAATGACAATATTTGTTGCATTAACTATAGATCTTTTTAAAACAGCAGAAGAGGCATGTTACAAAAGCCTAAAATGAATTAAGACCTTCTGTAAAATATTGCCATAATGACAGTTGCATAGTGGCAATCCCTTTTATTTTCTTCTTCTGGCTCTGGCTCCATGCTTATATACTGTTATACTGCACTCTATGCCTGGAACATCTCACTTTTGATAATCACTTTTTAGTAACTAAAAAGTTAGCAATCTTATAGGACTCTCAGACTGGGTGTTATTAAACAAGAGTAGCAAAAGTAACGATTTTTCAGGAATGTAACAATAATTTCATAACTAAAACTTTTTCCATGGTTCATGAGATTGTATGTATGGGGTGAGGGATTGCAGTGTTGGTGTATGCTGGGTGGGTGCATTCTGGAGGTTTGAACTGGGCCTGCCTGGAAAAATAATGCTTGGACTCTGCTCATATTTTCAAAACTCCAATATAAAGATATCAAGAAGACACAATGAGATGATGGTGTTTTTATCTAGGCTAGTCGAGGGTCTAACAAGTGATACAGACCCTCTAGGGTTGTCTGAAATGGAAAGGATAAGTGGTCACTCCATTTAGTCTCAACAAACTAAAAGAGTCCCAAACCAGCACATCAGCAATGCCATCCTAAACCCTTCTAAACCCATTGACTTGGAAGGGGCAGTATGATAACGTGTGCTAATCAGGTTACATTAATTAATGTATTAACTATAAAAATGAAAAAAACATATTTCTAAAATGATGGTCACTGCATATTCTTCTCTATATGGAAAAATCTGCCACTGCTACCACAGAGAAGCCTATTGGAATCCATGGAAATGCAAGAGAACCCATGCTTATAGGTTAGGCAACCTGACTACATAGTATTTTGTTTACAGGCCCACCTCACATCCTCTCTGGGTCCTACTGACTAAACATGAGAGTTCTGTGCTCAAAATTTAATCTCCAAACATGGGGCCCTGATTTGGATCAGGTGTGGGCACACAGGGACAAGGGGCTTAAGCCTGTACCATTTTCCTGCTTTGAAGCAGCCTTGGGGATCCGCCATCTTCCCATTGTAGCCCATCAATACACAGGTAGCCTTCAGTACCTCAGAAAGGAAAACTCTGCATACGGAAAACTAACATGTTAAGAAAAGACTAGACTTGAATTCTTCACCTTGAAATTTCATACTCTTTGTTGGTAGAACCTTTTTTTGTAAAGAGCAGCATTTCCTACCACCTTAGTGACAACTGGATCACAGACAAGGGAAGATATATCACTCTCAAAAGGTCTTTCCTCAGTACAGCATCATTGTGGCTCTTACGTGCTTGACACAGGACAGCAAAAATGCCTTGAGACCTAAAAATGAATTTGCTGGTTTTACTGTGCTGTAAGAAGGCACCAGCAGTTTCTAGAAATGCATTAAAGAGGATTTTATCCATATCCAATCTGCTCTTGACTTATCAATGCCTAATGAACTCCTGGTTGACAAACGTGGGCTGTCCACATTCAAATGCTTATGGCGAAATAAGGCCAATGCCGTCTTTGGCCCTTGATGTGGGACAACTGTGAAGTGCCTATGAGGACTGCAATGAAGAAAGCTGAGAATTCCTCCCTGGTATATCCAACCACAAAATACTATTTGCAGTTTGTAATGAAGATATTAAAACAAGTTCTGTTGCCAGCAGAACACAAACTGGCACTGGTCTCTTATCAGGAATATCTTTATTAGGTCATTCCATCACATGCTGGCAAATTTCATGCTTTAATCGTAAAACCCACAATGCCGTGGCAAAAAAATTTAACTCAAGAGACGCTGTTATATCATGGAGCATATAAGAACTTGAATGTATGTTTTCTTCAGAAGAGAAACAAATGGATGGGGACCTAATTGAAAAGAAATGCTCACTCAAAAGCTTTCACATGAAGCTCTTATTAGCTGAATAGTTGTTACAATGAGAAGTATGGCAAGCAGAAGACGTTTATTGCAATGCACACATGTATACTGTATGTGTAGACCTTCTAAGTAAGTAACCTAGACTACGGAAAAAAAGAAAATTAACTTTGTTATCAAAATAGGAGATTAGTACAGAAAAAATATCCCTTACCTAGTCTATATAAGTTGCAATGCATTCTATATGGGCCTGCCCTTGAGAAGTGTTCAGCAACTGGTGCAGAATGCTGTAGTTGACTTGAGTGGGTTAGGGACCGTATCACTCCAGTCTTGGTCCATCTATACTAGCTCCCCATCCATTTTCAGGCCCAATTCAAGGTACTGGTGTTGAAACCAGGTATGGCTTAGGATCAGCATACCGAAAGGACTGCCTACTCCTTGTAAACCTACCCGACCACTACAGATCTTCCAAATCCTTTCCTGGCAACTCAAGAAAAGGGCAAGGCCTTCTCAACCATGGCACCAAAACTCTGGAACCCTTTCCTCTGTCCCCTTCTGCTGCCATTGTCTGCCAGCAGGTGAAGACTTTTTAAAATTTTATTTTGTATTCTCCTCAGTGATCTCTCCTTCTTGCCCTCTCTTTTAAGTGCTGTTTTTTTGTTTTGTTTTTGTAGGTGTATTATAGTTTTCACTTAAATAATTTAATGATGTGTTTTTGATAGGTTTTGTTGGTTTAAGAAATATTTTATGTGTATTTTCAGTCTGTTAGCTGCTGTGGTAACTCTGATGAAGGCAGAAAGGTGGAGCATAAATGTTGTAAATAAATAAATAGCATCTTGCAATGGTCTATTCAGCACTGTGAATCACTTCTTGGTCAAATAATGCTTGGACACATAATGAACTTGTTCCTATCCATGTCTGAGGAAATATAAAATCCCTTTTTCTCTGCTGCCTCCTTCAGATGTTTGTCTACATGTTCATGGAACATAAATAGAGGGGAGCAGGTTCACATTTGCTGGCTCCGCTCCCAGCCTCTGCCTATTCAACTGAATGCCTGCAGTGACACCCTATGCATATACAAGTGTACACATACAGGCTTCTCCTTATGACTGGGAACTCTGCAAAAAGGTCCCAACTGCTTAGTCACAAAAAGGGATTTGCTGAAGAGGTACAGATGTCACAGGCAGGGTCAATGGGCACGATCCCGCGTACCACCTACGCATAGAACGTGCAGATAAACTGCTCTTGACACGTAGAGAGTGTAGATGGATGACTGACATCATTAACTCAAACTCTGCCGTCAAGTTGCACGGTGGGTTGTTATGACCAGCATTGCAGCCAAACATCTATACATGTGTCTTGCATAACAGAAAGAGTTTGAACACTGGTTGTAAAAATTAAAAATTCCAAAAATAAAAAGTTTTTTTAAAAAGTGGCAATGATAGCAGGAACGCTAGTTTTCTTTGTTTTTATTCTGATTGGATAATATTATGGGTTTCCTTGTTTTAAATACCTTCTCTTTGATGGTATAGTTTACAAAATGGTAATATTCTTTACAGTGTGCACATATTTATACATATAAACGGCATGTTCTCACAGGCATGAATGAACTCCAGCTGGTGACTTAATAACATCAGAATTCCAAAGAAAAAGTACTATGTGTACTCTTCGGAAACGAACGCAGGAGTTGGGTCAGTATGAATCTCCTCATACTTCCTGGTCATACTGGCCTTCCAGAAGGTCAGTGCCCAATTATACAGATGAGGTCAGGAATCTGAGGGAGGGTCCTTAGAATAGCTTAGCACATGAACAGCCTAAGTACCAGGGCAAAACTTTGTGAGTTAGGGCTGAGCTCTAGGACCTGTTTTGAATGCCGGGGCTCATTGCAAGAGTACATGAAATAAAGCTAAAGTACCTGATTATGTACAGTCTCATTCCTCATATGACCTAGTAATTCAGCACAGTTTTTGTTGTTGTTGTTGCAGTACTCACTGGTACAGCACCCGCACTCTGGGGTGGGGGTTCTCCCAAATCCTGATGGAAGAATGAGTGAAAATTGGTGCAACCTTATATGAGTATGGGCCTCCTTTTATTTTTACAAGAAAAGTACTGCTAGTATTTATCATCAGCCCACATGTGAACCTATAATAAGAATATTATTAAACTCCTAAAAGTACTAAGCAGTGTACTTTAAAAAACAGTGTTACCCCCTTGTTCTTCCTGAAGTTTACACAGCTGTGTGCACTTCCGGAAGTGCTTGCGTGGGTAGTGTGGTGACATCACTTCTGGAAGTGACATCAGCATGCCGGCTCCAGGGCATGCATGACAGAAGACCTCGTGTTCAACACAAGGTAAGTGCCAGGTACTCTACCCTCCAGACAGGAAGTGAGGGGTACTTGACAACCCTACACAGAACCCAAAACAACAAAAACAATACTTCTCCTGAACTCCCCCCAGTGACTACATGTGTCCCCTCCCCTATGGGAAAAGGATGAAGGAAAGTTTAGCTAGTAGTAACAATAATCAGATCATTCTGTTGAGAAGCGCCATCCATGCAGAAGCCATCTGGCTGGGATCTAGTGTAATCCAAGCAAGGTGTCTGTTCCAAGATGCAAGGAGCAAGGAGTACAGCCGACATGCAGCTCAAAATGGCCAACACAGAAGACAGCTTTTTCTCCCCTCGAAGAAAGACTCTGATTGGCCAAGGAAACCATCTGATTGGTCCCAAGGCTAAGACTTGCAGGGAGAAATACTGTTTCCTGGGGAATGGGGAGAATTTTATTGAAGGGCAGACAGGTTCCATTATATTCTCAACAATTAATTCATGAAGTTAAAGTGATCTGGGAGTTGTTCCAGGAAAGCTTTGCCTCAGATAGAATTGCCAACTCTGTACTGGAAGTTCCTGGAGATTTGAGGGTGGAGCGTTGAGATAGCAGGGTTTGGGGAGGGAAGGGCCCTCAGTGGGCCGCACAGTCCACCCTACAAAGCAGCCATTTTCTCCAGGGGGTGGATCTCTGTTGTGTGGAGATCAGTTTCAGGAGATCTACAGGCCATACCTGCAGGAGGGCAAGCCTAATCTCAGATTTAGTCTACCCTGTCCAATGCTGGGTAGTCTGTTAGGATCAGCAACACTAGTCTCCCCTCTGGCATCAAGTATCTCATTCACATTTCCCATGTATTTTTCAGGCCTAAGAGCTCAAGACTTGCCTCAAGGCGAAGACTTGCTTGGCTTTTTGTGCATGCTCTTGTACTCAGAGCTAAACTACATAAGATGAATTACACAAGGACAATCAAGTAAAGGGAGACACAATGTTAGCCGGGAAGCGCAGTTTGAATGTCACCTCTCTCTACAGAGTCGGCTAGATTGATCCTCAGAGAGTTTGTTAATTTCACCTCTCTACAGAGCTGGCTGGCTTGTTAGTAATTGACAGAGCCTTCTGGGAGGCAAAGAGGAAATTAACAAACCCTCTGAGGAGCGATCTTTGGGGGCTCTGTAGAGAGAGGTAAAATTCAAACAACGCTTCCCTGGTTAACATTGCGTCGCAGTTCACTTGAGCATTCTCCTGTAATTCGTCTCATATAGTTTAGCTCTCAGTTTCCAGGATCAGAAGACATTTCCAAGAAATAAGCATTGCTGTGTCTTGTTGTAAGATATTTGAATGCAGACAGGATCACAACATGCCTCCTGCACCTGAAATACCAACAGATGTAGGTTTTATGTCCTTTCATCTAACTTCAGTCCCTACCCCAATCTCTGGTGGATCTCTGGTACCCGCTGGTGGCAGGAAACTTTCCAGTGGTTTCTCTACTTGACTGACAGTCACCAGCGACCAGCATGAGGTTCCAAGCTTCTCAGCAATCACCCACCAGTGGCAGGAACCCCGGGCACAAGCATGGCGCATGCACGAGGATCAATATTGCTTTGAGTGCCGGGTCCTCTCCCCTTCGGTTGGGAGGGTATAAGAACCTGGGAATCCTACCAATCATGCAGCTACTTCTTGGTCCCAGAGGTGCCTTCACTCTAATCCATGTTGGAATCAAAGAATGTAAAAACAGCTATTTAAACATTCAGACATAAAGCTACACTTAGATCTAAAGCTACACATTCTAAGGCACTTAATATGGCCAGGCCACACCTGAAAAGTCTCTCTTCATGGCTGCTCGTATCACATCTTGTAAAGTTGCACACTGATTCGATCTTAAACTTCTCTCTTGAAAAAGCTTAACTTGCTTATTTTAATTACTCATTGCTTAGAAAACCTCAGCAAAGAAATAAACACTGTGAAGAATGTTAGCTAAAACAGACCTGAATAAAACAAAAGGAGTAGACCATACATAAGATTCTATAGTGATAGGTCACAATGAAGGGTGAAGACAGATGAAGAGCTGTGGCTGTATGTTCTTCTCCACTGGCACGTACCCAGCTCGCACCCAGCGTCACCATTTCTATAACAAATGGACACAGCAGGAGGTCGGACACTGGATCAGCCTCCCTTCTTTTGTGAGCCAAGCCCACCTCTTAAAGTGGAACATATGCATAAACATGTATGCCTTGACTTTATAAAGGCAATCAAAATGCTTCTTTTTATAAAGCTGTAAAACTGTTCCAAGGCTTGGAACAGGGATTGATAACTCATCATTATCAGAGCCATGAGCCATATACGTTCTTCACAGGCAGATCTTTATTGCTGAAATATCTTTTTCCAAAGCAGCAAAACTGCTTCCACTACACTTGCAATGGCAACATGTATTTCCTAATATTAAAAAAATAGATAGTTGGGGTATGACCTATACATACATATACCCTAATGCTTTAACCCTGGAATTACTCCAAAGTGTGTATTTTCCACCAAAACTCTGATCTTAAGTTTTCAGATGTCCTCCCATCTTGCCAATTATACAATAGTGGAGAGGGGAAAATGAGATGCCCCCCTAAGGCCTTGCAGATCTCCTGCTTGTTATTATAGAAAAAAAATTATGCTTGTTGAAAAGAGATGAAAAGAGATCATCGCTATTTCAACAGTGAACAAACTGCTAGACTGAAGAGGGAACAATCTGGCACTCCTACTCTCTCCCCTCTAATTATCTATTCTTCTACCGAGTAGAAAGTGATTTCTAGACCAATCTCAGAATCTTTTCCAAACCCAAACCATGTTGCTTCCATGCTCATTCTAGCTGCGGAGCACAGAAATGAGGTGTAAAGATTTAACTCCTATCTCCTCCATAGGAAGGAGCCCCATGGCGCAGAGTGGTAAGCTGTAGTACTGCAGTCTAAGCTCTGCTCATGACCTGAGTTTGATCCCAGTGGAAGCTGGGTTCAGGTAGCTGGCTCAAGGTTGACTCAGCCTTCCATCCTTCTGAGGTTTTTAAAATGAGAACCCAGTTTCCTGGGGGTAAAGTGTAGATGACTGGGGAAGGCAATGGCAAACCACCTCATTAAAAGTCTGCCAAAAAAATGTCGTGATGCGACATCCCCCCATGGGTCAGTAATGACTCTGTGTTTGCACAGGGGACTACCTTTACCCCTCTTACTCCTCCATAGGGAAGAGTGAAAGGGAGTTAATGCTGGTTCTCACATTGCTTGAGACATTCAGAAGAAAAATAAGCCACTTCATCTCTTCAAAATATGGGTGAACTTTACTAAAGAGGGTTTTCCTTGGGAAATCATCATGTTTGGACTAAAAACTCAAGTTGCTAACTTGGTGCGATGACTCAGAAGATTGGTGCCCACTAAGGCACCATTGAGTCCAAGCAGGAGGAAAGCAAGCAAGGTCCACTACAAACAAGAGCTCAACCCTTCAAATACCATCTTGGGTCAGCTTAGTGGCTCCCGCCACAATGTCAGTAAACAAAGCAGTGTGCATCGTACAGGAAATGGTGCAAAACCATATGAAGAGCAGTTCAGAAAATGAAGGTGTCAGCTCATAGTGTGTGAAAACACCAAGGAAATGCAGGTTCCCAAAGCAGATCCAGGATTTGCTTCTTTTCCTCTTGAAGGATTACGTTGGCAGGATGGACAGCAGCAACAAGTTCTTGGCTTTCAGCCACAACCACTTGGATCACTCTGTGGTGTAAGAAAAAAAGGATGGGGCAACCTAGAGTGGTTTGGCTGTGATCCTTCCCTCAACAAAAGAGTGCCAACAACAGTGCCAATGGAAGAATTTCTAAACAGACCTGTAAGCTAGTGCCATCCACCAGGACCATCCTTTATGATCGATAGAGAGTGAGGTTGCTCCAACGATACTTTTCTGATCACTCATTATTATTTTTCAAAAGCATCTATGTATCGGATCATTATGAAGTATTAAAAAGTAACTAGAACAAATGCTACTAAAATACATTGCCTTTTAGTAATTTAATTTTGAATATATCCAGAAACAAGCCTTTTAATCTTGCTGTTTGTCTTCTCCCCATGGTGTGTCTGCTATCCAGGGCTTTTTTTCTGGGAAAAGAGGTGATGGAACTCAGTGGGTTGCCCTCGGAGAAAATGGTCACATGGGCTGGTGGCCCTGCCCCCTGATCTCCAGACAGAGGGGAGTTGAGATTGCCATCCGCACCGCACGGCTCAGAGGGCAATCTCAACTCCCCTCTGTCTGGAGATCAGGGGGTGGGGCCACCAGCCCATGAGACCATTTTCAAGAGGTTCTGGAACTCCGTTCCACCACGTTTCAGCTGAAAAAAAGCCCTGCTGCTATCTACTCTGTCTTAGCTAGATAAAGAGAAGAGGAAGAAGGAACCGCTTCACTAGAGTCCATCTGAAGAGCCTCAAGGATTCAAGAACTCTGGCATTTTATACTTCTGCCATGGCTTTCACCCCGATAGAACTTAAAAGCTGGCATTTATATCCCAAGTATTCCAATCTGTGCAATGTAACCACAAATTAGGATGTGGAAGGTACATGACTTGATTTATACAGGACTTTCCCTCCAAGCCCAGTTTACCTCCCCTATGTTATATTCTCATACGGCATGATTTTCATCTCAGTATTAGAAATGGGAGACTGAGAAATACACCGCAATCCGAAACAGAGTTATACTTTTCTAAATCCTTGAAGTCAGTGGGCTCAGAAAAGTGTAGGTTTTTTTAGAACTGCACTGATAGTAATTTGCTTAAGGGTAAATTCATGACTTAACATGCAATCTAAATAGGAGATGGCCAGTTCATAGCTCATGTCCGTAACTTTGCTATATCAATGTTCCTATGATAGAAGAAGTCTGAGAAGGCCAGTTCAGACACTTCTAACCCAACCCCTCCTCTGCCAAATACCATATGTATTACAGTATACATCATCATCATCATCATCATTCATTCAATTTATATACCACCCTTCAGGACAACTTAATGCCCACTCAGAGCAGTTTACAAAGTATGTTATTATTATCCCCATAACAATCACCTTGTGAGGTGGGTAGGGCTGAAAGAGCTCTGAGAGAGCTGTGACTGACCCAAGGTCACCCAGCGGGCTTCAAGTGGAGGAGTGGGGAATCAAACCTGGCTCTCCAGATTAGAGTCCTGCCATTCTTAATCACTACATCAAACTGAGAATGTACTTTGCCAAATCTATGGAATCCTTCCTACACAAAAAGAGTGGACACGTTAGAGTATATTCATCTTTGTGTACAGTGCATGCATATTACCCATGTTGCACATTACATGCAAGTTGTGTGCAGGTAGAGGATCAAAACTTTGGTCAATGTGTAGTAGGGTGTAATCCTTCCAATGAAATCAGTGGAATAGGTTTTCAAATAAACATGTCCAGGGATTGCAAATCTACTTCTCTGATGAGCATTTTCAGATTTTGAGAAGCAATGACACAAAAGGGATTCCCCTGGGTTGCCATGCAAGCCTTTGCAAGCATGCTGCCTTCTACAACTGAAACGCTCTGCCAGCACAACCCCTATGAATCCATCTCTTCCACTTGTTATCCTTCCTGGCAGGGACCACACATCACTTCTATGTAATGTATAGGGCTTAAGCAAACAGCTGGCCAAGAAATAAATGTTAAACAGCAGTAGTAATGTAAGATAGATCATTTGTATATCATCAGCTTCTGCACTTTTTTTTTGCATTCATTTGGGGGCTGGGGCGAATCCATACACTTTCTATTTTGCTGTTTCCTTCACATCTATCTTCTTTGAAGGGCTGGTCAAATTGGGAGCTCCCTTTAGTGTCATTCAACCCAAGAATAAGCCCAGGAGGGAACATATAACGCTACTAGTGAGAGCAGCACACTTGTTCCAGACAAAAGATCATGCTACATGTGTCATAAAAAGGCAGAGACGCCTTCCAGATGTTTTATTGTGTTGGGCCTGCACAGATGTTTTCTATGTCTGCCCATAAATGTTAGAAACGTAAAACATTTGTGGTCCCACAGATGTAAAGATTAAATTATGCAAGAGATTGGATAAATCTCTGTGTAATGCGAGAAGACTATGAACCACTCACATTCATTGTTTTTAGTAAAATCTGTACCATTTTCCAGCATGCGCCTGCAAAAAATATTTTTACTGTTATTAAATGTGATTAAATAGTACATATGATGTTGAAAAGCAGCACACATGGGGTCATTTTTAAAATTCTCTGATATATCACATATGAAACCACAAGACCTCCTGTCATGATCTCACTAGAGATGGGCACGAACCAAAAAAAAAAAAAAAAAGAACCATGTAGTTCGTGGTTTGTCATGTTTCATGAACCATGAACCACAAACTTTCATGAACCTGCCCTGGTTCAGGAATCCATTTGTTTTGGTTCATGAAAATGCCACTTCTGGGCCAGCAGACCACCACTTCTGGGTTAGCTGAAGGTCACTTCTGGGTCAGCAGAAGGTTCGCAGGAAGTCCATCCCCTGTTGCCTAGGAAACTGATTGATCGGTGCCAGGCTGTCTGCAGTGATGAACTGAAAAACGAACCAAATAAACCAGCCTAAAGTTCGTGGCTGTTCGTCAGAAATGGGATCTGACGAACCACTGGTTCACGAACCACGAATCGGCCTGGTTCGTCATGAATTCTGGTTCATGTTTTAGTTCGTGCCCATCTCTAGATTTCAGTGTGTTCATTATAAAACAGCAATAACAACCTTTGGCCACTAGGGATGACAGTTTGAGTTCGCTGTACTTCCCCAGTGCAAAAGAATTCCCTGATCCAGGTTTGGAATAGTTCCATGCCTCCAAAAGGTATCTTCAGCCAAACCGTAACACATATAACCTCCTCTAAGTCTTTATGTCATGATCCAGAGATCTTTTTACAAAGTAAAAAGGTACATGGCTGAAGCTGCCTTGATATATGTAACAATTCCAACTCCTACACCTGTCAAATGTATGGGAAGGGATTTCTAGATTCAGTTACTTCAGTAGACTTAGAAGAGGGTAACTCTGCTTATGATGACCCCGATAACCAACCTATTCAGCACTAACAGACATTTCATAGGTGCAATGCTTAGCACTGCACCTATGATTCAGAAGTGCTATGCAGGCATTCTCGTCAGTTACCTACAGATATAGGCGATATCCTACACACAGCCCTGTGCTGTGTTTCCATGCACAGATCATCCTTGCTGAATCAGAATGAACAGTTGAAGCTGCCCAGTGAAGCTGGCCTTATAGTGAGAAAATCTGTACTCAGTTCATGGATATGCAGAAAGCAGGGTTGCCAGCCTCCAGGTGATAGCTGGAGATCTCCTGGATTTACAACTTATTTCCAGGTGACAGAGATCAGTTCCCCTGGAGAAAATGGCTGTTTGGAGCATGGACTCTATGGCATTATATCCCACTGTGGTCCCTTCTCTCTCCAAACCCCACCCTTTCCAGGCTCCACCCCCAAAATCTCCAGGAATGTCCCAACCCAGAGGTGGCAACCCTAGCAGAAAGGCTGTAAGCAGAAGCTCTTCTGCTTTGCAAAGCATCTCAGGCTTTCAGCACTGAAAACATGAAAGAAAAAAAATCCTTATTTCTCTGCCACTGAACTGCAAAAATTTGGTTGCTGAAAATGGAAAATGAAACAATCTGAAAAAATTAACACCTTGCCAAAAAATCTCTCCAAAGACACATGACAATCACATTCTAAATTTAAAATTATTTTCCTTGAACACTCAACAAGAAGAAACCTGGGGTGAAAATTTTGTCTTTCCAGAATTTTGAACAATACTTGGGCCATTGAAAGGCATTACCTTATATTTTCTGCAGTATTGCCTTATTTTGCATGAGGATATCAATGTTTTGAGGCAGAATCCTGAACATGTGGCACATTTTTTACCAGTTCGTGAGATTTATTTGACTTCTTAACTAATGCTACCTTGGTCCCAATTATATTGCTCACTTTTTCTTTTCTTTTTTTCCCCTCACAATAGCTAAACTCAACTGATGTCAAGAAATGAGAGCAAGAAATAAGGGAGGGAATCAATGCATCTTATCCTGTTAACATCTGCATCCACCAGAAACCCAGGAACATTATGTGAATAGCCACAAGGTCTCAAGGGAAATCCAGCAGTCCAGGGAGGCAGGGCTTTCTCTCCTTCCCAGGGAGTCTGGCATGGGAGACCCTTAGAATAGATATGGCAAAGCAGGCTGGACACAAACACACACACACACACCCAAAGCCCCTAGGATATCTTTGATCCTCTTTCCTACACTCCCCTCTTGCTATAGTATCCTTACACAACCTCCGTCTCAAGGGAGATTTCTTGGGGATGGGACTTTATATGACAAGGATATAACTTAAGTGGGGTTTATGTTGAATTACAGATTGTACAGCGACACAATTATGGTTGCTGAAGGAAAAAAATCTGGATCTCACTGAGACATATATTTTTCCACGTAAGAGCAAGGACTCCAGCCTACAACTCCTGTTAAAATAGAAGGAGTTGCTGGGCAAAAAGTGGTATGTAGGATATCTGCTTTATGAAATCAGAGCTAAACTTATACATAATGTAAACCTCAGATGTCCAATCTCTAGAGGACTCCTTCCTACCTTAAGTGTTAACATGGATCTCCATCCCATTTATTGCTGTCATGTCCAAACAGCTACATATTACATATGTTTTTATGAATCATATTTGAGTCAAGAAGCTGAGGATATTCCAAACAATTCTGTGAGGTCAGATAAGACAAGAACTAGTGACTGACCTAAGTGAATATCTTTAGTGATCATGTACTAGGTCTCTCCAATTTATTTTCTAAACTATACAGTATCCTGAACATCGCTACAAAAAATCCAGCCATAATTATATAGAAACGATTTGTAGTATTAATTGCATGGTGGTCCTCTCCGCAGAGACAACTGTCATTTGCACCCCATGATCCTTTGACCCTCAGGTGCCAGATGAGCAGGGAAACGCATCTCATTTTAAATTTAAAAACAAGGATCTCTTAATCAAGGCAGAAAGTTCCCCTATCCACTTTCAAATAAAAGTAGCTAACTGCTTGAATATTCTAAGAGAACATCAACCATGACTCCTTAGTTTGAACCCCCAGAGCACCTCACAGTTTCTGCCATAAACAACTCAGGTTTGCTGGAAATCTGCTGCACAATACAGCTCCCAGATGGTTAAGTCATAACAGACTACTGTATCATATTTGTAAACTTCAACTAGAACAACTGCAAGAGTACCAACAGAGATCTGTTTGCAGAATCATTTAAGGCCAATATTACATTATCTTCATTGGCTCCCAGGTTGTTTCCAAGTCCAATTTAACATCTGGTGTTTACCTTCAAAGCCCTCCGATTTATTTATTTATGAAATCCTGCCCTTAAGTCATAGTTGACATAGTGACTCCTGGTGGGGTTTTCATGGCAAGAGACTAACAAAAGTGGTTTGCCATTGCCTGCTTCTGCAACCCTCATCTTCATTGGTAGTCTCCCATCCAATCACTAACCAAGGCCAACCCTGCTTAGCTTCTGAGATCTGACGAGATCAGGATAAGGATTTGTTTATTTATATGAAATTATTAACAATGCTTGACAGAATACTCCTCTGGTCCTTGCCTCAGGATTCTTGCAATCTAAAATTTGACATAAAAGAGAAAAAATGTAGAGGAAAGATATGGAAACCGTGTTCTACAGGACAAGAATATTCACCAATTCTCGTTACATGTGATTAGGTTTAGTTTTAGAAAGGAGGGGTTACAAAGGGGTAATGCCAAAGACTTAAGAGAAAAGTGGATTTTGAGGAGGGATTTGAAAGCAGTGAGGGAAAAGTGGTTGCAAGAGATAAAAATATTTTAATTAAAAACTGTCATAGTAAAAAATTCTCATGCTAAAACAAGTAGACCTTCTATGTTATACAAGAAACCAGCACATCATAATGAAGAAGAGAACAATGTGTTAACCAATCAGTTCTGTGGGACTGTTAGCAGTCAAGCCATGCCCTCACACTAAAAGGGAAGTTTATGAATATGGCTATGAACCCCTTCTCCTCATGTGCTCCAAGCACATTGCACATTGCCTGGCTAGACAAGACAGTTCCTGATCCGACCAGAAGGGAAAATTACTGGAATGTGAGTCATGAGGCTCGACTGACTAGCAGCCCCACACCCCAGAGATGTGCAAGATGTTAAGGATAAGAGGACTTCCAGGAGTTCCTGAATTAATCACATCCACACCCTGCTAGGGTTGCCAGCTCCAACTTGGGAAATTCCTGGAGATCTGGGAGGTGAAACCTGGAGAAACCTGGAGAAAGTGGGGTTTGGGGAGGGAAAGGACCTTGGCATGGCATAATTCCATAGAGTCCACCCCCCAAAGTAGCCATTTTCTCCAGGTGAACTGATCTCTGTGGCCTGGAGACCAGTTTTAATTCCAGGGGATCTCCAGCAACTACCTGGAGGCTGGCAACTCTACACCCTGCTGATCTCTCGCCCACCTTCCTGATCAAAGCTACTCAGGGGTCTGATAGCCCTTCCTATCCAAGAACTGTGGATCATCAATACTTTGGAGGGCAGGAAATGTGATCCTGTCCCAAGGTACATTCCCAAGTATAATTCAATTGCCCTGCCACATGTTCAGAATGTGTGTTCTGGGATCCATCCACACATGCTCAGATCACATCTGAGCCCTCCTCTTTTCTCTCCGTGAAGCGCTAGTCGCTCAGTCACAACTCTCTATTTCCTAGACTGGTAAATATCACCCGACCCTGAATCTTTGTCCCTTTGCATCCCTATTTTCTAGTTATCTCTTGCATGTGATTTCCTGTGTTTTTGCTTTTATTGCCCCTTTAATAAAACCATTACAGTGGAACATTCTCCTGGATCTTTCTCTAAAGGAACAATTCTGGTATACATTGGTGGAGAACCTGCTAGTTACCCCCTCTTGCAGCTTCTTCTTGCATGCTAATTCCCCCAAACTCACAAGGAGACACCCCCCCCCCCCAATTTGGGTAATAGGATCCAGTAGCCAGCATGTCCCCCTCTCCAATTAACTGTTCCTCATCTATTGAATATTCTCTCCCATCCTATTGAAAGACACCAGAACAGATCCTGGAATGTAATTATAAACAAATTCATAAGCAGTGTGTATATGTATCATGATCCCACACAGACTGAAGAGGGAACTATGGCAGAGTAACATATGTTTTCTATTTAAGGGGGAATGGGGGGGGTACATGAAAACTTCTCACCAACACCTTCTCCTGACAGCTCCCAAATCTACTTACAGAGCACGGCCCATTTCTGCAATGCTGACAGATGTAGTATTTGTGTATGGCAGAGTGAAGATCATGTCAGTCAAATTCACACCGGTGTGTGTTAGACATGCATAGGCCTGAAGATCTGCACAAGTGCAGTGCAGGCACAAGATGCATCTTTTGCATTTTCGATCCATGTTTAACTTGTGTCATTTTCAGGATAATTTGCAAAGAAAAGAATTACAAGAATCACAGACTGCAAAAAACCCAAATACAGGGCCTATTGACTTAAAAGATGACTTTGGCCTAATACAGTACCCATAGCACTTACCAGACAAAATCATGGCACAATCACCAGAGACTAGCAGTAAAAAGGGGGGTGAGGATCCTCTGGGATGGGCTCAGGGTTTTATGATGTCATGTTCTGCAATAGTGTCATCTTGCCTCACAAACCCTTGGAATCCAGGTGCCATCTTGGAGCCCCTTCCCTGCTAGAGGAAGAGTGTGACACACCCAGCGTTTATGTTGTCTTTTTGTGGTCTTTTATGGTTTCTGTTTTTATTTCTGTGCCATATTTACTCTATTCCGTCTGCCATATTAAGACAAGCAGAGCTTGCTTTGTTACTAAAGCTCATCTGCGGGGACAGGCATCTTATTCCAGCCTAAAGATCCATGCTGCTAACAGAGCTAGTATAGCAATCAGGCAGAGAATGGTTCTGTTTTCAGTCCACAGAGGGAAAAAAACACCAGTATCTATATATTCCCAAATAAACATTTGGCTTCTTCTAAATAATGACTCATAGCTTCGAATGGGCATAAATCTTCTCCTTCACATAACTTTCAGAGGAAGTCTGGCTTCATGCTCCTCACAACATTAATACACTAAGCCTCAGTGTATATAAATATATATGTGCTCATAATCATAGATTTATATTCTGCCCCCTGCTCCCCCCAAAAAGAGCCGAAGGCTTATCTGCTGGGGGGTGCCCATGCTGGTTAACAGTCAATTACTGCATCCTAATGATAAGAAGCTGCAGGGAGGGAGCAAAGAGCCAAACCAGAATTACATGTGGCTGGATTCTCTTGTGTTTTTTAAAGGGCTAAATGCAGCCCCTGTGTAGGCTGGCTTGGAATGGGTTAAATCCTTCAAAGCTTGGAAATTTTCCTTCCGCCTGAACTTCTCCCTGGTACCTGCATGTTTGCCACTGTGAGGAAAAACAGCATCTCTCCCACCTATGTTACTCAAATCAGGAAAACTGTGCAGGGGCGAAGGGGGGAAGGACGACCTGCTCCCTCAATCAAGGACCTCAAATTGTTCTTCCCACTACATCCACTTTTAACTTTTTTTTAAAAAAATGATAGATCTCAATTATGGGATTCTTTCACATCCAGTTTGGCCCAGAGGGCTAGCTTAACAGTTCAATTCTAAATAGAGTTGCATTGTTTTTCCTAAACCCATTGACTTCAACAGACTTAGAAGGGTGTATCTGTGCTTGGGATTTCCCTGTAAGTCCCCTCACCAAAAAAAAGTGAATGTTACATACAGATATATATTCAAAGGAAGCCACAAGCAATGCATATATGCTTTAAGTCTGCTTTTTGACCTCTGGGACTGCAGCATGTGAATCCGGAGCTGATACAGGGCCATTTATCTCCTCATCCCCGTCCCTTGAGCCAGTTCTCAGGCCAGGCCACTCAAATAACTGCTTAGGACAGTACCATAAGGACAGTGCTCAGACACCACAGAGGCTCAGCTTGTTCCCAGCCATGAGGAGCATGGGAGGTGATTGAACACTCTCTTGGCCGCGTGCCACCACCAACTGGCAGCTGTGTGAGCCCAGGATGGGATGCGTGAAATGCCTTGGCAAAAATGTAGCTTGAATCAGCCCAGCCTGACCCTCTAATGGGGAGCAAGGCCTGCCAGCAGCTGGTTACCTGAGATGGGCTGTTTTTACCTCAAGCATTTGACTGAAGGATGCTTTCTTTCCAAAAGGAGGAGGAGGAAGTATAGGCAAATGAGCACTGAATGGAGTATTTGGCTATAGGGGACTTTCTTTTGCTTCCTGCTAGCCTGTCCCCTTCCCACCAGCATCACCACTGCCTCATCCTTCTGCTGGGAATGAATGCACATCACAAACTGGTATAGGGCCATCTCAAACAACCAGCCTCATTCCACAAGAAAGGGCCGGCAAGGGCAAGGAGATGGTGGCAGCAACCAAGTGGCCAGTGGCTGTAGCATATAGCAGCATTAGATTTGCTCATTTGCTATTATCATACCTACAATAAAAAACAGAGCTCAGAGAACAGTGACAATACTGTAAGCCTCTTCCTAATGTATGTCTGTATGCAGCCTCAACATAAATTTAATCTTGAACTTCCCATCATTAACAACAACAACAACTGCACTTATACACCGCTCTTCTAGACAGATTAGTGCTTCACCCAGAGCAGTGAACAAGTTAGTGTTACTATTATCCTCACAATACAATGGGGGAGCTGGGGATGACAGGAGTGGCTTACCCAAGGCCACCTACTGAGCTCAGGGCAGTAGAGGGATTCGAACCAGTAGAGTGCTGATTCACAGCCGAACCACTTAACCACTCTGCTACAGCAGCTCTCATTAAGCAAAATACCATCAAAATCATTCTTCTCCCAGAGCCGTTTTCTATCTGTTTATCTCTAATCAGATTTGTCTTTCTCTTCCAGCCAGATAGCTTAATAACTGAAAATCCTGGTATATACCCTGCATAAAACGTATACAATTTCTTCCACTTTAAACAGAAATCTGTAACATAGAGTTCTATGCTGCAGATGCTGGCACTGCTAAAATGTTTATTTTTAGGGATAAGCAGAACTACTAGTTTCTGCTCCAAAAAGTTTTGGTGGCAAGCAGAACCAATCCATGTTGCTTCGCCCGAACAGCAAAGCAGACTGAACTGAAACTCAGATGGACTTTGGAAAACGGCCTTAATTCTCTGCACACTCACCCTTAGTCTTTGCAGCCAATTTTTTTGCCCCCAAATCTGATTTAATGAAACTTCAGTATGTACAAAGCCAGGGAAATGCTCCAAGCAAGACAATGGAAAACTGTCACACAAAGAAAAGAGAAATCCTCAAACATTTGTCAAGGAAGGTTTAGGTACAATTAATCCTGCATGAGTGGAGGGGATTTGGGGCAGATGACCCTTGCTTCCACTGAATCCTATGGCTTTCAACATGAAACAAATAGAAGAAAAATATATCCAACTCAAAGATCAGTTCCAGGGAGTTTTGCTGGATGCTCTTTCAGGATGGCTGAAAGAGCACGAGACCATTGGAATGCACTTTTAAATAGTTCTTAGCTGATATGTGGGACTACCAGTACAGAATGTGTTACATTGCACCTCACCACCCTCAGAAAATCCTTGTTAACCCCAGCGGATCAGTGTTCCATACAGTCCTGATAAGCAACGCTGTCCCCTCACCCACCAGCACAACATCCAGGGGGAAAAGGCTGACCTCAATTTCATGATCAAACCTGGTGTAATTCTCTTTTTGATAAGGAGAACAAAAGTCAATCTAGAACTGAAGAAAAACTGCTGCTAGAAAAGCAAGACTTCACTACTGGTGCCAGGGCTCCACATTTGGACTGGAAGAAAAATCACTATAGGCAAAACTGGGTCTCATCATCCTTTACTTAGAGCCAAACTACACAAGAAGCCCAACGGATGTTCTTCTCGTGTCAGGTCTTGCAAGGTCCCCTGGGTAGTGTAGTTTAACAAAGAACAGCCACTTGATGCGATTCTCAGCCAGGGGAAGAGCGGTGGGGGGAGGGAAGGATTCTCTCTCTGTCTCTTGTAAAAAGCCTCAGCTCAAGTTTTCCTCCAGGGGGATGGGGGCAGGGGTGGTGGATGTAACAGGAGGCAGGAAATCCAGGGCAGATTTTTGCACGAGAGAGAGGGGGAAAGAGAATTCCCACCACCACTCTTCTTGGCAGAGAATCCCATCACGTCATGTATTCTCTCTCTCTTGCAAAAAGCTGCCCAGGATTTCCTGCCTTCTGTTACGTCCATACACATGCCTGCCCCCAAGCTCCCAGAGAAAAACCCGAGCAGAGGCTCTTTGCAAGAGACAGAGAGAGAATCCCCCCACCGGCAGAAAATCTCATGGGGTAGCTGTTCTTTGTATGACTACATTGCCCAGGGAACCTTGCAGGACCCAACATGTGCCAGGGCATCTCGTGTAATTTCCCTCCAAGAATGTTCCTTCATTTTGTACTCAATATATGCAGAGGGTTTTCTTGTCCTTGAAAGCATCATCATAGGAAACATTTCCTACATTACCTATAAATCTTAAACAAATGGTCCAGAAGTTCTCCTCCTTGAGGAAAAGAGGCATCATTGTTCACCAGGAAACCTCTGAAAACCTGTGCTCAGCACCTGCTGTGATATTATACCAAGGCTGAACAAGCCGCAGGCATTGGGGAGTGTTAGGTCATGGAACTAAGACACTCCCACAATAATCACGGTCCTAACTAAAATGTCCTGATTGGCAGCTCTGTGCTAGAAGGCAGGAAAGCTGAAGACCTAGTGTAGTATAGTTATAGGTTTTGCAAGGCTAGGGGTAGACATAGGCAGTTTATATGAGCCTTCTATCTCTAAACAATACCATTGTCCTGTAAAGATTGGGAGCACCTGCATTCCATGAGTAAATGAAACTTACAAATCACCTGAATATGTTTCTGCAAAGTTGCTCTTTTCCCAGCCATTTTTTTAAAAAATTAGAGTATTTATTTAGTTAGAGAAAATAAGCAGTCTTGTGGCACATTAAGACTAACAGTTTTTAAAATGTTTTCCTGAGGAAGGATTTTGAAACACATCGGGGATTTTACATCTCTCTGATTGAAAAAGGACATTTCATATTAGAGTTTTACTCTTTCCTTTTGGAGGAGCAGCCTTCTACTCCTCTGTCAGGTGCAGAACACTCTTTCTTTTATCCAATTTAACTTAAAAATATCCGCATGAGGCATGTGAAATGACTAACCATGGCTTGTTACTCCAGGCTCAAGTTTTAAGAATACTTTTATTCTTACTGCACATGCCCTCTCCCCCTCCTTCTTCCTCTTGTGCTTGGCTTGGAAATGAGCTGTTTCCCTTGTTGCAGCAAACCATGGTTTGTCATTTCATCCAAATTATAAATTATGGTTTATCATCTTTCCTCCAAGCCAGGATTCTGAACCACAGTTCAATCCTACCTTGGAGAGAAACAAACAATGCATAGTTTGTGTTTTGGATGTAATAACCATGTCTGGTTTGCCACAAAAGTGGAAATAACACATTTCCAAACCCCATACAAGCAGCCCAAGGATTTCCAAGCCTCATGCCCAGAATGACAAACCATGTTGTTATATGTTAATTGTGGCTATAATTTGTTCTCTTCCTGCCAAGACAGGATTTCAAACCAGGATTAAACCCAGAAAGATGAGGCTCAGGGTGTACAGGAAGATCTTAAGATGACGCTGGCCCCTAACTATAGATTCACATTGCTCAAAATCAAGTTTTGTTGGTTATCTCTTATGGCCTTCTTTCTTGGGTTTTGCACATGTGTTTCTCACACACTTCGTTCTGTTCAGCAGACAACAGGCCTAGGACTTCTGCTACTCTCTGTGATGTTTATGATCTTGCTAATGGCTTCCCTTCCTGTCCAGAGACACTTCACAATCACAGGTGGCATGCAACAGGCACATGTTGCAGATGAATTGAACAGATATATGGGTCTGGCAAACAGCTTGTTGATACTGCATTTATTACCAGGGAGTAACCCCACAGATCTTGGAAAAGAGGCAAGAGGTACATTTGCCTTTTTGGCAGCACAACCAATATGCATAGAGGAATAGATTTTAAAGAGCCTACACCAGCATATAAGATGAATTTTTCTATGCAGCACTGACTTCCATTCAGAAACTGCACTGGCAATTGGTCAAGGGTGCTGCATCTGTACACCGGAAAACCATAGCCAGTTGCGACCTCCTGTTTCATGTGCAACTCACAAGATTCATGCAACTTCCTACATGCACATTTCTTCTTACTCAGAAATTCAGTTTTGGTGAACCAGCCCTGCAATTAGATTATCATCAGTGCCAAAACCCAAAATGGAGAAGGAGAAAGCCTACTAATGCCAAACCTTTCAAAATTCTATTCCATTGCAGAAACATAAAAAGAATGAAAAGGGTTGCTCTTTTTGCCATCTTTATATACCTCTGCTCTTTAAACCCACCCTTACCTGGATGGCCCAGGCTTGCCTCATCTCATCAGATCTTGGAAGCTAAGCAGGTTCAGCCCTGATTAGCACTTGGATGGGAGACTACCTAGGAAGCATTGAGTTGCTACACAGAAGGAGGCAAAGGCAAACCACTTCTGTCTATCTCTTGCCTTCAAAACCCCATGAGGTTGCCATAAATCAGCTGTGATTTGATAGCACTTTCCAACCACCTTTAAAACCACCCTATTGGTAAGTAACTAGCAGCCAGAAGTACTAACTGCCCCTGTGCCTTTAACAGAAGTTTGATCTGCAGAAATCAAAAAGCAGAACTTTTTCATGGCATGGAGAAACAGGATCGCTTCTGAATTACTTGATGTGGGCAGAAATGTGGGGTATAAACTGAGTAAATAAGTAAAATGAATGAATGAATACACAGACACACACACAAAGACATGCTACTTTACTTCCCTCCCCTTCTCTCCCACTGCAGCTCTGCATCCAAGAGCAGGAGTAGCATTAGCATGACAGGGCAGGTGGGCAAGCGGGCTGGAGAAGTAGCCACGGACCGGTTTAGCATCAGAGGGATGCCCCCCCCCCCGCCAATTGCTGCACGTGCCTTAGCAGATGCCCGTCCACTGACACCAGGCCACACTCAATGAAACGGTCGGCTCAAGCTGGCAGCTTCCTGCTTTCTCCTGGATTAGCCGGTTTCTGACAAATGTGAACCTTTGTGCAGCTGTTTAGATTGAGATGAGTGAGGAATTTATTAATGGGTTGAGAATGCAGAGCTTTCTGTACTTGCGTCTGCCTGAGTTGTCTGCTCTGGGGAGAACACTTCACTTTTTCCATTCACTTCCAGGCAAGCTTCTGCATTCTCCAGCCACTTGTTGCTGAACAGAGCTGCCCCGTTCAACCACAGCAGTCGGAGGGTGTGGGGAGAGGCAGACTTCCCGTCCCATTCATTTCACACTGCCTTGACATCACAATTAAACAGGCGAAAGGACTGTGACCCGCGGCGTGTGCCTTTAGGTTTGTGACATGGTGACCAACCACCAAATCACCAGAGTCCATGTGAAATTCAGCAATGCAGAACCTGAGGGACGCTGGAGTCCCCAGAAGCCTGCCCAGCACATCATCCCAATTGTTCCCCTGCTCTTCCATTGATGAAAATCAGGCTCAGAGGATTTGCCAAAGCATCTTGTTTAAGTTACAAAGGCTCCTCTTGCACCAAGGACTGAGCTCTCTGCCAGGATTCTTTCTTTAACACAGCAATTGATTTACAATATAATTAGAAGCAAAGAGGCATCCTGCGGAGCCGCTTATCCATCCTTAATTTTCCATAAGCAAAGGGTCTATTTTTAAATCTGGACTAGTAGAGTCTTTGTTTCCAGGGGAGGGAGCAAGCAAGAGGAGCAACTGTGCCTGGCAGCCTGGCAAGCAGGCAGTACCATCCATCCCATACCCCAAGGTTAGTGTAGGTGTGCTGCACAATACTGTACCACTCCCTAGCTCCTTCCCCATTGCAAAAAAGATGGCTCATCCAGCATCCCTCATCTGTGCAATTAATCCACCAGACACCTACTGGGACACTCAGCAGAAAGCAAGGTATGACTCAAGAGGAGCAATTCGGAGGATTGTGTTCTTGCGCAAAAGACTGGATGCATGCTACTAGCGACATCTTAAAGTACACTCAAGCATGAGTCTGGTTGCCAGATGCCAATCTAGAAATCATGCTTCTGCTTTCAGAGTCCCTTAGGGAGTCAAGAAGGCACAGCTCTTCCCTTACAGGAAACTCCCAGAGCATGGTGAAAGGGCATATGATCTTCCATAGTTTTGCTGAAACTAAGGGTCTGGCTAGGTGGTCTAAACTAATAACAACAACAACATTCTATTTATATACCACCCTTCAGGACGACTTAACACCCACTCAAAGCAGTTTACAAAGTATTTCACTATTATCCCCACAACAACAAACACCCTATGCGGTGGGTGGGGCTGAGAGAGCTCCTAGAAGCTGTGACTGACCCAAGGTCACCCAGCAGGCTTCAAGTGGAGGAGTGGGGAATCAAACCCAGCTCTTTAGATAAGAGTCCCACGTTTTTAACCACTACACAAAACTGCCTCTCATGCATGATTGGGGGAAACCCCAATTCTACCAGAGTCTAATGTATGCATTCAATATGGTTGGAGGGGCAGGGAGAAAAAACACTCCCATGTGTGCACACAGAGGCAGAAGTAGCTTATCTGTCCCTGGTTTCTACCTTGCAAGCTTTTACAGAAAGAAAAGAGCCATGGAGGACGGGCTCTTTCTAATTTTTCCTCATATTTGCTTAGGAGATGCGTGGAACAGGAGAAAGAGCGAGAGATCCGACCCCCAGCACTATTCTACCCGCAAGAGCAAGTTGGGTAAAAAGCAGGGACAGAACAAGCCACTCTGCCTCCAAGCACACACAAGGACATGCTTTTTCCTCCCCCCAAACCGTTTTAAAAGAGAATGCAGGCAGACATTAAACTCAAGTAGAGTTGGGGTTTCCCCTAATCACATAAGAGGTTAGATCACATCTGACCAGGCCCTAAGTAGGCTGGGTTTGGTTAGGATTTGGACTGGAGAGTCCCAGGAATCCAGTGTAAGATACCTTGAGTTTCTTAAGGGCTTGATATAAATGTTGTAAATCAGTAAGGCATTCTCTTCATGCAATCACCTATCCTCTTTGCTTGCTGGAACAGGCAAGACTCCAGATGTACTACACAGCAGGGGGAGGAGAGATAACAGAAGCAGGTGGAAGAAACTGCCGCTCCCTCGTCTCCTACTGAACCAGGGAATTTGCAAAGATATGCCTCTTCTCTGATCTGAGACCAGGCAACACTAGGGACAGGTATAACGGCATCTATATGTGGTGGTGGCAAAATGTTCAACAAAGAAGGAAGGAGAAATTGCTCATAAGACCCGAGGACCAGCCATTTTGGGGACTGGTCTTCTCCCAGCCAGGACTCTGGTTTTAAAAAAGAGTGCCTAAGCTCAATCGCCCAAAGCAAAAACTACACATATAGAAGAGGTATGTATGATAAGGAACGAAATAATTAGATTGTCTTGGGAGATGGTGGTAGAGCTTGGAACTGTCGGTCAGTTTCTTGGAAGTTTGGAATTTCCATTAAGACATGGAACAAACTTCAGTGGCTCTGTTGTTTTGGATGTCCTATTTGAAACGTACTTGAATACATGTACTTATTTTATTGCACCCATCTAAGTGATTCTCTGTTTCTCTCTCTCTTTGCCTTGAATTTCTGAAAATAATACTTCATTTCGTAACTGGTAGGTGCTGATGTGTTCTTCACTGTCCATCCACGGACAGAGACAGAAAGGGTGCTGAACTAAGCGGACCATAATTCTTGCTGAAAACAAGGCTTTGCTTGTTCTTGCCTGACATAATTCTACAGAAGTCACTGATGTTCCATCTGAAGTGAACTTTGCCCATCAGAACTAATTTCCCTGACCCAACGTTCTCATCCTAAACCACCCCCAAGTGATACAAAAATATATTCCCGGCTAGCAAACGTTTCCTTTCCAAACTAGCACATTTTCACACAGACACAGCACTGGCCATTTCCCTCCTGCAACAGATTCCCAAGCCCCTATCCAATTTTAAACTACGCCAGCAACGGGGATTCCTCGCCATCCCCTGGGAGATTACTCCACAGACTCATTGCCAGGAAGGCAGGATTTCCCCATATCCGACCTCCATTCGCCAGTTATTTGATTAGCAATTATTCCACTGACCATAATTCCTGTCCCTAACTGGTTTCTCTCCCTGCAGTGCTGACACGGTTCTTTTGCCTTTGGTTGACCTTTGTCACAATAACACTTCGATCCTCATGGGAAGAAGTTGAATTTTTTTCCATGTTATTCAGCATTTCTCTTTCTCCTCTGAGTTTCAGTCAATCTACTAACAACACAGGGGTGCAACATTTCTTGTGGGATCTCACTCGGCCCGCTGCTGCCTACACTACGGGTTCTGGAATATATTTTCTCCAGGACCCATGATCAAATGTACTCCCATTCTAGTCCCTTTGCCCCTCTCCATATAGCATACACACACATTAATACCCATCTCCTTGCCTGGCTAAACACAAAAATGTTTTAAGTTTCTCTTCTTGGAATTCCTCAGGTGACTCGTTACCACAGGCAGGGCTTTTTTTCAGCTGGAACGCAGTGGAACGGAGTTCCGGAACCTCTTGAAAATGGTCACATGGCTGGTGGCCCCGCCCCCGATCTCCAGGCAGAGGGGAGTTGAGATTGCCCTCTGCACCGTGGCACGGAGGGCAATCTAAATTCCCCTCGGTCTGGAGATCAGGAGGCGGGGCCACCAGCCATGTGACCATTTTCTTTGAGGGCAACCCACTGAGTTCCACCACCTCTTTTCCCAGAAAAAAAGCCCTGACCACAGGAGATGCAATCCTAAAGAGAGTTAAACTCTTCAAAGCCCAGTGGCTTCAATGGTCTTTAAAAAGTGCAACTCTGCTTAGGCTTGCTCCCTTAGTGAGGCATGGTTCTGTTTGACGCTGCGGAAATCACTTATACACCTTGTGCTATAGCATAGTCTGTATTGCTCTGGACCAGTGCAAACAGGAACAAAGTAAGTGATTGGATATTATAAATGGTAGCAACCTACTTTCTTTGTCTCTACTAACACTGAAATTTGTGCAAAGCAGCCAGCCCCGCTCCCCTCCATAAATACGCTTTCCTTAAGAATGCTCTAGAGGTCGCCAGCCTGCAGTTTATCTAAATGTGCTGCTGTCCCCTGGTGCTTTGCAAACTACCTATGAGATCAGCTGTCAGTGTATGTGTGAGAGAGAGACAAACTATATAACACCTCAAAGCTGGTAGAGTACAAAAAGCAGAAAGTACGCAGAATGAAGATCTGTTTGGAAAGGGTGAGAAAAACCACAGAAAAAGAAAAATTGATCATCATCATTTGCCAGAAATGCAGTGGGGTATTAATGCCCAAAAGACTGAGAACCTTTTTGCTAGCAGAGAAGAGAAAATCGGGTTATAATGAAAATAAAGCCCTAAGAACTTTTAATTATAAGATATTGAGACTTTGGCCGATTCCAGATGACTAACCTTAAGGCGCTTCATGCCGCCCTCTTCCGGATTGCGACGGGGAAAATGCGAAATAGGTCGCATTTTCCCCGTCGCGATCCGGAAGAGGGCGGCATGAAGCGCCTTAAGGTTAGTCATCTGGAATCGGCCATAGTATAAATCAGCTTAGTTTTGAAGTGCCTCACCTCACCACATAAAACATCATTTCTGTAGATCAAATCTACAGAAATCAAATCTACAGAATTAAATGAAATCTACAGAAATCCTAAGTGTAAAAGAAAGCTAAAGTTTTCATTCTGGAATGTCCAAAATAATACAATATTTATCTTGACAGTCTAAAATTATCTGCCTTAAGTACCCACTGTTGGCATCTCTTCTACTCATGATACTAAGTGGCTGTCTTGTTTCCCCCTGCTATGTGTCTGCCACAAGCTTTGCTTGATGTTTGGGCAATAATGAAGGCTCTTAGGAGACAGGAACTCATAGAAAAAGTTAGCCCAGGTAGCTCTGTTCACAGGAACTCCAATCAGCCATTCATTATCTCCTTACATGCTTCCTCGCCAAGATACTTCCTATCTTTGTTACTATGTAAACTTCCTTAATACATGTCATTCATAATCCTGCTGTTCAAGACTATTGCTCAGCAGTCATGGTCAGTTACAGCTGAGAAATTTATCAACCACTTTCTGTTTCACTCCAACCATCATTAGTCGATTGGCTTAAGAATGACTGTGAAGACCATCCATTAGTTCCTAATCCCAATCTGAGCAGTCCTCATGAATGCTGCCAGAATTTACCAGGGAAAGTTTGCTTCTCTAATGCCTCTATTTGTCCTCAGTGGAAGCCCATCAGGGTGCTGATGTAGTTTTTAAAATTCTTTCCCTTCTCTCCCCCTAATATTCCAGGAAAGTTTCGCATGAATGAATAGAATATGCTGCTGTTTTAATGATGTTTTAATGTAGATGGAATTTTTGATGGTGTTTTAATAGGTTGTTATCCGCCCTGAACCTGCTTGCAGGGAGGGAGAAATAGAAATTTGAAATAAATAAATAAATAAAATCATGTCATCAGTGAGGAACCTAAAAAGATCTTAATTAATAAATGAAAGAATATGAGTAAACAGATGCCGGGAAGGAAAAAAAGCATACAAAATGACCACAAAAGCATCAAATAAAAGTCTTATAGACAAATGAGGATACACCTCCTTTGTCTTGAGTAATTGTACTGCATCTCAGTAGTCTGTTTTTTTTCACCCCTGAACGAGAAACTTCACCTGCCAACATTTCCTCATCCACACAACCAGGGCTCATTTTGAGGGGGAACGCGCAGGAACACAGTTCCGGTAGTTCTCCGAAGAGGTCACGTGTCACGTGGCCCCACCCACCTGACTTTCGGCCATTTTGGGCCCATTGCGGCCTGGATTGGGGCCGAAACAGCCAAGATAGGTGATGTCAGGGGGTGTGGCGTATGCAAACCAGTTATGCTAATGACACACTTCTGGTGATGTTAAAGGGTGTGGCATAAGCTAATGAGTTATGATAATGAGTTCTTGAAGCTCTTTTTCTATGAAATGGCCCCTGCACACAACTATTATACGCATAGGTTCTCCCCTTTACATTTAGTCATTTTAAACAGGCTGGTGTCATGCATCATGACATGAGGTTCAGACTGGGATCCTGTGGCTCAGGCACCAGGATCCTAAGTCAAAGAGCTACTGCTTAGAAGAAAGAACTACCAGCCACTCCGTCCTGGAGTTGTCACAGCAGCTAATTATTTCCGTGGCCCGTCAAGACAGATGAGTCTGGACTCTGGAGATCCAATCAGGTTCTACTGAGGGATACAAAAATTCACAGACTTGCTGGCTTCCCTCAGTCTGGGAAATGTTGCTGAGGGAGGTAACTAGATATTGCTTATACATCATCAAACTCCTGGCTTCTGGCCTACTAGCTTGGCTCCAATGTACTTGCCTGAGTAGCTGAATGTCCTCTTCTAATCAGCAAAAGAGGAATGCCTCCTCATAAAGCTGGTCAGAATCTTCCTGTCTGACCACTATATCTTGTGCTAATGCTGCCAACTCTGGATTGGAGAATTCCTGTAAATTTGAGGATGAAACCTGGGGAGGGAGTTCTGATACCACAGAGCCCACCTTTCAAAGCAGCCATTTCCTACAGGAGAGCTGATCTGTTAAGTCTGGAGATCAGCTGAAATTCCAGAAGATTTCCAGGCCCCACTTGGAGGCTGGAAACACAACCTTCTGTTGGCTTGTCTGATATGAAATCCTGATTCCCATTCCCAGCAGTTTCATCTGAATTGAGCTCAGTCCCTTCCCAGAAGTCCTGAAAATCTTGTCCATTCCCATTCTGAGTGAGAATGGTTAACTGTTGTCCCACATTGCCACCACATTGCCACGACTTCCTTCCCTGGAGAGACCCTCCTGCACTTTCAAAAGGAAGTGCAGTTCCCACTCTGTTGGCCGTGTGGCTAAGCTGCACCATGGCTCTATTCAGTCTCTTGTCAAAGAGAGTCACCCAGTGATGTTCAGCCCTGTATTCATTTCTCCCCTCCCCCCACCACCAAAATTGTCAAATTTTATTTGTTTGACCATAGGTCATTGCAAAGGAGTCTGTATGCTATTGCACAGCTAGGTGCCAGCAACTCTTGCCTCCTGCAGTGGATTGGCTTTGGCCATAGAATAATGCCCCCAGGTACAGCTTCCCAATCTCCATAGCAAAGCTGTGGGGAGCCAGAGCGCATTGCCACGCTAGGCTGGAGTGACGTAGATGCCTCCCTGCAGCAGCCTTGCCAAGAATCCGTTATGTTCTCCAGATGCTGCTCTTCCTCTTCACAAAGGGCAGCAATTGACACAATAAACCAAGTATTTATGAAATTCTTCTGGAGGGGCAAAGCAGCCCACATTAAATAAAAACATCTTTACCCCCCGGAAAACATGCAATGCAGAGGGGAAGCATTCCCGGGTCCTGATGTTATACCACTGGGCAGCCGCATGGAAATGCGCACGAGAATGCATTTTCCAGATGAATGTTTTACCCTCAAGCAAACCACTACACAATTTATTCAGAGAACTAGAAAACACTGTGGCTGTGCCACAGGAGGCAGCCAGGTCAGCTGCTAACGTTGTCTACAACCATATCTTGTTATAATCATAGGATGGTAGGACTGGAAAGGACCCGAAGGCCATTCTGTCCCACTTCTGCACTGATGCCTGATTCTCCATATCTAACCATTCACATCAGGCTACATGCTTTGAAAGAATGCAACGATCACCCTATAGTGTGCCTCAGTCAAGGAAACAGAAGGTCTATAGCACATTGTTCCAGAGGTCTCTGCTGAATGGTGTATACATTTTACTAAAACAGCACCCCCCCCAAGTTACTCTGCCACACACACACCAAAATGAGGGAATCCTGCCGCACTTGCACTGTTTTTCTCTTTCCCCCTATTTATTCAACCAGTCCAGTTTTCATTTCTGTATACCCCCTTCAATCTTTACATACAGCCAGTCATTACAGTATCCTGATTAGACACTGCATCCCCCAAAGGCCCAACAAATGAGGCTGACATTCAGCAGCACAGCATGGTGTAGTGGTTAGAATGTTAGACTAGGATCCAGGAGACCCAGGTTCAAATCCCCACTCTGCCATGGAAGCTTACGGGTGACTTTTGGCCAGTCATACATTCTCAGCCTAACCCACCCACCTTACTGTGTTGTTGTGGGGATAAAATGGAGACGGGAAAAAGACTGGAGAGAAAGGTAGGGTATAAATGAAGGAAATAAAAGAATATTGGGATTTACTGGTGACTATGAGATCCTGTGTGCTGTGTAACACCGTCCGGGGCCAGAGAGGTGTAGTAGCTAAGCAGTAAGAAGATGGGCTGGGGTGGGGGGGCGTTGAGGTTTGAATCCTCACTCGGCCACAGAACCTTACTAGGTGACCTTTGGCCACTCCTTCACTCCTGCTGGTTGGATCTTGGCAGATCTCCCTATGTCTACCCGCAGTGACTGAGAGTTATTACTAGACTGGATACTGACTGCCATATCTTGGAGAAATTTCATATTTTGTAATGTTTTGTATTTATACTGGATTTTATGATGTATTTATTGTTGTTTTATCTATTTATGTATTTATATTCTTGTATATATGTGATTGAGATGTTGTGACCCGCCCCGAGCCTGCTTGTGGGGAGCTAGGAATCTAATCAATCACTCTCTCAGATTGACTGATTGCAGCAACCTACATACAGGGTTTCTACAAGGATAAAATGGAGGAGGGGAGTGGTGCCCCCCCTCCAGCTCCTTGGAGGAACAGCAGGATAAAGCTGTGCTAAATAAATGACACCCCTTGAGCAGAAATGGTTGAGATTCACGTTATTTACTTGCATTTACTCTATATTTTGTAACTTCTTTTTGTATCTGTGTATCTGCTCTCACACTAATAATATGTATTACCTGTTCCTGCTCCTCCATTCCAGCTGCAGTCCCACGTCCCCACCTTCTCAGCCCAACATCTAACACATACTATACATATTACATACCATACGGGCTTTAGCAGTCAGTATTTCTCAAACAAACTGGGTATGACAAATAGAAGATCCTAATTTCAGAATCAGGGCTTTTTCCCACTGACCTGAGAACCTTTGCTTTTACTTTTAAAAGTATAATGCTAGATTGCAGTTGTAGTTGGAAACAGTTTCCACTTAGCTAGTGGGCAGAACCTCTATTAATTTATCATTGAGTACCTTTTCCCTGTTCTGTATATTCCTCTTCCTCTCCATAGACCACCACACCCAGTAATCTGTTGGCTGATCCTGCTCTTACACACATTTCTCACTATTCATTACAACGCTGCTCGTTTACTCTACGATACAGCCATTAGCGTATATGAAAATCAGACTATTGTACTTGCAATGAAACCAAAATGAAAGCCCCCCAAAGTGCTCCGTGCTTTTATAATGGAACAACACTTCAGGATGAATTTTTTTTTATTTAATCGTCTGCAAGCTTCTGGGTGTTTCATGTGGCAGAAAGATAGGCTAGACATTCTTAAATAAATTTTTAAAAAACATAACCCCCTTCAGAACGGTAATAGTCGTAGGTACTTCCCCCTAATCCAGGAATAAGCATATCCCTCTTTGGCACAATACAAGGTCAAACACTTGCAAACTGCACCCTGATGTCAACAGTGCCAGGGAGTTCTATGGCAGTCTGTCCAATGAGTTTAACCACTAATTCACACACAAATACACATACATTGATAAAACGATACACTCCTATCAGATTAACTTCAAGCATGGGAACAAACGAGTGCAAACGATATGCTAAGAACTTAGATGCAGCAGCATGGTAATATTAGGTTGATATTTGCCAGACTGAAATCACCATCCACCATATTTTTAAGCAGTTACCACATGGTCTGGTTTTTTTTTTTAATTCAGTAAGAAATGCAAGGAACATCTCCTTGTAGCTCTGATGTTTGACAGGACTTCATTTGATCCACAATGCATCAGGATTTAGGTTTGACACAATAATTAATAAAGGTATTACCACCAACACATCACAACCAACCTTCCACATAGAAAAGCAGATGCCAGGAAACAAAGAAGTTACCCCAGTCTTCTCCGTGACTAAGGGCTAAGCTACAAGTGACGAATGACACTTGAACAGCAAGTGTATTTCTCCCTGTTCACTTGCCCTCCACTCAATCCACTTGCCGTTCAAGTGTCATTCGTCACTTATAGCTTGGCCCTGAGATTACCAACCTCAGAGTAGGGCCTGAAGTTATTCTGGAATTACAGCTGATCTCCATATTAAAGTAGAAAAGAGTCCAGTAGTATCTTTAAGGCTAACCAACTTAACTGTAGCATAAGCTTTCGAGAATCACAGTTCTGTTTGTCAGATGCAACTGAATTGCATCTCCATATTAAAGATATCAGTTTCCCCTGGAGGAAATAACTGCTTCAAAGTATGAACTCCATGATCTACCACAAAGTTGTGGAGAAACAGAAGTCCTAGAATAGCTACAGAGGATAGATGATCTAAGATTGTGATTCCTCTTATGGTATGTCATTACGGTTGCACTGGCACCCAGTGGAAGGTAGCAGGGGGCAGGACCCTACCTGATGGACACTACAGTGATACGACACTACTTCTGGTATGACCTGGAAGTGATGCCATTGTGTTGTCCTTCGATAGGCATTCAGAATGGATTTTTCTCCTTAACACTGCAAAAAGCCTGAGGAGGATTTTGAGCATTTTTTTAGAGTGGGACATAACTAGATAACAGCCAGTTATGCCAGCATAAATATTTAGGATCATACATACAGAATACAAACGTACAGAATACAAGTGTACAAGTGATATAAGGAGGAAGAAAAAAGGCGTATGGGTAGATTATGAGATAGGAAATTTAAATTTAAAATGTAAATGTTGGTGGAAATGACCCCACAGGAAGGGGAGGAGTTGACCATTAATCTGAATGGGATATCAAAGGATGTGACCTCTAAGGATATGACAACACACACTCATTCAGCTCCCTCCCCAAACTCCACCATCTGCAAGCACAGGAATTTCCCAAGCCAGAGATAGCAACCCTATCCCTGATACATCAGTTTTCTATATTATTATTAAGTACAACCACCTCCGATAGTCTCTTGCCATGAAAACCCCACCAAGGGTTGCCATAAGTCAGCTATGACTTGACAGCACCACACACACACACACACACACACACACACACACACACACATTTTTACCACATGATGAACTGTTTGTTTAGACTACGTTTTTGAAACAAATGGGAACACAAGCAAAGTAGGAAAAAAGTAAGAATAGGCAGTCAGTGCTGTGGGTGCCCCCAGAATCTTCTAGAGCCAGTTTACAGCGTTGCAGAAATTGTACAGCTTTTCATCTTTTGAGACTAAAGCATCCTGCCATTTGAAGAGAGAAAAAGAGAAAGGATGCCTCTCAAGCGCATCACCATAATTTGGAAAAGCACATTGTTATTCCTGGAAAGTTTTCCACGGCTTGCAATTTACAACCTCTGTGAAAAGTTTCAGCTATTTACACAATCCCAGGCTCGAATTGGCAACTGTGATGTGCCTGTTCTTGTTTTCATTGCAGGATTATGAGGCACAATGAGCGAATGCCGAACTGTTCTCCGCCTTTGTAGAATACTGGATTTTAACGGAGAGGCCCTGGACAAATGATGTGTAATGAAAATTCTTCCAAAAAGTCTGTTTCAGCTTCACAACCTGTAATGAAAAATTTATTTCTGCTTTGTTTAATGCAAGATAAGGGCAAGCATTTTAATTTCCTTAAACAAGGTATGCTTTCTTTTTTAAAGAGGCTTTCTTGAATAATATGCTTAAGATGACTTGGGGGCAGTGAGCCTGCCAAACTTTAAAGTGGAGCTTGATCTTAGGCATTTTGTGCAAAGTTCTAAGAAGAATCATCTAGAAATGAGATTATTAGCAAGACTAGACAGGTGAGAATGTGCTAAAAACTTTTATCTCGGGAGGCTCAATGGACAGGTCTGTCTTTCAGAGTCAGAATCTCTGTTAGTAATATAAAAAGTAAGTTTCCTAGATCAGATCAGCTGTGGTTCAGTGAGTTTTCATCTCCTTCTGTTGTTCGTGCCAGTATCACAGTGCTCTGCAAAACATGTTTTTCTGGCATTTAGGGGCATATCTTTATGACACAACCACCACCTGGAAGCCATTTGAAGCAGTTTCTGGGTGGTGAAATATACAGACCAGTTTGCTACATGGATAGTTTGGACATTAGGAAGTGCTTCCCTGCACTGCCTAACTTGCACCTCTTTTCTACTTCCACCGGGCAATACTTCATACTAAAAGAGGGGCAAAGCTAGCCTAAGAACATCAACCACGATTATTTTTTTCTAAATAAAGAGCCTTTTAATAAAATACATTCCAGTCCATAAAGGAACAGCACATTGGTTTTCCTGAACAGAGACATGTACTATTTAGGGTCTCTGCAAAAACAAATAAAATGCCCGTTACAAACCAAGTGCTTAGAAGAAAATGCTATGGAAAGCTCTCGGGAGAACACTGTGTTTTAATACGGTCTGTGTACAGTGCATCATTGCTAGTCTGCTAAAAACTGTGCTCTAACAGAGCAAAAATGCATCTGCATTCCTTCAGGGTAAAAATATTCATCTATAGACATCATAGCAAAATTAGTCTTTTTTTCCTCCTCTTTTTCTCCCTCTGTTGCTTCTTCAAGTTCATCTCACTTCTTAAAACTAGTTATTGTTTAAAATGCATTCTATTCCTTCTAATATCTAGTTTGTTGAATGGATGGCATTGCCCCAGCTCCTCCACAGTATGTACATGTTTTAAAGGTAATAAACAGTAGACAAGCATATGGGAAGGTGGGAAACTGTTGGGTTGGCAGTGGTAGATGATACAACAATGAGAAATGCTAGTGAGTCTTCCCTGCGATTCTGGGGTGGCATAGTGGCAGAGAGTGTGAGCAAGGAAGTCCCAAGCTCAAATTTTACCTCAGGCAGAGGGAATGGGAGGTTACAGGCAGCTGTGAGGAAAAGGCTGGGGCAGCACCTAGCAAGCATCCTATTGGCTCCTGTGCTTTTGTCCTCCATTAGGTGAGTCCTTCTCAGTTGCAAAGGGCCAACACTTCATCCAGAGATGCAAGCTGAAGGGCAAGAGACAAGGGCTCTTGGCCCATGGCACTTAACTGGGAGACACCCACTACAAAAGATGGACCCACCAGAAACTGAACCCGGAGATCAGGAGCAGCAGTATTCACTTGCAGTGTGCAATTTGCCTTGGGTCTCAGTATGAAACATAGACTATGAACAAACAAATAAACTAGACCCTTGGCAAGCCACAGTTTTCACATGTGGGGATACTACAATGTGGAGATGCTAGCCTAGCTTATAGGTCTGCTCTGAAAGACAATGTACACAAACTACTTTGAACACTTGAAAAGTGCTATATAAATGCAAAGTGGTACTGTTATCTTGGTTTTTCCATTATTCCTAAACCCTTTTCCTGTTCAGCTCCCTGCTAGCATATCTTCTCCACTCCTAGTTTCCCATCAAAAGTCCCACATAATTTTACCAATTATCTACTATATCACTTGACCTCAGGAATCACGGTCTCTGCCTGGATTAACAGTACATTCTTAAGCAGGTATATTCCAAAGTAATGTGTATATTCAGAACTGAATGGGACTTACTCCCTAGGAAGCGTGCTTAGGATTGTAGCCATCAGGTAATTTTGACAGGCCTTTTCCAGTGAAGTTCCACTTGGGCTAGGGTCATTCATTCTGGTTGCTAAACTGACATTTGCCAAACCAACGTGACTGTTGCAAAAGTTTCTCATAAAGTGTGCCATTGAAGACTGTTCGGAAACATCAATGAATACAAACTGCAGCTGCTCACTTGATGATGGGGAAATGGGTGAAAGTAAATCTACTTTGGCTGATTCATGCTGGCTGCAGATTTGCTTCCAGGATCAACTTAATTCAACATGCTGGTTATGATCACTGAAGTGCTAAATAATCTGATCCTTGAGGAATACCTTGTCCTGTGGGATCTCCCCATATGTTGAGCCCATATCGAGAAGGCACTGCTGCCCACGGAAGGTCTGTTCTGCAAACGTCAGAAATTCAGCCGCCTCAAGTAGTGGCACCAAAACTGTGGCTTTCCTTCCTTTGAAGGCTCGGCATCCCGGTTTTCTATTAGAGGTTTTATGTAATCAGGCCTTTGACATTTAGTCTCTGCATAAATGTTATTCTGTGGATGCTGGAATGACATGACTACATTTTTAAAAAAACCTTGCCGTATATTTTTATGATTATGTGACACGTTTACTGTTTTTACAGTAAAACGTTTTATGGAAAAGCAGTATATAAATTTTAAAAATAAATAATAAAAACAACATACATGTTTTAAAAGCCATGAAGCATGGTTACTATGAAGCACTGAGAACAGAATGTGCAAGTCCCTCGTGCTTTCCATTTTTGTCTACATTGTAACATCTAAAACCCCATTATGAGTGACTAATAGGAACTGTGGCCATACATTATTGGAGACAGGGAATGGGTTGGTGTCAAATGATTTTACCTTCTTAAGCTGCTTCTACATCAGGATATTTTTGTGCTACCCAGCTATTTCTTTTCCACAATCAGCATCAAGAAGAACCGAAACTGGAGTTCCACACAACATTCTGTATAACAAGCATTGTTATTTAACAGCACTGTATATAACAATACAGCAATGCCAGTTCCAATGGGCAAGACCTCTTTGTTTACTCAAAAGTAAAACCCCATCAAAGTCCCATTTCTCCAGGATATTTTCCATTTTGTTCTTTACGGCATAATTAATTACTCCCTGTGGTCTTGCAGCAGTGGCAATCCTTAATTATAAATGATCAATTCTTGTTTTGTGGTAGATGTGTGAATAAACACTGCTTTTCACACTGCAGCCAAAGTCACTTCTCTTTATAATTTATGAATATAATAGAGCAATTATAAAACTGCAATCATAAATTGAATTTCACTACAAACTGAAAATCAGGGTATCTCTCTCTCTCTCTCTCTCCCATCCATGAGCATATAATTAACAACTGGTTTAGGAATGTCATGGATGCAAGAGATCAAAAGGTAATTATTAAGCAGGAAGCAGAAGGAAAATATTGGGACAGTATCCCAGAAAATATGAGATACTAGGGACAGTCACAATAGCTCAGAAAAACCTTAATGGTTCTTTGACTAATCTACACCTGACAACATGGTATTATAATTTAATTTAAGTTGTAAAAATTGTCAGAAAACCAGATATGGAAAAGATAGAAGGCAATAGGAAAACCCTTGGAATGCAATGGATTACAAATAACATCATCTGGATTCTCCGTTAAAACTGAATGAATGAAGGATGGCAGTTCTCTCATTTGGCTAGAGTGGAAGTAACCTCACAGAAACCAGTTGGTATTAAACCAAGCACACAGTGTGCAAACAACATATGTCTTGTAGGCTGTTAAAGTTACAGGGAATCAATGATTCGCAAACATGTTTCTGGGACAGTTCACCTGTAATTGATAGTTTTTTTATCTCTTAGGATGCATGTAAACACTGTGGATTATATCTTCACTAAAAGGCCTTCAACCTGTTTTAATAATGACAGTATCTTTTTTTTTTTTGGAAAGCCTTACAAATATGTTTAAAATTTAAATACAATGAGCCGATAGAACATCATTTCACAATTCCAGGAATATGCCAAGCCAAGAATTAACAAACATTGCACAGCAAAACAGGACACCGCAAAGCTGAGGTTTTAGAATGCCACAGTGAGCGTTTCTATTTAAACAGAAACAGATTTGCAGCATTAACTATGTTGTGAACAAAGATGGTAGGATAGGTCCCAGCGAGGCCCCTGCTGCCTGTATGTCACCAGAATGTAAAACCTCTAGCACATAAAGCCAAGCAGCATCTTCGGAATTAAGGTCATTGTAAAGATTCTGAAACTTAATGGACTAATATAGTTAGGATGAATTCTTCCAAATATTACAATACAGTAATTGCCTTATTGCAGTAAGCATCAATTAATACAACCTCAGCAGCAGCAACCATCCACTACAGTAATGTTTCTTAGATACAGAGTGACAGGACATAACATGGAACCTTGTAGAAGGCAATTCCAAAGGGGTAACTGTGTAAGGACCCAACCTAAATGGCCCAGGCTAGCCCATTCTTGTCAATTCTCAGAAGTTAAGAAGGGTCAGACTTGGCTAGTACTTGGATGGGAGACTGCCAAGGAAGTCCAGGGTCCCTACACAGAGGCAGGCAAACCACCACTGTTTGCCTCTTGCCTTTAAAACCCTACCAGGTTGGTATGAGTTATCTGTGACTTGATGGCACTTTTCATCACCAAACATGTTAGTCTGCTGTGGCAAAATTACCCAGGAACCAAATTGCACCTGCAATAAATGTTAGTTTTTAAGGTGCTCTCCTCTGTATAAAAAGCAGAATGCTGTACTATCTACCTTTCAGCTTCTTTTTCAGTCTAAGCTTTGCAGGAATAGAGTCTGGTAAATTCTGCAGCCAGTTACAGCTGAATGGCCTGTTGCGTCCTTAAAGCTAGGCATCAGAGTAAGGAGGAAGCATAGTTTATCCAGTCAGATTCCTTCCTCTGTATGGAGCTGCAGTAACAACTTCCCTTCCCCTCTGTTTTAGCCCACACTAAGGCCTGGAGTGGACTAGGGCAGTCTAAAACACTGGCCCAGATTACAGGGACACACTTGTCACAAACACCACATGGCCTTTCCTCTGCACCTGATCTGGCAGTCTCAGCAATGCAAAGTGTACCTATTCTGAATGGATATCAAGCTTATTAACAGACTATCTCATGGCAGACTGCCAAAGGGCCCTGTCTTGGCAGAAGCAGAGCCCCAGGGTGAACCAAGGTGATGAGAACACGACCGAGAGAGTCGCCGGCCAAAGCTGGTTGTCAAATCTTACACAGAGAACACAGCCCTTACGAAACGATTAATGGGAAAACCCATCACATTTATTGCGAGAAAACAAATCTGTGATTCCTGCGGCAATGACATCATTGGCCATACTGCCAGTATAAATAGTATTTGGAGAATTTCGTTTGTTTTGTACTATTTAAAATTACAGTGTGGGAGCCTGTTTCAAGGTCGTATATGCGCAGCCGCATTTGAACCGAGGTAGTAATGTTAATGTTTATCTTAAATGCTTATTTATAAAATCGGTGTCCCCTGCACCTAAAATGGACATTTTTCTATTCTAAAACATCTTTTAATTATGGAAAAATGACTTTATATACTTCAATTTCTCTCTCTATTTTTATAAGGATGTTTATAAACAAGAACACAAATACATATTTGTAGACAGAAGGGAGGCTCTTTTCTGGTGAACAGTTGAGGCTGCCATACATACAATATACATCTACATTTTCTAAAATCTTGAAAATGAAACGTATGTGTGCTAAGCCTGTTCCCTCAGGGGTAAGCCCCCAGGTTTCTATGAGACTTGCTCCCTTGTAAGTGCTGCTAAGACCACAGCCTACAATGTTTAAAAAGAGAGATATCATATTATGTGGCAAATAGAATCCCCCTTCCCTTATTCTCTGATGTTTGTACCAGAGGTACACTGTGATAAAAGAAAGGTGCTCGAAAGGCACTGTCTCTCCCCTGGATACCTTTTGTCTTGTATAGGGCCCAGGTTTGCTTATGAACAGTATCCTAAGGGTGAAAGGCTCACTCCGGGTTGGACTAACATATTTTCTGTCATTTCACACGTTCTAGTGAAGAACCTCGGAATTAAAAACAGACTCCAAGGTTTAATTTTCAAGTCAGCCGTAGTTCAGATGAAACCTTGAATACACTTTGTACCCTTCCTCAAGGCACCTGTCCGACACAGATAGGATTGTGTCAGGATTGATCTCTTCCATATTGTGCTGGACAACTGTTTTCTTGTCCTTTCCTTCCTCTTTAAGGCTCAGCAGTTTCTCTCTCTTTTTGTTAGCTAAAAGTTGTTTACAGTGTTCATGGTCCAACACAAACAGCTCAAGGACAGCAAACAATTGTGGGAGGGAAAAGGAGGAAGCTAGCACACAGACCTACATCAGCTTCTGCTCCTTGGCTGCTCACCTAATCTTGCAGCCACAAGAGACTGGAACACTCCAGCAGCTCTGGTGCCAAGAACATTACCTTGATCCCTGCACAGGCTACAAAGCTGCAGAGCAATACCACAACTGGGCTTGTCACAGGCGCCATACTCCTTTCAGCACTTGAACCTGGGGCAGAAGCCTCAACCACAAGGGAACAGATACACCTATCGGAAACCTAGATTTCAAGCAAGCAGCCCATGTACCAGGGAGAGGGAAAGACATGTTGTCTTCAGTCGAAGGGATCAAAAATCCTTATTAATGGTACGGACACACAGGAATTTCTACAGGAATTAAGAATGGTCATTCAGTACACATCTCATCCCTTTGATAGTACTGGTGGTTACTGGTTACCACACACTTGTGGAGGCAATTATATTTAACTTCCTTTAAAACCCATGGTGGGGGGTTAAACAAAGCATATGCGATCTTATAATGGGCAACATTATTATTTGCAACTGAACATACTGCGATACGGGACTGAAGGTAGCAAGGGAAACAAAGATTCAGGCAGCATCAAGAAGTGAGAGATTATCTGACCTCTGAAAGTTACCAGCATATATATCCCACCTGTAAGCCACACACTCTCTGAGTTAAGCCCAGGTGGACAGCTGTATGACAGAAAGGAAATGTAGTAGAGCTAAATTTTGTCATCTTTAGAACACAAGGTAAATTCTGGTAAACCTATAGATTTCATTTTATTTATTTATGCCATTTATAGTCCGCCTTTCTCACTGAGACTCAAGGTGGATTGCACAGAGTGAAATTAGCACAGTCAGTTTCAAGGACATTTCCATAAACAATGCCATAGGGTAAATAAATTCAATTTTACAAAGATACAGCATTAGTAAGAATCCAATACAGAGTTGAAGAAATGCTGAAATAGAACATAAACAATTCTAGGACTGTCGAAGGCTTTCACGGCCGGAGAACGATGGTTGCTGTGGTCTTGTATAGCCAAGACCATGGCGATACAGCCCGGAAAATCCACAACAACCATAATTCTAGGACTGACATTCTAGCACAAGTAGCTCATAGAAGCACATATTTAAGACAATAGGTAGTACGTAAGGCAACATATTTAAGACAATAGGTAGTACGTAAGGCAACATATTTAAGACAACAGGTAGTACGTAAGGCAACATAGCGGTGAAGTCTATGGTCCTTAACTCATTAGTGAAGCATCTGAGAGCCCCTCCCTACAATACAAACGCCTTTTTGAATAATTCGGTTTTGCATCCTTTGAGGAAAGCTAGGAGAGTGGGAGTTCTCCTGACCTCCTCAGGCAGGCCGTTCTACAGGCCAATCATGACCATGTTACGAAATATGGTGAAAGGAGGACCACAGAATGTGAGGGGGAAATCTAGGGGAAAGGGAAGGCAGTAGTCAACAGTGTATTTGATCTACTGGAAGGTTTCCATGGACATAAAGAATTTCCAACTATGGAACCTGACTTCCTCCCCCCCATAGTCCCAAATGCCCCCTGAAACGATGCTCCTGGAGGACACTGGGCCCCTTTGAACAGCTGGGAGGTCTGCAATGGGAGGCAGAATTGGTGAACATCTCCCCCTTTACAGGTGCGGAATTCTCCAGTGTATCTAAGCCAACAGCTATGAGAAGACAGAAAAGAGACAATATGGAGAATGGACAGAAAAAAGGAGAAAGGATGGGGCGTGGGGGGAGAAGAGCAACTTGAAACTAATGATGGAAAATAACATTTCTTTAAGGAGATTGATTGTTAACATCAACTAGTGAAGAACACTGGACAGAACAGTAATGTTCTGACAGAGTGGTCCCTGAGTGGAACAGGCTTCCTCGGGAGGTGGTGGACTCTCCTTAGAGTGGTCCCTCAATGGAATAGGCTTCCTCAGGAGGTGGTGGGCTCTCCTTCTTTGGAGGTTTTTAAGCAGAGGCTAGATGGCCATCTGACAGCAATGCTTATTCTGTGAAACTAGGCAGATCATGAGAGGGAGAGCAGGAAGGGTTACATCAGTGCCTAGTTCTTGTGGCCCCTTCTTACATGCCCAGGATAAGGCCGATCGCCACTTTGGGGTTAGGTAGTAATTTTCCCCAGGCCAGCTTGGGTAGGGATCCTGATAGTGTTTTACCATTTTCTGGGCATGGAGCAGGGGTCACTGGGGGTGTGGGGAGGGGAGATAGTTGTGAATTTCCTGCATTGTTCAGGGGGTTGGACTAGATGACTCCAGAGGTACCTTCTGATTCTATGATTCTAAGTAGTTAGAGACTGTTAAGTAGTAATAAGCAATGCTAAGTAAGCAGAGTAATACTGATTTCCTGGGAACGAAAGTGTTTGAGCAGTAGGGATAAAAATCAATAGCTGATATCAAAACTAAGCCCTAACTAGTTTAATGTTAGAGTAGCTCTTGCAGTGAGCTGAGGTGTAATGTTCAGATCTAGTTCTGACAATCCAATGAAAGCCTAAAATTCACATTCCAGCTCCCCGCTGCATCTATTTTCAATGCTGAAGTTGTGCATGCTACAGCTGGAGCACATCACTGGCAGCAGTCTGGCTGGAGCGTGCAGATGGATTTTTCAAACACAAGACAGCTGTATACAGAAGCCCAGGGAGTGGTCCAAACTCTGAGCCTTGTCCTCTTCCAACACCAGAAAAGAGGAGACAGCTTGGGTGGTGTAACGACTTGGCTACAGGAAACCCAGATTCAAATGTCTTTTCAGCCATGAATTGCAACTGGATGGCCTTGGGCCAGTCATACACTCTCTATCTAACCTACCTCAGAGGCTGGTTGTTTGGGGGGAAAGAAAACAGGCCTAGACGTCCTGCTCTTCAGAGGAAGGAGAGGCTGGATGTGATCTGAGGCAAACCGCAAGCACAATGTTACAGAGAAAGCTTAAATTAAGATATTACGTATTACATTTTCACTTTTTTTTCATTTTTATAGACTCCTATGTTTTTAGAATTTCCTAAGAGCCCTCACGGCATAACGTGCTAAATGCTGTCTCTGTTCTTAAGTACTCAAGATGTTCCTGACACATCTGAAGGTCTATCTGCAACAGAATAAGACTATTTAAAGACCCTCATAGCACTATCAGTCCTCCTAACACAGTGCAGTCTCTGATACAAGAGTTGGATCCAGCACAGCATTTTCATGGGCACAAAGGTTTCCACATGCTGAGGGCTACTTTCTCAGCTCCCCCTTCCCACAGCAGCTCAAAATGCCCTTTTTAATCCTGTTCCTGGAAGACATCTCCCTCAGAAGCATGGTTTCAGGGGGCATGATGGCCTGCCATGGGAGGGGAGAACCAAGGAAGTCACGCTCCATGGGTGGAAGGCCTTGTGCACTTGGGAACACTGCGCTGGATCCATTGGTGATGTAATTACATAACTTCTGGAAGCGACATCATCGCGTCAGTGGCACACTGAAACCACTCTGGAGTTTGGGGGGGAAATGGTATGGCTTTTGCCCCCAAACCACAGCTCCACTGGCAATATAATGACATCATTTATGGGTGCAGAGGTAATCACGTTAATATGTCACTGGTGATACGGTGACGTTGTCGTCAAGGGCTTGCAGTGGGTAAATTTCCCCCATTTCCTCCTTTATCTCCCCTGCCAGCCAGGAGAACAGTGGCAGGAGCTGGGGGCCTGGTATCCCTAGCACAGCACCGTATTGCCCCCAAGTTTAGTTAAACAATCAACATACAGCAGCCATACATTGTACTTTTGACATGGATTTGCACTTGTGCATATACTAAAGGCCATTTCAAGCACTGAATGATGGCAAAGGCACATTTTCTTTAGAGAGTAAGTACAAGCAGAGAGATGAGGCCAATAGGCAGGGTTCTTCTCACCCACACACTCATTTTCTCAAAGACAGACTACCTCCTTACTGGGACCCAAATATTACTTTTTGGGGCCCAGTACAACTTTATAAAACTTCCCCACCTCTCACACATACCAGCACCGCAATCCCCCATCTCGTACATACTATCTCATGAACATGAAAAAAGTTTGTTTTCGTTATGAAATTATTGCTACATGTTCTACATTTCTGAAAAAAATCCTACTTTTGCTACTTCTGTTTAATAGTAACACCCACCCTGAGAGTCTTGTAAGTTTTCTAATTATTTTGTAACTTTTTGGTCACTAAAGAGGGATTATCCTGTCAATGGCCATTTCCACACTACTCACTTTCATCCGGAACGTGGCCAAATGTCGCAAAAAAAACACAGAAGATAGTATCTTCTTACACAAGTTTTGCATGACGTCATGCAAAACTCGAGCAAGAAGACGCTATCTTCCACGTTTTTTTTTGCGACGTTGCACCCCGTTCCAGATGAAGGTGAGTAGTGTGGAAACATCCAATGTCTTTTAAAAGAAAATTCTAATGGACTGATGTGGCTGTGAAGATTAGGCCAATTTACTCAAAGCTTCACTTTTCTGGCTTTTTTCATTGCAATATCATAAACTAACCCCCAAAGTCAAGTTATTTTGCAAGACCGCACTCCGTAGAAAGGATGGCTAGGTGGCGTAACCATTCTTGCCCCACTGCAGAACACCTGAAGTTTTTAACAAGTGCTAGCTAGCTGAATCTTCTTTCAAATTCAGAAAGAGTCCAGTAGCACCTTTAAGACTAACCAACTTTATTGTAGCATATTATGCTACAATAAAGTTGGTTAGTCTTAAAGGTGCTACTGGACTCTTTTTGATTTTGCTACTACAGACTAACACGGCTAAATCCTCTGCTTCTTTCAAATTCTCTCACAGTCACTGGCAGTGTGCAAAGAAGCCGTAGGTCTATACAGAGTTGGCTGAAAATTAGTTGCCACGGTCTCAGTCTCTATATTGAAATCATTTTCATCTTGATGTTGTTCATCTGCTTCTCTGGTTACAGTATTGTTGCCTGACTGCAGAAAGACCACGTCTGATTTGAAAAACTGGAGCATAGATTGGTTTCCTTTAGTTTCTTTTTGTTCCCTTCCCTTTACCTCCTCACATTTATATTAATTGATTTGTATTTATAGCTTCCACCAAATATGTCAGCAAGGAGCATGTGTGTTTGTGACTGTAAGTGAATTAGTCACTTAGATATATTTTGGGACTGTAAATCCTACCAGAAGAAGCAGCGCTTCCTCCCGTTGTCTAATACTGCTTTGCTTTCCTCTTCCCACCAGGTGTCCCTCCTTCCTACCTATGCAAAAGGAACTCTGGGACTGGTAGTTCTTGATATAATAGGCCCAAGAAGCCCTTTAGTTCAGAATGTTTCTTGAGATTGCTGCTCTAACTTGCCTTGCCAATCTCCAAGTGGAGCCTGGAGATTTCCTGGAATGACAACTGATCTCCAGACAAAATTGATCAGTTCCCCTGGAGAAAATGGATGCTTGTCTCTATGGTATATATACCCTGATGAGGTCCTCCCCAAACCCTGCCCTCCTCATACTCCACCCCTAAATCTTCAGGAACTTTCCAGCCTGGAGCTGGCAATCCTAGCTTAAACACTACTTTTGATTGGCTCATAGATACATGGAAATGTGTGTGTTTGTGGTGCCCTCAAGTCATAGCTGATTTATGGCAACCCCTGGAGGGGTTTTCATGGCAAGAGACTATCAGAGCTAGTTTGCCATTGCCTGCCTCTGCAAGCTTGGTCTTCAGTGAGCGTCTCCCATCCAAGTACTAACCAGGTTAGCTTCTGAGATCTGATGAGATCAGGCTCACCTGGGCTAGCCAGGTCAGGGCACAGGGAAATAAGTTTCTATAATTATCCTCAGCCACTCTACATCACCAGGGGTGAAAACAGGAGATCAAGTATCACAGGAGGGAGTCGCAACATCATTCCCGGCACAACATGGAAGTAACAGGTCATGCCAGGGGCCACTTGAGTAAAAATGACACCAAACACAAAATAACTTCAGCACAACCTGTCACTTCTGTGTTGCACCAAGAGTGGTATCATTCCTGGTGCAACACAGGAGTGCTCCAGAGCACATGGGAGCATGCTTTGCCACCACTGCCTCTCCCCCCCCCACCATCCAGATGAGAGGTGCCAGGGGGCAGAGGCTGAGAGTGTAGGGTTGCCAGTGTCAGGGCTAGCAGTGGCCACCACTGGGCAGGGCACTGGGCAGTCTGCTCCTGACATCAAGGGGGGGCAGGGATTCTGCAGGACCCTGCACAGTGGAAGGAGGGGCAGTATACCTCACCCAGACTCCCTCTCGGTCCACTCACTGGCCTGCTCAACCTGTGCCACTCACCCACTTTGGTCTCTGTCATCTCCTCCTCCTTCATCCACTCTCCTCCTAGCCTTTGCTCTCACACCGCTCTGTTTCCACACTATCACTCCTTACTCACCCCAGAGCTCTTCCCAGACAGCTTTTATAGGACCTTCTCTCAGCACCCTGCCCTCCTTGCAGGTCCTGCCTGCCAGGCCACACCCCTCCTTGGCCTCCCAGCATTGGCCTGGGCTCTCTCAAGTTGCTGCAGCTGGGGTAGCTGGCTGGGCTGCCTGGATCATCAACAGCTGCATTAGGTTGGCTGGCTGCCAGGCCTCTCTGGCTGAGCTGATTACTGAAGGTGGGCCCAGCTGTGGCCCCTTGGCTGGATGCCCAGCTCTTCCCACAGAATGCCTTCAGCAGCTCCACCTGGAGGGGCTTGGTTGTGAGCATCTCCTGAGCCAGGCTGCTGACTTCAAGCTGAGGTGGAGGCTGGGGTGTGGCTCTGAGCTGCTGTGGCTGTTTCTCTTCCCTGCCAGGTAAGAGCTCTGTTTGGGCTGCTGCTGGGCCTCTATTCCCCCTGCCTTGGCCCTTTTCTTCTGGCCTGCTTAGCCCCCTCTCCTCCCCCTGGAGGGTGGGACTAGCTGGTCTCTCCCTGCTCCCTCCAGCCCTCTGAGGCTCTGGCCTTTTGCCCCTTCCCCCTGGAGTAGGCAGGTTCTGGACCTGGTTGCTGGCTGGGGCGGCAGGGTTGCTGCCTCCTGGTTGCCTCCCACTGTTCCCTCCTGGCCAGTCTGGGGGCTGGGGCTCAGACCCCGGACAGCTAGGTCCCCTGGAGCCCGAACTGGGGGATGGAGTGTAGGGGAGGCGCACTTACTGGGAGACTTGCAAGCCTAGCTGGGCCCCTCTGGTCCACCAGGCCCCAGTAAAGTAGAATTGCATTGATTCTTGCTTCTGTGTTGCCTTTTCTGATTTGCAACTAACCTGGTGCATGGGTTTATGGTATAACTATGCAGATTTATTAAACAGAATAGCCTCTTTCAGTATATTCAACCCTTACAGTCTATACTCATGGCAAGAACTCCCTTTCTACCAGTCCTTGCCAGTGAAATGAAAAACTTGGGTGCCCAATGCAGGTCCTGCATTGTGGTATTTCTGTGGGGGGTGCCTAAGGAGGAAAGATATGTGCAGACAACAAGCAGAATGAGTTGCTGTTTGTACACGCATGATCATCAGTTGACTACTTTACACCTGATGACTTCCAGCTGAACCGTGAATTGATTCCACTGAGAAGCATTGCATGTAGGTCTACCTTGTGATGGCTTATTCATGCATACAAGTCACCACTTGCTACAGGCAATGAATGGCGAGCATGCATGTATAAACTCATCTTAAGATCATTGCAACCGATGTTCACAGGAAAGCAATTTTTTTTAAAGAGTGAAAATGCTAGATAGGGTTTTCCGATGAACACTTGTACCCCATCTGCTCAGAAATGTATAATCAGCATGTTCTTTTTGCAATGAAGGTCTCCTTGTCCTTTCTGTGTTTATTTTAATGAGACTAGCCCCTTTTACGAGAGTTTGAATTTTGCAGATTGGTGGGTGAGAAGGAAATCTTCAGCCTTCTAGACTAAGAATATTTGATCTGGTGTTACCTGAAAAGAACAAAGCCAGGTGGTACTGCGGAAGTAACAAAATTTTGACCTCTTTTATAGGTTTCCCAAACATCTCCCCACATTACCTCCCTCATGGCAGGAGGTAATATTTATAATATAATATTTCAGTGGCATCTATAAGGATCAGTGGATAATCTAATCATTTCTGCCGTATTGCAATCTATTTCAGTTTGTTTTAAGAAAAACATATGCTAATGCTGAAGACTGTTCCACAGATTACCTCCACTGATAATAAAAGCCCTGTTCAGACTTTTCAGTTTTGGTGCCCCAGCCCTGCACAACAGGAGCATGCAGGCACTACCCATGATCTTGCTTGTATGCAGACCTTTTTTTCAGCTGGAATGCGGTGGAATGGAGTTCTGGCACCTCTTGAAAATGGTCACATGTCTGGTGGCCCTGCCCCCTGATCTCCAGACAGAGGGGAGTTTAGATTGCCCTCCACGCCGAGGGCAATCTAAACTCCCCTCTGTCTGGAGATCAGGGGGCGAGGCCACTGGCCATGTGACCATTTTCGCCGAGGGCAATTTAAACTTTAAAAAACTCCCCCTTGTTCCAGCTGACTCAAAGTGACTTCATTGTGCAGTCCTGGGAGCATGCACGCACTTTGCACACATGCATGTGGTACCAGGGGCACTACCTCCCGCCAAGAGTTGCCCCCTTTGCTAGCAACCCACTGAGTCCCACCACCTCTTTTCCCAGAAAAAAACCCTGCTTATATGCACAGCCACTATCTTGTGTGAAAAGGGGCGATGTGCGTATTCTCCATATATGTACAGCTTTGGCATGTACAAACGGAACACTAGATTCTTGGAGGGATGCATTTGAATGTACTGAAGCTGTATATACATGGATAATATATGCATTGCCCCTCTCCACACAAAATGATGACCACACATATCCGCAGTGTCGTGGGTAAGTCAAGATCCTTGCCTCAAAACTTTATGGAGCTTCTGCCAGTAAGAACTGAAAATGCTGTGTGAAATGGAGCAGTAGCCTGAGTCTCAGTAAGGAATTTTCATATGTAAGGAACGATTCATTCACTGAAGCAGTGCAAAGCCATACCAACATCAGGTGGAGTCAACTAATTCTGGTTTGTTCCCATTTTCCTTCATTGCCATGATACTAAAAACAATATTTAAGCACTGCAGTAGAGAGTTCCTTAACACTTTGATTCCTATGCAGGTGCCAACAAAATACAATCTTTCCTTTTTGGTACTGTATTTGCTAGAACAATAGAAATACCCATTGCATTTTTTAAAAAAAAATCCTGCCACATACCTCCCCTTTAAAACCACTACAGAACACACTAATCAGAAGAGTAAGATCAAGATGGGTTGCTGTGTCAGTCTGTCTGTAGCAGTAGAAAAGAGCAAGAGTCCAGCAGCACCTATAAGACTAACGAAAATTGTGGTAAGGTATGAACTTTCGTGAGCCAGAAGAGTAAGTACTGCTACAGAAGAGTAAGGTTTATGAAGGACAGGGGCACTGCAGGTCTCACTTTGACCCAATACTTCCCCAAACCCTTGCTCAAGGACTCATTTTCCGTATCATAAAGTGACACAAAGTGAGGAGGCCTTTGACCACATGCAGAATGCAAAGGCATCCCTTCAGTTGCTATTGAAGACTTGCCCCAACCACCCCAAACCAGGCTAGTTGGTTTCAGAAAAGAGACTTTTACAAGTTGCAACACCTGCACGTTCAGGAGTTAAGATTTTTCAGAAGTTCTACAACAAAATGACAGAGATGATGGGCAGGAAACCTTTGGTCATGACTTATAAAGCCCTTAGCAGACTGGGACCTGCATACCTGCGGGATCACCTCTCGCCATATATACCCCGGAGAGTGCTTAGATTGGCTGATAAACATCTACTGATAGTCCCTGGCCCCAGGGAGGCTAGACTGGCCTCGACCAGAGCCAGGACCTTTTCAGTCCTGGCTCCAACCTGGTGGAACTCTCTATCTGTAGATACGCAGGCACGCCAAGACCTTTTATTCTTTCGGTGGTCCTGCAAAACTGAGATGTTCCACCAGGCATATGGTTGAGGACGGTCCTGTTACATCTTAGTGAGCCTCCCTACCAGTCTCTTGTCAGGCAGGGTTGGATAATCACCTTGGCCCCACCTAAGCTGTAACGTGGACAGCATTGACTGTTTCCTTCCTCTCTTCCTCCCTCCCTGTGCATAGTTGCAGGGGTGAGCTGTGTGAGTCACCATCTGAGAACAATAGATAGGTAGATAGGTAGATAGGTAGATAGATAGATAGATCTACCTATCTATCTATCTGATACTGTTTTATTTTGCTTTTGAAAATTGTTGTAACCTCCTCTGAGCCCACTTGTGGGGAGGGTGGGCTAGAAGCCTAATAAATAAATAAAATAATAATAAATAAACTTATCAGTAACAGTGCGATCCTATGAATGTTTAACCAGAAGCAAGTCCTTTTACATTCAACAGGACTCGCTCTCAAGCAAATGTGTATAGGATTACAGACTGTACTGAGAAGATGTGGGCTGCAGTCCTAAACACACTTTCTGATAACATCTGAACAGACCTGCTTATGATTGCTCCCATAGTTTTCTTTGGACAAAGAATAGGTTGACAACAATCTGGAGGGGAAAAAATGTCTTGGCTCCTTAATAGAGGCTGAATGGGCTGTTATATGCCAGGTGCTGTTACTTATCTCCATGCTGATTTCCACACAGTAAGCCTCTGTTAAAGGGGTAGGACATTCCCCTCCAGTTTGTTGGCAACCCTAGATATACTGCTTCTGAGCATGGAGGTTCCATTTAGTTCCCTAACTAGTAGCTGTTCATTATCTTTGCCAAATTCCTCCCCAAAACTTTTTCTTGATCTGTACTGTCATCTCTATTGATGCTAGTAAAGCCCTCGACCTGATCTTTGATCCAGAGTTGGTGTTCCAACATCATAATACCTCTCCACATCCTACTCATCCAGATTATCCACAAACTGGGCAGGACATGGAATAACCTTTGTCATTAGGGCTTGCCCTGCAAAATGCTAACTCCAAGTGGAATTCCTCACCACCAACATCAGGGATTTTATACAGGGCCTTCCAGATAAACCCAACTTATTTAGCTGATAATGTATAAACAGTTTATCAGCTTTTGCGCATTCTCTGAGCAATGGGATAGCTGTTGTTCTTGGAATCCTGTTTGGTCATAATATTTAGAAGAGGGCTCATGATAGCTGAGATAAGCTGCTCACCCGCAGCAGATGGCTCTGGAGACGCACAGCTGAGCCAACTTTCTGCAGGGAATGAACAAACTTGTAAGTAATGCAAGTTGTTCGTAAAGTGGTTTGGGTGAAACGTCACATGTAAGACTACACAGGCATGCTCTGTTCAAGGTGTTTGAATTTATAGGATTCAATGAAAAAGGGCCAAGTGTGGTTTTAAAGTTGCTTAAACAAATGTACAACACATCAGAGAGATCTCTGCTATTTGATCTGCAAGCAAAGATCGTTTTTTTCCTGGAGTTGCTTCTCCTGCAAAGACTTCACTGGGCTGGCATGTTAACACTACTAATCCAGTGCCAGGAGTGAGAATAAAAAAGGAGATGGATATCTTTGTTACCAAAGATATCACCATTCCTTTCTAACAGCTCAGTGCTCTACATGCTTAATCAAAATCCTCACCAAATTCAATGGTGCTTCTGGTACTTCAATGGGCTTAAACTGGGCTGAACTCAATGGGCTTAGACTGGAGTAACTTTGTTTAGGATTGCACTGTTAGTGTGACTCAGATTACAAAGAGCCAAATCCAAACCAGGATTCCTTTCTGATAATGTAGACCTCTACAATGCAAGATACTGATTTTCACTAAAATATGTTCTCCTATTAATTGCCCTTTGTCCTCTTGCTTTCATTACTCCTTCTTAGGATAGCAAAAATGGGCATGGCTGAATCATGCCCATTAGTACATGCATACTAAAAACATACACTGTTTTAACTTTTACTCTCTTCGCCAGGTACCCTGGGGAGAGAACAGAGTAAGGCAGGTGTATTTACAAGAGAATGTTCAGTACCTCATAAAATCCATTTCTTTTGGGGAGGGAGAAGTACATCAGTACAAGTGGTATAAATAACTACATTTCTAGCATACATAGGGCTTAAAAGTTCATCATAGTCTAATACTTATGTTTGTTAAGGTAAACCTAGACCCATTTCAATCTGAATTCCGACATGGTTGAGGGATGGGAATGGCCTTGGTTGACTTGACTGATGATGACCTTTGCTGGGAAACTCACAGAGGAGAGGGTGACCCTGTTGATTCTCCTGGACCTTTCAGTAGTTTTCGATACTATCAACCATGGTATCCTTCTGGAGAGGCTAGCTGGGTTGGAAGTTAAGTAGGGGGCACCATGCCTTGGTGGTACTCGACCAACTGTTTCTAGACGTTAGTTCTGAGAGACTGCCTCTCAGCCGTGTGGCGTTTATGCAATGGGGTCCCTTGGGTTCCATCTTGTTCCCCATCTACATGAAACCTCTGGAAGTGGTCATAGGGAGATTTGGAGTGAGGTGTCACCAATATGCAGGTGACACCCAGCTCTGGCTCTCCTTAGCTAAGCCAGGTTGGTCTGTGGAAATACTGAATAGATGCTTGGATAAGGTAATGGGATGGATGAGGGCCAATAAACTGAAGCTCAATTCAGGCAAGACTGAACTGCTGTTGGTAGAGAAGTTGCTTGAGGACTGCAGAGTCAACTTGTCTTGGAAGAGGTTGCATTCCCCCTGAAGGTAGCTTGGGAGTGCTCCTGGATCTTGGCTTGGTTGGAGGCTCAGATCTCCTCTGCGGCAAATACCTTTTATCAGCTCCAGTTGGTTTGCCAGCTTCAGCTGTTCCTCAAAAAGCATGATCTGGCAACAGTGACGCATGATCATATCCAAGTTAAATTACTTTAATGCGCTCTATGTGGGGCTGCCTTTGAAAACAGTTCAAAAACTTCAACTTCAAATGCAGCAGCCAGGTTACAGTCAGGGGTTGGTTACAGGGATTGTATCACCCCTGTGCTGAAAGGTCTGCACTGGTTATCTATCTGGTTTTGGTCACAATTCAAAGTGCTTTAAAGATCTAAATGGTTTGCGGCCAGGGTAAATGAAGGCCTGTCTCCATGCTATCCAGCCTGCCAGTTAAGATCTGCCTCTCAAGCCCTGCTCTATGTAGCCTTGCCTTCAGAGGTGAGGTGGGTGGCAACTAGAAACAAGGTATTTTCTGTGGTGACAACTCACCTTTGGAATGCCTTCCCCCTTGGGGAGTGCCAGGCCAAAACACTTCCCAGGCTTTTAATTAGGGTGTTTAGCTGATCAGTTTTTAATGTCTCGCTTCTTTTCAATGGATTTTTGTGCTGCTTATGTTCAATGGCTTGTTTTTTAATAGCTTGTTCTCTAGCATTGTGATGTGGTTTTAATTGTGTGTCGCCTCAAACAGAAGTGGAATAGTAATATCCTGGATGGATGGATGGATGGATGGATGGATGGATGGATGGATGGATGGATGGATGGATGGATGGAGTAAATAAATACACCTATTGCAGTGATTCCTGTGAATCTATGATGGGTTTCAGATCAAGTAGGTTATCCACTGGGCCATATCAAGGAAGGAAGGGCAGCTGCACAGGTGCTGATACCCCTTCTATATGTAATGTTTGGCTTAGTCAACTGGTTTATTCTTGCTAAGCAGTGTGTGCCTGCTTAATATATTTTCTCTTATCGTATCTCTACATGATACGATACCCTCCTTTCCCCAAGAATCAACAAAGAAAGTGTGACAACACTTTCCTATAACCAGTAATCTTTACAAACTGCTCAAAAGATGGTCCAAGTCTATTATAATCTATTAAGGGAAAACAAGACAATAATAATAATAACTGCACTCATATACTGCTTTTCTAGACAGATTAGTGCCTCACCCAGAGTGGTGAACAAGTTAGTGTTATTATTATCACCACAGTACAGCTGGGGAGCTGGGGCTGAGAGGAGGGGCTTACCCAAGGCCGCCTACTGAGCTCATGGCAGTAGTGGGATTTGAACTAGTAGAGTGCTGATTCGCAGCTGAACCACTTAGCCATTGTGCTACACCACAGCACAGGAGATTGGTTTTCAGGATATTTTGTTCAGGTTATTAACAGCAACAGAGTTTGGGAGATGCAAATCATACAGCTGTGATGGTATGAGAAGAGGTTAATTATTCTGCACCTTTCCCTCCACTGAAATTGCCCTCACTGAGCACCTATCGTCCCCATGGGGATGAGCATATGATTCTGCTGTTCTTGGCAATTGATTCATTCTAGCCCATGTGCCATTTTATCTGCCCCTTCCTTGTATAAAGCCTCAAATCTCTCTAGCAGGCAAAGACACATCAGCCGCACTGTACTAATGTGGTTTTGCTCAAGAGTTCTGAGGAGTTATGTTTCTCTTGCTCCAGCTTCATATCCAAACACATTTGGGCTGGGCCTCTTTACTGCATCTCTTAATTGTTTAGATTTATGAGGCATCTACTGTAACTTCTAAGACAGCATTTAAAATCCCTCGGCTCTTGTTCTGTTTAATCCATTTCTTTTTTCCTGGAGTTTATGGTTCCAACTCAGCGAGTGTAACTGTGCAATTGCCAACATTCTGTTTCTTCTCCTCAGTGCGAGGCAAGTCCGCATCTCTGAAATTTATTCCTCCCCCCCCCCCTTCTTGTCTGTACTCACCTCCCGGCTTCATTATTCCTTTCTCCCAAGTAAAGTGGGTTCGCTGCTTCTAAAGGGGGCTGTGCTCACTCACCTTCCCCTTTGGATTCTTGTCCAATTGCCACCCCGTTGCTATTAAGATGAGGTGCTGCACTATGAAGGACACAAATACTCCCTGGTTTGGCTCTCTGTTGGGTGATTTTTTAAAATCCACAGCCAATACAATAGGGTTGCCAGCTCCTGGTTGGGAAATTCCTGGAGATTTGGGGGGTGGCGCCTAGATAGGGTGGGGTTTTGGGAGGGGAGGGGCTTCGGCTGGCTGTACTGCCATAGAGGCCACCTTCTCTCTGTCACCTGGAGATCAGCTGTAATTCCGGGGAATCTCTAGCCACCACCTGGAGGTTGGCAACCCTACAATACAATCAGATAGCGTTCTGGATAATTTGAATGTGGATTGAATTTAACGGAGGCTTTAGATTCACTATCAGTGCAATCCTAAACAGAGTTACTCCAGTCTAAGTCCACTGATTTCAATTAGCTTAGACTGGAGTAACTCTGCTTAAGATTGCACTGTGGGCAGCCTTGCCCAAGTTTCTCTGGCAGCAGCTCTTCAGTCTAGAAATAATAACTGAGCTAACTGTGAGGAGGGAAGATCTACATCTTACAGAGGTGACAAGATGTAACCAATCAAAATTCTGCAGTTGATACATTCAGGTAATTACTATTTCAGTTTAGAATCTCTGCTCTCTATCACGGCTTCACACCTAGAATATCAACAACTGGTACCATCCAGTTGGATGTCTTATCCTTAATATACCCAAGACTAGCCTCTGAAAAAGAGAGCCAATAGGGTCTCACAATTAATAAATTGGACATGCATAACACTACAATGTCCTCATTCTGTGATGTTTTCCCAGTATTTCTTCAATTGTTTGTATTGCAATCATTTGATAAACAAGACTTTTATTTACTTAATTTATAACACTGCGAGGTCGGTTAGGCTGAGAATACGTCACTGTCTCCAAATCACCCAACAAGCTTCCATGGCAGAGTGGAGATCTGAACCTGGGCCTCTCAGATCCTCGTCTGACCATTATCCCATGCTGGGTGTCTCTCTTTGTGTGTGTGCGCATGCTTAGAATGTAGAATTTTTTCTGAATATTGTAAAAGCCAAAGTATTTCCATAATAAATAAAATATATGGTAGGGTTATGGCTGTCATTTATAGGTTACTGTTCTTTAACTACTTTATATGTGATTAAATTTTACTCCAGTGCTTCACAACGTAGGGCTTTTTAGTAAGCTGAATGGATCCTATCAGCTGTGTATACTAGCTAGCCAACTGCTTGACGGGCAGCACAACTGAGGTTTGTTAAACCCCTGTTGGGCGATCATACATGGCTGTGTGCAGTCTGGAGGCTCACAAGCTCTGCAGGCCTGCATTTGTATCTCCCCTCATTCTTATTTAATAACAACGTCCTCTCTCTCTCTCTCTCTCTTATTTTTTGTCATTCAGTATCCTCTTCCCACATGACTCCTACATTCTGAGCTGACATCCAGAGAGTGATATACCAACTATATATGGGACGAAATGATTCATATTTCAAACTGATACCAAAGCACCAAATTGGAGTCTTATAACAAGACCATCAGTCCATCTGGCTCAGTATTGTCTACTCTGATTAGGCCCTTTCCAGACATCATGATTGCTTATACCAGGAGCCTGCACATTTTTTTATTTACTTCATTTATACTCTGCCCAATGGGAATCCAAAGTGGCTTACATAACTCTCCTTCATTTTATCCTTACAACAACCCTGTGAGGTAGCTTAGGCTGAATGTGGGTAACTGACCCAAGGTTACCAAGTGAATTTCCATGACAGAATGGGGATCTGAACCTGAGGTCTCCCAGATCCTAGCCCAATGTTCTAACCACTACACCACACTGTTATGCGCTGCCTAAGATTCGAAATTAGAAGTGTTTGCTGCCTGAGATCCTGCCAGTTGTCTGGAAGAGGCAACACATGGATTTTGCACATGCATACAGCCTATGTACATGCTACATGACACACTGATCTTTTAAGGGTTCACATGTACAACGTCTGAAAACTCACATGTTGCCCCTTTCAGACAACATGGCATCTACAGTTGCTGGTCTCCTGGCTTGGGTGGACTGTAACATCTGAAAAGGGATACTAACATACAATGAAGTGGGCCCTAGTCCACATAATAGCTTATGGCAGAATGAACACCTGTATGTCTTTAAGGTCCCACAAGATTCCTTTTTCTTTATTCTGACTAGCAGTTGCTTTCCAGGATCTCAGGCAGAGCACGTCTTTCCTGACACTTGCTGTTTGAAATTCTTTAACTAGAGAGGACAGGGATTTAACCTGGGGCCTTCTGCATGCAAAATAGGTGCCCTCCCATTGGATTATAGCTCTTCTCCAAGACATTTACATACTATCCTCTTCCTCCCAGCAGATTAAACCATCTGCTTCAGTGAGAGAGATGATAATGCCACAGAGGGATTAAGAACAATGCTGTACTAAACACGCTGCTTTATTCCACCACCACCCCTCCCATCACACCCACTGAAATAAATGGAGTTGAGCACTCAGAAAAACCTGACTGCCAACCAATAGCAGTGCCACGTTTCTTTTCCATCTGCCAACACTTGGGAATCATTTTAATCCTCTGGTTATTTTGATTAATTTTTTCCCCCTTCTCCAAGACAAAGTGATGTGAACTGCTCACAGAAATGAAAGTGTGAGGAACAGTATTTATTTACAAGGTGTCATTGTGACAGTTCTGGACCAATCTTCGGTTCTGCTCCTAACATTCGTGGTGTTAGCGCTGGGCTTTCTGACAACGGCTGCACACTGAGCTGACATTTTAAAAGAACTCTGTGCACAGAAAAGTTTCTACCAATGAAGAAGGGCCTGAAATGGATACTGTTGTGTTCGTATGGCCAACAATACCCAAGAAGATGTCTCAGCAATGACAATTCTCAGACAAGAGGACACATGATGCTAGTATGATGTTTGGGAGGAGCGAGGGAAAGATCAGGCTTCATTTGGTAATTTTCACTATAAATGGAAATGACTCCAACCTGCAGCTTTTGGGGGCAGGTTTTAGGCAACTTCAACTTTTATTCGGCTGAGGAAACATTCTTTCATTTTGACATCACAGGCATCCCCTTTTTTATTGTAAGGATAAAAAGTGTCTTTTATCTAGACAGAATGTATCAAGTTGCAGCATGACTCATCATTGAATCTATTCTATAAATTAAGCCAGAAAACAAGCGTCTCCGAGCCCTGGCAGTGTCTAAATGTCACTCCCAGGGTGCACAGTAATAAACAGCGATCTGCACTTCCTCATTGTCAGGGCAGCGAACTGAGGAGACGGCAGCAAGCGCAGGGCTGTCTGGTCGGGTTGCCTTGTCGCACCCACATAGTGCAAACCAGATAGTGCCAACCTGTAGCACCTCTACACCACTGAAGAAGGATAGAGCTGCCGCTTACCTCAGACTGCCCATTTTCTCCCTCCCCTTTTGCCTTCAGGGTAGTTGAAGGGTCGGTGAGGGACGAATATAAACATGAACACGTGAAGCTGTCTTATACTGAATCAAACCATTGGTCTATCACAGTCATTACCAGAGCTAGATTTATGCACAAGTTAACTAAGCTACGGAGTACAAGGGGGGCTCTAAATTAAACACTAAAAATTAAATTACCATTTTTCAGTAATACTATGAGGTATCTTAAAGTTGACATCTTCAGAGCCTCAGCCTGTCTTCATTTGGGCCTGGTCAGTATTGTTTTCTCTGATATAGTTCAGGGCCTCAGCCTGTCTACATTTGGCCCTGGTCAGTATTGTTTTCTCTGACTGGCAGTGGCTTTTCCAGAGAGAATCCACGTAGAGACCTATTGCCTGAACCTTTTAACTGGAGATGTTAGGAATTTAATGTCAGACCTTCTGCAAGCAAAACAGATGATGTTCCACTGACCCACAGCCCCTCTTCAGAAGACAGGCTGCCTTAGGGATGTCAATGTCCAGGTGGGGCTCAGAGATCTCCCAGAATTACAACTGATCTCCAGGTAGGGTTGCCAGCCTCCAGGTGGTGGCTGGAGATCTCCCGAAATTACAGCTGGTCTCCAGGCCACAGAGATCAGTTCAGCTGGAGAAAATGGCTACTTTGGAGGGTAGACTCTATGCTATTATACCCCACTGAGCCCCCTCCCCTCTCCAAACTCCACTCTTTCCAGGCTCCACCCTTTAAATCTCCAAGAATCTCCCAACTTGGACCTGGCAACCCTATCTCCAGGCTACAGAAATCAGTTCCCCTGGAGGAAATGGGAGATTTGGAGGGTGCATTCTATGGCATTTCACCCCTGCTGAGCTTTCTCCCCTCTCCCCAAGCTCCACCTTCCTCAGGCTCCACCTTGCAAATCTCTAAGAATTTCCCAAGCTGGAGCTGGCAATCCTAAACTGCCTTCTCTTTTGCTGCTGCAAAATTGTTAGACACAGAGCTTTTTTTTCAGCTGGAACATGGTGGAACGGAGTTCTGGAACCTCTGGAAAATGGTCACATGGCTGGTGGCCCCGCCCCCTGATCTCCAGACAGAGGGGAGTTTAAGCCGCTGAGCAGCACGGAGGGCAATCTCAACTCCCCTCTGTCTGGAGATCAGGGGGCGGGGCCACCAGCCATGTGACCATTTTCTCCCAGGGCAACCCATTGAGTTCCACCACCTCTTTTCCCAGAAAAAAAAGCCCCAGTTAGACACAATCCCCAGTGCCAGCCATACCTAGGAATGCCATCTTTCAGGGAGGGAGGAGAACTACAAGTGCTAATCTGAACTCATACTCCTTGCTCAATTTTAATGTGGCGGAGTATAAAATAATAGTTTTTGCTAACCTTTTTTCTTTCAGATATCTCATAAGCAAAATGGGGGATGCAGCCAATAAAGCAGAACACTATTATTGTTGGTGGTGGTAGATTCAATGAAAAAAGATACAATAGGATAAAGTAGCTGCAAATTTTATAACTAACATACAGCTGAACACATTAGGGCTGCCAGGCCCCCCTTCCGGAAGTGATGTCATCGCACCCACCGGGAGCAAATGAACACAAAGTGATTATATCTTCCTGATAAATGTCAGATTCTCTCTCCCCTCCCACTGGAAGGATAAGTGGCCCTAGAAACCCTAGAACACATAGACGAAACCTTTCTGAATTAAAGTATAAGTATTTAATATGATATCTTTAGCTATCTGAAGAAGTGAGCAGTATGGTTGTTGTGGGTTTTCCGGGCTGTATTGCCGTGGTCTTGGCATTGTAGTTCCTGACGTTTCGCCAGCAGCTGTGGCTGGCATCTTCAGAGGTGTAGCACCAAAAGACAGAGATCTCTCAGTGTCTGAGAGATCTCTGTCTTTTGGTGCTACACCTCTGAAGATGCCAGCCACAGCTGCTGGCGAAACGTCAGGAACTACAATGCCAAGACCACGGCAATACAGCCCGGAAAACCCACAACAACCATCGTTCTCCGGCCGTGAAAGCCTTCGACAATACATCGAAGTGAGCAGTAGCTTACAAAACCTCATACTCTACCACATATTTTATTAGTCTTATAGGTGCTACTGGACTCTTGCTCTTTTCTACTGCTACAGACAGACTAACACGGCTACCTATCTTGATATATCTTTAGCAATGTCTAAGTATCCACTAGGAGCATACCTACATCAGCAGGCAGAATCCAATAACCTAGTCTACACTCCCTGTCCCTTACCAAGGTATCGCTTTGAGCTATTTCTTATGACACAGCCCTATAATCTGAGTAGAATGCCCTCTTGATTAATTCGGTCATGCACAGTTTGCAGAATTAGACCACTGAGAGCTAAGCTACAAGAGATAAATTACATAAGGAGGAGCACGTGAAGGGACTCGCAATGTTAGCTGGGAAGGTGAGTTTTAAAAGAGATCGGAAGGCTTTGTCAGTTTCCCCTCTCTATGGAGCCAGGGAGATCCTTGCTCAGAAGGTTTGTTTATTTCTTCTTTGCAGGGCTTTTTTTCTGGGAAAAGAGGTAGTGAAACTCAGTGGGTTGCCCTCGGAGAAAATGGTCACATGGTTGGTGGCCCCGCCCCCTGATTTCCAGACAGAGGGGAGTTTAGATTGCAATCTAAGCTCCCCTCTGGCTGGAGATGAGGGGCCGGGGCCACCAGCCATGTGACCATTTTCAAGAGGTTCCAGAACTCCATTCCACCATGTTCCAGCTGAAAAAAAGCCCTGCTTCTTTGCCTCTTAAAAGGGGAACGGAAACTGACAGAGCCTTTGGAAGGTGAACAGGAAATTAACAAACCCTCTGAGCAGGGTAGAGAGGGGAAATTAACAAAGCCTTCCGGTCTCTTTTAAAACTCAGTTTCCCAGCTAACATTGTGACTCCCTTCACATGCTCCTCCTTGTGTAATTCATCTCTTTTAGCTTGGCTCTGACTCATCAAGGTCAGTATGGTTTACTCTGACTGGACATGGCTTTCCCAGGTCTCAGAGTACACAGGTTGGGTCCTAAGGTCCCCACTTTGGGTCCTGATGTAACAATCAGACATGAGTTGCAGGTTTTCCAGTGAGCCAAAGAGCACCCTCCCAAATAATTTCAGATCAGGAAAATGGTGCAGTGCTACAGACATGGTCCAAATCAGAGACCATGGGCATGGGAACTGAGGAGGACTCCCAACTTGTGCCTGACTGTTACACAAGACACAAGGGGGATCCAGGACACAACCTGCATGCTCCATAATATTGAAAGTGACTTCTCTTAAAATCGCTTAATAAGAGAGCCAGTGGTTGAACCTGGGGCCTTCTACATGAAAAGCATGTACCTGGGCAACAACCCCTCCTCATCAAGGTCTCTGACTGTAGGGTATTTTCCAGGTAGGGTTAGAGCACAGTCATTTAGAAAAGGTTATAGGATGGTTCTTGGGAATACAGCCACCAGTGTGGCTTTGGTAATTTAGGTTCTCTTGCAAGCAGTAAATCAGAATTAATAATAGAGAGTAGGGAAACACAGAAGAAACATAATTAACTGCATGGAACTGGGAGAATGTCATGCAGAACCCATATTGGATGTGTAGCTAGCAGGTGTGGGTTCAAATCCCACATAAACCATGAATTTCCTTCACTGTCTTGATACATTTCTCAATCTTACCAAGAACTCAGATTTAGAAACTATAGAACATTAAAAGTCCTTTATAAACAACCCATTGAAAATTGTGGTTTCCAGAACTGGGAAAGAGAGAGAAGTCATTGATAGGAAACTTAGAGTGATCCGTCTCTGACATTTTTTATTTATTAAGAAACCATCTAAGCCTGAGATGTTGGGACAATCTATGCCAACCCCTTTCTTCATTACTGACACTACTGGTGATCTGTTCACTCAGAATCCAGATGATGTCCCTCCCAAAGCATTGCACTTCAGCACTTTCCCCATTTTTAAAGTGCTAAGCTATTGTGATGTATTTAGTTTTATTTAGTTCATTTTATTTAGTTTGCAACATTATCAGAGGTGAACGAAAGTAACTTAAATATTATACTCTCTCTCAAAGCATAAGACAGAAGGTACCACTTTGGCCACTTTCTTATTGGTGCTCCATAACTACTTACTTTCACACTTGAATTTTATCCTTTTATCTGTTGCTTTCTTTGATATCCTTTCCACAGGATCAGACTGGCCCTTTGACTTCACAGGAATGTTTCTGATGGGCCACTGCCCTGAATAGCCACTGGCAACCTGGAGCAGACTGAACCCCAAAATCACTAACAATGCTGCAAGGACCCAGAGGAGTTAGCCGTGTTAGTCTGTGTACTAGCAAAAATAGAAAAGAGTCCAGTTGCACCTTTAAGACTAACCAACTTTACTGTAGCATAAGCTTTCGAGAATCACAGTTCTCTTCGTCAGAGGCATGGAGGGTATGAAGAAACTTGTCAAATATATACAGGTGGTGAGGGGGGGGGAATAGATGCAATCAGTAGCTTCTGATAATGGGATCAGTTTGCAAGGGTAGGAGTTTGGTGGGCATTAAAGGGACATTGTGTGGGTCAATTGGCTTTTCTATGCTATCAGCTTCATGCCCTTTCCAGCCTTTTCTTCTTTCTACTCACTAACCTCTGCTGCCCTGCCTCCCTTTGAGTTGTCCATCTCTCTCTCTCTTCTACTCTGTAGTGTAGTGATCCTCAATATGGCACCCATCGCTACCACTGCCAGTGCCAGGGTTTCTGGCGCCTGCAGCAATGGACTGCACAGTGACGTCATTGACGTCATTGCGCAGTGCAAGCTGGGGGCATTCGCCGGCGAATGGCTGGTGTGGCAGGCGGAGGCTGCTCCATGCTCCACATGCCGCCCCGGCAGCAGCTCATGGCTGCTGCGGCCGGCTGGGTCATGTGGCGGTGGTGGCGGCAGCGGCAGCGGCATGGGGCTGGCTGGCTGCAGCAGCTGCGGGCCAGCCACACCAGCTCCGTGGTGCGCGCCTCCACCCCCAACACCCCCTCTGGCACCTCTCCAGTGCCCTCGCGCCTGAGGCCAGCACCTACCTGGCCTCTATGGGCGTGCCAGCCCTGATCGCTACTATAGTGCCCACCAAAGGGTCTCCTAGTGCCCATTTGTTTCTTTCTCAAAGCAAAGAACTAGCCCTAGCTTTCCTTCACCTCATTGGCCATGCTTCAGAAGGACCCAGGAGACATCACCTTTATATCTGCAGGGAGCACCCAGTCAGAAACAGTTGCCTCCATCAGAAGAGGACGCATGGCTTGTAGCCTCCTAACATTTTGTGATTGGCCTCAGCTCCCCATGGCTGTCATGCTGCAATGATGCCACTCCCTGTCGTCGAAATTCTATAAGTGTCCACAAGCTAAACAAGATTGGAGACCTCTTCTCTCTCTTTTTTAAAGACCTCTTCTCTATTGCCACCCAAGCTTTTTAAATGCCTCTCTTGTGAGGTTTAAAGAACGAATAACTGTAAAATTAACCCCCCAAAAGCTTCTATTTGGTTGCTCACCTACATTGTGCTTTTACTTCTCTAGTCTAACTTCACTAAAAGACTTTTATGCACTCTGGGCAGACGGTTGTGTTAATCAGTTGCAGTAAAATTAAACAGAAATCGAGTTTGCAGAGTTCTCTTTAGAGGATTTGTTCCAGCATAAGCTTTTATGAGTCAGAGCTCACTACGTCATGCGCTGCAGGTCACTGGGGCCTTCTCCAGCCACGCTCATTTACTACATTCTCCATTTCAGTACCTATTAATCTAGCTAAATCAACATCCATCTCGCAATTAGATTTATTTGTTTACTTTGTACGTCATCTGCCTTTCTCACTGAGGCTCAAGGTGAATTACAGAATTGTATCACAACGTGATAAACACCATTATAACATATCCAATAAACAATGTAATAAAACTGGATTGCACTGTTCGAGAACAATGAAATAATAACAGTGTAATACAGCCAATAAACAATGTAATATTAGTGGAGAAAGAGAAAAAGAAAAAAAATGCTTAATTTCCCCCTAGACCTTCAACCCTATTCCCTTTATAAAAAATGCCCTTTTGAACTATTCTGTTTTACTATATCCTTATTCCCTTTATAAGACTATCCTTCAGAAGAATTCTGTTTTATACCTTCTGTGGGATGACAGAAGTACAGATCATCATTAGTCAGGACATTCAGCTAGATAGGAGTCACAGCATAGGATGCTCAAGTCCAGCCCCTCGGTGCCTTTTAATGTCCAGGGTAACCAATTTGCAGACTAACACAGGGCATCTCTTGCTATCTGGTCATATACTAAGATTCTCATGTCAAACTTCTGCAGGGGGGAAGCAGAAGGTCGGGCTGGGAAGGGGGTGCTACTGGGTTAGCCCTTCCCTGCCATTCAGTCCATTTTTGGAATTAGATTTCCCTTTTGTGGGCATCATGTGTGTCACAAGCAGAAACACAGGAAGAGGCAATATGCCCCCATTTCAATTGCAGTGCCAGCCTGAGCAGAATCACACACTTCTATGCCCGCTGGACTCAGGGCTGAACTCTGCATAAGATGGCACTGGTAATGGCCTAAGCGTGCAACAGTGCCACATACTAATAAAAAGTAAAGGTAGTCCCCTGTGCAAGCACCGAGTCATGGGGGGGGACGTCGCATCACGATGTTTTCTTGGCAGACTTTTTACAAGGTGGTTTGCCATTGCCTTCCCCAGTCATCTACACTTTACCCCCAGGAAACTGGGTACTCATTTTACCGACCTCGGAAGGATGGAAGGCTGAGTCAACCTTGAGCCGGCTACCTGAACCCGGCTTCCGCCAGGATCGAACTCAGGTCGTGAGCAGAGGTTGGGCTGCAGTACTGCCGCTTACCCCTCTGTGCCACGGGGCTACTACATACTAATAGGGAAGGTAAAAAATACCTCTTTACACTCTTAAATGCAATGGTTGATCTGACCTTGAGCTTGAAAGCAAATCAAATCAATGTTCTTTGATTTCAAGAACAAGCCCTAAATGTCTCCTTCCGTTGCCAAGTCCCAGAAGCAAAACCTGCTTATGATGCACCTTTTCCAGCTGAACAATAGAATGTAACACAGTAAGGAGACGGAGCTATAATTTTTTTTTCTACGTGACTGATAATAATTGTTCCTTAGATGACTGGTACAGTGCAGTCTGGAAGAGCTGGAGATAAACTGGAGCACAGTTCTAAAGGAACATTGATGGCTGCAGGTAACAGGAATGTCTGTGCTGACCCTGATAACATACACTCAGAACCACAAATCCTAGACACTGGAGTCTCCCAGAGACTGTGCCGAACAGACTCCTCCAGCAGAGATAATTCCTTTACCCACACATCCCATGGACAAGACTTTGCTGACCAAACCCCTTGCACACAGACACGCATACTCCCTGAAGCCCGCACTTCCCCAGCCTATCCCAGAGAATTCCTGTAAAGCTAGCGGATTAAGATTCAAAGATGAAGGCAGTGGGGGCAAGGCTTTGATAATGCCTGGTTGGGCCAACTGCGGAATGTTACGGGCTTTTTCCATCGCTGTTTCGTTTCAAGCCTGGAGGGTTGCAACAGCCAAATGATGCAACTTTGAAAAACCTAAGCCCTTATTTGCTCCAAGCAAGGACAGGTAAACCTTGGAGCAATTAGGAAATCCCTGACCATAAATTGCACTGTGAAATATCTAGCATATATTCAGTTTGACTCTAGCTCCTAAATCACCCCAACAGAAAGCAGGAAATCCACTGCATTGTATTGGTGGCCAGCAAAACTCAGACTTCTTGGCTTCCATTGCCTCTGCTATCTGCCCTGATGACTTCTGATTTCAAAGTCAGGACTTGTCTACACTGCAAGTTTACTGTGGGTCACTGCTGAGTGGAAGCTGATTTAGCGTGCAGCTGGCTTACAGCATCTGCACAAAAACAGTCCATCTGGGAACTGTCAGCACAGTAAGAACCAGCATAGCCACAGTTCAAATAATACTGTTTTGAAAAGGGGCATAATCTTTCTCCGCTACAGTTTACCACAACACAAAACTGTAAGCAGAAGATCCAAGGATCGGCCATCAAAGTTGCTTCATGTGGATTGCTCCCTGTGCCCTTAACTGACCTTCCTCTTACTAATGTTTTTCATTCCTCTAATGCAAATAGTATCCAGGTGAATGCATTTTCCATCCAGCTTGGGGAGGGAGGGGGTACTACTCCTCAAGTAATTGTTCTGTTTCAAGAATAATGGAAATACAAATCAGAGAATCCTCCCATACAATGACAGTTTAAGGAAGGGATTATATTAAGGAATTATTGAGAACAAATCCTATCAATGCAATCTCACTAAAGCAGTTCCAGTGGAATGCCCCAGCATACTCCCTGAATCACAAGGAGGTCATGGGCTGCCGGTAGTATTATTATTTAGCAAGGCCATCTAGATGGTTATGCTTATTATTATTATTTATTCGATTTATAGACCGCCCTCCCCGCAGGTTACAACAATATAATAATACAAAAACAGACATTTAAATACATTAAAACCAGAGTCATCCATATATATATATATATATATACACACACACAATCAGAATCTGAGATGGCAGCCCCCTCCACTCTTTCCCAAACAAAATATAAACAAGGGGGAGAGGGGGTACAAACTGGTGTTGCCACTGTGACTTCACATATGAGGGGGCAGATGGTTATGTAGCCCCCCCTGCCCCGCTTGACAGGAGATCGGTAGGGAGGTATATCTGCTACCATTTACTTACTTCTGCCATAACAAAGTGGATATAGGTTGTAGTTAGGAGTTTGCATGCAGTTCCGTTTCCACATACTATGTAGATATAGTCATAAAATTAATACTTTATTTTGGAGATTTATGTGGGGTTCCCTACCACCTCAGATTTTTTTTTTTAAAGTATGCAACTTCCAAAGAATGAAGGAAGTTTTGGTTTTCCTGATCTTAATTTATATCATCAGACATATTTGTTAAATTGTACTAATTACTGGGCTTGCTCCCCCTCTTTCCCCCACTTTCAGAAACATTGAACAGAAAATGAAACCTACAATATTTGTTTGTAAATATTTGATGTCAGTTTATAAATATGATATGCAGAGACTCGGAGATGAATGGAATAACAAGTTAGACTGCCCAGTTTTGCCAAAGTAATGGGATATGGCCTTAAGTTTTATACCTGTTACTTCTATGGAGCTTAAGCTGTGACTTATTCAGCAAAAAAAAATCGGGTATACTGGATACCACAGAACCTTTCTAGTAGAGCACAGTTTCTAATTGCTAGCACTGTAACTTAAATGATGCATCTCTTACCCATATGCTTTGGATGTGTCCAGTTATTCAATCTGTTTGGGAGGAAGTCATTACATTAATATATTTTGTATTAGAATACTCAATAATTTTTGAAGATATTTATGTACTTCTAAACTATTTGCCTGTTTCCTGGATCCTAACTGATGATCAACAAAAATGGACTTGCCATGCCCTTACTGTAGCTAAGACTTCTATTACAGCATTAGAGAAACAAACACCCACCTCCCATAATTCAATGCATTGAGAACCTTACAACTTTAGCAACTTTTGAATATATGGCACGCATGTGACAATTGCATATGGATTTATATTTAGATATTTGGCAACCTTTGACAAAACCTTACATGTAGACTTGCCATTGTTGTTACATTTTTGCTGTTGTTTGTTCTATATAATAATCAAAACTTTGAAAAATTTTCAAAAAGTGTGAAATGTGAGCTAGGAGGACCCTGATTCACATCTCTCCTAAATCACGTTTCCTCATTATCTTAAGTAACCCATTATAACTCAAGCCTTTGTCTGCAACAAAGGTATGAAAATAATATTAACTTCCTTGCAAGTTGTTGTAAAAATTAGTGAGATAATATATGTGACACGCTTGAAATATAAATGCTAACCATTATGATGGAGTTCAGGAAATGTTTGTGCAAGGAGTTCTCCCACGTACATTTTGGCATTTTAGTATTGTACTGAAAATGTGGGAGAAATTCCCTGAAAGGGTAACCATGATGTGATGAATGAGAATTCTGGGGCAATGAGAATTCTGTGCTTCCATTCCAGTCTGAAGTTCCATGAATGATACAACTCTTAGGTGACAAAGGAAAATGGCAAGAGCTAACTTTAGTTCTTGTCTCTTTCTTCTAAAAAGAAAAAGAAGCAGGCTCTTTGGTTTCTTTGTCCCTTATGTAAAAAGACAGAAAAATGCAGCAATTAGGGCTGTTATTTTTTTTTTACATGGTACACTACTGTTATCTTAAACAGCAGCCCGATATACAGAAATTTAACAGGTTAATTTTTTTCATGTCATGGTAATAAAGTGATGGAGAAAGCTTATTTATCTTTTAAACATTACAACTTAATAGTTTCTGCTCAAAGCTTTTGAGGCAGCTTACAAACATTAAGACAACCAGCAATTAAATGTTATATCATCATGATACATTCAGAAGTTCAAAGAATTACAAAGTATGAGATGATTTGCAGATGAGGATCAGCACAAACGCAAGGAAAAGAAGAAGTAAGAAATCTCAAGTAAAATCCTAGGTGAAATGTCTTCAACCAGTGCCTAAAATTAGTGAGCTAGATGCCAGGCAAGCCGCTTTAGGGATAGTTTTACACACAAAGTGCCATCACTGAAAAGGCTTTGTCTCTGGTAGCTTAGCCACTCAACCTCTGAAGACGGGGACACATAGAACAGAGCCACTGTTGAAGATCTTAACTGATGGGCAGGTACATGTGGGAGCAGACAGTCCATTAAGTGTCCTAGTCATGAATTGTTTTGGGTTTAAAAGGTAAGTAACTGCTTTAATTCTTATGAATTGTGCTACTGGTCAATTCATAGTAGCAAGGCCAAAATAACCAAGATGGCTACTTGCGCTGTTGTAGGACATCCTCAAAGGCATATAGAAGTCTAAGGCTGAAACATTTGAGGCAGGAGGTGGGCACATCTGCAATCAAAGATGCAGTGTGAAAATCAATGAAAAGCAGTAGGGAGTATAAAACCTTGGTCCTGTAGTGAACTCCTGAGCTTCCTGCTAGTCAAAGGTACTTGATAAGCTCACAGCTTTGGCTTCTAATACAGGCGTGCTACACTGTTCTGGCTGCCATATACAGCTGTCCCTTATCACTGAGGAAAGCAGCTAGCCAGCTGCTGCTGTTGATAGCACATAACTTTCAGAAACTCTACTGGGCATGACCCACGCTTTCTGCATAAAAGATCATACGTAGAGCCCATAATATCCAATATGGGGAAGCAAAGGTATCACAAGTGGAGCAGAAGATGCCCAAGATGTGATAAAGGAGGTTCTAAAGCTTTATGGTTTAAGCAGCCCTGTGGCGCAGAGTGGTAAGCGGCAGTACTGCAGCCCAAGCTCTGCTCATGACCTGAGTTCGATCCTGGTGGAAGCCGGGTTCAGGTAGCCGGCTCAAGGTTGACTCAACCTTCCATCCTTCTGAGGTCAGTAAAATGAGTAACCAGTTTCCTGGGGGCAAAGTGTAGATGACTGGGGAAGGCAATGGCAAACCACCCCGTAAAAAGTCTGCCAAGAAAATGTTGTGATGTAACATCCTCCCCATGGGTCAGTAATGACTTGGTGCTTGCACAGGGGACTTACCTTTACCTTTACCTAAAGCTTTATGGTATGGTGTACCCAAGCATAGGGGCTTCTGGCTGTAAAGTCACAGATTTTCTTTAGCAAAACTATGCTGGTGTCTTGTCTTTTGTAGCCTTTTGCCAAGGCACTGAGGAAATTAAATGCTTGGCTTTTCCCACTGGCAGGCATTCCCTATTTGTAAGCAGAGCAGACAGTGCTGGGGATGTTTAGGTCTTTGCCAAAAACTGTAAGGAAGAAAGATTGCCTCCAAAAAGGACTTGCTCCCCCACAAAAAAGGTCTTTTTGCCAATTCAAGGCATGCTGGTTATTCCATCATGGCATGACACAAGGAGGTGTAAGACATGGGCACACCTTATCTTCACATGATGTCACATTACTGTCACTCACATATCCTTGCTAGAGGCACACTGGGGAGGGGGAGGGGTAGAGTCTAATTAACAATGTCTGGAGTGCAAAAGCCAGAGTTTTCCTGTGGGGAACTCAAAACATTTATTCTGGATGACTCTAGAGGCTGGCGGTTAAAGGCAATAAATACAGATTGAATTTCATACTATGAGGAGTAAAATTCTCATTTTTAATAGTATCGCTGCCTGTGATCTGACATTACCAAATGAGATGTTGCAACACAATATCTGAGTAATGATGGTGGCGGGGGGAGGGGGGACAGTATTTTCTTCAGCTCTAATTAGAAGAGAGCTGGACACATTAATCAGTCTTGGGGATAAAAGAACCAAAAAAATATTAGATGTTTTCCTAAAGAATCTTCCAGTCCGATGCTGCCAGCCCAATATTCTCCATGAGACAAATGGATGATCAATCGTTGGAACTAGGGTGGAAGCACCCTCAGCAATGTACTCAAATTCCTCACAGCTTTCAAAGACAGGAAAGCCAGAAACAGCCATTTTCCTCCCTTTTTCCTTATCAGTACTGTTCAGCGTTACAGCAACAGATGCGAAGAAGGAAAAAATTCCTAGAGGAAAAACTACAGTAATTCCGAAAGCTTAATGTTCAAAGGAACGAACAGGAGTAAATTAGTCTAAGTCAAGAACTCTTAACATGGAAACGGGGGTGGCGGCCCAAAGGAGTGCTGATTTTTACGAGTCAAGTATGGGGTTAACTTTGGTTGCATGAATAAGGTTGCAGGTCTAAAAACACTTTCCTGGGAGTAAGCTCCATTGAATAAAATGGGACTTATTTCTGAGTACAGCGGTTTAGGATTGCTCTCTTAATAAGAGTGAAGCTTGAAAGGGACTAATGGGGAGTACAGTTGTCAACTGGACATGGGGGAAAAAATTCTGTCCCTTAAGTGGAAGTTTAAGCTGAAGCTTTTTATGGCCTGAATAACTTCATCTGATGATTGCACGCAGATCAAACTGGTATTAAAGGGGCAGCTTGAGAGAACAGCTTAAAAGCTGGCAATCTTAGAGAGGAGACAGACCAATTTCAAATGTCATGGAACTTGCGCAAGATGTCCAATAGAATGAGGCATTTCAAATTATGGATCACTTCTTGCTTGGTATGATTTTAACAAAAGTCCTGCTGAAATGTCTAATCTGAAAGGGCGGGTCAGTGGGGGGGGCCAGCAGTCTAGAGAAAAAAATGTTCAGTCTCATTAACAGAAACTTAATGGGATGTTATTTACCTCCAGGGATCAAAAAGCTTCAGCTACCTATCTCCACACATTCAGTTTCTATTAAAGGAACAGAGGATTTGTCTCCAGGTCTGTTGGCCTCCCTAGTTGTCAGTCATCTCCCATCCCTAGCAGTGGTTAAGTGGTTCAGCTGCAAATCAGCACTTGGCTGGTTCAAATCCCCCTACTGCCATGAGCTCAGTACGTGGCCTTGGGTAAGCCACTCCTTTCAGCCCCAGCTCCCCAGCTGCATTGTGTGGGGATAATAATAACACTAATTTGTTCACCGCTCTGGGTGAGAAACTAATCTGTCTAGAAGATAAAAGCGCAGTTGTTGTTGTTTTTGTTGTTATTATTATAGGACAAAAGATTGATCTTTCCAACCAAATCATTAAATGTATAGTATCCACATTGACCCTAACCCTCAAACAATCCCAGTAAATGACTGACAGTCTTGATAGATTTGTAGTGCCTTCAGCAGGCACAGTGACTTCAGTAAGACACAGAACAGTGCAGCTCTGTTTAGGATTGTATTGTTGGGCCCCGAGTTCTCTACACAAAGCTTATTCTGATACGTAGTTCAGCACCTCCTGAGAGAATGGTCTGTCTTTCATTAAATCTTGTCTCCTGACAGGGTGGTCACACTGCAAAATATTATTCAAAGGCACAGAGAAAGAAAAGGATAGGCTGATTTTATTTGGAACCAGTGCTCTATAGTGGTTAGAGTGTTGGATTAAGAACCGACAAACCACCTTCTGAACCAGGACAGTTCTGGTGGATCATAAGCTAAATAAAAAGTAGGTTTTAATTTTACTAGATTTTTACTCTGCCTTTCATACAAATTAAAATCTCATCTTAAAAACTATTAAAACCAGTTCGCAAATACATCATTAAAACAATTTAAAACCAGAGCTTAAAATGAATACAAAAGATAAAAACAACAGTTAAAGCCTTGGGGAGGAAGGAGAGATAATTGAGGGAAAGTCAAGCAAAACAGCAACAGACAAGGACAGGTTAATCATCCCAAGGGGAGAGTTCTGGAGTTTTGGTGCCATTACTGAAAAGGCCCTCTCCCGGGTTGCAACTTGCTACCCATCTAACCTTGGAAGGTGGGGACACCTGAAGCAGGGCCTCTGAAGATGACCGCAGTGGTCAGGTGAGTTCATAACAGAATAAGCAGTCCTTCTGGCATGCTATTCCAAATCATAAAAAACTTTAAATGTCAACACCAGCACCCTGAATTGTATCCAGAAACAAACTACAGATGTGGCTTCAGCATTCTGCACCAACTGAATGAACACTTTTCAAGGGCAGGCCCACACAGAGCATTAATCTAATCTAGATGTAACCACGTGCACAATGGTCAGAGCTTTTCTGCCCAGGAAAGACCACAGCTGGCTAACCAGATGAAGCTGGTAAAAGGCACTCCTGGCCACAGCTGCCACTTTCTTATCCAGCAGCAGGCCTGGGTCCAAGAGCACCACACACACACCCCGCTATGGATCTGTTCCTTCAAGAGCAATTAAACCTCATCCAGAACGGGCAACACCTTAAATCCTGGATCAGACCTTCTGCTCACCAGTAGCTTACATCTATCCTGTATAAAAAATTTAACTGATATCTACCAACTAATCAAGGAGACACTAGGGGAAAAAGGGGAATTGCATTAGGTAATACAATAAATGATATTCTTTGTGGCAGCTGATACTCTTCCAAGCTATGACAACTTTAGATATTTCTGTCATTCTAAATCACTCTGGATTGTTTTAATTACAGAGCCATAACGATCCTATATAAACTATACAGGTCTTCCCTTAAATATGTTCCAAATACTTTGTCCTTTTTTTAGTCCTCAATTCTACCTGATCTCATAAATAAGCGTACCATCTATTTTACAGATTACAAATTCTGCTTTATCTAAATTAATCTTCTATCCAGATACTGTACCATAAACATAAGTTATATCTAATAACTTTTAATGGTGCCAAAACTTGTTGACAAATAAATGATATTATCTGCATAAAGGAATATTTCTCCTCATTCATTCCTGTAAGCATTTACCTCATTTTACCGCACACAGCACCATTAAGATTCTTTGACAGGAGGCCACTCTTTTATGCAGGTTTCTTTCATTCTGTCCAGGTATGATAAGCACTAAGCATGTATAGTTCAAATTGATTGTACCAGAGAAGTCTGGGGAAGTTAAATAAAAGATTGAGCTTGACTATTAATAAGTCTGGATAAAACTGTAGTTTATATAATGGAAGCAGTTTAATATGCACTATGTTCAGAGGTGCTGAGTTGTGCTAAGAGGCTGTTACAGTGAAATGTTTGGGTAAAGAACCAGTGCTGGTGGTAGCAGATGTTTTATTTCACTTCTTTTCAACTTCAATAAATTGCTGTTAACTTCAACGTCTTAAAAACATCTTAAACACAGTTTAACCTGCAGAGTCCTGCATTTGCCACAAGGATTAGAAAAAACTAAATCGTAAAGGGCATCGCAAGATATTATACCCCAGAATCAAAGGAAACAGGCTTCATGAGTCCAGCTCCACACTTGATGAGATATTGCTCTGTTGTAAAAATTTACCTCCTGGATATTGCTGTCTAGAAAATCCAGGAATTAAATTATTACAGCGCGATAAATTATTACAGTGCGATATTCAACAGGTCTCCCTGCAGAAGATCTCCTGCCAGCAGTTGCTGTCCCTCACCACTATCTCCACTATCTGGTAGGCTAGCACAATGGGGCGGGGGGAGATTAAACAAAAATCAGCATTGCAGTGACAGCCTGTTGTCATTTCCAGAGTGAACCCATAAGTTATGTTATTCCAGTATTCTGTAATGAATGAATGAATGAAACCTCAAGTGACATCATGCCACTTTCAAATTTGCCCCAGAAATGTTATCATGACATGACCACATCCGCTCACATTCCTGCCCCCTCAGTCTCCTGCCAAGTGCCAGCCATTGGCCAGCAACCCTAGTGTGTGGATCCTACTCAAGGTGGGCTGGAGCAGTCACCATCTTATTGTCCTGGTCTACTATTTGCTTGCTTTGTAAGATTGCTTTTGTTCTTTTTGCCTTGCTTATTTGGTTTGTTGTCCACTGTGGCCCCCTAAATGCCTCTAAGCAGTATGAAGGCCAAACCAGTTATGCCCAGGTAGGTTTTTGGATATTTATTTTCTTTTGTCCTTGCCTACAATAAAAGAGGTTAGAGAAAGAAACTTGGCTTTGTGGGAGTGACATGGATGGACTTCTCAGTCAATTCATCACTAACTTTCTGTGTGGAACAAAGTCAGAATACTGGTGGATGTTGTTACACTTAATCTAGAAGCTGTTTAATTTGTGTTGTTTTTAGTGGGGCTGGATTGTGCTAAGTTGTTACAGTGGAAAAATGGGTAAAGAACCAGCTTTGGTGGCAGCAGATGCTTTATTTCACTTCCTCTCAGCTTCAAATCTCTTTCCCTGAAGAGATCAACATTTCTTTCCTTCCACCACTGGCAAGACAGCTCACAGGTTGTAACGACACCACCTAAGCAAGGCTTTATTTAACAGGTTGCAGACCATTCTATAAAACACTGCTATGTAAAAGCCGAAAGATTTGCTTGGATTTGCTGGGAGTGCTTTTGTGCCAGCTTCCTCCAACATGTTTTACAACTGACCTGCAAAGAATGTGTGTCATTGAATAGGATATACAGCCCTGGAGAGCATAAAATACAGCTGCGTTGTTTAATAATCTCTCATCAGCAAGATTGGCGAGACAAGGGGAAGGTGATCGGAGTGAGATAACTCCATCTAGTGTGTTAGAAGGAACAGCTTTGCTACCTTCACCAGTGGAAGATTCTTATAAATTCACTCGGCCTGTCAGAGTGGCGCACAAGGGGTCAGTCAATGTACCGACAACAGCAATGCACGAATTCTTCAGCCTTTGGCCACACGCTTAGAAAACCCTCTGGATAGCTTCACAGTCAGATTAAAATGCCAGAGCAACCCATAGTGGTGCACTTGAAATGTGCTCACTAATTTATTAAGTTTATTCTTAGCAAGCTTGGAGACATCAGAAAGCTGAATTTCTCAATGACACACTGCTAAGGAGAAGAGGCGCACACAATTTCAGACAAGGTTTAACCGTGCAAGACAATTATTACTGAGAAGAAGTACCAAGGAAAAACAACAACAACCTTGCACTAGACATACATGGAGGATCTTCTGGAAATGTTTGCTAATAGACGTAATTGTATGGCAGCACATTTTCATTCCTAGTACGTCACCGCTTTGCATAGCCCATCTCTTTCTCGATTTACAACTATGCATGCAGGGTTTAGCTATGGAATGCCCCAGAAAGAACCATAGATCTTTAGAGCTGGAAAGGATCTTCCATGCTGATATCCTTCATAGATTTATCCACATAATTTATATTGTATTACAGTATATTGATTTGTTTTGGGGATGTCTCTACATATCTATCTGCAAGGCACTAAAGTTATGAAATGTCCTTCTATGTCAACTACTCAATGAAACTTTCAGCTATAGAATGTTTACAAATACTTGTTTTCCTCCACAGCTGCTTGGTCAAACTGATGTTAGCCTACTCTAGATATGTAGTAATCATGTAGTACTCTAGATATGTAGTAATCCTTCATAATGATGTTAATATAGTCCTTGAGAATTACCTCTGAAGAGGGCAGAGTCAGTTCAGAAATCATTAAATGTTAAGCTCTTATTCTAATAACGTCCTTGAGAAGGGCATTATTAGAATAAGAGTTTAACATTATATAATAGTGGTTTCTAAACTGGCTCTGTCTTCTCCAGAGGTAATTCTGAATACAGATACAGCCCTATTTCTTTTTAGCAGGTATAGTACTGTTTGTTTAAATAACAAAAATGTGAGGTACTGACTAACCTAGACTGGTAGTCAACTTGTTTATGTAATTGCATGCTAAGGTTTTCTAGGTGGACTTTCTTGGCAGTTTAGAGACTGGTTCTTTCCCGTTTTCTTGAAGGCCAGTTTCTGACAACTCTTTTTCCCTGTCGAGGACTGAGATCTCTATAAACAATACATCCTTCACTTTTGCTGTTCCATTATTATCAGGAGTCATCCCAAAGAGTCCTTCACACACACCTATACGGAGGAAGTGCGTCTTTTCATCCTCCAGCACTGAAGCAAATACAATAGAGGTAATCCCTAGAAGGAAAAAGAAGCAACTTGCAGCCAATGATAAGCTTCAAATAAGGTAACAGTAAGGACAGTATATTTTTGGCCTGGGTTACCACATAAATCAGCAGGAGATATGTTACGGACAGCCTCTCGTCAAGCCCAGAGAAGTTCAGAAAGCCCCACGTCATCTTCTAATCCTCAGTGTCCTCAAATCATACGTGTAAAGCATAACAAATCACTTAACTGACCTAATACATCCCATATTTTTTTACAAAGGTAACAGGAGAATACTGATCACTGTGATCAGGTTCTGATGTGTCTCAGAGGCCCTTAGTATACGAAAACTTGTGAATCAGCCCTTGTCCCCAAATAAATCACACAAAAATGTATGTCAGGGTGACCTGGTCAACCCTCTCTCCCACTCTAAACAGTCCCTGCTAAGATGTCATTTCCAGCCTCTTCATAAATACTACTAATGCTTCAGAAGATTCTCCCTAGGCCATTTCATCCATTGCTCTGTTCTCAATGGCTACACCTGAAATTGTGGGCCAAGGGATTCCCATGATCCTCTGGGCCAACCCACAGCACTACCTTGTTTGTAGAGGATGCTTTTTTCTTGGCCCCCAATGGTTCCCTTGCATTCTAATGTGTAGAAGTATGCAGAACTTCTTGTGGTAAACGAGTCAATCTGCCCACCTGCCAAAAATAAGGGGATACAATGGGTGGACAACGAATGAAAGCAGGCTATCAGATAAGCAAGTAAGCTATGGTCAGGGCTTCAAGCTCAGTGGCACTTGGTTTTGTATGCCTCTGTTCAAGTCATCAGTCTCTATTATGCCCAGATGCAAAGGAGGGAGAAAGCCCTACTGATCTGAGTCAACGTGCATGCTTTGCACACATAAAGACCAGATTTAATCTCTGGCATCTCTAATTAATGAATCGTTGGAAGTCGCACTAGAAAAGACTTCAGCCTGACATACATAAGAACTGCTGCCAGTCACAGTAAGACTAGCTGCCATAAGCAGGGTGGTTGCTCGTGTCAGCCCCAAGGACCAGACTTAAAATGTTAACTTAGACGACAAGATTCCTTTCTATGAAAAAAAAAAATATCATGAGCTTTCCTGTTCTTCAATTACTGCTTGTTATGATCACTTTTTTTTTGCAAGCTAATTCAAGGCTGCCCTTTGATTTGATATTTATTTTGGAATGTCTGCATGGAGCTGAGGTGGGGATAGCGAGAGATAACTTAAAGCAGGGAAATTTGGGAAAAGAACAATATGAACCTTAACCATTCATTTCCTGCCTTTTTAGATGGAGCTGCCAATTCAGATGGACTAGAGGAAGGAGGAACAGGGAAGACATGTGTTCCTTGCAACTGCTACTGCAGAAAATTTCCTAAAAGTCTTTAAGTGAAGCAAATATGGGAAAAATTTGTCATTCCCACTCTTTGCTGGGGAGCGAATGTGGAAAATTTGGAGAAAGACCCCAACCTTTCCTGTTTGATACTGTTTTTATAAAAGACTATCAGAGGAAAGTCTGACGGTATCCATAGCGTGTAAGAGCTTGTGGTGGCACAAAAGGCTGCGCCAGTATCTCTTTCTGCTGATGCTTCAGTACAGAAGCAGAAGGATGTGAGGCAAGGGTTGCAAGCTAAGTTGCGCAAGGGGATGATCAAGGAAAGCATGGACGCTTCATTGCAGCAATGACTGCACAATGGGGAGTCTTTGCTACATGGATGCAGCTGATGCTGAAACTAGTTCGGCAGATGATGGATGGATGGATGGATGGATAGATAGATATGATCATTCCCAGGGGTCATTTCATAGAAAAAGAGCTGGAGAAACTCATTAGCATATGCCAGACCCCTTGACATCAATGTAAGTGCATCATTAGCATACCTGATTTGCATATGCCACACCCCCTGACATCACCTATCCTAGCTGTTTTGGACCCAATCCTGGCCATTCAGGGCCAAAATTGGGCTCAAAATGGAAAAAAAGAAAATGTCCAAAAAGGGGCCCAAAATGGTCAGGATCAGGCCACTGCTGAGTGGGAGAGTGATCCACCACCTGTTAGAGGCCTGATCCGGGCCATTTCGGCCCCCGTCCAGGCCAAAATGGGCCCAAAATGGCCAAGAGTCAGGAGGGCAGGGCCACCTGACATGTGACCTCTATGGGGAACTACCGGAACTGCGTTCCTGTGCGTTCCCCCTCAAAATGAGCCCTGATCATTCCCAGAACAGCAAAAGTGCCTGATGCGAGACTCAAGAGAGAGAGCATTTGGTAGGATGGTAGAGATCCATATCAGACATCAACAACTGTGACAATTTCCACTAAGGACATATCCTTAAGGGCGTTTCCTGCACTCCAGCTTATGTGATATGGGAAGCTATCTGTAATGTGTGATGCAATGGCTGCTTAAAGAAGATATGATGAGGAAAGGAACCTCATGTTCCGGCACTGCTTCTGTCACCATTTCTCCATCCCTTGCAAAACTGTTAATGATAGACATGATAAATCTCTATTCGGCCAGAATCTCATAAACCAATCTATGACTTGTGGCTAACAGCCTCGGCCCACCTTACAATGCTATTAGATACTTTGAAAAACTGCTGTATCAATACTACTTTTTCTTATTAACTGCTATGCAGTTAATAAGGCAGAGGATCTACACCATTAATAAGACTGTATCTATCTTCTGAAAAAGAAAAACCCTCATCATGTACTCCACTGACTTTTAAAATTGAAGCTTTTGCTCCTAAAATGCAGAGGCTGGGACTTTAATCCCAGCAACTCCCTTTGCATATCAGAACACTGGACTGGGAACGCCACCTAAAAATCTGCGGAACTATTTCAAGTCAGGATTGGACTGCACTAGAAAGGGGAACCATTGGCCTTTCTCTGTGTACAGGGTTAGCACTGACTTCACCTATTGCTCTCACAGCATCTAAAGACATTCTAGGCTTAAATCTACCCCTGAGAATAAGACCGTTAGTTATCCCATCTGCAACACACATGGCCAGATGCAAAAAATAGTGGGTCAGAGAGAAAAGGACATCTTTCCAGGTCCTTATGCCTTGCATTAAAGCTTTGTTATGCTAGCAGTACACAACCAACCAAGAAATAAAACTGATACCTCCTGAAAATATACTGAAGTGCAAACATGGCATGAATCACTTGACACACTTTGTTCTGCAGCTACAGAAGTTTGGCACATTCACTTTCTAAGCAATATAGACTGTGCCCACAATACAACTCTAAGACCCCTTTAGTATGTTGGAAATGGATCAAGGATTTCACACGGGAGGCAAACATAGCATAAGGGAAGAATGGAAAACCTATCCAAAACCTTCTGCACCATACAAAACTGTAAGTGCCTTAGGGAATTATAGCAATGGTTAAGTTGGGGTGGAGGTGTTAGTAGCTTAGTTCAGCTGTCATATGGAAGCATGGTTTAATTACTACATCTATGGCTACGGTGATCATCTGAATCTTGGTCATTCCACTGACTATGGTTAGTTTACATCAAATTAGGATGTGAAATAATGTTTCAATGTGATGCATGAATGTAGATATCATAGCTTGTTCCCTGGCAGTGCCCTCCTCACAAAATGGGCTGGGATACTAGCTGAGTTTCTGCAAGCAAGGTGGGGGATAGAACAAAGCTGATAAAACCAACATTTATTAAGTCAAACCATGCCTCTAATCAATCTGCAAGCCAAATCCTGGTTTCACAAACTAACCACATTTAAAATAAACCATGGTTTTGCATTATGTCTGAACCAAGCCAGTGTTTTGACTCAAGAATGTGGACGTAAGGTAGACGGCAAGCTCAAGTGAGGTTCAGAAAACTTGGAAACATGGCATATTAGGCCGCAGAGCTTTTAAAAAACCAGAAAGCCAATGTCTAATCAAAAGCAGTTGCGTGGGTAGCTATGACCTGGGAATAGAACAGACAGAACATACGCCTAGAGGCCAGATGTGTGGCAGCTGAGTGGTGCTGCAGATCTATGCATTCAAATTGCTGCTCAGACAGAGACTCTTGGGCTAAGTAAACACCTTCTTCAACTTTTGCTCAGCATCAAGCTCCAGAAATCACAAAACTGACTTACTGATCAGTCTCAGGCAGGATCTCCTAGCAATGCACTTTGCATTATTTGAGGAGTTAATATTTTTATGCATTCATGTGATATATTACATTTCATTTTATTGTTTTAAATTGTGTATATATAATTATATCATGATGTTCTATTCCACGGCTCAATCATCAACCAAAAAGGAGACTGCAATGAAGAAATCAGAAGAAGACTGAAACTCGGAAGAACAGCCGTAAGGGAGCTAGAAAAGATCCTTAAAGATAAAGATGTTTCTCTGGGAACCGAGATCAAGATAATCCAAACGATGGTATTCTCCATTACTATGTATGGATGTGAAAGTTGGATGGTGAAGAAAGCTGATAGGAAGAAAATTGATTCATTTGAAATGTGGTGCTGGAGGAGAGTTTTGTGGATACCACGGACGGCCAAAAAGACAAATAAGTGGGTAATCAAGTCTGAATTCTCCCTAGAAGCTAAAATGACAAAACTGAGGCTATCGTACTTTGGTCACATCATGAGAAGACAAGATTCTCTGGAAAAGTCAAGAATGCTAAGAAAAGTGGAAGGCAGTAGGAAAAGAGGAAGACCTAAAATGAGATGGCTGGACTCAATAAAAGAAACCGTGTCCTCCAGTTTCCAGGATCTGACCAAGTATGTTAGTGATAGGACATTTTGGAGGTCTCTCATTCATAGGATCACCATAGGTCAGAGGTGACTTGATGGCACATAACACACACACACACATATATATATATACTTGTTTTTTAAATGCTTTTTAGCATCTGAAATGCTTTATTTTAATGCCTTAATATTCGCCCCCTTGGGGACCCTGAATAGAAATGTTTCAAAGAAATGAAGTCCCCACAGTGATTATTGCCAGGCAGACACCTGGTCTTTCATGGGACAAGCACTTTTCCCCTCAAAGCCTTGTAGACACATTTTATCTTCCGACTTCAGAAAGATTTCAGATAACTGAATGGTTTAAAAAGGCGGCTGGACAGAAGATGAGGCAAAGTCAGACTGGAATTAGGTATGCACTGTTCAGGATGAAGGGAGTGACCCAACAGATCAACCACCTAATCTTGGAAGTAAATGGATGCATGGGCTCCATGCAGTGGACTTAATTTATGTTCTTGAAGAGCCATAGTTTCTGGGTTTATATACAGGAACTGTTCCTTGAGTTTCCATAGTTCGATATGTTCAGCAGTGACTAGATGGGGTCTGGTATCTTCTTGAGTCGTTGCAGAAGTGGTGTGCATGTCTGTGCATTTGTGTGTTTGTCTATCTTTGTGGGCCATGGCCTAGTGGTAACAGGCACCTCTGAATGTGATGACAGAATGCTCTGGCATAGCGCACGGCACAGCCCTGACTTCCAGAACAGTATGTTTTATCCTCATTACATGTTTTATAAAATGTTTTTGGCAAAAACGTGAAATTATTTGGCTGTGTATTCATGGATCTGGCAAACCAAAAGCAGTGACTTTAACAGAGCACTTCAGAGAGTAAAATGAAGTCAGATATTTTTAGCTACTCATTGTTAACTGGAGAACAAAGCCATAACTAATATATTTACCATGTAATCCTGTCACTGGTCTTAGAAGGTTATCACTGTGTTTAGCATTGCACTGTTAGTCTCTTAGCATTTCTATATCTGTAAAATGCCTTCACGGTCAACACTTGGCTGTTATTTGGTCCATTAAAAGCTGGAAGGCAATAACTTTCAGCTTCTAGGCAGCCCGGCAACACTATTAACACCCAGGGCTTTTTTCTGGGAAAAGAGGTGGTGGAACTCAGTGGGTTGCCCTCAGAGAAAATGGCTGGTGGCCCCGCCCCCTGATCTCCAGACAGAGGGGAGTTTAGATTGCCCTCTGCACTGCTGAGCAGCGCGGAGGGCAATCTAAATTCTCCTGTCTGGAGATCAGGGGGCGGGGCCTCCAGCCACGTGACCATTTTCAAGAGGTTCCGGAACTCCGTTCCCCTGCGTTCCCCCTGAAAAAAAGCCCTGTTAACACCCAATGCTGATCAGCCCTGCTTCCATATACAACTATGTCTGGGCCAGGCAAGTAGCTATAGTTAACCACAAGCCTACAACAAACATATAGACTGGCAAGCATCAACTGTTCTCAGTGCTGCTTCCCAGGTATTAGAATGATGGGGATTTGATTTAATCTTGGAGAGAAAAACATCAGATTTTGACAAATCTTTGCACACAGCCAGGCCGAAGATGATATAAATGCTATTAGCTAACTATGCTGAAAGATGCATTGCAAGTAGAGTAGCCTTCAGAAGAAAAAAATTCCATGACTTAAGGCAAATTTTCACGATCCCTTAGTACAGATTATTATCCCTTCACATACTTTACTGATAGCTGCAGGGGCTAACACAGTAAATTCCACATCTACAGACTTTCATTGATTTACTTGAGTTGATTAATCCGAGAAGACTGTAAGATAAAGGCCCATGTTACTTTTATCAATTACTCAATTTTTGAGTATTTATTTAGAGGATTATTAAAATAGGAAAGAAGATGAAGAAGAAGAATATTGTTTGTAAAATGGTCGACACAAACAACCCCTTCAATATCTGAAAATGGTATCTATATTGTAATGTGGTGATTAATTGTAGTACAGGTTCTGGGCAGCTCTAGTGATTTCTCACTCTTTTAAAATATACAGTCATCTATATAATATCTTGGGAAAAATTTACACAACAAATTTAAACCATCTCTCAATGTCTTTGTAATATTTTTCTCGGAAGAGCCACAGCAATTATAATTTTGGGCAGATGCTGTAAATTCAGAGATCGCAGCATCACAACAGATAAACAATTTCCAAGGCTCCTTGGCTGGAAGGCAGGTGGCAGCTGACTTGGAAGTAATCTACACCATTTTCAATGACGTTTACTCCCAGTAAGGTATACACAGGACTCAGACTTATATCAGCTAGATGTTTTGTAATATAAACCAAAAAGAGTCCAGTAGCACCTTTAAGACTAACCAATTTTATTGTAGCATAAGCTTTCGAGAATCAAGTTCTCTTCGTCAGATGCATGGTACAGAAACTGGTCAAATATAGAAGAGGAGGGGGGTGAAGGGGAGGAGAGAGAAGATGCAGTTAGGGGGGAAGAGAGAGGGATGTAACCAAAACATTCCTTTGCTAGTAAATGTAAACATGTAAATGTAAACATGTAAATGTAATATAAAGATATTAATTTATTTGATTTATACCCCACCCTCCCCACAGATGGGCTCAGGGTGGCTAACAACATTCAAAAAATACATTAAAAGTCACAAAACCATAAAATCAATAATAATTTTTTAAAAGTCATTAAAATAGTCCAGGAGCAGGCTGTTTAAACAAATATTGGGAGTCTGTATATGGGACTTATACCTATATATATAGTATAAGGGTATACTAAGATAATTGTGAAAACATTAGCTATGAACCTTGAAACTTAAAATGTTGAACATAAATGTACCCTAACATAAGTAAGTACCATTGAATTTAGATAGTGTCTAAAAAATGTAATTAAGGGGATGTTGGAGAGATATATTTCCCATTTTATATATTCTGTTATATATAGTTATTTCTGATTTATACAAATATGCTATACAATCCCTTTTTCTTTTCTGTATCCTCAATATCCTATTGTTTTCTTTTATAAAAATAAATATATAACAAAAAAATAATTGTGAAAACACTGCAGAGGTAACCTGTGACAGAGCATCCCTAAATATATTTGGAAGACTGGTGGCAATCTCTCTTTGATTATTCTCTTCATGAAAAAAGTTAAGTAAAAGCACACCTGATTTTTTTTTTTTGCATGGGCACTCTAGTCCGTGATAATGGCCATAAGAGAAGGATGCTGCTCATTCAAATTAATCAAGCTAGAATTAATGATCTTGAAAAACTGTTACCTACAAAATAAGAACTCAAAGAGAGGCTTGCATACTTCTATAACAACAACAAAAACAACAACAACAATGTTCGATTTATATACCACCCTTCAGGATGACTTAACACTCACTCAGAGCGATTTACAAAGTATGTCATTATTATCCCCACAACAAACACCCTGTGAGGTGGGCGGGGCTGAGAGAGCTCTTAGAAGCTGTGATTGACCCAAGGGCACCCAGCTAGCTTCAATTGGAGTGAGAAATCGAACCCAGTTCTCCATATTAGAGTCCCGCCGTGCTGTTAACCCCCACACCAAACTGTTCTAGCAAAACAAAGCTGACAACCCTATAATTTAAAGACAGATACGTACAGGAGTGTACAAACATTTGTCAAACTCCATAAAAGCCCCCTTGGAAAAGGCAGGACAGATCTACAATGCTAACAGACACTGTGAGCTGGAACCTGATCTCAGGGACACTGCTCCACGTCCTGATACTTCCTTATGTGCACAACTGAATGTTTGGTAAAATGTAAATATTTAGAGGCTGCCCAAGTGGTGCTTTCAACATATTACACCACCAAACCCTCTCCCTCCCCAGAACGGCATCCTCACCTTCATATCACTCTTAACTAGGAAGAGCAAGAAGTTATTTCAATACAATTTTGGCAAAACATGAATTGAGAATTAAAGAAAACAACGTGGTTCCCAAACACCCAGGATTTGCAAGTAGTATACAGTATAGCTTTGCTTCAGTGAGTCATAAAAAGATCTTTCTAGTTGTTTGGAGTTCTGTGCAACATATAAATCAAACAATATATGGGGAAAAATGGGTTTCAGACTTTGACTATGAAGAAAAAAAGGACAATGCCAGTCCCAAGGCAATACTGATTATGCGCAACCTCTGGGGTGAGATGGTTTTAGCAAAGCCTTATTAGAGAGAGGAGCAATTATTTCTCAGAACAGTCTTAATTGTCTGAGAGAAAACAAAGGCCCACGAGGGTTTCTATGAAGCTCTCCTTCACCATACACATCCAGGTACCTTGACGACATCCTGTTTTGAAATTCCATCATTTTCAAGGGAAACTAAAATTGCAGAAAGGATTACTTCTGCTTAGTATAGACAGTGGATCATATTAACTTAGATCAATGATGCATTCTGATCCATGTAACATTTGATTGCTGTTTTCAGACACGGGGAACTGGAATTCACTTACAAAATCATCCTGAAGCCTCACTGGTGTGTGTCAGATAAATATTGATATTACTCATAAAAATATAATATATGCTGTATTCAGAGTCATTACAATGAATAAGCATACTATGGATGTATACTTTAGCAACCTATGTATGCACAGGTATACACAAGTAATTTCATAATCATAACATGTTCCCCAGTACATGTGCATACTATCATGTATATGTGTATTTAGGCTTTTTATGTACGTGTTATGTACATGTTATCCATACAGATATTAATCACATAGTTAATATTAGGACAACCTACATGTGTGTGCGTGCGCATGCACACATACTCACAATTTTATATTCGGACCACACACAATCCATCTCTATATGAATGCATATATACAATACATGATTCAGGAATATTCACAAAAATAATCTCTCTATAAATAGCTAGTCCACAATCCATGTGTTCATACATGTAAAAAGTATTTTACAGGTACTACCACGCAACAGGTGGATCCTATCTGCAGTGGGAAAGCAAGCGATAAGCCTTTGTTATCCTTTCAACTGATACTAGTTTATTTGGTGTAGCCAAACCAGAGGATTTAGGCAAAATGTAAGCATATCACAATACCAGTGCTGGAGAAAAAAAAATGGGCTAGAAAGACAAATTAGTCGGGTTAATAAATTACCTGCAAGGCCTTTTCAAATAAATTACAGATTTTCAGGAGATCCTTTAGAACTGAGACTTCTTGGCTTCTCCAAGGAGTATGCCCAGAATGCAACAGAGAGCAGTGATGCTTGCTTGCTTTTAAATTTGAAGCGCATTAAGAAGGGGCGGAAAAGGAGTGAAAGGAGCTAGTGCTGATGAGCTGCTTTCCCAAAACTAATGTCACTGCTCGCAACCCAAATCTGAAGGAAAGCCAAAAGAATAACAGAGCGTCTCCCTCGCAGGCACTGCTTACCTGTAAGAGTAGGGGCTAGCTGAAGTGCTTTTCCCTCCCTTGGTTACGTCATCAAGTGATGGGGAGTGTATCCAAACACGCCAGGCGACGGGCACACTGTTTATTGCACACTCTGAGCACACGTGCTACACTCGGGAGAGCGCCGAGTCTGAACTGGCAGCTCCCGCTTCGCGCACTAGAAAGGAGGCTTAATCGGGAAAAGGAGGCTGGAGAGTATTTTGCTCTCCTGCCTGTACAGAAAGCCTACAGCGGCATTCGGGGAAACATCACCGAGCCGCAGCTCCTTTGCAGCTGGAAGAGTTAAGGACGGGGAAGAGGAGGAGCCTCTTCTGCCAGGGCTCAGATAACAGCAAAGAGCCGTAACGTTTCGCTTCGGATGTGTTCCAGGCCCCCTCGCAACACGACTGTTTGGTCGATGAGCCTGATGCGTCTCCGGACTCACGCTCACAGGTCGGCAACCGAAATACATTTACGTACGACCTGTTGAACTAACCGGGACTTGCTTCTGAAGAAACGTGCTCAGGATTGCACTGCACGTGGGCACAAATGGGTGTAACTGGGATTCGCTAAGTACTCGAAAGATGCAGGTGGCTGAGTTGGTCTGTTGCAAACTCCCAGACCCAAAGCCATGGTGTAATACTGTTTTATCAAGACCAACAAAAATAACACAACACGATGTGCAAGCTTTTAAGTTCTGCAGAGCTCTTTCTCAGTCTGGATGTTCGAAACCAAAATGGGGAGGGCGTTAGGGGTCTTCCAGGTGGCCCCCTCAGGAGCATGGGTTTCTTCCTCCTTTTTGAGGCCCCTAGTAGGGTTGCCAGCTCCAAGTTGGGAAATTCCTGGAGATCTGGGGGGTGAAACCTGGAGAAACCTGGAGAAAGTGGGGTTTGGGGAGGGAAAGGACCTTGGCATGGCATAATTCCATAGAGTCCACCCAACCACCCCAAAGTAGCCATTTTCTCCAGGGGAACTGATCTCTGTGGCCTGGAGACCAGTTGTAATTCCGGGAGATCTCCAGCCACTACCTGGAGGCTGGCAACTCTAGCCCCTAGCCAAATAAAAATTAAAATGACAAATGATGTGTATATAAAGAAGTTGTGAAACTTAATAAGTGTCTAAATTCGAGACGCCCACTGAGCTTGAGGCCCAAGTCAAGCCCCCCCTGCTCTGATCAGCCCTGCTTCCAGGCCATGATTTCAAGGCCCTTCCTTCTACATCTTGGGTAGAATGGGCGACTGACTGCAGTGGGTGTAGGGCGTGGCTTCAGCCATCCTGGCATTCTGAGAAGAAGAAGCAAGAAGCAAAGAGAGAAAGAAAATACTATATTAAAAAAGCAAATATCTTTTTGGGACATGCATATTTCTTAAAAATCTCAGCAAACAAAAATATAGTAGTCCTTACAGTAACAGTACTGAGGATTAATTTTAATTGATGCACAAATTTAATTGATGCAATTTAATTGATGCAAGTCAATATAAGACAAATTGTAGTGTTCCCTAGTGAGTCTTCACAGCCTCCTTGGCAGGGGTGTGGAATCATCAATAAAGACTCTCTTGCCTCCACTCCGAGAGAAATTATTTGCATCCCCCAGTCACAGGTTAAGCATGAGGGGGGTTGGTTTTTTGTCCAAAGCAAATCTGAGTGTCTGTAACGTATGAGGAGGCCCTTAGAGCAACAGGTGTGTGTGGGGGGGGGGATGTAAAAGAACTTAGTTCAAGAAATCTGCAATATTTTTAGAGAGTCACATTTTAACTTATCACTTAGGCCATCACAATACGTGAGATCAGGTAACATGTCATTTCAATAGTGTCATTATTATTCATTGAAAAAAGATTTTTCCTTGATAGCTCCCCCCCCCCCATGTTATTAGTCCTGGTAGCGGGAAATGTGCAACGTCGTAAGAGAAGGCCTGGTCTATTTTTAACCAAAATAGAATAGGAACTGGTCAGGGGAGCTAAACCCTGTCCCATTCTATCTTACTCCAGTACTTGAATCATTCCCTCCCCCATGCTTTGATAAGGGGAGGCAACTAGATTGAAAGGAAAATACTAAGATGGGGAGGGGGGGGTAGCAAGGTAAGATGCGTGTGTAGTGTGCGTACAGGATTTGCGACCCTTCACATGTTTTTTAAAAAGAAGAAAAGCCCTCACCAGCAGCTTGAAGTTCCGAAGAAAAAAGAGAAAATCTCATTTATCTGCTTGTTCCTGCCAGTCTCTGCCCAATGGAGAAGTAAGACTGTTACAATGCAATCTTATGCATTGTTATCCCATTCTAGATCCCTTGATTTCAGCAGACTTAGACTGAAGTAACTCTCCTTAGGATTCCATCATACATAGGCTGATTCTACACATGTTGGATAATGCACTTCCAATCCTCTTTAGAGATCATTTGGAACAGAATTTTTCGAGTGTGAAACAAAAATTCCACTTCCAAACAATAGCTAAAGTGCATTGAAAGTGCATTATCCAATGTGTGTGGAATCTGTAATAGTCTAGAGAATGAAGATATTTTCCCCTATTCTCTCTTGACTTCATTTTGCTTACCTAAATAAGATGCAGTGAACTGATCTTGTCTAGCTGGTATTTGAGAACCGTCTTCCCAGCCTGTAATGCTTCTGGTTAGGTTTATGTTTCTTCTCTGTGTTGTTCCACATGCAACCAGTAAGGCAATGGGGAAAGCTCTACCCACCAGCCTGCTTATGAAGTTGTATATCAAGAAGTCTGCCATGAAAGCAAAAGGAGCTTGATGACATAAATAAATATGGAATCAAAGAGGAATATTGAATTGGGATATGCAGCTTTGAGTTTGGAACACTGCTTAGAAATTGGAGCAAACATCTGTCTGGAATTCCTGACCAAGTTTGTGGAAGATACTGCGGGAACCTCCCCTGCTCTCTTTGCTAGTGACAAAATGCAGAACCTGCTGGATTTCTAGTATTATCCAATAACAGGGTGAGAGTAACTCTGGATTCTCACGATTCGAAGCAAAAAAGCAAAACCAAACAACGAGAGCCCCCTTGCCTGTCAGCTGTTTATTAAAGCAGGTCCACCGAGATACATCTGAAATGTGTCCATCTTCCCAAAGATGAGCCCATATAGGGCAGTGGAAGTTAAGTCATTTCTGTAATAAAGAGGTACATTTTGTTTTTGGTGAGCCGATATATGAATGAGCCATTTTCGGATTCTGTTACATTTGGTCCATTTCATAGGTCTTTTTGCAGTGAAGGAACAGTGACCAGGTAGTAATGTGCTCAAATTTATTGTAGTTATTTTATAGGAATAAAAATTGATTTTTATTATTATTTTAATCTTTTTTATATTTTAGGGTTTACCCAGGGTTTTTTTTTCCAATTCTGTATGCTCTTTGTATCTTTTTAAAATGTCTGTACCTTCTGAGTTAAGATTGCAACAGCCTTTGGCAATCAGCAATAAATATGATTTGACTAAAAAAACTAGGAACGCTAGATTCCTAAGAGGATTCATGGAGACTTGGATGACAAAGTAAAGGTGAGAAGCAGAAGATCAGCTACGTAGTTTTACAAAATGAAATACCAACTGAAATGGTGCAGGTACAGTTTTAATGATAGCTGCTTCCAAATGGCAACAATTCTCTGTGTAGCTCTTGATATACCAAAAAGGGCTATAGACTTACCTTAAATAAATGAAAAATTGGGAATTCAGAAGCACTAGTAGATCCTGGCAATAGATTATTTTAATCTTGTACTAAAGTGATCTAGAAATTGGTGGTTTTAAAAAGGCACAAAAAAGCCCTCTGGTAGAAGGAAGGTTGATGACCACAGGGGGCAGAGGCAAGGACAATGTTGCCAATTGTGGCCAGACCTTCAAAATTTGCACCTTTCCATCTACACAGTGTGCAAGGGTGCCTTGATGGTCATTTTTTCGGTAAAACTGTATTATACCAGGTTGGCAGCAAAGCAGGGGGAACCTGAGTGATTGTGGTATGAAGCAGATGCTTCATAAAAGTGTGCTCTAGTTTTGATGTCACATGGGAGCAAAATGTCTATGTAGGAGCATCCTTAGGCTTCAAGAAGTACCAGAAGTATGTTTGATCCTCTATGGAAATGGACACTTCCCGGACTGAGCCCATAAGGTTCTCACTGCCTTCAGGCAAAAGAGTTCTTTCCGCATTAACACTGTGTCATAATTGGCTGCCACTGGCATGACCCCTTCTGACTGGCCCAGTGACTCTTAACTGAAGAGTGCTCAGAGGAAGAACCTGTGGAGCCGAGGCTAGGGAATCAGGAGGACCAGAGCAGTCAGGGAGGGCCTGACACTGCAGAGTAGGCTTGCCATTCCCCCGCCGGGGGTGGGTGATCCTCTGCTCCTACCTCCTCCCCCTGCCCCAATTACCTGGCCAGCGGGGGGCACCCCCCTGGGGTGCCTCCCCCAGCAGCGCGGGTGCATCCTTGGCCAGCATGGCACGCCCCCGCACCCTGCCGTGGCACACTCCTGCCTGCCAGCGCATGCCATTGGCCTCAGAGATAACCATTAGGCATCCACCATATAGATCCCTTTACCCCCCAGATTGGAGAGGTGGGGAACCCAGCACTCACCTTTTGTGGGTACTTTATGGGCTCTTTGTGGCCCAAATTGGCCTGGGACAAAGCATGGGAGCGCTCCCATGGCCTGCGCAATGACATCACTCCTGGAGGTGACCTTGCCAAAAGCGCACTCCGGGAGGCCCATTCCCCCCTTTTCTCGTCAACCTGGTGAGAGGTGGAAGGTGAGAGTGGGGAATCCCCCACCCCCACCAGGAGACCAGCAAGTGTACTGTGAGGCAGGATATGAACTTGGACCTGTAGTCTCTCTGGACCCACTCCACCACGTGGACTAGATCCAAAGCAGGGCTCTGAAAGTAGCAGTGCTTTGCATGATCCTGGCCAAGTCTCAGGAACCTCAGCACCTATCTGCAAGTGCTGAGGCTTGGGAGGGCTGCATTGTTGGAACAACCAGTCCACTACTTGCAAGTCCTGTGACTAGCTCCCTGCCTTGAGCTCCAAGCTCCAATCAGTGCTCCCTAATCTAGCCAGCCAAGCCTTACTCCAGAGAATCCTAGACCCAGCCTGCCAGCAGAGCGCAGGACAGCCACTAAGGGCCCAACTGGCTGCCACTAAGGTGTATTCTGGCTCGGTCCCTGTCCTTTAATAAGGACAGCATGAAGCTAATCTGACTCTTATACAGTTGATATCTGTCGGTCTGACAAAGTTTCATCTGCGTTCCTCCTTCTACGTGGCCTTTTTTGTTCTTTCAGAGCAGTTAGTTAGGAATAGTTTATTTGGCAAACCAAAAAATACATATTACTTAACTGAAAGAAGTTGCCAATTGCAGAGTCACTTCCAGGGTCCTGTCAGAACTTTCTAAGTGCCTGGATTAATCAGACAATGCTTTACATGCTTACTAAATATATTGCATAAGATGATTGCCACGATTCTGAGGAAGACAAAGATGGTATGACTGAAACTGATAGGAAAAGCAATGCTGCCTGCTTGTTACAGGTTTCCTGAGTACTTGGATCTTTTTTTGCTACATCCAGAAACATAGCGCTAGAATCTATGTGTGAGTGTATGGATCAGGCCAGTGGCCCATCTAGTTCAGCATCCTGTCTCACGCAACTAGTTTTTCTGGAGAGTCAACGAAAGGGCATAGAGGCTGAAGCTTTCCCCAGTTTTGCCTCCTGTCATTGGTACTCAGAGGTTTACTGCCTCTGAACATGGAAGTTATCCTCAGTCACCATGGCTGGTAGCCCCTGATAGGCCTATCCTCTGGTTGCCAGGTCAGGAAATTCCTGGAGATTTTGTGGGTGGAGCCTGGAAAGGGCAGGGTTTGGGGAGGGGAAGGACCTCTGTGCAGTATAGTTCCATAGAGTTCACCCATCAGAGCAGACATTGTCTCCAGGGGAACTGGTCTCTGTTGCCTGGAGATCAGTTGTAATTCCGGGAGATCTCCAGCTATCACCTGGAGGCTGGCAACCCTGTCCATAAATCTTTGCATGCATCCTTCACTACATCTTCTAGCAGCAAATTCCACATTTTAATCGCATTTTAATTTGAATAAAGACATATTTCTTTTTGTCTATACTGAATCTACTGCCCATCAACTTCATTGAGTTTCCTCAAGTTCTAGTATCGGGAAAGGGAGAAAAGGTTCATTCTGTCCACTCTCTCTACTCTGTGTATAATTTTATAAACCTCTATGGGGGTCCCCCTAAGTCATTTCTTTTCTAAACTAACAAGTCCCAAACTCTTTAGCCTTTCCTCATAGAAAAGGTGCTCCAGCTCCTTAATCATCTTAGTTGCCCTCTTCTGTACTTTTTCCAGCTCTGTAATGTCCTTTTTGAGATACGGTAACTAGAACTGCTCACAGACAGTATTCCAAATGAGGCTGCACCATTCATCTATACATGGGTATTATAACAGTGGCTATTTTATTCTCAATCTCTTGCCTAATAATCTTCAGCATGGATCTGTTTCAGCACATTGGGCTGACATTTTCATTGAGCTATTCACTATAACCCCAAGGTCTCTATCCATTTCAGCAAGTTCGGACTCTATTTGTATATATTTAAAGTTGGGGATTTTTTTTGTTCCACTGTGCATCTGCTTACACTTACCTACTTTAAACTACATTTGCCACATTGTTGTCTACTTTTCAAATTAGTGGAGATCCTCCTGGAGCTTTTCACAGTCAGCCTTGTATTTCATCTGCAACTTTGGCCACTACACTGTGGATGATAATTTATGAACAAATTAAATAGCACTGGTTCCAATACTGATTCTTGTGGAACCCCACTGCTTCTTTCCTTGCATTGCAAGAACTGTTCATTTATTCCTACTCTCTGCTTCCTGCCTTAAACCAAGTTTTAATCCCCAAGAGGACCTATCCTCTTATTCTATGAGTGCTATGTTTACCCAGAAGTCTTTGGTGTGGAACCTTGCCAAAGGCCTTTTGAAAGTCCAAGTATATCTTGTCTACTGGGCTGCCATTATCTACGTGCCTGTTCAGTTTCTTGGAGAACTTTCAAAGATTGGTGAGGCAGGATTTCCCTTTGCTGAAGCTATGCTGATTTTCCCTCAGCAGGCTTTGCTCCTCTATGTGCCTGATATTCTCTTTTTGATTACAGTTTCTGCGAATTTGTCTGGGACACATGTTAGGCTAATTGGCCTTTAATTTCCTGGATCCCCTCTGGCCCCCTTTTTAAAAATCAGTGTAGCATGTGCTACTCTCCAGCATTCTGGTACAGTGGTTGATTTGAGTGAAAGTAACACATAATGGTTAGTAGATCAACAACCTCATATCTGAGTCCCCCAAGAACCCTAAGATGTATGCCATCAAGACCCTGAAAACTTATTGGTTTTTAAATTTCCCCCATAGGTTTAGAACATCTAAAAAAGAGAGCCAGTTTGGTGTAGTGGTGGTTAAGAGTGCAGGACTCTAATCTGGAGAACTGGGTTTGATTCCTCACTCCTCCACTTGAAGCTGGCTGGGTGAGTTTGGGTCAGTCACAGCTTCTAGCTATCTCGGCCCCACCCACCTCACAGGGTGTTTTGTTGTGGGGATAATAATGGCATACTTTGTAAACCACTCTGAGTGGGTGTTAAGTCATCCTGAAGGGCAGTATATAAATTGAATGTTGTTGTTGTTGTTGTTATCTCTAATCACCTTAGTTTGACTCAGTTCTTCACACTCCTTCCTGAAAATAGTGACTGTGGCCTAGGTACATGTCCCACATTTTCCAGAATGAACACAGATGCAAAGAATTCATTGAGCTTCTCTGCCATCTCCCCATCTTCCTTTAGCAGACCTTTTATTCCTTGGTCATCCAAAGGTCCATCTGCTTATCTGGCTGGTTTCCTGCTCTGAGTATATTTAAATAAATATTTGTCTTGATGCTTTTAGCAGTTTTGCTCCTCAAATTTTGTTTTTGCATGCATGCATTAACTTACACTTCTTTTGCCAGACCCTGTGCTCCCTTCTGTTCACTTCGAGGGGCAGACTTTCCATGTTTTCAAATAAGACTTTTTGCTTTTTATAGCTTCCTTGATTTGGGTTGTTATTCTTTTAGGCTTGGTAGTATCTTTCCTAACCTGGGGAATGCATTCTAACTGGCCTTCAATTAGTGTGGTTTTAAGTAGCTCCTAAGCATCCTCGATGGATTTGAGTGTCTTGTGTTTCCCTTAGCTTCCTTCAAACTAGTCCCCTCATTTTTGTAAAGTTCTCTTTTTAAAAATCAATTGTTACTGTTTTGGAGTACCTCTCCTGTTTGCATAGCACAAGGAGTAGAGAGGGAGATGAGGAAAGAAAGGTTGCAATTGGATAGCTTGGCAACAGTCTCTGCCAATGGACAGATCAGCACCCATTGAAGGACCTGCCAGCTTGTCATGTAAGGAAACCAGCTGCTGGAGAAGAGTATGAATTTTTTGCATTTAACCACAGAACTCCCCATTACTCCCTTGGACTTGGAGGGATGGAAGGGAGGAAGGTGATAGGCAGAAGCCAGAGGAAGAGAAAGCTGTTCAAGCTGCTGGAACTGATAATAAGAACTGTTAATTTGGGCAGAAGGAAGAAATAGTGCTAAAAATATTGAGATGGCGGCAAACCCTGGAATTATTTAAGGCTGTTTCACGTTTGTACAGGCTACATGCTCCGGTTTCACTTGAGTGTTTGAGCCTATCGCCCCTGCATGTCTGTTGGAAGTGAAGGGCTAGCTGTCTTGGAGTCTCAGGTTTCAGAGAGGGACTACAAGAAAGCTAGCAAGATAGAGGGGTCAAGGACCTGTGCATCTTTCCGTTCTGCTCTCTTGATGTTATCCCTTCGAAATGCAGATTGTTATTCTTAGGGGTTCTTCCTTCCAGGAAAATCTCTTCCTTCTTCTCCATCATCTAGCCATGAAGGCAGGACACTTACTTACTTAGCAGCACGTATGCACATGCTTCACTGCAACCACAAGGCTTTTCTGTCCTTCACAATCAACCTATACCGATTTGCCTGAGCTAGTACAGACAGGTCGGATCTACATAGTCAGCAAGGCAACCATCGCACAAATTAAACGATGGCAGCACCATATGGGGATCCAGCTCTTTACTGGCCAATGCTTCTGTGTAGTTTTGGAATAAGAAAGCTCTGATTTAAACACAAATATATGTACTGTTCACAATAACAACAACAACAACAACATTTGATTTATATACTGCCCTTCAGGACAACTTAATACTCACTCAGAGTGGTTTACAAAGTATGTTATTATTATCCCTGTGAGGTGGGTAGAGCTGAGAGAGCTCTGGAAGAGCTGTGATTGACCCAAGGTCACCCAGCTGGCTTCAAGTAGAGGAGCGGGGGGGGGGGGGGATCAAACCAGGTTCTTCTGATTAGAGTCAGGCCACTTTTAACCACTACATCAAACTGGCTCTCTGACTATAATTGTATTAAGTTATTTGTATCCCAATACAAAATAAATTGCAGTGGCCCTGACTGTGTCTACCAACACTGTTTTTCCAGATTTCAGTATATATTTGCTGCCATCCAAACTGCTTCCTTTTTAACCCTGTTAGGCAGATATGGGAGAAGGGAGCAGCATCCTTTATAATTCCCCATCATCACTTGTTGTAATGAGAATTTAGGAAGAACCTCCAAATCAGAGTTCCCGGCCCAGTGACGGTACCCAGTGGGAGATTGTGGGTGGCAAGGACCTATTTGACTGGCATCATATCAATGCCACAATGTCCTTTCCAGTGCAAACATCATCTCATTAGCACAATGCTCTAAGATTCACCAACACATCCATGGTTTAACATATATATTATATAGGTTGATCCTATAGGCCTTAACTAAAATTCAAGTAGCCACCTTTCCAACAATAACAACGCAGCTTTTTTCCCAAACACAAGAGGCTTCTCTTCCAAACATTAACTCCTTCTTAATTGCAGGGCTCATTTCAAGGGGAACACGCAGGAATGCAGTTTCAGCAGTTCCCCAAAGAGGTCACATGACAAGTGGCCCCTCCCACCTGACTCTTGTCCATTTTGGGCCCATTTTGGCCTGGATTGGGGCCAAAATGGCCTGGATCCGGCCTCTGACGAGTGGTGGATCACTCTCCTTCTCAGCAGCGGCCCGATCTTGACCACTTTGGGCCCCTTTTCAGCCATTTTCAGCCCCTTTTTGCTATTTTGGGCCCCATTTCAGCTCTGAATGGCCAGGATTGGGTCTAAAACAGCCATGATAGGTGATGTCAGGAGGTGTGGCATATGCAAATCAGTTATGCTAATGACACACTTCCGGTGCTGGCAAGGGGTGTGGCATATGCTAATGAGTCATGCTAATGAGTTATGTTAATGAGTTCCTTCAGCTCTTTTTCTACGAAATGACCCCTGCTTAATTGTATCATCTACTTCCATTCTACACCATTCCTACTCGTTGGATTTTCATGCTTACAGCAGGAATACAAGGAGAACCTATGCATATATAACCTCAGCATAGGGGACATTTTAGTTAAGATGGACTTCACTGGATCACCAGCCCTGCTAGTACCCTAACAGTACATGGGATTAGGTATCATGCCAATACGCAACAGCACTTAGGGCCCAAAACCAGAAACAATGTCATTGTGTCAGGGCAATTGGGGTGAATCCTAGAGCATCCCATCAATGTGATGACATCACTTCCAGTTTCACACAAGAAATAACAGTGTATGCCCCCAAACCCTCCAGTGCCACCTGAGAGGGGAGAAAGCCGTAAATGTAAGTATCTCTCATATTGAAAAAATTGTGTGGTGCAGAGAGCTAGAACTTCCTTCATTGCCTAGACTCTCTGGACTAGGATTTTGATGGTGCTACCCCATGCTAATGTGGTGTGGCCTGAAATAGGCTTTTCCCAATCCTAAACCTTTTCTCTTAGAATGAAGGGCATGGTCTTTTGCTGCAGCCAAAACCATACATAGTCTGCCTTCTACATGGCCAGATCCCATGATCTTTGTATACGATGATTATGCATGTTTCTGTTGCCTCCACTCGAACTCCTTTTCTATCCCAAGAAAACTCATTCCTGAAGTTATTGGACCTGCCTATGCCAATAGCCTCAAGGTTCAAGGAGTTGCACCAAGGAGAAGGAAGGCGGCAAAACCACCATCTCTTCCCATTTCTGTTAGCACGTTTCTCATGATGGAAAATGTAGAAGGCCATGATTTTGTCCCTTCCCCATTACACTGCTGTCCACATAGCTCCCACAAACCAGAGAATCAACTTTCTCAGGGTCTGGCGGGACTTTGAGGAGGAGGCTGTGTCAGTGCCTTTCATTGACAGATGTCTGGATCCAACCCTCAGTCTTTTGCTTTGCGAGATTTAATTGCAAACAGCTATGATGTTCCAAAAGGCCAAAGGGGCTATGGAAGACACATGAGTAGTCAGGAAAAAGTTCTGCCTTGTGATAAGTGATTAGGAAACCTGTTTCTTTTTGATGCAACAGCATAAGGCCATTTGATATGAAAAACAACAGAGCTGTCTCATTGCTTTTTTCAAAACATATACAAATGTGAATTTTGCTTGTAGGGGGGCTGAATCAATTAAGAAATCAAGCTAAATCTGCTTCTGCACATATAGGATAATTCTTAGAGAAGGCAAGGTTTATACAAGAAATCAAAACTTTAAACTTCGAGTACCATAAATAGCATATTTTAAGGGCTTCAAGTCAGTCATGGGCTTGGGGCCAGATCACAAATTTGGCAGCTGTCTTTGTTCTATGATTAATTAAAATGAGGTAACAAGGCAAGACATATCTATTAACAAGGGTGTTTGCAGCATGAGTGGACTATTCCAAAAGCTGATTGCTTTGCCTTTAATCTCCAAACATCTTGATATGAAGACAATCTTTCCTTCTACTGGATGAAGAGGAACAAGCCGCAGCCCCCACCTCCTCTAGTAGCAGGAGACGAGTGACTCTCAGACTCAGCTTTATCTTTATTGTTTCTCATTCTTTTAAACAAAAGGGAAAAGCTCAGCAAAAACTCAACATAAAGATTTTCCTAGTTTAAAAGAAAAGTGAGCCTGAGCGTAGAAAACAGCCATTTGGACTGCTTGGCAAAATGTACACATTCACAGCAAAATTAATCTTCCATTTTTAGTCCCCTCATCTGTTTTGTACTTTCACGCAATTGAACTCAGCACAGTACTGTTAACTGAATCATCTCAAGAGGCATCAAAAACATCTTAATAACAGAATTTTGACATATTGTCGAATGTATTGTCGAAGGCTTTCACAGCCGGAGAACGATGGTTGTTGTGGATTTTCCGGGCTGTATAGCTGTGGTCTTGGCATTGTAGTTCCTGACGTTTCACCAGCAGCTGTGACTGGCATCTTCAGAGGTGTAGCACCAAAAGACAGAGATCTCTCAGTGTCTCTTTGACAAATTACTACTGACTGAGGATGATGAGAAGGGCCACTGAGATGTAGAAAATTCTAGAAAACAGATAATTCATTGGGAACACTAGAAAGTTATATTAAATGTGGGAATACTGGTGCTAGCTGAATGCAGCTGAGCATTTCCCCCTCCTTTACAAATATTTGAAACTCGGCCTTGTCAGAGGCATGAACCGTGGGCGCGAGCCAATGGGCTCTTGGCCTGTGGTTTGGGAGAGCCATGCCAGGTCCACCCTCAGATGACCATATACCGTCACCCACTTCAAGTGTATATCTTTGTTTATATTGTATATTTGTTCATTTCATTGTACATTTAAGTTCCCAGTGCAGGAGAACAGCAGAGTTATTATATCTAGAAAAATTCTCCCATCGCATTAATGCCTGCTACAGTGCAGATCTGTAATAAGCAGAACCATCTTGGTTGTTCCATTTGCTAAAAACAAATGATGCCCCTTGTCTCTTCTGTCAAATCCCTCTGCAAAAACATACATTTTTCATCAAGATTTTGCTTCACTTTTTAGTTCTCATCCCTTCACATTCTCACGAATCAGAGCTCCTTTTTTCAGACAGGTGTCTGAACTGAAGAAGGGAGTTAAAAGCTCACACACCCTGAAAAATTTGTTGGTTTCTGAGGTGCCACTGGACTCAAATCCTGCTGTTCCACTGCAGATCAATATGGCTACCTATGTTTTTGTTCTCACTAAAGCAAAACCTATGTACATGTAATCATATTCGTGCCGTGTTAGCATTTGTTTTTTCCATCCCCTCCCTTTGTAGCCTTCCTTGTCATTAAAATCTCAATTTTAAGCTCCTTGGGGCAAGGGATTTCATTGGTGCATGTGACTTTTTAAAATATCGGGCATGTGGGTGGCAGTTAAGGGCACCTTTAAGTGTGAAAGCTCACCTAATGAAATCATCCCCTCATGTGGTCTCCTGAAAAGAATACAAAACAAGCCAGTCTTTGGTAGCCAAGACAGCTGCTTCTTCTGTGGGTCATTTCAGTTCCAGGAACAGCAACTTAAACACACGCACATACACAACTATTTCAGTTAAGTAGCCACTTCCTGTCCTAGGATGCAGCACTACAGATGTCAGGAAGGTAGATCTCTCTGTGGTTTCATGCCCACCCCAAAAACCTTATGTGATAATAACCTCTGTTTAATGTGCCAGTAAGTTGATATATTGCAGCATGCTCTGTCTCATCAAATAATAGTCTTGTGTTGCAGAATTCAGTGTAATGCCAACCTTTCTTATCGGCAAGAGTTTTACCAGCATGAGAGTAAATGTTTCTTTCAGGCTTCGGTCATCACGTATGAAGGCAGGTTCACCCTTCCCATGGCTCTAGAGAATTCGCCGCTTGGGAAAACACCCAACTCTGAAGAAAAAAGGAGAGCAGACCAAAATAGTTTAGTCTTGTTTTATTTTTATTTTTTTTCACAAAGGCTTCCAGACAGGGTGGGAGTCTTTAGTTGCGTCTGAGCTAAAATTACAGTAAATAGAGCAGTGACGGGAAAGGCCTATGTTTGGGATAAGAGCAACTTGTACAAATTGCTCAAGAGCAGAAAGTAGACCAAGGCTAAAAAGCCCATAAAGCAAAATTCCAGAGGCACATATCCCCCAAATTGCTGGTCAAATTAAACACCCTTATTTGTAACTCCATGGGCTCAGGTTACACCAGTTGTTGCAAGTTAATTTGGATGTGGAGATGGGCAGTAGCTGGGTGTAATCTTGTACAATTTATGGCATTTCTTTTCCCATACAAGCCTACTCAGATATGGGAGGGACCTTCTTCAAGTTTCCCACCTTCGGAGGCCGCAGCAATGCCAATGTTGCAGTGTTCCTCACATGCCCCTGGACTTTTGACAGAGCTGAGTGACCCTTGAGAGAGAAATATTTACTTATTTCATTCTGCTTGGGATGTATTTAAAATTATATCCCATCTTTCTTTTTCTTCTTTTTTTTGAGAACAACTTAAGGCATCTGAGAAATACGAATGGAAAAAAGCAGGCTGCTCCCCTGCAGAGTGGTGAGCTATTGGTGTTGTCCAAAACGGGGCTGGGACTGGTCGGCCAGGCAGCCAACTGGAATGTATTCTTTCTTGTTTGTTTAACAGCTTTACTACATAACGTTTTAAATGTTGTTGATGTTTGCGCTACAGTTCCATTTGGGATGGAAAGTCAGGTTTTCGAGGAGGTGTTGTGGCTACTAGAAGGGGAAAATAAAATGTCAGGGTAAGACGTCAAAGGTAGAAGTCACTTCTAGATTTATTTATGAATAGCTTCTATTTCTAACGTGCTATTTGTAACTTTTACCAATTTACAGTAGTACAGGCTTGGCCTCTGACTACAGTGGATCAGTCTGTCTTAGAAAAGGAATGGCAGCGTATCTTACTCATGGTAGATATCCCTTAATAGGCCTTAAATGATTAGAGCTTAGAAGAGGTGACTGTAGTTGTCTGTTTGGAAACATAAGTATAGTGATAAATATATATACGACTTGTCAGTGGTCATCTGTAAGCTGGAATGGAACAAAGCATACACTTCCTCATGTATAGTACAAGACTAGAACAATTTGATCCCATAGTTATTAATAATATATGTAGGGCATTGTGAGAGTCACTCTGCCTCTGTGACTCCCCTTCTGTAACCTTCCTGATAACTATGAGGAAAATGATTGTCTTCATTGCATCTGAGGAAGTGAGCTTATGGCCGTTTTCACATGTTGGCAATATCGCGCAACACTTACAGAATGCTAGCGTCTTTATAGCACAATTTCTGATGTCATCGCATCACGAAAATTTGAATTATGATGGGGTGACTTCATAAATCACGCCATGAAGACACACCACCGTTCCATGAGTGTTGCACAATGTTAATGATGTGTGAAAATGGCCTGTGTTTCATTTTGCTACAGTAAACTAACACAGCGGTCAAATCTACATTACTCATTCTAAGTCGCATGTTCTCCGCATTCCCCACACAATCCCGAGTGCCGGTCACATTACCTCATTAAACAGACACATTTCATTCGCATTTCTCCCGAATATGTGATCACAGGTTTTCAACCCCGATCCTTGAGGTCCCACCCTGCGACGGGTCGGCTACAATCTCTGCGGCAGTTTTGGGGCCAACTTGGCTGGCATAAGACCTACATACCCAAGCTTCGATTGGGGGAAGAAGTGGAAAGGAGAATTTGAAATCGAAACAGCGATTACAACCCGAGGAAAGTGAAGGGAAGGTAAAGATCACTATCTTCCGATACGGGACAGATTGATAAAAACAGAGAGGAAAAAAAGTAGATTTTTAAACTGCAACAGACTAGCGAAAAGGAGGGGAAGCTTCGGCAGGAGTTGTATTTGAAAAGAGACTAAGTTTAAAGAAGTTATTAAAGAAATTGGACTATTGTTTTGAATACCTGTGGCTTTGGAGCTGTGAGAAAAAGACACCATCGCGAGATCTGCTGTGGGAGGACGGGAGACAGGAAGTGCGTAACAACAATAGAGCGGCTGGAGAGAAGCGGCCCTTGCTGGAGGGCAGGAAGAAGGGAATCGCCATCTTTGAGAGGGGAAGGGTCGCGGCCTCAGCGGAAAAGGAAGTAGGCCATATTGGATTATAAAATCATAGAGAGACCATAGAGAAAAGACGCCCGACATTTTGGACCCTTTAAAATTAATTTATGCAAGAAGACCGGGACATTTGAAATAAAAAAGGTACCAAATTTAACGCCACGGAGCTAAGGAAGAGAGCGGACTCGTGGGAGCGAGCTAAAGCAAGCCCCACGATGTCGAAGAAAGAGTGGCAATCGGCAATAGAAAACCTGGATAAAAAACTTTTAGAGGTGATTAAAGAATTTAAAGACATGAAATTGGAGCTGATTAAAGAGGTTAAACAGACAGTAAAATCGGAGCTGTCAGAAGTGAAAAAAGGTATGGACACAATACAAAGTGAATTACAAGGGACGCAGCAGAGAGTTAAAACAGTAGAAGGAGCGATGGAGAACTTAGCAGATACGCAACAAACAGAGATGAGACTGATGAGGGGAAGGATGGCGGTTGCGGAAAGTAGACATATGGAGAAGCAGCTGAGATTTCGCGGTCTGCCGGAAATGGAAGGAAAGACAGCGCAAGAACAGATGACGGAGGTGTTAGCTGAATACCTGGGGAAGGAGGAGGAGGATGTTGTGGCTATCCTAGATGTGGCATATTGTGTGAATTCGAGAACTGCAACCCAGAGAAAAGTACCAAGAGACGTGATTGTACAATTTACAACAAGAAACATGAAAGAGAAGATTGTGACTAAACAGTTTCAAGATCCATTGGAGATCGATGGCAAGACAATTATTATAATGAAGGAATTACCCAGATCAGTGTTACTAGATCGGAAAAAATATAAAATGCTAATCCAGATGTTGAAGGACATGAAAATCAGGTACAGATGGGAGCTTCCAGAGGGTTTGTCCTTCGAATTTGGAGGTGCCAAAAAGCGTATCAGATCTGAGCGGGAGATGGAGCGATTTATAAGGGACAATGAAAAAGACTTACCAACAAGATTATGAACATGGAATGTAAAGTATTATCTTGGAATGTAAATGGACTAAATTCACCGAACAAGAGAAAAAATATTTTTCACTGGCTACTAAAACAAAAATGTGATATTGTTTGTTTGCAAGAGACTCATATTCGAAAACAGGATGTAAAATATTTAAAACTGGGAAAATTGGGCAAAGACTTTGTAGCGGCCTCAAGTAAGAAAAAAAGAGGAGTGGTGTTGTATGTAAAAGAGGAGCTACAACCAAAATTTATAATGAAAGATGTGGAAGCCAGATTTGTAGCAGTGGAATGTACTTGGAATTTAAAGAGAGTGTTGGTAGTCGGAATCTATGCACCCAACGGTGCAAAAGAGAGCTTCTTTGAGGATTTGAGGAAGCATTTAGATGATCTTTCATATGACCAGATAATTCTTGCTGGAGACTTCAATGGAGTGACAGACTTGGAACCGGATAAAAAGACTACAATGGCACAAAAGAAAAGAGGACTATTACCAAAGCTCTTTTTTGAGTTGATTCAACAAGAGACTCTTGAAGATGTATGGAGGAGAGAATATCCTAAAAGTAGGCAGTTTACTTTTTATTCTGCAAGGCACTCCACATTATCAAGAATTGACATCATCTGGGCCTCAAAAGATTTGGCGTTATGGACTAAAGATGTAGAAATAATGCCGATGGTAGGCTCAGATCACAACCCAATTATGTGGAAGCTAGGGAAAAGGAGAAAAAGGAAAGCATGGAGAATAAATGAGGATTTGTTACAGGAAAAAGAGAATATGGAAATATTGAGAAGAGAGACAAAGTTTTTCATACAATACAACGTGAATAAAGAAGTACCAACTGATAAAGTTTGGGATGCTTATAAGGCGGTTATAAGGGGCATACTAATGGACTTAAATGGTAGAGCAAGAAAGAAGAAAGAGGAGAAGAGACAAGAGATTGAGGAGAAAATAAAAACTAAGGAAATACAGTTAAAAAAGAGACCAGGGAAAAAGAAATTATACCAGGAAATTAAAATATTGCAAGAACAGCTAACAGCAATGAGCAATAAAGAATTGGAGTGGAATCTCAAAAGGCTGAATCAGAAAGCGTTTGAGGGTGCAAATAAACCTGGGAAGTACCTGGCATGGCAACTGAAGAAGAGAAGGGAAAAGAAAACAATAAATAAAATTTGTGAAGATGACAAAACATATTTGGAACAGAATACCATTAGTAGAGCCTTTTATAAATTCTACGCTAAACTGTATAATAAGAAAGAAGTAAATAAAGATTCAATAGCGTCATATCTGGAGAAAATGACACTTCCAGAAATCTCGGACGCTTGGAGAAATAAACTGAACAGTGAAGTAACGGATGAGGAAATAAGTAAGGCAATACAATCTGCAAATCTAGGAAAGGCGCCAGGGCCAGATGGACTTACAGCTAAATTTTATAAGACTATGGCCAATGAGCTGGCACCATTTCTAAAGGAGGTGATCAATGGAGTTCTAAGGGATCAAAGGATTCCAGACACTTGGTCTGAAGCGAACATATCATTGATCCCAAAAGAGGGCCAAGACTTGACTAGTGTGAAAAATTACAGACCTATATCGTTACTCAACAATGACTATAAAATTTTTGCGAAGATACTGGCGGAGAGACTGAAGGGGTGGCTTTCGGAAGTTATAGAGGAGGAGCAAGCAGGCTTTCTGCCAGACAGACAAATAAGAGACAATTTAAGGACAGTGATTGATGCTATTGAATATTATGATAAGCGTTGTGATAAAGAGGTTGGTTTCTTCTTTGTTGACGCTGAAAAGGCATTTGACAATTTAAACTGGGACTTTATGTTTGCCACTATGGAAAAGCTACAATTAGGAGAAAGATTCATCAGAGCAATTAAGGAAATCTACAGAGACCAGACTGCAGCAATTGTGGTGAATGATGAATTGACTAAGAAATTGACTATAAGCAAAGGAACAAGACAAGGTTGCCCGTTGTCTCCACTGTTGTTCATTTTAGTATTGGAGATTCTGATGATACAAATACGACAAGACGAGGAAATTCGAGGAATAAAAATAAAGGACTATTCATACAAGGTCAGAGCATTTGCGGATGACATAATGTTAATTGTAGAGGACCCACTGGAGAACATGCCAAAAGTGATAGATAAGATCAAGGAGTTTGGAGACTTGGCAGGTTTCTTTATTAACAAAAAGAAGTCAAAGATACTATGCAAAAATATGACTAAGCAGAAACAACAATTGTTAATGGAAACAACGGACTGTGAAGTAACAAGTAAGGTGAAATATCTGGGAATTGAACTGACTGCAAAGAATATAGATTTGTTCAAGAATAATTATGAAAAACTATGGACTCAGATTGAGAGAGACTTGATTAAATGGAATAGGCTCAATCTGTCATGGTTGGGTAGGATTGCAGCAGTTAAAATGAATGTGTTACCAAGAGTGATGTTTTTGCTACAGACAATACCAACCATCAGAGACTCTAAACAATTTGAAAAATGGCAGAGGAAAATATCAGATTTTGTATGGGCAGGCAAGAAGCCTCGAGTGAAAATGAAAGTTTTACAAGATGCAAAGGAAAGAGGCGGAATGCAACTGCCCAACCTGAGACTTTACCACGATGCAATCTGCCTAGTTTGGCTGAAAGAGTGGATGACATTAAAGAACAAGAAACTATTAGCCCTAGAGGGATATAAAAAAACATTTGGATGGCATGCATACCTATGGCACGACAAAGTAAAGGTCAACTCGATGTTCCTGCACCATTTTGTACGGAGAAGTCTATATACAATCTGGAAGAAGTACAGAATTTACCTACAAGAAGGAACCCCTTGGTGGGTGGTTCCATATGAGGTGATAGACCCGAGAGCTGTTGATAACGAACGACAATGTTTAACTTACAAAGAAATAACTAAAATAGAAGCATCTAAACTTAGAATAAAGACGCAAGAGGAACTATCACCGAACTACGATTGGTTCCAGTATAGACAGATCAGAGATTTGTATAACTCGGACTCTGTAAAGGGAGGTATACGAATAGAGAATTCGGAACTAGAGCAGACCCTTCTTAAAGAGGACAAGAAAAGAATATCCAAGGTATACCAAGTACTGTTGAAATGGTATACTGAGGATGAGACAGTTAAAACACAAATGGTGAAATGGGCTATAAATTTTAACAAAGAGATAACAATGGAGGCATGGGAATACTTGTGGAAGACTACAATGAAGACAACGACATGTACAAATATTAAAGAGAATATCTACAAAATGATCTATCGTTGGTACATGACACCAAAGAAGATTGCGCTAGGGAATTTGAACACTTCTAATAAATGCTGGAAATGTAGGAAGCATGAGGGCTCCCTCTATCATATGTGGTGGTCGTGTGAGGTAGCTAGGCAGTACTGGGGGGAAATAATAAGAGAAATGAGTGAAATTTTACAATTTCAAATAAATAAGAACCCAGAACTCCTGCTACTAAACTTGGGAATGGAGGGAATTCCAGCCCATCATAGGACGTTGATATTTTATATGACAGCAGCAGCCAGACTTTTGTATGCGCAAAAATGGAATGTACAAGAAGTGCCAACTATTGAAGATTGGATCTACAAATTGCTGTACATGGCAGAAATGGACAAGATGACAAGAAAACTGAGAAATCTGGACTCAGGGCAGTTTAACACAGACTGGGAGAAGCTGAAACAATATCTGGAGAAGAAATGGGAGGTGGGAGGAAAACTGTGGCAGTTTGAGAACTACTGAAGTATAATAAAATGTAGAGGGGGGTGACTTTACCGGGGAGAGAAGAGATAAATGTGAATTTATAAGCAGGTAGATTAACAGATTGACATATATATAGATAAATATAGGCTAATAAATAGAATATTGATAGAAAATAATTAATTATAACGATTAAATATAAGGATTGAGTAACCAATAATATTTTCTTTCTTTGATAAGATTTGTACAATGCACCAAACTGAATGTCTGAAGGTATAGACGAGTCAAATTGATTGACTATGCGATGAGAGCTATATAGAATTATTATAAAAAGACAGAATGAGTAATATATAGAGAATAAGTCAAATTGTTTGATTTAAATGTGTAAGATTTATATGGTTTATGATATATAGAAATATTTAAAATGGGATAAATTGTTTATCTAAGATGGAAATAAAGACTTACAGTTTGGGTATATAATAATAAAAATAGTTAAGGATGTACTGCTTAGAATAATGCGGAATATATATTTGTTTTAGATAGAGGAATTTAATAGAAATAAGGGAAAAGGGACAAAGGGTTGGAAAACTGTTGGAAGTCAACAAAAGGGGGGGAAAGGGAGGGGGTTAGAAATGGAAAATGTGGGGAAAATTGAATGCAAATGTAAAAACAACGGATTCTAACCCAATAAAAAAAATTTTCAAAAAAAAAAAACGGGAGTTTCACGGTGGCCATGAACGGGCCAATGCGCAATTTACGTGGTTTTTTTAAAAACCACCCCCCTTCCTGTCTCTCCGGCCGTTCCGAGAGTTCCTATTGGCTGATTCAACTTGCAAGTGCTCCGTAGTCTGCAAAAGACTGTTTTTGACTTCATAGCATTGGATTTATTGATTATGCTGTTTCTGAATCAAATCTGGTAGTTTGAAAAATCATTTTGGGGTGAATCCACTCTCAGAACGGACTCGCGAAACTTCCTTTTTAACTGTTTTTTTATTTATTTTATATTACTGTAATATCGAAATTACGAAATATCGAAATAATGACACTCCAAGGAAGTAAAACTTCGGTAAAATTCAGGCACTGAACTGCCCTGCATAGGAAATGCCCACGAAAGCTTCCCACATGCTTCCAAATTTCCCAAAAAGAAACGGGAGAGAGCCATCAGTGCTGTCAGTGGGGGAAAGAGAGGCATCATTATCTTCAATGATGTTTCTTTATAAGGCAAGATCGAAATAACGGAAAAGTGCGCTCAAAAAAATTTTAAAAAATGGGCGGGAAAAAAGGTCCCGCCCAAAAAAGCGGTTTTCAAGTGGCCGTGTGACCGGAGGGACGTGCGAGAAAGACGGATTGGAAGCAGGAATGTGAACAAAGAGGAAAAAATCACGGATTGGAGGCAAAGGGAAGATATACGATAAACATGCGGGTAATGGGTGAATGTGGATTCCACCAGCTACTATCTGGAGATTTAACCTTTATTCATGACAGAATTTCTTTTTTTAAAACTATTTTTTAAATGATGTTGCCTCCAAAATTCATGCTTTAAGTTGCATCTGAAAACAACCCTTGATAATTATTCTGATATGGCTATACCACATACTTTAAAAGGTCCAGAGCTAAGAAGTCCTGTACATTGATTCTTTCTGGTGGTGGATTACTAGTTCAGGTTACAGAAATAACTATGAACAATTCATGGAATACATTTGGCCTGCCTAGCTAAGGAAATGAAGTTGGCCTTTTATGTTGAAAAATGCCGCAGGCAAGTCTTTGAAGAGGTGGCATATAAATGTTTTAAATAAATAAATAAGCTTTGTTCCACCAGGATTTTCTGTTTAACTACCCAATTCTCAAGAGCCTTGTGGTGCAGAGTGGTAAGCCGCAGTACTGCAATCCAAGCTCCACGAGTCACGACCTAAATTCAATCCTGGTGGAAGCTGGGTTCAGGTAGCCAACTCAAGGTTGACTCAGCCTTCCATCCTTCCGAGGTCGGTAAAATGAGTACCCAGTTTCCTGGGGGTAAAGTGTAGATGACTGGGGAAGGCAATGGCAAACCACCCTGTAACAAAAAGTCTGCCAAGAAAACATCGTGATGCGACATCCCCCATGGGTCAGTAATGACTCGGTGCTTGCACAGGGGACTACCTTTACCTTTACCTACCCAATTCTGAGAACATTTGGAAAGAAAAATGGCAGCATGTGGCTAGGGTAGGAGGTGTCAAGTACTTCTTACAATAGAGGTTACTTTTTATTCAAGCAGACAGAGATGGAGGGGTTTTTGAACATGTATCTTTTCATGACAGCATCAGGTAATATGCTCTTGAGAGCAGGACATGAACGTAAGCTCTGCTCATCATGATTAGGATTCCTGGTGCTTTATTGAATAGGACCATAGAACTTTTTGGCAGATTCTGTTCCTTTACTTGGCACTTTATCTCTGTCACTTAAAGTTCAATATTGTGTTTTTGCTCTTTGGTGGTTTTCTATACATAATTCCCTGCCTATCGGTCTATTCTCTCTGTAGTTTAAGAATCTGATATTGATTGGTACCTGGATGCTTTCACCTTTTGGCTCCAAAGATGCATTTGCATGAGAACTGCATACTGAAATAAAGATTATAAATGAAGAGTTGGGGAGGGGAGTGAGCAGGTAAAATCTGGAGAGCCGGGTTTGATTCCCCACTCCCCCACTTGAAGCCAGCTGGATGACCTTGGGCTAGCTCTCTGGAGCTCTCTCAGCCCCACCCACCTCACAGGGTGTTTTGTTGTGGGGATAATAATAACATACTTTGTAAACCACTCCGAGTGGGTGTTAAGTCATCCTGAAGGGCGGTATATAAATCAAATGTTGTTGTTGTTGTTGTTGAATGTTCAGTAGTGGCTTGGGTAATGAGCACTTTGAGACACTGAACAGGGATGAGCCTAAGTAGGGACAGGGGAAGGTATCAACAATGGCAAAGGAGTCCAGGATGCCCTCAAGGACAGGTGAAGAACAGGTGTTGCCCATAAAGGTATGTTGCTGATATCCTCGGACTCATGCAAGTGGTGGTCTTGGTGGGTACAACCCCACAGCAGCTATCAGTAGTCCCAGTGCAGGTCCAGAGGAATGCCAGCTCCTCTTGAACGTGTGCCATGTGTTGGTAGACAGCCATGAATTCACAATCAGCCCTGTGTTGGATCTGCTCCAACTGCTGTCCTAGCTCCAGCTGCTGTAGCTCTTGATTTAATTCCTCCTCATGGTGGTGGCAAGTGGGCTGTAGCACAGTGGTTAAGTCGTTCAGCTGCGAATCAGCACTCTACTGGTTCAAATCCCACTACCGCCATGAGCTCAGTAGGTGGCCTTGGGTAAGCCGCTCCTCTCAGCCCCAGCTCCCCAGCTGTATTGTGGGGATAATAATAACACTAACTTATTCGCCGCTCTAGGTGAGGCACTAATCTGTCTAGAAGAGCAGTATATAAGCGCTGTTGTTGTTGTTATTATTATTCTGGTTTTCCTGAACTAGCTGTTTCAAAACCAGCCTTTGGCTAGTAAGGAGCCCTTGAAGGTCCTCCAGAATCTGTCCATTGCTGGCCAGTAATTCCAGGCAGACGGTGCAGATATGCTCTTGTCGCTCCAGATGGCACTGCAATGTCTCCTGAAGCTGCTGCTGACCAAAGTACATGGCATTCTGCAGATGCTGTTCCAGGTCAGGCACTGGTGAGGTAAAATGTCAGACTGAATTATTGTCCTGGCCAGCCACGTATGCTACCTAATGATTATGACATTTCAAAACAACCATGCCTGGCTCACAGGCCCTCTCACCCTCCTACATACATCCTACCCATACATTACTGTGTTACAGAGGCTACTCCTCAGCTGGGGTTGAGGGAGAGATTTGTATTGGGGAAACAACTTAAATGATTTTACACAAAATTAAAGTCACTGGAAGGTTTCAAAAAAGATCTCTCATGTGCAGATCGCAGACTTATCCTCATTATAGGTCTCGTGTCTTATCTGTTTTGGCCCCTGTGTTTTCTTTACATGTGTTCTAGAAAGTACAAGCGAGACATTTGCTCTGGCAGAGACAGGCACAACACCAGAGCACAGAACAGAACAACATGTAAATAATGCCCTTTTCTCTTATCTTTTACAGAATCAAGACAACACTCAATGCAACGATTGGCAGAAATTGCAAACTCTGTGCGTACAAGAATCTGTGGGGTGATTATGTTTGGTGGGAATTTCTTCTTATTCTGCTGGTTAGAATTCATCTCTTGTCAGATTGCTGCAGCACTCTCCCTTTGCCTCATGCAGCTATAAAAAAGAGACCACTGGAGGTTCCAGAACTTGCCAACATACACTCATAGAGTTGGAAGGGACCTCTATGGTCATCTAGTCCAACCCCCTGTATAGTGCAGGAAATTCACAACTACCCCCCACCCCGACTGCCCCAGTGACCCCTGCTCCATGCCCAGAAGATGGCAAAACACCTCCAGGATCCCTAGCCAAACTGGCCTGTGGAAAATTGACATATTTAGCAAATATTTAAGACAGAAGTTATTTTGGTTCCAATTTTGATTAATTTCTGGATGCATATCCCTACCATCTTAGCAAGCATTGATGGGGAGGAGGAATAACTTCCCCTAACATTTCTGTTACTAGCCACACATTGGGGAATTACCCCCCACCCCTGCCATAGACAATGGTACATCTCTTAGGGTGAAAGAGGAGACCAGAAATGAACTCTGGAGAGCCAGCTTAGCCCATCAAAGTGTTAGGCTGGGGAAGATACCAACATTTTCTTCCATCTGTACTTGTCTGTCTGTCTGAGGTTCCCATGAGGTTCCACTGATTCTTCAGGAGATGTGGGCTGTTGCTACTTCGTGTCAGGTGCTGTAGAAGGGCAGATCTGCAGAGGAGAACCAACTGGATGTGGTGTTGGATGGCTTGGCTCCAGGGGCAATTGAGATCAGGTCAGCAAAGCCATGTGATACAATGCACTACATCATCCAGGCAGCTGAGATCACACACCAAACTGGACTCTTCTGCCTGTTTTGGCACAATATTTTGCTGTTGGCTTGGCAGCTGCTGTCCCCCATCTTCTTCCCTGGCTTCCTGCTGGAGGCACAGTGGGTTAAGCTGGTCAGCATCAACCTTGCCTCCGTTTCCCACTGATATTTCAGTTGCTGCAAGGAAACAAGACTAATTTAATAAAATGTTATACATTACAATATATTATCTTAATGTAATAAAGACCAGATAGAAGACCTGGACCCTTTTCAGTCTGGTTTTTGGCCAGAGCGTGGGACAGTGAAAGCCCTTGTGACCTGAGCTGATGACCTCCATCTCAATGTAGATAAAGGCCCTGTGTCTGTGTTGCTCCTACTGGATCTAGCTGCAGTAGAGATGGGCACGGAACAAACAAACAAAACGAACCACGTGATTTGTGGTTCGTAGCATTCCACCGTACATCGAACCATGAACTTCCGACCTTTTCCCAGTTCATGGTTCGTTGTTCCGTGGCATTTCAATTGCCATGCACTGGCTGCTGAAGCAGGTGCCTGGCAGCAGAAGAAAGAAGCTGTCATTTCAAAGACCCCGAGCTAGAAATGATAGCTTCTTTCTCCTGCTGCCGGAACTGTCAGTTTTACAGACCCTGCACTATTCCATCATGGGGTCTGTAAAACTGACAAACTGACAGCCCGGGTAGCAAGGGAAAGAGGCTGTCAGTTTCACAGTTCCAGCGCGGGGTCTGTGAAACTGATAGCCCATTTTTCCTGCTGCCTGGGCTGTCCGTTTCACAGACCCCGCGCTGGGTTCAGCCAATGGGCTAAAACTGGCGCGGGGTCTGTGAAACTCTGAACCCAGCCATGGAACAGCTGGAAAAAGTCACTTGTTTTGTAAACACGCGTTCCCATGGAACGTGTGTTTCAGTGCAAACGAACCAGCCATTCCGTACGGAATTTTGTTCGATGGTTCGTTTTGTGCCCATCTCTAATCTGCAGTCTTTGATACAGTAGATCACTCCATCCTGTTGAGGCATTTGGAAGCAGATAGGTATCAGGGGATAGGCCTTAAATTGGTTTTAACTGTTCCTCACAGACTGGACTCAAAAAGTTGCCATTGGAGACCAACTGACTTCAGTGTGGGAGTTATCTTGCGGGGTTCCACAGCATGCAATCTTATCCCCCATGTTATTCAACCTCTATGCAAAGCCTTCAGGAGAAATCATTTGTAGCTTTGGAATTAGATGACATTATTATGCAGATGACACCCAGTTCTATATCTTACTATGCAGATCCCCTCGTGATGTAGTAGAGGTCTTGAGCCAATTCCTGACTGCTTTGGTTAAACTGAACCCAGCCAAGACAATAGTGATGCTGGTTGGAAACGTGGACATCTTAAGGGATGTTGTGCTTCCCACTTTTGATGAGGTTCAGCTGACCCTTGCTAACTCAGTTAAGAACCTAGAAATTTTACTGGATCCAGCACTGCTGTTAGAGAAACAAGTCAATGCAGCCACATAAAAAGTTTTCTTCCAACACAGTCTAGCCTGGAAAATGGCCCCCTTACCTTGACATGGCTGATCTGGCCACTGGGATCCATGTCATGGTAACACTGAGACTGGACTACTGTATGAACTCTACATAGATCTTCCCTCAAAGTCAACTCAGAGACCCAGTTGGTGCAGAACAACACAGCCAGGCTATTATCAGAAGCTAATATCAAATGCTATTATCCCATTCTGTAGTCACTCCATTGCCTGCCCATCAGTTACCAGGCTCAATTCAGGGCTTTGGCTATCACATACAGAGCCCTTCATGGCCTTGGTCCTTCATATCTGTTGGACTGTCTCTCCCATTATGCTCCACCATGACAGCTTTACTCATCAGAGCAGGGCTTTTGGCAAGAGGCCCCTGCAAATGGGCAAAACCAACCCTTGTCCATATACATGCCTTGTGGTCCTCCTCACCTTATGCAATAGCCTGCCTGATAAAGGCAAGAAGGCTCCTTACCCTTTTGGCTTTCCACAGACTGTGCAAAACTGAATTATTCAGAAGGGATTTTTTTCCACAGGTAATTAGGGCTATACTATAACAAAACATTTCTGAAAGTTGCTTTGGTAAAGTATAGGGACTGTAGACTACTGTGTATAGTGCATACTGTCTCCTGCTACCAGTGTGATCCTACTAAGTAATTTCTTAACTGTTTAATGTTTCATGTAAATACTTACGCTTCGTCTCAGCTCTCTTTTCAAATGCCTGCTTGTTTTCAGATTTCTGAAATGCAAACCTTATTGCTTTGCTAATTGGATGTCCTGTTCTGTCGCTTGTGTTTGACTTACACCGTGTAATGCCCCTGGAGTCTCAAGCTACAAGTGACAAATGACACAGGTTGGACACTTGTCAGCTTCCCTCAAGTTTTGATGGGAAATGTAGGCATCCTAGTCTTGCAGCTTGGCTCTCCAACTGCTGTCCAATGGACTTTTTAACTGTCACTTGTCGAACATTCCGCCAAGCTGCCTACATTTCCCATCAAAACTTGAGGGAAGCTGACAAGTGTCCAACCTGTGTCATTCGTCACTTGTAGTTTGGCCCTCAGTGAGAAAGGTGGACACGAATGAATGAATGAATAATAGTGAAGCTCACTCCTCTTTCCCTCAATATTCTAGGACACAGAAGCATATTGGAATGGTGGGTAGGGAAGAAGAAAACAGAGCCAAAATTATCATCCCCTACAAATGCCACATCACTTTCCACAGCTGGCCACTCAGACCCCCTTTGACACGTCCTCACTGTCAAATGCTTGGCCTGGAAATCCTACTTACCTTGTCATCAGCCATCATTGGCAGATGACAGTTTCCCCTTCAGCATGGGGAAGGGGTGTACACACAGTGAGCAGTATGTGACCATCACTCAAATAGCACTCTAGAGGGCATCCTCTGCAGGAACCGCATATTGGGAACCAACTATTGGGAATCTACAGGCACAGAGATCTGGTGGGGAGGGATGATTCACAGTTGTATAAAACACAAAGAGTCACTTCCTCTCTTCCCTCGTCTCTTCCCCAGCAAAGATTGCAGGGCTGCATGTCAGAAGTCAAGTGCGCTCCTCTCCAGATGGCCTGGCTGTCGTCTTCTTATTTGCCAGACTCGCCTGGCCAATCCAGTCCCCAGCAGCCATCCAGTCCCCAGAAAGGTAGCAGGAGAAGCATGTCAGAAAACTCCTTCAATTTTTTTCTCTGTTAGGCTGCCATTCAAGACACCATTATAGCACAAAAGGAAGTCAGTACATTTTTTAAAAAATTGGCAGCCTAAATGGCTGCACAAGAGCAGGCCCATATGAGACCTTACAAGCTCCCCTCCATCATATGGATGAGGCTGGTCACCGTATCCAGGCCTGACTGCTTGTACCCACAACTCATGCATCTTGTCATTGTAGGGTGGGCAATATGCAGAAGCATGTGCATACCACTGTCAATACTGTGGCTCACAGCGGAAGGCAGATTTCTCCGTTTTCCACAAGCCCAGAGTTGTTGCTGTGGCCAGCTTATGCTTTGATCCTGGATGGCAATCTATTCAGCAACTCTGTATAGATTAAGGGAGTCACAGCTTTCAATAGCTCGGCGTGAGGTCTGAATTTTCTTGGGTCTCCATATCTTCCTTGGCATTGCAGTCACTGTTGCCACAGCTGCAGTTGGCCCTACCACACCCATAAAGAAAGTCAGCTTCCCACCACTCTCTTCAGCCTATGCTAAGACCTCAGCCGGGCTTTCTATTCCTTACTTATAGCATCAAACAGACTGCCAAGACTGAGATCAATAACCATACACATTTCTCCTCTTTATTGATTAGGATGTGTATCTAAATACGTGTGTGTAGGAGAACAGCTTAAGCATCATCGGTGAGGAAATAATAAAATAATAGTAATAATAATAACAGCATTCGACTTATGTACCGCCTTTCAGGATGACTTAACACCCACTCAGAGTGGTTTTCAAAGTATGTCATTATTATCCCCACAATAAAACACCCTGTGAGGTGGGTGGGGATGAGAGAGCCGTGACTGACCCAAGGTCACCCAGCTGGCTTCAAGTGGATAAGTGAGGAATCAAACGCGGTTTTCCAGATGAGAGTCCTGCGCTCTTAACCACTACACCAAACCGGCTCTCCATCATATAGATCCTTATTGCTTTGCTAATTGATTGTCCTGTTCTGTTGCTTGTGTTGCTTGTGTTCTGTTCCTTCTGGACTTTCCCCCCAATGCTCCCAAAGAAGTTTTAGGGTTGTATTTCATTAACAGCAGGATCCCTCCCTCCCCTGCTTTGGAAACAAATAATCATACAATGTGACATTTAAGGGAAAGGATCTACTATTCAAAGGAAATGATCTATGTCTCCTGTGGAACAAATATTTCCTTGATTCTTGATGTTTGTATTCAGCTGACAACACAGAGTAAAGAACCGAGGAAACTCAGCCTGAAGGTCTGTTCCAGTCTTCTTTTTCTTTGGACTTCTTCCTTGCTCAGGGTTGTTTTTTGCCTTCAGTAAGCAAAAAAACGATGCCTTCCAGTTTGCAAGATCTGAGCAAGTCTGTTAATGATAAGATGTTTTGGAGGTCTTTCATTCCTAGGGTTGCCATAGGAAGGAGGCGACTTGACGGCACATAACACACAAGTATGGGTACTTTTACCAACTGAAACAAATGTAATCAACACTGAGTATTTTGCTGTTTTCTTTCTTCACAGCTCTGCCTGGAGCTTCATCTCTGACATATAATACTGGCTAGCTTGGCCTAGGGGATTCCTGTGAAGAGCCATGTTGACCACAGGGCTGAGCTGCCACTTGGGGCCCATTTATACTGCCATGAAGTTTAATTCTTTAGCAGATCAGGCAGATTACTGGGTGATACTATTTAATCCCATTCTTTATAGCAACCTTACAGTAAAAATCTATAGTATTCTAGTAAGCATGTCTATCTTTCATGCCCAAAGTTAAATTGTAAATGTGGTTTATTGTATGTGTGAATATCATCATCATCATCATCATCACTTATATTTTGCCTTTTTCACTGAGAGTCAAGGCGGATTACATGGTGTAAATCAACACAGTAACAGGGACATTCAATAAAAAAATACAATATAGATTACCTCATCAGAAGAGAAGACCATTGTTTTATATGCTCCTGAACCCAGTTTTAGGGAAAGGTTTCAAAACAGCAGAAACCGCGTCTTATGCTAGAAGAATAGTTTGAGTCTAAAATGAAAATAAGCAAGCTTGCCATGAACATAAGGCTTGTTTGGCTCAAACTTCAGAATCTTATCTCAAGAATGCTTAATAAAACCAATATTTTGGGGTGGAATTTGCAAGCTTTCACTCAATAGTTTGTGATATTTTGGCTAGTCCTAATTTTTAAAAAATAGTACTCTGTCATTGTTTCCTAATATTTAAACAATCCTTTCTGTCTCAAACCATTTATAATCAAGGAATCATCTTCCTAAGTGTCTATCAGAAAACTCTTGCCATTTGATTCCCTTCCCATGGAGCAATTACTTCCTTTCTACATTCCCCCTTTGCACGAATCCTGCAACCAAAGCAGGTAACTTTGCAGAGGCTAAAGGAAGTGAAGGTAGAGTTGTTTAGGATTAATTTTACACCAATAGGTAGTAAATGCTGCCACCTAGAGGAAAGTTTAGGAGACTGTATCCTTTAGGGATGGAGTTAGTTGAAAGCAAGTTTATTCATGCTTGGGGATGGATAATGATAGCATATCAACAATTTTATTGGGTTTAACTATCATTACCTTTCTCTAAAGAACCATGTGATGGAAAGAAGTAGGGATCTAGAGAATTTCCTGCACTCTCTATAAACTGCAATTCCAAGGATTCTTTGGGGATGCCCATTGCAGATAAAATATATAGATTTTTACTGTAAGGTTGCTATAAAGGATGGGATTACATAGTATCACCCAGTAATCTGCCTGATTTGCTAAAGAATTAAACTTCAAGTTTAATTAAGTTCCTCCAGGTTAAGGAGCTTTCAACTTAAATCACTATTTCCCCATAAGAGCCACTTATGTTAGAGAAAGTTTCCTTAGACTGTGGGATGGTTTCAATTTTTTTCACTGAGGTGGTAGAATGTGTGTCCTTTTGTCTAATTCTAGAACGGGTGGAACTGTGCTGGAAGTGATAGCACATTGCACATAATCAGAGGCACTCTTGTTCATTAGGTTCCAGGCCTTAGCTAGAGTGACTTAGGAGATGGTATGGGAAAGAACCTTTAGCAGCCTTTCTCCATGACTATAACCATTCTTCATTTATGGTCAGCATTTGGGGGCAGCCGGGAAATCCATTAAACACTTGATTGCTTGGAATGAAACACATTTTCCATAAATGCCTAGAGGGTATCAATTTCTTATAAGAAACGACATATCTGTTTTTATACGTCTTATGTGCAGGGGAGGGTGTGGCAGGGAGAAAGGGAACTAATCTGAGGAAACCTAGCTCCAAATTCTGTTAAATCCCTGGGTCTGTTTCCCAGCATGTCATAGAAAGCTCCAGACTCCATTCATCAGCCTTACATAGTAAGATATTTTTGACTGCCATGCTTATCTCATCTTCCTTGTGTGATAAGGAAACTATATCATAGGTGGCATTATATCAACTCACTAAAGCTATAGGGTAGCAGTCGTAATTGCCATGTGGAAAACCCATCCTGTGGAATCTAATGACATAGAAGCCATTTGGGGCTTCAGCAGTCTGCTTCTTTCCCCTTAGGATGTCTGCATACCAGAGATTAGGCTAAGCAGTGTCCCAAGAGCGTTTGTCTGACCCACATTGCTCTAGCTTGTACCCAGTCGGCCCCAAACATTCAAGTATGCGCCTTGCCTTTTTCACTCATACATATTTTGATCAAATTTACTCATTTCTTGATTCCCAGTCGGCAAGGACAGCAAAATCTGTTCCTGGAGCCCTGGGGGGTTAGTGCTGGTACTAGGAGACAAAAAATTTTCCCAGGGTAGCCCTACATGGGAAGTTGTCAAGAGTTGTTGCTCTGAGCAAGAGTGGGCAAGGCAGGTCAAAACTGGAAGGAGGGTGGTGGATCGATCGCATCGACACCGTGAACTTGGGCTTGTGATGTCTCAGTAATCAAATACTGTCTTCACACGCAGTTCTGAAAGGTTAATTTGAGTGTCACGTTTTTCTTTGCAAACAAAAATGTCTATTTCTAGATTTGCCGTCCCTGACTTGGTTGCGATTCAGACTGGGGAATGCAAGGCTCGCTGCCAGCCCTGAAGTGAAGCAGATAACTTTGCTTGATATGACAGAAGTGGGACAGACATCCAGATGCTGCTGTGAAGAGAGGTAGCTGGCAAGACTTTCTGAAAGATTTTTATGGTCCTAAGCAATGCACGGTATGGGTATATTCCTGTGCATATTGGGAAAGCATCCAGTGAACCTGCTGAGATGCAGTAGATGATCCAGAGTTTACACTCAACATTACTGAAATGGCATGGTTGGGCATGTGTTCTGATTCTGGTCTAGTGGTACCCGTTAAATGGTATAGTCCTAGGCAATGGTCTTGGCTGCCTTTATGACTTGGTCTTGGTGGTGTGGTACTTATGCGGGTATGCACCATTCTTTTTCAGAAGCTGATTCTCTCTTGCTTGGGGTTTGTTCTTCCAGAGATTTGCAAAGAAAGGACAGATCTGTCAACAAGGAAATCATTTGATGAATGTGGATAGTTTTCCGTAAGGGATTGTAAAGCATTTTTAAAAGTGGAGCTCATCAGAGTCCTGTAGAACCTGTAAACAAGCCCAAGTCAGATTCTGCAAATTAAATGTATTCATCTGCTGTTGAATTTTGCAAAAAAAAACCAAAACCCTATACTACTATTAAAAACTATTGTAGCAAAAGGAGCAAGTGGATTGAGTTAGAGGTTAATATACATGCTTTTCTCAAATATACTTTTCAGCAATTTGGATTAACTAAATCGTATCTCAGTACTTGTATCTAAAAGACCTTGGCCTGCAGACTGTTAGCTGCTCCAATGCCAACTTGCCCTCCAGACCCTGAGACGGTACATAAGGAAGGGACCCGGATGGGAGAGTCTGCCTACTCTCTTGGTCTGTGGAGAAGCAGCTGCTTTGATTTCATCCATACAACATTAGTTGCCCAATTTAAGGAGAATAAAGGTATCTCATAGATCTTTTGCCTCCAGCAAACCTCCTGGAGACAGTGGCCAGGAGGAGCCGGCTACCTGCTGTAAGGTTTGTGTCTCCCCAGCGCTTTGTCTTGCCACTGCCTCCCAAATCTGTATTTTGGTGAGTGTTGAGAAGTACTCCTGCCCCCCAATTGTTCTATTGAGGTGTTTGTCTCAGTACCTGCTGTGTGTGTGTGTGTGGTATTTCCCCCCCCCCCCATGATTGATTGCCAGCTCCAGAGGCTTTTCTCTGCAATTGTCCAAGCAAGCTTTTTTGATGTCCGATTGATGTCAGGAAGGGATTGAGTGCCAGTTGAAGTTTTTAACCATAGGGGTGTGAGTTGTTGATGTCTTGATGTATTCATGTTCTGGGTGACTTGTACTGTGGTTTTAGAATGTTTGTAAACTGCTTTGAGTCCTGCATTCCAAAAGAAATGCAGTATATAAATATTATAAATACATAAATAACCTAACCTGTTAGGTGTATCTGTTTCTTTCTTTTAACAGTAAAAGCTTTTATCTGATTGTGTAGAATTCATAACAATTTTTCTTCAGCCCTACTCAGCCCAGCCATATCAGATCTCAGAAGTTATGCAGGGTCAACCCTGATTAGTATTTGAATGGGAGAAGTCCAGGATCACTTGGCAGAGTCAGGAGATGGCAAACCACCTCTGATGTCTGTTGCCATATTCACTGGATGACTATATGACCTATTATGCTTTTTCAGCCTAACCTAACTCATTGGGTTGCCAGCTCCAGGTTGGGAAATTCCAGGAAATTTGGGAGTGGAGCCTGGGAAGGGTGGAGTTTGAGGAGGGGAGGGAGCTCACGAGAGATGTAATGTCCACCCTCCAAGCTGCCATTTTCCCCTGAGGAACTGATCCCTGTTGTCTGGACATCAATTGTACTTCCTGGAGAACTTAATGCCCACCTGGAGCTCGGCAACCCTATGCACAATGTTATTCTGAGCATATAAGAAGAGCCATGAATGCTGCCCTGCACCTCTTAGAAATAGGATGAGATAAAAATGTTCTTAATAAATCAGGGTTTCATCATGTGTCAGAGTTTTAGTTGGTATGTGTTACAGAATGAATCTGGTACTCTGTAAGGTATAAACTGGATAGGTACATTTATTTCAGTACCTGTTTGGTGTAGTGGTTAAGAGTGATAGGACTCTAATCTGGAGAACCGAGTTTGATTCCCTACTCCTCCACTTGAAGCCAGCTGGGTGACCTTAGGTCAGGCACAGCTCTCTGGAGCTCTCTCAGCCTCATCCACCTCACAGGATGATTGTTGTGGGGATAATGATAACATACTTTGTAAACCGCTCTGAGTAGATGTTAAGTTGTCCTGAAGGGTGGTATATAAATTAAATGTTGTTGTTGTTGCTGCTGCTGTTTATGATGATGATGATGTAAATACACACAAAGGCCCTTTTCACACTACTTACCTGCTCCCGGAATGTTGTGAAACATCACGCAAAAAACACAGAAGATAGCATCTTCTTGTAAGAGTTTTGCGCGACATGACGCAAAACTCTCGCGAGAAGACGCTATCTTCCGTGGTTATTGTGCGATGTTTCACAATGTTCCAGGAACAGGTAAGTAGTGTAAAAAGGGCCCATTAAAAGCTATTTCAGAAGAACCATGTTTCTACATTATATGTGTAGTGAACTATAAGATCTTTCCTGGGAACAAGTCCCATTGAATGAAATGGGACTTACATCTGAGTAGACCTGCTTAGGCTTGCTCCCCCAGTACGTGAATCTGCTTTGCACATTATTACAAGTTGCACTGCAGGTTATCTGTAATATGTTCCTACTCAGACTAATATGTAAAGCAACCCATAGGCCTCTTAGGCTCAGGAGCACGTAGACGCACGAAGTACACTTTTCATTGTGTTTTGTATTAATGTTGAAAAGGCTCCAGTGAACCAATGATAACATAGGCTAATCCAGAGTGGGAGGAAAACTGAAGGAATGTGTCTGGGGAGAGTGGTCTAGACGTTCAGTCAAAGCAAAGCCCCCGTCCCTGGGTGCCCCCATCTCTCAATGCAAATGCAGAAGTCTCTGACTGCTGTTACAGACATAAGAGTAAGATCAGAAGACGATCAGAAAACACGAGCACTGCAGAGGGAAATGCAAGGAAGTATGGAATTATTACCTGGACCAGGGCACTCTGTATTTTGAATTATTGCTATTGTTGGAAAAAATAAAGGCAGGAAGCACTGCAATGGTAATGCATTGTGTCAGAATAAACACTGTTTCTAATACATTTTTACTACATCAAAATAAAGATTAAGTTCTCAGAGTTACAAATGATTGTTGAAGAATGCCTGTACCATATTTTATTTTTCCTAAATTGTCACCTGTTGTTACCTAAATTCCTCAAATAGTGAGCAGATTTCTCATATTATAACAGGAGACAAACCCAGTCTCTATTCTTAAGTGATTTTGTGTACAGGAAAAGGTAAGAAAAATTGCTTTCAGATCTTTATGGACCCAGGTTCAAATCCTTGAACTACAGGGCCACAGTTACACAGTCAGTAACACTTGTGAGCAGTGACTGAGAATCCGTGACATTCATTTTCCTCCATGGTAAAGAGAATCTACAGCTCATTACAGGCAGAATTAGGTTTCCCAGTCTTATGGAGAATTTTGCCTCACTAATTGAACAAGGCAGATGTGTGGACAGAGCTTGCATTATAATTAATACTATTGGCTGTAAGTTCAAGGACAGGACAGATCTGAGTTAAAAAAGGAGATCTAAACACTATATTAGCCTTTGGTTAGGAAACCTCCTTTTAGCCTTTTCTGTGTTTTCATAGAATACATAGTTCTTTGCCGGACCTGCCACATACTATGTAAACAGACCTTTGGGTAATTCTTTACAGCTGACACATTTTTGCTAACAAATGTCAAAGTCCATTTGTCTCACAAGAAAGGCTCAGTCTCTGAAACAATTTATATTGCGTTATAGCAAAGGTGTGTTCCTAGGCAGTGGCATGGAACAACAGGGAGTCCAGAAGAAGATGGAATAATAAACTCTAATCTATGCTGTGTTCCATCCAGAACTGTCCCAGACTGGTCATAAACCTGGTTCATAATTGTTGCTGGCATGTTTAAATTATAGTTAATATTTAAATGAACTTGGAAATACAAATAAGAAGTAATAATCATTTCTATACAGGAAGTATCAAATGAAAATCCAGCACAAATTTGAAATACGATTATCCCATATATGGTGAAGCCATGCAAAAAGTCTTCAAACTGTAGGTGGTCGCCAGTTCATTAGAAGTAGTACTTTTTTTGTACACAGGAAAATTACTATCGTGTCCCAGCTTTTCTTTCTAAGAGCTAGTTCACATGTTTGTGAATCCAGAAATTCCATTCGTGGGTGTTATGCAAAATTCAGTACATGTACTGTGTGTACAGTGTGGTTCAGATATATATGTATATATCCATATATTTGGTTGCTAAGGTCCATGGTGACCTTGATACATTGGTGATTGTTGGAGTCTGTAACATGAAGCTCAGAATGTATCCATGACATTGCACATCTGCAAGTTAGTTTCTCTTTGGTTAGGCACAATATGGCCTGTGGATTGTGTACCAGGGAAGACTACATGTATAAGTTTTGCATGAAGAGTATATGGAGTTAGGTGTGGTATAATGTGCACCAAGTTGCTCTGCACTCCAGTATGTCTGCTTTTAGAGGTATAAAATGACTTGTCAACTTTTTTACTGGGTTTGAACAGACTACAAGCTAATTATGCCTGGTTCTCCTAACCTTTCTACATTTATCCATAATTTCAGACAACATCTGCAGCAAATATTACATTGAAAGTCACTAACGAAGAACCTTCCAATGAACAATGAGTTTGCTTGTCCCAGTGATGTAGCATAGACTATTCAAAACATGGATTATAAGATATTCAAATAAAAAGCTTAGCTGAAGACCTGAGAAGAATAGTTTCAGATATAGGATGTGCAGAAGAAGCTAATGTATTCAAAATGTTATGGCAGGATAACGTATTTGAAATTATCAGACTTCTGTAGACAGGGCTGGATGTATAGATTCTACACAAAAGAAATCAAAATTAAGGAGACCCAGATGTTCACTACAAATTCAGGAGTGAAAATGAATTTCATATTAGTACTCTCTTTTGGAGGAGGGATGCCCAGAGCAGAATATGGGAGGTAGTATTTCACCCATTTTTTACTGGCATGCAGTTATTTTTTTACTGATATTCTGTATTGGCCTGTGCCTATTTACTCCCACCCCTGTACAAACTGGCTGCATGCAAATAATTTTTAGGTAATGGCTGGGATGGTAGTAGGGTTGCTAACCTCCAGAATTTGGAGATCTCCCAGAATTACAACTGACAATAAAGATCAGTTCTTCAGGAGAAAATGGCAGCTTTGGTATGTGTACTCTATAGCATTATATCCAGTGGAGGTCCCTCCCTTCCCCAGATTTCACCCTGTAGAGACTCCACCCCCAAATCTCCAGGAATTTCCCAACCTGGAGCCCCAGAGAGTAGATGGCAAAGAGGAAGGAGTGGGAAAAATCACAGAATAAAGATGAGAAATCACATAGTACAGACTCCTTACAATTTACTTTGGATTTGTGATCTTCAGTGGAAAGGCCTGGATGAGCTTAGAACCATTCTTCATAAACATAAAGAGCAGAAACACTGAGCCATGCCCTACCCATCTTTTAAATGAGCTTCTAAGGAAGCCCAATAATCAGCCCAATTTCAGGTGCATGGATAGTTCTATTTATCTTTAACACAGCTCTATCAGCTTTGTTTGATTGTCCATTAGAATAGTATGTAGTCATCAGGGCTTTTTTTCAGCTGGAACGCAGTGGAACGGAGTTCCGGAACCTCTTGAAAATGGTCACATGGCTGGTGGCCCCTCCCCCTGATCGCCAGACAGAGGGGAGTTTAGATTGCCCTCCGCACCACTGGAGCAGCATGGAGGGCAATCTAAACTCCCCTCTGTCTGGTGATCAGGGGGTGGGGCCACCAGCCATGTGACCATTTTCTCTGAGGGCAACCCACTGAGTTCCACCACCTCTTTTCCCAGAAAAAAAGCCCTGGTAAACATCATCTATGGGCAAAGTATGTCTTTCCTGATAATTGTTCCATGGTTGTTGGTTGATGGTTGATGTTGATGGTTGTTGTGGGTTTTCCGGGCTGTATTGCCGTGGTCTTGGCATTGTAGTTCCACTGGCAATTGTTCCATTGGTTGGAGTGGGCTGAACCTTTATTTCCAGTCACCAGTCCTCATGCTACCTCCTTTTGCTAAGCATAAACAGCCTGCTAGTACCCAGCATTATCACTCCGCAAGAATACTTAACCATTGTAAACACTCTGTCATCACTGACTAAAGTACTGGGGAAAGGGGAGGGAGGGGGGCACTTTCTCCCGAAATCATTCTTTCTCCTGAGAGGTGGCATGAGCCTCACCAGGGGAAGCAGGAGGCCACATGGTCTCTTTCTTCTGCTTACTGCTATTTATACTCCCTTGCACTTCACTAATCTCGTAACTGTCCAACCCCGGGAACACCGACCCTTCTGAAAAGAAATGATCAGAGAGTTCAGGGGAGGTCATTGCTGGCAGTTAGGAATGCAACAGAAGTTTGCATCTTGTATTCTGAAAAATCTAATACATCTGGCCATTTTTAAAATTCCCAGTGACTAAGTATAATTATTTATATTTCTTTTGAGTATTTTTATCCTGCTTTTCTCACACAATGGGGACTCAAATCATCAAATCACAGTTGAGGGTCAAAGCACATGAGACAAAATACACTCGAATTACACGGGTAATTCGAGTGTATTTTGTAGTTCAAGTGTATTTGAGTGTAATTTTGTCTCGTGTGGTTTGACCCTCAGTGAGTATTCTGTCACAAAATGTAAGTGGCTACGGTTAAGGAGGTATAACCCTTGTCAGGTCCAGCGGGGCAGTGCCAACGTATTGAACAGACTCAAGAGGCCAAACTTTTCCTGGACTGTACCACTTCAAATTGCACGTGAGAGATTGTGTGTGTGTAATGCGACCCATTTTTTAAAACCCTGTTATTTATGGGGGGAAAACATGTCAGGGGGGGCAGCCAAGGCTGAACCCCAGACAAGCAGGATCATTTTTTTTTCTTTTAAGGGGATAGTATTCAAACATTTGTGCCTGAAGTAGTATAGTCCCCCCAAAAATTGTCCCTTGAAATTCATGTTCATGTTACTGGTGGCAATATCTCTTGTTTCTACAGGAAAGAAAAGTGGATATAGGTGATATGGGGTTGATTCAAGCAAAATGCCCAGCGGTGTGTTTGAAGACTGTAGAATGGGATTTAAAATAGAGGCTTCCAAGAAAGATTTTATTCAGGACAACAGAGAGCCATCTGCTTGTACTGAGTTTTAATTATTTTTCCTTTGAATTTGCCACTTAAATTAGTTGTGAGATTAATTATGAGACTACCATAAAAACGGCAGCCATGTGTCTAGTTCTATCCTTTCCCATAACAGCATTTGATTTGCCTGTGTTATGATGTCACAGCGTTCCATGTTGCTTTACCCCTGCTGGAGGCAGCCAATTATAGTAGGCAGGGTCTATCACATTTATATTCTGCCTTTCCCTGTGAGGCTCAGGGCAGTTTACATTGTTCTTCCTGCCTCCATTTCATTCTCACAAGACTCCTCTGAGGTAAACTAGGCTGAGGGCAAACAGTTGGCCTGAGACAATTTAGTGAACTTTGTGGGGGATTTGAACCTCCCCACACAGTAACCACTACACTGTGCTGGCAACAGGATCAGGGAATTGTAAAGCACTGTGGTTTCTAATCAAATATAAATACTACACAATGTTACAGTGCAGGGAAGAAGGAACTGAGCTGGTTGAGCTTTACCGTGGGATGGATAAATCCCAAGGAGTTAGCAACAGTTCCAGAAGAGAGTGTGGGGACTAATCAAATGTCTCTTGCAAGCTTACATGCAGGGCACCCAGGGAAAGGGAAGAGCTCATGGGGAAATGAAATAGGAATGCATAAACTGGTCTACTGCTTTCCCATAGCATTTTCCCAGTCCAGTAACATTTAGATCCAGAAACTACACAAGCCTTTTAGGCACAAAAGAGAAAAAACCTTGACTTGGTAACAGATACAGCTTCCACACAGATGGTTTTCTCCGTGTTTGCTTCCAGACTGGAATGCTGGTGTTTTTGGTGTGTGTTTTTTTGGTATCCATACAACATTGTCCTCTAATCATCCAAATTTCTAAGTTTCCCCCATCATTAAAACATGCTGTTTCAAAACTACTGTAGCATTTTGGAAAGAGTACATTGCACGTACATTAACATGACATCTGGATAGGAAGGTATGTATTTTCAAAGATTCCACTCACATTGGCACCAAGTTCCTAAGGTCATTTTCTCATAGCCATAATTTCCCCCATTGCAATTAAATGCAATAATCTAGTGCTCTAGCAAGTACTGATTTTTAAAGCCCTCAAAAAGCCCTCTGGTGGCACAGTGGGAGAAAATGTAGAGAACAAGGGCAGCTGATAAAGGAGGCTGAGCAGAAAACTCCTGTATGGATGCTCCATTGTCAACAAGAATGTCTTTGCCTTCTTAGCAGCAATGAATGCAAAAAAAGAATCCTTACCATTTGGATGCAGGCAAAGAAAAGTTATAGAAGTGCTAAAACATAAACTCACAAATGGGCTCTGCCCATAGAGTTCTTGAATATAAACAATAGCAGAACAGCATGGGAAGAAGCAGTTTTCCATACCAAGTATGAACTGGACATTAACATTTTTTTGCATCAAGGCCCAAAGTTAGAAGAAATCCACATCCTCTTTCAGATTCCCTTCTAATTATGTGTTTCTTTGTCCCTTTTCTGCTTTGTTTAGTGCTAGATTCTCTCCCCTCCCTTCTCCATCTACTTATCTCACTATCTTGACCAGTTCTTTTTTCAGAGTAACTATAAGCAATTTCAGCTGGGCAGCCATGTTGGTCTGCAGTAGAACAGCAAAATTCAATTCCAGTAGCACCTTAAAGTACAACAAGATTTTCAGGGTATAAGCTTTCAGAGTTAGACCTCCCTTTGTCAGATAATATAGATAATTTAGAAGATTTCCTCCCACACGTCTCCTAATCATTTTATATTTTTCTGTATTCCATCTAATCTCCCTTTAAATTTGCTCTGTGTAATAAAAACTTAACCTATAGGGATATTGTATAATTGTGTTTTATACAGAATCTTCTAGTTTAGCAAGCCTGTTGCAATATCTGTGGTATAATGATGAGTGGAGTCACAGGAATAGTCATCCATGTTGTGTATTTTGGTTTATCTAGAAGAATATTGCTTTTATATCTTTTCCCATGATACACCTGATGCTATCTCTCAGATTCAATTAGTTGGCCAAACCAGGCATTACAGTTGTTTAAGGTACTGATGAAACCAGATGTGCCTTATGCCATATTTCTCTTCTCAGACCTGGGACAACATCTGGGATAGTGAATTGATAATAGCTCTCTAAGCTAGCGCTTGTTACAACAACTGATGCATATGAGCTCATAAGATAAGGCATTAAGAGGAAATTAGATTAAAGCTGACCAATTATTCAACAATAAAGACAAGTCTGAACATGCTTCTTTCCCGTGACCAGGGGTTGCCAACAGATGGGTGAGGAGAGGGTCCTGCCATTTTAATAGGCGCTTAATGGGATACTATTCACCAGATGATATTGTTTACCTCTGTGCCATGAAAAGCTTCAACTGCCATTTTCACGTTTATTTGGCTGATTCCGCACACGTTGGATAATGCACTTTCAATGCACTTTATCAATCGTTTGAAGTGAATTTTTTGTTCCGCACACAAAAAAATCCATTCCAAATGATCTATAAAGAGGATTGGAAGTGCATTATCCAATGTGTGCGGAATCAGCCTTTGTTTGTTTGTTTGTTTATAGTCTGCCTTTCTCATTGAGACTCAAGGCAGTATGAGGTCAGTACAATCAGTATCAAGTACATTTCAATACAGTATCAAGGACATTTCCATCAACAATGCCATAGGGTAAATAAATACAAGTTTAAAAGACATAGTATTAGCAAGAATCCAATACAGGCTGATTCCACACACATTGGATAATGCACTTTCAATGCACTTTATCAATTGCTTGAGGTGGATTTTTTGTTCCACACACAAAAAGATCCATTCCAAATGATCTATAAAGAGGATGGGAAGTGCATTATCCAATGTGTGCGGAATCAGTAGAAAAAATACTGAAGAAGAACATAATAAATTCTAGGACTAACAGTAGACAACATGGAGCACAAGTGGTACATATTTAAAGCAGCAGATAATATGTAAGGCAATATAGTGAAGAAAATATAACACTAACTTATTAGCAAAGCATCTGAGCCCCCATCCCTCCAATACAGCCCTCCCATTTGAGTAAAAAGCCTTTTTAAATAGTTCAGTTTTGCATTGTCTACAAAAAGCCAGGATGGTGGGGGCTCTTCCTCCAGGTTTGTTGGCAATTCAGACTGACTAGTAATTGCCACACAGTACACACAGCAACACAGCAACTTCCAAACAAACTGACAGTTAAACTGCAAGCTCCATGTGAGCTTGCAGAAATTCATAACTAGAAATTCTGATGTGTAATTTGCCCCTAGAAAAAGCATGACCTTGGGCCAGTCGTGCTCTCTCAGCCTAACCAACCTCACATGGTAGCTGTTGTGAGGGAAAAATAGAAGAGGGAGAAGGAACCTGCAAGCAGCTTTGGGTCTCCACGGAGGAGAAAAGTGGGATACACATTAAACAAGCAAGGAAGCAATTTTTGTTCTAGATTTGTTTAAATAGGCTAAGGCCACTAGAGGGCAGTGAGACTGCAAAAGAAGTGGGCCTTCCCTACAAACTAGGAAATTTGTCAGGCCTGGAAGTATTCAATAAATGACAATAAAGCCTGAATATCTTTCTCAATCTTACATAGTGAAACACTAAGAAGACATGACATTGCTTAGGATTGTATTACAAAACACTGAAATTATGAAAGGACTGTTTAATCTATTTATTTATTTAACATATTTATATGCTGCTTTCTTCCGAAACACAGGAGTCAAAGAGGCTTACAAACAGGATTGCCAAACTCCAGGTGGGGCATGGATATCTCTTGGCATTATAACTGATGTCCAGACAACAAAGTTAGTTCCCCTGGAGAAAATGGCTGCTTTGGAGGGTGGACTCTGGCATTATACCCTGCTGCGGTCCCTCCCCAAATTTTGTCCTCTAGGTTCCACCTCCAAATCTCCCAAAATTTTGCAATCTGGTTTTGGCAACCCTACTTATAAATGTCACCAACAGGCACAGAAAATTCAAAATGAGTACAGTCACTTAAAATTCAAATACATCAGAACATATTTTGCTCACACCCCTGTTAACCACAGAATTCAGGAGGCTTAAATAGCTTTATAAACGACTGGCTGAGATTCATTTTTACAAAGAAAAGTAAAATGCTGAAGTGGCACTGACAGACATGTGAATGCCTGTCCTCTCTTTTTCCTCTTGGCAGTAGAGAGAGGGACAAATGTACAATAAAGTTTCTGGTATTTCTCCTTCCCACAACTGCATGCCAGATTGAGGAGAAAGGAAGGGTAGAAGGAAGAATTCCTGATTTACTGCTGTGAACACAGCTTCTGGGTTGGGATGGAAGATTTCCACCTCAAAGCCTGGAAAGTCCATATTTTTTCTGAGATTCAGCAGATAGGGCAATAAAGAAGACCTTCCCTGACTAAAGGCAATCTCCACTATAATAGATGGCAGGTGGACTGAAGGAGGAGGGTGGGTGAGGGAACAGATAATGTTTTTCGTTCCTCTCCTTTGTGTCAAACTTTAGAAATCTTTGACTAATGTCATTAATATGATCAAACAAAATCCTTCTGAAAGCTAAAAATTCATAGCTGCAGTGACTGGTAGTGTCACAAGCAAGGGGTGGGAGTGAACATCACAATACCAGAGAAACAGAGAAGGTGGTAGTAAACATTTAACTGTCAGAAAACACCTTCTTGTGGCTCCCAAAGTGAAATACAATTAGAACGTGCACAACTGCCTTAACAGTCACATCAGAAGAATATTTATATTGTTTAATGTTTGCTGCTTTGGGAAAGATCGGTGTTTTTCATTCAGAACCATAGAAAGAGAACGTTCACTCATTGCAGAAATGAATCCAATGTTATGATGAGGAAACCATAGTTATTAAATAAGAACACTCAGGAGGACCCATCAGCGGTCTAGTAATTGCCGCAAATTGTGCTCCCATCTAACTGGTGATAATTACAGCTTAGGATTTGATAAGGCAATGTGGGATGTTCTGTGGTATCACAAAATGGATGAAACAGCACAAAGGTTCCTGTGATAAGGCCCCTAGAATACTACTGGACATTTTCATAAGTAATGCTAAGAATGCTTCAGAGTTGGCAATAAATCACTTGTGAAATGTTAAACAGCGTTTTTACAGAGACAATAAGGCTGTGATTGTAAATTAATGGTTCAGAGAGATGCTTTGATAAAGGGATAGGGAATGTAGACTGTACTGCTGCATACTGTCTGTAGCTGTAAGTGTGAGCCTACTGAGTGGTTTCCACATTAATATGTCATGTCAAATTGCTTGTGTTTTGTTTTATTTTATTGCTTATGTATTATGCCAACTTTGTATTTTCTGCTTGTTTTCATTTTCTGCAATCTATACCCTATTTTATTGTGTATTTGAATGTTCCAGTCATTGATGATGTTTATAGTATGTAATCGGTCTTGAGTCTCAGTGATAAAGGTGAACTATAAATTACAACATCAATAAATACCATGCTACAGTCAACAGAACACAACCATATACATTCAAACTAACTAAAGTACGTTTTTTATTACTAATATATTTTTAAAAACAGCATTTTTGCTTCACTTGTGAAATGGTTTGAGAATGGTGCTATTCTTGGTTCGGCGTTGTTAATTGTAGGCTGCTCAGTGGTTGGTTGATCTATTTTTTAATGCCACTGGTTTGCTTTTAATTATTATTTTTATATTGATAATTTGTTACTCTTTTATGATTTTACGGAATTTTTACTTATAAGCCGACTCGAGCAAGCCTCTGAAGAAGCATATAAATTTTCTATATAAATATTAATCGCTTTGTAGCAAAGAGCTCTATTCTGGACTGGAGCCTTTTCGTAATACGTTAAAACTATCGGATCGATTCGTTTTGCTCGAGGCGCTCCCCTAGTGGTTTGCTCTTAAAACGTCACTTATTTACTGCCCATGTAAACACGCTAACGGGGTGGAGAGCTAGTGGAAAGTCAAAACATGCGAACTACAAATACCAGAGGCCCTCTGAGCGAGTCTTTAGTAGCCCTTTTTCATTCTAGCAGATCACATTATTTTTAGTTACTTTCAGTAATTACCACCCCCACCCCCCGAGAACGGCATTTTAGTGAGCGAGCCCCCATCGGCTCTCTCTACCAGCGGCTAACTGCTCCCCCTCCGCTATCGCTGCGTCCGCCTGCGTTTTAACGCTCTCGGATAATCCCGGGAGCTGAAGGAGGGGCGTCCGCGGGAATCTGCGTGTGACAGCTATGGAGAAGTTGCTGAAAACGGAATTGCAAACCTCTCTTCTGAAAGCACTTGGGAGCTCAGGAGGAGGGTGCATAAGCCAAGCGCAATGCTATGAAACCGACCACGGGCGAGTGTTTGTTAAAATCAACGGCCAACCTCAGGTTAACGACCATACCGAGTGCTATCTAGCCTGCACGGGAGAAAGGGATGGGGGGTGGGGGTGGGAATGACTTGGAAGCTGATGTTCTTTGAAATAAATGACATCTTTGTACTCCCCACCCTGTTAATTGCTCATATATTGGGTTTGGCAGAGGGGGCGGGGGGTAGGGTCCAAATGTTCCTATGCCGCGATTGCGTTTCTCGATGTCGCTCTAGAGCAGCTTCTGCGACCTTTTGATTTCAGAGCGGGCGGGGCAAGCAGGTTCTCCATCGCTGCATCTTAAAGTTTTTCCACCCTTTTAAAATTAGCGATGATTCTAAGAATTTGGAATGAAACCCTAATTAGGCCACTTCTGGTTCATATTTATGCGGTCCATTTTCAAACACTGGGTTCACAGTGCTCCTCTAAACCGAATCAAACACCTCTGAAGACAGTGGGTTTAGAAGGGGGTAACTCTGCTTGGGTACCTATTATGTTTGAGACCGCCTCTCGGTGGATCGGTCCCTTCCCAGACTGTCCTTTACAAACATTTTATATGAATTGTTGTGTGAATGTAAGTAATACCAGCATACATAGATTCCTGTTTTTTTTAAAATAAAAATAAAATATTGTGATTTATTTTCCCTATGCCATTCCTGAATTAAAGTGCTGATCCAGTCCAGAGAATTTCTAGGTAAACATTAATTGGATTACCAGCCACCGAGATGAGTTCAAAAGCACATGACAGCTGATAAGGTAGTGTCCAGTGGCCTGCTGACTCAGAGGCAAGGACATTTACTGGTGCATTTCTATTCCAGTGTCTGGGTTTATGCACATTTGAGCTCTGGAGGCACAATAGGCTACAGATCTAGTCTGCCTTTCTGAAAGATCAGGGCTTTTTTTCAGCTGGAACGCAGTGGAATGGAGTTCCGGAACCTCTTGAAAATGGTCACATGGCCGGTGGCCCCGCCCCCTGATCTCCAGACAGAGGGGAGTTTAGATTGCCCTCCGCGCCAAGCGGCTCGGAGGGCAATCTAAACTCTCCTCTGTCTGGAGATCAGGGGGCAGGGCCACCAGCCATGTGACCATTTTCTCCGAGGGCAACCCACTGAGTTCCATTACCTCTTTTCCCAGAAAAAAGCCCTGTGAAAGATTATTAACTTTTCCTCTATTTAAATTTTGAAGAATGGTTAAAGTTCTAAAAAAGTAAACAAACAAACAAAAATGCCTCTTGCAATCAGCTTCTTTGCAAAAACATCATTAACCAAATGATTGTTTGCACTCTGTTAACATTGTTCTTTCGGACCAGGCTAGGACCATGTTTGAGGGTGAAATGGCAAGCTTAGAGGCCATTCAGCAGACAAATACTCTTCGGGTTCCAAAGCCAATTAAAGTGATTGATCTTCCTGGAGGCGGGGCAGCATTTGCTATGGAGTACCTGAAAATGAAGAGCCTCAGCAAGTATGTTGGAATGTCACGCTATTATCCTGGTTAACGGGAGACATGATCCTCTTGAATGGTATTTGTTCTCAGGGGCAGAAATGATGCCAAGGTGTTAGAGACATTTATTTACTGTCTTTAAGTAACATCTCCCTGGAATTAAAATAAATGCAACCAGCCAATAAAGATCTTGTTGTGAAATATTACAGGGTGGGCCACGAAAATTTCAGTTCCTGGGGAGGGTATCTTCTTGAGGCAATTTCACATTATCCTTTTCAGCGCCGGATCCAGGCGTGCGGACGCCCAGGGCAAACCTTGCCAGGGCGCTGCGCGCGCGCTCCCGGCACTGCGTGATGACGTCACTTTTGTGATGTCATCACGCAGGGCGGGAGCCATGCGTGGCAAGCCGGCCGCTCCAGCGCCCGGTGAGCCATGGAACTGGCGGCAGCGCAGGCGTGCACTGGGGCGGCTGGCTGGCTTGCCGCGCAGGACCTCCCAGCCCTGCGCTCAGCCACCCCACGCAGGAAGCCAGCCGACAGCTCCATGGCTCACCAGGTGCTGGGGTGGCTGGCTTGCTGCGCGGCCAGTTGAGCGCAGGGCTAGGAGGCCTTCCGCGCAGTTAGCATGCCCCGCTGGCCTGTGCTGCCCGCGCGGCAAGCCGGCCGCCCCAGCACATGGTGAGCCACGGAGCTGGCGGCGGTGAGGGCATGCGCTGGGGCAGCTGGCTTGCCGCGCTGGTGACTGAGCGCAGGGCTGGGAGGTCCTGCGCGGCAAGCCAGCCAGCCGCCCCATCGGCGGGGCTGGCGGGGGTCTCCCAACCCTGCACTCAGCCTCCCGTGCAGCTGGCAGCCGTGCCCGGTGCCCCCTCTTTGGCAGCGCCGGGGGCAGGCTACCCCCTCTGCCCCCCCTCGATCCGGCCCTGATCCTTTTACAGGAAATGTGGGAGACTCATTTTTGGAGGGTTATACAATATTAATGGCTCATGCCCCTAAGGCGAAGAAGGGTGGGTATCCTACAGCAGAACTGACCTGTTTAATCCTATCTACTGGGGAGACAGAAAAGCTATATGCCTCTCCTTTTGACAATCCATTTGATGTTAAGAGAGTGATCCTTGATAAGTTTGTCATGCTATATTTTTCTCTTGACCCACCAAAGGGGTAGATGAAATATTAGAGAAGCTTAGTGATATTTATATAGATAGTGATTTCCTTGTGGCGGGGGAGTTTAATGCTTGTATTGGTCTTAATCAGTGCTTTTTTTCTAAAAAAATGTTTAGGGGTACTCTCAGTTTGACTCAAGAAAAATCACCATTTTATAGTTCAAATCGGAAAAAATAAATGCAGTTAATGGACAAAATTACCAAGAACATGCTCACTCTTCACGTGGTTAACTGAAGACGGGACCATGTGCCCACTCTCCACATGGTCTACAGCAGACGCTGTATCACACAACACCGTTGTCGCATTTGTTTTTACAGAGTCATCATTCACTTTACACTTTGCTGGCTGTGATGATGTAAAATAGTTAGTAATTTTCCTACTCATATTGAAATACTGCCATTCAATGAGGCTATAGGCCAAACTTTCATCAGTAAAACACCACACTACCTCACAGATTAAACACTCGCTTCCATCTGAGACTCGGGAAACACCATGAAAGGAAATGATGTCAGAAGACTGTCGGCGATGAGAAATATGGGTATTGCCAACCAAGCCCCTCTATAGTGACACATGCGCACAACCAAAGAGTTTTGGTATAGACAAACTCTTTGCACTCTTTGCACAAAATGTACACAAATACACAAATTGGTCGCCACCATCGGGGGGTAGCAACAAGACTGACCAATCACTGTGCTAGATTCCAACTACCAGAGCTCCAAGTGGCTTAGAGAAGACTTGTTTGTATTTGTCTGCACCCTAATGATCAGCGATTATGCCAGCGATCTCGGTGGCGTGTTCGATGCTCAAAGACGCTCCTAGTGAGTTTAAATATAACTAAACATCTTTGTTGCCAACATACACTACATAAATATCCATAATATGTTTGGAGTTGGTTTAGCTGGAATTCCAACATTTAAAAATTTTTACTTTCTCCCATTAGATTCACAAAATGTTTAGGGGTATGCGTACCCCCGTGTCCCCCCAGAAAAAAGCACTGGTCTTGATGAAGAATGGTTAATGTCTTGTGGGATAGCTGATTGTGATAGAGAATCAATGGGATATAGAATCGATTTCTTATATGATAGACATTCAGTGGACATGAAAATCAGCTTGTCTGGTTGGATGTTATTTGACTTGATAATGGGTATTTTAAATGGGCATAAAGGGATTGATGATTTGGGGGATTTTACTTGTGTGACAACAACTAAAAGAGTAAGTTTGATTGCCTATGTTTTTGTTTCCCTGGCTTTAGTTGCTGACATTAGGAAACTTCAGGTTGAAGATTTTATAATCAGAGATAATTTCCCAATCTCTCATCAGATTAATATTATGTTTTACTGCCTTGTGAGAAGGAAATTTTGGTTCTGCCTGCAGCTGAACTACTAAGATCAACCCCTTGGTCCCCATTAGTAGAAGAAAGAGTAGCTAATATTATGAACTGTTTTCAGCTAGGGACTTTCTTTCCTTGTATCTAAACTTGCAGGGATTAGATTATCTCCCAGAGTTACTAGTTCAACCTTTAATTTTTGTTGAAACCTGCCTTTGTGGCATGACTATATAAAAATAAATATTATAGAATGAAAAATCATTGGTTTGATAAAAAATGGAACCAACTAATAAATTACAACAAAAAACCCAAAATAAATGCAAGGGAATTCATATTCATGTCAGATTATGGAATGACTTCAGTGAAGGTATGGCAGCAAGGAACCTCTGTCTTTATGAACTTTAGCAACGCGTATTCTGTATTTGGACAATTAGAGGCATCTGATTTGAGAGTATCCGTACAATTTAATCTGTCTTTATGGATTGGCTTTCGGGGAATATATTAAGCCAATTGATACTATTGTTTTTTTCATACGGTATCTGAAATCTATGGACTTTTGTTTGATGTGTGTTTGCCACTCAGTTTTGACTTAGGTGTAGGAGTAAGTAATGAATTACTTGTTTTCTGCTCAATAGATTACTGCACACTTGACGTATCATGTTTGATGCTTTTTTGCACAGTTTTGAAGGGAGCTCTGACTCTTGAAATCTCATACTCTGGAAATCTAGTTGGTCTTTAAAATTCTACTGCAACCAAATTTGATTTTCTAATTTTTGTAATCTTAGCCCAATTGCATTGCTTATTAGATCTCTTATGTTATTTGATTACATTGTTTTAAATCATGCATTCCACTTTAAGTCTCAATGAGTAAGACAGATATCTGTAGAGCATACAGCAGCTTTCCCTGCCCTTTCCTTGGCTCAGCCCTTCATGGTTGCCATATCTTCTGAACAGCTTTTTTCATATGAGGCACTGTTTTACTTGCTTTACATCAGTCAATTATTATTAACAGGAACACCTGGCTTGATGATTTACATTTCTTAATAAACTATATTGAAATTCACCGACTCTATATTCTCCCCATTTATAATTATCACACATATATTCTGTTTGGGGCGTCTATATATGTTATGTTCGAGTAATCTTTCTGTCCTGCATACAGGTAACTTTGGCCTTTCCCCAGTCTATAAATAGCGCAAGACTCACGGAAGGATGCTGGCTTCCTCGTGCGATTTTTGACGCCATTCATTTACAAAATGCCACAAACGTGATTTATGGAGTTTTGTAAACAGATGGTGCTAAAAATCACGCGAGGAAGCCAGCAGCCTTCTGTGTGTCTTGCGCTATTTATAGACAGTGAGGAAATGGCCTTTGACTGGGTTTGAAATGCCTTAATATCCTGATGCTGAGTCTTGTTTCTTTGTTCTTCCAGATATTCAGCAAAACTTGGAGAGCAAGTAGCAGAACTTCACCTTCATAACCAAAAACTTGGAGAGAAATTAAAGAAAGAAGAAAGCACAGTTGGTAGGGTATTGGTACAGAATAGTGGTTATAAATTTGTAGTAATCTGTCCTCCGGGAGATAATTGCTGTAATGCAAACAAAGTTAGTTACAATTAAATTTCACACAACCAGTATTCTGTTGATTTGCAGTTACACCTTTCTAAGTCCATTGACTGACTAGGATTGCACTGCAAGGCTGTAGTGTTTGGATACCACTATATTTAAAATAGTTACAGATTTATAAATATGCATATTGTTATTGTAGTCCTCTTATCATAGTTACATATTGTCCATAGATTGGCATATAGCAGTGTTTTTTAAAGAATTAATTCTTCTGTATATCACTCTATGTTTGAGCAAAACACAACCAAAACAAAAAATTAGACAACCAGGCTGTACACCATTGAATAGGCGACAGCTTCTTGTCTTACAAGTCATTTGCTGCCAAAAATTATTTCCACGAAATAAACTTTTACTTTCAACTTGGAGATTATTCTCCATGTATCTCTTGCTGCTGCTGCTGCTGCTGCTGCAGAGGCATTCATAGCGGCAACGGAGTATCCGCATGGAAGTTTCCCTTGCACTTTCCTTACCCCATCTTTCCATGGCGGCCACTGGAGGACTTTTTCGGGCTTTTTTCAACTGGTAATAGGTATATGGCTATTTTATAACAATGTATTGCAACAATGTACTCATTCCCACATTTTTTAAAGGTATCTAGCTCCTTTGATTGCAAAGATACAAAGATAAATTTGCCGCCAATCCCTTTCCCCTTATAACTCCACCACAAGCAGTATACACTTGTTTATACCTCACACTGAATCAATGGACCATTAGTCCATCCTTGTCTACTGAGATTGGCAGTGGCTCTCCATGGCGTCTAGTAGAGGTCTTTCCTATCACCTATAACCTGGTCCTTTTAACTGGAGATGGCAGGAACTGAACCAGGGACCTTCTGCGTGCCAAGCAGATGCTCTTCCACTGAGTCACAGCCTCTCTCTAGGCATTACTTTTTTTTTAAAAAAAAAAAATGAAAGCTGGGAACAAGTACATTGTGATTGTTAATAGCAATAGAGGTATTACTGCTTTTTTTTAAAGCCTGACAAAAGCTGGTTTGCGGTGGTGGAGATATCTGCCGCAGGTGCCAGTGTGGACAGGACCTGAAATAATGTGTACCTTCCTGTCTGTATGGTGTCCAAAGGCATTGTGACTGCAACCTGAGAGCCATGTGGCATTGTGGTTAGAGTGCTGGACTAGTGTCTGGTCAACCCAGGTATGAATTCTCACTCTGCCGTGGGAGATTGCTGGGTGACGTTGCAGCCTAATCTACCTCACAGAGACGCTGTGAGGATAAAATGGAGGGGAGAACAATGTAAACTGCTTCAGGCTGCCGTTGGGCAGAAAGGCAGGGTATACGTGAAGTAAACATATAAATAAATTGATGTTTCCAAAAAGATTTATCAAACTAGGTTAAGGGAAGATTGCAACAAAGCAGTGTGAGTGTATGGACCAAGACTTGCTGAGGACATCACGTGGATCCTCCTGAAACCAGTGCTGCAGCAAGGATATTCAGGTGGAGCAAAACACCTGTGTAGAGACAGCCATTGTTGCTGCTGCTGCAAGAAACCCCACACAGACAACTATTTAGTGTCAGAGGGGGAATATCTGCTCTATGGCTTTGCCATTTGCACTCTTAATTTGAGAAATTTTATTTTATTTGTCAGGAAAGGGAGCAGGTTTGAATGAACATCATTATGTGGATAAGTTTGGATTCCATATAGTCACCTGCTGTGGCTATATACCTCAGGTAGGCTTCCCCATTTACACTGAATTTAGAATGTTAGAAACCACCATTAATAGATTGTGATTGATAGCAATTTAACTTGCTTTAATCAGCTGTTCCATTTTTCACTTTTCATCTAAGACTTTTGCTTTCTGTAACTCAATATGGAATTTAAGTGTTCACTAATTTTATTAAGTAACCGAAATATCCACTGTAAAATGTTTGTGTTAAATTAGAAACTGCCACACTCCCGAAAGAATGATAGTATACTTATCTGAATCACAACAGCCAGAGATTTTTGTGTTGTCTGTAACTGATAATGAAAAAGCTTTATTACTAGCAACATGCTTGGCAGTACACAAATTACTTGAGGTATTGTCATAAGATTTTATACCTATGAGGAAAAGGGATACCTGGAAAGGATTAGCCAAATGGATTGAGGATAGCTTGTTTAGCCATCAGTTGAAAGGTCCAGAGCTTGCAACTTTGCTATTCTAAAGGCTCTATGGCGTTTTCTTCACAGTGAATCCTGAGTTTATTTTGTAGGTGAATGAATGGCAAAGTGACTGGCCCACTTTCTTTATACGCCATCGACTCCAAGCCCAAATGGATTTGATTGAGAGAGATTATGGCGACAGAGAGGCAAGAGAACTGTGGTCTCGACTAAAGGTAAGAAGGAAAAACCAGAAGGCAACATTGGAAGAGGCAGAGTTGAGTGTACCAGAGCAAGATATGGGTCCAGCACCTTGGCTTGTTTTCCTGTTTGCACTTTTCTTTAGTAAGTAGGCAATGTAGAAGGAAGACCCAAAGCCTGTAATAAAACATATCAGGGGGGATGTAAAGAAAAGGTGAAATTGGAAACTTAGCGTGAAGGGAGACTGGTACACTGAAGATAATTTCAGGTGGGTTGGTCTGTAGTAGGAGAGCAAGAATTGGGTCCAGCAGCACCTTAGAGACCAGCTAGATCTCCAGGATATCAGCTTTCGAGTGGCTACATTATGGACAACAGCCAGGTGGGATAGAGTCTTGTAAGAAGAAGGGGAATTGGGTGAACTTGAGGGGAAAAAAATTGTGGGATTCGTCTCCAGGAAGTTGGATCCAGTAACACTTTTCTGCTAAGACTTCCATTGACAGAGAAAGATCTCTTTCATCAGTGATGTTAATCTCAGTGCTGCTAGATCAAACTTGGCAGAAGGAAATCATATTCAACTTGAAATATACAAAATATATACTTTGGGGTTAATGTAGCAATGTTCAGGACTTTGTATACATTTGCATTCATTATTTTGAGGCCCTTTATTTTTCTCTTTCTGCTTCTTCTCATTCGGTAATTTTCTGATGTTTAAAAACTTACACTTTTCACAGCCGAAGATTCCAGAGATGTTTTGTGACTTGGAAATTGTCCCTGCCCTCATTCATGGGGACCTGTGGGCAGGAAACGTAGCTGAAGATGATTCTGGCCCAATTCTCTTTGACCCTGCTTGTTTCTATGGCCACTCAGAATTTGAACTTGCCATTGCTTTGATGTTCGGTGGCTTCAGCAGCTCTTTCTTCTCTGCTTATCACAGCAAAATCCCCAAAGCTCCAGGCTTTGAGAAGCGCAACAAGCTTTACCAGTTATTTAACTATATTAACCACTGGAATCATTTTGGAACAGGCTATCGAGGATCTACTATTAATGTAATGCGGAGACTTATAAAATAATTCTCAAATAGGCCTTGGAAATGGTTATCATGCACACTGAGTTCCCCTGCTTGAAATCAGAATACCTGTTTCAGAGAATGTGGGAGGGCGACCTGGAAGTTATAAAAGGCAAGTGTTAAGATAGCATTTGTACATGGTTGATTCCTCACAAAATGCTTGGTCTTGTAATTTCTGTATTCTATAATTTTAACCAGCATATTAATAACTGCTTTAATAAGGAAGAAAAACCAATGTACAATTTGTTATTTGAGAGAATTAATTCTGTAACAGATTTTTAGCCAGTATAAGCACTGTCCACTAGCTAGCCAAATGCTTTATTATGGTTCTGTTGCAGCAATCTAGTCTCATTATTGAATCTTAGTGTTCAGCCAGTCCTGTTTTGGGATTTCAAGAGCAACACGATAATTCCAGAAGATTCAGAGGCTAAATCCACTGTCCACAAACTAGAGCCCCTTTGAACATGTGAGACTGCTTGCATGAATGCAGTCTGGGGTTCCTGACTTTCCCCCCTCACTAACGGCAGCTCCTTGCACTGCGTCACAAACTGATTTTAAACGTCTTACCATTTCAGAAGTAGCCTGTCAGAGACAGCTGGCTCCCCAGTGCTGTTTTATGTATACAGTTCACCCTGTAGACTTTGGAATTAAAACCATAAGGAAGCACCTGAGAGACCAACAAGATTTTCAGGGTATAAGCTTTCAAAAGCCAAAGCTCCCCTCTTCAGATACCATCTTGAAAGATTATACTCCGAAAATCTTGTTGGTCTCTAAGGTGCTACTGAACTCAAATCCTGTTCTACTGCAGACCAACACAGCTACTGCCTAGCTGAAATCATGATATACAGTCTGAAACTAATTTATTTTGAAATGAACTTCAATAGGCAGTATAAAGCTAAATATGGCGATTGTAAAATCTTCATTTTCATTTGAAACGAAACACGCATATATCAAAGCTTTCTCTTGTCTGTATCTGACCGAGCTTGCATAGTGGCTTGTAATAGCTTGGCAAGTGTGGAATAAGCAGAAGGGCGTAATAGCCTTTCCATTCAATTCCATTCCTCTTCAAGAGAACCACTTAACTTGGAGGAAAGCTCCTCTGACTGGACAAAGACATCTGATTTTGCTGAGTGAAGTGCCAGGATACAGGGCATACAGATATGAAGCAATATTCATTCTTTAACTGAATTTTATATATCCTTCCTTCGCCAAATTGAAATGCCCAAATACTTTGAACTGAGCAGAAGGCAAAACTCCTGCAGTCTGAGCCCAGGCACCTGGCTTTTTAGAAATTAAGACTGCCCCGTTGCTTTTGAGAGACAGTAAAACCTGCTTGAAACCTTTGAAAACTTTTAACATGTGCTTGTGTTCCCATATAACTGCTAAGCCTTATTACAATATTCTGTACCTGTTAGTAATGAGAAAGAGAATGGCAAATTTATAGTCTGAGACTTGCTATGGGAACACATGGTCTCCCAACAGTTGTACCAACATATCATTCCCATGAAAATAAGTAATTGAGGGTACACTGCAACAGTATTACGAGCATCAAAGGCAGATATTTCAGTGCAAAAAAATTTTCGGCTGGGTTATGTGGCATTATTATCAAAGCTAATAAGGGTCTCTTTGTTTATTGAGTGGTGTAGGTAATGCTAGTCACACACCTTTGTTAATTATGTGGTTCTTCCCCAAGTCTTCATGTCAGGGAAAGCATAAATACAGTCCTATTCATGTTAGTTACTGTCTCTTCTGGCTAAGTAGCATCTCTTGGAAATGCAACAAATACATTAGAGACATTTATTGTACCTGATCTCCAGCTATGGTTTCCCACAATTCTTCTTGTTCAGTCATTCGGGCATTCTTGGTTTTTTTACAAACACTTGCATTTATTCTAAAATTCCAGGGCTTTTTTCTGGTAAAAGAGGTGGTGGAACTCAGTGGGTTGCCCTCAGCGAAAATGGTCACATGGCTGGTGGCCCTGCCCCCTGATCTCCAGACAGAGGGGAGTTTAGCTGGCGTGGAAGGTAATCTAAACTCCCCTCTGTCTGGAGATCGGGGTGGGGCCACCAGCCATGTGACCATTTTCAAGAGGTTCTGGAACTCCATTCCACCGCGTTCCAGCTGAAAAAAAGCCCTGTAAAATTCTATCTTCTCCCTTCCCTAGACTAAACACTGCATTCAGGTTATACTTTGTAGCAGTAGATCACTGTACCTGATGACCTTTCTCTAACAGAAAACAGGGATATTTATAAAAATTAAACAAATATATATTAGAATAAATGTATAATAGTTATAATGAAACAAATATACGTGTTTCAAGAAGAAATGAATACTAGCCATTTCCTGTCATGCTTGATAGTTAAATTAATGCAGTTGCATAACATCTATAGTTATTAACTGAAAGGGAAGTTATTTTGTTATTGCTATTTTGCTAAAGGAACTGTGACATCCTTGTGACAAGCATTTTCCTCTCATTTTGTAAAACCAAATCGGAGATAATAAAGTACATGAATAAACTCACAAATATTCCACGGATCAGGCCACTATCCTATGCCTCTTAAAGGTCTGCAATTAATGACCAAAACATGTTAGAACTATTATAAAATGAACTCACATTTCTTTAGTGTTAATACTGTGACAGTCAAATCTGGGCAAAATTTTGTCAATGTATTTAATCACCATCATCATCACAAATTTTCCTTTTTATGACTTAAATGGAATGTAGAAATGATCCTTGTTTATGCTAGCAAAGCAGGATTTAGAGCACTCACAATTTTTTTTAATTGTATATTTTTTGTGCATTTCCTTCAAAACATCCTTATTCCCGTACATATATACCCATTGCCCTCCAACCCCTCTCCATAAGTTCATATACAGTTTCTATATCTTCGGCAGAAGTCCCTTGTAAGAATCATTCTTCTATTTATCTTGTTTCTTCACATCCGGATAAGAGGAGTTAGTCTCTGAGTCCTCTCCTTCTTCTATTCCTCCTTGATTCTCCTTCCTCTTCCTCCTCACTTAATTCATCGCCGAAGATATTGTATCCTATAGCCGGGGAGGGTTGAGAGTTTTAGTGTATTTTGGATGACTATTTCCCATTCAAGTTATTCATCTGTATTTCCATACCCTTATCCCTCCCGCCCTCCCTTTAGCTACTCATCCTTTCCAGCCAGGGGCACAAGCTTAGGAGCTTCCACCGAACGTCCCGTTGTTGACCCTCCATGACCCATTTTAAATATAAATGCCATTTTTCCTTAATCTTTCCTATTCTTAATTCCCATGACTCATCCTGATTAATTATGGCTATAATGTCTGATTGAATGTATTCAAATAAATAGAGCGCTCACAATTCATATCATAGCAAACGTGAGTACATTACATAGAATTTGAAATAATGTTGCTGTGCCATACTTGTTCTGTATACAATATGAAATTAAAGTGGAATCTGAATAAAATGCTGTATTTGCTTGCAGTGTTTGGAATTATGGCTTTTCTGTACTGATCTTAGCAGTTCTAGAGCCCTACAACTGCTTCCTCTTCACATACATATAATTCAAATGAAGGAAAAAATTGCTGAAGTCCAAGCTGTCTGCCAGAAAAACCATGGAGAACAAAAGAAAGAACATAGCTTTGCAGGCACCTAAGAATTGCCTTGTTGGATCCGATTTTGGCAGTCACATCAGTGAGAAAAATCTCTTGCAGGCACTCTTGTACATAAAACTCTCAACTATTCCCATGGAACACTCTTTCTCAGCTTTGGCCACCCACGTTCTTCACAGAAACAGGAATATTATCCAAGATACTTCTGAAAATAAGAGTGCATTTCTGTTAGCATCAGCAACTGCTACCAGTTACTACACACTTCAAATTAAGGACAAGGGGGCCTCCCATGCAAATTAAATGCCATTGCTCCTATTCAGGCTTATGCCTCCTTTAAAAATAAATAGTGCAGCCCTAAACAATTACTCCAGTCTAAACCTGTTGATTTCAGTGGATTTAGACTGGAGTAACTCTGCTTAGGATTGCACAGTAAATCTTCCATTTCCATTATGAAAATAAAAAAAATTCTTAAAAAAATGTGTTATAATTAGGGTTGCCAACTCCAAGTTGGGAAATTCCTGGAGATCTGGGGAGGGGGGGTGAAACCTGGAGAAAGTGGGGTTTGGGGAGGGAAAGGACCTTGGCATGGCATAATTCCATAGAGTCCACCAGCAAAAGTAGCCATTTTCTCCAGGTGAACTGACCTCTGTGGCCTGGAGACCAGTTAGAATTCCAGGAGATCTCCAGCCACTACCCGGAGGCTGGCAACCCTAGTTGTAACAGTTGCGTCACACCCTTTAACCTTTATTTCGCGACGGAGCTGACCATGCCCGCTTACGCTCACGGCGGGGTTTCAGTTTCCCAGCGGTGCCTACTTGGTGACCACCGATACTTTTGAAAACTATTGCTATTTTTATTTTTACGGCGCTATTTTATTGCATTCCACCTTCCCCTTTCCAGTCACGCGCACAGAAAGCTATGCTTTTGGTCTAGATACATGATGAAAAATCTACATTGGGGCAGCCGTAAAAGATGAGAAGCCCTTCCGGTTGAGACGGGGGGGAAAATTCTTCGTTTCCCTCCTACCCACAGCCGGTCCGGGCTGCCCTGCTTCCCTTCCGAGCCGCCAGCCAACTGCGCCACCCTTAGCCTGACTCCGCCCCCTCTTGCCCGCATAACTCTGACGGCTGAGCAATTTTGTCCCTCGTAAGTAGCCGTAGTGCAGAGGTTTGGCTTTAATAGGCGGTCGCGAGGAGTGTGGTTGCTACGGTAATGGGAGGTTTCTTGAACTGTTTGAGGGGCAGCGAGGTAGGGTTTAAGGAGGGGAGACTAGCAGGGGAGGGCATGGAGGGAGTGGGGGTCCCGAAATAGGGACGGGCGGCCGTGAGGAGCCCGTTATGGGGCCGGGTGGAAAACGGGAAGGATGCTGGAGGGGGAAGTAGAATGGCGGGTGCATGTTTGTGACCAGTATGAAATTATTTGGGGGAAAGGACGCGAAGTGTCTCTAGAAAGTGCGTTGCGTTGGTCTACATTTGCAAACCCAGCCCATACCTTCTAATCTGTGTTCAATGCTACACTAAAGCTTGGCCATGGAACAGATTTTTAAAAATGGAAGTAGGGAGACTGACTGAGCCTGTGCAGGATATGCTGTGTTCAGTGATGGCAACTGGTCCATCTGTTTTAGATTAGAGGGAAGGTTTCCAGGTCTTATGTATGTGGTTTACATTCGGGTTGAGTACCGGCCAGCTGTAGTAGCCCAATACATTTCTGTTGAGAGAGGGTAATTAATTCCTCAAGCAGTCTTGATGATGCACTTTTTGCATATTACATTCAGTGAGGGTTCATTTAGATTTTTTGAAAAAGTCATACTAAATAGAAAGCCAACTCTTTTGTTGGTTAATTCTTACAAAGATGTGTTAACTGTCATGATCTAGCTTGGAATGAACTCCAAACTTAAGTGGGCCTAGCATTATTCTGTGACAAAGTTTTAGCCCCAGAGGGATGGAGGAAATGTTTCTTTTGGAGTTTAGCTGCATCCACACTGCTAGGAATCTCCATTTTCCTGTCATGGGCTGCTGCAAAGGCAGAGGTGTTCACAATTGCAATGGAGCATCAATAATTGCTAGATCACTGTAACATAATTATTCCTGTGATGTACTAGTTTTCTTAATTTCCTAGCTTTCATTAAAAAAAAGTAAGTCTCGAGCCATTTTCTTCAGGGAAATACACATATCTGTTCAAGAAAGGGAGTTACAGCCTATTTTTTAAAAGAACGAAAGCTGGGGATTCTGAGGAACTGGTATATGGTGGTAATAAATCATTATAATGTTACGATGATTTAACAATTACCAAGTTTTTAAATGTTTTCCAGTGGTGTAAGGGGATATGGCAACTATGAAAGGAGTTGCTGAAGCAAGGAACTTGTTGCTTATATGGGCAGGACCTTAAAAATGCTTTCCTTCCCAACCACGCAGCACACAGAGGTGCTGTGGCTGCGGCTTCCTCAAATATATTGTATTAAACCATGCTTGATAAAGATCAGAGCATATCAGGAAAAAAACCTGGAAAGTGGATAATTAGGGAACAATATCATATGAATGCACCCTGAAAAACTGAACAAATTTGGATATAAAAGTGGAGTAAAATCTCCTTTATGGATGCAACCAGGATTGGGGACAGATAGGAGTTGAGGTTTGATAAAGCACATCTTAAACTTGTGATACAGTAAGATAAAGGGTTTCTGTTTGCATTTTCAAGGATATTTGGGGAGCTTAAGCACATTTAAATCCAACACAGAATTAGGTGCATTTAAATCTAGAATCTTTAACTTCTGCATTGGATTGTGACTACTATGTGTGAGAAGTGAGACATATTTAATAGTTTGTCACAGTTAATGCTGATTTACCATTGGTTTGCCAGAGAAGAAACCTTTATTGGAGCTGGAGATGGTTTTAAACGAAATGAATGGTGATGGGCCTGAGCAAGAGGATAATCTGTTCTGCGAGCCTGATGTCATTGCCAGGGGAAACATACTTGAGAGTTTTACAGAAAAAAAAGAAGCACAGGAGTTGATTAACAACCTCAGATTAGTGCATGATGGTTTGACATTGCAAGAAACAGCAATTCAAAAATTTACAGGTAAGTAGTTTTGCCTTTGATATGTACCACTGATTTTGCAACAGTTTATTTAGATTTAGATAAATACCTAAGAGTGACAAGAATGTTCTGGTTCAAATCTTGCCTCGTCCAGGAGGTTAGTCTTAGCAGTTTTAGGCAAGCTAATAGCCCTCTGTTATCCTGTCTGCAGTATGGAGACAATAATCTATTTGTTATTTGAAGAGACATTTTTTTGATGGCCACCATGATCCATTGATAGAATGTTACATGTCAGAGATGATCCAAATGTGCTAAGACTTGTATTTGGTATGTTCAAAAAGAAGTCTTCTGGCATGTTAGAGCAGGGCTTAACAAATCACAGGTGCCAGGTTATCATGGCACCTAAAAATTTCATCGAGGAGCTTAGTATTTTCAGCATGGATTTTATTGCATTGTGTCCTAGTGGTCCTCAGGAGAAGTAGACTTACTATTTTGCATCAGTATGTTTCACTATATAACGTAGAATACATGTTCATGAAGTTGATGTCATTGCTTGTTTATGTGTTAACTTTACACCATTCAGTTGTGGTAGATCAATTCATTTCTTAATCAGTTGCTTTCTAGACTGGCTCCAATATTCAATTAAACCAAGTTTTAAAAAGCAATAATGGAATTATGAGGTGAGGAGAAATTAGGTTAGGATTTGCTGTTTGCTTTTTGTTGTGATGATAACAGACATGGCAACCTTATATTTATTTATTTATTTACTGCAACAATTTTGTCATAGCTTTAATCAAATTATGAGCAATTGTGAAGAGTTTAGGATAGGTTTTGTGGTAGAACTGATTAGAAAATGTGGTTATTAAGATACAGAACTTTGAAGGCTAGAAAATAAGTCTTGATCCTAAATTTTTCAGCTGTTTCCCAGAGCCAAAGGATGTTTGTCGAGGCTTGTGTAAGCTAACATATTTATAGCAGAATCCTAAGTAGGTCTGCTCAGAATCCTACTTCTGTCTACTCAGTTGGGCTTAATCCCAGGAAAGTGTCCTTAAGTTTGCACTGTTATTGTAACAAAAGAGTTGTCATCAGATGCATGGTGAAACCTCACTTGGCACACATGCGCATGCACACGTGTGAATAAAGAAGGAAAACATAGTGGGTTAAAAGGCTGTAAAATGCAAAAATGTGACACTAACATGAACTGAAGTTCAATTCATGAATTGTGAAGTCACAATAATTGTAAATTGGTATTAACCCAGTTTTCCTAGTTACATTGTATAATTTTAACATCTGTGGTTTGTGAGAAATGGCTTATCTCTGTTTAAGCCTAGGTTAATAGTAATTAACATATTGATGACTTTTAATCAGGGTTGCCAGATTTCTCCTATCTTTAAACCAGAGGGTGTGGGGAGCTACAGACACCTGGACATGTGTGCCCACATCCCCAAGCAATGACAGTATTTCTGACACAATCCAGAAGTACTGGGTCATTGTAGGGGCTGATTCTTTAAAAATTGGCCCTGCCGTGTCCCATCGCTTCTGGGTCGCACCAAGAATAGTGTCATTGTCAGGGGATGCAGGGGCTCACACACACTTTGCATTCATGCCTGCCGCTCTGTCTCCTCCTCTCCCATTCCTGTATACTCCCCCCCCCCACTGGCCAGGTAAGTGGGGCAGAGGATGGAGAGGGGGTGGGGGGATTTCCTGCCATGGCAGGGGATCTGACATCTCTACTTCTAATTCAGTAGCAGAAGAATGGTCAGCTGCAGAGTGTCATGGTAGATCACACTGTTCTTCCATTAGTTTCAGAGTGTTTGCCACTTTTTCTTGTAGCATATCTTTACCTATCAGGGATCTTCAAATATTTTGTTGTACTTGGACTGCCACCTAGTGATTGTTCAGTTTTGTACAATAAAAATACATTGATAATAATAACTGAATGAGTATACTTTCACACAGTTACATTGGTGCAAGTTCAGTTTGTCTAACAGAGATAGGTAATAAAGTCGCATTAGCCTTTGCTGTCATATTCTAATGCTTAGTGCATGGATATAGAAATGGCACAAAGAGGAGGCTTTTTTGTTATTCTGGAGCTGCAATACTGGACTGCTTTAAAGTCCTTTTGTGTGGTGGGTCTGTAAATTTAGTGTCACAGGGGACTGCTAGAAGTTGTCATGGTGCTTAAAATCTCTCTAGATGTTACACTGGGCCTCCTTGGAGAGAGATACTTTGTCTAGTTCCAGTAATAGGTTAGGAGCCTGAAAGTAAGGGAAATGTATTTCCCTTCCCATTAGGTCGTGCTCATTCCCTGAGTCCAAGCCAATTTAGTAATGGGTTGGGGCTGAAGAATGAGGTGGTTAGGAGGGGGTGAACTTGCTCTCCCTTGCTTGTTTTGGGACCCACCACGTGGGCTTTTGCTCAAGTTGAAGGAAGCCAGGATTTAAGCCTGATTTAATCACTGGGATTCATTTTAAATGGTGCAGGCTTATTAATAGATGTAACTGTTATATGCTGTTTAGAAAAGCTACAGTATTTTCAGTGTAGGAATGTGTACACAACTGACTTCTAGAGTAATCATTTAATTTTATATTCAGCTTTATTGTTTATTAACATTAGTAAACTGATGATATCTCCTGAATGTGCTTTTATCTTTTAGTTATAATGAACAAGTACCAAGAACAACCTCACCTTTTGGACCCACATTTAGGTAGGTTTTGTTTTGTTCTTTCATACACATGTACAAAATGTCATCGTTTTAGTCCTGATGTACCATGATTGAAGAAGTTTTGTATGGTTGTTAAGAGATGACCAACTTCTTCAACCTGGGGCATTTGATTATCTGGGTGATGCTGCCTGGGATCTCCCTTCCCAGCAATTTTTGCCGTACGCGTCCCGTCTCAAGATGGTGCTGGAGATGGGTCCCTAAAGGGTGAGAAGCAGAGTGAGGAAGAGAATCTTGGTGCTCTTATTTGCAGGTATTGCTTCCCCCCAGAGCCTACTGCAGTGGCTTGTTGTCCTTCACATCACTCTTCTTTCCCAAAGAGAGGATCATTGCTGGATTAAAAGCACCACACAACCCTCTTTTGTGCTGCTTGCATCCAGGATAGTGTCAAGAGACCAGCACTGAACCTGACTTAAAAGAGAGCAGCACAAAAGGGCATTCGGTGGTGCTTCCAATCCAGCGTTCACCCTTCTTTTCAGGAAACGAGAGATCACAACATAACTTTGAGTCATGGTAGAAAGCTCTGGATTCTCTTAATTCCCAAAGGGGTGTCTGCAAGCAGGGTGGTCTCCTGCCCTAGATGCTGATAGGGACATAAAACCATTTCCTAACTCTCAGGCAGCCCACTTGGTTATAGACCAGCCTTCTATTCCTATCTGTGACAAGATTTTGTGTGTAAAGTGAGAGGCATTACTGCTGGGTAACAACCAGTGAGGCACTTTCTGCAGGATCTGACTGGGGCAGTGTCAGGAGGGGCTAGGAAAAATGAGAGTTTGGGTCTGGATGTGCATGCCACATACGAACTCTTTGAGGTCTTGCATTTTTATACACTCTTAAAAATAGATTATAGGTAGCCAGTTAATCTATAGAAAAAAAGTTAAAACAGTAGTTGCGCAGTACATTTCTATCAGTGCCCATTAAACCATCGCAGAACAGTGAAGAAGCTTTTATGTTTCCCCAAATTCTTCATTAGATTAGATGTTCAGTATGAAAAACAAAAAGGGATAGGGAAGTTCACTGTGTGATGGAAATGGCTCTGATCTGCAGTTTGTATACATTAAAATTGAATGCAGGATAAGTCGCAGACTTAAGTGGATTAGATGATATTGAATGCAGAATAGATATCAAGATGTATAAAAAGTTACTGGGATAGAGAATAATAACGACAACAACATTTGATTTATATACTACCCTTCAGGACAACTTAATACCCACTCAGAATGGTTTACAAAGTATGTTGTTATTATCCCCACAACCAAACACCCTGTGAGGTGGGTGGGGCTGACAGAGCTCCAGAGAGCCATGACTAGCCCAAGGTCACCCAGCTGGCTTCAAGTGGAGGAGTGGGGAATCAAACCCGGCCCTCCAGATTAGAGTCCCGCACTCTTAACCACTACACCAAACTGGCTTTCTTAAAAAGAATTTGATGCATTTCTGTCTTACTGAAAAAATGTCTTCTAAAGTTGTCCTCATCAGTGATGCTTGCATGGCTTTTGCCTTAAAATGCATGTATATACAAAAATTATACAAGACTTAAATATTTTTGCAGACTAATTCTCCCCTCACCCCTTTTCCTCATCTCCTCTAGAATGGATGTTGACTTCACTATTAGATATTATCCGGGATGAGGCATCTCCACCTTCTCTAGTTCATCTGTCTTTCAAATTCCTCTACATCATTTCAAAGGTAAATTGCAGTATATTAGAAAAAGCATATCCACACTTATCCAGTGGTATTAAAATGATATGTGTGCTAAAACATTAACATATTAGAGGTATCTTAAGTAAGTGTGGCTACAAGAGACCTTTAAGGAGGAGTATCCATGGTATGAGTTCCCACCTGCAGTCTCAAGTAGTATAGCTTAGACCAGAGTTTATTATTTTGGTGAGAACTAGACCTAGTATGCTGGATGTTGATACAGAATTACACGTTAAGCTTTCTTTTACCTGACAAAATCTAGGTATGATTTCTTTAGATTTTGAAAAAATGCAGGTATAATATTTGGTACTACTATCCCTATCATGTCTTGAGTCAGATCCGGTGATGTGTTAGTAGAAGGTGCTGACAGATCTGCTAATGGGCAAAAATAAAAAGGAGAGCAATTTTGCCTCCCCACCACAGTCGTCGTTAGGTCATGTGAATCTTGAGATTCAGGAATAAGCTTTCCTGTGGTTGAGAAGGACCGCTGGAGAGAGGGGAACAGAGGAAAGATCCTCTCCTTGTGTCCACAGATTGCTGTATTCAACCCACTATATGCAAAATATTTTCAAACTTCCTTTGTTACAAAAACTGTGAAAGCATTATTCAATTTTTCTTACTAGGTGCGAGGGTATAAAACTTTCCTGCGACTGTTTCCTCATGAAGTAGTTGATGTACATCCTGTCTTAGATATGCTTGTACGTCAGAATCCAAAAGACTACGAGGTGAGTTGTTTGTCTTTCACACACCTAAAATAAAGCCGTAGAACTGTACATTAAGGAAAACAGGAACAGGTAAATGGGGTCTGGGTATTAACACATATTTGGCTAGAAGATGGCATTGTTGTGATTCACACTTGTTTCTGAATATTTGGATGTATGTGATTTTAAGACTGCAAGAAAATTTGCTTTAAGAGAGACAGAAATTCTCTATGGTTTAGAAAGCTTTTCTGTAGAAAGCCTTTATGGCTTTTTATACAATTTCTACCTTATTTTGATATGTGTTTTCAGATGTGTTTGGCCAGAAACACTGAGATGGGGTTTAGGTTATTGTCATGGTAAGCAAGCATTTTCATGGCAGGCAAGCGTTTTGAGTTCATCCATGTTTCGGTTAAATTTATATCAATGTTGTCTTTCCAAGTTCTATAAAATCATGGGGGAACCAACATATAAAGGTTTTAATTTTTTCCCGTCTGTCTTTTTTAAACAGTCTGGATATAGCTGTCACTGCTGCAGTCGTTCTGGTGACTCTGTGTAGGCCCTGGTAGCTGCGTGGAATGATGGACTGGCTGGGGTCATAAACAGAATTGCTCCTTGGCAACCTCTTCCATGCTCTGTGAGGCCCCCATCTCCCTGGTTTACCAGTGAACTGGGCAATATGAAGCAGAGTGGAAGATGACTAGAGTGATCTTAACGGAAGTCTTGGGATGAATCACATGTCAGAGCCCGTTTGCCAGCCTTTGAGGTGGCAGTGATGGCAGCAAATGAAACTTGCTTCACTGCCACCACTGTGTTAGCTGAATCTGATTCAGCTTGATTGTTTAAAACGGTTCATGACTTGTTAGTAATAATAATGTCTGCATGTTATGACTATTCTAGACAGATTAGTGCCCTACTCAGATTGGTGAACAAAGTCAGTGTTATCATTATCCTGGGATCCTAGCTGCTGGGAACATATGTTAGCTATTTTAAAACAGCTACATTGGCTGCCAGTTTGTTTCTGAGTAGGGGTGTGCACCAGAAAATTCAGATCTGGGTTTCAGGGATCCCCCAAAAATCTAGGGAAATCTGGAAAAGAGTATCTGATCTGTATCCAAGACAGATAAGAGAATCCCAGATTTTTCAGCCATTATTATCTATGGGGAAAACTCTGGAGGGCTGAGGGGGCATTTTTAAAGCAAACTCCACCAAATTTGCAGGGGACTACTCCTGACTATCCTCTAAAGACCCCCAAGTTTCAGGAAGCTTGGACCTCCAGTTCTATGGGTCTCTGAAGAAGGTGCCCCCAGGTTCTCTCCATTGTTTCCTATGGAGAAAACATTTCCAAATAGGCTCTCAGGCAGAAACACACAGGGGCAAGGCTGCCAGTGGCCAAAGGCCTCCTCCGAAATGCAAGAGGAAGCCCAACAGAAACAAACTGAAGCAAGGGAATGGGTGGAACCAAAGTGAGTTAAGGGGACCAACATCCAACCAGGGGATCCTGTCAAAACAGAGAATTCTACCCAAACCAAACTGAAGCAAGGGACACTATTGCAACTTAGTCCAACTGAACCAGTGACAGTCATAGAACCCAGGCAAAGAAGGAGAGCTCCTGCATGGACTGGCCTCTCCCGCCCCTCCCCCTCCTCCCCCTCCCCTTTTGGAAAAAAAGCAGGAGAAGCCCAGGAAGGAGCCAGCCAGAAGCTGAAGCCACATTTCCTGGATTTACCCAGATTTCTCCGGGGGTCTGGATCCGAGTTCCCTGATCAGATCAGGGATTCTCTGATTTGATTTGAGAAAGCTAGATTTGGCTGGATAGGAGCCCTGGTAATAATTCAGAAGGTTCTGCAAGCCATGCTTATTTTTCAGGGCTTTTGCGAGGATGTGAAGGACAGGCATATTTTAAGGGGGAGAGAGAAAGATTTTATCTTAGTTTTTAATTTGGAAATTATTTAATCATTTTGTAAGCTTTCTTGAACTATATGGAAAGGCGGGGTATACGTTTTTAAATAAAAGAATAAACATGGACTATGTATTTTATAGCTTGTTACATTTTGGCATAAAGAGAAAAAATGTTCTTCTATTCCCTTTTAGACCTGGGAGACGCGCTACATGCTTCTGTTGTGGTTGTCTGTAACATGCTTGATCCCTTTTGATCTGACACGGCTCGATGGAAATCTCTCCTCCCTAGAAGGTTGTACTCGAGTGCCAATAATGGATCGCATTCTCACAGCGGCAAAAGTGAGTACTACTTGATCTGTTCTGTAGCAGTGTTCTTGTGCTTATAGAAGTACAATGCATACTGTGTTTTGCCAAAGGTCTCTGTGGGCCAGTTGATATACAGCGTCATCCTAAGCAGGGTTACACCCTGACTTTGGCAGACTTATGGATGACACTGTGTGGGAACAGGGCCTTGAAGGTTTAGGTTAAAGTTCCACTGTAACTATTACCTTGTGTGCCTTTTGGCAAATCAGTATTTTTAATCTGATTGCTTTCTCTGTAAGATGGGTACAATAATTGCTCAGCCACAAGCTAAAGACAAGTTTTTAGAAGATACTTTATAAATGAAAAAAGTATAGCTATCTCTTTTGGAAAACATTATACACTCTTTTATAGTTAGGCTCAACCACCCTTCATTCTAAAGTCTTAAATGTAGTGTAGAATTGGATTTCCAACACTGTCCATTGCTTTTCCCTGTGATATCATCTGAGCGTCATCACCCCTGCTCCACTTTGTTAGCTACTGATCGTGTGGGAATGGGAAAACAAAATCTAATGCTTTACTCTTTCTCTGTCACTGGGAGAATTGTATGCCTTGAAGTTCAGGGCTCAGAAGCATGTTGGTAGCAGTGAGAGACAGGATACCATTGTTTCAGGTAGGAAGCCGTGTTGGTCTGCGGTAGAACAGTAAGATTTGAGTCCAACAAGATTTTTCAAGGGTATAAGCTTTTGAGAGTCAAAGCTTTGACTCTTGAAAGCTTATATCCTTGTATCTCAAGTGCATTCTAGATGCATGGGCTTTCTCTGTGGTGGCCCCCACCCTGTGGAACAGCCTGCCTGAGGAGGTCAGGAGAGACCCCACTCTCCTGGCTTTCCACAAACGATGCAAAACCGACTTATTCAAAAAGGCTTTTTATTCAAATGGGAGGGTCGTATTGTAGAGATGAGGTCTCAGATGCTTCACTAATGCGTTAGGGACCATAAACTTTACCACTCTGTTGCCTTGCATATTATCTGTTGCTTTGAATGCACTTACAAACATTGTATGTGCACGAAAGAGCTTCTTCAGTATTAATCTGGCAAGGTCTTCTAATTCAGTTTTGTTTTTAGTCTTATCTAGTTGTCAGTGACAAGGCTCGAGATGCAGCTGCGGTCTTGATATCAAAGTAAGTCCCTTATGCTGCTTACTGTCTTTTTGCTAGTTTCTGAAATACTATGTGTAACAATTTCAGGCTTGTATATGGATCAGACACCTGAATAGAGACTTCACTATGTCATGGCAGTTGATTATTCTTTGTTTAGGTGAGAGTGATAGTTGCTATATTAAACATTTCTGCCATATACACTGACTGTTTAAACATTTCTATGCTGCCTTTATGCTAGGACTTGGCATACAAAATGGCTCGTAAATCCATTTTTTGCAGTACCAGTTAAAATCTTCAAACAGCATCAGTAAGGGTAGTGGGGAGAAAAAAACCCATATGCAAAATTCACCCCTAAAGGTATGGCTGAACAAGGCATAGTTTGCCTTGCACCTAAAAGGTGGCAGGTGGTACTGTGAACTTCTTTGGGGAAGGGGTTTTGTAGGAGCAATGCAACAAAAGACAGTACACGGTCTCTGTAGATATTTATTTATTTTATTTAAATTTCTATTCTACCCTCCCCGCGAGCGGGCTCAGGGCGGATAACAACATATTAAAATACAATAAAAAATTCATCGATATTAAAACAGTGTATTAATACACATTTAAAACAGGATGGTGGACAGCCTTTACAGGGAGGGTTAAGATTTTATACACCCCTTTTTTCAGGCCAGCGGAGGCCCAGCCTCAGCCATATGCCTGGCGGAACAACTCTGTCTTGCAGGCCCGGCAAAAGGATAGTGGGTCCTGCTGGGCCCTGATTTCAGCAGACAGAGCGTTACACCAAGTGGGAGCCAGGACCAAAAACGCCCTGGCTCTAGTTGAGGCTAGACGGGCCTCCTTGGGGCCAGAGACCACCAATAGCTGTTTGTCCCCTGATCGGAGTGTCCTCTGGGGAATATATGGGGAGAGATGATTCCGTAGATACTCTGGTCCCAGTCCGCACAGGGCCTTATAGGTCAATACCAGAATCTTGAATCTGGTCCGGTACTCCACTGGCAACCAGTGCAGCTCGCGTAAGAACGGTGTTATATTCGCCTTATTTGGCACGTGCCGCTGCATTTTGTACCAGCTGTAATCTCCAATTAACTTTTGAAGATGGGACTACCTGGAAAACAATCTCTCTGATGATGATCTGCACTAGTGGATAGGTTTGTATGGGAGCAGGATCCCTTCAGACACCCAGATCCCAGGGCATTTTAGGATGCTTTAAGTCAACAGCAGCACTCTTGACTGTGCCCAGATGCAAAATGGGAGCCATGAAAATGGTTGAGCCCTTGAAACATATGCTAATTTCATTGAGCTCTTGTTAACAACCCGATCTTTACATTCTGCACCAGTTGCAGTTTCCAAAGACTTCTCAGATATTGATATATATATATCAATATATATATATCTATATATATATTAATATCAATATATATATATATATATATATATATATCAATCTCTCTCTCTCTCTCTCTCTCTCCCCCTCTCCCTCTCTCTCTCTCTCTCTCTCTCTCTCTCTTGTGCTCATGTATATAAAGCATGTATCCCTGTAGCTTAAGTATCCTTTCAGAGGAAGGGCCACAGCAAGAACACCAACCACAGTTGGTAGAAAATGCTATGAACTGTGAATGCCTCTTCTGTACCTATAAACAATGCAGGATGTAAGAGCACCTTCCCACTCAGAACCTGATCTGTAAGAGAGAGGCCCCATTTGGCATCAGTTGAATACCATCTCTGTCATCTAGTAAATCTTTCATCAAGCAGTACTTCATCCTTCTATGGATTCAGCTTCAATTTATTTGGTTCCATCAATCTCCTCTCTGACTCTAGGTGTCCATTGAGAATTTTCATTGCCCTAGTTAGAATAAAAGAAAAGGACAACAAAGTTGGGCACTAAATAATACTCATTTATTTTTAACAGCTCAGACTTCCAAATGGATGCAGTATCACATATGTAAAATATAAGCATCCGTTATGGTGATGTCACAACCGGGTGCCTTGCACTGACATTGGACGGTGAACATTTCCTAAGGAGTGCATTGATTTGATTTATATTTTATTTTCATTGTTTTTTAATACGGCTTTGTATAGATAAGCATGTGTTGTGATTTTATTCATATCACATATGCTTTGTCCCTCTCACATTTTATTCTGACCCTCTTCCAGGGAGTTCAGAGTAGCATAAATGGATCTTTCCTTCCCTTTCCCATTTTTGTCCTCACAACAACTGTGTGATGTAGCTTAAGGTCACCCATGTGTACTTGAGTGGAGATTTGAACCCAGGTAGCTCCAGTCCTGGTCCAATATACCACATTGTTTCATTGTGCTGGTTTTATGGTGATAAAATTGGTTAGAAGTAGAGAATTGTCTTCAAATGAGTCTTAAGGTGAAGAAATGTTGAAACTAGGAATGTTTCTTATAACAAGAGCGTCTTCAAACTTCATAGAGAGTGTATGACGTAATTGACAGCAGTGTATTGGAATGAGGAAAATGTTGCTTTCTAGTGACATCTAGTGGAAATGGTTGGAAGTTTGTTACATAAATTCACCAGCATTTGTTTTGAACCATGAGGGCCACAAATAGTCCAGCGTTGTGGCTAGTAAGCCAACTATACTGGACTTTGAACTTTCCTTAAAAAAAAAAAAAGGCTGATAACATTTTGATGGGACATAAAGATATAATTTCCCCCCCTCTCTCCAACACTGCTTTTAGCTCTAGAGTGTAGGATTACCTCTCCCTTCTTTGGTTACTTGAAGGAACCATTCTTGTGTGTTCAGTTAATAGATGTATGAAAGAATCATAGAATCATAGAGTTGGAAGGGGCCATACAGACCATCTAGTCCAACCCCCTGCTTAGTGCAGGATCAGCCTAAAGCATCCCTGACAAATATCCATCCAGCCTCTTCTTGAAAACTGTCAGTGAGGGGGAGCTCACCACCTCCCGAGGCAGCTGATTCCACTTTTGAACTACTCTGACCGTGAAAAAGTTTTTCCTAATATCCAGCCGGTACCTTTGTGCATGTAATTTAAGCCCATTGCTTCGCGTCCTAACCACTCCTGCCAACTGGAACAGCTCCTTGCCCTCCTCCAAATGACAGCCTTTCAAATATTTAAAGAGAGCAATCATGTCCCCCCTCAACCTCCTCTTCTCCAAACTAAACTAAGCCTTTCGTTGTAGGCAAAGAGCAGTGGTAGATGTGTGTTACACATGCTGCCATTTCCCTTTCTAGCGCATATTTTCTCAGCAATTTCTGAGTAATGATCACAGCATTTTCCTTTCCCTTCTGATTTGCTACCATCTTTTAAGACAGAGTTCCTTAAGGTGGTGCCTGTGGGTGCCGTGGCTCCTACCACTGCTTCCTATGGCAGCTTTCAGAAAGTTGGTGGGGCAGTTGTAAGGCATGGCTTGTTATTGGCAGCCATTTCAAATGAAATGGTTATCCACAGCTCAATAGTAGGCATAACCACTGGAGGATCAGGAGGACTGGTAAGCAGTTGGGCTTTCCTTGGCTAATGTGTAGTTCCATTCCCCCTTCAGGCTTGACCAGCTGTTGCTTCTTTTTCTAGCCTTGGAGTCCAGGGAGCTGGACTTTTGCATGAGGGGAGATCAGCATTCAGGAGTAGAAGCCTAACCAGTCCATCTCCAGGCTTACTGTCCTCACATTGGCTGGACCATGCTTTCAACCAAAGTAGAGAAAATCCTTGACCAGCCAATGTCTGGATTCTGAACAAGGTGGCTTCATTAGTTCAGTATGGTTGCTATGTAGTTCTTTTGCAAGGATGGAGGTATTGCGTTTGATTTCTGCCTTCAGCAGCTATTTGGGGTTTAGCTCCATATCCTATGGCAAGCCACACAGCGGCAGCACTTACCACCCCATCTCAAAATTGTAAAGGTGCTTGCAGGCTCAAACAGGCTGAGGACTCCTCTTTTAAGAAAATAAAGAGATCAAGAGATATAGAATGTTATTTTTAGTCTGTAAATAATGTTCTGTGGAAGGACGATAAATACATTTTAAGATATTTTCAAAGAATACACTTGATTTTAACCCCCCCCCCCCGCCTCCCAGTTGCATAAAGGTACTTGTGGGCCCTGAGTGAAGAATAAACTAGTGGGCCACTTTGCTTAAGTTCAAGCAATGAGAAACATGGCTCAGACAGGTAATTTAAAAAAAAAATCTCTGCCCTTCTGTTTTATTCTCTTAAAAATTATGGTAAATTTAACAATTATGACACCAAATAAGGTACAAAACTCATCCAACGCCTTCTGAATGTCAGCTTTTTGCTGTTTTTTATATTGCGTAAACCCAGTTCTAAAGTAATTCTGGAGCAGTATATAGCTGCTAGTGCTGAGATCTGTAATGTGGTAATTTAAATTTTACAAGACCATGAGCCTTGTATCTGGGAGAACAAGATCAAACATGATCAGAAAGTGAAAAAGAGCTTGTAGACTGGCTCGTCAGCCTAACAGCTACATAGGAATATGAACCTGGGCTTCCTCACTTAAAAGTCCAGCATTCTAATCGGTACACCACACTGCTCCAAGTGATTTAAGATCTATATATTACAGTTATGGTTGGGAAAAAGGTGTCTTTTCTGTCTTTTGATGAAAGAGATTTGTGTGTCTCCTGAGTCTTTCTGGGTGGAGGATATGTTGCCTTCCTCTGTTTCTGTTCTTTAAAGCAGGCCTATGATCATTGTTTGGGGGGTGGGGGTATCTTTAACCCTATAGTCTCTCTATGCAGTGGTGGGGTTTTTTTTTTTTGCTAGCCTCCCAGCCACCAGTTTACTTCAGATGTGAGTATTCTCCAACCCAAGGGGATACAACTTCAAAAGTAAGATGGGCCAGAATCTGGAACTAAGTGGGTTGCATTGTTGAAGTATATATCATGAAACCCCACCCTGTGAGTCTCAGGGTTTGGGATGCTGGAGATTTGGCAATTCTCAAACCTGACTATATTGTCATCTCTGTGTAATAACGTAATCATTAGGACTGGGTACTTCACAGCCAGAATCAGGGTCAGAAAGTAAGACAGACCAGCACTCTCCAGACATTGGGGCCTTAATTGTCCTTTTTTCCTCTCACACAGTTGCCACCTTCATCTCTTCTCCCATCCACTGCTTCATAGCATGAGGCAGAGTGTGTCCTTGGTGACTACTTCACAGGCTTCTTCTTTTTTAAAAAATGCCACAAGCCACGTGTATTTCATTAGAGCTGCCATGATCTCATGAGAATTGGAGCCAGAGGGCTTGCCATTTCTTGCATCTGCACCTCTCAGCTGCTTGTCTGAAACTTCCTTCACATCTCTTGTGGTTCCATTTTATCAGCACCTGGTTGTCATGAAACCGTGGAGTTGGTCCCACTCAGAACTGTAGCCAGTTGTGGACAGAGTCAGAAAGAATTGCTTAGCGGCTGGAACTGGCGGTAGGGACTGTGGGCCGCAGCACATGTTGCAAGACTACACGTGGTCTCCAAATCAGAACTCGGTGCATCCCTGCCCCAACCCAACAGGGCCATCTGTTCCCCAAAGCAGGATTCCTCTGTCCTGGCCAACTGGCAGAACCAGGTGCAGATCTTGTCATTTGAAGCACAGCCTCATTCCCATCAGCTGCACTCACGGCCTTGGTAGCGCCACCTGCTGTTTTGTGCCTTGGCTTGAGGTTTTGGGTTTTCATTTCAGCATAAAGTAGATGCCAGCAGAGCGGCCTGGCAAAAGTACTGAGGAGATGGGCACAGGCTTTTCTAGCTCATCTTCCCCCTGTATCTCAGTATGTGTGTGTGCATCTGCTGGCAGTGCTTACGGTCTGTTTCTCCTGGTGACTCAGTGTTACCCCCTATGAAAGTGTGGTGAAAGGAACAAGCGGCTAGAAGAGGTGGCAGCACTGCTGCCAAAGGGAGCATTATTATGGGGCTGGTGGTGGCAACCTAATAGTGGTGGGGCCTGGGCATCTGCATCTTTGCCTGTTAGATGCCCCCCCTCCCTGCATTTTCAGACACTTTTGGTGTAAACTGTGACAGTGTACATTTCTAGGTTGTGACCTGCTTTAGAAAAGGTAGCGTTAAAGAGCTGACAGCTGGAATGTTCCCAAACAAAATATGCTGGAAAGTATCCATTGGACAATTGCCTTTAGGAACAGAAACCAGTTTGAGTAACAGGAAAAATGAGTTACCAACTGAATTGCCCTGAATAGATAACTTGCTGTGTTTTTTCTATGACAGGTTTATTACCCGCCCTGATGTCAAACAAAAAAGAATGGCAGATTTCCTGGACTGGACCCTTTCAACATTATCTAAATCCTCCTTTCAGACTATTGAGGGGACGATTATAATGGATGGCATGCTTCAAGCCTTGGTAAACAACACTATTACTTTCAAAGATAATCCATGTTTTTTGTTTGTTTCAAATGCCCTTGCTGGCAGAAACTAGGTAGCGGGCACTTAGTTATTTTTGTATTCCATTTTCTTTTAGAGACATGAATAAGTATAGTTGTCTGAACTGTATATGGCTGCCAGATGTAATTTGGAACAAAATTCCAAAACTATAAATAGTCGCAGAGAATGGAGGATTTCAACAGATGCATTTTTTCTTAGCTTTACAACCCTATGATGGGAGAGAAAGTTCATCTGCCAATGTTATCTGGTCTGTGGAACTATTAAAAATACTGAATAATACCGAAGCTCTGTATCAACTCTTTCATCACTGAAGTCAAAGTTAAAAGAGTTTATTGTCTGTAGCCATAGGCCGTCACAATTCACCAAACATTGACTAATAAACAGTTAAGTCCCTTATCACAGTTTATATAGGTTACTAAAATTAATTAAAACAGTACAGTATGCCAAACTATCCCAGGGATCACGAAGCAGCCTCATTCAGTGCCACCTTAGATCTTATCTTTTTGGCTGCGAGTGCAAACTGAGAGACCCTATAGGACACATGATTATTAGTGTCAGATAACAAAAACACAATCTTCTCAATTTCAGAGAATGTGTTTGTCACTGATAGGATTCTAACCAAAAATTTAGCTCTGGGTACACTATATAATGGACAATAAAGTAGGTAGGGGGAAAGGTTCTCCACTGTAGGTAATCCACAAATGCAGGTGTGATGTTCCATAGGGGTGTGAGAATAACGCCCTGCCAAAAGAGCTGTCTGCATCATCTGGAAGCGCAGAGCAGTGAAAGACACTCTGAGGTTGTAATAAGAAATACTGGCTAGGTAGGGAGATCTTGAATGGTCAAATTTGATTAGTTTATACGAAGGAGCTACCTTAGATTTTGATATTGATAGCTGATCCATCACTGCGTCTGACTTATAGATCCACTCTTCAAGTGGGAGGTTGTTGGCTGAAAAGACTTGCCTCTGATGTCCTTACCATTATGAATTGTGTGACTTGCCCTGTGCAGGTGAAGCACTCACATACCTTGCTCCTGAAAATAAGATCTTTTAGAGTACTGTTTGTACTTAGACACTTTTTATCACCAGTTCTGTTGTCAGTGATCTGAGACTGGTAACTGTAGCAAACATCCTGACAGGATTACTGAGAAATCCCATTTATTTCATGCACTTCACTTTTTATAAGTGACCTTAAATATTCTAATGAAGCACAGTATACTCTCTTTTTAGATAAAATCTATTTGCAGCTGTTGCTTGCTTTGAAAGGACCTGCCTGTGTTTTCCATTATCTATACAAATCTATGATATTCGAGCTTGATCATAGCTTTGGAAGGCTTAACTGAAAAGCTTTTGAACAACACCAAGCTTGTCTGAGTCCTATTTTTTCCTACAATAGAGTGTACTCCCCAGTGAAATTTCACAGGCTTTTTATTATTAGTTGTAGAAAAATTTCATACATGTGCTTTTCTTTATCCTTGTTTAAAGCAAGAGAAAAGAGAACTGTATTACATTTCTGGTTAAAGCTTAAAAGTTTTCCCTTCTGCTTGTCAAAGACTGAGCATTACTGCTGGTGCATGATGAAACCTGTAGGATGCATATTACTTAAGTGTTTGTCATAATTCCTTTGAATGTGGTTTTATTTCACCTGTTATTAGTGTGCGAAACAGGTGAAAAATTTACAAGTTGAATCGAAACTAGGAGGAGATGTAAAATCCTTGGAACTGGAAGTTTTCCTATCTGAATATTTATTTTCTAACCCTTGCAGGAATGGTACAAGGGTTTAACAACGTCACTGGTTTCGCTGTCCTCTTAGTTGGTTCTCCCAGCTGTTGATAAACTGCTTAGCTTCATGGTGCTAATACTAATTATCTAGTGTCCTCCATGGTGCTCTTCTTTTTCAGTATATAAAGTGAAATTACAAGTGGAAGACAAATGGTACTAAGTCAGTGAATGTTTTCCAAAAGGAAATGAACTAACTATATATTGCAAATGTGAAGTGGCAGTTGTGTGCAATGTGTTCAATCTGATTGATTTGCCCAGATGGAATTTGCATAATTTGGGTAATTTGCATTAGTTTATCTACTCTTGTGAGAAGTGTTTTGCTTATCAGGTGTTTTTTTTTTTTTTTGCGTATGGTTACTCCCTGTGGACCTGCTCCTTGCCTTCAGTGCTTCCGTCTTGTGCCTGGTTGGTGGGACTCCTCAGGAGTCAGTCAGTCACCTGTCCTCCTGGCTTCTGAGGCAGGAACATCTGGTGCTGACGCTGGAGCAGCTTGGCCTCTGAGGCAGGAGCAGCTTGTGCTTAGTGGACTGGTTGATCCAGCGGCGCAGCTCTGCCAAGCCTCACCCTAAATAGGCTGAGGGGTGATCTGGCTCAGCTGCATTTGTTGGCTCAGTAGGCTGTGCTTTGTTCTGCCCATGATCCTGCAAGGAAGTATCTCACTCGGAGCTCTGTTCTGAGTCTGCAGGGAAGTGGCATTCTGCCAGCCTTGTCTTTTACCTCCTTTGTACCACCTCTGCCTGGGCCTTTTGCCACCGCCAGTCCTGCGGCATGGGAGGTGATCTGGAGCAGCTGTGGGCCCTGGTTCATGTCCTGCCTGGTGGGGGCACAGTGTAATCTCTGAGTCAGGCAGCAAGGACTCGCCTGTAGGTTCTGGCAGGGTAGTCTCTGGTGATTTTGAAGCCTGGTCGGTCAGTCCCTCGCTTGTGGGATCTGGCAGAGTGGTCTCGGGCACTGCTGGCATGGGGTTAGCTGGTGCCTCTGCATTACCAAACCTGTTCTGACCTTGCTGGTCTTCAGGTTTTTCTCCTGAGCCCTCCAGGTCTGAGTCAGAGGGGGTCATGACAGTTTCCTTTCCCTTATTTTTCAGGGGCTGGCTCTTCCCGGCTGCAATAGGGGTAGTATTTGATGTTGGTACATCTGGAAATACTAGAGAAGACAGGCACTGCCTACTTTTAGTGCTGAACACTTGCCAATTGCATTTTGGTCTGAAATCTCTGTTGCTGAGATAATTGCTAAGATAATAAGAAACAGATATGATGTAAAGGAGTGAGAATTTGTAAAGCCTGAAGAAGCGATTGTCTAGAGCTCTTTCTGGATCCATGCGCTCCTGAAATTTTAGGCATTCCACTAGCAGTAATGCTTTTTTCTTTTAAGATTTCTTCTGCATTATAACAGTAATCCTTACAGCAATCCTGCAAGAGAGGTCACTGTTTCCCTTATATTAGAGATTTGGGGACTGATGCTGAAACACAGTGGGTTGGATCTGGTGATCCATCAGCGGAAGGTGTTGATAGTTGCCGATCTTCATGATTTTACTCTCCTCCAGCATCCTTTCCATTCTTGGGAAAGTTTATTCCCAGGGTTGCAGGAAAAGGAAGAAGGGAGCAGCCTCCTGATTCATACGGCTATTACTCCTCACTGTCAGATAGGATTGCTGGAAGTCAGCAAGATCTTTAGTCCTTGCATCATCTTTGCACTGGATCCAAGCCGGTGGCCAGCCTAAGACCGTTCTGCCAGTCTGAGTTCAGTCTTTGGCATCTCCTGCAAAAAAGAGATCCCAAGTGTTGGGTCTGGGAAAAACTTCTCCCTTAGAGGAGAGAAGTTTTTCCCATGAGCAATGAGCCAGAAGTCTGCTGTTCAAATTTCACCTTAGGTGAAATTTGAACAGCAGACTTCTGGCTCGTTGCTCGTGGAGTTTTTTTATGTTTGAAGTCTTGTAAAATGTATGGGGGCGTAGGGAAGAAATATTCACAGCATTATACTCACATTTGAGAATACAACTCTTATTGCAAAAGTTTCAAGGAGACTGTTTTTACCATATACCAAAGAAGATGAAGAAGCAGGGTAAACAATGTGACAGTTTGCCAAAGTGGAAGCATGTTTTAAGTTGAGAGTATAAAATATAAAATATTTTATACCTTATAAAAATGTGATGGCCAAACAATCCTAGTGCTTTTATTTGAACAGTAGTAGCTGGAAATCTAATGGCCAACATTTAAAGTAGCTGGAAATCTAATGGCCAACATTTAAAGAATGTTTTTGTTTTATTTATTTAGGGCATTTTTTGCCGTCCTTTCTCCACAAATGGACTCAGGGCAACTTATTTCTCAGAGCCTATTTAAATACCCTCTGATCACCTACTTGTTTGAAAGAGAATATGAATCTTAACTCCTCCCCACTTCCAGTTGAGCTTTGGAAGGGAGAGAAATCATGTAGAACAGGCTGAAGTTTTAGAAAGTTTCTTCCAGCATTGGTTTGAGCAAACTGGTATGCTACTGTTGAATTCATTGCTTTGTGCAGAGTGTTCAGTGTTGTCATAATGCTTGTTGAAACATGCACTATACATTACTCAAGTTGGTTCCTCTCACAGGCTTGTTTTTCTGCACCTGTTGATGGCAACACATCATTTCACAACAGGTGTGCTAACAGGTAGCACAGCTTGATCCCTTTCAGTTGCAGGCTTGAAACACGGCGTGTCTGTATTGTAACTAAAAGACAGCATTTGTTGCTGCATGTGTGTTCTTTGTATCGGCTAGTTGAAGCTGTCTGCTTTAAATTAAACGGCTGGATAAGACCGAACTTTACCTTCTGAGAGCTTAGCACATGGATAGGTAGTACAGATATTCAGAACAATATAGTATAAGAACTAGAATGCTTTCTCCCTCCTTCCTGGAGTGATTCTTAGACAAGACACACAATTCTGAGGTGGAACCTCTTTCCTTAAAAGTTTGAGCCTGTGGTAAAAAAAATAACTATCTGTATGGATTTTTATTTGAAAGAGCATTAATGGACAGATGATGGGAAACTGCCATTTATATATGACCATATAATCTCCTTGAAAGTTCTGTATTATAAACTCCTGTTCTGAAGCTTTGCTTTTAAACCTGCCCCAATATAACCAGTACATTTTTGTTAGCCCTGCAGGGCGTAGCACACCTGGTTCTTGCGTGACAGCGATGTCCTCATCTTGAAGTAGCCTGGGGCATAGAAACTTATTAAATTGTGTTTAATTTCTTTTATAAGAGATACCGTATACAAATGTGACTAATGACTTTAAAAATAAAGCACCCTAGCAAGCAAGCTAACGAATCTGGAAAGCTTAAGAACACTTTTTATTTGTGCCTAAGAAAAGGGCATTTATCTGTTTTAAGCTTCAAGGACTGTTTGATAATAGCTCTGATGAACTGTGCCTCAAGTAAGGGAGAGCTCTGATACAGTTCTTTAGGCTCAAAGGTACAGAAACACGAATGTAGTGCGAAATGTTGCCATGTTCCTGTGTTTGTGTATAGTCAAGAGAAACATCTGTTTATTTATTTATTTTTAAAAACTTAGGTTTTGAGACACACTGATTTAAAGTTTTGCTCCCTTACTTTACCTTTAACTAACTTCCCTTCTCTTCTCCCTTCTGTTCTCCTGTCTTTGGGAGGGAGAGGTGAGAAGTCCACAATTCTCCCTTCTCCCAGAAGGTTCAATTGCTATTTGGATTTAACCCTTTTGATAACTTTTCAGTTTGGGTTTAATTCATATTGACACAAAGATCTCTGAGAACTGATTTAAGTCTCTGGTTGTATATACATTTATATTTTCTTTGCTTTAATGCCAAACTAATACTTGTAGACATGTTCTGTTGGTCCTGTGCTGTGAAATTATTAACTCAGAATGTAAAAAATCTTTAAATTAAATCACTTAAATGATTTCAGAAGGTGAACAGGTTAGTCTGTTGCAGCCAAAACAACCAAGGCTGATTCCGCACACGTTGGATAATGCACTTTCAATGCACTTTATCTATCGTTTGAGGTGGATTTTTTGTTCTGCACACAAAAAAATCCGTTCCAAATGATCTATAAAGAGGATTGGAAGTGCATTATCCAACGTGTGCGGAATCACTCCAAGTCTCATGGTACCATTGAACTGATGCCATGATATATGTGTTAATCTTCAATAGGCCATAAGTCTCTCTGTTTTTTCCATTTGAAGTTTCTATTTCCCTTTGTCTTGGATTACTGGATTTTTGGCCTCTCTTTGTAATAACATTTCATGCATCTGGTAAAGTGGTTCTGGCTCAGGGAAGCTGTACGTTACAACAAGTTAAATAGTTAAGGTGCCACAAGACTTTTTCCATCAAATGGAAAAAAGTATGTGAGATTTCCTCCCTCACCCATATTCTTTACCTTTAGCATACATAATGTATCCTATGTTAAAATTCGGGTCCTGTAGCACCTTAAAGACCCAACTAGATTTCCAGGGTGTGAGCTTTGACTCTTGAAAGCTCACACCCTGGAAATCTAGTTAGTCTCTAAGGTGCTACTGGACCCAAATCTTGCTCTTCTACTACAGAGCAACACAGCTACTCACCTGAAACTAAGTTGAAATTAAAACCCATGATGAAGATAGGAAACTTTAAAAAAAAAAGAAATGTAAGAGATTCAGGATTTGTACAATAGCCAGATAAACTTATATGCTTTAGGAGCTGCATGCTGCTAGTGAGCGGGTTATATACTTTCTGTCCTAATTGGAATATTTATTCAGTTCTTTTGATACAAAAGATTCTACTGAATAATTCCCCAGGAGATACCTGCTTATCATTTATAGTACATTTACATTATGATTTGGGTAGTCTATCCTAGCTACAGTGAATTGCATATCTGACCTCTGAGGGGTGCTGAAGAGCAATTGACTGTGTTCAGTCTTTGCTGAAGGCTGGGTTATCCCATTGCACATAGTTTATTAGAGCCAGAGGCTGACTGCAAATTCTCATCTTCTTGGCAGCAAGATACGGCTGCTGCCAAGCAGTCATGCCACTCTTAATAGTGATGATTTGTATAGCTTCAGGAAGATGTCCCAGAGGTAATGCTGATTCTTAAATCTTACAAAGGCGAAGTCTAAGTGGGTTATGCAGACAATTAGGAGGTGTGTCAGGTTTTTCCCTGATTACTAAGAAACTAGTTTTGTTTGTACCTTGCACCATGTTATTTCTAAAGCAACAAAACCAGATCTGACACTTCTATTGCTAGGATACGCCAATGGTTTTCTTTAATTTGCAGGTGGTGTAATTATTTAAAGGAGAGGGTAGATACATTCCTCTCAACAGGTTGGTTAGTTTGGCACACATTACATGTCCCCATTAATATGGAAGGAACGTGGTGTGACAGGAATGCTCAAGGCATAACAGAGATACCTCTCCCAATTTCAGGGTGATATGCTGTGGAGTCTGGACCTTTCAGACTTCTAAAGAGGAGACAAAGCAAGTGTATTATTGGCGTCCTAATTAAAAAGAAATTTCTTCAGTTTTAGGGCTTGCATTCCTTTTGCTGCTTTAGGAGAAAGGCAGTCTTAAAAATCTCGTCTCATTACCTATTGTAAAGAGAGTTCTGTTCTGGGTACTTGAAAATGTAATTGCAGTATGTTCTGAAGCCCCTGAAAAAAAAAGCTAAAGAGAGACTTGCCTTTCAGATCTCTTTAGCATTCATTGTTTGAAAGATATGATTCATCGTTTTTAACAGCTGAATTTATTTCAGGTGGAAGAATATTGTTGAATGTATATTTGACCATTCACTGTGGTTTGGCATTCATAATGATATGAGCTGAAACAAGCAGATCATCTGAGGGCACCCATTCAATTTTTTTCCTGTTCTCTATTATGCTGAATATGTAGCCGCACCGCTGCCTTAATGTTATCATTTACCTAAAGAATTTAAAATAATTTTGTGCTGAAGCTAAGATGTGATAGCTCATAATTCTTTTAAGAATAATCAAATCAAGAATTTAACGTTAAATGCTTTTGCAGTCTTTGTCTTCAGCCTTTGGACTGTACTGTTTCTACTGTACAGGTGGGGGGCAAAGGCAGTGTGTGAGTGGCTTGGCTAATAATTTCTTAGCCAGCTCCTAAACCTATTCTTGTGATCTCATTGACTTTTTAAAAACAGCACTTTGTCTTTCTTTAACAAGAAATGTTTGACCCAGCGATTACCAAGCTAAGGGCCACTTTGTTAATAAAAACAATCATATAAAAGAGGCATTTTTCTTTGTTTGTCCCCTCACTCTTAGCTGTGATTTAGCTCATGGTAATGAGAAAAGATATGAAGGTTAGATATAACCAATTTAGGACTACAGTCAGCAGTTTTAACGCTATGAAATAGATCACGAAGCAGAATTAAACCACTAATTAAAGCACTGTTGGTGCCTTTTGTAGTTTCTAGTCCAGCTAGAGCAAGGCTATTAAACAAAAATGATTGGAGGGCCAAATTCCTCACCCAGTAGAGGTCCAGAGGCCATGCCCATTTTTTTTTCCCTTGGGGAAAATCAGACCAACCGGTGTTTACCACCATCTCTGCTCTGGATGAACCATGTTATGTTCTCTTATGTTCTTCTTGACATCCAGATTTTACTTAAAGGCAACGGAGGGGTGTGGTTGTAATACTAAGAGTATCTAATTTCTCTTCCTGAGGATGGTTTAGTCATTTGCACGGGATATGAAAGAGAGGCACTGGGAACTCCAAGCGCCTAATCTGCTTCCTAGACCTTCCATCTGACAGAGCCTTAAGGCCAATGAGCACAATGATGGAACGTGTAGAACCAGTCCTTATCTTCCCTGGATGATGCTTTAGATACCAACTTACAACCAGCCATGGTGTATTTGTTTACGTCTTTCCATTTCCAAAAAATCATCCTAAGCTGGAGATTTCTTGTATTTGCTGAGGACATCTTCTGCCTTGTGAATTATCAGTTTAGCTCCTTCTCACTGAGTTCTTCCCCTTGTGCTAGGCCAAATCTCTGTAGCAACAGTCTGTAAATTATAAAATTCTGTTTAACATAAACATCCTTCCTGAGGATCAGTAGATATTCTGAAAATGGCTGTCAGAAATCATAGGGAAATATGACTGTTTGTCAGATGCAAGTATATTTAGGTTTGAATATTCTGCAAGCAGCAAAGAATCAAGGCTCTTCTGTTCATAGCATATATTTTAGTTGTAATAAAACAGTCCAAACCTTAACCCTCAAAGTGTTCTGAGTAGGTTGTAATGTAGTGTTCATTAATGCTACATTTAAGATCATGCAATGAAGTCCATTAGAGCCTAAAAAAACAGGTGCATAGCCGTAGGTATTTTGTTGCATTTAAACTGCAGATGAAATTACTTACGCCTGTAAATAGCTGTTGCATATGTTGAAATATTTCTAGGGCTGGGCTATGTTCCTTTTACTTTAACTCCTGGCCATGTTTATCTGGAAGGCTTCCTTCCTATTGGAGTGACAAAACACCAGGTAGAAAAGAAACTCAGACTGGCTCTGGAGTTTGACTGGATGATTAAGTGAATGGGTATAGAATAAATATTTTGTAGGATTGTCTGTTGAGTAACCATAGTCATTTATCTTCTGGCTTAAGAAACTTTTTGCATGCACCAGCCCAAGTTCATTGGTTTCGGTGAGAAAGATCATCATTTAGACTTAAAAACTGAAGATTTTGCTCTCTTCCTAAGAAATGTAAACTGTAGTACATAAATATTTATGTAGGGCTGTGGGTAGAAAAGGTACCTCGAATAGCTGTGCCCAGGCAAGGCTCATTTGTGTGTGCCCTTGTAGAAACATAGCTATATATATATTTATTTATGTGGAGTGATTGCTTGCATGTCCTTAGTAATGTTGTGTGAATATTGGGTATGTCATAAGATGAGTTCAGTTATATAAGAAAAATAATCTTTTTGCTGCTATATTGCATATTATGTGCACCTGAGATAATATTTCCAAATAAGTTACTGTAGAAAGACATTTTTAAAAAATAAATGGGTACATTTCAATACCAGTTGATAATACAATGCAATTGATTGTGTTCTCAATGGGATTGGGTTAAAAATTGTTTAAACTCTACCAGTTCAAAGCCTTAGGTTATTATTTTGTTTGGGGGTAAATGCTTGTTGTGCAAGAGCATTGGGCGTAGCTAGAAATGTGCAGTTTGGGTGGACACTGGCTAGTGTTTCTCATAGCCTTGCAGTCATGAGACGATAGTTACACTTGATGACAGGTTTGTTAGATAAAACAGGGCAAGATTGCTAAATAACTTTTAAATCATAACAATGTATTGTGTTGCTCAGATCGCATCTTTCCCTTGAGCAGTAAGGAATAAAACCCAAGGGAGATGCATCTGAATGTTTAGATGCACCTTTTAGGGTTTTCCTTGGTCTCTTGAGAATTTACATCCTATGACAAAGTATCCTCCTCTATTCTCTTAAGCACCACTCCTCCACTTTGATTCACATGCCATTGGGACAGTGGTTTTCATTCTGTATGCTGGTTATCAGTATGTTGGATCACAAATCCAACTTGTGATTCATAATGTGATCTGAATCACAACTCGGAATCTCATCTTGAAAAGGTTTATAGATCTAGCTTTCAGGGTACAACCTCAGAATCAAGCATGAAAGATTATGACAAAGTTGCTACTAAATCAGAATCATATTATAGTCTTGGTTTTAAGTCAGAAAAAGGGCAGCAACTAATGAATTTCTGAGATCTTGGAACAAATACAGCATTAAACACCCCTCCCCCATTTCCACTTCTGTGTTAGGTGTCGATTACATAGGGTTAGATTTCCTGATTCGTCAGAGGAAGGCAATGATGGTTGCAGATCTTCCTGACTTTCCCCTCTCCCCTGCAGCCATTTCCAACCTTTGAAGAGTTTATTTCCTGGGTTATGGTACCCACATGTAATAGCCACATGGGTTGAGAGGCTGCAGTGGGGAGTGGGAAGAGAGTGAAATTGTGATTCCAAATGATCGATTGCATGTATTACCAGGTAGGTAGAGATTAACCTTTAGGGGCAAGTGGTCACCTCCCAAAAACTCACCAACACTAAAGTAAATTATTAAAGGAAGAGCAACAAAATTGACTATACATTAATCTACAATACTTCATCCTTTTGTAGAAATAAAAGTCAACTCTCCAAGGGGATCAAGACCCAACCATCCATTTAACATTACTCAACCAAACTGAATAATCAGGTTGAATAACGGAATCCCTGCATGGTTGGCCTTTTGGTCTCTAATTCTTCTTTTGAAACACCTCAGTAAATTAAGGTTGGTAGGTAACTCAATTGCTGAATCCTTGGCATCAAGGGTGGTAGTCACTAAGCGTGCCAGCCCAGTTTGGGGGCATCCTCCCCCTTGTCCCTACAGTAGCTGGATGTGTAATTATCTTATATCCAGAAAAGTAGAAAGGATGTTGCTCCCAAGTTTCCTGCAGAAAGATCACCTGGAATTCCCTTAATCGTATCTGCAACCTCTAAATCCAATTGGTGACTCTTCAAACCCGCTAGGTTCCAAGAAAGTACCTTCAGAACCCCATTCTCATTTTTCAGTAGTTATCTTGGAGTGGTGGTGAGTCAACTAAGAGCCAAGCTACAAGAGACGAATTACACGAGGAGGAGCATGCGAAGGGAGTTGCAATGTTAGCTGGCAAGCTGAGTTTTAAAAGAGATCAGAAGGCTTTGTTAATTTCCCCTCTCTACAGAGCTAGGGAGAGGGCTGCTCAGAGGGTTTGTTAATTTCTTCTTTGCCTCCCGAAGGCTCTGTCCGTTTCACCTCCCCTTCTAAGAGCCCAAGAGGAAATAAACCCTCTGAGCAGCCAGTATGATCCTGCTTAGGTTAATACTGTTAGTCTCCCTCACTTTTTTTGTCTAGCTGCTTCATTGACTTTCAGAATTGTGTAATTTTAAAATAAAGTAAGATCTCTTCCAGTTCTCCCTTTTCCCTTTCTAGCCATATACTTCAGTGCATCTCTTTTTAGAAACTCAGAAACAAAATAAATGTCTTTTCCCTTTGGGAGAGGCCAGGGTCTAGAAAGCACATTCCTGCTTGGTCATCAATAGCTGTGAATGTGCATCTGTTGGGGGGGAAAGACAGTAAAATGGAGGGAAGGAGTATCCTTAATAAGCACCATTGATTGCCAAATGCACATGGAGCTGCAGTCTTGTGCTTCCCTATTTGTATGCAGGTGGCTGAGAAAATTGGTGCCACTGAATGAACTGGGGATTCTGTGTTCAGTTCTGACAGGATACCACAGTTAATAAACGGTAGTTTATTACTGTTGGCAACCTTGTTAATAAACTATCTAAAAACTGTGGTTGAGAACTCCTGTTTAGTACTCTACCAATAGTTGAGCAGCCTGCATTAACACATTACAGTCTCTGAAATTCAGCAACGAACAAAAAGAAATAAGGATGAAAGCTTAAATGAAAAATAATCATTTTTAACCATTTTATTTGAAAACATCATTGTTTATTGGATGGATTAGAAGCTGTTGATAATGTTCAGGTGGAGCTGTAGCTGACAAAGCGTCATCATCATCACTCATCAGTATTTTCAGAAAGCATTTTGATACACATCTCTGGATCAAGGGGAAATGTAGTTCAGTGCTAGAGCACATGCTGTCCACACAGATGATCCCAGATTTAATCCCTGGTATCTCCAAGTGAGGCATCTTGGGTGAGGAGATCTTTAACTATTCTCCAGTGTGAAGTTTGCCTTCAGGAAATTTAACATTATGGATAATGTTTGATGTCTACGCAGAAATACAGTTGGTAGGAATAAAAAAGGGGATTTTTTTACAACCTGTGCATTAATTGGTAATGCTGCCATTCATGAATGATTCTGAAGTATTTGTTGTTGATCTTTATCTTCTGAATCCTGTATTCTCTTGCAGGCTCAGCTTTTTAAGCACGGCAAAAGAGAAGACTGCTTGCCATATGGTAAGACTCTACTTAATAGTTTAAATAGGTATTCAAAATGCAATGGGCAGCATCCAGCCGAAGTTAACTACTCTCAAGTTCTATTAGTTAGATTTGGAAAATGTTAAGCTTCTGCTTAATTCTCCCATTTAAAAACAATGGAACTTAGTGTTTCACTTTGATCCCTCCCAGAGGCCAATGTTGTGTAGTAGCTTTGTATAGCGCCATGGTGCATCTTCGTTTGGAATACTGTGTACAGTACAGTACTATGCACAAGGATATTGCAGAGCTACAAGAGGTACCCAACACAGCAACCAAGATGATCAAGATTCCGTGCAGTCCTCCAACTCCCCATGCTGCATGCTACTCCTTGGTGTCTCCAGGTGTTCAGTCGAGTTTTATAAAATGTCCAATCGCATATGTATATCTACTTATTCAAAAAAAATTGTACATTCAAAATTATGGATGAAATGGAGCAGGTGGATAGAAGGGATTTTTCTCCCTCTCCCATAGTACTAGAAATTGGGGGCTCCCAATGAAGAAGAGGTTCACGATGGATAAAAGAAAATACTGCTTTACCCAATGAGTAATTAAATTGTGAAATTCACTACCAGTGGAGATAGTGGTGGCTACATCCATAGATGACGTTAAAAGGAGGTGACTTAAGACAGATTTATGGAGGATAGACCCATCAATGGCTGCTAGCCATGGAGAGTAACGGAAACCTCTATATTCAGAGGCAGTAGACCTATGAAACTCAGTGCTAAGAGGCACATTGGGGAAGGCCTTGGTCTCTTCCTTGTTTGTTGTCCCTCCAGGGCAACTGATTAGCTGCTATATGAAATAGGATACAGGACTTAGATGAACTGTTGGTTTGATTGAGCAGAGCTTTTCTTATGTACATGTTACCTCTCCCCACCCTTATTCTTAAAGTAGATTTGAACATATTGTAATAATATCTAAATTGCTTTTTTGGTGTGTTGACCTGTATATATACCTGAATGTGGATTTAAACCTGGGTCTCCCAGCTCCTAGTCCTGACTAGACATGTGCATGAATGGAACCCCCCCCCCCCCGAACACCCTGTTAATCATTCGGTGCCATCCACGAACAACGAAGAACAAACATGGATGAACCTGAACTGTTTGAGCCCCCCTCCCCTCAAACGCACTTACCTGACCCTTTAAAGATCCCTTTAAACTATCAGCTGGCAGGCGGCAGGGGGGGAATTCCCCTTGCCAACTGCCAGCTGATAGTTTAAAGGGCCGGGAGAGCAGTCACACAGCCAGGCTACCTGCCCAGTGTGAGAGAGGTGGGGAGATTTTCCCCGTCCCTCTCGCACCCAGGAGAATCTTCCCAATGTCCAATACCCACCAAATTTGCAGGGGATATAGTCCCCACTGTCCTCTGAACCCCCCCCCCCCAGTTTCAGAGAGCTTGCACCCCGGGAAAGGCATGATCCATGGCTCTCCCGCTTTAGTCCTCACTGTCCTCTGATGACCCCCCCCCCCCAAAGTTTCAGAGAGATTGCACCTGGGAAAGGCATGATCCATGGCTCTCCCCCTTTAGCCCCCACTGTCCTCTGAAGACCCCCCTCCAGTTCCAGAGAGATTGCAGCCTGGGAAAGGCATGATCCATGACTCTCCCCCTTTAGTGCCCACTGTCCTCCGAAGACTCCCCTAGTTTCAGAGAGATTGCAGCCCGGGAAAGGCATGATCCATGTGTGTCCCCCCCCTTTTGCTGTCATTTTCTGTTCACAGTGGCAAAAACGGAACTGCCTGTTGGAAGGCAGCTACTTTGAGGGGTTACAAACTGACCTTTCCAATGTCCAACACCCACCAAATTTGCAGGGGACATAGTCCTCACTGTCCTCTGAAGACCCCCCAAGTTTCAAAGAGATGCAGCACGGGAAAGGCATGATCCATGGCCCTCCCCCTTTAGTCCTCACTGTCCTCTGAGGACCCCCCCCCTCCAGTTTCAGAGAAATTGCAGCCCAGGAAAGCATGATCTATGGCTCTCCCCCTTTAGTCTCCACTATCCTCTGAAGACCCCCCCCCCAGTTCCAGAGAGATTGCACCCTGGAAAAGCATGATTCATGTCTCTCCCCCTTTAGTCCCCACTGTCCTCCAAAGACCCCCCAAGTTTCAGAGAGATTGCAGCCTGGGAGAGGCATGATCCATGGGTCCTTCCCTTTGTTGTCATTTTCTGTTCACAGTGGCAAAAATGGGACTCTCTGGTGGAAGCTACTTTGAGGGGTTACAAACTGACCTTTCCAATGTCCAATATCCAGCAAATTTGCAGGGGACATAGTCCTCACTGTCCTCCAAAGACCCCCCAAGTTTCAGAGAGATTGCACCCCAGGAAAGGCATGATGCATGGGTCTCCCCCTTTGTTTTCATTTTCTCCTCACAGTGGCAAAACTGGGACTCTCTGCTGGAAGTACTTTGAAGGGTTAAAGCCAGAAGGCAAGCCAGAAGGAGTTCAGACAGAGTTCAGTCCCTCCCTCCGGTTGCCAAGGGAATTGATTGCAGCAGGCGCCAGACTGTCTGGCTTGCTGAACAGCTGCCAAAGGCAACCAACAAGGCTTTTAGCGACCACCTGTTCGTTTAGGATGGAGCCTCATGAACAGCTTGCTCACGAACAGCACATTGGGCTATTCGTGGGTTTTTTTCTGTTCGTAATGCTGTTTGTGCCCATGTCTAGTCCTGACATTCTGACAATAACGTTACACTAACATTTGGCAATCATTTATTGTTGAGGGTGCTAGAATTCATATTTGAGAACTGTAATACACTGAAGATCCAGTATAATTCTTTGAGTCTGGCGTAGAGTTAAACAGAACAAGCCTTACAGCAACTTTTAAAGTCATTGTGTTTACTCTGTATTTTGGAAGAATGATCACTGTGTTTAAGAACTATGCAGGATTACTGGTTCTTCTGTTAATATGGTAGCCTTAGGGACATTTTTCTAAATGCTCAAACATTGCTTGAGGTGGTAAATATAATCAGTCTTTTCCCTTGTCCTTTGGCCATTAGCAATATCCTCCCTATGTCAAACCCTGTTTAATTCTCCAGTTTTACTCAAAGACAGCTTTTATGCAGTAAACTGTCTTTTACTTTTCATTTTGTATCTACAGCATATTTACTATGAGTTTATAAATGGCATAATGTTTCTGGTAATAATTTATGGCCTTAAGATCATAATTCTATCAGGTGGGCAATGACTGAGTATCTTTAGCTTACTTCTGAGAAAAGCATGACAGTATGTGTAAGGTAACAGAAACTGTAAAGATATTGTATAATTAGAACACCCTCAAACTACTGGCCAAATAAATTTTAAACCCTCTGAGTTATTCAACCTTTACAGATTACAGAAACAAGTGACTGGAAGGCACAGACTGCTGTAAGTCATATGGGTTCGTTCCACTGAAACTGTAGACTGCCTAATGTAGTGGGGAAGTTAATGACTAAATATTCCTTTTTTTAACAATATGCTTAGAATTTTACTAAGGTCCAATCCTGGTTTAAATAAAATAACTCTTAGGTACCTCTCATGCAATTACAAATACTGGAGAAATGTCAATACTCAAAATATCATAAACAATTCTCTTTCTTCATAGATATAGACAGAAACTATTGATAGCTTGGAGTTAAAAGCTGAGTGTAAGTTTTATAGGGTAGAGTTCAATTTTTTTTAGTTTACCACCTTATTACTATTAAAATGAGTTGGCAAATATGTGTAAGATAATACTTATTCAAGAGGAAATTTTGTACAGTGTGTATTGTTTCCTTACAGCTTCTACTGTGCTTGAATGCCTCGATAACTGCAAGCTCTCTGAAAGTAACCAAACACTTCTTCGCAAGTTGGGAGTGAAACTCGTTCAGCGACTTGGCTTGACATTTCTTAAGCCAAAGGTGGCAAAATGGAGGTTTGTTCTTTTGGGGATCATGTTTTTACTTGCCTTTTCTATTTTATTGGGATATCCTGAACAGTAAATTCTATGATCGTTAGAGCTGGATGAGTAATTAAGCACACATGTTCATTTGGCGACAAGAAGTTCTGGTTTAAACCTATTGGCATACAGTCTCCATACACCTCGGGTATAAGCAGCTTCCTCCTTCCTGTATTATTTTGTGAGTTCAGCATTTTCCATATTTGGTTCTGTCCTGAAAATATCCTTTCAATGGATAAACTTAAGTTCGCTTGAAAATCAAAATGCAAGACTCTTTTCCCTCCAAAAGCAAAACTATCTACTGGAAAATGTACTGGTATAAATCTGAGTGCTCAGAGCCATGCACAGCAGCATAACATAGGGATTGAGTCCATTGAGAACATCCATGCTCAAGGGAAGGGGCAATTTTCAGAAATTCCCCTATCCCATGCAGTCCTCCTCCATGCTGCATGCTACTCCTTGGTGTCTCCATGTGTTCAGTCGAGTTTTATAAAATGTTCAATCTCTCACGTATTTCTACTTATTCAAAAAAAATTGTAAGTTCAATATTCCCATCCCACCCCCACACCCCTTCCCAAGCTCCAAGAGAGCCCTTCATGCCAGTGGCGGCTGTCTTTTAAACTCCACGGCTCCTGCAAGCCCTCCCTTTCTTCACTTTGGGGTTCTCTGGTTTGACATTGGTTCACTTGGACTTTGTTGGTTCAGCTTGCATAGGACTGGGATCTTGCATTTGGTACAGGCTTTTGGCCAGAACCTGTCTTTCCTTTAGGTTTCCCTTTTTCTGGAAAGCCTTGGAAAAGTTTCCCCCATAGGAAACAATGGAGAATAGCTGAAGGTGGATTGTTCAGGGGCCCACAGAATTGGACCCTGGGGACCAATCTTCTTGAAATTTTGGGGATCTTTAGTCAACAGTCACAAGGTGTTGGGATAGATTTGGGGTTCTCTAGCTGGATTAGATAATCTGACCCAGTTTTCAGGATACCAACATTTTTTATTGTATGCCTGAAACCCGGATCTGGATCACCCAGATTTGGGGAGGGGGGTGCACACCCCTACTAAATGCCACAGTTGACTTAAAACAATTCTTCCTTGTTGCAGAACATGATCTTCTTACTTTGCACTCAAAGTACTACTTTTACAGCCTGAATTACATTTTTGTTCCTTTATATATATTTTTTGTTGTTCTGATGTGTGCAGCTCAAAAATAAGGTGGTCTTTAATATGAAGAATGTTGATTTATTTTTATTTTGTGGTCTGGATCTAAAGAACAGTACAACTAGTTCTGCATGCCCAAAGGAGGTTTGTTTTTGTTTTTTTGGGAGAAAAGACAGGAGCTTTTCTCCTTTGCCACATCCTTGAAATCACTGGAAGGTTCAAATGTACTTTATGTTATGGCTGAGATGGGGTGGGTTCTGTCATTCAAAAGAAAAGGTTTTAAAAAATCCATTACAGGGCACTCCCAAGCCATTGAGTATGTCTGAATTCATTGGGTCCTGGCTAATGCTGACATGAACTAACAATATGTTGCATTAATTTGAAAGATTTGTAGTGGGATCAGCATCAGGAATCAGTCTCAGTGAGCAGTTTCCAGGGCTCCAGAATGCCCATTGTTACCCCCCTCGCCTACCATTTGTTCTGCATCATTTGACTTCTCTGTCTAGACAGCAATAACGATAGGCTGAGCTGGCCCCACTTGAATGGAGTGGGCTTTTCTCCCTATAACTTCTCTATTTTCCCTTTTGGTTTGTATGTTATTTCTGCCCTTGGTTGCAGTTTTGCATGGCTCTTCTTCTTTCCCAGAAGGCAAGGCAGCAAGCAGCTGTACTTACTTCATCCTTCCCTCTTTCTTTGGGCAGTCATGGTAGTGGCCCCCCAAACGGATTGGTTCTTGCTGCTATCCTGAAGGGTCCACATGACTGTATCTTGCCAAGGATCCTCACAACTTAGAACCATCCCTGCTTTACCGATTATAATAAACAAAATAAGTGGGATACTCATTTGAAATATTGGTTAAATACTGCTTGTACAGTGCTTTTATTTATGTTTTGATAACTTTTTCACATGCAGGCCAACAAAGTGGCTTATAACTCTAGATTCGCAGGAGAAAACCCTTTGAAATTTATGCCAGCCAACTATCAGTGCTTGTGTGTACAGCAGGGCTTTTTTTCAGCAGGAACGTGGTGGAACGGAGTTCCGGAACCTCTTGAAAATGGTCACATGGCTGGTGGCCCCGCCCCCTGATCTCCAGACAGAGGGGAGTTTAGATTGCCCTCTGCGCGGCGCAGAGGGCAATCTAAATTCCCCTCTGTCTGGAGATCAGGGGGCGGGGCCACCAGCCATGTGACCATTTTCAAGAGGTTCCGGAACTCCGTTCCACCACGTTCCTGCTGAAAAAAAGCCCTGCTGTACAGTATTGTTTTGGGAATACTTAGTTGATCACTGAGCAGTAGGCAGTTTCCTTGAGGAAGTTTGTTCTGACCTATGTTTACAAATCATCTTTCTGTATCAGGTATTTCTCTGTATAGAAGAGACATTCTTACACTTTCCAAGTGTTTTGAAGAGTGTACATTATCACATACAAGAAACTTTTTGAGTTGGGATGTAATAAAGATGTATATTTCTCTTTTTAGGTATCAGCGGGGCTTCCGATCTTTAGCTGCGAACTTGCAGTTTTCTGTTGAGGATTCTGTTGCACAGAAAACAACAACGGCAACTGAGCAGGATGATGAGGAAGAAGAATATGATATCTCAGGAGAGGTTGAAAATGTTGTAGGTGTGTTGGCTCCAAATAGAAAGCAACATAAGGTCTGCTGCCATGGCCACTGTGAACATAGTTTTTTCATTTACTTAATAAGGTTCCACTTCTTCCTTACTACTAATTCTGAAATGCAAGCTTGCAAATGGTTTCAGGAAATGAGTCTATTTTTTATTGGTAAAAGAACATCAAACATATGAGTGGCACAAGACTTATGGGAATTGAAAATGTGTTTGAATTCTGTGAATAAATTCTGATGCAGTCAAATGTCATCTAGTCTTATGGGCCTTTTTCTTAGACTAATATAACAACTTGCTGTAGCATGTAACAGGTGCCAGGATTTTTTCCCCGTGATTCATTTAAACAATTATTGATGCCATAACTTCCCCCCCAGTTGTTCAAGGAAACTCTTTTTGTAAGAGTGTCTGGTATTGTCAGCATGAGAGTCCGGATGCCGTGTAGTACATGAGGGATGACAGTTTAAAACTAGTATAAAGTTTGTTTTACAGAAGTAACCATTCTTAGATTTTAAAGCTTCTGTAGTCATTCCATTGAAGTCAAGGGGCTACTCTTGACTAATTGCTTGCAAGGTTGTAATTATCTTGTTTTCATGTGAGCATTAAAATCTTTGATTTGATGCTTTTATAGAAATGTAATCTACCCATACCTAGTTTTTATAAATTAAGATGGTATTTGTCATCTGTAACTTATGCCTGATATCCACAAATTAAGGGCAGAGGGCGGAAACAGCGCCTTTAGCTCAAACTCTCTGATCCAGTGAAATCTCAGCAGCAGAATGCAGGCATCTCTGTCTTCCTTGAATTAAGTGAAACAGGAAGTTAATTCACACATGCCTAATTAAATGCAAATTGCAAGAAATTAAGGATTTGCTGGAACTGAGGTGACTGAACCACTGCTTAAGGCTAAGTCTCAAGTGCAAATAAGCCCTCGGTGTCTGATAACTTAACCCACATGATTTATATAGGCAAGAGGTAGCAACTGGGCCCTTTGGATAAAGTGATTTACACAGTAGTGGATAGACTGGGAGTGGGGAGGCGAGCTGTCCAGCTGTTGAAAGATAATGCTTCCCCAGCATTATGTATGCTTGCTCCAGCATACATGAGTGATAAATACCGCTTCTCTTTTGAATGTGATTATACCTGTTAGTTGTTGCTTATGAATTGAGTTGCATTACAAATCTCTCCTTGTATAAAGCTGCCAGGCAGAGAGGATTATGGAGAGAGCAGAGGTGTAGGAGATTTTTTTTTAACCTGGAGCCTCTTGTACTTACCAAAAGTTCTTACTGGAAGTAACAAAGGGTAGATCTGGGAATTACTGGAAACTATGGTAAAACCATAAAGAGTTTCTGGCGATTCCTTATAGCTACCCTCTGTAACTTCTGGTAAATACCTTAGGCTGCATTTAAAAAAAATTCTCCTGTCACTGCTCCAAGCCATGGCATGCAATGGGACATGGGGGTGGGGGATACCCCACCCCCACCAGGGGCTTGGCAGCCCCATCTCTGCATCATGATGAATGAGCGTGATCTCCCATCTTTTAAAATGGTGTGCACATCAGACTGCATTCCCCTCCTTTTAAAAACAAAATAGAACTCCCGTGGCACCTTAAAGACTAACAATATTTATTCCTGTGTTGGCTTTCAGAGGTCACAACTTCTGTTGGACTTCTGTTTTGTTTTTCTGCATTAGACTAACATGACTCTCTCTCTCTGGAGTTACCCTCCTTATGCCACCTCATGAGCAAGACATTATTACTATCCCTTTTTATTAGATGGGGATGAAGATATCTCTTGATGTAGCTACAGCTAGTAGAGTACTTGGAGACAGCAGCTGCCTTTCCCCACAGAAAGAGTCCTCAACTATGAAGGGTTTTTGACAAACTTAAGTCCAAAGTTAACAATCTAGATGCTCTGTAGCCTTTGAGTTGTATTATGCATTGTATTTTAAAATATGTTTTACAGAACAATTGCTGATTGGACTGAAAGACAAAGACACTGTTGTCAGATGGTCTGCAGCCAAAGGGTAAGCGACCTCAGATTAAATGAACTTTATACAGTTTGATTTATAAATATTTCCAAATGAAGACCTGCGGCCAGGAGAGTTTCCTGGCAGAAGAGTTTCTTATTGCCACATAACTGAACATAGTCCCAGTGAAATGTCCCTGGATTGTTTAAACCTACAATGGTAGCACAAGATTGTAATTGCTAAGAGCAATTCTAGAATCTAGCATTTGATGCTGATGTACTTCTGATTTTCCCCCCCATTTTTTCTCTCCTTTATCATTGACACACCAGAATAGGGTTTCCAGGTACCCAGTGGTGGTTAAACATCCCTTGGGGATTCCTGCCTCTGCCTGCTGATTGCTGGCAATAGGTGGGAGGTGACAGGCTGCTCAGAAATTGTGTGCCAATGGGAGGTAGGCTGGGGAAATGGGTGCCAATGTCCCTGGCCCATGGTGTCACTTCTGGCATGACTGAAAGTAACAGCATCACACCAGGGCGATTCTTTACAAATCAACCCATAACAATGAAAATACTGGCACAATGCCATTACTTCTGGCTCATGTCGGAAGTGATGCTATCAACTGGTGCTGTGAGAGTACGCTTGCTGGTGTGCGCACATGAACAAGAGTGGGAGTGCCCACTGCTCCCTCTGAAACACCTGCTAAGTTAGTAGAGGGGACCTCACTATCCTACTGCAGAGTTAGCACTGATTCCCCTGTTCAATTCTGCTGCTCCTCTGCCTTTAAAATATAATGCAAGTGGTCATGTTGAATGAGCCAGCGCATTGTTTTTAAGAGAACTCCAAAATGTATCTAATAGATTTTGCATGGGTACTGTGTTTATAGAATGACATACTGATGTGCATTGTTGAATCTCAATCTTCTGAACTGTTTTTGCATTTTGCAGAATTGGTAGACTGACTGGAAGGCTTCCAAAAGAGCTAGCTGATGATGTGGTTGGATCTGTTTTAGACTGCTTCAGGTAATTTCATTACTTTGTATAAAACATTCCTGAGATTTTGTACAAACTGGGCCGTATCCTTTCCGTTTATGGAAGATGTAGCTTTCCTGTATTCCTCTGCATTACTGCAGGGCTTTCTAACCATGGAAATGATCACTCCCAGGGTCACAGGCCTCCAGAGGGGAAACAGCCTTGCAGGTTTGGTGGATGGGTCTGAGACATGGAAAGACAAGTTGAAATCATTCCTCCATCTACTGCAAGCTCAGTTCCCTTGAGTGGGAGGGAACAGTTTCATCCCCTTAACCTTATTCACTCCAACCTACCAGCCCTCGTAGCTGTTCTCCTTCAGGGATCTTGTGATCCCAGGAATGATCTCTCTGGGAACATGGGGAAGCACGCAGTCCTCTGCAACAATGCAGAGGGACATGGGAAACTCTGTAGTGCCTTTCTGCACACGGATGGAAGGATATTGCCCACTGTAATGCTGAAATACACCCAGCTCTTGGATAGGTTGGCAAATGTCGTCTTTAAAATATTTCTGCAATAGATGGCTAGCATTTAAAGGATAGAAATTTTTCATTTAAAACACCAGGATAAACATGGGAATACCATGTATTCAATTAAATACCATGGAAATATTATCATCCTTGTAACATTTATAAAGACTGCATAAAGAAATAAAATAATAGATTTTTTAAAAATCGTAATAATTATCTAGTTTGTGGGGAAATCATTTATTTCTGGTCCTTGTTATACATTATTATTCTATGATTCCATCATCCCAAATGTGACTTAGTTTCTCTCCTTTCACTTTATCCCAGAATATCCTGAGAAAATCATTCCTTAATTATAGCCCTTCGGTCTAACTATAGATTTAGGAACTGGTGTGCAGGCAGGGCCAGCATGCCCACTGAGGCACGCCCAGCCCCCACCTCGAGTGCTGGAGGGGGCGCCGGAGGGTGCGACAGCTGCGGGCCAGGCGCGGCAGTTGTCCGGGGCGGCGTGCGGAACCTGCCCAGCCACCTGCCATGCCCAACTGGGAGTGCGGGCAGCCTCTGCGCTCTGTCCCAGCAGCCCGCCGGCCAATGGGGTGCTTGCTGCACGATGACATCATCATGCAGTGATGTCATGATGCAGTATAGGGGCGCGTGCGCGCTCTCTCTGTGCACGTGCGCATAGGGGCAGCCACAGGTGCCAGAAACCCTGGCACCGCCCCTGTGTGCAGGTCTAATCCTTTGTATTGAAAGAAGAAGAAGAGGTAAACCATCTTTTAAACATTAAATGAGTATTCTATCCCAGAGCTGGAAAAAGTGCAGAAAAGGGGAACCAAAACCTTTAGGGACTGAATTACCTTCCTTCTGAAAAAATAAGCAGTAGTAGAGAGGACAATTCTGAGAAAGGTTTCAAAGTGACCAAGGATAAGAGGCTATAATGATGGCTCTCTTTGGTACAATGTGCTTTATATAGTTCTTGTACTTTTTACAAATAGCATATTCTATTAATAAAGTTTTTACAAATCTCCTGAACCAGTCTATTTCTTACTGGTGGTTCACCTATTTCTCCATAGTTCAAGTTGTTCTTTTTTCAAATAAGGGCATTAAGACTTCAAATGCACCCTGGGATTTGTTTATTCACTGTTTGCATTTAACTAAAATGATTTTTAAAGTGTTTATATTGTCATGTTTTGAAAGACTATGATTGATTTGTTGTACCCTCATATATTGCGTAAGCTCTTTCGGTCTAACAGTACCCCTAGAGAGTTTGAACTTGCTATTCCTGTTATGGATTGCTTGCAGTCCTTAGTCTGTGATGCACATCTTCTTCTTTGTGAATTTAGATGACTACTTCAGACTTGTATAATGCTTGTTGCATTTACTAGTGAATATACATATTTTAAGAGCCATTTGTCTTGGGGGGGGGGGGAAAGAGGGGAAGAAAGAGTAGCACAGGCTATGGCTGAGGGTGGGTCATTTCTGTTAGTGGCTTCAGGTCACTTTTGGGCACTTGAAGAAAACCCGAGAGCCTTGAACTTGATCCTGTGCTCAGCTGCAGAGGAATTGAGCTCAGTATAAAACTTTCTTAGAGAACACATTGACAGTAATGGATGATACTTACGTTGAAAATCAGAACTGTTGACTTGAATGCATTCTTTCTGTTTTCTAAAATTATAGTTTCCAGGAAACTGACAATGCTTGGCATGGTGGATGTTTGGCTTTAGCTGAATTAGGAAGAAGAGGGTTGCTACTACCTTCCCGTCTCTCGGATGGTAAGTTTCTTGTGATTTGACTAGGTCCTGTATATGTTTCATAATGCAAAATTGAATGATGAAGTGACCAAACAGATTAATAAAAGGCTTTGGATGTTTCCCTGGGGAATATCTTACATGCTAATTAAATGTACACTTCTACTTTTCTATCACTTTTATGTCTCGCTGACATTTTTTCCTGGGACTATCCAGGGTAAGATGGAAAGATACACTCCTAATTGTTCTGTCAAAACCTCTTTACATCCCATAACTTGCTGTAACTGTTGGAAACATTCCCTTCATTTTGTAGGCTTGCAAGTTTGCCATACTCGTTGACTTTTCAGTTTCCTGCAGTCATATTCTTGTGGTTGCCAGATGTGCTGCTGCTTCCTTGTCAACTTCTTCATAAAGTCCAAAGCATTTCCTTATCCCATTGGCAGCAATCCTATAAATTTGATAAATATCCTGGACTTGAAACTTAGTCTCCAAGCCATTATGGCACCCATGGGACCATGGGATGAATGGTCCCCTTTGACTACTCAGAGAGATTGTTCTTGGGATCATGGGACCTGCATGGACAAAAGCCATATGAAACAGAGGTTGTAGTAAGGAGGGGAATTGGGCAGGATTATGTGGAAAAGCTGGTTACAATCCTTCCCAATATTTGCAAAAGATTCACAAGCTTGTAGCTCTCTCGGGAATATGATTAATAAATGGTTGATACTAGTAAACTAGTTTTGTCTTTATAATCAAATGTGGATTTTATTTTTCTCTGCAAGATGCATAAGACAAGCACAACATAAACAGTTTTATTTATACTGTAATGATTATTTTGCAAGTATAATATACAACATTTATTGCAAAATGTAATAGAAAAATGCTTTCAGAAAGTTTACAAAAGAAAAAAAGTAGCGTGCCACTGTTTAGTGCTTTAAAATTAGTACGGATGCCAGCAATAGCTATAAAACCTTCACCAGCAGTGCTGCTTCTTAATAGGGAATAAAATAAATAAGAGTCTGGGTGTCTGATTCCAAAGATGCTGTCCAGCAAGCAAGAGACCATGTGTATTGGAACACTGCTCCCTGTCTTTAACATTTGGAAATACTTTGAAAATCTGAACTCCAGGACTTTAAATTAAACGTATTAAAGTGTTTTTTAAATAATCATTTTTTGAAGAAGGTACAAAGACAGTAGAGCAACATTTAGATGACAGTTCATTGACAATGTTGTATTGCCAGTAATAACCGTGGAATCCTTCCATTATAAATGATTGCTATGTTCTTGTCCTAAGTCTTGCTAAGCTAATAAAATAATTTTGAAGATGTGACGTGTTATTTCTTTGCCACTGCCAGTGTACACAATGGCACCCATTATACTAGTGTCACAGTAGGATTTCAGCCTGCATCAGTGTTTAGAATTGTAATGTTAAAGCAGTTTCATATTTGTTTTTGAGTTGGTAATAAGTCATGCTTACACCATAAAGAAGGTTTGCAGAACGGTTTGACCATTTGATGTCACGTAAAATTTGTACAAATTGGAATGTTAGCAAGAATTAATGGAAGTTCTCCCCATCAAAGCATATTGTCTTTCAGAACACAGCTGTTAAAAATATGAGATTTTCATACTTAGTTAAATTATAGAGGAAAACAACCTTACTGAATAACAGAACTTCAGAAAAAAAGAAACGACTGAAATAAGTCACAGACATATTATGACACTAATATGTGATGAACAAGGCATTTTTGCTTCTAAATGTTACATCTTTGGTTATAAAAGCAGACATAAATCATCCCTCCATAGTGCATTTAAGAAATACAGCATTCGCTTCAGTTTACATTTAAACGTACACATAGGAAAAACAGGTTATACTTGGAATATCTGGGTTATTTTACAACATAAATACAAAATAAAGGATAGTTTATAGTTACATATTACATTTTGGATGGATCAAACAAATCAGCCGTATTGAAAAATAAGAATGCTGAAAAAGGTGGAAGCGTAGCATAGTTGAAAGCTGCTTGGGTAGTGCATTAGAAAGTGAAATATTATGATACCCTGTTTCTCTTCCTCAGAGTAAACACCCTACTGCAGTCATTTGTTTTTACCTTTTTTGCACCTTGCTGCAGTTTTGCCCCTTCTCTTTGATTGGTCCTTTTTTGTCCTTTAGCTTTTTGACTGCAGTGATTGTCCTGAGTATTTAAAGATTCGGGAGTAATTTCTGTATATTGAGAATTGTCCTGATTACCTTTTTCTGCACTTTCCATTTGGACTTTATTAGGACTGTAGGCAGCTAACTGACAGAGTGCAACAGCCGCGGTTTGTTTTTGCTCATCACAATTGTCAATTGTCCTGATTTCCTGAACTTCTTGCCTTTGCATCACAACGAGAGGCTTATTGCAGGGATTATTGTCCATGGGATTTTTAAGGTTGCACATCTCCGTTCCCAAACGTTCATTTTCTGTTTTTAGAGGTTCCAGATTTTCAACTTCATAAGATGAGTTCTGGTGTTCTGATTTTAAATTACAGCTGTCTTTTACAGAGAGATTCAGAGGCATTTCCTGAAGTTCTGCAAAGTTCTGGTTTTTCACGTGGAGAATGTTTTTGAACAAACACTCATGTACATTGTTTGCGTCTGGCTTTTTAGAAAGGTTAAGTGGTGCTATTCCTGTGTCCTCATCAGAATTGGACAGGGCATCCTCATCACCATCACTTGAATGCTCTAGAGTTTCATTTTCACCGTTGACATCACCACTAGGAAGAAGAAAAAAGTTTTCAGTTGTGAAATTAGGCACAATAAAATTCTTAATAGAATTCATGTGCTGTTCAATTTCATGAGAATTTACATGGCGTTAGAACAAAACCTACACAAATGACCTAATTTAATTGAACATAAGATATCAAAATAAAGTACTATGAGTTGCTTTGGAGAATAAATATGCAAATGGGATACATGTGCTACTATGAGTAATGTATGATTTGAATATAAGAGAAATTTGAGTTTAATTCCTGATAAGTCATGGGCAGTATACCGTCTGTTTCTTTAATCTTCATTGTGGTCATGATAAAATAAAATAAAAGTCTTATAACCCACCCTACGCTCCTGAGATAGAATGGGAAGGAAATATGAATAATTTTAACATCTCATTGAGGGTTATTATTGTTTGCTTCAATTACAACTTGTTATAATATAAATATTTTAATTAAAAAAGTAATAACCTAGTGCTTTTAGAATGACATTAACACAACTGGCCCATTATAGGTTTTCTGTGAAACATAAAACTATACAGCCCACTGTTTGTTAGAAGGTGGGTGGTCTTTTCTATTGTCTTCTGATCTTTCCAAACAAATATTTATTTATTGCTCTACCTATTATCACAGGACAGATTAACAACAATTTAACATAAATAGACAGCTCTATCTCCCTGAGAAATTGTATATTTATTGCTGCTGCAATCTTGGGCTGACTCAGTCTGTGAGTGAGCTGTTTTATAACTTAGTGAGACTTCCAGCTAAACATATATATCAGACCAGGATATAAATAAAATAGTGCTGTAAATGTAAAATGAGGCAAAATATCATCCTACCCCATTATATTTCCAGTTTCTGTCTCACTTTTACCCTCCCTTTCTAATTGATTCTATGCTGTGCACTATCAGTTGAATATATAATGAAATATACTTTGAGAGTCTCCATGTGAAGTATCCTAAGGGCATATTTGCTTTCTTTAAAAGAAAAAAATGGGGGGGGGATAGTTTAGATTTTTTGTTTTACCTTCTGGGTGTGTTTTCTCTCTCTTCATTTGACGAAGACGAGGTGGATTGGTCGGTACTTTTCCTCACAGGTCTGAATGCTGTATAATTTTCTTCTGGTTGAGGTTGATCATATTTGCTAATACTAATGGAAGGTGCCTTGTTGGAAAGATCAAACAAGCCTTCACAAGCATGACTTGTCTGAGTGAAGTTTGTTGGGCTGGGTCTTTCAGGGGACCCTGTTGCTGCACTTCCAGCACGAGGGCTCATTTTGGCATTTTCTCTTTCATTTTGGTCTTCTTTGGAATTGCCTTTGGTATGCAGCAAAGGAATTTCTTTTTCATAATCAGCTGGTTTTTTATGAGAATTCAACAGATGTAACCTGGCAGGGCTTGGAGAAACTGGGTACAGCAAGGTTGTTTCTTCCATTAAATGAGAACTTGCATCTCTGTTGATACTTGCAATGTGTGGAAGCCTGTAAAATGCTGATTCTGTTGGCCTACAAAATCCATATGGTACTGGGGGATTGGGATGATATTGCTGAAATAATCTGTAGTGTTCATATGTTGCTGGATTGATTGGTTTAGGAAGTGGTCCAGAGTGAGGAAGAAAATGTCTTTGATCTTGGGAGCCGTAGACAGAGAGAACTGAATTTTCACATTCCTGAGAGTTACCGGGAAGGAAGTAAGGTGCATAGATAGCCAGTCCATGCTCATAGAATGGAGGTGAATACTCTGGAATAATAGGCTGCATATAAGATGGAATGGAAGAAAATCCTTTTGCAGGTGGAATTTTATGGGTAAAATCTGGTGTGATAAGGCCTGGACTGGTTTTCCATGGGTGGTTTGGAGCATGAAATGCTGACTTTGTGTGGAAAGGAGGGCCTTTGCTTGAATCAGAAAGAGATGACAGTTGAGAGAGATCGTTACTGTCTTTACTGTGTCGATGCTCTCCTACAGGCACAAAAGCAGAGGGTCTCACACTGTCTTCAAGACTAGGCTGCACGTTAGTTGTGCTTGCTGCTTCATTGCTAATGGGACTTAATTCCTTCTGAATCAGTGGTTTTTGCCCATTTACTGGTTTACCTGTTGCTTGGTTTTGAATGTCCATATTTTCCTTGGCATCATCTTTGGCAAAAACGTACTGAGGTTTACAATCCAGATTTGAGAGGGGTTTAGTGGAAATTGGCTTGGTAGCAGGTTCTGCTTGATTGATCTGCTTAGGGTCCAAGGAACTAGATTTTGAACATTTGATGCTTTGGACACGATCCTGTTCAGACACTAAAGTAATTGAGTTTTTGCAGAGCCCATACTTCATGTGATTGAAAAGATGTGACTTCTCATTGCAAGTAAAGGGACACTGAAAACACTTGTACTTAAATGGCTTTCCTGGAGGCCTTGGAATATAATGAGGTTTTTTTGGCTTACGCTCTTTGACAAGGCTCATCTTTTTGCTTCGGTTATCAGGTTAATCTTTCTGCTAAATTTTTTTATAGTAAGTTTTCCAGGCTTTCTTCTAACCCAAGTAAGAAATTCTTGAAAGATTGAAGTCAGTTCTCTTCCTGGAATGTGTTGGGAGACAACAGTACTTGCCACAGGAACTGCAACACAAAAATTAATACAAATGTTAAAACTAGTAGAATGTGAGAACTGACATAAACACTTGTGCTTTTGTAAAAGTTGCCCGGTGAAATTCCCAGAGTCATCTGGCTGACTGCTATTGGGAACAGGATACTGGACTATGGAAAAAAAGCAAGCTCCACCCTGCTGGACCAGACTGACAGTTCAGTATCCTGTTTCCAGTAGTGCCTAGGTACAAGCAGGAAATTGAATCTGCTATTCAGAGGTCTACTGCCTCTAAACATGGAAGCTCTATTTGCCCATTGATTAACTGATAGAATTATCTTCCCTGAACTTGTCTAACTCTTTAAAATACCATCTAAGTTTTAAAATACCATCACCACATCTTAATGTAATGGATTCCAGAAGTGCGGTGTGTAAAACAGTAATTTAAAAAATAGAAATATATAGAAATATATCCATAGATCTGCTACATAAAAATAAATGCAATGCAGCTACATAATATATATTTATTAAGGATATGGCTGACTATATTTGTAGTTTTATTTTCCATCCCTTTCCTGATATTTCTTTATTTTTTTTGAAAAAATATATTTTTTATTTTAAACTATAAGAATGTACAAGAACAGTCAACAGTATACAAAGTTGGACATTAAAATTCAAGTAATTACAAACTAAGTAAAACATCAAAACAATCTCTAGATTTAACAAGTTGTTTAGTATAATCATCCTTTGACAGAAAGTCTAAAACCGGGAACCAAAATTCAATAAAGAGAGATTTGTAGTCTGGGTTTTCCTCGTTGCTTAGTATAATAGTTAATTTGGCTAAAATAAATAAATCCCATATTTTCAATAACCAGTTAGAGATGATTGGGCCCTTCTCATTTTTCCAGACTGTCGCAATAACAGATTTACCTGCTGCCAATAGTAGAGCTATTAGAGCCTTTCTTTCTTTCGGGATCGGAACATCAGACCAATCATTTAGCAAGATCACTTCAGGTTGAAGAGGTATCTGATAGGTGGTCATCTCTTGAATGTGTTTACACACATCACACCGAAACTGCTTGATGTAGACACAATCCCACCAGCAGTGCATATATGTCCCTCTATTCCCATATCCCTTCCAGCGTAAGGGGGAGATTGAATGAGTCATATGTTGCAGCCTGATATTTCTGATATGGAATTAAACTTTTTGTTAGCTTCTGTACATGGTTCATATTTTCAGTGATCCAAGATCTCTTTTGTGATTTAGTCACAGCCAGTTCAAGCCTCATAACTTACATGTGAAGTTTAGATTTTGTTCTCGTGTGCATCACTTTGTACTTCTATTGTACTTCTTTTGAATCTTACTTGCCATTTTTGTTGCTCTGTAGAGAATCCTTCACAATCTACTTTAGATTTCACCAACCTGAATAATATAGTGGTATCTACAAACTTGGTCATCTCACTACTCACCTCTACAATCACAAATTCCAAGCCTATGGAAGGTTAAGCTAATGCAGAAGAACCTTAATTTTTTGCAAACATGAGTGCCTTAAGGGGGGGAAAACTATCTCTGAAGAGACATTCCTAATTAACTGACCTGAAGTTCAGGGGTGCCTATTACCTGCTATTCCAGTTGACTTAATTAAAGAGAGCTTGACTAAACAACAGCAGAGGAACTGCCACTCAGGATGTGACTGGGAAAAGATGAAAGCAGAGGAGAGAGAGCTGTAGGTGGATGACATGGAGCAGAGAGGCAGGGCCTGGCTATAGCAGAGGCTTGAGGGCAATCCGGTCCAGCCAGTTGGGGAAAGAGGAAGAGATTCCTTGGTGGGGAGAAGTAGGGTGGAGTGGGATTGACTCCATCCTGGAGAGCTGACCTAGCTCCACTAGAGAGCAAACAGGCTTTTTAAGCAGCCTAAGCAAATATTTAATACCAACCTGTGAGAAAGACTCGTAACACCCCATAATGATCCAGGATTTAAGTGCTTAAAGTGGCACACCCCACCCCCAATTTCTCATTTTGTCTAGGTTAATACGTTGAGTTATCAGGGCAAATAGCTGTAGAAATTGTGTGCACTTTTTGTTGTGCAGTTAGTTATAGTATGTGGTCTTACGAGACTGCAACGTTATTGTAGCTCTGATTTTTATAGGGACGTGATCCACTTGCTTTCTCTTGAAAAAAAAATGAAACAGGTGGATACTTCTAAAATACAAGTTTGGTGATCTTTCTCGGCAGATAAGTCTGACGGGCTTGTGTTGACTTGTTCCATTATGTTCACTGATTCTGAAGGCGTGAGAATCTCTCAGAGTCATGTTCTCATGATTTTGCAGGATGTGTTATGGCAGAGATCTAAAAAGTGATGATTTCATCATGAACTGTAAGCACCATTATCAAAATGATGACTGTTGCAAAACCACATACTGTATCAGAGTTACCCGAAACTACAGTAATACTACTTGTCTATAACCAGTCTTGATGGGATATATATTAGAAACAAACAAAATGGTCTTCAACCATTGTTGTTTAAATTGTGAATGGTGGCATATTTAGATTAGTAGGATTATAAATGATAAAATATTAGTGATCTAGGGCACTTAAAGACTAGTATATTTATTGTAGCGTGACATTTCTGAGGTGTCCCTACTTCGTCAAATACATTTCATCCACCTTATAATATAGGTGCTCTCCTATGAAAGCTCCTCCTACAGTTAACTTGGTAGTTTCTAAGTTGATTTGTTCCTATGTTAACAGCAGACTAATTAAGTTATTTTTCTGCAAGTAACTATAAGCAGTTGAGCTTAAAGCATCAAGTTATATTGGGGCTTATTTAGTGGAAGGGGCTTATTTAGTGTTTTCTTATAATATCTTTAACCAATTATGTCTGAATTAATTTGTTTTCAGTCAAGAGCTAAGGGGCTCATTGTGGTAGTTTCTGTTGTAGGCTGTGACCCAAATAAACCCTAATGGGATTTTTACTCCCCCTTGTTTTTGTAAACCCTTCAAACAGCTTTTGCAAGCCCCTCTGAGTTTCAAAAACAGTTTGCAAAATAGTGCAGGAGGAGGCTGTTTGAGAAAAAGCTCAGTGGTCTTAAGGTGTGTGATCCTTTCATTCCAGCCATAGAAATGATTTAAAATAGAATTATAGTTTGGAATATATTTTAAACGCAGTTTTAGTTCCTTAGTTTGTCAGATTCTGTTGAGCTTGTACTGCATGCACATACTGCACAAATTTATTCAGACAAGCTCATTATGAAAGAATTATGAGGATTGTTGTAAAAGGGTATTTTAAAACGAAAATTATTAAATACCTGCAGTTCAAGTTTGGGGGTAATGGTGTATAACCAAAATGGAAGACTTGTAAATGTGGGTAAGTTCAGTTTGTACCTGTTGTACTTTTGTACTGGCTTGTACAACTCAATGCAAATAATGCTTGTAAGCTACTGTTGTCACAACAAACTATCCCCAGGTTTATCCAGTTCAAGCTATCTTCACCAGCAGTTCGAATTTGTATTCAGATGCAAAGATACAATAAAGAGTATTTATTCATTACTTAATATACATTTGTCCTGCTAATATGCTGGGTGGTATATTCTTTTATTATCTGGAGGTGGATCCACTTTTTAAAGAAGTTAAAATTTGCACTACAGGACCTCACAAGTTCCTTTTGAGGAACAGGAAGAGAGACTACTGAGCTGCGTGTATGTTTCAGGTGCATTATTGCATTTTAGTATGTATCAAAAGTAAAACTAATATTCTATGTGATAGGCTTGTAAATATTTTTAGAGGAAAGGTTCTCTCCCTTATAACTCAAGTTTCCTAGATTTGTTTGTGAGATATCTTTCCAACTAACCAAATGTTTTTGTAATTATTAGTTTCACTGCTCAGTTTTCAAATACTGAAGGCAAATACTGCATTCAAAGTAACTTTTAGGCTGTAATCCTATGTGCATTTACTTTACAGTAAGCACCATTGCATTCAGTGGGATTTATTACTGAGTTATAGATCCAGAGGAGTTAGCCGTGTTAGTCTGTAGTAGCAAAATCAAAAATTACTGAGTTAGCATACCTAGGATTAGGCTGTTGTCATAGAATCTGAATTGTGCTTCTAGCTCTGATATTAAAAATTTATTAAAATTGTGTTGGGAAACTTTTACATTAAAATGAACATTGTATTTTGTTTTTGTAAAGAAACCCTATGTGAGCTTAATTAATGTAACAGAATGAGTTTTGGATAAATGGGAACGAACAGATTTTTCTGATACCCCCCCATGTTGTTAGTCATGTTGCATTACGCTAAGGGTGGTTATGCCTCTTTGCTTAGTAGCCTACACAGATTAACACCTCTTCAAGGAAGTATGAAATTTCATTTAACAGCAATTTTCCTGTCTTTCTTAAAGATGGAAAACTGCACCAGTTTTCTATTATCTGAGCATATTAGCAAGCTGAAAAAATAAGGAAAATTTCTGCTCTTGTGGAAAAAAGTAATTGTTACACTGGTTTTCTAAACAGTGTTCTTTATTAAATTGAAAGGGGCAGTTTCAAAATAATCTTTACTGCAGACAATGGTATAATTATCTTGCTTAATAGGTCATTGCTATGGATGGCTGTGCAGCCATTTCTACAAGCATATTAATACGCACACGCTCAGTTGCTGTTGCAGCATTCTTTTTGGTGATATTGATCTGGCTGACAGGGAGTCCTCACTGGGGTGGAGCATATTTTGAAGGGCAAGCTGTGATTAAAATATTGTGATGTGGCACTATTGCATAACTCAGAATCATGCCATTGTCACCTATCCAGCATTTTGCAAGAACAAGACTTTTGAGTTTTATTCCAGTTTGGATTTTCCAGTGATTAACTACTCCTTCCTCCTCGACTTTAAAACTATGATTCTATACATAATACAGAGGATGAAGGTGAAAAGAGCAGAAGGATAGATAGTCACAGGTGTTTAAAGCAGATGGTGGGAAAAGATGTTAAGGTTCATGAAGAGCGGTTAAGCAAACATTTGGCCCTCAAATTTCTAACAAAAAAATTCTGTTCCTTCATGTAATTCATATTGAAGCTATTCTCTTTCCTCACTCATATGTAAAATAGAAACTTTTTAATCAACTGAAGCTATAATTTTGACAAATGCAACAATTGAATTTTGTAGTACTCTGCTCAGTTTTCATCAAGGTTAAAAAAAAGTTGACAGTCTTTGGCATCTTGCTCATATAAATCCTTAAGGAGAGCTAAATAATGCAGTAGAACAAAATGTAAGTTAAATAAGGAAGCTAACATAACAAACATTTAAATTAAAAATTACAGGTTCTTAATTAAGTTTTCAGTCTGAAAAGTGCCAGTAATAATGTTCTGAAAAGTGAACAAATAAAATAAACCCAGAACTTTTAGTACAGATCAAAATAATGATTTTATTTTTCTTTATCTGTTGTGGAATCTCTTGTAATTCTTGCAAGGATAGTGAAGTGCAAGTGAAGCCCAATAAATAAACCTAATTGGCATACATTCACTTTGATGAATGTTTTTACTTCTAAATCTTTTTTTAAAAAATTGCTGATTTTAAAGTTTGCCTACCTGTGAGTCTGGCAGCTGAAGTCCAAGGTGTTCAAAGCTCTTAAACTGTTGCTGTCAGTGTTGAGAGAGAAGTACCTGTTCGCTCTTTGATTGCTAAGTGAAACTAAAGGAGGCTGTTTCAATGGGAGGGACTTAAAAGTGTAGGAGTTGAGCCCTGAGGGTGTAGAGATGCACCTGATATTACTTCAGCCTGAAGCTACAGTTCATGTGTTTCCATCCACTGCCTTTCATTTGATGTTACCTTAGCATCTGAGCTGTGGAGCAGAACACTTGTCGTGTTTGTGCCCTCTAACAAGCGAGTTTTTGTTTCTCCCACTGAGTTGTTAATCTCCTGTCAAGGGGAATGGGACACAGTACAGGCACGTTTCTTAGTTTAAGGGCTCTTAAATCATTTCTAAGTGAGACACAGATCATAATGACTTTAAAGAGTCATAAAGCAGTAGAAGAAATGCAGGCTGCAACGTAAAACACTACTGGATTTTGTTTTTCTGACCTCGATTGTTCTGAGAGACTGTGAGAATACCTGTGGGCTGCAGCATTCCCCCCCCCCCCCCCCACCGCTCCCTTCCTCTGCTTCCCTGGCAGTACTTTTGTCCTCATGATAACTTCTGTCTGGGAACGGCAGGGCTGAATTAACCCAAGTTTACTTGCTGTAGAAACGTGCCAAAGCTTGCTACAAGTGAGCAGCCAAAAAATACTTCATAAATGGAAGAGTAATCGCAATAGGAAATAGATTATCACTATCTATATAGTTTGATTTTCCAGATACTGAACCCACAGCATGACAATAAATTGCTAGAATTACTTGCTTACTTTGCATCATGTGTGTGTGGGGTGGGTGGGTGGGATAGTTTAGTCTTAAAATAATTGCTCAGAGGTTGAGTATCCATCCCCTGCTCCACTCAACCATGTCACTTCCTCCCCCCCCCCATTGCTCCCACCATTGCTTATTTTTCTTCTTTCCAGTGCTGCAGTGGAGTTTAGCTAGCCAGCTGATTTTCTTACCGTTGGGACAGAGCCACAAGCACAGTTTCCCTATTTTTGAATTAAACTGGGCTTTGTGTGATGTGCTCTCCTCCTCTTTTCTAATCTAAAAGACCCAATACCTTTTTAAGGCTAAAGGGGAGATAGAGAGCTATGTAGTATAGTTTTCATCATAGTACAGAATGTCTTGTCTGCTGTGCATATGGCTCTGTCCCTTCATCAGTGGTGATGCACTTGGTTTCTTGGATGCAGTAATAGTTGTATACAACTGCCACAGTGAGTGCTAAATTATGAAGTTATAATTGCTGGATAATAAAGGCCAGATAGGTGTGTTTGTGTTTACTTTCTGATAGTTCTAATAGGTTTTTTTTAGCTTAGAGTCTTTCAGTCTTTCAGATTCTTCTAAACTTTCTCATTATACTGAGCGCAGATTTTAAGATGAAATTACATTTTGAAGCTTGTTTCTAAAAACTAAGTTTCGTAATGATACAAAGTTACACTTAGATAAAGGAGATGCTGAGTCTGGCAACTGTTGTTTTATATTTAGATGTGCTTTTGTCATTAACATATAACTCCTCAGAAACAGGATCAGATTAACTGGAAAAAGTTCATTTGGGGGAAATGCCCATTTTCAGCAACTCTTTTTCAGGACCTGGAAATGTAGCCATAAATTGCCTGAGGCAAAAGGGACCTAGGTCCCTACAAAAACAAGGAGACATTTATTTTTTCCGGTTCACGACCAGCTTTAAACTAGTAAAATAAGACATTCCCTTATTTGTTAAGAATTATACAAGTTCAAACTTCAGTTAAAATAGTACAAATAAAAATATTATAAAATCTAATTAGCATCTAATTGAAAAATATTCAGCTAGAGGTCCTACCTCACTGTATGCTGCCTTTGTTGATCTAAAGGCAGCTTTCGACTCTATATCAAGATCAAGACTATGGGAAAAGTTAGAGAGCACCAATATAGACAAGGAGACATTTGCAAGGAGGGTAGGTGTGAAAAAGAAAGTGAAATGCATCTCTCTTGCCCAGGCAGCTTGGTTGATGCTATCCCACCTAGATGCAGCATGTGGTTGACTAATTTGTTGGGAGTGGGGGGGGGGGGTCCTCTTCTTGGAAACACATCCCATTGAAAGTAATGGATGGAATCTGTGGTTGGGTGCGCACCTTGATGACACCTGTCTGTGGTGGATTTTTTTTAGTGGGAAGGGCATCTAGATGTCCGTCCATCCCACAGTACATTCTGCTGCCAGTAATCATGTAGAACTTCACATGACTACAGCTGGATCAGGATGAAAATCTTGCCATGCAGTTCTGCCAGCACAATGTGGCAAGCTGGTAAATGTGGGCTTGGCACATTCCTCCCCTGCCTCAGAATTAGGACAGTCTAGTTGGTACAGGGCCCTGGGTTGCCCTACTTTGTGTTGTGTTCTAAATGCCTTTTTTCTAACTATGTAGGCAAACCATCACAGATATCATGCATCTCATACAGTTATTTTTCAGTTTGTATCCTATTTCATGAATCCTGAGGTTGCGCCTGAAATTGAAAACTGGTTTTTTTTTTCTCACAACATAAACAATCATATATGCGTTTAACACATAGGGAAATTAATATCAAGAGAATAGTCTTCAATAATATTTCCTTTCTTGTGGATTGCTTTATTTCTTGCATGTTAATATGTGGTTGGTGCTTAGTTTTTTTTTCTTATCAAGACTTTGCAGCACCAGCCTTTTAAAAAATAAATGAAAAGGCTGTTTTTGACAATTACATCAATAAGACAATTATATCAATACACAGATACATGTTAAAGACAACAGTAGATTATTAATTATGAATCACACCATTATCAATAAGTAACTAGTTTAACCTGCAGCATCATTAATATAGTTGTTATCAAGAACAATATCGATGCATAATAAGATTAAAGCTTAGTAAGAATATTGAATTAAAAATTCTAGCAGAACCACTACAATCCAGAACATGTAAGCCTGAAACTATAAAATAGAACATACACACACACAACCTTTATTGGCATGTCAGAGCGAAAAAGGTACATTAAAATTAGTTGATAGGTCTATAAAATAGAAGTTAGCCATAATATTTTTATAGTTACAAAAAACAAAACATCAGCCAATGAACAATTAGTTGTCCATCTTTAGTTAATTGGATCAATTCCCAGAAGAGAATTAATTTTTCACATTTATATTCCAGTAGAAGAAAAATCTGCCAAAAATCTTATTTCTCTGTGTGTGTATATGCATGAGCACGTGTGTGTGTGCGTGCGCGCGCGCGCGTGCATACTCTAATTGGGGTGGTTCTTTCCCATCTCTTACTGCTTCACAGTTTGAACCCTTCCTGGGCCTAAGGAGCCTTCCTCCAATTTAATTGGTTCATCCATTAGAGAAAGAGCCACTTAGGTTGGAGGAATGCTCCTTAGAAGATGGTTGGATTCACCCCATAATATGTAAATCTGTACATTTTAATTTAGACCTAGCAGTTGATCTCCTGTTTCTTAACTTAGGAAATTTCTGATTTTGTTCCTCCACTGGGCCAGCAAAATCCTTGCTCTCTTTATTTGTATCAAAATCTTGGGTTTACATGGTATTGTGTGGGGTTCACTGCATAATGCCCAAGTGAACCCTTCTTTTGTTATCTTCTGCCAGCAGGTGAAGACTTCTTACTTTTGTTTGGCATTTCCTTATTGGCCCTCCTTCCTTCTTATGTTTTTAATTGTTGTTATATATGTGCGCTTTTAAAAGTTGATTTCAATGTTTTTCACCACTTCACTGCCTTGAGGGTCCTAATTGGCTGGAAAGATTGGGTAAAAATGCTTTAAATAAAATAAACAAATTTCTCAGTAGTTTCTCTCTTGAGAAACAACTTTATTAAAGCTAATTAGAAGACTCCTAAGTCCATAGAGGTTTTGCTGGTATACTGTATATTAGAGGCATCAGACTCAAAAGGGTTGGAGGGGCACTTCCACCCAGCAGTGTCCACAGTACACCCATTACTGGTTTTGATAGCAGAGTACTAGTAGTACCAGTAGTTAGCCTTTAAACAGCCTCGTAATCTAACACCTTCCTTGATTGCAAAGAGTAGCTGTCTTGTAGAAAAATAAAACAAAAGCTCAGTGGCATCTTAAATACTAACATCATTTATTGCAATATGAACTTTCATGGGCTGTGGACTTTTGTTTCATTTCACAATGTAACAACAGTGTGACATCCTAGCCCTTTTAGCCTGTCAAAATTCCTTTATGAGCATTACTGCAGCCCTCTTCAGTTTGCCACTTGGTGCAGCTTCCAATTCCCTTCCATCTGAGCTTCCTTCCTACATGCTACTGTTTTGCCTCCAGAATCCTCTTGTACGAGAATATTACCACTTCACACCAACCTTAAATATCTGTGTTCCAGGTCTCCTTTTCTTTGGACTATAACCACCACCTGTCTATTCCCTTAACTTCAAGTGTTGGCAAATTGCAAATTCCACATTCCTTGACATCTGTGCTGCTAATTTTAAATGGACTGCTGGAGAGGCTTGTTAGGCAAACTATAGCAGATACTGGTAGACCAACTACTTTGATTTATCAAGATACTGCTTTGTAGCCCTGAAGATGGAGCTGTAATATTTTTTTATGGTGTATGGTGCAGGGGTGCTATGCTATGGGCTACATTTGGGAGCTTTATGTGTACCAGCCTGTCTCTCTGCTCTGTGAAAGTGGCCTGTTTTCTGTTCTTGCCCTGGTGAGTTTGAGGGAAGCTGTGGTAGTGATGTTGGCCCCTGGGCATGATCCTAGTGCAGCAAAGAGCTTATTAAAACCCAACCACTCCCTGGAAATGGTTGCTGCTAGGCAGACCTGCTCAACTGGGCTGCAGCTGAAGAAGAGCAGAACGTGCAAATGCAGCAGGCGTTGTTTTATTAAACTGGAGGCAGTAGAGTAAAATACCTGGATCTGCAAGTTGAGGGAATAGAGCCTTGGAGACAGGATGCTGCTCGTTTTCTTCATTAGTGGATATAACTGGTCAAATTGAACTAGCAAAGCTAGTAGCTGTTTATCGTCGTTTAGGTAGATCTTTTGTATTCCTGTTGTATAATTATGGCATACATGTGGACCAGTCACCTGATGGCTGGCACTTTTCAAAAGAGGAGAAGCACAGTATTCGTAGTAGAGGTGATGTAATTCCTAGATTGATTCAGTACTACTTTTTGTCATTGTTATACTTATGCCAACATTTTAAACATGATACTCAGTTATAGTTTGAAAGGATTGATTAATGTCAATGTATTCTGGAATGGAGTTTCATTCCAAAAGTGTTCTCATTATTTGGTCACACAGAATCACAGAGTTGGAAGGGGCCATACAGACCTTCTAGTCCACCCCCCTGCCTAATGCAGGATGATCCTAAAGCATCCCTGACAAATATTCATCCGGCCTCTTCTCGAAAACTGCCAGTGAAGGCAGTTGAAAACTGCCCTACCCCCCCTACACCTCCAGCTCCCATGTTAGATACCAATTATGTATAAAGTGCTCTGATACTGATGTCGCAGTATGATGACATGCAACCAAAGATCCACGTTACTTGTCAAACTTTAGCTTCTGAGAGCCAATGTACTTTGAGAAAGGCATTTGGATCTTTTAAGTAGACCTTGTTCTTGTTATTTAGATTTGTCTGAAGAATAGCCAATCAAAAAAGGTATTTTCATTAATATTAAAAAGTGAAAAATATGTAAATTATATTGAACATTGTATTTTAAAAGGAAGTACATTGGCAAAGCCCTGTGGGTCTTCTGCCAAATTATAGCTACAGTGAAGTATTGGATTTCTATATAAGCAATTGTCACTTTTTACTCCTTTAAGCAGGGAATCTTAAGCAGAGGAATGAATTCTCAGTTTAGTACGTTGTATGAGGGACGTAGTAGGAACCATTTTAAGATCAGATGTGGCTCCAAATGTGCAAAGATTTTGCACTGTTTCCTTTAAAATGTCCTCTTTCAATTCTGCACGCAACTGTTGATTTATATTTAACACCCATTCAAGCATCTTTTTGTCCTTAATAACTTCCAATCCTTGCTTTGGTGATATGTTACAAGTCTGGGCAAGTTGGCTGGGCAATACTGTATAAATTTTCTAGGGAGTAGAAGTGGTTTCTTCACAGAGAAAAGTAGGTACAGTGAAGTTTGATACATCTTAAACTTCTGAGTCACAGAAGATAGGAATTGACAGCAATGGGTGGAACACTCCTACATTTCCCTAAGACTTCCTGCTGCCTAATTTAGGAATTAGCATGTCAGCCTGGCCTACCATTTACTAAACCTATTTCATATTAATTGAGAAACTCAAGGTCACTATATGTTGCTGGGAGACTCAAAGAAAATACAGAGATTCCTGTAATCCATCTAGCAAGCATTAGCAGTGTTTGAGGGTCTTCTGTAGAGATTTCTACCAGCCTTGCTATCTAATGTCCTACATGTCTATGAGCAAGCTGCCCGCTTTTGTTTTTGAATAGTTCCGTGTTCCATAATTAGTTTTACTACAAATTCTTGATTTTTTAAAAAAGATCCGAAGTCTGGTTGATTATCACATTTAGATTCCCACCACGCCCCCCCCCCCCTCCTGCGCAGATGATCTTTCTCTAGGCTTGTGCAGGACATGATGCAAAGACTGGAGGGGAAGCCCTGCTGTGAACTGAGGCCGAATTGGAAACCTGACAGCAAGTCTGCGAGTAGCTGCAGGAAGGGTAGGAGAGAACTGCTGTGGGAAGCAGAGGGTGGGGGTGACAGGCAGGTGCTTGCCATGTATTGCCCTTGCAGTATCCAGAGCTGTGCCCGACAACTGCGGCTGAGCCTTGGTGGCATGGGAGAAAGCCTGGCAGGCAGTAACAGAATAATTCATGCCCTGAGAGCAGAGGGAACAATTGCAGAATGAACCTCCCCCGATCCTCTGTCTCCGTTTTCCACCAGTGACTGATGGCACCTGCACTTTGGGCACAGACAACAAAAAAAGAGTAATTCCTGCTTGCAAAATAATTTTGTCAGGCTTGTTTAAATGTTCACAACAACATATAAATGGTAAACAAATCCCTGTCATTTAAACACAGTAGTTTATATCCTTACTTTTCAGATATGATGCTGTTTAGTGTGTTATATCGTCTGCTTAAGGCGATAGAAGAATGTTTATAGAAGAATTGACATGTTAATTCCTGGTTATGGTCATCTTAAAAGTATCCTGGTGGGGCTGCATTTGATTGTGGTTCATAAGGTGATTATCTGTGTACATATATTCTTACATGCGCGCGCGCACACACACACACATACATACACATATAGATATACATATATATATACATATATACATGCATGCATGCATGCATATACACATACACATACTCGTATACACACATACATATACATATATATATACACATATACATACATATACATATACACACACACACACACACATATACATATACATATACAGAGAGAGAGAGAGAGAGAGAGAGGCTGGATTAGTTACATTTCCAAATTAGTGCAGAACTGCATTTAAAAGGTACAATATCTAGTATTCTATTTTATTTCTTACTGATTCTTTATAATATATTAAAGTGAGAAAGGAAGAAAGTGTTGCTAGACTAAAAAAGAGGTGTCCAGAGAGGAGTAGAGAGTAGTTAATAGAAGTTCTAATGTAGAAGGACTTGTCAGAAAACAGACTTAAATAGTCACAAAAGGACTTTTGCATTCGTGAGGTTCTTAAACAATACTGAAGAAAGGAAGTTAAAAAGAGGAATATATTTCTTTGGATAGTAATGAGGAACTTATAGATACACAAGCCAGCCAAGCTGAATTACTACTGGTTATGCATAACCTTACTCCCTGCCATTGTGTGGTTAGCTCTACAGCAGCCCAAGTGCCCTAAGGCCTCATCAGACTTGGGTGCTAAGCAGAGTTGGCCATGGTGAGTACTTGGATAGGAGACCACCAAAGAAGACTGAGTTTGCTACGCAGTGGAAGGCAGTGGCAAAACCATCTCTGCCCGTCTGTTGCCTGGAACGTCCTGTGAATGGAGTTGCCATGAGTCAGTTGTGACTAGACTAGAGGCACCTTCTTATTCTACCTCTAGCAGCAATGTTGTGGTTGTGCCCACCAAACTATGTCACAAGTCCAAAAGTTGCCCACAGGCTGAAAAAGGGTGGAAACCTCTCTAAAAAGATATGCCTGTAAATGTTAGAGTGCTTTCACTCAGTGGTAACATACACTTATGAATGATATATTTAAACATTTATAAGTTTAACCTGACTTTTTAAATGTTTGAGGCAGCTTATGCAAATCAGTAACACAGTGTGTATTACTAATTCTTATACCAATTCTGTTAATTCGTAAATAGCCCATTATGTTTGGTAACTGCAAATTAATAGGTTTTGCTGGGTGGAAAAGAGTATAATCTAACCAGGGGGGGGGGGGGTATTAGATATGTTTCTGGGAGCTACTTAATTTTTTTCAAGAGCCTTGGGAGCTACCAGTCACAAAAGGTGGCTTGCACAAAAATTAGTTTTTCAGAGCAAGATTGCAGTGTTTAGGTAGGGAAATCATTCCTTTCCCCCCAAAGCACTCCCACCTAAATTGTAACTTGCCCTGTTGGGGAACAATATATAATTACCTCTATGTTTTCTATTGTGAAGAGGCAAATAGCAGCTTTTATGTATGGGGGTAATAGCATGCTACTTTCCCATCCAGAGCAAAGGGATGTGCATGTATCCACTTTGCAGGGAAGAGAAGCTGATGTAGTACCTTTAAATGAAAGGAGAAGAAAATGATGGAAACAGCACTGAAGGAGAGACTGAGAGCCATTTTTAATTGCTTGGAGAGTGACTGGTCGCTCCTCCTAAATGGCTTTTTGCCCACCTCTGATCTAATTGGACTATTTTGAATTTGGTAAGAATTCACTTTAAATTTATCATCCTTTTACACTGAGATTAACAGTGATACATCAGTCAAATCTTTTATTGATTTTTATTTGCTTTATTTATGCCCTGCCTTTTCTTCCCTGTGGGGACCCATAGTAGCTTACATCATTCTCCTCTCCTCCACTTTAACTTCACAACAACTCTGTGGGGTAGGTTGGACTGACAGCATGTGACTGTCAAGGTCGATATTATGTTTCCATGGCAGAGTGGGGATTCGAACCTCGGTCTCCATTAGTTAGAATAAAAACCAATGTTTATTGCAGGTTAAGAGACTGCTTTTAATTTGAGAAGTATTATTTCAAATAAAACTTAGGTAATAGACTATACTATTGAAGGCATTGTACCATACAGATTTGGGTACATTGTTTTTAATGCATATATTCCTGCACAGTCTCTCACATATGTACTTAAACATTCACATACTACCACTATTTATCTCTCTAACACAAAGTTGTAGACATATACAGAAAATACGGGACTTTCTATCTGTATCTCATGCAGAGGCAGACATTCCCTTTCAGCAGAGTCTGCCTCTGTGAAGAAGACTGTATTTTGTGATATATGAGGACAAGAGGCCTTCCAAGCAATTTAGTCCTGAGAGTCAGCATTCCTTGGGTTTAAGCACCTGTTATGGGGATTTGGACTTTGATGGGCTCGGGCCCTCCTAATATAGCTAAAACAGCTTTTAGGTTTGCATCTGTAATAGTCTCTTATATCTTTCACTTTCTAGTCTCTTTCAAGCCAGTCATTAAAAACTGAGCCCTTAGTTTAAACTAATTGAGTTGAACAAAGAACAGCAAGACAAATGGCAACCAAAATTTAAACTGAAAGAGGATACGGTGGGGTAAAGATGACTAATTCTGGCTTATGGTATGAAAAAGAAAGGGGTCTTGCTGTCTTCCAATCATGTTTAAGTATCCATTCAGTATCCCCACATGAGAGGGAGGACAGGAAGGGTTGCATCAGAGCTTAGTTCTTGTGGCCCCTTACTACATGCCCAGGGGAATGCTGATTGCCAGTTTGGGGCCAGGAAGCAATTTTCTACAGGCCAGTTTGGTTAGGGATTCTGGACATGTTTTGTCATCTTCTGAGCATGAAGCAAGAGTTATTGGGAATGTGCGGGGGCGGGGGGCGGGGGGAGATCTAGTTGTGAAATTCCTATATTGTGCAGGAGGTTGGACTAGATGACACTGGAAGTACCTTCCAACTCTATGATTCTCTATTCTATAGCAGGACTACAGCAGCAGATGTGAAGTGATTGGTATTTCAGAATTAATAATTTCATCTACCGCTCCAGTCCTCCAGATGCTTGTTTATTTGAGCTATATAAAGCATTCAAGATAACTGCCCAGAATGAAACTAATTTATAATAATTTTTTAAAGAAAATAAGACAAATGAAAACTAGCATCTGTATGTTGAAGCTTAGAGCCAAGCTACAAGTGACGCTTGACACAGGTTGGACACTTGTCAGCTTACCTCAAGTTTTGATGGGAAATGTAGGCGTCCTGGTCTTACAGCTTGGCTCTCCATTTAATTACAGTTTACAGAAACCACCCCCCCACACACACATACACCCAGCAGAGGGGAAGGGGGGCGCCTGGCAAGAGCCCGACGCCTGCACTCCCCTCCCGACCACATGTTCTCCCTCCCATAGACTGCCGCTCTGTAAACTTCTGTAAGCTGCAAGACCAGAATGCCTACATTTCCCATCAAAACTTGAGGGAAGCTGACAAGTGTCCAACCTGTGTCAGGCGTCACTTGTAGCTTGGCTCTTAGTCAGTTACTGAGGTGGTAGTGATGGTAGGTAGCCTTTGTTTAAAATGCAGATATTGTCTTGGCATTCTGTCCTCCTATTTGGACCCCAAAAGATGAAAGTTACACATATTTTTGAACATATGTAACTAGAGGTAAGGGCTGATTCCAGACGGCCCTCCCCATCCCGAAATGTCGCGTGGAAAACGTGAAATATTTTGCGTTTTCCGCGCGACGATGCACGACGTTTCGGGATGGGGAGGGCTGTCTGGAATCGGCCAAGGTTCAGTATTGAGTCTCTCCTCCTGTTTTTTTTTTTAATGAATGAGATTATTGCTACATCTCATGGGCATTGCTGTTCTACTTAAAGACCCTTTATTTTGATGTGGAATTGCTCAGTGTGTGATCTGACTCTTCCTTGAGTTACGAATGTAGTAGCTGCCGTTTGACACTTCTTATTTATGTTTCCCAAGGGGAAGATTTCTGTCATGATGGATAGAGCGTTTTCCCATACCCTTTATACAAAACCAGCCTTTCCCTGTACTGATGTTCAGCTTAAGGCTGAACAAATAGCATCGACAGCAGTATCATCAGTAGCAGGAATGTTTAATCTTCACAAGAAGAAATTTATGGCAGATTTTTGAATACTGCCTCCAGGGGCTGTTTCAGTGTTCCTGTATAACCAGTTAAATCCATTTTTGTCACCACTTTATTTAACACACTTAAAAACAAGTTAAACTACATTTTTCAAGGTTGCATTGCTGTTGTTAGGGCTTCATTTTTTTTATAAAATGTAGAAGAGAATACTAAACTAGCAGTTCTGTTGTGACTTTCCCACAAAGAGGAGATTTGTACATCTTCAGTTTTTATGCCATTTATACATCGTAAGTGCTCTTAAGAGTGGGTGTAATCCAATGTCCAAAAAAGAGTTCCCTGTGATTTCTTTTGCTAATGCTGTACCAGCACCTGTTCTTTGTTATCTTTATCTTGTTCCCACACAAACAATGCAGTGGTTGAAGAAATTCCATATAACCACTCCTGTTTAAGTAGAGGCCAATAACAGCTGTCAGAATTTCGCCAGTCTACTTCTTACAGCTGGTACAGAATGCAACGGTGCGGGTCATCACCGGAACGCCGATGCGCACACACACAATGCCGGTATTGCGTCAGCTGCACGGGTTGGCAGTGGAGTACCAAATCAGGTTCAAGGTTTTGGTACTAACCTATAAAGCCCTATATGGACTGGGACCGGCATATCTACGGGACCGCCTCTCCCCATATGAACCCCAGAGGACTCTTCACTCTAGCGATAAACATCTACTAAAGATCTGCCTTGCATTGACCAGGGCCAGGGCACTTTCAGTCCTGGGCCCAGCCTGGTGGAACGCTCTGTCCGATGAGACCAGGGCCCAGCGAGATTTGTTAGCTTTTTGCTGGGCCTGTAAGACAGAGCTGTTCTGCCAGGCATATGATTGATGCAAGGCAGTGCCCCCTAGCCGGGGGAGTACAACATATGCCCTGTCTACTAGTGACAGCTCCACCTCTCATATTTCTCTGCCAAAATGCTCCGGAGATGGGAAAAAAGGTGGTCATCTAGACTACGCGCCACTGTGTTTACATACATGTATGTATGTATTTTAATCTGTGTATTTAAGATGTTTTATGGTTTTAAATTGTATATACTGTGAAAATGATTTTAAACTTGGTTGTAATCCACCCTGAGCCTGCTTATGTGGGGAGGGCAGAATATAAATTGAATATAAAGAAATAAATAAGAATTGCTGCCGCTCTAAAGAGCACACTATAATATTTTAATTTTTTAAAAAAGCATGTGTGGAAGGTCCCTAAATCCATCTTCTTGTTGGATTAGCTCCCTCCTGTTCTGCTAAGAGAAGGCAGCCCTCTTCAGTGGAAGTGGCACCTGTTCCATCTATCATTACAGGTGCCCTCAGGAGGGAGAATTTTTTTTAAAGGAAAATGACAAACCCCCCCCCCCCCCCCATCTCTGCAGCCTCTGTTCCCTGTGGAGATGAGATTGACAGAAGTTTCTCCAAGAACTCTATAGCAGAGGAGATGGGGTAGGGAGGGTGTTGAATGTAGTGGTGGAGAGGCCGGCAAGAGTGGGTAAGGCATGCAAACACCACATCACCAATGATTCCTCACGTGAAACAATAGCACTTTCTGAGCCCCTTAAGGCCTTTTTGAAAGCAGTAATGTGTCTTAAGTTTATGTCATATACCTGAAAGCATGCTGCTTTCGTGATAGAAGCTGTTTGATTGCATTGCTTTATATCTTGTAAACCACCCTGAGACTCAGGGAGAAAGACAGGCTATAAATTAAGAAAACAAATATACCAACATTTATTTTTTATCTGCATCTACCAAAGAAATGAAAGTTGGACTGCAGAACTTAACAAAGAGGAAAAAAGGGAAAGGGTTAAGTGAATTCTCTTTCCCCTGAAGGCTGTTGTTTCTGTAGGCTAGAGCAGTTGATTAAATTACATGCAGTTCAGTAAGCAGTGTGTTTAAACTATATTACTGGACTAACTGATGCCAAAAGGAAGCCTTCTAGGGAAACCTGTGCAGCTGGTAGGTTTTGGCACTGCACCATTGGAACTGTGTGAAAGATTTCATTCAGAAGCTTCTTCAGCCTTGCAAGTTCTAAGACTGCAGGGCTGTTTTATCATGTTGCTAACACCATATGTCTTGTGTGATTCAGAGGTAACAAGAAGTTTTAGAAAAACATTCATCTTCAGGTCCATTGTGGGCTATGTTGAAGCTAACATGTCCTAATCCTTTTGAACTGTGTCATTTGTTAGCTACATTCATAGGTTCCATTTGGCAAATTGAATCTGTGACTGTTGTTTCTAACTGAGGGGGTCGAATTATAATTTGGTCTGTGTATCAAGTTTTGCCAAAATTACACACGAGCTCTTATAGTTGTAGGGAGGAAGTAAGGAAGGCTGCAGAAGACTGCCTCTTTTCATGAGGCATCCGTGCGTACAGCTGCTCTCGTCTGACTGAACTCTCAATTTTTTACACCTGGCTAGGACATTCTAGCAAAAAAGGAATTCTTGGGTTGCCATGTGTTAAACAGTGCCCTTGTACACATTTTTTTTTGCTTTTATATTAATTATACCCTTTATATAACTTTAACCTCATGTTTATGATTCCTTTATTCGCATTTTTAAAACACTAGTGCTGATTTTGTAAAGCTGTTAGTTGTTTTATAGGGCCACTGCTTTTTATTCAGTCCAAAAATGTATACCTTGTAAAACGGATCAAATCTCTGTCTTTAAGCCATTCTGTGAAATGGAAATACCCACATCACAGAAGTCCTGGGAGAATGAATAAGAACGAACAGACACTTAACTTGACCTAATCTAGTTTCATCTAGTATGTCTCCTAGAGACTTCTAGTGCCAATAGAATGTCTTGCTGATGAAAATGAGTGAACTTGATGAATCAACCTGCATAGGAACATCATCCTCCCCCCTTAAACACCAGTAGACCCATGCACTTGGTAGCCCTGTTCACGTGTTACAGTGACTTTATGTACATTCTGCATATGTGTAATCCACTTGGATCTCATTGAGAAAAGTGGACTATAAATAAACATGCATATATCTCTTTGCAAGAAAGAGACAACACATGTTCACTTTACAGAATGAAACCATTCTGTACTACGATGATGACGACAACTACTAACATTCGATTTATATACCGCCCTTCAGGACAATTTAACACCCACTCAGAGCAGTTTACAAAGTATGCTGTTATTATCCCCACAACAAAACACCCTGTGAGGTGGGTGGGGCTGAGAGAGTTAGAAGCTGTGACTGACCCAAAGTCACCCAGCTGGCTTCAAGTGGAGGAGTGGGGAATCAAACCCGGTTCTCCAGATTAGAGTCCCACACTCTTAACCACTACACCAAACTGAGAGTCTGTGAAAATTATTTTAAACAATTGAGTAATCAATAAACACATAGTAGTGAATCAGCTAAAAGGCTCTTAATTCATGTGTGGGCAGCTTATTCTGTACGCAAAGATATTTGGGCAGTGGACAAGGAACTAGGAGCTGAATGTCATTAGGCTAATTTTTATGCAATCTTCATAAACATTACAGGCTCCAAATTATTGTGCAGATTATATAGTGTTCTTATTCTGAAATTAGCATCCAGAATCAGTTATTGAGCCTATGTGGTTTAGTGGTCAGAATGTTGGACTAGGATCTGGGAGACCCAGGCTCCGATTGCCACTTTGCTGTGGAAGCTTTGTGGGTGGTCTTGGGTCAATCACACACACTCTACTCAGCCTAGCCTACCACACTGGTAAAGTAAAATGGAGGAGATCAAAACAATGTAAGCTGCTTTGATTTCCCATTGGGGAGAAAGGTTGGGTATACATAAAGTACATTAATAAATATAAATGTTTTCGATATGTGGGATTTAGTTTCCCATCATTTAGCAATTTTCTCATCATGCCTTAAAATATATCATTGTAACTGTGAAGTTATAAACTTAAGGTAGAACCCATCATCTTTCAGGTACAGATGTTGCCTTTCTAGGACCTGCCTCTGTTGCAGGAAGTCCAGCTATCAATCACAATATGATAATGCTGGCAGAGTGTTTCTCTGCTGGTCCACATATGCACTATTATAACTTTTTAATCTAGGGAAAGTGGTGAGCAAGGCTGCTCTTGTCTCCATCATAGCAGTGCTTGGCCATTTACAAAATGACTTCTTTGAAAATGTTATTTTCTTTTGAAATTTGCATATGTTTGAGATTTTTCTTGGTAAAGAAAAGATCATCTAAGTTTTTCTCCCTCACTAACAGTGCAATCCTCAGCAGAGTTACCCCATTCTGAGCCTATTGAAATCAATTGGCTTAGACTGGTGTAACTCTGCTGAGGATTGCACTGGAAGTCTATTTTTCCTATGAAGCTACCAGGGCTTTTTTTCAGCAGGAATGTAGTGGAACGGAGTTCTGGAACCTCTTGAAAATGGTCACATGGCTGGTGGCCCCGCCCCCTGATCTCCAGACAGAGGGGAGTTTAGATTGCCTTCGGCGCGGAGGGCAGTCTAAACTCCCCTCTGTCAGGAGATCAGGGGGCGGGGCCACCAGCCATGTGACCATTTTCTCCAAGGGCAACCCACTGAGTTCCACCACCTCTTTTCCCAGAAAAAAAGCCCTGGAAGTTACCTTTCTCTTCCTTTCATCGTGCTGTTTCATACTGTGATATAGGAAGGAAGAGAAGACAGCACTGTGGTTAGAACTGTTGCCATTTTACTCAAGTAATTAACAACTGTACAAGCGCTTAATTCATAGTCTGTGTTCTTCATCTCCCAAAATTTTTAACATCCTGCTCATATTTCCTATTTTGAAACTCTCCGCAGTTGTTCCTGTCATTTTAAAAGGACTGACCTATGATGAAAAGCGAGGTGCTTGCAGTGTCGGCTCCAACGTCAGGGATGCTGCTTGCTATGTTTGTTGGGCTTTTGCTCGTGCCTATGACCCGTTAGAATTGAGGCCATTTGTTAATCAGATTTCAAGGTAAGTTCTTACGCTAGGACATTTTTTTTTAAACAAAGAGATTTCTGGGACAAATGTCAGAAAAACGAACAAATGGAAGAAAATTAGTTTTTTTACAAAATGAGTTAAAAAAGGACCATTCGTAGGGAAAAAAGATACCTCCCTTAAAGAGCAATTTCCATAAGTTGAACCTGTTAATAGTGATGTATAGTCTGCCTCAGAAATCATTTTATTGTTCAGTGAACTGTGTTTGATATTCATTATCTTCAAGAAACTTATGAGTTCTTTTTAAAAAGGGGGAGGGGATCACATCATCTTTTAGGAAAGCATTTTTGATCCTTGTCTTTACAATCCCTACATTGGGGACGGCACATTCACATGCCAGCCACAGAAACATCCATTGCTTTTCTGAGCATGAGGTGCTTTTATCCCAGTCTCGTTAGTGGATTTTAACCTGAATGTCATTGTCTATATAGAGAAGGAGGAGAATGCCTTGTTCCCAACTGTCTTTTCGCCACTGGAGAGCATTGTAGGTTGTCTCCCGAGCATTAGTCAACATGATGAAATTAAAGATTTGGAGCTGCTGATTCAGAGCACAGAGGGATCTTTAAAAAAGTGTTCAAGCTGAATGAATAAAAACAGTACAGTTGGATAATCACTCGGTTGCCTTCTTTGTTTGGGCATAGCCTAAGATGTGTCCACGAGTCTGGTGTGCAAGCAATTCCCACTAAAAGCCTGGCAAGATAGGGTATCTTTTTAGAAAGCAGTTATCTGGAGACAAGTGCTGGCAATGAGCGACAGGATATACCCAAAAGAAATGCAGGCAACAGAAATATTTGAAAGGCAGTCAAGGCCAGTGTCAGTTGTAAGGTTAGAGCCAAAGGACAGTGTTGATGAGCTGAGTAAATAGATCCTTTCCTGTCCTGTTGGGTTAAGGAGGAAGATTGTATCACTATAGTCAATCGGAATTCCTAATTAAGAAAGCTAAAGTAAAAACAAAACATAGATCTAATTGATAAATGCAGACATAAGGCTTGGTTGAACTGAGGGGGAAGAGGAGTTGATAAGTCAGTGTTATGGAAAATTAAAGAAAAATACAGGTTCCCAAGAGTATAACTCCTGATTTGCATAATGTTAGAGAAACTGAAGTCATTCCTCCTTCTGTGTCAAATTTAGAGGCTGAAGAGGATAGCATTTTGCCTATAGAATATGTAACTTAAGTAGAACCAATAAGACTGATCTGATGAGAGAAGAAGAGACCCTGTGCACATGAAAAGGACTGGGGGTTCTGTGCTGCTGTGTCGGGATATGTGGTGATGATTGCTGCAGAGATCATCATCAAAGCTGGGGTGCGGGTCATATTCAAAGTGTGAGATTCTTTACTGGTTCAGATATGGTTGGGACTGGGATCAATTTTTGATGGTCAGCAGCAATGATAGCGGGTGTTTCAGGAATCACATTGTTACAGAGCATTCTGAATGCTCAGGGGAAAACATGTTGAATACAAGGGTTCAATGAGGTGTCCATAGGTGCCATGGTGCCTGCCTTTCCTGGCACATGTCAAGTGTCTTTCAAAAGTGGATGGGACATGGGGCTCCTGCACAGCAAGGCTTCTTTTGACCACTGGAGATCTCATTGGCTGTGCAGATTAAAATAATTTTAAGTGGCAACTGCCACCACAGTGTTAGTTTTATTCTCTCTCACTCTTCTTGTCCAGTGTATTTTAGCAGCTGTTTTGTGGGACAGCTATTTCGTGGTTGCACTTACCACCCTGTCTTAGAATTCTAAAGGTTCCCAGAGGTTCAAAAATATTGGGGACCAGTTTCATGGATCCAGTTTCATGGAGCTGAGAGAGATTAAGAAGGTTCATAATTCTCAGGAAAAGGAGGTTAGAGTGTCTTTGGTTCTGGACGGATTTTGATGTGACTCTGGCAGTGGTAGAGGTTCTGTTCGTTCATGGTTAGTCCACTTTCAGTGCCCTCACTCCTAACCCAGTATGTCTGAATGAGAAGCCCCCAGCCCAAGACTTATCTGGAGCCTTGATTGCAGTTGGTTGGGTATGGGGGCATGGTGCATGGTGACACCATTGTCCTGGTGCCTGGCAGCTCCCAGGAACCCCTGTCGATTCAAAATGCCCAGTCAATCAGCATTGATCTGGACAGGCTTGTGGGCCTGTCCCAGCCGGAGGACCTAGAGGGCGAAGTCTTCCCTCTAGTCCACCTGCTGGATTTATAGTGGGGATCTGGTCGGGTCCCTGGCATTCTGCCCTTGTTCTCACCACTCCTTGGTTCTGAAGGATTGTTGGGTTGTTTATAGTAGCTCAACTGGGTTGGGAATTCTTCTTCCTTGATGGTTTGTGGGTTTCATAATGCATTATTGGGGTCTGATGATTTTGGATGTTCTGTCTTTGTCACAACTTTGGGAAGAGATGGTTTTGGCACTGAGTGCAGATTCTTTTGGGGGGAAACGGCTTGCGAACCCAGTTTCCTCCTACTTAGTGATCCCCTTAAGGGATCTTGGGGGTGATACATTGCAGGGCAAGCCCAGCTCGGGGGCTGTCACAGCATGCCTCCCTGGAGGCAGGGGGTCTACCACACATGGCCTGCAAGCTGCATGTAGCCTGCAGGACCCATGTTGTGTGGTCTGTGCCGACTCCTGAGTGTGTTCTGACCTGCTGAGGAAATGTCCCTACTGGGACCTTATGAAAAGTTGGGGTGGGTGGGATGTGGTCTGAGCATGAACTGTCATCTGGGAATAATTGTTTCTGATCTCTTACTGCCATCCCAACAAGATTCTCTTCATGTACCCACAGAGATGATATGAACAGTTTCCCTGGAGAGGGAGGGATCATATCCCTTCTTCCCCATGGAAACTATTCTCTACTTCCCTTACTGGGACCCAGCAGGAAATTGGGACGGGGGTTCAGAACACTGGCTACCAGCCTGGAGTCCGCGTTCTGATTCTCTCGCCTCAGGCATCTCACTATGTCCCTACTGGAATGCAATAAGAAGCTTGTCAACACCCAACTGGTAGACCGAGTTCTGCCCCTCCTCCCCGGTTGTTGTTTGTTCCAGTAAGTAACACAGGGAGCAACTTCTTAAGAGAACTGCTCATCATGTCTTTGCTGAGACATGGTGGAGAGGTGGTGGTGATCAGAATGTGACTCCTAGCTGTCAGTCAGCATTCTGATCTCTTCCTCGTGAGGAAGTTCCTGTCACATTCCATTATGATTTATATAACTGTTTGAGTTGTGCGCCCCCTCCCCGGTCTGATCTGCTCAGAACGCAAACAGATGAAATTTTGGAGATGAGTTAAAAAGGGTTTACTCCTTATTACAATCAGCAAAGAAATGATTTGACTCATTACTTTCAGTCAAATTAGAAACATTGATACAGAATTTAGCAGCACTAGGGCAGGAGATGAGTCAACCTGTAATAGTTGGGAAGTCTTAAGTTTTACTAGCTTGGCATAACTTGTGACGGTCTCCATTTTTTCTAACTGTATTTGAATTTTACATATTTATACTTCACTTTTGGCTTTTCACGTCTCCTTGACCGAACTGTTTTAATCAAACCTTCTGTTTTAAATGACTGCATAGTGAAGATTCACATAGCATCTGAAGAAGTGGGCTCTAGCTTATGGGTAATAAAATTTTGTTAGTTTTTAAGGTGCCACAAGACTCCTGTTTGCTTTTGCTGCAGCAGGCTGACACAGTTGCCAGACCAGAGTAGATGAACATCAGTTATTTTGCATAAAGTTGTTTAATTTGCATGCTTTGTTCTTAAATTGTTGATTGAATTTCAACTGTACCTAGAATTGTTTGGTAAAGAACAGTGTAAACCCAGCATGTATATTATGACTAAACAAAGGGCAATAGAGATGCATTAAGAAGGGGGAGCGTGACTACAGGGACTGAAGCATGGCAGCTAGCCATAAACATACACTCTCTGGACACTGGTTCTTTTTATAAACATTACCTGCATGTTTTCAAATGTAAAGTAAGCTTTTAAAAATGAAAGCCAAGATTTTTAGCAATCTCTATCAAATATCCTTTTTGTGAGGCTGTAGGAGTCTACATAGTGTAAAGTCAGGAGTGAACTCTGTGGGTAGAAAATGATAAGTGAACTGGGATATCCTATGTATGTTCATGTGTCAGTGTCTACCCATAGTTTGCAAGCCTAACATCTGCTTCTGATCTTAATCTGGGTTGAATGTTGGGAGCAAAGCACCATCTAAGAGACCCCCAAATTAGGAATTGGAGTATAAATGGCCAAAACCTTGAGCAGGTTACCCGTTATCGTTATCTTGGAATGACTATTCAAGCCTCAGGATCCAAGGTCGCGCATAGTCAGGCATCAGCATATGTGGGAGATAGATCTGCCCAAAGTATACTGAAGTTGGCTGTTGTGGGTTTTCCGGGCTGTATTGCCGTGGTCTTGGCATTGTAGTTCCTGACGTTTCGCCAGCAGCTGTGGCTGGCATCTTCAGAGGTGTAGCACCAAAAGACAGAGATCTCTCAGTGTCACAGTGTGGAAAAGATGTAGGTCATTTGTATCTACTCAGGAGGGGTGGGGTTGAGCTGAGTCATCCTGTAAGAGTTTCCCAGGGTGTGGAATGCTAATGGCGGGAGGCTTCACTGTATCCTGAGGAGGTTCTTTTGCATATGGATTGGTACTTGATATGCTAATCTTCTCTGCAGGGCTATTGTCGGGGATAGAATGTTTTGTTAGCCTGGTGTTTTTCAGAACTGGAAACCATGCTCTGTTCATTCTTAAGGTTTCTTCTTTCCTGTTGAAGTTTTGGTTATGCTTGTGAATTTCAATGGCTTCCCTGTGTAGTCTGACAAAGTAGTTGGAAGTGTTGTCCAGTATTTTGGTGTCCTGGAATAAGATACTGTGCCCTGTTTGAGTTAGGCTATGTTCAGCCACTGCTGATTTTTCAGGTTGTCCAAGTCTGCAGTGTCTTTCATGTTCTTTTATTCTTGTCTGGATGCTACGCTTTGTGATCCCGATGTTAACTTGTCCACAGCTGCAGGGTATACGGTATACTCCTGCAGAGGTGAGGGGGTCTCTACTGTCTTTTGCTGATCGTAGCATCTGCTGTATTTTTCGGGTGGGTCTGAATACTGCTTGAAGGTTATGCTTTTTCATAAGCTTTCCCATCTGATCAGTAATTTCTTTGATATATGGCAAAAACACTTTTCCTGTAGGAGACTGTTTTTCCTTGGTTGTTTGATTCATCCTGGGTTTGATTGCTCTTCGGATTTCATTTCTGGAGTAGCCATTTGCCTGAAGTGCGTGTTTTAGATGATTAATTTCCTCATTGAGAAAGTGCGGCTCACATATCCGTCTTGCACGATCCACTAATGTTTTCATTATGCCTCTTTTCTGTCGGGGGTGGTGATTGGAGTTTTTGTGTAAGTACCGATCAGTGTGAGTTGGTTTCCTGTAGACCTTGTGACCTAACTGAAAGTTTGCTTTGCGGATGACCAAGGTATCCAGGAATGGGAGTTCCCCCTCGATTTCTTTCTCCATTGTGAATTGTATGTTCAGGTGGATGTTGTTGAGATGATTCAAAAACCCCATCAATTCTTCCTCCCCATGGCTCCAAATGATAAATGTATCATCCACAAACCGGAACCATACACTTGGTTTGTGGGGTGCTGATTCTAGAGCTGTTTTTTCAAAATGTTCCATGTAGAAGTTTGCTATAACTGGGCTGAGTGGGCTCCCCATGGCCACCCCATCCATCTGTTCATACTGAAGTTCTTCCGTACTTCGGGGGGATATTTTGTGCCGGCGGCTATAAAATTGTTTAGGGCCAAATCACTAACCCAGATGCTATACGGGTCACTCCTTGGACCCCCAACTTCTTGTTTTGCACCTTTAGAGTTAGTTCAATCAAAATTTTTGAGAGCAGTCCTTCAAGTTCCTAAGTGTGTCTCTAATTCAATGGTTCGCCTGGAGACTGGCATGCAGAAAGTTGAAGCAAAGATCACCCTGCATTCCATCTTTCTATGGTTAAGGATAAATTTTAATCCTTGTGGTTTATTACCTCTAATCTTAACCGATGATTTCCAGTCTAAATGGATGATTGCCACTAGGCAGAAAATTATGGCAATAGGATTTTCCCCACAAGTGCTTCTCATGATGGGAAGCGATCAAGCAAGGCAATTGGTCAGGCAAAGGATCGATGATATTGAACGACAATCTGACTTACAGGGCACTCCTGCCTTTATAGCTCCTCCTAGCAGCAGGTATATTTCTGCACCTGCTTCCTATTTATCCATTCTGGAGGTAAACAAACTCAGGAGAGCGTTTACTTTGGCTAGATGTTCTGCCCTACCCTCTGCTGTTCTGGATGGCAGATTTAAGAAGATTCCTTGGAATGAGAGGCTATGTCCTTGTATACTTGGGGAGGTTGAAACCCAGGAACACGTGTTCCTGAGGTGTCCTTTCTTTAAGGAAGCACGTATGAGACTTATAAATCCCTTTCTGGAAGGTATCTCAGAACATCCGGATAAGAACAAATTAGAGAAACTGCTGTCAAACTCAGATGTTACAACATTACACCAGATAGCGAAATTTTGTGCCCTGGTTGTTAAAGTCCATTAGAGTGTAGGCCTCCACTCCGGATGCTTGTCTAGAACTATGCTGAATTTCTGGTTTTTATAAATTTTGAAAGATATGTTTTAAATCGTACATATTCATATGTTCCATGTTTTAATGGTCGTAAAATATGTATTTTACTTTTTATGATAAATGTATTAGCTAAGTGCTGTAATAAAGAATCTAGTCTACTCTACTCAGCATCAATATATGTATTGTCAACATGGACCCATCAATGGATTTAACTCCTGAGACTGGAGCCATGAACAGACAAGTCAGATCATTCTACAAACCTGAGAAAACCCGCTTGGTTTGCAGAAAAGCTTGAAATGTTAAAAAGGGGCAAGTGAAGAGGGGGGAGGTAGAAGCAGTACCTGTACCTTTAAGAAAGGGATATCCTCTGGCCATTGTGGCTATTGCTAGGTATCCACAACAATATTATCAGCCTTCAAAGTTTGGGTTTTGCCAATCAAAGGCCCTTTTCAGGGCTATTTTGGCCTCCCACTATACCACTGCTTATCTTCTTCTTGCCCTGGAGGGAAGAGTCATTGGGGCCAGGGCCAGCAGCAACCACTGGGCAATTTCCTACTATACAATGTGCAGCAGGGACTACACTTGGTGCCATACAACTCACCTGGGCCCAGTGACAACCTCTGCGTAATTTATGTGACTTGTCCAAGCCTGGCAGTGGCTACCACACAATTCACTTGAGTCCTTGCTACTTCATGACTTTTGTAACTGGGCCAGACTTTCCCCAGGGTGAGGCTGCCAGAGGAGGGGAGGAGGGAAAGCTGAGAGCCAACGGGGTGTAGTGGTTAGAGTGTCGAACTAGGATCTGGGAGACAGGTTCAGATCTGCACATGGAGACTTCTTGGGTGACCTTGGGCCAGTCACCGTCTGTCAGGGTTATTGTGAGGATAAAATGGAGGAGAGGTGAATAGGAGAGTATAAATGAAATAAAGAAATAATTAATAAAGCTGACAACTGCAGGGAAGATTTTTAAGAAGTTGGCGAGTGGGACGGATAGAAGAAAGCAGGGAGAAGAGAGAGGGTATGGTAGCTGCTGGGAGGAGAGAAAGAGGAAACCGTGTGGGGAAGGAGAGAAAGAGGAAATTAAGTGATCCCTGCAAGTCCTTGCAGGTTTGCTGCTTGTTTCTACTAATGTTAAACATCTTCCATATTTTCCTGCTTAGATACCTCCCCCCCCCCCAACTGGACTATGTTCATAAGGTTACTACTCATGGTACTCTTTCTCTAGATGTGGCTAAACATTTTCATGTTTGTATTAACTGCAGCTGACTGGTGAAAATATTTTCAGGTGGAAGTTCCATGACTGAAAGAACCTTTATAGGTTTTTGTGGCGTTGCGCTGGGCCACTCTTAAATATCATTGTTGTTTATATGTTATGGCAAGATAAGGGCAGCTTCATCACTTTCCCTTACCACACAGTACCTAAACAGAAACTCTTTCCTAGTTTTGGTGCAGCTGCTTTCTGTCTCCATAGTTAAAGGCTCTGGAATAATGTCCTTCTGGTATTCTGTAGAGTCATCATTCATACCTTCACCTCCTGATGATAAACCTTCCTTGTACTTAGATCAAGATGGGTGGCCCTGTTAGTCTGTCTATAGCAGTAGAAAAGAGCAAAAGTCCAGTAGCACTTATAAGACTAACAAAATTTATGGTAGGATATGAGAGCCAGTTTGGTGTGGTGGTTAAGAGCGCGGGACTCTAATCTGGAGAACCGGGTTTGATTCCTCACTCCTCCACTTGAAGCCAGCTGGGTTACCTTGGGTCAGTCACAGCTTCTAGCTCTCTCATCCCCCACAGGGTATTCTGTTGTGGGGATAATAATAACATATTTTGTAAACCGCTCTGAATGGGTGTTAAGTCATCCTGAAGGGTGGTATATAAATCGAATGATGATGTTGTTGTTAGCTTTCATGAGTCACAGCTCACTTCTTCAGATAAGAAGTGAGCTGTGACTTACAAAAGCTCATACCCTACCACAAATTTGGTTAGTTTTACAGGTGCTCCTGGACTCTTGCTCTTTTCTACATCCTGCTGTATAATTAGAAGAGATGAGACAGCAAAGACTGCCTGAACTTCTGGATGAAGAAGACATTTTTCTCTCTCCTTCTGTGACACCAGTTCTCACTATACATTGAAAAAATAAAAGATATTTCTCTTATCAATGACCATAGTATAATTTTTTTTGTTAAAGCAGCCATGTTTAAAAGTTTATTTTTCTTGGTTGTGTGTCCTTAAAAGACTCTTTATGCAAAGAGAGTTGCTTATGAAATAAGGCTTAATATTAAATGTAGAGTTTCGGTTGCCTTTCTTCCTTTCCAGAAAAATAGTGTGCTGATTTCTGCTTCACTCACCTATGCATTTCTTAAACAAGAATGTTTTAAACAGCATCCCCTTCTCCATTTGTTAGACAATGTATTAGTGAGCAACTATCCATTTTTAGGTGTTACGGAAGAGAGAAACACCATATGTATTTTGATAACATTCTAATGCTCTTAATTTTCAGAGAGCCAATATGATATAATCTGGCCACCTGGATTCATGCCATGGTAATTTATTTATTTATTTATTTAATCACATTTCTAGACCGCCCTCCCCATCAGACGGGCTCAGGTAACATCAGGACTATACCACTGTAATGCACTCTACATAGGTCTCTCCTCAAAGTCAACTCAGAGACTTTAGATGGTTCAGAATGCCACAGTTCGTGTTATCAGGAGCTATGCGGAGCATGCATATTACTCTCTTTCTGCAGTCACTCCATTGGCTACCTATCAGTTACCAGGCTCAGTTCAAAATATTGGCTATCCCTTACAAAGCCCTCCACAGCCTTGGCCCCTCATAACTGCAGGACCACCTTTCGCCGTATGCTTTACCACAGCAGCTTTGCTCATTTGAACAGGGCGTTCTGCAGATATTACCCTGAAATTGGCCAAAAGTGGTTGCTCCCTGTCCTCACACATTCTCTTTGGTGCCCCCCACCTTGTGGAATAGCCTGCCTGAAGAGGTCAGGAAAACTCCTACTCTCTAGTCTTTCCACAATGTAATGTTTTTATGTAATGTATTTAATTTGGATTTTATTTCTGCTTGCTAATGTGCATTTTTAACATTGTTGCTGTGAGTTAAAATGCAGGCCTCTGTGGAAAGAAGGAGCGGGGCTAGATGGGTGAGTACAGTGTGATCTGATAGGACGGTAGCTGTACCCTAGTGGGTGGAGTGAATGCACATTTTAGTCAGTGTGCTGAGAAAAAATGTTCATTCTGGCCAAATCAGGCAAGCTGTGTGGAGCCTGAGAGAGACTGTGTGTTTCTGAGAGAAAGTATTCGTTCTGCCAGGTTTAGTGTATCTGTGTGGAGTTCTGAGAAATTCTGCCCAAATCAGGCAAACTATGTGGAAGCCTGAAAGCCTAATTCTACTGAAGTAAGGCAACCTGTGTGCCTCTATCAGACTGTGTATATCTGAGAGATTATCTTGTCTAAATTAGGCAAACTGTGTGCATGCCTGGGTCAATCTGTCTATCTGAGAGAGAGAGATTAATCTATCTAGGTCAAGCAAGCTGTGTGGAAAGGCCTGAATGAATCTATGTCTGTGTGGATGAGATGAGAGTTTTTTCTGTTAGTGAAGATCTTCACTAACAGATCTTCAGTCTTTCTTACTGAATCTGTGAATATATCTTTAAGAAGATAAAGTTATTTGTGAAACCACCAAGCTTAAGAGCTATTCTGAAACCAGTATACTTATCAGACATCTATAACCATCATGCTTATATACTTATAAATTCTACTTTTGTTTAAGAAAAAAAAACCTTTTACTTTATAGCTGCTCTCATGTGCTGACCGTTTTGTTGAAGTACTGTCTATAACAATCCTTCCTGTATTACCAGTTAAACTGAGGAGGTCTACGGTGAAAGCCTTTTGTGGTAGTTGAAACCTTTTGAGGGAGTTGGGAAGGCAGCTATATAGAGAGATCTCTCACACACACACAAAGGAAGCTTCCATGGCAGAATGGGAATTCAAACTAGATTGTCCCAGATCTTAATCCAACACTACAGCTGCTATGCCACACTGGCATAGTCTTTTGTTTTAAATGTTAATCTAAAATTCTGACAAGAAATGCTAAAATGTATGCCTGTACACAAGATTTCCTATTTCAATATTGCTATAAAAAGAAATCTTATTGTAGGTCCAAAATTTTCCTGAACTTGCCACTAACAATACAACAGGTGGCGGTGGAACAGATACAGGGTTTTCTGAATGATGTCTCGGCCCTAGATCTCTTTCAGTCTGGGTTCCGGCCAGGACATGGGACGGAGACGCTGCTGGTCTCTCTCATGGACGACCTTCGCAGACATCTGGACTGAGGTGGTTCAGCGCTGCTGATATTACTGGATTTGTCAGCAGCGTTTGATACAGTCAATTACGATCTTCTGACTCACCGCCTCGCTGATGTGGGGATACGAGGGACTGCCCTACAGTGGCTTGTCTCTTTTCTCCACAGTCGGGGACAGAGGGTGGCGCTTGGGGAGAAATTGTCACCCCGTCACCCATTGGTGTGCGGGGTCCTACAGGGGGCAATACTCTCCCATTACTGTTTAACATCTACATGCGCCCCCTTGCCCAGTTGGTGCGAAGTTTCGGGCTTGGGTGTCATCAATATGCAGATGACACCCAGCTGTATCTGATGATGGACGACTGGCCCGGCTCAGCCCCAGATGTTTTGGAACATGCGTTTACAGCCGTGATTGATTGGTTGAAACAGAGTCAACTGAAACTGAACCCAACAAAGATGGAGGTCCTGTACTTGAGCCACAGAGGACTGGATTCGGGACTCCGGCTCCCGGCCCTCAATGGGGCACAGATTGTGCCAGTTCCAAGGGTTAGGAGCCTGGGGGCGATCCTAGATGCCTCCCTGAAAATGGAACAAGAGAAGCAAAATTACCCACGTCTGGCTTACTAACACTAATAAATCTATAATACAACCAATGTCAAGCCTCACAGTGGTATAAAGCAATTCACACAGAAGTACAAGGCTTAATATACAATTTCTTCAGTTTTAATAATTGCAAACCCTACTCATAGGCGGAAAACCATTCATACCAGTGCTAACATGGAAGTTCTATGCCAATAAATAAAGTGCAAGGTGTCTAAAGTGCTATTCATATATTGCATAGAAAAAACAAAGTGCAAATGCATTAAGAACACCATATACACAAGTCCACTCAGCTATTGTAGTTTCCTCAGCACCATGTATCCGCTTCGTAGGTAAGAATTATTCAATGTCAATTTCCTCACAGATGGCTGTAGTTCATTCAGAATAATATTTTTTCTGATGAAATGACTTGGTAGTAATTCCTCTGACGGGTTGTCTAGATCCCAATTGCCCGTTTCAAATCATCTTTTTCAAGGAGTACAGTCAGTATTCTCTTCAACCAATGCTTTCTTCAAAATTAATCCTCACGAGTATCTCATAGCATAGGGCCTTTCTTTGTAGCTAGCCTGTACTATACTATTGTAACAGAGGCTGTTATATCATGGTGGTTTTTAGTGGAGGCACAGGTCACAGCGGTTGTCAGGTCTTCTTTTTTCCACCTGCGGCAGACCAGGCAACTTGTCCCTTACCTGTCTACCTGTGACTTAACTACAGTGATCCAGGCAACGGTCATCTCTAGGTTAGATTACTGTAACTCGCTCTACGTGGGCCTACCCTTGAGCCTGACACGAAGATTACAGCTGGTGCAAAATGGAGCAGCGTACATCATTATGAAAGCACCAAATAGGGCGCATATTACACCAATATTGCACGAGCTGCATTGGTTGCCAGTGGAGTACTGGATCAGGTTCAAGGTCTTGGTATTGACCTATAAGGCCCTGCGCGGACTGGGACCAGCGTATCTGAGGGACCGTCTCTCCCCGTATATTCCCCAGAGGACCCTCCGATCAGGAGGAAAGCAACTGTTATCAGTCTCTGGCTCCAAGGAGGCCTGCCTGGCCTTGACTAGAGCCAGAGCTTTCTCAGTCCTGGCTCCTACCTGGTGGAATGCTCTGTCTACCAAGACCAGGGCCCGGCAGGACCTACTAACTGCTGGGCTTGTAAGACAGAGTTGTTCCGCCAGGCTTATGGCTGAGGTTGGGCCTCCGTTGGCTAGAGGATACAACATCTACCTCCCTCCCCATGAGAGCTACCCACCACTGTTTTTTAAGCTGCTGCCATTTTCAGTTTTACTGTTGTATTATTTGTCTTAATTGTAATGCTGCCATCAGGAAAAAGAGTGCTGCTATTTTTGTATGATCTGTGTATGATGTTTTTAATGTTTAATATGGAGTTTTTAAATTGATTTAATGTTGTTATCCACCCTGAGCCTGCTTGCGGGGAGGGCGGAATACAAATATGATATAAATAAATAAATAAATAAATAAATAAATAAATAAATAATGTCTAGTATTAGAGTTGCTGGGAAGGCCTGGGTTTAAATATTTGCTCAACCATGAGCTTTGTTGGGTGACCTTGGGTGAGACGCTGTGTCCTAGCATAGTTTACTTCATGAGGTTGTGTGAGGATACCATGGGATATCCCAGTGTATGCTGCCCTCCTCTCTGTGGAAGAACCGCAGGTTGCAGGTATGATAAATAATAGGAGTTATTTCTCTCTGGCATTTTCTCAGAAGGCCATTGTAATCTTAAAACCAATAATCTGGTAGGGCGCCACATAAAACCTGACTCCGAATTAGTGTTGGAGATTCTCTTAACTGTACCCATGTTATTTAATCACTTCTACAGCAACATGGAACTATAGTAGGTCTTGTAATAGCTATTATGGTAATTGGCTTGCCTGTGAACAGAGAGGTTTGTTTTCTTTATTTAATGAAAGCCAAAAAAAATAGGATTGTGCAATTTTTTTGTTACTAAGATCTGAACATTGTGGAGGGCATACTTTTCATTATCCTTAACTTTCTGATTCTTGTTACCATTTGAGGATATTTTGGAGGATACTTTTTCTGGGTTCTGAAACTGTTACCATTTTTCCAATTCACTCCACTCCTGCTGCCAAGGTGACAGGAGCACAGAGAGAGAGAGAGAGAGAAAACTGGCCCTGCCAAGCAGCTATTGGTGTCTCCTTTCCCTTTAAAATATAGAGGGAGTAGAAGCCTCACTTAACAGCTAATGTTGACTAACTGCTGATAGTCCATGGAGAGAGGCCAGGTCTAGTGTCCATTAGAACTAATGATGCCATTATTTCCTATAGGCTGTAGAGAGGTCAGGTCTACCCGGAGAAAATAATAGTATTAACCACCCTAAGGCCTCTTTCCAGCCCTTAGGAAATAATGGCCCCATCATTTCCCATTGCAGTAGACATGGTTTCTCATCTACCCAACTATCAACTGTCATTTGTCATCAGCCCCTGGGCACTGCTTCTGATCTTTTAAAAATGTATTATTTTTATAATATATTTTTTATTTTAAAAACCAGAAATATAATAAGAATAAATACAGAAAAAAATTGTATAGCATAATTACATAAATCAGAAATAATTGTATATAACAATATATAAAACACAAAATATTTCTCCCCAACATCCCCTTCGTTAACTTTTTCAAGACACTATCTATGAGATAGACTGATACTTATTTCTATTAGGATATATTTATATTCAACATTATAGGTTACAAATTTCATAACTAATTTGTTTTGCAACTACATTATTGGTTTCAATAAATTTGTCTCCTGCTTACATAATACATATACCATTTCGCCTCAAAATTTGTGATTAATCTGATTCTCAAATAAGCTGTTAACTTCGCCATTACTACATATTCGGTAAGTTTGTTCTTCTGTTCTTCTCAGCTTGGACAGATGTCTGATTTCCATTTTGCTGTGTAAGTGATTCTAGCCGCTATCACCATTTATTCTCATATCTTTTCCAAGACTTTTGGTAATTTATTAGGCAATATTCCTAATAGTATATTCTTAGCTTCCAAAGAAAATCTAAATTTTAATATATGCTGCATTTTCCTTGTATTTCCTTCTAATATCTTTTTTGCTTTTTTTGCAGTTCCACCACATATGATAAAAGGTTCTATCTATATCTTGACATTTCCAACATTTTCCTTTTTAGTCTTTATCTACTTTCTCGATATCCTTTGGAGTAATATACCATCTGAAAAAAATCTTGTGCCAATTTTCTCTGAATGCCTCGCTGGCTGTGAACGTAATTCCTTTTTCTCATAACAGTTCCCATTGGTGCATAGCTATTTGCTGTCTAAAATTCTGTATCCATTTAATCATACGTTTTTCACTTGTTCTTCTGTTTCTAACTGAAGTAATAGCTTATATATCCATCCTAATAAGTGATCTTTTTGTTTTGTGATCAGCTGTTTGAACTCAGTCATCTCTCTTAAAGCTCCACCTTTCGTGTTAATAAACTTTTAAAATCTTGAAACTGATTGGTAATGTGGCAAACATTGAATATTAATTTCTTCATCTCTGATATCTTGCCAGGACTTGAGTGTCCCTTGAGCATTTACCATATTGCTGATTGTTGGGAGCCAGTTTGGTGCAGCGGTTAAGAGCAGCAGGACTCTAATCTGGTGAACTGGCTTTGATTCCCTACTCCTTTGCTTAAAGTAAGCTGGGTGACCTTGGGTCAGTCACAGCTCTTCCAGAGCTCTCTCAGCCCCACCCACCTCGCAAGGCAATTGTTGTGGGTATAATAATAACATACTTTGTAAACTGCTCTGAGAGAGCGTTAAGTTGTCCTGAAGGGCAGTATATAAATCAAATGTTACTATCATTATCATTATGAGGGTTGCTAGGAATCTGGAGTCCCTCAGTGGGAGGTCCTCAGGTCCCTGGACTCTCCTGGCGGGGGATTAGCAGCTGGCACTTACCCTCGCTTCCTTTATTGCGCACATGCGCTCCTGGCTCGTGTGATGGTGTCCCGTGACAAAGGGGGTCCTTATCCTCGCTGGCACGGGCTGCTCTCACTGCAGCCGTGGCCCACTCTCACCACCACCACCGCAGCCAGCTCTTGTTTGGCGCAAAGAGACCGTGGTGGTGGCGGTGGCAAGTGTGGGTGGTGGCCACAGCGTGAGCGGGCTGCTCTCACTACTGCTGCAGCCCACTCTCGCTGCCACTGCCGCCCACTCGTGCAGCGCAGGAGCGTGCCTCCTGCCTGGGGTGCACTGCGCCACCCAGGGAGGGGGCAACCCAGGGAGCGTGCTCCCCTGTCGACCAAGTAAATGGGCACGGGGGTGGAAGTGTGGGATCAGGGGATCCCCCATCCTGGGTGGGGGAATGGAACCCTAATCATTATCATTATCATTATTTCTCATATTCTTATCACGATAAGCTTCTGTCAGGGACATGATCGAAGAGTTTGGAGGACTCAGTAGATTCCTACATTTAACCCATATTCTCAAGAGTCCTTCTCTAATTATATGGCTCCTTTCTTGTGTTATGATCATCTTGGTTGGTTTTTTTATCCATAAACAATTATGTAGGCATTCATCAAAATCTGCTAACATTTAAACGGCCAGAGTCACCAACTACCAACTGTTTGGCCAGCTTTCTCTGTCACCCTCCCCATTTCTGCTCCACCCTGTAACGGAAACATTCCCAAAGTTCTGTGAGGTAAATTTTCATTATTCCCATCATTTTAGGAATGTTTGGGATCATTTCAATTATCCCCGAGGAGTCCCATAACAGCTACTTTTGGGTTTAATTTCAGCTCAGTTATATCAAATGCATACCGCTGGGGAAAAGATGCATCTGCAAAAACTGCAAGTGTGTGACTGAAAATATTCAGGAAATATTCAGGAACTCCCAGATAACTAACAACAATGGCTTGGATCCAGCTAGCTTTTTTACTCAATCTCTTCTTACTCAATCTCTTTTTTACTCAATCTCTTCTAATTCCACTCTTTATATCAGTCCCTGTCCTACATGGCTTTTGTTCATGTAGGTTCCCATAGAATTTTCGCAGAGGGAATCTGGTTGGATCCAAACCAGTGCCAAGAAATTTCACTTTTTTTTTTGCAGTCAGTTCTTTAAGTTTCTTTACTGGAAGCTATTGTTGACAATCTCAGATTTACCTGCAAAGTCTTATTTCCACAAATAGTCCTTCTTCTGGGACCTAAACTCTTCTAATAGTGTTCTTAAGCTTTGGGTTTGACTGTCTGTGACATCTTTAATAGTGTAGGAGCTTAAATTTAAAGCTCCACTGAACCTCCATGGAACCTTTGCAGCATGACACACAGTTTCACCTGTATTAGCACACCTGGATTTATAGCCAGTACAGTGATCACATACCTCCCCCCTACCTTGTCTCACGTTCTAGCCTTAGGTGTGTCACTCTTTCTGTCTGAGAAGAATCATCTGTTTAGCCACAAATATTGTATTGCTATCTTTTTGAAAATGAACAATTCATTATTGTGGAACAATTTACTTGAAGTTCATAGTGACTTAGATTCTACAACAGAAATGTCTTTGTTTGGAAATATGTAAACAGATGCAGACATAGAGATGAGTATAACTTTTGTAGTAGTTTTGAAGTCTTATAGGTAGAAACCCTAGAGGGAAAAATCCTGGAAAATTAGTGTTTAAAAGCTCAAGTTTTTTAACTTGAGTTGTTTCACCAAGGTTTTAAAGAAATACTAAGGGAAAAATTGGCAATTTTGGAGAGCACTGGAAAAAAATTCTTGTGAAATTTTTCTCTTTAGAAATGAATATATTGCTTTTTCAAGACAAGATTTTACTCACTCCAATGGATGTACTGTACTGTTCATGTGAATTGAAGAATTTCTACAAGCAGAGTATGACTTCTGTTGCAGCCCCAAATTTGCCCCTAGATCCTGTTCCTGGGGTACCCTATCCGTCAGGAGTGGCATTTTAAGGTACAATTTGGGCAGCAGTAGAAAGTGGGAGGCAAGAAAGTAACTCTCTGGGTGAAAATTCTTCTTTCTGTGGAAATGTTCCAGTGAATACTGCACAAAATGTGTAATATGAAGATTTTTATGTAAGAATCTACAGCATTAGAGAATTATTGTCTATGTAGACATACAGTATTTTCAATATATTTATTGTTTAGATGTGACTAATTTTGACAATACTTAGGCTATAACGTGTGTGATGATAATACAATATTGAATGTTTTTAGTGTTATAAAGTCAATATCCAAATATGCTTCTAGTCCTATTGTTTTTGTCCTCTTGAGACTGTTTCTATCCAAATACTACATTTTGTTTTGTTTACTACAAAATTTGTATGTCATATTTTTCAACTTTAATTTTTCTTACCTCTCAAAAGGCAAAAACTAAAATACATGTGATGAGGTATAGCAGCGAGTGCAGCTCTTTGTAAGCACACTTTGTAACACTACAGTTCAATACATTTGCATTTTGCTTGTAGAAAACCAAGATACATTTCAATTTCATACATATGCCAGCTAGTACAAATTTATGTTAACTAATCTATAAATTACGCATTTTGTGTTAAAGCAGTAGAAAGTTAGCAGTGCATATGTTTACATTTCCCCCAAATCTCCCCCTCTTTTTTTCCTGGGGATTCAAAATTTCTGGAAATTTTTCCACTTTTTCATAAAGTACCACTAGGGCCTTGCGTCCCTTTGAAATCCTGCCTGCTTCACTGCTTAGCAGTGTCCATGTCATCTTACTGAGACTATTATTGGTCTGAAATAATTCAAGGTATGCATAGTTGAACCATAGTAACATCACATGTACCATCCTCAATATGTTGCTTGTGTACAATATGTAACAGTCGAAACACACGAGATGAAATACCTAGGTTCAACTCGTGTTCTCTTACCTAAAGGTTTGTTGAGAAGTGTAGGCGTCCTTTCAGCTTAAAGTTTAGCATTTACAGAGCAGCAGGGAGAAGTGCAGGTGTCCTTGCAGCTTAGAGTTTAGCATTTACAGAGCAGCAGAGAGGGATGTGCGGGGGTCCTTGCAGCTTAAAGTCTCCCGGTGCAGCCAGCCGTCGCTCTGCAGGGCCAGGCTGGGTGAGGGGAAGGGAAAATGCCGTGATGCACCTTGAGAGTGGGAGGAAAGGCACCCCACGCCTGCACTTCCCTCCTCACTGCTCTGTAAATGCTAAACTTTAAGCTGCAAGGACGCCTGCACTGTAAGTGCTAAATTTTAAGCTGCATGTAAGTGCTTTACAATTAACAGTGATTCAGCATTATCATTCTGTTTTTACTTCATCTTTTCCTGGTTACTCCAAGGTCACGGGAAATGTGTTTTGTAGTCCTTTCCATGCCATTGCATGCCTTTGTTTTCAAAGGAGCTACTTTAAATATATTTGTAGTGTTTTCCCTCATGGGAGTCATGCATGGAATGTTTGCCTCAACTTGCCATTAGTTTTTTTTTTTTGTATTTCCAGGGTTATTTGACAATTTTAGTCACATGACAACAATATTCTTTAAATCTGGCCTATATTTTTATGATCTCTCAACAGTTTTTCCAGTAACTGTAACTGATACTTATTTTTGAGTAACTGTATTCTAATGAATTAAGTATATTGTTGCAAAGGGTAAAATGGAGGCTGGTGACATAACTGTCTTAAGGTGGTACCATAGCTTCAGGATGGCTTTATCATACTGAATAAATGCAACCATGCCAGAAGCAATTTTTGTGTAAAAAGATCCTCAGAAAATGTATTAGAGACACTCAATATTGTGAGACCAGAATTTGAAGTTATATTTTGCCACATATAACTTGCAGGTGGAGATGGGCACGAACCGGGAAAAAACCGAACCATGTGGTTCGTCAAATTTCACAAACCACGAACTTTCACAAACCTGTCCCTGGTTCGTGAACTGGTTCATTTGGTTCATGAAAACGTCACATCCAGGTCAGAAAATTATCACTTCTGGTCAGCAGAAGGTCTGCAGGAAGTCTATCCCCTGTTGCCTAGGAAACTGATTGATCGGCACCAGGCTGTCTGCAGTGATGAACAAAAAAAACGAACCCAACGAACCAGCCTAACGTTTGCGGCAGTTCGTCAGAAATGGGATCTGAACCACTGGTTCACGAACCATGAACCGGCCTGGTTCGTCATGAATTTTGGTTCATATTTTGGTTCGTGCCCATCGCTACTTGCAGGTGGGGAAAAGTCCATATGGCTTCCAAGCAGTCTAAGGACACAAACCCAGTTTGCACTACAGACACAGTTCTGGAATTATTCAGAAAGTTAAGGTACTTGACTTGCCTGCCAGATAGCTGGCTTGGCTAGCAAATAGCTGCTCTTATCTGTGAAATTACTGAGGCCAAAGATGCTAGGAGATCAATGAATGGTTTCCCCAAGCTTTGGGTGACAACTGGACACTGTAACATGCCCACATTGGTAGAGCCCCTGCTGCTGCAGCTCTGCTAATGGAGGCTTCAGGCACCTTGCCTATCTCCTGGCCATTCTGGCTGCTGCAACTCTGCCAATTTAGGTAGCAGATGCCTCATCCATCCACAAGCCAGCCCAACTGCCACAGCTCTGCTGTTTCAGGTGGCAACCAAAGACAGGTGCACAGGGATTGCTTCTTGCAGAAGCCAATAATCTCATGAAAAGCCAAACGAAGGAGCAGGAGAACACAAAGCTTGCTTGTATCACTTGCTTTAACATTCTGGCAGGTGGCTGAGGTGGCTGAGGCATTAGTTGCCATTGGTGCTCAGAGAGGATATGCAGCTATGTGACTAATGGAGGAAAGTGACAGAAATAAACAGATCGTATGAAAGTAAAAGCATCATTACCAGTAATGTGAAAACAAAATCTGAATATGAAAGTAGATACAATTATATGAAATAGTAAAGCTATGGAAAGTTGTGTGTGACTTTCCAAAGTATTTTTTAAATTATACATTCCTTTATTTTTAATTTAAAAGTTTATGTTCTACTTTTCTTCCAAAATAGAAATACAAAGTGAATTCAAATAAGATGAAATGAGCTTATCATAATATATATGAGTTGTGGTGGATTCCCCACCCCATTCATTCTGACCCTCAGATTTCCTATAGCCTTGATTTGTGGCAGTTCAGTTCTGTGACAGCATTTAAATTTGTTACAGATATTCCAATGTAAATAGATTCTCTATAGTGTGTATTCACTACATTATACCACATGAAGCTCTGCCATCATTGTGAGTCTCCATTTCTCTTATCAACAGTGTGTTGTTAGTTGTGTTTAGATATAAAGATTAAAGCAGTGGGGGATTGTGGCATAGCAATATTTATTGCTATTGTTATTTAACAAAATTTGTATCCTTTCTGGCCTCATAAAGGCCATCAAGGTGGCGAACAAGTTAAGGTATACATAATAAAATCACATTTTAAAATGATTAAAACCAACCAAAACAATAACAACACATCATTAAAATAGTTAAACCAGAGCTAAAACATACAATGACATTAAAAAAGCATTTAAAACAATTAAAAACATAGGACATGAGGGAGAGATCACAGAGGAAATGCCATCCGAAACAAAACAGTTTTCACTTGCTAGTGAATGGGACAGACAAATCTCCCTGGGGAGAGAGTTCCAGTGTTTTTGCACCACAACTGAGAAGGCTTTCTTCGGGGTCACCGCCCCTCTAATCTCAGAAAGCAGAGGCAGCTGAAGCAGAGTATCCGATGCTGTCTACAGTGGTTGGGTAAGTTCATAAGGGAGTAGACAGTCCTTCAGGTATGTTGGTCCTAAACCATATAGGGATTTGAAGGTCAACACCAGCATCTTGGTCCTAAACCATATAGGGATTTGAAGGTCAACACCAGCATCTTGAATTGTGCCTGGAAACAAATTGGAAGCCAGTGTAGATGGGCCAAGACTGGAGGGCTATAGATCCCGTAACACACTCCAGTCAACACCATGGCTGTAGCATCCTGAACCAATTGAAGTGTCCCAGTACTTTGCAAGGGCACCCTCACATACAATGTGCTGCAGTAATTTAATCTAAATGTAACCAGGACATGCACCACAGTGGCCAGATCTTTTCTGTCCAGGAAAGGCCACATCTGGCTAACCAGACAAAGCTGGTAAAAGGTATTCTTGGCTGCCACTTGCTTATCCAGCAGTAGGCCTGAGCCCAAGACACGCCCCCCCCAAAAAAACTATGGATCTTTTTCTTCAAGGGGAGTGCAATCCCAATCAGAACAGTTTGGCACCTATGTCGGTCCTTCCACTCACCAGTAGCACTTCCATCTTGTTAGGATTAAACTTCAGTTTATTAACCCATATCCACTCCAAAACTACCTGCAGGCTCCAGTTCAGGGTTTCTACAGCCTCCCTGGGATTAGCAGGAAGCATGAGATGGAGCTGAATGTCATCCGCATATTGGTGACAACCCAGCCCAGATCTGATGACCTCACCCAGTGGTTTCATGCAGATGTTAATGAGCATAGGGGATAAAATAGAACCTTGTGGAACCCCACATGCCAAAGGTCAAGGGTCTGAGCAGTAGCCCCCCAGCACTACCTTCTGAAACCTATCCTCCAGGTAGACACTGAAGAACAGTACCTCCCAATCCCAACCCAGAAAGGTATTAAAAGATGCTGAAGGGTCCAGGAGAATCTACAGAGTCACATGGAAGTTCTGTTTAAAAATATTTATTTATTTATTTAATTAAATGTTTATTCTTCCCTCCCCGCAGTAGCAGGGTCAGGGCAGATTACATACAATATACAATAGAAGTTCTATTCATGGAATGCTCACTATCATCTAGTCTGAAACAGCAAATTAATTAGAAGTTTTGATCAAATTGATGGAGATATCCATAGGAAAAGAAATGCTAAAATAGCTGGTATTCAAAAGGCAGGATAGATTTGCTTCACTATAAGAAAGCAAAAAGATTAATATTTCAATCAGACTATCTTGAAAATTGCTTTCACCAGGGAGGTATGTGGTATTCTCAGTCTAAAGAGGGAAAAGGTATGATTTCTCCAGGAGTTTTAATCCTCACTCAGCTTTAACGTATCTTAATATAATGAGGGTTTTATTGAGTTTTTCATGTACTTCATAGATCTTCAGAACTTTGGGATAGAGTTATTTGATTTGCGAAATTATACTTGGGGTCAGATAGTCTCAGTGACTCTATTTCCAGAAATCCTGAATTATGATTTTCAGAAGCAGTTTCACAAAATGTCAAGGTATTGTTGCACCTTTCATGTCCTATGCAGAAAAATTCAGGGAAGCTAACTTCTGATAAATGGGTTTCCCATTCAGGTTTATATAGCACAAAGGCCACTCTTGACCTGCTTAAACCTGGAAGAAAGTGCACATTCTATTGCAGCAATTCGATATTGTGGGTCTGACCCAAATTCTACTGACTGAACCTTTGAATACTTAATAATTGGTCCAGAAATTGAACGAAGGTATCAAACTTCGGTCCCTTCTCTTCTAGTGATATTTCTATAGCCCAATGGCTCTTGAGGCTATCTCTTCAAATGTGAGCAGGCATTCTTGTTTTCTGTCCCCACTCCCCATGATGAGTAATTTTTGTATGAACTCTTGTGGAAATTGGCGTTCTGTGTGATTTCTAAACATGCTGTGTATGTATTGAACTGCTGTTGCATGCTTGATGGTTTGTCAAACTTAGAATCATAATTCTAATGTAGAGTGTGCTGGAAATGTCTGTTGTTCCTCGTAAGGCAGGATGGCATTTGAGAACCTTTGGGACTGACCCCCGCCCCAATCTGGTGAAGATGCGGGGGGTGGGGGTTGAACACAAGTGAGTGTGTTCTGGTTTCATTAACTCATTCCATCTGTAGCGCAGGAGAGGATGTTGAGCCTTCCAAGCTTTAACGTGGGTGAGGGAATTCACCCTGCATCTTTTTCTTTCTTCTACAAATGAGGGGAAAAAAACTCTGGGTGCACCACCAGCAGTGGATAACAACTGAAACCACATAGCCTCTGCTTGCCCCTGTGTGAATGAGGAGTGGATATGGGAAGACAGAAGGAGCTGCCATTGCTTTGGCAGCAGCACACTTACTGGAATTGGAGCACCAGAAATCATATTGCCCGAAGCCCTCTAAAACCTGTCGTCCTTGGCTGGGTTGGGGTTGGCTGTGAATTGTAAAATCTTTCTCTAAATAGTCTTTTGTGTTTCCCCTATTTTATTTTAGGGGTTTAACAAACTTAATTGGGCTTTGTGTTTTTGTTTGTTTGTTTGTTCTTCAGCCCAGTTGTACTGGGAACATAATTCTAAATCTTTCCAAATACAAGTCCAAACAAAACCAGTCTACATCACTGAAAAATCTGTGAAGTCCCAGCGTTCTTTGTAAGAGGAGCATGCTTTCTTCCTGAATATTTTATTTTTATACAGAAAATACTGTAGTGTTCTTTAGGATGTTGTTGCTTATTTCAATAGAATTTTAAAATATCTTTCTTAAAGTGGTCTGTATTAGAAGAGTGCAACTGTGCCGCAGTAATTCATGTTCTTCCGTGCCTGCGAGTGAAATTCAAGTTTCACAAATCAGTTCAGTCTTGTGACAGCTCAAGTACAGGAAGCTAGTGTGAATGAATTTTCATCTGTTTTATCTTAAAGACAGCTTTGGTTACTATTTGCTAAGAAGTCCTGCTTCGTTGAATTGCGTTATTAATTTTACTGCTTTGCTACTGCTGTGGGAAATGATGGGTGACAAAAAATGAGAAAGTGACGCATGCTTTTGTTAAGACTCGGAAAACTCCTTTTTTACCTGCGTTTCAGCACAGCACTGTTTTTTGACTCAGAATAAATGGATGTCAGTGTGGGAGTGCAGGCAGTTTAGTCTTCCCTGGAGTATTGCGTGGTGAGAAAAGAATAGAGGTGTGGCTCTCATGTAAATAGAGCCACATAGCTCTAGGGTAAGATTAGCCTGCAGAATCAGGAAATATGAATATTGCTCAGAGCTACATCTTGTGCTCTGATGAAACGCTGAGAATAATTTCTACATGAAGAATATGTTTGTACCCTGACTACTTTATTCAGAAGAGCAATTTCTGTCTGTTGCATATTGGGCAACATTTGCACTCCTTAACTTTTTGTCTTGTTTTTTTACAAGAACCACTGTCTATGTAATGGTTAGAGTGTCGTAGCTAGACTGTCCCGGGGTGGGGTGGGGATGCTGGTTCAAATCCTGGCTCTGCTATGAAGCTCATTGAATGACCTTGAGTCAGTTGCCTCTCTTTCATCCTAATTTACCACATGGAGTTGTGGGAATAAAATAAAGGGAAACTCAGTATATGCCACCCGTAGCCTGTTAGAAGGAGGACAGGGAAATTAATGGATAAAACTCCTTTTCAAGTGAAGCTTTTCATAATGACTTGTGTGCTGAAGCTTTGGCATTGCTTCTGATTTAGGTGGCCTATTTCCATGACTAGATGCCATTAGAAAAAACTTCTGGGAAAGAGATATTTCCTGCATTACCTTGTTAAGAAACAAATAATCTGATAACCTAGGTTGCATCTTTACCTAATCTTTTTCAGTATAAAGGATTCCCAAGAGTATTTTTTTTACAGTAGTTAATGCTTACTCTCCTGCTCTTGCCAGTCCTGCTTTATATTTAGTTGGTATTTATTTATGAAACTTACGGTCTGCCTTTGCCATGTTCAAGGAGACTAACAAACAATTCAGGCACGTGACAATGAAACAACAATGTACATATGGGCATTCACCTTAGATTCAAAGCACAATAATTTATGTTTTAAGAACATAAGAACATAAGAACATAAGCAAAGCCATGTTGGATCAGGCCAGTGGCCCATCCAGTCCAACATTCTGTCACACACAGTGGCTAGAAATCCAGTGCCATCTAAAGGACTGTCAGTGAGGCCAGGACACCAGAAGCCCTCCCACTGCCTTCCTTCCAGCACCAAGACAACAGAGCACCACCTCCCCACAAAGAGAATACCATCTATCTCCTGTGGCTAATAGCCACTGATGGACCTCTGCTCCATATATTTGTCCAGTCCCCTCTTGAAGCTGGCAATGCTTGTAGCTGCCACCACCTCCTGTGGCAACGAATTCCATGTGTTTATCACCCTTTGTGTAAAGTAGTATTTTCTTCTATCTGTTCTAACCCGTTTTAAAGTATCCCAGTATAAAATTCTTTCAGAAGCCTGTCATAACAGTATTATACCACCCAGATAATAATTAAAAACTATTGAAAGATACAGGCCTTACAACTTCTATTAAAAAAACTCAAAAGAGTTTGCTTTCCTTTGTTGGTATTTGGTTCTATGAAGTATCTGCAGCTACTAACAAAGCCTTGTTCTCTGCCTCAGTCCTCCTCCTTTAATTGTCAGAAGGCAGTGTCAGCAGTTTGGTGATCCTCTCCACATTGGCATGTGGATTCTAACAGGAAGGGATCATATATAGTTCCCAGGTCATGAAGGTCTACCAGAACCTTAAATTGAAATCAGATTGGTAGTCCCATAAAACTGGTTGAATTTGGTCATGAATCATGATACCCAGCATCTGACAAAGGTCAGGCAGCAGCTACTGAAGCTTCCAAGTTGGCTTCAGAGATGATCCCATATGCAGTCATTACTGTAATCTGGTGGTCTGTAGGTTATTGATAGCATGGTTCATTGTAGCAAGATCAGACAAGTCTAGAAGGGAAGAAACAATAGCTGAAAGTAAAGTACAGAAATCCCAGTAATCTTATGTAAATTAGTCTCTTCCAACCCTACTGAGCTCCCTACTGGTGGTATCTTCATCTTGTCTGAATTCAGTTTTAGCATGTTTTCCCTCTTCTTCTTGACCATGGCTTCCAGGCACTGGTTTAGGACAGAGAGAGCTGTGTACAAGTGCTTGTTTTTAAAAAAAATGTAGAATTTGTGGTATACTGTAACTCTGTAACGGTGATTGATCTTTCTCAGCATTGTCAAATAAATAATAATTCTGAGTGTAGAACAAATCCAGTAATGGCATAAACGAAAACAAAGAAACAAACACCTTCTGAAGCAAGTCCCAAAGAGGTAATTCTAATAAGAGTCAGCATGGCACATTTGAGGCCTCTAGCAATGCTACTGCCTGCCATTTCTTCCTATTTAACCTCACCCCCTTTAATTCAGTACAAAAGAGGTCTCTTCCTACCCTAGGCAAAGGACATTTGCTTGCCAGAGTTGTAACAAAATGCTGTACAAATTAGTAGAATGTGCCTTGTGATAAATTCAAATTATGGTCATTCGTACAAACATCTGAGAAACACACTGATAATTAGTACGAACATTGTGCCTTACTTGAAGCAATAGAACAGTGCGTTTAGAACACTGAAGCATTGGGACAGTTCCTTTAACTGGCAGCCTGTGTCCTTGTTGCTTATACAGTGTGCCTTGAAGTGAATATAGGGGTTCATATTTATAATTGAGCCTCTGTCATATATAAATCCCTTTGGTGTCCATGGAATGCAGAAAATATAACCATAGCCTAACTTTTAAAATGCTCATAATTCCCTTCTGCTGTTACAGGATATTATTGGGGCACTTTATTTTGCGCGTCATGAATTTTCAAAAGTTCTTCTAAATCTTAACATTTTGTCATTTGTCAAACTTTCATATTGTGCTTTTTAATGCTATGTATTTTCTGTCTTTAGTGCCCTGGTGATAGCAGCAGTATTTGACCGTGATATTAATTGCAGAAGAGCTGCCTCGGTAAGATGCAATTTTACAGTTTTATTATTTTATTTAATTTATGTCATTTATAGTCTGCCTTTCTCACTAGGACTTAAGGTGGATTACACAGTGTGAAATTAGTACAGTCAGTATCAAGGACATTTTCATAAACAATGCCATAGGGTAAATAAATACAAGTTTACAAAGACATAGTATTAGCAAGAATCCAATACAGAGTTGAAGAAATGCTGAAACAGAACATAAGCAATTCTAAGACTGACATTAGACAACATGAATCACAAATAGCACATAGGAGAACATAATTTTTTTAAAGCTTGTGATATTTGTAAGAGCCTAGAGTAATATGGCCAATGGAGTTCCTGGGCAGTGTTTTCTATTTGATAAATTGCTTTTAAAGATGGGAATTTTTTTTAAAGTGCAACTAAATTTGCTAGAGGTTTTAATATAATGAGCAGCACAATCCTGAGGGCCGATGTTACAATAGCAATGCTGGTCTATTCACTATGGACATTTTATGAAGCAAAGAACAATACATGCTCCTCAGCTAGGCCCAGTCCACATAGTGAGTGTGCCGAAGTCCCTAGCAATACCAGAAACACCCACCAATCATGCAACACTGCCTAATGACATCACTCTGAGTGGCATACGCAGGGATACCCAAGCAGCAGCTGCCGATTTGTCCATGGTCCCTTAACACCATGCCTGCTGCCCCTCCAGACAGGGAGGGAAAGACTCAGCAACAGTGCAACTCCACCAGAGGCACATGGCAGGAGTGAGAAGAGCCTTAGGGCCAATGGACCTCAGGCTGCCCCACAGACAAGTGCCTCAGTCCCAACCTGTAGCTGATTTGTCATTTGCCAGGGAGGGGTCAGTAGGCACTGAGGCAACAAAAGGGGATTATATGACAATGTCCTTAGCAGTCTTTCACATCCTCTCCCGCACTTGTAGTTGACTGGGGAAGAGCCCTTACATAGCAGATGGGACACATGGGCCCAAGTTGCAGGGGGCTGGGGATGGTGACCAGAAGACAAATGTGTTTCCCTGGCAATGATCCAAATGGCAGCAAAACACAAGGCAGCGACCAGGCTTATGAGGAGAGGCCTGAGGCAGGCAAGAGGTGCACAGCTGATGTTTTGCCCCCTCATAGAAAGAAAGGGGGGATGGAATGGCTCACCAGATAAGCTGCCATAGACATCCATCATTTTGGCTTACACAGCCGCTCTGCGGTGAGCTCAGAGGTCCCATTGCTGCCATCGGCTCCCTTGCACCTCTGAGCCCTCCTATCCTGAGACACCCACATGCCCATTCCCACAATCTTGCATACTTATCAGATGTCAGCAGTGCTCCGGAGGAGTGTGAGACCCAGAGACATCCCAGAACATACATTTCCCCCCTCTGACCACCCTCTAGCCCACCCTTGTGCAAACAGCACAGAGCAGCCAGCAGAATGTGTGAGTGGGAGGGGGCTGAGGGTTGCAGAGGGGTGGCTGTGTCAGTCTGTTTCAACTATTGGCAACATATCTGAAGAGGTGCACTGTGACTCATGAAAGTTAATCTTGAAATGCATGTCATTAGTCTGTAAGGTGCCATTGGAACTTTGTTATATCTTGCAGCTAAATAAAATGGAAGTTTTACGGCATCATAAAGACTGACAACATTAGTCCCACCATGAACACACCTCCTTGAATGTGTAAAGGGAAGGCCATTATGGGAAACTCTTTGTGGAAATTAAAGGGGCGGAGGAGTTGGAGCAGTCAGTGGTGCGAGGAGGGGGGGGGGGAGAGTAAACCTCATGTGCCCAGTAGCAAAGACAGGGACATAGTTGTAGATAACTCCAGACTTTGAGCCGCAGCATGAATTGCTCTATAAATCCATTATATCTTTTCTGTTCTCAGAGGGCAGTGAGATATCTCTCTTTTTTCTGCCTGTCAACCTTAACTTGGCTGCTACTCTACTTCCCTGCCTTTGGAGTGTGACTGTCTTAATGATATATGCAAAAGAGCAGAGAATCATAGCTGCATACTCCTTTAGGCTGTATAGCTTGAGAACAGGGAGGTCTTATTTGAAGAAATCACAGTCTTTGGTGTTCTAGTCATACTGATACTTCCATGATGGGCTGTGTTGTATCATAGCTGCAGGCTAGAACTGCATACAGTCTTCATGTCCCACCCTGCTGAAACTCCTTAGTGCAACAAAGGAATTGGAAAATATTGGTAACTGCAACAGCTTAGTGGGAAGCCTGTGTTAACTGGACATTAATTGCTACAGTGAGGATTTGTATCAGTGTCTCTTCAAAATGCTTAATTACATGGAATAAATTAAGAGTTCATACAGAACTTGTGTAAGTCTTTTTATCTGAACACAGTCTTTATCTTTTGTTTTCCTTGTAACTACCTTGTTAGAGAGGTTATTGTTTTCACTAGCAGCAAAGCCAGTTGTGAAAAAAAAATGCAACGGGCACTAGAATGGGCAGGGCAGGCTGGCTGGGCATTGCTCCCTCTGCAGTGCCCAATCGGGGTGGAGGGGAGGACAAGGCGACCATGCGGGCATTGCCCTCTCCACAGGGCCCAGATCTGAGCCCCCTCCCCTGCACCCCATCAGGGTGGAGGGAGTGCAGGGTGGCTGGGCCTGACATGGGGCAGCACAGGGGAGGCCAGGCCTGGCATGGCCCACTCCCCACACCTGTCTGGGTGGGGGGAGCGCATGGCGGTCTGGCCTGGCCTGGACCCTTCCCCCGCACCTTGTCTGGGTGGGAGGAGCTCAGGGTGACTGGGCCTGGCATTGGGCAGCGCAAGGTGGCTGTGCTTGGCATGGCGCCTCCTCTGTACCCCATTTGGGTGAGGGGAACACAGGGTGCCTGGGCCTGGCATGGGGCAGCACAGGGTGGCTGGCCTGGCATAGCCCCCTCCCCCACATCCCGTCTGGGTGAGTGGAGTGCAGGGCAGCTGGGCCTGGCATGGGGCAACACAGAGCAGCAGGGCCGAGCATGGCACCCTCCCTCACGCCCAACTGGGCAACGGGATCGCAGGGAGGCTGGAGAGGAAGGCTGACCAGTTCCCTGATTGATCAGCTGGGGAAGGAGGCAGAGCCATGGCCCAGCTCCCAGTTGTGCCATGGCCCCGACCCCCGCCCGGCACGAAGAGAGGGGGGGCAAGCTCACCATTCAACTGATCCCTAGGCCAGCTGCCTGCTCTGCTGCCCATGGAAGCCACTAGGCTAGCTCGTGCCGCCCAGCTGACCTGTGGCCCTGGCCCTCCACCCCACCTCTGGGTGGACCTGGCTAGGTACAGGTCCCACTGCCGCTGTGAATTGTAAGTCTTTTTGTATGTAGCCAAGAGCACTTTTTTGCTTAGCTAATATTAAAGGAAACATATGATAAACTTACTGCGTTATTTACAAAATTTACATCCTGCCTTTCTACTCTCACCATGGCCACCACGGTGGCTTGCCAATTAAAATGATCCTAAAAAACAGTTAAAGCTAAACAAAAACACGTCATTATAAGAATTAAAATCAAGCTATGACACTCATACAAAGACCAAAAGCAGCAGTTAAAATGTAGTTCTTCCCTGCTAGTGGAAGCATGCTGTTTGAGTTTTCTCTACCCATTTACCTGTTCTCATTTATTTTTATATGTTACTTAAAATGTTGATGTTTAACTTTCTGTGTGGCATCCAACTATAGCCATGCTATGGAACAGTCTGCTGTTTATGACTGTGGTTGTTCCTGATCCTGGCTGGGGTGCAAAGAACCTTTTAAAATGTGCACGAGCTCTTCCTCTGATTACTGTACATCTCATACTGCACTGAAAAATGTGTTTGAAGCTGACCCCAGTTTCAGAAGCAACTTGCATTATCACTATAGTGTACTGTTGTGAGGAGAAAGGGACTTGACCTCCCCATAGAACTAGGTTCCCCGCTCTTTTACTCTGTCCATCTGCTGGTTACTGCAAGCCCACAGTGAAATAGGGCTGCGTTATATGTTGTACTACTTTTCATGGTAGAGAAACCAGTGCTTGTAACAGGCGCTCAATTTTTTCTCAAGAACGCAGAAGCTACACTTTTTGAAAAACACATTATGATGCCCATATACAGTGCAATCAATTTGGAAAATAAAACTGTCCTTCATATTAGTAAAGATTAAATAACTAAATCAGGAATTATTAACTGAAATGGTTAATTTATTTCATTATTTTAAAGTGAATGTTGTATTTTCCCATGACATAACAGGAGATAATATGCAGAAATAAGTAGCCACCAGCATTTTGGATATCTACCAGCATTTCAAGCTAAGGCAGATTTAACATGACTCAACACCAAAAAGAGAGATTAATTTAGTAACTAATGCTCTTCCCTCCCTCCCCTTCCCAACAAAGGCATAGTTTCATTCAAATTTAATCAACATATTGGAATTGTTTTACATGCCTGCTGAATTCATTTTCCCCCAAATGGTTATTTTCAAAGCTTAGAACAAATTGAAGAGCATAATTTAAGGCATGTTAATTTGAAATGATTGACATGCTGTATTATAAAATAAAAAATACACTGAACTCCTATGTAGTCTTCTTTCTTTTGATGTCTCTGGGAATTGTACTCATTCAGCTGAGCAACTGAAAATGATACATGAACTGCCATGTTTGCAACTCCATTGTAGGAAGAGATTTGTTAGAAGAATGATATTTTCATCTACGATCTTTGGTGCAGTCCCACATGGGGGGGGGCGCTGTGCTTGTGCAGGCCAGCCACTTGGAACAGGACTTTACCCAGCTTAAAGGCTATTAAGGGGGGCAACCTCCCCCCCCACTGCTCCGAGCTAATTTTTCCCACCAAAGCAGTCATGTGGTCGGGGAGGTCTCCCCCTTCTTCCCCCAGTTTGTTTCTTGCCGCTGCAGAAAAAATGGACAGCTTGACAGCTTTCTCAGCCTCTATCGTCATGTTCTGCTTAATAGTTGTAAATAGTTGTTAGTTAGATTATACTTAGTAGAAGTAGTTATAGAAAGCTTTTCGGTATCTTTTTTTAAAAAAATTGTGTTTATTGTTCTAAGCGGTTGTGGGGATCGTGAGAGTAGTGAGTGTTTTTTGTTTTTTTTTGCTTTTCCCAATCCCCCAAAATTTGAAATGGCAGACAAATTGCTCTTTAAGAAGTGTGTACAGTGCAGCACGAAGATAGCCAAAACAGATGGGCATTCACTATGCCTAGCATGTCTAGGAGAAGGCCACATCGTGGAGAGGTGCAAGCATTATCAGCATTTCACCCCCAAGGCAAGAGGAGATTATGCCTCCTGACTGAAAGCAATGCTGTGTGGGAAGGCAGTGTTGAGCACCAGTAGCCCAGTAGTGAAGATATCTGTCCCAGTAGAGCACACGATTTGAGCCGTTTCGGAGCTGGCATGGGACTCAGCATCAACGTTGGATCAGAGACCAGAGATCCTGTTGTACCTGACTGTTTGACCTCGAGGTCAGCAGCGAAAGTGGTCCCGGTCTCAAGGAACTTCCGCATCAGTCCAGTCTGTTGCGAGTATTGCCCTGATCGAGGAGAGCCCCCATAGGGCCATGGAAAGTGCATCTGGATCCCCAGCGCTGACAGGACCAGAAGGCACTTCTTTGGACCCACAGCCAAAGAAGAGCAAGGATAAAACTAAACATTTACAGAAGTCACAGTACAAGTCTCGGAGCCATGCAAAATCCGTTTCGGAATCTGCACCAGAATAATTCGTGGAGAAACCACTCACTCCTCATCAGAGATCGAGTTTGTGGTCCCCTTCACCTGGGAAAGACATGGAGCTCGGCTCCCAACGTCAGGGCTACCCACCTTGGAACCAAGTGGGGCAGGCTCACCAATGCCCACCCTGGTGCCCGCCTTACCTACCAACTGGATATCATTATGATTGGGACATGTATCCGCCTTTCCCATGTGCATCATCGGCCTCGGAACAGACGGTTCTGATGAAGCCCTCCCGCCATTTGGAACTGAATTGGTATACTCAGTTGCACACCATCACTTTGGAGCAGAGATCAGAGTCAGGGTCTGAGCTGGAGGTGGAAGGGTTGGAACGGAGCCTGACGGGCACCTCGGATTCGTCACCAGAGGAGATTGTGGGGGACTCGGAATGGAACTCCTCCAATATAGATTTTAAGCTGTACTCTGAGCAGAAGCTGTGTATGGCTACATTGCTGAATATTGATGTTTCAATGGTGTAGCAGAAGCTGAGGGATAGCATCCTAAAATATATCTGACACACCTGACACAGTAGCTTTCCCTATGAACGAAGGCTTTGTGGACATTATGGGCTGTTTGTTCCAGAAACCTGCTTCGACCTCTGCAACTGCAAGGAAGATGGAGACCCTGTATAAAGTTAAACAGGATAAATGCCCTTACCTGTTCACACACCCTCCAGCTTCCTCAATGATCGCTGACGAGCTTCAAGCACAGGCAGGGCAATATGGCAACACCTGCTGATAAGGAAGGAAGAAAGCTTGATGCAGTAGGCGGAAAGCTCTACTCATGATTGGCCCTGACGATCAAGATAGCAAACTATCTCGCCATAATGAGTGGTTACCAAATCTTTTTATGGCAAAAGATGGCTGCTTTCATGGAGAATTTGCCAGAGGAAAAGAGATCCTTCTCTAAGCTTATTTATGATGAGGCTCTAGTACTGTCCAAGCAGCAGATCAGTTTTCAGCAGGCACATCCTGGATGCTTCTGGAAGAGGTCTCAGCTCTGCTGTAGTGCTACATAGATATGCCTGGCTTAGGTCGACGGCCTTACCTCTTGAGATGAAAGCAAAGATTGAGGATATGCCGTTTGATAGTGCTTCCCTCTTCACTGAAAAGACCGATGAATACCTGTCTAAAAAGAAAAAAAGACAGACAAACAGCCAGATCCTATGGGGTCTTACCAGCAGTAGCCAGAAGTCTGATGTTTAGGCGTTCAGGAAAGCAAAATTACAACCAGAGGCATGATTTCTGCTCTTACCGGTTCCAACTATATAATCCACAGTATCCATATAGAGTGCCATATATGAGCCAAAATCAGTCAAGAAGGAAGCAGTCTGGGCATCCCAAGGCTTTGCACCAAAGCCAAGCTAATAAAGAGCAAGAGCATAATCAAAAGAGCCAGTTCTGACTAAAGGTGCAGGAACCACTGGCTTCAACCCCATTTGAAGACAGGCTGTTTAAGTTCTCCAGGCATGGCAGGACATCATGTCTGTTGGTTGGGCGTTGTCAATAATTAAAATAGGTTACAGGTTAGAATCCTGTTCCTTGCCTCCTACTACTTTGCCATCATGGGCACCTAACAATACTTTACCTGAATTACCGGAGGAGATTCCTACCTTATTACATAAAGGAACCCTCCAAAGGATCCCTGATTCAGAGACACCCTTTGGTTTCTTTTCCTATTTCTTTCTAGTAAACAAGAAGGATGGAGTAAAATGACCTATATTAGACCTCAGGAGTTTAAATGCCCATTTGAAAGTCTCAAAGTTTAGAATGGTGACACTTCCATGGGTTATAAACATGGTTTTGTCCGATACTTGGTTTGCGGTCTTAGATCTGCAGGATGCATATTTCCACACCTCAATACACCCAAAAGCACAGGAAATATCTACGGTTTGTGTTCAAAGGGGAAGTTGTCCAATACTTAGCACTCCTATTTGGCCTGGCTGCAGCACCTTGCGTATTTTCGAAGTGCGTAGCAGTGGTTGTTGCTCATGTAAGATGATTAGGACGTTCTATTTACCCCTACCTTGATGACTGGCTAATTACTGCTAGTTCACCAGGGGAGTTGGAGGAACTCACAAATGTTACCCTAAACACATGCGAGTCCTTAGGGCTGATAGTCAATAAAAAGAAATCTGAGCTGGTACCTAAACGTACTGTGAGGTTTATAGGGGCAGCGCTAGATTCCCTATCTAACAATGCGTATTTACCTTCTGATAGACTTACCTGCTTTCCAGTCTTGTCCAGTGTTTTCAAACCAATAGGTTCCAGTCTGCACAGTCCATACAGGTCTTAGTGGGGTTGATGGCTTCTACTACTGCGGTGGTTCCTTTGGCACTCTTAAAAATGCGGACCCTACAACTGCAGTTTATTAGACAGTTCCACCCAGAGGTTCAACTCCCCTTACCAAATTCTCAATTCCTAGGAAAGTCGTGCAATCCTTAGTGTAGTGGTTAGACTGTGATAACTTGTCTAGAGGAGTAGATTTTGGTATATATGGTTATGAAACCACCATTACCACAGATGCCTCCCTAGAAGGATGGGGAGGCCACTGGGAAGATTTGTCAGTAAATGGGGTTTGGTCTGAGTCTGAGAAAAGGAAGCATATTAATTTCTTAGTATTGCAAGCAGTTTACTATACTCTTAACTCATTCTCAGAGGGCAAGAAGGTTCAAGTCCTATTGGACAAAACAACCAGAGTATATTATATAAACAAGCAAGGTGGAACTGCCTCAAGGAAACTTTGCGAAGAAGCTATTCGTCTATGGGACTGGGCCATTGCCCATGGCATTACGCTTTCAGCCTTGCATATTGCAGGAGTCGACAACATAAGAGCAGACTTCATCAGCAGAGTGGGAAAGTCACATCATGAGTGGGTTTTGACAGACAGATATGTACGCCAAGTTTTTCTTCAGTGGGGGTTCAATCTGTTTGCAACACAGCATAACACAAAGGCCCCCAGGTTTTGCTCGGGGGGGGGAGGGGGGAGAGACAGGAATTCCCTGGGAGATGCTTTTCAAATCGAATGGACAGGAGGGCTGTTTTATGTGTTCCCTCCCATTCTGCTCATTCCCAAGGTGATTTGCAAGGTACAGGCGAACCAGACTACTTGCATACCGTTTTGGCCATGGCAGCCCTGGTTCCATATACTGAAACAGATGGCCAATGGGTGTTATGTTCACCTGCCAGTGGCTCTGGACTTGCTCACCTATGGGTGCACGATTTGAACAAACTGCACCTAACTGTGTGGTTCCTAGGGTAGAAGATATGCAGCTTTCGAGGGAAATGGCAAATGTTCTACTCAGTGCTCGACGGTTATCCACGAGGAAATCATATGTCTATAAGTGGAACAGATTTGTTCTGTGGGCAAAAGCTAGGACAGTAAGTCCAGAAATATGCCCCCCCTGTCTAACATCTATGACTATTTGGTATCCCTACAGTCATCAGGTCAGGCGTCTTTGTCAGTAAAAATTCAGTTTGGTGTAGTGGTTAGGAACGTGGGACTCTAATCTGGAGAGCCGGGTTTGATTCCCGGCTCCTCCACTTGAAGCCAGCTGGGTGACCTTGGGCTAGCCACAGTTCTCCGGAGCTCTCTCAGCCCCACCCACCTCACAGGGTGTTTTGTTGTGGGGATAATAATGGCATACTTTGTAAACCGCTCTGAGTGGGCATTAAGTTGTCCTGAAGGGCGGTATATAAATCAAATGTTATTATTGTTATGTTATTATTTAGTGGCCATATTGGCGTTTCATAAAGGCATTGATGGAAAAACAGTTTTTCACACTATTTATCGAAGCTGTTTCTGAAGAGCTTATACAATCTATACCCTCCAAGGGCCCCTTGGTCCCCCAGTGGTCTTTATCATTAGTCTTGGCTAAATTGATGCCGAAACTATTTGAACATATGGCAACTTGTCCTCTGCCCCTTCTGTCTGTGAAGATGGCATTTCTACTAGCGATTACATCAGCCAGGAGAGTTGGGGAGCGTAGACCCTCCTTTCCTATAGATTTATCCAGATAGGGCAGTAATGCATACTAGCCTACAATTTTTATCTAAAGTAGTTTCTAGATTCCATGTGTCACAAGTTAAACTCTGCCAGTATTTTTCCCTGACCATACCACACCCCAGGAATGAACACGGCATGCAATGGACACTAGAAGGGCTATTTTACAAGGATAGGACTCAATCTTTCCTTAAGGATTCAACATTCTTCGTCTGTCATTCAGGTCCTAATAAAGGCAAGGCTGCATCATCTCAGATGATCTCTAGATGGGCTATGTCAACAATTAAACGTTGTTAGAAAGTGGCCAACATCCCTTGCCACTTTGTTCTTCGGGCCCATTCAACCAAGGGCCCAGGCAGTGTCGACTGCTTTCCTGAGAGGAATTCCTATTGCTGACATCTGTCGTGCTGCTACATGGTTGTCTGGAGAGACCTTCATGAAACACTATGCTATGGATGTCAACTCCAGGAAAGAAGCTGCAGCAGGACAGGCAGTCCTACAATCTCTCTTTATCTGACAGTTTCTTCCCACCACTGGGTGAGTAGCTTGCTATTCTCCCAATGTGGGACTGCACCAAAGACCGTAGATGAAAACAGGGTTGCACCTACCTGTAACTGTTGTTCATCTAGGTCTTTGTGCAGGCACACATTACCCCCCTCCTGCCTCGCTATGAACTCTCTGACAGTCTTGGGGAGATTGCAGCGGCACAGGAGAACTGGGAGAAAAAAGGGGCGACCTCCCCAACCATGTGACTGCTTCAGCGGGAAAAACCAGCTTGGAGTGGTTGCGGAGGAGGTCGCCTCCCCTTAATAGCCTTTAAGCTGGGAAAAGTCCTGTTCCAAGTGGCTGGTCTGCTCAAGTGCAGCCCTCCACCCAAAGTGTGCCTGCACAAAGACCTAGATGAATGACAGTTACAGGTAGGTGCAACCTTGTTTTCCTCAGTCCTTATTATAGTGACATTATTCAGATGTGATTTTAGTGTGATTAAAAAAAAACTAATACCACAATAGTGATGAAGTTTACTGTCTTCAAAGCCACTCATAGTGGAGGTATATGGTTGCCCCTTCTCTGCTTTAATTTCCATAGTGGAGGAAAATGGCCTGTATCCAAGAATCTGTGTCATGAACATGTGTCAGGCTGGGCTAGAGGACTCACTCAGACTCTTCACTTCATCAGACACAGCTGCATGGCTTTTTTCAGCAGGAATGTGGTGGAACGGAGTTCCAGCACGTCTTGAAAATGGTCACATGGCCGGTGGCCCCACCCCCTGATCTCCAGACAGAGGGGAGTTTTGATCGCTCTCCATGCCATGATGCGGAGCGCGATCTAAACTCTCCTCTGTCTGGAGATCAAGGGGCGGGGCCATCGGCCATGTGACCATTTTCACCGAGGGCAATTTAAACTTTAAAAAACTCCCCCCTTGTTCTAGCTGACTCAAAGTGACATCATTGTGCGGTCCTGAGTTCCACCACTGAGTTCTACCACCTCTTTTCCCAGAAAAAAAGGCCTGCACAGCTGTATGAATTAAAGGTCTTTATTATAGGATTTCCCCTACTAGAACACTGTACTGTTGCTCTGTACAGTGTTCTACTAAGGGAAATCCTATAATAAAGTGAGTCCTCTAGCCAGGCCTGACATTGTGGAGCTTTCCCAGGTTCCTTTCCATTCCCTTCCAACTACCTGTAATCTTATTCCTGAAGTTGAAGTGGTGCACAAGAAAGGACAGATGTATGCAGACAGGATGAGGGGGACAAAATGGCTGAAATTATTCCTGGTGCTAGGAGACTAGCTTCTTTCAATGACCTGAAAAGCACCTAGCACCAGAAGAAAGTGTTGTGGAGTAGTGGACCATGTCAGTCGCGTAGGAAGAATGGTGCAAACAGCCTTGGAATCCAAGCCACAGTAGCATCAAAACTTGTATAATTCTGATACAAATTTTAGATGACTTTGTGCATTCATAATTTTTTCAGCTGCCATGTCCTTGAGAGTACTATAGTTCTCTACAGTACATTTAAGGAATGGAATGAAATGATTTGTACATGCACTGCTAGTGGTGAGGAGTTTGGAAGGGCACATTGAATAGTGATGACAACAGAACCTTGCTAGATCTGGATGCAGCTCTATAGCATGTCATTGACCCATGGCAATGCATGACACCTCTGCCTAACAAAGCTTGGTCATCATTGCCTCTTTTGGAAGGTGTCATCCAGGACTTGTCCTATTCCTCCTCATCAATTATGACAAATACTACATAGACTACTATATGCTGAGTCTTGCCGAACTTGGGCCAGCACCTCAAGTGCTGGCATGGATCAATATGTTATTGCCCCATGTTGATTATACCAGTCTAATGAGATCCAGCGTAGGTCAGCCAGAAGCAGACTCTTGGTAAGTTTTTCCAGTAGTCCAGCCCCAATTCCCTGTGACAATTCTGTTCCATTCTATTTGAGATTAATTTGGCAACTCCAGTGTGTTAGTTTATCCTCTTTGCCAGAATGTCAATAATCAGTAGTTTAAGTAGAAAAGAGGGTGCCCAAGAACTTAGTAATTAGTACTGTTTGGCCTTAAAAACTGGATCAGAATTCTACTGTAGTTTACATTGGCTTATGTTATGCATAAATTGTTTGCATATGGAATTGGGAAATTAATTCACACTGCAGCCATTCATTGTCCTGAGCAGGTAAAACTTTAGCAATGTTGTGCTAAATGTTTAAAATATTAATTGAAGCAGTGATTCTTGGTTGGAGATGGCTCTTAACAAATCTTGGTGCAATATATTCCTCATTCATCTGTGTATATGTGTATAACTCTTGAAGGCTAGCTAACAAATACAACTCCTATTTGGTAGACTTGCTGTTTCAAAAATGTGTTGATAATGTTTTTAGTTTAAAAAAAAAAGATTCCCCTATCTGCAAAGTCAAAATTTACCAGGGTGCTGTGTTCAGATACAGGCTGCTTCCACACAGAGCCCCCCTCCCCCATTTCAGCTACCAAACTCGACCACTGTGTGTGTGTGGGGGGGGGGGGAAGTATCCACACAATGTCATGATCTAAGCATACTCTGATTGCTCTCCTTGGTACACTCTTCCCCATCTTGCTTTCCTTCAGTCTCTTTGGGAAGAGCATAGTCTAAGTGCATAATCATGCCATCTGGACTGGAAAGTGCACGTTTTGTATGATCCCCCAAGCATTGTTGTCATTTTTCTTCTGTCAGCCCCTTGTGGCTGCCATTTTCAAATTAGAACATGCAAAATAATACGCACAATTTAAATATCATATTTTACTTAGGATACAGAATCCAGCTTTTCTTGTTGTAAGACTTTTAAAAAAAAAACAGAGTACATGGACCATTCATATATCTAATCTAACCTGCAAATATTCTGTAACAGCCTTTCTTTTTATGCCTTTAATACTGTGTGGAACCACCTTCATCTTAGAATTTTTAGTGTTAACATTTATGTTGGGCAAAATGTTCATAAATGCTGGCTCATGGTTGAAGTTTGACCTGGGAAGGACTGCTCCTAAATATTTTACCACTTGGGAAATGTTCATGTAGTAGTAATATTGTGGTGATAAATTCCCATGATGTGTAATAGAACCTTTTGAGGTTTCAGAAACAAGTGCCTGTGGAAGTTATTCATTCCCTTCATGTTCAGATGTTTATAGATATCATGAGCTTTTGCTGCCAAGTACTGAAAATCTTAAAACATATATGAATAAATTCAGTGACATCTGCTGACTAAAACGATTGTATGTCCTATGATTTGCCTCTGTACTATTATTCTTTCTATTACGCATCTTCTGTTCTTTATAATGTTGAATTGAAAAGTTCTGAATTGAAAACACGGGAACCTCAAAGATAGATATTTTAACGTGTTTAAGTACAAATGCGTTGAGTAATAGAATCTATTATGAAAGTGAAGTCTGTGATGCAGAAGCCATCTGACCAAGCTGCTGTTTCCTCATGAAATTTATGAAAGGAGGAGGAGTGCCTGGGAGTCATTACTGTAGAAATCTAAAAACTGTACATTACCACACACAAGCTTTCCGGAAGCAAGCTGAAAAACCACCCTGCCTCAGTACTTATATTCTTAGGGTATTGCCTTTTCATTTCTAGTGGGAAGTCCTGTGTCAGCAATAAAAGGCCAGTTTTGTGGGTGTATCTGTTTTTAATAAACATGCATTCTTAAAACTGTTGGCATTCAGCGTGCAGATTTAAAAGAGCATTAGCCCATAAAGCAACAATTCCTTGAGGGCATATTCGACCCACAAACCTGACTTTATTTCCAAAAAGCAAAGCCCATGGGTCATTTATATTACTGCATGCTTGTTTTGAATTCATGAGCTGGTGTTTATCTGCAAGCAAGTCTGACTCATTTTTGTGTGTTTGTTCTCTCTTTGTTCTTAGGCCGCCTTCCAGGAGAATGTTGGTAGACAGGTATGACAACTTTAAAAAATCCTTTCATTTAATTTCTTGTAAATCTACTGTAGCATAAAGTTACATGTGGGCTTTTTGTCATTTGTAGAACTGAGGGGAAGGTTTGGTGAATTTGGATAAATCTCAGAATTGTCACAGTAATGTTCCTTGTGTACTCAAAATGATGTACTCAAAAAGTGATGTTCTGTATGCCTTCTTGGAAGGAGCCTTAGGCTTTGTTTGAGGCATCATACAATGTAGCATGGACCTATATTTGAGTATGATGCTAAAGGTAACTGAAGTTGAGATCCAAGACCTATGTACAGATAATTATTTCTGCAGAGCAGCAGAAACGTCTTCTTCTTTACCGCTGCTTGGCATCCTCCCTGATCCAGCAACAGTAACCTAAAAGCTGTAATAAATATAATGTAATTAAAGAGGGAGCATGGCTTCATAACAGGGGGATTCATACTTGCCCTACTTCCTTATTGTAATCTTGCCTCAGTCTCTGATGTCAATGGGGCTGTCACATTTTTAGACCAAAATGCAAGCTTCTTGTGGTCTAGTTAATTTCACCTTTAAGGGAAACTTCAAAAGAAAATGCTCTTGAATGCACAGGAGAGAAGGTGGGTGCATAATTACAGTGGATTAAAAAAAACAAGAGAGAGCATCACATGTCTTTATTGCTCCATACTTTCTTTCTGAGGAAGATATGTACACCTATACGACAAATATCAATCATGGTTTCATACAAATTCAGAGACCTCCAACTATCAGGCAGTCTGATGGGGGTGGGGAGTGGAGTGGATCTTTCTCTGTAAATGGGTAAATGATGTCTTTCTCACAACAGCTTGTTTGAAGGATCAACTCCGCATCATCGAGGATAAATCCAAGACGCTGTTTTTGTGTTTGACCGAAAGCTGATATATTTGATTAAACTAACCCATTGGTACAGATTAAACAAAACCGAAAATTTTGGATTGATATAACCTTCCTTCAGAGTAAGAGAGAATTAATTGAAACAAACTTTCAAAAGAGGAGACAAGAGGGGGTAGTGGCAGTGTTGAAAGATATGTTATGTTATTATGAAGAATGGTCATGCAAATTAGTGATTAGCAATAATTAGTTGCACATGTAACTTTTGCAGAAGATTGGTTAAGGGGCAGGAAAGTACAGTCTTTTTTTGCCTTGGTTTTTCCTGGTTTCCTATGATACTTTAGTCAATTATAAGAACACACTTTATGAAATAATCCCTTGTGGTAATGTAATGTATCATCAAACACTCCACCCCTATAATGAAGCAAGGGTAGCTGAAATGCTGTCATATACTCTTCTCAAGCACCTGTTCATCTGTGATTCATGGATTAGAGTTTTACTTTTCAGCATAGAAGTATAGAAGTGCCTATGGTTCTTTAACAAAAAAGTAAAATGAAAGTTTGGGAGGATTCTTTCCAGGTTTCAAAATTTGTTCTCCAGTAGTCTTATCACTTTCAGAGTCCACATCTGAAAGCTTCTCTAAGAATCAATATAATTTTTTGGCATTCAGTTCTGAGTGAGAAAATGGGAGAGTTCTGCTTTCTTTGTATTTAGAATCTTTTTCATGCCTGTAACAATTTTCCGCCATGGCCAGAAGAACAGACTGGAGACAAATCAAAAAACATAGTGTGTGCAAGTTTTCAAGAACAAACTACGGGAGGGATAAGAAGATGTGGTATTTCTAGGCAGCTAATCCATTTCTAACAATGTGGGTAAGAAGTTCCACAGAACTGTTGGGTATCCAAGTACAGGGTTCCTCAGAAGGCCCTTCTATCATTTCAGATAGAATGCCAATCAATGTATGAAAGTATGAAAAATAATTATTCTATGTCCTGGATCTCTATAAACTTTATCTGTAGCCATTTGGCCTTAGGTTTGGTTCTTGTTTTTCTGCCTCATGCTTGTTGCTTCTTGGTACACTCAATCCTCGCTGCCTTAGGGTTTTGCCAACTTCTGTTTTTAATATCAATTCTGACTCCCACTGGGTCTGAAACTCAAGCCACTCCCTTAAGTGTCTCTGCACCCTGGGGTGGCTTTACCACACCCTCCATTGACTGTTTCTTATTGAGATGGCAAAACAGTCTGGTTTGCCTGGCGAACATGCTAGTGCTGGTTATGATGTTACATTGTGAGAGATGGTTGCTTAAGTGTGCAGCGCTTCATTCTACCAATAAAACTCTTGGTTATTCTCTTTTTCAGCCGAGTGGCTTAACCTGTTTAGCCCACATTGGCAGATCTTCCCTTTCATTTGTTAGGCTTGAATGTTCCAGATAGTCTTTTACAAAATTTGGCAATGTGTTGTAACAGCTTAAGCATTCTACCACAGGTGGTAAAATCTTTCTCCCAGCCTCTCACTTGTGTTCTAGTGATGATATTTAGCATTCATATAGCATTTTTATATGCCCTGGACCTCCTTTTATAAACAATTACCAACAAATGAAAATGTTTTATTGCATCATCAGAGGTGGACATATGGATGTTGTCTGAACTTTTTGTGTGCAACAATTTAGAGTCTTTTAAGGGAAAGACCACCCAAATGACACAAAACAGTAGCATTCAGGGAGTTGTTAATGTTATTGGAGCAGTGGAGGCAAAAAGAATACAATGGAATTCTTGGGGTAGCAGGGTTGAAAAAGTGGAGTATCAGTTGATTCAAGGGGAAGGGGAGACATGAAATGGGAGGAAATAAAGAGAATTAATGATTAGTTAGCATCCATATGTGAAGACCAGAGAAATGAATTTCTGGATGGAGTGGGTTGTTTCTCTTTAGACATTTTCTATGTGATCTTGGTGAGGGAAGGTTTACGATTAGTTTGGATAAAAGAGGAAAATGGAAGAAAGAGGACAGTGAGAGGCGAAGGTAGGGCTTTGAGAATTACAGTTACGCTGCACTTGTCGTGAGACAGAAATCGTCAGCCAGAAAGAGATGGTGTGAGATGGCCAGGCAGGTCTGTGAGACAGAAATAGATAGGATAGGATGTGGAGGGAAAAGATGGGATCACATTGTGCATGCATTGGCATTAGGGGGCGGGGAGGTGGAGGAGGGTGAAAAATTCTCCCACAATCTTCATGTTAGGTAGGTAGTTGGTTGTGGAAGTAAGTTGTGTGAGTGGAATGAGCAGCTCATTCTGCAGGTCATAACATTAGAGGAGAAGGAACAAACTCCTGCCTGTGCAGAGAGAAGCCAGCTGCTTACACCCGTCCTCCTCTGTGCCCGAGGCACAATAAGAGTGCCTGCCTCCAGGGGCCTATGCTGTCCGAGAGAGAGGAAGAACTGCTTATTCTGAGAGAGATCAGCTGCTTTGAATGATACTAATTTGCATTATGCCTCACTTTGCTGCTCAGTTCTAGCTCAGGCCTGTGGGTTGGAATGTGCCCCTGGGATCAGAGTATCACAGCAGTTTTGAGGGGAGGGGGGAGGTATGGCAGTGGGTGAAGGTATAGAGTTGAAAGAAGTGAGACATAGATATGCCTGGCTCCCTTCTAACCTCTGTCCCTTGGAATGATGATGGTCAGGCCCAATGTGTTTCCTTCTCTTCCAGTTTGATGTTGTGTAATAAATACCATGTCAGTGAAGAACAAAATCGATACCCTCCAGGAACTTATTAGGAGGGACAATTGTGACGATTTGTGTGACCAAATCTCACAAATCTGAGTGAGGAGGATGTGATCCCTCTAACGCAATTAACACCACCAGGTTACTTGGTCCTTCAACAACCTCAAACAGAAGGTGGGGGGGGGGGGTAGGGATACTCCTCTGAGATATTTTTCCCTTCCAAGGGGTCCCTGCACCAAAGATTTCTGGCAATGAATGTGTAGGCCTGGCACGGGAAGCTGGGGGTTCTGCTGGTGTTCTGACTGCCCAGCTCGCCAGCTGACACTCTACTGAGGCTGTTGGAGGCTGTTGCTGATTGGGTACTGTGTTCTGCCAGTTTAGCTCTTCCCCCTCTTCTTCCCAGGGAACACCTCTTCCCTAACTAGGTCAAACTGGGGGACTTGCTAATGCCCGATTTATTATGCGAAAATGCTCAATCTAACCTTCTTGCCTCTTATTAAAATGAAAATGCAGAAGGCAATCAGCTTCTCCATTAATACAGCACTGGCCAGCATCCAACACAGAGGAATCAAATGATGAATGTAAATCTAGAGGCAGAAGTCAGTCTCAGGCAGGTTACAGATCTGCAGGGGCAGAGAGGAGAGGCTTGTCCAATCTTCCGGATGTACCAGCCCCTCCCTGGTCAGTCAAGAGCCCTAGGGTTTCCCACAGGCAAAGGTTGTATTCCTTTGCAGAATGTAGAGAACATGGACCCAGACTGACATCTCTGAATACTCTGTTTCCTCTTTGACTAAGAAGGAAGGGGAATTCTCCAAGGAAGAGGAATCTATGGTGACGACCATGCAAACTTGCCTCTTTATGCAGGAGATTTTCCATAAACTGCTTCCCAAACTACTGCCCATCTTGGAGATTTCAGGTAGCAAGGAGCTGGAGGAACTAGATCTGCAGGGTTGGCTAGAGCCTTTCCTCTTGCAACCGTTTCTTTCTGCAGTCCTTTGGACTTCTACAGGTGGTGGTTCCCTGTTCACCAGAGCAATCTGTTTCTGGCTTCAATCCTTTCTGTGGCCGACAAGGATATCCCTAAAGGGCTGAAGGATAATTTAAAGAAAACTGCCCTGTTCACATTATATGCTTCATTTGAAGCATATAATACTTTACTTCCTATATGCCATTCAACTATCAGCCATGGTACTGACTTCTAGCACAGGTGAGCCTGATCTCATCAGATCTCAGAAGCTGAACAGGGTGGCCTTGGTTAGTAATTGGATGGGAGACCTCCAGTAAAGACCAGGGTTGCAGAGGCAGGGAATGGCAAACCACTCTGTTTGTCTCTTGCCATGAAAACCCCATGAGGTGTCACCATAAGTCAACACTGACTTGAGGACTCTCTCCACTAGAGATGGGCATGAACCAGAAAAAAATCAAACCATGCGGTTCTTGGTCCGTTATGTTTCATGAACCACAAACTTTCACGAATCTGCCCCAATTCATGCACCAGTTCATTTTGGTTTGTGAAAACATCACTTCTGGGCCAGCAAATCACCACTTCTGGGTCAGCATAAGGTCACTTCCGGGTCAGCATAAGGTCTGCAGAAAGCCCAGCCCCCGTTGCCTAGGAAACTGATTAATTGGGACCAGGCTGTCTGCAGTGACAAACCAAAAAACGAACCAAACAAACTGCCCTAAAGTTCGTGGTGGTTGGTCAGAAATGGGCTCTGATGAACCGCTGGTTCACAAACCATGAACTGGCTTGGTTCATGACAAACTTTGGTTCATATTTCGGTTCGTGCCCATCTCTACTCTCCACTACCTTTGATATCAGAGAGTGCTATAATACCTGCCTGCATAGCTGGGGAAATTACTCCAACTCCCAGGCTTGGATAGCTAGCATTTTGTTCAAAGGGGTCAATCTCTTTGGGTTTGCCCTAGACAAATACCTGATGAAGGACAAGCAGTCCCTAAGCGGTCTCAGGAATCAGGGAAAAACAAAAAAGAAATTCCAGCCTTTTTAGGAATTCCAGAACCAATACTAGCTTCACATCTTTCAGAGGTAAGATGAAATGGCAGCAATCCAGGTCCTTTGCAAGTTCCAACAAGCTGTCTTCTCAGCCCAGACAAGGAGAAAAAAGAATTTTGTAGTGTAACGCCAAACCCCTGTGAGCTTTTCAGGACATCAGAGGCTGTCTGTTGCACTTCATGCATGTCTGGCGACAATCTATTCCTGACCAGTGTGTCTTGAACACTGTCTCCTAGGGTTATTCCCTGGAATTTATGTACTTGGCCCCAAACTAATTTGTGCATCTACTGAGCTTTCGCTTCCTAGCCAAGCATCATCATCTTCAAGATATAGATCATCTCCTAAAAATGGAGCAATAGAACAATTTCCAGAGGACTTTAGGGGTTTACTCTATCCTTTTTCTGGTTCTGAAGAAATATTGAAATATGATTCTTAGCATGTGATAGCTGAACAGACTAATAAAAAAAAGAAGTTCAAAATGGAAATCTTCAGGTTGATAGTGGCTGCAGTCCACAAAGGGGATTTCTTGGCATCAGTGGACCTGCAAATCCTAATTCTTCAGAACCACCAGAAATTCCTTCTATTTGCTTATGCAAATAAGCTTTCAGTATTGGGTACTGCCCTTTGCGTTAAAGACAATCCCTTGAGTCTTCATGAAAGTGCCTGTTTTCCTGGTGACCCTGTTGCGAATTCAGGCATTGTCAGTCTTTCTGAATCTGGACGACATTCTCATCAGATTCCCCCTCTTTCCCTCAGGGGATGGCTGACTTGAAATGGATCATGGCCTGCCCTCAGGTCCATGGCTTCATAATCAACTGGGAGAAAAGCTGTCCGGCCCTTTTTCAGCATATCTTCTGCCTGAGGGTTCTTTTTTGGGGGGATAGCATCATCATCATCATCATCATCATCAACACCACCACCACATCTGCCCTTCAGAAGTGTGTTGTTGTTATCTTCATGACAATCACCCTGTGAGGTGGGTGGGGATGAGAGAGCTCTGAGAGAGCTGTGACTGACCCAAGGTCACCCTGCTGGCTTCAAGTGGAGGAGTGGGGAATCAAACCCAGTTCTCCAGATTAGAGTCCTGCTGCTCTTAACCACTACACCAAACACAGCTTTTCTGTCCTGGGAACAGTAGCTTAAGATGTAGACATTGATCCAAGATACCAGTCAGAAGGCATAAGAGAACTTTCTAACCATGGCATGTTAGTTTCCTGTCAGGATGTAGTTCCATGGTCCAGACTTCATGCCCAAGAGAAGAGAGATCTTCTCTTTCAGGGGCCCATTTTTTATCCTCAAATGGAAATGCTAAAGCTGACATCTTGGAGGCTGAGTAGCAGCAGTTTAGGGAAACAGGCTATTCTGCCCAAGTCATTGATACCCTAGCAGCTTTAAGAAGGACTACCACCTCTTGGAAATAAATTATAACTAGAACCTGTAGCATACATTCACAAGATAGCAACTTAAAAAAAAATCTTGACTATTGGTTTTCATTTCTGATCTAATAGCACTTGAGGTACTTGCAGGAAAGGAAATTTATATATAGCATTCCATAACATGATCCTGAAGCAAATCAAGGTCAGTTGATCAGCATTCCAGCTATCTGACCTATATATCACGAATTAGGAGTGACAGTGCATGTTTCCAGGCAGTTATTACACAAAGTGGAGGTGTGCTAGGAGACTGTGGACTGAAAATCAAATGATTGATGTGGAGAAATGTAATCATCTACCTGACTGCAGCAAGGTGTCACCCCTGCTTTGATGGAAGCAATGGTGCAACCGCTTCTAAAGAAACCTATTCTGGACCCAGGAGAGTTAATTAACTACTGTTCTTGAGCAAGGTGATTGAATGAGTGGTGGTTGGGTGACTTTAAGGATTTCTGAATGACATGGATTGTTTACATCCATTCCCATCTGGTTTCAGACCTGGTTATAAAACTGAAATGTTCTTGATCATTATTTATTAAGCAGATTATTTTTTTTCTGGAGTTCATTTTAATTATTTCTTTTCCAAAGATGTGTTGAAATGCGACTTTGTTGTGGCAGTCACTTTTCAACTCGTATTTATCATTAGTATGAAATTACGCATTATCTGTAATTTTTTTCTCTCCTAACATTGATTAGGGTACTTTCCCACATGGAATTGACGTTTTGACTGCAGCGGATTATTTTGCTGTTGGTAAAATAGCTAATTGTTTCCTCAATATAAGGTAAGATTATCTTCAGTTTAAAGTGAAAAACCTGTTTTGCCTGAGTTTTATGGTAACTTAAAAGCACTTTCTTGGCTTTCCCTGTGCACATGTGATACAGTCTCCAACACCCCTGTGCCACAAGTACATAATCTCTCATTTAAAGGGATATGAGTATAACGGCCTTCAAGTATTGCTGATGGCAATCCATTACAGTATGCTAAAGTAAAAGCTCTCCTATATTTTGGGATACTGGTCGTTATTAAATAACTTGTATGTCTTAAGTACTGGGGAATTTAGATCCCAATATAAAGTCCTATATGCTGGGGCATGCATATTTTGATAGTTACAATACTTTTGCTTGACTAATGTCCAGGCTTTTTCAAGATGGTAAAACAGCATGCTAGGAGAGAAAACCCCATGCTGCTAATTCCTTTGATTATAATTCCCCCTCATTTACTCATAAATGAATCTATCCATACTAAAGAAGCGCAACCAGAGGATGGATATCTGTAGCAAGTAGTCAACCAGTTTAAGGCTACAATATTTGCAGTAGCTGTTGCTGAACATAAACCCATCCCGAGGCTCATAACTTCAGTTGTTACACTTTTAGGAAGTGTCAGAGTTCCTATGTGGAATTGAGCCAGATAGAGATGGGAACGAACTGGGAATATTCCAAACCATGCGGTTTGTGTTTTGTTGCATTTCACGAACCATGAACTTTCATGAACCAGTTTGTTCAGTTCGTGAAAATGTCACTTCCGGGTGAACAGAAGGTCTGCAGAGAGCCCATCCCCCCTGTTGCCTAGGAAACTGATCGGCACCAGGCTGTCTGCAGTAACGAACTGAAATACGAACCAAACAAACCGGGCTAAAATTCATCACAATTCACGAGAAGTGAGATCCCACGAACTGCACGTTTGTGAAGCATGAACTGGTCCGGTTTGTGATGAACTTCGGTTCGTATTTCAGTTCGTGGCAGCCTCTAGAGCCTTTGTATGTTTGAATTGCATCCATCAAGCCAAATAAGTACCCCATACAGTAGCTGAGGCACCACTTTGGCTTTGTATATATGAACCAAGCTGGAACAAAACAACCTGCGAAAGCAGGGAGGGCGGAATATAAATGTAGTAGTAGTAGTAGTAGTAGTAGTAGTAGTAGTAATAATCAAATAATTGCTCAGACAAATTGGTCGGCATTCACTTGTTCATGTTGCAAATGTGCTGACCATTTGCTGGAATAATGGAATGCAAAGCCCTGATACTTGTAAAAGTGCACTTGCTGCAGCTGGTGCCTATGCCATGGACCAACTAATCTTCTCTACTATTTGAGAAAACCATGACTTTTTCATAATTAATTTCCAGCTTGCAAGAGAGAGATACTGTGGATGTGTGTATATAATGTTTCTCATATAACACTCTTTAGATCAGCTAGTGTTATATGTGGAAATGAAACTCACCCTTGCCATCTGAAGTGATATAGTCCAAAGTTCTGTCTGCCTCATCTTTCTGCTTAATGTGTTAAATTCAAATGTGTTCAATGTATAAGCTAGAAAATGTTCTTAAAACTCACTTGAGTGCAGGTCACGTAATGATATACCAAACAGATATTTATTAGAGGTTTGGAGATCTTGTAAAAACTACCAGGGCTTAAATGTTTATTTGAATGAGCATATTTCTCTTTGTTTTTTTCTCTTTGTTTGTTACTTTGTTCCTAAATTATATTTCTGATTGTCCCTTTCATCTATAAGCTGCTCAGCCTACGCTTGTCCATGGTACTCCACCCTCCCTGTACTTCTTGCTTTCCTTTGTACACACCTTCCTCCTACACTCAGCAAGTTTCTCAACTATTTTTCATAGCTAAACTAAAACAAGGAAACCCACTTCTTTCCCACTTTTGATTTTGGGATATTTTCTCTTATCCCCCTGAGATACTGTAAGTAAGAGATAGTCTTAGCTAGAGTATCAGTTACATTCAGCCTATGAAGAGCTGTGCTTCCTTTCCTTTGAAAAGTGTATAACCAAGAACTCTTCCTCTCCAAACAGATGTGTGACTTTAGAGGGTTTTGCCTTCTGTAACATAGCATTTGTGTGGCTTCAGTCGCCTACCTCTTTCCAAAAGGTGTGATGGAATAAGATCTTGGATAAGATTCCCTCTGTATATGGTTGTGTGTGTGTGCACCTGTGAGTGTGTTAAAATGAATAGCAGGCATGAGGCAGAGGAAGGTTAACTCTTTTGCCCTGTAGTGTTCACTTGCTCCTGTTGTTTGCCTCATGATAGAAAGTATGCAGATAACTCGGTAGTACCATTGTTCTTTCCCCCCACAGTACAAATAATAGGAAGGTGAGTGTGACTTAAGTTGGAAAACTGTCATGGAATAGGAAAAGTTTTATCTCTCAAAAAGGCTCCAGCCCCAATCCAGTTCACACAACTCCCCCTGAAGCTACAGTATGTTTTTAAATATATATGTGTGGTCCAATCACAAATCTCACACCATCTCATCTAGTTGTATACTGTTTTTAAACATGCACATTTTTGTTCTATAGGGAGCTCTTGCACGGTGCCTCTAGCTAATCTAGGTTATATAGGCTTTATTTCATAGGATTATTAGTTTATAGAAAGTCCTGCTTCAAGTACTGAACGGGAAGATTTTAAGGTGTTTTCCCCTTGTATACAATTATAGCTTTAAAATTGTTTTCTCTACATAATACTATTCCACCAAAATGAAGGAATTAATCAGTTTCGTATACTATTTTAGAATTTCTTAACAATTGAAATTGAATATACATGTGTTTTTTTTATCCACTTTTAAAAATATTTTAATACAGTAACACTTAATTTTATCTTCACATTTCTACTCCTCTCTTTCACTTTGCATTTCTGTTCTTGTCTTTCACGTTGTTTTTCTTAATGTTGATGGTGTGGAATATCCCCCTCCCCCTCCCATAGTGGCAAAATGTCCTTTTGTAAACTCATTCTGTTTGCAGTTCTTTAGGTTCCACCCACATATTATTTGGATGATCTTTCTCAGGACCATGTCCTATGCTTTGCCACACATACAGTAGCAGAAGAGCTTAAGGATGTTGACTGTGTTCCCAGTCCTTGATCTGGCATTGAGAAGCAAAACTCTGTACTAAGGGAACAGAAACACAAGTTGTTTTTTCAGGCTGGAGAGGAATGTGGGCAGAATTCCTAATTGCTTCTAATTTGGCATTCTGTGTGTTGTAGTAGTGGTGGCCTTGCCACCAATATAACACCATATGTCATACCAAGCAGGAGGGGCTGCATATGTGTGTGCGAGGGCACTTCCTGTTCTTCTTGCCCCACTTCCCACTGGGTAGTTTGAGACCGCCACCAACCAAGACATGTCCCTATCTTGTTCTCCAGTAGCTTGGGACACTGATTGGGCTCTGAATGAGAGCCTCGCTACAAGTGACATCTTACACGCGAACGGCACTTGATCATTTTCGCAAGTCTTTCTGGGTACTGAAGTCCCTCTCCCACACCCCTTTTCCTTCTGTTCCTTCCCCTCTCTGTTAGAATGACTGCCTGAAGAGACGGAGAAAGCCTACGACAGCAGCTTTTGCAAATCGTCTTGCTGTGGGGTGGGAGATGCTCTGGAGAAAGCTGACATGTCGGTGAAGTCCTTCCCTCTCTGTTAGAACTGTTAGAATCGCTGCCTTAAAAGTCAAAGAAAGCCTGCTTTTGCAAATCGTTTCTCCAGTCACAAGCCTGCTCTCGATCTTTGGGGGCGGGCAGCTGCAACTTTGCTAATCGTCTTGCTCGGGGAGGGGGGTGGAATGCTCTAGAGAAAGCTGAGAAAGTTGCAGCTGCCCACCCCCAAAGATCATTGAGAGCAGGCTTGTGACTGGAGGAACGATTTGCAAAAGCAGGCTTTCTCTGACTTTTAAGGCAGCGATTCTAACAGTTCTAACAGAGAGGGAAGGACTTCACCGGCATGTCAGCTTTCTCCAGAGCATCCCCCACCCCCCAGCAAGATGATTTGCAAAAGCTGCTGTCATAGGCTTTCTCCGTCTCTTCAGGCAGCCATTCTAACAGAGAGGGGAAGGAACAGAAGGAAAAGGGGTGTGGGAGAGGGACTTCAGTACCCAGAAAGACTTGCGAAAATGATCAAGTGCTGTTCGCGTGTAAGATGTCACTTGTAGCGAGGCTCTGAGAGGAGTATGGATGCTCTTAGCTCCCACCTCCCTTTTCTTCTCTCTGCTATCCAATCCTGCCTAACGAGATTGTAGCATGTGCACGGGAGAATAGCTAGACTTGTAGATGAAGCTCTTTGAACACAGTCTAAGTTTGTGAAAGAGAAAGAACTTTATTCACTACAACACAGCTTTACACTTTAGAGTACAGGTATATAGGGAAAAGGTCTATCACAGCACTAAACTATTGCAGAACTAAGAGAGAAAATAAAACACTTGAGGCTAGTCTAAGCTTAGAGATACAGATGATACTTGGCTTCCCCTCCTTGGGATGGACACAAGCCTGCTAGAACTTATGAAATAGAGGCAGACACCCTTGTTATTCTCTCCCTTGTTCCTGATCTGACTTGAGCACCACGGACAGAGTGTCCAGATCTTGTAACTCCTTCTGCCATATCTAGGTGGGTTTCCTTTTGCTGAAGTGATGCCCCTTGTAGGTTCCACCCACATATTATAGGTCATTCAATATTTTTTCTCCAGTCAGTGCACCTCTCTCTCCTGTATTGCCCCATTCAGGTTATCCAAATAGCCATCCAACTTACCCTTCCTGGCAGTTGGGCAAATGGGTATCTCCTTGCAAGAAACTCATTTCCCCTAAGCTGGCAATTAAAAGCAGTTTATTACTCCATTCCTTGGGAAAATGTGTTTCCCCCTGAGGTTTGGATCCCTTGGGTGTAATTCAAGGCATCTGACACTCTCCTGTCATAACACCACAAGTGCTTTATACTTTACAAATACCTTAAGTCACTCCTCTCTTGGATAGTTTGAGGGGAAGAATTAAAACACAATGAAAGGGGAAACATTCTGTTTCAAGAGTAGTTATTCAGCATTTGGAGAAACTTTCTATTCTCTTTGTGATTTTATTTTCTTCCCATCAGTGTGTATATTGCTGGTTTTCCTGAGTACACAGAGGCAATGATTGATCACGTGGTTAACATGAAGATCAATCACTGGGATGGGTAAGTTTAATTACGTTAATATTGGGGAACTCAGTACTTTGATCAAATATTATAGTCAATCTCTAATTTACATAGTAGGCAGTACTGTTTTTATTTCAGTTATTCAAAACATAAAAATTAACTAAGTCACAGTTATATCCAGAGGCCTTACTGATTGGTTGTGATAGTGGAAAAACAGATATCCATTATTTATGGCTTAAATTGCTATAATTACATAAACAATGTCCCCTTTGATTTTTATATTATGAGCCCTCTTAATTATTTTATATCCTGTATTGTGTGAGAGGAATTCATTTGTGCCAGTTTGATGCTTCATTAGATTGAGACCATAACCAGGGATCCGTGGGCTCCATATTCCAGTGTTCCATGAAGCTCACTGGTGACTTTGAGCCAGTCACTTTTTCAGGGATATTGTTGTGAGGATAAAATTGGAGGATGGGGTAGATGCTTTGATTATCAAGGAAGTGGAACTGTGATCATGCTATAATTACTCATCCACATTGATGAATTTCCCTCCCCCATGTTGCAGTGTCATTCGGGAGTTATCAGCCAAAGCGCTTCATAATCTCACACCACAGGCCTCTGAATATATGATATGTAATGGTGAGTATAAACAACCTTGAGCTAATGTAGTGCCGCCTTCATGTTACTTTGAGAGTCCTAGAATTAGTGTGGTAAGAATCCATGCAGTGTTGCTAAATAAGCAGCTGGTAGCTGTTTCCAGCGAAAAAGTTTATAGTATGTGGAATTTTGCAAGACTTGTATACTTCTTTTCCTACTTTTTCCTGCTTTCGGTGGCATATTCCAAGGGACATTACACGGACTACTGTAGAGTAATAGAATGTAGGATGTGAGAATTTCTCCAAACTTTCTGTTGATAGTTCTGGAAAATGCCTGGCATCTATACAGTAAAATAAATTTCAGGACAAACAAATATGCATTTTAAGAAGAACCTTTTTTATTATTTGTTAAGGATTCGTCTTCCATACTTCACATTGGAAGTGTAACAGAAGTGTTCGTTAATAACTTCATTTGAAATTATTTGTTTAACCACTTGCAGTTTTACCAAAACTGCTGCCATTGGCAGTGGGCACAGACTTGCACACTCGTCATGGAGCAATTCTGGCCTGTGCGGAGATTACCCACGCCTTGAGTAAACTAGCAGAAGAAAAGAGGAGGTAAAAAGACAAAATAAAATTTGCTAATATGATTTATGTTTAGTCTGTGAACCTGTTTGTACTATAATTAGGAAAGCTTGGGGAGCTAATTCACTGAAATTTTTGTTTTCACAGTGTTTCCAAGGGTTTTTTTTAAAAAAAAGTTGTATTTAATGAAGTAATACAAATTCATCTTGGTACCATTAGTTACTTTGACAGCTGACCACATTTTTATCTTAATTTGAAATCCATGCATATTCACATGTGATGTATTTAAAATATTAGTTTGATATATCATCGCTGAGTTATAACTTGTATATTTTTCCTGGTTCATGTTAAATTGGGTTTCAACATTTTTTGTTTAAAGAAAGCATACTAATCAATACTAATTTCAGCTGTTATAAATTGGTTATTGGAAGTGTTCCTTCTTGAATTTTCAGGGCCTGTTGAAAATATCTGATGAGCTTTGTCTGATAAATATGGAGAGGAATGTTTGGCCCATTTATGCATGCTGCTGCAATAGCTTCGAACTCAGATTAATGCTCCAGCACAAAACTTGCTTCTCTGTGAGCTGAAAAGCCAGTAAGAGCACTAGGGGAATTTCTTCCTGGTTGGCCAATTCCCAGGGCATCATAGAGAAGGAACTAATGTGGTCAGAAAGGAACCACGAGAAATAGACAAGCTCATACCATTATGTATATTAGTGGTTCCCATCTCTCTTTTTAAAGGCTTATTAAGGAGTTTCAGGAAGGATAATTCAAAGGAGAGATGACACTAAAAATATACAGTATTTTTAAGTTAGTAGAGAAACTCACTGGATAAGTGAATTTAAAAGACTGGGATTGTTGAACAGGCATGGGAATGGCCATAAATATGTTCAGTTGCTTCTGATACAAAGCAGGCAATACCAAATGATCTCGCTGATTGTATCAGCCTCAGATATTTTTCTTTGAGGCTATGTCCATTATTACTTTAAAGATCTCATGGGATATTTAATACTAACATAAGGAACAGTATGAATTCTAGTGGAGTAGCACACTAAAATGTATCTGTTTCCCATGGAAGACGTGTATTGGGGAAAGTGTTGACGGTAGCTCTTCAAGGTTCTGCCACTTTCTTTACCTACTGCATAGTCTGACAACAGTGAATTGTGATGTTCTTCAGGAACAGTCAGTGGATCAAGAAGCTTGACTGATGTCTTGGTTTTCAGAATGAAAAGCCAAAACCTATACTTCTGGCATTTGAGCACCTAGGATCCATCATCGTTCTTCTGTGCATCCCCTCATTGACACTGCGCACGTGCAGCCCTGCCGATGGAGAAACTTATTAGCTTTGTTAGAGCTCCGATAGGGGATGCTGCTCTCCAGTAGCCTAACCATTTTTCCCTCCTAAAACTGGGCATGTGACCAAGGAGAAGCGACCCCCCTCTCCCTCAATTCTCTCTTAGCCGCCGCGAAGAGAGGAACCTAGCTTCAGAGCTCTTTCGTTTCACCTTCTCTTGATCTTTGTCGGCTTGAATTTCATGTGTATTGGACTTCTGTACCAGTTTTTGGACTTTCCTTTGTCTTCTAACAGTGACATTTTTTGGCTTTCTGTCCCGCATTGGCTTTCTGTCCGTATCACAACTTATGTTGAAGCCCTTTGAGCCTTTAGCTACTTGTCCCTTGGAGTTGCTCTACTGGAAGGTGTGTTTCTTGGTGGCCGTAACTTCTGCCAGGAGGGTGAATGAGCTCTCTGCACTCAGGTCTGACCCACCGTTCCTGAGATTCCACTCTGACAGGGTTATACTGAGACCTAGTTTGCAGTTTCTGCCTAAGGTGGTTTAATCATTTCATGTTTCACAGGATGTTATCCTTCCTGTGTTCTACCCTTCTTCACAGTCAGAAGCAGAGAGGTCATTGCATTCCTTGGATCTGAAGAGGGCATTATCCTTTTAGCTCTACAGGACAAAAGAATTTCGCACAGACGCACACCTCTTTGTCTGTTTTGGGGGACCCAAGAAGGGAAAATGGGCTTCTGCCCAGACTATATAGAGATGGATTGTATCAACAATCCGTAGTACATACCAGCAAGGTGGTGTTGACTGCCCTTTAGAGATCCGAGCTCACTCTACTACGGCTCAAGCCTCATCATCTGCTTTTCTAAGAGGGGTTCCAGTTGCTCACATATGTAAGGCTGCAACCTGGTCCTCATCTGTAACCTTTGCTAATCATTATGCAATGGATGTAGATGTCACATGTGATGTTGCTGAGGCAAGAACAGTGTTGCAGTCTTTATTTGTGTAAACCAAAGGGGATTTTTACTTTTATATGTTTGATGCACTACTGTCTATTAAATGGACATGAAAATGTTCCTGTTGACACTACAGTTTTAATATATTTCAATTTGCATGACATGTAATCTGCCCTGAGCCTGCTGGAAATGTGGGGAGGGCGGAATAAAAATCGAAAATAAATAAAAATAAATAAAAGATATTCATGTATATATGTGTATATAGTTATTCTACATGTTGAATGGTCCATACCTGTGTTGTTGTTGTTGGATAACTTAAAAAAAAGAGAATTGTTTGTATGTGTTTTCACTATTGAAGATAGTCTTCAGTAATGCTCTTATGCTGTAGTTAAATAAAATTGAGTTGGAGAGGTTCACCCTGCCTCCTTATTGTGTGTAGCTTGGTAATCTTTCCAATGTGGGGATGCACAGAAGAATGATGATGAAAACAGGGTTGTACATACCTGTAGCCATTGTTCATCGAGTTCTTCTGTGCAGACACACATCCTTCCCTCCTGCCTGGCTGTGAACTCTCTAATGGTAATTGCTTGGGTTCATGGTGACTCGGGAGAACTGAGGGAGAGGGGGTTGCTCTTCCTGGGTTGCATGCCCCATTTTAGGCAGAAAAATGGTTAGGCTATGTGACTGGAGAGCAGCAACCCCTATCGGAGCTCTAACAAAGCTAATAAGTTTCTCCATGGGCAGGCCTGCGCATGTGCAGTCCCAATGTGGGAATGCACAGAAGAATGACAATGAACAATAGTTACAGGTATGTAAAGCCCTGTTACCTCCCTCACAGCTGACAGAAATATTTGTTTTCTGTGTTAACTGTTTTGTTCTTTTAAACTCTTTTCTGTAGTAATCTCAGTCCCATTTTTAAGAAAAAAATGGCTTTCAGTACAAAGACTTCTATCATCTTAAAGACTAATTCTGCATCTGATGATCTCAGTTGTCCAAACTATGTCCTGATTTATGTGTTAGTCTTAAATGCAGGCATATGTTATTAAGGGCCCCTTCAGGTAGCTTGTGCTTCATTAAGAAGTAAGTCAATAAGTTACAGAGGGCTTCAGAAATTGCTTAACATAGAATTTGAACAATCTATCAATGAGACTTGAAACACTGTTTAACTTTGCAGCTCAGTCACATCCTTTATGAATGAGAAAATCTTGGAAGGACTTAAGCAGATCCATGTAGAGGTTGGTGCCATTTATATTTGCTGGAAAACTAGCTGAATATCTGTACAGTCTGTTTGTTGCATTTGGAAGTTGAGAACTTATGCCCCACATCCGATGTGGGAGGGGGTAAAGATGGAGAAGGCATTGTGAGAGCATCTTCATCTCATTTGAAGTCCGTTTGTCTCTTGTCCACTTGCCTGGAAACTTTTTCTTTCTTTCTTTCTTTCTTTCTTTCTTTCTTTCTTTCTTTCTTTCTTTCTTTCTTTCTTTCTTTCTTTCTTTCTTTCTTTCTTTCTTTCTTTCTTTCTTTCTTTCTTTCTTTCTTTCTTTTAAAACTACACCTGAGAGTTTCATGGTTTGGGATTGTCCCACCCCTCAGAGAGTGATTTCTGTTGACAATTATGTATGTGTGTAATGCTTCGTTCAGGTACCTGTAACCATTGTCGTCTTTGGTTTTTGTGTGTGTAAGATTAAGACTGCAGTACAGGAGAGTTTCTTAAATGCCTTTTTAAAAAAATTATGTTGCTTAAAAAAATTATGTTGCCTATCTTCATTTTGCAAATATGTTCTTTACATAGGAAACCCCTCTTCTGTTAAAATAGGTCATGTAAGTAATAGTTGAGTTTGCAGATTTGGTAGACGCTCATTGTTAGAGGAGGCCATATATAACTCTGTGTAGCCTGGAAAATATTTGAGAATATTTCTTGAACTCAAGTCTAGCATAATTCTAGTTAATAGACGGATGTTTGCTACTAAACTTCATTAAAAGGATACTTTTCAGAGTCACAATCAACACAAGCCTCTGCTTCTGAGGAGCTTACAATCTGATGGGCATGCCACACTGTAGCCCCAGTGAAGCAGATTGGAGAAAAATCCGTTCTAAACGGACACTGCAAGTAATACGTGAAAGTCAACATGAAGTTAAAGAAATGGGGAAATTTTGCCCATAGAATTTAAAAGATGAGTGTGTAGAGAATATTTTACAGTTAAAGGTATTTAATATATGAAATATATTATAGGAGCATCCTAGGTAATGCATTGTAAACTGCTGTCATTGGCTTGGATCCCAAATATTTTTTGTAGGCAGAAGGGAGATTTTCCCCCCTTTCACTATATGTCAACTCCCTTGCTGTTCCTGGGGTCTCCTTTCTGCAGGTCCCAGAGCAGCATTTTGTAGAGTATTTTAAGCTGCAGTGGCTAAGGACGCAGGGAAGTCTTGTTCCATAGATGGTATCCTTTCCATCTCTGGTGGATCTAAGCCAATGGTATGAAAACATTATTATTTGGATAGCTTTAGGAATGAAAATCTGAAAGAGTTATCAAAAATGGGTAAATCAATCCACATTACAAATTAAGTCCTTATAGTCCTTTAGAAATTAATGCTTACATTTATATAATATTGAAGAAAAGAGAAAAATCAAGTGGCGCTTGCTCCAAATGGAAATTCTTCTTGACCGATTCAGTGTCAATTTTTTCTTACAGCTTTGTCGTCGTCAGTTGTACCGGTAAGAAAATGAATGCCAAGTAGATGGTTTCATCTGTGACAGTGAATTTTGTGTGTGTGTGTGTGTGTGTGTGAAATCTTTCAGAGTATGTAGCCAAGTACTCACAGAAACTCAATAGAAGAGTGCAAGTGTCTACATTTATATTGACTGTATGCACAAGTATCCTGTATTTGTTAACCGCAGATGTATTATAGATTGCATGTAGACATAACAGCACTTTTAGCTTGGACTAGGAGCATGGCCGCCAAGCCCTGAGATAAATGTGTTTATCATAATTAATAGTATAGCTCAGTTTTAGCGATTAACTCACACTGTATAAACATAGTGTCTCCTCAGTAAAAAGTATGGTAGTCAGAGTTCAGAGTTTATTGTGTATAGTCATAGGCCATCACAAAATTACAAAGACCCCATTAAATAAGATAAAAATTGGGTAAAATACAACTATATACAGTACAGCAAAATTCCTTTAAAACAGACATCAATTAAAGCTATCAACCAATAAGTTAACTGCAAGTTCAAGTAACGCCCTCTTTCTTTGCTGCATTAGACCTTATTTTCATAGCAGCAAAGGCAAAAAATGAAACTCTGTATGAAATGCATGCATCAGCATCAGAAAGCAAAAATGAGATTTTCTCTGCATCAGTGTATAAGCTTAGACCAGATAAAAATACCACTAGAAACTTTTATCTGGGGTCATAATATAAAGGACAAAAAAGAATAAAATGAGATAAATCCTCTACCATATTAGATCCACAGATACAGACCCTTTGGGCTATAGGAGTTTGAGAATAATGTCCAGACAATATTGCCGAAGGCATAGATTGAAATCGCAATAGGGTAGATTATGATTACAGATGTTCGCAAGATAAGGAGAGCGGACGTGGTCAAATTTAATAAATTTTAACCATGGTGCTGCTTTTGAATTTAGAATTTGGGTGTGATTGATCAATGCGTCGGAGATAAAAATCCAGTCCCTAAGTTGGAGGTAGGTGGCCAGAGACCCTATCAGATCATCAGGAATAGAGTACCTTAAGAATATCTCATTAAGGTAAACATAGCGCTGCGAGTTATTGGCCATCAAAGAATTGAAAGATTGTTGACTGAATGAAACTTGGCTAGGATTTTTATTCTTTACCCAGTATTTTATAATGGCCAGATACGCTCAAGCTCACCTAAGGGAGGGGAGACCTGATTCCGCTTTCATCAGAGCTGCTGGAAACCCCCTAGAGAGGGCTAAGAAATGGTTCTGGATTACTTCTATACTAGATAGGTTTCCCTCTCTCCATCCCCAAACTTCAACTCCATAGAGGAGATGAAGAATGACCTTGCTCTGAAATAATTTCAAAACTGAATCTATAAGACGTCCGCCCTTCAAGTCTCTCTAAAAGTAACACCAAGGTATTTAAAGGAACTGCATTGACTGATAGGGTTACCAAGGATGTTCCAGGAGGACACTTTTGCCCTTTTCCTAAAGGGTTGGCTCAAAGAAGCCCGCTAACTTTGCCCACAGGCGGGATCTATCGATAGAGTCAAATGCTGCGGCCAAATAAACAAACACTATGTTTAAAGCCTTCAAGTGGCCATGAATACCCGAACATGCCAAATGATAGAAAGTTTGGCACTGATCAATAATCCCTATGCCCTTTCTAAAACCTGCTTGGACTGGGTAAATAATTTGCTTCTCATCCACCTAGTCCTCTAGTCTGGAATGCAAGTGTTTGCTGTATAGTTTGGCCGCAATAGCAAGCAAGCTTATGAGTCTATAATTTTGTGGAACTGATCTGTCCCCTTTTTATGAATGGGGACAATAATACTTAGTTTCCAACTGAGGAGAGGGATTAAGCCAGTGTCGTTAATTTGTGTAAAGACTCTGGCTAACACTGGGGCCCACCAGTCTGGAAAAGCCTTATATAACTGGAGGAATCAAGTCTTCTGCAGGTGATTTGCCAGAGGCTAGCGAAGCAGTAAGGCCTCTAATCTCTGCTGCTGAAATGGGGTCCCATTCTATGAGGTTCAAAAGGTCTACAGGAGTGTTTGCTTGCAGTTTTACATTTCCATCAATGGAAGGGGAATGAGAACCAAAAACATCATTGAAATATAAAAACCACTCCCTTTCTGATAAAAATGCATCATTCCTACAGAGAGAACTGTTTCTTTTGTTTAAGACTAATTCCCAGAAATGAGCTTCATTCTTTTCAACAACAGCTCGTTCTAGCTCCTTCCAAAGAAGTTTTGCATGTTCAGTTTTGTTTTGTTTGATTAGATTTTTATACTTAGATCTAAGAGTCAGAAGTTGTGACTAGAGATGGACATGAACTGGAAAAAAAATGAACTGTGCTGTTCGTGGTTCATCGCATTTCACGAACCACGAACTTTCACGAACCTGCCCCAGTTCACGAACTGGTTTGTTGGTTCGTGAAAACGTCACATCCAGGTCAGCAAATCGTCACTTCCAGGTCAGCAGGAGGTCTGCAGGAAGTCCATCCCCTGTTTGCCTAGGAAACTGATTGATTGGAGCCAGGCTGTCTGCAGTGACAAACCCGAACCAGCCTAAAGTTTGTGGCAGTTCGTCAGAAATGTGCTCTGACAAACCGCCGGTTTGCAAACCACGAACCAGCCTGGTTCGTCACGAACTTTGGTTCATATTTCGGTTCATGCCCGTCTTTAGTTGTGACATCAAGTATGGTAGTCTTTTGTAGAAGCTTTCAGTATCTCCTATCTACATCCATCAGTCTCCTCTGTGAATTATAAAGAGATGTTCAAAAGCTTTCATTAATTAAAAGTGGACATTCTAACATTTTAGATTCAAATCAGCGTGTTACTTTCAGCATTTAGGATTCAGAGCATTGGTTCAACAAATTTGAAAATCAAAGACTAAAGCCCAAATCAACCTTGACGCTGGAAGATCCGTGACTGATCCTTCCTAGGACTTTTTAAAGGGCTAATAGCTTTTATGTGGGACTCAATTTTGGATTGGGAGCATGGGGGAGGGAGAGAAGGGACCTATCTCTTCAACCCCACAAGATTTGACCCATCAAAACTGCTTTGACCACCTCGTTGTTGCTAACTATAGAAAAGAAAATGCATGCAAAAAGAAGGTGCCTGTCCTTTTTCCTTTCCACAGCTAATAATGCTGAGGGATGAGATGGTAGGCCCCCTTTCCCTCCATGCCCTGCTAGGCTCTATGCAGAAGCTATGAGTCTTTTAAAAAATGTGTGGGAAGATCCTATGATGGATTTTCCTGCATTATGTCTCTTCTGGCCCTTAATTAGAAAAGAAAGATTGTCTTAGGTCCAGTACCAGTGCTCCATTTATCCAGCTAAACACTACAGAAGTTTGCAGTATGTTTAATTCCTACTAATTATTACATTTTTAGTAGTACTTGCAGAACAGAGCTTAAAAGTTCACATGCTACTCTTTGAAGCATATATTTCTCACCTGACACCTTTATATGCACGATCATACCGTTTTACAAAGGAATCCTGCCTTGGGTCCTGGGATGTCTGGGAGGGAAAAAAGTTATATAGATATTTTTAAAAAAACAAGTAGACCAAATAATCCAAAATAAAGAATAACTGCCACTCTTGCATTACTCATAATCATTCTATTGTAGGTACTCTGTATTAAATTACTATCACTTACCCTTGTCTAGTTCTGTTTTCTCAGTTGCTAAAGAAGATCAGCATGCTAATTTTATTCTTACGGAGCATGCATATAAAGAGTTGAAAGAGAGGTCATTCTTTAAAACCTAGGAAAGGCACAATAGGGCGGCATTAGTTGACCTCTCCCTGTTTATCAATGACTGGCTTTCTAGGATACGGCAAACGGCAAAACATACATCCTATTCTAGTATGTTTCTTTCACATTACACAGTAGGTAAAACACACTGCATGCTCCTTTATGTTGCATTAAGTTGCCGTGTGATGGAGGGCTGTATGAGAGGAAAGAAATGCTTGGTACCAGCTAGCCAGAAAGCAGCTATGTTGATGTGATGGTAGCAGTGTATTTTTAACTTGTGTGCCCCAGGTGGTGGTTTGTGTTCCCTCTCTTGTCAATACAGTGCTGAGTGAGGTAAGATACAAAAGTGTGCATGCTTTCAGCATTAGCGAGCGATTTCATAAGAACTGTAATCATACATGTTTTTATCTTACTTTCTGTGGTCAATACAGCCTCTATAATTTAGCATCCCATATAATTTTTATTCATTGTTACTCTTTCATGATTTAAATAATGGGAAGGAAGTATGGGTACATATAAACAGATATCATACTGCTTTAGGGTTTGGACCTTTGTTGCAAATAAATTTAGAGGCTAGAAACCACTGATACTCTTTGTGCTGTTGTTAGCAGCTGCAGTATAACAATTTGACATCTATGGAAACAGAACTGAATTGAACCTCTAAGTGCAAAACAAATGTTTTAAATATGAACCATTCATTCAGGAGGAAAAATAGCTTCATTTGGTGCATTAGCTAAAGTACTTGAGCTAATGTACCTAAAAATATTAAAGCCTTATGTTAATAGAGCTTTACAGAGTCTGTTGTAAACTCTTTTAATGTCAAAGTGCATAATCAGTAGAGATTCATTTTGTCACAGTTCATTTATGGGTGTCATAACATCCTTAATAAAATTTGGTCCTTATCAGTAAGGCTTCAAAATTGCATTGTGCTTTGTATTGTCGAAGGCTTTCACGGCCGGAGAACGATGGCTGTTGTGGGTTTTCCGGGCTGTATTGCCGTGGTCTTGGCATTGTAGTTCCTAACGTTTCGCCAGCAGCTGTGGCTGGCATCTTCAGAGGTGTAGCACCAAAAGACAGAGATCTCTCAGTGTCACAGTGTGGAAAAGATGTAGGTCATTTGTATCTACTCAGGAGGGGTGGGGTTGAGCTGAGTCATCCTGTAAGAGTTTCCCAGGGTGTGGAATGCTAATGGCGGGAGGCTTCACTGTATCCTGAGGAGGTTCTTTTGCATATGGATTGGTACTTGATGTGCTAATCTTCTCTGCAGGGCTATTGTCGGGGATAGAATGTTTTGTTAGCCTGGTGTTTTTCAGAACTGGAAACCATGCTCTGTTCATTCTTAAGGTTTCTTCTTTCCTGTTGAAGTTTTGGTTATGCTTGTGAATTTCAATGGCTTCCCTGTGCAGTCTGACAAAGTAGTTGGAAGTGTTGTCCAGTATTTTGGTGTCCTGGAATAAGATACTGTGACCTGTTTGAGTTAGGCTATGTTCAGCCACTGCTGATTTTTCAGGTTGTCCAAGTCTGCAGTGTCTTTCATGTTCTTTTATTCTTGTCTGGATGCTACGCTTTGTGGTCCCGATGTAAACTTGTCCACAGCTACAGGGTATACGGTATACTCCTGCAGAGGTGAGGGGGTCTCTACTGTCTTTTGCTGATCGTAGCATCTGTTGTATTTTTCGGGTGGGTCTGAATACTGCTTGGAGGTTATGCTTTTTCATAAGCTTTCCCATCTGATCAGTAATTCCTTTGATATATGGCAAAAACACTTTTCCTGTAGGAGACTGTTTTTCCTTGGTTGTTTGATTCATCCTGGGTTTGATTGCTCTTCGGATTTCATTTCTGGAGTAGCCATTTGCCTGAAGTGCGTGTTTTAGATGATTAATTTCCTCATTGAGAAAGTGCGGCTCACATATCCGTCTTGCACGATCCACTAATGTTTTCATTATGCCTCTTTTCTGTCGGGGGTGGTGATTGGAGTTTTTGTGTAAGTACTGATCAGTGTGAGTTGGTTTCCTGTAGACCCTGTGACCTAACTGAAAGTTTGCTTTGCGGATGACCAAGGTATCCAGGAATGGGAGTTTCCCCTCGATTTCTTTCTCCATTGTGAATTGTATGTTCAAGTGGATGTTGTTGAGATGATTCAAAAACCCCATCAATTCTTCCTCCCCATGGTTCCAAATGATAAATGTATCATCCACAAACCGGAACCATACACTAGGTTTGTGGGGTGCTGATTCTAGAGCTGTTTTTTCAAAATGTTCCATGTAGAAGTTTGCTATAACTGGGCTGAGTGGGCTCCCCATGGACACCCCATCCATCTGTTCATAGAATTCGTTGTCCCATTGGAAGTAACTGGTTGTCAGACAATGGTGGAATAAGGCTGTTACATCCTCTGGGAAAATCTGATTAATAAGTGCAATAGTGTCTTTTACTGGAACCTTGGTAAACAGGGATACAACATCAAAACTGACTAGTATGTCTTGAGGATTGAGTTTCAGAGAACTGATTTTGTTGATGAAATCTGCTGAATCTTTGATGTAAGACGAGGTTTTCCCGATGTGGTCCTGCAGGAGATCGGCCAGATGTCTAGCTAATTCATATGTCGGTGAGCCAATGGCACTCACAATGGGTCGGAGTGGGACTGAATCCTTATGTATTTTGGGGAGTCCATAAGCATTGTGCATTGTGAAAAAAGCATTGTGAAAAAGCATTGTGCTTTTTCACAAATGGCTTTAAAAATTATACTTTCAAGATGTTACAGTGCCTTCGAGGGGCATATGAAATGTTTTTAAAATGTATGATTTGCTTTCAACTGGGCTTCTCAAAGCAATTTTTATGTTTGTTGTACTTGTTACCATCCAATCACAACCAATTTGTGGCAACCTCATAGAGTTCTCAAGGCAAGAGACAAACAGGAGTGGTTTGTCATTGCCTGCCTCTGCATAGCAATCCTGGACTTCCTTGTTGGCTTCAAATCCAAGTCTAGAGCCCAGCTTACTCTGCTTAGCAGGTCCTGAGCATTATTTTTTCATGCCCAGTTCAGAATGGTAAGTTCTGCCCCCCATGCCCCAACACCCCAACCCATCCCATACATACGATCTCATGAACTATGAAAAAAGTTTTAGTTATAAAATCACTGTTACTTGTTTTGCATTTCTGAAAAATGCCCACTTTTGCAACTTTTATTTAATAATAGTACCCATCCTGAGAGTCCTACAGATTTGTTAACAATTTTGTAACTTTTTGGTCATTAAAAACATATTATCCTGTCAATAGATGTAAAATTTAGGCCAATTCACTTAAAGCTTTATTTTTCTGTCCCTTTTCATTGTAATATGAATTAGCCCCCCAAAGTCAATTTCTCTTGCAAGTTCATACTCAGTGGACAAGATGGCTAGGTGGCTTAACCATTCTTGCCCCATTGTAGAGCACTTGTAGTTTTTAATGAGAGCTAGTTTGTTGGAACTTCTCTCAGCTTTCCTCCACAGTCATTGACAATGTGCAAAGAATCTGTAGGGCTATGCACATTTTACTGAAAATAAATTGCTACAAATTTAGCCACTCTATTGAAATAATTTTCGTCTTGATTTTGTTCATCTTCTTCTCTGATGACTGTATTGTTGCCTGGCTGCAGAAAAGACTTGTCTGATTTGAAAAACTGGACTATAGATAGGTTTCCTGTAGCTTCTTTTTGTTCTCTTTCTTTTACCTTTTTACATTTCTGGCTGCTTGGTCTGTATTTATAGCTGCCACCACCAGACACAGTAGCAGATGTGTTTCTGATTGTGCGTGAATTATATTCTTACCCACATATATATTGAGACTGCAAATCCTTCCAGAAGAAGCTTCACCACTTGTTCTCATTCTTTTATGGTGCTTTGCTTTGCCCTTCCCACCAGGTATCCCTGCCTTCCCTTCTGGGATTGGTCATTCTTGATATGATAGACCCAGGAAGCCCAGCAGTTCAGAACATTGCTTGAGATTGCTGCTCTAACTATGCTTCTGATTGACTCCCCAAATTTCACAAGCCATAGGCAATGGATATAAGAAAATAAGTTTCTATAAATATCCTCAGGCATGATGTACAGTTCATCTTTAACTTTTTTCCTCATAGTAATAGGGATTGCAGCCTGTCAGGCCTTCTGGGCCTTAGGGTTGCCAGGTTCCGTTACCCTCCTGGTGGGAAGGGTAGACCTGGCATTCATCTTTCTTGTTTTTGAGTGCACGCACTCCTGGAGTGGCACAGTGACATCACTTCCAGGAAATGACATAATCGCACAAGCCCAGGAGCAGCCACATTTCGCACGGGGCCCAAATCAGCCCCGTGCAAAGCACAAGAGCACTCCCAGAGTGGCACGATGACATGCTGCCCCAGAAGCATGCCCAGGAAGCCTGTTCCCCTGCCTTTCCCCCCCTGCCAGCCAGATGAGTAGGGGTGGGGGTGGTGGATCCTCTGCCCCCACCGGGGACCTGGTAGCTCTACTGGACCTCCAGGCCCAGCAAAATGTACCCCCCCCCCGTGTGGGTGCCCTGCTGTTTAGCTTCTGAGCCTGATGTGATCAGACTAGCCTGGGCTATCCAGATCAAAGTGAAAGCAAGTTAGGAGTATTAAAATGTTAAAAATGGTTGTTCTAAAAATCAACTGCTATAAAAATTAGAAAACAAATTCAGTAGCAACTGGTTCCTGTAGTACTGGAAGAACACAATGATAAGAGCCTGCTCCATTGTTATAGCCATGATACTAAGGTTATATGGAACAACTAACAATTTATTTTCTGTGGATCTTAGAGAGAAATGTGGGAAGAGACTAGAGAAGGCACCATCTGAAATATTTCTCTTTGGATTATTTTGTAAGAGCCCATACACTTGGCTTTTAGTAGGCAAGCACTCTGAACTAGCTCAACTGGTTTTCTGAAGAGCAGTCAAGGTGTAGTGTCCTGAAGGTTTTCATCTGAGAAGTGGTTTCTTGGAATTTTGAGAAAATAGCTGCAGTCATTTGTCTAGGAACACCATCAAACTAATTATAATGTTTCCATTGTTCTGTTTACTAGTTTCTGATAGGAAGATTTCTAGTACAGAAATGATAATAATAACAATAATAACATTCGATTTATATACCACCCTTCAGGATGACTTAACACCCACTCAGAGCAGTTTACAACGTATGCCATTATTATCCCCACAACAAAACACCCTGTGAGGTGGGTGGGGCTGAGAGAGCTAGAAGCTGTGACTGACCCAAAGTCACCCAGCTGGCTTCAAGTGGAGGAGTGAGGAATCAAACCTGGTTCTCCTGCGCTCTTAATCACTACACCAAACTGAATAATAAGAAATATATTCTCAGAAGACCAAGAGATTACCTTGTCCTGCCTTTTGTTGTAGAAATTAAAAAAGAATTTGGCAAAAGCACTTAGGTTATATCATAACGTATGGGGACAGTAATAAATAGATTTTTTTCTCTGTCCTTGCAAGTGCTAGAGTTCAGTCCCCCAATTAAAATGATTTTCAGTACATACAAAGCATACCAAAGAGTTACTTCTCACAGTGCTTACATAATGGATGGGTTTTTAAAAAGTTGGGAAAGGTAGTTTCTAAAATATTAGGTCAACATTTTAAAGAATATATTGGGAATTGCTGATACAATTGTTTCTATGTTATAACTCCACAGGAGTCTGTTGTGAAAAGCTATTTATGTTGAGTCAGGCCACTGATTCATGTAGCTTAGTATCAAAGTATCCATTAACACTGTAGTTATATTCTGGAAAATAGAGTGCTTAGTGGAACAGCTCTGTAAGAGGTAACTATAACCCAGCTTCTAATGGGGATGTATTCACAGTATTTCTGTTTCCATTGTTTAGTAAGGTGACTTCTCTTGTTTTTTGTTTACTCCCTCAACCTTTAATTAGCCCTTGCATGCTTATGACATAGTGATACGTTTGTAAAAATTGCTGCATTTGTGGGAGTAGCTTCACACTAAAGATGGTCACAAAAGCTGCCTGATTTGGCTTGGGAAGAACATAAAGTGGATCTCTGCCTACACTACCTGGAGTTTACTAAACAGGCATGTTGTAACAGCTTCTTGAGGCACAGAGCTTCCTTGTGGGAAAAGGCACTGACTGCCACCATTTGAGGCAAACCAACAGGAATTGGTTTCAGCACCTCCACTTCTAGCACCATTTTATAGGACTCTGCAAAAATGTTTTTCATGCTTTCCAGAGATTATAAATTTCTAGTAGAGGTGTGCACTGAAAAAATTCCATTTCATTTTTGGATCCAGGGTTTCCGAAGGAACTATGTACCATTATTGTTTTTTTCTGGGTGGGGTGTTGCTGGCTCAGATCTAATCTGTTTGGGGTTTTTGATATCTTTGCAATCAGGGCTGCCAGGCTCTTGGGGACAGCTCTTTTGGCACTTAACAGCACCAAAATTGCACAAAACACTGTGCTCTCTCTAAACCATTGATCCACTGAGTTTTTTCTCAGTTACACTACACACACATATACACACACACATAGCTCAATGAGCCCTGAAAAAGGCAAGGGTTGGCGGGTGTACACTACGGTGGAAAACTGGCAGGCTGGCAAAGGGGTAGCGGAGTGGTAGCATTAAGAATTCTGCTTTGTGTTCAGGGGTTTTTTTTTTTCATTTTCTGTAGCACCAGTAAATTATTAACTTTGCATCTTTCTGTTGCCTGTTAGTGCCATGTTTCCTTGCCCTTTGCAGATTTTTTGGCACGACAAGGGGGTGTTCTTGCATTAATCCATGTCAATCTCTGTTGTCCAAGTGAAGGCAGGCAGGCAGGCAGCATTGTTGTCAACTCCCCCTGCCTAAAAAGTCCTGTGTTTTTTCCTATAAATTTTCCTTTTGCTGTGGGGAGGCAAGATTGTTTTTGAAAGGACAGAGTAGTCGAATGGCTTGCAGGAATCCTAAATAGATGTAGGTTACATGTTATTCAATAATGCTTCCTTTCAGGGAAATGCCTTTAGAATTGCAGCCTATGATCAAAGTCTTCCAGGGTTTTTATTAAATTTGATTGATTGAACTGACCACTTGCACCTCTTCTCCCGTGACCCTTTTCCTCACAATGACCAGCCATCCAAGTGCCCTGATAGGGGTGGAGGAGGAGACAAACCAGTGCCTGGCTTGCACCATAAAACAGACCAAGATGCACCCCCCACACCCCTAAACAGGTCTACTCAGATGTGAATCCCTTGTTATTCAATGTGCTTGCTCTTTAGAATTGCAGCCTATTACTGAAGTCTGCACACTTTCCCTTCCAAATGTTTCCAAAGCTGATAGATGGGGAGAGGTCTTCCCTTGCGAGAACCTGATTCGCAGTGAGACAATGCCATTTCCTGGGTGGTGACAGGGGAAAAAAGATGCACTCAGGTGCATTGTACACACTTCCCCTTCCCCTCCAACAGAGTTAGTTAATAATGTAATGGATCTCTCCTTGGGATCCAATTGGTGAATGCCGTTAAGAAAAACAGGATGCTGCCGCCGCTATGAAGTAAGATAGGAAACAACACAGAGACTTTTGATGGGAGCGTATTGTTATAATGTGGTTTCCTGGATTTGGTTCACCATTCCAGAAGCTGCTTTAACAAAATGAAACAGCGATTTCCAGGTGTATTTTTGGCTTCTTTGTTTTGTTTTGCACAGCCGTAATAGGCAGAAAACATCATGCTGAACCTAATAGTTTGCCCAATGTTGCTGTTCATTAGTCTCCATTTCCTAATTGGTGCCGGAAGCCAAAACTCAGATGGTGGTGCCTGTTCTTGCCCTGTATATGTCTTCTAAGTTTTGGCACATTCTTTCAACACTTTTAAGTGTCTGCAGTTCCTTTGTGTTCAGTGTCCTCAGAACCTTTCTTTACCAGGACACTTCAAATCTTAACAAGAGAACCCTTTCTGGGACATAATGTTATCTCAGAGGCTCAGATTCTCCATTTGTGTCCTTACAGGGAAATTCTTGATACTACACCTTTTTCTGCCTCACATGTTCCTCATACTTCTGCTTGTCCAAAACCACATACAGTGTGTCACAGAGGACTCATTTCTCAGCATATCGCTATCACTTTCTCTTCTTGGTTATTTGCATAGTCGGGATCAAGGACAGAATTGGGTCAGGGCCTGCTACTCCTTCACATTTTCTCTGTTTTCATAAGATTTTTTTAAAACTTCTTTTTTTTTAACTTTATGTGAACTTATGAGGGCTTGACAAAAACAGGGATATGAAACAAGGTGTTTATGATTGTTTATATTTGCACCTAATGACTAATCCATCCAAGCTCCCTTCCCGCTATGCTCTTGGGATGAGGGAGTGATTTGCAACTCAGTTAAGTGGCAGAAGGATTGGACTTCTGCTGGTAGTATGCTTGTACGCTTGCCTTATTAATCTGTTTAGGAAGACTCCTTGGCTATTGGTAATTAGTATCCTGCTTCTCTAGATGTACTTGGGTAACAACAAAGATTAATGTATTCCTGCACAGGTGCCCAAAAGCTATATCTATCTCCTGAGGCTTCGCTGTACTAAGTGACTTGTCAGTTCTTATGTTAGCAGACAAAGCTTGCCTTTGAGCCATGTAGCGTATGATTCAGGGCTGAGATGTTTGCTAGCGTGACTGTGTAGGGACATCTAAAAAGGCCTCAAAACCTGGTGTGCAAGCATGTGTGCTCTCTCGTGCCCTTTCACTTACCTAAGATGTGACATTGTCATGCTGCACATTTCTTTGCTGTATAATATCACTTGCTGATTTCCACAAAACAATTAACATACTCTACAGTGGCTCAGGAAAAGGCTTTATAGAAAACATGAAGTGAAATGAGGCGAGAGTTGAATCATGGTGCATTAAGGTCTTGGCAAGGATGAAGAGTTAGCTTTCACACACACTGAATAATACACTTTAAGTCCACTTTCAGTGCACTTTAGCAATTGTTTGCAAGTGGGTTTTGCTGTTTCAGGCACTAAAATCCAGCTGCAAAGTGCATTGAAAGGGAATTGTTCTGCAGTTGTGAAAACAAAGTTGTGTACTGGTTGTCCTTGAGGTTTCCTGTGCCATGAGAAACATTGGTAATTAGGTCTTCAATCAATATTTTTCTTTTTTCTTTTCAGGGGCTTAGGTGGAGAACTAATGAGACCTGCTGGTATGTTACATGGCACCTGTTAATTGGTGCCCTGTTTTTAGTTTGTATGTTTGTTATATTACTGTGCACTCTGTACTATTTTGTATTTTTGTTCTGAAGATTTAGTATAGTAGCTATAAACATACCTTGAAATTTATCAAGGAATGTCATGGTTTTAGATCCTGTAGTGTGAACTTAGCATCTCTTCTCAATAGGGTGCTGCCTTTCTTGAATCTGTACTCACGGTCATAGCTCTTTCCCAACCATTTGTCTTCACTCTCCATAACCTAAACAGCTTTTAACTTAAAATACACTTCTCCTGATTAAAACTTCAATAAACAAATAAAATATAGATAGGTCTCCAACTGGCTGTACAGTTTGGCATTGTTTAGACAACCATCAGGAAAGCACTAATTCTCCTTAAAACTGAAAAACAAAAAATGAAAGGGTTGAAGTAGCTCAAGCAGAGATAAATCCTAAGCTACTGCTCTGGAATAGATCTTTTCTGTTCTCTTGAGCAGGCCACAGACACTGTAATCCATGTCTAACACTTTAGCTTAGTGTTTTATTATACCCTGCAAGCCCTGATCATCGTTCTCATAAATGGAATCTGTTTGCATGTTGCATTCTTGAGAGGTCTCAGGCTATCTGCCCCCATCGCCACGCATTGAAACAGCACTGTGGGGTTGCTTTATTCTCTGGCCTCATTGGAGTTAGTGCACAGAACACTCCCTCCCCTGCCATAATTGCTTTCTGGAGCAGAAGCTAGTTCTGATCTAGTGCATACATGGAGCTCCAATGTTAAAAGTGTTTCTGTATGTGCAGCAGCTCCATCACTGACTTATTGTCAAGTAATGCTTAGTAGCATTGATGCACACACCTGTGAAGGTAACTTTGGCGATATGTCTAAATATAAGTGAGGGACTTGCAGGGGGCAACTAATTTCCCACTCCCCCACTATTTCCCCTTTCTCTTACTTGAAAGCCACTATAGCATCTCTCCTTTTCCTGCTCTTCTTCTTACCCACCACTCAGTGTGTATGTTTATCTGCCCCCCTCTTCACCTTTCCTTCCTTCCACCCCTTGGCATCCTCTAACCGAGAAAATGATGGCCAAGTTGCTTCTATACCAGCAGCTGGGCCAGATATAGTTGTAGAGTGGGGAACCTGCAAGAATTTGGGGGGGGCACCTCACTTTCCCCTGTATCTCTTCTCCACACTATTTCTTCTTTCCTTCCTCCTGGCAAACCCCATATCCTGATTTTTCCCTGCTTCCTTCTTTGCTTGAAGGTTGGCAATATTGGTTTTTTTTAACAACCTCCACAATTATTATTGAGAGGCCATTCGTTTCTTAAAGCTACAGGTGCTGCTTCCATCACTTTGGGATTTTTAAGTCTCTCCATGTATTTTTTATATTTCAGATTTTTCTGCAAACCTGGGGCTTTTCTCAGATTTGTAGAAAGAGCCATCTTGTCTGTTCATGGCTCTAGTCTTTGGATTTAAGTAAGCAGAGATCTGGCCATGTTGAGAATTAGCTATATTGATTTGTTAATGTGTTTCCTGTGCTGGTTGATCAACATTTTTATGATACGTTATGTCTTCGGAGCAGAGATACTAATACTTGAGTTCATTCTTGACTACATTTCCTTAAGGTCTAGCCTGTATATGTGTGCAAGTCCCATTGAACTCGGGAACATACTGATGCAAGAGTATAATCATGTATTGTTTTCAGGGATGATATAATTTGTTCTGTTTTCCAGTCTGCAGTTTAATTGAAAAGTTGTCAGTTTCAAAAATGCCTTTCAGAGAAGATCCCATAATTGGTAGGTTATGTTTTGAATGTATTCTTTTTGCCTGCCTTTCTGTCTCATTCAGTGCACAGTCCTGGTAATTTCACTTGCCTGGAGCATGGCCAGTATAGGTGTCCTGGCATCCCATCCTTTGCAGTTGGGCAAGCTCTGATGTGCCAGTAACTGACTCAATACTTTGGCTTGCTGGCTCCTGCTATTGCGGTCATCTCTTCATCATATTGAATTTAATGCATATGAAATACAGAATAGTAATGGCTGCAGGATCTAATGTATGCAAATAACAGATTAAAATGGCAGCCATACAGAATGGTGGTGATAGAAGAAGATATAGGGCTGAAATATATTTTTAAGTGTGTGCACTTAATTTGGGAGACGTGTAGCATTTTTTATAAACAAAATTTGGAATTATTGTCTTATGCATTAGAAATTGTGAATTGCTAAATGTAGATGACAAATATTGAATCTTGAATAACTAGTATGCTGCTAAGAATGTTTTAAATCCCTCCAGATGGCTGGCTGTGGCTAATAAATGACAGTTTGCGAAGTCTTCATCTTGTTTCAAGCAATGCAAGACAGCAAATAAAAGTATGGCTATTTTGTGTTTTTATGATTTCCTTGTTTTTATTGATCCAACATTTCAAAAACATACATTTTTATCGTCATATACTGCCTATTAAAGAGAGTAGTATTTAACCTGTTAAAATTTCTCACAAAACATAAAGCATAATTTAATTGAGGCAGGAATGATTGGAAGTGGCTGTCTTTTTCTCTGTGAATTAATTTATTTTTCATTTTTTTTAAAAAAAGTTGTACCATCTTGATGAAATCTAGGAAGAACTTATACAACTTAATACAAATTTTGCTAGCTTTTAAGCATTGTGACATACTGATGTGGCTTGTTAGAGAGATCTCATAGCAAGCTATAGCGAATTATTAAACAAAGCAGACTTTTAAATAGAGGCAAATGGATTATCTGACGATGAAAACAGCAAGAATTATATGGACTGAAAGCATGTTATAGTTAGGGATTAGCTTATCCTTTGGTTTCTTGAAGCCTAACTGTTCAGTAGTGCTGTCTTGGGGTGTTATTAAAAGGTAAGATGATTTATGCTTACATTGTTTTGTTTTAGGAATCGGCTGTCTCTGCATTAGCTGCCCTATGTAACGAATATTACTGCCTGAAAGAGGGAGAAACTCATCCAGTTCAACAAGGTAATGATTCACAAGGTTTCTATCTTCATTAAGGGATAACCTATGATGATTTTGTCGGCTAGAAAAATTCCAGCATAGGCAAAATTAGCCCTTATATCAGCACCTCAGTGATTAGCAACTTCTCAGGACCCAGCCCAGCTATGTAGGCTTTTAAGATGTACTTAATTGAAGATGAGAGCACTTAACATGCATTGCTTAGCCCTTCTGTAGAAATGCCTTGGAGAAATGAAAGAATTCTGATTTGCACATGTATGGGACAATGTTGTTTATAATGTTCCTTTCAAATTACCCCACCCAATAGTTGTTAGTGATGATTATGTGGGTACTTCTGAGTCCACTCCCTTCCCTACCTTTTTAATTCTGTGTGGTGTGAAGATTAGACCTTTAACAGCTATCCCATTTGAGACATTCTCATAAATATTTTTAGTTCTAGGAATAAAAGGTCTAGGTTAGATACAGCTTTAATAAAATGATACCCAATGAGAATCCAATGACAGGAATGATCTGGCAGCATCTGCAAAAAATGGCCCGTAAGCCAGCAAATGTCATCAGCTAGGTGGCATCCAGGCACAGCATTTCCCCCACATGACTTAGAGTGTTCTCTGTATGCTATCTCTCTCCTTTTCCAAATACTCACAGGAGTTGAAGAGGGGCATGCTTGGTGACAGTGGGCTTGCGGGTGGCTGGCAGCATCCACTCTTGTTGTCTAATTTGGAAAAATTGACATAGTCTTTTCCCACTGGGAAAAGGCTGCAGTTTCCTAGCAAGCAGAGTGGCAGCCAGGCATGTGATAGTGCAGCTGCAGAGCTTAATATTCTGGAATCTGGCCATAGACTGAAGACCTAGCTTGCCTTTTCTCCACTGGATCAAGTTCCACAACTAGATGAAGAAACATCTGGATTACCCATAATCATATTCCTATTTTATATTTAATAATCTTTCTCATTGCCTTCCCATTTTATAGTTTCCTGCTCCCTGACGCCTACAGTCGTTAAAGCTTTTTCTTAATTTTTTCTTCATTTTAGCATATTTTTCCTGGTCTTTCATTTTTAACTTGTAGTTATTCATACTGTTAAATTAACAATGTAGATTTACTTCATGCATTATATCTTGTTGTTATGCTAAGATTCTCCAGAGTGCCTGACATATTATGTTCCTCTAAGCCAGGGCTTTTTTTCTGGGAAAAGAGGTGGTGGAACTCAGTGGTGGAACTCAGGACCGCACAATGACGTCACTTTGGGTCAGCTGGAACAAGGGGGGAGTTTTTTAACATTTAAATCACCCTCGGCAAAGATGGTCACATGGCCAGTGGCCCTGCCCCCTGATCTCCAGACAGATGGGAGTTTAGATTGCTCTCCACGCCACACGGCACGGAGGGCAATCTAAATTCCCCTCTGTCTGGAGATCAGGGGGCGGGGCCACTGGCCATGTGACCATTTTCAAGCGGTGCCAGAACTCTGTTCCACCATGTTCCAGCTAAAAAAAAGCCCTGCTCTAAGCACTGATAGAGAAACAGCCTCTGGTTGGTTTTCTGGCAGCTTTTAATTTGATGCCTTGTTACTAAGATCATATCTTTGAAATTAATATCATCCCTGCTGTAACCTCATTGTTTAGGGAGTTCTCACAAAACATTTAGGGAAGAATAGGGTATCTCTGTGGCTTCAGGCCCCTGTATTATATATGCCCCAGTAGCTCAGAAACAATTAAAATACCTATATTGGGAGTTCTCTGATACTGTCAAGCAGAGTTGAAGGGTGAAAAAGCAACCCAAACTTGTCTGATCCTATTCATGTATAGCTGGTTCATGATGGCTTGTGTGAATGTGGTGGCCATCTGAACTACTACATACATGGCCAGTCATGTCCAGCTGCTGTCACCTGCAGGATTACAGTCTACCTGGATGTGGGGTGTGCAACAGTAAACCTGACAGCCAGATTTTGAACATGATACGATTGCACGTGACTGAGGGCTTCTGATAGAGAGCTGACATGGGCATAACACTCTGATGACCCACTGTGCCCAGTAATCACATGAACCTACTTTTCAGACAGATGTGGCAGTCCTATGATTTTTAATTTTTTTTTAACCCAGAGTAGATGTCTCCATGTTTATGAAGTTTTAGACCTCACATCTCTATTCTTCCATTTTTACTTTCTTCTTCTGTTCGACTTCATTCCAGTCCTTATCTCAGTTCTGTGTTAAGGGACTTTGACTGAAAAATAGCTTTCTGATGTAGTCACATTGCTTAGAATTTACTGATCGCTGACAGTTAAGCGTTACAATTTCTGGTTAAAGATATCTATCTATAACACATTAATCAGTTTTTCTTCAGTACATTATTTGGCTTAATTGGCAGGTAGGTGGTTAAATGCAAATAGGCCAGGCATTTAAGAAAGCGCTAGTTCAGTTAGGCAACTTTTTTGATTAACTGTCAAAAAGGATATTGCAGCCACTGCTTTGAGACAAAAACTATTTAAATGTGTATGAATAGCCAGGTTTGTCATGATCAGTTTAGTGTTCTCATTGTCAGTGGAGTTATGCTCACTGATACTTTAGAACACATCCTGTAATGCAGTTCCTAAAAAGTGCAACTTTGGGAAGGGAAAAAAGTGTTTGCCACCTTGTTGAGTATGGTGCTTTCCTAATAAAACAGTTACCTTGTCTGCGTAATTGATACATTTATTTTATTCTGCTAGTAGTTAGCAAATTTTAAAATCCTTTGGCGTCTGCAATTTTTTGCCTCTGGGAAGAATTTATGGTTATGGAAATGATCTTCTTTCCTCCCACATTGTGTCAGTTTCTAATACAATGGCTGAATGACTATTGTGTATTTCTAGATGAACTAGTGAAGCAATACATATCAGATCTTCAAAGCCCTAATGAAATGATTAGGTGTGGCTTTTCACTAGCCTTGGGTGCCCTTCCAAGATTTCTTCTAAAAGGCAAACTTCAAGAGGTGAGCTAGAGCTGAACTTTAGACTGGAGTTTTGTAAGTACTTGAAAAATGTTTGAATTAAACCTGATTGCTTAATGTAATGTGTGCTGTCAGGATAAAATTGCTGTTGAACAATGGTGTTTTCTAACAAAGCCCTAATAGTGATAGTATCTTCAGTTTTAATAGCGAAAGTAACAAAGTGGATTAGCAACCTTTGAGGCATTCTTATCTCATTTTTGTAACTGTATATCTAGGCATGCATGTGGGAAAAATCCACAATGGAGGAACATTGCCCCCTCATATTTTTGGAAAGAGCAGTAGTCTTACATTCTTACATATTGCCCTCTAGAAAAAAAAATAGTTGGTTGTCCCATGCTGCATCACAGGTGAAAGATCTTCACGGATGGGCTGCAGGGTTCTCCCCCTACCCCTATAGTAAGGGAAATATTCAAATGCAAGCTTGTGATCTTATAATACATGCCTTCATATGTCATAAATATGTCAGCAGCAGGTACAAGAAAATAAACACACCATATGCATTACAACTAGCCAGGAAACAAATAAGACAAATGTGCACTTAGAAAGAAGAGCTAAAGGCTAAATGAAGAGGGCAAATTTGCATCTTTCCTCATGGAAATGTTGTTTTTAGTTGGGAGATGAAGTATTAAAAATGGACAATGTCAAGTAGCCCTGACAGGGTGGCTCAGGCTAGCCCTATCTTGTCCAATCTCAGAAGCTAAGGAAGGTTGGCTCTGGTTAGTACTTGGATGGGAGACTGCCAAGAAAGTCTACGGTTTCTATACAGAGACTGGCAATGGCAAACCATCTCTGTCTCTCTCCTTGAAAACCCCATAGGGTTGCCATAAGTCAGCTGTGACTTGATGGCACTTTACACACACACACACACACACACAATGTCAAGTAGCATGTCTTTGGTGATCTCTGTATCCTAACTTTGTCACAGAGTTAAATGATGTATTTAGGCTGAAACTACAACACGTGGGTGTGGGTGAACACTTTATCCTTCTTGCATCCACCCCTCCCCCCACAAGTCACTATTTCCCCCTTATTTGAACATAACATCACAAGTGAAGTTAATAAAATACTGCTTTTATTTTGCTTTGTTCCAGATTTTAGAAGGTTTGAAGAAAGTCACTTGCGTTTCCTCCAAAGATGTGAGCTTTGCTGAATCCAGAAGGGATGGCCTAAAAGCTATTGCAAAGTATGTTTTTGTCTATTTGCTTTTCATATGGCTTTGTGAAAATATGAAAGTAGCAAGTGGTATTCAGAAAACAAATTGAATTGACTTTATTTTAAAGCTTTAGACTTCCATGGGGATTTTTGCCAGAATAATTGAATTTGTAAGGTCATATTTTAAAGGAAGGCATGGAATCCGAAAATTTAAATGCAGTTTTAATGTCATCTATGGACACTGTGCTGTAGCACAGTGGTTAAGTGTTTTGGCTGCAAATCAGCACTCGGCTGGTTCAAATCCAACTACTGCCATGAGCTCAGTAGGTGACCTTGGGTAAGCCACTCCTTTCAGCCCCAGCTCCTCAGCTGTGTTGTGGGGATAATGACAACACTAACTTGTTCACTGCTCTGGGTGAGGCACAATCTGTCTAGAAAAGCAGTATATAAGCGCTGTTGTTGTTGTTGTTGTTGTTGTTGCTGCTGCTGCTGCTAATATTAATAATAATAATAATAATAATAATAATAATAATAATAATAATAATAATAATAATAATAATAATAATAATACAAGATGATACATCATTTAAGAGTTGGTAGTGTTCATATGGAGGAAATCTTTGTTTCCTAACAAGTTGGATATATCATATTTGAATATTGAAAATGCCTCTATCTGACAGATAGGCTTTTATATAGTGTCTCTTAGAAAGATAGAACTCAAAGATTAATTTCATCTTTATTAACTGTTTGATTTATATATTAACTATTACAAGGTACAGGATTCTTAGGTTGTATGCTCACATTTTTCTTCATTTCATTCTGAGTCTCCTGTTCTGGTAAGATACCAAGGAGTGCTCCTTCATGATTATCGCGCATAAACTTTGGTTCTCTAACTAGTTTCCCCTACCATTTACCTGCATAATTGTGTTCATTTTAAAGAATAATTTGTTTATTCATTTGTACCTCTCTTTTCTCTTCAGTGGGTAAACAAAGCAGCTTATATAATTCTTCTCTCCTCCATTTTATCCTCACAATGACCCTGTTAGGGGAGTTAGGCTGTGAGAATGTGTGACTGGGTTGGCTGTGAATTGGGTTTTGAACTTGGGTGTCCAAGATCCAAGTCTGATACTCTAACCCAGGAGTCTCCAACATGCTGCTCATGGGTTTCATGGTGCCTGCCAATACCTTTCCTGGTGCCACCAAGTATGTTTAGAATGTAGGAAGGGCCAGGGGTGGCTTTTTCCCCAGCCCATGTAAAGAGGATAGCCTGGTCAGATACCCGAAAAATACCAGATGAGGGTTTCTAACTAGTTCAGTACGTATACTTTGTATGCAAGGAAATATTTTTAAACAGTATGTTTACTTTAAAACACATCTTGTTAACAAAGCTTCTGCCTGAAATGTTGAAGACTTACTAGCAGAGCTGTGCACAACCTCACTCCTTGACTTTTTGTGATTGGCTTCACCTTCTGCAGTAGCCATTTGGTGGTTGCACCCACCTCCCTGTGTCAGAATTCCAAATATGGCTGTAGGCTCAAAAAGGTCGGGATTCCTGCTCTATAATCACTACATGTCAGTGTGTAACATTCAGAGTAATACATGAAGACAGGAGTGAATTTTGACTACCCTTTTGGACTTTGGACTAAGAGGTGCCAGATGGTTTGTGTGACTCATTGAACATAGATTATTGTACCCCTAGCTGTAAAGGGTCATAACTGCTTGATTCAGATCATCAAATCATGTAATACTATATGGCATTGTCAGAAAGACAGTGGTCACATAGGGTCTGTAGAGCATAGAGGTCTCTCAAATCAACAGCAGGATCCAGATGTTCCACTCCATGAATAGGCAGCATGGTGTAGCGGTTGGTGTGTCCAACTAAGTTCTGGGAGCCCAGGTTCAAATCCTACTCTGCCTTGGAAACCTGCCAGGTGATCTTGGGCCAGTTCCACCATCTCAGCCAAACGTATCTCACATGATTGTTATGAGAATAAAATGGAGAAGAGGAGAATGATGTAACCTGCATTGAGTCCCCATTGAAGAGAAAGGTGGGGTTGGGGTATAAATGAAGTAAATAAATCACTATGGAAGCTTCCAAGTTGAAAGAATGCTTGGTGGTGTTATCTCTGGTATAGTACAGTTTCACCACTGCAGGTGGCCAGAGGATGTATTGCAGCTGTAAGCCTGGTAAAGTTCTTACATCTTGAAGAGCCTGCTGATTCTAACCTGGCCATCAGTCACTAAGTCTGCAATTTCAGTGTCCCATCGGTAAAATGTGCATTTTTTGTTTTAGTTAATGGATGCTGATATTTTTATTGTTTATGAATATTTCAGGGTTCTGTTAATTTTTATACATAAATGTTGTGCATGCTAAAATACTTGGACATACGGCCATTATGTGGTTTTGTATATTTATATTGTTCCTGCAGGATTTGCATGACAGCAGGGGTGAAAGGTGAAGGGTCACCAACTGAATTCGTCTGCAAAAGTAATGTTGCACAGATATACGACATTTTGCTGGATGGTCTGAATGATTACACAACAGACAATCGAGGTGATGTTGGAGCATGGTAAGGCATATTTGGCCTGTGGCTATTAATGTCCCACATCTGTGGTTAGCAGTGTAGGCATGCTAAAGGAGTGTAAGGCTGAGTGGAAGTGGCTAGTGAACATCACAGGTATGGAGTCTTACACCAGGGCTGCAAACATCCAGGATATTGTACTGCTGAATGCAGCTTTGCAAAAACAGTGATTGGCGTAGAAAAGAAATGGGTGAAATTAAACTTAATCCCATCCACATTCAGGATCCCTCCTCACTCACATTGATGTAATCTTGCAGCTATAAAGCATGAGCACTAACTGTGAGACATGAAAAGTGCACGTTGCAACAGAGCACAAACAAACTAACCAATAACAACCCTGTTACCTTGCTCATTTGGGCACTGACAGAGACCTCCTGGCCAGATTGTACCTGCCAAGTCAGTGTGTGTAAGAGAATGGTTATGGATAGGGGTTCCAGTAATGAATTACTGTTTAAATTTCATTTTTTAAAAATAAATATTGTATAATAACATATTAAAATGGTTTAAAGCCTGTTAGCTCTGCTGTTACTGTATTTCTGTCTAGTAAGTGGCATTTGTTGGAACAAATAACAAGTGTTCTGTATTTTTCACCCTTCACTGCCAATTTCTTTGAGTTTCATTTTAAAGTTGTTTAGTAATATTTCTGTTCTAAAGGGTAGATTACCTTCTTTTCTGTCACATGTTGGTAACTGGACAGCAGAGGGTGCAGTTGTATAAATCATTGGGCTCGTCTTGACTTGCATGCCTTCTCACCAATTAAGTATTTGCAAATATTATTTTAAAAGGCAAATAAGCTGTACTAGCTTTATAAGTGCATTATGGTGATTATTGTACTACATGTGCCCTGGCTGTTGCCCTTTGGTCAAGTAAATGTGCCATGTCATTTTTAGTGGCCGATGCTGATAGATGAAACCTCTGGAACTCTGCTAAGTCACAGGAGAGCTGAGGATTAGATCATATCATTTCTTTCTCTTTCCCCAGGGAGACCTGCCTTGTGCCCTCCCTGATGGTATTTTGGCAGCAGGCCATAGCAGTGCTGTTTAGGAGAAGACTTGGTCTCATTACTGAAAGATACGCTACTGGTTTCCAACTTGTTTGGGCTCTGCTTTTTTAATTTACCGGAATGGCTGTTCTCCCGACTTGGCAAAAAAACCTCCCCACTTCTGTATGATTTTTCTCATAAGCATTAATCATTGTTTGCTTTTAAAAAAATTGTCATCCCCCACCCCCTTCAGGAGCTTTTGTAAGTCCGCTTTCGGTTTCGTTTTCCCGGCCATGTCGGACGTTCCTCTCCGCAGGTCCGAGGGGAACTGTCTGAGCAGCCTGACTGGGCGGTTGACCCACGAGGGTTAACCTCCAGGACTCCCAGTGAGGGAGCCTGGATCCGGGGCGCCGCGGGAAGAACCCTCTGGAAGTAATGCAAGGGGTAAATTGCCCGCTTGCTCCAACGGAGGCCGGCAGACTTGCGCAGCACCGCGTGTGCTGCCGGGCCATGGAGAACGGCAATAAGCAGATTTAAGGTGAAGACCTGTAAGTAAGCGAATCCCTTCTGATTTTTAAGCGTATGTGAAGGATCGGTGGGAATTGAAGCTAAAAAGGCGCAGACTTCTTCCCCTGCACCGAGTTTCGGAACTTAGTTGGCGCCCCCCCCCTAAGATGGCGACGAGAAAGCAGAGCCCAGCAATGAGTAAATCGGTGATGGCAACGTTACAGGGGAAGGGGGAAACTTTGGAAGAGTTGGTGAGACGAGCAGTTTTCGATGCTGTGCAGCCCTTTGTAGCGAAACTGAATGAAATGGGGCAAAAGGTTGATTCAGTGGAGAGCGAGGTGAAAGCCATTAAAGAAACAGCGACCGGAGCAGAGCAGTCTGCGCACGAGAACGCAGTACTCATGAAAGCAACAAGTAAGGAAGTGAAGCTTTTGGAGAATCAAATAATAGGTTTACAAGTGGACCGTGCCCAAACGGTATTGCGTCTTCAAAATGTAAAAGAAGAGCAAAGTGAAAATTTAAAAGATTTGGTGTCTGGACTTTTGGCGCCATTCGCAAAGGCAGCTAAAGAAGAGATAAAAAACGGTATTTTGGAAGTCCGGCAGACATCTTCAAAGTATGCAATGAAGCGGCAGCTGCCTCGCGAGATTATTATTGACTTTTCATCTAAGAAGACTCGGGACACCATCTTAGACAATTCGTATAATGTGGACTTGGATTATTTGGGCAATAAGGTTAAAATATCGAAGGATGTTCCATTTTTGGCTCGTAAAAGAAGATTCAAGTATAAAGGACTTGGCTTTCTTGAGGAAATGTGATATAAAATATAAGTGGCTGTTTCCAGAAGGCGTCTGGTTCAGATATAAAGATCAAACGTACAAGATTACATCGGACGCGCAGCTGACAGACTTTTTGTTCAACCATCAGGAGTTTCAGCAGGAAGAAAGTTCGAAGTCTGAAGGGGAAAGTGGGGGGGAGGAAAGAGCGGGTGCAGCTGCTCCAGCTGCGCAGAGAGAATTAAGACTGAGACGCAAGGGGGGGGGGGGAAGAAGTTCTGATCCTGAATATAATCTGTATTGTATAAGACCTACCAATCTGATAGCATATTAGAAAGTAAACTTTTAAGAAAAATTGCAGTATGAAGGGAATACAAGACATGTAGTGTAGTGTTTGTTGTTTGTATGTTGATTTTCCCTTTTCCCAGTTCTCCCTTCCCCCTTTTTTTTCCTTTCCCCTCCCCTTTATACTTTTGTAGTCTTCTGTAGTTTTTTTATGTTAGATATTAAAAAATAAAAAAACTTTTTTTTAAAAAAAGGAGCTTTTGTAAGTCCAAAGGCAGAACATAAGCATTTTAAATAAAATAAAATTATATATTTATGTGCAGATGTGTAAAGAGTGAAATGGGTTGGAGGGGGGAAGTCTTTGTGGTAGAGACCACCACTCTTGGCAGCCTCCCCAACTTCTGAGGGCTGACAGGTGCACATATATGCTATTCTTGGTAGCCAGACAAGATTCCTAGCAGCAAAGAGCAGCATGCAGTAGCAACTAGCAACCCATTGGCCAGTTGGAGAAAGGAAGTTTGGATGGCTTCAGCCAAGCAGAAGCCTCAGGGAAGAGTGCTTTCTTCATCATTTCCTCTATACTTTAGCAGCTGAAATCCATTGTGGTGGCTATAGCCTTATGGGTGTAGAAGACAAATGCGGCAAGCTTAATTCATCCACAATCCCAAACAACCCCATAATAGTCTTGGAGTCCCCTTAAGTTCCTTGAAGAAAGTGTGGAATAACAAAACAGCGCCTCCCTCTAAACCCAGGGCTTTTTTTCAGCAGGGACGCTGTGGAACGGAGTTCCGAAACCTCTTGAAAATGGTCACATGGCCGGTGGCCCCGCTCCCTGATCTCCAGATAGAGGGGAGTTTAGATTGCCCTCCACGCTGCTGCGCGGAGGGCAATCTAAACTCCCCTCTGTCTGGAGATCAGGGGAAGGGGCCACCGGCCATGTGACCATTTTCTCTGAGGACCACCCACTGAGTTCCACCACCTCTTTTCCCAGAAAAAAGCCCTGCAGGGTTCGGCCAGGGACTTTCTAGTACTTAAGAATTCTTGAGATGCAGTGCACATGCTCTGGGTCCTCTCACTCTCCAACTGAGGAATTTGTCAGGGAGAGGCTAACAGAAGTTCTCTTCCTTTGTTTCCCTTCATCCTCAGCTTCATCACATGTCCTCACTTTTGATATTTCCCATCAGTTATGATTGAATCTTATCAGTGGCACAAAGGAGAATTCCTGTATTGCCTGGTGTACAGAGATTACAACATAAAAAGTAATTCTGGGAGATGTTTGATAGAGCACCTGGCCATCATAAACATTGTAAGGATTCCTGGAGTTTATAAATTAAAAAATAAATAGTAATGCTAGCCAATAAATATAAAATGCAGGTTAGATAGCCATCTAAAATACTTTTAGATTTCATTTTACGAAAAGTCTTTAGCGAGAAAATTTAAATTGAGAGGAATCATTTGGAATAGGGATTGGCTGCATAAGGAGTTCTCGGAGAGCTGCTTATTTAGTACTACTTATTCTTTTGTGTGTGTGTATCTCCTCAAGAAGAAAAGTAACAATTGCATTTCTTTTTGAGGAAAACTTCAGTCTTTAAAAGGATTCGTGGGAAAGCTAACTGATTCGTTTTCCATATGCAAACTTAGCATTCCTTTAGACACACTGGACAAGTCCTAGCAAACAATCTGTCTACAGGTGTTAAATGTGAACATCTACACGCAGCAAGATGCCATATGAAGAGAGGAAAAAGTATTCCTTCATGAAAGATTGCCAGATTGTTATGATGCAGCTTATGTTTTTTCCTTATTATCTAATTTTCCGTTGAAACACTTGTCCACCCATTCTTCATATGTATTCACCTTCTTTTGACCTTGAAAAAAGTACAAAGGAGCGGTTACTGTGGTGAGACATAGGTGGATCATTCAAAATGAATTATGTAACTGTCCTGGAAAGAAGCGTATTCTGAGGGCTCTGCTATATTTCAGCATAAGACTTGTGTGTATTTGTGCGTGTGTATTATCCCTTGCACTCATTAACCCATTTGAACATTTCATTTTTTCTCTTTTTCAGTGTACATTGGAAAGCATTCTTGCAATTGTGTATTCTGTGTCTGAAATAAATAATCTTATTTGGGTCATCGTAGTTGATAATGCACATTAGCATTACTTTTTAATTTCCTTGAAACACTTCTTAGAAAAGTGGGAAAATGCACCTCCAGACCAAACTGTACCCTAAAAGTGAGAGCAAATAGATGGTTAATAAGCAGGGGGGAAAGCCCTCACCTGGGTACACTTGTCTATGCTAAATTGCTGTGGGATGATTTCCCCTGTGCAGTCTGTTCCTCCCCATTTGAGTTTGGAACAAGTAGTCTTGTTCCCCTTTGGGCTCATTTGTAGGAGCATTGGTACTAGTGGACGCCTATTTGACTCAAAGGTGTTAAGAGTGTTAGGGTGGGGTGAGAGGTAGACCAGAGATAATATTTGTTAAAGGTGGTGGTGTTAATATAACAGGTAGCCTGTTAATATACCTTATTTGTAAGGCTCCCAACCCAATTTTTTCAAAAGATAGCTGATTATCTAGTGCATACATTTGGTTCATTTAAATCTGTAGTTTTGCTTGTATACTTGCGTAATGGTTCTAGTAGTGACAGTGGCCAACTAAATGGGGAAGTATGTAGTGCCCCAGTTAGAGTTATAATGGAGAAGGAGGTAGGACAGCTGCAGTAAGAGGATAACACACTATCTAATGAGATATATTGCCTCTTTGATCCTTTCTCCAGCCCAAGCCACAATGAAAATGCTACTGATTTCCTTCTTTTTCTTGTTGGCACTTGTTAATACCAGCTCAGTATTTTTATAAAACATCTTGTAAGGCTGCTACTCTTCCCTCTGGGAGGCAGTTTGAAAAATACTGTTTAATGCACAACTGCCAGAAGAAATTGTTCCAGGGGGCAAAGCAGGTGGGATAGGATCTGCAGTGAGATGATGGAATTTATAGAAATAACCCCCCTTTAAAAAAATTGTCGTCATGAAGTATTCAGAATGTGAGAATTTCAACATTCCCTCCCAGCCCCCTTTTTTACAATGAATTATTGCTATGGATAAAATACTAAAAATGTGTAGCTAGTGTGTGGGAGTATCATAGAAGCCAGAGAGGAATTGAACAGATCTTTCAGTCAGTGGTGGAGAGAACAAGATTTCAGTGCCTCCCACAACTTCTGTTATGTAGCCTCTCCCTTTTCATTCCCGTATCCTAAGCCTTTTCTTAGACCCTGTAAATAGATTAAATTGTGTAATTCCACAGATTCAATCTGCAAATGGGAATGCTTTGAAACATTTTGGTTACAGAATCATCTTGTTTTACTTGGACACAGATTTATGTATGCATACACAAGTCAACATTATTTGTCTAGAGTGTCTCGTATCTACCTCTCCGGAAACCTGCTGAATTTTAAACAACTGAATTTTAAACAATTAAACCCCCAAAGCAGTAAACTTAAAATCAATAATATAAAATGGCACAAAATTTTGTAAAATCAACATAAAAATGAAGAACATAAACACAACAGCAGCAATATAATTAATAAAAAATGGAATCAGACAGATATGGTTTTTAAAAGTACAAAATAAAATAACAATATAGATAAATTTTTCGGAGTAAAAATGTTTGTGTGTGTGTGTGTGTTACGTGCCGTCAAGTCATTTCCGACCTATGGCAACCCTATGAATGAAAGACCTCCAAAACGTTCTATCTCTAACAGACCTGCTCCGATCCTGCAAACTGGAGGACATGGCTTCTTTTATTGAGTCAAGACACCTCGTTTTAGGTCTTCCTCTTTTCCCGCTGCCTTCCACTTTTCCTAGCATTTATTGACTTTTCCAAAGAATCCTGTCTTCTCATGATGTGACCAAAGTACGATAGCTTTAGTCTTGTCATTTTAGCTTCTAAGGAGAATTCCGGATTGATTTAATCTAGTACCCACTTAATTGTCTTTTTGGCTGTCCATGGTATCTGCAAAACTCCAGCACCACATTTCAAATGAATCAGTTTTTTTCCTGTCAAATTTCTTTACCGTCCAACTTTCACATCCATACATGGCAATGGGGAATACCATAGTTTGGATTATCTTGATCTTGGTCCCCAGAGAGACATCTTTATCTTTAAGGATCTTATCTAGCTCCCTCAAAGCTGCTCTTCCAAGTCTCAACCTTCTTCTGATTTCTTCATTGCAGTCTCCCTGTTGGTTGATGATTGAGCCAAGGAATAGAAAATCTTGAACAACTTCAATTGCCTCATTGTCAACTTTAAAATTGTGTAGTTCCTCTGTAGTCTTTACTTTTGTCTTCTTGATGTTCAGTTGTAATCCTGCTTTGGTGCTTTGCCCTTTAACCTTCATTAGTAGTCGGTTTGGAAAACCGAGTAAAAATAGGTTGGGAAAAATCAACCAAAGGCCTGGGCTAATAAAGCTATCTTCTCCTGGTACCTAAAGGACTGTAAACTAGGCTAGAGGTGACTATGGAAACAGCATTCTATAGATGAGGGTTAAGTACAAGTAAAACAGCTTTGTCCCTGGTTACCACCCAGTTCTTTTCTGTAGATGGGTGGTGGCGGCAGGCACAAAGAAGGGAGAAGATCTTCACTGGTGAGCAAGATGATATAGGGAGAAGGCCAACCCTTCAGGTACCCTGACTCTGAGCAGTTTAGGGCTTTAAAGAGAAGAGCCAGTGCAGAAGGAAACTGGTAGCTAGTGAAGTTCTTTCAGCACAAGAGTGATGTGAACAGCAATCTTTCTGAGTTCAGCAGCCTTACCAGTTGAATCTTCTGAACAGTCTTCCAAGGTAGCCCTAGTAAAATGTGTTATGGTAATCTAAACTAGATGTACTCAGAGCCAGGATTACGATGACCAAATCATTTTTCTCAAGGAAAGGCTGTTGCTGGCATGCCAGCTTGAAGCTGGGAAGGGACACTACATACTATGCAAGTAATTACCTGGTATTCCAAGTATATTTTTTAAGAGATGAGTACCATGTTCCAAAGCTATAAAATGTGGTAAATTGCTGTGCTAACTTTATGTTCATACTTTGGAAAATGTGATATCTGTGAAATCAAGTCAGTTGATCATTTTTTACTAGACCTAAAAAGCATTATGTGGGTCTAATGAGTCTGTTAGTGTCGCTGAATTGTTTTCTAAAGAATTTATCTGGGTTGTCAGAGGATCTTTTTTTGGTGAATTATCTTCAAAATACCCTCTGTGTTGACTCCACAGTATTGTCAGCTAAGTAGACCTATACCCCAATTTTAGGCACGTTTATTGTGAAGTAAGCCCCGAAATGTTCACTGGGTTTTACTCCAACTGGAATATACATAACACTTCAGTCTTAAAGTGAGCTAAAGCCCAGCAATTTATCAGACATCGTGGGGTTTTTTTTAGTGCTTCTAAACCTATAAAAAGAAGTGTATGTGTTGATGCATATTTGGAGCCAAATTCCAAGAAGAGTCATGAGTTGGCATCCCAGGACTAGAAAAGAACCTATGGCCCAATAGTATTGCACTGAGCACTCTTCTCATCAAACCCCCCCCCCCCATTTTTGAGTCTGGCACTGCATGTATCCATGTGTATAAATGTGTTTTGTTCTTATCAAAGAAGTGATGTAGAATTATATGAAGCTTGTCCATATGAGGCTGGAAATTAACAGTGGAAATTTGGTTGTATGCTTATTTCAACAGGGTGAGAGAAGCTGCTATGACCAGTTTAATGGAAATGACCTTGTTGTTAACACAACATGAGCCAGCATTAATCAACTCTAACGTGTATGTAGTTCAAATATATATATGTGTATATACCTGCTCAGTTGTGAAATGATGAGAAATTTTACCTACTTTCTCCTTAGTAGTGAATGAATCGTTCAGAACCTCTCCTCCTTCTGTTGACAGAACAGAGAATGCAAATCTCATTTCTGGTTATTACTTTGCTAGTGAAAGTGCTTTGCATTAATAATCTTTTCTGTTAAGAATAAATACAGGTCCTTTTCTATGCCCAGAAAAACAGTTTCTTTTTCTTTGATTTTGAAAATTTGATAGGCCCCTTTCCAAATACTAACCCCCTCCCCCCAAACAATCAACAATGGAACAATAAAACAAAATAACTGCAACCTTAACAGCACCACACTACAAAATTACTAGTAAGATAATAAAAGAGCAGCTTTGCTTCCTTGCAATCAAAAGACCTCATGAACAATTGTCTTTTGTGTTTCTCCCTGTAAGCCTGGAGGAGCACAACCTGGCTTCCTAGTAAATCAGACCTTTTCTACATGGATTATTCACCCCAGATTTGATGCTGGTTTTTTTCCTGCTTCCTCACAACATTGAGGTGCATTCGTGCACCTCGTGGGATTTCCCGGGTTAAGTTTCTTGGGTTTCCCAGATTTTTCTCTTTTGTTTCTCTGTTGGTACAAAGGTTTAGGAAAGATTACAAGAAAATCTGAATGGATGCTGCGTGGGCAGGTACTCTATATTTTCCCATATTGCCCAGACAGTAGCCATTTTCTTTTCCCTAGCCCCTACAGTGGACATTGCCCACTATTTGAAGTTATTGGGGTTTTTTTAACTGGAAGTTGACATTATTAATATTCTGATACAATGGTATATTGCTATGCCAATTGTAAAAGAAGTTTGAAAAAGCACCCTGGTTACATAAGGGGGGAGGGGATAGCCATTGCAGGGACTCAATGGCTATGGGAGGGAATATAAGGAAACTTACCATCTGGAGCCCTATGGCACAGAGTGGTAAGCTGCAGTACTGCAGCCCAAGCTCTGATCATGACGTGAGTTCGATCCTGGTGGAAGCTGGGTTCAGGTAGCCGGCTCAAGGTTGACTCAGCCTTCCATCCTTCCGAGGTCAGTAAAATGAGTACCCAGTTTCCTGGGGGTAAAGCATAGATGACTGGGGAAGGCAATGGCAAACCATCCCGTAAAAAGTTTGCCAAGAAAATGTCGTGGTGTGACGTCCTCCCATGGGTCAGTAATGACTCAGTGCTTGCACAGGGGACCTTTACCTTTTTGCCATCTGGAACAGCAACAATGGAATGTCCAAAGTCTAGCAATGCTATGTGGAACAGCTATCATCCTCTAATCTTGGGGAAGCCAAAGTAAAGAAGATCTTTATAGCTGTGATGGGGGTGGCGGAAGTCATACTTCAAGAAGTCCTAACGCCTGAGTCTTCTGTGTTCTGACTTCCAGCTCTAAGCAAATTATGTGCTGCTTAGCTCAACAGTCAGCTGAAAAAATTGACCGATTCCGAGCCCATGCAGGATCTGTGTTCCTCACGCTTCTGTACTTTGACAACCCTCCAGTTCCACACATACCCCATCGGGATGAATTAGAGAGGATATTTCCAAGGTACAGTATATCGATAGAGTTATGTGCTAAAGGCTAAGTGTATAAAACGTTTGAAGAGACTAGTATTTCCTTCTGTCTTAGGCTTTCATCATTTTGAAGTTTGTGTTCATAAATAAAAGGGGAGTTTAAAATGCATTTACATTTGTTCCGCTTGAATCCACAGATTATTAAACAATTTTAGTCATAGGAGATACATTTTAGATGGCTTCCCTGCCAGTTTTCAGATGGGTTATAAATATAAATTCAAAAATAAATAAAAGTTTAATAGTTAATTATCACTTGGGAGGTGGAGCAATTTCACAGGAAAAGCTGTGTGGGGGGAAAGGGCACCCCCCGCCAATGCTGCAGCCTTGATGTGGTTTGCCCTCTCTTCTCCCTTTTTGATGCAACTGCTATTAACAATTTCAAACTATGTTGAAACCCAGTTAGATATACTGCTCTCATGTCAGTCTTGGTCCTAATTTGGCTCTCATTATTTGACTTAAACAAAAGGTTAGTATTTCTGTGTACATATGAGATTGTATCTAAAGCATGATCTGTTTTGTTTTAAACAAAAACCTGGTGCCCTGGCTGCATGCTTGACTCTCCACACTGAGGCTCACGCTGCCCCTGCCACCACTTGGGCCAGCATTTGTGGCTCAGAGGGCAATGGTGTGGTGTGGCCAACTGTTCCTTTGGCTGCTGCTGCCCTCGGGGTGGCCTGTGCTGTCCCAAGCGCTGCGTAGGCCAGCAGCTGAGGCCCTGGAGGGATTGGCGCAGCTCCGTTGGCTGCACTGGTGGCCACTTGGGATGGCGCATCTCCTCCTTGCACCTGGGCTGGTGGTTGAAGCCCAGGAGGGGCTGGCACGGCTCCACTGGTTGTGTATTCCCCCTGTGTCCTGGCCGAGTCTGTGGGTGCAGACTCCATCTCTGGGCTCTCGTGGCCAGGTAAGTCAGTTGTCGATGGCTCACTTTTTATCCCCGAGGGTACGCCTGTATAGAGATAAAAAGTGAGTTATCAGCAACATGGTTTGCCTTTTACATTTTAGGATTAGAAATGTGTAACATGGTTAATGTCCTTTTGTAGGATTTTTTTTGAAGCAGCACAAAGCTATGTACTTACTTCTACTTGGCACATAGTTTTGAATTTCGCTACTGAAGCTTTTCAACTTTGATTTCAATGGCTATAAAAAAATGAGATTTTCAGTGTCTATCAAAATTTGGAGTGCAATAGTCAAATGCTCAGGTGACTTATACTTACTTGCATTGTGTGCTTTCCACTGTTTTTGCTTTGATATGGACATCTTTCTGTTCACAGGTCAGAGGCAGTTACTTTCAACTGGAATGCACCATCACAAGCCTTCCCCAGAATCACACAACTTCTGGGGTTACCAGCATATCGATACCATGTCCTGACAGGTCTAACAGTTTCTGTTGGAGGATTAACTGAATCAACAGTAAGTGAATATAGACATATTGTTTTGGTAAAAAAAGAAACAGGAGAAGAAACTTGTGCCAGTACAGTTGCCTGTCCATATCAGGAATCTAGTTGCTAATGTTTATATTCTTAACAACTTTTATCAGGGAATGAATGTGTGGGAGGCTAGGGATATGCAATTTGGATTCGAAATTTGGCAAAAATACCACATTTTACCTGATTTTGTAAAATTCAGTATTACCGAACTTAAATCTGTATTACCAAATAAATTCGGTAATACTGAATTTAAGATTTGGTAAACTTCGGTAAGTGTGGCAGCGCTGTTCCTTTGCTAAGGAATAGCAAAGGAACAATGCTTCCTGCCTTTTGTAACCAGATAGGAGAAAGAGGAAAAAGGAGGGGGAGTGAGTTAGAGGCAGGAGGGGGAAGAGAGGGGGGAGTGTGTGGCTAATCCTTGCAGCAGTTCTCCTTCTCTGGCCAATAGGATTCTCAAGAAGGAGAGCATCTTTTTAAAACTGCTGCAAGGAGTTAAATTATGAGTCAGCCTCCATTTTGCTCTGGCTTGGAGACTGAGAGATACTGCCTCCTTGCTGCTGCTTTCTCTCCTGGCCTGCTTTGGATTGCAGCTGGATCCTGCTGCCCAGTGAATGGAGTGGATTCCTGTCTGCTGCCTGGTTTGAGAGTCGTAGTCTCACGGGTTTTGTTCTCTCTTTGAAAGGAGGGGGTTGGCCTGATGTCTGGGAGGAATAGGGATTGAGGGGAAAGAAAAGTTTTTTAAAAAATTGCATTAAAAACTGCTTTTTTCTGGGGAGGCTTTGGTTGGGCTTCTGTGGGGGGGGGGGCTTTGATTTCTGGCTTTTGAAGTTGGTTATATTTACTGTCCATTTTGCTGCTTGTTCTTCTTGAAGAGTTGTTTTACCCTGTTGTTGATAATTTGTTTGGAGTTTTATAGTTCCTGTTAATTTTATTAAATTTACTTGTTTTTCTGAGGAGAAGCTGTTTTTCCTTTCTGTTGGGCTTTCTTTACAGAAGTTTGGTTGGTGTTTTTTGCTGAGTTCTGTTTTTCTGTTGGCATAAAAGTTTGGTTTGGTCAGTGTTCTATTGTTGGTTGGTCTTGGGGGGGGGTTTGTTGGGAAGCTTCATTGTTTGTTAACCTAGTGGTGTTTGAGTGTACTCCTAAGAGAGTTGTGAAGTGTGAACTTTTTAAAAGTATTTTTAAGATAGGCTAGTTGTAAATTTCCCTATAGTGAATAATGGAGATTGGAGGTGGCTGGGGGCACCCATGGACCAATCTTCATGACACTAGGGGGGTTGTTTGAGAACAGTTAGAAGTAGGTTCCCAGCAAAGTCAGTGGATTTTGCTTGCCAAGCATCACTCACAGCCTCCTGGATAGCCCATATAGTTTTCCCCATACAGAATAATGGAGATTGGAGGTGGCTCGGCCACCTTCTTTGGGGGGGCGGGCAATCTTCATGAAACTTGCGGGATCATTAGAGGAAAGTTAGGAGTAGGTCCCCTTCAAATTTGGCCCTCCAGGCCACCAGAAATTTCTGAATTGAGTCTCCCATAGGAAACAATGGCTGAATTTTACCAAATTTGCTGTTTTACCAAACTGAACTGGACAATGAATTTAGTATTCCCTGAATCCTGATTTTTTTCCAGTTCGGTATTACACATGGAATCAACCAAATTTTCTTCCTGTGCACACCCCTACTTATTACTCTTTAATATGACACAATGTGGTTGAATTTTCTCTTATATTTTATCCCCTTTTATTTCCATAGAAGAAGTCATATCAATTGCAAAAAATTGCAACAAAACTGAAACCTTAAAAAAAATAAGTGACTACATTGGAGGATAACACACACATCCCAAAATAGAAGCAGTGCTTATATCTTTAAGAAACAAATGCTCTCACTGACTGTTGCTAGACAACCACAAAAGTATTGCCCAACTTCAAGTCTTGGTCTCTGTTATTAAAAGGCAAGGCTGCTTTTGAGGCAGGTCACATTGGAGCCAGGCTGGGCAGGAACCACCAGCAATTTGCTACCATGTGACTTGCATGACTTATCCAGGCATAGCTACTTATTACTTTTCAACAACAACTGTCCCACAAAAGCCAGTGTGCCACAGTGGATACAGTTTCAGAATAGAATCTGGGAGACATGGGTTCTAATCCCCACTCTACTATAGAAATTCACTGGATGACTTTGAGCTAGATGCTCTCAGCCTAACTTAACTCACAAGGATGGTATGAGAATAAAATAGAGAGGAGAATGATGTAAGCTGCTTTGGTTCTCAATTGTGGAGAAAAGCATGGTATAAACTGAGTAAATAAACATCCTGAGCAACAGTGGAAGATACATTGGTTGGTGCATGGAAAGGTGAGAAATAAACAAGGAAAGGTGAGAATATGGCAGTTGCTGGGAGGAGAGAAAGAGGAAATAGTGTGGGGAGGGGAATACAGGAGAAAGTGAGGTCCCCCCAACAAGTTCTTGTGCGTTCCGCAGTGTGCAACTGGGCCATAATTTTCCTGGGTGTAAGAGGCTTCCAGGAGGAGGGAAGGAGGGAAAGCTTGAAGAAAGGGGGCAGATAAAGTTAGGTTAGATGGTGGGTGGGAAGGAACAAAAGGTGTGGGAAAGGGGGAGAAGTCATGGGGGCTTTCAGGGAAGGAAAAAAGTAAATAATGCATGACGGGAGGGGGAGAATGGGATGCTGTCCGCAAGTCCTTGTGGGTTCCTTGCTTGTATATAAATAATACGTTGTTGTGAATTTTAGGGATTTTAATTTTTTAATCATGAGTGATTAGATTCAGATTTTGTGATTAGAGTAAAATTGTGGAGATTTTAATTTTTTAAAAAACTTTGTTATTAGATTGGTGCCAAAGGGACAGGTAACAGAAATGTTTTTACCTTACAGTTCAGTGCTGTAGATGTGTCCAAAGTGTTGCATGTAAATAGTTGTCATGATTTGGTGGTTACATAAAAGCAGAAGAAGAAGTCTGCTGGATCAGTTCAGTGGTCTATCAAGTTCAGCATTCTGCTGCCCACAAAGGTCAACTATATGCTCTGGAGGTCCAATCCTCTTCCTGTTCATGCCTGCCAGCAATTAGTATTTAGAAGCACACAGTCTCTAAAACTGAAGGTTCCCTTTAGCTATCAAAACGAAACACCTATTGATGGGCCTATTCTGAATGAATTTGTCTTAGCCCCCTTTAAAATCCTCTAAGCTAGTGGGCACCATTATATTCTGTGGCAGTGAGTTTCAAAAAAATTTCATGGATCATGTGAAGAAGTACTTAAACAAATATGAATATTAATCTATTAATCTATAAACTTCATTAGATGCTTCAGAATTCTAGCTTTTGGGGAGAAGCAGGTCTGTTTCTCCATACTGTGCATAATTTTATATAGTTCTGTCACGTTCTCAGTCATGTATTTTCTTTGTGGGTCTTGGTTGTATGTATTTTTCTACTTTGTGTTTTGCTTGCTTTTTATAGTCTCTTCTGAAATACCTGTTCATGATGTTGGAACTCTGCTCAGTTGCATAGCCAGTGCCACTGTACAGCATTGCACTATTATGTATGCAGTGTCCGGGGTCAGCAGCCCAGCCCCCGGACTTGCTGGCAGGCAGCGGCGGGGGGCAGCCGGGAGACAGCAGTTCAACCGTTCTGACTGGCAAACAGAGCCAGAACCTGCCTACTCCAGGGGGAAGGGGCGAAAGGCCAAAGCCTCAGAAGGCTGGAGGGAGCAGGGAGAGGCCAGCTAGTCCCACCCTCCAGGGGGAAGAGAGGGGGCTAAGCAGGCTAGAGGAAAAGGGCCAAGGCAGGGGGAATAGGGCCCCAGCAACAGCCCAAACAGAGCCCTTACCAGCCAAGGACAAGAAGCAGCCACTACAGCCCAGAGCCACGCCCTGGCGAGAGGACAGCAGCCTGGCACAGGAGTTGCTAGGAGCCAAGACCCTCCAGGTGGAGCTGCCACAGGCGTTCTGGGGGAGGAGATGGGTAGCCCCGCCCAGCAGCAATGAGCAGGCAGCCCAGAAGCTGGCCAGGGCAATTCCTCGTGAGCAAGGCCAAGGAGGCTCAGCAGTACAGCAGCCAGCTGGGGCAGTTCCTCGTGAGCAAGGCCAGGCAAGCTTAGCAGTTCAAAGGCCTATGGGGCAGCTCCTCGTGAGCAAGGCCAAGGAGACCTCAGCTGGGGTGGCTCGCATTCAACCCCACCCTGCCAGTAAGGCAAGGAAGCCAAGAAGGGATTAGTGGTAGGAGGGAAACACCTGAGGGAAGGCACAGCTGGGCCAAGTCAGGAGAGGGAACAAGCCTAGAAGGAGGGCAAGGCGGGGAAAGGAAACCCTATATAAGGTGGCTGGGAAGAGCTCTGAGGTGGTGGGTGTGAATAAGGAGAGATGGTGTGGAGTGAGAGCAGAGCAGTGTGAGAGTGGAGGCTTGGAGGAGAGTTCTGGGAGAAGGAGATGATGGAGGGCGCAGAGGGTAAGCAGGCCAGGTTGAGCAGGCCAGCGAGTGGAATGAGAGGGAGTCAGGGTGATGTATACTGCTCCTCCTTCCGCAGAGCAGGGTCCTGCAGCATCCCTGGCACCCCTCTGATGTCAGGGCCGACCCAGCTGGGGCCCTGCCCAGCTGTGGCAGTGACAAGCCCTGACATGCATTCTTGCAAATTGTTTGGGCTTCTCTTTTTTTTTTGAAAAATTTTTTTATTGGGTTAGGATCAATTATTTTCACATTACAATCAATTCTCCCATTTCCCAATTTCTAACCCCCTCCCTTTCCCCCCCTTTTTGTTGACTTCCAACAGTTTTCCAACCCTTTGTCCCTTTTCCCTTACTCCTTTTATATTCCTCTATCTAACAAATATATATTCTCCCTTTATTCTAAGCAGTAATTCTTTAACTATTTTTGATACTCTGTACCCTAACTTTGAGTCCCTTTTTCCATGTTGGATAAGCAATTTATCCCCTTTTTCATAATTTCAAATATTTCTATAGATCATAAACCATATAAACCATACATTCATATAAGTCAACCAATTTAACTTATGCTCTATGTGTTACTCATTCTACATATCTTCTTCTTTCTGCTTTAGTTATATTTAATTACATTACTGTTTTTATCCCCCTTCAATTATAAATCTATATAACTATCATCATATAATATCAATCAATTTGACTCATATATATCTTCAGATAAACTTATTCAGTTTGGTACATTATACAAATTTTACCAAAAATAATATTAATTAGTCAGTCCTTATGATTAATCCTTATAGTTAGTTATTTTCTATCAATATTCTATATATTATTCTACATATAATCTAATGACATAACTGCTTAGAAATTTTCATTTACCTCTTCGTCCCCCCGGTAAAGTCACCCCCCTCTGTGTTTTATTATATTTCAATAGTTCTCAAACTGCCACAGTTCTCCTCCCACCTCCCATTTCTTCACCAAATATTGTTTCAGCTTCTCCCAGTCTGTGTTGAACTGTCCTGGGTCAAGGTTTCTCAATTTTCTTGTCATTTTGTCCATTTCCGCCATATACAGCAATTTGTAAATCCAGTCTTCAATAGTTGGCACTTCTTGTACTTTCCATTTTTGCGCATACAAAAGTCTAGCTGCTGCTGTCATGTAAAATAACAATGTCCTGTGTTGAGCTGGAATGCCCTCCATTCCCAAGTTCAGTAGCAGGAGTTCTGGGTTCTTATTAATTTGAAATTGTAAGATCTCACTTATTACTCTTATTATTTCCCCCCAGTACTGCCTAGCTACCTCACACGTCCACCACATATGATACAGGGAACCCTCATGTTTTTTACATTTCCAGCATTTATTAGAGGTGTTCAAATTCCCTAGCGCAATCTTCTTTGGTGTCATGTACCAACGATAAATCATTTTGTAAATGTTCTCTTTGATATTAGTACACGTCGTAGTCTTCATTGTAGTCTTCCACAAGTATTCCCATGCCTCCATTGTTATTTCTTTATTAAAATTTATGGCCCACTTCACCATTTGTACTTTAACTGTTTCATCTTCAGTATACCATTTCAACAGTACTTGGTATACCTTAGAAATTTCCTTCTTGTCATCTTTTAAAAGTGTCTGCTCTAGTTCCGAATTCTCTGTTCTTATGCCTCCCTTTGCAGAGTCCGAATTGTAAAGATCTCTGATCTGTCTATACTGAAACCAGTCATAATTTGGTAATAACTCGTCCTGTGTCTTTATTTTAAGTTTGGAAGATTCTATTCGGGTTATCTCCTTGTAAGTTAAACACTGTTGCTCAGTATCGACAGCTCTCGGATCTATTACCTCATATGGAACCCCCCACAGGGGGGTTCCTTCTTGTAAATAGTCTCTGTACTTCTTCCAGGTTGCATATAGGCTTCTCCGTATATAATGATGTAAGAACATCGAATTCACTTTTACTTTATCATACCATAGATATGCATGCCATCCAAATATTTTTTTATATCCCTCTAGGGCCAATAATTTCTTATTCTTCAGCGTCATCCCATCTTTCAACCACACTAGGCAGATTGCGTCGTAATAAAGTCTTAGATTGGGCAGTTGCATTCCGCCTCTTTCTTTTGCATCTTATAGAACTTTCATTTTCACTCGAGGCTTCTTGCCTGCCCAGACAAAATCTGATATTTTCCTCTGCCATTTTTCAAACTGCTTAGAGTCCCGAATAATTGGTATTGTCTGCAGCAAAAACATTACTCTTGGTAACACATTCATCTTAACTGCTGCAATCCTTCCCAACCATGACAAATTCAATCTATTCCATTTAATCAGATCTCGCTCTATCTGAGTCCATAATTTTTCATAGTTATTTTTGAATAGATCTATATTCTTAGCCGTCAGTTCAATTCCCAAATATTTCACCTTACTTGTTACTTCGCAATCTGTTATTTCCATTAGCAATTGTTGTTTTTGCTTAGTCATATTTTTACATAATATCTTTGACTTCTTTTTATTAATATAAAAACCTGCCAAATCTCCAAACTCCTTGATCTTGTCTATCACTTTTGGCATATTCTCCATTGGGTCCTCTACAATTAACATTATATCGTCCGCAAATGCTCTGACCTTATAAGAAAAATCCTTTATTTTTATTCCCTGAATTTCTTCGTCTTGTCGTATTTGTATCATCAGGATCTCCAATACCAAAATGAATAACAGCGGAGACAACGGGCAACCTTGTCTTGTTCCTTTGCTTATAGTCAGTTTCTTAGTCGTCTCGTCGTTCACTACAATTGCTGCATTCTGGTCTCTGTAAATTTCCTTAATTGCTCTTATGAATCTTTCTCCCATTTGTAGCTTTTCCATAGTGGCAAACATAAAGTCCCAGTTTAAATTGTCAAACGCTTTTTCAGCATCAACAAAGAAGAAACCAACCTCTTTATCACAACGCTTGTCGTAGTATTCAATAGCGTTAATCACTGTCCTTAAATTGTCTCTAATTTGTCTATCTGGCAAAAAGCCTGCTTGTTCCTCCTCAATAACTTCCGAAAGCCATCCCTTCACTCTCTCCGCCAGTATCTTCGCAAAAATTTTATAGTCATTATTAAGTAACGATATAGGTCGGTAGTTTTTCACATTAGTCAGATCTTGACCCTCTTTGGGGATCAATGATATGTTAGCTTCGTTCCAAGTATCTGGAGTCCGTTGATCCTTTAAAACTCCATTGATCACCTCTTTTAGGAATGGTGCCAGTTCATTGGCCATTACCTTATAGAATTTAGCTGTAAGTCCATCTGGCCCTGGCGCCTTTCCCAAATTTGTTGACTGTATTGCCTTTCTTATTTCCTCATCCGTTACTTCATTATTCAATCTATCTCTCCAAGCTTCCGAAATTACTGGGAGTTTCATTTTATCCAAGTATGTCGCTATTAATTCTTTGTTCACCTCTTTCTTGTTGTACAATTTAGCATAAAATTTGTAGAAGGCTCTACTAATGGCTGTCTGTTCCAAATATGTTTTATTATCTTCACATATTTTATTTATAGTTTTCTTTTCCTTTCTTTTTTTCAGTTGCCATGCCAGGTATTTCCCAGGTTTATTTGCACCTTCAAACGCTTTTTGATTCAGTCTTTTAAAATTCCACTCCAATTCTTTGTTATTCATTGCTGTCAGCTGTTCTTGAAGTATTTTAATGTCCTGATAAATTTTCTTTTTCCCTGGTCTCTTCTTTAACTGTGTTTCTTTAACTTTTATTTTTTCCACAATCTCCTGTCTCTTCTCTTCTTTCTTTTTTCTGGCTCTACCATTTAAGTCCATTAGTATGCCCCTAATTACCGCCTTGTAGGTATCCCAAACCTTGTTGGTTGGTACTTCTTTATTCATGTTATATTGTATGAAGAATTTTGTCTCTCTTCTCAACATTTCCAAGTTCTCTCCCTCTTGTAACAAATCCTCATTTATTCTCCATCCTTTCCTTTTTCTCCTTCTCCCCAATTTCCACATGATTGGATTATGATCTGAGCCTACCATCGGCATTATTTCCACCTCCTTAGTCCATAACACTAAGTCTTTTGAGGCCCAGATCATGTCGATTCTCGATAGTGTAGAATGCCTTGCAGAAAAGAACGTAAATTGTCTACTTTTAGGGTTTTGTCTTCTCTAAAGTCTCCTGTTGTATCAATTCAAAAAAAAGCTTTGGTTAACAGTCCTCTTTTCTTTTGTGCCGTTGATGATTTTTTGTCTAGTTCCAAATTTGTCACTCCATTGAAGTCTCCAGCAAGAATTATCTGGTCATATGAAAGTTCATCTAGTTGCCTCCTCAAATCCTCAAAGAAGCTTTCTTTTGCTCCGTTAGGTGCATAAACTCCTACTACCAGCACTCTCTTTAAATTCCATATACATTCCACTGCTATAAATCTGGCTTCCACATCTTTCATTACAAATTTTGGCTGCAGCTCCTCTTTTATATACAACACCACTCCTCTTTTTTTCTTATTGGAGGCTGCTGCAAAATCATTACCCAATTTTTTCAGTTTCAAATATTTTACATCTTGTTTTCTAATATGGGTCTCTTGCAAACATACAATATCACATTTTTGTTTTAATAGCCAGTGGAAAATGCTTTTTCTCTTGTTTGGTGAATTTAGTCCATTTACATTCCAAGATAAAACTTTACATTCCATATTCATAGTCTTGTTGCTGGTAAGTCTTTTTCATTGTCCCTTAAGAATCGCTCCATCTCTCGCTCAGATCTGATACACTTTTTAGCCCCTCCAAATTCAAAGGACACACCTTCTGGTAATTCCCATCTATACCTGATTTTCGTGTCCTTCAGAATCTGAATTAGTGCTTTGTATTTTTTCCGATCTAGTAACACCGATCTGGGTAGTTCCTTCATGATGATAATCGTCTTGCCATCAATCTCCAATGGATCTTGAAACTGTTTAGTCACAATCTTCTCTTTCATATTTTGAGTCGTGAACTGCACAATCACGTCTCTTGGTAATTTCCTCTGGGTCGCGATTCTTGAATTTACACGATATACCACATCAAGGATAGCCACAACTTCCTCCTCCTCCTTTCCCAGGTATTCAGCTAACACCTCAGTCATCTGTTCTTGCGCTGTCTTTCCTTCCACTTCCGGCAAGCCGCGAAATCTCAGCTGCTTCTCCATGTGTTTACTTTCCGCAACCGCCATTCTTCCCCTCATCAGTCTCATCTCTGTTTGTTGCGTGTCAGCTAAGTTCTCCACCGCACCTTCCACTACTTTGACTCTCTGCTGTGTCCCTTGCAGTTCGTTTTGTATTATTTCCATACCTTTCTTCACTTCTGACAGCTCAGTTTTCACTGTCTGTTTAACCTCTTTAATCAGCTCCAGTTTCGTGTCCTTAAGTTCTTTAATCACTTCTAAAAGTTTTTTATCCAAGTTTTCTATTGCCGATTGCCACTCTTTTTTCAACATCGTGGGGCTTGCTTTAGCTCGCTCCCACGAGTCCGCTCTCTTCCTTAACTCCGTGGCGTAAAATTTAGTGTCTTTTTAAATTCAAATGTCCCGGTCTTCTTGCAGAAAAAAAAAGGCTTTTAAAAAGTCCAAAATGTCGGGCGTCTTTTCTCTATGGTTTTTCTATGATTTTTGTAATCCAAAATGGCTTATTTCCTCTTCCGCTGAAGCCGCGACCCTTCCCCTTTCAAAGATGGCGATTCCTTTCTTCCTGCCCTTCGGCAAGGGCCGCTTCTCTCCAGCAACTCTATTGTTATTACGTACTTCCTGTTTCCCGACTTCCCACAGTAGCTCTCGCGATGGTAGATTTTTCTCACAGCTCCGTAACCGCAAGTATTCAAAACAATAGTCCAATTTCTTTAATAACTCCTTAAACTTAGTCTCTTTTCTTATGCAACTCTTGCCAAGTCTTCCCCTCCTTTTTACTAGCCTGTTGCAGTTTGAAAATCTACTTTAATTCTTCTTTACTTTTTACAATCTGTCCCGTATCAGAAGATAGTGATCTTTACCTTCTCATTCACTTTCCTTGGGTTGTAATCGCTGTTTCAATCTTAATTTCTCCTCTCCACTTCTTTCCCCTTTTGAAGCTTGGGTACGTAGGTCTTATGCCAACCGCATTGGCCCCGAATCTGCCGCAGAGATCTTAGCCGACCTGTCACAGGGTGGGACCTCAAGGGTCGGGAGGGGGCCCGTTGTGCAGAGCCCCCCCTCGCCCGAGATCAACGCACCCTGAGGTCTTGAGCGTTCTTTGCCTGCTCTCCGCCTGAGAGCAGTCGGCCGCGGGCTAAATTTCCCCCGCCGGCCGCTTAAAACGGCAGTCCGGTCAGCTCCGCGAATGGAGCTGCTTCAGACCTCCATGAATCCCAAACCGGAAGTCGCAAATTGTTTGGGCTTCTCCATGGTCTCTTCATTACATATGTAGGAGCTAATGTGTTGCAGTTGCAACTTGCCACTGGTGTAAGCTGTATGTCTGGGAGAATCCTTACTCTTACTGGCATATGATTGAACTTACTGTTGCAGTTCTCTGGTCCTGTCTAGAGATGGGCACGAACAGCAATACGAACTAAAAAAAGCCAACAGCCCAATCAGCTGTTTGCGAACAAGCTGTTTGTGAGGCCCCATTCTAAAAGAACAGGTGTTCGTTGCAAGCCTCGTTTGTTGCTGTTCGTTGCTGTTCATCAAGCCAGACAAACTAGCACCTGCAATCAATTCCCTTGGCAACCGGAGGCAGGGGTTGCCTGAACTCTGTCTGAACACCTGCTGTTGCCCTGGAAACCAAAATCTAAGCCCAATTTAGCTTGATAGGCAGTTCTTCCTTTCAAGTGTGGAGCTCCAAATTTGTTACAAGGAAGCAAAGAGCAGGGGGGAGGGGGGCTCCCAGCTCTGGTTTTGCAGACAGTGAGGGAGAGACAGTTGCTGTTGGCATTTTGAGAGAGAGACAGGGCGAGTGCATTGGAGCTTGAATTTTCTTTGCGTGTGGTGGGATAGGAATCTACCTCTTCAAGTTCCAGGGCTGCTGCCAGGCTCTGGGCCAAACTATTATTTATTATTGGTACCTTTCCTGCTGCCTGCTCAGGTAGGGTTTCTGGGAGTGGTGTGGTCGGGATCTTGATGGCTGGAGGAGAGGTCATGTTCATCACTGTTCGTTTTTCGTGGATGGCAACGAACAACAAACACCATGTTCAGTTTTTTTCCTATTCGTGCCCATGTCTAGTCCTGCCCTTATAATGCCCTATCTTTGCCACATTTGATTCATACAAGACCATGCATAGTAGAGTTGAACTTTCCTGGGATGATGCACAAGGCCAGCAGCATGATTCTGAAAATCACACTAGTGCGACAGTACTTGGATCTGATCATGTTACTTTTTGACTTGCATTACGAGTTGCCTGAATTTTAGGAGCATACGTTCAAGTTTGTGAAAAGGTGCAGATTTTCAGTATGTGCTGCCACACCCTTGCATTTTTTCTGAATGATTTAGAGATTAAGTTCCGTTTTGCAGCAGTAAATGGCTTTATGTAGAGGGCTGTCTCCTACCAACACTTCCACATAGTGAAAAACAGCCATGAATTACTCATCAAGGTCAAATTGAGGTTCTTTCCCAATATTGATGTTTTAGAATTTGCTACTTAGTTTTTAAAAGTGTAAACAGCTTTTTTCCAGCTTCCTTGCTTATTGTTAATTCTGCCCGTTTAAGAGAAGAACCTTATGTTCTGCTTTCAAAAATATTATGTTCTTTGTGTATCTCCTTAAAATATTTTGAATAGTTTCGCTGGGCTGTAGCCCCATATTTTCCAAAAGAGTGTGCTGTGAAAGACAATTTCATTTAATAGTCAAAGGGTTTATTTGAATCCAGACGTCCCACACACAGAGTAGGTTACCCACTGAGATTTCATGGGTTTAGCCTTCCTTCTTCCAATTAGATGCTAGGGGCAGATAATTCCAACTCATCTCCTGATAACATATCGAGAACTGTGACTCTCACAGAGACAATGGGATGGGCTCTTCAACGGACTGGCAGTGTTACAGTCTCAGAAGTAATTTTTTCCACATGTAAGTGAACTGCATCTCCAATTATAATTCAGAAAAAAATATTGTCATGCCTAGCAGAAGAATGGAAAATGATTCTGTAGTCTAATGCTCTTTTATAAAGTAGACAGAATTACATAATTATTTTTGGTCTAAATTTATAAGGCATGTCAGATATTATTTTGAGAGGGAATAGTTGAAGCATGGCAGTAATTGGAAGCAAGCAAAACATAAGTGTGAAATGAGCCTGTCAGTTTCAGTTGCAGTATTCTGAACCAAAGATATTCTGTACTTTAAAAGTTTGAATTTTGCTTTTGAAATAATTAACACATTTCATTCTGATCATGAGACTTGTGCTTTGGAGTATGGTTACAAACTGATAAAATCAGGGTGTGGGAAAGCCGGAGGAAAAGGAAGACTATATGGAAGGCCGCTGGAATCCCTGCCTTAGTTCCTTTCGGTTTAGGGCCGGAAACTGGCTTTTTCAAACTTATGATTTAACCTCTCAACATAAAAGGTGAAAATTACAGTAAAGCAAATGAGTGGTTGTGTGAGTGGTTGTATCGGCAACATTTGAGGTACACACAGACTGTGGCTTGGATCCAGTGATGCACGAATGATAACATAAATGGAATTAATGCCGTTCTGTTTGTGCAAGCTCTTGTATAACACCTAGCACTTTTCTCCATATATATGTGTGTCCCAGAGATTAGTTGAACAAAATATTGTACAAACAGAAATGCAAGTGGGGATACAGTGTTTGATTTAGCACAAGTGCCTACTTTGGTCTTTTTCCTGCATTTCTGCTTGTGCAAAAACTCTTGTGCAAGCAGAAAATACCCTGCCCTTTCCCCCTGTGGGAACCCAAGGTGGTTTATCCTCACAACAACCCTGTGTGGTATTTTAGGTTGAGTGTGACTGGCCCAGCAAGCTTCTGTGGCAGAGAAGGGATTTGAACTTGGTTCTCCCAGATCCTAGTCTGACCCTCTAACATCACAAAATAACAACAACAACAATATTCGATTTATATACCACCCTTCAAGACAATGCCTACTCAGAGCAGTTTACAAAGTGTGTTGTTATTACCCTCACAACAATCACCCTATGAGGTGGAAGGGGCTGAGAGAGCTCTGAAAGATCTGTGACTGAGCCAAGGTCACCCAGTGGGCTTCAAGTGAAGGAACGGGGAATCAAACCCAGTTCTCCAGATTAGAGTCCCGCCACTCTTAACCACTATACTACACTGGCTCTCTATACCATGCAGGGTCTCTCCAGTTACATTTCCTGTTTAACTACCAAAAGTAGGAATGGTTGTTCTCTGTCCTTAAACATTGTTATAATGGAAGTCAAATTATCAGCTTTTCTCATGGAATTCCTGTTGGATTTGAGAGACCATGAGTGTAATACTGATTTCTGAAGCTTTGGACATCATTGAAGACTGAACAAAACCTTGTCAAGTTAAAAAGTGTCTATAGATGTCAGTGCTTCTGCACTGGCAAGAGTGTCTCACTGGGGATTTTCCTCACTTGCAGGTGCGGTGCTCGTCACAAAGCCTGTTTGACTACCTGAAGGGAATTCAGAGCAACGTGAATGCCTTGAGCAGCTTTTGTGAGATGTTGCTGCAGGTCTTTGAGGACAACCTGCTAAATGACAGGTAATCGTGCTCTCACTCTCTCTATCTCTTTTGAAGGGCTCGTTAAACAAATGGCACTAATTGAGATACCCTTGATAGAGTGGAGTGTTTTACCTGTAGTCATGTATATTTACTAGAATTTCATTTTCTTTCGTCTGATCTTGACATTGAGCCATGGTTATGAAAATACTTAATGATGCTCTGACAGTTTTTCCGGTTTCACCAGACATGAGAGAGAGAGAGAAGTGCACAAACCAAGCTATAGGCTTGGAAATATTTTGTGTACTGGTTATTTGTATTCTCATATGAGATAATGCCAAGATCTCACAGAAACTTACATAAATTGTTGAACATACAGGAAAGTGAACTTGTGTACTTAAGCTATAAAGGCTCTGCTGAATTGTTAACATAGCTGCTAGATGACAATCCTATTTTTTTTGCCTTGTGGAGAGACGTGACATTGTACCTTTCTGTATAATCCCAGCAGCTTTGGATTGTTCCAGCATTCGTATTGCTTCACATTCTGAAATTGCTTGTAGTGCAGCAGCCAGAAAATGATTGGAGGCACACACTCATTTGTAACATGGGAATGCTCAGATGTGTGTCTGAGATGTGTAAAAGGCAGAGAGGAATCTAGAAGCTCTGCCAAACTCTGTTTCAGACTCTTACCTGACTATTCCCTGGAGCTAAAGTGGCTGAAGCTTGAACTTTTGTACTTTGCTTTGCTTTCTAAATCTACTTGAGGGCTGAGGTGAGTAATTCACTATTTGAGCCTAGAAAATTAATTCTTACAAGGCAAAAATTAAATTGGCAGAATGGATTTTTCCAATTAGCATTAAAGTTACCAAGGAAGGAAAATAAAGGAAATTTTCATTTTTTGGCGACTGACCACTTTAAAAAATAACATTGTAAAAGATCAGTTACTGTGGAGAAGTTTAAGTAAAATCATTCTTAACACCCATTTCTCTCCTTGTTAAACGGAAGTCAGACCTCTGTTGATAATTGCACTATAGGGTTAGAAGACTAACCAAACCAGCATCTAAACCAAACTAGAGAGGTATATAATTCTCTGTATCAGGAAAATTCGAACAGATTAATTCACAATAAAATGCAACATGTGGATATCCAGGTTATGTTTGGGGCCACCCATGGCAACTAATGGATCTGACTAGTTCTCAGAATGACCTAGGAGATACTCAGATCTCAACAAACAGCTTTGCTGATGCTGCAGGGAGACCATGGAATGAGAAACTTCTGGAAGCTGTTGAAATGGTTGCCCTCCGTCATCCACTCCCATCCTCTAGACAAAACCCAGTGCCTTGGTTTAATACCGAGCTAAGTGACTTGGAGGGCTGGAAGACGCCTAGAACAACATTGGTGGGAAATTCAAACTAAATTCTATAGATAAGCCTATAGAGTTTATTGAAAGACATATGAGGCAGCAGTGAAGGCTGCAAAAATTCTGCTTCACTGCTGTCATAGCATCAGCTAATTTGCACCCAGCTTAATTGTTCAAAGTAGCTTGGCACCTGCTGACCCAATGTCTGAACCTCTGAATTCACAGGAACTAATGATTTGCTGTGACGACTTTGCAAAGTTCTTTGCTGACAAAATCTCAAATACATTCTGATTTGGATGCTGGTTGTAATACATGTCAGGGCTTGCCACCGCTGCCACTGGGCGTGGCACTGGGCGGTCTGCTCCTGACGTCATAGGGGGGCCAGGGATTCTGCAGGACCCTGCTCTGTGGAAGGAGGGGCGGTATACCTCACCCAGACTCCCTCTCAGTCCACTCGCTGGCCTGCTCAACCTGGCCTGCTTACCCTCTGCGTCCTCTTTCACCTCCTCCTCCCAGAGCTCTCCTCCAAACCTCCACACTTGCATCGCACCGCTCTTGCTCCACATCATCACTCCCTACTCACACCCACCACCACAGGGCTCTTCCCAGCCAGCTTTTATAGGGCTTCCTTCTACTGTCCCACCCCTCTTCCAGCCTGGTCTTGGGCTGCACCAAGCAGTTGCAGCTGGGGTAGCTGATCTGGCCCCACTGACCAGCACCAGCTGTGCCTTGTTCCCTGGCTGCCCAGCCTCCCTGCCTTGGCTGATTGCTGCAGGCCTGTCCAGCTGCAGTCCCCTGGCTAGCAGCCCGGCCTGCTTGGCTGAGCTGATGGCTGAAGGTGGGTCCAGCTGCGGCTCCTTGGCTGGTTGCCCAGGGCTTCCTGCAGAGTGCCTCCAATAGCCCCACCTGGAGTGGCTTGGCTTTTGGCAACTCCTGGGCCAGGCTACTATTTTCTAGCTGGGGCGTGGCTTTGGGTTGTTGGGGCTGCTGCTGCTTCTCCTCCTCAGGTAAGGTTTTTGGGTGGGTGACTGCTGGGCCCCCAATCCCTCTGCCCTTGCCCCCTTCTGCCTTGCTTAGTCCCCTTTCCTTCCCCAGGGGAGTGGGACTCGCTGGCCTCCTTCTGTCTCCCCCTGCCTCCTGAGGCCCTGGGCCTTTGCCCCTTGCCCCTGGCACAGGCAGGTTCTGGCTCCATTTGCCCATGGGAGGGGTTGACCTGCTGTCCCCCGGCTGCCCCCTCTGCTTGCCAGTCAGACCGGTTGACCTACTGTCTGCTGGCTGACCAGTTGACCTGCTGGCTGCTGGCTGCCCCCTCTGTTTGCCCGACGGCCCGGCTGACCTGCTATTCCCTCTTGTCAAGTCTGGGGGCTGGGGCTCAGACCCCGGACACACCCCCCCACTTGGCTTTGAGTTGTGGGGGTCCGGTTCAGCCTCGAACATGCGGGACATGAAGTCCGCGTCCACATGCCGTGCCCCCTGGCGGTATTTGATGGTGAATTGGAAGGGTAGGAGGGAGAGGTACCACCGCAGCACCCTGGGGTTGTGCGCCTTCATGCGATGGAGCCACTGCAGGGGTGCATGGTCTGTCAGCAGTACAAAGGGGTTGTTGGCCAGGTAGTACTGCAGGGCCCCCACCGCCCACTTGACTGCTAGGGCCTCCCGCTCCACCGTGGCATAGCGCTTCTCGGCGGGCTGGAGCTTCCGGCTTAGGAACAGAATTGGGACATCCACGCCATCCCGCTCCTGGGTCAGCACAGCCCCAAGGCCGGTGTCCGAGGCGTCTGTGGCCAGTGTGAAGGGCTGGTCAAAGTCCGGGTTCCATAGGGCCGTGGCATTGGAGAGGGCTAACCGCAGGTCCTTAAAAGCTGCCTCTAGTTCTGGGGTCCACCGGACTTGGTTGGGCAGCCCCTTCCTTAAGCTGTCCGTCAGGGGCGCCGCTCGGGAGGCAAAGTGGGGGATGAACCGCCCGTAATACCCCAGCAGTCCTAGGAATCGCCGAACCTGCTTCTTGGTCTTGGGCTGTGGGGCGTCGGCTATTGAGGCCACCTTGTCCGGTGGTGGCCTGACTCGTCCTCCCCCGACCACAAAGCCCAGGTATTGGAGTTCCTGGAACCCCAGGTGGCTCTTTTTTGGGTTCGCCCTTAGTCCAGCTCGTTGGAGGGCCCTTAAGACGGCTTCCAGGTGTTGGAGGTGGGTGGGCCAGTCGGGGCTGAAGATAATAATATCATCAATGTACGCCATGGCGTACGCCCGGCACTCTCCCAGCACCTGGTCCACCAGCCGCTGAAAGGTGGCTGCTGCCCCATGCAGGCCAAACGGCATCTTCTTGAATTGGAAGAGGCCTTGGGGGGTGGCAAAGGCCGTCTTCTCCCGGTCCTCCGGCCGTACGGGCACCTGCCAGTAGCCCTTTGTTAAGTCCAGGGCCGACAGGTAGCGGGCGGACCCCAGGTGGTCCACCAGCACGTCTGCTCGGGGCATGGGGTAGGCGTCGAACTGGGCCACCTTATTCAGTTCACGATAGTCAATGCAAAACCGGGTGGTCCCATCTGGCTTGGGCACCAGGACTATCGGGCTCCTCCAGGCACTTCGTGAGGGTTCGATTACACCCAGCCGGAGCATCTCGTTTGTCTCCTTCTCCACTGCCTCCCACCGCTTCCTGGGGATGGGGCGCCAGGTAGCCCGGGCTGTCTGCTCCGGGCTGGTCGGGATGGCATGTTGAATCAGGCTGGTGCTGCCCGGCCTGCGGGAGAAGACCCCGGTAACCCGTGCACAGAGGTCTCGTAGCTGGGCCCGTTGAGCTGGATCGAGCTGGGGGTCTACCTTGGGCTCCTCGAACTCCGGGGCTTCGGAGGTCCATGGCAGCTCACTGTCAGGAAGCTCCAACGGGTCCTCGGCCACGCCACACTCCTCTTCTGGGCGCTCATGCCACCGCTTCAGGAGATTCACGTGCAGGGTCCTCCGCCGACGCCGGCCAACCCCACACTGGACTTCGTAAGTAGTGGGGCCCAGCACCCTCCGAATCGGGTAGGGGCCCCTCCATGGGTCCCCTTCCTCTCTGGGGAATACCGAGTGGTGCACCAGGACCTTCTCTCCCGCCTGGAAGGCCCTCATCCGTGCACCCCGGTCGTAGGTGGCTTTCTGCTTCGCCTGGGTGCGAGTCAGTCTGCGGTTCGCCTCGGCTTGAGACTGTTGCACCCGGTTACGGAGTTGGCTTATGTACTCCCGTGCGGTGGGCGCAGGGCTGCTGGCCTGGGGCGCCCAGCGTTCTGTCAGCCGGGAGAGCATCCCTCTTGGCTTGCGCCCATACAGCAGCTCGAACGGGCTGAAGCCAGTGGAGGCCTGCGGGGTCTCCCTGAGGGCAAACATGAGTGGGTCGATGTACAGGTCCCACTGATGAGGCTTCTCCCGTGTCATCTTCTTCAGGGCCTCTTTGATGGTCTGGTTCAGCCGCTCTGCCAAACCGTCTGTCTGAGGGTGGTAAGCCGAGGTGAACACCTGCCGGATCCCCAAACTCTGGCAGAGTTGGCGCATGGCGGTGGCACGGAACGGGCCTCCTCGATCTGTCAAGATTTCATCCGGCAGCCCCACCATCGCGAAGAACTTGGACAATGCCCGGACCACCCCCGGGGTCTGCATGGTCCTCAGCGGGATGACCTCAGGGAACCGTGTGGCGTAGTCCACAATCACCAGGGCAAAGCGGTGGCCCCGGGGTGTGCGTGGCAGCGGTCCGATGAAGTCCATCGCGATGCGTTGGAAGGGCGTCCCCATGACGGGTAGTGGGGAGAGGGGGGCCTTCGGTGGGCGGCGGGCTGCCACCCGCTGGCAGGTGGGACACGAGCGGCAGTGGGCCTTCACGTCGGCATTCACGGAGGGCCAGTAGAACTGCTCAAGGATCTTCTTCAGGGTCTTGTGGTGCCCCAGATGCCCGGCCCACGCATGCTCATGGGCCGTGCGGAGGACTTCGGCCCGGTAGGCAGTCGGCACCAATAGCTGGCGGACCTCCCCCTGGCCACTTGGGGCGCGAGCTATGCGAACCCAAACCCCTCCTTGCTTCTCGATGCGCGGGAGCCGTTGGGACCTCCGCTCATCCCGCACTAGCTCCTCCTCACGAGCTGCCGTCTCTCGTAAGCGCTGCAAGGACTCATCTGCCCCTTGGGCGTCACAGAATGGGCGATCGGCCGGGGGCCCAGCTGGGTCTCCAGTCCGTGGTTCTGCCCCTGGTCTAGTAGAGGGACCCTCTCCCGGGTCGTCGGCCTCCTCCACTTGCAGAGCGGTGGCAACTTGGGGGTCTGTCAATTCCCCTGCTGCCTTCAGCCGAGACCCGGCTATCCCTGGGGTGTCTCCTCCCAATTTCTTCGCTGCCTGCTGGAGGAGCCTGAAGAACCCCGGGGCATCTCTTCCCAGCAGCATTGGCACGGGTAGGTGAGCTAACTGGGCAACTTCCATTTGGTGGCGGACCCCTAGGTACTCTATCGTGATTAGGGCCGTAGGGTACGGCTGGGTGCGGCCCATCACATCCGTCACCGGGATCCAGCGGTGCACTGGGGTAGCAGCTGGGAGGAGCTGGGGCCGAATTGCTGAGACTGCACTCCCAGTGTCTAACAGGGCTTGTAGGATCAGCCGGCCTATCTTCACGGTGGCGCATAGACTCTGCACCTGCTTGCCAGGCGGTGGGTTATTTTCCCAAACGAGGGCACAAACCCTTGGCAAGGCCTCCGTGAGCGCGCCGGCTTGCAACCGCAGCTCCGCTGTCTGTGCTAGTTCCACTGGAGCGGCTGGGTAGGCTGCCTCCAGCTTTCCCCACATCCTATCCTGGCGTTCCTCCAGCCACAGTCCAAGCTCCGCTGGGGTGGCGGCCTTGGGAGGCCGCCCCTTGACTGGCGCCTGCGTTGGAACGTCTCTCCCCGTACGGGCCACCAACTTGTCAGGGCTTGCCACCGCTGCCACTGGGCGTGGCACTGGGCGGTCTGCTCCTGACGTCATAGGGGGGCCAGGGATTCTGCAGGACCCTGCTCTGTGGAAGGAGGGGCGGTATACCTCACCCAGACTCCCTCTCAGTCCACTCGCTGGCCTGCTCAACCTGGCCTGCTTACCCTCTGCGTCCTCTTTCACCTCCTCCTCCCAGAGCTCTCCTCCAAACCTCCACGCTTGCATCGCACCGCTCTTGCTCCACATCATCTCTCCCTACTCACACCCACCACCACAGGGCTCTTCCCAGCCAGCTTTTATAGGGCTTCCTTCTACTGTCCCACCCCTCTTCCAGCCTGGTCTTGGGCTGCACCAAGCAGTTGCAGCTGGGGTAGCTGATCTGGCCCCACTGACCAGCACCAGCTGTGCCTTGTTCCCTGGCTGCCCAGCCTCCCTGCCTTGGCTGATTGCTGCAGGCCTGTCCAGCTGCAGTCCCCTGGCTAGCAGCCCGGCCTGCTTGGCTGAGCTGATGGCTGAAGGTGGGTCCAGCTGCGGCTCCTTGGCTGGTTGCCCAGGGCTTCCTGCAGAGTGCCTCCAATAGCCCCACCTGGAGTGGCTTGGCTTTTGGCAACTCCTGGGCCAGGCTACTATTTTCTAGCTGGGGCGTGGCTTTGGGTTGTTGGGGCTGCTGCTGCTTCTCCTCCTCAGGTAAGGTTTTTGGGTGGGTGACTGCTGGGCCCCCAATCCCTCTGCCCTTGCCCCCTTCTGCCTTGCTTAGTCCCCTTTCCTTCCCCAGGGGAGTGGGACTCGCTGGCCTCCTTCTGTCTCCCCCTGCCTCCTGAGGCCCTGGGCCTTTGCCCCTTGCCCCTGGCACAGGCAGGTTCTGGCTCCATTTGCCCATGGGAGGGGTTGACCTGCTGTCCCCCGGCTGCCCCCTCTGCTTGCCAGTCAGACCGGTTGACCTACTGTCTGCTGGCTGACCAGTTGACCTGCTGGCTGCTGGCTGCCCCCTCTGTTTGCCCGACGGCCCGGCTGACCTGCTATTCCCTCTTGTCAAGTCTGGGGGCTGGGGCTCAGACCCCGGACAATACAGTGGTAACACTTGAAAAAATACATCATCCAACCCATTTATAGATTGTTTTGCTCTTTCAACTGATCAGTTTTAACTGCAGTGGATGCTGACAGGATCTTAGGATCTGTGAAGAGTTTTATTTAAGCTCAGTTTGCGACTGGCGGGCAAGCAGGTAAACCGCTGGGAGATTGTCTGCCACAAGCGGGTACCTGGGATCCCTTGTTGGCACAATTAAGGATCCCATTTCCCCAGTAGGGGTGAGGGATTCCCCGCTCCCAGTCTCTGCCCCCTCTCTCCTGGCTAGCAGGGAGGAAAGGCACGGGGAACTGGCCTGAGAGGCAAGGAACCTCCAGGTCAAGTATGCAGTGGACACGAGGATGTCACTTCCTCAAATGATGTCATTGCGCCTGGTGGCAGGCAATCTTCCACACTTCACATAGGCCAATTTCGGAATAGAGAATAATGATAGAAGCAAAGTTAAGACGTTTGCTGAGCGAGTAGGCAGGTACCCAGAGTATTACTATGGATAATAATTTATCACATAAGACACCTGAGCATTTATTTCTGATTCATTGATAGCTACACCTAGTTACTGCCCTACAAATTTCCACATTCTTGATGCTGGTGTCCTGACCTTGGAATGAAATAATGTAGCCTAGTATATATTTATTCCATAATGCTTGTGGACAGAGCTAGATGTGGTGTCAGCCAATATGTGATTCTAATATCATATCACAGGGATCACATACAGAAGAAGATTGGTGGGAAGGCAGGAAGGGTGTTACATTTCTGCCAGTTCTTCCCTGAAAGTGCCCTGTTCCTCCCCCCGCCCCCCTTGCCAAATCTGGGTTTACTTTTGAGCCCAACTCAGGAGGGAAATTATAAACTACTATGGAGGGAGCAGTGGGAGAACAGATGCTTGCAGGGAGATTTGGTAAGCAGGGAACGGTGTAATCAATCACTCTTTCCTAATATCATCATTTTAGTATTATAACAGAAGCGGAGAGTTGGGAGCCCTGTGTTAACCCTGCGATGTCTAGTTGTGCTCTGCAAATGCTCTTAGCAATCACTCAGTAGGAGTGTTGGGGGATGAAAATGTTCATGTGGGTGATTGTAAACTTGTGTTAAGTAGACCATCTATTATCATCAGTCTACTGTTGTGGCTGTCCCCTACTAAATAGGTAGGATATGGAGACAGCCCTGGGTGCGCTCTGTGTTGATCTGATCTTAATCCAGTTTTGTTTATTTGACAGTTAAATGTGAAATTGGGCAAGAGTTTTCCGTTTTTATCTGCCCTCTGTATGTCCCAGTGAAAGCTGTGCCAAACAGTGCATTGTATCTTATGTGATTTCCTCACTAGGGTGTCTGTACCTCTCCTGAAGATGCTGGACCAGATATTGGCCAATGGATGCTTTGACATCTTTGTAGCTGAAGAAAAGTAAGTGCTTATTAGTGGGGGTTGGGTTCCCCCCTTGCTGGAATACCTTCAAAGAAAGAATTGCATTCTACCTCAATCTATATTGCTTGCAGTGGAGACTATTGGAATTCATATCACATTTTCCTTATCTTGACATAAAGTTTATCTTTTGTTTTGACACCTCCTTAGCAGACCCAAGAACTGAGTTGTCACTCCTTTTTTGCAGCCCATAAAGTAAACAAGATTTCTGCAAATCTTCTACAGTTGGTGGTACCATAACATTAGATTTGGCAGCAGCATCTGAAATATGATGTAAAGCTGGGCCTTTAAGGGCAGAATTACATATCTGTAGCTTTATAATCTTTTTAACCATTTCTTTTAACAGAATGCAGTTGCTAGGGCTGTGATTTAGAAAGAAAACCAGCATGGGAAGAGAAGGACAATTTAACCCTTTCCCCTTACACTTTTTTCTCACTGAAAATCATTCCCACTCTCAGCTAGATGAGGCTGGATAAATATTTCATGAACTATGTGGTAAGAATGTCCCAATTTGGGGCAACTTCCTCAAAAGTAGCCAGGAAAATGTGTGGATTGTCTCCTACCAGCTATGAAGTAAAATATTTAGGCATCACCTTTGGAGGATTTAGACGCTCTACTTTGATTCTTTCGTTCAGGCAGGTTTTCCCACCAAATATTCTCACATTTCAGCTTATCCCTCTGAAGACTTCATTTCCCTGCCTCAAATCTAAGCTTCTCTGTTTGTTTTTATCTGTTGCTTCCTCTCGCACTCCAATTTATTTTCTAAAGCCTTAATTTTTATTTCCTCAGCTCTGTTTCTGTTTTTAACTGTTGCTCCCTCATACTCCAATTTCTTTTCCTCAAGCCCAAGTTACCAAGTTTATTGATTACGGGCTGCGACCAGCATAAGCAGGACATTAAACCGGTTTAAAAGTTCAAATGGAATTAAATATAGGAGAAGGCAATAAATAGATATACAGATATAAAAGTAGAGGTAAAACATGCCATAGGTTAATTATTTACAGAGTTAGAGCATGTTCAGACTGCCATATGTGTTTATGGCATTTATAGACCTGGGCACAAAATCTCACTACCTGGCATGTTGTCTGATGATTCCTGTCAGACAAGAGGTAGTCAAGCTTAATTTTGTTCAATCTACCAGGGAACCTTTCTATTAGTGGACTAATAGTTTCTAATCGAATTTTCCTATGGTATGGACAATTGAAAAAAATATGCTCCATTGAATCAATTTCTCTTAAATGACAGGAGCAAAGCCTGCTTTGAACTTTCCTTCCAAAACAGCAGATGGCAAAGTCAAGCTTCCAGCTAAGGTAAATGCCCTTCTGGAATTGTTGGAGTCAAGAAAAAAGAGAGAAGCTGCAGGAGCAGTGATATATCTGATATCAGAGGAGATGAAACTTGGTGCTCTGAGTAGGTTCATTTGTCTTTCAGTGTCTGTCACTCTCTGCTTGACAAGTGATTTTGCCCGATCAATTCCCATGACTAACAAGCCTTAGAGAGAGAGGCCCAATTTTTCCAAAGATTTCAAAACTGCCTTTTGCCAACTTGCCTGAAATTGGTCATGTAATATTAAAGGGAGCAGGCCTTGGAGATTTACACTTCATGTCAGCCATTTGAAAATTGAAAGGATACAAATTCTAGCCTCTACCTGTAGCATTCCAGTTTCCAGTCTGACCTAAGAATTTGGCATGCATTTCGGTACTTGTTAGTAGAGCTTGAAGGAATTTGGCCTGAACTCTCTCAAATGAAGAGAAAGAAGAGGATGGTGGCCCCCAAAGGATACATATAATAACTGGGCCAGTGATTTAGCTTTAAACACTCTGAGCGCGGCCAGTATATAATAACGCCGTTGAGACCAATAGAATTTCAGTATGCTGTTTGCCATTTTTTCTCCTGCGTCGGCAACATAGCTGCTATGAGATGTTTTAGCGCCAGAGGCTTGAAGGAGTCTAAACTTCTCTTGTAATTCCAGAGCTCTTTTTGCTCTTTCAGAAATCTGTGTACTCTAGAGATGTTGAAGTTACCTCAGAACTTGCTAAAGTTCCTACTTTAGTGCTCTTCAATGTCTGGTGCTATATCAGGGACACTCTTAATATCTCTACAGATTTTTTCCTCATGAGGGATTCCCAACTTTACATACTTTTCAGTGGGTCTTTTTTCATTCCCAGAAACTGTGCCATTTCTTCCTTTCATGTGTTAGTGCTGTTCCGAAAGTAAAGCACTATCTTTCCCCTTACAGTAAAGTATCTTTTCCCTCACATCGATATCCCACCATTAAAGCCAGTGCATGTGGCATTTTGTCCCCTTTATGAGATCTGTATATTGCTGCCTCACTGCCTTCCTTATTGTTCCCAAAAGGCTTTCACTTCCACCAAAGGCTCTTAGTTTTCTGTTTGAATTGTAGTATAGGAAGGCTTATTTATTTGATAGAATGACATAATGGTCAAGACGTGAGGGGGCTTAACTAGAGTTTATTTATAAGTGCATATGCATAATGGTTTCAGAGTAGTTCATAAGTGTAATAGTTTCAAGATAGGAAATGTTTCTAAACTGACATTCATAAAGATTTATTTTCCCCAGAGTTTTCATTTCGGCTAATAATATCCATTACTTCACACTTTCTTCTTGTTTTCCCCAGAACAGCTTTGATTAACACTTGAATAGCACACCAAACTCTACTTCAGAACCTCTCTCTAAAACCTGCAGTTTACTCCACTCCCTAGGATACAGCTACCATCCAATCACAACATGCTTCTCTCACTCATCTAGTTCTCTTCCTCCTTTTTTAGAGGCCTACATTTTTCAACCACAGTAAATGTGCCTTTAAAACTCCACATTAATTAGCTGAAATAAAGCACACGAAAACATTTACATGGCGAACATTACAGTGCAGATTTACCTCAACTCTCCAGTTTTGTTTTTAAGAAGAGTGAACGTTAAGAAATGCTACATAATTTCCTATTCCCTCTTTACTCTGTGCTCAATTTACTGTTTAACTTTTAAATGTCATGGCTTTGTTTCCATTGCTCATTGTAAAAAACATTTTTTTAAAACCTTGGTGATTTCGGAGGAAAAAAGATTTAAGATTTTAAGTGTGCTTTTCATAGGAAGATGCTAATGAATATATTGAAGGCATATTTTCCCACTATTACAATTTCCCCTAAAGGGAGGGAAGTCTTCACAACTACTGATATCTCTTGTCAGAACCGTTAATTGCCTAGAAATGGGCTAGCAAACATGTTTGAATAACGGAAACAGACAAAAGAGAGAATAGTTGCTTTTGTAGGCTGATTCAACACCAAATGAAATGCTTGAATGTGATCATTTTCATAAATTTATTTCTGTTAGAATCCTCATAATATTAACAACTAGCTTGATACTTGTGCTTCACTATGGTATTTAAATCCAGATATAATACTTATGCGTATGTAACATTTTTTGGTGTGTGTGTGTGTGTGTGTGTTTTTGAGGTGGTTTTAATAAAGCAAAGCATGTTGATGCTGAAAACTGATGAAGTGAATTTCGAAATGTAACATTTATTGAAGAGATTTTAAAAGGAAAAGATTGTAATGCAATAAATACTGATTTTTACCTCAGAACACGGAGTTCCACAGCTGACCAATCAGAGAGAGGGGGGTGCAAGCAGGCAGGAGCATGCCAGCCATACAGGAAAGCCAGGCCCCACAGGGAGATTGGCAACCCTAGTGAACATTGAGAAGAAGACTGGGTGGTGCATTTTACCTCAGGATACATTCAATGACTCCCAATAGCAACTGCATACTGTGCAGAATATGGGGGGGTGAGGACCAATCAGGTGTGGAATGTTGTGATCCCCAATCAGCCTGCATATGCAAAGACTTTGAAAGGCTGGCCCAATAAGGGAAGAGTGCCCGAGCTGCCAGTGGGTGGGGGCACAGCAGGCAGCAGCCTGCCAGCCACACAGGGAAGCTGTATCCCTTTGGGAAAACACATTTAACCCCTTTAAGGAGTGAATTTCTTAAAATCCCTTCTTAGTTGGTGTTTACATCATGAATGGAATGTTCTTTCCAAATTTCATGTTTGTAGGTCCAGGGGTTTGGGCTGGGTGTCCAGTTATAATATTTATGGATATGTAACATTTTTTGGTTGGGGGGGGGGGAGGGTTTGAGTTGGTTTTGTAGTATAATAGCATAGTACCCGAGGTTCACAAAGGTGTTTGAATAAAGCTAAGCGTGTTGATGCTGAAAACTGATGAAGTGAATTCTGAAATGTAACATTTATTGAAGAGATTTTTAAAAGGAAAAGACTGTGGTGCAATAAATAAAGTGAAGAATACGTGCAACTATGTATTGTCGAAGGCTTTCACGGCCGGAGAACGATGGTTGTTGGGGGTTTTCCGGGCTGCACTGCCGTGGTCCTGGCACTGCAGTTCCCGACGTCCCGCCAGCAGCTGTGGCCGGCATCCTCAGAGGTGCAGCACCAAAAGACTTTTGGCGCTGCACCTCTGAGGATGCCGGCCACAGCTGCTGGCGGGACGTCGGGAACTGCAGTGCCAGGACCACGGCAGTGCAGCCCGGAAAACCCCCAACAACCATCAATACGTGCAACTGTTTTTTTTTTTCTACTGAAGGACCTCTTTGTAGACCACATTGGTGATTTTCTCCTCAAGTGCTAGGATCACCAGGGATCACCTTTCCCTAGGGGACTCAGGATACTCCATCCCCTATTTTTAATAGGAGTTCAGAAAATTCCCCAGCGGGCAGCTTGCCTCTCAAGTGGACCCTCCTGTTCTTTCTTAGTGAGAGTTTTCTGGTGTCATAGTACAGCCTGAGCTTGATGAGTCCTCAGAGGAGGAGGAGCTGGAACAGCTGACGCTTGCTGACAGCCTTGCTCCTCCTGAGGAGGAGCAGCCTGTCTCCCTGCAGCCGACCACAGCTGAACGGTCAGATGCTGAATCCCAGCCAGAAGCTCCCCTTCCCCACCCAGAGCCACCAGCCCAGACGCCGCCAACTTCCTTATCCCCTCCAACATCTCCATACTATTGAGAGCAACGTCGGCGTAGCAGGGACAGAAGAGACTTACAGACCCGACGTCAATCTGCACGCCTCCGGGCTCTGAACAGGCCAGCCTTCTCAGAGGAAGGAGGGGCTTCAGAGGAGGAGACATGAAGCAGCTGTGCTAGCTGACCGAATGCTCTCAGAGTATAAAAGCCAGAGGGAGGGCTCCTTTTAGCGTGGCTTCAACGAGTTCTCTGAGCTGCTACTGTGCTGCCTGCGTTTGCTCCTTGGAACTGTCTCTCTGACCTCCGACCCGGCTTGTCCTTGACTACTCCCTTGATTTACGGACTTTGCACGTTCCTCGCCTTGCCAGCTGGACCTTGTTACCTGTCAGCAGCACTCTGCAGACTCGGCAGCCACTTGAAGCAGGACACCTGATGAGGGGCCGCAGATACAACGTCTTGACACACGGTAACCTCGTCAGCTCCCTTGGGACTACTGGCAGAGTCTGCCAGAAGTCTCCAGCCAGCAGCATGGTGACTCCCCCCATCACTTTCTTGCTGCCCCTGACATCTTTGAGGGTTCTGCTCAGTGCCTCAAAACACCCCTTAAGTGCCATGGTGCTCTCATCCCAAACAACGAGCTTACAGTTCCACAGCACTTGGGCCATGTTGCTTTGTTTTAAGATGCCAAACGGGTATTTCTGCATGGATGAGGTTGAGAGGTAGCTTGAAGGTAGCGAAGGATTATATGCCATGCCTGAGTGAGCCTTGGCCTTCCATGGAAGTGAGCACCTCTCTACTCGTCTTCCAGGATTGCTTTGCTCATAGAAAGACTCTGCACCTCGGGTGATCTTGCTGGTACTTGGCCACTGCTGCTTGGTGCACCGCAGGAGTACGATGTGCGAAGTTCTTTGCCACATCTCTAAGTTGCTTCCTCCTTTTAGTGTTGGTGTATCTTGCACAATGTCTGCCAGGAGGCCTCTTGGGGGCAATAAGAGGTGATGGCTGCAAGAGGTGTGAGGCAGAGTTGCACTGAGGGAGGAGGGGTGTGGTGGGCACTTCGGCAGGTTCATGTGAGAGGTTCGCATTGAAATGTCCCTTAGAAAGGTCATGTACCATCTCCCCATGAACATTTAAAAACTCAGTTGCCGTACTGACTTTTATATAAAATCCCTTTTCAGGAGTCTTATACCATCTTTCTTCAAATGTCTGCAGTTTCCTTGACCTGATTTTTACCTCAGAACACAGAGTTCCACAGCTGACCACTCAGAGTGAGAGGAGATGCAAGCAGACAGCAGCCTGCCAGCTACACAAGAAAGCCAGCCCCCACAGGGAGATTGGCAGCCCTAGTGAACTTTTAGGGGAAGACTGGGAGGTGCATTTTACCTCAAGACACATTTAATGACTCCCAACAGCAATTGGATACTGTTTAGAATATTGGGGTGAGAACCAATCAGACCGGTAATGCAAATGACCTTGAAAGACTGGCCCAATCAGGGAAGAGTGGCCAAGCTGGCAGTGGGCTGGAGGCGGGGCGGGGGAGCAGGCAGCAGCCTGCCAGCCACACAGGGAAGATATATCCCTATGGGAAAACACATTTTACCCCTTTTTACCCTGTTAGGGGGCAAATTTCTTAACATCCCTTCTTAGTTGGTGTTTACATCATGAAAGGAATGTTCTTTCCAAATTTCATGTTTGTAGGTCCAGGGGTTTGGACTGGGCAATGATGAGTCAGTCAGGACACTTTTCTTTATATAAATATAGATTGGGCTTCAAAGGATGCCATTATCTGAGATCAGATGATCTTAAACTGATCTTCAGCTGAGGCCAGATGTGCGGCCATAAAATTTGCATTTTTGGCCAGAGATGCAGCCCATAGTATCATCCCCTAGAAATTAGTGGCCTCGTCAGATATCATTGGTGGCTGGGTACATACTATAGTCATATGTGGTGGGGAAGGGGAGCTATATTTTAGATGGTGTATCTGATGGTCCCTTTTGTCCTACAGACTGATACGTTGCTTATTAGTAACTCAGAAACTGCAAAGACTTTGCAGATTTCATGACAAGTTCATAGAACCAGAGGAGTTAGCCGAGTTAGTCTGTAGTATCAAAATAGTAGAGTCCAGTAGCACCTTTAAGACTAACCAACTTTACTGTAGCATAAGTTTCGAGAACCACAGTTCTCTTTGTCAGATGACAAGGTCAGAATTGTAAAAATTAAGCAATTATATATAATCAGTTGAGATTGCATAATGTGTTGTTTGTGGAATATGAGGCATCTGGTAACAAAATGTGGCTTATTTTGGTGCAGACTTTGCAATTTTGACATGTAGAAGTCACAAAGATCTAGTCTTCAATCAATAGTAGGGCATTCTGATGGCACTCTGTTGAAAGGATAATCATTTTATAAGAATAATCCCAGTGAACTAGTTGAACTGAGTAGATCTCCTCAGTGAGTTTTTCTGTATGGTACTTGAGGACTCTAGATCCTACAGAGGCAAAACCAACATATGTGCTCCTAACGTTGGGCAGAATAGTCTTCTCATTCTTATTCTGCCCTCTTGTTTAGTACCTTAAATTATTCATGCATATGAGCATCCTATTGGCCTTCCCTTATGCCCCCTGCCATTACACACATTTGCTGAAGCTTTGGTAATGTGCCTTGAGTATGTAGTTTACAGATCTTAAGCGTCCAGTCAGGGGCTTTATACATGGATGGGTGACCTCTTAACACTGATCATTTGTTTCTTTTGCTGTCTCTCTGTGTGTGGGGCACTATGTGTCTTGACCCTGAGTTAAGGAGCACCCCAGTGATGATTTGATTGATCTAGTTAAAATACAGACCACCTTTTTTAAAAAGTCCTGTTTCAAGAACACGTGTGCCCAGTTTGCATAATATAAAATCTTTAGACTGATCCATTTCCCCCAGGCACTGATCCTGTTTCTGCTGGACTTCTGCCCATACAGGAGAAGGAATTTTCTCAATTTCCTTTGGAGAGGCTATGCTATTTGAGATCATTCATAGGTTAGAGTTAGTTATTGCAAATGTAGAATTGGCAGATGACAGAAAGCAAAAAAAGGTCTATTTCCAGTTCAGAATCCTACACATGTAGTAAATTTTTTCCAGATGCTCCACTGCCATTGGCCTCTTTGCTGAATGCATATATTGTCATTTCCTTTGGAAATCACACTTCATTCTCCACATTGCCTTTGTCCTGTGCTGAAAAGCAGCTAGCACTCCTGTTAACTGAATTAATCTTCAATAAATTCCAACAAGTCTTGTGAGTAGCCTTGCATAATTGTGAAGAAAGTTATCTAGACTAGAAACAAAAATGCAGAGAACATTCTCCACCCCACTGTTACGGTCACATATATAGGATATTTTTCCCTTTGGGGAATGTGCACACGTGGAAGCTCATGTTCCTCTCGCTCTCTGACATCATACATCTTTTTTACCTTTGCATATGCATGTAAGCTAACACTCATTTTATTGGAACAGATTTTGTTAGCACAAAACAAACTTGAGTTACTTAGGGGACTGGTTTAGAAAGGATGCGAACTTGACATGCTCTCAATTATATACAAAGCTATGGCATAGTTGTTCACACTATACTAACCAATATAGGATTTATGGCTCTCCAAATTCCTACCACTCTTCCCATTCATAGAGAAGAGTCCTCTGTACTGTGAGTTTCCTGAGGAAATCAAGGGCAGTGTTGCTGAACTGTGCCAGCTTGGTGGTTATTGGCTTCTTTTATAATGCCCAAGATATTTCTCAATGCTTAAAGAATTTCTAAGAGACCTTCTCTCATTTTTTTTCCAGCCATCCAATTCCCATGAAATTACTGGCGCTTTGTAAAGAAGAGAGCAGGAGATCTAAAGACATCCAGAAACTTCGCTCAAGTATTGCAGTGTACGTTGGTTCAAAACTGTTAATGAAGTGGGGGAATAGTTAGATGTGCGATTTTCTAAGTAAAAATAATGAGATGTACTAAAATTAAGATTTCCACAATAGTATAATCTGCAGAGAAATAGAAAGATGCACAAGGGTGTCATCATGCATGTTTCTGTAAAAATAGCAGTGTTAGTTATAACCATAGTGAATTAAGAAAGGCTAGGTGTGCATACTGAAGGTCAAACTGCCAGTTAAATCATCTGACAGCCTGCTGTTAGTGCAGACTTAATTTAATAAAGCCACAGCACAGGTTGAATGTTGGTTTTCCAGACAATTCCCCCATTGGTTGAGTAAGTTAAGACTGAAATGTATCAGTAATAAAGGGGATATCTGTGTGAAACTAAAATTCCTAGAACTTTGCTGCAACTGGTCCACTTGATTTAGCAAAATGTTTCTCTAAATCTTTTTTATTCTTGTTTATAACAAATCTAAAATAACAACATAGTGGTCAGCATATGGAAAGTTTAATTCTAGTTTAGCAACATTTTTTTTTAAAAAAATGTGTAAACATGCTGTAATCTTTCTAATTGTCTGCTATGGAAATCTATGTAAGTTGTTAGATCTTTAAACTTGTTTTTTAATACTTGCTATAAAAATTAATAAAACTTTTTCACTACCTAATTTGAGATACAAGAAAGAAGATGGATGATGGACAGATGTATTCGGGCATATAAACGGAAACGTTTGCATTGACTTAGTTCAGTCTTGTTCCACTATCAATTCATTTAGTTTTCCTCAGGATGAAAATAAGCAATAACACCTATAGAAAACTTCACATGCTTTAGAAAAATGGACCTTTACTTTAGAGAGCCTCTTTGTTGTGACAAAAAACCTCGATACTACTACAATTTAATTTTTAAATCATTTCTATACAGCATCCATTCATAAGGAAGTTTCCAATCTTTTAATGATTTTTTGTAAATGCATTTCATCAAAATTTACTTTGCCATACTTATAAAGTATTGTAGAATGCATCTATCTATACAATACATATGTTTCAAAATGAATAGTAAAATGTATCTCTCAGACAATATTACAAAAGAAAGCCATGGATGAAACAAAAATACCTTTTCTACCTCCCCTAGGTTTTGTGGCCTGATTCAATTTCCCGGAGAAATGAGAAAGCAAATTTTATTTCAACTCTTTCTTCTCCTTTGCCATCCATTTCCTATTGTAAGTATCTGAGATGTTAGAATTTTGAAGGTGGTTGTGATCTTTGAGAAGATTTTGCTAAATTCAATAAAATCAAATTGCTTTTATTTAGATTTTAAATGTTAAGAATTGACAGCATATACATTATTGGGTTTTTATAATTTGATTTGTAAGATGGGCATATTTGTTATGGATTGTTGGAATATATATTGGCTAAATTTAAAAATTTTCCTCACATAATATTTACATCATGAATTTATGAGACATCAGAGGGTACGGCCCTGGCCCCTAAGGCAAGAAGCCTGCCAAAGGCCCAACCCTCAACCCTCACTAGAGTGCATACTGACATCATCTCCAGCTAAGCTCTTTGCAGTCAGGGAGCATGTTTCCTCTCACCTCTCCCTTAGATAGTGAAGGCTCTCACAGGGTCTACTGGCCAGGTAATAAGATACTTGCTTTCTTCTTTCCCAGAGCATCACTTCCCATTGAGATCTCTTGAAGAGATTTTCTTTCTTACATATGAATCTGTCCCAGAGGCCTCGATGCCGCAAAAATGACATTCATTCTGTTTTTGGCCAGTTTTCTTCAGTTGCCCCAGGAGTAGCTGGCATGGCTTCCCAGAAGCTCCCAAAGGCTGTATTGCCTCATTTTTTAATATGACTGTTTTCGTCTTTAGGGATTGTTCCCAGTACTACTCTCTGAAACCCTAATTATGTTATTGTATCCTGCCTTTCATCCATCATGGAACGCATGATGGTTTATAGAGGGTTTGTAAGAGGCCACCTCCATCCAGGCATGGACCAAAACACACACACAAACACACAAATGAGTTTTCAGTCTATCCCTAAACACATGAAGCCTTGTACTCAGTCACACCATTGATGTTTCAAGGTCAGTAGTCTATTCTGACTGGCAGGCATTCTTCAGGGTCTCAGGTAGAAATCTTTCACAGTGTCTGTTAGCTGCCCTTTGAACTGTAGATGCCTGGGTTTGAACATGGCATACAAAGCAGACTCTCTGCCATTGAGGCACACCCACTCTCTTGATCTATATATCATTTCAAAATATTGTTTAAATCCAATGCTGTCATGCTTGTTGGCTCAACAACCCAAATAGAGTTGTTGTTAGAGGCAACCCAAATAGGTCTGTTGTTGTATCCTAGTGCTTGAAAAGCTTTGTCTTTGTGAATCTAATACTGCTTTTTCGGTCAGCATTTGGGTGCTCTGGAATTGCATGCTCTGAGTAGCAGAAAAAAACAGTCTTAACCAACCATGTGGTTAGTAAAATGCAATAACCAATCTATCGCGTAACTGAAATTTTATTTTTGTTTAATCTCCAGATAAGGAAGACAACAGCTAGTCAAATTTATGAAATGTTAATAACCTATAGTGATATAGCTGACCCTGAAATTATAGAAGAAGTTATGACAATTCTGAGTGACACTAACTGGTGAGTTAACCTAATCATACTTACAATTTTGTGTTGACCCTGGTCTCTTACTACCAAGTTATCATCTGTTCTGGAGTGCAGATTCTATCAGCAACCACACTAGCCAAGCCTCCCATTGCAAACAAAACCACATGGACACTGAGAGATCTCTGTCTTTCGGTGCTACACCTCTGAAGATGCCAGTCACAGCTGCTGGCAAAACATCAGGAACTACAATGCAAAGACCATGGCCATACAGCCTGGAAAATCTACAACAACTAACGTTCTCCGGTCGTGAAAGCCTTTGACAATATATATAACCAACAAAACCCAACAGAACCAGTGCCATGACAGAGAAACCCAGAATTATTAGATTTTTAGTCCGCCCTCCCCACCGAGTGGGCTCACAGTGGAGCACATTTTAATTTACATAAAAACACATAAAAGCAGATAACACATTACAGTACAATTTAAAATACTACATACAATAAAAACTTCTCCTCAGAGGGTGATGGAAGAGTTACTTCATTTCAGACATGGCCCATATATCCATATCTATAGATATATATATAGGGTGGTGGACAGATCTTTTCAAGTCAAGTCTGTCCGGCGGGGCCCAGCCTAGCCTCCGCCATATGCCTGGTGGAACATCTCTGTCTTACAGGCCCGGCGGAAGGATAATAAATCCTGCCGGGCCCTGGTTTCATCAGGCTGGTGCCAGGACCAAAAAGGCCCTGGCTCTGGTCGAGACCAGGCGAGCCTCCCTAGGACCGGAGACCAAAATTTTTTTGTGTGCAGAACGAAGAGTCCTCTGGGGTATATATAGGGAGAGACGGTCCCGCAGATATGCTGGACCCAGTCCACATAGGGCTTTATAGGTCAGCACCAAAACTATGAACTGGACCTGGTACTCAACTGGTAGCCAATGCAGCTGGCGTAATATAGGTGTTATATGTTCCCCTATCGGGACTCTTGCAATCACCACACAGCTGCATTTTGAACCAGCTGTAATCTCCGGATCAAGCCCAAGGGAAGCCCTGCGTAGAGTGAGTTGGTAACTGTTGCTTTGGATCACTGCTGTTAGGTTGTGGGTTGACAGGTAGGGGACAAGCTGCCGGGCTTGTCTCAGATGGAGAAATGAAGACTGGACAACTTCTACGATCTGTGCCTCCATAGTCAAGGAGGCATCCAAGATCACCCCCAGGCTCCTCACTCACGCAAGCGGCTCAAGTGGTGCTCCATCAAGAGCAGGAAGCCGGAGTCCCGTACCCATGGACCCCAGACTCACATGCAGGACCTCCGTCTTTGTGGGATTTAGTTTCAACCAACTCTGTTTCAACCACCCAGTCACAGCTTTGAAGGCACGCTCCAAGACATCCGGGGCAGAAGAACCAAACATAAAAAAGGGACAGTGTTACAAGCCCAACAGAACCTGTCACTCATAGATGACAGGCAGAACCCAGGCCCAATGAAAACCCAACAGAACCAACATCAAACCAGAAAATCTCAACACCCAAACTGGGAAGCCAGTAGTATCAAGGTAGCCAGCCAGACCTAGCAATGGCATATGGCAAATAACACTGACACAGGCACACACACACACACATGAATGTGTATGCATGCCTAAGGTAGATACCTACCTACCCACCTTAGGCATGCTCACACATACAGAAACACTGCTTCCCTTCCCCCTCCTCCTGTAACCTGGGAAACCTGCAAATGCGGGGGGGGGGGGACAAGGTGCTGCAACCTTAAAATGACATTCATGGGTATTCCCCAATCTATCTGGATAATTTGGGAATGTAAATACCAGTTATAGGGGACCCTACACACCAAGCCTTTCACCACCCTAGCACCCATCCTAAACCTCCCTTCACTGGTTTGGGGCTTCCCAGGCAGATAAGGGCTGGTCACCACACGTCACCTGTCTAGCCTCCAGTTTAGCAGGCAGAGGGCCCTGATCCAAATACTCACAGGATCCCTTCTCTTCCAGAGGCTCCACCAGACAGGCTGCCCTGTTCCCTGTATTTACCTCTCAGCTACTGCCCAGGGCTGTTGGGGGAAAGGAACTTAGAGGTTATTTCCCCTATATACACTGTCACTGTTAAATTCACCAGGTCCATCTAACATGACCTGAGCGTTTGAGGTCTCTGTGTGTGATCTTTCCCCTCAGCTAACAATTCCAAGCCAGCCGGGGTTAAAAACAAAACAAAATCAAACTTTATTTACACGATGAAACATAGGAGTGAATGGTGTTAAAACTCAAAAACATACTGAGGTTTAAACAGGGAACCTTTTGATGTAACAGAATAGGTTTAACTGCCAGCTATCTTTCTGCTGCTATCTCTCAGCAGCTCCAAAAGCCTTCTCTTCTCCAGCCTGTCCCTCTCTCCAACTGACTCTAGTTCCCATTGGCTCAGCATTCTGTCCACTCCCATTGGCTCGCTCTCAGGAGAGGCGGAGCTAGAGCCAGTCCTCTTCATCACACTGGTTTATCCAAATATACCTGAATAAGACAGATATATCCAGAGAATACCCAAATAATTCTAAACAGCTTTTGGAAGCTGTTTTTAAACCAGATATACTGAATTGCACATCTGTAGAAGGGACTGCAGGAGGAACGGGAATGTGGGGAAGATGTGCATCTGTCAGCCCCCTCCACTGACTGATCACTGTGTCCAACCCTATGAATCTGCCCCTAACGTGGATATATTTGCTCTTTGGGCTTTTTATTTAAGGAATAATGACTTCCACGCTGAGACAGATAGATAAATCGGTTATGTTCTAACTTTATATACTGTTTCCCACCTCAAAACAGGGATGCTGACTTGCCATCTCTGAGGAAGCAACGTAACTACATTTGTGACTTAATGAAAGTGCCCAAGCCACAGTTAGTAGCCAAGGTAATGTTTTTGAAGATCTGTTTATGTATTTTGGGGTTTGTTTCAAGAGGACTTTCGTGTACTGCACCCTTAGTGAAGACCAAGATTTCATCCTAGGATATTCAGAGTTGTGCTGCGAGCCTAGTCCTCTTGACAATGTGTATGTGTGGGACTGCCAAAAGGCAAGTGCTTTATAACCACCTATCCCATTCCTTGAAAGCATTCCAGACTTTGGGTGAACAACTACAAGACAGCGAGCACAAATTAATACAGTGCAGCTGGTCTAAAATTGTACTTAAAGGGAAGTAGTAGTTAAAATTTCCACTCTGAATTTTACAAAGTGTGGATTCCATAGCATCTCTCTTAGGTTCCTGTTTTATATTTATAGAAAGTATTTTGAGAGAGAGAAGACTAAGTAAGTAATCCTAATTCATTTCTAGAAGCCAAAAAACAATAAAATGTGATTGTGGATATTGGTTTTATTACAGTTGACTTTTCAACAGCGCACTGCACATTCCTAATTTAAGCTTTAATCAGAGACTATGGACATTCTAAAAAGAGTCCTAGAACAAAATACCTTATTCAGAGCTGTTTTCCACACCTGAGATTTGGAAGACGTTCCTCATAACCTGGCTAGGATCAAATTTCTCCTAGTATTTTTTGCAACATAGCTTGGGATACTGACCGAATATAGCTTTATCACTCTCCAGTGCTTCAGTTCTGCTAGAACAGCATGACGTTTGTCTCTAACCAGCTGTGTTTTGTGTGGTATGATGCAGACTATGTTCCAAACAGCTGGTGTAAAAAGCCCCTGTACCTTAGGCCTGTCCCTGAAGTACACCTCACTACAAAGAAACCTAAAAGTAGTTTGTACTACTTTCAAGAGTCATAAATTTCCAGACAGCTATAGTGACACACTAGTCACCTAGCAAGTGGATCAGAAATGTCCTTCTACCCTCTGGCCATCAAATTTTCTTGCTATTTTATGGGAACAAGAGTAGAATAGTTTTGGCTCTTGGGCGGGTAAAGGGGCCAGTGACTGTGAAGTGGTGTGTTAGAACTGGGTCCAAACAGGGCTCATTTTGAGGGGGAACGCATGGGAATGCAGTTCCAGCAGTTCCCCAAAGAGGTCACATATCAGGTGGCCCCGCCCACCTGTCTCTTGGCCATTTTGGGCCTGTTTCAGCCTGGATTGGGGCTGAAACGGCTCAGATCAGGCCTCTGATGGGTGGTGGATCACTCTCCCACTCAGCAGTGGCCCAGTTTTGGCCCTGAATGGCCAGGATTGGGTTCAAAACAGCCAGAATAGGTGATGTCAGGGGGCATGGCATATGCTGATGAGTTATGCTAATGAGTTCCTCCAGCTCTTTTTCTTCGAAATGACCCCTGGGTCCAAGTAGAGGCATAAAGTGATGTTGTTGTCCTAAACTAGCATTGGGTCTTCTTTGAAAATCCAGTTAAGTGGTCCTCTGAAGAAGAGCTGGTGATGACAGTTTTTAAAAATTGTCCCCCAGGATCAGCCTTAAACAGCAATACTTCCCCCTGCCTGCCAAGTGACAATAAGATAACAATTAAAAGGAAAACTCTGAATCCTCAATGCTGTTTTGCATGTTCTTGGTATCAAAGCACTTGAAAGTGGCCTCATGACTCTCTGCTCCAAGAGTGACAGCCACATCTGCATCACGTTGTGTTCTAGTTGAAGACTTCACTCGCCACGAGCTGGAAGAATTTTCACAGCCATTTGATTCCCATTCTTCAGAGGGGATACATGAAAACATGCAGCACTATCCAGCTTGGAAAGCTCATGTTTCACAAGGGCACTAAGAAAAAAAACTCTAAGCCTTGTTAAAGCCAGGAAAAAACATTTGAAGTGTGTTTATTTTACCAACCCTCTTGAACTGGATTCACCTTGGGGGAAGGGAAGCTTACAGATGAATCCATAATACAAACTTTCATCCGTGAAAGTCATTCCTGTCTCAGTGTCATAGTAAAAATGGTCAGAATGAACAGCAAAAAGTTATAGCTAGTTAAAAATGATTAATTCTTTAGTTTTGGATCCACAAAAGCCTTCATGAAAGAAAAGGCATTGCCTCCAGTAAGCCTCACTGTCCTTGTCATACCTCGAGACAGAAAAGTGACTGTGTGTGAAGCTCTGTCTATTCATCATGGTTGGAGCACGTGTTGCAGCTCTGGATCAAGGCAACAGATCACAAAGCAACTTAGTTTGTAGATTTAAAATGCTTAAGTGTCATGAATAAATTATCCACATATTCACACTGCCCAATGGATTACCATTGCTTACATTTTGTTTTACGAAGGAACTCTTCAGCCATACTATAAACTTGACCATCAGTTTATCTTCTTTTTTCTTCTTTTGTGCAGAGTACGTAACTGGAAACCCACTAATGCTGAAAACAAACATTTTTGGGACATGATGACAAAAAAGTGGAAGCAGCCATTGGTTCTGTAATTTGAGATGCTATTTTCTGAATAAGTAGAAAGTAAAGCTGAATACAAGCCTGTTTTTCAGAAGCTCTGTAAGTGGAAGGAAGTTTTTGTGTCGTGTTGATTTTTTTTAAGTACTTGTGCTCAACTCGCTTAATCTGTAACCACAAGATGGCAGTTTGGCCACATGTTCTTCTCTTGTCTTTCAAGTTCAGTATGAATGCTGGTATTTTCTGTTGTTTTCAAAAGCTGAATTAAAGTATCTCTCAGAAAAATCAAACTTACCTCACTCTTTTTTTAATATTCCACTTTCTTCAGCTATTAGCTGATGTTTACAATGAAATAGTGAACGTACCAATGAAAAATTTGGATCTGGTAAAGAAGGTCACCCTGGGAAATGAAATCATGCATCACTTAGATCAGTGTTCCATAAAAAAGTCAATTCATGACTCCAGTTGGTAGGCACAGTGTGGTTGCTGTTTTGTTCTTTAGCAAAAAGAGAAAGGGGTGTGTGTTTTTTCATCCAGTTGACATCTCAACGTTGTCAGTGATGTCCAGGAAAGGGACTGTTGATGTTCTTGGCATATGCAAAGGGCACCAAAACAATGGGATCATAACCTAGATTGTTCGATTTCAACTGGAAATCTGAAAATATGCCACATCTATAAACAGGAAGTACAGCTGGGCTCTCCTCTTTCCATCGTCCCCCTCTTTGATATGAAATATTTAAATCTGGCCTTGTGCTAGTATTTTCTGTGGCAGATTGAATGGTGACAGTGTGGACTGAATTAAGTGTGTGGGGGTGGGGGCAGTTGCTCAGCCAATTTAAGATGAAAATGTTTATTCAGAGAATGTGTCTTTTACTGTAGGAGGCTCATTTTATATTAGTGAGTCATATACTACTCAGTTTAGGTGTTCATAACTTCAGGTTTCTGATGGAATTGTATAGAAATGTTTCTTGTTATTAGGACAACTGATTTCAACAGTATGGCAGAGGAGAGTCTTAAATGTCAGGGTAACAGCTAATAATGGATACTGGTTTCAAACATCTCTCTATATGCGATACTCTTATCTAAAATTTCTCTCTTGTATTGTGAACTTTCTAACCTGCCTCAAGATGTTAAAAAGTGGGGCCTCTTTAATCCCTACATATGAACCACTTGCGTCACAAAGCATAAAAGAAAGATCTTACATTAGGAGAGCCAGCTGTTCCTGCCAATGATGGGGCATTAGCCAATGCTGGGAAAACTGCTGGGCCTCACTGCTTCCTGATTAAGTTGATTAAGCACCTTAATTACAGTTCCCTATTAAAATGTAAGTGAATCCATTTCCCTCTGGAAAACCAGGTAAAGAGAGTCAGCTGTATGTCCTCTACAAATTTAGCTGCTTAAAGAATTTAAAGCTGATAAAATGTATTTCAAACTGTATGTCTGTAAGGAAAGCACAACTGGGCACTACAACTTTCTCATTAGACTGTTGAATCAGGCCAGTGAGTGCCAGGCCCTGTTTTCACCTGAGGCACAAGTGTTTATGGATCCCCCCTTTTATTTCTGAAAAATGTCAGTACAGGAAGTGTGTAATTTTTGAATTTATTAATAGTTCCCTTAAGGGAGGAACTCATACGAGTAAAGCAGGGATCATCCAGTAACACTGCAACCACTGCTGGATAAAAACCAAAACCTTTGCAAATTGTGTCTCCTTTGGCTTATTTCACAATGTAGGACTTTCCAGTACACCATACACTTCAGTTGAAATGGTGGTAATCCACACCTTCCTTCAGGTTCATCTGGCTCAAGTTTTCTTCGAACTGTCCACCTGTCAGATCCTGTGGGAAGAAAGAGAGTTGAGGCTGTCTGCCATTATCCCGCTGAGAGTCAAAGGCCTCTGAAACTATGGCCCTTACTACTGTTTATACAAATAGGAAGCAAATATAAACGGAGAACTCTTTCCATGCATATAGCAGGCATGAAACCTCAGTTATTACTGTGAATTCTACAGAATGAATTGTTGTAGATTTTTTTCAAGTTGTAAAAAAGTGGATTTAGAGGTGAAATTTATACTTGGCTTTCACTGCCATTTCATCCTGCTCTAGCTGGCCATGTCCATGTTTCCCCTGCCCCACAGCAGCAGCCTCTAGGTTCTGCTATGTGCTGGTGACAACAGCAAATCTAACACACTGGGACATAATAGGAGAAATGAGCCAAGTGCAATATAGAAAAGAGAAGGAAATAGCATCGGAAATTAATTCTGAGGGAAATAACATATTCAATAGTGCCAAAAGTAGCAGATAGGTCATGGGGAATGTTGAAGAAGCTCTTAGTTTGATCACAAAATGGTCAACCGTTGAGAAGGGTAATTTTCAGTAGAACGGTGTGAAAACCTGGTTAAAGCAAGTCAAAAGATGAACTGAGGAATAAGAAATTAGAGAAGTAGTAATAAAATTTGCTGTAGGAGTTTTACCATAGAAGGGATAAAATGGAGGATGAAGGGAAAGATTTTTCCCTCAAGGAAGGTATTAGCTATAGCTGCTAGTTAACAACTAGTTTAGTGACATTAGTGTTATTCAGACCTTGAATAAAAGCTTGGTACAGCATTACATTTTTGGGGCCACAGACCACATTTCATGCAACGTAACACAAATGGAATACTGATGACAGTTCAGCACTTTAGTGACTTGGTGGTGTTACCAGAACTGCTCTTTTATTATAATGGGGAATTAGCTGTAGCAGTCTGTAACTATTAATATTAAGCGAGGATCATAACCTATGTTTACGGAGGTCCCGATCCCAGACACTCGAGTGAAAAAGAGGCAGACAACGAGTCAGGTACAAACACGTGTATTGAGTGTAGCGTAAGCCTAGCTTGCACAATCATACAGAGAACACACAAGACCTAAGAAATACAGGGTATGAAATACAGAGACGTTCGCATTAGCTGGTTCCCAACGATGATAGGGGGAATACTCACTTATCCTGGAGCGAAGCAGAGACGCAGCAGCGAGGGTGGCCCAATGCCAGCACTGGGACCACAGACGGACAGCAAGGAGGTCTGGATAGGGAATGGCCGGAGCACCGAGTGGTCTGAGAGACCAGCTTAAATACCCCAAAACGTACCCTGGGGCTGGTGCTGTACTTGGTGGTTCTCACAGATTAAAACAAAGGGTCTAATGGGCTACTGAATGGCTTGGATGGGCCACTTTGGTAATCAGATTGTGATAAGTGACACCTCAGGAAGAGGGGACAAAAGAGGGAGGGGGAAATCCAAGTGGGCTGAAAGGATGTTCCAGCGGACAGGGCTTGTCCTGATGTCATCAGCTTTGGAATGCGGAGGTTTCTTTGAGATGCATTCTCTAAGTGCTTGGGATGGTCGGCACTTAGTTCCTTCTCCGGGGCGGCTCCTAAGATATGCAGAGCGGGGCGAGGGGCTCTCGCTGCGGACGTGGTGTGCCCGCTTCGCCGAAATGGCTTCTCAAAGCAGTCTTCTTCCCAGGGTCTTCTGTCTGCCTGAGAACATGGATGCCGGCTGGGCATAGCTGGGGCTGGATAGCAGGCTGCCCGGTAGCGAGGGCAAGCTCGGCGACCGGCTCGCGGGAGGCTCCAGGCGGGAACTGACCAGGGAGCGCCTAGCCAGGCTCGCTGGAGGTTTCCCCGGCAGGCGCCCGGCTGCTAGCAGCGGCTTGGGCCCATATGAGGCAGGCTCCCATGGAGGCAGCGGGAACAACACTTTAAAGCACAGTCCAAAGCAGGGAACAGGCACGGTCCGTGGCAGATGGCAAAGCAGGCACGGGGAACATTGGTAACAGAGTCCAAACACACACTGGGAAATCCAGATACAGGTCAGGGCAGGGCTGCCCAGAGAGAGAGTCCTTTGTGCAGTTAACCAAACATGGAGTCAGCAAACTGCACAGTCTATAGCAGCAGCAAGGCAATTGACACGCAGGCAGGAAACTGACACGTGTATCAGAGCACACACGTGCAAAGCAGTCTTTGGTGCAGCAGTAAAACAGTGATGCAGGAAACTTTACCACAGTTCATGGCAGGCCTTAAAGCAGGGGAGGGGGCCTACTTGGCAACAATTCCCCCCCTCGGAGACCCCGGGACGTCAGGCGCGCGGGTCTCCGAACTTGGCTTCAAAGGCGAGGTGGTCGGCAATGTCCGGTGGTCGAGCTTCGAGCGAAAGAGGAGTGGGAAGGGAAGGAGGGGGAGGCGTCACTCAAAAATTTAGTTTGGAGAACCACCTAACCGAATAAGTGCAATTTAGATCAGCCAATGGGCTGCAGGTCTCTGGGTTCACACCAGGGGGTGTGCTAAGTGCAATTGTCAGAATAAATAGTAATAATTCATAGCAATAGTAATTCATAGTAATAGGCAGCAATGATCAATTCATGCATATAAATAGCAATAATTCATAATTGTGTACATTGATTAATTCATGATTGAAGGTAATTCATACGGAATTCATGATGGGTTAAAAGCACTAAAAACCAGGAGCAATTAATATACATGGATCAATTCATGGATAGTTAAAATCATAAATAGATACATAGGATTAAAAGCAGGGACAATTAAAAGCAATTCATACAGGGTGAAGTGGAATGTGCAAGCATGGCATAATTCATCAAGGGTAGGCTAATTCATAACTGGTTAAAATCATAAATACATATATGTGATTAAAAGCAATAGTTCATGAAGTAAAAAGCAGCAAGAATAAAAGCAAGTGCGTGGAAACAATTCATGAGGGGTAGGCGGCGGAAGGGCTCATGGGGGCAGAAAAATACACTCTGCAATTAAAAACCAAATCAATATGGCTGGATTAAAATCAAATTCATAGATTAGAACTGCCTCGGCGGAGGGAGTTGGGTTAAGAAGGCAATTCAAAAGGTTAAAATCAAATTCATCGGGATAAAGTTCATGGGCGCACTTGCAGTAGATAGAGGGAGGGACTAGTTCGGGGCTAAATTCATGGGAGTAAAATTCATAAAAGCAATGGAAAGAAATTCATAAAACCATAGAGCAACAAAGATCACAGACGGCTCAGTCCGCAGTACAGCTGCTGGACTGGGTTGTATATATACAGGAACAAGCAAGCTTAGTCCATGTGTTCCAAAACACACTTCCACCCCCCCTTGCTGTCTGCGTCAATCCGCAGAGCAGGGTCGGTGAGCGGCGAGAAGGGCTTCAGGCACACAGTTCTAGTCCTCATGGAGGTAGCGCTGCTGGCGGTCGTTTGGAGACGGGCCGTGGGCTGGGAGGCAGAGAAATATGTCCCCCCCTAGTCCACAAGAGGGCCTCGGAGCGGTGTCCGGCAGCAGAGCGTCCATGGGGCCAGTGCAGGATCCGTACACATAGTAATAAACATAATCATAGTTCATACCGGCACAAGCAACTAAACAAGGGTTAAAGGAGGGCGCCAAGAATAACCATTAGGGCAAGAGGAGGTCTGGATTGTAATGATCCAGACGGTAGGATAGTTGGAGTTGCTGGAGCTGTCGGCGGCTCCAACAGCCCAAATAAAGCAGTGAGGCACATAGTAAAACTTGAAAAGCCAAAATAACAATAATCGGGTGCAAAGCCAAATTGTAAATTCCAGTGGCGGTGGGGCTCCAGCCAAAGAGGGTTTCCCACCACGAGTGCTCCCCGGTGGTCTTGATTCGTTGGACCAGGTCCAGGATCTCCTTTCCGTTGTGGGACACAACCAAAGCAGTGGTATCCCCGTCCCTCTGGATGCTCTGGAGGGTGCGGTGGAGCTGCGGGTGGGTCAGGAGCTCGTGGATTAATTCCAGACCGATGCCAAGGGGAATGGGCTTCACATAACGATAGATGGAGGGTGCCACCAGGATCTCTTCTTGGGTCCAGACCGGTACCGTGTAGGTGAAGTCGCAGGCTGCCACCGAAGACAGGTTGCAGAAGCAGCGGTTGACTCCTGGGATCACGGGCTTAAGCTGGAACGAGTTCAGGATCACAAAGTCGCAGGCCGTTCGCACGCAGGCACATCCTTTCCCAAGGTAGACGACAGCGGAGCTGTTCTCCCGGACGACCTCAAAAGAGCACTCGTTGAGGGCGTCGACTTGCGGGGCTACACAGGGGTGATGAGGTGCAAAGGCTTGGTCTTGGCAAATGAAGCCGGTCTGGTCTCGATGCTGGCACCCTTGGAGGCTGACGAGCTGCCATCCGGTCGGGGTGAAGCGGGCCCAATGGTCGGGGTGGCGGGCGTAGAGGACCTCAGTGTCGCTGACTTGGAGTCCCAGAGGCACGACTGGATACACATGGAATGACTCGTGCGCACTGGCCGTTAATAAAAATAATTTAAGCTCCTGGGTGGTCGGTGAGAATGAGGAATTTACAAGAGACCACCAGGATTCAAGCTCCAGTTCTATGGGTGACAATTTGGGCATAATCAATCTTTTAATTTCCAGGGGCAAGTGCCCGTCCATGGCTTGCCGAATTAGCCCCATGGCCACAGCCTGGTTTAATTGTTGGGCCTGCATACATGCCATAGCTATTGACACGTTGCGTTCCACAGACTGTGTTCCTTTGAGCAGCAGAGAAAAATCTCTTTCAATTTGACTCTCCCAGTTAACTAAAATGGAGCTGATCTCGTGTTGCCCATTTGAAATGGAATTTAGGGACTGCACCACCGGTTTACCTAAGTCGGAGATGCTAGTCGTGACATGGGCAAACTTATTAGCGAGAGTCTCAATATTGACCGAATCCATGATTGCTAAGCCTCCGGCTGCAGGAGCAGTCCAGTCGGCAATGCTTCGTCTGGCACGCGAGAGAGAGGGGGAGGGATCGATCCACAGTTGTAGCCATGCATTCCAACCCTTGCTACCGGCCTCCAGATAGGGAGCGCACTGCGGCAGCCTCTGGGTTATATTTAGTTCAGCTAAGTCTATGCGGATCTCTTTTAAAGACATTTGCGGGCGGACTAGAACTCTCTCTCGAATGTCAGTTTTCAAAACATGGGAGCCCACTATATGCGTGCCGCCTTGGCTTAATTGCTTATTGTTAACAATCAAAGGGTCAATTTGGATGGTGTGGGTCTCCTGGGTCCGGATCAGCAGGGAATAATTGCCTGGTTCGTGAGTCAAATTTACAAAGAGCAGCCCAAGCCGGTGAAATTTCTCTACTAGGGGCTTAGTTTGGCATTCGGGCGTCTGTTGAACCAGTATCCAATCGGGTGGGCCATGTTTGGCTAGGTCTTCCTCCTTTACAATCCAGGTCAGGTTCTCCCAGCGTTCTATAGCAAAGGAGAGAACTGCGCCTGAAGGGGGCGTGATAGTGACTGATGCAGACTCAGTGGTAGTAGTGCCTAGTAGGATGGTCATTCTAAAGGGGTCTCCTGCCTTCCATACTGCGGCCGACACTAAAATTACTTCACAGTATGGTCCGAGAGCCTCAGTGACAAATGGCGAGGTTTCGAAATTGGCGGGGGTGGTATATTTGTCTACCACCGGGACTGCGGTGGGGGCTGGCCTGATGCGGGGGAGAAACATACAAGGAATCGGAGCAAGTGGTGAAACTGTATCAGTAGGCGAGTAACATACTAGTTCTTGAGACATGGTTTTTATTCCCACACATAAAATAACAAGCTCTGGGGGTCGGATCCACTGCTCTTCACAACTGCGGAAGTTAGTGCGATCCGTAGGGGTGGTCATATTAATCTGCTGCACAACCTTGCAGACCATCATTTCGTTTCCTGCCAGTGTATTAATACATCTCCAGTGGGGGTAGGGCATTAATTTGGACGGGCGTCCCTCTATTAGGGTGCTTGCCAGCACGAGCAAACACAGAGTAGCCAGGTGCCTCATCTCCTGGCCTTCTTTTTCCTTTTGTGTAGTGAAAATATCCTGGGGAGACCTGTGGATATAAGTACAGGTTCCCTGAGTTTCTTGCAGCAAAATAAATGAAGTAAAGCGGGGAAAAAGGAGGGCGTATTTCTGCCAGCACTGTCTATTAGGTGGGGCTCGAACGAGAAGTCCCGGAGCATTAAGCGAGCCTTCCAGCTTGTTGCTCTGGGGAACTCCTGTACGAAGGCTTCTTTCTAAAGCGTGTATATTTCAGGGGGGACGTCTTTGCGTCGGGCGAGGGTCGGCTGTGCGTTAGGCGGGATTATGCAAACTTGCCCCAGGGGTCCCTGGGTGCCTAGACTATGTGGCCTTCAGGTGCCCCTTGCTCGGCGGTGGGCTGCTTTTATTTTGCGGGCTGAGAGCTATCTGTCCGGCTCGGCCTGGCCTTGCCGTTTTAAAACGAAAAAAAACTAGAGAGCGGCTTACATTAACTATAAGGGTTGCTGCAGACGGGGGCCCTCGTTTTAATTTTTCAAAAATAGGCCTTCGTCATATGTTTGCAGGACAACCAATTTTTGGGGGGGACTCCCTCGGGAGGCCCCATCTTCTAGTTAAGAGAAAAACGATACACCGGGCAAAAAGGAAAAATACACTGAGCAAAAGAAAAATGCACTGAGCCAAAAGAAAAATACACGGAGCAAGAGGCATACGGGTGTGGGGTACTTTTGGGTTGCCCTCACTTGGAAGGCCTGGCAGGGCTTCATTAAAACTTCAACATGTCTCCCCCCCTTCTTTTCCTTTGTACGGTACGGGCAAGGGAAAAGATTACGTGGGGCGGGCGGCTGCTGGCGAAAAGGGCCGAAGTGGAGCCGAGGGCGCTCGGCGGCGTTTATCGAAGAGTGGCGGAGGCGGCCGAGATCTGCGGGCGCCACTGGGTCTGGGTTATTCGGGGGTCATCTTGGCGCGGGGGATCCTGGCTATGTAAATGAGGTACGCTGCCCCTTGTGCGTGGCGAGCGCACCCCAATAACACATTCCGGAGGTAACATATTTACAAAATACTGGCGGGTCTTTTACTTTTGCACTAAAGCGTACTAAGTGGTGGCGCCGTATAGCAACTCACCATGACGAATATGAACATTAGTAAAAGAGGGATGTTGGGCTCTTTGGGGATTCTTTTCCAGGGGAGGCACGGCCCTCAAAGCCAAAGCCGACCATCATGCGAAAGCGTGGGTCTGGCAGGTGAGACCCCGAATCTACGTAGATGCGGGATCTTCACCAGCACGGCGGGTGAAATGTTTTCAAATACAGAGATCACCTTTATTGGTGTGTCTCCAATATTGGAAATGCATTCACTCTTGGGCTAAAGCCTCTCCAACCACTTTCACACAGCAAATCTCTTTTGCCTGTGCAATTTTTTCCGAACATGCGGCTTACAATCCAATTAAGAATCACTCTCGGTGGTGGTCCTATTTGGCTTTGGTTGCCGTGTCTTCCCCAAGGGTCCCAACTGTGGGGCCCGCCTAATGAAGTTAAAGAATAGAACTGGAAAAACTTTTGACATTTACACCGATATCTACATATTCTACTATTTCTTTTATTCTAAAGCTACAAAGGTCTGGTCTAAGGGGACACAGGGTATCTCTGGCCCAGGGTGAAGGGATATCTGGCGAATCACTGGGCAGAGGGGGGCTAGGCTGGTGGCGGCTCCCCCAGGGTCATACACAGGAGGGGCAGTTTGCAGCGGCTTCCCTTTCCATTCTTTTAGCTGAGAGGCATGAAAGTATTTTAGCCAAGTGCCTCCTGTCTTTCTCTGGATAGCTACCTGATAGACGGCTGGGGAGACTCTTTTCGTGATGGGGACTGGGCCCTGCCATTTGGCTGCTAGTGAATGCGCCTTCTGCGAGAACTTCCTGTACAGAACGAGCTGTCCTTCCTCCCACTGCCTGGGGTTCCTGACCCATCCTAATTTGCGGTCCATCTCTTTCTGAGCGGTGCCCAACTTCTGGGCCACTTGCATGTGGACAGCGTGTATGGATGAGAGCAGATCCTGGACCCAGGCGTCATTAATCACTACGGGCTGCATATCAGAAGGGAGCTGCGTATCTAGCCAGAAGGCTTCCGGGAGCTGCATTCTTCGCCCTGTCATTACCATATGGGGGGTGAGCCCGTGAACTGCGGTGGTGCCTCTGATGGCCATTAGGATTATGGGGAGTTTTTCATCCCAGTCTCTCCCGGAGGAGCGAACCATTTTGCGGAGAGCCTCCTTGAGGGTCCGGTTGGTTCTTTCTATGGCGCCCGAGGCTTGAGGGTGGCCGGCTATGTGGAAGCGCTGCTGGATGCCTAGCGCCTTGCACAGCTCCTGGGTGACTTCTCCGATGAAGTGTGAGCCTAAATCAGAGTCCATGACTCTCACGATGCCCCATCTTGAAAAGACATTGTTGAACAATAGTTTGGCTGTGGTGGCTGCATTGTTGCGCTTGCACGGAAACGCTTCGACCCATTTGCTAAAGGGGTCTATGACAGTGAGACAGTAGCGATTGCCGCGAGGAGTGGGGGGAAGGGGGCCGATAAAGTCAATCTGTATGCGAGCCCAGGGTCCGTTAATTCTCTGATGCTGGAGGGGGGCTCTAGGTCCGGTGGGGTCTGCATTGACCATAGCGCAGGACAGACAGTTGTCCACCCATTGCGCTACTTCGGTGCGCATGCCAGGCCACCATCCAACCTCTTTTACCCTTTCCAGAGTCAGGTCCTTGCCTCGGTGTCCCTGCTCGTGGACAAACTGAATCAGGTCGGCCCTGACTTCCAGTGGCACTACCCAGTGGCGTTCGCCGGCTGCATCTACTGCCCAAACTACGCCTTCCTCTTCTCGGATCATTAGTCTTCCTGTCTGATCTCTCCCTGCGGTTAGGAGGTCAGTTATTTCTGGGTCAGATAGCTGTAGTTGCGCTAGGTCTAGTGTTCCCGTAGTTCCCTGAGCCTGGCTGCGGGCTTGTGCTCGAGTGGTGACAGGGTGTAAGGGGCAATCGGTAGCTGGTTCCGGTAGGGGAGCATTTTCAGTGGCGGCTGCCTTGGCTGCGAGGTCCGCCTGGTCATTCCAATAAGCGGTCTCTGAGTTTGTCTTCTGGTGTCCTTTGACATGGGTAACCTGCGTTGGGCCTGAGCGGGACTGAAGGAGTGCTGCTACTTGCTGCCATAGCTGTAGGTGGGCTACGGGTTTCCCATCGCTAGCTCTCCACCCCTGATTCTGCCATACCGGGAGCCAGACCGTGGCGGCTTTGGCCGTCCAATCCGAGTCTGTGTAAATGGCCAGCGGGCTTTCTGGGGGCTCAAACTCGAGCACTGCCAGAAGCGCTTGCACCTCAGCCGCTTGGCTGGAATGGGGGCGGGCTGGACCTTTGAGAGTATGGGCGTCACTCACTCGCACGGCGCCGTAGCCTGTCCGAGGAGAGCCTCCAACGTGAAAGGAGGAGCCGTCACAGAACCAGCATGTGAATCCGTTCTGTCGGGCTTCCTCTAGCGGGACTCCCCAAGTGACTGGCCAGACAACCTGCGGTGGCGGGTCCAGGGGGCACTCGTGCTCGGTCCCGGTTACCAATAGGCCATAGGGGGCTGGAGGTTCGGTGGTCTCCTTTTTAAATTCCACTCCGCGGTTGACTAGGGCCAGGGTCCACTGCGCTATGCGGGCGTTTGAGACTTGTCCGTCTTGTATTTTTCCCGACAGGATATATTTGAGAGGCGTGTGAGTGGTTTGCACTATTGTACGTGAACCTCCTATGATAAATTCCCAATGGGTCAGACTCCAAACCAGGGCAAGGCATGTCTTCTCGCATGGGCTAAACCTAGTTTCTACTGCGGTTAGGTTGCGAGAGGCATAGGCTACTACTCTAGCGGTTCCCGCTTGCTGCTGGGTGAGCGTGGCTCCTATGCTCTTGTCTGACACTGCTAACTGAATAAAGAACGGCTGGGTGACATCTGGATGGGCTAGGGCCGGGGCTGCGGCCAGGCTGCGCTTTAGCTCGGCTAAGGCTGTCTGTTGCTCCGGTCCCCACTCCCAGGGAGTGTTCTTCTTGAGGAGAGCATAAAGGGGGCGAGCTTTGTCTGCAAAGGACTCGATGAAGTCTCGGGAAAAGTTGAAAGTTCCTAAAAGGGCTCTGAGGGAGGGGACATCGGTGGGTGCAGGCAGCTTGGAAATGACCTCCATTCGCTGGGCGTCCGGGGTGCGACCCTCGGGTCCCAGGGTCAGACCCAGGTACTTGACGCTGGTCTGAACCAATTGGGCCTTTTCCCTGCTTGCCTTGAACCCAGTCTCGCGGAGGAGTTCCAGGACTTCCCTGGTGATTTGGCGGGCTAATTCTTCCGTGGGGGCGTGGACCAAAATGTCATCCACGTAGCTCAGTACGTGGGGCCTCGAGGAGGGTTGGAGGCGTTCCCACATCTGAACCACATGGGCATGACAAATACTGGGGCTGGAGTGGAATCCCTGGGGTGTCCGCTTGAATGCGTATTGCTGGCCGCGGAAAGTGAACGCGAACTTGTACCAGCAAGACTCATGCAACCGGATAGAGTGGAAAGCATTGGCCAGGTCTATGACCGAGTAGAACCGGGACCCAGCGGCAATGGCCGTTAGGATCTCATTATACTTGGCCACAACCGGGGCAACTGGAGGGGTAGTGGCATTCAGGGCACGGAAGTCGACCGTCATTCTCCAGGTCACTCCATCTGCTTTTAGAACTGGCCACAATGGGGCGTTGCAGATGGACTGCATCGGGAGTATGACGTCCCACTCAAGGAGTCCTTCTATAGTTTTGGCTATCCCTGCCTCAGCTTCCGCTGGGTACTTGTACTGTCTTTGGGGAGGGGGGTCCTTTCCTTCAATCAGGACGCAGGCGCCCTTCACTATCCCACACTCGGCCTTGTCTGTCACCCACACTTCGGGAAAGTCCTGAACCCAGGGGTCTCCTGTGATGGGGGCGAGAGGGAGGGGGGCCTTAAGGGCTGCGCACCGATGGATTGCATTGACGAAGTCTGGGCCTCCTGGGATGCGCCACAGGAGCCCATTTGCTAGGTCAATGGTCAGTCCCTCGGCACGGAAAAATGGCATGCCCAAAAGTCCATCGTCTTCTCCCCGGTTTGCGCATGCCGAAATCCGGGTGGCCAGGTTCCCAACGGAGAGGGGGATATCCTGCCAGACCTGGGATTCCTGCATGCCGCCTCCAAAACCGGCGAGCTGCATGGTTGTGGGGGTCTGGGTGCCCTTCGTAACTAAGGTGGGCCGGAGTATATTAAGTGAAGCTCCGGTATCTATGAGGAGAGTGGCAGGCTTCTTCTTTTCCCCGGGAGTCCCGATCCCTGCCTTTACTGTCGGTCTCCCCCATGTGTCCGGCTTTAGTTTGGCAACTATGCCCACGGAAGGAGACTGGGACTCGGGGCAACCCTATTCTGATCCTGCACACTGGTCGGTGGAAGCGGCGCTTCCTCTAAAGGGGTTGTTGGGGCTCGGTCGTTCCCGGACCGCAGCTATCGGGGGACTCGAGAAGGGAGGGTCCGGCGGTAAAGGGGGCGCTGACGGAGGTACTGGGGGCTGTTGCTGGTCTTCCCACTCCATGATCGCCTTCATTAGAACGGACGTGGGCTTCCCATCGAATAGCTCCATGTTCGCTCCAATGTTTTTGAGGCGCATCCATAGTTCCCAACGGAGGGAGTCCCTGGACTGGGGCGTGCTGCCACGGTCCCGGTAGCCCTCGTGGTCGCCCTGCGATGCTCCCCAAGCGTTAGACTGATCTGGAGGCGGGTAGACCTGATGGTTGTACGGGTGTGATGCTCGCGAGTGAGAAGGGGCTAGGGGCGCCTCCTGTAATCGGGGCTCGTGGGGTCCCTGCTGGGAGGAGGAACTGTAACTCGGGGTGGGCGCAAAGGAAACTCCCGGACGGTAGTCCCTCGGCCCTCTTCCCCGGTTAAAGCTACTGCTCCTTCCCCTCAGGATCCCTCCCCTTGCCTCCGGGTACGGGCTGCGTCCCTGTGGTCGGTACTGAGAGTGGGGGCCATGGTTGGCATAGGTGACTGCACTTATCGGCTCGCTCTCCTTTCTACGAGAGGCCGGGGACTTCACATGGCGGATGGCACCGGTCTCTCGCAACAGGCCAGCAATGCTCCTGATGCGGGATTCCAGTTCTCCCCATGTAATGCTCCCGGGCTCGACTCCTGCTAGGGCTAGGCGAGTGGTGCTGTTTAGTCCATCTATGACTGCCCTCCTGAATTCTAAGTCGTCGAAGTCCGGCATGTCGCTCAAATCTAAATCTACCTCGTCTGCTAGTTCGGCTAGGAGCTGTTTCCTGGCTAAATATGCCTCTGGATCCTCTCCGGGTTTTTGAGACTCTGCGATGTACAGGGCTTTCAAACTCTTGGTGGGCCACAGGAAGGCGCACAACTCTTTCATGGCACCATACTGACTGCGAGTAGCTAGTCTCCGGTTAGAAATATATGCGTTGAGAGAGGTGACTATTTCGGGGCTGGCACAATGGCGGGCCAGCTGAGCTACATCGGAGCCACTGGCGGAGGGCTGGGACATGGTCACGTGTGCAAACCATTGTATAGCTGAATCTCGGTTCAGGGGTCCCATGCGGTCCGCTATGGCTTGGAGCTCATCGGGCCTCCAATTGCGGGTCTCTTTAACTATTCGGTCTGTCTTCCTGCCATCCTCGTCTGTGGAGACAATTTCTTTAGTAGCTATTGGATGGAGGGGCTGTGGAGCTTCCTCGGGCTGGGACGAAGGAGGTGACCAACTGTCGGTACTACCTTCGGGGAGGGCCAAGAGGGCTGCGGGATGCACGGCGGAGATTACGGCCTGCTGCATCCCCAGGTGCTGCTTTAGGGCCTCTAGCTCCCTCTTACAGGCGGAGTGGTCTGCTGCGGCTATCTTTGCAACCTTCTGCTCTGCCATGAACTGGGCAGCATGGGTTAATTTTGCAATCTTCTCCTGTCCTTCAATTACTGCGTGCTCAGCCATATCGGCACGAGCGGCGGCTACTTCAGCCTTGTGCTGGGCGTCCTGGAGGGCAGCGGCTAGTCCCTGCTTTTCCAGCATGAAGTTAACGCGTTCGGAACGCCACTCGGCTGCTTTTTCCTCATGTTCCTTCTTTTCTTTCCTTAACTGCTCTATCTCCTGTTCCTGCTCTTCTTGAGCTATCTGTAGCTTATTAATTAGGGACACGCTGTCCTGTAGGGCGGTGAAAAGTGCCCAAGCTCCGTATCTATCTTTCTTACTGGACCTGGGTTTCTCCTTTTCACAAAAATCTTGGAAGGCGCTTCTGACTATCTGGAGCGGGTCGGGTCCCTTGAAGGAACCGGCTTCCCAAGGGCAATCTCCCTTCTTAACTAGCCACTTCTCCAGGCGGGGCACGGTGGGGGCTGCCCGGTACATCTTTCTTTTTCGTTTAAGGCTGATCTCGGGGGAGGTAAAAGAGTGGATCAGCGACAACCAGGGGTGGGGCGATTAAAGCTGCTCAAGGGTTTTAACAACTTCTTCCTCTCTATGTCCCTTTTGGGAGGTTTATCCTTCCCTCAGGTCCTCAAGGGTTTTTACCAGGGGGTTTTAAGGTTCTACTTTTAGGTTCACAAGGGGATTTTTAAGGGTCCTACACTCTGTTCTTCTCCACCGGGGAAGAAGGAAAATTCCTATTCCCGTTTCAAGCTTGCCTACAAGCCACGGGACCAGGAAAAGTTTACTGGCTCAGAGGGTGCTCTCAAGCTCTCTAAGCCCAAGAACCAAAACGCTCAGTGCTTCCAAGCCTCTGCTCAGAAGCCAAAGCTCAGGGGTCTCCCAAGCCTATGTGCTCAGAAAACCAAAAAGTGTTCCCAAGCCTCTGCTCAGAAACTGCAACTAAGGGGTCTCCCAAGCCTCTGCTCAGGCAACCAGAAATGCTCCCAAGCCTCTGCTCAGAAACTGCAAATGCTCCCAAGCCTCTGCTCAGAAGCCACAAATGCTCTCAAGCTCTCTGCCCAAGAACTAAACTCAAAATGTCCCCAGGCTTCGTGCTCAGAGACAAATGGTTAAACTGTCTCCAAGCCTTGACCAAAAGACCAAATGTGCTCAAGGACTGCCTCTGCAAGTCCCCAAGCGAAAGTGCCCAGGAGTAAAGCTTACTGTACTCCCAAGCGAGGTGCGCTCAAGAGTTCTAACAACTCCCAAGCAAAAGTGTGCCCAAGAGTCCCACTGACTCCCAAGCGAGGTGCGCCCACGAGTCTGACTTAAAACTCGCAAGCGGAAAGGCGCCCAAGAGTCTACTTTAAAACTCTCAGGCGAAAAGCGCTCAAGAGTCTTAACTTAAAACTCTCAAGCACGGTGCGGCCGGCTGCCGCGGGGCTTCAGGAACCTGGCTTTAGATTCCCAAAGCTAAACTGACTGAACGGACTATCGATCCCTTCACGTTTCCTCCGGAGCGGGGATTGAAGCCTAAGTGCTGGCAGGAGCGGGGTTTGGACGGGCTTAGGAGAGACGGGGGAGGGCGGAAGAGAGTTTTATATGTGCTGCTTCAGGATATATATAAATCTATAGAGCCTACTTCTGGGATCCCACCCACATAGACGCGTTTAGGCGGCCCGGAAGGTGGCCAGGAACTTCACCAGTTCAGAGGTCCTCACCCACAGTACACCGGTTATAACGGCTGGAGGGCCTCGCGGTGCACCACAAAAGGCAAGTAGTCCAAAGCTGGCTGAAGGAGGAAATGGGGAAAAGCCAACCCACAAGATAGAAATGCTCGCTAGAGCCACACACAATCACACTTTTAATTCCCTGAGCTAAAATTGCGCTCTTTACACTGAGGTCTGGAAAATTTTCCTCTAAGTCAGTTCGCTGAAGACACGCGTGTCGACTCACGTGTATTCACACGAACTGGGTTATGCCCGCATTCTCCACCAGTAAACTGTTACCAGAACTGCTCTTTTATTATAATGGGGAATTAGCTGTAGCAGTCTGTAACTATTAATATTAAGCGAGGATCATAACCTATGTTTACGGAGGTCCCGATCCCAGACACTCGAGTGAAAAAGAGGCAGACAACGAGTCAGGTACAAACACGTGTATTGAGTGTAGCGTAAGCCTAGCTTGCACAATCATACAGAGAACACACAAGACCTAAGAAATACAGGGTATGAAATACAGAGACGTTCGCATTAGCTGGTTCCCAACGATGATAGGGGGAATACTCACTTATCCTGGAGCGAAGCAGAGACGCAGCAGCGAGGGTGGCCCAATGCCAGCACTGGGACCACAGACGGACAGCAAGGAGGTCTGGATAGGGAATGGCCGGAGCACCGAGTGGTCTGAGAGACCAGCTTAAATACCCCAAAACGTACCCTGGGGCTGGTGCTGTACTTGGTGGTTCTCACAGATTAAAACAAAGGGTCTAATGGGCTACTGAATGGCTTGGATGGGCCACTTTGGTAATCAGATTGTGATAAGTGACACCTCAGGAAGAGGGGACAAAAGAGGGAGGGGGAAATCCAAGTGGGCTGAAAGGATGTTCCAGCGGACAGGGCTTGTCCTGATGTCATCAGCTTTGGAATGCGGAGGTTTCTTTGAGATGCATTCTCTAAGTGCTTGGGATGGTCGGCACTTAGTTCCTTCTCCGGGGCGGCTCCTAAGATATGCAGAGCGGGGCGAGGGGCTCTCGCTGCGGACGTGGTGTGCCCGCTTCGCCGAAATGGCTTCTCAAAGCAGTCTTCTTCCCAGGGTCTTCTGTCTGCCTGAGAACATGGATGCCGGCTGGGCATAGCTGGGGCTGGATAGCAGGCTGCCCGGTAGCGAGGGCAAGCTCGGCGACCGGCTCGCGGGAGGCTCCAGGCGGGAACTGACCAGGGAGCGCCTAGCCAGGCTCGCTGGAGGTTTCCCCGGCAGGCGCCCGGCTGCTAGCAGCGGCTTGGGCCCATATGAGGCAGGCTCCCATGGAGGCAGCGGGAACAACACTTTAAAGCACAGTCCAAAGCAGGGAACAGGCACGGTCCGTGGCAGATGGCAAAGCAGGCACGGGGAACATTGGTAACAGAGTCCAAACACACACTGGGAAATCCAGATACAGGTCAGGGCAGGGCTGCCCAGAGAGAGAGTCCTTTGTGCAGTTAACCAAACATGGAGTCAGCAAACTGCACAGTCTATAGCAGCAGCAAGGCAATTGACACGCAGGCAGGAAACTGACACGTGTATCAGAGCACACACGTGCAAAGCAGTCTTTGGTGCAGCAGTAAAACAGTGATGCAGGAAACTTTACCACAGTTCATGGCAGGCCTTAAAGCAGGGGAGGGGGCCTACTTGGCAACAGTGGATTTCACCTAATGAATGGCTTCTCCACTGAGAGAGGTCTCTTTTCATCAAGTAAGTGGAGTATTAACTCTGCTTAGAGAGGTTTTCTTTAAATCCTATTTATGGTATAAAGAGGAACTTTGTATCTACTCACTCGTTCTGCAGAGAATAGGGCAATGAGCCACCCCCTCCCCACCTTTCTTCCTCCTCCCCCTTGTGATTGCCAATGATGTCATATGCTTTACTTGCCAACTTCAGAATTCCTCCTGAGCTTTTAATTTTAGGGCACCCTTAATTCATGTTTCCAGTGGGATTGGCTTCAAACAGCTCTCTGTGATAAGAAAGAAGCCATCGCCTTTGTTTAGGAACAGTAAAGCTGATATGACATAATACTTAGTATTGATGTACTGTATGCAAAACACTTCACCTGTATTCTTTCAGTAATCCTGACAACTGCCACCAAAAAAAGAGAACGGAAGGTGAGACAAAAGTGCCGTCATTACTGTACTGATATTTGATGATTCAGAGTGCATGTTCTTAACTACTCTACCTTACCATATATAGACAGCATTTAACAATGCAATTATTGGAGAATAGCAAATAATGCTAATGCAGTGTAGAATTTCCTAAGAGATGTTTATATATGGGCTGAGCATTTAGCTTTGTGCCTCCTAAGAGTTAGAGGATCCTTGGAGACTGACTTTATTTCAGCCAACTGATGAAACCACTAGCCAGGGCTGTATTACTCATAAGGCTGACTAGGCTGAAGCCTAGGGGCCCACAGGGACTAGGAGCCCATCATTTTTTTTTGCTGAGGCACACCCCCACATAAATTACAATTAATTGATTCTCTTATATAACCTCTATTAATAAGATAATTAACTGCTTCGTTATTGAAGTGAAACAAATTGTCTCTTATATTAAAACAATTATCCATAAATTATATATTTTTAATAAATAATAAAATTTTATTCACTTTGAAAGATTACTGTATTGATCAATTATACTCCCAAAATGTGTTTTCCTGAAGAGTTCTACTTGTGCAATAAAAATATTTTTAAAATTGTGAACAGAATTCTTCAGGAGACCCTCAAAATAGATATAGGGCTATGTACTGCTGTACCAGGGCCAGGCTGTTAGCTGTGGCGGGGTGAAAGATTGAAGTGCCGGAGGGGGCCTGAAATATCTGAAAGCCTAGGGGCCCAGCCGTGGTTTAATACAGCCCTGCTATTAGCCTTTGCTGATGGACGGTGCTGAAATTACAAATGTATGAGAGGGACCCTTTTAAACCAGCCATTCACCCCCTTCTCTGGACATATTATATCCCCCCAAACTCGCCTCCGTAGAATCCCCTTGAAATTTCCCTTCTGTTCAAGCAGCTGCCCTTATTAGGACTGCAGGTAGCAATGGTCACCTTTCTACCTGCCATCCATTAGTATTCAAGGAAAGGTGAACCAATCTTACACTAGAGGGGGAGGGAGTAGAGGGGAGAGGATTTGATATGTTTATTTTGTCAGCATTCAGGGGATGTAGTGAAATAACTAGGCAGAAAAGGGCATAAGAGGGATGATGGCTGCCCAGGCCTGAGATCTCTAAGGAGGTTATTTGGCTGCTCCTTCCCTACCTATTCGTTGTAACTCGCCAGATGCTTATGCTGTGATGCTTTGACAGGAGAAGGGCATATAAAAATGACCGAGCTCACATGTGGGCATTCCATGATGGGTGGGCAGAAGGTCACGAAAGTGATCAGTAACTTTCCAAACAATTAAAGCAAAGCAAATTTTATTATTATGGTCATAGACCAGCAAGCAAGATACCATGGATAGTAAAACTTATGAGTAAATAAAACAGCAGGACAATAAAACAGTATAGTGAAATGACATTAAAATTATTTTAAAACCCAATACTACATAAAACCTACTCCAGCATAAATACAAAATTAAGAAAACTCCCTTTAGTTAGTAATATTATGTCTCCTGCTTTTCATTGCCAACCATCTGAATTTAGCAACCTTGTATGTTACATCCTGTTTCTTATCCGACAGCATTTTCGAAAGAAGAACTCTTTGTCTTCCTGGGTACACTACAAGTATAGGCATTACATAGACTTTTCTGATCTGATTGTACATTTTACACTCAAAAATAACATATTCTAAGGATTCTATTTTTCCATCAGCACAGGGGCACAGGCGTTTTTCTATCGGAATTATTTTGTACCTGCCTTCAATTACAGCGGAGGGCAAAGCATCCCATCGCATTAACGTGAAGACTCTCCTGAGTTCCTGATTTGCCAGGTTGTAAAGATAAGGCATAGGTGTTAATCTGTTTATGGTATCTGAATTGAAATGGAACTTTTTGATTCTGTTTATGCCATGTTGCCTCTCAAACTTGAGTATTCACTGCTTAATCCAAACAATTAAAAGTAGCTTTGTGCTCTGCTTTCAATCATTTCCTTATCCTTTCCTTTAATGCTACCACAGCAGCTTCTCTCCTGTTTCTCCTTCACAAGGAGACATCCAATATACAGAAAATAGTCAGCTCTATCTTTCTTTTCCACCTAATTCCAAGGATGCTGTTGATGTTTTGAACCTGTGCTTGGAGTTAGAAATGGGCTGGATAAGGGCAAACAAGCTGAAACTAGATCCTGACAAGACAGAGGTTCTCTGGGTTAGTAAAAGGGCAGACCAGGAACTCTGAAAAAGTGAGCTGTGACTCATGAAAGCTCATACCCTACCACAAATTTTGTTAGTCTTATAGGTGCTACTGGACTCTTGCTCTTTTTTGTTGCTACAGAGACACTAATACAGCTACCTATCTTGATCAGGAACTTGAGATATCTCCTGTCTTGGATGGGGTTATACTTCCCTTGAAAAGCCAGGTTCACAGCTTGGGAGTGCTGCTCGACACAGCAATCATCGTAGAAAACCAGGTAGCTGTGGTGGTTTGGAGTGCTTTCGCCCAGCTTTAATTGATGAGTCAGTTATGCTTGTCCCTGGCTCAGTCAGATCTAGCCACAGTGATCCATGCATTAATTACATCGAGACTGGATTATTGCAATGCACTCTTATTTGGGGCTCCCCTTGAAGAGCGTTCAGAAGCCACAGCTAGTACAGAGTGCTGACGCTAGACTGCTAGTTGGGGCCATCTATCGGAAGCATGCATCCCCAATATTGCAGCAATTACACTGGCTACCAATATGCTCCCTAGCACAACAACATTCAATTTATATACCACCCTTCAGGACAACTTAATGCCCACTCAGAGCAGTTTACAAAGTATGTCATCATTATCCCCACAACAAAACATCCTGTGAGGTGGGTGGGGCTGAGCGAGCTCCAGAGAACTCTGACTAGCCCAAGGTCACCCAGCTGGCTTCAAGTGGAGGAGTGGGGAATCAAACCCGGCTCTCCAGATTAGAGTCCCACACTCTTAACCACTACACCAAACTGGCTCACAATTCAAGGTGTTGGTTTTGATCTTTAAAGACCCAGGGCTTGCAAATGGGACATTTGAAAGCTCACCTGGTGTGAACGCAAGAGAGGGCCTTTTTGATGGCAATCCCACAATTATGAACATAAGCCCCAGGGGGGTGCTCCTGGCCCTGTCACTGCTGATCTTCAGAAGACAGCTGAATACATTTTTATTTAGGATTGCTTTTTAATTAGCTTTGTGTTTTATGTTCATTGGCAGTCCTAAACTGTGCTTTTAAATTTTGTTTTTATTCATTTTATGTATACTGTAAGCACACTTGAGTTCCTGCAAGCTAGAAAGGTGGCTAATAAATGTTTTAAATGAATAAAATACACAAATGAGGAGGCGGCACATGCACCTTTACACCCTTTCCCAGCTGCCTCTCCTCCTTTCTCCCCACACACCCTTATTCTGAATGGGAAAAGCACATGATATTCAATCTTTCCCCCTACATCAATGCTGTTAGTTGCCTCGTCCAAGGAAATCACAGAGGTAACTGTATATTTCTTCCTCTACAGGGCAAGTTACAATTTGGGGTGGTGATTTGCTTGTAGAGGAAGGGTTTGTGCATCTGAATATTGAAACACTGCAGTTTTAGGACAAACCACTATTTTGTGCCTAGCTTTACACACCAAGATGCCATTTTGTGACTAGTAGCTCAACACAGCTCTTGGGAAAGAAATTCTCCCACAAACAAAGTTTACCCTCTCCTGTCCTGTGAGGCAGAAAAGGAGGCAAACAGATTTGAAAATGATACAGCTAGTCTGCCTGCCATACATAAGAATTGTTTATGCGATCTGAAGAGAAACCCGAGTGTATGAATGAATGATTTATGCCTCACAGAAAAGTTTAGGAGCAGTATAGGCTCAATCTAGATTATGGGCTATCTACAACAAGGGGCAAAGGCTTTACAGAGGTATACACAAAAAGAGACAGACAGTAACATGCTTTGCTTGATTCCGTTCATGACTTTTGCTGTCATGTGCTGGAAGCTTTTAAATATGCAGTAGGGAGCACAGCAGGTAATTATGCATTCCTACCAACTATAACTTTAAGGAGAGTGCCAAAACAAGCTAGCCATGAGCTGCTTGCAGGATGGAAGCTGTACTGCAGAACTAGCCAGGACAGAAATTCCACCCATAGGTTTAAACACTTTCCAAGGAAAACAGCCAAGCTCTTCCAGCCATGCAAAGTTAAAGACTGTGTATTTCTTTCTTCCTCACACGTCTCCTATGATGAACCAACCATTCGAGGGGAAGTGGGGAGAGGAGAGACGCTTTCTGTGCAAGGCTCCAACACATAGCTGCTTTCAGAGAGTATGCCAGAATAGGCATGCTCCTGAAACCAGGCCTTTGATGAAATTGCTGCTGTTTCTTGCATTGGTCACATACTGAGCTTACCAGTTAATGTGGCAATTCCTCCTTGCCAGCTTCAGAGCAGAAAGGTGAGAAGACTTCTTGCTACTTATGAGAAAGCAAGTACCCCCTTCATACTTACTGTCTACAAGTGCTTGCAAACTGGCAAACGCATTCAAATATTAAGCCCTCTCTGTGGAACACTGCGCTGTAGAAATGTTTCTGCTTCTTCTCTGTCCATATTGGAGGATATAATGTTTCAATTGGCACTGGAGGTTGGATGGAGATCCAATTACATATTCATTCCTACACTATTATACAATCTCACTGTTTTCATTCTTAGCTTGTTTCACGTTATTTCTAAATAATCACTTCCATGACTTACCTAAATCATATCCTTATTCTTAAGTGACACCTATTTGACCTAATCGTCAGTGTTTGAACCAGTATGTTAAACTAGCAACCAGGCCCGTTGTAAAAACAACGGGCTCTAGAAAATGGCCTCTGGAGGGCCACACCAGCATGACAGGCCTTCCTGCTGGCACACCCAGGCTTCCTTGGCCTCCAGAGGGCCACGCCACCTTCATGGGCTTTCCTGAGACCATGTCAGGACTTCCTGGGTCTCCAGAGGGCTGCACCGCTGCGCTGGGCCTTCCCGCCACCGTGTCAGGCCTTCTCGGGCCTCAGGAAGGCTGTGCCATCTTACCAGGCCTTTCCACTGGCATACCAGACCTTCCCGAGCTTCCAGAGGGCTGCGCCAGCATGCTGAGCCTCCCATTGTCTCTGTGGCTGTAGAGGTGGCAGGGAGGCCTAGTGCAGCATGGTGCCCGTCCCAAGGCTCTGCAGCAACGGAAAAAGCTGCCACACCAGTGCGGCCCTCCGGAGGCCTCCTTGGAAGGGCCTCACCATGGAGGCCTTGGCTGCTGCTTCTCCGGGCTTATCATAGCGTAGTGTTGCCAACGACTCACTGCATCTGCACCAGGATAAAAAGTGAGTCGTCGGCAACATGGTTTGCCTTTTATATCTCAGGATGGTCTCTAAGTGTTCAGTCAAAAATCTGGCTGCTATAATACTGCAAGTACATGACAGAACAGAATATAGGCTTCTGAAACATTTCTTCAAGGTTCCAAGGTCAACCCCTATGAAAAAGGAACCTCTCAGAGCAGGGTTGAGAAAGACTTCTTGAGCTGAGACACTGGAAACTTGCTGCTGTCAAAATTGGGTGAGATGGGCCCAATGCTCTCCATGGCTAAGGCAAGTTTGCAAGTATAAATCTCTTTGCTGGAGTGACATCGATGCATGCCAGATCTCACCGTGAAGTACTGATAAGATCATGTGCATTTGAAGAGACAGACAGATTAACTGACTCCCAGTTTAGGATCTTCCAGTGTGGGCTAGAGTATCTTGATGGGACATATACTAAGGTTCCTAGAAAGAGGACTGTAAGGGTGTTTTAGCTGGACTACAGCTGTGGTCTAAGACTTTAGACTAACACAGAACATTGCTCCTATTTAGGTGGCAGGTTATACTCCCATCTACTTTTCGATTTTGATTCTTGCTGACATGGTTCAGTGAAGAAAATTCCAATTTATTCCCCTATAATGAATTGACCATTATATGGTGAAGCTTCTTTCAAGCTCTGTAAGGGTACGAGACCCATTAAGATGGTTCGCTCATGGTGCTAACAGGACTTGAATGGATTCCTAATGGTCCTCAGGAAGTTTCCTGGTTGATCTCATCACCCAACAGGTTGACCCCACTGAGCTCCTGAGCATCCTCTACTTGTCCACAGAATTCATTTGTTCCCTTTATTGAGGAACCTGAGGCAATGAGTCAGACCGGGCATAAAACTGGAGCACAAATATGAGAAAAACTCATGATCCTGTGGTGATGACAGCAGTGAAGCATGCCTGCTTGGACATCATTGTGCCTGAGCAACCCACTCCTATGGAGTTTTTCCAGTGGTGCAAGGTCTGCTGGAGGGGGATATGCAGCTGAGTCCAGGGTCAGTGTTTCCCTCAAGGAAGGGAATTAGTTTGACTATCTTGATTTGGAGAAAGGGTACACATGTGGGCTGTGTCCTCAGCATCAGGAGCATTGCTTTTTAAATGCTCCTAATCACAAAGCATGAATGTATCTGTGCACACTTCCTCTGTGTGCATTAACTGATGGTCGTGTGCAGACCAGGGCCCCAGGACTGAGGCCCTCATACAGAGCACCTTTTGGCCTACTGGACCCTCTAAAGGTGATACTTGTGGTTTAAAAACAATACAATATGTCAAATATGATACCATGTCTCATAAAACAAGCACAACTGAGATAACAGAGACTGAAGAACAGTCAACATTGCCAAACCCAATACCTGTCCTGAAGCAATACTAAAATACCATTTGTCACCAACCTCCTCGGCCAGTTTTTCTATTCCAAACAGTTCTCAGGGGCAAGGGCTATGGCTCTGTGATAAAGCATCTGCTTGATATGCAGAAGGTCCTAGGTACAATTCCTGACATCTTCAGTTAAGGATCAGGTAGTGGGTGATATGAAAGATCCTCTACTTAAGACTCTGGAGAGCTACTACCAGTCTGAGTTGGCAATACTTGCCTTGATGGACCAGCGGGCTGATTCAGTATAAGGTAGCTTCATGGGTCCAAGGCATTTCCTAATGTTAAGGCCACATTCCTGAATTTCAAAACCTGTTACTCCTATTCTGCCCTGACCTGGATGGCCCAGGTTAGCCTGATCATATCAGATCTTGGGTGCTAAGCAGAATGGGCTCTGATTAGTACTTGCATGAGAAACCTCTGAGGAAGTCCAGGGTCATGCAGAGGCAGGCAATGGCAAACCCCCTCTGAACATCTTTTGCCTTGAAAACTCCAACAGGGGCCGTTATAAATCAGGGGTGACTTTGTGGCACTTACACACACAACCTCTTCCAATCTTAAAGGGAGTTAGCGAGCAATTCTGCTTTCTGACATTATAATCACACTTACCCACAGCCTGCCTTTCTCCAAACTAAGCATACTCAGTTGACTTTTGCTTTTATTTCTATTGTTTACTTTGTGCTCCTTCTGTTGCTTCTATAACCCTCTGAATTCTCTCTGCGTGGTCAACATCCTTTTTGAACCACGATGCCTGCAATGGAACACAGCACTACAAATACCTGTTCTTAGCAAAACAGTGCCTTTGTTTTGCCATCTCCTGGATAGGATGTTGATACATAAAGCACCAGTGGCCTTTATGTCACAGCATCACAGAGTTGATTCTGGCTTCCTGCTTTTCATTTAATAAGGTTGCCTGTGGGGTATTTCTGTCCTCGGCCCACCCCACCCCTTCCACACACACTGAGCACTGCCTGTCATGAGCCTTCTGCAGATTTTAATAGAATGCCTCCCTGATAATCAAGTCAGTCCCCTTCAGGACTGTAGCAGAGACTGGAGGGGGGTGGGGAGAGCCTCATATTTGAGGGAAATGAAAAACAAACCTACCCGACTGCTGTGTATTTAATCTCCGCTTTCACATGTGGCCTGCGCAGAAAAGAGAGTTCAAGGGGCCCAGAAATACATCTGAGTCTGAATCTGCAGATTTAGCCTTAGTCTGCATAATATCACCACAGAGGAACAAAAGTTCAGCTCCTCTAAGCAAGTTTTAGCCAGTTTAGAAACCATTTCCTCTGCCATCAGGCCTACAGGATGGAAGACTTGCCCAGCCGCTTGAAACCACAGTTAATGTCTCTTAGTGGTGGAGGGCTGCTTGAAGGGAGGCCGGGTGATCTGTTTCATGCACAGTAAGAACAGAGAAAAGCATTTCAAATGGGCAAGTCACCCGGCCAACTTCTGATCTGCTTTCTCTGTTTCTTCAAGGAAACTGACTGACTACTGCCATAAAATGAGAAGAGTAACTCTCTGGCTTCCGGAGGTTGAAGAAGTGATTAATCAGCTGCTTGTAATTTTGTGTCCTTTCTGAACTGGCCTATGTTAATCTCTACGGCAATCTGTCAATGTCTGTTAGCAATTTGATTTAATTAAACCACATTCTCCATAAAATACACCCAAAGTAGCTTACAAGAAAACACAAAATACATAAAAATAACCAAATCCAATAATCGATAGAATACTACTAATAAATTACTACCGAAATTGCTAACATGACTATATTATCTATGGATAACTTCACAGCCTGTTATAACCTAATTATAAAATGTAGCGGTAAAACTAACCTGGAAGATAAGTGATACTCCACACATATTACATGTGACTAGGGGAAGAATTTACCATTTTCTAGACACTGATTTCTAAACATTTTCTAGACATTTTGGGGGCCAAGAAGAAAGGAAAAGGGGAATTGATAAAATTAAAGAGATGAGTACTACGTAGGCCAAGATCCTTGGGGAGAACTTGGGATAAAAATGTGTAAGACAGAGACAGGCTGTTTTCATGACTTTCGGAAGACTTTTGGAGCCATCATTCCCCCTCTCCGGCTTTTCACTTCCAAACATCAATCCAAGGGTACTGTATAACAAATATCACTACTTAACATATTTATATATGAATAGTCAAAGTGTTTCACACACATTTTTTCCAAACAACTTTGGAAGGTATATCAGTAAAACTCCCCTACTGGAAGTCACCAAGATCTGAAACATGGATTTCCCAACCTGCACAAGTCAGAGAACACTGGGGCATTTTGATTTTCTTCATGACCCATCTTCCGGTTGCACTGAAGAAATCACATTTTGCAGTAACAGACAGAAAGCAAGTTGTTAATTGTTAGGAGGGGGGCATCTTAATTACAAACAATGGAACAATTTGCCAAAAGTAGTCATCTCAGTAAGAAAAGCTGGCTATACATGCATGCATGCAGGCATACATACATACATACATACATACATACATACATACTGCAATGCTTAGGCAGGCAACTGCCAGGGAAAGCATGACGAGGCCTAGACTAGATAGATGATTCCTTTTCTGGATTTGCATGGACAAAGTGGAAAAGAATTCTGTAACTGAGAATTATCTTTATGTAGCTGATAAATACTGATAGCTCCCCCCACCTTAGTATCACTAAAACTTGAGGGATCTCTTCCCAAAGATTCAGCTGTTCAAAGGAAGTCTGTTTGATATTCTGAGATCTTTTTAAACAGAAGAGAAAGCCTCTAATATAGAGAGAAAAATTACCTCTGAATAAAAAAAACCCACTTCCCAGCCACTCCAAAGCAAACAAGATGCTATCTTTGGCTATTTTGAAAATCTGAAGCAGTCATGCTTTCAATTTACTGCGCAGATAAGCTGCCCTGGGAACTCTACCAGCCAATGGAGGTATTATGAAAAACTTCGCTGCATGCAGCAACTAACAAAAAGACAACATTAGAACTTTGATTAATTCTCCAATGCCTGCAGTGAGATGCCCTGAGGTAATGGCAGTCTTACTTTAAAGCCCTTTAGTGGACTCTTGTAGCCCAGCCAAGTCATTGCTTGCATGTCAGATGTATGTCATGGAGTTTAAAATTAGCAGATGCTACAATGAACATAGAATCTGAAAAAGTTTCCTCTTGGAGTAGCAGTTCATTGTCATTCCTCACAGCTGTGGTCTACAAAAGAGCCTTTACTCTTGGCTAGGCCTCAAGAATCCTCACACCAGCTTGGCAGAGCAAACACCCTAACCCCGGGAGGCTCCCTGAATTAAATTCAACGTCAGATAAGTCTGTCCCAAGGGCCAAAGTGGTGCCCAGTGGAGGAGCAAGACCTTTTATGTGTTACAAAAGTAATTTCCAGCAACAGGCTTTTGTAACGCAAGGAAGCTCTATGATTTTCAGCGAGGTCTCCTTGCTAAAATGAACCCTTTAAAACCCTGCTAAAGTGAATCATTTAAAAGTTTGTTTTATGTATACATAATGAACTGATCAGTGCAGTTTTAGCTGCGGTTAGGAATTTACTTGTGCGGGTGTTTCTGAGATGATCATTTCTTAGCTGTAGTTTAAAGCTCTAGCATTACTCCTTGTGTACATATTGAGGACCATTCGAAGGCAATGAAGACTGCATTGGTTCAGTCAAAAAGATGCTTGAAAGATCATACAATGGCCCATAAACAGCCTGGCAGGGCCACTTCACTGCATAAGGGGATCAAGCAGGATACAAAAAAAAGGCTATACATTTTTATAAGTTTCTGCCTCTAGACTGCTCTGATCCTTGTTTTTTTCCCTCCCTTCTCCCCAGCTGTAACCAGAGAGGGAGCACTGGCCCATCCTTATTGTTAGGGTACCGAGGAGAGGACAAGGAGGGCTGAAAGCAGGCTAGAGATGGGAGCTTTTTAAAAATGCAAAGCCTTGCCTGCCCAGGACCAAAGTGTTGGCATGAGGAACAGTGAGCTCTTCCCGTCTGTGCTGCTCGGGTCCAGAGCCCTCTCTTGGGTGAGTAGCAAGGATGAGAGGATCCCTCTCCCGTCCGTGTTGCTAGAGTCTGGGTCCAGCATAGTCTCCAGAAGCACCTGCCCTGGATTATAGTGGCAGTAACAGAAATGGGAGGAGGTTGAGGCTGTCCTTGTCCCCACGGGCCTGAGTGGCGGTGGCAAAAATGGGGGAAGGTTCACCACCCCGGTCTATGCTGCTGCCACCACTGCCCAGTACCTTTCCAAGGTGGGATGGCGGTTCGTCGAACAGCTTGAGCTAGCCCTGCAGCAAGTAGTACTTCAACTTCCACCTTGATCTCCAATGTTAACACTTTATCTTCCAAAATAAGAAAAAAAATAATTGACTTGAATTGAGACTGGATAAGATTTCCTTAAAACATTTTTTTGTTGCAAACGAAACACACAACTTTACCTTGCTGTGGATTCCATACGGTAAAGGTAAAGTCTGCTTTCAAGTCACAACCAACTTATGGCAACCCCACAAAAGTTCCACTTCATGGGGCATTCAAGGCAACAGATGAGCAGAGGTGGTTTGCCAAGATGGCTTAAATATCAAATTATACTCACCAGTTTCACACAAATAATGAAAGGTGGGGAAGCATCTTTGAAATATACAATGGGTATTCTGGGTTTCGGGTTTTCCTATAAAAAGACCAGAACATTTCTTTGTTAGCTTGTATTCTAAAGCTGTAGTTTGGAGTCCAATAACCAAAATGGTGTAATGCATTCAAACCTTTCTCCCAATAACCAGAATGGTTTCTCTACCCATCTTGGCTTCTGTGACTGCAAATTCACCCATATCCATGTGCTGCTACGTGGCAAGTGCTGATATGTGTTTATGACTCTTCTTCTGTCACTCCCATGCAAAAATTTAAGTTTGCTCCCCTAGGTCCAATCTTTGCTGGAACTGAATGGAAATGCCACTACATCCAGTGGTGCCACTTGGAGAGCAAAGGGCCACAGGGGGCTGCTAGTCTCCCACACCAACAAGGGGTTATAAATTAGACCCTTGTAGATTTCCCACTTCCTTTAAAATGTTGTTTTGGCCTCTGCATACAATGGGAAAGAAAACCTTGCCCCTCGTGAGTAGCAAAATTCCCACTGACGTCAGCATGAGCAGAATCCAGCCCCAGAGGCATCATCCTTTTTTTTACTGGCATAATTTATGGACATAGGAGAAGCTAATTCACAAAAGGCCGCATCATTCTGTTTTCCCTCTTCCACTGTATTAATTTTACAGGCTCTCATTCAGGATCTTTGTTTTGCAGGAGGAGGAGAAACAGCGTGAGTTGAATTTCCTGGTGGGAAATGTTCTGTTTCGAATTGTAGTTTCACCTCCCATTCATTCGTTCTATTTTGTATTTCTAAGGCAAACTTTATGAAAAGAGGATTTGCCATTCTGAAGAGTTTATTCTTGTCTGCCTGCCTGTTTACTCCCACCCAAAATGACAGCCATTCATAAGGAGACGGAAGGGTGCCAACTACTGCACAGGAATGGGACACAGGTCGCTTATCCTACTTGGACTGTTGATTTGGTCACAAACCAAAACCTCAGTGTCATTGTAGGCTCTTATTGGACATCAAACCAGTTTCTATCCTACAAAGATGAAATATCAGTGGCCATTAGTGCCATTCCTGCTGCCAAACACTGTGTGAAATTTATTCCAGTGGTGCTCAAATACTCAGTCTGGCACTCTGACATGGCACCTCCTTGGCTTAGAACCCTCAGAAGCCCAGTTGCCTGTTCAATGAGCAAACAAAATTCCAACAGTCTTCTAACCCTCATGATTTAGAAGACAAACCTGGAAATTTTTTTACAGTTTCTGGTACCATTTCAGTAAGTGATGGTTTTCTTTTTTCTAGTCAGGAGATAGGATTTCCGCAATTCATATTGATCACAAAGGACTCGACAAGTTCCCATTTTTCTTCATTCCAGAGCTAAGGCAAGAACAAATTAATCTAAATTCTACTGTAATTTCAAATTTTTCAACCCAAATAAAGCAGCTATATAGCTGGCATATATTTTATTCCAACATGTGTGTTCTGAATGCAAAACTGAGCATTCTTTTATCCAGATTTTGCAAGTCCCCTCACAAATTCAACTTCACTATATTCAGTTGATCAGCGAGCATTTTCCCCTCTTTACAATGAATCACACTGTGGAAACAACATTTCAGATAGTCCAGTTTCACGTTTTACCCACCTTTGATTCTTCATAAGTATAAAATCCTTTTGCGATCTTATTTTTGTCTACATCACAAAATGCAATCACCTAAGGAAAGCAGAAAGAAAAGTATTAGTGAAGGGAGTGAATAAATACTATTGTTGATGGCCCTGAATCTATATTACTCTAACTTTATCAACATTATACTTTCACTGGATGGAATTTCTCTGTGTATGTGCATGTGTGCATGTGTTTGTCTGTACTAGCAGGCTGTTCTAAAAGTAATAGAGACCAGTGATTTCATAACAGGGACCATGACTGATAATGATTTAAGGTTCTCTGAAACCTTACAGGAGAGAGACATCAATAATGTCTCTCTACATCAATAATGTCACTCTACATTTTTGTTTTTAATTAGAATTAAGGCTCTGAACTTGCTCCTTCTGTGAACTGGCCAGGTCATACTGAAAATGTAACATATTCGTTACATGTAAACGTAACATATAACATTGCACAGGTTAAGGCTATAACAGTGGTTACTGCAGGCAGAAACTGCTCAATTTCATTATTTCCAGGAATTTAAGTAGTTCTAACAATACCCCCTACTCCAAAGAGACTCGTAGTGCAATCCTAAAAAGAATTACTCCAGTCTAAGCCCATTGAAACCAATGGGCTTAGACTAGAGTAACTCTGCTTAGGATTGTGTGGTCAGTTCAGATATTGCTTCAGACCACAGAGCTGGATCCCATGGATCCGCATAGTTAGTGAATGTTGATTGTCTTCTTTCCTTATGCTGATGGAAAACACCTCCATTACTGCAATATTTACATTGGATCCAAGCCATGATATAGAGATCTGGAAATGAATAAAAGTTTTGTATCTTTCATCCTTCTCACTGCTTCCCTCTCATATTCCTGTTTAGTACTGTATTTATTCAAATTCAAGACTTAGTTTTTGTCCAGGCATACTGGACAAAAGGTTGCTGACTGCATACTGTTCCCAAAAAGAGGAGGTCGTCTTACGTCAATATACAAGTTACAATTATGTCCAGTGATAATTTTTGTGTGTGTGTGTATATATAACTTGAGGGCAGGAAGGGTCATCTTACATTCAGAGTTGTCTTCTTTTACAATACTAACAGTTGTTGGCCACACTATAGTCACAATAGTTAACTTTCACCCTCCAAATCAAAACCGGAAAGCCAAAACAGGGTTCTGAAATGAATTAAGTAGAGGACCCTAAGAGATGAAACTGGATTTGAAAAGGTAATATAGGAATGGTCTCTAGATTATATGATGTGCTGGAGGTGATAATCATAAGGATGATACAATCCATTTATAGTGATCATGCCGACAGGTATACTCTTATTGGAATACTCATGGGTATTCAATACGAGTATGGAGTATAATGTGTTCCAGAATTATACAGAGATGTGTCAACTGTTTAGGATTACAGCACTTTTGTTATTTCAGTGGCCTGAATTTGCACAGTTATAGGATCCAGGGTGCCAAAAAAATTGCCGAAAAGGGTGTCAGAATTAGAAGACATTTGAGGACATTTTTACACCTGCATGCTTATTTTTTTTAACTTTGTCATTTGGTCTAGACAAGGGCAATAAGATGCTTTACTGTAATTTTTTAAATTCAACAACAATAATAATTAAAACATACACATACTGACATATGTCCATCTGAATTAAGATTTGCTGTACACAATTAAATAAGCTATTTATGTACAGTCATCCATACAGTTTTGGCTCTACACAGTTTTACCAATACATTTCTTAACTGAGTGAGATGGCTCCATATTTTGTAAATCTGCTTCATTCTTGCAGAAATCAGACATTCTTCCCACGAGAAGAACAGAATGAAAATGGAATGGAAAGTAATCAAGAATAAGATTCAAAATATTACAAGATAAAAAAAACTAAGGCAGGTTAGCGGTACCAAATATTAACTTGTATTGTCAAGCAGCTGCACTGATTTGGATATCAGTTTGGATTATAAATCCAAACAGAAGGAATATAAAACTGGAGATAATTGATACCAAAGAAGGAATTCATAATTATGTATGCATCAAGAAATCATTAAAAACTATTCAGACAAGCTGGCACTCATATTTTGAGGGAAGGACTACTAAGAATATGGTTTCAATGCAGAAATAGATTAAGTCTGTCAACTTTGCCATTGACATCCACGATTGATGCCTGTTACAATATTATTATAAGAAATAAAACTGCCTATATACATTATGAATATATGATAAACATGGTAAGAAATTCAACCTCAAGGGAAAAAAAAACATTTAATGGCTGATGTATTATCAAATGGTGTCTAAGCTTAAAGGTCAACTATCCAAAGAAGGTGGCTAGTTAAGAGAGAAAACCGGTTGAACAACTAATCACTTGAGCTTCAAAACACCTACTAGGAAATATATATAAAATCTTATTGCAGTATGTCACAGAATCAGAACAAGTAAAAAATTGTATGATAAAGTGGATGCAAAACTTCAGAGAAAATATATGTCTGAGCAAGTGGGAAAATGTATGGACTAAAATCAAATTTACAGAATGTCAAATATAAAGGGAGAATTGGTATAAAATGTTCTTCAGACGGTATATTACTCCTAAGGGCATTGCAAAAACTAATAAGGATTACAATGGAAAGTGCTGGAAATGTCAAAATATTAATCAACATTCTATCACATGTGGTGGACATGAAAGAAAGCGAGAAAATATTGGATAGAAATAAATGAAGAAATGCAAAAGATATTAAAGTTTCACTTTGTGTTGAACTCTAAGAATATGTTCTTAAATGTCTTACCAAGTAATATTATAAAAATATATCACAAACTAATTAAATATATGGTGACAGCAGCAAGAGTAGTATATGCAGCAAAATGGAGAGCAGAATGACAGAATGGATGAATATTCCATAGGAATGTGCATCAATGGCAAAATTAACATCTTACATACATAATAGGCCAATCCTAGCATTTCAGGAAAAATGGAAAAAATTTTTTGATCATGTAGCTTAAAATTAAGAATAACTAAGAACAATTATCAGTAAAATAGATTAGTTACCAAATTTGTAATTGAAACGTTGAATATAAATGTATCATAATTAGACATGGGCACGAACCAAAAAAAATTAATGAACCAGTGGTTCATGGTTCGGTGCTGCCGATGAACACGAACTAATGAACCGAAATGAACTTTTCCCACTGACGAACCGGTTCAAGGTTTGTGGTTCATGGGCATCAGAACGGCCCCCGTTGGACTTAGAGAGCCCATATTCCCAGGGAGTGTTTAGCAGGCTCTCTTCCAGCCAGCACCCAAGTTTGGTCAAGATTGCAATAGGGATCTTGGAGTTATACCCTCTCCAATCCGAGGCCGCCAGGAAACTCCCATTCGATACAATTAGAGCCACCAGTTGACGTTGGCCCAGTGTACAAGGGGTTGGCCATCAGAACTGCCTATCAGGGTTTGCAGGGATGAGATTGGAGTGCCCATAGCTACAGAACACCCCCTCCCCCTCCCTCCCCCCAGGTGTCTTCTCCCATGTAACCAATTGTAACCAATTTGCAGCTCCATGGTTGGAAGGAAGACCTGCCGATCAAGGTAAGCTGGGATTCGATTCAGGTTTCCAGGGCAACAGAAGGAGTGCAGACAGAGTTCAGGCATTCCCCCAGCTCCGTTTCCAAGGGAATTGATTGATGGTGCCTGACTGTCTGGTTTCACAAACCGCAGGCGAACGCAACAAACCAGGCTTCCAACGAACGCTGGTTCATTGGCCATGGACCCTCATGAACCACCGGTTCGCAAACAGACGATCAGGCGGTTTGTGGGTTTTTTGGGTTCATAATGCAGTTTGTGCCCATGTCTAATCATAATATAAGTAAGTATCATTATAGTTCATAGAAAGTATCTTAAGAAATTTAAGGAAGGGGATAGTGGGAAGAATACTTTGTGATTTATGTATTCTGTTACATATATAACCATCTTTGATTCACACAACTATGTTATATGATCCTTTTTTCCTCTCTGTATCCCCTTTATTATTATTATTATTATTATTATTATTATTATTATTATTATTATTTTGTTTTTCAAAATAAAAATTATTATATTAGAAAAAAAAGAAATTCTGTGGCTGCTTCCCTAACATTAGACAAGCTTTAAAGGAATTAAAAAATATGAAAATCTCAAAATAGCTGTCTTCATTTGCTTTAGATCCACAGCTTCTCCAGTTCCTAAAGAATGAGGACATACAGCCTTGCAATGCAGCTCATAATAATTCATAAGGACAGGCTGCCTAAGTTACAACCAACCTGACCTGGCATTTGATTCAAGGCCACCCAAATCTCAATTATAAGATTAAAGTTAGAACACCAATATATGCATAAATATTTGGCAATCAGGATGTATCTGGAATCACATTTTTAAAGCATTAGACACGAGGTGAATATTTCTGCAGGAAAAAGGGATCAATCTTACAAGGCTTTCACAATCAGAAGCATGAATGTCTAACAATGAGGCCTCTGTGTATAACTTCTACTCATCCTCATTCTACTTTAAACCCTTTACAGTACACTGCAGGAACAGGCTTGGAATAGGTATTTCCCACACTAACTAATATCTGCATGGGTGGTCTAGTCTCAAGTTGCTTATTTTTGTGCCACCACTATTTACCTTTTAATTTTATTTTTAAAAAGAGACAGAATTTATGAGTAATTGTTTATGAGAGAAACAGAACTCTGAGTAAGAGGCTTACATGATCTGCTTACTTTAGAATATCAGGATTAATCTATATCCTTTATTTATTTCCCTCCCATCAATTGGCCCTAATACCTGATCTCTTAGCAGGACTGTGTAAAATGCTATATATTATTCAGGGGGGTGGGGGTGCAATTAACTGTTTTAACTAACAATTGAAGAAATACTTTGGAAAGTACCGCCAGTTAACTTGATTACGTATACACCACCTCACTTTCTGATGGATGTCTTGAAAGAGAAGTATGCAGAAAAATGTACCTTGACAGAGGTAGAGGGAGATCTATACATTGGGAGAAACCAAAAAGACAAAAACACCAGGCCCACAAAATAAAACTAGAAAACACTTGGTATAAACAATGAGGTAAATGAAAAATTAAGGGCTACTTCATATTTGTTGTATACTTAAAATATAAAGTGAAAAAGAGATAAACACATTCTTGGAAACATACAGCATACATGTACTTTCATGAGGAAGCTAGGACTGGCTGCAGTTCCATGTTAGACCAAGAAGAAAGAAAACAAAGCAACTTGATCGATCCTCTGGCAAAACTGCCTTGTTCTTTTAATCAAGTTGGTAGAATATTATGTCTTCTCAAAAAGAGTGATTTCAGTAAATTATTTGTATAATTACACTGGGAGTTAATCTAGCTTAGTGTTATCTTTCATGATTATCAGTGAAGTGTTAGTCAAAGCCCTTTCTTTAAACTGGAAATTCTGGAGATTGAACCAAAGCTGCCAAATCAAATTACTTGGCCAGTTTGAAAAGATATATTCACTTTGGTATGTGCTGGTATTAGGACAGCCTTTCCCTTCCACCCTACTTCACCCCTTTTTGAGATACTTGGCAAATCAGGTGCACGTTTCTGGAAATGCATGTGTGTGTGCTTGGCTCACTCGCCCTGTTTATACGTTACAGTGAACGCACATACATCCTGCCTGTACATATGTACATCTGCCTGTAAGAAAAAGACAACATCTGTTCACTTTATGAATGAAACTGGGGACCAGTACATGGATAAATGTTGGGCTTGTATCACATATTCAGCTGTACATGCATTGACTATAACATGAGAATTACTTAACCCACATACAAAGAACAATCAAGTATATATTGTACAAGGATTGTACATGTGTTCACAGTAACTTGGGAAAGAGCAAATATGAGTACAGTATTTCCAGTTTTCAAATGCTGCCAGCCTGCTCTGCATTTGTTTCTTTAAATGTATCTGGAAAAGATTTTGTTGTATGCTATCTCCTTTCCAGAAAAAGTTTATGGACTTGCACATTCCCAGAGGTACAGCCTATGCTGTTGTAGCAGCATCATTAGTTCAGCTAAAACTGGTCTTATTTTGTACTTTGCTCATTCAAACTGCTTGCAGTGGACTGATAGCGGAATAAACTCATAAAAGTAACCCTAAAATTCACACTGCTGAGGCAGGCTGACAAGTATAAAGTAGACAAAGCAGACTCTCTAAGCATCCTGTAAAAGTTTTAGTTTCTGTCTACAGCTGCAAGCTCGAAGTGAATCGGATGTTTTTTTAAACAAAAAAGGTCTGTTCAGCTTCACTCTTGCAGAAATGCTGCCACCATGCCCTGTCAATCTCTTGAACCTGAGAAAGGTACAGCTAGGAAACAGCATTTCTTTAAAACTATTCAGACTAGCTGAGTTTTAAAACTGGTGTCTTAACAACAGGGAGGTCCCTCCCTGAAAGTTGCTGATTTTCTAGCAAAATCCACGCATTTCAAAATCTTGTCCAAACCTCACTCAAGCCAAACTCCAAAATACTTGAGAAGAAAACAAACCTACTACCAAGGATCAGTTCTGACCAAACTGCAGATCAAATGTGCATGTATTACAAAAAACCACGTTGTGCTCACAAAGTGATATTTAAGTTTTATATCCCACTTTTCTCCTCAGTTGGGAACTCAAAACAGCTTAGAACATCGTTCACCTCTTCTCCATTTTCTTATAACATTCCTGTGAGGTAGGTCAAGCTGAAAGTCTATGATGGGCCCAGTGAGCTTCCATGGCCGAAGTGGAGCATTTGAACTCAGGTCTCCTTAGACTCTTGTCCACTACTCCAAACCTTACTCAAGCCAAACTCAAATATACTTGAGAAGAAAACAAACCCACTACCAAGGACCACAGCACTGCTGGTTCTCAATGTGCTAAAGGTCAAGGCCAAACAACAACAACAACAAAGATACTGCGTTATATCCAACCAACTTTTTCACTCAACCTTTTCCAATTTCCTTCTTTATTATAGTCCCCATCACTCATGGCTTTTGTCCATGCAGGTCCCATGATCCTCAGTATATCCATTTTGTTTTTTCACCAGTGGAAGAACTAGTTGGATGCAACCTATCCCCACAGGTGTGCAGCCCCTGCACCTTTGACTCTAGTCTGCAGAATTGAGAGGCAAGTCCACCAGAGAAGATGGAAGGAGGGCAGGTCATAATGAGGACCTCAGGCTCTGTTGTTATGTTCACTGTGTCCCACAATCTCCTGCTGCTTTGACATATGTAATCTAGTTGTTTTCCCTGTACTAGGTTGCCAGCACAAATATAAAATATATTCAATCTACAGGGTCCTTCAAATCCCTATAATCTGAATTTGTGAATTAAAAAAAAGCATGTCACAATGGAGTCTGATGGGGAAATGAGGATTTCTACCTGCTGCTATTGTTGAAGCTGCGGCAAGAATGGCAAAGGAAGGCTTGGCCCCGGTCTGGCTGGCCTTTTCTATTGGCAGTTATGTTCCTTGGGCCAACGGGTGAGATGGCAAATGGAGGGCTGGCATTAACTGCTTGTGTGATTATCAGAATTTTTCTTTTGCCGGAGCTTTAAATATAGTCCCACAATTGTATAACTGTGAGATAATCCTTTTTGCTAAGAAACCCTTTTTGTTAAGAAAAAAACCCTACTACAAATAAAGGCAAAAAAGGTTTCTGAACAAACACCTAAACATGAAATCAGATTATTCCAACCTGTATTCCATAGATCCCTAATAGGGGTGGATAATATTTTAGGAAACACCCAGTGTAAAGCTGTGTATGCTAAACAAGTTGAACCTAATCTTTTTTTTTCTCATTCAAATTTCAGGCTTTGGGTTTTATTTTGTGTTGTCATCTTTAGATGACAATAGCAACCTTTCATATCTGTTCTTAGGACTGTGACACTTACAGGTATGGAATACTGGGGTGTCAAATGCTTAACTCTATTTAAATCAACAGTATTCTGCCTGTGTGTGTGTGTGTGGTGAGGATCAAATGGTGCATGATTATGCAGTACTTTTTTTGCCCTCCTACCAAACAACAAAATGTCAAAACCTAGTTTATCAGCTGCAGGCTAGATTGTTCCAAACCTGACTCTGTGCAGGTGCAGATACCAAATGTGGGACTACAAGGGAACCACAACGACGACACAAGCCTTAATTCTAGAGCCAGAAAAACAGCCACCCATCAATTTGCCCCAAATAGCCACTTCCTAGAATTCTGCTGCAAGAACATGACGCACAAAGAAAACTCTGGCATCTTCATACGCACACATGGGTTCATCTCCCTCAGCTCTTTCCTAAAGTGAGTTGTTGGGTTGGTGGAACAGCTGCTTGATGGAGAGTCCTTTTCAGGCAGGGATACCACCAGGGATGGAAACATGTCACTCTCTTGAGACTGCCCAGAAATCTTCCTTCCTGGCCAGGCTTGGGAACAGGGGCGAGGTAGGCAGTGTCAGAAAAGGCAAACACAGGAATGGGCAGGTACGGGGGGGGGGGGAAGAAGGGGCAGGGGTGGGAGGAGAGAGCACTGGGGAGAGAAGGGTCTGTGCAAGGGGTGGAGGCAGGGGAGGAGATGGCTGAAGCGAGGAGAATGCCCTCTCTCCAAATATTTCCAAGTCTAACATTAGTGTTGCAACTTGCTGGGAAAAGGAAAACAGCTGTTTCACTAAGCATCCTGCAAAAAACATGTGCAAAACACCTGCTTGGTATCCAGTATACTGCCAACTAAAAAAAAACCCCAAAACAAAACAAATTGTGCAAAAAAGGAGGCAGGGAAAGTCTGCAGTAGTTTATAAGAAATTCTAGAAGTGGACTCAGCAAAAACATATAGAGCAATCCGATTTTAACACTGTAACAACAGAGAAGGCTTAAAATACAAATGCATAAACTAACAAACAGAAGTTAGGGATTGACATTCTCTTGGGTGCCCCTTGTATGGCCAGACTTTTTTGCAAAAGCTCTTATAGCAGCTAAACCCCAGGGCAAGCACAGCCAGTGAAACACCGCAGATGGTAATTAAGCCCTGAAGTTCCAAGGAAGCAGTTCCAGCTAAACAGGGTGTGGAGGAGGAGGAGGAAGAGTCATGCCCTGTTCTTTGGGGATAAGGCCATTCTCTTGCTGACTAGGATGCATTCAGGAAGGATAATCAGATTGATTTCTACTCTCACTGTTTGGGATTGTGGATGACTGGGTTTTCTTCTCCTCCGAAGCTATTTTAGGCATGAAAAGGCTTCATCTTTCTCTAATCACCGCACAGTGTGGGATGGTTGCTTGCCTAACTTCATCCAGGGTGGCTCTCAAAAATCAGGACTGTGGTTGTATGACAGCCAAGTCTAACAAAATAGATTGTTTATTTCTATGGCACCCTATTTCTATGGCACCTAGACAGGGCGCTATTCAGTATAATGTAGCTTCACGTGTTTACCATCTATGTTTGTGACATTTTACAAAAAGACAGGCCCCTTCCATGAGCAGTTTACAAACTTGAATTTTGGACAAGAAAGGAAGAGAGGATAAACCAGTGTAGATTATGCATTCAACTTCTGTTACATGTCTTTAGGCTTAGATTCATTAGGGGAGGGAGACTAAGGGGTTATGCTAAAGGATTCATTGGAAAGGTGAGTTTGGGGAAGGGATCTAAAGTGAGAGAAGTGACATCAAATACATTTTTGGGAAATAGCAAAAGAGGCAGCAAAGGGGAAAGGGCGGAGCTGTTCTAAGGAGCAGCACACCCTTGGATGGCTGAAGGTGCTGCAGCAGTGAAGGCCATGAAAAGGGATATGGCAGGAGAGCTATAAAGAGGGGCAAGACCATGGAGCGGCAGACAAGAAACCAGTGCAGGGTATTCAGGAGTGGTTAGAACAATGGGAGAGACAAATTTGTTTGGTGGCAGAATGCTAGACAGAGGTGAAGGAGACAGGGCACAACAACAGAAGACCAAAAGGGAGGTGGCGGCGGTAGTCAAGGTGACAAAACTGCAGCATAATCCAAGGTTTGCCAAAGAGGAGGAGAGGAAGGAGTATTTTTAAATGTTGCAAAGGGAGAAGTGACATGATGGTGACAGACAAAATATAAGGCATAAAAGAAAAAGCAGAGTTCAAGAAAAAACAAATCCTGTGTGCTTGAACTGTAGACCTCATGGCTAGAAGGGATGGACATGGCATACCTCCCTTGAGCAATAAATTACCTGGCAACGAGGAGTCTGAGCTGTGCCATGTCCAGCCCCCCTAGCCATGAGGTCTATGGCTCAAGGATAACAGCCTCTCTCAAGGACGTCCTGTCCCAGTTCCATGAAGGCCCAGATAGCCCAGGCCTCTGGTCTGAGGATTGCCCCTTCACCCTACTAACTGATGCCTCAGGGCGTTCACCAAAGTTTTACTGCATACCAAAAGCACTCAATCAACTTTACCTACACTTCTATCTCTATAGGTGCACCCACTGCTCCAATCCTGTAAGGGTCACACTTGCCCTCACAATATTAAGAAGGCTTATAAATATGGCAATATCATAAGCCCCTCTCCTCATGTGTTTAAAACACAGACAAGCTGCTTGGCTAGGCAGGAGATGGAAAAGTACTGGTATGTGAGAAGTGAAGTAAGACTAACTCAATCCCACACCCCGGAGTTGTGCATAACCATTGAACCACTGAACAGTGGAGGTCTCCAGAAGTACTTGAATGAAACCATTCACAGACCTTTCCAATTCTATCCTTACCCACTTTCCTATTATAGCCTCGCCCTTCCAGCCATCATGGATCATCAAATAATCTTTTTACACCTATAGTTCCTCTCAGGAAGACCTAATCAATCCTAGCTCATTGTCTCATCTTGGAGACAGTTCACCAGCCTTATTGTCTCACCCCAGAGACAGTTTCCCAATCCTTTATCCTACCCTGGGAAGAACCATTAAGGCATTGTTTTAGGGCAGAGACTCAGTCCTGCCTCAGGGCATGTTTCACAGTATATCTGACTGTCCTGCCATGTGCTCAGTGTGTGTGTGTGTGTTCTGGATCTTCCACATGCCCTCAGATGGCATGTCTGAGCCCTTCTCCTTCTTGCCATGAAGTACCGGTCACTGAAGCTGCTCTCCCTCGGACACCACCAATCTTCTGGACCTGGTAACCATAAAACCAACTCTGCAACTCTCTCCAACTTTCCTCCCTGTTTTTTCTAGTTAGCTCTGTGTATGTGCTGTGTAATTTGCGTGAAACTGATCTGTAGTATTTTAAATAAAAACCTCTTTTTGATTGGATATCTGCCTGCTTATTGAAAGGGTTCTCTAGAAGAAGGGATCCTCGTAGACATTGGCGCACAAGATCCCAGTTACCCCCTCTTGCAAGCTTCTCCTTGTTGCTCATTCCCCCTACTCACAAGGAGACCTGCTCTTTGGGTAACAATCCATGAAGATTCAGTCTTGCCAGGCAGCAATCTAGTTGAGGTGGTACTATGCAAGAGAACTGGTAAGTGTTAGGGCATTTCCATCTTATATGTTAAATGACCGTAGCCTATGGGCTATTTAGATCAGGGTACATGGTCCTCACGGCATACTTGGAGCAAGTGTGCTTTCCTTGGCCAAATCCACATTACTTCTTTTTTTCCGCGTTTTCCCCGCATTCTCCCCGCAATCTTGAGTGCCGGTCACATTACCTCATTAAACAGACGCATTTCATTCGCATTTCTCCCGAATATGTGGTCACAGTTTTTCAACGGGAGTTTCACGGTGGCCGTGAACAGTCCAATGCGCAATTTACGTGGTTTTTTTAAAAACCACCCCCCTTCCTGTCTCTCTGGCCGTTCCGAGAGTTCCTATTGGCTGATTCAACTTGCAAGTGCTCCGTAGTCTGCAAAAGACTGTTTTTGACTTCATAGCATTGGATTTATTGATTATGCTGTTTCTGAATCAAATCTGGTAGTTTGAAAAATCATTTTGGGGTGAATCCATCATCAGAACGGACTCGCAAAACTTCCTTTTTAACTGTTTTTTATTTTTTTATTTTATATTACTGTAATATCGAAATTACAGTGATCATTCAAAATAAAGAAAACAGTCGCTGCCGAGGGCCGCCCCAGCGGCGGGGCTGGAGGCGCTGGGAAGCCGGCGGGCTCATCGCTCGCCTCCTCTCCCGCCGGGGTCAAGAAGGTGCCCGGCAGACCGAGTCGAAGCCCGGGCGCAGCTGGAGGCTCCCAGCTCAGAGCGGAGAAGGGACTGGCCGAGGCATCCCCGGCTGAGCCGAACGGCAGGGCTTGCGGGGGCTGCCGGGACAGCAAGGGTGGCTTGGCCCGTGGGCTGGCACATCTGCGGAGGGGGGCTGAAGACGAACAGGGATTTTAAAAACTGCTGCCGAGAGAAGCGGCGGCGGCGGGCCGGGGATGCCGGCCGAGGAGACAGCCGCGTCCCTCCAAGCCTCTCTCTGCAGTGAGCCAGTGCTGCGCTGCCGGGGGGCGAGGATGCGCTGCGCTGCGAGGCGCCCTCTCCACTGTGGGCACTCCGGCTCAGGCGCTCGCCACGCAGAGGCCCAGCTCGCGGGGCGCCTGCCCCTGCGAGGTCGCCCATCAGCGCGGCGGTCCGCGGGAGGGGAGGGGGCGCAGCCTTCCCCCCTTGGGGTAAACGGCCCTCTGGCCACCAAGCCGGCTTGACCCCGCAGGCGCTGCCGCTCCAGTCTTGGAGAGGGGGGAAGGGGGAGCGGACGGCTGGGTGGCGTCTCGGCACGCTCCACTCGCACAGACATGCAACCCGCACCTTTCAAACCAGCCTTTCAAACTGCACCTTTCAAACCACCTTTCAAACCAGCCTCTTCATCCAAAGTGACTGACCGGCCTGAACCCGCCCAAAGCTTGGCTTTGTGAAACTTCAGTAAAATTCGAGCACTGAACTGTCCTGCATAGGAAATGCCCACGAAAGCTTCCCGCATGCTTCAAAATGTCCAAAAAAGAAACGGAAGAGCCATCAGTGCTGTCAGTGGGGGAAAGAGAGGCATCATTATCTTCAATGATGTTTCTTTATAACACAAGATCGAAATAACGGAAAAGTGAGCTCAAAAAATTTTTTAAAAAATGGGCGGGGAAAAAAGGTCCCGCCCAAAAAAGCAGTTTTCGAGCGGCCATGTGACCGGAGGGACGCGCGAGAAAGGCGAATTGGAAGCAGGGATGTGAACGAAGAGAAAAAAATCACGGATTGGAGGCAAACGGAAGATATCCGATAAACATGCGGGTAATGGGTGAATGTGGATTCGACCCATGTCAGCTCTTCCTGCATCTACCCACCGAGACATAGCTTTGTGCTCCTGGAGTTTAGCTTACTCCTGGTCTGAATAACATCTTAACACATTCCACTGCAATACTTCCGTCTACTATGTCTTAGCAAATTCCATTTTCGTAATTCTGTCTACACCTTCTCGTGTAACAGAGAGCTTTACAGACTTAAAAGAAATACAAACCAGGTTAATGGCCAACATTAATGCTATTGCACCTTCCGCATGTCCATTGCTGGTAACCTCCCGAGCAGGATGCCCTTTGTCATGTGGGGTGCTCATCACCCTACTGTACCCGCCATTTCTCCCTTTTAGCAGCCCTTCCCTGCACGTTGGCTGGCTGTGTTAGCTGGCAACCCCCCTCTACATTTGGGTGTCTTGAGCCTTCACTCCTTTGCGGTACTCATAGTTTGCTCTGCAACTCCTGCGACATACATGTAACATAGTGGATACCATCGCCCACAGACTGCACTGAATCCCCTGGGACTGACGAGAAATGTGGTAGGATCTTCAGGGGGCCAGAGGCAATACCCAACAGAGGAAGCCTGCTGGAGCCAGCGCAGCCTGGCACCTTGTGCTGCACCAAAGGCAGCAGACTGGTCTAAAGCACTGCTCCAGTCTCAAGTCCCCCGCCCCCACAGCCTGAGGACATGAACGACCAGTCTAGCACCACATGATGGAGCTGTGGCAGCAATGGGAGGGAGCGATGGAGGGTCCTGCAAGCCTCTCCTTTCAGCTCCAATCCGCCTGCGCTCCTTGGGCAAGTAGTAGCCTCCCAGAGCCCTTCCTCGCCTTGTAGGAACTGTTGGGGGAGGCTGTGTGCTGACAACAGAATAGGGCTGCCATGCTAGGGGCAGGAGCAAGAGAGTCACCTCAGAAGTACTGCAGTGCACACCACTTGTGCTCTGCACCGGCTCCAACGGGGAGGCCTGCTGGAGGCAGAACAAGGCTGCTGTGCTATGGGACGTGAGTGGGCGAGGTGCCCCATGCAAGTGGTCCTTGCTCCATATGGGCTCTGGAGGGACATGGGTGGGTGAGGGGCCTCTTAGAAGTGCTGCCCGCCTCACATCCCATGAGGGCGTGCTGGCAGCAGAAGGCTGCCAGGACACCAGCAGGCAAGGCTGAACTCAGAAGCCCTGCCAGCATTGCCCGGATTCTGGAAGGGGGAACCTTCTGACAAGGAAGGAAAATAGTAAAGAGTCCTATTTTGCCTAAAGAGTTGCCTTTTCCCTATCACCTCTGTGAGGGCCTGGGCCTGAAACAGCCTTATCGAACAGTCCCAAATCACAGGGAAGGATCCTATACACACAGACGCTATAGCTCTTGAACCAGCAATGGCGCACAGGCTCATGCACTGGTGCTCCTCCCCCTCTAGCAAACTGATTTCAATACATGTAATGTAGAAGGCTTTAATGAGCACATCCTCTAGAGACAATGGACACAATTATTACTAATTAACCTGTCCAAACTACAAGAATCTGGTTCAAGCCAGTGCCCCTTTGCAGAGTTCTCCTCAATGAGGCGAAGGGCCAAGTGAAAAAAGCCGTGGTCAAACCCTGCTCCCCCTCTTCTCCTGAAACCCTTCAGAAGTGCCAGGACAACGGAGGGGTTTTATTGATTGAATGTCAGCAAAGTTCTGGAACAGACCTTGGAACAGTATTTGTAAGCGTGCATTAGGGATGACTGCCTAGTATTGCTTTCTCTGAAACTCTGTTCTTTTCTTTTGAAACTATATTCTCTATTTCCCTCCTTCTTTCCCTCTTGAATCTCTTCTGTGGTGAATACATTTTTAAAGTTGGACCAAACAGTTTAGGGGCAAATTTCTGCAACTCTGATCTTGTGCTACAGAAAATCAAGATTAGGAAAAAGGTGGAAAGGAGTTTGCCTAGCTGTGGCAAGAAGCATGTTTGAATTCCCCCTCCCCGGTGTCATTCTTTCCTTCTCTGATGCAAGCTGGCCTCTAGTGGAGGGTCAGAGAAAGTAAGAAGCATGCTGGATGGTGGTGGCAGTGAATAAAGAAGGAAGGATCTTGTGCAAGCAAATACGTGTTTGTTATAGGCATACTGAGTATGAGAGCAAGACATTCAAGCAGAAGCATCAGTCAAGCAAGCGGAGTCTCAAAGGGAACAAACAGAAGTCAGACTGAAGTGGGCCAAAAGATAAGTTGGATGAGAGACAGTGAAGACAGCAGGGGAAAGCAGAATGTTCTAGGAGTTTGGAGGCAAAGGACAGAAGGGAAACTGGGAGAAGGGGAAAACAATTGGGACATTTGACTCAGCAGGAAAGGAGTCAGGGCCAAGCTATAAGTGACGAATGACACTTGAACGGCAAGTGAATGGCACGTGTATTCCTCCCTGTTCACTTGCGCTCCACTCGATCACTTGTGTGAGTGGAGTGCAAGTGAACAGGGAGGAATGCACGTGAGTCTGTTCACTTGCCGTTCAAGTGTCATTCGTCACTTGTAGCTTGGCCCTCAGAGGAAAGGTTGCTTAGGTGATGAAGAGGAGGGAGAATAGTCTGCACATGCAGTAGAACAAGGCCATAATGAGGTGGAAGAATAAAAAGCACCATTTGAAACTTCAGGGGGTGCATTCCAGCTTTGAATGTTCCTTCATGTTTTAAAAAAACCCTCCATGCAAAGACAAAACTATCAAGGCAAGAAGAAAAATTCTGCTCCCTTTCTTTATTTGTTGTGCTGTTTTTCTATTTTTGAAAGATTTTTAAAACCTAAGTGAGTATTCCAAAATGTAATCCTCCATGAATCCCCACCTGTAATCTGAGGAAGTAAAGTCCACTCTACCACTTCAAGACTCTGCTCCTTCATCCTCTTACACAAACAGAACAATGCAACACAGCAGCCAATAAGGAATAATTCCCATGGATCTAAACAGAATTAATAACGAGTCTGAATAAACAGGAAAGTTTTCACCTGGCACTTAAAACTACAAAGAATAGGAGCCAGGCCAGCAGCTAGGGTGGGGAGGATTGTACAGGTGAGGTGCTCCAGCAGAGAAAACTCTTGTCTTTAGTGACTGCAACACTGAGGGGCATATACAGGTGGGTCACCGCTGAAGACAACTGATGGGCGGGCTCACCTGGAATGAAGAGGCTTTGGACCAAAATGGTTCTGGGACTTAAAGACTGATAACAAGCACTTAGTTTTGATTAGAAACAATAAACAACAATGCAGCTGATACAGATCACTTTGTGTAATAACACTTTGTAAACCGCTCTGAGTGGGCATTAAGTTGTCCTGAAGGGCAGTATATAAATCGAATGTTGTTGTTGTTATTGTTGTTATTGTTGTTATTATTATTATTATCTTTCAGATGTGCTCCTGATGGTCAACAAGCTTGCTACCACATTTCATTAATTGAAGCTTCTGGACAGTCTTCAAAGGCATCAGATTTCTGAAATTTGGAGAGGGTTTGAGCATGGCGGATCATGCTCTTCAAGAACTAACTACAACTGGTGAACAAACTGTAGTTGAGTAAAGGCACAACATACTGCAGAGACCTTTACAGTCATCTGTATACATGGTCATAACAGTCCCCCATCCCGTCTGTCCTGTCCGCAAACTTGCTTCTTTAGGTAGAATGCAACACTGCTGAAACTAGACTAATATCTTAATCCATGGCTGGTCAGATTATCAAGCAACAGCACTTCTGGGCTATTCAGGTATGATACCTCAGACTCTTTTGAACTTCTTGCAGGTGAAGAAAGGGGAGATGAAATGGTAAAAAGAGATGGCTGGAAACAGAGGCGGTCATACACACTTTTTTTGGTTGGGATAAGGAATCAAGATTTAAAGGAAAGGCCCAACATGCTGGACAGAGCTAGCTTGTGGTAGAACATAATTTCTAACATGGGCTGGATCCTTCTGACAACTCATTTTTCCCACAGATCTCTACTACCTCTACTATGAGGCTTATTTTAAAAAAGCAATCAAGTATATTGAACAGTTGTCACAGGGACTTCCATTTTAAAGAAGCCTCAACTTGACAAGCTGGATCCTGCCAGGTTTTCTACTGGCCTGAGATCGCCGCCCCCCCCTCCAAGGCTATGCTGGGAATTGCAGGACCTTTGTAGACAAAAAAGCCACACAAGATGAAGTATGCCAAAGAGGAAAATCGGGCAAGATCCCCCTCCCTCTTGTAGAATCCAATACATAGTAGGAGAATAAGCACAACATTCTGAACTGAACTGGTTAAATATTCCAGCTGTTTATCAATAGCACCAAAGAGCAAAAAAGAAATAAGCCTAATTACAACCTTGATAGAAGCAAAATAATATTCTGGCCAATAGTGTTTCCAAAGCAAATGTTATGTAAAGGTCAGCCTGGAAGAATGTCAGCATCTCAGCTAATCACAGATGCACCAACAACGAGGAGAACTTCTTTCTGCAATAAAAGGAAAAACTGACGCCCAGTGATGAAACACCCACAGGCAGACAGCTGCAGTAATCTGCTCTTGCGCCATCGTTTCTCTCTGGGGTCACATCACGGCTTTCCAGTGTGTTCTGCTACAGAAGACACAAATATTTATCAGAGATGACTACGCCAATTGCAAACTAGGTTTAGGAAACTGGATTTCGCTCACCACAGGGAGCATTTTCAACCAGTAAGAAATGCTAAGCAAACAAAGGACTGCCACAGAGTTCTCCTGAATTGTCGTGTTTCATTTCACAGGCCTTTCCTTGAATGAGGTCAACGCACCACACCTTCCCCCACACCATCTCTCTTTACCATTTCCTCATTTTTGCAGACTCATCAGCTGGCATTTGGAAATGAAAGGAAATCAAGGGATTTCGCAGAACCTCTTGCAAAACAATGGAGAAAAATGATGAAATCTCCATAGCAACATCAAACCATTTTGTAAACGGCACTCAAGTGACTAAGATGATTCCACAGTTTGGAGCGGACAAGTTAGTCAGCTTAAAAAAGAAATAATTATTTACATGTGTCTGGCATCTGCTGTAATGCAGCAACCCTTCCATTGCTACATTTACAAATCAGGGAGGTGGCTTTGGTGATAAAGCATTAAGACAAGATTCCAACTACTTCCACCCAATACAAACAAGATGCTAGTCAAACCACAATCAGTTTTCCTCTGCTAAATGAAACTGATTATTTTATCATGTTCAGAAGTTCACAGTTTGTGTTCTCAGATGGATCACTGATATGCAAACACAGAGTGTCTTAAGTTTAGTTTATATTCTGGATTTTGGACATTGCTCGCTATTTGTTGGGCAAGGCAAAATCAAAATGCCGTTAAAAAAACAAACAAGATACTGTTACACAGCTACTGTTCATCTCAAGCAATGCCTTGGAGATTCTAGTTGGCCTTTAAGGTGCTGTTGGACCCAGATCTTGCTCATCAGCATCACAAGTTTCTATTTCTTATTTTATATGCTTTAATACCATGAACAATGGTGCAACTTAAAGACTTCCACATATTTTTAGTATCGTTTAGTGTCTGGTACCAAATGAACAAAAGAATCCCAAAGTAAATGTTTCTTGATTCATAAGTATTTGCATCACCAGTAAAATTTTCTAAAATTTAGAGAGAGAGGTGAATAATCTCAAATTAATGGGGCAGTTCGCAGTTGGTGAGAGGAAGCAAGTGAGAGGAAAAGTCTCCCAACAAGGTGGAAAGTATGTCCTCTGGAAATTAGGACCCCAAAGATTCTAAACCTGCAATTAAGGGCTTTCATCTTTAATGTTGGGTATATCATCAAGAACCACAACATGGCCACCCAAACGGCATCTTTCTTGAGGTATTTAGAGCTTATTCTCTTTCTCAAAAAAATTACAGAACCCAGTGCAGAGTCTCTCTCCTCTTTAGAGGCCTGATACTAACTGAAGTTAACTTGCAGGATAAGACAGATAAGTCTCTGTTCAATAAATGTTTATAGGAAATGTGCAGTACTGCAGTACTGTTGTTCCCACCCAGCAAGTGTGACTCTGAATCTACTTTTAATTTTCTGTTTGGGTGGTCTGAGGGTCGCTGACTAACCAGGTTACTGTTTCTTCTCCCTCATGCCTTCTCCTTGTATTTGTCCCCAGTGGGAAAACATGTTTGGGAATACAGGAATGTTTCTAGTCTGGTTATAGGAGACAACCATTTCATGTCAATCTTTGATCCTTTATTTTTCAGAACTATAAGGAAAAACAGAGTGGCAATGGCAGGTATCATATTTACCCAAATGTTCCTTGTTTGCACAGGACCTTAACAGCATGCTAATAGTTAAATTTAGGAAGAAACTGGTTGCAAATCAGACTATGAGACATTTGTGTCCCACTATTTCTACAAAAGATGTTGTTTGATTTAAGTTTATTGATGAACAACTGAAGACAGATTTGTTGAGGGCCTATCAACAAAAGAAAAACTCTGAAGGAAACAGGGTTCTAGATTTGTCAACAAGAGCTTGATACACAAAAAGGAATGAAAAGTGATTCACTGGATCACAGGAAATATATTTTTACAATTTACTACACAAAAATGTGTATTGTAACAACTCATAGTGTGCCTCAGATGACCCTATTTTACCATTACTGTGCTCAACAGCATCATTTTGTAGTTTCGTGCTACAAACTTACTTGGTATACCATAAAACTGTTGCAACTATTTGGGCTGCTTAAAAGGACAGAATAGTAGCAAATCTTACATAAAACAAGTTGACATGCCACACTGCATAGCACCATAGTAGCATCTCTCAGCCCCACCCACCTCACAGGGTGTTTTGTTGTGGGGATAATAATGGCATACTTCGTAAACCGCTCTGAGTGGGTATTAAGTTGTCCTGAAGAGCGGTATATAAACCGAATGTTATATAAATCGAATGTTATTATCTTTCATGAACTAGATAGAGCTTGTTCCCTGGCTTAGTTACTTCATTTTTAAACATGAGTTTTATGCACAAATATGGTTTGTTGCCAGGATCACACGAACGCTCCTCCCTTCCCCCCTTCTTTCATGTGCAGAGAATTCCAGTCGAAAACTAACTCAGTTTATCCATTACGTATGAATGCAGGTGTACAGGTTAACCAAATTTACTTTTCATTACCACAAAGTGGCACTCTGAAACTAGATTAAACTCTAGTTTAGTATCCTGGTATATTTGAGGGGAGGGTCCCATTTAATTAGTAACTGGAGTTAGTTTCTAATGGGAGTTCCTGCATGGAGCTTCATATAAGAAATGGAGGAGGAAGAGGTGGGAGAAGCAAGTTAGGCAAATGAGAGCTACAAGAAGCTAGGTTCATACATGTTGGCTAAAAATACCTGAACACCCAATGCTCAGGAGTTTAAAGTGTGCTTAAGTTTTCTCTAAACCACAGATAATTGTGGAAAGTTCTATTTAAACTGGACTTCCGGTTTGGGATCTATGGAGGTCTAACGCAGCTCCATTTGCGGAGCTGACCGGACTGCCGTTTTAAGCGGCCGGCGGGGTGAAAATAGCCCGCGGCCGACTGCTCTCAGGCGGAGAGCAGGCAAAGAACGCTCGAGACCCTAGGGCGCGTTGATCTCGGACGAGGGGGGGCTCTACACAACGGGTCCCCTCCCGATCCTTGAGGTCCCACCCTGAGACGGGTCGGCTACAATCTCTGCGGCAGTTTTGGGGCCAACTCGGCTGGCATAAGACCTGCATACCCAAGCTTCGATTGGGGGAAGAAGTGGAAAGGAGAATCTGAAATCGAAACAGCGATTACAACCCGAGAAAAGTGAAGGGAAGGTAAAGATCACTATCTTCCGATACGGGACAGATTGATAAAAACAGAGAGGAAAAAAAGTAGACTTTTAAACTGCAACAGGCTAGTGAAAAGGAGGGGAAGCTTCGGCAGGAGTTGTATTAGAAAAGAGACTAAGTTTAAAGAAGTTATTAAAGAAATCGGACTATTGTTTTGAATACCTGTGGCTTTGGAGCTGTGAGAAAAAGACACCATCGCGAGATCTGCTGTGGGAAGACGGGAGACAGGAAGTGCGTAACAACAATAGAGTGGCTGGAGAGAAGCGGCCCTGGCTGGAGGGCAGGAAGAAGGGAATCGCCATCTTTGAGAGGGGAAGGGCCGCGGCCTCAGCGGAAAAGGAAGTAGGCCATATTGGATTATAAAATCATAGAGAGACCATAGAGAAAAGACGCCCGACATTTTGGACCCTTTAAAATTAATTTATGCAAGAAGACCGGGACATTTGAAATAAAAAAGGTACTAAATTTAACGCCACGGAGTTAAGGAAGAGAGCGGACTCGTGGGAGCGAGCTAAAGCAAGCCCCACGATGTCGAAGAAAGAGTGGCAATCGGCAATAGAAAACCTGGATAAAAAACTTTTGGAGGTGATTAAAGAATTTAAAGACATGAAATTGGAGCTGATTAAAGAGGTTAAACAGACAGTAAAATCGGAGCTGTCAGAAGTAAAATCGGAGCTGTCAGAAGTGAAGAAAGGTATGGAAACAATACAAAGTGAATTACAAGGGACGCAGCAGAGAGTTAAAACAGTAGAAGGAGCGATGGAGAACCTAGCAGATACGCAACAAACAGAGATGAGGCTGATGAGGGGAAGGATGGCGGTTGCGGAAAGCAGACATATGGAGAAGCAGCTCAGATTTCGCGGCCTGCCGGAAGTGGAAGGAAAGACAGCGCAAGAACAGATGACGGAGGTGTTAGCTGAATACCTGGGGAAGGAGGAGGAGGATGTTGTGGCTATCCTAGATGTGGCATATCGTGTGAATTCGAGAATTGCAACCCAGAGGAAACTACCAAGAGACGTGATTGTACAATTCACAACAAGAAACATGAAAGAGAAGATTCTGACTAAACAGTTTCAAGATCCATTGGAGATCGATGGCAAGACAATTATCATAATGAAGGAACTACCCAGATCAGTGTTACTAGATCGGAAAAAATATAAAGGGCTAATCCAGATGCTGAAGGACATGAAAATCAGGTACAGATGGGAGCTCCCAGAGGGTTTGTCCTTCGAATTTGGAGGCGCTAAAAAGCGTATCAGATCTGAGCGGGAGATGGAGCGATTTATAAGGGACAATGAAAAAGACTTACCAACAAGATTATGAATATGGAGTGTAAAGTATTATCTTGGAATGTAAATGGACTAAATTCACCGAATAAGAGAAAAAATATTTTTCACTGGCTATTAAAACAAAAATGTGATATTGTTTGTTTGCAAGAGACTCATATTCGAAAACAGGATGTAAAATATCTAAAACTGGGAAAATTGGGCAAAGACTTTGTAGCGGCCTCAAGTAAGAAAAAAAGAGGAGTGGTGTTGTATGTAAAAGAGGAGCTACAACCAAAATTTATAATGAAAGATGTGGAAGCCAGATATGTAGCAGTGGAATGTACTTGGAATTTAAAGAGAGTGTTGGTAGTCGGAATCTATGCACCCAACGGTGCAAAAGAGAGCTTCTTTGAGGATTTGAGGAAGCATTTAGATGATCTTTCATATGACCAAATAATTCTTGCTGGAGACTTCAATGGAGTGACAGACTTGGAACTGGATAAAAAGACTACAATGACACAAAAGAAAAGAGGACTATTACCAAAGCTCTTTTTTGAGTTGATTCAACAAGAGATTCTTGAAGATGTATGGAGGAGAGAATATCCTAAAAGTAAGCAGTTTACTTTTTATTCTGCAAGGCATTCCACGTTATCAAGAATTGACATGATCTGGGCCTCAAAAGATTTGGCGTTATGGACTAAAGATGTAGAAATAATGCCGATGGTAGGCTCAGATCACAACCCAATTATGTGGAAGCTGGGGAAAAGGAGGAAAAGGAAAGCATGGAGAATAAATGAGGATTTGTTACAGGAAAAAGAGAATATGGAAATATTGAGAAGAGAGACAAAGTTTTTCATTCAATACAACGTGAATAAAGAAGTACCAACTGATAAAGTTTGGGATGCTTATAAGGCGGTTATAAGGGGCATACTAATGGATTTAAATGGTAGAGCGAGAAAGAAGAAAGAGGAGAAGAGACAAGAGATTGAGGAGAAAATAAAAACCAAGGAAATACAGTTAAAAAAGAGACCAGGGAAAAAGAAATTATACCAGGAAATTAAAATATTGCAAGAACAGCTAACAGCAATGAGTAATAAAGAATTGGAGTGGAATCTTAAAAGGCTGAATCAGAAAGTGTTTGAGGGTGCAAATAAACCTGGGAAGTACCTGGCATGGCAACTGAAGAAAAGAAGGGAAAAGAAAACAATAAATAAAATTTGTGAAGATGACAAAACGTATTTGGAACAGAATACCATTAGTAGAGCCTTTTATAAATTCTACGCTAAACTGTATAATAAGAAAGAAGTAAATAAAGACTCAATAGCGTCATATTTGGAGAAAACGACACTTCCAGAAATCTCGGACGCTTGGAGAAATAAACTGAACAGTGAAGTAACGGATGAGGAAATAAGTAAGGCAATACAATCTGCAAATCTAGGAAAGGCGCCAGGGCCAGACGGACTTACAGCTAAATTTTATAAGACTATGGCCAATGAGCTGGCACCATTCCTAAAGGAGGTGATCAATGGAGTTTTAAGGGACCAAAGGATTCCAGACACTTGGTCTGAAGCGAACATATCATTGATCCCAAAAGAGGGCCAAGACTTGACTAGTGTGAAAAATTACAGACCTATATCGTTACTCAACAATGACTATAAAATCTTTGCGAAGATACTGGCGGAGAGACTGAAGGGGTGGCTTTCGGAAGTCATAGAGGAGGAGCAAGCAGGCTTTCTGCCAGACAGACAAATAAGAGACAATTTAAGGACAGTGATTGATGCTATTGAATATTATGATAAGCGTTGTGATAAAGAGGTTGGTTTCTTCTTTGTTGACGCTGAAAAGGCATTTGACAACTTAAACTGGGACTTTATGTTTGCCACTATGGAAAAGCTACAATTAGGAGAAAGATTCATCAGAGCAATTAAGGAAATTTATAGAGACCAGACTGCAGCAATTGTGGTAAATGATGAATTGACCAAGAAATTGACTATAAGCAAAGGAACAAGACAAGGTTGCCCATTGTCTCCACTGTTGTTCATTTTAGTATTGGAGATTCTGATGATACAAATACGACAAGACGAGGAAATTCGAGGAATAAAAATAAAAGACTATTCATACAAGGTCAGAGCATTTGCGGATGACATAATGTTAATTGTAGAGGACCCACTGGAGAACATGCCAAAAGTGATAGATAAGATCAAGGAGTTTGGAGATTTGGCAGGTTTCTTCATTAACAAAAAGAAGTCAAAGATACTATGCAAAAACATGACTAAGCAGAAACAACAATTGTTAATGGAAACAACGGATTGTGAAGTAACAAGTAAGGTGAAATATTTGGGAATTGAACTGACTGCAAAGAATATAGATTTGTTCAAGAATAATTATGAAAAATTGTGGATTCAGATTGAGAGAGACTTGATTAAATGGAATAGGCTCAACCTGTCATGGTTGGGTAGGATTGCAGCGGTTAAGATGAATGTGTTACCAAGAGTGATGTTTTTGCTACAGACAATACCAATCATCAGAGACTCTAAACAATTTGAAAAATGGCAGAGGAAAATATCGGATTTTGTATGGGCAGGCAAGAAGCCTCGAGTGAAAATGAAAGTTTTACAAGATCCAAAAGAAAGAGGCGGAATGCAACTGCCCAATCTGAGACTTTATCACGATGCAATCTGCCTAGTTTGGTTGAAAGAGTGGATGACATTAAAGAACAAGAAACTATTAGCCCTAGAGGGATATAAAAAAATATTTGGATGGCATGCATACCTATGGCATGACAAAGTAAAGGCCAACTCGATGTTCCTGCACCATTTTGTACGGAGAAGTCTATATACAATCTGGAAGAAGTACAGAATTTACCTACAAGAAGGAACTCCTTGGTGGGTGGTTCCATATGAGGTGATAGACCCGAGAGCTGTTGACAACGAACGACAATGTTTGACATACAAAGAAATAACTAAAATAGAAGCATCTAAACTTAGAATAAAGACGCAAGAGGAACTATCACCGAACTACGATTGGTTCCAGTATAGACAGATCAGAGATTTGTATAACTCGGACTCTGTAAAGGGAGGTATACGAATAGAGAATTCGGAACTAGAGCAGACCCTTTTTAAAGAGGACAAGAAAAGAATATCCAAGGTATACCAAGTACTGTTGAAATGGTATACTGAGGATGAGACAGTTAAAACACAAATGGTGAAATGGGCTATAAATTTTAATAAAGAGATAACAATGGAGGCATGGGAATACTTGTGGAAGACTACAATGAAGACAACGACATGTATAAATATTAAAGAGAATATTTACAAAATGATCTATCGTTGGTACATGACACCAAAGAAGATTGCGCTAGGGAATTTGAACACTTCTAATAAATGCTGGAAATGTAGGAAGCATGAGGGCTCCCTCTATCACATGTGGTGGTTGTGTGATGTAGCTAGGCAGTACTGGGGGGAAATAATAAGAGAAATGAGTGAAATTTTACAATTTCAAATAAATAAGAACCCAGAACTCCTGCTACTAAACTTGGGAATGGAGGGAATTCCAGCCCATCATAGGACGTTGATATTTTATATGACAGCAGCAGCTAGACTTTTGTATGCGCAAAAATGGAAAGTACAAGAAGTGCCAACTATTGAAGATTGGATTTACAAATTGCTGTATATGGCAGAAATGGACAAGATGACAAGAAAACTGAGAAATCTGGACTCAGGGCAGTTTAACACAGATTGGGAGAAGCTGAAACAATATCTGGAGAAGAAATGGGAGGTGGGAGGAAAACTGTGGCAGTTTGAGAACTACTGAAGTATAATAAAATGTAGAGAGGGGTGACTTTACCGAGGGGGGAAGAGATAAATGTGAATTTATAAGCAGTTAGATTAACAGATTGATATATATATAGATATATATAGGTTAATAGATAGAATATTGATAGAAAATAATTAATGACAAGGTTTAAATATAAGTATCGAGTAACCAACAATATTTTCTTTCTTTGATAAGATTTGTATAATGCACCAAACTGAATGCACAGAAGAGTCAAATTGATTGACTATGTGATGAGTTATATAGAATTACCATAAAAAGATACAATGAGTAATATATAGAGAATAAGTCAAATTGTTTGATTTAAATGTAAGATTTTTATGGTTTATGATATATAGGTTTATGATATATAGAAATATTTAAAACTGGAAAGGGGATAAATTGTTTATCCAAGATGGAAACAAAGACTTACAGTTTGGGCATATAATAAGAAAAGTAGTTAAGGATGTACTGCTTAGTATAATGGAGAATGTATATTTGTTTTAGATAGAGGAATTTAATAGAAGTAAGGGAAAAGGGACAAAGGGTGGGAAAGCTGTTGGAAGTCAACAAAAGGGGGGGAAAGGGAGGGGGTTAGAAGTGAAAAATTTGGGGAAAATTGAATGTAATGTTAAAAATAACGGATTCTAACCCAATAAAAAAATTTTTTCAAAAAAAAAAGAAAGTTCTATTTAAACTGTTAACAAGTGAATTTTAAAACATATTGAAGGAAGATTAAGTATTCATTAAGGTGGCACCCACCTCTAAATCCTTGCAAACTTACTTTTTTCTGGTTAGTGGGAGATAAACTTCTAAAGAGCTTCTTGCCCTGTTTACCAGCATTCCAAATGGTGAAATATGTCCAGTGACTGAGGACTCTCTCTTCCAGGAACAGGAGACGGTATGTCCAGATGGTTTCCCTGAAAAATTCGGAAAATGGGAGTGAGCAAAGGTCCATTTTACTCAGACATCACACATTTCAAACACACACAGAAAACACAGGCTAGCAATGCTAGCAACACAATGTCTGAAGAAGCTCTGACTCTTGAAAGCTTACACCCTGAAAATCTTGTTGGTTTCTAAGGTGCCCCTGGACTCAAAGTGTGTGGCAGGAAGTCGTGTAACATGGAGAGGGGGAGTCAGAGTTATGACCTCCCCAGTGGGGACTCTGCACAGCAAGAACACTGAAGGGCTAAACGAAAGGGGTGGTGTGGAGGTAGGGAGACTGTGCCTGGGGGTGGGGGAACAGAGCAGCCAGGGAGAGCTGGCTAGGCTTCAAAGGAATTGACCATTGAGTGACCCACCTCACCATACTGCTGCTTCTCTCAGTGGATGTACAAAGAGAGATATGAGCCACAGAACTCTTCCTTACTATGCAAGTATGCTAACAGCAGGTTTATCTTTAAACAAAGGGAAAAAATGATATCTCAGAAAGGCTTGTGAGTTGTGACCCAGCAGGTAAGGCTCTCTGAACCACCTGAGGTCCCCAATGCAGGAGTGAAGACAAGACATCTAGAGTAAATAATATCACTGGTGCTGAGCAACACAAACACTAAAGAATGTAGCATTTCTAAAAATGGTATCCTTTCCATTTTGTGATTCCCCTTTCTCTTCCTGACTTTTTTTCATTTTACAAAAATATCATGCTCTTTTAATGTGTTCCCCTTAATTTTTTTAAAGCAGTAATGAAAATGCCCTCTATTACCTCGCCTTGGCAAGAGTAACCCGAGAAATGTAATAAAATTTATTGAACTGCAGCAGGTACTAATACATCACTTTTTTTCTGTTGTTTGGAAAGGGTGTTACAAATGAGATGGAGAGTTGCAAGGGGTATAAAGATGCAAAAATCAGGAGATGAAATACCTCAAGTGCCGCATGATCAATTTGAGTGTTAGTAAACGTATTCCTTTTCTAGCAAAAATATAAAACATCATATATTGTGGGTTCCTCCCATTCCCTGTAGGTTTACTATAAAACAGATTTCACATATCAATCTATTAATGGTTTGGCAGTGAAATCCTAAGCAGAGTTACAATGGGCTCAGGTTGGAGTAACTCTGCTTAGGATTTCATTGTTTATGTATGGAAGATGCTTCTGCAATTATAATGACTGGATGAAATTAGGTTTGAACAATTTCTAGTTCAGAAATTTCGTGATTCATAAAACAAGTAGATGGTCAGATGTGATATTAATCATCCTGAGGGCCCATGTAAGATTCTGAGAGCATATCATTGTTGGGAATAGTTAGTTGGTGAATGTCACTATTTGCATAGCCTGCAGTTTTGAGCCACCATCTATAGAACATCAAATACTAGGATTTAGCACCTCATACCCGAAATTATTCCTCAGATTCACCTCCTCTAAGGCCATTACCTAGTCCTAGCCTAGATTGCCATACGCCACACAACTCTTAAAAAAAACAAACTGACAAGATAAGGGAATATTTATAGGCAGGGCTTTTTTTCTGGGAAAAGAGGTGGTGGAACTCAGTTGGTTGCCCTTGGAGAAAATGGTCACATGGCCGGTGGCCCCGCCCCCGATCTCCAGACAGAGGGGAGTTTAGGTTGCCCTCTGCGCCGCCGAGCAGCGTGGTGGGCAATCTAAACTCCCCTCTGTCTGGAGATCAGGGGCGGGGCCACTGGCCATGTGACCATTTTCAAGAGGTTCCGGAACTCCGTTCCCCCATGTTCCCCCTGAAAAAAAGCCGTTTATAGGTAGAACAATGAAACCTCATCACAGCTACCAAATGGACTTAATTTTCTTAGATAATTTTAATTTTATACACAAACACACAGGGAGACAGTAAATTATGTTTGTACACTGCAGAAGCTCATCTAATGGGCACACAGATGACAATAAGGACAGCTGAGAAACTCCTGTCGTTGACATCATGAATCAAGGCACAGTGAACAGCTCGTGAGATGCTGAACTCATATCCCAAGAACTCCTATGCTCTGTGAATTGCTACTTTACAATCATCTACATTTTATTTATCACATAATTTGTTCCAATTAAAGAACTGGCACTATGGCCAGAGATAGTTAATCTCACACCAATGTCTGGATTTTTAAAAAAAATGATTAGTCAGGGCTACATGCCATTACACACTTAGGAAAAAAAAGAAAAGTGAGATAAACAACACATGTCCAGGCCAGAACTGCCCATCTTGAAGTGTTGTGTAATTGCTCATTCCTTAAATGCTTAAATTTGGCATAACTAATTGGACCATGTGTAATTGCACTATCTTTCCAAGGCCTGCTTTCCCACAAGAAAAAGTACTGCACATTTTCTGGGGATTTAAATGGATTTTTATTTTATAGATGTCAATGTTTAAAAAACCTAAGCAATTTTAACACTTTATATTTCCTCCTGTGCTTGAACAATCGGTTTGTTTTCTCTCGTATATTGCAGGGTTATCATTAGAACAAATAAAAAACAACAACCCCCCAATACATACAAAGTCACTGGGATCCTCAAAATAAATGTCTAGGGGTGTGCAAGGAAAAAACTTTCGGCTTTCTTGTTTCGGGATTACCCGAAACAAGATTCTCTACCGTCATTAGCCGAAAGCCGAAACAAGAATCTCTTTCGGGATTCGGGATTCGGCATTATTTCGGCATTCTTTCGGGATTCTTTCGGGTTTTTTTGCTGGGAAAATGCCTCCGTCTTTCAGGACGCCTGGAGGAGGCATTTTCCCACCAAATAAGCCCAAAATTGGTGGGGACCTTCTTCTAACCCTTCTCTAACAACTACCCAAGTTTCAGACAGATTGGACTTTGGGGGGCCATGTTATGGCCCCCCAAAGCAGGTCCCCCCATCCTCCCCATAAGAAAGCAAAGGAGCAGCATATTGTTAGCATGCTGCTGCTGATCTCTCTTCATTATTTCCTATGGGGAAAAAATGAAGAGGCAGGCTTCCTTTGCCAGGGGTGGCATTTTGCATGCAAAATGCCCCCCAGCCCTCAGGGGCCCTTCTACCACCCCTCCTCCCACCCCCCACCAAGGCTCAGCCTGCTCCCACTTGGGGGGGCCATTTCATGGCCTCCCCAAGTAGGTGCTCTATTCTCTACCACTGACAGCTGGGGGAGGCTTGTGTTGCCAGGGGTGGCATTTTGCATGCAAAATGCCCCCCAACCCTCTGGGGCCCTTCTCCCACCCCTCCTCCCACCCCCCACCAAGGCTCAGCCTGCTCCCACTTGGGGGGGCCATTTCATGGCCTCCCCAAGTAGGTGCTCTCAGCCCCTAAAGTCCACCCCTCACAGCCCCACACAAACCCAGTTCCCCCACCCCAGCTGCCACACACAGACCCAAATCCCCCCAGTAGCCCCTCACAGACCCAAATCCACCCCTACCTGCCCCACACCCACCATAACCCCAGGAACAGGCTGGCCTGCCCTCCCCTTTTGGGAACCCCTAAACTCTCTTTCCCAGGGCAGTTCTGCACAGACAAGGGGTGCCACAATGGTGGCAGTGCCAAATCGTCCCTGGGAAAGAGCACCTGCCCTGGCACACAGACAACCACCCCCCTGACCCCCCCACCACCCGCAGAGAAGGCTGGCCAGCCTGCCCCATTGTTCCCTATGCTGGGAACCAACCTCCCATCAAAGAAGGGAACACAGACACACAATCATTAAGTTTAAAAAACCTTTATTTTCTCATTTTCAAATTACAAGTGGTCAACAAATCACAACATATTACACTTATTGTCCCTCATAGCACAACACAACACAATTAACTACACATCAGAGAATCTTAAACACAATTTTTTTTTTGAAATGGACAAACAGTAAAGTTTTGAACATTACAACAGGTCACATAGTGAGCGGGCACAACAGGGCATGGAAACAGAAGATGATCATAATAACTACCAGCCTAATACAACTCTCCCTCCATAACATGACTTAATGGGGGGGAACCACAGCAACAAAATCCCCCCCCCCCCAACCCTCTGGGGCCCTTCTCCCACCCTTCCTCCCATCCCCCCACCAAGGCTCAGCCTGCTCCCACTTGGGGGGGCCATTTCATGGCCTCCCCAAGTGGGTGCTCTGCTCTCATCTCTACCACTGACAGCTGGGAGAGGCTTGTCTTGCCAGGGGTGGCATTTTGCATGCCAAATGCCACCCTCACCCTCAGGTGCCCTTCTCCCACCCTTCCCCCCACCCCCCACCACATGCATTCCTTGACAATCAAGAAATCTGGAGTTAAATATAATGTGCATGTAAGTCCCTCAAAGACAGAAGCAATATGGAGGTAATGACCCATTTGATTTCCACAACCTCAGACACAATTAGGGATCCGTTTCCCCTTGGTGGGGGATCCCCCACTCTCACCTATCACCCCGAAGGGGGAAAGTCAGTGAATGAGCCTTCAAGGTACGCTCCAGGGGCTGCTGCCGTGATGTCACTGATGTCATCTGGCTGCCCTGAGAGTATGCCTGTGCTTTGCAGTGGGCTGATTTGGGCCCTACAGGCCAAAGCAGGATCCCTTGTGGCCCAAATCTGCCTGCTGTGAATTGTGCGTGCTCCCCAGCCTTGTGTGATGATCACATCACCTCCTAGAACAGACATCATCATGCCAGAGCATTGCCATTAAATGATCATGCGTGTGTGAACAGACCCTAAGTATCCTGTAGGCTTCAGTGATGGTATAGTAATGTTTTCACTCACATTATAGAGAGAGAGAGAGACAGAGAAGGGGGGGAGGCACTGAAGCTAGATTATTTCTTCTATTTTACTGTCCCCTTCCAAAGCCAGGGTGGCATTGGCACAATGCCCCCCTCCCCCCGGCCAGAGCCTTAGTACCAGTATGCATTGACAGGCCCATGCATCATAGTCCTTTTTGAGACCCAGCCAAGTTGTGCCTTTTGGAGAAAAATGTTCAAGTTGCTGGTGGGGGTATGAACAATTTTTAGATATCCACTGTAGTGCAATGGCTAGAGAGTTGGTCTAGAATCTGGCAGACTCTGATTCTGTGCCTTGTAGGCTTGATGGATGTTCTTGGCTCAGCCTAAGTAAACAATTGTGTTGTGTTTTCCAGAGGCAGTCTACGTGATTTTGGGGCCCTGGACAAATGTTCTGGACGGGGCCCCAGAACCAGTGCCGCCCCACCACTGGCTCCTTGCCAAGGCCAAGCAATTTGGTCACCTAGGCCCCAGATAGAGTGGGCAGGAGTGCGTTGTTTCCTTCCTCCCCCCCCCTCCACCCCCTCCAACAACTAAGAAGGCCATCGGTGGAGTCACTCCAATGTGAGGCATGGAGCAGCTGTCTATTGTTAGCCTGGTTGTGATGAGGGTGAAACAAATCAAGGGAGAACAGCAATGTGTAAACCACTCTAGGTTCCCATGGGGGAGAAAACCGGGGCATAAGATAAACCTTTAATTTGGTGGGGAGGGGGTATATACATTTTATGTGTATGTGTCTGTATGTTTTATGCATTCAAATCACTTGTGGTGTACTTTAGAATTATATTGAGCTCCACAGTATCCCAAAAACCTTGTCCATGTATTGCAAACCGAAGTCAATCTACCACATCTAGGGTATTCTTCTTTTCCCTACTGCCTTCAATTTTTCTTAGCATTATTGTCTTTTCTAGTGAACCTTGTCTTCTCATGATGTGACATAAGCACTATCATCAATTGATATCTTCAAGGGAGAAAGCAGGCCTGATTTGGTCTGGATGCCACTTACATGTCTTTTTCGGAGTCCATGGTACATGTAAATTGAAACTTTCTTCCCACTTCACAGTGTGAATGCTTTTTCCTCCTATGAGCTTTGTCTAAATTTTACTGTACTGATACTGCTCATTTGGCCAAAAGGCCTGCCCTTGATCAATGCCACATTAAATACTTCATAATAAAAAAATGTTTTTAGAACCATTTAAAAGTGTCCTTAAGTGCCATACGCTGATTTAAAAAAACATAAGCTAAATGTTTGGGAACACAACCAGATATGTGAATGACTGAAATGCAGCCCAATCCCACTGCTACTTAAAATCCATTTTTGATGGAGGTCTGGATTGTCTTACATTGGTGTCATTGGGCTTGGAATCAGGAACCTGGAAGCGTTCCATGGGGGCTACAACTTTCATGCCAAGGCTAAGAGGGTGGGAACGGGATCTCTCTGGGGTGGCAAACTCTGGCCTTGGAAGTTACTGGCAATTTGGGGGTGGGACTTGTGGAAAGGAAAATCTGAGTAGGGATCTCCCCCAGAATCCATGGTCCGCATTTGCCCTCTAAAGAGATTGCCCTTGGAAGCAGCCAGTTTCTCTGTAGGGAACTACTCTCTCTAACCTGAACTCAAGCCCAACCAGGAGTTTGGCAGCCCTAGGAAAATTTCAGAAAAAGATGGCAAAGGAGGGCCAGCAACTGATAGAGGCATGGAAGCCCACACCAGGACAGTAGCAGGGGCCTACTTGGGCACAAGGGACAACCAGTGCTCTCATCCCCCATAGTCCACTCCTTACAGCCCCACACAAACCCAGTTCCCCCACCCCAGCTGCCACACACAGACCCAAATCCTCCACTCAGCCCCTCTCAGAACCAAAACCACCCTCAGCTGCCCCACACCCAGTACCCCAGGAACAGGCTGGCCAGCCTGCCCCATTGTTCCCTATGCTGGGAACCAACCTCCCATCAAAGAAGGGAACACAGACACACAATCATTAAGTTTAAAAAACCTTTATTTTCTCATTTTCAAATTACAAGTGGTCAACAAATCACAACATATTACACTTATTGTCCCTGATAGCACAACACAACACAATTAACTACACATCAGAGAATCTTAAACACAATTTTTCTTTTGAAATGGACAAACAGTAAAGTTTTGAACATTACAGCAGGTTACATAGTGAGCGGGCACAACAGGGCATGGAAACAGAAGATGATCATAACTACCAGCCTAATACAACTCTCCCTCCATAACATGACTAAATGGGTGGGGGAACCACTGCAACAGGGTCCAGCAGAACCTATGTCATTTCCTGTGGCTGTGCTTTCAGTTCAGACACACAAAGCTGAACTGGGCACTTCCAAGGCACTGGACAATGGTATTTCTGGAGCAGTTCTGCAGAGGTCTCCCCCCACCCCCACACCAGCCTCAGAATTTACCTGGGAACATCTGTGAGAGATCATCATTGGCCGGTGCCCATCCACCACTCTACCCGCATCCCCCAACCATGCAAACCCAACATTAACATCAAATTTTTTTTTTTTTAAACATGAACATTCAATCAACTTTTAAAAAACATAATCACAACATTTTTTTTTGGTTTTTTTTCCTTTTTTTTACATGAACAGAACATCAACTTTTAAAAAACATAATCACAACATTTTTTTGGGTTTTTTTTTTTTCATGAACATTCAATCAACTTTTAAAAAACATAATCACAACATTTTTTTTTGGTTTTTTTTCCTTTTTTTTACATGAACATTCAATCAACTTTTAAAAAACATAATCACAACATTTTTTTTTGGTTTTTTTTCCTTTTTTTTACATGAACGGAACATCAACTTTCAAAAAACAGTACAACAATTCTTCTACAATTTTTTTTTACAAGGAGTTCATCTGATAAAAACACCTAAGCAATCCCTATCTAACCTGTTTCTCCCTCCAGTAGCAATCCATGTTTCTGGGGCATTATTTCTCATAATAAATTTGGTCCCACAGGGTATGTCTCAGTGATGGGAGATGTTTTGAATACCCTGGGGGGGGGGCTTTCAAATTGCTGGGTGTTTTCCCTTTGCCACTGGTTCCTAACCACCCTCCCTCTACTGGCCGGTTTTAACTGTATATACAGGGTTTTATACAGGGGAGAGCGCGATTCCAAAGGATTGGACTCATAGAGGATGCAGGCCACAAGTTGGGCTCACCTCAGTCACTCTGGAAGTCCAGTCCTGAGAAATCGAAGAGGCGAGAGTTGACCTTCAGGAAGGTCAACTGCTCGACTCTCCATGGGAGAAGGCGAGTGCGATGTGGGCCGACAATGTCGCCCGCATGTGAAAAGACGCGCTCGCTCTCCACGCTCGTCGGAGGGCATGAGAGCAGCCGCTGCGCCTCGAGGGAGAGGTCCGGCCAGACCGACTCCTTCCTGGCCCAGTAGCTGAGCGGATCGGTGGAGAGCGACTCGCAGGGCTCCGCGAGGTAGTCCCTGACCATCGCCTCCGCCGGATCCTCTCTCACGGTCCTCACGACCCCAGAGGGGACGAGGGCCCACCGGAGCATCTCCATCTCCATCGGCACTCTGGTGGTGGCCTCGGGGGGGGCCTGCGCAGAGGGGGCGTCAGAGGGACCCGCACGGCAGGGCCCCTCTTGCGTCCCCCCTGTCGACAGGCGTCCCCTCTTGGCCTGCCTGCGCCTCACCCAAGAGCAGAGCCCGTCTCTGGCTTGGGTGAGGTTCCCGTCCCGCTCGGCGAAAGTGCCCTTTATGCGCGGGTCACACATGGTCGCCAACATGTATGACTCTTCCTTAGTGAGAGGAGTTAGCCTGGCAGCTATGCCCTGCTGCAGCCTTCTCACTAATGCGCGCACCGCTGGAACAAGGTCAGCACGGGGCGCGACCCGGTCTGCAAGGGTGGCCAGATTCCTCTGGAGCGTGTGCACCAGGGGAATGACCAGACCGAGGGTCGCCGTGTCTGACGAGACCGCCACAGTGAAGTCCTTGAAGGGCTTCAGGACCTCCACTGTCTGGGTGATGGTGAGCCAATCCTCCCGGTTGAACTCACCCACCTGACTCGCACCGCGGTGCTCGGAGAGCCACGCGTGGAGTGCGGCCTGCTGCTCCACCAAGCGCTCAAGCATGGCGCAGGTGGAGTTCCAGCGAGTGCTGACGTCAGTGATCAGAGCGTGCTCTGGCACACCTGTCCTGACCTGTGTCTGGCGCAGTTCGTGCGTGGCCTTCACGCTGCGCGAGAAGTGACCCGTGAGCCTCCGACATTTCTGGACAAGTAACTGGAGTTCACGGGTCCGGGTATCCACGGGTTCCTTCGAGGAGCCCAACCCCAGCGCATCTCTCACCACTAGGTGAAGCTTGTGAGCGGCACAGTAGACGCTCTCTCGGCTCACTAGATGCGCCGCTGCCCTCATGTTCTTGCCACCGTCCGTCACCATGCATCCCACGGTGGCGGGTCCCTGGCCTATCCACTCGTCCAACTGTCTCCTTAAGGTGGCAGCGATGTTCTCCGCCGTGTGGGACACGTCGAGCACCTCGGCGTGAAGCAAGGCCTTGCAGTAGCCGGCCTGGCGGTCTCGCATCCTTCCCTGTCTAGCTGTGCTAGGCACCTCCCCCCGGCCCCCACCCAGAACCGACTCGGGTTCCCACCAGTGAGCAGTAAGCGAGAGGTACGCTTGCTGCACACTTGGGCAGGTCCAGATGTCCGATGTGAAGTGCACAGTTCTCCCGGCAACCCGGGACAGCTGTGCCTTCACATGATCCCTGGCAGCCCTGTAAAACGAGGGCACCACCGATCTGCTCAACGACGTGCGAGCAGGGACGGCGTACCAGGGAAAGCAATCTTGGAGCAGCCCTGAGAAGCCGAAGTCTTCAACTACGGAATACGGTTGCCCATCCACTGCTATCATGTTGACGATGTGGCGCGTGATGCGCCTGCTCGCCCTCCGGATCCCCTCTCTGGGCACACTAGCGCCCTGCATACCAAGCATCTCCGGGAGAGAGGCTTGGCGTCCCTTTCCTGCAGGTACCCTTGGGGGGAGAGCACCAGAGGAGCCTGCCTCCTTCTGGCTAGCTGGCGGCCGTGCGGCGCCACTCGAACCCTCCTCCCGAAGAAGCACCGCCTGGTGGTGCCTCTTCATATGGTACCTCATCCCAGACGTGGAGAGATGCCACACATCTTTGCCACGGCTGACGCGCTGCCTACAATGCAGGCACAGGGCTGCTCGGGGATCCTCCGTTGTCTGGAAGTGCTTCCAGATTTCGGAGGAAAAGGGCATCCCACGCTTCCCAGGAGAAGCGCGTTCGGGACCACCCTGCGGCACCTCCTGTGAGGTGCTCTGGCCGGACACACCGTGTCCCACTCTCGGCCGGGCAGGTGGGGATGGACGAGGCTGAAGGGGCAGAGATGTGGGCTCTTCCACCACAGTCTCTGCCTCTTCCTCCCGCGTCCTCTCCTCCTGCACAGCCGCGAGAGGCCTGCTGCTGGCCTCAGAGGAAACTGGGGTGGACCGCCCCAGGGGGGGTCTCACGGGCAGTTCCTCCAACATCCTCCGGGTTCCTGGGGTGAGCGGGAGCGCAGGGAAAGTCATGTGCTCCGCGCCCATCCCAGGAGACACCACATGCTGCCCCTCCTCCAGCAGCTGGCTCGCAACCACTGGAGGAGGAGGAGCCTCAGCAGCAGGCCCCTGCCCAGTGCCAGCCCCTGCCTCACGCACCCGGGTTGGGGGTGGCCCTCCAGCAGCTGCCTCAGGAAAGAGAGTCTTGCGAACCCTCTTCCTGTCACCAGAAGCCAGGCTGGTGAACGGCAGCAGCGCAGGGGAGGGCCTCCTCCGCTCAGATGGAGGGGCTGCCGCAGCAGTCCCCCTCCCCCTCCCCTCCTCCCCTCTAGATTTCTCCCTAGCCTTTCCCCCGGGGCCCCTCTCTGCTTTCCTCTCTGACATACTTTCCCCTCCCAAATTCAACCCTAACTAATCAGAAAAGATTTAGAAAACAAAGGTCAACTTTGTTTTCAAGACCTAACTAACCTGCTATAAATCTGTGTTTCTAGTGGCTCTGTGACTTGGAGATGAACAATCAAGTGCCTTTTTAAGCAACCCTATTTATGTCAGGGAACCTGAGCCTGCCAATCAGCTGAATTCCTCTGGAATTGAGCTGGCCCTAAACCCCAATAACAGGTGACAAAGCCTTAAACACTCACACACTAGTATGCCCGGGCCGGCCTGGCACCACCACGGGTGCCAGAGATGGGCAGTGGAACCCTAGTTATGGGGGCACTAATGGGAAGCCTATTGACAGCTATTACAAATTTTTATATATATATATATATATATATAGAATTCAAACCTAACACTCACTCACTAATGCTTTCCCTGCTGAGTCCCTATTTAGTTTTTTAAAAAAAACTAGGCTCGGTTTCCCTAATAATTATGTTGAGGGCAATTATCCACTGATCACCTACCAACTGGCCTACCTACCTAAGAGACACTATTTAGCGGGACCGATGTATCTGTGGTATGTCGGTGTGGGGTGTGGATGTGGTGTTTTGAAGATGAGCCTCCCCCCTCCCAAGCTAGCAAGAACCCACCCCCAAGGCCACCCAAATGTGAACCCGGACTCGCTCACAGTAACACCAGTCCTGCAGTCCAGCGATGTTCAGGCGGTCTTGCAGCTGGTCCTCCTCTCCTCCACGATGCTGTCAAGAAAATTGGAAATGTTAGCAGAGTCAACACCACACGCCGCACACGCAACCCCAAAATTCAAGGCCCCGTTGCACAAGCCAAGTCAGCCCCCCCCCCTTAAAGGCTAGGGCCAACCAGCAGCAAAACAAAACACATCCACCCAGCAGAGCTTCTGGCCTGTGCAGGCCAGAAGCTGGCACACTCATTTTTTAGTCCTGTGAAACAGCAGTTCATGCCCACCCCACACTCAAACTTGAAAAATGAAACATGAAAGAAAGCAGGCACTGCGATCAATGCTGGCCCCCCTAACCCCCAAACAATATCCTCTTGCCCAACCAGAAAATGCCCCCCCCCCCCCCCCGGCCCAAGCCATAAAGACAGAGCCAAAGCATATGCTCGCAGGTAGGCACAGCAGCAGACATAAGCTCAAAAACCAAATTTAACAACAACCCTACCAGTCCACCAGTGCAGATGTCCAGCAATGTTGATCCTCCACGCAGAGATCTGCAGGCCGATGTCCACCAAGTGCAGTCCAGTCCAGAAGAGGTCCACCAACGATAAACAACCTGAATGTGAAGCAAAACAGTGAGTGCCAGGCCAGCAAACGGGAAGGGTTACCAAAGCCGGAGCAGCAGGCCTGTGTGTGGGCCGAAGGCTGGCACAGTTGATCAGGACGGAGCCTGTTGGGAATCCTTGCAAGCAGGGGACCAGACACAGAAAGGCAAGCCACACCATTCCAGATTGTGGAGCACAACTGTGAGTGCCAGGCCAGCAACCAAAAAGGGTTACCTTGGCCAAAGCAGCATACCTGTGTGTGGCCCACAGGCTGGCACAGTTGATCAGGACGGAGCCTGTTGGGAATCCTTGCAAGCAGGGGACCAGACAGAAAAGCAAGCCACACCATTCCAGATTGTGAAGCACAACTGTGAGAGCCAGCCAGAAGAAAGGCTTCTGGCCTGTGTAGGCCCGAAGCTGGCACACTCTGGTTTTAATCTTAAAACAGTGGATCAAGCTTAAAGAAGGCAAGCACAACAACCAATGCTGAACCCCCCCCCCCCACCATCAAACATTGTCTGCCCAACCTGTCCCCCAGGCCATACCTGTGTGTGGCCCACAGGCTGGCACAGTTGATCAGGACGGAGCCTGTTGGGAATCCTTGCAAGCAGGGGACCAGACACAGAAAAGCAAGCCACACCATTCCAGATCGTGAAGCACAACTGTGAGAGCCAGCCAGAAGAAAGGCTTCTGGCCTGTGTAGGCCCAAAGCTGGCACACTCTTGTTTTAATCTTAAAACAGTGGATCAAGCTTAAAGAAGGCAAGCACAACAACCAATGCTGAACCCCCCCCCCCCCCCACCATCAAACATTGTCTGCCCAACCTGTCCCCCAGGCCATACCTGTGTGTGGCCCACAGGCTGGCACAGTTGATCAGGACGGAGCCTGTTGGGAATCCTTGCAAGCAGGGGACCAGACACAGAAAAGCAAGCCACACCATTCCAGATTGTGAAGCACAACTGTGAGAGCCAGCCAGAAGAAAGGCTTCTGGCCTGTGTAGGCCCAAAGCTGGCACACTCTGGTTTTAATCTTAAAACAGTGGATCAAGCTTAAAGACGGCAAGCACAACAACCAATGCTGAACCCCCCCCCCCCACCATCAAACATTGTCTGCCCAACCTGTCCCCCAGGCCATACCTGTGTGTGGCCCACAGGCTGGCACAGTTGATCAGGACGGAGCCTGTTGGGAATCCTTGCAAGCAGGGGACCAGACACAGAAAGGCAAGCCACACCATTCCAGATTGTGGAGCACAACTGTGAGTGCCAGGCCAGCAACCAAAAAGGGTTACCTTGGCCAAAGCAGCATACCTGTGTGTGGCCCACAGGCTGGCACAGTTGATCAGGACGGAGCCTGTTGGGAATCCTTGCAAGCAGGGGACCAGACACAGAAAAGCAAGCCACACCATTCCAGATTGTGAAGCACAACTGTGAGAGCCAGCCAGAAGAAAGGCTTCTGGCCTGTGTAGGCCCAAAGCTGGCACACTCTGGTTTTAATCTTAAAACAGTGGATCAAGCTTAAAGACGGCAAGCACAACAACCAATGCTGAACCCCCCCCCCCCACCATCAAACATTGTCTGCCCAACCTGTCCCCCAGGCCATACCTGTGTGTGGCCCACAGGCTGGCACAGTTGATCAGGACGGAGCCTGTTGGGAATCCTTGCAAGCAGGGGACCAGACACAGAAAGGCAAGCCACACCATTCCAGATTGTGGAGCACAACTGTGAGTGCCAGGCCAGCAACCAAAAAGGGTTACCTTGGCCAAAGCAGCATACCTGTGTGTGGCCCACAGGCTGGCACAGTTGATCAGGACGGAGCCTGTTGGGAATCCTTGCAAGCAGGGGACCAGACACAGAAAGGCAAGCCACACCATTCCAGATCGTGAAGCACAACTGTGAGAGCCAGCCAGAAGAAAGGCTTCTGGCCTGTGTAGGCCCAAAGCTGGCACACTCTTGTTTTAATCTTAAAACAGTGGATCAAGCTTAAAGAAGGCAAGCACAACAACCAATGCTGAACCCCCCCCCCCCCCACCATCAAACATTGTCTGCCCAACCTGTCCCCCAGGCCATACCTGTGTGTGGCCCACAGGCTGGCACAGTTGATCAGGACGGAGCCTGTTGGGAATCCTTGCAAGCAGGGGACCAGACACAGAAAGGCAAGCCACACCATTCCAGATCGTGAAGCACAACTGTGAGAGCCAGCCAGAAGAAAGGCTTCTGGCCTGTGTAGGCCCAAAGCTGGCACACTCTTGTTTTAATCTTAAAACAGTGGATCAAGCTTAAAGAAGGCAAGCACAACAACCAATGCTGAACCCCCCCCCCCCCCACCATCAAACATTGTCTGCCCAACCTGTCCCCCAGGCCATACCTGTGTGTGGCCCACAGGCTGGCACAGTTGATCAGGACGGAGCCTGTTGGGAATCCTTGCAAGCAGGGGACCAGACACAGAAAAGCAAGCCACACCATTCCAGATTGTGAAGCACAACTGTGAGAGCCAGCCAGAAGAAAGGCTTCTGGCCTGTGTAGGCCCAAAGCTGGCACACTCTTGTTTTAATCTTAAAACAGTGGATCAAGCTTAAAGAAGGCAAGCACAACAACCAATGCTGAACCCCCCCCCCCCCCACCATCAAACATTGTCTGCCCAACCTGTCCCCCAGGCCATACCTGTGTGTGGCCCACAGGCTGGCACAGTTGATCAGGACGGAGCCTGTTGGGAATCCTTGCAAGCAGGGGACCAGACACAGAAAAGCAAGCCACACCATTCCAGATTGTGAAGCACAACTGTGAGAGCCAGCCAGAAGAAAGGCTTCTGGCCTGTGTAGGCCCAAAGCTGGCACACTCTTGTTTTAATCTTAAAACAGTGGATCAAGCTTAAAGAAGGCAAGCACAACAACCAATGCTGAACCCCCCCCCCCCCACCATCAAACATTGTCTGCCCAACCTGTCCCCCAGGCCATACCTGTGTGTGGCCCACAGGCTGGCACAGTTGATCAGGACGGAGCCTGTTGGGAATCCTTGCAAGCAGGGGACCAGACACAGAAAAGCAAGCCACACCATTCCAGATTGTGGAGCACAACTGTGAGAGCCAGCCAGAAGAAAGGCTTCTGGCCTGTGTAGGCCCAAAGCTGGCACACTCTTGTTTTAATCTTAAAACAGTGGATCAAGCTTTAAGAAGGCAAGCACAACAACCAATGCTGAAACCCCCACCCCACCATCAAACATTGTCTGCCCAACCTGTCCCCCAGGCCATGCCAAGAATAAACTGCAACACCTTTTTGCAGAGGCAGGCCACAGCAGCACATTGCCCAGCATCAAAAAAATTTACAAAAATTTTAAAAAGGCCTACCAGGTGTCCTCTCAGGATGTCCAGCACAGTTGATCCTCCAGGCAGATGTCCTCCAGGCTCCAGGTGCAGTCTCTCTTCTTCTCCTCTCTCGGTCACAGCTCAGCAGCAGCAGCAACAGAAGTGTTCCAGACAGTCTTGCTCCAAATTTAAATCCCCTGCTGCAGCCTCAGCCAAAGATTTAAATCTATTGGCTGGCATGAGAATGCAGCAGTGGGATTGGTGACTCCTAAAGTCCCCAGTCCCCTGCCTTTCCCCACCCACACTCCAAGAGCCACCCTCCTCCTGCTCCCCCTCCCCTACCTGTTAGTTTTGGCGGGAATCTCTGCTGCTTTGCAAATGCAAAGTGCAATGCAATGCTTGCACCTTGCATTTGCAAGGCAAAGCAGGATTCCCTATCCTCCTTTGCAAGAGGGGTGGGGGGTGACAGAAGGAGTGAGTGATTCACTCCTTCTCCCCCCCTCCCCTCTGCTAAGAGCCTGCAGGAAGCCTTTGCTTCCAGCAGGATTTTGCTAGCCGCTTGCTAAGGCAAACGGCTAGCAAAATCAAAATGGCGATTCTCGAATGCCGAAAGAATGCCGAAAGAATCCCGAAACGTTTCGGGTTTTTCTTTCGGCAATCCCGAAACGTTTCGGCATTCCCCGAAACGTTTCGGGATTCTTGAAGAATGCCGAAACACTTTTGTTTCGGCATTCTTTCGGCATTCTGAATGCCGAAACGCACATCCCTATAAATGTCCATTGTAGAGCTATATAGGAACAGGCAACAGATAAAGGCTTTTCTTCTGAACAATATCTGAGTTCTTCTCATCAGAAATATACATCATTAAACCAGAGTCCCAGTTCTTAGCGTGGGCTATGAGAAAAGACAGCACACAAATATTGGATAAATGCACTGATCAGAGTCCAAACATAACACCACTGGGTCCCTTTCACACTGCCAAAATAAATCCATTAAAAAACCCACATGGATTTACCTCTCTGTATATGGATTTTGTGAGTCAACACACAAGCAAGATATCTATAAGGACATTGGCTTGAAAGATCAAGGTGATTTGAAGCATCTTTTGCTTGTTTCACAATCGATCACACTGTTTCACAATCGATCACACTGACAAGCATGAACACAGAACATTGCTGCTCTTTATTTTCCCAGTCACTGAAATCCTGAAACTTCATCTGTTTCAGAAGTTGACTCTGTATTCCATGTTATCTTACTCCACCCCTTCAGTAAGTTGCGGCCATACATGGCTGCTGTGTAGCAGCTTTAGCTGTGGGGCCGAAGTTTGCCATCTCGGCAGGCGTCCTTCCCGGCCATCTGGGTTCTTTCCTTGGGGGCGGAGTCTGCGCAGCTTTCAGCATCTCTGCCCCTTGTGTTGCAGTTGCTCTGTGCGATCAGCCCACCCTCCTCTCCCTGTTTCAGCGCAGGATTAACCGGTTGCTTGTTGAGCCAGGTAGGAAATTTTTCCTGTTTCCCTGATTGGCGAATGGGAGCCAGGTTTTTTGCTTACGTGCTGAAGCAGAGGTTTGAGTGTTTTTAAGTGTGGTGCCTTGTAGGCTTCCCTTGGCAGGAGAAAGTGGGGAATAGGGAGCGGGCTGGTGAGCACCCCTTTGGCAATTCCCCATCGGTGGGGAAATGGGGTCTGTCAGGAGGGATGGTATGCTTCATGGCTACCACCACCTGTGCAGACTGCCTCCAGGGAACCCCAGGTGCAAGTCTTTCCCGCGTGCTGTACGGCTGAGGCTTTAGGAGCTTGAGGGGAGAACCCTTTGTCTGGCCAGCCTGGCCAAGACCATTCCTAGAATGGATCATGCCCGGGGCAGTGGGGCTCGCCCAGACAGGTCAAGGCAGAGGTCAGTATGACCCCATGGCTTGACCTCTACTGCATAGTTTGCCTTTGCCACAGTTTAGTTTGATGTTGTATTTAATAAAGCAGCCCTTTTTACCAGTGCCTTGTGTCTGTCTCGTTCTTCCAACTGAGGGGGCAATTGTAGGTCACACAAAATAAACCCTAAGGCACGATATTAAAAAAGTAAGAAACTAGAAAAAAAGTCAACAAACCCTAAGTCAAGATACTATCATCCACAAACAGAAATGCAGTCTCAGAATATGCAAGAATCTGAAATAACTTGACCCACCAATAAAAAAATGATGACTTGTTCTTAGCCCTGGAGGAGAGACCCCCCCCCCCTCCCAAAGTAAACCATAGTAAAGGGCACTCTGATATGAGGTGATACGAGTTGAGGCTGAAATGGAAGTAATTGTCAAGCCTTGACAGTAATGTCTGGTGAGAAACAATACTGTAGAAGGAGCAATTATACCTATTATAAATGGGGTCTCTGTTACCTTATTGGAGCAAAAGGGAAGGGTGTACGTTATTGGGTCCAATTTGCTAATAAATGCATTGGGAGTTTTTTTGGGGGGATAGATCATCTACAGTCTTTCCAGGGCAATAAATGTCTAAACACAATCAATCATGCCTTTACAATGTCTATGGAATGTTGTGTAGTAAGGCTGCCCTGAAAGACAGTTCAGAAGTTCTGAACGATGCAGAAAGTCAACATATGGGTCTTGTAGGACAACAACAGAAACATATTCCACAAGTATTGCACTAACTGCACATGCAGCTTGTAAGATTCCAGGCCAAATTCAAGATGGTCATTTTAATTCTCAAAGCCTTTTACGGCCAAAAAACTACATAGAATCTAAAGACTCCTATGAGAGAAGTAAGTACATTTTTGAGAGAAGTACAGTAGCTGCCCCAAGACAGAGGAACTGGAATAGTCTAGGTGTGTCTTTTTCTCCAGGCATAAAAAAAAGAATTTTATTTTAGAATTGGCCTTGAAAAGCTAGTGATTATGCTACTGGCAGAGATTATTGTCCATCTTGATATTTATATTTTTAGATACGGATACGTTATTGCTTTTATTGTTGTTAGCAACTTCACACATTTAAATAAAATAAAATAATTTGGTATTATAATAACAAGTTGTATGTAAGAAGGCCAAACTGTGAGTGTAAGTCTTTGTATTATACCTTCTATGCTATATGGTGTTTCGGTATGCACATATAAGAGACAGAGAGGGGGAATGGTAGACCAAGACTACGGAGTTTTTAGAAGGACCATAGCTCCCAATCGACCCTGCAATGAATATAGGCATATTTTTGAATGCATAATTCCTCAAAACTGTATATTTATAGCCTTAACGTTAAAATCAAACAGGAATAAACATACCCTGTTCCATTAATAGAACACTGAGAGTACACAAGCCACAGGAAGACATTGTGGTAGAAAGCAAACCTTTTCAAAAAAGTTGTAAACCTGACAACTTAGCTATATAATGTGAGCTTTACAGTAGTATTCAGCAAGCTGGCAGATGTCTGCGAGTTTCAAGAGCATTTTTCTGTCTGCACTTTCAGAATAAATTCCAGAGTGTCATTTATATGAATCAAGTAACATAAACAAATACTAGACCTATCTGAAATACTGAATCCATATGGCTTTGGGACCATAAGAATGAAACATCTGCAAAGGCAGAGAATAGGTTAGAATTATCAATATCAAACACACTCAACTAATCCAGAGCAGGCAGACCCCTCCCTCACTTAATCCCCCTTCCTGCAATTGGTAAAATCAGTTTTGTTTGACGTGCAACAATTTATGCTCGTTTTGTGTATGCGCATTTCTTCCATCATTTTGTGCATGTTTTCTTAAGTAATCGTTCCCACCATAAAAGCAGTATTTCAGAATGTTATTACCTACCATGACACACAAAAAATGATTATAGCAGAGAACACTGGTTTACATTGTGGATTCTTTTGCTATATTTCAACAAAAATTTCAAATTGTGTTTTTAATAGCTTGTCATTGCAAGTTAATATCAACTAATTCTAATTTAATGTAATGCTCATGTACTAGAAGCCGATTCTGGTACTGGCTTTATGAGCATGTGAAACACCAATTTAACGGTCTTTGACCCTTTTAAAATTAAGATTCAAGTACAAAATGTACCAACTTAGATCCTATAAATCAAGAACACAGCAGAATTCACACAAGGAATCTTTATTGCTCTGCTCATCCCACCAGAGTCCCCTGAATCTCTCAAAAATTTGTTCCTGGGTGTTAGGGGAACCTCAAGTGATACTGGAGACAACACAGTGGAGAGGTTGCAGTTCGAAGGGGAAATCAATAGCAATTGCCCTTCCCACTCTTGTACAAACAGCACAAGAGGCCAAACTTGGGAGAGCAATCTCCCTTTACTGGCACAACCCCTTCATCACATCCTATGCTATTCCTGAGGGTCTCCTAACTCTCACAAGAGGTGGGAGGTGTCTGATTGGAAAGGCAGCAAAGATCTGTCCCATGAACTTTACCCTTTGAAAAGGTCGGATCCAACAGAGTTCCTCTGCAGAGAGAATGATTTCTACCCATGGGCATCCAGTGCAACTTTCTCAGTTTCTCATTTCAGGGGGCATTGGGGGCTTCAGCAAGAGGGAGGAACCAAGAAAGTCGTGCTCTGTGGGCAGAAATTGTTCCAGAAGCAGCAACCTGTTCAAGCCAGGGTTTGTAATATTCAAGATGCTGAAATTAATGGAAACGTTAGTATAGTCTTTGCAATACCAAGCATTACATTAATTTGTGTTTAAATACAGCTGCAATATTAAAAAGATAAACTTTAGATAGGGCAGTAAGCCCCAAACATTTTATTAAAAGGGCTGTTAAGGTTCTTTTGGCTTTCATTATCTGTAAGACCTTCATCTTAACACAGAAATAGTGACATGAATTTGCATTAGTTAATTCACAGGAAAACATCAAAGTCAGAGGTTCCATGCAAACAATAACTAATCACTACTGTATTCACAAATTCATTTAAAATGAGCAAACAACCATTGCTCACAAAACTATGGTGGACAAAGCAGAGTAACTGAACTGCTTGCGTCTGGTGCTCACAGTGCATGTTTAGGACTGGGGTATTTTGAATTACTAGAATGATTTCATAGTAATCAATTCCTATTATAAAGGTAAATGATGACATTCTAATATGATAAAACAGAAAAAATTAAAATGAATGACTGGAAATATGAAAAAGTCAGAATTGTAGCACTGTTTAATCAACATGTATTCAGGAGAAGGGGCATACTTCCAAAACCCTTTAAAGACCTCCCCAAAAGAACAAGCTTAGCAGAGTCAGAATCAGCATACAAAGGTCTTACCTTACTAATGTTTCGTAGTTTTCTAACAGTGCAATCCTAAACAGAGTTATACCCTTCTAAGCCCACTGACTGCTGAGGGCTTAGAAGAGTGCAACTCTGGATTTGGTTTCGTTTTCCCGGCCATGTCGGACGTTCCTCTCCGCAGGTCCGGGGGGAACTGTCTGAGCAGCCTGACTGGGCGGTTGACCCGTGAGGGTTAACCTCCAGGACTCCCAGTGAGGGAGCCTGGATCCGGGGCGCCGCGGGAAGAACCCTCTGGAAGTAATGCAGGGGGTAAATTGCCCGCTTGCTCCAACGGAGGCCGGCAGACTTGCGCAGCACCGCGTGTGCTGCAAGGCCATGGAGAACGGCAATAAGCAGATTTAAGGTGAAAGCCTGTAAGTAAGCGAATCCCTTCTGATTCGTAAGCGTATGCGAAGGATTGGTGGGAGCTGAAGCTAAGAAGGCGCGGATTTCTTCCCCCTTTACCGAGTTTCGGAACTCAGTTGGCGTCCCCCCCCAAAAAAAATGGCGATGAAAAAGCAGACCCCAGCAATGAGTAAATCGGTGATGGCAACGCTACAAGGGAAGGGGGAAACTCTTCCAGAGTTGGTGAGACGAGCAGTTTTCGATGCTGTGCAGCCCTTTGTAGCGAAACTGAATGAAATGGGGCAAAAGGTTGATTCAGTGGAGAGCGAGGTGAAAGCTATTAAAGAAACAGCGACCGGAGTAGAGCAGTCTGCGCACGAGAACACAGTACTCATGAAAGCAACAAGTAAGGAAGTGAAGCTTTTGGAGAATCAATTAATAGGATTGCAAGTGGACCGTGCCCAAACGGTACTGCGTCTTCAGAATGTAAAAGAGGAGGAAAATGAAAATTTAAAAGATGTGGTGTCTGGACTTTTGGCGACATTCGCAGAGGCAACTAAAGAAGAGTTAAAAAGCGACATCTTGGAGGTCCGGCGGACGTCTTCAAAGTATGTAAAGAAGTGGCAGCTGCCTCGCGAGATTATTATTGACTTTTCATCTAGGAAGACTCGGGACACCATCTTATATAATTCGTACAATGTGGACTTGGATTATTTGGGCAACAAGGTTAAAATTTTGAAGGATGTTCCATTCTTGGCTCGTAAAAGAAGATTCAAGTATAAAGGACTTGCAGCTTTCTTGAGGAAATGTGATGTGAAATATAAATGGTTGTTTCCAGAAGGTGTTTTGTTTAGTTATAAGGATCAAACTTATAGGATTACATCGGAAGCCCAGCTGACAGACTTTTTGTTCAATCATCAGGAGTTCCATCAAGACGAACGTCCAAAGTCTGAAGGGGAAGGTGGGGTGGAGGAGAGAGCGGGCGCAGCTGCTTCAGCTGCGCAGAGAGAATTGAGACCGAGACGCAAGGGGGGGGGGAAGAAGATCTGATCCTGAATATGGCTTGTACTGTATAAGATCTACTAATCTGATCGCATGTTAGAAAGTTAACTTTTAAGAAAAATTGCAGCATGAAGGGAATACAAGAGATGTAGTGTAGTGTTTATTGTTTGTATGTTGCTCTTCCCCTTTTCCCAGCCTCCCTCCCCTTTTTCCCCTTTTTTCTTTCCCTTGTATTTTTGTAGTTTTTTGTAGTTTTCTATGTTAGATATTAAAAAATAAAAATTTTCAAAAAAAAAAGAGTGCAACTCTGCTTAGTAATGCAGAGTAAGGGTTCAAATATGTCAACGAGGGTGTTTCAGTATATATTATAAACCTGAACTTTCAAAAAGCCTTTGACCAAGTCCCTCACCAAATGATCAGAAGTAAATTTAGCAGACATTTTCTCTTATGTAATAGTAATTGTATTAATTGCAACTGGGTGTGTGTGTCAATGCCCACCCCTCCATCACCTTGACCGTCTGGGAACCTTCGAGGGAACCTTCAATGGCCTCAGAACCAAGAGGGGAGGGAGTTTACAGTCACCTTGCTCCTCCTTTTCTTGCTGGCTCACTCTTGTGGTAACAAGTTAAGTACACTCATCAGCCCTCCTATCAGTCTCTTTTGAGACCAGTGCAACAGGTTGTGCATGCCCCCTGATTATGTCCAGATTATTTTGAGGGAAAAGGCCCAAAAGACCCTTGTGAGAGACTGGAAGCCATTCCGGCCATCTCAGTGGTTTTGTCCCGCCTTGGAACTCCACCAATCACCTGTTGAGGTGGCAACAACTTTTTCTTCTCCCAGCAATGGCTCCCTAATATGTTTGGGAATTCTCCCACTGTATGAAATACATGGCCAGTTTTCACAAGAGACAGAAGCAAGCAGTAAGCAATTGTTTTAAAGATCAGTGGTATTTAGCATTCACAAATGATCTAGAACTAGGGTAACAAGCCGTGGTGGTGAGATCCCAACCAGAGTACACTGTGTGTAGTTCTATTTTACGTATTTAAAATAGTTATAAACATATCTTTCTCCTGACCATCTCAGTACTATCTTGTTACTGAGACAGGTAACAACATAAAAACAGTACAAAACAATTGGATAAACAAGAAACATTAGAAAAGATATAAAAACAATAAAACATTGTTTTAAAACAACACCATAAGCCCCACTAGCAAGCATAGAATACCCCCAAAGCTTTCTGGAACAACTGACTTGTAGCCTTGTCAGCTCCCTTGAACTCTTCCGAAAGGCTGATGCACAAGCAGGGGGCAGCCACTGGGGAAGAAACAAGCATGGACCACTGTAGAACATGCCTTAGACAAGGGGGCATTGCCAATAGGTCTTGCTGAACACAGATGCTGCATGGGAGTATGAAGGGTCCTGCAATTCACTCTGTCTTTATAGATCTAGAAAATGTACAGAAAAGGTGATCACAAATGAAGTGATTGGGCCAACTGTGCTATGACAAAAAGTAAAAGCATGTTAGATGGAATCTTCATGTTCAGAAGCATCATAGCTCGAAATTTCTAAGGGCAAGCAACAAGGTTTACTGTTGCCTTCAGGCCATACTTGTATGCTTCTCAAAGGCATCTGGCTGGCCACGACTATTAGAATCAGAATGCTGTACTGGATGAGCATTGAGTTGCTCTCACACATTTTTTATGTTCTAAGGATTAATCCTTGCTGGGATAAAAAATGTTCTATTGGGGTATATGCATAGGCTGGAGAGTTCTGCATGATGTAGGACTGTATTTTGTCACTAAGAGATCAACAAACCTAGCCAGATTTTAGAATGACGCTTCTAAGCCAGCACACTTACCAATGATTCTGAACAGAAATTTCCCCCACTCTTTCAAATGTGGGCCTCCTGTAACAAAAGACCGTGGCTTGTGCCAGATTTTCAATGTGAGAAAATGGGAGCTGGGATGAGACCAACTAATCAAATTCTTCAACTTTTCACCTAAAGTAAGATTTGTAGTTGCCTGGTCTCTTGAGACAAAAGATTGATTATTGCATTAAGTTGTTTAGCCAAGCCCTTTAATACGACTTGTCTAGAGTTGAAATGCCAGTGTGGTTTTAACTAAAACAGAAACCCTTGTTTCTATTTCAGAAACGGCCCTGCTTTACTTTGGATCTTAATTTGGCAGAATAGAAAGTTCAAGTAATTAATCACTCATTCCGATAAAGCTCCACCACAACTACAAAGACATAAAATGGCATAAAAAGGGGAAATGAATTATTTGAGATTATTAATTATTTGGTAAGTATCAAACCATTGGAAAATAAACTCTAGTGATATTTTCTTAATCAAGTAAATGTATACATGACAGATTTGATCAAAGATCTATTCAACAAGAAATTGCTTCTAGGATGATTTTATGCTGAAAAAATTAGAGGGAGAGGAAGAAAGTGTCCATGTTGCTATTGCATCTACATGGAACAAGAAGTCACCACTCACCACCATAGACAGATACTATCTGACTACCAACTGTAAACTTGGCAACTCTTCCTGGAAGGGGGATATTTTAACCAATCACCATCACTACACTGTCACCGATATAGACAGAAATACAGGAGAACAGTTGCTGTATTTGACCGAAAAATTCATAGAGTATGTCCATGCACGCAGGATAAGAGCTACCTGGCCCCACAGCTGGACATGCCAGGGAAGGAGTCTAGAGGCCCAGAACAGAACAATCTTGGGGAGTGGCATGAAACAAAGGAGTAACAGAATTGTATGGTCTTGTGTAGATTAGAAGATCGATCTAACCCACATCATACTACGTGTTTAAGAATTAACCAATCTTTATTATCAAACATTTAATGTTGAGTATACAACTAGATGTACTGAGTCATTTCATGTTAGTACTTGGGCTGCACTCCTGCACACATTATACTTAGGACTTTTTGATTTCAGAGTGATCTATAGCTAGACACAGGAATGTAGGCTGAATATAAGGTATCTTTGACGCGCAGAAACATTCATTTTTTGCTCTGAATCACACTGAATGCACACATATAGGCCATTTAAGGAATATCTTCATCCAAATGATCCAGAAAGCAGGTGTTTCTTTTATTGTTCATAGACAGCACCCTCTATATGAAGCTTTTGCAACTTCTGGAAATGCTATAATGGACATAAATTCTTTTTAAGCAAAACAGTTTTCTAGCTTAAATCACTGAAGAAGCAAGTAATTTTTATGAGTCATGATTTCACATTCTCTCTAATTATGGCATGAAAATTGTAAAGGCAGGAATACTAAACAGAGCATGAAGGTGTGATAATTGCTGGTGGGAATTATTAATTGACTCTCAGGAGCTGAATGAATATTCATTCTTGGGTTTGCGAGTGTAACCAGTCCCTTTTATGGCAATTTAGCACTTCATCACCAAGATGGGTGACAAAACTTGGAAACTCTTCATAAACAAATGTAGCCAATTGGAACCACTATTCCACACGAAATTTCGACAATATCGGGAAGTCAAGGACTGTAATGTTTATTACCCCTCCAGCCAAGAATGGAATCTTGGATTTGATACAAAAAAAACTTTTAATAAAACCACAAAGTTATAAGATCTTCTGATTTGGAGCTCAGCTGTTGCTGGCATCTTCTGATATATGTCTGGTAGCCTTTATAGGATATAGTATTCCCAGAAGGAAAAGCCAATGCAGAAGGCTACAAACTTTGCGCAACATTCCAAGGCTAGACAGTTGTGGAAACTTCAGCAGCCTTAAAAAGAGCCAGGCCTAGCTTTTAAAAAATAGTTACATACATGCACACATATCAGTACTTTACTGCAAAGTGAAAGGGATCATTATGAAGATTATACTACTGTTAGAAAGTCTGTTCTAAATATGAGACTTTAATGCTTGTTATATTCATGTGAGGAATAAGTATGTTTACTTATGCCAAAAATGACAAATGATTCCATAGATCAGCTTTCCCTGTAACAGCCAACCATAAGGGGTGCTTGTTGTTCTCCTTGTGTCCAGAGGTTACCGTGTCCACCTGTAGCACTGCCACTTCCACCTATCTGACTTAGGCAGAGGGGCAACTCCCCCTCCTCCACCATATCTCATGGCCAGCTAATAGAGGCAAATTGTCACTCCTCTTTGGGGGGGGATCTAACCCCCTCTCATTATTTGTTAGGATTTTTTTCTGCATCTTGGGTGAGAATTAGATCAATAGGGCTGGCTTGGTGCAGTGTTTAAGGCATCAAACTAGAACCTGGTACAACCAGGTTCGAATCCCTTGCTGGACCATGGATGCCCACCAGGTGACCTTGGGCCCATCACAATCTCTCAGCCTAACTTACTCTCACAAGGTTGTTGTGGGCATCAAGTGGAGGAAGGGAATGATGTGAAAAGTCGTTTTGAGTCCCTGATCAAGGAGAAAAGCAGGATATAAACATCATTCTTTTTTTAATTAGAAGCTAGTGTGATGTAGTGGTTAAAGTGTTGGACTAGGATCTTGGAGACTCAGGTTCAAATCCTGACTCTGCCCTGGAAGCTTGCTGGGTGACTTTCGGTCAGTCACACAGTCTCAGTCTATCCCACCTCACAGGGTTGTTGTGAGGAAAAGATGGAGGAGAATGTAAGCCGCTTGGAGTTCCCATTGGGGAGAGAGGTGGGGTACAAAGTAAACAAATAAGTAAATAAATAAATACCCGAAAACTGTTTGCTGTTATTTGCTATTTTTAGAAGCATGCTGATGTACTTTGTACCTCCTGAAGTGCAAGACAGATTCAATTTTATATGGATATCACAGTGTATAATTTATACACATTACTAGCAACCAAGCCTGTTGCTGCAGAGAGCAGGAATGCTGCTGGGGCGGTGCGACGAGCCCTGGAGCGCTCCTGTGCTGCACAGTGGGCTGATTTTGGCCCCAAATGGGCCCAATTCAGCCTTAAATGACCTGAAATTGGCCTGCTGTGGAACACAGGAGCGCTTCAGGGCTCATCGTGCCGCTCCAGCCGTGCTCCTGCACTCTGCAGCTGCCCGATTTTGGCCTGTTTAAGGCCAAATTGGGCCCGCTTGGGAGGACTGCACCAGCACATCAGGTCTCACTGCCACTTTCGTGGCAGCACAACCCTCCAGAGGCCCCGAGGAGACTGGCACAGCAACGGAGAAGGCCAGCACAGCAGCTTTCCCAGGCCGCTGGAGGCCCTGAGGAGGCAGTGGGAAGGCAAACCATGTTGCCGCCAACTCAGTACTTATTCCCGCAGAGTGCGCCTGCACAGGGATAAAAATTGAGTACTCAGCAACACAGTATGTCTTAGGATGTTTTGAGTCTCCAAAGAATTAACAATCCAGAGACTCATAAGGACTTGCCGGGGGGGGTGTCTCATTTTCCCCTCACCCATTATTTCCTCTGGTCCTTCCATAAAAGCTTTCTCTCCATCCTGCCCACCATATAAATTATCCTTATCCGTCTCCTTGTCTTCAGCTTTAATTCCTTTCTTCCTCCTAGCAGCCTCTATCCTGGAATATTATAGCACAGTTGTGTAGTAGGGAACCCAAGGCCGAGTTGTATGGTGGGGAACCTGCAAGCACTTCTAGGGGGGAGTACATTTTTTCTTGTATCCTCTTTATCACACTTAGGCTTGCCATTTCTCCTGCTATGGTGGAAGGCCTCCCACTGACAAACTTCATTGCCCACTGTTGCTCTGAATGGCTGTGGGAGCAAAATTTTTAAAAACAGTGACATCACTGATTTCATAGAAAAGAGCAAGAGTCCAGTAGCACTTATAACACTAATAAAATTTGTGGTAGGATATGAACTTTTGTGAATCACAGCTCACTTCTTCTGATATCTGAAGAATCCCCCCAGTATGGTATCTGAAGAAGTGAGCTGTGACTCACGAAAGCTCATACCTTACCACAAATTTTGTTAAGTCTTATAAGTGCTACTGGACTCTTGCTCTTTTCTACTGCTACAGACTGACTAACGCAGCTGCCCATCTTGATCGATCACTGATGTTGCTATGCCACTTCTGTGTAAAACTTGGAGGTGACAAAGGACAGTTCTAAGAATTGCCCTTCTGCTTGTTGTCAGGTTTGGCCTGGCAAGCCTCTCTTTCTGTCTTCCTGGCAATCCCAATATCCTCCATTTTCTCTCCTTCCTTTTCTCCTTTCCACCCACCAGCCAACTGACCTTTTATCTACTCCCTCCATCTTCAGCTATATTTAGTAACTTCATTTGTACGCAATGCGGAATCAAAGCAGCTTACATCATTCTCCTCTCTTCCATTTTATCCTCACGATAACCTTGTGATTAGGGATCTCGTTCCCCTGATCGGGATGGGGAATCCCCCCCAGCCTCTGCTCCCCCCCCCACTTATCTGGCCAGTGAGGGGAGGAAAGATACAGAAAACGGGCCCAGGAGCTCCAGAGCATACGCCTGCATGCGCTGGAGGACTTCTTTGTTGTGCTGGGATTTGATAAAAATTGGCTCCCTACACTAGTGGGGGGGCCAATATTGATCAAACTGGCCCCAAATGGGGGCCTTCACTTTCCTTCTGGATCACTCGTGCAAGCAAAGCACACCCACAAAGTAAGTCCCCCCCACAACCTCCCCCCCCTCGGGTTTGGGACCTGGGGGACCTGGCAACCGTATTTGTGGTGTAGGTTAGGTTGAAGACATGTGACAGGCCCATGTTCAACCAGCAAACTTCAGTGGCAGAGTGGTGATTTTTACATGGGGTTCCCAGATCCTAGTCTGAAACTTTAATCACTACACAAAAATAGCTTTTGGTGTGTGGCTGCTGCTGAACACAAGCAAGCAGCCATGGTAGTAAGTCAACTGGTGGTTGTTGGTGGCCTTGGCCCTGATGAATCCTCCCTCAAAAGCTGCCCTGGCAAGTGTCCTACTCTCCTTCCCTGCCTTTTCCTGACAGAAACCAAAGTTTGAAGCCTGCCTATACTATTGTGGTTGCCTAACAACAGCCACTGAGGATATTCGTTTCTTAAAGCTACAAGTGCTGCTTTTATTCTGTGAGTATTTAAAAAACAAACAAACGTGTACTTATTTTTTAATTCCAGACTTTTCTGCAAATCTGGGGCATTTTTCAGGTTTGTAGAAAGATCAGTCTTGTCTGTTCCTGGATCCAGTTTCCAGATTTAAGTATCCACAGATTTGTCAAGAATTAGATAATGATTATGATTATGAATGGGTGGCACAACTGTTTATATGTGGTTGCCATGCTCTTCCTTGCCCCAGCTGTCCAGTGATATCCTCTCTCTCACTGGTAACCTCCCCACCTGGAACACTGAGATCGGAAGGCACGTGCTCTATTCCCTCTAACTGCCCTGAGAGGTATGGTGCTAGAGTTTCTCTTCATCGCTTGCCAGCACCCCTGGATATTTGCCCGTCTGTACACAGAGACCTTGCATTGTGCCTGAACAGCTGCCCAGGTCTACAGCTGCCCCTAGGGGTATGCAGTAGCAGTGAGCAGCAGTTACAGGATGCAAGAAGAATTGAGGCAACAGTCCTTAACTATATAACTTTTTTACTACAAAAGCACAACTCTTTGGTAATACAGGTAGAAGACTAAGGATGCAGGCTAAGGAAAATAAATGAACAAAGATTAGTGACTAGTTCAAAGGAACTTGCAGCTTCTTCTCGCCAGCTCCAATGTGGAAGCTGACAGGTGAGTGCATCATAGCTAACTTGCCAGTACCTACAGATGAGTGCACGCATGCACATACAGAAACAAAGGAACAGCACCTTTTGAGACTCTGGATCACAAAAGTCCCAAAGTAGGTTACCTAGTCTGCATGTATGGTCCTAGACCCCAGAAGCCCACCAAATCAAAAAGGGGAATGCTTTCACATTGAGCTGTAAGGAGTAGCCATTCGGAACTGCCGATTGGTTTCCTAGGTTGGATGTAGACTGAAAGACTCTATCTGGGTCCTCAATCACCGTACCTACTAAGTGCTATGTCCCCCTAGTTCTTGCCCTGCCTCATTCCACGACAGTGGCAAAGTCTATAGTTTTGTGGAAGAGCTATTGAAGCCTAGTAGAGCCTACACACTACCCAAGCATAAAAGGGTGGGAATGGCCTGTAGCTGTTGAATTGTAAAGTTTCCAAACTGACACTTGCCTCTGACCAAGCCAGAGGCTTCCCTAACTTTCCCCTAACAACATGGCATAAAAGGAAAGGAGAACAGACACACAGAAAAGCTTACTACAAATCCATAGTCCCCAGTTCAAATCTAACTTCTGTCATGAAACTGCTAGGTGGCTTTACAAAAGCGACTCAGTCATCGCCACTCTGATTTGAAGCAATAAAAATATTATAATAAACGTTGTTATACAAGCTTCTTTATTTTTATTTTACTGAATTTATATATTGCTTTTTAACTTTGGAACCTTTATTAAAGTGCTTTACAATCAAGAAACAAAACAATTAATAAAAAAAATTATGAAAAGCTTTTTTTTAAAAAAAAGCCCTAAAACATTAAAAAATCCCGTAACATATTCAACAATATGACCAAAAAAACAAGCGGAAGCATAGGACCAGTAAATTCATATTACAGCTGTTACTCAAACCATCCTAATGGCCAATGGATGAGAATAGTCTTTGTCTTCTGCTCAAATGACATCAGTGAAGGAGAGAAATCATGCAGTAGTAGGGTTTCCAGGTTCCCGCTGGGGAATCCTTCACTGCCAGTTTCTGTTTCCTGCCACTATTCTTGTGGCCCACAGGAGATAAATAAACCTGGACATGACATCACTCCACTCTAGGAATCACCAGAAACCCCGTGGTTTTACCACAGAGTTTTCAGTCATTCTTAAAGAGGTGTGACATCACTTCTGGGTTTCCCCTGGAAGTAATGTCATCCCATCCCCCAAAAGTGTCCCTCCCAATCTCCTGCTGGTTGCCAGATCATGTCTGCCAAGCTTATGGAAGAGAGAATTCTATAGTGTTAAAAAGTCCCTTGCTTATGGCAGATAAATGTCTTACAAACACTAAAATTGGTAGTTTGGATCCTAAGCTCCCTTTCTATTTGTTGTAGACACTTCTGCTTGTGGAGGAGGGAGATAGACATTTTCACAGTTCCTCACTTTGGCTCCTATTTGGAGTGCAGTGATATTTCTGTGGAGCATAATATTGGGTAGTATAAATTACTGAAGAGGGAGAGGAAAAGATGGAAAGTCACAGTTTATGCAGCTCAGTCCTCCTCGTGCTACATAGGATCCAAACCTGTAGATCTTACAGCATGAGAGGGATCATACAAGAGCATCTGAAACCTAAACTATTTAAAGATTTAAAACATCATGAATTGTGTCTGTAAATATTTGGAGCCAATAAAGTTCATTGAGCACAGGTGTAATGAGCTCTCTCCTCTATTTTAGGTCTAATAGTAAACAAACAGCAGTATTTTAGATGAAATGAGCTGCCTCAAGCATTTTCTAAATAACCAAAATAAATAATAGATAGAACACTCTGTGTGTGCACGCATACACACATGCACCTGCGCATCCAGTCACATCACCACAATCACACTTTATTTATTTGTTTATTTATTTATTTATAGCCTGTCTTTCTCACTGAGACTCAAGGTCAATAAAGATCAAACATTTAAAGAACACTGCAATATGGTATGGCTTTCAGAAATTTGAATTCAAGTAGAAACTGACATAAATCGAAAGACAAAGCTGAAATAAAGCATAAGCAATTTAACATGACATATTAAATGACGCAGAACATGTTCAGTAAGTATACAGTAGTGTAGTCCCCATTCCCTGTCCCTTCACCAGCATTTTCCTGCACTCTTTCCTTATAAAAGCTGTCCTGAATAATTCGGTCTCGTATGGTTCATAGAACGCCAGGAGAGTGGGGGCCCTCCTAACCTCGTCAGGCAGGCCATTCTATAAGCTGGAGGTCACAACAGAGAACGCACGTACGGACAGTTGTTGACTTTGCCCATTTGCAGCACAGCACCTGTTCAGATGAGCAAAGCTGCTGTGGAAGAGTATATATAAGGAGAGAGGAAGTTCTGCAGATATGAGGAGCCAAGGCCATGAAGGATTTTGTATATGAGAACCTTGTACTGAGCCCAGAGATCAGTAGCCAACGGAGTGACTGCAGAATGGGAATAATATGTATGCTCCACCTAGCTCCTGATAATAACTGAGCTGTAGTATTCTGCACTAACTGGAGTCTCTGGCCGTTTTCATACACACCCCGGGAGATCGCGCAAACTCACGGCATGAAGCATCTTCCTAGCATGATCTCCTGGCACAATCCCCTTTAATGGCTTGATGACATCAGAAAAAGGGCCATTAAATGGGATCGTGCCAGAAAATCGCGCTAGGAAGACACTTTTATGCCGTGAGTTTCACGCCATCTTCTGGGCACATGGCCGTGTGAAAACAGCCTTTGAGTTTCCAAGTTGTCTTTGAGCGGAGACCTACGTAGAGTGCATTACAGTAGTCTAGTCTCAGTGTTGCCATAACATAAATCCAGCTGGCCAGATGGACCATGTCAAGATAGGACACCATTTTCTTGGCTAGACGGAATTGGAAATAAGTGTTTTTTGCCGCTGAATTGCTTCTCTAGTAGCAGTGTTGGATCCAGTATAATCCCTAACCTTAACTGAGTCAGTGTCCTACAGTCCATGACAGTCAGCAAGAGTCAGCTGTACCCCATCAAAAGTGGGAAGCACAATGTCCTTCAAAAACTAAGACTGCCCAATCAGCATCACTTCCAACTTTTCTGGGTTCAATTTCAGCCATTTTGTTTGTTTTCAGCCATTTGACAACAGCTGTCAGACAGCGACTCAGGACCTCTACTGCATCTCCAGGGGATTGAATAGTGAGATTCAGAGCTGAGTGTCATCTGCATAATGATAACATCCAATTCCATAGCTACAAATGATTTCTCCTAAAGGCTTTACATAAAGGTTGAATAACATGGGGGATAAGACTGAGCCTTGTAGTACCCTGCAAGATAATTCGCAAATTAAAGATAACTTTGAGTCATGAATGATTTAAACCAGCCCAAGGCACATCCCCGGATACCTACTTCTGCCTCCAAATGCCTCAACAGCATGGCATGGTCTACTGTATCAAAGGCTACAGACAGATCCAGTAGGAGCAACAAAGAAGCATAGCCTTTGTCTACATTCAGATGCTGATTACCTATTAAAGCCACTAGCACCATTTCCTGGGCTTGAATCCAGACTAAAAACAGAGCACAAGAGTTATCCAAGAAGACTGGAGCTATTGTTACACATGGCAGAATTGGGTTTTTAGATGACATCTCCCCTTCAGTCTTTTAAGGTCTCTGAAAGCTGCTGTGCCTAGATCAGCCTTTGAGAGATAACCGTAACCACAGTATTTTGCACATTTATCTATAATTAATAGTGAACCTGGACCCTGTGTGGGCTGTTAGAGAACATGGCCTGGTAAATACATTAGACAGGTGTATCTGCCAGCAGGTGTTGTGGCTCAGGAGGCTCTGCTGTACTCTGGCCATGGTCTTTCAAGGAATCTTTGCCCTCAGAGTCCTGGCCTGAGTCTGCAGGGAGGTTGCATGCTGCTAGCCTTGCACTTTGCCACTTCTGTGCCACTTCTGCCTGGGCCCTCTGCCGCTGCTCCCTTAACATGCGAGGTAATCAGGAGAGACTACAGGTCCTGGTTCATGTCCTGCTTGGAAGAACCCTGGTGATGGTCTCAGAGGCAGGCAGCAAAGACTCACTTGCAGGTTCTGGTGCAGTGGTCTCGGGTGCTGGTGAGGCATGGTCGGCCAGGGCCTTGCTTGCAGGCTCTGACGGAGTGGTCTCTGGTGCATGGTCAATCAGTGGTTCTATAGCACCAGGCCCATCCGGACCCAGCTTTTCTCCAGGCTCTTCCTCTGAGCCCCCCAGGTCTGAGTCACTGGCCTGGTCAGATGGGATCATGACAGGGAGAAGGAGGGGCAGCTGTTGCCACCATGTGGACCAAATTGACAGAGGTAGTAGAACTACAGGTGGGTGGAGGAAGAAAGAAGGTTGGGAACCCTGACTGCTTCCTGCTGACGGGTGGAGAGGGGAGCAGGTATGCAGCTGAGCAGGGTAGAGGGCAGCAAGGGGATCAGAGTGGTGGAGATGGAGGCAGGGTAGTGGGGAGAGGGTAGGTTTGCAGGTCCCTGGCAGGGAGGGAGCAGAAGCCTGAGGGTGGATTGCTGAGTGAGCAAACGGGGGGGGGGGATGGAACCCCCCACAAGTGTCACGGGTCCTCCACTTGTATAACACAATAAACTGATCCAGGTTGTATAGTAAATGGCAGAAGCAGCTTTCACGCTAGTGGGTCAGCCAGCCTACAGCACTGCATATGAAATTCAGAGGAGGCAGAGAGCCATTTGCCACAGAGCATGACAGTCATGTGAGTGAGATGCTGTGCAGCTGCAGCCCAAAATTCTTCACCCTAGGGCTCCCAGCAATTAAACTAACAGCTGCCACTTGAGGTGTGTGAGGAGGGACTAGATCACTGGCTGTATTTAATTGCACAATTTGATAGTCTCACTGTTAGCGCTCCATCTGATGATCATAAAGGATCACTTGGAAGGCATTTGTAGGCCCATATTATGGCTCAGCTTATTCATTCTAAAGAGCCAAGGCATACAGCGAAAATTTGAAATATATGATGACAGCAGCAAGAGTATATGCAACAAAATGGAAGGCAGAATCCTGTCTAGATATGACAGATTGGATGAACAAATTGTATGAATATGTGTCAATGGCAAAATTAACTTCTTATATACATAACAGACCAATTCAAGAATTTCAGGAAAAAATGGAAAGTTTTTTTTGATTATGTAGCTGCAAACAAAGGAAAACTAAGAGTAATTAATAGTAAAATAGACTAATTGCTAAGTTAAATAGTTCAATTATTAATATAATATCCTGAACATAAAATGTTGAATATAAAATGTAGAATATAAAGTATTTTAAGTAAGTATGGAGATGGAGAAATATTATGTAGTTTAAGTACTCTGATATATATTTTGTTCTTATTTATGTATTGTTTACTGTTTATTCTTTTTTCAAATTTTATACATACATACATACATACATACATACACACATACATACATACAAACAGAAGAGCCAAGGCAATGAGAAAGGGTGCGTGTGAACTGAAACTCTAGCTCTGACATGCCTCTTTGCAGGAGACTTGCGTCAAAATTCTGCACTGTAGAACTTTACCTTGGGAATATTTTCATAGCTTCAGGTTGTGTCATAAGGACAAACAGTGGGTGGATTCTGGGTTCACACAGACAAGTGTGTGACTGTGCCTTCAAGCTAATTATGTGATTTTACAGATGTGGGCTTTGTGAAAACCTGTAATGAACACAATTTAACGTTACTAATATAGGTAAGAAATATGTAGCTTAAGGAGTGTCAAAAGAGAGATGATTTTTAGTTTTCCCTTTGGGTTTCCGGTTCACCTAGGTTGCCTTGTTATGTTGAGATGTTCTCAGAGCCAGTAGCTGGGATTCCTGCCTTGGGGGATCAGGGAATGCCATTTTCCCAGACTCCCAGTGCCAAGGCAGGTGCAAGGGAAAGGAACTGTAGCAACTTGCAAACAGCAGTTAAAGAAACCGCCCGAAACAAATGAAACTAAAAGCAGTTCTTAATAGTTACATAACCGCCTCCCACAAAAGATTCTCACTGGTTTATTTCAGCCTTTACGTTAACTACAAGTTCATACCCAGAAGCAACTCCGATGTATCAAGGCTCAGGGAGTGCCAAGTTCGCTCCATACCCCACTTCGCTGTTTAAAGGGAATTTAAATCTTAACTAAAGAACAGGAAGCATTTTCCCACACTGTGTAGCCTACCAGGTAGCACACCGAGCAAGGGCAATTTGCACTGAAAGGAGGGGAGGGTTTTTTTTTTTAATTACGCGGTTCACTTAACAAAGAAAGGCATAGTTGAGCCCATATCTTGAGTTTTGTGTCTTCATTCCTGGGTGCTAGGACATCATTAATTGATGCTAGTAACTCAGTTAATGTAGGCAGTATTTTAGACAATTAATTGACACGTATTTATTTATTAAAAATTATAAATCATTTTTCTGCCACAAGAAAGCTTGGAGGCATTCAAATATGTCTTAACAACATGGACATGTATTAAACAAGGAAAAAACTTGAACAGCATTTTCAAAACTAAATCTGATATTGTGACATTATACATAGGTCAATAATCTTCTTGCACGCTTTTGCAAGCAAAATAGTTAATAGGGCAGTTTTAAAAAGTGACAAAAGCATATTGTCATCTCCTTCCACTTCTTTTTTCCACTAGCATAATTAAGAGAGAAGACATGTGTATGCTCCATGGAACAATATGGAAAAGAGAAGTTTCTACCCAAGGGGGGGGGTAGGTGGGAAGAAGAAGAAATAAGGTAAGCTGCAGTACTGCAGCCCAAGCTCTGCTCATGACCTGAGTTCGATCCCGGTGGAAGCTGGGTTCAGGTAGCTGGCTCAAGGCTGACTCAGCCTTCCATCCTTCTGAGGTTGGTAAAATGAGTACCCAGTTTCCTAGGGGTAAAGTGTAGACGACTGCGGAAGGCAATGGCAAATCACCCCGTAACAAAAAGTCTGCCAAGAAAATGTCGTGATTCGACGTCCCCCATGGGTCAGTAATGACTCATTGCTTGCACAGGGGACTACCTTTACCTTTTTTACTACCATTGTGAAGAGCAGACTTATGCCTGCAAGTCAAGACCTAGACACACACTGGGTAACAGGGTTGGATTGGCCATTCAGCCCATCAAGAAAAGTTCCAGTGGGCAAATGGCTGCTTGCCTGGCCCAGAGAAGGATGGACTTGACCCAGCGTGCTCCACATGGTGATGGAAGTGCCTGACCTTGCCCCACCTGGCACAAGATGCGCCCATTCTGGGCTTACTCACCCAATGTGGTCAAGAATGGGTTTGGCCTGACCTTGTCCAGCAAAGGATGCAGCCAGCCTTGGCTTGCTTACCTGGTGGGGTAAGGTTAGGCCTGTCCTGCCCAAGCCATGCTGATCTGGCTGGGCAGGCTAGTTCTCCCCACCCCTTTGGGGGCAAGGGCAGATGGGGAGGAGGCAGGAAGGACAGAGGGTAGGACTATTCCCAGATCTGTTTTTTCCTCCATCTACCCTTGTCAGGTAACTAACTCTGATCTTTGTTTTCAAATCAAAGTTCCTCTAACCTTAAAACATTCCCTACATGCTTTATAGTATTCACTGAAGGGCACCAGTGTAACAATCAGCTCCTAAGAATACCAGCATTACAATCTAAGAAGCACTAAGCTAGGTAAATGTCAGTATCTGGGAGAATTTGTTCTTATGCCAAAACAGATGTCATACAATTAATGATTCTTGGGCATAACTTTTACAAGTCTTCTGGTATATCTAGGATGGACTGAGTTTGCAGATTTTACAGATATAAGTTTAGTTGTCAGTTTTATGGCCTGTATCTCACCTGAGTGCTGTACAATGGTTATGTATGATCTTGCTGAAATTGTTATGATGTTGCTTTATGGTGGTTTTGTTGTTAGTTCTATTGTGGTTGGGTTTTGAGCTTTTGCACTGTCTTTATTATTTTACTGGTGGGTGGGAAGGAGAGAAGGAAACAGGAAAAGATGAAGATATGGGGGCTGTCAGATGAAAGGGAAAAGGAAATAATGTAAGGGGGGAATAGGGGAAAGTGAGGTGCCCCACACAAGCCCTTGCCATTTCCCCACTGTGCAACTGGGTCAGGCTCAGTTGGCACTGCTCATCTTGGCCAGAGCTTTCCTGGGGAGAGGCTGCAAGTGGGAGAGAAGGCAGGAAAGCTGAAGGCAGCAAAGGGAGGGGGGCATGGTCTTTTCCAGGCCTGTTCTGGCCTTTGAGAGAGGACTCACTGGAGCCATGCCCAGCAGCAACCAACAGGCAACTTGCTGCCACCCAACTTTCGTAACTCATCCAGTGCTTGCTAGTGTTCAAACATCCCACAAAAGTCCATGTGCTGTACTGGTTTCACACCATGAGCTGGGAGACCCAGGATTGAATCTTCATTCTGCCATGGTGCTCACTGGTGACTCTGGGCCAGTCACACACACTCAGTCTAACTTGCCATATGGGTAGGGTTCCCAGGTGCCCGCCAATGGTGGGCACACTCCCGGGGGTTTGCCTCATTTCCTGCCAATCCACCAGCGATCAGTGGGAGGTGGCGAGCCACCTGGAGGTCGCCCACCACTTGCAGGCACCCTGAGAACCTGCAGAGCATGCACTCCCGGAAGGCACAACAACATCACTTCTGGAAGTGATGCCGTCACACTGGCCACAAGAGTGCTCATGCACTTTGTTTGGGCCCGATTTTGGAGTGCTCTCGCTGCTGATGGATGATGTCACTTCCAGAAGTGATGCCATTGTACAAGCACCGGAGCATGTGCATGAAGAACATGGAGCACACAACAGATATGAGGTAAGTGCCAGATTCCCCCCGACACACACTAGGAGGGCATAGGGACCTGGCAACCTTACACACAGGGTTTTTGTGAGGATAAATTGGAGAAGAGAAAGCTGTTTTGTGCCCTCACTGTGCAGAAAGGCAGGGTATAAATAAAGTAAATAATTAATAAATGTAGCTGAAGATGGGAAGGCAGATAAAAGAATGTTTGCTGAATGGTTGGGAAGGAGAGAAGGAAACAGGAAAAAGTGGGGATATGCAAGCTGCCAGGAGTGAAATAGGAAATAGTGTGGGCATGGAGTACAGGGGGAAGTGAGGTGCCCCATTCAAGTCTTTGCGGGTTTCTCACCATGCAACTGGCCCAAGCCAGCAGCTGGCACCACACAGTTGGGCTGGAGGAGCCACACAGAGTTCTTCCAAGGAGAGACTGCCAAGGGAGGTAAGGAGGGAAAGCTGAAGACAGGATGGCAGATAAAGGTAGGTTTGGCTGAAGAGTGGGAAAGAGGGAAGGAATCAGGAAATGGAAAGGACTAAGGGGGGTTTTCATCTGTCCCTTCCACTGTAGCTCCAAATGTCCTCTGAAATGCTGCTCCTGAGGGCAAGGGACCCCTCTTCCCCGGAAAACATGAGAGGGAGTTGGAGATCTGCAATGGAAGAGAAATGGCAGGCACACACTGTTTGTGGAACTCCACCAAATTCAAGCCCTTTACTTTTAATAATTGAATTCAAATGATGGCAAATTGAAAGGTTTTCACAGAAGGATCTTTACTTCTTCTTCCTGTCTGCCCTGCTGCACCCCCTGAGACTCCTGAAAAGATATTCTTGAGTGTCAGGGTCCCTTGGGAACAGTGCAGTAGCAAGGGGATCACAACAACAACCCCCTTCCTCGCAATTTTTCGAAGAAGAGTGAAGGGCATTTCTGGCCATTTCCAATGCAGGCTCCTGCACTGCATGAGTTGAAGGTCCCACAGTCCTACAGAGTAGCTTTCTGAGGGTAGAAACTGCTACAGTTGGAAAGCTGGAAATCGATAAAGATGCTTTCTATAAACTCTCCAGATAACTGTAAACAAAAATGTGAATTCAAACTAGAAACAACTACACAGTTTCTTTATATGAAGGACGGTTTAAAATAAGTTTAATTTTCCAGGGTTAATGGAGAGCCTAGATTCAAACAACTGCAGGGTTAGAAAAGCAAAGAGGATTTATGAACGATCCAACTTAAGTTACTTTTGGACTGTAAACTATCACTACCGTTAAACAGGAGTCCAGCGGCACCTTGAACACTCACAGCATTTACTCCATCATAAGCTTCTTTGAGTCAGAATTTATTTCATCAGATGGAGTGAAGTGTACATCCACTAGGCTGAAGTTTTTCGATGCATCTGATGAAGAGAGTTCTCACTCACAGAAGTTGTACTGAAATAAATTTTGTCAGACTTTAAGACCTTTTTATTTTGCAGCAATGTATTAACACAGCTACCCATCTGGAATTACAGTCACTGATGTTAGTTTCAGGTGGGTTGCCATATTGATCTGCAGAAGATGAGCAAGTTTTGAGTCCAGTAGTACCGTATGACCAATAATATTTTCCAGTGTATAAGCGTTCCCTCCATCAGATACCTGATGTGCTTCAGTTGCCCCAGCCTGTTGGATAATTTAGCCCCAAATGGACTTTATCTGAAAAGAAGATTCATTCATTTAATCCCCATTATAGGGATTTAATGCCTATTTTTAATTTTGTTTTCTGTTTTAAATGTTTAAATGCATTGTAGCTTACACTGAACTTCTTCCTGGAATTCCAAATCTGCAAGTACATTTTCCACATCTTTAGGTGACAAAATAAAAGCATCTGTAAACAGGCTGATAAAGGGCATTATCATTAAGTTGTCCCTATTAGATATGTATTCCACATTATTTAGATTCTGTCATCACCCAGAACAAACCACTTAATAACATATTCCCATGCCTCCAGCGCAGAAGACGCTGGGAGTGAGACTATTTCCTTCTTCACAGAATCCTCTTGCCTTCCAGTAATCTATTCTGTAAGGTAAATTAATCGTGGGAATTACCCAGGGAAAAAAAATAAAGCAATAATTAATTCCTACTTTCAAATGTCACCAAAATGTATAGACCCAACTCCCATTAGCCAATCAAACGTGAAGTTACTTTTTTTTCTGTAAGAGAGTTGCAAAATTAGGTGAACACTACTTAGTTTCTGCCTGCAGGGTATGTGGGCTCTGACAAACTGTGATCGGTACACTGAAGATTTAGAGTGATTGCTACCTTTGCTGAAAAGATTAGCTGACACACCTTTCTTTAAACAAACTGTGTTCTTTAGCTTCATGAAGATTTCTCTCATGCTGGCACTAAGCTACAGATATTAAAAAGCATATGCATTGTCTCAACTGTACTTTCAAACAAATTACATGTCTATACTGATAGCTTCCTATTCAACCTTGTATATTAAGACATTTCTATATGTTTGTATGATACTTTGAAATGTTTTATAAATTACTACTTCAGAAAAAAGTCAGAATGGCATCCTAATTATCCACAAGACAACATAATTTAAATTGGAAAATCTGTGGTGTCAAGATAAATGGACAACCTGCAGTAGTACAGAGTCGAGATTTCTGGTCCCTAAGGCAAGGCACTGTTGCCTCATCTTGAATCCCTGCCATCCATCCTTTGCCCATGTATAAAGCAAATACGTTATTTCAAATTGTGTCCATAGTTAACTACATGCCTAACCTTTCCTGATTGATCTCCTGCTCCACCTTTCCTCATTTTTATCTGGTTCACACTTTTTAGTTGAGTATGGTTGTGGAGAGTGCCCTCAAGTCATAGTTAATTTATGGTGACCCCAGTGGGGTTTTCATGGCAAGAGACTAACAGAGGTGGTTTGTCATTGCCTGCCTCTGCAACCCTGGTCTTCGTTGGAGGTCCCCCATCCAATTACTAACCAAGGCCATCTCTGCTTAGATTCTGAGATCTGATGAGGTCGGGCTCACCTGGGCTATCCAGGTTAGGGTTGAGTAGCACGCAGTAAATAATAATAATCTATGAAAACTCAAAAGTTGTCAACAAAGTTTATCATACTATACAGTATGAAGTGATTCTCCTGGTCTGAAACAGCTCCAGGGGATACGATTTGTCTATCACTTAATTCACAGCCTCCAATAAGGCAAATAGGGTCCCCTAGGCTCTTCTGGGTTGGAAAAACCACACGAGATGGAATGCTGAAGCCCCTTTCCACCTCATGCAGTGGTCCTGATCTGTATAGTTGATGGTCTGAAAGTCAGGCCAGGGAATCCAGATCCAGCTTATGAAAAATTATCTTGTTTAAGTTTGACCCTAAGTGTGTGCATCAAAGCAAACCCATAGGTATTCCATACTGACACTACTAAAGTAGCCGTACTTCCTTAATCCTAAATGCCCTCCATCCTAGAATTCACACCAAGAATTCAACCATGGGAACTAAATTCTGTTTGTGAGTTGGTACACAAAGAGGGAGACTGCAGGTAAGGTTGCAAATCCCTTCAGCGTGACAGGTCAAAATCAGAAAAGTGAAATCGATTGCTCCTGTGCTAGCTTGTAGGAGCGAAGGTGAGAGATGCAGCAACAAGCCAGAGCCTCTAAAATGGCAATGCAGGTGTAGAGTACTGGATGTGCAGATCTGCTCAGCGGGAGATACACTTTGATTCATTGATGGTGGCTCTGCTCAGTTTGATTGTGGTACAGAATAAGGGAAGGAGGTGGCATTGCAGATTCAGGATGGCCGCAAGAGTTTTCTGACCTCCCAGGGACACAAAGGACGGGGGCCTGCAAGTCTGTTCCTTCACAGGGGCAAACAGAATCTCTTGCCGGATTGAGAGATGGGCCTTTCTTATAGGTGGGAAGGGGGCTTATTAACCTTATTTTGGTCTCTCTCCAGCCAAAAGTGATCTCTGATTCCTTCCCTCTTCACAGTTTAACATGTAATTTTCATCACGCTTTTGAAAAAAAGCCCTGTCACCCTTATCAGGAAAACTGCTTGCCATTTTTTCTCTATACATCCTGAGCTATAAGCCTTGAAGGAGGAAGGGACACAGCTGCTGTGGACCCATTATCACTCCTCCACACAGTGCTCACACAACTGGGGCACACGAAAGGGAAAGGGGGGGTGGGGAAGAGGCAGCTTCTGAAGGAAGAAGGGCAAGAAGCGAGTTACCAAATGTCTTGAGCGCTAAGGTGGGACACCCCATTAGCAAGCACAATGGATGTGTCAGGAGCTTCTTTACAATCCCCTCAGGGCTAAATGCCTTCTTGTAATGTTGGCACCACCGTGTAGGCTTTGACTTTACTACAAGCCTTTAATACTCCAATGCAGGAAACCCTAGCTCTACAAACAAAAGACAGGGAGACAAAATGAAAATCTTGAAGAGCAATACTGGAAGGATAATTCCCTGCAACAGCTGTCAGGAACTTCACTGCCTGGCCATTTCAACAGTCCTGAGCTCTTGACTTTCACCAGGAGGAGGTGCTTTCCTCCCAACTTTCAGAGTGCCCTACTGACATCATCTCAGAAGAAATCAAATCCTCTCTTTTAAGAGAGAACAAGATGGAATCTTCCTAACTGTCCAACCAGCCCATCTGAAACTGCTTTATGGCACTTCCACATTCCAGAACATGTTGTAATTTAAGGGGGGTTGTGCCACACAACCTTGCAAGCTGGAATCAGCAACAGCTTGCTGTTAAATCAGAACAAACTCTCTTCCAAGAATATGTTTTCCCACAGCAACAAGCAGTGTTGCTTCCAGAAAGTTTGGCACATCATAAGCAATGGTTGGAAAAATTCTAATAAACTGATCAAACTGTCAAATACATCACTCCATTCAACTAATAATAAAAAGAAAGTGCTGTTCTAATTTTTTTACAGAATTGTTTATTGTTTCCAATGCTCCACAACAAGAAGTGAGTTTTTTTTTTTAAAAAACCATCTCTTTTGCTCTCTGTTTGATTGTAATTTGACAATCCCCCATCACCAGCCAGCAAAAATATGTTTTGTCCTAGTGCCTAAAAGAAAGTAAAATAGCTTCCAGGCAAGCCTCAATGGGGAGGGCTTTCCAGAGGTGAAGTGTCGAATTCCCTGTCTTTAGTTACACAGAGAGCAAGGCTTCAGAGGCAGTTCTTAATGGATGGGCTAAATAGTATGGGAGGAGATGGAACTTCCCCTAGTTACAGAGGAAATAGATGTACCATGACACTTTGTCATAGAGCTAAACTACAAGAGACAAATTACACGAGGATGTTCATATGAAGGGAGTCACAATGTTAGCTGGGAAGCCAAGTTTTAAAAGACAGATCGGAAGGTTCTGTCAATTTCCCCTCTATACAAAGCCATCCCAGAACAGGAGGTGAAACTGACAGAGCCTTCCAGAGGTGAAGAGGAAATAAACAAACCCTCTGAGGAAAGCCTTGGACAATACAAACCCTCTGAGGAGCTATCTTTGCTGGCTCTGTTGAGAGAGGAAATTGACAAAGCCTTCCCATCTGTCTTTTAAAACTCAGCTTCCCGGCTAACATTGAGACTCCCTTCACATGAGTGTCCTCGTGGAATTTGTCTCTTGTAGTTTAGCTCATAGGGGTTATAGAAATAAAATAAAACAAGTGGGGGACCACAAAACCAGGACCAGTTGTATGGTGGGAACCTCCAAGGGCTTGTGGGGAGCAACTTGCTTTCTCCTGTATCCTCCTCCCCACACAGTTTCTCTCCCCCTGGCTCCTGGCAGCCTCCATATCCTCAATGTTCCTTGTTTCCTTCTCGCTAGTTTTCTTCTCTCTTTCCCACCTACCAACCAACCAATCTTTTATCAGTCCCCCATCATCAGTTATATTTATTATTTATTTACTTTAGAATATACCATATGGAAATCTGTGTTAGATGAAGGTGGGTTAAAAATTGGTGGAAGGAACATTAACAATTTGAAAGATGCAGATGACATCATGTTAAAGGCAGAAAACCATGAAGACTTGAAATGACTACTGATGAAGGTTGAAGGAGAAAGTGCCAAAGCAGGATTACAGATGAACATCAAAAAGACAAAAGTGATGTCTACTGAGGAATTACACAGTTTTAAGGCTGACAAGGTAATAAATTGAAATTGTTACAAGATTTTCTGTTCCTTGGCTCAATCATCAACCAAAAGAGAAATTGCAACCAAGAAATCAGAAAAAAGACTGAGACTTGGAAGGACAGTCATGAAGAAACTAGAAAAGATTCTTAAGCATAAGGAAGTGCTGCTGGAAATAATACATACTATGGTATTCTCCATTATCATGTCCAGATGTGAAGAAAGCTGTCATGAAGAAAAACAATTCATTTGAAATGTGTTGTTGGGGGAGTTTTAAAGATACTATAGAATGCCAAAAAGACAAATAGGTGGGTTGTAGATCAAATCAAGCCTTAATTCTTCCTAGAAGCTAAAATGATGAAACTTAAGCTATTGTACTTTGGTTACATCATGAGCATAAAACTCACTGGAAAAGACAAAAAATCTAGGAAAAGTTGAAAGTAGTAGGAAAAGTGCAAAGACTCAACATGAGATGGATTGAGTCAGTAAAGGACGGCATAGCATTCAGTTTGCAAGACCTGAGCAAGGCTATTAATAACAGGATATATTGGAGGTCATTAATTGATAAGAGTTGCCATAAGTTGGAAGCAACTTAATGGCACATGACACACAATCTTCATTTATATCCTACTTTGCTCCTCAATGGGGATCCAAAGTAGGTTACATCATTTCACTTTCCTCCATTTTATCTTCACATGGTAAGGTAGGTTAGGCTGAAAGTGTGACATTAGCCCAAAGTCACCTGGGGAGCTACTACAGCAAAGTAGGGATTCAAATTTGGGTCTCCCAGATCCTAGTCTGAAATTCTAGCCACTACATCACACAGCCATTTTTAGGGTAGCTGATGATTATCAGTAGTAAGTAGCCAGGCCTAGCCAAGAAGTCCTTCCTCAAAGGCCAAATCTGCCCTGGAAAGGGTCTCCCCCCACTTTTTCTGACAGAAACCAAGGCTTCAATGCTGACAATACTATTGTGGTTCCCAACCAATGGGCACCAAGGGCATTCTTTCCTTAAAGCCACAGGTACTGCTTCTATCATTTTGGGAGTTACCTGCCTATGTTTTTTTTTTAGATATCAGATTTTTCTGCAAACATGAGGCTTTTCTCTGTCTTGTCTGTCCATGACTCCAATCCCCATATTTAAGTATCCACAGATGGGGTCACATTGCACATTAGATATACTGATAATCTGAATGTCATAATCCTCAAATCACCCATATCTAAAAGCAGATTATGAATGTAGTCCAAATAAATATCCAACGTATATAGTCTTTGTAAAGCAATTGTTTAGCAACTAACATCATCAATCCCCCAAGCAACTTGATAATAAAACATCTCTTACTCTAAAACGGAATGAGTTGTTGCCTGTGGATGGTAACGATACAGAAGAAGGCACTGGTTAACTCGAAAGACTTCACCACCTTTTCGGAGATGTTCATAAAAGTAAAGCAGATCTTCTGGGGTGCCCTAGAATAGATCATATTTTGTTTAGTTCAAAAGTTAAACTTCTGTGTTCATAGGCACCTAAAAGCCACTGACATTTATGCATAAAGCTACATAATGAGTATTAGATGCAGAGGAGTTAGCCGTGTTAGTCTGTAGTAGCAAAATCAAAAAGAGTCCAGTAGCACCTTTAAGACTAACCAACTTTATTGTAGCATAAGCTTTCGAGAACCACAGTTCTCTTTGTCAGATGCATCTGACGAAGAGAACTGTGATTCTCGAAAGCTTATGCTACAATAAAGTTGGTTAGTCTTAAAGGTGCTACTGGACTCTTTTTGATAATGAGTATTGGGAGACATTTCCTATGGAAAATATATAGCTGATTTGAAAATGGGGGTATGGCTACATTACTACAGGAAGGGACGGAGATGAAGAAGCTTGCACTTTTGCACATGTCTATAAAATATTTATACATTGATTCACACCCCTAACTCCTACGGATGGTTTATTTTACATATTTCTAGTTGCTTCTACAATATTTCTAAGCAATATAGGATATACGCAAGTATAGCCACAAATAACATAGATTTCAAGACAGGAATGCTTTGTAAAGTACAACATTACTATATAATACCATGAAATAGGATTTCTAATAAGAAAAAATCAATACTTTTCAAATTTCCAAGATTGTACCTACTGAAGCAATCAAGTGACATGCCCCAATATTATTTTTCTGCACATCAGGCTCTACAACAGTTTAAAAATCCACTTCTAAAATCCTATGCCATTATTTCATGCAACTAATCGTGATGACTGAACATCTGTTTCAATTTACCAACACTGTAGTCACGAGAGAATATAAAACAACCCATATAATCATCACAAGGTCTCAAAATATTGTTTGTTTCTCATCCTCTTCTCTGTTACCAAGATGTCATATGATGGTGCTATATAAATAAATGAGTTACACAGCAGGAGATATTTGTTCAAGCATGGTAGCATCATATTTAAAATGACTCACGAGACAAAAGCATAGGCCAGGTAATCTAAACACATGCTACCGAGGTGGGCAGAGGCAGGTCGTTTATTAGAAGCTATTTTACATCTGCAGAAAATACAAATACTAGAATAATTAAAACTCATTGTCCTTTTACCCAATTTTCTTTAGGTTGCCTGTTAAATAAACCTGCCCTTACACATCTTTCTCCTGTTTTACCAATTGGGCCTTTCATTTCTAGAACTACACAAGTAAGCTGAACAGCAGTAGTTGGGGCGCAGTACCTTTAGAAGCTGGAGAATAGAAAGACACAAACTGAAAGCAGATTTCTTGCTGAATTTGTTGAAAACTGATTCTCCATGACTGCGTAAGCTATCTTTGGGATGCTGAGACCCATCACCACCAGAAGATTTTATTGTTCCCTGTTAGTCATTCCAATATTCTAAGGTTAAAGACAAATATTTAACATGGGGGGGGGAGTTATAATTCGTATTAATAGGTGTGTTTTAAAAACTTATCAGGTAAAGGATCTGTGCAGTGGGAGAATGAAAGAAAACATAAGCACCAGAAAAAGGAAACCAAAATTCTTTCAGCCTACCATCCATCTAGATTTATCTCTCCCCTGTGCCCAACTCTGTAGTGTTGCTCTATGTCAATAGTGAAATTTAAACCTGCTTCTGTTCCTCATGTCACGCTCCAAGCTAAGTCAAGTTGGCCACATGGTTCTAATTACCATGCAGCCTGCTACCCAGGGTCACACATGCCTATTTGAAGATTTCACCTTGCTATTATAGTGCACTCAATGCTTAGGAATTTTTATTATTATTCTTTGAAGTAACAATTTCATAATTAAGAATGCTACAGTATAAATACTCAACAGCTAATTTCAGCACCAACAGATTTTCAAAGTGTAAATTATGTCTGAATAATCACACCAAAAATAGCTAAAGGACTGCTTTAACATAAGAAGGGGGGATGGATTTGAAAGAGCAGTGGTGCCTAGCTCTACGGTTGTCAACTTCCAGGTCGGGGCTGGAGATCGCCCAGAATTACAACTGATCTCGACAACAGGGATCAGTTCACCTGAAGAAAATGGCTGCTTTGGAGGGTGGACTCTATGGCATTATATCCTGCTGAGGTCTCTCCCCTCCCCAAATCCCACCCTCCCTAGGCTCTACTCCCCAAATCTCCAGGGATTTCCCAACCCAGAGGTGGCACACTTCTGTTGTTGAGCTGAGTTTAGTAAGGAATCCATATGGATTTAGCAGAGAACAGAAAACAGGATAAAACATGTAGAAAGCAATGTGCACATGGGAAAATACAGAAGGAATAAATGTGTTTTCTTTAGATCAGGCACCAAAGATATGATGACGATGTACTGAGAGCTGATGTAAAGTAATGTGAGTCCAACAAGTACCTAGTTCAGATCTCATGCCAGCCGGAAGCTCGCTTGCTTCCACACACATTGGATAATGCACGTTCAATGCTCTTCAGCGATCATTTGGAACTGGGTTTTCATGTGTGAAACAAAAAACCCACTTCCAAAGGAAGTGGTACATTGCATTATTCAACATGTGTGGAAATGGCCTAGGTGACTTAGCTCTGCCTCATCACCTACCTGCAGTGTGGAGATTAAAACAGTGTGGTCAGCCCAGCCTTATAGGGCTGTTTTAAGAATTACTTGAGATAACGGCCTTTTTCACATGCCTAAAACCTCCGGAAAATCCCATAAAACTCACGGCATGATGGCATCTTCATAGCACAATTTCCCATTTAATGGCGTGATTTCTGACGTCATCACATCATTAAACGAGGAATCGCGCTATGAAGACACCATCGTGCAGTGAGTTTTGCGCAATTTTCCAGAGGCATTTACAGTCGTGTGAAAACCGTCAATGTACGTGAAGTAATCTGAACACTATAAAAGCTAAACATTATTTAAAGGCTGGTGCATAAACAATTATTACTAGCCGTACATTTCCACTGACTTTAGGATAACAGAAGTGGTTTTATCATGAATTGCACATTGAGAAAAAGTTTTCAACTGCTGGAGGCCTACAGTGTAATGCTAAACAGAGTTGCAGCAAAGGTGTAACTCTCTTTGGGACTGCACAGCTAGTCAGACTGTAATAATACCTGCATTGCCAATAAGAGCCTGCCAAATTGAATTTGGTTGACACTCATTGCATTGGTGAAGGATTACAAAACAGATGAGCTTATACCTTTGATATTTGTAGGTTATATAAATATCAGTTCTCCCAAGGCTCTACTGTGGCTGTAGTATAAGAGCTTTTACCTATTTCATAGCTATTGTCAATTCCAACAAAAATAAGCCTACAAGTAACTATTAAAGGTTTGTCTTGATAGCTGCACATAGTGTCAAAGAAAAAACGTCCACACAATTTCTGTATATGATACACGATAAAGACAGAGACTTGCTCAGCTTTGAAGTCACAAGACCTCAGCATATGTAGAATCATGATTTCCAGGCTCACTTCTCTGATGGATATAATGGAGTAAGAAAAAGAGTAATAAAATGCACTGTAGAAGGCAGAGCTGGAAAAATTCCTACATTTCTGCTGATAGTGCCTAAACATCTAAAATATTTTAACCCATTAAATGTTAATAAGCGTCTGTGTATTATGTGCCATCAAGACGCCTCTGACCTATGGCAATCCTATGAATGACATACCTCCAAAATGCCCTCTCATTAACAGACTGCTCATATCCTGCAAACTGGCTTCTTTTATTGAGTAAAGCCATTTCATTTTGGGTCTTCCTCTTTTCCTACTGCCTTCCACTTTTCCTAGCATTATTGACTTTTCCAGAGAACCAAAGTACGATAGCTTCAGTTTTGACATTTGAGCTTCTAGGGAGAATTCAGGCTTGATTTGATCAAGTACCTAGAAAAAATTGTGTTGGCTGCAGCTGAAGACAGAAACCACATTTCTTTCTGTTCTGGCAGGTCCTTTTATAGTAAGAAATGTTTGAACATCATGCATTCACGCTTGCCCAGCTTATTTAAACTGGCTTACAAACAAACAGATGGATACCTGGGCATGTGCAAACAGACTCTTCTTGACTTCTTATGGATATGACAAAAAAGGAAAGGTACAAGAAAATACTGATTTACAGCACTACACACTCTAAGATTGCATATAACAAGAAAATTTCAAGGGATTCATATTATGAAGTGTAAGTTCATACTGAAGCTCTAGCCTTATCTGCACTTATCTGAGAGATTTGCCCCCAGGTAAATATGAATGGGATCAGACTGTTAAGATGCAAAAAACAACTCAAATTTCAACACTATGAATTTTCAAAAATGTTTACAGAGAGCTAGATTCTGGAAAATCATAACAACATGCAACGAAGGAGACTTAAGGACTAAAACTAAAGATTAGCTCACACTGAAGCAAAATTCCATGAATGGGAAGTTTAAGTGACTATAAGCAAGATCAGGCCTCTTTGAATAACTGGCTGCCATTATCATTGGTGAATCACTGTTGGACTCTGACCAGGGGCTTGATCATGAAGGCCTTCATAACAGCTTCATATATCTATCATCCAGTCACTGAATCACAGTTGACATTTGTAGCTACCTGTTCTACCTCTATACAAATCAGGACTACACAAGACAGCATAAAACTCTCACAATGGCTACTAATTTTTCGCAGGCGTAGGTTTGTGGCACGGTTTAGCTTCATAGGTATTTCAAATCATATTTTTCTTCCAAAGTGGTCACCAGAGATACGTTTAAGGTCTTGTTAGACTCCAAAGCATTAATCTGATGTTTAGATCATTTTAAAAGAGTTTTTCCCAGAATTACACAAATCCTGTTAAGCTTCTTGCTAGCTATATGACTGAACCCTATGGTATGTCCTGATAGGCCTTTAAATCATTTTGACCCAATTCTAAAACAGGAAATCTGTGATGAAGTTATAATTGCTCTATTGTTTGGGAAATAAAGTTAAAGGATTACTCTTCTGAAACAGATGTATGGGAGCAGCACCAGCAAAAAGAGTGATCTAATTAAACATGGAAGGGATGGAAAAGGCAGAGATGGGATTGGGGTGGCTACCTTGGTATGCTTAGTAACATACTAGAAGATATATTGCTAAAAGGCTTGTTTTAAAAGTGTTTATAGGTCTAATTCATCATTGGCTACAGCACTCTCTTTCTTGGACACTTCTCAAGTACCGATGTCTGTTCATTTTTACCCACGATGTGCCAAGAATATCAGAGTCTGTGTTTTGTCTTGATTTTTCCCCAGAGCACCTTGACAAATGATTTGACAATCTCACTATATTTTAATTCAGCTTCTAAAAAAGCAAAGCTGGATGTAGTTTTCCATTCTAAAGGTTTTAAAAGACCCTCTCCTAGAAAAGAGTGGGAACATTCCTGTTCTAACCTAAGTTATTCTAGTTATCCTTCCCAACACAGGTCCTTCTTCTTAGCACCATCTATTTATCTTCCTAGATTCCATGTCATGGGGTATAGGGAAGACAATACAAAAATAAGGACAAAACCACTTCATCTGCAAGATGTGTGAACTAGCACCATCCATTGCAATCTTCTATGTGAGATTAATCAACAAGTCTTTCCTGAATGTATTTGGAAATGGATGGGTCTAACAGTACTGGCGTTGGATTCAGACTAAATTTTCTGCTAAGTGGAAGGATGGAGTGTTTCCCATCAATTCCCTCTTCTTACTGCAGACTCCCAGTTTGCTTCTCGTGCTGTTTCTGAGGGTTCCCGTTCCCCTAGGAGCAGCATTTAGGGGAGAACAGTAGGCTGCAGTCGGGGGGGGGGGGGGAGGAATGTTCTATTCCACTGACAGAAGTGCCTTGTATGAGTGGAATAATTTAGTCTAAACCCCTGGTCTGGAAATACTAAGTGATAGCATGAACCAATGACACGGCAGTGCATATTACACATTTGGTGAATACTAGGAAGAGAGAGCACATATTAAAGCCAATGATTCTTCAATGTCTGACAAGCTTTCTGAAATAAAAGAGGCACCTTTCACTCTTACACCTGAAAATATTACACTTCATCTATTAGATTCCCCCCACAATTCCTCCAAATAACTCAGGATGGCATTCATAGGTTTTCCTACCTCTGTTTTATCTTTGCAACAAATCAGTGAGATAGATTACACAAAAAGGCTTGGTTTGGCTCAAGTCACCAGTGAGCTTCATGGCCAAGTAGGAGTTTGAATTCGTGTCTCACAGATACTAGTCTAGCACTCTAACCACTGCACCACACTGACTCTGTTTAGAGTGCACAGGAATTACCCGCCCTGAGGATCTCACCTCATATTAGCCCATATTTTCCACATAAGTCTGATCTGGGCATGCCACTTGATTGAAAGGAGTCAAGTGCTGAACAACAATCCATGCGAACACACGAGGGGCAGCCTCTTGTGAGGACGGTTCATTCTGCCGCAACTCTGAAAGAGTGCCTAACTGTGAAACTGTATACAGAGTTACTAGTCTAATCCCACTGATTTGAAAGGGGCTGGACTGTGGTAATTGTGCATAGGATGGAGGCTAATAGAAAGATGCCAGAACAGAGCAGAAGTACAACAGGCAGCCTCTTTTGTGGGGGACTATTCTGGGTTCACAGTAGTCTTTAATTATGTGATTAATGCATTATACAAATCCCCCTTATTTCTATACAGTTTTGTTTACCTCCACAATGATGGTAGGAGCTCAGAAATGTGCTCACCATGAACATAGTTTTGGGTTTATTATGGCAAAAATCCTTTGCCCTTCTTTTGAATGCGGAAAAGGGCTGGGATGGGAATTCTTCTAGACTGCACACTAATATTAGAAAATATAGAAAGGCATCGAGATGCCATCACCACTTTCTGAAGACCAGGGTTTCCTCTGCCATTCTGCAGCTTCAGGAGAAGGGCAGATGAATTCATTAATCTCGTGCACAGCCTCAGAAACTACCAAGTTATTAATATTTTCAAACAACTTGCTTCTCTGAGGCTCAGAGAAAAGGGGGGGGGTGGACATTCTACCACCTGTCCTATGAACAGCTGAAGGAGGTGAGCTTACCCCCTAAATTACACTGGATCTTAGAAATACTCAGATCCTCTCTAAAGCTCAGCATGAAACGACAATCAAGATCCAAAGGAAATAATTAAAGGCACATGTGAACCCCAAATACTCACCCACAAAGGAAGACTGGGATATCTTAAAAACTGCTTACTACCACGGGAACCCAACCTGTTAGTTATCTTTGTCAGAGGCACTTGCCTCCCAAGTGCTGCTGCCTTCTGAAGATAAGTGGCTATCAAGAGCAAACATTTTCTGTGGTAGTCCTATAACTGGATCTTTCTCACCAACTCAGATTAACGTGGCATCTAGGTTAACAACTTTCATATTCCGAGTGAAATGCACACCATTCAACTTCTATTCTGCATAGGCTGGGTTTTTTTTAGTGATTTTAATGGTTAAATGGTTTCAGTATGTTTAAAGTAGAAAAACAGACTAGAAGCTTACACACACACACACACACAAAGCAAAATATAGTGGGGTCCTTAGCTTTTGCTATCAAAGAGGTATGTAAATGGTTCCAATTGTGTATTTTAAGTGTATTATGTAATAAGGCTTTTAATTAATGTCTCTGGTGTCTTCCTTTTATTCCAGCATTTGAGCAGCAGGTGTACACATTTAGCCACAAATGAGAAAAGCAGGTTGCTGCTATGGAGATTGTTTAGTACATGGAAATACTGGAATGCAGATATTTTAGTCTGTTTAAGTACTTATTGGCAGCAATGTGACACCTGTACATTACTCAGATACTAAAGGGGAAAGGGAAATCATTATTTAACATGGCAGATGGTAATTTGGACCAGTTCCCCCTTTCTTATTATTATGGTGCCTTCTCTCTTTTGGTGAAGTATTCCTCCCAAAATTACCTAGGGTAGGTCATGTCTTGCTGTGAGAGTACCATACAGAATACCTGTACCCTAGAGAGGTGAAATACTTTCTGAGGAGCAGGCACTGGTAACTGTGGTGAATGTTCCTCCTGTCTCAGTTTACTGGTGAAGGGAATACTAGCACTAATTACCCAGGTAGAATCCAATATTTATATAATCATGGTTAATCATCACTATGTCTAATAGTAAAGTGACTGGCCCCTATGTTAATCATGAACGCAGCAAAACCAGACCACCCACAGAGTACTCTGGCAAACTCAAGAGACTTAAATGTGCAGAAAAATATGACTTCATAAATTGTCCAAAAGATCCAACACATTGCAATTCAGCTACTACTGCCGAATTCTGCAGTATCAGCTGAATACTAATGGGAACTCTTCAGATCCTAGATATTTTTAGCGCACCCTTCCTCCAAGGAGATCAGGGCAGTAATATATGATTCATCCCCCCACCACACATACCTCATTTGTACTCTTGACAACCCTGTGAAGTACGTCAAGCTGAGAGAGACTGAGTGATTGGCTGAAAGACACCCAATCAGTTTTCTGGCAGAGTGGGCAGAGTCCAACTCCTCAAGAACTACACCACAGTATAAGCAGTGCAAGCATCATGCTAACATTCCCACTAGTCAGCTAAGAGCTGCTGTAGCATAGTGGTTAAGTGTCTGGCTGTGAATTAGTATTCTGCTAGTTTGAATCCTACTACTACCTTGAGCTCAACAGGTGGCTTTGGGTAAGTCACTTCTCTCAGCCCCAGCTCCCCAGCTGGATAATTACACTGATTTGCACTAATCTGTCTAGCAAAGCAGTATATAAACACAATTATTATTAAGAGCTGTGTCCCACATTGCTTGCTCAAGAGACTTCACTTCATGAGTAAAAAGTTCTTTATTGGTAAGATGCCAGTATCATATACTTATGCCATCCTTGCTAGGACTGGCGGCTACAGACAAGTATCAAGCAAATATAGGTTCCCCAAGGCTACTGCTAATTTCCCTCTCCTTTTCTCCTAACAGTCCTCTAACTCTACAGACAGGAAAACAGGCTGTGTGATTCATGGACTGCTCAAGGTCAAGCAGGCTCCCAAGCTTGGGAGAGAGTACAACAGGAACAAACACCTCCCGTTCCCAGTTTCCCACCCCAGATTCAAATAACAGAATCACCCCAGCACCGTCAGCTTCATCTGCAGGGTGGTACTTAATATGACAGGTGATCCTGAGCACCTGACACTACTCAGTGGCATCTGTCTCTGTCTGTGTATCTATCTATCCTTCTACCTCTACCTCCATATATAACGGATTTAAAGTCTAATGCTGTGCAAACACTTTAAAACAATGCCATATCATTTTAAATCTACTATTATTTTGTACTGAGTTGCTAGGAGGCGCAATAGTGATTTCTGTGTACTGACAAAAATGTTAACATAACATGCAATGTAAGTGCTGCACTAATATTGTTATATACCAACAACCCATTGAATAGTGTCATATGCTCATCTACACATTTGTTTGGGAGTCTTACCACTAACAGTATTACTGACATAGCTACTATATACAATATTATTGAGACATAGAGCCAAACAGATAAGATGCCCGACGCGTGGAGGATACATGTTGTTTCCCACAAGGTTCCACGGGAAGTGTAGTGAGAAAGAACCTCTGCCAGGGAGAAGAGGGAGAGAATCCCTTTTCTTCCTAGAAGAAGTTCTTTCTCTAGGCATCTCGTCTAGTTTGCTTGGGTCCCTCTTGCCACTGCCAACTCCCCTTGCTCTCCTAAAAGCACTCCACGGCCAGTGGGAGCTGAGCGTGCTGGTGGCGGCAATAGGGACCTGATTGCCAATGCCAGCTCCATTTGACCGCCACGGGTGAGCTCGGCTCCCCCTCACAGCTGCCACTGCACTCCCCTTGCTCCCCTAAAAGCACTCTGCAGCCAGAGGAAGCTGAGTACGCTGTCGGCTGCAAGACGGACAAGGAGCATACTGCCACTGCCAGCTCCTTCTGACCGCCACTGGAGCAATGGGCTCCCTCTCACCACTGGCTTTAGGGAGGTAAGTGGAGCTGGAGGCAATGAGAGGGAGCTGAGCAGACAAAACGAGATGCCTAGAGAAAGAACTTCTGCCAGGGAGAAGAGGGATTCTCTCCCTCTTCTCCCTGGCAGAGGTTCTTTCTCACTACACTTCCCGTGGAACCTTGTGGGAAAACAACGGATGTCCTTTATGTATCAGGTGTCTTGTCTGGTTTGGCTTATAGTGGGGGTGCAAATGGGATGTTTCTGCTCGGGGGAAATATACTTGGGATTTTGCCTTGCATCTTACCAGATGCTGCCTCTTTATGCCCATTCCAGTTGCAGTTATGTATATCTATAGCACTCACCTTTCCTCCTTCATCAAATCTTCCCACATGGCAAAACCATTCCCGGGAGCAGAACCAAGTTGGCATAATTACTGTTGGTCCATGGGAAGTAAAAACCTAAAGTGATACAACAAAAAACAAACATTAACTATCGAAGAAGCACAATCCTTAACAAATATTACTTCATGAACCAATAGGACATTCTTTTTTTTTTTTTTGTAAATACTCAGGGTACTTTATACATTATAATCATATACCATTTATTAAAACAGATATTTTTTGTCAAAGACCACTGGGTCATTGGATTGTTAAATAAATAAATATTTACTTAAAAAATACAGAGATTAGTGATTGTGAATTAGTGCATAGTGTGTGATTTTGAAGTTTTACTGCCATGAGAATAAGGACCAGGCAGGTCCCAAAAGCAATTTTATTGGCTTCCTTTTCCTAGAACAGTGTCTTGTACTCAAAACAGACTGCTCACATGATCTTCCAGGAAATAAGCTGAGGGAGCATGAAGGGAAATAAGGCAGGAATCAGAATCTCTCTCTCTCCTGCACTCTGTGGGAGCTTGCTCCACCCCAAGAGGGGGGGAGGGCAATTCCTGCCATGTTCACCACTTTTTTACTTCAGCTCTTCATCACCGTACTGCATGGTATCCTATTTCAGAGACTTCCCAAATCCTCAGCAGTGGGGTACGTTGTGGTACAAGTTACCACAGCAGGAAGAGGAAGCCATTACTATTGTCTTTTGTGGACTGATTCTTTGTACAGAAGCACTGGATCAAATTAAATATTCTGCATATTCATTTGCGTTTCCTACACAGATCTTTATTTTAGTATAATTTATGAAGCAGCCATCAGACACGGCTATTTAATCATGATTTACATTACCAAGAATGTAAATCAATTTCAGTTATTTCTGGATGAAGCGGATTGTTTTGAACTTTTCCAATATGGTTACAGGATTGAAACCGCCTTGACTACCCTGATGGAGGTGATCTGTGCCCTTTTGGACCTTTATATCAGGTTGGGACCTGAGCCACCAGGACTTTTGAAATGTTTAAATGTGTAAATCTTCAATAGAATATTGTTATATTGATACTACTGTTATACTGATATACAACTGTAACAATAAGTCTAACAGTTCTGTGAATTCCACGATTTCATATTATTAAAAAAGTAATTATCTAGTCCCTTCTGTTCTGAGTATACGCCTTTCCTCTTATATCTCTGTGAAGGAAAGGGGCTAGAGGCTTTTAAAAAATAAAAGCAGAGAATTCAGAAAACCTGTTTACACAAACTGAGAGCCAGTTTGGTCAAAAGCGACAGGACTCTAATCTGGAGAATCGCATTTGATTCCCCACTCTTCCACTTGAAGCCAGCTGGGTGCCTTGGAGCTCTCTTAGCCCCATCCACGTCACAGGGTGATAGTTGTGGGGATAATAATAACATACTTTGTAAACCACTCGGAGTGGGTGTTAAGTTGTCCTGAAGAGCAGTATATAAATAGAATATTATTATTGTAACAAAAGGTATATTGATATAACAATATTTTTATAAAAACTTCCAAATCTTTGGAGCAAAGCAAGTTTAAGAAAGATGGAGGAGAAGACAGGGAAATCCTGGGAGATACAGGGATTCACCATGATGCTGTGCGAAGCAGGAAAAAAACTGGAGCAGACAGGTAGTTTCATATGGAAGTAGACAGTCCTTCGGGTATACAGGGCCCAAGCTATATAGAGCATTAAAACACCTTGAATTGAGCCTAGAAGCAAATTGGGAGCTAGCGTAGATGGAACAAGACTGGAGTGATATGGTCCCTACGACCCTCTCTGGTCAACATTTCAGCTGCAGCATTCCATACCAACTGTAATTCTCAAACAGTTTTCAAGGGCATCCCCATGTAGAATGCATTGCAGTAATCAAATATTTATCTTACCAGGGCATGTACCACAATGGCAACAGCTTTCCCGCCAAGGCAGGGTTGCAGCTACCTCACCAACAAAAGCTGGTGAAAGGCACCCCTGGCCACAGCGGCCACCTATTTATCCAACAGGAGGCCATGTATCAAAAGCTGCCGAGAGGTCCAGGAGAATTAACAGGGTCACATTCCACCATCCATTTCCTGGTGCAGGCTAACCACCAGGGCAACCAAGGCTATTTCAGTCTCATGACCAGGCCTGAAAACAGATTGCAATGGATCCAAACAATCCGCTTCATTCAGGAAGTCCTGAACTTGCCCAACCACCACTCATTCAATCATCTTGTCCAAGAACGGTACATTTGAGAATGAACAATAGTTATTCAACTTTCCTGGGTTCGGAGTAGGTTTCTTTAAGAGTGGATGCACCACAGCCCACTTCAAGACAGGTGTGATCACCCCCTCTCTCAGGAAGGCATTTAATACCTCCTGGACCCAGTCCGCCAGCCCACCCTGGCCAATTTAAGCAGCCAGGAGGAGCAACGATCATATAAGTTGAGTGATAGGTCTCAAATTTGGCATATACCAAAATAAGCAACAAACTGAAAACAACCATTTATTGACAAATCGAGTGAAAAGTATTTGAACAAAGTTAGGTCCCTGCAACAGCCTGCAGCAGAAAGAATCTGGAAGATTTAATTCTGTTCTAGGAAGGATGGAAGGAAGGAAGGAAGGAAGGAAGGAAGGAAGGAAGGGTGTGTGTGTGTGTGTGTGTGTTTTCATATACATGAACACTCTGCTGTAGCCTTTCACTGGTAAGAATATATTTGAATAAAACTAAAGTCTGGGGAAATTAAAATTAATGTGACTCTTAATTTGTATATTTTTGAACGATGACAGCTTTGGTGAGTAATACCAACAAAGCCAGGTACTGTTTATAATCACCCTTTTCTGTTTTAAACAAATGTGTCTCAAATCTAGTGTTGAAATAAACCAGAATATCCGGATTATCTAAAGTAAATCTATGTTTTTCCATTAGTAGAAGACAAAAGTCTAGCAAGTTTGCAGACTTGTCTTGATGACAAGAGGCTAGAGGAGGATACTGCACCCTGTTTACTACACAAACAATAACGTGTACCAACTGCTGAAGTAGACAAAAAAGCCACAGAAAACAACAGTGCAACCCTCTTCATTTGTTAATGAAAATATATCTGTATCCACGGTAAAAATAACTCCTTGTAGACAAAGATGATCGGAGGAGTGTTCATTCACAAAAAAATTCCTGAACAACCATAGTGCAATACCGTTTTTACCAGGACCAACCAAAATATCATAAAATAGCAAGCAAACTTTTGAGTTTCCCTAAATTCTTCAGTCAGTTCAGCATAGAACAAAAGCAGGGGGAAAGGATGAGAAAATATGTTCGGGGCATGTTGGAGAAGCCAAGCCCCTAGCCTGAAGTTTGTAGGTATGTTTCAAACAGAAATGGATTTGATGCTAATGGATATAAGACAACAAAATTCACTAAGAGGTTACTGGCATGGCAAAGGCTGCCAGGATCACCATGTTTAATTCTCGAGATGGCAAAACCCGTGGATACTTCAGAGATTGGGGCCATAGACAGACAAGGCAGATCTTTCTACCATCCTGAGAAAAACCTTAAATTTGCAAAAAAATCTGAGATCTTACCCCACCGCCCCATAACAGATTAAAGTGATGAAAAAAGGAGCAGGAAAAGGGGAGAAGTTATGCCAGCTTTCAGGAAAGAGAAGGAGGAAATATGGGGGGGGGGGGATGAAATGCCCTCTGCAAGGACTTGCAGGTTCCCTGCTCCTTAACTCCTAATTGCCTTCCACAGGCAAATGTAGACACTCTTGCATAATGAAGGCAGTAACCTGGAAGGACAGTCTGGTGGGCCACTCTTGCATTCACATAGTTTGAAGAGAATGTAGACGGGCAGGGAACTTCCTAAAGAACAATGTTATCTCAGTCTACAGGTCTACGCTATGTTTTTGGCACTTGTTAAAGAATCGACACAACACTGTCATTTCCAGATTGCACCAGAAGTGCCATCATCATCCAGGGACAAATGGGCGCACACACATACATCTCACTGGCCTATCTACTTCCGCCGATCAGCTGGTGATCGGTGGACAGAGATACAGAAAAGCGGCACCTGGCAAGCCTACATATAGCAGACACTGAGAAATATCTCTCTCTTCCTGATAACATGGAGAGCCATTGCCTACCAGACAAAAAGTTGTAAGCAGCCATGTTGGTCCATGGAAAAAAATCTCAGCACAGCAGCAGTATCATACTGTTTTAGCAAGAAGTGCAAACTTTTAATTTCCTCAGAACACTATTTCAGACTGGATTGGGGGGGGGGGAGTGTAGAGGGACAGACCCCCAACCCTCCAACAACCCATCATCATCCATAAATCTGTCCTAGACAAAAACTATATTAAGATGAAGCTATGGCTGATAAAATAATAGCAATAAAAATTGTAATTACAACTTTTAAAACAAGGCTCCACAAAGTATTTCCCCTCTCTTCAGAGGATTATTTTACAGCACACACAGACACTGATGCCAATGTCACAGTAACATTTTACTTCACACAACATCCATGAACTGATTTATAGCTCGATTAAGACAAAATTCTAAAATATTTCTGAGATAGACAAGAATGCTGTTGTTTGGTATTTTAAGAAATTATTATTTTACAAGTGTGGACCTGCAATGACTTATGGGGCATCCTTTTCCTGCTTCCTTCTCTCCTTCCCACCCCCCTGCCAGTTATGTTACCCCCCCCCCCAACTTCCCTCATTCCCTCACCTGGCAGCCATCCCCTGGGAAAAGTCCAGAGCAGTTGTGTGGTGCCAGCTGATTGGTCAGGCCCTGTTGCACAGCAAGAAGCCTGAAAGGACTTGAAAGGAGCACTTCAATTTCCCCTGTACCCCCCTCCTCACACATGATTTCCCCTTTCTCTTCTTCTGGCAGCCCCATATCCACATTTTCCCTGTTTCTTTCTCCCCTTACTACCAATCAGCTAAACAACCTTTTATCTGACCCCACTCCCATTTTCAGCTATATTTATTATTTACTTCATATATACCCCACCTTCCTCCTCAACAGGGAACCGAAGCAAACCATGTGAGGTAGGAAAGGTTGAAAGTATATGACTGGCCTATGGCCACTGTGAGCCAAGGCTTCAACACCGGCAATACTATTGTGGTTGCCTAATACGGTCACGGAATGCATTTGTTTCTTAAAACTACAGGCACTGCTTTTATCAATTGGGGGGAGTTAATCTCGCAATGTATATACTTTTTGAGATTTCAGATTTTTCTTAACAATGGTGCATTTCTCAGGCTTGCAGAAGGATCGGTCTCATCTGCAACATGGTTGCAGTCTCTGGATTTAGGTATCCACAGATGGGGCCATGTTGAAAATTAGATATACTGATGATTTGTGGGATGTTAACACTGAAATAGAAGTGCTATAATGTGCAATGCTCTCTCTCTCTCTCTCTCTCTCTCTCTCAAAATGTAGATTAATTTTATGGTGCTATCTCATAGTTTTTGAGAAGTGCAATAAACCTTCACATTAAAAATACATATTGCATCCAGAAGGTAATAAAGCAGCATGTCACTTCAATATGAGGCAATAAAACACTCAAAAATATTTTGTTCCACTGCGTCTAAAACAGGATATATTTAAACGTTGAGTGATAACCTATCATTGAGTCAAATAATAGGGTAAAATGCTTAATTTCTCAAAATCTTTAAATTATAGTCAAGCTATTTTCAACAAAAGATACTACAATTCATAGCAAAATGCACAGATTGTAAAATGCATCATATTATTAAGAGGAATTACATCACATTTGGTTGACAGACTGATTATATCTGTTTCTTTTAGAGCCTAATACTTAAAAAAAAACAAATCAATATTATATGATGGCTCAGTTTTTACATCTAATAAGTGGGAAATAGGGTTGCCAGGTCCCCTAAAGTTCCTTGTGGTAGTGGAGAACTGGCACTTACTTCGGTGATCTTCTCTTGCGCACGTAAAGTGTCTGTGTGCTCCCAGCAGACACAATGACATCATTTTTGGAAGTGATGTCATCTCCTCCATGAGGAATATGCCCACTGCACACTGTCCCAGGAGGTTTCTTGCCTCCTGGGACTGTTCTCCAGGGCTTTCCTCCCCATTGGCCAGGTGAGTGGTGGCAGGGGGCAGAGGTCCTCACTCCCACCAGGTAGACTGACAGCCCTAGTGGGAAACTCTCCAGGATTTGGAGCTCTTCCCCACACTATTCATCTTTTCATTCCTCTACCAGGTCTCATATCCTCCCTCTGCTTCCTTTTCACCTTCCCACCCTCTAACCTACCTTTTATCTGCCACCAGTCTTCAGTTTATTATTTATTTACTTCATTTATACCCCACCATTTTCCCCAGTGGGGAACCATAGCAGGTTACTGTCGTTTTTCTCCCCTCCATTTTCTCTTCACAACAAACTTGTGAGGTAAGTTAGGCTGAGTGAGAAGGACTGGCCCAAGGTCATCCAGAAAATTTCCCTATAGGGTTTCCAGGTTCCCTGTTGGGAGTAGAGGATCCCCCACTCCCATTCTTCAACCCCCACAACCACTAAACTGGCTGGCAGGGGGGAGGCAGGGAAACAGGCCTCCTGGGTGCACTCCCAGGGTGGCATGACATCACTCCTGAGAGTGTCATCATCACGCAAGGGCTAAGAGCGTTCCTGGGCTTCGTGACAGGCCAATTTGAGCCCCAAATAGGCCCAAACAGGAAGAAAAAGGTGAGTGTCGTGTCCCTCCTCTTCTGCTGGGAGGATGAGGGCAACCTTACTTCCATGGCAGAGTGGGGATTCAAACCTGGGTCTCCCAGATCCTAGTCTGACATTCTAAACAGTACACCACCCTGGCTTTCAGCTGCCCCTTCTTCTCGCCCACTGGCAGCCTCTCCCTGAGAAAAAGCCAGCAAAGGTGCAAAAGCTGTATGGTAACAAGTCACTCAGGTGAGAGGGAAAATACACAATATATGCAGGCACTTTTCAGGTCCTGCAAGGTTCCCTGGGAAGTGTAGTCTTACAAAGATCAGCTACTCGATTAATCGCTCGTTTGAAGGCACCAAGGGGATGTTCCCTTTTTATTCTTTTTTGCAGAGAGCCCTGTGCAAGTGAAGTCGTCCAACCTTCATCAATTTCACCTTCGAACAAGGGGTGAAATTAACTGGTGTCCAATGCTTAGCTAAGAAGTGAAATTGACGAAGGCCAGTCAATTTCACTTGCATAAACATTCTGCAAAAATAATAACAATGGAACTTCCACTCCGTGCTTTCAAAACAGCGATTCATCGATCCTGTGATGGACTTAACATTAAATAAAAGAGGAAAGGGGATGGGAGGGGAAATGGATCGGAAGAGAGAAGAAGTGGCTAGGTAGACAATCATAACCAAGTGAGAATCGCAATGGGAGTGATTTTCTCTCTATTTCTTGCAAAAAGCCTCGGCTTTTTTTCCTGCCTCCTGTTACACCACCCCCCCATCCCAGAGGAAAACCCAAGCCAAATAGCTTTTTGAAAGAGAGAGACGCCCTGGAGAAGAAAATGTCAGACAGTGGCTTACTAAAAGTTGCAATCCAGACTATCTCTTGCAATTAGACATGAGTCCATTGGTTTCAAAAGACTTTACTGAATATAAACAACCATTATAGTCCACTATCCAAGATGCAATATCTTGGCTGGTACATGAGTATTGTTACGAATGACAGGCAAAGGTTAAGGTACAGAATAGCATATTCCTGCAGGCCCCATCCTCCCCCCACAGTTCTCAAAACAAACGGCTTGAGGCTGAGAAAGTGAAAGTTTCCCAAGGCTGGAAAGGTAGTCATAACATTCCTCTTCTCTAAGATAGCTGCTACTGAACTGCTTGCTACCTGCAAAAGAAGCACTCAGAATACTGACAGGATTAAAATGGAGTCTCTTTGGTTTGAACACACAAGAAACAGTCAGACCCTGATAGAATCTCATTGAGTTGCTGTTCTTTGTAAGACTACCCCTCCCAGAGAACCTTGTGGACCTGACAGGTGAAGAACGTATGTAGGGCGTCTCGTGTAGTTTGCCTCTGAGTTGTGTGGTGGCCACTGCTGGGCCAGGCCAAGTTGGACAAGTTGTACAGTGACTATGGCATGTGACTATGTACAAGTTCTATGGCATCTAATTGTCTGGTAGCCACTGCTGGACCTAGATAAATTGTGCAAATTGCATGTTAGGAAGTCACTCAGACAAGTTGTGTGCTGTTGCATAGTGGTGAGGTACCAGATGCGTAGCTGCTGGGCTTGAATGAGTTGTGTAGACTGTAGGGTAGCAAGCTGTCCTAAGAGTCCTCCCTTCAGGGCAGGACTGAGGGAAGCAAGGAGCAGTTCAAAACAGCCCTGGAAAGGGCCTTCCCCTCTGCCCTTTACTAACAGAAACCAACCCCCAAAGTAGTTACTGAGATTTCAGAGGGCATGCATTTTCTTATAGCTATAGGTGCTGCTTCTATTACTTGAGAGGTGTTAACACTTCAATTTTTTATTTTTTATTTTTCAGACTTTTCTGCAAACCTGGGACATTTCTCACGTTTGTAGAAATATTTGTCTTTCCTTTTCACTGTCCTAATCTGGGGATTTAATTTAATTTAATTAATTTAATTTATTAGATTTCTTACCTGCCCTCCCCACAAGCAGGCTCAGGGCAGGTCACAACATTAATTATATTAGAATAATATTAAAATAACAATACCCAATAATAAAAGAAAAAAGAACTAAAATGGTATAAAAGTTAAAAACCAAACATCCAAGAGGGAACTTTTTGATGATGACAGACAAGACACCCCTTCAATAATCATGGGGGCAGGGCAGGCAGATTACAAAAGTATCTTAACTAAACAAGTGGACCAAAGGCCATAGCAGAGAGGCCATCAAGGCAGTTCGCCCACGCTTCACCCACAGCCATATGCCTGGTGGAGCATCTCAGTCTTACAGGCCTGGCAGAATGATAGCAAGTCCTGTTGGGCCTGGGTCTTCACAGACCTGGGCCAGTGCCAGGGCCAAGAAGGCCCTGGCCCTGGTCAAGGCTAGGCAAATGTCCTTGGGGCCAGGGACCAGAAGATGTTTGTTGGTTGAACAAAGCATCCGCCGGGGAACATATGACGAGAGGCAGTCCCACAGGTATGTTGGTTGCAGTCTGTTAAGTACTTTAAATGTCATAATCAATACCTTAAACTTGTCCCAGAACTCAATTGGGAGCCAGTGCAGCTGTCACAGGACAGGTCGCATGTGTGTCCTAACGGGAATCCCAGTAAGGATGCATGCCGCTGCAATCTACTACTTTACACAAAGGGTGATAAACACATGGAATTCGTTGCCACAGGAGGTGGTGGCAGCTACAAGCATTGCCAGCTTCAAGAGGGGACTGGACAAATATATGGAGCAGAGGTCCATCAGTGGCTATTAGCCACAGGAGATAGATGGTATTCTCTTTGTGGGGAGGTGGTGCTCTGTTGTCTTGGTGCTGGAAGGAAGGCAGTGGGAGGGCTTCTGGTGTCCTGGCCTCACTGACAGTCCTTTAGATGGCACTGGATTTCTAGCCACTGTGTGTGACAGAATGTTGGACTGGATGGGCCACTGGCCTGATCCAACATGGCTTTGCTTATGTTCTTATGTTCTTAATCTAGACCAGCTGTAACTTCCGGTTCAGACTTAAGGGCAGCTCCATGCAGAGCAAATTACAGTAATCTAGCCTGGAGATGACTGTTGCTTGGATCACTGTAGGTAGGTTGCTGGTCAAGAGATAGGAAATAAGCTGCCTGATCTGGTGCAGATAGAAAAATGCACATCTAGCAACCGCTGCGACCTGGGTCTCCATTGAGAGAGAGGCATCCAGGACCATGCCCAGGTTCCTCACTCTTGGCATAGATGCTAGCGGTGCCCCATCCAGGGCTGGGAGCCATATTCTCAAGCCCACTGACCCCTGGCCCAGGAACAAGACCTCTGTTTTCATAGGATTCAACTTTAATCAACTCTGCTTCAAACCCGCCCCCCCCCAGCCACAGCATCCAAAGCCCTCGCCAGAGCATCCAGCACAGCATCCAGTTGACCATCTAACAACTGATATAAGTGGGTGTCATCCACATATTGATGACACCCCAAACCGAAATTCCAAGTCAGCTGGGCAAGGGGGCATATATAAATGTTAAAGGAGTCAAATTTTGGGCCATGTAGGAAATTAGATATAACTTGTGGGGAGCAAATTATTTTTTGGTGTATCCTATCCCCCCCCCAGTGTCCTCTTTCCCTCCTCCTGACAACTTCACATTATTTCCCCTATCCATACTTCCTTCTTTCTTTCCCATTCACCAACCAAACTACCTTTTATCTACCCCCCATCTTCAGCTATATCTGTTATTTATTTACTTCATATATACTCCACCTTTCTCGTTAATGGGGACCCAAACCAGCTTACACAGTTCTCCATTTTATCCTTACAACAAGCCTGTAAAATAGGTTAGGCTGGGAGTGTGTGACTGGCTCAAGGTCATCCATTGAGCTTTCATGACAGACTGCAGATTTGAATCAGAGTCTCCTAGATCTTTATCTGAAACTCTAAGCACTGTACTGCCTTTTATGCAGTGACTTATGTTGAATAGTAGAAAGCAACTGCACCTGCCAGTGGTTGCTGCCAGGCTAGGCCTAGCCCCAATTATTCTTCCCTCAAAGGCCAAAACAACCCTGGAAAGGGCCTTGCCCCCTCCCCATGCCTTTACTCTCAGAAACCAAGATTTGAAGTGTGGCAATGTTGTTGTGGTTGCCTAGCAACCCCCTACAATGGCCACTGCAGAAGGCACTTATTTCTTAAAGGTTCAGATGATGTTTATATTTGGGGGATTAAACCCCCAATTATTTGTTTTGTTTTGATTTCAGATTGTCCTTCAAACCTGGGGCTTTTCTCAGGTTTGTAGAAAGATCCGTCTTGTCGGTTCATGGTCCCAATCTTGTGATTTAAGTATCCACAGGTGGGGCCACCTTGATAATTAGATATACTGATAATTGATTTCCATATAATTTGGACCCAGGAGACAAAGCAATATGTCTGGTAAAAAGAACTTCAGATTCTACCATCTTTTCCACTCCCCTCCCCTCCCCACTTTACGGGTGGGGAGTAACAATCCTCTACCTCACACTTAAGGCCCACGTATAAAAAATATATTATTCACATCAACCTTGTTATATTTTCCATTAAAATTCATGGTTGGAGAGAATAGGTACTATATGCCAGCATTATTCTGAGGATTTCTAGGTATCAATGTTCCCATGAGTCTCTCTGTTTTGAGGGGGCACAGAAAGAATGGGGGAAGGGGAGTGCTGTGATGTAGCATTCCCTTCAGAGAGGTACTAAGCAAACTACTGTGCTTTCGGACAAATATGGCAGGTATTCAAGTGAAAGAAATTGGCAAATTGGTAACTAACATGGAATGGTAAACTTGGGAATTTCTGACAACTGTGTCCTTTGAAAAAGATCTTTGGAAACGGACCTTATGGGGATCTGGACCGTCCGTTAGAGAATTGTGGTCATAGAACTATCAATGTACACCAAAGGAATATAACAAAGGTCTACTTGTGATCTGTGACTTCACAGTGTCTGGGATTACTTTTGGACTATACCCATACTGAACTGGAATATAAGGCGAATTGAATTCTATGTACGATAATTTGTGTCAGGTGGTGCCAGTAAGCATTTGCACTTTAATAATAACAACTACAGCACTTGGAGCACGGGACACTTTAATTGATTGTCTTTTGAAGTATATATGACGCCTGTATAATTGAAATTAACTTTGCATTGTAATATGTGGTATGGTTCTGGGTTATGTAATAAGAAATAAGCTGAAATATATAATTAATTAACATATGTATTGTTGATTGTCTAACGAGATTGAGGAGACATTGTTAACACACGGGAAATTTTTCTTCTTTGACATGAGATATTAGACGGCAGAGTTTTATCATTACTAGGAATGGTTTACAAAACAAGCTTAAATTACAGAATTACCTTCTTAACAAATTAAGCAAAGAGGACAAAAGGAGTCATAAGAAGTTACAGAGACTAATCGAAGCAACAGAAGTCCTATCTCCTTGACGACTGAAAGACTGTTTATGCTTCTCTTTGGCTTATGTGCCCCTTTCAGCATACCCTGTTTATATACAGTCAAACAGCTGAATTTATTCTGGTAATCTGTGCTAGTTGCCTGATTCTGCACAGTGCACAGAACACATAAATCCCTGCATCCATAGAAAAAGAGTGGTTATCTCCTGATATTTGCTGAAATGACATTCACAGAAATCCTCTTTGCTGCTTAAAATGTCCTTCAATTTATTCTGTATGTTTCTTGCAGCTGCCATTTCTCAAATGGGAAGCAGAGAATTTCTAATGAGAAAATGATCCAATTGTGAGGCAATTGTAACAACTTAAGATCATAAGCTTGTTAAGCTCTTTAGACCCAACAATCTCATATTGTCAGCATATTTCTCTTATGACTAAGTACAATTCTTTGCTTTTATGGTTTAGTATGGTTGATACTGTAATTGTTCTTAAGGGAATCATCAATATATTTAATTCTCAAAGTGGCTTCATATGTGGATACTTAAATCCAGAGACTGGGGCCATGAACAGACCAGAGAGATCTAAAAAACAAAACCCTGTGTGTGTTTGTGTGGGTATGTAAAATCCAAAATAACAGAAGCAATGCCTGTGGCTTTAAGAAACATATACTCTCTGTGTTGCTAGGCAACCCAACAGTATTGCCTGTTGAAACCTTAGTTTCAGTCAATAAAAGTCATGGGGAGGGCAGGACCCTTTCCAGGGCTGTTTTGGCCTTTGAGGGAGGACTCAGTGGGACTAGGCTTGCCAGCAACCACCAGGCAACCTGCTACCATGCAACTTCCATAACTCACCAAGGCCCAGCTGTAGGGCTGCCAGACCCCCAGTGGGGGCGGGGGATCCCCCGCCCCCACCCTGCCACCCCACCCCTCCCTACCTGGCCAGCGGGGGGGGGGCGCACCTTCCAAGTGCGCCCCCCTGCGGAGCTGCACCCCCCCCGTACAGAGCAACTGCTAGGATCAGGCCTGTTTTGGCCTGGATCGGGGCCCCTGTGGAGCGCGGGAGCGTTCCTGTGCTCCACAGGGGCCTAAAACGGGCCCAATCCGCGCCAAAATGGGCGCGGATTGGGCCTGTTTTGGCACGGATTGGGCCCGTTGTGGGCCCCTGCAGAGTGCAGGAATGCTCCTGTGCTCCACAGGGGCCCACAACGGGCCCGATCCATGCCCAAACAGGCTGCATGGTGATGTCACTTCCCAGCACTTTCCATCACTGCTGTGCATGCGCACCCCCCGCCCCCTCCAGGAAAGAGCCAGGTCTCAATCTCCAACTGGGAGATCAAGGGGGCCTGGCAACCCTAACCAGCTGTTCACTTCTGTTCAACAGCAGCCACCACATGAAAGCCAGTGTTGTGTTGTGATTAGAGTTTATGACTAGAATCAGGGAGACCTAAGAAACACAGCCAAGGAGCCAGCAGCACTAGCACACATCTGGGCTAGAGTTTTCCTGGCTGCTACAGGGAAAGAAGGCAAGAAAGCTGAAGGCAGGGGCAGATAAAAGTAGGCTGGCTGGTAGATGGGAAGAAGAGAAGGAAACAGGAAAAACAAAGAGGCTATGGGGGGTTTCAGAGAAAGGGGAAATAGCAAGGGAGGGGAAAATAAGTTACCCTCTGCAGGTCCTTGCAGGCCCCCCCTCTTTTAGTTAATCCCCAATACAGAATCTTCAGCTCCCAGAATGAGTCTTAGCAATTGTATTAATGCTGAAAGATCTACTAAGAGAAACTAAGGCTTTAAGAGAAATTAAGGCTTGTGATAACTGATTACCTCAAGAAAATTGAGGCCGCACAGTGTCAGGTCTTGCCAGGTACTTCTCCCAAACACTTTACTGCATCACTTCAGTCCAGTGTATGAGTTAAAAATGTTTAAATACCAGTTTCAAGATACTGTGACAGTGGGATTAACTGGAATGCCTAAAGGTGGGAAAGTCAGATCAATTATAGGTCAATGTCTCCTCCCCCTCCCAGTAGGAAGAAGAGGCAGTTAGAAGTTTTTGGAACGCATTGCCTGGGAAGAGGGGAGGGGGGAGAGGAAAAGCTCAGTTCAGTCTGTGCAGTAACTTCAAGGTCACATTCTCAGGCTCCGGCAGGAACTCATAACCAAAACACCTTGCCCAGAAGATAAGCAGTTAGCAACATGTCAACATGACTTTAGCTCTACTCTGCATGCATGCAGAGGCACTGCAGTAATACATACATCCACAATACATATAATGTAAGAAGCATGGCAGATAGCTGAAAGCCTATCTGACACACAGGTGTATCTCCCAAGGTGATGTAACTGTCTTATCAGAAAGATGTTTTAAACACAGTAATGTTCATCTGTATACAGTTAATCTTCAGGGAGATTATTATTTGTTTAATCAAGGGATAACAAACAAAGGGTAAATTAAATAATGTGGTACAATATCTCATTAGATGGTGTTCAATAATGATATAAACAAAATGACATCTCATAAAAGCAGGCTAAATGAACATTTTGTAGGCAGAAAATGCATATAGAGCCATTATAAGCCAAACGAAGTATCGTATATGTAACGGTGATGAATGGCCCTCTCATGAGGATCAAAACAACTACAAAGAGAGGGCACCTAGGGCTAGAATATGCATTTCTGCAAACTTGCATGCACAAGTATTGGTCAAGGGGGGAGTGGAGGGAAAACAGTAGCAGCCAAAAGGAAGGGAAAGTGGTAGACTAAGTGAGTAGGGGATGTGGAGGAAGATGTGCTGTGTGACTGGGCATGCTGGGGAATATTAATGAAAATGCAAAATTAGGTAGAAGGGGAGTTAGAGCCAGCTGGGAAAGATGGGATCACCTAGGCCCCTTCTAAGGAATTTCTAACAGCTTTTTTCTCTCCAATGGTAAGCCGTGTACTGGATATTTGCTAAGCTGGAGTGGGAAATGATGCAATATAAAGTTGTGGCACCTTGAAAATGAACAAATTCATTGCGGTAATGTGTCATAACAACCTCATAACAGCTTATACCACAATTATCAGATTAATAGATTTTTCTTTGAGGTGTCACAAGACTCCTTCTTAGTTTAACTGTAGCAGTCTAATGAAGCTGCTCCTCTAGAATGCAATACATCATGGAGGAGCAGAGAGGCAAAACTTCAGGAGATGGACTTCACGCAAACCATGGTAAAATCCGATTCGAAAATGTCTTAAGCCTAATTTTTAAGAAACATAGATATATAGCCTGAGATCCCAATTCTGACTCTTTCCGGATATTCCAAGATACTTTGTTCTGGTCACCATTATTTCAAAAAGGGCATTGCAGAGCTGGAAAAAACACACAAGAAGGTAACCAAGATGATTAGGGGTCTGTTGCACGTTTCCTATGAAGAAAGGCTGAAGAATCTGAGATTTTTCGGTTTAGAAAAGAGATGACTAAAAGGAGACATGATAGAGGTTTATAAAATCATGCACAGTGAACTTCTTCTTCCCTCTTCCAAAATACTAAAAGTTGAGGGCATCCAATGAAGCTGATGGGCAGTAGATTCAAGACAGACAAAAGGAAATACTTCTTTACACAAGAAATTAAAATATGGAATCACTGAAAGAGGATGTAGCAATGGCCACAGGCATCAAGCATAAGCTGTAAAAGGAGATTAGGCAGATTCATGGATAGGACTATCAGTGGCTACTAGTCATGGCGATTAAAGGGAACCTCCACATTCAGAGGAAGTAAATCCCAGAACATTAGTGCCATGAGGCAACATCAGGGAAAGGTGTCAGCCACTGTACTGTTCCAGCAGCAAGCTGACTATATTAATCAATATGTACCAGACTAGAATGTATGCCTATAGTTTTAAGAGACGTGCATCTTGGGAGTTGTAGTGCCTTACCCCACAGGTTCAGTTCCTGGGGCATTCAAAGCCCGCCAAAACTTGTTAAGGCCATTTCCTCTTTTGTTCATTCACACCTCAGCAGGGAGAGGAGCAAGTCATCTCTCTTTTTTCACCACGTTCTTTGGGTCTACAAAGCTCCATCAAGTACCTTTATGCATGAAAGATGCACTCTCTCCTTTCGTTATTTAGAAGAATTGTGAGTAGAGATTCCTTACGTGTATGAAGAAGTTAAATAAAACCATTTAAGTTTGTAACCAGTGTGTGTGCATTGACACTTGATGACAAAGGGTTGGGATTCCCTCCTTGCGTCGGAATAGCCACTATGCCTTGTTATTGGCCTTCCAAAGTGACTGGTTGGCCATTGTGTGAGATAGGCTATTGGACCACTGGTTTCATCTAGTTTCTCTTCTTATGCTTCACAGGAATCAATTCAGAGAAGGGAGGTTGAACTCTTATCCCCAAATCTTTATAGGGCTCCAACAAGTACTCCTTCAAGGCTTTACAATGTCTTTGTTGATTTGAACAATGAGGCAATACTGGGATCAATTATGATCCTCAACATATAAATTCTTATTCAAACAGCCTTCCATTTAACACACATTTAATGGCCTAATTACACATGATGTTTTCCCTGGAGGACAATCCCAGATTGGAGAGATGTGTTCCAAAATCATGCATTTCCCAGGTGCAAATAGGCCCAATTGAAATTGGGACTGTGGTGTATGGAGAGTGAGGGCTTAGACTTAGTTTCCCAATTTGAAACGGCCTTGGGGATGCAGTTTGTCATGTTGGGGGCTGCACATGTATTGATGAACTACACACCATGTTTCCACAGTGGGGCAAATAATACTCTTGGGCTGTTTCAGGTCAGGAAATCAGACTGAGGAGCAAAGGCCTAAGCTCACTCTCTCCATCAGGTCTGCACAAGCCTAGGAAGCTCAGAATTTTAGTTAGGCCCTAGATGCCCCTTGCTGAAAAGAGTGCAGAAACAGACCAGACCTATACAGATACTAGAAACTGATATAGAAAGCAAGTATACACAAAGGAGAGAAAGGCAGAAGCTATGGCCTTCTAAAAAAAATATGAATGGTGAAAGCCGCAGTATTCCAAATAGCTAGCTCCTGTTGGGGGTTCTAATTAAAATTTGGCAAAGTACAGTTTTAGAATTTCATTTGATCACAAAATCAATTTAGTATTTCATTTTGGTTGATTACAATGTTAGAAATCCCTACGAGTGAACAGTAGAGGGGGCAGTTTTATCAGTCAGGCACGCCGTGATCGGTGGAAAAGAGTTATTCAGAGGAAACATGACTTCACATAAAGTTTATTATTTATATGTAAAATAATATAAGTATCCCACAGTAAGATAGGGAAATATTTTAACACCAAGATATTCAGTAAATTTTAAAAGGCTTGTAAAATCTAAAATTAACGGGCTGAGCAAAACATTGGAAATAAAATGGTCATGAGTCTTCTTCTGTGATGATGATGATTAAATATCTTATTCAGAAGTATTAGAGTGGTGATGGAGAAGTAAACTTACCTTGATGTTTATATTTTGATATTTCTAAGTATGGTGATTTATACAATTAGATACTAATTGGATTATTATTTTGCTTTAAATGATTATAAGGTTTTTGGGATGTTGATAATGAAATAATGAGCACAAATGGAGATTGAGGAAGTGATGCATTTCAAGGCCTATATATTGTGCCATAGTATAACCAAAACTAACAGTTTAGTTTATTTAATACTATAACAGTTAAATAAAATATGCAGTATAGAGGCCAGGCCAGGCCAGAGGCCAGGCCAGGCCAGGCCAGGCCAGCCGACACCTGCAGATGGCCGGCGCCACAGAAGAGGCCCTTCGCCGTACGCGAAACTCCACAGGCATCGACTGGATTTACCCACTTTGAGTTAATCTATGGCCGCAACCCCTGGGGGATATTGGAGGTCATGGAGGGTCAGTGGGCACCGCAGCCGCCGGACCTGGGGCACTCGGCCCCTGAATACGTGCAAGATCTCCACGAGCAGCTGGAGACACCCCGAGCGCTCACCTGGGACAACTTGACTGCCGCCCAAGAAACCCAGAAAGCTTGCTATGACAAAGGGACCCAGCGGCGGACCTTCCAGGTGGGGGATCAAGTCTTGGTCAGCTGATGGGTCTTTGGGCCGGGGAAACGGGGCGACCCTTGGCAGGGCCCCTTCTGTGTGAAGCGAGTGTTAGGGTCTCACTCATACGAGGTTCAGTGTGGGACCACCCCACGGCAGGTCAAGCGCCTACACATGAACGATTTGAAGGAATGGAGGTAGCGGGCCCCGGCTGACTGCCAGCTGGCCAACAACCCCCTCGAGCCCCCGGATGGGGATCTCCCCTGGATGACGCGCAGCCCAGAGGAGCATACCCCCAAGATAGACAAGATGTTAGATCCACAGCAGCGCAGACAACTCCGCGACCTCCTGCACGCCACGCCTGGATGCTTTTCTAACCGCCTGGGGCGGACGCCGCTGATGGAGCATACCATCCCCACCGCCCCAGGTTGCGAGGCGACCGCTGCCTCGCAAGCAATGGGATGCCGTGGCCCAGGAGGTGGACGAAATGCTGAGCATTCACTTTTGCTCATACACAAAAACAGTAGTCATGAAACTATGCAGAAAGAGAAGTGACATTATATACCCTCCAAGTCAAGCTCAATTCTTAACCTCATTTTTAAAAATATGTGAATTGGCCCGTGCAATTTTCATTATCAATCTTACTTTCTATTACATTTTTAATTTTAAAAAATTCAGAAAGCTCTACTGGAACATGAAACCTCTATTCATCTCACTTTTGGTTAAAGTAATTCCCCTCCTTCTCTAAATAGCTGGGAATAGCATTTTCCCTAGCTCCCCCCGCCCCCGGATCTCCTACACATTTATTTATCTGTAGCTACTGCCAAACCCTAGAGCAATGGGAACTCTCTAGCTGTGTATGGTGATCATGAGAAGTGGAAAAGATACTCGTACACACAAGACTATGCCAAGTTCTGAAGTCAACAAGATAAACTGGTAAAACAGCATTAAGAAAGAATTTGAGAATTAATCTGTAGGTGTTCATTTGGCTTCTTCAATGAGATAATGAGTTTGTTCTTCATTTTCTGCCTTGCCTTAGGGAAGCTTAAGTTATATTTTTAGCAAACTGTGACTTGGTCAGCCACATCAAGTTGATTTCCTAGAGTTTCAGACAGAATTTCCTGACTCACGTCTTTGGACAAACTCACATCTTTGAAAGCAGTGTGTGGGTGTCTTTATTCAGTGGCACTGTGCAGCACATATCAGTTGACTGACTAAGTTTGCATTGCTATGCAGAAGTGACTGTGTAACAAAGCTTCTTCTGTCATTTCTTAATAGGGCCTCTTCACTTAGTCTACTGACTTCATGCTAACCCTGTTGAGAGCTACATATCATACTGGTCTGTGTAGAGAGAATCCCTGAATTGTATATGGAGTTGGAAGATGAGCACACCTCCATTACCTTCATTCACAAGAAGGGAGGAAATCTGTGAGCGAATCAACACATCTGGCCTTCAGCAACTGGCTTACGGTGGTACAAGAAGAAGTTCTAGATATAGGCTTGAGCAGAGAATCACATGATATATAATAGTTATACCTAGGTTGCAAGATTGTTGGCCATTTTCACAAAAGAGCAAAAAAAAATGCTTTCACTCTCACAGGCAACAATTTAAAATTCCTAAAACAGTAGAATCCCTCCCAATACACACATTAATAGCACACTAAAGCATGTATGAAGGTAGTGCATATTCAAAGAGAAGACAATTTATTTTTACAGAAGTATTACACAGGTTGGTCCATAATCACTCTCCTTTGCTTCTGAAGTTCCATAATTGAGCTAATTTGAAAGTAGAAATAAGAATATGGAAAAAGAAGGAAAAACTTTGTTTCCTTTGCAGCAACACCTCCTCCACAGAAGATACCATCTTTAAGAAAATAATTGCAGCAGCAAGGCTGTATTCATATCTTCTGATATAAGTAGCCACAGAATTCCATTCAATGTTTGGACCTCAAAAGCTAAGGAACATTATCATTTGTGGAACTAATGTTTCTATGATCCATTTGTGCCACCACACAACACATTTCCCATGCAACTTACCTTTTAAGGGGCAAACTAGATAATACAATTGCAGACACATGTTCAGAAATAGGTCTGCCACAGTATTCCTATTATAAAGGAGAAGGCAGGATGCAGCATGGTTGGGTGGAAGCAAAGTGTCAGGCTTTGGCTGGGGTGTAGCTGCACAGGGCGTCGGTGTGCCTGATCTGTGGTCCTTGGCTATGGATAGGGACTGCCCAGGTCTCCGCTCTGTGGAAGGAGGGGAGGTATACATCACCCTTGCTCCCTCTCTATCACTCGCGCACCTGCTCAACCTGTCAGGGTCACTGCGGCATCCTCCTACTTCCAGCCTTCCGTGGCTTCCGCCCTCCTTGCCTCATCCTTGCTCGCTCTTCCTTCTCTCCTTCATCTCTCTAGCTCTTCTTCCTTCCATCCTCTGTCTCTCACTCTCCTAACCTCCTCCTCACTCCTACACAACCCACCTCACCCTGTAGGTGGACTTCCCTTATATCCACCCATTCTTGGTTCCACCTGCCAGCCATGCCCCCAGCACCCCAGCCACGGCCTTGGCTGTCCTAGGCAGCCACACCTGTGGTTGCTTTGCTGGGTGCCTTGGCTTTCCCTGCTAAGGGCCTCAGGCAGCCCAACCTGTGGCTGCTTTACTTTCAGCCCCACCTGGTTCTGGCTGATTACTTCTAGCCTGCCTGCAGGCTGGGGCATGACCCTGTGCTGCCTTTCCTCTATTGCAGGTAAGGCTGCTGACTGTCTTGCTGCTGGCTGGCTGTCCCTGCTTCCTGGGCTTTCTCCCTCTGGTCTGACCCTCTCCTGGTTGTCCTCACTCTCCCTGCCTGGGCTCCCAGCCTCCCAGCGGAGGGTGGGGCTAACTGGCTTCCACCTGCCCTGTCTAGCCCTCTGAGGCTTGGGTGCTTCTTTACTTCCCTCTGTTACTGGCATGTTTGGGACCTGGTCTGTCGGGGCGGCAGAGTAGCTGCCTCCCGGCTGTCCCCTGCCTGTTCCTCTTGGCAAGTCCGGGGGTGCACTTCAGACCCCGGACACCAAGAGCAAAACTTTTCCTTCTGATGCTCTCCTGTAGAAAACTGCTTTTTTCCAGGTGGGGCTCCAGAATTGGAAGACAACTCTGCCGAGAAAAAACAACTAAGAAAAGCTACTTCTGGTGGAAAACTGTGGATGAGATGAGGGTTCAGCTTTTATCTACTAGCCATCGATGCTGCACTTTAAATTGTTACCTCATCTTACTTCATAGGAAAAATCTGGGCTGATTCCTGTCGCCATCTTGTCTAGTTATGCCCTAATAAAGAGCATCTGTAATGATGCCAATTGATTAATCCAGTATTAAAATCAGAAGACTCATTTACCCCAGTTAATAAGGAGCCTGATTCAGGAAGCTTGGCACTAGGAGAAAAGGGATGTGCCACTCACAACCTTCTGAAAAGCAGGCTGGCAGCTTTCATGTCTCAACAAGTTGCCCTCCTGGTTTGGAAAGCTTCCAGACTCAAAGTTTCAAGGGAATTTAAAATCATGCATTTTCCCATCCATTGCTGTTAGTTAGTCAGTAACTGAGGCTTACCTGCTCTTTTGAAATGCATTTTTACTGCATTTGTTATAAGGAAAATCAATTATTTAACATTTTAATAAGCACACCACCTCCAAAGGAATTAAATCTTTATATTCTGCTTGCTATATTTTGTTCCCTGAAGCCACAAAAGGCATTTATAATCATAACAAAATTATTCCACAATGTGTAGAATCCTTTGGATAAACGGATTAACATATAACCTCAACTTATTAAACAGCAGCTTTCACTAATGTTACACAATGATGAACCTGCAGTGACACCCCAGCCACAAACAATTCAAACTGGCCAAACCACACAGTATCATTCATCTTGATTCCTTCTATGGAATCAAGATTTACCTCTTAAGAAGCTCAGACTCTTTCAAGAAAAACAAGTCACTCTTCAAGACTCAACCCTAGTTAGAATGCTCTGAAGACTGGGTAACATTTAAACACAGTGGGAGAAAAGGATTTTACAAGCACGGGAACTGCAAGTACTTATGGAGGCATCTGTTATTGGCCCTCCTTCCTATTCTTAGTGTTGTGTGTTTGTGGGCGTTTTATTGAATTATTTTTATACTATTTTTAAATGTTGCTTGAAATTTAAAATGGTAAAGAGTCCAGTAGCACCTTGAAGACTAACCAACTTTATTGTAGCATAAGCTTTCGAGAACCATAGCTCTCTTAGTCAGATGCATCTGACTAAGAGAGCTATGGTTCTCGAAAGCTTATGCTACAATAAAGTTGGTTAGTCTTCAAGGTTCTACTGGACTCTTTACTATTTTGTGTCTACAGAATAACACGGCTAACTCCTCTGGGTTTAAATTTAAATTGTTTAAAATGTTGTTTTAATTTTTTTAAAATGTTTTAATGTTCATTTCCTCAGGGATATTATTTGGACAGAAAGATGGCATACAAATGTTTCAAATAAATGAATGAATCTTCCTTCCCTCCCCGCAAAGCCCCCCAAACCTCTATCTTCTCCCCTGACTTTTTCTCTCCTTCCCACCCACTACCCACTTTAATCCTCCTCACCTTCTGCACAGGCTTAGAGAATTAACTCCCCCTCCAATCCTTTTTCCTTAAGTGTTCTGCAAACCTGCAGGGAATCCCACGTTTCCTTTGTATTAATACAGTCCCAATCTGCAGATTTGGCCACCTTGATAATTAGATACACTGATATATAAAAGGTGAAATCAGACAACTGCCATGGGAATTATACAGTAAAAACCGGACGCTGATGAGATGGTGTAACCTAATAGTTAAAGAAATGATCTTAGAACCCTAGAGGCCTAAATGGAGCCAGTTCAATGGTGCAACATACACTTTGCATCCAGGATCAAGCCTGACACCTCCAGAGGAATCTCAGGAAGCAGGGCTGGGGAAGCGACTACTTCTTAAAACAAGCAATACTGTACTAAATTGACCAATGGTCTGATTCAGAGTAAGGCAGCTTCATGGGGGAATCAACTGTGCACCATCTCCTATTATATACTAAGGTACACAGAAGTTCCTCAGTCTGAAGTAAGACAGTCTTATTCTCCATATATATATTTCCTGCCTGTCTTCCTGCTGGTCCCCCCCCATATCTTGATTAAAAGCCACCATTTTGCCTCCTCCAAGAGGATGGATTTTTTCATAAACTGTTTCAATTCCAGATGGAAGAGCATCCTGGCACCAGCTGATATATGTTCAAATGCTTCCAAGGGGAGTGAATTTCCCCTCCCATATCTTTCTCATCTGCCTGGCACACCTCTTTTCATGCTTTGAAACAGGGCTTTTTTCAGCGGGAACATGGTGGAACGGAGTTCTGGCACCTCTTCAAGTCAAGTCAAGTTAGCCTTTATTGGCATATAACTGGCACCTCTTAAAAAGGTGGCGCGGAGGGCAATCTAAACTCCCCTCTGTCTGGAGATCAGGGGGCAGGGCCACTGGCCATGTGACCATTTTCGCCAAGGGAAATTTAAATGTTAAAAAACTCCCCCCTTGTTCCAGCTGACCCAAAGTGACGTCATTGTGCGGTCTTGAGTTCCACCACCTCTTTTCCCAGAAAAAAAGCCCTGCTTTGAAGACAGTTTCCTTGGGTCTGGACACTCATTGGTTCCAGGCTTTGCATCTCTCTTCCCCTGTAGCCTTGTGGCCAAGAGTGTCATCCTACAAAGAATACTTAACTTAATACCTGGTTTGATTTGGTCCTTGGTTTAAAAGTTCTCTGGAAGTGTATTTGTGTTGTCTCACGTACCTCTGCCTTAGAAAAGCCTTATAAGAAACTTCAAATGCAGCCTCAGCTCCATTCATGTTGCCTTTTGAATATTTTTCATCTCTCTAAAGGCAAGGGAATTTACTATTATCAAAGCCACATGCGCATTCCTTGAACTCTCAGCTCACTCGTCCCTTTTATTATGCCTTGGTAAAGAAATCCAACCCATATAAGGAAGCAGAAGGAATTTGAAAAATCTCCACAGAGATTAGGAATGCTGCCTAAAGTCATTATGATTTTATAAGGAACAGAAATCTGCAAAGCAACACCTTTAACAAAGATTCACTGCTATGGCCTGGGTGATTTTCTCTTTTAGCTAAATACTGCACTATAACACAGACAGTTCAGTGTTTCTTGACTTATCTTAGAAGCACAATAAATTAAGTAACAAGAGTTAAATGCCATATCTTGACCAACTTCACATTAAGACAGGACAGTGTCCATGGCTAAAGTTGCCTATTTCTGGACTGTTTACTACAGAAAACTCCACTGAATTGTGCTAAAATAAAGATAGAAAACATTTATGGTTCCCAGGTATCTCATTTTTCCTATTTTAAAGCAGTGGTATAATATTAAAAAGCCTTTTCTGTCAACAGAAAACATTTATATGCAACATATAGCACCTTAAAACAGGCTGCCAAACCCAAATGCTGTTGTATGACGTGCTCAGGTTCATTTTCTAATCCAAGTCTGTGATTTTTCAAGTTGCCAAAGCTGCTAAGCATGGTCATAAAAACAATGCAATAGGAAAGCACAATTTAAACATTCCATGTTTCCAGCGATTCCTATTTCTTTCAATTAGGCTTCCATAGCAACAAAATTTGGTAGACTGCACTTTTTTTTTTTTTTTACAAAAAAAGCAACAATAAGCCAGTAAACTTTATTTTGGGAATTTTATTTTGGGGATTTGGGGAACTTTATTTTAAAAAGCAGCAGAACTCACCAAAGTTATAAACCAAGGACAAAGCTAATGAAGGAACATATAGATCAAAAAACATGTAATAAACTCTGACATATTAAACCAAAATCCTCCTTTATCCCCCAGGAGGCACAAATCATTCTGATGTGTATAGGTTCCTGCTCCCATATCAGGAAGCTTTCATAAAAAACCTGTTACGTTGGGGATACTCGGGACTCAAATTGTGCTGAGGTGATGGAAAGCAGGCAACCAACTGAAGTCACTGGATTGATATTCTGATCTGCCAGGGTTTTTTAAGGGTTCCCTTCCCTCCAGTGTTTTCTGTTGATCTGTTTTGGAAGAGTGACTCTTGTCTCTCGCTGTGCAGCTATTTTAGAAAACAGCAGTATTTGAACCCTGTATCTGAAGAAGGAAGCTTCGATTCTTGAAAGCTTATACTCTGAAAATCATGTTGGTCTCCAAGGGGCCAGTGGACTCAAATCAAGAAGCGCATATGTAGGCCTAAAACAGTAAGTCATGCCTTCATTGATATAACCTGCATACCACATTTTCCATTATCGATGCTGCAATGACACTAGATGTGTACAACTGTTTGGTCAATGCTAAGTCATAGTTCAAAGGTCCCAGCTGGACGTGCTACATCACTTTGGGTCTAGCTACAAAAAAGAGAGGTGCCCACTCAATGAATACAATGCTGGGGTGAAAACACACGAATGGGAAAAACACATATAGACAGAAAGTTTAACTATAGAAAGTCAAATCAGTGTATATTGGCTATAACAGAGCAAAGCATTCCTGTAAATCAAAGAGTCACAGTAACAATGAATAAGATAATGAAAAATAGTTTTTAATAAGAAGGTATCCAACAGGTATTACAAATACGGAGGTGCAGCAAAGTATCATTTAGGAAGACATCCCACAGGTAAGCTTCCAAATTAATATACAAAGGTAAGTATAATAAAGGTCTTTATATATTCATATTTCTTTGTGTTTTATTCCAGGTGGAGTAAGTGAGGAAGGGACGCCAACAGCAGATCCACATCGCCCGACATACAGCGCCGGCTTGAACCCGATGTTTCGTAGGAACAACATCTTCAGGGGCGAAGATTACTTCCACCATACAAAAGCCATACAGTTAATAATTTACAACACGATCAAGTCAAATAGTCAAAACCGACATCCTCACACACCTGAAGAGGTTGGGTCAGCTGGGTCAGCATGGAGGGAATTCGTAATGGTGAAAGATTTGCCTAGTATCCTAAAGGTATTTTTATCATTTTTAAGCCAACTAAACAGTTCATCTGCCTCAGATAAAGTGTTCAACTGGACTGTAACTAAAGCTGCCCTCAGACATCAAAATAAACCATTTTAGAAACACAGTTTAACAGTTCATTTTGACATGCAAATGCAGGAGACACAGCAACAAAGTATGTGTTGATGGATGCTAATTGAGGATTCTGAACCACAGCTTGTTAACCGTGGTTAGTACTAAAAGAGATTTCTCATTATGTCAATTTGCTCAGCTACTGATAGCCCTTGCTCAGGAAAAAAACTCCATTCACTTTCTATCAAACCCCTCCTCCAAGTGATAACTCTCCAAAGTAGAGCAATACAGCTGTAAGGTCTCCAGAGGGAAAATTTAAAAGCTTGTGGGTCAAAATATCTCAATACTCAGTTTGCTAACGTACGTAATTGAAGTTGTTCTGCTACAGTTAAAAGCAGTTCACAATTCACTTATACCATATCTTCCTTCCTGTAAAGAGAACTCCCCTTCGATCCACCCTTTAAATTTCAGGAGACAGGAAGTAACCTGGCAATGATCATGCATTTCTTCCAAGGCTTTTATTTTATTTTTTGGAGAAAATAGCTTGAGAGAATGCAGTCAAATGACAAGATAGAAAAGGGTGTGGCTGTAAAAGAGCTATTTTATTTAGAGTTCAAAAGTACAGACAATGCAGTAAAGTGGCTAAAAAGCTACAGGTAATGGAAGGAACCTTAGACTAGCAGCCAACAGATAGAGAAGGCAAGCAAGAGCCTACCTGGGATTTACTAATGAACTGTGTGATGTATATCTGATAGACTAACCTTTCCTCAGTTGCCCAAGCAAATATAAGTCCTATTTGCTGAACAAGATGGACGGGTATGCTGCTGCTTAGCATGTGAGCTGGGGATTGCTAACCTCCAATTTAGGTCTTCCAAACATTTTCAGTGAGTAAGAATGGAAGGTTGTTGTTAACTAACTAATAGCAACAGAAAAAAACCAGTTTGTGCACTCACTGACAAGAAGAAACAGAAGCTAGGGAGCATGACTGGCTGGGAAATACAAGTGGCTGATACTCAAATGTATGAAATCAAGAACTGGAATTACATCTAGCCATTTCAGCTCCAAAGGTCTGATAATTTCTAAATATGTGCTACAGATGGACTTTAAACGAGAACATTTGGCTGAATTTTCACTTAAAAGTTAATCAGCGTCAGATATTTAACACAGTATTAACATGAAGAGAGGAAGAATGAACAATATGGGGAAGTAACAGCTTAAAACATTTTGAAACCATATACTTGAATAGCAGAGGCTGATGACATTTATCATATGAAACCAAGAGAAATAATATCAGAAGCAGAATTAATATTCTCCTGGCTGCTATAAGTTAAAACAGAAAACACATGAGAAAAAGAAGCTAGAGGAGGTACAAAGGGACTTAACAAATTTAAGGTACTGAATATGACATTGAAAGCCCTTAATGGACTAGAACCAACATACCTGCGGGACCACCTCTCACCATATGTTCCCCAGAGGGCACTTCGTTCTGCTGATAAACACCTTCTGGTGATCCCTGGCCCCAAGGATGTTCACCTCGCCTCAACCAGGGCCTGGTAGAACTCTCTCTCTCTCCATCGAGACTAGGGTCCTGTGGGACTTGTTACAGTTCTGCCAGGCTTACGGTGGTGGTTGAGGCATGGGCAAACTGCCCGGTTGGCCTCTTTGCTGCGGCCTTTGGTCCGCTTGTTTTACATTAGGTGACCTGCCTGCCCTGTCTCCATGATACTGGTGTGTGGGATGTATTATGGTGAACCATCTCATGCTGTATTTTAGATTGTGGTTTTTACTTTTGTATTGGAACTATGAAATTATGTTATTTTATCTTTTACTGTGTATTGCTGTTTTAATTTCTTGTATTCCTGTATAATGTTGTAGCCTGCCCTGAGCCCACTTGCTGGGAGGATGGGCAAGAAATCCAATTTGTTATAAATTCATATGAATTTATAACATATTTGCCTGTTCACTATGATATTCTGCTAATAGGCTCTCCTAGAACCAATTTATGAAATAAGAAGGGTAGTGTGACTAGAGCTAGACTCTCAGGGATGGCAACATGGTTATAAAATTCATTCCCACTTCCTTACTTTGCATGGAAGCACCAAATAAATAAACCTTTGTTTTTAAATTGGTTTCAGTTAAGCTTCTGTTACATGTTGGCTATAAATACTGGTTACCCTCTAGATATGCCTCCTTGAACCATTTTTTTTTAATAAAAAAATTTATTGGTGAGTATACCTTTCAGATTTAATACATACATTCACTTAATATCTAATTAACCCTATCCCCCACCCTTTTCCTCCCCCCTCCCTATCGACTTCCAACAGCTTTCCAACCCTTAACCCCTCTTATTACTTAATGAATTCCCTTACTCTAAGCACATTCTAATTTTTTTTCCAGATAGCCATGGGCACTCGAATCTCATCCCTGCAAAGCCTGAGAGACAGCTCATACGGCCAAACACAGCCCTCCTGCGTAGCAGACCCAGGCTTTATAAATAGCCATGTGCTGCGCAACAAAGTTTCACTTTCTGCTCGCGGGTGGAGTGGGACAGAGGCGAGCTCTCGCTTGCCGCTTTTGGAGAGAGAAAGCGCGCGCGCGAGAGAGAGGGAGCTTTAGCTTTGGGCTTCAGCAGATAGGGAATTAGGGAATAGGGAGCTATCTCCTCTGGTTCCAGGGCTGCCGCCTAGATCTGGGGCCAAGCTCGGTGGGCACCTCAGCTGAGGGCTCAGGTCTGGGAGGGAGTGTTGCAGCTGGGGTTGGGCTCTATTCCTATTCTCTCTCTCTGCTTCCAGGGCTGCCGTCTAGCTCTGGGGCCAAGCTCAGTGGGCGGTGGGCGGCCTGATTCCCCCCGCTATCAGGGGACTGCACCTGAAGTGCCCCCCGCCCCCCGGGGGCTCACCGCTGCCTCCACGGGCCTGCTGGGCCCGGCAGCCACCATCCTCCTCACCCACCATTCCTTTAGCGCTGGAAACCGCGGGGCGCCCTCCCACGTCGGCCTTCCCGATTCCCGATTCTGTATCGAAAACGGGGCTTGATCGGTGAGGTTTGGGTACCTGGGTTCGGCACCGCCGCGGAATCACGATCAGCTAAATCGGAATTAATTTTTGGATCGTACCCATGTCTACTCAAAAGCCACAACTGAAAGTAAAGCAAGTTAAATCAAAGCAGTTTGCCCTTCTTTAGACCAGCAGCTTGCAAGCACTCTCTCTCTCTCTCTCTCACACACATACACACACACACACTCACTCAAGAGCCACGACTGAAAATAAAGCAAATTAAATCAAAGCAGTTTGCCCTTCTTTAGACCAGCAGCCCTGCTTGCAAGCACTCTCTCTCTCCCTCTCCCTCCCTCTCTCTCACTCACTCAAGAGCCACGACTGAAAGTAAAGCAAGTTAAATCAAAGCAGTTTGCCCTTCTTTAGATCAGCAGCCCTGATTGCAAGCACTCTCTCTCTCTCCCTCTCTCTCTCCCTCACTCAAGAGCCACAACTGAAAGTAAAGCAAGTTAAATCAAAGCAGCTTACTCTTCTTTAGCAAGCCAGCCCCAGCAGCCTTGCTGCTGCCTCCGCTTCCTGCTGCTAAAGAGACAGGCAGCAGGGAGGCAGCCTTGAGGAAAAGGAATCACATGGGCAGGGCCAAAACCCATGTGATCTCTGCTCAGAGCTACTGGAATGCCGTTGCAGGCGTTCCCCCTCCAAATGAGCCCTGGACCTAGCGATCGGCGACTTGGCTCGTGTGCCCACAGAGAGGGCTCTACGTGCCACCTGTGGCACGCGTGCCATAGGTTCGCCATCGCTGCTATAGGGTCTCACACTTCCCCCCAATGTTTCAATGGCTTCCTCATACTTTTAAAAAAGTTTTTTAAATTGCTATTCTCCTTGGCTTTCCCTTACAAGTGTGTGTCTCCCCCCCCCTGCATGTTTTATGTTACTGTTTAGATTGTAAGCCTGAAAGCAGAGTCTTGTTTTGATAATTTTGTTAATTTTGTAGATATGGCATGTTTAGGTACTTAATAAACTAACCATAATAACAATTTTCTTGTATAAACAGCAAATTCTTATCCCTGGTCTTTCTGGAGAGCTTGATCCTTTGCACTGACAATAAAGAACAGAACCTAGTCCTTTGGCATTAAATCCTTGCAAAATAAAAATGAGTGAAGACAGTAACTAGTTGAAAATAAATTTTCTGTCCACACATGATTAGACAGCTTGCCTGTTTTCCATTTCACTCAAAATAAATCCCATTATTTGCAAGCGTACATGTTTTATTTCATCACATGCAAGGCATTACACGGCTGTGGAAACTGCAAAGCTGGATAACAGTATACAGTAACTTTCCTTTTATGGAACCCATAATGTAACACGCCTATGAACTGAGCTCATAAAATCTACAGATTCAGTAAATTCTAACAGAGGTTACGATTCCCCTGTTAATAAAGTCTTCATGGGAATAAACAAGACTATGCTAGAACTGAGTTTTATAACACGAGGGCATTTTGTTTTCAAAAACTACCAGGCCAACTATGCGATGAGTCAAACTATTTCAATTGATCTAACCAAGCACCAGACTAAAAAAATAAATAGGATCAACACTAAATCCAGAATGAGTACTCACGTGCATCTCTACAAGATGCATCAGTTCTGGCTGGACATTAGGAAATACCTCCTAGAGTCCTTTTGGCTTAATCTATAGTTCCTACAGTAACAATTACTGAAATGTGTTAAATCACACTCTGAATTAGCCATCCCATGCGAATAATCTCAATTTAGAGAAAAATGACCTATGTGGATCTTATTCAAGCAGGAGCTCAATGCAACAAATACCTGAATATCTAGCTGGGTAGACTGAAAGAGTGTTACCAAAACTGGGCACCAAAATGGAAATCTATCATAAAGAAAAAGCTTTTAAAAATAAAATATTATTCATGTCTTTTAATACTAAAACCATTTTTCCTGATCTTAATTTTCAGGATTCTATCACTCTAAACTTGAAGCATGATAACTTAAGTATTACCATAATGGCCATCAGGTCAGGTCATATGATTAAAACCGGCATAAAGCCTACTGTCGATGCATCTCAGATGCATTATTCTTAGGCTAAACACAGCCAAGAGGAGCCAGCAATCCCTGTGTGGTTAAACATCACTAAAGAATAAGGCATTGTTTTTGTCCTTTCCCTGAACTACAGGATTGCTGTTAGTTTCTTTAAAAACTCTACTAAATCCTTTGCTCTGTCAGACCACAAAGTTTATTCCCTAACTAGCTGACTATTTTGACGACCATGATTTCTAAGTTTTTCCCCCAAACTGCAAATGACATTATACTGCACTCCCTCCCTTTTTGGAATCATTCTTCCTATTTATGTTTGCATTATCTTAGATAATCAAATCTCTTTCTTCATTTATCTGAGTGGTTTTGAGTTTCATCCAAGACATTCAAACAAGTAAAATGATAAAGCAGTGAATACTGTTTCCATGACATTTCAAATGCATGGAAGAGCAGTGATTGAGGTCTAGATGATCATGAATCTGTTTTATCAAAGCAAGGGTTAGAAATATCAGTTCATAGAAGTATGACTGAATGATCAAGTGATTATTGGTTTTTAAATCATAGTTCTTCTCTCTTAATATACTCCAGCTGGACACCACTGGTATCAACAAACATCTTTCCAAGCACTTAAAGATCCTGCTAAAAAAATCTTAAAGGGTACTTTCCAGCTACATGTGGAAATTATCATGTTGCAAAGTAAAGACTCAACTGGCTTGTTGGTTTAAGTCAGAGAGAAGAATATGCAGAGCTCAAAGCTAAAGAATACAAAAACAAAACAGAGCAAAATGGTGGTATGGTCATGCAGGAGAGGTTTTGTTCATGTCAGTTATGCCAGTGGAAGATTTAAGAGGCTAAACAAGCAGAGTTGAAGCAGAGGACCCATACCAAGTCACAACCAATGTATCATATTTAGTGTAAAATTTAGAGGCAAGAATATTCCTCACCCACATGCCATACAAAACTACCAATGAGGTTCACAGCAACAGCAGTGAAAGCATTTATAGGACCGCACCTTTTAACCTTCCTGGGCTATTATACTTTTTTCAAGGTATGTCACAGATAGGAAAATTACAGAGGTAGCATAGGCACCTCCAGCCTTGCAGGAACAGAAAAAGGGGACAACCCTACTTATGTGTGTTACTGGTAGAACTCATGCGGCCTCTAATCTTGCTCAATAGAAGCTGTGCCTGTGTCAGCTGTGATTCTCTTTTTCTTATGGTTACTAGTTAGGAACCCATTCCCTGTTCTTCAGGTTCACTGACTTGCTGATGTGATACACGTTCTGGGATGAGAGTGTTGGTTTCCCCCCACTGGACTGGGGCTCTTCATTACTGCCCTGAATCTTGTTGCTTACAACGAACAAGGTGGGGCTCACCTGAACTCAGCTCAGCATCCAACAGCACAGTGTCTCTGACTCCCTCCTCATGCTGCTGTGCTTATAAATCAAGCAGTTTTAATGCCATGATTGGGGAGGGGGGATTGATATCAAGGTCTCCTTGGAAAGAGAGAAACAGGTTACAGTACTCAGCTGCAGAGAAGGTATAGCTGGATGAAGTAAAATATAAAGTTGTCCTGGGGCATAATTGGCAGCTACTCCAGCCTAAGTCCCTTGGAGGACTCCATTTAGCATTGTACCATTATGAGATAGTTTCTTGAATACTGTTAGACTACAGTACTGTCTCCAGCATTAGGATGGAGAGCAGAAAGGTCAGAATACTACTTCTGAAATGAAACAAGAGTCCAGTGACATCTTGGAGACTAACAAAATGTATTCCAGCATAAGCTTTTGTGACTGGATTCCTTTTTTGGTCTTATGGACTAATACAGCAACGCATCTGAAATGATCATATATCTTTCAGAGTACTTGAACTAGTAAATATACAGCCCCCTGAAAGGGATAGCTATCTGTGGACTCTCCTGAAGTTATTTTGCTTCTTACAAAGCTTTGATCAGTTTCATTTATTCATATTGGCCAAAGATCATTCAAAATAACCATACATTTGAAGAAACTACTGTGCTTTCAATAAAATAGTGTTACACAGACAAAGGGTTTTATTGTGGACCTAATATAGTTGCATAGTTGGAATTTTGAGATAGTTGATTTTTGGTTAATGGGATTTCTACAGAATCGCCTTTCAAAAGGCAAACTTAATGGAGATATCCAATATTTTTAGAGAGTTTAGTTTTTCAAATCTGGCAAACAAAAGTATCTCCTCTTACCTCTGACAATCAAATACTTAGCGGCCCTGTACAATGAATGGTATTAACAGTTACTTTTTACAGCAAACCAGTGACAAACTATTAAACATATTTATTAGTCTATGCCCAGCCTTCTTTTGTCTAGACCAGCTTCTGTAATTGTATATAACCATTCATTTCAGTCACCTTATTTCCATGGTTACATTTTTAGCATATAGACATGTGTTTTTCTTTAAGCTACTGGCAGTTTTGACATTCTGCTAGACTGCAAAAATTAGAAACCACACATTAATACTTCTATTATATATCCCCTAAAGAGTATGTGCAAACTACTGCTTTTAGAATAAATCAAACACGGCTTGAACAAAATATAAGGGGGACATTCACTGCTTTACAGGAATTTGACACACGCAAGAACTGCAATAACTGGATGTCAAGAGGGGCCCGCTCAAGCTGTGCTGAAAGACTGTGATTTGCAATCCACTGTGGCAGACAACCTGGCTTAGACTGAACTCAAGACAAACCATGTTTTGTTCGAGTCATAGCTTATACCATGGTTTTAGCACCTAAACTATAAAGCAACCCCTCAGTTAGAACCGTTTGATTAATTTGTTCTCTGGTTAGTACTCCCGTCTGTAAGTCCACAGGTTGAATCCAGTGATGCACAACTGGAAAAAGTAATCTACTTCTACAAGCTCCACCTGCAGAAGAGACTGTGCAAGATCGTGTATTTGGATTTGGAGTTGAAAGTAAGCTGTGCAGTGGCTAAGTTTGCGGATGACACTAAATTGTTCAGGGTGGTGAGAACCAGGGAGGATTGTGAGGTACTCCAAAGGGATCTGTCAAGGCTGGGCGAGGGGGCATCAACGTGGCAAATGAGGTTCAACGTGGCCAAGTGCAAAGTAATGCACATTGGGGCCAAAAATCCCAAATATAAATACACAATGATGGGGTCCAAACTGGCGGAGACTGACCAAGAGAGAGATCTTGGAGTCATGGTGGATAACTCACTAAAAATGTCGATACCATGTGCAACGGCAATAAAAAAGGCCAATGGTATGCTGGGGATTATTAGGAAGAGAATTGAAAACAAATCGGCTAGTATCATAATCCCCCTGTATAAATCAATGGTACGGCCCCATTTGGAATACTGTGTACAATTCTGGTCACCACACCTCAAAAAAGATATTATAGCACTGGAAAAAGTGCAGAAAACGGCAACTAGAATGATTAAAGGGATGGAACACTTCCCTTATGAAGAAAGGTCAAAGCGCTTGGGGCTCTTTAGCTTGGAGAAACGACGACTGTGGGGTGACATGATAGGGGTTTACAAGATTATGCATGAGATAGAGAAGGTAGAGAAAGAAGTATTTTTCTCCCTTTCTCACAATACAAGAACTCATGGGCACTCAATGAAATTGCTGAGCAGTCAGGTTAGAATGGATAAAAGGAAGTACTTCTTCACCCAAAGGGTGATTAACATGTGGAATTCACTGCCTCAGGAGGTGGTGGCAGCTTCAAACACAGACAGCTTCAAGAAGGGATTGGATAAACATATGGAGCAGAGGTCCATCAGTGGCTATTAGCCACAAGGTATAGATGGAACTCTCTGTCTAGGGCAGTGATGCTCTGTATTCTTGGTGTTTGGGGGACAATCAGTGGGAGGGCTTCTGTGTCCCTTCCCCACTGGCAGACCTCCTGAGGACACCTGTTTTTTGGCCACTGTGTGACACAGAGTGTTGGACTGGATGGGCCATTGGCCTGATCCAACATGGCTTCTCTTATGTTCTTATATTCCTGTTTATCCACAAAGTCAACATTAGCTGTTTCCACTTGGAATGCATCTGGGACTTGAGATACTTCCGACCTATCATTATGTCCTTTATCCTGGTCCAGGACACAGGAGAGCTCTGTGAAGCAAAGAAACTCATGAGCAAAGAAACTCCAGTGCTTTATTTAATAGTCTCAAGGACAACAATCTCTACTCTCTCAAAGAAAACAAAACACTGCATGAATCTGCTGTTGGTCAAATCCATACCCTGCTTCTGAGAGCGGATAATATGCATTTGCATTTTTTTTTATATATCCCACTTTTCTACTCAGATGGGAACTCAAAGTGGCTTGGAACATCGTTCTCCACTCCTTCACTTTCCCACAACAATGACCTTGTGAGATAGGATAGGCTGAGAGTTTTTGATATCCCGATATCCCCTCGCGAGCCTCCATTGCTCGCGAGGGAGGGGTATGAACCTGAGTCTCTCAGGATAATCTGCCATTCTATCCATTATGCTACTGCTGGTTGGCACAAGGGCACAACAAAGGCATAAATTCATCTGCTATAGATGATTCACTTCCACTTTTCCCTATTTACTGATTTGAATATCCACATAAGTAGCTGGGCATTAGTGCTATCTTGAGAACATGACATGATTGTGAGTAACCAGGTTACACTATCAAATTTCTTTAATTTCCCTTTCTACTTTAATAACACAAATATATATGGTTTGCTCCACTATCTACAACCTCAAAAAAGTACCTAAATGAATAATTAGTGATCCACTTCCATATTTACTCCTATTCTTCTTCTTACTACCCTCTGAATGGTGTTTTTTATGCTATTGAAAAATTAGGAGCTGCCAGTTTCTATATATGTGCAGTACTACGGTCGAGCATCATGTTGTTTTAAAATGTGTAGTCATACAACAAAAATATAAAGGAATGCATATATGATGTTTCCTTGTCCTTAAACCACAGAAATGGTACCAGAGGTATTTTTAAAATTCCAAAACTAACTTAAGTAGTTTGTTTACATTAGAGGGGAAAGGTCAGGTGAAGTCAGAGGTTGAAAATTTCTGAGGTAAAATTCAGAACATGTACAGACTGCACTTCTTATCCTCTTCGCTGTTACTTGCTTGTTTTGAGGCTTTGGTTCCCTTGTTCTTCCCCTAGTATACTTTCAGTATTATCTTTCTCTTCTGAGGTTAGGAAGGCTGGTACCCACTTTCTAATACCCTAAGCCCCCTCTCCTACACACCAGTTTTTTCTTTCAGTTGGTAACTGAATCTGAAGGTGTCCACAGGCACTTTTCAACCACACCTGACCAGGGATCTCTCCACTTTCCAGAGCTACCTCCCTGTTTGGGTAGAGAAAATCTCCTCTTCTTAGAAGTTCTATCCCTTTCTTTGCCCATTTGGGGGTCTGCACCTACTTCCTAAACCTCCTTGCCAACATTCCCAGTTCTCCTGCCAGTGTTGAAACTACTCTCTGTGAGGACTCTGTCTCTCAACTCCTTCACTCTGGATCCCTCTCTGCTAAGACTGAAAAAAGACTCTCCTCTTTCCAGCCCAGACTACCTAATCCAAAGCCTTGGAGAAGCCTGCCATTCAAAGCTCTCTGATTCTGACAGCCAAGCTACAAGTGATGCCTGACACAGGTTGGACACTTGTCAGCTTCCCTCAAGTTTTGATGGGAAATGTAGGCATCCTGGTCTTGCAGCTGTAATGGAGAGCCAAGCTGTAAAACCAGGATGCCTACATTTCCCATCAAAACTTGAGGTAAGCTGACAAGTGTCCAACCTGTGTAAGGCGTCACTTGTAGCTTGGCTCTGAGAGGGATTGATCCTTAATAGTCCTGCAAATGAGTGTGTACAGTCCTTCCAGACTTCTTTAAAACATGCAGACCATCACCGCATATCTCAGACAACCCTTTGTTTTTAGAATATGCCACGTGGCCACAAAACAGGGGAAGTGAAAACATACGAAAAGCATTAATGTATATATTACTTCTTGTCAGTAACATGTTCAGATTGGAGAACATGACAAGCATGCAAAAGAATATAGTGCCACACTGAGCTAAGTTTACTGACAGTGGAATCAGACAATGGCAAACTACACAACAATCTGCCAAGTGCTTACCAACACTATGATTTGCCTTAATCCTGGTTAAGATCCCTAGTGGGGGAGGAAGGTTAGCAACATCTTTGTGTTCGCTAAATGGGATCTGGGCTGAGCTTTGGCTCCTCTGCTGCAGGTATTTAGTTCTTGGTCTTCACCTTGCAGCCAGGTCCTGTGTAAACCAGCCCAGTGGATACATGACCAGCTCAGAAACAAGTTCTGCTGCATTTTGTTTTTGTTTCTTTAAATTACATTTTTTGTTTCTTTGTAAGTTGCCTTGTTTCCAGTAGGGAGAAAAGTGGAAACTAAACAAATTAATAAGATCCTAAAGTAAGCTCTGCCCCTGGAGGCTGTATATGAAAAATATGAGACAGACCTACTTGCTACTTAGCAAACAATGAATCTTGACAAGCAACAGGGAAACTGCATTCACCAGTTTGTTTGGCACTGCTATAATGCTTAACCAAGGTTAACACAAACCACAGTTTACCAACTTACTTTAAATCCTGATCTGCAGTCAATTTTAACCATGATCTAAGAATTCAGAAATAATGCTTAACTATGCTTAAGAAAAACAAAGCATAGTTATGTCTGCATAGGGTCAACGTGTGGTAACTGCAAAGAGGTCTGCAACTTCTGGATTCATGATTATACCAGCATAACTGCACCTCTTGACAAAATAAGGTAAGAGGGGAAAAGTGACTTAACAGGAAACTATTAATTTCTAAACCACCTAAACAAAAAGCTATAATAGAAAGATATGATATAAAAGGCACATATAAGCCTTGGTCACAAAATAACAAAGAGTCACATATATGATACAACCACAGAGGCAGCAAATACAATTTTCTCCTGTTTAAACAAACAACTGTGATTAGCTTTTCCTTAATCACTTCCCTCCCCCTCTTGATTTCATTTCATAAATAAGCCATTACAGGGTCATCATTCTTTTTCCCAAATGCTTTTAAGGCTTATCTTGAAAAAAAAACACCTTAGATCTTTTTGAGACTAAAGTTTTAGAGTAGCCAACTTATTAACAGCGATGTGGGTGGAAAAATTTCTCAAGCTTTATTTTTCTACAAAAAGGTTTTGATTTCTAATTGTTTTTTTAAAAAACAGGAAACAATCAATGGATAAAATTACCAATACAATCGAGCCTGGGAGTTTTAAAGGTGTAATGATATTTTTGTGGATCAGCTGCAATCAGTGTTTGGGATAAGAGACAGCCCTCAGTTGGTTTCATTCTTTTCGTGTTGGCAGAAAGCAAGAAGCTTCCATAGCAAAGGCAGAATCACCTAGTTAAGAGCTGGTGAGTGAAGAGTTTCAAGAGTCTATTTTATCTCCAGTGATCTTTAACCTGTATGTAATACTTTTGGCCAAGATCATCTGCAGTTTAGGAGCAGATTGTCACCCATATGCAGATAACAGCCAGCTTTATATCTCATCATCTAAGCCTCTGGAAGCAGCTTTGAAGGCTAGTCTTAAGGCTGCGGTCAAATAGACTGAAGCATAATCTAGACATGATGGAGCTGATGCTGGTTGGGAAGGAAAAAAGTTTGGCTGATATTGATCTACCAGCCTTAGATGGGGTTAATCTCTCATTAACAGATCAAGTTAAAAACTTTGGGATGCTTTTGAACCCAAGCTCGTTAATCAATAAACATTTTGGTGCTGTTACTACTGTAATGTGCTCTATCTGTGCCTTTGAGGAAGTGTTCAAAGCCTCAATTTGAACAAAATGCAGTGGCGAGACTTAATGTGCTCAGAATATAAAACTCCACTACTGCATCAACTGCACTGGTTACCTAATTGCTTCTGAGTATAATGTAAAGAACTGGTTCTTACCTTTAAAGCCCTTCATGGCCTGGCCTCATACTGATCAAATTACATCTCTAGTATTCTTCCATGCACGAGGCAGGAAGGCAGAAAACTAATTTCTTCCTCTCCTGTCTGGTGTATGAGATGCCCCTTCCTCAGTTTAGGTGACTCCCCTTAGCAGTAAGCAACACTCCAGCTGTCATCATCCAGTTAATTATGGAAAGGAAGCATAGAAGGCTAGAAAAGTAGAAGAACAGGAAAGATAAGCAGTAGGAGAAGAGAAGAACAAAGGACTAGGAAGGCAAGATGTCCTCCTCAGAGGAGAAGGACCCTTCATGGTAAATATTCAATTATTCGTTCTCCCTCTGAGTCAGAGGACATCTTGGGTGTTTCCAAAGCAGTTGTCACTTTCTGAGTGGGATGTCCTCTTTGTCCTGGATTACATGCTGCAAAACTCTCCTACTGAAGGCGGCATCAGCAGAGTCATATGTGTTTAATGTATAATGTTTCACAAAGGTCAGTACTGATGACCATGTGGACACCTTGAGGACCTCTTCTATGGATGCGTTCCTTTGGAAAGCTGCATTGGTAGCTGCGTTCCTGATGGCGTGAGCTGTAATTCCATTGGCAGTGTTCAAGTTAAGGGCCTTGCAGGCCTCTATATGATTTGGTTTTGGCACCTATGGTTGCTGATGATATTTTCTTTCCCACGTTTGGTGGTGAAATGTTGATAAAGAGAGAATCTGATCTCCTTATTTGCTCTGTTCTAATCAGGTAAGCTTTAAGAGTCCTTCTGCCACCAAGACTGTGGTTGGTAGAGAGGTCGACATCAGATGGAATCAAGAACCACGGTCTTCTTGGCCACCAGGGAGTGATCATCAGTACGTCTGCCTTCTGTTCCACAATTTTCCTTAATAGTTTGGGAATTACTGGGATGGGTGGAAATACATAAAGAAGACCTGTTGGCCATTGTGTCATAAGGACATCTGTCCCTTCTGCTTATTTATGGTAATATCTGGTCAGGAATCTTGGTAACTGGTGTTTGAGATGGGATGCGAATAATTCTAGTATTGGTTTTCCAAAGTGCTCTGAGATCACTAGAAATAGTTCCTTCTTGAGGGACCATTCTGCTTGTTGTATTGTCTGTCTACTCAGCCAGTCCACTTGGGTATTGGCAACACCCTTGATGTATGTGTTTGTCTAGTGTTGATGCTAGATGTATTTCGGCCCAAGTGATTATCTTGATCACCTCCTTGTTCATTTGTGAGGATCTGGTACCACCTTGTTTGCTTAGATAGGTTTTTGCCAAAATATTTTCTAGGCCGTCCTTGTTGTCTATCTAATTGGAGACGTGGATAACAGCCAGATGGATCGCTCTTGTCTCCAGGACACTGATAGGAAGTCAGGTGTCCCTGTGTTGGGTGTCCAGTGTCACTCACCAACCTGTTATGCTGGCATCTGTAAAGATCTGGTGAATGTGAGTGATCAGGACTGGAGCCTCTTGCCTTGTAGAAGATTGGCTTCTCTGGTCCACCATCGCAAGATTTTCTTGAACTTCATGGGACCGGACTGGATATGTCCAACATCTTCATTATGTGGTATTGGATAGGTTGGAGAAATGATTGTAATGCCCAAGAATGTAGACCCCAATGTATGGCCTCATTGTTCACCAGTAGAAGGTCCATTGATTTGGCCAGAGTTTGGAGTGAGGAAGTCTTGTTCCTTAACACTGTCTCAGCTGTTTTATTTTCTTGACCTTTTCCGGAGTGAGGAATAGGCAGCATTCTTTGGTATCTACCATCATCCCCAAGTGTTATAATCTCTGGGAAGGATGGAACGCTTGTTTAGGTTTATCAAGAAGCTGTGTTGCTGGAGGTATTTCATAGCGAACAGAGTGTCTTGCTGAGACTTTTCCTTCGAGCTGGATCATATCAGAATATCCTCTAGATACAGGTGGATATGGATCCCTCCCTCTCTCAGCCAAACTACGGGGTTGATGAGAATTTGGGGCTGTGGCCAGACCAAAGGGCTTGGCCCTGAATTACAGGTGGAAATTGTTTATGCAGAACCTCAGGTATCATCGATGTGTCGAAATAATCAGTTTATGAAGGTGAGGTCTATGTACAAAAGAAACTCTCTGGGTTGTAGGCCCTCTTAGATTGAGCATAACTTTTCCATGCGGAAGTGTTTTAATTTTATGAAACTATTTAGAAATCTGAGGTCCAGAATTGCTCTCCAGACCTCGTTCTTCTTGGGAACTGTAAAGAAAAGTGAGTAGACTCCTAGGTATCTCTCTTTGAGGGGGACTGGTTCTACCACCTGGATATCTAAGAGATGCTAGAGGGCTCTTTGAGTGATGGTTCATCTCTGAGGATTCTTGCAAAGAGGGGAATTCACAAAGCGGTCTGGTGGATAGGAGTAAAACTTTATTGCGTATCCCTGCAAAACTACCTCAAGGTTCCAGACATCTGCCTCTGATTCAACCAAAGCTCATTGAAAGAGAAGTAGTCATCCTCCCACCAGGCTCCCCTGTGAGTCAGGATTTGGAGACCTTGTTGTCAAGGTCATGCCTCTCCCCTTGGTTCGACAGGTGTCTGTTTGACCATGGGTTAAATGATCCTTTTCCCAAATGGTTGTCTGGAGAAACTCCAGGAGGATTGTTTGGAGTCTGGTTACTGATGGGCAGCCAATGAAGTGATTGTAGAATGGGAGTGGTATGCATGCTCCATCTAGTCCCTGATAGTAAACGAGCTGCAGGGTTCTGCACCAGTTGGAGTCTCCAAGTCATCTTTGAGGGAAGACCTATGTAGAACGCATAACAGTAGTCTAGTCTTGATGTTACTGTGGTATAAATCCAGGAGACCAGATAAGCCGTATCAAGGTAAGGGGCCATCTACCAGACTAGTCTGAGTTAGGAGAACGCCTTTTTTGCAGCTGCATTTACTTGCTTCTCTAGCAGCAATGCTGGGTCTAGTATAACCTCTAGGCTCTTAACTGAGTCAGCTGGGGTCAACTGAATCCCTTCAAAGGTCAGAAGCAAAGTGACTTTCAGGATCTCTGCTTTTCCAACCAGTATCACTTCTGTCTTGTTTGGGTTCCGTTTCAATTTGTTGCTTTCAGCCAGTTGACAACAGCTATCAAGCAGTGACTCAGTACCTCTACTGCATCACCAGGGGATAATGAGATATAGAGGTGACTATCATCTGAATATTGATGGCATCCAATTCCATAGCTACAAATGAGTTCTCCTAAAGGCTTTACATAGAGGCTGAATAATATGGGAGATAAGAATGTGCCTTATGGAACACCTCAAGAGATAAATCACACATTGAAGATAGATGCGTCTCCAGTAGCAACCCTTTGAGTCCATTCTATGAGAAATAATTTAAAATAGTCCAAGGCAAATCCCTAGATACCTATTTCTGCCTCCAAATACCTCAACCAGATGGTGTGGTGTACTGTGTCGAAAGCTGCAGATAGATCCCGGAGGAACAACAATGAAGCATGGCCTTTGTCTACATTCATGCAGAGGTCATCAACTAGAGCTGCCAGAGTCGTCTTCATCTCATAGCCTGGTCTACAACCATTCTGAAAAGTGTTCAAAGCACAGGAGTTTTCCAAGATGGCCTGGAGTTATTTCTTCCATTTAGAGAGGAAATTAAACCTTGCACCATGAGACAGGAGGCCTGTAAATAAGAATGTTAGCTTTGTTTTTTTTATTTGACCTGAATAGTAAATTAGGTGAGTTAATAAGTTGACATGTATTTTTGATATTATTCCTCGTCCCTGATTAACAGATCAGTAAACACATATGGACTGTTTCACACCATTCCTAAGGATAATCAACTGAAAAACATTAATTGATGAAAAATATTTTTATCTTATTTTATCTACTTAGAGTCATGGCAGCTACCAAAGTAGCAAGAACTGCAATTCTCCCTCTGGGTTGGAGGGCATCTTGGGTGATTCCCACTGTCCAATCAGGGTTGCAGGAAACGAATTTCTTCCTCTTTCCTGTCTGGCACATGAGACGCCCCTTCCTCAATTCTGTTCCTGCCTCCAGAAGAGCAGTTCAGCAGCAGATCGCTCCGCTACTTCTAGCACCTTTAGGTAGCTCTTCACTTTATTTCTCTTCTTTTTCAATATTCTTCCTCTATCTACATTCCTACTTTTTTCTTTTACTATTTCTTTGCTCCTGGAACCATTCAGACACTTATCTCAAGCACTGTCTCCATTATGGAATCCAGGGACTCAGAAGACAGCTTTATGAATGACTGGGAGGAATGTCTCACGTCAGCCCTTCGGTGGCGGGAGTTGACAAAACTGGTACTGACATACCTTTATGATTTATTCAAGCCCCCAGCATCATTCCAGCCTTAGAGCCATACAAGACCACTAAGAGGCCCCATCTCTCTGAGTGTGCCAAAATCTTTGTGACAGCTAATGACGTGCTGACCAACCTCCCAACAGGGGGAAACATGGCAGCTCTTTTCTCCCAAGAGCAGAGCCTGCTTCCACCTCCAGATGCTTCTCACCAGATGGGTAAAATACCTGATGACTTTAATTTACTGGTCTCTACCAATTTCTTTGCCCTATTGCGCCAAACAATGAGAGAGAAGATAGTTTCTGTCTGACCAAAATCTCAGCTGCTAATGGCAGGGCCTCCACTTCCTCCTCGCCCCCTGCTGACCCCAAGATCTAAGGATGGACAACAACACTTCGAAGGTCAATGGCCTACCAAAGTTGCTCAAAAGTGACCTCTGAGCAAAAGGAATAATAGGAGCCACCTTTGGGCAGGGGATTAATCCTCAGACAGTGAGGACAAAGAAGAGTGCAACTTCCTCTCTGAAGAGAATGATGAGGAGATCACTATTCCAGAACAATCAGCCCATCTATTCAGGTTTGAGGATTATCAGTATCTACTCTCTAAGATGCTTTCGGCCTTAGAATTACAACAATCCTCCACTGAGGAAGAGGACCCCAAAGTGAGCAATCCTAATGCCAGACCTAGGGAGTTCTTCCCTAGAGCAGATACCCCCGAAAAGATCTTCTTTTTCCCAGAGTTCTTTAAAAGGCAACTTAAGGCCGAGTGAGCTGTGCCTTTGGCCAATAAACAATTTCCTAATGCAGTTAAGAAATGTTATGCATTAACAACATTTGCTAATGAGTTATTGCAGGTGCAGAGATTTGATGCCCCGGTGGCTGCACAGCAGTCCACGGGTTTTCTGTCAGAGGATGGCCAGGGATCGGTCAAAGATAACCTGGACAAAAAAGCAGAGGCAGCACTGAAGAGGCCTCATGAAGCCACAGCTATGGCTATCAAGGCTACCACCACCATATCCATTGTGTCCAGACAAAGCATCAGTGGCGTGGATCTGGAAACTGATGCAACTGCTCCTGGGAAACAACAAGTGCCTCCTGGAAGGAGCCAACAGAATCCTTAAGGCTAGCACCTTCACAACAGATGCTATGCTGGACGCTCTTACCTTCTCCTCTAGGGCCAGGGCCTCAGTGGCAGTAGCGAGAAGACTTCTGTGGTTGAGGGCATGGCCAGCCGACCTAGAGTCAAAATTCATAGTTATAGCTTACCCCTTTCAAGGAGACAAGCTGTTTGGTGACACACTAGAGAAGATCTTAGTGGAAACCAAGGGCAAAAAGAAGGAGCTCCCCAAAACTCTAAAAAGGTCTGAGAGGAGATCCTTTGGATTTCAGCCAAATCACACACTATTTAAGGCAATGGATAATTTTCCTATTCTAATTTTTTTCTAGAAAACCAGCATTGCTGCTTATTTACTTCACTTATTTGTTCAGGAAAATTTAAACTGGCACAGCTATTATACGGGACTTTGTCAAGGCCACCCTCCTCATGCTTTGTTCCTTTGGAACAGGCGCAAACTAAATTTTTGAGAGCTGCCCTTCAATTGCCTTGTTGTGTTTCCAGAGCTTTTTTTCAGAACTCTGTTGACGTGATTTATCTGAATTTCAGTAAAGCTTTTGATAGGGTCCCCCATGACATTCTGATGGGCAGGAACGTGGTGGAATGGAGTTTCGGAACCTCTTGAAAATGGTCACACGGCTGGTGGCCCCGCCCCCTGATCTCCAGACAGAGGGAAGTTTAGATTGCCCTCCGCGCCATGGCACGGAGGGCAATCTAAACTCCCTTCTGTCTGGAGATCAGGGGGTGGGGCCACGACCCATGTGATCATTGTCTCCAAGGGCAACCCACTGAGTTCCACCACCTCTTTTCCCAGAAAAAAAGCCTTGTGTGTTTCAAATGCCAACTTATGTCTGGAAACTGGTATGGTAAAAGTAGAGGCTTGGGTGTGCCTAGCCTCGTTCAATCTTTGGCTAAAGTTTAAATCCTTGGGGTTTTAAAGATAGCTATGAATCTGTATGGCTAAAGGCAGTCAAAATTAAGTTAAAGAAATTGGATTTTTCTCCTCATTCTGTGTTGGAGCTGGGATACGAACAGGCAAAACAAACTCTAAAACAAAGGATGCTGGATATTGAGCAGCAGATGAACTTAAAAAGGTCACCAACCTTTTAATCTGTGGATAGCTCTAGATACGTAGTTTCTCCAGCCACCTGTTTATCTCGACTGGAGATACCTAGTCATAGGAAGGCATTTTCACCGGCAAGAATTCAAGCTCTCCCTTGGCAGTTCTGGAGGGGCATTACAAAAAGGTTTGGATGGAAGATAGGCTATGTCCCTGCAGTCCTGGGGAGACTGAATCTATAGAACATGTTTTATTACATTACCCCTTTTAACAAGTTTCTTCCCTATAATTAGAAGATACCCTGGTCATTCAGAATTAGTGTATACTAGAACGTTGTTAATGGATGGAAACTCAATGGTTACAGCATGTAAGGCGAAGATTTTTGCGGCAGTTTATAAAATTCTCCAGTTAAGGAAGGTATAAAAATACTTGATGAAATGCCAACATTGTATTTCTTAGTTTTGTATCCTATAACCATTTTTACCTTGGAGCTCCTGAATATATGAATGTCGTTACATTTTATGCTAGTCGAGGGCCGCTTTAATAAAGATTGATTGAAACTGGCATTTCCTTTTTTTTAAAAAAAACCCTAACATCTTTACACCACAAGATATGACATGTCCAAGTTCTAAAGAGGGGGAGAAATTCATCTCCTGGTCAAAACTTTAAAAGGTTAACTTAGGGAAGAACCGAAGAAAAAAAGTTTAAGTTTAAACACTGTCTGCCACTTAACAAGACAGGGCAAGGAATTTTAACACAAAATCACCATCTCACACATACATGCACTACCCCTTCTTGAACAGGCTGTGATAAATGACATCATTTTGGGAATATGTTATACTTTTGCTGTGGTGGAGAGCGCACTCAAGTCATAGGTGACTTATGGGTGGCAACTCCTGGAGGGGTTTTCATGGCAAGAGACTAACAGAGGTGGTTTGCCATTGCCTTCCTCTGCAGCCCTGGTCTTCGTTGGAGGTCTCCCATCCAATTACTAACTAAGGCTCATCCTGCTTAGCTTCTGAGATCTAATGAGATCAGGCTCACCTAGACCATCCTGGTTCAGGGCCCCTGTTAGGTATTTTATTGGAAAACTACAAATGTAGGCATTAGTAACTTCCAGTGTTCACCTGAAGTAATACATTGCTATACTGAAGCACGTACTGAAGATCATATGCGGGAACATAAGGAAACATAAGGTTTCAACAACTGGGGTTGGAGGGGGTCAGTGGAGAGAAGGTGCAACCTGTGCCAAGAACACTCTGATCTGCTACCAGTTTGTACTGCAACAGGGCAAGAGGTGAAGCTTTATAAGTCTTTTAACCATGGCTTTGAATGAACAGGAAATAAATATAAAGTGTCCATTAGTTTGCAATGATCTAAGAAAAGCCAGGGCCTAGAGGAGTAAAAAGCCCATCAACATTCCCCTGTGTCAACCTCTTTAATAACTGTCAGTAGATTTACTCTCCCAGGATTAGCTTTGCAGCATCATTCACTACTGTTTGTTCAAAAGCATGGCTGAAAGATTCGGCCATTTGTTTACCAAAAAAGAAATCCTCCCAGCATTAACAGCTTGAAGATAGCATCTACTACAGCAAAACAGGCCTTGAGCCTTAATTACCAGGAGTGTTTGTTCCTGCTTTCAACCTTATTTGTTCTTAGGGTTCTCTATCACTGTCTTGGAATTATTTAACAACCAATGTTCAAATGAGCATCCCGAAAATATTTTCCAACCCTCAATATCCTGGGTTACATCAGAAAGATGAAAGTAACCATCAACAGAACACTGGTAAAAATTAGCTTAAGCCCCTGATGTTTAAAGTCTAATACAAAAGTACAGCTAGTTTTTTTCACTTGTTCAGCTGCTGCAGCTGTAGTTGTGTACACACCACAACACCTTAATGCAGAAAAAAATGGGTAATCTTAGGCCAAAATCATTAAGTGGCTGGGCTCATGAAATAATTTCCAGTTAAGCATTGTATTTTGTTAGCAGAATCGCAAAGTGTTTTATACTGAATCAGATAATTGGCCAATTGGCCAATACTGGACTGATAGTGGCTTTTTCAAAATTTCAGACAGAGGTCTACCCCAACCACAACATGCCTCTTCACACATTACAGAGTGTACACATTAGATCCAGGGTCTCCACGCTATGTCAAACATGGTCACACATGTGTTACAGGTTCTCCTCAACTCCTGCACTCATTTAGATCACAACCAGTGGTACACACAAGAAGGGATTTCAGCCTTTTCCCCTGTTCTGTTTTCCAAACCTGAAACAGTCCCAGGGGGCACTATTGGGGAAACCCATGTATTTTGGGGAAATTCATGTATTTCAAGCCAATCTGGGTACACCATAATGTGTATAAATGCCACTGGGTCCAAGATCCTATAACTGAAGATGCCAGAGACTTTGCTTTTTTTTTTTACTAAGAGTTATATATAATAAAAAAGACAAAACATTCAGACACAAAAAGTAATCAACCAACCAAAAAAACCCACAGTTAACAAACAAAAATAACCAACCAAGTAAAAAGAGAAAGAAAATAAAAAAAGAAAAGTAAAAAAGAAAAAAGAAACTATATAAACTAAAAGAAGGCTTTTGATATTCAGTGCAACAAATATTAATATTTTCAATTTCTCTTACTCATGTTAAAAATAAAAGCTCTTTTTTTAATGTCTCAATTCCTTAGTCAAGATGTCAGAGACTTTACTAGTGCTTTCTGCATATTCCACAGTTGCCAATTAACAGACCCAAGGGCCCTCCCTGACAAGACATTCATGCATACTTCACCCAAAATCCCATTAAAAATTACCATATTTTATGTGAAAGAGTCTGCACTTAGTCTGCAGCAACTGTTCAAATTACTACAAAAGAGTGAACACAAAAAATAGAAATGTCATATAGCAGTCTTCCAGAATAAAAACATTAAGTTCAGTAACCATTTTCTATTTACAGATGAACGCAATTACAGTGTGGTAAAAACTTCTAGCCTGCCTCTGAAAATAATTAGAAGGTCCTTATAAGACCACAACGATGAGCATCAGGAAAATTTTATGTGATATTATTTAATTGCATTAGATTGTCAGAAACGTTTGTTTTTAGATGAGGAGAACTTGCTAACCTAGCTGCTACATCTTGCTGTATGGTCATTATTTGGAAAATCTAAAGTAGAATTCGCTTGTCATCAAAAAAGGTCAAGGACTCAAGAACAGATGTGGAGGTGGTGTTGCTGTAGTCTATCATGATTATATCTCCCTGGCTTGATTCCCTGTCCAGGACTCTGCTGGTTTTGAGAATGTTGTCACCGTGAGACAGGATTGTGATTCGGTTGGTGTACTGTCCATGCTGTTGCCCAACTATCTCCATGTCTGAGCTGACAGAGGGTGTTTAGGACTCCTAGGCTGCTGGTTTAGGAGGATTTCAACATCCATGCTGAGGCTACCTTGTTGGGAGCATCTCAATATTTCATGGTCTCTATGACAATCATGGGCCTATATCAAGTAATAACAGGTTCTGCACATTATGCAGGTCAATTCTTGATCTGATGTTCTGCTCTGGGCAGGAAGAAAGTGATCTGAAGGTTGGGAGATTGAAGACTGTCCCCTTGTCATGGATATATCACTACTTGGTGGAGAGTTTAGACTTACAGGAGTACCAAGACTTGGCAGGGACTGGAGACTGATTAAGATGAACTGCTGGTGTAGCTTAATAGAATCAACTGTTTTTCAGATGTCATTAGGGGATTTTCCTGTTGATGTAGTTGGTGTTGCTGTCAATACTATGGTTGACTTCAGGAGTGGAAATGACCCACTCAATTGACACAACTGCTCTCTGGCACCCTGTCTCAGGTCTAAGAGCCAAGGCAACCCTTTGGTTTAATGAGAAGCCCCAGATGATGAAATGACAAAGGAAATGGCTAGAGCAATAGCTGAGAAAGACTCTGGAGGATTAATCTGACAAGGCACAGCTAGAGCTCATTTTAAAACCTCCTCTGTGGCAGCAATGTCAGCGAAGAAAGAGTATTTCTCCACCACCACTGCATTTGCACAGTGAAGACCTGCAGAACTCTTCTAGGTCCTCGGGGGGCTACTGGTCTCCAACCAACAGAAGAGGGACTGCTCCGCCACCCACTACAATAATTTTTCTAAGCATTTTGTAGAAAAAATTCTCACACTGATTTTAACTTGGACTCTACAAGGTGTCGATTTGTTCAGTTGTGGGGGATATTTATTTATTTTATTACATTTCTAGACCGCCTTCCCTGTCAGACAGGCTCAGGGTGGTGTAACAACATCCAATTTTTACATAAAGTTTAAAAACAATAAAAACATTATAAAAACATTAAAACACTATTCCATATATAATTAAAATTTCTCAATTGGCAGATATAAATATTAAAATACAGCATTTTAGACGCAGGACTTGGCACTTGCATCGTGCCCTGCATCACACTTATGAGCTCCTGCATGGGTGGTGGATAGTCTTCAGTGGTATGGCCAGCGAGAGGACAGCCTAGCCCCCACCAAATGCCTGGCGGAACATCTCTGTCTTACAGGCCTGGCTGGTCCAGTCTGACAATGCGGACAGGATTTTTGGATGACTCTTGCCCCTCTGGATTGTTTAAATCTTCAAAGATGACAGACTGAATCTGGGGGACAGAAAATGCCTCCCTGAGAGACAGGGTGGTCAACACTTCCTTGAAGTAGACAGTGGGGCAGCCACTGCTAAACAAACCTACTCTGGCCTCAGGACAGTTGAATAATTATCATCCAGTCTCAAATGTACCATTCTTGGGCAAGGTGATTAAAAGAGCAGTAGCTGGGGCAACTTCATGGATTTCTGAATGAAGTGGATTTTTTGCATTCATTCCAATCAGGTTTCTGGCCTGGTCATGGGACTGACATAGCCTTGAGTTCTCTAATGGATGACCTGTACAGGGAGACAGACAAGGGAAGTTCAACCCTGTTAATCTTCCTGGACATCTCAGTGGCTTTTGATAATATCAATGATGGTATCTTGGTCATGGTATTCTTCTGGACCACCTTTTGGGGATGGGGACTGAGTATGGTGCTGGGGGACTGCTGTTCTACCCCTTTGATCTATGGGGTCCTGCAATGTTCCATCTTGTCTCTCATGCTTTTCAGCATCTATTTAAAGCTACTTGCAGAGGCCATCCAGAGATTTGGGCTGAGTTCCCAAAAATATGCAGGTGACATTCAGCTCTATCTCACACTTTGAGCAGATCCCAGGGAGGCTGTGAAAACTATGAACAGGTGCCTGGAAGCAACTTTGAAAAGGATGAGGACTAACAAACTGACACTTAATCCTGAAAAAATGAAGGTGCTACTGGTGGGGGGAAAGTTTGACACAGGAAATGGGATATCTTCTGTTCTAGATGGGGGTGCACACTCCCTAAATTAGGAGGTTCATAGCTTGGAAGTGCTGCTGGACCCAGGCCTCCTGCTGGATAAAAAAGTGGCAGTGGTGGCCAGGAGTTCCTTTTGCCAGTTTTGGATGGTGAGCCAGCTGTGGCCCTTCCTGGGCAGGAAAGAACATGTCATGTTGGGACATGCCCTGGTAACATTTAGATTAGATTACTGCAATGCACTCTTTGTAAGGCTGCCCTTGAAGACTGAGGGGAAGCTACAGTTTGTAAAGAATGCTGCAGCCACATTGTTGACCAGAGTGGATTGTAGAGACCGTATCACTCCAGCCTTGTTCCATCTGTATTGGCTCCCAATTTATTTCTGGGCACAATTCAATGAGCTGATACTGACCTTTAATGCCCCATATGCCTTAGAGTCAATATAACTTAAGAAGTGCCATCTCCTATATGAACCTATCAATCCACTCTGGTCATCTTCAGAGGCCCTGTTTTGGATAATGCTCCCACCAGTTTAGGTTAGACGGGAGGCAACCCAATAAAGGGTCTTCTTGGTTATGACGCCAAAACGTTGGAACTCCCTCCCCAGGGAGATTCATCTGTCTTCCTCAATTATTGTCTTTCCCTAGCAGAAGAAGACTTTTTGTTTCTTTTGGCCCTCCTCTCTGTTTTTCTTGCTGTGTCTTTGTGTTAATATGTTTTTTACTGAATTACTGTATAAATTATTTAAACCCGTTTTAATGATCAAATGTTTTAATGTTTTTATGTTCACCACCTTGGGAGCTCTTTTGGTAGAAAGGCGGCAAACATTTTTGTGTTTCATCTACTTTGCAGCACTTTGAATGCCAACTTTGCCAGGAAAGTATATCAGTGCTTTGAAAATGAAGGTGTAGCTTATATTATTATGACTGAGGGTAATTTATTTATTTATTTATTTATTTGACCTACATACCATCTCTCTACCATATTTAATGCTCAAGATGGTTTACAATCAGCTCTCTTCAAGCCTAAACTGATTAGGGAATGAAAAGTCAATAGATCTAATACATAACTGAGACCAAAGCTCAACTCCAGTCCAAATATATGCAGAAACGAAGAAAGAAAGAACATGATGAAAAAATAAAATAAGCTATCTATTAATCAAGTAATGTTAAAAGATACCCAAACATACATACATTCAAGTTCACACATACAAAATGGATAAGGATATGGAAATGGCTAAATCTGGTTTCTGTCATGGGACTGAAATGTCCAAGATGCGACAGTTATTTTAAAGCATATGCAGTATATTATTCTGAACTGTTAAAACTGTTGGCTAGAAAGAAAGTGGAAGAAATTCATTTTTAAATATAAGCATTCCTTGTTCAAGTGTTGGACATTCTTTTGTCTGCATTCTTGCCTTTTATTGTTTTTGGCCATCCCTTCACAGAGTGCACATAGCTTCATTCGTAGTGATTCAAAGCAAGACAATATTCTACTTCCCATTGTTTCATGTTTTAAAACAGAAATGTGTACTTTCATGCCTGAAATTTTAGTTCAACAAAAGGAAGGTTATGTATTTTTTATTTTTATTTGTCTGGAGAAATTGTCTTTTTACAACACAGGAGGAAAGGGGAGGGAACGGAAAGAAAAACTTTTGGGGGGGGGAGACAAACAATGAAACTTTGGCCCCGCTAGGGATGCTTGGTCTCCCACTTCAGCAGCAGAACTCCCAACCCTTGATGGCCTTTCCCACCACCGCACAGCTTAACCGCTGAGCAGCAGGCAAAAATGGGGAATGAATGGTGGCGAATGGCAATTGTTAGTGACACAATGATGTCATTTCTAGAGCTACCTGATGGTATGTCCTCACATTACCAGTAACATCAATGTGTCATCAGGGAAGAGGATCCCTGTCGATGTTGGAATATAATTAAACATTTGTTTGATAAACAGATGAAAATAACATAACTCATGTGCTTTCAAATAACCCTTTCACCGTGGACATTTCAGTCCTATGATAGGAACCAGATCTAGTCAATTCAATACAATATACTGTGTGAGGAGGCTATGTGGGTGTGTGCGTGTATACATTCAATGCTGTCTCCCCTTCCCCTCAAAATATTAGCAGTGCAATTCTCAGCAGAGCTGCACCATTATAAGCCCATTAACTTCAGTGGACTTCGAAGGGTATCACTCTGTTTAGGATTGCACTGGCAGACTAATAGAAACAGTGAAATGGTACATCGTCTAACACACTCTGGTTACTAAGGCCAATAAAGTCTTTCAGTATCAAGAGTTAAAGGAATCACTGAAGTCTAGATCAAAAACATCCTTCTTCAAAAATCGTTGTCTGGGGAGAAATAGCTCTCGGTTTACAATGTGTAGCTTTGCTTCACATAAGCAGATCTGTCAGTAGAGATGTAAATAACTTAACAGCCACCGCTTACAAAGGACCAGTAAGGTTTTGTGCCTTGTGTCTAAAAGACACACCAAGAGAGCTTAAGTCCACAAACAAATCCTCACAGAACTGGTCTGTCTGTTGGGCCCACCCAAGAAAGTAAACAGATGTACTTCTGCAGATTTCAAACTCAACTAGAAATTTAAGATTGAAAAACAGGAAAGAGCAACAAAATGCAGAAAGATTTGATCTGCCCTGCTCTCTTTCATTCCCTCAAGAAGTTCTGTCAGAGCTAGAAGTGAACTCACTGAGTAATTTTTTCATGTGTTAAATAATGTACAAGCTATGAAGTATGCAGTATCAAACTACGTATTTCCATATTTCATAAAGTGACTGTTTACTGTCTTGCCAACCTCAAATAGCCTCCTAGAGTTCCCAACTGCCCTGCTGGGGAAAGCATTCATGTTGCCTGTATGTTTCCTCCAATACTGGAAATAATAGCTAGGGGCGGATATATGTTCAGAACAATGGTGTGTAGGGGGAAATTTACCCACTTCACTTGTCGCAGCCTCAATCCAACCCATCTCCATTTGCTACTTAAAATAAAACATACAGTGAAGATTCATGGGGTGGATCTTCAGAGTCTTATGTGGTTCTACGTCTCTGATCTATGATTATGGAAAATTATCCGTAAATCTCAAAATGACAAATTAGTTGATGTTTCATAGTCAATGGTTTGAAATCAGGGGTAAGGTAGACAAGTTGCAGAGGACAACAAACTATTTTGTAAAGGTAAGACTAAATTGGACTACAAAAGGACTTCTCCAAACTGGCTCAACCGGCAATAACATGGCAGATCAGGGTTTATGTTAGTAAGCGTAAAGCAATGCACAATGAGACCAAAAAATCTTAAATTCACATATATTGGGTCTGAATGAGACATGAGAAAAGGGATCTTGGAGTGAATACCTCAATAAAAATACTTACTCAGCATGCAGTAGTGATGAAAGAGATAAATTCCATAGTGTCAGGCATCTTAGTTATGTTCATAGAGTTCATCTGTCCAACAGTCCTGTTACCAGAACTGCTCTTATTTGAATGGGGAATTAGCTAGCAGTCCGGAACTAAATTTAGTGCGGATCTTAACCACTGTATACCGGGGTCCCTCTCCAGACGCTCATGCAATAAAGAGGAAGACTAAATAACAATAAAACGTGTTTTACTAAGTAATGTGGCGTATGCCTGAGATAGCACACACATACAAGGTTACACACAAGAGCTAGGAAACGCAGAGTAGGAAAATAGAGCCGGTTGCATTAGCGGGGTAGCTCACTTGAGAGCGATGAAGTTGGGTATACTCACAATCCCGACGTGGAGCAAAGACGTAGCAGCGAGATGAGATGGACTAATGCCTGCACTAGATCCAATATAGAGTGACAGCAAGGAGTCTGGATGTGAATGGCACGCGCACCATGTGGCCTGGGAGGCCAGCTTAAATACCCCCAAACGTACCCTGGGGCTAGTGCTGTTCCCAGTGGTTCTCACAGGTTAAACAAAGGTTTTAATGGCTTCACAACTACCCTAGATGGGCCACTTTAGGAATCTGATTATATTATTGTGACACCTTGGGAAGAGGGGACAAAGGAGGGAGGGGGAGATCCGGGTGTGTCAAATGGATGTTCCCGCAAACTGGGCTTGTTCTGATGTCATCATCTCTGGAATGCGGAGGCTGCTTTGAGATGCATTCCCTAAGTGCTTGGGATGGCCGGCACTTAGCTTCCATTCTGGGGCGGCTGTTAAGATATGCAGAGTGGAGTGAGGTTCGCTGCTGCGGACGTGGTCTGCTCGCCTCTCCGAAATGGCTTCTCTCAGCAGGCTGTTCAGGCTGGTCTTCTGGCTGCCTGGGAACATGGCTGCCGGCTGGGCATGACTGGGGCTTGCTAGCAGGCTGCCCGGTAGCGAGGGCAAGCTTGGTGACTGGCCCACGGGAGGCTCCCGGCAGGAACTGACCAGGGGTTGCCTGGCTAGGCTCGCTGAGGGCTTTCCCTGGCTGGCCCCATGCTGCTAACAGCATGGCTCTGGGCTCAGGTGAGGCAGACATCCATGGAGGCAGAAAACAGTATAAACAACATAGTCCATAGCAGTGGCAGGAACAGCCCGGTGTAGGTAATCCGTAGCAAAGAGTGTAGGCAGGAAACAGACACGTGTAGTAGAGTCCAGACACCCAGGAAAGTCAGGATACAGGCATGGGCAATGCTGCCCAGAAAGAGAGTCTTTAGTGTAACTTTAAACAGCAACGCAGGAAACTGACACAGTTCATTGCAGGCCTTAGAACAGGAGAGGGGGGCTCCTTGGCAACAGTCCCTGCACCTCTAACTCTTCTAGGCTTTGCGATACAGTGATAAGTTTTAAATATACAATATAACAGTACAATTATGGCTATAAAATTGTACAAATTCATGGAGGATAGATCCATCAGTGGCTACTAGCCACAGTTACTAAAGGGAACCTCCATGTTACAGGCAGAAAATCTCTGAACACCAGAGATAGGAGGCAACATCTGAGAAAGGCCTTGGCCTCTATGCCCTACTATTGGCCCTCCATAATAATCGGTTGGCCACTGTGTGTGCCCAGATGCTAGACTGAATGAACTACTGATTTGACCCAGCAGGGATCTTCTTATGTTTTTAATGTACTATGGAATTCAAGGCAAGAAAAATAGTGTATTATCAGAATAAAAGTATCTAATTATTGTACTATGATACAATAAAATTATTCAAGGGAAGGCCAAAGCTACCTGCTTTGTTCATGATTATTTTAAAAAAAAATCATAGCTGACTGAAGTAACATAACAGCATAAAACATTGCCACATATTTTGTATCATCCCCTATTGCATCTTCAGAATTCCTCAGTAAAGTTTCTCAGTAATTTGACCAGGGTTCATTCACACAAGTTTTTGCAGTATTTACAATATCCAAACTAGATTTGCTATATTCGCTGGAATCACTTTATTCATCATCACTATAGCAGTAAACAGCTGATCGTTAGATTATATATAGCAGAGATACCCAACATTTTGAGCCTGCAGGCACCTTTACAATTCTGATGCAGGGTGGTGGACACAATCACAAAATAGTTCCTGTAAAAGGAGGAGCCTACCACAAAATGGCTGCCACAAGAGGCAGAGCTGAACATAAAATGTGAGGGTATACAAAAATGTCATAGTAAATAACTAACATACCAGGCAGAAACTCTGTTTAACAGGATGCCTTTTAAAATGAAAATATTGTTATTAAATATTTTCTTGCATACACACAGTTTATCTTCAGCCACACAGTAAAGATCCATGTGCTGTGTTGGCAGCTGTTGCCAAAGAAACATTTTTAACAATCTGCACTGCCAATCTGAAGACCTGCCGGCCAAATGCCCCATCTGCCCTCACCCACTTTCTAAAGACACTTGGTAGGTGCCAGGAAAGGTGTCAATGGGCACCATTGTACCCAATAGGGATTCCTGATATAGAGATAGCTGAGCCCCAAACTTATGCAAGAATCAGACTGTCTGATCATCCCCAATGAATTCATTTAACATGAATTCCTTTAAGAGTCAAAGTCTGAAATTTTATTAGGACAAATCATCCCCCATCTTTATTCAGATCAACATCCAAATGAAGTTTGCAAGACTAAATAGGAATCATTTCTGGCATTCAGAAGACCAATGTGTTAAACTCATTTCTAAATATAGGGAAAGTGTGGGAAAGATTTTATGTCAGTTGGAAATCCAGTTATGAATGGCAAACAATGGTACTTTTCAGAAGCAAAAAAGATACGTTTTTCTTGGCTACTATACAAATTTTTAAGATGTTAAACATATGCATCTAAAGAGGCATGTGTATTGCCTCATGTAGGTACATTACACGTGCTCCCACTCCACTGCTGGTCCACTGGAAATGACACTTTAAACCTTGAAAGGCAAATATCTTGGCGAAAGCACAAGGGTCTAGAATATCTAACACACCATTTTTCTAAACCTTACTGAAACTGTGCTTATCTTGGTCGTTTGCCCAGTTTCAGCAGAAACATGGTTTTATCCTAATGAACCTTCATTCGTCACACTAGAATTCTGCAATCATACAACTCTCATAACATGGTTCTACTGAAACCATGTATCTAGGCTTCATTTTTACTCCCTTCCCCTTTGCTTTGTCAACTATGCTGTAAATGAGATTTAAAAAGGATGAAAGGCACCAAGTAGAACCATGAATTCATTAAAAAGCGGTCTGCATGGTACTAGTCTCATCTGTGTAGTCACAATATTATACGAGACCAGAAAGAACAGACTCCCATAGGTGCGTTGCACAGAGACCTCAGAAAAAATAAGCCTTTGCTGCACAGAGCCACATCAGAATGTTGCTGCACAGCTATCCAGTTATTAGATAATGACATGTGGAGGCTTAAAAGCCTCACAGGGGAATTTCATTCTTTCTCCTGCTTGCCCGCTGCGCCAGTTTCTTATCGGGCAGCCCACCCACTAGCAGTATGATCTGCTGGGACTGAAGCCAGCCCCTCACCACCCTGGTGGTTGGTCTGGCTTCATGACCCGCACCACCATCCAAGCACTCAGCCAAGTGCTTGTTCATGGTAGCTCTCCAGGCCTGCTGCTACTTCTTCCTGCTGTGGAAAGTGGGCATTGGAAGGGGAAGAGTCAGATACCCATCAGGGACAGACCTGCAGTGCACATGAAGGAGCTGTAGGCAGGTGTATGATCACAGCCCAACACTGGCAGCAGCTGTTCACTGGCAGGCCTCAGAGAACATTGGCCAGGTAGAGTTCCATCTCATTGTAAGGAGCCCCATCCACCCCCGCACCCTCCAGCACTCTGTCCAGTCTCCCCTCTGCTACTCTAACCACCTACCTGTCCTCTGGCCCACCATTCTTCAAGGAGTGATGACAGCAGTGGGGAAGTGCCTGCCCCTCTACCACATACAGCATGGTGAGTGAATACTGCTGAGTGGCAGGGGAGTGTCGACTGCACAAGCACTGGTGATGGTCTGCTGTTTGGGGTGGGGGATTTAACCCCCTTACATTTTTTTCAAAGTTTTTTGATTTTTCTGCAACTCTAGGGGTCCCCCAAATTTGCAGAACTATCGGTTTTCCATCTCCATGGTCCTGATCCACAGAATTAGTATCCACATATAGGGCCATGTTGGCTATTAGATATTATGATTGCAAGTCATATAAGCAACAGGGTTGTCTCTCTGCAAGAGTGGTGTCTGTCACCTTTAGTACAAAGGACTAGAACTTGCTCAAACGTACAGTTTAAGGATTACTTAATTCATTTTCTTTCTGAAGCAGCAGTGCTATACCAGGCCAGCTCAGTTCAGAGTACTGAGTGCAGCCTGGGCCGCAGGAGAACCTTGTATCTCCTTTCCTTATAACCCTTTTACCAAGTTAAGGATTAGCCCTCCAGTAATTCTGTATCATGATATTCTTGAATAAGGAAATCAGTCCAAAGGCTCTTATATAGAAAGTGATACGTGTAAACTGTACTTTTCCAGCCTGAGTTCCATGATTGGAGGGAGGGTGGTTGGAATTGGGACTGGAGGTTGTGTCTGTGTGCATGCATGTTATTTTTCATTTCTCTTTGGCATCACTGCATTGCAGCACACAGTGCGGGGACTGAAACACCCACATTAACCTTCAGCCCTAGGACAACTTACAGCAGCTCAAAGGCTTCTTCTGGGCTCTCCATCTCCTATCAGGATCATGACTGAAGGAACTAGATACTGTAGTTCCCAACACTGGGAGTTCTTAGCCACAGCCTGGCAGGAGGAAAAGGAGCTCAGAGGCAAACAGGTAAGACTAAAGCTTAATGACGGCCAACTTCTCTGGCCATAGCAGAAGGAAATGGGTTTTGAGAGAGCCTCTGAGTTGTCTCCTTTCCACTACAAGAGTCACAGCTAACAAACAGGCACATTAATTCTCATTATAGGAAAGAAAAAAATTTGCTATGGAAGTCTAAGAATTACTTCATCAGGAAAACAAATGTGGGATATGAAGTTTTAAAGTGCTTTTGGCCTGGATGGTATATTTAAATTTATAGAAATGCGTAACACTTTCAGATCTCAAAAACCTGACTGTACAGATAAGTTCTCTGTAAGCTGTTTTCTCAGTAATGATAAGTGGAACAGTAGTTCTGAGTATAAAACAATGTGACAGGGCACAGATCTGCTGCATAGTTTCAGCATTCCAAATTGACTTCAGATGTGCAGTAAGGCATTGGTTATCAACGCAAACCTAAAGCCAATGTTCTAGAAGTCCATGGATATTTGAAGCATGAAGGGAAGCAAAAGTCACATAGAAGCCTGTTGGACAAAGGCTGAGTAGTAGCTTGGTGGTCTTCCCTGAGTCTGTGACTGAATAACTGGAGAAAGTTGCATTGTGAAGAAGACTCCAGGATCTTAGGTTATTTTCTGGTAAGCTTAAGTCACTGCTTAAAGCCAGAAATGTGAGGAGTTCTGGAGGGCAGTATAAAGTTTCTTGATTAATTCAGGCAGTTGGCTACTCCTGACAGAGATCACCCAGGGGAAATTGTTGTCTATATTAAAAGGACATTTTAATATTAAGTTGAATATGTTTTACCCAGAGTACTGGCATCTGAAGGCCAATGGATCTTGAGACATGCAAATACAAAGGCTCCCATTGGGATATTTTAGGAATAAAAATTTTGTTGCCACATGGTGTACAAAGTAACATTCACTAAGGAATCATCTTGTTATGGGCTTGAACTCCAGAAGAAAATTTTCAGGAATTGGTACATTGCTTTTATTTCTCTTGCAGGATCTTTAAGAAATCAAAGAGACTAAGGGCATGCAATTCAGCTCAGGATTCAGGAATACTGAATATATATCCCAAAAATACATGTTCAGAATTATTTGGCTGTATCTGGATATATCAAGCATATTCAGATATAATCAGATAAACTGGTATTTACATTACCAAATTATCCAGATACGTTTGGGAATATTAAAGGTCCCAGCAACTTGTCTCCCTCCCCAATCCTCTGCAGGCTCCCCAAGCTTCCCAGGCAACAGGATGAGGCAGCATTAGTGTATGTGTATGTGTCACTTAAACTGTGAAATAATCTGGCTTGCTAGACAGGATGTTGGGACCCTCTGGTTTGAATGTTGATTCTATTGGGATTGCAACACTGTCCCTCGCATCAGTTTGGTTCTGCTGAGATTCTTTGGTTTGACATTGGTTCTGCTGAGATTCTTTGGTTTGGCATTGATTCTGTTGGGCTTTGTTGGTTCAGCTTGTATTGGGATTGGATTTTGGCCAAGGCCCTGTGTGTTTGGTTAGTTTTTTTGCCCTGGAAAGTCTTGGAATTCCACCCACCCACCCCCCATAGAAAACAACGGGCAGTGGCCGGGGACACCTTGTTCAGGAGTCCATAGAATTCTTCTTGAAACAGGAAGGACTAGGTTCCCAGCTAGTGTGCTTGAAAAATGGCCCCCCTAGCCCCCTCTCCCCGATAGTTTACCCCATCAGGAATAATGGGCCAAACAGTATTTGGGATTCTGAATAAGCAGAATACTAAATCGGACCCAAATATCAAGAATAGCAAATATTTATGGAATTCCTGATATCCAGATCCAACACTGGTTGTCATTCTTTCTTTCTTGCTGCAAGCCCCTAAAAGAGACTGGCATTACTTCTGTGGTAGAAGCTTTGCCTCTCTGACTGGCAGCAGGACTTCCAGTTCAAATAAACAGAATACAGTTCATCTGTGCATGGTTTCTGGTGGCCATTTGAGTTGGACACCTCCTCTCCAATTTTTTCCTGAGGGGGTTCAAGTACAATGGATCTTTTGAGACCAATAGTCAACTGCAAGGTTCTTCTAGATACTAACACTGGGAAGTGAGAAAGAAGTTGGTGGTAGTACTTTCTCACAGCAAGAGACAGCTCAGCTCTTGGGAAAGGGGTGGCAAGAGACCCTGATGGACAAGAAGGAATATCTTATCAAATCAAATACCCACCTCAATTCCAAAAGCGGGTACCCTAGAGAAGCCCAACAATGATCTCAACTACTATGTATGTTGATATAGGAGAAGGCAGTCCTTCAGTCTAGCAAGTGAACAAGCACATGAAGTCCTGCTGTGGATGCCCCCATTACATGAAATGGCAACAGATCGTAGGTGGTGGCACCCTATTTATAGGATACATTCCAAGAGATGCTTGTTTGCCACCAACCTTAACATTCTTCAAACACGGGTAAAGATTGTGTCATACTCCTGAGTGTTTAGTGACCAATTCATGTTCTTGCTCCCTTTGTTTTGCTTTTTTAGGTCTTTGCCACTTTTACATGAATTATTATACATTATTCTGTATTGCAATGTTTTATTTTGACTAATAAGCTACTTTGCAATTTTTTATAATTTTTTTTAATTTCAATTTTATAGTCATTTTATAGACATAACTGAACACATAAATGCATTGACATATGTGAGCCAGCATAGGCCAAAGAGATCTACAAAATCTCACCCATCTATTGACATGAGTTTCCCTCAATAAAATGGGGGGGGGGGAATGACATTGGATAATTTTATTTGATCTATCTCAGCATGTTCTTTAAATCTGTTAAGAGAGGTAGAAGGTTGCCCCACATCCTCCATAATTACCTCAAGGGGTCTGTGGCAATCCTTGACTTATATCCTCCTCAAGGGTACAGAATAGGGATAGCAGAGGAATGTCCCATCTTCGGGGATATATGAGTGAGATGGTTCTGGGGAAATTAACTATGTAGCTAGTTTAGGACAAAGATCAATTCTCTCACAACGATTTGGGAGATACGGGTTCGGCATAGAAGTATGCAGCATGCAACCCATAAAGAAGACTCTTTTTCAGAGGACAATTTGAAGTCCCGCAGAAAGGTGGGTTGGCTAAGGATCAAGAGAAGCATGCTGCAAGTATACCTCCTCCATAAATCTAGTCTGGAATAAACTCTCAGAAAGTGAAAGGCAAGAATCACTTGCAAAATGCTGATGGAAATAGTTCACCACCATACCCGAAGGAATTGTGCACAGGTAAATTTTTAGGGAATGCATCCTGTCGTGCCTACCAACCACTCCCTAAATACAATTTCCTCTCTCAGTCATCTTCATGCAGACTGACCAAGCACAGAAACACATGCTACTTGGCTCCCATAATACCATAATTTGCTAGAGTATTTCTAGGTTTCTTCCCAAAAGAAAAAAACCAACATTCTTATTTCACTGTTCAACATCTATTATACTTTCTACCTTTCTCCACCCCCTTACCATTCTTTTTCTTCACCTCCTAGCTACTGAAGTATTCTTTTTCCTTCTGTAAATAATATGATTCTGAAATAATCTCACATTTTATGCTCCTGAACAAGGAAGAGAGCCTTCTGCTCCTCGAGAGACAAACTACTTTATCATACTGTCAACAGCTGAAATCTATTCTTCAAATGAACTTTAGATCCCAAAATGTAGAGCGAGTTTAGAAGTAAATCCTACTTCAAAAGCAAACAAACAAAAAACTGAGAACCTCTACACAATTCTGGGTTTCGCACTAATTTTTTGTTTTGTTTTGCTGTATGCATGGAGTTACTGTGTGGCTGAATCTACAAAAGGTTCATTAAAAGATCAAAAGCCCTTAATAAACAAAACTTTTACAAAAGGCTGAAATTGTTATTGCAATGCTAAAGGTAGAGGAATAAAAAGGGAATTCAAAAACATGTATATGAAGCTGCTTCAAATATCTTTTAATTGATTGATACATTTGGATTTAACAGAATCCATCTTCTTGTATTTGAAGAAATATACCTCATTGATTCCCAGTATGTTTCTAAGGACAATTCAGCATGCTGGCACAAACCTCTAAGATCTGAAATGGTCTGGGATCAAGGTATCTTAAGAACAGCAATATATACCTGCCATTTATATCAGAGGGCCTTCTGGAATGTCTCTGCCTTCAAAAGCAGGAGGCTAATGTAAACTGTAGCACTCCCTTCCTACTCAGATTCACCAGACACCTATGTATGTTTATTTATTTGCAAAATGTCTACCTCACTTCTCCATCACGGGCTTTTGAACAGGCTTCCAGATTTTAAAAAAGGCATTAAATCATCGATTCATAAAACATGAAATCATTAAACAAAAAAAATCAGACCAATCGACGGCATATGTTTTCAATTAAACAAGACTGTCTCACTGAAGGAGAGTGTCACTGGTTTTATCAATTCTGTTTTATGTTGGCTGTTGTTTTTAATTATTTTGAGTGTTAGCCACTTGGCTTTCAAATTAGAATAACAGGACAGAATTTTCTTCAGTAAATAAATTCAAGACAGCTCATTAACTCTATTCAAAACAACATATCCATAATTTTAAAAATGTATTTATTTAGTTTTTTAAGCAATACAATACCAAGTAACACATAAGCATACAAAGAAACCAGTCAACATCCATCCAGATATTAATAAAATTAGTACTGTCAAAAGCATAGTACAGTTATTTTGGAGGCATATCCAAACTTGCAGATAGATAGTAAGATTACTGATTGAGCAGTGCATCAAAATAATCTTTAGGTTTATCAAGTTGTTTAATATATTCATCTGTTGTCAAAAATTCCAAAACCTGATACCAAAGCTCAATAAATTGTGATTTATATTCTGGGTTCTCCGACTGTTTAATGTAATCTGTTAGCTTTGCTAATGAAAATGGTCCCAGATCCTTAATAGCCAATTTGAGATAGTTGGGCTTTGTTTATTCTTCCACGCAGCGGCAATAGCTGACTTGCCTACCACCAAGAGTTGGGCTATTAAAGATTTCCATATTTTTGGGATGGGAATATCATGCCAGTCATTCAGTAAGATTACTTCAGGCCTAAGCGGTAAGTGATAAGTTGTCATTTGTTTAATATAGGCAATCACATCTTGCCAGAATTGTTTCATGTGGATACATTCCCACCAACAGTGCAAATATGTTCCCCTGCTCCCACAACCTTTCCAGCACAGGGGTGACATAGAATGTGCCATGTACTGCAGCTTGGAAGGGGTTAAATACCAACTTGTCATCAGTTTTATAGACTGCAACTTAATACTCACTATATTGGGGTTAAATATATAATTACCCCATAGTCTTTGCCATTTTTCCACTGCTGTATCAATATTGCAATCTTTATTCCAAGCCTTTTGGTATGGAAGAATTTTATACTTTGAAACTGTAGACAGTATTTTATATATTATTATAGAAATAAAGCCCTTAGCATTACTATTACCTTTTTTATCAGTGTTTCAAAGTCAGTTAGAAGCTTTTTTGAAGGTATTACTATCTAACAGGTGCTTTATTTGTAGGTACTCAAACCAGGGTATTGTATCCTGTACTGTGTCCTCTAGTTTGACTTTCTTCATTAGTTGTTCGTTGCAAACTATGTCTATAATTTGATTCAAACTTCCTTTTCTCCAGCTTTTGAAAGCTTCCTTATTTTCTGCAGGTTGAAACCAACTCTGACCTGTGAAAATTGCTACAAGAGAGTTTGGGTGCACTAGTATTGACTTCTTTTTATCCCAAACCTGTAATATAGCCTTTATGAATGAGTTACTATCAAAATTTCTACCCCTATCAAATGGTTGGTTCCAAAAGGTTTCTGAGCAGCTTTTTGGGTACGTATATGTTTGCAATATATCTTTCCAGTCTTTCTGATTATTTGGGTCAAGCATTATCCATGAATTATTTAAGAGAGATGCTTCATAATATTTATGTAAATCTGGCATGCCCAGACCACCTTGTTTGGGTAGCTTTGTCACTATTAACTGGTTAATTCTTGCTTTTTTATTATTCCAAATAAAATTCACCAACTTATTTTGCCAATGTAGTAATAATTTTGGAGGAATGTAAATCAGCAGGACCCTGAAGTAGAACAAGAATTTAGGAAGCAAAAGAGATTTGACTATATTGATCCTTTCCAATAAAGTAAGGATTTCTTGAGCTAATGGCTTGATTGCAAACAGCAGGGGCGAAAGTGGACATCCTTGCCGCGTACCACGTAACATCACAATGTCTTTGGATCTTTGACCATTAATTTTTAGTTGTGATGTGGGATTGGCATAAATTGTATGTATCGCTTTTAAAAAGTTGTCCCCAATCCCATTTTGCTTAACTGTGTGTAAGTAATTTGGCTCTAAGCTGTTGAATGCTTTTTCTATATCAAGGGACAGAATTATAGCTTCATTCTGAGCTTTTTTGCCAAAATTTATGACATTCAAGGTCTTATATATGTTATCCACCATTTGCCTGTTGGCCATAAAGCCTGTCTGATCTTTAGGTATATAGGTGGTAATGAATGTTTTCAATCTGTTTGTTAACACTGCGGTAAAGATTTTAGCATCCTGGTTTAACAATGCAATTGGCCTGTAAGAAGCCGGGTTCGTAAGGTCTTTATCTTGTTTGGGGATTATAACAATGTCCGAATTAGCCCAAGACGGGGGTAACTTACCCTTGTTTAATATAAAATTACAGGTCTTCGTCAAGTGAGGTATTAAAAGATTGTAGTTTAACCACTATACCATGTTTCAATATGGTGATAGCTCAACAAATGATGTCAGTAGAAGCCACCATCCCCATCCTCCATATCACCTGGCAATGATTGGGGCCCCTAGCTCCTGTCACTTCTGCCCAGAGCAACTAACACTCTTCCCTCATCATTCTCCCAAGCATATTTAAACATAGTGTATGTCCAACATGCTTTCCAAATTTTTACAAAACTCTTGCAAGACTTCAAGAAGCCTTACTAGGCACATATACCCTGCTGAGCTGCATTTATGTTTCAACTCCTCAGTGATGGTTGTGAGGTAGGGATGGTAACAGTAGTAGAAGCTGCTGCCCCCCAAAATCCACCACTTACCTTCACCTTATCATAGATCTGTCCTTTTTTCATATGTGACGTCGCATATCCAGCTTCTTGCAGTTGAAACAGGAACTTTTTCCGCAGAAACCTCCCACGCCTTCTCTTTTAAAATATAAAGCCTATTCTCACCTGATAAGTATATTAGATGATATGCCCATGTAAGAAATATTAATAAATAATACAAATAAACAGTCCTGAACCTATGTTCCTGACAAGTAAAGTGATATCAGCGTAACAAAGACTAAACAGACTAGAATTTCCATGAACCTAGCTTTATAAAACAGCTTCCAGTAACCACTTTAAAGGTACAAAAGTCACAACACCCCCTCCCACCTGCCCTGACACAACACACACACACACACACACACACACACACACACACACACACACACACACACACACACACACAGAATGCCTGCAATTTTATTACTGCTCATCAGATCAGGCCTCATCAGACGCCAGTCAGGCCTCTGGAGAAAACAATCTGCCAAACTGAGAATTACAGTGTTAAACCTAAGTCTGACCCCAAAGAATAGGATATGATTAATAAATCTCAGGTACCATTAAACTGAGCTCATTTTTGTAATTCCTTTTGATCTCAGCTCTTCAGAGAAACAAGATCTTTACTGCTGTCATCCTCTGGCACTCCAAGAGAGGGCACACAAAAACTTGGACAAGTTTTATAACTGAGTACTAATATTCACTTTTGTTTTTTGCTATGGGCTTTTCTCAATAATAGAGATTACAACATAAATTAAGAGGTATACAAGCAGAAAATATTTTAGAAATATGCTGGTTCTTTTAGAGAATCGCAAAGTAAAAGTAAAAATGATATGCATGAATAAAATACATTCTACTTATCTGTAAAATCTGGGCAACTGCAATTTAGTGTTCTGAAATATATATCCGCATATAATAATATGCTCTATCATCACTCATGTTAGGCTTTGATTCCACCATAATAAATAAAACAATAAAGCAAGGAAAGTTGGAGAGTAGTAAAAACAAGTCAAGGAGAACTGTTACATCTTAAGTACTCCTGGGGACCCATTTGCATGCTTGGTGGTCCTGCCCTCGGGTCAATTTTTTTTTAAAGAAATGGATGAATTTCTTACGTCTCAGACTCCATAAGCTTCTCATCACAGGTTGTTCCTATTAAGATAGCAAGCTGGTCAAGGATCATAGCCATGCAGATGGATCAACAAATGACAAAGTGCCATTATGGATGGCAGTGTCAACCAACTCCGTGAGGAATTTAACCACAACTCACAGACATTACCTTGTTGAAAGCAGGAAGCAGTTTGTTCTGTGGACAGGAAATCTGAACTCCAAACAAACGTTGAACTACAAACTTTTGGCACAATCCTGCAGCACCACATACATTTGTAACAAAGAGTCAATAAGGAGGAAATAGTTCCCTTCTTTTTGGCTAAATTTTACACGTCTGTGATCGCCCTCTGTATTTACTACCAGGCCAAAACTTTTTTTAATCACAGGATATTAACTAAGTTTTTTTTGTTTTAAGCTGTTTTATGATCCACTTCCAGTCAGAGGTATGTTTTATGGATATTTTTAGGGTGTTCGATGGTTGTTTTATTCTGTTTTTATGCCCTGGATGTGTTTTTAATGGTTTGTTTTGTTTTATACTGATAGCCCAAATATCTGGGCTCTCCTCCAGAGTTCTGAAGCACTCCTTCTCATTGCAGACTCAGACAAATCCAATCAGCTAATCAGAGCCCATAGAATTCCACTGGATGGGAAGGAGTGGGCAAGCCTTAGCTTAAAAAGAAGGAGGTAAAAATTCCTTCCTCAGGGACTTGCAGATTAGTCAAGGTTTGGCTTTTTAGATGGGGAGGTAAGATTTAGGGGAGAAAGCTTATTTTTAGGTGATAAATAAGCACCCTTATAAAAACAAGTACCAAATCTACCTGAGCAACTTCTGAGAGCCAAGGACTTTGAGATGAAAGGAGAAAAGCTACAGCTTTGGGAAAACCTGTGTTTTGGTAACCAGGTCTAGTGAACCTAAGCTGAGGTAAACTTTCTGAGGAATGGAAGCAAGAATTTTTCCTCAGTATTTACTTCAGATGGACCCACTTATAAAGTATTCAGTCTCATGATAGAAAGGCAGTAACTGCTGGGTCATAGTGGAGAATCACTTTACCCTTTAAACTGAAACAGTCCTCATCTAACACTTATTTTGCTGAATACCTTGTTTTTTTTGTTAAATAAAATGAGTTGCCTTCACCTATGTTTTATCTGTCCAGTTGAATACATGGTCAAAATGGAACTAAATTTCTCTCATAAATATAACCAATATTGTTGTAACAACATCTGAATAAGAGTCTTGTAGGGGCATGCGGTTTACATGCTACCAATGCTTCATTATAAATTCATGTCACCTGTTTTCATGAATGTGGGCAGTTGATGATTCAAAGACAGAGAGGGTAGTGTAGGAGAGGAGTGGTTTAGGAATGGTTCCTGGCAACTACCAAGGACCCTGAGGCAGTTTAGTACAACATAATTCTAAACATAATAAAGCCTTGAACCTAGAGTACAGTTGCCTCAGAGCACTAGCTTAATCACCTTCTTCTTCTCCCATAACAGCCACAATAATATATGAAATTTTCCTTATCTTCTGATATAGCTTTTACTTGTCAGCCACCTCTAGCAGAACTCTGGAGAGGAAGCATATACGTTTCCTAAATAAAATAAATAATACTAAGGATGTTGCAGATTTTGCAAGAGCAGCAGCTGACATTTAAATCATGACTGAGGTACAGATTTAAAATGTAAGTCGAACCACTCATTAGATCACGTTGTGTTCTGTTCCAAGTTATAACTGTAATTATTCATTTATTTAAATTTATATGCTGCCTCTCCAGAGAACCTGCTCTGCACAGAACAAAGGGAAGCACTTCACAGGTATAAGTCATTAATTGTGAAAAGTTAATGTTTCTGTATATTGCAAACAGCAGACAGGGATTGGAGGCAGCTGTGGCACAGAGAAGGTAGCCATAGGAAGCCATGATCAAACATACTGAATCTATGTGATCACAGGCAAACTATGTGTATCAAATGTTCAACAATACTGATCACAACCTGCAGATTGGCTACAAGCCAACCTGATGAGTGATCAAGCATCCATGGTATTTGCATTACATGAAAGACAATGGAGGAAATAAAAGATACATACAAATGAGGATCACCCCATTCAATCAAAGAAAAAATAGAAGTGAAACAAATAGGTCCAGAACCAATGTTCTGGCTAATGGAAAAGTCCCAACAGGTTGCTTCAAACAAGTGTGTTGTTGTTTACAGCAAACAAACTCTGTATATAATAATGTCAGACAGTAAGTATTGGTTGAATACAGATGCAGTCTGGGAATTTAGTTTTGTATTTGCAAGTTAGTTCATCAGCCAACATCTTACTGTTTCATCCTTGGAAGAGATAACTTTCAGAAGTCAGATGGATGCCCAGAATCAAATCAAAAAAGTACATACACTTATTTCTAGGGGGACTTTTTAAATTCAGAGAAACATTCATATCATACCATCAGAACTGAAGAATTGGAATGTTTGGGTATGGTAATGAGGGATTCATGTAATTGAGCCACACCCAAAGCACCTCTGAATCTCTCAGACTTGGATTGTGTGAGACTCTAATCCTTCTAAAACACTTTTGATGAGGTTCTTAAAATTATATTTTACTTTTTAGATTTAAGTCAGATAGGATAAGGGACAATGACATCTTTGATATATTTCTGCTATCTCTGATATATGAAAGCATATTTCGTACTGGGACACAGAGTTGCATTTACCAGTAACTGTTGTTCATTGAGTGGTTACCAGTGCAAACATGGGTTCTACGCATGCACACAGGCCTGCTGCAGAAGGAAACTTCTAGAATTCTAAAGAATGCATAAGGCACTTCCAGACCCATCAAGCACCGGTTTTTCCCACCTCTATTCTGGTGCATGGGCGGAGGAGCACTTTCCCCTCCACTCTCGCTGCCATTGTGGAGAGCTCAGTCAGTACGTCAAAAAACAAACGAGAGCTCACAACCGGGCAAGAGAGAGAAATGTGTGACTGCACTGGCAGACCCAAATGGGTGACTAACAAGTTAACTTGCCCCCCAAAGAATAGTGGGGTGTACCAATACAATGACTGCAGCACTGCTTTTCCCACAGGTGCAGCTTTTGTCAACTCAAAATCTAATGCATAGTAAGCCAAAAATGTCATAGAGGAAGACCATATAGCTATCTTGCAAATGGCTTCAATGGAGAGCCCAGCGTGGAATGCCACAGAGGCAGCTTGTGATGTTGTGGAATGTGAATGGATACTGAGCAGGCAATCGGCCTTGGCCAGCTCATAGCATAATATAATGGTCCATACAATCTACTGGGAAACGTACTTTACAGAGAGTTTGGCCCTTGAAAATACAACAAATAATAATAATATTTGATTTATATACCATCCTTTAGGACAACTTAACACCCACTCAGAACGGTTTACAAAGTACATCATTATTATCCCCACAACAATCACCCTGTGGGGTGGGTGGGGCTGAGAGAGCTCTGGACAGCTGTGACTGACCCAAGGTCACCCAGCTGGCTTCAAGCGGAGGAGTGGGGAATCAAACCCAGTTCTCCAGATTAGAGTCCTGTCACTCTTAACCACTACACCAAACGTAAGTTTTCGGATGGTCTTTGTTCTGTTGAGATTTTTTTTTTAAAAAAGCAGAGCCCTTCTGATACCCAGAGAGGGAAGAGCCCTTTCTTTAGCATATTTTGGATCTAGAAAAAAAGTGGGCAGGGAAATCTCTTGAACTGACACAACTTCAATAATCGTTGTTTTTTAAGGCAGCCCTCAGACCCCAAATTCAATCATATGTACTTTTTCAGAAGCCTTGTTATAGTAATCTTAAAATGAGATGAACACTATGCAGAGTATAACGAAAGGGTATTTTTCCTTCCTTAATGCTGTTACAAAATGTTGTATCTTCTCTTCCCAGTCATCATAAAAAGTGCTACTTCCCTTAGCAACCCATTCACTGTTGTTGAACACTTTAGACTTTAGCAACTTTCCTGTGTGTCATACTGTTGTAAGCATAATTTGGAAGCCCTGTTTAAGAGTTCAGCATCAAGGAAGAAAAAGAGATTAGGAAAAAAATCTTTTCCAACCTTGATATTTCTGTCAGACTTACCAAGTTGCCTAAGAAAGCATCATGTACAGTTAAAACTTCTTTGTTTAGTAACATCTTTCCTTCAGCAACGGAGATCCAATTTTTTTCTGCCCCACATCAGTTTCATAAGCCCCTAACAATTCCAAGTTTGTAACATTCAACCATTTGAAATCTGTAATATGTAAGGTTACTTTTTTCTATGACAGTGGTTTTCAAAACTTCCTCCCTTCAGAGAAACTTTGCCACACCGATTTGTCTTCCATGGAAGCCCAATACATTAGAAAGCACTGTAAAAAAATTTCTAAATGTCATCTCAGCTAATATGGAACATCACTGAGGCCCGTTGGATCTCATGGGTGCCCCACTCAAAATGAGAGTATGCCTTGGAACACACCCAACTCTCCTGTTGCAAATTTGCATTTATACACTCTATTACATTGTTTAACAGAGCCCTGTGGCGTAGAGTGGTAAGCCGCAGTACTGCAGCCCAAGCTCTGCTCATGACCTGAGTTCGATCCTGGCGGAAGTCGGGTTCAAGTAGCCAGCTCAAGGTTGACTCAGCCTTCCATCCTTCTGAGGTCGGTAAAATGAGTACCCAGTTTCCTGGGGGTAAAGTGTAGATGACTGGGGAAGGCAATGGCAAGCCACCCCGTAAAAAAAAAAAGTCTGCCAAGAAAACGTCGTGATGTGACGTCCCCCATGGGTCAGTAATGACTCGGTGCTTGCACAGGGGACTACCTTTACCTTTTACCTTACATTGTTTATTGAAATATCCTTGAAATTGACTACACTGTATCATATCTATTTCTTATGACCATTAGTATAAGCATGGCCATGACTAATCTAAAAATACAAATTATCTGCAATACAGTGATCTTTTCAAGTTATTCACAGTTGCTTTGGGTTTGTTTTTCATGCTACAAAATTGTTAATAAAACCAACAGAAAGATCTTTTATATCCAACTATTATCTTGATAATTAAGAATTAAAAGTCAGCCTCATCATATATTGTTTCTTCCATGCAGTTTTGTTTTGCTCTTCTGAAACTATCACTTAATTTACTAAATAAAATAATTTTCTTCATCTAGATGCATAATTGTCTTTTCCATTTACTCTAATTCTTCTTGACAGATACTGAGGAGAACTCAAAGAGTCTAAATTATAACCTGTGTTTCTAAAGTTACGAACATTTTCCCCCTAGTCTCAGTATATGCACACATTATTTCTATTTTCCTTCACTCTCCTCTTCAGTTACACAATTATTTTCCACTTAAAATAATCATTTAGTTATCAGTTACATTTATTGTTCAAAGCCACAGGTTAACACATTAAAATAACTATTAAAATTTCAATGTAGACTGATTTTAACAACTGGCTACAAAGGTGACTTAAATAACTATCAAATCCACATTGACTTGGAGTATATTGAAGCACTGGAATGCCTATTAACTAGGGGCTCATTCACCTCATGGAATTCTAAATCCATATTGAGCTCATGGCCTGGCGGCAGGTGAATCCGAGGGGGAAAGTATAACATGATATGCAGAGATGGTCTCTCAAGAGTTCATTTTTGCCCACATGGGAATGAGAGAGACGAGCTACCTTAATGAGTCTCCTGCTCAGCAAGACTCTCCTGTGCTCTCTCTGGGCCACTGCCACAATCAAGCCAGTTATTTGGGCATGCTCAGCTTGAGGGCTTGAGCACAAACATGCTCTGCTGCTATCCTCCTGGCCTTTTGCAACTGCTAGTAAGGAGACCAAGCACTCTTACTTGAACACTCTAAGGGAGTAAGGATCAACCACTGTCCACTCCCTTCACTGCTCCTAGTAGTACAGACCAAACAGAGGTTTTAATGTGGGTCACAGAGATCAGACTGGTTGCATTAAGAATGAAAGGAAATGTATTAAAAAGTTAAAAAGCACACATAGGTTATGCAAACACAACAGACTGAGCAAGGACAAAAAGAAAAGGTGACAACATGCAATCCTCTAAATATGAACTCTCTCATATCTCTAAGTTAAAAGAAAATAGCAAGAGTCCAGTAGCACCTACAAGACTAACAAAATTTGTGGTAGGGTATGAGCTTTTGTGAGTCACAGCTCACTTCTTCAGATACAGCTAAAATGTATCTGAAGAAGTGAGCTGTGACTCACAAAAGCTCATACCCTACCACAAATTTTGTTAGTCTTATTGGTGCTACTGGACTCCTGCTCTTTTCTACTGCTATAGACAGACTAACATGACTACCCATCTTCATCTATCTCTAAGTTAGTAAGTAACAATAGGTTCTTAATTGGAAATGCAAGCATCCATTATTTTGGTTTCTGTAGTTGCGGCTCTTCCCATGCAGTGTCAGCAACGTGCTCAAAATGGAATCCAGGTGTAACAAATAGTTGCAGAAAAACAGCTAAGAAAGCTTCTTCCTTGTGCCCAGGGGTTTTATACTTTCCCCTTCTGCTCTCTCCCTCATAGACCCTCTTTCTCTTCCTATACCAAAAGGAAGGTCTGTTCTTTCCTTTGGCTCCTTGTAGCACTATAGCTAAACTGAGACCTGACTGCCTATTGTCTTTTCCTAACTAGGGCCATTTGTGTTTCTTTCTCTTCCTCATTCCTAGTTATCAAAAGATACTTTACAGCCTCTAAGCCTGTACAGAGTATAAGCCCAGAAGTTATCCTTTGGGGCTACACATTTTGACACTAAATTTTGGGATGTAAGGCATTTCATTACAAGTGCCATGGGAGTTCTGACTGCCACTTTGTACCTTTCTCCCTGTGGACTTCAGGACCTGTTCACAGTACATATGAGACTGATGACAGATCAGGGCATTTTAAGCACAGCTCACATGTCATGGTGCATTGAATAAACATATGTCAGATAAGCTCCTGTAAAGAAATTCTCTTACAAAATGGTTACACGGTGATAGACATGGTCACAAAACCTGCATTGACCACATCCTATCACCAAGGAGAAGGCAGTCAACTACTTTTGAAAAATCTGTAACTTTTCATAGGAGGAAGCTCTCTCTGCCCAATGTCCCTTCATTCTTGGAGATGTAAAGGGAAATGGCATCACTATTTTTACACAGCATCAGAAACCACATCCTTATCTCAGATCAGAAGCCAATACATCTCACACTAAAGAAAGGAAGGGTTATAATTAACAGATAAGGAAACAAAGGTTGAAAATGATTGTGGTAGTATAGAGGTGACCTTTATTGTCTCAATGTATGTTTCAGTGACAGCACTGGACTGTGGAAGTAGAGACATAATCTCAAGAATAAGGCAAAGTGACCACATTTCCATTAAAAAATTCACTGGCCGATGGGATTGTGTATGGAAACAGAGGGTAATTAAATGGAACTAAAGGGAAACAACAACAACAAAACAAAGAGAAAAATTAAGATACTAAAGGATAAAGGGAAGGATAAGCATGGGGCTGAGGAGAAAACCTAGCTCACCCGCACACTCAGCAACAGCCAATCTTTAATTACCATATTTCATATCTATTAGCTTGGATCCCATCTACGCTTACTATGGATTTCCAGCTGTGGAAGAGTGATTTTCCTGCTTCCAACCCTCTCACTGCACCCTTGAAATGCTGCTCCTGGGGAACTAGGGTCCCCAGGAATAGCGGGGGGAGAACTAAAAGTCTACCATGGAATGGTGGTATTGGTAAAAAATTGTGTCCCTCCCCATATTGAAATTGTAGCAAGATCCAACCAGTTTCTAGTTATACCTAAACCAATTACCAAGATTTTCTTTCTTAGGCTGAAGATAGGGTTGCCAGCCTCCAGGTAGTGGCTGGAGATCTCCTGGAATTACAATCAGTCTCCAGGCCACAGAGATCAGTTCACCTGGAGAAAATGGCTACTTTTGGGGGTGGATTCTATGGAATTATGCCATGCCAAGGTCCTTTCCCTCCCCAAACCCCACTTTCTCCAGGTTTCACTCCCCAGATCTCCAGGAATTTCCCAACTTGGAGCTGGCAACCCTAGTTGAAGACAAAGAGGTTTTAAGCATAGAGGAAAGGTTTGAACATCCATCAACTGCCCTGAAACATATGAGGTGTATATTCTATCCAATTTCACAGTATACAAGCCTTGTCTTCACTCTGTGTCATACAGTTGCCAGCATTCCATCACTTTCTATTGCCAGTCTCTATCATGACTACAGCACTGTCAGTTTACTGCTGGATATACTCCCATTGTTATATGATTTGAAGTTGGCTAGTAGTTCAGTGTAAAATACTGCTGGAAAACCCAGCTGTAGTTTACTACCATTTCTACTTGGATGCCTGAACAAGACAAATCAGAACAGTTCAGGAACACAAGCATAACTACTTTTGTCCTCTAAGGCAGTAACAGTTGGCTGGGTTGCCCTTTTGAAAGGAAGAATCCTCTATCAGTAGGATGAGGAATGCCTTTCTTTTCAGCATGAGGACAAAGCAGAGAAGAACAGCAGTGTTTTCCTATTCTTTAAGGGCCAATTAAATCCACTGCTGTAGCTGTGGTTTCACATAGTAATGGGCAACCTCTCCCCCGCTCAATTGCATATTATGATCTACACGCAAACTCTAAAAAAAAAATACTGATTTTTTTTCAAGCATGCTAAATTGGATTACAAATATTTTGCACATGTGCATTCTTTCACACTGCTTTTGGGAATTGTGCAGGCGAAAGCACTGCATTGCCTAGGCAACTATATGATGTGTATGTGCATGTATCATGATCATGATACCTTTCTTCATGATTGATTACAAGGATACTAAGAACTCTGACACAAACATAATAGCCAGATAAACTTACTATAATAGAAATTGCCTATGAGCCCCCTCACTGGATTGCCTCAATGTATTATTATTGGAAACTCAAATACCATGTCAAGAAGTTTTGTCCCTCAATAATTTTCCCTTGTGCTACAGCATCAAGTTCATGCCATGCCTCATATATATGAAGCTTGTGTGTTGCAGCTTACAGCTGCTTTTGAGCTACTTTTAATTATGTCCCTTTCAATTGGTTAATTAAAACAAGCAGGAAACTGCAGTTGCATTTCTGTAACTTAGTTCAAATACCAAAAAGCACAATTCCACAAATACTATTAAACCAAAGACTGGGGATGTTGCAAACTTGGCCACAAATGAGTTCAACGATGAACTTATCATATTTGATGACAGCGATTATGGTGAGCTGATCCAGGAATTAGTTCACTGGAACAGCAAATATCCTAAATTCTTTAAATTTTTTGCTAGCACATGACCTCACCATCTTGATGAACCAGGTCATTACAGATTCAGGAGGGAGGATGTGTGGGGTAGAGGTTTGTCCTGATCCTGAAGTGGAAATAGGGGGTTTGTGCAGTAAAACAGCAGGGTGTGATTTTGTTTGCAGACAGACACCATTTTTCTTCCCATCTTTAAAAGGGAAGAGTATACACTTAATTCTTTCCCTGGTACCAGTCAGGTGGAGGAGGCACCAGATGCCACTCCATGTCGGAAGGCAACAGACCTCAGAACTGTACCCAGAACAAATAGGACACTTCTAGTGAACCAGAGCTTCACAATACTTTCTGCACTTTCTACAATACATACTACAGCTACACTGAGGTCAATGTTCTGAGCCACTAGTATGCAAGAGATTGGCATTCGTGAGTGATACAGAAGATGGGATAAAGATGGTATTGCTAACTAGTGACATGGGCAAAATACAGCTCCCATGACCCTTTGTGAAACTGTACATGCATTACATAGCATGCATGTATACATGCATGCCACTGTGCTAGATTTGCAGCCGCTTGCTGAATTTTGATGCATGGCTTGGGGGATGTTTCTGACTGGCGATTGCGATGCAGTCCAAACCAGCTGCAGATTGGGCATCCCTAGCAACGTGTTACACACACACACACACACACACACACAAAGTAATACTGTACTTAGTACTGTGTAATCCACTTTGAGTCTCAGTAAGAAAGGCAGGCTATGAACGAAATAAATAAATATGAAACTTTAAAATTAAATAGACAATAAAAATAATCTATAAAATCTTTACAAAACAGTATAGAGATGTACAAATGTAATAAAAGAGGGAGAAGTAAAATATCGAAATAACAGGAGTCTATTAGTCTTCCTATTTCAAGCTGTAGTCTTCGTATTTCAAACTGGAGCCTCCTCTTTGAATAATCTCTTTAAAGACTTTAGAAATATCATGAAGACTTGTGAATCATGTTAGTTTCTTTAATAGCTCTGGAATTGTTCTGAAACTTCCATCTAAGTAAATTCAGCCACTGCACTTTTTCTGCTACATATCTCAATTCTAAGAATAGCTCAGCAAAGATTCATTATTCAACTTGTAAAAACTGCCTTTGAAATTGTGATATACATTTTATATTGATTTCTCATCTGCCTTTCTCATTAATTGCAGACAGATTACAGAGTTATAAAGGACAATGCAATAAAGACAATTGCTCATACCATGAACAATGCAATGAACTGTATTTCACTAATTAAGAAATTATGAAATAGAAACCGTATACTATATTGTATTGTCAAAGGCTTTCACGGCCGGAGAATGATAGTTGTTGTGGGTTTTCCGGGCTGTATTGCCGTGGTCTTGGCATTGTAGTTCCTGACGTTTCGCCAGCAGCTGTGGCTGGCATCTTCAGAGGTGTTGCACCAAAAGTATACTATATTGTATATACTAGATTTCATAATTAGAGAACAAAGATGTAGATTAGAGGATGCAGAACTACACAATAATACAGCTAGTAAGCCATGGTCTCCAACCATTTTGAGCCTTCAAGCATTTTTGGAATTCTGACACAATGTGGTGGGAACAGCCACAAAATGGCTGTCACAAAGTGGCTGCTGCAGAAGGTGGAGCTAACCACAAAATGCCACATCTTACTTTCAGTTACACAGCACAAGACACTTGTGCCAGGGTTGCAGTTAAAACCCCTCAAAATAACAGTAGCAATACCCATACCTTTAAGAAATAAATGTTCTCTGTAATGACCATTGTGGATGTTGCTGGGCAACCACAACAATATTGCCGGCCTTCAAGCCCTGGTTTCTGTCAGTAAGAGATAGAGGGGTGGCAGGACCCTTTCCAGGCCTCTTTGGCCTTTTAAAGCGGACTCAGCAGCAACTACTGGCAGCTCCAGCTGCTTGCTCTTCAACAGCAATCAGCACACAAAAGTCAGACTAGTATTTGATAGACCCAGGTTTGAATACCACTCTGCTGTGGAAGCTTACTGAGTGACCTTGGGCCAGTTACACATTTTCTGCCTAATCTACTCACACGTTGGTTGTAAAGATAAAATGAAGGAGAGAAGAATAATATAAGCTGCTTTGCGTCCCCATTCCAGACAAAATTGATGTACAACTGAAGACTGGGGAGGGACAGATAAAAGAAATGTTGGTGGGTGGGTGGGAAGGAAAGAAGGAAGCAAGGAAAGGTGAGGATATGGAAGTTATCAGGAGGAAAGAAGAGGAAATCATGTGGGGATGGGTATACAGGGGGGAATGAAATGTCCCCTGCAAGTCCTTGAAGATTCCCTAACATAGCTACGTTTGACAACCAGCACTGCACAACTGGGCTAACCCAGCAGCTAGCTCCATACAACCAGGCAAGAGTTTTCCTCAGTACAGGCAGTGATGGGTAAGAGAATGACGGAAAGCTAAAGACAGGGAAGCATACAAAGCTAGGTGGGCTGATGAATAGGAAGGAGAGGAGGAAGCAGGAAAAGAGGAGAGACTTTATTTATTTGATTTTTTTAGTCATTGCTCACCCTAGAGTCTTGAGGAGACTTACAACATTTAACTTTGGGGGCTTTCAGAGACTATGGGAGGCTTTCTCAGAAGGGAAAGAGGAAATAGTGGGGAATGGAAAATGAGAAATCCTTGTGGGTCCACACTTGTATATATCTATTTGGTTTAACTATATTTGTGCAGTATCTGAGACTAATTGCTGTCTCTACTCTCCCTCCTGAATGAGCAGCTCTAAGGTTGTGGGGAAGAGCAAGGCATGATCAAAGCCGTGATTAGTCATGCTCAGAATCCATTATTAGAACAGAAGACAGAAAATCAGTTTGGCAGAGGTCCTACACTGAATTTAGCTTAGGGATGAGAGAATGAGAAGAGGGCATGTTGCCTCCCCAAACTTGAAGCTGTTCCTTGGTTACATGGAGAATGCAGAGAGAAGTAGTGTGTCTTATCTGTCTCTACTGGATACTGTGGTCACGGTCTAAACACATTTAGGTCTAGCCGAATTCTGCAGCTCCAGCTCTACCTTATGCTCATCTGGATCAAGTGAGATATGGTGGTAATTAATAGGGTAGGGTATAAAGTTGAGAAATGTCAAGAAGTACTTGCAGAGTTTCAAACAGAAGTAGAGTAAAAGTCTGGCATTGATTCCTTACTTCCTGAGCTACCCAGAGCCATGGTAAAAGATGTACATTTTTGCATAAATCTACTTTTTACCACTTGCTCATTATCTTACCTGATGTTTATTAATCCCAGTTCACAAACTTTGGTCCTTTATGTAAATCTTTGCAAATTTGCATGTATGTCTCTCTTACACTTTTATTGAAATGTCTTTGATATTGACTATACTGACTCACATTGTATAATCTGCCTTCCTTGAGAAAGGCAGACTATAAATAATGTAAATAAATAAATAAATTTCTTCACTTGTGAGAATGCACAATAAAGCTAGAATATCAAAAAGCTTCACTGTCTCCAGTGGCAAGCATTTACATGGTTCACCCTTCATTTGGTTTCAAATACTAGATTCTGAAATAGGACAGGTTTTACTACTTGTCTGCCTCACACACAAATAAAGCTTTACTGCACCAGAAGCACTTGCAAATGGTTTGCAGAACAAAGGACTGCTGATGGATTTCATTCAATGATGATGATATTAACTTTCAACAAAATGAAGGCCAAGAATGAACTGGGATTCCTTGAGTTGATTAAAAGCTCTTAATTACACAATTATTTCTTGTTAGGACAAGTCTCCTGATATAACTTCTGTCATCAACTGAAAATCAGTTGTGGCCACCTGAAAATTAGGATGCACTAGCTGTAATACAAAGAACACACCATGTGACTTTGTCCTTTGTCTAATCCAACGCAGTAAACTGCTAGGTCAACTGAAATGCATGGATCTGCTTCCCAAACAGTTCACCTCATGGAATACTTTCCATCATTTGCATCACTTTGGGGGAAACAGCAATAAAAAACTAGTATTATTCTGGGATAATAACAAGAAGTATAAAAGTACATTAACTCTTGAAACTAACATTTCGTAGACTCAAAACATAGTCGCAACATCCTAATTTGCTGTAAGAAAGTAACAGTTCAAGGAGGAGGGAAATACAAATAACTGGCAGACTCCCTGCCTTACCCTTATTTCTTGTTAATTTATTCCATTCAATATGTATGTCCACAGCAGTTGCAAAGCAAGGTGTTAACTGCAGCTTTCAGCTATGTTTTTTTCTCTGTGCTACTGATGCTACTGATTGTCCTGTCCCAATGACAGTGACACTACTTTACAAATTGTATTGTTTACAAAAGCTGTGCACACTCGGACTTCACAGTAGGAAATATGCACACATGATTCTATTCTACAGCAATAAAAACTTGTTACAAAAATCCTCTGCAGCTGAGGGGGGGAAAGCACGAATTGAAGGCCTATATAGATCTATCCATGTAGTTCAGCAGGTTGAAAGATCCTCGTCTAGAATTTTACAAGAAACCAGAAATTCGTAACTTTGGGGAGATTTAGGAAGCCTACTAGATTTTAGAGTTATAAAAGTCAGCAAGATATTCACATAGTATTTGCTGCCACATCCAAAACAGAAGGCGCACACACCACAAACTGAGGGGACAGCAAGAGAATGTAAAGCAGTTTTAGAAAGAATTACTTAGGTAGAAGAGCCCCATGGCACAGAGTGGTAAGCTGCAGTACTGCAGCCCAAGGTCTGCTTGGGCTGACCTGAATTTGATCCTGGCAGAAGCTGGGTTCAGATAGCTGGCTCAAGGTTGACTCAGCCTTCCATCCTTCCAAGTTCAGTAAAATGAGTATCCGGTTTCCTGGGGGTAAAGTGTAGATGACTGGGTAAGGCAATGGCAAACCACCCCGTAAAATGGCAAACCACCCCGTAAAAAGTCTGCCAAGAAAACATCATGATGCGACATCCCCCCATGGGTCAGTAATGACTCGGTGCTTGCATAGGGGACTACCTTTACCTTTACCTACTTGGGTAATGATCATTCAGCCCCTTCTCTCCTTACTTACTTCAACCCCCCAATACCACTCTATGCATCCAGCCTTCCACACACAGATCTGATAATTATCCTGAAATATGCAGGACTCAAAAAGGCATATATGCTCTTCTCCAAGCTTCAACAGGAAGAAGCCAACTACATGTGCATTTATCTCAGTGCCCAAGACCAGCACTGAGTCCTGTGAACACGGGGCTCAGATCCAGCCCTCTTCCTAACCACCGACAACAAGTAACATTTAGTGTTTGTTCAGCACTGCCTAGATGATCTTGGGGTTATAACAGAAAACACGATGAAAATGTCAGCTTAGCATGCAGGAGCAATGAAGAAATTCTGTGCTGGACAGTATTAGGAAATGGACTGAAAATAAAGTGACCATTATTGTACAGATCTATGATGCAGCCTTATTCGGAACATTATGGTCATCATATCTCAAAAAAATACTACAGAACTGGGGAAAGTGCACAAAGAGAGTAACAAAGATAATTAAGGAGTTGGAGTACCTTTCCTTTGACGAAAAGCTAAAACATTTTGAACCGTTCAGTTTAGAAAGATGATGATTAAGAGGGAACATGATAGAGGCCTACAAAATAATGCCTGGGAGAGAACTTTTTCTCCCTCTGTAATAATAGACTCAGGGGAATGCAATGAAATTCAAGGACAGTACATATAAAGGAAGTCTTTCTTCACTCAATCAGTAATTAAATTGTGTAATTCACTGCCAGTGGATGTAGTGATGGCCACTGGCATACATGGCTTTAAAACGGGGTTGAACAAAGTTATGGAAGATAGATCCATCAAGGGCTACTAGCCTGATGACTAAAGGGAACCTCCACATCGAAACAAGCTAAGGGTTTAATGTTGTGTTGACAGGTCCCACCGGTGTGTAAGGGGATGGGGACGGTTGTGGGGGGAGGCCGACAGGAGGACTCACTTTGTGTGCATGCTCCAGAGCACTTCCATGTCACGCCAGGAATGACATCATTCCCAGCGCAACGTGGAAGTGACAGGTAGCACACTGGTCTGATTTGGTAAAAAAAGCCACCCAATCTAGTGTTTGAGGCCAATTTTTACTAAATCAGCCCCATGCATGACCCATTACTTCCACGTCACACCAGGAATGACATCATTCTGGGTGCAAGTTAAAAGTGCTTCAGAGTACATTGCAGGGTTCTGAGGCCTGTTCCCATGCCCCTCCCCATCAGCCAGGTGAGAGGTGGAAGGGACAGAGGCTGGGAGCAGGGAATCCCCTGCCCCCATTGGGGGACTGGCAGCCCTAGTTGAATGCTATACCTTTCTTCTCTGAGCGTGCATCTCCTGCATACAGCAAAGGCAATCCTCCATTACTGGGCACATTGCTCTCACACTAGGCATTTTCAGCTTATTAAAAGCCAACAGCCTAGAAAAAGTGGAAGTGCCTAGGATAAAGTAACTATGCTCCATAGAACCTAGATAAAAACCATGGCTGGAGGAAAGGTATACAATCGAAGCCTGTCTCTGAGTACCAGTGTTGGCCCTCAATGACAACTGGTCATCAACTGATGATTCATAATATTTATAATATTATTTATCAGGCCCCAAGAATTCCAGTTTTCATTTTATTATAAGCGTTCTTATTTATTTAATCTATTTACAATGAGGTAAATGGGGTACAATGGGGTACAATGATTTTCAAAATACATCTGATTTGCCTTCAATGTATTCTCTTTTAGCCGTTTGAATACATATGTGGGTTAGCTAGGTTGTGAATTTGTGTTTAAATGATAAAATTTTTGATCATTCAAACAGTTGCTTGCTAAGTTAAATTTAAATTTATACCCCTCACAGGCACTGGTTTAGAACAGAGATGGAGGCCTCTGATGGCTAAGAAAGAGAAATGAATAGCTGAGTTTCATCAGAATATTGATAACACTGCTTCAAAGCTATGGACAATCTCCCCAAACTTTCACATAAATATTAAAAAGCACCAGAGACAATACCACACTATCCTTGTCCTCCTATGTACTACAAAAAAAAAAGAGGCTCTGATGAATAATGGTACTGAAACTAAAGGGAGTTCAGTGGAACTTTAAGGAAACACAGAGGAGCCACTCTGGCCCACCAATTTGATACTTGGGACCAAACGGTATTTGCTTAATCACTTGAATTTGTGTAGTTGATTATGACCATAATGTGGCTTTCTTGGTTACTGGATGTTTTTCAAAAGAAAAGAAAATTCGTATAATAAGATAACACCATTTCACTCAGCAATTCACACAACACCTTTCCTGCATGGAACTGTCGACAATGATGCTCCTTGACTATCACCATGACAACATTCCATCCACGTGTAAAGTATACTGTTCTTCCTTTTTAACTGCCAGCTGAGTCTCATCTACCTTTCCAACAACCTAAGCAAGACCAGGGATGTGGTACAACTGGTCCAAGCTGTGTTTCTCTCACTGTTTTATTTGGCCTACTACAATGTTACTCATATGATTTTATTGTGCTGCTGTGAAACGCTCATTTTATTGAGGTGGGAGAGGATTCATTGTCAATTGCTATGGCTAATGTATATACCACCATGGGCAACTTTTTAGAGAGGCAGCATATACAAAATATGTTTAACAGTTACTCTTTGCTCAGGAACCATAGGATGAGGGGAGACTTGCAGTTATAATGGGACTGGTACAGCTCAGCCAAGTTTCCCCACTTTTGAATCAACACCATAGGCACATTTGGCTGAGAGCTGCATTTTATGTTTTATGCTGCAAGTTCTTAGGCACAGAACTATGCCAAGAGACACTTTACAAACATATGTGAATGGGTTACTATTCTGAGACAGTGAAGTTTGCTGAGCAAAACAGGAAAGTGATCACATATGTTAAACACTGAAAACAGAACCCGGACTGTTTTTAAGGGAAGTGCTCGCTGTCAACATTAAAATTAATGTTTTTTTTTTCTAAAAAAGCAGTTAGATTAAGTATCTAAAAATCTCTGATTTTAAACCAAAACTACTTCATTCAACAACTAAATGTTATCAACCAAAGCATTCCTAATTTTATAGCAGTCTTTGTTTGAAGAACGATATCCTGCCAACTTTGCAGTTTTTGCTTATCTCCTTTTGCATGGTAGTAACAGCCTTGAACAAAATATTTTTTTTAATATAATAGTTATATATCCAAATGAACACACAATACATGATGTATTGCTGTGCAGTACGGGCATGCATCCTTCAGAGGAAAGATGCCGATTTTTTTCACAGTAGTTCTCTCTGCCTCTGGTTCATTCATAGTAACACTGAATCTTCTGCCAAAAGAAGTAAAGAGTGAAGTGTTTCACATGAGACACAGCACAGCTGCAGCGATTCTACACATGGGTCAACCTCAGCATTTACCAACAAGAGACCAACCCCTAATTATTGTCCCTTAATGGAACGACATGAGGCAAAAGTATCAAAGCCTAATAAATGTCCTGAAGTTGACACTGAAAAACAGCAGCACACATTCCTTTATTAAAAGAGAAAATGCGCTATAATTTCAAATTCAGATTAAGAATGCAAATAGGCAAGGAGATACAGAATCCATGAAGCTGCCTTATACTGAATCAAATCATTGATCCATCAAGGGTAGTACTGGCAGTAAATTGTTTGTTGGATAGTTTTATAATGGAGGAATTAGTTAATTAAAAAGGACAAGACATGTAAAAGAAAGTAAAGAGTAACATATAGAGTATAAGTCAAATTGATTGATCGATAATGAATGTATGCAATGGTTATAGAAGTATTTGAAGTTATGTATAAAGAGGGACAAATTGTTTGTCTCATTTTGAAGTAATTAGAAAGAGTAAGATAGAGTATAGATTATCAAAATGATTATTATTATTATTATTGAAAAAGATAAGTTAAGATTGTTATACTTTTACCCATTTGGGAAGGGATTTAGAGATAGCACTATGTTATTATAGATAAGCTTAGAAGAGTCTGAAAGTATATTATAATAAGCATAATAAGTTTGAAATGAGTAGACGGAGAATAGACAAGGGGTTGGAAAACTGTTGGAAGTCAACAAAAGGGGGGGGGAAAGGGAGGGGGTTAGAATTGGAAATTTAAGGGAATGTGATTGTATTAAATTTTATAAGTGTCTAATCCAATAAAAATTTTTATAAGCAAGGGTAGTACTGGCAGTGGCTCTCCAGGTCTTTCACATCACCTGCTGCCTGGTCCTTTTAACTGGGGAGGCTGGAGGATTGAACCTGGGACTTTCTGTACAAAAAAAGCAGGGGTTCTTCTGAGTTCACCAGCTCCTCCCTAGGGCTGGATCAAGCATGGTGATTTTCAGCTCCCTGAATGCTGATAGTTTACACAAGAAATGTATTACACTAGAAACAAAGACCGTTGTGGTAAAAAATACAATGGGCTCTAGAAAGTGGGGAGCGAGCAGGCAGGCATTCCCTCTTCCTCCGTTACGGATCCTGGCTTGTGAAGGAGGGGGGTGGACATTGCCACCTGCTCTACACCTGATCTCAGCAACATGAAGGGGTGGTGGGCTTTGCTACCTGCTGCATGTCTGATACAGTCTAGGTAAAAGGGAGCAGGCATTGCCACCTGCTCCACTCCTGATCCCAGCTGGGTGAAGGGAAAATGGGCATTCTGCTCTGTGCCGGATTACAGCTAGGTGAAGGGGGGCAGGCATTGCTGCCTGCTCCAAGCCTGCTCCAAGCTGGGTGTGAAGGGGGATGGGCATTGCAACCTGTTCCCTGCTGAGTGAAGGGAGGAGCATGCACTACCTCCTGCTCCTCGCCTGATCCTGACAGGTGAAGACGGGCGGTGGGATTTGCTACGTGTTCTGCTACTGATCCCAACTGGGTGAAGGGGGTGCGCACATTACCACCTTCTCTGCTCCTGATTCTGCCAGGTTGAAGGGGGGTGGGGACTGCTGCCTGTTTGGTGCTTGATTCTGACAGGGTGAAGATGGGGTGGGCATTGCCGCCTGCTCAGTGCCTTATTCCAGTAGGTTGAAGAGGGCGGGCATTGCCACCTTCTCCACTTCTTGTCCCGGCTTGGTGAAGGGAAGAAGAGAATTGCCTCCTGCTCTATGCCTAATCCCACCCAGGTGAAGGCGCTGGGTGGGCATTGGCATCTGCTCCACTCCTGATCCCAGCTGGGTGAAGGGGGTGGGCATTGCCATTTGCTGTGCTCCTGATTCCAGCTGGTGTAAGGGGGGTGGGCATTGCCACCTGCTGTGCTCCTAATACCAAGTGGGTTACGGTGTGGGGGGTGGGCATTGCCATCTGCTGTGCTCCCAATGCCAGTTGTGATAAGGAGGGGGGGCATTGCCACCTGCTTCGCTCCTAATACCAGCTGGGTTAAGGCAGGGGCTGGCATTGCCACCTTCTCCACTGCTGATCCCAGTTGGCTTAAGGGGGGGCAGGTTTTGCCACCTGCTCTGCTCCTAATACCAGCTGCGTTAAGTTGGGGTAGGCATCAGCACCTGCTCTGCTCCTAATACCAGTTGTGATAATGCAGGTGTGGGCATTGCTACCTGTTATGCTCCTAATATCCCACTTAAGTTGGGCTTAAGTGGGAGGGAGTCAAGGCGGTGAAACTAGAGGCGACTGGCCTGGGAGGGGGGGAGATGGAATCCTCCTTGTGATTTTTATGGGTCCTGGCTTGTACAATTGTAATCCAGTTTAATAGGCCAAAGCTGCTTCTTTTGTCTTAACAGTTCTATATTTTATTTAAATATAAAAACCAAGTTAAAAAGGAAACTTCATTTCTACCAAATATGTTCTTGAATAAATTTATCAGTTAAAAATTTAAATTCTTACATAAACATGCACAGTCAAAATGGCAGCTGATTTATTCCATCCCAAAAGCTAGAGTATAGTTGAGCCAAGTTGGGCCAGAGCAGAGACAGCTTTCAGTGGAGGTGCTAGGGATCCATGCTTGAAAGATTCTTCAGGTTTTGAGACCACGTATTTCTAGACCTGAAGGTTGCTATTAGCATCACTTCTGCACTTTACTGTGTGATCTTCTGAACAGCTCTGTGAAATAGCTGTACTGTGGAAGACATACAGGATGTGTGAAGGCAGCTTGCTGTTCATAGCATCTATCCCTATGGTTTGAGGGTTTCTTCTTCTTGTGGCTTGTCAAAAACTGTGGTAGACTAGTTGGGGAATCTCTCTGGATAGCATCCATTCTGCTTGGTTCATCAGTCTTTGACTTAGCCAGTTTGTCTCGGTGTTGTCCTCTGTATAAACATATAGTGACCTGTGGGAAGATTCTGAGATTCCACCACACCATGTCTGATGGCTCCGAGTTCCAAAAGATTTTCCCTGTTGATCATTTGTCCTTCAGCCAGATGCCCTATGCCATTCTTCCTTGGGTGTGGGATCCCCATCCCCAAAGATGTGTCTATGGTCATCACTGTTCTCTGTGATTCCCTGAGTGGGACACCATCACGGGATTGAATGAGGTACAGGCAGCCACTGGTTGTTTTCCTGTTTGAGGATCTCTGGCAAAACTACTATCTTGGACCTCCTGTGATCTAACACCCCATCGTATGGCAACAGGCATCTCTGAAGTGCACAGGTCAAGATGTCATTTGGGTATGGGAAAGAAGCCACTCTCCGTGGCCTAGCCATACTATCAGTGCTACTAGGATTCTGATGAACACCCTAGGTAGTGTTTTCAGCTCAAAGGAAAGGGCCCAATGTTGGAAGTGCCTCTGAGAGATTGATGGAAGCCAGACAATCTCTCTTCTGAATGGCAGTTAAGACAAATCTTAGCCTTTCCGTTCCGACCTTCTTGTTCCTAGGCGTCTATTTTATTTGACCAAATTCCTTTGGAACTAGAGGGAAAGGGACCAGGTGGCACAGAATTGAATTCCACTGGTCACAGTATCCAACACTCACCTGTTTTTTATTATTGGCTGCCAAAGGTTTGCCAAGCATTGTAAGCATCTCCCAAACATCATTGCGCCTGCCGCCTTGGTGTAGACACAATGAGTTCCCTTCTTTGGCTCTTTAGTATTCTGACCAGATTTGTTGAGGGAGAAGGTACTACCCTCTACTTGATGTTTGGTCTGCTTTCCTCTATTCAGAGTTTTTCCAGACAGGTTGATATCTTTGAAAGGAACCATGCTTACTTTAGCTTTGGGGCAAATGGTCCACGTGTTGCACCAATATAGATAAAAGCACGTAACAATAATCAATACTGAGCAATACTAGGAGAAGCACTTGTATTCTAGATGAACGTTCAGACTTTGCATGAACCGTCTGTGTGTTTTTTCTATGTGTTAGGTAATTCTAACAGGTGTGCTTTAATCTTTTGACAGTTAATTAAAATAGTGGACTCTATCGAGATTAATGTTCCTCTATCAGAGATTCAAACAATGGTGATCTCTCAACTTAACTTTTTCTGACACTTCTCTGAGATTTATAGTTTTGTTTTGCAAGTTTGAGTATAATGTAATTTTTTACTAATTGGAAGGATGTACAATAAAAACTATGAATATTCAATGAAGCATCAGACCAATTATCATTTGTTTGTGCTATTATGTGAATAGACCTTAAATATTTGCATATTATGACTTATAAAATTGCAAACTCAGATAGAATGGCAGAGCTCTGATGGAAGAAATCTTTTGAGAAAATTTAGGTGAGAACTTATTTTTACCTATGCATTTCATAGAAACTTTGATTATGTTAAACTTGGAATTTATTGGGAAATGTTAGCAAACTTATTTCTTATTGTCTTTCTGTGTTCTGTTTTATAGGATTTATATTAATAACCATTTATATTTTGATTACTTGCTTCATTAAAAAACTAGGGTGTATTTTCAATAACGTGAAATAAACTCTAGACATGAGTCTGTGTGTTTGATAAAGAGTTGCAAAGCAATATTGAACCCTATATAAATAAATGTACTGATAAACAGGTGGTTCAAAGAACTTAACTGTTTGACAGGTCTGAGAACTAATTGCTGAAAGCTTTCCAAGAGAAAGATACATCTTTCTTTTGGCTAGTAAAAGCTTAGTTTCAGACATGGGCAAAAGCTCGTTACACATGTTCTAATTTCTAAGCTAAGTGTTGTGCCTGGTTACTTGAAAAACCATGGTTCTTGTTGACCACAGCATAGCATATTGCCAGGGCTATTTTCTTAGTTTTGCTCTTTGGCTCTTTAAAGGAGTTTACTGCTCACTGAAGCCAGGTCTGAGACCCAAGAGAATGTGATTCTAGGAAGGAGTGGAGCTGTCACCAATGCTCTGAAGGATGTAGTGGAAACTTCCAATTTCCTGTGCACAGCCAGTTCAAACCACTTAATGCTGGAATCCTGGGTAGTCATCCTTGTCAATGGACAGCACAGGATTAGATGGAAGGCTGGTTAGCAGATCATCCACCAATGGCAGCTTGATCCTCTCAGTAACCCCTGGAGCTAATGTGTAAGACTTGGAGGAAAAAGGAAGTAAAAGTAGTTAGTTTTGCCAGAGTTTCCCTCTTAGAATTCTACATGTATGAGAGACTACTGGAAGGGAATCCCTGATGGGGTTATTCCTGATTCTAGGCAGGATTATCTCCAACCCCTTAGTCCTTAAGGGAGAAGACTCCAGGATCCTCATCACCTTAGGGAGCCTTCTTGGATACGGCTCTTGAGGAAGACCTGCTAGGGAATTTTCCCTTCTTTTAACAACTCCCCTTTCTTGGCTGAGGGAGAAAACTGATAGCTCAGGATCCTCAGGTTGAAGCCTTAACCTAGATATGTGCTCTTAATGGCCCTTGCCTCATCTTTAATCTGGGGGCACCCCTTTATCTATCTGGAGTGAGACCCCCCACACTGGAATGCCTCTTTTGCTCATCTGAGAGTCTAGCTGCTAGACTATTTAATGCTAGACTATTCAGTACCGCTTTGAATTCCTTATTTCCATCCTGGGCCATTCCAGTTTGTTTGTTAAATAGTAACTACGGCTGCGACTATGTAAATAGGGGGCATGTAATTTCTTTCCCCTTAGTGGTGGAAAATGTCATCCAGTCATAGTTGCCTCTACAACACTGGTCTTTTTTGGAGGTCTCCCATGCAATTGCTAAGCAAGGCCAACCCTGCTGAAGGTACTGAGATCTGATAAGATCTGGCTTGTGATAAGGTCAGAATTATCATTATTCCCCCAGAACTGCTAGGTAACTGAGACTGGTTTACCCAAGGTCAGCCACCAAGTTCAAGCAATTATGGGACTCGAACCAGCAGGGTAATGATTCATGACCCAGCACTTAATCACATATATTACAGCAACTCATTTCAGGCTTCCTTGCCTGGTGGATGCAAACCCCAGACCTTCTCCCTTTCACTAGTCTCTTGACAGGCCCGGGAGTAGGCCAAAGCCTGGGAGTTGGGCAAGTCTAGGCTGCTGGCTTGCACTATCTGAGGCCTGGAAGGAGGCTAAGCCTGCCTTTGCTGACATACCACCAGCAGAAAAATTTCCAGGTATTCTTGCCTGACGGGTCCAGGCCCTTGGGCTTTTTCTCTTTCACTGGCCTGTTAAGAGGCCTAGAAGGGGCCAAGGCCTGGGAGTTTGAAAAGTCTAGGCCACAGGCTTATGCTCTTTGAGGCCTGGGAGGCAGCTAGGCCTGCCTTTGCTGACATTCTGCCATCCAGGCCCTTGGGCATTTCTCTTTCATTGGCCTGTTGAGAGGCCTAGAAGGGGCTGAGGCCTGGGAGTTTGGAAAGTCTAGGCCACATGCTTACGCTCTTTGAGGCCTGTGAGGTGGCTAGGCCTGCCTTTGATGACATTCTGCCATCAGAAATTTTTGCGGCTAACTGGTTTGGATGAAGGAATGTATACCATTAAAAAAATAGACGATTACTGGACCTGGAAGGGCATGATCTAACATTTGGGTGGCATGGGTATCTATGGTATGACAAAGTTAAAGCCAACACAGAGTTTAATAATCATTATGTAAAGCGCGCAATCCTGAGAGTATGGAATAAATACAAACTTAGGTTTTGTTCGAAAATACCTGTCTGGCTGTCATCACAAGAAGCTCATTTTAGAAGGAAAATGGTTAGTCCACCTAAATGGTTAACTTATCAGGATTTATTGGAATTCTCTCAGGACCAAGTTAAAATTAAATCAAGAGAGGACTTAGCAGCAGAAGGGCACGCCTGTCAGTGGTTTCCATATACGCAAATTCTGGAGAGATTCAAATTAGACAATAGTCATTATGACTTTGAGAAATCTAAAACTGAATTTGAAATAGCCCTTTGTACAAACGATGAACATGTTATATCTAAAATGTATAAACTTTTGTTGAGGTTTGAGATGGAAGAAGAGCAAGTAAAAGAATGTATGATTAAATGGGCAAAAAAATGTGGACACGATATATTAATGGAGCAATGGGAAAATATGTGGAGAAGAGGGCTGAAATTTACATTAAGCTCCAGTATTAAAGAAAATTTTTACAAAATGATGTATCGTTGGTATATGACTCCTGAAAAATTGGCTAGAATGTATAAGGGGGTGTCAAATGTATGTTGGAAATGTGCCAAACAAGAAGGGACATTTTTTCATATGTGGTGGACATGTAAGAAAGCAAAGATTTTTTGGTTGCAGATACAATCATCGATTCAGAAGATTTTGAAAATTAAACTTCAGCTGAAACCAGAGACTTTTCTGTTGGGAATAATGGACAGTCAGTTGGAAAAAAGTTTTAGAACACGGTTTTTATACTTTATTACAGCAGCAAGAGTACTTTATGCTCAAAAGTGGAAAACTACAACATTGCCTACAGTGGAGGAATGGTGGACAACAGTTTTGGAGTTTGCGTCAATGACAAAACTTACTACATTGATTAGAGAAAGGACAATAATTAACTTCTTGACTGAATGGAAACCGTTAATAGGCTTTTTGCATGAAATGGATAACAAGGATTTGATGACATCTGCATTTATGGATTAAGAAACATGAACAATAGAAAAAAGAGGCGGGTTGTGACTAACCTAGAATAAGTGTGACTCTAGAAATGATATATACTTGTTGAGGAGAAAATTGGAACTCAACCTGTAATGTAATCTAGGGTTTTGTTGTTGTTGTTGTTTTCTTTTCCCTTTCCCTTTTAATTATATAGATATATGTATTGTTAGTGTGTCATGTTTAGAATTGTTTTTTCTTATTCTCTATGTTTATTGTTTATTATGTTATGGTGTACAATTTATAGTTTAAATAAAGAAAAGTTTTAAAAGGGGGGGGGATTTCCCGCCAAAAGGAGAAATGAAAGTGAAAGCGAACCTCACAAGTCCCGGCTGAAACGAAAGAGAAAGAAAGGAGGGCTCCTTTTTATTTAGGGAGAGCTGGCTCTGAGGCTTCTGCTATTCTTTTCTCCTCCCTCCTTCCTCCCTCCTTCCTTTCGCAGCCCCCGTTTCCCACAGGATTAGTTTTACCACAGTTCAGTTGGGGCTGCCAGGGTTGGAGCAGGTCCTCTGCTGCTGTTGGAGGCTGCTCCAAGCCTGAGGGAGTTCCTGATAATATCGGTCTCTACAGCAGGCTACCATGGACTCAAACACCTCACCCTCTGGCCATCTGAGAGGGGGTTCCTCCCAACCCAAAGGTGGGGGACCTGGGTGGAGTTTTGCAGTTGTGGCCGTGTAACATAGGAGAACCTAGGGACCTCCGGCTCTAATGCTTGCCGTTGCTCCAAGCGAAATGGGAGTGGGGTAGGCCGTAGGGCCTTTCCTTTCCCCTATAAGATCTGCACTGCCTGTGGCCTCGGCCTCCTTGAGTACTGGGATTACAGGTGCATGCCACCACACCCAGCTCATCTCTGGCAGTTTCTTCTTCATTGGGATCTCTGCGCTCTGCAGATCACTGCTGAAGATGTCCTGCTCAAATGGCAGGGCCAGAAAGACTGGTGATTCCAGGGACAAGTCCCTCCCCTCTGGGATAAAAATCAGCTGACTGACCCTGCCTTCGGAGAGGAGGAGCTATATTCCAAAAGTAAGGACTGCCCCACTCCTAGGACCACCGGAGAAAAGTCTATAAATGAAAATTAATAATAGATAAATCATCATCACATAGAAGTCCAACCCTGGCGAGTCCCAGTCTCCACGTTTAGTCTAAAACCCAGCAAATAGTGATCTGTTCATGACAAAAGGACCATCTTTAATCTTCCCACCTTCAGATCATCTTCTTCCTCTCAGTGGTGAATACTAGATCAAGAGTGTAGTCTGCACGTTGTGTGGGTCCTGTTATTATAATCTGATAAAGTCTCATGGCTGTCAAGGAGATAATGAAATCCTGAGCTGCTCCTGATAAGGAAGCCTTGGCATAGATGTCCCTCATAACAACCTGCCTAAAAGTCCTCAACACCACCCCTGAGACCACCTCTGTTAGCTCAGGTAGGAAGATGGTTGAGGGCAGTTTGGGCAGTACATCAACAAAACCCTAATCCTGTCTTGCAGTCCCAGTATTAGGTACACACTTTCTAAACCAGAAGAGTACAAGACAACCCATCATGCCAGAGGGATAGAATTCCTATAGACTACCACAACACCATCTCCCCCCTCAAAAGGCTTATACTGATGCATCACTGATTACCCTGGGAGGCATACTCAGGAGAAGTTAACTCTTCCCCCAGCCAGGTCTCAGTGATATATACCAAAATGTCAAATAGTTCTAAGCAAAACAATGGATATTTGCTAAGAAATACAGGCTGTTGTCTGGCTTCAGTAATAAAAAATGAAGTAATCAGGAGGACAAATCCACATCCTTTGCACTTACTCATCTCTGGAACCACAAATGCCCCAAATACTTTGGAATATATTCAGCATGTTTATTCCAATGTTATTTATTTCAATATTATGATTTACTGGAAATGCACTAAACACAATCTTCTTATCCTGTATTTTAAATTTTAAAATAGGTAAACCAGAAACAGATACTTAGAGGAAATACAAGAATAGCATCAGCATTAGGTAAACTTGAATCATGACTGCATGTGGCAACCATGTAACTCATTTTTCAATGGGCAGACCCATCACTTGTGAACAAACTCAAGCCTATTCTCTGGATTGCTTTTCACATCTGCACATGCACTAGATCCACCATCCACCATCACTCACCCACTGTTTAGAGGAGAAACAGTCACATAGAAATAAGTACTCTCAGGAGAGAAAAACACACTTACCAATTAGTTTTTGTTTGATAGCCATATTAACATCTGACAGTCAATTTGTCCAGATGTAGAGCAGTTTGCACATGTAAATTCTTTCAAAGCTTCATGGGAGTCATAGCGTACAGCCTCCCTGACCCTTAAAAAAGATTTTTAAATGAGGCTTTTGGCACTCAAAGGGATATTTCTGTGTATATTCTTTATTTTCAATAAAAATTATACTCTTATATACAGCAGCAGTCATTCGTGATAACTTTTAGATTTCCAGATGTATGTCAATATAATTGAAATAAGGCCTTTTATGATATATATGTAACCTTTAAAAATTAACTAAACTTCTGCTCTCTGATAATTAAATCTTGCAAAGCAGTTGCTAACTTGTCTCAGTGAGATAAGAGGGCCATAAATAATGATTAGATCTTCTAAGTTCAATGAGATAGCCAGAATATGAACACCAATCTATACCAGTTTACTATCTAATCTTATCTAGCGAATCCTATCTTATCTAACTGTAATTGTATCATGTAACATTTTTTGCACATTAGAATTAGGATACAGACAATTCCTGTATTTATTAAAAGGTAACCGTACTTCTGCAAACTTTTTGCCTTTCCAAAATTAACACAACCACATATATTTAAACATCATAATCTTATGCATGATCATCACATGCTAAATCTTAATTAGCCTCTGATACTTTGTTGGTATCTTTTTTTCGTTTCCAAGATTGCTTGTGCTAGCACTATCTTGACTGCAATAATTGATTTACCAGGGCTACATTTTTCTGATGTGAATCTCCTGAAATCAACTAAAAAGTATATTCTATTATGTTTATAATTTCTTTATGAACTAAAGACCAAAACTAAATTCCACCATAAATGTAACAAATTCATTTTCACATTTCCAATGCCTATCTGATTGTCCAGAAATTTTAGCCAAAGTAACCAGCCAGTCAGATGCCAGAGTAACCAGAGGGATAATTCTGAAGGCATGTATATCATTTGTTTTCTCTCTATGGTAAGTAAAAGCTTTAGCGTGCACTTCTGCAACCCAAGAACAACAACAAACAAAGCGCAGAAAAAGTAACTCTTTCAAAACTAATCCTATATGCTCCAAAGACTAAAAAAAAGTTTTGACACTCAAATATCTAATTTTAAAGCTGTTTTCATTATCTTTTTAAAGTTTGTTTCTCTTTCGCAGCGCTCAAGTGTATTTTTCCTGGTATCCCTGAATCTCAGGATTGCCAATATATATACCTACTTTTTAAAAAAAAGTTCCCCAGAGCTTACAGCCTACACAAACATGGGAGAAAACGGGGCAGGAAAACATCAAAAAACACATCCCCCTCTTACTTAGACTGCTTATTAGATCTCCCAGAGATTGGATTTTGATCAAAGAGAAGTCCAGTGGGGGAGGTTCAAGATCTGTACTAATAGAATTTTGCAATCATCCCCAGTTATCTTTCCCATGCTATCAATTATTGAAAGAATTTGATTCTTCTAGCATTGTGCCAACAACTTGTGCCAACATCTAATTAGCAAAAAGGGCTCACCAATATGACATTGTGTATTCACTGTCAGCCACAGAAGTCAACAAGAGTTATTCACCTCCAGGACAGAAAGTATAAAGCCATTGTACTCAGTAACACGAGTCAGCTTGAGAGCAAAACCTGTTTGGACCCCTCTTTGGCAGCAATGACTGTTGTCAAAGGAGAGGCAGGCTTTGCCTTTATGTCAATAGCAACAGGAGCTGAAGATTCTTTACTTTCTGGCATAGAAATGAATGACTTATGTTAATTTACATAAAGCAGGGGCAGCTTTCTTCAAATTTAAACCTTATAATTATTGCCACCATGCCTCAGGCTTTCAAACAACATGCTGTTGGTGCCAATCAGTTGAACTGCTTTGGAGATATTCAGTGAACAGTTCATTGGCCACAAACAAATGACACTAATTGTGCATTGTGTAGAGAATATGCAGATTGGTTGAACTTTGGCATATACTGATACTCAACCAATCTGCACTATATGATGACACTGCAGTACAATTGATCAAACCACAGTATCCTAAAGTCTAGCATATTTTGACGGGTGGCTGAATCACAGAGAAGATCCACCATAACCCTGCTACATCTCAAATACTCTTCTTATCTTCAGAGGTATGAAGCATTTTGTGATCTTTCCCTGAGCTTTATAAAATGCCAAAGCAAAATAACTGGGTAGTACAGAGCCAGCCAAAGATGTGATTAATCAGTACTTTCAGTAAAACAGTAGGAAACTGTCCTGACCTGTACTCTATCCTACGCTGCAAAATGCTGTAGCATAATAGCTAACAGGCATCCATACTATTTGAGGGAAGTAATATTTTTTTAGTATTTGACCTTCAGCTCATGTGTGGACTGGAAGTGATTTTCTGCACCATACACTATGCAAATCACTAGCTTAATAGTAAAGATAACTAATAATCCACAATTAACCTCAAAGTAACCAGCTCCAAATTTACAATGTATTAATTCTCAGCAAGTTTTCTCTACTGATGTGAGGACCGGGGTGTGGAACCTGAAAAAATTCGGGTTTCCTGCTTCGGATTTACCTGAAGCAGGAAAAACATTCAGAAACACCCAAAACCCAAAGCGGCAAGCTGCTTCGGATTCAGGTGTTTGAGTAACTTCGGAATGCTCCCTAAAGATTCGGAGCATTCCAAAGTGATTCAGGGCACTGGGTTTTCTCCCAGCACCCCCATCCCCCCCTGCCGGTTTAAGGGACAGGTCCCTTTAAACTATCATCTGGCCACTTGCAGGAAAGGGTCCTTTAAACAATCAGTTGACAGGCGGTTGGGGGGATCCCCCCCTGCACCTGCCAGCTGATAGTTTAAAGAAACTATCCTTTAAACAGCTCCAGTTCCATCCCCACCCCCATAGCCCCAGCCCCCACCCCAACCTACCGCCTCACCCCCAAGCCCCAGCCCCCCACTTACCTCCCCTCTGATACAGGGGTGCTGGAGGCCTTCTCTGCTGCCCTGCAGGCCCGCGCAGCAGCAAAGGAGGCCAAACTGCCCTTTCTGCCCCTCTGCATTTTCGGACTTCTCTGCTGCCCTAGGGAAGCAGAGGAAGCCGAAAAAGGCCCTCCTGCCATTTGAAGGGCAGAAACTGCATTTTTGGACTTCTCCACTGCCCTAGGGAAGCAGAGGAAGCTGAAAAGAGCCCTCCTGCCCCTCAAATGGCAGCCGCGGCTGCCATTTGAGAAGCATAAAGGGCGTTTTCTGCCTTCTTTGCTGCCCTGCGGGACTGCGCGGTAGCAGAGGAGGCAGAAGGGGGCCCTCCCACCCCTCAAATGACAGCCGCAGCTGTCATTTGAGGGGTGGGAGGGCCCTTTTCTGCCTCCTCCACTGCCGCATGGGCCTGCAGGGCAGCAGAGGGAGCCTCCTCCACCCCAGCATCAGAGGGAAGGTAGGTGGGGGGCTGGAGTGGGGGGCTAGGGGCTGGAGGTGGGAACTGGGCTGTTTAAAGGGCCCTGCCGCTTGCAAATGGCAGGGCCCTTTAAAGTATCAGATGGCAGGCAGCAGGGGGAGATCCCCCTTCCACCTGCCAGCTGAGAGTTTAAAGGGACTTGCTTGCAAGCAGCAGGTCCCTTTAAGCTATCAGCTGCCAGGTGGTGGAGGGGGGATCCCCCACCACCACCTGACAGCTGATACAAGGGGCCCTTTGAAGTTGCCCTGAAGCTTCTTGAAGCAACCTGAATGGTTCAGGGAAGCTTTGATTCAGGATTCCTGAATTGGGGCCACCATGCTGGCCCCAATTCTGGAATCCCGAATCTTTACAAATAGTGTCTGATTCGTGTATTTTTTCCTAATCAGACACCTGAAGCACACACCCCTAGTGATGACCACTTGTGGGAACACACAGAAAAACAGGGGCAAGAAGAGCATTGAGGCAGAACACATTGTTAAATTCTGTTCATTTTATATGGGCTCAACTGGCTATTTTCTGGCTGCATGGATATGGGAACAGTGTATAAAAGGAGGTGGCATGAAAGCATGTTATTTTATTAAAACTGAAAAACAAATGTTTCATCTTAAAAGGCAGATTTTTACAGCACAGTCTGTACTGGTGGAATGAGCCCATCCTGCCCCAGCTTTCCCATAACTATGGAAGAAAACATACAAGGTGGCCCTCAACTATGAAGGAGGCTACAGGCAACTCCTGCTGTAAAGTCCATGGGAGAGCCTTTGATACCCATGGAGCTTAGAACCTTTCAAGAAATTCCAGAAAAAGCAAGCATCCACCCTCAACAGCAAATTCCTTAAGTGTGTTGCTGCATTGGTACAGTGCCAGGCACAATGCTCCTACTGCACATTTAAAAGAGATTATTCCACATAAAAGCTTCTTTCATTTAAAAAATAAACCTGTTCTTTTTAGAATGTGTATAAGAAAAATAAAAAGATCTAGGTAATCTTTTGAAGTAAGAAGGGACTGGGGGGAAAAGCTTAGGGTTGTGTTACATTGGCCTCAAGTTATACAGTCTTCTCTGTCAGGATGTTACTGTTGAATATAAGCCACAGAAAAAATATACTGTGAAAGTGTATCAAACACTTAAGCAAAAAAAATCACAAAGCTATCATAGAACCAAAGCAGTCCTCCTGTAAAATGCCCTTCAATATGCACAAAAATTATAACCAAGCTGCTGAATACTTGTTCTGTAAAGAGGAAAATGAAATTATAAACAGCCAACACAAACTAACAACAAGTTATGCCACATTTAATTTTCTCCTTCAAAAGATAACTGATTAAGAAGTAAAACTGGGCATGAACACATCACATCTGCAGCAAGCTTTTTCTGACATAATCCCATGCCTAATGTTCATATCTAAATGACAAATGTGGACAAGAATAATTAATGGATGGGTAAACATCACCACACGAAACTACATGGAGCAATATTAAATTGAAACAAGGGATCAAGTGAAACTCTAAAGCTGTGTCCAGGATTAAGATTTTAAAGGGTTACAGGGTCTGCACTGATTCAGAATCATCTTAATAAAATAGGAAAACTCAACAGTAAATGACAAAATGATATTCAACAGAGATTAAAGCAAGGTTCCCCAATGTGGTGCCCATGGTGCCTGTGGACGCTTTTTCTGGTGTTTTTAGAAAGTGGTTAGGGCCTGGGGCAGGTCTTCTAATTGATTACTAGAAATCTGATTGGCTGTGCAGATTTTTAAGAAGTTGCTTCAACAGCATCTCCCACTCCAGCCCAAGGATCTTTACTGTATGACTGAAGATAAGCTGTGTGTATGAAATAAAATATTTTAAAACAGTATGTTCGTTTTAAAAGGTGTCCTCTTAAACAGAGCTTCTGCCTGAAATATTGACCTCACTCCCTAAGATTTTGTGGTTGGTTCCACCTCTTGTGGTAACCATTTTGTGGCTGGCTTTGCTTCTTGAGGCAACCGTTCCAGTGTCAGAATTCCATAGGTTCTTGTAGGCTCGAAAAGTTTGGACATCCCTGGACTGAAGTGATCAACTACAGCAAGGGGGAGAAATTGTGTGCACAATTTGGAAAATATCTGAACCAGCAGAAGCCCTATAAAAAGGAATCTGCAGTTGGTTAAGTTAAAATATTTGTGAACTCCTTTTGTTGCTGTGTTCTGAATTCCTTCGCAATACTTAATGAAAAAGAGGAGGAAGAAACACATTTTAATTTAAACACCTGTTCATTTCCCATTTGAATACAGACTTAGCCAGGAGAGGTTATAAGGAAAGGCAATCTTCTCATTATAAAACTCTCCACCCAGGAAATTTACAAAAAAAACCCTAGCCTAAGTATTTTTTGAAGCATTGCAATAGTTAACTATTTGATCTGGCTTTAAAGGTTAAAGTTCATCTGGCAAAGAAGCTGAGCTAATAGCACTTTAGTGACTGAATTCTGTTGAGGGGGTGATGCTTTTAAATTAATACCTTTCCCGAGCTTTTGGCATGTGGCAAGTTATACAATGAAAATAACATGAATATTTGGGGAAGAGTAACTTAAGCACTGCTTAGGCTTCAGCTGAATTGCTATGCAGTTGTGGCCATATTAAAGAAAGAAATAAACAAAATGTATGGCAGTTTAAGATAAAAGACCTACGAGAAAGGATATAATGAAATTACACTTGCAATTCCATCTCTCTCTCCTTTTTCTCTCCCCTTCCTCTCTGCAAGGATAAACATTGACAGTTTTTAATCACAATAATCCTACTCAACAACTGTTAAAAAATTAAATACAACTCATAAAACTTCTGTTTGAAGTTTCATTCCAGGAAAAACCAGCCATGCTTGGTCACTACTGAGTAGAGGCTGAAAAACAAAAAAAGTTCGGCTTATAAAATGATCTGTACCCTGACGTTTCTTGGCAAATAAGCCTCTTATTAGAAGTGAAACCCAACAGGAAGAGGATGTTGGCAAACCATAATTCTAAAGATGACAGCAATGCAGCCTTTTATCATTGCATCAGAGAGAGGCTGGTGCCTTCTAGAACTCTGGAAGAAACACACAGATTTGAGGGAGATCACATTGATTTCAGATATCTGGCTATTCATTTAACACCTAATGGGCATTTGTTTTGTAAGCCTTGAAGAGAAGTGGGGGAAGGGAGATGAAAATGCTGTTCGTTGCGAGCCAAAAACAGGATTTTGAATTTAAAGCTTCATCTCCTCTCTTCACAGAACCGGACTCCAGTTGTCACACTGCGCAACTCTCTGTTTTTATTGGCTCAGCTCCTTCTGAAAGACTAAGTTAAAAGTTTCAAAAAGAGGTTAAAAGTTTATTATTCTATTGTTAGCCTTAAACATCTACACGCATCAGGCGATGTAGGTATTCTTTCCTGATAATTTCTTAGTGTCTCGTTTTTAAAACCCTACCAGTGATATTTGCTTTGTGGCAGGTGGACTAAAGAGAGGAAATCCTTTTGTGTATTTTCTGTATTTGTTACACAGTGTACAGTAACTGGCTTGGTGCCTGTGCCACAAACAAAATCTTAATTAATCTACCTCACAATAAGTACTGTGCATGAATGTGGCCAAACCCAGGCACGGAACTCTGTGCTAATACAAACTGCTCTGTTTTAGCCATTAATTGCCAGTGGAATAGGAATGAAGCAGTGTGCCCGTTTACCAGAAAACGGCATCACAAAAAGGAACAAATCCCCTGCAGTCTTAAAATTCATTGTATCTTGGAGTTGGCCTTGAAATCTCCGCAGCTGGCAGAAAGAAGAACAAACATTACTACATGCAGGGCACCAGCACCCACAGCACTGAGCAGGCTGATCTCATGTGCCTGCCTAATACCACCAACCCTGATGGCATTTTCATCTTTGAAAATCCAAAGAGTCTGTCAACTGTTAACTGCTAAGAGCCTTACTCATGAGAGACTTTCATTCTGAAAAATGCACTTAAAGCACAGCCTTTATTCTTCCTATGGACAGAAGACCACTATTTGCTCCAGATTTATTACATATACTTTCCAACAATGTTTTACGTTCAAAATCTACACAACACCTAGATAGGTCAGACGAGATTGCCAGAACTGAATGTACAGACTAATGTCTGTGCATTCTCCCTCACTCACCCACCCACTCACACACATACATAAACAAACCTTTCCCAATGTTCATGCATTTCTTAATTTCAAATAAGAGTTGACATTATCTAATGCTCAGTTCATGATCTCTAAATATGAGACAGATCTGTTTGGCTAAGCATGTACATAACTGCACTATTATGTTTGGGAATATATATTTTACTTTCTTTTACTATTTTTTGTCAAAGAAGCAGTTTGGAATAAAGTCCTTGGAAGAGAACAAAGTTCCTACTGGCATTGCCCAGTGGACAGTCTGCCAAACTCGGCATATAATGACCATTTGGCATTTTTATTACAAAACATCCCTTTAACAAAACCAGCACTGGAACCTGGGATACAAGGTTCCCTGGGGCAGTACTAAATCTCAGAGTCACAGCATCACAAGGCACGGCAGCACGCCACTTAATGTTTACTTTCCCTTGTACAGCAAATCATCAATAAGGATAAAATTAAAGGATTCAATAACAAGCCTGTTCCTCCCCATAGAGTGTTGTATATCTGGACTGAAGAATTCAGAGTCTCTGTGTGAAGTCACAATAACAGCCACAACCATTTTTTAAAAAAATCCTAGCATGGACTAGGGCAGTCCAACTCCAGATTAAAGGAACACACTTGTCATATACACTACAGTTATAGGCTGTAAAACACACACATATGTGAAGGAGTAAGCTGAACTCACAAAAGCTCATAGCAAATAAATGTTAGCCCTTAGGGAATCACTGGGTTTTTAACTTATTCTACAAAGATGCAATCTGCAATTGGAGATGTCCAACAGCCTCAATTTATAACACTATGGCCAATACCCTTTATGCCCCAGGATGGAGTTAAAACATGTTTCATGCTCCGTTCAAAGGGGGTGGGGCTAAAAGGATCATAATGACCTGCTGAGTAGCAGCTTAAGGAAAAATTGCTGCGGGGGAATTCTGCTTCCTGCATAGGCTAACAGCTTATAGCATTCGCTATCTACAGTGTCTGAATTAGAGACGAAGAGCTATTTAATCTGCAGGCCATCAACAACAATAATGATGACTACTAGAATGAAATATAAATTCGCTAAAGAATTGCAGCAGGGGCCCTGACAACAGCCAATTCAATGAAAGTTTGTGTGTCAAGGACTTCTTGCCCCATGACACCTTTTCTGAGTAGTAATGTAAGACATCCTTTAAAAAGACGGGTGAGTTTATCTAAACCGCACCTTTCAGCCCCAGTGAGAACTCAAAGTGGCTGTAACATTTTATACCTTTCCATTCCATCTACACAACAACCCTGCAAAGCAAGCCAGGCCAAGAAAATGTGACAAGCTCAAGGCCACAGGCCTTGGTGAAATCTATGGTTCCTTTCAGATAGAATGGCATCTGAATCTGTATTTCACATATCCCAGCCCAGCACTCCAACTACTATACTAAACTGGCGCTTGTTACAAATGGTGTCATACAGGAATGAACACAGAGAAAGGATGAAGACAATTGCAACAAGAACTCACTCCTAGCAGTGGCAATTAAGGGGGGTTTGGGTTAGTGATTTGGGTTTTTAACTCGAATCAGGCCCAATTTGGAAAGATTCCGGATTCGCAAATCAGCCCCAGCATTTCTGAGCCGATTCGGGAATCCCAAAGCAAAGCTTCCCAAAGTGATTCATATTGCATATGCAAACAGCAAGAAAAGTTTCAAACTTCCTGCCCCGCCGCTTTTTTCACCCAATTAATCATCAATAACAACCAACAATCAACAACAATGAGCAATCTGCTCAATAAACTAGCACTCTACGAGAGCATAACATAAGATACAAACTGTTTAACTTTCATAAATCTAATTTTTTTTTACATAAACAGAGATTGCAGAGATCCAGAGGAGTTAGCCATGTTAGTCTGTAGTAGCAAAATCAAAAAGAGTCCAGTAGCACCTTTAAGACTAACCAATTTTATTATAGCAGAACAGCTCTTACAACCATCACATCCTGAGTTGTATTTGCATCAATGGCATAATGTCATACAAAAGCATCAGCAGAAGTTCACGTTGTTGCTCTACAAATGTATCCAATAGGAACACCTCTGATAAAAGCAGAGGAAGATGCTTGAGACCTAGTCAAGTGATCCCTCAAGCACAATGGTCATTGGACTCTAGCATACCTATATGTCTTTTTGATGGTAATAACAATCCACCTTGATATGGTTTGAGAAGACACCTTTTCCCCTTTACTCAATCCTCCAAAACACACAAACAAATTGGGGCTTGTACAAAAATCCTTTGTTCTATCTAAATAAAAAGACAATGTTCTTTTTAAATCCAAAGAGTGCAGTGCTCTTTCTCCTTTAGACTTTGGTCAAGAAAGAACACTGGCAAGGAGCTATCTTATGATAAATGAAACGGTGATAGAACCTTTGGCAAAAATTGGAGGCTTGGTCTAAGTATCACCCTGTTACTATGAAATTTCAAAAGCAGAGGGTCAGCTCTAAGTGCTGCCAATTTGCTCACTCTCCTGCCTAAAGTGATGGCCACAAGGAAAGCTACCTTCAAGGACAGAAGCTCCAAACAGCACGCTGCAAAAGGCTCAAAAGGAGGCAGCATGAGATGTGCCAATACAAGGGACACGGACCACTGGGGACCTGGAGGTGGCACTGAAGGGTGAAGGTTAAACATCCCCTTAAGGAACTGGAGGGATTTCAGATGCGAAAAAACAGTTTTGCCATCAACATGCACATGAAAAGCAGAGATTACTGCCAAGTGTACTTTTAGAGATGTTACCATCAGACTCTGAGAAATTAATTCACAGAGGTAGTCAAAAAATTCAGGCAAAGGGCAATCCATAGCAGTGACTCCTTTAGTTTCTGCCCACACAGTAAAAGTTTCCACTTGGCCGTGTAAGACCTCCTGGTCGACAGTGTCCTGGCATTTAAAAGGATGTGCTGTACCTGCACTGAGAAATCTAAAGATGGGGGCGAATGCGCCACAACAGCAGGTGCAGAGTGTTGGGATCATGATGGAGCACAGCAGAACATCTCAGGAAGTGTAATGGTAATTCCATTTGGACAGCTCGAGTAGTATGGGTAACCACACTTGTCTGGGCCAGAAAGGGGTTATCAGAACACAACTGGTGTTGACCTTCTCTATTTTGCAAAGCACCTTTGCAATGAGGGGAATTGGAGGAAACATGTAGTGCAACTTGTTCGTCTAAGCAAGTTGGAAGGCATCACCAATGGACAGAGGGGCTCTTCCTACCCTGGAGCAAAACACCGGGGCCTTGGCATTTGCTGATGCTGCAAAGACACCTATTTCTGGGACGCTCCAAAGATTGAAAATAGGAAACAGATAATCATTGTTCAGTGACCACTCATGATTCGACACTAGTACCCTGCTGAGCACATCCTCCTCGGAATTGTCTGAGCCCACAATATGGATGACATGCATGGACACATTGTTGCTAATTGCTCAACTCCAGATAGTCGTGGCCTCCTTGCAGAGATTCAGGGATGCAATACACGTCCTTGAATAAATTTTTGTCATCGGTCCATTGTAGGGACCTGAGTGCTAGTCTGGATATGGAAAATTTAACAGCTGGAGAATGCACAGAGGGACTAAATTTTCTAACCAACTAATTTTGTAACGTTTGCATGTTAAGCTTCACAGAAGGGACCACAGATGTGGTAGCTGCCATATGCCCCAACAGACATTGTATTCTCCAAACAGTTTGAAAGTGGTTTGTAGAAAAAAGAGACACCATAGACTTAATAGTCTGTGCCTTCTCTGGAGGAAGTGTAGCCTTACCACAGATGGAATTCAAAATTGCTCCAATATAGAGAACCGTCTGACAAAGTTCAAGCTTGGATGTGTCAAAGTTAATCAGAAGCCCCAAGCATGAGCAGGTCTCTACCACCAGAGACACATCATGAAGCAGCTTGTCCCTGGAACCATCATCCAGGTTCATATGGTACGTGATCTGAGATAAGCCATAACCAGTGCCATACATTTAGTAAAAGATCTGGGTGCAGTCAACAAACCAAGAGGCAATATTTGGTACTGAAAAACTCTGTTTTGGTAGAGAAAACCCAGATATCTTCAATGATCTTCTCTAATAGAGATATGAAAGTAAACACCCTTGAGATCAAGAACCGCAAACCAATCACCAGACTTCAACAGGGGTAGTACAGATGACAGTGTGACCATCTTGAATTTTGACACCTTAAAGAAGGAATTCAAACCCCTTAAATCTAAAATAGGGTGTAATCCCCAATCCCTTTTGGGTACCAAAAAGATCCTTGAAAAAATCCTGGTATCACATCTGTACTTTGAACATCCTGAATAACACCCTTAGCCAGGAGAGACTGGATTTCAGCCTCCAATTCTAACAGAATTATTTACAGCAAGTGAAGGCCAAATGAAATCAGGATGCTCTAAGAACTCTAACTCATAAGCATTGTTAACAATAGTTAAGACCCAAGAGTCAGATGGAAATAAATTAAAAAATAGTCCCAAGAGTCCAGCAGGTGCGTTCCTGACCTTGTTGACAATCTCTTCCAGACCTTCCAAAACAGGACATGCCACATTGGATGGAGAGTCTGGGGGTGTGCACCCACAAAAGATTTGGGTTTCCCACTTAGGGTTTACCTGAAATGGGAAAACAATTTGGAATAACCCAAATCGCAAAGCGTATTCAGGGTTTAAACCACTTCTGTATGCATCGAAGCTCAAAGCAGCACTTTTCTTGCCGTTTGCAAATGGCAAGAAGAGTTTTGCTTTCAAACTTCCTGCCCCATCGCCTTTTTCACCTGATGGGAGGGGGAGGGGGGAACCTCTTCCTCCTCCCTCCCATCAGGTGAAAAAAAGTGGCAGGGAGAGAAGCCAGTTGAAAGCAACACTTGCCATTTGCAAACAGCAAGAAGTGTTGCTTTCAAACTTCCCGTCCTGCCCGATGGGAGGGGGAGGAGAGGGTTGTAGTGAGTCACTACAACCCCCTCCCCCCCCATTGGGTAAAAACAGGCAGGAAGCTCAAAGCAGCACTTTTCTTGCTGTTTGCAGAAGTGACTTGCAAAATATTTTTTTCAGTTTCAGTATCTCTGTCCAAGCTATGATGAAGCCATCATTCATTGCACACTATATTATTTCAATATACACAATATTATTGAAGCACCCCCTGAACTTTGCCTACACATGCACTTAACACCCACCCACCATGCATCCCCTATTTGTATCACAATGCTGGAAACTAACTGATTTCCATTTTATTTTTATTTATTTCCATTATATTTTTTATCCTCAATTTTATTTTGACCTGAAGTAATGCAACCATTGAACAATTGTTTAAGGAGTGACTGCAACTTCCTGCTCTGTTTGCCTTTACTCCTGTACTTGTCTGCTGTCATACCTCCTTACAATACTATACACAGCACTCGTTCTAAGAGCTACAGATTATTTAGGGCTAAAAGAACACCATAAGAAGTTATTGCTGCCAATTCCAACTATATCTTGAACTCTATACATCATGCATTTGTCAAAAGCCAAGCAAACCACACACTACAAAGAGGGAAAGCGCATTCAGAAGCAAAGAACACACAAGGCATTTTGGAGAAGAATCCATTACTCAGCAAAATAAGACACGTGTCTGCATTTAGGAACCATTCTTTGCTCTGTCTAATAGCAGAGGTTTGGTTACGGAAGCAATAAATGAAAGGAGAAACATAGTCATTTCTGTTTTCTGAATTATAAAGTAACCATATTGTGATTGCACTAGATCAACTTCACACAATAAATATATTGTCTGAATGGATCCTTACACAAGTTCAGAGTTAATCTCATCTCAGACATGTAAGAAAGTACCAGAGCATGGTAGATAATACATATGGCACTAAGATCTAACAGGAATACATTGGCTAGAATTTTAAAACATGGTCAATTAACTTAACCCATCTGTCTTTACTAAAGCCCCCCAAAACCTTTCCCCTTGTAACAATCTGTTGTTGTGTGTAGAAATGCTCTATTTCCTATCTGCACAGGCAAGGAATGTGTATTCTGGGTCACATAAGCCTTGTGAGGTCAACTGAGTCATATTTACACCACATTTCAAAAGCTGATTTGTATACCCTTTGCAATTGGCCAAAAAGTTCTGGCTGCCAATTAAGACTAGATAGTTTTGTTTGCAGGTTCTGTTGCTTAGGAAGTGTTATCTTCCAACTGACAGATGTTAAGCATGGGGGCAATTTCTGCTTCTCCAAAAACCTTGTATAGAACTGACATGTACAAAGTATAGGAAGACTATATTTTTTATGACTGACATTCTTAGAAGTTTATATGCTTTTAAACTTTTAATGCCATGTAATTTCTGATTTCCTTTATAATAAATTACTTTGTATTATAATTATGTCCTTCAATGATGATCCCCTTATAGTAATATTTTCCTTTGTTTTTTTTGCACAATTCCCTCATTTTGCAAAGTTTTTTACTTGGTTGAGTAAACTTCCAATTATGCTAGCATTTTTGACTCAAGAACACTCACCCACTTAAATGGAAGAAAGCTCTGTCTGGAAATTGTGAAAATACCTCCCCATACCACCACTTTTCCATCAACTCTGATCAGTCACAGTTGGCTTCTCCTCCCTAACACAAGGCATGCCAGCTGCCCACAACAGCTGCACCAATCTCAGGTGAGAAACAGGAGCTTGTTCAAATCACTCCAATCCCAGAAACAAGGAAACTTCCAGACATATTTCCCTTGGAACCATGTAAAAAACACCAGGTGTCAGTTTTGTAAAGATTCCATACATGCCTTGTGGATGTGAGACTATGATCTGCTGGGACTACCTAAAGTACAACTTGCTAGGTATAGTATAGTTTGCTTGTGCTAAGGGTTTTCTTTTTCCTTTGCACTGTTTGCACACTAACCATGCATCTTCCTCTAGACCCTCCCCTCACTTATTTCCTTGCTTGGATAAATATGCTTTGAATCTGTGATGTTTAAGTGTTTCCTGAAATTTGAAAGCAACTTTTACACCATTTTCCTTTTCTTTTGTTGTTTACCAATAAAGCTTTTTACCCAAAGCTGTGCTTGTCACATCCTTCTTTGCTGGATACATTCTGCTTATGTTATGTACCTCTGCCCAGTAACCAAGGACTCATGTGCTTGAAAGGTTATAGAGCATTTCTGTCTGTGAAGATGGAGATAGGCAGTGGCAGGGCACGGGACTACCAGGTTGTTTTCAGCTGTTTCTGTCTCACAGGAGCAGGAGGGAGAGAAGTTCCAGGAAGGACAAGGGCAACTTGAGATAATGCTGTCCTGGGAAACCTCAGGAAATCTTTTATCTCCTTGCCTTCTTGTCCTACATGTGCTTTGGGGAGTTTCACATCTCTGATCAATGAAGTACTGCTTTGGTTCTTTTAGACATTACGTTCTTTTTTGTAAGTGGCCTAATGAACACCCAGGGAGGTGAGGATTTTATAGGTTCTGGAATCTTGACTGGATCAGCAGGGTGGAACTGGAAATGAATGGTATGAATTTAGGCCAGAAGTAAAACTCCAGATGCCCCATCATATACACAAGCACCATCCAAACCAACACTGCTATTAGTGGTGCTTAACAAATGCAAAGCATTTGGATGTACAAAGTACTTCTATACAAAACACATCATTAACTTATGGACTTCCCTGCCAGATGATGTAGTGATGGTCACCAACGGTGACCAGCTTTAAAAAACAAATAAGACAAATGGAGGCTGTATAGCAAAGATTGCTATCTAGTATAAACTACAGAGTGTGTATTTTCTCTGTGCTGAAAGACTTGCATGAGCTCCAGATTCAATTCAGGTTTTGGTTATGACCTTTAAATAGCTCCAAAGTCAGGAACCAATAGTCCATCGAGGTCAGTATTGTCTATGCAGACTGGCAGTGGCTCTCCAGGGTCTAAGGCAGAGGTCTTTTACATCAACAACTGCCTGGTCCTTTTAAGTGGAGATGCCAGGGATTGAACCTGGGACCTTGCACATGTAAAGCAGAAACTCTTCCACTAAGCCACAACCCCTCATGTTTAGGATTACTCTGTTTAGATTAGGATTAGCGGGCTAAATTAACCATTGCCAGCTAAAGATGTTCTTGCCTATTTGGCAGTTGATTATTTTATGGTTTAATATATGATGATTATATTATCTTACTTGTATGTTAACTACATTGACCACCTTTGGCACGGAAAGAATAGAAATTATGAAAATAAATTATAATGTAGAAATTAAGAGAAAGAACCAAAAAATATTTCTGTTCAAGATAAACCGTCACTAGTGAAAAGTTTTACATACTTCCATTCCATACTTTTTAATAAGATCATAAACAGTGCCTTTAGTGATCCACCACATGCTCATTTAAAGGAAGCATTCTAATGCATTGAGTCATTACACCTGAGGAAATAAAGTTGGGAAAGACCTCTCATTATGCAGGACTGAAAACAAACTAGGGATAATTACTAGCCCAGCCTTTACACTGGACGAGATTCTGGCTGATTCATCATGTTTCTTTTTCATTCTTGGACCACAGAAGACTAATTTTATATCAGAGGATACTTTCAATATGCACCAGCTATTTGGTTTATCTAGTTCAAGAAATAACACCCTTGAATGTTAAGAATATACAAACGTCCTAGTTCAAGTTGAACAAATGTTGACATTTGGTAAACTCTCCCAAAACACATATTATTATGCCCACCACCAGTCACTCTTAAATATGGCAAGCAAATTCTCCAGCAGACTTCTTTCACAGTTTATTATCTTGTTCTGGCAGTCCCTGTGCTGTCTGATGGGCATAGAGAATTCTTCTATTCAGACCCAGCATGCTCTAGGGATTCCATTACAAGTATCTAAATGTGTTTTCTTTTCGTATCCACTGGAATCTTAATAAATGAGAATTGAACCGTTAAGCCTTGCTACATAAATGGTAAGAGTAAATAAGGCATGGTTCTTTGCTTTCTACATGTTCTGTTTGGTTCCTGTAAGTAACGGTTGATTCACAGCTTCTGAGTTGCAGTTAGTTAATATCACAAAACAGTCATGTTGGCTGGTTTATCTTATAATTTCTTTTTGAAGTATCTATGTTATCTGCAAAATGCAGAATTACTCATTAATAGTCAAATTATTTAGTCATCAACAGAACACTACAGAATAGGTGGGTGTAACGAAACTCAGTTTAGCAAAAGATTTGCATACTATGGGGAAAAAAGTTTCGTTTCAGCAGAGAAAAATGGTAAGATTTTTAAAAGATGGATTTTTACACTCAGGACGATATACAACTCTTCCAGCTTCTCAAAACCAGGAAGGAAGTGTACATAGGGTGTAGTCTGAAGTTGGAAATCCCAGAAATCAAGAAACAAGTCATAGTGGAGGAAGGGTACACATTTAATGCCATAATCCTTTAAAGTATAGTGAAAAGATTGGTAACAATCTGTAGAATTGCACACTTCATCCTCTCCAGTGCAAATTTCGCCTACTCTTTCCTCTTACAGCCATATCCATGGTTAGAGCTTACATCACCAACCCTGACAATGATTAACACTATCTAGCCACAGTTCAGTATTAACTTCCTTAAACTCATGGTAAAAATTCAACCTTTATTAGCCTTAACCGTGGATATGATCAGTGCCAGCATGAGCTGTAACCATATCTAAAGTTGGTAGAGGAAGGGAGAGAGAAATTCATGCTAAAGAGGGGAGATACTAGTACAAGGGAATGTATGATCCCATGGCACACTCCATTAATCAGGATTGAGGGATCAGGAACATTTAATTATTTAGAGCATTTCTATTCTCTCTTTCCACCCAAAGTAGTAAACAAAACATTTCTGACATTAAAAATGATTTGAAATAAATACATATATATAATATTTAAACAATAAAATTAAAAATAATATAAACACATAAACCAAACACACATAGAGAGAGGGACTGTCAAGGACGACTGTACCCACAAGCTGCCCTGAGTGGGAGGTCCAAATGAAAACATGCAAAACTGAGACCAAGTCCTCACTTCCATGGTAACAAGCTGCCGCCAGCCTCTCTTGACTAAACATTCAACCAAGAGGCAAGTTCCCAACCCTAACAGGTTTTACACAACAAGTCAACCTAGCAAGGCAGATCATTTTGCAAACTGAGCTCCACTTCACAACTATTTGGGTAACTGTGACCAAAACAGGCCAAAGTACTGGATTCAGATTGAAGTTTGCAAATTTCCAAAGAACGTACATGGTTATACTCAAGAGTTTATAAACTGAAATGCAAAAGGGTACAGACATACAACTGTGCAAGCAGAGTTGTATGCAAGCAGAGAGGAAAACAATAAATACTAGATAACTAAACTAACACATTTAAAGAGACTTTAAAGAGACTTTCAGTCTCCCAGCCCAGGTTACCTTCCAGCTAAAGCAAAAGAGTCCAAACAAGATTCCAAAGTCTCAAAATCCGGAGACAGAAATTCTGTGCTAGCACCAATCCAAGCGAGCAAGTCCAAAGCACAAAAACAGGTAGCAGAAAATCCTTCAGCAACCATACAGAGTCCGAAAGCAACAGGGGCCTGAGGGTGGGGGTGCAAGCTAGAATGAGGACCCTTGTTTATCCAAAACTGGAGCAACTGGCTTAATCCCAGTTAGCCAATCAAGGACAGTGCATGAATTCTCATTAGGGTTCCCAGTTTGCACTGGTGACCGCTGATCACTGGCATCAACAAGCAACCCAGGCAAGCATGCAGCAGGCGCGCTCCCAGTGGGGTGCAACAATGTCACTTCCTGACATGATGTCATTGCACTGGTCGCAGAAGTGCTTCCATAGTTCATGGGGAGTGATTTTGGTCTCAAAGGTGCAGGAACACTCCTGTGGCCAGCGTGATGATGTCACTTCAGGAGCTGATGTCATCACACCTAGACCGGGAGTGAGCGCACACGCAAAGAGCATACCAAGGGTAAGTAACAGACCACCACTCCCCCTGGGAGACTATGGAAACCTGGCAACCCTAACTCTCACCCAAAGTCCTTTGCTTGAATGTTGCAATGTAGAAACAAGATCTTGAAGCTATGTCATCACTGCACCCGTGTAGTTCAATCCCATCTCTGAAACTGCAAAGTCATGATAACTTTACAGGATTCTATCAAACCCAAAGCCTGAATTGAACCAAGAAACAGACTGGGACAAGTCAGTTTCTTGATGAGGACTAATAAAAGAGTTAGTTAGGGAGTGCCAAACAAAAATAAAAGTGCGGATCGGGCCCATTTGTGCACGGATCGGGCCCGTTTTGGACCGCTGTAGAGCGTAGGAGCACTCCTGCGCTTCGCAGCACCTCAAAACGGGCCCGATCCGCAGGTGCATTTTGGGCTGCTGTGGAGGGCAGGAGCATTCCTGCGCTCCACTGTGGCCCCCAACCTAAGCCCCTGCGGAGCGTGCTCCAGGGCTGTGTGATGACATCACTTCCCGGAAGTGACGTCATCACGTTTGCGGGAGCACGGCTTTACGCACGTGCTCCCCCCCTGCTCAAAGGTAAGAGCCAGGCCCCAATCCCCCACCGGGAGATTGAGGGGGCCTGGCAACCCTACCCTTGATGGATTAAGCAAAGCAAGCGAGAGCAGTTTTCCTCTCCAGTGGGCAGAATTTCCGTGCCAAAGGTTGGCCTACTATCTTTGCTCCCAGGGTGACCACTCCCAAAAGGGCAGGAATCACCCTATTACTGAAGTGCTCTCACATCCTCTGGAGTGCAAAGACCCTATCCTGGCATGCCTAGAAAAGTAGCTAGCACTAGTCCCTGCAGCTTCAACTTGTCAGCTGTATCCGGGACAGGATAACAGGTGAGCATATCAGGCTCTCAGCTTCCCAAGGCCCAAAGTTTGCAGCCTCAGTTGTGGAAGATCGCCTCCCCCTTTCGTTTCACAGCAGAGAAGCTTTAGGCATTTGTGTTTTCACGATCTGCCAAGCGAGTTTGTTCCTCTGAATCATGACTGAGGACGCTTTACAGTGGACTCTCATCCCTTATTCTTTTGTGGGGTTTTTTTCCAGCATCATGACCTCTCCCTTTCTTTGTAACATCATCTGCAATTTTTTGCTTGCCACCACTTTCCTGCTCCCCCTTCTCTTGCTCCATTTAGAACTGCTGTTTCCTCATTCAGAAAGCACTTTTCCTACATCCCTCTGCTCTCACCAAATCCTACCCCACACTGCCACCACTGATGTTCTCACATTCAGAGGCTCCTCCTACACCCACGTTACATATTCATCCTTTCTGCTCATGGTCTTTCCTCTACTCCCTCATTATCTCTTAGTTTGTACATTTCTTGGGGGCAACAACCCACCTATTTTTTTCTATGATATACCAGATACAAAAACTAGCATCTAATGATAGGTACTTAGTTGTAACAGGATTTACTAACAGCAATAAAGTTGAAATAGCTAATTCTTTTTGATCTAGTTTATCAGAAATCCCAGAGAGTGGTGTACAAGCATTCCGAGAGTTCCTCAGCTGTGTTAAAATACTGGGCTAAATGAAGCCCTTACTTGTGACTGAACTGATAGCATAAAACAAACCAAAAAAGAAAGGATCCCTAGATTTAAAAATTCAGCTATACTTGTTCTTAAGGAAGCCACATATACTTGCACATCCTCAGTTAAAATAGAACACATTTAAATTTTACAACATTTGATCTTGCTAACTAAAAGGTTTCAGTATGAACAGAATGACAGCTGTGCAGAACTGTTCTTTTTTATAGATAAATTTCTTGTTTATTATGTTATTGATCCTATGACTCACTGATATTATTTTGTTTAATAGGAAAAGTAAAACATTTGACTATTTGATTTTAAATGCAGAAAAGCTAAAAGTCTGAGAAAATGTTTATTATAACCCTCTCTAACCTGAGAGATTTTTAAAGCTGTTTCTAACAGAAATTAACATTCAAATATGTTTCCTCCATTTTTCCTTCTCAACACCTACTCTTAATAAAGCAAACTGCTGAAAGCATGCAATTACTCAATCTACCTATTTTCTAAAGTTCTAGCCTCGACAGGCACACCTAATTAATAAACTGCATTCTCGTCAATTTCACTTAGTAATAGTACATTTAAGGATGAGAATGAAATAACTCCTTTCTTGTATTTCAGGCTTCAATTGATCAGTAGGTTTAGCTTTGGCCAACTGCTGTTTAACTACTGTTATAAACAAAAAAAATGGGCTTATAAGAGATAACTGTTAAAATACTTTCAAACCCAATAAAATTAGCCAATGGAACAAGACAGAGACCTCCCTGTTCAGCACTGTTGCTAGCCTTCTGTGTATATAGTCTCTCTAGCAGAAACTATTTGGAATAAAGAGGAGGTTAAAGAAATAGCAACAGCTAATCTAATAATGGTCCTGACCAGGATAGCTCGAGTGAGTCTCATCTTGTCAGATCTCAGCAGCTAAGCAGGGTCAGCCTTGGTTAGTATTTGGATAGGAGACCTCCGCGAAGACCAGGGTTACAGAGGTAGGCAATGGCAAACCACCTCTGTTAGTCTCTTGCTGTGAAAACCCCACTAGGGGCTGCCATTAGTCAGCTATGACTTGAAGGCACTCTCCACCCCCAATCTAATAATGAGCTTTAAATTGGTTTATATGACTACGAGATTCTGTTGTCATTGGTAAATCCAAACTTTATACCTAGTATTGTCGAAGGCTTTCACGGCCGGAGAACGATGGTTGTTGTGGGTTTTCCGGGCTGTATTGCCGTGGTCTTGGCCTTGTAGTTCCTGACGTTTCGCCAGCAGCTGTGGCTGGCATCTTCAGAGGTGTAGCATCTCTGTCTTTTGGTGCTACACCTCTGAAGATGCCAGCCACAGCTGCTGGCGAAACGTCAGGAACTACAATGCCAAAACCACGTTTATACCTAGTGTTCTACAATGCATTGCAGATTTTGGTCAATTGTTAGGATATTAACTGAACAAAGAGGTGATAGGGATTAACATAAATTTTGAAGCTAAATAAAAAACTATGGAACTATCACTTATAGTTAGGTGTTGTACAGTTAGGTGAATTATCTAAGAAAGTATCACACCAGTTAGGCACTAGGTTAACAGAGTCTAAAGAATTTTTAATGAGAAAGATAGCTTAAAAAATTTGCAGACAAAATTAGAATAAATTTACATGAGAAATGACAAAAGATGCTTCAATGTGTAATTGCTCAGGATGACTGGGAGAGTATGTTTTGTACCAGAAACAGTAACGTGTATAAGTATGAAGGAAAATCCTATAAGGCCATCTTTCAGTGTTATCATACACCAGCCAGACTTAATAAAATCTGTAAAACTGACCAATGTATTTTTTGAAAATGTGGGTTAAAGGGAGCTGCTGATTTCAGACACACGTGGTCACTGTGCCCAGTAAAGAACTTCTGTTATGAAGTCACAGAAGAAATTATACAAATCACAAATATCAAATATCAGACTATCCAAAAAGTTATTGGGCATATTATATGATGCTGTTCCACCTACATACAAGAATATGATACTTGATTTCTTAAGAGCAGCCAGAATTTTATCAGCCGAATGCTGGAAAAGTACAGAACATTTAACCAAGATAGTAAAGAGTCCAGTAGCACCTTTAAGACTAACCAACTTTATTGTAGCATTTTCGAGAACCACAGTTCTCTTTGTCAGATGCATCTGATGAAGAAACTGTAGTTCTCGAAAGCTTATGCTACAATAAAGTAGGTTAGTCTTAAAGATGCTACTGGACTGTTTACTATTTTGTGACTACAGACTAACATGGCTAACTACTCTGAACATTTAAGCATAAAATCATGAATATTGAAAATATGGCAAGTAGCAAAGTTATCAAAGCTAACTGAATTGATACAACTAACAGAGTGTCATGCTAAGAAGGTTTTCTAGAACTCTTTTTTGACTACTGGTATAGGAAACTGCAACATTTGATTCACAGAACTGTGCAATGTTAATATAATTTAGAGATATTCTGGTTTGATTTTCATGTAAATTGTGAATTTATATGAAATATAAAACAGTAGCTAGCACTATGAAAAGAAAAATACTTATGTTTGATGTAAGATAAATGTATGTAAGTATGTACAGTTGATATGTTTGTATATATGTAGTGTTTAGGAATTGGATGAACTCTATATAATAAAAAGTCCCACTCAGCTAGTGTAAGTTTTTTGAGGATATGTAAAGTAAAATGAACCACAGAAAATACCTTTTGCCTCAGTCTGATTATTTTTTAAAATTAGAATTGTGCTAATCCCTTTGAATTTAGGAATAAATCTTAAATTTTATTAGACAAGAGCTTCCTCTTCCTGCTCCCTCAGTTAGCTGCTGGTCTTAATTCTTGCATTTCCCAAGCTTATTCACTTTGTAACCTTCATGGCTTATGTAATACAGAAGTTTCTTTGATCAAAGTGACTCTTAAAACACAAAGCTAGATGGAGTAATACACAATTACATCAACTGAGTGTGTAAACAGACCATTAAATATCACAATCAATAGGAAAGCAGACATAGGCCCAAATTTACTTCCTACTCTGGTAACTAAATTACTATATAACTTTACTATATAAACTTGGCCACGATATTTAACTTCCCTGTATCAAATCAAAACACAAAAGTTTACTTTTCAAGTACAATTTGCTTGGGGAAACATTCACGGATCAAATTATAACGAGCTTCTTAGCAAAGATCCATGTCCTCTATGGTCTTGGTTTTCTTACCATTACTACAAATGTCCTTACAACTATGATTAGAAGTGTGCAGTTCGTATCCACAATTCTGGAATCCCCCCAGAACCAATGTAAAGCAAAGGGATCAACACCACACCAGAGAATCACACTCATTCCACTCAAACCAAACTGAAGCAAACAACACTGCTGCGGAACAGAACCAAGCAGCACCAGCCAAAAGCACAAGGCATTACCTTGCTTTAATTTGCTTGAAAGATGACACGCACACCCTTGCCCAGGCCCTTGGAGAGCCCCTGGATTGATTTCTTAATACGGAACAATGGCCAAATTAAACTGAATTTCTCTGATATAAATGAACCAAATTAGAGAATCAGTTTAGAATTCCTAATTCTTGGAACTCCAGAATATCAAATCCAGATTTATTTAATTTCTTTTGGTGCACACCCCTACTTACAACAGAAGTAGAATAATGATCTGCAAAAGAAGCATAGGTACTATTTCAAGCCATTTCCAGTTCACTTAAGCCAGAAAGAATCATGAGCAGCTTCTAGCAGAAGACCCAAGGGAGGAACATCAACATCAACAAGCCTTCTAGGTGACATAAGCCAAACCATCGCTGACAAACAGGTACCAAGTAACCAAAGCTTGCCTGTATTTGCTTAGTGAACGTTAGGAGAACATTTGTATTTATAAAATATAGTAAATACTCAAATGTTTCATTTGAGCTGTTGGGTGTTTGTGCCTTGGCTCCTACTTCTATGTTTACACTAAGAATTACACAATGAATATAAATATGGCAGGTTTGCTACACTGCTCAAATCATGTGATCATCTTCACTCAGAAGAAAGATCAACAGCAACTGCAGCCAGCAACACCAAATAATTAGAAAAAGCTTAACAGATAACTTTAAACCAATACTTCTACTATATTGTTTGGATCCACCTAGGTTTTCCATTCTACCTCACAAAGTGACCCTCTGTATTGCAGCCTCAGTCATACTTTTTGTTGTTGTTCATACAGATCCCACAGTTCCCAGCATTGCCTTTTAGGTGGCCAAAAGGGACTTTTCCCCCTCCTTTTTTACCAGTTGAAAAGCTGCCTAGAATCAACCCTATGTTTAAGGCAGTGGTTCTCAGGACCTAAAGGCCAGGATGCAAAGGTCACAACTCTGTCACAGGAAGAACCAGGAAAGGAGGCTCAATTGCAAGTTTGAATTTCCTCTGCATAATGTTCATCACAGCCAAAAAATACAGCCTGTTGTTCAGTAACATAACATTTTTATATATTAAACATGAAAAATAAATTACAAACTTTTCCAGCATGAGCTGATGTGACATTCCTGCATTTTATACTTTCTCCCTCCCCAGTAATGTGAGGGTTACTTTGCAAACAGGTGCTGAAACTATAGTAAGTAAAGCTACAATTAGAAGCGAGTCCCAATCTGAAAAAGTTAAGTGGCTCACTGGTTTAAGAAAGTTAAGAATCACTGGTTTTAATTTCTCAGAATGATTTCCATCCCCTCACCTTCTTTCAGTATACACTTTATTCAATAGAGGCATAAGACAACTAAACTAGCCAATGCAAGTAAAATCAGCATTCATGAAAGTCTAAAATCTTTCAGTAAAAGGCATTGAATATTGAAGGGAGGACTCTTCAAACACTAGAATATACCCAGGAAACATCTGGTTCAGGATTGCTTCTACCTCAGATATTCTGTGGACATAGCATATGGTATAGCCCTGCCTGAACTGTTTCACTTCAGCAGACATATGGAAATTCAGATTGAAATGTATTCCTATATTCCTACTGTCATTGTATTAGCTACTATATACCCACTGTCATTGTATTAGCTACTATATAAAGTCACTTTTACAGTTTGATCCTATTTATGCCTATTTCCCATTGAAGTCAGTGTGACTTAGTTCCAAGTAAACATGCGTGGGATGGGACTGTTTAGTCTATTCCGAATTCTGCTTTTATTAAACCAAGGTAGCCTCACAGAGCCAACCAGTATACTAATGTACAAAAAGAATGCTCCTAAGTAAGAAGGTAGAATAATCAACCCTCAGAAATAATTTATGCTCAAAAGTCATTTTATTAAACAGTGGACAATGAAACTTTAAGACTAAGACCCTTCCTACCTATTAATAAGAACCAGACAATTACAACAGTGGCTTTGTATGAGTTAACTGGGTTATTGCCCACACAGGCTGCTCACAGTGTCACCCAGCGTGCTAAGAGGAAATAGTTGCTGCCTTGAGCCTTAATCTGCCCACGTGAAATGAAGCATGCTGGTTGACCACAGAATGGCCTCTGTTCCCTTTCGCAATTGCCAACATCTGCTGGGCAGATCTATGAATAATTTTATGATAAAAAACTCTCCCCTACCCACTCCAAACTAAACTTTTTTGGGGGTGTTGCACGTGTAACTTAAGGCAGACTTCAAAAAGGGCCCTGTTTTGTTCAGTGGTTAGATTTTTTTTTCAATACCACAAAGTTGAAAAGTGAGCAAAAGAAGCAGCTTTTATGCTAAGCTTTTGAAGCCGAGTAGCCAAATGAGCACGGCAGTGTCAAAACTTGTAAAATTCCCATCAAATGATAGGGAGCTCTGAAATTTGAAACATAGTTCAGTTTTTCTGCTTAGAATTTTCAAGCATGCAAATGTGGGACAGAGCAGAGAGTGGATTTATTGACTGCTGACGACACCATGGCCTTTAGCTGTGCATTGGGAGTGCTACTTGTTGTTATAATGTTCCTTAGGAGGATACTGCAGTTTGGGAGCTGTCTTCCATGTGAATGTTTGCAGGTTCTCCAAAACCAGTCTCTCAGTCCCCTCAGCTTTCTGAGGAAGCTTCTTGGGCTTGTGCCAGTGAAGTAGCTCAGAAGGAGAAGGACGACAGATAAAACCATTTACAAATATTTGGAGTACTATTACAGAAGATTTATAGTATCATAGCAGCTTCAAAGGAGATCATGATGAAAAGTTGTCTATTGCTGCAACTTGGAGGCGCTTTACACCTTTACATGCGCACACACACAGAGAGCTGCATTTTTAAATTTTATTTCCTCCAAAGAAAGGTAATGCAGGTCAGAATGTCTGATTTTCTTGAGTGATTGGAGTCACTTATCTTGGATGGAGAGGGCATTTGCAGGTTAAAAACCTGGGGGGTGTTCAGGGACCCAACCTTGTTGTCTGAAAAGAACATTGGCGTAATCGTCTCAGGAGCACCTCCACTTGCATCTGATTTACCAACTCTCAACCACGCTGATCCATGTTTTCTAATCTCATGGTTGAGCTACTGTAGAACACTTTACATTGGACTGCCTTAAAAATGCAGCCAGTCCAGAATGCAGCTGCCTGATTATCAGGGGCTAGATATGAACATATTTTGCCCATTTTGAAACTGCAACTACAACACTGACTGTTGGTTTTTTTTCTGAGTTCCATTCAAGATGCTGATTATAACCATTAGATCCCTTCACATCCTGGGAACACACACATTTGAAGGGCCATCTCCCTCCATATGGTCCTGTATATTAAGTACAGTTGTCAGGCTGACACATACCTGTGCGCCAACTACGGCTGTCAGGCTGGCTGACGCACTCAGAGTGGCCTACCAGGTATTGACCTTCTCTATTATGACTTTCACATTGTGGAACAGTTTCCCTGAAGAGGAGTGGGGAGATCTCATTGGAGATCTTTACAAAGAGCTACAAGGCATGCTTGCTTGTCAGGGCTTTTGAGAGGGTATGAAGTAAGCACCTTTTAAGAGGGGGAAAGGGGCATCGGCGGGGAAGGGCTATTTGGTTTAGGCTATGTCTTCTTGGTCCCAGTCCAACACAGCCCAACACTTTAACAGCCCTATTTGACACTGACTCATGCCTTTGATGTAGCATTTCAAAGGACCATTTTACCACAAGCACACTCCAACAAGAGTTTATGTGAACTCAGCCATTAGCTACAAGGTGGGGCCTGAAGTTCTCCTGGAATTGCAACTTTCTCCGTACTACACAAATCACGTTGCTGTGGAAGAAATGGGAGCTTCAGAGGGCAGACTCTATTGCATCATGTTCCTGCTGAATTCCCTCCCTTCCCTAGACACTGTCTCCAAATCCTGAGGAATATTTCAAGCCAGGATTGGCAACTTTAGCCACGGTGTTAACTATAGTATATCTTGACTGACACTGGAGGGGAAAAAAGAGAGGTGGAAATTCAAGCGGAAAAGAAGAAAAGGGAAGAGAAAGAGGTGTGCAATTCTATAAGACAGTTCCTTAAGAGATCAGGAAATGTTCCATAAGGACCAGGACTTCTCATATAGATTCACAGGAATACTTCTTGAATCACACCTGTAGATGCAAAGCATTATGTCAGAATTGGTCCTTGGAATAATAATCTAATGATCCAAAGAACAGAACCATGCTCAGGCCTCCTTTTGTCCTGTCCTAATGATAACAAGGAATACACATTCACCTCTGATAAAGCAATATAGTCTTGACTTCCCTTACTGAGAGCTGCATTTGTGGTGAATTTGTGGCTGTCCTGTGGTGAGACAATGACACACACAGCTGCAAAGGAACAAATGTAAATTCTAAAAAGACAAGGGTGAATGCAATGTTGCAACCTTCACTTGCATTTCTGTGCCACAGCTCTAGTCACAGGACAAATATCTGGACAATTTCACCACTGTGGACCTAACACTGTAAAGGATAACATGAACTGTACGGAGCCAGAGGCCAAAAAAGCTCTCTCAAATAATACCATAGAAGAAGAAAAACGTTATCGGAGCAGCATTTTGTTGCTTTAACAAACAGAAGAAAACATTTCACATCTCGTGAGCTTTACACTAGAAGCTGTGATGCGGTTACTGACCAGTTAGCTTAAAGAGAAATTAAGGGAAAAAATAGGGAATGTATTACTTCATTTGATTTAAAGTTCTAACTCTTTAGAGCTCCTTTCTAATTCTCATTGTAAAGAAAAGACAAAAATAGTTACAAAATGTAGTTCCCAGCCTAAAGGGCTGGGGTACTGGTTTGTGGCAGCTCCATTTCTAAATAAGATGCAAGACCACTACTGGCCCTGAATGAGCTATTTGCTGCCTTGGGTGGAACTGTGAAAAGGGCACTGGTGAATCTCTTGTGCTCTACCCTGCTCTCTGCAGAACCTTTTGCTGCTAGTTGGGCCCTCCCATCCTCCCAATGGATAATGAGAGAGTAGCTAGTCCCCTTTGGAGGGGATGAACAGGTATTTTCGAGCAAACTGGTTAGGAAGGGGCCTTTTTGCCTGCTCCACAATGTCCTGTGGAGTGGTGGTCTCTAATTAGGACCGATCTTTTGTTTGGTTAGGTCATAATTAGTTTCAGCAGGAAAAGTGTGAGTTGCTACAGTATATGTAGTGGTAACTGGCAAGCACCATGAGCCTCCTAAGGATGAGGGTCTGTTCCCAAAGTAGCTCATCATTGGCTCAAGTGGCCCAATGGGCTATGGAAGGGATACCCTTGGCGACTTCAACTGAACCCTTGTTGCTCAAGCAGCACATGGAGAAAGGGCCGTTCTTGATCTATTAATGTCACTGCTACATATTGCACTTCCAAAAAGTAACTTAAAATTGGGTCTAGATCACTTCATGATAAAACATCTCTCTACAGGCTCAACTCCTCTCAGCACTGTTTTGTGCAGGTGCAGATAAACTAAGCTGGCTGTAACAATGGCCAAGTCTGGAGCCAGGGTGGGTTTGCCCAAAATGCTGGTAGCTGAGACGTGCTGCTTGTCAGCACCAACTCTCACTAATTCAGGGATTTTTATCTGATGTAGATCAATTTAAGTTGAGAAGCTCTGTCGTGGGAGTTTTCGGCTTAGAAGCAAAATCTTCTTTGCCATGCAGCAAGCTGTATGAGACATCCCAAAGCAATTTGTAATATGGAAGGGTTCAAACACAACAACCTGATTCAATGAACATTCCTCCCTCCTGACAACCAAATAAACATTTCGTTTTGTAAACAGCCATGGCGAGAACCTTTGCAAATTTGGCATTTTAACATTTAGAACTTGCAGGAACTGAACTGAGTATGTTATAGGGAGAAATGAAATTCTGAAAATGAAATACGCAATTTTCCACCACTGCAAAAAGCAAGCATATTTTCCTTCTGAAAACAGGTGCAGATTATAATAGTGAAGTAATTTAAAAGTGATCTAGCATGGAAAACTGAAGGGAAAAAAACCCCTTAATGAATAAAACTCCATGACATTTTGCAGAGTTTCAATTTCAGTAATTAGCCTTTTTTAGAACAGCAGCAACTCATACATGGCCTTTCATTTCACAGTATAGGGCTTAACCATTTCATTGCAATATTTAAATAATGCATACAAAATGCTTTTTTGCAAGATCTGATGTAAAAGGTTACATTCAGCCACATCAGAGAAGCCAGTTCATCCACAAAGAGGGCAGTGGCAGAGCAGTTCTTCAGCAGCTTGATGCAGACCACTTCCTCTTCCTTCATGTACCCAATGCCTTACAACCACTCACATTTCCACTTGGCTATTAACCGCAGAACTCGTGCCAGCCCCACCTTCCTTTGCTTGTGATCATGCCACTTCTTGAAACATGAGCTGTGCATGAGCTGTGTTTGTAGAGGAACTAAAGTTTGATGAGCAAAGTTGCAACCATCATAAGGTGTGCTTTTCAAAAGTCAAATTCTGTCCTAGGACAGAGGGCGTTCACTATGTGATATTTAATGCATTTATTAGAAAATTGGTTCAGAAGTGTCAATGAAACTATTTTTCACCCCTAAGGTTTCCGTTTATGTGTTTAACATAATAATTAATGCTTCTGCTTCTGAGTAAAGTCCAGAAATGTGATGGTAGTTCCTCTGCATGAGTTACTGATAGATGATTTGTATTTCAAATTAACAAGAGTGTTTTTGAGTTGATTTAGAATAGATCTTCCTATTGCACCCATAAAGACCTCACTGTGCAGTCAATAGTAAATTTGCAACTTTATTTGAAGTTGCTGAATTTTCAAAAATACTGAAAATAAATACATGGGCAAGCCTTTGCCTGGGGAAGCCTAAAAAGAGAGTAGCACTACCATCCATACCTATGCCCCCCTGCCACAACCAGAGAGGCCTGCCTGGGCTGACCCAGAGCCAGACGGCGGAGACTGGCAACAGCAGGGCAAACTGGCCTCTGTTGGGATGGAGTCCAGAGCAGCAGCGGCTATGCACTTTTCAACCTGCACTGCTTTTTCTGGCACCTGAAGTAGTCACCCCTCCCCCTCCTCTCCTGAGTCGCCAGGGCTTCTGCAATTTTTTTAAAAATAGTCAATTTCATAGCAATAGCTCAACCTACCATTGTAATAAAAGTTACAGCAGGTTCTCTTAATTCTCTGCTTTCGTTTTTTTAAAAAAAGGTAAGTTTCTAGTCACTTTGCTTGCAGAGATATAAGGGAAAAGGCATACCTCTCCACAAGGGAAAGGGCTAGATACTGACTTTTTGAAAAAATGAAAGCTTGGGATGCAGAAAACCTGCTGCACCTATTATTACAATGGTAGGTCAATATATCAATATGAAATTGACCATTAAAAAACAGGAGTGCAGAAAGGAAGGCGGTGGGAGGAGTGGTTCATTGATGACAAACATCCAATCATCAAAAAGTGGGTTAGAAGTGGGTGGGACAAATAAAACTGAAAGAGACATTAAGCACAAAGGGAAAGAAATCAACTCAAAACTGGCTTCCCAAAAAAGATCAGGGTAAAAGTGGTCTCAAAGGAAACAGAAAAAAAAACGGAGGGGAAAACCAAAAAACTCAAAACAAAAACTAAAGGCAAAAAAATGCATTCAGAACTCGGGCGTGGGGGCGGAGGTAAATCAAAGCAGTCAGGGGCCAGAACAAACAGAAAAAATCAGTGCAGAAAACGTCTAAATTTGGCTTCACTCCAGCATTCCACAATGGCGTTTAGTGGTGTCTTTATGTGTCTTATACCACAGAACGTCCTTGTTGTGTTATCCTATATAAATACACCAGATGTTTTGGTTCATAGTTCCTTCCAACGGTCAGCTGTAAAATATTTTGAAAGTACTTCATGGATTTCTGCATTAGGTTTATCACTCTGCAGTTTGCAAGTATGCCAACAGCATCAAAGCAGTGAGGAAATGAAACTAAGTTTATACAATATGAAACCTAACAAGGATGCATTCCTCTCTTGAGCAACTTAAACCCAATAAAATTAAAAACAAATGTCTTCCTGCCATAATACCACAAAACCTAAGCCAAAAATGTATGCTGCTTAAGGCATACAGGGAATATCTGCCACTAACCAACCATTAGATCCTTCATCATGCTCCGCTAGTACACGCATTTCCCTGCAAATGGGACAGATTTCTTCCGCAACCGTGCTTGTTTTTGCAAAAGCCTCTTTTATTCAATAATGGCAAACTGCCTAATGAAACACTTTCCTGCTAAGCCAAGTCTGCCAGTTTCAGGCTTACAAATTGTACCTCACTTAAGGACAAAGATAATGTGACCTAGAATCCAGTTTTGTAATGTTCATTATTTTATCACTTAACTACCATAAATATTTATATAATCAGATCTCATGGTAACACTGAATTCTCTGACAAATAAAAGATTAGTTTTTCCATTATTTTCTTTTTAAAATGTGCACAAATAAAAAATTTCCAATCAATCTGATGGGCTGAGCAGCCAGAATTTTAAAAAATAAACATGGACATTTTTTTAAAAATTTTTTAAGTATGCCGCCTCTCCAGGAACCTGTCCAGGGCAGCTTACAGAACAAAATAAAAACAAAACATGAGAAGATATTAATTAAAATCCAGCAGTAACAACCCAGCCCAGAATAAAAAACACACACCATAAAAACAGACTACTGCGAGCTTAAAACAGTTTCCAGACTAAAATAGAGTTAAGTTCAACCTCAAAAGATCAACTTTGGTGAACAGAAATGTTTGGGCCTGGCACCTAAAAGAAAGCAATGTAGGTGGCTAGGCAAGCCTCAATGGGAAGGGTATTCCACACTAAGTGCTACTACTGAAAAAGCCTGTCTCTGGTTGCCATCCACCTCACCTCTGAAGGCAAGGGCAGAAAGAGCAGGATTTGTGAGGCTGATCTTAACTGGAAAGCTGGACTACCTGGGAGGAGGTGGTTCTTCAAGCACCCTAGCCTCAAGCCATTTAGGGTTTTAAAAGGTAAGAACCGACACTTTGAACAATATCCAGAAACAGCCATTGCAGATCTTTCAGCATCAGGATATGATCCCTGTATTCCATCCCTCACAATATCTCAGCTGCTGTATTTTGGATGAGATGGAAGTTTCTGGATCAATTCCAATGGCACCCCCTCCCCCAAGTACATTACAATAATCTAGCTTGGATCTGATCAGAGCATGGATCACTGTGATCACACTTCTCAAGGAATGGCTGTAGCTGGTGAACCAGCCACAGCTGATAAAAGGTGCTATATGCCATAAAGGAGACTGTAGACCAGGATCCCACAACGCATTCAAGCTATTAATTTGTTCCTTCAGGAGGAATGCAATCCCCTCCAGGACAGGCTGATTCCTCATTCCTTTGTCAATGACCAGCAGCACAATCTTGTCTGGCTTGAGCTTCAGTTTACTGGTCCTCATTACTGTCTCCAGGCACCTGTTCAGGACTTCCACAGACTAGGGGTGTGCATCCCGAAAAGATTTGGGCAAGCCACTTCGGAATTATGGTATTTTACTCACTTCAGTATGCTCCATAAATATTCGGAGCATACTGAAGTGAGGGGGAGCAACTCCCCCACCCCCACCCCCCTGGGGCAACCCCTCCACCCCCCCCCGAGGCAACTCCTCTACCTCCCACCAACTTACCTGGCCGGAGGGAGAGGGGGAGGGAGATCAGCTGGGTGGCAGGCTGCTGCCATGGTGGCGACAGCATGCACGGCAGCACAAGGCTGTGACAGGCTGGAGCCAGCCGGCTCCTCTCCCGCCGCACTGCCTCCTGAGCCTGCAGGGCAGTGGAGAAGGCCGGAGCCGCCTCCTCCGGCCCTTCCTGCCCCTCAAATGGCCGCGGCGCTGCAGCGGCCATTTGAGGGGCAGGAAGGGCTTTCTTTGCCTCCTCCACCACTCCATGGCCAGGGGGGAGGGCTGGAGCCACTGCTGCCGCCGATGCTGCAAAGGTAAGTGGGGGTGGGTGGGGCTGGGGGTCTGGGGGTGGGGTGATGTTTAAAGGGCCCCGCCGCTGCTTGCAAGCAGCGGCGGGGCCCTTTAAACTCAGCCCCAAAGCTTTCCAAAGCATTACAAATGCTTCAGAAAGCTTTGATTTAGGATTTCCGAATCGGGGCCAGATTCGGAAATCCCAAATCTTTATGGATCAGGTCCGATTCAGGCATTTTTTCCAAATCAGATTCCCGAACCACACATGCCTACCACAGACCCAAATGACTCAGCCTTTAAGGAGAAGCAGAGTTGGGTGTCATCCACATATTGGTGGCACCTTCCTCCAAATCCCCTTATTACCTCTCCCAGCAGTTTCATGTAGAAGTTAAACAGCATAAGGAAATCATATGGGACTTCATGCATAAATGCCATGGTGCCAAGCAGAAGTTTTCCAGTGTCCTCTTCTTGAACTGGCCACTCAAGTGAGAGAGGAATGGCTGAAACATGATATCCCGCACTCCCAACTCAACCAGCCTTTCCAAAACGATATGATGACTGATGGTATTGAACACTGCAGAGAGGTCCTGGAGAATCAACAACACTCCCCCTGTCACTCTACCAGCAAAGATCATCAATCAGAGCAATCAATACCATCTCTATCTCAAACCCAAATAACTTCAAACTGCTCAAGAAAGATCAGCAGTAATCAATTATGTGCACCAAAATAATGCATAGATCCAGAGAAGTTAGCCGTGTTAGTCTGTAGTTGCAAAACAGTAAAGAGTTCAGGAGCACCTTTAAGACTAACTAACTATATTGTAGCACAAGCTTTCGAGAACCATTGCAGAATCTATATTGTACTGATACCCTGATTATGAACAGATGCCATGTCCAAGGACTTACAAGTTCTAATACATTTGGGTTATATATATTTTTGTAAGTTCCAAGTTTAAAAATATGCAGAAAAGAACTGAATGGAATGCATACAAAAGGAGTAAAAAAACACCCCATCATCCATATTCAACAAACAGCCCAAATCCCCCAAAGAATTCAAAGACCTAGAGAGCCTGTCTTTATTTTAGTTGATTTAAAAGCTGGCCTTAAATGGGAAAAGAATGAGTGAATTGAACCTTTCAGTCTATATATGTGCCAGGTAAACAGACAAAAGAAAGGGAATACAATCAGTGATGGAGCACTCCTGAAGTATCCCCAGTGAGTTACCAGTGTGGCTCTAAAATACTTAGAAGAGAATACATTTTCCCCACAGGTCTCCCCTTGGGGTGGACCATACCATCCTAAGTATTTTTTCCATGTATATCAATGTTCTAACTACTGTTGAAACATTGCAGATTTTTTTATACATAAAGAGAAATTTAATGAGTATAACTGTATCAAACTTCAGTAGATACTAATCTGTCACTGTTCCTTCCATATGCAAAAGTTGTTTTCCCATTTCTCCCTAGCTTATTGTTTTGTTTGACGTAGCAATCAAAATTTTAGATACAGTAATACAGCTTGTAGAGAAAACATGCATGCCACTGTGCTCTAGTCACTGTATTTCTCCATGCTTCATGTTACAAAGTACAAAAGTACAAAATATTATTAACAATGAGAACACTGACTCAAAACACTTTTTTCTTGTTTGTAAGGTTTTGTGGAAGAGACTATAGTGATATACAGCTCTAAACTATCACATGCAGCAAGAGGTTATTTAAAATTCAATGATCACAGCATGATGGGAAGTGAGCATTTTGGTACTTTAAAATTACTGATGGATATGATGGATATTATCAAATACCTGAGTCACAAGTTGTTCCTTTGTTAGACTATTTATCCAACGAGTGTATCGCTCAGTGGAATCTGCTGGCTCTCTCCTAACTTGGCAACCTATGATCTGAAAGTAAAGGGAGGAAGGAGACATAATGTTGAAAAGCATATATTAGGACCAAAACCTCATCAAAATGGCACAGTAGAGATCCATAATAAAAATTTTGTTCCTAAAAGCAATCACAGGAGGCCCAAGTCTAACTGGAACCAAAGTAGTGAGCCCAAGGGAGTTTAACTCTTTCCACCACAAACCATCTGACACACATACAACCACAACAATTAGCCTTTGTAGCGAAAGAAAGTAGGCAAAAGATACCTGTAGGCGCAATTTCAAATGAAAAAATGGCACAGGGGAAAAAAGGCATAGTGGGGGGTCTTTTAAAAAAAAAACCTTTCCTAGCATCATGGCTACAATCTGAATCAGGATTCCTATGGCTACTTTTCAGAGTGAAAAAAACATACTGGGACGACTGGTCATCTGTAGTTTGGCTTAACATGAAAACTAACAGAGTAAAATCACTTTAGAAGTTCTGTGAAGCAAACAACACATCTCTGAGATTTGAACCCCATAACAAGATAGTATTATCTTTTGTTAGCTGGCACACCGCGGCCATTTGAGGGGCAGGAAGGGTTGGAGGAGGTGGCTCCAGCCTTCCCACCACCCCGCAGGCTTGGGCAGCAGCACAACGGCAACAGAGGAGCCGGCTTGGAGCCACCGCAAGGTAGGTGGGGGGGAGGTGGGGGGGTTAATGTTCAAAGGGCTCCGCCGCAGCTTGCAAGCAGCGGTGGGGCCCTTTAAACAAGCCCCGAAGCTTTCCAAAGCATTTCCAAATGCTTCGGAAAGCTTTGCTTTGGTATTTCGAAGCAGGGCCAGCATGCTGGCCCCAATTCGGGGAATACTGAAGCATTCCAAATCGGGTTGCTTCGGGTAACTTTACCCGAAGCAAAACCCAAAGCGCACAGCCCTAGTCACAGGTCACTTCTTCAGATACTAATTATCTGGCAGAACTATCTATAAAATTATCTGGCAGAACCATCTGCAAAAACAGCTAACTTTGTGGGAGTTTATATGATTGGGAAAATAGTTATGCCTGAAATGCTGTGAACCTTTTCTCTGTAATAGGTAGGGTTGCTTTCTGTCAGACCCACGGCTGACCTATTTGAGTCAGCATGTTCCACATTCTTAGATCCAGACCTGAAATGACCTAAACAGGTATAGCAGCTTAAACAATGGAACTAAAATTGAGGACAATGCTGCCACCAGTCACATATTCATATATTTAAATTCTTTCAGCTTTTTTATTCTGCATCTTTTAAATCTTGCTATCAGCTGCCTCAGGAGCATGGATTATAGATATTACAAATAAATAGATCCATGCATGAATACCTGGTTAAGACACACAGGAGTACTTTGCATTAATGAGAAGGCTATGTACCTCCTCTTTAGCAATACATTCCAATAGCATTAGAAGGGCTGAAGAAGCAGACACATACATATATACATTTCCTTCTGTCTGCCAATCTCTGTAGCTAGAAGAGCCTCAGAGTGCATTCTGACTTCCCACTAATTATGAATCCAAAGAAAACAGAAGAGAGCTTGTGCTAATTGCAGCATAAATGATATTTCACACCTGCTGTAACCTCTCTGTTTCAGATTTTGACATGGAAGTTGCAGCTTTGGAGCAGTTGGCAAATATTACAGGAGTTAACATTAAAATTAGTGTCTTATTCATTCTGAACTTTGATTTTAAGTATCAAAACCTTGCTTAACCTTTTGTTTTTGCTGCCCAGGACTCCAAAGAAAGCAGAGGAATTGTCAAGCATCTCCCAGGCTACAATATGTAACTGGGTTACTAGTTGTGCATGCCTGATTACATGCTGTAAACTGCCATGCATTATTTATTTATTTGATTTTTATACCCCTTCTCTTCAATTAAGAGCTTGAAGCAATTCACAACAATTACACCAGTTAAAAACCAATATAAAACATAATATATTCAATAAAATCACAATAAAACAACAATATAACACAACAGTGAAAACTGCTCTAGTCCCAACCCCAGACTATAAAACCCTGCAGAGGCATTCACAGCAGCAACAGAGCATCCACGTGCTTTCCTTACCTTACCTCGCCCAACCACCCCTCCACAGCCATCATTACCCACCCACCCCGCCCACGCCAGCACGAGAGCTCTGGTGTCATGGGGAAAGGAATGGCAGTTGGAGGAGCTAGAACAAAGACAATACTGCCAAAAGTTACAGAGAAGCTGGGGAAAACCCAGATGATTGCTCTAAGATGTTATGACAGAACCCGCCCCGCCCCCCGCCCCCCAATGTGAGGCAGATTTTCCCGCCAAAATTCAGTTCGCCTGCTTTTGCTGAGCAGCCCAAAATAGCATGTCAATGTTTACGATTTGAAAATCTGTTTGTCCCATCCTGATGGTCAGATATAATTTTGGCTTTTTGGCCCAGTCCAGGATGTTGATGGGGAGAAGTGGGAGCCCTTTTTTTGCTGGAAATGGCATTGGAGACTGTATAACATTCAAAAGTAAAAAAAACTCTATTTAACAGACAGGGATTGAACAAGTAGTCAGGGAATGAAAGAGATGAGGTAAAATTCCATTGGTGGTACAAAATACACTTTGAGTAACAGGCAAAACAATTTCCTTGAAGCTTAGTTTCTTATATTCTAGGTGCTTATCAGTGAGGTATTTTTCTTAATACTTTAGTTACAGCAACAATGTTTCTTCACAGAGTTTCTTATGACTGCTCAGGTTTTCTAGAGTTAGTTTAAAACTGTTTTCCCTTTACAACAGATCCGAGGTCCTCCTCAGAGCCAAACCCTCTTTAGAAACTGGACAGGAACCAATCTTCTTCTCCTAAGATGATATAACCCTTCTCCTTCTGGCTTGAAAGGGAGTCTAACCTTCTACCCAATTATTCTTGCCAAAACACACTTCCAATTCTATAGTGTCCATGTCAAGCAGGCTTCAACTTCTGCTGGCACTTATACTAAGAATTCTTAAATAGAATTCTTCTTCAGAACAGTGAAGTTACAGTTATTTATTCATTTAATTTAAAGTCCACTCCCCCTGCAAGCAGTCTCAGAGTGGATTCACAACATATAGTTTCCTTTTTGCTCACTCCAGAGGGGAACCTGTCTGACCTTCCCTGTCAGACTCACTCACAAACTCTCTCTGAACAATCCTGTCAGAAACCAACTGTCAACCCTTCAGCCGAGTTCTAACTGACCAATCGGAAAGGAGGGAGCAGCTTGTCACTCAAGCTCTCCATTCCAAGCAAGAGTTAACTCTTTCTCTCCCAGCTCTCTGATTGCTGCACTTAGGAAACCTGCTTTGAAGTGCAGTCCGTCACAAATGTCATGACGAAGCCCAAGAAAAACATGCTCCAGTTTGAGAGGCAATAACATCTGTGTGGAAGTAGCCTACATCATCTGAGAGTTAGCTGTCTATATGAACCAAGGTCCATCTTCAAGTGTCTTCATGTTCTGTTGGAGAGATTGTGTTGCATGTAGTGGTAGCCAAGTTATGGAACTCCCGTCCAAGGTGCTTTTCCCACTTCCATTTTTAACAATCAGATGGCACTAGCCTAACTAGTTATTATGATACAAATTCTTTTAGATCAATTTGAAATCAGCTCAGTATTTATAAGTACTCTCAGCAAGATTTATGGAAAAGTTTATCTGTTTTCCAAAAGTTCCCCAGGTCACAATTTTGGCACATGCTCTCATCACCATTAACATGCCTTATTAGATTGTTTCCCTCCACCACTAAATTGTAGTTGCACCAGCCATGAAAACAACTTAAAAATTAAACAACCTTTCATCCTACAAAAAAAAAATACCCAGGAACAAGAGTGTTTGAAATATTTTATAGGGGACAACAAACACACAAAATATTTTCAAGAATCAAATCAAGAGAACTGACTCAAATAGATACATTCATCAGGTAAGTGGTTGCTTGTTCAGATAGTCTGGGCACAAAGATCACAGTGATCAAGAATAAGGGGTCAACACTGGCAGAAAAACTTGTTCTAGGTGTTTCAGCTGTTAAAAACTGGTGCACAGTCAAAATGTCACTTTAAATTCTGAGCTGGAGCAGAATGTCTGAAGAAATTGCACTTGATTTTAATACAAATACAAATTTTGAATGAGGCAGCCATGAAATTCACCAATATCAGTAGCCAATCCATTAATAGTGTTCTACCATATATCATTGTTTGTGTGTATGTGTCAATATATATTACTATGTATTTATAACACTTAAAACTAAGTAAAGCACCCATGCTCACTATTTTTTCCAAGACAGACTACCAGACCACCTCTCTTCCTAATAATCAGTAAGAAGCAGACCTTTTATTTATCCAGAAACTAAAAGAAGCAACATTTTTAAAGCCAGTTAGAAGCATGATTCATCCTAAACTAACTGTAGATGGGTTACTTTCATTTTAGAAGAGGGCATTACACAGGGATTTGCTTGCATATATTAAGCAAGACAGACTTTCTTTCATTTCATGGGGTTTACAAAATAAGCCTTAAGCACACGACTAGAATTGTGCATGAGGAAATGCAGAAAAGTAGGTTGGGGGTGGGGGGAGAGAAGCAAAGTGCTGGGCAAACACAATCCCGCCTCTCTGAAAGGTATGCCGTAACAAAAAGATAAGGAAGCTTAGCTTCTATACACAAAGCAGACTGACCCGGCCAAAGCTGCACAAATAGAAATTAATGAACAGCTGCCAGGAGGTGACAGATTACTATTAGGACTGGATGTCTTATGGCCAGGTTTCCAATTAAAGTAAAATAGTTCCCTGATCTGCCCCCACTTTCTGATCAGTCTGTAGTCACAAGGTCAGAGTGGCATGGATCCATGTGTGCAGACTGGCCAAGTCAAGGTAGGATGCCATCTTCCAGGTTAAATGAAGATGAAAGAACCCAGCTGCATTCATTGGATTACTTATTTTATTTATTTACTTTATTTGTACCCCGCCTTTCTCCCCAATGGGGACCCAAGGTGGCTTACATAATTCTACACTCCTCCATTTTATCCTCACAATAACCCCGTGAGGTAAGATAGGCTCAGAGTGTGTGACTGGTCCAAGGTCATCCAGCAAGCTTCCATGGCAGACTGAGGATTTGAATCCAGGTCTCCCAGATCCTAGTCTGACACTCTGACCACTACACAATGCTGACTTTTACTGGAATGCTATATCTTTGGCATATTTTAAACGTGTTATCCTTACTAAACTTGATAACCCCCCGCAAAAAACTTCTCTTTAAAAAACTGTTTCTAAAGGTAGTAAAATCAAAAGCGCAGCTGACCTTCTCTTGACAAGAAAAGCTTAGTCTTCTTCAGGCATTCACTTGATAGGAGCCTCCTTAGGTGACATTAGGTATCCCCATTTGACATTATTCCAGTGTACACAGTATTATTCACTCAGATTCTTGTACTTCTTTCAGTGCAATCCTAAACAGAGTCATACCACCCTAAGCCCATTGAAACCAATGGGTTTAGACTGGGGTAACTTTTCTTAGGATTGCATTGCTTTTCCTTTTGAGAATGGGAACGTTGTATCAGCAATATACAATACAACTTGCTTTGTGACTGTAGCTAACCTGAGGTGACCATCTATAAAATACCATGTCAGATAATGTCACTGCCATCTTTTCTATCCTCAACACACTGCACTAACAAAGCAGCCTCTGTAGTGGTTGGCAATCATATAGCATAAGCAGAAAGCGGGTACACATAAATATAGAACACATCATGACACAATATATTATTAACGGTGTCCAAATATGAGAAAGGCATGTAAGGAATCGTGTACGATTATTAAGCTAAATAGAAGCTACAACTGTCCTGCCTAGCATGGAAAACAAGTCTTTGAAGAAAGAACCATCTTGCACCAAGAACAACAACTATTCTGGAGTAGTACTATCAGGGCTTTTTTTCTGGGAAAAGAGGTGGTGGAACTTAGTGGGTTGCCCTCGGAGAAAATGGTCACATGGCTGGTGGCCCCGCCCCCCTGATCTCCAGACAGAGGGGAATTTAGATTGCCCTCCACGCTGCATGGCGCGGAGGGCAATCTCAACTCCCCTCTGTCTGGAGATCAGGGGGTGGGGCCACCAGCCATGTGACCATTTTCAAGAGGTTCCGGAACTCCGTTCCCCCGTGTTCCCCCTGAAAAAAAGCCCTGAGTACTATAAATAGTAGCTGATTCAGGTCGTTAATGCCAGTCAACACAGCATAGTTTTATAACTGCAAACTTTCGAGTTTGATTTTCATACATGTTTGATGCTTACTTTTTCACTGTCAATTATGAGAGTTGGCTCTTGTGACAAAACAGGCTCAGGAAAAGAAAAATTCTTAGCTATTAGTGAGTTGCAAAATCTGATGGCGATGAGGAAACACACACACAAAGATCTCATTACTCATGCTTTCAAGAAAAAGGTTATTCAAATGGTTCTTTCAAATTGTTCTTTCATACATTACTGCAAAGCATAAACAATGAAAGCCACCCCAACTGGTCTGATTGTTGTTCTTCCCTTCCTTTCAAATATAAAGTCAACAAAAATCTAAAGGAGTATTTTAAATGAAATTGCTAAATCATGTGTTTTTGACTTAATGAATTAGTCCCAAAGCAAATTTCCTACATAAATTCAATCTCTGCATAAGTATGCAAAAAATCAATATTTGATTTCCTGTAAGAAGCATGAAACAAACATTGAGAATGAGTTTAAGAAAATATAAGAAGTAGAAAATAAGCCACAGCCCTACAGATAAAAGAAACTATTCGCTACATTCCAGTTCTTTGTTTCTAAAACAGTTTACAAACTCACGATTAACAATACAACCCTACCCCTGAATTCTGAACATGGGTAGGGATAGGATTGGCAGGCAGAGACAACGGATGCCAGACCCTAATCTAGTATCAAGGCTGCGGAGAGGTGAAGAAATTATTACTGGGCACGTGCAGCACTTTTGTCTCATTACACAGCAGCTACACACCCCCAGGATTCACTCCCATCTAAAAGATTTTTGTCAGCAAAGTTTAATTGCCTTGCCTCTCCACTTCCACTGCAGCCTAATGCACCACCAGGATGGGGTGGGGTGGGGGGACAGGTGGAAATCTGCTACAGGAGTGGAGAATCGGCAAAAATTCCCCCTCCTCTTCCATCATCTGAAATGTGCGATGGGGTCCAGATATTCCCAGGCTAAACAGGTAATACTTCTGAGTTGTAAATGAAATATATCAATCTGTGGTTACCTCCTATAATCTAAGGCACAGATCAGTGTTTGAGCACAAATCGCTTAAAATCCGATTCATTTAAATTAAGATAGTAACCAACTTTAAACAGAATGGATATATTACCCTTAAGCCCTATATGCTAGTCACCACTCATCCAGCACGCAGAGAAGCAAGTCTGTTGGCCCCCTCTAGGGCCCTGCCATTCTGTTCTGGCAAGTTGGCAGGAAGGTTCAAGGATCACAGGCAAGCAGTTAAGCAAGAAAAAAACAAACAGCACAGGATTCAGGGGTCAAGGCAGGAGCTGAAGCTGGAGACTAGTGATCTCCACAAAAGACAGGCAGGCCCTAGAAAGTTAAAGCTTAGTGCAAGCAGTTTGAAAGGAAAATGTGAATGAGCAAAGGTTGGTACTCAACTGTGTGATTATACAGGGAACTGGCAATCCCACCCTTTCCTGTAACCCAGGGCTAGATCCCAGATCTTGCAAAGATCTATAGAGCTGTATCTTCCTCCTGAGAGAGCTTCCAAGTGTGCATTTCCCTTCCTGCTCCAGACTTCGATTCTGTCCCTCTGTCTTCTCCATTCCTGGGATTCTGGGGGAGACCCGGGACATGTAAGAGGTAGACTGGTTCATTAAGGAGTTTCCTCATCTGCTGGTCCTACAGGAAGTTGAACTGGAGCCTGCTGTTGGAGAGGAAACATGGGGCTTATGGAGTGCACACAGCTTGGAGCACAGTGGAAATCATGGGAAGCTCTTCCTCCGAAAAAACTTCTAAAGAGTTTTCACTCCATGAGCAGGTGAGACTAGGGCAAGCCTTGACACATGAAGACCACAAGTATAGTCTGTAGCATCAAAGACAACAGAGATAGTAGCTTTGGTAAAGTTGCACATCACTCCATAATGGTGACAGGCAGAAAGGTACCACTGAAAGCCATGCTCAGCACTGAGCTAAGCTATAGAACTGCACTGTCATATCTTTCAAAGGCACAGACGTGGGCACAAGCAAACACACCCATACGTGTTATTCAGCTCAGCCATCTTTTTGACTGAGTGCACAAAAAAAGGAAGAGTAGAAAATTATGCACAACAACTTCCAGAGTTAAGATTCTGCATCTTGGTCATCATCTTACCACCGCAACACCAGAAAGAGGGATGGGGGCAATCACCAATAATTCATTGATCTTGTAACTTCCCCCAGGAAGGGGGGAGGCATGAAGTGGAGAAAGAAGAAATTAGTAACATGATACTTGGAGATAAATAACCTGCAGTAATTGACAAGCAATCAAATCTACAAAATTGGAGGTAACAGGTTGAACAAAGTGACAGACATACAAATGTGCAAAATCAGATCCAGGGCCATATTATTCATAAAGCTGACTAGGCCTGTTCAGATTATTTATTTACAGTTAATAACCAGTACAGACTAACCTCTATTAATAAAATAATTAACTGCTTCCTTATTGAAGTGAAACAAATTGTCTCTTATATTAAAACAATTATCCATAAATTATATATTTTAATAAATAATAAAAAATTTATTCACTTCAAAATATTACAGTATTGAACAATTATACCCCCAAAATGTGTTTTCCTGAAGAGTTCTACTTGTGCATTAAAAATATTTTTTAAATTGTGAATAGAATTCTTCAGGAGACCCTCAAAATGGATATAGAGCTATGTACTGCGGTCTAATACCTACAGTACTAGAGTCAGGCTGTCAGCCGTAGTGGGGTGAAAGACTGAAGTGCCGGAGAGGGTCCAAAATACCTGAAAGCCTAGGGGCCTGGCCATGGGTTAATATGGCCCTGACCAAATCCCCACAGCTCTTTCTTCTTCCCCCAGTCTCTTTGGGAAAGGCACAATTTGGATTGGAGAAGTGGTGAAATAGACAAAAGACAGTTTAAGCCTTTTTCTGCCCATCATCATTTCTACATCCAAAATATCTGTCTGTGTAAAGTCCCTTACTACACAGGCCAAGCTTATGAATCAATAAGAGGTACCTCCAGAACAATGTAAGATGCCTTGGTGGAGCTTCCTACTTTAAAAAAAAGCGGGAGGCAATACCTTAGGAAAACATGAACATAAAATGCCTAGATCAATGATTCTCACTCAGCCGATCATGTTTCAAAATAGTAGCAAGGCCATTGTCCCATAGGGTTTGTGGTTGGCAGGCAGTTCCCACCTTAAAACAGTCGCCACTGCAGGGACTGGACATGGGTAAATGGTGAGCTGCAGGCCTCAAGCCAGGGATGGAAGTAAAGGGCCCATCCTCTTGAACAACCCCTTCGCACACTCTTTTCCACAGCCTCTGTATTCTTATCCCAGGCAACTGTCTGGAGAACAGCAAGCAAGCTCTTTCAGAGACGAGTGTACAACCACTGCCATGGCAGCCATCCAAGAAAAGAACAAGTTGGCCTCAGTTGGCTGGTGGTAGATTTTCTCCACAACCAGCTTGCCAAATTTTCTGGAGAAGGACAATCTCGCTTTCTCCCCTAAGCTGCTGTTTCCCATGATGAGAAGAGAGTGAGAAGGCTAAGAAGGAAACCCTGCCCCTCACTCCAGGCACACCAGGGCTGGCTAATGTTCAGCCATAGTAAGAAGAGACAAACCCACATGCTCATAAGTAATCTGGTAATTTTAAACAATATCATTAGTCATATCTTATATTACTGTACAGTTTGTTTGGAGGGATCAACAGGACATAAAGTATTAATGTAGCCCTTTTGGTAAGCAGTAATGGTGAATACAGCTCTCTCCACATCACAGTGTAAGCACCACTGGCTTAAATAAAGAGCAGATTGTTAAGAATACTCTTCACCCATAAATAAATAGGGACATTAGATACTGAGCTCTTTTGAAGTTCTGCCCACTCTCTTTGATGTGCTAATGGGATCCAAAATCTTTTGAAATTATGACCGTCAACTGTGGGTGCTGCATTCCTCTCAAATCATGGCCCTTGGTACCCATGTCATTCACATAAAAAGATGACCAAAAAAGGGAAGGAGAAAAAGACAGGGCAACACTTTCAACTTCATGGAGTTTAAGAGAACTACAGAGAAATAAAGTGATGGCCGTTCATATGTTTCCAGAACACGAGATACGAACTGCGAGTATTTTCCCTTCAAAACATTACTTTCTAATTGATAACCAGAGCCTGATTTCTGGACAAAAAGCCCTGTCTCAACAAAAAGCCCTGTTGAAAATATGTGAATAAGGATGATAAAATCCCTCATCTACCATTTCCAAGTAAACTCAGTAGTCAAGCATTAACAAGAAATGCCCTCTTTTAAGTTAGTAAATAGTTCCATGTAAGAAATTATAAAATGATGCACACTGGTGTAGAAAAAATCCTAACCTCCTATGTACTGATGGAATATGAACTAGTGGTGATAAACCATGAAAGAAATCATGGGACTGCAGTGGATAACACAATGAAAACATAAATTCAGTATGTGATATTAGCAGGGGAGAGCAAATTACATGGCTTGAGATTATTAGAAAAGGGCTGCAAACAAAATGATGAATATCATAATGTCCTTTATAGTATAAAGCAGTGTTTCCCAAAGTTGTCTGGACCGTGACCCATCTAAAAAAAATTTCAAAGTTCGGGACCCACCTAATACAATAACCATATATAACGCACCCGTGCCTAACATGAAGGAAAAAAAGCAATGTTATATTGCTGCTGCAGCATTTTCTTGTTAATACATATTGTAACTATTGTGAAAGACTGTTCAATTAAGAAAAAAAGAAAAAAATCCAGTTATAATTGAAATTTTTACTTACTAAATATAAGATGTGATATTTCAATGAGAAGGATGTATTTGTTTCCTATTTCTTGCCATTACAGCTTTAGCGTCGACTTCGATTTTAGTCACTTTTAATCGCAATGAATTCGTCACGTCCAATTTATTTCGGTATTTAGTTTTAATATGAACCATGGCTGAAAATCCCACTTCACGTAAGTATGAGGTAGTGAAGGAGAGGAGGACTTTCATGGCTTCATCAAACAGGCAGGGATAGGTGTCAGCAACTGAAAGCCAGAATTTCGTTAATTGCTTGCGATTAAAAGTGTTTTTCAGCGATGTATCTTCTGATAAATCAATAAGTTCTTCACTTGCTTTTGTTGACATTACAGTTGGTATGTTGTCTTGGAACGGGTTACAAATCCAGCTCATCGTGTCGAACTTTTTCATCTCTTCCCCGAAGTAGGCGTCAAAGTTATTTTTCAACTCTGTTAAATGAGTGGAAATTGCTGACACTACATTGATATCTGGCTGCACTTCGTTTTCTATAATGAAAGTTTCAAATGTTTCAAAACAATCATACTTGCCTTCCTCGATACATCTCTTCCACAACATACGTTTTTTCATGAACGCTCGAATTTTATCGTGAACTGCAAAAATGTCGGATCCGTCTGATCCTTGCAGGTACAAATTGAGTTCGTTTAACTTTGAGAAAATATCCGCCAAGTATGTGAGCTTGAGGATGAATTCTTCGTCCAGTAGAGATTCAAGATATTCATTTTTTCCTTCCAGGTAAACTGTAATTCATTGCGTAATTCCACTAATCTTGTCAGTACTTTCCCTCTGGATAACCCACGTACCTCTGTATGCAGAAGAAGAGATTTATGGAGACTACCCATCTCTTCGCACAGCTTTTGAAATAAACGTGTTTGTAAGGGTCTTGTTTTAATATAATTTACAATTTTCCCAGCGGTATTTAATACTGTTTTTAAATCTTCAGGCAATGGTTTTGAAACCAGTGCTTCTCTATGAAGGCTACAGTGTGTCCACGAAGCATTGGGACTTTGTTCAAGAACCCTCGTGACCACACTGCTATTTTTGCCGCACATAGCTCGAGCTCCGTCAGTGCATATGCCGACACAGTTCTTCCATTCCAAACCTTTTTCTTTTGTATAAGAATCAATTTCTTTGAAGATTTCCTTGGCCGTTCCACGAATAATTGGTTTGCAGAACAAGATATCTTCATGCGTGTTGTTTTGCCATACATAACGCACAAAAACAAGTAACTGAGATTGGCTTTGCACATCAGTAGACTCATCCAGTTGTAGTGTAAAATATTTACTACCAACTACTCTATGGATTAACTCATCCTCTGCCCATTCGGACATCTCGTCAATTCTTCGTGCAACAGTATTATTGGAAAGTGGTATACGTTCGATTTCCTTTACTTCTTTTTCTCCAAACATCACTCCAACAGCATCTTTAATTGATGGCAACACTAAATTCTCGCCAATGGTATGAGGTTTACCTGCTCTGCGATTCTTAAGCTAATAAGATATGAGGCATAAGTAGCATTTTCATTAATATTTATGAAATGTGAAACAATATTCTTTGAAGATTTCATATCCAATAATTTTCTTTGAAAAAAATCCACTGGTTTATTTTTTAAATGGGAATGTTTCGTTTCTATATGACATGTCAACTTACTTGGACGCATACTTTCGTTCGCCAATATTTCTCAGCAAATAACGCATTGCGGGCATTGATCCACCATATCTTGATTCCACGTGAATCCTAGTTTCAGGTATTCGACATCATATTTTCTCACAACTTTTCGACGTTTTGTTTCATGTGAACTCGTAGAGGGAGCTAGTAGGTCAGGCTCAGTGTCACTTTTGTCATCCAAAATAACGTCTTCTATGTTTTCATCACTGCGGCGTACTTTTTGCTATCCATTTCAACCACTTGTCCATTATTTAGTTTTAAGAAGATAATAAACACACAACACGCGACAACGAACACTACAGTGACAACTGACGCTCGGGCTCACGAGTCTCCTTCGGCCGCCCTGCTCCACACCCACGACGAACAATCACACTCCGCGCCACGCCGCAAGAAATTAAATTATTAGTAACCGTTCGGCTGCCGGCCGAACAACACAGCCCGGCCGACGTGTTGCGACTGTCGCCCTATCAGTTTCAGGGCCCACCAGCGTTCCCTCTAGTGTGCGCAATTGTGCACAGAATATTACCTCTTGGCACACATGATTGCTTCAGGAGCGCAGAGATTATTCCTCTCTGATGGCCTCGACTTCCTGCTCAGCTGGCACCCTCTGAACGGTAAGGATGTGCCAGAATGGCACTGAAGCAGGCTTGACCCACACCTCTGAGGGCCCAGGGTGAAGGATGGCACCAGGGCAGGCTTGGCCTGCACTGCTGAGGGCCCAGGGTGAAGGATGGCACCGGATGGTGCTGGGGCAGGCCTGGCCTATGACACTGAGGCCCCAGGATGAAGGAAGGAGCAGGATGGCGCTTGGACAGAATTGGCCTGCAATGCTGAGGGCCCGACGATGAAGGATGGTTCTGGGGTAGGCTTGGCCTGTGACGCTGAGGGCCCGGAGTGAAGGATGGCGCAGGGTAGGCTTGGCCTGCAACAATGAGGGCCCGGAGTGAAGGATGGTGCCGGGGCCGGCTTGGCCAGCGACAATGAGGGCCCAGGGATGAAGGATGGCTCAGGATGGCGTCAGGGCATGCCTGGCCTGTGACATTGAGGGCCTGTGGATGAAGGATGGAGCAGGATGGTGCTGGGGCAGGCTTGGCCTGCGACAATGAGGTCCTAGGGATGAAGGATGGTACTGGATGGCACTGGGACAGGCCTCACCCACGATGTTGAGGGTCCGGGAATGAAGGATGGCGCAGGATAGCACTGGGGCAGGCCTGGCCTGCAACAATGAGGGCCTGGGGATGAAGGATTGTGTAGGATGGCTCTGGATCAGGCCTCACCCATGACGTTGAGGGCCCGGGGATGAAGGATGGCGCAGGATAGCGCTGGGGCAGGCCTGGCCTGCGACAATGAGGGCCCGGGAATGAAGGATGGCACGGGATAGCAGTGGGGTAGGCTTGTCCTGTGACACTGAGGGCTTGTTGGTGAAGGATGTGAAATTCCTTGAGATTTAGGTCATGGAACCTGGAGAAGGCAGAGTTTGGGGAGGGGAGGTACCTTGGCAGGGTATAGTACAATAGAGATCACCCCCAAAGCAACTATTTTCTCCAGGGGAAGTGATCTCTGTTGCCTGTAGATCAGTTGTAATTCAGGGAGATCTCCAGCCGCCACCAGGAGAATGGCAAGCCTACTCCCCTTCTGCACATATAGAAGAAATTCTTCTTCTGCCACCTTTGAGTTTGAGCATCAGGGCATTTCTCTGAGCAATCTCTGTCCCCTTTTTTGCCTGCATAAAGCTGACACCTTTTGTTTACATGTAAGTAAAATGCACCTTCAGTGGCTTGTTGCAAGCACAAAACTAGCTCTCCATCTCTTTCTCATTCTCCCTCCTTTCCTTTCTTCTTCATAACAGGAAATCTGAGGATCTGCCTCACCAACAAACGCCTCTGAATTTGGCTTGAGGAGGGTTGAACTGTAAGTTTAGCATTCTGAGAGAAGGAAGGCATGTGAAATTCTAAACAGACCCACTCTGCCTTGTGTCTCCTTCAGTGGCAATGGTGGATGGAGGGGGCTGGGGTGGGGGGAATAATCCCACGTGAGCAAGGCAAGGGACCAAGGATAGCTTGGCTTTAAAACCCAGAAGTTGCATCATCCTTGGGCCCTTTGCTGTGGATCTTAGCTCTCTTCCCCTTTTCTTCTTGCTCCAATAAAGTTTGGATCCTATTCAGAGGCAGTATCTCTATTCTCTTTGACTTGCCCATATCCCCTCTTCCTTGACTCTGCTGCCAGGGAAGACATTTGTCCTGTATTATATAATCTGGTCCTTTCACCTGCTTCTTTTTCAGTCCTGTTTGGCTTGGTACATTTTTCACATGAGTAGCTTTCCTCCCAGACTCCCCGCTGCTCCATAGTAAAGTGTCCAGTAGCACCTTTAAGACTAACCAACTTCATTGTAGCATAAGCTTTCGAGAGCCACAGCTCTCTTCATCAGATGCATCTGATGAAGAGAGCTGTAGCTCTCAAAAGCTTATGCTACAATAAAGTTGGTTAGTCTTAAAGGTGCTACTGGACTCCACTATTTTGCTACTACAGATTAACACGGCTAACTCCTCTGGACCCTCTGCTCCAGCCTCCTTTGGCTCAATATCAATAAAATACCAGTGTTTTCAAGTTCTGGAAAACAGAGAAAGGAAGAAGAGAGAAGTTAAATTGAAAGTCTCTGTAATGAAATGTGACTTATGTTTACAGGTATAATGTATAAAACATTCTTTAAAAACATGCTTAAAATACAGTTTAAAAATTAATTCTCAGATATTTATAAGGTTGTGGTTATAAGCTTCTACAAACTGGTTTATGTGGTAGCCAAATGTTTGTATGTTTGTAGATGGCAATTTTTTTTCTAAAAAGGTGCTCTCAAAAATTTTATGCAAGTCAGCTCACAAAATAAATTTTTATGCAAGTTTCAGCTCACAAAATACATTTTTGGCTCACAGCACTGCACATCTTAGAGGGAACATTGGGGCCCACCCAATATCCGCTTGCGACCCAACAGTGGGCCACGACCCATACTTTGGGAAACAGCGGTATAAAGTATATAGTATATACAGTTTGAAGACTGCGTATAGTTCTGGTCATCCCATCTCAAAAAGGGTATTTTTAGAGATAAAAATATATATGGAAAAAGGAAAAATAAATAACCAAAGTGCCTTTCCTATAAGAAAAGGCTAAGGATCTTGTGGATTTTTAGATTTTAAAAATGATGGACATGGTGGAGGTATATAAAATTATGCACAGTATGATAAAAATGGAGAGAGAACTGCCTGATAACAATAGAACTTGCAATCATCCACTGAAATTGATGGGCAGTAGACTAAGGACAGACTCCAAAATTACTACACGTACCACGACTTGTGATTTCATCAATATAGTGATGGTTAACTTAGCTGGCTTCAAAAGCCAATTAGAAAACTCTATGCCACCAACTATTAACCAGGACAAATAAATAGACTCTATGCTTAGAGCCAGAGTATCTCTGAAAACCAGTTGCGGGGAAGAAACATTAAAGGGAATGTTCCTCAATGTATTCCTTGTAGATTTCCAAAATAACTGGTTATCCACTGTGAGATATAAGATACTAGACTAGGAAGGCACATCTGAAAAAAATGGTATTTTTCAGATTCAGATTTCAGGAAGGGCATAAATATTGGTATTCAAAGTTATTCAGGTCCTCCGGTACTGTTTCAGGGTTCAGGTTCAGGTACTGGGGTGATTCCATTACTCTCTATGGTGGGGAGGACATTGGTGCTTTTCAACCAAATGACACTCAAATGGCTGAGAAGCTTCCTGTCCACTAAATACGACCACCCCCCCCCCCGAGTTTCAAATGAATTGGACTAAGGGGTCAAATTCAACAGGCCTCCAAACAAGATGCCCTCAGTCATCCTATCTGCAAAGGTATGGACTGAGAAGATAAAGAGTCCCTGACCCCCAAAGCAAGGAGGGAAGGAAAAGGAGCCAGTCAGACTTGCAGCTCAGCCAAGCCATTTGCCTGGCTTATGCCAGCTAGGAGGTACCCTCCCCATGCTGACCAGGAGCTACCTTCCCTGGGCCAGGTGACACTCACCCAACTGGGAAGGGAGAAATGCCACTGCCTGGGAATCAAAGTATAACAAGGTGGCTGCTGCTGCTAAGCACTCAAACACAAAAAAGACAGATTTTTGGAGGTGGGGTGGGTTTTTTTCATAATGCTGGATATGTGTAACTCTTCTGGAAAATCATGGTAACAACCTGAAACAACAATTTCTGTGTATATTTTCATCTTGGAAATTCCAGACTACTAGATTAGATGGATCTTTGGTCTAATCCAACTCTTTTAATATTCTTTGAAGAGAATTTATATCTCTAATCTCATACAAACAATGCATAAGAAACCTGCTGAAATCAAAATCTTACTGCACTGTTGCTGTTTCAGGTATAATTCATTCCATCCTTTCAGAATGGCTTTAAAGCAAGAAAAAGAATTCATCTGCCATATTAAACAATAACTGATCTTCCAATAGGCCACTTGAAGTGCACAGAGTAGGAATGGAAAGAACATTTCCGCAAACACACTTTGTGTTACTCTGATATACATAGGAAAGCATCTCATCTAAATTTGAACACCGACCTTTTAAAAGTTTAAATATTTTCTTTAGCTCCTTGTACTAAACTTACAAAAGAAACACTCAAGATTTACTCCTAGCTTTTAAAGAATGAAAATACAGTTACATTTAACCTATATTAAGTTAGCTCCAAAACTAAAAAGTAGGACTTTTACATAATAGCAAAGATTCCACCAGATTTGTGTGTTCTGAGGGGGAAAGAAGTGAACTGAATATATTAACCCTTACATTAAAAGTAGAAAATTTTGCACACATATTACACATGCCAGTTAAGCGCAGATTAGCATATAAATCAAGATGCCTTTTAAAACTTGTTTTCTTGCTATTGGGTGCTGCAAACAAATTATAACTTGGCTAATTTGAATATATTGGTTTAGTTGAGAGGCAATGTGGTTCTCTGATTACATTTCAAACTGTAATGCAGAATGAGAAAATGAAGTTTAAACTTTAAACCGCTGTACCCTTCAGCATATGTGGGTACAAAAAATGCATCCACTACCAAACCACATCATTAGTTTTCTAAACTAGTTTACTTTATCAGCCACCTTGAGCATCTCTCTGGAGAGCCAACACAGAAATTTTCTAAGTAAGTAAGTAAGTAAGTAAGTAAGTAAGTAAGTAAGTAAGTAAGTAAGTAAAGGGAGCGTAAAGGTTAAACAGGTTAATGGGTCTCATATTGTGAACCTGGGACAAAACAGTGTCATCTACTTAGGGCAATGATTTCAAACAAACTATTAAAAGAAAATGAAATAGTATTTTTCTTCTTTTCATAACACTACATTGTGTGTGCATATTACAAAATGCCCTTAAACTCAAAAGAAAGCAAGAGGAACCTGGCATTTTTTTAAAAAGTAAAGTAATATCTAAAAGGCATTTCACAGTAAGCTGTATTAGATTATCAAGGAATGCAAATTAAATGAGTTTCAGAAGTGCTGCCGCAGGTAAAAACAAAAGGAAAATTAGAAGGAAGTTCTAAAATTTCACCAACTAGCTGCCTCCTCTCATTTTGCTTTGAAGAAAAGTCATGTTTTCATGTGTTCATGATTATATTTAATGACTGTTACAGAAAAGAGCCTGAGCCAAAACCTTGTATCTGAATAACTCCAAAACTCCAGGAGAGAGCTGGCTTTGAAATAATTTCCTTCGCCTTAGGTCTACATGGCCAATATGGCAAACTTAAGGTCTCTACAACCACCAAGGATCCTACCTCACAAACTCTGAATGAGAATGAATGAGAACCCATAGAGCTCTCACCACAATTTAATTCAGAATGAACTTATAAGAAGTTTTGTGTCATCATGACTCATTACTCATTATACCTAACGTGACTGACTTTTGGCGTTTACCTCTGTCCCATCACTGCCACAAGTGAACATATGAACAAACCAAGCTACCTTATCATTTGTCCGTACAGTTTGGTATTATCATCTCAGACTGGAAGAAGTATTCCAGTGTCTCCAGCAGAGAAATTACTTCTCCAATACACATTACACAGGAATGGATCAGTTTACTAGAAAGATGTCAGGGATTTAATCTAGCAAACAGCTGCCCCACTCTCCTGCAGAGTAGGATAGCCTGCAGCAATGGTCTTACTCAGCAGTCACTTCACTTGTATCCCTTCTACTGACGAGGGAAACCAGTTTCTCTGTCTCTAATCTTCAAATCATTACTACTCAAAAGTAATACTCCATGATGCCATCTCTGTAGTTAGCAATTTTGTTGTCTAAAAAATACAACGAATGTTCATGTGAAACAAAGGGCTCATATCTTCCATCCAAACGAAAAATGAAAAGTGCAGTAATTTTATTTGTCCATATGTATTACAAGCAAGCAACTAACTGGGATGCAGGTAAAAATAAAGTAATATAGAAGTTTCTCTTTGTGTAGATTAAGCGCAACCCTTAGGCTTTTGGCAAGATTCCAGTACAGTCCTTAGTGGTGAAAGTCCTAGGAACTGCTGAAACAAGAAACCTGTCATGAACCACAACTACAAAGAAGAAACTGGCTACAAAGTTGAGTAGATTTGTTTTTACTGTTCTAGCAGAACTCTCCAACAGAAAACATACATATGGGTTCAATAAAAGATATCACATCTCATGCAATGCCTGTGGCCAGTTGTCCAACATATGAAGTTTTTTTTTTAAAACTCTCTAACTGTAGCTACAGTTCTATGTACAATAATATAAGATATGACTGTCTATTTAGCAACTGTACTGTGAATATAGGGATAAAATGCTACAGTAACAGAACCATTGTTAGATGTGGTTATTGGCATGTGGAGGCCATACTGGATATAAATTTAATTATGAAGTATCACTAGGAATGGTTCTGATTTGTGACATTTCATTAAATGTATAACAGACTTGGACTAACACTAGCTTTGAAAATTCACTGTGGTTTTTCAGAAACACCAAATTAAAAGAATTTCTAAAGGCCCAGTTTAATGAAAAACAAACACACAACTGAATTCAAGCACATTTAAAGCGATTTATGTGGAAATACCCAATTAAGGAAAGCTGTCATACGCACTATACTTTCATCATCAATAAACTCTCCCTTCTTCCAACAGAGATGTCCATAAGCCCATTTGATTCATTTCATTATTAATTTCTAAATTTCCTTGCTTTTTTCCTGTTCTTAGATGTGATTAAGACCTCATCAAGCTGCATTTACAGGGCCCCAGTTAAAATGGGCAAGTGGATATTATTTATTTAGAACATTTATATGATGCCTCTCCAGCATATAACTAAAACAATAAAACAAAATCATTAAAAACAAGCTAAGGCATAACTGCATAAAATGCACAATAATCAACCTAAAAAGAGCAAGATAAAAAGATCCGTGGGCCAGAAGCCGAATATAAAACATTTAAAAAATAAAATAACCCTTAGTTAAAAGCCTGTGTTAAAAGGAATTTTTAACCTAACACCAAAAGGAAAAAAAGGTAGGCACTAGGTGAACCTCACAGGGAACAGCATTCCAAAGGCAAGAAGCAACAACTGAAGAAAAAATTTCTCTGGTCACCATCTACCTCACCTCTGCAGGTGGGGCACAGAAAGCAGCAATTCAGAAGAGGATCTTAGGGTCAAGGTAGATGTTACAGAATCCAGAGATCTGACTCGTGGATACTGTCATTTTGGAGCTGAACTTGGGACATTAAAAATGTCATGACAGCCCAATCCTGATCGAGTGGAACCAGGTCCTCATTTCTCCCCCCACACCTTTTCAAGCACCCAAGAAGCTGCTGTTCCAACACTTCAAAAGGCATAGCAGAGGAAAACCGGAGTACCTGGTCCCACTTTGCGACATTATTAAATGGTCAGATTTCAGCTCTAAAATGACAGTGGCATCCTGTTGGGATTTTTGCAAGTGTCCTACATTCAGTCAACAACAGGACAACAAGACAGAACCTTTATTGGCATAACTGTAACAGTGTCAGTCATGAAAGAGTTAAATTGTTGTTCTGTTTGTTTAGTCAGATAGCTAGTTAGCATAGGATCACTTAGGCCTCGAGTAAAAGTTCACGCCATAGAAAGGGTAGTCTTTAGTCATAATGAAGAAATCTAGGATTGTCTATTGGATGAACCAGTATTTTGGGGGGCAATTAACTAGCAACATATACTAAGGTTTTACTGGTCTTTGTTCAGTAAGCGTCTAAGTCTCTAAGCTCTCAAACTCTCAGTCTCTCTCTCTAACCATCAAGATGTAGCTAGATAGATATTCTTTATTTTCTTACCAAGTGTACCTTTTCCCTGATATGTTGTAAAAGTATTTTTCTAGAGCTAAAACAACAAAAGTCTGTCTACTTATTTTCAATGCACTAATATTAAATTCTGCAACTTTTTTCCTTATTAATGTCACTCAACCAACAAAGGTTATGGGCCCAGATGCTTTAAGAGATGACTGTGTGTGTTCTTAAACCAAGATATTTAAAAAGGAAACTTTTTCTAAGCCTTTCTCCTGGACTGGCAAACTCGAGGATTCTGATTCGTGCTACTTTTGCTGAGGAAACAACCAGAAAAGCAAGGAACTTTGGTGAGCTTCAGCCAGGACGAAAGAAGACAAAGCAATCTACATATCAAAGAAATTCAAACAGCCAGCCTGAAACAACAGCCATGAATGGTAACCCAGGACAGAATGCCAGCTCAGCAGCAGCCATGGGTAAGACACAACCAATCTCTCCATTTATGCACATTCCCAAATTAAATGAACAAAACTATCTAGTGTGGAAGTCAAGAATTTTATGTGCCTTAGATGTACAGGATGTAAAGCATTTAATCTCAGAAGATCCACCCGAAAACCAGGCTGAAAGACGTAAATTCATGAAACTAGATTCTTGGACTAGAATGATCATATTGAATGCTGTAGGAGATTATGAAAGCCCTGTAATAATAAGCTCTTTTAAAAATAATCAGCTCTATAATAATAAACAGCCAAAAATCTGTGGATAGATCTTGAGGAAAAAATACAGTCAAAAATCTGAAGAAAGAATTCAGTTTCTAAGGATGAAATTGTATGGCACAAAACTCCAGGAATACAGTAATTGTAGAGGACCACTTAAAAGGGATTATGCAGACTGTGAGTCAACTGAAATCAGATGGAGTTGAAATTAGTAACTCAAGAGATTAATGCAGCTATCTTAAGCAGTTTCCCACGCTCCTATACAAATCTGATTTCAGTCCTAGAGGCTAAAAATAAAATTGATATCTCTTATACTCTCAACTTTTGGACGAATCCATTAAAAGATCCCTTGAAGAAGCAGAAGGGAGGATGCTAAAAGTAAATGACAGACCCAGAGAAATCACTTGTAATTTCTACCGAAGGTGGGGCATTCGCCAGACACTGCAGACAAAGACAAAGAGAGGGACCACATGGTCGTTTTGAATATCAAAGCAGCAGGGGACATTACAGTGCATGTGATAACAAAGGCAGATCAAGAGACTTGGCTTGCACAGTATCAAATAATGATTTTAACATGAGAAATCTCTGGATGTTGGATTCTGGAACTTGTGATCATATAAGTTCTGATTTAGACTGCTCCCTAAATTTGAATAAAGAAAGCAGAAAAGATCTTTTCCAAGCAAATAGTGATCGTCTCCAGATTTAGACTGTTTCCTAAATTTGAATAAAGAAAGCGGAAAAGATCTTTTCCAAGCAAATAGTGATCGTCTCCAGATCAAAGGGATTGGAGATCTTAAGTTGAAAGCTATTGATTCAGAAGGGGATGCTATCAGGTTGATCCTAAAGGAGTGCGCTTATTGTCCCGAGGCAAAAAAGAATATCTTCTCTGTGGGAAGGATACTTGATGCAGGATTTAAAATCTCAATGAGTAAAAATGATTGCAGCATTTATATTACTGAAGCTAGTGTGGAATTTAAGGTTCTGAGAATTGGCAAGAGCTTTTACACAGAAATGCTAATTCTGTGTTGGGGCAGTGTGGATTGGAAGTGAATGGCTGTGAAGTTAATGTTAACATGGGAGGCAACTCCACAGCGCCAGTCAGCCAGAGAGCAGATGAAATCTCTTGTAGTGATTTGGCAAGACAACTACCTGCTGACTGGGATGCCAACCTTCAGGGAGAACAACAGGCAGTTCCCCTACCAGAAAGGAAGGCAGAGATCCAGGGTTCTGAACGGGCAGGAAAGGCTGAGTCAAAGGAGACTAATGTGAGTCAGTCTCAAGCAATAAAGCCACCAAACTTCTAGCTATGTGAAAGTGTGCAACCTAAACCTAATGTTGTTAAAACTGCTGTACCCATCACTAAATATATTGCAATCAGAACTATGCTCAGTGTAGCAATCTTCAAAGAAAGGCATGTTGAGTATTTAAACATCAAAGCAGGATTTTCCCAAGAGAAACGGACTATACTTTTTAAAAAGCTAAACTTTAAATCAGGAAAGGCAGAGCCATGCCTGTTTACAAAATTAAAGAATGGACAGTATCAATACCTGTTAATCTTGGATGAGAATTTGATTTTGTGTTGTGCAAACAGAAAGGATGCAAAAGAAATTGCTAAATACCTGGATAGAGACATAGACTTAATACCTTTGGGAAAACTGAGTAATTGCATTGGATTACAAATTGACAGAATGGAAGATGGAAGTTTTCTCTTAAGCCAGAAGGATGAAATCTTAAATCTGGGAATTCTCCGGGAATGTAGAATGCCACAGGAATAGACACAGCAATGGAACAAGCGTACCTCAGCCTTACTGATGGAATACCACTTGAAAACAAGCAACAATAGAGAGCAGCAGTTGGAAAACTGATCTGCCTGAGTACAGTGACAAGACCTAATATAGCAGGAGCAGCCCTGGCCCTGATTTGATTTATTACAGATAATAACCATTACATCCAGTTGAAATCCTAAGCAGAAAGACAAGTGCACCTAACCATCACGACTGGAATGCTGTCAAAAGGCTAATCAAATATCTCAAAGGGACAGCAGGGCTGTTTCCACACTGCTTACCTTCCCTCAGAACGACCCGAAACATCACGCAAAAACCGCAGAAGATCGCGTTTTCTCGCGTGAGATTTGTGCAACATCACGCAAATCTCATGTGAGAAAATGCGATCTTCTGCGTTTTTTGCGCGATGCTTCAGGAAGTTCCAAGGGAAGGTAAGCAGTGTAGAAACAGCCCAGATCTAAAACTAAAGCTGTGACACTCCAAAGCTGATTGGATACACAGACTCTGGAATAAACAGAAAGCTGACTACAAATCAACCAGTGGACATCTGTTCTTCTATGGAAACAATCTGATCAGCTGGACAAGCCAAAGGCAATCTCTAGTCACCCTCCTTTGGGTGTTCCTGCCACCTGAGGCTAGATGGGTGGCAACCTGAGAAAGGGCCTTCTCAGTTGTGGTGCGAATACTCTGGAAGAGCCTCCTCAGAGAGATTTATTGCTCTCCCTCTATTGGTGTTTCCACTAGTGGGTGAAAACTTCATAGTTTTGTTTCACATACTCACAATAACTGTTATTGGCCCTCCTCCCTGTTCTTGGTGTTGTGTATTTGTGTGTGTTTTTATTGAAATTTTGTATACTATTTTAAATGTTGTTTTAATTTTTTTAAATGTTTGCCCCCTTGTTGACCCTATTTGGGTAGAAGAGTGACACACAAACGTTCTTAATAAATATAAATAAATATCTTGAAAGTTCAGGATGGGGAATCCTAGTATGTCCTAGCTTACGGTTGAGAGTATATGATACATAGGAAGGAACCTTACTGAAACTAAGTGTCTCTAGGTCTGGTTACTGCCTGGATAGGAGACCATTTAAGAATGTTGTGTATGCTTTCTAGAGTTCCATGATGTAAGAAAGTTGAGATATAAATAGTAATATAGTAGTCCTCTCATAATGAAGAATGCTCAGAAAAGGATAAAGGATAATCTTTTAAGTATAAGCAAGTGCTATTTATTGACTTTTAACGAATCCCATAGGATATCGGCCATGCCAGTGCCATACAGCAAACATTTTACTACAACTTTAATCGTCCTCCTGAACCCTGGCCTTTGTGTGTGTGTGTGTGTGTGTGTGTGTGTGTGTGTGTGTGTGTGTGGGTGGGTGTGGGTGTGGGTGTGTGGGTGTGTGGTGGTACTCACCACCAGTACTGAGTACTGGCACCTCTGTAGGGAACTCTCCCAATTTCTAAAAGGGAAATCGGTGGAAATCAGTGCATCCTTATATATGAGTACCAGCACTTTTTTAAAAACAAAAAAGCACTACCTGTACCTAAAACTTTCATGCTGATGTACTCTGCATATATGAATAATTCTGTATTCCTCTCAAAGGTAACATGCATCAGCAGAGAAAAGAACACAGAAAAAAAGAAATAGCGATAACACTTTAAAAAAGAAGAACTGCAGCGTTTAATTATTACCTTGATAGTCAGTAGATCCTTATGTTGGAATGTCTGAACTCAGTGGTTATATTGTTAGACAAATCGGCTGTTCTTCAACTACACTGGCCAATGTATTGGGCACATTATAAGGCTGAAAGGTTTTTATACAAGGGCACAGAAAAGGGCACACATAAAAGGGCACATAAAAGGGCACACATAAGATATACCATGCCAAGAAAGCTGAAAGCTCAGCACACTTGCGTCTATTGCACAAGTTACTATTGCCGTAAAATATACTCATTAACAATTTGAAACAGAACCGTATAGTACTCAAATAAATGAAAATTGAAACTGCAGTAGTTCCTCAACCATTTTCTTCTCTACCGTCTCTGCTTCAAAAGACATCAATACTTTGTGTGTGTGTATTCCCACTGTTCCATATTTCTCTGTTCTTCTTGCACAAAACCAGTTTTATATCAGTTAAAGCAATTTTGTTATTACTTCTAAGATTTCATTTTATGAACATTTACTATACCTTTACAGTTTGCCTGTTACAACATGCCCCATGTGTATGTCCAGGTCCACCTAAAACTTATTGACAGAGACAAAAGTGCATCTCAGGGTAACAAAAGAATACTATAGGCCTTGCTTTGCTCAAAAAGACTTCTTACAATGAAAGTTTATTTCTAAATGAAATGTTTACATTACAAACAAAGCTGCCGGTATTCATTGACAGAGTGACAATATGGCCACAAATACTGGTGCAGACTTGAAATTCCAACCAAAAAATAGAGCTGGAAGGTAACCAAGCGTATTCTGTGAACCAGACACGGAAGGAAGAAGTCCCAGATGTAAGAGAAAACAAGCTATTCACTATGCTTTGAATTCGTCAAGTTGTACGTAAGAAGTGATAGTTTAAAAAATTATATTAAAACTATTGATGTCTCTGATATTTCTAATCCCAGTGAATCATTAGAACATTTAATAAGTGGGACTTGCATGCTCTTTTTACTAAAAAGAAATTAGATTCTGTTTTTTTCCAGAATATCTCAAACAAATTTATGTGAAAATATTCTGTCATTCAAAGAAATGCCACCACACATTTTCAGTTTCTAAAAAATCCCAGTAACCATACAGTAATCCCAGTAACCATACAGCCAATGGTTCTTCATATGTCCATCACTCGTGCAGGACCCAGGGATGTAGTCTCTCTGCATTATGAGTCAAAGACCACAGTGGATCTGAAGATGGAGCCCAGCTAGGCTCCCCCCTCCCAAATCAGCTGGCAACTGTATGGCATCATAAATTGTTTAACGGTGCCAAATGTGCAATAATTTTCAAATGCACCATATTCTTGGCAAGCTGTACAAAAAATAGAAATATGATAACTGAAGAACCTGCTACATATATTGGACCAATGCAGACAGAAATCCCAGAGACTTTTTTGCCCTTTATGGAGGAGAGCAAGGCAGTACATGTATATGCACACCTCATGCCAGGAAGTATTTATATGATGCCCGGAAGGTTTTTTTTCTCAATTGGAAATTTTCTGTTATCAGCGTATTAATACAAGGAATATTGTTGTAAATTCATTCCACAGTAATTCATAATTACTAAGTTAATAATGATTTTTATTTAGGTTCTTAATAGGGTTGCCAGCTCCAGCCCCTGGCTGAGGTGGGGGATCCCCCACAATAAGAACCCTTTCTCAGGAGTTTTACCATTGAGTTTCTGGTAATTCCTAGAAAGCTACGGTATCACTTCCAGGTTTTCTCAGAACTGACATCATGCCATCAGCCAGGCAGCCATCTTTTAATTTTATTTTTCTCCTGCAACTGCTCTGAGCTGCAGTGGGAAAGAGAACCTGAGGGCAGGAGATCCGCCATCCTGTCCTGCAACCCTAGTTCTTAGAACAACTGAGATATAGCAGACCAAAAAGGTAGAGCTCAGTCTAGAGAACAGAATAAAAGTCTTTGAATGCGGTCATTAGTCTGAAGATTATCATGTTTTATACTGTTCTACTGTATAATGCTGCCTCTGAATGACATAACTCAACACTTCTCAATGACGTGTCAAAATAAAGGTAAGAGAACTGCAGTTCTCCTGCTATTTGTTCAGCTTCCCAAATAGCCATGGGGACAAGGAAATTTTCATTGCACATTGAACAGCACCACCCTTTGCTTTGTGTTAACAGAATGGATGCTAAAATGGAAAACATTAAAAACAAGACAACAAACCAATGAAGGTAAAGAGGAATAAGACACTCCCAGTAAAAGAAAACAAAGGCATAGGTCAGCCATAGATTGCTCAATCCAAGCCAACACTGCTGACTTAGCAGCAACCACTTAAGCCCACCTGCAAGGTCATGAATAGACCATGTATTTGTTTCACTCCCATCCTTACTGACATCTCACTATTATGCAACATGTCCAAACAAGTGAAATGAGCCTGGGCAAAGCATGAGCTCATACCTATCTACTTCAAGATCTATCTTTACTAGCAAGAAACAAATGCACACATTAAACTCTTTTTTCAGTCTTAGTCATCTGTGGGCCTCTTGAACAAGGACATTTGCCAAGTTATGCATGGTAATATTGTGGTATGGATTCAAGCCTAAAAATTAAGATCAAACAATTTGTTTTTGTAGTTTTCATTCTAATTCAAAGGCGAGGGAAAGGGAAAGAATGATGATTATCCATCTGGCCCCATCTTCCTATAGCCTCACAAAGAGTTCTTCAAAGAACTATTTTTTTAAAAGAACACCAAACCAAGAAGCAAAACAAGTGACAAGTACTTTCACCTAGCACAGTTATTTTTAAAGACTGAAACTGAAAAGTAAAATTAATCAACATGCAAAATTCCTTGACATGGTAAATACCCTGACCATAGCGGTGTCTTCTTAAAGGAAAGTTCATCCAAACTCACACGCTTAGCAAAAGTTCTCACATTTGCATGGTAAGCATCTATTTGAAAACTGCAGTAGGATATTTAGTGCAACAGAGTAATTAAGTTTTGGACTAATCAGAGGTTCTAGTCTCCACCACTGTAGCCATGGGTGGCTTTTTGGTTTATTGGTAACAGAGGAAAAGAACATCCCATATTACAGAGTAATGCCCTTATCATAATGGATGCTTTTTTGTGGTGAATTTCTGTGTAAATATATAGTTATTTCTGTTTCTCCCATCCAGCCAACATTTGCAAATGGCTGTGTTCTGCTAATCCTGCCCACACTCTTGATGTCAAAGTTGCTGCTACTTTTTTTTTTACACACTCCCTTGATGAGTGGGGAGGTAGTGGTATGAGATCACATGTACAAACACCTCCAGAGCTAGATGCTCTGCGCAAACTCCCCTGGTGAACAATACAATGTAAACAACAGAAGAATGAATTTTGAGCCACAACCACCCAAGAATAAAACCTGCTTTTTGAACATTGATTAAGATTGCAGAAAAAGACAGAATTGAAGCTCAAAAGATACATGACCTATATTTAAATATAAGTCATTTTAAAAATGCAAGCTTGGAGGGGGGGGGGCGAAGATGGAGTTGCCTCTATTCTGTGTCTTTATAGACACAAAAACAAGCATTTTAAAGTCCCAAAATTATCATCTGTCCACCATTTGCCTATTGAGAAATAGTTGTTTGTATATTTCTAAGAGACCAAGTAATGGACTCAGCAGATTTCACTAGCTATTTTGTGGTTAGCTCAAGAAGTACAGCTGCGGACAACCAACCAACCATTCATTCATTCCTAACTATACACTGAGATTATAATGTGCAAAAACAGTCTCTGGCATTGCAACTTTCAATCTCATTTCTAACTACCATATAAAATCTAAGTTTTTCTGTTACAGTCGCAAAATACAGTTTGGTTCTTGTAATGAAAACTGAAATACTAACTTTTTTACCCTTCCATTGGTGTGTCAAATAAACCTTCAAAGCATGGTATAAAAAGGCCACTAAAAATTACTAAGAATTCTAAACATACCTAGGACAAAAACATTCTCACACCCTCTTTTCAAAAACTGCTGTGACATTCCCTCGTCCTTACACAATAGAAATGGCACCTGAGGCATTTTTAGAACTCAAAAATAACTAACTAGTTTGTTTATTTTAGAAGGGTGAAATCAAGGGTTGAAAATTGATGAGGTAAAATCAGAACATTCCATTTTTATGCTCTCCACAGATACATAAAATACTTTTGTTTTGAGGCTTTTCTTCCTTTGGTTTTCCCCAAGCACTCTGGTATACTTTCTTTTAGTATTATCTTTCTCTTCTCGAGTTAGGAGGAATGCTGGTACCCACTTTCTAGTACCCCAATCCCCTTCTCTCCAAACACCAGTGCTTTCCTTTAGTCATTAACTGAATCTGAAGGTCTCCACAGGCAATTTCCAACCACATCCAACCAGGGAGGGACCTCTTCACTCTTCAGAGTTTTCCCTGCCTGACTAGGTAAGTCAAATCTCCTCTCCTTAGAGGATCTATCCCCTTCCTTTGGCTCGTTTGGGAATCTCTGCACCTATTTCCCAAATCTCCTTGCCAACTTTCTCCAGTTCTCCTGTCAGTGTTCAAACTGCTCTCTCTCTCACACACTAGATTCAACTCTGCTCTGGAACTGAAAACAGACCCTTCTTTTTCAAACTCTTGCTACCCAATCAGATCCCTTGGAGTAGCCTGTCACTCAACTCTGATTCTGTAAGAGATTAACTGTTGATAGTCTTGAAGTTGCATGTACACCCCTTCCAGGATCTTTGAACATCTTCAATCCATCACAACTGCCTTCACAGAGATATAGCAATATATCTCAAAATGCTTCATGAAGAATGCATAAAGGACAAGGCAGCTGCTTATGATTTCTCCAAAAGAGCACTACTCAAAAACGTATACACAATATATGTTTGGGCAGGGAGTTGGACTAGAAGGTCTGTATGGCCCCATCCAACTCTGTGATTCTGTGAATACTGCCTATGGAAAAACAACATATCATTAGGAAAAGAGACCTCACCTATCATGTTATAACAAGGATAGTTTTCAAACTTATGTCATTCCTGTACCTCCTTGCCACAATGATCCCCTAAATGAATGCTATTATTTGTTTACACATTCAAGGCCTAATATAGATAAGTCAAATAATTTTTCCATATTACACATTTCCTATTCCTTTTGTTATAACCGTTTTGTAATCAAGCATTTAAATTAATTCCTCTAACCTGAAGCTAGCTTCAGTAGAAACTCTAGAAGCTTTTTCTTTAAAAACAGTTAGTAGTCTGGATCATAGCAATAACAAAATATATCTGCAAACTACAGACTGTGCTACCGTAAGATTTTTTAACCTTCCTGTTCAAACTGCATGATGTACTGTAAAAATAAGGGACATATAGAAGTACTTACACTTTTTGGATGCTGAATAGCAACTTCCCACTGAAGTCTTATTCTCTGGGGCATCATCACATCATCCTGTAATAAACAGCATGATGTTATTGAATGTAAAAGAGACACACCACCGTTCTCAACAGTAACTAGACACTGTTGCCAGATTAACCTCATTTTACTCATCCCAAAGACAAAATGGTAAAACACACAAAAAAAGTCTACAAATGTTGGAAGGGCTCTAGGTACCATTTTATTTGATGGCTTCATGGATATTAGATGGCTATCACACAACTGAAGTCTAACCATGGTTGAATCCACATTACTCAATCTAAGTCGCATGTTCCCTGCATTCTCCACGCAATCCCGAGTGCCGGTCACATTACCTCATTAAACAGACGCATTTCATTCGCATTTCTCCCGAATATGTGGTAACAGGTTTTCATCGGAAGTTTCACGGTGGACGTGAACGGGCAAATGCGCAATTTACGCAGTTTTTTAAAAAACCACCCCCCTTCCTGTCTCTCCGGCCGTTCCGAGAGTTCCTATTGGCTGATTCAACTTGCAAGTGCTCCGTAGTCTGCAAAAGACTGTTTTTGACTTCATAGCGTTGGATTTATTGATCATGTTGTTTCTAAATCAAATCTGGTCGTTTGAAAAATCATTTTGGGGTGAATCCCTCCTCAGAACGGACTCGCGAAACATCTTTTTTAACTGTTTTTTATTTTTCTCTGGATTACTGTGATATCGAAATTACGGTGAATCAATCATTCGAATTTAAGAAAACACAGAGCAGGACCACCATCATGCCTCCAACACCAACCAAACCCACCATCCACTAACACCCACAAAGAAATCTCCACAAAATGCTTGCCTTTTTATAGTTATTTTAAATCCCCTGCCAGAAAACATGAACCATTTGCTTTCATGGTCACGTGTAATATCGCTTCATTGATGTTTCCTTATAAGGCGAGATCGAAATAATGGAAAAGTCAGTTCAAAAATGTTTTTAAAAAATGGGCGGATATTCCAGTCGCTGTGTGACCGTAGGAGCGCGCGAGAACAACGCATTTGAGGATGGAATGTGAACAGAGGGGAGAAATTTGCGAATTGAAGACAAACGCAAAAATACCGGGAAAAATGCGGGTGAAAGGTGAATGTGGATTCAGCCCATGTCAAAGTTAATTAATATATATTAGAAGGCTAAATCCAGATTTTTTTATAGGAAACAAGCTAAAGTACGTGGGTCAAAAATCTCACATGAAGCTATAAAATGATTCCATTCATGAACATATAAATGATAGGGGGAAGGGAATCTAATGATAAATAATGAGGAACAAGGAGAGAATAAAATGCCTATTTAAAAACACACAAGTCCATAAGCAGACTATCAGTTATAGCTTTTGTTAAAACAGTGTAATATTACCTCAGTGAAATTTACCAAAACCACATTAGTATCTACCCAATACCGATCCACCTGAAGCAGGTGTAAACACTTTGTATTACTGCTTTGCAAAAACCTAGCATTTGAAAAGTAACAGTGTGCCAATTCTGCATGTTTATTTAACATTCTTTACAGTCAGCCAACTTGTCACAGTTCTGTACAAATAAAGCAATTCATTTATCAGAATTTCCTACTACTGGAAAATGATAATTGTTCAGAAATATGCCATTAATATTCCTTGCTATTTATAAAGAAGGTTGACATACAGAGTAGTTCAAAATCTTTTTTATATTACATATTTCAAGGATTATGTGAGGCAAATTATTCTAACTTTACAGTCGGGAAACTAACAGTAGAAGCCCCATCTCCAAAGGGCTTAGGATGGGGACTAAGTCCTATGCTGATGTAACTCAGAGATACACTGTTGGTAAGCCCTGACAACACAACAATAGTGTAACCCCTGCTGCACAGTCCAAAGCTGGGCACTTTCAAGGGCATTTCATGGGATTAATTTGCTTAAACTCCAAGCACAACATATGTTATGCCAATAAAAACCCGGTCATTTCTCTTAAACATTCAACATGCCCTTGTACACAACTACTTTCTCCAATTCTCACCCCACCCCCAAGCACCCATGCAGTAGAATACTAACCAAATATACATCCTGAGCCCAAAACACCACTCAAAATACCCATCATTCAAACTATAGGAAGTGTTGGGTCTATATCGCTCTTGATTTATGTCATGCACATTTAGAATGCTCTGTCCAATGAGACCAGGGCCCGGCAAGATTTATTAGCATTTCGCCCAGCCTGTAAGACGGAGCTGTTCCGCCAGGCATATGGTTGATGCCGGGCGGTGCCCCCTAGCCGGGGGAGCACAGTATATGCCCTCCCTACTAGTGACATTTCCATCTCTCATACATCGCTGGCAAAATACTCTGGAGATGGCTAAATAGGGGGTCGTCTGGATTATGTGCCGCTGTGTTTACATACATACATACATATATATGTGTGTGTGAATATGTTTATATGTATTTTAATCTGTGTATTATGATGTTTTATGATTTAAAATTGTATATATGATGAAATGTTTTTAAACTTGGTTGTGATCCGCCCTCAGCCTGCTGATGTGGGGAGGGTGGAATATAAATAAAATATAAATAAATAAATAATGGCGGGGGGGCTTTCATAATGGGAACTCCACAAAAAGGGCACTTTGCGCAACAAGAGAACACTGATCACAAACAAGTTATAATGCCTAACACTGCCTGGTCAGAACACTTACAGATAGTCCATTTCAGGACTCAGACACCAGAGGGGAGTTTACTTTTCCAACTGAGGATGAAAGGAAAATGCGCCCTACGCAGGAATCAAGGTTGGGGGGCGAGTCCCTGCTTCATACTGGGACTCCTGCAACTCTTTCCTCATGACTTCTCTGTATATTCCCTCAAAAATCCTCAGCTCCTTATAAGGGATGGGTACATGTTGGCTATGTACTTACCCCACATATCCTAACAGAGGAAGCCCACCATGTGGGATTGTCCTTGTGTCTCTTATCATGGTTTGAAGGCAACCATTTAAGAGGCCTGGAAGGACCCCATTCCTAGTGTAGTGACCACCATCCCCTATACCTATGAACACAACCAACAGCCACACTGAGCAGGATGTTATAGAGCTGTCAAACTCTCTTACTCCAGACTTGTTCCAGCATCATTGTAAGCTGCTTAACAGTTGTTTGACCTGCCCAGTTGCCCCTGATGATCATGCAGTGACTGAGACAGTTCTGCTCATGGCTCTGCACTGTGTCAATGCAGACTGCAAAGTCACTAGAGCCTTGATGAAACAAGAAAGCTGGCAGCCCCATTCATCTGGCTTCAGTATTCCTGATGCTGTTTAATAAATGCGTGGGTTCCCCAATACCTGTGTCTCTAATCTGAGTTTGATAAATAAGGACAGGTTCACACACCCTGTTTGTTACTAGCTTCAGCTATTGTCAGTTTGCAGCTCATACTGGGTGGGTACAAAGGAATGGGAGAAGTCTTGGTTGTGTCTGCTGGATGAGCTAAAGAAGCATGTAGCCATGCTTCCTTCTATGTGCAGGCCTGCCGCAATGGACTAGAACCCACAGTACATTCCTTCCAGGGTTCCTCCCAATTATGCCACAGTGCTCCTTCCTGCAGAGACTGCAGTGTTCTTTTGCTTCATTTCTTGGTATACTCCACATATGGGTGGCAGTAACCTGATTTTGGGGGGGGGGGGTAGTATGGCTGCATCAGAGAGCATCAGGTGTCTTTTAGTAAAATCCTAAACAGAGTTATTCTAGTCTAAGCCCATTGATTTCAATGGGTTTAGACTAGAATAGCTCTGCTTAGGATTTCACTGTTTGTTTGCTTGCCTGTCACAGGGGCTTTGACAGCATATTGCTCCATGGCTGATTCCACGCACGTTGGATAATGCACTTTCAATGCACTTTATCGTTTGAGGTTGATTTTTTGTTCTGCACACGAAAAAATCCGTTCCAAATGATCTATAAAGAGGATTGGAAGTGCATTATCCAATGTGTGCAGAATCAGCCCATGATTGCTGGCTTGTGACATGGGTTCTACGGGCTCTGGTGCAATTATTATGCACTCTGCACATTGTTTTAGGGGTGCGTGTCATTTATTTCCCCCTTGTGAAGCAAGCATAGGTTGCCAATCAATGGCATCGGTGGCAGCAAACCACCAGCATGTGGGCCTTAGGATATGGCTGCTGGCCTCAGCAAGCGATTAATCTCTGATTTGAACTAACAATTGGATCCACTGAATGGAAGAAAACACGTCATGCCCACTGGAACTCACCAGCATCAGCCAGCCTCTCTTGTTAATTATTTACAGATTAAATCAATATTGATATTGGTGCCTCTAAGGTACTATCCAACAACTGGACCATTTTTAAAATTCAAAATGTAGCGATGGTTGTTGTGGGTTTTCCGGGCTGTATTGCCGTGGTCTTGGTATTGTAGTTCCTGACGTTTCGCCAGCAGCTGTGGCTGGCATCTTCAGAGGTGTAGCACCAAAAGACAGAGATCTCTCAGTGTCACACAGAGATCTCTGTCTTTTGGTGCTACACCTCTGAAGATGCCAGCCACAGCTGCTGGTGAAACGTCAGGAACTACAATGCCAAGACCACGACAATACAGCCCGGAAAACCCACAACAACCATCGTTCTCCGGCCGTGAAAGCTTTCGACAATACATCAAAATGTAGCATTGAAGAGCAAGCACCATTGACTGAGATGAAAAAGCACTTCATTCCAACTCCTACCTCCCTGAGCAATGATTATGAATCTCTGCTTATACCCAGACATGAGCCATTCTACACATGAATACAGTAGTTGACCAAAAAGCTCAAACTCTGCACTGTACTATCATTTTTCCTCTGCATACACTAAAGTAACATACGTGGGATGATATGAAGTGGTACATTCCAGAATTCTACCATCTCATTTGGTACAATATGGGCAACAGTTCTAACAACCAGCTTTTAAATAGCTTTTCTTCTCCTCCCGCACAACAGCAAGAGACTCTTCTCAATTTTCTCCCCTTATTCATCTTAATTGCTCACCCTGACCAGCTGTACCTTGGCTTGCACACAGGAATGAACATCCGAAATGCAAAAAGGTGAGAACTTTACCATGTCCTCTGCTCAACAGTGACAAGAGCCCTCCACCTTAGCCAGTGTGGAAGAAAGCAGCTGGGGTGAATAACTGGGGAGGGGGAGTCTTTGGGCAGAAGAACTATAATGCAAAGGGCAGACTAGAAGCCCCTGAAGGCCCTAGCTCAGTTGTCTCTTCTTTTTCTAGCAACTGAATAACCATGAAACATTATCAAAAATGATAAGGCAGCTAGAAAACAAGTCCTAGTCAATGACCTCATCTAATTAACTTACCTCAAGGTTAAAGATAAACTGAAGAAATGGAAAGCAAACCTGTTCACTTGTACAAAAAATCAGTGATAGTGTTTTCTTTGAACACAGCAAACATAAAAAGGAGTCTTGTGGCACCTTGAAAGTGAACAGATTTATTGATCATATAATTCATAAGATGCTCGGAGTCTAGTCTATGAAAGCCCATGCTTCAATAAAGACTTTAAAGAGTCTCAAAACTCCTTTTTTGTGTCTGCAGCAATAGACTAACAAGCCTAGGTCTCTGGAATTTCTTAACATAGCAATTGTGGCTTATGTTGGGGACCTGACATTGTCAAAGACCTCTCAAGAAGGTTCTTTTGATCTGTCAAAACATAAAGCTATACCATCAAATCTATTTAATGCTGGGTGGGGGAGTGGAGATTATATGAATCAAATCGGTACACACTTGATATACTACACTAGAATGGTTTGCTTAGTTTTTAGTCTAGTGGGTAGCTGTGTTGGTCTGCAATAGAACAGCAGGATTTGGGTCCAGTGGCACTTTAGAGACCAACAAGAGTTTGAGAGTGTAAGCTTTTGAGTTAGAGAAGCTTGAAGAGAAGCTCTGACTCCTGAAAGCATACACTCTCAAAATTTTGTTGGTCTCTAGGGACCCAAATCTCGCTTAGTTTTTAAATCTTTGCCTTTTGACCTTTAATCCAGCTCTTCCCTATAATATCTTAAACTTATACCTCAGGAGGGCTTTGGTCACAACCAACACTCTTGATCTCCACTCACACAGAGCTTCAGGTGTTATCTACTTTACCCATGCTTTTACTTTGAGAACACCTTCCCTTTTGTGTTTGTGTGACCTTTATATTGCTGCCTCCTTGACTCCCTCAAAAGGTTTTTGCTGCCACCCCAGGCTTTTGCCTTAGACATCCTCAGTTTAACTGGTAATATAGGAAAGCTATATAGATGGCAGTTTCAAAGAACAGTCAGCGTGTGAGGGTAGTTGAGGGGGAAAAGAGACCTTTCTTGCTTAAGCAAAAGTAAAATATATAAGAACGTAAGTGTGACAGTTTAGAGTTTTGATAAGCATATTGGCTTCAGAATAGTTCTTAAGCTTGGTGGTTTTAAAAACAATATCTTCTTAAAGGTATATTTACAGCCTCAGTCACACAGGGTAATTTTCCACACAGGTCTTCACTAACAGAATAAACATTCTTCTCATCCACTCAAGCCTTTCCACACAGCTTGCCTTACCTAGGCAGATTAAGTTCTCTCTCAGATATACAAAAACTGACCCAGGCGTACACACATTTTGCCTAGCTTAGACAAAATTAAGTTCTCAGGCTTCCACACAGTTTGCCTGATTTAGCCAGAATCCTTTGTCTGAGACGTCCAAAAGACTGACTTAACCAGAATTTCCTGGGCGGTTAACTTTCTTTCAAAAGCATACAGACACAGAGGGCCATTCCACACACGTTGAATAATGCACTTTCAATGCACTTTTGTAATCCTTTAGAAGTGGATTTTTTGTTCCACACATGGAAAATCAGTTTCAAATGTTCACTAAAGAGTATTGAAAGTGGATTATCCAATGTGTGTGGAAGCAGCCAGACTCTCTCTCAGGTTTCTCAGAGACCTGCATTTAAGCCCACAGTAACATATATTAAAAATCCCATATTAACAAGCAGAAATAAAATCTAAATTAAATACATGATATGCAAAACATTACAGACATTATACTGAAATTTCAGAATTCATTCCAAAAGAGAGTAAATGGAACACATCTTAACACGGCTATACTGTATAATCTAAAAGTTTTTATGAGCAGGAATTTGTGACAATGTTAAAAACAGGGTGGATAAAAATCAATTGTTTTTTTAAAAAAACAAAAAAATGGATTTTTTAAATTTAAATTGTATTTTTTTAATAAAATGTTTTTTGAGGAAAAATCTATCTAGATAGATTTTTATTTAAGATACATTATAGTCCAAAGTTTATCATCATGAAATAAGGATTAGTTTTTAATTATGTAGCATGAGGCAGTATATTCATGCAATGTTTAAATTTTTTGGTAAACGTTAGTCCATTTACAATGTCATGCTCTTCCAGAGGTTTCTGTAAGATTATTGGGCAATTTTTCTATCTAGAAGATATTATCACAGATGCTTGGTTTTACAGTTCTCATAACTGTGAATTTGTGTCTACAGAGATCACGTCTCTTCTTCACAGCAAAAAGGTTATAAAATAAACATACACAGTTAGGAAAAAGACCTTAATCCCATTGTTCCTTTGCAAATCTTTGTACAAAAAACCAACCTCTTACCACTTAAGTGCTAAGTTTCAAAACTTTCAATGAATAGAAGATTATTGGAAGTAGAATAGATCTGCACAAGAAGCTAAGTGTGAGGAATCTTTATGTAGAAAACCATGATTTAAACCTAGTCTTGCTGGCTAGTGATTTAAATCAATTAGATTTAAATCAAATCCACCCTGGTTAAAAAAATATATTTGTTTGGTTACTCTTATATTCTTATTGTATTCAGTACTCTTATACTCTTATTGTATTCACCATCTGACTGACAGAATTAGCCAACATACAAAGGCAAGAAATTACGAGTTACTAAGTACAAGAGTTGAGAGGCAAGTGCTGGCCCAAACCTCTCCAAGAACTTTATTTGCAGAAACCGAATGAAATCTAAGCAAATGCAACTATTAACAGCCTGGGCCCTGGAGTCTAAACTGGAACAGATACAAGCAATTTTATTTGCAAAGTGCTCTACAAAAGAGTAACAGAGCCACAGATAATCCACAGGTTCCTGTAATAAGCTTCGGACAGTTTCTTAACTATCCAAGGAACACTCAACTGGATGGCAATTAGCAAATGCAATGTTTACAGAGAAGTAAATCTTCCATCACAACCAGGCCTTCAAATGGATAAACTGTGTTCTCTTGGATTTGGCATAAATATTTTGCAACTTTTGCTCAAGCCATTCTGTCCCAACTGTTTCATTTCAAATAATGTAGTATCTTCCAACAAAAGTCTGAAATAAAAAGACAGCTTAACATTTCAGTATAAAATTATTCTCTCAAGAACACGCCTCAAAATTCAAATGCATTCTTCTGCAAAGCTTCAATACCAGTGATATGTCCTACTGTACACCTGCAAAATCTGAGCCACAAGTTAATGAAAGTCTCATATGAATGGGATTTGTATTTTTGAAACACATTTCTCAATAGATCCACGCCACAGACATTATATGGCATAAAGGAAGGGGGAATTCAAATATTGTACTGTCAAATGAAGCACTGAAAGCATCTATGAAAGAAGAAACAGTATTTCATAACATATACCCAAAACAATCCAGATTCCAGAATATAGGAATTTAGTAATTAAACACACATTTCCTGTTTCTTCAAAGTCCATTTTGAACAAGGAAGCAATTTGTTGAAAGAAGGAAGAATGAAAAGATCTTTATTTTAAAAAAAAGGCCAGCAGGGATTTCTAAACAAGCCCAGATGTATTTCTGCTGGAGGTGGGGGTCCTTAAGGATCTCCAATCACATTCCAGGTAGCCCACACATGTTTGCATTAGATTTACTCTCTTCCACAAGTGACCACCCTGTCAAATTCCACACCACTTATTATTGACGAAGCTCTGCCATGAGCCAAGTTCTATTTAGTGTCAATAGCGGAACACTTTAAACAGAGAAAAGAACGTTATGTTAGGAAAATTAGCTGAGAATTGTCTCCTTCAGATTTCATTAAAAAATGAAAACTTCATGACATCTAATCACCAACCTGCACTTCACATTCATGTATTTTTAATGAAATGAAAATCAAATAAGTCCCAAGTCATCGACAAATGGTATGCACAGATGCATCTAACTACAGGAGCTAGTACAACATTCTCTGTGGCAGGACAAGCTCTGCTACCTGGCTCTGAATTCAACACCGATTTTCATCATTCACCTAAACCCTTGTCAGGTTTTAACCCTTTTATATAGTATCTGGCATATTTACTAGTAGGGTTTTTTTTTTACTTTAATCACTCTGAAAGATGAAAGAGTGGTTTGTGATTGTCACAAATGCCCATCAATAAGCACTGCTGGAAAGGTCAGAAAGAGAGGGGAAGCGGCTCTGCAATTGTCACAAGACCAGTAAATCATTATTCTGCACAGCTGGCTTCTTCTGGAAACAGGAAGACCTACTTTTTCCTAAACATCATTATCTGAAGAAAATCTAGTCAAAAACTCTCTCTAGCAAGCTTCATGAATGAATGGCAATGTGAATCTTGGCCTCCCCAGTTCTAGGTTCAACACTATGATCATTATATCGTTCTACCTCTCATTAGAGTAACAAGGCAAGTTCACAACTAACATGGTAAAGTGTATGAGTTTTCAGTTCAAATAAAACAATACCAGTTTTAAACAACCTCCTTTTCTTGAAGTCACTTCAAATTATTAATAAATCAAATCATAGGCATTTTTAAAAATCACATTCTTTTAATTTACTAAAAAATTAAGTTATTGTAAAATGGATTCCCCCATACTGTCCACAGTTTAAGCTGTATGTGAGTACAGCCCAAAATTTGCACATGGGAAATGGGAACAAACCCTTATAAATACAAGCCAACCTGCTAAGAAAGCAGTGGTGAAATGTTGTTAACTGCACTGCCACCATCATTTTACATATGGAGAAGGAGAGGAAATGTCATGCTGCCTTTTCCAGGCATCCACAAGATGCCATTTCTGGAAGTTCCTAGGTTCATTGCTTCACCCATACAACCCAGGACTACTATTAATTCCTTCTGGAGAGTGCTGTCCAGTCATAGCTGACTTAAGGCAACTCCTGCTTCAGTTTTCATGGCAAGAGACTAACAGAGGTGGTTTGCCATTGCCTGCCTCTGCCACCTTGGTCTTCACCGGAGATCCTCCACTCAGTTATTAACCAAGTCCAACCTGTCAAGCTTCCAAGAACTGACTAGATCAGGCTTGCCTGGGCTATCCGGATAAGGGCATCAATTCCTTCTAGGCAACTGCAAGATTGTGCAGGGACCACATTGTGTGGGAAACATCCACCCATCCCCAATGACATACATATCAAAAGTACAAAACTATGGTAATCAATATGCCAATATATTTTTATTACATCAATAAATAAGCATAGCAATGGTACTAAATAAAATGAAGGATCCATCAAAATAAAACTAAGAAATTTCTATACATTTTCATAGAAAAGATTAAAATATATACTATCTCATAATAAACCATTTTATAATCCAATGGCTAATGACCCAGAGTAGAATTATTAGTGTTTGGTCAACCATGCTTGCATCAGCATGTCTCATTATCTTCTCTACCTTTATGATGGCGGCAGCAAACCTTTCTACTTGGAGAGTAATGGATTTGTTCCTATCTGCCAATACTTGTACTAATTTCTCTCAGTCTGACTTCCCTAGGAAATGAGATATAACGTTTCTCGGAAATCTCAAATTCAGTCTCAAATCTTGGGCAGTGGAATGTAACATGGAACTAATCCTCAATGAACCTACAGTCACAGAAGCAGATGGAATCCCACTGAAGCAGCCTTCCAAGACTGTGAGCAGTAGACTATCTGGTGTGCCTTAGGGAAGGCCTTTCTGTACTCATAATTCATTATGTCAGTAAAGTATGCTGGACGAGTTAGGAGGGAAGAAAGTAACTGCCTATAAAGTACAGTTGTCCTTAAAATGTTTGTTTTACTAAAAGTTTGGCAGCATAGAGTCCAAGAGTCCTCAAGTATTCTTCTGAGAAGGCAAGGTTAGCCACTAGAGATGAGCACGAACCAAAATATGAACCAAAGTTCAGCACAAACTGGGCTGGTTTGGAGTTCGTGAACCAGTGGTTCATGGGACCCTGATTTCATGAACCATGATGAATTTTTAGGCCAGTTTGGAGGTTCGTATTCAGTTCATTATTCTAGACAGCTTGGTGCCGGTCTATCAATTCCCTGAGCAACAGAGGGACTGGACATCTTCTGCAGCCCTGGGAACATCAATCTTAGCCCTCAAAACCTTGATAGGCAGCTCCGGCTGCTAACCAGAGAGCTCCCATTCTTCTCTATGAGAACAAGTATATAACTCCCAAGTCCCAGCTCTCAGCCTCGTGGTTTCACTTTCCAGCCGGCAGAGAGAGAGGGAGGGCTGCTGCTGGAATTTGGAAGGAGAGAGGGAGGATTTTGGAGCGTTTTGATGGCATTGCTGATAAACTAATCAGTCTCTTTCTTATTTACTTCTTATTTAGTCAAGTGGCAGCCGAGGCTGACTCCCATTACATCTAATGGAAATTTCTTGGAGGCACCCACTTTGGGGGTCTCTGACTCGGATATCCGGAATGCAATCTTCGCCATACTTGGAGAGAGGATGTAGGAGAGCCTGCTGAAGACTCCATGAGAGTTTAGCATCTCTGACTGTGAAGGGGGTCATTCTAGGGCGTCGGGAAGTGATGACCCATGAACCAACGAACCAGTTCACGAACCAGGGCAAGTTTGTGAAAGTTCAGGGTTCAGGGACTGTGAAATGCAACAAACCACAAATCGCACAGTTTGAATTTTTCCCGGTTCATGCCCATCTTTTCTAGCCACTAATCTCAATACAAACCTGTGTCATGAGTTATCCTTCATCTCTCATATGTAAAGGTTAAAAGGCCTGGGGATGTTCAAAAGATGATTTTCTGCCAATAGTTAATGGCTTCTTTATAGATTAAGGTTGTTATTGAAGGCAGAGATAGCTCTACTCTTACCATAACTGAAGATGTTGAAGGAGCAGCAGCCAATAGCAGGTGGGCAAATTTATTCTGAATAACTTCTAAAGACTGCAGATTTCCAGAGCCCCAGATTGCTGATCCATACAGATGCTGGGGCAATAAATTTCTAAGGTTGGAGAAATCAAACCTCCTGTCTTCCTGTAAAATCTAGGATACCAGGGACAGCTTTTTCGAGATTATGTTTAGCTGATAATCAATAATAGTTTGTCCTGCATGCCTGGCCAGTATAAGAAATAATCAACATTGAGAGTATTTTAGCTTACAACAAACAACCGCTACATTTCCTGAAGGACATTTCTTGACAATACTTGAGCACATTCCCCAAGACTAACACCAACATTATTTCCTGAATAACCTTTACCAATACTGAATTGGTGAACTGAAACCAAGAAGCAAAGATGTATACGAGAGCAGACACAGACAATGTTAGGTCACACAGCTGATAACATCTGTTTTTCTGTAATTAGTGTACAGTATTGAGAAACTGCTTTCAAGGAGAACACCAAATAATTCCTAGATGCATATCAATTTCAGGAGCATTTCTGTTCCTCAGCACTGTCTAGCACAGAAAAAAGGAACAGAAAATTTTTTGTCACAGCAGATTTTCGACTTGCTTTGCAAATCCCTTTAGAAATGCTTTGGTACTTCACTCTTAGTCTAAGCAAACACTCCAAGAGAATGGGGGAAGGGGAAGGGAGAAGAGTGACATAGACCCTTTATCAGCTTTTTCATAATGAATAGTTTTTCCAGACTTAGTTGCACTGGAAATCATAAACATTTTATGGAGACTAATTTCAAAAGGTCTGAATAGTAAATCACTTATGTTTGTGCCAAACAGATTTAACCCTATGTTGGAAATAGACATTTATTTGAATATTTAGGACAAAAAAGCTAGTCTACTTCTTTTTCATTTTTTAAGTGTTGGCTGCTGGATCATTTCCAGGAGACAAAAATAAGGAAGGAAAATTTAAATGCTGCTGTAAAGGTAAGGCACTTTAAATATAATAATGGAAACATCTGGGTAAGAACTAAAACAGATGTGCATTGTTTATTAATCTCCCCCCAATACAGAACTCAATGGGTACTTGAAAGCAAACACAGATTTCGTGCATGCACAGTCTCGCCCACTCATTTCAATGGAGGCAGCAGAATTCCATGGGTAAATGAATGTCTACTGAAATAAATAGGGAAGCCACAGCAGGCAAGGAACCTGCACGGCCACATCAGAGCATCTATACCAGGAACAAATCAATGGATTGGGTTTATGTTTCTATTTCAATGTTTTTAACCAACTTATACATTTGCGTCATCCATTACTAGGTCTGCATGAAGGAACAAAAGTACTTACATATTTTAAACAGAGGTAATGAGTTAACTTATGCACTATTATGCTCACCACTGATAAAAAGTGTCCAGAAGAGACAAAAGTTTCTCAGTCTGTGTCCCTGTCTTAAACTTTTCATGCACAACAGTATGATTATAGAAGTTTTTCATAGGAGAAATGGGAATTGTTGATCTAGTGATCATTGCACTTCACAAGTGCTGAGAATGTTAAGACAAACTGCTGATGTCACAGAATAAACTGTGGTTGAAAATGACATAAACGTCTTGTAATTCAACCTGACATGACCTTGCATGTTAAGGAGGGATCTCCAGACTTGCTCCCTTAAGGACATTCGTACTTACTTAGCTGCTGACTCCCAGTAGCCACTTTCAAGGCAAGGAGTCCTCCCTACACCTGTGCCTGCTTCAGTGGTAGGAAGGCTAAATGGGGACAAGACTTTTGGTTTGCTCCTCTGAAGACAGCAATTAGCTCAGCAGTTGTCACAAGACCAAAAGATCATTATTGCACACAGCTGGCTTCTTCTGGAAACAGGAAGACCTACCTTCTATTGTTTCTTCTGCAGGTAAGTCATAGTGATGAAGCATCACCTCCTTATGTAAGGAGAAAACGAGACTCAGTGTCTCTAGTCCTGGGTGTGTTTTTGCTATCACACTGTCATAAGGTACTTTTAAAATTGTAATATTTTGATTATTAGCTGCTGTAAGCTAACAATTTATTTGGAAAGACAGATAACAAATAATTTTAATATGAATAATCCTAAATAAAATAAACAATTCCCACTTGCTCTACTACAAGTACTGGATAGAATCCACAAAGAACCAGTGCAGTGCAGTGGATAATACTGTATTGGGACACAAACAGTATTATAGATATACTGTACTGGGACACAAACAATTTAAATACAAGTTGCTGAAGCTTTATGTTTCCCAATGGGATTTTTAAAAAATCAACTGAAACTAGCAGAAACAATTTAATCATGCTTCTTAGTTTAAAAGAGTGTTCTCCAAAAAAGAGGCTTATTTTTAGACTATTAGGAAAGCGACCAGAATTCTTGATGAACAAGTCATATCTTTATTCTTAAGTAGTTATCTATGAACTACCAAGTTGAACTGTGCTTTGCCAAGGATAAAAGCTACATAAATCAAAACACAGCTGATAAGGAGCTTAATATAGTAGTTCATAAAGTTGCACCTGTGTTAATAGTTATAGGTTGGACAGATAAAACTATTATCATCTATCTACTGTATGCTATAGTTAATCATGATAGTTTTAAATATTCCCAAATGTTTACCATTTTTATGAAAATGCTTTTTGGATGCTGATGATCACACTAAAGCGTGGGGAAGCATCAAGCAACTCTTTTTAAAGTTCACTGGTAAGCCATGGCTGTCGAAGCATCAGCAAGTCATCTGTATCACAAACAAACCATGATAAAGAAGGAAGTCTTCTGAGTAAAGCTCAAATGTGATGCCCTGCAGACACATGTGCACAATTAGGGAAACTACTAAAAAGACTTCTAGAACAGAGAACTGACAGAATGCAAGAGCCATGATATTGATACTGGTAGTTCCCATACACAAATTCAAGTTACTTTCAGCATTCTAAATGAATATATAGGTGTGTTTCTATAAGATCCACAGATGTTGATCTTCAAGTTGGAAGGCTTCCATACAGTCATTCGGAGAAACTAGAAAGAATTTGTATATGTCGATTATCTTTTTCAAGAATTTCAGACCCAAAATGTATTCAATTTTATTGGTGTACAAAAGCAGAATAGTGACTGAAGAAGACAAAACAGAAGCTAGAGAGTAATTCCGTGAATGAACACAAGACCATCTACTCCATCTACTCTAGCAATGTGTTTCACACAGTGGCCAACCAGTTGCCCTGTAAAGCTAACGAATAGGGCACAGATGTCAAGTCCTTCCCTTAGTTACCTCCTAGCACTGGTAATCAGAGTTTTGTTGCCTCCTACTATGCTGTCCCTGTGCTTGTGGGTCAAGGGACCCACAGCAACACCAGGAGAGCAAAGCAGGAGTCTGAAGGAGAAGGGGAAAATTGATGAAAATTTATTTTATTTACTTACATAATTTATATACCACTTTTCTCCTGAGTGGGAACCCAAAGTAGCTTACAGGCCTCACAACAACCCTGGGAGGTACGTCAGTCTGAGAGTGTGTGATTTCACCTAGCGAGCTTTGATGGCAGAGTGGACATTTGAACCTGGTGCCCATTCAGCATGTCAAAATTCTGCCCCTGTGGGCCAAGGGGCCCTCAGAATTACCATGAAGGCAAAGTGGGGATCTGCAGTACAAGGTGGAAATCAGCAAAAGTGCCATTCTGACAAAATAAAATAGGCTCCAACTTCATGTTTTTAATGTAGTTGTCCACATTTCAGAGTACCACCACTTCTAAGGACTGAAACCAGAGATATGAGATCATAAAAGATCAACTCAGAAAATGTGTAGTCAGTGTATAAAGAGAGTCTGGGTTAAATCCTGACAATCATATGAAACATTCACATGCCACAAAATGTGAAAATCCAGCAGTACCCATTGTACAATGATCTCAAAGGGAGGAGAAGGACATCTGAAGGTCTTATTGTCAGAATGTTGGGCAAAAAAAGTTTACTTACGGAATCCAGAAAGCAGAGATAGGCCCCCAAGCTCTGATCCACAGCACGATTTTTAGCAAAGCCAACTGTTGAGAAAGTAAAGGAATAATTTATAACATGAATATCGTTGCAATTTTGATTTTTTTTCTACTGAGTACATTAAATAATACTACATAAAAACAAACAGTGCAAACAAAGAAAAATGTTTCATTAAAAAAGAGTACAGCTTTTTTCGGAAAGACACTCAAGTTACAGTTAGAGGAGTCCAAAGGAAATGAAAATATTTTGTTTGGTGATAAGATTTTATGTATCTCTACCTTTCAGCTCAATCTACCTTGCAGGCCGTTGCGAGAAAAAATGTGGTGGGGGGTTTAGATGAAACACACACAAACATATACACATGCACATTCCCAAATAATTTACTCAAAGTTCCCTATAGGATAATAAATAAGCTACTAAAAGTTGTATATTGTTGCATGCATCCCTCTCCAACTTATATATCAGGAATACAAAAAGAAATTACTCTGGTAATATGTAAGTGAGGCATTTTCCACACAGGGCTTTTTCATACTACATCAGTTTCTCTCCAGAGTTCTGCATGCATAGTTAAAATACCCTGATTCAGTCTCCAGACTTTTTTGGATGGAGAAGGGCTGCATGTGCTGCAGAATCAATCTTTCTCTAGCTTTTCTCCCTGCAGACATATCCTGATTTTTTTCTCCAGCGAAAACAAACCACAGCTTTTTTTGAAATGCGGAATGCTGTCTTTGGTGCGAGGCCTGGCTGGAGCCTAGCCTTTTGCCCTCCCCTTTATTCGTCAGAAGAGAGCTGTGATTCTCGAAAGCTTATGCTACAGTAAAGTTGGTTAGTCTTAAAGGTGCTACTGGACTCTTTTCGATTTTGCTACTACAGACTCACATGACTAACTCCTCCAGATCTATGACCATCTTACTTTCATATAATACTAATTAATTGACTATGTGGCTGTATTTGAACATGTATGTGGATTTGATTGTATGCACTGCACGTTGGATTATTTTCTTATAAAAATACACACACAATATTGGATAAGAATGAATTTCATTGTACTGTAATTGTTATCTGTGTTTAGTGACCCTTATCTCAGTGTTTTTCTTGTAGTTAACACAAAAACTCTGCAAAGAGCCCTGAATCTTGCTTGATATTTTACAGATTCCCTCTGTACTTCCTGTACTTTTTAGTCCATTCTTTTTTGGCTCTTAAGGTTTGGGGGGGGGGGTTAAACATACAACATTGCAACCTTGGTGTCTTTAACAAAAACTTGCAAGTTTCCTCAGTGATCAACTGATGTGTTCCCCAGAAAGCCTGCAGCACAGATACATTTTTATAGTGCAGAGAAAATAAACAGACACCACTTTGGTTCCACTCCCTCAAGTGAGGAATTACAGAGGCCCAAAGCAGATCTGATCTTTGCGAATCAAATATCCAGAAAACCCGGTATAAGTGTGCATGCGGAAAACACCTGTAGGTTTGCAACTTTCCCCTCAATATTAATACAGTGGAAAAATAGACAGCAAATCAGTTAAAGTAAAATAATCAAGCTACATCTCAGTTAGCATTCCAATCTAAAAGACCTAAAAACAAAAGGGAAGAAGGGAAGGGATACAACTAGAAGAGTAATGAGAAAATGAGTAGCATATACCCACAGAGAAAGATTTAAGAGAAGAAAAGAATAACTTCATAACATGAAGGGCTTTTCTTCAGCCAGAACACTGGCACAGCAGCGATCTGTTCCTGCATAGCAGCGACCCGTTTCAAGCTGATTCAGGCCCTATTCAGACCCGTTTCGGTAACTTTGGGCCCATTTCAGTCCAATTAGGGCCTGAAACTGCCAGGATAGGGCCGCTGCCAGGCAGGGGAGGGTTCCTTTGTGTCGCAGCAACCCATTCCAGACTGATTAGGGTCCGATCCTGGCCCTTTCAGTCATTTTGGGCCCATTTTGGCCCAATTAGGGCTGGAAACGGCCAAGATTGGGCCACTGCCGAGCGGGGGGAGGGTTTCCCTGTGCAGCAGCAGTCCATTCTAGGCTGATTCGGGCCCAATCCTGGCCCTTTGGGGCCCATTTCAGCCTAATTTGTGCCCAAATGGACAGGATTAGGCCACTGCCAGCTGGGGGAGGGTTCCTCCAGACAGAAGCGACTCATTCCAGGCCAATTTGGGCCTAAAATGGCCAGGATCGGGCCACTACCAGACAGGGGAGGGTTCCCCTGTGCAGCAGCAGCCTGTTCTAGGCTGATTCGGGACCAATCCTGGCCATTCTGTGCCCAATTTGGGCCCAAAATGGCCAGGATTGGGCCGCTGTCAGGTGGGATAGGGTTCCCCTGTGCGGTAGCAGCCTATTCCAGGCCAATTCAGGCCTGATCTGGGCCATTTCGGGCCCAATTCAGCCCAATTTGGGCCCAAAACAGCTAGGATCAGGCCACTGCTGGGCAGAGGAGTGCTCTCCCGCACCACAACGGCCCGTTCCAAGCTGATTTGGGAACAAATTGGGCCCCCTGTGGAGCGTGGCTCCCAGGGCAGCCACAGTCTGCATGATGCATCATTTCCGGGAAGTGACATCAACGCACGCTCCTGGGAGCGCATGCACATATGGCACCCAGTGAGTTCCACCACCTCTTTTCCAAGCTAAAAAGCCCTGGCAGGATGAAGGAGGCAGAGGTTATGGAAGATATGGCTTTATCATTGGCATCTTTAGTCTTGAAAAGGCCATAAGTTGGATCCAAGTCACTTATATCAAGAGGGAAGGGGCATTTTTTTAGATTCCTCTCTAGCCACAGCAGATCTCTGCTTTGTACCTCATGATATTCCCTGACTCCCTCTCTCCCTATGTTCCATCACAGCGGCTTTGCTTATCTAGAATTTCTACAGATACCACCCTGCAATTGGGCTAAATCAACAGCTGCTCTTACATGTGTTTTCTCTGTGGTAGCCCCGACCTTATGGAATGGCTTGCCTGAGGGGGTCAGGAAAGCTCCCTCTCCCCTGGCTTTCTGCAAACTATGCAAAACTGAATTATTCAGGAAGGCTTTCTACTCAGATTATACAGCTGTGTCATAAGAAATAGCTCAAAGAGATATCTTGATAAGGAACAGGAACTATAGACTATATTACTGAGTACTGTGTGCTGATGTAGGTACATTGCTTCTGGATAGTTCCACATTGCTAAAGATATTAATTAATTATGCTTTAATTCAAAAAGATTTCATCTCTGTGCTCGCCTTCATGGTAGTTTTCAACTTATCCGTAGCCATACCCTATTGTACGTTTTCACTGAATTTCTTAACTGTTGACCATATTGTATTTTGCGCAGTGAATGTCCTGGCTATTACATTATATTTGTCCGGGGTGGAGCGTCCCAAGCACCCTGGACTTGCCACAAACCCCTTACCCGAAGGCCGATGGACCCCCAGTTGCAGGCACAGGAAGCCCAAGGGAAGTGGCTCAGCTCCAGCTGGCAGCAAGGGAAGGGAAAGAGGAGCCAAAGGGAGAAACCAGCCAGGTGTGCACTACCCTCTCATGCCCCAAAAGGCAAGAAGCAAGCAGGCCTGCCAGAGAAGCCGATGACAGGGCAGGGGGTTTGGAAGCATCTGCACAAGCCCGAGGGGGAGCCAGCGGCAACAGCCACCTGGAAGAGCCGACTGAAGCCCAGGAGACTGGTGCCACACCTCGTGAGTAGAGGCAGAGAAGGCTGCGCTGCTGGGCCTGGAAGGGGCCTACCAGCACCACCCTGCAAGGAAGAAAGAGAGAGGAAGGAAGAGGTCAAGGGGGAACACTTGAGAAAAGCCCCAGCTGAGCCACATCTAACCCAGCCCTGCAAGAAAAAACAGGAGAGCAAGGAAACTGGGATGAGAGAGGGAACACCTGAGAGCAGACCCAGCTGGAAGGCATCAGGGGTAGGAAAGAGCCTGGGAGGAAGGGAGGGGAGGCAGTTGGAAGAAGCCCTATAAAGGCAGGCTCAGAAGAGGGTTCATGGTGGGTTGTAGAGGAGGAGTGAAGACATGAAGTTGGAGGTGGTGTGTGAAGGTTGGTTGGAGGAGGAATGAGCAAGGAAGGGAGGATGGTGAAGGACTGTGGAGAGAAAGGTGGAGGCAGGGGCCGAGTCAGGTTGAGCGGGTCTGCAAGTGGACAGAGAGGGAGTAAGGGTGAGGTATACCTCCCCTCTGTCCACAGAGTGGGTCCCCGCATATTCCCTGACGACCCCCCAGGAGCTGACGTCAGGTGCCCTAGCATTCAGTGAAGCCACGCCCAGGGCGAAACCTGACAGTATTCACTTGCAGTGTGTAATCCACCCTGAATCTCAGTGAGAAAGAAAGAAAGAAAGAAAGAAAGAAAGAAAGAAAGAAAGAAAGAAAGAAAGAAAGAAAGAAAGAAAGAAAGAAAGAAAGAAAGAAAGAAAGAAAGAAAGAAAGAAAGAAAGAAAGAAAGAAAGAAAGAAAGAAAGAAAAAGAAAAGCAGCCCTGACAGTATTTCGGATGCAACCTCAAAAGAAAACAATAGTTTGTAAGTCTGAGAGCCAAGCTACAAGAGATGGATTACACAAGGGGGAACACATGAAGGGAGTCGCATTGTTAGCGGGGAAGCTGAGTTTTAAAAGAGATCAGAAGGTTTTGTTAATTTCCCCTCTCTACTGAGCCAAGTACATCAGGGCTCAGAGGGTCTGTTAACTTCCTCTTCACCTCCTGAAGGCTGTCAGTTTCACCTCACCTTCTAGGAGGCAAAGAGGAAATTAACAAACCCTCTGAGCAGATCTCCCTGGCTCTGTAGAGAGGGGAAATTGACAAAGCCTTCAGATCTCTTTCAAAACTCATCTTCCCGGCTAACATTGCAACTCCCTTCACATGCTCCTCCTCGTGTAATTCGTCTCTTGTAGTTTAGCTCTGAAAAACTAGTTCCCTTGCCCGTGCAAAAAACTAATCAAATGCCAAGTATTCAGAGACATCTTAGAGCCTGCAATTTTACATACAGCTGAAGGGGTCTTGTTCACTCTCAAAATTAGGGTCCCTGTATCCCTGACTGTGCCTAACGAAAATGGGATATATACATATTATAAATGAATTGAATAAGATCTGCTGTAATAGAAAGATTCCAGAGGAAGCAGCCATATTAGTCTGCTGAAGTCGACTAATACCAAAAAAATCTCAGAATGGGGGGATTGTTATTTCTACACAGTAACTGTATTGCAACAGAAACAAAAAGTCTAGTTCAAGTACATATTGCTTACTAATTACATTTTTTGAGATGATGAATTACAGACTCACTTGATGGTTATTATACACTATATTCAGTTTAAACTGTGTTTTAAAAAGACTAGATTCTATCTTTGCCTTCCTGAGCCTCTCTCTATGCTTTGTTGAATTTTTGGCACACTCAGTAAAATACTACAACATCCTAAGCTGATCAAGCAGGTCTGGGCATGCTTACTGGGGGAAAAAAACCATAGTACTGGACAATTATCTCCTAAAAAAGAAAATGAATGGGCTCAAGCTGAACAACTCAACTAATACCATCACAGGGCAGAAATAGCTATAGAAGGGCCAGTTGTATAAGCAAGACTATCCAGCTCGCTCTCTTCACCACTACCACAAAATATTTGGTAAGCCATAGTAAGTGAGGCAAAAGAATGCTCAGATTAAAGGCTCTTTCATATGTCATGAAATCCATCTTGGATCATCTACACGAAGGAGTTCACAGTCTGCAGTCAGGCAAGGAAGCAATCAAAAGAGAGCCAAAAAATTAAGTTTAGTTTCATTTTAAATTACCTGTCCAAAATAACTTAATAACTGCCTCAGAATTTTCAAGCTTTTACACCAGTTAAAGATGCAATAAAAAGAGGTACTTTAAGGACAAATCAAATGCTTTTAGAATATTATCAACAGGATAAAATATTCATAAAGAATAATTAAAGGCCAGTTCTTATATACATGTGAAGTGGAGGAGGAAGAGGCCAAAGGAGAAGCAGCCTTGTTTGTTCAACCTGCAAAAGTTATAAAATAAGATGATCAGATTGAAAACAAGGCATCTAAAATGCTGGTAGTAATCTGACTGTTGTGACATCCTACTGATACCAACACAATTTTATGACTCTGTCTGAAGCCATTGTATTCTGTAGGGAAACTGGATATTAAAAAATTGGTCGCAGGCAATGAATCTTGCATTTGGCAGGAAGAAAGAATTCACTCTGATATTGCTGTACTGATGAGAGTCAAATGTTTGTGCCAAGGCTTTGCATTTTGTAAGGCCTGCTTACTAACTGAAAAGAGCCTGTTACCATGGTCACAGAAGTAAAAACCTAAGACCCCGTGAGATATTAACATTCCTCAGTCTTGGAAAGAAGTAGTTTTGTGGTAGTTTCTTTAAAGCCACTGACCCTTTCTTTTGTGAAGGTTTTTCCCTTTTGTTTTTCTTTTTCCTTTTCCATGACAGAAAGGAATCAGAAATGAATCTTAATCCAGTGTAAACAGTCCGAGACATGAAGACTATCACATTGTTTCGTTATTGGGGTTGCTTGTTTCAAAGGAAATATTCCCTACAAGTTTTAACTACTCCTAACCACAGCAAAGTAAATCACTAAGGACAAAAAGGTCACAAAGATTTCCAACAAAAACTGGCTCCCCAAATGTAACTGCTAATACAAACAAGCTGTTCTGCACTGGAAAATGCACAGCAACCTGCTATCAGCAGTATAGTCTACATTTCCCCCCATTCTTCTTTCAAACTATTCAGAAAATACCGACCATAAATAAACAGAGAGATCATTCGATTTTTTTAAAGTAGGCTTTTTTGTCTATGGATTTCAACACAGATTAATAAAATGTACTTAAAACTTGGCCAATCATTGGGAAATTGCAGAAGGGAAATGAAACTGACTGACTGAAAATGTAAACTGTTCTCAAAAGGTAAAGACTAACAGTTCCTAAAATACTAACCTTTTGCTAATTATATATTAGCATGGACATTCAAATGATTTATATTTTCACTGATTTTATAAATTCAAGTCAGATAGCCTAGTTTTAGTGAGTTTCCAATGAAGAGACTGCCACAAATGTGAGGCAGTTATAAAAGAAACTTACATAAATGAATCTTGTCTATATTGTCTAGCTATTTTTCTGCCAACAAAATTGTGATAATTTACAATGTAATTCTAAACCTATTAAGTAGACATCCCAGTATTTTGAGTGAATTTTGCCCCCGAATAATAGAATTAATATAAGGTAAAATTCAGGTGCCCTAGAGCAAACCAAGATGGGTAGCTGTGTTAGTCTGTCTGTAGCAGTAGAAAAGAGCAAGAGTTCAGTAGCATCTATAAGACTAACAAAAGTTGTGGTAGGGTATGAGTTTTCATGAGTCACAGCTCACTTCTTCAGTGACCTGGTACCTGAAGAAGTGAGCTGTGACTCATGAAAGCTCATACCCTACCATAAATTTTGTTAGTCTTATAGGTGCTACTGGACTCTTGCTCTTTTCTACAGCAAACTAGTTACTGGCTGTCACCCTGTTCACTACTACCTACAGACATTGGTTCAGGAGGTTCACAGTCTCACCTACCTCCTCGTGGCCGAGGGGAACAATGTCCTCCAACACGTACGTGGATGCCCACTTCTTCTAACAGAACTTTCCATTTTTCTATTATATTCATTGAATTGTCCTGATTAGAAAAGAAGAAACAAATAACTTAAAATGGAGTCATATAGCATCTGAACAGTTATTGGTATGTAAGACTTTGTGAACCAAGACTTGTTTTATTAAACATATGAAGCGTACTGACAGCAGGCTGATTATTTGTTTGTGCACATCACATACGTGTACACAGTGTGGAAAGAAGGTCCCAAAATGCAAAAGGTATAGCCTATGATATTGCAGTGCAACAATCAAATGGATACAAGATAAGCACAAACTTTGAGTCTAAGAGCACCTTCAATGCAAACAAAATTTTCTAGCGTGTCATTCACAACAGCCGCATTTGGCAGCAAAACACTTTCCCTGGCTCTGCTAACTCAAGTCAATTTAGCAACTGTAATTTAACATCTTAATTGAGTGAGACTGGACAAATAAAATCAAACTTCCTGATGAATTACAGTGTAACAATTTCATGTCATGTTTCACTTTTAACTTTTAAAAGTTAAACATTTAACGAACCCGGATAACAGCACATTCCTGGGATATGATTAAACTGGTACATTAAAATGATAATAGCATGCTGGAACTAAAGATTCAGGTGTGAAAATGTACATACCGTACTAGCATCATTGAAAACAGAGAGTTCCATGGAGCCTTGGAAGTCTTGTTCCAGAAGAGACTTCAAACACTCATCCAACCAGCATTCAGCATTATAAACTGGCAAAATTACAGACTACAAAGAATACATAAACATAGCACGAGTAAATATAAATCCCTATTTTATACTCCCTGCTGCACTGAATAATATGGTACTTTTATTATATCCTCTTATCACTTAGCACGCACATTAGTCTCCAAGCAGAAAATGAAAGGCACAGTTATTTTCTTTACAAATTGCTTTCCTCCTCTATTGTACTACTGTTCTGTCCAATACAGTAACGCGTATTAAGAAAACTATGATTCCAATCATACTTTTCTTCCTGCTCCTTTCCTACAGTTCTTACTTTGTACTAAGTAATACTGATGTTAGACGCTGTGCATGCCTCCTAGCAGTCTTAGAATGTGTCACAAAGAAATCACTCTTGCCCCTGTCCAACCCAAACAAGCTACCTGAGCTAGACAGTTTCTCACATTATCAGAGGTTGCACCAAGAATGAAAATTCTAGCACAAGAAAATACAAACATTGAATTGGCTTTGTTTCACATTAATGGCTGTTGTCCTCTCAAATTACACCAACCAGTTTTTAAGATTGTCTTCCCAAACCTATCAATCATGCAATTGTTAGTAAGTAGTAGTAAAACAAACTCAAAATTTCATAATCCTCCAGTTAGAACCAGATCTCATATATTCAAAACCACATTAACCCAATATTATTTACGCAGGGATGAAGATCTATCCTCCTCTAACCAGTAATATTATTGGCAGCATTATCCAACCACAACTTGTATTTGCACATAAGTTACTTCTATAGTTTTTCTAACTAACCAGCCTCAAAGAAAAATCTGTATCATTACCCAAGGGAAGGACTCAAGTAAACCCCTCTTTCATTTAAATAATGTTTAAAGACCTTAACAGAAAAGAAGTATGTGTATCTTGAGAAGATTGTATACAACAGGAATAGGGGTCCAAAAATGTATTTGTTATGTTTGCCACCACTTGTCTCTTTTGACAAGTATGTATGTGCCTTCTTCCCAAAGGCGGTGGTGCTTTAAATTTTAGCATGCCCTCACCCAGGGCTACAAACCCCCATGTGGGGCCTGGAGATCTCCTGGAATTACAACTGACCTCCAGGGTTTGAGTTCACAGACACCTAAGAGACCAAGAAGATTTTCAGAGTGTAAGTTTTTAAGAGTCAGAGCTCTCTTCTTCAGACAGTGAAAAACTTGTTGATTTCTAAGGTGTCGTTAGACTCAAATCTTGCTGTTCTACTGCAGACCAACACAGCTACCCACCTAAAACTGATCTCAAGCTTACAGAGATCTGTTCCCCTGGACAAAATGGCTGCTTTGGAAGGTGGACTCTATGCCATTATACCCTGATGAGGTCGTCCCTTCTCACAATCTCATTCTCTCCTAGCTCCACCTCCAAATATCCATGAATTTCCCAACCTGGAATTGGCAACCCTCTCCTTCTCCAAATATGAAGCAGCAGCAGGGCCATGGCAAGTATAAATTTGGGCTGGTAATGAAGGCCAGTGAAAGTTTAGGGAGTCTTCTGCATGTGTGTCTTCTTCAGAAAAGCGACTCTGGAAGCTTGCTCAAGCATCATGCATCTTCTCAGGGAATCTACTTTTTTCAAAATATAAATCAATGAACATTCCTAATCTGTTGTCTTCTTTTTTAAAAAAGTTAGATAATCTTGGTTTCTTGCCATAATTAGGCATTTCTCAAAAGTATACAAGGCTTTCCACATCATGCTTTCAGACAGAGATATAATTAATGGAAACATACTCACCACATTACCAATATGAAGCAACATTACCAATATGAAGCAATCTTTAATAAGCTAATATTCACAGTTTTGAGCTACTTAATTAAGGAAGCTATAATATGGCATATCTAAACATTATATGCAATAAGTGTACGTAACAAAACCTCTATGAACTTTTTAAAGAGAGAGATACAAGAAGCTTCACAAGGAGGCAAACTTAAGCAAGGAAGTGGTAGACAAGGCAGAAATTAATCCTCATCTCCCACCCCAGCACGGACTCAAGCCAGATTTAAACATGAGGCTAGTATCGCTTCCCCTGTGACTTTGCATTGGTTCAGCATCTCATTTGCAACCCATACAAAACAGTTAATTATAGGCCACATTCACTAGACACCCAAAATAATAAAGTTAACAAAAATATGTAAAAACCAGCAACAAAGTTAGTGATAAAACCAACATGAAGGTTCATAAAAAACAACAACAAAAGAAAGCAATTCCAACAGAAGTTCTAACACTATAATCATAAAACAATGGTAAAACATCGCTCAGGTGGGATGCACACCATAAAACAGAAAACCACAAAGGATGGGATAATTTGCAGTTAAAGTCCAGGTGAAAAAAATATATTTTGGCTTGACTCCTAAACGACATTAGGGTAGGCACCAAGCAAGTGCTGAAGGTGATTGTCCAAAAGCAAGAGACCACCACTGTCTGTAACTGACAACTGTCTCACTCCTCTATAGACAAGGAATAAGAGAACTGAGATTAAGGCTTTTAACTGGAAAAAGACATTCCTTCAGGTATGCAAGCAACTGAGGTCCTTAAAGGAAATCAGCACTTTGAATTGTGCCTTGTAAACAAATGGGCAGCCAGTTTTTCTCTTGGCATCAGGGTGATATGAATCCCGTGTCCAGCCTCCAACAGTAATCTGGCTGCCATATATAAGATCAACTGAAGTTTCAGGCCAGTTTTCAGAGGCACCTCCACATCTGACAAAGGGAGATTTGACTCTCGAAAGCTCACACCCTGGAAATCTAGTTCGTCTTTAAGGTGTTACAGGACCCAAGTCTCACTCTTCTACTACAGACCAACACAGCTACCCACCTGAAACTACCTCCACATAAAGCACATTATAGTAATCCAACCTGGATGTGACCCACACATATTTTGTTTGCTTGCCAGTACAATATCCACAAGGCCTATAAGGTCCCTGGTACATGAAACAGGCACTTGTTATTGCTTTGCACAGGTTAACACACACTTTTAAGTTCATGCAAAACCACACAGGGAAGCTCTTTTGCCTTGCCTCTAAATTAAGCCTGACTCTTTTTGGATCCATACAGCCCTTCCCCAAAACGTCTTTGTTCTGAAGTAATAACTACTGAGCTTATAATATGAAGCTTGTAATATAAAGTTAGGCCCTTGGGATAGGTCATGCTGTTTTTCGATCAAGTTGTTTGGAGAGAGCCTCAAAGGCTGATTTCTACAGCACCTACTTTGCTGTTGACTGGCCTGCCAACAATAATGTTTTGTTGCTCAGCAGGAGCCACTAGTCATACCTGGCTTAAAGCAAATTAGCCCTTTTCACAAACTTTGCAAATATATAAACACATCAAGAGAGCAATCAGAACACTGTGGGACATACCACCTGAATCCTACTGCTTTCTTGGATTTCCCTATTCAAAGGTACTATGGACTGCTCCTGTGGACTGGCAGGAGCTGAAGCGGCTGCTTCTTTGCCCCGGGCGAGCTGAACACCTTCTAGCGAAAGGGGAGGAGAGCCGACAGGCGCCTTCTGCCCCTTTTCTGTCACATCCATTGTCAGCGAAACGCAAAGACGAAGAAGCAGCAAGGCAAACGAAGAGGAAGCAACACCCCAGCAAGGAGGGCCATGAGTCCCTCAAATTCAAGTCTGGCCCGTTTTAGGCATAAAAAGGCAGGACGGGGCTGCGCTCCACCCCAACCTCCCCCCCCCAAACCGCGAGTAAGCAAAAGAAGGTGAAAGTGAGGGCAAAGCTTCAAGAGGAAGTGGAACCAAACAAAATCGCCAACGTGCCAGGGAATGGGGGAACCGGCTGAGGAAGAGGCCTTTGTGTGCAGACAGAACCGACATGAGTGGAAGAGGAAGCGGAGGGCAAAGACGCGGGTGGGAAGCAGGCGGGAGAGGGGACGAGGGGCGCAGGGCTTCCGCGCTGCCCTCGCCCCGACTCGACCCTTCCTCAGCCTTGGAAGTCGCGCGTATCGCGCCCGCCGCCCGCCCTCTGTCGCCTTCCCCTGATGGAGGAGTAGAGACGGGAGGGCTAGAACGGCAGCAGGGAGACGCAGAGCGCCATGTTGTGACAGAGCGCGGCAGCAGCAGCTTTGCAGTCGCTTCGGAAGGGAGAGACGGAGGTGCTGCTGTTGGGCAGAGGAGCTCGGTCGTTGCTGGGGTCTGTTCTCTGGCCTTCTTTGTATGCTTCTCAGAGATACCCTTGTTCGTTATGATTTTTCTTCCTTTCTACACGATGAGCTTTTATGTCACTTCTTTTTAACGATCCTTTCGGCACATGCTCAGGGGCACTCTGTCCTTTAAAATAAAGATGCTTCATGCCACGGAGATGCTGCCCATAGACAAATGAAGTTTGGGTACCCTTCAAAGGAACTGGAAAGACTCGAGAAAACGTATTCCATTATCAGATGCCCTTCAAAGGAATGTAGGGTTGCCAGCTTCAAGTTGGGAAATTCCTGGAGATCTTGGGGGGGGGGGGGGTTGTGAAACCTGGAGAAACCTGGAGAAAGTAGGGTTTGGGGAGGGAAAGGATCTTGGCATGGCATACCTCCATAGAGTAACCTAGTACAAACACCTCTGTCCCGTGTCTCCTTCGTGAGACTTCTCCTCCCCTCACAAATGATATTGGCCTTTCCTAACCTAGCTTCCCGTCCTGGGAACGTGCTCGCAGAAAAGAATATTTTCACCTGTTCTGCTTTTATGTCCACATGCCAAAAGAAGGCAAAGTTCTCTAGGAGGAGACATAACAAAATGAGTGACGAAGTTGTTAAAAAGTTCCAGGCCTCATTTGAGGAAAAGACGCTTAGCAAATTTGGGGACACTCCCTAAACACCATGTGTAAGCAACCAATCCTTGTTTAATGTTTCCCCATAGATGTGAAGAAAACCAATGAATTCCTACAGAAGGAACCAAGGGAGTCCAATATGCATTCTTTTTCATTCCTCCTCTCCCAGATTGTTAATGTTTTCCACAAAAAAGAATAAGTAGAAAACGAGGCCTGCTTTGATAATCCTTTCCTGGCTTAGCCTTTAAATATTCCACCAAGATGCCTTTAGGAAGCATCTGCTTCATGTTTCTGTGAGGATTTCCCCAGATGTCTAAAGCTCCATTACTTGCTTTAAAGATACTATTCAGTAAAATGAGCCTCAAGATGACCTACAAATTACAGATTAAATGTATTTTTAAAAACTCCTGCATATCAGTCCTTGGATCTCTAGCCAGTGGCAGAGGCAAGATCATACTTCCTCTCCTGCCATCCATATGCAGTGGACAGCTGAGCAGAGAGTTCTTTCTGGTGTGTGTTCTTGCGGGGGGTGGGGAACAACAGAGAAAATGTTAGCATGTAACAAGTTGGCAGTGAGATTGTCTGAATTCTCTGCTGAAACTGTACAAGTGATGTCTGGCTGAACCCACACTTACCAGCATAGCGCTAAACGGAATGATAGTGTGTCCCTGGCACTTTTTATGGCATCATCGTGCCATATGAGCGGCATCATGGCGCGATGATGTCATAAAACACGCCAGGAAGACACTATCATTCCGACTGTTTAGCGCTATGCCGCTAAGTGTGGATTCAGCCTCTATTCCAGACTGAATGACTTGTGAATGTGAAGGACCTGTACAGTTTCACCCCCACCTCACATAAAGCTGGAAATGTGATTTGCAGTGCAATTCCAAGCAGATCCAGAGGAGTTAGCCGTGTTAGTCTGTAGAAGCAAAATAGAAAATAGTCCAGTAGTACCTTTAAGACTAACCAACTTTACTGTAGCATAAGCTTTCGAGAACCACAGTTCTCTTCGTCAGATGCATAGAGGGTATGAAGAAACTGGTCAAATATATATAGGTGGTGAGGGGAGGGGGGAGTAGATGGCAATCAGTAGCTTCTGATAATGGGATCAGTTTTCTTCTGATAATGAAATCAGTTACTTCTGATAATGAGATAACCATTCATAGTCTCTATTCAATCCAAGTCTGAGTCTACATATGAATTCCAATTCAGCAGCTTCCCATTGGATTTTGTTTTTGCAAGGTTTTTGTTGAACTATGGTAATCTTTAGGTCCTTAATGGAATGTCCTGGTAAATTGAAGTGTTCTCCCACTGGTTTCTGGATGTTGCCATTTTTAATGTTAGATTTATTCTTTTGCGCAGAGGTTGGCTGGTTTGTCCAATGTACAGAGCAGATGGACGTTGTTGGCACATGAGGGCATATATCACGTTGGAGGATGAGCAGTTGTAAGAGCCAGAGATAGTGTAGTTGACGCCATTGTGTCCTGCAATCGTATTTCCCGGGTAGATATGAGGGCAGAGTTGGCATATGGGCCTGTTGCAGGGTCTGGTACCTGTGTTGGTGACTCTGCTAGCCAATTCATGGTTGTTAGTGAGAAGTCATTTAAGGTTGGGGGGCTGTCTGTAGGCAAGGAGAAGTCTTCCACCCAGGGCTTGTGAGAGAGAGGCATCGTTTTCCAGGATGGGTTGCAGATCACTGATGATACGCTGGATGGGTTTGAGCTGGGAGCTATAGGTGACAACCAATGGTGTTCTGTTGTTAGTTCCTTTAGGTTTGTCTTGGAGCAGGCTGTTTCTGGGTATTAGTCTGGCCCTGTCAATTTGTTCCTTCACTTCATTTGGTGGGTACTGTAGCCCCAAAAATGCTTGTGTGGGAGTCCCCATCAAGAGCATTGGAGCAGATATGATTGTAACGTAAGGTTTGGCTGTAGACAATCGATCAAGTGGTATGTTTAGGGTGGTAGCTGGAGGCATGTAGATATGAGTATCGGTCGGTGGGTTTCCAGTATAAGGTGGTATTTATCCGTCCATTATGTAGTTGTACAGTGGTGTCCAGGAAGTGTACCTGTTGTGTAGAGTGGTCCAGGCTCAGGTTGATAGTAGGGTGAAAGTTGTTGAAGTCCCGATGAAATCTCTCAAGGGCTTCCTTCCCATGGGTCCAAATGATGAAGATGTCATCCAAGAATCTTAAGTACAGGAGTGGTTTCAGTGGATGGGAGCTGAGGAAGCGTTGCTCCAAGTCTGCCGTGAATATGTTAGCATATTGTGGTGCCATGCGTGTGTGTGCCCATGACTGTGCCGTTAACCTATAGATGTAAGCTGTCACCAAATTTGAAGTAATTGTGAGTGGCAAAGTTCAGTGTCAAGGTGTGCTGTGGTTTTGTTCGGGATAATATTCCTGATGGCTTGCAGTCCATCTGCATGTGGGATATTGGTGTACAGAGCCTCCACATCCATGGTTGCTAGGCTGGTGTAATCTGATAGGTTGTCAATGGACTGTATTTTCCTGAGAAAGTCAGTGGTGTCCCGTAAATAGCTGGGTGTGCTGGTGGCATAGGGCCTGAGGATAGTCCATATATCCTGAGACTCCTACTGTGATAGTGCCTCCTGAAACAATGGGGCATCCTGGGTTACTTGGTTTGTGGATTTTGGGTAGTAGGTAGAATGTTCCTGGCCATGGTTCCTGGGGTGTGTCCATATGGATACATTCTCAGTGGAAACAGGAAGAGAGGAGGAGTCAGGAGGAGGCATTCCCACTTTAGACAAAGAGAGGCATCTTGCTAATCAGGAAAATAGCAAAAAGTGCATTACAGAATTCTAGTCTCGATGTTACTGTGACCTACATCCAAGTGGCCGGATGTACAGTTTTCAAGGTAGGGGGTCATCTTGTGGGCTAGACTGAGTTTGTAGAAAGGATTTTTTGCAGATGCATTAACTGGCTTTTCCAGCTGAATGCTGGATTCAGTATAATTCCAAAGCTTTTATCTGAATCAGCAAGGGTCAGATGAACCCCATTGAAAGTGGGGAGCACAATATCCTTCAAGATAGCCACATTGTCAGCATCACTTCCATCAGTTTCAGGTTTTTTGCTTTCAGCCATTAGACCACAGGTGTCAGACAGTGACGCAAGACTTCTACCGCATCATTAGGGTATATTGATAGTGAAAGAGTCACCTCCCCATACCTACTTCTGCCTCCAAACACCTCAACAGAATAATATGATCTACTGTATGAAAGGCTGCCAATAGATCCAGGAGGAGAAATAAAGCATTACCTTTGTCTACATTCAGACAGAGGTTATCAGCTAAAGCCACCATTGCCATCTCTGTCCCATAGCTCAGCTTGAAATCATACCAAATATGGTCCAAAGCAGATGAGGTATCCAAGAAGGCCTGGAGCTGGTCTGCTACCGCTCATTTTGTCTAGAAAGGGCAGATTTGAGACTGGGTGATAATTGGCCATATTATTTTTGTGCAGGGATGACATTTTAAGTAGTGGACAGGTAGCCACCTCTTTGAGTGGCTGAGGTAAGGTGGCTTGAATTAGTATCTGGTTTATGATGGACCTCAAGGGCTCATTTATGTGGTCCTTACATGATTTTAGAAATCAGGATAGGCAAGGGTCCAGTGCACAAGTAGTGGCCTTCACAGATCCAGGACCCCATTAGTATTTATCACGGAAACTGTGTCAAAATGGTCCATAAGCAGACCAGATGATGTATTAAGCATTTCTTCTTCCTGGCCTATATTACAGCTGACATCCAGATCATAATGTATTAGTATAATTTTATCAGCAAAATACTTTGCAATGGTGTCAGAGGTGGATGCAACAGAGGTACTAGTTGGGTGAAGCTACAGTAGAAATGTTTTGCTAAAATAGTAGATCTTGAAGAGGCAACTGAAGATTAAAGTAACTTGGTAAATAGAAAGCAAGTGGTTGGGCAGCTTAGAAAGTAGCACCAAAACATGAAAGATGAGTGTAGGAAAGAGAGAGAAAGCGCACCAGCATTAAATTAGTTTGAGCAGAATGTGTGTTACATTTAGGATTCCAGTCTGAAGTTCGCAAGCCATGTATTCTTGGGTATTTATTTTTCTTTAAGTAACCTCTTTGAAGATCACATCATTTACATAAATATTTTGTGCAGTCCCCAAGTCCATGCATGTTACCAGGTGACTGAATCTCTCCCACATCTTCTCCACTCTGCATTGCCCAAGTTATTTTTGTAGAGAATGTTAGTTTTTCTCATGCATACAAGCTCCTCTTGACTGTGGCTTTATTCTGTTTGGTTAACAACTAACTACTTCACTGCAAAAATATTGAGTGTTAGCTATTTTAAAATGAATTCTCTAACTATATTATTACAGCTTATTAAGATGATCTTACCCACTTTGTTTAATGTACGTATTAGGTATATATATGTATGCCTTATTAATGTGTAAGATGCAGAATCAAATCCTACTAAGATACTTATATTTTCTAAGTATATTGGCTGCTTTCCTGTTCACTTCATTAACAATATTTGCAGCCTTTTACTTTTGCAACCTGAAAGCTTTTGCAAGATGAGGCTGAGTGTAGATATCACAAAAATATTGTATTATTAATACTCAGACAGTTAAAGCTTTAGCTAGAGAACTCTACAAACTCTTGGATTAAAGTTATCTTAATGTATTCATTGGCATGTATATAATGGTGGGCACTGTACCTAGTAACTTTATCTACTTAATTGCTTTTCCACTTCTTCTTTTTGTTAGGAATTCAGTTAAGTATATTTACACCCGGTCATAATAGGTGTTTGTATATGTGTGTGTGCGTGCATGCATGTATTTTCTCATGCTGGTTATCAGAAAGTAAGATTGACATGTAGACTAATGTTTTTATTACTTCTCATGCTGGAGATTTTATAGGCATGGCTATAATTACGTACACATAATTCCGATTACTTTTAGCAGAAAAGAACCAGAAATAAAACTACTTCAGGATCTCAAGTTATTCCTATTCCCTCTGAAGTTTCTGAAACTGTAAAAAAGTAAAGGCTAATTTGCTGTAAAACCAATTCCATGAGCCCAAGGGACCTTTATACTTGTGTTTCTTGGACATTTCCTCCCCCTCCCTTGCCCGACCCTATCGCTGCCTGCTTATGAAACTGGAAGGGATTTAAAAAGCCTTTTTGTGGTGCAGCATGAGGGCCAAGTATTTAAATTAAAAAGATGAACATTCTCCTGGGCTACTGCATGGGAGGAGCCTGAGCAGTTTTCAGGAGTCCTGCCAAAGTTCTCTTGAAAATGCAGGCAGCCTTTATAGAATGGGGTGATGTCATGAAATCCAGCAGCAGTAGATAAATGGATAGAGATGGGGAAGAGGGAATGTGTTGCAGCCTGTGTCTATATTGTAACTATGTTTGTAAAATTTGAGCAAAAGTATACCAGAAAAAGCAAAACATGTGTTACAGTTGAGTTATGTTGACTCTCTGACGTTTTGAATGTATTGTATAAAAGTAAGTTATCAGTCTTTGGACATTTCAGAGTTTGTCCTTGATTTTTATGTTACAGTTGAGACTCATGATGCTGAGTTGTATCACTCACATACAAATAGTTTCATCCTACCGTTTTCATTTTGAAGGTCATAATGAACTGAGTTATAGCACAACTGATAACAGGAATTTTTATGTTAAACATTTCCTGAGAATAACAGAAGTAGTTATCTTGTTCTTGGCTGAGCTGTATATAACAATTGTATTACCCCAGAAATGGGAACTTTGTTTGTTCTCTTGTTTACCATTTAATTAGTACAAAGCAGTGTAGGCACTATATAGGATACAGAAGTGTTATGGCCCTTGCTTGGAGGATTTAAGATACACATCAGACCCAACAGGAGAGAACAGAGAGATGAGAAAATGGCAATAACTGGTAAAGAGACAGTAGCAAACCTTAATCTTCTTGACAAGTCTTACTCTGGTGTTTCTTATGGAAGAGTTTGTCTATAAATTGTACCAAAAGTTCAGATCTGTGAGTTTCTTATGTTCTTAACATATTGAAAATCATGAATCCTGAAGACGTTTCCTTTTATGCTGAAATCAGTCAAGCAGTTGGCAACACAGATTACTTTATGCACTAACATTATGATTATAGAGATTCATTTACTTCTATGTGCTTAAATTTTGTTTTGAAAGACAGCACGTTGAATCAAAGCTGGAAGGAATCAAAGGTTTGTCTATTATAATAACCCAGTGTGTCCAATGGCAGGACAAGTTCCTACACATCAACCAGTGTGACCCAGACAGTATTCTGCAAGCAGAAAGCAGGTACCCTGCAAGAGGTACTTATAAAGCCATAGCAACAGATAACTCCACTGAGTTAACCAGGGGTCATTTCGTAGAAAAAGAGCTGGAGGAACTCATTAGCATGACTCATTAGCATATGCCACGCCCCTTGACATCACCTATCTTGGCTGTTTTGGACCCAATCCTGGCCATTCAGGGCTGAAATTGGGCCCAAAATGGCAAAAGGGGGCTGAAAATGGCCGAAAAGGGGCCCAAAATGGTCAGGATCGAGCCACTGTTGAGCAGGAGAGTGCTCCACCACCCGTCAGAGGCCTGATCCGGGCCGTTTCGGCCCCAATCTAGGACGAAACAGGCCCAAAATAGCCAAGAGTCAGGTGGGTGGGGCCACCTGACATGTGATGTCTAGGGAACTGCCAGACTGCGTTCCTGTACGTTCCCCCTCGAAATGAGCCCTGGAGTTAACTGAGTCACATGATAAAAGAGTAATTTGCTAGTGTAACCTGAGGACAACAGTTCTTCCTCCAAGGATAGATGTTTGTCAGACCATGAATCTTACTGAGCACAAGCTCAGACTTTCCCACGTCATATGCCTAGTAGTGATAATCCAAGATGCTCTGCGGTAAGGAGGGACTCAAAATCCTGCATAAGAAAAAAATCCTCAGTCTAAAGGACTACAACTGAAGCATCTGACATCAAAACACTGTATACTACTGTTTTTCTTCATATTTAGTTCTTGGCACTACAGCTTTCAAAATTGTCTCGATTGGCTAGTAGATGGCTCCGGATTTAAAATCGCCAAGTTCAAATCATCATTCACTTTAGCTTTATAATTCTGGCTTTCTTTTGCATCATTGATTTTTACATTCTGGAAAGCTACAGCAAGGATAAGACATTATGTTCCCCTTTTCGCTTCAGTTCAAAGCAGATCTGTAAGTCCTATTGTATGAAAGTGTGCAATTACTCAAAGCAGCTACACACACACACCCAATAACTGGAGTAAACCATTCTTCTGCAAATAAAATCTGAAATGCTGAAATCTTTGTGATTGAATGTGTTTATTGTGGTACATGCTATCAGACTGTACCCATTTCCAATTGATTGTGATACCTATCTCAATCCTTTTAAAGTTTAATGCTAAAATAATTGCAGGCTGTTAAAGTACTGTCATAGTTTCAGTCTACAAAAAGTTACAGTTCAATTAATATTATGTTTAATACCATTGTGTTAGTCTCATGTTGCAGTGTGTTTGTGTGTTTGTATGTGTGCGCATATGCATATATATGTGTGCTCTTTCCCTCCTACTGTCCTCTTTTAACGTTTCTACACCTTTTTCTAACCTCAGAAAATCTTTAAAAGTATTGTTGGAGTTTGTCTAAAAGGCTAAAAGTATATATTCAAGATTCCAGTCTAACAGTGCTAACCTAAGTAGAGCTATACCATTCTAAATCCATTGATGTCAAAGGAATTAGAAGGGTATAATTCTGCTTAACAACAACAACATTCAATTTATATACTGTTCTTCAGGACAACGTAATGCCCACTCAGAGTGGTTTACAAAGTATGTTGTTATTATCCCCATGACAATCATCCTGTGACATGGGTGGGGCTGAAACAGCTCCAGAGAGAGCTGTGACTGACCCAAGGTCACCCAGCTGGCTTCAAGTGGAGGTGGGGAATCAAACCTGGTTCTCCAAATTAGAGTCCTGCCACTTTTAACCACTACATATAGGCAAACAAAAAGGAGAGAGTCCCTTGTTAGAGCAAAACAACCAGAAGAACCTGACTGGTTCTAAGAGACTCTCTAGTCTAGGGGTGGCCAAACTTGCTTAATGTAAGAGCCACATAGAATAAACGTCAGATGTTTGAGAGCCGCAAGACAGGATGCATTGAAGTGACTTCAGAAGAAGAGATGGGTTTGGGACAGTGTCCTAAACATGACATCACAAGAAGGGGTGGGGTTTTGCTGCAGTATGCTGGAAGTGACATCACTGGAAGAGGTGGAGCTTGGGAAGAACCATCACCTGACCTTTGACTTGGAAGTGACAATGCAAAAGTGATGACACATCCTTGCTAGGCTTCACCCCCAAAGTCCCCAGGTATTTTCTGAGTCACACCTAGCAACCCCAACATTTTTATTGAAAATATAAAAGACATGGAAAGAAAAGGAAGGAAGGAAAAAGGGAAAGGGAGGGAAAACATGGAAAGAAAGGAGGGAAATAAACAAACATAAAATGTATGCCCACGATGATACTCAGAGACCTCCGGGAGCCACACAATATGTCTAGAAGAGCCACATGTGGCTCCCGAGCCACAGTTTGGCCACCCCTGCTCTAGTCTCTTAGAACTAGTCAGGTTCTTCTGGTTGTTTTACTCAACCACTACACCAAACTGGCTCTCAGTTTGGTATAGGATGGCATTGTTTAATGTCCATGTAGTCACAATTTTTAACTTTTGACCAGTACCATCAAAAAGTTCTTACTGGGTAACCCAATGGTTATCTAAGGCATGGTAGCACAGTTTTGTTATCAAGGCCACCATCCTGTGCATGCTTGTTTGGGAGGAAGAACACTTGAAGTCAGTGAGATGAGTAGACATGTTTAAGATTGGTTATATAACCAACACTGAACAACCTAAAATAAACATAGTATATCTTCTGTTCTCTAAAAATGGGACGTATGACACAAAAGCTCAAGCTGATGCAGTCAGATGAATTAACCTTTAATCCTATATCCCTGCTTTTGACAGCATCCTGTAATCATGGAAAGTCAAAGCTGTTACAGAATAAATACATTGCTGTCCCCATCCCCGCCCCCCCATGGGCACATGGTTTCTTTGATTCTTGTAACTTCCCAAGTGTAAGGTACTCATAAAATAGTAGAAAGTACTTAAGACTTTCTTATACGTGTTCCAAAAAAGTGGCATTGCAAGATTTTGGTAAATCCGTACAATTTGATCCTACACCCAATTGGGTCATTGATTCCAATGGGATTTAACTGTGTATAACTGAGCTCAATATTACAGCTTTAGAACTATGCTAAGCATAGTACAGTTGAGAGGTTAAACATTTTAGTATGTAAGTACAGGAAACATCTGACAACTTAAAATGGGAAAGTGCTTATAGGAATAAATCAAGACCTGACAAAAGAATGTACACACAATTGGAAAAAATGTACAGCAGAAGCCTACAGAATGTATTGAATATACATCTTCAGATGATCCATTGCCAGAAAAAATAAGATACATTATGAAGAGACTTCAAAGTAGAACCAATAATTTGATTATCTTACTGAGCTTGACAATAAAGCATTATTATGAACATTGGGATGCAAGTCAGTAACTTTGGCTCATATAGGGAAGACGAGTCACACTAAAAACATTAACAATATAGAGACTGACTTAGAATCATAGGGTTGGAGATGACATCTAGGGTCATCTAGTCCAACCCCCCTGCATAATGCAGGAAATTCACAACTACCTCCCCTCTCCACACCCCCAGTGACCCCTGCTCCATGTCATTTTTCTGTATAAAAAATGAAGATAATAATTTGGTTTGCTCTCATGCATATCTGTCTACGCCATTTTATCTCACCTTTCTGCCAAGAAGCTCAAGGTGACACAAACGGTTCTTACTTCCTCAGTTTTTATCCTCACAATATACCTGTGAGGTAGTTTATGCTGAGAGAAAATTACTGGCTCAAGGACACCCAACGAGTTTCATTGTCCAGCACTTGAACCACTTATTCTCCATATTATTTATCCTCTATGTAGGAGAACTAATTTGTAGCTATGGAACTGGATGCTATCAATATGCAGATGACACCCAGCTCTGTATCTCATTATCCAAATCCTCTGGTAATGCAGTAAAGATACTGAGTCACTGCTTGACAGCTGTTGTCAACTGGCTGAAAGCAAACAAATTGAAATTGAACCCAGACTTGATGCTGGTTGGAAAAGCAGAGATTCTGAAGAACATATACTTCTGACCTTTGATGGGATTCAGTAGCCCCTGGCTGACTCATTTAAGAGCCTAGGGATTATACTGGAACCAGCACTGTTGTTAGATAAACAAGTAAATGCAGCTGCAAAAAACGCTTTTCACAACTCAGACTAGCCTGGAAGATGCTCCGCCAACCTGGCCACAGCCGATCTGGCCAGCTGGATTCATGACACAGTAACATTGAGGCTACAGTAATACACTCTGCAGAGGGTCTCTGCTCCCCTGCAGTTGGGCAAAATCAACAGCTGCCTATACATGTGCTTTCTCTATGGTAGCCCACACGTTATAGAATGGCCTGCCTGAAGATGTCAGGAAAGCTCCCACTCTCCTGACTTTCTCTGTAAACTATGCAAAACTGAATTATTCAAGAAGGCTTTCTACCCAAATGAGAGGTTGTGTCATAAGAGGAAGCACAGAGAGATGGCTTGGAAGGGACCTGGACTATACACTACTGTACTATCTGCTGATGTATACATATGCCTACAAGGGAGTTTCCACGTTGCTAAACATGCCATGTAAATTAGTTGTGCTTTATTCCAGAAAGATTTCATCTCTGTGCTCAGCTTTATGCTTGTTTTTCAAACCCTATTGTATCTGTTTCATTGAAAGTCCTAACTGTTGTGCATTATTGTACTTGGTTAGTGAATGTCCTAGCTGTTGATTATATTGTGTTTTCACTTGCACCATGTAATCCATCTTGGATCTCAGTGAGAAAGGTGGACTAATACTACCAGGGCTTTTTTTCTGGGAAAAGAGGTGGGGGAACTCAGTGGGTTGCCCTCGGAGAAAATGGTCACATGGATAGTGTCCCCGCCTCCTGATCTCCAGAGAGAGGGGAGTTAAGATTGCCCTCCGCGCCGCTGAGTGGCGCGAAGGGCAATCTAAACTCTCCTCTGTCTGGAGATAAGGGGGTGGGGCTACCAGCCATGTGACTATTTTTAAGAAGTGCTGGAACTCCATTCCACTGCATTCCAGCTGGAAAAAAGCCCTGAATACAACTACTACAACTAGTAACAACAACATATTAGTTCACGGTATCTTATTCAACCGCATTTAAAATTTTACCTGTGAGTGCAATGAAGACATCTTGTCATCTAACAATCGAATTCTGGTGTTTCTACATATTAAATATGCAATCATTTAAATTTGTGCTTCTGGAACAAGGCTAATAAATGCTGTCCAATAGCGGTTCGGCATTATCACTAATAAGAAAAACAGGACTCCACAGACTTACCTGTGGGGGAATGTTGCAATGCTGGGGCAAGGTATGGGGCAATGGGGGGGGGTCTTCCTTCTCTCTCTCTACATGGGAGTTTCACCACCATGGCAATGGGGCTCCAGGACAAGAGCCCCAGCCTCACATTGCCCATCCATGGTGGCTCTTGGGACGATGCGGGGAGAGGGGCCATCCGCCTTTCCCACGCTACTCCTTGGCTGCCCTATTGGCAGCAGCATCACAAGCAGTGGTGGGATGAGAGAAGGCAAGCATTAAATACCTCGCTCACAGCCTCCTCACTGCTTTGCTGGCAGTTTCCTATGACATATCCTATCAATGGTAAAATATTTTTTCCCCTCAGGCTGCCATTTTCAGGGGTCCCCTAAAAGGATCCTGGGGGAAGCTAAGATTTTGCTTACCTCTGTTTGTGGCCATTGCGCTGCACATGCAACGCTCACATACATTAAAATCTGAGTGACAGGATGCAAGGAGTTAGTAAGAGTATATTAACAAGCTCTCCTTTTTGCAAATAATTGCAGCAGATGAGAATTCTCAAATACTTTCATAAGTCTTTCCAAGGACAGTTCCCCTCACTGAGGAAAAAAAGGATTAGCAGTTCCTTTTGTGAAGGAAAAAAGGATTATATACATATATATCATATGAATGCTAGAAAAGTGAAGTACTTAACTCCTTAATGATCTTTAAAGAAGTAGATAATACTCCTAACATTTACAGTCTCTCATGTTCTGCTCAAGTAGTCAGTGTACTGTGATTTATCCTAGATTTTTGCCCTGAGCCCTGGAATCACCAAAACCGCCCATGTAGATTCTATGTAGGTTGTTTGGTTGGTTTGTTAGTCATAGAAAATACAGAACTGATTTCTCAAAAACAGCCTGATTAATAAAAGACAGAAAGCAAGTCAATAAGACCTGGGCAAGCTGGCTGGTATGTTTTTTTTCCTTTCTTTTACATGCCAAGGGAAACTTCATTTATGACAGAGATATGTAGTCCCCTCTCATCTTATATTAACCCCATGGCTTAGATAATCGAAAAAGATAAAAGTCATTAAGTTTTCAATCAATGGAATATATGTTATGAGAGATGTAACAAAGCATGACTTACTAAACACCTCCTGACACACTGAATGGCTTTAATAAAAGAAACCTAAGCTCATAATTTGCACAAAAGTAAACAAACTACTTCCCTCCACTGACCATTTGAGAAAAGGTAAAAAAAACATTAACTTCTTGGCAACCTACATTGTTGTTTGGACTTCTTTGGTTAAGTGTGTGGGGGGTGGAGGTGGGGGTGCGGGGAGGATTCAAAATTGTGCAGTACAAGCAGATAGAAGAATATTTTTGTGCCTCTCCATATACAACTATTCCATTTACTTAGGAACTGCAGAAGAAGGAAGAGATCATGTGGAAGGATAACAGAGGAAGTCAGCCTTGTGCTGTTTCAATATTATGACTTCAGATGGTCAGAAGGCATAACAAAGGCTCATTTTTCTAATGCCCAGCTGAGCCAACAAGCAGTGAATGAGTGAGCCATGGTCAACAGGACAAGTTCAGAATATCACAGAGAATGAATCAAAAGTATGTAGACACTGAGAAATGTGGGTGTTACATGTGAAATACCATAGAACTAGAAAGGGATCAGAAATAAGAAATTTAAAAAAAAGGTTAACTCATATATGTATAAAAATGCTTAGACCTTGCTGACTGACATTTGCATGCTCTCAGATGCTCTTGGACTATCAAAACAGGATACTTCTAGCGTACTCCAAAGCAGAGTTACAGCCTCCAGAGTGCACCCATTTAATGGACTTAGAAGAGTGTAACTCTGTTTAGGATTGCTCAGTTAGAAAACTGAAAGTTAGCACACACGTAGCCTACAAGGTCCTACAGTTATGGAAAACATTTGGGGAAATGTACATTTCTGTATTTCTCCCTCAAAATAAAGACATAGTTCAGATACAATGGTCTAACTATCGTTTGACAAGAGCAAGCCTGAGGAATCCATGCGCTTGGATGCTCTCTGTCCGCCTGTCTCTTGTACATGGCTCAGTTACAAAATATTTGCAGAGCTGCAGCAACTATGTCCAAACAACTGTATGATTTGCATTCTCCTTCCAACCCAAGATTAACTAATGGTTTGGGATTGCTAATTTGGAAGGAACATAGCTAGTCATAATTTATCATTCAGTCTTAACAATGAAGGATGATTTGCTATAAATCTGGAATTCTTTTTGAGCCTTCTGCAAAAGGAAGAGAGGAGAAAGGAGCATGGATGCTAATTTCTGATATGTGAAAGCCATTACCTTTCCAGTAATATAAAACAAAACAAAAGGAGAATTCCCTCCATCTGATTGCACCACTGACCCATATTTATTGAGGAGCAACATGTCCCCTTTTCCATAACAATCCACAATATTTTCAAAGTCTTGGTTATAATCTGTTGAATGGAACCTCCATGAGTAACTGCAAACCCATACATATCTAATACAACACTGTTTTTTGGCTTGTATTGCTTTGTTTTCTCCCAAGTGATTATTGGCAGTTTTTTATTTTACATCATTTTTTTACTTTCAGCCTAGGATTGCCAACTCCAGACTGGGAAATTCCTGGATATATGGGGGTACAGCCAGATATGGGTAGGATTTGGGGAGGGGTGGGACCTTGGCAGGGTATAACACCGGAGAGGCTACTCTACAAAGCATTTTCTCCAGAAGAACTGATCTTTATTATCTGGAGATCAGTTGTAATTCTAGGAGATCTCCAGGCCTCATCTTGAAGCAAGCCTATTACAGCCTACGACATTCCCTCCTATTTCCCTCTTCTTTGTCCTTAAACAGCAGAAATGGCACGACATGTGTTTTTAAAATTCAAATAACTATTTTATTAATTTTAGAGGGAAAAGGTCAGGTGAAATCAGGGGTTGAAAATTTATGAGGTAATTTGACATAGAAATCTCTGAGGTAAAATCAATGCATGCACAGACTTTAGTTCTTATACTCTTCACAGATATTTAAATTCTTATGTTTAGAAGCTTTTGTTCCTATGTTTTCCCCCAAACATTCTGGTACATTTTATTTTAGTATTCTCTGTGTCTTTTGGGTTCAAGAATGCAGATACCCGCTTTCTAGTACCCCAGTTTTTGGGTTTTTTTACTGAGTCCTAAGATTTCCAAAAGGCAGTTTCCAACCACGCCCAACCAGGGATCTCTTCACTCTCCAGAGCTACCTCCTTGTTTGACTGGTATGGGAAGTCTCCTCTCCTTAGATCTATTCCCTTTCTTTGGCCCATTTGGGAGTCTGCACCTACTTCCCAAACCTCCTTGCCAACTTTCCCCAGTTCTTCTGCTGGTGTTTAAACTGCTTTCCTTAGGACTCCATCTCCCAACTGTTCTCATTCTATCCTCTCTCTGCTAAGACTGAAAAAAGACCCTGCTCTTTCCAGCTCATTCTACCCAAGCAGATCCCTTGGAGTAGCCTGTCACTCAAAGCATTCTGATTCTGTGAGGGAACAACCAGTCCTGGAGCTGTGTATGTACAGCACTTCTAGTCTTTTAAAAAGAGCAGTCCATCACACAACCATTCTCTCAATGAGGCAACCCCTTTGTGTTTTCTCAGAGCAAACTTCATCAGCATTGCATACTTATCCTGAAATTATTAAAGGAACATTGCACATACAGAATTGGTCCTGATCCTGATCAGCCTTGAAGAGCCTAAAGCATAAAATAGATAATAAAGCTAGAAATTATATTTCAGTTTTCAGTTATTTCTAAAAGTTACATTTCTAATAAAGGGAGATCAAATACATAATCTTGGGTTTCACCCCTAATTATATCATGAACACAGCTTTAGTCCCACTATCGCTTTGATGCTATGCTGGTTTACTTGAAAGAAAGCCCCTCTGTCCTCAGTGATGCTTCCTTCTAGTCATTTGTACATAGGAATGGTGTAGTCTAGTGGTCAGAGTGTCAGACTAGTATATAGGACACCCAGATTCAAATCCCTAGTGTGCTATGAAGCTTGCTGAGTAAATTTGGGCCAGTCACTCAGCCTAGGCTGCCTCACAGTGTGAGAATAAAATGGAGGACAGCTGAATGACGTATGCTGCTCTGAGAACCTTGGATAAAATATGGGATAAAAAAGTACAAAATAATTAGAATACCTAAAAATACACTAAATGTACTAAATACTAAATAAATAATAGTGTTCTATCAATATCTGATGGGGATATGTACAGATAATTACATAAAATATGCTACCCATCAAAAATATTACCAGATCAGTTGCAAACATGCACAGCTTGAGATATCAAGTAGTTTGCCTCAAAGGGGTGTTTGTAAAGGCCAATATCAGTATAAAATGGTGACCTGCAGAATAGCTTAATTATTAGGGGTGTGTGATTGGGTGCAAATGTTTTTTAATAAGCAATAATCCAGAGCCTCAGCCCTTGTTGTCTTATTAGAAAGTTCATTCCATCAGCATCCAATTTCTCAATTTAATTAGAAGTCAATTACATTCTATGCAACAAGTACTTTGGGAGGGAAGTTCCTGTATCCCCCTGATAATGTGATGGCTGCTTCAGATTGCAGTCTCGCCTTTGAAATACATTCAAGAATCTTTTAATCTCTCTTTCTCAATGGGGCATTATTTAATAGGCCACGTACCATGGCACTACCACCCTCCTATGCCTTACTTAGTAAATACCTTTGAATGAGTCATCCAGTTTAATATGAAATTAAAAACACAAATGCAGCTGATAGCAAGCTGAGTGTACCTCTGAAGATCTTGTTGCCCGCTGTAATTTCTTCTAAGGACGTTTTCAAAGAAAGATGCTTCATTTGCACTTTTTACAAATAGCTGGTTTGACTTCTGTAGCAATTTAGAGTTAACTATTTTGGTCCATCTGCATGCTTCTGTTGGCTTCTATAGTCCCCACACAAGGTTTGTTCTAAACAAACACAATACGCAAAGAAGAATGTTGTACTCCCTTGTAGTGATGTGGAATAAGAGAATATGACAGATGCTGCCTTTCAAAAGGCCATTCTACGGAGCTGTTTCAGAGAATGAAAAATAGTCTTAATTTAAACCAGGCCCCTGCTAGTGTTGCCAGCTCCAGGCAGGGAAATAACTGGAGATTTAAAGGGTAGAACTTGAGGAGGGTGGGGTTTGGGGAGAGGCTGGAGCTCAGCAGTTTATAATCCCATACAGTCACCCTCCGAAGAAGCCCTTTTCTCCAGGGGAATTGATCTCTGTCACCTGGAGATCAGTTGTAATTCCAGGAGCTCTCCAGCCACCACTTGGAGGTTCCTCAATCCTGCATCTTAGCCTCGTACAGCATGTGAAATTTGCTTTGAACATGTACAGAGTATCTTTCATTAATTTCCAAATTACCAAAACTATTTTTCATTGGATAAGGGCTTCCGAGACACACTTTATCGCTTTCCAGAAAACATCGATCCAGTTTCTTTTATTTAGAAACTAAAGCGACATGATGAGTCCTGGAATTGTATATGAGTACCTGACATACTGATGGGCCACCATCAGAAAAGTGCAAGACCTTGGAGGGATATGTGCAGAAGAAAAGATGCAGTTGTGTTTTGTGCAGGGCTTAAAACTATAGGCTGGCTTCATCTTTCTTGGATGCTGCAGGCAAGACCTTGGTGAAAAGAGGGATATGGGAGGAGATGTTCATATGATATGACTAGAAAACGTTCTGACTTGGAAGTTCAATGAATAGAACTGAAAATATAGAAAAGGTGCTAAATACAACCAGCCATTGCAATAGAAAGGAACATAGGAATAAGTGGGTATGTCAATTTCCAACAGAAAAACAACCCCTAGAAACTAGAGTTGGATGGTAATATCACTGGACTCCATTTATAACAATAACAAGACTTGAAAGTGCTCAGTAATTAGATAGCAGAAAAGTTTCTAGTTCCTAGGATTTCAGCTTTGATTGTCCTACAGACAAACAAGTATCCCTTTGTGAAGGACAGGGCTGCCCTTCCAGTATGGCGTCACAACAAGTATCGTGTGCCAGTTTAGTTCTATTTTATTTTTAGCTCTTGTTTTGGTTTCAACTCCTGTGATTTCTATCATGGAGCTTGATGTCCTGTAAAATATCCTGTAATATTTGCAGACTGCAGACTGCTATTTCACTTAATTGGTTAACAAGGCCTTAAGAGGCCGAAATAGGTCTGTTCTGTACCCAAGTCAGTAGAATTTTGGAGAAAGATATGATGTATTTCCCCCTGGTTTCTCCATTATTTTTCTCATTATGTAATTTTTTGTGGAATTTTAAAGAATAATCTATGAATGAAAAATCTCACCAGGGGATTAATTCATGGTAGACCCTTTTGGCATGGGACCACTCACTACTGTGCAATTAGGATTGCTCATAATTTAGCAGTAGGCTGGTCATCTTTGTAAGGGAGGGACCTCAGCGGAGTATAATTTCATAGACTCCACCCTCCAAGGGAGCCAGTTTCTTCAGGGGAATTTATCTTTGTGGTCTGGAGATCAGTTGTAATTCTGGAAAATATCCACTCCACACCTGGGTCATTTCCACACATCTTACCATTGCACAAGACTCACGGAACGAGGCAGGAATGGCAGGAAAACGGGATCCTGGTGCGATGACATCAGAAATCCCGCCATGAAAACGCCCTCGTTCCGCAAGTCTCGCATGACAGTAAGATGTGGGAAGTTGGCAACCCTACTTAACAGTAATTTCAAAGCCAGGTAGCCCATTATAAAGGTAGTTGATGCTCTGAAAACTAACAAAGGTTGTATGTTAAGATATCCACTGATTTTAGTCCACATAGCCTCTAATAGACATCTGAATATGGCTGAAGCTCTTCAGACAAACTGCTAAAAATGAAGTGTACAATATCTAAAACATTGAACAAATTTACATGCCACTAGGTCATTCTAGCTACAAAAAACATTTCTTCTTCCTTCCTGGTAACTTAGCAACTACTAAAGCAAAAGATTATCTTGCCCCCAATTGTTGTGACTATGTATTTGGGTAAGTATCACATTTGTTTAGCTTACTGTTGCTTTTGTTTGGTCTAAATCATGCCCAGGATTTTTTGGAACACTGTTGTCAGAGTAACTTGGTGGGATGTGATTGCTTTGGTATTCTGCTATTAGAGCCCCTTGCTGAGTATCTGAAATTGCAGAAGATTGTTTATTTGTAGCCTTTCTGATCTCATGCTCTGAATTCCACAGGTTGTGTTGTGCATGTAGCTTGAGGGTCTGAAGCAAATGAAAAACTAAGCCTGCCAAAAGGATGTACAATATCTGCCTTACCAATAAAAAAGGAAGATTTTTTTTTTAAAAAAAACAGGAAATTAGTATTTCTTAGATGTAGGGCTAAACAGTGGCTTAAGTACCGTCTTTCCTGAAAGAGAGGCAACTGAGGGTTTTTAAAACAATGAAAAGGAGAAATATTCAGAATTTCTTCCAAAATGCTCTAACAGGCAGGAGAAAGGTCAATGCAGCAGTAGGAGACTGGCAGTGCCATGCTAAGTAGGTCTACTCATAAATCTTCTCAGGTCTATTCAGTGGCACTTAATCCCAGGAAAGTGTTTTTAGGATTGCATCGTGGAGTGGGGATTTTATAGTGCAATCCTAAACACATCCTTCTTAGTCCATTGAAGTCAATGGGTGGTGGTTGTGGATTTTCCGGGCTGTATCACCATGGTCTTGGCATTGTAGTTCCTGACTACACAACCTACTAAGCCCATTGAAGTCAATGGGCTTAGTAGGATGTGATTGGGCTTTTCACACACTCAACTTACTCCTGATTTGCTTGGCAGTCGACCCTTTTAAAAAATTTTTAGTGTGTGCTTATATTGCTACATCGATAAAAAGGCTGGATTTTTAAAAGCAAGGTACAAAATGAACACACTGCCATTCTTTACACAGGGAAGCCTAAGAGGAGCAGCTCCACCACCTATCCCTAATCCTCTCCCCCTTGCTCCAAACCAGTGCACTCCTCCCGAGTGGCTGACCCAGAGAAGGAGGCAAAGGCCAACACCATTGGGGCAACCTCGGGGATGGAGCCCAGAGCAGCAGTGATATAAAACTGTGCTGATGTTATGGCCTGGAAGTGACACAACCCAGCCACTACTAGTTACCACCACCATCCTTCCCCCTTCCTCCAACCACTGCCTGAACTGGATATTGCTGTTGATTTGAATTTGAGGAGCAATCCTGCTGAAGGGGGTGGGGAGAGGTATAAATAAATAAGCAAAGTGAAACTAAGGCCAGATGGCTTATTTTTTCCCACACCTTTCCTCCTACAATGTGCTGAGCTAGAACAAGATGCCTCCCCACCATTCTATTCATGGAGTTTTTTATTTGTTTGTTTCTGACTTCCATTTTTGGTTTGTTTTGTGGCAGATTGGGGGGGGGGAGGGAATGTTTGAACTTTGAAAAAGATCTAGAACTCCAAAACAGAGTTGAGATAGCACAGGTGTATCAGTAGTACTTCATATTACCATGTCACTAAGATCAGGTAACTGTATTTATTTATTTCTTGCAGACCAGATTATAGTGTGCCTCTAATAAATTGGCTGAAGAGTCCTCCTTGGGTTCAGACTGCAGCTGGACATTGCTCAATTCACTGAGTATACAAAACCATACCCAGTTGCAACATAACAACTCCACTTGGACCACATGCTAGCAAAATGTAATTCAGGGTGTTTATCATCCCACAGTCAAAGTGATAATATGAACTGACTTCCAAAGCCATAAATTATAGGGTAGGAGAGAAGAAACACCATTAATGATGTAATTCACTGTATAGCTGCTAAAAGTTACATTTCCAAGAACCCTGCTAGATCAAGGCAAGCATCCATCTAATCCAGTATTCTGTTTCCCACAGTGGTCAACCATATACTTCCATGAAGCTTGCAATTGTCATAAAGACAAGAGCCGTCTCATTGCTAATTCTCTGTATCCATGACCTCAACCTGAATCTCTGAGTCTAAAGAGATAAGGTGGGATATAAATAATAAATCAGGCATTCCAAGATATACTGCCTCTGAATATTTGTCTATCATGGCCAGTAGCTGTTAATAGAACTCGTGCTATGAAAAAGCATGTTGTGAACCCACAACAATCATATTTTTGTTATATTAGAACAATGGAACATTAAGACATGCATATCCTACAAGGCTTCCAGGATTTCCATACTTCATACTTCTGATCATTCTGATACTACAAATACATTTGCCTATTTTTCCCTATTTCCTGTGCAATGGAGAACTCTTCCCTCTTTGCAACCTCAGAAAGTGATTGGGGGGGGGGGTATTTTGGTGTCACAGGTTGTGGGTCATAGTGATTGCTTGGAAAGCCAGGCATTTGCTTTTTCACCAATCAGCCGCACAGGATAAAGGTTTTAGAAAATATTCAGGACAGGATCTTTCAAGCCTAACAACAGAGGTGGTCCTAAGAAGAGTGGGCTAGGGGAAAAAAACCAAATGAGTCGCTCAACTAGCTTGTTGCTCTATGAAATGTGAAAAATACATAGATGGTACAATCCTAAGCAGGTCTATCCAGAATCAGGTTTGTTCTATGGCTAACTATGAGGATTGCTCTATATAACCTAGAAATGTCCTGGAAAATAATGTTCCGGAGGACCTGCCTCCTTCATCTGGCTAGCAGTTGCACTTTGAGGTTACACATCCCCACAAAATTGGGAAATGGGGATTATGCAGCTCAGTTATCAGGAGCTAGGCAGAGCGTGCATATTGCTCCCATCCTGCAGTCACTCTATGGGCTACCCATCAGAAACTGAGCTCAGTTCAAACTATTAGCTATCACATAAAAAGCCTTTCATGGCCTTGGTCCCTCATATATGAGAATGCCTCTTTCCCTATGCTCCACCACAGCAATTTTGCTCACGTGAACAATGTCTTCTGCAGGTATTGCCATGCAAACAGGCAAAATCAACAGCTGCCTGTAAATAAAATAAAGTTATTTGAAGAGCCACAGAAAATTCCTGGAAGACCAGGTTATTGTGATCAATTTCTATGACATTGGGAATTGTGATGAACAACCTTAAACTAACCTTCTATCAACGGAGTTTAACAATATTGTAGAACAAGACAGGCTGTTCAGCAACTACAGAGACAATCTTAAGACTAACAAGAAAGGCCACCACAAGTCTCTTTGCTCTCCTCCCACCCGGTAGCAATTACAACCAGAATCTCCTGGGGAACTGAAAAATTCCTGTAAGGAAAGTTAAGATCCTGAGAACGTCTACGACCAGGAAAATAAAGAATTGTGCAATATATCGTTTCAAAATGATGTTGCTTAGTATTATTTCTGCCCAGTAATGAGATGTTTTCAGCTACTGCATCGTCATTCACTGTAATTGCTTGAAACCACACTGGAACTTTGCAATCAACTGATTTTTTCCCCAAACAAACAAAAAAAACCCTAATTTACCAAACAAAATTGATATGGAAAAAAAATCCACAAATGGATGGTAAATACCGTTGGAAGATTGAAACCTTCTCCATCATATGCACTATGGGAACATAACCTCCAAACCAGAATGTGCTAGTGTGCATTTCACAAGCGTTTACAGTACCACTAGGCATATAAAGGGGGGGTTACAAAGGAATAACAGCATGGTTCAACAGCAGTACAAAAACCAGTTCATAAAACTGGCTGTCCCCATGATGATCGTGGGCACAGGGTGCTAATGACTATATCTGCTGTGCAAGGAGTTCCCCGTAGCCAGCTACCACTTCAATACATTTGGAATATGTGCTAGGATACAGCATTTCCAGGCTTCCTCCGGAGAACTTGCATAGCAAACGTTTGTTCTCCTTTCCTTCCTATACCACTCAAAGAAGGCAATTGCCTTCAGCATATTTACATGTGTTAATTTTAAAATATGGATATGTAGGTATACGCCTATGGGGAATGCAGTGCACATTTAGTTGAATAATATGCAATTTAAATTCAGCTTTAAATTGATTGATAGCTGAAAGAAATCGCCTGATTCCCACCCACCCCCCATCCATCCTTACAAAACCTGGTAACTGCCCTCCAACTTTATTATTTGTTTGTTTGCTTCTAGTCCACCTTTCTCACCAAGGCAGATTATGCTGTGCAAGTGAAAATACAATATAATCCACAGCTAGGACATTCATTGAGAAAAGCACAATAATAACAATGGTTAGGACATTCAGTGAAAGAGATACAACAGGGCATGATAGCAGAACATTTGAAAAACAAGCATAAAGCCAAGCATTGAGTTGAAATCTTTGTGAAACAAAGCATAACTAATTTACATGGCATATTTAGCAACGTGGAAACTCCCTAGCAGGCACACGGCTACATCAGCAGACAGTAGCCAACAGAGTAGCGTATACTCCCTGTCCCTACCGAAGTATCTCTCTGAGCTACTTTTTATGACATAGCCCTATAATCTGGGAAGAAAGCCCTCTTGAATAATTCAGTTTTGCATAGTTTGCAGAAATCCAGGAGAGTGGGAGCTTTCCTGACCTTCTCAGGCAGGCCAATCCATAAAGGGAGGGGGACTACCATAGAGACAGCATGTGTGCAAGAAGCTGTTGATTTTGCCCAACTGCAGGGTAATATCTGCAGAAGGCCCTGTCCAGATGAGTGAAGCTGCTGTGGCAGAACATAGGAGGAGACGCGATCACACAGATATGACAGGGCAAGGTCATGAAGGGCCTACTTAATGATGTAAGTAGAAATGAATGCAATCCTAAACAAACTTATATACTTCTTACCCCACTGATGCCAATGGGCTGATTTTGCCCTGTTCAAATGAGCAAAGCTGCCATGGTGGAACATAGAGAGAAAGGTGGTCCTGTAGATAAGATGGACCAAGACCGTGAAGAGCTTTGTATGTGATAGCGAATACTTTTAATTATCTCGGTAGATGATAGATAGCCAATGGAGTGACTGCAGAATGGAAGTGATATTCATGCTCCTCTGAACACCTGATAATAGCTGAGCTGTAGTGTTTTGCACCAACTGGAGTCTTCAAATTAACTTAGAGGGGTGACCTATATACAGTGCATTACAGTAGTCAAGTCTCAATGTCACCGTGGCATAGATCCAAGTGGCCAGATTAACTGTATCAAGGTAGGGGGCCATCTTCCAGGCTAGAATGAGTTGTAGAAAAGGTTTTTTGCAATTGCCTTAACTTACTTTTCTAGCAGTAGCGCTAGATCCTGTTTAACCCTAGGCTCTTAAGTGAGTCTGCAAGGGTCAGATGAACTCCATCAAAAGTGGAGACTGCAATGTCCTTCATGCTCTCTGCCTTCCCAACGAGAATCACTGCCATCATGTTGGGTTAAGTTTCAATTTGTTTGCTTTCAGCCATTTGACCATAGATGTCAGTCATCGACCCAAGACCTTTACTATAGCCCATGGTGATTTGAATACTGAGATATGGAGCTGCGTATTGATGGCATCCAATTCCATAGCTACAAATGAGTTCTCCTAAAGGCTTTACATAGTGCTTGAATAACATTGGGGATAAGATTGCACGCTGTGGAATTCCAGAAGATAATTTCCACTCTAGCTTGTCTCCAACAGCAACCCTTTGAGTCCCTTTCATGAGAAACAATTTAAACCAGTCCAGGGCACATCCCTCAATACCCACTTCTGCCTCCAAACACCTCAGAAAGATAGCATGGTCTACTCTATGGAAGGCTGCAGATAGATCCAGGAGAAGCAACAAAGAAGCCTTTCTCTACATTCAGGCAGAACCATCTCTGTCCCATAACCTGTCCTGAATCCAGACCTGAAAAGGATCCAAAGCATTAGAATTATCCAAGAATACCCAGAGTTGGTCAGTACTGCTCTCTCCATCAGGGCAGATTGGAGACAGGGATGTTATTTACCAGGTGAATTAATTTAACTCCATGCCCTGAAAATCTTCAGCTGCCCATTTTCACACATTAAACCTCTTTTAAAGGGACAGGACAGGCCATTTTTCTTCAGGAGCAATATTTCTTTTCAAGACAGATGACGAGGCTCCTCTGCAGACCAGAATTCTAGTACTCTCTTTATAGACTCATATCGACAGCACTCTTGAGTGCAAATGCTTAAAAAAATTAAAGCTTATGGCAGTATCATTTTAGAAGAGCTATGTGTTATTCTGGTAATGGTACCTAACTATCCACACGCACTTTATGAGTTCTTCTGATGCCACGCCAGGTCCTGTATACTAATAAATATTTACTCTGGAGCATGGCCTGGGAGCTCAGATCTACTTGAATGTTTTCAAACAATACCTGTGCCAACTGGAAGATCCATGTGGCTGCACTTTTGCACCTGGATGTGGGCTTCTAATAAGCCACTGCCCTCTCTGGTTATGCTGGCACAATCCTATTTTTCCAAGATCAAGCTATTTCTGTTCTTTAGTGGCATGCTAAAATGTGAGAGTTAGATCAAAATGTTGTTCTCATCGTGTAAATTGATGCTGTGCAACACAGCTGCCCAAGGCCACCCAGGAATCCAGTCCCTTGTTGGAATGGAATTTAAAAGTTCCGCTCTATCCAAGTCCAGGACTTGTGGTTCAGTGTGCCCCAGCATTCTGTAAACACAGTCTTGACAAACATGGTCACTTGCTTGTTAAAATAGGTTCACTGAAAGACAGTTAAAAGTTTCCCACTCTGTGGCAGATTTCCACTCCCACTGTGTTTCAAAGTTTCTCCTGACCCCCTTCCTCCAAAAAAACTCTTCTCTGTGTGCCCCAGATCAGGGATACGGTAAGAAGATAGGGGGATTCAGAACTTCTTGCAACAAATTCTGACCCCTTCCTAGAAAATTTAACTGCTACATCCAGAGGGCTTGCATTTGCAAGCATCTGGGATTATCATGAATGCTTGCAAACACAAGCCCCTGAAATTCATTAGGGACATTTCCTACAGGAGTAATCAGAGCACCACTTCCGAAGCCGGTTGACCGCTCCTGCTACAATTACTTGGACCTTAATGGAGCCAGACAATATGATGGGGGAGAAGGGGAGGGAATTACTTAGCTCTGGGGAAGATCCCTGATGGTCCACTTTTTTGAGTTGTGCTATAGCAATCATTCAAGATTTCTCATTCACATAGGCACCTCTAGTTGTAATTTATTGCTGTAGTGTAACAATAGCAAAATATCCACTGATGTGTGGATGCAACCTAATAGTCCTTCCTCCAGGTAGGAGGAACCCCACTAAGTGTGGGGTTATACAGTGTCCACAGGCCGGCTGCCTGACGTATGGGTACAGCACGGGGCTATGTAGTGCCCATTCGTTTGCTGACCCATGTATGGGTTGCAGTATGTTATCTGTCTGCTTCCCTCCCCCGTATGTTGATGGGCAGGAATCTGGAATTGACCCCATCTTGGGAAAGTTATTATCTGTTGTTGATTTTATGATGAACTGTTGTTTTATGAATTGTTTTAATATTTGTATTATATTTTTATAACTGCTGTACCTCACCCTGAGCCCGCTTGTGGGAAGGGCGAGTTAGAAATGTAATAAATAATAATAATAATACCTGAAGCAAAAAATATCCTGCCCATTTAAATAGAGGCTTAATGGACTTTTATTTACCAGTTGATGTTATTTAGCTTCAGCTGCCCATTCTCACATGTTAAGCGTTTGTATAAAACCCTTCCTGTGAAGGATGTCCACCATCTTGTTTTAAATGTGTTGTTTTTAATTATTGTGAATTTTTATTGTATTTTAATTGTATTTTTAATATGTTGGTATCCGCCCTGAGCCTGCTTGTGGGGAGGGTGGAATACAAATTTGAAATAAATAAATAAATAAATAAATAAATAAATAAATAAATAAAAGGGACAGGACTTTTTTTTGGTCAGGCCAGTAGCGATCCTAAGTGTTTCACACCAACTCAGAGTTACATAGATTAGTCTTCAGGGATATCATCTCAGTTTCCAGAAGACAAGCAAAAATTTCAAGGAAGCCATTGATTTTTAAGAGTTTTGTTGTAGGGTTTTTAAAAAATATGTCACAATAATAATTGATTAGGTACTGTTAAGGAATAATGAAATGTGGTGTGAAGCATTTCACTCTCTCTGTGTAACTGAAGAATATTCCTGTGGCATCTGAAAGGCTAGCATATTTATATTAGCATACATTTTTATGAAAACCATGAAAGCTTATACATTTGTACAGTGCTGCAGAATTTATCTTTTTTTTGCAAGAGACCAACACGGTAATCTCACTGGAATTTCTTTCTGATATTCTGAATAATTTTCTAGTTTTAGAGAACTGGGTAAGGAATAGAAAACCACCTCGCCCCAATATATTAAGATTGAAAATTGGGTTGTAAATTGTCCTGGGCAAAAACACTGTGTTCCTTTAATAGACACTTAATGTCTGGAAATGGTCAGGTAAACCTTTCTATGGCATGAAGATAAATAGCATCATCTGGTGAATAATAGTCTATTAAACCTCTATTAAAGGGACAGAACATTTTTCTCCAACCAGTTGGCAATTCTAGTTGAAATACGGATTTTTAAATTAATAGCCTGTGTATACACTGAATACTTAAGAAGCAATCTTTAATGGGTCTCCTTGGAAGTAAGTTCTATTTTATTCAGTTAAGCTTACTCCCAGGGAACTGTTTTTAGGATTTGGTCCCGAAGTTGTCCCTTTCAGTCCAATTCTGCATCAGTTCAGGCTTCCTTAGGCGAGAGTGCTTTCAAAAATAGCCATTCTTGACCAGAATGGTGGGAGCCAGATGTCATAGATCCCCAGATGTCAGCATCCTGTAGAAGAAATAATCTGGAAGCAAGGTGTCAGGTTCCAGAAGTTGAGGGGCTGCCATCAATGGAGAGAAAGCAGAAGCTGTTTGACACTCAGGTGTATTAGACTGTCAAACTAGGATCTGGGATACCCAGGTCTAAATCACTGGGCGACCTTGGGCCAGTCACTGTCTCTCAGCCTAACCTACCTCACAGGATAGTTTTAAGTCGGTAGTCGTGTAGGTCTGCAGTAGAACTGCAGGATTTGAGTCCAGTGGCACCTTAGAGTTCATGTCCCACAAGATTTTCCGAGTGTAAGCTCTTGAGAGCCAGAGCGCCCTTCTTTTGAAGGTACCACCGGGATCAAATCCTACTGCTCGACCTCACAGGATGGTTCTGGCGAGGATTAAAAAAGAGAGAGAGAGGGAAGAACCATGAGGCAAATCCCATGTGGAGGAAAAGCACCGTTTAAATCTCCAAACAAATAATTATCTGATTGGTTGCGTTTCCTGGGCTGAATTTTTGTCTGCCCGCCGCTTTAAAGCACACCAAGCGGCAACGGCGCTTTGAAGCTTGTTATGGAGACCTCTAACGGTCTCTGAGGAGGAATTCGCTCCCTGATTCCGCTCCGCGACTCCATTGCGGGTTTTAGCAGCCGACGCCGGAGTGGGCGGTCCCGGGGCTCACTGCCTCCCCGCCCTTCGCTAAGTCTGGAGCGCAGATCCAGCGCCGGCTTGGAGAAGCGGTGCACTCTCGCACGGAGTGGTTGGTCAGCGGGGCTGGGATTGCGCCTCGCGGTTTGAGAACGGTGGGCTTCGCCTCGCCATGTAGCGCGGGCTGCGGGCGCTCTCCTCTCGCCTCGTCTGGTGGAGCCGTCCTAGGGCAGCTCGGCGGGGACCATGCGGAGAGCCCCGGTGCCCGGGCTGCTCCTGCCGCCTCCGCCGCTGCTGCTGCTGTTATTGGGGCTGCTGGTCCTGGACAGGGGCTGCGCAGCGCAGTACTCGAGCGATCTGTGCAACTGGAGAGGGAGGTAAGCGCTTGGCGGCGACTCCGCGGGGATCCTCGGGGCCCGGTGGGATGCAGCTTTGCCGTTCGCATGTGCTGCCAAGAGCTCTTGTCTTTGTCCGGGCATATCCCCGCTCGCTTCCCTGCATACGCTCCTGAAGCCTCGCTGCATCTGTAGGTCCGACGCCCCCTTTCCCGCTGCCTACTACTCCTCTCCCCCATTCCCTAGCTGGAGTTTTCCTCGAACCAGGTTGGAGGGGGTTAACGAGCCCTTTAAACAGAGCGAGCGCTTCTTCGGGCTTGCTCCCCTCGTCTTGTTCTCTGCGCCCTTCTTCTCTCGGAAGCATGGCGCGATATCGATCTGCCGCCTTCACGGTACTTTTTCGGAGTGCCCCCCCCCCCTTTAGTGTAAAGGAATGCCCGGCTTCCCTTTGGCTAGCTTCTCCCTCCCATTGACATCCAGCCACTTCGGCTCGGCTTGCGTTAATAGCGAAGCCGAGGCAAGACGCAAAGAGCCTGGCTCCGAAAGCTCCTGCCCCTTGCAGTGTCTCCCTCGCGCAGTCTTGTGCGCGGCGGGGTCCTGAGCCGCTCGCTTTCGTTAATGAAGTTTCGTCCAGGAAGGGGCGGCGGGAGAGGAGCTGCTTCGTGCTGCGCTGCCCTTCCAGCACTTCTCTGCTTGTTGGGAACGGGTGAAAAGAAGCGTCCATTTCTCCCGCTGTTTCGTTCGGCTTTATTGGAAGATGCTGCGGAGGGAAGTCGGATTAACATTCGAGGAGCGTTTGAGGATGAGCACTACCCAAGCAGTGTGCAGGGGAGGGGGGGGGGGCTGTTGGCTTTTAGTAGACAAAGGTAGAGATTTTCTGCTGTCCCCAACACACTCCACATCTGTGAAACCCAACACCAGAATAACGCATTCTGTAGCTCCTAGCCCCTGACCTCCTGCGTTCAAGCTTTAACTTCATTGTAACGCAATAGGCTTGTAAGCCCTCCTTTTATGAGCAGCGTTGGCGGAGTTTGTGAGTATTGTACACACTTGCAGAAGTAGTAAAGCTGGGATTTTGTTTTCGCTGCTTGGCTTTGTTTAACTGCGGATCAAGGGGGGGGGTGGCTTTTCCTCCCCGGAGTTGAAGGTTGGGTTTTGAAACCTGATTGGATCAGGGTGTGTTTGGGTTTTGCTGTATGTTGGGAGGTTGGAAGGTAGTTCTCTTCCAGAATCAAGCCTTGGTTTTGGCTGTGTTAGCGATTCTTTAGAAACTCTGAAAGTTATTCGAAGTAAAATAAGATTTTGAGGGAAAAGTAACATTCCTTGACTTCGAGGGTTCACCTTTCGTGCAGCACCTGTTGTTGTACAATACTCTTCAAAAAAGATACTGGTCTAGACCCTGGTCTCCATTACACCTGTGGCATAATGTCACTTTAGTTACTTTAGATGTAAATCAGCAGTGCTTACGGCGAAGTCTAACCCTGTATGCTTTGACTGCCACAGCTATGCTAATCCACAGCTATGCTAATCTTTCTGGTTGTGAAATCTTTTTAAACTCTTTATCTTATAAAGTGAACCTCCTTCCCTTTAATCTACTGTAGTAGATTAAAGCAACTCTTATACGTCGCACCTTTGGAAAGGGTTTCCATTCAGACAGGAAACAACTGCTAAATGAAATACATATGCAACCTGTATTTTGAGCTATTTTTTAAAAAAACAAAGTAGCAGGGAGTAACTTTTACACGTAAGATTATTTTTTTAATTGGATTGTTCAAGCAAGGAATTGCTGTTTGTTTTGGGAAACGGCATAAAAATAAAGTTGTAGAAATAGGATATTGTTGCCTTCTTTCTAACCGCTTTTTGCTAATACTGGTGGAGGGGGGAGATCTGCTTTTGAAAATTCCAGATGATTCATGACTGTTTGTGTAAAGCATTCAAATTCCACTTTTCTAAGTAAAACTCATAACAAAGAAATAAACAATCCCCTGTGACTGCTCAGTAGCAAATATTTGCATTATCTGGAAAGATAGTGACGGGAGAGGCTGGCTGAATGTTATCAGACAATCTTAGAAGGCCTGTGTGCTAAATGTACAGCTGATTTGGGGCACATGGTTACAGTTTAACAGCTTCAGTGCTATATTCCTGATAGTGGCGTTTGCTTGAAATGGGTTTGTGTGCAAAGTCTGTATCCTAAGCTCACTTGGAAGTAACTAACGCCAATGTGGTTATTACTATCAAGAACACACATACAGGCTTGTCTTTCTGTATGGGCACTCACACAAATGTATGTAGAAGTGTAACATTATCCCTGATGTCCTTGTGGGATGAGTTGTCTCCCCCACCCCCTCTATGGACACCAAGTGCTTATTTTCGCAAGCCCTTGAGGCCTATTAAACCCAGTGCCGACTGAGATATGAACATACAATTCAGTGGTCTAAACCCAGCCTTATATTCTGGTTAATATTTAGTTGCTGCAGTAATGCTAACAATCCTGGACTGTTTAATGAACTTCACATATGCTACCTTATTGAGTTTTTTTTTTTTAGAACAGTCCTGCAAGGTAGGTCAGTATAGCCCTCCTCCTCTGCAGATCTGGGGCTTAAGAAAGGGTCTTTTCTAAGGCCAACTTCTGAATTCTAGGTAGAATCTTCATTTGACCTAGGGCTTTCCTTATCTGTAATTACGGCTCTGGAGCCACTACCCTGTACCAGCTTTCATCATTACAGTAATACATAAATGAATGCAGTCTCTCTTGTGCTTGTCAGTCACGGTGTGAAGGCCAACCGCAGGGGATGTATGTGAGCAAGATGGCTCTCTTCCCTGTTGTCGGGCAGCCCCAACATTCTCCTTCTAATCTGTCACCAGGTATTCTTAGTTTCAGGGGCATGTCTTTGTGATACTCGCAATTGCTCAAAAAGAGAACACCTGACTTCTAGAAAATAGGTGGAACTTCTCAAAACGGGTGATTCTTCTCTGAGTCACATTATCTAGTCTGATCCAAGGAAAGAAGAAAACTGAATGTAGAGAACAAATTGATCTCTGCCTCTCCAGAAGGACCAAGGTAGTGAGACTGCAACCTACTTCCCTCTGTGTCTACTACTTAACCAGTTTACGATTGCCACTGAAGGAAAAGCCAGATTCTAGGCTGTGAAGTTCATTGGGTGGCCTTGGTCAAGTCACACTCTTGGCCTAACCTACTTTACAGGGTTGTTGTGAAGTTAAATGTTTCTTGGCAAGGAGAGTCATGTACGAATGTAATTCAATGCTTGTGTGTACAATCATTCTTCAAAATCCATGGACTTTGTAAGCTAGCTTTCTTTCTTTCTTTTTTAGCTTGGGGCAATCGCGCCTCGCATATCCTGGGGCAATCAGGTAATTCTTGAATCAGGAAGGCTCTTTGTGCCCAGTCTAGACTTGCGCAATTGATTTCTTTCAGAGTTGTCTGCCTTAATAAAGTGCTTGCTTCTTTTGGAATATCTTTGCCTTCTTACAGTCCAGAACTGCTTGTTTTTTTTTTCTTTTCATGTGCTCTCACTCCTGTGTAAAGGGTTTCATTGAGAAATGAATCATATGTGCCTCCCTGGCCACATAAGCCTTCAGTGCAGAATGAGCTGCTGTAGTGGCAGAAACTGCTGTGGAATAAACAGGTGTGCAGCTGAGGCACAGGTACAGAGCCGCATAGCAAAACAAGCTGCTCTTTGTACATGAGCTGGCCCCCAGAGGGCTCCCGCGACAGGTGAGGTGTAAAGCACTGCCTGCAGTTTATGAACAGATGCCGTGCACGATTTGTGACCACATTATTTAAGCTACGGTAATCATGCTTCATAATGAAAAGACTTGGGTTGTGAGCCTCCCAAGACATTTGCAATCAGGATAATAGGTTTGTAAGCGGCAGCCCTACTACTTACTGTATTTGTTTCCTGACTTGACTTTGTAGGCTGCTCAGTACCATGACAGCAGGCTTCTTGTTCCTGCTTGTTACAAAACAACAGGTTGACCCACCTAAAATGGGGTAACTGCATTGCCATATTCATGGCCAGGGCTTTTTTTCTGGGAAAAGAGGTGGTGGAACTCAGTGGGTTGCCCTCAGAGAAAATGATCACATGGCTGGTGGCTCCTCCCCCTGATCTCCAGACAGAGGGGAGTTTAGATTGCCCTCCGCGCTGCTGAGCAGCGCGGAGGGCAATCTAAACTCCCCTCTGTCTGGAGATCAGGGGCGGGGCCACCAGCCATGTGACCATTTTCAAGAGGTTCCGGAACTCTGTTCCCCCGCGTTCCCCCTGAAAAAAAGCCCTGTTCCTGGCTCTAAAGAGGGCGCTTGCCTGGTTTGTTTAGTTTCCCATTTCTATCTGAGAATGAATATGTTGAGTTTTAAAATGTTTCCCATTTATACTAATAATTCTGAGCTGTGTCTTGCTTTCACTATCCCATTAGTAAATTCTAGGAAGTGATTGCCTACTGGGGGCCTAATGAAAAATGTTCCATGAATTGTCTTTTTGCCAGCTATTCTTCAGTTATACTCTCAAGTACCCTTGGAGTATGATTTGCCAGTTGGAAGTTTCAAGAAGGGTGGAAAGTGACTTGGCTAAAGTGCACTATGAACAATGTTCTCCGTGTCTTGCAGAGAGAGGCTAGAAACTGGATCCCTTGGCTACAGTGGTACAGAAATTGCTTTCAGAGACGATCACAGTATGGATTGCTGTAGGCTTTTCATAAAGGGGGTAAATCTTGGCATAGCTAGGAAGATTGTGAGATCAACTGGCAATTGCGCCTATTATGTGGATTTAGGGGTCAGAGAAAAGCCTCGGTTCTCCATTCAGTCAGTGCAACTAATTTCAATAGATGTCATTAAACTTCTTTGTTCTCTTGCATGTTGGCTAGTATTTAATTTCATGCCTAACACCTCGGTAACAAATCTTATGACTTTTTAGTGTAAAAATATAGTTATATCATAAAATGTCTTTTCATTTTGAGTGAGCAGCAGCTCTGATTAGGTCCTGAGATATTTAGCCAAGTCAGCTCAGTAGCATCAATACAAAATACGTTTTGGGTCATCTCTTACAATAGGACTTCGGTGCATAAATTTTTGCTCCTCTCAACTTTGACTTTGCCCCCTTTATAACGTATTGGATATAATTAACTGCAAAGGAAACTTCCACTACCCACCAGCAATGAGCAAACTTTGATAAACATTCTTCTCATGGACTTTCCACTGGTATTTCAACCATTGGTAACAATACCATATTTCAGTGGGAAATTAAACAACCTCACATTGAAGTTGTTACTGTGGTGTAGATCTGGGACAAGGGGTTTTAGGGGCTCTATTTTCAGTGCAAGGGTTCAACTCTGGAGCATGCATAGCCCTAAAAGGATGGGCTTTGAGCCATATTTGGTCCTCATATCTGAGTAATGACCAGAATACATTAAGGAGCGGGGCTTGGTTTAGAAAGTAAGCGCCAATGTAGTGGTTGAATGGCACCCTGGTAAAAAGTACTTCATTCTTATTTGATTTAGCTACATAAGAGCCCTCTGAGATAAGTGGCAGTCCCTGTTTCACAGAATGGATGCTCCTTTTGAGAAGGAGTTTGAATTCAGTGTAAAGTTTGAAATGCGGCCTACCAGATCGTGCTGGCATTTGGAGAACAGTGTTCTTCCCGCTCATTGCCACACACACAGGCTGCTGAACAGCTATTTCTACACGTAAGGCAAACAACGAAGTCTGCATCAAATGCCCCATTGAGAGTTGCATTTCTCAAATATGTCAAGAGTTTCCTTGTGCCACAGGGCAAAAGCACAGAGGTCAAGAGCCAGCCTCCTCCTTGCACAAGCCTCTATGCTCTTGATGTGGCTTTCAGGAGAATTCGGCAGCACATGTTTGCAGAGGGTATAATGATTATGACTAAAATGTGACTCTTTTTGGTGCTTCCTCATGTAACCTCTGAACAGTACAGTCTACTGATATTCCCAACTGCTTCATCCTTAAATGAGAACCATATGTTGGTTTGTGTGTGGATTCCCCTGCCCTCAAATCTTCTCAGTTTAACTGTTGATTAATCTTTATCTGGATATTGTATTGTACCTTTCTGCTAAAAAACAAAATGGCTCCTAATAGAAGAAATTTTTTTTCTCTGCATAGCAACAGAGTATAACACTTCAATTTAATATATAGTACCCATAAGACCTGTTTGAAGTCATGTAGCTGTTTTCTGGATTTCTAAATTCTGTAGCCAAGGCATGGCTTGGCTCCAGTAATAATTTCTACTGATAGAAGCAATTTCCATCAGCAAACTTCTTCCAGTTTAGCTCCAAGTGCTTCCTGAACCGCTGTCCTTGGGAGACAAGGGTCTCCAAGGAACCGCGTGAGAAGGAGTTGGAGGTCTGCTGCAAAAGAGAGGAATTGCTGAAAATTGTCCATCTTTTATTTGTTGGACTCCCCTGCTAGATCTGAGCCACAAATGCCAGGTTCTTAGGGTGGTCAGTGTGATCACAGGCAGGACTGGACTTGAGGCTCAAAGTTTCTCCTTATCCGCAGGTTTTATAAATGATTCGGGCCTCGTTGGTCTGTTTGACTGTTCATTAAGATACATAAACTGAACTCCCGAGAGATCCTGGGAGGTGTCAGTTAATTGAAAATTAAGTGACTTTTGGGGAGAGATACCAACAGTTGAACTCCTATCAGAAACCATTTCTAAGGGTTATAGAGGTCTGACATGAAAGCTCACTTCATTGGAACATTCCAAAGTCTTCATAGGAATTCCCAAAATTTCTGTGACTCTGAAATTTTTTTTTAGCATGTATGTATTGTGTTGGAATAAAATGCATGCCCGTTTTCAATAACTTCTCATCTCTTTCTTCCTAGTGGATTAACACATGAGTCTCACAAAAAAGATGTTGAACAGGTCTACCTCCGCTGTTCTGAAGGATCCATCGAATGGATGTATCCCACAGGAGCACTGATAATCAACTTGCGACCTAACATTTTCCCTTCTTCTTCCAAACATTGGATTGTTTGCATAAAGCCCCTTAAAGACTCTGCAGGAGCAAATATTTATTTGGAAAAAACTGGAGAATTGAAATTGTTGTTCCAAGATGGAGACCATAGCCCCACCAGAGTGCATTGCTTCAGCTTTGAACAGGGTGGACTCTATGTTGAGGCTACCCCTCAGCAGGACATTAGTCGGAAGATTACGGGCTTCCAATATGAACTGATAAACAAGGGGACGGCATCAGATTTGCACATGGTTTATGGTAAGTTATAAGATACTGGACTATTCTGATCTCATATGCTTAATGCCCATCCAATACTTAATGTGTAGGAGGAGTCTTTTTACTTGCTTTCCAGCAGTGGAAAAGTGTAGGGACAGCAGGAAAGCTATCCTGAAGCAACAACAGGTTCTTCTCTGCTAAGGAAGTTGTACTACTTGGCAGAGGAAAGATCTCTATTTTTAAAGGTGTATTTCAACTTCTCTTGTTAGCCTTGGTACTCCTTGCCCTCACGGCAAGTCAGCGGTCATTTTGCTTGTTCTGCTGAAAATGACAGCTTTTGAGATATTTATCAGACATTCTACCAGCTTGTTGCCTTCCTCTTCTCCCTCACTCGGTGTACTGGGTAGAATTGTTATCTAGGTTCCAAATTCTGGAGGTTGACATCAGTGTGATTCAGGGCCAACCTACAAGTGACGAATGACACAGGTTGAACACTTGTCTGCTTCCCTCAAGTTTTGATGGGAAATGTAGGCAGCTTGGCAGAATGTTGGACAAGTGACAGTTGAAAAGTTCATTGGACAGCAGTCAGAGAGCCAAGCTGCAAAACCAGGATGCCTACATTTCCCATCAAAACTTGAGGAAAGTTGACAAGTGTCCAACCTGTGTCAGGCATCGCTTGTAGTTTGGCCCTGAGAAGAAGAACTATCGATTATGAGTTTAGGAGTCGGACTACATCAAATGACATACTTCTACAGAAATACTCTTTCCAAGCAACAAATGGTGTATGCCCTTATGTGAGAACTGCACACATTGGTTGTGCTGCAGGTACCCTGACTGAAAGGGCAAGCAGTGCAACAAACACTGTTAAGGGGCAATTCCCTTCCTTTCCCTATTGCTTTTGTTGTGCTTCCCCCCTCCCCCCACTACTGGTCTGCCTATTCACATGTTCCTCCTTGGGCACAATTGTGGTCTACAGTGAAATTAACCCAATGTGTATGTGATGGTCAAATTTTTTCACACATATAGACATTGGCAAACTATCTCTTTACAAAATTCTGCATCTTAATGCTGCAATTCTTCCGCTTTGAAAATTGTGTTGAACCTGCAAACTGACCAGAAGACTACTGATTTTGAGCTTACAAATAAGAGAATTCCTTTAGCATCTCGCAAGTGTGGGGCGGGAAGAGTTCATATATATTAAGACAAATCCATTGGGCAGTTTTACAGAAACAGGTTGACCTGATTACCTTTGATACATACTGTTCAGAGCCCAGATTTGGTACTCTGTGAGAACAGCTGATACTGCTTTTATCTTCTTGGGGTGTAATAGAAACTATGTTGCTTCTCAACACTGTTTCCACACTCAGTTTTGCACAAGTTTCTTCAGGGATCTGTTTTTATAATCTTAATGTTATGCATCAATACTTCATCTTTAGCAAGTGGCGATCTTCTGTTCTTCAAAGTACTTCTGGCTTTTTGCATGTCAGTTCAATGCATCTGAAGTTACAGATGTCTGTTTTTGGTGATGATGCATATGTAGTGTGTTGATCTGTTTCAGCGGCTACAGCAGCTGCAACACCTTCAGTAGCCGATAGGTGGCGCATTTGCCATTACAACTATTTATCTGAGAACAAATTGTCTAATTTCATCGCACTGGCTACAATAATGTTCTAAAGTTGGGTATCTTGGAACGTCCAATGTTTCTACAGGGATTTCACTGAAACCTATGCTACAAAGGAAATCAGTTCAATCTAAAGGAAGCTTCTTTAAGGGCAGGGTTCAACCCAAGGGTTACTTTAATTGCATATTGTGAATCAAAAGACTAGCCAAATATACTGTATATAACGTTGCCTGGTTCTTAACTATAAAAACTTCAAGTTGCAAACAAGAGGCAAGTTTTTATATTTTGCAAACCAGATTTGAACTTTTCCCTTGTCAAGGCATGATTCAGTTTTCTAGAGCTGCACAGATCGCCTTGAAAATATCCCTATGATTTGGTGGAATTAGCTGTGACCCTGTGGTTTTTGGCTCTAGAGGTTTGGTTTCAGGCATATAACAATAGATCCATAGCTTGCAAAACAGAATGAAAATGAACTGCATTTGAGGATCTCAGATGAGGAAAGTAAAGCATATTGAAAAGCCATTATAATTTTGGGTATACCGTCTCATACGTATAAAGAAGTCTTGAATTAATCTTAACCTGAGACATGTGACATGCCTTTTTTTCCTTTCAGTATTTAGCCTACTCAAGAATAGGACCAAAAGGGGGGTGAAGCCTTGATAACCCAGCTTGCTGTTTGTTAGTCTAACCTTTTCTTGTCGTCATGTTCTCATCAACAAAATGAATGCTTGCATGTTTTCTTATACCCCTGGTGACATTATTGAAGCCTAGCTTTGTTTTTTTCTGCTCCTTCCTTAATCCAGCTGTGATCAAAGCTTTACCAGTCATCTCATTAATACTTTTAACGACCTGTTCTGCCCCCCAGAATCATGACACTGCACAGTGCATCAGCATATTAGCCGTGCTTGGCAGAGTGACAGGGTTTTAATTAGTAGATCCAGCGTTTTTATTAGTTTTTATACTCCTCCTTTCCCACTCAATCTGGGCATTGCAAATAAAGCCATGAGAAATAAGTTCCCAAGCAAGTTTCTCGGAGCCATGAAAGAACATTGTCCTGTAAACCCAAGTCTCTAAATCTATTGGGTTGGCCATTTTCCCCCCCTCCTTGGCAATGCATCGGCCAGCGCTGCAGATCTATTGTTCTGCATTATTGAAGTTGGGAGTGCTAGAAAGGGAGCTACAGCAAGAGGCATGCTGGGAATCAAAATTTATGGTCAGAACCAGGGCTTTTTTTCTGGGAAAAGAGGTGGCGGAACTCAGTGGGTTGCCCTCGGAGAAAATGGTCAAGTGGCTGGTGGCCCCGCCCCCTGATCTCCAGACAGAGGGCAATCTCAACTCCCCTCTGTCTGGAGATCAGGGGGCGGGGCCACCAGCCACGTGACCATTTTCAAGAGGTTCCGGAACTCTGTTCCACCACGTTCCTGCTGAAAAAAAGCCCTGGTCAGAACGATAGTAGCTTCACTTCAAGAACGACTATAGGACAGACTTGCTGTCATGGCACATGAAGCTGCCTGATACAGAGTCAGACACTTAGTCAGTATTGCCTACTCTGACTGGCAGAGGCTCTCCATGGTTTCAGACAGGGGTCTTAAACATCACATTCCTGATCCTTTAAATTGGAAATGCCAAGGTTTGTTTCTTCTACATGCAAAGCAGTTGCACTGTCATTGAGCTGCAGTCTCTCTGCTGAAGTTTGAGCACTTCATGAAAATACCTTCTTGTAATTGTTCACAGCAAGCGTCATTTATTCCCAGAGCAAGATCCAGGTCCAATGGCACCTTAAAGACCCAACTAGATTTGTCACTTAGGTATTATATCAAGTCTTTTGCATTTGGTAAGAAAAGTGTTATCAGCCTGTACCTGTGCAAGTTGTTTTTGTTTTTTTTTGGTAATGTTGATGGATTTTCCGTTGCAGGCAGCTGAATGTGGTGCCTTCAGTGAAGATAGTTTCAGGCGGGTAGCTATGTCGGTCTGCAGTCAAAGAGCAAGATCTAGGTGCTATTGGACCCACCTGAAACTGTTTATTCCCAGAGTAAATGTACCTGTCTTAGTAGTTTGCTATATTGCTTGAGTGAGTTTAAGATAGCATTTTATGAAAAAAGTTTTCCAACATTGGATCGCTATCACTGGAGATGCCTTGAAGGTTTGCATATCTCAATAGTAGCTACTGTGAGGTGCATTGATGGAAACATCTGGTTCACTGATGAACGCAAGCTAAGGCTGACGTTATATAAGAAGGAAGGAGAAATGCAGTACATGATCAGAAATTATATATGTGGGTAGGTAAGGTAAAGGTAGTCGCCTGTGCAAGTACCGAGTCATTACTGACCCATGGGGGGACGTCGCATCACGACGTTTTCTTGGCAGACTTTTTACGGGGTGGTTGCCATTGCCTTCCCCAGTCATCTACACTTTACCCCCAGGAAACTGGGTACTCATTTTACCGACCTCAGAAGGATGGAAGGCTGAGTCAACCTTGAGCCGAGTACCTGAACCTGGCTTCTGCCAGAATCAAACTCAGGTCATGAGCAGAGCTTGGGCTGCAGTACTGCAGCTTACCACTCTGCGCCACATGGCTCTGTATATATGTGGGTGTTTGTGGGTATAAACATGGAAAGAAGCAGAGGCTCTGGCTTTCTACATGTATCTTCACCTTTTGTAAGTATGAAACTACAAAGGGTTGCACTAGAATTGACTTTGAAAGCAGTATTTACAGAGAGAGCCTTAGACCTCCTGTTATCAGAAGGTAGATGCTTCCTCATGCTGTGGTTACTGTAGGATGCCCACTGCAGCTTGTCACCCACAGGATATCAGGGCAGGTCACAAATAACACAGGGCAGCCGCTGAAACAGCATCCCTATGTCAAAGTACTTTCCTTCACCCTGCTACCTCCTCTACCCCAGTTTGTCTCCTCTCTCAATGTCCTATATAAATGTGCAGTTCCATACTTTTATTCCATGAAAAACATGCCATAAAGAAATCAGGAGAGGAGATAAATTGTACTAGATGTTACAGAAGAAAGGAGGACTGGTTATGGGGCAACTTCTTGAATCTAGCATGCAACAATTGCACTTTCTAACTTGGGCCTTTTCTGGAAAAAAAACTTCTTCAAAATCTTGAGCAAAATCTCAAGAAAACAACTCTTTCAGTGATAGTTCCATCAACTGTTTAGAAATCGCTCCCCTTCCTTAATCTCTCTCTCTCTCTCTCTCTCTCTTCCTCTCCCTCCCTCTGGTCTAATCTGAAATGGGAATTTCTATTGAGCAATTGTAAGTTAACAAACAGGTTTTTTTTTGAGGGGGTGAAGCATACCACAAGCTCATAACTGCTACACAAGAAACACGCTGCTGACTGGAGTGGGTTTTTTTTAGTGGAAGGAAAGTTGGGGTCTCTCACTGAGCTTGAACAATCTCTCTTTGCAGCTGTTCAGCCAGGATTCCAATCCTCTTATTCATGTTGAAAAGCACTTTACTTCGTGAGAGATCCTTCCACGTATTGAAAGTGCTTTAACTCCTAGGTCTAGGTTTTCATTGCAGAATTGCTTCCCTGTGTCTTAGCCAAGATCTGCAAACTTAATTTACTGGAATTCAGAAATATAAGCCCCTGTTACCTTCAGGGGTTGCTGTGTATTAAGCAAGTCAAACTTTAACAAACGTTTCTTTTTATCTTGATGAGATCTGTTCACTGTAAGGCAGGTTCTGCTGGTTTATGGGTTTCCTACATTTTAATGTCCGGTAGCAAGCTGAAAACACTTTTATAAAGGCTTGCATTCAAACATTGATTGAGTTAAGTAAGAACAATATCCAGCCTTTTCCCTTAAGTTGATTTAAGTTCTTTTGAGGAATGCTTCCTCTGGAAAGCATTTTCTCTGTGGTTCAAGGGTGAATGTGTCAAGGAAAAAAGGCTAAAAGTCCATTCACATAATCCTCCCCTCCCACACTATCTGCATACGGTGACCCTGGGGAAGAGTTTGGAGCTTTGGTGTGTATTCGGGGTACACTTCTTAGCGGGGCCTGGAGAACACTGAATTACAGCTGATATCCAAACTACAGAGATCATTTCCCCTGGAAAAAATGGCAGCTTTGGAGGGTGGTCTCCAATGCATTACTTCCCTGCTGAGGCCCCTCACCAGCTTCACTCTCTCCAGGTAGCACCCGATACCTCCGGGAATTTCTTGAGCTGGAGGTGGCAACCTTAGTGTGCGTTGCCATGTGGTGAATGTATCAAGATGTCTGAACTGGAAGATGCTGCTGCAGCTATTTAAATGCAGGATCCCGGTGACTCCATGAGCCAAACCTGGCTTCCAAGTGAGTCATGAATTGAAGGTCTAGGATATCTGTGCTCAGATAATCATGCCAGCTCAGTGCAGATGTAATATTGCCCATCTCTTATCCGTGATGCACTGATGCAGACAGAACGCTGCACTACAAGCTGTGCTTACAAAAGAAAGGGAGCAATTTGCACAGGACGAAGTGGAAACACGCCTGAGTCCAGACTTTTAGCTGTGATCTACAGTAGATAGTATTAAATCTGCCACTGGTTAAGTATCTTCTAGTTGAGATACACTGGCTGATTCCGCACACGTTGGATAATGTACTTTCAATGCACTTTATCAATCGTTTGAGGTGGATTTTTTGTTCCGCACACAAAGAAATCCATTCCAAATGATCTATAAAGAGGATTGGAAGTGCAATATCCAACGTGTGCGGAATTACCGACTATATTCTAAGCAGGGAGTGGGCACATTCATTTGTTAGAGTACGCTTTCCTAAGTGGGATTCTTTTTGGGGGTTAAAGTCTGGGTTTTTTTTTGGGGGGGGGGGTTAACGTCTGAAGAGGTTGTAGATGGTCTTCAAGTTCCTTCATGCCTCGACAATTGTCAGTTGATATGCTTGATTTTTTCCCCTTTCTTGCTAGATGCTGTTTCTCTTTCATAATGTCAAGTATACAGCCGAACCTTGTTTTATTATTCATCCCTTGCCCATTCTCTTGGACTTTAATTTTGTTGGCAGGAGAGGAAAGGGCGGAAGGATGTGTGAGCAAATAGTCAATTGCTATAGCTTATTTGAAGCTGCACAGGCCTCTGGAACCTGCTTTACAGAGTTTTGCCTGCCAAAAGACACATAATGACCTTTTCACAGAAAAAAAAAACGATATTTTTCAGAGCCAAAGCAAGGTTACACCCAAAAGTAGTGGTTGGAAGAAGAAAACTTGCCCTCCCCAATAGGATGCATCCCATTCCATAGATGCAAAACAGGTTATTAAAATTAATAAATGGATGCTTTCTTTTCCTAATCCCTCACACATGCATATATCTTTCTAAATAGTTGACTCTGCTAGTACACAGGATAAAGTGGTACAGATTAAGCGCTGAAATGGAAATCTAACCCTCTACTTCTTGCATAAGTATCCCAGTAAATTCTGAGTCAGCGAGCCTTGGCTTTGCCTTATCTAATCATTACTGTGTTTTCTTGACTGGGTGGGTGAGACATGTGCTCATTTCATTTGGAAAGGAGAATTTAAGATGATGTGAACTAGTTGGAATATGAGGCCCCTGGGCAGTAGGCATTTAGAATAATGGATTGTAGGGTATCTTGAGAAAGAAACTACCCTTAAAAGAAGGTGGGGGGGGGGGCTCTGTATGCCCTTGTTATGAAAAAACAAAACACTTCTAATGCAAAATTACTTATCCATTTTGGAGCATCACAGTGGTGAAGTGTTTTAATATAACCGGCATACTATAGCATATGCTTTTGTAGGGACTAACTTGTTACACTGGATAGATTGGATGGGCTGGATTAAATTAGAGGATAAAATAAAATTAACAAAGTTAGAGAGGTGCAAAAATAAATCCTGGTATTTGGAACAGTCAGATGAATGCAGTTTTTTGTTGTTTGAGCAGAATTACATAAATATAATCCAAGGCCTAAAAACAGAGCTGGAGGAATGCTCTTAAAGTCTAAAGAGGCATGGCCCACAAAACAGTTGCCTAGCAGGTTGGCTTATTGTTTCTAGTCTGGTTTACAAAAAGCTTCAGCATCCATTTTGCTTTAGAAAGTGTCAGAAGTGATGATAGAATTGTAATACTAAAAGCATAGTTGGAGGAGGGCAGATAGGGTTGCCAGTCTCCAGGTGGTGGCTGGAGATCTAGAATTACAGTTGCTCTGCAGGCCGTAGAGATCAGTTCCCCTAGAGAAAATGGCTGGACTCTATGGGATTATACTCTGCTGAAGTCCCTCCCCTCCCCAAACTCTGCCCCTCTCCAGGTGCCACGCCTCAAATCTCCAGGAATTTCCCAACCTGGAGCTGGCAACCCTAGGGGCATGTGTATGTTGAAGACATGCCCTCCTTTGCTGTTGGTATGGTGGAAGCCAGAGATGAAAAAGGTATTATCCAGATTATGGCACTCTGGCAGGTTTCATTATAGCTTTAAACTCTTTGCATGCTAATTTGTTCAGACTGCAGCTAACTTCAGGTTATCAGAAATATTTTCTGTAGGTAAGAGGATCCGGGACACTATCCTATACAATTCATACAATGCGGATTTGGACTTTTTGGGCAACAAAATTAAGATATTGAAAGACGTCCCATTTCTAGTTCGGAAAAGACGTTTTAAGTATAAAAAGTTCGCAGCTCTTCTGAGAGAACGTGGAATAAAGTACAAATGGTTATTCCCGGAAGGAATCTGGTTCAGCCATAAAGATCAAGCCTTTAAGATATTATCAGAAGATCAACTAAGGGATTTTGAGGACAGGAACCCAGAATTCCAGTGCACCAAGCAAGACGAAAAGGAGAAGTCTGAGGGGGAGGGGGAGGAGACGAGCACTGCGGCTGCAGTTGCTCAGAGAGAACTGCGTCCGGGACCCAGGAGGGGAAGAAAAATTTAACTTGAAATTAAATTGTAATTTGCATTTAGTAAGGTCAACCACTCCATCAATATAATATAAAGCTTTAACTTTTGAATAATGGCAGTATGAAGGGAAAACATTTTGTGTAGTATAGTTGTTACATGTTGTAGTTGTTGTGGTATTTTTCCCTTTTTCCCCTTGATCCCTGTCTTCCCTTTGTATTGTTAGTTAATGTAGTTAATAAAAAATAAAAAATGTTAAAAAAAAAGAAATATTTTCTGTAGGGTGGAATCAGAATTAGAACAAACAATTTTGCAGGAGACAATGGGATAACCCTTCAAAAATGCCATGAATATGTTTACAACTATTTTGCAGAGCTGTGAATTCTAATGAAATGGGAGCACATGGCACAGTAGCTGAGTTAAGGTCGTCTTGGGAAGGTCCATTGTTGCTATCTCCGATATGTATATCACATTTCTTCAGTCATTCAACTGGATCCCCAAGCCGCCCCATACAGACCTAGAACGCACCTAGCACATCATTCCTGTAGTAACCTTGAAGATACGGTTTCTTGAAGAAAGCCTGGTAGCGGTGGGCCTTGTTTTCACTCATGGGCTCTCCTGAGAAGTTACCAGGACTTTGCCAAGAATGTAACAGATCACAAGCAGTTGTCAAGAAACGTGCCTGACAGTTTGAATCTTGTTAAAGAGAAACAAATGGGCTCTTAAGTGTTTCTTCAGAAGTGTGCTTCATGGCTGGTTCTGCTAAACTTAAACAGGACTACCAGTGTTAAGTCAAAGGAGATGCTCTGTGTAACTGAAGTCTGTTTAAACATATCCAGTGCATTTGGGGGAGTTATTCAGCAGTTTTATCAAAGTACACAGTCAGTGTTCAGTTTAGTTCTTTGACCCATATTTCTGGAACTATCTCTGCCGCAGAATATATTGTGTAATAAAGAAATCCATGTAATTTTGCTTAGTTTTCAAATATTTTGGATCATTTTGATAGCCTTTCATCAGAGCGTGGGTTGTTTGTACTCACCATGTATACAGGCCTAGCTATCTCTAAATAAAAAAACGATAAAATAAATAAAAATCAGTTTGGAAATGGCTATATAAGGTGTAATATTCAATGGTTGTTTTTCTTCAAATCTGCTCCAAGTAAAGCCTAATCCATATTTATGAATCAGGCAAAAAAAAAATAGTCAAACTCTTTTGAGGCTGTGAAGAAATCCAATTAATTACTCATTTCATACATGATTCTAAATTGAATACCCCTCTAGTGATTTGAGTATCAAACTAGGAGTGAGGTTCATATTTCTACTCATTGAGGAAGTGTGGGGTGGTGATGGCATAACAGAGCACTCACATTCTTGGGTTTTGTTGTGAGGATAAAATGGGGTTGTGGGTAGAGGAGAATAGGGTGAGGATAAAATGGGGTGTGGGTGGAGGACAACAGGGTAACAGTACTTGTTCCACTGAGCTCCTGAGAGAAAGGATAGGACAAAGGGGAGAGATCTGCCATCTAGTCTTAGGTATACACGATCTGTTAAAACAAATGGGAACTACTCATATCACTTCTGTGGGGCTTGCAGGAGAAAACTTGGATTGTGCCTTTGGTCAGCAAGTATCATTCATGTACTTACTCCAGTTTTCCTTGATTACAATTCCAGCTGTTGCAATAAACTGTTGAAGATTAAGGGGGAGAAGCTGAAACAAACCCAAAATCTATGCCTTCTCACACCTTTGCCCACTTTTAGAAACAGAGCCAATAAAGGCTTGCTTAGGATATTTTAAAGGCTCCCTTAATCTTTGATCTTCTTTCACTAATTTACTTTCCAAGTTTAGCTTTAACCAGCTTCTTGTCATCTAATTCAATTCCACTCTGATCTGGATTCCACGTGGGGTTGTGACACTTTCCTGGCAGCTTTCCAACTCGGGTTAATATACACCAGCTCTTAGTTTTTATTGTCCTGATACCAGAGGGCAAGGGAAAGTTATTCTTGTGCTAGAGCAGAATGCCAGATAAGAACTTAACAAGTTTCACAAGTATGAAGGGTTAGTTTGAGCTGAGCTGCTGTCTTATAACAGCGGGATGGTGGTTGGTTATTATTACATCTGGTTGAACTGAACAAAATCACTGTTTGCTCTTTCTGTCAAAAGTGAGTCTCGTGTAGATGTTCCCAACTTCTTAAGTGGAAGTAGACCTAGGCAGTAAGCTGTGGCCTGAACTATTGGAATGCTCACCCCATAACTAGGGGCAGGGGAGAGAAAGTTGTTTAGGGTGTTTCCAGCCCTTCATGTCATTACTTTGGAATAACAGTTCATACACTGCTTAAGTGACAACCAATAAGACCTTATCGTAAAACTCTTTCCTGTATTTAGTGGTTGAATACAGGCACAATGGTGGGAAGAGAGGTAACAAACCCACAGAGAACCAGTTTCATTTTCTTGCTTTTTCCTCTCTAGTCTATCACCCACCCCAAATTGAGATGCTATAGGCTGTTGGTTCCCACACTTTTTGCGATTTACTTTGTATGGTAAACCACTTTTAAAAACAAATCAATAAAATGCAAAAGCATAGGATCCATTTTCACGGTCTTCGCAACCCGCTTTGGTTTGGGACCCACAGGATGGCCAAAGTGGAAGGCAGGCAGAGCATGACCAATATCTAATGGACCACATAATACCTTGGTTGTTGCCCCCCCCCTGCATGCACGCCCCTCCCCCCAACATATGATTAGGTTGAATTGAGTCTGACCCAGCAGGGCATTGTTTATGGCTTAAGAGTGTATATCGAAGACCATTTAACACAATTAGTTAAGCCTTTTGCTATTAAGGTAGAATACACACTGAAAAGAGATGGATGATTTAAAAACATATTGCTAGACTGTGGGAATTCTAGTGAGCAAATATGTGGGCTACAGCAGACTGAGGTTAGACAACATCATTAGACTAATGACAACATCATTTGACACATCAGGTTGGATGCAGTCCTTCAGATGCATATTGCAGCCTTTGTTGGTGGGATCAACACATTGCTGGATGTTTTTGCAGTAGTAGTAATCACTCACCTCTTGCATTGTCCGATCTGGATGATGTAGGGATCCAGCCTTACAGTGCTTGATCAGCCACCTGTTTTTGCAGGTCTGAATCTGGTAGCGAAATGGGGTGACTTACCAAGGCTTGATGAACTGTATTTAATTGGATAAGCTACAAGTTGTGCAGGGACAGCACAGAAGGTCTCTTCTGCTTTTATCAAGGCATGCACATAAATTACATGGAGAGATGCCAGGGAGGAACTCTTCTTCCCTAATGACTGCTTGCATTGCTTCACAAGATACGGTGAGAATCTTGGGTTTCAGTGTTCCAAACAGGGTTTTATACTTTCCTACAAGTCTATTTGAAGAGCCCCATGGCGCAGAGTGGTAAGCTGCAGTACTGCAGCCCAAGCTGTGCTCACGACCTGAGTTCGGTCCTGGCGGGAGCCGGGTTCAGGTAGCCGGCTCAGGGTTGACTCAGCCTTCTATCCTTCCGAGGTTGGTAAAATGAGTACCCAGTTTCCTGGGGATAACGTGTAGATGACTGGGGATGGCAAAGTGCCCTGTAACAAAAGTCTGCCAAGAAAACATTTGATGCGACATTCCCCCATGGGTCAGTAATGACTCGGTGCTTGCATGGGGGACTACCTTTACCTCTACAAGTCTATTGGACTTTGCTCTAATTTAATCTTTGGAGCAATTTTAGAGCCATCAAAAACTGACAAGTATTCAGTATACAGTAATAAAGTATGAAATTCATTTTTCACTTTTGTACCCCTTTAAGAAGGCTGGCATACACAAAGCTATCCCACTGAATACTTCGTAGCAGATCTGTGAAGTAGTTTGGGTTGAGAGACCTGCTGGCCGTCTCCAAGCTAAGGCAGCGTTGGTGTTGAAGCCAGCTGTTTCTAGTCCAAGTTCTACACCAGATGCTGCACCACTTTCTTTCTAGGAAGAGGTACTACTCCCCTCCCTCCGTTTTCTTGGCTTGGACCAAGTTCCTACATATGGAAGTCTTGACCGAAATTTCTTAAAGGCTATTTAACTGTAAATGAAATACCATAGTCCCGGCAGGCAAAGTCTGAGGATGCTGAGATTGTTTTATATGGTAAATATTTAAAAGGAGAGGAATGCTTGTTTTCTTTGCCTTTTCTTTTTATGACAATAAGCCATAAGACTTAAAAAGAAATGTAATTTGAGATTAATATATTTTTTTTAATCTAAAGGAACCATTGAGAGCACTCAAGCCTTGTTTATAATGTTTTCTTTGGGGCCCAAGTTATAGCAGCAAACTCCAGGATCCCGGCAGTAAAATCTTGTTTTCTTCAGGTGTAAGTAGCTCTGATTTTGAGTGGAGTTATGTCAGAATCCAGTTGGACATCCAGCATATTCACTCTTTAAATTTGGTTTTTTAGTATTTCAGATCTGAGCTCCTCAGTGACTCAGGCCTTTATAATACACTTGTCCTTTAAACTATAGAACTTGCTGATGTGTTCAGCTGAAATTGAGGACTAGGGGAGGTTCAGTGATGGAAGACTCACCTCTGTCATAAACTCATGGAACGAGGGCGTCTTCCTGATGCGATTTCTGATGTCATCACGCCATGAGAACGGAATTGTGGTGCGATGACATCACACCAGGAAAATGCCCTAGTTCTGTGAGTTTAGTGCTATGCCAGGATGTGTGGAAACAACCCTCTGCTTGGAAGCAAAGAAGTGTAGTTAATCGCTTCTCGGCCTTTTGGCTAAGATGGAGTGTAGTCAATCTGTTCTCTGAAAGCATCGAGAGAAGTAGGATAAGTAGACCCTTATCCCCTCCTCAAATACTTCTGGGTCAGAAGTGGAGGGGGGGATATGTATATGAGAAATGGTGTGATGTAGTGGTTAAGTGTGTTGGAATAGAATTTGGGAGACCCAGGTTTGATCCTCCACTCTACCATGGAAACTTGCCAGTCACACACTCAGGCCTAACCTGTCTCACAAGGTGGTTGCAAAGATAAAGTGTAGGGGGAGGAAAGTGATGGAAGATACTTTGGCTCCCCATTGAAGAGAAGGGCAGGGAATTAATAAAGTAAATAAGTAAAACAGGGAGGGGGCTGCCCTCCACCCATGGTTCCTCCCATGCCTCCCAAACACCCTCCCTCTTTTGCCCCTCTCAGTTCCAAACACACTTCCCCCATTTGTTGGGCTGGCCCAGGTTTCCACACCTTGCCACAGTGCTGCATGGGGCTGGCATGTGTTATCTCACTGCAGTATGCCTGGCCCTAGCTGGATTATGTACCATGGTGTCTGGCAAGGGAGAGAAAGGGCCAGTGTGTTTTCTGCACATCCGCAGAAAATGCTTTTTTGGGAGGTTTTGTTTAATGGTGGTTTTTTTCACTCCCTCAATGTACTTTTCTTAGTTTTCAGGTTTTTCTGCTAACCTGGGGGGGAGTGCCCCAAGTTTGCAGAATCATCTAGTTTGTTCTGAAGTGGTTCTGATTCTTGGATTTAAGTATCCGCATGCACTGGGGCCATGTCAGAATTAGTTACACGATATCCCACACATTTTTGCAATATTTTTACAGAATGGATAGCTTGCTAGAGGGTGGATATATATATATATTTCTCACCTTTTGGCTGTCACCTTTTATTTTACATTTTTAAAAATGTTTTGATGCTTGCTGCCTTGAGAACTTTATTTGGATGGAAAGGTAGCATAAAAATGTTTTAAATTAAAAAAATTTAAAAAACGTGTGCAGGAGGGGAAAGCATGGAGAAAGTGACTGAAAGAAAAACTACTGCATCTGTTTTGAAACAGATGTATTTAGTTTACCAATAGTATGACAGTGTTATCCTAAGCAGAGTTGCACCTTTCTAAGCTCATTAATTTCAGTGGGCTGAAAAGAGTGTAACTTAGTTTAGGACTACACTGCATATTTCTAGGACACGCTATATAACTTGCTTAACTGTAGCTGTTTTCAGTGCATTGACTTCTGACCCAAGATAGTGTTTGAGAACTTTTCTTTTGCTCCCCTTTCAAGTTTTCTTCCCATTTGTTTCCGTTCGCTAGATACGTTAGAACATGGCTGTTATGCTAGCAATGGCCTCATTAGTTAGTAGCTTGTGTTCCCCCCTTCTCTGAAGAGTTTTTACCCTTAGAACTGAGAATTTCTTATACTGCTCCAGCAGGCAGTACATAAACATTCAGTATCTTTTGGACAGAGGCTTCAGCGTCCCATCACTGTTTCTGGTGCTCCTTTCTCTATTGGCCCAGGGGCTTAAGCACCGCAGTTCTAGTAGCTGTGTTTTTCTATGATACTTCGATGCTTCCACAACTAGAAAGCCTTCCATCATATTCCATATATGTGAGGGGAGGGGTATTGCGGACAAGTATAACACATTCATGACTGTCACAAACAGAGGTTGTTTTTGACATCTGAATGCAATCAGTAAGTATTTCAGTGGTTATAGGAATTAATTAATTTGATATTTTTTATTCATTTGATATTTTTTATTCATCCAAATATTTATAACTCCTTGCCAGGGTCAAGATGTTGAATTGGTTTAGGAAATATCTGAGCTGCAAATAGGTAGTTTGGTTTAAATGAATGATTTTCTGTTGGAAATAGTAATTTGGCAATTAACTAACTTTTATTGTATGCTTTTAGCCTGAAAGGCTCCAGATACAAATTCTAGGATTAAGTTTTTCATTGTATTTATAAATCATCATCTTGCCATTACAATTTCCAAGACTGTTTACAATATTCATAAAGGTATCAATAAAACAAACACAAAATACCTTCCCTTATAAAACAATACAAAATATTAAAAACATTAAATTCCATGATGTGAAAGTTGGACAAGTGAAGAAAGCTGACAGGAAGAAAGTTGATTTATTCGAAATGTGGTATTGGATGAGAGAATATTATGGATACTGTGGGCGGCCAAAAAGACAAATATGGGTTCTAAATCAAGTCAAGCCTGAATTCTCCCTAGAAACTAAAATGACAAAACTGAGGCTATCTTTATTTGGTCACTTCATGAGAAGATAAAACTCATTGGAAAAGGCAATAATATCAGTAAAAGTGGAAGGCAGTAAGTAGGAAAAGAGGAAGATCGAAAGTGATATGGCTTGATTAAATTAATGAGGTCACAGTCTCCCGTTTGTGAGATCTGAGTAAGGTGGTTAATGATAGGATGTTTTGGAAGTTAATTCATAGGGTCACCATAAGTCAGAAGTGACTTGATTTCACACATGCACACACATGCACGAAGCATAAAGCCAGTAAAAGATAATGCATTAAAACAAAACCAGTATGGCCAATTGAAATATTAAAAACAATCGACCAGATGCCTGAGAAAAACATTTCCCCTGTTTTTAGCATCAGAACCACCCTAAGAGCGTGTGTTCTCTTATTTTTGATTACAAGGACTGATTTTGTTTTTTGCAGTTGTGGTTTTTTGGCCCTTGAATACACCCTACCTAAAACAACTCCCAGATGTTCACAGTTCTCCACATAACGTTTTCATTCCAGTCAGATTTGATCATAATTGTTTTCAACCTTGGGGAAAATTGGACTTTCTGAACCCATATGTAATTACAGGAGAACAACTAGTGTTGGGATAGGTTTCCTTCCATAATGAATATAATCATGTCCTGACCACTGGTATCCAAACAGCTGCCAATAGTCCAACAGTTTTGCCTTTGTCTAGATTTGGTCAAAAATAGTGTTGATTTTACAGATATATATTTGTTAAAATCATGTATCTTGGTAATGAAACATATGTTACATTGATTTTATTAGGGATTACATGTATATAACCAGGAGCAGAATCCCTGTCAACTTCTTAAAAGCAAATGTTACAATTTTAGGAACATGAAAAATGCATCATTTCAGGCTTCCAGTAAGACTTTTCTTGACTGATATCCTCAATTTACACGGCTTTGCCTTATAATATTTAAAATCATTAAAAAGGCTTTTTACTCAGATAGGAGGGCTGTATTGTAGGGAGGGGGTCTCAGATGCTTCGCTAATGAGTTAGGGACCATAGACTTCACCACTATGTTGCCTTACATATTATCTATTGCTTTTAATACGTACTCCTATATACTACCTGTGCTTCATGTAGTCTAATGTCAGTCCTAGAATTATGTTCTGTTTCAGCATTTCTTCGACTCTGTACTGGATCCTTGCTAATGCTATGTCTTTGTAAAATTGTATTTGAGGTAAATAAATACAAGTTTACAAAGACATAGCATTAGCAATTCCAAGGAAATGTCCTTGATACAGGATGGAAATGTCCTTGATACTGATTGTACTAATCTCACACTATGTAATCCGCCTAGGGTTGCCAGCCTCCAGGAAGTGGCTGGAGATCTCCCAGAATTACAACTGGTCTCCAGGCCACAGAGATCAGTTCATCTGGAGAAAATGGCTACTTTGGGGGGTGGACTCTATGGGATTATGCTGTGCCAAGGTCCTTTCCCTCCCCAAACCCCACTTTCTCCAGGTTTCCCCAGGTTTCACCCTTCAGATCTCCAGGAATTTCCCAACTTGGAGCTGGCAACCCTAAATCTGCCTTGAGTCTCAGTGAGAAAGGTGGACTATAAATGACATAAATAAATAACATAATCATCATTATGAAATTAAATAGTTCATTCTGTTCTCTAGATTGTCTTTTCTCCCCTTAGCTATGTGATTGTGGAATAGATAGATTCCTGGAGGATGAAATTAAAATGTTGGTGGTCCTAAGGAAGTGAAACTTTAAGCTTGGTATGGAAGTGAAATCCAGTATTGGCCCTTTTTGCACGTATGGTTTAAACCGCCATTTATGAGCATTCAGCGCGATTGCAATGGTTTCGGCACGGCATCCCCACGTTCCGCACTGTTGGAGGCAGTTTCAGTTTGGCTTCTTGTTTTTCTTTTTTTAGATGGGCTTTGAAGCCTCAGTGCTGTTTCAGGCTTTTGGGGGTTTGCAATTCACATCACACTCCCCCCCCCCCAACTTTGAGCAGGTGTAGTAACGTTGCAGTGTTGGAACCCACTGATCAAAATGGCGGAGAAGGAGTTCAGAGAGCTGAGGAGGGTGGGAGTGGTTATTCCTGTGTTATTCAACCTCTACATAAAGCCTTTAGGAGAACTCATTTGCAGCTATAGAGTTGGATGTCACCAATATGCAGGTGATACCCAACTCTATGGCTGTTTCCACATGCTGTTAAAGCGATAGGCTACTTACTGAATGCTGGCGGTTTTTTCCACAGATGCCTCCGATTTCAAAGCGGAAGCAGGCAGTTTGGCTTTCGTTTGTTCAGCGTCCTTTCCCCGGCACAGGAAAGAGAGGGAAATCCCGTTCTCACAAAAGACGCTGAACAAACGAAAGTGAAACTGCCTGCTTCCACTTTGAAAATGGAGGCATCTGGAATCTGTGAAAAAACCCACCAGCATTCAGTAAGTAGCCCGTCACTTTAACAGCATGTGGAAACGGCCTATAACTCGCTATCCACAGGCAATGTCTTCATAAACTTGTATTTATTCACCCTATGGCATTGTTTATAGCATTGTTTATGTCTTTGATATTGACTGTACTAATCTCACACTGTGTAATCCACATTGAGTCTCAGTGAAAAAGGTGGACTATAAATTACATAAATAAATAAACAAGTCAGATTGTATTATGGGTTATCAAATATACTTTTAGCATAATATGATATAGTTGATTACTCTTGGGTAGTACCTAATTGCTCATAGGAAAGGAAAGCAAATATGAGAAGAAGCCCATGCAGTTTTTTTGAGTATTTGCGTTTTTGTGGTCATAGATCCAGAGGAGTTAGCTGTGTTAGTTTGTAGTTGCAAAATAGTAAAGAGTCCAGTAGCACCTTTAAGACTAACCAACTTTATTGTAGCATAAGCTTTTGAGAACCACAGCTCTCTTCGTCAGAAGGAGCAGCTGAAGGAAAGACATGTTCAGGGAGTTTATTGGCTAACACTAATGGTAGATGGCACTTATTGCCAGCTTCCTCAGAAACAACAGAAACGTGGAGGCAAATGACTAAAGGCAGCTGGGCCTGCACAGTAATTTCATGAGGCAGTGTAAAAGTACCCCCTCCCCGCTCCCTGCTGGCTATAGAGAATTAAACAGAAGTCTTTCAGATGCACTGCGTGGCGGGTGGGGGTCAAGGGGTGGTAAGTGGGGGTAAGGGCTGCCTGGGGTTACTTCAGGTCATGACACCCCATCAAAGGAATTCCCAGTTGATTTGGCAGCAAGCATTGCACAAAGCCTGCATTATGCCATGGTCTCTTTAGCAGAGCTAGCATCCGGGTTTTGGAAATGCAGCGAAATTGCTTTCCCTTCTCTTGTTGATTAGATTATTGTGGAGTGTGTGCAAATCTTTCTCATTTTTAGTCCTGAGCATGGGGAGTATCTCACCTGTTGCCCCAAACAGAAGATGCCATTCTAAAGATGAAGTGGAATTTGAAAATTTTGTGCAGCATTGTGAGAACTGGGGCTTCTGAAAGATATGGCAGATCAGTTCATAGAAAAGGAATCTCAGTTAATCTTAATTGTAAGAGACAACTTTCCATGCCAAGATTAGAAAATCAATATAAAAGTGCAGAAATGTATTCTTCATAGGATTTCCCCCCTTTCTCCTGAGGACTTAAGCACAAAGAACCATGTTTTTGCCAGTATGAACATTTTTGGATTTAGAGTAGAACATTTCAGGAATTCTATGTTTGGTTTCCTTTTCTCCCCCATACAAATCACACCGGCATGTTGTTGGCTTTCATACAATATCTTAAAGGTAGGAGAAATTTTTTTCTTACATTTTTGCTATCTTGCCATACGCAGTTTTAATGATGGAATTGAATTTGCACTGTACTGTGCATCAAAGTTCTGCTGAAAACCAAGGACACCAAGATATTACCGAAGTAACTTGCACATCAATTTCCCCGTCCAGCACAGCGTAGGAGCTACTTCTTCACGGATCACCCCCATAGTGATGCACCTTGCACTCTAACAAGAGACGCTGTTTGCCAAGTACATAAGTTCTTCATGTGTGTTGCTTTAGACATTGCACCAGAAACACACGAGAAGATGTACAGATCACCCATGTATTTTTTCAGTGTCCAAACCACTCATTGTCAAGGTGTTGAAGACCCCATAGAGCAATTTTTGTGTCCCCAGATGCTAAGAATGCATGGATTTACAGTGCTTGCTTTCCCTAGCATGCCAATCAAGAAAACAGCATTGTATTATAGAGGGGCAAGTTCTCCACTCAGGTTTCTTTTCCTCTTGAAAGTCATGTTGCATTTTCTTGTAATCCTATTAAACCAAGTATTGAGCTGTATATAAATCATCTGACTGGAGCAATTGGTTGGATTTGGCGACATAATCCTGCGGGTTGGGTCAGTGCTTCTGTGGGGCAGCCTTCGGGGATTCCGGGGTCTTATGTTACTGAATGATTATGCTATCTAAGATGCAGCTTAAAAGTTTAAGTATTAGAGGAACCAACTAAGCCATGAAATGTTGGTTATATTAGTCTAGTCAGACATTATTTTCTGGGGTGAAATCTCAATCTGGTAAGAGTCTTAGGCACTTGCATGCCCTCTTTTCCCAACCTCACAAACTGGGTCGACCATTTATTTGAATGTGAAATCCCTCTGATCCAATGAGCCCCCGTCCCTAGTACACTTCAGAAATAGATGCCAGAGTAGGAGACGCACTTGCATTTCAATAAAAAAATGCATGCCTGAAACTATTGTCAAGGTTTTTATGGAGAATACTATCTAATCAGAGGCCATGAGATTGTGAATCTAAACACATTGACTGGGTAGGAAGGTCCGGTTCACGTTATATTCTGCATTTTCATTTCTATTGTTCCTCCCCAACCATGATCTCTTGTAAGCAAGGGGGCATATTAAAACATGCAGAATATAGCATCCCAGAATATTAGTGATCTCTAGTACCCTGCAGGTTGACAACTTCCTCATTAACACTTCTCAACGGAGCATGCTGAGGAGGGAGTCAAGAGATGAGCACACAGTCCACATGTTACATTATTGGTTCCATTGAAATCAGTATGTTTAGGGTTAGGAAGCTAGTGTACCTCTGCCTCTTCTCCTTTGATGGGAAGAAATGTTGTCCTTATATGCTTTGGGTCATCATGATTAAAAAGTGAGGTGTATAATTCCATTCTTGCAATTTTCTGTGCGCACTTCAGCACTTGTAATTACTAATGGGATTTTTAAAAAATATGCACAGTAATCTATTCTAGATACCATTGTTGTAATAAACCTGGAATCATAGTTGACTGGTTTTCATTTTTATGATGCATGCAGATGCTTTGGAGTGACAAAGGAGGTCTTTCCCCCCTTCTTCTTCCTGCTCTCTGGGCCTCCAGTGGGTAGATTTAATTAGCATGTTGCTAGATAGGGCAGACCTCTGAGAGAGAAGGAATTCCATAACTGAATAGGGTATTATAGAAACATCTGCACTTCTAACAGCATTACCTTCTCGGCAGAAGTAGCTGGCTGAGTACAAAGAGCAGTAACATTCTTTCCTTGATTAGATTAGCGTAGGGTCTCTCTACTGTTTCCAGCTCATTCAGTTCTTGGGGCTGTAATAGATCTGGCCTTGAGTTTCCACTTGATCTTCTTGTTTTCAGGCACATGCGTCAGCTTTGCTTCTTGCAACACAGTATAACTTTGATACACTTTTATAAGGCTAAAAAGAACTTCAGAAGTGGCCTCAGCTACACAAGACTGTGATATGCATTTTTATTCATATGATCCTGATTACCAAAAAAACATTTTTCAGTGAGTCTGAGTTCTGTCAGGACTCCATGTTAAACTTTGACACCAGAGTAACTAAGGGATAGTTCACACGTTAATTTCCAGTTGATTTTCCTTCTGTATGACATGAGTGTGTGAAGGAAGTACTGTGTGGACCGGGAATACTCAAATGTACTTTTCACAGATTTCTGTAATTTGTGTGCCAGATAATTGTTGTGCAGAGAAATTTCGGTAGCCACAGAGAGAGATAAAGAGACCTGAGAAATTTGGCCCTGAGGGCCAAGTGCATGCTGATATATACATTTCCATAGTTGAGAGTTTTAATAACCCTTTGATGGGCTTTTCATTTCATTGATGAGCAAATAGCAACAATCTAGCAAAATACGTTGAAGCTTCTTTGTTATGATTGCATAATGCCTCCCTGAGCTCTGAATAATTATGCATGGGACTGACTTTGATTTAAATTTGCAAACTGCCAATAAGATTGGTATTGGGAAACCAGTCGTTGGCGTGCCATTGGAGTGGTTTTCCACCATGGCAGGAGTTAAGAATTCACCTCCTCTCTGAGCCTGTGGTCTGTCACTTACTTCCTATATCATTTATTCTCCATAACTCCCTTTTAGAAGAAAGATGTTTGTAAGAAAAGAAAATTCTACCAAATGATAATGAAAAAATAAGATATCGTATAGCCACATAGCCAAGAAAATGTTAGCAGTGTCATATGTAAAAATCACCTTAAAATATTTTTTTTTAAAGGAAAGTTAATCTTCAAAATGTGAACTCCCTTCTTGCTTATACTTTTCAGTGCTGTCTAGGGCATGACCCTTAGGACATTTTTGGGGAAACTGCTTTTTCCTGGAATGTATATTCTCAAGACACTAAATTGCCCTTCTGTCTTTTAGCTCCCTGCCGACCTTGCAGTGACACAGAAGTGCTCTTGGCTGTCTGCACTAGTGACTTTGGTAAGTTTACTTGATCTCTTTGCTATTGTTTCCTTCACCATCTCTCTCTAAAGCATCGCTCTTCCCTTATTGTGGTAATCTGCTAGATTTATCCTGAGGAGAACTTCACAAACAGTCAACAAACTGAAAACCCAGATTGTAACAAACAAGGAGACCTTTTCGCCTCCCTTTTGGAGTAAACAGAGTGTGTCCAAGAGCAACAAAGGGAACAAGGGAGGAAAGGCTTTATGGGTTTAGCTCTGAAGAGCTTCAATTAAAGCCATTGTATTTGGCTAATGCTCTTCTGCAGTGGACAAAGGGAGACCCAGTGCCGTAATGGAGGTAGAAGTTCAAAGGTTTGTAGAGGGCAGGCAATAGAAATTTTCTTCTTGATGTTCTTAAACAGACCCTTGACAAAAACCAAAGATGGGCAAATATGGTGTTTGTCTGCATTTTTAAGGGGAGATAAGTTCAGTAATTGTACTATGCTGGAGATGGGACTCAGTCTTTCCCTACTGTGGTATCTGAAGAGTATTTTTCCAAAACATTTACCAGCTATAACAAAATATGAAAGAGGTTCCTTGTCAGGCATGGGATTAAATTATGGCTACAGAACTGTGATGGTAAAAATGCATTAATCAGCTCTGTAATTTATTTACTTTTCTCCCTTATGTGGGCCCAGGTGGCTCAACATTCTCCTTTCATCCATTTTATCCATTTATCTAAGAAGAGAGTAGGCATAGATGTATTGCAGGTTTACTGATGTTGTCTTGCTCTGAATATCTTTTGCTTAAGGGAGAGCTTGTGTTTGACTATGAGGGGTTTGAAAGTCTGCAAATTTCTTATTATAGTCGGGTCAAAAAAAGGTATATTCTCTTATCAGTACTGTGCCTCCCAAGAGACAAATAGTTATGTTTTAAATGACTCGTGAGATAGCTGTTTAGCTATCATAAAGAGGAAAATAACATTAAAGCAATTTTCCCACGCTTGGAATTTACAGTAAATGTTGTAATGAAACAGCTGGGCATGTCTGGTCCTGGGCATCTGCTACCGATATAAATACATTCTCCCACTACTGCGAACATAGTGGGCAATATTCTGAATAGAAGCAAAAAGATGTAACATCCAGAGATTGCAGTGGGATTGCTCCAAGTCTGCCTTGGTGGAAAATGTTGCCTGGACAGGTGGCTGCTTGCTGGGAGTGTTTCTCCATGGCAGAGAGCCAGAGAATTTAACTTTAATGTTTTGGGCCATTAATAGAATGCAACTGAAATGTTCCCTCTGAGCCTTGCTATGAGTATTTAATTTTCCTAACAAAGCTTGCCCATTTGATGTTAGCTTCTGTAGGATGAGTTCCTAGTAGTATGCAAAAAAAGAGATGATCGGAATCTCCCTTTTTTTGGTCTTTTACAGCGGAGAGTTCAGTGTTTACAGGCCCAGCTGATAAACTAAATTTCCTGTTTCATAAAGCCTGAAGAGAACATTGTTGTTGTAGCAGATGGAGCTTCAGGAGCATACAGAGCTCTTTCCTCCCTCCTTAATAAAGGGTCACACATGAGTTGCTTTGGTAATTCTGTTGGAACTCACATTGAAGACTTCTGCACAAAGCTTATGTTCTCCAAAATGGGTGACCATAAAGGAAGTACTTGAATAAGCTGACGATGCCCCCCGCCCAGGTTTATCTTATTCTGCAACCAGTTTTCTATGGGAAAAGATATTTGAATTACCCAGAATGGTGGAACAAAACTGAACAATCCTTTCATTTACTTTACTCTGTTCATGACATCCAATAAAATAACTGTGTCTCCCCAAAAAACTAGGGAAATTCTTGGACAATTTTGATGGCTGGTGGCAGTGATAGGGCATATAATTTCTTCTTCAGTATGTCCCCAAATTATATTTCTGGAAAGTGATTAGGATATCAAGGGCTCTATTTTTTTTGGGAAGCGCCATGTCAGCTTCCTCTGAAACATCTATTAATGTTTACACTTGAAACTAGTTAGATCATTGAGGTGACCCAACATTTATGGTCATGCTTTTATTTTCTGAGAATAACTCTTCAGCGCAGTGAACTGAACAAACAATGGTAAGAGATCTAAATTGGACCATGTGTCATAAATATTTAAAATCCTAAATTTGCTTTTAAAAAACGCTTCTCTATTGAGATTTTGGTGCAGGAGCATAGAATGAAATGAACTAACATACTGTGGGTTGGCTCCAGTGTTGAGCTCAGCCAAGCATTACAGATCTTCCCTGTTTTATCCCCCATCCCACCAGCAGTTCCTCCTCGCCCTAGGAGAATAGATTTCTTTCAATATACCATTAAGCCAATAGCCCAAGCATAAACCTAACCCAGAATTACATTAACAAGAAAGGGAATGGTTGGTGTCTTTATTATGAATGTGTGTATTTGCATATATAACATTCTCTAATAGAACTATATATTTTCTCTCTAGTTGTCAGAGGTACCATCCAAAATGTAATTAATGAGGAGCAACAGCAGGATTCTGTCATTGATGTGACCGTGAACAGAATCTACAGACAGAAAACCAAGATCTTCAAAGCAGCAGAGGAAATTGGTGTCTGGGAAGGACAGATCAAGACCCTGCTGCAGTGTGGGGTGAAACCAGGAGAAGGGGACTTCCTCTTCACAGGCCGCATGCACTTTGGGGAAGCCAGGTTAGGCTGTGCCCCTCGTTTCAAAGACTTCCAAAGGATGTACAAAGAGGCCAAGGACAAAGGACTAAATCCATGTGAAATTGGCCCAGACTGATGCGACATTTTTTATTTGTAGGTCATTCTTGGGGCTCGGCCAGATCTAATTTTTAGTTGCTGCAGATGTGCTGATCTAAATGGAAACTAATAACAGAGTGGAACGATCTGATGTCCAGAATGAAATGATGTGCTTAAAAGAAGACTGGATGGGCATCGAATCAGGAAAGGTTTAAGAGTACGAGCTTCAGTTTCTGGAGGCTGGGCTTTGTGACCCTTGAGGAATCTTCCAACTCTTAAAATCTTATGTATACAAGAACCACACAAGCCAATCCTTGTGGCCGATGATACTGTTATGCTAACACAAGTGACTGAGGTACGAATTAAAAGGATCCGAGGCTTGAATGCAGTCCCACATCTTGTCCATGTGAACTAAATTATTTTTGCAGCTTCCTTAGGGAGGAAAAAAACGACGAAGTAATGAAACAACCTCCATGTCTTAAAAATATCAATTGACCGACAGACCTTTGTATCTTTGTAATACTAAAGTTTTAAAATGTGTTAAGCAGATGTAGTGTTTTGCATGGTATAAATGGACAAAAGCGTGGTAGAAGCCGGTGAAACCATCTTAACATTGATGCTTTGTAAAAAGCTTGGTGTACAATTTGAAATTGTTTCTTATGACAGAAATTTATGAAACCAAACACTTGTTTTCCTTTTTTAAAAAATGTTTTTTAAAAATGAGAATGTACAATTGCCACCTGCAATTTTTGCTCAGGCTGGTGAGTTGTTTCCATTCCAGAGAAATAAAAAAGTTTCTGGATTTGAACTAATGTTATGATTCTTTCACACACACACACCCTTACCTGGTTTGCACAGTTCATACTCCTTTCACCATATATAGTATATTCAAACACAGTGCTGCAGGATCCTGTACCACATTGTGTGCGCAAGTCAGGATCACAATCCTAAATTTTAACACCTAGAATTGTTCAGAGCTTTTGAGAGGGTGTCTCATTGCCCCTCATTTAATATCTCCCTCATATCAGCTAAGCGTGTGACCTTAACAATACCTGTTTTGCACAGTTTGATAACTCAAGACACATTGAAAGGAATTTTAGGTAGCTATCTACTTCTCACTTACAGAACTTACAGAACTTGCTTTTCCCAGGAGATTTATAAGGAGGAGGAGGTTGTAATGGGTGGGGCTTGAGAGCAGGGAAGAGGCTGGAAGGAAAAGATAGAGACTTGTGGGACACATCATGCTAGCTGCTAAGTGCTTTACCTCTTTTTGGGGGGGGGAGCAGTTTTTTTTTTTAATTTAGGCTCATTCACTTTTTCAACAACAACAACATTCAATTTATATGCCACCCTTTAGGACAACTTAACGCCCGCTCAGAGCGGTTTACAAAGTATGCTTTTATTATCCCCACAACAAAACACTCTTTGAGGTGGGTGGGGCTGAGAGAGCTCCTAGAAGCTGTAACTGACCCCAGGTCACCCAGCTGGCTTCAAGTGGAGGAGTGGAGAATCAAACCCGGTTCTCCAGTTTAGAGTTCCATGCTCTTAACCACTGCACCAAACTGGCTCTCTTTGGTATTAGCTTCTCTTTTTTAAGGGGGGGGGGTCATCCTAGGGTGGGATGTATGTTTAGTAATTCATGTTCCACTATCATACTCCAGAGGTATTGCTACCATCTTACCACAGAGAATCATTCTTGCCTCCTCCCTGGTTTTATAACCCTCAGAAGCCTCCTGGCTTCTTTTCTGCTACCATGAGGTCTGAAAACCTGTCCTTTAAAAATGAAACATACAATATTTTTACAGCCTGGGCATTCTGTAGGGTCTATACAGGGCTTACTTTGAGGTTTTTATCTAGGAACATATGAAATTGGATAGGAGTGCATTTGCCTGAGTGTTGCTAGAGATGAATTTTGGAGTTGTCTGCTAGTGCCTTCTCCGAATGCTTGTACTAGCTGTAAAATACGCTGATTCCCCACAGTGCAACGTAACATCTTTCAGCCAAGTCTGAAGGAACACTTCAATAGCAGTAGCTTCTGTAGCTGATCTGTGCCAGCATTCAGAATCTCTTCCAGATGTCGGTGGTGAGTCTTGGAACCCAAGCCGCCTATGGTATTCATATGGGCTGTCAATTAAGACTCTCTTTCTCTGCATATAGTAGCTGGAGAGGAATCTCCAAAGCTATAGATCTCTTGCACATATCAGTTAAAAGTTCTGGTTCTGGTAGGTTGCTGCTGCATCTAGGTTCACAACTCTGTGATTGGTCCTCCAAACCACAACTGAGAACCACAGTTTGGAAGGCAAATACAAACCATAGTTTGCAATTTAGATGTAATGGCAAATACTGGTTTGCTCCAACCAGGACTTCAAGGAAGGGATTAGACTATGCAAGGGGCAGGGAGAGTCTGAGGCAAAGGAATAGTAGTGAAACTGAGCCATAGATCCCTGTCAATAGAAGTGAATACTGTGTGCCATCTGTGTGATGAGTCATTCCATGAATGTAAAGCAGATGTAACAATGAGTGATTCTGCATACGTTGGATAATGCACTTCCAATCCTCTTTATAGATTATTTGGAACAGATTTTTTTGTGTGCGGAACAAAAAAATCCACCTCAAACGATTGATAAAGTGCATTGAAAGTGCATTATTCAACGTGTGCGGAATCAGCAATTGTCCTATAAAATAATAGACTGCGGACTTTTGGTGAAGCGATGGTTATTTAAACCTCCCATCCTTTCATGCTTTTTGAATAACTCTTTGAAGAGTGTGCGTGTCACACACACATGCCTATCCAACCTTTTCTACTCAGTAAGAGGTACTTCTTGCAATTATGTACCTATTTTCTGAAGAAATTCAGATAACTTTTTTTTTTACCCCTTCCAGCCTATTCATAATGCATCTATGTGACTTGAAGGAGTCTGGCACTTTTCTTTTTTCCTATAAACCTTTGTTGGAGGTTGGCTTTACTCCTGAACTTGCCAGCCATGCTGCACACTCAACTGGCAGTTGTGTATCAGCTGCCAGCAACGTCCCTAAGGTCTTTGTCGTCTTTACATTTTATGCTTTGCCACACAGCAAGCTCTCTTGTGTGGGTAGTTCTTAAATTGCTGACATGCATGGCTACATGCCTATTATTCCAATACTGGCAGGTGCACACATAAAAATTATAGTGTGTGAGGGAGGAACTGACGGAACAGTAATTGAATAGACAGCCTAGTTTTTTTTAAAATGTCTTTAGGAGGAAGCAGTATGGTTTTGATCTTGAGCTCTACCGGGTGACCAGTAATGCTGCACCTTGTCCTTTTACAGTGCATTGTCTAATTACTGTCTTCTGCCTACATAACTTAGCACCACACACATCCAAGGGTGTGTTTGTAACCTGCAAATGAAGACATGGTGATGAATTGGGAATCATGGCTTTTCAGCCTACTTGGGACTCGGAGTGGCTAGCCGGCTAGTTTACTCGGGAGCAGATGAAAAAGAAACTTTAATTACCTGTAGATATTTCCCCTTTTTCTCTATAGTAGAGGTGCATTTTGCAAAGACTCAACATTTGGCAACATTTCATAATGTGAATACTAAAATGTGATCGCATTTGAATATGAGTTTTTTAAAAGAAGAAACATTAAAGCATATGCTGTTTTTTTAAAACTTCCAAAATGAAAGAAGTAGCTTTAAGAAACAAATGTCCTAAGTGGTTGTTGCTAGGTAACCACAACAGTTCTGCCATCCTTCAAGCCTTAGTTTCTGTCTGTAAAAGGCAGGAGGAAGGGGTAGGGCCTTTTTCAGTGCTGTTTTGGCCTTTGAGGGAGGACTCATTGGGGCCAGGTTTGGCAGCAACCACTGGATGACTTGCTACCATGTGACTTGTTGGACTTATCCAGGCTCAGCTGCTTCCTACTATTTAATAGCAGCCATCCCATGAAAGCCACTCTGGTGTAATGGTTAGATTTTCAGATTAGAATGAGGAAGACCCAAGTTTGAGCCCCATTCCACTGTGGAAGCTCACTGGGTGACTTTGGGCCAATCACACACTCTAAGCCTAACCTAACTTGCAGGTTTGTTGATGACAACCCCCAAGAGGTTGGAGGAGTGGGAGGGAGTGCTCTCGCCCTTTACATGCATGGTCTTCCCCCCACGATGATGTTACATAGTATTTTGGCCCAGTTCTTAAAGAATTGGCTCTTGCATGATGCCATCACTTCTAATGTAACTGGAAGCAACGTCATCACATGGGACACAGCGTATGTGTACATTTGCCTAGGCTGTCTGCTGGTGGCAGGAAATTGGTAGGTGGCCTGCCTTCTCCCATCAATCCCTAGAGTTGGAGGGCAGGGGGAAAACCTCTTGGGAGTTTGCTCACCACTGCTAGGTACCCAGCAAGCCTAGTTGCTTTGGATCCCCATTGTAGAGAAAGGTGGCATATAAATGAAAGCAATAAATAACAAATCTAGCTGAAGACTGGAGGGCAGGTGTGTGTGTGTGTGTGTGTGTGTGTGTGTGTGTGTGAGAGAGAGAGAGAGAGAGAGAGAGAGAGGAGGCAAGGAAGCAGAGACAGGTAAGGATTTGTGGGTTGCCAGGGAAATAGTGTGGGGAGGGGGTACAGGGGAATATATACCCTTGGAAGTCCGTGCAGGTTCTCTTCTATGCAACAGGGCCAGAGTTTTCCTGGGGGCAGGCTGCCAGAGGAAGGGAAGGAAGGAAAGCTGAAGACAGGAAGGTAAGGTAGGTTGGCTGGTGTGTGGGAAGGAGAAAAGGATACAAGAAAAGGAGAGAGGCTATTGGGACTGCTAGAGAAGTGGAAAAGGAAATACTGGGGAAGGGGAAAATGAGATGCCCCCTAAGTCCTTGTGGGTTCCCTGCAATGTACTGTTCTAACTGATAAATGTAAGGGGATAATATTAGCATCGCAGTGCAGCATTCAAGATACCAAGGGTGACTAAACTCATCCACTTGGGTGCATGGAAGGATTACTGAATGTGCAGATCCTAATTTTCATCCTTCTGGCAACTTTAAACCACAGAAGATGAAGGCATCTTTGATGGGGAACATAGGATAAAAGAAGAGTTCTGTTTGCCAGCAATGATTAAAAGTTCAACATGGCTTCTGCTTTAACTGACTTCAGAGGAAAGACCTCTTCAGACTGACTAGAGACTAGACAATGTGTTGCAGATGAGCAGGCAGTCATGATTGACATAATTGTGTGTGTGTGTGTACTCTTTGAACTGGAATATCAAGGGTGCGGCCAACAATATTTTTCCTGAGGGTAGATTTGACAAGTTTGTTTCTGAATAAGTTTGTGTAATGCTGCAACTTTTGCAGATCTTGAGAGGGGCTATGGCTCTGTGGAAAAACATGTGCTCAGCAGGCAGAAGGTCCCAGATTCAGTCCCTGGCATCTCCTGTTAAAAGATCACAGCCAGCAGTTCTTGGGAAAGAACTTTATCTGCTCGAGGACCTGGGAAATCACTGCTAGGTAGATACTCTTGAGCTCGATTGACCAATGACCTGAATGTATATGGCAGACGAATATGTTCATATTCTGACATGACATATGTTCTGGAGAACTTGCTTAGAAAAGAGTTATATCTGAGTCTAGTTTTCCTCCAGGCAAGATTGTCTTAAAATGTGTTCTGGTTTGAGCCCCCAAAGACCTGTTCTATAGAATATAGCAGGGGCTCAGAATGAGTATGAGGTTGCTGTCATCTGACTATGTTAACTGTTGGCAGGACTTTTTTTCAGCAGGAATGCAGTGAAATGGAGTTCTGGCACCTCTTGAAAATGGTCTCATGGCCAGTGGCCCTGCCCCCTGATCTCCAGACAGAGGAGAGTTTAGATTGCCCTCCGCGCCGCTTGGCGGTGCGGAGGGCAATCTAAACTCCCCTCTGTCTGGTGATCAGGGGGTGGGGCCACCAGCCATGTGACCATTTTCGGCGAGGACAATTTAAACTTTAAAAAACTCCTCCCTTGTTTCAGCTGACCCAAAGTGACATCATTGTGCGGTCCTGAGTTCCATCACTGAGTTCCACCACCTCTTTTCCCAGAAAAAAAGCCCTGACTGTTGGTAGTCTGTAGTTTCTCTCCCTGCATATGGGTTGCAGGACATCCTGCTTGCATCTGCCACTTCTGAAGAAGCAATTACCAATCAGTGCTCAGTAGCTGTCTTGTAAGTGCCAGACAGTTGAGTAAATCTTGTAAGTTCCAGACAGTTGAGTCCTGCTGTTTCTTATATACCTGCATGTCCCTGTGAATGCTGTTCCACAAACATTGTCATAAAGGAAGTGCAAAACCTCAAAGTTAGGTAACTAGCAGTGCAATCCTATGCAGAGTTACTCCAGTCTAAGACCTTTGAAATCAATGGACTTGAACTGGAGTAATTCTGCATAGGACTGCGCTGTAGCTTATGCAAGTGGGCACAATGATGAAAATGTACTTTGGTCTCTTCTACTTGGTGAACTTTACATCAAGATTTCTGCATATTCAGCATGTGAAGACTGGATCTGCTTTATTTATCGGTTCTGGCCCCATACTGCTTCGATTCTTTAATTTTACACTTTGAGGGAGCTGAACAGAACTGGTGTCTGTTTTTCTTTCTTTACTAGGAAATGCCCCGATTCTGCCATCCGCTTTGATGACTCATCGGTTTCCTCAGTCCCTCAGCTGAGGACTGGTCCGTTTCCTCACTTGATAGCTGGGGAAACTTAAAAGGGTTTTTGTTCTGGTCTTTTTAATGGCATCACATTTTTAAAAAATCAGGAAAAAAACTTGATTAGTTGCTGTTCAACCAATCAGGATTCAGGGGAATAAAGGGGACGGCAGAAGGCAAGGCTGAGGCCAGGCCTCACACCAAAGAGAGAATTCAGCTCTTCCAAAAAGCCCTGGGTGAACTTTGCTGGAAAAAAAATTGGGATGTGTGTGCAAGGATAAAAGCTGCAGAAAAGCTGAGGAAAGATCGATTCTGTGGCCGTTGCAGCCTTTCTCTGTGCAGAATGCAAAAAGTCTGGGAAGCAATTTGGAGACTACATTGGGGTATTTTGACCATGCATGCAGAAGTCTGGAGAAAAATCTATGCAGTATGCGGCCAGAACCAATGAAAAAGCCCTGTGTGGGAAAGACCTTTGTAAACTATTTAGGGATGTCAACTGGCCTTGAGAAAAATTGTCCTTCCTCTGTAATAGAGGCTGAATGTGTGGAAAGTGGCAGTGGAAGCTTTCATGGCTTGGAGATGAATAATATTCCCATCAAGTCTCTCCCCATCAAAAGACAGGATTTTTTTCCCACACAGCTGGTAACCCTATTATAGGATGTTATCTAATACATAATAGGATTGCATTCTTCAAAACAAAAAAAAACCCTGCCTGTGCTTCTGTGCTTGAAAGGTGAGCATCTCACATGCAGAATATTAAGCGGATTAATATTTTCTTCGCAGATAAACCCTTAGTTTCACTGGTTTATCTGCATTGTGTTACAAAGGGTGCTTTGTCTTTGTTCTAATATTTTCTTGGCATCGATTAAAATGATGGAGGAAAAGATTAATCTGTTTAATATGCTTAATGCAAAGAAGTAAGGCTTTTACACTTGAAGCAATCCTAGTAAACAAAAATACTGGAGCAGTGGAATATAGGAAAGATCTGGTTTAGATGTAAACTAAATTTGTGTTTAATTGGCCTCTGTCCAAGGTATTGGCACCTTTTCTTTCTCTGATGCCCTGACCTGGATAGCCCAGACAAGCCTGATCTTGCCAGATCTCAGTAGCTAAGCAGGGTTGGCCTTGGTTAGTAATTGAATGCGAGACCACCAAGGAAGACTAGGGTTGCTATGCAGAGGCCAGGCAATGGCAAACCACCTCTGTTAGTCTCTTGTCTTCAAACCCCCAACAGGGGTCTCCATATGTCAGCTATGACATGATAGCACTTTCCACCACCACTTTCTCTGATAAATAGTTAGGAATTCTACAGTATGTGCCTGCTTGTATCAACATCATTTGTGGAACTCGCCCCCCCTCCTTTGTGGAATCTAGAATGTTTAGAGTAGAGAATGGAGTTTTTAAAAATAGTTTTATATTCAAAGCTATGAAGATGTGAGGCTGCTTAGAACTCTGTTATATGTTGCTCTGAAATTTAGCTAACAATGGATTATAATCAAAACACATTCTTGCACTATATATGATACAAACCCTCTTGCTTGTTCTTTATCTCTCAAAACTGCTGGTGAACATTGGGAATAGGATTAGTTTTATTTGAGAAACCCTCATCAGTGAGGTTTTAACACGCTCATTCTGTTAAAAAAAGCAGAATCGAATTAGTAGAAGTTGAAAGGGCAGGATGAAATATATATGAAAAACAAACTCTAGTAAGAAATGTGTTAAAAGTAACAAGTATAATAATCATTTCTGTTAATGAATTATGAGTTTGGGGATGTTCCTGGACCTGTTTGAAAAGCAGGTTGTAGCAGCCAAGAGTACATTCTACCAGCTGCATCCATCTTCTTTGCCCGCACTTTCCTTTCTTAGACTCAGCTGATCTGGCCATGCTGAGCCATGCTTTTGTAACCTTGCTGTTGGATTATTGTAACAGGCTCTTGATTAAAGACGATCTGGAAACTATGGCTCTTTGGTATGTGGCAGCCTACTTATTATCAGCCAATGGGAGCATACATCAACCATGTTAAAACAGTGACATTGGCTGCCAGTTTAATTTGGGATCAATTGAAAGTGCTGGTTATGACCTTTTAAAGCCCTTCATGGCCTAGGACCTGCGTATTCAATGGACTGTCTCCTCTAAAATGTCCCTGTGTGCCAACTCTGGTCCTCAGGCTGCTACCTGCTGGCGTTCCCCCACTGAATGTAGCTCACCTGACATCAGTCAGAGCCCAGGCCTTTTTCGTTCTAGTTCCTGCTTTGTGGAAGGAGGACTGGCAGGGGCGGTAATCTTTCGAAACTTCCAGGAGACACTGCAAGGGCTTTTAATGGGGTAGGTTGTTGGGGGGGGGGGGTTGTTGGTTTTAAACGAAGTTGTAAATTATGGTTTGTAAATGGCCTAGAGCCACCAGGAAAGGCAGGATAACCCTGCCTGCTTTCTAAACCACCAGCTTGTCATCTTAATAGTGTAACTAGTACCATTGCCTAGGCTCCAAGGCCATTCAGCTAGGAAAGGAGACTAGAAAATCTTTTAAAAGTTGGAGCTGATAGCTTCCTTAAGAACTCATCTCTGATTGGCAGCCATTGCCAATAAGTAATAATTAAGTTTTTTATCTTTCATGACACTTCGGCCTGTTTAGCTACTGCTCCCTGAGAAGCAGGAGATGAAATGTGTATGATAGTAACAACTCTACTTCAACAGAGTTTGTGTTAAGTGCCTTTCACTAAGACATGTCTACCAGGACTGCAAGCTCTACCAAAGTAATCTTGTTACAGAAATATCACATTCATTTTTGGGCCAACTTCGAACTAAAGCTTCCTATTGTTTTTATTTTATTTTATTTATAGCCCGCTCTCCCTGCAAGCAGGCTCAGAACGGATCCACAGCATATAACATATAATAAAAACATATGATAAAAACATTGGTCGTAATCATATAAAACGGCACTAAAATACTGCACTAAAATGTCTAAGATGTTCACATTGCACCCCACATCTCAAAACATCCTCAATCCTCCTAGATATAGGTTGGGGTGTATCACCCCCCCCGCTGGGAGCGGCTGGTTGGGCAATTTGTCTGTCTCAACCACCATAAACCTGGTGGAACATCTCCATCTTACAGGCCCAGCAAAATGATCACAGATCTTGCTGTGATTGGGCCTTCACAGACAGATAGTTCCACCAAGTAGGTGCGTGGACTGAAAAAGCCCTGCACCTGGTTGAGGCAAGGAGAACCTCCCTGGAGCCAGGGATCACCAATAGTTGTTTGTCTCCTGATCGAAGCAGCCTCCGGGGAATATAGGATGAGAAACGGTCCCAGAGATATGTGGGTCCCAGTCTGCTAAGGGCATTGAAGGTCAAAACCAATACCTTAAACCTGACCCAGAACTCCACCGGAAGCCAGTGCAGCTAGCACAGAACAGGTGTAATATGTGACCGGGAGTCCTGGTCAAAATGCACACTGCTGCATTCTGGACCAGTTGTAACTTCCAGAGCAGGCACAAGGATAGCCCAGCAATAGAGTGAGTTACGGTAATCCAGCCTGGAGGTGACTGTTGCAATTTTATTTGTAGCAATTAGGTCATAAGTGTTTTCTGCATGGGAATAGACTTGTGTAGATGCCCTGTAGCTGCTGATATAGCACATCGGCAACGGGGCTTCCACATGGCAGTCTTTCCCATAGTTTCCCTCCCCCAGTCACCTCGCAGTGGCCATCCTCTGCCCCTGCCACCAAGGCTTTTTCAGTTTTTTAAAAAAGCAGCAGTTGAATATCATTACATTTTTGTAGTGATCCATATGTCAGTTTCTCTGAATTCCCTGCTTTCATTTAAAAAGGTTAGTCTTTGACTCTTTTCGTTGCAGAGATATGCTTTTGCTCTTATATCTCTGCAATGAAAGGTGAGAGACTATTCTGAAAATGAAAGACGGGAATTCAGAGAACATGAATTGCCAATTATTTTTAAAAGTTTTGCTGTGGCAGGGGGAGGAGATTGTGGAGAGAGGGGCAGGGGAAATTGCTGCCACATGTTTGGGATGGGGAAAATCTGACCTTTCCCGCCCACCGCAGCCAGACAAGCTTTATTGCAGTCTTTCCCAAAAACTTCACTGGCTGATTCCGCACATGTTGAATAATGCACTTCCACTCCTCTTTAGAGATCATTTGGAAATGAATTTTTCGAGTGTGAAACAAAAAATCCGCTTCCAAACGATAGCTAAAGTGCATTGAAAGTGCATTATCCAACGTGTGCGGAATCAGCCACAGTGAAGCAAGTTTGGGAAAGATCAGAGAAAAGCTGAGGACACCTTGGGAAGTGTGGGGAAGCAGGAAAAAAACCCAGTTCCTAACAGCATTGACTCCAAGGCAGATAATCCATGTGGTAATGATGAGAATGTTGAGCTACCTGCCATTATGAGTTTTACCTAATGATTATGACATATTAAAGACAAAGGACCAGAGCATTAGTACTTCTGAGAATCAACACGGTATAGTGGTCAGAAGGTTGGATTAGGATCTGGGAGACCCAGGTTTGAATCCCTACTTTGCTATGGAAGCTTGCTGAGTGACCTTGTGCTAGTCACACACTCACAGCTCAGCCTACCTCACAGGGTTGTTGTGAGGATAAAATGGAGGAAGGAGAACAATATACTTGCCATTTGGCATCTCTGATGGGGCATTCTCTAATGCTGAGTGTATGTATATTAGATGTTGCATGAGATCTTTTGCTATTCCAGCTCTTCTGCCTCCTGTTTTATGCCCTGCATGTGTCCCTTGACTATTATACCTGGTGGTAACCAGACACTTCTGAGGAAATCTAGAACAGCACAAAATGAATGCAATGTGGTATAGGGAATAAATGCTGGGCTGAGGTGAGAGAGATCTGGCTTTAGGATTAACGAACTGAAAAAACAGTGCAAACAACAGCAATGAAAAAAAATGTCTAGGCATGACATGCTATAATGCAAAAAGTGGGTTACAAGGGTAGAGGGCAATGCAGTAAAAGGAAGACTTAAAAGCAGCCACTGGCACAATTCAGGTCAGGCCTGGGACACGGGGTTTAACCCCCCATGCCAGTTTCCCAATACAAAACGAACTCCCACCACCAGCACAGTTCCTGTTTGGGTTGCTTTGTCCCCCAGGGTCCAAACTGGGAGGGGGGGGTTGCACTTGCTCCAGAGAATTTCCTTGTTGCACTGGGATTGATGTCATTCCTGGCACAGCAGGGAAGTCCTCCAGAGCCCGCAGAAGTGTGCTCCAGAGCTCCCAGGCCAGTTCCCTGCCCCTCCTCGCACCAGCCAGATAAGCCCCCTTCAGGGAAATGGGATTCCTACTTCCAATTGTTTCTGCTGGGGCAACATACAGGCACCATATTTGAAGAAATCTCCAGAGAGAAAAATGCTTGCATTAGGGAAATGGCACAGAGAGAAGGATTCACTCCTCTGTCTACCCCTCCCTCCAACGGTGGCCAAGACCCTGATCTGAACTGGGACACCCTTGGTTTTGGAAACCTGTGAAAAGCCACTGGAGCTCTGCTGCCATGTCTAGTTGGCTCCAGGACACATCTGGGAAAAAGAACGGTTTGGCAACCAGTGCATGTCTAAACATTGTTATGTACATCAGGGAGGAGTGGGTGGGAGGCAGTTTCCAACTTACGCTGCTGTTACCCCTTGATCTCATTCACGTTTTAGGGCTAGTCTAACAGGTCTGTGAGTGGTACATGAATTCCATGAGAAGGGCCTTGCTGGAATCTGGCACGAGATTTTTCTGCAATAAATCTTCATGGGTAGCTAATCATAGAAATAACCCATAACGTTCCCATTCCTATGGACTCCAGAGGAAAGCTCAGAGTGGCTGTACTATGGACGGCGATTCTAGGAGGCTTTCTGGAATTAAAGGCTGCCTTTTCTGTTGAGTTCTATAGTGGTATAAGCTGACACCTTTTCACGGCACTAGGGAGAGGGTATGTACAAGGGGACTACTTTAGGAATCTACCAAACTGAATTTGTCTGCACCTCAGGTGAAAACATCAGGCAACAAGATTATTACAATCAAACAGAACTGGCTTGTTTTCAAAATGAAAAGTGTGTGTGTGTGTGGGGGGGGGGGGTCTGAGGATCATAGACCTGTCAATGGGCAGTTGGCTATTGGCCAGTTTGGTGTAGTGGTTAAGAGCGTGGGACTCTAATCTGGAGAGCCAGGTTTCATTCCCCACTCCTCCACTTGAAGCCAGCTGGGTGACCTTGGACTAGTCACAGTTCTCTGAAGCTCTCTCAGCCCCACCCACCTCACAGGGTGTTTTGTTGTAGGGATAATAATGGCATACTTTGTAAATCACTCTGAGTGGGCATTAAATTGTCCTGAAGGGTGGTATATAAATCGAATGTTATTATTATTATTATTATTTCATTGTTGCTTCTTCCAGGCGATGCCATACCGAACAGAAATAACAGCAGAAAGCCTCCTGGATCTAAAGGTCTAGGATCTTTCATTAGCGACAGGATGTAGCCCTAACAGCCAAGGATTAGGATCAGAGAACATCCTGTGTACAGCGAAAGGCTGGTTGCAAAATATTTGGGACTGCAGACATTACAATTGCATCGAGAGCTACACACCACCCATCCTGGAGTAACTTTTAATTACTGGGCAAGTCAGGGTTGGAGCAATATATCAAATGATGTAACATGCCCTAAAACAAATGGCTGAATCAAGGTTCCAAGTTCTCCCTTTGATTTGCAAGGTTTGTTGGAGCCACCCAGTTTCATTTAAGTAGATGGGAGGTACATGCACAAGTCACAACAAAACTGTGACTGTGTATCTGGAGGATTAAGTGAGTGTGGAATCATAGAGCTAGATAGGATCCAAATGGACTGCTTTCAGGGTCATTGGTGGACTGTGCCTAGCATACTGGGGTTCAGCATGACATTCAAATCACAATCCAACTATTATAGTCACAGGCTGACACTCAGAGAAGTGCTTACCTTTCCATGTAGCCTACCTCACAGGATTGTCGTGAGCATATGAGTATGTTACTACAAAGTGTAACAGAAATTTTGAAAGGAAAAAGAAGTTTCTAGTAATTAACTTACTTTATAAGCACAGAACGGAATGGACCAAGTTGCACTATGTCAAACACAAGCTTCTTTAGAGAGAAAAAAAATGTAGTTAAGAGCATGTGGCTATCTTTTTTACACCTCAGGATAACTACATCAATGTGGATTGAACATTCAAGAAGATAGCCCTGTTCCTCTGTTGCAGCAAATAAAACGGAAGCCCAGTGGCGTTTTAGAGACCATCAGAATTTTTGAGTCAGAGAGATGGTTGCCAGCTTTGGGGCTGGGAAATTCCTGGAGCTTTGAGAGTGGAGTCTGGGGAGGGCGAAGTTTGGGGAGGAGAGAGATCTCAGCAGGCATGTGATGCCATAGAGTCCATCCTCCAAAGCAGTCATTTTCTCCTGGTGAACTGATCTCTGTAGTCTGGAGATGAGCTTTGGCAACCTAGTCAGAGAGATCACTTGATCAGAAGAATGAAGTGTATACCCACTAAGAGCCAAGCAGTAATGGAGAGCCCAGCTGTAAAACCAGGACGCCTACATTTCCCATCAAAATGGGAAGGTAAGCTGACAAGTGTCCAACCTGCGTAAGGCATCACTTGTAGCTTGGCTCACAGCTGATGCATTTATATTTACAAGAGAATGGCTGGGGATGGGGAAAAAGAGATGTTACAAAGAGAACTTGTTAAAACAAGATCTAAAAGGGCCAGGGCCACCCTAAACTGTTGTTAGATAGGCGAAGCAGAATTAACAAGCTCTGGTGCAGTATGAAACAAGATAAGCAGATTCAGTGGGAAGTTACAGAGGTATGGCTAAACTAACATCCATCCATAAGGGGAACGTTGTGCAAGATATTAGCAGCACCTCTAGACAGGAATTCCAGGTCCTCGGACTGGAGGAGGGGGGCAGGGTTAATAGTTCAACAATTTCATGTTGGATTCTCTCTTTGGAGTTATTTTGCAGGAGATCAGTGTTTTTGGAGGTTCATAGAGTTACCCTACATTGCTTCTGGTTTTCCCCGAGCAGTGACATATAGTTATGCCCACCCCACCCCCCACACATTCCCACCCTCGCAACCTGGCAATCCTACCTGGAAGATCAAAATGTTCTACACCCTAATTTTAGAAAATTGCAATGTTTTAAAATGCTGAATTTGTGTTCATTTTTTAAACATAGGATTGAACAGATCCCCCTTTTTTAAAGTACAGTTTCTGAGTGTTTTCAATTGTTCATTTGTAGAAATAGCAATAGTGCTAGATAGATGCAACTGAGGAATAATCACAGGTGGTCTGAAACGTGAAGGGAAGAGGATGAACTACTCTTCTTAAATTATAACACTGTGCCAACATTTCTACAGAGCAAGGTAGAATTAAAAATAACCTATATCTATGGCACAAAACTACTGTTCATTTGGAAATTAGATAGGACTGGAGAATGTGCAATACAAGCATCTTGCTGAAACACCTAAGGCCAAGCTACAAGTGACAAATGACACTTGAACGGCAAGTGGATTGAGTAGAGGGCAAGTGAACAGGGAGAAATACACTTGCTGTTCAAGTGTCATTCGTCACTTGTAGCTTGGCCCCTAGTCAGCGGCTGGATAGGAACCTTAACTAAGGGCCAAGCTACAAGTGACGAATGACACTTGAACAGCAAGTGGATTGAGTGGAGGGCAAGTGAACAGGGAGAAATACACTTGCCCTTCAAATGTCATTCGTCACTTGTAGCTTCACCCTCAGCCTCCCGATTTCCATGATGGAATGTCAATAAAACTAACTTGATTCAGACCTATCAGAGTTCCTATTATTGTGCCACTAAAAAAAATTATTTGCGTGATCAGCATGCTAGCAAGAGGTTGTATTTGTATTGTAGCCAGGTTTACTTCGTTTTTCTGTGTTGTTTGGGAACTTACCTTCAACATTTTCTAATGAGAAGATGATAACTGGTGTTTCAGACCTTCTCTCTTTCCGTCAGGATAATATCACATGGAACAGCCCTGCTGGATGGAACCAGGGCAACTCTGGAAGAACTTTGGCATGTTACACCATGTTTCCAATAGCAAATTATATTGAGAATATTTTCTTAGGGGAAAATTAATGGCCACCATGTGAACATTGCCCAAAGTGGTATCCACTCCCCATACTGTTGGTCCTGCCACCCACTTTGAGACTATCAGTCCTACTGAGTATCTCCACTATTTATATAAACAGGCAATGACTAGAGGCAATTTCCTATTGGGATGTAGACATAAATGAGACCTGATTTCCTAGTTCTGTCTAGCATAGAATCTTCTGCTCCTTTTAACACAGTCATAGAAGGAAAACTTTATCATAATACATAATATTTAGAACTTAATATACATCTGTGCAACTGGCACTCTCCTGGTATTGCACAGAAAGTCTGCCAGCTGGAAGATGGTCATGTGCCTTGCAGCATGCGAAGCACCAGCTTTCCTGTGCAGTCTTGTCTAATGATGGCAGCAATTAAAAGTGGTAGGGAGAGGAGGTGGGTGGGTAGCATTTGCCAGCCACTGGCAGCCAGGTCACAAAACAGGTCTCTCCAGTTAATGAGAAAAGTGCTGAGTCAAAGTCAGACTAGTTTGGACTGAGGTTTTATTTGCATTTCTCTAAAGGAAATTTAAACTGCAATAATCAGAACTTTTTTTTCTGGGAAAAGAGGTGGTGGAACTCAGTGGTGGAACTCAAGACCGCACAGTGATGTCACTTTGGGTCAGCTGGAACAAGGGGGGAGTTTTTTAAAGTTTAAATTGCCCTCGGCGAAAATGGTCACATGGCCGTGGCCCTGCCCCTTGATCTCCAGACAGAGGGGAGTTTAGATTGCCCTCTGTGCCGCCAAGCCCCTCTGTCTGGAGATCAGGGGGCGGGGCCACTGGCCATGTGACCATTTTTAAGAGGTACCAGAACTCCGTTTCACCGTGTTCCTGCTGGAAAAAAGCCCTGGCAATAATTAATACAACTTCTCAATCAGAGGTTTCAAAAGGGTGTGTTCGAATGATGAAGGTGTAACAAAGGGCCAAGCTACACATGACGAATGACACTTGAATGGCAAGTGTATTTCTCCCTGTTCACTTGCCCTCCACTCAATCCACTTGCTGTTCAAGTGTCGTTCGTCATGTGTAGCTTGGCCCAGTGAGAACTTTTTCTCTTCTAAAGAAACAATTTACAAATTCTAAGTGCAACTTGTGAAAATTCCTACTTTTAAACTGTACTGCGGTAACTGTTGTTCTCCATTCTATCAATCTTGCTACAGTCTAGTTTTGGCTTAGCTATTTGTCCTCTGAACAAAGACATTCACCAGAACTATGTATGTATGTATGTATGTATGTATGTATGTATGTATGTATGTATGTATGTATGTATGTATGTATGTATGTATGTTTAAAAGATAAGGGACATGGCCAAGAACTGTTTGATTATGGGAAATTGCAAAGATGTTTTCACTAAAACAAAAAAGTAGAGAGTACTTTTCCATTAGGATTTGAGTCTAGTGCCTGATCATGGCCGGGTGAAGGAGGGGCATTGATGCCTGCTCTGTGCCTGATCCCAGCTGGGTGAAAGGGGGTGGGCATTGCCACCTGCTCTGCTCCTGATCCCAGCTGGGTGAAGGCGGGGGGTGGGTGGGCATTGCCACCTGCTCCCCTCCAGCTCCCGGCCTGGGCTTCCTGCCATAGTGCACTCTCTGGAGGGACAGGCTGCTTTGCCTGGGCTTCTCTCTGCAGCAGTGCCCTCTGGAGGTGCACCACAGGATAAGATGTGAGTTGTCAGGAACATGGCTTGCCTTTTATATAATAGGATTTACAATCAGAGTGTAAGAAATAGTAACTGGATGCAACAAACTGAATTGAAAGCAGAGAAAGGAAATTTGGAAATCTAGGGGAAAATGTGAACTAGCATCAGCTACAAAACAACACACAAGAAAATCATCAACATTCAGAAGCTACAGCAAGCATCCCAAAGCAATTTGATCAGATATAACATATGGTAGTGCACAGTCACCAGCAAGACCATTCGAAGAGTAAAATTCATTAATCACTAACTTTTCCATATTCAGATATTTATACAGTAATTGTGTGCTGAGCTGGTTGAGCTGAGCTGGTTGTATTACAATCAACTGGCATAGATTGGAATAACTCTGCATAGGATTGCATTATAATTTAATCAGGGTTTGGTACCAAGAATTTGGGGGTCTTCAAGTCCAAAGTTTCAAATATCATAACCATCTCAGCATCCAATAGCAGTTTTAAATCTTAAATCTTCGCCTGCATATATCTATGTGCAGACCAAATAGATAATTTGTTATGGGGACATAAAAAAGAGATAGTATCTAAAAACAGCTATTGGTTTTACATGAATTATCCTATTTTCAAAATCAAACCAAATATTATCTGCCAGCTTTGAATATGGCTGGATGTTGTATACGGTGTCAACCAAAATAAGAGAAAATTAAGTTTTTACCAAGAAAAGTAACAAAAACCTCCATCACTTTCAAAAAACAGAAACAGTTACTTTTAATGCCTACTTTTTTCTGAAATTATGGTTTCCCCCAGGATTAAGAAGTAGTCAAAAGATGAAGTGGTCAACCACTGAGTTCACTCCCTACTTTGTAGCTATAGTGACTCACTTCCGGTTGGCCTTCTTGAAGCACTTCTAATTTGGAGTGATTCACCCAAAAGCCTGATACAAACAAGAGCTGACTCAAAGCAAGACCCATCTAGATCCAAGATGCTAAAAACACTCTGATTTTTCTGTAGTCAGTAAAGGATGAAAACAGTTAAAAACCAAATGTTAGGTTGACCGTATAGAACAGAACATGTGCTCTTGTTTGCCAAAGATACTGCAGTTTGAAAGCTACCAAACCAGAGTTGTCTTTTTCAAATATGTAAGCACACAACATTTATATGGGGATGACAAAACCTCTTATAGTGATGTTAGAAGTTACAGCAGTAGATGACCAGAAACAAAATGTTGAATGTCAGTGTCTTGTTTCTAAACTTTTTTTAATCCGTTTTTTAATCAATATTGATAACCATCAATACGGCATACTGCTTTGCTTCAGCATCTGCAATATTGCATTGCTTCTGCATCTAATTAGAATACAAACCATTTACATCACTATTGGGAAGCTGTCTGTAAAGATCTCATGAAGGTGGACTGAAGAATCATGCTCCAAAAGATATAGGTAGACTGGAGAATCAAGCTAGAAAGATACAGGGAATTTAGCTTCTGCACTCTTGGCTCAGCTTGAGTTAAAAGGCAGGTAAAGGCTGGTGTGGCTGTAACTGCTGCTTTAGGGCTGGATTAAGACCCATCCAGTTCCACTTGCCCAATGCCGATTTGCTTCTTTTGCGTAACCAACATGATTTGAAATTGGCAATGCTGACTGTTGTGCTATATTTGGTAGGTGCTCCGCCTCCCAGGCTTCCATTTCTTGGCACCAGTGGTGTCTCCTGCTGGCTTCTCTTCTTGGGTTTTTCTTTCCCACACTGCCTTTTTTTGGCAAGGCTGATAGATAACTGGGTGTATCTAACAACCCCCCTTTTGCCAGTGACTCTGCAGGACATATCAGGCATCAAAATGTCTAGCTGGCTAGAAGAAGCAGTGAGCAAAGATGAAATGATCCCTTCATAAACTAATTGGCTTTTCGGGAAAGAGAATACTGGCCTAGAATGAGTTTTGTCCTGATTCTAACTAGTCATTTCTATGATCTTTTTTCCCTCTACAGCCAGGGCCGGCTCTAGCGTTGCTGGCACCTGAGGCAGCTTAACGGCTGCCTCTGTGCATGTGTGCGTGCACCAGACTGCATGATGTCACTGTGTGTGATGTTATCACGCAGGGCTGGTGCATGTGTGGGGGGCCTTCCAGCCCTCCCATTCAGTTGCTCTGCAGGCCAGGCGCAGCCAGAGGCTCTGGCTGCTGGCTGTGCCTGGCCCGCAAAGCAACTGAACGGGAGGCTGCCCGCTCAGCTGCCTCACGCTGCCACCACCAGCACGCGCTCCTGGCCGCTGCCACTGGCAGCAGCTCCATGGCGCGCGCCCCTGCCCCCGGGCCGGCGCCCCTCCGGCACCTTAGCGCCCTAAGGCGGCTGCTGGGCCGGCCTGAATGGGTGGGCCGGCCCTGTCTACAGCTTTTCTCCATTTCTTCTTTCAGTTCCCAGCTGTCCAACACTGGGCAACTTGCTTAGTTGGGAAATTAACATTCAACGTTGCATCAGGAGTGTTTCTTTTGATAATCCTGGTATTGCTAGAATTAATATTAAAACTAACAAAATAAGCTCCGTAACAATATGAATAAAGTGTGAGTGTGACCCAAGTTTGAATCCCTGCTCTGCCAGGGAAACTCGCTGGGTGACCTTGGGCCAGACATTCTCTTTGGCATAATTTAGCTCAAAGGGTTGTCGTGAGGATAAAATGGAAGATAGGAGAATGATGTTAGCCCCTTGGGGAGAAAGGAAGGGTATAAATGAAGTAAATAAACACACACAAGCTTTAAGCTGCACAAAATGTTTTGGGGATCGGGAAGGGTAACATATATAATAGACTCATAGATCCAGAGGAGTTAGCTGTGTTAGTTTGTAGTAGCAAAATAGTAAAGAGCCCAGTAGCACCTTTAAGACTAACCAACTTTACTGTAGCATAAGCTTTCGAGAACCACAGTTCTCTTCATCAGATGCATGACGAAGAGAACTGACAAAGAGAACTGTAGTTCTTGAAAGCTTATGCTACAGTAAAGTTGGTTAGTCTTAAAGGTGCTACTGGACTCTACATATATAGAATCAGTGTTGGAAGATACCTTGAGGGTCATCTAGTCCAACCTCCGCAGACATAGTCCGCAGACCAACTTTGGAGCGGTGGGAGAGCAGAGCATAGAACTGTTGTGAATTTCATAGTCAGTCCTAATTGCTTCATGCCTGATGATGAAGTGAGTTTGCCTCACGAAACGGGTTAAATAGAAATATTGCTTGTTAAACCCCGTCGGCACCATAATGTGTTTATTTTGGGACTGTGAACCTTCATGAGAAGACACTCGGTTGGCTCTCCTCCAAGCAGCGCTTTTCCACCTCGCTGGAACTTTGCACTTTACTCCTGTATTTCGGACTATGAATTGTTGATTGCATTTATTGTATTTTGTATATAATGTATGGACGCACCTTTTGTATTTTGAACATCTATTTATGTATTTATTAAGTTATTTCACTGGTATTGCATTTTTGCATTGCACTTTGGCACTTTTATAAATTAAAACCAAAAATTATCATTCTGGTGGGTTTTGTAGTTTTGACCTTTGGTCCACCGGATTTGCCCCCCTCTTTTGGTAACCGTGCCTAGAAGATGGCAAAACACTGTCAGGATCCCTAGCCGAACTGATCTGGGGAAAATTGCTACCTGACCCCAAGGTGGTGATTGGCATTACCCTGGACATGTAAGAAGGGGCCACAAGAACTAAGCACTGATGTAACCCTTCCTGCCCTCCCTCTCATGATCTGCCTAGGTTCACAGAATCAGCATTGCGAACCATTGCAAATATCCTGCAAACCTTTACTTCTCTTTTGTTAAATAGGTCTCAACAGACATCTAAAATAGGGTCACCTTACCTTTTCTAATAGTATCCTGTCTTGACGTTAAGGGTGCAAAAGTGATGGCTAATCCACCCCCTCCTTTGGCAGCCTGTATAATAATAATACATGATAATAATAATAATAAATGCTATGATGCTTGTGTTTTATGCCTAAATTAATTTGTAATTTCTTGGCGTCTTGAAAGGGTGGTGATTCACATTATGTAAATATCTTGCAAAATGGGCTACCTGTATGTCTTCTTATCTTTGATACTTCAAATTATAGCACTCAAGACTTGTTCGCACAAGGTTTACAAATTGCCCAAGACAGAATATGTATACACTCTAGGATTGGCTAAGAAAGCAATATTAAATACCTTAGTATATATGCAAAGTAATTGGCTTTTGTGCATACCTCTCCAAACTTTGGAGAAAATGAAACTCCCAGATAAAGTCTGATGTACCAGATCTCTCTTTTTAGGAGAAGCCATATCCTGCCAGTAGGTTTGTATTTATTAAATGTTCATCCCTTCATTCTTTCACGAAGCTTAGTCCAGCGAACACAGCTCTGCTTCCATCCTCAATTTTATCCTTACTGCAGTTCTGTGAGGTAGGTTTCCTGGAACTAAGCCCTGTTGAGAAGACTTTAGTAGGATTCTGAGTAGACCTACTTAGGATTGCTCTATAAACTTATTAAAGGAATGGAGATATGAACCCAGATCTCACTGTACCTAATCTGTTACTCTTCCGTTCTACTAGCTGTCTTGCTCTGTAATGGCCAAGAAACTGAAGAAAGAAGCATGTGCTTCCAGATTTCTTGAGAGAAATGGTAGATCTTGAGGAATATAAACATTCCGTGATCTCCCTCACACAGGCATTTCTATAAATTTCATTCCCTTGCACAAATTTCCTGCAAAAGACTTTTTCTTTTCCTGGCCCTTCAATAATAATAACATTTGATTTATATACCGCCCTTCAGGATGACTTAACTCCCACTCAGAGCAGTTTACAAAGTATGTCATTATTATCCCCACAACAACAAACACCCTGTGAAGTAGGTGGGGTTGAGAGAACTCCAGAGAACTGTGACTAGCCCAAGGTCACCCAGCTGGCTTCAAGTGGAGGAGTGGGGAATCAAACCCGGTTCTCCAGATTAGAGTCCCGCCACTCTTAACCACTACACCAAGTTGGCTCAACATTTTGGGTTTTTGCTGGTGGGCAGGCTGATGCTGGAAAACTGCAGTGGGTTTTTCTTAGGGTTGGGAAAATCCTGCAGATTTTGGCGATGCAACCTAGGGGGGAGGCATTGGGGAGGGGAGGGTCCTCAGCAGGGTACAATACCATACAGTCCACCCTCCAACACAGCCATTTTCTTCAGGGGAACTGACCTCTGCAGTCTGGAGGTGAGTTGTAATTCTGGCAGATCCTCAGGCCCCACCTGGACACTGGCAACCCTAGCTAGAGAAATCAGTCCTCAGGCACGTTCCCTGCCTTCTTTCTTCTCTATCGGGATTCTTTCACATAATTGAGTCCAACGTGATAGCTCTCATTTTTGTGGTGATCCTCAACTCAGTTGCAACAGCGACAGTACTATGAAAGCTATCTTCTGCATCCTAGCACAATACTGAAATGTTTAGTTTTCTACATGCTGTCATAACTACTACTTGAAAAGCTGTAGTTGCAATGGTGTGTGTAAACCTGCTTCATCACTTGGTGGTCAGCATAGCTGATTTGGGTTTAAATTGTTCTTAGAATGAGTTCGTAGATGATGATTTCTCTTAATCCAGGATTTACTAGAGAAACTGTTCTGAAAGGCGCTGAATAAGAGAACAGAAAGCAGTTGAAAACATCTCTCTACCATTTAATTTAGCAAAGAGTCTGGTGTCTCTTGCTGAATCTTTGCTTTTACTTTAGAAAAAAGACTTCCTCGTGGTTTCTGAATTAGAAGATTCTGTATGCAGCATTTTTGGGGTACAGAATTTCCTGCCTGCATTTAAAATTCCAGTCAGTTTCCAGGATACCAGCTGCTCTCACCTCTTCATCTCCATGGCTGCCTTGTTTCTCCTTTTGTGAGCCCCATTATAGGTCAGTGACACTATCATCTCCAAACTAGGTTACTATAGTACATTCTGCCCATTAAAGCTAAACTTTGTGGAGAAAGACTGGGAAGTTTCAGCTAGCATACAATGCAGTTTTTGTATAGTTAATAAGTGGTAGGAAGTTATAATCATAATACACTGAGTGAATGGGCACAGGTCATACTGCTCAGATTTCACATCAGAGCACCCATAAATTCTGGGTTTTGTGGATGCCGGCAGGATGCTGGCTGTGGAGTAATTATGCTTTTGGGATGTATCTATACTCTTGAGCTGACTATGAGTTCCTGGATTCTGTATTTAGATAAATGTTTACAAAGAAATTGGGCTTCACCTGTCATTTTTGTTAAATCCTCTTACAGTGCAAACCTATTCAGAGTTACTCCAGTCCAGTGCATGCCGACGAAGTTCAGAACGGTGTAAGTCTCCATGTCAATGTCTGATTCCTTTATGTAAAGAAAACGCAAGGCCTTTGAAAAGGAACGTGCCATACATTTCTAAATTTTGAGTGACTAAAGGTGGGGGGAACCCTCATCAGAGGGGAATTATTTTGTGACTAACCCAAAAATCTACTATTTTGAAACTAGACATTCCTTTATTTCTATAAAAAAGAAAAGGGATCCTCTCTGAATCCTGTGACACAACAACCCAGCCTGGCTCTCATTAAAGACCAGTTACCAAATGTTTCCACTGCCGTGCAGCAGTTAACTTTAGCTTTGGATCATTTCATTCTCATCCTTTCCAGGATATTCTACCCCCTCAAAGTAGTTTTGTGTTATTTCCCCCTTGAAGAATAGGATGATGGAGGGACGGTATGAGGGAGGCATGTGTGTATTCCCTATGAACTATGTAAGGTTTAAAATACAGCAGCAAAGCGGCACAAAGCAGCTATATTAACTCTAGCAGCCAGGTGACACGAGACTTACAGAACTGCTCTACTCCTGTTGGGTTTCACTGACAGTTCTGAAAGTAAGTGGGCAGTTCTTCCCCTGCAGATGGTTTTTTTTTTTGGTCACAGATGGTCAGATTCCTTGAAAGCTAAACCAACAGGCTTTATTGGTGGGTTAGTAAACCTTCTGAAATTAAGCTAATGTAGGGTTGGATACTATGGCTGCCTTCTGCTAAGCTGGATCCTTTGACTCTCTCTCCATTTTGGTGTAGTAGTTAAGAGCGGCAGAACTCTAATCTGGAGAACCATGTTTGATTCCCCCCTCCTCCAAAGAAGAGGGAGCTATAGCTCCCTTCCATTCATCTTTAAGGTTGCCTTATGCAAGATTTTTCTAACAATGAGAAAACTTTAAAGAAAACTTTAAAGAAATTGTCTGTCCTCCAATTTTTTTCTTCAAATGACATCTCCACCTCTCCTACCCTAGGCACTTTTCCAAAGCGGCTGGATTCTTGGCCAGTTGGAATTGCATTGTAGGCCCACATAAATCATATGAGGAATGAAATGGCTCCAGATGCAAGTATTCAATATGCTTTCATCATCTACTTTTCTTGTCTTAAAAAAAAAGCTACACATGCAGGAACCACATGGTGAGGGAGACAAACATCTTTTTAAAAACTGAATAAATAAAAAACACCCTCAGAGGCTCAATCTGCCTCCTCCCATTCTTGGCTGGAAACTCTCTTGTGTTTTTGCTCAAGCTCAACTTGAATTAGAAGTGCTTGGTCCGGAGATCAACTGGAGTTTAACTCAGTGATCTCTTGTGACTTTTGCAATTTTACTCTTCAGCATATAATCTTTATATAATGAATTATTTGTCCAAAGACAGACTTTTGTGTGTTTTTTTCTAACTGTATGATGAGGCAGTTGCAGTGGGAAGGCAGATGATCTGTGTTTCAGCCTTGCCAGCTCCTTCCCCACCATTTTGTTTCTGAGTGATTGTTGCTTGGCTGGGCAACCAAAGACTGAGTTTTGCCTTGGGTGTTCAATATTCACCTTGGCAGGAACCAGGGCTTTTTTTCAGCTGGAACACGGTGGAACGGAGTTCCGGAACCCCTTGAAAATGGTCACATGGCTGGTGGCCCCGTCCCCTCATCTCCAGACAGAGGGGAGTTTAGATTGCCCTCTGCGCCACTCAACGGCATGGAAGGCAATCTAAACTCCCCTCTGTCTGGAGATCAGGGGGCGGGGCCACCAGCCATGCGACCATTTTCTCTGAGGGCAACCCACTGAGTTCCACCACCTCTTTTCCCAGAAAAAAAGCCCTGGCAGGAACTGATTACAAATAATTGTAGATCAGGGTATCAGGTCATTATGTACCAGGGTTTCTAAAGGGCAAGGAGTTTGCTAATACAGCTCAGTAGTATGCATTTGGACTTTGGAAACCTAGATTGAATCTCAGAAATAGTCCCTTTTGTGCCTCATGCAAAGCATTGTCTGTCAGACTCATTTTCTACCTCTGTACATACTTATTTATATATTCCTTTTCCTAAGTTCCCTTCATTTTCATTATCACTGTAATTCTTACAGCAACCATACAAAGTAGGCAAATAGTATTTCACCCGGTAACTGATAGGTGGAAGGGCAATATCTTGCCTAAAGCTACCAAGTTCCTTGCTGAGCTGAGATCTCAACTGGGGATTCTTCGGTTCCTAGGGGTCATGCCAGATGGAAATTCCTGTCATCCGCAGAAATTACCATCAGATTCAACCCAAACATATAAACCACATCATGTGCTGAGTGAGAACTTCCTAGGTACCATCAGGCTTTTGATACTATCAGTGCGATACCATGGTCAATGTCAAGACAACTCATGGATTGGGGTTCAGCTTCAGCTATTGTTGTTCAACTCTACGAATGTTGACAATTAACACCCCCCCCCCCTTAATTCAGTGGCTCTGGATTGTGCTTATATTGCAGGAGCAAGAAAACTGACATTTGACACAGACAGGGAAGTCAAGGAATGCAGAGAATTTGGTGACTTGATACAAGATTTATTATACCACCTCTGTTGCTTTGCTGGCTGTGTAATGTAATCTAAGAAGTTTTTCTTGCATGTGGTACAGCTATTTTATAATGTGAGGCTAATTTATAAGAAAACAACATCAGTGCTGATGGGAGACTATATAAACTTGTTTTTTTGTGTCACTGTACAAGATGTGAGAGTCAAAATTGACTTTTTTTGTAATACTCTTTTTTTGAAGGGGGGCAATACAACTCAGTGTTTATATTCACCCTGTTTATTGACCTGGGAGTGAGATGGAAATGAGCCAGACGTTAAGGGAAAAAGGAGGTTTTGTGTAAGTTGCCCTTGATTAAGATGCTATATTTGGGTCAAATACTTAGACAGAAGTTCCCTGCCATAGATACAATTCATCGACTAAAATTTAATAAAGTCTTGTAAATCTTGGGTCATGAACTCGTGCATAAGCTGAAAGAGATTTTGTTTCAAGAGACCCTGAAAATGAGGCAGTGCAGGAAAGAGGTGCAGAAGGTCATTAAACAGATTTTGGAGCAATGATACATAGAGATTCCTTATGTTCTAAACGATCTTGACTAGATATGATCAGGCAAAAGTAGATTTGGATATATATGTGGCATTGCTTTCAGTATAAAGTCAGACCAGTGGCTCATCTAACCCTGTAGTCTATACTTGGATTAACGCTGCCTGTAACAGTTTTGTTTTTAACCTGCCTTGGACCTTTATTACAGTTCCTCCTTATGTTACTTTAAACTTTTACCTCAGGCATAAGTCATAACCAACACTCCTATTTTTTCCATACACAGAGCTTCAGATGTTCTCTACCTTACCCAGGCTTTTTATCTTGAGAACACCTTCCCTTGGAGGTTTGTTTCAGGTGGGTAGTCGTATTGATCTGTAGTAAAGAGCAAGATTAGGGTCCAGTAGCACCTTAGAGACCAACTAGATTTTCATGGTATAATTATATAGAGTCCACCATGCAAAGCAGCCATTTTCTCCAGGGGAACTGATCTCTGTGGCCTGGAAATCAGTTGTAATTCTGCAAGCTCTCCAGCTACCATCTGGAGGCTGGCAACTCTACTAGGATTGTCAGTCCCATATACACGCCCTGGCACTTACTTTGTACTGGCAGCGTGCTCTTTCTTCCTGGAAGTGATGTCATGCAGAGTCCATTTGGCCTGTTTGGGACTAAAATTGGCCCTAAAGAAAGCACAGGAGCACTTCCACAGCTGGCGCAGCAACGTCGCTTCCAGGAGTCACGCCTCCTGGGGCACAACATGTCCCTGGGGTGTCTGCCAGTGGCAGACAACCTCTGGGAGCTTCCTCCTCCTGCCTATCACTGGCAGACTGGCGGGCAAGGGTGCAAACCCCTGGAAGTTTGCCTGCCACCAGAGGGCACCTGGGAAACAATCACTGTCCAATCACAGCACACTCCATTCACGCATCCAGTCCCCCTCCTTCTTACATTAGAGTAGATGCCTGCACTTCCACCCACAATGAACATATATTCAAAACCTCCCACCCCCATTAATTTACAGAAATAAAATGCACACACTTATTTATATGCAAAACATTACACTGCCTTTCCAATGTTTCAGGCAGATTTTTTCCTTCAGCCTTGTTAATTAAGATTCTGTTTGTGAGGAATGCCAAGGACTGAATCTGGAACTTTCTGCATTGATGCTCTACTGGGTCAGAGTTGTGTAATGCGATGTTGTAGCCTATGGGTCAAGATCTTCAGGTAAACTGTGGTGCTGTACCTGCTGGATTGCAATCTCCTATGCCGCTCCTATGGATCTGCTATTAATGTGCAATGCATGCATAGACAGCAAAGATGCGGCATCTCCTGTTTCCCTCACTGCATGTATACTGAGAAGAGCAGCAGAAAAGCGAGATGAGGTCATCTCATGGTGCAGACGTCACCATTTCTCAGCCCTCAGCTTGTTCTTCATTAATGGTACACCTCTTGGGGCTTATCTACACGTTTCAAAGTCCTAGTGTTCTTTGGGGAAGAACACAGGAACTTTGAATCAGACAAGAGATGGGAATTTTCTGCTTCTCACACAGCCCCTTTCCTGTCCTTTTCTGCTTGTGACCAAAACAGGCATTGAGAAAGCCTCCACCCTTGCTGATGCCACATTTGCAGACTATCTGGTGGAACCACTGTTGACGTCATTGTTAAAATTGTGTTACTTCCTGTGGTACATGTAAGTTTCACAACACAACCAATAGTACATTCACCTAAGATTTTACAAATGCAAAAACAACGGAGGGGAGAGGCTGCCACTGCTTTCTCCAAGCAGAAAAGACCCATGCATGTGTAGGAGGCAGAAAACTTCCATTGCATGTTTGAAACCTTGCATTTTCCACCAATGAACACTAGGACTTCATAATGCTGGCTCCTCTCTTTCCAGCACATGACTGATGTTACATTACTTCCTATCACAGTTTTTGCAGCTCTCTGGGTCCAATCTTGGTCTGTCCCAAGTCTGGAAAGAGTGAAGCCTCTGGTATAATGTATGGAAATAACCTCAGTGTTCCTGCACATAATTCCTTTATGAATCCCCACCCAAATTGGTCTTGTTCAGCCATCAAGATGAGAGTTACAGTCCATTCTGCCTGAAGGTGTACATAGCAAATGTTTTAGTGATCTGGGAAATAATCTTTGGTCTTCATTTCACTTGCTTTTGAGATTGACACAGAAGAAGATTATTTTCCTAAAGAGTGTGAAGAAGGGTTTTCATGTTTGATCTTGGGATTCTTCTAGCTGCTCTGCCTAGTTCTGCATATGTTTTCTATATTGTGAGATGCTTGAAAGAACCAGCTCCACCCTGGAAATATTTTAATACATTTCAAAAGAAGCAAACCATTTAAAGACATTAATCCATGAAGATGAAAGTGCTGTGTAGTACAGCAGATATAGTGACTTTGGATCATATGCATGCTAGGCTGTTTTCACATGCGCCCTGGGAGGTTGTGCAAACAAAATGAAGCTTCTTCCTAGCACAGTCTCCCGGCACAATCCCATTTAATGGCCCGATGATGTCAGAAAAAGTGCCATTAAACAGGAAATCATGCTAGGAAGACGCTTTTATGCCGTGAGTTTCGCGCGATCTTCCAGGCGCATGGCGCTGTGAAAACGACCTTAGTCACAAATCCCTATCTCACAGGGCTGTTGTGAAGCTGGGATAACCATGTGTACATCATCCAGATCTCCTTGGAAGAAGAGTGAGACATAACTGCAATAATAAAACAGGTTATTTAAAAATAAATTGTTATTGGGTGTCCATATTCTCATTGAAATGGCTCGCAGGCAGAAGCTCTTTACTATATCCATGCCCTCACATTTGGATTGAAGCAAGAATGAGTGAAACTAAAACACCTCCCCAAGTTAATACAGTCATGTTTAAATATATTTATACAAGTTATTAGCCTAACAACATTTTTACTAGTCTGCCTACCTACCAAGAGAAAGAACTCCCTAAAATTCTAACTACAACAATTGTTTTAAAGAACACGGTTCTTTGGGGTTCACGAAGCAGATATTTGGGGGAATTTTTGTTTGTGAGTGCTTTGCACTAACTTAAGGTACAAAAATCCTGAATAACATGCAATAAAAGTAAAAACTCTGAATTCGTTAATGACAGAACATCAAGACCACAGATTAATTGTTCTGTGATTAGACAGGATTGAAAAGAAATTTTCATATTTGTATTTCTTTGGGGGAATAATAATGCTTGACCTTTCTGCTGTGGGGGTTCTCCTCTGCCCCCTCACATCTGTTTAAAACTGAAACTGGATATTTGCTCACTGCCCCCACCCCCAGTTTTCTCAGAACAGGACATATATGAATGCACACGAATTTATGAAGCTGCCTTATACTGAGTCAGACAGTTCGCCTATCTGGGTTAGCATTGACTACTCTGATTGGCAGCAGCTCTCCAATGTAGGCATCCTGGTTTTGCAGCTTAGCTCTCCAACTGCTGTCCAATGGACTTTTCAACTGTCACTTGTCCAACATTCCGCCAAGCTGCCTACGTTTCCCATCAAAACTTGAGGGAAGCTGACAAGTGTCCAGCTAGTGTCAAGCGTCACTTGTGGCTTAGCTCTCAGGAAGTCATCCTTCTCATCACCTACTATGCGATCCTTTTCACTGGAGATGCTAGGCATTGGACTGGGACCTTCTGCGTGCCAAACTGATTGTCTACCCCTGAGCAACATCCCTTCCCCTCTGGGTCATGTTTCAGTCCTGAAGCAATTGGATTTCCATTCTCTTTCCTCTCCAAAATCCACCAGAGCAGGGGCTGTAGCTTGTAGGGTTCAAGTGTATTTTGTATCTACAGAACATAATTGACAATAAAAAGTGTTCCAATTTGAACAACTGGAACTAGAAGAAGAAGGATGCAGAAGACCAACGCTGCAATCCTAAGAAGAGTTACTCCAGTCTAAGCCCATTGATTAGGATTGCATTGAAAATGTTGCAGAAAGATACTCGACAAACAATTCAGCAGCAGGAAATAACCTTATTCGCCCGCGCTGCTGCCTCCTTTGCAATACCTAAGCTGAAGTCAGATTCCAAATAATCAATGCTATCTCATATTTTCTCAGAATACTCTTCAGGGAAAAACCATCATTGCTACAGTTTCTTATGAACTACAGCCACAAGCAGAAGGAACATCTGTAGTGGTTCAATGTAAGGAATCAATCTGTTCAGATTTAGAATCTGTCTCAGTCATCAGTTGCCAGAATTATTACTCATACAGAAGATAAGGAAGTCGAAGATTCACAGCCCACAAAGAGAACAAAGTTAGATTATTTTCAGCAATCTACTCCTAAAACTTCAACAAGCGCATTTTATGACCATAAAGGTCATAAAATGAAACTGGATAGGCTATTGAACAAATATTATTTTCTAAATAAGTCAGTTGAAGCTGATGGCAAGTGTAGAAAGACTTACATCTGCTGCATTACCTGTAAAATACATGGAACAGAAGTTGCTGAACTTCATAAAAATGGGATTGTTCCATTGGCCAAAGGAATCTGGTTTGGAAGCATGCAGAAACTGAAAAAAGTAATTGATCCTCTAGAATCCAAGGCACAAAGCTGCATCAGAAGCAAGTGAAACAACAATCAGTTGTAGAAACAACAACAAGACATGCACCCGTGGGTAAAAAGTGTGCAACGGCATCAAGCAGATGTAATAAATCGTCTACTTGCCCTATGGATTGATGTGTATAATGATTAGCTATTGGAAAATCCACTGCTCATTTATGGCCAGCTCTTGTCAACCTTTCAGGCACAATTGATAAAAGCACAACCGAGTGCCAACACCTGGAATGTTCAGCTTGATCATTTTCAGCCCCATGGTTTAACTCTATATTAGAGAGATCCGGTTATCTACAATGAGATGATACAAATAACGGGTGAACTAGAAAGAGTTGTTCCACACCTTGTGTTTCAAGTCAATCGAAATATAGATTGACAAAATGAAGACAATAAATGTGTCATTGTTAGGTACATCCTAAAAGATAACACTGCTGAAGTCCATTGCGCCTGAATTGGAGTGATTCAGCCTGCAAAAAACAGGAACAGAAGGTTTGCTGGAAGCTGTGGTAGAGACATGTCAGCCTACTGGCGTCTCCTTTGAAGCCACAATAGTGGGAGTTGCAACAACAGATGGTGAAACTGCCAATACAGGTCAAAAGGCTGGATTCTGGACACTGGTATAGTAGTAAGCATAGTGTGATGGTGATGGAAAGTGCTGTCAAATCATGGCTGACTTACGGTGACCCTGGCTGGGTTTTTCAAGGCAAGGGACTTGCGGTTTTCAAGGCAAGGTGGCTTGCTGTTGCTTGCCTCTGAACAGTGACCCAGGTCTTTCTCGGAGTTCTCCCATTCAATTATAATCCAAGTCCAACCCTGCTAGCTTCTGAGATGGGATGAGATCAGGCTTGCCTGGGCTATCTAGGTCAGGGAAGTAGAGTGTTCCACACTGTTACATTTCTAGATGTTTGTGGTACTGCTGAGTACAGGGATTGTCATAATTCATAAACATTCTCAACATTTGACTACAACTAGAAGACAGTATTATCTCAAACATACCTTCTCTTTTGACAGTGTTCATCTTTAAAAGAAATTATCGATGTGGGATGTTCACTAGTTAATTCCATTTTTTTTCTAAGAAGATTGTGGCAGAATTTTTCTGAAGTACCTGCGATAACTGGAAAGCCCCTCAGGAAATACTAAAAATCGACACAACAGGATAAAATGGAGGAGAGGAGAACAGTGTAAGCCTCCCCACTGGGGAATAAGGTGGAGTATAAATGAAATGAACAAGTAAGCAAACTCCAGACAGTGGCATAAAATATTTTAATGAACTGTGTATAATTTTGTTGTTTGCACTGCAGCTTTACTACAGAAATTGCTTACTTAAGTTATGGTATTGTCCACCCATTTTATGACAGCAGAGAGAGTAATGTCTTATTACAATAACAGACGAAGCTGCACAATCCTGAACCGAACCATTAGTCCATCAAGGTCAGTACTGCCTACTCAAGACTGGCAGCAGTCACCTACTACTTGATCTTTTAAAATAGAGATGCCCAGGATTGAACCTGGGACCTTCTGCATGCCAAGCAGATGCTTTACCACCAACCCACGACCGCTCTCCAATGGGCAGCAATTTACAATGCAAAACTGCAAGGCTGTTTCAGTACAATCCTAAATCAATGAACGTATAAGGGTGTATCTCTGCTTGTGACTTATGAGCCACCCTCAGCTGTGGAAGACTTTTTACCCCAAAAACTCGAATGATAATGATAATAACGATGATGAAGATATAGAGAACCAGACATCACAGTGAGCAGGGAGAGAAATTTTGCGAAGATGTTTTCAGAAAGGCCTTTGGTTATTAAGAAAGGTTGTGTAATGTGCCACGACATTCCGCTGTTTCTATTTAATTTCTCTGCATTTTCATTCTGCTGGTGTCTCAGTGGCTTCCATTCTGAATTTGAGTTCTTGGCTCATTCATTACATGTGCATTCAGTTTGTGTCTATTGGGTGTCCAAAACTAGGATTGGATGACCATTTGGCCACACAACTATTACTTTAAAATGCTTTGCAATAAAATGTCATGTTAATTTGTTTTATGCTAGCTTCCTCATAGATCTGTGAAGCTGAAGAGTTTCTTCTGGAGCTTTAAATCTACCATTCTGTCAGGAGAATATAGCACTAATTGCACATGGGGATGCCCTGGAGTCGAGGCTGGGAGAGGAACAGTGACCCCGTGGCTAGGTGACTGATGGGGACCTTTTCCTGGGCTTGCAGGAGGAAGCAATCATGAAGATGTAGGGGAGGAATCAGGAAGTAAGCTTCAGATGGGCAAGCAACGGATGTTACTGAGCAGACAACATTTAAGTAGAGCCTGCCAGGACAGAGATAATCCATTTGTAGTAAACTGGGTGCTTGGAAGCTGAACTAGGGAGGGGAAAAAGGAAAACTGGATACTGTTTAACCCATTCCTGTCTGTGTGAGTTTTGAGTAGGAGACCTGGACAAAAAATGCTGTGCTTCCTGTTGAGTCCCACTGCAATCTTTTCCCCATAAGCCCTGATCTCATAAGACATGCTACCTGGGATCATGGATAGTTTGATCAGGTCATTAAACAAGGCGCGGGGGGCTGTGCCTCCCCAAAAGGCTATGCGGAAAATGTGAATGTGCAGAATAATGTTGAATCGATAAAACACTTAAATGAAATCCAAATGGCAAGACTTTAAAAACAAAGTGTTTTCTTATAATTGCTTGCTCTGTCTGATTTACTTACAGCTGATATATATAGTTGGATACAGAGCAGGATGCAGTGACAAGAGGACTGTGGGAGGAAAGTAGAACGGCCATCAGGCTTTGCAAGAACGTGCATGTTGATTCCTCTGTGCTGTTCCTGTACTGACTGAATAATTTAAAATGAGCCAGACAAACAGGCTCAAACTGTATTGTCCCCCTCACCTCTGCAGTATACCGTATACCCTGCAGCTGTGGACAAGTGTACATCGGGACCACAAAGCGTAGCATCCAGACAAGAATAAAAGAACATGAAAGACACTGCAGACTTGGACAACCTGAAAAATCAGCAGTGGCTGAACATAGCCTAACACAAACAGGGCACAGTATCTTATTCCAGGACACCAAAATACTGGACAACACTTCCAACTACTTTGTCAGACTGCACAGGGAAGCCATTGAAATTCACAAGCATAAGTAAAACTTCAACAGGAAAAAAGAAACCTTAAGAATGAACAGAGCATGGTTTCCAGTTCTGAAAAACACCAGGCTAACAAAACACTCTACACCCGACAATAGCCCTGCAGAGAAGATTAGCACATCAAGCACCAATCCATATGCAAAAGAACCTCCTCAGGATACAGTGAAGCCTCCCGCCATTAGTATTCCACACCCTGGGAAACTCTTACAGGATGACTCAGCTCAACCCCACCCCTCCTGAGTAGATATAAATGACCTGCCAACGCCTTTTCCACACTGTGACACTGAGAGATCTCTGTCTTTTGGTGCTACACCTCTGAAGATGCCAGCCACAGCTGCTGGCGAAACGTCAGGAACTGCAATGCCAAGACCACGGCAATACAGCCCGGAAAACCCACAACAACCAAGGCTCAAACTGTTTGCAAGCAATGTGATTGATGGACAATTGCCTGCATGTTCATGACTGGCAAACAGGTGGTCAGTTGAACCGGTGGGTGTTCAAGCATTCCTAGTTTCAATGCCACTGTATGGACCTTGGAAGTTGAGGAGCAAAACTGAGGTTGGCATCTCCCATCACCATTGCTACTTTGACAGAGACTCTCATCGGAGGGTGCAAGGGAATATTCTCAGCTCACGTTGGGACTACACAGAAGATTGTCTGGTCTGCCAAATGCAGCAGTATATTTTAGAGGCAGGAATGGTAAGTTTGTAAAGTACACAATTTGAAAGTCATTTACCAGTCAGAAACACCTCTGGGTGATGAACTCTCCGTAACATAATCTGTAGCACTGGTACACATATCCTAAATCCTCATCATGGAGCATTGCCACACCAGCCCCTCCCTGCTTCCAAAGAAGCGTGATGCTGGTATGGAGATGTCCCATGGAATAAGAAATTAGGTTGTATACCAGAGAGCATAAACAGAACACCGTTTTTGCACAGTCAGCATAGCAGGCCGATTGATTCTCAGTTCCTTCTCCTTCTTCATAGGCCGTGTGTTCCAAATTTCTTATTGTTCCTCGTTCCTCCATAAATTCTTTTTCAGACTTGCTTGTCATCTCTGTGTAAAGTTCAGCAAAACCACAGAAAACTTCCTTTGGCCACCTTAGAGCAGCTCATCAATTTATAGACCTCTGGAAATGTAAACGTGTCCCATCTTAACTGAGAATGTGTCAAATGCTTCACCCATTGCCCTTTTGATTCCAAGCTCCTTAGCAAGTGATGGAGATGTGATGTTTCAGATTCCCTCCCAGTCTCAGAAGGGTTACACTTGGTGCCAGGAGAAAAAACAACACAAATCATTCTTCTAATCCCAGATCTGTTTGGCTGCCTTGCAAGAAATGTCTAGATTCAGGGTGGAGCATGGAGACACAATAGCAAATGCTGCATAAAACTCTCTTAGATGCAGTACAGCTTGGGTGGGAGGGAGGAAGGGAGGAAGTCAGCTTCCTCTGGCCTTATCTATGGCAGATGTGCCGAGTGATTCTCAGAAACTGGGAAGCTTGGGGAACTGACCCTGTGCCGCAAGGGTGTTTCTCCCTGCTTCCAACAAGATGTGTGTGCGTTTTGCCTAAAATTCATCATCCCAGATGATGTCATGACATGATGAGACATATGATCATAAATTTAGGAAGAAAAAGTCCCCATTGTAGGTCAATGCTGGCAGTAAATCCAGATAACAGTTCATTCCAAGCTTGCTTTATCCCCCCCCCCCCCTATTTTTTTCCAAATTAGAGAAGAGCTGGTGAAAAGCAGATGGTTTTCATCTGCTCCCTATTTGTATGAGATGACACATCTCATCAGATATCACTGCTTGTCCTGCTCAAACAGCCTCTCTGTGTGCACTCTCTCTCACTCTTCTCTTTCTCTGTCATCAAGACGGGAATGTTGTCTGTCTTGCGCTTTTACCATTCTATCATTGTCTTCAGAAACTATGAGCAAACGGAGCAAAGATTTGCTGTGCAGCATCTTTGCTGATGAAACTGATGATTGAGCCGTTTGGTCCCCTTGTCTCATAGCACCACAGGGCTGCAATCACAGGGTTACAATTAGGATCGCCACAACGAATCCAGCCTATGAACGATGGTGCAGGATGGAGAGCAGAACAGAACTTATCACTCAACTGCATTGACCAAAAACACATCATTTCATGGTTTGTGCGTCATGTTGAACTCAGTGGGACTTGCTCCTGAATTAACATGTGTAGGATTTGGCTGTGTATGGAAACAACATCCAGAATAAAACGAAAGCTTCTGATAAGCTGTTTCAATAGCAATTGCCAATAATGTCCCATAACATCCATCCAGAATATACAATCAACCCAACCTACTTTCCCTGCAGATACTGTTGTGGCTGATGGAAATCAGAACCTTGTTGTCTTATGAGTGGATGGTAAAAGTAGGATGTCCTGATAATTATCTTCCATATCTACTTGTTGTCACACTGGTGCTTCCCTCCACCCTCTTTTGCATTATGTACCAACACAACCTGATTTGGAGGATCAGGCTCTTGGTTTCTTCTATGTGTATGAAAGCAAGACTTTTATGGGGAGGGGGGATCAGGGGGCACGTCCCTCTTCATTTTAACAGAAAGAATCTTACATAAGAAAATTCTTCAGGCAGATGTCTCCTAGTAAGGAACAGTGGTGAACATTGTATTCAGGGCAAGCTGGCCCTTCCGGGTTTTCTGTCTTGCTGCTTCCTTCCGACGGATATAGGCATAATTTGCAAGATTAGTGCACCTTTTTCTCTCTGTGCCTACCTCTTGTTTCAGCTGTCCAACTTTTGGTCAGAAGCTTTAAACAGATTCACCCTGCTAGCAAAGTTTGCCAGTGAGTAAATGGATAACACTCAAGAAGATGGAAACTAAACTTCACTTTGAAATTGAGATACTTTGGCCTCCAGAAACAAGAAGTCTTCCCACCCACCCCTCTTCTAAACACAGCAAAAAGAACTGAGCAATTGCATTGCTATTCCAAATGACTGAAGTGTTTTGGAACAAGTGAGTAACCTTTAAGAACACTCAACATTGGTCATAGGATGATACCAGTAATTTAAGAACACACCCAGTTAGGGAAGTTCAATTCCGAATCCTGGTACCTCTAGTTAAAAAACCTTAGGCAATAAAGCTGGTAACCCTGGAACTCTAGAAAAATGTTGCTGGTCAAGGAAGACAATTGAACAATTAAATCAAAATATCTCATGTGTCTTGAAACAAGTAAGAAATATTTAAATGTAGGCCATCTTCTTAAGTTTTGGTATATCAGGCAGCTCTGTCAGGAGCTGTTACACCTCTGGTGGGATGAGCCACCTTATGCTGCCACCACTCTGGGATTTAGGGTTCCTTGGGAAGGCTCAGAGTACCCTCATAGAGTAATAACAAAAAAAGAGTTTATTTACAAGGAGGTCAGTTAATATCAAACAAACAAGCAAGGTGCATTAGCAACAATAGATGGATGAAAGTAAAATAAACAAAAGGCCCTAGCGCGACTGAACTCACTATCCCTCTGTCTGCCAGGCCTGTCTTCTCACCCTACCTGGATGAGGGTCTCTTTTCCCTAGCAGAAACCTTCTCTAGTCTGTTCCCTGGGAGAACACAGGCTTTTTTCCTCCCAGACTTATATAGCACCAGCCCCCTGTGTTCTGATTGGCCACAAAAGGAGCCAAAATGGCCCAGGGGCTCCGGGAATCATAGGTGGGCCTACTCCCACTGCTAACAGGCTTCTGAGGTCTTGCTAGGCCTTCCAGGCACAGCCAGATCATGACAGGAGCATTCAACAATCATAGAATTACATAAAGGTACTAGAAATGCTCCAGTTTAGGGAACCCTGGAAACTCTGTAACAGAGCACATACTGTGCAGGTAGAAGAACTCAGACCTGGCAAAATTAGACTGGATAGAAAAATGGTTTGATTTGGCATAAGGCAGCATCATGTATTCTTGTGAGTTTACAGTTGAGTAAAGGTAAAGGTAGTCTCCTGTGCAAGCACCGAGTCATTACTGACCCATGCGGGAAATGTCGCATCACGACGTTTTCTTGGCAGACTTTTTACGGGGTGGTTTGCCATTGCCTTCCCCAGTCATCTACACTTTACCCCCAGGTAACTGGGTACTCATTTTACCAACCTCGGAAGGATGGAAGGCTGAGTCAACCTTGAGCTGGTTAGCTGAACCTGCTTCCGCCAGGATTGAACTCAGGTCGTGAACAGAGCTTGGGCTGCAGTACTGCAGCTTACCACTCTGCACCATGGGGGTTTACAGTTGAGTACAGGCAGCTATTCATAGTAAAAGCAGCCATTCATAGTAAAAGTTCTCATGTTAGGAAATTGAAGGCCTGTTGCAGAACCAGGTTTCTAGCAACTTTTAAAATTACCTAATTTTTTTTTTTGCTAGTTAGAGCAACTTAGAGTCTGTTCTTCACCAGCCAGTTCTTAAAACATAATTTCTAACAAAATATGCTTTAATGGGAGACATGTACCTAATATTTCAGATTTTTCAGTATTGTATATCTGAAATTATTTGCACTAATTTAAGTGAAAATAAACTTTTTGGTACTATAATGGACTTATTGTATCATAGTTTCCTGCAAATGGAGATCAATTTCAGAAACCCCTGAGGCTGAACAGAGGCATAGGATTCTCATCTCACTACAGATTCTAATCTCTGCTCTAATCAAGCTGCATCGCACCTTTACACCCTGCCTCCCTTCTTTGCTTCACCTCATCCATCTCCTGACAGGGAAATAAAGACTCAGGATTTCTCCACTCCTCCTTGTATCTGAAGAAAGGAGCTTTGACTCTTGAAAGCTTATATCCTGAAAATATTTTTGGTCTCTAAGCTGCTACTGGCCTCAAATCCAGGCAAAGGGAGGCTGTGATGATTATGGCACACATTAAGGAAGATGTTTGGGGAGACTACTGGGGGAGATGAGAGGTTATAGGCATCCAATCATACATCCAATCATACATGTCTTGGCAACTTCCCAATGAGATTACTGTAGCGAACTATGTTGCATTTAAAAACTAAGAGGAAATGTAGGTAGGAGTAACTTGTGGGATGAAGACTTGAGGAGGAGAAGGATGGGTGACCATATGAGAATATGTGAAGGATGCAACCTGCAGGTAATGATATGAGTGGTAAGCAGGAGGCCAAGAAGAGGGAGGAGGGCTCCAGTGAAACACTTGGTTAATTCTATGTGCTAGAGGACAGAACATCAACGATATATAGGTTTATATAGTGTCAGCAATGAACAGGTCATGGAAATCTATCAATGAAATGCCTTACAGAAATTTGCTGCGTGTTGCACAAATTATAGTTCTTGTGGTCTCTATATAGGCATCCATGCAGAGCACATCAGGAATTTTCTAGAACACAGGTGAAGACCTGGTGCTAATATCTCCTCCTCTTGAGGGAAGAGTCTTTGCCTTGTGGTCATCACAAAGGGTTGGATGAGCACCATCTCTCTTAAGTCTCTTTGGCCTGTTGGGCAAGCCATGTGGTAGACAACTTTCTTTGAGAAAGGGTCTTTCTCAGCAAGCTCTGTAAGCTCTTATTCTTTTTATTAGTCAAGGAACTTATTTTGGTTTCTTTCTTCTTTGCTGTGATTTAATTCTTGTATTTTTTCCCCTCAAGGATTCTGCAAAATTTGCAAAGAATGTGATTGGCATCTGTGATGGACAGGGCTAATTCCACCTCTGCCTCTCCTGGCAAACAGACAATGAGACCTGGTGGAAATGGAAAATCCATTAGAGCAGTTAGTGAGAGGGAGAAGGTTTTGGAGCTGCTGGTAAGTAGCAGCACGTAACAGCTGGATGGTGACTCTTGTTAATGTATAATATGACCATCCATTGTTATAAGTGTGGGGGGTTATATGTGCACCTCTTCTCTCTCTCTCTCTCTCTCTCTCTCTCTCTCTCTCTCTCACACACACACACACACACACACACACACACACACTTAACTAATTGCCTCCTGTGTTATACATCTTGTAAATAACAGTTATTTTTGTTTCTGTTTTCATCTCGGTTAGCTTGAAGTTGTCAGCTGAGGGAAGTAAAACACACACATGAACATCAAGCCTTCTGGTCATGACAAATAGTTCAGTTTAACTAAGTGGTGGAATGGTGGCAGTGTATAGAGGGGGTAAACACTTGAGGTCCCTCTTCCCAGTAGCCCCAGGCAGTAGGTGGGTGAGAGGAGTGTGGTGTTTCAACAACTGTGTTCCTTTAATCTGGGACAGTGTTTGAGACTGCCATAGTCCGCTCCAGGATTTGGTGAGGACAGGGAGAAGGGAACGAACTTGGAGCTGCTGCTAGGGAGAGTGAAGGAAGAGAGACAGAATAAAAACTCTTGCCTCTTGGAAACAATGCTGCCTCACCATTCCTAAGTCTGGCGTTAAGGACACAACAAGGGGTAGTGCTAAGATTGCTGGTCTCCTGGTGGGGGCAGGGGATCCACCACTCACCTAGCCAGCAGGGGGGAAAGGCACAGGAATGGGGCTTCTGGGGTGCACTCCTGGTGTGGCATGATGATGTCACTCTCAGGACTGACAGTACTGTAGAGGCCCCAGGGGTACTCCTGCACTTAGGGCCAGGCTGATTTGGGCCCCACTTGCGGGAGCTCCCGGGGCCTGCACAATGACATCATGCCCAGAAATGACATCATTGCGCTGCTGTCATGCAAAGCATGCATGCAAAGATCTACTCAAGGTGAGTGCCAGGTCCATCTCCCCCCACGTTGGGAGGGTAAAGGGACCTGGCAACTCTAGACAGTACACATAAGGGAACTGGCTGCCTTTTTGGTGGAGCTTCTAGGAAAAGAAGAGTGTTTTTTTCAAAAAATTTTATTGGATGGGTCAGTATACACAAATCATAATATTCAATATCAATATCCATCACATTATATCACTCCCACCCATTCCCCCCCTTTTCAGTTGACTTCCAACAGTTTTCCATTCCCTTCACCTACATTACATCACTATCTCCTATAATATTAATTTCTACATTATAATATATAGTATAACATATCTATATCTACCATGTTTAGAATAAGTCTCTAATGTTACTTTCAAGATTATAATATAAAATATACTATATCATTCTTACTTATACACTATCCATATTTTCACCTCTAACTAATATAAAGTAAAGATCTATTCTCCCCTCTTAACAATTATCTAAAGACCACATTTTGCCTTTCATGTCCCATTTTTTTCCACATAATTCTTAAGTTTCTCCCAACTCATAACATATTCCACAGTATCTTGTTCTTTCAACTTCCTTATTAGCTTGCCCATTTCTGCCATATTTAGTAATTTCAGAATCCAATCGTCCACTGATGGTATCTCTTGAGTCTTCCACAACTGTGCGTAAGACATCCTAGCCGCAATAATCATATAAAACACCATTGTTCTGTCCATTCTATCAAATTCTTCTAGGTTCATACTTAATAACAACAATTTTGGGTTCTTGATCACATTTTTCTGTAAATTATCTGACATAAGCACTACAATTTTCCCCCAGAATTGTTTAGCTTTTTCACAAGTCCACCACATATGATAAAAAGAACCTTCTTGTTTCTTACACTTCCAACATTTATCTGACATTTGACTATTACCATTTGCTAACTTTTTTGGCGTTAAATACCATTTATACATCATTTTATACACATTTTCTCTTATAGTGGTACATGTTGAAATTTTTATAGTATTTTTCCACAACCTTTCCCAAGCTTCCATCGGTATATCTTTATTACAATTTATTGCCCATTTCACCATCTGCACTTTAACTATCTCATCTTCTGTAAACCGTTTTAACAGAATCTTATATACTTTAGATATCATCTTTTCCCCCTCTCGAAGTAAACATTCTTCTAGTTCCAAGTTTTTAGGCCTAAATCCTACCTTTCTACGATCTGTATCATATAAGTCTCTTATTTGTCTATATTGAAACCAACCATACTGAAACGGCAGTTCTTCATTGGTTTTAAGTATATATTTATCACAATCTACTCTTAAAATTTTTTTATATGTCCTCCACTCCTCTCCATCATATTCCACCTTTGGGTTTACAACGTCTGCAGGTATAATCCACATTGGAGTCTCTTCATCTAAATATCTCTTATATTTTTTCCAAACCGCAAATAAACTCCGTCTCACAAAATGATGTAAAAACATAGCATCAGCTCTTGTCTTCTCATACCACAGATACGCATGCCATCCAAAAAATTTGTTATATCCTTCCAACGTCAACAGTTTATGGTTTTTCAATAACATCCACTCTTTCAACCAAACCAAACATATAGCTTCGTGATACAATTGCAAATTCGGTAATTGTAGTCCGCCTCTCTCCTTAGCATCATATAATACCTTCATCTTGACTCTAGGCTTCTTCCCTGCCCATACAAAGTTCAAAATCTTCCTTTGCCATTTTTCAAATTGCTTATTATCTTTCACAATTGGTATTGTTTGCATTAAAAACATTATCTTCGGAAGTACATTCATCTTAATTACAGCAATGCAACCCAACCATGATAAATTCATTTTATTCCATTTCAACGTCCATATCTATTTGCTGCCATAATTTGTCGTAGTTGTTTTTAAAAAGATCAATATTTTTCGCAGTCAACTCAATACCTAGATATTTAGTTTTATGGACTACCTCACAGTTCGTTATCTCCATTAAATCTTGTTGTTTTTGCTTAGACATATTTTTACATATTAATTTTGATTTACTCTTATTTACATAAAGTCCTGCTAAATCCCCAAATTCTTTTATTTTCTCCATCAATCTTGGCATATTTTGGATTGGATCTTCCACTATTACCATAATATCATCGGCAAAAGCTCTCACTTTATATGAGAATCCTTTAATTTTCAAGCCTCTTATCATATCATCTTCACGTATCTGCCTCAATAAAATTTCCAATACCATCACAAACAACAATGGGGAGAGTGGACATCCTTGTCTTGTTCCTTTACTTATTTCCAACTTTTTTGTTATATCACAGTTTACGATTATAGCTGCAGATTGGTCTTTATATATTGCCCTCACTGCTTGAATAAACATCTTACCTATTTGCATCTTTTCCATCGTGGCAAACATAAAATCCCAATTTAGATTGTCAAAAGCTTTTTCTGCATCCACAAAGAAAAAAACGACTTTTTCCCCTGGATTCTTATCATAGTACTCTATTGCATTCAGTACTACTCTTAAATTGTCTTTTATTTGTCTATCCAGCAGAAAACCTGCTTGTTCCTCTGCTATAAACTCCACCAACCAGGTTTTAAGTCTTTCAGCCAATATTTTTGCAAAAATCTTATAATCATTATTTGTCAAAGATATCAGTCTATAGTTTTTAACATTCGTTAAATCCTGTGCTTCTTTCGGTATCAGTGAGATGTTGGCTTCATTCCATGTTTCCGGTATTTCCTGTCCTTCTAATATTGCGTTCATTACTTTTTGCATCAATTGTACTAATTCATCCGCCAATACTTTGTATAATTTAGCCATAATTCCATCTGGTCCTGGCGCCTTTCCCACTTTCGTTGCTTGTATCGCCTCCATAATTTCTGTTATTGTAATTTTAGCATTCAAATTGTCTTTCAATTTCTTAGGCACCTCTGTCAATTTCATTTTATGAAAGAATTCCTCCATTAGCCTTTTGTCAATAGGTTTTTTTCTGATATAATTTCGCATAATATTTATAAAATGCTCTCCCAACTGCATTTTGATCAAATAGCTCTTTTCCATCTTCTATAATTTTACTTATTATTTTCTTCTCTCTCTTTTTCTTCAACTGCCATGCTAGATATTTCCCAGGTTTGTTGGCTCCTTCAAAAGATTTTTGTTTCAGTCTTTTCAGTTCCCATTCCACCTCCTTGTTTTCCATCACTTTTATTTGTTCCTGTAACATTCTAATCTCATGTTGCAATTTCTTTTTACCTGGTCTTTTCTTTAATTGTTGCTCTTTTTGCGTTATCTTTTCTTGAATTTCCTTCAATTTCAATTCTTTATTCTTCTTATCTCTGGCATTTAAATCTATCAGTATTCCTCAAATAACAGCCTTATAGGTATCCCATACTTTATGAATTGATACACCTTGATCCATATTGTATTGAATAAAGCATTTAGTCTCTTTTTTTAAGAACATCCAAATTTGCTTGGCTAAGCAGGAGATCTTCATTTAATCTCCATCTCAGTTTTTTCCTTCTCATTCCAAATCTCCAAAGCATAGGGTTATGATCTGAACTGATTTTTGGCAAAATATCCGTTTCCTTAGTCCACACAGCTAATTCTTTGGATGCCCAAATCATATCTATTCTTGACAGTGATTGGTGACTTGCTGAAAAAAAAGTGTATTGCTTAGTCTTTGGGTTATGCTTTCTCCAAATATCTTCTAAACTTTCTTGTTTTTGAAGTTCAAAAAATGACTTTGGCAATTTTCCCAGCTTATTCCTACTCATACTTGTTTTTTTGTCTAATTGTAAGTCCACAACACCATTAAAATCCCCTGCCACAATCACTTGATCATATGTTATTTGATCCAACTGAGTCATTATTTCATTAAAAAATTGTACTTGTGCTCCATTGGGCGCATAAATTCCCCAAATCAATGTTTCCCCCCCATTGCACTCAAATTCCACCGCCAGATATCTACCATCTCTATCACCAACAATCATTTTTGGTTGCAATTCTTCTTTTATGTAAATTACAATTCCTCTTTTCTTTTGCTTTGTTGCCACTACAAATTCTTTTCCTAGTTTCTTATTTTGTAAATACTTATTATCTTGGTCTCTTATATGGGTTTCTTGTAAACAAATTAAATTACATCTTTGTTTGGTAAGCCAATGAAATATTGCCTAGCATTTTGAGGGCGAATTAAGTCCATTTACATTCCATGATATTAATTTGTACTCCATATTTAAAGTCTAGTTGTTTTAGGTAAGTCCTTTTCGTTCTCCAGCAGGAACACTTCCATTGCGTGTTTTGATTTAATCACTTGTCTCACAGATTGGAACTCAAAACTCAAACCTTCAGGTATTTCCCATCAATATCTTATATTCATAGATTTCAATTTCTGTGTCAAATCTCTGTATTTCTTTCTCTCTTGCAAAACTCTCCTCAGTAACTCCTTCATGATTCTGACCCTTGTCCCCTCAAGTACCAACGGGGATTCAAAATGCTTTCTAATAATTTCCTCCTTCATTCTGTTTGTAGTTAGCTGGACAATAACATTTCTTGGTAGATTCTTTTGCTCTGCATATCTTGAATTCACTCTGTAGGCTATATCCAAGCTGGCCGCCATCTCTTCTTTTTCCTTATTTAAAAATTCTGCTATTATTTCAGTAATTTGTTTCAATGTTGATCCTACCATTGTCTCTGGAATGCCTCTAAAACGAAGTTGTTTTTCCGTTACTTTGCATTCCATCACAACCATCATGTCACTTAATGCTGATGTTTCTGGTTTTATGCCATCCGTTCTGAGTTCCACCTCCTGTACCTTCTGCTGTGTTATTTGCAGCTCTTTTTTATCTCATCAATATTTTTCACCAACTCTGCCACTTCAGATTTTATAGCCTCTTTAATATCCTTCAATAAATTTTGCTGTGACTCCTCTATCTGCTTTTGCAATTTCATTTATTTCTTTATTGCCCTCTGTCACTTTTTTATCTAAGCTTTCAATCGCCGTCTGCCAGTCTCTATCTTTATCTTTTTTTTTGCCATCGTTGGACTTGCCTTGGCACCTCATGAATCCGCTCTCTTTCTCAACTCCCGTTTTCTCACCTGTCACTTTAAACTCCCGTATTGAATCTTAAATTAATAGTCCAATTTTTATATCTTTCAAAATGTCGGGCGTCTTTTCTCTATGGTACAGTCTATGGTAAAATTCACAACCTTCCCTTACTCAAAATGGTGAATTTCCCTTCTTCTTCCAAATGTCGGACGTTTTTTCTCTATAATATAGTCTATGGTGAAGTCTTCAACCTTTCCCACACTCAAGATGGCGAATTTCCACTTCCTCTCAGGTCCTCTGTCCCACGCTGTTCTCCTTCCGTTGCTCCCCCAACACACTTCCTGCCCTTCTAGCCATGGCTTGCTGCTTTTAGCAAGTACCCAACTTCTCGCGATCTTCCAGCCGCTTCCCACACTCCTTCTCCACGTCGTTATCTCTCAAACCACAGGTATGCAAAACAAAATGTCTTTTTCACTCTTTTTAGCTTTCTTATATTCAAAAAGTCACAATTTCCACTCCCAATCACTTTCTTATTTCCTCCACTTTAGGTATCTGTCTCTTTAATTCAATATACTTTGGTCTTTGTTTAATTATCTAGTCCGTTAGGGGAGATAGCAATCTTTACTTCTTTTGTTCTTCTTGGGTTGTACTCATTGTTTCTTTTGTTCACTTCTACTTTAAATCCGTTTCTGAAGCTTGGGTACGACAGTCCTGTGCCAATTAAATGACTCCTAAAGCTGCTGCAGAGATAATAGCTGCCCTTCTACGAGGGGACCTCAAGGCAGAAAGGGAATCCTTTATTCAGAACCCCCCCCCCTCTGCTGAGATCACTCACTCTTAGGGCCACAAAGCGTTCCTGCCCAATTTCTGCCTGAAATCAGGGGGCTGTGGGTGATCAAAGCACCACGCCAGCCAGAAAACAGCACCTCGGATGGTCCAGCTCCCTGGATCACTTCAGACCTCCATAATCCCAAACCGGAAGTCCCTAGGAAAAGAAGAGTGGATTGGGGTCAGACAGGGATCTCTGTCTGGTGATCAGAGATTAGATAGATGGTATATTATGAGTGACTGACCTTAATTGCCTATGAAGCCCAAACCTGTATAGGAAGGCTTATAGTGGGAGGCAGTGTATAAGGGGAACATTATAATTACCTTATTCACAATGCAATTTTTGTCAACAACAACAACAACAACAACAACAACAACAACAACTGCACTTATATATCACTCTTCTAAAAAGATTAATGCCCCTCCAAGTGATGAACAAAGTCAGTGTTATTATTATCCCTGGAATACAGCTGGGGAGCTCGGGCTGATAGGAGTGACATAACCAAGGCCAGCTGTTAAACTCATGGTAGTAGTGGGATTTGAACCAGCAGAGTGTTGATTTAGAGCCTGACTACTTAACCACTATGCTACAGCAGCTCTCCTAATATGAACATTTTGAGGATTTGCTTGCTATTAAAACAAAACAGCATTTTGAGTAGTTTTGCATCTTCATATTGGCAGTACTCAGCATGGTAGCTGGCTGGGAAGAGTGGCTGCTGCTAGTGCATGCTCACAGTTACTGACTTTCTTGGAATATACATGATGCCCCAAGCTCACCCTCGTAGGCAGATCATGCACCATTGACAATTTGCTATGTTAGCTTGTTCTGCAACTTTTTCACTATTAGCCAGTGGCATTCCTTGTGCTGGTGCATGCTCAGAACTGATAGGACAGAATTACAGTTACCAAACAGTGGTGCAAGAATACATAAATCCTGTTAAGACAAACATGAGCATGCTCAGCTTTGGGAGTCAGGCAGAGAGGGAAGATGGGGGCAAGGGCTTGGACTCTAGAAAGCCCAGCAGTGCAGCTCATTGCTTGTCTTCCACTTCAAAAGGGCTGAGACAAGCAAGGAAAGCACCACTTTTGATTGTTTCTTGGGTAAATGGATGGGGGAAGGAGAGGAGGACAGCCATGGCAAAATATTTACAATTTTCTTCCATAAAACACAGAGTCAGCTAGGCAAAATGGGCAAAGCTGGAATGGAGAGACAAGCCACACAACCTAATTCTAAGCAGGACTGAAACTTCACTTTCTTTATCTGATGTTCAACAACATATAATAAATATGATGGATGAGGGATGGAAATGGAGAAAGCTGTGTGAGAACGCACTCATTTAGAGAAATTCTGATCCAATTTTGGTTGTTTGAATTTTTTTTTAAAATGGCAGTTCTGCTTATAATTTGTGAACAAATTGTGATCCGAACAAAGGGTTGTAATCATTATACAGATTCAGTTCTCAGTACAAGAGCGCCAAATTTTGAACTATTTCTGTTTTTTACCAGAGCTCCTACTTTCCTCTAATGCATATTTCCAATGGATCTCCTAACATCCTACTGTCAGTCCCTGCTAATGTTTTTCAAATTCTGCAAAAAATCTATTTTCAACTGAAGTAAATGAACACAACAGAGAAAACATAGGTACATTTGCAGAATATTGGCTGGAGAGGCTAAAGTAAAAATAAAATGTCTGCATTTGCCAAGGTCAGTAATGGGAGAAGAGAGAGTATAAGAAAGAGGCACTCAGTGCTGCGGGTTGATGTCCCTGTTGACATAGCAATATGTTCCCTATTAAAAAGAGGGAAAAAAAGATAACTTTCCCCTACCAGGAACATGGAACAATAAAGTTTATTTAAAGCCATTAGAACTTGTCCTGATGTTTGTTTAAATGAGACCAGTAATGTCAAGAAACTGCTACATCTGGGGGGAGAAGTTGAAGGCTGTTAAGTATTAGAATGGAGTTGATTTAATAGCTGTCTTCCCTTGAAAAGAAACCAAGATATCCACGGAGGAGTTAAGGCAACAGTTGTCAGCTGACTCCTGTAAAGGAGCGAGGTTAGAGTTGGTTCCCCCCACCCCATTTTAGTTGGAAGTTCAGTTTAAGGTTAAGATCTTCAAGGATTTGGTTGCAACCATAATGAGTTCAGGAGTTGATTCTTTTCTAAACATAAGTTACATGTAATTTAGTAGTAGATAACACACTTCACTATTAGCTTTTCAGAAGGGCCAACTTAATGATAAAAAAGTGACTGGTTCCTGATTTTATTTCCCAGTAAGGACAGAACTAGAGCCCTCCAAATATTTTGGCATTTAAACTTTCTGTGGTTTACTGGCAAGATGTCCAGTATACAGAGAAAACATATAAAATATGGCTAAAAAGCTGTGTGAGTGGCCAGTGCTAACACCAGCATCCCCTCCTCCTTATCCCAAGTAGCACTGTTTCCATTTTCTTTCCATAGGGTCCTGCTTCTTGCATTTTAGGTTCCTTATTCTCTCCCCTAGTTGGTTCTACTCCAGCTTTTCTCTTCTCCCTTTCCTCCGAATAACTGAATACGTGTTTTTTGAGGGAACACATAGATATTTAGTAGACATAACATGTGGCTTGAGGGAGGAGAAGTAGATTGCATGAGACCCGCTGCAGCTTTGTAGACATCCCTACTTGAACATACATGGGGTAATCCATGCCATAGCAACACACAGTGGCTACATGACTAGGGTTGCTAGGCTGCAGCCAGCAACCACCAGGAGCAAGGAGGGTGTGGAAACTGGTGTGTTAGCATCATGCTGGTGCAGTGACATCACTTCTGGTAAAAATGGAAGTGACATCATGGGATGCGCTAGCATTTACAAACATTCTCTGGTAAAACCATAGATTTTTCTGCAAATACTACAGCACCTATGTCACTTCCGTTTTTTGTTAGAAGTGGCATCAGCGTGCCAGTGTGATGCCCATTTCCCCCTTCATTTCTTATCACTGGTGCTTGAGGCACCCTTGGGCAGAGCACTGGTGGGCTGGAAGTTCTCCCACTATAGCAGGAGACCTGGCATCCCTTGCTGCCTCATAAACATACGTTTTGCTGAAATGGTACAGATATATGTTAAAATGTATCTGCCGCCTAACTCTGAAAAGAATTACATAACTGAATATTATTTGTAAGCACTCCGTGTTAGATTTTTTAAACAAAAATCATCTGTAAACATTCAACACGAATTAATGAGTCTGCAAAAATCCATAACTGATGTGCCAAATTCTGTTGAATTCACAAAGAAGGACTGACACGTATAATTCAATTCCAGCTTGTGGGCTGAGCTGAAATGCAGACTTTCAATTTCTTTAAAGGAAAAGAAATTAATTTGATATGATCAGTGCAATAATGCCAGTCAGTCACGAAATCGTGTCCCCTGAAATGTTCTATATACACTCAGTAGAATGACTGTGGTTGTTGCTACCACAACAGATTTTTGCCTCATTCCTTCCCCCCTTCATCTTTTCCTTCGTGAATAACTTTTTTGCAACAGACCCCAGGAGCCTCTGTCCCCTGACAGCATTATAATCCCCACTCTATAAAGGCTGTTTCAGAGACCAAAATTGCCCCTAATTTATGTGCTTCTTCTTACTTTGAAACACAAGACTGCTGATGATAACATCACAAGTGACAGAAGCTGGTATCTGTTATTAATTACAATGCAACGTGATGGCGGAGCCAGCCACAGAGGCTAACATGGTCTTTTATATAATTGCTTTTTGATCACTTCAAATACAGGCCAGACACAATGCCTTACATTTTCTACCTTGTTTAAAGAGTACCACCAATTATGATTTTGAAACAGTAGTGTGTGGAGAAAGGAACCTAGGAACTTTGTTGCAGTAGAATTGCATCCTCATGATTGTGTCAGGTATTTTCAGGTGTAGCAAAGTACACCAGGAAGTCTGGAAGCCTTGAAGTTAAGCCCAAGGAAGGAAGGCCTCTGTGTCCCTCTCTCACAGAGTACTTGAGATCACTGAGAATAAATTAATGAACTCTTTTGTTTAAATTGACAGAAGTATTCTAAATTAGCTATTACACAGCTGGAAGAAATTGCAGATGTTTTCCAGAACAGCTGCTAGAGACAGGCAGAAAAAAAATATTGAACACAATCCATGTAATATCTTTTATTGAAATCAACCAAGTGACACACAACAGCACACGAGCTTTCAAGATCTTCAGAACTCTACTTCTGGCTGGGTGATAATTTTGGGAATGAAGAATGCCTTAGGACAAATGTTGCCTGAAGTGATATGGATGAAGAATATATAACAACAGCAGAGAGCATCATGAGGTAGTGCTAGTAATTTTTAACTTTGAGGGAGTTGTCTTACAAGAGCAGACCTAGAGCAGCACTGCCCCTTCTTGCTCCATACACTGAGGAGACTCTGGTGATGAAATACCCCAGTAGGATGGGCTAAATAGTGTTTCTTAGCTGGGGTTGACCCTCCTCTTTGGGAGGGTTTACTTGAGCTGACCTCAGTCTGATGTCGATTTGAAGCAATAGGCTCAAGTTTGCAACTGACCACAGACGGGACTGTCATAGATCAGGTTCATGGGAAATCTAATCTGTACTGAATTGCACTCTAAAAAAAATTAGAGCTAAATATTAAACACATGTTCTTGAACTAGGATAGTTCTGAGTGGGTTTTTGATGCATGTTTAGTCATAAGTAAATTTCACCAAAGTCAATAGGATATACAACTCTAATTTTAGAAAATGCAAGATTAATCCAAGAATTTTTAAAATGATTGAACCAGGCAGCCATATAATCTGAAGGCAGAAGGCTTCCCCTGAAGCATATTTAGCATGAAGAAGTGCTGCTTGACCATTTCCTTGGAGTTTGAATACAAAGTTTAGAGGGGTTTAAATGGCTTTCATTGAGATTTGGGCAGTTCCCCATTATGATGTATGGATGTGAAAGTTGGACAATGAAGAATGCTGACAGGAAGCAAATTGATTCATTTGAAATTTGGTGCTGGAGGAGAGTTTTGCAGATACCATGGACATCCAAAAAGACAAATAAGTGGGTACTAGATCAAATCAAGCCTGAATTCTCCCTAGAAGCTAAAATGACAAAACTGAGGCTATCGTACTTTGGTCATATCACGAGAAGACAAGATTCTCTGGAAAAGTCAATAATGCTAGGAAAATTGGAAGGCAGTAGGAAAAGAGGAAGACCTAAAACGAAATGGCTTGACTCAATAAAAGAAGCCATGCCCTCCAGTTTGCAGGATCTGAGCAAGTCTGTTAATGATAGCACATTTTTGAGGTCTTTCCTTCATAGGGTCGCCATCGGTCGGAGGCAATTTGACGGCACATAACACACACACATCTGACTTTATCCTAATTAGCGGGCACCAAACACACACATAGTGTTTATGGTACTATATTCAAGAAGGTTCAGGATTCCTACCTCCCTAGGATTTTATGCAAAGTCAGGTTTGGTCTTATCGTCAAAATAGCTTTTGGATTGGCATCAGGCCAGGTACCTCTTTGATTGATCCAAGGTTCAGGATTCCAAATCCAAGAAGAGCCTTTAGGCCTGCATATTCTGTGACCTTATAAAGTCTGTGTTGACAAAACTATAAATTAAGAAAGTAGTGTGGGCTATTGCAGCTTGTGTCAGAGATGAACAGGGGATGTATAAATCATACTTTCCCCCATTTGTGTCCAAGGACTTCCTTGAACACAGACGATAATTTACCAGATATTCCACTAACCTTTCATTCCCTCATTGCTTCAACATGGGGCTGAAGTTAATACAGGGAATCCTACTGACTTAAATGGGCCTCCCACTGAGTTTTTGCACCCGTCACCAAAGACAATTTCTTGCAGAGGCACTGACTTAAATATAATCTACTTTCTCTCTGTCCCTGTCATCTTAGCAGGACATTTGATCCAAAACATGTGAGCGGGAAGAATAGAAGCAGAATTACTAGAGAATTTCAGTGTCATTTCCTTTTGAAGCTCTACCTTGCATGTTGTGTGGATAAAAGTTTTTTTTAATCTGCCATTTATTTATTTTACTAGCTAGACAGGCACCCACATGCGGAGTTAAGGGAAAGTGCCAAAGTTTGGGAGTAGGAAGTTGTAGAATAAATTTGGAAAAACATGCACATTGAAAAGAAATATAAAAGCTGAAAAGCTAAATGCGTAAGCATACAGGAAGTACATGGTGAGTAGCCTGTTGTGTCTGACACAGTTTCCTGCAATGCACTAAATAAATATAGATCACTTAGAAAAGGCTTGCTAGCAGTAAATACAGCTAGCCAATACAGCTTGCATTTCCAAACATAAATAACACGTTCCTGGCTGACCGTGAAGATCTCTTCAGCACTTAGCCAAGGGACAATGGAACTCCCACAGTGCAAAACTCTGCTACATATGTTGCTTGGACTTTTCTGTGCTCAGGTGTTGGCCTCTAGTCTAACAGTCTCTCTACACATTACAAAGTACCTAGGGACGCTCAAATGAATGTCATTTCAGATGTCCCCCCTCCAACTTCCCATGCACTCGCTCGCACAGTCACACTTCAGTTTGCTCCCCATGAGTACATTCACACATTTGATATCTGTTCCTCTTCAACTGTTAAGTATCCCAGTTTCCCCCACCTCCCACATCCATTCATTGAAATGCGAATCTTGACAGTTTCTCATGCCTTAAAGAAATGCAAATTGGGGCAAGTCAAAGGAGCTCACAGTACTGTTTTCCCCATGAAAGCGTCATGCACATGCGCTGAGCAAGAACAGCCTGTATGTGAATTGAGGACCACACATAAAATCCTGCACTTGAGCATCCCCAGGTAAGGTAATAAGGTAGGTTTATTGTTTGTGGCCAAAGGCCGTTACAATCCAAACACATAAAACACTCTAGCATGTAAATATATGTACAAATATTAAAAGATTAAAATGATCTAGGCAGAAAATACCAGTCAGATAAAACCATTGCTGTCTCTGGAAGCAACTCTAGCCTGGATTTTCTTGGATGGTAAGGCAAACAGAGAGACTCTATAAGAAACAAATGCAGCAGCGTCAGACAGGAGGAAAAACAACTTCTCAGAGTCTGAAGAGGAGTGTAAACCAATTAAAAACTCTTCTAGGAATTTATTCCTTGGCTCTGCATAAAGTGGGCAGGATAGTAGGTAATGTGGTAAATCCTCCACAACGTGAGCACCACAAATACAGTAGTGGAGGGCTTGAGGTGTTTTGGCATAACGTCCCCAGGTAATTTGCAACGTGTAGAAAGATTGTAAGTTTTGTCCACTAGATACTAAAAACACCCCATTGTTAGGTGATTCATGATCATTGTACCTTGTGCAGTATCTTACTACATAAAAGGCTAAGTGTGTTCCAGATAACTCACTTCCTACCCTGGTGCACCGCCAGAGGGCGCTGCCATGGAGGGAAGACCAGGCAAGGCTGCCCGTCCCTCCAAGAGTGCACCTCAGTGCGAAGCCCAGGCCAGGATCAGACGCAGAGCAGGTGGTAATGCCTGCCCCCTGCCTTCACCCAGCTGGGATCAGGAGCGGAGCAGGTGGCAATGCCTGCCCCCCTTCATCCAGCTGGGATCAGGAGTGGAGCAGGTGGCAATGCCCGCCCCACATCTTTACCTAGCTGGGATCAGGAGCAGAGCAGGTGGCAATGTCCACCCCCCCCCCCCCGCCATGACCCAGCTGGGATCAGGAGCGAAGGAGATGGTGATACCCACCCCCCACCTCCTGCCTTCACCTGGCCAGGATCAGTTACAGAGGAGGAGGCAATGCTCGTCTACCCACCCTCCTCCTCCTCCTTTCTAGAGCCCATTGTATTTTCCCCCACAACGAGCTTTGTTCCTAGTAGTATTATAAACCTGCATTTTAAGTCTGCGTTTTCTCCCACAAACTTTAGCTTTAAAAGCTACAAGGCAGACAATATAGCATCTTCTGAGAATTTTTATATATATTTGCAATGCTTGGCAAAAGGCCCCTGATGGCTCTTCCCTTATGGTCAGTCCTCATTCGTACATAAACACTGAAAGGATTGCTGTGGCAATTGCTGCTTTCTCTCACCGTCACAATAAAAAAACACAGAATCAAGATTCAGGATGATATTGACAGGCTGGAAAACTGGGCTCAAATAACAAAATGAATTTCAACAGAGATAACATAAAATTCTGCATTTAGACCGGAAAAATCAAAGGCATAATTATAGGAAGGGGAAACTTGTCTTGGCAGTAGAAAAAAAACTAGGGGTCATAGCAGATCATACATTGAACATGAGTCAGCAGTGTGATGCGATAGCAAAAAAAGGCAAATGCAATTTTGGGTTATATCAACAGAAATATAGTGTCCAGATCATGCAGAGTGATGGTATCTGTTTGCTCTGGTTAGACCTCAAGTTGGAGTACTGCGTTCAGTTTTGGGCATCACAGTTTAAGAAAGATGTTGACAATCTGTAACATGTCCAAAGGCAGGTGACAAAAATGTCGAGGGGTCTGGAGACCAAGTCTTATGAAGAAAGGTTGAAGGAGCGCAGTACGTTTATCCTGGAGAGGAGGTGACTGAGAGGTGATATGCTAGCTCTCTTCCAGTATTTGAAGGGCTGTCACATACAGGACAGAGTGGAGCTGTTTTCTGTTGCCCCAGACAAGAACTAATGGGTTAAAATTAAGTCAAAAGAGTTTTCAATTAAACATTAGGAAGAACTTCCTGACAGATTGGTTCCTCAGTGGAACAGGCTTCCTCAGGAGGCAGCTGTGAATTTCTTGCATTGTGCAGGGGGTTGGACTAGATGGCCCACAGAATCCCATCCACCTCTATGGTTTGAGAATACTGATGGTTCTTCCCAGCTTTCTCAGTGTTGTAAATGGCTGCTACAAAAAGGGGAAAATTTATTTCTGGATTTGCAAGATCCATGTGGAGTAATAGCCCTGTGGATCAGGAGGAGGCTGCAATGGGGAGGGGAAAGAGGGTGATTTGACTCTGTCCTGTGTGAGCAGATTTCTGTTGCTGGAGGGGAAAGAAGGGAGTGATTTTGTCCCTTCCATCTCCCTACTTAAGGCTCCATCCTGATCTTCATGATTATTACTCCATGTAGGTCCTATGACCCTGGGAACAAATGTGATCAGGGCTGGAAAGAACTGCTGGGGGAAGACTCCTTGAGTATGATCGAAAGCAATTCAGTAGGACCTATTGCAATGTAAATATGCATAGGATTGGATACCATGGGCTTCAAAACTAAAAACAGCTGAGCTGAAAATAATACAGAAAGTGATAAATGTAGTGGTTAAGAGCACGGGACTCTAATCTGGAGAGCCGGGTTTGATTCCCCACTCTTCCACTTGGAGCCAGTTGGGTGACCTTGGGCCAGTCACAGCTCTCTGGAGCTCTCTCAGCCCACAGAGTGTTTTGTCATGGGGATAATAATAAATCGAATGTTGTTGTTGTTATTGTTGTTGTTGTTGTTATTACTAATCTGTACAGGATACTGATTTTTAAAACTGTTAATTCTCACCTCCTAAAAGTAAATGTTTATTGAAAAGGGCACATTCCTGTGGGGTGTTCATCTGTTGATACAAAGTGTTTGCAATTAAGTGTCAGAATATAAACATCTTTCGGAGAAACAGGAGAAACCCCATATTGTTATTTTTTAGTATGCCTGAGAAATATATGGCTGGATGGCCAATCTGTTTACTTTAGAGGGAAGCAGATGAAAAGTGGGGAAGATAATATTGCAGTCCATCAAGAATTCCAGGCTCTGCAAAGGTTATGCTTCTTTTACTCTCATAATTTACAACCCGCTAGAAAAAACTTTGTTCCCTGGAATGATCTGTAGGAAGGTCCATACTTCCTACTCCCCTAAAGAAATTTGAGACAGACTGTAAGGAGAAAAGGAGGTTAAAGGTTCCCAAATCCCTTCCATATATTATGGAGCTTAATTTGTCTCATCTCCTAGCAATCACCACTCACTTCTCCTGGGCCGAGTTTTATATAGACAATAGTTTATTTCCACCATTAGTGGGGTTTAGTTGTGGAGTTAAGAGTTTAAGGGAGGAAGAGATCACTTGTAAGTGGGAAGGTTTTTAAGAAGCAGAAAGACAATTCCTGGAATACAGGCCAGATAAAAGCTGCTGCAGCGTTGGCCTCTATTCCACCAAGATGCCTCCTTATTGCAGTTTCACAATAATTAACAACTGTGATAGTAAAACAAAAAGGAAGCAGAAAAACTGGAAATAGATATTCAAGATATTTTCTCACTCTTGTTTGCACTCGTTGCTTAAAATTTCAGCAATGTTTATTTTTAAGAGAACGTGTCCTTTGAATTACTTTTATATATCTTCCAGGCCAATTCATTTTTGAAGTTGCAACATTTTCTTTGAAATTTAACATACATGGAGAACACAATCAGCAAATGCAATAAAATAGTGAGCAGTTAAAAGTGCTAAAAATGCATCTGGGATTATCTGAAAGTCTCCACTGTAAAAATTACCTACTGTCTTTTTCAAAATAATAATAATACAAGGGAGAGGGAAGGCAGCATAGTATAGCCTGATCTTGTCACGTTTCAGAAGCTAAGCAGGGCCAGCCCTGAACAGAACTTGGATGGGACTTCCTCTGAAGAGGAAGGTAAACCATGGCCAAATCCAAACTACCGTCGTTCTCGCGGCAGTTTTTCACTTCCGCAGCGCCATTCCTTCATCTGTTCACACGCATCATCTCTGAAGCCGTAATTAATTCGGCATGGCGTCGCCACAGCCCATTGCACTTTCGCCGCGGGTTATCTTTTGATGAATAACTGCCCTCCGTTGAATTCCGAGCTTCTCTTGACTTGCCTCCCAATTAAGGAGTAATTCTCCGCCTTTGTCCCCACCCCTTTTTTTAAAAAATAAAAGAGTACCGTGTCGATATGGTGACATCTCATCATATTAATCTCATTTTTAAAAAGCGGGCAGACCTCAAATAGCAGAGGAACAATTTCGTATGTTAATTCAATTTATATTTTTGGGGGGGGGGCATCCACATGATACTGAAATCATGGCTCATGTTATGCCCGACACGGACTGTGCCGACGAGTTAGGCACAGATGTCAATTTTCCAAAGACAAAATGAAGCTCTGCTGTGGGATGCTGCTGTAGGTGATCGTGACTGCTCACCCATTCCTGGATGATTTCAACCAGCATGCAGGCTGTGATGTTCCGAGCGCTCATTGTAAGTGTCTCGGGTGATTTTTTAATATATATTATATTAATGGTGTTGTTGTACCATTGAACCAGGATGCTTACTCGTCGATATAGCATCAATTTGTCCTTTAAAAAAAAAACAACTGCGGGGCCGTTTGGGTTTTTCCCGCCCCTTTACCCGTCTTTTTGAAAGGGGATGTGATCAACGGATTGCGCAGGAAAAGCACTATTCAAAGGGTGATGTGGACAAACAAGCGAAGAACGCGCAATAACAGATGGAGCAATCATTGAACAAGAAAAGCGGGAGCTAAGGTAGTGTGGAATCGGCCCATGTCTGCTTCCCACTTGCCTTAAAAGTCCCTGCCCGGGTTGCCACAAGTCAGCTTTGAGCACTTATGTACATAATACTACAAGGCAAAATTAATGCGTTTCAGAGGTAGGGTGCAGTTTGCTTCTCCTCTGGCCATGAAAGAAAGTTTGTCAAAGGAAACTAGTACTAAAGTGAATACTTACCTATCTTTGAAATATTCAATATTACCATTCAATTTTTGAATGACTACATTTGAAGTAAAATGTGAACTTCCAATCTGAAATGTCATTTATTGTAATTTTAAATACTTTAGACTTCTTGGCATGTTGCTTTGGTTTTGGCAGGCTTCACCTCTTGTAAGTGGTCAGCTATCAGTTATTAATCATTACTGCATGCTGGTGTTCGGTACTTCTCCTTGGCTGTTTAAGAATGGCATGTTGGATTGAGGGCCATCTATCACATTGATAGCCACCCCTCTCTTGGCTCATTTTGTTGTTCAAACCTGGGACCAGGACTGAGGAACAAACAAGCACTTAGAGGCAGAATTGAGTCTGTGAAACTATGGAATCAAAGAAAGATATATAATAAAATGGAAGTCATTTCCATAAACCGCTCTGAGTGGGTGTTAAGTCATCCTGAAAGGCAGTATATAAATTGAAGGTTGTTGTTGTTGTTGTTATTATTATTATTAACTTTACATGATGTTCTGACCAGGTACAGCTGATGGATCTTCCTGAAAGCAAAACAATAAAGATTTTTCTATTTGAAGCTATTTCTATTTTCTCTTTGAGTAAATGAGTCATTTTTAAAATCAATATACACATTTTTCTTGTGATCTTTCCTACTCCTCTAACAATGAAATTTGCTTTCTCTGATTATGTATCAAAACTATATAGTACATTTTTGGTTCATGGTATTTATTTCTGTTATAAAATCAATACAGCTAAGTTCTTTTCATCGATGTGGCACATTTTTATGATCAAAGGATTATCAAGAAATGATGAAGGTGACCAAATGTTTCTGCATCTTTGGGGGACAGGGGTTTTTTTGTTTTGTTTTGTGGCATGTCCTTCAATGAATAGCAGTAAATAAACAATCAATGTTCAAGCACAGGTATTTTGTTAAAAATTATTGCTGGAGGAATATGGGAGTACGTTAATGCAAAACTGAAACAGGAAATATTGCAATTGTTTCTTCAAGAACTCTTCCATCAAAATAAGCTGAGCAATGCCACCTCTGTCAGTAATTTTCCCCAGTTCTGTTGGTACTGGAGGACTAATGGAGGAACCCTCTGATGGTCCAGAAGCTGCACTAGGGCCTGCAGCACCAACAGTGACATTTCCAAGGTCCAGAAGTGTGCACTTGAGGTGTTCAAAGGGCACATCTCACATGACCAGTTGCCCTGCAGTGCCCCTGCCAATGATGCCGCATGGCTCATTTCGCCAATTCACAGGGTTGCAAACCTCCAGGTGGCGCCTGGAGTTCTCCTGGAATTACCACTGCTCTCCAGATGACTGTGATCAGTCCTCTTGGAGTAACTGGCTGTGTTGGAGGGTGGATATCATGGCATTATACACTTCTGAGTTCCCTCCCCTTCCCAAACCCCACCCCTCTCCAGGTTCACTCCAAATCTTCAGGAATTTCCCAACCTGTAGTTGTCAATCCTGTGTCCAAAGCCCTCTCTTTCAAGGAAAAAAAAAGTAACGAAACATGAAGTTCTACAGTTTTTCAACAGTTGTCTTTTGATTCTTTTGGAGTATAGTTTCAGTTTCTACCTTTAAAAAAAGCTCAATTCAACCTACATGTAATTTTTGTGAAAGGCATTCTGAAAGGAGGTGGAAGAAGTACATATTTAACTTCACAGTGACAGTGGAATGTCACCTGTACAGACTTTCCAGGTTGCACATGTCTTGAAATCAGCCAAGTGGACAAATGTGGGACCAGCTCATGTATATGTCATAAAGAGAGCTTGGATTTACTCACCCTCAAAATAAGCACAATGAGTTATGCCCTTAAGGTCATTCCGCATAAGGAAAGCAGGTTGGCATTGTTCTTGCATTGTTCTTTCATTTTGGCAGGAATTCTGCTCTAAGAGATACCTGGGTAAATCCTATGGATCTCTCACTGCTGATTTGCCTTGGTATAGCCAGGCACAGCTTGGCACTTACCTATCATTCTGTTCACAAGCAAACAACACTGTAGCAAAGTACAGTTGTGAAGGAATCCCTTTTGTCCTGCTGAGCCTACAGACTCGTCTTGTCAATTAGACTGTGAAAATACAGAGAATAAAGGTAAAACTGTTTAACTTGTAAGATGATTAGACAGCATACAAATAGCTTGGCGGGTGTGTATTCTTCATTCCCTTAACATCAGCACATGTCTTAAACAATGCCATGGAAACCTATAGTGACCGCTGTCTGTCCCCATGGAAACTGCTTCTTATGATGTCACTTTCTTCATTAATGCTCCCAAACTCGTGGAAAGTTGATGCAGTGGTCAGCATCTGCAATGAGCAGAAGCCTCTAAGCTTAAGACTCCTGGTGTCAGAAGTAAATTAAAACTGGGTAAAGAATGAGGATAAGATTGCAGCCTTCACAGTCTGAGATCACACCCTGAATCAATGGGGGCTCTCAAAAGCTCCAGGACAGCTTTGTGGCAACTCCTAAATCTGACAGAGGGCTCCCTAGTAAGCAAATAAAAGGCAAGGATCTATACAGAAATAATTGCAGTGAACCCAAAGTCAAATTAGAACAAGGAATTGTTGGCTGTGTCACTAACAGAGGAGCTAAGCCTGAGAAAAGCTATAAAAAAGCAAACCGAATGAACCCTGACCCTGCTAAGAAAATATAAGAAAAGGGGACAGGTTTAGTTGGTCTTCCTCAGTTAGACAGCAACTAAACCTGCCCCCTCCCCCTTGTTATGTTTTCTTAGGAAGGAAAAAACCTCACATTTATACTACAGAAGAATGCAAAGAGAAACAGAGAACTCAATGATACTTTAACTGGTTTTTCTGATCTCTCCTCCGAACAGCATTTTTGTTAAGTTCCAGCTTTGCAAATCATAAATTTGTCCATGGGACAAGCAGATGCTTACAAGTATAGCTGCTGCTAGCATTTGTACAGATGCTGGGTTGAATCCCAACTAATTTTCCAACAGCAAAAAGAAACTTTCCTGCCTCTGTCTTCCCACTACAGCCCCCTGATCTCCACAAAAAGCTGCTATTGGGGGGCAGGAGATCTGAGGAACAGTATGAGAAGAATCTGCACCAGGAAGACAGAATCTGTGGACATTGCCAACTGAGTTTGGATCCAACCTCTGTGTACAATTTAAGAGATGTTTTAGATAATGAGAACTTTGGCATGAACGTGATCAACATTCAGACTTACTGTAATTGATGTATTCGTTTCCACACAGGTCTAGCCCCATCAATGGATCAGCTAGAAGGTTATTGTTCATGGTCTGAATTGAATACTATGCCAAACAACTTTTAACCTATACAGTACTTCTTCTACAGGCTTTCTTGTTCAGTTAACCAGGAGGCAAGATTAAGGGGTTTTCCGCATGGTCAGTTTAGAGTGATTCTGATTCTATTCTGCTTCTCTTGTTCTCCAAATTTCCACACGAGGAAAGGAGGTGTGAGAAGCAGAATTGACCTTCCCTGGATTTTTTTCAATGCACACATAAAGTGACTTTTTAAAAAGGTGCTGTTAAGTCGCTGTTGATTTGGCCTGTGTGTGTGCAGGATTCTTAATCCCTAACTGCGTCTCCCCCCCTTTCCTTTCCCTGGGTGCTGATTGGTTGGCCACCTAGTGGAACCCACTCCCTCCCTTCCCAGCTCTTCACGCACTTCCTCTTTTTTTTTTTAGGTGAGGGAAAGATTGTAAGGCTGCGTCATCATTTCTCAAACAGCTGTGGAAACTGCTCTCTCCTTCTCCAGCTCTCCACACACCTTTGTTTCTCACCCCCTTTTTGGCATTAGGAGAAGCCTGAAACAAGCCCCAAGCAATTGAGCATCCATTCCTCCCCCCTTTTTGTAATTAGGGGAAAGTCACAACACTGTGAGACATTTGTGCATTCTATACCTTTAAGCGCAATATCCGTCCCATTCCCTGAAGGCAATCCACATTCCCCACTGATCACTTCTTGGGTTTACTTTTTTATTTCCTTTATTTACAACTGGGGCTCATGTTCACAGTGATTTGGAAATGGGGGTGGGGAATTCATCTGAAGCATCTGCTTTCCCTAGAACACAGTCATGTGATGTGAGGAGGCTAGTGAGAATGCTAGGTTTTTTGGCAGCAGTATTTGAACATTTTTCTCTGGTAGAGGCATCATTTGCATTAAGTGGACAATTCAAACCACACCAGAGCAATCTGCTAGTAGCTAGTGGAACAAATGCGAAAATACTTTGTAGGTTTACCCCAGAACTCCACCACCAATTGCCAGGACCATATGGGGGGGTTGCTTGCCCCAGGTGTCGCCAAAGAGAGGGCACTGGGTGTAACTTCTGGCTGGGAGGATGTGGAACTGGCAGCAGCAGTGTGGGTGGCTGTGCGGGAGGGCTGGGAGGCCACCTTGGCTGCCTGCCATGCCAACGGGAGAGCCACAGCCCGAATTGTGGGAGCGCTCCCAGGGGGCAGCCGCGCCCTGTGCAATGATGTCACTTCTCAGAAGTGATGTCATCGCACAGTTCTGGGAGCACATGTATGCATGCTTCATGTGCACACACATGTGGTGACAGGGGCACCACCTGACAGGAGTTGCCCCGAGTGCTGGCAACCCAAGATACGTCGCTGCCAATTGCCTCTCCAGAGTTTATTTTTAATTGGTGGGCATGGGACTGCCCAGTCAACAAATACAAGGACAGGGAGAAGGAGGAGGATGGTAGACACATTGTAACATTACAACATGTGCAGTCTTACAGTGCTATCCTGTGTAGAGGCACTCCAGTCTAAATCAATTGGTTTCTTTTTTTTTTATATAATTTTTTATTTTCAATATCTAACATACAACTACTACATACATACATACCCTACAGAACAGTAACTACAAAAGACTACAATAACACAAGGGATAGGAAAGAGGAGAGAAAAAAGAGAGAGGGAGGGAGGGGTGGAAAAAAGGGGAAGGTACCCTACAAACACTAAACACTAAACACTACATTTCTGTTTTCCCTTCATACTGCCATTATTCAAAAGTTAAAGCTTTATATTATGTTGATGGAGTGGTTGACCTTACTAAATGCAAATTACAATTTAATTTCAAGTTAAATTTTTCTTCCCCTCCTGGGTCCCGGACGGAGTTCTCTCTGCGCAACTGCAGCCGCAGTGCTCGTTTCCTCCCCCTCCCCCTCAGACTTCTCCTTTTCGTCTTGCTTGGTGCACTGGAATTCTGGGTTCCTGTCCTCAAAATCCCTTAGTTGATCTTCTGATAATATCTTAAAGGCTTGATCTTTATGGGTGAACCAGATTCCTTCCGGAAATAACCATTTGTACTTTATTCCACGTTCTCTCAGAAGAGCTGCGAACTTTTTATACTTAAAACGTCTTTTCCGGACTAGAAATGGGACGTCTTTCAATATCTTAATTTTGTTGCCCAAGAAGTCCAAATCCGCATTGTATGAATTGTATAGGATAGTGTCCCGGATCCTCTTAGATGAAAAATCGATGATGATCTCGCGTGGCAACTGACGCTTCATTGCATACTTTGAAGTAGCCCGACGGGCTTCCAAAATGGCGCTTTTAACTTCTTCTTTAGTTGCCCTCGCGGGTGTCGCCAATAGTTCCAAGACAAGACCCCGTAAGTCCTCGTTTTCCTCCTCTTTCACATTCTGGAGGCGCAAAATTGTCTGTGTTCGTTCCACTTGTAGCCCGATCAACTGATTCTCCACCAGTTTAAGCTCTTTATTCATAGCCTTCACGAGTGACGCACTTTCCCGAGCAGACTTCTCTGCCCCCCCGCTGCTTCCTTGATGGTTTTCACTTCGCTCTCAATTAAGCCCACCCTTTGATCTGTTTCATTCAGCTTGTCAACAAAGGGTTTTATAGCTTCCCCAACCGCCCTCCGTACAATTTCCTCCAGCGATTCTCCCTTTAAGGCAGCCGAAACTGACTTGCCAAGGGCAGGACTTTGTTTTTTTGTTGCCATTTTGGGGGGGGGGGCCGCCAACCAAATTTTGAGACTCAGCAAAGGGGAAGAGTGAGCCTTCTTAGCTTCAGATCTCACCTCTCCTTCACGTACGCTTGTAATAACAGAAGGAATTCGCTTACTTGTAGGCTCTCGCCTAGTTCTGCTCTTTGCCGTTTCTCATGGCCCGGCAGCACTCGAGGCGCCGCGCACGTCCGCCGGCCTCCGTAGGGACAAACGGGCAATTAACCCCCCGCATTGATTCCAGGGGGCTCTTCCCGCAGCGTCCCGGACCCAGCCTCCCTCACTGGGAGTTTTGGGGGCTAATCTTCACAGATCAGCCGCCCGGACAGGGTGCTCGGACGCTTCCTCTCGAGCCAGCGAAGAGGAGCGTCCGACATGGCGGAGAAAACGAAACCGAATCCTAAATCAATTGGTTTCAATAGGCTTAGACTAGCGTAAATCTGCACAGGATTGCACTGTTAGTTTGCTAATGATAAATTGGAGTCTTTTACCTGTCAGGATCCTTCAACATGTGAGTACACTTCCTTTGCAAGTATCCCTGTGGAGGAGGAACTGGGATTATTTGAAGAAACTGTAACTGACACTGGGTACAACAACTGCAAAGCTGTTCTCATTATAAGTGTATGCTGTCTACAGTGAACTTTGTGTCACACTGAAAAAGGATACTCCTGAGACTTAAGCATCATTCGGCTTACTCCAAAGGCAGAGAAGAGACAGCAAGCATAACATACGCAGCACCAAAACATGAAAACAACAACTAATTTGTATTTATTTATGAGTTAGATCCTGCAGTCTATCAACAGAAGGTGCTAGGAATCCTAGTTCACTACAGTCACACAATTCAGTGAGGTGGCATAAAAATTCTCTATATATCAGAACAGGCCTACAATGTCAAGTCAATCAAGGTTTGAGGGTCTTGGCTTCTACTCTATGATCCCGTTCCTTGCATTCAATACTCTCTATAATTAGTTCTGCTTGCTAAGAGCGATGCAAGTGTATTGATGCTGATTGACACCCATAAAATAGCGCTTATTGGATGAAAAATAATTGGTTTAACACATAATAACAGTAATTCCATGTACCCACTTCATGCTTCTCATTTCTTGCAAATCCTTAACCGACCAGAAGTTACTGAATTGGGCCTGGTCAAAGGAAATTAATCTAACCAAACACACGTCAGAACAATTGGCTCTTGTCCTTTGCTGGCTTTTCAAATTACTACTTTGCTTTGTTCCATGCCCATTATATCCCACGAGTACCCTTTCTAAAGTTATAAATGTATTTGGTTTAAAAGACAGTGGTGTTTAAGGAGCAAAAATGGGTCTGTGGTCATTGCACAGGGCTTGTGTAAACAACATATGCAAATGACAGCAGTCCTATGACTCAGTGTGGTTCTTGTTACTGAAAAGTTGCCTTTGAAGGTTATATCTGCACCAGCCGATTTTCAAATGAGCTGTATTAACAAATACTACAAGCATCTGGAAAAGTCTGCACCTAGTATCTTGTTTCACTCTGTTTAGCAATCTTCCTGGAGTTTTAACACAAAACTCCTTTAACTTATTTAGCTTCTTGATTTAGTGAGGATTACTGTTTTTTTCTAGTCTGTTAATGATCGGACGTTTTGGAGGTCTTTCCTTCCTAGGGTCGCCATAGGTCGGAGTCGACTTGACAGCACATAACACACACACAGAGTTTTATTACATTTTAAAATTAATTTTTAAATAACATTTGTGTACTCCTTGAGGCTATCATATACCGAAGGAGAAAGGGACACTGGACAATATTTTCATGTGATCATTTCCCAATGCTGGGGGAAAAAATTAGTTCCCTACACCAACCACTTAGCAGGTTTCCAACTGTACAGTAATTTTTAATTGAAATGGTGGTGGTGATTGCTTTGCTCCAATTTGCTTGTTCTTGTTTTCCTTTTACAAACCCTAACAGACACACATTCACACAACACATAAATGCACACACCCGTGATGGTAGTATTAGTACAATGTGGCCTGAAAAGATAGGCGCTTGGTGGGAAACCAAGTGTTGTACTGGGAATACAGGTAACTGACTTCTGGGCTTTTTGAGAGTGTTGTCAAGTTTAGCACTATATATTTACCTAAACATTATCTGCATGTGATTTCATAGCTTTTGTATGGTGCGTGTTCCACTCCTCTCCTCTAAGAATAAGAGAACAACAACTGAAAAGGCATATTGTTTTTTTCCCAGGAGTCTTCCTAGGTCATAACTATTAAAAATACAAAACACACTTAAAAAACACATTAAAGTTGGCTTCTGTAGTTCTCAAACACAAAACTATAAATCCACTGAAAGAAGAAAACGTGTCATGTCAGCTGGATTTTAAACATAGTTCCAAAGCTAATAAAGAAGTGAGATTATAATAAAAAATGTTGCCTTCAGCAGGAAGCACCTGCCAGAAAACAGGCTGCCTGTACCAGTAAATCAATGCACATGGCACAGCTGAAACATACAACTACTAGTTTCCTTAACACTCACCATCAGAAAAAGAACTTGTTAAGCCTCTTCGCACTTGCTTTCAGCGGACCTCAGAAAAGTAAAGAGCACAGGGTGTTGCATAGCGTAGCCTCAATATGCCAAGAAAAAAATAATACATACTCTGCGTATCCTTGAGCCCTTGCACAGTGCGCCAGTTACAACTGTGATCTGTGAGACCAGAGACTCCAGTTCAGATCTGAGCTCAGCCATGAATGCACAGGGTAACCTTTAGGCAAGACACTCACCTATAATACGGGAGACAATTATTTAGCTCCCTTATAGTATTGCTGCAAGCATGATGGAGATAATGTATAAGAAGTAACTTGAGCATTTAGAAAACATGCTAGATGATTACTCCTTGGTAGCACTAATATCATTATTAAGGAAGAGAATGCACAGGAAGTCAAAGGGTTGGATTCTTTTCCTCAAAAAAATTGGTTTAATGTATAGCGCGGCCTTAAGAAAAGAGGGAGGAAAAGCAAGTTTATACGGATTACTTGCATTTTGGCCCAAACAGGGAGAACTACTGGAGGGGTTTTTTTATGATTAAGGAGTAACTTTTGTAGCTTGCTCGTTAAAAGTGCCGATTGTTCCATGGAAACATGGGGTCCATGTGCAATTCATTTATTTTGCTCATTTCACAGCCCACTGGGTAATAAAAAAGAAAGAGCTTAGATTTTCCTTTCTGCTTGCTCTAACAAAACTATATAAAATGTTCCTACAGGTGACTGAAATATATATTACGAACAAATGAAAGAAAGAAGCATGGAGCCTTGCATGCATCAGAATTTCCATTCGGTGCCATGACACCAGCAGCTTGTGCCAGATTTTCCACTGTTGAGTTTGTTGGGGCAGGGCAAGGAGGAAGAACTGAATTAAAGATGAGTGGATTTTAAGCATCTGCTAGTAGGTGTCAGAAGAGAAGTTTGGAGGCAGGAAATAACTCCCCCCCCACCACTGGCAGAATAAAGATAAACATGCGGCCATCATTGGGAAAGTGTGCCACATTTCCAATTAAAAATGTATTCCAGAAAACTAAAAAAAAAAGTGGATTACAAAATGGTATTGACATTCACGGATGACTTCTCTAAATATTTCTATTCTATCCCTCATTATGGAGCTGAAAGAAAAAATTAGAATGTCCTCACAGCAAACGGTTAATCTCAGTTACTAGAATGCATTAAACCTAAGTTAGTACCTTACCAAGCATTAAATCTTTGAATGTATAGTTCAAACCTATTCATAGAATGGGTATCTTTTCAGTGCAATCCCAAGGATTGATATCAATGGGCTTAGACTGGAGTAACTCTGTTTAGGATTGCACTGTTTGTATAAACTGTTTTTAATGACCATTGCTTTTTACCATTGCCTATTCCACAAAAATGAGTCTGGCCAGGATTTTTTTTGTTGTGTTAGTAATAATTGTTGGCATTCCATTGCTCCCTCATGTTGGCCAAGATCAGATCAACTGTCATGGTCCTTGAACTTTGAACTGGGGCTCTCCACAGAACTGCAAGGGCCCTCTAATCTCCACCTTTTGTATGTTTGTCTCATTTTTTGCGTGCTGATTGCATAGAGCAGGAAAGCTGTATGACTTGTGGTTTAGGTCAAAAAAGTAAATCCTGGCCAATAAAAAGACTTCAGCATCGTTTCCTCTCCAGCTATATGATTCCACCCCAAATCCTAAACTAGATTTTTTTTTGTAATTTCTCTAAATAAGATGCCAGATGCTGATTATTTTCCTCCTTTGATAAAGGTTGCAGAAGAAACCTGAAATGTTGGTTTGAGATGGCCATAAATCGAAAAACAAAGAAGTCTCTGATGAAGCCTTGGTCTTCATGCAGCTAGCCAACAGGTCTTTTTGTTAAATGCCATGGGATATCACTGGTTGTTTAAGCCCGAGATTTCTCCTTTTTGCATATTTTCTGACAGAAGATGAAAATTATCATAAGCAATGTGAATATGCACATCACTTCTAGTAATTTTTCCTACATATCTGATTCAGTTGTCTGTAGAAGCTCAGACTGTGTTACAAATGAAATGGAAGATAATTGCTTCAACATGAGGCATGACATTATCAACACTTTTATTGCTTCAGTTTCCAGTTTCAGATGTCTGGATTGATATGCCTCAAGAAATTCTGTAAATCACCAAAACCTTATTTTGAAGCAATGTGGTTCGGTGGCCAGAAACTCCCTCCCTCTTATTTCCTATGCTGTTACTAAATTACAAGACATCTAGTTTATGGTTTATGCAAGGAATTTCTAGTAGAAATGCAATGAGCACTGTGCAAGAGACATGGATTTCATGGTTGGCTTACATTAAAAGCTGTTTCAGGCTTAGTGCCATGCCTTGTCTTCTTGCCCATGCAAAACAATCTTCCAAATTCAGTCCTGCTGAATTAAATAGATCTTATTACCAAAGAAGTATGCAAAGTATTGCAGCCTTCTAGAATAAACTTATTCATGTTTACACTGCAGTACGTCCCAGTATGTTCAATGCAGCTTACTCCTACATGCATGGGATCACAGTCTTAATATTATTAGGCATCAGAGCATTCCTTCAACAGCGGCAGAGTGCACACATGCTTTGCAAGCAGATAGTCACAGGTGCAATCAATCCCCCCGCATCTCCACCAGGGTCAGAATGGCCATTATGGCCAGTGGCACTTTTTCTGGTGGACCAATGGGCTCCGCTGCATCTGGGCCAGGCCAGCGTAGTAGCAGAAGGGCACCTTGTGGTCCTCACAAGACTTGAGTGGCAGCAGGGAGGCCACACACATCCCTTTTGCCATTGGGTTGGTGCGGCCCAGGTATGTGAGAGGCTAGGGCTAGGGCAGGCAGACAGCCTCTCTCTCCTTTTTTCAGGCCAGAGTGGGGCCCCTTTCCAAGGCTGTTTTTGCCTTGCAGTCCAACCCTGATCTCTACTCTGAGCTGCTGAAAAGGGGACTTAAGGAATAAAGTTCTGGGCGACCTGGTTGCCCAGGGTCCATGGAAATCAGCAAGTCATGTGATATGCTTACATATAATGTTTGGGCTTGTGTGAGTGAGTCGCAGAAGGAATTGTTATGTGAGAACTTACTGTGGCTGTCTGTGGCCTGCAGGTCATGGATACTGCATAGGGTTGCCAGCTGCCCTGGAGAAAAATATCCAGGCATTTTAACAAAGGCTTAATGGGATATTGTTTACTACCCTAGAATCTACCTGAGTATGTTATTAATTGAGGCTATACTCTACTCATGCTCCAGAAGCCTCAACACTGATAAAAAACTACATACCAAAGGGAAACTAAAAGAGATGGGGCATCTCCAGCTTTTAGTTATGCATATGGCTCTGGCCTAAATAAGAACAAAAGAATGTCCTAAAGGGGACAGAGACTTGGATAGCCAAAAGGTTAGATAATATTTTCTTCCTCTTGAGGAAAGATCAGGACTGACCCCAGAGGGGATGGACTTTCAAAGGGGAGATTATAAATTCTCAGGACATGATGAAGAAATTCATCTTTTGTGCTTGTGGCCAGGAGCATTTAAACCATGAAGGATTACACTTTTGCCTAGGGACTCCTTCTTGACCACATATCAAGGACAACGGGGGGAAGTCCTCCTGACTCTGAGACTTAAAGTAATGATGGAGTTTAAATGCTGCAACTTCAAGAAATAGTAGCGTGTCCTAATTAAACATTAGTTAGGGTAAGTATAGGGGGTAAGCTTCAGAGAATGCTGTATTATCACCTTTTCTTTGTATCCTTGCTCAGCCTGATGCATGAACAGATCATGTGTACTTTTAAAATCTGTCTTTATTAAACTTTCTTATATTTTGAGCACTCAAAGCCTAATCTCTGTAAACATACCATGCCTATTCAGTCTTGCTTTCTGAAGAGCAGTAAAAGGAAGGGGTCCGTGGGTGAGCTTGCCATCCCTTCAGCAGAATATATCAAAATTGTTAAGGTATGATTGATCATCCTTGCATTAGCTAGTATGAATGAAGTGGGAGATACGACAAATAGGTGGAGTCTATAAACAGCGATGCAGATACAGCATTTTAAATATACAAATCCATCTAGCAGGAGATACTCTCAGATTTCTTTGTGGTATCAGTAACTTCTACTCAGAAAGAATTTAGTATCCCCCGGTACAAGGGAAATAGGTGGTATATCTTATCTTATCTTATCTTATCTTATCTTATCTTATCTTATCTTATCTTATCTTATCTTATCTTATCTTATCTTATCTTATCTTATCTTATCTCTGTTCATCAAGTAAAGGATATATATTGTTTACAGTTAAAAATAAGGAAAGGGGAGAAATATAGGAAATCCCAGTAGGGAACAAAACCATAGAAAAGGATACTGAGTGGAAAAGCAGGAGCAGCATGAAAAAATTAAGCGTTACTCCTGAATAAATTTAACAGAATACCATATAATACCATAACCTAATTATGATCCAGAAAACTGAATTTATTTCTTAAAAATAAAAGCCAAATTTTCAAAATATATATTTAGCAGTTACTACTTACCATCCAAATGCCAGTAAATACTAACAAGATATATGCTATATAGAGCTGCTTCACGTACTGTGGATTTCCTGCATAACTTTCCTTCCCTGAGTTATGATGCTAGTAGTGGCCAAGGGCCAAATTAGAACTAACAAGGCTAGCATTTGTGGCTCTGTTCAGTCACAGATAAAATGGAAAGAGATCTAAGTCTGCCGTAATTTAATTCCAAAATTGAGTATGGGGTACACTGAAACCCCTTCTGTGTTTAGCATGTATCCCTCCTGCAATTGGTTCATTTATTTAGACGTACTCCACTTTTCTCCTCATTGAACACCCACAGTGGCTAACAACATTGTTTTACCCTCTTGTATTTTACCCTCACAAAAGAGAGAATGACTGGCCTCGGGCCATCCAGCAAGTTTCTTTGGCAGAATGGGAATTCAAGTCTGGTTCTCTAATATAATATTCTGACACTGTGGTTACATTTGAAGCCAATGGGTTGCATTTCCAAGAAGCTTCCTTCTTCCTTCAAGGTGTTAAGAAGTTTCTAAAATGGAGTGCAAAGACAATCACGTGTATCACCTGTCATTTTATTTTAATGAGGCACGCACAACAACCCAGTACTGTATTTGTTTTCTATGCTGCCTCTTCCCACATCACTCTTGCTCCAAGGGCCTTTTGTAGCAAGCTTTGCTGCAGGGAATGGACAGGATAAGTCATGCTAAGCTTCATGACCTAGCTTAAACCACCCACCTGCTACTTGTTTGCCAACAACACTAATCATGCGCAGCATCATGTAACAAGCCAGTTCTGCAGCTTTAGTCAAGTACCAACATCCCACTGTCCCCACCAGGCTATAAACACCTGACACTGCACCTTGCACAATTTCACAGTTTAATTTATAGGTATGCTACTTTCCCAATTCCTCCAGAAATACCATTGAAATCAGGAGTGGTGGAGAGAAGATTGCATCTTATTTGATCAGTATTGTTGGAAGAGGAGGACTCAGCGCTGCCCATTTCCTCAGGTTTCAGAGGGGGACAAACCAGAGAGTTAGAAAGATAGAGAGGTCAGGGCACTCTGTTTACTGTTTACTGTTTTGACTGTTCCTTTGATATGTAGACTGCTACTATCAGGATTTCCTCCTCCTGACTTCCTCCCTCTCAGTCTCTTCTCTTTCTGGCTTTGTTCCAGGCACCATCTCTCTCCTTCATCTCCCTCCATCTTGGAAGCATAGATGCAGGACTTAGGACGATAGACTCTGCTAGTGGCCCAAACATGGAATTCTTTAATTAGGTTACTGGAGCCAACATATGATTTATTTATCAAGTATGAAGTCTGAAGGACAGATTTTCTTAAATATTGAGAGATCACAATGTCAAAATTAGGGTTGCCATGTCCCTGGAGTATGAAAATAGGGGATGGGGCAGGGAGGGGTCCCAATCCAGAGACTTTCCTTGTGTGCAAGCTCCAGAACACTTCCATGTTGCACAGGGAATGACATCATTCTAGACTAAGAGCAGAACTACAAGTGACAAAAGGCACAGATTGGACACTTGTCAGCTTCCCTCAAGTTTTGATGGGAAATGTAGGCAGCTTGGTGGAATGTTGGACAAGTGACAGTTGAAAAGTCCATTGGACAGCAGTCAGAGAGCCAAGCTGCAAGACTAGGATGCCTACATTTCCCATCAAAACTTGAAGGAAGATGACAAGTGTCCAACCTGTGCCTTTTGTCACTTGTGGTTCCGCTCTGAGTGCCAATTTGTACTAAACCAGACCTCCACGCAGCTCATCACTTCTGCATCGCACCAGGAATGATGTCAATCGTGGCTCAACGAAGAAGTACTCCAGAGTGTGTGGGAACACACTGAGGGATTCCCTGGGCCCATTGCTGTGCCTTTTTGCCTCTGTCAGCCAGGTAAGAGGTGGTGGGGAGTGGAGGCTAGGAGAGGGAGATCCCTGCCCAGGGCTGGTGTGCCCATTGAGGCCAGGTAGGCGGTGGCCTCAGGGCGCGGGGTGCCAGAGGGGGCACTGGAGGAGGTGCAGGGGGCAGGACCATACGCCACGGAGCTGCAGCTTCCTAGCCCTCCCGCCCTGTGCTGCTGCCGCCGCCAGCACACCCCCCCAGGGACGGCCGCAGCAGCTGAGGGCAGGTGTCTGCGGCGGTGCAGGGCAACTGAGTGGGAGAGCTGGGAGGCCACCCACGCGCCATCCCAGCTGCCCGCCACAGCAATTGGGTTGACGGCGTGCGCGCACCCGTGAAGACGTCACATGTGACATCATCGCACAGGCCGGTGCCTGTGTGCTTGCGGGTGCCGAAAACCCTGGCGCCGCTGCTGTCCCCGCCCCCGCTGGGGGGAAATGATGAACTTTCAATGCAGTCATTAATTTATAGGCCTCCATTCTTTGTTCTCTTAATGGTAATATAGCAATGAATCACCTGTGCATGTTTTCTATGTATTTGTGAATTCTACTTGATATCAACAGTGTTCTCCATGATGAGTTAGGGCCACAGAAAGGTTATCAAAACAGGCTAAACATTTTGGCAAGTGTTCTTTTCTTTTTATAATTACTTAGTAGACGGACAAGCAAGATGAAATGTGGCAGCAAACAATAAATATATTTTGTTTACTGCCACTGTTGGGTACAATTATGAGGCTGAATGAAATTGGATGGCAAGTGGTTGCAGGTCATCATGGTGATTATCAAACAACACAGGATATGGAAACTATTTAATTGTATTTATTTACTTCCTTAGCTCCCCTTTCTTATTGAGACTCAATTATTTAGAACATTTACATGCTTCATCTCCAGAGAACTGTTCAAAGAGGCTTACAGCCAAAACAATTAAACATATTAAAAAACCGCCATTTTTTAAAAAAAAACATTAAAAACAAGCTGAAGCATTAAAAACAAGCCAAAGCATTAAAAACAGTGTAACACACGTATCAAACAGCCTAAAATGATAGTGATAAAATAGTTATCAGGCCGAAAGCAGACCATTAAACAGCTATGAGATAAAATCCCTTAATTAAAAGTCTGGGTGAAAAAGGAATGTTTTAGCTTTGTGCCTAAAGAAAAGTTTGGGACCCAGACCATCAGTAGCTGCCAATACCAGGAGATCCTGTTCTCCTTCTCCTTCTCCCTTTAGCCTTTCCTGGGCACTCCTTGTTCCTCTCTGTTACCTCTTGCAATGCTGTATTGTCAGCATTGGCTCCGGGCTTGTGCGATACAAAAGGCCAGTATGTAAACGAGCTTCCCTAAACAATGAAGTCACACAGCCTTTCAATAAAAGAAACTGGATCTTTAATAACTGTGCATAAAATCCTACCAAACACAAGTAATTGGGACAACAGGATGTTTGACCAGCGGCACATTAGAGACCAACAAGATTTTCAGTGTGTAAGCTTTTGAGAATCAGAGCTCCCTTCTTCAGACACAAGTCTTTTTTAAAAAGATCCTTGAGCCTTTTTATCTCAGCCAAAGGTGGGTGGGGTGTTACAAGGGAGGGCATCAGGATGTAAAGATACAATGCAGCTGAGTAGGGCAGAAATTAGTATCTGCAGTGAGAAAAAAATCCCAAGTCTCTCTTCGGCCCCAGGGGGCAGGGTCAATTCTTCTGAATTTGTGAATAAATTCCATTCCAGCAGTCTCACGTTGTAATCTTTCCTTGAAGCTTCTCTCTTTGAGGACAGCCACTATTAGGTCAGTAATGGAATGGAAGATTAAAATGTTCTCTCACTGATTTTTGAGTGTTGTGATTTCTAATGTCAGATTTATATCCATTTATTATTTTGCATAGGGACTGTTTGTCCAATGTAGAGAGTAGCAGGGAATTGCTGGTACTTAATAGCATAAATAATGGATGATGAACAAATGAATGATCCTGAGATGGTATAACTGGTGTTGTTAGGTCCAGTGACCTAACTGGTGTTGGAATAAATTTGGGGATGGAGTTCACATCTTGGTTTATTGCAGACTCTGGTCCCAGAGTCCATGTCAGTTGGGAAGAACATGATTACGAGTGAGAAATTGTTTAAGGTTAGGAGGCTGTATGCGGGCAGGAAAAGGTCTGCCTCCCAATGCTTGAGAGAGCATTATCCAGCGTAAGTTTCAAGGGAGGTCTGACTCTTGAAAGCTTACACTCTGAAAATCTTGTTGGTCACTAAGGTGTCACTGGATGAAAATCCTGCTGTTCTACTGCAGACTAGAGATAGGCACAGACTGGAAAACAGACCAAAACTGGACACAGACTAGCCCGGTTCGGCATTCGTGAACCAGTGGGTCATGGGGACACGTGTTTTTTATGGACCCCACGACTTTTGGGCCGGTCCATCGGTCCGTTGGTCTGCAATTCCAGACATCCCGGCGCCTTCCCCAGGGGAAGCTTTTAACCTCCCCTTGCTTCAGCTGACTGACAGAACCCACCAGTCAGCTGAACAAAGGGTTTAAACTTTAAAGCGCTCCCCACACCTCTTGCAAGCAGTGTGGGGAGCGCTTTAAAGTTTAAATTTCCCTCTTGCTCCAGCTGACTGGTGGGCCCGCCAGTCAACAGGAGCAAGGGGGAAGGGGTTTAAATTGCTCCCCGTGCTGCTTGCAAGTGGCATGGGGAGCGCTTTAAAGTTTAAACCCTCTTGATGCCACTGACTGGTGGGTCCGCCAACTCTGAGTTGATCAGCTGGAAGTGGGGTTCTTCTGATCTCCCCTCCTGGAAAATTTGCTGCCTTCTAGATTTGCTGAGATGGAGGATAGCTGATTTCCATCCCTTCTCACCAGCTTGGGTTGCAGAGAAAAGGAGATAAATTAGTTCTTTCTCCTCTACCTTTTGCAATGGGGAGGCCAGAAGCATTGCTTCTGTCCTCGCACAGCATGAAGAGAAGGAAGAGAAATAAGCTGGTTCTCCCCTCCCTTTTGCAATTTTACAGCGTAGCTATTTTGTGGGCGATAGGGGTGGACCAAAACTGACTCCCAGCAGATCTCTTAATCAGTTCAACTTCTGATCAACAGGCCATTGCAAACTTGTTCAACAGTTGTTTGAGTTGCTTGATGTAGGCCATTTTCCCACAGTCTAAAAACAGCGCGATACTCACGGCAAGCTGCTGGCTTCCTCAAGCGATTTTTTTACGCCATCCATTTACAAAACACCATGAAAGCGCTGTCATCACTGCCTGCTTCCATTTTCTAAATGGATTGCGTCAAAAATCATGCAAGGAAGTCAGCTCAGCAGTCCTCCGTGGAGTATTGCCCTATTTTTAGACCGTGGGGAAACAGCCATAATCTGAACATATCCTCGATCAATTCACAGTCTAATAGTGTCAAACAAGGTATGTTTGACTGCCAAACAAATTTGCTGAGAAATTCTTAGTATCCTTCACCCCTGCTTCTAGTCCAGCACTCTAGCCCTTATATCAGGCATTGACAAATTTTCTTTGGCTCTAGATGTCGGCCCCAAAATTTAGGCATCTGACTAATAATTCAGCTTTCAGAGTTTTGTATTTTAATTACACCACCACCATCAATATATCTATTTCTCAACTTGGCCCTGTCTGTGGATACTTGAATCTAGAGACTGGGGCCATGGACAAACACGACAGTTTTTTCTATAAAACAGAAAAGTCCTAGGTTTGTAAAAAAAAATCTGAAATCTTTAAAAAAATGATGTGTGTGTCTGTGTTTTAAAAACCTCCAAAATGATAAAGGCAGTGCCTGTAGCTTTAAGAAACAGATGCCCTCAGTCAGCAACCAGAACAGTATTGCCAGCCTCCCAGCCTTTCTGTCAGTAAAATGGCAGGGGGAGGGGAAGAAAACTTTACAGAGGGGGGTTAGCCTTTGAGAGAGAGTTCATTGGGGCCATGCTTGCTACCACATAGCTTGCTTGACTCAGCTGGGCCTGGCTACTCGGTACTATTCAACAGCACAGAGCCTTCACAAAAGCCAGTATGGTGCATACTAGGTTACAGGAGATCCAGTGTTGCCAGGGACCCCCCCCCCTCCTGTTATGGGGCCTGCCATGGACTATGTCAGTTTCCTGTGTTGCTGTTTTAAAGATCCATCAAAGACTCTGTTTAAGGGCAGCATTGCCCATGCCTATTTCCTGTTCTCATTGCTGCAATGGACTGTGCCATTTCCTGCCTCCTTGGGCACCTATCTCACCTGGGCCCAGAGCCATGCTGCCAGCAGCACAGTGCCAGCCAAAGGGAATCCCCACGAGCCTGGCCAGGCACCCCCTGGTCAGTTCCTGTGGAGAGCCCCTTGCAGGCAGGTCACCACGGGGCAGCCTGCTAGCAAGCCCAAGCTGTGCCAAGAAAGAAGCCATGTTCCAAAGCAGTAAAGAGCCAGCCTGGACAGCTTACTACAAGGCTGCCATTTCGTGAAAGTGAGCCGGTCACGTCCACAGCGGCCAGCCTCTCCCTGCTATGCATATCTTGGAAGCCGCCCCGGAATGGAAGCTATGTGTTGGCTGTCCAGGATGCATCTCAATACCACCACCGCATTCCTGAGCTGATGCCATCAAGACAAGTGTCACAATCATACAATCAGACACTAAAGTGGCCCATCAAGGATAGTTGTACAGCCATCAAGCCTTTGTTCCCCTTTTGAGAACCACATGGAAGGCACTAGCCCCAGGGTACGTTTTGGGGTATTTAAGCAGGCTTTCCCTGCCATGAGGTGCCCGTGCCATTCCTATTCTGAACCTCTGCCGCCTCTCTGAGTGTCTAGTGCAGGCATTAGATATTGCCACGCTTCACTGCTACATTTTTCTTTCACGCCGTGACCAGGTGAGTATACGCAGTTCCTTCGATCTCAAGTGGGTCCTCCTGCTAATGCAAACGGCTCTATTTTTCCTACTCTTTATTTCCTAGTTTCTTGTATGTACCTTGATTGTGTGTGTTATTATAGGCATACGCAACACTATTAGTAAAAACACGTTTTATCTTTATTAGTCTCGCCTCTTTATTGCACGAGTAATCTGGAAGAGGGACTCTGGTATAGCTGGTTAAGATCCACAATAATTAAACCTAGACTGCAGCTAATTTCCCCATAAACAGCAGTTCTGGTAACACCAGGATCAGATCCCACTCTGCTTTGGAAACTTACTGGGTAACTTTTGTCCAGTCATACACTTTCAGCCTAACCTTAAGGTTTTACTTTTATCCCATACTACTAACGAAGTTTGTGAAATGATCAATAAGCTTTTTACTTCCATTGAGGATTGCTGAGCTTCGCTACAATAAAATCACTGCTGAAAATACTGGACATCAAAATGAAATTTCTTGGTGCCATGGCATCCCGTCGCTTGGGATTTGTCAAGCCCTGCATTATACCATCCTGGTTAATACTTCACATCGGTACTGCAAAAAATGGAAAATTCAATAGTACCACCTCCACTTTCACACAATACTCTGGATAATTTTCAGTAAAAGATATGTCTCTTCTCATTTTGCATATATAATTTATGCTGCTTTTGTTCCAATAAGACTTGTTATTGTGAGAATAAAAAGGAGATGAAGGGGAACAATGTTGTAAGCTCCTTCAGGTTCCTATTGGAGAGAAAGCTGGGATGTAAATATCTAAATAAATAATGCTTAACCTGCACCTCGCCAAGAGTTCCTCTGCTCTGTTTAGTTCACCCTACTTTTAATGTATTTATTTAGAGAATAAAAGGCTTTGTGAAAAAATCATCGCCCAAGTCCAAATGAATTCTCCTCAAGGAACAATACTTCTCTTGCCTCAGGTTATTTTATAGCAGAGTTATCATTCTGCAAACTCTCTCAGATGCTTCCTGCTGTCCCCAAAGGGCCCAAAGAGAGAAAACAGGGCCTGACCTGCATTCCAACATTTAATTGTCCCAGAGAAAGTTCTCTCCTCTTCACTTTCCATTGCAGACAGTCTTGCAAACACTCCAAGCATGCAGAGAATGGGAGTGAGTAAGAAGAGCTCTTAACATGACAGCCACAGGCTAAAGAGTGATAATTGGATCATATTATCAGCATGCACATTCCTTGCACAGCTACAAAAACAGCTGACATGGCTTGAAGTGAAGGGAGAAATTTTCAACTGTCTCAAACAGCCATCCAAGTTGTCCTCGGTGTTGCTCAATGCTCAGAGTTGTGTCTTTTAAAAATACTCATGAATATTTTAATGTAAGGGAACAGAGAGAATAAGATCCCAACTATATGAAGAATGGATGGACTACCACCAAGCCATGATGCCTTTAAATAATACCAGAAGATGTGCAACATGTCATTGTGCCAATCCACACTCCATTAGGGATGCCGAGCCACTGCCTGGCACCACCGGGAGTTTGGTGGCCCGGACAAGGAACAAATGTGATGTTACACAACATGCTGATGTCATGTCTGTGATGTTAGTATTACCAGTATTATCACAGAATTTCCAAACCATTGACTGACATGCTCCAGTGCCTCCCTGTGCCTCCCTCTCACAAGAAATGGGAGATTTCCCCAGAAGCTCTCGTTCTTATACACCCAGAAACAGAACATGTTTGCTGGAGAATATCAATCTTCTTCAGAATCAAGTTCGAGGGCAACCTCTGCGGTAAATTGTTACAGGAAAAACAGGGGGTGATATTTCAGAAACACCACCTTCACAGAACACATCAACCAGCTAATTGTCGCAACAATTGCTGGCATTTGTTTGTTCCTGGATAGCCAGAAGGTAACACAATTAAAATCTTTTAACTTCAGTTCTTTGTTACAGAGGCTATTATATGTCCACATAGAACCCTGACTGCTCCAAGATCAAACAGAAGCTCAGCTTGCAGGCACCTTCCCAGTGCTGAATAATTGTGGCCAACATTGAGTTCCCAATTTTACCAAATTGATGCAAGCAGTGGCCAGTTCAAAACATTAACCCAGCCCTTCTCTACAAATTCAAAATGGAGAATGAACTTTTTTTAGCCTTGCTTTTCTTTCATTTCCCCTTCTTGCTTTGATTTAACATTTTTCCATTTCTCTGAGCAAGTCTGTGGCTTTGGCCAGTACCTGAAGTTGAAACATAAAATGTCTTGCAACCTGGCCAAACCCTCTAAAATGAGTGGAAACCATATAAAAAAAGATAATTTTTTGAAATTTCCAACTCTCTTGCCAGACAAACAATCTCTGATTAATTTGGACAAACTGTGGATAACTCAAACCTTTCCAGTACTGATGAAATATCAGCCCAAGAAATCTTCTGGGAAAGTGCAACAGCTATTCAGCAGCAAACTTCTGAGAATGTTTGTTTTCTCCATTTTTTTCTGTTATAATTCTTGGTGTGTCCCTTTTCTTTTTATTTAGCATTAGTTGCGCCTCAGTTGGCTTCCACTAACCTTTGGGATGTAACTTGTTCTTTTGTGCTTCTCAGGGATTGGGTCAGATAGTTAAAGTGAGATTATAGGCATGGTGCTGCCACAGTAATGCCAGAGTGATGTATTAGTTAGGGTGTTGAATCCTAAAGATCCAGGTTCAAACCCTGGCCGTTTCCAGATGGCTTACCTGAAGCTGCTCCATGCTGCAATGTTGTGGATCGTGCCGGGGAAAACGTGACATTTCGCGTTTTCCCCGGCACGATCCACAACATTGCAGCATGGAGCGGCTTCAGGTAAGCCATCTGGAAACGGCCCCTTATTCCGCTATGAAGCTCACTAACAGTACAATCCTAAGCAGAGTTACACTCTTCTAATGCCATTGAAGTCAGTGACTTCAGAAGGGTTTAACTGTTTAGGATTGCACTTGAAGTTGACCTCCGTTACAGTCTCTAAACCTAACCCATCTTACAAGATTGTTGCACGGATTGTTGCAAGGGGAGGGAGAACAATGTTTGCCATCTTGAATTCCTTGGAGAAAGACTGGGAAATAGAGCACCAGATGAATAAAGCTTTCTTAAGGCCATTGATTTTTTTGTATTACAAATAATCATAAACCAACAAAGCACAACAAACAAAAAACTTCCACCCCTCCCAAGAAACTGAAATAAAATAAAATGTTTACACTTATTGCCATACATCTGGTTTTACTGCTTCAACAAGATGTTGCTATGGCTCCACCCTTTATGCCTGCTTAATTTGTCAAATTACATCTTTCTACAAATTCTTGGTATTGAGTGGAAAATGAAATGCTGTCGAGCATTGATTAGCAAAAGATATAAATGGATTTCCGATAGAGTTGCCCAGTCCCCTTTGTATTAACTAAGTTTCCTTCTTTCTAATGGATGATTCCAAATAAAAATCTTCCGTTATGTTGGGATTGTTCAGCTTCTTAAGCATTTTAGATGGCTGAGGACAGAATAGGATTGCCAGTCCCTCACTGGGGGTGGGGGATCCCCAGTTCCCACCCTCCACCTCCTGCCCCCATTTACCTGGCCAGCAGGGGAAAAGTTGGGGAAACGGCTTGAGTGGGGAGGAGGAGCTCAGATGCTCTGCCTGCTGCTGGTGTACCATTTCCCTTTTAAGCTGGAGCAAAGGAGGTTTTTCCTTTGCTACATCTTCGAAGTGAAAGCTCTGGTAGCTCCATAGACTTTGACTGAAAAGAGCACAACTTTGTGTGGAAGCTCCCAAATAAAACAAAGACATGCTGTTTTCTAGGTGGGTGAAAATCCCCATGTGGAAGCAGCCCAGGACAGACACTGGAAATGAGAGGCTAGCAGAGCAACTTCAATATACAGTCTCTCCATTATGAACCTAAGACCCCTGTGAGAGGGAAAGGAAAAAAGTTTAGGATAACTAGAACTTCAGAGCATTTCCCAAACCTAGAGTTGCCAGGTCCCCTTACCCTCCTGGCAGCAGGAGGGATAGGGTTGCCAGTCCCTCTCCCCTCCCACTGGGAGAGTAGGGAACCTGGTACTTACCTTGTGTCGGACACACGGTCCTTTTTCGGCCTGCAAATTGACCCCAAACAAAGCACAGGAATGCTCCCCACAGCTGGTGGGGTTGCCAGGTCTGGGCTGGGAAATTCTGGAGATTTGGGGGGGGGTGGAGCCTGAAAAGGGTGGGGTTTGGAGAGGGGAGGGGCCTCAAAATAGTATAATGTCATAGAGTCCAGTCACTAAACCTGCCATTTTCTCCAGGGGAACTGATCTTTGTCACCTGGAGATCAGTTATAATTCCAGGAGAGATCCAGTCACCAACTGAAGGCTGGGAATCCTAGCGGCCAGTGAAACGATGTCACTTCTGGAAGTGACATCACTGCACCCCCCAGGGAGCACGTGCACGGCATGTGTTCCCCAGGTGCCTGGCAGTGGTGGGCAGCCTCCAGGAAGCTTGCTACATCCTGCCGATCACTGGATGATCACCGAGTGAGGGGGCAAATCCCCAGGAGTTTGCCTGCCATCAGCAGGCACCTGGGAATGCTAAGGAGGAACAAGGGGGAATATATGTGCACTCCTGGGTCAGTGTGATGACATCACTTCTGAGAAGTGATGTCATTGCACATGGTGTTGTGCCACCCGAAGAGCTCTCCTGTGGTCTGTGGCAAGCAGTAGCAGGCTGACATCATCACATAGGGCCCTAGAGCACTCCCACACTTCCCAGTGGGGAGATTTAGGCCCCCAATGGGCCCGATTTGGCCCGTTAGGGGACCAAATTGGCCTGCTGCAGGGTGCAGGAGTACTCCCGGGGCAGCAAGATGATGTCACTCCCAGGAGTGATGTCGTCATGGCACCCCAGGAGTGCCCCTGAGAGGCGTGTTTCCCCACCTTTCCCCCCCATTGGCCAGGAGAGTGGTGGCGTGGTAGTGGTGGATCATGGGAGTGGGTGATCTCTTACCCCCACTGGGGGACCTGGGATCCCTACCCAAACATGATTTGCACAATAAACATCATGGGTTATACAAAGGCTTACGATTTGTTTATGGTGAGCAAACTCCCATGGATTTAATCCATTGCCCACTACCACTCTGAGCCGCTGCAGGTAGAAAAAAATAGGCTCTGGCCAGTCACCAGCAAGTCACTTCTAGGTACTATCCGGAAGTGACAACGGAAGCTCTAGGAATCTCCAATGCTTCAGAAGCCCCACGATGCACTTCTGCTACAGGGTCTCAGTGGGGCCAAATCAGCCCCAAACATAATGCAAACGCAGGTAAGAAGAACCGGGAACACCTACCTACTTAGCAACCCCCCATCCTTTGCTTTGATGGTAAGGAGAGCTGGGAATCCTAAGTGTACCCCAGCTCTGGTTGTTTGTAAGTAGTTGTTGCTACTTGTAGCCTTCTCTTTTGGTCAAAAATAAAGTTAACTGAGACATCATGTTGTCTTTGTATAAAGCCTCTATGTAACAAAATCATATAGGCTTAAACTGGCTACTTCCAAATTATCCCTTCCCACCTCCACTGACTCTAAGACCTATTTCATTCATAAAGATACTGTTGTGAATGAAGGAGATAACTTCACATATAAAATGGCTCAAAAAGCTGACACCCATGCACACAAAACAAAAACCTATGCCAATTAAACCTGGAGGTCCTTCCTAAGATCTTGTTGGGAGAAGGAAACTTTCCTTTTTAGAAATTCAGGCCCCATGTTGCAACCCTGCCGGTCTCCAGAGGGTTGTCATGGATATTCCACAAATAGCTGATGTCATCCTTCTTTTGTAACAGCAAGGCCTTTTCAACTGGCCAACTCTAGGGAGAGTTAAAATGCGAAGACATCCAAGGGCTCACTGGGGACTTTGCTACAGGAATGGCAATCGCAGGGAGGGCCGGGGTGGGCGGGGTGGGTGGGGGGGAGAAAGCAGAATCAAATAAAAGATGTGAATCAGATGGCTCCTAAGGTTGCACAAGGATTGATGGGAAGTGAGTGTTGCAGACACCAAAGGTATTGTGGGTAAACAATGATAGTACTGATAACAGAAAAAGATTGAAATCAATAAGGAAGCTAATTGAAATGGATGAATAGGCTGAAAAAGAAAGGCAGTCAAAATTATACAAAAGCAGGGGAGGGAAAAGGAGAAATAAATTGTTTGCTTTGGGACTTAGGAATTGAAAAGCAGGATAAGCATACAGAACCTTAAATGGCTCCCCAGATAGTGAATGTCATATACCTAATGCTCTAGATCTGTTTGGTGATTAAACCATGCAGGAATCCCAACATTTCACCAATATGAAACACTTACTCATTTATGGTGCTGTTCTAAGCTCCCTTATTCATATTAATTAGTTTCACTCTTAATCCTTCAACAGGGACATTAAAATAAATATCTGCGTGACAAAGCTACTCTATTTAGCATGATAAAGATGCAAACCTTGTCTCTCTCAGGAGTAAAAGAAATGGCTTTTATACTGAAAAATACAGAGAATGACCAAAATGCATGATACAATAAAAATGTAGAGCTTAAATGATTTAAAAATGGGTACACATTCTAAATCGTGTCTGAACAGTACAGCTCAATAGGATGCAGCCACAATAATTAAAAGGGTAATATCACCCATTTAATGTGGATCATTTCCAGTTATGAGTTATCTTGCGTTTTCCTCTGAGAACATGCATGTACATACTCCACCATCCCACTTAAAAACACATACACACATACTCCAAACATGAGTTATAATAGTTGTGGCAAATGCAATATACTGTCCAGCCTGTTTGGGACACTTTGAATTGCTACACATGACATCTTTCTGTACGACCAGTTCATTTGACTTCCCAGCCCTAGACATCTGGTTTAACTGCAGCAGTTATTATAACTGAGTTTGCTTTTTTAAAGTGGGAAGTGTGTGTGCTTACAAATTCTCAGAGGAAGAAGCAAGAAACCTTTCATAAGAAATAATTACGCTATAAGTTCAAGATAAGATCTTCTTGAGGATGCTTTAAACTCACTCCACATGGTCATGTAATAAACCATTTGGGGCCTCTGGCCCACACATGAAGCTTCCTAGTGGAACAGAGTACAGGTCCATCTAGTCCAGTATGTGCTATTGTGAATGACATCAGCTCCCAAAGACTCATGTAGGACTTTTCCAGCTTGCTATGCGAGATCCTTTGAGATGCCAGGGATTAAACCTGGAACCTTCTGCATGCAACACATGCATATTACCCTTCCTTATGGCCCTTCCTTATCTGAAGCCACACACACTTCTCCTCTGCTCAAGGATATGAAAACTCACGGTCATGGGCTCAAACATAGAAAAGGTACCAGGATAACATACTGACTATAAAGGTGTCTTTATAGATGACATTGAGATAATGGATGTAGATTGGACAATTTTCTTCCTCTGCTCTCAACAGAGCCAAGCTACAAGTGATGAATGACACTTGAACGGCAAGTGAACAGACTCACGTGTATTCCTCCCTGTTCACTTGTGCTCCACTTGCGCTCCGTGATCAAGTTCACTTGTGCTCCACTTGCACTACGTGATCAAGTGGAGCTCAAGTGGAGCACTACATGATCAAGTGGAGCGCAAGTGGAGCACAAGTGAACAGGGAGGAATACATATGAGTCTGTTTGCTTGCCGTTCAAGTGTCATTTGTCACTTCTAGCTTGGCCCATAGACATATTTTGGAGTTCTATTTGTAAAAACAAGGGGAAATAGGGCTGCCAGTCCCCTGGTGGGGGCGAGGGATCCCCCACTCTCAGCCTCAGCTCTCCACCACCACTCACCTGGCTGGGGTGGGGGGGGAAGGCCCAGGGAACAGGCCCGGGAGGCAAAAACCCTCCTGAGCCAGTGCACAGCGGGTGCGCTCCCATCGGCTGCAACAACATCACTTCCTTTAGTAAAGTCATTGCTCCCAGTGGTGGGCATGCTCCGGTGCTTCACAGGGGCCAGGAGCGTGTGCATAAGAATATCCCCAAGGTAAGTGCCAAGTACCCCCTTCCTGCTGGGGACCTGGCAACCCTAGAAACCTACACCTATCTGATGACCTCCATGTGAAAACCCTAGGTATACCAGCTGTTATCTGTCACAGTTTACTTGATATAGAACTAGGAAGCTCTCTCATGATAATGTGCTCATTCTGAGCATGTTGTGCATGTCTTCTAGGGCTTTAAGACACAGCAAAGAAAAACCTCCTTCCCTTGGACTTAATGGGGAAAAGGTGGAGTGGCTGCAGGCAGAAACTCTCTGTTGAAGTTTTGTCCACGTACAATACAGGGACAGAGGAGTAATTGAGCTCTGATTTTATTCTTCCTTTAACATTTTATCAAGCTTTAGCCCCTCCCCCCACTGAGTGGTGGTGCCACCTCTAAGCTGGGAAAGATTCAATGCAATTGTGATCACCTTGACGTTTCTCTGCCAACATAATGAATCATGAACGGGCCGGGTGGGCCAGGGGAGAGTACCTAATAGCATGAGGACAGGACCATGCAGAGGTCTTCTATACTGCCTCCATCCCCACTTTCACAGTGCCTTTTTCTACTCCTATGAGGAAACTAACCTTGTTGGATTTACTCTGGTTCAGGTAAAAAGATTTCATGAATAGAACGAGTGCTTATTTTCTATGTAATTAATTTTTGCTAATGTTGGGTTGGGTTGTATCTAAGCAGCCACAATAAAAAGTATTAATAAGAAACGCAAACCAAGCACTGACCTGTTTGCCCTAAGCTTGTGCTTTCAACTGGGTCACATCCAGGAAGCTGACAAATATATCCTGGCCACGGTAATTCATTCTCCCACACCTGTGCCTTGAAATAGATGTCTCTGTTTTTGTTTGGTTGCCTGCAAGACTTCTCTCTCTGCGCCTTGAATTCTTGAGCTTCTTATTTGTATGAATTTATCACTCCCTTGATCCTAAAATAGCCTTTGTATTTTTGGACTTCTCTCTGGAACACTCAAGTGTCTTTAGGAATGCGGCTGCTAGCCGTCCAAAGCGATACATCATAAAACTGAAGTCAGGCCGCAAAAGAAGCAGTTGGAAACGTTCGACATAGCTTTCAAGTGGTGTAACAGCCTGATTGTTTTCTTTCAATTCCCTGCATTATCAAAACGGTCCAAAAAAAGGTCCTAGTCTTCCATCGTTATTATTTTGAGTGTGCAAAGGGTTTTAAAATCTTGAGCTCGTTCATCAACACAGTGAGAAAGGGAAGGCCATTTCTTAATAAGCCTGGATGGACTCTGTTCAACATTTTCTCCCCTTATAAAGTTCTTTGTTCAGTATACTGTGCTTTTCTATACGTTGTCTTACTCTGCATAAAACCAGGACCAGAAAATTTGGTTTGGATGAAGTAGTACTGGAAGAAGCCCTCTGTCTAGATTTCATTATTCAGACTTGGACGAGCCATCACCTCTCAGCTTTTCTTCATTTGTCAAAATGTAATGCAACAACTTGGTTAAATATGACTATTATAAAGGCCAGCACAATTATGACTATAATACATTTGCAAATTCAACAGGGCATAAAAACAGCATTGCCAGGTATCCCCATAACTAAACTGGGGTGTGGGAAGCCACAGGCACTTAGCTGAGCATTTGTGTGAAGTGCATGTGCCTGCATCCCCCAGTGATATTTTGCGCTGATTTTTAAAAACTTGGCCCTGGTACATCCCATTGCTTCCATGCCATGCCAAAAATGATGTCATTGCCAAGGGATGCAGAAATGTGCATGAGCTTTGGGTGTGTGCCTGCTAGCCTGCCTTACTCATTCCTGTAAATGTTTGTACCCTGCCAGCCAGGTGGCAGGGGTGAAGGCTGGCGTGGACGTGCGGAAAGGTTCTGCTGCCATGCTAGGGAGTAGAGGTGGGCATGAATCACAAAAAAACCAAACTGTGCGGTTCATGGTTTGTGCCGTTTTCACGAACCAGGAACCATGAACTTCCATGAACTGGGGCAAGTTCACGAACTGGTTCATGGTTCATGGGGTTTAAATGCCCCTTTCTGGCTGCTTAGCAGCGGCAGGGAAAAAGACATTTAAACCCTTGGAACAGCTGCTTGTTGGGGAGATCCCTGACAAGCAGCTGATCATATAAACAGTGGGGCTATTAAATGGCTGCTCCGAGTAGCTGGGAAATGACCATTTAAACTGTGGGCAGGGCTTGGCTGGCCAGCCAGGAGTTCCCGGCCGGCCAGCCAAGCCCTGCTGTTTAAATGGCCATTTCCCTGCTGCTCCGAGTGGCGGGGAAATGGCCATTTAAACTGTGGGTGGGGCTTGGCCAGAAATGGCCATTTAAACAGCAAGTCCCGCCCTGTCCACAGTTTAAATGGCAATTTCCCCACCGCTCCGAGCTCTGGGAACTCATGGCCGGCCAGCCAAGCCCCGCTGTTTAAATGATCAGCTGCTTGTCGGGGATCTCCCCGACAAGCAGCTGATCTGCAAGTTTAAATGCCCCTTTCACTGCTGCTTTGCAGCAGCATGAAAAAGGGCATTGGTATTAAAAGGAACCAAATGAACCAGCAGACCAGTTCGTGGAAGTTCATGGAAATGAGGGTTTTTTTGGTTCGTATTCCGGTTCGTGCCCATCTCTACTAGGGAATGTGGCATCTTTGTATATAAATTATAAGCTTCATGCGCAAAGAGCTCTGGCTAGGACAATGAGTCTTCCCTCCTGAAATGGAGAACTCCTTGCCTTACATTCCTCCTTGCCTTGCACTGTCCTATCAAGAAGAAATGGAAAACGCTTCAAATGCTGGTATTTATTTATTTACAGCAGGATTTTAGTCCAGTGGCACCTTAGAGCCTTGCTACAAGTGACATTTTACACGTGAAGGATAAAGGATCATTTTCGCAAGTCTTTCTGGGAACTGAAGTTCCTCTCCCCCACCCCTTTTTCTTTTGTTCCTTCCCCTCGCTGCCTGAAGAGACAGAAAGAGCCTACAGCAACATCAGCTTTTGCAAATTGTCTTGCTGGGGTGGAGGGGAATGCTCCGGAGAAAGCTGAGAAAGTTGCAGCTGCCTGCCCCAAAGATCATTGAGAGCAGGCTTGTGACTGGAGGAACGATTTGGAAAAGTTGCTGTTGCCGCAGGCTTTCTCTGTCTCTTCAGGCAGCGAGGGGAAAGAACAAAAGAAAAAGGGGTGGGGGAGAGGAACTTCAGTTCCCAGAAAGACTTGCGAAAATGATCCTTTATCCTTCACGTGTAAAATGTCACTTGTAGCAAGGCTCTTAGAGATCAACAATATTTTCAGGATATAACCTTTCAAGAGTCAAAGCTCCCTTCTACAGATACAAGGAGGAGTGGAGATCCCTGAGGCTTTATATCCCAGTCAGGAGGTGACTGGGGCGAAGCAAAGAATGTAAAGGTAAAATTTAGTTTGATTAGAGCAGAAATTAGCATTCAGAGTGAGATTAATCCTGGAGAATCCATTGTTCTGAACCCATGAATGTTATCAAATTCAGCAAACTCATGTTGTAATCTGTCCTTAAAGCATCTTGGTTCAAAGACAGTCACTTTTAGGTCAGCAATGGAAAGTCCTAGAAAATTAAATGTTCTCTCAATGGTTTTTTGAATGCTATGATTTTTAATAGATGCAGAGGAGTTAGCCGTGTTAGTCTGTAGTAGCAAAATCAAAAAGAGTCCAGTAGCACCTTTAAGACTAACCAACTTTATTGTAGCATAAGCTTTCGAGAATCACAGTTCTCATCTGACGAAGAGAACTGCGATTCTCGAAAGCTTATGCTACAATAAAGTTGGTTAGTCTTAAAGGTGCTACTGGACCCTTTTTGATGATTTTAATGTCACATTACGTCCATTTGTTTTTTTGTGTCAAGACTGACCTATTTATCCAATGTCATGAGTGGAAGGGCATTGCTGACACTTGATAGCATATATAACATTGCAATATGAACAAATGAATGAAACTAAGAAGGTTTAACTGGTATTGTTAGGTCCAGTGATTATGTTGTTGGAGTGAATATGGGGACAGAGTTGGCATCTAGGTTTATTGGACACCCTGGTCCCAGTGCCTGAGTCCATGTTAGGAAATACATGATTATGAGTGAAGAGTTATTTAAGATTAGGGGGCTGTCTGTGGGCAAGAAAGGGTTTGCCTCCCAATGCTTATGAGAGAAAAGTTATTGTTCAGCATAGGTTCCAAATTGTTTATGATGTGTTGAGCTGGTTTGAACTGAGAGCTGTATGTGACCACAAGTGGCATTCTATTATTTTATTTGGCCCTATCTATCTACTTCTGGTGGATTTTGTAGCAGGTTATCCCTTGGTAAGGTTGCCAGTCGCCTGCTAGGGGTGGGGGATCCCTCACTCCCACCCTCCCCTCATTCCTGCTTACCTGGCCAGCGTGGGGAAAGGTGGGGGGAATGTGCTTGCTGGGGTGCACTTCCAGGTGGTGCAGCGCATTCCCATACACTGCAGTGGGCCGATTTGGGGCTAAAATCAGCCCACTGCAAAGCCCAGGAGCACTCCAGAGCAATCCTAACCCTCGGTATCTTTCTGGCTTTGTCAATCTGTTTCCTTACTACTTCAGGTGGATTTTGTAATTCCAAAAACGTCTATAATACATCCTGCAGGTGAGAATCTCTGTAAGAGGGATTGACATAGATGCTACTGTGAAGAGCCTGGCTGGTGTGGATGGATTGTTTGGTGAGTTTAGGATGGTGACCGGTGTCATGTAGATATATTTGCAGATCAGTAGGTTTCCTGTATAAAGGAAGCGTCTGTCATGTACTTGTACACTGGTGAGTAGGAAATGTACTTCCTGTGTGGATTCTTTATTATGTTATTTATTCACAACATGGCCACATCTCTGCATTTAGTAAACCTGCAGCCTGGGAGATAAAGCATGTGATATTTGACATCCAGCACATTTAATCTTTCTCCTTGTGTCCTACAGGGAAAGAGGCAGAGAGGTAAACCTCACATTCTGCTTCTCTAACCCTTAGGGAATAGGGCAAAGGACAATATGGTTTTCGCCCCCCCCCCTACCCGGAGTAACTAGTGAGATGTTTGGGGCATTAGCAGTTCATCTGACTGGATTAATTTTCTTTGGAGGTGAGAGAGCATTGGAGATTGTTAGTGCTTTCGGAATATTTGATAGAGGCTTTTCTTCAGAACTCTTGTGTTCCATTACCCCACATCCGAACCCTAGAGATTTGACACACCCAAAGTGCTCCAGTCAACTTACAGGATTTTTCTCTCTGTCTCTCTTATCCAGCATCTAAAACTGCCTTTTCTTTTTGTACTCCCCCCACACCTATTCAGTCCTTGTAGCCAAAGGGAAGGTTACATCCACCAAGCACTGCTCCAAATAGAGCCATTAAGGCTCTCCGAAGGGAATATCTACGGACATGAAGAAACATTATCATACCTTTTGTCATGTAGGATAGATTGAGCCACAGTGATCAGTATCCAAGCCCACTACAATACTTAGCAATTTAAATAGGACATTTGGAATGTTGAGAGCACTTCACAGACTTTATCTCTCGAATGCTTCTAACAGTCAAGATCTCAGTGTTATTGTCCCTGTATTGTAGATGGTGGTGGTTGGGGAATGACTGAGACTGGGAGAATGATGGCTTCTCTAAGGCCATCAAGGGATACATGAACCATTCTTAAAGGTTATTAATCACTTCACTACAGCAGCCACAGAAGTCGATAGAATTCAGTTCCCAGTTAGTTATTGAACCGGGCAGCTGGCGGGTACAGGAGCGTGCCACGCTGTCTGCTCCCCTCCCCCCACCCCTGCTGTGTGCCCGCTTCCTGCCAGCCTTCTCCTGCATGTCTTCTCCTTCTCTGCAATCTCTCCTCCCCACCCCACCGTGCACCCTGCGCCTGCCAGCCTTCTCCTGGCTGTCTTCTCCTTCCCTGCATTCTCCCCTCTCCCACCCCTGCTGCACGCCCCATGCCTGCTAGCCTTCTCCTGCCTGTCTTCTCCTTCCCTGCATTCTCCCCCCCGCCCCCTACCCTCATTGCACACCCCACACCTGCCAGCCTTCTCCTGCCTGCCCTGAATGGGGCCAAACCAGGCAGCTGCCAGCCGCATGAGCACACCAGGCTGTGCGCCTCCCCTTCCCCTGGCAGTGCTCCCACAGCTCCAGCTGCCAGGTTTGACCTGAACAGGGCCAAACTGGGTTTGCTGCTAGGCTCAGAAGTGCGCCAGGCTGCCCAACTTTCCTCCCTCTGGCAGCACTCCCATGGCTCCAGCCTAGGTTGCCAGTTTCCAGCTGGTGGCTGGAGATCTCCAGGAATTGCAGCAGATCTCCAAGCCACAGAGATCAGTTGCCCTGGAGAAAATGGCTACTTGGAAAGGTGGACTCTATGGCATTATAGCCTGTTGAGGGGCCCACTCTTCCCAAACCCTGACTTCTCCAGGTTCCACCCCCCAAATTATTGTTATTGTTATTGTTATTGTTATTGTCATTGTCATTGTCATTGTCATTGTCATTGTCATTGTCATTGTCATTGTCATTGCTGCTGCTGCTGCTGCTGCTGCTGCTGCTGCTGCTACCACTTATATATACCACTCTTACAGACAGATTAGTGCCCAACTCAAAGCAATGAACAAAGTCAGGGTTATAATTACTACCTCAATACAGCTGAGAGGAGAAGCTTACCCAAGGCCATCTGCTGATCTCGTAGTAGTAGTGGGATTCAAACCAGCATAGTGCTGATTTTCTGCTCAAGCACTTAACCACTATGCTGGGGCAGCTCTCTGGTGACATGATAGGAGCAGGTTTTGCTTCTAAAGCACTACGACATTCGGTTGCAGGATTACCAGCCTCTAGGTGGGACCTGGAGTTCTGCCAGAATTACAGCTGATCTCCATATTACAGAGGTTAGTTCCCCTGCCCCTGGAGGAAAGGGCCGCTTCAGAGAGCGGACTCTGGCAGCACATTCCAACAGAGATCCCCCACCATACTCTCCAGAGACTTCCCATGCTAAAATTGGCAATCCTAGTTGGTTGCCAAATTCTTGGATCTTACGGTGCTCATAGAGTTGCAAAGTCCCCTTACCCTCTCAGCTGGAGGGGAGGGCCTTCGTACTTATCTTGAGATCTTCTCCTGGGCAGTCACAAGGATGTCACTTCCGGAAGTGACATCACTGTACTTGGTGGGAGTGTGCCTGCTGCTAGCTGACCTGGGAGGTTTTTTGCCTCCTGGGCCTGTTCCCTAGGCCTTTCCTCCCTGCTGGCCAGGTGAGTGGCAGCAGGGGGCAGAGGCTGGGAGTGGGGCTTCCCCCGCTCCCACCAGGGGACCTGGTAGCCCTATGTGCTCAGGAACAAGGAGAGTTATGTAAATATGTTACATAAACAAATACATTGAATATTTATTTAAGCCATATATACTCTGCCTTTCTCCCCGATGGGGACCCAAAATGGTCAGGGCCAGCGTGTTCATTGAGGCACGTCTGGCAGCTGCCTCGAGCGCTGAAGTGCTGGAGGGGGCACCGGGGGCAGGAGTGCGCTGCGGAGCTGGCAGCAGCAGCGCTGGCGGCTGAGTGGAAGGGCTGGGAAGCCACCCACATGCCACCCTGGCTGCCTGCCATACTTGGCTCACAGTTATTGTGCCCGGCCGGGAGCACGTGCTGGCAGCAGCAGTGTGGGGCAGTCTGAGTGGGCAGCCTCCCAGCCCTTCTGCTCAGTTGCTCCATGCTGCCACCACTGCCAACACACAGCTGTGGGCCAGGCACAGCAGGTGGCTGGGGCGGCATGGGGCATCTGAGTGGGAGGGCTGGGAGGCCACCCGCTGTCCCAGCTGCTTGCCGCGCCAATGGGGCCAGCTCACAGTGGCATCACACAGTGATGTCATCACGCAGTACGGGTGCAAATGCGCGAGCGCTGTGCATGCGCATGTGGGGGCGGCAACAGTCCTGAAGCTGCCCCTGGGCTCAGGCGCCAGACAGTCTGGCGCTGGCCCTGAAAACAGTGTACACCATTCTCTTCAATTTTATTTTCACAACAGTCCTGTGAGATAGATTAGACTGAGAGAATGTGACTGGCCCAAGGTCACCGAGTGAGCTTCCACGGCAGAGTTGGGATCTGAACCTGGGTCTCCCAGATCCTAGTCTCACACTCCAATCACTATACACTGGGTCTCTTTCTCCACTGACTCTCCATCTTCTCATCAGTGAGGTATAAACTCTGCAAGAGAGTCAGTATTATTCATGCAATATATTGGAATAATGGAATAACTAATTGTGCATACAGCAAGCACTTTGTGATCAGAAAGGAGACGGATCCAGATCCAAGATGTACTGGAGCAGATGTTCTACTTATATTCAAGAAACCAGTTTAGAAAGACAAACAACAGCTATAAGGATCTCCATCCATCTTAACGTAGGACGTTTATAGCCTAGTAGCAAGGAGCTTGTTTAGAGTCCGAACATAGATGCAAACCCATCTACTGTACTCTGCGCACAGTCACAGTCCAGCTTATCTCATACATTGCTCTCCAGTTGTTATAAATGCATAGCTCCTCAACAGGAAGCGGTTAGAGCAGAGTCTGAAGAGAAAAAACTTCTTGGCCCACAGTGTATCTTTAGTCACCAGATTAAAATTAATCTATAGCAACCACAGCACTAGAATTACTGGAAAATCTCCTGTACGGCTGATGTAGAATACTTGAATGCTTATGAGGACCATTGACGAAACATTACTTTCATAGCTATTCTTGGCCTCCTCATAAAAAATTCTTTAGACTATCTGCATAAAATTTATATCCTGCTTTTAGTCTATAACATGACCTTCCATGTGATGCTCTGGCCTCCAGGGTACAAGACTGGTGAGCATCTTTGCCTTTCTTGCCACGTAGCTTGTGTCCAGTGAGATGGGTGTTAAATCCTTGGATTAATTACATTAACAATCTACAAGCATACCATTCAAGCCTCTTTGGGCTGCCAAACTATCTCAGGTTTCTGTCTGCCCTTTCCTGAAGGGGATCAAATATGTGTCCCTTTGACCTAGAAACTTGTTAGTTTGAAAATCTTTTAACCTTCTGCTGTGTTGCAACTTCCTGGATAGCATTATGTCTAGCAAAGAAATTCGATATGTGTTACAGGCTAATCTTTCCACTCCTCTATGAAAAGATGAGCAGTAATCAGTATACTTCTGCTTTCTCTTGCATCTGCAGGCTGCCGCTCAATACCCTTCCTGTAAAAATACCAAATTTCTTTTGTGCTGTACCTTTGCTTTTCATTTATTACATTTTTATACTGTCCACTCTTCAAAAGAGATCAGGGTGGTGACATGGTTCTTCCCTCCTCCATTTTAGCCCCACAGTTCTATAAGGAGGGTCGTTGCCACACATATTTAGAGGTGTGGTTAACCCTTGGAACTGTGGCGGCTTTTCCCCAAGCACCAACACATTATCATTTGCCAAACGTATGCATACTGTTTTGTTACTGTGTTTTCTGCGTCTTTACAGTGGCCATTTCCACACATGTTGAATAATGCACTTTCAATGCACTTTCGCAATCCTTTTGAAGTGGATTTTTTGTTCCACACATGGAAAATCAGTTTCAAATGTTCACAAAAGAGTATTGAAAGTGGATTATCCAACGTGTGTGGAAGCAGCCTGGGATCGCACTTACTCTGGTATTGTCTTTTTTAAATGGGTTTATAGTGTGGGTTTTTTGCATTTTCTGGCATATGAACTGTTAAAGCGCTTCTGAAGAAACTTCCTACTCCTCTTAATCTCCGCCCAATTCTTCCTCCAAAGCTCTTTCCCTTCTTCCTTCACATTTCTGTTCAGCCATGGAGGCCTGCTTGCAACAGAAGCTGCAGGTAATTACACATGTGCAAAGTAAACCTGCTGAAGTGCCCACCACACCACCCCTCGCTCAGTCCAACTCCACCTCACACCTCTCGCAGCCATAATCTCTTACTGCCGCCAAGAAGCCTTCTGGCAGACATCCTGCAAGATACACTTATGCTAAAAGAAGGAAGCAACTTAGAAGTGCGGCAAAGAAATATGCACATCCTACTCCTGTGGTGCACTGAGCAGCAGTGGCCAAGTACCAGCAAGATCACCCCGAGATGCACAGAGTGGCAGAGTCTGAGCAAAGTAGAACAGAGCATGAGCAAAGCAATCCTGGAAGATGAGTGGAGAGGTGCTTACTTCCACGGAAGGTCAAGGCTCACTCAGGCATGGCATATGATCCTTTGCTACCTTCAAGCTATCTCTTAACTTCATTCATGCAGAAACACCCCTGTTCAGCATCTCAAAGCAAAGCAACATGGCCCAAATGCTGCGGAACTGTAAACTCATTGTTTGGGATGAGAGCACCATGGCTCACAAGGGGTGTTTTGAGGCACTGAGTATAACCCTCAAAGATGTCAGGGGCAACGAGAGAGTGATGGGGGAGTCACCGTGCTGCTGGCTGGAGACTTCCAGCAGACTCTGCCAGTAGTCCCAAGGGGAACTCGAGCTAACGAGTTTACCGTGTGTGTCAAGGCGTCGTATCTGTGGCACCTCATCAGTTAACTCTCACTAAGAAAGAACATGAAGGTCCACTTGAGAGACAAGGTGTCCACTGGGGAATTCTCTGAACTCCTACTAAAAATAGGGGATGGAGAGTATCCAGAGTCCAAGGGAAAGGTGACCATCCCTGCAGGCCTGGGCACAGTAGTGATGACCCTAGCAGACCTAACAGCCATGATATACCCTGATATCACCACTATCACGGAGTTGTCCATGGACTGGCTGTGCAAGTGTACCATTCTGACCCCCAAGAACAAGGCTGCCATCATTAATGAAACACAACTCCTTCAAAGGGGCAGAAATAGAGTACAGATCTGTGGACTCAGTGGTGCAAATGGATGACATGGTCCACTTGGAGTTCCTCAAAATGCTCAACCCTCCTGGATTCCCAGCTCACAAGCTGCTCCTCAAAGTGGGGGCTCTAGGGATGCTGCTCCGGAACCTCAACCCACCCAAACTCTGCAATGGCACCAGACTGCAAGCGAAAGTCCTCCACAGGAACATTATCAAGGACACATTGTTCACCAGCAGTGCTTGGGAGGAGTTGGTGTTCATACCACGCATACCACTCATACCATCAGATAACCTCTTCGAGTTCAAGAGACTACAGTTCCCCCTCAAGGTCCGCTTTGCTATGACGATCAACAAGTCCCAGGGTCAGACACTGAAGGTGACAGGAATTGACTTGAGGGAGGACTGCTTCCCACATGGGCAGTTCTATGTGGCCTGCTCCAGAGTGAGCTCACCCAGCAGCCTGGTGATCCTAGCACCTGAGGGGAAAACCACCAATGTGGTCTACAAGGATGTCCTTCAGTAGAAAAAAAACAGTTGTATGTATTTTTCACTTTATTGCACTATAATCTTTTCCTTTTAAAATCTCTTCAGTAAATGTTACATTTTGAAATTCACGTCATCAGTTTTCGTTATCAACACGCTTCGCTTTATTCAAACACCTTTGTGAAGCACAGGTACTATGCTATTATACAACAAAACCAATTAAAAAAAACAAACAAAAAATTTTACATACTCATAAATATTATAACTGGATTTAAAGTATGGTAGTTGTGGGTTTTCCGGGCTGTATTGCCATGGTCTTGGCAATACAGGAACTACAATGCCAAGACCACGGCAATACAGCCCGGAAAACCCACAACAACCATCGTTCTCCGGCCATGAAAGCCTTCGACAATACATGGATTTAAAGTAGTTAAATACTATAGCGAAGCATGGGGATCAAGCTAGTATATATGTAAAGACAAGTGTCCTGACTGACTCGTCATTTGCATATGAGGCCTGATTGGTCCTCACCCCCCACATTCTAAACAGTATGCAGTTGCTATTGAGAGTCATTGAATGTGTCCTGAGGTAAAATGCACCTCTCAGTCTTCCCCTCAAAGTTCACTAGGGTTGCCAATCTCCCTGTGGGGCCTGGCCTTCCTGTGTGGCTGGCAGACTCCTGCCTGCTTGCACCCCCTCTCTCTGATTGGTCAGCAAGGACATCTTCAATGCAATGTTTTTGTCCAAATACCAGGGCTTCTCCCAGAAACATGATGACATAATTTCCAGGTGGACAGGAAATGACATTACTGTTAATGTCAGAACAAAATGACTGACCCACATTCACCCAGTGAGATTCTTGTTAGAATGGAGATGTGAACCCAGATCTCTGTGGTCTTTGTTTAACACGGCAGCCACTAACTGTAGTGGTCAAAGTCCAAAGTAGCCCATAATGTAAGAGGAAGAGGCAAAAGTAGATAGAGGGGCAGGTGCAGAAAGAAACTGGGAATTTACCAACAAACCACAGTGGCCCAGTTGCATCTCCCTAGTGTTGCCAACCCCAGCTTGGGAAATACCTGGAGATTTGGGGGGAGTACCTGGGGAGGGTGGAGTTCATGGAGGTGAAGGAGAGCAGTGGGGATGTGTTCCTATAGATGCTGCCCTCCAAAGCTGCCATTTCCTCCAAGGGAACTAACTTCCTTAGTTGGGAGATCAGCTGTAATTCTGGAAGAATTCTAGGCCCCACCTGGAGGTTGGCAACCCTACTTCTCTCTCTCTGATTCATTGCGCATCTTTTTGTCAGTTATATCTATTCCCTAAATGCACTGAGCAGAGGAGGTGCCTAACTGTCTGGTTTAGAGTCCCTGAAGTTCAGCGCCCTCATCGGACCAGCTGCCCTTTTGGTGCAGCAAATTGGGAACTGGCCCTGAACTGGCGTCCAGGACACACAGTCTGAGTCCAGCGAAGCCTGACCCCTGCTCACAAATGGGATGAGAATTGCTCAATGGCCCTTCAGGGCACTGCAAACACCCTGTGTGTGAACTGATTGTTCTGAGAGGTGTCCTCAGATGATTTATACTGAATGAGGGATCCTCCTTTAGATGGTTTTTTGTTTACCTTGTATTTGGATTCAGACTGCCTTTGGAAACTCTTGGCTGGGCTTCTCAGCAGCTTCAAGCACCCTCTCCTGTTAATCTCTACAATTGTTTATTTTATGGTGTAGACTACTTTGCATTGTCAGGACATCATCACTGGACAATGTTTGACTTGGCAGCATCTCCAGGTCTCATGCTTGGCCTCTCCAGATTTCTCATCATTAGCCGCCAGAGAAAGCTAAGCAGGCACTGGCTGTATCCGCTAATGACTTGTAGCAAGCAGCAGAGGGTTAACAGAGATGTCCTCTGGGCTGTTCATGTTACACATGAGGCTTTTGCAGTGGCATAAGAATCATACCCTTCAGACCGAGTCTGGATGTAAAAATAAAACAAGAGTCTTGCGGCATTTTAAAGAGTAACAACTTTTTATTCCAGCACAAGCATCCGCAAACTCTTCTTCAGATGCTATGACTGGATTGTCATTATGTAGATTTTTTTTTTTATGTCAGAGATATAGAGAGAGGCTCCTCTCATTACTTATCAGCATGCATTTAGAATACATCTTGTTGAGCTGGATCTTTACTCTGAGACTTGCTGGGTTATCATTTCCCCAGCAAGCCTGCTATTCAGGGAACAGAGAAGAGAAGGCTCGGGCTCCATTCTAGGGCAAGGGAGGTTGCTTCCTTGTTCTATGTGTGCACATAGTTATGGCAGTGGAAGCTCAGGGCTGGGCTGGAGTAGCCTTTCTGTGTCAGTTGAATTTAATTGCCCCCAGATACTGGCAGTTCTAATGAAGATCACGGTATCCAAGCGATACGCGTGGCACAGAGAAAGCTAACTGTATGGATCCACTGTGGCTGCAGCTCACCTTTATATGGTCAGATATTTTTATATATTGTCGAAGGCTTTCACAGCCGGAGAACGATGGTTGTTGTGGGTTTTCCGGGCTGTATTGCCGTGGTCTTGGCATTGTAGTTCCTGATGTTTCGCCAGCAGCTGTGGCTGGCATCTTCAGAGGTGTAGCACCAAAAGACAGAGATCTCTCAGTGTCACAGTGTGGAAAGGATGTTGGCAGATCATTTATATCTACTCAGGAGGGGTGGGGTTGAGCTGAGTCATCCTGTAAGAGTTTCCCAGGGTGTGGAATGCTGGGTTATCTTGGGTTTAATTGCTCTTCTGATTTCATTTCTGGAGTAGCCATTTGCCTGAAGTGCGTGGTTTAGATGATTAATTTCCTCATTGAGAAAGTGCAGCTCACATATCCGTCCTGCATGGTCTACTAATGTTTTCATTATGCCTCTTTTCTGTCGAGGGTGGTGATTGGAGTTTTTGTGTAAGTACCGATCCATGTGAGTTGGTTTCCTGTAGACTTTGTGACCTAACTGAAAGTTTGCTTAGCGGATGACCAAGGTATCTAGAAATGGGAGTTTCTAAGGAACTAAGGAAAAACAGTCTCCTACAGGAAAAGTGTTTTTGCCATATATCAAAGGAATCACGGATCAGATGGGAAAGCTTATGAAAAAGCACAACCTAAAAGCAGTATTCTGACCCACCAGAAAAATACAACAGATGCTACGATCAGCAAAAGACAGTAGAGACCCCCTCACCTCTGCAGGAGTATACCGTATACCCTGCAGCTGTGGACAAGTTTACATCGGGACCACAAAGCGTAGCATCCAGACAAGAATAAAAGAACATGAAAGACACTGCAGACTTGGAAAACCTGAAAAATCAGCAGTGGCTGAACATAGCCTAACTCAAACAGGACACAGTATCTTATTCCAGAACACAAAAATACTGGATAACACTTCCAACTACTTTGTCAGGCTGCACAGGGAAGCCATTGAAATTCACAAGCATAAGCAAAACTTCAACAGGAAAGAAGAGACTTTAAGAATGAATAGAGCATGGTTTCCAGTTCTGAAAAACACCAGGCTAACAAAACACTCTATACCCGACAATAGCCCTGCAGAGAAGATTAGCACATCAAGCACCAATCCATATGCAAAAGAACCTCCTCAGGATACAGTGAAGCCTCCCCCCATTAGCATTCCACACCCTGGGAAACTCTTACAGGATGACTCAGCTCAACCCCACCCCTCCTGAGTAGATATAAATGACCTGCCAACATCCTTTCCACACTGTGACACTGAGAGATCTCTGTCTTTTGGTGCTACACCTCTGAAGATGCCAGCCACAGCCACAGGAACTACAATGCCAAGACCACGGCAAAACAGCCCGGAAAACCCACAACAACCAGATATTTTTATGTCTCCTATGTCCTTACAGGTATTTGAAAAAGTGCATGTTGAACATGAAACCCACCTGAAATGCTGGATTTCCCCCTCACACACAAAAGTGCTACGTTTACAATGTATTGGGCCAGTGACCCCCTAGGAACATTCTGACAGGAGCTAATCTTTCAATTTTTTAAGATTAATTTCCCCCTTGCTTGAATACAAAGGATTTGAGTAGATAACACAATGCATTATCAGTGGCAGTATGGGTGCATATGGATCTGAAAATGAGGGTTTGCCAGCATCCAAGTAAGGCCTGGAAATCTCCAGGAATTATACCTTATATCCAGGCAACAGAGATCAGTTTCCCTGGAGAAAATGGCTGCTTTATTGGGTGGACTGTATGGCAATTTACCCTGCTGAGGCCAGCCCCTCAACTCCACCATTTCCAGGCTTCACCCTTAAATCTCTGGAATTTCTCAGTCTGGACTTGATAACCCTAGCACTGAGACTATTACTCAGCTGCTGCGATTAGTGGTGTCACTAAATGGCAGAGAAAAACAGGGTAGGCCATGCCTGTGTGGTGTAGCCCCCTGCCTGTCAAGTACCTAAGAAAATCATGTGAGGGCAGGTAGTGCCGTCTTCTGAGTGATGCTAGCCACCCTCTAGGAGAGGTATCCAATACGAAGCCCAATGTTGACACTTTTAGTATTAAGCTGAAGTGATTGCCGTTCTTTTGGCCAGGAGTATGTGGAAAGAGTACATCCCATATATGTGTACACACATCCCTTCGAAAAAGGGGAGTGCAAGGCTTCTTTTGTGAATAAAATCTACTAGGTCAGAAGCTGTTTGAGATTTGGGCTAACCAGGTTCACCAGTATTGAATGGGGTCAGGGGAAGTAGCTGAAATTAAGAAAAAAAGAGATTTCCCCTCGACAGAACGGCTGCCTGCCATCACATCTGTCCAGTTATCTTGCTATCACTGCTGGGCTAATGGTACACAAGCAGCAAAGGGGAAGCTGCGCCCAGTTGCTCCACAGACATAATAGTCTGTACTCAGCTTTAGTTGGTATCTAATTTAACATTTGTGTGCCATGTAGCAGCTATTCATCTTTCTTCCATGCTCTCAGTGGGATGAATAGACCAAAAGAACACTTGACAGAGTAATTCAAAACCCGCGTGTTGGTTTACTTCTAGGCGACTGGATGTTGCTTAACCTTCAGGCACATTTGCAAAATGCTGAATTTCAGAGACTGGAATTCCAAGGCATTCAGCAGCAAATTAACCTTGGACCGACTCATTCCTTTTTGCAGCTTTTACTGGACCCATCACTTCGCTATTGTAGCAGGAAGGCTGGATTGTGTCTCATCTCCAGAGAGTTATCTAGGAAGAACATAATGGGGAAAAAATCCCACTAAAACTGTGGTTGTCTGTACAGTCCTTGGCAGGAATGACAAATTGAGGTTGCTTTTGATCCTGCCAGACTTTTCCTTTTCATTAGCAAAGCCGTCAGCCCCGAGAAAGGGGGAAAAAACTCACTCTTTACTATGGAGATATCCTTGCCGTCTGCTGTGTGTTCTACTCTGAGCTGCCAGAAGAAGACAGGGCATCAATTACATGGGCTTTGTAGCCTGGGCCATCTCTGGTCAGCTTTTTACAGCTCCAAGGTCAGCTTTAAATTATCCCAGCAGAATGCGTTTTTGCTTGATATTCTGGCTTATTGCTATTGAGTTTCCTGAGCAGTAGAAAACGACCAGAGGCCTTTGTTTTTGGCACAGAGATCTCTCCCCTTCTCAGTAAAATTATTTCCCAAGAATCAGAGAAATAGTTAAAGCAAAATTTTAGGATTAAAATAAAAGACCCCTTTCTTTTCTTTTTCACATATATTAAGAAATTGCTATCAACTCCATATTCCATGTATTCAAACCAGAGTCTCTGAATACAAGCAACAATAGAAGAAACTTATTGATGGCCTTTAAAAAACTCACACCTCTTAAGGCAAACCTACTTTCCTTTTAACTTTCCTTGTCCTTTTGCAGCTATCAATTACATGCTAATTTCACTCTTCCTTCAAAAACCTTACTGCAGCTTACGTAGATCACTTTTCTTCCATTTTATCTTTACAACAATCTTGTAAGGTAGGTGAAGCTGAGACAGTGTGACTTGCATAAGATCACCCAATTTGCTTCATGGTTGAGGGACAATTTGAACACTGATTATCTGTAGCACTGGTTCAGCTCTCTAATCACCACTGCAGACTAACTTGTCTGAACTGCTATGCGTGATAGGTTTTCAAATGGGGAGAGGCTTAATCATGTAATAACAATTATCAAGTGACAATTAAGATTCAGCAAGCATCGATCCCTGAGGAAATCACAGTCTGCCCAAATGCCTGTCTGGTGCTATATGCAAGTGGCCCATGGATCACAAAGTTCTTTCTAGAAGAGTTCATTGACTCTTGGGCTCAGAATGTGGTCTAAGGTTGCAGTTTTGCTGAAGCTAAGCAGGTTTGGATTTGGGTTACTGCTTGCCTGGGATACCTCATGTTAACCACTCCGAGTTCCAGGATGAAAGAAAGGTGTGGTATAACTGTAAAAATCATAATAAATTATAAAAGCATGAAACGTTTAGGATTAAATCAGGGATCTGTTTAAGGATGAGATGTATGTGATAAATTGCCTTACTATCTGCACATGTACACAAACAATAAATACATATATAGATGGGGGTGGGAGTAGTTGCCTGAGAGGAGGAGGCGGCGTACTTTGATAGGAAGGCCTTGTTTGTTTGATATTATACCAGAATATAAATCTTGTTCAAGCAAAAAGCTAATTTCTTCAAAAAATACTTGGCAGTGGAAGGCCCCAGTGGCTTAGATCCAATGAAGCAGTTCTGAAGGTAGAAAGATTTCTACCCACAAAATGCAGTTTTCTTATCTTTCCACTCCCACTGTATCCCTAAATGCTGCCTGAAATGCTAGTTTTGGAGACCCCTGCCCCTAAGGGACAGCATTTGGGGACACATGGGGGCTGCAGTAGCAGGGAGGAGACAAGAAAGTTGCACTCTATATGTGGAAACCTTTCAACCTGTAGAAATACTCCATTGAATCCAACTCTTTTTCTTCAAGTGTCATGGCTAGAAAACATCAAGTCCCATCAGTGGAGCTTTGTCTTCATACCCTATCTTCTTTAGCAGCAATCCATTCTCTGAATGAGGTTTTAATAATCTCTCCCTCAAGCAAAAATCCAAATAATTAAAATGCAACATCTCCATTGAGTCAACTATGCTTCATACTTATGCTTCATCTGCACAGGCGAGAGCACTTGATGCATGGATTATATGTTTCTTAAAATATTTATAGACCATCTTTCTTCAGGCAAGCCATATAAATAAGGATACATGTAGTACACAGAACTTTCATACAAATTATACGGAATGAGGTGGTTGAATTCTGGTCTGGATAACTTTAGTATGCAGGTAGTGGTATAAATGACTCCGCTCCCCCATTTTTACATGGGGATGTATTAAAAATGCTTCCTCATTTTTAGTCCAAAGGGTACCATCTAGAATTCTACCAATTCTTTAACAACATATAGGCAGCTTTTGGTCCTACATAGGTTTACATTACCCTGTGGCTGGGGAGCTGCTGCAGTCCAAGTAATATAAAAGAACCCATGGGTCATGTGGAAAGAGCTTACACTGTGGTTCCTTTTGAAGCCTTTTTGGGGAGGAGTCATAGTAAGAGCTCCTCACATTATCTGGTGATGAAGGAAGGAGCAGCATCATTCACAACAGCTATCATTTTGTGGATTTTTGACACTCTGGTATTGTGTTCTAAAGGCTTCTTGGAAAGCATTCTTTGATGAAATCCTGGGCATCGTTCTCACATTTTAGTGTTTGCGTAGTATTTGTCATGCACAAATGATTCTGGTAAATACTTTGCAAGGAAGGAGTTTTTCCATTCTATTATTCAGGGCTAATAATGCAGAGATTTATTTAAGAGGGTGGGCTAGTTCGGTCTTCCATAAATATTGACAGAGGAGCCCACAAGATTTGTCTTTTATCACCACTCGACTTAAGGTGTGCTTGTTTACAAATGGAGGGATCAGGTCCAGAGAGGCTGTTATTTGCAAAGGCTCTGTCATGAGATTTCACAGTATTTAGGGCAGCTAAATTACACTAGTGAGCAACTTCACAGGAACTGATTGTTTACAGCAGTACACCAGTGAATTAACACTCTTGTCAACGATCCAGAGGAGTTAGCCGTGTTAGTCTGTAGTAGCAAAATCAAAAAGAGTCCAGTAGCACCTTTAAGACTAACCAATTTTATTGTAGCATAAGTTTTCGAGAACCACGTTGTCTTCATCAGATGCATCTGACGAAGAGAACGTGGTTCTCGAAAGCTTATGCTACAATAAAATTGGTTAGTCTTAAAGGTGCTACTGGACTCTTTTTGACTCTTGTCAACATCTTCATTGAATTCCACTGAGACATGGACAGTTGTACTATACAGCTTGGATCCCACACCACAGAGAACTTCTGTGGATGGAAGAGGTGGCAATTTTTGTTAATTCCCTTCCCACTGTGGACTTCTGCCTTCCCCTTCATTCTGTTCCTGGAAATCCCCCCCCCCCCAAAGCAGCATTTCAGGGGATATTTTGGATGACATTGGAAGGAGGGCAAGAAATTCATGCTCTGTGGATGAAACCATCAGTGGAAATTACCATTGAACTCGAGCCTCACAGGGCTATCCAAAACAGAGTTACACCCTTCTAAATCCATTGAAGGCTTAGAAGGATGCAACAGTGCTTAGAATTGCACAATACCTGTAGCCTTCCCAGATCCAAGTACTTTGTGGTATATACTTGATGTTAAACATGTTTCAGAAGGCAAAAATTATTGATACCCAGAAAGAACACTCTGCTCCTCCTGCTGTAAAAGAGATGAGGTAACCACAGAAGTTGCAAGTTTAGTATGCATTTGTGGAAGGCGTGTTTATTGTTGCTCATAGCATGAAGAGTATGAACGTGTCTTGAAAAATTCTCACAAATGATATTTTAAAAGCAATAAAATGCTTCCGTCACTTCATATGAGGCCACTATATTAATTCTAGAAGCGACAAAATATCGTACATAACATATAAATAAAGAACATCTGATCTAAAGTTCAAATATGACAGTGTTTTGGAGTTCAGAATATAATTGGATTAAAACCAAATTTCAGGTTAACCAGGGCATTTTTTCATTTGGAACATGGCGGAACGCCAATCTGGCACCACTAGAAAAGGGCCACGTGACCATTATGTCAGCCTGTGGCTAGATAAGGCTCTTCCTACAGGTTCCCTTTCAAAAGCAAACAAGAGTCCATTGATTGAATAAGGAAACTTTACTGCAGAAAAGGTCCATTATAGTCCACAGTCCTGAATAGGAGACTCAGGATGGTACACAGTCATTGTTACCAATGAAGGGCAAAGCATGAGATACAGAGTAACAGTTCCCATCTGCATCAGCCTCCCCCCACAGTTCTCAAAACAACATCTTTCAGTCTTGGGAAGCTGCTCTCCTTCAAGGCCAATACTTGGTGGAACGGTGTTAGACAAAACAGTCTCCTCCGGTGGGGAAGCTGCCTGGGAACTGGTGCACCTGCGGGGAAAGCACTTAGACACTAGAAGCATTAGAAAATGGAGTCAGTACAGTTTAAACACACATTGGACCTTACATTCTGCCCCCCTTAAAATAGATCCCCCCCTGGTTTATAAGGGTAACGAGTATGAAAAGCTTTGGTTAATCTAGGAGCATGAACATGTACAGAGTTCACCCACTCATCATATCCAGAATCAAAGTCCTTCCACCTAATGAGGTAAAAAAGCTGATTCCGTTTGAATTTAGAGTCCAAAATTTGTTGCACTTCATAGTGTATTTGGTCGTCTATCAAAGTTGGAATGGGTGGAGCTTTGATGTGCCACTTGTCGTCGGTGGGAGCTCTTTTAAGGAGACTGACATGAAATGTATCATGAACATGGCGCAAGTTCTTGGGTAAATTTATAGCAACAGTCACTTTATTGATCACTTTGCGCACAGGGAAAGGTCCAAGGAATTTCAACGCTAGTTTGCGGCTTGTCTGAGCTAATTTCAGGTTCTTGGTGGAAATATAAACATGATCTCCAGGTTGCAAATCCCATTCGGCCGCACGATGGCGATCTGCGTACTTTTTGTAATCCAGTTTGGCTTTTTCGAGGTGTTTTTTAATAAGAGTCCATTGTTGCGTGGCCTCCCCCCACCATGAAGATACATCAGGCGAACTAGAGGAATGGAGAGGGGGAGTGTCCAACGGGAATGGATTGAAGTGAGCTCCATATACAATTTTGAAGGGGGCCTCTCCAGTGGAAGCATGCACACTGTTGTTGTATGAGAATTCAGCTAAAGGAAGAAGGTCCACCCAATTATCTTGTTGGAAATTAATGTAGCAACGAAGGAACTGCTCTAAGATCTGATTAGTTTTTTCGGATTGTCCGTCAGTTTGTGGGTGGTGGCTTGAGCTGATTCCCTGCTCAATATTCAACATTCGCAAAAGCTCCCGCCAGAAGTTGGCAACGAACTGTCCGCCGCGATCCGAAATCACCTTGGACGGAAAAGAATGTAATTTTACTATGTGTTTTAAGAATAAATCTGCCAGCTTCCGAGCGGTGGGTATAGCAGTACATGGAATAAAATGAGCTTGTTTAGAGAACAGATCTACCACGACTAAAATGCAATTATGTCCTTTCGAAAGGGGTAAATCAGTGATAAAGTCCATAGATATTATTTCCCACGGTCTGTTAGGCGTTTCCAGTGGTTGTAGGAGACCTGGCGGTTTCCCTTTCCGGGTTTTGGCGCTGAGGCAAATGGGGCAGGAGCTAATGTATTGGGAAATGTCTTTGCGCATGCCCGGCCACCAGAATTGCCGTTGTATTAGATGCAACGTTTTCAGATACCCATAATGACCAGCAGTGGGGGCATCGTGACATCGCTGTAATACCTCCCGTCGGAGGCTGTCCGGGACGTAAAATTTGCTTCCCGCTAGCCAATCCCCCTGTGGGGATTGAGCCAGTTTACTTTTAGGTGCTTTATCCCCCTCCTTTTCCACCTCCACTTTAAGTTTCGATTTCCACTCCTGGTTATGTGGGAGGGGTTGGCTTGCGCGGCTGCGGGTAGTCACCACGCCTCCCAATTGCGTAGGTGAGAAGACCGTGTCTACAGTCTCCTCCCGTTTGCTCTTGTGTTGGGGCATGCGCGATAGAGCGTCTGCAAGAAAGTTAGTCTTGCCCGGGAGGTAATTTAAAGTGAAATTGAATTTGGAAAAGAATTCTGCCCATCGTAATTGTTTGGCATTCAGTCTGCGAGGGCTTCGAAGGGCCTCCAGATTTTTATGATCTGTCCAGACCTCGAAGGGATATCGCGCCCCCTCCAGCCAATGTCTCCAGTTAGTGAGGGCTGCTTTTACTGCAAAAGCTTCCTTCTCCCACACATTCCAATTCCTTTCTGCTTCTGAAAATTTCCTTGACAGGAATGCACAAGGCCGTAGTTTCCCATCCTCCCCCTTCTGCAATAATACCCCTCCTATCGCCGCATCGCTGGCGTCGACTTGTACTATGAAAGGGTAATTCTCGTTGGGGTGGCAGAGGATGGGTTCTGTTACAAATTGCTCTTTCAGGCATTCGAAAGCAGTTTGGCAATCGGATGTCCATTGTATTTTGGAGGAGGGTTTTTTAGCCTGGTCCCCTTTATTTTTAGTCTTTAACAATTCGGTTAAGGGGAGCGTGATCTGGGCAAAGTTTGCTATAAAGTCTCTATAGAAGTTGGCAAAACCCAGGAACGATTGCAGTTCTTTGCGGGTGGTGGGAGTTTGCCATTCTTGGATCGCTTGTATCTTGGTTGGATCCATTTTTAAACCCTCTTGGGAGATACAGTACCCAAGGTAAGTGAGCTCAGTTTTGTGGAATTCACATTTGGACAACTTGATGGGTAGTTTATTGTTCATCAAAGTGGCCAGGACTTTTTGCACCATTTGAATGTGTTCCTCCTCTGTGTTCGAATAAATTAAAACATCATCGAGGTACACCACCACACCTTTATAAAGGAATTCGTGTAGAACTTCATTTATCATGGACATGAATACAGACGGGGCTCCCGCCAATCCAAAGGGCATAACTAAGTATTCATACTGTCCGAGGGGTGTATTAAATGCGGTTTTCCACTCATCCCCTGCCTTGATACGGACGTGGAAGTAAGCATCTTTTAAGTCTAATTTTGTAAAGATCTTACCTTGGGCCACGACGTTGAGAAGGTCTCGGATGAGCGGGATGGGATAGGCGTTGTTGGTGGATACAACATTAAGTCCTCTAAAGTCCGTGCACAGTCGAAGTCCCCCATCTTTTTTCTTCACGAAGAGTACCGGAGCGGCATGGGGGCTGTTGGCTGGGCGGATGAACCCCCTTTGAAGATTGGTGTCGATAAATTTTCGGAGCTCCTCTCGTTCATGGAGACTCATGGGATAGAGTCGTCCTTTGGGCAGTGAAGCTCCAGGTACAATTTCCACCGCACAGTCAGTACGTCGATGTGGGGGTAGAGCATCAGCTTCTTCTTCGGAGAAAGCATTCAGAAAGGGCCAGTACGGTTCGGGTATTTGGTTTATTTCTTCTTGGGTGAGAAGAGCCTTCTCGGTGTGAGTGGGATCACTACCCCAATTTTGGTTCCAGCGATGGTTTTTACAGTTGGCGTGACTGAAAGTGACACATCCTTCTGCCCAATTTATGTAGGGATTGTGATCACATAGCCACTTGCTGCCTAGAATTAACGGGTATTTGGCAGTGGAGCTGATGACAAAAGACCTTTTCTCCCAGTGTTGGCCCATGCCGGTAATTACTGGAATGGTTTCGGTGGTAACAGGGTTCATATTGGTGCCATCCATTTGTTCAAAAATTACTGGATTTTGTAATTCACGAGTTGGTAGAACTAGTCCGTTGACTAGGGCTGGGGCGATGATGTCTCTTGAGCAGCCCGAGTCGATGAGGGCTTGCACTCGGATGTGCATTTTCCTCTCCGGGTTAAGTAAAGTCACTGGCATGAATAAGATGGACCCAGGTGGCCGGTTCCGCGCAGGGACGGGCTTGGGGTGGATCTGTCGTTTGGGCCCTTTTACGACAGATCCATCTCGTTTCCCGACTGGGGGCTTTCTGGATTTACTTCTGCGTTTGGGGAAGCGGGGTCGTATTCCATAACTTCTTCCGCTTCCAGCCCCCTTTCTGAGGCGGGCCTTTGGGAAGCGCCGCGGCCTCGGTTCGCTCGTGGAGCGGGAATCGGGCGTTGGAGAGTAGGAAATGGAGCAAGGGTTGGACGCCGTAGTTGGAGCGGAGGTCTTTGCACAGGCCGGTAGGGGCATTGTGCTGCAAAGTGACCGGCTTGTCCGCATTGCAAACACAGCCCTTGTTGCCATCTAGCATCTCTCGCTCCACGAGTGGCGTATCCAGCTCCCCGTCCTCCCTTCTGTAAAGTCAAGGGTCTTCTTTGTCCCGTTTGTTGTTGTTGTTCAACCAAACGGACTTCCAAAATGCGATTTTCAACTTCGCATGCAAGTTGGATCCAACCTAACAGCGTAGGAGGATTGTCCTGCATAAGGGCTCTATCCAGAAGTCTCGGGTTTAGCCCTTGCTTGAACAGGATGATTTTGGTGGACTCCTCACACCTAGGGCATTTGGCAGCTAATTGTCGGAATTTCGTAATATAGTCCCTTGCCGACATGCTGCCTTGTTTAATGGCTTGCAATTCTGTTCGGGCCCTGGTTTCCTCTAAGGGGTCTTCGTATTGTGCTCGAATAGCGTCCACCAACCCCTGGAGAGTATTGAGTTCAGGGGCCCCGATATTGTATAGACCTACATACCAGTCCGCTGCTTTGCCTTGTAAGCGTGAGCCAAGATGCTCAATTTGACTGGCCTCGCTGCCGAAGAGGTGTCCCCACCGGTTGAAGAATTGCACTACTTGCACTAGGAAAAATCCCAGTTTGGAGGGATCCCCATCAAAAGTAGCTTCCAGTTTCACCCAGCCCATCGGGAGGTCTTGTCTCGGTGCCGGCGCTGGGTAGAAGTCCATCGGAAGCATCAGTGGCACTTGAGGTCCGAGGGGAAGTGGTTGGGGACCCGGTTGTGGTAGCGGTGCTGGTTGCACTGGCGGCGGCATCACCGGCTGAGCTGGCGGTGGTGGCCTCGGCTGGGCCGGCGGTGGTGGCCTCGGCTGGGCGGGTGGCTGTAGTCGTGGTCGGGGGGCAGGCTGCTGCAACCTTGGTCGGGCTGGTGGTGGCAATACCGGAGGTGCCGGCAGTAGCGGTTGAGGTGGAGGTGGCCGGGGCGGTTGAGTAATGACCGGCCGCTGAGGGGCAGGTTGGTGGGGTCGTAGTGGCGTAGGCCCCACCGGTTGGTTCGGAGGTGGTAGTACTGGTTGATCAGGTGGCAAACGTATCGGTTGCTGCAACGGGGTTAGTTGCGGTCGAAGCGGAAGGGGCCGCAGCGGCGAAGGCCTGATGGGTGGTGGGCCGCGCGGGCTTGCCCCTCCTGGCGTCGTGACTCTGGGAAGCAGAGGCTGGTCTTGAGGTGCCGGTAGACCGTCCCTTGGGGTTTGCTGAATGGGGACCACTTCTAGCGGTTGTTGCGGCAATTCCTCTCCGGGAGGAGCCGGAGGCTCTTCCGTCTGATCCGGTCGCACCGTTATTGGAGAAGCGGGAGGGGGTATCACCGTCATCCCGGTTGGACGGGTTGGCCCTTCTTCCCCTTCTGTAGGCCTCTCAGCTGGAGTTTCCTCGGTAGGTGGATCCCCGTCCGATTTAGGGGGTCCCGTTGGAGTCTCTCCGGGTACCTCAGCTGGAGTATCCCCGCTAGGCGGAATTTCGTCTAATCTAGGGACTTCCGCGGGCGGTTCTCCAGGGTAGGATTCCTCCTCTCCGGAAGGCAGCGGCTGCTGCGGGGTGTCCTCCACTGGATAGGACATAACGCTTTGGAGGGTGGCTATTTGTACAGCCATTTCTTCAGGTGATAGTCTCTCTCCTGCCCCCATCGCTGAGATTAGGTGAATGGCATGAGCCAAACTTTCCTCCATATCGATCAGCCTAGCTTCCAACTGTTGCATTCGGCTTGGGCCCGGTTGCCCCATCACGGAACTTCCCTCGGTTGCACTCACCGGGGAAAACGGCCCCCAAGGCGGAGGGTCTCCTTGATCGACTCGCGATCTCGCTGCTAGAATTCCTTTGGCTAGACCCGTCACTGCCGAGATGCCGGAATCTACAGCATGGGTGCGACTTTGCATCTGCACCCAACTTTGTTCAGGAACTTCCGTTGGCTCTTTCCATGGGGCAAGTTCCGAATAATCCCAACTCAGGGCGCCGCGGCGGAATGTGTTCCCGTCCGTCTGTTCGGTCGTCCTGTTCCAAAACAGCCACGGTTGGCTGCTATTCAGCTCAGGGACAGTCTCTAGGCTTCGGCGCCCGTCCATCGAAACTCTTGGGTGTAGTCCACCGGCCCGGCGCTCCCGCGTTTCTCGGGGTCTGGCTCCCCACTCCGACGGGGTGGGTAACGAGATCAAGGGGAGAGCGGCAGCCGTCGGCCGTGTCCCCTCACTGCCGAGGTCGATGAGCGGCGGGGTAGAAGTCGAAGCTCCGGCCCCGGCTGGCACCGGTTCCTGAGATTCTTGGGGTTGCGCTGTTTGACTGTCGGGGGACGCATACGGATCAAACAAAGGATCCCTGTCCGGGACTACCTCGGATTCCGCTGGGCCCGACTCAGGCATGATTGGTAACAAAATGTCAGCCTGTGGCTAGATAAGGCTCTTCCTACAGGTTCCCTTTCAAAAGCAAACAAGAGTCCATTGATTGAATAAGGAAACTTTACTGCAGAAAAGGTCCATTATAGTCCACGGTCCTGAATAGGAGACTCAGGATGGTACACAGTCATTGTTACCAATGAAGGGCAAAGCATGAGATACAGAGTAACAGTTCCCATCTGCATCAGCCTCCCCCCACAGTTCTCAAAACAACATCTTTCAGTCTTGGGAAGCTGCTCTCCTTCAAGGCCAATACTTGGTGGAACGGTGTTAGACAAAACAGTCTCCTCCGGTGGGGAAGCTGCCTGGGAACTGGTGCACCTGCGGGGAAAGCACTTAGACACTAGAAGCATTAGAAAATGGAGTCAGTACAGTTTAAACACACATTGGACCTGACACATTAAACTTTAAAATCTCTCCCCTTGCTCCAACTGACTGCCAACAGTCAGCTGGAGCAAGGGAGGGAGTTTAGAGTTTAAAGTTTAAACTTTAAAATCCACCCCCCCACCTGCTCCAACTGACTGCCGACATTTCATGTTTACACATTGCTGTCAGCAGTAGTCAATTTTAGAATTCAATCAAGACATTGTTGATTTTCAATTTATATCACGTGTAAAAGTCCTTTGCTGGGTGACCGTGGGCCAATCACACACTGTCAGCCTGATCTTCCTCACAGGGTTGATGTGAGGATAAAATGGAGGACAGGAGAATAATGTCAGCCACTTGGGGTCTCTCTGGAGAAGAAAGGTGGGCTATAAATGAAGTAAAATGCAATAATATAAATAATTTATTAACAGCAACAAAACTAAAAAGAGAAAAAAAAATTAAATGTTCTTTCATCTATAAAATTAACACCCTCACAAAGATATGGCTGTAACTTTTGAATTTTAAATCCATACTTATTTATATTTTACAGTTTTAAAAGATATACAGTGCAATCCTATGCCTGCCTTTTCAGGAGTCACTGCCATGACATTCAATGATGCTTACTCTCTAGGGTTACCAGGAGCCCCAGAGGCCAAAGTGGGAGTACAGGAGCACAGGGCAGTGGGGTACTTAACCACCTTCACAGGTTCAAAGCGCTCTCCCATGCTCCTGTGTTGTGCTAGAAAATGACATCATTTTCCTGTGCGATGGAGGCTCTGTGGGGTGCGCTAAAACCCAGCTCAGTTTGGAGGTGATTTTTTTGGAGTTCTGCTTCGGCACATCCTCACAGCTCCCCCATCATGCTGGAAAATGAGCACCACGGAGGAGCCTCAGGGTACGTTGAAGCAGTAAAAATGTCCTACAAAGAATTATTTTTACTGAGTTTGGTTCCAGCATGCCCTGTGGCTCCTCCATCACTGGCATGATGAGGGAGTGCGGGAGCATGTGTATGTGCTTCTTCCCCCGTGCTTCCCCCCTCCACGAGCCAGGTGAGTGGGGCTGAGGGGCAGCAGGTGAGGCGGTGGCTTCCCCGTACTGCGTAGGGAGATGACAAGCCTATTACTCCCATAGGATTGTACCCAGGCAATTCTGGAATCTAAAAGATTGTCATTTGATGTAGGGTGAAGCTGGAATAATAATTTCATCAGTGAAATTAAATAGCCAGAGTTGTCTTTCAGTGTTCTAGATAGGCAGATCAAATATTATTTCATATGAAAACATACAAAAATGCGTTATTGTAATCATATTGAAACTGGTAAATAACTATTAAGGCTACACCTTTGCACTTGGTTAACTTAAGTCAAGGCTTTCACAAACTGTAACACATCTGTTGCCTTATTTTAGGACCTGTCTGGTGCTTGACAATCACTTCCCACATAGGGAGAAATTAAATAAGAAGCTTATTTAGACCCATATTTAGTTCCCCCACCCTTGATAGGTACACTGCATTCTAGGGGTGTGTAAAACAAAACAAATGAGCTGGAAATACATATGGAAGTCTCTATTTTGTTTTGTTAAAGCGGCTTCTGGAACAGTAAACCAAACCCTGGAAACCAAGTTATATAATACTGGAAATCAAGGTATATAACAACACACTCCCACCTCAAAATTTGTGTGTACTAAGCAACATACAGGTAGGCACTGGGCTGGCAGCATCTTGTTTTCCTTATCAACATTGTCTACCAATTACATCCTGAGGAAAGAGCCCTTACATTATGTTATACCACCTAATTAACTTGGTTGGTGGGAAGGAGGAATGTGCGTAGTGCACATGAGTGCCTCCCCCCCCAGTGCTACCTGGGCAATGGCATTATCTCCCTGCCAATTGCCCTGATGCTTCCCCACTACAGCTCTTCCATTTTTTTTGCCATAGTGAGCACCCACCAACACTCACCTTCTTTGTGGTTTGTTGTTGCATGTATGTAGTATACTTGAGGAAAAACTTGGTGGATCAATGGCTTAGATGATGGTCTGTGTGATTTTGGTGCCATTGTGCCAATACAGCTGCCTCAAAGAGTCTTGAAGGCCTCTTTGCAAAGAAGAGTCTGAGAGCCGAACCACACGGTATGAATTACACGCGAATGACACAAAAACGTACTTACACGTGTTCCAACGTTGTTTTCAACTACACGTGCCAGGACTACAGGACCTCCATCGAACCTGTGTTTGTGGTGGCATGGGTTTTCTCCATGTACCTCCAAGATATCCCATCATGCATCTCCACTTTGCACAGGAGGAAGCGGAAGATATAGGAAATAAGGACGCTCTGCATTGCCGACTTACTGATCGTGACCATGTACATGCACCGTCGCGGCTACACTGGAGCAGAAAATTTTGAATGTGTGCCTGGACCAGGACACATGCTCATCAATAGAATGCTGGACACGGGCATTTGGGGTAAGACAGAACTCCTGACACTCACTCGGTCTCGCGTAATTCGTATCGTGTGGTTCGACTCTGAGACTCATGATAATGAAAAAAACAAATGGATTTGAGCTGAACCCCTTCTGGAAAATACCAACAATGGTAAATAGTTTGTTCTGAAATTCTGGAGTCAAAACTGAAATGTAAATTTTCTTAGTGCATGCTTGTACTTCATGCAACTTGGTGAGTTACCAATTGATAATGCCTGTTTTATTCCCATTGAAAACCATGAGGCATATGTGTACACAAATGTGTGCAAGATTCCTGTCTTTTTATTCCAGTGCTCTTTTTTTTTTTAAAAAAAAGCAGCAGTTGCTATAGTTTCAGTTTTGGCAGAAATTCCTCCCTAGTAAACTTTGATTTTAAAGAGGGAGCCATTACAAGGCAGTTGCTCTGATTTCACATCATGCTCATACTTGGCATGGAGCCGTCCATCTGCAAAAATAATCTCCTCTTCATTCCTCTGAGCATTAGCAGAGTGTGTGCAGCTTTCACACCAGAGAATTATCAGAACAGATGCAAAGCCCTTAAATTGCTTTTTATTACTTTTAAAGACAATGGAACATTATTGCAATGCAGAATCAAGCCAAACGTTGTAATGATTCAGCAGGTACACACTAGTGACTGCCAGAACTAAATGCAAAGGTTTTGATTTTTTTCAAACCTCCCTCTCCCCCCCAGAATTGGCTTTTGTTTTCTGTGTCAGTTTTTATTTTGTCATATTTTGTCTTGGTGCGCTGAAAACTGTTGCAAACATACTATAGGCAATGAGCCAGGCAGCTTTGTGCCTTCATGGTAGGTGAACTCAATGTGGGTATTGTGCACAACAACAACAACAACCTTCAATGTATATATTGCCCTTCAGGACAACTTAATGCCCAGAGCGGTTTACAAAGTATGTCATTATTATCCCCACATCAAAACACCCTGTGAGGTGGGTGGGGCTGAGAGAGCTCCAGAGAACTGTGACTAGCCCAAGGTCACCCAGCTGGCTTCAAGTAGAGGAATAGGGAGTCAAACACGGCTCTCCAGATTAGAGTCCCACGCTCTTAACCACTACACCAAACTGGCTCCCTATAAATAGAAGCTATTTATTTCAATGAGATAGGGGTACAATAAATTACAACACCCACAATTCTCTGTGAGAATGTCCATGTGAAAACAGCCATTGATGGTCAAGCTATCAGACAGATTCCACTGAAGACCAACTTATACAACAAACATTTCCACCCCATGAAATCTGTTATTTCTCTGTTATCTTAATAATTCTTTCTTTAAAGAATTGGCAGTGATGTATGGTGTTGGCAGAGGAGAAGGTTAACATCATTAATGCATTTCTGCACATGAGCAGAGGAGGTATTTCTATAGCAAACCTGTTCAAATATGTGCTGACATTGAACATTCAGCTCTGGTGACATGACATGTAAGCAGGGCGTGAGTCAAACCATCAGGAGCTCAAACAGGTCTCATTTTTTTCACTGAGAAATATGAAAAGTAAAAATAAAAATCTAAACAAATCTGCTCATTTTCTTCCACAACCTCCCGTTCCCTCTCTTTCAAGATTTATAGGTATGCGGGAGGATGCAGAGGTTCTTCCCTGATCAAGTGGTGTTTCTGGGGAGGAATTTGCTTCTCATCCCTTCTCTCCAGAATTCCTCATTATCCTGCTTGAAGTTGAAACAAAGAAAAGCAGACACACACGCTACTGAGTCTACCGGAGAAGCAGATCCAGGAATCTTGGAATCAGAGAGGCAGGGTGAGTTATCCAGTACAATACCTTGCTCCCTAAGGGAGGATAGTTCTAGCTCAAACATCTTTGACAGATGTCTGTTCAGCCCTTCTTTGTAAGTTTCCAAGAAGAAAGACATTGCAGCCTCCCTAGGGAGTATGTTACATTGCTTAACTCAGAGTTTTCCAAACATTTGATAGCTGAGGCACAGGTTTTTCTTCTAAATTAAAATGGGAGGCACGCTTCACTATTACACCCAAACAGGTCTGTTTAATGTCAGTAAGAACCACCTGCCTTCAAGGAACCCAGCCCAAATGTCTCTGTGTGAGCCATAGTTCTGGTCGGGCATCCTCTGAGGTCAGTAATTTTGCTGTGTTTTTGTCCTGGAAATAAATGAGCGGTCCAAACTCAGCCAATGCAGTCCTGGGTTGAAACTGAGCTGTAGGTCTTTGGGTATCTGCTTCTCCTGTAAAAACAACAGTCTCTTATGAATTTGACTCAGTCAAGATGGGATTGAATAGAGACTATGAATGGTTATCTCATTATCAGAAGTAACTGACTTCCTTAACAGAAGCAAACTGATCTCCATATCAGAAGCTACTATTTGCATCTACTCCTCCCTCCCCTCTCCACCTATATATCTGACCAGTTTCTTCTTGCCCTCCATGCATCTGACGAAGAGAACTGTGATTCTCGAAAGCTTATGCTACAATAAAGTTGGTTAGTCTTAAAGGTGCTACTGGACTCTTTTTGACTTTGATCTCTGCTACTGAATGAGTAGGTAATTCGTAGATACTTTCTTCTAAGCAGCCGTCTCCTTAGCTCTGTTTTACCAGGGTCTGTTTGTCATGCAGGCAAACAGCAGGATTCTCAGGCACACCATACTTGAGCTGCCCCAGATCATATGCCACCATGCCTTGGATGCCACCATCTTTGAGGAAGGGACCCCTCTGGGAAGGACCAGGCAGCAGATCATCTGTAAGGTCACCCATGGCAAAAGGTGCACTGCTCTAGGCAGGCAGAGCTGACCTTCCAGCTGTTGCTCTTGTCTCCACTGGGGAAGCAGTTCACCTGGCCAGTTGAGCTCTTCTGTGGTTATGTCCAAAGCTGAAGACAACAGCCTCATAGTTAAAAGTAGTTCTCAAGCAGTAGATATACTCCTCTAATTTGAGGCTTTCTTAAAGTTATACTCCCAGAGGAGTTAGCCATGTTAATCTGTAGTTGCAAAATAACAAAAGAGTCCAGTAGCACCTTTAAGACTAACCAACTTTATTGTAGCATAAGCTTCCGAGAACCACAGCTCTCTTTGTCTGATGCATGGAGGGTATGAAGAAACTGGCCAGAGATATATAGGTGGTGAAGTGCTATAATAAAGTTGGTTAGTCTTAAAGGTGCTACTGGACTCTACTATTTTATAGTTATACTGGTACAGCTCTCATCCCCTTATAATTGTTGGTCCCATAACTTCTAGAGGCATGCAAAGCAACGTGCATAAAATAAATATTTTTATATGAATTTACTTACCTTCCCCTTTGACTTTTCCTCGCAGAAGCTGCAATTTTAAATGCAAATCTCTTGTTGACTACTTTGAACTCTAGCCAGATTGTCAGCTGGCCTGGAGAAAAATGTCCTGTATCTTTAACAGACGCTTAATAGGATGTTATTTACCTTTTCGTCATGAAAGGGGGGGGAAATGCTCAGAGAGGGGGGGAAATGCTCTGGAGAAAGCTGAGAAAGTTGCAGCTGGCCGCCCCCAAACATCGTTGAGAGCAGGCTTGTGACTGGAGGAACGATTTGCAAAAGCTGCTGTTGCCGCAGGCTTTCTCTGACTTTTCAGGCAGCGATTCTAACAGTTCTAACAGAGAGGGGAAGGACACTAGGACTTCACCGACATGTCAGCTTTCTCCAGAGCATCCCCCACCCCCCAGCAAGATGATTTGCAAAAGCTGCTGTTGCCGTAGGCTTTCTCTGTCTCTTCAGGCAGCCATTCTAACAGAGAGGGGAAGGAACAGAAGGAAAAGGGGTGGGGGAGAGGGACTTCAGTTCCCAGAAAGACTTGCGAAAATGATCAAGTGTCGTTCGCGTGTAAAATGTCCCTTGTAGCGAGGCTCTCAGTTAGAGGGACAGGACATCTTTCTCCAGACCACTTGGCAACTCTACATGGGATCATGAACAGTGGTAAAGGCCATGAAATGCAATAAGTACACTTTGTGATCTTTCTGTGCAAAACTCAAAAGTACAAGATAATCATTCATAACAGTTGTAAGTGTGTCAGAGTTCCCAGCAATTTTAGGTTTAGCATCACAGCATAAGTAACACCACCATTCCAAGCAGGTCTAGCCAGAATCCTACTTAGATCTATTCAATGAGGCTTCCTCCCACAAAAGTGTTCTTAGAATTGCTTTGTATATCACTTGGATGTTCAGTAAGGATATGCAAAACCAACCAAACAAGCCAGAAACATACTCAGACATTGCTGTTTTGTTTTCTTAAAGCAGCTTCTGGAACCGTGAACCAAATCCAGGAAATGGCACACTCCCCCCTCCCCCAAAAGTTAGTGTGTTTCATTTTGGTTCATACCTCACAGTAGCAGCACCAACACCACCACCAGAAGCAAAAGGCAGGCACTGGACTTTGCACAGCAGCAATGTGTTTTCCTTAAAAGCACTCACTTATTGGATCCCAAGGGGAGACAGCCCTTTTGTTATTGATTCACTCTGTTGGTGGGAAGGGGGAATGTGTGCAATGCACAAGAGTACGTCTTTCCCCCCTTTTGCTACCTAGTAAATGACAATGTCTGCCTGTCAATCGGGTGAGTTCTCGTAAGAGGAGACTCCTATTAGCTTTGGAAATGTTTGGAAGGGGGGATGTGCAAACATCAATCATAGGCTGCAATTTGAAAGACACTTCCCTGGGAGTAAGCACTATTGAATAACATGGAACTTACATCTGAGTTCACCTGCTGGGGTACGTCTTGGTTTGTTTTGTGGTGCTTCCTAGATACAGGTCTGTCTCTTACACCCATATTAGAGTACTTGGATGGTCGTTGTGAGAAAAAGTGCCACTGAGACAGGGGATGCAAGTGGTCTGTTCAATCAATCAAATTTGACAAAAGCCCTGGAAGACTATAATTATAGGCTACAATTCTAAAGACACTTCCCTGAGAGTAGGCACAAGGAAACATGGCACCAAAGGTAATAATTTATTGGCACTATAGAAAAAAAAGTGAACATAAAGTAGGATTGTTTTTAATGCCACTATTCCCACCCAGCTGCCCCTTTGCCAGCCAGTTTCCTGCCATAATGTGCACCCACTGACACTTGCCTTCTTCCGGGTCTGTTGTTTTTGTAGTGTGTAGTGTAACTGAGGAAACCCAGATTGATGGTTTAGAAGGAGTACTGTTCTGTGCAATTTTGGTGCCATTAAGAGCCAAAATAGTTGCCCCTAAGAGCCTGGAAGCCCTCATTGCAAAGAACAGGGCCGAAACTCGCGATAACAGAAAACACTAAATTGATCAGATCTGAGCTGGCAATGCCTCATCTGGAAAAAAACATGAATGGTAAATAGTTGGTTCAGAACCCCTGGATCTAAAGCTGAAACAGAATTCTTTTACAGTGTCCGCCCTTAATTTTCAGTTATGGGCAAAAATAGCTCTAGATTCTCATTGCAAAAATTAGACAAACCACTCTACAATGTACATTCAGATTGCTTTGGTCTTAATATCCCTTGCCTCAGCACAACTAGGATTTGAAGCAGCTTTCTGGCCTCGGTACAATAAACTTGAAATGACCTACAAACTGAAAAATCCCATCTCTGAGGCCTGGAATTTGCAGGCAGCTCTTTGAAAGCCTTTGCTGTGATAGAACCACAACAAATCAGTGAGCTACAGGGAAATGGAAGAAAGGTAGTAATTAGTTATTTTCTTCCACAGTCCTTCCCATGTCCCCATGAGAAATTTGGCTGGGGAAATCCAAAATAGCTCAGTAGATATATGCTTTTGGAAAAGAGAGTAAGTTCATACCACTATTCTTTCTCCCTCTGACCCTTGCACCCTATCTGTCTGGCTCATTCTGACACCTGTTATAATAAATAAACTGACATCCAAGATCCTAGGTTGACATCTTAGGTTACTCATCTGGCAGAGAGTAGTTCAAGGCAATAGACATAAACATTTATTTTTTTTTTAAAGAAGTCAGAATTCATAGCATGTCTCTGCAGATTTTGTATCTGGTAGACTATTTTGGTTTCATTTCTAAAAGCAAAAGACATGCATAGAGCTTTCCTCCTCAGCAGCTTTCCTCCCCTTACGTTTCCTGCCTTTGCAGCAACCATCTCTATTTGGTCCAACTTTCAAATATGGTAAGGAGCTTAGAATCTTTCAAAGAGCTTCAAGGTCTTCTAAAAGTTCACATCTGGAATTTGAGGGACTGGATTCAGACCGATTGATACAAACTAGCTTTTTTTAAAAAACATTTCATTTGCACGTATGTGGTTAAAGTAAACTTTGGCTGCTAGCAACTGCAGTGACAGCTGAGGAAATTAACAGGTTGCCCAGGTAAAATTTGGAATGCATTTTTCTGTAGGTTTTAAATGAAGAATGTGGAGGAACATCTTAGCAGAGATGGTTGAAATGTAGGTGATTCTTATCTTGACAGAGGCCAAAAAAACCAGGGCAGATTTCCCTTGAAGTTCACACCATTTCTGTTATTCTGTTTAAATTGTAAGCTCCCTATGTTCCTCTCACCAGAGGCTTCTTGTCTCATTACCAATGCTGATTTCTCTACACCCACTACCCCTCTTCATATGTCACCCTATCCAATCATGCCTGCTATTGTCATTCACTGGCTATTGTCATTCGGCATCTGTAATCACTCCACTCTCCAAGATATAAGGACAGATGGACTCACATTCTAGCTGTGTCTGAAGAAGCAAGCTGTGACTTACAAAAGCTCATGCCCTACCACAAATTTTGTTAGTCTTGTAGCTGCTACTGGATTCTTGCTCTTTTCTACATCTTTTAAAAGTTTAACTGAAGTTTATTCATCCTCATCTAGTCCTGTACTGCCTCTGGACATTGTTTAAGCTCATCCACCACTTTGTTTGCTCTTGAAGGAAAGGAGAGAATCATCCCTGTATTGGTGATGAATCATCCCCAAATGCCTGGATGATCTCTTCCAGTGATTTCATGTACAGGTTAAAATGCACAGGACTGCAGGACCCTAGCCAATGGCCAAAAGGTTGAGCAGAGGTCTATCAGCAGCACAGTCTGAAAGCTTCCTTCTAGAAAGGAGTAAAGCCAGCCTAGCAGCACAGCATCCAGGCCTGTATCTGCCAAGTGGTTCAGAAGAATGCCTGCTGAGAATTCTTGTAGAACCAACAGAGATACACTCCCTCTGGCATAAAGATCATCTACCAGGTGACCAAAACTATGTCTGAGCCAAGCCCTGTGCAATGCACTTGGCAAAAAACAAACTGAAAGTGATCAATGTAATCAATGTCCTTTAGAAATGGCTGGAGCTGCAGGGCCAACCTATTCTCCGGGTCTTTGCTCAAAAAGGTCTCTAGTTGTTCAAGTCACCTGGATGCAGTTAGTTTTTCCAGTAAAGGCCTAAACTTCCACTAGCAGATCAAGCAACTGGCCCTTCTGTCAAGGATGCATTGCAGGTTGCCACCCTCTAGGTGGGACCTGGAGACTTCATGCAATTACAACTGATCTCCAGGCTATAGAGATCAATTCCCCTGGAGAATAAGGTTGCTTTGGAGGGTGTAGTGGTTTGGTGTAGTGGTTAAGAGCGGCAGGACTCTAATCTGGAGAGCCAGGTTTGATTCCCCACTCCTCCGCCTAAAGCCAGCTGGGTGACCTTGGGTCAGTCACAGCTCTCTCAGAGCTCTCTCAGCCCAACTTACTTCACAGGGTGAATGGGTGTTAAGTTGTCCTGGAGGGAAGTATATAAATCAAATGTTATTCGTACATATAGCATTATACCCTGCTGAGGTTCTTCCCCTCCCCAAAACCTACTGTCCCAAGGCTCCACCCCCCAAATCTCCAGGAAATTCCCAACCCCAAGTTGGCATCAATGAAGACAGCTGTTTTCCTGCACATTTAATTAACCATGAGGGCCAGAAAACTAATAAACATATGGAAGGTGCTCCAGGTATTCTAACTACATCTTCAGGTTTCAGGAACTAAAGAGAGTCAATAGAAACCTGATGGAAACCTTCAGTGTTTCTGTAGATAAGTCAGACTGGATATGTGTGATATACAAAACTGATAGCAGCAAACACCTGAGATAACTACTATTTAGCCCTGGGACAAGCCTCTTACAATTCAGAATAATATTGCTGATCAACACTGGAAAGAAACTTTAGTGGCAAAGTGAGCTTTCCCCCTCTACGATCAATGCCACAGCCTAGGCTTAACATGTACCTTTGTGTTTTGTTAAATTTGGTTCAAGTTTTCTTCCACCATTGTTCTAGCTGTCATCTCAAATGCCTACTCCTGTTCATGCTCACCCAGCATTCCAGATGGAAAACCCCACAGAGCTGACCAGAAAGGATGCTGATCTTTCCATCTCCAGGAGGTGGATCATCCTAAGCGATCTACCACTTTTGTAAGGGTTCTGTGCTACTTTAAGCCTAAACATGATCAGATAGTGATTTGTTTCTGAAATTGGGGTGACAGAGAACTCCCAAATCCCAGATCATCATTATCCTGATCTAGCAAGAGCACCAGATCCAGGATAATGTGTTGGGCTTGGTGTCCATTGATAGTCCAATGGTTGTTATGAAAGCTACGAAATCTCAAGCTGCTCCAGACAGCAAGACCTTGTCATGGATGCTGAAGGCTCCCCAAGATGAACAGTCTGGGGAGTTCCAGCATCAATGTATAGTCCAGCTCAGTTTGTTCAGGATGAGAGACTGTTAGGTAGGCTCTCCGGAGGACCCTAGCACCAGGTAGAAACACTAGAAATCTGGTGAGCTTGTACAGGCCATCTGGTCAAGAATCCTGGACACCAAGGCAATATTGTTTATCCCACAATTCTATACACTGGCTTGGATCCCTCTGGTGAGAATGGTGGGTCAGAAGCTTTTAAAAATAGAGCTGCTGGGCTGAAAACCTAGCTCAAGAATCCCCTAATGCCCCTGTTGGTTTCCAGAGGGTCCCTTCAAATATCTGATTTCCTGAAACTTGCGTACCAAAATCAGATACAGTGTGTATTGTCGTGGTTTCATATTCATCCCAATTGAGGACCAATCACAGACCCAGAGGTGAAAACCCTGAACACTAAATATTTATTTAAGTTGTTTACTGGCATAGATATTTCCATTTTTCTAGAGGGGAGGGAGGAAGTTTGGCAATGATAAGATGGCCAAAGGCAAGGAGATGTGTGTCTCTGCGTCCCTCACCCAGGATATAGTTTGTGAAAAGTTAAAATCCACCAGCACGGGCTATAGCCCTTAGTTCCTCTCCATGTGGGTTGGGTTGCTTTGCTAGATGGCTGCATTTCAGTGACATCTGGATTCAATAAGGCAGACATAAAATTAGAAACTGAACACTCCAGAAAGCAGATATCAGCCAGTGATTCACTGAGATCTAATGTACTGGGCAGCAGCTCTTTGTGGAGGATAACAGGCTGTGTGAGGAATGGGTGTAACAGCGGAGAGGGATCAGCCCACGCCTTTGAGCAAAGCAAGAAATAGGGCAAGAAGGAAAGCCTAGGTTTTTTGTACCACTTCTCAGCTCTGAAGACTAGAACCAGGGACCAGCATCTTTATAATACTATCTATCTACTCAGCAGCAGTTCTACAGACATCTCCCCCCTGCCTCCAGAGCATTTAAGTAGCTTGTATAGAAACTAACTTGTATTGAACCTATGAAACTGCCTTATCAGGGATACTACCCCCTCATTGGGGGCAGGGGATCCCCTCCTCCCAGCCCCTGTACCCTCCTCCACTCACTTTGGTCAGCAGGTGAGGGGAAGGCAAGCACGAGCATACTTCTGCATTGCGCTGGAACATGATGACATTTTTCAGTACAACATAGAAGTTATAGGTCATGGTGGGAACCGATTAATTAAAAATCACCCCCCAACACTTTGGGGCAATTTTTAGCAAATTGTCCCCCATGTGACTGATAGCTTCCATGTAACGACAGAAAATGATGTCATTTTCCAGCGTAACATCATTTTCCAATCATTTACCACCACCACCACCCATTCTGGCTCCTAGTGAACCTGGCAACGGTATGCCTTACACCGAGGGACTATTCATCTTGCTCAATATTGTCTACTCTGATTGGCAGTGGCTCGCCAGAGTCTCAAGTAAGGTAGGTCTTCTCCAGCATGGGCCACGTGAAATTGGGGATGCCAGGGACTGAACCTGAAATCTTAGGCATACAAAGCATGTGGTCTCATTAAGCTATGGCCTCTCCCCTCTAGCACAGTTTTCATGGATCCAACCTAATGCTCAGGGTATGTAAGACACATACTCAGTCTAGCTTCCTCCCTGCAACAGTCAGTTTCAGTTCTGCAGTCCTGCAGCTGACACCTTTAAATTCCCTTCTCCCTCTCCTGCCAGTCATGGTCAATTGGAAAAGGTGGCTCTGGCCCTTTTATTAATTAAAAGCCAGGATTTAAGGGGTCACTCAGTCTGGATGGGGTTGCACTCCCCTTGAAGGAACAGGTCCATAGTATGGGAGTGCTCTTGGACTAGGGTTGGGAAATATCTGGAGATTTTGGGGGTGGAGTCTTGTGAGGGGAGGATTTGAGGGGAGGAGGGACCTCAGTAGGATATAATACCATACATTCCACTCACCAAAGCAGCCATTTTCTCCAGATGAACTGATCTCAATCAGCTGGAAATCAGCTGTAATTCTGAAAGAGTACCACCCCCCACCTGGAGGTTGGCAACCCTATCTTGGACTCAGCCCTACAGCTTGATAAGCAGGTGGCAGCTGCGGTAAGGGGTGCCTTTTACCAGCTTCAACTGCTTAGCCAGCTGCAGCATTTCCTAGGCAGGAAAGATCTGGCCACTGTGGTACATGCCCTGGTTACATATAGAATAGACTACTGCATCATGCCGTATGTGGGGCTGCCCTTGTTCAGAAACTTCAGTTAGAGCAGAATGCTGCAGCCAGCGTGTTGACTAGAGCGGGCTGTAGAGTCCATAGCACTCCAATCTTGGCTCATTTATACTTGCTCCTAATTTGTTTCTGGGCACAATTCATGGTGTTGGACCTGACTTTTAAAGCCCTATATGGTTTAAGACCAACATACCCAAAGGACTGCCTACTCCTTTATGTACCTACCCGACCAGTGCGGTCATCTTCTGAGGTCCAGCTTCTAGTGCCCCCACCTTCTGTGATTAGGCGAGCGGCAATCCAGCTGGGGCACTAAAGCTCTGGAACTCCCCAAGGAGATTCACCTGTTCCCTTTTTGTTCCTGTCTTCCACCACTGGGTTAAACCTTTTTTTTCACTTGTCATTCCCTCAGTGACTCCTCCTCTCTCCCCAATATTTAAACTTAAAAAAAAATCTTTTGTACTTATTTTAAATTCTGGTTTTAAATTGGTTACCTAATGATGCACTTATGCATTGGTTTTAATGGCTTTAAGATGATATTTTAATTTATATCTTTTAAATTTGTAATCTGCTTTGGGGTCCTTGTGAGAGCAAAAAGGCAGGGTAAAAAAAATTGTTAATAAAATAAATAATAAATATTTGAAGAAGACATACTCAAGGTTACATAATGCAATCAGTTTCTTCTTAACTACTTTCCCACAACTATGATGGTTATCACGAGTGAAGAAAGAATTCCAATTAAGATTAGTGATCGCAAGAACAGAACTTGCGCTTGTGTGTGTGTTCCTTAATAGAAATTTCAAAGGTGTGATCTTGTGTATTTGGTACGAGTGTTCATTTTCTTTGCTATAAAACATTTTTATAGCAACAGTCCATCAGCATAGTATAGTACTCTTTAATTTAAAGGGTTTGCAGACAATTCTCTTTTTTGAAGCCACACTTCATATTTCTCTGTAGGAACTCACCACAGTCCCTGGCTGACCTCCACAACACCCGCAGCCACAGCAGACCTTATGAATGTGCTGTCACAGCAGCAATTATCAGTGGTCTCTGCCTAGTCTTCCAGCAATGTTTGACACAGCCAGCTGCTGTAGCAAGTATTAGTTGATGCCTGGAATCCAAACAATATACTTGTTGTTATTATGGCCAGTACCTACTGGTTCTCTGGATCTAGGCACAGGTAATTGTTATCAAAGCAAAGAAACCTCTTTGATTAACTGCTGCCTTTTATATTCATAAAGCGAGAATGCAACTTTTGGCTGTCTATTCCCCCCCCCCCCCCCCAGAAGTCATTGGTACAACTTGAAAACCTGTTTTGCACCCAGCATCTTCTAATCTAATTAAGTCTACAATACATCCTTTGTTGCATTGGAAGACTGCAAACCACACACCTGGGGCTTTCCTAACATGCCCCACAACAAATTAATTTTCTTTCCATCTGCCCTTCCTTCTTGGGTACTGAATGTCCACCCTAATGAAGAGCTCTGGAGACTTCAAAATCTTGCACACAGTTTTATGGTATTTGGTTAGTCTTAACCAAAGGTATTGCCTGACTGTTCCATTTGCTGATTCTGACATTTTCCGCTTATGGTAGAACCATAAGTTTCTTAGTTGGCTCAATTCTGCTAATTAATGAAGCACTACAGTAGCTCATTTGCCTTTGCATACTCCTTTCCACTAGGTCAGAATGACCTTGGAGAAACGGCAGCTGCTATGATATTCTTAAGACATGCCAGAAAGGGGAAGTAATCATTTTGTTATGACTGCTGGCTGACTATTTCTTTGTTAGGTTAATATTCCAGGGTAGTGGGTTGATCTTTTGTCAATGACAACGAATGGCTAGGAAATAGACGGGGGAAATAGACATCCACCATAAGGAAGGTGTGAACTATGGGATCGGCTAAGGGGACAGCACCAAGAGTATCTAGCTGGAATTAGCTGAGACTGGGTATTCAACCTTGGAGAGTTACCCCATTTACTCTCTGTTTGTAGGAGCGTCTGTTTGCCTCCATCTATTGCTTTGCCTGTATATTTGTAAATAAAGACACTTCAAGGCTTTGATGTTCTTTTATCCAAAGGAAACCAAAACCCAAAGTGCTGTCCATTTAACTTCTCACCACTCAGAGATAGTAACAACAGCGTGCTTATATACCACTCTTCTAGAAAGATTAGTGCCCACTCAAAGTGGTGAACAAACTCAGTGTTACTATTATCCCTGCAATACAGCTGGGGAGCTGGGGCTGAGAGGAGTGGCATATCCAAGGCCAACTGTTCAACTCATGGCAGTAGTGGGATTTGAATCACCAGAGTGCTGTTTTGCAGCCCAACCACTTCACCGCTATGCTACAGAATCAGGATCTCAGGATTATATAAGAGTATAGAATTGGAAAGACCATCTAATCTAGACCCTCCAGAAAGACAATGATCTTTCATCTTTCATAAAACCCAACCATGCCGTTTTATTCAAAAGTAATTCTTAGAGCCAGTAATCATTTCTTGATGTGAGAACTATGTCTCTGTTTTTTATTGTGGTGGTGATCAGATCTTTTCTTCATAATACACACTTTGGGCATCAATCATGCTCCCCCATGGAAACAAGATGAGGGAGGCAGAGAGAGCATAACAAGACAGAGTGATAAGTAGGCCATCAAGCACCAGGAGGCCCGAAAATGAGTCTTACTTCAATAGCTGGCAAGGAGTTGAATCTCAGACATAGCTTAAGGTCAGGATTGAAAGCATGTTACCTCCGAAAGGTGGTGTTCAGATGTCAGGGGAATCTGGGTAGTGGATCTGTGGCCTTGGGACATGTGGCAAGTGTAAACAAGCCTGAATTTGATTCTGCCTTAAGGTCTTTGAGGGTTATTTCTCACACTGTCATCTGCAGGAAAGAAATGCACCTGTGTGCTTGCTGCATGTTTATGTATTATACATTATGTTTAAAGATACAAAATTGCCTCCAAAGTCTGTTTTTCAGAAAGGGGTTATCTGGGCCTTTTGGCCAGCCCTGCCCTCTCCTGCCTCTCAGTCCCAGCTGTAAATCCCATGGACTTTGACATCCACCCTGTCAAATAAATCCCTTCCTTTGTTGGAAGGCACTTTGCCAGGTTATGTAGCATTTACAGCTACCCCAGGTGTTCCAGTGCAAACATTACCTCCATCTGCTCACCTCCCTGGGAGTCACATGTTCTAATTATCCCACAGGCATTGTTACTACATAGCTGTGTTCACAGTAGGCTTTATATGATCATTTCCCACCCTTCCAGTTCTAAAGGCACTGGGACGGCTCTAGTGGAACATCTATCAGAGGCTGCGTAGATGCTTCAGCCGTAAACATGAGAATTCAGCATGGTTGCCAGTGCTGATGAAAGTGCTTGGGTTACACGTGCATGCTAAACAGCAATGTAAATGAATACTGGTGTAGTTTGAGCATATATATTCATGTGATTACTGATGGTATAACCCTTCTGAAGTTAAATAAAAGATATACTGGTTTTTCTTTTTTGCCTTGAAGGCATATTTGAGACTAGAGATGGGCATGTCCCAAAACACGAACCAAAATTAAGCATGAACCAGGTTGGTTCATTGCTCGTGAACCACGGTTCGTCAGATCCCATTTCTGATGAACCACCACGAACTTTTAGGCTGGTTCATTTGGTTTGTTTTTGGGTTCGTCAATGCAGACAGCCTGGTGCCAATCAATCAGTTTCCTAAGAAAAGAGGATGAACTTCCTGCAGACCTTCTGCTGACCCGGAAGTGATGATTTCTGACCCGGAAGTGACACTTTCACGAACCAAACAAGCCGGTTCGCGAACCAGAGGCACTTTTGTGAAAGTTCATGGTTCATGAAATTTGACGAACCATGGACCACATGGTTCGTTTTTCCCCCAGTTTGTACCCATCTCTATTTGAGATCCATGCTATATTCAGTCCAACCGTCTATTATTGTCCTCCTTTTAATGTGTTCCCTTAAGTTCCCATTTCTATACAGGGAAAGTACAGGGAAGATTGGAAGATTGGGTACTTGTGTTTCCTTGCCATGCACTTTGATTTTGCCCAGATTGGTAGAAAGGGGGATGCATAGATGCTCTGCCCATTACTGGCATGCATCCCTTAAGCATTCCGCCAAAAATTCTGTTTTAAAGATGGAAGGCAGAGAAAATGTAATTGTTCACTAAAGAAGATGCTTTCTCACCCTTGGACCTCAGAAAAATGGCCTCTGCTTTAGGTTCACAATTGAACTTGAGGGCTGCTGCTTCAGGGTGTTCCCAAGGTTTCAGAAACAGATGGAGTTGTGCCAGGAACAGAAAAATGCAAGTCGCTTCCAAGTTCTCAGTGAGCTAAGGCCCACTTTATGCAGGCTGCATGATGACTGTGGACACACATTCTTTCCTGCAGCAAAGATGTATGTGGTGTGAACAGTACGTACATGTGTTGAAGCACCCATGTGCAAGTGGTAGGGAGACTCAGGCCACTTCACAGCAAGATATCCCCTTTACTGGACGAAATTTGGTTAGGCTACAAGCTTTTAAACTTTGCAACAATGGTGTTTGCCACATGGTTTGGCAACAATGAGGAAGACTGATACAAATGAAGCACAATTAAGCAGTATTTTTACACTTCATAATAAAAATTTCCTCAACTATTATAAGGTGGTTGAGAGCCCTTTTTTGTCCAACAACGGGATGGGACGGTAAGAAATACGGTAACCCAGAGCCAGTAGTGTAAGCTGTGTTCACCAAACCCATGTGGGGATGAGTGGGATGAGTCCCTTGCACTGGCCCTGCTTGTAACCTCTGTGCATTCACCTGAATGTGAGCAGCAAGATGTATGTGCAGGGGCAACATTTTGCCCCCCCCCAGCGCCCTCCCCCTATGCTGCCCCACCAGGAGCAAGGCAGGCTGCAGAAGCAGAGGCTGCCTTCCAGCTCAGCCAGACAGAGGCAGGAGTGCCAGCGTGGAAGCGCCTCCTCCTTTGCTGACCTTGCAAACGGGGTACTCCAGGAAGCCACTTGCTTTGCTTGAACTGATCTTGCCTACAGCATACAACTTCACTTCAACAGACTGGAAAACCAATAGGGATGAGGCCGGTTGGGATTTCCTTGGGAAGGCATTGCAGCATAATGGTGCTACTATCGAGAAGGTCCTTTGTCTTATACAGAAAGCAATCTGTCAGAATTGCAGTACTATTTTTTTAAATAGTAAAGATTCCAGTAGCACCTTTAAGACTAACCAACTTTATTGTAGCGTAAGCTTTCAAGAACCACAGTTCTGTTCGTCAGATGCATGGAAGGTATGTAGAAACTGGCCAGAGATACATAGGTGGTAAGGGGAGGGGGGAGTAGATGCAAACCAGTGGCAAAAGTCATGAAAGAGGTGGAGTGCACAATCCAGCCTTGGTGTGACCCCTCCCCTCCATAGCTGACTCTGAATGGAATGCCTGACAGGTAAGTTACTTCTGATAATGAGATAACTGTCCAGAAAGTTCAATAGAAACATTTCAAAAGGAGAATCCAATGGGGAAGCTGCTGAATTGGAATTCATATGTAAATTTGACTCAATCAGACTTGGATTGAATAGAGATTAAGATATGGAGGGGAGGGGTCACACCCAGCCTGAATTGTGCACTCCAACTCTTTCATGACTTTTGCAATTGATTTGCATCTACTCCCCTCTCCCCTCACCACCTATATATCTCTGGCCAGTTTCTTCATATATTCCATGCATCTGACGAAGAGAACTGTGGTTCTCGAAAGCTTATGCTACAATAAAGTTGGTTAGTCTTAAAGGTGCTACTGGAATCTTTACTATTTTGCAACTACAGACTAACATGGCTAACTCCTCTGGATTTTTTTTTTTAATTGTGAAATATAATCGAAAAAGTTAGTGATCTAATTTAATTAGATGGAATTTTCAGAACAACTCCAGCCCCATTAAGGATTTAAGCCCGTGTGGTATGGTGGTTAAACCCACATTCTAATTCCCACCCTGCCATGGGATCTTGCTGGGTGACCTTGGGCCAATCACATATTCTCAGCATAACCATTCCCACAGGGTTGTTGTGGGGATAAAATGGAAGAGAATGATGTAAACCACTTTGCATCCCCACTGGGGGAAAAGGCACAGCTTAAATGAAGTAGTATGAAATAAATAAATAAACTAGATTTAGAAGTCTTCACGATTCCTTCATAACCGTAGCACAAAACACCTGAAAAAGAAGTTGTTTTTTGAAACAAGACTTTTACTAGACTTCTATATGATGTTTGATATATTTGTAAAAATTCTACATTCTCATATAAAATTTTCATATAAAATTCTCATATAAATATATTTCTCTCTCTCCCCCTCACTGTTATTTTGAGTTAAATATATTTGCTCATTGGTGCATTTTAGCATTTGGGGTTTCATGACTTTATTTTGTGACAGTAGCCAGCAGTGTAGAATATCTGGGTATATATGAAATAAGTTGGAAGCTGATGTTCAATGGTACTTTATCATGCAATTACCCAGCATGCATAAAACAGCCCTCACTTGGATCAAACGCTGCATGCCTTTTGTCCTCTATCAAAATCTCTTTATTATTCATCCTAAAGACATGCACACAGTTCTGATTTGGGCTTTTCTGCCTAAGATAGCCCAGTTGTTTTTGAAATTGTGACATTACAGCTTGGACAAGCTGTATATAGCTTTGAGTTTGCAAAATCCTGTTTTTTTCTTCCTCTCCAATCAATCATTCCCAGCACTTTTCTATCAGGTGAGATTTTGCCAAATGTGCTGTATCCCTCGCAATGAGTATTTGCTGACAAATATGAGAAGCTTGGTCACTGGAGTCCATGAATGCTTAGCAGCCATACTGCTTGACAGCATTTCTGTTTCCTCGTCATTAAGTTTGCATCTCCAGTCCAGCTGCTCATTCCTGAATAGCGCTTCAAAGTGGAAGGAAGTCTCCTTTTATGCATTCTCTCATAGTTGTTTCATTGGACAAGGAAGTGTCCCTGTGTTGGAGTTTCTCCTCTCCTCTCCTCTCCTCTCCTCTCCACACCAGTTTAGAGGAATTGCTAGGCTGTAAGTCAGAGCGGAACTACAGGTGACAAAAGGCACAGGTTGGACACTTGTCAGCTTCCCTCAAGTTCTGATGGGAAATGTAGGCATCCTGGTCTTGCAGCTGTAATGGAGAGCCAAGCTGTAAAACCAGGACGCCTACATTTCCCATCAAAACTTGAGGTAAACTGACAAGTGTCCAACCTGTGTAAGGCGTCACTTGTAGCTTGGCTCTATGTCACTTCCATTGATAGGCACAGGAACTTTGGAATGGAAATCAAGTTCCAGATGCTTCTCTAGGTGATGGTATGAAGAGAATCCAGTGCTCTCAGCTTTTAGATGATTCTTTGGTCCGTTCAGTAGATCCGCATGAGGCGTAAGTCTTCACAAATGGGAGTTTCTACAGAATCTAAGTAAGAGGAAAACAACAAATTACACCCCACCTCCAAATATATACAGTTTACCGAGAACTAAAACGTTCTCAATAAAGCCTGTAAGACCCTGTGGCTTTTAGGCTAGTGCTGTTGTGAAATAGTTACCTGAAATATCTTCCTGAGTATACCTAACATAGGAGAAGAGTGATTAGGAACGCCGCTGTTTTTTTAATATTATAAAAAGTTATTGATTGGAGCTGTGGTGTGCCATGGTAGCAGTACTGATCCTTCCCCTTGTATCATTTTCCTGATGTAAATAGTTCCCTTCCCATTACTGCTATTTGCAGGAGCGTAACAGGTCATTTATAAGGTTCATTTCAAATGAATGGAATGTTGAAAGAGTAGGGGAAATGTTACAACCAAAGGGAGACTCAGAATTTATGTTCATGTGCGCCACAATGAATTTTCAAAACTTAGTAAATGTCATCATTAACATGAGAATCTAACTGCTTAATCACAAAATCTCGGGGCAAGTAATAAACAGTGTTTTTACTCTCTTTTTCTGCGGCCGTGATGTTTCCCCATATGAAGGTGCAGTACTCTCATCAAGAGCATTTTTCCTTAGAGCTCAAAGGAGCCATGTTTCTCTTTTCTAGACTTGTCAAACTGTGATGCTTCAGAACTCAAGTAAACTGGCAAAGGGGAAGGAACGGGATAAATAGCAAAATGTAGGTTCATAGATGTCCTATGCCCTGTAATAGCCTGTTGTCCTGCCTGTATTTAGATATTTAGATATGGTTAGATTCACTGCAATTATTGACATGTGCTCAGGAGCTACAGCTTATTGAGATTTGGAAGTACAGAGTGGACAAGAAGGGCTTGCTCTTGAATATCCAGTTTTAGTCAATATCAGAGTAGAAGAGCCTTTGAACTTCCCATGATGAGTATAGGAACAGAAGAGCCATACCGGATCTATCCAGCACCCTGTTTCACACCGTGGTGGACCAGAAGCCCTGGAAGGCCCACAAACAACGCACAGAGACCCCTGATGTTGCCTCTTAGCACTGCCATTCACACGTTGGCTGTAGTTAATTCTCAGCAGTCATTTGGAGACCCAGATGACTACCCACAGCTGTGCAGGAAACTATCAAAGCAAGAGAGGCACTGAACGAGGAGACAGGTGTGCTGGCAAGCTGGCGCAGTGGAAAGCAAGGGAAAAGACAGGAGCAGAGCAATCAATAGCGGTTTCATCTTGACTCAGGGGATAAGCTGCTCAGACTGAGTATCCAGGCAAGAGGCAAGAAAGATCCTCTTGGCCCTTTGCCACCTAACAATTGCTGAGTCAGGGAGCTGCAGTGCCTCCTTCTGGTCCTCAGCACTGATGGTTTCCAGGCACAGTGTATTGCAGGCCAGCTTTCTTTTCTTTTTGTCAAGTTGTCATAGTGCTACAACAGGTGAAGTACTTATATCTGGTTTCCAGCACCGCTGGTTTGAGATCGCAGTTGCTTTACAGACATAATGTCATCTGTTTTAACAGGGAGGATACTGCTGAGAACACTGGTGTTCTGCTCAGAATTTTTCCACAAACTTATTAGAACCATAAGAACAAAGTATTTGAAGCTTTTTGAGCTTAAATTTGGCAGGACAATAGTTATTTCAGAAGGGTGTGGTACAGTACAATACTATCGGCCTTATCCCGTGAGCATACGTCTGTTCTTAATTACTAGCATGTAGGTAATTTCACTGATGTCAATGGCTTTGTTATTCTATACTAACCATATGCCTGTCCAGTCTGTGGGTGGGGACCAAGCAACCTATGAATTGGATATCCTGGTTCCCTTTTTCTCTAGTCCTCTTTACCCATTAATCCTGGCAATGACAGGGCTCCAGGATGAGGATATGAAAAAAAGCTTATATAACAATGGTAACTAATGTGGATATTCTTTGGCTGGGGGAAGACCCTGGCCGTTTCCAGATGGCTTACCTTCTGCCGCTCCATGCCGCAATGCCGCTGCTCGTGCTGTGGCAAACGCGAAATATTGCATTTTTTAGCGCGGGTTTTGTGCGATGTTGTGCAAAACTCGCGCGAGAAAACGCGCTATTTCGCGTTTTCTCCTGCACGAGCCGCGACGTTGCGGCATGAAGTGGCAGAAGGTAAGCTGTCTGGAAACGGCCCCTCTCTCCATCAAGACCAGCTTGACTGAGTCACCTCTATGCAGGGCTTTTTTTCTGGGAAAAGAGTGGGTGGGAAACTCAGTGGGTTGCCCTTGGAGAAAATGGTCACATGGCTGGTGGACCTGCCCCCTGATCTCCAGACAGAGAGGAGTTTAGATTGCCCTCTGCGCCGCTCAGCAGCGCGGAGGGCAATCTAAACTCCCCTCTGTCTGGAGATCAGGGGGCGGGGCCACCAGCCATGTGACCATTTTCAAGAGGTTCCAGAAGTCTGTTCCACCACGTTCCTGCTGAAAAAAAGCCCTGCCTCTATGCCACCTGCAAGGATGGACTCTCTGGACTCACATGCACTACCGGGAGCGATCAGTTTAGGATGCCTCCTATGGCTCCTATGAGTGTTCTGCTGCGCATGCGCCAAGAGGGTGAGAATGTAAACAATTCTTTGATACCTGTGAGGCTTAAAAGCATACTTTGGCTGCCATGTGTGCTTCAGATCTTAAGGCCTGCTCAATCTTTTGTGATCTCTTTCTTGTCATAGGAATTCTGTGGAGTGTGACAACATGAAAAGAATGTGACTTTTAAATTGGTTCACATATTTGGACATTTTTGGTGGGAACTCTTGAGAAAAGGGGGCATAGAATTCTTTTTGCACCTTCTGGCTTCCATCAGCTGGCTCCATGCCTGCTTTGGATCACCAAATAATAGCCCAGCATTACCCAGAATTCAAATATGTGGTACCAAAAATGGGACAGATAATTCAAGTCATAGTCATGGGAATTCAAAGAGTTTATGGCTAGGACATAATGTGTCATGCACATATTTAGAAAGAGAACAACAATAAACTCAGTACAGACACCAGAGTCAGCCAGTTAAAAGAAGTCTTATAAAACTGTGATTCAAGGGAACAGGCTGTGCTTCAGGAAGCTACTCTGTGCAACAACCCCCAAGGAACAAACTCATGTGGAGATCCTCCAATATCCAAAGAATCATAGTAAAACTTTTTGGCAAGTCCCTTTGACTTGCATTTCCCATTCATTTCTATGGATTTGGGGAAGATAATCTGCCAGGCAGATTGTCCTTTTTGTGCTCACCCGAAACTCAGAAACCAGCTATTCTGTTACCAGAATTAATCCTCCCCCCTGGCTTGCCAAAGAGCTTTGGCATTTAGCATTCACCACTCTGAGTTGCTCTTATGTCTACTCTGCTGAGTCACAGCAATGAATAAAACAGATGCAGCAGACAAAAATGTGCCATCGTGATGATTAATTGTTATGAATAAGACCTCACTTAGTCATGCTGTTTGGCACTGCAGAAACTTTGGGGGCAGCTTGACAGGTTGCAGTTTGAAATGGTGGTCTCTGCTCTTCTCTAGTCCCAAAGTGGTATGTGCAGGGCTTTTTTTCAGCAGGAACGCGGTGGAATGGAGTTCCGGAACCTCTTGAAAATGGTCACATGGCTGGTGGCCCTGCCCCCTGATCTGCAGACAGAGGGGAGTTTAGATTGCCCTCCGCGCCACTCGGTTTTTGTTCAAGATCTTATACCTTTAAAGTTAAAGTTCATGACAGTACCACTTACCATTGGTCACTACTTTTACTTTCTGGTCAAACACGCAACCCCTAACATTCTGCAAGTGAAAATAGAGGTCCTTTTTGTGCACCCCAAGAAACATACATACTTTCACACTGCCTTCTGTTCATTAGGTTCATTCCAGGCTGTATTAGCAAAACTGACTATAATAGTTTTGAGAATGTTTCAAGGATGTTTATTAGAATATTTAATTTCATGATCGGTCTGGTTCTACTTTAGAGGAAAGCAGTGACTCTAATACATTAAGCAACATTTACTGTGTGCATTAAAGATAAGGTGAAGTAAGTAAGAGAAGTTAGTGTTCTCTGGTGTGCAGGTGTGCTGCCAACAACATTTCTAAAATGTCATCTGCAAAGTTTCCCCAAACCAAAGCAGAGACAAAATAAGAAGGACAGGTACTAGAAATTGGAGAGCATAGGTTGTGAATCACAAGAGCTGCAGTTCAGAAAAAAATATTCCCCCATCTTGAAAAGTTGTTAACCTTCTTGGCAGTGAATGGAGGGAGAGAGAGAGAACTTGGAAATCAAACTCAGGAAGGACAACTTGGAATTCTCCTTGTTAGTGATCCAGGACACCTGGCAACACAACGGTTTTTAAACTGTACGGCAATCTGGCTTCAGGCCTGGTTCTGAGACCCAGATGGCCTCGGAAACTCTGGTCTAATTGCAGATCTCTACTTTCAGAGTGATGGCGGAATGTCTCTCTGCTAGTATAACTCAATTTGTCTGCTGCCTTTGGTATGGTTGACCACTCTTTTGTTAGTAGTCAGGCCCCTTCCTCATACTGCAAGGACAGTTTATGAATATGGAATATCATAAACGTCTTTCCCTCATGTGCCTTAAGCACAAAACACTGCCTAGCATGGCAGAACAGATGCCAACTCTGGCTCGAGTTGGAAAATTACCAGAAGATGTGTCAGAAAATTATCAAAAGGTTCAGCATGTAAGTGAAACAATGAGGTCTTCCAAGAAGCTCCTGAGGGCCAAGCTACACATGACGAATGACACTTGAACGGCAAGTGGATTGAGTGGAGGGCAAGTGAACAGGGAGAAATACACTTGCTGTTCAAGTGTCATTCGTCATGTGTAGCTTGGCCCTAAGTTATATCTCATCCACACCCTTCCATCCCTCCCTCACCCACCTTCCTAATCAAGGTTATTCAGGGACCTGATAGACCTTCCCATCTGGCAATAGCAGGATCATCAAAAACTTTTCACACCTATAGTCCACCTTAGGAAGCCTCTCCCAACTCCATTGTCCACCTCCAGAGACAGCCATCAAGCCATTGTTTTGGGGGCAGAGAGATGTTGGTCTTCTCCAGGGCACGTTTTGCTCTATAACTGGGCTACCCTCAGCCATGTGCAGTGTGAGCATATTCTGGACCCAAACGTACACCATCAGATACATCTGAGCCCCCCTCTTTTCTTCTCATGGTGAAGTGCTGGTCTTTTTGCTGCTATACTCACAGACCTCTGCTCCCTCTGAGACTGGTAAATATTCTCCTGAAACGGCTTTCCCATTTCCTTACTATTTTCCTAGTTAGCTCTGTTTGTATGCTGTGTTTGATTTTCTATGTTTGCCTTTTACTGCTCTGTTAATAAAGAAACCATTCCTGTAGAACATCTGCCTGTTTGTTTGAGAGTTCTCTAAGGGAACAATCTTGGTATACATAGATGGAGATTCCTAGTTACCCCTTCTCACTGTGTCTCCTTGAATGCTAATTCCCGCAACTCACAAGGAGACCTACCCAATTAGGGTAACGCTTGGGTGTTAAAACCTTTGCAGATGGATGTGGGAATTAAAGGGATGACTTACAGGTGATCTGTGCATAGAGAAATCGGCTGTCAAGGATAAAGTCTGAAATATTGGAACTGTAACAGGGTGCTGCAAGGGTTTGTGCTCTCACCCAGGCTGCTTAACACTTATGTGAAGCCCTTAAACAATGCTGTCTGTAGCTTCAGAGTCAACGTCATCAATAGTCTGATGATTCCCAGTGACACAATTTGTTATACAATGCTGCTCTCTCTACCTGGGCCAGCGCTTGGAGGCTATGGTCAATTTGCTGAGAGAGGACAGCTGAAATCAAACCCTTCCTGACAAGATGAAAGTGACACTGGTTGGTGACACTGAAGATGTCAGAGGTTGGTTTTGCATGGGATGAGGTTCGGAGCATTGTTGGGCCCTGTTACACTGTTGGAGAAGCAGTTGACTACGGTGATTAAAAATGCCTTTTTTAAGCGCATATGGCCCCAAAGCTCTTTCTTTTCTTTGAGGCAACAATTTGGCTGAGCTGATCGGTGCCACATTACTGTCATTGCTTGATTACTGCAATATGTTCTATATGGGGCTACCCTTGAAGACAAATAGGAAACTTCGGTTTTGTCTCAGAGGCTCACTTCTGGTACTCTCATTTTAAGATTTCTTTACTAGCTGCTGATTTGTTTCTAAGTTGAATTCAAGATACTGGTACTGACCTTGAAAGCTATGGGTTGGACCTTGCATGCTTGAAGGACCATTTCTCTCTATATGAACCCGTGTAATAACTGCATTGCACACACAACTTACTCCTTCTCTCTGTTCCTCCTGTCTGTCAAGCATGGTGTGTTGCTATTGAGACTTGGGCTTGGTCAATAGCTGCATTGGGACAACTTTCCAGAGTATATGAAGAAGAAGACTGCAATATCGGAAGGATACTGAAGAGTTGTTTTCCGATATTATTAATTTGTTGGTTTATTACTGGCTATATTTTGGTTTGCATTTTGAAGTTTCATTAAAATTGGTTTCAGTTGGTTCATAGTTGACTGTTTTATTATTTGATGTTTATTTTCTTTTACCTGCCTTGGGTCCCCACTTTGTTGGGTGAAAGGCAGGCTTATAAATATTTTAAAATAAGTGTATTTATTTACTTCATTTATAGCTCCTCTCCTGGCCATTCTTGTTGAGACTCAAATAAATGATGCCGTACCATCTGTTTGCATTTGTTAAAAAAAATGTGGCAAATATGTCTTTCCAGCTCATTCCTTGACTTTCAAGTTCTAAGGCGAATCGCTGGTGCGGCTGGAGGTTCTTTCTAAGTCAGATCCTTTTAAAGGAAATGGCAATATACATTCTGCAGCTGTATGGATCAGACCAGGTGAGACATTGAACTATCTGTGAACAGATCTTTAGCGTGGTTTTTATTGCTAAATAGCAGCTGCAGAGGGAGCTCGGATTTAATTTTTGGCTGAGACGTGAGGAAGGGGTGAGGGTGGAAAAATGGCATGGGGGTGAGTGGGTAGAGTTTAACTTCCCATCTTCCTGGGCCATGGCCCCAATCCAAAAACTGTAGTTTCCCGCGGCTGCAATTTATCCATAAAATATGCACCAGAGATCCATCCATGGATCTTGCACCGTCTCATCTAATTTGACCCTCAGATAATGATGCATGTAGGCGCAATTTAAAACAGCATCAGTGGAAATTATCATGCTGTCACAGTTCAAAAGTTCTGGTGTGGGGAAGCATAGCCAGTGAGCACCAGACTGGCTTAGGCTGCTCTTTCATCCCCCCCTACTGGCCAATTTTGGAGCAGCTCATTCTGGTAAAGAAAAAGCCGGGCCCTTGAGCAAGCAAGTTTAGGCTATTTTGAACAATGTGTGAGAGAGAGATTTTCGTATTCCTCATAGCTGCACATGGAATGTAAAAAGAAACAAGAAAAAATTATATTGGCCAGAATATGCATTTTTTAAAAAAATGCCTTCCTTGTCTACTTTCTAAACCTTACAGATAACATTTATAAGGAAAGGGAGCCTTCTTTTTTCTGGCTCTGCACCTATGACTTTTAACACAGCTGTTTAATGGTTAGACTAAGAGAAATAGCTTCAGACTCTGACCGCCTGGGACCCTCATCTTTGAAGTACTGCCCCAAGGAGGAAGAACAGGAGGTCCCTTCCTTTAGGGTTCGGGGGATTTTTTGTTGTTGTATATTATATCACATCTTTATTTTTTTGTGTGTGAATGGTTTTATTCACAGGTGAAGCAGGATATATGTACTTTAAGCAACAAACGTAATGGACCAGGTGTGGGATGTGGCGGTCTGTATTTAAAAGCAGTTGCAGCAGACGCCTCAATTAGACTGTTTCCAGGCACAAATCCCATTTCTCCTGAACTGCTATTTTTTTTTCCATTGGGGAAAGGATACAGGTATGTCCATTCCCTATATTTTAGAAAGGAAAGTATGGACATACCTATATGTTTTCCTCAATCGAGGGAATCACCAGCCTGGGGAAGGATTTGTATCAGGAAAACAGGTCAGAGAGAGTTAAAATCTCCCCTGCAAGTGCAATTTCAAACTCAAATAAAGGGCCCTCTGCCGCTGCTGTTAAATTTTACAAAAAGCCATGGGGATATCAATTAAGCATTCTCCTGTATCTCATCTACTTTGTCTAATACATGCTCATTTGGCAGGTGAAGATTTTCCTGATATCGAGATTAGCAACAGCAGTAGCTTCAGTTAGGTTGCCAGGCCTCCTGCCATGGTGGGAGGCTTTCTGCTGGCATCCCTTTTTGCCTGCCACTGTTCAGAGTGGCAGCGGGAGGGGAGGGCCAGTGTGTCATGGCATACACAGTGCTGGCGTCCCCCATGTCCCAGCCCTCCAGCAACCTGCCATTTGCCAGGCACAGCCTGGCAACCCTAGCTTCAGTGCTTAGGTTGTTGTTAAAGGCATCGCAGCAGGCCAGGAAGCAGGGAGACAACTCCCTCCCAGACACATAGGTGTTCTTCGCATCACTTATAAAAGTGCCTTTAGCAAAAGACACATAAGATTTCTTAATTATAATAAGCCAAGACCTGCCATTGATGCTAATGTTGCTGATTTGCATGGAGCAGTTCAGCAACAGAACATGCTGCTCCTTTCTTGGAGAGCCACCCTCTCGCATTGCCTGTGCATTTATTTGGAAAACAGGTGCAACAAACCTCTCCCTACTATGGAAAGATTACGAGTCTTAAGCATGATTCCCTAATGCTCTGCAGCAATAGCAATTGCTTGCAACTGATCCTGGCAACATTTCATCCCTTGTGTGCTGTAGTGGCTGGAGTATCAAACTCGGATTATGGAAGACTTGGGTTTAAATCCCCATATTGCTATGATGCTGGCCTGATAAGCTTGGGCCAGGCCCTCTTTTGCAGCTTAATCTACTTCACAGAGTTTGCCCTGAATTCCTTGAAGAAACATCTGGATAAAATGTGATAGTATGCATTATATAGGAAAAGGGCTACACATGATATGCAGGGCATGGAGACCCACAGGCCAACATTGGACACAAGGTTCAAATTATGGACAAATTCCTTAGTGTATGGAAGGTACATGATGGGTACAAACACTGCCACTACCTGGATAACCCAATGGGCATAGACTAATATGGCAAACAGGTTCTACAGAATATGATGGTAAGCAGTGCAGTTTTCAGGATATGAAGGTAAGAGTCAAGAATTCAATGCTGAATTCTTCAACAATGCTTGAAACTTGCCTTTCAGGTTCCTCATTCCGGAAAGGCTGACCATACACCCTTTCCATAAGAGTTTTAGGCCCTGGGAACATGCTTCATCTCCATACTTAAGATTTAAGGTTTTTAATAGAGATGGGCATGAACCAGAAAAAAAGTGAACCATGCGGTTCGTGGTTTGTCATGTTTCACAAACCATGAACTTTCAAGAACCTGCCCCTGGTTTGCGAACCAGTTTGTTTGGTTCAGGAAAATGTCACCTCCGGGCCAGCAAATCACCACTTCTGGGTCAGCAGAAGGTTACTTCCGGGTCAGCAGAAGGTCTGCAGAAAGCCCATCTCTCCTTGCCTAGGAAACTGATTCATTAGTGCCAAGCTGTCTGCAGTGACAAATTGAAAAATGAACCACCCTAAAGTTCGTGGTGGTTCGTCAGAAATGGGCTCTGACGAACTGCTGGTTCATGAACCATGAACCTCCTTGGTTCGTGACGAACTTTGGTTCATATTTCAGTTCATGCCCATCTCTAGTTTTTAACACTCTTGATAATACAGAGAGGAGTAAGCCTGAAATGGGGCAACACCTCAAACAAGAATAGAGACATTGCCAGAAGAGAAAGAAGGTGACCCACTGAAATTATCAACAAGAAGCAAGGCCCAGTCCTGCAGGAAAATCAGACCTGTGATCTAGACTCGTTACCCTCCAAAGGCTGCATCAGTCACAACGGATGAAGCGGATCAGCCTGCTGGTATCTAAGAAGGCAAGAAAAGCCGTGCTGATGAACTGATATTCATCATGTGGGTGTTTTCAAGAGGCAGGTGCAAAGTCATCTGTGTTATGTCTGGAGCTACAAGTTTCTAAGCCAGAATCATGAGCAGAATGGTAGAACAAGCATCAACCCTCTCCCTACAATCTGCAAGTAGCATTGTTGGTATGTGCCATGCTAATCTTCCTCTGGTTTCTGAGCTGACTCCATGTACTTAGGACAGGCTATTACATCCCTGGATGTCCACAACAAGAAGGACATCTAGGAAATTTTGAGAAGAAGTTGTTGGGAATGCATTCAGAGTGTCAATGAAGAGTCTGAATCAGAGATCAATGCAGTATATCCCAAACATGCAGCCTGCTCTATCCTAACCGTGGCTTGGATACAAAGGCACTGTTCTGTGGGCACAAGAGCTGCTCCTCCCACAGAACCACTTTTCTGTCTGCGTGGGAAGGCAGAGAGATTTTTGATGTGCTCCCTCCTACTGCACACTTCCAATTTGTTGTCACCTGCATGGTTCCTTTGAGTCTGCTGACCTAAAGGAACAAAATTTGGGAGGGACTGAAGGCTTCAGGGAGGGGGTAGGGGGTAGTTGCCTTCTTCTAGTGCTGTTCTAGTGCTTAGGATGCAAGGCCATGTTTGCTTGCAAGTAAATGCTACTTAGTTCAGTGAGACCTATTTCCAAGTTGCCTGTGCATGAGACTGCAGTCCTGACTTGGATGTTAACGCATGTTGGCTCTAAAATAAATCCCAATGAATTTAGTGGGGCTTTATTCCAAACACGTGTGCGTAAGAGTACAACTTTAGTTTTAGAAAAACAACTTAATAAATCCAGGCAACAAAACATTGTCTCTCTCTCATTGAGGAATATTGTTAGCTCTTTTGCCCCTGACCAGCCTGCGATCTGGGGAATTCTTGTTTCGGCCAGCTAAGAAAGGACCAACTAAGTGGCTCTTTGTGCCATAAACCTAGATTCAGAGATTTTCTCTTGCAAGCTATTTTTCACACTTTTTACAGTGTCACAGAGGAGGGTCAGTAGCCATGCCTCTGTCCCTGTCAGCAGCACCCACTTCTGTTCTAAAGTTCTTAGATTTTGAACTAGACTGCTCCCTTCCGCCCAAAGTACTGAACAATTACAAGGAAGGCCCCTGGAAAGGTTTGTTCAAGTGACACCAAAGCAACTGTAACATCGAGCTGTTTTCAATCACTCTGGAAAGGTCTTTGAGCACAACTGGATTTGCAGAACTGTCTGGCAAAGCTGATGAAGTGTGGCAGTGTTGCTAATTTTATCCTCATTGGTGTTATTAAAATAGAAGTGACAGGTAGCAGTTGGTGGCAAAGGCTCCCTCAGGGAAGCCAGCAAGCAAGTTCACCTGTTGTTCAGTTCTTATTATTCCAAGTGTACTAACCTGTTACAGGGAGCTGTTTTTTCTCTCTCTCTACCTGTCATGCACTTGCTGAACAACTCCTTTAATAAGCTACAGCTACAGACAAAATCTGTACTGGATTTTTAGGTTTATTTGAACTGGATTTTTTAGCTGATTTCTATTATTATCACTTAATTGTAAGTTACACTCCTTGTAATCAGATGAAATCTACTCCTATGCCTGTACTACACTAATGTTGCATTATCATCTTCAAAACAGAGCCTAATGAGGTATAAGTACACTGGTTTAGACCTTCCATGCAGGAAGCAACTGCACTATAAATATTCTTGGTCAGTGAAGGAATTCAGCTCAATAATTTAAGGTTAGCAAACAAAGAATTACAGATTCTTTATTTTATAGATCCTGTACTTTTCAGCTATTGTTATTTAGTAATTGCATATTTGTACTTGATTTTAACTGTATTAAATTATGCTTAAGGCCTATGGCCATATAAGCAGAATAAATGATGATGAATGATGATGAATTACAAATTTCTCCTTTAGAGGTTCAGAGTTTGGGTGTCAAGTAAACAATATTTACTGCATCATGGGAGAACTGCTTTTTGATACTGTGCTCCTTCAATTAACTCTTTCTCTCCTGTGTAATGCCCACATAAATCAATGCACAACCTCCTCCTTTCTCAGTAGCCATTGCCTGGGGAATCACCAATCTTGATGAGCATAGGAGGAAACCCTGTGTGATGTCCTTGTTCCAGCTTGCTCAAACTACTACTCATATTTTTCAACACCCATGACAGTACAACTGATGTACTGTCCATTGACTGTCTTGAACAGAGAAAAGACAAAGGCCTTGTAGCATTTAACCATAACTCTCCAAAACATACACATGAATGTGCATGTGATAGCTCCAACCCTAATAGTATAACAGGGATGCAGGTACGTTGGGTGGAGGGGCGGGCTGTGGCTTAGGGGAAGAGCCTTTGCTTTGCCTCCAGAAGGTCCCAGGTTCAATCCCCAACATCACAAGTGAAAGAGAACAGGTAGTAGGTGATGAGAGAGACCTCTGCTTGGACTATGGTCTGATTCAGTATAAGGCAACTTCATGTTGCCTTCAAGTGTGTCTAGGGATATGGATCTATAACACTCTCGTTGTGTTAATTTTTTTAAACACTCCAAACATACATTTGCATACAAACTGCTCAGTAAACTATCAGAAAGCAATGTCCACTTGTGGATTTGCTCACTAGGGAATTCAATGACACCCTGTGCACAGTTACCTGTGACCACAAAGAGAAGCAGCACTGTCTATTCAGGGGTAGACTGGGAAGCCTGCCCAGGGACCCAATGGAAGGGGGAAAGGAGCAACTGAGGGCGTTCTGGCTACCACTCTGAGCAAGCCAGTTGCCCCTGCCTTGTGTGGGATGACTGAGCCACCGCTGCAAGACAGTGAGCTCCCCTTGCCTTTTGAGGGGTGAGAGAGCCAGCACCATGAGTGAGCCAGTTGTCCTGGCCATGTGTGGGGTGGGTGAACCACTGTTGTGAGTGAGCAGTCTGCCCTGGCCCTGTACAGAGTGGAAGAGCCATTGTCATGAGTGAGATGGTTGCCCCTGACCCATGTGTGGTGGGCAAGCAGCTGCCACAAGCAGGCCACATGCCCCAGCCTCATGAGAGGTGGGTGAGCTGCCCTGATGATACTGCACAGAGAGTGTGAGGCATTGCCACAAGCAAGCTGCCCCTGCCCCATGTGGAGTGGATGAGCCACCACTATGAGCAAGCTGGCTGCCCCACCTCTCCATGGGGCCAGTGCATCTGGCTTGTTCACGGCAGCTGCTATGGCCATTGGCTTGCCTTCAAGGGTTGCTTGAAGGAGGCTAGGGCCACCCTAGGGTTGCCAGTAGAGATGGGCACGATCCGCATTACGATCCAAAACCCCCCACGATAATGGCGATTACGCGATCGTGACTCAACGGATCGTGATTGGCTACGGCCAACGATCCAGCGATGGGGAGGGGGGACTGGGTCGGGGCTGGATAGGGGCTGGATCATGCTCGGATTGGGAAGCCAGACACTCAGGCACCAGTAATCTATTCCCGGGGCAACGGAGCCAGGGGAATGCCTGAGCAGTGTTTCCCCTTCTTCTGTTGTCCTGAAAACCCGAATGGAAGCCCATCTTTCCTTGATCAGCAGGGCGTCCTTCCAACCACGGAGCAGCAAAGCAGTCACCAGTTGGGAGAAGACACCCAGGGGAGGGAGGGGGAAGGGGGTGTTCTGTAGCCATGGGCACTCCAATCTCATCCCTGCAAACCCTGATAGGCAGCTCTGACGGCCAAACACAGAAGGCCAAACACAAACACAGATGCCGCCGGCATCACCCACCGTTCTTTTCTCACCAGCGCGCTCCCTTTTGGCCTGGTGGGCAGGCACATGGGGGGTGCCGCTGGCGAGCGGCCAGACCCCCTGCCCCCTGAGGGGAGGCGGCTCATCGCCGTCTCCCCGTGCCTGGTGGCTGCCGCCAACACTCACCTTCCCACATAGCTGGGAATAGCAGCGTGCCCCGCTTTGGCCTCCACGATCCACGATCCATGGATCAGGAATGGGAGATGATCAGTGTGGATCATTTAGTCAGGATCGTCACGGGCACCGATCCATGATCAGCTGGATCGGCAATTTTTTTTGGATCGTGCTCATCTCTAGTTGCCAGCATCGAATGGAGTCTGGAGATCTCCTAGAATTACAGAGGAGTTAGCCATGTTAGTCTACAGCAGCAAAAGAGCGGAGTCCAGTAGCACCTTTAAGACTAACCAACTTTATTATAGCATAAGCTTTTGAGAACCATAGCTCTGTTCATCAGATGCATCACTGTACAGCATCTGACGAAGAGAGTGGTGGCTCTTGAAAGCTTATGCTACAATAAAGTTGGTTAGTCTTAAAGGTGCTACTGGACTCTTTGCTATTTTCCTAGAATTACAATTGCTCTCAAAACAAAAGAAATCAGTTTGCCTAGAGACGTCGGCTGCTTTATAGAAGTGCAGAGCCCTTTCTCATCTCCTCAGGCAGGCCATTCCACAAAATGGCAGCTGCAACAAAAAAATGCTCAGGTACAGGTGACTGCTGATCTTAACCATTTGCATTAAGATTTTGCACCTTCAGTAGACTTTGCTCAGATGAGCATGGCAATCTATCCTTTGCCTAGTTTCTAACAGTAATTGAGCTAGAGTGTTCAGTACCAGTTGATGTTTCTGGGTTGTCCTTGAGGGCAAACCGTAGCTAAGTCTGCATGGGTCACTTTCACCAGTTCAGTTCTGATACTGCAGCATTTTTTTGGTGACCATCTGCATCAGATTTACCACCATGAGTAGTCACTCTGGCCACTATGCAACTTTCCCCTGGCTTTCCTAGGAGTGCTTATACCTCAGCTTTTTAAAACAAAAATCCACTTTGCGACAGGCTGTTTCCCCATGCATATTCTTTATTTCATTTTTGGTTTCCCATACTCTTCCTCCCTCTCCCGCCTCCTACCAGCCTACTACATTGTGATTAGCTACTCTCGTCTAGCCAGCCACTCCCCCTCCTTTCTGACATTTCTTGCTTCTCTCTTCCCTCTTTTTTAAAAAAAAAATTAAAGCGCAGTACAGGATTAATGAATTGCTGGTTTGAAAGCGCAGGGGGAAGTTCCTTTTTCATTTTGCTTTAGCATGGGTGGGAATATTGTAGCAGTGGCTAGTAGAGATGGGCATGAACCGAAATACGAACCAAAGTTTGGCACGAACTGGTCCGGTTCATGATTCATGATCTGGCGGTTCGTCAGAGCTCATTCCTGATGAACCACCACAAACTTTAGGGTGGTTTGTTTGGTTCATTTTTTAGTTTGTCACTGCAGACAGCCAGGCAACGATCAATCAGTTTCCTAGGCAACAGGGGATGGACTTCCTGCAGACCTTCTGCTGACCCTGAAGTGGCCTTCTGCTGACCCGGAAGTGACAATTTGCTGACCTGGATGTGATGTTTTCACTAACCAAATGAACTGGTTTGCGAACCGAGGCAGGTTCGTGAAAGTTCATGGTTCGTTAAATGAGATGAACCACAAACCACACAGCTCATTTTTTTCCCGATTCATGCCCATCTCTAGTGGCTAGATTATCTGGGTATCAAAAACAAAAGATTTTAATAATGAGTTTTAGAGAGGTGCTAATGGACACATACAAACCAATTCCATGCCTTTTGGCTTAATTTTAGGGAAAGTGAGGAGTTATGTCCCCAGTGCAGAAGGGGCTCATGTAGAGTGCATTAAATAGCCTAGTGTTGTCTCTTGAGGTTACTGTTGCATGGATCCATGTGGCTGGATCTTCCTGGACAAGGAAAAGAGTCATTCTTTTGGGCTAAATGATAGAAAGCATTTTTCCACTGAATTGGCTTCCTTCTGTAGCAATAACGCTGGGTCCAGTGTGACCCTTAGACTCTTAACTGAGTCAGCAAGACCCAGCTGAATCCCATCAAATGTGGGAAGCACAATGCCCTCCAAGACTGTTGTTGTTATGGTTATGGCTTATGGTTTTATATGCAAATGTGATTTTTTTTTCCTATGGTGATTTATTTTATAAACCGCCTTGGGAGCAGCATGCTGTCTAAAACTCTTTTAAATAAATAAGAAAACAACTGATGCCAAGCTATGATAAATTACAGTTTGATAAATTAACAACAAATATGTGAAAGGGTTTCAAAATACTTCCCACACATGGAGACAATAAAACATCTGCATGTATTTAGCTGTGAAAAGGTGGACTTGACAAGGAGAGGGTTTTTTCTCTTTTAAAAGTGGGAACAATTGTTTTATTGCCAGAAGTTTTAGGAAAGAACAGTATTTAAAGAAAGAACAGGATTTGAGTCTGGTGGCACCTTAGAGTCCAAAACGATTTTCACAGTTGTAAGCTTTTGAGAATTAGAGCTTCCTTCTTCAGACACCTACAACTTTTAAAAGAAACTTTTTAAAGAAAACTTTTTAAAGAGACCGTGCAATAGGATGCATCAGAAAGGTTGTAGAATGTCCTCTACTGAGGGTTTTAGGACAAAAAATGATTCTGGATTAATCGCAGAACTGGCACTGACTATAATAACACAGTCTGACTCAGTGTGTGGAGTTGAAGGAGATAGTCTTCATGAGTCTCTACATTTTATGACTCTACCTATTCAGTCCTGAACAGAGTTGCCAGCCACCTTTTCAAGCCCATTGATTTCAATAGACTTAGAAGGGTGTAACTCTGTTTAAGATTGCAGTTGAAAGCTTACGTGCATGTACTTGGGAGTAATTATTACCACTGAATTCTGTGGAATTTAGTTCCAAATAGGATAAACAGGTTTGGGCTGTAAATCTATTTGTGACAAATCTCCCCAACCCCCCAAGCTGAGAGGAGAACCACAAAACAGCGTTTATGTTCAGTGAAGATGGTATATAACAGAAAGGGGCATGGATTCGGCATTAATTAGATCCTTGAGATTCCAACATTCCAGCCTGAGAGTCCAACATTCCAAGCTCTTGAACTGTAGTTCCTCCCACCTCTGTGTTCCTGGTTTGGTATCCAGAGTGCTCATTTATTGAAATGAAAGGCAGCACCATCACCAAAATGCCATTGTCATATTTCAGTTTAATGGAAGAAATTAGCTTCTGAAAAGCTATTGATTGCACAGCTTGAAAGCGCAAGCCTCTAATCTTGGTTAAGCTTGCAAATGTTTGATCTTTATGAAATAAAAGGAGAAATCCTTTGTAAAAGACAGCCAAATCTGGGATGATGAAGATCTTGAGGATTTGGCAGGGAGAAGGTTGTCTGGGAAGCTTTTATAGATTCACTAATTATCCAGAAAAGGTTATATAAAAGTACAGATTACTGTTAATTGCCTGTTTCATAGTGGACACTTGCCATCACTGGAGAAATTACTTAGACAGATTTCACACGTGTCTCATAAAGTGCATTGGAGCCAATTTCCAGCTGTTGGTGTGCATGTACAAAAGACAGAAATGAAGCTATAAATGCCCTAGAGACAGAAATGTGCTAGCATTAATAGCCATGCAGGAAAGTGGATTTTACTATCACATTTAAACCTTCCAGTGTAGCCTGTGAACTTCTTTTCTGTCTGAAGCACATTTTTAGTCCTCCACTTACCATTTTTTCCCATAGAGTTGTATGCATTTGAAAATATTTTTCCTTTGGTCACCATTCTCTTGCCTAATTTCTTCTCCTGAAATTTCGTATCAGGTGAAGCCACCTGATGCGTGGCCTTTTCTGTGAGGTGGTAATGTGCATTACCTGAGCGGAAAAGTTCTCAAATGATAATTAAAAGACTTGAAAATTATTTTGGCCCTTACATTTTCCTAAGAAAAAGTGGAGCAGTTATTTGCTTTTTTCGTACCACAGGCATTTGAAAGGGCCAAGAACACCTGTCTATTTCTTGATTGTCATTTTTACAAGCACATACCATCTGGTTGACCAGTATACTATATGATCCAAAAATGCTCCCCAAGTGACATGTGGTAAGGCTGATCTCTCATTTACCAGTTTCCTTTTAGTGATATCTGAAAGTCATACTTCTCTCAAAGGGAAGGGTTGATAATAATCATTTCTTGTTTTCAAGATTTTCTCAGTGCTGTTATTTTTGTGTAAGAGAATATATTATCCTTAAGAGTGTCAAAATTTACACGGCCCCAAACAAGCTAACTTTCTGTCTTTTCCCTTGGGTTGGCTGTGAATGTCCTTCTTCATAACAATTAAAGTTTTGGTTGTTGTGGGTTTTCCGGGCTGTATTGCCGTGGTCTTGGCATGGCACGGCAAGACCACGGCAATACAGCCCGGAAAACCCACAACAACCATCGTTCTCCAGCCGTGAAAGCCTTCGACAATACATCAAGTAAAGTTTTATTTAAACTTCATACTATGAAATATTTTTGAGGCTTTGACAGATTGTGTAAGTCTTCCTGGGTTAAAAGTATGCCATTCAATATGTCATTAAAGGATATTCACTCATCACTATGTGAACAAACTAAGAGAAACACATAATCAAATTCATCTTTTACATTCTGAGTGCAGGATTTCTACATGTCGAGGATGACCCATCAACTAATCAGCCTACATGGGGAAATCGAGTGAGTTGTGTTCCCCTTATAGGAGCAGGTCTGTATCTTGGGAGTGCTGCTGGATCCTAGCCTACGGTTTGAGGCTCAAGTCTCCTTCATGGCATGTAGCACTTTGGGAACGATGTTCCGGATACGGCTGTTCCTCAGAAGGTGTGATTTGGTTGCCGCGATCTACACTCTGATCACATCCAGGTTAGACCAGTGAAATGTGCTCTACATGGGGCACTCTTTGAAAACTGTTAGGAAATGTCAAACAGCCAGCTTATTGTCAAACTGTATGCAGGAATCATATCACCCTTATGCTGAAAGACTTGACAATGGTTGCCCATCTCTTCCCGGGCACAATTTAGTGTTATGGTTCTTACCTTTAAGGCCTGGACAGCTCGGAGCTGGGGCACTTGAAGGACCACCTCCTCCTATCTTGTTCAGATCACCAGTTACGATTCCCTCATCAAGCTTTACTCTCCGTGCCCCTGCCAGCAGAGGTAGGGTGAGTGGTGACTGGAGACTGGCCTTTTTCAGTGGTAGTGCCTTGCTTAGAATGTGAAGCCCTTTGATGTTTATCTGGTGTACAGGGCCTGCGTCAGTGCATGGCGAGGTGGGGCAGTTGCTAGGGCCCGTGGCTTCTGGTGGGGACCACTGCTGCTGCTGACTCCCGGTCCCTACTCACACATCTCCTCTGATGCTGCCCTCATACCCTTCCACTGCCTGCTTCTGAGTGCCTTGTGCCCTCTGCTTCCAGCTACATGTACGGCCTTGTGCTTCTGGAGAAGGGTATGTGCACCCACCACCATCAGGGAAATCACCCACCACCACCATCAGATCTACAGTATCATCTATTCCTTCATCCAAGTCATTTATAAAGATGTTGAACAACACAGGGCCCAGGCAGATTCCTGAGGCTCTCCACTTGTCATTCCTCACCAAGAGGTCGAGGAACCATTTATAAGCACTCTTTGGGTGTGATCTGACAACCAATTAAAATCCACCTAACAGTAGCAGGGAATTAGAACATCCTGGACTGCATAATGGCCAGAAACTCCAGCACCCTGTTTTTTGCCATTGAAAGGTATTGTCTGTGGAAAGCACAACTGATGAGAAAATAAAGCTAGGCATATGGCAGTTGACCCCTGAGTTCAGGATGGTGATGGGAGTCGCAGTGCCTAAAATTAAGGGAATTGAAAGATGCTGGCTCTGAAGAAGCCCCTTCCATGCTCTTTGCAATGGAAACTAAGCTAAGGAAAAACTTGACTCTCTGACAAAACAGAGGGGGTTTAACAGCTTTCCTGACCCATCCGAGCCTTTGTGATATAGTGGTTAGGCTGTTTGATTAGGGTGCAGGTGATCCAGGTTTGAATCTCCTCAGCCATGGCAGGTTGCTGGTTGATTTTTGGCTAGTTATATCCTTTTAGCCAGACCTACCTCACAGGGTTTTTGTGAGGATGAAATGGAGAAGAGGAGAACAAAGTAAGCTTGTTTAGGAGTGCCTGTTGGGGAGAAAGGCAGAGAATGACATTTGTTAGTAATCGAATTTGGCCTGCAGCTTGCCAACAAAAGATTATTACTCTTGCTGTCGCTTCATCCAGTATTACTGCAACACTTTTGGCTACAGGCAAAGCTGCTAATTCATTATTCAAACTGCCATTAAATATGGTGCATACAGGGAACTCTGGGGTTGGCAAGTGCAGTGGGGGGAAGCCTCTAGTAAATATATAAAACCATAGATGCTGCTCTGAGTTCTTTGGAAGAAGGGTGGAATAAAAATATACTGGCAGGCAGGCAGGCAGACACAGACAAGTAAAGCAACTTGCCCAGTTAATTAATTCTCCACATTTTGTCTTATTGATCTGCACCTTGATAGCTATCTATTTTTATTTACTTTATTTAATTTGTAGTCTGCTCTCCCCGCACATGGGCTCGGAGTGGATTAACACCATATCAATATATATATAATAAAACAATTCAAACTCTGGTAGCAATCATACAAATACAGCGATTAAAACATGTTAAGACAGTCCACATTGTACCCTACATCTAACATCCTTAAAATTCATGGGGCAGGGTGACTGAGATTTAATAGATATGGGTTGGGGCACATATTCCCCTCCCCCCCCCCCACTAAGAGGGACTGGTTGGGTTGATTGATTGATTAGATTTTTAGCCTGCCCTCCCCACAAGCAGGCTCAGGGCAGGTTACAATAATAAATAAATTACAATAGATAAAACAAATAAAATACATCTCAGTACAAACATAAATTTCAGCATTCCAGATGGGGCACCCTTCCCCTTCCCCTGCCCACCATACACAAGGGAAGAAAAGGGTGGAGGTGTGGGTTGGTGAAACTAACTCCTCAAGCATGGGGGCAGATTAGGGATGCCAGACCCTCGGCGGGGGTGGGGGATACCCTGCCCCCAGCCCCCCACCAAGCCCCCACTTACCTGGCCAGCAGGGGGGGGTGCGCACCTTCCGTGCATGCTCCCCTGCAGTGCTGCACATTCCCACATGCAGCAGCCACCAGGATCAGGCCCGTTTTGGCCCGGATTGTGGCTGCTGTAGAACGCAGGAGTGCTCCTGCACTCCACAGCGGCTCAAAACTGGCCCTATCTGCGCCAAAATGGGCCCGTTTCAGGTGCTGCGGAGTGCAGGAGTGCTCCTGCGCTTTGCAGCACCTCAAAACGGACCTGATCTGTGGGCTGCTGTGGCAGGCAGGAGCGTTCCTGCACTCCACAGCGGCCCCCAACCCAAGCCCCTGTGGAGCATGGGCGTGCTTCCAGGGAAGTGGACGTGCTCCCGGAAGTGATGTCATCACACATGCGGGAGCATGCATGCTCCCCCCCAGCTCAAAGGTAAGAGCCAGACCCCAATCCCCCCCTGGGAGATTGAGGGGGCCTGGCAACCCTAGGGCGGATGGACCATATGCTCCCCCACACTGGCAAATTAGCAGGGAGGCTAATTTGATGGATCTAGTGCTGGCTTCAACCATAAGCCTGGCAGAACATCTCTGTCTTACAGGCCCGCCAAAAAGCTACAAGATCTTGGCAAGCCCAAGTGTCTTCTGACAGAGAGTTCCACCTGGTTAGGGCCACGACAAAAAACGCCCTGGCTGAGGCCAGCCGAGCCTCCCTGGGACCACCAGTAGGTGTTTACCTGCAGATCTAAGAGCCCTCCAAGGTACATATGGAGAGAGGTGTGTAGTATGCTGGTCCCAATCCATTTACAGCTTTATAGGTCAGAACCAGAACCTGGAACCTGATCTGGAACTCCATGGGAAGCCAATGCAGCTGCTGCAGAGTTGGAGTCACATGTGCCCTGAATGAAATTCCTCAGGACACATTGGACCCGCTGCAGTTTCCGGGTCAGACCCAAGGGAAGTCCTGCGTAGAGCGGGTTACAGTAATCTAATCTGGAGGTGACCATTGCATGCATCACTGTCATTAGGTCATGGGTTGAGAGATAGGGGGCAAGCTGCCTGGCCTGCCAGAGATGGAAAAAGGCAGATCTGGCAGCTGCCTTGACCTGGGCCTCCATTGACAAGGAGGAGTCCAGCGTCACACCAAGGCTCCTGACTGATGGAATGGGCACAAGTGGTGCCCCCTCAAAGGCCGGGAGTTGAATCCCCATATCTGCCCCCCCCCCATGGCCCAAGTACAGGATCTCTGTCTTCGTGGGTTTCAACTTCAGCCTGTTGCAGGTGAGTGCTGAGTGGGGGAGGTGAGCGGGGAGGGGGCACGGCAACAAAAACACACGGACACAGTGCTGGAGGTAAAGAAGGCCACAACTTTATTGAGATTACAGCTCAAGGAGCAAAGGCGCGCACAGGGCACAGAGTACAGGATCTCTGTCTTCGTGGGTTTCAACTTCAGCCTGTTCTGCTTCACCCATCCAGACACGCCCCCCAAGGCTCTAATTAGGGCCTCGGGAGCAGAGCCATGATTCGGGATGATCTGCCTACCTCAATCCACATAAGCCTGGCTATAACATGATACTTTTCTACATGGATGTCATTTCTGTGTAGAAAGAGCATGTGAATGCTTTATGTTTACCATGATTATGGGCAAACCTAGACATTACAAGAGACACGAAGCTGCTGCCTCATATTATCTTTTTGCCCGTTTTTCATTGTTATATGTAGTATTGCTCGATGTGTGACCTCATTTTGTGTTGTGCATTCTCTTGCATCCACTTCACATCGCTGGCAGGTGGACCAATGTTATCACTTTATGTATTGCATTGTGAAGTACATATTATGAGGGAGAGAGAGAGCACAGAGAGACACAGAGCAGCATGAGGTCAGCATGATTTAAATTCTTAATTCTGCCCTATAAATGCATATCATCTATGGCTGCTTGCAGGTTCATGCAAACAGAAAATGAAGTTAATCATAGCAAAACATGCAAATTAATTTAATACATATGTGCCCGTACCTAGTACGCTTGATTTACTCCACTGACATAAATTGGGAGCATTTAGCTATTTCCATATTTGTATGGTATTAGTGAAGCTTCCCCACAGGAATGTTGGTTGCTGCCAGCTGCATCTCTTGATTTCATTTTCCCAAGCTTCTTGTGCCCTGCAGCCAAAAGAACACAAAATCCTGCCATTTCCATCCACGCTGAAGAAAACGTTGCCAGCAAAATCAGCAGGAGCATAGAAATTGGTGTGAAAATGTGGTTGGAACACGGAACTCTGTGAAGAATGTAATATCCACCTTCATTTACTTTTTCAGAAAAAGACTGTACTTCTGCCTATGATCTTTAGCAGATTTGGGGAAATCAATTTTTTAAAAAATCACAAATCTTCCCCCCACCCTGGAATTCATGACAAAATAACTCTTGAGGTAGTATTGGGGCTATGTAGTTTATCTGTGATTATCTTCCATATATGGTAACTGTATCTTTAACGTAGTAAAATAGTGTGTACATTTCATGTGTATCATCACATCCAACAATCACATGTATGCATACATGCTGTGCATATGCGCACTGGGAAACCATGACTGGCCACCGCTTCCGGAAACATGCTGACATACAAACATCCCATGAGCATGCTTGTGAGGAGAGTGGACTATAAATTCAATAAATAAATAAAAATAAATCTGTACAGGGTAAGTTTGATGAAAGCAGGGCTTTTTTCAGCTGGAACGTGGTGGAATGGAGTTCCGGAACCTCTTGAAAATGGTCACATGGCTGGTGGCCCCGCCCCCTGATCTCCAGACGGAGGGGAGTTTAGATTGCCCTCCGCACTGTGGAGTGCGGAGGGCAATCTGAACTCCCCTCTGTCTGGAGATCAGGGGGTGGGGCCACCAGCCATGTGACCATTTTCTCCAAGGGCAACCCACTGAGTTCCACCACCTCTTTTCCCAGAAAAAAGCCCTGGATTAAAGAATGTGATGGTTTGTGAATATGGCATATACAGTTTTACTGTGCACATGTGGTAACGGATTCATATATGAAATACACCTTGGTTACTTTAATCAAATGTGTGTACAACAGCTGCCCTCAGTTGCTTCAGCTTCACAGAAAGATGAATTCTGAGTTCCTAAGATGATCTCATCATATGATACTAACAGTTAATCACAATTTTGTATTTAAAAAGACTTTGTTTTTGGTACATTTTAGCCACCTAGTTTGGCAAAAGCTATTATCTCATCTATGAAGTCTTCAGAAAAAAAATGGATGGATGCTCTGGCCTATTCAAGTTAGTTCAGTTTAATTCATACACATTTTTCTTTGAATATAATTGCTCCATATTAGAGACAGCTGCTTATGCCCTTGACCACAGACGGAAGTGACTAAGTTTCCCTCAACCTCTGCTACCAGTCAAAAGTATTTAGCAGCCATGTGTTCAGAGAAGGGAGAGATGTGGCCTAAAGCTTTTGTGTGGCACTGCGGGCTTTGGTTAATAATAGTCTTAATATCATCCTTTATTGAATCACCTAAATCCAGTGGTCAACATTGACCTAGTTGTCTAATGAACATGTTTTAGACCAGACTGGTGAAGGTCATAGGAAAAAAAGGAAGAAAAAGAAAAAAACACAGTAGATGTTATTAAATGCATGCTCAAATTTCTGTTCATGTTGTAGGCTGAAAGCGAAGAGGGTGTAAGGAAGGGAAGCTTAGGTTCTTTGCTAATTTACCAATTATTGCAGTTAATCAAAAGACTGGATAAGTAGGAAGCTTATATATTTACTGTTTTCAGTTTCCTCAGTTTTCCCCCTTTAAATACTTTTACTGAATTTAAATTAAACAGTCATACAACAGTTCCCATGGGAAACAGTCATCCCTATTAAAATGGGGGAGGGGGGAACTCAGGTGGTGCAATTTTATTACGCATCCCAGAGCATGAAGATTAGGGCAAGAATCCACAAGGTTCTTCTATGTCACTTGGAGATGATTCACACCTACGTTACATATTCCTGCAGCAGGCGGTGCTTAGGGTTACCACGAATTTTGCATTGAATGTGATTGACATTTGAACGTAACTTGTTCAAAGGGTTGCCAACCTCCAGGTGGGGCTTGGCATCCCCTGGAATTGAAACTGATCTTCAGACAACATAGATCAGTTCTCCTGATGAAAATGGCTGCTTTGGAGGGTGGACTCTTTGGCATTATAGCCTGCTGAGCTCGCCCTGCTCCCCAGCACCTGCCCCCAGGCTCCACTCCAACCCTACTTGTTTGACTGTGTTGATCCTATGTGAACCAATTACTGGATCTTTTTGGATTAGCACTGAATGACACAGGTTTGCATTGATTATTTCCCAAACTCTGCATGTGCAAAAACATTGCTGATCCAAACAGATCTGCCACCATTAACATCACTAAGGAGTACTTAGACAAGCACCAAATGCTAGATTGTTTAAAAGCAGAGTGGCTACTTATGGCTTATTTATATGACTTGTAACTAGTTTAACAGTCTATTTCAACAATTGCCTGATGAGTTGAACAGTATTACAGCAAAGGGGGAAGAAGTAGAACTGGGTTATATGAGAATGCACATGTGTGAAAAGCAGATGTGCTGTTCTGCGCTGTTAGGAAGGAATATGGTGAACAGTCTGTCGAAAAATTGGCTCCTGTTTGTGATTGGGAACATGATGGGAATCAAAGCAGTGTCTGTTCAAGAATCTCTGTTGGGGCTAGTGCAATTCTTATGATGCAGCGGAATATGGCAATTGACATGAGATGTAATGGTGATAGCAGAGGTAAGTTACCATGCAGTAGCTTGTTCAAGTGGTCCATGTGCAATCACTAGTATGTGCACAACAAGCTTATTGTGGCACTGATGAAATATGAAATTTGCTATCATGGCATTCATACATGCCTACATGCAGGGCTTTTTTTCAGCAGGAACGTGGTGGAACGGAGTTCCAGAACCTCTTGAAAATGGTCACATGGCTGGTGGCCCGCCCCCTGATCTCCAGACAGAGGGGAGCTTAGATGGCCCTCCACGCGGTGCGGAGGGCAATCTGAACTCCCCTCTGTCTGGAGATCAGGGGTGGGGCCACCAGCCATGTGACCATTTTCTCTGAGGGCAACCCACTGAGTTCCACCACCTCTTTTCCCAGAAAAAAGCCCTGCCTACATGACAACACTTTTGCTGAGTGACCCAGGCATAGCTTTCTAAGATGCTGCTGTTGTGACATTTGTGTGTAATTTCCAGATTCCCAGTGGATGTTTCATTTCTCTTAATGGGGGCCCAAACAGATGTGAAAGAGGCAGCCCATGTGTTTAAACATGGAACTATCCAAATCACATAGAAAGAGGTGGGAGGGTAGGGTTCTGATTTGGACACCAAAAAGGAGGCTGTGTCGAAAGGTTGTTGAATCCTCACAACACCAACAATTTACATCCCTTCTGCTCCTCTCCATAAGCACTTCCCATAAGAAATAAGAAGAGCCCAATCAAAGCAACAGTCCAACTTCTCCAATATCTGGTTTCTCAGATTAACTGGCCAGATGCTTCAGAAGGCCCAAAGAAAGAAAATGGCGGTCGAAGCTTGAAGAAAAAAAACCCCCTTCAGATTCATAAACTGCAGGCAAGTAAGCAACAGGCAGAATTCTTCCTCCATTCATTGTTTCAACATTAGAAGCACATTCTAACATCCTGCCTTCTCTTTCCTTGTGCAGTTCTGTGTTTCAGCACCAGAGAACTGCCACCGGTATATCTCATTTGTTCCTTGGAGAGAATTTAGATTTATGTAAAGGGACATGGAGTTGCAAATGAAAGTAATGTGCCCAGACAACAAAGGAAACATTTAGACAAAACCAGGGTTATCAACAGTGCTGTAACCTCTGCAGCTTCTTCATACTTGCCAGCAAGAAGAAATGTCAAGAAGGCTCTAAGCTCAGATATGGTGACTTTCTCAATAGTAGGTCCTCAAAGCCTTCCAAACTATCTAAGGATTAACTTCTTGGAGGATTTAAAAGTGCTTAAAACATAATGTTTTTTTCTGTATGGAGTAGAGTTTTCTCTGTTGCCCCAGAGGGTTGTACCAGACCCAATCAGATAAAATTAAATCAGAAGAGTTTTTGGCTAAATATGAGAAGAACTTCCTGACAGAGTGGTTCCTCAATGGAACAGGCTTCCTTGGGAGGTGGTGGGCTCTCGTTCTTTGGAAGTTTTTAAGAAGAGGCTATAATAACAACAGTGTGCTTAGATAACCACTCTTCTAGACAGATTAGTTCCCAATTCAGAGTGGTGAATGAAGTTTATTATTATTCCCACAATACAACTGGGGAGCTGGGGCTGAGAGGAGTGGCTTACCCAAGGCTACCTACTGAGCTCATAGCAGTTGTGGGAGTTGAACTAGCAGAGTGCTGACTTGCAACTCAACCACTTATCCACTATGCTGCAGCAGCTAAATGGCCATCTGACAGCCATGATGATTCTATTACTCAATATTAATTTAGGCAGATCAGGAGAGGGAGAGCACGAAGGGATAAGCCAGTGCTAGGCTCTCGTGAGGTGACTCTTTCTTATATGCCTAGGGTAACGCTGATTGCCACTTTGGGGTCAGGAAGGGATTTTCCTTTAGGCCAGATTGGTCTTCCAATGGGCATAGAGCAGTGGTCACTTGGGAAATGGGGGGAGAAAGGTAGCTGTGAATTTCCTGCTTGTGCAAGGGATTAAACTAGGTGACTCTTGGTCATCCTTCCAGCCCTATGTTTCTGTGTATTTCTGGTTCAGTGAGGAAAAATATGCTGGACAGAGTATTTATTAGGGGTGTGTGCAAAACAAAACAAGACAGAAATACACCTGGAAATCATTGTTTTGTTTCACTAAAGCATTTTCCAGAATGGTGAACCAAATCCAGGAAACCAAGTTATAATGGCACCCTCCCATCGAAAAGCTTGTGTGTTTTGGTTTGATTTTTACCATACAGTGGCAGTAGAAAGTAAGCTGGCAGCATCTTGTTTCCTTAATTTCATTCTACAAGTTGGATCCCAAGGGGAGAGAGCCCTTACATAACTCTGTTGGAGGGAAGGGGAAATAAGTGCATAAGTACATAGTTGGTTTTTTTGCAGTGCTACCCAAGCACTGGTCTGTCTCCCCCAACCCCATCAGGGCACTTGGACAGTTGGTCACTCTTCAGGTTTCCAAACTACTGCAAGCCCTCTCCCAATCCAGTATCTGCCAAGGCACCTCCCTGGGAGTAAGCACTATTGAATAACATGGGACTTACATCAAATAGACCTGTTTAGGATTGCTACCATAGTCTTTCGGGGCTCTCTCTCTCTCTTTTTTTAGTCAAATGGCAAACATGTTCCTACTCTGCCCCTTCAAAAACAATCCTGGCTGCTTCTCCAGCAAAAGGAAAAGTTACAGGGAAAATATATGTCTATTTGAGTGAGGGAATTCAGACATTCTGTCTGCTGCCTGCACCTGGGCAATGAAGACTGGTGACAATTAATGCACAAATGCCCTGTTTTGCAGCAGAATGCTGAGGGTCAAAAGGGAATATTTGGATTTGCCACTCATCATTGGGACAAAACTACAAAGCACAAGGAAACAAAGCAGTGTTGGGCGGCAGCAGAATGTAATGGTAATAATTTATTGGCACTATAGAAAAAGGCAAAAAGTGAACATGAAGCAGGATTGTTTCTAATGTTGCTGCACTGCACTGGTTGGAGTGTTCTCCTGTTTGGGAACTGTCCCACCACTGCCCCGTTACCAGCCAGTTCCCCACTATAGCATGCACCCACTGATATTTGTCTTCTTCATTGTTGTCTGTATGAGTTATTGTGCTTGAGGAAAAACTTTGTGGATTGATAGTTTAGACTCGAAGGGTCTACGTGGTCTTGGTTAAGCATGAAAATAGCTACCCCTGAGCCTCGTTTCCCCAGTGCCTCTTGAAAAGGACAGTGTGCACGTGCACTGCCACCTAGCACTCACCTTGATATCTTCCTCAAGCATTCTTCAGAGTCTGTAAATATTGAACCCCATTGTTGTACATGCTCAGATTCAGTGTTTGGATGGTTTAGAGGAAGGACTGTGTTCTGAGCAATTTTAATATACTGCCCTTCAAGGCAACTTAACACCCACTCAGAGTGGTTTACAAATCATGTTATTATTATCCCCACAACAATCACCCTGTGAAGTGGGTGGGGCTGAGAGAGCTCTGGAAGAGCTGTGACTGACCCAAGGTCACCCAGGTGGCTTCAAGTGGAGGAGTGGGGAATCAAACCCCGGTTCTCCAGATTAGAGTCCAACCATTCTTAACCACTGCACCAAACTAGGTCTCTGTTAACTGGCTCTCTGTTTAGTGCTATTAACTTCAAAAACAGCTGCCCCCAAAGAGCCTGGAAGCCTTCATTGCAAAGAACAGGTACAAAACTCATGATAACTAAAAACCCCAAACCAGCAATGTTCCACCCAGAAAAAAAAAGTAGCGGTGGATAGTTCATTTGGAATCACCAGATTCGAAACTGAGTGCAAATTCAGCACTTACCCCTAGTATCTATGACCATTACCCACAGGTTATTTTTAAACTATAATACATATCTGATATTATTCTGATTGAAATATGAGGAAGCAGTGATTGGGTAGGTTCATAAGGGAGTAGATGGTCTTTCAAGTATGTTGGTCCCAAGCTACAAAGGGCTTTGAGTGGCAGATTGAATTGTGCCTAGAAACAAACTGGGAGCCAGTATAGATGGGGCAAGATTAGAGTGATATGATCCCTACAGCTCACTCCAGTCCCTACAACCTTGACTGCAGCATTCTGTACCGACTGAAGTTTCCAAATACTTCTCAAGGGCTGCCTCACATACAGTGCATTGCAGTAATCTAATCTAGATGTAACCAGGGCATGCGCCACAGTGGCCAGATCTTTTCTGTTCAGGAAAGGCCACAGCTGGTTAACCAGACAAAACTGGTAAAAGGCACTCCTGGCCACAATTACCACCTGTTTATGCAGCAATAGGCCTGGGTCCAAGAGCACCCCCAAACTACAGACCTATTCCTTCAAGGAGAGTGCAACACCATACCGAATGGGTGACAACTTAAATCCTGTGCCAGACCTTCAGTTCACCAGTAGTACTTCCATCTTGTCAGGATTAAGTTTTAATTTTTTAGCCCACATTCACTCCACATACAGAAACTGACTTGGCAGAGACTTGAGGTGGTAGAATGGGCTGTACCACTTCAGGATTCAGGTAAAAGATCTTATGTTGGAATTCTCCCCTATGTTAAGAACTCCCTACAAATACAAAAAATCACAGCAAGCAAAAAGGTATACTGGGGAGAATCTTTCTCCCTGCTGTGCTAGGTTTCCATTTTCAATGTTTTTTTAATGCAAAGGAACAGTCAAAGCAGGTAACTACCACCCGCAGCCCAAAATGATGTAGTCCATTGTCACCTCTTCTATGTGTGTGAACAAGACCTCACAAGTGTTTTCCTCCCTTCAGCAGAAGGGAGACAAGAGAACCCCAAGCAGTTTTTACTGGGAATTTGCCTGTGGTGGTTGTCTTCATTCATTCATGAGATGGAACCCTCCCTCTGCTTCTTTGAATAGCTGTGCAGTAGGTAGAGAAGCTTAGCACATTCTGCTTCAAGCACCACTGCATTATCAATATACCACCCTTGATTTTTTCCCATTGTCATGCATCTATTTAAGCCCTTGGTCTTGAAGTCAAGAGTTGCCAAGAACAGCAGAACCGTTTCTAAAATGTTTGCAGAGATAAATTTCCTCAGCGCGATTCCTAGAACTGAGGGGAAATTGCTGCTCTGCCTGAACAGGGTTTCATGCATAGGGCCAAACTCAATGTGATAAGGGACTTCAAATGTGTCCACCCTTTCATGTTGAAAAGTGGTAGGTGAGGCTCTTTTTTAAAAAGCCAAAATGAAGCACAGAGGCCTTGCCTTATGACACTCTGTAGAGAGCCTTACATTACAACTTTCTCTAGCTGTCAGTGTTTTTCTTCTGGCCCACTTCCCTGGTACCAGAAATGAGCTGTGCTGGAAGAAAAGTGTCATAAAAGATGGTGAACAGCAATATCTAGCTCTGTTCATCCACACATGCTATTTTTGTTTTTAAAAAACCCAAACAATTACGAACAGGTAGACTTGTGGAGTGCCTCATAGGCTGTTTCCACATGCTGTTAAAGAGACGGTCTACTTACTGAATGCTGGCGTTTTTTTTCACAGATTCTAGATGCCTCCGATTTCAAAGTGGAAGCAGGCAGTTTGTCTTGCGTCTAATCAGTGTCTTTTCTGAGACCAGGATTTCCCACTCTTTTCTGTGCCGGGTCAAGGACTCTGATCAGACGCAAGACAAACTGCCTGCTTCCGCTTTGAAATCGGAGGCATCTGGAATCTGTGGAAAAAAACACCATCCTTCAGTAAGTAGACCGTCTCTTTAACAGCATGTGGAAACGGCCATATTGTACAGTTTAGCCCTCTATAGGCTGTTGCTGATAATAGAGTTTGAGGGCCAAACTACAAGTGACAAATGACACAGGTTGGACACTTGTCCGCTTCCCTCAAGTTTTGATGGGAAATGTAGGCAGCTTGGCGGAATGTTGGACAAGTGACAGTTGAAAAGTCCATTGGACAGCAGTCAGAGAGCCAAGCTGCAAGACCAGGATGCCTACATTTCCCATCAAAACTTGAGGGAAGCTGACAAATGTCCAACCTGTGTCATTTGTCACTTGTAGCTTGGCCCTCAGTCCCTTCAGAGCTGAAGTCCTCTCTCCTAGGAATAGAAGCAGTTCAGTTCATCTGCCTGCACTGCACTTGTCAGCCTGCTACTTCCACAGGCAAATATCCTGCCCACCCTTTCTTTTTACAGGTGTCTAGGGAAGGCTCTGCCACCCACATACCAGCACTAAGAAACAAACACACACTCACATACACATACTGAACAACCTTAACCTGCTCAGCAGGAAAGACAATCCCCTTTCATCTTGTTGTAATTTGCCCTCCTGCTTTTTGGCTTCAGGGTTGGGTAGGGCTAAAGCGGATTTAATATGTGCACTGCCTGCTGACAGTAATGAAGCGATGACGAGAGATATGAGGAATCGACATCTGACGAGTGGTGACAGATCTGGTTTCAGGTGAGGTGGGGGGAGGAGAGAGAGATGACGTATTTCCAAGCAGGAGCTGCATTGGATCAAAAGGCAGACTCAAGGCTCTGGGAGAAGAAAAAGCCTACCTTTCTCACCATTAGGACCACATTTCTCAGGCACAGAAGTGCTAATTTATTTCCCTAAATAAAGTAAGAGGCTTCTGGGGGATTTCTGTCAAGTCTGCTCTTGTGGGACAGCACCCTGGCTAAATGGAAAGCATGACCAAGAGAATATATAGATATAGTGTGGGGGATGTGTGATGGGACCTGGTTTCAAACTCGGTAAAGTAGAGCCCACACCAAGATGCCCTTGTTTCAGTCCACATGCCACTGGTCTTGAGAAACAGCTGTTTTTTTTGGTTCTGCACAGAAGGCCAGGTCAGATATGATAGGAACAGTCTCAAGTATTTAATCATATGTGTGTCCCATTCAAATATGCTGCATGTGCATGTATGGCATCTACTTAAGGGTGCCATTCCCTTGCCCGGGGTGGGGGATCCCCTGCTACCCCTTCCCCCCCGCCCGCACTTACCTGGCCGGTGGTGTGGCATGCCCCCAGGCAGTGCAGTGTGTCCCTAGGCAGTGCTTTGTGCTCCCACACCCACTGCAGCCTGATTCGGGCAGAATCATGCCCTGCAGGGGGCCTGATTCAGGCTGAATCGCACTGCACAGAGGGCTGATTTGGCCCCCTGGTGAGCACAGGAGTGCTCCCAGACCACCCTTTGACCTGCACGATGATGTTGCTTCCTGGAAGTGATATCATTGCACAAGCCTGGGAGCATGCACTGCATGCACGCATGAACAGGAACACAAGAACGCAGCAAGGGGAGTGCCAGGCTCCTGATCTCACGCTGGGGGAGTCGTGGGACCTGGCAACCCTAAATCTTCTGTTAACACGAAAAGCAGTTAAAACTTTTCCTCCCCCATCTTATCTTGTGGCTACCTTTTCCACCATGCTTCAAGCAATAGGCTGGGAAGCCATGCAGAAGTACCATGGGTGGACTGGGGCAGGACTAACACCTGGAACTGGGAGGGCCCAGTTTAAATCCCCACTTTGACATGCAGGTTTTCTGGATGGCCTTCGGTCAGTCACAAACTTTCAGCTTAACCTACCTCACAGGGCTGTGATGAGGATAAAATGGAGGAGACAATGATATAAAGTGCTTTGGGTCCCCATTGAGGAGAGACTCGAGGTATAAATGAAGTAAATAAGTAAATAATTTTTTTGCCAATGCTCACCATCTGTGTGGATTATGTCTGACCCATGGTCATCATAGGCATATCACATGCCTTAACTATATTAAGTGTATGCACTCTTTTGCATGCACAGAGTTGGTGCCACTCATCAGTTGGTGGCATTCATTATGCTGTTGCATGCTCTGAAACTGCAGGATCCAGACATCAGTGCAAGAATACATAAATATTTTGCAACCCATACAAATATTCTTAATCAGCAGGAAAAATGGGCAAGGCGGAATGTAGGACAAGGCATGCAGTTTCCTCTGCAGACTAAACAGAGGGGTGATTGAGCGTTCCTAACTGGAAGCAGTGTGAATAACCCACAAGGGTAGAGCATACAGGCAAAGAATGTCCTTCTCTTGCTAGTCCTCATGAGAGCCAGTGTTGTGATTAGTGTTGGACTAGGATCTGAGAGATTTAGGATCTAATCCCTATTCTGCCATGGAAGCTTGCTGGGTGACCTTGGGTCAGTCACATACTCTCAGCCAACCTACTTCAAAAGGTAGTTGTGAGGATCAGGGCTTTTTTCAGCTGGAATGTGGTGGAACGGAGTTCCGGCACCTCTTGAAAATAGTCACATGGCTGGTGCCCCCGCCCCCTGATCTCCAGACTGAGATCTAAACTCCCCTCTGTCTGGAGATCAGGGGGCGGGGCCACCGGCCATGTGACCATTTTCGTTGAGGGTGATTTAAACTCTAAAAAACTCCCCCCTTGTTCCAGCTGACCCAAAGTGACATCATTGTGCGGTCCTGAGTTCCACCACTGAGTTCCACCACCTCTTTTCCCAGAAAAAAAGCCCTGGTGAGGATTATATGGAAGAAGGAAATTATGTAAGCGGATTTGGATTCCAATAAGTAAGGTAAAACAAATTAATTAAAATCTAAAAAAGACAAAAGAAGAGCAATGGATGTGTGCCCTTTCTATTATCCCACAGATTTGACCAAATTCTCTTCTTTCTTCAAAATAGTGAAACAATCTGCATGGATGTGGTGATCCTTAATCTCTTAATATTCCATGTTTTGTACTTGATATTTACAGTGCTTGTGTCTATTCTTTACCAATCCAGATCATTAATAATAATAATAATAATAATAATAATAATAATAATAATAATAATAATAATAATAATAATAATTTTATATACCGCCCTTCAGGACAACTTAATGCCCACTCAGAGTGGTTTACAAAGTCTGTTATTATCCCCACAACAAAACACCCTGTGAGGTGGGTGGACACCCTGTGTTAGCCTGTATACCTGACACAGAAGTCACTTTTGGCAATTACTAAATTTCACCAGTAGTCTGATCTCACTAGCTTGATTTAGTTTCCCCCATCTGTATGGCAGAAAGATGTTTTCAGTGTAATTCCTTACATGTTTGTTTGCTGTTACCTTGGCAGTCAGCGATGTGGTTAATTGATTCCCTTTCTTGCAGCTGGACTGTGATGTGCGGCATGGTTCCCATTGAGACTTTGAGAGAACACAAATTCCTTTTGCCATTTACGTCTCAATTCAAATGTGGAATTTGCCATTGGATCGCTTTGCCTTCTCCTCCTGCCCTTTTGCACAACCTGGCAGGAATGTGTATCGTCTGACAGGATGTGTACACACACTCTCTGGAAAAAAAACACAGAGAAAGCTTGTTTTACGTGAAAGTCTCAAAAACTCTAAAGCTTTCCTTCCTGAAGGTCCACAGCCTCCCCCAAACCGCCCCTCACATAGGGCTGGCAAATTGATGGTGAGGTGAATAACTTCTTTGACACCAAGAACTAGACCGAAACTATGTCAACGGAGACAGAGATGGAGGGGGTGGTGGCTTTTCCTGTTTATCCTGTTTAAGCTACGATCTGAAAGGTCACCATGTAGAGAAGACAATTTTATCAAGGGAAGAAAAGAAAGGAAAACAGAAACCAAGGAGGCAGGAGAGGAAGGGGCAGGGGGAGAAAGGATTTTGATAAATGTCTCAATTATGAAAAATTTCATAAAAAGCATCTCTGATGGATATACTGGTTACATGTCTAGGAAGGGAGTGACTTGGTTGTTCACCAAAAAGGTGGGATCTGAAAGATAAAAAAAACAAATCTACTGCCCTAGCCATGGAGTGCATTGTCCAAAATCATTGCACAAAATATTAACACCTTTGATTTTACAAGGGTACCTATTTTATATAAGTATATAATAAAATATAATATTTGAATTTTAAAACTATAATATTTAAATATAAAAATTATATTTTACATATGCTTTTATATAACTCAGATAAGAGGTATTTACTGGAAGGGCAAAATTTTGTGTGTGTGTGTGTGTGGTTGCTCACAACTATCCACCACCATAGTATCATCTTTTAAAAAGTCCAGAGGAAAGTTTCTTCCAAAAAGTTTTCAATGGTATGCAGGGAGAAGTAAATGAAATTAACATTCTGGTCCCTTTAGATCTTTTGCCTTCAGAAATCTAACTATGTAGTCCACTGAGACAGGATGGGAAACAAAGAGACTTGTGGCAGGCTTAAAGGCTAACAAGTGCACTTTGGCATAAACTTTCATGGGATAGAGCCGCATGATGTGTGAACCATAGTGGCAAATATTGTACCACAAGTCTGAAGAGGAGAAAGACTTTTTTTTAAACGAAGGGAGGCCAAAGGACTAAGCAATACAAAAACATGTGTTGATGATGATGATCATTATGACATAAATATATAATAACACAAACATACACTGCATATGAATATGTATACACAGCAGTGCACATGAAAGGTTTGTTCTGACTTATTCCAAGCAGTTCTCTTCTTCCAGAGGTCTCATAAACATATCCAAGAAGAATAAAAGTTCCTGTTTACTTTACTTGTCCTTTCAGTGACACCTAGTGGCTTATTTGAAAAAAGCATTGAAAATAAAATTGCACACTTGCCAAGTCAGGGTCAGTTCTCAAAGGCACCTGGGCTCCTAGGGGACATTTTTGTGCAGATTGGTTTCCTGCCCATGGCCAAATCGAGATCTGCATCTGCCACCACCACACAGTTTATAACATTTGGTGTGCTCCACACAATTGTAGAAAAAATGTGTACGATTCCTTTCACCACGGAACAAGCACTGCTCATTGCAACAGAACTGCAGAGCAGAGCTTCTAGGGTAGATGAATTTTCTAGAACACCTGATCTTTCTTTCTTTCTTTCTTTCTTTCTTTCTTTCTTTCTTTCTTTCTTTCTTTCTTTCTTTCTTTCTTTCTTTCTTTCTTTCTTTCTTTCTTTCTTTCTTTCTTTCTTAATTAATTCAATTTGTATTCCACCCTCCCCACACCAGCAGGCTCAGGGCGGATTCCAATTAATAGAATAATATAAAATACAGTATCTTTAAAACCAATAAAACATCTTAAATATTTAAAAAAAGAACACACACAAGGAGCAACACAGCAGCAGGTTTTGAAAAACATATGGCAGCAGATTTCACCAGCAACCACCACCCAGCCACCTCCAGAAATATATGGCAGAGGCTAGGTGGTAGAGATATCCCTTTGTAGGGGCACAGCTTTCTCTAGGTAGCCACCAACAGATGGACAGCTGAACGTGTGACTGAAACTGCTCATTTGTCCATGTACTAGTTCCCATTTTCATTTGTAAAATGAGGGCATGTTGACGCCTTCTTACAAACAGATGTGCATGCATACATGCCAGATGTACATGCATTCACTGTAACTTGTGAACAGGGCTATTGTCAGTGGCCTCGCTGACCTCTTTAAATAAAGCATAGCAGGCTGCACATGCTCTGCTGGAGCTCACAGGCTCTCATGGCAGTTCTTGTGAGAGCTTTAGGAAGCTGTAGGTTTGCCTTCACCACCACCTCAGCACTTGTCAGCAGCTTGCCTAAGACTTGCCACCCATCTCTGGCAGGGCTGCTTCATCAGTACCCAGCTACCATCACCCTGCTGAACTAGAGCTGCAGCTAGTCAGGGTCAGGGAGTCCAAAAACACCTGCTAAATAGACAGGCTCAGCCGTGGGGCCAATGGGTTTTTTGCACATGTCTAGGCAGGCTCCTTGCATGACACTGTGCATGCTTCTGTCCATTTCTTGTAGTCATAATATTGCTATTTAAAGTTTCCTGTCTGATCACTGTGAAGGAGTCTGTGAATATAATTTTTACTGAAAGTGATTCCAGACAGGATTTGACAAAATACTGTTAATATTCCTTAATGAGAATTATAATGTTACAAGGACACAATAGACTTCAATTGACAATTTTTATTTAAAACGCTGGAAAGACCCTGGTGGTTTTTATTTTACTGATTTTCTGGGCAATCACCCGGCCAGGGCTGGCGCCACCATTGAGACAGTGAGGCGGGCGCTGCAGGTGCCACAGGGGTGGAGGGGGTGCCGGCCAACGGGCCCAACTTTGCTGCATGATGACATCATCATGAGATGATGTCATCATGCAGTCCAGGGGCGCGCACTGTGCGCATGCACACAGGAGGGTGGCCGCAGGCACCAGAAATCCTGGTGCTGGCAGGTCACCCAGCGAAAGCAGCTCCCAGCTGGCAAAAGCAGAGCTGTGGGTCCGGCTTGTTCCTTCTCCTTGCCTGCCTCATTTGTGGGGCTGCACCCCTTTTTACCTCGGCAAGTAGGGGGCAATGTTATTTAGGGGCCTGTAGAATTGGACCTTTAGTCCAATTCTCTTGAAACTTGGGGGCTCTTTAGTGGATAGGCAGCACTAGCTTTGTTGCAATTGTGGTGTCGTTTGGTTGAAAAACAGCCCCCACCCCCACCCCAAGGCTCTCATAGGGAATAAGGACAGGCTTGCAGGACGGAACGGGATGCGTGTTTTCTTCAAAGGAAGCCTTTGTGAAAGGAAAACAGACCGCAACAAGAAAGTATGACAAATACAAAGTTTTCAGTGGATAAGTAAACATTTTTTATTGTCAGTCAGTCACTGTACCAGTAGAAAAATGAATTAAATGCAGACATGTTTTTTTTTAAATGCTTGTGGCTGGCCAGTGCTCTCCTGCTAGACCACCATTTGACGTCCGTCTCCCTACAGGAATTAGTAGAGAGAAGTGTGTCTGCACTGAGAGGCACCTACTTTGGGGCTCTGCAAAATCAACCCCCTTTGCTCAATCTGAAACTTATGGACTCTTTAAGGGGAGGGAGGACTGTACTCTGTGAAAATTTGGTTCCATTATCTTTATAAATCGCTGCCCCAGACCCTCCAATACATTCCCCTTTGAAAATAATGATACTGAAAATCCAGAACCGAAAACCCAAATGTATTTGAGAATCCTAAACTGGTAATGTCCTACCCCAAAATCAGCAATCATGGTAAAAATTTCCCCACCAAATCCCGGATACAAAATTGTAACATTTTTCTTGGAGCATGCCCCTACTGCTGGGCTGAACAGCAATGAGGAAACTATACAAGACTGTTCCTGTATGGAAAACACCTATATGAAGCAATAATTAGTGCAAGGCATGTCGAACCGTTTTGTTTGTAATATTCTACAGATTTACAAAATGTAAAGCCAACTAAGCCCACTGTGGTTAAATTTCTTTCCCTCCTAATTTGTACCACATTTCCCCTTTTAACAAACTGGGCAAAAGAGAGAGTTCAGAGATGTACTCTGTTATCTGATCTTCTGAGTAAGAGGATTTGGACATTCATTCCATTTGTCTAACAAAGCCAGAAACTATCATTCACATGATGGCATCCTGTGATATTTTAAAGACATTGAATAGTGGAGAATGCTTCTCGCCATTCTGCTTTGCTTGGAGGAGCCCTAATCTCTCTGTTGAATTTAATCTTGCTTCAGCTTTCATCCATCATATCTCATTAGGATTTATTCTACTTGATACATCACATGTCAACCAAGGCCAGAACTTCCAGCAAAAATGATATCAAAATGCAGTCCCACTGCATAGTTATACTTTATTGGTCATAAAGCAAGAAGGCTAGGGAACAACAGGTTTTTCAGTTACAAATAGTATTCAAATACTTGCAGCTTTGATTTTATATGAAACCCTCTCTGTGGCTTGTTCTGCTTTATGCCCCCTTTTAAAAAACTAATATGGAAGAGGCAACTTTCCTCTATTTTGCAATGAAATTGGATGAAGCAATTAATTCTAGGAGCCTTTCCAGATTAAGATAAAATCCAGACTTTACTTTTAATACCAAAGCAGTGCAGCCAAAATCTGATATATTATGTCCCCAGTGAACGCCAATAGTCATGTTGGGGAGGAGGCAGGGGGGCGTCTTTGCTAGCCTAGTTCTTTCTGCCTCTCTCATGTTTGTTTTAAAAAACATTGTTAGATATATGCTGTGGTGCTGAAGAAGGGAGCTCCTCACATACACCCCTCTTTTAAAACTAAAAAAAAAACTTTGAAAGATTGCATGATCTCCTTTTTGAATGGTACAACTGGGCATTGCTCAGCCAGAAATATCAAAAAGCATGCAAAAGTTGTACTTCGGAGAAGCTTGAGTAGGGAGGCCAGATTGGGAGGAATACTGCTGGTGGCAGAAGCATTTTAACTGTGCCTTTGTTTGCTCTTCCAGTCTCAGATATACAACTTGGGTGTCGCTAGGAGGAGAGAGCCCTTGGGTGTGAGCTGAAGGCAATGCCGAAGAGTTTTTGGCCATTGGCGCTTATCCTATGGCTCTGGACAGCTAGCTTCTTGGGATTCTGGATTGTCCCTAAGATACAGTTTGTTTTTGTTGTCTTCTTTTGTATATTTAAATTGTATTTTTATTGAATTTTATAAGCCATCTTGGGTTCTGTTGGTCATAAGCCATCTTGGGTTCCACTGAGGGGAAATTGGCCAATAAATCCATTAACACTACTATTCAATCTGATCTTTTTATTGAAGAATTCCAGGCTTTCCTAGAAGAGTTTGACATCCACTAATATTAGTGGTTCTCAATCCCATCAAAGTACTGGACCATTTTCCTTATGAGGAAAGGCTAAAGAATTTGGAGCTTTTCGGTTTATAAAAAATATTACAGACTGGAAGACATGACAGATTTATAAAATTATACATGGCTTGGGGAGTGTAGAGAGAAATTTCCTCCCTCACCTAAAGTAATGGAATTGAACAGCATCCACTGATGTTGACAGACAGTGAATTCAGGACCAACAAAAGGAAGTACTTCTTTACACAATGCATAATTAGCTTGTGGAACTCACAGCCTCAGGATATAATCATCAGCAACAGGAAAGTTGGTTTTAAAGAGGAATGCATGGAAGAGAATTCCTTTAGTGGCTGTTAGCTATGATAGCTAAATATAACCTCCACATCCAAAGGCAGTATTCTTTTGAATGACAGTTGCTGAGGGAAAGATGGGGAGGCTTTGACCTTTGTGCTTTTGCTTATGGGTCTTCTGGGGCCTCTAACAGGCCCCCATGAGAAGGGTTGTCGGTCTATACCGATCCTTAGTCTGGGCCAGCAGAGCTCTTTTTACATTCTTATACAAAATGGAGCCAACACCCAGTTTTCCTTATGGACATGTCATTCTTGTGTGAGTGGCTGCCAGATCTTAAACAATTCGAGGACCATGGTATTAAGTGAAGGGTTTAAGGAACATTTTGTACAGACAGTTTCACAGTATATTACAACATTACATATCATATTCTCCTCAGAAATAACTCATGACTCAGCATTCCAAATAGCAGGCATATGATGTTTGTCTGGAAAAGTGGTATGAAAGGTGTTACATAATAACAAGAAAAAGTATGCGACAAAAGGGACCACTTACTACAAGGCTCCATTAGAGTTGTCTGAAGCAACGATGCATCGATAAACAAGATTATGTAAGATCTTTATCTGAAGATCCTGCCTGTCTTTTTAAAGGCCTTGAACTAGTGATAGAATAGATAGTTTGTAGGCCTCCCATCTCATTTCTGCATTGACCTCTTTGCCACACTCAGTTCAAGCTGAATTGCTATTATGCCAGGTACAGTTTTGTTCCCCCCACAAGGGTGAAGGGGGAATCCTCAGACTACAAACCTGGGCCTTTGGTGCCTTCAGGGATCTGGGATAGACATGGGCACAAACAGAAAAAACACAAAACATGGTGTTCGTTGTTCGTTGCCATCCACGAACAATGGACAATGAACATTGACGAACATGACCAGTTCACGAAATTGTTCGTTGTTCGTGGGGGCCAGCAGGCTCTCTTCCAGCCATCAAGATTCCTACTGCACCACTCCTGAGCAGGCAGCAGGAAAGGTACCAGTAATAAATAATAGCTTGGCCCAAAGCCTGGCAGCAGCCCTGGAACCTGAAGGGGTAGATCCCTATCCCACCACACACAAAGAAAATTCAAGCTCCAATGCACTTTCCCTGTCTCTCTCTCAAAATGCCAACAGCAACTGTCTCTCCCTCACTGTCTGCAAAACCAGAGCTGGGAACCCCTCCCCCTTCCACCTGCTCTTTGCTTCCTTGTAACAAATTTGGAGCTCCACACTTGAAAGGAAGACCTGCCTATCAAACTAAATTGGGCTTAAATTGGGGTTTCCAGGGCAACAGCAGGAGTTCAGACAGAGGTCAGGCAGTCCCTGCCTCTGGTTGCCACGGAAATTGATTGCAGGTGCCAGATTGTCTGGCTTGACGAACAGCAACGAATAGCAACGAACGAGGCTTGCAACGACCACCTGTTCATTTAGAATGGGGCCTCAGGAACAGCTTGTTCTCGAACAGCTGATTGGGTTGTTTGTGGCTTTTTTTAGTTTGTATTGCTGTTCGTGCCCATCTCTAATCTGGGACAGGAACCCCTTGAGGGATGACATTATCTTCAATTTTTTCTTCAATCCATAGTCCTTGCAGATATGTTATCCAGTATGTGCGCCTCACTGAGAACCTTGGCTTAGACCAAAGCCTTGTGGTAGCTGGCTGAAAGGCCCTCCATCTGACCCTGCTTGATGCTGGTTGTCCCACTCCCACCCAGTAGGTTGACATTGCCACTAGTGCACAGTCGTTGAGAAGTATATATGCTTTGACTCAGGGCAGATCCAGATGTCCCAGCAATGTGAGACAATTGTGCCTTCACATAGTCCTTGGCAGCCCCATAAATGGAGGGCACCATGGTCCTGCTCACTGTGGTATGAGCAGGGGGCAGACTTCTTGGAACAGCCTGTGGAAAGCAACACACTCAACCACGAAAACCATGTCTGTGTAGAGTGGTCCTCTCACTGATGAGATGAGTGTCCCTCTTCCCTGCCCCCTGGATTCCCCCTCTTTGCATACCAGTGACACTCCCACCTAACATCTCTGTCAGAGATGCTTGGCATCTCTTCCGTATAGGAGACCTGGGGTAGGGGAAGTGCCAGAGGTGGTCATGGGACAACCCCCCCCCCCGGCTTGCTGACAACCACCAGCCTTGCTTTCTCCCTGAAGAAGCACCAACTCCTGAGTCCAGTAACCAAAAGCTGAGTCACCTCATCCAAACCATGCCCTGTATTACATACCACTAGATCCTTTTTGCACATACTACTGCCAAGACAAGTCTATTCCTTCATCCAAATCATTTATAAAAATGTTGAACAGAACAGGTCTCAGGACTGACCCCTGAGAAACTCCACTTGTCACTCTTCTCTAAGAGGATGAGGAACTATTAACTAGTACTCTTTGGGTGCGATCTGTCAACATAGTATACATATACCAAATTGCACATCCCTAGTAATAGTAAATTTACTCCTAATATTACCAAAGCTGCAGATATTTGCTTGAGTCTCAAAAGTTAAATGTAGATTATTTAGAAGAACATTTCACTGGCCATTATGGACATTCTTGACAATCATCTGGCAGCATGAATCAGCACATGCAGCAGTCTCTATGCTCTGAAGAGAAAGAGCTTTGAGAAAAGCATGTGAGACAAGAAAGTTGACATGTCCTTTAGCTTGTACTTTCATGATTGCTGATTGGCGCAAATGTGGGATGTCTTGAACAGTAGTCAGCTGGATGGTTTTTACCAAGTTGATGAGCATCCAACTGTCTATGCAAACCAGACAAATTATTAAAAATAAGTTCATGATCCTTGTGATCAGTTATTACTGTAAATGAGCATCCATATATGTACAGGTAAAAATGAGAGCATTCCCAGGCCACTGCAACAGGCTCCCCTGCTGTTTGAGAATACTATTGTTAAGCGGGTGAGAAAACATTGCTGGTATAAGCAGTGGTAGAAGCATGACTATGCATATCGGTCTGTCTAAGAACAGCCAACAGGGCAGGCATCCACCAACAGTTCAGTATCTTTTTGTGGATAAAAGTATGATATGACTATAGCCCTTGCAAAAGCTGCTGTAACATAGTGGTTGAGTGATTGGGTTGTGAGTCAGCGATCTGCTGGTTTGAAACCCACTACGGCCATGAACTAGCAGGTGGCCTTGGGTAAGCCACTCCTCTCAGCCCCAGCTCCCCAGCAGTATTGTGGGGATAATGATAACACTGACTGTGTTCACTGCTCTGAATAATAACAATAATAGTATTTGATTTATATACCATCCTTCAGGACAACTGAACGCCCACTCAGAGTGGTTTACAAAGTATGTTATTATTATCCTCATGACAATCACCCTGTGAGATGAGTGGGGCTGAGAGAGCTCTAGAAGAGCTGTGACTGACCCAAGGTCACCCAGCTGGCTTCAAGTGGAGGAGTGGGGAATCACACCAGATTAGAGTCCTGCTGCTCTTAATCACTACACCAAACTGGCTGTAATCTGTCTAGAAGAGTGGTATATGAGTACACTGTTGTTATTATTACTATTGGCATCTTTAAGTCATGCAAAGCAGTCTGGTGTTCTCTGACCATCCCCAGTGTATCAGTGTCGCTGGCCACTATATACACTGAGTGTAGAACAGGTAAATCTCTGAAGGCAAAGTGAGCTTGGCACATGCCATTCATTGATAATGCCTGCGAAGTTCTATAGGAAGATATTTTGTAGTGGTGGCTTCTGACGGATTTTATTGCAAGCTCTCCAAGAATACCTGGAGATTTGGGGGTGGAGCCTGGAGATGGTGGGGTTTGGAGAAGGAAGGGACCTCGATGAGGTATAGTGCCATAGAGTCCACCCTCCAAGCAGCCATTTTCTCTGGAGGAACTGATCTCTGTCAGCTGAAGACGAGTTGTAATTCCAGGAGATACCCACCCCCATCTAGAGGCTGGCAACCCTACCTGGAAATCAGGGCTGCGTAAAGAGAGGAGACCTGATTCTTCTGTACCACATCAATTGTCCATACTCAGAATAGGTATGGAGTGTGTTTTGCTGCAGATCACTATATACTTCATGTAAAATTAAATAAAGTTGGCCCTTTCATTATCCCATATACTGATGTGGGCTCTCCTCATCCTGCAAGTTTCCGTAGAAGCCCCAGCTGGTTTCAGTCTTCAGGGGGCTGCTGTAGATAATAGTAAATTTGCATTTAACCATCACCCTTCTAGAAGGAAATGTTTTGAGGTGGGGGAGATCACCATTCATTTAAAAGAATTCATGTCACGCTTCAGTAAATGATGTGAGCGACAGTTTTAATAGGTGGGGGCGGGGGAGGAGGAATTGTGTTATCATAAACCTCACCACAACAGTTAAGGCTTTGAATGAAACAAACTTGGGGAGGCTAGCTATAGATGAGGGTTTTTTTTTTTTGCTTTAGTGGAAAAAATAGGGACGTGAAAGAGTTTCTGCAACCCAAAGTATTATTTATTTATAAAATTTTTGAAAAGTATTATAATTATATTTACATATTATATTTATGCATACAGAAGTAATATTGTCCTTATTATAGAATTTAAAATTGCTCAGCAGGTATTTGATCTGTGCTGGTGTTTTTTTTTATTTTTTTTATTGGTGAGTGCATAATTAATACAAACATTTCCCCTCTTACCTAATTTATATCAACCCCCACCCTTTCCCTCCCCCCTCCTTATAGACTTCCAACAGCTTTCCAACCCTTAACCTATCTTATTACTTTAATTATTTTCAACTATATTCTTCTAAATCATATATATATTATAACTCTTACTCTAAGCGTATTCAAATTCTTTTATATATACTATATCAAATCCACTTATATATCCATTCTCTACATCACTATTTAAACTGTATATTTTTGATGAAGTCTCCTTGATACTAATACTAGCTTAGGTTAATTAATAGCTAAATTTTCCTATTAATGGTAAAGTTACTTCTCTTTTCTATTTATAAAATCACAAATTAATAGTTCTCAAACTGCCACAGTCCTCCCTTCACATCCCATTTTTTTTCTAAATATTGTTTCAATTTCCCCCAATCTGCAATGAATTCTCCTGGATCAAGATCTTTCAGTTTTCTTGTCTATTTGTGCTGGTGTTGAGGGTGAATCTTTGTTAAGTAAACCAAGATAGGAAACCAGCGCTGCAGGAACTCATGACAATAATGAATAAGCAGTCAGAAATCACTTAGAAGAGTATCTATAATGTTCTTTCTTTTTCTATAAATATAAATATATTTCCTCTCTATATCTTCTATTGCCCAGAAATTGCTTGATCAAAATCTTATGCAAGTGAGAAAGTAGTTTGGGATATGCAATATAGCTTAGTGTAAGATGCTAGCATATGGTTGTCAGGCATGGCAGGAGATAGTGAAGCCAGGGACTTCTGCTTTTTTTGGGGGGGGGGGGTTATTAGCATCTCCAGTGCACTGATGTCACTTCCGGCATGAACTGGAGGTGATGTCATCACACCAGGTGTGATGCTCCAGCACCCACCCAAAATTCTATGGTTTGACTATTGTGTTTTGGGTAAATGCTAGAGCATCTCCTGGCATGATGATGTCACTTTTGGGTCATGCTGGAAGCAACATCGTTGCACTAGTGGCACTGATCATGCCCCATATTTCTCCCTGGCATTTCCTCCCTCTGCACAACAGAGCAGCAGCAGACAACAGGACAGAGTACAGCCGATGGGAGCTAGGGGAGGGAGATTTCTTGCCCTCAGCAGGAAAATGTTAAACTAGACTAGTGTGAAGCGTTTTCTTAACACTTCTGTGTTTAGGTAGTCATATATCTCAAATAGTACATTGGATGTAACTGGTAGGATTTAGGCTGCAGAAAAATGTATGCTGTGCCAGGACCCTAGCATATGCAGAAACCTTCCAGTGGATTCAAGCTAATAATTCCATGGATCAATAGATTAATAGATCCCAGTCCAATGGAAATAATACCAGTTAGATCTTAGTTGTAAACTGTGAACACCAAACAAATTCTAAAAAAATAATCCTCCCGATCTCTTGGCTGTCTGGGATATTTGACTAAGTAAACACAATATGATGCATTGGTAGGGACAGGAACTATCCGCTACTCTGTTGGGTAATGTCTGCTGATGTAAACATGCACCTACTAGGGAGATTCTACGTTGCTAAACATGCCATGTAAATGAGTTATGCTTTGTTTGAGAAAGATTTCATCTCTGTGCTTCGGTTTTATGCCTGTTTTCAAATTTTCTGCTACCATCCTCTATTGTATCTCTTTCACTGAATGTCCTGTTGTTCATTATTGTACTTTGCTCAGTGCTGTTGATGATATTGTATCTTCACTTGTACAGTGTAAAACGCCTTGGATCTCAGTGATGATGATAAAAGCAGCAGCAGCAGCAGCAACAACAATATACAGCAGAGTGGGACATATTTACAGTCTTACATTATTGCCTGGTTTTTCTTCATTGCTCTTTGAGCCTAACTCCTGTTCCTCAGAAGCAGGAATTAGCTTGTAAAATCTTGCCGAGGGAATGAGTAATAGTTACAGGTATTTTCTAAGCCACGCATCAGTTCCTTCTAGGGAAAAGGGCAAAGACAGACAAAGGGGTTCAGACAGCTTTCCTGCCTCCTTTCTGAAATAAGGGAGATAGTGTATGAGGAGTGGTAGTTATCTGAGCTCTCTCCTCATGGACTGCTTACGTCACCAGGCAGTGAACCCTATCCTTCGTTTTCCCAAGAAATATGGCTTAGCTTCCTTTATTCATGCTTCCGGGAGAAGGAAGGAAAGAGTTAATATCCTCAGGTGCTCAGGCGCATAGGTGTGACTTCTTTCATTTCTGGGCTGTGTGCAGCAGTTGCAGTGAAAACACCTAAGACAGCCGCTGTTGTAGAAACAGCTCTGTCAAAGAGATCTTCAGAAATGGCTAACCCTGAAACAAGCAGACCGGAAAAGCAGTCTGAAGAACTGGTACTGAAAGACTCAATTCCTGTAGCAAATGGAGAACCAACCTGTAAGAAGTGTGGGGGAGTAGAAGTGAAAAACGAAGCAGAGCTGCTTTCAGAACCTGAAATAGAAGACCTCTCCTGCAGTGCAGCCAACTTCACAAACAACCTGTCTGTAAATGGCTCTAAGGAGGAGCCACCAGACCACAATGGCTTGACGAGTGAAGGGGACATAGCAGCTGAGGAAGAGGTTCTTTGTGATTTCTGCTTGGCAGAGAAGAGTCAGGCAGTGAAGTCTTGCTTGACCTGCATGGTCAATTACTGCCAAGATCATTTGCGCCCACACCGGGAGATCGCCAAACTGCAGACCCATAAGCTTAGGGACCCACTGAAGGACATTGACATGCAGAGCTGCGAGGCCCATAAGAGGCACCTGAGTTGGTTCTGTCATAATGACCTTGCATGTGTCTGTGAGGAGTGCCTTGCTGATGAACATCAGGGGCACAGGACTGTGGCCTGTACGGTAGCCAGGAAAGAAAAAGAGGTAAATAATGTATTTCTATTAACTTACTATATTGATACAAAGGGTATGTTATGTAGGGTTGCCAGGTCCAGGTTGGGAAATTCCTGGAGATTTTGGGGATGAAGCCTGGAGAGGGTGGGGTTTGGGGAGGGGAGGGGCCTCAGAATGGTATAATGCCATAGAGTCCACCCTCCAAAGTAGCCATTTTCTCCAGGGGAACTGATCTCTGTCACCTGGGGATCAGTTATAATTCCAGGAGAACTCCAGCTACCACCTGGAGGCTGGCAACCCTAATGTTATTGCATGTTGTGTCTTGATTTCTCTCACACTTCTTGTGGCATGGCTTATTTGTAGACCAGAAGTAGGGTTGCCAATCTCTAGGTGGAGCCTGGAGTTCTCCCAGTTTCAGAGGGCAATCTCTATGGTATATATTAGATTCTAGGTGAAATCCCTCCCCAAATGCTCCCTTCACAGGATTCATCCCCCAAATCTCCAGAAATTTTCAAATCTGGAGTTGGCAGTCATAGAAGTTAGAATGAAGCACAACAATTCCTGCTAGATTTTAAATACAGTGCTTGTTCTGAGAATGGTTATGGAACTCATGTATTATGAAACGAGGGTCAACCTCCTAAAGGAAGATTCTGTCCACTTTTATAAGAGAAGACTAGCAGTCCAGAGTAAGCAGAAATGAAACTAAGCTGTACCTGCTTTCTTTTTAAAAGTGCTGCATTCAGCATGCTAACTATATTCAGGGCTTATTCACACACCTCTCTAAGGCCACACCAGCTGTGGATTTTGCTGCATTGTCTAGGGCTGAGCAAGTTGTGTGACTGCTGAGGGCCAAACTAGACGTGACAGCATCCTTGTGTCTGCCCCTGGCACGCTACTGCCATTTTAAAGTCTAAACTGGGTGATTCAAAATGCCATGAGGATTGGGCCCACAGGGAGGTGGGATGCGGCATTCTTGTTCCTCCCCACTTGCCTTTAAAAGCTCCCAACATACATGAGGCCATAGCTATTTCAGCATGCAAAAAGGCATAGAAGACTTGATAAAAATGCCTTGTCCTGCTGTGCTGCAGGCCCAGTCCTGGTCCCTTGCAGCATTTTTAGTTACTCATTTTAGACTTTAAATTAGTAGTGATGTCACTGTGGCAGTGGCAGACATGAAGATGTCGTCACCTCTAGTTTGGCCCGAGTGCATATGCAGAACTTGGTTCAAAAAGCAATGGTTGAATGTCTTTTGTCAATCCATACTGAATTCATCACATATTTTGGGGTAACTGCATGACCTGTTCATCTCCTAGTGCTATGGCTGACTCAGTATCTGTTGAGGAGTCATGTGAAAGGGCCCTTATTATATCTTGAAGAACGATTTGTTCTCCATCTGTCATATTACCATAGGACACGTATATGTGTGGTCCTTAGCTGCCAGTCAAAGTGGTCTGCCCTTTCTATGGTACCAGAAGACTTCCTATTTCTGTTTCTCATCACTTTGTCCCATCACCATTGTTTGGGTGTGAATTACTGACTCAAGATCAAAGCTACCCAAATTACTGAATATTGGGAGCTTCCTGGAAATCTGCTGAACTGAAGCAGGAGATTTGAACCTTTAGGGAAAAAAAAGAATAACGAAAAGCAAGAGGGTGGAACAGGCAGCCAAGAGCCATGGAATGCAGATGGAACATTTCAAGGCCCCTTTGGGAGATAAGACTTGAAAATATCTATGTAGCAATTGGATGTTAAATGACATCCAATAAATACTGAAAATAACACACATCTTGTCCTATTTAAAAATAAATGATTGTATTTCACAGTCACATATTTTTAAAAAGAAGAACCAATTCTGTCTAGTTTCTATGTCCTTCCCCAGCATTATTCTTCCAGTTTTCATTTCATACTGCTATCCCACAGCTGTATGAGATCCTTAAAAATATAGGCTTGAATTAGGGATAGGGAGGCAGCACCAAAAAATCAAAACTCTAAAAAGAGAGATGAAGCTTCAAAGTAAAACTCAAAATATGGACATTTATTATGATGTATAATTAGCAGTGGAATGGTTGTGTGTGTGTGTGTGTGTGTGTGTGTGTGTGTGTGTGTGTGGCAGGGAGTGGCGTCAAGGGATATTTTTTTAATGCAGCATTGTGTACTTACTGTTCTTATCAGAAATGACAAAGCGCTCTAGGAATTGCTGGTTTTACCATAGAGTTTCTGGCAATTCCTAGAGCTACCCTTTGTCATTTCTGGTAAGAACTTCCAGTAAGTACACAAGGCTTCATTTAATTTTTCCCCCCTTTGGCCGCCACTTCAGGCTATAGCAGGCAATGGGACTGGGGTGTGGGGGGTCCCTGTTTCCCACCGGGGGCTTGACAGCCTTATATAACATGCCTAACAGGTTTTCCTCATTTTAATATCATTTTTTCACTCTACCTCTGAGGAAGGTTATATGTTGTTATAATACATATCCATGTTTGCAGCAGGACTTTGAGAATTCAGGTCTTTGTCTGTTGGGTGTGTGTGTGTGTGCTTAAACTGTTTTGAACTTCCCACATCCCAGATTCTATCCTGAGGCTTTTATGGTGAGTGAAAATAATTCTAGAAATTGCCACAATTCATAGTTGAGGGGGAAAGGATGCATTCATGACTGTCATGATTACCTTTTCAGTGGGTGTGAGTTTTTAAAGTTTTTCTGATGGTTTTCCTTTTCCTCAGATTTGAAAGGCAGTATATGATATTACATACTTAATGCCACATGAATTTGTGTTAGATTAATTGTGTTTGTTCCTTGTGTTGGTTTCCTGCTCTTTCAACTTTTCCACCTTTCAGGAGGAGACACACCCAGTATGAAATTGAAAATCTTTTTCACTGTTTCAAGTCTTGTTCAGTACAAAGAACTGTTGGAGTCATTATCTTGGAAACAAAATAGGCAAATTATTATATTAAATTCATTGTTACTTAATTAAAACTATAGCCTGAGCCAATCTAAAGATTCAGTTAAAGTAAAATAGTTCTCTTATTGAAGACCTTCCCTGCTTAGGAGAACAGAGTAAATGTATGTTTGAGGAGTAATGGATCTGTTGCCTAACAGAAGTGTCTTTGTTTGTACCTATACCCAGGGCTTTTTTTCAGCGGGAATGCGGTGGAATGGAGTTCTGGAACCTCTTGAAAATGGTCACATGGCTGGTGGCCCCGCCCCCTGATCTCCAGACAGAGGGGAGAAGCGGCGCAGAGGGCAATCTAAACTCCCCTCTGTCTGGAGATCAGTGGGTGGGGCCACCAGCCATGTGACCATTTTCTCCGAGGGCAACCCACTGAGTTCCACCACATCTTTTCCCAGGAAAAAAGCCCTGCCTATACCACACATATATTCTGTACATATACACTAGGCATACATTGCAAAGGCACTATCAACTCCAGTTCTCTCTCTTTCCCATTCTTGGGAGAAGAATGCCATCCAAACTTTTTTAACAAGGCAGATCAAGATGGGTAGCGGTGTTAGTCTGTTTGTAGCAGCAGAAAAGAGCAAGAGTCCAGTAGCACCTATAAGACTAATAAAATGTGTGGTAGGGTATGAGCTTTCGTGAGTCACAGCTCACTTCTTATGATAAAGTAACTGAAGAAGTGAGTTGTGACTTACGAAAGCTCATACCCTAACACACATTTTCTTAATCTTATAGGTGCTACTGGACTCTTGCTCTTTTTTATTACTTCAACAAGGCAGAGAGACTGCTCTTGAAGAAGCGCTCTTGGAATTTTATGATTTTCTATCCGTTGGTTTAATAAGATATATGAAAATCAATAAAATGAATCAGTCTAGTCAACATTGAGGTAATGCAGGGCCGGATCGAGGGGGTAGTCTGCCCCCGGTGCTGCCAAAGAGGGGGTGTTGGGCGCAGCTGTCAGCCGCTGGGAGCATGCCGGTTGCAGCGCGGATGGCTGAGTGGCTGCCCGTGCCATTCGCCTGCCCAGCAGGACAGGGAGCATGTGGCAAGCTGGCCGCCCCCTCAGCTGGGCAGGCAAATGGCACGGAGGGCTGGGAGGCTGCCCGCGCCACTTGCCTGCCCCACTGAGGGGGGTGGCTGGCTTGCCGCGCACTCCCTGTCCTGCGGGGCAGGCGAATGGCGCGGGCAGCCTCCCAGCCCTCCGTGTCATTCGCCTGCCCGGCTGAGGGGGCGGCCGCTTGCCGCGCGCTCCCTGTCCTGCTGGGCAAGCGAGTGGCATGGAGGGCTGGGAGGCCGCCCGCGCCATTTGCCTGCCCTGCAGGACAGGGAGCACGTGGGAAGCCGGCCGCCCCCTCAGCAGGGCAGGCGAGTGGGGCGGGTGGCCTCCCAGCCACCAGTGCTGCTGCCACTCCACTGGTGGCACGCCTGCCCTGCATGATGACATCATGAAGTGCGCGCAGTTGTGAGGGCAGCCAAGCTTGGGTTGTCCCGGGCGCCAGGAATCCTAGATCTGGCCCTGAGGTAACGTTGGTTGACAGTTGTGTTGAGCAGGGAAGAGAAATCCTGTTTGCGAACTGGGGTACTATTAGACAGGTTGCTATAGATCGGGGGTGGCCAAACTGCAGCACAAGAGCCGCATGCAACTCTTCTAGACATATCATGCGGCTCCTGGAGGTCTCTGAGCATCGCTGTGGCCATACAGTTTATTTTAGCGGGGAAGGAAGGGGAAATAGACAAGCTTTCAAACCCCACCCTTTCCTGTGATGTCACTTTCAGGGCACTCCCCCCAAACCCGCCTCTTCCTCTGACGTCACTTCAATGCATCATGTTTTGTGGCTCTCAAACATCTGATATTAATTCTATGCGGCTCTTACATTATGCAAGTTTGGCCACCCCTGCTATAGATGTACCTCCAGGTTTCAGCTGTGGCACACAGCACCTTTAACTAATTCTTGTTGGTTGCCTGCTGCATCCCTTCTTGAATAGTCCATATTCTAATCTCTTTCAGACTTGATCACTGCAATGCACTCTTTGCAGGTCTGTCTCTGAAGACTATTTGAAAACTTCAGTTAATGTGAAATGCAGGAGTAGGGTTGCCAGCTCTGGGTTGGGAAATTCCTGGAGATTTTTGGGGTGGAGCCTAGAAAGGGTGGGGTTTAGGAAAGGGAGGGGCCTCATCTGGGTAAAGTGCCATAGAGTCAACCCTCCAAAGCAGCCATTTTCTCCAGGAGAACTGATCTCTGTCGACTGGAGATCCATTGTAATTCTGGGAGATCTCCAGCCACCACCTGGAGGCTGGCAACCCTATGCAGGAGCAAGGCTGCTGACTGGGTATGAAGCCAGCTGCACACTGGCTGCCATTTTGCTTCTGGGCACAGTACAAAGGGCTGGTGCTTACCTTTAAAGCTCTGTGTGAGACACTGTTTAAAGAAGTGAGGTGAGTTTTTTTTAAAAAAAAACCTCTGGAGGAGGGAATTCACAAGAGGTCAGTTGGGGTATGGTCACCATTGACTGTAATTGGCAGCTGTCTAATGTAAAGTTGGAGTTGTGGAGACAGATGATATGCTGGAGTTGGCATCTGCGATAAGTCTTTGCCATATATTATTGTGCATAATTTTTCCTAATGTTAGCCGTGATTTCAGTATGAGAGGATCAAACTATAACAGTTACACAATACCTTCTATATTATGAGTTCTGGATTGAAGGAATTGTTCAAAGTTATAGAAGATTTTAGAGAACATAGTTCCCAATCTGAGTGTTCATCTAAGCAAATGGAAATATTTTATTTCATGAAAAACTGGTATTGTTTTATCTTTATCATTATTCTCTGATTCATCTAATTCACAGTATGAACTTCTTCAGATCCAAGCAGAGTACAACTGGAAACTGAATTCAGCTGAAAATGGAATTGTCAAACTGCAGAAGAATTCAGAGTCCATTGTGGTAAGAATTTATAGCTAGATCTTTTCTAATATACTATATGAAAAACAACTTTCTTGCAGTTTTCTGTTGGCATAAGGTTTTCCATTGGCAAATTGTTTTCTTGTTGACCACAGGAAATTATTGGGCTCTGACAAAAGAATCTGTGCTCTTTTCTGTATAGAAGAAATGGCCTAACGCTTTTTGTCCCAGCAATTAATTACAGAGCTCCTTTCTGTGTCCTTTCCCCTTTCCTCTCCTCCTCCTCCTCCTCCTCCTTCCCCGTTTCCTTCTCAAAATGTCCTTGACACCAGAGATATGACCCAATAAGATAAGGCTACAACCGACAAGTTATCAGTTATTCTTATTTACTCTCTCCAAACACACCCCTTTGCTGTGTTCCGCATTGTGGTGTTTCACCACTCTCAGGCCGGAAAAATTCCCTAAGAATTTTTGAGTGAATACACTTGCCATCTCAGAGCCAAGCTACAAGTGACGCCTGACACAGGTTGGACACTTGTCAGCTTCCCTCAAGTTTTGATGGGAAATGTAGGCATCCTGGTCTTGCAGCTGTAATGGAGACCCAAGCTGTAAAACCAGGATGCCTACATTTCCCATCAAAACTTGAGGGAAGCTGACAAGTGTCCAACCTGTGTAAGGCGTCACTTGTAGCTTGGCTCTCAGGCATATTTCTTCTTCCAAAATGAGAAAACTTACAAGCACCAAACCATGCAAATAGGGGGTGGAGTAGTTTCAGTCCTTTTGTATAGGTTTTTGATGTGGAAACCGTTGAATGGTATCATCCAGTGGGTGCATTGCTGAGTCATGTTTTTACACAGCTGACAGACGTCTCGCAGAGTGTAATGCTCTTCATTACAACAATGCAATTCATTTCCACCTCTTGGAAAGTTTCTTGCATCACACAACCCCTTTGCCAGCCTGGATATGCTGGTAGCATCCTAAGGAATGTGAAATGTCTTCTGTTCTTAGTGAAGGGGGTATCTGTTTCCACAGAGACTTTTAGAACCTCATTGCCTTGACAGGTTCTTGCCACAAATGTCTTTGATCTGATTCCTGGCATGCCTAACGTCTTACCTGAAGACACGAGGGACAGATGATCTACAGCTGACCTACTGTGTCAAATTGTTATATGATGGGCTTGTCTGGTCAGGAGAGTTGGACAGCTGCTAGATCTCTGAAGAGGAAGGTGGTGTTCTTTACCTCTGGTGTTCATTTTCACTGTCCCTTCTGCCTTTTCTCTCCAGCAGCTGTTCTTTTTTTTTTTTTGTACCACATCATAAATTACAGCACTACAAAACCCTGCCATATGCACTAGTACCATTTATCAAACAGTAGCTTATAGCGGCTAGTACTCTCTTGTAGCCACTTGGTACACCAGTTCTCTGGCCTGATTCCAAAACTGTAATCCCTGGAGCAGGGAGGGTGCCTGGGTGGGCCAACAGGGTATTTCTCCCCAGAAGAAAGAAGAAAACCTGCTCTCAACACTCCAGTGTTCTTTCCAGTAATTTAAATTGAGACAGCTTTATATAAAGCCCATTAGTCCACTTTTATCTGACCATTTATTATTTCATGTTGATGAACAATTCCTCCCATGCTCGTAGCTCTTTCCTCTACCAATATTTCTGGTACAGGCTTACCTGATTCAGTCTTTAGTGGAATAGGGTTCACTGTCAATAAACATTTACCAAGGACAATTCACCACAGGTGCTTTGAGCCATGAGAGGCAAGTTAGGCACTCATGGCTGAGGTGAGGAGCAGGTTTTCATTCAGCGGGGTGCAGAGTAGAGGTGTCATCTCTCTGAGGCAATTCCTGTCCTCTTACTGGGCCATAATGAGGAGCCCTCCCAAGTTTGTTTACATAGAAATTCTTCTCATGACCCCCCCTTCTCAATCCTCACCTTCACAAAGAAGGCTTTCCCTTCCCCCAACCTCTCCCACAATAAATAGAGTCCCCGATTCCCCCAACTTTGCATTAGGAATTCATATCCCCTCTCCTCACGTATTGGCTTTGGTGAGGCTGGGAGTGGGGAGAGGGAAAGGCTGCCCTGGCCAATCTTGGCACTTCCTGGCCCTGGGAGGGCCTTGGAGGAGCCAGGTGGGTTCCAGGAAGGAGCTCCATAGGGCCAGACACCTGGGAAGCTGGAGGCCAGCTGAGGATGGGCTTGAGTTGGGAGGAGCCAGGTGTCTAGTATTTTGATTCCATTTCCCACAGACATGTCAGGAAAATACCAGACTGTCTGGGTGAAAACCTGGACATCTGGCGACCCTAACCACCACAGAGTTTCCAGGAAACAGCACTCCCTGCCCTTGCTTGCTCATGTCATCCCTTTCAAGGCATGCCCCTGATCTGGTTTGCCAAAAGCCTCCCCCTGCCCCAACACACCCCAGCACTGAATTCCCCTCAGGCGCTTGGTGTGAGAAGCACTTTAGCTCCCCTCGCCCTTTGTAAGCAATCCATGGGCTGTGTGGCCTGATCTGGCTTTGCAAGAGCAAAGGGTCATCCATTCTAGTGGGGTCATAATCCATTCCAATGTGATTAATTTGTTGCAGCAAAACCAAAAAGGAGTCGTGAAACTTGAAGACCAACCAATATTTGGTTTTTTTTATTACCTACATTACTAACAATACAGAGGGAAAGAAGGGGGGCAGGGGAAGGAAAGAAAAAAACAACAACAACATATAACAACACTACACTACAAATAATGCTTTCCCTTCATACTGCCATTATTAAAAAATTAAAACTTTGTAAGATATTGATGGAGTGGTTGACCTTGCAAAATACAGATTACAATCCAAATTAAGTCTTCCTCCCCCCCCCCCCGGGCCTCGGATGCAGTTTTCTCTGAGCAACTGCAACCGCAGTGCTCGTTCCCTCCCCCCCCCTTCAGACTTCAAATCCTTTTCTTCTTGGTTGTTGGGGGTTTTCCGGGCTGTATTGCCGTGGTCTTGGCATTGTAGTTCCTGACGTTTCACCAGCAGCTGTGGCTGGCATCTTCAGAGGTGTAGCACCAAAAGACAGAGATCTCTCAGTGTCACAGTGTGGAAAAGATGTAGGTCATTTGTATCTACTCAGGAGGGGTGGGGTTGAGCTGAGTCATTCTGTAAGAGTTTCCCAGGGTGTGGAATGCTAATGGCGGGAGGCTTCACTGAGTCATTCTGTAAGAGTTTCCCAGGGTGTGGAATGCTAATGGCGGGAGGCTTCACTGTATCCTGAGGAGGTTCTTTTGCATATGGATTGGTGCTTGATGTGCTAATCTTCTCTGCAGGGCTATTGTCGGGTGTGGAGTGTTTTGTTGGCCTGGTGTTTTTCAGAACTGGAGCCCATGCTCTGTTCATTCTTAAGGTTTCTTCTTTCCTGTTGAAGTTTTGCTTATGCTTGTGAATTTCAATGGCTTCCCTGTGCAGTCTGACAAAGTAGTTGGAAGTGTTGTCCAGTATTTTGGTGTCCTGGAATAAGATACTGTGCCCTGTTTGAGTTAGGCTATGTTCAGCCACTGCTGATTTTTCAGGCTGTCCAAGTCTGCAGTGTCTTTCATGTTCTTTTATTCTTGTCTGGATGCTACGCTTTGTGGTCCCGATGTAAACTTGTCCACAGCTGCAGGGTATACGGTATACTCCTGCAGAGGTGAGGGGGTCTCTGCTGTCTTTTGCTGATCGTAGCATCTGTTGTATTTTTCGGGTGGGTCTGAATACTGCTTGAAGGTTATGCTTTTTCATAAGCTTTCCCATCTGATCAGTAATTCCTTTGATATATGGCAAAAACACTTTTCCTGTAGGTGACTGTTTTTCCTTGGTTGTTTGATTCATCCTGGGTTTGATTGCTCTTCGGATTTCATTTCTGGAGTAGCCATTTGCCTGAAGTGCGTGGTTTAGATGATTAATTTCCTCATTGAGAAAGCGCGGCTCACATATCTGTCTTGCACGATCCACTAATGTTTTCATTATGCCTCTTTTCTGTCGGGGGTGGTGATTGGAGTTTTTGTGTAAGTACCGATCAGTGTGAGTTGGTTTCCTGTAGACCTTGTGACCTAACTGAGAGTTTGCTTTGCGGATGACCAAGGTATCCAGGAATGAGAGTTTTCCCTCACTTTCTTTCTCCATTGTGAATTGTATGTTCAGGTGGATGTTGTTGAGATGATTCAAAAACTCCATCAATTCTTCCTCCCCATGGCTCCAAATGATGAATGTATCATCCACAAACCGGAACCATACACTGGGTTTGTGGGGTGCTGATTCTAGAGCTGTTTTTTCAAAATGTTCCATGTAGAAGTTTGCTATAACTGGGCTGAGTGGGCTCCCCATGGCCACCCCATCCATCTGTTCATAGAATTCGTTGTCCCATTGGAAGTAACTGGTTGTCAGACAATGATGGAATAAGGCTGTTACATCCTCTGGGAAAATCTGATTAATCAGTGCAAAAGTGTTTTTGCCATATATCAAAGGAATTACTGATCAGATGGGAAAGCTTATGAAAAAGCATAACCTTCAAGCAGTATTCAGACCCACCCGAAAAATACAACAGATGCTACGATCAGCAAAAGACAGCAGAGACCCCCTCACCTCTGCAGGAGTATACCGTATACCCTGCAGCTGTGGACAAGTTTACATCGGGACCACAAAGCGTAGCATCCAGACAAGAATAAAAGAACATGAAAGACACTGCAGACTTGGACAGCCTGAAAAATCAGCAGTGGCTGAACATAGCCTAACTCAAACAGGGCACAGTATCTTATTCCAGGACACCAAAATACTGGACAACACTTCCAACTACTTTGTCAGACTGCACAGGGAAGCCATTGAAATTCACAAGCATAAGCAAAACTTCAACAGGAAAGAAGAAACCTTAAGAATGAACAGAGCATGGGCTCCAGTTCTGAAAAACACCAGGCCAACAAAACACTCCACACCCGACAATAGCCCTGCAGAGAAGATTAGCACATCAAGCACCAATCCATATGCAAAAGAACCTCCTCAGGATACAGTGAAGCCTCCCGCCATTAGCATTCCACACCCTGGGAAACTCTTACAGAATGACTCAGTGAAGCCTCCCGCCATTAGCATTCCACACGCTGGGAAACTCTTACAGAATGACTCAGCTCAACCCCACCCCTCCTGAGTAGATACAAATGACCTACATCTTTTCCACACTGTGACACTGAGAGATCTCTGTCTTTTGGTGCTACACCTCTGAAGATGCCAGCCACAGCTGCTGGCGAAACGTCAGGAACTACAATGCCAAGACCACGGCAATACAGCCCGGAAAACCCCCAACAACCATCGTTCTCCGGCCGTGAAAGCCTTCGACAATACACCTTTTCTTCTTGCTTGGTGTCTTGCTGAAATTCTTGATTTTTGTCCTCAAAATCCCTTAGTTGATCTTCTGATGTTATCTTGTAAGCTTGATCTTTGTAACTAAACCAGATACCTTCCGGAAATAGCCATTTATACTTTATTCCACGTTCCCTCAGAACAGCTGCGAACTTTTTATACTTAAATCTTCTTTTCCGAACTAAAAATGGGATGTCCTTCAGTATCTTAACTTTATTACCCAGAAAGTCCAGATCCGCATTGTATGAGTTGTATAGGATAGTGTCTCGGATCCTCTTAGATGAAAAATCGATGATCTCGCGAGGCAGCTGACACTTCGTTGCATATTTTGAAGAAGCCCGACGGACTTCCAAAATGGCGCTTTTTACCTCTTCTTTAGTTGCCCTCGCGGGTGTCGCCAATAGTTCCGAGGCCAGACCCCATAAATCCTCATTTTCCTCCTCTTTCACATTCTGGAGGCGCAAAATTGTCTGTGTTCGTTCCACTTGTAGCCCGATCAGCTGGTTCTCCACCAGCTTTAACTCTTTATTCGTTGCCCTCACGAGTGACGCATTTTCCCGAGCAGACTTCTCTGCCCCCCCGCTGCTTCCTTAATGGTTTTCACTTCGCTCTCAATTAAGCCCACCCTTTGATCTGTTTCATTCAGCTTGTCAACAAAGGGCTTTATGGCTTCGATAACCGACCTCTTCACCAAGTCCTCGAGCGACTCTCCTTTCCCCTGCAGGGCAGCCGAGATTGACTTGCCCAAAGCGGGACTCTGCTTTTTCGCTGCCATTTTAGGTGGGGGGGACCGCCGACCAAATTCTGAAACTCAGCGAGGGGGAAGAACGAGCCTTCTTAGCTTCAGATCCCACCACTCCTTCGTGTGCGCTTGTAATAACAGAAGGGATTCGCTTACTTACAGGCTTCTGCCTAGTTCTGCTCTTTGCCGTTTTCCATGGCCCGGCAGCATTCGAGGTGCCGCGCACGTCTGCTGGCCTCCATAGAGACAAACAGGCAATTTACCCCCCGCATCGATTTCAGGGGGCTCTTCCCGCCGCGTCCCAGACCCTGCCTCCCTCACTGGGAGTCCTGGGGGCTAATCTTTGCAGATCAGCCGCCCGGTCAGGCTGCTCGGGCGCTTCCTCTCGGACCTGCGGAGAGGAGCGTCCGACATGGCCGAGAAAATGAACCCGAATCCAACCAATATTTGGTTTTGATGACCTGGAAATTTGTCAAATACGGAAGATAATTTTATGACTCCTTCCCTGAATCTCTGAGTGTATACAGTTAAAAAAAACCTCTTTATTACTTGGCAGTATTTTAAGAGTAACTACACATGTAGTAAGTTACAACTGGTTGCCTGTATTCAGCACAGAAAACGGAAGAACCATCCAGTTATTTATTTAATGCATTTTTAAATCCTACCCTTCAACAAAAATAGCTCAGGGCAGCAGACACCGCTCTCCACAGGATAGTAACATTCTCCTCATGATCTGACAGGATGTTACAAGTGACTGTCTTAGTGGATAAGCGCAGTGTGGTAAGTTACTACTTGGTAAACAGTTGTCTGTGTTTACACGAGATTCATCATTTTTTCTTCTTCAGTAACTTCCCTGCACATGTAGCCCTGATATTTCTTCAAGCACTCTATTGTTAACTTTGAAATGGAGCACTTCTCATGTTTAGAAAGCAGGATGTTTAATCTGACCCTTGTTTCCCCCGCCCCAAATCCTGTGTTTACAATTCCTATCATAGAAATATAAATAGGAGATAAATGTGAATTATTCAGACATGGTACTGGGAATAGCCCATAAAGCAGGACTGGAGAAAGAGAACCAGCGTATTTGAAATAACAAAGAGAGTGCCTTTCCCCCCATCAGAGTTCAGTATCTGAAGTGAAAGCCATGGTGGAAGGGCATTTTGAACAACTGTTGCAAGCAGTGAAGAAGGCCCACTGTGAGGTGCTGGCTTTCCTAGAAGAGAAGGAGCATGCTGCAGTTAACCATGCCAATGGTATAAAGACCCACCTTGAAAAGAAGCGAGTGGCCATGGAGGAATGTAAGAACAGGCTGGAGAAGATGTTCACTCACACCAATGACATCCTCTTTTTAAAGGTATTTTTAAAAGTTATAATGGTGCCAGTGGCCAATGCGGTGACCCCCAAAAGTTAATATGTTTACATTTGCATGAATATTTAAGTTAGCATGAATGAAGCATTCTTCATTTCAGTGCAGTCTTTCTAGATTTATTCTCTAGAAGCCAGAAATATAAAAGCTAAATTAATATGAAGTCACATACATCCAGGAGTACGTGTAAAAAAGCAAAATTAAAACAACATAAAATGTCTGTGGTCACTGAAACCAATGGCTGCACATTAGGAATAATTTTATAATTCTAAGAATGTCAAAACACTGAAGAAGGTTAGATAAGTTGAAGACTTGTGGTGGGGGAAGGAATCACATCTTTCTATCTTCTCCCATTCCAGTGGCCCCCTCCTTCCCCTTTTACTGTCACCATTGTCTGGCTAGTATCCCGTGAGAGACTACTGGCTATGATGCCTTGCGTAAGTCATGTCCAGTGTGGCTGTGCCTACTCCTTCAGCTACTACTATTCAAAGACAGAAATGTAGGGGGAGAGGTAGGGATGCCAGGTGCCTGCCGGTGGCGGGCAATGTCCTGGTGGTTTGCCCGCTTGCCCGCTGGTCACTGACAACCAGTGGGAGGTTTTTGGCCACCCGGAGATCACCTGCCACTAGCAGGCACCCCAGGAACATGCATGGTGTGTGCACTGCCAGCAGATGTGAGGTCACTTTGGGAAGTGACATTGTTGCACTGGCTGCGGGAGTGCTCCTGCACTTTGTTTGGGGCTGAAATCTCAAGGAATCAGCCCTGTGCAAAGTGTGGGAGTGCTCCCACGACCAGCATGACAACGTCACTTCTGGAAGTGACCTGATCACACAAGTGCCAGGAGTGCATGCGTGCTTCGTGTGTGCATGAAAAAAACACACAGAAGGCATGAGGTCCCTGCCCAGGAGGTAGGGAACTGGCAACCCGAGCAGAGAGGGGAATTGAATAGGATAACACGATCTCAGCATTACATACTGTTCTGTGGTACACTCAGCCATTCTGAAGCCTTGGGGAGGGAGGGATATCTGGAACTTCAGATCTGTGCATTGAAGAACTGATTCCCAAAGTAAATGCTTTGTCATGTTCAAATATTGTGCTAACTGAAAACTGAAAAGCTGGATGTGGGTATTTATTAACAGGAATACTGTGAATTCAAGAAGAGTGCCGAAGATGACACGTTGCCCAGTGTATATATTGGCTTAAAAGATAAGTTGTCTGGGATCCGAAAGATTGTCTCAAATTCAACTGAACATCTTTTACAACTTTTACAAACTACCTACAAGGACAAGTTGAAAGAGTTTGCCAAAGATGGTGAGTGTACCTGCCCACCCATTCCAGTAATCCTTTCCTGCATTGTTTCTATAACCAACAAGCTTATAGTATTTTTCTTTTAACAGAGGATGCTGGTATCAAAACAATGGTGTCTGCAATTGTCCCATCCAAACATCGCCTGTCGGCTCCAGAACCCAAGAGCAGGAGCGACTTCCTTAAATGTAAATCCAGTACTGAGTAATAGTGCAGCCTTTCTGTTTTTTATCTTGAAAATGGCTGCTTTGTATTTGCAAAATGGGGGATGGTGAACAGATTTTTATTTTCATAACTTTGGACTCATCTTTCTCCCTGAAGGGACGCAAGGTGGCTTACAAAATTACCAAACTAAATGATAAAATGCTCACAGATTAGAACATCACAAAACCATGGTATAATAATAACGAAATAGCCATTCCCGTAAAGCCAATATAGAACATTTTTGGAGCTGTCAGGATTGAATGGGGCAGTTCTCAATGATCGACAGCTTAGCATAACTGGAAGGAGCTGTTGAAGGAACAAAGGGGACACACGGGCTCATACTAGGAGGGATGGTCCTTCAAGTATGTCAGCCTTAGGCCTTAAAAGTCAAAAACATCACCTTAAATTGAACCTGGAAGCTAGCAGGCAGTCAGTACAAGGCTTTAGGCTCAGGCATTATACGAGTATGGCCATCTGCGCCATTCAAAAGACAGACGGCTACATTTTAAATGCACTGCAGTTTCTGGGCAGTCTTCAAAGGCAGTTCCACATATCACAATAGTCCAAGGTTACCATGACATGTCCAAGAAAGACAGATCAAGATGGTTGGCCATGTTAGTCTGTCTGTAGCAGTAGAAAAGAGCAAGAATCCAGTAGCACCTGCCTTTTTTACTACCTTTTTCACTACTTTTTACTACCTTTTCCCACAACCAGCTTGCCCTCCTTCAGGCAGGATGCCAATTTCACTCTTTGGCTTGAGCTACTGTGCCTCATGTTGAGGAAGGAGTGTGGAGGCAGAGCAGGAAACACTATATGTTTTGTACATTGCAAGCAGAATAAAATGTATGGAATCTGCATCGTTTGTTTTTATTGTAACATCTAGTATCAGTCTTTGCTTGTATAATATGAGATATTGGTTTGGTAAAGAATGCTATTTCTGATGCACCCCCCCCTTCATTTTTTTCCTTTCACTAGATACCTTTCCATTAACATTTGACCCAGTCACAGCTCATCGGTACTTGAGGCTGATGGACGACAACCACAAAGTCACAAACACCACACCCTGGGAGCACCCATACCCAGATCACCCAGAGAGATTTCAGCACTGGCGCCAAGTTCTATCAGGCAAGAGCTTGTACATTGGGCGCTACTACTTTGAAGCTGAGATATCGGGGGCTGGTGTTTACATTGGCATGACGTACAAGAGCATTGATCGGAAAGGTACCGAGAGCAACAGCTGTATCTCAGGGAATAACTTTTCCTGGTGTCTTAAGTGGAATGGCAAGGAGTTCTCTGCTTGGCACAGCGATGTGGAGACACCACTGAAAACCGAGGGATTTGGCAGGATAGGTGTCTATCTGGATTATCCCAGGGGCACCCTTTCCTTTTACGGCATCGCTTTGGATGCCACGATGACTCGTCTGCACCAATTTGAGTGCAAGTTTGCTGAACCACTGTACCCTGCTTTTTGGTTACCGAAGAAGGAAAACTGTGTGCAAATTGTCAAGTTACGGGAAGAAGCTGAACAGAATCAAGTACCTCCTATTCTCTCAGGAGAAGCAGCAGCAAGTACAAAATCTGTTGATTCATAACAGAGTCCTGGGAAATACTTACTGAATGTAGATCAGTTTGTACAAGTCTGTCATTGAATACATTATGTATTGCCATATTTGTGATTTAATTGCTTATAAGCCCCATTAAAAATATTTCATAATTGAGCAACAAAACAAAAAAATGGTTTAAATGGTAGCATTTTAAGGACTTAATTCTTCTTCATAATGAACTTCCTTTGGAAGAAAGTATGCTAGAACCTTATGGTGCCTTAGAAAAAATGTTCTTACTTGCCTTGGAGGGGAAATGACTGTTAGTACAAAACAGCTTGTTCTGTTGTGCAGATTCAGCGCAAGCCTTGCAGGGCACAGTAAAGAGTTCCCCACGCAATTCTTCTGAGATCTCTTCTACCCAAACTCAGAACTAGTTTCTGCTTGCTCAGGCATAGCCTAGAGAGGATACATGCTTTCTTATAGGACATCCTATGCCTAGCCAATCCCATTTGGAGCATTTCAGCATTGTATATATTTTCTTGGTATCATGATTCCTATGCTCTACAGATTGCTCAAGCTATGCATGAAATGGATGCTGTAAAATCCAGGGAAGTAGCATCCTGGCTGGTATGCTCCATAAAGAATTAGTTTTGACAGGGCTGAACTTTGGGCGGCAGTTCAGGGCACTCTCTCCTGGGCTCAGCAGGACTGAACAGGGGAGGGAGGATGTGGCTTTGCATTTGTGGCATATATTGCATCTAAAGGGGGACGTCCAGAAATGGTTTACACTTCATCCCATACTGGAAGTTATAGTATATATTACTTCTTTTCTCACTGTGTGTATTCCTTATAACTCACTGACTTTGTACAAGACATCAGAGCAGTCAATCATTGTTAAAAAATAAGGTACATCTCCATTAATGTCCTAATATGCCTACATGCTCTAGCTTGAATTATTCCTGCTTTCAGGGCTCATTTGGAGGGGGAACGCCCCGGAACACCGTTCTGGCAGTTCTCCCAACAGTCAGGTGGCCCTGCTGACTGAGGCTATTTTTGGCCGTTTCAGCCTCAATTTGGGCTGAAATGGCCCGGATCGGGGCCAAAAAGGCCTGTATTGGATCAGTGCTGAGTGGGGGAACCCTCCCCCGCCAAGCACCAACCCAATCCCTGCCATTTCATCCTCAATCCCGGCCGAAACGGGCCCAAATGGCCATTTTAGGCCTTTTGGGGCACATTCCGGCCTGGATTGGGGCCAAAACGGCGCAGATTGGGGCTGAAATGGCCAGGATCGGGTAGGTGCTGGGTGGGGAACCCTCCCCTGCCCAGTACTGACACAGACCTTGATGTTTCGGCCCCGATCCGGGCCGAAACAGGCCGAAAATGGCCATTTAGGGCCTGTTCTGGCCTGGATCAGGACTAAAACAGCCCGGATCGGGTTGGTGCTGGGAGGAGGAACCCTCCCCCGCCTGGCACCGACCCAATCCTGGCAGTTTTGGACCCAATCCAGGCTGAAACGGGCCCAAAATGGCCATTTAGGCCTTTTTGGGCCCATTTTGGCCTGGATCAGGGCCAAAACGGCCCGCATCGGGGCCGAAACATAATGAGTTATGCTAATGAGTTCCTGCAGCTCTTTTTCTACAAAATGACCCCTGCCTGCTTCATTGTTGGAAGCACTATATTTAATGATTGTTCACTGATACTTTCTCTTTATGAATCTTAGTGTGGGATTCCAGTGAATGTTTTTGTTTGAAATTATTTAAAAATAGAAATATACAAGCAGGGGATCTGTGAGGACTTGCAGGGGCATCTCATTTTCTCCTTCCTCACAATTTCCTCTTTTTCTCCTATAAAAGCCTCCCTAGCCTCTCCCCTTTTCCTGCTTCTTCATCTACCACCCAACCTACCTTTATCTGCCCCTCCTGTCATCTTCAGCTTCTCCTCCTCCACTCCCTGTGAAAACTTTGCCTGGTTCCAGATGCTGGGCAGGGCCAGGCACAGTTGTATGGTGGGGAACTCAGTGAGCTTCCAAAGCAGAGCGGGGATTCAAACCTGGGTCTCCCAGACCCTACTCTGAAACTCTTACTATTACACTACAGTGGCTTTTATGGGGGAGGTGGCTGCTGTTGAACAGTAGCTAACAGTGAGGCATGGGTGAGCCATGTAAGTCATATGGTATCAAGGTGCCCAGTAGCTCTGGAAAGGACCATGATCCCTCCTGCCTTTCTGTGACAGAAACCAAGGCTTGAAAGCTGGCAATACTGCAGTGGCTGCTTAGCAACAGCCACTAAGGGCATCCATTTCTTAAAGCTACAGGCTGTATCATTTGGGAGTTAACCCTGTCCCATGTCTTGGTGTTTTTTAGAATTCAGATTTTTCTGCAAACCTGGGACTTTTTTCAGGTTTGTAGAAACATCTGTCTTGTTCATTCATGGCTTCAACCTCCAGATTTAAATACCCACAGATCAGGGTCATTTGCCTATTAGTATATAAGATTATTTCTATTGTTATAGGTAGGTAAAGCTATGTACATATCAGCATTTCAGATTTTTTCAGATTGTGATATTTTGGGTGTAATTTTTTTTAAAAAAACAAACTACATAAAAATGCTTAGCTTTACAATTATGTGAACAAATCAAATTTATATTTAAGTACTTAAGATGGCTAGGCTATTAGAAATGTTTACTCTTCTTTATTAATACACATTTTACTATTACTGTTGTCATGTCACTTTTATCATCTAATTATTTTATTGTTGTTGGATCTACTTTAGATATCTTCTTCTGTTTTCTTCTGTTTTTATTGACTGGTTTTTATCTTTAATAAAATTGTATTTTATTATTTTGTAAATCTCTTTGGAAGTTTTTAATTGAGAAGGGTTGTAAATATGTCTCTTAAATAAAAATAAATGTTACGACTTCCCAGGTTTCATTGAAGAAATAGATACATAGATGTATACCTTTTGATGGCCTCATTTTCATACTGAGTTTCATGCCTTCTACTCCACCTTTCAAGGAACATTGCTGAAGACCATTCTCTTCCTATTGTAGGATGTTTTGACCTATTTTGCAATTGCCTATCCTAGTGGCTTCTCAGTAGGATCTGAGAATAAACTGGCCAAAATAGTTTCCCTATTTAATAGCTACAGAATATTTACATATTATTTCATCTTTATGGACCTGATTTGTAGTTGAAATGTAAAAACTTTCAACAACACTTAGACTAGCAAAAATAATAACAATAAAAATTGTTCCTGAAACCCTCACAAAGGAAATACATTCCTTTCTGACAAATGTTGTAGTGTGAGGGTTTAAGTTGGAAGAATTCAAGAGGGAGAATTTGCAAAAGCAAAGAGTAACATAAGAAATACATACAATTGCTCAACAGTCTTTACAGAGTCAAATAAAGGACAAAACTAACTTTAAAAAATGTCTCAAGATGTAAGATACTGATTTCAAAGACCTTCAAACTGATTGGAAGTCTGAATTAAAAACTATGAAACAGCCTTCAGGAATGAGTGGAAGCCCAAATTTTGGGAGTCTTCAGAAAGAGCTTTTAGTAAGATCTTGAAAGGAGACATATTTCCACAAGAGGGCAGTGTTGTTTCATAACAGAGTTGAGTACCTTCCATAATTTTTTTTCTTGGGAGAAATTTGCACTAAAGTCACTTAGAAGGCAATTTTAGGTCAGCGCAAATGGATCTTGCCTTTGGACAGACCAGAATCTCTTGCAAGCCATTATGGCAGCACTTTTGTCATGGGAAGTGTTTGTATTGATGTTTGGCTGTCCCGCCCCCCCCAAACTAAATTTTGCACTACAGTGATGTCAAATTAACTTTCATAGCTCAGAGAGCTGCTGTGTCCTAAGTTGTTTGTGAATAAGGTGTAGATAATGGGATAATAATAATGGGAAGGTGTGGATAATAACAGTACTGTAGGCTGCCTTTGAGCCTAGCTGTGATCAGTAACCAAATAGGGTTGCCAACCTCCTGCAGAGGCACTGAGTTCTTTTGGAACGACAATTGATCCCCTGGAGAAAAAAGCTGCTTGGGATGGTGGAGTCTATAACATCCCATTTTTACTGAGCATCCTCCCCTCCCCAAACTCCACCTTCCCCGATGTCTGTCCCTTAAATTTCCTGGAATTTCCCCACCCAGCATTGGCAACCCTATAAGCAAATCATTTTTGCAGGTTTGAGTAGAATCTGAAACTAGGGTTGCCAGGAGGCCTGGATAATAACAGCCACTCCTTTGAATAGAGGCTAAATGTGTGGAAAAGGGCAGAGGATGCTTTTCATAGCATGGAGGTAAGCAGGGCTTTTGGGGGGGGGGAGAGGTGGTGGAACTCAGTGGGTTGCCCTCGGAGAAAATGATCACATGGCCGGTGGCCCCGCCCCCTGATCTCCAGAGAGGGTGGAGGGCAATCTAATCTCCCTTCTGTCTGGAGATCAGGGGGTGGGGCCACCAGCCATGTGACCATTTTCAAGAGGTTCCAGAACTCCGTTCCACCGTGTTCCTGTTGAAAAAAAGCCCTGGAGATAAATAATGTCAACTGATAAACAGCCTCCCCTCTGTTAAAGAGACAGGACATTTTTCTCCAAGCAGTTTGCAGCACTACCTGAAACTGGACCTAAGAAAAGTCAAAAGAAGAAAGGAATGGCGCAGAACGGGCATCATCACTGCAACTACAATAGGCATGCACTCGCTTGGCATGTGCTTCTAAAAGCCTATTGGTTAGTGCCCTTGATGACTCCCCCCCCCCGCCACACCTGAAGCAAAAGAGAGAGAGAGAGAGAGAGAAATAGTGCAAGGCCTCCCACTCCCAGCTAGCACTACTTGCCTAGGGTTGCAAGCCTCCAGGTGGTAGCTGGAGATCTCCCAGAATTGCAATTGATTTCCAGGCAACAGAGATCAGTTCCCCTGGAGAAAATGGCTGCTCTAAAGGGTGAATTCTATGCTCTTATATCCCACTGAGGCTCCTCCCTTCCCAAACCCCACCCACGCCAGGCTCCAGCCTCAAAATCTCCAGGAATTTCCCAGCCTGGACCTGGCAACCCTATACCTGCCCCTTTGAAAACCCTTTTAAAAACCCTTTAAAATCCATTTTGTCAGGAGTGCATGCACTCTACTGCTCTCACACCTGAGCAAACATCTACCATTTTGTTCTGTTGTACCAGGAACTAAGTGGCTGCCACTCCCTCACTCCCCCCCCCCCGCCCCCCAGCACAGGCCTGGTGTAATGTAATGCTCCCAACATCCTGCCCTTGGTTAGGAGGTTGGGAATGTCCTGGGGGAGTCTCCATGTTCCTTCCTCCTCTGTAGCCAACCTGGTTTTCAGATTTACCCCTCCTCTCACATGTCACACACTGGTAGTAGCCCTCACCTTAATGCTGTCTTGAAGATTGCCATGCAGGTGACTGCTACTTCCCGTCAAGGTGAAAAGAGGAGATGGGCCTTCTTTGCTGAGGCCTAGCCCTTGCTGTGACTGACAGGCAGCCCTGTTCTTGCCTTGGAGGGCTCCAGGGCTGCTGCAAGCAGGGAAGGGCTGCCTCTGTGTCAGGGTCGCTCCCACAAGTGGGGCTGGGAAGCCTTTGTCGCACCTGGCCACCATAACTGAGCCTTGGAATGGAAGGACCAAGCTTCCTCCTTTTGTCCCCTCCATTTATCACATGGACAGGCACTTTGCCACTATACCCTAAGCCTTTGCTCCTCATTCTTTCTTTCTCCTCCATGCAGGCCAATGTCTCCTTGATGCCGTGGCTATGAAACTCTGGCCTACCTTCCCTCCTAATGGGGAGGTGTCTGTTTCCCCTCGAGTACCTTGGCCATGTGTGATCCTTTGTGCCCCTCAGGCATCTGGGATGCCTGTCAGCAGATCGGAGAGCTGTTTAGCCCCCATATCTGACAGATGTCCCACCTGCCACCTGTGATGCAGCAGCTCCCCGAGGAATTGCTCCAGAGCCATACAGCCTTGAGAGAACTGCTATCGTGTGCCCAGGGGGTGAACAATGGGAAGCACATCCTTGTATCTGGGATGCTTTTTGAGAGCTGCCACCTGATAGCTGAGGCTGGCTTGTGCAAAGTGAATTTTAAAGAGGCCTGTTGATGCGAAGGAAAGATTATGGATTCCTTTGCTGGACCTTATGCTTGAAATCTTAAACTGGTTTTCGTCGGTGTGGACTTTGGAAGGCTGTGTATGGAAGGTGGAATGGGAGCTTGAATAAGGGGATGCCGTCCCCCATTTCAATGAAACACCAGGAGGTTGCAAAGGGCAAAGTAGATTCTGAGGGAGGCAAGCAAGTTGTTGGGGGGAAAGTTCAGAAAGCTTGTTAGGTCACTTGACAGCTGTAATTCCAGCTATGGCTCCATGCCAGTTCCACCAATAGTTCTTTGCTGGTGGATGGACGGTAGTTTAAAGAAGACAAATCCTCCTCATTGCTCCGTCCTCCTTAATGCTGTCTATGCATACGCAGCAGGGAAGGGATTTTATTCCCCGGATGTGATTTATTTCTTCTATATATTTAAAGAAAGCATTCTGCCCAAAATTGGCATTTGAACAAGCCAGCCGCTCGATCAGATTAATAATTTCAAACTAAGCTGTAAAGCAAATGTCCCCGTTACACTTTAAAACCCACTGAAAATTGTCACTTTTGGATGGAGTGGGAGAGCATTTCAAGCCGAATGCCAGCCTCTAAATAGCCTGGAGAGAATGCAAGGGAGCTGTGGCTTGTGTGGCAATTCTGGATGTCAAAACAAGTTTCCCTGCTACCATAAAAAGCTTATTTGGACTTCACATTTTTAATTAAAGTTTTAATTATCCCCTGAGTATTTTATTAGCTTTTATGAAGACAGCTGCTTTTTATGCTATAAACCAAAGCTCCGCTCCGCTCCAAAGAGCAACTTGTCCCAGTTAGGAGTTTTGTCCTGAATAATTTCCATCATTGGTAAACTGGGTTATTTAATTTAAACTGACATTTACCATCCCAGTTTGATTGAAATGGCTTTTTTTTATGGCAGAGGCAGCAAATAACCTTGGACGGGGGTTTTGTGCTGTGCTCAGATAAGATGGGGGATCTTCCCTGGGGCCTAATTCTCCCTGCAGAACCAAAGTGTTATTGAGGCTTGCTGGACCTGGGGGTCTGTTATTTACACACAGGTTCCCAACCCCTCCATGTTCATTCCCCTAGAAGCACAAGAATGCCCCTATAGATATCCCTGGTTGTTGCTGGCTTGGATATTTTGAAATTGCTGTGCAATTGTTCTTCAGGAATTGTCCTCCAGCATATTTAATAAAGCCATTGCGCATAATAAGCATTACATCTAACCATGATTTAAAAAAACAACAACTGGCCAACCTATTTAACTGAAGTGGGCATTTGCTACTTTGTGTTGCCTGTTAGGCTGTGTGCCCTCTGAGTCAAGATGAAGTGCTTTCTGAAAGCAATCTCCAACAGTCAAGGGAAATGGCAAAGGACAGCGCATAGGTAACTTCCATTTTCTTGGTCCCTGCTTCTACACAACAGAAAGAGCCAAGTTACAAGTGACGCCTGACACAGGTTGGACACTTGTCAGCTTCCCTCAAGTTTTGATGGGAAATGTAGGCATCCTGGTCTTTCAGCTGTAATGGAGAGCCAAGCTGTAAAACCAGGACGCCTACATTTCCCATCAAAACTTGAGGTAAGCTGACAAGTGTCCAACCTGTGTAAGGCGTCACTTGTAGCTTGGCTCTGAGATAGCAGAATGGGTAGAGCTGCATCAGCCTGAAGAGGTGAAGTTAGAATGGCCCTGGAGCAAGGCAACTTAATCAGCCCCTTGCAGTTCTAACAATGGGTATTGGCTCATCCATTGCTCCCCCCCCCACCTGCCCCAAAAGTGGTAGCAGAAAAGGCAGCTGGTGAGCTGACAGTGACACCAATCAACATTGCCATTGAAAGACTCTAGCCAAGCGGACCTTGCGGCAGGAGGATTGCCAAATCTGGGATGGGAAATCCCTGGAGATTTGGCAATAAAGCTGAGGAGGGCAGGGTTTGGGGAGTAGAGACATCTCATCGGGGTATAGTGCCATAGAGTCTACCCTCCAGAGCAGCCATTTTCTCCAGAGGAACTGATCTCTGTCATCTTGTGATCAATTGCAATACCAGCAGTTCTCTAAGCCCTACCTGGAGGTTGGCCACTCTCTGTAACACAGACAGAGCTGCTGAGCTTGTCTCTGCTTTCTCCTAGCTGCCAGTGATAATCCATGGCAGCATCCCACAGGGATATTTCCCTGTAAATTAAACAGCCAATCTACTCTTGACAGGTGTGGTGGGAAGTCAGGTTTTTAAAGCTCCACCATGTAAAAAAATCTCTCTGCAAACCAAATAACCAGGGAGCCTATTTGTTGTTTATTTAAAACATTTTAACGTCACGTTTCCACCTAATTTAGGGTTCCCAAACTGACAAAGAGTCAAAAACATTAAAACAACTTTAAAAATACATGTATCTATGATAATACAAAGAATCTGTCTGTCCACAGATGGACAGAAACTGAAACTAGGAGTTATTCCGCACATGTTGGATAATGCACTTCCAATCCTCTTTACAGATAATATGGAACAGATTTTTTTGTGTGCGGAACAAAAAAGCCACCTCAAACGATTGATAAAGTACATTGAAAGTGCATTATCCAACGTGTGCGGAATCAGCCTAGAAGTCTCAAAATTGGCCACTAACTTCAATAGGATCATGGGAAATATGAAAGATATCAGAATATCCCGGCCCACTCATTCTCTAGAACCCCACCTCCCTGCTTTTTACATTGACAGCCATGGTTGTCTCTGGTAGCCATAACTCACTGAAAATAAATCTAGAAGTTTCAGAATTTGCCTCAGCTTCAAAATGCTGATGAGCCTGCCCCCAGAAAAGGAAATATTGTGACCCTAGTTAACCATCAGATGCCTCCCAACCCCACTATTTGCGATGGAAACTGAGATTGTTTGTGGCAGCCATAACTCGTCCCAAAATAATGATAGGAGCTTCAAAACTGGCCACTGGCTGCAGAATTTGTGAAATGTGTAGGGAATTGAAACATTTTGGCCCACATAATTCTCAGAAACCCTCAGTCCCTCGGATTCTTGTATTGGAGGCCTTGGTTGCCTCTCAGAAATATAACTCATCCAAAAATAAAGCTGGTGTTTCAATATCGGCAGCCAGCTTCAGGATACACATGGGTGCTCCATGATCTGGCCAGGCTGGCAGGAGGGCCCCGATGCTGTCAGGATTTTGCCACTCTGACAGTTGCTTACTTCAGTCCCTCTTCCCAGGCTCATTGTTCCTCTAAGGCACGTGTTGTTGGAAGAGGAGGACTCAAGTTTCAGAGGGGGACAAACCAAAGAGTTAGAAAGATAGAGAGGTCAGGGCACTCTGTTTACTGCTCTGATTATCCTTTGATATGTAGATTGCTATTCTCAGGACTTCTTCCTCTTGACTTCCTCCCTCTCCCTCTTCTCTTCCTGGCTTTGTTCCAGGCACCACCATCTCTCTCCTTCTCCCTCTATCTTGGAACCATGGATGCAGAGCTTGTCCTAACATCCATGCACAGACTAGATAAGTAGATAGGATCTGTCTCTCCTCTTTTCCTATATGAGTATGGAGTTCCTACAAGAAAGAACTCTTATTTCCTTTCTAAACATAAGCAAGTTTATGTTTTGTTATTTTCTCTCCTGCACACACACCAGCCAGCAGAACCAGCTCACAAACACCTATAATCATGCTTCCATGGCTAAATGATAAACTCTGCTAATGGCCCAAACATGGAATCCTTTAATTAGGTTTCTGAGGCCAATGTGCAATTTATTTATCATGTGAGAGAGAAGTTGCACACGTGCACACTATAGGTGCTTGTTCTGAATGGGTTTTAAAAAGCCCAATGTATTTTTGTAAATTTTAAGATTTTTCTGCAACCTTGAGTGATTTCCCAAGGTTGTAGAAACATGTGGTAGGCACTCAAATAGCTCCGTAGTGGGTTTAAGTATCCACATGCCTGGGTCCTTTAGGAATTAGATAGATGAAATTTACATATTGCTAGTTGCACCAGATGGGAGTGTCCGGGGTCTGGGTTCCAGCCCCCAGACTTGCCAGGAGGGAGCAGTGGGAGGCAACCGGGAGGCAGTGGCCCTACCACCCCAGCCAGCAACCAGGTCCAGAACCTGCCCACTCCAGGGGGAAGAGGCGAAAGGCCCAAGCCTCAGAGGGCTGGGGGGAGCAGGGGGAGACCAGCCAGTCCCACCCTCCAGGGGGAAGAGAGGGGGCTAAGCAGGACAGAGGCAAAGGGCCAAGGCAGGGGGAACAGGGACCCAGCAACAGCCCAAACAGAGCCCTTACCTGCCAAGGACGAGAAGCAGCCACTACAGCCCAGAGCCACACCCTGGCTAGAGGACAGCAGCCTGGCTCAGGAGGTGCTAGGAGCCAAGCCCCTCCAGGTGGAGCTGCCACAGGCATTCTGGGGGTGGAGATGGGTAGCCCCGCCCAGCATCAATGAGCAAGCAGCCCAGAAGCTGGCCAGGGCAGCTCCTCGCAAGCAAGGCCAGGCATGCTCAGCCGCACAGAAGCTGGCTGGGGCAGTTCCTCGCGAGCAAGGCCAGGCATGCTCAGCAGCACAGAAGCCGGCTGGGGCAGCTCCTTGTAAGCAAGGCCAAGGAGACCTCAGCTGGGGATGGCTCGCATTCAACCCCACCCTGCCAGCAAGGCAAGGAAGCCAAGAAGGGATTAGTGGTAGGAGGGAAACACCTGAGGGAAGGCACAGCTGGGCCAAGTCAGGAGAGGGAACAAGCCTAGAAGGAGCGCGGGGCGGGGAAAGGAAACCCTATATAAGGTGGCTAGGAAGAGCTCTGAGGTGGTGGGTGTGAATAAGGAGAGATGGTGTGGAGCGAGAGCAGAGCAGTGCGAGAGTGGAGGCTTGGAGGAGAGTTCTGGGAGAAGGAGATGATGGAGGGTGCAGAGGGTAAGCAGGCCAGGTTGAGCAGGCCAGCGAGTGGACTGAGAGGGAGTCTGGGTGATGTATACCGCCCCTCCTTCCACAGAGCAGAGTCCTGCATTATCCCTGGTGCCCCTCTGATGTCAGGGCTGGCCCAGCTGGGGCTCTGCCCAGCGGCGGCAGCGACAAGCCTTAACAGGGAAGAGCCTTAAACTGCATCCCATTGAAAGTGAGATAATTCAGGTAGACAGTATCTACACTTGGCTGCACATCTGACTATGCATCCCATATTTATGTGCATCATTCCTCATCCAGAAAAGTATATATGCACAGGTCCCCTTAGCTTGATCAGGGAACTTTCAGGAAGACTGCATCAAAAGGAGGCAATCTGAGAATTTGCATCTGTCATATTGCCTAGCAAACATGGGAAGAAATGCTTGTTTTACTTTTGAGATTTATTTGAAACACACTAAGAAGAACCTACATGTTGGAACACATTTGGAATAAATTGAGGAGTAGCTGTTGCCACTATGTGAAGTGTGTGTGTGTGTGGGGGGGGGGGGGTGTTGCCTCAATTCCTAATTTGAGATTTGTGGTATCTTCTTTATCTTTGAGAATCATATTTGAGAGTCTCATAACAACAAACCTTTCCATAATATCATAAAAGTACATTTGCACCTGTTGAATTTCATTTCCCTAGTCTCTGCTTGAACATTGCATTAATACTGAGACTCAATCATTTCCCATCCCTGGGGAAGACAATGCCTTGGATTCAGGACTGGGAGCAATCCGGAGCATCGAGGAGGTCTCTTTATGGCAGATGATAAATGAACAGGTCCCCTTTTAGATGCTGCAGGACTGTTTACCTGACACTATGCTTTAGTGGTAAAGACGGGGGGGGGGGGGATGGGAAACCTAATGAACCTGCAAAAATTAATCTTGGAGGTGAGGTGAATCAGCATGGGGCTGCTGGGAGCAACTGGCATATTGTCAATTAATAAATATGTACCCCGGAACAGATTACATCTAACGGGATCAGTCTTTCAGAAGAGACCTAGAACTGTTGTTTATGTTCCTTTCAAGGATCTGAAATCTCTAGGAATGTGGGGATTGAGCTGAAAAACATACCTTCTGTCCTTTTCGACAACTACTTATACCAGGGCTTTTTTTCTGGGAAAAGAGGTGGTGGAACTCAGTGGTGGTGAGGCACTGGGGCAGCTGTTTTTGCATGCAATGGCACCAAAGGTGTACAGAAAACACAGTCCTCCCTCTAAACCATTGACCCACCAAGTTTGAGAGCATACAACAACAAGTTTCTTTGTTTATGGACCCCAAAAAATGCTTGAGATAAGCGAGCATCAAGAAGAATGTTGGGTAGCTACACACACGCACACACACTATTCTTTTCTCATCATCCCCAAGCCCGTTGATCCAATGAGTTTCTCCTCAAGCACATGAAAACTAATGGACCCCAAAGAAGGTGAGTAACTGTGGCTGGGCACACTCAATGGTGGGAAACAAGCTGCGTCAGCATGGCATACAAGCAGGAAAGTGCTCCATTGCCAACTAAGTCCAACACAGAACAACATTTTTTTTTTAAAAATCCTGCTTTAGTGAGAAAGCCAGTAAATTTTACCTTGGAGTCCTGCTGTTATGCCATGCTCCCCTGTGTCTTCTAGTTTCATTTCCACAATGAGGGGCCATTTGGGCGAATTCTCCTCTCTAATATGCTATAGGAGCCTGGGCTGAGATTCCTCACCCCTGGCCTGCCCTTGCACTATACTTAAAAGTATACAGAAGGGGATGGAGATGGTGAGGGTGATGCTGGCATGAGGGCACCATGCCATCTGCAGCTCCCCTCCCTGGTGCAAAACAAACTTTTGATCCCTATGAGCCTCTCAATGCCAATGCCATTGCCCAAGAAGCAAGGGGAAAATGCAGTCATGCGCACCACACACATCCCCTTCCTGCCAATGGAGTGAATGCTGAGGGCTCAGTCTTCCCCCTTTGGAGCCAATTGGTTCCATGATGAGTGCAGACTTGCCATTAAGGAAAACAAGATGCTTCCAGATGGCCCCCGACTGCCAGGCCTGTCTGTATGGCTGCTGTGTGGTAAATATAGGATTTCCAGGTGCCTGCCAGTGGCGGGCAAACTCCTGGGGGCTTGCCTTCTTGCCCACCAATCTGCCAGCGGGTCCTAACTGAAAGCAGTTTAAGCACCAGCAGGAAAACTGGAGAAAGTTGGCAAAGAGGTTTGGGAAGTAGGTGCAGACTCCCATTTGGGTCAAAGAAAGGGGAAAGATCTTCTAAGGAGAGGAGACTTTCCTTCCCAGTGAAATAGGAGGTATTGCTGGAGAGTGAAGAGATCTCTGGTTAGGTGTGGTTGGCAACTGCCTTTTGGAGACCTTAAGATTTAGTTAAAAACTGAAGGAAGCACTGGTGTATGAAGAGAAGACATTTGGGGTACTAGAAAGTTAGTATCAGCATTCTTAAACCCAAAAGAGCTAGAGAATACCAAAAGGAAGTGTACCAGAGTGTTTGGGAAAACACAGGAACAAAAGCCTCTAAACATAAGAATTTAAGTTTCTGTGAAGAGCCTAAGAACCAGGGCTTTTCTTCAGGTGGAACGGAGTTCCGGAACCTCTTGAAAATGGCCACCAGCCATGTGACCATTTTTGCTGAGGGCAATTTAAACTTTTAAAAACTTCCCCCTTGTTCCAGCTGACCCAAAGTGATGTCATTGGCCCTGGGATCATGCGTGCACTTTGCACGTGCACATATGGTACCAGGGGCACCACCTCCCGTCAAGAGTTGTCCCCTGTGCTGACAACCCACTGAATTCCACCTCCTCTTTTCCCATAAAAAAGCCCTGATAAGAACTAAAGTTTGCACATGCACTGATTTTACCTCAGAGACTTCTCTGTTGAATTAGAAATTTTCAATCCCTGATTTCACCTGTCTAAAATAAATAAAAGAGTTACTTTTGAATTTTAAAAACATATCTGGTGCCATTTCTGCAGTTTAAGGACAAAGAAGAGGGTCAGAGGAGGAGAGAAATCATAGTTATACACAGTCCCAGCAGTTGTATTTTGTACTCTGACTGGCTAGTGCCAAAAAAGGGTAGCAGAAGGAGAAGGAACAGAGGCAGGACTTCCTTCTCTTACTCCTGCTCCATAAAGCAGAAACCAGGAATATCCCAACCTGGTATTGCCCTCCTCGATGCATCTCAGTTTCATGCAATGGGGCAGGGACTCTGGGAAATTTTTCAATATTCCTTAGCAGATGGTCTGAAGTGCCTTTTTCAGAATGGCTCAGCTGTAGTGGGTTGCTGCTCATAGATGTAGTGTCCTCCTCACACAGCAAGTGTAAGCCATGTTGTTTGAATCCGATGGGTGGATCAAGAAACCAGTTAAGTGATTACAATCCAGTTCAGGTTTAGATTCCTTAGTTCTATCAGAGGCTGGGAAATGTACGTTGTTGACTGAGGGCCAAACTACAAGTGACGAATGACACTTGATTGGCAGGGGTATTCCTCCCTGTTCATTTGCCCTCCACTTGCTCTCCACTCGATCCACTTGCCGTTCAATTGTCATTCGTCACTTTGTAGCTTGGCCCTGAGACTGTTGTTCATTCTGGTAAAGTTCTTTTAGGGAGGTAGATTTGGCTACAGTTGATTAAAAAACAACTGTCATTTTTACATACCTTATGGTGTATATTTTGTAAAACATTTTGGACTTGGAGTTAAAAGGTTATTGTGGTCTGACTGACAGTGTGGACCAACTGTTAGGAGGTTCATAGCAGGTAAATGGCTTCCTTCACAAGAAAGCAAACACCAATTATAATCCTTGAATGTGGCGGAGAAGCTGGAGGGCTGGTACAGACATGGCGAGGGTGGCAGAAACATGGGAGGCTGTCAGTGATAGTGTGATGTTACTTCTGGGGAAAACCAGGACTGATGCCAGTCCTCCCTAGGAATCATCAGGAACTCTATGGGTTTTCTCCAGATGTGACATTATGCTGTCAGCCTGGCAGCCATTTTAATTTTTTTCCTCCTGCTGCCACTACAAGTGGCAGTGGGAAACAGGAGCTTGGTGCAAGGGATGCCCTGCACCCATCAGGGGACTGGCAACCCAGGGTCAGCCAGAGGTGCCAACAGGGTACAGTTCTCCCCCAGCAGTTCCTGGTTGGTTGGATGCCTGGGGACAGGGACCTGGCCTCACCTTGGAGCAGGACCATTGGGTTGGGTCCACCTGTGAAGCATTTGAAACGCCTGCACCCTGGACATCTTGGGGCCTGTGACAAACATCTGAGGTATCAGTATCAGAGGAGCTGGGGCAAGTCATGACTCATGACAGGGGGGATCTAAATGTTTTAAAATTTAAAAAGCCACGTCTCCTTTTAAAAAGTTCCCCATGCCTGCTTTATGAACTAGCTGATTTGGAAACTGTCCTGGGAGTACACTTTCCTGGGAGAAAGCTCCACTGAGTTGACTTGAGTAGCATTCTGAGTAGACCTGGTTAGGGTGGCACGGGCAAGATGTTCTGAAAGAAGGCACTTTTCTCCTTTGAACTTTACAGAATGAAATGAATCTCTCCTGTAGGCAAGGTTACATGTTTGGAATGACTTCTGCTCTGCACTCTGCCACGTGCCAGCAACATGTCAGGAAGAGGATGAGCCTTCATGTTTGAATGACGCTTGAATGCTGCCTTTAAAACTGCATGCTGCCATGCCCGTTCTGCAAGCCAAACCATCAGGGGCACAGAAGCCCAGGCCATGTACATGGCATGTGCAATTACCTTGCAGACAACAGCTGCAGATCTGTGTGGAAGAAGGCCATGCTTTGGATACTGCGTTACAGCTGATAAATAATAAAAGTAGACTAGCTCTGCCACTGGGTTTTCTTGTGATGGATGAAACAGAGGCAGCCTGAGTGCTTACAATATGCTGTGCTGAAAAGCAGAGATAAGGGGAAATCAGTACTAGATATACAGCTTGGTACAAGCAGTGGAGGAGGCTGGTGACTAGTTTCCTGCACTGCATCAACAGCACACTATCAGCATCTCTGCCTGCTGACATATCTGCCTGCCCATAGATGTCAACCCTGAAATCCATTGGCTTGAGAATGTCATCACAGCCTCCGAGTGCTACTGTCTGGAGCAGACAGGATGGAAGTTAGCAGAAAAAGAAGGGGGGTGCTGTTCAAAGACAAATTGAAACACCATATAAGAAGCCGGAGAAGTACAAGAACTTGTTGTAGAGGGAGGGAACTGAGGCAACTGCAAGTTTTCTTTTGTCCCCTCCCAATGTCTCCTTTAGCATGAGTACAAATTGCCTTCTCTCCTTGCCTGTTGTCTTCCTTGCTACCTTCTTGCTGTTGACCTCTATCACCTTCAGCCACTTGCTCCCCAACTACCCCTCCTCCACCTCTCCTGTAAATGGGAAGATATATCCCCTGCCTCATGGCCTTGCCCATCTTAATTTTTTTAGTGTGGATTATCTGGCTGAATAATACATGCTTACAATATACCACCATCACTTCATCTTTGATTCAAAGTCTGCATCTTCTCCACTCATTGTGCTTCCTTCCTTATTCCTGAAATGCCTTCCCTTAGCACTTATTGATACACAGCATTCTCATATTGCTTCCTTATCTCATGGACTGCTTTACACGTTATTTAGGGAGCCACCAGAAATGGAACTCTGCATGGAGGCTGCTCCATGCCGTTTGCTGTGTGTGTTGTCCTCCCTCTGCACACAGTATCTCTGTATCACCACCAAGCTTTCCTGGCATGGAGACTCTTCGGTCAAATCCACATTCACCCATTACCCGCATGTTTATCGGATATCTTCCGTTTGCCTCCAATCTGCGATTTTTTCCTCTTCGTTCACATTCCTGCTTCCAATCTGTCTTTCTCGCGCATTCCTCCGGTCACACGGCCGCTCGAAAATCGCTTTTTTTGGGCGGGACCTTTTTTTCCCGCCCATTTTTTTTATTTTTTTGAGTGCACTTTTCTGTTATTTCGATCTTGCCTTATAAAGAAACATCATTGAAGATAATGATGCCTCTCTTTCCCCCACTGACAGCACTCATGGCTCTCTCCCGTTTCTTTTTTGGAAATTTGGAAGCATGTGGGAAGCTTTCATGGGCATTTCCTATGCAGGACAGTTCAGTGCCTGAATTTTACTGAAGTTTCACTTCCTTGGAGTGTCATTATTTCGATATTTCGTAATTTCGATATTACAGTAATATAAAATAAAAAAAATAAAAAACAGTTAAAAAGGAAGTTTTGCGTGTCCGTTCTGAGGATGGATTCACCCCAAAATGATTTTTCAAACTACCAGATTTGATTCAGAAACAGCATAATCAATAAATCCAATGCTATGAAGTCAAAAACAGTCTTTTGCAGACTATGGAGCACTTGCAAGTTGAATCAACCAATAGGAACTCTCAGAACGGCCAGAGAGACAGGAAGGGGGGTGGTTTTTTAAAAAACTGCGTAAATTGCGCATTGGCCCGTTCACGGCCACCGTGAAACTCCCGTTGAAAACTTGTGACCACACATTCGGGATAAATGCGAATGAAATGCGTCTGTTTAATGAGGTAATGTGACCGGCACTCGGGATTGCGTGGGGAATGCAAGGGAACATGTGACTTAGAATGAGTAATGTGGATTTGACCTTCCTGCGATGGAGATAACTGATATGGCATGCTACTCTACCAACCGCAATTACTCCACAGAGCTGCTGTTAGGTGGATGCTGTTTCAAGCCATCTTCATGCAGGAGTCAGAATTTTGTGTAAGCCAGCCCTGTGCTGCTGAACAATTGTGGTATTCACTACTTCGATGCCTTTTACCTCCTGCATCTGGCAATCAGATTAGGTGTACACCTCAGTTTACGTTAACTAAAATTCCTTATAAACTTAACCTCCATGAAGGTGTTTAACTGTTCTTAGACCTGGTCCAGTGTTTTAAAAAGGTGGGTGAATCATTACTTGGCATTCGAGGGAAAAACATGGACCTTTGTGGGAAACCTAATCCCTCTGTCAAGATTTAGGAATGCTCATAGCCTCCATTTCCATAACACCCCTCAAAACACACACTACACTTTAGGCTGAGACTGCCATCTCAGACCTAGCTGTACTCACTGCCTAATAATTCCTATAAGCCAAGGCACAAAGTCTTTGTAATTTGTCTGACATTTTCTACTTCAAGCTTCAGGCCGTGACATCCCATGTCTCACCACTTCCAGATCATTTGAATAATCCTTTCACCCTCTTTGATGGTATTTCCTTGAAGGTATTTTAGCTGCTCGCTTAATCTCCATTTTAAATAAAGGAATGAATTACATTTCCTCAGACTTTTCTCCTACTGCACAGTCCAGGGCCCATTCTAGATACATGCTTTCTGCCTCCTCTGAATTCTGTGACCCTTCGTGCCAGGCAGGAGGCTACACTTTGTTTCCTTCCATGTGGATCTGAAGTTGTTAAAAAAGCAGAATGATTGTAGTGGAATTGTCAGAACGTATTCTCAAAACAGATTCAGTACAGAAATATTCAGAATGGATGGGGGAACGAGTATGTTGTTTGAGAGGTTGGTACCTACCCAACAACGCAGGACCATTGTACTGAAAAAAGCACACTGTCTTTTCAATTAACCAGGACTGCTTAATAATTGGTGAAAGACCACTGGCATGAATTCATTCTGTCAAAAGGACAATGCTTCAGCCTGGTTCATGCCAGAGGACCAAATAGTAAGGGATTGACAAAGTATGGGCAAGAAAATAAATGCTCCCATTTTACTTTTTACCTGAAAGAGAGGCTAGTTTTTTTCCCAGGAATGTCAAGCTACGTATGGTAATAAATAAGTTAATGTATATAACTTTTTAAAGGGTGTGTGTCTTACATTCAGGGCCATCTTCCTTTCAGGTAAATATGATAGTAACAAAATGTCCTACAACTTCTGGCTTGTGTAGCCTGGGGAGACGTATTCCTGGTTCAATACTGACACTGTTAGGAAGCCTTCTGGACAAGTGAGGCAGAAAGTCGTAAGAAACAACAACAACAACAATGACATTCAATTTCAGGACTCCTTAATTCCCACTCAGAGTGGTTTACATACTTTCAGGGCTTTTTTTCTGGGAAAAGAGGTGGTGGAACTCAGTGGGTTGCCCTCAGAGAAAAAGGTCACATGGCTGGTGGCCCCACCCCCTGATCTCCAGACAGAGGGGAATTTAGATTGCCCTCCACGCCCCTAAACTCCCCTCTGTCTGGAGATCAGGGGGCAGGGCCACCAGTCATGTGACCATTTTCAAGAGGTTCCGAACTCCATTCCCCCGTGTTGCCCCTGAAAAAAAGCCCTGCATACTTTGTAAGCCCACAACAATAATCACCCTGTGAGGTGGGTGGGGCTGAGAGAGCTCCTAGAAGCTGTAACTGACCCAAGGTCACTCAGGTGGCTTCAAGCGGAGGAGTGGGGAATCAAACCAGGTTCTCCAGATTAGAGTGCCATAGGGTCCATATGGAAATGGAGGTCCAAAACATTACAGCAACTTTATCTTTCACACTCTCTCTCTGTATGTGTGTGGTCCTGATGCCAGTTTTTCATTCCAAGGACAATCGCACTATTCTTTCATCTGCTACTGGGCAGTCACTTATGCCCATGCCATCTGGCAGCACAGTGCCAGGCACTGCCCTGCTCTGACACTGCAGCCATTTTAAGCTATGATTAATAAAGCCACGTGTCAAATGTGACATCACAGTCACGGTGGAAAGTACAATGTATGTGTCTAAAGAAGGTGGCCAGGGCTGAAACATCTGTTTTCTATAAAATGAACAAAACAAACACATCTAAAAAGACAACAATTTTATCGGCATCTGCTCCCCATCGGTTGTTTCTTTCAGTTAATATTTTGACATGATTTTTATGGGGATTAATATTCACTTTAAAAACAATTCCGTGTGTGTGAGACTCCAGGATCTCATTGTCATGTTTACTGTCACAGGTAAAAAACAATGGTACAAGGAAAATCTATTTGGGATAGTGGCCTTTTGGCTCTAAAAGTTCATTTTTAATTCTAAAAGGCTGAATTTTAAACATCATATTGAATACTCAGATATCTATCTTGCATTAAAAAATGAGATGTCCCTCATTGGCACAACTTTTGAACATTCTCCTGTTCCTCACTGGAAACTCTGTTTCCAATGCTGGATATCATACTTGGGCGTTTTTACTCCCTTGCTCATTGTTTAAAATAACACATCATTAAGGGTAACAGAGTTAGAGAGAAATAGATCTAATCCATGGGATTATGCAACCAATCAAATTTGACTACACAATGACATCACAAAGGACAACACAGCCAGTTTAGTATAAGAAGAATCTTATATAAAGCCAAGTGGCCACAATCTGCAGATACTTAATTCTGCTGATCGGGGCCACTTGCCAACAAAACGCGTGCTTCTGCAACCTTGGTGAACCCCTCATGGTTACAGAAAATTTGAAAACCAGAAAAACAAAAATTAGGGGCTTTAACCCCCCTCCCCTCAAGACCATGCTGCCTGCACATGTGCAGACAATTATCTCCTCCTTTACCACCTCCTGGAGAAGCTGGGCTTGGGAGGAAAGCTGCAGCTGCAGTGAACCTGGGGAAGCATGACGTAGGAAGAGCCTGGCTGGGGATGAGGAAATGCACCCACCACCACCGCTGTTGAGGTTGAAAACATGGAGCTGCTTGGGGGGAAGACACTGCTGCCATGGCCAACATGCAGTCCGCCAGGCATCAAAGCTGCAGGTAGGCGAGGGGCAGCTGGGACTGGACTTGGAGCTGCCACAAAGTCATGGGTGGGCTGGAGGAACAGAGTCACTGTTTTCAAGGTGTTATTCCAAGGACAATAGAAAATTGTCAGAAAATTGGGCAGGCAGGGGGAAAACCAGAGCCACTGGCACGCACCATCGCATAGCACCAGGCTGCAGGAGAAAGGCAGACAGAGCTGGAGCTGCCGCTAAGGTGATGATGAATCAGCAGAGGCCAAGATGCAGGAGTCATCATTGTCACCAACGCTGCTGTTGAGACAGTCAGGCTGAGAAGCCGAGGGCAGGCAAAATGAGGTTCCCTCCCCCATGATTCTTGCAGGGCCATGCTTGTCATGCATAGATCTCAATGTAGCCTCATCTGTGGATACTTAAATCCGGAGACTGGGGCCAGAAAAAGACAAGACAGATCTTTCTATAACTGGAGAAAAGCTCCAGGTTTACAAAAAAATCTGAAATCTTATATATATATATATATATATCCTGAGGGGGTGTGTGTTAAATCCTCCCAAATGATAAAGTCTGTACCTTTAAGAAATGGAGTCCCTCAATAGCTGTTGCTAGGCAATCACAGCAGTATTGCCAGGCTTAAGCCTTGGTTTCTGTAAGAGAAAGGCAGGAGGAGGGGTCATGTTTTTTTCCAGAGTTGTTTTGGCCTTTGACTCATTGTGGCCAGACCCTGTAGCAGCTACTGGGCAACTTGCTAACATTCTACTTGCATGACTTTCCCAAGTCTGGCCACTAGCTACTATTTAACACCAGCCACCCCATGAAAGCCAATGTAGTGGTTAGACTTTCAGACTTGGATCTAGAAGACCTAAATTTGAATCCCCACTCTGCTGTTGGAGCTCAGTGGGTGATTTTGGGCCAGTCACTCTCAGCCTAACCTACCTCAAAGGGTTGTTTTGAGGATAAACTGGGAGGAAAGGAGAATGAATCAAGTTGCTCTGGGTCTCCATTGTGGAGAAAAGTAGGATATAAATTAAGTAAATAAATAATAAATAAAGCTGAAGATGGAGGAGTAGATAAAAGTTAGGTTGGGGGTGGATAGGAAGGAGAGAAGAAAGTAGGGGAAGGTGAGGATATGGGGGCTGCCAGGGGGAGGGGGAAAGGAAATAGTGTGGGGATGGGAATTGTACAGGGAAAAGTGAGGTACCCTCTGCAAGCCTTGCAGATTCCCCCCAAGCAACTGGACCATGCTCATTTGGCCCTGTGCAACTTAGCCAGAGTTTTCCTCAGGAGAGGCTGTCAGGAGGAGGGGGATGATATAGAGAGTGGGACAGATAAAGGTAGATTGACTGGTGGGCGGGAAGGAGAGAAGGAAGCAGGAAAGGCAACTTTGGGGGTTTTCAGGAAAGGGAAAGAAGAAATAGTTGGGGGGGGGGGGATGAGATGTCCCTCACAAGTCCTTACATGTCTCTCACTTGTGGCTAATAAACTGGTGAATACGATTTTAGCAATATTATCCCAAGGGGTACTTTTAGCTAAAGATGCTTGCCCTCTTAGTCTTAGCAAAGTCTTATGAGTAGAGAGAAGCCCCCGCTCCTAATTTCAGTCACAGGCTCCACCATATTATTTAGGGCCATGAAAGAGGACAGCTCTATTCGATGGAGGAGGTGTATGCAGACAGGACAGGTATGCTACAGCATATTTCTCCATCTCTGGCTCATAACAGCCCACACCTCCTGTCGCCCTGCCAACTTGTAATAGATGAATAGGGGAGGTCACAGGAGCATCCTTGTTTTGTATGTGTGAGAGATTCAAAGTTCTGTCCTCCATCTGCAGTCAAGGAAGCAAGAAGAACTTGAATGGCACTTCATTAAAAACTCATGGCATCTGACTCCACACGGTGCTTGTGATACAGGGTCTGTCTGCGTCTGGGGCAGCTGGGTATCCGTAATTCCCTTTCATTTGATCTCTCCCCCATCTCTGTCCTTTTATCCAAAGGCTTCTCTCCAGATATTCAAGTTCAGTCTGAGCAACAAATAAGCAGCCACTGATAGGAGGTTACAAATATTTACATTTTCTTGGCTTTGCTGATAGGAGGAGTTTGTGCTGGTACGTCTCACCTAATTAGCAGCAGGCTTCAGAAATACAGCAAAAGGCCGTTGGGCAGCTTTTACACTTCATTAGTAATGTTCACTCCACCTCCCTCCCTGATCCAATCCCTGTTGACATGTCCTCCATGCAATGGGATATGTCAAAGTAACACATGGCAAGGTGTGTGGGTTGCATGAAGGGACCAGCCTAACTCTAATTGCTTGGAGGCTCAGAGGCCACTTCCTGTGACCACCCCAAAAGAAGGTTATTTTCATTCCTTTCTGACCTCAGCTCTTCAGCAGACGAAACTAGGGTTGGAGGCATTTATATCTAAAAGAGAAAACACCAACGAGCTGGAAAGTATAAATATTTGCATCACATCATCAAAAAGCACCTCGTCTATATTTTATACAGGGCATGGCTTCAAATTTACTGGGGCTTGTGATCCCCCGGCCCATTTTGAGGGCTCAAGTTATTTTACAATATCTTCAAGACCAGATAAGTGTGATAACAGAATAGCTGCTTATGCTGCACAAAATCAAAGAATCGTGGTATTTCCAGACAAATGGTTTTGTGGATTAACAGCGTGCTAAATCAGCCTGTCAAGCATCAGTAGCCCATGTTGCACAGATATTCTCTAGTTATAACGTTGCAGAGAGAAACTAGCAATTTTGTCTGATATAAATTTTGTCTCCCAAACAGACTGTGTGAATATTTATAGTTTTTTTAAAAGACAGGTTCAGTATCATTGTTTCTGGACCTGCTGCTACTAAGAAAGAAGACCAAGGGGGGAACTGATAGAAGTTTATAAAATTATGCATGGGGTGGAGAAAGTGGACAAAGAGAACTTTTTCTCCCTCTCCCATAGTTCTGGATTTGGGGGCACCCAGTGATGTTCATCGATAATAGATTCTGGACAGACGGAAGGAAATACTTCTTTACTTAATGAGCAATGAAATTGTGGAATTCCTTGCCAGTGAATGTAGTAATGGCCACAAGTGGAGATGGTTTTAAGAGAGAATTAAACTGATTTATGGACGATAGTTCATCAATGGCTACTAGCCAAGATGACTAAAGAGAATCTTCACATCCATAGGCAGTAAACTTATGAATACCAGTGTTTATTTATTATTTACTTATTTTATTTATTTTTATTTGACTTCTATCCCACCCTTCCCACGAATGGGCTCAGGAAGGCTCAAATCATCATTAAAACACGATAAATTAATAGTCAACTTTAAAAACACTTGAAAACTTATATTAAAATACTCCAGCGCCATTATACATAGGCTACTTTGGATACTAATAAAATACCTACATAAGTTATAGCTGTGGGTAGAACGCATAGCCAAGGGCAGTCATAGAAGAGGCAGCAATCTTAGATTGGATAAGAGGGGACACCCACTGGTCCTCAACCAAAGGCCTGGTGGAATATCTCCATTTTACAGGCCCTGTGGAACTGTAATAGGTTCCGCAGGGCCCGGATCTCCAGCGGGAGAGGGTTCCACCAGGCTGGGGCAGGGCAGAAAAAGCCCTGGCCTTGGTGAAAGCCAGCCGGATGTCCCTTGGGCCAGGGACCACCAGTTGTTGTTTATCTGCAGAGCGCAGCATCCTACAAGGGACGTAATAGGAGAGGCAGTCCCGGAGGTATGCCAGTCCCAGTCCATGGAGGGTTTTAAACACCAAAGTTAACACCTTGAACCGGATCCGGAACTCCACTGGAAGCCAGTGCAGCTGGCACAGCACAGGATGGATATGCTCTCGAATAGGCTTTCCTGTAAGAACGTGTGCTGCTGAGTTCTGGACCAGCTGCAGCTTCTGGGTCAGGCCCAAGGGCAGCCTAGCATAAAGTGAGTTGCAGTAATCTAGCCTGGAGGTGACCGTTGCATGGATTACTGTGGCCAGATCCTGGGATGAGAGATAGGGTGCCAGTTGCCTGGTCTGTCGAAGGTGAAAAAAGGCAGACCTGGCAAGGGTTGTGACCTGGGCCTCCATTGAAAGTGTGGCATCCAAAGTCACACCCAGGCTTCTCACCATCAATGAAGGCTTCAGTTGTACCCTGTTGAGGGCTGGGAGATGGGTCCCCTACCCCATTGCTCCACGACCCAGACACAGAACCTCCGTCTTCAGGGGATTCAATTTCAGGTGACTCTGACGTAACCATACCGTCATAGCCTCATGACCCTTGGCCAAGGAATCCAGAGCACAATCAAACTGGTCATCCATCAACAGATAGAGCTAGGTGTCATCCGCATATTGGTGACATCCCAGCCCAAAATTGTGGACTACCTAGGCAAGGGGGTGCATATAGATGTTAAATAGCATCGGGGAAAGAATTGCCCCCTGAGGGATGCCGCACACCAAGGAATGGCAGGTGGACATCTGTTCCCCAGTGCCACCCTCTGTCCCCGACCATGGAGGAAGGAACTCAGCCATTGAAGGACTGTCCCACAAATCCCCGTGTCAGCGAGGCGGTGGGTCAAGAGATCATGATTGACCATGTCGAACGCTGCTGTAAGACCTAAAAGTATATGCAGTGCTGACCTGCCCTGATTCAGGTGCCGCCGCAGATCATCTGTGAGAGCTACCAGAGCTGTCTCCATACCATGGCCAGGCCTGAAGCCAGACTGGAATGGGTCCAAGATAGAGGCATCATCCTGGTATACCTGTAACTGTTCCGCTACCACCCTCTCAATTACCTTACCTAGGAATGGAAGATTTGAAACTGGGCGGTAATTGGCTGGATCAACAGGATCCAGTGATGGTTTCTTTAATAAGGGCTGTACCACTGCCTCCTTCAACGAGTCTGGAAAAAATTCAGAACTCAGGGAAAGATTAATGATGTCAGGCAACACCAGGGCGGGGCAGGGAGGGGAATTGCTCCTTCTGTCCTGTTTGTTAGCCCTCCTGAGCAAATAGCTTGGACACTATTCTGTGGACATTCTGTGAAACAGAATGCTGGACTAGAGGGACCTTTGGTACGATCCAGGAAGGCAACTCTTGTATTCTTATGTACCGGTACAATTCACAGTCACCCAGGTCTGCTTCTTCCTCCTTACTTGGTTTGTTACATGGACATGTAGTGATAAAGACTGCCACCTTCCAGGTGAGGCCTAGAGGTCTCTAAGAATCACAACTGATCTCCATGCTAGATAGATCAGTTCCTGGGAGAAAATGGCAGCTTTGGAGGGTGGACTGTTGGGTATTATACCCTGCAGAGGTCCCTTCCCTTCCCCAAGCTCTGCTCTCCCCAGACACCCACAGGAATTTCCCAGCTTGGAGTTGGCAACCCTATGTAATGACTGAGGCGACATGTGGAAACATCTGAGAGTGAGGACAACTTTGAGCAATGTAAATAAATAAGCAATAGTTTGTCAAGAAATGTCAAAAATTGCCCAAAGAGGAAACATTTGGAGGCGAAGGGGAACTACTGCTGGAAAAATTCTCAAGATGACTTCTTTGAGCATCTTTGTTGTACTGAGCCCTGTGCTTATCTGGTCTAGCCCAGAGGAAAACGTAGACATAGAACCCATTGATTCAAAACTGCAGTAGTTTCAATCCCACCCACTATTTTACTTAGTATTTCATTTCTCCTTGGCTGATCATTCCTAGCTGTTTGGAGTGACATCTATAGAGACACTCCATTAGAATCAATGGACTTAGGCTGGAGCAACTCTGGTTAGGATCACACTGTTGTGTCCTAGATTGCACTGATTAAGGCTCCAGAGTTTTTAACATCTTCTATGCTGTTGGAAGTGGAAAGATTATAATGGGTTAACAGAATTGTGTTTTGACACAGATGATATTGAATAGGTACTACACTTCTTTTTTCTGTTATAGTCTGATCATGGCTCAGTCCAAGTATTTGCATTTCAGCTGAAGTTCCACTAAAGTCAATAGGACAGACCACTCAATTCTCCAATTTTGCTGGTACAAGATGATTAGGAGGCAGTGTTGCATGGCAGAACAAGGAAAGGGGAGACAGAAATCCTTATGACAAAGGGGACAGGAAGTAAAGGCCAATTCAACAGCATCCCCACAAAACATTGCCCAGGAATTTAAATGAAGGTCATTAGTTCACACTGAGTAAACAGGCCAGAGTGAACTCATAGACAATGTCAGCAGAGAACTCTATCAGCAGATAAGCCCACTTGCCAAGATGCAGAATTGGCCCATGTGGATGGGAGATGGAAAACTAGTACAGGTTGCAAGAAAAACAATGAAATACATTGTAGCAATCTATAATAAGAAGCATCCATTATTTTAAGGAACTGTGATGTGAAATAAGAGAGAAGAACAGGGAGGCATCTTCAATTTTATAAAGATAGATATTTATATTTTGCATTGTTGATCTCTGATTCCTGATGTGGCCAACATCAATGCTAAATAAAAAGCCATAAATGTAACAATAAGTATCAAAAAGAATAACACAAACATTTTAATAGCACAATGTCATAACATCAATTATGAGTCTGACCAACAGCAGTATAAACCAATAAAAAAAAGACAGCAGCTGCATAAAATCACTGAAAAAAGGCTTAGTATCCTTAGGGAGGTGCACAGATAAAAAAAAATATTCAGGAAACAACTACAGCAAAAAAAGTTTCTGGTCCCAGAAACTTGCCAAATCAAGTGCCCCCTTGCCAAGATGGCTGTGGGGAAAGCATTCCAAGGTCAAGGAGCACCAATGTGAAGATCAGAAGGCAGAAGCACACGGAACAAGGTTGTTGAAGATGATAACAGCTGGATTGCAGTTAACACAGAAATCCTAAACTCCCTGCACAGTGAATGCAAAGAACTCTTCTAAAAAATGGATATTCACAATGTCCATTTTTAGGCTTTTAAAATTGGGCGCAGTTTGTAATTTTTTTCTTTGGAATACTTCAGGTGATCTACTGTCTTTCCAAATTAATCTGTTCTCAAGAAAACTATGCAGAGGGCGAGAATGTGGAGATGCAAATTTCTCTTGTCTGCAGCAAAATGCCTCTGGTATTGTCTTCTGGCCTCTGCATAACCTGTCACCGCCGTTCTTTGGTACCTCCTGCTACATTATGAAGTAGAACATATCCAGCCTTTGGCATCATGATAAAAGATGTAACGTGGCTTGTGTCGAATGTGACCTTTGGCTACACGAACAATGATAACAAGAGGAAGTGTAGTGTAGTGGTTAGAGTGTTGGACTATGATCTAGGAGACACAAGTTTAAATCTTCACTCTGTCATGTAAGCTCACTGGGTGAACTTAGGACAGTCACATATTGGCCTAACCTACCTCACAGAGTTGTTGTGAGGAAAAAATGGAGGAGAGAATGATGTAAGCTGCTCTTGAGTCCTTATTGGAGGAAGGTATAAATGAAGTAAGTAAATAGATAATAATAGTCCATGTAGAGCTCCAGTTGTCCTAGGGTTCTTTGGGAAGACAGAGAGCAAATCTTTGTGTGTCCAAACTGGATTTTTAAAAGTTCTCTGATAGCATACCTAATGCAGTCTATGCAGCCCGTAGTTCAAATATGAATAATTCAGAATTTGTGCCCCCAAATAGAATCAACTCCAACAAAATCTTAATCCAGCATGTAACAGGTTGATAACTGAAGCAAAAGGAAAAAAAATGCTTTAATGTAGCCATAAAGGAACAGCACCTCATGGGAATTCAGCTGCAGTAAAGCAAGTTCAATTGCAGTTCTGAAGACATTGTGAGTTGCATAAATAAAACTCTTCCAACATAGACTGTTCAATTTATGTTCTTTCATGGCTTTTCTAAAAATGATTTTGAAGGCAAGGCTTTCATTCAGGGACAATAGAAGATGAATTTGCATTTCCCACATTTTGTTGTTAATGATTTTTAAAAACTTTCTGCTAAGTAAAACGTGCTGGATGAAGTTGCATTAGAGTTATTGCTTCTGTGGATGATATGATTACTAGCATCCCTGTGGGAACTGGGTAAGTTAGAATCTAGGCAAGTTTTCTGTGTACTTTTCAGTGTGTGGGTGTACTGAGAGACGTGCACTGCTGGTGTTAACTACTAGAATGCCACTACTTTCAGGAATCAGAGTTACTTCTCGTAACTTACCTGCCTCAAAGATGGTATTTTTTGCTACCCATTGAATGATATGCATATCTGCGGTTCCTTCCCGAGCCCTTTTTTTGTAGCTGCCCCAGTCCTATAGAATGTCCTGCCTGAAGTTGTTTACAGCGGGATTGCAAAGGGTGCCTTCACTGTCGTCGTTTTCTACAGGGCTTTTTGCTGATGTGTTTGGCTGGTTTGGTTGTTGTTTACTTTGGGGGCAATATAGTCTTTGTAGCTTTGATAACTGCTGTGCTGATGGTTCAAACAATAAGTAGTTGATGAAATGTTCTATAGGTTTTCTGTTTATTTTAAGGATGCCTGATCGCCTGAAGGTTCGCCTTGCCTCTGACTCACCTGTTGTGACTTTCCTCTCAAATGACTGAAGATAACCGTGATGATCAAGCATTTGCCAAGAAATTTGTCATAGTTTGCAGGGTGACATATAGTGCATCATCACACTACACATGCACACAAAATGGGACTTCATGCGCATGCACTGTGCAATGCAGATGTGGTTTCTCAAAGGACCATTTTCCACTCACTAATTTGCAATAGAAAATAGCGTATTTTTGTTTCTTTCTCTGCCACTGTCTTTTTTATTGTATTTGTTGTTGTCCATGATACCAACCTGGTTGGCAGGTGCCTGGATGCCAAAATTCATCATTGTTTGATTTATCTTTAAATCGATGGTTAATCCTTTAATTCTTTAGGATTATCCTTTAATTAAGAACACCGGCTTTGTGTGTGTATCCTTGGGAAAGGACTCCGTAAATTATTGGTGAAAAAGATCCCGTGGTTACCGGCCTCTCGCATAGCTGTCTTCCTTGCTTGCTAATTCCCCCACTCTATTTACTCACAAGGAGCTCATTCCAGGTAACAAGTTCAGTGAGTGAGGAGACCTAATGGGACATGCCAAAGACAGGAAACTGGCAAGGAAGTCCACTACAGTTAACAAAATCACAAAAGTATATACTTTCATTTTTCACAGTGCTCTGCTACGCTGAACTGCAATTAAAATAAACAGAAAGTGTGTTGTGAAACATCCCTCCCTTCTTTTAACCCTGTGATTTCTGCACAGTTTTCCTCTCCCTCTTTTTACCCTAAGGACCACTCTGTGAAGTTGGATGGGTTCAGAGGGGAAAAAAAGAGTGTTGCCCAAGGACACTCTGTGAGGTTTCTGGCTATCCTTCCATGATTAGATTGTCAGATTGCAAATGGAGCAATCTGTTGTTCAGTATATTACAGTGCCATTTTAAAATCATCAAAACAATTTTCTCATGGAAATCATGTAAGGGATTAACATTCTGAACATGTGCCGACAGCAGCTAGCTGCCTCAGGTGCATGGCCTGGGTGTGCCAACTGCACAGGCACAAAAGTGGGATATCAGCTCAAAATATCCATTCATAAATGTTAATTCTTAATTCTTAATTAATTATACATGAAGTTTCATTTAAGGGCGCTTGACTCATTAAAAATGGCTGCAAATGATTATTTATGACTCCTTTATTTACCACACTTGTTAGCATCACTACTGCGAATGCACCAAAGATGTACTTGAATATATTTGTCTTGTGCACAGGACAGGGAAAGACCTGAATGGGAGTCACCTTGACTCTGTAACCCATATAACATAACTAGAGGTGGACACAAACCTAAATACGAACCAAAATTCATCACAAACTGGGCTGGTTCGTGGTTCTCGAACCAATGGTTCATCCGAGCCCATTTCTGATGAACCATCATGAACTTTAGACCAGTTCATTTAGTTTGTTTTTTGGTTTGTCACTGCAGACAGCCTGGTGCTGGTCAATCTGTTTCCTAGGCAAAGGGAGGGAGGGGGAATGGGCTTTTTGTCGCCCTAGAAGTAACGGTTTCACAAACCAAACAAACCAGTTCACGATTCACGAACTGGGGCAAGTTTGTGAAAGTTCATAGCTCGTGGTTTGTGAAATGCAATGAACCATGAACTGCACGGTTTGGTATTTTCCTGGTTCGTGCCCACCTCTAAACATAAGCCATATCGTGTTAAAGATGTTGGGAGTTCTAAGTCTGAATGTCAATATTAATAGGCATTTAACATTGCCCTTGCAGCCTTATATGCAGAGAGCAAAAATATGGCCACTGGCTATTTCTGATTAAAAGACAGACTTGGATGTCGGATTGAAGTTAGAATGCAGCCCCTCAAAAGGCCCAGGAAAAGCCCTTGTCTAATGAGTGGAATCAGTTACATTTACAATCCATAAGACCAGTTGCCATCTCAGCAAATATGCAGCCACAGTTAGTTCTAACAAAAGGTGGACTTGGATGAATCATTAACATCAAAATCATATTCAGTAATCTGAAATCTATGAAACAATTTGAAAACAGGCATACAGATGCACACTTTGGAAGCACCCTTTGTAAGAATTTCCCCTGATCAACAGGTTTACTTGCCAGAGAATTGTGACTGTCTTTAGTTCTATGTTAAGCATTTGCTCAGTAGGAACAGTTGTTTTGCATGGACCTCTTGCTACATTCCTCCAGAAATGCAGTGGTCTACGAAACTGCAGCTATAATTACTACAGTGAAGTACCTACTATTAATTTTAAAAAATCCCCCTCTAAAAGTCCACCAGAGGCAGAGTGGTGGTAGTAGAATAGTGGGCATAAGGGGAATACATGAAGAAAATCATTGTATGGGACCTGCATTGCCACTGCAAATGCCTTTGCATTAACAGCAGCAATGAAAGCCCAACAGGGAATCTCCTGTGTGGAAGTTACCTGCATAATTTGTGAAACAGCCTCAAGGGTACTGTGACCTGCTGCCCAACAATGCCTGGAAATCAGCATACTGTACCTACTGGGTTAGTTCTCATTTAGCCTATAGGAGTGCCAGAGACATGTAGTAAATCTTGGCCCTGCAGTAGTAAGAAGCACATTGCAGGATCAGGGGAAAGGTGTAGAACAACATGCCTTGCTATGTATTTTAAGCCCCTTATGAAAAAATACATGCTTTGAAATAAGGCCTTACTATAGCCAGCTCCTTTAGGAGCTACACTTTTATTCCACTGCAGCTTTGCTAAATACTTAGAACACTGGACTCCTTCCAGATTATTGTCAGGCTTTCCTTTCCCCCAATAAATAACCATGAACCATTTCTCAGGATCTGCATAAAGTAGGAAGCCCTAATGAGCTGCAGATTCAATTAGCAATAAAAGCACCTGTTAGCTATCCCAGCCAACCCCTCTTTCAGATCTGGCTGCCGTATTAAGGAGGTACAATCCCTGCACTTGGAGACTTTGCCAGTTCAGCAGTTGCAAATTATATAAAGCTGAGCCAGAGAAAAGAACAAGTTTAACACCAGACTGATGTAGCCAGTTTATTATAAGGCAGTCTGCTACTGTCAGCTGCTCATCTAACCTATTGGTACACAGAAGCCTGTAAAGGTGACAGAATGCACTATGAAATTGTATTGCCCGGCTTACTGTTGGGAAATACTTTAAAGTGCAACGAGATCACTGCATTCTCAAGAATCCAACCTTGCTGCAAAGAAGGGGGTGTTGCAGCCTCATGCTTTTAAGGATATTGGAGTGTTCCCCCCCCTCCACCCTCAAAAAATTACAGGTGACCACTACTAATAAGCAAGTCTCAGAAGGTGTAGGATGATGCTTAAGAGCTATGGTAATTTTGCAAGGTTTAGGAGCAGAGTTGATCACGACAGGTTGTAAACTGAGATTTCACTGATCACCATTGGGATAAAGTAAGGACTTGTGCTCTTGGGCTGTGTCCTGATGAGCCAGAGGGTTTTTTTTTTAAGTCCCTCAGTAGATGGTATCATGGATCACTTCGTTAAGACACCTGGACATGTTCTGCAAAATATACTTCTTGTCCTACAAACCAGAGGAGTTAGCCATGTTAGTCTGCAGTAGCAAAATAGTGAAGAGTCCAGTAGCACCTTTAAGACTAACCAACTGTATTCTAACAGAAGCTTTCGAGAGCCACAGCTCTCTTCCTCAAATGCATCTGACAAAGAGAGCTGTGGCTCTTGAAAGCATATGCTACAATAAAGTTGGTTAGCCTTAAAGGTGCTACTGGACCCCCTGCTGTTGTCCTACAAACTTACCTTGCAATCAAGGTAGGGATTCTGTCCCCTCAATTTTATCTTTTGTTGTTTTCTGCCCAGTGTTCATATTGCTATAGCCTTGACCAGCCCATATCTCAGTACTTTTTTTGCTCCCTGTGGGGTCCTGTAAATATTACTCTAGCTATGTGAGGGATCTGTTAGTTCTATGAACAGCTGGGATAAAACTTTAATGGCCCTGTCAGGTGGACAGGGTCCTTTCCATGGGCAAAAAAAGCACAATTAGCCCCTACTCATGTGACTGGGCCACTGAAATGTTACCCAGTTGCATGGACTTTACTCCCTATTTTTGTTTATTTACAACATTTTATGCTACCTAGATATGATTGAAAACACAGGATTAAAAACCAGCACAACATAAAAAACACAGGTCATAAAAACAGACCACAGACAGTTTAATTAAAAGCCTGAGGGAACAGAAACATTTTGGCCTAGTGTCTAAAAGAAAGCAATGTAGCTGCCAGGCAAGCCTCAAAGGGAAGGGCATTTCTCAAGTGAGGCGCCACTGCTAAAAAAGCTGTCTCTCTGGTTTCCGCTCAACACACCCCTGAAGGTGGCGGCACAGAGAGCAGGGTTTGTTGGGCTGATCTCAACTGGAAAGCTGGACAGGGTGAGAAGCGGCAGTCCTTCAAGTACCCTGGCCCCAAGACATTCAGGGCTTTAAAAGGTAAAAGGGAAGGTAAAAGAGGCAGTCCTTCATGTACCCTGGCCCCAAGACATTCAGGGCTTTAAAAGGTAAAAGGGAAGGTTTCTTGGCACACTTTGAATTGTGCCAAGAAACATCCAGTGCAGATCTTTCATCACCAGGAGGATATGACATTATATGACATTATTTCAGCTACTATTTCCAATTATATGTTTCATATACCTTCTCACTCCCTTAAACACAAATAATTTAGCTTCCATTTTCAGCTGAAGTGACCAGGTACCATAATTTTTGCCACCATCAGAATTCTTTCTATAGTATATAAAGAATTATATAGTATATGAATTCTGTCATATACTATTTCCAATTATATATTCAATAACATTCAATTTATATAATAATAATAACATTCGATTTATATACTGCCCTTCAGGTGGGTGGGGCTGAGAGAGCTCCAGAGAACTGTGACTAGCTCAAGGTCACCCAGCTGGCTTCAAGTGGAGGAGTGGGGAATCAAACCCGGCTCTCCAGGTTAGAGTCCCACTTAACCACTAAACTGGCTCTCTTGTGTTTTCCATTTCAGCTTCCTTTAGACTATTCCCCTCATTTTTGTTAAGTTCCCTCTTTTGAAATCAAATGTTATTGTTTCAGACAAACAAATGCATCTGTTTTCAATTTTTTATCCTACGAATACCAGCTTTTTGATGCATGAATGTTCATGTGGACATGAGATAGAGAGAGGGGGGAAGGGGAAGGGGAGGGAGAGGGGGGGTTCTTGTGCTTGCTCCACTGAAGGGCCCATCATCTGTTACCTTCTTCTAAGATAACCATTGAGTGGGTTCCTGTAGAATACCAGTTGACCTTCACCACTTGGGCTAATCTGCTGGCACAGGATTCAAACACAAATCCTTTGAATCTGGCAAATAAAAGTGAGACAAAAGATAGCACTTGAATTTGATAAGTGTTGGTTTCCGTCTGTTCCTGAAATAACCACCTATTTGCATCTGTGGAAATGTTTTAATTAGTCATTTTGAAAATGGTTACTGAACTGCATTTTTCCCACCTGATATCACCTTGTTTTAATTATTTCAATCTGATGTTCAGAAGCTTCAGTGAAATAAATGTATTTGTAAGTACAGGGGTAAAAGACTTCTATTTCTCCAGCAGTGTACCAGCCTGATAAGAAGATGGGGGGTGGGTGGGGGTGGGATGACTTTGCATACAAACAGAGTGTATTTCCCCTTTAGCTACTTTATCACTGAAACAAGTTTCACAGAAACAAGAGTTATAACAGTGCTGGAAAATCACTGTTGTTTAAGCTTATACACAGAGTGTTCATAACCATGCAGGTTATTGTGCGACCAGAGCGCCACTAAATCTTTCTACTCAGAACAGGGATTTTGTTTTGAAGATGTGTGTGTGTGAAAGAGAGAAAGAGAACACTTCTGGATGAAAATGTCATGTTTGTATAGGTACTAATATGAATTAGAATTACAGTGCTACCCTTTAAAAGTTCCTTAGAGGAATCGGTAAGAGGTCCATCAATGTGTTGCCAGCAATGGTATGAAAATAGCGGTAAAAGTATATTATATCCAATATAAAGGGTGTAGGGTTGAGTTTAAATTGTCCCATTCAAACCATAGCTCCCTTGATACAAATGCGATGCCTGTGCTTTTAATATATATTTTAAAGAAATGGTTCTGAAAACTCTTCTTGCATGTTTGGTACATGGTATAGTGCCAGAGATCAGAAATACTTTTATTTCCCTTTCATGACAAGAAATTGACCAGAAGGGAATGGGAGGTTACCCCACCAGTTTTGCAGTTCAGCTGGTAGGGCCATCTGGAAGTTAGCCAAGGGGCCTGGGTCCAATCCTCTGATAACTCATCAATTTCTTTCTCACCAAAAACATCTGGTTTCGGATGCTGAGTTATGAGCTAATATTAAACACAAACGTTTATAGCATCACATATATAATATTGTTGATTAGACGCATCAAGTAAAGTAATTGACCAGTGGGGACCTGGGGTGAGCAGCTGGTAGAGCATCTGGAAAGGAGCCAAGAGGCCTGGCTTTAATTCCCAGGTCATCCATATTCTTTCACACCAAAAACATCTGGTTTGCAATGCCGTGGACTATTGTACCACAGAAAACCACTTCTGGGATTCCATATTTTGTAGAGGCCTTGGTCAGAAATCCTGGAAGGGGTTTCATTTGCCAGAGGTGCATTAAGAACAACCACAACTGGAAGAGAAATTCAAGCAGAGCCTCTCCAAGTGCTCACATTTTACTTATGTTAATAATTATTTACAGAAACACCAGCATATGTATTTCTGACTCATCAAAGTGAAACATATAATTGGAAATAGTAGCTGAAATAATGTCATATAAAGAATTCTGATGGTGGCAAAAATTATGGTACCTGGTCACCTCAGCGGAAAGTGGAAGCGGAATAATTTGTGTTTAAGGGATTGAGAAGGTGGCCACTGAGACGGGCTTGAGAAGATCTGCACCCACAGTGGCCATTGTAAGCAAAGATGCAAACCCTGCTATGCAAGGTGAGAGATTCTTCTGAAATCTCCTACAATATGAACTTAGAATTATTGCCTTTCACAAAGAACTGAACCACTTTCTCCTTCTTCCAATTTTCTTCTTAAATTGCTGGAAAGTAAGACTGAATAGGCATGGTGTGTTTACAGAGATCGGGCTTTGATCATACAAAACATTTTAAAAGTTTAAAAAACAAAATACAAAGAGCACATGCGGTCTGTTCAAGCATCAGGCTGAGCAAGGATATAAAGTCAAGGTGAAAACACGCAACTCTGAACCCTGACCTCTGCTTATCCTAAACAATGTTTAATTAGGAGAGCTAGAAATTCTTGACATTGCAACTTTAAGAACCTTTGTTACTTTCATTCTCAGAGTTGGGACTTCTATTGTTCCTCGATACATGGACAAGATGGTGTCTCAAGGACACCACAGCTTGTGCCCATCTGAGAGTGGAACTACAAGTGACAAAAGGCACAGGTTGGACACTTGTCAACTTCCCTCAAGTTTTTATGGGAAATGTAGGCAGCTTGGCAGAATGTTGGACAAGTGACAGTTGAAAAGTCCATGAGACAGCAGTCGGAGAGCCAAGCTGCAAGACTAGGATGCCTACATTTCCCATCAAAACTTGAGGGAAGCTGACAAGAGTCCAACCTGTGCCTTTTGTCACTTGTAGTTCCGCTCTGAGGAAGATGAACAAATAGTATCCTGGGAATTTATAATATCTCCTTTGGCATCCTTCTCTGGGGTCAGTCCTAATCTTCCTGCCCCAAAGGAAGAAAATACAATTTAGCCCTTGGGCTGTCTTAGACGCTGTCCCTTTAGGTGTAACAAGCTAGCAAGCTGTTTTTTTTTTAAATTTTTATTGGATTAGAAATCACTATAATATCCATTACAATCAATTTCCTTTAAATATTCCAATTCTAACCCCCTCCCTTTCCCCCCCTTTTGTTGACTTCCAACAGTTTTCCAACCCCTTATCCATTTTTTCCCCCTACTCATTTCAAACTTATTTTATTCTATTAAACATATACTTTCACTCTCTTCTAAGCTTCTCTATTATAACACAGTGCTATCTCTATTCCCTTTCCCACTTAACTTATCAACTAAGTATTACATTCCTGGCATATATTCTTTAGTAATAACAATCATTTGTCTAATTTTTGTACTCTATATTCTATCTTATTCATTCTTGTCTCGTCAGTATGGGACAAACAATTTGTCCCTTATTCTACATAACTTTAACTACTTCTATAAACATTGTATACATTCGCTATACGTCAATCAATTTAACTTGTACTCTATACGTTACTCTTTACTTCCTTCTGTCTTATATTCTTATATTCATTCTATTTTAGTTATATAATTTCTCCATTATACAATTATCTGCCAGAAATAAAATTAGTTAGTTTCTATCCTTATAATTCTTATAATAACACCTCTATTTACTTAATACTATATATAGTAGTCAAATAAAATATTTGCTTAGAATTTCTCATTTAACTCTCCTCCCCTCGGTAAAGTCACTTCCCTCTTCTTTTGTTGTATTTCAGTAATTTTCAAACTGCCACAGTTCTCCTCCCACCTCCCATTTTTTCACCAAATATTGCTTCAACTTTTCCCAATCCATGTTGAACTGTCCTGGATCAAGGTCTCTCAGTTTCCTTGTCATTTTGTCCATTTCCGCCATGTACAGCAATTTGTAAATCCAGTCCTCGATAGTTGGCACTTCTTGTACTTTCCACTTTTGCGCATACAAAAGTCTAGCCGCTGCTGTCATGTAAAATAACAATGTCCTGTGTTGTGCTGGAATATCCTCCATTCCCAAGTTCAGTAGCAGGAGTTCTGGGTTCTTATTAACTTGAAATTGTAAAATCTCACTTATCACTCTTATTATTTCCCCCCAGTACTGCCTAGCTACCACACAGGTCCACCACATGTGGAACAAAGATCCTTCATGCTTTTTATATTTCCAGCATTTATTAGACATGTTCAAATTCCCTAACGCAATTTTCTTTGGTGTCAAATACCAACGATAATTCATTTTGTAGACGTTCTCTTTAATATTAGTGCATGTCGTGATCTTCAACGTATTTTTCCACAAGTATTCCCACGCCTCCATTGTTATTTCTTTATTAAAGTTTATAGCCCACTTCACCATTTGCACTTTAACTGTCTCATCTTCTGTGTACCATTTTAACAACACTTTATAAGTCTTAGAGATTTCCTTTTTATCCTCTACAAGAAGCTAGCAAGCTGTTTGATGGTAAAACTTGTCTTACTCAGCCAGATCCATTTGCATAATTAAGCACTGGAGTGCTCTGTGCTTGGGTGTTTGATGATGTATTCCTTTGTCTTGTTCCTTCTTAGTCAGTTATAATAATATAATTCGGCCCTCCCAGCACGCAGACCGGGCTGCTTGGGCCGGGGGCCGCCTTTGCCACCTCGGAGAAGAGAAGGCAGCCCGCCTTTTCTTCTATCCGGGCATGGGGGGGGGGGTGGAGCTAAGAAGCTGTTTCTTGCTCCGCTCTCCCCGCACTCTCAGTCGTCGCTCTGAGCTCGGCCCTCCTACCGCTCCCTATAAGCAGTGCAGGATTAGCTGGTCACCGTTTATCGGGGCCAGGTAGGAATTTTTTCTTCTCCCCTATTTGGCTCTAAGGGGAGTTGTTTTTTGCCTACCTTGCACTGTAGGGATTAATTTCTTATTGGTGGTGGGCTTGTAAATAGTTTGGCCACTGGTAGGATAGGATCAAGGGGGTGGGCCGGTGACCCCCTTGGCGCATTCCCACTAGGTGGGAATTGGGGTCTGTCTAGAACAGTTGGTGAGGCTGTACGGCTGCCAGCTGTGAGGGCAGACTGCCTAGCGGGGACCCTGGACAAGGCCACCCCCAGGCTCCATGGCTGTGAGGGCTGAAGCTTTACAGGGAGAACCACTTGCCTGGCTGCTGGGTACCAGCTATCCATGGGATGGAACACCCCCGGGGCAGTGGGGGCTCGCCCAGACAGGTCAAGGCGGAGGTCCAAGGGACCCCAGGGCTTGACCTGTACCGCAGTAGATCCCTTGCCGCAATGACAGGTTTTATTATTGGTTTAATTAATAAAATGGCCCTTATTTTATACCCAAACACTGTGTCTGCCTTTTATTTCGACTGGGGGGGCATTAACAATATTCAGCCCTTCAGGATGACTTAACACCCACTCAGAGCGGTTTACAAAGTATGTTATCATTATCATAGAATCATAGAATCATAGAATCATAGAGTTGGAAGGGGCCATACAGACCATTTAGTCCAACCCCCTGCCCAGTGCAGGATCAGCCTAAAGTATCTCTGACAAGTATTCATCCAGCCTCTTCTTGAAAACTGTCAGTGAGGGGGAGCTCACCACCTCCCGAGGCAGCTGATTCCACTTTTGAACTACTCTGACGGTGAAAAAGTTTTTCCTAATATCCAGTCGGTACCTTTGTGCATGTAGTTTTAGCCCATTGCTTCGCATCCTACCCTCTGCTGCCAACTGGAACAGCTCCCTGCCCTCCTCCAAATGACAGCCTTTCAAATATTTAAAGAGAGCAATCATGTCCCCCCTCAACCTCCTCTTCTCCAAACTAAACATTCCCAAGGCCTTCAGTCTTTCCTCGTAGGGCTCAGTCTCCCCACAACAACAATCACCTTGTGAGGTAGGTGGGGCTGAGAGAGCTCTGAGAGAGCTGTAACTGACCCAAGGTCACCCAGCCAGCTTCAAGCGGAGGAATGGGGAATCAAACCCAGTTCTCCAGATTAGAATCCTGCCGCTCTTAACCACTACACCAAACTGAGATTTCAGCTGGGTTCCATCTCTTAAGAGAGTGTACAGTCCCAATGAATGAATTATTGGGGTGAATTCTAGAGTATAGGGCATTTCTCCACATGCAACCCTTTCTCCAAGAGCTGAAGGTGGTTCTCTAACTCCAGCTTTAGCTTCATGGCAACTCTGTGAGCTAGGTTAGAGATAGTGGTTGCCCCAAGGCCACTGAATAAACATCGGGCACATGGGGAATTCAAACCCAAATCTATCTCTGTCTTTGCTTAACACTTTAAACACTGCCCCTTAGCAGTTGTTAGTTCATACAACAACCCTCCAAGATAGATTTTTCAGCTGCTGTGGCACCAAGCTGTCTCTGCCTTTGAACAATGAGAAAGACCTGCAGTTCATGGGAGAAGAAAGTGAGGAGGTGCATCCTGGCAATGGACCATCCAGTTCCCAGGAGGTGTTGGGGTGAAATGGAATAGGAACCAGCACAATGACTTAATAAGAGCCTGAGTTTGGGTGAGATGCCACCCCAAAGCACTGCTATGTGGACAGAGAGAATGGAAGCACCCAAATTTAATTGTATTCTATTATTTTATCTAACCCACCTTGTTTGACTAAGATAGCTTCCGTGAGTTCACGGCTAAAATGAAATAGTCAATATAGTGTAGTTGTAGCATGTCAGATTAGGAAGCCCCAGGCTGAAATCCTCACTCCGCCATGGAAACTTGCGGGGAGACGTTGGGTGAATCACACACTCACAGTGTAACTACCTCTCAAGTTATGGTGTGGATAAAACAGAGGAGTGGAGACTGCTGTAAGCCACTTTGAGTCCCCATTGGGGAGAAATACAACGTATAAATAAAGTAAATAAATAAAGTAAAAATGAGATTTGAATCCATGCTGTTCTGGATCAAAGCTCATACCCCTAAACATTGCATTCCTAAAGCAATAAAAGAGTGAGAGTGATCTGTAAGTATTCCTTTGCTTGAATCTCTTTGATCACTACTAGAGAACAGCACCTTTGAATACTAAAAAAAAGTCTTCACAAATGTCCTATTTACATGTTCTTGCATTGTTTTCTCTGTGGCTGTCTCCCTCCTCTCCCCTGCTTACCAAACCTGCTCTTCAGGGGAAAACAACTTACAAAAGGGGTATGTTCCTTTTTTGGCTTGGGTATGAGGTAGGTAAGAATGAGGTGGAGGCAGGACTTTTTGCCAGCAGGAACGCGGTGGAACAGATTGCCCTCCGTGCTGCTGCGCCACTCCAGCAGCATGGAGGGCAATCTAAACTCCCCTCTGTCTAGAGATCAGTGGGTGGGGCCACCAGTCATGTAACCATTTTTGCTGAGGGCGATTTAAACTTTTAAAAACTCCCCCCTTGTTCCAGCTGACCCAAAGTGACATCATTGCACAGTCCCGGGAATGTGCACGCACTTTGCGCATGTGGTACCAGGGGCACCACCTCCCACCAGGAGTTGCCCCCTGTGCTGGCAACCCACTGAGTTCCACCACCTCTTTTCTCAGAAAAAAAGCCCTGGGTGGAGGGCAAGATAGATTGCTTGTCTATTTGGTATGCCTACCTGGTTCTCAAATCATAATGTTTCTACAGAATGGATCCCTAAATTGGATCACAAATACTTAGTCCATTTTTATTCTTCTGCTTGGGAACTGCAGCTCAAGCCAGTAAATTCTTAGCATCCACCAGCATGATCCAGGCTGCCAAGAGTGCAGGTGCAAAAGCTGCCTATACGCTTAAAGGTGGCTGATTTTAAATAGCACATAATGACCTCCCCACAATAACCTTGTTTTTTAACGTCTTATGAGACTATTCACCATCTCACATCCATCCAGGGCTTCCTCCTAGCTGACCTCTTTCTTTGACCCATCTGTCCATTCACAGCATGGGCCTGAAATTTTAGGACAGCAGGTCCAAAATTAGGAAACGCTCTCCCCAAGGGAAGTGCAGAGAGGCCCAAATGCTGTCTGTCTTCTGTTCTTTTTAGAGAGGCATTTTGAAATTAATTTAAAAAAGAGGCCATTGTTTTGTGGGAAAATTCTATAGTTGTGTTTTTTAAATTTTAATTGTCTATTACCAGTAGATCAGGGTTACCCCCCTCTCCGTTTTGATGATAATGTCATGTATTTGGGGGCGGGGTATGAGTAGCAGTGGACTAAAAATTAAGAATGATTTTACATACTGTGTCCACTTGGTGTCAGTAGAGATTCACATTGAGCTCTGGTTGCAGCATGAGAATGTTGCTTGTGGAAGGAGGACTGCAGCTTTCCACAGGGACTGTAGACTGCTCCCTTTTGCTTAATGGTGGTGATGCACTGGGAGACAAGGGCTATAAGCACAAGACTTAGTGGTTTTTGCAGTAACTTTGTTTCTCAGTGTGCCAGGAAACTTTCTTCCTGAAAGCTGCTAAAAATATGTTAATAAATGGGAAAAAGAGTGAAGTTTTACAGGAAAAAAAACTAAATACATACAATTTGTTTTCCTCAGCGTCTGTTTTATACTGAAGCCACAATAATAAGTAACAAGGCAGTGAAATCGTGTGTGTGTGTGTGTGCATACATATTGATTAAATTAGAAGGGACACATTTGATACAAGTTACAAAATCCTGCTGTGTAGGAACCTTTCATAGTTGCCTGAATACACCAGACCAGGACTTCAGATGGTTTACATCAACTTTGTACTGCTGATTTCAAAGGAATGATGTTGAATTGCACCAGCTCAGGTCTCATTGATAAAGTGGTTCTTGGCGTTTTTCTTACTGTGAAGGGGAGAGTGAAAGGGAATGGAGAAGGAAGCTGAGCTCACTGCTAGAGTGCATGCTCTGCACGTATGAGGCCTGAACCCTGCCATTTTCAGTTAAGGGGTTATCAGAAAGCAAGCGGAAGGGAGAAAGTATCTTATTAAGCCTTTGAGATCTGGGTATAAGACTTGGTGCAGTTGGTAAAGCCTGTTGGCGTTGGACTTATTAAATACAAACTGTTGTCTCTTTACACAAACAAAAAACTATGGAGTGGATCCAACCACCCTCTAAGTAGCTTTCCTCCAACTTAAGTAGCACTTCTTTCAATGGAAGAGCCACTTAAGTTTGGAAGAAAACTTCAAACTGGAGCCAAAACGTAAAGTGGGGTATAAATATTTAATAAATGATTGAATAAATGAATGAACTTTGCTTCATGGAGTGGTTGGCTCAGGATAGGATCCACCTCACTTTGCCCGCAAAGCACTTTACATTAACTTTAGCTCATATAAATCTTACAGAACTTGGAAGAAAACCCTAATGTTCACAACTCTAAGCATGGAAGTCTGATCAGACAGTGCGATCCCAACCAGAATTACATCCTTCTAAGTCCATTGAAGTCAATGACATTAGGAAAGTGTACCTCTGCTTAGGAGTGCACTGTACTTTTCATTAAACCATCACAGTTCCTAAAACCTAGCAGGCTATTCTGAGCGTGCGGCTTGAGCTGATTGTATGCTAGAAGAACTGATCTCTCCCCTTGAAATCAGTAGGTCTGAAAGTGCTTAATTTTGGATGGATTGTGTCTATTTTGTTTCTCAGCAGGCCAAGAAAATTTCTTCCTGTAAGTAAGAGACTTCAATCCTGTACACACTTAATTGGGAGTAGGTGTCTTTGAACTCAGGGCACTGAACTCTGAGCTACTGTGTGTTTGTTCCTATCTTTTCAGGGCTTTACTAAACAGTAACTTCAGCCATAAAGTACTTCATTTTGACAGAGGTGAAATCTCCAAAGTGACCAGAGATAGTGGCATTCCTCACTGAGTAGGTGATGTGGAGAATATACTACAAGAGTATTTTTTTCGGCAGAAGGTACTGCTGGAATAAAGTATTACTGTTTGCAAAGGAGAGTGGGAATAGAACTGAATACAACTACCTCTTCTCAAGGAAATGAGATAGTCTGGACAAAGGCAGCTGTAAGCTCCAATGATCACCATGTAAAGATGATCAACATTGTACAGTGCTCATTATGAACTTCAGCAGATACCTAGAGTTTCCAGTCCCCCTGCAGGAGAATCTCCCACCTCTGCTTCTTGTTTTGCTTGCAGCAGTAGCAACGGGAGATTTTTTTTAAAAAAAATTGGCTGATGGTGTGATGTCACTCATTTCTGAGGAAACCCTACAAGTGATATCATGCCTCACTAGGAATTATTGAAAACTCTATTGTAAAATCATAGAGTTTCTGGGAATTCCAGATCGGTATGACATCACCTTCAAGTTTTCCCCAGAAGTGATATCGACACGACTGCTGATAGGTGTCTCCCCATGTACCCGCTCTTTCTAGTCTCCTGCTCAAAAATTCTTCATTCAAAAATTTGGAGATTTTTTTTTTAATGAAAGGGTCATTGTGTAAAACAACATTTCTGGGAAAAAACCTATAATTCAGGATTTGGTCTTTTCTATGCATGTAAAGTGCTCACAATATATTAATAAGGGCTGTTACGCTTAACCTTCATAAATAGTTGGCAGATTTATGTAGAAAATTAAATAGGCATTAATACATCAGAGAGACTTGAAAGGTGGCTGCTAAATAAATGCCATGGAACTACCACCTGCACACATCAGAGTGATTGCAGGAGGAAGAATAAGGGTCTCAGAAAGTTTGGGAGCTGGTGCTTTCCCAAAGGTCTGGTCGTCTTTAGAGTTGGTGGGATTCTGCAAAAACAACAGGAAAGAAGAAAGCCCCCATACCACAGCATTACAACAGAACAGGGGACAGGCATTTAAATATGGCGACAGGAAGGAAATTATGAAGATATTGGAAGGGTTTGGGGTCATTAAAATACAAAGAGTTGCCAAACCAAAATGCTTAAAAAACACAGGTCAACAAACTAGATGAAGTGAGATCTTATAGCAGAAGTCCCCAGCGTAATGCTCGTGGGAACCAATGGTGCCTGCTGATGCCTGCCCTGACTGCCCAGGGCCAGGTGGGACTTTTGCCCAGCAGGGCTTTTGATTGGCTATTGGAAATCTGATTGGCTGTGCAGATTTTTAAGGAGTGTTGCTTTGGCAGCATCTGCCACCATAACACAAGAATCTTTACAGTGTGACTGAAAATAAACTGTGTATGCTGGAAAATATTTTAAACAATATGTTCATTTTAAAGTGCATCCTGTTAACAGAGCTTCTGTCTTAAATGCTCAAGTGTTACTGTTAGAATTGTGTATATTCTTTCTCCCTGGCACTTTGTAGATGGCTCTGCCTCCTGTGGCAGACATTTTGTAGCAGAGCCCACCACCCTGTGTCAGAATTCCACACATGCCTGCTGGCTCAAAAAAGTTGGGGGCCGCTGTCTTATAGAAATATCGTACAGAAGTCTTTCTGAAGCAAAAAGTCAACATAATGTAAAATTTCCTCCCATTTTTTGTATGAAAGCATCAGCATTCTTGAAGCAGAATACTAGACTAGATTATAAAAATGGGTGAAAAGGAAAACAATACCACAAAATATCAGAAAAGCACACATTATATAAACATTCAAAGAAATTTACAAAAGTCATCATGATTTCCCTCCTAGTCATTATCTAAAAAATGCTGTACGTTCTTGTTTGTGTAAGGATCATATCAAAATATGTTTTTTTTCCCTTGCTGAGATTACCTGCTTCCCTGTCTGGTTTATGTTTTCCATACTTTTGTTGATGAGAAGAGGTGCCTTTTGACAGGGAACAAACCATTAACTGCCAGTACCTTGCAGAAGCCCAGTTTCCCTTGAAAGCTGAGCCCAGTCAGTAAAAAGCCAAGGGACCTAGAAGCTCTTCCTGTTTAACCCTGCATGGCCTTTATCAGCAGAGGTAATACAGCACCAGAAGAAGGGAAGGCTGCAGAAGCAGCCGAGTTGCCATGATGACTGAACATCTGTTGATAGTATGGTCTGTGTCATAACAACTCCAGCTTTAATAAGATAATGAAAGTCATATTTCCCATAATTATATAATATATGGACCCAGCGTTGTAACATCAGCTGCCTAGATGTGATACAAATTGGATGCAGAAACTTGGCCTTTTTTGGCAACAGCTTATTCAAGGATTATTATTTTCATAAAAGTTATATATCAACATAGCTCCAGTTTCATCTGCTACTCTAGATACTAAGGGGCATTTTACCTTGCTACTTATTAAAAATAAATCCTTTAAAGTTTTAATTTGTCCACCCAGTAATTGGTACCTTGGTTCCTAACTAATAAAGCTATTCTGAGGTTATGAAAAGTTGAAATTGTAGATGGTTTGTTAAAACCTAGAAGTGTGAGATTCAAAGTACAATGGAGGGGCCTCCAGTTTCATTTTATAGGGCAAGCTTGCAGTGAAAAAAATCCCTGTAAAATGTGGCTGCACTCAAATTTAGAGCAAATTCAAAAAGGCCGACCCATTGACTTCAAACAATTATAATGCCTTTGAAAAATGAATTGTTCCCATGTGCTGATTTGCAATGTGCTAATTTGTGAATTTTTGCAGAACTTGTATTGAAGTGAGGTAACGCAGGACAGACATCAGAGAATCTACTCAATCAACTGGCTACAGACTCACTATACAATTTATTATCCTAACCCAATGGAGCAAAGGCACAGCAGCCAAGACTGAGTGCATGTACCACTGAGTCCATGTATCTGAAAAACTGTTGATCAGTGTTTGACAGAAAATGGAGTGACACTGAAGCTAACCTGCCATTCCTGCACCTGATCAATGGGATTCATGATTTTTTTTGACAAAAAAATGCTACATGCACACAGCCGGAGTTACTAACACCCGGGGGAATCATGCATGCAGCACGTTTGTGTGTCTACTGCCACATTCAACTAAGTCTGTGCATCCAAAAGTCCGCTTTATCTATAGCCCTTAAGTTGATTGGGTTGTAGAAATTGAGAAATCTGTAATGTAATATTCCTACTGAATATGTAATTCTATGTTTTCAAGTTAGTAACAAGCAATCTTTTCAGACAATTAAAAACAAATTCCATTGATTTATGTGGAGTCAGAGGGTTTTTTAAATTACACACTAGAAACACTATTTACATATTCAAAACTATCATTAAAGTGTATGAGCTCAGATTACTGGGTAAGAGACAAGGAAATCTACTCAGTCTGTAGAAAATTCTTCATGGCTACAATGGCCTTGGGTTCTACTTCAAGTCAGTTCCAGAGAAAAGGCTCCCAAAAGAGGGAACAAAATCTTCAGCATTTGCAACCTTTTAGACAATAATACCAGTACTTTAACTAAACAAAAGTAATATTACATTAAATGAAAAAATGCATTTTTTCTTGGGCAAAATATGAAAAGAGATCATCAGAGGTGAATCTACACATGTAGCATACTTAGGAAGTAGGTTCTGAGGTGATACCATTGGCCATACCAGCACAAGACCAGAAAGGGGGGGGGGAATCACATTTTTACCTGTTCGTCTACCTAAAAGAATACCTTTACTAGTCATGGGGACCATTCAAAAATGTGATTCCCCATCTGTAATGTGAACTACCACAGTCCTTTTACTACCTCAGAAATCTGTTGCCTTATTTCTGACTCATTCAATTAGATATATAGATCTATCCTGAGGGAACTCTTTGAAGTTACTAATACGAATTTCTGTCAGATTCTGAGGTAAAATTTGACTTCCTTCACCTAGAAAATTGCCAACTTTCATTAGACAGTCAGTGTTTGGGGGATTTGTCATTGATACCCAACAGAGTTTTGCAGTGTTATATTAACAATGCTGTCCTTCCCTCTCTCATATTCCATTGTTATAAATAACAATTTGTAGTTGTCTAGAGATTTTTCTTGCCTGGAGTTCAAATCAACAGAGAAATCATTCCTTTTTCATTTCTGCACAGGGATCTCTTCCCTACATAGAAGTGAAAGGAGATGCCCATGAATGCAGGAACTCCTTGTAAAGAGAGTGGTCATGAGTGGCTTGAGGTTGATGCCTTTAAAGTTTATTTGGAATTAAAAAAAAAATATTTTAAAAATTCTGAGTTTAAATTATGTGTGACATGTATTTTGCTTCAAATGCATCACAAAGCCCTTGTTTAGAACTAGAAACATGTTTGGGGGTACTTATATAGTTTGGGCATATGACATCATTATTGTGTCGGTTCTCAAAAAATGAGAGATTTAAGATAAGTAAGTACCTTTACCTGCTGAGGAGAAACGGCAAATCTCAAAAATTCACAGAGCCCATCATCAGGCAGCATATAATTTTACAACCAATTCATTTTTAGCAATACAGAAAAGCATGGCATAGATGGATGAATAGTTCCCCCCCAAATAATCACAGCACAACGATCTTTTATATCTCTGTATTAGAACTCATGTATAGGAAAGGTGGCTGTATGGGAACTTACAGTTCTGGTGTGCTGAATTCCAAGAATAGTTTGATGAGATTTCCAGTTCTTTGGATAATATTATTGCAGATTCCAATCACTGGCTAGTTAAATTAATACTAGCAGCTGTTTTATATATTATTGGCCTGTAATTAGAACATTGTCAGGATGATGAGATTAGTATTATTCACAAATCTTGCTGCGTACATAGTTCAAATTAAGCCTTAACATTTAAATAACAGCTTTATAAAAGGAAATTGTGTTACTTTACTGTCAAGTAAGTAATGTTCTAATCTAAAACATCATCCTACCTGTGCTCAGTCATGTACATATTTATTTGTCAAAAAATAAAATCACATTTATTTCATGCATACATATGAAAATTGCATATTTATGATTTTTGCTAGTACATGTAGGTCTAATCCCTCTTTGCAAAGCTAGCAAGTAATTGTACTACTTAGCAACAGGCAAAGAATACAATACAAAATTTTTAGTTGGGTCCAAGGATATAGAGCTGCTGTAGCATAGTGGTTAAGTGGCTGGGTTGTGAATCAGCACTTTGCTAGTTCAACTCCCATTACTGTCGTGAACTCTGCAGGTGGCCTTGGGTAAGCCACTCCTCTCAGCCCCAGCTCTCCAGCTGTATTGTGGGGATAATAATAACACTGACTTTGTATACCACTATGAGTGTGGAACTAATCTGTCCAGAAGGGCAGTATATAAGTACACTGTTGTTGTTATCAAAGAATCTTAAAAAATCACTGAAATCACTAAAAAAAATGGCACCCTCCTCCCATTTTGAGTTTTCTGTCTCTGACATCATTGCACTGCATTGCATTGCATCTTCCCCTGTACCCCACTTGTTACTAGCAGGACTAGGAAAAGGCAGCACATGATGATACTGGGATGCTGGGTAAATTGTCCTGTATGGGCAAAATTTGACTTAGAGATGTTACTGTTGGTAGCAATTCCATGTCAGTTGTGATATGTAGCTCCACCCTAAATGTGCATTATAAGGCAGATCTGCAGCAGACAGGGACCAAAGAAACGATTATTGTCTCTGTGGCACATGTTTTATCTAAACCATCCAGTTGGCTGCTATAGGGTATGTCCTATTCTGTATGGAGAGTGCATCACTGAAATTACCAACGCTGGTTATATTTACATTAATATAACCTTGTACTATCTGGCTGTCATTTCAGTAGATGCTTATAGCAGGTGTGCTATTTGCAAATTTCAACCAAGATTTTGAAATTCATAATAAAGGGTGAAGGGAAGATGAGTCATGTGTAGGAAAGGTGGCTGTATTTGCCAGCTGGGTACTGGATAGTTTCCCAATTAAGCCCAGACCCCATCCAGTGACTGATCCCTCTGAGACAACACTGCAGCTGAGGCCTGAATGGTCCATAGTCAATGGGTGCAGCAGGAGAAACTCTATGAAGCTGCTTTCCGTGGGCCATGAAGCTTGGCATGTCTTGTATATGACAGGTTCATCAGAACCAGACTAGTCTTCTTGATAACCACTGTCTAATGTATCCCACGAGGAACTGAAATGTATTCTTCCCCTTTGTTATGATGTCAATTAATTGGACAACCTAAGTATTGTTCCAGCACACCTCTTCAGCAAGAGGCCCCATCTGATCTCCCCAAGGTCCAAATGTGGGGCCCACACACATTCAAGGCAAGGAAGATGCCTGCTGGGGGTTGCAGAAATCTGCACCTGCTCCCCAGCGGTGAACAGGGATAATAGCCTTTCATCTTCAATAATTGCAAAGGAGTTTAGGCTGGATGGGGAATCTTTGATAGGGTCCTCTGGGTGTGTTAACTTGTCAGTAGCTGTATTGAGGCTGACACCAAGAACCCATTGACGACAGAGGGTGAACAAGTTTGATTTCTTCTTAAGCCTGAACCTGCTGAGCTGGCTGGAGCTGGTGAGGATTCATTTCATTACAGACACGAGCCATTTACTTTAGAATAGTCCCAAGGACATCTGTGAAAGTGTTCCAGAGTAAATTGTTTATTTCTTAAAATAGTTATATGCTGCCTTTCCCACCAACCATGGTGGCTCAAGGGGTCTTACAATAAAACCTGGCCCAAATGCAACAAACAATTTTTAAAAAGCAACACTGTAATAAGATTAAGTATGCTGACAAATAGTCACCTAAAGTGTAGGGGACCTTCAAACCTGTGCAAGATATAGTGCTCCATAATACTGGAAATCTACTCAGAAACACTAGACCTCTGCTGCAGATGATCAGTCTGCTCTAAAGAGAGGCTGAGCCAGGATGGGATCTTAGGAGGATCAGAGGTAGTGAATAGGCTCCTAACTGGAGAGATGGTTCTTCAAGTAAGCTGAACTCAGATTTCGTAGGACATAACCAACTCTTTGAATTGGACTTGGAAGCATATTGGTAGCGAATGTAGCTCTTACAAGATGAAATGTCCCACATTAGCTGCTTCCACACACGTTGGATAATCCACTTTCAATACTCTTTAGTGAACATTTGGAACAGCTTTTCCATGGCTGCTTCCATACACGTTGGATAATCCACTTTCAATACTCTTTAGTGAACATTTGAAACTGATTTTCCATGTGTGGAACAAAAAATCCACTTCAAAAGGATTGTGAAAGTGCATTGGAAGTGCATTATTCAATGTGTGTGGAAATGGCCCATGTGTGGAACAAAAAACCCACTTCCAAAGGATTGCTAAAGTGCATTGAAAGTGCATTATTCAACGTGTGTGGAAATGGCCATAGAGTGCTGAGGTTAGAGGAGCATGGATGAGTCTGGCCAGCTCTGTGGAGCTCAGGAAGGAAAATGTTTCTACACCGAATGCAGCTTCTGGAAAGCATGGATCTGTTGCTGCAGCTACATGTTTTTCTAACCAAATGTGGGATCTAGTAAGACCCTTAACCACATTATAGATGGAGTCAAATTCAACTCTACCCCATCGAGAGTACTAAAGTCCTCCTTATTGACAAGCATCTCTTCCATTGTGTCTGGATTCAGTTTTAGCTTATTCATCTTCAGCCACACATGACATCCAGACACTGGCCCAGCACAGAAACTACTGCAATATAATCGACATACTGATGGTACCCACCTCTGAAGCATCAGACAATCTTATTTAAAGATCTCACATATAAATTAAACAGTATGGGCAAAAGAATCATCTCATATCTTGTGGGATCCTGCAGGGTAGGTCACATACCAACACAATCCCTTATTATTCAGCATGATTTTATGGATACAACCAGTCAACAAAGAACTGAGGGCCAAACTACACGTGACGAATGACACTTGAACGGCAAGTGTATTCCTCCCTGTTTACTTGCCCTCCACTTGCTCTCCACTCGATCCACTTGCCACTTGTAGCTTGGCCCTGAGACTACTTTTATACCATGCCTCTCAACCCCACTTTCTTCTTAAGACATTCCAGCAATATCAAATGGTCCATGTTGCCAAATATGGCAGAAAGATTCTGCAGAGATGCTTATAAGAAGTTCTCCACTGAGATCTGAAGATGTGACCGCTGTTTCATCTTATTAACCGAAGAAAGGTTTGTTTTTAAAACTATAGAATCCAAATAATGTTTGCCTACTTGTGGGTAGTTATATCCATCAAGTGATTCTGAAAAATAGCCTCAAATGTATGGCAAGAATTTCCTCTGTGTTATGTGTACATGCAATTCCCAAACATGTGTAAGGAATGAGACAAATTGAATTTAAGTTTTGAGGCAGGGATTTGACTGTAAAGTACAATCCAATGAGCTTCATTAAGGTTATACCTTATTCTTTTAATTAACTTCATGTACTTGTCCTTGGCAAAGTAGTAATTATTTTTTAATCAGCCCATCACTGCACATTGAAGAGGAAGCCAACCTTAGCTTCATCTCACAAAGAGGTGTCTTAAGAATTAACTTAATTAGCCTGTCGTCATTCTTATAAAATATGGCTTGAATTTGGAGAAAATACCCTTCTTTGCTGTTCCAAGGTTAATTAAAAATGTAGTGCAGGAGCAGGTCAACATTGGAAGAAGTTAAGACGGATGCTGGGCTCTGGCCAGTTCTGTGATTAATGTTTGTCAGGGATCTGGAGGTAGAAAAACACGCACAATGTCAGTAGCACTGAAAAACTTTAAGCAAATACAGTGTTCATAGCTATGAGGTTCTCTGCAAAATGCTGAATCAGGAATGCTCTCCAACTTACTTTCTATGTGGACAAAATCTCAAGAAACACAGAAGAAATGCAAAGGAAGAAACCAACATCAGCACACTCTAGTCTTCATCTAGAAACCTAACTTATCGATCAGATATTCTCAGACTACTTCGGCTGATATGCAAAAGCCAACAGGAGAGCTCTACCCATCTGAATGGTTTGAGACTTCCCTGGAATTTCCCATTAGAGTAAAATTCATAAATATTTCCAGGTAATATCAAGTGCAAACTCTGACTACTGTTCCAGATTTTTGCTGCCACGCAGTATCTACTACGGGTCTACCCGTCTTGCCCTCCTTTTTTCATGAAACTGACATCACAGAATTGACCATAGGTGAATGGATCACACAAGCTGCTTCCCCCTCCCAACCTTCCACATTATATACTATTATTTATTTAATTTTATTATTTATGTTATTTATAGTCTGTTTTTCTCACTGAGACTCAAGGGGAATTACACAGTGTGAGTCAGTACAGTACAGTCAGTTTCAAAAATGTTCGAATAAACAATATAATAAGGTAGATATAAATGCAAATTTGCAAAGATTTAAAACCACATACATCTTTCATTCCCTTTTGAGAGATGTCAGCCTCAGAGTTTCCTGGGGAGAAGGAACTAGTTCTGATGCTACATACCCGTTTCCCAGAGTAACCACCAACCATCCTTTGGTAACTTGACTGATCAATGTAAGGGAGAAGAATGAGGCTTCTTTCCACTTTTCCCAAGTGTCTCAACAGGCAGCCTTTCCTCCTCCATCTTGATTTTGTTTTGTCCTGCCCATCTGAATTGTTACCTAGCACTTTCTGGGAAAGTAATGTGAAATGCTGTGTCTGTGTGCAGATCTAGACTGGCAATGTGGACATGTTCACATCTCTTGGTGAGAGGCATGTACAGACTCCCAGTGACCGGTCTCTAGTCAGAGAATCATAGGGCCAAGCTACAAGTGACAAATGACACTTGAACGGCAAGTGTATTTCTCCCTGTTCACTTGCACTCCACTCAATCCACTTGCCGTTCAAGTGTCATTCGTCACTTGTAGCTTGGCCCATAGAATCATAGAGTTGGAAGGGGCCATACAGACCATCTAGTCCAACCCTCTGCCCATTGCCAGTAATTAATGTTATTTATGTTTTGTTCATGGACTCCATAATATACGTATTATGTTAGTTATTTTTCAAATACTGCTAACTTTTCATGCAAACAATACATTTGCTTATATGTTCGAGTAAGACGAAGCTCAGCTTTCTGTAAGGCATGATGCACCTCGTTTCTCCTGCAATATGGATCTGTGGGTTAATAATCTAAGTATGCCCTGTGGTAGGGAACTGATCTGCTCCATTTGTATAATACAATAAAAGGGATATCTCATCTCTGATTTACCTGCATACTTCTCCTTTGCACCCATGTGTTGATCTAGATGCACAGTAGTAGCAACACACTGGCAGAGTGGCTGTTTCACCTCACTGCAGCGCCATGGACCTGTAGTTGGTAACAAAGGAAGTAGCAGGTCCGGCCTGGTTGTTCTTTCTTCAGTTCTTTTCGTATCATCTGGCACAAGAACTGAAACTGGAAAACTGGAGAACCTTAAGAGAGGATGTAGAGGCCATGAAAGCCTTTGGACAGATGTTTCCAGTAGCTCAAAGTGGTGACCTTCAGCAGTTTGATGCTCTGACAGGAGCACTCCTGTTAAATTTCATTTTCTTAAAGCTGTGGTGCCTATGGATTGAATCTTCACATTAATATTAAGATATGTAAACAGAAACCTGAGCATAATCCAGCTAATGTTACATTCATACCAGATCAACTGACAGGAATGGAGGTTCGTTAAGGATGCGCCAGTTAGTGGATTATGTTTTATAATTACTACCTGACTAGAGTCTGAGGGCCAAGCTACACATGACGAATGACACTTGAACAGCAAGTGTATTTCTCCCTGTTCACTTGCCCTCCACTCAATCCACTTGCCGTTCAAGTGTCATTCGTCATGTGTAGCTTGGCCCTCAGTTTAAACATCCTTATTGGGTAAGTTATGAGGGTTTGCCAGAGCATAGCCTCAGAATGTATTTGCCGTGTAATCATAATGTTTAAATTCCAGTTCATGTGAAGCAGAGTTTCTAAGTGCCTTTCCCTCTCCACTCAGTAACCACTTGCTGCTGTCACACTGCTATGATCAGAAGGTTGTTCACGCAGGCCATAGACATGAGATTTTCAAGCCAATGCCAGCTTTGGCATAGTTCCTTTCACCATTTATATGAGGTTCCTAGAATTTTCCTTGGAGGTATTTAGAACTGCCTATTATCAAGAGAAAAATGTAAGGCGTTGAAACCTGAGCATCATGTAAATCTGGCATTCCTATATTTGAATGATGACGCCCCCCCAAAGGGTTAACCATAGGAAGCCGTATAAACCTTTCATCTATGCTTGGGTGTTTTTCCAGTTACCGATAAGGTCTCTAAGAAGAAAGAAAAAGAGCACTAAATCTCCAGAAGCCTTCTTCGGGGAATTAGGATATTAACTTAGGTTTTCATAAAAACATAATGTTAATTAATCTACTGTGAAGGGTCTTAGTCACAAAATATGGTAATTTACCAAGGAAAAATTGGAGGGGGACTAAAAATTGAGAAAAGCTCACATTAAGCAGCAGAAAATTAAAACATAAGTTATACTTCCAATTCTTATTCATTACAGAGAATGAAAAAAGTGTTAAAATTGACTGGTGGGCTGTGTACTTATCTCTTCCAGTGCTGGACTGCACATCATCAAGTATGTTCAGAATTAAATATGCATATTAATGCAATTGAAAGTGGGTAAACCCTCTTTCCAGCAAAGCTATCCCACTCACAATCATAAAGCAGGGCTAAGATTTTGCACTGCTAGCCCAAATAGCACTAAAGTGATTTTACGGCAAATGGTCAAATATGGCTGGTTTTCCAGTCTGGAAATGTTTTTTAGACATTTCCCCTTTTGTACTCCTTGGTTTTCTGTAGTTTCTGTTTATAAAACTGCTTCCACTCCTTCATGCAAACAAACTTTGTGAGGAAGTCACACCTACATAGCTGTATCCCATTTCCAGTGCAGTTCTGTTCAAAAACCAATCAGTGGGTTCCTCAGCTCTTTCAGGGTACACTGTGTAGAACAAATGCCACCCCTGTTCACCTTCCAGATTGAATATTCATTCATTCATTCATTCATTCATTCATTCATTCATTCATTCATTCATTCATTCATTCATTCATTCATTCATTTTCACTGGGACTCAAGGTAGTTACAAGATGATAGAACTACAATGTCCTTCAGTAAGCCAGATAGATCAAGATGAGTAGCCACGTTAGTCTGTTTTTAGCAGTAGAAAAGAGCAAGAGTTCAGTAACACCTATAAGATTAACAACATTTGTGGTAGGGTATGAGCATTCGTGAGTCATACCAAGATTTGGCATCTGAAATCACTCTACTCTTCAAGATATAAGGACAAATGGACTCACATTCTAGCTGTACCTGAAGAAGTGAGCCATGACTCACGAAAGCCTACCACAAATTTTGTTAGTCTTATAGGTGCTACTGGACTCTTGCTCTTTTCTACTGCAATCATTAAGCCCATTACATAATATGATAACATTTGAATGATGGCCACGTTTGAATCTAACAGCAGAGATTCCAGGTAAAACAAAGTTATTCAGTCAATCAGCAGGCTGATTAAAAAATATGATAACATTTGAGTCTAACAACAAAGATTCCTGGTAAAAATAACATAATGCAGTAGACTGGTTTACACTTTGTAGTGCATGTCGGGATAAAGATATATTACAGTGTCAGCTGGCGCTTGGCACAAAAACAACAGTTTCACTTTTATGCCAGTTTTGAGATTCTCAAGCCTGGGCCTAGAAGGTATACTAGCTCATAGAATTAGAGCCAAGCTACAAGTGATGCCTGACACGAGTTTGACACTTGTCAGCTTCCCTCAAGTTTTGATGGGAAATGTAGGCGTCCTGGTCTTGCAGCTTGGCTCTCCATTTAATTGAAGTTTACAGAACGGCAGTCTATGGGAGGGAGAACATGCAGTCGGGAGGGGAGTGCAGGCGTCGGGCTCTTGCTGGGCGCCCCCCTTCCCCTCCGCTGGGTGTGTGTGGGAGTTTCTGTAAACTTCAATTAAATGGAGAGCCAAGCTGTAAGACCAGGATGCCTACATTTCCCATCAAAACTTGAGGGAAGCTGACAAGTGTCTAACTCGTGTCAGGTGTCACTTGTAGCTTTAGTCTGACTGAAACAGAATCAGTTGAATTCAGAATTCCATATTTGCTAACTCAAATACTGTAAAAGATGAATAATAAAACTAGCTTTTTGTGATAGTTTGGAGTGAGAGGAGCTTGCTGCTCCTGCTTCCTGTTCTGGTTTTACATTACATGTAATTACAGGAGCAGAGACCATGATTTTCAGCCACAAGTGTTTGCAGTGTGTGCCTCTCATGACAACCCGTTAACAGTATTAACACAACTTTGTTGCTTGGCTGTGCGTATCCCATTTGCTTAATTTAAAATATTTTTCGAGCTTCTTCTGCAGAAATGCAGAAAGTGGCAGGAAAAACCAAACATTAAAGGTACAAGCCATATTGTAATAAGTAATCCACATAAAATGCTAATTTGTGGCAAATGTCACACCTCTCAGAACTTCTGCTTTCTGAGAAGTTGGCAGTGATGTCTAGGAGAAGAGGGGTGACAGCAGGTTTGCATAATAACTGTTCAGCAATGGAAAACATATTGAATCAGTGCCTGTGACTGCTATCAATTCTCATTATAAGGAAGTAAAACATAATCCCTTTTAATCTCATCCCTAACATTCCAGCTTGCTGTAGGCAGGGGCTTTGGTAAAACCAATTTTCTACTTGATGGGTAGGATTGTAAGACAATCAAAGAGGCATTGCAGGATATATACCATGTACATAGAGTGCCTGCAGCAAGAGAAATAAACTGTTGAGGAGCTATAGAGAGGCTCAGGGTGTGATGAGACACACAACTTGGAAAAGCCAAAGAAACAGAGGGAAGTTGCAATCTTTTTTCCTTGACTGGTTTATTCAGAAGTGTCTTAAAATATCTTAAACATTGAAAACAAACTTAGATCCATGGCCCCACACAAGTCAGGTGTACATGATAAATGTGTGGCAAACAGAGGCGGGCACGAACTGAAATACAACCCAAAATTCGTCACATACCAGGCCGGTTCATGGTTTATGAACTTTAGGCCAGTTTGTTTGGTTCATTTTCGCTTTGTCACTGCAGATAGCCTGGCACCCATCAATCAGTTTCCTAGGCAATGGGGGGATGGGCTTTCTGTAGCCCAGGAAGTGACCTTCTCCTGCCCAGGAAGTGACATCTTCATGAACCAAATGAACCAGTTTGTGAACCAGGGCAAGTCCTTGAAAGTTCGTGGTTTGTGAAACGTGACGAACCACGAACCGCACAGTTCAGTATTTTCCCAGTTCGCACTCAACCTCTAGTGGCAAACATACTGTAAGATATCGACGCATGGTAAATGGGATGAGAAATTCTCTTTAGAAAGAATTTCACTAAATCTGCCACACAATGGCCATTTTGCCATGTGTTTGCTGATGCAAGGATTGTTCTTTGGGAAGGGGAATTAATGACTTTATGTTAGGTGTCACTGAAATACACATCCAAGCAAGATACTGCTATCACAGTTCTAGTACAGACACTGAAAGAGTCGACTTCAGAAAGCTGTTACTTCTTCATCTTTTTTGTGTTGAGGAATACCAAAATGCCAGCAACAAATTAGTATGTGTACAAAAATATCATTGGTTGCAGACTGCCATACTGTTTCCCCTTAGATAAAGGTAATGTATAATACTGGCTAGGCTTCTACAGTTTGCAGTAATAAAGCAATACAGATGTTCAAAATTCATATCATGATATCTGTGTATAACTTTCTGGGAGTTAATTTGCCCAGTTGAAAAATTAGGTGACAATCCTAAAGGAAACCTACTCATAAGGAAGGCCCATTTTATTCAATAGGGATGACTCCCAGGAAAGTATTTTTAGGATCGCAGCCTTACTTTCTTAAACAAACACTGTGTAATAGGTTCTGTGTGACCTCAGATATGACAGCTTTGTTTGTTGTGATAGCATAGTAATGTGTACATAAGACCCCCACAGTTCACTGAAGCATCCAAGTATATTAGGGAAGCAAAGTACTGGAAGGTTTGCTGTGGCCAGCACTTCCATAGAACGTTTAATATGGAGATGAGTCTCTTCATTGGACCAAATGAAACCAATGGATGGCTGTTGAAAGGCTTAGATAACTCCCCCTATAAACAGAACACCTCTCCTTTTTGCTACATCCTTCAATTTTACATAAGGGGTTAAGCAAAAGTGTAATATGACAATATGTATGTTTAAGGGCATCACTGAGAAAGAATAGCTTTCTTTAGTCCAATTATGAGCTAATTCTGAACCATAGCAATAGCTGGGATCCAGGCTAGACATGTCCACAAGGACAGGGATTTCCTCTCATGGAGCATGTGTCCCCCCCCCCCCCAAGGCAGCCCAAAATGATCCCTGAAATCTTTTTCTTAGAGGAGAGCCCGCCTCCCCAAACCTGATTTCAGGGAGCATTTAGGCTGCCATCTAAGGAGAGGCGGGAAAATTGTGGTCCATGAGCAGAAATCTCTGAGGGCCAAGCTACACATGACGAATGACACTTGAACGGCAAGTGGATTGAGTGGAGGGCAAGTGAACAGGGAGAAATACACTTGCCGTTCAAGTGTCATTCGTCATGTGTAGCTTGGCCCTCAGGCTGTAGAAACATTAGTCTGGATCTAACCCAGTACTAGTAAATACATTGGCTCCACAGTTTGTGAAACTACATTTTTTAAAAAATAATAATAACAATTTATTTCCAAGCAAAGATGAACTTCTTTGCTGGCCAGTTAAAAAGGGTTACCAAAAAAGAGCTGAATTATGAAACAAAGCTTTACTGAAAACCTGAGGGTAATGTGTTAAAACAGTTGTATTCCCATTTTTAAAGTCCAACTGCCTTCTTTTGTAACATTCCACACACTACAGAGAAGCAGGCCTGTGTTTGTTCCAATGTGTAAACTCAGCAGGCCGCGGCAGCTAATCTCAGCTCTTGATGACTGAACCTGCATGATACCTGAGTTTGCAATTATGTGTTTGTTGCATTCCCACTTTACATTTTTAGGTTATCTTGAAAATGTAATGTGTAAAATGGCTCTTAGCGTTGACAAATCTCTTTAATCAGTAGCAGGCCACCTGTCTCCAGATTCAAGATGGAAAACTATTTTCTTCTGTAGGTTAAGAAGAAAAGGGCGTAACTCTGGCATCGTCAGCAGGAGAGCTTTACTAATTGTTCTGGGTCCTTAGCTGGTGCGAATTAGCACTATTCCCTAATAGCTTTTCCAGCCACTTATTATGTTTTAACTTCTTTAACAGGGGGCAGTGAATTCAAAGTTGCAGGAGCACCTACAATGACTATTGCATTGCATAGCCTCACTTTGGGTGGGTGCTCTCCCTTCCTCCCCTTCAGTGACCTATAAACTATTCCACCCGCTGCCACTGACAAGCTTGTATTGGAAGAACAAAATAAGGATAATGACACTTCTATCCCTTCCTTCCCCACCAGTGCTTTCTTCTCTTCTCCTTTGTCTCATATTTCTGAGTTAAGAGGATTTTAAAAACACAGTAACGAGCACTTGCTTTGAACTTGGAATATGCCTGCTGCATAAAGCCTCTGGACCATCCTTATTTAATATGCCCAAATATGATTAGTGTCAAACACTGAAATATCACCTTCTTATCTCTAGGAACCAGCAGACAGGAACATTTCTGGAGATCAGGGGCTCTCCCCTTTTTTCTTTATTTTTTTTTCTTTTTGGTGAAACTCAAGGAATAAGAAGTGCTTTTTTTGATAATTTCTTGAACTTTTTGGAAGAGGCTTCTTGGCTTGTCCAGTGCTTTGTCATGTGGTCAGATCTTAATTCATGATTAAAGGAAATAGTCTGGAAAAAGATGCCAGGTGATCATTTCTGGTTTGTGTTGCTGGCATCTATTCCCAGTCCTTCTTCTCTCTCTTGTTTAACCTTAAAGAAGAGCATCAAAGGATGCCCCGGTTGAGCAAACCAATTATTGAGGTCCTTACAAAGGCAACGTCACCGCTGTTTATCTGCTAAGAAATGCTGTTTTAGTATTTTTAATTTTTTTTCTGGAAGGCAGCATTCTGATTTATTTACATGTGAAGGGTCTTACATGTCAACAACTGCAAGCTGTTGATAAAGGATTTGCATCTTTCATAATTTCATGGATGTCTTCAATGGTTCTGTCAAAGAAAAAAAGGCAATGAGGGAGGGAGTTGGAAATTTAGTGTTATTAAAATGTGTTTTCAAATTACTTTAGTAATGCTACCCCCTTCCTTTACTCTAGCTACGTACAAGAGAGACTGAAACAGTGAAAACCTCTACAGCTATTGACTAGCATTTATTGAGAATGTTTCCTATGGTAATTTTCAGTGTGCCAACAGTTTTGCAATTCCTATCTCATTAATTGAAGTTAATTTTGATTTAGGGTTTGGGTTTTTTTTTTTTTTGCTATACTATTCAGTGTTTGAATATGAAAAGCCTGGCAGAACATGCCCTGGTCTGCATTGTGACTCTGTACTGGGAAAGGTCTATGCTGAGAAGCATTCTATGGCAGGAGGACTGCACATTTAGTGTAAGATCCGCATCTTTCCATGTTGAGACATGGAGAGGGAGAAACACCTACTTTATGATGAGTGAATAATTGCTGGTAATCGTTATAAAAGTGCCCTTAGTTGTATTTCAGTAGGAACAACTAATTGGCTGTTGTGTGTATTTTCTTCTATGACTTTATCTTCTTTCCTAAATAAACTTTGCCCCTTGTTTAAATATATCATTGTGTTGTGCCCTGGGTCGTTCAACGAACTCTGACCATAAGCTTTTACAACTTCTTTGTTCTTGAGCTGACTTGAAAGAGGCACATAAGCTTCAGTGATAAGGTGTAGTGAAAGATACGTGCAAAATAAAAGTTAAAGTACAGTGTGAATCTTTTTCTGTTTGAAGTATGCTAATCTGGCATACAAAACATACAAGACCTGTTCACATGTTAACAGTGAGCATACATACATCTTGCATGTACATCAGTTTGTAAGAAAATACCAATACACATCCACTTTGCAGTTGGGGGTCCAGTACCTGGATAAATAGTTTCAAACACACATTCACCTGACAGATGTTAAATGTAACATGAGAATTATTTAACATGTGATTTAAAAATGTGGATTGTACATGTGTTCACTGTAGGGTTGCCAGCTCCAAGTTGGGAAATTCCTGGAGATCTGGGATGTGAAACCTGGAGAAACCTGGAGAAAGTGCGGTTTGGAGAGGAAAAGGACCTTGGCATGGCATAATTCCATAGAGTCCACCCCCCCCTCCAACAATAGCCATTTTCTCCAGGTGAACTGATCTCTGTGGCCTGGAGACCAGTTGCAATTCTGGGAGATCTCCAGCCACTACCTGGAGGCTGGCAACCCTAGTTCAGTGTAACTTGTGAATAAGGCTACAGGCTACTTAATCAGTGTATTTGTAGCGTCTGATGCCTCAGGCTTCATACAGAACGATGCCACTTATTTAGGAAAGAGAGAGAAGGCCAGAAGTCAACAACTTTGCATCATGGTGTGACAATAATGGATTACCTTCTCGTTTCCTATTATTACACCCAACTAATTGTGCAACCAGAAATGAACTGACTATTAAGGGTTCTGTTGGAAAGGCTGAAACCTGAGTGCAGTGGCACAGGGAAGGAATTAGTAACTGTTTCTATTGTTTCATCTTGTTCAGCTGTTAATTCAAAAATATCTAGGCCTAAAACCCCTTTTATAGCTCTAGGGCAGGTGGCTGGAGTGATTAATCTGTACAATTACTTTTAATTATTGGAGCTTTGTTGTTGTGACTGCTCCTTTTGACAGGTGGCCAGCAGAACAGTGGACTGCTTCAGTTTGATGGCAAGAATGCACCCTAGATGTGTGTCAAACCAATCACCCCTTTAGCCCAAGGAACAAGAATTCATTACAGTTTGGTTAGTCCTTCCACTCCTAAATGTGGAGCATTTGAAATAATGTATAGTTTTGCCTAGAAAACAACTGTTCCTTAAACTCAGGACCAAAGATTTTCATGTGAGTCATATATAGTTGCATTTAATTTGCACGTATAGGATTTTTAAACAATTACATTTCTCATGGGTTTTAGAAATTCCTCAGTTTATTAAAACCAGTCACGCTGTATTCTGGAATAAGGTTGATATTCAGTGAGTTTCTTCAGAGAAATCTGAAAATATGTCACTAGAATCCTTAATGAGTTGCTAACAGGACATTTCATGAAAACTATGAAAACTAAACTGTTTGTAAATACTGTTTAATGTGGTGAGTGCTTCCATTACTTCCAAACTTCACATTCAGGACTCTGACAGTACAGAGTTATACCCTTTTCAGTCTACTGAAGTCGAAGGACATAGATGGATGTAACTCTAGTTAGGATGCAAAACAGGAAAAAAGGAAGCAGAATGGGGGAAAGCACAGTTTTCCCCTCTTCTGTTTGCTTTTTACTTTTTCCTGTTTTGCACTAATAGTTTAATTACAAAATTAAAATTAAAAAACCCTCTGGTTAGAATGGCATTGTTGATTGTATTGGTCACCTAAAGACCACATGTTAAGAGACTCCATCTCTGCCCAATTTTCCTTTGTCTCTTAGCAGGATCAGAAGAACCCAGGTAGAACAACCATTGCATCATGTCAAGACTGCCTGGCTTGCTTTTATCTTTGAGCTTCCACCACTGCTAGAAATGATATGCTGAAGAATGTTACAGCAAATCTGTACTTAGAAAGCCGTCTATCAGATGGGACAACCATATGATGAAAATGGACTCATCCAAATACTCAAAAGGAGGGCTTATCCAAATAGTTTAATACAATTCTCCAGACAATTCCACTCAGTGGCCACCTTAACCCAATACTGCAACTATATAAAACTTAAGTGGGTAACATATACCTGTCAGAGAATTACTCAGCCAGTGGCAATTTTTTAAAAGTCATGAACAGAATGTTATGTACTGTCCACCAAAAAACCAAATCCAGATTCCACACATAAAACAGTCCACAAAGTTTAAATAATTTATTTAAATTTGGAGATCTACATGTTCCTACTTGCTTTTCCATGGTTTCCTTTACTCACAGAGAGGGATGAGGAGTTACCCAGAGCACTGAAATGTTGTCCCCGGATCCCGAAAACTCTCTTTAGTTTTCTTGTGGCTGTCTTTGAATTTGTGTCTTAAGTTTTCAAACTTCTGCTTGTGCCTGTGAGTGAAACAGCACCACTCTTCTGTGCTTAACTGTAAAATATTTATTAACTGTCTACAGAATCCAGGAAAAATCCAGAATGTGTCAAGAAAAACAAACACTTATCTGTGGTCAGCATGATACATGCTCCTGAGCATGGCAGAGCTTTCCAGCAAATTGCCTGAAACAAAAACAGCTCCCAATGCTAGTTCAAAATGTTTCAAAGTGCTATGAAGCTGCCATGAAGTAACTGCCAAAAATGCAAGACAACAGAAAAAAATTACTGGCCACAGGAATTAGAAACTTGCTTCTTTTAGCATGAAAGGTAGACTCCTTGATAGAGATGGGCACGAACAGAAAAAAAACCCGAACAGGATGTTTTGTTGTTCGTTGCCATCCATAAACAGGGACTCATGAACAACCACGAACATGGCCCTGTTCACGAAAATATTCGTGGTTGGCTGTTCGTGGGGGCCAGCGGGCTCTCCTCCAGCCATCATCCAAGTCAAGATCCCTACTGCACCACTCCCAGAAACCTGACCTGAGCAGGCATCAAGAAAGGGACCAATAATAAATAATAGCTTGGCCCCAGAGCCTGGCAGCAGCTCTGGAACTTGAAGGGTAGATCCCTATCCCACCACACACAAAGAAAATTCAAGCTCCAATGCACTCTATCAAAATGCCAACAGTAGCTGTCTCTCCCTCTCCAAAGCCAGAACAGGGAGCCCCCCTCCCCCCTGCTCTTTGTTCCCTTGTAACAAATTTGGAACTCCACACTTGAAAGGAAGACCTGCCTATCAAGCTAAATTGGACTTAGATTGGGGTTTCCAGGGCAACAGCAGGAGTTCAGACAGAGTTCAGACAATCCCTGCCTAAGTTGCCATGAGAATTGATTGCAGGTGCCAGACTGTCTGGCTTGACAAACAGCACCGAACAAGGCTTGCAACGACCACCTGTTCGTTTAGAATGAATGGGGCCTCAGGAACAGCAGATTGGGCTGTTCATGGCTTTTTTTTGTTCGTATTGCTGTTCGTGTCCATCTCTACTCCTTGATAGGGTTGCTAGGTCTCCCTGGCAACTTGAGTGCAGCCTTACAGGGTTGCAGGGGGCTTGCTGGCAGTGTCATCACATTGCTGGTGACATGCTGAAGTCACACACACCCCTATGCCTGAAAGTGGTGTCAGTGCATTGCTGGGGGACACTTTGGTATTGGAGCTTTGCCCCAAGACCAGTGTCCCCAGTGTCACTTCTGGGAACATGGGGAGTGATGTCAGTGTTTTGGGTTGCTGCTGACATTCCCCTCTGTTTCCCACCATTTCTCTCCTGCCAGCTGAGCAACAGTGAGACGCACCAGCCGGCAGCACAGGGGATCCCCTAGAGCAACCAAGCCCATTTCTATCCCAAACCTAGGCCTGAATCTGGACTGATATTATTATACCAAATTATTATACCAATACCACAGATGAAGAATTTAAGTTAGCCCGCCTGCACTGAGTTCTTTTAAGTGATTCAAGCAAATGCTGTCAACACCAACCATCGAGGCAGGCCTATAGCTCAGTGGAAGATGATACATTCTTTAGAGGGTCTCAGTTTCTGTTCCTAACATCTCCAATTAAAAAAGATCTCAGGTAACACTGCTGGGAAGGGCCAAAACCACATGAAAGTCGAATATATAGTCCAATTCAGTTTAAGACAGCTTGATATCATCACATTTCTTATTGGAATGATTTTAAATGCCCTGGCCTGAATAGCCCAGGCAAGCTCGATCACATCAGATCTCAGAAATTAAGTAAGGTTGGCCTTGGTTAGTAATTAGATGGGAGACCTCCAAAGAAGACCAGAGTTGAGGCAGGCAATGACAAACCACCTCTGTTAGTCTCTTGTCTTGAAAACCCCTCAGGGGTCATCATGAGTCAGTTATGGCACTTTCTACCACCAAATGATTTTAAATGTTTATGTGAAGAGAAGTAGTCAGAGCAGAGGTAAGGTTAACTGATGGCAATAGAACAAAGTGATTAGAAGCCATGAGGGAGATATATCTAGCCATGAAAGAAACTGAAGCTCCTCGTCCCCAGAACCTTTGACAAATGCCTGTACATTTTCATAGGACCCTCCACAATGTTGACAAATTTAAAAATGAAAGTTGAGACATTTGGGATTGCACATTAATCATCAGATTCATCTAAACTCTATCCACCGTTCTGCCTCTGCAGTTAAATTGTAAAATAACTCTTAGCCCTGCATATATAGCATTACCATAAGAAACCAAGCCACAAATCCCCAGTTCAGATTTTGTCATGAACTTTATAGGTGCCATAGACAAGCCATTCTCCTTTGCTTCAGACCTTCTATCTACAATACCACAGGAATAGTAAGGGTGGCCTATCTCACAGGGCAGTAAGGATTGAAACAATACAATGTGTGTGAAGTGTTTTGAATCCTAAAAGCAATATACAAATGTTCAGTGTTAATTTAATTGTTTAAAAGATAAACATTAGGGCACAGGGACTGGCATTTGTGGGAAAATAGCCCTGTGCAGAAACTCATGTGTGGTGTTCTCTGATAAGGAATTCTTTTACTTAAGCTCAATGGGCACTGTGTTAGAACACTTTTCTAGTTTAGGTTAACAAAGAAGAACTACAGAGTGATTCTCTCAGACTGAACATGACATATATATTTTTGTTGGTCTCTCTTACTCCTAATCTTCATTGTTAACAGGACTTTGACAGACTGAAGCGGTGAGGTAAATAGTTCTGTGGAGCATATATTGTGTGAGTGCATAATATCCCTATGCAATGGATCAAGATGTTATGACTTCCTACAAAAACTTGTGTCAGTGGATCATTACAAGGGGTCAAGAGTTGTTTCTCTGAACAAGATATCTCATTTTCAAATTAGGAGGTTTATTTGTTCTGAGATAAAGAAGTATGCCTTGCCTTCTCCTCTTCCTTAGATCAACCTGATGTCTGGTTCAGAAATGTTATGAAACACTCTATGAAGTTGCCAAGCTCTTGGTAATTATGATATTCCAGCTAAGAGGTGGTCCCAGTGACCTGGCACCTCAACGTGAAAGCCTGAGGGTCAAAAAGTGAAATAAAGACCGTGTCAGTTAGCCTTTCATTGAGTGAGAACTTTCCCTGACACTGGAGGTTGAAAAATAATTGCAGATGGTGCTGAGGGGAGCAGGGATGAGGAGGGCCCGGAGAATATCACCTGTCATGAAATTTCACCTCCTTCCCCCCAGTGAACGCTCATGCCTAAAACAATCATAAATCGTTCTGCTTTGATGGAACCACTGAACATTTTCTAGTAGGGAGTTGAAGGAAAGATTCCCCTTGTTAGCGGATTGTATGCAGGCATAGTGATAATTTAAATGACAGGTGATTATTATTATTGCCTTCTGTCCAGAGTGCTAATGGGACACTGCCATCTGCCCACCAGTAATTACCCTCCAATTCTTACCTGCAGCGACAAAAACGCAAGGAATGTAGAGCTGAGCTACATGATCAGCAAAATCACACAAATGCAACTAAGGATACTACTTCAGGCTGAAAATGTTTTTCCCATGTGAAAAACTTCCTACATGTAGAGAAATATTGTGTCATGGAGAAGAGTTCTAGCACAGCCTCCGTCCTTACCAGTATAATCTTCACCAGTAGCACTTGTTGAATATTATTGGAGATTCTTTCCCTTTGGTTTATGTTCATTGAGAGAGATTATAGAACAAATTTCCATTATAAAAAGTTATAGATCTTGTTACATGGTCACATCTTAAGTCACTGGCAAACATGGCACAGTTAGACGTAATGGAAAGGTTACTATTTATGAGTTCTCTGCTGAGCCTCTAAAAATGTCTTGGTGGTCCAGTCTACAAATACTATCACGGCAAGTAATAGAGGATGCTAAGGAGTAAGAATGACTAGACTGAACTGAATGGAACAGAGTGTCTGTATTAATGAGTGCAGCAGATCTAGGATGTATTTTCATACTTTGTAGATGAACATTTACCAGGACAGCAGGGCGTCTGTGAAGCAGCTTAGAGGTCACTGAAGTTGCCAAAAACTGTCTTTCAAATGCTTGCTCCTTTGATCCACTACAGTGAGACCTCCACCTTGACCTCATTTCTGAATTTTCAGAAATTGCCCTTCTTTCACTGTGATACATATAAGCCTAATGGCAAAGGGAAAGATGTCTACAAAAAAAGTTTTATGACTTTTTTTAACACTAAAGAAACAACCTTAACAATGTTTCCATAAATGTATGCAATCAAGGTACTTTAATTAAGATTCACAGAGTCGTCTTATCAAAACAACAAAAGCATAATGCGTTCATTCATTCCAGCCCGGCACTCTCCCGTCCTCTAATCTCTAAGGTACAATAACAGCTTTTTTGTTCACGCCTTCACTTCTACCACTAAAAGGCAGGGGGTACAAAATCACTTTTAAAAACCTCCACCATGTAAGCAAAACATACAAGGAACCTTTCTCACTAGCTTTCAGATATTGTTCTTCTGTTGGAGTCACTAGGAAAACTTGCACAGTGTGAAAGTCTGCAAAAAGATGTCCCTGAAGAGGTTTTAATACGCAACCTCATCTCCCCAGTGTTTAGCTGGTGTTTTCTGAAATGAACAAGGCACCCAGCATGTGCTCAGGGGACCACTAGAGTGTGTGTAAATTATAAGAAAAACCAAGTGTGTTTTTCTTCTGTAGGCTATAAAATGAATGCTGGGAGCTTAACTTCTATTTCTTCCTAAATGTTAAGGGCAATGAAATGCTTCTAAGAAAGACCAGAAGTTCAGCTTCATTAGAGTACTAAAGTTTCAAATGTCAGAAAGCCTATTTAGCACTGTGTCAAAAATTATCTGCACACCCAGGCCAGAACACAGTACAAGAGAACAAATGTATTCATGCATCTCTTTTCTTCATATTTAATTTTTCTACCTAAAAGTTTTTTTAAATGTAAAACCACTCTAAGTTCAACTAAAAACAGTGGGCTGGATCCTCACATATGCAATCAGAAGAGATTTGTGGAACTGATTCATTGTACTGCCTTCCTGTTTTTCCGGCACCCCATGTTCCCTGTTTGGGACCAGGGGACACTCCAGAATGTTGTGTCATACGACATGAGAGGCTGCAGAAAGAAGGGGGAAATCAGCCCAAACTCCCCTTCTCTCAGAGCCAAGCTACAAGTGACGCCTGACACAGGTTGGACACTTGTCAGCTTCCCTCAAGTCTTGATGGGAAATGTAGGCATCCTGGTCTTGCAGCTGTAATGGAGACCCAAGCTGTAAAACCAGGATGCCTACATTTCCCATCCAAACTTGAGGGAAGCTGACAAGTGTCCAACCTGTGTCAGGCATCACTTGTAGCTTGGCTCTTGCACAAGCAGACCAAGCTCCATGAACGGAGCAGAACTTGCACAAAAATGAAGCAACAATTTCATCAGATTCTGTCATCTGTCTGCAGCTCTCTCATGTCACATTCTGGAAGGACTCTTGGCGCTCTGCACTGGCTTGTTGGCAGGGTCAAGGGTTGTTGGTGGAAGGGGAAGGTAGTAAAAATTGTCTCTGTAAATTGGTTCTGTTCATGGAAGCCTTGGACCAATGCATTTACTGTTTTAGATCAACAGGGTAGGGTTAGATCTCTTACAAAAAATTCTCTCTCACTTCCTTTTCCAGAAGAAGTGGTTCAAAACTGTGAAGACACAGCCTTTCATATTTTAATCAAAATTACATGCTATGCCAGCCTGGACTCCTTCCATACCCCAGCTCTGAATCAGACTGCTGCACACCCCTTTTATGAGAACATAAAGAAGTTAATACAAGGAAATGGACTGTAGAAAAATAGCATATTAACTACCTGAAGGTTACTGTACATTCGCCTTCTCATATTAGAGAGTGACATTGAAAAGCTCAAATACATCTTAACCCTAGCTAATTTTTATGCCATTTATTTGTACATAAAATGTTATATGTCTTTAAATTTTTATAATAGCCATGATCAGACATGGATGTACTTTATATTTAGTAAAGTTCCTGTCAAGGCAACCAAGCCTGTAATCGTATGCACTTATTTGGGTTTCAATGAATTCAGTGAAACTTATTCTAAGTCTGTATGAATATCTTACTTTCCATGGAGTGTTTGGAGTGTCAAGCTCCAAACAGAAAGCAAGGGGAAAATATGGAAAATGAAGAATGACTGTGCCATCCCTGTGTTTGTACTAAAGCAATCAACATGTACTGTCCTCATATCTATAGTTATCAAGTGTGTTGATTCAGTATGCCTGTCACTCACAAAAACATTAGATTAGAACAATAATAATGCTGGTTTTGCAAAATCCTAGTTGTCATCAATTATTTTAATGGGTGTTAAAAAACTTTCCAAAAAAATTCTCAAAACAAAATATTCAATCCACTTTTGAAACAGAGAAGCCCCCGTCATCTTTGAAGGAGGGCTGCCTTTGCCTGTCCTCCTCTTCCAAATAAGGAAATGCCCATTTGCAGGGCTGGGTTTGGTTGGGAGCCTTGGCTCTGTTGACCAATCCAGGTGCTGTACTATGCAGCCTAGAAAGGCTTCCTTCCTCACTGTTGTGCTCAACACTTGCCATCTGGAGTACTAATAAAGAAAAAAATAAAAACAGCAGCCTGAAAATCAGATGCAGGGATCGAATACACTATCAAAGAGAGCAAAAACAACGGAGTCAAATAAAGCAGTTATAAAAAGGGGGAAAATCAACTAAAAGCCTGGGTTAAGAAAAAATGTTTTACTTAGTGCCTAAAAGTAAATATATTCAATGCTAAGCAGATTTTTGTATATTAGAGAGAGCAGGTGGAACTTGACATGGAGCTGCCATTTTCTGAGGTAGATTTATGCTGGTTTTTATAAGCTGTAGCTCCAGAAGGGTCTTACCTCACACCCTTTTTATTTATACTTGACTAAAATCCAGCAAAGGGGTACTGTCTCCTGCTCTATCATAACAGACAACATTGATCCTTGTGAATGTGCAAGACTTTGGACTGCAAGTGCCAGCTAAAAAATTGTAATTGTAAATGTTCATATTGGATATTGAGTAAAGATGCTGAGAACCTGGACAGAAACATGATTGCCGAGAGAAGCTATCTTGACCAAACTGCTCTAGTTACACAGAGGCTCACTCCTTATGTCACTCTAGATTTTTAACTCAAAATTCCTCTCAAGCATGGTGCTGACAACTGAGCAGTTTTATGCCTGCACAGTAGCTGATTGTGCTATGGGATAATAATGGCCAGGTTACCATTTCATAATGAGTAACAAACCTGTGTTGCTGCTTTTAGGGGCTTTTGCCCTTTCACAATCAGCAAACTAAATATTTTCAGTCACCTCAGAAGAGACTCAGAGCTGGACCACAGGATACAAATTACACACGAATTACACGAAAACTTACACATGTTCCAACGTTGTTTTCAATTACACACGCCAGGACTGCAGGAACTCCATCGAACCCGTGTTTGCGGAGGCACGGGTTTTCTCCGCGTACCTCCAAGTTATCCCATCATGCATCTCCACTTTGCACAGATAGGAAGCGGAAGATATAGGAAATAAGGACACTCTGCATTGCCGACTTACTTATCGTAACCGCGTACACATGCCGTCGTGGCTACACTGGAGCAGAAAATTTTGAATACGTGCCTGGACCAGGACATGTGCTCATCGATAGAATGCTGGACATGGGCATTTGGGGTAAGACAGGACTCCTGACACTTGCTCGGTCTTGTGTAATTCGTATCGTGTGGTTCGACTCTCAGTAATTCTCAACTCAAACTTTCCCCCCTTTTAACTATGGGCCTTTTTGGAGGTGGTATTGGTGGCGGTAGGGGGGATGCCAGCTGCAAAAAGGTAGTATGTAACTGCACAAAAAGACCCATCCAGACACACTATGCAAATAGATGCAGACAGTCTATCAAATTATCAGATCACTGATTATGAACAGTGATCCAAATGTAAGCAATCGAGCCATGCAATCGAGCATTCCTAGTACTGAGACCAGAGTGTATGTTTTCAGCAAAATTTGGTAAAATCCATATGAGAAAATAAGTTTTGACTAGGGGGTAAAAAGGGTGAACTGAAATTTAGGCCAACTATTTGGAAACAAATCTCAATACCCAATAAGTGACTGATGCTTCAATGGGAGACTCAGACCCCAGACGTTTGTATTTTGGATATCTAGCAATTCAAATTTCAAAATGGATTTCAAACATATACATAAAAGCTGAAGCCATATAAAAGGAAGAAAATCCCTGAGGCATGAAAGAAGGATACTCTGAGATTATGTTCTGGTTATTTAACATTTGGCAGGATTCCAGTGTTCGACTGACTACTTTTATTCATGCTTTCTATTGAAATATCAGCATTCTGAACCTGGAAATATGAAGCTCTTTATCAAAACTTAACTAAAGGAAGAGGGAGAAGAAAAATATCTTCAGTTGGAAAGTCTCCTGCAGGTGTGATTTGTTTAAGGCGAGCCAAGCAGGAGAGTAAAACGGGTTAGTTGTGTATGTAGCCAAGTTAAACACCACACAACTAAGTCCAGGACAGGCTCTGCTGGGATCCATAAACCCACATTTGGGAGCAGTGGGGGGCACATTAGGCCCTAATTGTGTCTTGTTTAACTTGGCTACTTGAATAGTAAGTGTAAAAAAAAAACTTGGCTGGCTTTGTCAATCTTACACCTTAATAGTGCTGGCTCTCCACCCTCAGCAGGACAACTTTCTTACTCCCCTTTTTGGTGCCTGTTGACTGACCTTTAACAAAGTTCTATGTTGTTTGAAGAAAAAAAAATCTAGTTCCTGTGCTGGATACCTAACCATATCATGGCAGGAAAAATACTGGATGTCAATACAGGGAAAGACTATCTTGACTTACTTCAGGGGCAGAGATGCAAGTGATAATTTGTGCCACAGAACATGTAAAGCTGTTTTATACCAAGTCAGACCATTTGCCTTGTAGCCTAGTATTGTGTATTCTGACAGCGAATGGATTTCAATGTTCTTGTATATTGAAGTCATTCTCCCTAAGATTCTTTAATTAAGTGCTGAGTCTTGAATGTGGGGCATTAGGATAAAAAAAAAATGCTCTGCCACTGAGCTCTGGCTCCATTGTAGGATCCAGCATATGAAGTATGCGGAGCAGAGTAGCTTACATATGTTTATGCTATCCTCTGTAGTCCTACAGGATGTAGCCCCTGTACAGCTGTTAGATGACAGAGTATCAGATTAGGAACTGGGAGACCCAGATCTGAAACCTCACTCTGCCATGGAGGTTTGCTAGGTGACCTTGGGCCAGTTGCACACACTCAGGCTAACCTACCTCACAGAGTTGTTGTGAGAACACAATGGAGGAAAAGTGAATGATATAAGCTGCTTTGGTGTGCTGCAGCACCTCAAAATGGGCCCGTTTTGGTGCAGATTGGGCCCGTTTACAGACCTTGCGGAGCTTGGGCACGCTCCCAGGGGCCGTGCGATAATGTCACTCCTGAAGTGACGTCATCATGCTTCACTCACACACACCCCTCTCCCCCAAGGTAAGTGCCAGGCGCCTATCCCCCACTGGGAGGTTGAGGGGGCCTGGCAACCCTAATCCTATTATAGGAAACTGACATACCATAATACCTATAAAACCATGTTCTACTTCTCTCTGTCATCCTGTGTGTCTTAATACATTTCCTATTTGCTAAGTCTCTTCTTGTAAACAAGCTTTGGCCAGTTGGTAGGTTCCCAGACGTGGTTTATACTTTAGTGCACACACAAAGTAACATTGCAGGCTGGGCTGTACTTATATTATAAACCAAACTAGAAATGGACATAGTCATCTACAGGCATTGCAAAGCAGCTTGCTTCCATTAAAAGAAAATAAATAAACAGACAGAGCTTTTAATTTTGACACAGAAATTGAAATAGTTCTTCAGTCCTATGAGACCCTATGATTTTTTTGCACTCAAAATGTTTTCTACAACCTGTATTCATTCTTTTCCACAACAGTTGGGTGAAATTGTTTGTGGGTTTTGTTCCCACTTTTCAGATGGGAAAACTGAGGACAAAAAGCTCAGGCGCTCAGATGACCTATGGGTCACCAGGAACTTGGATTTTTGCCTGATTAAGGCCACAGAAAAATATAAGCTATGAGACACTTTGATGTAGCCACTAGAGATGGGCATGAACCGGAAAAGAACCGAACCATGCAGTTCATGGTTCATCAAATTTCACAAACCACAAACCACGAACTTTCATGCACCTGCCCCTGGTTCACGAACTAGTTCATTTGGTTCATGAAAACATCACACCCCGGGTCAGAAAATCATCACTTCCGGATCAGCAGAAGGTCACTTCCGGGTCAGCAGAAGGTCTGCAGGAAGTCCATCCCCTGTTGCCTAGGAAACTGATTGATTGGCACCAGGCTGTCTGCAGAGATGAACCAAATGAACCAGCCTAAAAGTTCATGGTAGTTCGTCAGAAATGGGATCTGACGAACTGTGGTTCGTGAACCATGAACCGGCCTGGTTCATGCTTAATTTTGGTTCATATTTCAGTTCGTGCCCATCTCTAGTAGCCACTGGAGGGAATCAGTCCTGCTCCCTCAATGCCAACAGATTACTGCTTATCCAACTTACCTATCAGAACATTCAAGAGGGCACATATTCTTTTATCAGTGTTACTGGTGTTTTCCGCATGCACGCGTATACCAGGTTTTCTGGATATTCAGTCAGCAAGGATCAGATCCACATTGGGCCTCTGTAATTCCATACTTGAAAGAGTTGAACCAAAGTGGTATCTGTTTATTTTTTCTGCACTAAAGAAATGCTGTTTCTGCTGCTGGCTTTCTGGACAACATGTCATTTTCATCAGTTGATCAGCTGAGGACACCTCAGTTTAGTCAGCTGATGGGCCGAGAAAACTTGCAGGGTTTTTTTGTTTTTTTAAAGGCACTGATGTTGCAATTTCATTGTTAAAAAAAAATAAAATAATGGACTAAAACATACAGGAAGCACAGAGGGAAACTTTAAAATATCATGTATTTGTAATGCAAATGAAGAGGAAAAATGAGGGGGTGGAAGAATATAAGATTAAATGAACACAAAATCTAGGATATAGTATTGATTTGATGCAATGGAGTAAAATATGGAAAGTGAATGTTAAAATAACTAAGTCAGTTGCATTTAAAGAGAATCTATATAAGATGCTTTATAGATGGTACTAACTCCGGCTAGACTTGCCAAAATGTATAAAAACATACAGGAGCATTCTATCATATGTGGTGGACTTGTAAAGAGCTACGTAAATTCTGAATAATGGTGCATACATTATTACAAACAATTTTACAGATCTTAATTCCCTTTAAACCAGAGATATTTTTGTTAAACTGTATACCAGAAGAGCTGAACAAAGACCAGAAATATTTCATAATACATATAGTAACAGCGGCAAGAATTCTACTAGCGTTTTATTGGAAACGACCAATAACACCTCAGCATGAGGAACTAATAACGAAGATAATGGAAAATGCAGAAATGGACAAACTAACTTCAGTAGTGAAAGGACAAATGGAAGAAGATTTTGCTGCTCCATGGACCCTTTTTTACAACTGGATGAAGAACAAGTATAAAGACCTGAACTAGTAACCATATGAAGGCAATATTGTAATTTGTTATTAGTAACCACTAGGGATGTGCATTTCGGCTTTCTGAAAGCTGAAAGAAAGCCGAAACAAAAGTGTTTCAGCTTCTTTCAGGTTAGCCGAAACGTTTCGGGCTAAGCCGAAACGTTTCGGCTAGCCGAAAGAAAAAAAGCCGAAACGTTTCGGCTTTAGGCTTTTTCAATAGGAAAATGCCTCCGGCGTCTTCCCGGACGTCTGGGGGAGGCATTTTCCCACCGAATCAGCCCAAAATTGGTGGGGACCTTCCTCTAACCCCTCTCTACAAACCCTCCAAGTTTCAGACCGATTGGACTTTGGGGGGCCATGTTATGGCCCCCCAAACCAGGTCCCCCTATCCTCCCATAAGAAAGCGAAGGAGCAGCATATTGTTAGCATGCTGCTGCTCATCTTCTTCATTATTTCCTATGGGGAAAAATGAAGAAGCAGGCTTCCTTTGCCAGGGGTGGCATTTTACATGCAAAATGCCCCCTCACCCTCAGGGGCCCTTCTCCCACCCCTCCTCCCACCCCCCACCAAGGCTCAGCCTGCTCCCACTTGGGGGGGGGCATTTCATGGCCTCCCCAAGTAGGTGCTCTAATCTCATTCTCTACCACTGACAGCTGGGGGAGGCTTGTCTTGCCAGGGATGGCATTTTGCATGCAAAATGCCCCCCAACCCTCAGGGGCCCTTCTCCCACCCCCCACCAAGGCTCAGACTGCTCCCACTTGGGGGGGGCATTTCATGGCCTCCCCAAGTAGGTGCTCTGCTCTCATCTCTACCACTGACAGCTGGCAAATAACACTGACAAATAACACAACTCACTTCACATTAAAGAATCACCCCAAAAAATTGCTGTCAAAAGCACTTTATTTCTGTAACTGCTTTAGGTTACACAGTAGGAAGGCACCACAGAGCAGGAAAGCAGTGTACTACACAAAAATAACACAACTCACTTCACATCAGAGAATCACACAAACACAATTGCTGTCAAAAACGGTGAAGTGGGTTGTATTATTTTTTGTAGTACATTGCTATCATGCCCTGTTGTGCCCTCCTACTGTGTAACCTAAAGCTGTTCAAGAAATAAAGTGTTTTTGCCAGGAATTGTGTTTTTGTGATTCTCTGATGTTAAGAGAGTTGTGTTATTTTTGTGTAAGATAGTGCTGCCATGCCCTTTGGTGTTCCCCCCTGCTGTGTAACCTAAAGCTGTTCAAGAAATAAAGTGTTTTTGACAGGAATCGTGCTTTGTGATTCTCTGATGTTAAGTGAGTTGTGTTATTTTTGTGTAAGATAGTGCTGTCATGCCCTTTGGTGTTCCCCCTGCTGTGTAACCTAAAGCTGTTCAAGAAATAAAGTGTTTTTGACAGGAATCTTGCTTTGTGATTCTCTGATGTTAAGTGAGTTGTGTTATTTTTCTGTGTGGGGGACTGCTGGTGTAATGTGTCATAATGCTTTGCCTACTTGTACTTTGGAAGGGAGAAAATAATTTTTTAAAAACTTTATTTTGTGTTGTTCTTGTTTTATTCTTTGTTGTGCAGTTGGTTCCCATCATAGGGAACAATGGGGCTGGCTGGCCAGCCATCTCTGTAGGTGGTGGGGGAATTTGAGGGAGGGTGTCTGTGGTTCAGGTGCTCTTTCACAGGGACCAGCTGGCACTCAGAAGTGTGCCCACCATTGTGGCACCCCTGGGCTGTGCAGAATTGCCCAGGGAAAGAGAGTTTAGAAGTTCCCAGCATAGGGAACAAAGGGAGAGGGCTGGCCTTTGCCAGCCTGTTCCTGGGGTTATGGGTGTGGGGCAGGTGGGGGTGGATTTGGGTCTGTGAGGGGCTAATGTGGGGATTTGGGTCTGTGTGTGGCAGCTGGGGGGAATTGGGTTTGTGTGGGGCTGTAAGGGGTGGACTTTAGGGGCTGAGAGCACCTACTTGGGGAGGCCATGAAATGCCCCCCCAAGTGGGAGCAGTCTGAGCCTTGGTGGGGGGTGGGAGGAAGGGTGGGAGAAGGGCCCCAGAGGGCTGGGGGGCATTTTGCATGCAAAATGCCACCCCTGGCAAGACAAGCCTCCCCCAGCTGTCAGTGGTAGAGATGAGAGCACCTACTTGGGGAGGCCATGAAATGGCCCCCCCAAGTGGGAGCAGGCTGAGCCTTGGTGGGGGTGGGAGGAGGGGTGGGAGAAGGGCCCCTGAGGGCTGGGGGGCATTTTGCATGCAAAATGCCACCCCTGGCAAGACAAGCCTCCCCCAGCTGTCAGTGATAGAGAATGAGATTAGAGCACCTACTTGGGGAGGCCATGAAATGGCCCCCCCAAGTGGGAGCAGGCTGAGCCTTGGTGGGGGGTGGGAGGAGGGGTGGGAGAAGGGCCCCTGAGAGTAAGGGGGCATTTTGCATGCAAAATGCCACCCCTGGCAAAGGAAGCCTGCTTCTTCATTTTTCCCCATAGGAAATAATGAAAAAGATGAGCAGCAGCATGCTAACAATATGCTGCTCCTTCGCTTTCTTATGGGAGGATAGGGGGACCTGGTTTGGGGGGCCATAACATGGCCCCCCAAAGTCCAATCGGTCTGACACTTGGAGGGTTTGTAGAGAGGGGTTAGAGGAAGGTCCCCACCAATTTTGGGCTGATTCGGTGGGAAAATGCCTCCCCCAGACGTCCGGGAAGACGCCGGAGGCATTTTCCCATTGAAAAAGCCGAAAGCCGAAAGCCGAAAGTAAGCTGAAAGCCGAAAGCCGAAACGGCTGGCCGTTTCGGCCTTCGGCTTATATGAAAGAGAATCCTCTTTCGGCTTTCTGCTTTCGGCTTTAGCCGAAAATTTTTGGCTTGCACACCCCTAGTAACCACAGTTGAATGATTGGTAGTGTGAAATGATATGATATATAGATAAGCAGAATGCTGATTCAAGCAGACTTTATGACTTTTCTATTATGTCTCCTTTTCCTACCTCCCCTTTCCCCTATCCCTATCGTTATGAGAAAACTTAATAATTTTTTTTTTTAAATATATCAAATGGGATTCAGGGTGGCTCTCTGCAGTTTTTGTGTTAGTCATACTGCAGCATTTTTTTTCATGTCAGTTGCAAGGCTTTTTTTAAGGCACCAACTTTGCAATATCGTTTTTTAAAAAAATAAAAAATCCAGGAAAAAAACCTAAACATTGCAGGGGGATAAAGGGGAAGGTGAAAGGCAGGGCCAGGGTAGCGCCTCACACCAAAAAACCCACAACGTTCTGCACTTTAAAAAAGTTTGACTTCACTGGAAAGAAACATTGGGTATGAGTGCAGGCGGTATAGCTGCAGAAAAGCCAGGGGGAAATCAGTTCTGCAGCACGTCAGCCTTTCTCCGCACAGAATGCAAAAAAGTCTGGGAAGCAGTTTAGAGACTAGATTAGGATATTTTGACCATGCATGCAGAATTCTGGAGAGAAATCAGTGCCCAGAACTGATGAAAAAGGATCACTATCTGGCCTTCTGTTTGACCCTCCCAATGGGGTCTAATACACCTTTGCATTAGTTGTTATGACAGGACAGTCTTCTCGGCCCTAATTTTGCTTCTTAGTGATCATTCACTTATCCTGTGGTTCTTTCCCTTCGTTTTTTGCCAGAATCTTCATTTCTAGCCACACTAGAATGAGAATCCATCAAGAGATTTTCAGGACTCACGCCTGACAAATTTGAGAGACCTGAAAGGTGAAGAGAATTCTCCATTTACTCTTTTGTTGAGCCACGTCAGTTGGCTTAAACTGGAGTAACTGTTCTTAGAATTACACTGTTAATGTGTCAGGTGTATTTTCATAGGTCTGAAAGACTGTGTATCCACCATTCTTTTAATGGTTTAACTGTCCATCTTGGCTAAAAACTACTAACAGTTATTATGCTACAGATTCCTCTAAGCTGTTAGACCCATAGACACAGATGGAAGTTGTTTATATTTCACTAGGACTAAAAAGGGAACCTACTGATTCAATGTGATTATCACTTAGCCTTCTACACTTGACTCAGCATCTTACTCAAATATTAACCTTGGCTTTATTCCAAAATTAAACTCTTGGCCTGAGGGGAGAGGAGGCTAAATAAGCCCTAAGAAGCAAGACTTGGGTGGGCACAGATATTCTTTTTGTTTATTTTTCCTGTCCTCTTTCTTTTTGAAGCCCATTGTGTGGAAGACAGGAAGAATAGGAAAACATCCTGTCATAAAAAGAAGCTCCTCTAGAACTGTACTATTAGCCTCTGATTCCTCCTCAGTGAAAGGCTAAATACCAACCATGTCTTAGAGTGGTCACATCCATCACCATCACTCTCTTAAGACAGTTAATATTTATACCAATAAATGCATAGGATCCATTGTGTTTGTGACTCTGTGCAGAGGGATCCTTTGCAATAAGAGGACATTATTCCATTGAGGTTTTTAAAAGTGCTATGCTGTGCACTGAGGAAAGGGGGATTGTGCCTGCTGACCCTCCCTCCCCCAATATCCATGCTCGGTGACATCAACTCACACAGTGCAAATCGCAGAGGATGGGTCTGGGTTCCCTAGCCTATGTAGCAGTCAGATGTGCTTTGCTGGATCTCCTCAGTTCCTGAACCATCAAGATGCCTCTTTTGGATTAGGACCACAGCATTAACAGAGATGGGACTTCATCCTTCATCAGCCATGCCATTTTCCTGATCTGAAATGGCTCAAGGATGCATAATTTGGCCCACTAAGAAAACCTGTATGCATCTTGGGGAACATATGGGTTTCCCCAGCAGGCCAAACAGAGCACCACAGACTGTTTCAGGCCAGGAAAAAGGAGGGAGGATGAGGTCCCTTGCCCATGTAGTCTCATCTAAATCACTGTAGTCACACTGTAGTCTCATCTAAATCACTGCATGCACAAGAACAGAGGAGAACTCACAACTCACATCTGAATGTTAGCTTTGGTGAGGGTCCCCAGACACAACTTCTGTACTTTTTGATGTGTGAATTGGCAGCACATGCAAGCCCTAAATTCAGTAACATGTATGAGCATAGGTTCTTCCATGTGATCAGGAAAGGTGTAAAAAAAGCAGCAGAACACTCACATTGTAGAACCCTCACATTGAGGGTTCTACATATATAAACTTGTAGCCATACAGGTTTCCCTTGAAAAGTCCCACTGATGTGAAAATAAAGGGCATTGCTAGTGTTGTCTACCTGGCACTAGCAACCTCCAGGTGGCACAGGGCCACAGTCAGGACAATCAGCATTATGTCAATGCTACATTTATTCCAGCACAAATCCAGAAGTGATGTCACCTTGTTGGGGTGATGCTCTAGAACTCAGCTGAAACTCTATGGTTTTACTCTATTTTAGTTTACTATAGAGTTTCATGTGATTTCTAGAGAGTCACCCTGACACAGTGATGTCACTTCCACGTTCATGCCAGAAGCATTGTCACAGTCTTGGTGCAACACTGATTTTTGCCAGCATCTTCCCAAGGTGGGAGGTCTCCCACTATGGCTAGAGGTCTCCCACTGTAATGGCAGGAGGCCCACCCCAAGAAACATGCATTTAGTTGAATATAAGCAAGGAACTACATGTATACATTGAAAATCCTGGAAAAGCAGGTACAGTTCGTTACATGAACATTTGTACATATACAAGGTCCATGCAGATATTTAATTCACTGTACATAGATTCTCCTCCCTGCAAATACCACATCATAAATAGTCTCTCACTCTGTATATGGTGGGGATCTCCCCCTTGTCACCTGCCAACTGATAGTTTAAAGGGATCTGCTGCTTGCAAGTGGCAGGGCCCTTTAAACTGCCCAAACCCCATTTCCTCCCTGGGGAAATGGCCATTTAAACTGCCCCTTTATGACCCAAACGAACCAGTAGATCAGTTCGTGGAAGTTCATGGAAACAAGCTTCCATGAACCACTGGTTCGCGAACCACGAACCAGCCTGGTTCACGAACCACGAACCGGCCTGGTTCATGCGTTTTTTGGAGTCGTAATTCGATTCGTGCCCATCTCTAATTTTGACATCTTGATTAGAAATTGTGATATGGCAGTAATTTAAAACTGGATTTTCCTGTGTGGAGAAGACCAGAGGTGAATGAATGCTATAATACATTGATAGTGCAAGATCCAACCATGTGTGGATGCAGCATAGGATCAAGAAATGGATGATTATAGGCATTTATAGGTTCTTTTTCAGTATTTACATAGGTAAAGCATCCAGTTACTCCGGTGCAAGCACCAAGTCATTACTGACCCATGGGGGGATGTCACATCATGACATTTTCTTGGCAGACTTTTTGTTATGGGGTGGTTTGCCATTGCCTTCCCCAGTCATCTACACTTTACCTCTGGTAAACTGGGTACTCATTTCATTGACCTCAGAAGGATGGAAAGGTGAGTCAACCTTGAGCTGGCTACCTGGACCTGGCTTCCGCCAGGATCGAACTCAGGTCGTGAACAGAGCTTGGGCTGCAGTACTGTAGCTTACCACTCTGCGCCATGGGGCTCTTTTCAGTATTTACATAACCACATACAAATGTAAAGCACCCAGTTACTCCTGCCATTTCCATTTATTTCTGAATAGTCATTTTGGGAGTTTAAAGTTGAAGCATTCATATACTCAGCTGCAAAACTGGCGTCTTAAGTAAAAAAAATTGGCTGTCAGAATAATATAGGAATAATGAGAGGAGGAAGACTGGCTTGCAGAGAAGCTCTTAGATTCCAGATGTGTTCAGAGGCTCAAATGTGATTGGGCAGGAAAAGTGACAGAGCCATTCAGCCTTCTCTCTGGCGTGAGATTTGATGTTATTTTAATCTTTTCATTCCTTAAAACACTGGCATGTGTTAAAAGAAATTGACCACAATCCTATGATACACTTCTTTTTGCATGTTAATAGAAGAAAATAAATATACTTTCACTTACACCGCAAGAGATTTGTAGTACAATAGTAATCCCCTTCCATGAGGTCTGATGAATAGTTCCATCAAAGAATTATTGGGAATATCCAGTTTTTTAAAGTGGGTGGGTACTACATTTATTAAGAAGTACAATTGGAGCTTATACTTTCAGGGCAGTGTCTGCTGTTCTTAGTTGGGTATTAAGCAGTTTGATGGTTTATCTCTTCCCCTGAACTACATGCTCTCTATATATACCACAAGGTCTAATAGGGATGGAGAGGGAGCCTGCCATGAATAAGTTGCCAGCTCTTAGCTAAGCCCTTTCAAGTGCACCCCTGCTGTGCAAAGACACTTGACACCTTTCTGTGCATAACCCATTACTGGCCAAATGAGCAGTCATCATCATCAGCTTTTGTGAATGGAAGTGGTGATTGTCACAGCATATGTCAGGAGGGAAAGCCAGCCCACTGGAAATAAGGTATTATGGGAAAAATGAAGACAATATATTGTGGCTAGCAAAGGGTCATTGATCCTTTGATGTGGGACAAAGCAAAGTGCTAACAGGAATTGATTGCAAGACATGTGGTCACTCGCTAAAAGTAGTGGGATATTCTTGACATAGTACATGGAGAATGAAATAAGATGGATGAAAAGCTTAAGTGTGTGATGCATCACTCTGATTTAACATTTGTGGTTTTTTCCCCTCTCCCTCTGTGCATGATTTTCATTCATGTCACTTTATGATTGAAGTGTACACCTAAAATGTAAAGTGAGAATGCGACAAAGAAGAGTTTGCAAACATGTTTCATATACTCAGGGGCAAACAAAATGTGACATGCATATGCATATTAGGATTTTTTTTGTTAAGAGAAGCACCTTCAAAAGGCTACCATTTTTATTTTTTTATTTACATTATTTATAGTCTGCCTTTTTCACCAAGACTCAAGACAGATTACACAGATATGACAGATGCCCCTTCACTCCCCCACTGTGAGGAAGATTTTCAAACCAAAATTCAGTTTGCCTGCTTTGGCTGAGCAGCCCCAAGTAGCATGTTAATCTTTATAGCATGGAAGTCTGTTTGTCTCACCCTAACAGTCAGATATAATTTTGGCTTTTTAGTCCAGCCCAAAAACTTTATGGGGAGAAGCAGGAGCTCTCTTCCTTCTTGTTGGAAATGGCACTGGAGACTGCATAACGTTCAAAAAGAAAATCTTTATTTAACAGGCAGGGACTGAATAAGAGTAGTCAGGGAATGAAAATGCTGAGGTAAAATGTTGGTAGTACAGAATACACATTGAGGAATAGGCAAAATAAGCTTAGTTTGTTATATTCTTGGTGTTTTCTTATACTTTAGTTACAGCAACGTTTCTTCACAGAGTTTCCTATGACAGCTCAGTTTCCTGGAGTTAGTTTAAAACTCCCCCCCCCCACAACACACCTGGAGTCCTTCTCAGCATCAACCCCCCTTTAGAAACTGGGCAGGAATTAATCTTCTTCTCTTAAGAAGATATAACCTTTCTGCTTTTGACTTGATAGGGAGTCACTACCCAATCACGGCTGCCAAAACACACTCCCAATTCTATGGAGTTTGTGTTAAGTGGGCTTCATCTTATGCTGACACTTATACTAAGAATTCTTAAATAGAATTCTTCTTCAGGACATTGATGTTTCAGTTAAGGCAAAAGAGTTCTCATCCCTCCCTCCAGAGGGGAACCTGTCTGACCTTCCCTGTCAGGCTCACTCACAAAACTTCCCTCTGAACAATCCAATCAGAAAAATAACTGTCAGGCCTTCAGCTGGGTTTTAACTGACCAGTTAGAGAGGTGGGAACAGCCTGTCACTCAAGCTCTCCATTTCAAGCAAGAATAAACTCTTTCCCCCAAAGCTCTCTGATTGCTGCACTTAGGAAATCTGCTTTCAAGTGCAGTTTGTCACAACAGTGTAAGTGAATACAGTCAAGGCAACAGGGCCCAAGCATTATTTTTCTGGCCTACTACAAACTTGGGAAATGGGCCTATGACATTCCCTTGTCCTTAAACCACAGAAATGGCACCAGAAATTATTTTAAAACTCAAAAATAACTAAAGAGTTTATTTACATTAATGGGGAAAGGTTAGGTGAAGTCAGGAGCTGAAACTTTTTGTGGTAAAATTCAACAAATATAAAGTTCAGAACATGCACAGACTTCCATTCTTATACTCTTCAGTGTCACTTATGGCTTCTGTTTTTAGGCTTTGATCCTTTGGCTTCCCCCCAAGCACTTGAATGTACTTTCTTTTTAATATTCTCTTTCTCTTCTGGAGTTAGGAAGGCTGGTACTCACTTTCTAGTACCCCAAATACAACAGTGCTTTCCTTCAGTCTTTAACTGTATCTGAAGGTCTCCACATGTCTTCAATCACACCAGACCAGGGATCTCTCCACTCTCAAAGCTATCTCCCTGTTTAACTGGGAAGGGAATATTTCCTCTCCTTAGAAGATCTACCTATGTCTTTTGGCCCATTTGGGAGTCTGCACCTACTAATAATAACAACATTTGATTTATATACTGCCCTTCAGGACAACTTGACACCTACTAAGAGCGGTTTACAAAGTATGTTATTATTATCCTCATGACAATCACCCTGTGAAGTGGATGGGGTTGAGAGAGCTCCAAGAAGCTGTGACTGACCCAAAGTCACCCAGCTGGCTTCAAGCAGAGGAGTGAGGAATCAAACCTGGTTCTCCAGATTAGAGTTCTGCCACTTTTTACCACTACACCAAACTAGCTCCCTACTACTATCCAAACCTCCTGCCAACGTTCCCAGTTCTCCCACCAGTGTTGAAACTGCTTTCCCTGAGATTCTGTCTCTCAACTCTTCTCACAGAATCTCTCTCTCTCTCTCCCCCAGGACTGGAAAAAACCCTCCTCTCTCAGCTCAGGCTACCCAATCAGATGGCTTTGGAGTAACCTGCCACTCAAAGCTCTCTGACTCTGAGAGGAGTTAATTCTTAACAGTCCTGCAAATGTGTATGTACACAGCCTTTCCAGGCTTCTCTAAAATATGCAGATTGTCACAGGGCCCACCACTGGGATTGCCAAATTCAAGGTGGGAAACTCCTGGATATTTGGAGGAGAAGGGCTGGGTTTGGAGAGGGGAAGGAACTCAGTGGGATATAATGACACAGAGTCCACCCTCCAAAGCCAGGGCCGGATCAACGGGGGGCAGGGGGGTAGTCTGCCCCCGGCACTGCCAAAGAGGGGGTGCCGGGCACAGCTGCCAGCCCTGGGAACAGGCAGGCGGCAGGACAGGTGAAAGGCAGCATGGGTGGCTGGGAGGCTACCAGCGCCATTCGCCTGCCCCGCAGGACAGAGGGCGCGCGGCAAGCTGGCCGCCCTCTATCCTGCAGGGCAGGCGAAAGGCAGTGCAGGTGGCTGGGAGGCTGCCTGCGCAATTTGCCTGCCCCGCAGGACAGGGGGCACATGGCAAGCCACCCGCGCCAGCCGCCCCCTGTCCTGCGGGGCAGGCGAATGGTGCGGGTGGCCTCCCAGTGACTTGCGCTGCTGCCGGCAGCTCCGCAGCACGCCAGAACAGCCGGTTTGCTGCGGGGCAGCACATGCCGCCCTGTGTGATGACGTCACGGAAGTGACCAGTCTTCGGTTGCCCTGGGTGCCGGCAACCGTAGATCCATGTCCAAAGCAGTCATTTTCTCCAGGAAAACTTAAATCTGTATGCTGGAGATCAGTTGACATTCGGGGAGATCTCTAGACCCACCTGAGCTGACAACCTACCCCCGTACACACCAACAGTCTGTCAGCCCATGTACACAGTCTCATGAACCATGAACAATTTTTTTTTTAGTTATGACATTACTGTTACATATTCTACTTTTGGTTAATATCAACACCCAGCCTGAGAGTCCTCCAAGTTTGCTATTTTGTATCTTTTTGTTCACTAAAAAGGGATTATCCTGTCAATGTCTTTTAAAAATAATTCTGATTGACCAATTTGGCTGCAAAGATTAGGCCAATTAATTTAAAGCTTTATTTTTCTGGCTTTTTTCATTGCAAAAGCATGAACTAGCCACACAATAGACAAGATATCTAACCATTCTTTCTCCACTGTAGAACACCTGCAGTTTTTGAGGAGTGTTAGCTAGCTGAATCTTCTTTTGGCTTCTTCCTTAAATCACTGGAGTGTGCAAAGAATCCATAGGGCTATGCACTCTTCAGTGAAAATTAGTTGCCAGTATAACCCCCTAGGCTCTTAGCTGAGTCAGTAGGGGTCAGCTGCACCTCATCAGAAGTGGGAAGAAAGTCCTTCAAGATCTCTGCCCTCCCAGCCAGCATTACCTCTGTCTTGTTAGAATTTAGCTTCAATTTGCTCACTCATAGTCATTTAACCATAGCAGCCAGGCAGCAATTCAAGACTTCCATGGAGATTAGCATATGGAGATATGGAGCTGGTGTCACCAGCATTTTGATGCCAACCATGCCCAAAACTGTGAATGATTTGTCCTAAGAACTTTACACAGGGATTGAAAAGCATGGGGAGATAGAATTGCTCCCTGTGGAACCCCATGGGGTAGATCTTCCACTGATAATGACTTTTCTCCAATAGTAACCCTTTGAGTCTGTCAATGAGAAATTATTTAAACCAGTCCAAGGCACAACCCCTGATACCTGTTTCCGCCTTCAAATGCTTCATCAAGATGGCATGGTCCACTGCCTCAAAGGCTACAAATAAATCCAGAAAGGGCACCAAAAGGGCATGGCCTTTATCTACATTCAGAGGGAGTTCATCAGCTAAAACCTGCAAGACCATTCTGTTCCCATAGCCCAGCCCGAAGCCAGAATGACAAGGGTCCAAAGAAGATGAGTGAGTGATCCAAGAAGACCTGCAGTTTGCCTATCGATTTGCCTAGAAAGGATACCTTAGAAACAGAGTGAATATTGGCCATATTGTTTTTCTACAGGGATAGTTTTTTTAAGTAGAGGACAGAAAAACTTTGAGTGGGTAAACTGATTTAGTGATTGATTTATAATAGATGCTTAGAGCTTGTCGATGTGAACCTTAGCTGGTCAACATACATCATGGTCCATAAACAGACCAAGCAGTATATTAGGCATTTCTCGTGACTGACCTGTTACAACCAGCATCCATATCACAGCATATTTGTGGTATTTTATCAGCAATTTTTTTTTGCTGATAGTAAAGGCTCAGATTTAGGAATAGGGTTGCCAGGGGACCCAGGGGGCCAAGTGGGGGTGCACGGGCTGGGGGACAGGGGACAGCAGGGTACATGCCTCCTGTGCATGTGCTATGTGCACACACTCCTGCACTTCCTCTCCACAGAGGAATCCCAGTGTGCCCTGGGTGAAAAGTACCTCTTGGGAGGTAGTTTTCACTTTTAGCACACACGCACCGTGGCTCCTTCCAGACCTTCCCTCAAAGGCTCAGTGCTAAAAGATTAATTCCAAGCAGTGTGACTTCTTTCATGTGCTGGGCTTGTCACCATTTGAGAGAGGCCCTGTAGAATAAGTGGCTACTGCACAGGCTTAAAGCTGCTTAACAGAATCTTCAACAATGACCATTAAAGTGATCCTAGCTTGTCTTGCATCTCGTTCTGGGATTCAAGCAATGTAAGTTCACAGAAAAGTACTATGATGTGTGTGTGTCTCTGCATTGCATTCCCTGCCCCCCCCCCATACTGCTTTGCTTTTGAGAGGGAAAAGGTATTTATGAACTCATGCAAATGTACAGATCATAAACAGAGAGTTGTGTGCCCCTGCTGAAATTCCATCTGTTTCTAAGGAATTTGCCCCTGTTCAATTGCTGAGACTGTGGTAGATGAAGACGCATCTCGGTGCACCTTGGCTGGTTGCCCAGATTGGCACCTACCTGAGGTTAATGCCTAGTACAGACATAGCTTAAACACCTTTCTTTGCCAGAAAGGATAGTGCCATTGCCAACTAGAAGTAAAAGGTACTGAAGACCCCTTTGTGGGAGCTCTGTTCTTGGGGGGAGGGGGGGAATCAGTCCTTAATTTAGACTACATCCTTCATTGAAAATCCAGACCGTTTGTGAACCTGTGTCCTCCTCACTCTCCATCGTGGCAAAAACACATTTTCCATATTAAAGGCTAACTATCAGAAGCATCTCAAGACAGATGTAGTCTTAGTCTGACTGTTCCTTTTTATGAAGTGTTTAGTATCCTCTAGAAAGTCTGTCTGCTCCAGACACGGACAGGCCCAGCTGCATGATCTCTGTAACAGATACTCCTTCCTGTAGGGCCTTCTCCCTGCTGGAAATTGACTTCCAGACAGTGAATGATTCAGTTGAGGGGGGAAGAAAATAATAAAAACAAGGGTGGGGTTAACTGACAAATAAATCCATGCTCAGCTGGTGGCAGCTGGGTGCCAAGAGCTCTGGCCTAAAATCTGAGAAAGTAAGGAATATCTTGGGCACATACTGTGTTAGTTCAGCATCGTACTAATCTATTACATTTCTTAATCTACCCTTTTCCCAAAGATTTAGAACAGCATACACGATTTCTCTCCTCCTCTATTTATCATCACAACAACAACCCTGTGAAGTAGGTTAGACTGAGAATGGTTTTACAATAGAATTTAGGTGAAATCCTGGAGTATCATCCTGATGTAAGGATGTTATTTGTGAGTTCACACCATAAGTGACATTGTGGCATCGAAGTCATACTGATCCCCCCTAATTCCCCCCCCCCTGCTGCCCTATCATACTGCCGCAGGGGATGAATGCTCCCAGGTGGGAGGTCTCCCACACTAAGCTGAGTCAGGATTTGAACGTGGGCCTCCCCAACCCAACATTCTAATAATATTATTACACTGGCTGCCCTCCAGTGTGGTGGAGTCAATTTAGGTCTGCTTTAAAAATGGCAATGAGTATTATCAAATTTAGTGATGCAAGGCTTGATGTGTGGTGTGTCTATGACTTCAGGATCTGTTGCGCAGGTGACTAAAAGCTACACATGTAGATGCCAGAAGACTCACTTAAACATGACAGTGAACGACTACAACTACAATCAGGTAACTGTTTTAACATTTTTTTTTTAAAAAAAACCAGCCTTAACGAACAGCAAAGAGACAGCAAAGACCATGCCTGATGGGCAAAGATTTCAAACTGGGCCTTTGCTGTTGAATAGGATAATGCCTACTGGCACATGCTTTATTAGAGGGAGAGGAAAAATAGATACTTAAACTCTAAATGCAAAGCTCTTTTTAATGCATAGTGTGACCTTAATCTACTGTGATTGTTTGACAGTTTGCAGTGAAGCTACTCAACTTCTTTGGCAAATAGCAGTGGGAACAGTATTCAGTGTTACTAGCTGTTCATATAGCATTTCTGATGTGAAACCTACTTTTCATCATTGTCATTTTAACTGCGTAGAAACTCTTTGCTATAGATCACTATTATTTTCCACTTTATAAATGGGTCTGAGAAATAGCTTATTGTTCAAGGACCCCAGTACTAAAATTCAATATTCTGCTCTTCAGCCCACGTTTGCTCTTAATCCCTCAATATCAAAACATAGTCCTTAAATGGATTTAGTTTCCTCATTACTATAGCCTTTGTCAACTGATGCTTCCCATCTTCCCTCTTTGGCACTTACCTGGTTACCACTGTGGCTATTCTCTTTGTGCCTTTGCCATGTTAATGTACAATGAACTAGTCAGTATCAGCAACAGGGAGAGAGCCAAAAGATCCATGGGAGGGATTAGCAGAGGATATCAGCTAGCATTGACCACACATCAGAGCTGCACAAATGTGAGTGAAGGCCAGTGGGCACCAGCCTGTTTCAGCTTCAGAGGCCCAAACACAAATCTCAGAGTCCCATATTCACACTGTGCACAAACAGTAATCTCACTGTGTATTGTCAAAGGCTTTCACGGCCGGAGAACGATGGTTGTTGTGGGTTTTCCGGGCTGTATTGCCGTGGTCTTGGCATTGTAGTTCTTGATGTTTCGCCAGCAGCTGTGGCTGGCATCTTCAGAGGTGTAGCACCAAAAGACAGAGATCTCTCAGTGTCACAGTGTGGAAAAGATGTAGGTCATTTGTATCTACTCAGGAGGGGTGGGGTTGAGCTGAGTCATCCTGTAAGAGTTTCCCAGGGTGTGGAATGCTAATGGCGGGAGGCTTCACTGTATCCTGAGGAAGTTCTTTTGCATATGGATTGGTACTTGATGTGCTAATCTTCTCTGCAGGGCTATTGTCGGGGATAGAATGTTTTGTTAGCCTGGTGTTTTTCAGAACTGGAAACCATGCTCTGTTCATTCTTAAGGTTTCTTCTTTCCTGTTGAAGTTTTGCTTATGCTTGTGAATTTCAATGGCTTCCCTGTGCAGTCTGACAAAGTAGTTGGAAGTGTTGTCCAGTATTTTGGTGTCCTGGAATAAGATACTGTGCCCTGTTTGCGTTAGGCTATGTTCAGCCACTGCTGATTTTTCAGGTTGTCCAAGTCTGCAGTGTCTTTCATGTTCTTTTATTCTTGTCTGGATGCTACGCTTTGTGGTCCCGATGTAAACTTGTCCACAGCTGCAGGGTATACGGTATACTCCTGCAGAGGTGAGGGGGTCTCTACTGTCTTTTGCTGATCATAGCATCTGTTGTATTTTTCGGGTGGGTCTGAATACTGCTTGAAGGTTATGCTTTTTCATAAGCTTTCCCATCTGATCAGTAATTCCTTTGATATATGGCAAAAACACTTTTCCTGTAGGAGACTGTTTTTCCTTGATTGTTTGATTCATCCTGGGTTTGATTGCTCTTCGGATTTCATTTCTGGAGTAGCCATTTGCCTGAAGTGCGTGGTTTAGATGAATAATTTCCTCATTGAGAAAGTGCGTCTCACATATCCGTCTTGCACGATCCACTAATGTTTTCATTATGCCTCTTTTCTGTTGGGGGTGGTGATTGGAGTTTTTGTGTAAGTACCGATCAGTGTGAGTTGGTTTCCTGTAGACCCTGTGACCTAACTGAAAGTTTGCTTTGCGGATGACCAAGGTATCCAGGAATGGGAGTTTTCCCTCGATTTCTTTCTCCATTGTGAATTGTATGTTCAGGTGGATGTTGTTGAGATGATTCAAAAACCCCATCAATTCTTCCTCCCCATGGCTCCAAATGATAAATGTATCATCCACAAACCGGAACCATACACTAGGTTTGTGGGGTGCTGATTCTAGAGCTGTTTTTTCAAAATGTTCCATGTAGAAGTTTGCTATAACTGGGCTGAGTGGGCTCCCCATGGCCACCCCATCCATCTGTTCATAGAATTCGTTGTCCCATTGGAAGTAACTGGTTGTCAGACAATGGTGGAATAAGGCTGTTACATCCTCTGGGAAAATCTGATTAATAAGTGCAATAGTGTCTTTTACTGGAACCTTGGTAAACAGGGATACAACATCAAAACTGACAAGTATGTCTTGTGGATTGAGTTTCAGAGAACTGATTTTGTTAATGAAATCTGCTGAATCTTTGATGTAAGACGAGGTTTTCCCGATGTGGTCCTGCAGGAGGTCTGCCAGATGTCTAGCTAATTCATATGTTGGTGAACCAATGGCACTCACAATGGGTTGGAGTGGGACTGAATCCTTATGTATTTTGGGGAGTCCATATAGTCTAGGTGGCTGTGCTTCAGTCTTGCATAGTTTTCTGTGCGTGTCAGGATGTAGTGAGGAATTCTTGATCAGCGCATTTGTTAGCCTGGTGATTTTGCAAGTGGAATCTCGTTTTAGTTTTTTGTAGGTATGCAAAAGAACTTCCTCAGGATACAGTGAAGCCTCCCGCCATTAGCATTCCACACCCTGGGAAACTCTTACAGGATGACTCAGCTCAACCCCACCCCTCCTGAGTAGATACAAATGACCTACATCTTTTCCACACTGTGACACTGAGAGATCTCTGTCTTTTGGTGCTACACCTCTGAAGATGCCAGCCACAGCTGCTGGTGAAACGTCAGGAACTACAATGCCAAGACCACGGCAATACAGCCCGGAAAACCCACAACAACCAGTAATCTCACTGTTCCATTTCAACTGATCCACGCAAGATGTATTTCATGAGCATCATATCTTATCTAGTAGTCAAATGTGGCCTTTCTGCAAATCAAAAAATTCACAAAGGATAGGACCGTACAGGGATATGTTAGATATTTCTCAGGGTGCCAGGTCTCCCTACCTTGAAATAAGAGCTGGAGGGGGCTCCTGGCAGGGAAGGGCCACTTCTGTTTTTTCGAGCCTGCACCAAGCATACACACATGCTCCACACACTCCCAATGACATCACTTCCAGTTCAAATCTGAAGCAAAGAGGTCTCAGTTCGGCCAATTCTTTGGGAATTGGCTGGATACATAATACAGAAAAAGCAAGGCTGTCATCACACAGTCCCTTATTTCGTCAGTTTTGCGCTAGAAATCGTATTCTCTGTTATCACTATCATAATGGATTCCACCATTGTCTGTGGAGTGCTTGCTCTTCCGGTCAGACACATTAAAATGGAAACATGCAATTTGACGGTCAGTCAAAGTACTTTCTTAAAGGGGGCAAAAAACCCCTGTGGCCCCCCTCCCCGTTTGTAAAAAAAAAAAAAATTCCTGCATATTTGCGCTATATTGGGCAGCAGCTCATCCCAGTGAGGCTAAGCGCGCGGCAGTCAGTTTTGCAACTACACCAAGAGGGGGAAAGTCGCCGCTGACCAGCAGACTTTGGGACACGCACAAAATGGCGGCCCTTCCCTGATGACGGCCAAGGTATGCTCAAACACCCCTCCGAGCCCTCGCAGGAGAACCTTCTCCCTTAACCGGGGTGCCTGCCTAGCTGGAGGCAGAGGGGCTGCTCGCTGGGGTGCTTTGGCTATGGGAGCGGAGGCACGCAGAGCTGGGAAATGGGCACCTGCTGGGGCCTCGGGGCTTCGACCACCCTTCTGTCTTCTTCAGATCAGCTGCAGCCCATTCCCAGCAGTCCCTTTCATTTTCCCAGCCCCGCGCCAAGGAGGAAGCAGCTTCCAAAGCACCCCGCAAGAAGCACCAGGGAGGGTGGGTGGGAGAGACAGCCACCCTTGGGCATGGCTACTTGGCAATAAAATGGTAGAGGAAATGTCAATCAGGATAAACTGCTTCCATTGTTCTTGCATGGCAGAATATCGCAATAGCATGATAAGGCTTACTTAAAAAAATACTTTGAGGCTGAATTGCGGGTCGTGGGGGGGGGGGCTTGTGAGAGTGTGGGGTGGGAGAATCAGCGTTAGGAGGGACAGATGATCAGAGAAGTGAGTGCTTTGGCATTGTGAAGCATTCACAGTCAATCCAGGGCATTCACATGGAAGCAGATGAGGAAGACATAAAGAGTCACAAAGCGTGATTTGGGGAGAATGGCAAAATCGAAACAGAACCGGAATAAGGTGAGTATTCAGCGGTAGATGGCACTAGTTTGGTGCTAAATTTATGGCCATGTGATGATGGCCCAAGTGCAAAATGACAGGATCCCGCAGTGGGAATTCCATTTTCCTTCCCTCACTATCACGAATGGGTTTTCTTCTTATGAAAATAAAATTTATTAAAATGTGATTACATTTTCACATGCAAATACACTGAGTTTTCACAGGGTGGGTGCCTTTGAAATTGCATATGGGAAACAGAGCAGACATTTTGGGGGTTGTTTTAGGGTCGCCAATCTCCAGGTGAGAGTTTCAACTGATTTCTAGATGACAAGAATCAGTTACCCTGGAGAAAATGGCTGCTTTGGAGGGTGGACTGTATGGCATTATGCCCTGTTGCGGTCCTTTCCCTCCCAAATCCCCCGAAATTTTCTAACCTGGAGTTGGCAACCCAAATTTGTATTCATTTGTTTTGGAAAAACAAACCTTCTCAATGTTTCCTTACAGTTTAAAGTCCTCTTTTTCACTTACACTCCTTCATTTTGCTCACTTCATGTCATTGAGTGTGGTGTGTGTGTGTGTGTGTGTGTGTGTGTGTGTGTGTGAGAGAGAGAGAGAGAGAGAGAGAGAGAGAGAGAGAGAGAGAGAGAGTTATGACTCTACAAAAAATGAAAGGGAAAACACAAAATCTCTTTTTAGAAAAACTCAACTCCTTTCAAGTTTCTCCTCGCAGAGTCTATTTTCATCTCCCTGCTCAGATTCCCACTTCATTTTCACACTGAATAGACAACGATTAAGTCACAAGATCAAATCTCTGGATGGATTGCTCACTAGACCAGCAGGAGGAATGGATATTGTATCTAGGACAAAGGGGGTAGGGGGAGCAGAGGACTGCTTTTATTTTAGGGCAAAAAGTTTAATCCTCAGTCTAAAAGAATCACATGAGAGAAAAACAGCCTCTTATCCATGTGATACGGTTGACCCCAAACTTGATTTAGAGAGCGCAACAACATCCCAGGAGAGAAATCTGGGTCAGCATTTTACTTCTCTACTACAACAGCAATAAAACAAGGGAGGACAGGAAAAAGAGCAGTGCATGAAGGAAGAAGAGCAAACAGGCCTCATTGTAACTTGAGTAAAAAGTTCTGGCTTTGGTACAGCATAGTGAGCAGCTATTCACTAGAAAGAAACAACTGGCTTCCTCTGACTATGCAGGCCTAAAACCTTTTATCTAAGGTAAAATGGTCTAGCCCCAATATGTCTGCTACAAAAAGTTTCTGACTATGTATGTCAGAGCAAAGTTAAACTAGTACTAAGTAATGACAAAAATATCCCATATATTTGGAATCAGGGAAATTTTCATTGTTCAGCACTCAGAGGAGCAAGCTTACCACCATCCCCAGAGTGCATGATAAGGGAGCTGGTTCTTCTGGATCTGTCAAGAGATTTTGATACCATTGACCATGGTATCCTTCAGGAGAGACTAGCTGCATTGGGAATGGTACCTGCTTTGGTGGTACCACTTTCACCTGGCCAAAAGGTGGTGCCTGGGAACTGCTGTTTGGCCGCAACCCTGTTGTTGCTGTTTCACATCTATATACCACCAAGATGCAGATCGTACTGAACTCCATCATCTTTATCAGTATATCTATTTCTCAGACCAGACAAATCTGAGGATACCAGAGACTGAAGCCATAGACGGACAAGATAGATTATTTTACAAACCTGAAAAATGCCCCAGGTTTGCAGAAAAATCTGAAATCTTAAAAAAATACATTAGGGGGAGGGTTAAAGAACCCCAAATGATAAAAGGTGTGCTTGGATTTTTAAGAAACGGATGCCTTCAGTGGCCATTGCTAAGCTCAATAGTTTTGCCAGTATTCCAGGCTGGTTTCTGGGGGTTGTTTGGCCTTTGAGGGAGAATTAGGGGCCAGACATGGGTGATTTGATTCCATGCAACTTGAATGATTCACCCAGGCCTAGCAGCCACCGCACAAAAGCCAATGTGGTGTAGTGGTTAGAGTTTCAGACTAGGATCTCGAATCCCCATTCTGCTGTGGAAACTCACTGGGAGAACTTGGCCCACTCGCACATTTTCAGTCTAACTTATTTCATAGGCGGGGCGAATTGGCCATTGGCCATTAAGAGCACTGGGACACTTCACAAGGGGTGATGGCCTCCCTCCCTCCAGGCCATGCCAGGCCTGTGACAGAAGGGCTGAGCCTGCCCTGCCCGAGGCCCACGTGAGGTGGATCTGGGGGAAGTGTTGCTTGGCCTGCACTAGGGATCCCAAACACCTGGGGGGATCCCCCGCCCCCGCTCTCTCACCCCGGCCCCACTTACCTAACTGGCAGGGGGGCACGCACCTTCCCTGCAGGCTCCCCCGTGGCACTGCACACTCCCATACACAGCAGCCACTGGGATTGGGCCCATTTTGGCCTGGATTGGGGCTGCTGCGGAGCACGGGAGTGCTCCTGTGCTCTGCAGCACCTGAAAACAGGCCCAATTCGTGGCAAAACAGGCTCATTTTCAGGCACTGCAGAGCGCAGAAGAGCTCCTGTGCTCCACAGAGCCCCCAAATGGGCCCGTTTTGGCACGAATCAGGCCCGTTTTGAGCCCCTGTGGAGCACATCGCTCCTGTGCTCTACAGCACCCGAAAACGGGCCCATTCCACTGTGGATCGGGCTCATTTTCAGGCGCTGTGGAGCATAGAAGTGCTCCTGCTCTCCACAGCGCCTCAAAAACAGGTCCGATCCCCACTGAAATGGGCCCGTTTTGAGGCACTGCAAGAGCGCAGGAGCGATGATTGGTCAGTCTTGTTGCTACCCCCGATGGCGGCAGGCAATCTGTGCATTTGTGTACATTTTGCGCAGAGAGTGCAAAGAGTTTGTCTATACTGAAACTCTTTGGTTGTGCGTACATGTCACTATAGAGGGGATCGGTTGGCAATATTGATACCCATAATTCTCATCACCGACAGTCTTCTAACGTCATTTCCTTTCACGGTGTTTCCTGAGTCTCAGATGGAAGCGAGTGTTTAATCTGTGAAGTAGTGTGGTGTTTTACTGATGAAAGTTTGGCCTATAACCTCATTGAGTGGCAGTATTTCAATATGAGTAGGAAAATTACTATTTTACATCATCACAGCCAGCAAAGTGTAAAATGAATGATGACTCTGTAAAAACAAATGCAACAACGGTGTTGTGTGATACAGTGTCTGCTGTAGACCACGTGGAGAGTAAGCATGTTCTTGGTAATTTTGTCCATTGACTGTATTTATTTTTTTCCGATTTGAACTATAAAATGGTGATTTTCTTGAGTCAAACTTTGAGTATCCCTACACATTTTTTTAGAAAAAAAGCACTGGGCACCATCAACATTCAGCTGCTGAGGCAAGTGGCAGCACTAAAGGCAAGTGGGAAATGAGGAACAAAAGCCCCCAGTGCCCCCTTCTATTGCTGATGTTACAGAGCTGCAGGTAGGTAAGGGAGTAGCATCTACCCCCCCCCCCCGGTGCCTGTGGCATGTGCTGGGGAAGCCACTATGGGAAGCAGATAGCTGGCAGTGCTTAAGTGAGTAAGTATGGGATCACCCCTCCCAATGAGTATCACAGGTCCCCATGTTTCTCCATACCATATTCTCCAGACACGGCCCCAGACAATCTGGCCAGAGCTTTGGAGGCTGTGACGGCATGGTTGAAACAGAGCAGGCTGAAATTGAACCCAGTGAAGACGGAGGTCCTGCAGCTGGGACCGAGGCTGCCAGATGTTGGGATCCAGCTCCCTGCCCTGGATGGGACACCACTGGCAACTTTGCCAGTGGTAAAGAGTCTGGGTGTGCTCCTGGATGCTTCCCTATCGATGGAGTCCCAGGTCACGGTGGTTGCCAAGTCTGCATTTTTCCATCTTCGTCAGATCAGGCAACTTGCCCCCTACCTGACGCCCCAGGACCTGGCTACAGTGATCCATGCAACGGTCACCTCCAGGCTAGATTACTGTAACTCACTCTATGCTGGGCTACCCCTGGGCCTGATCTGGAAACTACAACTGGTTCAGAATGCGGCGGCACGGGTCCTGACTGGTATACCTTACCAGTCACACATCACACCTGTCCTGCGCCAGCTGCACTGGCTTCCGGTTGAATTCCGAATCAGGTTCAAAGTGTTGGTTCTTACCTTTAAAGCCCTGAGCGGGTTGGAACCGGCATATCTTCAGGACCGCCTCTCCCTGTACGTTCCCCGGAGATCGCTTCGATCAGCGAATAAATATTTACTTGTGGTCCCCAGCCCTAAGGAAGCCCGCCTCGCTTCAACCAGGGCCAGGGCCTTTTCAGTCCTGGCCCCAGCCTGGTGGAACGCTCTGTCAATGGAAACCCGGGCCCAGCGGGACATATTATCATTCCGCCGGGCCTGTAAGACAGAGCTGTTCCGCCAGGCGTTCGGTGATTGAAGGGGGCGGTGCCATGTCGGCCTCCCACCTTTGGGGTGGGGGAGGGTTCTCCCCACCACTGAACCTTGTTAATTTGTTTTATTATTTGTATATTGATTTTAGTTTTTGTTTTTATCGATTTTAACTGTTCACCGCCCAGAGCCCCTGGGGATGGGCGGTATATAAATTGAAAAAATAAATAAATAAAATAAATAAATCATCTGGGTTTTTGGAGATCCTGAGCAGATGCCTGGACAAGGGCGTAAGATGGATGAGGACCAGTAAACTGAAGCTCAGGAAAGACTGAGTTGTTATTGATCAATGAAGAAACTGCTCAGGGACCATGGAGTCAACCTGTCCTGGAGGGCACTACAAGTGTTTCTTGGGGATGCTTCTGGATTCCTGGCCTGTGGTTTGAGGCTCAGGTCTTCCACAGTATGTAGCACCTTTTATCAGTTTTGGTTGATACTTCAGCTATTCCCATTCTTTGAAAAGCAAGATCTGGCTATGGTGATCCAGGCTCTGATCCATGTTAGACTACTGTAATGTACTTTATGCGGGGCTGCCTTTGGAACTGTTTGGAAACTTCAGTCAGTTAAAAATTTAGTGGCCAGACTACTGTTTTGAGCTGGATACATATCAAGACTTTGCATCCTGTTGTGGTGTAGTCTCTGAGTCAGAGTAAGTATGTCTTTCCTTAAAATACAGCATATGGGTATTTTTACTCTATTCCCAGTTTGTCTATGACATGTTCCCCCTTCCACAGAGATTTCTAATGCTCACCCCCAATAGTCCTTCTCATTTATCCTCTGGGCTTGTCCCTCTTCCTGTTAGGAATTCCAAGCATGAAACCTCCAATTGCCATGAAAGACTATGCCACTGTTAAGTGAATAACATTGCCATAAAAAGTCAACTTCTTAATACATGAGCCTAAGGCAGGCAAGAGCAAAGTAAGCTGGGAAGCCTCTCTCCACATCTATGGAAAGATGACAGGAATCTTCACTTCTGGATGTCAGTTTAAAGCAATTTCGTCCTAATCCGATTATTGGCTAATTCAGTGGCCGTCTGCATTACAGTGGGGCTGGCTTAATGGGGGCTAAAGCAGGAGGGTTAACCCTCTCAATGTTGTCTAATTATCCTCCTGGGGAGACAGCCTGAATGCTAAGGCAAACAGCCCTTTCCAAGCTGAACTAATACCAGTTCAAAGAGTTTGATCAATGAGACAGGGGGCTTTAGGCTGATCTGCCCCATGGCCCTGGCCACCGAGACTTGTATTCATCAAGACCTTCATATGAGCTGTCATGCCTTTGTCGTCATCTTCATCTTATAAGAAGAAGCTTAGAAGGACTCCCTCAGATTAGGGAACAACTCAAAGAAGAAACATAGGCGCAGACAAGTGACTTTTTTATCCCTGCATTTTTATGTTTTTTTTGGGGGGGGGGGGGAAGTAATATTTATATAACTTATCTCACCACAGTTACAGATCCCACTCTCTACCTTTCTTTGTTAAAACAAGCAATAATTCAGCTTTTCAGAATAAGACCTGAAAATGGAATGTCTGCTCTCCCCCTTAAATTATGCTCCCTATACAATCATACTGATGATTTGTTTGTAATTTAAAATGAGTGGTTTTGCAACTGTGTAGTTGGACAACTTTTAGTCTTATTTCTGACACAGCAGCCGTTGTAGACAGACTCTCATAGTTTACTGCATTGCTGGGCTTTCGTATGTCCCACAGTCTGCATGGGCAAGCAATGCAACATTTAAAATTAATTACATTTCAAGTGTACTTCTTTTATTTTATTTATTTATTTATTTATTTATTTATTTCGAATTTGTATTCCGCCCTCCCTGCGAACAGGCTCAGTGCAGATAACAACATATTAAAAATACAATTAAAATACAATTAAAATTCATGTTAATTAAAAACAACACATTCACAGGGAGGGTTTTATACACCCCTTTTTTCCAGGCCGGTGGAGGCCCAGCCTCAGCCATATGCCTGGCGGAACAATTCTGTCTTGCAGGCCTGGCAAAAAGATAGTAGGTCCTGCCGGGCCCTGATTTCAGCAGACAGAGTGTTCCACCAGGTGGGAGCCAGGACCGAAAAGGCCCTGGCTCTAGTCGAGGCTAGGTGGGCCTCTTTGGGGCCAGGGACCACCAACAGCTGTTTGTCCCCTGATTGGAGTATCTTCTGAGGAATATATGGGGAGAGACGGTCCCGTAGATACGCTGGTCCCAGTCCGCACAGGGCCTTATAGGTAAATACCAGAACTTTGAATCTGCTCCGGTACTCCACTGCGCTTTTGTGCTTATGGAATCAGTGGCTTTCCTCTTATGGTTGCATTCATTTGTTTGTTCATTCGTTCATTTATAGGCCCCCTTTCTCACTGAGATCCAATGTGGATTACACAGTGCAAGTAAAATAAAATATAATCGAGAGCTAGGATATTAATTGAGTGAAGGACAATAATGAACAACAGGACATTCTGTGAAACAGATACAATAAAGTATGGTAGCAGAAAATTTGAAAATAAGCAGAAAGCTGAGCACATGGTGGTGCATGCTCAAAACCTCTGGACTGAAATACAATTCCCAGGTGACATGCTGAGAAAGTACAAAATATTTATGATCCTAATTTTGAGCACCAAGTCAGGACAACTAAGGAAAGTACCTCTTTTGTAAGTTAATACTATTTTCTGTCAAATAGGTTAGGCAAAAGGCGGATAGCAGAAGGGTAAAGGGACATATGTGATGCAGATATGCAAAACATTTGCAATTTAGAATATTTTCAAGTGTTTATTTAAAAGCCACTTTTTCAATTGTTACAGGGAGGTTGTGATCAAATTGTAATCGGAACAGATTGGATAAAATGTACATCTCCTCTAAGTGGAGGGTTTATTATTTTTAATTTCAGGTTAGTAGCCCTGTTGGCCTGCAGTAGAAGAGCAAAATTTGAATCCAACAGCACTCTTCAGATCAACAAGATTTCCAGGGTATATTATTAGTATTAGTGTTGTTATTATTATTGCTCTTAGTATTCCATTGTCAAATTTCAAGATTACTGCAGGGACTAATACCCACATTTAGTAGCACTGCTGCTTGGATCAACGCTTCTATATCCAAATCTCAGATTAAATTTGGTACCTTGCAAATTTCAACTTCCAATTAAAAACACACACAATTTTCTATCATTCATTGGAAATATTTGAACATATATCGGCAGCATCTGATCAATGAATACATGAAATCACCTTATACTGAGTCAGATCGTTGGTCTATCAAGATTAGTATTGTCCACTCTGCCGGTAGTGGCTTTCTGGGGTCTCAAGCAGAGGTCTTTCATATCACACAGTACCTCCTTTGAACTGAAGATGAGATTAAACCTGGGACCTGGGATGCTCTGCCTTGGAGCCATGGCCTTTCCCCTTAGAGTTTTGTTGAACCCTCCAGTGTTCAAATAGGATGAGGAGAAGCGTGTGCTGTATCTGCATGGATCTTTGTACATCCCTTCTTCTCCACAGAGTTCGCAATTCCAGACCTCCACAGGTGCTGTGCAGCAATATAGTCTGCCTCAATATTTTTTTGGAGAATTAGATTTGAAATACCACCACTTGTTTTCTTTCCCTCTGTCACAGTCTATCCCTCACACCAGTGTAACTATTGAGCAGATTACAAAATCATTCCAACTCTCTCAAAGAGGAATTTTTCACACTTTGATGCTGCTGCTATTGCTGCTCAAGGACAGGAAATTACATCACTGCCGAGGGATATCTGTTTTTATCAAGGTTTAAGGTTAAGTGAAGAGAAGCATTTCTGGGACATCGAGCTTCCTGCCTAATCCAAAGCATCTTTAGGAAGCACAGATATAAACATGAGAGGATTTTGTAAGATAAAGATAATTTCCAAGGAAATGGGAATAGCCCTCCCTTTGGCGACACATCTCTGATGAACTAAACAGGTATACGGTGTAGCACAAAGACTATGTGAAGCTGTTTCTAGTAAGAGGGTGTTCAGGTTTTTTTGTTCTAATTATATTTGCTTTTTTTAAAAACATTTTCATTCAATTCATTCTCATATTCATGTTTTTTGGTTTTGTTCCATTAGTTTCAATGGGGAAAAGGTTTAATGCCGCAATATCAGGATTAACTTGTTTGTTTTCAGTGTAATTGGGATGGACTTTTTCAGAGACTGCATCCCTCATCTAAAGGACTCCCATCAAATTTCAGGATATCAGTTTTGCAGGCAATTAAAATTCTTGCTTGCATAGGCAGAAGCAGACATTTGGTATCCCCATAAAGTCCCAGACAAAGAATGTGACAGAATGAGCACAAGGATGTATTTGGCATCCCAAGAAAGGGAAGCTGGATTATTCAGCAAAAAGAGGGAAGAATTTGACTCCATCAAAAGGCTGTCAGTGTGGCTACCAGTATGCATTTGGCACTCCAAGTAAAGCAGGCAGCATGGAATAATGAGCAGATAGGCATGTATTTTGCAAGTATAGGAAGGTGTTTGGTGCCTCATAAAAGGCAGGTAGCACTGTAGAACCACTACTCCTAGCTTGGTCTTAGGCAAAACTTCCTGTATTGTGTTCATTGGCCAAATAATAAGTGTGTTTAGTGTGTTTAGTATGAGTGTTTAGTGGAAACAGTGGGAAAAGAGCACTTTGAGGAAAGCACATTCTTATGATAAACCCACTTTCACTCCTCCACTGTGAGACTGATTTTCCCGCCAAAATTAAAGTTTGCTTGCTGTGGCTGAGCAGCCTCAAATACTGTGTCTCTGTTTATAGCTTAAAGTTCTTTTTGTTCCACCTGGATAAGCAGTTATATTTTTGGCTTTTTAGCCCAGCCAAGGTCTTGATAGGGGGAAGAGCACAAGCCCTCTTCCTTCTGTATATGGAATGGCAATGGAGGCTGAGTAACTGTTTAAAGAAACAAAAACTTAAACAAACAAACAGAGAAAGAATATAGGCAGTCAAGGAATGAAAGGGCTGAGGTAAAATTTGCTGGTAGAACAGAATTCTTTAAAGGTAAACGGCATAACAGTTTGCTTGCAGCTTAGTTTTAGTGTTCTTAGTTTTTATTAATGAGAAGTGTTTTGCTTACTCCTTGGGTTACAGTAACAAAGTTTCTCCACAGAGTTCCCCTTTTAAACTTAGGTTGCCAGATGGTAGTTCAACACAGTTTTCCTTTTACACCAATCCTCTGTGGAGCTCCTCCCGAGAGCCAAACCCCATTTTCTAGACACTGGGCAGGAGTTATTCTTCCTTTCCTAAGAAGAAATAACCCTTTCCTTTGGCTGGAATGGGAGTGTACACTACTAGGGCTGTGCGCTTTGGGTTTCCGATTTAGGTTTTTAACCCGAATCAGACCTGATTTGGAAAGATTCAGGATTCTGAAATTGGCCCCAGCATAGCTGAGCTGATTTGGGAATCTCGAAGCAAAGCTTCCTGAAGCAGCGGGCGTTTGAAAGCAACACGAACTTGCCACTTGCAAGTGGTAAGAAAAGTGTTGCTTTAAACTAGCTTCCTGCCCTGTGGCATTTTTCAGCTGATGGGCTAAAAAAGGTAGCGGAGTGGGAAGCTTGAAAGCAGTGCTTTGAGCTTTGGTGTGCTCTATTAAGATTCTTGAATCTTTATGGAGCATACCAAAGTGTTTAAACACCCGAATTCAGATTATCCCAAACTGTTTTCTGCTTCAGGTAAAGCCAAAGCAGGAAACCCAAATATTTTGGGGGTGCGCACCCCTATCCACTACTACCCAATTCCCTCTGAGCTAAAAACACCCCTCCCCCCAGTTCTATTGTGGCTGTGTAAATAGGTTTTATACTGGGAATTCTTCTCCCTCAAACCAAGTCAGTTACAGTACAGCAACTGATATCCTTTCCCTCACTTCAGAGTGGTAACTAACCTTCTTCATCAGACACTCACACATGTCCTATTCAAATCCCAACTTCCAACTGAACTGTAAAATCCTGTGAGCAACCCTTGCCTTCTGAAGGTGGGGTTTTGACCAGCAATCAGAGGGAAGGGGGAAGCTGGCCAATCCAGTTCTTATTTTAGGCTACTGTCAGCGCCTTCCCCTCCAGCCTTCTGAGAGCTGCATGGTGGAAACCTCTCTGTAAATTTGTTCCATCACAGTTGTCTGCAGGTGTTCTGTATCATTCACAAAAACCAGGAGCTCAACTGCCATGTATATCAGGGTATGATATGTGCAGTCACCATCTCATGTAAATAGGGCAGTGTGTGGATTTCCTGTAGAGGTATAGCTTCCATTCCTGCAAACCAGAATCTCACTCCCAATATGTTTGGCTGGCAGGTTTGTGTGAATGAAATATTTGCAGAGGGCTTAAGTCAAACAAAATGAAATTAACAAACAGCTATACACTAGCACTAACCCAAAAGGAAATGGGAATAGAAGAAAAGAAAAACTTACATAGCAGCTGAACAGCCAGATCATCTCACACAGGAGTACAAGAAGAAAAAAAGCTCAAGGAACAGCTCCTCTCTTAATTTTTTGAGGGACGGGGTTTCCCCCTTTTGGGGGAAAACACTTTGAACACTTGAGGAAGAGAGAAACTTTGAGTGGAAGGAAAAATTGGGGAGAAAAACTTGGTGGGGCATTTTGGTGGGAGGTGGAAAGGTATAGAGAAAGGGAGTACACTGGGAATGGTAATCTTTCATGTTTCATTGGCCCAAGGACTCTGTATGGGGACTCAGTATGTGGACTCAGTCCATAGATTGGAGGTCCAAGAGGAAGGAAGGCATTTTCCCTGAAAACTCTGAATTTACATAACTGTTTTCTCTGGTGTATAGAAACTTGGTCATTTTAGCTCTCCCAGTAATCCATGGGAATCTAGGGAAAGATCTCTAAGAGACCATTCCCAGGACAGCAGAAGCTGTGAGCAGGTCGCTGCTGGTTCAGTGTGCTTATTTTTGACTCAGTAAATCTCACGCGTTCTGGACACCCAAGAGATAGAGGGATATAGGTTTGCATAAATATATCCCAAAACACTATCTTCTACTATTTAGGCTCAATTTCCCTTCATGGTAATGGGCTTACAGCAGCCAAGTTCCTGGCCCACAGCAACATGGTTAAGTGTATCAATTTCTCATCTTCTATGTCTTGGGCCCTGCCAAATGCCCTCCTTCTCAGGCTGTTCTGGCTCTGTTTTTCCTCCCTCCCTAAGAAGGGCAACAAGATCAGCACAGCAGTCTACCAGACATCCATTTTCTCCCCATACTAGAGTCCTTCTAGCTGTTATGGACTGGGACTGGTATGGGAAAGAAGGAGTTTGTTTAACGTTGGGTGGGGAAGGCATGGGTGTGGAGAATGAGGCTAGAGGAGAGGGTGGCAGGAAGGAAGGCAGGGTGAGTGATCACTGAAGAGCTTTCTAGATTATATGATGGAAATAAGAGATGGCAGGGATGCAAAAAAAAAATGAAGTGGTGGGTTGATTCTGGGAACTCATCATGTATAATCTGTCATGGAAAAATGTAGAAATAATGATATAATTTACCAGGCTACAAGTTTATTCAATTTATTAAAACATATTTTGAAGGAATAACAAAATCAGATTCATTAAGGTGGTTTACAGTAGGTGGGAAGTTGTATTTTTGGACTGCTTGTTAAAAAACCCTCTTGAAAATGTCAACATATAAGTAATAAAATGCTATTATTTCTTTTGCTGCAAGATCTGTTTCACTGGGCTGATTGGAAAGATTCCCTGGCAGCTGCATCATTTCTGTCCCTCTCTTTGAGTCTGAACTTTGCTTGAACTCACTAAGCCAGCCAGGCACCAAAATAAAGAACATTAATGAATAATAATGAATGTTGTTATTTTTTCCTATTGTTATATTTATTTGTCATAATGATATATTTTTTTAAATCTTTAATAAGAAAATACACCTCCTTATTTTCTAGACAATATTCTAGTAGGTAAGGTGCCTGAATTTGTGTGGATGGATTCCAAAGCTATAATAATAATAATAATAATAATAATAATAATAATAATAATAATAATAATAATAATAATAATAATAATAATAATAATAATAGCAGCAACCAATATCTGTATCAGAGATAGAGAAATGTCTGTAGGTGGTGGATAGTGGAAGTGGAAGTTCTTCCTTACATGTGATCATAGCTTTCTGAAAGCGTGATCAGGAATTTGCCTATAGGTTGCATGAAATTTTTATGAAGAACTTTCCCTGTAGGAATTCTGTTAACTTGTTTTTTTCATGTTACACAGCTCTCTGTTTAGGATTTGTTCAAAGGATGTTTCAAGCTAAGTTATAATGAACAAACTGTAAGGGGATTCCTCACATTTTGGAGTAGCTTCAGCTGGTCAGCAGCATATTAATTTTGAATCCAGGGTACTGCATGCTTGAGCCACATTAAAGACCATGGTAAGGTTGTATATTGTGGGGGAAACAGTTTCCCAGATGAGCTGGTTGTCTTTGAGATTTTCCTGTAATCCCTGGGTTATTGGCTCAATGATGAGTTACCTCCTAGGGTCTGATTATACTGTGAAAAATCTGAAACATGAGTTGCCAATGTACAGCAGAGGTTTTTCAAGATGCAGTTTACCTCAAGGGCATTTAATTAATATTGTTCTTATTCAGGTTCTGACAAGGCTCAAAAGAATCTTGGATACATTAGATACAGTGCTCAGTATTTATTGAGAGTGCACCTTGTAAAATACATTATAATCAATGCCAGCTCAAATTTCTAATTTTACCTCTGGTAAAATTTTCTCTCCAAGTCTATAAGAAGAACTATATGAGTAATTTTATAAGCAATGTTTTTCATGTATTTAAATATTCACAGAAGGGGGCTTTTTCTGTTCAGAAACTGAAGAGAACAAGGACATGGCAAAAAAACATTCCCAGTTATCTCCCCTTTTGGGTAGTAATAGTTCTGAGTGAAAAGGATGTTCAGCGTAACTGAAGGTGCTGTTACTTTATGCCTCTGGAGGAATCACCTTCCTTTATAAAGGCATGTAGCAATGCTAATGAATAACAGTGATTTCTTTTGGAAGCTTAACCTGATAAATGTGAATTAACACATTCTAACATTTTTAGAGTGCTGAGTAATTTGAAACAAGAAACATGTACCTCTGACAAGCAGAACTAGCCACTTTGGGATGAAAATTAAGAAGTTTTGCTATGGGTGCAATGCAGCTCTTGTAAAGTCATTTTCCTGTGTCTCATTGGGATTAATGAAGTTGCTCTTGAAAAAGGTTCCAATAGAAATGGAAAATGCCAAAACCTCTGCAGAGACTTGAGACTTTAAGAAGTAGAGAGTCCCCCCCACACACACACACTTTTTAAAAAGAGTTTGGCTGCATACAAATTTTTCAACTTTTTTTGTCTTTGTAAATAAATACGTTTTGGACTAATAATAACACATAGGTATTATGGTATCATGGATATGATTTTTTTCCTTTGTGCTGAGGCTGTCATTCACATTCTTCTGAGGTCATAGCTAAAGCCCAGTTTAAATATTACTGTTCTAAGTGCTGAAGGACAACTATCCAATGGATTTCAAAGTACTGGAAGTCTGACTTTTGCATGGAAATTTTGTTCAGCTGGACTAATCATAGCAAAACAAGCTGGACAACCTGAAAGCAGTTTGGTGTTCACTCAAGGAACAAGTGGTGAAGTGGTTGGACTGCAAATTAGCACTCTGCTGGTTCGAATCCCACTACTACCAAAAGAGCTTAGCAGGTGGTCTTGGGTAAGCCACTCCTCTCAGCCTCAGCTCGCCAGCTGTATTGTGAGGATAACTGTAACACTGACTTTGTTCACCGCTCTGAGTGAGGCACTAATTTGTCTAGAAGAGTGGTTTATATTATAAGCACAGTTATCATCGTCATCATTATAGCATGTAATCGTGTGAGGTCAGAAGCAATTTCCAAAGAAATTCATAGTCACCCAGCAGTTTTATTTTACTGAACTGAGAATCAAACAGGAAACAAACTACAAAGTAGGTCATGGTCTCCTCTAATTCTGGGAGCACCCAATGACATTGATGAGAGGTAGGTTCAGGACAGACTAAAGGAAATACTTCACTCAATGAGTAATTATGTGGCATTCATCAGGTATCAGGTGGAGGGAGGTTTGGCTCTCCTGAAAAGCTTGTTGGTCTTTAAGATGCCACTGGATTCAAATCCTACTGCCATGGAAGATAGATCCATCGACAGCTACTAGCCATGGTGAGGTAAGGGAATCTCCATATACAGAGGCAGCAAACCTCTGAATTCCAGTTCTGGTAGGCAGCACCAGGGGAATGCCTGTTTTGTTGGCCCTCCAAGGCAACTGGTTGGCCACTGTGAAACATTATGTTGGAGTACAGGGACCATTAATTGGATCCAGCAGATCTTTGGTTATGTTCTTATGCTCTTACTATATCATATCTCTTCCTCCTAATATATGAACACCTCTAGAGGAACTAGAGCCCTGTGGGAATAGATTGGTAAGCTGCAGTACTGCAGCCCAAGCTCTGCTCACACAACCTGGATTCGATCCTGGTGGAAGCTGGGTTCCGGTAGCCGGCTTAAGGTTGACTCGGCCTTCCATCCTTCCGAGGTCGGTAAAATGAGTACCCAGTTTCCTGGGGGTAAAGTGTAGATGACTGGGGAAGGCAATGGCAAACTGCCCCATAACAAAAAGTCTGCCAAAAAAACATCATGATGCAACGTCCCCCATGGGTCAGTAATGAATCGGTGCTTGCACCTTTACCAACCTAGAGGGACTACAATAAGAAAAAGACAGACAACATGTAATATAGGGGCTAGTGTCAGTTGGAATTAACCATAATAGTTAAGCAGAGCTTAACAATTAAGCAGAACTAAGGAGCATTGCGGTGAGACATTTTCTGCTTGACAGACTGTAGTCAATAATATACCTAGAGTTCTGAATTGAAGGTTTAACTGTCTCTTAAACACATTTAGTACCTCAACAACAATAGGAGGCAGTGGGCTTTTGAAACAAATGGGGGATGAATGGTAATTGCAGTAACAAAATGAACCCTCCTGTGTACTGAGTGTACATTATTTGCAAGTCTCCATTTGGAGGTATGTGTAACATAAAATCGAACTTACTGAAATAATAAGAACAGAAAAAAGGCACATGGGCATTGAGGCCACTGGGGAAAGGTTTCCCCTGCCTGAGCCACCCTGCATGAGATGCAAGATTCCTCATCTTGCCTTGCACGTGGCCACCAGGCACAAAGTGAGAGGGGCTTCACCCAGAACCACCCCTGAACAGACCAGACTCATGCAGAGTGGCCCTGGGCATGTTCACCCGTAGCGCTCACTACCAGCCAGTCCTTCTTCCATTGGGGCAGTGAAGTGAGGGTACTGGGAATGGGTGCAGCACTTTTCTCAGGCTGTTTTGCCTTCCCAGTCCACCCCTGGCAGCCACAAAGTTTGGGGGAGTAGGTACTGAGCATAACACAAACCTGTATATAAAGTCACATATACATGCTGCTTGTCTGTGTCATGCTTTATGAATTTATGAGCACGTGCAAAACAGATACCCTATAAACACTAAACATTCCAAATCAGCTTCCACAAAATATAAAATCCCGCTCATAGTTTGCAATAGTTAGATCGTCACTGTAGTTTCGAATAAACCATCACTGACATATAGTTCATATGCTCAAGTTAATCTCCAAAAAGTTTAGAGTGCTTATACAGAGTTGGAAGTGCTGAAGGGAAGCAAAGTTACATCCAAGCCCTTCAATGATTATAGAAGGGTATAACTTTGCTTAGGATTTGTAATACATGAAAAAAATTAAAAAGGGATTGCACTACAGGGCAGTCTCTTCAGCAATTCAATCTCTGCAAGGAATCCCAAACAGGCACTCAAATATTTCTAGAGATGAACTTGTCCTATTAACTGGATTCCAATTTACCTAAAGCTACTAAAACTATATTAAAGCTATATAAAGGTGGATATCTCTTCTCAACCACATAGTATGTTTACAAAAGGCCCTGACCTTCTAGTTCTATGGTCATAAGAGGGTACCCCTTTTAGAATCAACTTTTCACCCATCAAAGTCATCAGAAGAGTTTCATACTTCTGTCTTGAGGGACAGGTGTAAGAATTGCTCTATGAATCTTAAACAACTTTAACTTCAGGTAGAATGTCAGGCAAGCCCACAGTTCACATGGAAAGATCAGGAAAGTGGAGAATAACAAGATTTTCAGGCCATTCTGCTAGAGTACCACATCCTTGTAAGTAAGCAATGAGTTTTACAAATGAAGACTCGCTAATCTTATGCAGGTGTTGCAGGTTTCATTTTACTGGGCAGCAACTGAAATTTAGTTTTGCCAATCTGCTTTTTCTCCTATTCTAGAGCTTGATTTAAAATGCATAAGAAATGAGAGGGCAAACAGCCTTCAGCAAAAATGCCTTCTAACCCTAATATTCATGAGCTCTCAGCTTTTGATTTAGGATAAGAATTTTTTTTTAAAAAAAACCCTCTCTAAACTGAGACCAGGTGCACAAATCACATAAGCCACATTGCGCTCCCAATTGTTATCAGCAAATGAACCCATCGAGGGTGGGTTCCAGCCATGCTGCTTCCTCACTTCTAGTGTAGAGTGCAGCTGAATCAACAAAGGGGGAATTGGCTAGGAAATCGCTTAAAGGCCCATATGATACCTCTGACATGCAGGGATTGTGTCTGGCATTTATGCATTAAACCATTCTTAATTGCTGAACTGAAGCAATTCCGATTAAAATAAAAGGAGAGATGGTGAAGAGCATGTGGTTTGTCTAACCACTGTCCAACCTCATCAAAGACTATGGGTAGGCAAGAAAAGTATCAGGCTTCTGAACAGGGAAGCAACAGGGGCTTTACATCATGTTTAAAGCAACCAAATGGCACAGTGGTGCATATCATAAAGAAAGATCAATGGGCCCAAGATTCTTGGAGCATGTTTCAGGAAAACCAGTCAGCCTAATAAACGCTTCCCCATGAGCATTGCTGTCTCTCATATTCATCCTCCCTATGATTTCCTCCACTCTAGACTCACATGGCTCTCAGTTTTAATAAGAATCAAACCGGCTGATGCCAAAAGGCACAGAAAGAAATTGTAGAAACTACTTCAAAATGCACTAACTTTCATCCCAGTGGTAAATGAAAGGTAAAAGAGGACAATAGAGTCCCAATCCTATGCAGTTGAACCTCTGTAATATATTTACTGTTAATCATATAACAGTAAATGTAATATATGTAATAATATAATTTACTGTTAATCATGTAAGTCACTCAGCAAAATTTGCCAAAGCTGGATTCGCCTCGAAGTATATTCTCTTCAGTAACAAACACAGTAAGTAAAACTAGTAGATACAACAAACATCAGATTCATTCAACATAACTTGCTACTACTTTGTGAAACAACTGCAGATTCACTTAGACGCATTCGAATATATAACGGTGTTTAAAATTAATGACAATACAGCAAACAAGCGGGGGACACACAAAGACTTGTGGAGGGCATCTCATTTTCCTCTCTCCAACTATTTCCTCTTTCCGTTTCGTGAAAAACCTCATAGTCTTTCCTCTTTCCCCGCTTCCTTCTTTCCTTTCTACCCACAAGACAACCTACCTTCATTTATTACTTTGTCTTTCATTTTCCCTCCTTTCCTCCTCCTGAGAGCTTCTCCCCAGGAAAGTTCTGGCTGAGTTGTGTGGTGCCAGCTAAGCTGGACCATTGAGCGGTGGGGAACCTCTCACTTCCCCCTGTATCCTGCTCCCCACACGATTTCCTATTTCCCTCTTCTTAACAGCCCCCATATCCTCACCTTCCCCTCCTTCCTTGTTTGCTTCCTGTTCACCAACCAATGTACCATTTATTTGTGTCCCCCCACCCCATCTTCAGCTACCTTTATACTAGGGGGTCTGCCCCTGCTAGTTCTGCTTACCATCCCATAGCTCACTACACTTGCAATATTTAACAGTAGTTTGAATACTGAATGAATATTTCTGCCTCATGATAAAAAAGTTGCAGCAGGATCAAGAAGCAGCAGCACCAAGATTAATTATTTTTTGTTGGCAAGCTGTAGGCAAAATTAGATTTATAACAAATGTCATACTGCACCATTCTCCCCAGTGGGGCTCCAAAGCAGCACACATCATTTCCCTCTCCTCCATTCCATTTTCACAGCAATAATCCAGTGAAGGATATGGTTGCCAGGTCTCTATACCCTCCCGACAAGAGGGGGGTGGGGCTGGCACTCTGTGCCAGGCCGATTCGGTCCATTTGGCTCCAAATGAAGCATGGAAGCACTCCTGTGGCCTGCTCGACAACGTCACTTCTGGGAGTGACATTGTCATGCCCCCTGGAAGGGTGTGCACCACTTGAGTTTCTGGGGTGCCTGCCAGTGGTGGGTGACCTCCAGGGGCTTGCCATCTCCCACCAATCACTGGCAGATTGGTGGGCAAGGGAGCACTGGGGATGGGAATTTGCCCACCCCCAGTGGGCACCTGGGAACCCTATAAATAAGAGTGAGATGATGTGGCTAGCATTCACCCAGCTCCAGTGGCACTTGAATCTGGGTCTCTTAAATCCTAGTTAGAGACTCTATACCACACTGGCTGTGATAGCTTAGGGAGGTTATTAATCCTCCTTTGGTTTTTAAAGGAGGGGATATGTTTCATCCTCTTGTGTGTGCTGGCTTTCTCCTCAGTGGGGACCCAGAGAGGCTTCCATCATTCTCCTCTCCTATCTTCACAACAACCTCATGAGGTAGGTCTGGGTGTGATGGACCCAAAGTCAGCCAGCAAATGTCTGTTGCAGAGTGGGGATTCTAACCTAGACCTTCTTGATCCTAATCTGACATTGTAACCACTACAACACATACACTCTAATAGGTTAAGATCTGCGCAGCCTACCTTTGCTGTCTTCTTGTGAATAAATCTTCCATTGCAAATATCAGAGGGGTGTTTGGAAGCTAAACTGTGCCAAGATCATCCAATTCTCTTCATTTTTGGCGCTGCAAGTACCACCATCATGTTGAATCTAGGGGCCAATTTTAATACTCCAATCTTAATTTTCTGCTGAATTATGGCTGCCAAAATCAGAGTACCTTAGAATCCATTGGAAATAACAAGGGTGGTGGTAGTTTGTCCAAATAACTTGAACAAGGATGTTCTGATCCCCTTCAGTTTTGGCACTACAACTTCCCTCATCACCCTGAAGCCAGTGGCCAATTGTTAAATACCTAGATTCATTTTCTGAAGAACTGCTTCTGTCTAGATAACCATAGCTTCCCATGCTGAAAGTGGTAGTGGTGTGGGATTGTGTGGAGATTACATGGACCAGGATATTCCAATTCCCTTCCTCTTTGTTAGCTTTTTTTCTGATGAGTTATGCTTCCCACAAACAACCTTAGCTTCCATTGCAGTTTGATGCACGGGGGGTGGGGTGGGGGAGTTATCTGCTTTTGCAATCCATTTTGCAGATAACCCAGGTCAGGATGTTCAAAATCTCTTCATTTTTGGTACTGCAGGTGTAGTGAGATATGGGGCAAATCCACATTACTCATTCTAAGTCGCATGTTCCCCACATTCCCCACGCAATCCCGAGTGCCGGTCACATTACCTCATTAAACAGATGCATTTCATTCGCATTTCTCCCGAATATGTGGTCACAGGTTTTCAACGGGAGTTTCACGGTGGCTGTGAACGGGCCAATGCAAAATTTACGCGGTTTTTTAAAAAACCACCCTCCTTCCTGTCTCTCCAGCCGTTCCGAGAGTTCCTATTGGCTGATTCAACTTGCAAGTGCTCCGTAGTCAGCAAAAGACTGTTTTTGACTTCATAGCATTGGATTTATTGATTATGCTGTTTCTGAATCAAATCTGGTAGTTTGAAAAATCATTTTGGGGTGAATCCATCCTCAGGACAGACTCGCGAAACTTCCTTTTTAACTGTTTTTTATTTTTTTATTTTATATTACTGTAATATCAAAATTACGAAATATCGAAATAATGACACTCCAAGGAAGTGAAACTTCAGTAACATTCAGGCACTGAATTGTCCTGCATAGGAAATGCCCACAAAAGCTTCCCATATGCTTCCAAATTTCTAAAAAAGAAACGGGAGAGAGCCATCAGTGCTGTCAGTGGGGGAAAGAGAGGCATCATTATCTTCAATGATGTTTCTTTATAAGGCAAGATCGAAATAATGGAAAAGTGCGCTAAAATTTTTTTAAAAAAATGGGCGGGAAAAAAAGGTCCCGCCCAAAAAAGCGGTTTTCGAGCGGCCGTGTGACCGGAGGGACGCGCGAGAAAGACGGATTGGAAGCAGGAATGTGAATGAAGAGGAAAAAATCACGGATTGGAGGCAAACAGAAGATATCCGATAAACATGCGGGTAATGGGTGAATGTGGATTTGACCATGCTTGAAAGAGACAACCTTAACTTTCAAAGTAAAAAGGGGGTGGGGGAGGGGTGGAGTTATAGAGATTACATGGGGAAGTACATTCTGATGTCCTTCTTGTTTGGCACTTTAACTCCCACCCTCATTCAGAATCCATTAGCCAATTTTGAACTTTAATTTTGGATTAGTTATGCCTGCCACAGACAACTTTATTTTCCTCTTCTGTTGCAAATAACAGGAGTGAGGGAGTTTGGAAATAACCTGGGCCAGGGTGCCCTGATTTTCTTCAGTTTTGGCACTGCAACTCCCACCATCATCATGAACTTGTTGGCCAGTTTCCCCATCATCATTCTGAAGCTAGTGGCCAATTTTGAGGCTCCTACCTTTAGTATCAAAGGAGTGAAGCCTGCCAGAGGCAACACTAGCTTCCTATGAAGAAGTAAGGGTGTTGGGGAAGGGTTGCTGGGTATCTGGTATAGAGATGGGCATAAACCTAAATATGACCCCAAAAACCCCACGAACCAGGCCTGTTCGGAGTTCGCAAACCAGGGTTCGTGGAAGCTCCTTTTCACGAACTGTATACTGGTTTGTTGGGTTGTATTTTGGCAGTTTAAAGGGCCCTGCCACCGGCAGGTCCCTTTAAACTATCAGCTGGCCGGCGGTGAGGGGGGATCCCCCCCTGCCGCTTGCCAGCTGATAGTTTAAAGGGACCTGCCACTTGCAAGGCAGGAAAGGGCCCTTTAAACTGTTAAATACCCCTTTCCCTGCCGCTGTTAAGGCTGGAGAGGGGCATTTAAACCCCACGAACCATGAACCATGAACTGGTTCATAACTGGTCCAGTTCTGTGGTTCGTGGTTCATGAAACCCACGAACCACAAACCTCCTGGTTCATTTTTTAAAATTCTGTGCCCATCTCTAGTCTGGTATTGACCTGAACAGTCCAGTATTCACTTGGACTGTCCAGGGGAGGAGGAACGGATCAAAATACCAGACACCTGGCAACAGCCTATGAAGGAAAGAGGTGCCCAGGGCCTTGGTCTGCCACTCCACCTCTCAGCAAGCCTGGCCTGGGCAAGGGAAAGAGGCGGCAGCACAGCCTGGGCTGAGCCTTGCTCTGCTGCTCCAGCCCTCAGAGAGGCCATGTCTTCAAAAGCCACCCAGGTAGGTGGGGCAGCGGATGGAATTGATGTCATCATTCAGGGCCTGGGAGTATGTGTGCGCAGAGCATGTTCACAAAGTCATATAAACAAGTTGGTTTTATTTTCAATACTATCTGGCAAACTTATGTTGGAGATTCCTAGAGATTGCTCTATCCAGGATGTTCTGATTCCCTTCCATTTGTCAGCAACTCATACAATCATCCTGAAGCCAGTGATCAATTTTGAGGCACCTAGCTTTATTTTTGAGGTGTTATGCTTGCCACAAATAGGCATAAATAAAGACCCTTTTATTATTATAGATATATTTACTTCATTTATACTCCATCTTTTCCACAATGGAGATGCAAACCAGCTTAAATAATTTCTTCTCCTTCTTATCCTCATAACAACCCTGTGAAGTAAGACTTAGAGGTTACCCCTTGAGCTTCCATAATGAGAAGCCTCCTTATTCTCTCCCCAGTCTAGAGATGGGCACAAACCGGGGGAAAAAATGAACCATGGTTCATCAAATTTCACAAACCACGAACTTTCACAAACCTGCCCCCCCCAGTTCGAGAACCGGTTCATTTGGTTCATGAAAATGTCAAATCCTGGTCAGAAAATTGTCACTTCCAGTTCAGCAGAAGGTCACTTCCGGGTCAGCAGAAGGTCTACAGGAAGTCCATCCCCTGTTGCCTAGGAAACTGATTGATTGGCTCCAGGCTGTCTGCAATGATGAACCAAAAAATGAACCAAACGGACCACCCTAAAGAAATGGTATCTGACGAACTGCTGGTTTGTCATGAATTTTGGTTTGTGTTTTGGTTCGTGCCCATCTCTACCCGTCTATCCCTTAAGCCCAAATACAGTAGACCCCACTAGCAGCATCAAAAGTCATATTCTCTTGTTCGATTTAAGAATTCACTCCTTTTAATAAGGGAGCCAGTGTGCTACAATGGCTTGAGAGTTGGATTGTACCTGGAGAGATCTAATTTCTTTGTCACAAGTGACCTTGGGACAGTCATTTGCTCTCAGCCTAACATGTTCCAGAGCTGTTGGGATGATGAAATGGAGGAAGTGAAAACCAGATATGCCACCTTAAACTCCTTGGTGGAAGGGTAGGATAAAAGTATACTAAATAAATGTCATTTTTATTTATTTATTTATTTTATTTATATCATATTTGTATTCCGCCCTCCCCACGAGCAGGCTCAGGGCAGATAACAACATTAAGAACATTTAAAACATTCCATATTAAAACATTTAAAAACATCATACAAAAATATCATACAAAAATAGCAGCACTCTTTTTCCTGATGGTGACATGAATATAGCAGCAGCTTAAAAACAGTGGTGGGCAGCTTTCACAGGGAGGGGGATAGATGTTGTATCCTCCAGCCAGCAGAGGCCCAGCCTCAGCCATAAGCCTGGCAGAACAACTCTGTCTTACAGGCCCGGCGGAAAGATAGTAGATCCTTGTTTATCATTAATAAACAAGAGGGGCACATGGGCTCCTCTCTATTTGTTCTGCTGGCTGGTAGCATTTGGAACTAGGCTGTAATGCTTCATTTTATCTTTTCTTTATTTTATCTTTTATCATTTTATCATTTATTTCATTTTGTCTTTTATTTATTTATCTGTAATGCTTTATTTTATCTTTTATTGTGTATTGTTATTTTAATTTATCGTACCCCTATATAATGTTGTAACCTGCTCTGAGTCTGCTCATGAGGAGGGTGGGCAAGAAATCTAATAAATTAAATCAAATTTCTGGTGGATTTTTTGGGTTTACTAATATCCATGGTTTTAAATAACCTAAGGGGGCTCCATAAGACAACATGACCAAGACAGCAACTGAGCTGTACCAGTCTATATCTTTCATAGCAGCTAAGAAGACAAAAATAGCTTTTTCTTTAGCCAGTGAGGTTCATTAGAAAAGTTTAAAAATCCTATTTTAAACATATTTTCCTTTCTAATGGCTGGACATTAGAGGGTTGATTTGTTCCTCAAAACTGTTCCAGAGCTGCTCTCCATAGCTGAACTGAGGCTTGTGTGCTAGATATTTTGGCAGGAAGAGGAACTCTGAGTGCTATTAGAAAACTCTTAAATGTGGTCTATTATGCAAGTGGCAAGGCAACCTAAAATTCAGCCTGTGGACAATCAGGCTCTTGTAATTATCCTACCTGATTTCAAATGCACATCTAAATGAGAATCTCCCAAATGAGGAAAAGAAAACAACAGAGAATTTACAGTGTCAAGTAGCCTGGTAATTGTATTAACAGCCCTTTATAAACAAAATCAGGCTCCCAGCTGGCGCTGAGTCCCATAAAAAGCACACCATTAATTTTATGAGGAGAAGTAACCATTTTAGTATTCCAAAGGATTTGGAGTCTGTAAAGATAAGGTGATGGGTCTTCTCTTGCAGCTGTGATAGCCACATCTGGAAAACAGGTCGATGATTCATGCACTGAACCACCGATACCTCAGGGCACCTAAAGAAACTGTGTTCCAGTTTACATTGATGTAACTGTGACTTAATTGGCTTAATCCAAATTCTCCAGTAGAACTAGCTTGTGGACTGAGCTTAAAACAGCTATTAACCCTGCATTCCTTCCACATGTGCTTACCTCTATAAAATAGGCCCACTTTCCAAGCAAAATAAAATGCAATATATATTTCTTCTCTGGCTGGCACCATTACCATGTCTGCGCACAATCTCATTGTATTGCTTTGATCAATGGAGGCAAATCTCTCCATTTTTTAAAAAAGAGAAGTTATTTGAAAGCCTTTTACCAATAGAATGTCATCATTATCCAGTGTTGGGCTTTGGCATTCTTCACTGGTAAGTGGTCTTCTGTTCCATAACCACTGCTAATATACTGTGAAATTTGCTGTTTATATGATCCCAGATGATTTGTTAGGTTTTACTGAACAGAAGAGGGCTGAAGTATTTCCCCCCCTACCCACTTTTTAATTTAACTAGAAGCAAGTTCTTTAGAAGCTACGGTTTTTCACACCATCGGGGCTTACTGACAGCTTTACGAGTGCCTCCAGAGAAGGGCCTGGCCTGCTTTTTGCTATGCCACTCAGTCTGATGTTGAACAAATGAGCAGTTTTTTAATTAGAGCCTTAGTTTTGCTCCAACATTCCTGGGGTACAAAGCAGCAGATTGGCCTTCTTATAGTTAATCGCTTTTCCAGACTCCAACCCTTGTCAAATGAGGTGGTCATTTGAGGAACCTGGTCACCTGGCTAACCACTAAGAAGTTGTATTTAACAAGTACAAATCTGCATGTTGGTTGTGTTCGAATATGAATCACAGTTTTGTGGGAGAGGCTGTAATTAATCAGTGTAATTCAGTGCACATCAAAACAAAATAACTAAAATGAAATAGACTTCTGAAATGTATTTTTTTTAAACTTCAATTGAGAGTCTGCAAATCTTGCTCCTCCCCTCCCCTCCTCTTCTCTCTTCCTTTTAATAGAAATATTTTACTGATAAATGTTTGTATTGAAGTCATTCACTTCTCCATACTGCAGCCCTCCTACCTCTGGCTGACTTTCTGACCAGTTTATGGGAGTTTTAAAGTTTTAAATTTGCAGTTATATTTAAACTCCTCATCATCATTATGGTCAGGGGCAGCCAATTCCTTCCTCTTTTAAAAGAGCAGTTTCAATTTTATTTCTTTATAATAAATATTTAAAAATCCCAATAATGCCCTCTAACTGCAATATATTTTGCTTGCTGAATTTGCTCCATACTATGCTTGTGAGTTTTAAGTTTAAGTTTTAATTGTCCCTAATTTGTACACAAAGGCTGGGAATTTTTTAAAAGGAGAAAACAACAATGTGGTGATGCAAAAAAAAAAGAAAAAGAAAAAGTCATGGGCCGTTTTCACACTGCTTACCAGCCACGGAACATCGCACCAAGCTCCCGGAACAACAGCGTCTTCCTAGTGCGATTTTGCACGAGAACAGCAGTCGTGCCAGGAAATCACGCCAGGAAGACAGTTGATGTTCCGTGGCCAGTAAGCAGTGTGAAAACGGCCATGAAGTGCTATGGCCCTTTAGAAACCAATGGGTTTCTTGAGGCACTTGTTCCTATAGATTGCCAAGAATTGTATCTCCCCTGCTTCAGTTTATATCCTATGAAATGCTTTAAAAGCATTAAAAAGGTTAACTTGCATTTAAAAGCAAGTTAACTTTTCTAAAACAAAAACAATTTCCTTATTTCACACCTTTTATTGCTAGCTCATATCTTAGGTCTTGAGGCAGTTCACAATAGAATAAAACAAAATAACTAACAACCGAATTCAGGTCAAAACAGCAATAAAGACAGCAACATAGCACAGAAACCAATAAACAAAGCAATATATCACTAAGGGCCTCAGAAAACAAGAACAATCTTCACATAACGCTCAGAGCTCGAAACTCTGAGGCAAATCGACACACATGAAGGGAGTTCCATAGACCATGAGCCACATCCATTACTCATAGGTACTAATTCACAGCAGAAGGAGCAGGGTCTCCACGGAAAGAGGGTCTCCACTGACAATATTAACTGTTGCTCAGTTCATAGGAAAGTAGTCCTTGCAATGGTCATAGATCCAGAGGAGTTAGCCATGTTAGTCTGTGGCCATTTCCACACAAGCTGAATAATGCACTTTCAATGCACTTTAGCAATACTTTGGAAGTGGATTTTTTGTTCCGCACATGGAAAAGCACTTCCAAATGTCCACTAAAGAGTATTGAAAGTGGATTATCCAACGTGTGTGGAAACAGCCTGTAGTCACAAAATAGTAAAGAGTCCAGTAGCACCTTTAAGACGAACCTTTATTGTAGCATAAGCTTTCGAGAACCACGGTTCTCTTCGTCAGCTGCTGACGAAGAGAACCGTGGTTCTCGAAAGCTTATGCTACAATAAAGTTGGTTCGTCTTAAAGGTGCTACTGGACTCTTTACAAGTCCTTGAAAGATAGTTTGGTCTGTTTAGGCTTTAAAGATGGTAATAGCAGGTGCCACAATCATTATCCAGAGCCTCCACTTCACTTCAGAAGGTTGTGGCACGCGGAGCAGGATCTCTGCTGAACACATTAATAGGTGGACAAGTTCATAGGGGAGAAAGTGGTCCTTCAAAGATTGCCTGATCTGATATTGTTTAGGCTTTAAAGTAACAGGCAGGCAGTGAAGTCTTTTCAATACTGTTGCCATACATTTTCAATAACCTGTTCCAGTCAGTAGGCCTGCAGCAACATTCTGAATTAAATGAATTTTCCAAAGAGACCTCAAAAGCAATATAACATAGATAGGGTTGCCAGGTACCCACCAGTGGCAGGCAAACTCCTGGTGAGGTGGCAAGCTGCCTGTTAATTTCCACCCACTGGCAGACATCCTGGGCAAACAGGCACATGCACATCCATGCCACAATAGCATCCCTTCTGGAAGTGACATTGTCACATGGGCAAGTGGAAGCATGAGGTGACACAGTAAGTGTTGCAACCTCCCCCCTCCAGATTTCTCGACAGTTGCTAGGGTGACCTGGCAACCCTAAATAAATCACACTGCAGTAACATATTCTGGATATGATCATAGATAAACGGTGGCCAAATCATGTCTTTCTAGAAAAAGTACGTAAAGATAGTTAACTAAACTTATTTATATTTATATAGAAGATGCGTGTACCCTGGTTTCCTCCACAATGGTAACTTACAGCAGTTTCTTCTCTCTTCCTCCGTTTTATCCTAACAACAACCCTGTGACACAGGTTGGGAGTTTTCCTCATCTTTTCTGTGATTTTTCCTGAACCCACTTTGCTGCTGACTGCTGTGTGGGTAGGAAAGTGGATCTTCCTGGTCCTGCCCATATAGCAGCCATTTTTCCTCCCCAAGTTCCTGTGTCAGCCACCGCCTCACCCCCAAGTTTCTTTTTTACAAAATGGTAATTGACATCAATATAATGATGTATGTAAGTTACAGATGTAATCCTACAGGGGGCGGGGGTTGAGATGGGGAGTATCTTGTCCCTGAGAGGGAGCTGGTAAGTAGAGATGGGCATAAACAGCAATACGAACTAAAAAACCCCACGAACAGCCCAATCTGCTGTTCGCGAACAAGTTGTTCGTGAGGCCCTGTTCTAAATGAACAGGTGGTCATTGCAAGCCTCGTTCATTGCTGTTGTTGCTGTTCATCAAGCCAGACAGTCTGGCACCTGCAATCAATTGTCTTGGCAACTCAGACAGGGATTGTCTGAACTCCTGCTATTGTCCTAGAAACCCCAATCTAAGCACAATTTAGCTTGATAGGCAGACCTTACTTCCAAGTGTGGACTGGAGCTCCAAATTTGTTATAAGAGGAAAAGACCAGGGGGGAGGGGGGCTCCCAGCTCTGGCTTTCAGGGAGAGACAGCTGCTGTTAGAGAGACAGGGTGAGTGCATTGGAGCTTGAATTTTCTTTGTGTGTGGTGGGATATGGTCTACCCCTTCAGGTTCCAGGGCTGCTGCCAGGCTCTGGGACCAAGCCAATATTTACTATTGGTACCTTTCCTGCTGCCTGCTGAGGTAGGGTTTCTGGGAGTGGTGCGGTAGGGATCTACCCCTTCAAGTTCCAGGGCTGCTGCCAGGCTCTGGGACCAAGCTATTATTTACTATTGGTACCTTTCCTGCTGCCTGCTCAGGTAGGGTTTCTGGAAGTGGTGCGGTAGGGATCTACCCCTTCAAGTTCCAGGGCTGCTGCCAGGCTCTGGGACCAAGCTATTATTTACTATTGGTATATTTCCTGCTGCCTGCTCAGGTAGAGTTTCTGGGAGTGGTGTAGTAGGGATCTTGATGGCTGGAGGCCCCCACAAACAACAAACAATGAACATGTTTGTGACAAGATCATGTTCGACAGTGTTCATTGTTCGTGGTTCGTGGATGGTAATGAACAACAAATACCATGTTTGTTATTTTTCCTGTTCATACCCATGCCTACTGGTAAGTATCAAATATATTGTTGCTTGCTTTTCATATCTGTTTCAGGTTTGCCAGACATAGTCCACAACCTTCTCACAATAAGATTCTAGTTAGATAAGTCTTCTAAGGGACTACATCATTGACGAAATCACTATGTGGCAACTATCAGTATTTGTGCAAGATGTTTAACCTTATACGATGCAGACATTTTTCTCTTTGACTCAGAAATTCACTTGCCATACAGAATCTATAACAGCAGAAGACCAATCCATCAAGGGAGAGAATTTCACCATCACTTTCTCTGAAAACCAACTGCTGGAAATGCCTGGTGGAACAGCTCGTTCCTAAATGTCTGTGCTGTTCATATACTTTCTCTATAGCATATGGTGCTTTTCTAGAGTGCTAGCCTAAATGGATTGTTGGTTTGCCCACATAGGGAAGTTAAGATGTCCCTAAGAGGAGATAAAACTTGAATGCAAGATCCAGTCTTTAATAACCTTTAAATCAAATTATAGATCCCAATAAACTTGGGTTCCATTCAAATTCAGATTGACAATGTGAAGCCTCCAAGTTTCTTGGCATTGGCTACCCCTGCTTTTCTCTGCATTATTTTTTTTTCTTCCAAAAAGGAAACATTTACCTCAAGGCACAAATAGCAGACAGAGTCTGCAGTAACATTCCACTCCAAACGGAAGCTAATTGATGTAGTTTCCAAACACTGGGCCTAATTCTGTAGTTATGATTCAGCCTCTTCAGTAATTGCTGCGTGTGAAATAAGAGGGCCTTCTCATTTCACTCCCCGAATAATATTAACACAAAAGGGGGATTTTCTGTTCTATTTTTGTTTAGGCAACACAGCTGATGATTGTGTAAACACTTCTTGGCATAGATTTCCCAGTTTACCAGGGTCAGAGTTCCCCTCGGTAACACACCTCCCCAGCTGAAGCGCTACTTTTGTTAACCTCATGCATCTGCTAATTAGTGGGTCACTTGCTGGTCAGAGGTGTGCTTATGCTATGCTTCCTGGTGCTCTGTTGTGTTATTATGGCAACTGTAAATGCCACATGTAACAGACTTTGAGAATGTGTTTGGAAGACGAGTGATATAATTAGGGTACATTATCCCCAAATGGAGTATGGCAGCTGACATTCAAGATATAGTAATAAGGTAAAATGTTTTCCTTCCCAGAAACAAATTGGTCATCAAGCACAAAATTTAGACTCTCCCTTCCTTTTGCAAGAGAACAAAATACACAGATGAAACTGAACCGTAATGGCACACATTGCAATGCTTGGGTGAACCCAAATGGGCTGCCACATAGAGGCAGCTGCCATGCAGAGCAATTTAAAGACCCCCCCCTCCAATGGCAGCTGTTTGCTTTCATTGGCCCTTCCTTCATTTCTCTTTGACAGACATAAAAGCAATCATTAACAGATCTCCACATCTGGAAATATGGAGTTAAGTGCAGAGCAGTATTTGGGGCTTCTGTTACTAAAAGGATGGCCCCATCCTAAAACCCCCAAATTAGTCCATTGCTGCTGGTGGTGCAGTTCAGGCACTTCTAGGCAGTATCTTATGCTCTCTCAGCAGAGGGGAAATAAATAAAAGAAAGATCCCTCACCAAGGTGCAGAATGTATAGCAATTGCACCAGAGGCCTTTGCAATCCTACCTACAACCACCAATAATGGCACAGTGTGTCGTTTCTCTCCACCCCTGTGACAGGCACACAGGGAAGCAGCCATGTACCACATGCTGACATGGTGACATCAGCCCACTGCCGCCCTCACTCAGAATGCACCGAAAGAGGGAAAGAGCAAAAGGACCAGTAGGAGCCCTGGAATGAACATGCATCAGGGAGCACAAAGGAAGCAAGCAGGAGTCCCCAGGCACAAACACAGGGAAGGAAACATGACCATCCAAGCCATATCAACCCTGTGCCTCTACAGCTCAAACGGTAGGAGCAATCCTGATAGAATTCCCAAGACCCTTCCTGCATAAGGGCTTAGATCATGGGGGAGGGACACCATCTGTTTATCAGGCAAGAGAGATGTGGACGTTAGGGCAGCAACAAGGAATACCCATCGGTACATTAAAGGAAAACTTGCCGGCCAACTCACTCACTGATAGCTTACTGGGAAAATGCACCCGTGTGGCAGGCAGGAGTCATGGGTTCAGATCCCTCTGAAGGAGATCTGGGAAGAAGGCGCAACGCTCACCTTTTAGCTTGCAACAGGCCAAACAGTATCAAACAGAAGGAAAAGGCTGGACTAGAACTTGTAACGCACACATTTGGGAACAATTAATGGAGCACAAAGGAGCAAGACATAGAATAGCATACTAAAATTTCCCCAGGAGTCCTGATGTCAACACCAACAATATGGACCAGAGCTAGAAAGTTTACAGCAGAAAGTGAAATGTATTGGAAATATACAGGCACAGCATACCCTAGTTCCACACTTTGCATGGGAATAGCAACCTGACAGTGCTGGAAGGAGTCCCAGGCACAGCTAAGGTTTCATCAAACACAATCACTGGTTTACTCATGCTGATTGGCTGCTCCGCCAACCAATCATGTGAGTTGGCAAGCTCCCTTGCACTACTTCCTTGTGGAGAGAATGGATTAATTGCTGCCACTGGCTCCTCACCCCCAGCCCCCACAACTGCAGAGGAAACCATCAATGATCTGAGAAAATGTTCAACCTGAGGGGCCTATCCCACATTACAAGAGCATGCCAACTCACTGGCCGACTCATGCTAACAAGAAGTCATGAGATTTGTTTTCAAATAATGTTTTGCTTAGGGTTGCTGATGTGCAAGAGAAGCCCAGAGAGAACCTTTGCCTGAGGTCCCATGGTGGCTGTCAATAACCCTGTAGTCACAGATGTCTGTCAATCTAGACACTAGAATTCAGGTCTGATTTGACACTGCCTATGCAAACTTTACAAGGCCTTCTCTTTGCTTGCAATATGGTTACTGGGAGTACATTTTTGTCAAACACTGCTTGTACTCATGATGGAGGCCAGCAGTGAAGGCAAGAGGGGAGCCGATACACTCTGTCACACCCACTGATGATGTCTTCATCGGGCATGATAGTGTATATCATCTGTCCTATCGCCTTCTCCTCAGCCCTACCTGCTGCCTTCTTTGCTGACCACTTTGTGAAGAAAATGGCAGAGAAGGCAACAGGTGGGACTTCAGAGAAGGCGAGAGGGCAGACAATATACTCTGTTATGCCTTCTCTGCAGTCCCACTTGTTGCCTTCTCTGCCAGCTTCTTTGCAAAGAGGCCAGTCCAAAAGAGGTGCTGGTACACTGTACTGGTGTATACCTGCACAAAAAAAGCCCTAATTACTGGAATGTCCAAAGATCTGTGCTCAAATCTTTAGTATTTCCCTTTGTTACACATTCAGAGATACACTTGGATGAAAGAACACTATGCTCCACTGCTTGAGAATGACTGTATCCTACAAGGGCAACAGAGAAATCTGGGGTTAAAAAAGGTAGAGAGAAAGCAAAGACGAATTCATATCTTTTAGAGGAAGAACGCATATGTTAAATGGGAGAGTTGAAAAGTGAATACTTGACTACTTTCAGGAAGACCCCTGAGGTAATAAATTCAGGCCATGAATCCTGTTTGGGTTGTGAACCAAATTGCAAAAGGATACAGACTCTGTATCCCCCTCCCCACCAATATCCTGCTATTAACAAAATCCATTTCAAAGCAGAGAAAAACCTACTCAAACTTTTTTTTTTAAAAAATGAACTGTTCAGTCCAGAGTTTTCCAAACCACAGCAGGCTCTAAAATCTGCAAATATGCCCCATGCAGAAGATAAAATAATAGATTATCGTGGTCAAAGGAGGACTGTTATAGGCTGGAGCCTCCTAAGCAACTCAATCGGACACTGAACTGATTAAGATACTGTGCTTTTCCTCTACAGAATTATGCTATAAAGGAATATACATATCTTGATATTAGGTAAACTTGCATAATTGCCATAGAGCTGGTTCACTGCTATTTTCTTGCCCCTAACTTGCTGCTCAAAAGGATTGCTGGAATAAAGCGAGAAGAGAGACACTTTATTCCCAATGAATGCAGAAACAGATGCAATCTCCAAGTCAGGGGATGACCACTCTATCTTCCATGCTGTGCTAGGATATATTTGTTTATTTTATTTAAAATATTTATATTTCCTATATAGGTCAAGACTGCTTACAGAGATTACCATAGGTCACATAAACAATATATCAAAAATCACAAAGCTCTCAAGGAAACCCAAAACCACCTTAATTACCTGCCAACAAACACAATACATTTCCAGCTTAAAATCAGCATCTTATGAAAAAACTCACTGAAAAGAACAATCTTGCAGGGCTTACAGAAGGCTTACAGGGCTTAAAGAAGGCAGAATATATCCCACTTGAAGGGAGGGGGGAACTTATGTAAGGAGAATAATTGGTACAGAGATTTACAGTGCCACTGTAAGTGGAATGCCTCCCTGAGTGGAGTTGAAGTCAATAGACTGAGAAGGGTGTATCCATTTTAAAGTCAAGGAAGTGGAATGCTTCCCCCTTCCTCTAAGCTCCCCCTTCCATTTTTAAATTCTTGTTTGCCAGAAGACAAGGATCAATGTATGCATGAATGGAAAACTCACCAAATTATTATTCTCTAATGGTAGTGACCAAAGTCACGCTGAAGTAAAAAATCGGGCAATTCTATAATGAACTACAATGGTAAGGGTATAAAAAGTCAAAATGAGCAAACCTGCAAGAGACCCGGGGCAAAAGAATCTAGCAGTATCTGCTAGATACTGCCTCTCGCATGCTGTTTCTTTATTAGTTATTTAATTTATTTAAAGCGGTGAGACGTCGCCTTCCGTTCAAAATTCTGGAGGCTTGGAGAAAAGAGAATCATTATTTTGAGGTTATAGTGGGTACCTGGTATCTATTATAAAATGTTCCGCCCACCCTACCTCAGTTCTACAGTCTGTTATAGACAAATAGCAGTTATATATTTGCATTGCACCTGTTGCCTTCACTTCTGTCTCCTATGATAGTATAAAACCAGCAAGAACATTTGACAATGAAAAAGACCGACTTTCACCCTGCTCTTTAGTTGCATTCCAAACAAACCTTTCCTGCCCTTTATCCTAGATGGAAAATGAGCTCTTCATTTTCTGAAAAAATAATATACGTGTTTGCTTAGCAAAAACAACAGTTTAAAAATGGTCCAGATCGTCTAAGAAAGGGCTTTAAGAGTTACACCAGCCGCTGCAGTTGTTGCACACCCAACTGCAAAAGGCACAGCACATATCATAAAATCTAAAATATGTCAATTATCTTCCCAACAGTTACATGTGAATTTCATTAGCTGGTTAAACGGTACCTATTACTATATCTAGCCAGCTGGAGGGATTTCCAGTAGGAAACGTGATACATAAAAAAGCTTACAAATCTCAAATTCCTAAAGGCTGTGTGGAATTCATGCTGATTAAATGTGATAAGGGGAGCCCTGAACTCATCCCCTGGCTCTGTATGATTATATCTTTCACAAATAGAGAAAAGGGCACCTTTGAAAATGCGCTGAGTTGGTATTCCATTTCTTGTGATATCTTCTTCCTGGCTTGACTCACAGAGGTAGAGAGAGGGAGAGAAAGAGGGAGAGCAGGCAGGCTGGCTATGGAGATGTGCAAAGCAATTGGCACTTCTATTGATTTGAAGACTTTGGTGCTGTATATGATTGATGTTGAAATGCCATAAACTGTAATTTGTTTCTGAAGTTGATGGATTCATTCCCAGAAAAGAAAAAAGGTATGCTAGAAAATGTTGAGTTTGAAAGTAAAGATGTGCAAATTTCATGCATGCTGAAATGATACCTTAAAAACAAATAATACCTTTAAAAAATTTTCATGGTCAAAGGCTGAACACAAAGGTGTCCTCAGCTAGATTTTCTCTTACAGCTTTACCAAGGATCTTTCTATCTGATCTTAATAGGAGGCAAAAAAATAATGATGGAAGACTAGACACACCATGTTAATGAATCAACTGGAATAATCAGGAAATGATGAAAAGTCATCACTGGAATGTTAGCATATAATTTATTATAAGAATAAGACAAAACCATATGAAAATGTGACACAAGAAGCTGTGATCTCTGAAGACAGTACGTGTCTCTCGAGTGGCCTGATATTTCTTTTTTGATGTTTTAATGTTTATTGAAAATCCTAAGAAATAGTTAACTTAATTTTTGAAAGGAGACAAAGATGCTTGGTGCATAACTAGGGTTGTCAATTCTGGCACTGGAAACTTGTGGAGACATGGAGTTCCCACAATAATCTGGGAGTGTTCAAGTTTTTTGATTAAACTTGTTTTTTGTCAGTCTGCTTTATTTGTTTATAAATTTTCTATTTCACCCCTCTAGGGAAACTGCCAGGGGTGGTTTACAAAATAAACTACTAGTCTTTGGCTGCAGACCTGGATTTATTCATTTATAGATGTTGGTCACATTCTCTCCAAAAAATGTTTAAGGAAATTTACAAAGCAGTGACATCAAAGGGTTCCAGTGTACCTAACTCTGTGCTGAATTCTGGCCTTTGATTGAGAGGTTTCCTCTGACCAATCACATAACACTCTTATAGAGATTGCTTTCTGTTTCCCCAAGCTCAGACTTTCCTGAGATGATGTCATAACGGAACAAACTAAAAGCTTTGCTGAAGTTTTGATATATTATCCCAAATACATCCCTATTGCTCTGGGTGGGAAGAAAGTTGCTTTGCAATGTTCATTCTTAATAATGCCCAGGAAAATGGTAAGATCTATATCAGTCTAGGCTCCTCCAGGCTGGCCTTCCTGTGTCTAGAGCAGTGGTTCTCAACCTGGGGCCATATGGCCCCCCCCTAGGGGGCCACAGGATATTCCAAGGGGGCCACAGGTAAAAAATGCATAAATGGGGGGCCATGGCACTAGGAGGCCACAGAGGGAAGTGAGAAGTGAAGAAAACAGAGAAGTGTCCGAGAAAAGAAAACAGAAAAGACAGTGTGTGGGGTGCTGTTTCTTCATGCAAGTGTAACCCTGAGTCCACTAGGGGGAGCTAAAGAGCAGGGGTATTCCATATAAGGAAGAAAAAGCGCAATTTACAAACAAGACATTGGAATAGCTACCTTCAAGTACAACACATTTATTGGCATTTAAAATAGCTACCTTTATACCAGTGGGACAGGGGGGCCACAGGAAGGAAACAAGGTCAGAAGGGGAGCATGGTCAGAAAAAGGTTGAGAAACACTGGTCTAGAGTATCTAGCTGCATATACAGTACTCCTTGCACATTGCCACACAGTTGCATCTATCTGAAATGTCAGAACCTGTTTAACCTGAGTAACACCATGTTTAATCCTGTAGTGTTTAGTCTTCTTTCCCTCTAGGCACCACCACCTGCAAAGGGCTGATTCCATGGGAAAGGATACTGTCTTATCTGTCGTCTCGACCTTGGCCAGCTCTGAGAAGTTTGCTGTGTGAACTCGGGGGGGGGGGGAGGCTGGGCTCAGGGAGTGTGAGATGTAACAACTTTCGTTCTATGATTCATTCCTAACAACGCTTTGCTCAGCCAGGAAGACCTCTAATCCTGGAATATGTACATCTGGGCTTGAATGCTGTCTTCCACAATAAACCTTTTGAAAACAAAAGGCCTTGTCTTCTTGCAGAAGGGAGTGAGGCAGACTATCATTCTGGAATGCCATAGTCTGACATGAAAAACTGCAGCAGCAAAGCAATAAAGAATGGGGAAATTCAAAGCCATGGACTTCTCTCTGCTCTCAATTGGTCAATTAAAACACGCAGAAAATTATGCCAGTAGTATTCTGCAAGAAAGGAAATCATGTTATGCAGAATAATGACTAAGATGGGAAAGGGAATTCTGTTGCAAGCAGGGTCAATAGTCACCTCTAGGCCTTCTTCCCTTCCAGTTTTCTTTTTGCAGCTCATTCCACAGTCTTGTAATCCCTTCCTGATAAAATTAATAGTGGGAACTAGCTTCAATTTCTCTCTTATGACCTGTGTCCCTCCACCCACTCATACTATTAAGTGTAACCCAGTCTTTAATTGCGGGATGGTTTAACTAATTGATTTGTTTCCCAGGTGCTTCCTCATTTTTTACCCTCTGATGCTTCTTGCAAGAGCAACCAAACTTCCAACCCTGCCTGCTAGTCCACCTGCTGCCCCATAGTTGTTTTCTCAACTTCCCACAATGAGTCCTATTTGGCTGTTTAAGAGGATATTTAACTCAACCGTTCAGCAAATATATTTGGGCTCCGTTTCAGTGCTTACAAATTCCAAGCGGGAGCAATATCAAGCCTAACAAAATTGCCTTTGTCTGCCTCCCTCTGTCTGAAATGGTGGCATCTTTAACAGAACTATTCAAAAATGCCTCCTAGGACCCCAAAGGAAGCTCATCTTGGATGCAGCATCTGGTAGTGTTTTCACTAAGGTCCCCAACAGCCAATCTTACTGAGGCTAAAGGAAATCCCATTACATCTACAGTGGTGAGTTCAGTAAATGGAGAGAGAGAATTCTACCCTTAAAATATCCTCCATGAATTTAGCAGTTCTCTGCAGATATTGGTCATGGGACTTTACTCCCAGTCACTAAGGAATTTTGTGCCCTTGTCAACAATTTCCTTCTGCAGTTTGATTCCATAGCATTCTCTTTTTCTTTACACAGATGGTTGGGGTTTTCTGGTTTCCAAGGAGGGAATATTGCTGCCTGGCCTGAAAAAACTCAACATAGTCACACTTGCTGCTGTATGAAATGTGTTTGGGTGAATTGATTCATTTGTTTATTTAAAACATTTATATGCTACCTCATCAGAGCTCTGCTTTAGGCAGCTCACAACAGAAATGATTCCCAACTTTTCAGATGGTCTCCCATGTTGCAGTGTTGCTCTCTTACATCTTAGGGCCAAGCTACAAGTGATGAATGACACTTGAACGGCAAGTGTATTTCTCCCTGTCCACTTGCCGTTCAAGTGTCATTCATCACTTGTAGCTTGGCCCTTAGAGTCTAGGAACTGACAGCTGTTCCCAAGTTTTGCTTTCTCATTTTTATACTGTTTCTTTATTTGGCTCTTTGATTGCTGGGACAAAATAGAGAGCCAGAAAAACCTAACTATTGTATAGCCAATAGGAAAAGAAAAGCAGCAGCATAGTACAGCATGTATAGAAAATTACAAACCGGGTTTTTTTTCAGGGGGAACGCGGTGGAACGGAGTTCCGGCACCTCTTGAAAATACTCAGCAATAGTGCTTGAAAATAATATTATTTCAAAGAAACCCGTGTGTTTCTTCCTCATTTCCCTCTTGAGAGTTCCGCCACCTCTTTTCCCAGAAAAAAAACCCTGATTACAAATATTAACAAATCACAAAACTCTGAATAGATTCCCATTTTGGTTATTCATCAGATTAGTCAAAGAAGCTTTCAGGTGAAAAACACTCAAAAGCAGGGATGTATACTGAGAAAATTTCTTTCAGCTTTGAATCCAGAGTTTCTGAACAAATTATGTACTGTTACTGTTTTTTTCTGGTTAGGATATTGCTGGTTCATATCCAATTTGTTTCTTCTTCTTCTTCTTCTTCTTCTTCTTCTTCTTCTTCTTCTTCTTCTTCTTCTTCTTCTTCTTCTTTGTTATCATGAGTTTGGGCCTCCTGCACAGTAAGAACTGAAATGAAACACAGAAACCTTTCAGTTGGGAGGGTGCTGTTACAACTTGGGCCGTTTCCTCACGGTCTAAAAACAGTGTAAACGGATGGTGTCAAAAATTGCATGAGGAACCTGGCAGCCTTCCATGAGTATCGCACTATTTTTAGACCTTGAGGAAACGGCCCTGGTTTCCCAGATTTGGTTCGCCATTCTGGAAGCCGCTTTAACAAAACAAATTATGGGTATATTTCTGGCTCATTTGTTTCATTTTGCCCACCTCTACTCAAAAGTGTGGCATATCAGGCTAGGTAGCAGCTGTATCTCCATGGAAAATTACCGTCTAAACTATTTAAGAGCTATCATTATTTTTTGGACTAACCCCAATCATCATATTTGGTGTAGTGGTTAAGAGTGTGGGACTCTAATCTGGAGAGCCGGGTTTGATTCCCCACTCCTCCACTTGAAGCCAGCTGGGTGACCTTGGGTCAGACACAGCTTCTAGGAGCTCTCTCAGCCCCACCCGCCTCACAGGGTGTTTTGTTGTGGGGATAATAATGACATACTTTGTAAACTGCTCTGAGTGGGTGTTAAGTCATCCTGAACGGTGGTATATAAATCGAATGTTGTTGTGGTGGTGGTGGTGGTGGTGGTGATGATGATGATGATGATGATGTCCCAAGTTTAGCTTTCCCATTTTTATAGTTCCATGTCCTTTGGCTTGTTTCTTGTTGGGCCAGGTCTGCATGGATTATTAGGGGGAGGGAATGCACTCTGCGGCTGAACTGATTATTGCAATGTCTAGTGTGTCCATGTTCAGCCCACTCTTGGGTCCTGCCCTGCAGACAAAGGTGTTCAAGTGAGGAGATGTTCTCACTTGACAGAAGTGGAGTGCGTGGGTGGGTTGATGGGGGATACAATACGGGTGCTCTGACTCACATTTCTCCTTCTTGCAGCATGACTTCCCTTTTGCAATTCTAGCAAGAGGGAGAGGAGAAAACACTGATGGAAGCTTCCTCTACTACTTAAAAAGGAAGGTGAATGTGAATGAAGGATGTTCACTGAACATGGCTGCTGAAGGCAAAAAACAGCACAGGACTTGGGTTCACATAAGCAGCAGAGCCAGCTCTCGGCCTGCTATTGCTGGAATAAGGCCAAAGCACTCTATGTTTCCATGGGTCTTACCACTGGGTCAGGGGCCCTTCTGCTATTTTAAAGTACCTGGGATTAACTCTAATCTGAACGATGGGAGAGGCATTTGGGAAGGCATAATGTTCATTTAAGGACAGAGTATCTGCTTCTCTTTTCCAAGACAACAATATGGGACAAAAATAAAGCAGCAAAAGGAAATAAGAATTCCATTATCATTATAGACATTATACATAATTCTTTTGGGTTAGTAAATGCAAGTTTACTGGACCGGTGGTCCCATAGTTCCTTTTGGTAATGATGAAGCTGCATGTCTCCAGGTGGTTCAGCAATCTCATCAGCTTCTCAGCGGGCTGTCTTTGGGCGAGGGGCAGGGGGTGGTCAGAGGCCCAAATTCTAATTGACTGTAAAATGAAAATAAAAATTGCCTTTGACACGGGGAAAGCACAGACATTAGAATGACCCTGCCTTGCTGCAGTGAATAGCTTTCCCTCCTCTCAACAACGACGACAAAAATTGTTCATGTGGGCTTGGTGAAGAAGTAAAACAAACCCAAGCAGACGTGGCATGGTTGTGTTCTTCTGTAATTATGTATCTTTAAAAGAAACTCAATTTGTCAAGTGCCTCACTTGTTTCTTCACAGCACATCTTATTTTCAAAGGTTTCAAGACCTTGCTTATTTGATAAGTTCTTCTGTGCTCACAGCGCCTGCTGCTTCACAAATATTCACATCTGAGACAAGCGGCTGTTTCTGAAAGCGAGAAATTGATGGCATGAGCATGGTAGGATCACAATGAATGGCAAAAGAAAAGGAAGTGCGTAATTTTCATATAAAAACATCATTATTGAATCTGCTAACTTATTATGGGGCAATAGCTATGATGACCAAGCATTATGAGAGGGATTAGACAAATCTGTGGACTATATAAAACTAAAAGCCAGTGTTCCCAGCTCTGGGTTGGGGAATTCCTGGGGATTTGTGGGTGGAGTCTTGGAGAGGGTGGGGTTTGGGGGTGGGGAGTGCAGCAGGGTATAATGCCATAGTGTCCATCCTCCAAAACAGCTATTTTTCTCCAGGTGAACTGATCACCATTGTTTGACGATCAGATATAATTTTGGGAGATCTCCAGGCAAGGAGGGCAGATCACAGGGAAGGCTATTTGCCTGTGTGAGTATTCCAGGGCATTTGGTTGCCACTACAAGGAACAGAATGCTGGATTATATGGACCATCTTCCATCTTCTGGGCATGGAGTAAGGGTCATTGGGGGTGTGTGGGAGGTATTTGTGAATTTCTTGCATTGTGCAGGGGGTTGGACTAGATGACCCTAGAGGTCCCTTCCAACTCTATGATTCTATGACCTTTGCACTGATCCAATAGGATTGCTCCTAGGATTACCATAACATTTCTTTCCTGTTTTCCCCCCAAAATGTGAGCTGTTGTTCCTCAGCCTCATAGAAAACAAACAAATCTTGCAAATGTTAGCCTGGTAGGGAATTTCTGGACTTCATGCTGTACGGAAAATATAGATACGGATCTATCAGAAAGAGTTTCAACTAACTTTTAAATCAAATAAAAGCCCTCTTGGCATTCTTATACTAGCAGCAGATTTTTCCAGCCCAATGGAAACAGATTGCTAAACAGGCTTTTATAAAGGCATCAAGAGTAGACAATTAAATTGCAAAGCATACTGGATCCTGTTGCCCCCACAGATGAAATCCTGGTGCCTCAAGTCTGACAGAAGTAATTTGTAACATAAATGAGAGCTGCCTGAGAGTCAAGATGAAATGTGTTTAATGTCCTTTTGCCAGATCGTTACTGGATCCACACTGCCGTGATTCCAGATTGCAAGTTTAATTGTGCAAGCACCTCATGAACTTATCTTGTGCGTAGCTCTCCTGGCCTCATTTGAAGGGTCAGGGCATTAAAACTGCAATTTGCAGATTCACAGCTTCTAAGCACAAGCTGCCTTTTCTGTTGGCGATATCTTTACAGCTGGCATGAGCACCTGGCTGACCCTTTGCTCTGGACCACCCGACCCTGACACCTGCTGATCAAAAGGCGATGAGATGGCAAGTAGCCCATTGAACTGTAGTATTGGGCCATCATATATTGCCTTACAAACAGGGCGATGTGTAACAACCTTGCAGAGCCATCTTCTGAAATTGATAACAGGGATGTGGAAGCATCATGTTTGAACGGAGAGAAAAATAGAAAGAATAAATGATTTCTCCAAGTAAGGCAAGTGTCAAAATTATGTTGTTTGCAATAAGAGAAAGGACTGGGCCATAGCAGAAAGGATTAGGGCAAGAACAGGAGGGAAAGACAAGCTGCAGGAATTGGGTTATTGAGAGCCAAAGTGGTGTAGTGGTTAGTGTTGGGCTTGGACTGAGGAAATCAGTGGCAGCTCTTGGACTAGGGCACAGAGAGTATCTGAGCCTCTACTGATTACTCACACTACAGGAACCTTGTCCAGGCACTTTCTGTCTTCTGCCCAAAATACACAAGCCTGGTAATCCAGGAGGACTTCCTACTGTCTTTGGCACAGGCACCATGACTGAAGGCGTGTTTTCTTCTGACCCTATGCCATTAGTGTCCCCAGTTATGTATGCAACACCACAGGTTTTCTAAGAAAAATACCGTCTATTGGCAATCTTCCAGACAACACCATTTTGGAAACAATTGATTCTGTATGGAGATGCTTTTTGAATGCGGCTTATGAAGAAGCTTTGCGAAACAGGATGTTTTAGTTGCTAGCGCACCTGTTGCCAACTCTCCCGGATCACTGCTTCCCGTCAGATGAAACTTTTGTTCTCTACTACGGTTGTCTGCCTGCAAAAGAAAGCATGAGAAAGAATTACAACAGGAAATGGACTTTATTGAAATGAACTGTGAAACTTACCTGGTTTGGGGGCATTGGTTGATTGAATATTTGCTACTTGGGGTATTAATTGATTGGATGTGAAGAGTTTATAGTTATTAGACATAGCATAAGATTGCACTTTTTGCACCTTGCACTTTAAAAAATATAAAAATCAAGTTAAAAATTATAAAATTATATTACTGTTAACCTTAGCATTTGTTAGGTCTCATAGGACTGTGGTCCACGGTTGTTTACTGCTATCATCCCAAACACACCAAACAATCCATTGTCCACAACTAAGCTCTACACTACAGCTGCAGTGGCCAAATTCTGCTCTTTAGCTATCAGAAAACGTAAACTTCTCTTAGTGGAAAAAACATCATAATTTTTTTTCTATTTTCATTATTGTTATTCCATTTTCACTCTTACCCCTTTATGCCTGTGGTTTTCCTGTATTGATAATATTGATTTATTGCTTGTAATCGTATTGTTTTATATCTCTGGCTTTTGCTGTAATAAATTGGATTTGGATTTGGACTACAGCTGCATCTGTTCCAATGCCTTTGACAGAGACTCTCACCTACAACAGAGATTTCTGGACTTGCAATCCCAACTGGATATAGCAAGACAACAAATCAACAAAGTGAGAATAATACCAAGACATGACCTGCTACAAGATAAGCCCAAATGGAACAACAAGAGAACACCATTGGTGGTCACATATAGCTCCCTGCTTAAATCAGTTCAATGCATCATTAATGACCTGCAACCTATGCTGGACAATAATACTACTCTCTCAGAGGCTTGGGGAGGCAAACCTTTTCTTGCCCACAGACAGCCTCCCAACTAGGGGTGTGCAACAAAAAAGATTTGGGTTTCCCGCTTCAGATTTTCCAAAAATGGGGAAAAGAGTCAGAAATAAGCTATTTCCCAAGCAGCAAGCCACTTTGGAAATCACTTATTAACACACTTTGGTATGCTTCGTAAAGATTCGGCGTACATCAACAAAGTTCCCACCCCAACGCTTATTTCACCCGATGGGAGGGGGACAAGGGGTTTTCCTCCTCCTCCTCCTATCTGGTGAGGGGAAGGGGGAGATTCCCTCTTCCCCTCCCATAGAGTGAAATAAGCACTCGGGCGGTAAGTTTCCCTTGCCAATTGCTTCAGCTGATGGGTGGGGGAGCCTTCTCCTCCACCGGTCAGCTCAAGCAAGCCATGCAGTGGTTGAAAGTGTCCCTTTGGTGGCACTTTAAATTCAACCCTCGTGGCTGGCTTCAGCTGACTGGTGGGGGAGCCTCCTCTTCCATGGTCAGCTGAAGCCAGCCACGGGGTTTGGAAGCAGTCCTTTCAGGGTGCTTTAAATTCAACCCCCCCCCAGGCTGGCTTCAGCTGACCTGCGAGGGAGCCTCCTCCTCTGTTGGTCAGCTGAAGCAAGCAGTGGTGGGTTTGAAAGTATCTCTTTCCAACCCGAAGCTTTCCAAAGTGATCCAAATCACTTTGGAAAGATTTGATTTGGTATTTCTGAATTGGGCCAGCAATGCTGGGTCCAGTTCAGGAATCCCAAATCTTTCCAATTCAGGATGATTTGGGTTTTTTCCCCAAATCAGAATCCCAAATCACACATTCCTACTCCCAACCTTAAATGACTCCTCACTCCAAGCTATTCACACCCCAACATGAACACAGACTCTCGGGCCTGAAATAAAACAAGATGCCAACTCTGTCCCCATATTCACTCTAACAAGACAATCACTGGACCTAACGACACCAGCTGTACCATCTCAGACTCATTCACTTGTTCATCTTCCAAAATTATATATACCTTGAAGTTTCAGCAATGCTCTTCAGCTCTCTAAACTGGACAAACAGGTCAGTCCCTTCGCAGAAGAATGAATAAATAAATAATAAATCTGATGTCAAACCCCACAACATTTAAAAACCAGTGGGAGAACATTTCAATCTGCCATGACATTCCATCTCTGACCTTAGAGTGGCAGTTCTCAAAAAGAAAAATTTCAAAGGAAAATCACAATGCAAGATTGATGTTGAGGTTATTTGCAAATTTGGAGCAATGGATCCCTGAGGGTTGAATTGGGACATAGGATTTTTCTCACATTGCAGATGCTAATTTTATGTACTTCGCACTTCCGTACTATCAACCTACTATCAACCTAATTACAACATGTATTATAGCTAGCTTCTTGACAATCTAAGTTGCAATACTCCTCCCACCCTCTACTGAATTTTAAAGACTCCTGCCTTTTTCCGCTCCATGTGTCTGACAAAGGGCTCTTTGACTTTCGAAATCTCACACCCTGGAAATCTAGTTGGTCTCTAAGGCGCTACTGGACCCTAAATTTGTTCTACCACTGTGTACCACTGAAGCTGGAGGGGAAGGGGGTGCCCTTATCAATTCGTGGCAGGAGGTGGCAATAAGATTGCCATCCAAATTCCTGGTAGTTTAGGGGTAGTGTCTGGGGAAAGTGAAGTATGAGGAGGAGATGAAGTTCAGTGGGGATATAATGCCGTAGAGTCCAGCCTCCAATTCTGCCATTTCTTCCTGAGAAACTGAACTCTGTAGTCCACAGATTGTCCGTTTGCGAACAAGCAATTCATGAGACTCCATTCTAAACGAACAAGTGGTGTTGCAAGCCTCGTTGCAAGCCTCGTTGTCAAGCCAGACAATCTGGGGCCTTTCAATCAATTCCTCTGGCAACGGCAGGGACTGAACTCTGTCTGAACTCCTTCTGGCTTTCCTTCCGGCTTTAACCCTTCAAAGTACTTCCAGCAGAGAGTCTCGTTTTTGCCACTGTGAAGAGAAAATGACAACAAAAGGAAGGACCCATGGATCATGCCTTTCCCGGGGTGCAATCTCTCTGAAACTTGGGGGGTCTTCGGAGGACAGTGAGGACTATGTCCCCTGCAAATTTGGTGGGTATTGGAGATTGGGAAGATCAGTTTGTAACCCTTCAAAGTAGCTACCTTCCAACAGGCAGTTCCACTTTTGCCACTGTGAACAGAAAATGACAGCAAAGGGAGGGGGGACACATGGATCATGCCTTTCCTGGGCTGCAATCTCTCTGAAACTTGTGGGGGGGTGTCTTTGGAGGACAGTGAAGACTATGTCCCCTGCAAATTTGGTGGATATTGGACATTGGGAAGGTCAGTTTGTGGGGTGTTTAAAGGGCCTTGCTCCTTCCACATGGCAGGAAAGGGCCCTTTAAACTATCAGCTGGCAGCCGGCAGGAGGAATTCCCCCTGCCACCTGCCAGCTGATAGTTTAAAGGGATCTTTAAGGGGCCACAAATAACGAACATGTTTGTGAACAGGGTCATGCTTGTTACTGTTTGTTGTTTGTTGTTTGTGGATAGCAATGAACTTGTTGTTCATTGCTTGTTCGTTTTTCACACAGCTTGTTCACAGCTTGTTCGTTTTTTCCCCCGTTTGTACTCATGTCTACTCCTGGCACCTCAATCTTTTCCATAAAAAAAGTTTGTGAATGTAAATTCCTGTTTTCATTGTAATTGGCATGATGTTGTCCTGCAGCTATTCCAAAAGTACGATCATTTAACAAAATGAACAAACAGCCATTTAAATTGGCACTTCCCCTTGAACCAAGGGCTACAGAATAGAGAGCTCATGTTCAGCTGTGGCACAACAGCCAAAAACCCAGAAAAACATGAGATTGATGGCTCTCAAGACACCCCAGACAGACCTTTTTGATTTTTATTTACTGCAGTTTTGATCTACACTGAACCACTCCCATGGAAACAGCCCAAGATTCTAAGATTCTACAATTTTTTATTTTTCTCATTTATACACTAGCATAGGAATAATTTCCGAGCATTTTTTTTTCTTGGTACAATCAGACATGTCTTGTGGGAATCAATAAACAGTTGATGAAAGCCCCTGTTATTTAATGCATTCAGTAACTCTAATCGGTTCATTAGAAATTTAATCACTTTCATGTCACCAGCTGTTGTGATGGAGAAAAGAGCTGTGGCTAATTATTAGCTATTTTAGAAAAGCTAATATTGAATTTCTAATATGCCCCGCGTGGCCTTGACTCCATGCAGTTTGTTCAGCCACAAGCATGTGTTCTGGCTTTGGGAAGGGCCAGGAATTCCAAGTGCAAAAGCTTTGGGATGGAGCTCAGAAATTGCAGCCAAAGCCTTTGCATTTTGCAAGAGATACACATGGACATATTACTGGCATCTGGTTGGCTTCCCTAACAAAATGTCCCAATAGTCAACTAAAGAGTTACTAGATAATAGGAAGCCAATAGTAACTTCTTATTCCATCTGGTGTGCATTGCCAAGATGTCCCTGTTGCTCCTGCCAAGAAATATGGTCTGGCAAGATGAGATGGGTGCTGTTTATACAAAAACGAATCAAAGAGGATATAATATATAAAACATTAGAAAATAATAGAAGGAGTCATATTGGGTGAGATCCCTGTGTCTGCCTGGCATTCGCTAGCACCAAATGTTCAGAGGACATGTACAAGTAATCAAGTGATTTTTCTCACATATTATTCAGAGACATCTTCTAAATATCTGAGAGGGTTGTAGTGCAGGGCAGAACAGTCAATTGTCCTGAAGCAAGATGAACTGGCAAGCAACAGGTCTAGCCATAGAGAAATCCATACTACCAGCAACTGAAATATTACATGCTATCAAAATCAAGCATCATGGCTGAAAATAGTCTGTGATTCTAGCATGACTCTGGAGTTTGTAGGGAATGATAACTTTCTTAAAGAATCAAAACATGGTTATTTCTCTATTTCAGCTCTGACCTGGCAAATTGATGGAAATGTTCTGGGAGATATGGGTGGGGTCAAAGCTGTCACTTTATCAGCTATACAACTGGAACCTGGTTCTCATAGTGAAGGCTCCCATCTATACCTAGAGATGACTTTTGGAAGATGATTTTTTAATAAATATACTTAGCCACAGTATCTTTTTAAAATGGCACATTCCAGGATCTATCTAGTGCAGATCATGTGCCCTGCCATTGATCCGTATTTATTAATTAAAATATTTATTCCTCACTTTCCCCTTGCACTCAAAGTGGCTTAAAATTCCAAATTAAAACCCATTAACACCTCACCTCAAGAAAATGCCTGCAGCTTAGATTTCTTTAAAAGCCCTAGCAAACAAAAGCACATCCTAAGGACTTCTATGATCATTTCTCTCTCGTCTCCTCAAGGAACTTGTTCCACAAGGTGGGAGCCACAAGTAAGATAGACAGGATTGTAGTAGATGGCCTTCACTATGTGAATAAGCTTGTTCTATACTACTGCAAAGACCCAAAGCAGGAATCTATGGTAATATGGATAAAATGACTTGATTCATGTAGTAAGCTACAACTAATGAGTATATTTAACATTTTGCTCACATAGTGTAAATTAAAGCAGCCTCCACATGGCAGTAAATTGGCTGTAGTGCTCTCTCTACACAAGTAATAAAGTTTCTTCATGTCACATGGTATTTTGTAACTGGTTTCTTTGCCTATTTCTTTAGAATTACATAGTGAAGAGAACACCCAATTGTGTTTTCCTTGATTGTGTTTGATTATACCTTGTGCTTTCTCTCATACTTGTTCTCTATAATCTAGAGCCAAACTACATGAGACGCCTGACACGTGTTCTTCACATGTTGGGTCCATTAAGGTTCCCTGGGTAGTGTACTCTTACAACTTGATGCGATTCTCCACCAGGGAAGAGCAATGGATGTCCTCTGTCCCTTGCAAAAGACTCTGTTTGGGTTTTACCTCCAGGAGCTCGAGGGCAGGGGTGGGGTGAATGTAACAGGAGGCAGGAAATCCAGGGTGGCTTTTTGCAAGAGAGAGAGGAAGAGAGAGAATCCATACTCTTCTCCTTAGCAGAGAATCACATCCCAGATTCTCTTTCTCTCTTGCAACCCCCCCCCCCCCGTTAATCTTGCAGGATAATGGTGAAATCACATCAGTTTGAATTCTGTTGGGATCAATGTGCACTTAGCTATTGGAGGGGATTTTTTTACTGTATTGAAATGTACTTGATACTGATTGTACCAGGGGTGGCCAAACTGTAGCTCAGGAGCCACAAGCGGCTCTTCTAGACATATTGTGTAGCTCCTGGAGGTCTCTGAGTATCGCCATGACCATACATTTTAGTTTAGTTTAGTTTATTTCCCTCCCTCCCTTTCCTCCTTTCTTTCCATGTCTTTCCCTTCCTTTTCCTTTTTTCCTTCCTTTCTTCTTTCTTTCCATGTCTTTCATATTTTCAATAAAAATGTTGGGGTTGCCAGGTCTGACTCAGAAAATATCTGGGGACTTTGAGGGTAAAGCCTAGCAATGATGTGATGTCACTTTTGTGATGTCACTTCCAAGTCAAAGGTCAGGTGATGGCTCTCCCCAAGCTCCACCGCTTCTGATGATGTCACTTCCAGCATAATGCACAACCCCCCCTTCCTGTGATGTCATTTTCAGGACACCCCCCCAAACCCACCTCCTCATCTGAAGTCACTTCAATGCATCATGTCTTGTGGCTCTCAAACATCTTACGTTTATTCTATGTGGCTCTTACATTAAGCAAGTTTGGCCACCCCTGGATTGTACTAATCTCATAGTATGTAATCCGCCTTGAGTCTCAGTGAGAAAGGCAGACTATAAATGACATAAATAAATGTAGAGGGAAATCAAGATTGTTAGTTCTATAGGGTCAGTAAAGTCAGCCAGGAGAGAGCTTTTAAAATGTAAAAATAAACCAGAGTTACGACATATCGTTGCTTACAAAATAGTAATGTCTTTTAATGTTCTGCTGTAGAGTTTCTTTCCAATGTGTTTGACTTGTTAATTTTTTGCACTATTCTGGCTGGTAAATGAAGCAAAACCACTTGCGAAATGTGCAAGAATCATTGGTATATTTTACTGTACCTTCAAGAATGAGGATAAGAGGTAATATGGTACTGCCTAATAATGAGCTGCTAAATTTGCAGCAATAGCTACAGTATTGGTATCGCTGTAGAGCCAGGCAGTGGTTTATAGATACATTTTCCAGGTTTGTATATTATAAAGCTGTTATGATTTCCCTCTTTGCCTTGCTGCAAATGTCAGTGTGGCTATCATAACATTTCATACAGCAGCATTAAAAGGTAAAGCATGGGACGATCAGGCACACAGCCATACAAAGCATATGTTAGGATTCTGTATGATTGCTCTCTTTTCTTAACCTTCTTTTGGAACCTGTTTGCTTGGAGATATCAGAGATAAAGATCATCAAAGCTCGAAGGCCATCTATCTGCACAAAGGTTCATTAATTTTGATCAGCATAGATGGCAAGAAAGTGACCCATTTGTTCAAGTAAATTAAGCATCAACATTTATGCTTTGATGGGAAAAATTTCACTGCAGCTGTGTATTATAATATAGGTGATGGCGGTGGGTCTCCTCTCCTTCCACTCTGCATTCCAGGGGTAAACCAGGCTGGCAGATTGCTGGGGAAAAGAGAGGTACCCATTCAAGGTGCGCTTACCAGCAGGGGGGCTGTTCATTTGACAAGCTGAGCCATTTTCTTTCAAGGACCCACAATTAACATGACAATCCCCAACACACCATCTTGGAAGCAAATCAATCAGCAGTGGCTCTAGAAGAACAATTCCCCACAGCCCTCTGAGTTCACTGATAGCAAGGTCAAGCACCAAAGATCAAAAGCCCCATTGACTGAAGCCCCAGTCCTTTGCCTTGTGTATATGAGTGACAGAATCTGTTTACCTGGAGTTGTTTCCTAATCCCCAAAGCTAGCATTGTTTACACCTGCTTCAAATACTGCTAAATCAAAGTAAAGCTGAAATTAAAGCTAGCTTGAACAATTATTGTTTTACTTTTTCTTTTCATATAAGAATAGGTGGATTCAAGGGAGTGAAGAGTGTTTGGGGGTAGGGAGGGGACAGAGCTGTATTAAATGTAGAGCCTGTTGGCACTTGAGATCCATCACTCTTAGTAAGTAGGGACCGGCAAAATTTAAGCAGTTTTAAATCCCATTATTTCCATGGGAGAGAGGGAAGCACATGCTTGTCTTTTCCACTGGAAAAAAAAATCAATGGGTCTTAAAAGTGTTGGATCACACTCAGTCTTAAAAGTGTTGGATCACACAAAAGCCTGGATCACACTCAATGTTTTTCTTTAATCATGACCCCTTTATGACCTATAGATACAGCTAGTCCACATATCCTAACATCCTCCATATGGAACAGCCCCAGGTATGCAGCTTCATGGAAGAAGTAATGTATGAGTTGGTGTAACCCTGTTGACAGGCACTGCTTCCCGGTGGTGATTCGTGTGAGTGCAGCAGTACATTTTTCAGTCTCCCTGTCGCAAGGCTCGCCCCTGGAAAGCAATGCTTGTCAGTGTGACTGTGCCGGCTTATACATTCCTTTGTCCACATGGCTGCTTCATGTGGAAGATTTATTTTAGAGCATATGAACACGTTGATAGTTTCAGTCAGGGCTACTTCTGATGTTAGATTTCTTGTTTTCATTTTGGGAATATATGTGTAAGAAGTCGCAAAAAGTGACGTAAGTTTATACTTTTCTTTGTAATATCAGAAAAGCTAGATGCATAGATAAAACCTCCCTCAGTTCACAGGGCCAGAAAGATTCACAATTCACATTCAAATCTAATATTTATGACATTATGAACATCAAACAGTTTTGCAGGATCCGACCAAAAGCTACATTCCCGATTCTCTTAGCACTGTCCTATAACAAATTGCTGTAGAGGAGAGATTTTTAAAAATAATAATAATAAGTGTATGGACCTTCCCAAGGATACCTTTGTGGCATCCTGTCTCTTCTTTCAATTTCTTCCTGAAGCGCGCGCACACACACATGCACACATGGGTGCATGTGCATACACACAACCCACCATCTTTCTCATTATATCTTTGGTTTAACCTTCTAGATCCACACACTCAACACACAGCCCATGCACATGCAACTGTATTTGCTAATGAAACATCCCTCACCTTTCTCACACTCCTCTCTTCTTTCTGTTGTATGTTACCCTTTCCATTCTTTCCTATGCCCCCCTCTTGTTTCTCCCCATAATTAATTTTTTTTTATTGTAAGCTGGTTGGGGGGACAATGCAGCCAAATTAACTACCCATTTTGTGGTGCCCACAAACATAAAAAGACAACTTTAAAAGGATTTAGCTTTTCAAAAGTTGAATGCTTAACAATGGACAGCCATTTTGGAAACCTTTGTTCATGATGGCAAATGCTGCTATATATTTTCCAGGTTTGCTTTAACCCCAAGCTCTGAGCAGTGGCAGTTTGTTTGGATGAATTACTTTCTAATTTCTGCCTTTCCTGCTTTTTAGACATGCCTTTAAATTACAGTTTAAGAGCCTGTGCTGGAGGTGCCATCTTGAGTAATTTATGAAGACTCGCAGTATTTTCTGAAGGCATGACTTAGCGGTCAAGCTGCAGTTCAGGATACGTGACCCCTAGCTAAATCCTTTACGTACAGATAGAATTTGCTCATCTTCCCAGAACGACAGACAATAGGGTAAAGAAAAGCCATTCAGAGTGTTAGAAGAATAAAATATGGAAGGCTTCAACCACTGCTCAGTATTATAGGATCTTGATGTGAGGGACTAAAAAAGTGGCAGATGTTGCTCTTCTTCAGTTTAAGGCTCAGAATAACTAGCTCCCAAGCTTTCTCAAGTCTATGCAGGTATGAGAGAGAGCTCCTGTTTATTAATTGCATGATAGTAATGAAACCTTAGCTACTGTGATCTTTGGCATCAGTAAGTCTCTTTCAGTTTCTTAAAAAAAAAAAAAAGCCCTGTCTTTATTTGTTAGTAATTCCAGCTGGTATGTGCTGCTAATCCCTGAAACCTCTGGAATGTGCCCTTGTAAAACAGGTAAAACCATGGTAAAATATTTGTGTAAATCAGAGGCGTCGGCATTTCCCAGTGTTTTTCATGCTCTTTATGAATCCTCCAGAACTTCTAAATAATACCATTTTCTTCATCCCTAATGATATTCTATTTAAAAAACCCTCTTATCACTACTGTACATTTTTTGTCAGCCATTTAAGTCAGAATATCTCATTTTATTTCTGCAGCTATCTGAAGGTTTAGTAAGGCACATGAATGCAACATGTACAGAACACAGACAGTGGTCCACAGCTGATCCCACACACATTGGATAATGCACTTTCAATGCACATTATCAGTCGTTTAAGGTGGATTTTTTGTTCCGCACACACAAAAATCTGTTCCAAATGGTCTATAAAGAGGATTGGAAGTGCATTATCCAACGTGTGCGGAATCACTCTACGTGTAGCAAAATTTGCATTTAGTAAGGAAAACAGCCATAGACAAAACATTTGTGTTGATTTATGTGAGCAAAAGGATCACCAAGTAATAAAAAGGCTTTAGGTTGCATTGTATATATTTTAAAAGTCAGGATATAATTTTAAAGTAATTTGTTTAATTGAATATTTGGATTTAAGAGAAGGAACATTTTCAGCAAAGGAATAAATAAGTTTTGTGTCACTTAAAGCCATAATTAATCATATCAGGCAGAAGGATTAATACAGAAGATGTAATAACACTAATTAGGGGCCATTACAGAGGCATACTCCAGGAATCCCCTCTCCCCATTTTGGGCTGTGAGCTCATTAAAAACTCTCTGTCTCTTGAAATACCTTGACATGAAAGGTGATGATGAATCTGGCTATAAAGACTGAAAATAATTCAAAGGCTGCTGTCAGAAAAATTGGACAGTGACACATTCTCAACTTGTTAGAATGTACTTATCTCTATTTATTGTATTCAATTAGCACATAATGGACACAGATTGGAAACAGAAGCATTCAGCTGAGTAGGCATTCATTTGGCAGTATTTTTTTTTATTAAAACAAGGTTTTAAAAATATGCACCAGGAACAGGTGAAAATTATTGAGCTGACACATTATTTTGGACTCTAAGGGTGAAGACAGATGTGTCTGTGAAAAGGAGTGTGGGGGGCTGTTGGCTGTTATGCTTCATCCCCCCTCCCCCAGTTTCTGCAAAGAAATATTTATAGCCATAGATCAAACAATATGAACCTAACCGTTCACTCTGGTAATCTTTGGAGGCACTGCTTCAGGTCCGCCCCCCCCCCCCCGCCGTCTCAGGTTAGACATGGCAACAAGAGAAAGGGCCTTCTCTTGGGCCTTCTCTTGGCACCAAAACTCTGCAACTCCATCTCCAGGAAGATTTGTCTGTCCCCATCTATTGCATATGAAGACTTTTTTGTTTTGTCCAGCATACTCCCAGTAACTGTTATTGGCCTTCCTCCCTGTTCTTTATGTTGTGCGTGTGTGTGTGTGAGTTTATTGATTTTTTTAAATACTATTTTAAATGTTGTTTTGAATTCAAATTGTTTTAAAATGTTTTGAATTGTTTAATAGTTTTAATGTTTGCTGCCTTGGGGACCCTATTTTGGGGAGAAAGTGGCAAATGTTTTAAATGAATAAAAAATAAAATCCTGATTGCCTCTTTCTATTTCTTTGTTCATCAGATGGACTGTCCACTTTTTAAAATACTTTTTGTGTTTGGCAGGTTGATCTATACAAATATTTGTTCAGGACTTTTTAACAACTTTAATATTTAATTTAAGAACCAGTGAGGTGTAGTGGCTAGAGTGACAGACTAGGATCTGAGCAACTGAGGTTTGATTCCCTGCTCTGCCATGGAAGCTTGCTGGGTGACCTTGGGCTAGTCACATACTCTCGACCGAATCTACTTTCCAGGGTTTGTTGTGAGAAAAAATGGAGGAGAGGAGAATGATGTAAGATACTTTGGTCCCCACTAGGGAGAAAGATCCAGAGGAGTTAGCCGGGTTAGTCTGATGAAGAGAGCTGTGGCTCTTGAAAGCTTCTTCAACAATAAAGTTGGTTGGTCTTAAAGGTGCTACTGGACTCTACTATTTCACTGGGGAGAAAAGCAATGCTTCCACGCCGGGTTTGGCGGGCCAGCCGTAAGGCCAACAGAGCCCTTGAGAGAGCCCTAGCGCAGAGCCTGGGGACTTACTTGCCACACCTCTTGATTCAGGCTGAGCGGGCTGAGCTTTACAGGGGTGATGGGGCCCACCTCTCGGGGGTGGGCAACAACATATTCTTGAATGATCTATGGCAAGGCCTCAGGTTGGCCATAAGCCATCTGTGGGGCACAAGGGTCTAAGCAGAGGCTTGGCCCTTGGCGTTGGCAGGTTAGGATGGCAAAATGAGCAGGCCAGTGACCCCCTCGGCACATCCTCATTGGTGAGGAATTGGGGTCTGTCTGGAGCAGCTGGTGGGCTGTACAGTAGCCAGTGACGAGGGCAGACTGCCACATGGCTCCCCTGTATAAGTAAGGCCCTCCTGCTGTACGGCGAGGTGCTGCAGACTTGGAGGGGGAATCATTTGCCTGGCCACCGGGTACAGCCATTAATCGGATGGCTCACCCCTGGGGCAGTGGGGGCTCGCCTAGACAGGTCAAGGCGGAGGTCCGAGGTGACCCCAGCACTTGACCTGTACCGCTAGTTAGCTAGATCCTTTGCCGTAATGACAAGTTATGTTGTAATCAATAAAGTGGCCCAATTTTAATCCCAAGCTTTGTGTCTGCCTTTCATTTCAACTGGGGGGGCAAAGGCCATTTTTACAAGTCTTAACTGTCGCACAAAATTGTGCAAAACTCATGGAACGACAGCATCCTCATGGCATGATTTCCTGACATGAATCCATTTTGTGGTGCAATGATGTCAGAAATCACGCCTCGAAATGGAGTCATGATGGGAAATTGCGCCATGAAGACGCTGTCGTTCCATGAGTTTTGTGTGATTTTGCATGACAGTTAAGACGTGTGAAAATGGCCTTTCTTTCCAGGCTGATTTTAAATGAAGTATAATTTTTTTAAAAATTTAAAAAAACTGTTTTTAAACATTTTAAATATCTGTTCATGAAAGGTAGGAAGTTGGCTTTCTGATGGAAAGACTATTGAGCCAATCAGCACTGTGCACTGCCTGGTTTGAAAAGAGGGGGTGGGTAAGCTTTGATATTGGCAAGAACCAGCCAAAGCAGAACCAGATTCCCCACAGAGTCTGATCTGGGGAAGAAGAGTATATGTGTATCTAAACAATGATGCTGCTGCAGTGTGCTCGCTGCTGAAGTTATGTCTGTCAGAGATTTCACTGCTAGTGGTGGTTTAGGATTCTCAGCAAAGACCAGGGGCCTGCAAGGTAAAATTGGAGAACAGCAGTGTATTAGAAGAATATTGTTCTGGTTACTTTTTGTATCTTAAAATGATCAGAAACAGTTAATGCAATTTGTCTTAAAATAGCATATAATCAACACCCAATTCCTTGGCTAGCACTGTATCTTAAACACAAATGCAATTATTAAGAAAAACATTCAATAACGAGGAAGAAGTGTTGCCAGATGACATGGATTAGGGGCATTTTTTTAAAAAAAGAGTAAACTTAGTTATCCATGCTAAATGCTGATTCGCACACCGTTTTTGATATGGTAATTAAATTCATAATAAGTTTATTTTCCATCATCAATTTTACACGGGAATGTTTCTCATGGTGAAGGTACCCCAAATATTGAAAGCTGGTATTTTACTGCATTAAAGAATGTTTGTATTCCCAAGCCTTTCTCTAGAGATAGTAAATAACATTTGTCTCTCCATGGGAGTGCATTCACAGGAGATATTCTCTCTGTGAAACTGATATGGATATACCATATTGTGAATGACTTCACCATATTACAGAACAAATCAACCTTGAAGGTCCATGCAATGAGTGTTCTGCAGAAACTGGGGGCCCTTGTTGATGTTTCAATGATATGAAATCCTTGAAAAATGGATTACAAAGTTTGGAAATGGGCAAATGAAAGTTGGATGTTCTAGAATGAAGCAGAGAAATTAATGTCGGTTTTTGGAACATTCATGGCTGGAATAATTGCCTTTTATACCTATCTTCGATAGCTGGAGTTTTGCCATAATTCATAAGGGGCTTGTGTGACCCATTGGGGATGTTGAAGTGGGCTTCAGCTTATCGGGATCCCGTCAGGTCTAAAATCTATCTAATAGGGGAACTTGAGCAAAGAGTCTTGATGCTGTCTAGAGGGTTAGGCCATGGGCATGGCAATGGTACAAACTGCCTTAGGCCTAGGAATTTATCAGAGCATTGAGACACAAGACCCAGCTGTAGCTATGAAGCTGCAAACGGGCCCCTTCCCACTGTTTCATTAGAAAAATTCATGGAGGATATGTCCATCTGTGGCTACTAGCTATGATAACTAAAAGGCAGTTCTATATTGAGAGGGAATAAGGGTGGAACTACATGAGACAAATGGCACGTGAATGGCACATGAATGCACTTACCCAAGTTTCCCCATTGCTCTCCTGCCCACTCGCACAGTGTGGCCACACTGCATGCATCCCTGTGTTCATTCTGGCTTGGCCTGGCATGGGTTTCTTCAGCATTCCTCCGTGACGTGGGATGCTATCCCATCATGCATCTCCACTTTGCCAAGCATCCCTTTCCCCTCTTATTCCCCACTTCTCCTCATCGGGAAGCAGAAGTGGACAAAAGCGGCCACTTTACAGTGTCGAATCAATGATGCTTCCCACCGACATTTGCCACTGTGATTACACATATAGCCCATAAGTGCATGGACTAGGGCTACAGGACATGTGCTCACCTCGGGGAAGATGGACACAGGCAGGTCGGAACAGGACATGATTATATTCACTCATATAGACATGTGTAATTCGTCTCTTGTGGTTTGGCCCCAAGCCTCTGAATCCTATTGGTCGTTTTTATCTCATTCCTCTCTGGTCGCTGACTGTAATAAAGAAAGAAAGAAAGAATTTTGTATACTAAACACAGTTACAGAAATAATTATTAGTCATTATGTAGTCATCATGATTGCTATTGAATAGCTAATCTGTAACCTTACTTGGAATCTTACTTACTTGGAATTGAATCCAAATAAAATGAACAGAGCATTGGTGGGATGTGATGTCAGTAGAAAGCTTAGGCGTCTTGTGTCCTACTTGTTGGCTATCCAGGGCAACTGTTTGGCCACTGTATGAAATAGAATGGTGGACTAGATGCCTCGCTGGTGTGATCCAGCAGGGCCCTCTTATCTTTCCACTTTGCATTACCTATAGGAGGGTGTAACCGCCTATGGTGGGTGACCTAAATAAGTAATCTGAATGCTGAAGCAGGTTTTGGGGTGTTAGAGGATTGCATTCTCATCCTGTAATGTTGCGAGTTCTCCTTTCTTCTCTTGAAGAAAAGTAAGCCAAAGATAAGGTTGCCAACTCTTGTGTTGGGAAATTCCTAAAGATTGGAGTTAGAACCTTGGGAGGGATCTCAGAACGGCATAATGTCATAGAGTTCACCCTCCAAGCAGCCATTTTATCCAGGGGAACTGACATCTGTAGTCTGGAGATCAATTGTAATTCCAGGAGATTTCCAGGCCACACCTGGAGGCTGGCAACCCTAGCCTAAGATGCTAGACTTGGAGTATGACAGGGTGGGGCATTAGGCCATAAGTCTGGATTCAACTGCTGTGTGTCAGTGACACTGCCTAAATCATCCATTGTCTCCATAAACAAATCTATCAAGAAGAAGAAAGACAGACCAGTACCTTGACCTCTTCATATTACCAGTGTGAGTGTGTATCTGACAGGCAATGTTATATTTTCTTCTAGGTGTGCTCCCCTTGGGAAGGAGAATTCTGCTGCTTCCTGCAACACATAGCTCATGCCTTTGGAACATTTCTCCATCTTCCTCTCACAAACTGCTCTCAGACTGTAAATCATATTTTAAAACACATTAGTATAATGTTTCTGAAGGTGATGTTAAGTGAGCTTTCGGGATCCTATCTGCTGCTAAATCTTGTCTGAATTCCCCTGCTTCAGAAGAATTTACAGCATATTTCACCATAACAGACAGCCATTTCCATATCTGAGACTTGCTTTTTTTGTTTCTCTTTTAAAGCCCTTCTATAATCTTGATGGCTGATGGATGGCTTCTGGGAATGAAGCTATTGATATTTGTTGCAGTTTGTTCTCTTCTTCTCTCATCTCAGAAAAAAAGAATGGAAAGGAATGACACTTTATGAAGAAGCAGAAGGTAATAGCTATTCCTGTTATAACAGACTAAGCTTCTCTCTTCTTTGATTCTTAAAAGGAGGGGGGGAGAGGCTTTGCCAAGAAAGAGAAAATAAAGGGGTGGGGGAAGAGGCTTTGCCAAGAAAGAGAAAATAAGTTTATCTGACCCCACATATTGTTTTAGAAAGCAGCCAAATAATCTCTGTTGTAGGAAGGCATAATTTTCTTTTTTTCAGTATACAGAGTGTACTTGGTTGACATATTCACAGTGGTTCAGGGGATATTCAGATGTTGCAGAGATGTTTGTGTGTCAGAATATGGTACAGTGAATACAGTCTGGCCCTCAAAGCCTTGATCAGGCATGAATTCACTGTACGATGTTGGGCAAGTTACTACCTTTCCACTTCCATTCTTTGCCTGACTTAAGGAAATTGGGGGAGTAAGCTCACTGGAATGGGGTTGGTGGCCAAAGGTACCCTCAGTTGGTGTCTCGACTCTCGAGGTAGAGAAAAGCTGAATGTAGATGAAAAAGCTGAAGATTAATGCTGATTAGATGGAAATACTTTTGGTTGGTGGTAAAACTGAACCAGGATGCTTTGAAAATAGTTCAGAAATTTCAGTGGGTGAAGAATATTTACCCAGCTTGCCATATCACCCGCATTTTACACTACTTGAACAAGCTTGGCAATTTGTTTCCAGGCATGATTTTAACTAGTGTTGGCCTTTGAAGGCCTAAATGGTCTTCTAACAGGACGTCTGAGAGTGCTTGCACCCCTATGAAACTGGTCATAGTTTAAGATCAGCTAGCAACGTCCACCTTCGCATGTCTGTCTTGAAGGAGATGAGGTTGGTAGGCACACAGGAAAGGGGATTTCTCAGCCATAGCCCCGATGCTGAGGAAGCCTGGAAGTCTCTTGAAGGTTTGCCAACTACAGGTTGTGAAATTCCTGGAGATTTGGGGGCAGGGTTTGGGGATGGGAGGGACTTTAGTGGGGAATAATGCCTTAGAGCTCACACTCCCAAGCAGCCTTTTTCTCCAGGGGAACTTATCTATGTAATCTGGAGACCAGTTGCAATTCTAGGAGGATGTCAACCCTAGCTCTAGATTTCATTTTCTCTTTTGTTTTCCAGTTCTGGGGTTTATTGACGTTGTTGCTTTAAGTTTTATTTGCTGAACCGGGTAACTCTTCTCTGCTTATTTTACTGTGCTTTGCTTATTTTATGTAAGATGTTTTACAGTTTAAGCCTTAAAGCAAACAACTAATCTCAAACATTTAATTTATTTTAATGTTTTAACTTTTTAAATTCAACTTGGGAACATTAGTAGAACAGCAGGGCTAGAAATAGAATCAGTCTTCACTAGTGTCCCTTCTGACTTCTCAAATTATTTGTTTGTTTATTTATTCAATTTCTAACCCCCCCCCCACCCCGTAAGTGGGCTCAGGGCAGGTTACAACAAAATATAAATTACATTTTAAACTGGAATAACCACATAATCAACACAATCATATATTACAATAAAATACAGTTCTTGAGATAGTGGTCCATATAGGGTTGCCAGGTCCCATGAGTCCCCCAGTGGGAGACTGGGAACCTGGTACTCACCTGCCGCTCTCCTCAGCATCCCTTCTCTCTCACACATCATCACGTGGGTCAAAGGGCAGCCCGGAGTGCACTCCCGCACTCGCCAGAGGGCTGAATCACGCCCCCCCCCACAGGTCCAATTTGGTTGCAAGGTGCAGGAGCATGCCGTGGCAGGATCGGGGGCATGCCGCACCATGGGGGACACCCCGGGGAATGTGCCTCCCTGCTGGCCAGGTAAGTGGGGTCGGGGAGGAGGAGGTGGGATCAGAGGATCCCCCACCCCAGGTGGGGGATTGGCAGCCCTAGGTCCATACCAACCTACAATGATGCATGGGGGGGAGGGAAGAGGAAAGAACAGCCATCTTGATCAGGCTATGATTCATGTGGGGAGGTTGAGATGACTATACAGCCCCCCCCCCCGCCCCACTGACAGGAAACCGGTAGGGAAGCTCACTAGATGGATTCAAGACTGGCCTCAACCATAAGCCTGGTGAAATGTATGCTGCATCCTCCGTACAAACCATTGTGTAACTACCAAGTGAACCTATTGCTTTTCCTGAAGTTTTAAATACTGCTGTGTTTCGTAATCACAAGCTGGGTGGCACGCATATTCCACTTAGGGATGGATAGATTTCTCCCTTTCTTCCCCCTTTGGTTTGTTTACTCTGGTTTGCATTCTTTTCTACCTGCTTTTCAGATTAACTAATTTCTACAACTAATTTCTAAAAATTTCTAAAATTATTTTCTCAGTTTGTTTGCTGCAGTTCATGTCTCCCCCCCGCATACAGTTCCAGCACATATGTGTGTTTTTAAAGCATAGCACAAAAAGGAATGCTGATGTGAGATTTCAAAGGGCTAACTTTTTGAGCTTTGATTTAATTGACGTATGTTTTCTCCTGTGCATATTTCTTATATCACAATGAAAAATGAAACTATTGTAAAGTTTCCTTTGTGTGCTGGGCTGAAAACTGCAGTAAGCTGTGAATGACCATTGCTATCTGAGCAAATACTGGAAATCAAAAGTGAAATAATTATGGACAGTTGTTGTTTCAGAAACAAGTTCAGGTACCTGGAAACCTTCAGCTCTATGAAGAAATGTGGATGGGAGGAATAAGCATTCCTAGTTCCCACTGATGTTTTCCTAACATCTACAGTATAAAGTACAGAGCAGGCACATGTATGTTTAATCAGGGACATGCATTGGGGAGCCCTAATTGACCATAGCTCCTTGGTTTATTGTGTGGTAAGGGACCCACATATGCCCTTTATGCTTTATATGTTTACTTTATGCTTTATATGTTTACTTAGAAAAACACCAGTGGAGCAAGGGTTGCCATCTCCAGGTTAGGAAATTTCTGGAGACTTGGGGGGCAGAGCCTGGAGATGGTGAGGTTAGGGAGGGGAGGGCCCTCAGCAGGTTATAATGTCATACAGTGCATCTTCCAAAGCAGCCATTTTCTCCAAGGGAGCTGCTGTCTGTCATCTGGAGATTTACTGTCATACTGGGAGATTTCTAGGCCCCACTTGGAAGTTGGGAACCCTAAATGCAGCCCTGGTGACAGTGATTTTCTGCATTCAGCTGCACTTGCACAGGCCTGCCAAATGCCAACTGATATGATATAGCATACATAAATTCGCTCTGTCATTCATGGTAAACTTACAGATTCGATTCTTTTGAAATGGATAAAGAATGATCATGTACCAGTTACCGGACTGGGGCCAGACCACACATTATAAGGGAAATGTAAGATCTCTCTTCTTCAGGCAGACTGGGAGCCCACCAACCACATGTATTGGCAGTGTGCAGAATTAGTATGTGCAGTTGCTGTTTTGTGTGCATTGAACAATGTATGAAGTTGGACAATTCACATAAAATGGCCACCTCACTGATGGCAGATATCAGGTGTATCACAAGGATCATTGTCTCCCGACAGGTTTGGCCAGTGGGGTCCCAGTTCATGTGTAGGCAATGTCTGAAGAGGGCTCTAGTGTTCCTAGCCAGATGTTTCCCTTGTAAGGTCAATTCAGAGGTGAAAGCCATTTGGGGATGTGAATTGGCAGCTGGATGCAGGATGCTTAATTTTTCTCTTGTCCACAAATTCTCCCATACAAATGTCTCCTCTTCCCCAGCCATTTTTTGTTTCCTCCAAACTGGAAAGACACTTGACTGTAGGAAAAAAGGCAATCAAGAGCATTTGCAAGGAGAACTGGTAGGTTGTAGTTTTCTTCTTGTTTATCCACCAATGGTAAAATGAACGCACATACAAAGGAAACATGATTCACTATTTAATTATTGTATTTATTTGTTTAAGCCATTTATATCCCACCCCCTCAGCTGTCTCTCAAGGTGCCTTCTAATGTTCCAATATAAGTACATTGTGATAAACAAATATCAGTATCATAATAAATGCCATAATAAGATTATACATACCTGACTTGAGTGAGGCAATATAACTCAGGACAAATTCTTTTAACTATCTTCTCAGGTTTACTCTGCAATAGTCTCTACTGGCCTCTGTTGGATATATGCTCCTTAGCTAGACGAACAAGTAGTTCTTATGGACATTCCTACAACATCAAATGTATCGTGCAGCCTGACAGCCATGTCTTTCCAAACTTGTCCCACAGGATTCATAATAAAAGCCCAGTAGGCCCAACGGTGGTCAAGGGCTAGGGTAGCAGTTCAGTCCACATCTGGAAGTGGGCAAAACCCCAAGGCTCCTGGTATTACTTGCCTCCCTGCTGAAAATGATTGAGTTCGAATGAGTATTTGCTGCAGCCTTTGCAATCTGATCTCTAAGACTGCTTTAGCCCTTTAGATAGAATATGACCTTGAGATAGGGAGAACTCCTGACCTCTCTTTGACCCCAGCAGAGCCTCTTAAGCAAACAGGAGCTCTTTGTTTAAGGTTAGCTAGAGCCTGAGAAGGTTTATGGAGCAGCAGGGGTGGGGGTATACTTAACTTCCAGTCATCAAGTGACGTTACACATGTGAGACCGAAAGGATAATTCTTTTATTTCATCTTTGAATAAGTATTGATTAAACAGAAGGGGGGGGGCAAAATTCTACAAATATTGACCTATTGAAGTGTCACCAAGCTGTCAAGCATGATTTTCAAAGACATTTTAAATTGAGGAGCCATGCAACCTACACTCAGTTTTTGCAGGAAACATTCACTTGGATGGAAACAGGAATGACCAAAAAACAGCCTCTTGCATTCCATGGTTGATTCTTACTTTCCCTGAAAGGTTTGGTACTGGATATCAATATCTATCTTTTAATATCTATCTTTTAGATACTCACATGGTCATAATTCTATGACAGAATAAGGGAGCCTCCTTGAATTTACATGGTTACTATGATTACTATTTATTTCAAAAATACTTTTTGAAGTTGGTATTGGGAGCAAGGCACAAAATGTTCTCATTCATTTGATTTGAAACTTCGGCTGAATATACAGCAAAAGCTGTTTATCTTGGTTCCGCTTTCTGAATGCTTAGATGGCTGAAAGGATCTTTATCTAGCTGTGGGAGACCTCAAAGGTCTGCCACAGTATTCATCAAAGGCTATGCAACTGTTGGCTCCAAGACACAGCAGCGAACAATCTCACCTGTGAGTTAGGGTCCTGTATTTCTAATTTCAGCTTTATGGTTCATGAGAAAAGCAATGGGGGAAGTAATAGTTTAAGCTGCAGCTACAGGAACCCAAAGTGACCCCTTGATGATAAGCGTGCAACAAAATATTTGCGTAAGAGATAAACTGTGACTAAGCTGGTTCCTTTTTCATTTCCAGTCACAATAGAGACTGGCTGTTTAAAGCAAATGTCCCTTGTAAAAAAAGAAAAGAAAAAGAGCTGCAGTCAATGATGTAGTTAAGTACTCAGAGATTTAGGAGTAGTTTTTCTGCCTGTCACATGGCAAATTAATTCAATGGTTGAATATAGCACTATTACATAAAGTAGGCAACCAGCGTGTGTCAGGAAGCATATTTCATTCTAATAGCTCACAAGTGATTAGCACATCCTACTGGCAATAAATTAACATCTTCCTTTCACATGGCATGGGGGCAGTCATATTGGAGCTAAGGTTGACCTCCTAAGCCCATGATTTCCTGCCCCAGATATTTGCTACTTCAAAAGCTCTTGCCATAGACATTTTCTTTTCCAGGTACATTTCCCTATATACCAGTGAGAAAGAGTTGAAATTGAGCTCTATGGCAAGACACTGAAACCAAAGCAGTACTGGACCAAAAATGGACAGAAAAACATCATGTGGAAAAGCCCACCAGTTCTCCTTTTTTCATAAAGATCACAACCATAGGGCTGGGTCCAGGCACTGATGGCTGCAGATCTTTCCAGTGTTCTGCTCTGCCCTAATCATGGAAGAGGAAGTGCAGTTTTACTCTTTCCCCATCTCCACTGGAGCCTAGTGACCTGCATGACTATTATATATTGTCAAAGGCTTTCACGGCCGGAGAACAATGGTTGTTGTGGATTTTCCAGGCTGTATAGCCATGGTCTTGGCATTGTAGTTCCTGATGTTTCACCAGAAGCTGTGACTGGCATCTTCAGAGGTGTAGCCCCAAAAGACGGAGATCTCTCAGTGTCACAGTGTGGAGAAGATGTTGGCAGGTAATTTATATCTACTCAGGAAGGTGGGGTTGGCCTGAGTCATCCTGTAAGAGTTTCCCAGGGTGTGGAATGCTAATGGAGGGAGGCTTCACTGTATCCTGAGGAGGTTCTTTTGCATATGGATTGGTGCTTGATATGCTAATCTTCTCTGCAGGGCTATTGTAGGATGTAGAGTGTTTTGTTAGCCTGGTGTTTTTCAGGACTGGAAACCATACTCTATTCATTCTTAAAGTCTCTTCTTTCCTGTTGAAATTGTGCTTATGCTAATAAATTTCAATGACTTCCCTGTGCAATCTGATGAAGTAGTTGGAAGTATTGTCCAGTATTTTAGTGTCCTGGAATAGGATACTGTGTCTTGTTTGAGTTAGGCTATCATCAGCCACTGCTGATTTTTCCGGATGGCCAAGTCTGCAGTATCTTCCATGTTGTTTTATTCTTGTCTGGATGCTATGCTGTGTGGTCCCGATGTAAACTTGTCCACAGCTGCAGGGTATGCGGTATACTCCTGCAGAGGTGAGGGGGTCTCTACTGTCTTTTGCTGATCATAGCATCTGTTGTATTTTTCTGGTGGGTCTGAATACTGTTTGTAGGTTGTGTTTTTTCATAAGCTTTCCCATCTGATCAGTGATTCCTTTGATATATGGCAAAAACACTTTTCCTGTGGGAGACTGTTTTTCCTTAGTTGTTTGATTTATCCTTGGTTTAATTGCTCTTCTGATTTCATTTCTGGAGTAGCCATTTGCTTGAAGTGCGTGGTTTAGATGATTAGTTTCCTCGTTGAAGATGCCAGTCACACTCTGAAGATGCCAGTCACAGCTGCTATCAAAACGTCAGGAACTACAATGCCAAGACCACGGCTGTACAGCCCGGAAAATCCACAACAACCATCGCATGACTATTCTTTGACATGTGTCCTTCAACGTTGGGAATAAACATTGCTGGAGATGGAAAGGAATGCTGGAAGGAGAATGCAGGAAAGGTTAGTGGACCCTGCACCTATGTATTGCTGGATTCATATAACCCATATCTTTCCCCCATATTTCTTTCTACAAATTCCACAAATTGTTCCAGGCATCTCACCCCTCCTGTATACCATGAGGTGACTGTTGCCCCTAAACTTTCCCAAAGAATTGGTCTGAATCCTGCACCTTATTCTGGTGATTAGAAATACTGAAGACATACAGGTAATGATTTTACTACTTCTACCACACATTTTACCACATTGTTTATGCAATGTGTGGTAAAGCTCCTCTTACCACATGGCAAGATGATACAGAGAAGTTTGTTCATCAGGGCTGGTTAAACTTACAGCAACAACCCTTCTTCTTGTTCTGCTTAACTTCTGTTTTGAAGGGAAATAATACGGTGCTCTTTTGCATTAACATTCTTGAGCAATAAGACACATTCTTCTCCTGCATATGATTAGTATAGAATACAGGAATTAGCTGTATTTTGCAACTTTTATGTATTAAAGAGTTAGAAAAACTTGATGCAGTTGTTTTAAACAACAGTCTACCTTACCTATGCTGAATTAAGTGAGAACCTCACTACTTAATATTCATCTGAAATATTTTATTCTTGCAGGATATATAAGTCCATAAATGATTGACAAAGCATTTAGTATAATAGATTATGAATTATAACAAAATGACTTGTAATTTAGCAAATCCATTCAATGTATTTGAACATCCACCTTGAGTATTCTTGAAATGTGGATTATAAATATTATAAAATTAAATAAAATAATCATAACACAAAGCTGACTTCAAGCCCATAATGGTCACTTGCAAATAGTCAGTAGTTTATCTAGCAGAATGAGTGATTAAATCCATAACTTTGATTGTAACAACATTTATATACTTAGTAATATAAATGACAATGTCCCAAATTAATCTAGTTATTGGTTGTTGTGGATTTTCCAGGCTGTGTAGCCATGGTCTTGGCATTGTAGTTCCTGATGTTTTGCCAGCAGCTGTGGCTGGCATCTTCAGAGGTGTAGCACCAAAAGACAGAGATCTCTCAGTGTCACAGTGACACAGTGACACTGTGTCACTGAGAGATCTCTGTCTTTTGGTGCTATACCTCTGAAGATGCCAGCCACAGCTGCTGGCGAAACGTCAGGAACTACAATGCCAAGACCATGGCTATACAGCCCGGAAAATCCACAACCATCGTTCTCCGGCCGTGAAAGCCTTCGACAATATATTAATCTAGTTATTATTTTATTTTATTTTATTTATTTATCTATTTCAAATTTGTATTCCACCCTCCCCGCAAACGGGCTCAGGGTGGATAACAACATACATGGACAGCCTTCACAGGGAGGGTTAAGATTTATACACCCCTTTTTTCCAGGCCGGCGGAGGCCAAGCCTCAGCCATATGCCTTGCGGAACAACTCTGTCTTGCAGGCCTGTCTGGCGAAAAGATAGCGGGTCCTGCCGGGCCCTGATTTCAGCAGAAAGAGCGTTCCACCAGATGAGAGCCAGGACCAAAAAGGCCCTGGCTCTAGTTGAGGCTAGGCAGGCCTCCTTGGGGCCAGGGACCACCAACAGCTGTTTGTCCCCTGATTGGAGTGTCCTCTGGGGAATATATGGGGAGAGACGGTCCCATAGATACGCTGGTCCCAGTCCACACAGGGCCTTATAGGTCAATACCAGAACCTTGAATCTGATCCAGTACTCCACTGGCAACCAATGCAGCTCGCATAAGAACGGTGTTATATGCACCTTATTTGGCACTCTCGTAATAACACGCGCCGCTGCATTTTGTACCAGCTGTAATCTCTGGGTCAGGCTCAAGGGCAGCCCCACGTAGAGCGAGTTACAGTAATCACTGTGACATGCTATTCTCCTTTGATAAAGCAGAAATGTCCTGTTTTTATTTATTTATCCATCACAAGGCTGGCTATTTAGCAATCCTTCTGATTAATCTCTCTGCGGTTTAGTGGGAAAACACATCCTTTGAATGCAGAAAGTATCAGTTCTGGGCAAATCCAGAGAAAGAATCTCAGGTAACAGGTGTTAAGGAAGAAGTTTCTTTGCCAGAGAGTCATTGTCAGTTACGGTGGATTATACTGGGCTGGCTGGTCGATGTCTGAATTTTTGTGTGGCAATTTCACATCCCCCCCATCCATTCATACATGCACACATATGTCCAATGTGGCAAGTCTTAAACTTTTAGAATGTTTATGATATCTCTGAATGGTAAAAAATGTTGCAAACTTGCAATGTATTTCCCAGAGACTTGTTCATGATTTATTTATGTAATAAAGAAAAGAGAAGTGGATATATTTGATAGAAATCCAATTCCCATCTTCAGGGACAAAGGAGCTGCCTTGGCCCACTCTTCTCTTCCAAATAAGAAAGACATCAAGATATTTGGGCAGGGCATGCTAGGAGTCTGGCCTCCCATCTAATCAAGGAAAGGGAGCAGGTATGCTTTAGATGCTTGCTCTGCCCTTTCAATTACTCTTCAGTGGTAGATGTTCAAGCATGTGGTTTATTCTGGCATGGAATCAATGGGGCCAAAAATGATTTTTAACATTGGGTAGATCATGCCACAGGAGCATAGTGGAGGAGGGGAACTTATACTGGAGTTTTAAGCATATCATTTAAGAATATACCGAACAAGGCAGAAGCAGCAATTCCTCGACCTTCACAAATAATGTATTTGGAAATTGAAATTACTTTTCTTGCATTTCCCATTTTTTCTTGAGTCATGCATCTCATACACTTGCATTGATGATTTGTTTGCTAATTAAAACAAAAGTATATTTGTTTCTGTGACATTCATCATCATGTAGGCAGGCTTTTGGCTGGTGTTGGTACATGTTCAGATCTTACTGATTGCTGGAGTTGATGGAAATTGTGGAGGATTCTTTGGCAGGCCAATGATACAGTTTGCCAGGTCCTATGACTACAATTACCATAAGTCCCCACAGGAAGTTTTGTTGGGGCAGATTGGGAAGCAATTTACAGGAAAACTAGACTCTACTTTGAGCCATTATGTGTAGATGGTCACTTACCTCTAAAGATAAGATTTGAGGCTTGGGGAGAGGAGAAACTGGTGCCATGGAAGGAGGCATTATTGTAGGTACCTGGGTGTAGAGGCAGAGACACACAATAATGGACATCCCATCAAAGGCTGTTTTCGCACATCATTAACATTGCATAACATTATGCAACACTCATAGAATGCTAGCATCTTTATGCCACGATTTCTGACATCATCATGCCACGGAAACAGAATCATGACAGAGTGACGTCAGAAATCGCTCTATGAAGACGCCACTGTTCCATGAGTGTTGCACGATGTTGCGCAACATTAATGGCATGTGAAAATGGCCAAATGCTCACAAATGCCTGCTTGACTTTTTATTTGAGTGATGGACAACAATTCTTGCAAAAATGCAAGCAGTTTGGGGTTAAGGGGAGAGGAACCAGGTGTTACCCTGAAACACCTCTTCAGGCTACTGAATATCTGAACATTTGAAAAGTATACAAGGTATTTTATTGCATGTCTTAGAAATGGTATAATATTTTGAACTGTAAGCCTTGCTTTTTATTTCTCATTTTTTAAAGCAAATTTAGCCAAATTGTCCCCTGGAGTACACAGTACTGAATTCTGATGAATAAATATATAATCATAATCTATTCTTTTTTAATATTGAGCATTCACAGTAGTGGATTCTGAGGAACTGTATTCAGTGCTAATTTCAAATATAAATTTTTAGTCTACAGCAAGATCCCCGTTGTCTGAGCCTCGTGGGTGTTGTACTGTGTTTCTGATGATTTATTTATGTTTTACAAACTATTGTCAAGCATGATTTTTAGATCTACATTTATTTTTATCCCTCAAAGGCATGTTTGTTGAAGATAATTTAGTATAGTTACACAGTAGAATTATGCATCAGATAATGAAGAATGATGTACAAGTTAACAAACTTAACCTTACATTAGTTCATAATAATTATCTTCCAGAAAATTGCTGTTATTGTGCCGTTCTCTGATATACTGTATAGTATATGTTGTGATATGCTTGTTGCTTGACGGCGTGTTGCCAGAAGAAGGGGATAAGTTTTCTGAGAAAGTTACATACTGTATTTTCCCTGTCATGTTTTATTGGTAAGGGTGATAGGGGAGCTACATTTCTATACCATTATAAAATGAATTGGTTTCCAATGCATAAAGATATCTATAATCTTATATGCCTTAGTGGTTGATTCTTTTTGTTTCAGATTCCACCATTTTCTTTCAAAAATGAAATAGACTGATGAATGTTTGAAAATACAAATATATAACCAAGAAACAAACTAACCTATAAAAGAATTGAGAAGCTTCTTTTAGTTAATATGACCCCTCCATTTTCCAAAGGCCAGGAAACTGTGTGCTAAACAAATTTAGAAACCCATCTTTTTGTCGACTTGTTTCTTACCAATAAGCTTATTTGGCTTTCAGCATTGTTTTTATGCTAACACTTTCTCTTTCTTTGTTTTCATCCCTCTGTTCTTAGACCAAAGTCTTGAACAATAAAACTTAAAAACTTAAATCAAGCACATATCTAAATACACCTCCTTTTGATACTTCTCTGCAGCCTCTAGAAATTGAGCAACAGAATAAGTACATTTAGGATCAGAATTGTCTAAGTGGTATTATGCTAACACTGCTTCAAGAACCCCTTCAGGCCAAGAGCTGCTAGATGGAAAAAATGCTAGAGAGCTAGACAAATCGGTCTACAATGTTCACAGATTTGTGAGGATTTGAATTGGCTCAATGGTCACTCTTTCTTGAACTCTTAGATTTTGGGGCAATGAAAATTTATGTTCCTAAACAGGAATCCACTGAAAACACAAGCTGTGCTTAGTATTTGTTTGTTTATTTGTTTATATCATTTATAGTCCACCTTTCTCACTGAGACTCAAGGCAGATTACATAGTAGGACTCAAAAACATTGAGTAACAGCTTTATGCTCATACCTGAGATTTTTGTTTATGACAGAGTCACTCTTTTCTCCAGAACCTTTTAACCCCCATAAGTGTATTTATGGTCTGTATAAAAATAAGATCTACCAGCCCTCAGAAGCCATGTTTCCCTGTGTTTCTGAGTCACTCTTCTGGGCACTGTTCCTCTGAAGTTAAGTAATTCTGCTGCATTGGGAGTAACTGAATGATCTATTCACACCTGTGGCAGAAACAGGGCAGAATTACAGGTAGAGGTGGGCATGAAAAAAAATGAACATGATGTTCGTTGTTTGTTGTCATCCATGAACTCACGAACTCACGAACAACCACGAACATGGCCCTGTTCACGAACATGTTCATGGTTAGCTGTTCATGTGGACCAGCAGGCTCTCCTCCAGCCATCATCCAAGTCAAGATTCCTACTGCACCACTCCCAAAAACCTGACCTGAGCAGGCACCAGGAAAGGTACCAATAATAAATAATAGCTTGGCCCCAGAGCCTGGCTGCAGCCCTGGAACTTGAAGGGGTACACTACCACACCACTCTCAGAAACCCTACCTGAGCAGGCAGCAGAAAAGGTACCAATAATAAATAATAGCTTGGCCCCAGAGCCTGGCCACAGCCCTGGAACTTGAAGGGGTAGATCCCTACCACACCACTCTCAGAAACCCTACCTGAGCAGGCAGCAGGAAAGGTACCAATAGTAAATAATAGCTTGGCCCCAGAGCCTGGCAGCAGCCCTGGAACTTGAAGGGGTATATCCATATCCCACCACACACAAAGAAAATTCAAACTCCAATGCACTCTCCCTATCTCTCTATCAAAATTCCAACAGCAGCTGTCTCTCCCTCTCCACTGTCTGCAAAGACTAGCCAGAACTGGAAGCCCCTCTCCCCTGGTCTTTGCTCCCTTGTAACAAATTTGGAGCTCCACACTTGAAAGGAAGACCTGCCTATCAAGATAATTGGGCTTAGATTGGGGTTTCCAGGGCAACAGCAGGAGTTCAGACAGAGTTCAGACAATCCCTGCCTAAGTTGCCAAGGGAATTGATTGCAGGTGCCAGACTGTCTGGCTTGACGAACAGCAATGAACAGCAACCAACAAGGCTTGCAACGACTACCTGTTCATTTAGAATGGGGCTTCACGAACAGCTTGTTTGCGAACAGCAGATTCGGCTGTCCATGGCTTTTTTTTTTGTTCGTATTGCTGTTCGTGCCCATCTCTAATTACAGGCCCAGAGTGAAGCAAGGCCAAGGGGATGAATCAGTCATAACACGGCAGGGAGGCTCCTTTTTTGACTAGGATTTGGAGCTTTCAGGAGCCTTTAATTCTTTAATTAATTCATTTCCCAAGGCACACTACATGAGCAGTTCTCTCACACACTGATATATCCCAGCAGCACACTTTTTTGGTATTAGTTGTCTGTCTGTCTTATTTCTATCCTGCCATTCAGTAAAGGATCTCAGGGCAGTGTACAGATATCTGTGTTAGCTTCACAAAAATCTTGTGAGGCTGGTTAAGCCAGGAATGTGAGAGGCCTTAAGCTTAAGCGCCCAGTGCATAACAATCCAACTTAGGGCTGCCAACCCCCTCTGGGTACGAAGAATCCCACTCACCTGGCTGGTGGGGGGGGGCACTTGAGGGAAGCATAATCACAAAGTGCATATGCTTTCATGTTACACTGGAAAATTGCATCATTTTCCAGCATGTGTTGTGCCGGAGGGTGATTTGCTGAAAATATTCCCCCAAACAATAAGTTTGGGGTGATTTTTAGTAAATTGTCCTTGTCAAGGGTTCCATGCCCCTCTGCCTCAACCCAGCTAAGGGGAAGGCTAAGGCTGCCTGGGGGGCCTTTTTCAAACAGCACACAAATTACAAAATGGGCAAGAGGAGAAAGTCTCACTCTTGCCTAAGTATGCTGCCACCAGCTCCCCTATCTATCCTAAGGCTGAGGAGTCAGGGAGCAAAGCTCCTGAGCCTATTAGGGAATTAACCAAACAGAAGTCTGCCTTGCAAGGGTGGTTTGCAAGCAGAGGTCTCAACACAAAGTACTGTTATGGTAGGTGGTTCTCGAGCACACACAGGATGAGTTCAACAAAGATTTTATAGCTTTGAGGCTTCCAAGTCACAATAACCCACACAGGGTAAAAATATAATTATTTATTAATCAGAGTGCAAGGTTATCACAAAGCACAAGACAAAATGTGAGAACAAAACAAAAAAAGCTATAGCAGTTAGCTCTACATACCACAGTAATTCTTTAGGAGGCAAAGCAAGTTGGTTTCACAGATGTAGCAAACAAAGTCTCTGGTCAAGAGTCCACAAAATCAAGCTGCACAGCAATCTCAAAGTTGGGAGGCTCAATGTCCCTCGAACAAAACAAGCCGGAAGCAGACCAACGGGGCAAGGGCAGTTGTCTGTTGCTGACACCCTCCACAAGCTCAGACTTCATGTTTTTAGTAGCCAATTTATGCTAGTTGGGGCCAGAGTAGCTCAGGCCTGACAGCCAATCCAGTCACAACTTGCCAACGTCACCTGAGAAGTAGGTGTCTAGTGCAAAAGAGAAGTGTGTCAAGTCTGCAGCTCTTGGGACACGACCCAAATTCACGGGTGCAAATTTGATTGCCAATTAACTCACACACAAAAAAGTTCAGCTATGGAGGCTCGACACCAGCTAGAACAGCTTTTCTTATCTCAAGGACAGAAACGAAAGTAGCTTGCTGCTAGCAAGAGATGAAGAGGCCTCTCAAGAGGGAAGAGGATTTCTTTCAGCAATGAAGCCTCTGAACTAACTCTCAAGAAATGGCTTCCATTGAAATAGCATTTTTTCTTCATAGTCCTCTCCACCCCATGTGACCCATCGTTTCTGCATTGTGCCAGAAAATTATATCATTTTATAGTGCGCTCGGTGGATGCAGAGGTACATTCCTGTCTCTCCCCAACCCCACCCCAGTTTGGCTCCTGGAGGACTTGGCAAGCCTAATCAAACTTCAGTATATAAATTCTGACCGTAGGGTGATTTGCACATAAAGTACCAATGGGGAAAAAAAGAGTTTCTATGGAGGAAAGAAGGAAAGGAAAAATATAGCAAACAGCTCTAAATTGTACCAAGGGAAAACTACCACCTAGTGAGCACCTAGAATGCTAAATGCCACTTTAAAAGACTTTTTTATAGAGAGGAAAAATACTTTACTTGTTAGAATTGACAGCTAAAATTAATGGTGTTTTAAAAAATGAGAAATGTCCTTTTTACTGTTAAGGCTTATCTTGCCAGCAAAACTTTTTCATTGCACTGCACTTGCTTTTAAATTGTACTTAGGAAATAAGAACTGGTATCTACCCCCAGAATACTGATAACACTAGATAATCCCTGATTTTTGGGGCAAAGCCATGCACAACAATTTCCCTTTAATCATTGCCCTACTCAGGGCTTTTTTTCTGGGAAAAGAGGTGGTGAAACTCAGTGGTGGAACTCAGAACCGCACAATGATGTCACTTTGGGTGGAACAAGGGGGGAGTTTTAAAAAATTTAAATCACCCTCAGCGAAAATGGTCACATGGCCAGCGGCCCCGCCCCCTGATCTCCAGACAGAGGGGAGTTTAGATTGCCCTCTGCACCACTAGCATGGCGGGCAATCTAAACTCCCCTCTGTCTGGAGATCAGGGAGTGGGGCCACTGGCCATGTGACCATTTTCAAGAGGTGCTGGAACTCCGTTACACCACGTTCCTACTGAGAAAAAGCCCTGGTCCTACTTAATTTTGAAATGTTGATGTAGAGGCCATATCTATCCTCTGTCTCTATTCACAACAAAACTATTATCAGAAGCTTCAGGTTCAAGAAAACTGTTTGTGTTCAGGCCTTGTTCTAGAGATTGAGATCTTTGGCCACATGAGGAACCTTTGAATGCCTCCCAGTAGATTCACTGATACTCCTCCATTTGCAGCCTTTTCTCCTTCCTCACTCTTCTGTTACTATCACCAAAACTGTCAGACTGCTTTGCAGAATCCTGTGTGCTACCTAGGGATCCCAGGTGCCCACCAGTGGTGGGCAATCTCCTGGCAGTTTACTTGCTTGTCTGCCAGTCAGTGGCAACTGGTGGAAGGTTTTGGGCTGCCCAGAGATCACCTGCCACCAGCAGGCACTGTGAGAACATGCACAGTGTGCATGCTCACAGCAGACTCAAAGATATCATTTCTGGAAATAACATCATTGCACCAGGTGCAGGATTGCTTCTGTACTTTGTTTGGGGCTGATTTGGGCCCCAAAAGGGCCGATTCTCAAAGATTCAGTTCCGCTCAGAGCTTGGGAGCGCACACATGGGCAGCGTGACGACGTCATTTTCAGAAGTGACATCATCATGTTGGTACCAGGAGTGTGCACAGATGAAGAACACACGCCTGGTACATACAAGGTCTCCCCCACCCTCTGGGAAGGCATCGAGCACTGGGAACCCTAGTGCTACCACACCCGTTTCAGATGCTTGGTACATAAAATGAATATGAATGGGGGTTTTGTAGGAGTGTGCAGTATGATCTCCACCACAACTTACACACATTTACTGGAACATAGTTGCCCTTTAAAGATAGCCATTCACTTTGGGAGTTCACCAATAGAGATGGGCACGAACAAAAAACAAACAAACAATGAACATGATGTTAGTTGTTCATTGCCATCCACGAACAGGGACTCACAAACAACCATGAACATGGCCCTGTTCACGAACATGTATGTGGTTGGATGTTCGTGGGGGCCAGCAGGCTCTCCTTCAGCCATCATCCAAGTCAAGATCCCTACTGCACCAATCCCAGAAACCTTACCTGAGCAGGCAGCAGGAAAGGTACCAATAATAAATAATAGCTTGGCCCCAGAGCCTGGCAGATGCTCTGGAACTTGAAGGGATAGATCCCTATCCCACCACACGCACAGAAAATTCAAGCTCCAATTAACTCTATCAAAATGCCAACAGCAGCTGTCCCTCCCTCTCCAAAGCCAGAGCTGGGAGCCCCCCTCCCCCCAGTCTTTGTTCCCTTTTAACAAATTTGGAGCTCCACACTTGAAAGGAAGACCTGCCTATCAAGCTAAATTGGGCTTACATTGGGGTTTCCAGGGCAACTGCAGGAGTTCAGACAGAGTTCAGACAATCCCTGCCTAAGTTGCCAAGGGAATTGATTGCAGGTGCCAGACTGTCTGGCTTGACGAACAGAGGCTTGCAACGACCACCTGTTCGTTTAGAATGGGGCCTCATGAACAGCTTGTTCACGAACAGCAGATTGGGCTGTTCGTGGCTTTTTTTTGTTCATATTGCTGTTCGTGCCCATCTCTGTTCACCAACAGAAGTATGTGTTACACATGCTGCTGCCAATATGCAGGGTCAGCATTTCGTTTGAAGTTTGTAACATGCAGGGTTTTTTTATATGGATACAGCTTCAGTGTGCATCACATGATTTCCTAATTTCATGAAGTGTGTACTGGAGCTGTACGATAATAAGAAATCTGTGTATTGCTCTCTTCATATGAAATGGTGACTATGAATTCCAGGAGCATTACAGGAACTGCATGCTTCCATTGGTGGACCCTCAGTTCACATGGCTGTATCTTCTGAAAATGATTTTTATTAAGCCTGTGTGTGAACAAATATATATGCATAGGGCTTTCTCCATGTGATTGGGGATTTTGAAAAACAGTAGCTGTGGGTAGGGGGTGGAGCTTGCCACAATAACCCTGATTTCCACTTGCCACACATAGCCATTTTTTGTTCTTAAAACATCTGGAAACTGCTGCAGATGAAACTTTACCATGGAATTTGGAAATCTGCATATGTGAACTTAGAGGCAATGATATGAAAAATGAAAGTGGAGGACTTCACAATTACCTGGGCCAGAAACTATTGGGACTTTGTTTGCTGGCTATGGAAGCCTTTGGGTCAGGTCCTTCCAAATATCCCCCAATGATCTGTCTACTTGTGACAAAGATTAACTGGCACCATCTTCAGCATGTTTTCTTTCCTTATTTGGTCTGCTGCCGGTACACATGTTTCATCTTGTAATTTTTGACCCTCTCTTCCCCTTTCTAATGGAGCCTTGGAATCTCTCCACATTTATATTTCCTCCAGAGGGTTAACCTTGTCTGTTTGAATGTTAAGAGCCTGAATTAGACACTTTATATATTCCATTTACAAACTGCCCCCAAATATAAAAACTTCATATGTATCCTTAGAGGATATAAATTGGCTATTGAGTTCCACAGCGTTGTGCTGACTTATAACACCTGAGCTTTGACCTCACAGAGTTCAAAGGAAAAATGCATTAAGGGCTATTCTGGACAGTTTAGAAAAGTCAGCATTAGTTTTTTCTCTGGGTGGGTCTGGAAGCAGATATAAAAGTAGCCAAAATCAAAATGGTATACCCTGCTATATGCCTGAAAGAGTTCTTTTAGAAAAGGATGGAGGCTTTGGAGTGATAATAAATGCAGGACTATCCATCCCCTGAACTTTCATAGTTAAATCCAGAATTTACTGTAGGAACTATTTCTCTATGCACACATATAACATTTCAAACTCTCATGGAAATGGAAAACTAGTTTATTGCACAGCCTCCTTGCTGTGTGTGTGCATATAAATAAATAAAAGTTATCAATTTAAGCTGTAATGAAACAACTTTCTTTCTTTCTTTGAAAGAAAAAAACAAGGAAATGGCACACATGCAAACCTCTGAAGGGCCTCTTCTATATGAACCTATTTTCCAGCGTAGATAATCAATTATGGGTTCTATTCCATGTTTACCTACCTTTAGCTGTTAGGCAAGTAGTTACTGATGAGACTGAGAGGGCTTATTCTCTGGTTGTAATTGTTGGGGATTTGCAAGTGTTTCCATTTCAGTCATGAAAGAATTAAACTGTGTTACTCATTTAATTAGTTAACTTACTTTGCATGTAACCACTTAGGCCTCAAGCAAGGATTCCCGCCATAGAAGGGGAGTCTCTAAGCATAACGAAGTAGAATTAGGATTTTCTATTGGACAACTTGTTTATTTGGGGGAGCGGCAATTAAGTGATGATATGCACTGAAGTTTTATTGCTCTTTGTTCAGTCTTCATTCAGTTCTCTATTTATACCAGTAAGATGTAGTCTACTTAGCATTTATTATTTTCTTCCAAAGTAACCCTATTTTTATCCTTTTAGTCAAGTATTCTTACAGAGCTACACTGGAGTGTGTATCAATTCTCATTACTTCCAATGTGCAATCACTGCATAACTCTGCTAATTATCTTAAAGCAGGGCCGGATCTAGGGTTCCTGGCGCCCAGGACAACCCAAGTTTGGCTGCCCTTGTGCGCGCTGTGTGCGCGCACACTCCTGGGCTGCGTGATGACATCACTTCCATGATGTCATCATGCAGGGCGGGCGTGCCGCTAGTGGAGCAGCAGCACTGCCGGCGGCTGGGAGGCCACCTGCACCACTTGCCTGCCCCGCTGAGGGGGCGGTCGGTTTGCTGCATGCTTGCTGTCCTGCAGGGCAGGTGAATGGTGCGGGCAGCCTCCCAGCCCTCCATGCCACTCGCTTGCCCAGCAGGACAGGGAGTGCGTGGCAAGCTGGCCGCCCTCTCAGCTGGGCACGTGAATGACATGGAGGGCTGGGAGGCCGCCCGTGCCATTCACCTGCCCTGCAGGACAGGGAGCATGCAGCAAGCCAGCCGCCCCCTCAGTGGGACAGGCGAGTGGTGCTGGCGTCCTCCCAGCCCTCCATGCCATTCGCCTGCCCGGCTGAGAGGGCAGCCAGCTTGCTGCGTGCTCCCTGACCTGCTGGGCAGGCGAATGGCACAGGCGGCCACTCAGCTGCTTGCACTGCTGCCGGTGCTCCTGGCGGCTGGCAGCTGCACCTGGCACCCCCTCTTTGGCAGCACAGGGGGCAGACCACCCCCTGCCCCCCCTCAATCCAGCCCTGTCTTACAGTAATCAATTATGGATCCTCCCAAGAAGTCAAATTCATTTGGTGCTCATTCTTTAAGCAGCAGGCAAAGTCTGCCCAGTCTGCTTATGCTTTTTGTGGTGAGTTTGGTTTTTTCACCCAGTTTGTAATGGGGATTTTTGGTTCCTGTTCTGCTGTTATTCTTAAACTGCCCTTTAATTTTTTTTAAAGCTGGTTAAATTGTGAATGGGTTCCTGATTCTTAAATATAATTTTCTGGTGCTGCTTCCACTGGTGATTATTTTGGTAATTCTAAGTTTGGTACTATATTGTTTGGAATGTTATTGATTTTTTATGATAGTTTCAGGTAGGTAGCTGTATTGGACTGCAGTAGAATGGAGGATTTGAGTCTAACAGCACCTTAGATACCAACAAGATTTTTGGGTATAAGTTTTAGAGCATCAAAGCTGCCTTCAGGATCTACAACAGACATTTTTGGAATTACAATACCTCCCTGATGTAGTAAAGAAACAGACACAAAGCCAGAACAATAGCAAGGGATAACCTGCTACAAGATAGGCCCAAATGAAATAATAGAATGTCATTGGTGGTCATATACATGTCTCAGCTCAAACCAGTTCAACACATCATTTCTGTCTTGTAACTTATGCTGGACAATGATATTCTATTCTCACAAGCATTGGGAAGCGAACCTTTTCTTGTCCACAGACAGCCCCCTAATCTTTAAAACAAGTTCTCATTCACAATACTGTATTTCCTAACAAGGACACAGACTTTGGGACCAGGGCCTGCAATAAGCCAAGATGCCAACTCTTTATTTTGATAACACAATCACTGGGCCTAACAACCTCACATATACCATCTCATATTCATTCTCTTGTTCATCTTCCAATGTTATATATGCTATCAAGTGTCAGCAGTGCCCTTCTACTCTCTATATTGGACAAACAGGTCAGTCCCTACAAAAAAGAATGAATGGATATAAATCTGACATTAAAAATCACAACACTCAAAAACCAGTGGGAGAATGTTTTAATCTTCCAGGAGATTGCATTGATGACCAAAAAGTGGCAGTCCTCAAACCAAGAAGCTTTAAGGGCAGATGACAACATGAGATTGCTGAAGTTCAGAACAATAGAACCCCTGGGGTTGAACAGAGACATAGAATTCTTATCTCACTACAGATGATAATTTCTGCTCTAAGCAATCTACACTGTAACAGCGTACCTTTACATCCTGACTCCCTTCTTTTCATCACCCCTCTCACCTCCTGACTGGGATATAAAGGCTCAGGGAACTCCACTCCTCCCTGTATCTGAAGAAGGGACGTTTGACTCTTGAAAGCTTATGCCCTGAAAAGCTTGTTGATAACTGGATTCAAATTCTATTGATTTTTGAAAGCTGCTCTGAGCATCATATTTAATGGAAAGATAGGGTAAAATGTTGGAAATTAATAAGGGAATAAAATCCCAAAGCCCTAGGAATCCCATTCCCCCAGTGGGGGCGGGGGATCCCCTGCTTTCACCCTCCACCCCTACCTCTTCTAACCTGACCAACGGGGGAAAAGTCACAGGAACAGGCCTTCTGGGTGTGCTCCTTGGGCAGCATCACAACATCACTCTCGTGCCACCTTGAGAGCACTCTTGCGCTTTGCAGTGGGCCAATTTTGGCCCCAATGGGCCTGTTTTGGCTTGTTTGAAGCCCAAATCAGCCCGCTGCAAAGCATGCATACATCCCACGTCTCTGTGTTGATGTCACTTCCAGGAAGTGATGTCATCGTGCTGGTAGGGAGGGTGCACAAAGCGTGTGCGTAAAGAGCATCATGGGCCCAGCAGGTAGGTAAGTGCTAGGTCCTCCATCTCCTGCCAGGAGGCTAAGAAGAACTGGTAACCCTACAAGGCCCCCAAAGCCTCCAGACTGGCTATGCACACAGTGGAAGATATCACTGCATGGGTGAGCTCTCCAGGACACCCCAGTGGCCACCACCGCTCCCCCTTCCTTCAACATATAGAAGGAACGAATGGTGTGCATCTGTAGAGGGCTGCTGGCATTCCAGTTGCCTCTCAGTGTACAGAAGACAACAAGAAGGAATAAGGGTGGTGGGAGATGTAATGCCTTCTTTCCTAGGATGAGTGATCACTGCCAGGACAACATCATAATAAAGCAGACATTTTATTACCAAGCAAATAATGTAATGTTATATACTTACTGCCCTAATGCTTGATCCACAGGCCAGATGAAACAGATAAAAGGCTGGATGTGTTGCGGTGAACGGGAAGATTGAGATTTTGGCCATGTTAAGGGACACTGCCCCAAAATCTGAGGAAGCAGCATTATGGTGATTAATGGATTCCGTGGGATTCCAGCTAGGAGAACGATAGACTGCCATTCATAGAGAACTCAGATGGTGGGCTGCAGAATGAGCTTGCACTGCCAAATGCAGTGTGTATTCATCATTGATACCTATGTGGGCTGATGGCAGCTTTCCAGCTTGACACCAAGTGAGACTTGGACAGACCAGAGCATTTGGGTATACCGTCCCACAGTTACTCTTGTAAGGACTGGGACACAAGCAGTTCTTATTCAGGATAACAGTCTGTCATGTTTGAGCAGGAACAGATCCAGCATAATCCAAGACGTTATGCAGAGGGGGCGAATCAGGACTAGAGACCAAAATCTGGAGACTTGAGCCAAGAAGGTGAATAGGTTTAGAATATAAACACTATGAAGTTCAAGGCTAGGCCAGTGTATTAAAACTAACAAAGGAACCAAAAAGTTGCACTTTAAGCATGTAGGCAGAAAATTAGGACAAGAGACTATCTGGAAGTTCCAGTAATAGACCTGTGATTAAAGATGGAAGTAAGACTGAAGAACTGCAGTGGAGAAGGACAGAATAAGCAGCAGAATCTGTTGCCACTGAGTTCCCCTCAAACTATTGTTATATCCCCACCAAAACTTGTGAGATTCAGTAAGACCAAATTTGTTTGCGCAGTTTATTATTTTTATTTATTTACAGAATATATATTCTGCCTTTCTTCCCAATCAAGGCCACAAAGATGGCTAGCAATTAAAAGCAGAACTTTATAAAACAATAATAAAACCAATTTAAAACTAAGAATAAAATAAATATATAAAAACACATATGCAGCAATTTAAACATAGGATAAGAAGGAGAGGTCATTGAGAGAATGCCAGATGAAACATAAACTACTGTCGGAAGACAGTGATAGAAGGGAACAAATTAATCTCCCTGGAGAAGGAGTTCCACAGTTTTGGTACCACAGTTGAGAACGTCCTCCTTCAGGTTGCCACTTGTCTAACTACAGAAGTTAAGGGCACATGAAGCAGGGTCTCAGAGATATAATAATAATATAATAACGTTCGATTTATATACCGCCCTTCAGGGTGACTTAACACTTACTCAGAGTGGTTTACAAAGTATGCTATTATTATCCCCACAACAAAACACCCTGTGAGGTGGGTGGGGCTGAGAAAGCTCCAGAGAGCTGTGATTGACCCAAGGTCACCCAGCTGGCTTCAAGTGGAGGAGTGAGGAATCAAACCCGGTTCTCTAGATTAGAGTCCTGTGCTATTAACCACTACCCTAAACGGTGGTATGTATATGTCCAGGATATTTTACAAATGAAATAAAAAAGGGGGGAGGATTAAAATGTGGATTATTTCTGTAATAATTTTATTTTGCCAATGAAACCATATCTTTCGTATGTTTGGCAATATCCCTGGCAATGTTACAGTGGCCTGATATGGCTGATAGTCATGCCCAGGAGTTGTGTTGCTCAATATGCAACATGATACCTAAGACCAAAGAATCCATACGACATGCAGATTTTAGAAAATGAATTTAACACTGTTGGAAATTTCCCCCCTCTTCATCCCAAACTTTAGTTTTAAGTTGTATCTTGCCTTCCACCAAAGAACTCAGGCTGGTGTTTTTATTATCTTTACAGCACCTCTGTGAATTTGATTGGTTCAAGTCCAAAGCCACCCCATGATCTTTACATCTCTGAACAGGTGTTATAAAATGTGTTTCCCATACTCAGGTCCAACCCTGTAGACATTCCTATGCCATGCAGGCTGTAGAATAATTTGTTGTCTATATATATCACTGCATGGTTGAACTGAATGAATGGCATGCATTTTATCTGGGCTGTGTGAGTTTTGGTGGGGTTGGATGAGAAGTAACTGGCATTGCTGACATAAAAAGTACATTGGCTAAGTCAGGACTTGGAGTTCCCAATTTTTTGAAGCTGTAGACACTTCTGAATTTGAAACCAGATAGCAGGTACCATAAAATGGCTTCCATGTTGCATGGCCAACCGTGAAAGGCTTCAAGAGGCTGGGGCCAATCGTAAAATATTGGGAGATTCCAAACCAAGTGAACTTTTATGATAGAAGCAGCTGTTTCTGAATGGGTGCTCCCTGCAGACACGAAGGAGCTGCCTCTTGGCTCTTCAGAAGCACTTCCTGCTTCAATGAGATGTGCAGAAGTCAGGACTGACTCTTTGGGCCAAGCTGCACATGACGAATGACACTTGAACAGCAAGTGTATTTCTCCCTGTTCACTTGCCCTCCACTCAATCCACTTGCCATTCAAGTGTCATTCGTCATGTGTAGCTTGGCCCTGAGAGGTCTGAGGGCCAAGCTAGAAGTGTCGAATTACACTTGAATGGCAAGTGAACAGACTCACACGTATTCCTCCCTGTTCACCTGCGCTCCACTTGCACACCACTCGATCATGTAGGGCCAAGCTACAAGTGACAAATGACACTTGAATGGCAAGTGGATCGAGTGGTGAGCAAGTGGAGGGCAAGTGAACAGGGAGGGATACACTTGCCGTTCAAGTGTCATTCGTCATGTGTAGCTTGGCCCTTTGTTTTGTAGAACAGATGCTTTGTCTGAGAAGCAAATGGGCACCAGGAAGTACATTGGTGAGCAGTACCAGGGCACCCACTGGTACCATGATGGGGTAACTGTGCTAAGTAATAAAAATTAGCAGGAGATGACAGTGTGTGCCGTCTTTGCATGAGTAACGCTATAATCATTTCCCAAGGCTTCTTTCTCTTTTCTCCAGACAGTTTTGTCTAAGTTTTTGTAGTGTTTTTACAGCTGTTGACTTGGGAAAAAAAGATTAAGATTAAAATATCACTAAAAATAACTTGCTTAATTATTATTCTTGAGTCTCCTAATCCTTTGAAGCAAGTGGGAGGTAAGTGGGCAAAAATGGGCACTTCTGTCTGGGAAATTATGTCATTTAACCCACATCTATATTTGACTTGGGAGATGCTTAGATTGTGTTTGGCTTTAGACTACCATTTTTGGAGATTCAGGTTGCATCTAAGATGTGGGAACAGGAAAGCAGCATCATTTCACAGAAAAAGCAGGTGGAAAAAAGTGTATCAGAAAACAGATTTTGAACCACTGCTCTTTATCAAGGATACTCTAAAATAAAAATACAAGCATATACACAGATGGTCATAAAATAACCGTGACATATTTTCCACAATATGTTATCACTTTTTTCCCTGTTTAACAGTGTGAGTTTTTACACTTGTGCCAAAGGAGTTTGTGTGTGCCCACAGCACAGTTAGTGCATTTGCAGCCTTTTGGGTGTACTGGGAGATGTCAAAGAGAAGATCTCATCATAGCTCAACATCCAATCATGCATAGTCAGGTCTGTCAATCAGTTAAAAAAGTTTCTTTTCCTCTTCAGATGTCTGTTAGGTGAGTCTCTACATGGGCACGAACCACATTACAAACCAAAAAACCCCATGTATGCTTGTATTTTGATTTTGTAATACCCTTGATAAAGAGCAAACTTGGGTAAAGTTTGATTGAAGTTATTCCAAGCCAGGAAACTTTCTATCACATTCCTCACATGTTAGGGAGATAGACAGTGTGTGTGAACATGGTAAACAAGCATTGTTTGTGGCCATCATGAACAAACAGAGGTTGTTGCGACATCTGAAAGTGGCCTTGGGACTCCTGTGATGGCAAAACTGGGATTACATCATCCTAAATTTCTTGGAGGAGAGGTAGGATATGAATAAGAAGAATGAACGCTGTCCAGAGTTCTGTGTTTCTTAATTATATGAATATTTAAATAACCTAGTTATAGTGACAAAAGATATTTCATAATCCGGGGCTCCCCAATGTGGTGCCCAGGGACACCGTGAACCCTATTGACACCTTTCCATGTGCTCATCAAACTTTCTTAGAAAGTGGACCGGGCCAGGTGGGACTTTTGCCCAGGAGGCCTTCTGATTGGAGATCTGGTTGGATAAGGGCATTTGAAAAAAAAAATTCTTCAGCAGTAGCAGCCACCACAGCCCAAGTATCTTTACTGCAGGTAAACTCTGCATAAGCAAGAAAATATTTATAAAACAATAGGTACATTTTAAAAAGCATCTTGTTAAGCAGAGCATCTACTTGAAAGGTTGAAGAGTTATGCAATAGAGTTATGCATAACCTCACTCCCTAACATTTTGTGGGTGGCTCCTCCTCTTGTGGCATCCATTCTCTGGAAGGCTTACCTCCTGCAGTATCCATTTTGTGATGGTGCCCAGCATCCTGTGTCAGAATTCCAAATGTGCCCACAGGCTCTGAAAGGTTGGGGACCCCTGTCATAATCAATAACGTTTCAAAATTTTCAGCATAATTCTTCTAGTATATAATTGCATATGTGTAACTTAATTATATATGCACATACATTTTGACACATTCAGGTAGCAATGGCAACACCTGGCCAAAACATTAAACATTTATCTGGGTTGGCATATACTACAGGTGATAACTGGTGTAAGATTTTCATTCAGAATTTAACTCTGTTTACAAATATCATTCCATTGCATCTCTAATATGCATATTTGTCTTTGTCTCAAAGTGCTCTCATATTTATATTATTTCGTTCAATATTTTTCAGTATTACATAGAGTTTAGATGGAAACGGTTCTGAAGATTTTTAAGATGTCAAGTTTCTCATATTTTGAAAAAATTCTAATTATATAGAAGTTTCCCTGAATACTGTTGTGTATATCAGGCTCATTTGTAAACTTCAATAAGAAATTGGTTTTGTATTTTTGGCCTTCCCTTATTATATACAGTGATTTATAAAACAAGATCAGTATGTTTTACATACCGTATGTCAGAGTTACCAGTCATGCTCCAATTAGCAGTTTTAATCTCCGTAAAAAGCAGTGGCATTTCTATTCTTTACAAAAGAGCATCTTCAAAAATGTACCAGAGGCTTGTGGAAATAAACAAAATGCTTTATTATTTTTCTTTTCATGTGGAATTACCCATGAATTTTAATACTGTCACACAGTGGTCTGCAGCTCAGGGCTGGGACCCTCAGGTGCCTTGCAAGCCCATGTGGACCTGCACTTATTTTTGCTGTTTTTAGAAGAATATGCTGCTGATGTGCCCGCATAGAGAGCAAGGGCATCGTGCCTTCTGCTTCTCTACACAAATGCTAGGAGATACAGGAGGCTGGCAAAGTGGAGAGGCCACTTCAGGCCACTCTTCCATTCTATTTCTTCCCTTGGTCATTCTGCTCACCCTGCCATTCAGTTCTCCCCTGCTCTGTACATGCAGTGCAGTCCTCCCTCCTCTCAGCTGAGGTCATAAGTCTGGCTCCTCCGCTTCCTTCCTTGTGACTCGCATGTCACACAACTGCAGCTCGGTGGGTCCTCTGCTGCTATCGGTACATTTAGGTTCTGGTAACACACAGCACAAAACCCAGTTAGGAACCCAATTATGGCAGGAGCATTGGGGGCAGATGAGGAGGACTGTGGAAATTGGCATCATGTAATGTTGTGGGAATCCCACAAACCTCTGGTTTGGGAAATCATGACAGGATTGTGTGGCATTGGTTTCCTCTCCCCCGCCCCATTTCACTTCCTGTGCTCCATAAAACAGTAGTGGGAGCTTGGAGGCTTGGGAGCAGCAGGTTACCCAACCATAGTGCACAACTTGTCAACTCTAAACCAAATCGAGCCTTCATAATTATCATAGAATCATAGAGTTGGAAGGGGCCACACAGACCCCTGCCCAGTGCAGGATCAGGCTAAAGCATCTCTGACTAGTATTCATCCAGCCTCATCTTGAAAACTGTCAGTGAGGGGGAGCTCACCACCTCCCTAGGCAGCTGATTCCACTTTTGAACTACTCTGACCGTGAAAAAGTTCTTCCTAATATCCAGCCAGTACCTTTGTGCATGTAATTTAAGCCCATTGTTTCGGGTCCTACCCTCTGCTGCCAACTGGAACAGCTCCTTGCCCTCCTCCAAATGACAGCCTTTCAAATATTTAAAGAGAGCAATCATGTCCCCCCTCAATCTCCTCTTCTCCAAACTAAACATTCCCAAGGCTCTCCGCCTTTCCTCGTAGGGCTAAGTCTCTAGTCTCTTAGATCATCCTCGTCGCTCTCCTCTGCACCCTCTCGATTTTGTCCACATCCTTTTTGAAGTGAGGCCTCCAGAACTGCACACAATACTCCAGGTGCGGCCTGACCAAGGCTGTATAGAAGGCAGTATGATAGATGGATGCTGAGAGCAAATCAATAGGTCATGTTTATTATATCTCATCTTGCCTATACGTTTCTCACAGAGCCTCGCGGGCACAGATTAAAACCTGAGTTCTAGACTGCAGGGACACCTAGCCTGATGCTGTGAGGCAAGTGTTATATTTTTCCTTACACAGGTCAGAATCACTTTAAACATCGGAACTAATGCTTAGGGGAAGTGCCTTGTCCAAAATGACCAAAAGGAAAGTTGAATATAATCTGAATATAGAACTCTGTGGCCTAAACTAGATAGTATGTTTTTTTGTTGAGTTGCGTCTGGGTTTCCTCACCCCAACTCATATTCCCTGCAGTTCCACAGCAGCTGCAAGGAATATCATTTTAATGACCAGAGGGAGCCCCTTTGAACTTGGAACTGGAGGGGAGGGGTTCCCACCTCACCTCACCCCATTTTGAGAAGCTGAAAACTTCTGGTGGGGATGTTATTTTAATAACTTGGGGGCAGGATGTGCAGTATTCCAAGCACAGCACCTGCCTCTCCTAAGTTATAAATATCTTCCTGCTCGGCTATTTCAGGTTCTCAAGATGGAGTGGTGGGGGGAGGGGAAGAGGCAGTTGCTCACATGCAAAAGGGTTCCCTCTGATCTTTAAAATGACATTCCCTGAAGCTGCTGTGTGACTGCAGGGAACACACAGTGGGTAAGGGAAACCTATACACAACTCTCCAAAAAAATTAACATCCAGTTTGGCCCTAAGATTCAAGTAGGGAACTCTATCCACTGAATCTCAGTGGCATGGCAGAAGTGGAGATCCTGGTGTGCCCAGAGGCAAAGACATAAAAAGAAATTCAGTGAAGTAAATCTGTTTTATTTGGAACCACGTTTTGGCTCTCCTTGTTGAGGCTGACATCAGCCTATGCCTGCCATTGCACAGAATTGTAGCCACCAACTTGGAAGGAAGATAATTTTCAAAGCTCATCCTCTTCCTGTGTTAAATCAAGCCTGGCATTTCTTCCCACTGAGTCCCTCCTTGGCTGCACAATACAGCATGGCAGGCGCCACATGCCTGGGTGGCCCTGGTAGTGTTTGGTTGCTACAGTGTAATATAGAAGGCTAAAGGGTTGAATACCTTAAAACACTTGACAGAGACAATGATTAATCTAGAGCACTCAGTGTTGTCATGTCTGGCTACTGTAACCACACTGAATATAGATATGAAGATGTGGCAAAGAGACATGGGCATCTGTTGGATGCTATAGACATGACATCATTAGTTGGAAAGATCTGATTACAGCCAAGTATCTAACAAGCTATCATGGGTAAAGAATAACAGATGCTTCCCTCTCTCTTTAATATTTGCACATGAGGAAATGATAAGGAGAGGATGTGGCATGGTATCTGCCACTAGGGCCGAAGAGAAAAAGACTTGGAACTTTGTCCTCGGGAGGTTTTTAAAGGGATACATGCAGAGCAAACAAAGGATGGTACAGGACAGTGTAAAAGGTAAAAGTAAAGGTAGTCCCCTGTGCAAGCACTGAGTCATTGCTGACCCAATGGGGGATGTCGCATCATGACTTTTCTTGGCAGACTTTTTGTTACAGGGTGGTTGCCATTGCTTTCCCCAGTCATCTACACTTTACCTCCAGGAAACTGGGTACTCATTTTACCAACCTCGGAAGGATGGAAGGCTGAGTCAACCTTGAGCTGGCTATTTGAACCCGGCTTCTGCCAGGATCGAACTCAGGTCGTGAGCAGAGCTTGAGCTGCAGCACTGCAGCTTACCACTCTGCACCATAGGGCTCCCTACAGGACAGTGAGGTCGTGCTTTTTCAGTGGATTTTGTTTAGGGAAATCCTTGAGATCAATGCTATGATTTTGGGGTTACCACTTAGTTCAGAATTCCCAGAACTGAAAAAGAAAAAAAAATGTGGTTTGTACTTCATCTTTGTTGAGGTGGACAATTAAATGTTCTGAGGCAAAATGGTGGTGTTGATTGGACACAATATTCTCCCTCTTATCCAACTGGATATAAATAAATAACCTTAGACACCAACTTGACACCACTTACTACTTCTTGACAAACATGACATGCAAGAAGCCGTAGGTGGTGGATACTCTATTAAAATTATGTTTCAAGATAATTTTCAATAATAATATGTCCAGGTTCAATATTTTGGGCCTCAAAAGCCAATTAAAAATGACAGCTCCCCATCTCTTGTAGAAGCTGCCCAAAATAGATTTTATGGTATGGGTATAATTGTTGAAAACCCCTCATTGTATTGCGGTACAGTCACAAGCATTGTTTCCACGGCAACATCATCATACATCACAGGCAGCGGCCTCTACCAGCATGGGGGACATCACACGGGTAGATTCGGTAGCGATATTTCCAAAGTTATGCTTGCAGCATAGGGTGCTGCCATACAGAAGTACTTTTCAGTGGCCTCCACACAGCAGTTGTAACATTTCAAATGACCCTGAATTAGGCAAAAATACTTTCAAAATCTTTTAATCATTATTAATACAGTTATTCCCTGGGAACTTTCTGTTTGGCAAGAGAATGCTAGTTCTCTTCATCCTGTAGCCAAGACCTTCTAATGGCAGGGAAAAAATGCTTCAAATGGTGAAATTAATAGAAGCAATAACATTAAAGGCCAGAGAACATTTTCAAATGTAATGCTGTGAACTCACTTACTAATGTACCTATTAAGGAAAGCTAATCACCTGTAAGTCAGTCACCTTTAAACTCAAAATGCTGTAAATGTTCAGCTATTTTACTTTGTGATCGGGCCATTTAAGCAATAGTGATGAATCACCAAAAAATCAGACTGTTGGTGTGAAATAAGCAGGCAAGTATTCCTTAGGATGAGGATGGAATGGTTCTGATTGGCCCCACCTTGTCCATTAAAAAAAAATCGTATTATTGGTTTGGGAAGAAATGCATCTCCATATCTTTAATGGTATTCATGGCTACCAGTGCTGATGTGTAATGTTCATCTAGAATTGCTACTACTTCTTTATTAGTTTATGGAGACACCATATTGTCTATGCATAGCAAACATACAGTGTGAGCAACTATGGCAGAAGACAAGAATGGGGTAATTAAAGAGATGTGATAGGAGTAGCAACTGCAGGGCTGGTAAAGAAGATGTAATCTTTGCTTTTCCCCTGAATGTGAATTTCTCTGCTCTCATGCACAGCCCTGCTAGTTGGTGTTTCATGGCTCAGAAACAGTATGAATGGAACAGGACTTGTTCCATTATGTAATTCCAGCTATGGCTCTCAGAAGTATAAGAATGTTCCCGAAGCGACTAGGTTTCCTTGCATCTTTTCCAATCTGGTTTTAGGCCTAGTTAGGAAACTGAAACAGCCTTAGACACCATGGTGGATGACTTTCACCAGGAGATGGACAGAGGGTGCTGATTCTCCTGGACCTTTCCTTAGCTTTTGAGGCCCTTGAGCATGGTAGCCTTATGAACCACCTTTCTAGGCTGGTACTGGGAGGCACTGTTTTGCAGAGGTTCTGGTCCTACATGGAGGGTAGGTTTAAGAAAGTTGATTCTTTGGGACTGCTGCTCAGCCTGTTGGCCTGTGGGGTCCTGCAAGGATCCATCTTGTCCCCTATGCTTTTCAATGTCTACATAAAACCACCAGGTTAGGTCATCCAGAGATTTGGGATGGGTTGTCACCATACAGATGACACTCAGTTCTATCTCACACTTTCAGCCAGTCTTAGGGAGGCTGTATAAACTTTGAACCAGTGCCTGGAGTCATGGATGTGGGCTAATCCTGACAAGACGGAAGTGCTTCTGGTGAGCAGAAGGTCTGACCTGGAATTTAAGGTATCACTTGTTCCATATGGGGTTGCAAGCCCTTGAAGGAACAGGCCTATAGTCTGGGTGCTCTTGGACCCGGCTCAATTGATGGATAAGCAGGTGGCAGCTGTTGGCAGGAATGCCTTTATCCAAGTTCATCTAATTAGCCAGCTGAGGCATTTGCTGACCAGAAAAGATCTGGCTGTTGTGATGCATGCCCACAACTAGATTAGATTACTGCAATGCACTTTATGCAGGGCTGCCCTTGAAAAGTGTTTGGTTACGTCAATTGGAGCAGAATGCTGCAGGTAGGATGTTTACTGGAGTGGGTTGTAGGGACAATATGACTCTAGTTCTGGCCCAGACTGGCTTTCAAGCTATTTCTAGACACAATGCAAGGGTCTGGTATTGATCTTTAAAGTTCTACATAGCTTGGGACCAGCATACCTGAAGGACTGTCTACTCCCACCCAATGGCTACAGTAATAATCTGAGGTCCTGCTTTGGGTGTCCTGCCTTCTGAGATTAGGTGGGTGACAAACTGGAAAGGGCCTTCTCGGTTGTGGCACCAAAACGGGCTCTTTCTCCCCAGAGAGACGCTTCTATCTCTTGTTATTGCCGTCTTCTACTAGCAGGTGAAGATTTCAACTGGCATTCCCTTGGTGATCTCTCCTTCTTGCCTTGTTTTAACTGCTGTTTTTGTGTGTGTGTATTTTATTGTACTGTATGTTTATTTTAGCTTGTTTGAATAATGTGTTTTTGTTTGGTTTGATTGGATTTTAAGATTTGTTTTTATTGTGTATGCTAGCTGTTTTTGTAGCCTTGATCAGGGCAGAAAGGAGGGGTATAATAATAATAATAATAATAATAATAATAATAATAATAATAATAATAATAATAATAATAATAATAATTTAAAAAGTTAATACTACGCCTCAAGCATTAGCTTAAGACCCAGTTCTCACTTCTGTGTCTTACATAAAGCCTCTGTATGGCAAGTAGCATCAAGATAATTGTAGCAGCCGTGAGTTTTAACAGCTGCTAGAACCTTTCACGGAGAACACCTTACTAAGGGTGTGCACTGAAAAAAATTCCATTTCAGTTTTGAATCCAGGGTTTCTAAAGGAACTATGTATCATTATTGTATTTTTCTGGATAAGGTATTGCCGTCTTGGATTTAATCCATTTGGGGTTTCCCCCCCCGCTATTATGAGTTTCGGCCTCATTCTTTGTAATGAGGGCTTCCAGGTTCTTGGGGCAACTGTTTTTGCACTTAATGGCACCAGAATTGCTCAGAACTTAACCCTCTCTCTACACCATATATCCACCAAGTTTTTTCTCAGTTAGTCTACACACACACACACACACACGTGACAATGGACCCTGAAGAAGGTGAGTGTTGGCAGGTGCACACTGTTGTGGGAAACTCACTGGTAATGGTAGCAGGGCATTGATGGTATTAAAAAGAATCCTCCTTTACATATGTTCTCTTTTTTCTTTTTCTATAGTGCTAATAAATTATTACCTTTGCATCCTGCTGCCGCCTGCTAGTGCCATGTTTCCTTGTGCTCTACAGTTTTGTTCCCACAGTGAGGGGGTGTTCTTGCATTAATCATCACCAATTTCCATTAAGTGCAGGCCAGCAGGCAGCATGTCTGACACCCTCCCACAACAGACCTGTGTTTTTTCTGTAAGTTTTCTTTTTGCTGTGGGCAGGCAGGATTGTTTTTGAAAAGGCAGAGTAGACTAATAGATTGCAGGATTTGGAAGGGGGGGGGATCCAAACGTAATCAAATGTAAGTCCTATGATTTAAAATAGTGCTTACTCCCCAAAGAAGTGTGTTTAGAATTGTAGCCTATGATTGAAGTCTGCACATTCCCCCTTCCAAGCATTTCCAAAGCTAATAGGCTGGGGTGGGGTGTCTCCCCTTGAGAGGACCCAATAGGCAGGGAGACAATGCCATTGCCCAGGTAACAATGAGGGGGGGGGAAAGAGATGTGCATTGTGCACATTCCCCCTTCCTGGCAACATAGTTAATTAATAAGGTCAGGCTCTCTCCTCTTGGGACCTGATTGGTGAATGATATTAACGAAAACAAGATGCTGCTGCCTGGGCCCTGTACTTTCCTGCAACTGTTGCCACTGTGAGGTAAGAACTGAAATGAAACACACAAACTTTTTGGTGGGGAAGTGTTGTTATAATTTCGTTTCCTGGATTTGGTTCACCATTCTGGAAATTGCTTTAATGAAATGAAACTCATTTACGGATGCATTTCTGGCTCATTTGTTTTGTTTTGCACACCCCTGCTCCTTATACATCTCTCTCTCTCTCTCTCTCTCTCTGCTACTGCTTCTGCTTGCTTGCTTGCTTGCCCTTCAGTAATATGTTGTCTGCTTGCAGTAGCTGAGAACAAGGAAGTTGCTATGTTGCCTTTGTTCTACTTTACTGCTGCTAGAAGCTTGATCTTACCTGAAAGTGGGGAAGTAAAAGAGCAGGTGAGAGAGAGGGCTGGAAAAGGCTCTCACATACTGGCTGTAATGGCTGTCAGAAACAATAGCTGCTCAAGTCACCAAGAAGCTCTTCACAAAATGGAGGTTCTATGCATGAGTCCAGAGTGATTCTTTATAGATCAGGAATGTGTCTGATCAATCTTTAAAGAGGCTACTTTCAGCCTTGAATGGATTCTATATTTTTAGTGCATTTATCTTTATTAGATGATCTTCTTGATATGCCCTGTTTAGCTTCATGCCTTGGCTTTTGAAATGTTGTGGTAAGACACCAGAAACTGACTTGTTTTCAGAGATAAAATTACAAGTCTGGTTTCCTAGGAAGCTCAAGAAAATTTATCTAGGGTTGTATTGAGTTCAGATCTGTTGTCAAGGACTGCAATTTTATTTATAGAGTTGAGACATTTGACCTGAGTAATTTTAATCAGATCCTCCTGTTTTAATTGTGTTGCTCACACTGATCCCATCTGTCATTTGTATCCACAACCAGTCTACAATATGGTATCTAGGATAGTGATATATGAACATTGATCTGTTTGTGCTGATGATGCATATGGCAAACATCTAACTCCCTTGCAGCATTTTATGATATACATTCACGATACAATAAGGAGCACAAATGTGAACCGTCCAGGTCAGGTCTTATACCTAACAATTCTGCCCAGCTATAACAATATATCAAACATATGTACATACATTTGTCACTGTTGATTATATCTATCCATCCACACTTGTCTGCATGATCCTGAGGTTTCCTCTAGGGTTGTAAATTCACTATTATCTTGAATCCAGATGTTTATTTTGCCACATGTGTATTTGCTCTGGACAGGGACTCTGATGATATTTTAGTTACAACGTTTCTGCTTATATCTTAGGTCACTCTTGAGTGCATGCTGAGAATTGGAGACTCCTTCCAAGACACTTACTAGAGATAGTGCCTATGATATTATCTATATGATTAGTTACCTCGGGGTGAAGCAGAAGCCACAAAAGAGACAGAGAGCTGGTGGAGTACTCTTTGGTCACATTATACAGAGCGAAAGAGGAGTTATCTCAGGATGAATGATTATGTAGACAACTTTGTATGGCATTGTTTAGAGTGACCATCACATTGCAGTGTGTTAGCATGGAATAAGCAAGATTGGACAGACATGTGCAGCACCATTTACTCTTTGTCTGCAGCTGCTATTCTGGAACTCTACACAAATCAGCAATGAGCTTTTTTCACTCCTATCTCCAATGTAAATAATCAGGGGAAGTCATATGTCCACCAAGAGTGTGAGCATACTAAGATAATCTGAACTGCAAGTAAGAACTAAATATTTACAACAAAAAATTCTAATGTGCAGAAAAGATGTCAATAGCCAAAAGTGAAACATTTCAGCGCCATAATAGAGCATGATTATTCATTAAGCTGTCTAATAGTATTCTAATATTGAGCAAATCCCAACTTTCAGTAGATCTATTAGGGACGGCTGTACAAAAATCACAATTCATCCATCAACCACTACACTTTTTCACTATGTGGAACAACCCAACAAATAACTGTTAACTTCCCCAAGTCTCAAGACTGGGAAGGTTAGGTGCCACTTAAAACATGATGTGATAGTCGCACCATGTAGTTCTTGAGCTGTGATAAGAACATAAGAACATAAGAACATAAGCAAAGCCATGTTGGATCAGGCCAGTGGCCCATCCAGTCCAACATTCTGTCACACACAGTGGCTAGAAATCCAGTGCCATCTAAAGGACTGTCAGTGAGGCCAGGACACCAGAAGCCCTCCCACTGCCTTCCTTCCAGCACCAAGACAACAGAGCACCACCTCCCCACAAAGAGAATACCATCTATCTCCTGTGGCTAATAGCCACTGATGGACCTCTGCTCCATATATTTGTCCAGTCCCCTCTTGAAGCTGGCAATGCTTGTAGCTGCCACCACCTCCTGTGGCAACGAATTCCATGTGTTTATCACCCTTTGTGTAAAGTAGTATTTTCTTCTATCTGTTCTAACCCGACTGCTCAATAATTTCATAGAGTGCCCACGAGTTCTTGTATTGTGAGAAAGGGAGAAAAACACATCTTTCTCTACCTTCTCTAACCCGTGCATTATCTTGTAAACCTCTATCATGTCTCCCCTCAGTCGTCTTTTCTCCAGGCTAAAGAGCCCCAAGCGCCTCAATCTTTCCTCATAGGGAAAGTGTTCCAACCCTTTAATCATTTTAGTTGCCCTTCTCTGTACTTTTTCCAGTGCTATGATATCTTTTTTAAGGTGTGGCGACCAGAACTGTACACAGTACTCCAAATGAGGCCTCACCATCGATTTATACAGAGGCATTATGATACCGGCTGATTTGTTTTCAATCCCTTTCCTAATAACCCCTAGCATAGCATTAGCTTTTTTTATGGCAGTCGCACACTGTGCTGACGTTTTTAGTGAGTTATCTATCATGACTCCAAGATCTCTCTCTTGGTCAGTCTCCGCCAGTTCAGACCCCATCAACTTGTATTTATATTTTGGATTTTTGGTTCCAATGTGCATTACTTTGCACTTGGCTACATTGAACCTCATTTGCCACATGGATGCCCACTCTTCTAGCCTCGACAGATCCTTTTGGAGTGCCTCACAATCCTCTCTGGCTTTCACCACCCTGAACAATTTCGTGTCATCTGCAAATTTAGCCACTTCACTGCTTAATCCCAATTCCAAATCATTAATAAACAAGTTAAAAAGCATTGGACCCAATACCGACCCCTGTGGCACCCCACTGCTCACCACCCTCCACTGTGAGAAGTGCCCGTTTATACTCACTCTCTGTTTCCTATTAATTAGCCAGTTTTCGATCCACAAGAGGACTTGGCCCTTTATCCCATAGCTACTGAGCTTACTTAGGAGCCTTTGATGAGGAACTTTGTCAAAAGCTTTCTGGAAGTCAAGATAAACAATATCTATCGGGTCTCCCTTGTCCACTTGTTTGTTCACTCCCTCAAAGAACTCTAACAGATTGGTGAGACAAGATCTTCCCTTACAGAACCCATGCTGAGTTTTCCTCATCAGCTTTTGGTCATCAATGTGCCCACTAATTTTATTTTTGATAATAGTTTCCACCAACTTACCCGGTATTGACGTCAGGCTGACTGGCCTGTAATTTCCCGGATCTCCCCTGGAACCTTTTTTAAAGATGGGGACAACATTAGCTACCTTCCAGTCCTCAGGAACAGATGCAGAGTTTAATGACAGATTACATATTTTTGTGAGGAGATCTACAAGTTCACACTTGAGTTCTTTCAGAACTCTTGGATGTATGCCATCTGGGCCCGGTGATTTATCAGTTTTTAAATTATCTAGCAGTCGCATAACCTCCTCTCTTGTCACCTCAATGTGACTCAGGTCTTTCAAAACCCCTCCCAAAGTCAGTGCTTCCGGAGTGGGCATGCACTTCTTATCTTCCACAGTGAAGACAGAAGCAAAGAACGCATTCAGCTTCTCGGCCATTTCCCTATCACCCTTTAGTAATCCTTTTACGCCTTGGTCATCCAAGGGCCCCACTGCCTCCCTAGCTGGTTTCCTACTTCTAATATATTTAAAGAATTGTTTATTGTTTTTCTTTATGTTCTTTGCAATATGCTCCTCATATTCCCTTTTTGCCTGTCTGATCACAGACTTGCACTTTCTTTGCCACAGCTTATGCTCCTTTTTATCAACCTCACTCCGACTAGTTTTCCACTGCCTAAAAGAATCCTTTTTACCTTTTACAGCTTCTATTACATTGCTTGTTAACCATGCTGGCCTTTTCCTAAACCTATTTGTGCCTTTCCTAACCAGCGGTATATATTTAATTTGAGCTTCCAGGATTGTAGTTTTAAATAGTCTCCAAGATTCCCCAAGTGTTTTGACCTTTTTTACTTTCCCTTTCAGTTTCTTCTTCACGTACCCCCTCATCTCAGAAAAGTTACCCCTTTTGAAGTTAAACATGGCTGTGTTGGTCTTATTTGGCAATTTCCTATTTATACATATGTTGTACTCAATAACATTATGGTCACTGTTCCCAAGTGGTGCAATCACATTTACATCTCTCACCAGGTCTTCAGCATTACTGAGGACCAAATCCAGGATCACCTCTCCCCTAGTAGGTTCTGTAACCATCTGTTCCATAGCACAGTCATTGAGACAGTCTAGAAACTCACTTTCTCTCCCCCGATTCGAACACCCATTGGCCCAGTCAATGTGTGGGTAGTTAAAATCACCCATTACAACACAGTTTTTTTGTTTAGCAGTCATCTTTAATCCTGTCATCATTTTATAATCCTCCTCTATTTTCTGATCTGGAGGGCGATAACAAACTCCCACAGTTAAGTTTCCATTTGGGCCCGTAATTTCAACCCATAGCATTTCCAGAAGCGAATCTAATTCAGTTACCTTCTCAATCTTACTGGAATGTATACCTTCTCTGACATATAGAGCCACCCCACCACCAACCCTTCCCTCCCTATCCTTCCGATATAATTTATATCCAGGAATCACCGTGTCCCACTGATTTTCCTCATCCCACCAAGTTTCTGATATGCCCACAATGTCTATGGATTCGCCCAACACTAAACATTCCAGCTCCCCAATTTTACCTCGGACACTTCTAGCATTTGTATATAAACACCTGTAACTTCCCCGGCATACTTTGCCTCGAGACGTAGTTAGGTCATCTGCACTGTTTGTCTCCATCTCAGTTGACAACTCTAATCTATCTCCCTGTAGAAGTGTTATACCTAGCCCTTCATCTCTCTGAGATGAACCATCCTGAACCAGAGACCCTTTATCTCTTGTCGGCTTTCCCCTAGCATTTAGTTTAAAAACTGCTCTGCCACCTTTTTGATTTTAAGTGCCAGCAGCCGGGTTCCTTCTCGGGACAAGTGGAGACCGTCTCTCTTGTACAGCTCCCGCTTGTCCCAAAAAGAATCCCAGTGCCTAACAAACTTGAACCCTTCCTCCCTACACCATCGTCTCATCCACGCATTGAGACTCCTGATCTGCGTTTGTCTCTCTGGCCCTGCGCGTGGAACAGGTAGCACTTCTGAGAAGGCTACCTTGGAGGTCCTGGCCTTGAGTCTCCTGCCTAACAGCCTAAATTTTTGTTCCAAGACCTCACGACTGCATTTCCCAACATCGTTGGTTCCAACATGGACCACGACCGCTGACTCTTCCCCAGCACTATCTACCAGCCTATCTATAACACGCGTAATGTCCGCTACCTTCGCACCAGGCAGGCAAGTCACCATACGGTCAGAACGCGGTTGTGCCACCCAGCTATCTACTTGTCTAAGGATCGAATCACCAACTACCAAGAGCCTCCCTCCCGCCCCACCCAGGGATGGTTCCTTGATGCGAAAGGAAACCTGCTCACCAACTGAAGAAGAGGTCCCTTCTGAGGGCATGTTCCCCTTATCCTCAGTACAGTGCCCTGATCCCACAAGCAATCTGATTACCAAAGAGCTGCTGCACAATTGCAATCTTAGCAGATGATGCAGTAATATGAATAGTACTGTGGTAATGGAAGCAAAGTCTATGCATCCCATTTAAGGAAAGGCTGAAGAGTCTGAGATTTTTAGTTTTACAGATCAGGAGAATGAGAGCAGAAGTTCATTCTCCTCTCTCCCTGAGGGCCACCTGAGAAGTTCATTTGGTTCAATATAAAATCCTTAGAGCAGAAGTTTTCTTGTCATGAGCAACTCAGCTGAGCCAGCCCACGATGGGAGCAGTGTCTCCTAAGCACTTGGAGTGCTCTTTGGCAGAAGCCAAACACCACTGTCTGAAGAGTGTGAGTTTTGGACTCTCTCATTCAATATATAAGAAGAATGTTACAGGAAGAGAGCTAGATAATCCATGTGTCTGATTTTATGGTGTCATGTTTTTGATAGAATATTAGACGCAAGGTTTTTTGAACTATGTTGGAGCCCAGGCACATAAGAGTGCCCTAATGTTTTTACAAGACTCTCTTCAGAGTGTGGCTATCAGATATCTAGTATTTCAAAGAGTGCTCCATGTTTCCGTACACCTCAGCTCTGTGGAATGGAGCAACAGAGCTATTAAGTACCTCATATTTCTAAAATTTTGATCTGCACCATACCACTGAAAAGAATAAAAGGTTACTGAATACTACCAAGAAAAAAATCCTAAAGAGACAGCATAAAGTAGTCTGCTCATAAACACTTCACCACATTCTTTATGAATCTCTTCTCCTTTGTTCTTTGGTTCCTCTAGAGATCAATGATATGCTTTGGGCATATTTTAGTTGTGTATAATCTCTTTTTTATCATGTCTTAATTCTTTAATTCAAAATTGTTTGTTACCTACCCTGAGCCCAAGATACAAATATGGTCACACACACACACACACACACACACACATATATGTTATCTTTCTCTCATCTTGCTGGTTCCTTGCCTGCTTTCCTCTGTTCTGCTCCACTTTTTAATGAGATCTGTGGATTTTATTATTTTTAATAATTTTAACTATTTATTGTATTTAAATTGTGGCTTTTATGGTTTTTTGATGTTGTGAGTCTGCCCTGAGCCAGCTTGTGGGGATGGCAGGATATAAATCGAACAAAATAAATAAATAATAAGGTATATTACAAAATCTGGTATTACAAAATCTGGCAAACATAGCAAGAATAAAGCTCATGTGACTCTTGAGGAAGGGAGAAGAGGCTTATTCTCCCTCTTGTGGAATATGCAGTTTCAATGGTGAGAGGACAATATAGTATTCTTTAACATCTCTGTGCTTTGTTTGTTGTGCCTTTTTGGCTCTTCAGAGATAACTGGCCACACTTCCCAATAGGTCCATCAGAAATATAAAGGGCAGATTTTGGCTAATTTGATTTTTTTTGCTGTTGTTTCCTTTGCAGTCAAGAATATGCTTGGCCCAATAAGGTAACTTTTCACCTGTAACTTTTAATAACGTCTTCCTTTTTAACATAGCCGACTCCTTTACAGTCTGATGCCTGACAGCAGTTGACTTAAAGTTCAAAAGTCTTTGTCTTTGTGTGAATGCTGACAAATTTCAGCAAGGGCAAAATGCACACATCAAAGCACTGGCATGTACGTTTTTCTAAAGCAGCATTCTTGACTTTACTGAGCTACAAAATACACCAAGAAGGGTATAAAAACAGAGCGGTGTGATGAACTTAGCAGAAAGCCAAAGCAAGCAAGGAAAGTTCAGTGTAAAAAATGGGAGGAGGGAATGTATCAGAAACAGTGGATTGGTTCCATGGCAGGAGAAAAATGGTTTCTGAATAACTGTGAAAAGCATAAAACTGGTTTACCCATTGTGAGGAAAAAAAGGTAATAATAGTGAACAAAAGACAAACTTCAAAGCATAAATTTCCCAACTGTGTGACGCTGATGTCTTGACAGGGGTCTGCTGCAAGATAACAGCTGCAATTTTAATGAACTGTAAAGAGTAGCATCAGTAGCAACAAACAATGAAAGGAGACAGAGACCCCTTCTGCCCCGGTTAATTTCACCAGTTCATTTTCCAAACTGCATCGATTTATTTGCAACCCTCCGCACCCTTTTTCATGCCATTATTATTGGGTACCTTTTTTTGCAGCTTTCCCCCGGATTTTGTGGGAGCGCTTTCCTCCCAACATTTTTAAAGCTGTTTTCCAGTTGGCACTTTCCCCCCAGTGCATAATCTTTATGCTGGCTTTTAGTGTTCCACTCTAGAGGTGGAAAGCCATAGAGATTCTCATTTATATACATATATGGTTCATCATTGTCAGGTGCTATAGTCCTCCTTCATGTAGATAGTGAATTTTCCTGAGTAGCTGTTTAGAGGGCCATGATAAGGACAGCACTCTTGCCATAGAGATCACTGAAACCATAACTGCACAGACAAGGAAGGAGTATGATTAGGTAGGCTACCAGGGAAACTGGTAGTGTCCAGGTCAGCAATTAGTTTTTGTTGGGTTATGATTATGATTATGATAATGTTTTAGCAGAGTAGAGCATTGCACAGCAGATAAAGAATCACAGAGACATGCGTGTTCAGCTTCTAAAATAATGTTTACTACATAAAGGATAAAATAATAAAGGTTACATTGGTGATAAAATAAAGAATAGCTAACTTAGCTTCTACATCCTTACATGCTGGAGATAACGGTGCAACTGGCTAGAGAGCAATGGCGTCCTGGACAAAGGAAAGAATGTTAATTGCTCCCAATAAACCTGGTCAGCCAATAATCAATCCTAGATTTGTTCATTAGGCATGCAACTCCCCTTTGCCCTGGCGGGAACAGTTACTCGATATCTAACTGGCCTCATGCTAACTAATTATGCTTGTACCTTTATGCTTGATCGCTAAGACCGCGTTTGGGTGCGTAGAGCAAAGCACCAGAGATTTTGTTACTTGCTGTCGGGTTTACTGAGTGGAGAACTACATAAGTGCCCCTGAGGAAACGGACCATTGTGAAACAAGCTGAGCGATTCTTGCTGGCCGCTTGTAGGGCGGAGGAGAGAGAGACCCTTGTGGCTCTCACTCCGATGTGTTCTTCTTATTAACTGTAAGACCTTCATGAATAAACCACAAACGGGTTTGCAAGGTGGTTACCCACATACAGTTGAATCTGTTTTGGAATGACAATTTTCCACAAGATTCTCTTAATTGCACTGGGAGGATTGTAGATTGCAGTACATTGAGGAACAACTCAGAAGAAAGACGAGCCACAAGTATGAATAACTTTATTTACATGTACTGCAAGATGAAAGCTGGACATATGGACTAAGAGCTAACACGGTCTATTGTTTGTATAAGATGGTTGTATAGATGTATATAATAATTGAGGATCTATATGTATGCTAAGAGTTGTACTTTATGCATTTTGAATGAATAATTTGGAATAACAGTAGTTTGATGAACTTCTGTATACGCATATTTGAGTAATATATTTTGATCCAGGGGCTGGTGTTGTGATGGAACTAATTATGCTTAGCTAAACACAAACAGATTAACCCTTTCATGACAGAAGAGAATGACACTTGTAAAATCCCAACAGTTTTGCTACCAGGCTGCTGCACAGATATAGTAGTGAACCAGTGCCGGATCTAGGGTTGCCCGCACCCAGGGCAACCCTAGGCTGGCGACCTCGTGCGCGCGCAGTGCGCGCACTCTCCCTGTGCTGCGTGATGACGTCACCAGGTGACGTCAACACGCAGGGCATAACAGAGGCAGCGTGCGGGGCTGGGAAGTCGCCCGCGCCATTCGCCTCCCAGAGAATGGTGCGAGCAGCTTCCCAACCCTCCACGCTGCTTTCACCTGCCCCGCAGGACAGTGGGTGGCCGGTTTGCCACGCACTCCCTGCCCTGCAGGGCAGGCAAAAGCAGCACGGGGGGCTGCAAGGCAGCCCACGCCATTCGCCTGCCCCGCGGGACAGGGGGCGGCTGGCTTCCCCCGCACCCCCTTCCCTGCAGGGCAGGCAAAAGGCAGCATGGCGCGGGCGGCCCCGCAGCCCCCCGTGCTGCCTTTTGCCTGCTCTGCAGGACAGAGGGTGCGCAGCAAGCCGCCCGCCCCCTGTCCTGTGGGGCAGGCGAAAGGCAGCGCGGGGGGGCTGCGAGGCTGCCTGCGCCCTCTGGCAGCTGGCAGCTGCTCCCGGCGGCCCCCCCCCGGGGGCGCTGGGGGCAGACTACCCCCCTGCCCCCCCTCGATCCGGCCCTGCAGTGAACTAATCAGGATCTTTCCACACCTAGAATAGGAGGAGCTATGGATAACTGGTAGAGCACATGCTTCGCCCACAGAAGGCTCCTCGTTCATCTTTGTTAAAAGAATGCCAGTTAAAAGGTGTTGGGAAATATTTTTATCTGACTGACATTCTGGAGAGCTGCTGCCAGAGCCGATGATACTGAGCAGGATTTCTGAGAACATGGACATGAACATGACCGTCAAGTGAATTTACCATATTCAGACTTCCTCAGCTCCTAATTGGATCGCTTTAATGTTTTCTGTCAAACTTCACCTTGAGATCAGTGTTGAGCAGTTTTGTGCCTGTACAGAAGCCACTGGTGTTGTAGGGCCTTGGTAATAAATAACAACAAATTGCAGAATGTAGCCCCTTTTGCCCTTTTACTGTCTGGTTGGTTACTAGAGAAGAGGCGCATCACCTGCTTTTGGGACCTGCACTTGTGGAATAATTTAGTTAAGTTCAAATTTACAATGTAGGCATAAATTCAAACTTTTATGAAAACTACTGTCCAAATCTCTTTTGTCATGATAAGGCAGATTCACTCTCCCTTTTTTGCACCAAATTAGACTTATTGATTTTGGTTGGATGCAAGTTTATTTCTAGGGGTGTGCATAACGGAAAAAATGAATAGAAAATACACCAAAATCCCTGGTCAGCTTGTTAAAACAGCTTCTGGAATGCTGAATCAAATCCGGGAGACTAAACTGTAATAAGTGCTTCCCAACAAAAGAACAAACTAGTAATGGAACTGAATTATTCTGGACCCCCTCCCCCCAGAAACAAAACTGAAACGTAAATTTTCGTGCTGTACAGACCTATTTATTTCTGGTTACATAAGGATTTGATTTCAGTGCACTCCCACTAATCTTGAAATCAGAAACTAAAGGGCAAGGGAGAAATTAAAAGATTGAATGAGAGTTGCCAACTTCATGGAGGTAAAATGGCTTTCCCTTTAATAGATGCTTCATGGGATGATGTTATTTAGCTCCATGCCAAGAAAAACTTCAGCTGCTCATTTCCACACGTTCAGCCTCAACTTTTGATACCATTGATCACGGTATCTTTCTGAGACCACCCTTTGGGGGAGTGGAACTGGAAAGCGCTGTTTTGTGGTGGTTTTGGTCCTACCTCAAAGGGAGGATTCAGAGTCTGGTGCTTGGGGACTGCTGCTCTGCTCCTTGGCCTCTGGCCTACAATGTCACAAGGTTCCATCTTGTTCCCCAAGCTTTTTAACCTATACATGAAGTCACTGTGGGATCTGGGCTGAGTTACCACCAATATGTGGATGACACTCAGCTCTAATTCACACTTTCAGCAGATCTCAGGGAAGCTGTGGAAACTGTGAACAGGTACCTGGAGGCAGTTTTGGAAAGGACGAGGACTAAGAAGCTGAAAATTGATCCTGACAAAATGGAGATACTAATGGTAGGGGAGAGGTTTTACGCAGGAATGGGGCTGTCTCCTGATCTGCATGGGGTTGCACTGCCCTGAAGAAGCAGGTTAATAGATTGTTGGTGCTGCTGGACCCTCCTGTTAGATAAACACGTGGCAGTGCTGGCTAGGAGCTGCAGTTCTTCCTGGGCAAAAAAGTCCTTGCCATTGCATGTCCTGGTAACATCTAGATTGGATTACTGCTCTTGGGGTAACATCTAAATTAGATTACTGCCTCTGGGGCTGCCCTTGAAGACTGTCCAGCAGCTGAAGACTTTTGTTTTCTCTTCCCCCCACTTACTCTTATTAGCACTCTTCCTTTATAATAAATTTTTATTGGATGGGTCAATATATAGTCAAATTAAGATACAAATATAATCCGTTTCAATTCCCATGAATATATTTCCCCACCCCCTCCCTTCCCCCCCTTTTCGATGTTGACTTCCAACAGCACTCCAACCCCCCGTTATTAGTAGCACATTATTTCTATACTAAAATTGTTCTTATCTTGTTATTAGTAAAGATCTTAACTATAACTTATCTTACTTAGTATCATTAAAACCCCTCAAAAGACCATAATTGTCCCTTAACATCCCATTTCTTTTCCATATATTTTTTCAACTTTTTCCAATCTTCCAAAAATGCTTTCGGATCTTGATCCTTCAAGTTTCTTGTTAGTTTGTCCATTTCAGCCATGTACAACAATTTCCTTGTCCGTTCTTCAATTTCAGGTATCTCTTCTCTCTTCCAGTACTGAACATATATTATTCTAGCTGCTGTTATCATATAATATAACAATATCGTATCATTTCTGTTAACATCTTCCAAATGCAAAGATAGTAACAACATTCCTGGATTTCTAGCAAGATTATAGCGAAGTATCAAAGACATCTCAGCACATATTTTGGTCCAAAAGTCTCTAGCCTTACGACAAGTCCACCACATATGAAATAGAGAACCTTCATGCTCCTTACATTTCCAGCACTTATTAGATAGCTGTTTATTGGCTATAGCTAATTTTTTCGGTGTTAAATACCATCTGAATAACATTTTATAGCCATTCTCTCTAATGCTGGTACATGTTGATATTTTTAAGGTATTTTTCCATAGTTGTTCCCATGCTTCCATCGTTATTTCATTATTACAATTTATAGCCCACTTTACCATTTGTACCTTGACTGTTTCATCTTCTGTAAACCACTTCAATAACAATTTGTATATTTTAGAAATTGCTTTACTATTATCTTCCAACAATAGTTCTTCAAATTCTGAATTCTTGGTTCTAAAACCTGATTCTTTGGTCTGAGTCAAATAAGTCTTTAATTTGTCTATATTGTAACCAATCATATTTGAATGGCAACTCCTCATTTGGTTTGAGTTTCACCTCATCTGCTACTTCTGTTAGGTCCTTGAAGGTAAGCCATTCTCTTCCTTTGTATTCTAGGTTTGGGTTGATCACCTCAGCTGGTATAATCCACAGTGGTTTTTTTCTGATCTATACATTTTTTGTACTTTAGCCAAGTCAACAGTAAATTTCTTCTCAAATAGTGGTGCTGAAACATTGCATCCATTTTATACTTATCATACTACATATATGCATGTCATCCAAATAGTTTATTATAATCTTCCAAAGTTAGTAATTTATGATTGGTTAACGATACCCATTCTTTTAACCAGACTAGACATATCGCTTCGTGGTAAAGTCGAAGATCAGGTAACTGCATTCCACCTCTTTCCTTAGCATCACAAAGTACTTTCATCTTTACTCTTGGTTTCTTTCCTGCCCACACAAATTCCGATATCTTCTTCTGCCATTTTTCAATTTGTTTTTTGTCTTTTATAATTGGTATTGTTTGCATTAGGAACATGATCCTAGGCAACACATTCATTTTGACTGTGGCAATCCGACTGAACCACGATAAATTTAATTTATTCCATTTTATCATATCTCTTTCAATTTGTGTACAGAGCTTTTCATAATTGTTCTTAAATAAATCAATATTTTTAGCTGTCAGCTCTATTCCCAAATATTTAGTCTTGTGTACCACTTCACAGTTTGTTAATTCACTCAGTTCCTGTTGCTTCTTCTTGGTCATATTCTTGGTTATTATTTTTGACTTCTTTTTGTTTATGTAAAAGCCTGCCAAATCTCCAAATTCCTTAATTTTATCAAGTAATCTTGGCAAAGTTTGTAGTGGATCTTCTGCTATAAACATCACATCATCTGCAAACGCTCTTAACTTATAAGAAGATCCCTTTATTTTTATTCCTTTTATATTACCATCTTCTCTGATCTGCCTTAGTAATATTTCTAGGACCATCACAAATAACAACGGTGATAGTGGACATCCTTGTCTTGTACCTTTTCTTATTTCAAACTTCTTCTTCCTAGTTGTTTGTATGTTTATGTGCTTTGTTTAATTGCTTTTAATTTAAATGTTTTTAATGTTTGACTTTTTAAATGTTTTAATGTTCTCTGTTTTGGAGACCTTGAGTCAAAAGGTAACATAAAAATGTTTTAAATAAACATTTTAAATAAATGTTAAAGGGATGTTAAATGTTTTAAATAAATGTTAAAGGGATAGTCCTGTCCATTCTTCAGGTCTGTTGGCAACTATATATCTAACTGCTTGTGAAGGCCACTAGACTTCCTCCCCAGAAGGCCAGTTTGTTGCTCAAATCAGTGGGAGATGGCATAAGACCGTGCAGTAGCCCACTGCCACCCAGGTTGATGGTGGGCTGCAGAGGCACTGCCAAGAGCTTGCCTGACCAAGCCAGGAAGGCACAGGAGGTGGCTCCTTGGGATGGAAAAATGCCTTGAGCCTGAACACTTGGTCATCTGTATGTACTACTTTGGGAGAAGGAAGCCTGTAGGAGTCTCAACTTCCTTCTGCTGGTTTCAGCTTCCCGGGGCATCACCTGGATGGCAAAAACTATATCCTTGTTTGCAAAGATTCTTTGAGCTAGGACAGCCTTAGACCCAAGACAGGAACAGCCCAGACTGCTGCTGCCTGTAATACTGAACAACATAGGTTTTGGGCTGTTGCAGGATCACCGAGCACCAGATCCCCCATTACTCTGGAGATAAGTGATTGGATCTTTTGATGATGTACTTTTGGGCCCTAAAAATCAGTCATGGAAGGCAAATTGAATTAGGGCTGGGCCCACCCCCTACAGTTAGCCATGAAAGGGAAAGAAGACAAGCCATAAGATGGTGCTTCATATTTTTACCTGTTGGGGTTGACTGCAACCTGAGAGGGGTGTATGCAGGGTTTTTTTCCAGCTGGAACACGGTGGAACGGAGTTCCGGAACCTCTTGAAAATGGTCACATGGCTGGTGGCCCCGCCCCCTGATCTCCAGACAGAGGGGAGTTTAGATTGCCCTCCACACCGCAGAGGGTGTATGTGATTTGATTGTTTGGAAAAGGGTCTGTGTAGGTGAGCAAAGAGTTAACCACCCCCTTGCTCACCACTATGGCACCAGTCAAAAATCCACTCTGCTTTTGTTTTGGATTAAAATAATTCCCTCTGGAGATTCAGTCATGGATCCCCAACATAACAAGTAGTTTGGCCTTGGAGATAATGTATCTGAAAGACACAGTCCGGCTAAATTTGAGCACCTCAAAGATCAAATGCTTTTACTGAGAGAGCTGAACTTGTGTTCATTGTTTGCCCATTGAAACCAATGGAAATGAGAAGGGTTTAACATGTGCTGACTCTTTCAGAAAAGGGGAGTCAGGAATCAGGATAGCTACAAATGCCCCTGCAAGACTTTCATATTTTGTTTCTATATCTTTCTCACTTTAGCTCTTCATCTTTAACTCTTTCCTGTTTTTATTGGCTACTCTTACCCTGGTTCTAATTGATTAGTACTAATTTGAACACATTATGTAAATTCAGTTGATTTGGGGGGCAAAAATGCACTCTCCTTAGGCTGTTATGATCACACCATTCACCAGGGTCCAGACTGTCTTTTTACCACCACCCCCTATGCTCTGGGGAAGATGTTTACAAGCTGTAACTTGAAGCCATGATAGTCCATTCAGAATGGTTTGCTGTAACCCAGTCAAGTCCCTTGCCTTGGCATTTCCTTTCTCCCCAGAGATGAGTGTGTTGTACAGCCTGTCTCATACTCGTAATCTGATCCCACTGAGCTTTCCAGATTGTAACATGGCAGTGATGCAAAACATCTTCATTGGTGGGACAGCAGTAGCCAATCGCAAGAAGGGATCAGAAGCCCAGAGTATAAATAAAGCTCACATTTCAGGTCAGAATAGTAGGAGTCTGCCCTGGACAAAATCCAAACCATTTCATTCAGCTATTTTAACTGCCTTCCGTCATCACCATTATTCATTCACTTACAGTGCAGGTTCAGCTCCATCTAAACAGAGAGAAACCAAAAATAATAACCAGCCTTCATATTCATTTCACTGGGAAAAGATATTAATCACAAACCTGACACCGTATTTGTTTTAAATTAAAACTGTTGCTTTAAACCATATGCTTCTTCTCAATGCGTATCACATGTTTATTCTTCCTTCCCAGGAAAAGGGGGCAGGCTACAGAGTGAGATGCCCCATGAGCTACTCTGTGGCTGCAGACGGGTGTGATAGCCTTTTTATCTGTGCTTTGATCATGATCTTTGTGTTGACGAAAGAAAGAACCAGTTACTGGGAGCCAAGAGGACAAGGGACAAAGGCTAAAAAGCAGCAGGGAAACTCCCCCCCCCTTCTCTTCTAATTTAAAACATGGTTTTAGCTTTTTAGACTTAAAAAGTAGAACGATTGAGAGTGGCTTTGTGACTCAACAAGCTATACCCCATTTTGGTAGTCAAGCTGCATCAAATGCAAACTGAAGTCTTCCGATAATGCATATTATCAGGAAGTGAGCTGTAAGATTCTGAAGTGTTATGGTACCATAAAAACAAATGGAAATAAGCAGGAAAGAGGAGCGATTTCAGCTTAGAAGTGAGCAAATCACTTGGAAGATTAATGAAAGCTTGGATAGGAACTAAAGGTTGAAAGCCAAATGGTCACACAAAGAGGAAGTGTAATGCAGGAGAGTGGAGGTAGCAAACATCCTGAGAGTTGGGGTGAAGTACAAGGAAAGCTGTCAGAGAAAGAATGACAGTATGAAGATCAGCTGAAAACACAGGGCAGGTGTACAAATGGAAGAGAATCACATCTAGGAATAAGGACCAAACTAGAGATGACACTAAGGGCGAAGCTACAAGAGACGAATGACACACATTGGACACTTGTCAGCTTCCCTCAAGTTTTGATGGGAAATGTAGGCATCCTGGTCTTGCAGCTTGGCTCTCTGAGTGCTGTCCAATGGACTTTTCAACTGTCACTTGTCCAACATTCCACCAAGCTGCCTACATTTCCCATCAAATCTTGAGGGAAGCTGACAAGTGTCCAACTTGTGTCATTCGTCACTTGTAGTTTGGCCCTGAGAGTTCTGTGCATTAGGCTTCCAGCATATTTCTATTCTTTCAATAGGAAGTACAGGGGTATTCAGACTCACCACAGCATGCTTGTGAAGGCCTCTTCAACTTGAAAAATCTACACGGTTGTTACGTGCCAAAGTAGGGCAAGTGGAAAGGTGCTTCCAAGAGTCAAGCCCAGGGAGAATGTACATAAATAGCCAGATATAGATTGTTGTTTATTAATCAGATTTTTATTCCATTTTCCAAGGAGCTCAGGATCACTTAAACGGTCCCTTCCATTTTATCCTCACAATAACCCAGTGAGTTAGCTCAGTCGAGGAGCTCGGCTTAAAACTACCAAGCGAGTTAGGGGCCAGAGTGGAGATTTGAATTCAGGACTTCCTGTTCACAGTCTGTCATCCTAACCCCTACACCACACTGGCTCTAAGTTGTTGCTTTGATATTAAGGTCTGTGCCAGATATCCTTAACCCAGAGTTTAGAAAAGAGTTCCTAGCCACTGGATTATAGTACAAGTCACACTGGCCTATCAACATAACACTTTATGGGCTACTGTATTGGGCTCGAAGAGCTCCAACAGACTTCATCTGCTGAGGACACTAGACTAAATATGGCCAAAAGGGGGGAGGGATTCAAATGCTGAAATCATACTAATTTGGGAGTTCTCACTGCTGAGAGATTGTAGCCCCTTCTGCACCGAGGACACATGACTCCTTACTTTCCCTGAAGTCAAGCCGAAAGGCATGGAATCGGCCTGTATGTGGCCATTCACACATCTCTAAAACTCAATATTAAAATCTTTATTTCTGATACCCAGATATTTAGCCCCCTATACAATATTCCCACCTGTGACAAAGAAAAAAGAATAAAAAAGGAACTTTCCCCAAAGCTTAAAAACCATGATTCATAGATCTTGTGTTGGACTTTAAAAAAAAAAATGTAAAAAAGAGGAAAAAGGAGAATGGGTAATATTGGAAAGGAGGGGAGGGAGAGTGGCTGGCTAGAGGAGAATAGCCAATCACAATGCAGTAGGCTGGCAGAGGGAAGGAGACGGGAGGAAGAGGGTAGAACACCAAAAATGGAATAAAGAAAATGCACAGGGAAATAGCCTACTGCAAAGCGGTGTTTTTTTTTTAAAGTCAGGATATAAGTGCTTCCAGGAAAGCTGGGGGAAAGCTGCATAGTGGCCGGAATCACTACTCGTGGCAAATCTGGTGCAAACGGTCATGAAAAAAATGCTGCAGTATGGAAACTGAACTGGCAAAATTGATCCATGCAGACTCAGCTTCCGACTCTTTAAAATAACTGAATTTTCTTTAAAACTTTATAACATACCTTTTAGATACATACAAACAGATGCAAGTTTTCATAAAAGTGGGTATCATACCAATTTCTCTGAATTCCACTTAAAAATATATATTTTAAATTATGTCATATTGTGCAAACGCTCACAATGAACAAAATTCCAAAAAATTGTTCATCTAGGAAGGAAGAAAAATACAAAGAAAGTACAAAAAAGGGACCAATCATATACCCCAATAGGCTTGCAAATAGAGGAGCCTGGAACTGACAGGAAAGCTTAGTGGAGTTCTAGATGTCTTGTGCCAACTATGCAGAGAGAAACACCAAGGCAAAATCAGTAACCAGAGAAATTTAGCAGGTGGTGCTTGTTTTGGGTTCTTTTCCTACATTCTGTTAACACCCATAGCCCAGTTTCCTTACGTATTCCTATTGCCTTTGTGTTCTTAGAGACAGGAGTGTTTTTAAGTTAAATAAAGATCTTTTTTTTCCTTCTAAAGATCTCAGATTGTGCCTAAACTGCTCACCCAGAAGGCCTAGCTGTTTGTCCACGCAGAGATCAACCACCAAGCTGCACTAGGTTGCAGGCAGGGAAGGAGGGAGATGCTTATTCCATATGCATACACACTAGGGATTCTGCGATCTTTGCCACAAATGAGTTTGCCAGATGAACTTACCATAACTGAAGTTAGCAAATCTAGTGAACTGATGTCAGGACTATTAGAAAAAGAACCTATCTCTCTTTCTCTCCTACACCTACCACTCCTCTCCTACCTCTGTGCTACTGATTGCACACAGAAGCTATGTGTGCCAACTTTTACCAGGAGGTGATGCTCTAGCCAAAATTTGTCTTCCTTCCATAGAGACTAGTAGGGAAGAATGCTAAAGCGTCTCCCTGGCAGTGGTCATTTTTTCTCTCTACTACCAAGTGCATGGGAAGCAGGGGGGAGGGGGCTCACTCACATTATAGCAAAGGATCCCATCTCCTTGGGAACTTGTGGCTGGCAAGCAGCATTTGCTGCTAAAGACCTGCTCTAGCCATTGCAAAGCTACAAAAAAAAAAAAACAATGGACGGATCACAAAAACCAAGGGAATGGATCAAACACTGAAAGTGGAATGAGCAGCAATCCTCTTTTCTAGGATTAAGCCTTATTGAATAAAATTGGACTTATTTCTGAGTAAACCAGTTTAGGATGGCATTCTCAGGCCCCAAGGTCTGGAATAAGATCCCCCAGTTTGACCAGTTTCTGTACTATGCATCTGATGAAGAGAACTTGATTCTCGAAAGCTTTGCTACAATAAAATTGGTTAGTCTTAAAGGTGCTACTGGACTCTTTTTGATTTTGCTACTACAGACTAACACGGCTAACTCCTCTGGATCTATGACCAGGCTAGACTGATGGTTCCTAGAACTGGAATGAGGGCTGTTTTGTTTCCAGGGCTTTTTTGGCCTTCCAGACCACCCCTAACCTGATTGAATCAGATACAACTCTCTTTTTATTGAATTAGCTTACTCACAGGAAGGGCTGCATCCTCTTTTTGCTTGCAGAGACCATATTATGTTCATTCTCATGTTTTTCTTGTGAATTGTTCTCAAGTAAGCATGCACAGATTTTCAGTATGCAGATATTATTAACAAAATTTATTAGTATTATATGTAGGAAAGAAAAGTACAACATTGATGGAAAAGGCAAAATGGAATGACCTAGTGGTTGGAGGGTTTGTGTCCTGTCCCCTTCTTTCAACCTAAGAAGAGAGGGTCATGTCTGTGGGTGAGTGGGTAAGCTCTTTCCAAGGGTGTTTTGGACTCCCAATCTTCTTTAAGCAGGTCTACTAATATGAAGGATCCAGCATTAGAGATGGGCACGAACTGGAAAAAAATTGAACCGTGCGGTTCGTGGTTTGTCACATTTCACGAACCACAAACTTTCACGAACCTGCCCCGGTTCGTGAACCAGTTCGTTTTGGTTTGTGAAAACGTCACATCCAGGTCAGCAAATCGTCACTTCTGGGCAAGCAGAAGGCCACTTCTGGGTCAGCAGAAGGTCTGCAGGAAGTTCATCCCCTGTTGCCTAGTAAACTGATTGATCGGCGCCAGGCTGTCTGCAGTGATGAACCAAAACATGAACCAAATGAACCAGCCTAAAGTTCGTGGCGGTTCGTCAAAAATGGGCTTTGATGAACTGCTGGTTCACAAACCACAAACCGGCTCGGTTTGTCACAAACTTTGGTTCATATTTCGGTTCATGCCCATCTCTATCCAGCATCATTTTACTTGCAAAAGACCATATTAAACCTATTCCCTTGTTTTTCCAAATTCATTCCTGGAATTATGGGTAACTGTATCCACTATGCTGAGCTTGGGGTAGCCAACTCCAAGTTTGGAGCATGCCATATGTTGGGATGCACAGGTAGGCTGTGGAACCCCACTTCTTGGATCACACAAGATCCTACAGAACTCCCATTTCTGCAAGGAGCTGTTGTGCCTGCTGCTTTTCTTTGCATGTATGCTATGAGGAGCAATACAACAGTAGGATGAAGTCACTCAGCAACTGAGAGTGTTTCTTTTTTACCTCAGGCAGGTTCAGGAACAACCCCCCCCCCAGCTCTTCTTGCTGGCATAGACTGGCCTGACTGCAAAACCCACATCACTTGATCTTCAATGTGCTACTCATGTACTTGCATCATAAAGCACCCTCTCCTCTGTGAAAGCTCTTTTTGCATTCTTGCTCCTTTCCCCTACCTAGTTCAATAGCCACCATCCAGGCCTCCAGTGCTTCATATTTTTCCCTGAGAAAGCTAAGACTCTGCACTACAAACATGGGTGAAGAGCACTGGAGAACTGGTGGAGGTGGCTAGAGAGAGGGAAGGCAAGGCTTAGCTTCTCTGGGGAGGGGAAGTCTGAACCTGCCTGCACTGGCTTGTTCTTCTTTACCGTATACTTCCTAATGTTTGGCATGTGTTCCTGTCTCCAACTCTCTTGGTGCACTGCCCACAGTCCTGGCCTCAGTAGTGGTATGGATTAGAGGCGGGCACAAACCGAAATATGAACTGAAGTTTGTCACAAACCGGGCCGGTTTATGGTTCATGAACCGGCAGTTCGTGGGAGCTAATTTCTCACGAACTATGATGAATTTTAGCCCAGTTCGTGGGAGCTAATTTCTCACGAACTATGACGAATTTTAGCCCGGTTTGTTTGATTCGTATTTGGTTCATCACTGCTGACAACCTGGCACAGACCAATCAGTTTCCTAGGCAACAAGGCTCTCTCCAGACCTTCTGCTGACCCAGAAGTGATGTTTTCATGAACCAAATGAACCGGGCAAATTTGTGAAAGTTTATGGTTCATGGTTCATTAAATGTGATGAACCATGAACTGCACAGTTTGGAATTTTCCTGGTTCATGCCCATCTCTAGTAAGGACCTAACTCTGGCACCTCCTTTTCCTGTCATGTGATTCTGATGCCATATGTCTGTGATATCTTTTGGCTTCCTGTCAAATAACTATGATGTCACATGTCTTCTTGTCACATGCTTGCATCTAAGTGGATCCTGTGCTGCCACTTTGGAAATAAAGGTAGATCCTGACAGGACTGGAAAGTCTGAAAACGAGGCCTTCCATGCTTTACTGTTTTTTGGATAGGCCAACTCTCATTTATGGAAATGATGAAAAGTTACCAGTAGCTGAGTGGAAATCTCATACATCAGCATCATTTATCATACCTTGGTGAGCCAGTTCTAAACTGAAACAAGTCCCCTGTTCTTTCATTATGCTACTTTTTGAATCTTTGCAGCTGAGTGAAGAAATATCATAAGCTCTCTGTGTTTTGACTACAAGATTTGAAGGTTCTTTTTTCACTTCTGATGACTTCTAAAAATATTTGAAGATGACATTGCAAAGTGCATGTACTTGCAAAGATCCCATGCTCATGCGTACTGGGCTTTCTGGCAAAGAGGGAGGAAGGAAGGGAACTGCAGCCTAGGACAGACAGAGAGGTGGTACATAAACACCTAGCTTATTTAAATGAAATCAAGTCCTCAGGGCCAGATGAATGCACCCTGGGGTACTAAAGGAACTTGCTGATCCTCTGTATATCATTGAGAATTCTTGGAGAATAGGTGAGGTGCCAGGAGATAGGAGGCAAGCAAATGTTGTCCCCAGGGCTTTTTTTCAGCAGGAACGTGGTGGAACGGAGTTCCGGAACCTCTTGAAAACGGTCACATGGCTGGTGGCCACGCCCCCTGATCTCCAGACAGAGGGGAGTTTAGATTGCCCTTTGCACTGCTCAGCGGCATGGAGGGCAATCTAAACTCCCCTCTGTCTGGAGATCAGGGGGCGGGGACAACGGCCATGTGACCATTTTCTCCAAGGGCAACCCACTGAGTTCCACCACCTGTTTTCCCAGAAAAAAAGCCTTGGTTGTCCTCCTGTTCAAGAAGGGGGGTGGGGTGGCGCAGGATCGACCCATCAGCTTGACAAGCATACCTGGAATGATCTTGGAACAAATAATCCAACAATCAGTTCTTGAGCAGGATCCCTCAAGAACAAGTCATATCCAACTAACCTTGTCTCCCTTTTTGAGAGAGTTACTATGATGGATCAGGGGAATGCTACGGACATAGGTTGTCTTGATTTCAGTAAGGCTTTTGATAAGGTTCCATATAATATTCTTGTGGACAAGTTGGTTAAATGTTGTTTGGATCCTATTGCTGTTAGGTGGATTTGTAACTGGTTGACAGATTGTTCCCAAAGAGTGCTTGTAAACGTTTCCTTATCCTCTTGGAAAGGAGTGACAAGTGGAGTGCCTCAGGGATCTGCCTGGGCCCTGTGTTGTCCAACATCTTTATAAATGACTTGGATGAAGGAGCAGAGGGGATGGTCATTACATTTGCAGATGATACTAAATTGGGAGGGATTGCAAACACAGTAGAAGACAGAAGCAAAATTCAAGGAGATCTTAACAGGCTGGAAAATGGTTAAAACTAAAAAAATGAATTTCAGCAGAGATAAATATTAAGTTCTGCATTTAGGTAGGAAAAATCAAAGGCATACTTATAGGATGGGGGAGACTTGTCTTGGCTGCAATACATGTGAAAAGGATCTAGAGGGTCTTACTGAGGAGTCTGGAGTCTTATGAGGAAAGTTTGAAGGAGCTGGGCATGTTTAGCCAGGAGTGGAGGCGACTAAGAAGTGATATATAGCCCTCTCCAAGTATTTGAAGGGGTGTCATGTAGAGGATGGAGCAGAGTTGTTTTCTGTTGCCCCAGTGGGTTGGACCAGAAACAATAGGTTAAAATTAAAGCAAAAGAGTTTGGGCTAAACATTAGGAAGAGCTTCCCAATAGAATGGTTCCTCAGGAGGTGGTGCTTCCTCAGGAGGTGGTGGGTTTTCCTTCCTTGGAGGTATTTAAGAGGCTTGATGGTCAGCTGTGATGGTTTTCTGACCTAATATGAATGTACACAGATCAAGAAAGGGGGTGTATGAAGGGATGAGCTGGTGCTAGGCTCTTGTGGCCCTTTCTTACGTGCCCAGGGTAATGCCGATCACCACTTTGGGGTCAGGAAGGAATTTTCCTCCAGGCCAAATTGGCCAGGGATCCTGGAAGGTTTTTGCCTTCCTCTGGGCATAGAGCAGAGTTCACTGGTGGAGTCGAGGGAGAGATAGCTGTGAATTTCCTGTACTGTGCAGGGGGGTGGACTAGATGTCCCTTGGGAGCCTTCCAGCTCTATGTTTCTTTTACTATGAACTGGAATTAAGAAGTGCACACTACTTATATACAAGTGAGCACAGTAGAATTTCAACAATTTGTCTCCTTTTTCTCGGGCATGCAGCTGAGATTACAGAGGCTGTGGTAGTAGGTTGTAGTAGGAGGAGAATGCTTGCAGGCATGACCCAGTTGTGAAAGAGTGGAGATACAATAAAGGTTAGAAATGGTTAAAAGATAATCCAAGCCCCTGTTGAAAGCAGGAGGATGGAGGAGTTAGCCAAGAAATTTTTGACTAGGATTATTCTTAGCAAAATTAAAATGACATTAAACATGATGCTGAATAATAAGAGGGAGCAGAGTTAATCGTCTTTGTTAAATCCTTGCAGCTATGTTTGTTAATGAGGAGCCATGTGAGGTCACTGTTATAGTATTATTTGTTATTTTTTATCATAGCCTGCTGGATTTAGACTAGTTCTCCATGAGATGTAAATAAGATGAATTCAATTCAATTATGCTGTTTTACACCCAGTTACAGTGTGGCCTGTATTTTATTTTATACCCCCCTCCGCTTTCTGAAATCCCTTTATCCCCCCAAAAGTCTTACACCAGGGAAGGAAAGGCGATTTTAGGAAATCTGATTCATTTCAATTAAAATCCTGAGCATTAATCACATGCTTGACACTCTAAATGTTTCCAATTAATGTCTAGCTTAAAACCATATGTGCTACAGATTCCATTTGAAAGATCTATCTGTGACAGGTAACCTCGGGAAAAAAAAAACACTAACATATGGCTGGACACAAGTGAAATCAGGAGGCATGTGCCAATTACAAGCTTGGGATAGAGATACAAAATGCTTTACATGAAGAGGAAATGGAGGTGTTGATTGGAATTCTATCCAGGAAACTAACCTCCTTTATGGCATGTATAGGTCCTCCCCGCTTTCCAATGAGTTTGGGAAGAAAGCAATAGATTTTTTTTAAAAAAAATTCCAACATTATCTGAATTCAAATTAGATTAAAACGGATAATGTCTTCAAAAAATTGATCAAGGAAATGCAAACTAAAGTCTAACCACCCCTGCAGCTTCCCGATGTACAGTAGCCACGCCCCAGAACCTTGGCCAGAATGAGACCCTAGAGGCTTTAAAGAAGAGAGAAGCGACTATCTGTAGTCTGATTGGCCTGCAGCAACACCAGGTATCAGGCATTCGTAGAATAAATACAGATGCAGGTTTTTTTTGTGATATTGCTCATTGGTATGGAGTTTTAGCCATTTTTTTCAGGGTTTTCCCAAGTCCTAATACTCGTGTGCCAGCCTGCCCCTCTCAGCCAGAGAAAATGAGAATGGATCCTCCAAACCAGCCTACTGGGGATCTGCAGCTGGTGGAGGAAATGACGGAAATCAGCATAGCCTTATAGATAGGATTGCCAGGTTCCCTTTCCCTCCCGGTGGGAGGGTGGGGACCTACCGCTTACCTTCCCTGTGCTGCTGGTATTGTCCTCTCACGTGCACAACCCATGCCAGCATGATGACATCACTTCTGGGAAGTGACATCAATGTGCAAAGCCCAAATTTGCCCACTGAGAAGTGCGGGAGTATCTCAATGACATCAGTGATGTCATTGCGCTGGCCCTGGGAGCACGCCCAGGAGGCCCATTCCCCACCTTTCATCCTGCCAGCCAGGTAAGTGGTGGCAGGGAGTTAAAGGTGGGAGCAGGGGATACCCCGCCCCCACTGGGGGAATGGGATCCCTACTTATAGATGAGTGCTGGCATTTTTTTGTGTTTGTTTATTTTTAACAGAAAAAGCACTGTCCAGGTGGATCATCTGAAGGTTGCTTCACTCCAGCCTCAAAACACTGGGGAAAAGCCAAAAGAAATGGATTCGTAATGTTTCATCAGGGAGTTTCCATGAGAGAGAATTTCATAGTTGGAGTGGAATCACTGAGAGTATCTTTCTGGTTACCAAAAGCATCTGGCTTGGGAATTCCCAAGAGTAGCCTTCTGTTGCTGTTAGAAAATTTTGTGGGACTTTGGGTTATCAGGACCAAGTTTTAGGGTCGCTTTATTTTAATTGTGCAAAACCTCCTTACTAGATCTGTGGATGTTTCCTCCTTTACCAGAAGTAGACTATAGTTTGGGGACTCTCGTTCTTCATTTAAAGGCAACTAATGTGTATTGATTTGATCCAAGAAATACTCACCATTCCACATTTGAGACAAAAAATGCTTCGTGTTTGTGCATGTGCATTCACCTGGACTTACATCTTTCCCATTATCTTCATTTGGCTTTGGTGTGCAACATATTTTCTTTGCTTTGTTCACAATAACTGGTTCAGAAACCTATTGCCTAATTCAGGATGTTTAGCAGCAACTGCAAACATACATGATTTTTCTTTTGGGAAGGGGGAATAGAATCTGATTTTTATTGTATCCCTACTTCTGTTATTTTTTGTACTCAGTTCAGATACTGGATTGTAAGGAACCTTGTGCTGCTTGTGTATGTTGTGCACATGCTTAATTTGCTGCCTTTCTCAGCAAAATGCCAGAAATTAGTGACTGGGGAATGATTACGGCTCCCACCTTGCGGTTTTTTTCCCCAAGAAAAGCAGTACTTTAAAAGTTAATTCAATTAACAATTAATGCAAGGTGTGTGTACAGTGCACTAAGGTATTTATTAAGACATATATGCCCTGCCTGTCAACAAAGTTCTTGAGGCAATTTTCAAAATTGCTATAAAAATACAATGTAAATCCAATAAAATCAACAATAACAAATGATTATCAATCTAAAATTTATAGCAGAAAGCAACAGCAACAGCAGAATTAGCAACAGTGAGGCTGCAAAAGAGGAGTGCATGGACACCCCCCTCTAGGGTTGCCAGGCCCCCTCGATCTCCCAGCGGGAGATTGGGGCCTGGCTCTTACCTGAGGGGGGGGGGGTTCTCGCGCGCGCTCCTGCAAGCACAATGACGTCACTTAGTGACGTCACCACGCAGCCCGTTTGGGCGCGGATCGGGCCCATTGTGGGCCCCTGTGGAGCGCAGGAGTGTTCCTGCACTCTGCAGGGGCCCACAACTGGGCCGATCCACACCAAAACTGGCCCAATCTGTGCCCATTTTGGCACGGATTGGGTCCATTTTGGCATGGACCGGGCCCGTTTTGGCGTGGATTGGGTCCGTTGTGGGCCCTTGCAGAGCACAGGAATGCTCCCGCGCTCCACAGGGGCCCCAATCAAGGTCAAAACAGGTGTGATCCTGGCTGCTGCTGTGCGCGGGGGCGCGCAGCACTGCAGGGGGGCGCGCATTGAAGGTGCGTGCCCCCCTGCTGGCCAGGTAGGTGGGGGCGGGGTGGAAGGGTGGGGGCAGGGGATCCCAGCCCTACCCCCCTCCTCCAATCCCACATACAAAATATACTGCTCCCACCTCTTAGGGGTGTGCACCAAGAAATTTTTCATATCAGTTTCCGTTCTGGAGAGGTTCCAGAATAATTCTGTTCCATTATAGTTGTTGTAGCTGGGGTGGTGCTGGCTTGGATCTGATCCATTTGGGTTTTTTTGTTTTGTTTTATGAGAATCGGCCTGTTGTACACACGCATGCACATATGCAGGCTATTCTCTTCAAGGGGTGTGAGGAAACAAGGCTCTGGGGCAGCTATTTTTGCATGCAATGCAATGGCACCAAAATCACACAGAACACAGTTCTCCATCTAAACCGTTGACCCACTGAGTTTAAGAGCATGCAACAATGGGATTCCATGTTTGTGGACTCCAAGGAATGCTTGGGGAAGGCACACATTAAGGCAGCTGTGCACGCAAGCTCACACTGTTCTTTTCAAAGAGGGAAGTTGGGGAAACGAGCCTCTATTTGCACTTAACCAAAAACCACATCATCCAAAAACCCATCCATCCAATGAGTTTCTCCTCAAGCACATGAAAATTCACACAACAATGGACCCCAAAGAAGGTGAATTTTGGTGGATATGCACAACGATGGGAAATTTACTGGCAAAGTGGCACCAGCACAGCACACCAACAGCATTGCCAACCAGTGTAGTGCAGCAAAGTAAAAAAAAATTGCTTCTTTATGATAATGAATATGATAAGCCAATAAATTATTACCTTTGAGTGCTACTGGTTTGCCATGTTTCCCTGTGCCTTTTAATTTTGTTTTCATAATGAGGGGTGAATCCTCCTCACAGTACTGTCTGCTGATCTCCTCCCCAGTGCAAAGCAAACCTTTTTTTATTTGATCCCTTTAAGCCACTCAATGCCAATGCTATTGCCCAGAAAGCACTGAAGAAAAAATGCACTCATGTGTTCCTCGCACATCTCCTTCTCACCAAAGAAGTTAACTCTAAGGGCTCGCTCTCCCCTTTGAATCCCATTGGTTACATGATGAGTGCAACAGGCAGGAGGGAGGCAATTTGGCACTCACCTTATTCTTGCTCTTCATGCACACAAAGTGCACATGTGCTCCCAGGCCTATGTGATTATGTCACTTCTAGGAAGTGATGTCATTATGCAGGCTCGGGGGCACATGCATGCACTTCACACTGAGCAAAATGCGGGAGCACTTCCGGTGTGGTGCGATGACATCAACCCTATCTTTGTCTGGTACTTAAAACTCAGAAGATAAAGCATCAGGTGAATTGTTGTGAGGAGGGAATTTCACAGACCAAACTCCATACTAGAAAAAGCCCAGCGTCTATTCTTGATTAAAGGGAGGGGTCATTTCATAGAAAAAAAGCTGGAGGAACTCATTAGCATAACTCATTAGCATATGCCATGTCCCTTGCCATCACCAGAAGTGTGTCATTAGCATAACTGATCTGCATCTGCCACACACCCCTGACATCACCTATCCTGGCTGTTTTGGACCCAATCCTGGCCATTCAGGGCCGAAATCGGGACAAAATAGCAAAAAGGGGCTGAAAATGGCTGAAAAGGAGCCCAAAATGGTCAGGATCAGGCTGCTGCTGAGCGGGAGAGTGATCCACCACCTGTCAGAGGCCCAATCCGGGCCATTTCGGCCCCAATTCATGCCAAAACAGGACCCAAATGGCTGAGAGTCACGTGGGTGGGGCCACCTGTCATGTGACCTCTTTGGGCAACTGCTGGAACTGCGTTCCTGTGCATTCCCCCTCAAAATGAGCCCTGATTAAAGGTATCTGTCCCTGCATACAAATACTGTCTCTTAAATCTATTCTATTCACCTCTGACATCTGTAATAGAAACACAGGAAACAAAGCACCAAGTAGGGCTTGTGTAATGGACCATTTCCACCTCCCTCTTGCCACTGCAGCTTGTTGTTCTCCCCAAATCCTGCTCCAAGGGGAGGGGGCTGTCAGGAAGCAGCTTGGTGTCCCTGCAGGATGTCTGGGGAGGGGGCAGAGAAAAGTCAGTGGAAATCTAGCACAACTGGAAATGCTAAGGAAAAGAGCTTTAGGATCCAAACCATAATATTTTAATTTGGCATCTTCTTTCAGTATTAACACTTATAAGGTAGATACCATCTTTTTAAGGTCAAGTACTTGAATTTCTCAGTTGCAGTCCAGTCCAATGCATATTTATCCTAGAGTTTTTTGTTCAGTGGAAAGTGAACACAGCACTGCAGCTTCCAAAAAAAACCCTTAGAGTACGCATGTTTGATATATGAAGCAGCCTTATACTAGGTCAGAGCATTGGTCTATTAACATCGGTATTGTCTACTCTGATGGGCAGCAGCACTCCATGGTCTCAGCTGGAGCACTATCACATCACTTTTTTTTTTTTACTTGAGATGCTGGGGCTTGAACCTGGGACCTTCTGCATCTATCACCAATGGCCAAACTAGACAGGATGGTGTTCTCATGGCCATCACAAGGACACAGGCATTTTAAAGTCATTTAATGACTTCAATGTCCTGACCTGGATAGCCCAAGTAAGCCCAATCTCATCAAATTTCAGAAGCTAAGTAAGGCCAGGTTTCCAGAAGCAGGCAATGGCAAACCACCTCTGTTAGTCTCTTGCCTTAAAAAAACCAGCAGTGGTCGCCATAAGTCAGCTATTGTTACCGAGCAGCCCCTCCTCCCTCCAGAGGCCAGCCATGAACTGGGTCTGAGTTCTACACTAAAAGATTGCCCTGCATGTGTGCCTCTAATACACGTGTCAGTTTCATATCTGATGCTGCAACAGACTGACAGTTCCTGGACAATTGCTCTCAGAACTCTTATGTGGCACTGCCCTGCTCAAGCTTATATCTGGACTCTCCTGTGTGATGCTGCCCTGTTGCCAACCACGGACTGTGTCTTAAACGCTGCTCCCTTGCCTGCCATGAGAGCTTGCCTTACCCTGGGCTCCAGCCATGCTGCCAGCAGCCAGATGCCAGCCAGGGGAAACCTTCCGCGAGAATGGCCAGGCGCTCCCTGGCTCGCTTCTGCCGGGAGGCTCCCGTGGGCTGGTTGCCCTCACTGCCAGACAGTCTGCTGGTAAGCCCTAGCCATGCCCAGATGACAGCCATGTTCTCAGAACAGCCAAGAAGCTGAGGGGAACTGCCTGAGTGGGGAAGCCATGGTGAAGGAGCGAGTGGACCACGTACGCAGCAAGGGAATCCCACTCTCCTCCACATTTCTTAACACCTATCCAGAATGGAGATTGATCATCAGTCAGCCAGGGCAATCAACAAGCGCACATTAAAGCAACCTTTGCACTCCGGACTTGAAGGCACCTGAACGAGCAAACTGCCCCGGATCCCCTCCCTCCTCCCCATCCCCTCTCCCCAAAGGTGTCATTTATAAATTAATCAGACTTCAAACATGGCCCAATCAAGGCTGTTCCGATGGCCTTAAATCCTTTGATTTAAGTCGTGAGAACCACTGACAGGGGCGCCAGCCCCTGGGTGCTTTGAAAGTATATAAGCTAGCCCCTCAAACATGAAGGTGCGCGTGTGCCAGCCCCATCCCAGCTACCTTGCTGTCTCTCCGTGATTCCAGTGCGGGCGCTGGATCATGTCACGTCCATATCTCTGACATGCCTACTGCTTGTGAGTATGCCCTTGTCATCATGGGGTTCCTGTTCAGGTCTCTAATTTTCATACTCTGTATTTCTTAGATCTTGTATGTAATCTTGGATGTGTGTGTAATTTCAGGCATACGCCACACTATTAGAAAATACACGTTATTGATGGAATACTTGTAGTCTGCCTCTTTGTTACGGGGACCTCTGAAAATGGACCTTGGTATAGCTGGCTAGATCCGCGCTGTTTTAGTTCTGGACTGCTAAGCTAACTCCCCATCCTATTAACAGAGCAGTTCCAGTAACACTATGACTTGATGGCACCTTCGACCACCAATGACTTTAATGCTGTGAGGTCTTGGTCCTGATAGGCGTTCTTGCGTGCACAGCCATTTCAGTACTTGATAAGGTGAGGGGGTGGGTGGGGTGGAACAAGAGTGCCTCACCCTGTTGGTGCAATGAGCCTGATCAGGATTGGGCCCTTTCAGTATTTTAAAATGATGTTTAAAAGGTGGTGGTATCTTCATGGCAGCTATGTGGTCACCGTCACATCTTGCTTAGCCCTGATCCATAGCGTTTCCAGAATGATAGTAAAGTTATCTATCCTCTTATTCAGCCACATTTCAGAGACGTGGAAGCAACAATAAAATTAAAGGTGTCTTCTTGGATTAAGGGAGTTCTTGTTTTCTTCACTGATGTGACTCATAGCACTCTCCAAAAAAGATCACATGCTACTTTCCCTCCAGCACAGCTATATGAAGAAATATAAAAGAGTTTGAAACTCCGAGAAATGTCTTCTGCCAAGATGAGTTTACAGAGGTACCCTGGAGACAGTTCCAAACAACAGGTGCTTATGCTCCTGTTTTATCGGATTGTGACTCCCTCTTGTGGCCCAGCTACACTGGTCCTGCATGGTGCAATCCGAAGAACACTTTCCTGGGAGTAAGCCCCATTGAAAAGACCTAAGTAGGGTTCTTAATAGATCTGTTTAGGTTTTCTCCTGCAGTGATCCCCATCAATTGTGCATACTGGCATGGGGCCATTGCAAGCTGGGCAGCCTGTGCACATGTATTGCAGGTTTGGATATGATCTCTTAAGCAACAATAAAATTAAGGGTGCCTTCTTGGATTAAGGTTCTTGTTTTTTTCACCGATGTAACTCATAGCACTCACCAAAAAAATATCACATGCTACTTTCCCTCTTAAGTCAGAGTCATGCGGACATAAATGGAGTCCTATTCCAGTAATGTCCAGTTTATAGTTGGAGCTAATCTTAGTGGTATTAAACACATATCAGTCTTTAACTATATTTCTATGAGAATGTCTTGGTACAGAGATTGCTTGAGTGACCCTGTGCTGCTTTTTCTTAGAATGGATCTGGGGGTAATTCGTTAATACAATACAGAATTGCTCAGGAAGGCCCTTTTAATAAAGGGAATAGGCTTGTAGTTTTTATATCTATGTGAAAATTTTAGATTTTTGAAATATTTGATTGTTTATTGGATAATTTATTATACTGCTTTTATTTCATTGTGCTCTAATTTTGCAATCCAGTTTTATTGCATATATTATACTGATCTATATGCAATTGTTTTCTAATTCTGTAATCCACTTTGAGTCTCAAGAAGTCTTGAGAAGGTGGTTGATAAAGTAAGTAAATAAATAAATAAATAAATTGTTTGGGATCTTATCTCTGGTAGCTAATATTGTGCTCACACCAGGAATTTTACACAGATGCACCGTCACAAACTAGCTAACAGAGGTCTGTAAATTCATGGTATGACTGTATCTGTAGTACAGTGGTTAAGTGGTTCAGCTGTGAATCAGCACTCTACTGGTTCAAATCCCACTACTGCCATGAGCTCAGTAGGTGGCCTCGGGCAAGCCACTCCTCTCAGCCCCAGCTCCCCAGCTGTATTGTGGGGATAATAATAACACTAACTTGTTCACTGCTCTGAGTGAGGCACTAATCTGTCTAGAAGAGTGGTATATAAGCGCAGTTATTATTATTATTAATCCAGAATGACTTCCCAATCTTCCACCTTTCTGTCATCTGTATTTCCTCAAGCATGATGTAGTTCATGTTTAACTCAAGCTTTGAATAATATGGGCCAGAACCATAAACAAAACAAAACAAAGGCCAAACTACAAGTGTTAGAAGCTACAAGTCCATTCCATGGCTGCCAGTGCCATTTTAGAAGCATTTGTATGTTGCCAAGTAGGCCCCCTCCCCTGCTTTAAAGCCTGCCATGAACTGTGTTGAAGTTTCCTGCATTACTGTTTCACTGCTGCTACACAAAGACTGCTTTGCACGTGTGTGTTCTGGTACACATGTCAGTTTCCTGCCTGCGTGTTAGTTACCTTGCTGCTGCAATAGACTGTACAGTTTACTGACTTCATGTTTGGTTAACTGCACAAAGGACTCTTTTCCTGGGCAGCCCTGCCCAGACCTATATCTGGACTTCCCAGTGTGTGTTTGGACTTTGTTACAGGTGTGCCCCGTGCCTGCATTGCCATCTGCCATGGACCGTGCCTGTTCCCTGCTTTGGACTGTGTTTTGGGTGCTGTTTCCCCCTGCCTCCATGGAAGCCTGCCTCATATGGGCCCAAGCCGCTGCTAGCAGCCGGGCGCCTGCCGGGGAAACCTCCAGCGAGCCTGGCTAGGCGCTCCCTGGTCAGTTCCCGCCTGGAGCCTCCCGCGGGCCGGTCCCCGAGCTTGCCCTCGCTACCGGGCAGCCTGCTATCCAGCCCCAGCCATGCCCAGCCGGCATCCATGTTATTAGGCAGCCAGAAGACCCAGAGGAAGAGACTGCTTTGGGAAGCCATTTCGGTGAAGCGGGCACACCACGTCCGCAGCGAGAGTACCTCGCCCCGCTCTGCATATCTCAGGAGCCGCCCCGGAGAAGGAACTAAGTGCCGACCATCCCAAGCACTTAGAGAATGCATCTCAAAGAAACCTCCGCATTCCAGAGCTGATGACATCAGGACAAGCCCTGTCCGTTGGAACATCCATTCAGCCCACTTGGATTTCCCCCTCCCTCTTTTGTCCCCTCTTCCTGAGGTGTCACTTATCACAATCTGATTACTAAAGTGGCCCATCCAAGCCATTCAGTAGCCCATTAGAACCTTTGTTTTAAACTGTGAGAACCACCAAGTACAGCACCAGCCTCAGGGTACATTTTGGGGTATTTAAGCTGGTCTCCCAGACCACTCGGTGCCTCGGCCATTCCCTATCCAGACCTCCTTGCTGTCCGTCTGTGGTTCCAGTGCTGGCATTGGGCCACCCTCGCTGCTGTGTCTCTGCTTCGCTCCAGGATAAGTGAGTATTCCCCCTATCATCGTTGGGAACCAGCTAATGCGAACGTCTCTGTATTTCATACTCTGTATTTCCTAGATCTTGTGTGTTTCTTGTATGCTTGTGCAAGTTTAGGCTTACGCCACATTGATAGCAAATACACGTGTTTGGAACCTATTTGTAGTCTGCCTCTTTTTCACTAGAGTGTCTGGAATCGGGACCTCCGTAGACATAGGTTAAGATCCGCGCTAATTTTAAGTTACAGACTGCTACAGCTAATTCCCCATTATAATAAAGAGCAGTTCTGGTAATATGTAGTCCTTTTAAAATTGCCACAAAGCCCTGATATGGAGCTCATGTAGGATGCATGTAGTCCTTTACCTTTTCATGTACCAAAACAGCCCCCCCATTGCTCTTTTGGCACCTGAAAAAGTTCAGGGGGGAAGAAACAAGAGCCCTTGGAGCTGCTGTGCCACATGAGCACTTTGGACACACAGCAATTTTAAAAGAACTACAGATACTGCCAAAATGACCTTAGCAGCCATGGGATGGACCTGTGGCTGCTGTTACTTATAGTTTGGCCCCAAGAATAGTTAAGCGAATGTAAGATTTATGCAGGAAAACATAATTTTAAGCATATAAAAAAAGAAACATTAAACATAAAAATGATTCAAAGCCAGATGATGACTCAACTAAAGTCTAGAGAATGAGTCCCATTGTAACTGACTTACAAACAAACATGGCTAGAACTGCAGTATTAAAAAATGTAGGCCTTTTTTAATGAAAGAAATGTCAAGGAAAACTTGAACAAGGAAAATAGTGTCTGTTCCAGAATCTGCCATCTAAAGCATATTATAACAACACAATACGCATATTACAGCAACAACATTTATAAAGTTTGAAGTAACTAGTTTGATTTTTCAAAATGCAGAGGCTGAGAAATGACTTGCTTTTTACCTGATATAAAGCATTGCACAAAACTCTAACCAGGCACATCAACAGTGGATTTGGTTCTGTGCTTCTATCCTAATAAATCAATGTTGCAACTGAGCAGGTGCCAAAGGAAGAAGTTTTTCTTTCCCAACTTTTATATTTCCTGAAAAAACTGGCAATGTAGGGGCACAAATCCTCTGGCCTTCTTTTTGTTAACTAGCTGAAAGCCAATGAATGAATGAAAAGCACTACATGGGCAGTGCAAAGGTACTGATTATACTAAGGGCTCAGTGCAGGTGGCTGAGTATTTGGCTGGGGTGCTGACCTGCTAGGAGGTGAAGAGTGATGCTTGACAAGTGACAGTCCATATCAGGTGTGTGAGCCATGCAGGCTGTTGTACATTGAGGTGATGGATACATCTTATTGATAACTTTAATTGGTAAGGAAGTTCATACTGTGGGTCAATACCTCACAATATAATTCAGCTAGATTTATATCTTAATATTCTTCATAACTTTTTCATCCTCCTCCTCCTCATCATCATCCAAGACCCAACTTTGCGGCTTTATTGGGGGCCTTAGTGGTGGGAAGAAGAGAAAAGGGGGAAATATTATACAAAATGTCATTAGCCCCAAGTGAAGTGTGCTTTTAACTTTGAAAATGAAATGTGCTGGAGTTATAGCACTCTCCAATCTGGAATTTATTTGTTTAAAAAATATGTATGCCACCTCTCCAGACCTGCTCGAAGCAACTCAGAATAATAAAACAAAACCAAGCAGACAGTAAAACAAAGAAGAGTCATCTCAATAAAACAATCTGTCCATTAAAAACATTATGTGATGAAATAGGCATCAAATGCAAGGATTACCAAATGTTGCATCCAGAGAGTGGAAGGCAAAGGGTTAAAACAACTGATCTGAAGGGAGGGCGATTGACATGCTGCTTCCCCCTCTCTGTAATTGGCCAGTGAGAAAGTAACTGGAGCTGACAGCATTGTCAGGTGATTGTCAGCTTGAAATCTAATCAGGGAGGGTCTGAATGAGAATCCTCTGTGTGAGGAAAGAAGGGGAAAATCTGCCCTAACTGGGACAGTTTAAAGTTTATGAAAAGCTTTTAGTTGATGAACTAATATAGGAAAGCCAGCACTAATTTTACTCTGACAAGATAGAACTAGGAACATGTGGTTGGCAGAGGAAGTGGGTAGTAAGTAGAAATAGGCATGAACCAGAAAAAATCCCGAACCATGTGGTTCATGGTTCATCAATTTTCACGTACCACAATCTTCCATGAACCTGGCCCCCCAGTTCATGAACCGGTTCGTTTGGTTCGTGAAAACGTCACATCCAGGTTAGAAAATCATCACTTCTGGGTCAACAGAAGGTCAGTTCTGGGCCAGCAGAAGCTCACTTCTGGTTCAGTAGAAGGTCTGCAGGAAGTCCATCCCCTATTGCCTAGGAAACTGATTGATCGTCACCAGGTTGTCTGCAGTGACGAACCAAAAAATGAACCAAATGAACCAGCCTAAAATTTGTGGCGGTTTGTCAGAAATGGGATCTGATGAACCACTGGTTCATGACCATGAACTGGCCTTGTTCATCATGAATTTTGGTTCGTATTTTGGTTCATGCCCATCTCTAATAATAAGGAGACACCCCTTCAGCCAAGAGATCAGGGTTATGTCTCTAGTAGAATAATAATTCCTGGCCAGTGTCTGGAATGGGAGATTTGGCTCTGTTGAGTCTGTAGTAAAAGAAGAAGAGTGCAGTGTGGAAGTCAAAACACCTAAGCTGTGAAGTGAAATCTATGAAGGAACTTTGTTTAAGTAACTTAAGTCTGAAACTACCAACTTTTCACTTCTAAGATCTGTAACTATTGAAACTAAGCTTTTAGAAGACTATTGTGCCTAATGCTTGTGAAGTACTCTGTTCAACAAACAATATTTACCTCAGCTTTCCTTTCCCTGCCTATCTATATACCAACCCTGCCTGTTGAATTAACCTTCTGTTATCTTTTTAACTTAGCCTCTAAAGCCATTTCATTTTAAAGAAGACGTGGGCTTCTGCTTTTTCCCTGCTTAATTTTGGGCTGGGATATGAGTCAGATATATATACGTTTTTAAGTGTGGGACAAAAGAAATTCTGTTACACCCAGATTCACGCTTCCAGAAGCTTCCCAGCCCCAGCAAACAACCTTGTCCACTTTGGGAGGAAAATCTGCCTCACAGTTGGGGGAGTGAGCAAACGATCACATTATACAAGACAACAAAAACAACATGAAAACATAAAATGGAGCAGTCTAAAAATATGTTGAGGCAGAATTATCTCCCTCACATTGTCAGATATATAGGCAATTGGTTGTGAATTGTGATTGCCATCAGTGAGAAAAAAGCACCTTTGAGGGGGTCTAAAAAGAGGTACTTTGCCAGGTGAACTTTCTTTCTGCCATCCAGTGGAGAAGGTTGCAGGACAATAGGACTCCCAACAGAGATGCCAAGGATTGTTGCCAAAGCTTGAAGGTCTTTGGAGCACTTTGAACCAGTGCTCCACTGCACTGTAAATCACCATTAACATCATAGGTTTTTCTTTGAAACAATTGTTGTCTTTTAAATCCAGATTTCCCAGTGATATTGTCCCTTAGGAACCCTATGAACATTCTACAGCCTTCTCTCCTCTGTCAGGTTTATCATACCATACAGCCATGGTGAAGTTACTTAGATGTTTTGTCTTTCACTTCCAGCCGTTGAATTCCATTTTTATTTTTATTTTTTTTGGCAAGTACACTGTAACTGGATAAAACATCTCAAATACAGGATTCTTTTGTTAGGTTGAAACAGACTTGGTTTTACAGTCTGCTTCTAATGCCTACCCTAATGGTCTTTCAAGGCTAGGTAAAAAGGACAGAGTCACACTGGGAACATTCTCTCTCTTTTTTATAACTTGCCTAACAATGTACAATAAAACCGTCTTGAGACAGTGACTGAATATGTGCTTTCTAATGCCTTGCCTGCACTAATCCCAAGAAGAGCTAAAGCTTTGCACTGGTATTCCCCATGCAGATGGGGATGATATATTCTGCTCATTTAAGATTTGCATTAATCCTATGTTTGCAGAGGAACAAACTGTTGCTGACTCCCTCATATCATCCTGTGCAATGATTCCCTCCAGCAACAGCACATGAAGGGAACAGAACCTGACCACTCCTCTGCATGGTGATTAAGGGAAAGAAAGCATCCACATCTTAATAGTAGCTGGAGGAAAGCCAATTATGCCCCAGTCTGTGGCCGATTGCCCTCTGGCGAAGTGGTGCCATCATTAGTTTGTGCTGCCATTGTGTTCTGTTAGACTCTGCTGCTGCAATGAAAATGCTGGTACTTTTTGGAGCAACCTGGCCCTCTGGCTCCACCACCAGGCAATATTATTCAGTAACAGCAGGGCCCCTTTTTTCGCTCTGAAGTGTTTGAATGGGTAGTATGTTCAGCCTTTCCCTTGTACTGCCACCAGCTCATGCCCACTCATCAACAAAGAAGTGTTGAGGACATGGTCAATGGCCTCTGCTATCCAGTGCATGGTTGGATGGACCAAGTTTGGGTGGCCCCATTGTTGTGTTTTAATAGCTGATAGCAGCCCCACCCCCAAAGGGGAAGCATACACTTTACTGAAGCCTGGATGTTCAGAGTGGATCAGCCCAGGCTGCAGTCCCCTCATTACCATAAGGGAAAAATTGAGAGTAAACTCTAGATCCTGCCTGAGAATATTTATAGATAGAGCCGGTTTGGTATAGTGGTTAAGAGCATGGGACTCTAATCTGGAGAACCGGGTTTGATTCCCCACTCCTCCACTTGTAGCCAGCTGGATGACCTTGGGTCAGTCACAGCTCTCTGGAGCTCTCTCAGCCCCACCCACCTCACAGGGTGTTTTTTGTGGGAGTAATAATGACATACTTTGTAAACTGCTCTGAGTGGGTGTTAAGTCATCCTGAAGGGTGGTATATAAATCAAATGTCGTCATCATCATCATCATCATCATCATCATCATCATCATCATCATCATCATCTATGTATCTCTTGTCCAGATCTTGTGAGATTTGTTGAAGCAAATCAGGAGAAGTGCTACAGTGGCAATTTCAAGCAACATGCTGGATCTCCTGGGTCTATTACAGGGTCACCAGGTCCCTCGAGGCCCCAACTGGGGGGAGGGGTCTGAGGGGGGCAGAGGGTGATGTCAGTTTCCAGCACAACGCAAAAGCAACAGGTTGCAATGGGAGCTGATTCACTCAAAATTGTTCCTAATTCACTAAAACTAGGCTCCAATTGCCTGTTTGGAGGTTCATTTTTAATGAACTGGCCTCCAATGTGATCCGCAGCTCCCCCTTTTCTGGTGCGACGGGGGAGCTGCAGATCATACCGAAACCTAGTTCATTACAAATTGCTCATTTTGAAGTGATTTTTTTTAAAAAAATTATTTTATTAAAACAAAAGGGGAGATTTTTTAATGATTTGGGCTTCAACATCACCTGCAGTTCTCCCTTTTCTAACATGTTGGGGGAGGTGCGGGTCACACTGAAGCTGAATCCATTAAAAATTGCTTCCAAATGGGCGATTTTTAATGAACAGGGCTTCGGTGTGACCTGCAGCTGCCCCATCATGCTGGAAAATGATGTCCTTGTGCCTCCTAGCCCCCTGCACCCCTGCTTTGGCCACCAGAGGACCTGGCAACCTTACATAGACAGGAGGGAAGGACAGCTGATGGGAGGGGCAAAGAACCATAGTATACTGCTAGCAAGTGCTGCTGCTTCTTCTGTAAGGATTTGCAAGCCAAAAATATTTGGTAGTAAGTGTTTAATTCACTCACAGACACAACACACACACTGCCATGTCTGGTGGTGGCTATAATACAAATCAGACTGCCAGAAATGTAAGATGGTTAAAAAAAAGGGGGGGGACAAAAAGCAAAAGGATTCCAGTCTATCCTCCAGTTTTTCAAATCGGATAAAGTCTTTCTGTAGAGTCAGGGAACAACACGAACAAAATCAAGATGAAAATTATCTCAATATAGACTGAGTCTGTGGCAACTAATCTTCAGTCAAGTATGCACAGCCCTGTGGATTCTTTCCACACTGCCAGTGACTGAGGTTAAAAGAATTTCAGCAAGCTAGCACTCATCAAAAACTGCAGGTGTTCTACAGTGGGGTAACAACAGTTAAGCCACCAAGCTATTGTGTCTACTGAGCATGAACTGTCAAGAGCAATTGACTTTGGGAGGTTAGTTCATGATTTTGCCATCATAAAGGCTAGAAAAGTAAGGATTAAGTTACTTGGTCTAATCGCTGCAGCCAGCCATGGACATTCCAAAGCTCCTAACGGTGAGAAATGCTTACCTCACCTTTCTGCATGCTTTTCTCCCCAGCATGGCTATAAAAGGCAGAGTGAGTGCTCCCTCCTTCTTTAGCCGCCGCTGAAGAAGGACATCTCCAAAGATAGCGCCTCGATTCTGATCATTCTATGTGAGTCCAGTCCTTTGGATCCACAGCATCCAAAGGGCTCTTCAAGAAGTTTTCACGTTTTGGGACTATCAGAGATGCTGTGCCTCCTTGTCTGTTAAGATAATGCATGGCCATTGTGTTGTCTGGGCAAATCTGTACATTTTTGTGTTCTACTAAGTATACCAGAGCTCTCAGGGCTTATCTTATACATGTAGCAATAAAGAGCACATGGCGGGGAAAGGAAGGAAGAAGAACACTCGATGAGCAACAGGTACGGATAAGTGCAACCCTGTTTTCATTGTCATACCTTCTGTGAAGCCCCATATGGGAGATTAGCGCGCTAACTTACCCGGGAGGTGCGCCTGTTGCTTTTCATTGAAAAAGACTCTTTAGGACTGCCTTACCAACAGCTGCATCCTTTCCGGAGTCCATGTCAAGTTCAAGTTCAAGTTAGCCTTTATTGGCATATAGCATGTCAATGGTGTCATGTTTTATGAAAGTAGACAGCATTGACCAGGTAGCTGCCTTGCACAAGTCCATCAGAGGCTGCACATATGCAAATGCACGTGCTTCTTTTCAAAGGGTGGGGTGGAGAAATTAGGTTCTGCGGCAGCTGTTTTTGCGCACAATGGCACCAAAATTGCACAGAACACAAGTCTTCCCTCTAAACCATCAACTCACTGAATTTGAGAGTGGGGTTCCATGTTTATGGACTCCAATGAATGCCTGAGGAAGACACACATAAAGGCAAGTGCTGTGTTGAGCAGTGCATACGCACGTACAACTTCTTTTCAAGGGAGGGGGGAGAGTTGGGGAAACGAGGCTCTATTCACACTTAACCAAAAATGGCATCATCCAAAACCCCTTTGATCCAATGAGTTACTCGTCAAACACATGAAAACTCACACAACAATGGACTCCAAAGAAGGCGAGTGTTGGCAGGTGCACACAATGGCAGAAAACTTATTGGCAAAGCGGTGTTGGCATGAAACGCCACCACAGCGTGCAAACAGGAAAGCATTCCATTGCCAACCAGCACAGTTAAGTGAAAGAAAAAATCATTGCTTCTTTATGATAGCAAAGCCAATAATTATTAACTTTGAGTCTTGCTGTGATGCTATGTTGCCCTCTGCCTTGTAGTTTCATTTCCACGATAAGGGGCAAATCCTCCTCAACCTAATCTGCTTTGCAGCATCCTTGAACTCCCTATTTAAACCTACCGGATGGCCAATCTGTCCTTGGACTGTGAGTAAAATACAGAAAGGCAGGGCTAGGTGTGGATTTTTCCTTCATGGGATGTAGAGGGAGGATGGCCCTCTTTCCCCCTTATTTTTTCCCAGTGAAAGTGGGAGACTGGACAGGTTGCTGGCTGCCAGTCCTTTTCCGACTAAAATCATTAACCCAGAGTTAATTAAAGATAACAAAATGGTGAGAAGAATATGATGAGTGTCCTTGGTGTACCAGAAAATATAAAATAAAAATAAAAAACTGACCAAATCAGTCCTTCCACATGGAATACTGATATAAAAAGACATAGGGGTATGTCAGCGTGCAGGCATGCATGCACACTGCTATCCCCTCATTATTTCAGTTATAATCAGAAAAGCCCCCAAAGCCTGAAGTCTTTCTGGGTCAGATGAAATTCCGCCTGATGTTCCTTGACCCGCTATCTTTAGAGGACTTTTTAAGTCACAGGGAGTGGCTCTGGGGCACCATGGCACCTAAGAGAAGAACAGCAGCAGCAGAAGCCCACTGAACAGGCATCAACCAGTTCCACATGCCTGGGAGGGACCTCCTTAGTGTGGCCCTCCTTTAATCATTGCTTTTTCTTTCCAGTTTTCACCCTAATCTGCATAATGTGAGCCTTTGCAGCTGCCAGGGACTTAGAGGCTGAAGGGGACCCCTCCCTCCTCAGACTGACCTGTGCATACCAGGCTGGCCTTTCCTTGCATTGTGTGTAAAAGCATACAGAAATGGATGGTGATGCTGGCGCTGATGGCACCATGCCATTTGCTGTTCCCCTCTCCTATGCAAAGCAAACCTTTGACCCCTATGAGCTACTCAGTGCCTGCCAATGGCATAATCCCATTGCCCAGGAAAAGCTGGGGAAAAATACACTCATGTGCTCTGCACACATCCCTTTCATGCCAACGTAGTTAATGCTAAAGTCTCAGAGCCAAGCTACAAGTGACGCCTGACACAGGTTGGACACTTGTCAGTTTCCCTCAAGTTTTGATGGGCGTCCTGGTCTTGCAGCTTGGCTCTCCGACTGCTGTCCAATGGACTTTTCAACTGTCACTTGTCCAACATTCCACCAAGCTGCCTACATTTCCCATCAAAACTTGAAGGAAGCTAAGAAGTGTCCAACCTGTGTCAGGCGTCATGTGTAGTTTGGCCCTCAGTATCTCCCCTTTGGAGCCAATTGGTTGCATGTGCAGATAGATTTGCCATTAAGGAAAACAATACGCTGCCAGATGGTCATGGACTGTCCAACCTGTCTGTGTGGCCTCTACTGAAATGAAACACATAAACTTTTTGGTGTGTATGTGGGGGAGAATCTTTACAGCTTCAATTCCTTGATTTGGTTCAGAGTTCTAGAAGCTGCTTTAACGCGCTGAACCACTGAGTTCTAAATGTAATTTTGGTTCATTTCCCCCCATTATGCACACTCCTACTACAAGCACCGGTGGAGTTAATTGCTCCACACACCTACATAGTCCTTAGGACTAGATAAACCAGCTACTTCCCCTCTCAGGCAGTCTACAATCAATTAGACCTTCAAAGTATTTTTCTTATGTGCTCTTGTCTGCCACTCTTTTAGCAACTGGAGGAATGCACAAGCTGTCTCTATATATTGATGTTCCCATTGGTTTCCAAACATGATGAATGTCATTATGGGGCAGAGGAAGGCAATGGCAAACAACCTCTGTTTCTCATTTGCCTTGAAAGCCCCTTGCTGGGGTTGCCACAAGTCCATTGTGACTTGATGGCACTTTACACACACACTGGGATAATGAATGGAATGATGAACATTATCTGGTCAATATGTGTAAACGCCATATCATGTCTGACAATGGATGTCATGACAATCCCTCCAAACAAAAACCTCTGCATTTTTCAGTGCCTGATTTTACCTACTAGAGTTGTGTGGCAAATATGCCAATTCCGGGATTACACATGAATCTTTGCCCGAGTCACCATTGCAACCATGTCATGTCCTTGCCCTCCCCAGCTGACCAAGAAGGCGATTTCTCTCTCTCTCTCTCTCTCTCTCTCTCTCTGTGGTATGGTGCATCTCCCCAATAAGCTGTGGTTGGGAAGGCACATGTTCTAATCTCATACCCAGTGACCTTGAGAGGTAGGGTGCTGCAGTCTCTTCGTGCCTGTCACCCCCCCCCCCCCCTTTGATGTTTGGCCCTCTCATATCTTGGGGTCCCTCCTTGTGACAGGGCAGCTGCCCAGGGTAAGAAATCCCCCCAAAGAGGGTTTCAGTAGCCCTGGCTTTGCAGTTAGGCATGAGAGAAGAATTGGTGCAAAAAATTCTACTAAATAACTTTATTTACTACAGCAAAATCCAGACAAAGACGAAAGATTACAGGCTAATGAAAACAAAGACAGAACTAGTAGTAGCCAAAAGGAATTCGTCAGGATGTCAGTTCTCTAGCCAGAGTCACGCCATGTTAACTTGTGTTATAATCAGTAGTTGTCTAGTTTTCCTCCCTCCAGGCCCAGGTGTCGTCCAGGCTGCTCATATCCATGGGAGCAAAGAGTCCTTATCTATCCAGTCCAGCCAACGACCTTGTTGTCCTCGTCTTCTCATGCCTTCTCAGACGGGACTGGGGGGGGGGGGGCTGGGAATGGGTATTTGAAGTATTGTAACTTTCACTTTGCATGCCATTCTCAACAAAGCTTTCGTTCAGCCAAGGGCCTCATCAGCCTTTGGATTATGGACACCTGTATCATGAGCATAGTCTTTCAATAAACCTTTTGGAATCAAGAAACCTTGTGCTTCTTGCAAGAGGGGGGGAGATGAACTCTAGATAACTGGGATTCCATAGTCTGACAGAATTTACAGTTTCTGGACATCGGTCCCCATGGGAACTGATGGGTGAGAGCATATTTGCACACATTGCCACATGCACACCCACCTGCACAAAGGAACAACATCCTTTGAGGAGGCACCCCAGACATATTACCCAGTCCACTCTTAAGGTTCTGGACCCCAAAAGCCTGGGAAATCCTTTTGCCCGATAGTGAGGTGACTGCAGATCAAAGGGTGCATCCATTTTGACACAGGAAAGCCACAGAACTTCCCTTCTGAGAGAGCAAGCTGTTTCCCTGGCTGCCCCCACAGCCATCTCAGAGCCAGGTACCATAAAGTGACAGCCGGCTCTTCACTCCATCACAATGTGTATCATGCACATTGACAAATTAATGTACATTGTCTTCATAGGAAACATCTGATCTCTGGAGTCCTTCAGGATCCCCAGCAACATTAAGAGATTATATACATTGACCAGGCCACATACATACTCTCATGTTGGTGTTGTTTATTTGTGAACGTTCTTCAAAGTCCACTGAATGTGCACAATGGCTAGTTCCCCCCCTCCACATTTCCCATTGACTTCACATTAGCCACACAACACACACACACACACACACACACAGACCTGACTTAATAGAAAAAGTGCTCTGTCTGTAAGTATATGCTTGTGTAGTTTTATGTGTGCATATCTTGCAAAATGTGAAGCAATGTATGTCTCCACGTTTTTAGCATGGTATTGAGGTTGCTGCTTATCCTGTCAGGAAGGGGAGCCAAGTTCCTAGTGGAAAAACAGACATTTATCATAGGATGGATGCCGTATTAGGATTTATTTCAAGCCTTTTGAGAGTGCGTGGAAGCCGTTTCCATGAGTTGTCCTGCATTATAACTGAACAAGCCAACTGGCCCTTCATATGAAAATAAAGTATCCAAATCCCCTCTTTTTGATGCACAGCCAAGAAAGGGTACAGTAAGAGTGGCTCCCTTGATTTAACACAGTATCCACAACTTTTATCTGGAGTTAGGTCTTTAACTCTCCTAAATCTTGGCTATAAAAACTGATGAGCTGCGAAGAGACAATTCCAAGAAAAAGAGAGGGGAAAGTCAACAGCCTTTACTTGGCTGTTTGTTTGTGATTTATGTCAGGTCTTCACCAGGTATTAGCTCTGCAAAGCTTTTCAGAAGGAAAAGATCTCTGCACAATAAAATGTTATAGCACTGAAATATCTGCAAATCCTTGCTTTGGGGAGCCATGGAATCTAAATGCCACCCAATCTTGCCCCCCTTTCAAGGACAGAAAACCAAGCCGCAAAGTAGCATGTCTAAGATTCCACCGAGACCATGTAATGTTCCGAGTTCTTCTGCTGTGTCACTATTGACTGATGGGCCCAACCTTTCCATCAACAGTCATGTCCAATAATCCATTTGTTATGTTCCTTAGTCCATCACTACCATTTCTACTTTTGTAAACCAAATGTTTCGTCAAATCAGGAAACCTGGAATACAGCAACTAAGGGAAAGATGCAACATGACATAGGAAGTAGAGATGGGCACGATCCAACCCCCCCCCCCCCCGATTAAGCCGTTCATGGATCCGCGCTGCTGCCGAACCCAGGCCACCGATTCTAACCGATCAAGTCCCATTTCCGATCCAGAATCGGGAAGGCCAAAGCGGGAGGGCGCCCCGCTGTTTCCAGCGATATAGGAATGGTGGCTGGTGGCAGTGGCCACCAGGCCCGGTGGGCAGGCAGAGGCGGCGATGAGCTGTCTCCCTTCAGGGAGGGAGGGGATATTCACACACACACACTTAGAGTAGAGGGGGGGAGTTTTTAACCCAGCAATGAGCTGCCTCCCCTCAGGGAGCGGACATTCCCAGGGCCAGATCTACGGTTGCCAGCATCCAGGGCAACTGTAGTCAGGCTCTTGCGTGCACGTGCATGTGCGCGCGCGCACGCTCCTGGGTCGCCCCCCTGCCCTCGCAGCAAGCCGGCTGTCCCGGTGCGCTGCGGAGCTGGCGGCAGCGTGAGTGGCTCAACGGCTGCCCACACCATTCACCTGCCCCACAAGACAAGGGGCGGCCAGCTTGCCCGCGCACCCCTTGTCCTGGGAAAAGGCGAACGGCACAGGCGGCCTCCCAGCCTCCCGCGCTGCCTTTTGCCTTTCCCCAGGACAAGGGGTGGCTGGCTTGCCCACACACCCCTTGTCCTGGGGAAAGATGAATGGCGCAGGTGGCCTCCCAGCCTCCCACGCTGCCTTTTGCCTTTCCTTTGTGCCCATGGCTTCAGAAAACCCCCTTCCCCCTCCCTCCCCTGGGTTGCTGCTCTGTGGTTGGAAGGAAGCCTGCTAATCAAGGGAAGCTGGGCTTCCATTCGTGTTTCGAGGGCGACAGAAGGAGGGCAAACACAGCTCATTCCCCTGGCTCCGTTGCCCTGGGAATAAATTACTGGCACAAGAGTGTCTGCAATTCCGAACAGAAACCGATATATCTGATCAAGTCCCGAACAAGCAAACCCCCGACTGCTGGATCGGTTGCCATGGACGGAACCGATTAGCTGACTCACGATGGCGCAAACACCAACATCGGGGTTTTTTTGAAATCGTAATTCAGATTGTGCCCATGTCTAATAGGAAGCATCTTCCCTGACTACTGTAATGTCTTGTTAACTGTATCACTTTCAAATACCAAGATATGGTGGGTTTTTTTGACACACTATAGATTAGTATGTTGAGACATACAGATACTTCAAACCACTGCAATAAAGAGATCTAATTTTTGAAGACACTAGAGGAAGGGGTAATAATTGAGACCCCTGGAAAATGTCCACAAGGTAGAATCACTTTCTCATTTAGTTTATATGTTGGCCAATTTAAAATTGAGAAGTTGGCAAGGAAAATAACTTCAAGTGCATTACTGATAAAAATCAGTGAAATCTACTGTTCTCCTTTATCCTTTTTTCAACATCCACCCTTACTTGTCTTTTGAGTTTTCCAGACCTCGTCAGCCTGCCTCATTGCAGATCATGAATCCTCAGCTATGACTTCAAGATTTAAACACAGATGAACGCACAAAATACCGGTTTGGGATCAATCAGAGTACCTTCATGCCTTAAACACCAATATGTTGCCAACTTTACAATTGCAGGGGTCAGCAGGAAAAGATTGTTGTGATTCATATGCATCTACCCACTTTTATAAGCAGCCAACTTCGCATACTTCCTGTTTCCCATAATCCTCTGATATTGGCTTCCTCTACTTAGGATGAAAGTTAAAGAGTTATATCTTGCCCTCATTGCTATCTGGCATTTGTGGAAATAATGCTTGCTGATGGTGAGGAAACCAGATGGTGTTGCTCACAGTCCACAAATCTATGAGTGAAACTGTCTTTTACTAAACAAGTGCTACGCCATTTAGAAGCTGCTTCTAGCCTGGGATAGTCCGAATGAACTAGAGTGCAGATTGAGCTCCTTCTGAGAATCCAAGACAGCCAAAGTCTCCCAATAAATACCTGCTGAGGGGAAAGTCTGCAGAGAGCCATTCCTTTTCCTTTGAACCGATTTCCTCTTGCTGCCATGCCCCATCCAAAGAAAATACATTAAAATCAGTACTCTTTTTTTAAAAAGAAGACAAGGCCTTGAATAATAAGGCAGACAGAAACAGGCTGTCTGAAGCAGCCCACAACAGACTCCCGGCTTGTCATAACAGTTGGCCACAGTTTTTCCTGGAGTAAAATATTGTGCGCTTCCTGAAGGCCGGGGTTGTGTTATTGTAGCTAATGCTGTGCCATGGCAGTGTACAAAAGGGCTGTTCCCTCCATGATGTACTCTTTGAGTCTATATGGAGCTATTGACTCTGAAAATTACAGTCCTAGCCGTGGTGGCCTTGGCAGCTGCATTTACTGGCACTTCTTCCAGCAGCGCCAGCAAGACAGATACGGCCGATGTTTTGAAACAACATGTAGGGATGCCTCAAACCCCAAAGTATAAATAATTTCATGTCAATGTGAATGGGTTTAGGGTGAATAGGTGAGGCTCTGCTTTCTAGGCTACTTTCCCATTTCTGCCAGGCAACTTGGTCTTGGGAGAAAAGAGCTGGATGGATGGATGCAGCAATGTATGTACACATGCAGAGAAAGAGCACATCCTGGGGGGAATTACTGTGGGTTACAAGGCATGTACAGAAGCAGGATACGACCTTGGGTGGATGTGTAATCCCGTATAATCCTTGGCACTCCACAAGATATTTTGTTAAGGAATTGAGATATTCATAAGTGCCGGATTTCTGACTTCTTTAGACATCTTTCACTATCTTGATGGATGATGATTATGGTTGTTGGTGTTGGTGTTGCTGTTACAATGAGGATGCTGTATTTTTGTAGGGCCTTTGAGTGCACAAAGCTCTTCCAAGGCCTTTTTCTCGTTAAATTTGTTTCATTATTGCAGAAGTCTCTGAGCTTCTGGTACAGCCAGTGAGCCTTCTCTCATCTTCTTTAGGGTTGGACTGTGGTTTGTAGAAGTATCAGCTGGTCCATAATATTAAAGCCAGAATAGCTGTATGGCAGAGTAGAATATTCAGTGATCACCATACTTCTAGGGCTCTAGATATTTAATCCAATGTCCAGGATGCTTGCTAATAATGGAATTACAAACCAGTTAATAGCACATTAATGGTTGCCATGGTAGTGGGTTTAATAAACTTGGATGTAGAGTGAGTAGAAATGAAAACTGTACTGACCACATACATTTTGATAAATGTGATTTTTGAATTAAGGACATTTTTTATAGCCTTCCGGGGATTATAAATGGAATGTAAAGAATGTGTAAATACCATCATGCTATATTAACAGTATTTGTAAAGTCATTTTGAGTCCCATGATGCTGATCATTTTCTTACAGCTGTGAAGAACTCGTAAGGAAGAAAACTTAAGCAATCTTAAAACTCAGGACAGGAGACAATTCCAAGAGGATTAAAGAATCTACTTAAATAAGTCCATCATCTGGCTTGTAAAATGGTATGGGATTGGCTTCTTTTAAAAACTACAAATATAAACAGCAAATAACACACTTCAAAATAATACACAGGTCATGAACTTCAAAAATGATGATGCCAACTCATGCTCAGGTCTGAATAGTGATTCACACTGGAAACCGGAATTGGGTATTATCAATGCGTGAGGCTTATTTCTGGTGTGTCTGATCACAGAAATATCTCTTCAGCAGAAAAGAGTGAGAATTGTGGGACGGTGGCAATGAATTCCACTTTACGTTAGAAAGATTGGGGAGAGCAAGAATTGGCAAACAAACACAGTCTTTTAGTTGAGTGATGAGGCCATTAGGTCGGACTCTATCTACATCACATTCCTCAGGAACTAATTATGCTGGAAAACTACTGTGAAAAGCAGTATGCGACAGAATAGAGCAGTAGTATTCTGGAGAGTACAGTGGTATAACACTTTTAGGAAAATCTCAAACAACTGAACATAGCCCTAATATAGGAGAAGATATTCCGGATGAATTCATGCATGTAGAATAGCCAAAGCAATTTACAGAGGAGCAAAGGTATCTTCTAGGCAAAATACTACCTCAGCCTGAGTTAGAGCAAGTCATCAGAAACAGGAGAGGACAATTGCCTTCAGAGAATGTGTTGAGGGCATGGAAAGGCTCAGGTATGAGTCACCTTAATTATGACCCTTTGATCTCTTATTTCTGTAAATTCAGGTTGGTACTACCTTCCTACAAAAGAACTGAGTTTTTTAAATATAGTTACATAACTATAGATTTGCAGGACTGGAATGTACATGAGGGACAAACAGAATATTCCATGCAAATGCATGTGATGCCATTTCCATGGCCTTTTGAAAACTGCACACAAGCACATATTTGGAAAACTAGGGAGGCAGAAGTTATAGTGGCGGTAGATTTGGAGTGAAAAAACTGTAGATAGAGAATTGTATCATATACTGTTTCACTGTTCCATCAAGTTTTATGTTCTGAGCTCATTGGGAAGCAAAAATTAGGGCCGTGATAATTTCCTGGACTCTATTATCCATAAGATTTCTTTTTGAAACATTAATGGGCAATACAGAATAGCAGTTCTTCACATGTTGTTTCTTCACCCTCTGATTTGTATCAGATCACAATAAAATTGGTGGGTGTGCTATAGCTGCACACTAGTGACACATATAAACTTGAACCCTGCCTTTCAGTTTTCAGTACAGTGCCTCTTTTAATGATCAATGGATACTTACATAATGTATAAATCTGTCTTATGAAATGTGCATGGAATATTTATGGAAAGATGCCTCAGGCACTGAAAGCTAGCCTTCATTTTCAATTCCCTTTGGGTTAATCAGTTAATTGGGTATCAACTCTGTCTAGTTTTAGGTATTTCTAGGAAGATGTCTTCACATAGGCAGCTTCAAAGTATATATGCAAAGCATGAAATGAAGAATAATAATAACAGGATCAAAAAGAGTAAACACTGAGGTTATTTTTTTCTCAATACCACTGCATTTGGGTTAGCACTAGGAGCATACAAATATTAACAGTCTAGGTTTCTTTGAAAACCTCTGCTATACAAATTCTTTGTGTCCTCTTCTACAGGAGCCTTTTCATCCATGGTGCTACTTTGTTGACTGGAGCAAGTTGGCGATTGAAGAACAAATGTTATCTTTGTCCCATATAAAACCCCAGAAAAGTGATATCTGCTTTGAGGGCCTGCTGTTTGGTCTGCTTCCATCAAAGGTAAGGTTGATATACATTTTAAATAGTACCTTCTTGATACTGCCCCTAATTTGTGGAATTAAAAAAAAGTGAATCAAAAAGACAACTAAAACACTTATCATCCTATTATCTAGTAGCTCCAAGTGTAGCAACTTCTCAGTAACAATTGCCCTTCAAGACTCCCGTAAGATCAGTATATTTAAGCATTTATTATATGTGAAAGTTCAGAGGAAACGCTAATCTGTCTGGTGCTAGATCCCAGCTGGTGGAGGGATTTTGAATAGAATGGTAGTTATTTCTGTCTTTGGTAATACCATACCATACCATACCATACTATACCATACCATACCATACCATAGTTCTTTGGCTCATACCATGACATACTAAATAGTCTTTGGTTCATACTAATTTTTAATTGAAGATACTGTAAGACCCCTTAAAAATATTGCTAAATTACTGTGTCTGCTGTTTCTGGTCCATTCTGAAGACACTGGATTGGATCCAAACTAAATTTCCCACAAATGGAAAGGGTGGGTAATGTCCACCAATTGCCTATTCCAGCTGCCAACTCTTTTTGCCTTTGTTCCTAAGGGTCCCCTATCCTCCCAGGAAAAGCATTTTGGGGAGATCAGTGGGCTGTTCTAGGAAGACTGGACCATTCTCTTGTGCTAACATAAGTGCCTTGCATGGGTAGAAAAATTAGTCCAGATTCAAGTCCTTGCTATCTTTTTGCTCACATAGACTTGTGAAGGGTGATTGATGTGGTGAACTGTTTTTACAAGAAGATGTCCTACTAAAAATCAATAATGAATGAAATTATGGCAAGCAAACAGAAAATTACGCACAGCACACACACACAGAGCTAACTAAGAAAACAGTGAGGAAATGGGAAAGCAGGTCCAGAGAGGGCTATAGTAACCAGTCTTGAAGAAGGAGGTCCATGGAGGAGCAGCAAAATGGCCAGCACTTCATGAAAGGTGAAGAGAAGGCTCAGACATAATCTGAGGGACGTGGATGGGTCCCAAAACGCACACACTCCACATGGCTGAGGGATGCCCAGTTATAGAGTGAAAAGAGCCTGGGGCAGACTGACGTCTCTCTGCCCCCAAGAGAATGGCTTAGTGGCTGTCTTTAAAGGTGGAGAATGGAGTTGAGAGAGGCTTCCTAAGGTGGACTATAGGCGTGAAAAGTGCAAGATGATCCTGCTATGAGAAGAGCTATCAGGTCATTGAATAGCCCTGATTGAGAAGGTGAGTGAGAGACAGTATGGAGATAAACTCAGGAGCTTCTTGGAAGACCTCTTTGTTTCACTTAAGTGCTTCTTCCGGGTGCAATGTGACATATCTTCTGGGGTTGGCATCTGTTCTGCCTGGCCAGGCAGTGTGCTGTGTTTAAGGCACATGAGCAAAAGGGGTTTATTATGATATTCCATATTCATAAACTGCCCTTTTAGTGAGGAGAAGGGGTATGACTGCTAACACCTACCTATATCCCAATATTGCAGGACTGCAGAGATCAATCCTACAGGGGTAAATAGAGGGACATTTTCAGCACTAGCATCCTCCCTTTGGAATGCTTTGTCAAGAGAACTCCAATGTATCTTTTCTTCATGCATCTGACGAAGAGAACTGTGATTCTCGAAAGCTTATGCTACAGTAAAGTTGGTTAGTCTTAAAGGTGCTATTGGACTCCTTTCCAATGTATTTTATGTATTTTCCATCACAGTCACAACGCAGCCCAATCTTATTCACAGTTACTCAACCATACTCCCACATAAAGTACACAAGATCTGCAGCTTTGTTGGTCATTGCTGAGGTATTAATCCATGTTGGTGATGACATTATAATGGTTTTAAACTGATAGTGTTTTTAAGATATTGGCATTAATGAAATCTTGGCCTTTTCTTTTGCTTTCAAAATTCTTTTTTTCAAAAAAGGTTTAAGTTTACTTGGAATCTTGTACATTGTTCTGACTGCTTCATGTGACTGGGAAAGCACCTCAGACAGTTTCTAAATAAAATTAATAGCTAAATATATTCCTGGGGCACATAACATTCTTCTGGCTTACATGGGTATTCTCCTACTCCGGATCAGGAGAGTAAATCAGGAAGCGGCTTTTGAAATCACCCTTTCTGACATGTTCTCCTACTAACGTTACACAGCACTTGACAGCTTGACACAGCTTGACACAGGAAAGAGTTTTATCTGCTGCTGAAAGTCTGTCAGATTCTGGCAGGGGGAGAGAAAAGAGCAGTAGAAAGAACAGAGAGAAGGGTGGGTTTTGTGCCTATTACTATCTGCAAGATGCGCAACCATGTTTCTTTCATATGCATCCATTAAAGTGATATTTGAATGTTTAGCATTGATCAATTTAGAATACAGTAAATTATTCTAGTAGCGTTGCCATATAATATGCCTTTGCAAATAAACAAAAACATTGGGGGGCCTTAGAAGACAAAATGATGTTTCCACTTATATACTAAAACCTGCCTTTCAGTATCTCTTTTACACGGTCTTAGTCATGCATAAATGTTGATAATGCAAGCTAAAAAATGGGAAAGGATCAGTTATTTTTTTTAAAAAAGCACTTATTTAGCTGTAAGAGGATTTATGCTTAGTTATAACTGTTTTGAGAAATCCTAAGGAAACTAAGGAAATTCGTTGCCTCCTTTGGTTGTCTTCTAGGGCACTGCTCAAGTAAGCCCCGATAAAACACCCTCTAAATATATGCTTAGTTGCTCTGTAGTTAGGGGGAAAGGGCTCTCTAACCCTTCTGTCATGATGGGATGACAAAATGTTTCTCCCATCCAATATTTCTCCAAGAAATTCAGGGTAGCATACAGAATCTTTTCCTCCTCTGTTTTTTCCTCACAAGAACCCTGTGAGGCAGGCTGGGCTGAGGGCCAAGCTACAAGTGACGAATGACACTTGAACGGCAAGTGTATTTCTCCCTGTTCACTTGCCTTCCACTTGTGCTCCACTCAATCCACTTGCCGTTCAAGTGTCATTCATCACTTGTAGCTTGGCCGAGAGACTAACACTGAGGACTAGGGTGCAATGTGATCATCACGGCTGAGAGGGGGAGCAGGGAGCAGAGGTTTAGGGCAGCTGGCACTTAATTTTGTTTCTCTTCATGCACTCACATGTCTGTGGTGGCCTTTTGATGACATCACTTCCAGCTTGACCAGAAGTGGTGACATTGCACTTGGGCCAGTTCTTTATCAGCCAAAAACATAGTGAAAATGCAATGCTGTTACTTCTAGTAGCACCAGAAATGACATAATTGGCCAGGGATGCTGACATGTTCATGCCTGTTTCCCTGGTCTTCTTGCTCTCCAGGTGCCCTTCCTTTGATTGCCAGCAATAGACTGGCAAAGGCAGGAATCAGCAGGAGATTTCCCATACTGGCAGGCACCTGGCAAGCCTACTGAGAGGATACTGGAATATAACAATGGCCATTTCCACACATCCCAGCTTAGCGCTAAACTCATAGAATGAGAGCATCTTCATGGCATGATTTCTGACATCATTGCACCAGGAAGAAAGGGGGCAGCAAGTTTTAGATGGACAGGACTGTAGGGGAACTGAGGAGTACTTTCTTAAGGACACTTCCCCCTTGTCTGTCTGCATAATGCCAATCTTAAGCTGTCCTCCCAGAAGTTCCACACATTCAAATTCTCTTGTAAGCTAGCTAGGCAGCTAGGTATGCTTCTTCACTTTCCAATTCAGTTTGTCAGTTCTATTACTAATAGAACTGGCAGCTCTACGCTGGGCTGCCTGTGGGCTTGACTTGGAAATTACAACTGGTCCAGAATGCAGTGGCACATGTCCTTATGGGGATGCCATTTAGGGCGCACATCCACCCTGTGTTATGTCAGCTGCACTGGCTCTAGTTGAGTTCTGGATCCAGTTCAAGTTATTGGCTCTAGTATTCAAAGCCCTTCACAGATTGGGACCTGCATACCTGCGGGACCACCTCTCCTATTATGTCCCCCGCAGGGCCTTGCACTCTACGGATAAGCAGCTCTTGGTGGTCCCCGGCCCAAGGGACATTTGGCTGGCCTCGACTAGGGCCAGGGTCTTTTCTGCCCTGGCCCTTGTCTGTTGGAACGCTCTCCCACTGGAGATCCAGACCCTGCGGGACCTATTACAGTTCTGCAGAGTCTGCAAGATGCAGATGTTCTGCTGGGCCCTTGATTAGGGGCCAGCTTTGTGTCCCCTCTTTCTGACTACCTTGCCCTCCTTTTGCAGCCGCCCTGGATTTACACCATGGTGTAGTGATTTTATAGTAGTGTAGTTTGATCTGTGGCGCCTAAATCTTTTTTATCTGGATTAAGTGGTTTTAATGTTTTTATTGTATTTATTGAAATATTGTTGGAAGCTGCCCTGAGCCCACTTGTGGGAAGGGCAGGGTATAAGTCAAATAAATAAATAAATAATAAAGCTTTTGTTAGACTTTAATCCATTTGATGTCCGACTCCTGACTGCTGCAAAGGCACTCTGCCCACAATTTGGAACCCAGTCTCCCAATTTAACCACTATGGCACACTGGCTCCAGTCCATATCTCATTTAAACATTTCTTGTGTACGTATACAGCATTAACATGTCAGGAAGTCCTGGCCTAGGTCGTGACATGCTAACTTTCGAAACATAGCAACTGAGGATCTGGTTTAAACATGAAAACCGCATAAGTATTTTTTCTTAAATATGCAGTATCAGGTTTGAATTACATCTCTTTGTTGGTTCTCTGGTTTTTGGGTGCACCTACCTGTGCCACAGCAGTAGTGATATCAGGCTCCACTGGGCTGACATCTGTGAAGCCATTCATCATTTCATAGTATCCATGCAAGGATCCATAGAGACATCTAGGCAGGCAGGCAAGGATCCATAGAGACATCAAGGCAATTCATGCTGTTGAATCTGCAGCTATCAAACAATGTCTAGAACAGCCAATAGTTTCACAATGTAATATCAGCCCTTGAGCAAGGCCTGGCAGCAAGTCTGTGTTTCAATAGTGATGGAAAATGAAATGTCATAAATGTATGAAGGGTTGTAACAGTGGGGTAGTAAAACCATGGATTGGGTTGGCTCCCTGTATACTCAAGTGCTCTTTTATGTGTCAGCAGTCCAGATTTGAATCCCCATCCAGAAGTTGTCCATCCCTGTTCTAGTACATTAATGAGGCTATAAGCATTTATTGTGATCACCATTAGCTTTACAACTGTTTTTTCCCAATAAAGTTCTCACCTGCTCCACAATATAGATCTGCAGGACAGCTGGGCAACATGCAGAAATAGTTGGCAGTGCTCCTGTTCATCTGTTCTTCTTTCCTGCTTGATGGAACAAACAGGTAGTCCTTGTACAGGAGAGAGGGATGGATGTTTGGGTGCCACTGCTGTATACACTGCTGTACTATTGTTTTCGCACCAAAGGCAGTCTCCAGGTTTGGCAATCCAACTTGCTATAAACTGCCTTCTGCTAATTCAAATCAGTACTGACCATTTTGATGGGCAGTAGCTCTCCAAAAACTCAGGCAGATGTCTTTTCCAAGCTTTGTTCCTGGAGTGGATAATGCCAGGAATTGAACACAGGACCTTCTGCATTCAAAGCATGCCCTCTGTTAGTGAGCTATCTCATCAGCATTGCCCCTATATTTACTATGCAATCCTTTTTCTCTCCCCATATATATATTTCCTAGATAGTTTTGGGAATTGTTTTTAAAAAACTCAAACAATATCCCTTTGAAGTAAACTCCAGTTGATTCTTTTGAGTGTGTATGTAAGACAGTATCAATGTAAAGGGGGCAGGACTCCATATTAATTACAGGGCTGCAAATGTAAAAATAAATTCCCGTAAAAAGAGACATTTTCAGGAGATCCAGTGATCGAAGTACTCTTGAGGTTGAATTAGGGTTTCCAAGTACCTCATTTAATTAACTCAATCTGACTTTTATAGGGCTTTATGTTATGTGTTTCCTTGTTCAGTAAACAAACAGCAGAAAATTAAAGCAGGGCAGCTGCCAGCAAATGGTAAATTTAATTGAAAAATAATGAATTGCCATGGGGTGCCACCAGGGGTTTTGTCAAGATAAAGTTATTTATCCTGGAAAGCTTCCACTTGCATTTGTCAGAACTTGATATATAAAGAACCAAAGGGAGAGGCACAGGCTGTTTGATGCGCCAGAGCTGGAAAATGAAGGCACAGCCCCCCACAATCTACTTGAACTACAGCTGCGCAACCTCAATTCATTTTATTGGGGTCTGCATAGGAAACTTATGCAGGTTACCCTCAGAAAGATGTTATGTCTAGTAAACTCCCCTTCTCCATATTTGGAAACAGGTTCAACAGACTGAGTTATCTTTAAAAAATGGAAAATAGCTTCCTTCCTTGCTTGCTTGCTTCCTTCCTTGCTTCCTTTCTTTCTTCCTTCCTAGCCCAGTTTCAAAATTCCTACCCTACCATACTCCAAGTGCTATCATCAAGAACATGGGTCATCCGAATCCCAGAACAGCAGCCAGGTAAGTGAAAGGGAGGCAGACAGTGGTGGCCGATGAGAGTTCTTCTCAAACTCAGATGATGACTTGAGCTGGAGAACTGTTCTTGGGGCTGTAATGTTTACTTCCAATTACAGGAAAACATTATATGCCACTTCAGTGTGTAAATCAAGCCCCATAATTACAAACATTGGCAGCAACACTAGTCAAGAAGTCACGCACCTCCTCTTACTGGACTGCACCCAGATGCATAGTGCCTGTGAACTAGATAAACAGCTGGAATTAAGAATTTAAGACCAGTTTCAGAGAGTCATTGTGATAGGGCAGTAAAGGAGTAAGGCTATTCATTCATTCTTTTGATAGTGCCAGTTAGTGGGTGAGCTTTCCTAGACTCTAGTTTGCAGGGCAGGCAGCATACATATTACTGGGGAGCAAGACTATGGGCCAAGCTACACATGACGAATGACACTTGAACAGCAAGTGTATTTCTCCCTGTTCACTTGCCCTCCACTCAATCCACTTGCCGTTCAAGTGTCATTCGTCATGTGTAGCTTGGCCCTATGTCTATAATCTTGCCATTAGGTACCATCAAAGTTTTTGACCTTTCCTAGTAGGTAGAGCCCTAGAGAATGAAGTCACTCACCTAAAAGTAGAGCTCATGGCAATACACATTCAAAAAGCCTTCCCAAAGTCATTGAGATAATGTAATGAATGGGAGAAAGTGGAAATATTGTGCACAGAAATGCCAATAAGAATGATCCTATTTGGCAGGAAGATCGGCCAACTGCTCAGGTGGGATGATGACCCTTCAGGGTTTTACTTCTACACTTTCTTCAGTATTGCTGTTGGTTCTCACTGCCTGGGGATGTGAAACCAGGCAGTGAGATAACAAAATAACTGTCAGAATGGAAGATTCCTGGCTTTCCTGAATTTTGGAAATAATTCAGATTGGATTGGGAGTATTTACAACATTTATAAATGGGTAAGATTCATGTTGATTAGTAATGTTCCAGTGGCACATTCTTAAAGCTAACTAGTCTTGTGAATAAAGTGACATGTATTCAACTTGTGTTAAGATTGGGCTTCACCATCTTTTGACAGCTTTTCTGTGTTTGTAAATTAAGACACAGCATCTCATCATAGACCTGTAGATCAAAGTCAATTCACAGCGACATCAGGATGTCAGGATTGTGTCAAAAATATTGTGTGAATTATAAATCTCATCTTAATCCAGTTTCCCTTTTCTGCGTTGGATGTCCACCATTTTTACCACAAAGACTTTACAGAAATGTATAAAAGCAAACTATGAATTTCCTCCACTCAACATGTTGTAGAATTAGTGGGGCTTTCAATTCAGAAAGTTTGATGTTTCCACAATGGCATTGGCATGAGCTATATGTCTGCTTTCCATTTCAATTAGTTTCTGTTTTATTTTTAGCTCTTATAAAAGGATACAGATTTCCCCTACAATTTGAAACGAGGTGCCTGCTACTTAATTCAATCACTTGTTAATATGATCCACTCCTTAATTGGATCCAAACTTTTGGAAACAAAATCTTTTTATTTGTTCCTTTTTCCTTTCTCTCTCTAAAAATAAAAAGAGTAGAACACTCAATGAAAAATAGCTTCTGACTTTAATATTTTCTGATTGCAGTGAACAGAAATTCAAAATTCATGCATCTGAAATGCATCTGAAATATTTTAGAGCTTGCCTTTCTCTTGACACAGTTGAAATCCAAGGTAGGTAACAACATAAGCAATAAAGCAACAATGAAGTAAATAAAACAACATAATCAAAATGGATAAAACCCAAACATCACTGCTCCTAACTAGATGGGCACGAGATGGGCACGATCTGCATTACGATCGAGATGGGCACGATCTGCATTACGATCGAAAAAAACCCACGATAATGGCGATCGCGCGATCATGACCCGGCGGATTGTGATCAGCCACGGCCAACAATCCAGAGATCAGGAGAGGCCTGGATCATTGCATTCAGGCTCAGATTGGGGATCCAGACACTCAGGCACCAGCAATCTATTCCCCTGGCAACGGAGCCAGGGGAAAGCCTGAGCTCTGTTTGCCCTCCTTCTGTCGCCCTGGAAACCCAAATGGAAGCCCAGCTTTCCTTGATCAGCAGGGCTTCCTTCCAACCATGGAGCAGCAAAGCAGTCATAATTTGGGAGAAGACACTCAGGGGAGGGAGAGGGAAGCAGGTGTTCTGTAGCCATGGGCACTCCAATCTCATCCCTGCAAACCCTGATAGGCAGCTCTGACGGCCAAACACAGGCCTCCTGTGTTGCTGAATGGGACCTGAGGAGAGGCAGCTCGTTGCTGCCTCCCTATGCCCACCAGGCCCGGCGGCTGCCGCCACCACCCACCTTCCCACATAGCTGGGAATACCAGCGTGCCCCGCTTTGGCCTCCATGATCCACGATTCACGATTCACGATTCACGGTTCGGGAACGGGAGATGGTTGTTGCGGATCGTTAATGCAGGATCAGCCGCGGCGCCGATCCACAATCCGCTGGATCGTTAATTTTTTTTGGATCGTGCCCATCTCTACTCCTAACAACAATTCTCTACATCAATTGATGTGTCTTGGTCAGCAAATTGGTAGCCTTCCCTAACTCCTCCAGGAGGCTGGGCGCAAATGAAAAAACCTGTATCTGGCCAATTGTAGCAAGGAAGGGGATGCAGAAAAGGTACTGTAGGCAGAATAAAGTTGCCGCATAATGTATGTTCAAAGAGAGGCAGTCCAAGTAGGTGGGTCCCAAGTAGTGGGAAACAATTTTTGTTTGGTGAAGCACAGCATCAGTTTATTATTTATTTGTTTGCTTATGTTATTTATACTCCATCTTTCTCACTGAGACTCAAGGTGGATTACACAGTGTAAATAAATAAGATCAATAGATGGGACGTTCAATAAACGATACTGTCCAGGGTCAGAGGGTCCCCTAGACTTACCAGCATTCCGAGAAGGCATTGCTTCAAACCCAGAGAGGTTGGAAGATATCGCAGCATGCAGCCAAACCAGAGCAGCAGTGGACGCCACCAGGGGGGAAGAGTGCACCGGCAGCAGCCTCCCAAGGACTGCTGCAACTGCAGCCTCGAGCAGCCCTTCCTTGCTGCCGTGGTAAACACAGTAAACACAAGAGAGTCTGCTGACTCGTCCAACAGGGAGGGCAGGAGATGTTGGGCTGTGGGAAGGCTCCAGGCCATACTAGCTGGGCAAGACACCTGGGTGTGGCCACAGCCCAGAGTGCATGCATGGCGTCTATCTCTCATCATGCAGAGGAGATAGGGCTAACCCCACCCTGCAGGTGAACCAGAATGGTCACTAGGCAGCAAGGAAGAGATTCCCAGGGGTAGTAATCACAGCCCATGAGGGAATGGAGGATGCGATGGGGAGGCATCCCTGTAAAAGGGACACTGGCAAAGGAGGCTGGGGAGGAAGCGCGAGACAGCTCTGGCAGGCACTAGAGAGAAGAAGCCAGGCTGTTCCAAGTGGAGACAGGGTGTGTGAGTGTTGTAAACCCCCTCCTCCCCATTTCTGAGTTCTCCCTGCAGGTAAAGGCACCCTAGATGGTGGACCTTCCCCAGATTACAATCCCCAGGCAGTGGAGGCTGACAGATACAATAGGCTATGAATTGCTGCAGAAATGTGAAAACAAGCATACAGAGATGAAACATTGCAGGAGTAGTGTACAAAAGGAAGGAAGTGGGCTTTGAGTGCCCACTGGATGGCAGAGCAGACATTTGAGGGGGGAGACATAAAATAATGAGAAGGAAACAGGAAGGCAACAAAGCATCAGGCTGTGCACTACAGGCTCAGTCTAGATCAAATGGAAAGTCAGGATTAATTTTCTGTGTGTCCAGAGGATATCTGCTATAAAAATGAGCAGTGCAAATAAAAATAACTGAAAGGCTAGAAATGAGGGAAACCAGGGAATTGCAAAATCTGAAGGCTACAGCTAAAAAGGCCATCCCATGTGCTCCCACACTGTTATTCTGCAGAAGATGTAAAACGTAAGTGTTCAGGAGGGTGTTTTATAATAGGGAAGCAGTTTCCATTGCTTTGTTAGTTCTATATGTTACAATGTGTATTGCATTGTCCACTCATGTTTGTAGTCTAGCCCCGTTAACATTCTTTGTATTACTGCATTGTGTTAGTGCATTGTTCTCTAATTTTGCAATCCGTTTTATTTGTGGCTGTTAGTATTTTGTTTATTGTTCTCATAGCACTGTTTTAAATTGTCTCAGTGAATAAGGTGGACTATAAATTATGTGGGGACATAGAGCAGGTATCTGAGGGCGAAGCTACAAGTGACAAATGACACTTGAACAGCAAGTGTATTTCTCCCTGTTCACTTGCGCTCCACTCAATCCACTTGCCGTTCAAGTGTCATTCGTCACTTGTAGCTTGGCCCTGAGACCCCCATATATGTAGCAGCAAAGACAGTCCCTCAGGTACCCTGATCCTAAGCCATCTAGGATTTTGAATGTCACTACCATGACTTTGACTTGGGCCTGGAAACAAACTAAGTGAAGTTAGCACTAAGTTGGTGTAGTCCACTGATCTGGTGTAGTGAATAAGAGCACGGGACTCTAATCTGGAGAACCGGGTTTGGTTCCCCAGTCCTCCACTTGAAGCCAGCTGGGTGACCTTGGGTCAGTCACAGCTTCTAGCTCTCTCAGCCCCACCCACCTCACAGGGTGTTTTGTTGTGGGGATAATAACAACATACTTTGTAAACTGCTCTGAGTGGGTGTTAAGTCATCCTGAAGGGCGGTATATAAATCAAATGTTATTTATTTATTTATTTATTTATTTATTCATTCATTCGTTTGTTTGTTTGTTTGTTTGTTTATGTTATTTATATTCTGCTTTTCTCACTGAGACTCAAGGCGGATTACATAGTGTGAGATTAGTACAATTAGCAGCAAGGACAAGGGCAGGCATTTCCATACAGTGTCAAGAACGTTTCCATAAACAACATCATAGGGTAAATGAATACAGTTTCAAGAATATTTCCATAAACAATGTCATGGGGTAAAAGAATATAAGTTTACAAAGATATAGTATTAGCAAGGATCCAGTATGGGGTTGAAGAATTGCTGAAACAGAACATAATCAATTCTAGGGCTTAAATTGAACAACATAAAGCACAGGTAGGATATAGGAGTACATATTTAAAGCGACAGATAATATGTAAGGCAACATAATGGTGAAATCTATGGTTTGTAACTCATTAGCGAAACATCTGGGATCCCTTTCCTACAATACCACCCTGTTAGCTGAAAAAAAAGGCCTTTTTGAATAATTCAGTTTTGCATTGTTTGCGGAAAGCCAGGAGGGTGGAGGCTTTCCTGACCTCCTCAGGCAGGCCATTCCATAGGGTAGGGGCCACCACAGAGAAAGCCTGTGTACGGGCTGCTGTTGATTTCGCCCATGTATAGGCTGGCACCTGCAAGAGACCCTGTTCAGATGAGCAAAGCTGCCATGGAGGGACATAGGTATTATTATTATTATTACTATTGTTGTTGTTGTCATTGTTGTTGTTGTTATAACACTACCTATGTTGAACAGACTTCATTTCAGTATTTTAAATTATAATGTACAGGTTGCAAGACTTGCCAAGTGGTAAAGAAAGTAATATTGACCACATTGCCCATCAGCTTTTCAGCTACCTATGCTAACATTTGAGCAGTATGCCTCTACTCTTTTAACCAGAGAAGGTATAAAGAACACTGAGATGCATATACAGATACCAAATTGCTCCTCTCTGACTCCATTCTACAAAGCAATTTATTTATACTGGCTTATGTAGAAAGAAACAGCAGCACATGACAGCCTCTAGTGGTGCTCAAAGGCAGGCAAAGTGCCTTGTGTGTGATGCATGAGAAATGGCAAGAGACGGCAAGCACACAATAAAGAGACCACATTCAATCCAAATGTATTTCCTGGTTGGGTTGGATGATTTGCTTTCATAGGTGACAAAGTACCTTAGTGTCTGTGTTACCTACTTGTAAAGTTTTGAGTAATATTTCTTTCCAGTTGGTAGCCTGAAATCTTTTTCTTCCTCAGTACAGATCTATATAGTATTCTGCACAGCAGGAGAGGGTCTCACACAAGGTCAGCTTGAAAACAATATATTGGCGACAGAGTCCCTTAAAAGCAATGGCAGCGCATTGTTTTTCTTCTTCTCTTAACTATAACTGTGCACATCCCCTTATTTTGTATAAAGAGTGTTTCGTGTATTAATGATTTTTGTTTTCTATGAGGTGAACATTTTTAGAAAAAGAAAGAAAGAAAGAAAGAAAGAAAGAAAGAAAGAAAGAAAGAAAGAAAGAAAGAAAGAAAGAAAGAAAGAAAGAAAGAAAGAAAGAAAGAAAGAAAGAAAGAAAGAAAGAAAGAAAGAAAGAAAGAAAGAAAGAAAAGCAATCTTGTGAAATTTAGCATTCTGTGAAGCCTCTGATCTAACAATAAAGGGTTATATTATGTCCTACAGAATAAGGGACAAGCCTTGAAAATAAGGGACATCTGGAAACTCTGCTTGCAGCTGACACTGATGTAATCTGGCTGTTTTGCAATTTAGTCCTCTGGTTCATACTTGGTTTCCACACATTTTCATTCTCACTCCAGGCTTGATTGTAGTAAAATATTAACATCAGGATCTCAATTGCGTATGGTTCAAAAGGCTCCCCCTCCGATATTAAAGAGAATTTCTCTTCTGAGATGAGCTTCTGAAGAGAAAAAGTCTCTTGGAATCCAAGAGATGTTTGTACGTCTGTTACCATAATGAAACTTTGGCCAATTTATGCGTGTGACTGATTAGTGATGTCAATGAAGTTGGAATTGGGGGAGTTTGAAAATCCTAGTAAAACAATGAAAGGAGCCTAAACCCCCTTCTGAAATCCAGATGTGGCTTATACTAGGGACTCCACCAGCCAGTTCTCTCTGCCAGTTCCCTCCCATTCCCAAGAAAATATATCCTTTAAAAGAAATGGGAACTGATGAGAAGGGCTTGCCAAAGGCAAGAAAGGCCTCACTGTTAATATCTGAATACTTGGATTCAGAAACATAATTTCTTTCTGAGATGCATGGGACTTGTAGTTGTTTATGCCTCCATATATACCAGGTCAGTCACAGCTCTTCCAGCGCTCTCTCAGCCCCACCCACCTCACAGGGTGATTGTTGTGAGGATAATAATAACATACTTTGTAAACCACTCTGAGTGGGTGTTAAGTTGTCTTGAAGGGCGATATATAAATCAAGTGTTGTTGTTGTTATATTAAATTTGGAGATGTAAGAAAGTACAACTTGCATATATGAAACTATCATGGTCTAATTTTTAAGTTTTCTCCTGTCCTAGGATTCTAACACTGGGTAATTCCTATAATAATAATAAATAACAACAACAACATTTATATACTACCCTTCAGGACAACTTGACATCCACTCAGAGCGATTTACAAAGTATGTTATTTTTATCCCCACAACAATCACCCTGTGAGGTGGGTGGGGCTGAGAATGCTCTGGAGAGGTGTGACTGACCCAAGGTCACCCAGCTGGCCCAGTTCTCCAGATTAGAGTCCCAGCACTCCGACTGTCACCAAAACTTATCCTGGAGATTTGGGGGTAAAACTTGGGGAAGACAGTGTTTGGTGGGAGGAGGGACCTTAATGAGGTGTAATGCATAGAGTCCACCCTCCACGGAAACTAAATTCTATAGTCTGGAGATATTCTTGATTCCAGATGAATTCCAGCCCCTACATAGAGGTTGGCAACCTTATCCTGTCCTTTGTAAGGCTTCCTGGCAGCTGGTCCTTCTCCGTTGCAAGAGTCAGTTTATATATGATGGAAGCAAATGTGGAGAGAGTTGGGATGGGTTCCCCGAGCTTCGTTTTTTCCTACAGTTTCTTGTAAAATTTCCAAAAAATCAAGTTCAATATGAGGCAAGATAGTGGGAGCTCACCCACTTTCTGTTGCAAAATGCTTTTGTAGAGAAATTCTCCTTTATTTCCCAGGTAGCTTGATCCCCAAATAAGCCAATCTGTGTCTTGTTAGTTTGAACTGTCCCATCATTCTAGTCAGACTGACTTGGCTGGATCTAGGAATACTAGTTGAACTGAATTAGCATTGTGCAGGGGGTTGGACTAGATGACCCTAGAGGTACCTTCCAACCCTATGATCCTGTGATTCTATTCTATGAATGTCCAAGAGATGAAACTGGGCTTCCAATCATGAGCATGGGAGGCAGGGAGGAACAAGCCGTGATAGGAACCGCAGGACTACTGAATCCCTCATCTCCACAAAGGAGCCTCAACGTAACTAAAAAAAAAAATAGGCAGAATGGTGTGAATCATTAGAAATGGAAATTGATCTGAAGGGAACAGTCAGAACCTTGTATGAATTATTTTCTTTTTGTTGACATTGTTCTTTCATGTTACAAAACCAAAGTTCATACATCAAATGTTTTAAATCTAAATTCCATCCATCAATCCATTTTTGGTCCATTGGTATAATTCAGGCACCATCACAGATATTTCTGTGGTATACAGTACCTATGGAAATGCTATGGATAGTCTAGCCCCATCTTTGACTGAATTTCACTCCTTCTACCAAACAGATTAAAGGTAATGGTAGTCCCCTGTGCAAGCACCGAGTCATTACTGACTAGAGATGGGCACGATCTGCATTACGATAAAAAAACCCCCACGATAATGGCAATCTCCCAATCATGACCTGGTGGATCGTTGTCTTCCATGGCAAACGATCCAGCAGTCGGGAGGGGGCTGGACGGGGCAATCGTGATAGGATTGGAAAGCTAGACATTCAGGCACCAACAATCTATTCCCCTGGCAACGGAGGCAGGGGAATGCCTGAGCTCTGTTTGAAACTTGATAATATTTCCCCTAACGAGGAAAAGCAAACAGTTGTGAGTGAAAAGGTGGCTTCCTGAGAAAAATATAAGCAAAGTTATTGGGAGAGGAGAGAGAGAGAAAACTTTGAGTGCAGCTATCAGCAGAAGCTGTTTTGCGCTCCTCCTGAGTTCATTCAGTGCATTGAAAGAGTTAACACTGAAAAGAGATATCTCTCTCCTCCTGGCTTCTCAGCCCAGTGCCTGCTTTTTGCAAGAAGTTGATATGTGATTTGATGTTTCATTTGTGTTTTTCCTATTTAAAAAACCATTGGATCCGCGAGGATCCGTGTGGATCCTGGTTTTACTTTCTTCCTGTTTAAAATATGCTTTTGGAAGACTGGCTGCTTGCTTTTAAAATCGGGTGGGGAGGAATGGATTCTATCCCTGCTTTTTTTAAAAAGCTGCAGAACAAAATGGCTATTCCCTTATGAAACAGCAAATAGAAGAGGGAAAAAAACAATCCACAGGGAATACAATACTAGTCTACAAAATTACAAAAATGTATTCAGAGTGCAAAGGCTACAAAATTTCATCACTGTGTTCAAATAAATACTCTTAATACAATTTCCAGGCACATACATGAACAATACTTTTTACATAATCATATAGGGCACATTGCAGTGGACATCCACAGTTTCCACAGTCTTTTTGAAATAATTATAACAATTCTTTCCAGGGCTCCCCTTGGCAAGTGAATGGTGAAGCCCAGCCATGAAGCAGACTCCAACCCACACTCAATCTGGGGCCGGCTATCTGTGGCAGATATCGGAATCCTTCATCAGGAGCGTGTGGAATGCTTTACAGCAGAAAAGGAAACTTCCAATGTATTCAAATCCTGCATGCCCAAAACATAAACTTGAAAATCTCTTATGCGTGTTGAGAGATTTTCAAGTTTATGTTTTGGGCATGCAGGATTTGAATATATTGGAAGTTTCCTTTTCTGCTGTAAAGCATTCCACACGCTCCTGATGAAGGATTCCGATATCTGCCACAGATAGCCGGCCCCAGATTGAGTGTGGGTTGGAGTCTGCTTCACGGCTGGGCTTCACCATTCACTTGCCAAGGGGAGCCCTGGAAAGAATTGTTATAATTATTTCAAAAAGACTGTGGAAACTGTGGATGTCCACTGCAATGTGCCCTATATGATTATGTAAAAAGTATTGTTCATGTATGTGCCTGGAAATTGTATTAAGAGTATTTATTTGAACACAGTGATGAAATTTTGTAGCCTTTGCACTCTGAATACATTTTTGTAATTTTGTAGACTAGTATTGTATTCCCTGTGGATTGTTTTTTTCCCTCTTCTATTTGCTTTTTTTAAAAGCTGGCTGAAACTTGTTGACGGGGTGTCTCTCTCTCTCTCTCTCTCTCTCTATTTGGAGAGGCAGGGAAGGGTTAAAAACTTTCCCCCCCTCTGCTCTAAGTGCGTGCATGTGTGTGTGTTAGAAAACGTCCCCTCCCTGAGGGGAGGCAGCTCATCGCCGGGTTAAAAACTCCCCCCCTCTGCTCTAAGTGTAAGTGTGTGTGTGTGTGTGTGTGTGTGTGTGTGTGTGTGTGTGTGAAAATGTCCCCTCCCTGAGGGGAGGCGGCTAAAAACTTTCCCCCCCACCTGCTCTAAGTGTGTGTGTGGGGGGGGGGGCACCCCTCCAATCCCAGATCCCAGATCGGAAACGGGACTTGATCGGAGTGAATCGGTGATCTGGGGTTGTCACCAGCGCATGTCCACGAACAGCGTGATCGGTATTTTTTTTGGGATCGTGCCCATGTCTATTACTGACCCATGGGGGGATGTCACATCACGACATTTTCTTGGCAGACTTTTTATGGGGTGGTTTGCCATTGCCTTCCCCAGTCATCTACACTTTACCCCCAGAAACTGGGTACTCAGTTTACCAAACAGATGAGGTCATTTTTATAGCTGGATGAACTGGAGACAGCCATTTCATGCGAAACTCCGTGAGACCCCAAGTTCTCCAACACTCCATGTCTAGTGCCTTGTGCAGCTTCATACAATATATATTGTGCATCTTCATACAATATATATTAACATGTTATACCTATCCAGCAAGAATTATGTGGACACTCAATGGGGTTTAATGGCCTACTTGAAGACTTGTAGATCTAGCGGCAGAGCCATAAGCCCTCAATAAATATTCATTAGGCATGTGCTGATTGGGCTTTTTGAATCCTGTAAGTGATACACATCTTCTGGTACTGTTAAGCCTCAATAAATGTGTTTTTAATCATCGCTATTTACTGGGGTTTAGCAGCTATATGAGAGGTAGGCATGCATTGCTCTGTGGTCCAACCTCAATAAATGTGCTTTTAATAATCAGTTGGTACTTCAATAACATACAGTAATTCCCTTATTAAATATGATTTCAGACATGGCGCATACATTCAGATGCACTGTGAGTTCCATCTGCTTTCAGGACTATGCGGGAAGGGGGAAAGAATTATTGGCTACCTTAATGAAATGTGATCTATAAACGTCAGTGTTTCAAAATAAACTTCATTTTGATTCTTGCTTCCTTATATTTGCTTCCATATTCCCAATGCAAACTTTGTACCCCCTCCCCCAATCACCAGCTTAATACCCATGAGCCACTTGTGGTATACTTCTCAAGGACCCTCAGTAGACTATGAATTCATATCTTCAGATGCTTGGTGTGTTTTTTTTCATTTTAAAAGAAAACAAACTGACTGCCAGAAATACTGAGATGTGTAGCGCTTACAAATACAATTTATATGCTTCAATAAACATGATAAATGCACAGGAAAGGAATGTCAATTGATTTATTTAATTTCCTTTGAAAAGGCAAGAGAATCAGTGAAAGCATAGTTGCTTCTGAAATGGAGAGATATTCTGTATTTTTTCCATATGGCCATATTTATCACACCATTGTTCTATCTCTCTTACTAGCTCAAGGGATGCATGCAAATTTCCTCCTAGCCAGCAGCCTGGACAGAACTTCAAGTAGTAGCTATTATGGAAGCAGCTCCAGAATTTGTCCCATTCTGGAAATAACCTCTCTTTCTGTACACTGGATGCTCCAGGCATGGAAGGTTGGCATCTCTTTCACATGCCTAAAGTGGTTTGTGGAGTTACTTCTGGATTCCATAATCTATGTCAGAATTTTGGCCAAAATTGCCAACCAAAATTGGACTGTAACCAAGTGCTTCTTCTCATAAGCCGCAATATCCTGCATTGCTATGATTGCAAGTGGGTGAGAACCATGTTTACTTTCTTTTTATCTTCTCAAAAAGCAAGTGTATACAAGAAGCTTGAGCAATCTTTAAAAGTTGGTCCACATCTAGAGTACAGGGTCTTCCAAGCTAGCCATGAAATAAATGCAGGTTTTCCTATGTGCTGGAAAGTCACACAGATTCAGATCCATTTTGGACCTTCTTGAAATTTTACTGCCAGACATCACCAAGATTGACAGCCTATCAGAAAATCTGGTTTTCTATGGCAGTATTTCCATGTGTATGGTATTATGTCGCTATGGGATTAGAGACAAAGATTATATTTCTGCCAGGGGCAGAAGACAGTTCCCTCTCTCATTACAGACCACCCCTCTCCTCCCCATGCTGTTCCTAAAGTCCCCTGCCCCTCCAGGAACAGGATTTTAGAAAGCTGTAGGTTGCAGTGGGAGGAAGAAGGTAGCCATGTTCTGTTAGCAAAGCTCTACCAATGCTACTTTGGATCCATAGTTTCTTATGATCTCATGCATATCGATGGGAGATTTAAAATAGTGACATAAATGCCACCTAGTGATTGTTCATCTAGTTTCAGCTAGAGGGAAAGAAGAAGGGAGGGGGGCATGGCTCAGTGGTAGAGCATTTACTGGGTATGCAAACAGTCCCAGATTCAATGCCCAGCATCTACAGTTAAATGGATCAGGTAGTAAAAGGTAAAAGCACCGAGTCATTATTGACCCATGCCTTATGGGGGGACGTTGCATCACGACGTTTTCTTGGCAGACTTTTTTTTTTTTTTGCCATTGCCTTCCCCAGCCATCTACACTTTACCCTCAGGAAACTGGGTACTCATTTTACCCACCTCGGAAGGATGGAAGGCTGAGTCAACCTTGAGACAGTTGCCTGAACCTGGCCTCCGCCAGGATAGAACTCATGAGCAGAGCTTGGGCTGCAGTACTGCAGCTTACCACTCTGTGCCACAGGGCTCCTTTTCAATGCCCAACATCTCCAGTTAAATAGATCAGGTAGTAGGTGATGTGAAAGACCTCTGCTGAGACCATGGAGAACCGATGCCAGTCTGAGTAGACAATACTTACCTGGATGGATTAATGGTCTGATTTCAATATAAGGCAGCTTTCATATATATGTACAAAAATATGTACAGCCATATGTTCATAAGAACAGCTCTAAGAAAGCCTATTTATCAGAGACAGGAGAACACAGAAGGGCCAGAACTGCAGAACTTGCAACTCAACCGGCCAGAAGAATCCCATTAATCATGAATGACAGACAACCAAAAGTTCCTTAAACCTTTTGACTTTTCCACTGCAAAAATAGAGTGTTCTGAAGCATGTAGGATACTATAACCAGGCTAGTATGTTTCAGAACGGTGGTGAGCCAAACAGTTCTGCCTTATGTTCTCAGGACAGTATTGGTGAGGATGTGGCTGGCAAAAACTCAGGTACTGAAAATTCTACACTTAAAACTTCCCTTGAAGGTGGGATTTAATATCTCCTTCAAAATGTGGGTGCCTTCTGAGGTTCCAGCCCTGGAGAAGAGATAATGGCTTTCAGAGCAATCCTAGGCAGGACTTTTCAGCAGTAAGGAAGTTCCATTTCATTCAATAGGGATTACTCCCAGAAAAAGTTTTTTTGAGGGTTGCAACCTTAAAACCAGCCATACTGCCCATTCCTGTGAGGGGTGGACTGATGAAAGAATTCCCCCATAGAATATGTATCTGGACTTCAAATTCAATTTTATCCTAGAGAATGAATCTTCTCCAAGTATGAGAGCATTTGCCTCTCTGGAGTCTGAACTAGAAATTAAGAACAGTCTTCTGAGCCTTGGCCTTTTCTCCATTTTGCGTGGCAAAGAAAGAGAATGTCATTGCAGACCAGTTGCCAGTCCTTTAGACTAATCTTTTGGAATAAGTTTGTGCTGTCTGTTCTGGGATCTCTGGACAGCCAAAATCTTTAGAGGAGTCTTCAGATAAATCAGAATGGCATTCCCACAAACATGTGAGTAAGATTAAGTCGTCGTTGTTACTCCGGGTAGAATAAACAGAATAAGCATCTCAAAGGTAGGTGGATGCCAAAAGTCTTGTAGTAATAAAATATGTATATGTGTGCCTGAGAGAGACTTGATTATCTGAGTATGCTGGGTGTCACAATGTATTATGGAACTACAAGGAGTAACTACTGCAGAGTCCAGTGCTTTTAACTAATCTACACTCACTGGCAGTCATTTCCCTTCTTCAGGGCACGTTTGTTTAGGGAGCTGAGGTGATTAGCAGCCCCTGCTTGGGCTATTAGGCTCAAAGCTTTCCATCTTGGTTTCACTGATTGACATATTGCAGATGTAAGGCTGAGGACTGCGTGGTGCCTTTTCCACTGGAGAGGTGCTAAGGTCAAATTGTTGTGGCGAATGGCAGCATTTGGAGGTCATGTCCCTTCTCTTGAACTTCCTGTGGGGCACCGTATAACTTGACCTTGCGGACCTTTCAGAAACGTAGATGCATCAGGCCTAATATCATACAAGAATGCAAGAGGGTCTTTCTTTGTTTATTTGGAATAGGATGCTGTGCCATCGATTCACTGCCAAGTAGCTACGAAAGTATGCAAATGAAAAGTGGCCTTCCAGCCTGTGACAGCTCTCAGCGCTCTGAATGTTGGCCAGTCCTGCTTTCGTGTCTAGATACAGCTTTTGTTATAATAGGGTAAGTTCAACATATAAGAGACACAGACTCATCATAGCGAGCTTAGGATCAAAATTATTTTTTCCTTTGGGGCAGTTGTCTTATAATTGCCTCATGAACACTATTGTACGTCTCCTGCTGTTAATGAACGTTTGCTGCCTGTAGAATTCTGATTCACATGAGCAAACAACTTGTGCAATCATAACCACTTCACATGCTTCGCTGGGGCCAACTGGAGTTAGCCACCAAGTATGCCAGCAACAGTGAGCTGCATACAGCTGTCTTATATTTTTATCCTTTTCATCCTACAAAGCTTCAGGTATAAGTGTTTTTCTTCTACTTCCTCATTTTATCCCCCAGCAACATTGTAAAGAAGGTTAGGGTGAAAGAGAGCGGCTGACTTGAGGCTCCTTTCTCAGCTCCTTCACACATCATTGAACTCTAGAAATCAGAAGTCTGGAAAGAGCATGATTTGTAGATCTCTTCCCAGGCATCAAGATTAAGAGTGAAGTGCTCCCAGTTAAAGGCCTTTCTCTCAGTATATATTTCTTTACACAGTGGACCTGTTCTCACAGCGAGAGACCTGCTGCAACGTGACTGGTACTTCAGTCAATGCCTTCTGCCTCTGAGCACCTGTTTTTCTTCAAAAGAGACAGTGTTTTTGACCAAAGTAGACCCTGCAGACCACTTTACCACGATCCTTTGCATTTGGCCCTTGCTCTATTTGACTTTCCAGGGCCACTCAAAACATGATAGAGGGAGAGGATTGGCAGAGAAACATCGGGAGGTGCTGCCTGCTGTCATTGCGCTGATAATGTTTCAGCCTCCAGTAATTCCTCTTCTCCCTCTTGTGGGCTAGGGGCATTCAGGGCAGGGTGTCGGTTGGGAGGGGGAAAATTAAATTACCCTGTTTTCTCTGTTTTGTTACAAATAAAGGTGAGAGACTGGGCTAGTTGCCCACTCTGTTTTCAACGAATCCCATTAACCCAGAGTTGAAGGATGGAGGAGAAGATCAAGAAGTTACAATTAAGCCAAAAGACAGCTGAGCAGTAGCAGTCTGGTGCTTCTACACGGAATACATCTGGAAAGACTTCAATGGAACTTTGCACAACAGCACCCTCACAGTAGCTCCTCAACAGTGCCATTTAACAACAGTGGATTAACAGGTTTAATCAAAGCCCAGAAAAGGAAAAAGTCTTTTCTGAGCAAGATGAAGCATTTTCTGGTGTTCCCGACGGACTACCTTCTGCCGTCACCGGTGGCTCCTAAGTGAAGAACAGCAGGCAACACTGCTGCAGAAGGCCACTAAATGGGACAGCAACCTGCTCCACATAAGTGGGTCTCTCAATGCAGCTCTAAGATTTTTCTTTAGAGTTTTCCACCCTAATCTGCATAACCTGAGCCTTTGCAGTAGCCTGGAGTCCCCTTCCCTCTTAAACCTGCCCCCTAGTGGGTCAACTATCTGCCTTCTCCTTCCTTGTGCATAAAAGCACATAGAAAGGAAGGGGATGATCTTGGTGTTGGGTTTCCTTCACAGTGAGCGAAGCAGAAGAGGAATGTCCGTCTCTGTTTCATTTCCCCCCAGTAAAAGTGGGAGACTGGGCAGACAGCCCAGCCTCCATTTTGGACTAAACGTGTTAACATTAACCCAACACTGATTGAAGAAAGAAATGGAGTATAGGGGAAAAGAAATGTCAAGGCCATAGTGGTCCTCCAACCCATCTCTCTAAGCTTGGGTTTACCAGTTTTAATCAGGAAGGAAAGGCCAGAAAAGACAAAAGTCTTCCTGAAATAAAGTTCTTCCTGCTGTGAGTGAGTCCCATTATTTTCCAGGACTTCTACAGTCACAGTGGCCCAAGGAGGAAAGCAGCAGTAGGCCACAAGATGGGTAGGCTGCCAGCAACAAGCAACCTCATTCCAGTTCTCCTCTTTCTGTGCATCACCCATCATCTATTGGCAATTTTCATTATGATTTGCGCAGCATGAGCCTTTTGATGGATGAGTGCAAATAATGCAGCGAAATTACGCTGTGCTGATTAAAGAGCCAAAAAGTTTTATTTGAGGAAATTACATACTTGAGAGTAAAGAGGAGAGAGAGATTCCTTGCTATCTGACTACATCTTGCAGAGAGAGATAAGAAGTGTGGCAGGAGAGAGAAGAAGCAGGATATTGCCCTGTTTAGCCCAATAGGAGACAAGACAAGGAAATGACCCCCAGGAAACAAGAGAGGTGCTGCTCTCACTGTCCCAACTAAGTGATCCTTGCTGCCCCCTGCATGGTAGGCTCTTCTTGCTGCTGTTGTACACCAGACATTGCTATTTCCAACACCCCTTCACAATGTCTAGTGTACAAAGTCCACAAAGTTCAGTCTTTCACGTAGACTTTGAAATTTCTCTTTGGCAAGTGGCTTGGTGAGGACGTCTGCTATCATTTCTTCTGTAGGGCAGTACTGTAGCTCAACAAGCCCTTCTTCTTGCATATTTCTCACAATGTGACTCTTTATGTCAATGTGCTTGGTTCTTGATCCAATTCTTTCTGTATTTGCAAGTTTTATGCTAGATTGATTATCTTCAAAAAGTTGTATAGGTTTGGGTTCATCTATCCCAAAGTCTTCTAACAGTTGTAGAATCCACTTGAGTTCTTGGCATGCTTCTGCTGCTGATATGTATTCAGCTTCTGTAGTTGATGCCGCTACAAGGTCTTGCTTTCTGCTTGTCCAACTGATTGCTCCTCCACCATAAAAGAACACTCGTCCACTGGTAGACTTTCTGTCTGTGGGCCAAGCTACAAGTGACGAATGACACTTGAACGGCAAGTCTATTTCTCCCTGTTCACTTGCCCTCCACTCAATCCACTTGCCGTTCAAGTGTCATTCGTCATGTGTAGCTTGGCCCTGTGACATCTTCTGCCCAGTCAGCATCCATGAATCCCACTGGTCTGGGATTGTCGCTTGCTGGTAGCTTGAGCTTCAGTTGTGCAGTACCTCTCAGGTATCTTGCCAGTCTTTTGACTGCTTGCCAGTCATTCACACTTGGTGATGCACTTTTCCTGCACAGTATTCCAACTGCTGCTGCTATGTCAGGTCTGGTTACTGTACTTATGTACAGCAGTTTTCCAATTGCTTCTCTGTACACTCTGATATTTCTCAGAGGTTCATTGTTTCCATCTTGCTTCAGGAAATCTGTTTCCATTGGAGTACATGTTGTTTTTCCATCTTTCATATCCATGTAGTCTAGGAAGCCCAAGGTCTTTTGCTTTTGATTGAGAAGATAGCTTCTATCTTCCTCTCGCTCTATCTGAACGCCGAGGTAAAAACTGACATTTCCAAGATGCTTTACCTCAACCTCTTGGTTCAGATGCTGAATTATTTCATCACAATCTTGTTGATCTTCATAACAAAGGAGAAGATCATCTACATAAATTAGAATAAAAGTCCATTTGTTGTCTTTCTTTCTTGAGTACAGGCAGCATGCTGCCCCGCCTTGCTTGAATCCTTCTTTGATGAGCATTTGGTTCAGTTTCTGGTTCCAGGCCCTTGCAGCCTGTTTCAGTCCATAAATGCTCTTCTGCAGTTTGCATACAAGTCCTCTGTCTTTGGACTGTTCAAATCCAGGAGGCTGTGTCATATACACATCTTCTTTCAGCTCTCCATGTAGAAAAGCAGTTTTCACATCCAGATGCTCCACATGCACTTCTCTCTTTCATCAATGTACACCACATTGTGGATCTTCACCGTGTCTGTCTCTGGGTTGAGGATTCGGTATCCTTTGCATCCCAGTGCATATCCAACAAATATGCCTTCTTCTGTTCTGAGATCCATCTTAGATTTCTTTTCCTTTGGAACATAGGTGTAGGCCTTTGATCCAAACACTCTCAGATGCCTTACATTGGGCTTGTGGTTGTACCACAGTTCAAATGGTGTGCTGCTTGCACCCTTTGTAGGTAGCATGTTCTGCAGATAGTCGGCAGTGTTGACAGCTTCTCCCCAATATTTTTGAGGTAGCTCTGCTTCTTGCAGCATACTTCTGCACATTTCTGTGAGAGAACAATTTTTCCTCTCCACTATCCCGTTGAGTTCGGGGGTGTATGGCATGGTCAGGTGATGCTCTATTCCTTCAGCTACTAGGAAGCTTGTCATCTCCTTCCCCACGTACTCGCCTCCATTGTCTGTGCGGATAGCCATTGGTTTTCTCTGGAATCTGTTCTGTGCCATTGCTAGGTACAGCTTGAATTTCTCCAGTACTTGGCTCTTTTCTCTGAGCAGGTAAGTTACAGTAAATCTTGAAAAATCATCAGTAAAAGTCAGAATGTACTTACTTCCACTGGGTGTTACTGTTCCCATGGGTCCACAGACATCACTGTGAATCAGCTCCGGTGGTCTTGTGGTTTGCTTCTCATTCTGCTTGGTGAAAGAAGGTCTTGTGCCTTTGGCTTGAATACAGCAAGCACATTTCTCTGCATCAGGACATTTTCTCATTTGCAAATCATTAGTCAGATTCTGCGCCTTTCAAGCTGGTATATATAATCCATATTAGCATGTCCAAGTCTTCTATGCATAAGATGTGTACAGTTCTTATGACTGCACCCTTTAATTAAATTCACTGCTCCTTCAGAGCAATCCAGCATATACAGTCCATCCTTTAATGTGCCTTGTGCAATTAATTCACCTTCATTGCTAATAAAGCATTTTTCTCCTTTGAACACAGTCTTAATTCCCTTCTGAGCCATCGCAGAAACAGACAGTAAATTACTTTTTGGTTCAGGTATATAGAGACAGTCAACAATCTGCACTTCTCTAACTTGGCCACTGGATAGTGCACAATATGCAGTTGCATCCCCTCGTCCCTGAGCGGTTAAAGTTTCTCCATTAGCAGTATGGAAACCAAAAGCCCAGAAAGAGACACGAACTCTTTCTGGGCTTAAAAAGACTCAAGTGGGGTGAATGCAGTTTATCCAAAGGCCAAGCATTGTCATGTCACTCACTGATGATCACAGTGGTCCAGTCGTGGCAGACTAGTAGAAGCAGACTGCTGCACTGCCTGCAGTGGCACCCCTTAAGTTTGTCTTTGCAGCGTGAGCCTCCGTTGTTTGTTTCTTTGGGACCTAAAGATGGACACAGTCATATTCCACAGATTTGCATACTATGATGCTTCACAGAGCTTCTGTTCTGTTCAGGACAGGGTGGGGAAAGGAAGGAGATACTTTTGGTTCATGGGAAAGTACAGGAATGGCCTTCTCTCTCTCTCTCTCTCTCTCTCTCTCTCTCTAACTGTTAAAAGTGCGAGTCTGGTCCCCCAGTTTCCATTTCCAATGAAGACCATTAGCCCAGTGATAAAGAAAATAAGGACAGAAGACTTGTGAAGAAAATAGAAGGTGACAACGTAAAAGAGATCTTACTGCTACCAGAGCGGTCCTTCCCTGTGGAAAGACTTGCGCATGTGCATTTGTTTGAGGCAAATGCTCCATTTTTTCTTTAACTCTGAATTAATAGTTCTAATCAGAAATGCCCAGAAGATAAGTCTTTCCAGGCTGAAAAAAGTTCCTCTCTATGCTCCTCCACCACTTATCCTTCATAGACTTCTACAGTCACGGTGATGGCACCTAAGGACAGAAGCATGTAGCAGAAGGACCCTGGACTGATAATGGCAAAGCAACTGCTCCCCGGTCCTCTCACTGCAGCTCCCCTTTTATAATTCTGTTTTGTTTTTGATTTCCACCCTAATCTCCATAACATGAACCTCCACAGCAACAGCTCAGCCCCAGAGGCCTGCAGCACACTCATCAAACACCCCTCCCTCTATAAGCCTTTGTGAGATACATTTAAGGGCTCCTACATTGTTCCTACATTGTGTGTAAAAGCGCACTGGTTGACTGTCATTGATGGAGGTGCTGCCGTCTGTGCTGCTCTCAGCTCAGTGCTGGCATTAAGAAAACTTGTGAATTCACTGCGGTTTCCCAAACATGGTGTGAGGGCTCTTGGGCTACTGGCCTTCAGGAAGGGAAGCCTGCATGCAAGATAGTTCTGCTGCATTTCACCATTTCTTCACCGTTTTTTTCAATGGTGGTGTATGCTGCTGCAACCCATTGTGCCATCTCATTACCCAGCATTTATGCTGGTTGGGTGAGTCTGTGTGACTCACCTTCTGCCCCAATCAACTTCCTCCAAAGGACTGAAATGTGCAGCAACTAAGTTGCAGGAAATGCTCCAAGCGAACTCAGCCACAGACCAACTATTGGGAATTAGCAAGTGTTCTACGTTCAGTCATGAAAGAGTTAAGCTGTTGTTTATGTTACTTAGTAAACTTATTTGCATGTAACCACTTAGCTATTGAATGAGGTTTCCCACCATAGAAGAGGGAGTCTTTATGCTTAATGAAGTAGATGCAGGATTCTCTATTGGGCAACCAGTTTATGGGAGGGGGGGTAATTAGCTAGAAAAATATACTGAAGTTTTATTGCTCTTTGTTCAGTTCACAAACAAGTCTAAGATGTAATAGTCTAATCCTGAGTCTCTTCCAATCTCTCTAGCCTGCAAGATGTAGCCAGATAACCTTTCTTTATTTTTTACCAATCTAACCTTTTTTCCCTTTTATGTAGTAAACTATTTTTATAGAGCTAAACATGTGAATGTTTACTTATTATGTCCATTTTGCAAATCCAGCACTCTGCTAACTAATATACCTATCACCAACCCCTTGCAGAAACACTACCAAGGAACCCGGGCCACTTCACTCCCCATCATATATAACAAGTGGATCCTCCAAGATGTCAGGGATGGGCAGACCTCCAGCAGGGGCCTAAACTCCCCCAACCTCCTCTCCATTGCCTAGCCAAATGCCTCATGGGATTAGGGCCACATGTGCAGGGAGGGAGGCATGTGGTGTGAACCCTTTGTGTCTTCTGCCTGTGAGGAAAATAGAGATGGGCACGAAATTGAAAAAACTGAAACAAGTGTTTTGTATTTTGTTGCATTCCATGAATCACGAACTTTCATGAAATTGTCCCATTTTGTGAAATGATTCATTAGTTTCATTATTCGTCAGATCCCAGGGCACTTCAATGGCCCCCTTCATACCCAGAGATGCAAAACTCACAGGAAGACTTCAGCAGGCTCTCCTCCACCCGCCCTCACCCAACAAGCCAGCAAGAACATATGCTCTAATTAAGAATATAAGCAAAGAAAATTAAAGAAAAAAAGGTAGGCCTTAGTCAAGCTATGCCCCAGAGCCAGGCAATGCCCTGAGACTGGGGTTGGGTGGGATGGAGGAAAGAATGCACCATCACCCAACAACCTTCCCAGCAAGGCCAAGAGCTGAAAATAAGAGAGGCTTTTCAGTCTCTTTTAAAGCAGCAGCAAATCCAGCCAACAGCTCCCAATTCCGCTCTCTCACTCCAAATCCCAGCAACAGGTCCTCCCTCTCCCTCTGTCTACTGGAACTGAAAAGCATGAGGCAGAGAGTTGTGCCTTATATAAGAAATGCTCACATAGAGCAGAACAGGAGGTCTCTGGTTGGCAGACAGACCTGCCTAACAGGTTTGGAGGGATGAGATTGGTGTTCCCATGGCTACAGAAGGCCCATCTCCTCAGTTGCCTAGGAGATTAACCCCCCTGCTCCTTGCTGTATAGGGTAGAATGGAAGCTCTCCAGTTGGCAGGGAGAGCTGCCTATCAAGGTTATGTGGGCAAAGATTGGGGTTTCCAATGGCACCAAAAGGTCTGCAGACATTTCGGGCCTATGTTGCCTAGAGAATCAATGGATCAGTGCCAGCCTGTTTGGCATCATGAATCATTCACAAATCGAACTAATCGAACCAAAAAGTTGTGAATTTCATGAAAACTGCAGCCCCATGAAACACATTTCACAAAATGCTCTCACCACTTTGGCTGGATGAATCTGTAGTGGGAAGGAAAGTGAGAAAATTAGCATAGAAGTAACATACACAAAGAAGAATTCATTGGCATGCTTGCTTGGTTGATGAACTGCTACACAACACATCTTGAACAAGTTCGAATAGTGCAACCGGGCTGTTACTGGAACTTTAACTGGAACTGGAACAAAAACTGAAACCAGCCTCCCTTTGGGAAGATGGAGTGCATTCCCCACCCTATTAAGCATAGTCCAGGGCTGACATGTTAGTGAGTTTGAGGTTGACCTTGAGGAAAACCAACTGATCCACATGCCAGGGGACCAGGCATGTGCTGTAAGAGATGACAATGTCGTGCTTCTGAGAGAACACCTGCTCATTCACCACACTTGTAGGGGAGCAAGAGAGAAACTTCTGTGCCATCAGGGAAAGGTCTGGCCAGACCACCTCTCTCTTGTCCACTGCTCCAAAGGATCAGTGCTAGGTAATTCAAAGGACTCTGCAAAGTACTGATGAACCATGTCTTCCACCCGACCCTGCCTGCTGGATCTCCTCCGGTTCCTCTGACTGGAGCCATGTGCCAGCCCAAGCACTCAGGAAGAAGTCCCGTGAACCAGTGCCTGAGGGCATTGTCCCTATGGACAAGGGGTCCCCGAGGGTTTTCTGGCACTTTCACCCTCCTCCTCCTCCTCCTCATCTCTGGGAAGGACACGCCTCACAGCCTGCATTTGCCTCACCTCCCTGCAGAGCTTGTCTCTCCAATGGTGGAGAGCATTGGATGCCTGAGTGACCACACCCTTGAAGTGGGGGTCACACATGGTCACCAACACATAGGCCCTTTCCCCACTGAGACTCCCGAGTCAGGGTTCTATTCTGTCTTTCAGTCTTCTCACCAGAACATGCACTACTGGAAGCAGCAGAGAACTGTCTTCAGTATGGAGGACACCAAACTCCTGGAGCTTACTCTGGAGTTCCTGCACCAAGGGAATAATGTGATCCAGGGTGGCTGTGTCACAGCAGAGTGCATCTGTGATGTCTTTGAAAGGCTTTGGCACAAGCACCATTTGGGCAATAGTCTCCCACTTCACAGCATTGAAGTCCACTGCCTCTGTCATGTTAGTCTCACCAGACATCTCAAACAGGGCACTCCTTTGTTTACCGGACACTCAAGCATGGCCTAGGTGGGGTTCCAGCAGGTGGCTACATCATTGATGATGCGGGAATCTGGCACGGTCAACTCCTGCTGTTTCTTATGCAGTCTGTGGGTGGCCCTCACACTGAGTGGCCTGAAATCTTATGGCAAGTACAGAGCAGCTGTACTTAGGATTTTGGGTCCCGGCATCCTGGTTAGGATTGGGCTGCTTTCCCAACCCAAGGGCATCCTTCATGACAAGGTGGAGGAGGTGGGCCATACAGTTAATGAGAGTGATGGCCACCCCCTGGACAACTGAAGGCGTGTTTGCACAGTCCTCTGTCACTACAAATCCCCAGTTGACATTGCTGGGCACCTACTCCTCAATGCTGTTTTGAATGGCAGCAGAGATGTTGGCAGCCAAAGCCATATGCTGCAAAGATAGCCCAGCATAACTTCTGACCATCCCTAGGTCCCACCCTGAGGGTCTTCCTGCCACTAATGCACAGTTAGCTCTGCATTTGTGCAGGTCCGTATGTCTGATGTAAAGTGCACAGTTCTCCCTTAAACTCGGGACAACTGTGCCCTCACATATTTCTTGGCTGCCTCTTAAAGGGCAAAATCAAAAAGAGTCCAGTAGCACCTTTAAGACTAACCAATTTTATTGTAGCATAAGCTTTCGAGAATCACAGTCTTAGTCTTAAAGGTGCTACTGGACTCTTTTTGATTTTGCTACTACAGACTAACACGGTTAACTCCTCTGGATCTTAAAGGGCAGGCATTACATTCCGGCTCATCATGGTATGAGCTAGAATTTTGTACCAGGATCCGAGTTGATCTCTTTGCATCCTTCAACAACTGCTGCACGTCAGAGCCCCTCTTCAGTGCCCTGCCACTGCTACTCATAGTGAATTCTGCTGCCTTTCTGGAATAGCACCCTAGTATTGTATGTATACATTCAACTGTCAAGGAAGGGCCCCAATGCAAATTGTTTTGAGCCACAAGCTTTCTGCAGTGGAAGAATAAGGATACATCAGAATGGGCCACAAGGCAGCTGAAATCTAAACATTATTATCTAGCAAAATAGTAAAATGTCCAGTAGCACCTTTAAGAGTAACCAACTTTATTGTAGCATAAGCTTTCAAGAGCCACAGCTCGCTTCGTCAGATGCATCTGACAAAGAGAGTTGTGGCTCTCAAAAGCTTATGCTTCCAATAAAGTTGGTTAGTTTTAAAGGTGCTACTGGACTATTTTGCTACTGCAGACTAACATGGCTAACTCCTCTGGAACTACTATCTAGCCTACTTGTGGGCTGGGTTATTAAGAAATGTTCCTGTCATTAAAAGGCCTGGCCTGAGCTTTCTTATAGGTTTCATGTTTTCATACGATGAACTCACTTCCTTTCGTTCTTTTTCCTAGCGGTTTAGCCCATCCTAAAGGTTTTTTTTTCCAAGTGAAAGTCTGTTGTTTCTACAGCTGAAGCAAATATTTGGAGCACCCATTTGAATTTTATCCAAATTCACTAGTGCACATTTGAATTTTAAATTATCTTAACATTTACAAACTCCCTTTTCAAAGTTCACAAAAGGGTCTTGCTGCTGTGTGATTTGTGAATTCATAGTCTTATTATTCGGCATTTGTGAATTTGGGATTATGTTACTTGTGGCTGAGCAATGGTTTCTATGTCTGTGGTCCATGTGATACCCAAAGCATCTGCTTTGATTTATGATCATGTTGCTGTAGTGAATTAAACAAAGATGAGGTGAAGAAGAGATTTATAGTACCCTTTTATCTGAGAGTCCTCAGGAACATGAAATATGTCTTCAGTACAGACATCCAGAACTGAGGGGAGTATGTACTTCTAAGTCATGAGGGGGGAAAGGGGCTATAATATGTCCAACATGCAGAGGAATCTGAATGTGAGAAGGCTCTGTCAGTGACACAAGAACCTGAGAGGAACCCTACTGCGTCAGAGCAAGGGTTCGTCTATTTATTTATTTGTTTTATTTACCTAATTTATTCCCAGTGTTTCTCCCCAATGAGAACCCAAAGCGGCTTTATATTATTCCCTCCTCCATTTTATCCTCACAACAACCTTGTGAGGTAGGCTAGGCTAAGAGACTGTGACTGGCCCAAGGTCACCCAGTGAGCTTCCATGGCACAGTGAGGATTTGGACTGGGGTCTCCCAGATCCTAGGCCGCTTCCACACAATTTACCTTCCTCTAGAACGTTGCGGAATGCCACAAAAACATGCGGAAGATAGTGTCTTCTCACGCAAAATCGCGCCAGGAAGACGCAATCATACAGGAGTTTTGCGCGACATCGCATCTTCCTGTTGCTATTTCACGCAAGAAGACGCTATGTTCCGCATGTTTTTCATGACGTTCCGCAATGTTCCGGAGGAAGGTAAGTCTTGTGGAAATGGCCTAGTCTAGTCTGACACTCCAACCACTACACCTCACTGGCTCTCCGATCTCATCTAACTTTCTGTTTCAACAGTGCCCAGGTAGAAGTCTCACATAAACTTACAAGGAAGATATGATGGCAAACTGCTGTCATTCCCAATATATGTAAAGTCACTGTGCTTTTATGGCTGCCGTCCTATTGACGCTTTCCAGGGAGTAAGCACCACTGAATAACATGGGACTTTCTTCAGAGTAGACCTGCTTAGGATTGTTCTCTATGCCTAATAACCTTAATCTATCATTCATTAATTTTCCTTCCCGCCCCCCCCCCCAGCAATATAAGCAAGAGACCATCTCCATAATCTACTAGAAGTACTTTCTAGTGTCTGTGACTGTGAGCAGTCACTTGGTGGGACTCACAATTAAGTACACACTTTGAAAAATATGAATGCTCATATAAATTGCCAGTGCCATGCCAAGGTGAATTATACCCATCTAAGTTTATTAAAGTCAATGAGTTTAGAAGGGTATAATTCTGTTTGAATGCTACTGGATATATTTTTAATATACTATAGCCATTACGCATAGCTGCACCAGTTAATACCTTCTAAGAAAAGCAGCTATGGGCTTTGTCAAATGTAAATGGCTGTCTGTATCAGGTAGGCAGAATGTTATATATTGAAATTTCAAGCTTGTTACAAAGAAGCAGTCTGTTCAGTGCTCTCTTCCTAGTAACTCTGCTTTGCTGTAGTAATTTAGCAAGTTATTTCACATCTGAAGGTGATCTGTAAGCTTTTCCACATTCAGAATTATTTTACTTAATGGTCCTTTTAAAATATCTAATCACCTCCCATCTTCAACATACAAAGCTGAAGCCAACTTTCTTTTTAAGACACTGCCTACTGTGCCCACGTTAAGTAGGGATGTACATTTGGATAATCAAACTAAAACAAGCCTATACATTTTAATATATTGTCCTAAGCAGAATTATACCCTTCTAAGTGCATTGATTCCAAACTGAGATGCTAAAAATAAGGACACCTGGAAATCTTACAAATGACGGTTATTCTGGCACCTATCTGTCACATAGTTTCATGAGGCAAGGGCAGCAAGAGGGGAGAGAGTGATTCAGCCTCAGATCAAACTGACAAGGGTGTTTTCCAGCCCAAAAAATTAGCAGATGTTCCTGCTGAAAAAGATTGTACTGATAGACATTTCTATGAGTGCCCTATGAGAGCTTTCTTGAGTCTATGTACGTAGAATATACAAACCTGTTTTTGCTTGCTGTTATGTTATTTAGGGCTATATCTGCCAGACAGGCACTGGGAGAAAGGTTCTGCTTATGCCTTCTGGACTTCAGGCAGTGCTATAGATTTTCTATTTCCCCTTCTGTGGTCTCATTTTAGTAATGGAGTTATTTGTGTTGCTGTTAGTTTCCATTTTTATTGTTGACTATTTATTGGGTCTCTCTATTTTGGGTCTCCATCTTGGGGTAAAGAACCTGTCCAGAGGGCTGGTGGTTGTAAATTTATATGTGAGACCCAGCCCAGAGTGGTTTACAAACCAAACACACAGGTCCCTGGGTAAAAGAGGGTGGCCAAACTCACTCAGATTAGATGTTTGCAACTGGCAGTGCTTCGAGTCACTCTTTAAAAAAAAAAAAAAAACTAAAGGAACACTCTAGTGTGCAGCTTCCTGCCACAGGAACCGTATTTTCCTAGCAAATTGCTCCCGGGTGGACAAGGAAATATAGTGATTTATGAAAAAGATTTGTATAGAGGCTATAGATTGTACAGGTAGGCGAAAGTCATCTGAATGTTTCTCCTACCTACCCTCAGCCCTGCTCTGTGCAAAATGCTCTGTGTTCCAGACATCTGAGAGCAAAAGTTGCTAGGCAAATTTTTGGTGGATTCATCCATCCATGGATGATGCTTTCTCAGTGTTTAGTCAGGTGCAGTTCATCTCTGCGCTCATAAAGCCAGTGTTATCCTATCTTAAATAAAATTTTATTGGTGCATGACAGAGGAGGAGGAAAATTCCCCATCTCACACTCATCAAAGAGGAAGTTTATATAAGTAATTACCAGAGAACTACCGAGCACTTCCTGAGGATTAGTATTCAATGAAGATGAGGAGAAAACCTAAAGGGTTCCTGTTTGTTAGTAATCCCTAGTAAATGTCTTGTGTTGAAGTCTTTATTGGGAAAGTGCAAGAATAATCAGACTTGCACACACATGCCCACATGGCAAATGCCACACTGGTTGTTGTAAACGCACTGTACTTCCAGAGAAATCAGAGACCTTTTTCAAAAAGGCTTGCAGTTTGGCACATTAATCCAACTTCATTTCAACACTGCTTATTTAAATATATATCCCATTTCCCCCCAAAGGTACAATGAAGGCATGGCTTTTTGCAGGGGAAGGATCAGATTGGATTAACAGTTCAGATTGGATTAACAGTTCTGCAGTGATCTCAATAGTTTCTTAATAGCACTGTGTATTACCTTAGATCAAATACTGTGCAGTTTTCTGGAAAATGCACAGGCTCCAAAATGAATGAAGTAACTTGTTAGACCTAATAAAGTTTTTTTCCTCTTGCTGTTCTTTAGGTGCTCAACTAGTAGTGCAAAGAGCAGCAGTATCCTAAGGACTGCCACTGACACAGGGAGTCAACTTGCACACTTCAAGGGAGTTGCCCCACTCCAAAAGTTCTTCCCCGTAGCAGCATGATGCTGCTAACCAGATGACCTGCCAATGAAGCTGCCTTTTACTGAGTAAGACCATTGGCTTATCAAGGGCAGTACTGTCTGTTCAGAATGGAAGAAGCTCTCTAGGGTCTACCTGATCCTCTCTCACCTACTATCTGATCCTTATAACTGGAATTGTCAAGAATGGAAAGATAGAGCCTTCTATATGCAAGGAAGATGCTCTGGCATTGAAAAGCACCCTTGGCTCTGCCCACTTTGATTGCTCCAGGAATCTGTTCTGAAGGTCTGGATTTGGCCACTGCTGCCAGACCTCTACCAAGTCTGTGAAGGCAAGCAAGACAAGACTGGATGGGGGAGAATGAAGGCATGGCCTGATAACGAAAAAGAAGAGTCTGCCCATCGCTAAGCAGGCTATTGGTATGTGTCCACACTTCACTGTGACTATTCCAGTTGACCCAAACTGAAATGAGGCAGTCGAGCAGTAGCTAATGAGCAGAGAAAGGAACATTGACTGCTGGCATGTCTGAGAAATGGCTTGGCCATGAACACCTACATGCTCAGCACAGTTCAGCTCTAACTGCCTTTTTGCTCCAAGCAAGTGGCTATTGCAGTCACTCCATCATTTTTTCCTCCCTACTTTAAAACTGTCCATAAAAGTGTCCTTGGTTTCCTACACAGGAAATGACAAGTTATGCTGAACTTTTGGTGCCATCGAAAAAAAACACATCCTCTTGAACATATGGAAATGTTTTATACTCTTTGCTGAACGTTCCAGTATCACTGCTCCAGTTGAGCAAAATTCTTGACAGGGCTCTGACCGAGAGCAATGTGTTCCCCTCAGAACAGCCCATTGATGGAATCTGTGGAATCGTAATATTCCTGAGTAGCTCAGTTAAGCATTCACCAGGATCTGAAAAAGAGAAAGAGAAGTGAGAGCAGAAACGTACAATAAAAACATTGCCCGCTCTATGTGTGCTATTGCCGTTGTTGGAAATGGTTTTATTTCACTCAAACTTGGCTATTCAGTTCATATGTTGTGCCAATTGCTTTGAAGAAACTGGCGCAGAGTTTAGATTGGGCTTTCTTATTTGGCTAAAATTACCTGAATGCCAAGAACCAATACTAATAAAGCCTCTCCGCTCACAGAATGCAGGCTCTCTTCTTTCCCCAAGGCAGTCAGCGGGATAAATTGGTTTGGCCTCTTTAAAAAGATCCTTTTAAAGCTTTTCAAATGGTTTCTGGCTTGTTCCATAGCAATAAAATCACAGAACCCCAAGGAGGACAAACAGAGCAATCCTAAAGAGAGTTACTCCAGTCTAAGCCCATTGATTTCAATAGATTTAGACTGGAGTAACTCTTTTTAGGATTGCACTGAATATCTAGTAAGGTCTGAAAGTAATGTGAAGATACTTGGGGCATTTGGGGATTTACAAATATCATTGACAGAGAGCCAGCTTGCTGCTAAATGACTCCTATTCAGTAACATCTTGGACAATATTTGGGCCTTTCCAGACTGTTTTGCAAAACAAACTCACTCTAGAACGAAGCCAAAACTATTGACAGTTTTCACAAACAATTTCAATACCTTCAAAAATGCCTCCCTTTAAATGCCATAGTTTTACCCTTAGAGTTTCTAGGTATTTCTAGAGAGGTGTGACATCACTTCCTGATTTTCCTTGTCAATTGCAATTTTTAAATTAAATTTAATTTTTATTTACTTCATTTATACCCCACCTTTCTCCCTAATGGGGACCCAAAGCATTAAATTATTTTCCTCTCCTCCGTTTTTTAAAATTGTTACTTTCTCATGCCAGAAGGCAGATAGCAACCCTAGCCTGTCTTGTTCTTACTCTTAATTCACTTGCAATTTGTGATATCTCACATAGACAGATCTGATTGGATGCATAACATTTTGTGACCTAATTCCATTGTCAAGGCCTAGATTACCATCCCACTCCTAAAGTACAGGGCTTTTTTTCTGGGAAAGGGGTTGCCCTCGGAGAAAACGGTCACATGGCTGGTGGCCCCACCCCCTGATCTCCAGACAGAGGGGAGTTGAGATTGCCCTCTGCACCACGCTGCGGCGCGGAGGGCAATCTCAACTCCCCTCTGTCTGGAGATCAGGGGGTGGGGCCACCGGCCATGTGACCATTTTCAAGAGGTTCCGGAACTCTCTTCCCCCGTGTTCCCCCTGAAAAAAAGCCCTGCTAAAGTAGAACTGAGAAAGAAATGCTAAAGCCTCCACTGAAAGTGGAGGTGGTATATCATTTTCCAGATGACCACTTCTCCTTTTCAGTTCTGAAACAAGAAAAATTATCAAGGGAATGCTCCTCTGTTAGGACTGCCAACCTCTGGAAGTACCACTTATCTCCAGACTACAGAGATCAGTTCCCTTGGAAGATATGATAGCTTCAGAGGGTGGAGTCTACAGCACCACATCCCTCCTTCCTCAAAATCCACCCATCCCCAGCTCCACTCACAAATCTTCAGGAATTTTCCAAGCTGGAATTGCCAACCCCACCCTCTGTAGCAGATGAACTCCTGGCAGGTAGAGAAATAACACTGTCTGCTCTAATACTGGCTGATTCCGCACACATTGGATAATGCACTTTCAATGTACTTTATCAATCGTTCGAGGTGGATTTTTTGTTCTGCACATGAAAAAATCTGTTCCAAATTATCTATAAAGAGGATTGGAAGTGCATTATCCAATGTGTGCAAAATCACTCACTTTATCAGGATCATCCAAGTTCAATTGACCCATCTCTTATATAATTGCTATCATTAAGAGTATGAAATACCCACTAGTCTCTCGTCTGACATGTCTTCCATGAAGCAACCTCTTATGCTTCTATATAAAAGGGTGGGAAAAGGTAGGCAGAAGTAATCATCTCCAGCATGAAAAACACACCCCTATGCAGGTATTCACCATGTGATTCCATACTGGCTTTGGATTACTGATGTAACTAATCCAGAAGGTACTTGTGTTTTAAATCATCATCACTTGCCTTCAGTGATGTCATCAGGCAGCCAAAACAAGATTGTCCATGAATACCATTCTGTTCATTATGTTTTCCCGGATTGTCTGGGGTAACTCGTATGAATTCATCCAAGACAAAGGCAAGCTTATAGGGGAAATGATGCCAAAGCAGTAGCAGCTAAGCAAAATAATGGCACCAAGGAAATAAAATGACACCAAATGTTTTCACTAAACTTTTTTTCAAAAATCTTTTCCATCCAGCAAATTGACGAAAATCAAAACGGAACAATATTTGATGCAGCTGTCTCTGCAGATATTCTTGGCATAATATTTGTGGTAGCCTGATTCACCTTCATTGGTATTGATATCCCATTTCTAAGTACATACTAAGTAGCAAGTTCCCCTTAAATTAGTGAAGATGCCTAAAAACACCAGAATTCAAAAGGTGAATTTGCAGGGTGGGAAGAAAGCACAAAATCGCATGGCATTGCTATGGAAGAGTCGTCTTGAAACAGCTCACCACTTAATTTTTTTAAGGAGATACATAAGCACATCTATGCTTGAATAAAACCACGAAGGGAGTGCTCAAGATGTCACATGCTTTATCAAAAAAGCAGCCATGAACCTCATACATCTTCATAGCACCCACAGTTGATATGCAAATTTCAGGGGCAATCACTTCTTCACAGCAATGAGCTATTTCCTTTGGAGCGGTGGAATTCCCCAACAACAGAAGTGGTGCCTGATGCCTGTATCCTACTGAATAACAATACACCATATTGCATAAAATGCATACCATCTGGAATGGATCTTCATAAGATTCCTTGAACGCTCTTTAACTATCCTTTCATCTGCACTCTTAGGATAATGATTGTGGAATAAAAGGGTGCTTTTTCTCTATTTCAACAAGAATGTACTTCAAGGGTTGAGTGCTGATTCGAATCCATTAGAGAATGTGAAGCATTCCAGATTAATTAATGTGGAATTAAAGATTTGAATTAATTTTAGATGGAACACTCTAGCAATTGAAACATAAATAAATAGCTATCCTGGCTAGGAAGGGGAAAGGGGATGGGTAAGTCATTGCTAACTGATTTGCATTAAGTGATTGCTTTCAAAAATGTGAAATATTAATTGACATCAGCATTGTGGACTAATATCATTTCACTTTTTAGAATATAATCAGAAGAAACTATTTCCCAATCCAGAAAAAGAGGAGAAAAAAAACACTAAAGGTTCTGTTGGATAATACTAGCATGTATCCAACCACCCATGCTCTTCCCAGAACAGGGCTTTCCCATTTCACCCTTCCACTGCAGCCCATTGAATTCCCTCACCCACCCTAGAATCAGCGACTGTCCAGAACAGCAAAATGGGAGGGGGGAATCAGGAAAAATTGCCAGCCTCTCTTCTTAAGTCTTCTGAACTGTGTGATTAAATACATTCCATTAAAGGGCCAAAATAGTGAAAGAGGACATGTAATCCTAGGCAAAGAGCCTTCTTGTGCATATCGATAAATCTATGATGGTTAATACATACAACTTATCCAAATTAAACCTTTCTAAATATATAACCCCACCCCTCCCCTCCCCCTTTTCTCTATTGACTTCCAACAACACTCGAACCCCCCGTTTATTCATAGAGATTATTATTTCACTATAATACAATTATATTATGTTACCCATGGTAGAGATCTTATATATATTCCCTTCGTTAAAGTCTTACTTAATAAAATTTAAAATCCCTCCAAAGACCACAATTGTCCTTTAACATCGCATTTCTTTTCCAAATATTTCTTAAACTTCTTCCAGTCTTCCAAAAAAATTTCTGGATCTTGCTCTTTCAGATTTCTAGTTAATTTGTCCATTTCAGCCATGTACAACAGCTTCCTTGTCCATTCTTCAATATTCGGTACTTCTTCTTTTTTCCAATATTGAGCATATTGCTCCTTACATTTCCAACATTTATTCGATAACTGTTTATTAGCTATAGCTAATTTTTTCGGTGTTAAGTACCATCTATACAGCATTTTATAACCGTTCTCTTTAATACTGGTACAAGTTGATATTTTTAAGGTATTTTTCCATAGTTGTTCCCATGCTTCCATCGCTATTTCCTCATTACAATTTATGGCCCACTTTACCATTTGCACCTTGACTGTTTCCTCTTCTGTAAACCACTTCAATAACAACTTATACATTTTAGATATTGCTTTACTATTATCCCCCAATAATAGTTCCTCTAGTTCTGAATTTTTAATTCTAAAACCATTCTTTCTATGTTCTGAATCAAATAAATCTTTAATTTGTCTATATTGTAACCAACCATATTTAAATGGCAACTCCTCATTTCGCTTAAGTCTCTCAACCCATCATTTTCTAATACTGTTAATTCTTTGAGGGTAAGCCATTCCTTTCCCTGATATTCCATATTTGGGTTGATTACTTCAGCTGGAACAATCCAAAGTGGTTTCTTTAGCTCTATAAATTTCTTGTACTTGAGCCAGGTTGACAGTAGATTTCTTCTCAGGTAGTGGTGCTGAAACATTACATCCATATTATGCTTCCCGTACCACATATATGCGTGCCATCCAAATAGTTTATTATGTCCTTCCAATGTTAATAACTTATGATTGGTCAAAGACACCCATTCTTTTAGCCACACCAAACATATCGCTTCATGATAAAGTCTTAGATCAGGTAACTGCATTCCTCCTCTTTCCTTAGCGTCACAAAGAACTTTCATCTTGACTCTTGGTTTCTTTCCTGCCCAGACAAATTCTGATATCTTCCTCTGCCATTTTTCAAATTGTTTCTTATCTTTCACAATTGGAATTGTTTGCATTAAAAACATCACTCTGGGCAGTACATTCATTTTAATTGTGGCAATTCGACCTAACCACGACAAATTTAATTTATTCCATTTTATCATGTCTCTTTCAATTTGAGTCCAGAGCTTTTCATAGTTATTCTTAAACAAGTCTATATTCTTAGCTGTCAGCTCTATCCCCAAATATTTAGTTCTGTGTACCACTTCGCAGTTTGTTAATTCACTCAGTTCCTGTTGCTTCTTCTTAGTCATATTTTTAGTTATCATTTTTGACTTCTTTTTGTTTATGTAGAAACCCGCCAAATCTCCAAACTCCTTTATTTTGTCCAGCAGTCTTGGCAAGGTTTGTAGAGGGTCTTCCACTATAAACATCACATCGTCTGCAAATGCTCTCAATTTGTAGGAGGATCCTTTTATTTTTATTCCTTTTATACTATCATCTTCTCTAATCCTCCTCAATAATACTTCTAAGACCATCACAAACAAAAGCGGCGATAGTGGACATCCTTGTCTGGTTCCTTTCCTTATTTCCAACTTCTCTGTCAGGTCATCATTAACACATATTGTTGCCCTTTGTAAGTTATAAATTGTTTTCACTGCTTGTATAAATTCATTACCTAGATCCATCTTCTCCATAGTTGCGAGCATAAAATCCCAGTTCAAATTGTCAAAGGCCTTCTCTGCATCCGCAAAGAGTTGGCCAACTTCCTTATCAGGTCGCTTATCATAGTATTCAATAGCATTTATCACTACTCTCACATTGTCTTTTAACTGCCTGTTTGGTAAAAATCCAGCTTGATCTTCATCTATAAAGTCCATTAACCATATTTTGAGCCTATCCGCCAATATTCTTGCCATCATTTTGTAGTCATTATTTATAAGCGATATGGGTCTATAATTTTTCAACTCTGTCAAATCTTGGCTTTCTTTTGGGATCAGTGCAATACTAGCTTCATTCCATGTATCTGGGAGACCCTTTCCTTGAAGCATAGCGTTCATTACATTTTTTAAAATCGGTACTAGGTCCTCCTTCATTACTTTATAAAATTTAGCTGTGATCCCAACAGGTCCTGGTGCTTTCCCAATCTTAGCCGCTTCAATTGCCTGTATGACTTCTTCTTCTGTTATTGGAGCATTCAGTCTCTGTTTCATCTCTTCTGGTAGCTTTGGTAAGTGTGCATTCCTTAAATACCCATCTATCTCTTGTACATTCACAGATTTCTTTTGAAATAATTTAGCATAGTATTTAAAGAATGCATGCTTAGTTAGCTGATGATCTTTCAATTCTTTACCTTCCTCGATTATTGTATTAATAATTTTCATTTCCTTCCTTTTTTTCAGTTGCCAGGCTAAATACTTTCCTGGTTTATTTGCTCCTTCAAATGACTTCTGCTTTAATGCCTTTAACTTCCATTCTAGATCTTTATTACTTATGGCTGTTATTTGATCCTGCAATATTTTAATTTCCTGTATAACAACTTGGTGGAATTCTCCATCAGTAGATACACAGCCCACCAATATCTATCCTTTTGGTGTGCCTCCAAGACTGAGATGTTCCGCCGAGCATATGGTTGAGGCTGGTCTTATATCCATCTTGGTGAGCCTCCCTACAGGGCTCTTGTAGGTCTCATCTGGCCCTCACACGAGTTATAGTAGGGGCAGTAATGAGTCATGATGAGTGCTCCTCCCCATGCACTATTGGCAGGGGTAAGCTGCATTAGTCACTGTTTTGGAAACTGTGTTTTTATGCATGTTGTTTTTTACTGTGATTTTAAAATATATTTGTAATTGTTGTAACCTGCCCTGAGCCCACTCACAGAAAGCGAGGGCTAGAAGCCCAATGAATGAATGAAAGTCACTTTTATGATGGCCTTTGAGACCTTCTGTGTCTGAGAGTGTGGGGTAGTGGTTAGAGTGTTGGGTGGGATCTAGGAGACCCAAGTATGAATTCTCAGTTTGCCACTGAAGCTAGCTGGGTGGCCTTGGGCCAGTCACACTCTCAACCTAACCTACCTCACAGGGTTGTTGGGAAGATAAAATTGGAGGAAAGGAGAAAGATGTAAGCCACTCTGGGTCCCCATGGGGGTGAGAGGTAGAGTACAAACAAAGTAAATATATACTTTTACAATGACTTTGAGACCACAAAAGCTAGATTTGGAGCTACAGCACCAGCATCAGAGAAAGACACACCAAAAACGGTATAGCAGTATGTAAAAGATTAACTCAAAGTGCCTAAGAAGGTGTGATTCAATGGCAGATCACATACTTTGCACACAGAACTCCTTCAATTCATCTCCAGTGAAAGAATCCCAGACAGCCTGTGTTGGGAAAGACCTTTCTTTGGCCTGAGACGCTGGAGAGTCAAGGTGGACAATATTAAGTTAGCTGGGCCAAAGGTCTGTCTCAGTTTAATGCAGTTTCATATGAATTTTATAGATAGAATTTTAAAATTACTATATTTATATACTTTAATCCAGCCATAATAGGTCCCAAGGTGGGCCTACATTAAAAACAAGGCCATAATTAAAGCATTTTTTTAAAAAAAACCTAATAAAATCCTAGAAAAGGGAATGAAGGAAGAACAGGCAGCATGAAGTCACATAGCCTTATGGCCTATTACGGGAGCAGGGAGGCAGTGTAGAGTCTCAATTGGGACCCATTCCCTCCCCCCCCCCATCAAGAACTTTGGCTACAGCCCTGACTTGCTCTCTTCTTTTTACATTGCTTGTCCTTAGGTTAGGAATTTGAAGCTAATATGGTCCCTGCAGCAACATAACTTCCAAAGAGTGTTTGCTTTAAGAGGTTAAAAGCCTTATAAACAGATTTACATTCCCTAATAACAGAATACAGATGCAGAAGGAGGAGAATTTGATGGTTAGTTAGCACAGCAGAATAGGCTTTGAAATCTGATGCTTGATTAAAACAAAAAAAAGCCCAGTGTTTAAGAAAAGAAGCTCAAGTGTTAGATGCTGCCGGCAGCATTTTGCAGAACCTGTGGCAAGCTGTTCCTCATCAAACAGCTGGATCTTATGGACCCGAGCCTTTCCAAACAGTCCTTGAGAATAACAGTAAAGCCATTTTCCATTGGCAGACGAAGGGGAAGTAGGATTTGAAAGGGTGTGTGTGGAAATTTGGCAACTCCCATAAAGAGAAATGTCCCTCTACTTATTTTGTATCTATTTCCCGTTCCCAAGATTCCTTGGACTTCCACTGATAGTTGCAATTGAACAATCTTCCCTGCAGAAATACCATCACCCAGGGAATAAATACATTAAATCAGAGATTACTACTCTATCAATGCAATGGCAGATCCAGCAGAAAACTGGCATGTCAGGATGGACATTGCATATAAGGAATGGTCTCTGAGAGTTTGCGGTGGGGTTTGTTTTGCTTACTGTTCAGCTGCTGTATCTCCTCTCTGTGCCAGCTGAACTGAAAGCTGGTAATAGAAGAATAACCATGGACAGCTTCTGGGCAACTTGAGCAATGGAGTGGAACGCCATTTAAGAGTGTTGCACTGCTTATCTGAAGAAAGTAGGAGAGACTGCAAACTGCTTAGGTGGCTATCCCAACCAGATGTTGGGGGCTAGGATTTGGCTCAGGCTCAGCCCTCTGTATTTGTGGAAAATATTTGGCCAGAAAAGAGCCAAGATTTGTAGAATCTATGGTTTCAGCCCATTATCCATTGGCCAGATTTGATGACCAGACCAATAAGGGAAGAAAAATGTAAGACTTCTACCCCATGTCTAAAGGAATAAAGGAGAGATGAAACAGCTCTCTCCACCAGAATACCTTGAAGTTTGTGCTGCATCTCCTCTTTTCCTCAATTTGTTCTGGCCCTTAACTCAAAATTTTGTATACTTTCATTGTTCACTGAATACATTCTGGTTGACTAGGGAAGAGGTGGGAGGGGCACATTTCATGGGGCCCACTCTGTGTATTGCCAAGCTTCCATCTGTATTCAGGAGGTCTAGAAATCTTTTAAAAAATGAAATGATGCAGGATTCTTATGAAACCACCAGATTTCTAAATTACAACATACACCGCAGGCTGTGATGGAAGGCAGTTACACTGCAACTTCAACTTTTTTTTTAAAGTATCTACAACTATTCATGCTCGATCACCCAGAGATTCAACTCAAGTTGAGGGGTGCATCCATACATTGTTAGATATTTTGCTAGCTTTGCAGTTTAGCAAACATTTGCAACTGGGGCAAATGGCAAATGATTCCTATAGCACAATCTCCAATAACGTGTGGATGCAGCCCTGCTTGCCAGTTATGATCAAGGAGCTGTTCAGATGTATCCCATTACACTGCTTTCTCATACAATTACACTGCTTTTTCACAGCCATGGGCTCCAATTTTTTGAAAGGCACATAGTAAAAAATTTGGAGTTGAGACTCCTTACCTAGAAGTCTTTGACATCTGTAGAGAATCTTGTATTCATTCTTGTGATCATTTCTCAAACAGATGCTGCCAAGTACACAGGTATGGAAAGTGAGCAATACAATGTAGCTATTGCCAGTCATTTAAAGGATGCAGCCAATAGTACAGGCAGAAAGAGGGGATGAACTGCAAGTCTATATTTTGTAATACAAAGTAGTCAGGTTTAAAACCCAACCTGTGGGATATATGTCTCTTCCCTGGTAAATGGGATGATATAGTTCTCTGTCTGGACAAAAGCAGCCACATGCTGCAACAATCTGGTCCTATAACACAAGCATCTACTGACTGAGCAGATGCTCATCAGGGTATTGTGCTCAAAATGAATTCCACCATGCAAGGCAAGCTGACCAAGAACCCATCTTACAAGCAATTAAGAGCATTTGACCAAGGTAAGTTTGCCTGCCAATTGTGTTTGTATCAATGTTCTCAGTGTACACGGAATTGCTGGATAAGAGTGCTATGTGTTGTGATTTGGGTTCTGGTAGCATTTATAGGATTTTGCCTTAAAATTGCCACCAAATTTAGCTGCATGTACTATTTGGCAACAAATGTAAGGTTACATCCACAGCAGAAATGTGTTAACATGGACTAGGGATTTTTCAGAATCTGGTGGATTCTGGTTCTGCTTGATAATGTGGCTCCAGTGCAGAAGGCTTCGCTTTAGGCACACAGGGGCCTCCTGTGGTCATTGTGATGCAATGATGTAATTGTTCCATGTAACCCTGAGCTGTACTAAAGAGCTAAGCAGTACAGGACATCTCTCCATATGCCAACAAAGCCTATTCAGTCAGGGAAGTCTCCAGTGCTACCACAACCATCACATACCAGTAAGCTTTCAGTAGTTATTTCCTTGAAACAATTGGGGAGGGGGCATATTAGGCCTGCTGTGGAAATTCATGAGTGTATATTTGGGTTTCCTCAACAGACAAAATAGTACACACCTTTGTTGGGGAAATGGCATGGGAATAGGAAGACTTTTGCCCAAGCAAGCCAAGTCATGAACGATCTCTATTGGATTCCACAAGAGGAGGAATTGAGGAGAATCCCAACAACTCATTTGTAACTGTTACACAGCACACAGACTGGGGAACCTAAACGTGAATTGTGTACTACCGGTGTACAGTCAGATATTGACAACCCTGAAATCTGAATGATTTCCCCATCATTGGATTGGGTAGACTATATCTGAGGCAGTAAAAGCCTTCCTAGAATGATTCCCGGATTTCTTAACGTCATGAACTAATTGTTGGGAATTTAATGAAGCCTGTCTGCCTGTTTTTTTCCCCTTTAATGTTCCCTATTCCCCAGGAAACAGCATTTCTCCAACCCAATCTTAGACGAGACCAATGAGGTGAGTTACCTTGGCCAATTGCACAGTTTTTCTTGGAGGGGAGCGAAATTTTAAATGGCAGCTATCTTTTACATTGGCCATTTTGTGCTGCATGTGTGTTGTGCTTGCTGCACTTTGCATCTTGGAAGAGATGCCTTGCTTGGAGTATGCTAGATCCCTGCCAGATGGATCCTGCTTGGATGGCACTTCTCAACAAACCAGTCTATTGATTTATCATTACTACTAGCTAGGAGCCCCATGGCACAGAGTGCTAAGCTGCAGTACTGCAGTCCAAGCTCTGCTCATGACCTGAGTTTGATCCTGGCAGAAGCTGAGTTCAGGTAGCCAGCTCAAGGTTGACTCAGCCTTCCATCCTTCTGAGGTCGGTAAAATGAGAACCCAGTTTCCTAGGGGGTAAAGTGTAAATGACTGGGGAAGGCAATGGCAAACCACCCCGTAAAAAGTCTGCCAAGAAAACGTCGTGATGTAATGTCCTCCCATGGTTCGGTAATGACTCGGTGCTTGCACAGGGTGCTTGACCTTTACCTACCTACTACTAACTAGCTTTTCTTTCATCCTTTTCCCAATGTAGAAGGTTAGTAGGGAGGGCACATTTGGTTGTTGGGAGGGAGTTCAGGAGAGCTATTGTTTTTGTTGTTTTTTAGGGTTCTGTGCAGTTTAATATTTGGACAGTTTTGATCTTCTGCCTTTCCTTTTTTGTGCGTCTCAGGAGGTTATTACTAGAGATGGGCACGAACAATACGAATTTAAAAAAAGCCACGAACAGCCTACTCTGCTGTTCGAGAACAAGCTGTTCATGAGGTCCCATTCTAAACAAACAGGTGGTCATTGCAACCCCTTCAGGTTCCACGGCTGCTGCCAGGCTCTGGGGCTAAGCTATTATTTACTATTGGTACCTTTCCTGCTGCATGCTCAGGTAGGGTTTCTGGGAGTGGTGCGGTAGGGATTTACCTACTCTCAGGTTCCAGGGCTGCTGCCAAGCTCTGGGGCCAAGCTATTATTTATTATTGGTACCTTTCCTGGTGCCTGCTCAGGTCAGGTTTCTGGGAGTGGTGCAGTAGGGATCTTGACTTGGATGATGGCTGGAGGAGAGCCTGCTGGCCCCTACGAACAGCCAACCATGAACATGTTCGTGAACAGGGTCATATTCATGGTTGTTCGTGAGTCCCTGTTCGTGGATGGCAACAAACAACGAACATCATGTTCAGTTTTTTTTCTGTTCGTGCCCATCTCTAGTTATTACTACAATACCACTTTATTACTACAATAACATAACATCTTGGTAATACAGGTACAAGATTAAGGATACAGGCTAGGGGAAATAAAGGAATAAAGAATAGTTACGAGCTAAGAGGAACTTACAGCTTCTTTACATCGGCTCCAATGTGGAAACTGATGGGTGAGTGCAATGTAGTCACTTGCCAGTCCATGTTGACACATGCGTGTGCACACAAAGACAAAAACAAAAGGACAAGATCTTTTGAGAGTCCAGCCCATATGGGTCCCAAAGTAGATTACCCAATCTGTGTTTAAGGGCTTGGTTTTCAAAACCCACCATTTCCTGGGTCCAATAAAAAGGTGCCAAAAATCAGTGTGATGGGAATGTTTTCACATTGGGCTGTAAAGAGCAGATATCTAGAATTGCAGATTGATTTCCCAGTCTGGATGTGGACTGGGATCTCCTCCAGATTTTCTTGCCCTGCATCATTCCATGACAGTGGTTTAAAAAAAATAGTCCTCCAGAAAACCAGCGGCCATTTTCATGTCTTTTTCCACTATGCTGAGGGATTGCCTGAGGACACCTTATTCAAGGGGACTCCTTTGTCCAATTCACTTGGAACTTGGAGATTCTTTAGGAGACAGGGTGGACTAGGTTTTCTGATATTGATAAAACAATGTTTGCCATTTTCCACACTACAAAAACAATGAGCAGACATCCCATCCAATCTGATTTTAATAAAAATGGAAGTGGAACTCAACAAATCTTCATGATACATCATCATTTCCAAGAATTCTTTAAAACAATACACCTATCCTTTCTTAAATCACAATGTGTGTGTGTGTTATGTACCATCAAGTCGCCTCTGACCTTTGGCAACCCTATAAAGGAAAGACCTTCAAAACACCCTATCATTAACAGAATTGTTCAGCTCTTGCAAACTGAAGGACATGGCTTCTTTTATTGAGTTAAGCCATCTTGTTTTAGGTCTTCCTCTTTTCCTACTGTCTTTCACATTTCCTAGCACTATTGACTTTTCCAGAGAATCTTGACTTCTCATGTTGTGACTAAAGTACGATAGCCTCAATTTTGTCATTTTAGCTTCTAGGGAGAATTCAGACTTGATTTGATCAAGAACCCACTTATTTGTCTTTCTGGCTGTCCTTGGTACCCACAAAATTCTCCTCCAGCACCACATTTCAAATTCATCAGTTTTCTTCCTGTCAGTTTTCTTCATTGTCCAGCTTTCACACCCATACATAGTAATGGGGAATAACATAGTTTGGATTATCTTGATCTTGGTTCCCAGAAAGATGTCCTTATCTTTAGGGATCTTTTCTAGTTTCCTCACAGCTGCTCTTCCAAGTCTCAATCTTCTTCTGATTTCTTGGATGCAGTCTCCCTTTTGGTTGATGATTGAGCCAAGGAATAGAAAATCTTGAACAATTTCAATTTCTTCATTGTCAACTTTAATACTGTGTAATTCCTCAGTAGTCATTACTTTTGCTTCTTGATGTTCAGCTGTAATCCTGCTTTGGCGCTTCATCAGCAGTCATTTCAAGTCCTCAGTATTTTCTGCGAATAACATGATGTCATCTGCGTATCTCAAATTGCTAGTGCTCCTTCCAGTTTTCACTCCTCTTCCTTTTAGATCTAATCCAGATTCTATTATGATGTGCTCTGCATAGAGGTTGAGCAGGTAGGAAGATAAGATGCATCCTTGTCTGACACCTTTGTTAATTGGAAGCCATTCTGTTCCTCCATATTCTATCCTGACAGTCGCTTCTTGTCCAGAATACAGGTTACACATCAAAACAATCAGACGTTGTGGCACCCCCATTTCTTTTAACACTCTCCATAGCTTTTCTTAAATCACAATATGGAATTAAAATGATAATTTTCAAGTGTACACCCTTCCTGTATATTGGCCCTAACCACCTTGTCATTTGCCACCAAGGGCACTTGCTCAATGAGTTCCTGAATGTTTACAGTGAAAATCTACCAATGAACCTAATTCTGCTTATATGTAGGGGCCCCGTTGTGTGTATCAGTCTGCCACGATCATCATTACAATTGGTTCATTTTATCTGAAATGGTCTTCTCAATGGAGAATGTAACGGGGTTGCATCAGGTTTCCCGGGATAATTCTAAGTAATGCATACAAGCATTTATATGAATTTTAGCGCAAAATGATATCCAGGTTATTTCTGTGGTATTCTTTGAAGTTTCTCTCTTTGAGATTCATCGTCTGGAAATCATTCATGGAAGGGCAGTGTGTCGAGAATTGGACTTCTTTGTATACCACACAGATTCAATCCACCAATATTTTTGGAGTGCTAGTCCTATCAATGTATCCATTCCATGAACAGAAAATATGATAATATATTTACTTTTGACCACACAGAGTGTTCCTCCTGGTCTACCATCTGCAAAGGCAACCCAACTGAAACTTTCTGAGCCTATCCTGGATATGTACCTCTGTTATTGAACTGGCAATTCACCTACATGAGCCTGGGCAAATGGCTTTTAACAAGCTGCAAATATCAGTTCAAGGTTGCCTTCTAGAAAAATCCACTGTTGAAAAATGCTGAATAGGTATATTTATGGATAGGCTGGATAATTCTTTGGGTTTCACTTCCTAATCTGTAAATTGCTTTCCAAACCTTCACAGGCAATCACCAAACCCCAACGATGAACAAGCCAACAAATCCCATTTGTACCAACCAGTGTGGGGGGAAGGAAGCTTATTGCCAGCTGCTAGAAATGAATTCCAGACTTTCTTTGGTAGAAGAAGGCATGGAATAATATGCATTAAATCATTCTGAGTCGGCATTTTTGGGTTGGTTTCACAAGGAAAGCAAAAATGCATTGGGGGTGAACCCATGGAAATGGTTGGAGTAGTACGTAATGTGGAGAACTGACATTTTAAATTTGAATGATGCTCCCTAGTATTAAATCAATCTAATTATTTTGTTAGAATGATCAGATGGGCATACATTGCTCTCTCTGTTCTTGCAAGAAAGCATTATTTTTCACTGGTGTCCTTTTATACCATAACAAGCATACCATCAGAGCAGTTTCGGGGTTGTGGGGATGGTATACCATGTAAACATAATATGCAGGTGTGATGTGCATGAGAAAGTTTGAAAAGTTTAAAATCTCTTGTGAAAACACCCCTCAATAATAATAATAACAACTTTCTATTTATATACTCTCTCTCAGGACAACTTGATGCCTGCTCAGAGTGGTTTACAAAGTATGTTATTATTATCCCCACAACAAACACCCTGTGAGGTGGGTGGGGCTGAGAGAGCTCCTAGAAGATGTAACTGACGCAAGGTCACCTAGCTGGCTTCAAGTGGAGAATTGGGGAATCAAACCCGGTTCTCCAAATTAGAGTCCTGTGTAGGGATGTGCGTTTCGGCATTCAGAATGCCGAAAGAATGCCGAAACAAAAGTGTTTCGGCTTCTTTCGGGGAATGCCGAAACGTTTCGGGGAATGCCGAAACGTTTCGGGTAGCCGAAAGAAAAAAGCCGAAACGTTTCGGGATTCTTTCGGCTTTCTTTCGGCTTTTCAATGGGAAAATGCCTCCGTCTTCCCGTACGTCTGGGGGAGGCATTTTCCCACCGAATAAGCCCAAAATTGGTGGGGACCTTCCTCTAACCCTTCTCTAACAACCACCCAAGTTTCAGACAGATTGGACTTTGGGGGGCCATGTTATGGCCCCCCAAAGCAGGTCCCCCCATCCTCCCATAAGAAAGCGAAGGAGCAGCATATTGTTAGCATGCTGCTGCTGATCTTTCTTCATTATTTCCTATGGGGAAAAATGAAGAGGCAGGCTTCCTTTGCCAGGGGTGGCATTTTGCATGCAAAATGCCCCCCAGCCCTCAGGGGCCCTTCTCCCACCCCTCCTCCCACCCCCCACCAAGGCTCAGCCTGCTCCCACTTGGGGGGGCCATTTCATGGCCTCCCCAAGTAGGTGCTCTGCTCTCATCTCTACCACTGACAGCTGGGGGAGGCTTGTGTTGCCAGGGGTGGCATTTTGCATGCAAAATGCCCCCCAGCCCTCTGGGGCCCTTCTCCCACCCTTCCTCCCACCCCCCACCAAGGCTCAGACTGCTCCCACTTGGGGGGGGGGCATTTCATGGCCTCCCCAAGTAGGTGCTCTAATCTCTACCACTGACAGCTGGGGGAGGCTTGTGTTGCCAGGGGTGGCATTTTGCATGCAAAATGCCCCCCAACCCTCTGGGGCCCTTCTCCCACCCCTCCTCCCACCCCCCACCAAGGCTCAGCCTGCTCCCACTTGGGGGGGGCATTTCATGGCCTCCCCAAGTAGGTGCTCTGCTCTCATCTCTACCACTGACAGCTGGGGGAGGCTTGTGTTGCCAGGGGTGGCATTTTGCATGCAAAATGCCCCCCAGCCCTCTGGGGCCCTTCTCCCACCCTTCCTCCCACCCCCCACCAAGGCTCAGACTGCTCCCACTTGGGGGGGGCATTTCATGGCCTCCCCAAGTAGGTCCTCTCAGCCCCTAAAGTCCACCCCTTACAGCCCCACACAAACCCAATTCCCCCCCAGCTGCCACACACAGACCCAAATCCCCACATTAGCCCCTCACAGACCCAAATCCACCCCCACCTGCCCCACACCCATAACCCCAGGAACAGGCTGGCAAAGGCCAGCCCTCTCCCTTTGTTCCCTATGCTGGGAACTTCTAAACTCTCTTTCCCTGGGCAATTCTGCACAGCCCAGGGGTGCCACAATGGTGGGCACACTTCTGAGTGCCAGCTGGTCCCTGTGAAAGAGCACCTGAACCACAGACACCCTCCCTCAAATTCCCCCACCACCTACAGAGATGGCTGGCCAGCCAGCCCCATTGTTCCCTATGATGGGAACCAACTGCACAACAAAGAATAAAACAAGAACAACACAAAATAAAGTTTTAAAAAAATTATATTCTCCCTTCCAAAGTACAAGTAGGCAAAGCATTATGACACATTACACCAGCAGTCCCCCACACAGAAAAATTAAAACAAAACTCACTTAACATCAGAGAATCACAAAGCATGATTCCTGTCAAAAACACTTTATTTCTTGAACGGCTTTAGGTTACACAGCAGGGGGGAACACCAAAGGGCATGGCAGCACTATCTTACACAAAAATAACACAACTCACTTAACATCAGAGAATCACAAAGCACAATTCCTGTTAAAAACACTTTATTTCTTGAACAGCTTTAGGTTACACAGCAGGGGGGAACACCAAAGGGCATGGCAGCACTATCTTACACAAAAATAACACAACTCACTTAACATCAGAGAATCACAAAAACACAATTCCTGGCAAAAACACTTTATTTCTTGAACAGCTTTAGGTTACACAGTAGGAGGGCACAACAGGGCATGATAGCAATGTACTACAAAAAATAATTCAACCCACTTCACCGTTTTTGACAGCAATTGTGTTTGTGTGATTCTCTGATGTGAAGTGAGTTGTGTTATTTTTGTGTAGTACACTGCTTTCCTGCTCTGTGGTGCCTTCCTAAAGCAGTTACAGAAATAAAGTGCTTTTGACAGCAATTTTTTGGGGTGATTCTTTAATGTGAAGTGAGTTGTGTTATTTTTGTGTAAGATAGTGCTGCCATGCCCTTTGGTGTTCCCCCCTGCTGTGTAACCTAAAGCTGTTCAAGAAATAAAGTGTTTTTGACAGGAATCATGCTTTGTGATTCTCTGATGTTAAGTGAGTTTTGTTTTAATTTTTCTGTGTGGGGGACTGCTGGTGTAATGTGTCATAATGCTTTGCCTACTTGTACTTTGGAAGGGAGAATATAATTTTTTTAAAACTTTATTTTGTGTTGTTCTTGTTTTATTCTTTGTTGTGCAGTTGGTTCCCATCATAGGGAACAATGGGGCTGGCTGGCCAGCCATCTCTGTAGGTGGTGGGGGAATTTGAGGGAGGGTGTCTGTGGTTCAGGTGCTCTTTCACAGGGACCAGCTGGCACTCAGAAGTGTGCCCACCATTGTGGCACCCCTGGGCTGTGCAGAATTGCCCAGGGAAAGAGAGTTTAAAAGTTCCCAGCATAGGGAACAAAGGGAGAGGGCTGGCCTTTGCCAGCCTGTTCCTGGGGTTATGGGTGTAGGGCAGGTGGGGGTGGATTTGGGTCTGTGAGGGGCTAATGTGGGGATTTGGGTCTGTGTGTGGCAGCTGGGGGGGAATTGGGTTTGTGTGGGGCTGTAAGGGGTGGACTTTAGGGGCTGAGAGGACCTACTTGGGGATGCCATGAAATGGCCCCCCCAAGTGGGAGCAGTCTGAGCCTTGGTGGGGGGTGGGAGGAAGGGTGGGAGAAGGGCCCCAGAGGGCTGGGGGGTATTTTGCATGCAAAATGCCACCCCTGGCAACACAAGCCTCCCCCAGCTGTCAGTGGTAGAGATGAGAGCAGAGCACCTACTTGGGGAGGCCATGAAATGCCCCCCCCCAAGTGGGAGCAGGCTGAGCCTTGGTGGGGGGTGGGAGGAGGGGTGGGAGAAGGGCCCCAGAGGGTTGGGGGGCATTTTGCATGCAAAATGCCACCCCTGGCAACACAAGCCTCCCCCAGCTGTCAGTGGTAGAGATTAGAGCACCTACTTGGGGAGGCCATGAAATGCCCCCCCCCAAGTGGGAGCAGGCTGAGCCTTGGTGGGGGGTGGGAGGAGGGGTGGGAGAAGGGCCCCTGAGGGCTGGGGGGCATTTTGCATGCAAAATGCCACCCCTGGCAAAGGAAGCCTGCTTCTTCATTTTTCCCCATAGGAAATAATGAAGAAAGATCAGCAGCAGCATGCTAACAATATGCTGCTCCTTCGCTTTCTTATGGGAGGATGGGGGGACCTGCTTTGGGGGGCCATAACATGGCCCCCCAAAGTCCAATCTGTCTGAAACTTGGGTGGTTGTTAGAGAAGGGTTAGAGGAAGGTCCCCACCAATTTTGGGCTTATTCGGTGGGGAAATGCCTCCCCCAGGCGTCCGGGAAGACGGAGGCATTTTCCCATAGAAAAAAGCCGAAAGAATGCCGAAATAATGCCGAAAGAATCCCGAAAGCCGAAAGCCGAAAGAGATTCTTGTTTCGGCTTTCGGCTTTAACGATAGAGAATCTTCTTTCGGCTTTCTACTTTCGGCTATAGCCGAAAATTTTTGGCTTGCACACCCCTAGTCCTGTGCTCTTTAACCACTACACCAAACTGGCTCAAAGACTATCTTATCTAGGGATGTTTATGGAAGTCTGCTATTTTAATGAACTTTAATAGTTTTTTAAAAAAAATTCAACACATTTTTTTTTCAAAGCATTTTTTTATTTACCTTTGTTCTCCATTCAAGTAGGGTGATATTTTCCGGGACTATTTCCATTAGCCATAGGTTCCTGCCTTCCACATTTCAGACATATAAGAGAAAGTGGACATTTAACAAGTAGAGCAACAGTGGAAGGCACTCCCCCCCCCAAAACCCAGAGTGTATAAATTGTATAAATAATAAATATAAGGCCATTAAACATCATCTTTAGCAGAAATATGTTGCCATCTGTGTAGTGGGCAAGAGGAGAGTGAGGGACCAAAGTCGCATACCTAAGCCCCAAAATGTTTTGCTAACACTGTGTCATCACAGATATTGACAGGAAACATGAATCCTAGTTCTGTTTGGTTAATCATTCCAGCCATAAGCCAGTTGTAGAGTAGTAGGGAAAATCACAGACATACAATGCCAAGCTAAGCAAAGTCAATGGGCTTAGAAGGGCGTCACTCTGCTAACAATGGTATTGTTAGAGTACCAAGGGATAGTTTATCAGTAACTAATACTTCTCCCTAGAATTTCTAATCCACGAACTTAGAGAACAGCTATTGAGAACTCTGGGCCAATTCCAGCCCTTTGAGTGATGTTATTAGGTTTATCAGCTACCAAATCTAGAAGGAAAAGAATAATATGGAGAATCAACATCTGTGATAATGGGACTTGCAAGGACAGGCTTTGGTCCATTTCAGACCTGGGCACAAGCTGTGATCCATTATTCCCTTCTTGTCAAAGTGATCCTCTGGCAAAAATATTTCCTAACCAGGCCAGGGCTATTAATAACACTGATGGTAACCTAGACTTTTCTAAGTTGCCTTCATGTTTTGGCTCCAAAACAAAAGGCTTGTTTGTAGTTAAACACTCACATATGCCTGAGCTTTGGCACTTACTCTTTCCTTCATGGGGCGCACACCAAAGTTGTCATTAGTCATACGAGGCATCCTGGTGTGGGAAACAGCAGTAAAAACTAGAGCTCCTGAGAGAAATGATTTGCAAGTGACCTCTGTGAGATTTATGAAATGCATGCCACGCGGGAGCCTGTTATCATTTACTGAATTGACTCAATTAATTAGGGAAATGAAAATGAGCCAGAGTTTTTCCTACGGAACTTATCCCATTGATTAATGCAATTTTAATGGTGATTATTATGTATCATTCTAGTTATAACCGTGGCTAAAAACACCTTGTCACATGGTCCCATGCCAGCAGACATCTTGCAAGTATTTCAGTTTAATTGGTATTGACTTACTACGCCATAGTTGTCATATATGATGAATACTAGTTAGAGATTACAAGTGTACTTACATTCATGGAAGAGGATTAAGGAAGGATAGGAGGGAGGAAACTTCTTGGCAATGTAGTTATTGAGAAAGTTAGAAAATGGGATGTTGATTGTTGATATCAACTCTTCATTTATACCCAAATCTATGCATTGATTGAATCCTTGGGGCTTCTCATGGTGCTCTCTACAAAGAGCTGGACAAGGTCTGTATATTCTGTCAAGTTTAAGAGGCCCCAGAGCATTACCCAAAGTGATAATTTCGTAATTTAGTATTTAAAGGTCCCTCATAATCTGAGGGTCTAAACTGTAATGGACTTAGTTTGTGCAAAAATACAGCTATGATTCCCCACCTCTATGCAAAGTGCCTAGCACTGGAAGAAAGAACTTTGCAATTCAGGGCTACCTCTGCAATGGAAGATTGTGCTACTCTGATGGAAGAAAAATATAGAATCTCAGTCTAGGCAAAGCACGGAAGACATATATGCAGAAAGATTATTTTATTTAGAAAGTTTATATGTCACTGTCTCAAGATGACTCACAAGTAAATAATGCAACAAAACCAAACAAGAAATTAAAGCAAGCCAGGTAATAAAAACAAACCAGCAGAACCTAAAATGAAAAGCCCTAGATGCTGATTGCTGACCACAAAACAGCTAAAATGATGGAACCCCTCAGTTCAAAGCTTGAGTAAAAAGGAAGATTTGGGTCCAGTGCCTAAAAGAGAGTAAGGTAGGTTCCAAGTGAGCTGCAAGAGAGAGCCAGTTAGGTGTAGTGGTTAAGAGTAGACATGGGCACGAACAGCATTACGAACAGAAAAAACCAACGAACAGCCTAATCTGCTGTTCTCAAAGAAGCTGTTCGTGAGACCCCATCCTAAACGAACAGGTGGTTATTAAAAGCCTCGTTTGTTGCCTTCAGCAGCCATTCAGCAAACCAGACAGTCTGGCACCTGCTGCAATCAATCCCCTTGGCAACCGGAGGCAGGGAGGGACTGAACTCTGTCTGAACTCCTTCTGGCTTTCCTTCTGGCTTTAACCCTTCAAAGTACTTCCAGCAGAGAGTCCTGTTTTTGCCACTATGAAAAGAAAATAACAGCCAATGGGGAGACCCGTGGATCATGCCTTTCCCAGGGAGCAATCTCTCTGAAACTTGGGGGGTCTTCAGAGGACAGTGAGGACTATGTCCCCTGCAAATTTGGTGGGTATTGGACATTGGGAAGGTCAGTTTGTGGGGTGTTTAAAGGGCCCTGCCCCTTGCATGTGGCAGAAAACGGCCCTTTAAACTATTAGTTGGCAGGCGGTAGGGGGGGATTCCCCCCTGCCGGCTGCCAGCGGATAGTTTTAAGGGATCTTTAAAGGGCTAGGTAAGTGGGTTTGAGGGGAGGGGGTTTCTGGCCCCCATGAACAATGAACATGTCCGGGAACAGTTCATGTTCGTCCATGTTCGTTGTTCATTGTTCGTGGATGGCACCAAATGACGAACAGGGTGTTTGGGATTTCCCCCCCCCCTTCGTGCCCATGTCTAGTTAAGAGTGCTAGGACTCTAATCTGGAGAACCAGGTTTGATTTCCCACTCTTCCACTTGAAGTCAACTGGGTGACCTTGGGTAAGTCACAGCTCTTCCAGAGCTCTCTCAGCCCCATCCGCCTCTCAGGGTGTTTGTTGTGGGGATAATAATGACATACTTTGTAAACTGCTCTGAGTGGGTGTTAAGTTGTCCTGAAGGGTGGTACATAAATCAAATGCTATTATTATATTATTAAAGGAGAGGGTGTTTCAAAGGCAAGAGGCCACCACTGAAAAAGCTCTCATTGGTTGCCACCTAGTTTACCTCTGCAAGTTGGATAGTTAAACAAAGACACAGATAGAAATGCATCTGCTAAGTAGGAATCCTTATTTATAGTAGATAGCTAGCTTTTATAGTGCATAGCTAGCTGTGAGCAGAATATAGCAAGACTGACACCCCTTTTGCTAAGCATAGGCCTACAAGTGTCTAGAGGGGAGTAAGTACTTAATTTCTGTTTTACTTTGAAACAAACAGGATTTGAGTTAAATCTGCTCCTTGCCCTTCAAACGATTTTCTTTGGAGCAAGATGGCTTGCCTTTATAACTATAATGAGCAATGGATGCTAGAAGGTGAAGAAGAATATTAGGAGGTAGGTAGCTCCTACCATAATTGTATTCTTTTTTTCCAGTACTTATTTGATATAGGGTTGTAGGTCTGATAGTCCACTCAGCTGGTCTACTTCCCACATGTCGCATGCTAAGATCTAATATAAAATAGGATCAGTGTTGAAGTCAGTGATGAGTTTTTCATTGGTTCCATATGCCCAGGGCTGTGAGTAAATGAGGACACAGTGGCTACCTTTACGAGCACTTCTTCTCCAGAGTCGTGGTACTTGAATCATTGCTTTGTAAAACACTGAGGAATTACCGGCGGCCAGAATGGTGCTATATAAAACCCAATTCCATTTTTGTTTTTCTCTTGTAGCTATTCTCATTCTGAGAGACCAAAAGGCAATGCCATAAATTTTTTCCTTGGGATAATAATGGGTAGCTTGTACCACTTTTGACATGTAACTTGAAAGGCATGTTTGAAAATCCTCTCGGTTTATTAAGCATATCATCTGTCCAAATTGCTCCATAAAAGTATCACATGCAAAGATGTAATGAATATAATAATAACCTTTACCAACATTTCATTTTGAAGCTCCATTTACCTGAAACGAGCTGCTTCTGATAAATATTTCACAACATATTTCTCCTTCCCAATTGCATTTACAACTTGTGAGGCAAACAGGGACATTTTAATTCTGACAAAATGGGTGTCTTTCATGAACCGGCTTTTATACCGTGCCTCATTTTGCAACTAAATGGCTTTCTGATTATCATGTCCCGGGGTATCACTTCAAGTGCAGTGATATGAAATGTCATTAAGAAGTAATGTTCCTCTGCTTTGACAATCATATTAGTAAACACTGGAGAATTGGTAGGTTATGTGCCATGCAGCCTGGTGCTAATGGCTTGATTAACATACACAGTAGCACTTTGTCAATATTTCTCATTAATTTAAATTCTCAGACATGAAAGAAGAACAGAAACATATATCTGAGTACTTTTCAGGTTGGAAAGCACATTGGCAGTAGCCAATCCTAATCCTTTAACTGACATCTTGTTAGTGGATGCTTTTATATTTCTGGAGGATTTTATATGACTGATTATTGAGATTTTAATGTTAGTATTGATTAACTTGGGGGGTGTATTTATCATTAGATCTAAAGACACCCCCCTCCAAACCCCTAATATAGCCTGATGAGGACTCAAGAGTAGTGAGAGTCAGTTCAAGGAAGGAGGTGGATCAGTCTGCTAAATCTCCTGAGGTGCCAACAATGTCCATCTGCTCTGTACATTGGACAAAACAACCAACCTCTGCACAAAAGAATAAATGGACATAAATCTGACATTAAAAATGGCAACATCCAGAAACCAGTGGGAGAACACTTCAATCTACCAGGACATTCCATCAAGAACTTAAAGGTCACCATAGTTCAACAGAAACCTTTCAAAAATAAAATCCAAGGGAAGCTGCTGAATTGAAATTCATATGTAAATTTGACTCAGTCAGACTTGGATTGAGTAGAGACTATGGCCGTTTCCACGTGCTGTTAAAGAGACGGTCTACTTACTGAAGGCTGGCGTTTTTTTCCACAGATTCCAGATGCCTCCGATTTCAAAGCGGAAGCAGGCAGTTTCTCTTGCGTCTAATCAGCGTCTTTTCTGAGACCGGGATTTCCTGCTCTTTTCTGTGCCGGGTCAAGGACGCTGATTAGACGCAAGACAAACTGCCTGCTTCCGCTTTGAAATTGGAGGCATCTGGAATCTGTGGGAAAAAACGCCAGCGTTCAGTAAGTAGACCGTCTCTTTAACAGCACGTGGAAACGGCTTATGAATGGTTATCTCATTATCAGAAGTAACTGTTTTCATTATCGGAAGCAAACTGATCCCATTATCAGAAGCTACTGATTGCATCTACTCCCCCCTCCCCTCACCACCTATACATATCTGACCAGTTTCTTCATACCCTCCATGCATCTGACGAAGAGAGCTGTGGTTCTCGAAAGCTTATGCTACAGTAAAGTTGGTTAGTCTTAAAGGTGCTACTGAACTCTTTTCTATTTTGCTACTACAGACTAACACTGCTAACTCCTCTGGATCTGAGAGCTCACAGAATGCTTGATGGGGGAATTTGCAGAATGGGGTGGGATTGTTCCCCACTCTTGCTTTCTTGGTGTTCCTCGGCTTGTTTAATGTAATATATGAGCTGTCTTGAGAATGAAGGGTGCAAATCCCTTAATAAAGAAAGAAAAATGGTGTGTGCCAGGAAATGAACATAGATCCTGTCCATACAAAGCACATGTTGTACCACTGAGGCACTCATTCATTTTAATGTCCTAGCAGAAATGTAGGCATTCCCTGAGTTACATCCCCTAGTCACTTTGAGTGACAGCCATGGACAGGTCCCACTTTGTCCGACTATAACCATGCCTATTTGAAACTGATTTTAAATCAACTGATTCAGGAGGTACCTGTGCCAGGCTTGAATGGATTCCTCCTGTCACACTGGCCTGATCTGATAAAGTTGTTTTTATAATTTTATATTATATGGACATTCAGAATATCCAGTGGCAACATGAGAGACAGATTTCTTTTGTCTTAGTGCCTTTTCCCTTCTCTGTGAGGTACTTTTTGGACATTGAAATTAATCTCTGTGACAGAAAAAAGTATGTTCTATAATGCTTGAATGTACTTGCAGCAAAGAGAAAACACACATACCCACACACACCAAGAAACATACACACATCTCACATTTAAGAATTACAAAATATGTTGTTATTTCAAAAAGGAATATAGATGCCTATGAAAGAAAAAGAGAGGTGTGAAACAGCCAATTTCCAGTTCTTTCATAGAAGAAGTATATGCCAAGTATAATGTCCTCTCAGGACTGGATTAGGTGGAATAAGAAGAGGAAAAAATGGTCCAACAAAGCCATCATTCTGGCATTTTGTGTCTGCAGGATCTACCAGTAAGAGGTTCTTCAGTATTTCTGTGCTCTGTGGGGGGAAGCTGAAGGAGAAAAAGGAAATTAAACATAATGCTACAACAAATGTGGTACTTAAGCAATAGTTTCTCCTCGTTGGAGAAAAAGCTTTTCTTTCTTTCTTTCTTTCTTTCTTTCTTTCTTTCTTTCTTTCTTTCTTTCTTTCTTTCTTTCTTTCTTTCTTTCTTTCCAGGCTGGTAGCCCTCTAGCCTGGTGGCAGGCACATTAAGTCCAAGAATAGAACTCTGCTCACTGTAAGTCTTTCAGAAGAAATGTTCCATATGTTCCTGCCCTTCTGGTTTCCTTAGGCTACCACTGCCCATTACTCACATGTGCAGAGCCATGTAGCACAAGGCAGTCACCACCACCAGGCTGCGTGTTACAAACCGCCATCTGTCAATCTCATTACGTCTCCTTCATCAGGAAAGAATTATAGTACAGCAAGAGGATATATTGGCTGTCTTTTTGCATGAAAACCAAGAACTTAAAACAGAAATATAATGAGAACTTTGTTCCGCAGGTATTAGGGTAAATGAAGCCCATCTATAGCTGGAGGAGGAACAATCGTAGCAGAGCATTTGTGTGCACTTACATTTTCAATGGAATGGTTTGGGGAAAACTGAGACACTGGGAGGAAAGGCAACATTGCAGACTATTTGTTGCATTTGGGAGTAAATCAAGCCTAAATAATATACACGTAGATCCCATGGCATGGCTGGGAATGATTTTGTGCCGTCTCTTTTCAGGTACTGTTTACAGTTGCTCTATTTAGGCTAGGAGGCACAGCTTGAATAATAGCTTTTCCTGTCTGAGACAGGAAAAAGAAAACTCCATGCTCCAAATTTGAAAATACTTGGTCATAGCTATTCATTTTTCTATGCCTTCAATCTTGTTAAGAAGTGCTAGGATGCAGTTCTCATGATGACAATGCCCATTCTCTCTTTCTCTCTTACTCTGCGGTGTCTTCAAAATAATTCATTTAGTTTCCATTTCAAATTTGTCCTTTGATTTTTTGTGACCTTTTGTGGTTTCCAGATCTTGATTAGTGACTGGCCTCTGCCCTGGATTTGGGTTGTGGGACCTCATGAATGAGGTGCTAGTTAGATGGTGCTTCCAACTCAGTTGACTACCCGCAGCAGACGTTATTTTATTTTATTTCACACACTTGCAATTCAGTAGCAATAGTATATGTTGCTATAGATACATAAATTATCTTCTATGATTTTCTGCGAAGCTCAACAGTTGCTTAGATTTATGCATCAATTATATATACACATCTCTTCAATTTTCTGTTGTCAGATGCTCAAGCCATATCCTTTTGGGCAGTAACATGAATGTAGGAAATGGAACATTAGCTATTGATGTATGTTTCTAAATTAACTGAAAGAAATTCTATTTTGTATTACCACAAGCACCATCCTCTACACGTGAAAAGGAATCTGCTGATTAGATGAAAAGAAATTGCTGTGGAAATGTATTGTATGAGTGTTGACGTTTACCTCGATGTTATCTTTAAGGGGATATATAAATTGAAATATAAATAAAAAACAAATAAATATATACATTAACTTGCGCTGCAAACAGTTAATTCTACAAATATACTGACTGAAATCAGAGAAGGGCAATATCTGGCAGCAAGTCTGAAGTTTGGAATTCACATATTGATCGTCTGGGACTAGGATGCCATCTCCTCCCACAGAAACATATGGTTACCCAAATGGGGGGGGGTCTCTTTGAGGGAGGAATTAGCATGCAAGAAGATGCAGCAAGAGGGGGTAACTTAGCAGGCTCTCCACCAATTTATACAATTTAGAGGACTCTCTAATAAACAGGCAGGTGTTCAACAGGAATGGTTTTTATTAACGGAGCAGTAAAAAGCAATTGCACACAAAATACACACAGCACACACATACACAAGGCTAATAAGGAAATCAGTGAGGAAGAGCGACAGAGATTTGGAAGAGGGCAATATTTACCAGTCCTGGGAGAGAAGGAGGTCCATGGAAGCAGCCGTGAGGATGGCCAGCATCACATGAAAGGGGGAGAAGAGGGCTCTGATGTAGTCTGAGGGAGCCTGGAAGGGTCCAAGACACACACTGGGCACATGGCAGGGCAGTCCAATTATACTTTGGAACATACCCTGGGACAGGATTGCATCTTCTGCCCCAAAACAATAGCTTAATTGCTGTCTCTGGAGGTGAGACAATAAGTTAGGAAGGCTTGATTATGCACATCTAGGCAGAACTGTAGCTGAAAATGGTGACTGATGATTCCACGATTGCTGGATAGGAGGGGCTATTAGATCCCTGAAGGGGGAAGATCAGAAGAGTGTGAATGAGATAAACTCGGGAACTCCTGGAAAACCTCTTTTGTTTTAAATCTTTGCACACCTCTGGGGTGTGGAGCTGCTAGTCAGTCTCGCCTCATGATTCATGTTCCAGTAATTTCCCATTCAACCCAGGTTGGGGACCATTCTGCCTGGCCAGGCAGCATGTCTTGAGAAGAAGGGGTTTGTGATATTTCCATATTCCATAAACTGCCCTGTAGTGTGAGGGAGGATTTGGTTAAGGTGCCACTATCCTTTCACAGGTATGTCACCTGGCACATTCAGTACTATCTTTTGGGCATGTAGTTCATTTTCTGTCAATGTGTTTGTGTGGCAGAGCTAGGTGGTATTTGGTTAGCCTGGAGCACTAGATCTTGGGTAGGCAAAGCAAAGGTCCCGGTGCCACGGTCTCTTTCCCCTCAAGAACAGCTGAGCTCACCAATCAGTTTGATGGCAGACATTTATCCAAGGCTTTGTACAGTCAAGACAAGGAAGAGGTTTACAGCCCCTGCCTGCAGCTTGCATGGAAACCCCATTCCCTCTTACTTCAGCTACCTCCAAGAGTCTCTTGCTGCTGCTTTTAAAGCCAGCCTTCATCACCAGACTGACCGAGCTGCCTCTTGGCCCACTCCCTTCAAGCTGCTGCGGCTGACCTGTGCCATCTCGACTCAGGCCCAGAGTAGGGATTCCATTCCTCCGGTGGGGGTGGGGGTGGGGGTGGGGATATCCTGCTTCCAGAGTCTGCCCCCCTTCCCACCTGTCACCTGGCTGGCAAGGGGAAAGGTGTGGGAACAGGTTGAAGCCCTGTGGAGTGGGCTTCCGCATGCTCCAGATCACTTTTGTGTTGGACCAGGAATGACTTCATTTCCAGTGAGCTGTGGAAGCATGGGGTTGCACCAGGGGCTGATTGGGTAAAAACCATTAAATTGCAGACTGGTTTTTACTAAATCATCCCCTGGCACAGCCCATTGCTTATGCATTGAGCCAGGAATAATATCATTCCCAGTGTGATGTGGAAGAGATCCAGAGCACATTGTGCACCCACACAAGGTGGGTTTTCCCACTGTGCCCCCATACCCCAGTTTGATCCCCAGGGCTCCTGGAAATCCTAGCCCAGGGGCATCAGCCAAAAGCTGCTCTAGGAGTAGCTGGAGGTATACAAGGAGCTGCAGTAAGAAGGAGACAGTGGAAAAATATGTTCTGTAAACTCCGTTCAAAGTTCTTTGACTCCAACCCGTTTTCTTTTATGTAAACCACTTCTGATAAATTTAATAGAAAAAAGTTACAAAAGATATTAAATAAATAAATTTGTCAGGGGACATTAAGAAAATTAATCATTGCCATGGTATACAGTGCTGCTGCAGTGCCCACATGCATACATGTTGTTATTGGCTATAGATTAGGTAACCAAAATGTTGAGTAAACAAACTTCAAAGTGATACAAATGGACAAATGTAAATGAAAATATATTTTAATATGAACAATAAAAACAATGAAATGTATACACCAATAGACAACATGTTCCACTAAAAATGTTTGCTTTTGCACTGTATAACCAATAATCCAATATTGTAGATTTATGAACAATATGACAAATATATATCCCTTCTAATAAACAGCATATGTCACATACACAGCTGGTCACGAAATACCATTGATTGATTACAAAACACCAAATGCATTTGGGCTTTCTCCTTTTTTAGGGCTTTCTCCTTCTTCAGTGGTTCAAAAACTTACCTCAAGCTAAAGATTCCAATGAATAACATAAACATAAAACATGTCATTAACTAATAAACCCACAGATATTTCATGTCATTAAAAATTCTTTATGACTAGTAAACATTGCAGGTTTACAATTAAACTGGAGATTGGAAGAATACTTAAAAGTCTGCATTTATATGCTATACCTCTGAAGGTTTCATGGAAACCATACATCTGCATATGAGAAATGAGGTAACTAGCATTTCTAGACCAGAGTTGATTGGTTAATATTTGTATGTGGATCAAGCAATATTTATAACAACCTAGAAAAATTCAGCCTCCTTGTTCATTCAGATATGTTGAGCGAGAAAAGCAAGTTGATTGTTTCCATGCCTGGACTTTCTCTTGATGATCACTATGGCTCCATTGCAAAGTCAACATGCAATATTTTGGTGGACATCAGGAAATGTCTCCTGAGAAATGTGACAATTTTTAGCATTCATGATGTCATTTATGTTATTTCATGAGGCTTTAAGCTGTACATGAGCAAAACAACTAGGACATTTTCTTTAGAAATAGGATTTCAGAATACAAAATCAGGAGAAGAAATTCCAAAGTCAGTATTACTTAGGATTGTGTTGATTTTCAGTATTCATAAAGATTTGCCTTATTTGCCACTGTGTGGATTTTCCACCATACATAAAATGGGATCAATTTCAGTATAGTATTTACTTTGGCAAGTTTTGGATTCATCCTTAAATTATGGGAGGGAGAAGACATCATCATCATCTGATCAGTAGATTATAGGGTTGCCAGTCTCCAGGTGGTGGCTGGAGATCTCCCGGAATTATAACTGATCTCCAGGCCATAGAGGTCAGTTCCCCTGGAGAAAATGGCTGCTCTGGAAGGTGGACTCAATGACCTTATACCCTCCTGAGGTCCCTTCCCTCCCCAAACCATGCCTTCCCCAGGCTCCAGCCCCCCAAACTCCAGGAATTTCCCAACCTGGAACTGGCAACCCTAGTAGATTAGGGTGCTCTTAGTGTTGTTGTGTATCAGCAGGCTCGTGATAAAAAAAATCACTTCAGTGAATAGCATTGCTCAGATGCAACAGTGGCAGAGAGGAACCATTTCCTCACTACAGTCAGTGCCTCGCCATAGACTTTCAGATGCATTCTGAGCAGTGTAAGGTTGGATGGCTTGAGTTTTCCACTGCTTATATTCTTCTTGTTGCTAACACAATTTTTTTTAAAAAAAATTTAAATTAATTTTCCATTTTTTAAATATAACAATAAAAACATATAACAAATAGCAAGTAACAATAAAGAATCTACAATTACAACTTGTAACATTTAAAGCTTTGATAAAACTCCATACATTGGCATTTTGATAAACTACAACTTGCATTATGTTGTTTGGCTTCCTAATGAGTTACCATAAGCCTAACATTTCCAAATTACAAACTGCTTGTTGAGGAAGTTTTGTGACTAAAAATTCATTTCTAGAGAGAAATTCCAAAAAGGGTTCCCATTTAGCGTAAAATTCTGTTGTTCTCATTGGATTTGTTTGAGAGCATATTTTTTCTGTTATTTTTTCCATCATAAATTGGTCCCAAATTTTGTTAGTTGCTAACACAATTTAATTACCCCAGGGCCGATTCCACACTACCTTAGCTCCCGCTTTTCTTGTGCAATGATTGCTCCATCTGTTATTGCGCATTCTTCGCTTGTTTGTCCACATTACCCTTTGAATAGTGCTTCTCCTGTGCAATCCGTTGATCACATCCCCTTTCAAAAAGACGGGTAAAGGAGCGGGAAAAACCCGAACGGCTCCGCGGTTTTTTTTTTTTTTTAAAGGACAAATTGACGCTATATCGACGAGTAAGCATCCTGGTTCAATGGTACAACGACACCATTAAGATAATATATTTTAAAAAATCACCCGAGACACTTACGATGAGCGCTCGGAACATCACAGCCTGCATGCTGGTTGAAATCATCCGGGAATGGGTGAGCAGTCACGATCACCTACAGCAGCATCCCACAGCAGAGCTTCATTTTGTCTTTGGAAAATTGAAATCTGTGCCTAACTTGTCGGCACAGTCCGTGTCGGGGCATAACATGAGCCATGATTTCAGTATCATGTGGATGCCCCCCCCCAATATATAAATTGAATTAACATATGAAATTGTTCCTCTGATATTTGAGGTCTGCCCGCTTTTTTAAAATGAGATTAATATGATGAGATGTCGCCATATCGACACGGTACTCTTATTTTTTAAAAAAAGGGGTGGGGACAAAGGCGGAGAATTACTCCTTAATTGGGAGGCGGGTCAAGAGAGGCTCGGAATTCAATGGAGGGCAGTTATTCATCAAAAGATAACCCGCGGCGAAAGTGCAATGGGCTGTGGCGACGCCATGGCGAATTAATGACGGCTTTGGAGACGATGCATGTGAACAGATGAAGGAATGGCGCTGCAGAAGTGAAAAACTGCTGCAAGAACAACGGTAGTGTGGATTCGGCCCAGTTCCTCATGAAACCAGGGAGGGCCTGTTGCCTGTTTAAAAGGACTGTAGCAGTAATTATGGTGAAGCTGTACATTCAAGAAATAGACCAGTGACAGAAGTCAGCCAAGACAGTTGACAACCCCCTTCCCCCCAGAGCCTTCCGGAAACCAACTGGATCCATTACTCTCTGTGGGCCAACCATCGGCTGAGATCTGCACATGTTTGGCACACCCCCTGGCTTAGGTAAGCATGGAATGCTGGCAATAAGTATTTTTCTTCCATTTAATTTCTTTTCATTGGAACTAAGAAGGTTCTGATGTTGTGTTGCCTGGCAATCGCCTTGGAACACAGAAGAGGGCGAGAAACAAGCTCTTTTACTAACATCATTTATTCCTCCTCTTTTATCTTCTCCTCGGTAAATCCTGTGGGCAAAAAAAAAATTGTTTACCATTTGACCAAGAATGAATCAGTGCTATGTATTTCTATCCAGATATTCAATCATTGGTATATGTTGTAATGTTTTTAAGAAAGAAAGATGATAACCAAAACGGTTTAATCCAAGTTGAGCATAACTTGGGCACATCACCAGCCCATGAAGAATATATAACGCTATAGGCACGTCTGGGTTCTATTAAGCTTTTTTTTTTTTTACTTCATTCTTTGATAAAAAGAACTACAAGGGGCAGTAGGAGGAAAATTATGCTTAAATGTGGTCTCCAATTAATCAATGGTTTAAGGAACTGGCTACAGACTAATCCTCTGCTCTATTTACTTCCTCCCATTGCAATTCAGGGTTAAGTCAACAGTAGTTGCTTCGTGCAATGAACTGGTCCTGAGTTTGACTTCAGGTTTGCATTTAGGATGTTGGTGTCTTTCTGAGAACTGAAGAAGACAGATCATTTGCCACGATCATGAACTGATTTTATAAAATTGGGATATTTCAGATTATTATCAGAGGATCAAATTAGATGAGAGGTAGAAGATCTGTTGTAGGATCTTCCAGCACTTTGTATATTTCTCCTGTGCCTGTGTGATGACATCACCCAGAAGTGACATCATTGCTAAAGTGCGGGACCATGCATGCGCTCAAGTTGCATGGTAGTGAGTTTTGAAGGTGATGTATTTGCTGGCCTCTGCCTGGCTTGGCCAAGTTTTTATGGCAGTGAGTAATATGCTGGCTACTGCCACACTGGGCTGAGTTGCACGTGGCCATCATTGACTCCAGCCAAGTCATGTGGCATTGAACTGCCCAGGTGAGTATCATGCCCCTTGATCTCATTGAGCTCCATTCCTTGACCCCCCCACTGATGCCTGAACCAGGCTGGGATGTGCTGATTTGTCAGTTATCTGCTCATTGCTGCCAGGCCTGGCACCACTGAGTCCTCCCTCCATCAGGGGACATGACAGGGGAGGAGGCGGGTCTTTCCAGGGCTGTTTTGGCTTCCCAGTGCAATCCTGCTCCTGTCAGCATTTTATTTACAGAAATCAAGGCTTATAAAACTCAGTAATATTTTTATGGTTGCCTAGAAATCCTTAAAATGGCCACTGAGATCTCAGAATGTAATTTAGCATGAGCTCAGTGAATATTCATTTCATCAAGTTACAGATGTTGTTCTTATTATTTGGGTATTTTTTAAAAAATCCCCTAGTCTATTTTTACAAGATTCTTTTGTAAACCTAGGACTTCCCTCAGGTTTGAGGAGAAATTCTCCTTGCTTGTCCCTGGCTCCATTGTGTGGATGTAATGGTTTACACTCTATGGCCTGCAGGGCCAGATCTAGGGTTGCCAGTGCCCAGGGCAGCCCAAGTCTGGTATTCCCCCCCTGTGTGCACATAGTGCACACATGCTCCCAGCACTGTGTGATGGTGTCACTTCTGTGACATCATCATTCAGGGGCCCGGAGGCGTGCCACCCACACGGCAAGCTGGCTGCCCCGGTGCATGGTGTGCTGCGGAGCTGGCGGCGGCAGCATGGGTGGCTGAGCAGAGGGCTGGGAGGCCACCCACACTGTTTACCTGCCCCACTGACAGGGTGGCCAGCTTGCTGCGCATTCCCTGTCCTGCATGCGTGGCAAGCCAGCCACCCCATTGGCGGGGCAGGTGAATGGCACGGGCAGCCTCCCAGCCCTGTGCTCAGCTGCCCATGCTGCTGCAGCCAGCTCCAGCGCGCTCCCAGCGGCTGAAAGCCATGCCTGGCACCCCCGCTTTGGTGGCACCAGGGGCAGACTACCCCTCTGCCCCCTGTTGATCCAGCCCTGATGGCCTGTTTGAGAAACAAATACATGATTACAATGTCAGCAGTAGCTTTCTAACTCATGGAAGACACATATCTTGGAAAGGATGGTTCCTGTCTGGGTGCAGCCTGATTCAGGCTCCAGTGGGGGTCAAGGAATGGAGCTTAGAGGAATCCAGGGGGAAAACCAGGTACCCAGGGGCTGGGCTGAGAGGCCATGGAACAGAATTAAGGGGTTAAGAGGTGGAATCAAGGGAAAATGAACAGAAAATACTGAAATGCACAGTTCTCCTCTCTCTCCATTCCTCCTTCTGAGGACATAACAGGAAGGGAAGGGAAGCAGGAAAGGCAGCCAAAGGTAGCTGCAATGTTTAGAGAAACGGGTTCTGAGGCACAGAACACTGGCGTGAAAATGTAAACCGGAATTGGTAGCCAGTCTGGTGCTACAAGGATCAACACAGCAAATACTTACAAGATACTAAACTGTTAAATAGAGGTCCGACTCCTGTTCTGTCTCTTACACAAAAAAACCCCTCATCTGGCAACTAGCCAGAAGGAAGAAAGACTTGCCATACTAGTAGAAAACTGGCCATTTGGTAACCTTCATCAGAAGTAATACTGGTCAGTTGGAGTTGCAAGACGAGTGCAACCTTACTTTAAACACCATGACGCAAAGGAATTCATCTGATTACCCCCTGAAGCACTGTGGTTCATTGATAAGACAGTGACGTCATCCCCAGAGTACCCTAGAGCAATGGATCCCAGAAAAAAATGTGAGATTTTTTTCTGTCCATCAATTGCTGTGTCACTGCTGGCTCTCCTTCCCTTCCAAGACCATCTCTCCATAATTTCTTTTGATTTACTACCTTCTGCACAAACAAGTACACCTGTTTGAAGAAGTCTGATTCACAACTGCATTACGAGTGCAAGGAGTGTATATTGCTTGTCTCTGTTACTATGAGATATAAAAAAGTAACCACAACAGATGATCTTAAAATGATCTACTTTTTAAATCAAAATAAGATTCTTGAATATATCCAGTAACAGGCCTTTGAATTTTCCCATGAATATCCTTGCTAGCACTGAAAATTGTGTGCCTTACTGAGATGCAATCTAGTGCCCCAAGCACTTCCACTCAGGCTTCCAGCTTTCCATAACGCTGCCGGAGGCTAACAAGAAACTAAAGTAATTCATAAACCCTTTGAAATGTTTTGTTCCTTCCTCTGTTTCCTCCACATGTTTTGCTTAACAAATAGACTTCACCTGTGAAATCACAGTAAGTCAAATGTTTCATCCAGGCTGCAGGCACAATAGCACAAAGTAAACTGGCCTTTTTCCAGGTTGCAACTTTTCCATAGACATCTCTAATGGCTTGTATATAGCAGGAAATGGACGATCTTGACTAGAATGACAGTGCAGTTCTATAAAGAACTCAGACTGGAGTAACTCTTCATAGGCTTGCACTGTGAAACTCTTATATCTACTCCATTTATGATGTTATCACTGGCACTATTCAATAGACATACTTGCATACCCACATTTACATAGCATTTGTAATAGTAATAGATGGGAAAGGTTTAATTTTCCCTGAGATAATATATTTTGGATTTTAACAACAGCAGATTTATTGACAAAAACATAGTCTGGAAAGGGCCCCAGAGACAGTTTCCTCCATATAGTTACAGACCTAACTTTAAACACCATATGTGTTAGGAAAGCATAACTTGTTTCTTAATAATAAATAACAAATGGGAACTCACAAGGAGATGCAGTGGCATCTCATTTCCCCTTCCTTCACTATTCCCTATTTTCTTTCCCTGAAAGCCCCTATAGCCTCTTCCCTTTTCCTGCCTCCTTTTCTATTTACCACCCACCAGCCAACCTACCTTTATCTCCCCCTTCTATCTTCAGTTTTCCCTCCTTTACTACCCATGGCAGCCTCTACCTGGGAAAACTATGATCTAGTTGTGTGGTGCCAGTTGCACAACAGGAAACCTGCAAAAACTTTCAAGGCCCCCCTTTCCCCCTACATCACCTTCCCCACACAATTTCCTCTTTCATTCCTTCTGGTGACCCCTATACCCTCACCCTTCTCAGTCTCCTTCTTTCTTTCCCACTATAATGGGGGGGGCTCACTCCGCCACTATGAAGCAGATTTTCCCGCCAAAATTCAGTTTGCCTGCTTTGGCTGAGCAGCCCCAGCAGTGTGTTAATCTTTGTGGTTTGAAAGTCTGTTTGTCCCATCCTGACAGTCAGATATAATTTTGGCTTTTTACCCTGGCCCAAGAACTTGATACGGAGAAGCAGGAGCCCTCTTCCTTCTTAATGGAAATGGCACCAGAAACTGTGTAACATTCAAAAAGAAATAACTTTATTTGCAGACAGATATCACATAAGAGTAGTCAGGGAATGAAAGTGCTGAGGTAAAGTTCTATTGGTAGTACAGAAAACTGAGTAACAGGAAAAATAGTTTCCTTGAAGTTTAGTTTCTTATATTCTTGTTTCTTAACAGACGGAGGTGTTTTACTCAGTACTCTAGTTACAACAATGTTTCTTCACAGAGTTTCCTATGACACTGCAGGTTTCCTGGAGTTAGTTTAAAACCATTTTCCCTTCACGACATATCCAGGGTCATCCTCAGAGCCAACCTCTCTTTAGAAACTGGGTAGGAATTAATCTTCTTCTCCTAAGAAGATACAACCATTTTTCTTTCAGCTTGAAAGGGAACTAGCCTACTACTCAATCACTCTTACCAAATCACACTCCCAGTTCTCTGGTGTCTGTGTCAAGCGGTATTCAGCTTCTGCTGATATTTATACTAAGAATTCTTAAATAGAATTCTTCTTCGGGATAGTAATGTCACAGTTAAGGCACAAATTTCATCTTTCCTCACTCCAGAGGGGAATCTGCCTGACCTTCCCTGTCAGACTCACTCACAAATTCTCAAATCCTCTCAGCAAACCACTGTCAGTCTGAAGTCTAGTGCTAACTGACCAATCAGAGAGGAGGCATCTGCCTATCACTTAAGCTCTCTATTCCAAGCGTTAATTCTTTCTGTCCCAGGGCTGAATCCACATTACCTCGGCACGTCCCGGTGTTGCACTAAATGCTTGCTAAACACCCAGAAGTATAGCATCTTTCAAGCACGATTTCTTTTTTTTTTTTGAAAATTTTTTTTATTGGGTTAGAATCCGTTATTTTTACATTTACATTCAATTTTTCCCAAATTTTTCATTTCTAACCCCCTCCCTTTCCCCCCCTTTTGTTGACTTCCAACAGCTTTCCCACCCTTTGTCCCTTTTCCCTTACTTCTATTAATTTCCTCTATCTAAAACAGATATACATTCTCCATTATATTAAGCAGTACATCCTTAACTTTTCTTGTTATATACCCAAACTGTAAGTCTTTGTTTCCATCTTGGATAAACAATTTATCCCATTTTCCATTTTTAAATATTTCTATATATCATAAACCTATATATCATAAACCATAAAAATCTTACATTTAAATCAAACAATTTGACTTATTCTCTATATATTACTCATTCTATCTTTTTATGGTAATTCTATATAGCTCATCACATAGTCAATCAATTTGACTCTTCTGTATATTCAGTTTGGTGCATTATATAGATCTTATCAAAGAAAGAAAATACTGTTGGTTACTCAATCCTTATATTTAAACCTTATCATTAATTATTTTCTATCAATGTTCTATCTATTAACCTATATATATCTATATATATATCAATCTGTTAATCTAACTGCTTATAAATTCACATTTATCTCTTCCTCCCCCGGTAAAGTCACCCCCCTCTATTATACTTTTATTATACTTCAGTAGTTCTCAAACTGCCACAGTTTTCCTCCCACCTCCCATTTCTTCTCCAAATATTGTTTCAGCTTCTCCCAATCTGTGTTAAACTGCCCTGAGTCCAGATTTCTCAGTTTTCTTGTCATCTTGTCCATCTCTGCCATATACAGCAATTTGTAGATCCAATCTTCAATAGTTGGCACTTCTCGTACTTTCCATTTTTGCGCATACAAAAGTCTAGCTGCTGCTGTCATATAAAATATTAACGTCCTATGATGGGCTGGAATTCCCTCCATTCCCAAGTTTAGTAGCAGGAGTTCTGGGTTCTTATTTATTTGAAACTGTAAAATTTCACTCATTTCTCTTATTATTTCCCCCCAGTACTGCCTGGCTACCTCACATGACCACCACATATGATAGAGGGAGCCCTCATGCTTCTTACATTTCCAGCATTTATTAGAAGTGTTCAAATTCCCTAGCGCAATCTTCTTTGGTGTCATGTACCAACGATAGATCATTTTGTAAATGTTCTCTTTAATATTAGTACATGTCGTTGTCTTCATTGTAGTTTTCCACAAGTATTCCCATGCCTCCATTGTTATTTCTTTATTAAAATTTATAGCCCATTTCACCATCTGTGTTTTAACTGTCTCGTCCTCGGTATACCATTTCAACAGTACTTGGTATACCTTGGATATTCTTTTCTTGTCTTCTTTAAGAAGGGTCTGCTCTAGTTCCGAGTTCTCTGTTCGTATACCCCCCTTTACAGAGTCCGAGTTATATAAGTCTCTGATCTGTCTATACTGGAACCAGTCGTAATTAGGTGATAGTTCCTCTTGCGTCTTTATTCTAAGTTTAGATGCTTCAGTTTTAGTTATTTCTTTGTACGTTAAACATTGTTGTTCATTATCAACAGCTCTCGGATCTATCACCTCATATGGAACCACCCACAAGGGAGTTCCTTCTTGTAAGTAAATTCTGTACTTCTTCCAGATTATATATAGACTTCTCCGTACAAAATGGTGCAGGAACTCAAGCACGATTTCTGAATCGCGCTAGAAAGTCGCTCTACTTCTGGGTGTTTAGCGAACATTTAGTGCAACACTGGGACACACTGAGGTAATGAGGATTCAGCCCAGGTCTCTGATTGCTACAGTTAGGAAACCTGCCCTCAGTCCATCATACCCCCTATCTACCAACCTACTTTTTATCTCCCTTTCATCTTCAGCTATATTTTTTATTTATTTACTTCATTTATACCCCCTTCTTTCTACACAACGGGGACCCAAAGCAGTTTACATCATTCTCCTTTCTTCCATTTTATCCTCAGAACAACTGTGTTCGCAGGATCAGACTAAGAGTGAAAAATCCTGCGAAAAGATCCTTCCCTAGCACAAAGGAGGGAGGGAGGGAGGGAGGAAGAGGCAGCCTGTCTAATTGCTAAGGCACTGCTTTCCTTGTCTTGTACAGGGCTCTGGTGAACCAGGTGCCACTTCCTGGCACCACTTCCTGGGTTTCATACTTCCCTTGACTTTCATGGGCTGAGCCTGGAGTTGCCTGAGCTTTAGTGTTCTGAACCTGGTGCTGCAGCTGCCTCCCTTGCCTTGCACGAGTCAAGCTGGGTGCCACCTCCTCCCTCACCTTACATGGACTGAACAGTCCTTTGCTACCTGCCTTACCTTGTGTGGACAGAACAGAGTCTTTTTCTGGAATGGATTAACAATATATTATGCTTTTTAATAATAACAATAACATTCTATTTATATACCACCCTTCAGGACAACTTAATGCCCACTCAGAGCGGTTTACAAAGTATGTCATTATTATCCCCGCAACAAAACACCCTGTGAGATGGGTGGGGCTGAGAGAGCTCCAGAGAATCGTGACTAGCCCAAGGCCACAAGTGGAGGAGTGGGGAATCAAACCCGGCTCTCCAGATTAGAGTCCTGCGCTCTTAACCACTACACCAAACTGTTTACTGTTTTTGTTTCAACCTATTGAAATCAATGGTCTTAGACTGGAGTAACTGTGCTTAGGATTACACTGTAAGTAGCTCAGTGGTTCTAGTCTGTAGAAGAGCTCAGCTTCAATTCCTAGCAGCTGAACGGATCTTCCATCTTTAGCTTGAGACCCTGGATAACTATGGCCCAACAATCTGACTCAGCACAAGGCAGTTTCATAAATCCAAATATAAAACCCATCATTTTTTTCTTCATTAGGTCATCACTAGAATAAGGCTCCTATTTAAAAAGTGGAAGTTAACTTAGCTACTGTAGAAATGAGTATAATATGAATGGCACCCAGGGACACATTTGGTCTTCATTAACAAGAACTCAGTAGCTATTTTGTCATTTTTCTTGTTTGTCATAAAAATAAATACACTTTAATAGATGATCTAACCGAGCAGGCTTTGGCAACAAAATAGACTAAGTTCCCATTATAAATGAGATGTGTATAATTTAGAGCAAGGCGGAATATTAAACCATTTCCATCTCGTTCATGGGAGAGAATGACAAAGATTTAGGTTCTGATTGCAAAGGAATGAAAAACAGGACATTCTTGGAGAATGCCTTAAATCATGTGTTCCATTTTATGGAGTTCAGGCTATAAATGGCCTATTTCAGGATAATTAATCATGTTGGGATTTTTTTCCAGTTCCAAAGTTTGCATTTGCCTAAAAAAATGTTTTATGAGTAAAAGAGCAGCTTAAGCACCTTAATAGATTGTACAAGGGCCAAAAAGGAATTTGGAGGGCACTTCCTGTTCTCTTGCAGGTCAAAATTACCATCAGTTAGAAAGATTTAAGAAAGCCATTGAAAACCCCAGGGAAATTCTATGGTTGATGGGGAAAAGCTGAATTTCAAACCAGGGGCATATGTGAGATCTAAGTTGAATGGACAGCTGACTAGTCATTTGATAAACATCTCTAGTTCAACACATTAACTGTTAAGAAGAACGTATTCGCTAGGATCCAATGAACTTCCAGGAAGGCTTTCCAAGAATGTCCACTATTGCCAGCTTGCAATCAAGCAAGCCAATGGGAAGATCAGACTTTGCTTTTTATATTTGGCTTAATGGATTATTAAAATTAACCACTGCTTTTAATATCAAGTTATTACAAACCAAGATAGACCCAGGCAGATGGGATAAGATTTTTAAAAAGTTAGACCAATTGTTCTAAGTAGAGATGGGCACGGAACAAAATAAAAAATGAACCTGGAGGTTCATGGTTCATGGGTTTCACGAACCACGAACCACAGAACTGGACCAGTTACGAACCAGTTCATAGTTCATGGGGTTTAAATGCCCCTTTCCGGCCTTAACAGTGGCAGGGAAAGGGGCATTTAACAGTTTAAAGGGCCCTTTCCTGCCTTGCAAGCAGCAAGTCCCTTTAAACTATCAGCTGGCAGGCGGCAGGGGGGATCCCCGCTCACCACCTGCCAGCTGATAGTTTAAAGGGACCTGCTGGTGGCAGGGCCCCTTTAAACTACCCCCCCGCCACCTGCCAGCTGATAGTTTCAAGGGACCTGCCCTTGCAAGTTCCTTAAAGGGGCAGTTTAAATGTCCCTTTTCTTTGGGAAATGGCCATATAAATTGCCCCTGTAAATACAACCCAATGAACCAGGGTCAAATCCACATTCACCCATTACCCGCATGTTTATCGGATATCTTCCGTTTGCCTCCAATCCACGATTTTTTCCTCTTCATTCACATTCCTGCTTCCAATCCGTCTTTCTCGTGCGTCCCTCCGGTCACACGGCCGCTCGAAAACCACTTTTTTGGGCGGGACCTTTTTTCCCCGCCAATTTATTTTTTATTTTTTTGAGTGCACTTTTCCGTTATTTCTATCTTGCCTTATAAAGAAACATCATTGAAGATAATGATGCCTCTCTTTCCCCCACTGACAGCACTGATAGCTCTCTCCCGTTTCTTTTTTGGAAATTTGGAATCATGTGGGAAGCTTTCGTGGGCATTTCCTATGCAGGACACTTCAGTGCCTGAATTTTACTGAAGTTTCACTTCCTTGGAGTGTCATTATTTCGATATTTCATAATTTCGATATTACAGTAATATAAAATAAAAAAAATAAAAAACAGTTAAAAAGGAAGTTTCGCGAGTCTGTTCTGAGGATGGATTCACCCCAAAATGATTTTTCAAACGACCAGATTTGATTCAGAAACAGCATAATCAATAAATCCAATGCTATGAAGTCAAAAACAGTCTTTTGCAGACTACGGAGCACTTGCAAGTTGAATCAGCCAATAGGAACTCTCGGAACGGCCGGAGAGACAGGAAGGGGGGTGGTTTTTAAAAAAACCACGTAAATTGCGCATTGGCCCATTCACGGCCACTGTGAAACTCCCGTTGAAAACCTGTGACCACATATTCGGGTCACAGTTACGTCTGTTTACGTCTGAAATGTGTCTGTTTACGTCTGAAATGTGTCTGTTTACGTCTGAAATGCGTCTGTTTAATGAGGTAATGTGACCGGCACTTGGGATTGTGTGGGGAATGCGGGGAACATGCGACTTAGAATGAGTAATGTGGATTTGACCCAGTATACAGTTCATGGACGTTCCATGAAAAGGAATTTCCACGAACCCTGGTTCACGAACCCCGAACCGGCCTGGTTCGTGTTTTTTTGGGGTCATATTTAGGTTCACGCCCATCTCTACTCCTAACTTCACTTCTTGCTGCCAGTCTGTATTCTGCTGGATGATGCCCAGAGTATCCTACAAAACCAAGAGAAAATTCTATCATCTCTGTCCCTTAATTTCCCCTTCTGGTGTAGAGATTTTTTTAACATCAGGTTGCTGTCTCAGTTCTCTCTAATGTCAATTCATGGCACTGGGCAGCATATTTTTTATTTTTTAAAAAAAGATATTTCATTGGGAGTTTTCCAAGTAACTTACAGATAAAAATAAATACATGCACAAAAAAATTAATAAAGTTACAGATATCAACCAATAAAAAAGAATTTTAAATTGAAGTATCACTATCATACAAATGACAACATTTAAAACTTGAATAAACAACTTGAAAGTACTTGACAATTCCAATTAACTAGTGTCAGTTGCTGCTCAGAAAACATTAACTGAAATAAAGCTAACAATATCGGAACATCCATTAACACAAACAAAGAGCGTCAACCATTTTTCACTGAATTCGCCAGAATGTAAGTATGTGTCATAAGTGAAATTTTAACTTCTCCATTAATGTCTTCACATGCTGTGCCAGGAATCAACACAAAGTCTCGTGTTTTTTTTAATTTCCTTGTGATTTCTAATCTTGTGATAGAAAAAAAGTATAAGATTCAGAAGAAGAAGCTTTCTAAGTGATTTATTATGAGTTGTTCACATTATTAGTTTTGCCTCAATGTGATGTTCTTGAACTAGATGTTCTATGTATATTTTTGATCATATTGATATTCTCCCCATAACACTCATGAAATTCATTTCTTGCATGAACTAGGGTTTTCATGAATACAGCCACCATTTCTCAGGAGTAATCACAACAGTGGAGAATTGTGCTGTTTCTCATCTCCAGACAAGGAGGTCTCAGATATTCTCTCCATGAGCAAGTTACTGTGGCTATCTGAATAGGATCACATGGCTTCAAAACTGACTAAGTGAACTGGCCTTGTAATTAGGCAAAACTAAGAGCGGAACTACAAGTGACAAAAGGCACAGGTTGGACACTTGTCAGCTTCCCTCAAGTTTTGATGGGAAATGTAGGCATCCTGGTCTTGCAGCTTGGCTCTCCGAGTGCTGTCCAATGGACTTTTCAACTGTCACTTGTCCAACATTCCGCCAAGCTGCCTACATTTCCCATCAAAACTTGAGGGCAGCTGACAAGTGTCCAACCTGTGCCTTTTGTCACTTGTAGTTCCGCTCTAAGTGTCCCATGTGTCCTGCTTGACTGCCGGATGATGTTTGTGAGAAGCAATTTATCAAACTTTCAACCTCATCAAATTTTTTTTCTTAAATGGCAGAATGTAAGTTTCTGAGTAAAGATCTTCCATGGCTGAACAATCAATAAGACCGAATAGACATCACAGGTGACTGATCCTCTCTGAAACTGCTATGGGCAACCATACTGAATTTTACATTACAAATTGTACAAATAACATCAGAGAAGATGCCAATCAAGCATGGGCTACTATCCATCATATTCGAGCTAATGTTATGCAAATTATGCTAGTATATGCAAATTAACTCTAGTCCTGTGACCCATGCTATTTCCAATTCAGGCCCTGAAACTGAAAAAGCTGCCTCTTCCCACTCTAAACTGTGAAATGGAATGTCTCTCACATGGTAATGCTTAATGGTTTTTCTCATTTATATTTGTCACTTGCTAATTAGCACCTGGCCTCCCCCTCCCTCCAATAACTGCAGTCAATTTCCTAATCTCTTGAAAAGAATGCCTCATTTTTTAAGAAGTCAGATAAAATGTTCATAATGATTGACAAAGAGATTGGGTGCTGAGTTTTAATGCAACAGGGCCACATTCAAGTTAGTCCTTCCACTTAATCCATCCTAATCTTAAAAACTCAATATTGGACTTGCCAAGAAATCAGATTATGCTGATTATCATCTTTGTATCATTTTCATTTTACAACCACATAGTTCAGATGATAGCTGAAGATGGTGACACGTAACTACTGAATACAGTAATTCAGTGGTTCTTGAACTTTAGCAACCCAGAGGCGTGCATTTTGCACAAAGACGTTGGTGGACTCCAAGTTTACCTCCTCCTTTTACACCAATGCTCTCGATGTGCCAGACAAGACAACCTCCTTTCAGCAAGCCACACATACATACCACATTGAGGCCTACATTCTCTAGTGTCCTCAGAACAATACAGCAATAAACCTCATCAAATTATGTAAAAGTAAAGTAAGTAAAATGTTCGTATTGTTTGTGCATAGTCTACTAGGTCACGTCTCAGAGGATAACTAATTCTGAAGGGCTACAACGCAAAATGCCCTGATCCAAGTTCTAAACAGTCATGCCCTCAAATTGAAGGGACTTTGCACCGGAGACAGCAAGAAGTCTCTTTATTGGGTAAAAGCTTCTAGACAGAGTCCAGCTGAACATGGATGGGAAGGGCCGGGAGAAATAGCCAGAACTGCTCATATAAGCAGAAAAGGACCAGTGTCAAGCAAAACCAGAATTTCAAACCTAATATTCAGCTGAAAACCACCTTTAGCTATTATCATCTGTGGACTTTGAGTGGCCTGTCTCGCCTTCTCCCTCCCACCCACCCCCCACCCCCATCTCCAATGTTTTGCATTGGAAAACAAAGGAAAAACAGTTTAGTTTTTACCAGATGTAACTATGATGACTCTATTAGGACTGTTTCAGGTGGCTAGTAGTGTTGGTCTGCAGTAGAAAAGCAAGATTTGGGTCCAGTAGCACCTTAAAGACCAACTAGATTTCCAGGGTAGGAGCTTTTGAGAATTTTTCTTGCATCACAGATGCTAATTTTCTGCACTTTGCATCCATGCTCTATCAAGTTAATTATAGCATGTATTGAGATTCGGTTTCGTTTTCGCAGCCATGTCGGACACTCCTCTCGGCAGGTCCGAGAGGAAGCGGCTGAGCCGCCTGGCCGGGCGGCTGATCTGCAAAGGTTAGCCCCCAGACTCTCAGGCAGGGAGTCTGAGTCCGGGACGCGGTGGGAAGAGCCCTCTGACAGATCGAGGCAGGGGGTAAATCACCCGTTTGTCCCTATGGAGGCCGGCAGACGAGCGCGGCACCCAGTGTGCTGCCGGGCTATGGAAAACGGCAAGGAGCAGGATTAGGCGAAAGCCTGAAAGTAAGCGAATCCCTTCTGTTACTACAAGCGCATGTGAGGAGTGGTGGGGTCTGAAGGTTAGAAGACTCGGATTTTCCCCCCCTCATAGAGTCTCGGAAGATTGGCGGTTTCCCCCCCCCTAAAATGGCAGCGAAAAAGCAGAGTCCTTCTCTTGGCAAGTCAGTTACGGCGGCCTTGCAGAGGGGCGAGACGCTTGAGGAACTGGTTAAAAGAGCGGTTATGGAAGCCATAAAACCCTTTGTTGACAAGCTGAATGAAACAGATCAAAGGGTGGGCTTAATTGAAAGCGATGTGAAAGCCATTAAAGAAGCAGCGGGGGGGGGCAGAGAAGTCTGCCCGGGAAAGTGCGTCACTTACGAGAGCAGCGAACAGGGAATTAAAGTTGGTGGAAAATCAGCTGATCGGATTGCAAGTGGAGCGAACACAAACCATTTTGCATCTCCAGAATGTTAAAGAGGAGGAAAAAGAGGATTTATGGGATCTCGCCTCGGAACTTTTAGCGACACCCGCGAGGGCAACTAAAGAAGAAGTAAAAAGCGCCATTTTGGGAGTCCGTCGGGCATCTTCAAAATATGCAATGAAGTGGCAGCTGCCTCGCGAGATTGTTATCAAGTTTTCATCTAGGAGGGTCCGGGACAGTATCCTATATAATTCATACAATGCGGAATTGGACTTTCTGGGAAATAAAGTCAAGATATTGAAGGACGTTCCATTTTTAGTGCGGAAGAAAAGATTTAAGTACAAGATGTTGGCAGCTCTCTTGAGGGAATGGGATATAAAGTACAAATGGCTACTCCCGGAAGGAATCGGGTTTAGTTATAAAGATAAAGCTTACAAGATTAATTCAGAAGATCAGCTAAGGGATTTTGTGGATAAAAATTCAGAATTTGGACCAGATACCAAGCAAAGAGAAGAGGATCCGAAGCCTGAAGGGAGGGGGGAGGCAATGAGCGCTCCGGCGGTAGCTGCGCAGAGGGAATTGCGCCCGAGGCCCAGGGGAGGGAAAAAGTTAATTTGAACTGTAATTTGTAATTCGTATGATCAACCACTCCGTCACTATTTTATTAAGCTATTTTTTACTATGGCAGTATGAAGGGAAAGCATTGAAATGTAGTGTTTAGTGTTTGTAGGTCACCTTCCCCTTTTTTCCACCCCTCCTTCCCTTTCTCTTTTTTTTCCCCTTCTTTCCCATCCCTTGTGCTATTGTAGTCTTTTGTAGTTATTGTCTTGTAGGTTATGTATGTATGCAGTAGTTTTGTATGTTAGATATTGAAAAATAAAAAATATAAAAAAAAAATTATAGCATGTATTATATCTAGTTTCCTGACTCTCGAATTTACAATACCCCTCCCACTCTCAGCCTAGATTATAAGGACCCCTTCCTTTTTCCATTCCTCATAACTGATTAAGGGAGCTTTGACTCTTGTTGGTTTAGTTGGTTTTTAAGGTGCTACGGGACCTGAATCTTGCTCTTCTTCAGATACATTTAGAAATGGAAATCTGTAGGGTTTTATTCAGCCAGAAGGTGGGAGGCATGTTTAAAGTAAGAGTGTAAAGTCTAATAATACTGTAAATAGCATGATAGATTTGGGGTGTGAAAAACAGAAAATCAGCATCTGTAAATCAGCCTCTATTAAGACTGTACCTCCTTGATGCCACTCCACTTATTAGAATTGCTATTAGATCCTGGCAATTAGTAGCAAACTTTCTGCCTAGGGCTTCAAGATCATCTGGAAGCTAAGTGTCTGCAGGTGGTAGCAGCTTTATGACCTCCTGCCATTTGAAGAGTGGGCAGCTGTTTCTGTTCCCTTCCCCTGTGGTGGAAGAGTGCCTCCATTGTTAGAAAGCTCAGTGGGATCCACTTGCACATTATTCAGATGGATGTGAGAAGGGCTTGCCCTCTGCACTTACAAAGGAAAGTTTGGTGTAGTGGTTAAGAGTGGCAGGACTCTTAAGAGATCCAGGTTTGATACTTGTGCCCACTGTGCTCCTTGTTTTCTTGCCAAATGCCCTCTTCTGCCTGCCCTGATTATAAACATGCCTGCCCTGATTATCAACATCTATCTGCAATCTTCAGATTAATCTCTTTTATTCTGGATTGCTTCTGAAATGTCTAGCCGTCTCCACTGGAAAAACTGAACCGATAATCAGTTTTTCAACATGTCTTTTGCTTATGTTTTGGGATTACTTTGAAAAACTCATCTTACGCATACAGCACTTATAGCAGTAAAAATACTTAGTGATACATTCCAGATGAAGATTGTAAGTATATGTTTGCTGCAGATTGCAGAAAACACACATTGTTCATCATTGTGTTAAGTTGTCCTGAAGGGCAGTATATAAATCAATTGTTGTTATGATTATAATTACATTTTGAATATTGTACATTCAAAAACTTAAATGAGTAAACAAGAGATCTTGACTTAGCCTTCATTCAAGATATTTTACAAAAGTCAAGACACATTAAAAATAACTCTAATACAAATTAGCAATTGAAAACATCACAGATTAACAGCTGAACAAAAGTTTCCATTGCTCAGCAGTACAGTCATACAATACCAATAAATATGTAAACACTGGAAGACCATCTTTGTACTTGATAGGGTCATTTGGAATGTTTGGGAGCCCGTATAATGGAAATGATACCCCTTAGTAATTTGTGGATGATGCTTGACTTCTTGGATTCTTTGTGGCATATTTGGACGATATCTAGAGGTGTGCACTGAATAGTAACTTTTTTTTCAGCTGGGACATTGCTGGTTCAGATATAATCGGTTTGATTTCTTTCGTTATCATGAGTATCAGGCCTGTTCTTTGCAGTGCAGGCTTCCAGGCTCTTTGGGACAGCTGTTTTTTTGCACTGAACATCACCAAAATTGCACCGAACACAACAGTTCCTCTAAAGTATTGATCTGCCAAGTTTTGCCTTTGTCACACAATAAACACGCACAACAACGGACTCTGAAGATGGTGGTTATTTGTGGGTGCTTTGTTTTGGGGAGAAGAAGCAGACCAGTGCCTGGGTAGCTCTGCAAAATAAACCAAGATGCACCCCAGCAGGTCTACTCAGATGTCAGTCCCATGTTATTCAGCAATACTTACTCCCAGGAAAACGTCTTTGGAATTGCAGCCTGTGATTGAAATATCCCTTCCAAATGTAGCCAGAGTTGATAGGTGGGGAGGGGAGGGCTCTCCCCTTGAGAGGCAGGGAGACAGTGTCATTTCCTAGGTAGCAACAGGAGGGGGAGAGATGCCCTGAAGTGCTCTGTGCTCATTCCCCCTTCCCAGCAACAGCGTTAATGAATAATGTAAGGGCTCTCTCCCCTTGGGATCCAATTGGTGAATGCTGTTGACCAAAACAAGATGTTTCCCTGTGAGGCAAGCCCCCGCCCCACAGTAGCTGCTGCTCCTGCAAGGTATGAACTGAAATGAAACATGCAAACTTTTTGGTGGGAGGGACTGATTACAATTCAGTTTCCCAGATCTGGTTCAGTGTTCCAGAAGCTGCTTTAACAAAACAAAAAAGGGATTTCTGGGTGTATTTTCAGCTCCCCCCCCCTTCATTTTGCATAACTCTAATGATATCTTGACATTTCCTGTGTCCCTGACTCCTGGCCTATGATTCAGCAGTATACTTTCAAATTCCAATTTGCTAGCTATTGTCCCTTGAACTGCCCCTTGGCCCTGTCCTGAGTTCTTGGTACCCTGTCTTGGGCTCTGCTTAGTTGCTGCCCAAGATGCCTTCCCTCAGCTGCTATTATTAGCCCTGGTAGGGGAAAAGCCAGCCTGAAACTGATTTAAAGAAAATAAAGGCCACCTGAAGATATGATTGTGAATCTCTTGCACATAATCTAGTTGAGTCCTTAGTCCTTTAGTAATCCTATGAAGACTGCTGGGGAGCACACGAATGGCTTGTATAAACCATGGTGGCCAGGTGCTGTGGAGGACAGAATTCTTGCACATTTGTGAAGAAGAATAGATTTTGGCAGGAAGATAATCATACGGGGGAGAACAAATGTACATCTGCAAAAATTCTTTCTTCAACACAACAGTTAACAGTACAGGAGCTCTGCTGTACTTTCTTCTTATACCAGTCATACTAGCCAAATCCATCTATTGGGATTCATGGATGAATGGGGATCTGCAGGTGGATTTCCCACACTTCCAGACCCAATATACTGTGGCTGTGATAGGTGGGGAGGGGAGGGCTCTCCCCTTGAGAGGCAGGGAGGTAGTGTCATTTCCTAGGTAGCAACGGGAGGGGGAGAGATGCCCTGAAGTGCACTGTGCTCATTCCCCTTGTGGATCTTGACTGCCATAATTTTTTTTCTCTGCCTCGCACCCCCCTCCCCCGAAAACCTTCTGAAAAGAATGGGGCATTTAATTTGATAAAAAAATACTGTAGGAGATTCATTTTTTTATCCACACATATATCCGTATTTTCCCTTCAAAGTAAGTATTAGAAAAGAGACTTTCCACAAAAATGGCAATTTCAATGCAAAACAAAATTCTAATTTTAAAAACTATTTAAAATAGGACTGATTGACTATTCCTTCTTTAAGCACCAAGCAAAGACTTTATTTCCTTTTTTGTCAGTAACCTGTTTCTGATATTATTATTTCAGGATAACTTCATGCTATATCCATTTTTTTACCTATCATGATTTTATCTGAAAATAGAGATGAAAGAGTTAGTTGGAAGTGAGACCTAAGTAAATTGCAAAGCAGCATTTTGCTAGGTGAATAGAGGCAGACACATTAACCAGGAAGAATACTGAAATAAGAGACAGTGAATATAAACAACTGCATCAGAGTTATCCTTGCTATGAATGAATCTTGCCACAAACAGCATCTGCAAAGCAGCTTATGAAATGTAAGATTCCAGCAGCTCAATGGATTGCATCTACAGGCAAAGCTAAGCAAACCGACCCGAGTAGTTTGGGCAGGTGCCTCATTTACCGCTTTCATAGACTGATTAGCAATGCATCATAACTGAGAAGGTCCCAAATTAATAAAGACAATGGATATTATGTTGCCTTTCCACCAAGTAGAATTGGGTCCAATAAGGAAGATGAAGAATCGGTAGCAAGGAAAATGTGGCTGTTTTCATATCTTTACCCTCGTTCAAAATTGTGCAAAATTTATGGAATGGCAGCATCTTCATGGCACAACATCATGCCATTAAATGGGTGACGTCAGAAATTGTGCCATGAAGATGCCATCATTCCGTGAGTTTTGCACGATTTTGTGTAAGGGTAAAGACGTGTGAAAACAGTCGTTATTTCAATAGAAAACCTGTGGGACTATGATGCTTTCTCAAACAGATTTAAGAAAGAATTCTGAGGAATGGCATGGACATTAGATGGGGCAAACCAGGGACGCACACCTTTTGATGAGGAAACTTAGTGACTGGACAATGTCTAAGATGTTTGGATTTCTTTGGATCTTGATTTGCTTGATTTCACATCAATGCATTTAAAAAAAATGATAATAGTCTTACTTGAAAAGGATAAAATTAATCGGAGGTTACTGGGCCAGAAAAGTGCAATATTTTATTCAAATGCTATAAATCTGAACTTGGGGCTTGTCTGACTGTTTATCCACACAATCCGTTTAGAATGTGCTGGTATCCTATTTTCTTCTTTGTATAATTATTTGTAAATTCCAAAACAAAGGTTACAGTGTGGTGAAGAAGACCTACTCAGGGTGACTTACAACATAAAACAGCATAATAAAATCATAAAACAAAAGCATGAAAACAAGTCATGAATAACACAGCATAAAAACTATTACTTAAAAGCCACAACCTAAAACATGGCTTGGTTGTGAGGAAGCTGCGTCACTGTTAAATTACGTAATAGGCTCTGTCCAAAACAGATCCTTTTTTACACTTGTGCAACTTTAGGCAGCACCAAAAGCCATAGTAGCCTTGTCAGCTGGCGGTGGGGGATCACATTTTCCCAGAAACAATAAGTTATGCTTTGATAGCTTAAAAAATGGGTGAGCTTTCAAACAGAAGCACCTTTGAGGGAAAATATTTTGATTGCATGGAATCCAAGGCAACAATTATGATTCTATGCATCAAAGGAACAACAATTATACACAAGGGTATACTGGCCATTTAACTGACAGGGAAATTTCCTGGTGGGCCATTGTCCTAGTGGGCCACTGGTGGCCAGAAGCAAACAAAGCCAAGCCCTAGCAACTCTCTCTGAGCCACCGGGGCCATGTGGTCCAGATCCCTCATCAGCAATGGCCACTGGTGTCAGGTCACTAGTTGTGTCCTCTTGCACTGCTTCCATTTGGGGGGATGATGTAGTGGGGGAGTTAATGCCCACTGTTGGCCCCACTAAACTGAGAAGCCCTGCAGTGCTGGCTTCTAGCACAGCAGGGATCACTCAGCGTGACTTGCTCCGTGGCCATTATCACTCTCAATCCACTCTTGACTATACATTTATTGCACTATTCACTGATTGTCTGGAAAGGTACTGAGTAGAGGTGGGCATGATCCAAAAAAAAATACCGATCAAGCTGATCGTGGATCCGTGCCGGCGACGACCCCAGATCACCGATCCACACTGATCAAGTCCCATTTCCGATCTGAGATTGGGGAGGCCAAAGCTGAGGGCCCCCCCCCACACACACACACTTAGAGCATGGGAGGGAGTTTTTAACCCGGCGACGAGCTGCCTCCCCTCAGGGAGGGGACGTTTTCACGCACACACGCACACACACACTTAGAGCAGAGGGGGGGGAGTTTTTAACCTGCCTCTCCAAATAGAGAGAGACACCCTGTCAACATGTTTCAGCCAGTTTTTTAAAAAAAGCAGGGATAGGATCCTCCATTCCTCCCCACCTGATTTTAAAAGCAAGCAGCCAGTCTTCCAAAAGCATATTTTAAAAAGGAAGAAAGTAAAACCAGGATCCACACGGATCCTCACGGATCCTATGGTTTTTTAAATAGGAAAAACACAAATGAAACATCAAATCACATATCACAGCCAGGTCCACAGACTGAAATATAAAAAACACAGATCCAAAAATATTTGGTGCTGCCACGGTGAAAAAACACGAATCTGAGACACGGATCCTCATGAATTCATATGATTTTTACACTGAAACAAAACAAAACAGCTGTCATATTTTAGATCATTTGGTCCTGTTTGTGGCATTGGACATGATCTGGGACAGTATACTGGATTTTGGGTGACCCCATGTAAAAATCAAGAGGATCCATGAGGATCCGTGCTTTTGAACCATGTTTTTGTGCCATGGCACTGCCACAAAGCAGTGGATGAATGATTTTTTTGGTCCCATTTGTGGCAATGGACATGATCTGGAATTGTATGGTTGATTTTGGGTGGCCCTACATAAAAATCACGAGGATCCATGAGGATTCATGCTTTTAGACCATGTTTTTGCACTGTGGGAGTGCCACGAAGAGGTGGATAACTGATTTTTTTGCCCTTTTTGTGGCAATGGACATGATCTGGGATTGTATGGTGGATTTTGGGTGGTCTCATGTAAAAACCTAGAGGCTCCATACGGATCCGTGCTTTTGAACCGTATTTTTGCGCCGTGGCAGTTCCACGAAGTAGTGGATGGCTGAATTTTTTGGTCCAATTTGTGGCAACAGACATGGTCTCTGATTGTGTGGTGGATTTCGGGTGGCCCCACTTAAAAATCAAGAGGATCCATGCGGATCCGTGCTTTTTTAGCATGTTTTTGTGCCGTGGCAGCGCCACGGATTAGTGGATGCATGATTGTTTTGTTGCTGTCTGTAGACTAGGACATGATCTATAATATGACAGCCTTTTTGTTTTGTTTCAATATAAAAATCATATGAATTCATGAGGATCCGTTTAAAATCATCTGGATCCAGCTTTTACCCACTCCCTTTTAAACACACACACAGAGCTGTGAATGAGGTTTCCCCACAAAATACAGTGTTTTAAAAGCAGGTTAAAAACAGAGAGTGACAGACAGAAAAACAGCCATTCCTCCTACAAAGCCCCGTTTTTTAAAAAAGCAAAAAACATTTGGAGTGCCCATGGCTACAGAACACCCCCTTCCCCCTCCCTACCTTCTCTTCTCCCAAATGGTGATGCATTGCTGGCTGCTCCGTGGTTGGAAGGAAGCCCTGCTGATCAAGGAAAGCTGGGCTTCCATTCGCATTTCCAGGGCGACAGAAGGAGGGCAAACACAGCTCAGGCATTCCCCTGGCTCCGTTGCCAGGGGAATAGATTGCTGGCGCATGAGTGTCTGCAATCCCGAACAGAAACCAATCGATCCAATCAAGCCCAGAACAAGCAAGCCCCCGACCGCTGGATCGGTTGCCGTGGACAGCACCGATCAGCTGGGTCCCGATGGCGCGAACACCATTATCGGAGTTTTTTTCAAATCGTAATGCCGATCGTGCCCATCTCTAGTACTGAGTCCCTCCTGCTGGCCTCTAGTTTTGTAAAAGATGACAGCATCCAAAAAAGAAAGTGCGCGAGTGGTTGATTCTCCTGTTAGTTGAAGGAGAGTCCTGGCAGTGCGTTCCATTTCTTGTCCAGCTGCTGCAATGCAACAGCCAAGTTAGCTTTTTGGTTGCCAAGTTTGGAAAAACTATCGAAAAGTGAAGGGCCCCAAGAAAACCCCTTCTTGAGTATTGTTTGGATACCGCCCCTGCTTCATTCTATACATGGCATCCAAGGCAGCAGCTGAAGCCCAAACAAGTAATAAACCATTTACAAGGATAAGCATACATGCAACTAGTCATTTTCCTGTGTTTAGATATAAACTTTTATACCACCTATCTCCTCAATATGCAGACAAATCAGTTTACATGAACAGACAGATGGAGAGAGAGACAGATAGAGAGACCACCCCACTACATCACCTCAACTTAGGCAATGGAAAGGTTTTTAGAAGTCTATCCAAAAATGGATGTCATGATCCAATCGTTCTCCACAGCTGCTAACCCAGAAATTCTTTAGAGTCTATACAGCTGAACACGGCCACAGGCTAAGAGCCAACAGCCCTTAGCTCACAACTTTGGCAACCTCTGGGCTTTCCAGAGTACCTTGAAAGAAGGGCTGGGCAAATAGCAGATCTTTCTCAGCTGGTCTAGGTTCCCAAATTCCTCACCCCTTTGAACAGTAACATTAGGCCACTTTACTGTTTACAGGGATCACTGTCTTACCGTTCACACGTCTCTCTGTGTTATCAGGCCAGGGTCTCTCAGAAATCTCTTTACGAGTGTTTATACGAAGCAATGTTTTTTTCAAAGAATGAAGAGCAACTTTCCTCCTAGCATTTGATGGCACTAAAATCCTGCAGAAGTGATGTGGCACAAGTATAACGGAACACAGGAGAAGGGAGAAATCCTTGCTTGCAGTAGGGAGAGCCCTGTGTTGGGAAAAATTCATTTTATTATTATTATTATTATTATTAACAACAACAACAACAACAACAACAACATTAATACAGAAATTTGTGTGCTGTAGTGAGCAAAATGGGAAACACAAATAAGAAAAGTTTTATGGAGTAATGGGACATTGATATGAAGCAAGGAAAGAAATCCCACTTTTTCTTTTTAAATCTTTTGGAGAAGTGATCCTCTTGTACCATGTTAAAAAATAACTTTAAAAAAAGTTACATAGCTGCATAACCTTCAACATGGGCAGTATTCAACCACTCCCTAGCAGGGCAAGTGGGGGTAGGGGTGGGGGGCAGGGAGGGGAAGGACCAGCAATTCTGTGCAGGAAATAAAGTACCAAAATGTTATTTTCATTACTCTCATTCGTGATGGCTACTACTAATGGTAAACTGTAGGGCTCCAAAATATCAACTACAGTGTCTTTCCAAACGCTGTGTGTGTTATGTGCCATCAAGTTGCTTACTGCTATGAATGAAATACCTCCAAAAACGGGTTTTTCCAAATGCTAGTTGCCTTTTAAAAATTGGCTTTAACTGATGTGTGTAATACGACCAATACTATTGGTCTCATCACTGCTTTTCCTTTGGGGGACAGAATATATCCAGAGGAACAGGCATTTTTAAAAGAAGTAAACCCAGCAATTTTTTACACTTGGTTCTGCTATGATACAGGGTTGCTAAATACCACAAAGCATCAAGACTGTGGAGGTTTTTGCATGCTATAGTCAGCAAGACCCTATTGTTACCTGTATGATTGACCATGGTGTGCAAAAACGGTGGTGTGCAAACTATGACTATAGTGTGCAGAAAAAACAAAACCTCACAACCTTTTGTGCCAGAAAGGAGAGGAGGGAGTAATTGTGTTCTTTATAAGCAACAAGAAGAGGATAAGAAAATTTCCACATTTCCGATATTATCTGTACAAGCCTTTAGTTTACATATTTGAGGTTTTATTTAGAAGAACAAAAGAATAGCTGCAGAGAAGCAGCTGGTGAAGTACAGATAATAGCCAAAGATCTGGCTTACTGGGAAGATTAAGGATGCAGACTTAAAGCCTTTGCAACCCTCACAAAGTTCTGAGATCTAAAATGGTAAGAAACAGAATCATGCACATTTCTAGCCTTTGATCAATCGGAAGATGGCCACAATAATGCAATTAGTGGCTTAGTTTCCTCTTAATGCCACTCTCCTGGAACCGACAATGCACAGAAACATACCACAGTCTGCAAAGGCAATGGCTGTATATTGTTCCTTTGTTTTGTGAAGTTGGAGGTGCTTATGGCTTATGGGAACTGGAGAAACTTGCTTGCCTCCCACCATGATTGCAGAGGTCCTAATTTTATATGTCTATGTCAGTATCTTTGTCTATGTGCAAATCAAGTGAGATGGGCCAACTTTTTCATAGATTGTATTCTAAACTCAAGAAGGTAGCAAGCTGGGCAGAATGGCTTGACCTTGTCCTTTCGTTTAACCTCTGTGCATGTGCATAAAGTGCCATCAAGTCATAGCCAACACCTGCTGAGATTTTCAAGGCAAGAGACTAACAGAGATGGTTTGCCATTGCCTACCTCTGCCTATCGACCCTGGTCTTCCTTGATGGTCTCCCATCCAAGTAGTAACCAGGGCTGACCTTGCTTAGCTTTTGACATCTGACGAGATCCAGATAGACTGGGCCATCGAGGTCAGTGCTTAACCCTCTCTCTGTCTCTCTGTCTCTCTCTCTCTCACACACACACACACACACACACACGTGCCTTTTTGGTTTGTCCATATGTTCACTAAATGCAATCAGCAAGGAGCAGGATTGTACCTGCTGGCCACACTCTAACATCCACTTGTTCAGATGAATGTGAGCCCCAATATACACACAAGCATAGGCATGTAGATTCTTCCAAACATATAGGAATCATGCAAAATCTGGGCCCAGCTATGCGGAAGAGCTTATGTGCCTGCATTTGTATGTTTTTGAGGGCTACAGACTTCAAGGAAATGGATATCCATCAGGTGTAAAAGGAATGAATGATTCTTGGATTCAAACCTCCTAATGCATTTTATGCTGAGGCCTGGTGTTTACACCACCTGAGGACAGATCCAGTTGTTGCAGACACAACAATGTTACTTTGGTATTTGCTGTTGAAGCCGTATGAAGTTCAAATGACAGGCCCACTTTTCACCCAGGCTATTGCATCTGGGAGCTGACTGAATACACCTCAACACTCTCCTCCAAACTTTGGATTTGCTTTGAGAAATTCTGGTGTAACACTGATGTACAGAAGAAGACTCACCCTGCGGCTGCTCACAGCCTCGGCAGGGAGTCTCCGTTTGCCGCCCCGCCCGGAGGAAAGGAGGCAGGCTCCCTTCCTTCCCGGGCATCCGGGCATTGGCCAGGGGGCGGAGCCAAGGGCCGTTTTTCAGCGGCTCCGTCTTCCCCTGGCCGCAGTTTTGCAAGAGCTCGGCCCACCCACCTCTCCCTGTTTTAGTGCAGGACTAGCTGGCTGCTGTTCCAGAGCCGGGTAGGAATTTTTACCTTTTTTCCCAGATTGGCCACGGGAAAGGAAGGTTTTTTCGCCTACCTTGCACTAATGGCAGTGTGTGAGGTATTTGCGGTGGTGCCGTAGGGGTTTGTTCTGTCATTGGCAGGAGATTTTGGGAATAGGGTGCGGGCTGGTGAGCACCCTGTGGCACTTCCCCGTGAGTGGGGACAGGGCTGCCATTAAGGGCGGTATGCCTGGTTGCGGCTACCATACGCTGGCAGAAACCTGCGGGGATCCTCAATACAAGGCCTACCCTCATGCTTTGCGGCTGGGGCGTAATAGGTGCTTCAATGGGGATCCATGGCCTGGCAGCCCGGGTTGCAGCCATTCAAAGGATGGCCTACACCCGGGGGCGTGGGGCTCGCCCAGACAGGTCAAGGCGGAGGTCCGGAGTTGACCCCAGGGCTTGACCTGTACCGCTTAGTTGGCCCTTGCCTTGTTTATGTTATGGTCATTTAATAAACGGCCCTTTAATTCCAAGCCTGTGTCTGTCTCTTCCTTCCGGCTGGAGTGGCAAAGCAGTAACGTCTATAGAATAACAGGCAGAAAAACTTAAGGCTTGTTTTTGTTTCTTCATACCACTGTAACCCTTGTTTTACTTTTTTTAGTTCCATCACACAGTGTTTAGCCCATCTGTATTATTTTTACAACAAAACCACACTTATGTCCAGAAATGCAGCGTTTGTTGTAGTGTACAAAGATGCCATCAATGCCAAGGGAAGAAGGGGGGGGTGTGAGCCTATGTTTTCCTTTGATACGTTACAGTTTGATAACGCACATACAGGTATTTTTCAAATCAGAACACAGTACGATATTTTAACATGTGAGTGAAGCATCCTTAGCCCACCACAAATAGTCGAGGTAATTCTCTCGTGCCAGAAACATTTGTTTTTCCTGGGAGAGGTCCATGAACTTTGGAGAGGAACAGTTCAAGGCAACGTTGTTTATTTTGGTTCTTTTCTCTTCTCCTCATTAGCAAGGTGCATTTTGCTGCAGAGATATATCCACCGAGGCAGGCAGCTGAAGTAGTGACGCTCTTGGTGGATGTACTCAAAGGAGCTGTTTTTTTTGTTAACGGTTGTAGGAATAGAATGAGCACACAAAAGGCTTCCCTTTTATTTATGATGCAAAATAGCAACGTTGCATCCAGTTTTCTAAAATGTGTTATTATTTATTTAGGATCACTTGTCTCACAGGCACAGATGTGTGTGTGTGTATGTGCGTGAGAGGCAGCTGTCTAATATATTTTCCATAAACACCCTTGCAATTTGTATTATTCTTCTGCCTATTAATACTCTTGCAAACTTTCAGCAAGGAGAAAATTTTGAGCTGGAAAATGGAAGCTGTGGTTGAAACCTCATAGTTTACAGGTTTATCATTTGGTTTATTCATTGGTTGAATATAAATCCCCGCCTTTCCACAGATATGCTCAAGGGGCCTAACAAAATGAACATTGCACAGAATAGTTACAATGGCTCTGTCTCAAAAATGTAGCGATTATCACTGAAAGATGATTTTGATAGGAACTTGGTGATGTCATTTTGACCATTCCCTTGAGTATGTCCAAGGCCAAACTGTATGTGATTGCAATCCTGAACCTCGGAGGGTGGGGGAATATAAAGGAGGACAGTCAATGGCAGACTGGGATTCTGGGAAGTTAAATCAGCCCAGGAGAAAACCAAACTGAACAGCATCTACAGTGCACTGCAGAGGCCACTCCACTCAGTGATGGACGTTGGCTCATCCGTTGACTCCTTATGTATCACTGCCTAGCAGTAGCATTATAGGAGGAGGCAACTAGGGAGCTGGCACCAACCATTATTGCTACCAAAGGGTCTGAGCCAAGCTGTCCCTGCGGTGCTACATCTACCGGGCCTTAATTCTGCATGCTTGTGCCTGTCGCTGGGCCTCCAAGGCAATGGTCCACCCGAATTTTTTCCTGTAAGCTAAATGACCACTCAAAAGACTGATCTTTTAATGACTGTAAAAGAGTTTTTCAGCAGGTACCTTTTTGTCATCCTTGCATAAGAAGCAACGCCTGCCCAGACTTCCCGTTTCCTCACGATAAACACTAATATTGAAATGAGATTTTTGGTGTGAGAATGCAGAAGACTGATTCATTCTGCCTATATATGGTTGGAGAACACAACTGTGAATGATCATAAACTTCAGAAACTGTTATCGATTTTCCTGCCCTGAAAACTATTCTCGGGGTGCCCAAAGCAGTTTCTTGGCTACAGCCTTCATGTTGTACTAGTTCCAGAGGGATATCTGTGTTCATCTTAACAGCAAAAATGTGATGCATCTAATGAAATAATATATGGTCCATGAAAGGCTTACCCCACAATATAGTTCTTAGCCACAAGATGCCACAAAGCTCTTTCTTTGTAAATAACTTTTGGTTGAAGATGGACCTACATACTATGAGAAAATGATGCTAAGAGGGGACATTTTCAGGGAGAATTGGTGGTTGGGTGTGCTCTACTCTATCCTTGTCCATTGATTCTCTAGCCTGACTGGGGCAGGGGGCATTCTCTTGGGGTTACTTTGCAGGGGAGAATAAGCAGGCTTCGTTTTTTGACAAGACATTTTAATTTGGATGATGACGTTCAGATCTGGAAGCTTCCCAACCTGTTGTCTGATAATTTATAGTGTAGGATTGGTGGCTATGAACTCACAGATATTTTAAAAAATATTTCAGCATTTAATTTACCTTTTGTTCCCCTACCTCTACGCTTTATTGCTACATTACAAAGGCAGCTGCTGGCCGCTACTGATCTTGTAATTAATGGAAACTATTGTATGTAAGAGGCTGGTGCATTTCAAGCAGGATGGAAGTAAACTAACCAGGCAAGTGATGTTTGTTTTAAAAGAACTCACAGATCCTTCTAAGCACTGACGGCAATAAGGTGGTCATCAGTGAGTCACTGTTGGCATCTCGATGGACAGCTGGTGTGTTGAAAAACAGCAAAGAGCTCCTGGGATAAAAGGTTACGGTGACCTTGACAGCAAGTCTCAGAGGATTTTCCTTGTTCATACCAAGAACTTGATTTCCCAGCATCTTCTGTGTTGAAACTTGTAGTAATGCTCAGCCTATGAGGTCCCATAGAGTCTTTTGGGATCCTGTTCTGTGCTGCTACCCTAGATACTTGAGGTTCATGAAGACTTCTACCAGCCTCCTCAGTAAAACTCTCTGAGCAGTCTGACAAAGGAAGCACAACCAGTAAGCTTGACCTCTCATGAGCCAATATGATTGGTTAAATTTGAAAAGATCAATGGAGCAAAAAGGGGGGGGGATGACAGCCAATTACTTTGTTCCCTGGAAGGCAATGGGAGAGTCCCTTTGTAGGGCCCTGATCGAATTCCCAAACCACCAAGGCCACTGCAAGTGCATTTCCATGTCATGCCCACAGTAATGGGAAGTGACAGCCGATGAAAGCTTTTATTCATGGCCTTCTGACACTGCTGTTCCATGTCGGCACATTTCAGGGCGGAGTGAGTCTAAGCACCGAGACTAAAGAGCCTGGAGAATGTCTCCCTGAATCACCAGAGGGGGTTGGGGAATGGCAGATACCAGGTCCCCATTTTTTTTCTGAGGGGGTTTCCTGAATATGCATCAAAGTGATTTGAAAGGGGTAGTGGAGATCTTTATAATCCTGCCCTCCGTGTTGTATGTATACAGCTCGATTATGCAGCGATCCCACCTTCTTGCCCCAGTTGCCATGATATCATGTTTCTGCTTTGCTTAGGGTCAGACACTGCAAATCAGTTTGTAGTGGAGCTCCTGAAGTGGCAAGTATTTCCTACATGAGTTCCTTTCCCCAACACCAGTACATAACCAGGCCCTGAAAATATAGCTAAAGAGAAAGAATTTGGAACTGGTAGGAGTGATTAATTCTCCCACTTCTCCGGATTCTTTGCAGAAATCTCCCTTCACTACACAGCTCCTGCTGCTATTTTTGTTATTCACTGTTTTATTATTCAGTGCCAACGCTATGCTAAGTGCTGACAGAATATGCATCTCTGGACTGTATATTCTAGGCTGATTTTTAGCTCATATATAAGGTTTGAGGTATAGTTGTATTTCAAACTTGATATATACCACCCTGTCTTTTATAACCATTCTACATTCACAACTCAAACTATTTAACACCTCACTGCTTCCCCTTCCTTTTCCAGTCAGATATGGGACACAGTCCACAACAGCTTCTAATGAAGGTTACACGGCTTGTACTGTTTCTGCTAAAGCTCGGTGGGTTTAAGTTAGGCCTGCACAATTTATAACTCACAAATCTCATTGCAGCCCTTGCGTTGTGGTCTACCACAAGCTTGACATTCCCTCTGTTTTGTTCAGTCCCTGCAACGAGTCCAAACTGAAAATCTGAGTCCCATATGGGCCACCATACATGGCTGGTTTCATTTGGCAAGTTACTTGTTCTGTCCAAGGTTGTAAAAACATCATGATGCATGAATGCTGGTATGTATACAACTCTCTTGGCATCACTGTTTCCTGTTCCTCTGTAGCCCCCAGACCCTTCCTTGGGCCTCCACTTTGGTTGTAACATGGGCTTAGGACTAGAAAACAGACTCTGCGTCCTGCTAATGTTAAGCTAATAACAGTGGCCATGAGCCATGCCAATCATAAGGTGGTGAGTTAAGCAGCAATGGAATGCAGAGCCACTCTTCCCTAGAGCCCACCTCAGGCTGATTAAATTGGAGGGCCATTCTCTCCAAGGAATTTGGAGCCTCCTTCCTGAATAATCTGATCCTAATGAACAACCCAGTGCCCAAGACAATGAGCAACAGCTGCCCCATCTAGTTCCTCCCCTTAACTTAGTGACTGTACAGGAACATTCCTGCCCTCTCTGTAATCTTGTTGTTCACCACCACGACCCCTTGAGGACTGTGTTTCTCCAAACCTCCTCCGTGAAGCTTTTTTAAAAAAAATTAAGCAAACCAAGAAAACTCCCCTTTTCAATATCGGCTTCCTCCCCACTTTAGTGCTTTTCCAGAATTAGGTTTTCTGATAGCCTTAATGCAAGGCAATATCTAGCAGGTGATCAACTTTATCATAGACTCATCATCCTCCCAGAGACAGTCATCTGTCACTTCCTGCTCTTTTGTTTACTTATCATTGCCCCACCTTGTGACCAGCACATTCCAGATCATGAACATCTGGACCATAAATATCGCTTATGAATCCCCAATACTTGGCAGCAGTTTTTCTAGCTATTGCCCGTGTGGCAGAGTCTCTCTACATGAGACATCTTACATGGGGGCACTCAAGTGTAGGGAGACGCAATGTTAGCTGGGAAGCACAGTTTAAAAAGACAGCTGAAGGCTCAGCCAATTTCACCTCTCTACAGGACAGCAGTTTAAAAGAGAGACAAGGGAGATGGCTCCTCAAAGTGTTTGTTAATTTCATCTTCTCCTCTCTGAAGGGGGGTTGAAATTGACAGAGCCTTCCTGGAGGGGAAAATGAAATTAACAAACCCTCTGAAGAGCCATCTCCACTGGCTATGTCTTTTTAAACTGCACTCCTGTAGAGAAGTGAAATTGACAGAGCCTTCAGCTGTGTCTTTTTAAACTATGCTGCCTGGCTAACATTGCGTCTCCCTACACTTGAGCATCCCCGTGTAAGATGTCTCGTGTAGAGAGAGAGACATGTTCCTTGGAGACATAAGCTGGCCTCTGTCTCTGCATTCCACTCTTCTGCACTTCACATCAGGACTCTACAGGATTTCCACACTCCCCCGTTTTGTTTTCCCTTTTAGACAGGTAGCTGTAAGGAAAAGGCTTTTGGTTTGCGCCTTTGCAATCTCTCTCACACACACATATTTCTTGTTACAGTTGTTTAATATGACTTATGTGATCTCAAGAAAACCCCTTTTCATTTTAATGGGTGCTTATTTCCTCCTAGCTATACTGAGTTCTGGGCTGGATCTTGACCTTGGTATACACAAAGATCCTAAAATACTGTTTTGAATACCCCACTGTACACACATTTGTTTTAGGCCAGCAAGGGGATGCTTTTGCTTGTCACAGGGCCTCCACATGTATAGCAATTTGAGTAACACCTCTTAAGGCTGCTTTACAGGAAAAAAAGCCTGGCCTTTTTAGCTACTATGCTCTTCAGCCTTTGCCTAGCCAGTGGTATGCATCTGCTGAAACACATGAACACATGTAGTTGCTTTGTAATGAATCAGACCATCGGACTATCGGTCATTATTGTCTATTCTGCCTGTCAGCGACTATCCAGGGCTGCAGGTAGAGGTCATCCCTATCATCTACTATCTGATCCTTTTAACTGGAGATACTGGGGGTTGATCTTAGCACTTTCTGCATGCAAAGCAGGTGCTCAATCATCTAGTCACGGTTTTTTACTTTTGGCAGTCTAAAAATGCTGTCACCAGGCCTTTTAGAAAACAGGTTCTTCCCAAGCTGGATGCTGCCTAGAACTGTGTTGCCATCATCTGAAGTCAAGGGGAGGGACCATGTAGCTCTCTTTCCTGTGGCCTGCCTTGCCTTTAAGTAATTGTGAATGTAGGCCCTTCATTTGAAACAGTACAAATGGTTGTATGGAAGAACAAAGAGGAGCAAAAAAAACGTACCAGTCTTGTCTAAGGAGAAATTGGGTGGGGGGGGGGGAGAGGAATCTAAAATAATAATAATAATAACAACAATAACAATAACATTTGATTTATATACCACCCTTCAGGACAACTTAATGCCCACTCAGAGCAGTTTACGAAGTATGCCATTATAATCCCCACAACAAACACCCTGTGAGGTGGGCGGGGCTGAGAGAGCTCCTAGAAGCTGTGACTGACCCAAGGTCACCCAGCTGGCTTCAAGTGGAGGAGTGAGGAATCAAACTCGGCTCTCCAGATTAGAATCCCGAGCTCTTAACCACTACACCAAACTGGCACCAAACAATTGAAGGAGCGGAGAATGATTTAAGCCACTGGGACCCTATTGTGGGTGTGAAGTAGCGGTAAAAGCAGAGTATAAATGGATTAAGCAAATCAGTCAATAATAAATAAATCTGAGATGAAGGTCGCATACAGTTTTTTTACAAGTGTCTACATCACCTTGTTTCCAATTATTTAATGCCATAATCCTCAGTAAAAGTGGAATAGCAGCAATCTGTTTGTGTCTCAGCCCCAGCCTAAGAAGATCAGTTCACTTCTTTGCCATGCCTTGTCATTAATCCTTGCATGGTGCTATTAAGTCTTGTAATGACTTAGTCCCAATAGGAAAATGATCGTCCCCTGACCTGTTTGTGTCTCACCAAAGCTGGGTTACAAACATTTCCTAAGCATAAATATCTGTGGCTGAACTCCCCCGGCTTTTTTTCAGCAAGCAGATAATTCCCCAACCCTCACAAAGTAGTCATTACTCAGAGAGCAGTTCCTTCTGTAAGATTTTACTGACCTCATCAAATATACTTTCCATAATCTTAACTTCTTTAATATGCCCCCATCTTCTTTCTCATCTAAGATCCTGGCTTTGGAACCAGAAGCCACGGGCACCACAGTGCTGTGTTTTTATTTTGCAAGGATGCTGCCAAGGGAAACAGATGGGGTTTATGATAGCAAATTGGAAGGAAATAAAAAGGTAGATGAGTAATTCAAGGATTATAAGGCTCAGAATTTTTGTGAGGCAGTTTGGGGTTCTTACATATCTCCCCCTCCACTTTAATAAGAAAGGCAGGGGGAGTCATTCTATTTCATGCAAAACATAATTTTGCAGAGGTTGAAAAATGTGAATTGCCTAAAGGAGTTAGTTTCCTGGAGCTTTGGCCAGAAGGACTGTTGAGCAGGAGGAAGAATTCTGAGTGTGTATGTGTGTACTTAGAAGTGGTTTATGGCCAGAAGTAGGACCCGTATCCAAGAGCCCTGTGGCACAGAGTGGTAAGCGGCAGTACTGCAGCCCAAGCTCTGCTCACAACCTGAGTTTGATCCCAGCGGAAGCTGGGTTCAGGTAGCCAGCTCAAGGTTGACTCAGCCTTCCATCCTTCCAAGGTCAGTAAAATGAGTATCCAGTTTCCTGGGGGTAAAGTGTAGATGACTGGGGAAGGCAATGGCAAACCACTCTGTAAAAAAGTCTGCCAAGAAAATGTCATGATGCGACAGCCCCCCAGGGTCAGTTATGACTCGGTGCTTGCACAGGGGACTACTTTTACCTTTTTAGGACCCATATCATACTTGTGCACATTGAGGGCCCTGCATTCCAGTAGCAACTGGGGGGGGGGGGTGGTCAGGTGGCAGTTCCCAACCTCAAAGTTTCCCTCTGTTTAAGCAGTTGGGAGACAGATAAGCACCAGCGGTAAGCAGTGATAATATTTCCTGGTCTGCTGCTCTAACCATCTACTCTTCTAGACTTCCTGCCTGCCTGCCATAGCAAGCTCGCTGTACTTCACAGCAAAGAGAAGATGGTAGGAGAAATCAGCAGCGGGGAGTAGAGGATGCTGCTGTTGCTTCTCACCGTGTCCGAGCTCTTAAAGTGACATACTGAGAGCCAAGCTACAAGTGACGCCTGACACAGGTTGGACACTTGTCAGCTTCCCTCAAGTTTTGATGGGAAATGTAGGCATCCTGGTCTTGCAGCTGTAACGGAGAGCCAAGCTGTCCAACCTGTGTAAGGCATCACTTGTAGCTGGCTCTGAGACATGGCATCCTTAACTGTAGTCTCTCCCTGCCCCTCCTTCTGACAGCTTGCAAGTTAGAAACTATGGCAAATGCCCCGCCAGTGCCTACTATTATTTCTCTGGATCAGACCACCCCAAGCTGTTCCTCTTGCTCTGGGAAGCGCCTGATATTTCTTTCCCCTAAAGAAAGTCGTCTTCATGGTGACGAAAAAGGGCCTGTTTCAGTCTGCAAATGGTGGCAAATATAAGACAAATCTGAGCCCCTGCAAGAAATCATGGAGGGGGAGGGATTTTGAAATCTATGCAGGGACAAGATTTATTGTGTTGGTATGCTGTCTCACTCCTTAAAATATTTATTTACTTCATTTATAACTCATACTCAGGTGGATATCTATCTATCTATCTATCTATCTATCTATCTATCTATCTATCTATCTATCTATCTATCTATCTATCTATCTATCTATCTATCTATCTATCTATCTATGCAATAGAACTATGATTACAAAATTGGAAAACAATGCAAACGGGGGCGGGGGGGGGGGTCACCATAATGCCAAACATGGATTACAAAGGTAGACAATGCAGAAAGAGCAAGGTGATATATACAATATACATTGCAATAGGTTGCAATCCTCTTCCCTCAAAAACAAAAAATATAAAATATGAAAATAGTCACCATGGGCATGCTCATGCATGTGTTCAAAGGGGGGTCTCAGGGGGGTCTCTCCACTCTTCCTCTCTGAAGTGACCCTGGGACGGGAGGGAAAACTTGTACAATACAGTGTGCTTTTTGGTGTGCTGTGTCTGACTTCAAATCTCCCCTCACAATGGTCACTTCAGGGGTAAAAGGAAGCTCAGAAAGGAGGCTTTAAGTGTGGTGATGGGAGGAGGAGGATCATGAACTTTAATGTTTTAAATTATTGCCGATCTATAGAGAACCAAGGCTGAAAGTGGCTTGTTTATTTACATGATTTTATTCTAAGGACTTGTCAAAGACCTATGTCCATGGGAGAGGGGATACCTATTTTATACCCCATTTTAAATTCTGGGTTAAGTGCTTTGATGATTACAATAGCAAAGGCTGAAAATCCTCTAATATTTGTATTGATACAATCATGTGCTAAATGCAGGGGGTTCCCAAACTGCACACCTAAATAACCTTCTTGTTTCCGATTGTGTTCCCCACCATTCCCAAGCCATAATCAGGATTTCTTATGCTTATGTTTTCAACTAAAGGCTTTCATTCAGATTACTTGGACAGAATGCTGAACACATACTTTTCACTCTGGACAGCAATACTTAAAAGAGAAAAATTATAAGCCTGAGAAAGGAAAAGGACTTTTTTCTTGTCTCTGTTTAGCAATTTATATTAAATGAATGAAATTTAATAGAACTTTCTGAGGTTCAGGAGAGTATTTTCATAGGATTTAATCTGTTTGCGTATGTAAAAAATAAATAAAAACCTCATTTTACCTGACCACACCGATAATTCGATATTCCTCTGCCAAGCCACTGGGTATGTTTCTTACCGAAACATTTCCAAAGTGAAGTGTGATCATCTACTTCCTCTGGATTTGTGGACATGTTGCTGTTATACATAACTATATTATAGAACAGTGACAGCCTCAGGGCTGGATCCAGCTCTGGAAAAGATTTTATCTGGCCCCTTGATGGCCCTACTAAATTTTAGTCAAGATTTGCCCTTAGAGGAAAAAAAGATAATGTTTTCAGGTTGTAAGAGATAGAGCTGGCACACACTTCAGTGTTAAATTCCTCATTGAATTTCGTCTGTAATGTCCCAGATAGCCTGTGTGCACAACCTCTGAAGCTATTATTTATAAAGCTACCAATGAGGTCAATAAAATTGGGTGGCAAAATAAACTCTCCCTGCCCCCAATCATTCTCTGAAGAATAAAGCAACCCCTGAGAATACAGAAAAAAGCCCGGCTCTCAATCCCCACATTTCTGACGTGTGTCCTTTCCGACTCTGAAAAGAGCAAGAGTCCAGCAGCACCTATAAGACTAACAAAATTTGTGGGAGGGTATGAGTGTTCGTGACTCACTGCTCACTTCTTCAGAGTTGTACTGGACTCTTTTCTACAGACAGACTGACATGGCTACCCATCCTGATCTTCCTGACTCTGTTCTTTTATCTTAAACAGAGATGCATTTCTTTTGATTGTGGGCAGGAAAACTTTGGATTTCACTAGATGGGGCTAGGGGCAGTAGCCAGGCAGTAGGAACCAACGCTGTATTCACTAGATCAGATGAAGAGCCTTGGTAAGCACCATTTGGCAGAGTCTGAACGGCATTTGGATTAATGTTAGTTATCTAATAGGACCCATTTTGGACTAGTAAAATACTAGCAAAACCCTCTTCTGTTCTTTTGGCTAGCCCTCATTGGCATCTGCATGTAGTTATCGGGGTATGAGCCTTAATCTGTTCCTTGTATCAGTAAGCTCTGTTTGCACCTTTTGAGGATCTAGCATTTCTTCCCTCTCTTTAAAATGTGCCTTCATGCTTACAGCTCATATAAAAACCAGGAAAGTCATAAAACTTCATTAAAATATGGCATGTATGAAATAACCTCAATTTGCATCATGCATCTCTCCACCTCTTTGTGTCAAAGCCAAAAAGACAACACAGTCTCTCAGTACCCGTAAACTTTATTAAAATATGTGCTTCATCAGCCTTAAATTAAATTAAAAGTAGTTCAGCTCATACAGAAATAGCATCAAAGTGAGGAAATGAGAGGATTACAAAGCAAAGAAATAACATAAAATATTATGAAAGTAAGAAAAAAGAATTTTTTTTCTATTAATAAAAAGGCATTATATCTCTCTTGGCAGGCCTTATATAGTATATGCTGGGTAAAAAAGAGAGAGAGATAAAGGAATAACTATTTCAAATAAATAAACTTCACAAGGTATGCTCTTGAATAGGAGCCAGAGAATCCACAAAATATAAATTAATGTGGTGTCCGTTTGTATTTATGATACCAGTTGCCTTAAAAGGTACAAAACTCATTCATCAGGCCCCTTGACAATGTGGCTTTTAATTTTACTTAGCAACAAGTTTGCAAGTTCACTATTTATCCCATTATGGCCAGAAATAAGCCTTGGGAGTATTGTTGAAAATCTGAATTCTTTTGCGTTTCAACAATGAAAGTTTTACAATTTATACTCCTCAATAATGGTTATTATATACTGCTCTTCTAGAAAGATCAGTGCCCCACTCTGAGCAGTGAACATAGTCAGTGTTATTATTATACCCACAATACAGCTGTGGGCAGGGAACTTCACATTCATGATAATAAGTTGACGGTTCACCATTTTGCTAATTGCCTGTCCAAGTGGGTAATCTATGCGTTGGAATGCCCCTGCAGGTTATTATATGTAGGATGTACAACAAGACCAGTTAAAGTGAGAGTATTGGAGCACATGTCACGGATCCGCAATAATGTTCAGGAAGCGCCATTAACACAACATTATAGGGAACAGGGACACCCAGATAATGCCCTTAAAGTCATGATCTTGGAAGTTGTGGAAAGGACTAGTGGTGGTGCAGGGCAAACAATGCTTCTCCACAGGGAAGCATTCTGGATTCAAAAACTGGACACAGTAAAACCCAAGGGACTGAATAATGAGTTATGTTTAAACTGTTATCTGTGAGACGTAATGTATTGTGGTACTTGTTAGATTTGAGGCATGGGAGGTCATAAGGAAATCCAGGGAATGGAAATGGTATGTTGAAATGCATGGTCTCTTTAAGTAATAGTGATACCAATCAGCTTTGGCTAATTTAAACAAGGGGCAGTTAGCAGCGAGGCACGTGGAAGAGAATTTGCGATTTACTAACCAGGTGGAAAGAGAGATATGATGGTGATAGTTTTCCGTGGGATATCAGTGAGTATAAATAAGCATGAGCTTTAAAGAAAAGGGGGTTGAAAAGTAATATTGAAGTTGATAGTAATTTTATAAGGTTATGTTAACTACAGATGGCACGCTCCTGATGAAGGTGGCACGAAATCTGCGTCCGTAGCCGGCCCCAGATTGAGCGTGGCGGTCTTCACTCCCCACCCCAGAGTCCTTATCACCTGGGGAATGACTGGAAGGAAAATTAATTGAATGAGTAAAAGAACTTTACGTGAACTGAGTTGTATTGCAGTTACCATTGCTGCACTGCGCTGCTGTTATTTATGTATTTGTACTTGAAGATATCATGTAATTATTGTAGAAATAAGAGGCATTTGCACTTTGTAAAAATTGTTTAATCATGTAAAGTTGCTTTGAGCACAGTGAGTGCTAACGTTTCTGTGGACATTGTTCCTTGTCAGTTTCCATTGTGCAGCAGAAACAGCCATCCGTTTTTTCCGAGTGCTTATATGCAGCTGAACCACTTAACTACTATGCTAGTCAAGAGATGAAACGTATATATTTCAAGGCTGTACAACTGATTGGGATCCAGCCATCACCCCTCCAGACTCGGAGATTACTGAAAATATGTAAAAGAATGACTGGTCTTAATTTTTACTAATATTCAGTCCTGTTAGCCTGGCTGAAGATGATGCAGACCTGTAAGCTGTTCCTGTTTTTGAAATTGCGAAACAATTTGAACAATCTCAAAAAATCTTGAAAAAAACAATTTGAAAACAATCTTGAAACAAAAAAGCTTTTCTCCCAAGAATTTTAGTAATTTGCACTCTTGCCAGTATGCCGGTTTCTCATACAAAGGGTGCCGTGGTATTTTGTGCCCTCTGGCATTAACTTCAGGGGTTCGTCGCTGGCCCACACACACCTCTGTTTAAAGGAGCTTGGAAACCACAGTTAACTGTGGCCGTTGTTTTTCCTCTTGTGGCCACCGCCAGATGAGTTTCTGTGTAGGTGATTTCTGTATTTGGGATGAATCAAGCTTTCAGAAGGACTTGAGACAGAAGAGCTGCTGTGAGACAGAGCAAGCCAGCTTTGTCCAATGTTACATTCTCAAATGACCTAATAGCTACTTTCCCTTCTTTGTTTGGGTGATTATAAAATGTTTACCCAGATGTTTTATGGCACAAGACCCTGCCAAAAAGGGGCTTAAGGCTAGAGATGGAACATTCGGAGTTGAGACAGGAGGCTGAGTGGATTGGTTGACTGCAGTGAGCAGTGACCTTACAACCTCTTGTGCTTACGTGAGGCGGAGAAGGGCTTCATTTCCTTGTTTCTTACTTATGACTCTTCAGCTCAGCCCAGCTGTCACTAGGCTCTGATAGAGAAATCTGAGCTAATATAAAGCCTTAAGGAGGCAACAGGTGGGTAAGTCGGGGGGGGGGGGTTGGAAGAATAAAGCCTTTCAAACTATAGTGAAGATACTTTATCTTAATTAGTTTGGCTATTTGATCTTCTTGGCAGAACATCTAGGGTTAGAGTCATGTGTTTGGACAATGCTGCATGCCACTCTTCAGTAAATGCCTAATGACCCAATCCCATGGGTGTACTTTGGATCAGTATTATAGAAAACTACTGTGATACCTTAGGCAATGGTAATGCTACCATAAGACTTAAGAGATACCTTTCTGTTCCTGATTATGCTAGCCACATGCCCATGGATGATGCTATGTGTATTTATTTAACTGCAGTGTGTGTGTGTGGGGGGGGGAGTGTCAGATGAATGAACTTTGCTCTAGAACTTTGTGATCTGGAATTCCACACACCTTGCAAAGTGTTTAATAGAGAACACCTCAAGAAACTCAATGACGTATCCTCATGATGATTCTATCCTGACCTTTTTTTGTGATACAAAAGCCCACCTTAGAACATGGGAAAGCAAAAAAATCCATCCATTTACTTACAAACAGAGATCAAGAAGTATCGAGTTGAATCCAGCCAGCTTTTAAATTTAAAGTCTGTTATAAAAAAATTCTGGGACCCCTTTTTTAAAAACCATGTGTGAGTTGAGCATTCATTCAACCAAGACATGCACAAAGAAGGCAAACTTGTCGAAGGCTTTCACGGCCGGAGAACGATGGTTGTTGTGGCTTTCCGGGCTGTATTGCCGTGGTCTTGGCATTGTAGTTCCTGACGTTTCGCCAGCAGCTGTGGCTGGCATCTTCAGAGGTGTAGCACCAAAAGATAGAGATCTTTTGGTGCTACACCTCTGAAGATGCCAGCCACAGCTGCTGGCGAAACGTCAGGAACTACAATGCCAAGACCACGGCAATACAGCCCGGAAAACCCACAACAACCAAGGCAAACTTGCTTCAGTGCAGGTCAGTATGAACTCATAATAAGAGAGAAAGTTTCCGGCAACTCTAAACATCCTTTTGTTTTCATTCCATAACTAAGATTTCAGCCTTGGAAGTGTTAATTCCCAGAAGTGTTTTGAACTCATAATAAAAGTATGGCTCTAGCATTTGAGGTGTTTGTATTATAGTGAGGTCTGACCGACGTGTCACTCAAGCCTGTACGATGCCTTGTTTTCTGGAAACTGTAATTCTGAAGAGATGTTTGTATTAGCGTTTTTTATCTTTTATTTTGTAAACAATTAGTGCTAAGATATATAAAATTTTCTGATGTAACTGTTCTTTATGCATATGAGCTAGAGAGAGAATATACATCTGAGCTTTATTTGGAAATAATAAAACTCACATTTCTTTATGATCTCCAGCATAATCTTCTGAGTGGTTTTACCTTTTTAACAATGGGTAAGCTGGCTGGATACAACACATCATGTTTGTAAACATCTGGGCACTGAACCCAGAATCAACTGATTGAGGAATTCAAACTATGCTATAAAAACTTAAAATGGAAAAGTTTATCTTGTCTATCATGATGAATCCACATCTTGGATTCACTGAGGTAAATAATCAAATTCACTGTTGCAGTCTTCAATTCAAACTTCTGGGTCTGTAAAAGTAGATACTCTAAACCATGACCAATAAAGCAAGTAAAATAGAAAGCCATGACATTTGTGTGCCAAAATGAAAATAGTAATTGGAACCACCACACATCAGCACAAATATTAATTTCCCTTCTCTATTGATATGTACAAAAATATATTTTCCTTTTTACTCATTTAAATTATTTTTCCAGCCTCATTCCCAGCCAAAGTCCTGCCCACTCATCTGGTAGAACTTCATGTTGAAAGGCCTGTAGAACTCACGTAGCCTCTGGACCACCTTCTGGTCGATGTTGGGGTGGGTCCGCCCTTTTGTTTTGCCCAGGCAATGAGGCTTGCTGCTGCCTTCTGCCTTCTTCAGGCATGGGAAGCCCTTGGTCTTGTTGAAGTAGAAGTGTTTGTCTGTGATGATCCGTTTGAGACCCAGGAAGTCCTGGACCCGGCCCAACTCACCAGCAGGGTCACTGATTAGTCTCTCCCCACTGACAAAGAGAATCTGCCCAATTGGGAAATATAGAAGCCAGTTTTCCAGGTGCTTGGCATAGATGCCAATCTGGATGGCGCTCCAGGAGGTGTCAATGAGGCCCGTAGTCCTGTTTTTGAAGGCCAGGCTCTCAAAGGTGGGGATGTCGGGCTTCTTGGAGAGAGTCTGTGTGTAGTCAGAAATGGCTCTAGTAACGGGGTCTCTCACTACCACAATGAGCTTGGTGCCCTTTGACATGGCTGAGATTCGAGCAGGTGCTTCCTTAGTGACGAAGTAGCTGGGAGTTTTCTCCATGGTGATCTGCCCATCAAGTGTCCTTGGCATCAAATCCCTAAAACAAAATAGAAGGGAGAGAAAGTGTGTGATAAAGATTAGCAGATCTGTAACAATATGGTAGTCCGTGCCTAATTTTAGGTGGTTTTCTTAGACTTGCCTAATTTGGTTTACTGTTTTTGTCAGCAGGTACATTTTAAATACAGAAGAGGTGGGACTCATATATAGAATCCCACAAACATGGAAGACTTCAAATTATCTTAGCAGCATTCAAGCCCTTGAGTTTTTGAAATTGCTGTTTGACACCTATGGTATTTAAAGTAAATGGGCAGAGCAATCCTGAGGGGGGGGGTGAAAGCACTCTGGAAGCTGACTAGGCATTATGACGGCTTATCCTGGACTTATATCATCATAATCCCCCCTTAAAATGGTGAAGCTGCCCAGCACCACTCTGCCCAGGTCCTCTGTGGGCACCTGGCCATGGCAGCAAGGTGCAAATGTAACTGTAGTGTAAGTCCCTGCACCAGTGGGTTGGGGGGGGGGTCAGGCCTAGGGTGTATGTGACTTAGTTTGCTCCTTGAGCCATTTCAGTCACAAGAACACCTCCATGAGCAGAACAAATGTATGCCTTGGAAAAGGTGGCATGGGTCATAGGCTCCCATTGTGTGGGAAAAACTGATTCTCCCATCCTGCCGCCTAAGAGGCCTGGTGGAGCACAGGATGCCAACTACCGCGGGGACCAATCCACTTGCACCCCTGTAGCAGTCAAACCCATTCATTATGCCCAATCACCCCCCCCCCCCAGAGACCCTACATAACCTCCAGCCAGGGTGCCCATGACCCCATGACAGGTCCGCCCCATCCTACCCATCCCTCACTGGCAGCAACCCCACAACATCAGCTCTGCTGCTCCATGGCCAAGGCCTGGAGGGCTGTCATGCGGGCAGAAGCTTGCATGGCCCACATCTGCCAAAGTCCAGGGAATCATGCCTGCTGCTGCCATTGAGGGGGTTCCCCAGAGCAGCCCATGTTGGAGTCCCACATGGCCTGCCTGTGGCTGGGCCCCAGGCTTGGAGTACAGAATTGAGCTGGGATGGCTGTGAGCTCATTCCTGCAGCTGCACCACCTCTCAACTCCTTCCCTCACAGGATTGGAACCCAGACATCTCCTGTTGGTGCAACAGCCCTCGCTGCAGCTGGAGGCCCTCTGTGCATATGTCCCTTCTCCCCCTCCACGTAGGTCGCTGTCTGGCTGAAGCATCCGAGAACATGGCCAAGGCACCCCTCGGAATCCCGTCATGACTGCCTTTACAACCCGATGCCAGGAGCGGATCCTCAGGCAGCCCTTGGCTACACCATAGACCCCAGATACATGCATGAGACAAGGCTCTTCTGGTTCCATCCACTGCATAAGCAGCCACAGTCCACATCCCGTGCAAGCTTGCAAGACAGCCATCCCAGTCTTGGCAGCTTAATAAAGTTTGTGCAGAAGAACTCTCTCCATGTCTACTTGATTACTGGGGTATGACAGTAGCTCCCCCACCCCTTATCTCCCCAGTGGGTATCCCTGCAGCACATTCCCAGGGATGGTCCCCGACCCTGGGCTGCCAGGGACGTGGCAACCCCAGGGATCCACCAGGCACCTCTACCCCATAGGGTGGCTCAGCTCCCAAACAGAGACCAGACAAAGGTCCTTAGGAAGCAGATGAGTGACGCCACAGGTACACAGGCGCCGGCAACATGATGGACCTCAGGATTGTGCTGTTACTCTTTGGGGCCTTACTGACTGCCAGTCATAATGATATTTATCCTCATCACAATAGCATACTCTGTCTTTTTTATCATTCCATCAGTTGGCATGTTCATTAGGGTAAATTATTCTTTTCAAACAAGTTCCCTGTCATCTCTTAATTCATTTTCAAAAGCTTAGCTACGCAATAGTAAATGTTCTTGCAGGAGGGTGAGCTTCATCTAGGCACCCCATAGGGTTCCTGGAGATTTTGGATGTGGAACCTCGGGAGGGAGAGATTTGAGGGGTGGAACGACCTCAGGGGGATATAACGCCATGGAGACCAACCTCCAAAACAGCCGTTTTCTCCAGGAAAACTGATCTCTGTCACCTGGAGATCAGTTATAACTCTGGGAGCTCTCCAGCCACTACCTGGAGGCTGGCAACCCTGGAACCCCGAGAGGCAATTTTATTATCCTCATTCCATAGGCATTTTTCTCTTTCCCTCTCTCTTTTACAGCAACTCAGTATCATCAATTCATTTTCATATTTAATAGGTTCAGGAGAGAGAAAAAGTACGTACAATTTCACACTACATGTAATTAACTTATGAAATTCACTATCACAAGATATGGTAATGGACACAGGACACAGGTATATTAGACAATTTAATGGAAGACAGGTCTATTAACAGCTATTGGCTATGATAACTAAAAGAACCCTCCTGGTTCAAATGCATTATAACTCTGAATACACAGGGTGTAGCTATTGCCTTCATGCCCTGTTTGTGACTTCTTGAAGGCTTCTAGCGAACTACGACTATAAAAAGGATGCTGAACTAAATGGACCCTTTGACTGACCCAATAAGGCTCTTCTTATATGTTCTTTAAAGTACTGGGCCAATTTAAATGGTAATAGCTAATGTATCATCTCATAATGAGAAACACCTTGTAATTCTTTTTTTCACACTGCATAGAAATTGCGATAGAATTGAGAGATTACAAGGTCAAACACAGAAAATGATACAAAATGCTATACAGAATCCTAAAGGGGGGGGCAACACATTTCTTTAAGGGTTCAATACAAAGTCTTGCCTCTTAAATATTAAAGGATTATGTGCTTATTATTAATTAACTTTAATTCTTGTGATAAGGGCACGGTCGTAATTGAAAGAATTTTATAAGGCCCAACAACTGCACAGCTTCATCTATGGTTAGCACATAGTAGCCTTTTCCTTTACAACGAATATTGTATACCACACCCATTTGCATCAAGCACAAGACAAAAAGACTATCTTCAGGAAAGAAATTCAAGGGAGTATACATTAAAATAGCATCAGTGAGTTCTTAATGGCCGGACTGGTCAATGAATTCAACAGTTACTGTCGAAAGCTCTACCTATGTCACCATGAAGTTTGAGTTTCTGTCTCCCAAGAAGTTTCAAATGTAAGTTGGATTTTGAAGAAGTTGGCCCTGGACCGGCAAAACATGGTGCTGAGATGATGACCAACACTTAACAGTGAAATCCTAAGAAGAGTTACTCCAGTCAAAGCCCATTGAAGTCAATGGGCTTAGACTGGAGTAACACTGCTTAGGATTTCACTGTTAGATTTGAAATATTATGCTCAGTACCATATTTCAATAAGTATATTGATAAAATTGAGATTTTGGAGGGGGAAGAGAGAGACAGTGAGAGAGAATGAGCAGGCTCATTGGTTTAAAGAATAAGCACATTAAAGAAAATATGAAAGAACTGGTAATTTTTAGACTGGAGAAAAAATATCATGAATTTTAACCCGTTACGTCCTACAAGGAAGTCTGAGAAAAGTTTTAGTCTTGGAAATTTTGTGAAATAGGCTACAACACTGTTTCAAAACTCCAACTCTGGATGATGCTCAACTTAAAATAACCTGGAAAACAGTTTGACCAGAGATAACAGTAGAACAAAAGAAAGAAGTGAACACAGCCTACGAAATATAATGTCTCTATCAAATGACATTCAGCTCATTTTCAAAATGATAATCTGTATGCAGACAAGGGAATCAATTGCCACTGCAGGATCTGTAAAGCACTGATAGAAAGTTTTCATTTTATGCACATTCCATTATAAAAGATGTTTGTGATAATTATTGTAATTAAAAGGCAGGAGACTTATAATCTGTTCTTTGCATATATTAGTATGTCATCAGTGTGGCACCTTCTCTCATTGCTCCTGCTGAGTAGTCTCCACATTTTAAAACCACACATTGTAATTTTTGATTATTCGTACACAGCCCTGCACTTATTTTTTTTCCTTGTGAGATTGATCTGAGCATATCACACAGGCTACGCTACTTTACTTTTTGAACACATGAAAGTATCTAAAAAATATTAGGTGACTCATAACTTTCTAGAACGATCTGGGTCTTGAGATCTTCCATCCATAAAAATGAAGCTGTTCTAGAAATAGTCAGCCAAATCCAATACCTTAACATCCAATAAGGATTTCCCCAGATGATTCACAATATGTCTATGTCTAACCAGAATCATCTATTGAGAGGAACTATTTTAATACCACCCTAGATAAACCACACAAAAAAAGAGGATTTACTGAAAGGACTAAACTTTTAGGTGCCACCTTTGTGGCACAATGTTCTTCTTCAGAACTAAGAGATTAATACAACCTTTTTGCTTGTGTTGGCAGGATGAATCCAGTGACTGCATGTTCTTGGGAGCCATGAAGAATGTCCTGCCACAGTTTTGGAGAGATTAAATAAAGACAAGGGCATCTTTCACGGGCAGGAGCGGCAGCTTGTAGGGTCTTATAGATGGATGGCATCTGGATTTTATTGAGAAGGAGCCACTTGAAAAGACTAGAGCCACAGAAATATTTTGGCAAACACTTTTGTAAATGACTTTTGCCAAAATAAATGGACTGTATTATTTTTAGTGGGCCTTGGGGGCTCTGTTTAATTACTTACTAGAAGAAGATGCTGGTTTTTGAGAGAGAGAGAGAGAGAGAGAGAGAGGACATTTTAGATGTACATACCAAATTCTGAGTCTTCCTTATTCTGCTCTCCACAATTTTAATCTCAGTTTCCCAGTCCTAATACTCATTTAGCTAATCTTATAGCCAATCTGAACTCAAGAGTAAAAGCTGGTGCCTGAACAGAAGAGCTGGGGCAGTGACGATTGCTGCTTGAATAATATGCACTGTATCTTTACAATGTTGAGTTTATAAAGAGCACCACTATCAGTATTTTACAAAAATGCTGCCAGTTCTGAGAATATGCAGGCAATTCAAGAGAAGAGAGCTTTCAGCAGCCTGATCACTTGAGCCACAGCATAATCTAATCTACTTTCTCTTCTCTAACTGGTTTGCTGACCTACATACGACATTTCTTTCATTAAGAGTTCTACAGATCTGGCTCCAAAACTTCAAACATGCTCATTAAGTTTTGGATGTCGCATGGGAGGAAACTGCTGTCTCTTTGTGAGAACCGCTAAAACTTTCCAAGTCTTTCATTGCAATCAGCTTTGCATGTTACAAGGAAGAGGCAATACAAGATGTGTGAGTGACTTGCATGCTATCTTGCTATCATTTTCCTGCCTGATGAAGAGTTCTGGAGAGCTCAAAAGCTTTCACACTTGTGTTGTTTCAGTTGGTCTTAATAAAAGGTATCGCCTGGCTTCTAATTTTGGAATTTCTTAGGGACCAATGCAGCTACCAACATTGTTTTCTCTCTATACTTATACACCTCTTGGCAAGGGGGAATGTATACATCTCTATGGAACTATGCATGTGCTTCTCATATGGTCACATGGGGCCAATGAGCATGCATAGCCCTTGGACCCCAATGGGGCAGATGGAAGTCTATTCTATTCTTGATATTTTTCTGCAACACTAGGACACCTCTACATTTGGTGGGCACCTTCTCACATCTTGTACTCCCTAACCCTGAGGTTCTTTGCTAATAAAGGGAATGATCATTTTATGGAATGGTCTATCTGAAAATATCAGGAGAGCTCCCACTCTCTTGGCTTTTCATAAACTATACAAAACTGAGGGCTTTTATACTCAGGTAACAGGACTGTTCAATAAGAAATGACTCCGAGAAATCCTTTGGTAAAATGACAGGAACCGTAAACTATACTACTGGGTACTCTCTGTTCATATAGATATGTTCCTACACTTAAATATGCCATGTTTAATTACTTATGCTTTGTTTCAGCAAATTCAAATTTATGTTTTTCTTCAAATTTCTGCAACATGTACCCTTTTGTATTGATCACTGAATGTCCCAGCTGTGGATTGTATTGACTTGCACTGTGTAATCCACTTCAAGGCTCAGTGAGAAAGGCAGACTACCAACCAACCAACCAACCAACCAGCCAACCAACCAACCAACAGGGGTCATTTTGTAGAAAAAGAGCTGGAGGGACTCATTAGCATAATTCATTAGCATACGCACACCCCCTGACATCACCTATCCTGGCTGTTTTGGACCCAATCCTGGCCATTCAGGGCCGAAATTGGGCCCAAAATGGCAAAAGGGGGCTGAAAATGGTCGAAAGGGGGGCCAAAATGGTCAGGATCAGGACACTGCTAAACAGGAGAGTCAGAGGCCCAATCCAGGACAAAACAGGAGCAAAATAGCCGAGAGTCTCTTTGGGGAACTGCCGGAACTAAGGTTCCGGTGTGTTCCCCCTTGAAATGAGCCCTGCAAACAAACAAACAAACAATGGTATAATGAATTCCAAAACATCTTTGTATGTTTGTGGCACTCATTCTGCTTGGTTCTATAGATATTATGACTTTCCAATATTGTCTGCAGCATTAATTTGCTTCAGTAGGTATAATGTATCCCTTCTGATGCTGCCCGTTGGCTAGCTAATAAGCTTTAGTACTTTTGCATCAGATGCACTGTGTATTTTTTAGAATCCCTTATTACTGATCTATCTAATCAAATTCTACTCACCGGCATGCAGCCAGGTACTGTGTAGCAGAAGTATTCACCAGGATTAACACTAGGTGAAAAAGATAATTGTCCACATAGGAAATCCCTTGGAATGAGACTCTTTTACGATAATAAAAATAATTCTGGTCTTCCAATGATTTTTAACAATTGCTGGCAGGGTTTTTTTTCTGGGAAAAGAGGTGGCAGAACTCTCAAGAGGGAAATGAGGAAGAAACACACGGGTTTCTTTGAAATAATATTATTTTCAAGCACTATTGCTGAGTATTTTCAAGAGGTGCCGGAACTCCGTTCCCCCGCGTTCCCCCTGAAAAAAAGCCCTGATTGCTGGTATTATTTTCCTCATTTTCAACTATAATCCCACCCCCATGTCAATTCAGACCAAAACATATTGTAATTGTTTTTTAGAAAAAAAAATATTTTTTAAAATATATTATTTAGAAAAAATATTAGCCTGTATCTAGCAAGAGTATATCCAAGATGTGTGTAAGCAAAATAAAGGAACTCCTAGTTTGAACAGAAGGGTTGTTGTCAGTCTCTTGGAGGAGGAATTGGACTCTGAGGGTTTCTGTTCCTTGTGGCCAATTCCCTTCTCTTTTAAACTGCCAGGAGATGCTCACATGTGGAGACTCGCTCTTGCTTTCTCTCCCTCCCTCCATCAATGCTGGCACCCAACAGGATGCCTGTGTGTGGCATACCCACTTTACTAACATAAAGGGTGACATAGATGGCAGTTTTCCTTGGCCATGAAACAATCTTTCCACTAGGGTGGGATGGGGAGAAAAATGACCACTGTAGACATTGCTTCACACTGTGTGATAGTTTCTAACACAACCTCCTTCATTTGCCTCCAACATTCTCTTTCTCCCCCTTACTATGGTGTATTTTTAAATGTGCTATTGTGCTTTGAATTATATAGGCTTGATGAGCCAACAGAGAAGAAAAAGCAGCAACAGGCAAGCTTGTAAGAAGCACAGATACAATTTCCATGCAGATACCCTGGGGTGCAATGAACAAAGAGTGGAATATTACAAAATAAGGGGTTTTGTGGCAGAGCCCTCAATTGGAGCCCTCATACACGGATACAATCTTCGGCTTTCTTACCATTGACATGACCATGGCCCCCAAAAGGTCCAAGGGCCAATAAGTATCTACTACAGAAAGAATGGGAAGAAAGCCAAAGCCAAAACTCTAGGGAAAAAATATTTCTATTAAAAAAATAAAAGCTTGATGGAAATGCCTCATCATATTGAGTGACTTAAATACAGAGCTCCCTATACAAGCTTCCAAGTCCCAGAGGCTGGGAAGTCTTATCTCAGAAATAAAACATGGTCCATATGTAAAATACTGTCTCCATTCAGAAAGTCATTTCTACAGTCTTTTTGACTAAGGGAGGTGATGTGTATGGATGGACCTTCGGCTGACAGTCAGCCCCAAAGGCACTGGGGCATCAGAAGGAGCTTCACAATGAAAGACAAATATTCAACTAAGGAATTGTTTCATTTCTGAGAGTTTAAGGGAAATAATTCCCTTAATTGCAATCATGATGTGGGTATTATTTTGGGGACAGAGTCTACAGTGGCTCATAAACTTCCACGGAAAACAGGGCAGCTCTCCTGTTTCCTGCAATCCTTCTCTGGGGAAAGGGGGTGATTGTTTCTGCAGCTTAGTTTGTGATGTTAATTGTTTCAACTTAACTGGAGAGTGCCTGGAGCCTCGTTTGACCTAACAAGTCTTACCATTACTTGATTCCAGTGTTTCTAGTTTAGACAACTCTGAAAATATTTTTGGCAAATTTGTGAGATTGGATAATTGCGTTACTACGATCCCTGTCACATCCCATGCTCAGGGTTGGCTTAGCTTTCTCACCAAGCCATTTCCACAATGCAAATACCTCTCTAACTGAAACCACGTAGGTTCCCATATGTCTAAAAGTTAATTTTTTAAAAAAAAACTGGAAGATTTGACCATGGATCTCACTACATGTCAGAGTCACGGCTTGCACTGCACTTGTGAAAAAAGTCGGCCTTTTTTGTTCCACTGTCTGCACTCTTGGCTTGGGAAATGCACAACTGAAATGGCCCATCTCAAGAATACATCTCTAGAGGGTGAGATGAGGCCATCTGATGATTTGATCAGATGCTGTTTCTCAGGAGATGCTTTGCTGTTTGGATGGCAGTACGGTTAAAAATGAAAGCTGCTTGTTAATGCAGAGTTATCAGGCTTTTGCATATGTGGGCAGAAGGAGATAAAACAAAACACCTTCCCACAGGCACTGTGAGTCAACAACATACAAAGCTTTGAAAGGAAAGGGGGAAAAGAGGAGAAAGAAGAAGGAAATTCTGATGAAAGCATTAAACCACTGTGGGATCATGGCATTCTGACACCCTTTGCTGTTACTTCACAGCAGTTGCTGCCGCCAGCACTTGTTCACTTGGTGTTTTATTTACATTTCAAACGTTACACAAAGCAGTCAAGATGGTATTGGTCTAGTTGGATGAATGAAGGAACAGTTTTTCAATTGCTAGATAGGCAGCAGTGGACAGCAGAAGGCCCCAAACTCCCCACAGTATGCTAGAACATTTATTCACATTCCTCCATTTCAATCCCATCCTTTATACGTGTCCATAAATGGTAGGGGATGGCACTGCAGCCACCTTGCGCAATACAGCCAGTCACTCCATTGCATTCACCTTTGGAAGCTGTAATGCTAGCCCAGCATGGCTAGACTTTGGGTAGTCCCAGTGTCAGGGCTTGCCGCCGCTGCCGCTGGGCGTGGCATTGGGCGGTCTACTCCTGACGTCATAGGGGGGCCAGGGATGCTGCAGGACCCTGCTCTGTGAAAGGAGGGGCGGTATACCTCACCCAGACTCCCTCTCAGTCCACTCGCTGGCCTGCTCAACCTGGCCTGCTTGCCCCCTGTGTCCTTCTTCATCCCCTCCTTCCAGAACTCTCCTCCAAACCTCCACTCTTGCATTGCACCGCTCTCGCTCCACATTATCACTCCTTACTCACATCCACCACCACAGGGCTCTTCCCAGCCAGCTTTTATAGGGCTTCCTTCTACTGCCCCACCCCTCTTCCAGCCCAGTCTTGGGCTGCACCAAGCAGTTGCAGCTGGGGTAGCTGATCTGGCCCCACTGACCAGCACCAGCTGTGCCTCGTTCCCTGGCTGCCCAGCCTCCCTGCCTTGGCTGATTGCTGAAGGCCTGTCCAGCTGCAGTCCCCTGGCTAGCAGCTCGGCCTCCCTGGCTGAGCTGATGGCTGAAGGTGGGTCCAGCTGCAGCTCCTTGGCTGGTTGCCCAGGGCTTCCTGCAGAGTGCCTCCAATAGCCCCACCTGGAGTGGCTTGGCTTTTGGCAACTCCTGGGCCAGGCTACTATTTTCTAGCTGGGGCGTGGCTTTGGGCTGTTGGGGCTGCTGCTGCTTCTCCTCCTTAGGTAAGGTCTTTGGGTGGGTGACTGCTGGGCCCCCAATCCCTCTGCCCTTGCCCCCTTCTGCCTTGCTTAGTCCCCTTTCCTTCCCCAGGGGAGTGGGACTCGCTGGCTTCTCTCTGTCTCCCCCTGACTCCTGAGGCCCTGGGCCTTTGCCTCTTGCCCCTGGCGCCGGCAGGTTCTGGCTCCATTTGCCTGTGGGAGGGGATGACCTGCTGTCCCCAGGCTGCCCCCTCTGCTTGCCAGTCAGACCGGTTGACCTGCTGCCTGCTGGCTGACCGGTTGACCTGCTGGCTGCTGGCTGCCCCCTCTGTTTGCCCGTCAGCCCGGTTGACCTGCTGTTCCCTCTTGTCAAGTCTGGGGGCTGGGGCTCAGACCCCGGACACACCTCCCCGCTTGGCTTTGAGTTGTGGGGGTCCAGTTCAGCCTCGAACATGCGGGACATGAAGTCCGCGTCCACATGCCGCGCCCCCTGGCGGTATTTGACGGTGAATTGGAAGGGTAGGAGGGAGAGGTACCACCGCAGCACCCTGGGGTTGTGCGCCTTCATGCGATGAAGCCACTGCAGGGGTGCATGGTCTGTCAGCAGTACAAAGGGGTTGTTGGCCAGGTAGTACTGCAGGGCCCCAACCGCCCACTTGACCGCTAGGGCCTCCCGCTCCACCGTGGCGTAGCGCTTCTCGGCGGGCTGGAGCTTCCGGCTTAGGAATAGAATTGGGACATCCACGCCATCCCGCTCCTGGGTCAGCACGGCCCCGAGGCCGGTGTCCGAGGCGTCCGTGGCCAGTGTGAAGGGCCGGTCAAAGTCTGGGTTCCATAGGGCAGTGGCATTGGAGAGGGCTGACCGCAGGTCCTTAAAAGCTGCCTCTAGTTCTGGGGTCCACCGGACTTGGTTGGGCAGCCCCTTCCTCAAGCTGTCTGTCAGGGGCGCCGCTCGGGAGGCAAAGTGGGGGATGAACCGCCCGTAATACCCCAGCAGTCCTAGGAATCGCCGAACCTGCTTCTTGGTCTTGGGCTGTGGGGCGTCGGCTATTGAGGCCACCTTGTCCGGTGGTGGCCTGACTCGTCCTCCCCCGACCACAAAGCCCAGGTATTGGAGTTCCCGGAACCCCAGGTGGCTTTTCTTTGGGTTGGCCCGCAGTCCGGCCTGTTGAAGGGCTCTCAAGACTGACTCCAGGTGCTGGAGATGGGTGGGCCAGTCCGGGCTAAAGACAATGATGTCGTCAATGTAGGCCATAGCGTATGCCCGGCACTTGCCCAGCACCTGGTCCACTAGTCGCTGGAACGTGGCTGCTGCACCATGGAGCCCGAAAGGCATTTTCTTAAATTGAAAAAGACCTTGGGGAGTGGCGAAGGCTGTTTTCTCCCGATCTTCAGGTCGCACGGGCACCTGCCAGTACCCCTTGGTTAAATCGAGAGCTGACAGGTAGCGAGCGGACCCCAGGTGATCCACCAGCACATCTGCTCGGGGCATGGGATAGGCGTCGAACTTGGCCACCTTATTCAGCTCTCGGTAATCGACGCAGAAGCGGGTGGTCCCGTCCGGCTTGGGCACCAAGACTATTGGACTCCTCCAGGCACTCTGTGAGGGCTCAATCACCCCCAGCTGGAGCATCTCGTCCGTCTCCTTTTCCACCGCCTCCCACCGCTTTCTAGGGATGGGTCGCCACGTAGCCCGAGCCGCCTGCCCTGGCTCGGTTGGGATGGCATGCTGTATCAGGCTGGTGCTACCTGGTCTGCGGGAGAAGACGCCTGGTACCCGGGCCCATAGAGCCTGTAGCTGGGCCCGCTGAGTTGGGTCGAGCTGGGGGTCCACCTTGGGCTCCTCGAATTCTGGGCCTTCTGTGGTCCACGGCAGCTCACTGGACGGGAGTTCCAGGGGGTCCTCCGCCAGCTGGCACTCCTCGCTGTCCCGCTCGTACCACCTCTTCAGCAGGTTCACGTGGAGCGTCTTCCTCTGGCGTCGACGAGGCCCACACTGGACCTCATAGGTGGTAGGTCCTAGTACCTTTGTCACCACATAGGGGCCTCGCCAGGGGTCCCCCTCCTCCCTGGGAAAAACTGTGCGGTGGACGAGGACCTTCTCCCCCAGCTGGAAGGTTCTCTGTCGCGTACCCCGGTCGTACGTGGCCTTCTGGTGTGTCTGGGCGTGGGCCAGCCGTCGGCCTGCTTCTGCTTGGAACTGCTGCACCCGCTCGCGGAGTTGGCTCACGTACTCCTGGACTGGGGGGGCTGGGGGGCTGGCTTGGGGGCCCCATTGCTCCACCAGGCGGGAGAGCATTCCTCGTGGCTTTCGCCCATACAGCAGTTCAAATGGGCTAAAGCCAGTGGAGGCCTGGGGGGTCTCTCGGAGGGCAAACATCAGGGGGTCGATATACAGGTCCCACTGGTGAGGTTTGTCATGCGTCATCTTTTTCAGGGCCTCCTTAACAGTCTGATTCAGGCGCTCTGCCAATCCATCTGTTTGGGGGTGGTAGGCAGAGGTGAACACCTGCCGGATCCCCAAGTTCTGACAGAGCTGACGCATGGCCTTTGCTCGGAAGGGCCCTCCCCGGTCTGTCAAGATTTCGCTGGGCAGCCCCACCATTGCGAACAGCTTGGACAACGCCCGGACCACCCCCGGGGTCTGCATAGTTTTCAAAGGAATGACCTCCGGGAAACGTGTGGCGTAGTCCACGATCACCAGGGCAAAACGGTAGCCTCGGGGTGTGCGTGGCAGTGGGCCGATAAAGTCCATCGCTATCCGCTGGAAGGGCACCCCCATCACTGGCAGCGGGGAAAGAGGGGCCTTTGGCGGGCGTCTCGCTGCCACCCTCTGGCAGGTGGGGCATGAGCGGCAGTATGCCTTCACGTCCGCATTCACCGAGGGCCAGAAGAAACGCTCGAGGATCTTCCTCAGGGTCTTGTGGTGCCCCAGGTGCCCGGCCCAAGCGTGCTCATGGGCGGTGCGGAGGACCTCCGGCCGATAGCCTGCTGGCACAAGTAGTTGGCGGACCTCTCCCTGGCCATTCGGGGCACGAGCTATGCGAACCCAAACCCCTCCTTGCTTCTCAATGCGAGGGAGCCGTTGGGACCTCCGTTCATCCCGCACCTGCTCCTCCTCACGAGCGGCTGTCTCTCGCAAGCGCTGCAAGGACTCATCTGCCCCTTGGGCATCACAGAATGGGCGATCTGCTGGGGGTCCAGCTGGGTCTTCAGTCCGTGGTTCTGCCCCTGGTCTGGTGGAGGGACCCTCTCCCGGGTCGTCGGCCTCCTCCACTTGCAGAGTGGTGGCAACTTGTGGGTCTGTCAATTCCCGTGCCGCCTCCCGACGAGGCCTGGCGATCCCTGGGGCGTCTCTTCCCGATTTCTTCGCTGCCTGCTGGAGGAGCCTGAAGAACCCCGGGGCATCTCTTCCCAGCAGCATTGGCACGGGTAGGTGAGCTACCTGGGCAACTTCCATTTGGTGGCAGACCCCTAGGTACTCTACCGTGATTAGGGCCGTAGGGTACGGCTGGGTGCGGCCCATCACATCCGTCACCGGGATCCAGCGGTGCACTGGGGTGGCAGCTGGGAGGAGTTGGGGCCGAATTGCTGAGACTGCACTCCCGGAGTCCAACAGGGCTTGTAGGATCAGCTGGCCTATCCTCACGGTGGCGCATAGACTCAGCACCTGCTTGCCAGGTGGTGGGTTACTTTCCCAAGCCAATGCACATACCACTGGCGAGGAGGCTGTGGGTGTGCAGGCTTGCATCCGCTGCTCCACGGCCTGCATTAGCTCTGCCTGAGCTGTTTGGAAGGCCGCCTCCAACTTCCTCCACATCCTGTCCAAGCATTCCTCCAGCCACAGTCTGAGGTCTGCTGGGGCTACGGCATTGGGATACATCCCTTCGACTGGCGCCTGCGTCGGAACGGCTTTCCCCGTACGGGCCACCAACTTGTCAGGGCTTGCCGCCGCTGCCGCTGGGCGTGGCATTGGGCGGTCTACTCCTGACGTCATAGGGGGGCCAGGGATGCTGCAGGACCCTGCTCTGTGAAAGGAGGGGCGGTATACCTCACCCAGACTCCCTCTCAGTCCACTCGCTGGCCTGCTCAACCTGGCCTGCTTGCCCCCTGTGTCCTTCTTCATCCCCTCCTTCCAGAACTCTCCTCCAAACCTCCACTCTTGCATTGCACCGCTCTCGCTCCACATTATCACTCCTTACTCACATCCACCACCACAGGGCTCTTCCCAGCCAGCTTTTATAGGGCTTCCTTCTACTGCCCCACCCCTCTTCCAGCCCAGTCTTGGGCTGCACCAAGCAGTTGCAGCTGGGGTAGCTGATCTGGCCCCACTGACCAGCACCAGCTGTGCCTCGTTCCCTGGCTGCCCAGCCTCCCTGCCTTGGCTGATTGCTGAAGGCCTGTCCAGCTGCAGTCCCCTGGCTAGCAGCTCGGCCTCCCTGGCTGAGCTGATGGCTGAAGGTGGGTCCAGCTGCAGCTCCTTGGCTGGTTGCCCAGGGCTTCCTGCAGAGTGCCTCCAATAGCCCCACCTGGAGTGGCTTGGCTTTTGGCAACTCCTGGGCCAGGCTACTATTTTCTAGCTGGGGCGTGGCTTTGGGCTGTTGGGGCTGCTGCTGCTTCTCCTCCTTAGGTAAGGTCTTTGGGGGGGTGACTGCTGGGCCCCCAATCCCTCTGCCCTTGCCCCCTTCTGCCTTGCTTAGTCCCCTTTCCTTCCCCAGGGGAGTGGGACTCGCTGGCTTCTCTCTGTCTCCCCCTGACTCCTGAGGCCCTGGGCCTTTGCCTCTTGCCCCTGGCGCCGGCAGGTTCTGGCTCCATTTGCCTGTGGGAGGGGATGACCTGCTGTCCCCAGGCTGCCCCCTCTGCTTGCCAGTCAGACCGGTTGACCTGCTGCCTGCTGGCTGACCGGTTGACCTGCTGGCTGCTGGCTGCCCCCTCTGTTTGCCCGTCAGCCCGGTTGACCTGCTGTTCCCTCTTGTCAAGTCTGGGGGCTGGGGCTCAGACCCCGGACACCCAGAAACAGAAAGTTAAGTTTAAAAAACACACTACTGTAGCCCTTCAATAAGCCCTGTGTACAGGCTTGCCATACTGCCTACTGTGGTTACCCACTATGGTGAAAAATCCTCCTGCCCTCAGCTTTGGATTCCTACTGCTGCTTGAGCAAAATGGGGAGGAAACTGGCATCATGTGACGCTCAAGGAATTTCTCAAATTCTCAGATTTGGAGAATTCCTGAAGTTTCACCTGGCACCATGATTAGACATGGCACGAACAGCATTACAAACAGAAAAAACCAACGAACAGCCTAATCTGCTGTTCTCGAACAAACTGTTCGTGGGGCCTCATCCTAAATGAACAGGTGGTCATTAAAAGCCTCATTTGTTGACTTCGGCAGCCATTCGCCAAGCCAGACAGTGTGGCACCTGCTGCAATCAATCCTCTTGGCAGCCAGAGGCAAGGAGGGACTGAACTCTGTCTGAACACCTTCTGGCTTTAACCCTTCAAAGTACTTCCAGCAGAGAGTCTCATTTTTGCCACTGTGAAGAGAAAATGACAGCCAATGGGGAGACCCATGGATCATGCCTTTCCTGGGGTGCAATCTCTCTGAAACTTGTGTGGGGGGGGGGGACTTCAGAGGACAGTGAGGACTATGTCCCCTGCAAATTTGATGGGTATTGGACATTGGGAAGGTCAGTTTGTGGGGTGTTTAAAGGGCCCTGCTCCTTGCCCGTGGCAGGAAAGGGCCCTTTAAACTATCAGCTGGCAGGTGGCAGAGGGGAATCCCCCCCCTGCTGCCTGCCAGCAGATATTTTAAAGGGATCTTTAAAGGGCCAGGTTAAGTGGGTTTGAGGGGAGGGGGATAAGTGGGGTTGGGGATTGGGGGGGGGGTCTGGATCCCACGAACAACCAACAACGAACATGTCCGGGAACAGTTCATATTCATCCATGTTTGTTGATCGTGGATGGCACCGGATGACAAACAGAGCGTTCGGGGGGCTTTTTCTGTTCGTGCCCATGTCTAACCATGGTATCATGGCAACACCAACACCAATTTCTATAACCCCACTTACCAATCTGCTTGGGGCAGCCAGCCAAGGGCTGGCAACCCTACTTGTGCAACAGATAATTATTAATTAATCTCAAGTCCAGTAGCCAATCATGACATTCCACCAGGCACACACAAGCCACAGCAGAGAAATACAGCAGACACATCAAGGCTGCTAGCTAATTCATCAAGCTTACACATGGATAGATTTCACTGATAAAGCACATGATAGGCATACGTAGTTAATCATTGATTCCATCATAGATTAAAAGCTCTCATGTAGCAGAGCTGGGAAAGACATCTCCATAGCCAGTCAGAGTGGATGCTACAAGGATCTAGAGCAACTATCTGACTTAGTAGAAAGCTTCAAGAACCAAAAGCCACCCTAGGTTATCGACTTAGCACATCAGCTCCTTAAAGGCACTATGAAGGAAATTCTATGCAACAGGGATTATTCAAAGTCTAGGAAAATAAGCTAATATTCTCTTTTGAAGGACATAGTTTGGTTTTCAGAATAAACTTAAATCTAATCCACCTCTGCACTCAAAATGACTACAGACAGAAAAAAAAATGTTTCAGATCCACAAGGCTCGGGATTAATCAGTAGAGATGTGAAAATCTTCTTTTGTAGAATAAGTTACGCCACGTTTTCACCTTCAATATTTAATTGTATACTGGCTCACTGTTTGAAAACTACCCCCAAACAGTAGACGGTGCATAGCTATGCTTGCTGAAAGAAATAACTGTAGACGGGATTATGGTTGTTGTGGATCCACAACAACCATCGTTCTCCGGCCATGAAAGCCTTTGACAATATATGTAGACGGGATTGTTGCGGGCTGGAACAAAGCAAATGAAGCATTTGTACTGGTGAATTCCAGAATGGAGTGTTCAGCTTGTACCCATCCTAAACATCAGAGAACTTTATACTTACTGGGACCAGGAATTCTTCACCATTTAGAAGGCTTCTTGGTATTTAGATATTCTTGCATTTAAGTAGGCTTGTCCTACTAAAATCAATCATTATGGGCACAATCCATTGGGAAGTTCTCCAGCGCAAGCTCTATTGAAATGAATGGGAGTTGCAGATGAGCACTCTTTTACTCTTACATTTTACTCTCGTTCATTTCAATCCTCTTTGTGCATAAAGGCCTCCCAGTAAATTGGGCCCTGTTGCTAATCTAAAAGTACTACCCAATCTTTTTTCTAAAATAGATTTTATTGGTTGAGGTGATATAAAATAGTTGGTTAATACATACAACTTATCCAAATTAAACCTTTCTAAATATATAACCCCACCCCTCCCCTCCCCCTTTTCTCTATTGACTTCCAACAACACTGGAACCCCCCGTTTATTCATAGAGATTATTATTTCACTATAATATAATTATATTATGTTACCCATGGTAGAGATCTTATATATATTCCCTTCGTTAAAATCTTACTTAATAAAATTTAAAATCCCTCCAAAGACCACAATTGTCCTTTAACATCGCATTTCTTTTCCAAATATTTCTTAAACTTCTTCCAGTCTTCCAAAAAAATTTCTGGATCTTGCTCTTTCAGATTTCTAGTTAATTTGTCCATTTCGGCCATGTACAACAGCTTCCTTGTCCATTCTTCAATATTTGGTACTTCTTTTTTCCAATATTGAGCATATAAAACTCTAGCTGCTACTATCATATAATACAACAATATCTTATCATTTCTATTAACATCTTCTAAATGTAAAGATAGTCATAACATTTCTGGATTTTTAGCAACATTATATTGTAATATCAAAGACATCTCAGCACATATTCTAGACCAGAATTCTCTAGCCTTTTGGCAAGTCCACCACATATGAAATAGAGAACCTTCATGCTCCTTACATTTCCAACATTTATTCGATAACTGTTTGTTAGCTATAGCTAATTTTTTCGGTGTTAAGTACCATCTATACAGCATTTTATAACCGTTCTCTTTAATACTGGTACAAGTTGATATTTTTAAGGTATTTTTCCATAGTTGTTCCCATGCTTCCATCGCTATTTCCTCATTACAATTTATGGCCCACTTTACCATTTGCACCTTGACTGTTTCCTCTTCTGTAAACCACTTCAATAACAACTTATACATTTTAGATATTGCTTTACTATTATCCCCCAATAATAGTTCCTCTAGTTCTGAATTTTTAATTCTAAAACCATTCTTCCTATGTTCTGAATCAAATAAATCTTTAGTTTGTCTATATTGTAACCAACCATATTTAAATGGCAACTCCTCATTTTGCTTAAGTCTCAACCCATCATTTTCTAATACTGTTAATTCTTTGAGGGTAAGCCATTCCTTTCCCTGATATTCCATATTTGGGTTGATTACTTCAGCTGGAACAATCCAAAGTGGTTTCTTTAGCTCTATAAATTTCTTGTACTTGAGCCAGGTTGACAGTAGAATTCTTCTCAGGTAGTGGTTTATTATGTCCTTCCAATGTTAATAACTTATGATTGGTCAAATACACCCATTCTTTTAGCCACACCAAACATATCGCTTCATGATAAAGTCTTAGATCAGGTAACTGCATTCCTCCTCTTTCCTTAGCGTCACAAAGAACTTTCATCTTGACTCTTGGTTTCTTTCCTGCCCAGACAAATTCTGATATCTTCCTCTGCCATTTTTCAAATTGTTTCTTATCTTTCACAATTGGAATTGTTTGCATTAAAAACATCACTCTGGGCAGTACATTCATTTTAATTGTGGCAATTCGACCTAACCACGACAAATTTAATTTATTCCATTTTATCATGTCTCTTTCAATTTGAGTCCAGAGCTTTTCATAGTTATTCTTAAACAAGTCTATATTCTTAGCTGTCAGCTCTATCCCCAAATATTTAGTTCTGTGTACCACTTCGCAGTTTGTTAATTCACTCAGTTCCTGTTGCTTCTTCTTAGTCACATTTTTAGTTATTATTTTTGACTTCTTTTTGTTTATGCAGAAACCCGCCAAATCTCCAAACTCCTTTATTTTGTAAAGTACTACCCAATCTTAAGCATGACAATGATTACAACACCCACTGTGCAAGAACGATGAGTGTGCTGACTGGCCATTTGGAAACATTTACACACATACAGTCAGATTGCATCTCACAGCCTGGTAGAAAAAACTATAGTAGTTGAGCTGAAAGATGGCAAGGTAATCTTGCCATTTGGCTTTGGCATGCCCCAATCTACTAGATGTGTAAAAAAAAGTTTTATGTTGGTTTATATTGAAAGTAAAGCTAGTTGTACAAGAAAATCAATCTAACAGTTGTTTCATTGGTTATGATGAAAAACATATCATGGATATAAATTTTCTCCTTGCAATCCAACTGAGATGACAGTCTCAAGGCTTCTACCCTTTTCCAAGGCATTTTCCCTCCCAAACTGCATGCTGATAAATGAAAGTTTCCTTGTTCTAGAGGAAATTAAAATTTTCACTTGCACAGCAGATATAGGCAGGCATGAAGCAGTGTCTGAGTGAGCTTTCTTTTTTTTTCCCCCCAGGATCCTCAATTGGTGGGTAGTGCTCTTTTAAATCGGAGCTTGTGCCCCCCACTTTAATTCACTCCACAGGTTTTCCCCACCATTTTTTCTCTAAACCCCACGGACTTCCTGTATTGGAACCTGGCCAGGAGAAAAATGCCCCAAGCACTGGGGCAAGGCTTTGTCTACTCACACCGGAGAATGATGTGGCAGAGTTTGGAGGTGGTAGAATAGCTCGTACCACTTCAGATTGCAGGTGATGGATTCCACCCTTTGCATCAAAATCTCCAAGCAATCAGAAAACTACCACAGCAGCAGGGAAAGGTTCTACCCCCTCTTTATGCTTGCTGTGCTGACATTCTCCTTGTAGGATGTTTTTAACATAAGGAGTATTTGGGGTACTTCGCCTGCAGTCTGAAGTGGTATAATCGGTTCTATTATCTCAGGACTCAGATATCTTATTCTCCAGCATGTGCAAGCCAAGCCTAAGGCCCAGGATGGGGTGTGCCTTCCATACCCAGCCAGCCAGTGGTGAAGGCACTGGGTCTCAGGCATGCAGCTAATATCAAGCTGAGCAAGTCCTGTCCTTTAGGCCAGGTGTAGCAGCTGAATCTTGCAATATCCACCAGAGGCAACAGTGGCCTGTAGCCTTGGAGTCCTTGCAACAGGGAGCAGTCCAGGGCAAGCACAAAGTGGTTTGTTGGAGATGCTGAACCTGCAAACCCTGAAACTCAACTGAGGTGTTACAAACAAATAGCCCATCCCTCTTCTGTAGCCAGACTTCAGTCCCTTATCCTGCGAAGACTTAGAAAGTCATGTCTTTCTCCTGAGTTCCACAGGTTCTAGCTGCCAGGCACATGCTTCTTTGCCTGGTCCAGGCTTTCGCTATTGCTCTCTTCCTCCTTTTGCTCTTGGGGGAAACTGCGGGGGAACTGAAGGCAGAAGGGACTACTCAGTGGGCTACTGATCTGCCTGTACCTCTGGCTCATGAATGGAGAGGGCAGATGGCTTTCTGATGGAGATCTTGAATTGCCAGAAGCCTTGGGTTCAACTGGGCCCATAGTTCTCCCCTCAAGGAGCCATCCTCTGATAACAACAACAACATTCGATTTATATACCGCCCTTTGGGACAACTTAACACCCACTCAGAGCGATTTACAAAGTATGTTATTGTTATCTCCACAACAATCATCCTGTGAGGTGGGTGGGGCTGAGAGAGTTCTGGAAGAGCTGTGACTGAGCCAAGGTCACCCAGCTGGCTTCAAGTGGAGGAGTGGGGAATCAAACCTGGTTCTCCAGATTAGAGTCCCATTGCTCTTAACCACTACACCAAACTGGGTCTCCCTGTTGAGGACAGGCCAGGGCAAGCCTTAAACTTGGGCAAGGTTTAGTTTCCCTGATCCATATACAATGGTTTTGCTTAAAAATATGCCTTCCCACCCCAAAAACACATGTACTTTCTTAAGATGAGAAAGGAAGGATAGCTTGTCTTTTCCCCCTATGGTGTAGGTATGGCTGGTTAAAGGTATGGCTGTTTAAAGCTTTCATGTGAAATTAGAAACAATGAGAGATCTGGGAGCCTTGCTACAAGTGACATTTTACACATGAAGGATAAAGGATCATTTTCGCAAGTCTTTCTGGGAACTGAAGTTCCTCTCCCCCACCCCTTTGTCAGAACTGTGGCTAGATAACGTCCTTACTCTAGACTACTTTCTGCAATCAGACAACTGTCCGTTGTTTTAAAAAGTTTACTGAAGAAAGAATTCATTATAGTCCACTGGCCCAGATACAATATCCAGGATGGTACACGTGTATTGTTACGAATGACAGGCAAAGCATGAGTTACAAAGTATCAGAACCCAGCAGGCCCAACCTCCCTCCACAGTTCTCAAAACAATCCCTTTGAAGCTGAGAAAGCAAAAGTTTCCCAAGGCTGGAGAAGTGATAGCCAAAACAATCCTCTTCCGTGAGATAGCTGCTGGGAACATCTTGGCACCTGTGAACAAAGCACTTAGAATACTGAAAGAATTAATATGGAGTCTCTTTGGTTACAAACATACACTTCAACCCTGACACCCTTTTCCTTCTGTTCCTTCCCCTCGCTGCCTGAAGAGACAGAGAGAGCCTATGGCAACATCAGCTTTTGCAAATCGTCTTGCTGGGGGTGGGGGGAATGCTCTGGAGAAAGCTGAGAACGTTGCAGCGGCCTGCCCCAAAGATCATTGAGAGCAGGCTTGTGACTGGAGGAACGATTTGCAAAAGTTGCTGTTGTCGCAGGCTTTCTCTGACTCTTCAGGCAGCGAGGAGAAGGAACAAAAGGAAAAGGGGTGGGGGAGAGGAACTTTAGTTCCCAGAAAGACTTGCGAAAATGATCCTTTATCCTTCACGTGTAAAATGTCACTTGTAGCAAGGCTCTCAGACACCAGCGCTTTCTTACACAGAGAGATTTCTAGAATTTCCTCAACACTGATCTTTAGCATCATGTCTCGTTTGGAGTGTGCATGCGCTGGGGACACAAGCCTCAGCCGCTGCCTATACCAGCCTCAAGAAAATCACTCAGAGTGCAGTGTATAAGCACATTAAATAAATAAATAAAAAATATTCCTCCTTTTGTCTGAAGGATAGGCAAGCTGCCCGTGGCTAGATCTGGGAGAGAAAAGGGTATCTTCCCCTATTTCCTCCATCTTTGTAGCACTGTCTGTACCCCCAGCTGCAGCTGCCCCTCTGTTCATTACAGGATATGCAGTTTCACTGGCACATCCTCTCTATCATTGGGAGGGAAGCTGTAGACTCTATGCCTCTTTCTCGGCTATCTGCCCTACCTGCTTGCCAGTAAGTAGAAACAAAGCCTTCCCCCTGCCTGCCTTGAACAGGAGCAGCAATAAATAATGGAATGGCTCTTTCAAATCCAGTGAGATGATGCAATGGTTGGCAGAACATGGAAATACTGAGCACAAAAATAGCAATCCAGATTTGGGAGTGAACTGTTCCTGCTCCTGACATATACTGCCGATGCTATCCCCTCCCTCCCTCAACCCCCTTCAACAGCAAATTGTAGCTGCAGAGAATATACTGGAAGGCTTCTGCCCGTCCCTGCATGGTTGAAAAAATGTTGCTCAGACTGAAAATGTTTCTAAGATTTACAAATGGGTCTGTTCATGAACTTGGTGTTGGGATCTTGATCACTAAATTCCCAACCAAACATTCCTCCAATATGCACAGGAAGAGGTAACACAAATTCTCCATGCTGAAGTTTTCCCCTGATGCGTTGGAATTCCAGTTTAAAGCTTTGTGGAGACTTCTCCACTGACACAGACATGACCAAGTAGACATGACAATGTTTTTCCATCTCATGAAAGAAGCGCTGGTGACAGATTCTGCTGTTTCTTTAGGCTTGTTCACAACTGTGTAGGGAGCCTGCGGTTTTTAGTAGGGGGGGCGGTTCATATGTTGTGCAACTTTGTAATGTATCCAGATCTCTCACTTGCTGCTAGCTCTTCAATAGTTCTTTAGCAACATTATTCTCAGCTCTGAGTGAAGTGCAAAACAGGAATTGATTTTACATTTTAACTTGCAAATAAGTCTTTCTGTTTGCAGACGGAACTTGGTTCCAGAAAATGGTACACACATGTATTATATTCAACCATACTTCTCCAGGGGACTGAATGAAGGCAGGCACTGATTGAGAAAACACCCATGCGGAGAAATTCAGAGTAATTGTCCTATTCAGAGTAATTGCTAGAAGTGCAAGACTAATAATAATGCTCAGGCTTTACATACCACTTTAAAGAGTTCAAAGTGCACCACATGCCTTAGCTAGTAATCCTTACAATCACCATGTAAACCAGATGAATATTATTATTACCACTAGCCAAATGCCTATCATTACTACAAGCGGAGCATATATGTACAAGGATGGCTTGTATATTGCAAGGAGCCCGGGAGGGTGCAATTCTGACTCTGTACCTTATATGGGATTTCTATCAAACAAAGTTAGATCCCCCATGTCACAGTTGAATGGCCGGTTTCCTTACAGCATGACAGTATCTTCTTTAACTGTAGTGCCTAACTTTTCGCATAGGAACAAATGGAAAGTATTCACGTGTATGGGAGAAAGTAGAAGAATAAATGTGGCCTAAATCTTCTTACTGCTCCTGCTGATCCCAGCCATTGAGAATCACCCACCCACAAATGTAGCCTGGCATGACTGTTCCAGAAGCATTTAGCTGAGTTTCTTCTGACCCCCTTTTCAATGATGATGGAAGAGATACCAAGTACCATATCTATATCTCACATGAGTTGCAGGTGTCAGCTATACAGAAAGGTTATCAGGAATTACAGGCACAGCTACACAGACATTTAGAATCACAGGTATGCTCATACCCCTCTGATCCGAACAAGCCACCACTCCCACTGATTTTCACTATCTGTATTCTCTCAGGCTGTATATGAAATGGGCAACCAGAAAGTATGGAAGGGGGCATCGGTGGTTTGCAAACCTCACATTTTAGCCTTCTTTTTAGAAATGCTATTTGTATATATTTCCAAATATGTTGCCAAGACACCAACTGATAACACATGTAGCTTGCTTGCACATATATATCTAGAGTTTTAAAACTATAGCCAAAGGCACGAGCAGGCAAAAACATTTGAACAGTGTGACTCCCTCCCCACTTCTACTTCTTGGCCTGCACACTTGGTCTCATCAATCCAGACTGATTTAGTTTACAGAGAACCATTGGAAGTGATCTATTAAACTGGGATGGAGCAAATACTGAAGTTTCATTTTCTGGTCTAAGTGGCTATGGTAAGGTACGTAGCTCCTTGAGACACATGATCAAAAGACCCTTTTGTTAAGGAAGTGATGAGGATACAATCTTGCTTCCTAAACTTATCAGACCAAGTTCTTTCTTAAACCTGGAGTGGAAGCGGACATGTCGTAAGATGCTGTTCAGGTGGAAGCCCTCCAAATTTCAGATTCATCAAACAATATAACCATTCAGACAGAGAGGCAATTTCTTGCATCTTAAATGTAGATCAAAAGGCAAGATGCCACTCTGTATGCTGGAAAACAAAACTGACTGATTAAAACCCCAAAGTAAAACCATCTCTCTGTCTCTGAAATTAAGCAGATCCTGGGGGCTGGTGCTGAAATACACAGGCGCTGATGTCTAGAGCTTCAGCAGACATCTTTATGGAACGGGATGTCTCCATTTATTCAAGCAGGCCTCAGTATTTATGTATCTCATTACATCGGCAGCCTGTGGCATCTGTTTCCACGCTATATCTGTCAAGCTACATCTTATCAGAGAAGCTCTCTTTCTCTGCACAACATTCCTGCCTCTCCTTTTACCTCACTGATAAGTAACCTGATGCTTATTCTAAGCTCTTTTTTAAATAACAGAGTGGGAAACAGACAAGGCTAAGCAGGCAGCCTGAAAAGGGACTTTTAAAAGAGCCTGTGAGCTGCTATACATCTCTGATCAGCAGCACTCAACACAGCCGAGTCAGACTTGCAGAATAATTACATAATATTGGTATTTATCAGAGACTGCTGCCTATCCAGTGGGATTGCAAAAGCTCCTAACAAGCTTAGCAGAGGCACAAAAACCTTAAGTCTATGCTCCGTGGGTTCAGAAGGGCCGACTCTGCTCTCGCATCTTTTTTTACTAACCAGAATTTTTTAAAAAAAACGGACTGAAAATTCTCTAGGCTGAAGAGTAAGTTTAGAAGTACATAATGGAAAAAGTGATCATTTAAGTGAGCACATAGTAGCTACTGGACTATGGGATTGACATGAGACATGGGGTCTTTAGCTCCTTTATTCAAAAGTAGGGTTGTGGATTAATTACAATTGTTCCTCAAACCCTTCAAGCTGGATAGGACACACTTGAAAGGACAAACATTTCTGATCTCTTAGGAGATGTCTTCAATAACTCCTATTATACAGAAGCACTTGTCAAAGGTGGGAACAGTACCAAAACCTCAAAAGGGTGATGCGACTCCTTAGCAGACACTTGATTTAGGGCAGAATGACACAATACAAGCAAAGCTTGTGCGGCCACTTCTAAAACAGAAAAGCAGTTTGAGGACGGAATGATTTCGAGTAGAGATGGGCATGAACAGGAAAAAAACGAACACGATGTTTGTTGTTCATTGCCATCTACAAACAGGGATTCACGAACATCGATGGACGTGACATGTTCATGAACATGTTTGTAGTTGGAGGTTCACAGGAGCCAGAACCAGCCCCTTGGGACTTAGCTAAATTTGAGCCAGGGAAAAAGTTGAGTCCATGGGTCTCCCCCTTTCATGTCATTTTCTCTTTACAGGGGCAAAAACTGGACTGTCTGCTGGAAGCTAATTGACCTTGGCTGACCTTCCCAATGTCCAATACCCACCAAATTTGCAGGGGACATAGTCCTCACTGTCCTCTGAAGACCCCCCAAGTTTCAGAGAGATTGCACCCCAGGAAAGGCATGATCCACGGGTCTCCTCCTTTCATGTCAGTTTCTTTTCACAGTGGAAAAAACTGGACTGTCTGCTGGAAGCTACTTGAGGGGTTACAAGCCAGAAAGAAAGCCAGAAGAAGTTCAGACAGAGTTCAGACAGTCCATGCCTATGTTGCCAGGGGAATTGTTTGAAAGGCGCCAGACTGGCTTTACGAACGGCTGACAAATGCCACGAAGTCGGCTTGGAACGAACACATTCTCAGGGAATGGGGCCTCATGAACAGCTTGCTCGCGAACAGCAGATTGGGCTGTTTGTGGCTTTTTTTTTGTTCATATTGCTGCTCATGCCCATCTCTGATTTGAAGTGCAGAAACACAGCCAAATGGGGCCTCTGCATTTCAGAGGCAGAATCTGTTTACCACACAACGTGCCTGGAACTCACAGAGGGCAGGAAAGGAGAGGTCTACTGCTTTCTAAACCACTCCACCCTGAAGATACTTTTCCCTTACAGATGTGGCTTGGGAGTGTATATTTGTATGTGTTTCAATGTGCTGTGCCACCCCAACCTCATTCAATGTGAGAAAATGGCTGATTCTCTTTTTTGCTTTGAATAGAATCGTTTCTGTAGCATGAGAATGCATTTGTAAACAACATTTGAGAATAAAAATTCCAGCAATGCACGGTGAACCTGAAGGACTCTCATTCCCACTGCCTTTTAAAGAATGATTGTTCAGCTGAATGAGGGAAACTTAATGCAAGAAAATTCACACCTATCCAGTAGGATTTTAGATCAGTGGCACCTTAGAGAACAAGATTTTCTGGGTGTAAGATTTCGAGAGTCAGAGCTCCCTTCTTCAGAGCTCTGACTCTTGAAAGCTTACACTCTGAAAATCTTGTTGGTCTCTAAGGTGCCACTGGACTAAAATCCTGCTATTCTACTGCAGACCAACACGGCTACCCACCTAACTATCACACCTACCCAAGTCTTCTTTTAATTCAACAAATCTCCCTGCTTTTGGCTATATTTTAGAGCCTAACTAGATGTTACAAACTGCACAAGTTCACCACGGGGACTTGCAGTTATGCTGTGTATGCTAGTTCCTGGGGGCAATTTGTGAGTAAATCTGCAGCAGGACTCAATTCAAATTAGGATTGCTGTGTAGATGAATTTCTGCCTTCTCCTCTGTGCTGTTTTTGGTAGTTGAAACAGCCCAGGGGCTGTGGTAGCGATGGGGGGGATTCCCCCCTTCCCCTTGGGGGAACATTTATTTTCTCTGAAGATGGTCAGCACATGCAAGAATTCAATGCATGTGCTGACTCCCAATGGAACTAATAACACTTCCCCCCTAAGCCCCCAGGTTGTTTCAGCCACTGAAACTGGTACAGAGGAGAAGGTGGGAACTCTTCCTTTTTCTATACAGCAGTCCCAATCTGAACTGGGCCCTGCTGCAGGTTTACTCAAAAGTAACTAGCAGGAACAGTATAACTGCAAGTCCCCACAGTGAACCTGTACGGTTTGTTACAACTAATTAGGCTCCTAGATAACCGTTACAGATTTCACTCAGAAAAAATAAACCTCAGTTGATCTATTTGCACCGGAAATATTGTTCAACAACTTGGGGGTGGACGGGGTGAGTTATGCTTACAGGACTGCTGTGTGAGCCTTGGCACTTCTGGTAAAGATCAGGAGAAACTGTGCTGGGAATGCTCAAGAGAATGTCTACACAGATATGTGTATCTCTGCTGTGTTTTCTTTGTGTTATTTCATTTTCAATAGAAGAGCAGGATTCAAGTCCAGTTGGACCTTAGAGACCAACTAGATTTCCAGGGTATGGAAATCTAGTTGGTCTTCAAGGTCCAACTGGACTTGAATCTTGCTCATCAACTGCAGACCAACACAGCTACCTGAAACCAATTTCAATAGTTGTTGCTCTTTTTGTAGATTAACATACGCTGCTTTTTATTTTGTTGACAATGCCTGTTTTGTTTTACTTGTGTTATATTGTGATTTAGTTTTAATTTCAGTTGTATGCTATGCTGAGAACTGTCTTGTTGAAGAGTGGGAGACAAATGACTATAATAAACAAAAAACCAAAAAGAGCAAATACACACACAGGACAAGAAACTTCAAAGATGCATGTTGGCCTTGAGAAATATTCTAAATGAAGGCCATTTTCACACGTCTTTACATAGCACAAAACTCACAGAACGAGGGTGTCTTCATGGCACAGTTTGTGACATCACTGAGCCACGATTCGGGAATCGTGGTGCAATGACATCAGAAATCGTGCCATGAAGACACCCTCGTTCTGTGAGTTTTGTGCTATGTAAAGACGTGTGAAAATGGTCAAAGATTAGGCTGTTTGCTAGCATACTAACTGAAATTATATCCCCCATTTTGGCAAAATGCTATTAACAAACACAACACTAGAAGTCCAAGCATGAAGAGAACTTTGGTTTAGTTTAATAAGCAGCCATTTTATATATTTGTTTTGCTTCGACTTTCCTATGTCAGTTCAAAGGTGGTCTCCCTTCTACATTTTTCATCAAGAGCAGGATGCTTGAGGTCTTGAGGTGTGCGCATACATCTGTCTTGGCTATTCATTTCAGAGCAGAAACCAAACTGTCTCCTGTGCCAGTTTAGGAAGATTCTTGGGATGCTAAAATCTGTGACCAATTGATGATTTCTCACTTGTGCTGCATGATCCCAGAATAGCAGAATGCAGTTGTGTAGAAACTGGATGAGTTTTTCAGTAGCTAGAGAAAGCATTATACACACCCACAAAAACCCTTTCCTCGGTATTTTACACTCATTGTAGATGTGATTGCTACAAGAGCACTTAGTGGCAGGTCATTGGGAATGCTTTTTCATCTGAGGCATGTTGAGCTCCATCTCTGCTGGGCGCTGACTTTCTTTTGCCAAGTTAAAAGAGGTGCTTCCTACTGACTGGAGATTATCTGAGCTGGCTCTGATTGTTTTAATCTATATGGATTTTTACTTAGCTGTATTGCTATTACTTTTTCTATTACTGTTGTAGATGCAGAGAAGTTAGCCGTGTTAGTCTGTGGTAGCAAAATCAAAAAGAGTCCAGTAGCACCTTTAAGACTAACCAATTTTATTTTAGCATAAGCTTTCGAGAATCAAGTTCTCTTCGTCAGATGCCTGATCTGTATCAGGCATCTGACGAAGAGAACTTGATTCTCGAAAGCTTATGCTAAAATAAAATTGGTTAGTCTTAAAGGTGCTACTGGACTCTTTTTGATATTACTGTTGTATTACTTTTTCTATTCTTTTAGTTTTAGATCTACAGATTCACTGTTGTTGTGATTTGCAGTTTCACTGTTGCACACAGCTTTGGATGCCATTTTTAAATAGAAGAGAATGCAATAAATAAAAAAACAAAAAGAAATAAAAAGGCATACCCATGTGCTCAGCCTCTGTATAACGGCAAATCGGTTCCAGGGCTTGAGCAGTTTAGGAAGATGCAGCGTGAGTTAAATTAGCAAAGTTTAGCTAATTCAATCACAGGAAAACTTTATTTAGAGTTACACTGACATGGCCATAGAAAAGTAAATGCTCCAGGGCAGAACTGGAAGCCGGATTGCTTTGGTCTGCTAATGGCAGATTGTTTAACTTTTTGCACTAGTCAACATCCTCTGTTCTAACAAGCTTTTCAAATTAAGCTCCAATCATGCCATGAATAATTAGGACAGTGATTCTCACCCACCCACACAGGGACTGGAGACTATACATAGTTGGCGCCTGCTCTTAGAATGGTATTTTCAGCAGCCAAGGGGTATGTGTGTGTGTGTGTGTGTGTGTTACTTATGGTCTTTTTTACCTCTTCCTTCCAACCCTCACAGCAAACGCTGACCCTTATGAAATAGCAGTGCTTGGGTTGTGTTGTTTGGGGCATATCCAAGTTCCTTCATTTCTGCACTTTAGTGCTAAATTAAAAAATGCAGGAAAAATCAGAGAAAAGGTAGGAGTGACAGATGCCTTTTTATGGGGGCCCTTGTCCCATTCCTATTGCTGACCCTGTAGAAGCTCCCACCCAGTGGCCAATAGAAGTTTTCTTCTATCTGGCTGACATTCAGCGGGGGGGGGGGCATCCTTGGAAGTAGACGAAGACTCCCATTTGGGCCAAAGAAAGGGGATAGATCTTCCAGTGAGATAAGAATTCCCCTACCCAGTAAAACAGGAGTTAGCTCTGAACAGTGAGGAGATCCCTGGTGTGGTGTGGTTAGAAACTGCCACTGGAGAACTTAAGAGTCAGTTAGAAACTCCAGACATGTACTGGTGTTTCAAGAGAAGGAGTTTGAGTACTAGAAAGAGGGTGCCAGCCTTTTTGAAACCAAAAGAGTAAGAGAATACTAGAAGAAAATGTACTAGAGTAATTGGGGAAACACTGGAAAAAACCTCTCAACTTAAAAATTTAAGTAAAAACAACAACAACATTCAATTTATATACCGCTCTTCAGGACAACTTAACACCCACTCAGAGTGGTTTACAAAGTATGTTATTATTATCCCCACAACAATCACCCTGTGAGGTGGGTGGGGCTGAGACAGCTCTGGAGAGCTGTGACTGACCCAAGGTCACCCAGCTGGCTACAAGTGGAGGAGTTGGAAATCAAACTCGGCTCTCCAGATTAGAGTTCTGCCACTCTTAACCACTATACCAAACTGACTGTGTAATTGTGAAGAGCTTCAGAAACTCTCATTAGTCTGAAACATTAGACCTTAAGTCTGTCCATGTACTGATTTTACCTCAGAGTTATCTATATTGAGTTACCTCCGAAATTTTCAGCCAGATTTCACCTTTCCCCTCTATATTAAACAAAATAGTTTGTTATTTTTGAATTTAAAAATGCCTCTAGTGTCATTTAAGTTTTTAAAGTCAAAATAGGAGGCATCATAGGGGGAAATTAATTAATTTAATTAAAATAATTAATCAAAACTTTAATGCAACATATCATACAAGTGGTGGGGGCACTTCTCAGTTTAGCTGAAAGTGTAGAGTTTATTGACAAATTTGTAGAAACAGCAAACATGTCCAAAGCTGAAAAAGACCCAAGATATTGATCAAATATAGATTGTGCGCCTTTAGTTCATAATGCAGTCTTATTTAAAAAATTAACTAAAGTTGTCATACTAGCATAAATGGGAACATTGTTAGGCCTACTTCCTATGGCACTTCTTTTTTTCAGATACATAAAACTTCAGCTGCACATGCATGATTAAATCACCACGTTTCCAATGGACACTGCTCTCTGTATGCTGAAGACTGGGTTGCTGAGGAGTTATTTTCCCTTCCTACTTCAGATTCTGAATCCTTCCCAATTAGCTTTCTGAGGAGTTGAGCTCGACCTCTGGGGGTCCAGCTGGCCTGCAATGCAAAAAGGGGAACCAACACTGTGACCATATCTAACTGGAGATTCCAAGTCCTCCCCTGATTATTCTGATTCATTATTGATGCAAAAAGCCTTTCCTCTTAAGCTGTCAGGTAACGATGACCACTTCAGGCTTAAGGAGTTCTACCATAATCTCTGTTCTTCCTCATTTTGCTTTATAATTAAGGAATTAACACTGACTGGAGGAGAGAGAGAGAGCAGAGTCTGACTGTGCTCTTGGGCTGTTGTATCTTCAAGGATCCCAGGTGGAAGTTATTCCGAGAAGTGCATCTGTAGACCTCCTGCAGACAGTCAGTTCCTTAAGTGTTATCGACAAGAAAGGACTCTTTGATGCCATTACTTGTCCACCTCATTGATTTTCTTTGCTTTAACAAGGAAATCATTACAGTTTATACAATTTGAACGCTTGACTCATCAGCTTTTTAGTTCTTTCCACCTCCGCATTTGTGCAGTTGCCATCCTACACTGGAGAGTGCAGAAACTCATATCCCTCTGGCTTGCTGGAAGCCTGATGGTTTGATTCTTTTTTTTCCTTGCTGAACCATTAGCTTAAACTACAATAATCATTCTATTGGTTCTAGCTTTCCCCTTGTCACCCTGTTCCTGTATGAATTTACACTGGATCCAAGAGTAAATCTATCCTTTACACTCTACGAAGTCCACATGGCTGCCAGGATGACTTTCAATAAAACAGAACTAGGGGTTCCTTCTGGGAATTAAACTCTCAATTGTGCACAGGGCCAAATCAGATCAGGACTAGAGATGGGCACGAATAGAAAAAAACGAACATGATGTTTGTTGTTTGTTGCCATCCACGAACAGGGACTCACGAACAACCACAAACATGGCCCTGTTCATGAACATGTTCATGGGGGCCAGCAGGCTCTCCCCCAGCCATCATCCAAGTCAAGATCCCTACTGCACCACTCCCAGAAACCTGACCTGAGCAGGCACCAGGAAAGGTACCAATAATAAATAATAGCTTGGCCCCAGAGCCTGGCAGCAGCCCTGAAACTTGAAGGGGTAGATCCCTATCCCACCACACACAAAGAAAATTCAAGCTCCAATGCACTCTATCAAAATGCCAACAGCAACTGTCTCTCCACTGTCTGCAAAGTCAGAGCTGGGAGCCCCCCTCCCCCCTGCTCTTTGCTCCCTTGTTGTAACAAATTTGAAGCTCCACACTTGAAAGGAAGACTTGCCTATCAAGCTAAATTGGGCTTAGATTGGGTTTTCCAGGGCAACAGCAGGAGTTCAGACAATCCCTGTCTAAGTTGCCAAGGGAATTGATTGCAGGTGCCAGACTGTCTGGCTTGACAAACAGCAACGAACAAGGCTTGCAACAACCACCTGTTTCTTTAGAATGGGGTCTCACGCACAGCTTGTTCATGGACAGCAGATTGGGCTGTTCGTGGCTTTTTTTTGTTCATATTGCTGTTCGTGCCCATCTCTAATCAGGACCACAACACATGGGAAGACAGTGCTTAAGACTCCCCCCCCCCCCCCGTGTTATTTTTCTAACCTGAAATGCCCTGGGAAATTAGAGTCTCTCTACACAAGACATCTTACACAGGGATGCTCAAGTGACTTTCTGTGTGGTCTTATATTCAAGTGTACTCCGACTCCCTAGCAGTGCATGTGTATCCACAGTGGGAGAACAAGTGTAAAATCTTTCACTTGAGCGTCCCTGTGTAAGATGTCTTGTGTAGAAAGACTCTGAGTGTTTGTTCTGTGGCAGAAAACTTACAAGGCAAATAGTGGCTCCCCAGGCTGTTCCAGGTCAAGAAAATGGAGGAGGGGGTTAAGCACCCTTTCTCACTGTCATCTCAGTCTGAGTTGGGCTCATGTGTGCCTCAGAACTGAGTTCCCAGCAGGGAAATCCAAGACCAACTGTGTAGACTTTGGGTCAAACTATACCTTACCCGTGACATGAGTCCCTTTTTGGGCAACTGACTGGAATGGGTCACTGTAGCAGTGTGTGCACAGGTTACTTCACATTGCATTGGGAGATAAAATGGAGTAATTACATTTCTTTTTCCCTATAACCTCTCTGTTTGCACTAGATCTTCAGTCTGGACCACTTGCCTCTACGGTGAGACTAGGGTTTCCAACAATGCCTCAGTAAATGCCAGGAGATTTGGGGGGAGTGCCTAGGGAGGGTGGAGTTTGGGGAGGACGTTATTTTGTGTCACTATGTGGAAGCCATTTTTTCTCCTTAATTCCTCAGGTGTGGGACATTGGGGTTGCGGGGGGGGGGCAGGTAAATGGGAGGCTGCCTTGTCTCTGACTCCCTGCCTACTTTCCACACTGTCTTTTGAACGTGCATTGGGACTACAGTTCTGCCATCCAAAGGAGGAGGGCTGGTTTATATGTGCTTTTTATTGGAGCAAACTGAAATTAACACAAGTTGACTTTTGCAATAGATATGGGTATGCCGCATGCAATCTCTCCCAATGGAGTATGGGAGCAGGGGTTTTTAAACCCTTTCCATCTGGACCACTTTTCTGACTTCATATAGCCCCTCCCTCCAACAATCTGCTGGTTTCCCCAGGAGTGCAAATGCAGCATCTCTGGGGAGGGGCCAATGGGAAGTCAGGAAAATATCATGGGGTAAAATTGTTAACCCTCCCCCTGCCCTATGACCTCGATTAGAGTCAAGCCTCTACCCTTCCTCCAAGATGCTGTTTCACAATTAAAACTGCACACAGATCTGTTCATGGATCTTTCAGGGTCTCATCTGGCTTCAACCTGAGAAGTTCAAAACAGCTGAGCTGAACCAGGTGGCAGGAAACTGAACATAGGTCAAAGCATTCCTACCAAACTAGTTTAAAATACCACCCTCCACAAAAAGTTCAACTTGAGTTGACTTCAATACCTGACCCAGAATCATATAAATTGACTTCAAGAGTGATTTGCTGATGCATCTCAGGAACAGCCAACAATGGAACAAAACGAAGCGATCCGGTCACGCTGCACTTGCCTAATGTCACTGTTGCAACTCTCAAATTAGAAGAGATTTCTCATTTCCCTGATGGACCTGCTTAGATTAATCCAAGTTGTAGTTGTTTCCCCTGAACTCAGGGCTTCTTAATGAAAACTGACACACAGCAACCTTTCTTTCTCAAACATCTCAAGGGACTGTCTGTATTGTTCCAGTTGCGGGTCTGTTACACACCAAAAACTTCCTGCTGCAGCATTGGCTCCTGTGTTTTTCAGCCTTGCTTTACTGGCTTCCCATTCTTCCCTAAATTCAACAGGCAAACAGGAAAATAAAATGAAGGTCTGCACTGTGACTTTGAGGACTGGCAATTACATACTAGGAAGCCACCTATGATAGATGGTGTGTGTGTGAAATATGGGCTGCAGTGGTATATACAAACTGCACAATGCATCTCATTTTGGTTGGGATGCATTCCGTTCACCCTGGGTAATGAGAGTAAAGACTGCAATAATATAAATGGAGAATTCACAACAGTTGTTTACTTGCAGAACAAACCTAACTTCAACCTTTGCCTGATCTCGGAGACAATTTGGGGGGTGGAAGGTGGGTTCAAGGACTGGTTTCAATTTTTCCAATGGAAAAATTAGGAAATTTATGTTAAAAATCCTATGAAATACCTTTTTTTAGAATTAGAAATACTTGTTATGATAAGGTTTTAATCATTCAAAATACGTATCATGATTTTTTAAATAAACAATCTAGAGTATTACAGAATGGTAATTCCAATGTTTACTATAGACATATACAGCATATTTTCAAATCTATGCTCATTTTTAAAATGTAAATAATTTTGGCAGCAATTAATATACTATAAAGTGTTTGATGACAATATAAGAGAATTCAATGTTTTCAATGTTATAAAGTTTAACGATACCTAAATATATGTGCTGGTTGACCTGTTGTGATGTATGAAACTGTCTCTGCCTAAATAATAAACTTCCTTTTGTTCACTGCAAGATTTGTTTTTCGATTTCAACTTTTATTTTTTTCTTATCCTTCAAATGCCAGAGAGAGAGCGAGACAGAGAGAGAGAGATGTGCTAAGACAGCATAAGGTACAACAGTTTGCATTTCTCTCTCAAGTATTGGGTCTATCTGCAATTTTGCTTGTAAAAAAAATAAGCATCTATACTATAAATAAAAATATGCCATACAGTACAATTTTATAAACTAAATTATAAATGATGCATTTTATGTTGTTGTCACAGCACAGTAAGTTTTGGTATGATAGAAAAGTAAGTATAGCATATATTTCATTTTCCCCTCAAATTTTTAGTATTTCCAGCAACAGCAGCAACAAAATTTCCCCCATGGCTTCAAAACTTCTGGAAATTTGATATCTCTAGTAAAGGGGTTAGAGTACATTAAGGGAGAGTTAGGTTGCCGGTTTTTCATACCTCAAACCCTGAGACCCAAAGGTCAGGAAATTATGATGAAATGTGTAAGGGTCCAGTGGTGTCATGAGGTGGACCTGGTGATTTCATATTGAATAAAAGAGGTAAAGGTAGTCCCCTGTGCAAGCACCAAGTCATTACTGACTCATGGGGGGGACATTGCATCACGATGTTTTCTTGGCAGACTTTTTACATGGTGGTTTGCCAATGCCTTCCCCAGTCATCTACATTTTACCCCCAAGAAACTGGATACTCATTTTACCGACCTTGGAAGGATGGAAGGCTGAGTCAACCTTGAGCCAGCTACCTGAACCCAGCTTCTGCTAGGATCGAACTCAGGTCATGAGCAGAGCTTGGACTGCAATACTGCAGCTTACCACTCTGCACCACGTGGCTCTTCCTTCATACTGAATAAATACATTAATAGTAGTACTTCCATACATCACAAAATATATTGTGTATAATCACAATCGTGTGGCTTTTCAGAGATGGGCTACTTAGGCCACAGAAATTAACTATGCACTAAATGTAAAATGTAGTTGAGCTGTTAATGGCCAGATTACCTCTCATTTCTACTTTACATCTGCAGTAGTTACCACAAAGCATAGAAGTCTTAGAAGAAGCCATATATCTGTAATACGGCATACCATTTGCTATCCATAGAAAAGTGATTCTATGTATATGATTTGTTCATATACATACTATGAGGTCTTTGTTGACTTCATTAGTGTACGTTTTTATAATAGGAAATAAAGTTCTTGTTAGGATATGTAAAACTGAGGCCCAGGGATTCTCAACACAGCACCCACCAACACCTTTCCTGGTGCCTACCTAGTGTTTTTAGAAAGTGAGTGGGGGTAGGCAGAGCTTCCGCCTACCATGGTTTTTGTTTGGCCACTGGAAAGCTGATTGGCTGTGCAGATGAAAATAACATTTTTCGGTGGCAGCTGCCACTGTAGTGTTATTCTCCTTCACTCCTCTTTTCCAATGTATTTTTTTAAAACTACCCCTCTTGTCCCCTGCACTTGGGCATCATCTGCGCATGTGGGTCTGTGTCCCATGGTGGACATTTTGTAGTTCTGCCCACCACCCTGTATCAGAGTTCCAAAGATACCCACAGGCTCAAAAGAGTTGGGAACCCCTGATTTAGGCAGTTGTTCCTTGTATATATTACACTGTTCTATCACACTGACCTCCAATTTTGCCATTCAGCTCTGTTATTTTATTTGTATATATTATATTGTATTATAATGTTTCTAGTGCATTGTTTTCTATTTTTTAACCCAGTTTTATTCACTGTTGGTGGCATGTTTTATACTATACCAACTGTATTGTTTTAAGTTGGATAATTTACCTTGAGTCTCAGCAAGAAAGACAGACTATAAATGAAATTATTGCAAGCAGGCAAATACTTTTTTTGTTTTATTTGGCATTCCCCTAGTGATCCTCCTTCCTGTTTAATTGTTGTTTTATATATGAATTGTTTTTAAGTGTATTTTAGTGTCTTTTTGATTACCACCTTCAGAGCTCTAATTGGGCAGAAAGGAAGGATACAACTGTTTAAAATAAATACTTACATTCTTCTCTCAAGAGATGCAAAACAGAAGGTTGGGTAAGATTAAAAAATACGCTGGGAAAGCAGAGGAGCGGTAGAGATGGCAATTCATCAATGTTCCGTTTACTAAAATGAGAGATTCCTAACTTTTATCTTCCCACAAATCACTCCCTCCGCCCTAGAAATTATCCCCCTGATACCAGATAGGTAGATGTTTGTGTGTGTGTTTTAGTATATGACTATTATGGTGTCTGACCATTACAAACTTGAAAGCTGAAAAATGTCCAGTCTCAACATTCACACCCTTCCACCTGGATATCTCCATTACTCTACTAGCTGGGAATTTTAGGTTTGCAAGCCCCTTTCCATTTCTTCCTGCCTTTCCAATGGCCTCGTAAAATTTATTACTACTCTGCTCTTGCTTCTGCCTCAGTACCATCTCCATGGATAATGACAGCAAAAGATGGAGTTTCTGAGGAAAAGCTGTGGCTGTAGTACTTTCCCTACGGGCAGAGCATGCTGGTAGAAAGGACCAAGACAAGTAGCTGATGACTTGGCCCCTACTGCAGATCTCAGGTCCCATCTGCTGCCATTTCAGGTGAATTCTGAGAGGCAGAACTTGCAGTTCAGTAGTTCTTTCCCCTCTACTACTCTGCTTCCATAACTTGTTGTGGAAAACCTTTGAGTATATGCAACATACATGTTCATGAGAAAGAAAGAAAGAAAGAAAGAAAGAAAGAAAGAAAGAAAGAAAGAAAGAAAGAAAGAAAGAAAGAAAGAAAGAAAGAAAGAAAGAAAGAAAGAAAGAAAGACATGTCAGAACCAAACCCCAGCCCTCCTTAGCTCTCGAAAAAATGTACACAAATCTATCCAGACTCAGTGGATGAGAGCACCAGATTTGGAAGTTCCAGTCTATTTAAGTGTCACTTGGAGCCTAGACTATGGTACTAGAATTCTATAGGAGGCAGCAATAATGGATTGATATTCTATGAAGTCTGATTACTCCCCTTGATTGTATAACAGATGGACTGAAACTTTTATTCTTGGGAAGATAAATACTTCTTTTAAAAATCTTCATGGTAATGAGAAAGCACCTTCGTTTATTTGGCTCTGCAATTAAAAAAATGGCATGTCTTAGTACAGACTAAGCAAATTACCTTTAAAAAGGAAGGTTAAAAAACTGTTTATTATTTGAAATGTCTTTCTTCAGGCTCAGTTTCTGATAAATTACCTCCAGCTTCATTACTTCATAATATATCTCCCATGACATTTAATTATACTTACCCCAAACACATTAAGCCAATCAGTCTGAACAGCCTCTTATTAATATGCAAATTTCTGCTTTTGAAAACCCATGAATCTGTGAAAAAAATCTCCTTAGGCTTCAATTATGTCCACTCAGAAAGTTATGTGCTTCAATCAGACACTTCCCTGTTCACCAGCTCGATGACTCAGCATTTGACTAAATGTTCAAGTTAACAGTTCTGGCAGTAGCATTTGCCACACAGGACGGATGAGGAAAGGGGAAGGAAGGACCAAATGAAATTAAACTTGGAACACTTGGAAGAGATTAATGACAATCCACAAACCTGCCACTGCTACTGCTTTGGGCGCCTATCGATATTGCATCGGATATTTTCACCTTGCCATGGTTTAAAAAAAAAAAAAACTGTCACCTTGTACATTGCTGTTTTTCTGCCCAGTTTAATCTAAAACTATGCACAGTCCCAAAGTGCCGGCAGTGCAGAGACGCCAGTGCACATCAAAGGCTGCATTCTTCCATCAGACTCATACTCATGTGCTACCTACATTGGTCCATGAGAACGCAAAGCCTAGACTGCGCATTTCATTTCTCAGCTGCAGTCTTTCCTGCATGACAGACATCCTTATGTGGCACAAATAGCCTGAGAGATGCTGAAAGGCATTTTTTTAATGGCACGTGTAGAAAATCAGTCATTCCTTAACAACAAACAAATCTTTCCACTAGGATTACAGCACATTTTACTCAAAAGTAAGCCGTACTATCTTCAGTGGACGTATTTCCTAGGAAGGAGACACAGAGTTGCAGCCTTAGTCAAGGAGATTTCATTCTCATCCCACTGTTTCCAGAGCATGCTCTGATTGGTGGAAGGCAGCTTCTGTGTGCATGAAGCTCCACATGTGAAATCCTTGGCTCATTTATTAAATTAAAGAACAATTCTTGTCCTCTACCTGGTGAACTGAGAAAGTGGTGGAGATTACCAGAGCTTTTATATTCTGAAAGTAAGACCTCTGCATCCTGTCTTCCTTGCACCTCATTATTTTAACACTGCCTTCTTACATGCCAGGTACATCCTTCCCCAGAGGCCACTCCATCATTCTTCTCCAGCCCTGGCCACAAAATTGAAACTTGTTCAAAAACTCACATTCTGAACCACACAGGAGATACGTTGTAAATTTGCTTAGTTGTGATATTGTAGAACTCATTTCTTAAACTTAAGGAAGAGAGCCAAAGTAGAAGGGGGGGGGGGGAACCCATGCTACTTAACCAACCAAGGCCACATGAAGAGTTGGTGCTCAAACCCAAACATACCAGACACCTTCTCCTGGGGCTACATCATAAAACCTGTCCCTTCAATCTGCCGACCTCAAGGTTTTCCCATTCCATTAATCTGTGAGCCAAGTTCTTTTAGTTATTGCACTTCACATTGGGGGAATACTAAAGATCCTTTTTGTTTACTTGTTAAATTAATGTGGTTGTTTAAATATAGCTATTTAAATAAGTTTTCTAGCCAAACTAATTAGCAATCATTAAAGTTAATGCGCTACATTAACTGTCCAATAGTTAAAATTAAATGAATGGAACAAGTCACATTCAGCAAATTGAGGCTAGAGACAGACAATAGTTCCTTTCAGAGATCTGAAGAGGGTTTGGAAAAGTGATTGATGCTTTTGGTGCGCACATTCATCCCACTTACATCGCAGCAAGTTAGTTCTGCAGCATTTTCTATTACTTTGAAAACTTGCTAAACTTGTATGATAGGAGATTACAGTGAGTCAAAAGGAGAACGTACATACATTATGTACAACTTTAGCCATGGAGAGGGCAGCTCCCTTAGGGGTATTCTAGGACTTTCTCTGAATTCTAACCATTCATGTACAAAAATAAACCTGTGGCCCTGTTACTTGTGGGATAAAAGGAATACCCAAATGCTCACAGTAAAGTTGTTACTGCTTTTTAGTACAAAAGAAATGAGGTAACTACAAAGCATTAGGTCTTGATTTTTACATTTTATTTTATTTGCATTGGATACAACTAAACATGTCTAATTTTTAATTTTTTTTTTAAAATCAAGCTACCTAATATTTATGTTTTAGCTATAATTCCCTGCCCCTTCCCTACAAAATGACGACTCTGGGCCCACTTCTTGGCTTCTTTGAAACCACTCAGTTCTCCTATACATCGTTATCTGTCTTAGAGACATAGTTCTGCACACAGTTGTGAATTAAATCAATTGGAACAGAACCTATGTCATAAAGCACCAGGCGCTGAATGGATAGCAGCAGCAAAATCTCCCCAAAGCAAAGCTATGTCAGCCATCAGACTACAATTTCTGACTACTGCCTGACAAGTCCAGCTGCACTGTGTTCAGTCACAGTCATATCAAAAACTCTCTGATTTTTTTGAACCTGAATTAGTGGAAGATTTTCTATCTATAAACACACCATTAGGCCATCTCTTCCTGTCCCTGGTACCTTCCCACACATTGCTGCTGCTTCCACTCTAAAAATGTCTATTTAAAAGTGGCATAATAAATGCCTCTTCTTTTTTTCATGTAAGCTGCTTCCATATCTGGAATTTGTTTCTGATAGGCTTATTGAGAATTTCTTCAGGGTCATCCTAAGCAGACTTACACCATTCTATATCCATTAAAAACAACGAAAATAGAAGGTATAGCTTTGCTTAGAAGAGAACTGCTAGTTGGTCTTTAAGGTGCAACTGAACCTGAATCTTGCTCTTCTACTATAGATCAACATGGCTACCCACCTGAAATTATCTCTTACCTTTGTTTCATACAACCTTGCATCCATTTATACAGCCAAGTGATAAACTGAAGGTTGAAGAGAACTATAACAACAATTACAACATTTGATTTATATACCACCCTTCAGGACAACTTAACACCCACTCAGAGCGGTTTACAAAGTATGTTATTATTATCCCCACACCAACAATCATTCTGTGAGGTGAGTGGGGCTGAGAGAGCTCAGCCCAAGGTCACCCAGCTGGCTTAAAGTGGAAGAGTGGGGAATCAAACCTGGTTCTCCAGATTACAGTCCTGCTGCTCTTAACCACTACACCAAACTTAATCACTACACCAAGCTAGAAGATGGTCCCTCATTTCTGCATGGCATTGTAGTGCTTGGAAAACTTGCCAATGAAGACTATTTCTTCCTCATCTTGAGACAGCTAGGAAAATAGTACCACAGTCAGTTCCCTATTCAAGGCAGTACATTTGGACACAGTTTCACAGTTTCTCCACAGTTTCTCCAAAACAATCTGTGGCAATCCGAATGCATTAACAATTCATGTATGAACAACGATGTGTGTTTTCTGCAATCTGCACCAAATATGTATTTATAATCTTCATCTGGAATGTATTAATAAGGATTTACTGCTATAAGTGCGGTATGCATAAGACAAATTTTTCAAAGTAATCCCAAGACATAAGCAAAAGACATGTTGAAAAACTGATTATCGGTCCAGTTTTTCCAGTGGAGATGGGTAGACATTTCAGAAGCAATCCAGAATAAGAGATTAATCTGAAGAGTGCAGATAGGTGGAGAAAGCACCCATGTTTATAAGCAGTGCAGGCAGAAGATGGCATTTGGCACCTTAAGAAAACAAGAAGTACAGTGAGCACAAGTATAACATAATCAATAACTAAAATGCAATGATCCAGAGGAGTTAGCCGTGTTAGTCTGTAGTTGCAAAATAGTAGAGTCCAGTAGCACCTTTAAGACTAACCAAATTTATTGTAGCATAAGCTTTTGAGACCCACAGCTCTGTTCGTCAGATGCATGCAGATGTGGTTCTTGAAAGCTTATGCTACAATAAAGTTGGTTAGTCTTAAAGGTGCTACTGGGCTCTAGTAAAATGAGAGGTGCTACTGGACTCTTTACTAATAACTAGGTTGGGTGTGTATTTCCTTCATCTCTTTCCCCCATTCACATCTGCAGTACTGCCTATATGACAAGGTGTGCCAATTCACCATTTGCCTTTGTGGTAGAATGTGTAGCATCATCAGATAAGGAAACAGCTCCTGAAAACAAGAACGGCTACCTAAGAATGGAAATCCTCCCCAAGCCCCTGAGCCAGCTATGAGATAGGTTTTTATTTTCAAATGAGTAACAAAGTCCGTTTTGGGAAAAAATACAATGGGCTCTAGAAATGGGGGGGGGGGCGGTCAAGCAGGCATTGCCTCCTCCTCAATGATGGATTCTGGACGGGTGTCCAGAATTTGCTGTGCCTTCTCTTCTGAATCCAGTGGCAGGAACTACTTCATGCTCCGCTCCTAATCCTGGCCAGTGATTCCAGCAGGGTGAAGGTGGTGGATGGGCACTGCCACCTGCTCCGCTCCTGATTCCGGATAGGTGAAGAGGGGTTGGACACTGCATCCTGCTCCATGCCTGATCCTGGCTGGGTGAAGGCAGCGGGCAGACATGGCCCCCTGCTCCACTCCTGATCCCAGCTGGGTGAAGGCGGGCATTACCGGTTGCTCCACGCCTGATCCTGGCTGGGTGAAGGCAGGGGGGTGGGCATTGCCACCTGCTCTGCTTCTGATCCCAGATGGGGGGAGACAATCATTGACACCTGCTCCCAGCTGGGTGAAGGCGGGCATTACCAGCTGCTCTGCACCTGATCCCAGCTGGGTGAAGGCAGAGGGTGGGCATTGCCACCTGCTCAGCTCCTGATCCCAGCTGAGTGAAGGCATGGGTTGGGCATTGTCACCTGCTCTGCTACTGATCCCAGCTAGGTGAAGGCATAGGGTAGGCATCGCCATCTACTCCGCTCCTGATCCCAGCTGGGTGAAGGCGTGTGTTGGATATTGCCACCTGCTCTGCTCCTGATCCCAGCTGGGTGAAGGCATGGGGTGAGCATTGCCGCCTGCTCTGCACCTTTTTCCAGCCTGGGCTTCCTGCCATGGCACGCTCTCTAGAGGGACAGGCTGCCTCGCCTGGTCTTCCCTCCATGGCAGCACCCTCTGGTGGCACACCAGGGTAGGAAATGAGTTGTCTGGAGCACTCTTAGCCTTTTATATAGGATAGTGTATTCCAATCAGTGCAATCGTCTTCAGTGACAAAATATGTATAATTGCTGAATGGTGAACATCCTTGTCAGTTATATGTCTGCCGAGTCATTCTTTTCTTACTTGCTCCCTTGCATCTATGCACTATCATTATCCAAATGACTAAACTGCCTTTTTCATTTAGTTATAATAGCTTTATTAAATAATAAAGAGGATTATTTGGGTTTTGCTTAGTTACAGTTTTAGAATCCAATATTCTGGTTTTGAACTCCCTTCCATTTTCAGAATTAGCTGTATTATTTTCCAGGGATGCATCCATAAGCAGAATCCAATAGAAATTCAGAATTCTCCTGCTTCATTCTGGAAAAGTTACCCAGATAGCCAATTTTGACATAAATTGATCACACAAGAAATCATTTTGAGAGCATCTAACATTAATCAGTAAGCACGAGAAGGGCAGCAGAGATGCCAGAAATACAATTTGTTCATGTATAAACAATGTAGTTTTTCACAGGCTATTCCAATTTAGATGTTATACTCAACACATGGGGGCTGCTGGAATGAGTCCCAGTGTGGTTGTAACATTTATAGTTGCATAGTTCATCCAAATCCTATCGCAAGCTTTTGCACCAGTGTTGTACATTAGTGATGGTGCTGACATAAAAAATTACCATAGGATTGGAGCAAATCATAAACTTTTTAGTATGTTCTAAGCTCAAACAATGAATGCACATATTGGGGAGTGAGATCATGCTGGAAAGCTTTGCCCCTGACCTACATACTTTTCCTGGAAAGTATGTGGAGCACACAAATGTATGTTCATACACTTTCTCCCCATAATCAGGAACCTTTCTTTTTCCAGGGTTCCCAGTTACAAAGAGAGAGCCCAAAATGTCTAGGGATAGCTCTGTGTCTTCATTCCAACAAGCATGTACAGGTCTGGAGTGGACCTTGATGGAGCAATCCTCCTCCCTCCAAGTTGTATAAATTGTGCATGCTGAGAAAGGGCTCATGAGATGAGCAGTTACATATATCACAACTCAAGGGTGGAACAGCAACTCTGCGAAGGCTGTTTCCAGAAATCTCTATTCTTGTGAGTATAATATGTAGCTCGTCCTGACATGCATTGCAAGGCATATATATATTTTATATACATATGCATACATTCCTCAAACCAGCTAGCAATACAAAGTGATCCTGTATCATTTAAGGACAACAACATTATTTGGGCTCTTGATGGCTTTGTGCTTTTCCCTCCTACCCGGTCAGCCGTTGGTATGCTTGCTGTTCTAGGCCCCATTATTTTTCACAAAGGCATATAAATCACTACAGAATCTCTTATTATCTTATTTTCCCTCTGCTTCCCTCTTGTCTATTTTGAGAAAAATTAATGCATTTGTCTCTAAACGGGAGGGGGAACGGAGCCATCTCTATAATTCAGTTTTAAAAACAAGCACCGCTAGCGAGTGGAAAGGCCCTCTTAGGCAACTCATTTTTCATGCAAGTAATTGAAGCCTTCCCTTCGATTTTTCCTCTGGGTGCTAAAGACAACTGGGGCCTTCTTGGAACTTGTAGATATCTTCTGCAGAGGCTGATCTCCAGTACCAGCAGACTTAAACAGAGCTTTTGAATCTTTCACAGAAGAATCTAAACAAGGATTTTGAGTAGTAATTTGTCAGAGTTCTGTATGAGACTCTTCAAAGAGTACTGTGCTGCAGAGGAAGAGTCCCTGCACTCATTCATTATAAAATGCACTTGCTTTCTTCATGCATCTTAAGTTCTCTTTCCTCCCACCCTGGCTTCAAATATTTTTAATAATTTGAATGTTTTTCTGCAGTAGTAAAAACAGCCCCTTGGTGAATGCAAAATAAATCCTTATCTACATATAAGCACATTCACACATACACACATGCAAACTGTAGTTTGTAGTGTTGCTTCAGGGGATGAATGATTATGTTACACAGGGCTTTTTCTGGGAAAACAGGTGGTGGAACTCAGTGGGTTGTCCTCGGAGAAAATGGTCACATGGCTGGTGGCCCCGCCCACTGATCTCCAGGCAGAGGAGAGTTTAGATTGCCCTCCGCGCCACTCGGCAGTGCGGAGGGCAATCTCAACTCCCCTCTGTCTGGAGATCAGGGGGCGGGGCCACCAGCCATGTGACCATTTTCAAGAGGTTCAGGAACTCCATTCCACTGCATTCCAGCTGAAAAAAAGCCCTGATGTTATACATATTTGGGGGGAATTTATAGCAGTGTGTTGTAATATTAGCTATCGTACTGCTGTGTGCCAAAAGGCTTCATGTGGGTTTGGGATTTCTCTGCTGTTCCCACAGCATGAGACAGAAACCATGGAGTATCATTTGTCATCACTGATCCACTTTGTTAATGCACAGTGTTTTTTCAGAAGCTTTGCTCTGCTCTCCTCTCTTAGTCAGGCCACTTGGACCACCCAAATTAAATGTCCCGTTTCAGTCTTAAAAAATGCCATTTACTGCCGGATATTTGTCATCTCTATCCTTTGCCTCATCAAAAGACAGATTTATGGCATATGAGGAAGCCCCTTAGAGAACAGCGATTCTTAAATTATTCTGAGATATGGCTTCTTTATAGATTGCTGTTTATTTCCTACCACTGCAAGGCCAAACAAAAAATCTTTATCTGTATTAGAGCTGCTGACCTTGGGCTACAGTCTGAAATATACAGAACAACACTCACAGGCTCCTGAAGTCATTCTTCATAGCTCCAAACACTCTATTTGCTCCCCTTTTGTTGTGTAATTTTTTATGGCTAGCAAAGGGCTCCCTTGAGTTTAAAAGGGGGCAAAGGCATCCAACAGAGAGAAAAGTGTTCATAAGATTCTTCGGAAGTAGTTTTCAGATGTGATTGGAGGAAAGCAAAGAACAAACAGAGCAGAAACCAAATGGAGAAATTTCATTAGGCATCATCATCCCACAACTCGCTCAACAGGTTACAGCTATATTTTAAGAACTCAAAATTAAGGAGAAACTTTGCCACACAAAGCAACCTCTCTTCAATATTCCATTTTCATATCAAGAAATGCCTCTCTGTCCTGTGTTCCTTTGCCAAAGAGGACAAAGTCATTTCAGAATGTTTTAGTTAATGGCAGAACTAGATACTGAGAGTGACACCCATGGTGTCAAGAACAGAAAAGGAAGTTAGTAATCAACAGTTCAGTCCTAAGTTCATTGAGGGCTTAGAAGAGTGTAACTCTACTTACGGTTGCACTTTCAGTTGCTAATAAAAAAAATAGATGCTGAAAACAGACATTTTGAAGCCAGTGTTTGGCATTCTGGCAGCTTTCAAATATGACCAAAAAAAAAAGCAGCTGAATTTATCACCACCTCTGGGATCAGTCATTTTGTTGCAGCTCAATTACCCCAGGATTGCAGTATTTCCCTTTCTTTACATAAGGTATCATTCTCACCACCATTCTTGGATATTGCCAGAAAGGAAGTCAAACACAGGCTGAGATGGAATTCCACGGAATGATGGGATGGAATTATCCACAGGAAAATGCAATTATCACCTTAAATTGTGGATAAAATGGCAAAGATGTCAACGTAGTTCTCTCTGCATTTATGTATAAAAAGATGAGGGAGGGGAAATAGACCGATGTCTCCTTACGCTCAAGCAAAATGTTCTCAAAAGCTATCCTGAAAGAAAACGCAAGAAATGCGCCTCTGCCCAGAGTCCCTAAAGCGCATGCTTTCCAAGGTTACAACTGGGATTTCCTCGCTTGTTCCTGATGTCAACAAACAGGCCCTATCACAGCTAAGCCACCAGCCCAGCATAATAAAACCTGGTCTATCATTGTTTAGGAACATGCAGCACATGGGATGCTCCGTTGTGCCTAATTTGATTAATGAAGTGACTGTGTTGTCAACAGGGTATTCTATGTTTAGCACTTTGTTGCTGACCCAACTGGAGAAATCCCATCAGGGCATTCATTCCCCCTGTCTCAACCTTGTCAGGTAATTGTTTACGGAAAGATGAATGTACACAATAATCCAGGGCGAAGAGAGCTGATGTATGTGGTGTTAATGAATGAAATAATCAGTTGGGTAATAACCACTATGAGTGTTTGTCAGGCAGGTTCCAGCAGGGCATTAGCATTCTGCAGCCACACGGCCTTTATCTCCTGGGCCTCATGTCTGACAACCACCCTGTGTTAGCCCATGAATAAAATACAGACTGATACTCAGACATAATTAAACTGCCAATGTGGATGTACCTAAATGAACTTGATATCTTAATGACACAAGATAGCGGGCGAGTAATGAAGGCCAGAAGAAAGGGATGTGCATAATGAACGCAGACATCAAGCTGCCACAGAAAGACTCACCCTTAGGGTAATGTTCCTTTCAATAGCAGCTCCCCAGCACTTTCTGGTTGTTCAAAAGCCAGGCTCAAAGGTCTACTCCGATTGTTGTGTTGCCATTTGCAGACAGAGAATCTAAGTAGGGTTGTTGGGCTGGGGAGGCTGCTGTTTGGGGAAGGCTGTTCCAGCACTCTTGCCTTGAAAGGTTTTCAACCAACAGCATAAGGGCCTGGCTTTTCCTGCTGAGGTAAATGTTCCAGAAATTTTGAAACCATGTAGAAAATTGAATTGGGGGTGGTGGGGGTGGAAATTAAATTATATATTACTTTATGATCAGGCTGGATTCATTTGACTGCTTTAACAACATAAAATGCATTGTTTATTATTCACCTGCCCCTTTTCTGTTTGTGGTAGATAAACTAAACATAGGCATTTACATGCTTAGATTGGCAAACCTAATTGACTGCAGAAACACACAGTTTTCAGACAGAGTTGGTGCTATCTACCAGCTGAATTTTAGACCTTTCTTCCTTCATTTGAGCCTCACACCCACCGAGTGAGACAGGCCAGTCTGAGAGAGCCTGGTCCAACTTCACCCAGGAAGTTTCATGGCAGAGGTCTCTCTAGCAATCTTAACAACTACAGCACACAGACTGTGCAGGTAAAAACCAGCCCATGGTGGCCATTATAGCAGGAAACCACTGAACAAGTTAGTAAATGATCTACTGGCATTATTCCAAGGGTTACGATTGTGTTCTGTGGTATCAGGAACCCTGGCTTGAACCGCCTGCAAGCAGAAATCCATTACACTACTTCCTTTACAGAAGACTACCTGCCCCTAATGCAGTCTGTATATACTCAGAGGCACTGTGTCTTTGGCTGCAGAATTTGGAGAAGAGATGGCAGCAGCTGTATTCTGACAGCGTGCCTGGTGCTGGTAGAAAGGTTGCAGCCATTTGAAGCCCAAAACATTATTCTCTTACAAGCTCCCCTTGTGTGCATGTTCAGAAGCCTTTTTCCTGCATGTTCCTAACAGGAGAAAACATCAGCAACAAAACTAAAATATTAAATACTGCAGGTGCGCTCTGCGTATGCTCAGAGCTGTTCTGTCTTTGGGGAGAGATAGATGGCACTGGCTCTATTGTGGTAGTGTGGCTGGTCCTGGAAAAAGTTTGTACCTGTCTAAAGCCCCAAACCTCCTTTTCTCCCCCTTATTCTGTACATGCTCAGAGGCAGAGATTTGGGGGGTGGAGCCTGGAGAGGTGGGGTTTGAGGAGGGGAGGGGCCTCAATAGGATATAATGCTATAGAGTTCACCCTTCATAGCAGCCATTTTCTCCAGGGGAACTGATCTCTGTCACCTGGAGATTGGTTGTAATTCCGGGAGATTGCCAGCTACCACCTGGAGGCTGGAAACTCCATCGCAAGGCTGTTGTGAGGAGGAAATGGAGGCTTGGAGATGGTGAGAGATGCTTCAGGCAGTTTGGGAGTGTGCAGTTTTGGAGGTCTCACTTCAAAAAGCTTGCGGACAAATTGGAACGCAAGCAGAGAAGAACAACGAGGATGATCAGGGGGCTGGAGACAAGCCCTACGAGGAAAGACTGAGGGACCTGGGAATGTACAGCTTGGAGGAGAGGAGGTTGAGGGGAGGTACAATTACTCTCTTTAAGCATTTAAAAGACTGTCACTTAGAGGAGGGGAGCTGTTCCTATAGTCAACAGAGGATAGTACTAAAAAAAAGGGGGGGTTTAAAATACAGGAGGGACGGTACCAGATGGACATCAGGAAAATCTTCTTCATGTTAAGAGTAATTCAGCAGTGGAACCGGCTGCCTAGGGATGTGGTGGGTCCCCCCTCATTGGCAGTCTCCAAGGAGCAACTGGATGAATACTTGTTGAAGATGCTTTAGGCTGTTCCTATATTGGACAGGGGGTCTGTAAGACCCCTTCCAACTCTGATTCTATGACCCATGGACATTTAAAAAGGGCTTGTTTCACAGGGCAGAGAATCTTGAACTGTAAAAAAATCTAATTGGGATGATGGGACATGAAATGGTGCTGGATTTTTAGGCCAACTCTATAGAAATGCTTTAAGGAGGGAGCTATAGCTGGCCAATTATGCTTTGTAGTAAGAAATCCAGTAGCATCTTTAAGACTAACCAACTTTATTGAGACGTAAGCTTTCAAGAACCACAGCTCTCTTCGTCAGATGAGACAAAGAGAGCTAACGAAGATCTAATGAAGAGAGCTGTGGTTCTCGAAAGCTTACACCTCAATAAAGTTGGTTAGTCTTAAAGGTGCTACTGGACTTTTTACTATTTTGCAACTACAGGCTAACACCGCTAATTCCTCTGCTGTTATACTTTGGTATGCTTATGCTTTGTTTCAGCTCTGTTGCAGACTTCTACTGACCTTCAGATTTCTGCAATTGAAATCCTACTGCAGTGTTTATTGGATGTCTCATCCTGTTGATTGTACTGACTCACACTGCATAAACTGTCTTGAGTCTCAGGGAGAAAGGCGGGCAATAAACAATGTAAATTAAGTTTTTAAGTAGGTCACCATTGCTATTCACAGCCGAAGCAAAGTAAGGTGAACTCTGGGCTGGAGGAAAGGACACGTGCAACTCTTTGGTTAGCCAGTCTATCATAGTGAAACTAGACAATTCAGACAACTAGTCTGAATTTAAAAAAACAACATTAAGCCTCACCACTGTCACATTGTCATTTCTCAGTCCCCTTGCCATCCAGTTCTACGGCAAACTCTCTTTTCCTATCAATGCTCTAGACTCTGCTGTTCTGCTGCTCCTCTTTTCCTCACAAGAGGGACACAAGGAAATACTTTGCTTTCCTAACTACTTCATGAGTTTAGTTCAGTCAGCGAGCATTCACAGGAATTAACGGCCTGGCTTACTACCTTGGGTCTCCTTAGCGCTACACTCTAACTTATTTAGGGCAATGTGTCTACAAATAGAGTGGGATTTACTCATCCCCAGCAGGTGTTCACTCTTTCAATAGAGCAATCTAATGAACAATTAGGCACTCTGCGGCGATAATGGTAGGCAGAACAATGGAGCTCCAGCACAAGGCTAGGCTGTAGCGTTTTGTACTGAGCTTATATCTTATTATTGGTATTTTAGTACCATGGAAGTTTGGGTTGGAAATGTCTAATCGTTCTAGGCACAGTTGGCTCTTTTGTGACCAGACACTAAGTTGCCAACCCCTCTATCAGTTCCAGTGGAAGAAGAGGATAAATGGCAGAACTTTAAAAAGAGGCAAAGAACGATCTGTAATCCCATCCTTTTAGCCTCTTCATTATTTAGGCTTATCAACGTTCAGTTCTGATGACATCCACAAAAAACACTTCATCAAACTACCACCCCCAACAATTGTTAGTCAGCAATTAATGCAGACACTGATCATTCAAACTCTTTCCCCTCCCCCTCCATAGCTCTGTGGGAATAAACTAGAGACATGCCTCTCAAATGGTAGGAAACATAGCTCTAAAGACGGGCAATAGTTGCATCTGTGGAAATGTGTCAGCCCCAATTTCTTTCCCTCTGTTTTTTCTCCGTATTTCATTCCCTCATACTCTGCTCCCTCTCTCCACCCTTCCTTCCTTTTGCTATTTCACCTGCCCCATTCCCTCAAATTTCTGTCCCCTTTATCACTACTAGGGGTGTGCAATTCGGTATTCTGATTAGGTTAATGTTACCGAATCAGAGCCGTTTTGGTTTTTTTCAGTATTACCGAAACTTTTTCTGAATATCGAAAAATTTCAGTAATACTGAATCAGAGATTGCCGAATCGATTCGGCCATTGTTTTCAATGAGAAAACCTTCTCCCGGCTTTCCGGGAATCTGGGGGGGGGGCATTTTCTGTCCAAATCACACCAGTCCTGGTGAGGACCTTCTCCTAACTCTCCTCTAACTACCCCAAGGTTTCAGAAAGATTGGACTTTGGAGGGCCATGTTATGCCCCCCCAAACAAGGTGCCCCCATCCTCCTACATTCTCCATGGTTCTCTATGGGGAAAAACACATCCTCTTTCTAGGTGGCTTGCAAGCAAAATGCACCCAACTTTCAGGGGACCTGCTGCCACCTGTCCTCCCACCCTCCACCAAGTTTCAGGCAGATTCCACTTTGGGGGGGCATTTTATGGCCTTCCAAAGAAGGTGCCCCTATCCACCTCCACCCCACTATTTCCTATGGGGGAAATAAGAGAGGCTTGTCTGGCTAGGGGTGGCATTTTGCATGCAAAATGCCCCCAACCTTCAGGGGCCCCATCTCCCACCTGTCCTCCCTCCCTCCACCAAGGCCCAAGCTGATCCCACTTTGGAGGGCCATTTTATGGCCTCCCAAAGATGCTGCTCTTAGCCCCCCCCTTTCTCCATTATTTCCTATGGGGGAAATAAGAGAGGCTTGTCTGGCTAGGGGTGGCATTTTGCATGCAAAATGCCCCCAACCTTCAGGGGCCCCATCTCCCACCTGTCCTCCTACCCTCTACCAAGGCCCAAGCTGATCCCACTTTGGAGGGCCATTTTATGGCCTCCCAAAGATGCTGCTCTTAGCCCCCCTCCTTTTCTCCATTATTTCCTATGGGGGAAATAAGAGAGGCTTGTCTGGCTAGGGGTGGCATTTTGCATGCAAAATGCCCCCAACCTTCAGGGGGCCGTCTCCTACCTGTCCTCCCACCCTCCACCAAGGCTCAACCAGATCCCACTTTGGGGGGCCATTTTATGCCCCCCCCAAAGGTGGTTCTCCTGCCACAGCACTTTGTCTTTCTACTGTGGGGAAGACTTCCACACCACAGAAACAGATGGGATTGGGGCTGCCAATGGCCACAGCCACAGTCCACCTGCACCCAAACTGCCAAATACCACACACACCCTCCCCAAAACCTAACCTCCCCTGTCCTGTGGCCAGCCACATTCTATTGATTCCTGTTATGGGAAAATCTCCCACAGCAGGAACCCACGGAATGTGGCATCTATGGCCACAGGCACAGTCCCCCTTTTAAATCCACCCCCCACAGCCCCACACTGACCCAAAGACACCCTCCCCAACATTCCCACACTGGCCACTACCCCAGGAGCAGGCTGGCCAGCCGTCCCCCATTGTTCCCTGTGATGGGAACTTTTACACTATCTTTCCCAGGGCAATTATGCACAGTCCAGGGGTGCCACAATGGTGGGCACACTCCTGAGTGCAAGCTTGTCCCTGTGAAAGAGCACCTGAACCACAAACACCCTCCTCCAAATTCCCCCACCACCTACAGAGATTGCTGGCCAGCCAGCTCCATTGTTCCCTATGATGGGAACCAACTGCACAACAAAGAATAAAACACAAACACACACTGAATAAAGTTTTAAAAAAATATTTTCTCACTTTCAAAGTACAAGTAGGCAAAGCATTGTGACACATTACACCAGCAGTCCCCCACACAGAAAAACACAACTCACTTAACATCAGAGAATCACAAAAACACAATTCCTGTCAAAAACACTTTATTTCTTTAACAGCTGCACCGAAACGGTTTCCTGATTCAGTTAAAACCGAATCAGGTTTACCGAAACAGGCAGGCCTTGCACACCCCTAATTACTACCTATCTGTTGCTTCCTCCTCCTTTCCCAAGCTAGTCCTGCTACAGTTTTCCTCTGCTTTGCTCCAGATTTTTTCCATATTTTCCTTCTGAGTTTACCTACTTTGGTTATGCCTTCTTTCCCTTGGCTCTCACTAATCTCCACTTCTGCCCCACCACCTTCCACTCTCCTGTCAAGTCCCACTTAGTTCCATTCTTACTATAATGCATACAGGTACACAACTGGAGACAGAGAAATGCTTGCACCATGAGCAAAAGGTTTGTTTTTCCTGTTATTCTGAAAACCCTTCCTTCTTTCTCTGCTGTCACTCAGCTGTATATTCCAAGCAACAGTTGTGCTCATTTTTTGTTTGTCTGCTTACTATTTTCACTGTATGGTATCATTGTCAGTGTTCACGAATTCTCCAGCCACTGCTGTTATCCCCTCTCCCCACATACACACCCTTCCTTTCTCCCTTACTTCCCAGGATATTTAACAGTACTAAGGCTGCAATGCTATGCATATTTACCTGGGAGTAAGCCACATTGATCACTATCAGATAGTGCTGTATTTTGCTATGCACTGGTCACATAGGACCATGCCATGAGTATGAAGATATGGTGGGTGCTGGAAGCAATCTAGGGGAGGGGATAGTTAATAGCCAGATTTTATTCTCCATTGGACTTTTCACCACAGAAACCTCTTCTCAAATGCCTCTTTCCAAAGCCAATGTGAGTAGGCCCTTTTGGTTACTAGACAACCCTTTGCCACAGCAGCATTGGGATCTGTGTCCCATTGCCAAAGAGAGGATGGAATGACGCAAAGAGCCGTGAAAAAGGTAGGATGGGAGTTGGGATTGGTGCATTAGACTGAATCAGTCTACATAAAGCTCTCCCTCATTAGTGCTTAGGTGGTATAAGCTTTTTCCAAAGCCTTTCTCTTCTTGTGAAATTTTGAATGGTACCTGATCCACGTGGATCAGTAAAGCAGCTCAGAAGAAGAAATGATGCAGCTGTCTATAGACAGAGATATATGGACACTAAACTGTACTGTTTGACAGGTGGACAGCTCCAGGTATGTCTAAGATTGGATTCCATTCCTTTCATCCCATGAAACTCAAGGGGAGTCACCAAAATCCAAGCTAAACAGGCAGATCAAATTCTAACATGATGCATCTTCTATTTTTGCTTTGATACCATTCTAATACACACTATGAAGGTACCGACCCATCTTCAGGCAGCAGCCACTGGCCCAGAGGCTGGCAAAAGTTGCCCACCGCTGCTGTACTTTTTCTTATAGCCCACATATGGCTTTTCTCCATGCCTCTGCTCTAGAGAAGCTAATGGAAGTATTTGCATGCTGTACTGCTCAGGAGGTAATTGGCAGTTACTGCTCTAATGGTTCCAGTTTTAGTTTCAAATGAGCAACGTACTGTAAGTATCAGTCTTATTAAAGCAATAATAATGAGAAATTAAAGCTTGCACCACAGGGGTGAAGAATTTGCTCAGTTTGGAAAGATAGAGTCATGGCAAGGCTGACACTTGACAGCAGAACGTCCCTGGCTCCTGCTGATATCTGCGCAATATATTTAAATGAAAAAGTTCAGAGTGTATGTAACTAACTAGCTGACTATGGATTTGCTTTGTGTGTCATGAGTGGAATGTCTTGGTAACCCAGAAAGAAGCCAAGAAGCCAGCAAGGGAAATCTGCTCGGCGATACAAGCAGTCCCTTTACAAAACAGAATGGAGGAAAATCACTGAATGTAAAAAATAAATAAATGATAAGCTAACTTTATATACATTTTTGCAATGGGCTTTCTGGGAAGGGAGGGGGGATCCTATGCCTTCGAGGAACATCAACTAAGCATGCAGCTTGTTGGCATTAACTTTACACAATGCAGAAAGAAATGGGCTATAAGAATAAGTTAGAAAAACAAGGCTATTGTCTGGGCCAGAAAAGGGAAGAATGGTTCAGTGGTGCTCTAATCTTAAATAAACAGATCAGGGAACAAAGAGGATATTGTTTACCCAAGTAATTATTTCTACAAGGGGAAAAAAGAGCAAATGCAGTTTGCTCTATGCAGTCTGAAATAAAAGCCAGCTAACTGTCTCTCCTTTCCACAAACACGAAAGAACACAACTGAGAGTTGATGAGGCTGAGGCCCTCAGCAGCTTTGTTCCAAAACTGTGTAAGGGAAGCACTATTGTGAAGCACCTTGTGAAGAGATAACCATCTCTAAGCTTTTGTTTAGCTAACAGCTAAAGATCACCAATGGGCACTAAGAGGATCTTGCTCAATGGCCTTGGTGGCTGTTATAGTACGGTGGCTTGATGCTCAGGAAAGGAAACAGATACCTGGGTTTTGGCACTGGCTAAAGGGCCCATGGATAGAGTATTTACTTTTGAAGGAAGAACTGATGCGGTTTTAAAGCTGTCACACTGGATGCTTGCTGCTTCCTCATGCTATGTAATCTGGTAAATTTGTGTAAGTTTGTAAAACATTATCAATTTCAGTAGGTTCTCACAAGAGAACTGATGCCACAAAGGCTGCTGCTATACAACTTCCTACAGCTCAGGTAAATGGAAATGACCCGACCACAAATGCCCAAAATTGAGGCAGAATCCCACTGTTCATTTAGTTAGATTATCTATAGGCTACCCTTTCCATAAAAAGATGCTCAAGGTGCTCATTATCTTGGTTTAGTTACAATATAATGGATTTTTTCCCTAGCAAATACAATTAGGACCCACGGTTTGCAAGAAACTATCAAAACCCTCAATTAGAAAACAAATGAAAAGTCCATCCAGTTTCAATGCTGGCCATTTTATGCATTCCAGAAGCTGCCCTCTACTCAATGAAAGGCAAAAGGGAATGGTTAGAAATTGCCCCCTTACATTAGAGGAAGACGAGGACACCTTTACCACAAATCAATAGCCTGTGGACTGCTAAGGTCCTAACTGTTAGAACAAGATAATGACAGAGAAAGCTATAAAAGGCAAGATATTAGAAGAGATTAAAGAGGATTCCTTTATAGGAACATTCTGTTGCCCTAACCAAAGACCCCTTAAGGGTGCAAAAAGCACAGGGTAACTAAAAAAACAAACATTTTCAACATTTTACCAGATATGCTCTGTCAGAGACAGAAGTTTCTTAGCTTTTGGAGAAGAACTGCTCTGTGCTTTAGGACCAGGAGAGAGGCTGCAAAGTGGTGTGAATGTAAGCGGTATGGAAGTTTTCCAGTCTATTTTTTTTTTAGATTTTGCAGCTAGAAGGGTAGATTAGTGATCTCAGAAGTTGGAAGTGAAATAAATTCAGTAGGAGGGGGAATGTATGTATTAATGATGTACTCACCAATAAAATCTTTAAAAAAAAAAAGAAGTTGGAAGTGCAAAATAATGCAAGACTAGAATTGACTAGTTAGTTCAAATAAATGTAAAATTCAACCGCAGAGCCCAATTTTGCTTTAGGTCATTGTAGGAAATATCAATGCTAAAATGAAAACAGAAGCCATAACTGCTATGCACCTCTACACTGCTCTTGTTGTTCCTTCATTATTTTTGAATTTCACTCTCCATAGCATTATACTCTTTCTTAATTCTGGTGTAACCAGAATATAAAAAAATTTTCCCGAAACCAAGTGTGCAATTTGCCACAGCTCTCAATTCCTTTGTTTGACTGACATCCCCTCCCAATCTGGGTGATCCAGGCACAGTTCCTAGCTCTTCCTTGGACATTTGCTGGGTGACCTTGGGCCAGTCACATATTCTCAGCCTAGCCTACCTCTCACAGGGTTTGTGTGAAGGGGAAAAAATGGAGGAGAGGAGAGCGATGTAAGCTGCTTTGGGCCCACGTTGGGAAGAAAAGTGGGATATAAATGAATAAAAAGAAAATGAATAAAAATAAAAATAAACATGAAACGACCCCTTATAAGTGAACATTCACAGGCTCTTCATCACAATCAAGAATGCTGCAAAAAACAGTGTCCTGATCACAGAGGCGTCCATGCACATACAAATGTATGCATGCACAAAGCTTTGTTGCAGATGTTTGATTACACATATGGGTGTTTGGGGGCAGGACCAGTGGCACAATCCCACTTAATTAATGGCTTTTGTTAGCAAATTCACTATTGAATTGTAATGGACTGTGGAAGTTTTTGACAGGTGGGAGCAGAATAATGCACAATCAATTTACTATGTGCTGTGACTAATATATACATTTTATTTTTCCTTAACCACAGAAGACTGTGATGATGAAGAAGCCCACGGCAGTGGCAGAGGAAATGTATTCACAATAGGTTCTTATCTAAAATTATATTGCCCCCGCCCCGCCAAGATTAGACCTATGATTACTTTTGCCAGTAATCTGTGTTTGGCAGTGATTGGTCTTCTGTGTTGACTACATAAAGGAAGTCCAGGCTGACGTTCTACTGGGTCATGCTGCATCCCAACAATTTCACTGATGCAGCACACATCATGATAAACCAGGAAGAACCACCATAATTCCAAAGGCAATGGGAATGCGTCCCCCCCTCCATGTGAATGAATGCCTTTGCCCTCTTTCAACCACATGCCCCAATTGTCAGAAATAGGGATGGGGATATTTTTAGTTACAGAAATGTTCCAAAAATTCAGCTATCCAATTTGGCTCACCTCAACACACTTTAAATATAAGATAGAATGTCATTTGATAATTATTTGTGTACATGATAAATGAAATATTTTAAACATCAAGTCTTGGTACTAGAGTAATAAAAGATGTTAAATAGTGCACGTTTAGTAAGGGAACTTCAATTAAAATCCAGAGCACAAGATCCTTAGATATTCTTATCTGGGACCTTCCAGCCAAAGAAAGAGCTTTCCTTCAAAGCAAACAGTCTTGAGCATGGCCTTACCAAGGCCTTGACTGGTGAATTATGCAGAAATATTCCCTAAATTTCTATCTAATCCAATGCTGTGGGGCCCAGGAGCTACAAGAGTCCTTTTTTTTCTAGATTATGATCCTAAAAGTATATGTACTTGAAAATAAAACATAGTAAAAGCCAGTTAATTTACAAAGGGAAGTCTCAAAGGCCATTATGGCACCTTTGCCCTCCAGAGCAGAATGCCGTGAAGTCAGAAGAAGAAAAATATTTTAACTCTGTTGCTGGATCCAATATGTAAATACTGTGGAAGTCCACAATATACATCCATACTACATCTTTAAGTATTCTGCAAGTAGTATTTGTCCTCTAAGGAGTCAGAAAGTGTTTCAGCCTCTAAAATACCCTTACCATGCTGCTCCAGCTGTGCAAATCAGTGAACACAATTTTAGTTAAGTGATATTGTGCAGATCTTGGGGAAAGAAACTGCCTTAACCATGGTTTGCCCAGCATAGATGCAATGCTTAGCTGTGATTAATGCTGCAAAGCATCGTTTGCCAACCCTCTTCCAAGCAGAGTTTCACATTCCAGTTTATGGCTAATTTTTAACACAGTTTAGGCATTAGGACCTGGTGCTTAAAAAGCAGGGGAGGGGACCCATGATTAAATCAATGTGTACACTGCCCTGTATTGGTTATAAAACATAAAATACCATTTGGCTCAGTGCATGCATAACAAATGCAATCCATTTGCAAGAACTTTAAAAAGCACGGCCTGACTCGTTTTCCAGTTCAAATGGTTGCAATTAGGGATTTGGGGGCTATAGAAAAACTCAAGGAGGGGGGGGGGGAGCTCGATATCAAGTATCAAGATAAATGCTGTCTTCCCTTTAGACGCTGTCCTATGGAGCACACAACGGTCAGCATGCTCACAGCCTTGGACAGTTGTTTTTAGGAGAAAATGGATGATACACTACTAAACCCCAACATCAGAAATAGCATCAGCTGCTAGTAAGCCTATCAGAGGGGAAAGGAAGGAAGGGATACAGGAATTGTTTCGAAACACCAACAGGGGGAAATAAAGGAATGAAACCATTTCACTTTAAATCAGCATGACCTAAACCTGGAGGTGAAATGCATTCGCCATGGCCTGACCGAAGTTACCAGTCTCTCCTCTCACCCTTCCCCTTGGAAGAAGCAGGGTATCGGTGTCTTCTTCCACACTAGAGAAAACAGCAGGATTTAAACAGCTCTGACCATAAAGGCCAGCTGAATGTATCCTGTTAGACACAGTGTATTCCATCACCAAGTACGGCTGCTCATGAGGACTCAATGGAGGGAAAGAGAGAAATCCGATCCGATTCCTGACATTATAGCCCCTCCACACCTCCTGTCATCTCTCTTACATCCTGGGATTGAATGGCTCCATAAAAATGCCCCGTGTGAAAGGCAGGTTCAAAAGCTGAAGAAACACAATCCTGATGCAAAACCTTTAAGGTACTCAAAGCTCTCTGTCTTTGACTTCCACTTCCTCTCCCCTGCAACTCCCTGATGGCCAAGATCTTGGATTTATGGGCTGGAAGTTTAAGTCTTTTGCACTGATGGAAAAACACTAGGAAAGAATTCTAATGAGCTCCAAATCCCCTATGCTTAAATCACCAAGTTCAAGGATTCTCCTAATGTACAGAGTTTCTTCAGCTTCTTATTAAAATTTATTTTATTAAAATAAAAGACTCATTGATTGACAGATTTTAACACTTTAAGGAAGCAGAGAGATTGTACAGTAAAGAAGAAGTCAAGTAACTGAAACAACAGAGGAGGAAAACGTAAGTCTGTTAGCTTTTCCCTAAGGTTGCTGGAGCACAATGGAGAGCATTTAGCACAGGGAGGGAAAAAACCCAAACAAACAGCCTTCAAGATCCCTCTATGAAATATGTTGTTCAGGGCTGTGGATTACACAGACAAATATACATGAACACACATACACGTAACGCACAAACTGAGATTACGGTTCTTTGTACAAGATTCTGGGTAGCAAAATGCTTATGGAAATAGAATCACAGCAGTAAGTTTTGCCCCATGTTCATCAAGAGGTTCAGGGGTCCTATGGATGTACAAGTGAATGCAAAATGGACTCCTACACACATTTTAATGAATATGGAGTTCTGGAGGAATGTTCCCCCAAAACTTTATGAGAAAAGAGTGGTTAGCAGAGCAGGAGTTGCACTATTCAGGGCCAATTCATGGCTGAAGCAGAGTTGGCTGAAACTGAACCCGACGAAGATGGAAGTCCTGTACTTGAGCCACGGGGGATTAGGTACAGGACTCCGGCTCCTGGCCCTCGATGGGGCACCGTTAGTTAGTGCCAGTTCCAAGAGTTAAGAGCATGGGGGTGATCTTGGATGCCTCCCTGAAAATGGAGGCACAGGTCACAGCAGTTCTCAGGTCCTCTTTTCTCCATCTGCGGCAGACCGGACAACTTGTCCCTTACCTGTCAACCCGTGACTTAACTACAGGGATCCAAGCAACGGTCATCTCTAGGCTAGATTACTGTAACTTGCTCTACGCGAGGCTGCCCTTGAGCCTGACCCAGAGGTTACAGCTGGTACAAAATACAGCGGCGCGTGTTATTACGAGAGTGCCAAATAAGGCGCATATAACTCCATTCTTATGTGAGCTGCGTTGGTTGCCAGTGGAGTACTGGATCAGATTCAAGGTTCTGGTATTGACCTGTAAGGCCCTGTGCAGACTGGGACCAGCATATCTATGGGACCGTCTCTCCCCATATATTTCCTGGAGGACACTCCAATCAGGGGACAAACAGCTGTTGGTGGTCCCTGGCCCCAAGGAGGCCTGCTTAGCCTCAACTAGAGCCAGGGCCTTTTTGGTCCTGGCTCCCACCTGGTAAAACGCTCTGTCTGCTGAAATCAGGGCCCAGCAGGACCTACTATCCTTTCGCCGGGCCTGCAAGACAGAGCTGTTCCACCAGGCGGAAAAAAGGGTTGTATAAAATCTTAACCCTCCCTGTGAAGGCTGTCCACCATCCTGTTTTAAATGTGTATTAATACACTGTTGTTTTAATGATTTAATGTAGATAATTTTTTATTGTATTTTAATACATTGTTATCCGCCCTGAGCCCGCTCATGGGGAGGACGGAATAGAAATTTGAAATAAATAAATAATAAAATAAATAAATAACCCAATATAGAAAAGCTCAGTTCACATTCTAACACCACATTCTTATATACTGCTCTTTTAGACAGATTAGACAGAGCGGTGGGAAAAAAATCAGTGTCATTATTATCCTCACAACACTGCTGGGGCCGAGAGGAGTGGCTTACTCAAGGCCACCTGCTGAACTCATGGCAGTAGTGGAATTTGAACCAGCAGAATGCTGATTCACAGCTCAACCACTTAACCACTATGCTCACCTTGTTTTTTAAAAACAAATCTCCTGGCTTGCTTGCACTGCTATCATATAGATGGGAAGACAACTTCTACTCATACTAGAGATTTTGCAGCCGTGGCTCACACTCTGGAATGGCCTTCATGAGTATGTTAGCCGCCCTTTGGGAAATGATGTGAGTCACGTCTTGGCTCTCTATGGTCACCTGGGTCCTGCTACCATTTCCCTCTTTAAACTACTGGCTATGGTGGTACAGAGGCAAGTAGAAAACTGGCAAGCAGTTCACAGGACTCTCTCTCTCTCTCTCTCTCTCTCTTTATAGTCCACCTTTCTCACTGAGACTCAAGGTGGATTACATAGTACAATCAGTATCAAGGATATTTCTATACAGTGTCAAGGACATTTTCATAGACAAAGCCATAGGATAAATAAATACAAGTTTACAAAGACATAACATTAGCAAAGATCCAATACAGTGTTGAAGAATTACTGAAACAGAATATAATCAATTCTGGGACTGACACTAGACAACATGAAGCACAGGTAGTATATAGGAGTACAAATTTAAAGCAACAGATAAAAAGGCAACACAGTGGTGAAGTCTATGGTCCCTAACTCATTGGTGAAGCATCTGAGACCCCCCTCCCTACAATACTACCCTCCTATCTGAGTAAAAAGCCTTTTTGAATAATTCGGTTTTGCTTCATTTGTGGAAAGTCAGGAGAGTGGGGGCTTTCCTGACCTCCTCAGGCAGGCCATTCCACAGGGTAGGGGCCACCACAGAGAAAGACCACATATGGGCTGCTGTTGACTTTGCCCATGTGCAGGCTGGCACCTGCAAGAGACCCTGTTCAGATGAGGCATGCTGCCGTGGAGGGACCTAAGGAGGAAGGTGGTCCCATAGGACCAAGGCCATGAAGAGCTTTGTATGTAATAACCAATACCTTTAATTGAGCACAGTAACTGATAGGTAGCCAATGGAGTGACTGTAGGATGGGAGTGATGTTCATGCTCCTGCTTGCTCCTACTAACAGTCGAGCTGCAGCATTTTACACCAATTGGAGCCTCCTAGCAGTGTCCGGCACTTTCCATCAGCAGTCCTTGTCAAAATTCAACACAGTTCTATTTGCAGTGTTACTCAGCTGACAAGTTTACACAGAACACAATTTTTATAATGTATTTTTATTGCAAGAGGAGACAAATTGGGAAGTCATGCATAGCAAACCAGGACTAGGACCAGGGGCCTAGAAGTTTATTAGAGCAGAATTCTTGCCTATGACTGACATATCACAGATCCTTAGGTCTTCTAGTCTCTCTACATGAGACGAATTACACAGGGATGCTCAAGTGAAGGTAGAGGCAATGTTAATCAGGAAGCCAAGTTTTAAAAGACAGATCAGAAGGCTGTGTCAGTTTCACCTCTCTAGAGCTGGCAAAGATCCCTCCTGGGAGGATTTATTTCCTCTTTGCCTCTCCTAAGGGGAGGTGAAATTGGGATGCGAAGATGAAATAAACAAACCCTCCATGGAACAATCTCTGCCGGCTCTAGAGAGGTGAACAGCCCTTCCCGGCTAACACTGCGTCTCCCTTCATTTGAGCATCCTCGTGCAATTCGTCTCGTGTAGGGAGACTCATAGAGGAATGGCCATGAATTTTTAAAGTTCTCTTTGCAACCATGAGGATTATAAACTTGTCACTTTTGTAAGTGACAGGATTCTGACAAAACCATTCAATTCTGTCCATGGAAAACAAGACAGACTTCATGTCATGGGGAAAAAAATTAGCCACAAACATCCCTTTCCCAGCACTATTATCATTCTTGTTCCATCCCTCCCTGCACGGAAATCAGAAATTATATATATAAGATACAAAAGAAACCAATGTCATTAAAGTTTGGTATTCATGAAAGGACTTTCACAGCAACTGGGAAACTTGCAATATTTCCTCTGCTTCAAGAATGCTAGCAGGTCGCAATTGTTAAAATTAGGCCCCAGACTTTCATTTTAAATGCCAACAGGAAACCATCTGCTAGTGATCTTGCTTGCCATGCATAGGCATACCAGAGCTGGTGAATTTTTTACACTTCCGCAAAGGCCATTTCCCAATTTCCCCTTAGACTGCATAGCAGTTGTGGATGGAGACACGGGGAAAGTATGTGTATTTGATGACCCGGGAAACTACAGGCCGGTCAGTCTGACTTCTGTTGCTGGGAAAATATTAGAACAGATTTTAAAGGGATCAATCTGTAAGCATCTGAAGGACCGCTCAGTGATCCAGGGAAGTCAGCATGGTTTTGTTCCTAACAGATCTTGCCAGACTAACCTGGTTTCCTTCTTTGATCGAGTGACCAGCTTACTGGATCGGGGGAACTCTGTTGACGTGATTTATCTGGATTTCAGTAAAGCTTTTGATAAGGTCCCCCATGACATTCTGATGGGCAAACTGGAAGACTGTGGAGTGGACTATAGGACAGTTCGGTGGATAGGGAACTGGTTAGAGGACCGCACCCAAAGAGTGGTGGTCAACGACATTTCATCAGATTGGAGGGAGGTGTCCAGTGGGGTGCCGCAGGGCTTGGTTTTGGGCCCAGTACTTTTCAATATTTTTATCAATGATCTGGATGAAGGAGTGGAAGGGCTGCTCATTAAATTTGCTGATGATACCAAATTGGGAGGAGTAGCAAACACCCAAGAAGATAGAATTAAAATTCAACAAGACCTGAATACTCTGGAGAAGTGGGCAGCTGTGAACAGGATGCAATTCAACAAAGACAAGTGCACAGTATTACATCTGGGCCACAAAAATGGGAAGCACAAATACTGGATGGGGGATACACTTCTGGGCAGTAGCATATGCGAAAGGGATCTTGGGGTAAGAGTGGACTGTAAACTAAATATGAGCAGTCAGTGTGATGCGGTGGCAAAAAAGGCTAATTCAATCTTGGGTTGTATCAAAGGGGCCATAGTGTCGAAATCGCAGGTCATAGCCCCTCTCTGTACTGCCTTGGTCAGGCCACACCTGGAGTATTGTGTGCAGTTCTGGAGGCCTCACTTCAAAAAGGATGTGGACAAAATTGAGAGGGTACAGAGGAGAGCAACGAGGATGATCAGGGGTCTGGAGACTAAGCCCTACGATGAAAGGCTAAGGGCCTTGGGAATGTTTAGTTTGGAGAAGAGGAGGTTGAGGGGGGACATGATTGTTCTCTTTAAATATTTGAAAGGCTGTCATTTGGAGAAGGACAAGGAGCTGTTCCAGTTGGCAGCAGCGGTTAGGACGCGAAGCAATGGGCTTAAATTACATGCACAAAGGTACTGGCTGGATATTAGGAAAAACTTTTTCACGGTCAGAGTAGTTCAAAAGCGGAATCAGCTGCCTAGGGAGGTGGTGAGCTCCCCTTCACTGACAGTTTTCAAGAAGAGGCTGGATGAATATTTGTCAGGGATGCTTTAGGCTGATCATGCACTGGGCAGGGGGTTGAACTAGATGGTCTGTATGGCCCCTTCCAACTCTATGATTCTATGATCATGAGAAAATTTCCTATTCCAGATTTGACTGGGAAGGACTAAAGACACTGGAAGGCCAGCATTTACAGATGAGCAACACAGAAGCAAGGACAACCATACACAGGAGCCAGGATCTAGAAACTTAGCTGTCAGTTTGTAAATTGGCTCCTAATGAATTACAATTGGGATACCAGGAATGGATGAGAGAAACAGGGAGAAAGGCTTTAGAACTGTACATTGGTTTATACTGCTTGGCTTAAATTGTGGTGCAATTCTAGCCATCATCAGACTGCTTTGTAAACAGCATCACAAGTATAATGGGGCCAGCTTATTTACGTTTGGGTTAGGGGAGGGGGTACAAGGATAAGTGACCCTCCAGTTCATTCACTACATGGGCTGAGAGCTACCCTAGCAAATGGTGAACCTTTGTCTAACTAAGGGCACCCAAGCCCATCAAACTCAATTAAGTGCCTGCAGCATGCATTTAGGTCAGAGTGAGAGATGCTTCCCTAGCTTTGGCCCCTCGAGAATCTTTCTAGCCAGCTGCTGGAGTTTCCAGCTGTTATTCATCTTACATGAGCAAATGTCCCATAAGGTTTGCCTTGGCACCCACACGGCCAGACTGCCCATGCCTGTATCTTACGCTAACATACTCTGAATATCACAAAGTTTCCATACTATCACCCTTAACTGAGTTCTGATTGGGTTGCTAGTTCAGTAAGGGGAAAACTGGTAAAATGTATGAAAAATCTGTGCTCAAGATCCTGTCCAGTCAGGCAGGCCATTAGGAACAATCAAAAGTCAACTGCAGTAAAAAATAGACAGAAACCAGGCCTAGGAAATCAAGAGAGATTTTCAAGATTCTGATGGCTTCGTCACCAGCACACAGGCACTACAAAAGACGTGCTTGTATTCTCACATATCAGACTGCAGTTTCTGCAGAGCAGCAGGTATCATGACACAGTCCTGGAAGCTAAGCAAAGTCCCTGTGTGACAACACAGTCTTTTCAAGATAAGACTGGGAAATAGGGGTCTCTCATTTGAACTTGGCTATATACTAGACGTAGGGTAGCTCTTCTTTACTGATTAGAATCTTGGAAGAATTGCAGTGAGTCTCTAAGGAACACACAAGCCAATACAATTCTGAATGAGGGATCCAAAGCAAAAAGACATATTCTCTCTCATGATTTAGGCTCTCTGCCCCTGTATCACCTGCCCTCTGCCTCCTCAATTCCTACTTCCAGCCTACACCCAGTTTTGACACACAAAAGCTACTGTGGTACTCTGGTATGGAGCTGGAATCCTTTCTCACTTGACTTGTAAAGAATCTTGCCAAGGACTTAAGCCTATAGGGGCTGCTTAGACAAACCCCTCACTGACCCAGGTATAAGTTGTACTACAGCTGCATTCAGACATCACAATGAATCATGGCTTGAACAAAGCTGTGATGTCTGAATGAGAGTAATCCAACAAACTAAGAGCTGTTGGCTGATGCCAAACCAAAATTTCAGACAAGAGTCTGTAGCTGGTTTGCTAACCACAGTTTGTGAGATCTGAATTTACAAACCAGAGTTTACAGAGTAGCACCTCCCTTTGCAACTGCCTGGCCACAGAAGGTTGTATATAATCAGCTTTTCTGCTGGTGAAAAATGAAGGAATGATTATGAAACAGCAGCAGCAGAAAGGCTATGCTGAGAATCAAGGGACCTGCATGCATAAACACCATGGGGGATGAGGTCTGTATTAAGGTTAGCCAAGCAAGACTGAATTTAAAAAAGTGTCTGGATCCAACCCAGAGATAGCAGCATAAGGAAGATGTTTTACTTGCTGAATGGTAGAAAGGCCCAAAAATATATACACAAACTGGAATTTGTTATTTATATCAGTAAGATTAACCAGAGGAGGTTTCACACAAACCACAGGTTATCCTGATGCCTGGGATGCAACCCAAGGGACAAGCCAAGCTACTTCAAGGGAAGGGATGCTGAAGCAACCAGCTCTGTTCTGCAGGAAAAGGACTGTACTTCAGCAGCAGCAGCCCAAGACATGAAATGTACCTTCAATATAACGTTTGCATATTAATTGAACTGGACTGGGCTGCTAGCAAGAGTACTCTTATCCTTCTAGAAGACAGAGCGGGCAAGGAATGGTGGGGAGGCAAGGCACACAGAACCCCTTGGGTTTTCAGCGGTACTATGGAGCTAGCTATGCTCAATGTACACACATCACAGGTTCAGCAATTTAAACCAACTACTTGCAGAGCTAAGGAAATTAGGCTGTCCATATTCCCTGGCTATTTTTGTCCAGAAGGAGGAAGCAACACCTCTAGGCTCTTTCCAGTATGTCTAAATTCAATCTGAGAATAAGTCTCCTCTTGCATCAACACACCAACAATATGTATTATATTACTGATTTGCCTTGTTGGAAGGAATCAACCAGGTATACTGGCATAATGCCACCGTTGCTCAATTTTGAGCAAAATAATTAGTGCTACTATCCCATCAAAAAGAAAGTCCAGCAAAAAAACTAGGTTGCCGTTGTCAGGTTCAATGTATATATGAGTGGTGCAGACTCCATTTTCTAATGCTTCTAGTGTCTAAGTGCTTTCTCCACAGGTGCACATGTTCCCATGCAGACTTCTCACCGAAAGGGGATGTTTTGTCTACCAAAGTTCCACCCGAGATTGGCCTTGGAGATGTCCAACTTCCCAAGTCTGAGAGCTGTTGTTTTGAGAACTATGGGGGGAGGCTGATTCAGCTGGGAACTGTTACTTTGTACCTTATGCTTTTATCCTCATTGGTAACAATGCTCTTGTACCATCCTGAATCCTCTATTCAGGCCAGTGGACTATAATGAACTATTTCTGCAGTAAAGTTTCCTTATTCAAACAATGGACTCTTGTTTGCTTCTAAAGGGAAATCTGTAGGAAGGACATTATCTAGCCACAGTCTGACATTTTGTTACCAATCATGTCAGAGTCGGGCTCATCGGAATCCAAAGCAGTCCCGGACAGGGATCCTTTGTTTGATCCGTATGCTTCTCCCGACGGACAACAGTTGCAACCTCAAGGCCCTACACTGGAAGGGACCAGAGATTTGACTACCACCCCTCTTCTCATCGATCTCGACAGCGAAGGTTTTTGGGTAAATTCACAGCAACAGTCACTTTGTTAATTACTTTGCGAACAGGGAAAGGTCCGAGAAATTTCAATGCTAGTTTGCAACTGAGCTGAGCCAATTTTAAGTTTTTGGTGGATATATAAACATGATCTCCTGGATGTAATTCCCATTCGGCCGCACGATGGCGATCTGCGTATTTCTTGTAGTCCTGTTTGGCTTTTTCAAGATGTTGCTTAATGAGAGCCCATTGCTGGGTCGCCCCCTTCCACCATGAAGGCACATCTGGCGAGGTTGGTGCGGAGGAAGGGAGGGCGTCCAATGGAAAAGGGTTGAAATGGACTCCGTACACAATTTTAAACGGGGCTTCCCCGGTGGAGACATGTACGCTGTTGTTGTATGAAAACTCTGCCAAAGGAAGAAGGTCTACCCAGTTGTCTTGTTGGAAATTGATGTAACAACGAAGGAATTGCTCTAAGATTTGATTAGTCTTTTCCGACTGCCCGTCGGTTTGTGGGTGGTGGCTTGAACTGATTCCCTGCTCAATGTTCAACATCTGCAAAAGCTCCCGCCAGAAGTTGGCAACGAACTGTCCGCCGCGATCCGAAATCACCTTGGACGGAAAAGAATGTAATTTCACAATGTGTTTTAGAAATAGTTCTGCCAGTTTTCGAGCAGATCAGATCACAATCCCTACATAAATTGGGCCGAAGGAAGCGTCACCTTCAGCCATTCCAACTGCAAAGACCATCGGTGGGATCAAAATTGGGGCGCCAATCCGACCCACACCGAGATGGCCCTCCTTACCCAGGAGGAAATAAACAGGATTCCTAAACCCTATTGGACTTATTTACCGGCCTTCTCCGAAGAAGAAGCCGATACTCTACCCCCGCACAGACGAACCGATTGTGCGGTGGAAATCTTACCCGGAGCCTCGCTGCCCAAAGGCCGGCTTTACCCTATGAGTCTCCAGGAAAGAGAAGAACTCAGAAAGTTCATTGACACTAATCTTCAAAGAGGATTTATCCGTCCAGCCAACAGTCCCCATGCAGCGCCAGTCCTCTTCGTAAAAAAGAAAGACGGAGGACATAGGCTATGCACAGACTTCAGAGGACTTAATGCTGTTTCAACCAACAACGCCTACCCTATCCCGCTCGTCCGGGATCTTCTCAACGTCGTGGCCCAAGGTAAGATCTTTACAAAACTAGATTTGAAAGAAGCTTACTTCCATGTTCGTATTAAGGCTGGGGACGAGTGGAAAACAGCTTTTAACACATCCCTCGGGCAGTATGAATACTTAGTTATGCCCTTTGGCTTGACAGGAGCACCCTCTGTGTTTATGTCCATGATAAATGAAGTGCTACATGAATTTCTCTATAAAGGAGTGGTGGTGTACCTAGATGATGTGTTAATTTATTCAGAATCAGAAGAAGAGCATATAAAATTGGTCAAAAAGGTTCTGGCCACCTTAATGAATAACAAACTGCCTATTAAATTGTCAAAATGCGAATTCCATAAAACTGAACTGACTTACCTTGGTTACTGTATATCCCAAAATGGCTTAAGAATGGATCCAGCTAAGATACAGGCGATCCAGGAATGGCAAACTCCCACTACCCGTAAAGAACTGCAATCTTTCTTGGGGTTTGCCAACTTTTACCGAGAATTTATTGCAAACTTCGTGCAAATCGCGCTTCCCCTGACTGAACTGTTGAAAACTAAAGACAAGGGGAATCTAGCAAAAAAGCCCAACTCTAAATTACAATGGACGCCTGATTGCCAGTTGGCCTTTGAACGCTTGAAAATGCAATTCATTACAGAACCAGTGCTCCGCCACCCCGACGAAAACTACCCCTTCATAGTACAGGTTGACGCCAGCGATACAGCAATTGGGGGAGTACTACTGCAGAAGGGGGAGGATGGGAAGCTTCGGCCTTGTGCGTTTCTGTCCAGAAAGTTTTCCGAGGCGGAAAGGAATTGGAATGTGTGGGAGAAGGAAGCTTTTGCAGTGAAGGCTGCCCTCACTAATTGGCGGCATTGGCTGGAGGGGGCGCGCCACCCATTCGAAGTTTGGACAGACCATAAAAACTTGGAAGCCCTCCGAAGCCCCCGCCGTCTAAATGCCAAACAATTACAGTGGGCCGAATTTTTCTCCAAATTCAAGTTCACCTTGAACTTCCTACCGGGGAAAACCAATTTTCTTGCAGATGCCCTTTCGCGCATGCCCCAACATAAAAGCAAAAGGGAGGAGACTATAGATACAGTCTTCTCACCTACGCAATTGGGAGGCGTTGTAACTACACGCAGCCGCATAACGCCACCCCTCCCTACCGGTTCCCAGGAATGGAAGTCGAAACTTAAGACTGAAGTGGAAAGGGAGGGGGATAGAGCACCCAAAGCTAAACTGAATCAATCCCAACAAGGGGATTGGCTAGCAGGAAACCGCTTTTATGTGCCCGACAGTATGCGGAAGGAGGTTTTACAGCGATGCCATGATGCCCCCACCGCAGGGCACTACGGTTATGTGAAGACGCTACATTTAATACAACGGCAATTCTGGTGGCCGGGCATGCGCAAAGACATTTCCCAATATGTTGCTTCCTGCCCCATTTGCCTCAGTGCCAAGACCCGTAAAGGAAAACCTCCAGGTCTACTGCAACCCTTAGAAACACCAAGCAGACCCTGGGAGACAATCTCAATGGACTTTATCACTGATTTACCAGTCTCCAAGGGTCACAACTGCATTTTAGTGGTAGTGGATCTCTTTTCTAAACAAGCTCATTTCATCCCCTGTACCACCATACCCACCGCTCGAAAACTGGCAGAACTATTTCTAAAACACATTGTGAAATTACATTCTTTTCCGTCCAAGGTGATTTCGGATTGCGGCGGACAGTTCGTTGCCAACTTCTGGCGGGAGCTTTTGCAGATGTTGAACATTGAGCAGGGAATCAGTTCAAGCCACCACCCACAAACCGACGGGCAGTCGGAAAAGACTAATCAAATCTTAGAGCAATTCCTTCGTTGTTACATCAATTTCCAACAAGACAACTGGGTAGACCTTCTTCCTTTGGCAGAGTTTTCATACAACAACAGCGTACATGTCTCCACCGGGGAAGCCCCGTTTAAAATTGTGTACGGAGTCCATTTCAACCCTTTTCCATTGGACGCCCTCCCTTCCTCCGCACCAACCTCGCCAGATGTGCCTTCATGGTGGAAGGGGGCGACCCAGCAATGGGCTCTCATTAAGCAACATCTTGAAAAAGCCAAACAGGACTACAAGAAATACGCAGATCGCCATCGTGCGGCCGAATGGGAATTACATCCAGGAGATCATGTTTATATATCCACCAAAAACTTAAAATTGGCTCAGCTCAGTTGCAAACTAGCATTGAAATTTCTCGGACCTTTCCCTGTTCGCAAAGTAATTAACAAAGTGACTGTTGCTGTGAATTTACCCAAAAACCTTCGCCATGTCCATGACACCTTCCATGTCAGCCTGCTGAAGAAGGCTCCAACAGATGATAGATGGCACGTCAAAGCCCCACCTATCCCTACATTGATAGATGACCAAATTCACTATGAGGTACAACAGATTCTGGACTCTAAAATCAAACGTAATCAGTTGTTTTACCTCATCAGATGGAAGGACTTTGACTCTGGGTTCGATGAGTGGGTGAATTCTGTACATGTTCATGCCCCTAGATTAGTCAAAGCTTTTCATACTCGCTATCCATATAAACCTGGGGGGGATTTATTTTAGAGGGGGCAGAATGTCAGGTTCAATGTATATATGAGCGGTGCAGACTCCATTTTCTAATGCTTCTAGTGTCTAAGTGCTTTCTCCACAGGTGCACATGTTCCCATGCAGACTTCTCACCGAAAGGGGATGTTTTGTCTACCAAAGTTCCACCCGAGATTGGCCTTGGAGATGTCCAACTTCCCAAGTCTGAGAGCTGTTGTTTTGAGAACTATGGGGGGAGGCTGATTCAGCTGGGAACTGTTACTTTGTACCTTATGCTTTTATCCTCATTGGTAACAATGCTCTTGTACCATCCTGAATCCTCTATTCAGGCCAGTGGACTATAATGAACTATTTCTGCAGTAAAGTTTCCTTATTCAAACAATGGACTCTTGTTTGCTTCTAAAGGGAAATCTGTAGGAAGGACATTATCTAGCCACAGTCTGACAGCCGTTACCCTGGTATTTACAGGGATACTGTGTGCATGTTTGAGGCAGAGGAAGGGTATCTGCATTTTGGCATCACAAGCAAAATATACATATACATGCAGATCATTCAGCCATCCAGTTCCAGCCCTGCCTCTCACAGATGGCTATGCACTTGATCTGCCTAATTTATGCCTGCTCCGACCTCTCAACTTTCTGCAGGCTTTTGAAATATTACAATCAAAGCTAGCTCCTCCACCCCGCCCCCATCTCAATGGCCTGAACAAGAAAGATCTCTTAGACCTTTTGACAGTCTGACTCTGTTCTTGTATGGGTTAAAGGGAGTAATGGGCAGTTACTCAACTGCCCAGGAGAGCAAGAGAGACATCTAATGACCAACATCACTTGGAGACGTAGGCCACCAAGGGGCACACTGATGTTCTGCGCAGTCCCAGATTACTCAATCATATTCTCCCCAAAGGTCCCACTGTATGACATCTCACAATGGAGAGAGAGGCAAGGAGGAGGTCTTCATGTCTGCACCTCCCATGAGATGGTGGCTGAACCAGAACATACTTGTTATCAGTTATGGAGAGCAGCAAGAAAGAAGGTGGGTTTAAGAGAAGCAGGGCTCAAATATGGAAAAGGATAAGAGAGAACCACTGGGTCCATCTGAGCATCTGTGCCTTTTCCTCATTCGCTTAGACCCAACCAGCAGAAGCCAGCCAACTGCACATTGGCTCTGGAATAGGCTCAGCCTTCAGTCAACATTCAGAGACAGAGTTTCCCCATCTGCAAAGCAGCCACGACCATTCTTCAAACACCTTCTGACTTCAGTTCAGCTTTCTGCTCTGGACTAACAGGAAGGAGCTAGAATGTGAGGCAAGCTCACCAACACTGTTTGCCCACTGTTCAGGTGAGCATTGGGTCTGGTGCATCATTCTCAAAGCACTCCTTCTGGACACAGTAGCCTTGAATGAATACCTCCCTCAGATTTTGCTCCCCTCTGCAGGGGTCTCATGGGGGGAAGGTGCTACAGTTTGAGACTCCCTGCTTTACAGTAATTTTGCACACAAATTTCTTTAATTGACTTTGTTGATAGCTTTGCCAAGTATAAGCAAAAGGTCAGCACTGAAATCTAACTACTTCTGGGCTAGATCCCAGAAGTCTTTCCTCCATCCCACAGAACAATGTAAAACTGTAGGCAAAGGGGTACGGAAAGGAGGAGAATGCTACCTCGAACGGAAACTGCAGGGTCAATTTCATGGGATAAAGAATAGAATTACCTGAGCTGGGGTACAGCCAGGATACTGGGATTAACACCTACGCTCTTTGCAAAAGAACAAAAAACAAACAAAAAGAAAAAAAGGCCAAAGAACTTTTCATGACCTCCACCAGCAAGGCCTTTGCTACCGAGTGTTTGATTAGACACCTTGCCAAGTCAAGGAGTAGACAGCCATCTCACTTTGATTTCTGTGCCTAGACTATTCCTAAAATCTTCCAGCTTGGAGTCCACCTCACCAATGCTGCCTGATTGGAAAAGAGCAAATAGCCCTATCAGGTAGAAGTCACAAATTCATTCACCATAGCCATCAATTAAATTTCTCTGTGTTTTCCTTACCAGTAAAAGTAGCAAGAGAATCATAATACTGGTCAAATACCAGCATATCCTGAATAAGTAAAGATATATCCACACATCCAGTTGTGCGAATACTTTACAAAATCCTGTAAAACCACTATAGTGCGGCAAAAGAATTTGACATGGTATTGAGATACGTATTTTTAAGATGAAGGTTTTTGCTTTCTGATAGGACATAAGGAGCTAGAGCCTTGAGACATGCAGACAAAAAGAAGAAAAAGGGGAAGAAAAATTCAGTGCAGTCCATCATCATTTTCCTGCCTGAAGCAAAAAGTCAGATCTCTCATCTCTCTCTCTCTCTCTCTCTCATGACACAGAAATTCAGGTTGCAGACAAGGAAATGGTAGGCAACAGCCCACTCCCAGAATCTGTTTTCTAAAGGGATTGTTTGGTGTTATCCATGATGAGGTAAGGCAGGCCTTCAAAGATCTCCAGTTCTTTATCCCCTCCCTGCTTGGGGGAAAAAAGTCAACAACTACATGAATAAGCATTTGGGCAATTCTCCCTCTTTTCAGGACTCCCTTGTGAAGAACTGAAAGGAGAGAGAGATTTTTGATTACCAGATTGTTTCCTCCTCATCTAATATGGCCCTCTGTGGCAAGAAACTGGAGGTGGCAGCTGGGATGGGAATGCAGCACTAGGGGGATTTTTTTTTAAAGAATTTCCCTCCCCCTGTGTAATTCCCAATTTACTTTTACGCAGGGTTGTCTCTTAATGAAGCAAGTCACTCCTTTGATTTAATCACGGTCGGGATATAGATTTGAAGAAAGGGATTTTATATACTACTTTTATATATCACTTATATGCCTTGCACTTTTTTCTACAATCAGGAGCCAATGTAGTATTTGTAATGCAACCTGTAAGAATGTGACACTTGAAACAAGAAGATCAAGAGAAGTATGCTGAAACTCTGCCAGAACTGAGGACTAATAATATACTGCTTGTAGAGCTGCAGGGAGGACGGAAAGCCACCGTGCGCTCAACAGGGCGCAAGCTGAACTCCTGTTTCGTCTCTTCTTTATTAAGAGCGCTATATACTGGTGGTTGTGCGGTTCCACAAAGCTGCACTCTCTCCTCTAGTTCCAAATTGGATATCAATTGTCAGGTGTCAATTGGTGTCCGCTTTGTGGAATCTCCCGACTGGGGCTGGTCATTGGAACGTGTTCATCATTTGACCACCGTGATTAAGTCAAAGGAGTGACTTGCTTCATTAAGAGACAATTTTGGGATGTCTTCCCCATAGGGGAGTGTGGACTTTCTGTTTGTGCAATCTTTGTGTTCATTTTGTATTGAAAAGAAACAGGCTAGTGGCCTTTGTGATTAACATTGTTCATAAAAGTGGTCAGTAACTTAAACCATAAGTGTGTGCTGTACTTTGTGTTAAGTTGCTTGTCCTTACTGTTGTGGGTCCTTTGATTCATTTACTCCACTGGGGTCAGTTTTCCACTCAGGCAAATAGCAGTTAGAGGGGATTGTTAAGATGGTATTCCCCCCGCCCTCTTCTCTCTTCCTTACACTCAGCAGCTTATAAAATGTATTTATTTAATGAGATAGCAGGTTTGATCATGGGTCTCTAATAAGTTAAATAGGTTTTTCTGCATTTTCAATTTACATTAGTTGGGGCTGGGGTAGGAAGGAAGAAACAACAGAATCAATCATAAAACAGCTATGGTACTTATGGACAGTGCATTATATATGGAGAATTATGCCATTTCCTTTACTTCCATATTTTTAACGTGCCTAGGCAAGCCTTAAGAATTGATTTTTCATGGGAAGGAAGGACAAATAACTGTAATGTTAACTACTGTAATGGACCTAAAGATATCCAAATTATTATCCACTCTGGGCCTTTACTGTGAGATGGTCTATAATTCAAAAAAAAGAGGAGAAACCATATATAATAATGAATTCATGGAGCAGGGCTAAATTGCTTACATTTTACTGACTTACCTTCTTTAATTGCATGCCACTATCGAACACAGAACACAGCTAGAATTTCTTCTCATCGTACCCTGGTACAATTTGAGCAGAGCTTTGCCTGTCATTTCTGTTCTCACTATGAAAAGCTAAAGCACCGTGTATTTTTGGCAGAAGTACTTTCATGCATGATAGGAAGGACAGAATTGAGGAGATATTTTTCCGTAATCTTTTCCCCCGCCAAATACCATTCAGAGAGGAACTAACTGTTGCTTTTAGACAAATTCCTCTTAATGCCCTTATTTTTTTAAAGGAACAAAAAATAAAAATCACACACGATTATGTTCTAAGAACAGCGCAGCAAAAATAAAACATTTTAGTACTTTGCTAGGATCTACAAAGCTATATGGAAGATCCAGAAGAAAAATTAGATTGAGCAAACAAATTTCAAATAGTTATCTGTTTCCTGCCTGTATTCTTTGGACCCAGTTCCTCTGGTGTTCTTTATATGAAAACAGCAAATGGCCCATAACTGAAAATATACTGAAAGCTGCTACAAAAACGCTACAAAGCAGTCACTGCTGGAAAATACAGTCAGATAAAATACAATAACATGTTCATGACCAATTCAACTGGTAGCAATAACAACATTTGATTTCTATAACTCCCTTCAGGGCAACTTAACGCCCATATGTTGTTATTATCCCCACAACAAACACCCTGTGAGGTGGGCGGGGCTGAGAGAGCTCCTAGAAGCTGTGACTGCCCCAAAGTCACCCAGCTGGATTCAAGTGGAGGAGTGAGGAATCAAACCCGGTTCTCCAGATTAGAGTCTGCGCTCTTAACCACTACACCAAACTGGCTCTACACAAAACTGATACTATGGCCATTTTCACGTGCCTGTAACCTTCAGAAAATCACACAAAACTTACAACACAATGGTGTCTTCTTAGTGCAATTTCCCATCATGAAGCTATTTAATGGTGCAATTTCTGATGTCATCGTGCCATTAAACGGGATCATGACAGGAAATCACGCTATGAAGACACTGTCATGCCATGAGCTTTGTGCGATTTTCTGGAGGTGTGTGAAAACGGCCTATACCAACTTGTGAGGAAAAGTTTCCTAGATGGGTTTGAGCCTGACATCAGACTTTAAAAATTACTTCAGCCCAGTTTGTTAAGGATTCTGGAACCACACAACACTTTCCAAACAGCGCTAAATTTTGACAGGGATTCAGACTATTTGATGTGTGCACAGGTCAGAACAATGTCCCAGAAATGTTCCATTTTTGAAAATATTCTCCATCATTCAGATTCTTAATTTTTGAGCAGATACTGCCATTACCAGTTTATTATTTCTATATGATTATTCCAGTTTTTAAATTTGAAAATAAAACATTCAGAAAGGAAAATTTTCATTATTTTAAAAGTTCATTTTTCTGAGAATATTTTAAAGCTCTCACAGTGTTTGAAGTATGCATGATTTTTTGTTTAAAATCTTCCCCCTAATATACACACTAGATGGCACTCAACATCACAAGGCAGGACAGCAAGGTACCAAAACTAGCTAGCTCTCTGATAAAGGCTGTGCAGATTATTATGCCAACAGCAGCTTCAGCCTTCTTGGGCAAAATAGTTCAATACAACAACAACATTCGATTTATACACCACCCTTCAAGATAACACCCACTCAGAGCGGTTTACAAAGTATGCTATTATTATCCCCACAACAATCACCCTGTGAGGTGGGTGGGGCTGAGAGAGCTCTGGAAGAGCTGTGATTGACCCAAGGTCACCCAGCTGGCTTCAAGTGGAGGAGAGGGGAATCAAAGCAGAAAAATCTCAGAGGATACCCCTCCCTTCCAAATACCCTTTCCCTTGGTCCGCCCTTGCTCCCTCCCAAACATGGTTCCCCTCCCCCCATATTCCTTAACTATTTCACTGGTTAGGCTCGGCCTTGGGTCACCACGCCTCAGTACTGATTGATGGAGAAGCTGAATGCATTTTTTGTGCATGTGCAGAAAACACTTTTGTTTTTGCTTTTGGTTGGAGTGGGGGTTAAATCACCCAATGTACTTTCTTTTTTACTTCTGAGATTTTTCTGCAAGCCTCTGGATGCCTCAGACTCGCAGAAACATCTTGTTTGTTCTGAAGTCATCCTGATACTCAGATTTAAGCATCCGCATGTGTCAGGGCCACTTCACTATTAGATATATGATGGATTGAGAATCATGCGGCATGCTGTCAGCGCAACCATTAGAAGGTGTAACTCTGCTTATGATTGCACTTTTCATACACAAACCATGGTGATTAAGGAGAGAAGTCAATTTTTCATTTTTTAAAAATTGCGTGTCTCGTGTGCAGAGTGGCCATTTTCACATCTGTGATTGCAAGTTAAGAACCAGGTTGTGGTGGTGAATTTCAGGTTTGCAGATGCAAATAGAAGAGCATGTTAACTGCAAAATGATGTCTCTGTTGGCAACAGAGGAGGGCACTCCAGATCATGTGATGGGGTAGGATCAGTTACACCAATAGGCAAACTACCAGTCTTTGCAACTGTAAAAATGACATGCCCCTTTTGCAGATGAAATGACTCGTAACAGATGTAAAGACTTAATGTTTTGAGAAGTTTCCTGAACGTCTTCCCCAATAAGTCAAGAGGAAAATAGTGATAAATCTATATGTCTAAAGTGATAGCAACAACTGGGAAGACCCATCATCTCCTAGTTTACCGGCATTATAAAGGACAATAATCCATCAGTATATAACACAGCAAACCTGCAAGCTACTATTACCAAATTGTTAGCATAATACATATGGGTGCATACACAATGAACTGGACACAGAATTCATGTGATCTGTACCAACAACACAGCGCATACTCCACTTGGCTCCCAGATGTTGCATTCATATGATATGGGCTCCTGTTCATTCTTTATCGGAAATGAATTAAGTTACTTCTAAAGATGTATCATCCTGCACCCTTGGAATTATTCTCTCCCCCCCTCACCCCATCACCTTGTCGCTGCAGACACAGGGTACAGTATGATTTAAAAGCTACACCAACTCAATAGCTAGCCTGTGAAAAAACCCGACCCTTGGAAACACAGGTCAGAGTTCAAAAGCTCATCAAGGAGCCGACAGCTGCTTTTATGAGCCTGCGGTCATGGCACAGGCACAAGAATCACCATCTGGCTAAAGAAGGACAACTTACAAGCACACACGCAGAAACAACTATAGGGAGATAGTAGTACAAATTCAGCCTTCATTTTGAGTATGCAGCATGTTATTTATTCTTACTCAAGGGACAGAGAGAAAAAATTCCAGTATTTACTCTACCAAGCCAGTGCTGTATAGTAGTTAAAGTACTGGACTAAGACATGGGAGATCCAGTTTCAAATCGTCATCCATTATGTAGCTCACAGTGGAATCCTAACAGAAAGTTTCTCTACACGAGACTCTTACACAGGGATGTTCAAGTGCAAGGAGATGCAATGTTAGTTGGGAAGCGTAGTTTAAAAAGACAGAACCAGTGGAGATCGCTCTTCAGAGGGTTTGTTAATTTCATCTACACCTCCTTGAAGGCTCTGCCAATTTCACGTCCCACTTGGGGATTCTTGAGTTGCACACTTCTAAGGGTACAATTCTGAACAGGATTCCACTGGGGGAAATCAATAGTTCTCAACCTAACTTACCTCACAAGGCCGTTGTGAGGATAAAATAAAAAAGAAAATAAAAAAGCATGTCCAATACGCTGGACTCATCAGTAGAAGAGTGGGATAAAAATATAGTGGATAAATACAAAGGCTTCACCTACTGTGTCTTAACCACCAATGACCTCACTATTAGCGCTACCGATCTGCAGCATGCAAATTCAATTCTAAAATCAAAAGTATTCTGGATGCATTATTGATTGGATAAGTCAGAGGACAGAGCAGAAAACAAAAGAGGATCTCTGTTTAAAAAGCAGGACGTGTCTAATGTAACAAAGGTCAATGACACTGTAGTTTAAAATCAAATTTCTATTTTTCCAAGTTCTTAAAATTTAAATTGATCAGACCTCTGATCAAAGCTGAGCTACATGTACAGGTATAAATCACGTATTTAAAAAAATACGGTCAAGAAAAGTCCGGTAATGCTAACTATGGCATTTCAAGGATTTGACAACTGTCTGATGATTTTGGCAAACTCATGCTCAGCCCGGCTTGGGATACCACCTAAGTACCTGAAATGCTTAGAACATCTGTGGCAGCATGTGCAGGGCCGCACCCCTGTGAAGAAACAATACCATCGTGAAAAATCCGTGGCATATCATATCTTGCTTTCCATGAGGATATTTACCACAGGCCTTGTTTGTACATTTATGAATAACCTCACAGTGCTTGTCCAAAGAGCTGAGTTATCCCAAGCAAACATTTACAGTAAATATTACCTCTTTCAGTGAGCACAACAGTCTGACTATGCATGGCATGTTATAACTACTGGCGTATTTCCTCAGAGGCAAGTTTAAGGTTTGCTGTGCATATCAAACAGTTAAGGAGCACTTTTCATAAAATAATCTGGAATCATACTGAGATGTAAATGCCTGAACTGGAGAACTCTGAATGCAGGATTTCTTCTCCCCCCACAGAAATTAAAATGTCCATCTCCCCTAGTAAGAGGAATAGAGGAGGGAACACAGAAGCCAAATGTGTGACCCTGATCTCTTCCAAAAGTCCTGTCCCTAGGGAACATAACATTCACACAAGCCTTTGTCTAATCAGTTCTACACAATTTGTCTTTGACAAGTTGACTTTCCCTTTTCTCCTTTAAGAGCCACCCCCCCACACACACACACCCCAACACAGAAATCCATCCCACTCCAAAAAGCACATCTTCCTGTGCACCATCGCTTGTGGATTCTTCAAGAGCCTTTCTGAACTTTGTGGTCTCTTAGGCCTTATCGTGCATATGTGACCCCCTTAGCAGCAGCAGAGGTGGCAGCCCTCCACTCCAGTCCCCAAGGCTCAGATTCCAGCTCAACTTTACATAGTAGGGAGAGCTTGAGGCAATGCGGTTGAGAAGCTGTGCAGGAAGCCATGCTCCATAGCTGCTTCCAGCTGCTGGGACAGGCTTCTCTCCAAACCCTTTCAAGGAAGTGAAAACTTCTCCCTTCACTTGTAATTCCCACCATCCCTGTCTGTCTGGGGGAACTGGAGGACACAGAATTTCCCAGATCTATAACATTAAGCAGGCCAATATCTTACTCACCCCCTCAACCTGCTCCTCGCACCCCCTTGAAAAGAATAATATACTGAATAACCTTCCATCTTTTTGCAACATGCTGCCTAAGACGGCGGCATTTTTCCTCTACCAAATCTATAGGCAACTTTACAAAGACAGGCAGGATTCATACTATACAAAATAGACACTCTTGGTGTGACTGACAGGATAATGAGATTCCAGTGGGCAACTGAATCTGAGGCTAGCAAAACAAAGGATCAGCGAGCAACACAACACCCCTCAAAACAACCCTCCATTCTAATGGCCCGGGTTAAGAAAAATGCCTTTTGTAACTGGACTGGATTACTCCAATACACTATAACACAACCAACATAAGGTTTTCTTCCCCCGCAGGCTTTATAAAGTCATATTACATGGGAGGAGGGGTGGAGGGGAAGCTTCACCTGCTATTGAACTCTAGCTGCTCAATGGACTTGTTCAGCAATTCCTTGATTTTTTTAAATCAATGAGGCTATTGTGGCTTGCTTTCCCTTTCCCCTCCCCCCTCCCAACTTGTCCCTCATGAACCTGGTAACTCACAGACTTGAAACAGAGAAAGCTGCAGCAGGCGCTCAAATTCCCCTCAATACTCTACCCACACAGATCTATCCACATAGGTGTCGTAGCTTTCAAATTAAAACAGAACTTGTTGTTAAATAAGCATCTCTACAGGTGATTTGCCTTTTTGACAGAAGAAGGAGGGGAGGAGCTTTTGTTCCCCTTGAGTTAACACACAGCAATTTAGACAAGTTTCATTTCCTATTCTGATCCATAAGCAAGCAGTGGGATTTCAAGGAGCTAGCAGAGAGATTTGCTAGAAGCACATTCTCCCCCTTGCTATAGTCATCAAAATTCATTTGTTGATTTTTTTTTCCCTGAGAAAAAAAAGCTTAATCAGATTTACTCAGCTTCTGGCTACAATTTTACTAAACTTTTAATTTCCCATTAGAAAAGCAACATGAAATTCTTTCTAGACCTCTTTATTGCAACAGTTCGCCCCCTCACTTCCTTACTACAGAACAAACAGAGTTGTTAGTATTTTTCTAGCTGTAGGGGTCACTGTTGTTCTCTTGTAGTTGTGTAGATGGAACTATCCCAAGTGGGCAGACTGGAGACCGACGCAAAAGCCCGTATTCCCCCTTCACAGCCTTCCAAACACTTTTCTCCCTGACTGTCCATATTAAAAGCTATGATTCCCTCCCCCTCCCCTACTTTAATATAAACATCCATACATTGCATTCGTTTAGATGAATTGCTTAAGGCTTCATTAGGGTTTCCTGTCAGTTAGCTAGGAAAAAGAAATCCGAAGTGTGACATTTTAGCTTAGAAGCCTAGAAGAAATGCAGTGTGGATTTAGTAAAAATCCTCACATCATACTTTGAAGTAACCCTGCAAGTTATATTTCAGGTGGAATAGACTGGAAGTTGCTTTATAATGTAGAAATAAAAACTTGCATAAAGTACCAGAGGGATAGTCATATTAGTCTGCTGTAGCCTAAGGTCTGCCACAATAAATTCATTCGTATTTAAATTACCCCAAGACTCCTTGTTATTTTCACTTTAAACAGATTCTCCAGATCTTTGCAGCCTCTGACATTTTTCTGGAACATTCACCATACATGTACTTCTTAATAGCAGTTTCCCCAGTTTATGGACTGAATTTACTTGTCAACAATTTAATCACATATTTTCAAAAAGGCTTAGTGGGAAAAAACTTAAAAGACAAGACTAGGATGGTACTTTATTTATTCCACATGCGTATTAATTGGTTTTCAACTTTAAAAAAGTTCTCAAAGCAACATACAAAGAAATATTAACCAACACTGACTCTCATAGAATAGCTGTTACCCAGTCAGGGAATACTTGTCCTTTTAAAAAAAAAAATGTTTATAAAATAACAGCTAACCAACAAACAACAAAACTAAGAAAAAAGAAAACCGTATAAAGTAAAATGAGGCTTCTGATTTTCTCTGTGATAAATATAAGCATCATTACAAAATTTTCTCTTACTCTATGTCTACAAAAAGCTCTTTTTTCCTATTGCCCAAATCCATTATTCAACAAACCCACTAATTATCAAATCATTATTATCTATTTCATGCAAAAAGTCTATAAAGGGTTTCCAATTAGCAATAAACGAATTTATTGTCTTTTCTCTAATCAGTGAAGTAAGTTTAGCCATCGCTGCGAGTTCCAACACCTTCACCAGCCATTCCTCTATTGGAGGCAATATTGGACTCTTCCACTTTTGTGCATATAATATTCTTGCTGCCGTTGCCATATATAAAAACAAAGTTCTATGACTTCCATCCAGCTGAGTGTCCATTAATCCCAAAGGAAAAAGCTCTGGTTTCAATTGTGGATTACCTGTCCTCTTGACTTCACTGGAAAATAATAATAGACTGGTGGTGAGTCTCTCACTCGACCTAGAGGTGCCAAAAGCCAAGATTTTTTCAGATAATTTTTCAAACAGTCATCTAATTCCAATATTTTATATCTGATGTCACTGGATCATCATGCACAAAGACTGTTCCCAGATATATTTGAATGCCTAAATTTGTAACGGCTTGCTCTTTTTATATTGATAACGTATTTCATCTGTAAACTTCCTTGAGCATGATTCTGATGAGATGGCACGGAAATCTCTGAAATATTAAAAAAACTATTTTAAAAAATCTCTATTGTTTAATTCCCAGGGATCTAATACCTAAAACATTAACATTAGATTAATAATCTCACATGAAGGTTTCAGGGGCACCATTTAGGCAGAGCAAAGGACAGTTAAACAGTACACCTTATATTGTCGAAGGCTTTCACGACCGGAGAACGATGGTTGTTGTGGATTTTCAAAAATCCACAACAACCATAGCACACCTTATGTCAGACCATACACGAGTGTTCCCCAAGAGCGCTTTTTCGAGGCCAGCTCTTGGATTTTACAGACTAACAGCAAAATCCTAAGCAGAGTTACTCCAGTCTAAGCCCTTTGAAATCAATGGGCATAGACTGGAGTAACTCTGCATAGGACTGCATTGTAAATGACAACTGTAAGCAATTCAACTGATCTATGGACCAGGTGAGACCCACATTTAAGTCTCCACTCTGGCAAGAAGCTTGCTGTTAAGAAATCACTATCTCTCAACCTAACCTGTTTCAAATAGTTGTGAGGCTATCATGGAATGAGGGGGAAGGTGTATGGTGGCCTGAGTTTCTTGGAGGATGGGTAAGATAAATTGTAATAAATACAGAAAACTGAAATGGGACCTATGAGTCCTATGATGAAAGGTAGTTTTGGAGGAGAGTTGCCTGGTTCTTTTTAATCTCAATGACATTGTGGTGGAAATTAACACCATTAATCCAAAAAGTCTGTTGAACAGAAATATAGCTGACTTTTTCTTGGGTCAATTCTGCATTCTTCACTCTGGCGAGGTTTCTAGGACTGTATGCAGCATTTCCTCCAAAAGACGTTTTCTTGATTGCAGTGGAACTTAGTTTCAAGTCTCCTTAGGATCACTACCGAAGATAAATAGTTTTCCTAAATATCAGCCAGACATTATGGCCATGCACTGTCCCTAAAGGCAGGTGTTTATTTTTCAAAGTCAAGAAAAAATGTGCTTAAAAATAAATGGGAAAACCTCAGAAGTTTTAATGTTTCCCTTCTTGGTCTTCTTTCAAGGCATGCAAAATTGGATAAGTGTACTGTTGAGAAAATACAGTTCCATGGACAGCTTTGAATTTTAAGAACAGAAAGTCTTTATTCTCTGAAAAAGACATCTATATGCTCCTGTATCTACGGAATTAAGGGGGCATATATTGGCATCAAAATCTAAAATACTCTCTATCCCCTTTTCAAGAGCACTCCTTCAGCCACAACCAGAATTTACAGCTCACTCTGTGGTTACTCTTAATGGTAATCTTCCAAGTAAGAAACAGACATAACTAGAGATAAAGACAAATCAGAAAGAGATGTACTGTGTTATCTTAAGCATTATCAGAAATAGGTTCACTCAGTTCAGTAAGAGAGCCTAGGAGGACTGCGGCGGGATACTTATCAGATCCCCTCCCCTCTTTTTTGGAAGAGATGCCTATAGATAACTTTGAAGCATGGTTCACTACCAAGGGCACGCAGATCCTAGCCTCAGACTCTTTTGTTTTTCTCTTGTGTATTTAATGGAGAACAAAACATTTCTGCTGTGCAACAAAAAAGACAAATTACTTGCTGAGCCAACAAGCTATTTTCATATTAACTTGCCAGAGGACACAACTTTATTAACTTTAAATGACAGAAGCCAGTGGGAGAACCATCTAAACAATGCAAATTGCAAATAAGACAATTGCCCCATGGCTTTCATCTTCATTTTCACATTGTTGGGGACCTTCTCGAATGAATGAAAAATGTATTCCATTAAGCAAGATTTGATTGGGCCTGATTATAGTTGTCTTCACAGGTATCTCCAATAACCAACATATTAGACGTCTTGAAACTGTACAGTTGGGAAAGTGGATTATTTATATAAATGATGGGAGTTAAGACTTAAGACACCCCATAGCCCATAGCCTCATGTAGCAGAAACTTAAACACAGCATACAGGCACGTGATCTTCTGATTCAGCCTGGCCCTCAACAGCATGAAGAAGCAAACTTAAATTAAGTAATATTATATACCAAGGTTCTCTGAAGTAGATGTAAGGCACAATAGCTGATAATGGATCCCCTTATTCTTTTAAAAATTCAACATTTCACAGGGCAATTACAAAAGACATGATGACTAAAGGACCGGTTCACACATTTGCACCACAACCAGAAATCCTATCCATGAGGTGGGACAATGAGCACATCCACACCACAGCCAACGTGTGACAAAGCATGCTGCAGACAGTATGCACTTCCATGTGTACACTAGAGTTGAACCAAGTGTTTTCCTATTTCACTTTTTTGATTGAAGTAAGATTTTTGGAGAACTGAAATATTTCTTCAAAAGTCCTTTAATCCTTTAACTAACGAAACTTTTCCCCAGCTTGCCAGCTACCATTCTCCTCCATTCCCACATGCTGCTGCGTATGCTCCAGGCTTATTCTACAAATTATTCTCTCTCTCCTTCCTCATTTAAGCATATGGGCAATGAATCAATCAGGCAGTGAACCGGATGGCATCATAATATTAAACAATTGGGTAGATAAAGCCAGCTGAAAGCAAGAGCAGTACTACCTGCGTTATCATTAGGGATCACCTAAGAGTGAGGATGACATCACAACAATATGTCACCAATTAGATTTGCCTACATGACAATGTCAAATAAGGCAAATTTGAAAAGCATTGCATGCGACTAACCCTAAACTGGTAAACACTTTTGAACCATTTCAAACACCCTCCCTCCCAAAGAATGCTGAAGCAGGGGATTGTCAACATTGCCAAAAATGCTTGCAAAGCACTTCCTTTTGCTTTATCCAGTCCAAATCACATACTCCTTCCCCCTCAGAAAACGAGAGGGCTCAACACATTAGGCAATACATTGGTTAGTCTTAAAGGTGCTACTGGACTCTTTTTGATTAGGCAATACAGTGCACGTAGAGACCAGAGATGGGCACGAACTGGAAAAAAACAAACATGTGGCTCATGGTTCATCAAATTTCACAAACCATGAACCACAAACTTTCACAAACCTGCCCCTGGTTCACAAACTGGTTTGTTTGGTTCGTGAAAACTTCACATCCAGGTCAGAAAATTGTCACTTCCGGGCTAGCAGAAGGTCACTTCCAAGTTAGCAGAAGGTCAGCAGGAAGCCCATCCCCTGTTGCCTAAGAAACTGATTGATCAGCACCAGGCTGTCTGCAGTGATGAATCAAAAAACGAACCAGCCTAAAGTTCATGGCGATTCATCAGAAATGGGATCTGACAAACTGCTGGTTCGCGAACCACGAACCAGCTTGGTTCATCACGAATTTTGGGTTGTATTTTGATTCGTGCCCATCTCTAGTAGAGACTATATTGTATCATGCAAGAGATATTTTATTTACCACCCTTCCAACTTGTTCTACCTCCAGGAAACCTAAGGGTTTTCCCATGGGGGGGAATATCCCATTTTATCTTCAAAGAAATCACATGGAGTGTATGAATCCAGGGTGGTTGTCCTGTTTTGTTTTGTTTTTCAAAAAACCCTGTCCAAATGGCATGTACCTACTGCTCCACCACACGTATGGGCAAATGTGTAAACTATCACTAAGCCTTCTCTTTTAAAATACAAAAGAATGCCAAGTAACAAGCAGAAGGAAATGAATTCATAGACACTTATGATCTCAAGAGACTTTTACAGGTTAAAAACTAGAACAGCACTTGAGTGGTACGTGCAGATGGGTACATCAAGTGTTTCCTTAAAAAAAAAAGGAACTTCACAGATAGCATAAATTGGAGAGACGTATTGCTCATCTCTAGTGGGAGTCAATGAAACTTATGCAACTACACTCCACACGTAGAAGTACGCATCACTACAATAGCTTTGAATGGTGGTGGTAAGGATACATCACTTTCTCTCAGGGACAAATATTTCCATGTGTGCCAAGAAGATGAAATAGTCTTGCTACAGATGCATCATCTTGAGGAAAGATGTTGTACCAAAACTTACACAATGGCACATTTCTTGATAAAATCACACACACATGCCCCAAACTCAGGGGAAAAGGGACTAATTTACAACCTATGCAACTAATTTTGATGCGAATAAACCACAACTCACTTTTTCTGGACTGTGCCCATAATCTTTAAGGGCCATTGGGATAATGTTAAAGAAATTCACTAGCAAACCTCTAGTGTTATAAATTCTTAGGAGTGCCTGGAGGAAGCCATGATAAAGGAAGTGTGAATTTGGAGAAACAGAGAAAATTACATAAATTTCCACTACCAACTGGCAAGAATGTGATCTGGAATTGTGACAAAGAAAATGAGAACACATACAAACCCAACTAATTTTTTAATTTCGCTTCATCAAACAAACAAGCAAAAACCCCTCCAATATTTAGTAACAGTAATAATAGAGTGCTTATATGCTGCCCTTCTGGACAGATTAGTGGCCACTCAGAGCAGTGAACATAGTCAGTGTTATTATTATCCCCACAATACAACTGAGGCACTGGGGCTGAGAGGAGTAGCTTACCCAAGGCCGTCTGCTGAGCTCATGACAGTAGTGGGATTTGAACCACCAGAGTGCTGATTTGCAACCCAACCACTATGCTACAGCAGCTTTCATAGATTCCAGCTTTCATAGATCTTGTAAAAAATATAGCCTACATCTTTGATCACCCAAAAAGCTATGCTAGGGGAGGTCATGTGCAACAGGGCCAATAATAAACAAAATTAGGTAAGCCTGAGTGAAACAAGTGGCAGGATCCAACCCAATTTGTTTTAACCACAGCTGAAGCATTACCTCCTACCTGCAGGTTCCCTACTGTTGGAAACAGGAGTTTGCTGGAAAGATGGACCATCTTGGTCTGATCCAACATGACTACTTTTATGTCCTATCAGAGCCACAGGTAACAGGGACCCTAAGGAAGGAACAAGTTATTTCTGCGGAAACTTTCCATTTACTTCTGAATCACCAATCCTCCTGCAGAAAAGGAAATCTCCTCTTAGGCTGCTTTCTTACTGTCACTTATAGTACAATGCTAAACAGAGTTACACACCTCTAAATTCATTGATTTCAGTGTACTTAGAAGGGTGTAATTCTGCACACAGTGGCACGGCTTAATTCTTAAACTGGAGTGTTTTGCGTTTCCCGGCTCAAACATTCAGGTACAGACCTTCCCCTAGCCAGCATGTACAGTTGAAAACCATTTGTTTTCCAGTTTCTAGTCAACGTGAAGTATTACCACAAGCAGATCATTGCCGCTGAAAAGACATTCCTGGCCTTGCTAATGAAAATGCCTTTAAGCAGGATGTTGTCAAGTGCCTGACCCTTCTACCTCCGTCTCAACTGAGATCTTGATTGACTGGGCTTTGCTGATGCCAGTCTCACACCTCCTCTTGAACCCCTTCCCCCTTATCTGAAGGGTCAAAGACACCAGACAAGGTGGCTTTCAAAGCTGAGCCTAGAAGAGTCAGATATGAAGAACAGGGTTGATAATCCAGAGGGGGAAAAGAAGGTTCATTGAAAGGTGTGAGGTTTAATTAAGGATTTATATAAAGGCAGAGAGTAAGACTACAAGGAACTTTGGTTGATTCACAACACTTGTAATGAAAGTATGGGGTGTTGTGGAGATCAAATCTGCTGGGAAGCTTTGGGGGTCCTTAAGATTTCAATCCTAGGTACACTTTACTTGGCAAATTTCACCGAACTCAATGGAGCCTCAAGAATGCGCATAGACTCTAGGTGTAACTGTGGGTAATGAGGCTGTGGTGGCTACGGCAACATGAGGGGGGTCCTCTGTAGAAAGTGCCTCCCTCACATCTTCTTATAAAACAGGAAGCTTGACAGAAAGACTTGACAGTGAAACCTTAGCATAAGAACAGGGCATGAGGACAGAACGAAACTTTGACAACAGGGTCAAAGCATTGGTCAGGATGGCTCAAGTCCGAAAGGTAACGATGCACTTACAGGACAGGTACCCAGGAAGGTGGGAGGATTTTGGAGAAGGGTTAGGTGTAGAGTTAATTTCTGTCAAAGTTATTGGATTAAAGGGGGAAAGTGACCTAAATTGATGGGAGAAGATTGCAACTCTGCGCAAAGACTGATGGGCTATTGCGGTTGTCAGAGGGGATGGGGGAGGGAGGAAGAGCCCACAGACATCAAAGTTCTGGAAAAAGAGTAAGCTAACCTTGTGTGGGCTAGCGTGGACAGAGTTTAGTCTGTCCAAAGGCTCACCAAGGCCATGTTCCAGAAATTTATTTCCACCCCCATTACCAAAGAGCAGTCCAGGAGTCTGTACTACTTCTGAGCCAAGTCCTTTCCCCTCCTCGCTGAGCAAGCACAGTAAGAACTCAGGAGCAGAGCTTCCAAGGCAAAATAAATAGGCTGAGACAGCAAGCCTAAGCAGGCTTTCTCGAAAGTAAGTCCCATGTTATTCAACTGGACTTACTCCCAGGAAAGCGTCCTTAGGAGTGCCTCAAGAGTCCGGCAATACCCGCCACCCCTTTTAAATCCCCCTCCTGGGCGTGTGGGTCAGTTGTCAGCCCGGCCTGGGTGTAACTGGGGGTTATGGTAGCTACGCACAGGCCCCCCCAGTCCGCAGCTCAGGCGCGGCCCAGAGTCCGCCCAGGCCATTGGATTTACCAGCAGCCCAGGAAGGCTGGGCGGCGCTCCATCGCCCTCCTGCACCGCGCCCGGCACGCCGCTGGAGCCCACCGAACCCCCGAGAGCGGCGTAGCCCCCCCCCCCCCCCCCGTACCTGTACCAGGCCAGCCCCCGGCCGTAGTTGCGGTCGAAGAAGTGGGGCTCGGCGCCCGCCGCCCGCACGTCCGGATGCACCCGCAGGAACTCGAGCAGCGCCCGGGTGCCGCCCTTCTTCACGCCGATGATCACCGCTTGGGGCAGGCGCTTGGTGCCCTCTCCCCCCGGCTGGGGCGGCATGAGGGGATCCCGCGGCGTGCCGGCCAGCTCCTCGCCCGCCGGAGCCAGCGGCGCCGGGGCCGGATCCCGGGCGAGGACGCGCGCCGCCCCGGCCAGGCAGTAACTGGCGTAGAGCGACATGAGGAGGGAGCCCAGCACCAGCAGCAGTTTCCTCAAGGCGCGGCGCGGCAAGGGCTCGGGAGCCGACGAGGAGGCGGGGGGCGCCCCTCCCCGGGCCATGCTAGGCGGCCCCCCGGGCCGGGGCCATCGCCCCCACGCTCGGCCGCTTAGCTCTGGCGGGGACCAGGCAGCCCCATGGGCAGGCGAGTCGGAGCGGGGTGGGCGGCGGGGGGAGGCCCCCTCCCCTCCCCTCTTTAGGGCTCAGGGTGCCGCGGGAGCATCGGGCCGGCGCAGGGGGCAGAAAGGTCGCGGCGGGCGGGGAAATCTGGGGCCCGGGACTGAGCAAGCCCCCCCAGGAGACGGGGCATCGCAGCCCAGCGAGGGGCGGGCGCACTGCCTCAACTTCGGCGAGCTCCGAGAGCGAGAGGAGTCGTCCCGCCCGGGCCGGAGCGGAGAAAGGCTGGGCGCCTCTGAACTAGGCGAGGGCACCGCCGCGGGGGGACGTTGGCAGCCGCCTGCAAACGAGCGACGCTCCGTCTCTGGCGCCAGGGTGCAGTTGAGGCGCGGACCAGAGTTGGACGCAGGTCGTCTGCTGGAGTCCCGCAGGTGCCCGCTCTCCTGTCAGCCGCCCCTCTCTCCCGAGCAGCGCTGCCTGCGGGGCGCCCCTCGCCTCGCCCGGAGGCTCTCTGCTCAGCTCGTGCGGCTGGGGAAGTCGCAACGCTGCCGCTCTCTCCACGCGGGGCGTGAGAAGGCAGAGGCTGCGCGCCTCAAACTGGCGGCTCTCCGCGAGCAGCCCGAGGTCAGCGAGGCTTCGTGGCTGCCGGGCGGCGGTGGCGGCGGCGTCGTTTCCCCGTGCCTCCTCCGGCTTTTGCCAGCTTGACTCATTAGCGACTCGCGCGGCTCCCACTTGGCGCGAACGGATGGCAGGCAGGGGAGGTGGGCGAAAAGCCTTCCAACCGCCCGTCACCTCCCCTGGGGGATTTTCCTTTCCCGGCTGCTCCAGCTGCGACCACACGTGGAGCTCTTGGTTGTAGCAAAAACTTCTCCAAAAAGGCACTTCCGAGCCCGAGTGACGCGCCTGCGAGCCAATGAGCTGTCGACAGAGGCGGGTCTGCCTTTCAAAGAAGAGGGGGGGGGGCTGATCCGGACTGAGGATAGCCCTGCATACAAACTCTTAAGTTAGAGAAGCTGGTTTCTATTGGAAACTGGTCTCTTCAGCCCTGCAAACGCAGAAGCATTATTATAGCCTTATCTGGCCGCTGCTTACTCATATGCCCTGCTAACTTCATTAGGATTTATTACTAATCCAGAGCAATACATGGCTAGAGTAAAGTATAACCTCACATCTTGACGCCATGCCTATGAGCAGTTTATTAGTATACAGATGAGAACAATGAGGTTCTCAGCTAGTGTGTTCCCCCCCCCAATACCAACCAATGAGCCCGTGTGAGGCTACACATCTTCACTCTGCCAGTCATTCCTGCAGGCTAACCTACCTCCCAGACTTGTTGTGAGGATAAATGAGAGGGAGCTCTGCACACCACCCCGAACTGCTGAGAGGAAAGACAGAATAAAAATGTGAGTAATAAAATATGGTTTTATGGCTAAGCACGAACGTAAACCAGGGATTCGGTGCAATGTTCTCTCCATTTGACAGCTCCAGCAATTGCCTCTTGCAAAGTTTAGAAGTTCTGACAGATTCACAAGAATGCAAACAGGTGTGGCATCTTTACATCCTTGCTTTTTTTTTTCTTAGGGTGGCCGGCTGCAAAGCAGGGCAGAGCCGCTTTATTTTTAATAGTTATACAGTCTTGGATTGAGGGAACAAGAAAATATGAATGTGTCTGTACTGGAGGGTTTTCCCCCCCAGGACCCTGGAAAGAAGCAGTTCTTAAACCTTTGTTAAAGAGAATTGACAGCAGTAAGTTGGTATTAGCCAAATACAGAACTGTTTCATATATATCTTTTCTAGGAAAAAAATGTTGATGCAATGGTGGCCGCACAGCCCTGGGTTTACTTGAATGGCACATGGAGTTTTAATCTTTTTTAGTCAGCCTTTAGGTCTTTGCAACATAGAGCAGAACCACAAGTGACAAAAGGCACAGATTGGACACTTGTCAGCTTCCCTCAAGTTTTGATGGGAAATGTAGGCAGCTTGGCGGAATGTTGGACAAGTGACAGTTGAAAAGTCCATTGGACAGCAGTTGGAGAGCCAAGCTGCAAGACCAGGATGCCTACATTTCCCATCAAAACTTGAGGGAAGCTGACAAGTGTCCAATTTGTGCCTTTTGTCACTTGTGGTTCTGCTCATAGATAGCCTAAGTAGAACAGACTGATACGGGAATATGACTTGCTTATTCAGATGGGTAAGGGGAAAGCTTTCCTGCTACTTTTATTAACTCTTTGCACTGCTTTTCACACTGTAGGTCGTATACTGCTGAAAAACCAAGAAGAAGAGGTAGACCTAGGCAGAGCCATATTAACATAGGTTACATCTTTTTTTAACAGGCTATCATCAAAGTGTTCTGAGGGCTCAAGTGGATAACCACAAATGAAGGCAAAAAGCAATAAATTTATAACCACGATATATTATACCATGGGTGAGTTCAATTAACAAAAACAATGATGGTGAACAACCTGGTCAGGAAACAGTTAATGACCAAGTAAATTAATGGACGCTATTAAACTAGAGGTGCAGAGGTACCGAAAAGTCAAAATAAAGGAAAAGGTCCATCTGATGATAGGTGAGTAAATCAAGCAAGTCAATTCTGCAAGTATTGCAGTACCTTTAACAATATTTCTTCCTCACTCCATATCGTTCTCTCACGTGGTTCACTGAAGAACAGGACACCCAATGGATGCAGCCCGCCTGCCCGACATTCAGCGCCAGTAAGGTTCCTGGTGCTTCATGGAAACCTTCTCAGGGGCCGTTAGAGAATCCACCACAAACATTTACAAAATTTCATAGCACCAAAAATACAAGCAGTCCGTAATGGTGGCCGAGCCACTAAGCGTGACAGTGGGAGATGCAAATCAAACCCATCGAATCTGCAGTGGGCGGTCCCACAAGGGTCACTTCTCTCCCCATATCTGTATAAGTCCCCAGATAAGATCATACATCATTTGGAATGAGATGTTATCCAAATGTGAATAAAGGACTCAGTTAAAAACTTAAGAGTCCTGTTAGAGCCAGGTGACCTGTTAGGGGAAAAATATGATAGCAACCCTCCACCCCACAGCTGCATTTAGTTCAGAAGTTGGTCCTGTTTATGCAGACTTATGATCCGGCCATGCTATTGTGACCTCAAAGTTCAATTACTGTAACATGCTTTACAGGAGACTGCCCTTGGAGGGAAAAAATGGAAACTTCAGATGATGTAAAAAGCGGGTGCAAAAAGCTGCAAATCAGACCCATATTGCACCAGTCCTAAAGATTCTTCGCTGGCTGCTGTTGTGCGGAGTGAAATCGGCATCAGGGGAGACAGTCCAACAATTGGAATAATAGAAGTTCCTCTGAGTTAGATGATATGATCAGTTTGGGCCTTGGCCCTTTTCTGCTGCTATGGAACAGCCACCCAGAAGGGATGAAGTGGGCATCTACGCTTGGTGCATTCCAGCAAGGCTGTAAGCCAGAATTATTTGAAAGACTTTATGGGACAGCTTGAACAGGCTCGGGCTTAATTCTTTTAACTATCAGTTATGATTATGTACATATAGATGACTATATCTGTAATGTATTTTTGGTTTTACCCACCTTGGGTCTTGTCTGCATTGGGAGAAAGCCAGGTATAGAACAACTCTAAATAAATGGTTGTATAGAACTGGCAAATTTGGCTTTTGTCTCTTGCCATGCAGGAGAGAAAAGTTGCTGCCTCCTAACTATCCCTCTTCTCCACAATACTATCCTCTCTTATATCTGGCCACCCAGTTTCTTTGGGACATAGCCAGAAAAAATCTGCTGCCTTTAGGGGGGAATAAAATTGCAGAGATGGGAAAAGAACAGAGGAGTGTTTGAACAAATTGTCCTCCAAAATCCAATAGCAAAGTAACCTTTCTTTATAGATGCTATAACTATTCTGTGAAACTGCACTCTGAATCAGCGTTACGGGATTTTATGGGGCAGTTCCCAAGCCTTCTGTTTTTGTTGTCTGTTTTCAAATGGGGTTGTCATCTTGTTTCCTGGTTAGAATTCTGTTATGTGACAGGAAGAAATTCAACTGATAAAGTATTTTCACCACTGGAAAAGCCTGTCGTGGAGCAGTTAAAGAAACAGAAACTCTTTCGTAGGAAAATGTGGCAGCCTTACCTACTAGATGGAATCAGGTACTTATATAAAGAGACAGTTACTCAATGCATCTTACTATTTATTATTTATTTACTTCATTTATAGGCCACCTTTCTCCCCAGTGGATCCTCAAAGTGGCTTATATTGTTTGCCTCTGTTACATTTTATCCTCTCAAGAGCCCTGTGAGGTAGGATAGCCTGAGAGCATGTGACTGGTCCAGGGTCACCCAGCAAGATTCCGTGGTAGAGTGGGGATTCAAACCTAAGTCTCCCAGATCTTAGTCTGATACACTAACTGCTACGCCACACTGCCTCTCAGCCACTTGAAGTCAGAGCCAGTCTGGTGATCTTATTTATTTTTCTCAATAAAAATGTTAATCATGGTGCTAAAGAGGTAACATGAAAAGTCAGAAGAGTGCAAAGAGTCACCAGGCAGTAGCAATAGCTCTACTGACAGGTCTACCCTAGAATTACAAAAGTCTCAAAGGAGGAACATGGTTCTCCCACGGCAGTGAGCTGCACATCTACAGTGCACACAAGGATCTCCCTCCTAGTCCCTGCAGCAAACAAATGACGGTCACTGTCATCTCTGATGACCTGTGGCAGGGAAAGGCAACCCTAGATTTGGCTCTGCCATACCCTCGTTGATCAGCACCTGTCAGAGCTGACGGCACCCACAGCACATAATTTATATTCTAGCACCCTTTTTCAGGAATAAGTACAGATCCTATTTGTGGAAAACCATCTGCACACAAATAATTATAATAGACGCACTTATATACTGCTCTTCTAGACAATGCCCAACTCAAAGTGGTGAACAGTGTTATTATTATCTCTTCATGAGAGCTGGGGCTGAAAAGAGTGGCTTACCCAAGGCCACCTGCTGAGCTCTTGGTAGTAGTGGAATTCAAACCAGCAGAGGGCTGATTCGCAAACCAGCCAGCAAGGAGACAGTCTTACTGTCTTTTACATGCTGTCTTTTAATTTCTCTCATCACTTAATTTGGTTCTGCTTGGAGAAGGATGGAAACTGCTCTGGTGGTGTTAGTTGATGAACTCTGCCTGACTGTAGACAAAGGCCATGCTTCTTTGTTGCTCCTCCTGGATCTGTCTGCAGGCTTTGATACAGTAGACCATGCCATGCTGTTGAGGCATATGGAGGCAGAAGTGGTTATCAAGGGGTGTGCCTTGGACTGGTTTAAATAGACTCAAAGGATTTCTGCTGGAGTTCTACCAGAGTGGGAATTATCTTGCGAGGTTCCACAGGGTGCGGTCTTATCCCCCATGTTGTTCAACTACTATGTTCAGTATTTACAAGAACTCATTCTTAGCTATGGAATTGGATGCCATCAATATGCAGATGTCACCCAGCTCTGTATGTCGCTCTCCAAATCACCACGGGATGCAGTAGACATCTTGGACCACTGCCTGACGACTGTGGTCTAAAAGCAAACGAAACTAAACTCAAACAAGATGGAAGTGATGCTCCTTGGTAAGACACAAACCTTGAAGGACATCACACTCCCCACTTTCAGTGGAGTTTGTCTGAGCCTTATGGACTCATTTAAGAGCCTAGGGGTTATACTGGACACAGTGCTACTGCTAGAAAAGCAAGTTAAGGCAGTTGCAAAAAAAAATGCTTTCCCCAAACTCAGTCCAGCCTGGATGATGGCCTCCTACCCCAACATGGCCAGTCTGGTTAATTTGATCCAAGCCATGGTAACATTGAGACTTGACTATTGTAATGCACTGTATATAGGTCTCCCCTCTAAATTAACTGGGAGACACTAGATGGTGCAGAATGCTGCATCTTGGCTATTTTTGGGAGGAGCATGAATATTACTCCCAGGCTGCAGTCACTCTATTGGCTACCTATCAGTTACCAGGCTCCATTCAAGGTATTGCCTATCACATATAAAGCACTTCACAGCTTTTGCCCATTATATCTTTGGGACCACCTCTCTCCCTAAATTCAGCCATGGCAGCTTCGGTGATCTGAACAGGGCCTTCTGCAAATGCCACCTTGCACATGGCAAAATTAACAGTTGCCTGTACACATGCATTCTCCATGGTGGCCCCCACTTTATGGAATGGTCTACTGGAAGAGGTTAGGAAAGCTCCCCCTGTCTTGGCTGATAAATAAATCATTATGTAGGCCCCAGAAACCTAATTAAAGGATTCCATGTTTGGGCCGTTAGCAGAATCTGTCGTTTGGCATAGGAAGCGTGATTATAGGTGGTTGTGAGCTGGTTCTGCTGGCTGGTGTGTGTGTGTAGGAATGAAAATAATAAAAGCATACACTTGGTTGATATTTAGAAAAGAAATAAGAGTTCTTTATTGCAGGAACTCCATACTCTGACAGGAAAGGAGGAGAGACAGATCCTAACTACCTATCTCATCTAAGGATGGACATGGATGGCACGACAAGGCCTGCACCCATGCTGCCAAGATGGAGGGAGAAGAAGGAGAGAGGTGTTGCCTGGAACAAAGCCAGGAAGAGAAGGAGTGAGCGGGAGGAAGTCAGGACAGAAGAAATCCTGAGAATAACAATCTGCATATTAAAGGACAGTCAGAGCAGTAAACAATAGTAAACAGTAAACAGAGTGCTCTGACCTCTCTATCTTTCTAACTCTTTGGTTTGTTCCCCTCTGAAACCTAAGGAGAGAGATAGCGCTGGATCCTCCTCTTCCAACATTGGCTTTCAGCAAACTGTACAAAACAAGGCTGTACTGTAAGGAAGTGGTCTCAAAGAGATCCATCAGGAAAATAATAGGGAGGGACGGTAGACTTTACTACTGTTGTAACAAGTATGACCTTACTGGGTAGTTCCTAAGTTGTTTAATATGTCAGTCTTAGAATTGCTTGTGCTATGTGTCAGGAATGGATTTCTTTAGCTCTGTATTGGATTTCTGCTGGTTTTAAATCTTTGCAAATGTGAATGTGTATGCCCTTTAACCTATTTATTGAAATGTCTTTGAAACTGATTGTACTGACTCTCCCTGTGTAATCCCCCTTGAGTCTCAGTAAGAAAGGTGGACTATAAATACATAAACAATAAATAAATAAATAAATAAATAAATTCTGCTTCAAATGCTTAGTAGTAAAGGCATCATTATTTCATTGGAAAGCCCTATTCCCTTGAAATGGTTTTCACAGGGTTTAGAATTTAAGACACGTTACTCAGCATGCCCTTGATGCACATCGTCTTATGTTTTGTGGGTATTTACATTTAGCTTTGATGCTGAATTTCATCAGTTTAGAAGACACATCTACTACAACTATTATCCAGGAATTAAATGGGAGGAGCATGATCCAGCCAAATGCTGAAATCTGTGTACCAACATGTGATAAGGGATGCAAGCCATGCATTCTTACTTGGGAGTGAATTCTTTTCAATCCACTTCTGGACTTACTTCTGAGTAAATGAGGCTAAGATCAGGCTGTGCGGTATTTTAAAAATGTTTAACTTTGTATGTCACTTGTCCAGAGATGATTATGAATGTCGATCATCAATGTTATAGCCATTGGAATAATAGAAGCCATATATCTGGTAAAAGGAAACAAGAAGGCTACAGTTCACAAGTAATATTGTCAGTGAAAAAGTCTATACCGCTTTCTTAGAAATCAGTTAATGCTTTTGTTCATTTAGCCAATAAACTTGTCTGAACAACTTCTTTGTAGTTCGGAATAGTGGCAGAGACAAATCTATGATCTTGTTTGCCACTAATTTTACTGGAGGGCTACTATGAGATGGAGATCGGCAGATAACTCACCAGTTTCCAAATGGACTACTGACAAATGCCACGGCCACAGCTGCTGCCACTTCCTCCTCTGATTTCTGTTGACAAACATCATGGGACCAAGTAGTACACCTCAGAGTCCAGATTTAGTCCAGGGGCTACCAGTTGCTAAACCCTGTATATTTTATATAGTTCTAGGAAACTTACATTTAGCATCAAAATGAGTTCACATATTTTGTGATGCTGTCAAATGTGTCAGGTAGATGCAGGTATACCCAGGATGTCCCCTAGATGAGGGTCAGCATGCTATAGTGGTTCAAGTGTCAGACTGGGGTTAACAACCTCCTAGAATTACAGCTGCTCTCCAGACTACAGAGATCAGTTCCCATGGAAGCTTTCAGTGGTGATATCATATCCCTACTGAGCTCCCTCCCCTCTACTTACTTCACCCTTCCAGGCACTTCCCTCAAATCTTTGGGAATTTCCCAAACTGGAATTGGCAATCCTACATTGGACTAGGATCTGAGACACCCAAGGTTGAATCCCCACTCTACCATAGGAACTTTTCTGGGCGGCCTTGGCTCGTAACACGCTCTCAGCCTAACCTACCTCACGGGGTGGTTGTTAGGATGACATGAAAGAGGCAAGAGGGATGTTGTAAGCCACTGTGGTCCCCACTGGAGAGATGAGCAACATATAAATATTTAAATAAATAATACATAAATATATGAGAATGATGAAGTGGGAGGTAGTCAAGGATCGTGTGAGATGAGAACACTGTGATTTATGCCTTCACACTTCCTTTCAGTCCAGCAGTATTTTGCACGTTATGCTGAGGCAAACCTGAGATTGTCACCAGCTGTAGTCAGGAGGGAGTTGTATCCGGTCATGGCTCAGTGATGAGTGTGCCAGTACTACTTGTTTATTGCATTCATACTACAGTTCTAGATGTCCGTCCAAAGCATCTTAGATATATACCTAAAAAATGCAATGTGTGAAGTGGTCTGGAGAAATTTTCTCACAAAGGTACAGGGTTTTTTGCAAATATGTTAAGACATGTAGATTTCATGTACGCTTCCAAATATCTGTCACATGTTCTAATTATAGAACTGGTGGAGAACCATGTAGAGAATCTGAGGTTTTCCATGCAGAAGTCACAAAGTGTCATTGTCCCACTATATATTGCATTGGTCATGCCCTACCTGGAATATTGTATGCAGTCCTGGAGGTCTAATTTCAAAAAGGATGTGGACAAATTGAGTAGGTGCAGAGGAGAGAAACCAGGATGACCAGGGGACTGGAGACCAAGCCCTACGAGGAAAGACTGGGGGACTTGGGAATGTTCACTTTGGAGAAGAGGAGGTTGAGGGGAGACAGGATTGCTCTCTTTAAGTATTTAAAAGGCTGTCACTTAGGGGAGGGAAGGGCAACAGATGATAGGACCGGAAACAATGAGTTTAAACTACAGGAGGGGCAGTACCAGGTGGGTGTTAGGAAAAACTTCTTCATGTTAAGAGTAATTCAGCAGTGGAATCAGTTGCCTAGGGATGTGGTGAGTTCCCCTTCATTGGCAGTCTTCAAGGAGTGGCTGGACGAATATTTGTCAGGGATGCTTTAGGCTGTTTCTGCATTGGGTGGGGGGTTGAACTAGGTGGTCTGTAAGGCCCCTCCCAATTCTATGATTCTATGAGAATTCTGTATTTCTCACTCTTTCAAATTTCACTGCCTATCAGGAGGTAAACGTGAAATTTACTACTACAAGATGATTTAGTCTGCCCTGACGCCTAATTAAACTGAAATATTTGTACTTAGACAAATTTATTAAAATCGGTGTACTAAATCAGTTTAATCTATCATTTCCTGCTTTTTGTAAGGAAGGGGGCAACTTTAGGAACCCCATAAGGGGTTTGATAGTAAGGGGCAAGTCCCTGTTTTCATGAAAATAAGGATTTAAACTCAGACACAGTGGAAGAACTCAAATCTTTACAGCGATTTTTGTTCTTCAAAATCGTGACCATATTTATTTTTTACCTGTTGCCATGATCTGGCTTGGGAAGGTGTTACCATGCTCTTTAGGTGAATGAGCCGGTTCCTTGGGTATTAAATGTACCACTGATGGAGCTCCCAGTTGCACATTCTTCCGGAAAACTGGAAGGCAGGGTGATTTTGTGTTTGGAGTCTCCGATCACTTAGGCAGGTCTAGAGGTTAAACGGGGAGTTTGGGGGAGAGGGCAGCGAGGCTAACACATCCTTACAACTGATTACAAGGTCAGAAGCCAAAGGCAACCTCTCCTCCTCCTGAAAACGGTGCCAGAAGAAAACATTGTATTGTTTGCATCTGGGGGGAGCTGAGGTCACAGGGAGAAGAGAGAGGCAGATTGATAAGCAAGGGGCTATCTGACCCCATACAGGGCTGGTGCAACAAAAGCCCTCTTCATTATTTTGGATGAATAGGGACAATAGCAAATGGGGAGGAGCCAGTGGCAGTGTGAGTATCTGCGAGCCCAGAGAAAAGGAGTCAATGGAGGCTCCTGTTTTACCCAAATCCACTATTGAACTGGATAATCTTCTGGGCATTCCCTCCTTGAAATCAACCAGGAAGTTCAAGGACTCCTCCCCCCTTTTCCATTATGTGTGAACAAATGTGTTGGCATGGCTGGGAACGAAGCTGAAATGGACGGATTTGTGTCGTGGGTGAACCAGCCTGAAGAAGATTCAAGAAACTTTGATTTCGGGAACTGCCAGCTGCAATGAAAAATCATCATTGTATTTGACTCTTCCTTTTGTGCTGAAAGAATGCTGTTGGGATTCAATTAGCAAGCTTCTTCTAGAAGAAGCCCAACTCAGTGTCATGGTCCGTAAAAGCAACACAACCTGCCCTGAGCCTGCTTGCGGGGAGGTCGGTCTAATAATCCAATCAATCAATCAACACAAGGGAGATATAAGGAGGCTGTTAATGTTAGACAGGAAGATAAAGAATGAATCTAAAAGTGACTCTTTTCCATGTAACCACAGGACCTTTTCAGTAGTGACGTCCGCATTATATAACCAGAGAGCTTTAATTCAGAAAAAAATGCAAGTTTTTCAGTTTCATAGCACCATTATCCGTACTCCCCCAATCCCAATGTTGCTATTGAGCAAATCTGTTAACACTGCATCCAGTTCCCCGGGACAATTTGTGCAACTCAGATGAGCATAAGAAGAGCCCTGCTGGATCAGACTAGTCATCCATCTAGTTCATCATCTTGCCTCACAGTGGCACACCAGTTACTCTGCAGGGCCAGCAACAGGGCATAGAGGCCGGGGCCTTCCCCTGACTTTGCATCTGGTATTCAGAGGTTCACTGCCTCTGAATGTGGGGATTCACTTTAGCCACCATATCTAGTAGCCCCTGATAGACCTATCCTCCATGACTCTGTCTAATCCCCTTTTAAAGCTAACTGTGCCTGTGGCCATTACTTCATCCTCGGGCAGCGAATTCAATATTTTAATTTCTCATTGTGTAAAGAAGTATTTCCTTTTACCTGTCCTGAATTTACTGCTCATCATCTTCATTGGATGCTCTCGAGGTCTAGTATTTCTGAAGTGGGAGGAAAAGCTCTCTCTTTCTACTTCCTCTACCCCATACCTAATTTTATAAACCTCTGTCAAGTTTCTCATAGTGATCTCTTTCCTAAACTGAAAGGCCCAGTCAGATTCTTCAATCTTTCCTCATAGGAAAGGTGCACCAACTCCTTCTGAGTCAGTATACACAAACTGTTGTTGCCTGTGGGTTATGTGGCCAAAACAACCTCAACATGAATGGAAGTGAAGCAAAGGGTATCCAAAGGCCAGTAAGACACTACCAGCCCTGTAGCTAGCAAACTTTTTGCTGGGGGGGCATTTTTTGCTCAGGGGGCCAGCTATTACATGTCTGTACAAAGCTGCCATGCCACACTCATACTTCTAAATAATAACTAATACATAAATAATAAATACAAGTGGTTTATTGCACAAAAATGTTTCAGGTTTATTAGAAAGTCATAGCCTATTGAGCAATTACAGTAAAAGTTGATGTGATTGGGAATGAAATTTTTCTAGGAATGCATCCATCTCGATATTATTTGTGAGTGATTTCTCATAACCAAGCAGCACTAGACTGGTTTTCTGGAGATGGGACGTTGCCCGCTTCTGTGGTCGTAAAACATGAGTAAGGCAAGAGAATGCTGACTCGCGTGTAGCAGTGCAGACTCCAAAAGTCACAGCAGCTGCAAGGACTCTGTATACATTGGGGAATACACCTTTCTAGGAGGATAGCACAGCAAGAGCATTATAGATACTGTTGTCTTCTTCCAATTGTGGATTTGCTGGTGTTATAATGTTCCTTTTAACGAGATCTGCTTCGTGAGCAAAGTTATCCTCATTAGCATGTACTAATTGTAGGCTAGGCTTTACTGCTTCCACCTCTAAAAAGGATTTTGAATTTGGTATCAGGGAGTCCAAAGCAGATAAGTATTCCACATTGTGACTAGAAAACTGAGTTTCAGCCTCTGAAATGGAATAGTCATGGACTTCAATGAAATCCTGTTTTAGGTGCATAGAAGACATGTCACGGCTGGTTCTGGTACTTCCTTCTATAATGAAATCCTGCAAATGTTTCTCCTTCCTTTTTCTTTTGACTCCCCTTCCCACTGTATCTACAGCTATATCGCTCTGTTCACATATTGCTGCTGTTTTCCCCATAAGCTCTTCAAAGAGAGTGTTTGCTTTACTTCTCCTATCTTTAAAGACGGAAATGCAGGCCTTCACCACTTCTGCAGCTTTCCTTAAGTGCATATCTTTCTGTTGCAGTGCTGTATTACCTGGCTTAAATATAGACAATCCCTCTTTCATTGAGAGTGCTAAAAAAGCAAACCTCACATTTGCACATGTGCCATGTAGACCTATTGCCTCCAATCGCAATTCTGTGCAAGCTGAAGCTTCCCCTTCAGGATTTGTAAGGTTACGGAACACTGCCAGCACCTCTCTGAAGCTCTCGCCAGGGCTTTTTTTCTGGGAAAAGAGGTGGTGGAACTCAGTGGGTTGCCCTCAGAGAAAATGGTCACATGGCTGGTGGCCCCACCCCCTGATCTCCAGACAGAGGGGAATTTAGATTGCCCTCCGTGCTGCTCCAGTGGCGCAGAGGGCAATTTAAACTCCCCTCCGTCTGGAGATCAGGGGGTGGGGCCACCAGCCATGTGACCATTTTCAAGAGGTTCCGGAACTCCGTTCCACCGCGTTCCAGCTGAAAAAAAGCCCTGGCTCTCGCTGTTGCCAAATGTCTAGTCCACCTATGTTCTAAGAGCCTCTTGAGCTGAGAACCACAATACAGTTGGTTCACACGAGGTTTTCTGATGAAGTTGTATAAACTCTTACATGTGTCAAAAAACTGCTTCACAGGTAATATTTTTGGGTAGGCACAATCATGAGCTGCAATTGGTGATTATAGCAGTGTATATATGGTACAGTTTTACCAAGTTTCTCTTGTATTTTTTTAACTCCACCAGACCTGCCAGACATAACACTAGCCCCATCATAGCAATGTGCTATTAGCTGCTTTTGATTAAACCCACGGTCAGGAAGAACTTTAAGCACGAGATCAGATATGTAGTCTGCCACTAACAGTGAAAGTTCATACAAACCCAGATGTTCAGCTGATCTGCCATCTTTTATGAAATCTGATGACAAATGATAAATTTTCAACGCCACTTGCATCACGAGTCTCATCAACTTTTACTCAGAAGAAATCCACTTCACTCGTTCTATAAAGGGAAGCAATTTCTCCTACCACCATTGATGTAAGGACAGAGATTACTTCATTTTGAAACTCCGGGGATGTATAAGAAGCATAGGTGGGTATACTCAGAATGATTGCTTTGAGTTTTTCATCTTTCTTTAAGGTATAAAGAAAGAGGGCCATCAACAGTCCATCAGAGCTGGATTCCTCCTATTCAGCTTTCTCACAAATCGACCCATGGCCCTCACTACCATGGAAAGACAGTTCATTTTCAGCAAGGAATTTGATGGTTTCTGCAATGCTCTTGACATAATACCTATTCTTCATTATCTATCCTGATCCCAACAGAGTATGCATTTCTTTTCCTAGTTCTGACCAAGCCTTTCGTTCTTCCAATTGTGATATTGTTAGTATGTGGGTTTTAGATGTCTACTGAATCCCTTCTTGGACTCCAAAGCAGTCTTCCAATTATTGAAACCAGAAAGTATAAATGCAGCATCCCCTTCACTTTCCTTGGTAAACTTTCTGCAGGGAAAGCAGACAACTTTGTCAGTTGAGACAGAGTATTCCAGCCAGGGACAGCCATCGTACTAAAATAATACTCTTTGCTCCCAAATTTTGTTTTAAGGAGATTTGGTAGCCAAGGCTGCAAAGGATTTTCCGCACCTAAATCTGGAGGAAAGGTTGGCTCTCTTCTCTGTGAGGATGGCTGGGGTCTACAGTCAAACGGCTGGCACCTAGAAGACAGCTGGGGTCCAGATTGTTTATGTCCACTTTTAATCATGAACCTGTCCATTTCCTGAGAAGAACTAGGCCAGGCAACACACTAGGCCTGGAGAAGGCCTAGCCTAGGGCAGGCAGCAGCCACCAGGCCTCAACAGCAGACCACCAGCCTACTCCATAGACACCCACCCCAACAGTCAAATCAGAAAAACAGTAAAAATTAAATCAGAAAACGTGTCAACTTGGTCCCAGGCCCAGAAACAAGAATCGGGTCAGACAGCAGTCCCCCCTCCCTCAAAACCCAAAGAACTGTAGCAACTACAGTACTGCACTGCTGTGAGGTAACAAGGCAGCAAGTTACAATGGCCAATTGCAACAGTGGTGCAAACACCATTCACGCCACAGACACTGGCCTTCTGTTTCACAACGACAGAAACCAAATCACAAGCCAGTTCCTGGTAAAGCTGGGAGTGTAGCAGGGAAAGAACAAGAGAATGACAGAATGCTATCAACATCATCTAGAACTAGGGTTACCAGTCCCCCACTGGGAGCAGGGGATCCCTGGGTTCCCCCCTCCACCCCTCACCCTTGCTTAGCTGGCTGGTGGGCGAAAAGTAGGGGGAACGCAGTTCCCGGTGCATGCTCCTGGGTGGTGCAGTGTGCTCCGGTGTGCCACAGTGGGCCAATTTGGAGCACTCCAGGGCCCATCACACCGCCCTGGCAGCATTCCTGCACTCCACAGCAAGCCAATTTTGGCCGAAATGAGCCTGATTCAGCTCAAGATGGGCCGAAATCAGCCCACTGTGGAGCACAGGAGCACTGCAGGGCCAGCACATGGCCTGCGCGATGATGTCATTTCCTGAAGGAGAGTGCCAGGTCTCGCACCTCCCGCCCAGAGGGTATGGGAACCTGGCAACCCCATCTGGAACTCCCTTCAAACAGCTGGCATAATGGATGGCAATTTTGCCACAAGCATCTGGGGTGAAACTAGCAAAATATTGACAGTGATCACTAGTGAGCATGGAATTTTGTGTGTACCCTTTAGAGACTTAGGGAAAATAATGTAGGTAATTACCAAATTAGTTCGCTAGCAGTAGAACACATGTTCCTCTTGTATTCTTCCTTTGGAGGTCACTCGTGGTCTGGTAGGATCACAGAAGATTAGAAGGATGCTGCTTAAGATGGCAACCTTGCATCTGGGAGACCCCAGATAGGCTGTATAGCTACCAGACCCACCTCGGCAGCCCCCTCTTGTCCCCGGCTCTGGATTGCAGGTCTCTGTCCCTATATTTTGTCTCTCTCTTCAACTCTTGTATGTCAAGGAGACAGATCTCTTTGTTAGTCTTGCTCTACAAGATGCAATCTTTTTGAGCCATTTGCTCTCTTCCAAACTTATTTAAAAGTTTATTTTACAAGTTGAGACCTGTAAGGACTTGCAGGGGGCGTCTCATTTTCCCCTCCCCCACCATGTCCTCTTCCCCTTCCCAAGCCTCCCCCCATAGCCTCTCCCTCTTTCCCTGCTTCCTTCTCTCCTTCCCACCTTTGTCTGCCCCCCATCTTCACCTTTCCTACTCCCCCTCAGCAGCCTTCCCCAAAGGCCTAGTTGTGCGGTGCCATTTGAGCCGGGCCCACTTGCATGGTGAGGAACCTGCAAGGACTTGCAGGGGTTACTTCACTTTCACTGTATCCCCTTCCTCAGTCTATTTCCTCTTTCCCTATCCCTGGAAGCATCTACATGTGCACTTTCCCCTACATCCTTCTCTCCTTCAAACCCACTAAACAACTTACCTTTTATCTGTCCCCCATATCTTCATCTATATTTACTAATTTACTTCATTTATATATTGCCTTTCTTCACAATGGGGACCCAAAGAAGCTTTCATCATTCTCCTTATCTCCACTTAATCCTCACAACAACCCTGTGAAGTAGGCTAGGCCAAGAGTGTATGATTGGATCAAAGCCACCCAGTGAGCTTCCACAGTAGAGTGGTAATTCAAACCTGAATCTCCCATTTCCTACTCTGAAACTCTAACCACGGCATTACCATGGCTCAAGGGAGGTTCTGTTGAACAATAGCAAGCAGTCAGGCTTCAGTGAGTCATGCAAGTCATCTGGTAACAAGTTGCCCAGTGGTGGCTTTTGGGCCTGACCCCAATGAATCCTCCCTCAAAGGCCCAAACAGCCTTAGAAAGGGCCCTTCCCCCTCCCTCTACCTTTTACTGACAGCAACCAAGCCTGAAAATGTTGGCAAAACTGTTATGGTTGCCTAACAACAGCCGCTGAGGACATCTGGTTAAAGCTACAGGAGCTCCTTTTATAATTTTGGGTATTTTAACCCCTCCCCCTTTTTTTTTAGATTTCAGATTCTTCTGCAAACCTGGAACATTTTTCACATTTGTAGAAAGATCAGTTTTGTCCATTCTTGGCCCCAATCTCCAGATTTAAGTAACCACAGATCAGGGCCACTTGGCTATTAGTATATAAGATAACGGAAATGTTGGTCAAATTCCCTGTTTGCTTAATGTGAGTCTGATAAATTCAGGGTCCATAAACAAAAGACTTCTCTTTTTCTTGATGCTATAGAATGAGAAGATATCATTTTTGTCCGACATATCAACGTACACTCACAGTGTCAAGGTTTACTAGGAAGAAAAAGCTACGTCAAGGACCACAAAGGACTTTGTATCCCATTCAGGCTTCTTTTCTTACTCTGTTTTATTAATTCATGTTCAGGTACTGCTGCCCTTGGTGGCGGATGCCTCCCAGATGACTCTTCGACTGATGCCAGCCTGTCAGTTGGGATGTGCTGCCCTCCTTCCTTCCCAGGGAGACAATATCAGATGCAAAACAGGCATGCTTTATTGTTTGCCATGAATACAGGCATTCGTTGTAAGGAGATGCTTCTTCCATTTGCAGCCAAGACAAGGTTCAGCCTCTTTTCACTGTACAGAATGCTCAGAAAACTGTTATTCCCATTTCTTGTCATAAACTGCAGACTGTAAAGAAAGGCATCGGAGTCTGTATTCAGCCACTGACCATTGTTCATCACAGACCATTGGGTTTTGACTGAGGTTATCATGCATTTCTTGAAAACAGAACATTTGGGTACAGTATGGAGAATGGGGAAGGACTGCCCCCCTCTGCATTGATATATTTTACTAACTCAAAGGGCCTTTATAGCCATACTGGGCCTAGGCTGTCCTGCTCTGTACACCCACCCACTTAACTAATCAAATAGCCACCATGGCAATCTGCTCAAGGAATTGAGATTATAATTTAAGTGAGTAAGAAGCTGAAAAAGATTGTAATCAGGGAGGAGGCAAGACAGAGAGATTGAGTGAAAGTCATCTCTTGTTCTCAGTCCTTCTCTTGAAAGTAGCTAGACATTTTAAGGAACGTCTGCTACTTTTCCATTTCATACTTTTAAAGGCCAGAGCAGAAGAAAGACTCCAGTTTCTTGGGCTCAGGCATTAACTACATATTAGACTTATACATGGGAATTTGTTTCATTTCTTTCATTTTAGTTATTAATCTCAAAAGGAACTGTTTCCTTATTTGGGTCATTTTGTATGTATTTTTGTTATTGTTTCTTTTGTTAATGGTATTTTGTATTCATAACTGTATTTTGTTATTATTTCCCATAAAAGAAACCTTTCCCCCCTCAGATTTCTACATATATATAATAGTTTTGGGAGTAAAACAAGCAATACGTTTAAGCTTCTTTGACCTGATAAGCAAAACATTGCATATTTGGCTTCCCTAAGCCTAGATACATAACATTTCTCCTTCTCTCTCCTTCCCTCCTTCCCTCTAAACTTCTATATCAATTAGTTTTGCCTAAGTAATCAAAGAAATCCTTCCATTTTTTCCAGAACTCAGTTATCAGTCTATTACGTAAGTAGGTAGTTAATTTGGCCATTGAGGCATATTCGTGAATCTTATCTCTCCACTCTGGGAGACCAGGACAAGCATGGGTTATCCATTTTCCTGCAAATAGTACTCTCATTGCCATCACCATATAACAAGAGATTTCCATGTTCTTTTCTTTTTTAAAATATATTTCATTTTGAAAAATAAAATAACAAAAAGGGAAGTAGAAAGGAAAAAAAGGGCATTGTATAACATAGTTATATAAATCAGAGATAGCTATATATATCAGAATATATAAACCACAAAGTATTTCTCCTCACCATTACCTGCATTAATTTTTAAGACTTCCTATAAAATACAATGATATTTACTTTTATTAAAATACATTTATATTCAATATTTTATATTCAATGTTTTAAATTACAAATTTGATAACTAATCTATTTTACTGATGATTGTTTTTAGAAAACTAAGAACCATGAAGCAGGATTCTTTTTAATGCTGCCACCACCCAGCAACCACTTTACCAGCCAATTTCCCGCCATAGTGTGCACCTGCTGACTCTTACCATTTTCAGGGGGTCTGTTGTGTGTATGTGTGGTATAACTGAGGAACAACTCAGTGAATTGATGGTTTAGAGGGAGGGGGACCAATTGTTGATAATGTTTTTGGTTAGAAGCAGAAATAACTGCCCCAGAGCCCTCATTTCCCCACCCCCACCCCTTGCAAAGAACAGTGTGCGTGTGCTCCTCCATTACTTGCCTTCCCCAGCTCTTCTTTGGGGTCTATAAATACTGAACCCTGTTGTGTGTGCTCAAACTTGGTGGATCAATGGTTTAGAGAGAGGTCTGTGTTCTGTGCAGTTTTGGTGCTGTTAACTGTGAAAACATCTGCTCCAAAGAGCCTTGAATGTCTCATTGCAACTTGTTCTTTTCTCACATTAGTTGGTAAAATATTTAAGAGCATACTTTTCGTGTTTAATTTAAATCTGAGTTTAAGGATCTTTTGCATCTCTTCATGTATTTTTATTTAGTATTTTCGTGATTTCTTACAAGTCCACCACACATGGTAAAATGTTGCATCCATATTCTGACATTTCCAACAATGTCCACTGTAACTGCTACTAATCCTCACAATATCTTTGAGAGTAATGTACCATCTAAAGAACATTTTATACTAGTTTTCTCTCAATAACTGGCAACCTGTAAATTTTATGTCCTTAGTCCATAAGTTTTTCCATAAGTCCATAGGAATAGTTTCCCCCAAAATTTTGCATCCATTTTATCATTCAAGTTTTGACTTGCTCCATTTCTGTATGGTATTGCAGTAGTATTTTATAAATTCTCCCCAAAAGATGTGACAAGTCTCCGGATATTAATAATTCATATTGTGTTTTTGCTTTCAACCTGCCGTCTTCTTTGAGAATTTGATCCTTCAGTCTTGATACTATTTGGTGATAGGTCAGCCAAGGAATGTTTTTGCCTTGGGCCTGGATTTCTTGACAGGTTTTTATGTTTCCTTCTTTGTCTATCATAGATTCATAGCTGGGTTCATCAATTCTGTTTCTAACTTCATCATAGTAGGCGTTAATTGGTGACATCAATGGGGAAATTGGTGGGCTCAATCTATTTCTGCATTGGAACCATATTTTAAGCAGTCCATCCCTTACAATATGGGTCCCATCTTGTTTATGAATAGATTTGCTTGATTTCTTATCCATAAATAATTATGGATACTTTCTTTAGCATCCGCTGTTTCTAATTTGATATGTCTGCTGCTTTCTGTCTTCATGGTTTTCCATTCCAGTTTGGATGAAACTGGGGGGGGGGGGGTTGTACTATTCTACAAGGATACCCATGCTGCTAAATTTCAGACAGATGGGGCCTTGAAAGCACCAGCCCAGTTACTGCTTTCTTGCACAGTTTGTTTTATTGGAAGCTGACCAAAATAAGCACCCAAAGATGTGATTAGCTTCATCCACTTCAGAGTTATGATGGTTTAGAAGGGAGAAGTGCCATAGCGCCTTAACCTGCCTTCTTACCTAGGAATCTCTCTAAGACAGTTCCTCTCCCTCTCTCGGGCTTCTTCTCTAAACTGGCTTCATTTCCCATTTCTCCTTCCATTCCTCTCCCCTCCATCCAGCCTCCTTCCTTTCACCTTTCCTCCTTTTTTCCCTTGTGCTAAGTTAGACCCATCTCTTCTCTGTTTCTTCCTCCTTAGCCAGCTCTCGTTCTCCACAGCAACACCCTGCCTTAAACCACTTGGGCCCAGATAGCCATTGTTCCCTTGTACAGGCTCACCTGCTGCTTCCACACGTTCTGAGCCTTTGTGTGGCTCACTTTTCTGAGCCTTCCTAGCTGCACCCTCCTGCCCCTGGTCAACCCTGTTCCACCCAGGTGAGTGTAGCTGCTGGGCCCAGGGGAATGGCTTGCTCCACCAGGCAGATTGCTGCCAGGTATCCTGCTATAGCATTTAAGGTGGCACTGAACTTCTGTTTTGCTTTGTTACAACAGACTGGCATGGCAACGCCCCTGAGATTACCATTTCAGGAAGAACAATCTTACGTCGTTTGGTTTTGAGAAATCACTCACAAATAACATTAATATGTATATGTCAATAGGCAAATTTCACTTAATCATGTTGACTTCTACTTTTCTTATACATGATAGTATATGTAACAATATTCGTATAATATTGTTTATTAGTATTGACACATGAAATTGTGAGTGGGTAATGTGCACTTGAAAAAAAATGAAACTTTTCAGATTCACGTTTCAGGAAGGGTATCCATACCCATATTCCAGTTTATTCAGGTCCCTAATACTATTTCAAAATTTGGGCTCAGGTTTCTTTTTCAGAATTCTGAAAATTTTGGGTCCATTATTCCTTAAGGGGGACTATCTCCAGAAGGCTGGAGTGGCTGTTTTCAAAGCAATGACAACAAAATTGCAGTAAACCTAACACTTTTTGACCACTAAAGACCCCCCCACATTTCGTAAGAATTGGATCAAGAGGTCCAATTCTACAAGCCCCTGAACAAGGTGCACCCAGTCATTCTACTTGTCTCCACTGTTTCCTATGGGGGGTGGGGGTAGGAAATCCATGCTTTCTCCAGGACAAAGAAGCCAATAGCCAAACACAAAAGAGTAACTGCTGGCCAAAAGCCTTCAAATGCAAACAGAACCAACATTCCCCAAATAACCAACACCATACCAGAAAATCCCAGAAGAGCCACTGGTCAATGTGGCAAGCCCAACACAACCAATGCCAAACCAAAGAATCCAAGCCAACTGGCAAACCAGTATCAAGGCAGCCAGCCAGATCTGACACAAACAAATACATACTAATGTCCTTCCCCACGGAAGGTCTCAGAGTGAGAGGGAAGAGGAGGGTCAGGACACCCAAGTTTTCCTCTTTCTGCAGGTTGCAGCCTATACTGATTCACAGAAGGAGCATGAGGAGCTGCAGCTGCTCTTTGTCACTGGTGCTCCTGTTCCCTCCCACCCCTATAAAGAAGAAACATGCCCCCAATTTAGCACGTATGTGCCTCATTTTAGGTGTTTTCATGGGATCTGCATGTTTTAATTGGGATGCTCATCTACTCTCCTAACACCTCTTGTTCCAATGGTTTTAGTGGTATTTTTCTTTATAAGACTGGCAAGAACAACTTTTTTGGCACCGCATATTTTATTTTCTACACAGAATTGTGTTGAGAGGTGCTGAGCCCCCCATGCCACAGAGCAACTAGGGTTCAGTAGAGGTTTATTTTTAGGTTCTCTCAGAAAACAATTTGGAATGTGGATTTCATATAGTGTGAATCAAATTGGATAACTTCCTTACTGTGTCTTTCTACTTCTGAATTTCAGGTTTTGGGAAGAGTGTTTTCCTTCTACTCCCCATCACAGATTAAGAGGATGCAGGTACAAGCACAAACTCACTTTATTCACTCTCAAAGTCCAGGGGCAAGCTGATCTTCAGTAAGACAGTGGCTCTTAAGACCCACCCTTTATCATCTATTTATTTAGAATTTCATCCTGAGTTAAGCTGACACATTTGAATACTCTGGCCAATTACTCTTCTTTCTCCTCATACAATTTCTCATAACAAGTCAGTAGCCAGAATTTATGGGGCTAATAAACTAATGCACCCGACAAGAAAATCACTCCCTCTGACACATAAACTGGAGAGATTTATAGGCCAATATCCTGTATGCTTCCAATGTTATCCAAAGAACAAGTTTGAAACCCTTTACATACTAACTTACCTCTCTCCCAGGCAAAAGCCTTGAAAATATCCACTCAAGTTCCCTGTCATAATTATAATTAGAAGGTCATTATGATTCCAACAATTTGGAAATCAGTCATAACAAAAGCAGGGCTGTTTTTCAGCGGAAACGCGGTGGAACGGAGTTCCGGCACCTCTTAAAAATGGTCACATGGTTGGTGGCCCCGCCCCCTAGTCTCCAGACAGAGGGGAGTTTAGATTGCCCTCCGTGCCGCCGAGAGGTGCAGAGGGCAATCTAAATTCCCCTCTGTCTGGAGATCGAAGGCAGGGCCACCAACCATGTGACCATTTTCGCCAAGGGCAATTTAAACTTTTAAAAACTCCCCCCTTGTTCCAGCTGACCCAAAGTGATGTCATTGGGCAGTCTTGAGTTCCACCACCTCTTTTCCCAGAAAAAAAGCCCTGAACGAAAGTATGGTCTCTGGGACAGGTCACTCAAGCAGGTCTCTGAGGAGGCAGCATATATATATATTTAAAGAAAGGTGGGGGGGAGAAAAGAACAAGAACATGCTTGTTACATTAGGCATGCTGGTGCAAAGTAGGAGTGTCTTACAAACTTTGTGGCAGGCCAGTTTGCAGATGAGTACACTCCAAGCTTGGTTGCTGAAACTTCCCCTGACCCTCACCTCACCTCTCTCCACACTGCTGGAGCAGCAGCAGCAGCGAGGAGAGAGGGGCACGGAGGTCGGGGGTCGGTCAAGCAGGCACAAGAGGAGAGGCATAGGGAGACTGAATGGCAGCATAATGGGGGAGTCAAAGGGGGCCTGCTAAGTGGCCACAGACATAATGAAAATACAGTTAACATAAAATAGGTTGTATTCATATTAACTTTTCCCCTCACACAAGGCACTTCTACCAATGGAACAGAATTGCCTCTCCCCACAGCAGCCTGCTGTGTTCTCCCACAAATGCTGCTTCTGGGGCACAGGAGACCCTCAGAAACAGCATGAGGGGTAAATCAGGGGTGTGCAGCAGGAAGAGGGAATTGATGGAAATTACCCCACCCCTTCCATGAGTGTAAAATTTAGTCTAGATTCAACCCACTGTGGGGAATAATGTGGTACTGCTGTTTGCCTTTTAAAAAAGAAAGAAAGAAAGAAAGAAAGAAAGAAAGAAAGAAAGAAAGAAAGAAAGAAAGAAAGAAAGAAAGAAAGAAAGAAAGAAAGAAAGAAAGAAAGAAAGAAAGAAAGAAAGAAAGAAAGAAAGAAAGAAAGGGCAGGTGTGTTCTTTAGCATTCAAAATGTGGACCACACAGGGGCCAAAGTAATAAAATAAAATAGGCCCCTTACCCCCATTAAATGACAGACCATTGCTGCAAGGGGAAAGGAAAACCTTACTGGTCTTTCCAAAGAATCTATCCAGATACAGAATGTAACATATCCAGTGCAAGAGGAATATAGCCTCTTCATTATAGCGGCACATGCTTGAAAGAAAGCATTTTTAACTCTGAGCAACAAATGAGTAACAACTGCACCCTTATTGCTCTACAGTTTGATTATCTGGAAAGTATTTTTTTCTTTAAAACATAGTTTTTAAACTGTTTTGAGTGAAGATTTTATTTCTCAGTTCTGTGACCCTTTCCTTTAAGCTGTCAGAGGCAGAAAGTTACCTTAAGCATGCCTAAGGGATTTTGTACTTTTCTGAGAGGTATTAAGAGAACAAAGGACCTCCAACCATCACATATTCACAAATGCAGTGAGCCACCGGCATCAGTCATGGCTAACAATGGACTCTGAGCCAGATAATTTCCTGATAAGGGAATTGTGCCTTCAAACTTTTTTTATCTCATTCATTTTTTTCATTTGGAAGCAATGGATCTCGAAACAAGTTTTGATGGCTGAAGTCATGCCTTTGGCATGTCTCCCATTCCCAAATGTTTGCAGGCTGGCTTGGTTACAGTAAGGGGAAGGCACTCTGTACATACAGGACAACTATGTCCTGGCTTATAAGGGTCCCTAGCCAGAACTAGCAGCACTTTGAATACTTAAAATCTCTTCGCTAGACATGGGCACAGAACAGGGAAAAAATGAACTACGTGGTTTGTGGTTCGTTCATTTTCATGGAACATGAAGCATGAATTAGCCAAACTTGAGCCGGTTCTGAATCGGTTCGAGGTTCGAGGGAGCCCAGAATGGGCATCTTCATGCTCACAGCCAAATGAAACAAGACTCTCCCAATGTCCAATACCCACCAAAATTGCAGATGACCTAGTCCTCACTGTCCTCTAAAGACCCCCCCCCCCCAAGTTTCAGAGAGATTGAACCCCGGGAAAGGCATGATCCATGGGTCCCCCCCATTCCTGTTATTTTCTCTTCATAGTGGCAAAAACTAGAATGTCTGCTGGCAGCTACTTTGAGGGGCTGGCCCTTTTCCTGGCTGGATGGGCCAGAGTGGGAGCTCTCTAGTTCACAGGGACAGCTGCCAATCAAGCGTGGAGGCCTCAGATTGGGGGCAACCAAAAGACTGCCACCATTGCCTGGGCAATAGATCGAATGGCACAAAGTGTCTGGCTTCCCAAACCAACAATGGAACGGAACAGAACAGAACGGTAGGAAAAGTTGTTTGTTCCATAAAAACACGGACCCACGGAACATGTTTCTTTGAAAACGAACCAGCCATTCCGTTTGGAATTTTGATCCATGCTTCGTTTCGTGCCCATCTTTACTCTTCGCTGAAATTTATTTCTTTCCATGTTCTTGTCATTATTGTTTGTGTCCCCAAGAACTGGATGAACGTATTCACTCAGATAATAATAATAATAACATTCAATTTATATATGACTTTATATAATGACTTTAAAATGAAATGTAATTGTATTGTTCAATAATTGTTGGGATGCATTGTACCACGCAACCATTTTTTCTGCTGTTATTCTCAGTTGCCCCCTGAGTGGCACACAAGAGCCTATAACAACAACAACAACAACAACAACAACATTTGATTTATATACCACCCTTCAGGACAACTTAACACCCACTCAGAGAGGTTTACAAAGTATGTTATTATTACATTCCATGTAGAATGAGGACTTTGAAAAATCAAACACACTCAGCACACCCATCAGTTCTGAGTTGTTCATGATTTTTATGATGCTATTACTTCTTTTTATTTGTTCTATATATTTTAAAGTAGTGGTGGTCACTTGAAGCTGAATGTTTATGTATTTTCTGCTGAATAAAAGGCATATGCCTTATACAGTAACAAATGAATAACAGAAAAATATTGTCCTTTCTCCATCTGTAAATCTACACAGCTTTGCTGCATGGTTCTCTGCTTTGAGGTTCCAAGAGGAGAAAAGGAAGTTTTTTTTCTCTTCTTTTTATTTAAATACTTTTAAAAAATAACATTTCATCAAACTTAGACAATATTTTTAAAACAATTGAACAAAGAAACAAATGGTCTTCTCCCAGGCTTATTGACTTCTGGAGAAATGTCTAGAGCCAGTGGTTCAATACTTTAAGGCAAGAAAACATCAATGCAATTTCATGCCTGATATGCACATGCAACATCTATGTGGCTTTGCATCCAATTGGCTGATTTGTGCAAGCAATTGCCCATTGACATTTTTTCAGACTCTGGCCCTTAATGGTTCACAAAATGAAACCCCTGTAGTTGTCATGCATCTCCCTGCATGGTCAAGCACTCGCCTGCATGACTGGACTTGGAATGATTTTCTCAGCTGCTTTCAGTCTTTTGTTACACAGGTTATCCTTTCACACGTTTTCTTTTGCTATCTTGTTTCCTGAAGTTGCATTTTTATATCTCATCTAAGCTTAAGAAACTCATAATGGGAGGGTAAAGACAATACACGTTGAGAATTTGGGGGTGTGAATGACAGTTGAATTTACCCTGATTACATGTCAATTGAGCCACCTTACCGGATCAACTCAATGTTGCAATTTGGCATTAGGCTTGAATGCTGTGCCAGACAGTTTTGCACCTAAATTGTAGCTATTGGCGCTACAGGATCGTGGCTGGTTGTGCCTTGGTAAATAAACTATGTTTGTAGCTTGTATGTTACAGTTTGCAGCCAATTTAGGACCTATGTGGTCACCACTCAATCATCGATTAAGGCATGGCAGAGTCAGGACTGGGTCATTAAAGGGACATACTTGTCACACACACAATCAAATGCCCTCTCTTTGAAACTGTAAATTGTTTAAATTACTTACAGTGAATGTGCACGTGCAAATTTAGCCCAGTCAAGACAGTCTGACTACCTTTCTTTTTAATTTAGTTCTTTTTAGTCTCAAAGTCTTTGTGTGTGTGTTTGTAAGTTTGTATGTCTCTATGTGTGTGTGCACGTGTGTGTGTGCATATGAATGCATGGAGAGACTACAATTTCCATGAGGCAGTGTGAGTATACATGGTTTTTATCCAGATCTGAACAGATCAGACCCAGTATGACGTAGTAGTTAAGAGTTTTGGACTAGGATCTGGGAGTCCCAGGTTCAAATCCCTGCTCTGCCATGGAAGCTCGCTGGGTGACTTGGGCCAGTCGCACCCTCTCAGCCTAACCTACCTCAAAGGGTCATTGCAAGGAGAAAATGCAGGAGTGGAGAACAATGTGAGCCGCTCTGGGTTCCCACTGGGGAGAAATGTAAGGTGTAAATGAAGCAAATAAATAAAAAAAATAAAGAATGACACAAAAATAAAGAATGACACAAGGGAATAACATAGAGGACACAGAAATACCTCCTAATTTAGTGAGTGTCATCTCAAAAATGTGCATTATTTGTTTTAATAATGTGCCTTTTATCTTGTATACACAGTGATTGTGATGGTCCAGGGTGAGGTGGGATATGCAGCAGAGCAGTATGCATACTTGTACATGTACAGTCGTCTTTGGTCATAATTGAACATGTGCAAGCTGTTTGGAGTCTCTGCAAGTGACTCCAAGTTTACATGAGCAGGTTAAAAGTCAACCAGGGGGTCATTAAGCATCCTTGCTTCGGGCTGGTGAAGCATAGGAATAGTGTTTCATTTCCCCAATGTAATTGTTCATGCTTTCGTACTCTAAAACTTAAATTTCCTGGTTCTCTCACACAATTCTTGTAATGCAGAGGTGGTGAGCCATATGTAATGTGAATGAGCCCGTTTGCCACATTTGTCTTTCAGCTGATTGAAGCAACGGCTGTTTTAAACCTAATGTGTAAGAATGCCCTTCTTTGGATTTTTTTTTTTTTGCTAAAGATGTAAAAAGCTGCTTTATGCTAAGTCAGAATTTGGTCCATTTGGCCATGCCCTGAGGGGCCATCAGCACATTCCAAAGTTCTTGTGTTTGTTGAGGAGCCGCACCAGGATTTCATATCATGTGTGCGATGGGCATTTCATGCCTCCCAGATGCACCATGGCTTTTTTCTGTTTGTGACCACAGCATGCAGGGAGAAGCGGCTATAGATTCTCCCGACCACCACTATTTTTGCATCCTCCATGGAGCTGCTATTGGTTCTGTTGTGAGGCTAACATAGCAACGTAACTCCTTGAAGTGGTTTGAGGATGCTAAAACAGCGGTGGGGAAGGTTATAGTTGCTCTTCTCCCTGTGCTGTGGTCATAAACAGAAAAGAGACAATGTGCATCCAGGAGGCAGAGAACTCCCATTGTCCATGTGCTGTGAAGTCCAGGGCTTTTTTTCAGGGGGAACACAGGGGAACGGAGTTCCGGAACCTCTTAAAAATGGTCACATGGCCAGTGGTCCCGCCCCCTGATCTCCAGACAGAGGGGAGTTGAGATTGCCCTCCACGCCGCTCGGCAGCACGGAGGGCAATCTAAACTCCCCTCTGTCTGGAGATCAGGGGTGCGGGGCCACCAGCCATGTGACCATTTTCTCCGAGGGCAACCCACTGAATTCCACCAACTCTTTTCCCAGAAAAAAAGCCCTGATGAAGTCCATGTATTTTCCCCCAACAGACATAAGGATTTTGTAGCATATAGACAGAGTATGACTTGCAGTTGCTTTCCAAGGCCTTAAGCAGAAGTCTTGCCCTTCGTACTCAACATCCTTTTTGCAAAAAACAAAAACCAGCTCTGGAGATCCTGGTGATTGAAACTGGGATCTTACACCGAAATTGGGCTGCATCACTGAGCTGTTAGGCAAAGTCCCATTGTAGCCTTTGCTACAATGCTTCCTGTTCCAAATCTCAGTTCCCACTAAATCACTCCCTGTGATTAATAACATTCATTTATATATAAACCAGGACTTTTTTTTTCTTTGTGACCTCTGGTACTGAGCGAGTCCCTCCTGTGTTTGGTTTTTCAGAGGTTTTTCTCCCCCTCTTTTTCTCACTAAATCTGTGTGTTCCACTGAAGAGGTTGTTCATCTTGTATTTCAGCCCAGGATCTGTATTGCAAGAAGAAAGAACTACAGTGAACCGCAGACTCTGGAGGAGATCCTGGAATGTAACATTAAATATAAATAATATGAGCTGGACTTTAAAGTCTTTATTGTATGTTTAGTAGCATGAAGTTTATTTACAGAACTTCTTATTTAATTCTAATAGGTATATGTTATACATTCAATCATACAGTAGATTCATTTTCCTCCAGGGTATAAGTCTTATGTCTTTGTGTTAATCTACAAATTAGGTTGCTGTTGCTCCCAGACAGATCCGTTGCCTCCTCCTGGCAAATTTCCTCTTGCCGTTGCTTAGAGGGAGACTAGAAGTTATCTAAAGGTAACTGTAGCAGCTCCCTCTTGGAACAAGATCAAAGGGTAAAACGTTATTTTCATTTGTGTGTGGACCTTCCAAGTTTTTGGGGAGCACAAGCAGAAGGCAAGAAGTGATCTCCATAAGGGCATGACTGCCTCTCCAGTGTAGCAAAGGCAACATACTTGGTGCATGCGGTAAGCCTTTTTCTCTGCTGCTTGAGTAAACCATTTAAGTGCTGTTAGGAGCTGCTTTATAAACTCCGGACAGGAATGGGAATGATTGATGATGCCCCTCTGGACACGACACGACTCCCACACTTCCCTGTATTTATAATATTTGTGGATGTGCTGTACCTTGGTCGTGCTGCTACTGGTCCCGCTTACTTAGTGCTAAGAATTTGGCACAGGATGACATTAACTTCATTGTTGAGGGCCACCAAGGGAGAGGCATTGTTATAACTATCCATATCCACCCTCCTCTCAGCTTCTCCCGGGTGCACACCACCTCCCCCTGCCCCAGTTGCATTATTTCTTTACAAGCCAGCGAGAACAGAACCAAATGTTTCACATCTGCTCACATAGTCCATCCATTTGCATGAGAATCAATGGTCAGTGTTTCAATGAGCCACAGCTCACTGGTTGAGAATGGGGGTTTGGGACCAGTTCCAAGAGACCTCTCTTCCTTTTGCCAGATGTGGTGCTTTTTAAACACACACACGCACACACACAAAATATGCCCAGAATCTTAACAAGTCACATTCTTTTTGTGTTGCCACCAGCTTTTTCTGATGATGCTGGTGCTCTCTTCGAATTGCTAGACAATTCCCCACTCCTGCTTTTCCAGCCTTGATCTTTTAAACTCCTAGTTTTAATAGAGGCATCAAAGCCTTCTTTGCATTTAGAATCGAATCCAATGACACATGCTAAGAGTAGCAGGACTACACCTGTCTGATGAATCACAGAAGGTAATGTCAATAACTGATTGCTGTCGAATTTAGATGAAAACAATGGTGATTTTGGTATTGCACAAAAAGAAACAATAGCACTTTAAACAATGGGCAAAGTCAGCATGAAAGAAAACCGCTCTAAAGTGAGACCTATAGGAGTGGAGAGGATGCTTAGACTCAGAAATAGAGTCTGATCCTATTTTTATCATATTTGGTGTTGATGATAACTTTTTGAACTTGCATTCTAATGACTGAGCATCAATTTATCCTACACAACAAAAGAATGGTAATGTATCTTAATGGGTGTAGATATCTCCTCCAAGGACCTTTAGTTTCAGGAAATGGCTCTGGCAAAATGTCCATTGGGGTTGGAAGAGGTGAACCCCTCTACCCTTCTGGCCAAAGGGAAACAGCAGAGGTATTTCTGTGTTTAAAAAAAAAAAAGTTCTGATGCTGGGACAGACAGAGAAACGGAGAGCCAGCACTGTGAGTTAGCTGAAGCCTCAGTGGATCTGATGGGAATTGGAGATCTGCTGCCATGTAGAAGTGCCTCTGTGCCTCCGCTTGTATTCTGCTTGTATATTTTTAAACACTATACAGCAAATACTACAAAAACACTGTAGGTCTCTAGTGTTTTCACCTCCAAAGGGAACCAACCTAGGTAAAGCGCTACTTCTGGAACCTCTCATTGCTTGGAGAAATCAGGTAAATGCGGGGCTTTTTTTCTGGGAAAAGAGGTGGTGGAACTCAGTGGGTTGCCCTCGGAGAAAATGGTCAAACGGTTGGTGGCCCCACCCCCTGATCTCCAGACACAGGGGAGTTTAGATTGCCCTACATGCCACTCCAGCAGCGCGGAGGGCAATCTCAACTCCCCTCTGTCTGGAGATCAGGGGGCGGGGCCACCAGCCATGTGATCATTTTCAAGAGGTTCCAGAACTCCATTCCACCACATTCCAGCTGGGAAAAAGCCCTGGGTAAATGTAACAACAATAATATAATTAGCATTTGTTTAGCATTTGAGAATGTTCAGAGCACTTCACATATATTATTATACTGTCGTTCTTTGTAATTTATCTCCATGTTGGGGACCAAAGATGAGAGAGAGTGGCTGGCCTAAGATCACCAGATGAATTTCTGGCAGGAGAAAGATTCATCCCAGGGACTCCGTCAGTCTCTCAGCCATTATGCTGCACCATCTCCCTATGACTATTATTAAGAATTAATAATCAGTCATAGACCCTGGTCTGAAACAGGTATTCATTGAACAAAAGAAGCAGGCCTAACAATTGCTTTAGCTTTCATATTTGCAAAACGTGTTTTTCTCAGATATGTCCTCACTGAACATCCTTGAAGGAGATAAGTTTCAGTAGTTGGATGGATGCCCAGAATAAACTCTTAACAACTTTGTCTGAACATGTACAAAGTTTGTTCCATTTATTTTATGGGAAATGTCTTCTATAGCTCAGAGAGGAACTCATGTCATACCCTTGGAAGTGACAAATCAGAGGGTTTTGGTATGGTCATGTGGGTTTTACATCATTGAGCCTATATTAGATAACCACATCCCAGAAGACCTCTGAATCTCTCAGACCTGGGTGATTTGAGACTATCTAATCTTTCTGGTGAGATTCTTAAAATCATACTTTATCTTTTAAAGATAGATAGGATAAGGGGTGATAATCTATTTAAGATAGATAGGATAAGGGGTGATAATGACACATAAGCTTATCTGCTTCTGATATCTTTGACCTATGGTACTGGCTTTTTATCTTTGTGATCTTTATATATTTGATTATTTCAAGATTGATTGGATTGATTTTAAATAAAAGTCTTAAAAGACAACATTAAGTGATTATTGACTGGGACACATTTTTTTCAGTTGATACCGGGAATAAAATAAATTTCTGACTTCTCTTCAGTCAGAGGGTTGTTAGCCTGTAAAAAAAGACTGAGGAAGAGAATAACCATTTCAGTACCTGATGTTTAGTGGTTAGAACATTGCTTTGAAATGGACAGAGACTCTTAGTTTGCATGAGTTTATTTTAAAAGGAATGCTTCCCCTGCAGGAGAAATAATATGCTGTGACAGATCTACCTAGGAGGTTTCTTTTTAATCCTTCTCTTCCTTCAAAGAGCTCAGGGTGGCTCTTCCCTTCCCATTTTGTCCTCAGAACATCCACAAATGGTAGGTTAGGCTGCAAGAGAGTAACCCAGTTGGTCCAAGGCAGAGGTGGTTGGTCTGTGAAAGTTAGCGTCTGGTAGTCACTGCTTGGTTATATATTGTGACTGCATGGGTTGGGCTGCAGCCTGATTTTGTTTGTGGGCTAGCCCTGATGTGAGGGGGGGGGGAGGAGAAGGAGGAAGAGCTGAGGGGAAAAGCTCTGAGGTAAAGGCTCCCTGGACTAAATTCTGGACTAATGGGTATGGAGAGTCCATGCCCTCTGGTTGCCTTGAAAGGGGCACAGTATTTTATCTGTTTTTATCTGTATTTTATCTGTTTTTATAATTGATTTTAAGCTGTATTTTAATCAATGTTGTACCTCGCCTGAGCCCACTTGCAGGGAGGGCAGGTTAAAAATAAAATAAATAAATAAATTCTGTCCATTACCTCTGCACTCTGACCTTTATGTTCCATAAAAAGCTTTATTTGGGACCCTGAGAATGTGTCAATTTCACCTCTCTACATGAGTAAGAGATGGCTTCTCAGAGGGTTTGTTAATTTCCTCTTCACCTCCCCAAAGCTCTGTAAGTTTCACCTCCCCCAGGGAGGAGAAGATGAAATTAACAAGCACTCTGAGGAGCTATCTCCACCAGCTCTGTCTTTTAAACTACCCCCTGTCTTTTAAACTACGCTTCCTGGCTAACATTGCATCTCTCTACACTTGAGTGTCCTTGTGTAAGATGTCTTGGGCAGAGAGACTCTGTGTACAGCCCTTTAGGCTTTTTAACATGCACAATTCATTACGGCATCATTTATCTGAACTTAAGATGAGGTGGCTTCTCCCTTCCATCCAGCAAAGTTCCAGAGGCTCTGATTGGCTGACCGTTTTCTCAGGCTTGCTTGAGGGCAGATTCTCCAGAATTGATTCAGAGCCCTGGAAACGGGAAGAACTTTGGAAATGATTGCCACATTGTCTTCTTAACCAATAGAGAGCAGGGGTAGCTGCTCCAGGCTTTGTGTTGGGGTCCCTGAGTGCCCGTGGCCCCATTACCAATTGAGGAGGGCAGCAAACTTGACAGTAGCGGCTGCTTACATCTGCACTGTTTGGGGCTCAGTTAGCTGGCTTGGCAGCGAGGGCCATTCGCGTTGGCCCTGTCCGAGGCTAAGACAGCCAGTTTCTGTTGGCAACAGCAGCTCCTGCCCATTTCACATGGGGCAAGTTTGGTGGCAATGATTCTGGGCAGTGATTCTAGCTTGGATTCCAATGGCAAGGGGGGCAGTGGGGTGACAGTGATTTTGGGGCCCTCGTCTTCATTTTTTGCACCAGGATCACTTAAGACTGCCCCTGATCCAAAGTCACACAGTGATTTTTAACTATAGGGATTTGAACTTTGACCTTCCCGGTTTAAATTAAACATTTTTACCTCCGCAATATTTTCTGATTAAGAGTGTGAGGGTAAAAGTAGTCTATGAATACCATCCAGCCAAATATACATTCCAGTGTGTTTACTCTGATGTAAGTTCCACTGCGCTCAATAATTCTTACTTCATTGTATAAGATTGTAGCCTGCATCATGTTTGTTGCTTTGATTACCATGCAAAAGTTAAGTGCATGCTGAATCTCTCCCACGGATATAAATAATACCTCAGATCATTAGCTTTGGTTGGATCCTGTCTCACGTTATTAAAATAATCTCAGGGTGTGTGAAGAAAGGTCTGGTAGGCGTCCTGCTTGAATATTACCTTACAGGCATAGTTAAGGAGAATGGTTTTGCACACTGACTCTATTAATTTCTTAAGAAACGTGTGCGGAGGGAACCCTGACTGCTTAAAATTAGTAGAGACCTAGTATTTCAGCAGTCAGTCATTAGCACACGTATGGCAGACTGCAGGAGCAGTAACACTGACAAATTTTGCAAGCATCAGAAAAGGAAGTCAATTGACAGCAGATGGGCTCCAAACAAAAGGGCTTCTTTTGTAGCTCACAGCCATGGAAAATGCAGAACCAGTCTTAACTGTAATAACTAGTCTACCCTTTGATAGTGTTATCACATTTCCGTTGATTTATATACATTGGGAGTATGATACAGTAATCTGATTTCATGTTATGAATCGTTCTAGGATATTTGCCACGGGGTGTTTGCTTCATTGTATATACTTTGCTATCTTTCCCATTTTATTATTAAAAAATAAAGACAATGTCCAGAAATCTCCTAATAAAAAACTCCCTAAAACCCCATCAATCTTTGCTCTTCGTGCAGTCTGCCAAAGAGGCTTCTGATCAGGCTGCAGACGGCAAAGGTTTCCCACCAGATAGCCCCTTTTCTAATCTGGACTGTCTGGGGGGAAGCATGGTTAAAACACCAGACATATAAATGTCCCGTATTTTTCTGCATGGGGACGGAGTGGCTGGCCGCTGGCATGCAGGAACTGGTGGCAGTGCCAGTAGGCAGGGCCAGATCTAGCGCTCCCGGCGCCCGGGGCAATGCTTGCTGGCCGTCACGCGCGCGCACAGCGCGCGCGCGCTCCTGACGCGGTGTGATGATATCATTTTGATGACGTCATCACGCTGTGCGCCGGAGGCAGCGCAGGGGGCTGAGAAGCTGCCCACACCATTCGCTTCAGAAGCGAATGGCACAGTCGGCTTTGCAGCCCCCCCACGCTGTCTTTCGCCTGCCCCATGGGACAGGGTTAGGGTTGCTGCGCGCCCTCGGTCCTGCGGAGCAAGCAAAAGGCAGTGCGGGGGGCTGCGAGGCTGCCCGCGGGACAGGGGGCGGCTGGCTGCCCCCTATCCTGCGGGGGAAGCAAGTGGCATGGGCAGCCGCGCTGCCCTTTGCCTTCCCTGCAGGACAGGGGGTGTGCTGCAAGCCAGCCACCCCCTGTCCCGCGGAGCAAGCAAAAGGCAGCGCGGGAGCCTGTGAGGCTGCCCGCGCCATGCACCTGCCCCGCAGGACAGGGGGCGGCTGGCTGCCCCCTCTCCTGCAGGGCAAGTGAATGGCGTGGGCGGCTGCACTGCCCTTTTCCTGCCCTGCAGGACAGGGGGTGTGCGGCAAGCCAGCCACCCCCTGTCCCGCGGAGCAAGCAAAAGGCAGCGCGGGAGCCTGTGAGGCTGCCCGCGCCATGCACCTGCCCCGCAAGACAGGGGGCGGCCGGCTGCCCCCTCTCCTGCAGGGCAAGTGAATGGCATGGGCGGCTGCACTGCCCTTTTCCTGCCCTGCAGGACAGGGGGTGTGCGGCAAGCCAGCCGCCCCCTGTCCCGCAGGGCAAGCAAAAGGCAGCGCGGCTGCCCATGCTGCCGCCTGCACGCTCTGGGAGCTGCTTCCGGCGCCCCCTCCCTGGTGGCGCCGGGGGCAGACTACCCCCCTGCCCCCCCTCTAGATCCGGCCCTGCCAGTAGGCCTTGCTATACCACCTCTCCCCTGCTAGAAGCACTTCTGGGGGAGTGACTGGCCAGCCTGCCCAGCCTCCTGTACTGACTCCACAGTGGAGGCGGTGCAGGAGTCTGAGCAGGCCTGCATGCTGAAAAAGAAGCTAGCGAGCCCACTCGCTCAGCCACCTGCATGCCAGGGAAGTGGCTAGCCAGCCCATTCATTCACACACCCAGTCCTCTGCATGCCAGGGAAGAAGTCGGCCAGCCCGCTTGCTTGCCTGTCTGCCTGCATACTGGGGAAGTGGTCAGCTTGCATGTCTGGCTGCTAGCTCCACTGATGATCTCACTTGCTGGAGGTGGGAGTGCACAAAGGCAAAAAGTAGGGTGAATGCCAGGTTTCTTTTGAGAGGCCACCTGGCAACTCTAGTAGTAGAGTGGTGATCTGACAGAATGAGCTACAGCTTCGGCATACAGGTGGGAAATACCATGTACTAAACTCTACAACTAAACTCTGCTTGAAGCTTGGGTCGGTCTCAGCTTCTCAGAGCTCTCTCAGCCCCATCCATCTCACAGGATGATTGTCATGAGGATAACAGCAACACACTTTGTAAACCGCTCTGAGTGGGTGTTAAGTTGTCCTGAAGGGCAATAGATAAATCAAATGTTATTATTATTATTACAAATAGAAAACTAGTATATCAGGGATAAAGAGTCTAGCCTAAAACTTCTCCTGCTGTGCTTTTTAGATGCTGAAGTTTTTCCCATGGAAGACTATTCAAAACTCTAATCTTCCATCTGCATTTCAGTGTTGGTCATTCTGCTACTTTAGCAGTTTATTGCCTTATTCAGCTTCACATGTACACCAAGTCTGAATGCTGGTTCAATACCAGCAGAATGAAATGGACTATGGATTGTGGGTTCCTTTCAAAATTTATTTGCATTTTTAAACACCATCTATTAAACGATACTAGCACAGAAGGAAGAAACTTCTATCCCTTTTCTTTGCTTGTAGCAAAGGTTTTGCACCTTCAGGGAGAGATTTATATAGGAGAGCATTCCAAAACAGTCCTCCATGATCCTCCAGATGCAGTCTGAAATTGTGCAGTTTATTCTACCATCTCATTCCCCTGTATGTGTGAATCAGATGCAAGGTATTTCCTCTGAAGTGAAGCCATTTTGGGGTGAAAATCTGAAGTTCTCTCCCACAAGTCAAAAGAGCTGCCAGCAATCCAGGCCTTTAAGAGTGCAACCCTGAAAAAAGTGTATAAAAAAATTATGCTCAATTCTTTTGCTCCCCCATCTCCTGCCCACCATTTATGGTCTTTATGAGTGTTATTTGACTGGCACAGCGGTTGATCAAAGGGTTAGTATCGGCCAGAGCTGGTAAACTCCCTTTCAGTCTTTTGGCTGGAAGAAATTGTATTTTTAGGTTGTAATCTTCTATTTATGTCTGGTTCTTACTCCTATTGAGCCTAAAATTTTGTCAAGCAGTTAGACGCTGGCACTTCTAAGCAACTGGCCCATGACATCAGATATACAGAAGATGTTCTGATAGCAACTCATAAATCCTGACGCCCCCCCCCCCTCCTCCATGCCCTAGCATTCCAAAACAAACATATTTTGGAACTTATAATGTCAGGAAGACAATCCCTCCTCTTGTCTAATGAGCTGCCACATGCACATAAATAGCTACTAGTACTGGCATGCCATAAAGGAAAGCCAAAATGTGGAGCAACTTAAGATGGCTTTCACGTCGCAGCTCTTTCATGCACACTAGCCTTTCTAACAGGCCTAACAAGGATGAACAAAGTTAACAAAGCTTGTCTTATGTTTCAAAAGGGAGTTGGCCCTTGAACCAATAAGGATTTGTTGAGTTTAAATTATGCTTTTGCCGTATGATTCACAGTGAGACATAACTAACTAGTACTTGGCGCTAATTCTGGTTCCTAGACTCTGGGCTCTGTGGCAAGACAACACTTGTTTCTAGTGCTTGAAATGAATGGACATTGAGTGGCATGGTTAGGGTTCCCAAGTGCCCGTTGGTGGTGGGCAAACTCCCAAGGATTTGCCTCCTCGTTTGCCAGTGATTGGTGGGAGGTGACATACTCCCGGAGGTGCCCGCTACCAGCACGCACTCCCAACTGGTACATGCTCCCTTACAGAACTGACATCATTGCATCAGCCACGGGAGCATTCCTGTGCTTCGTTTGGGGCCAGTTTGGCCCCAAATGGGCCGAATTGGCCCTATGTGGCATGTAGAACCACTCATACAGCTGGCGCGGGATTGTCACTTCTGGAATGTCATCACACTGGTGTGAAGATCGAACACGCTGCTGGCACAAGGTAAGTGCCAGGTTTCCAACCCTTCCGGCGGGTTGGACCAGTAGAGGGACCTGGCAACCCTAGGCATGGTGGAATCAGACTTGGTTCTGTGGGGGCAATTGTTTGGCTGCAATGTGTGCTCCTGTGCTTCATTTGAGATGGATGAACTATGCCAGCTACGGAGCATCAAAATAAATGGGACAAATGGATGTTTGTGGTGACATGAAGAGTAGAGTTAGTGCTGAATATGAATTATTCTTTCATTGTGAAATTACTTTCATATTTCTGGAGAAAACTATCATTCCTTGTTAGCCTGCTATGTTGCTAAGTTCTGATTTGCAGATGTTACATTGGATTTGATTACCAGTTGCAGGCTGATAATATTTAAATTTTGATTAAAATTTTGGACATTTTGATATGAACTTTTGGGGTGTTTTGTGCATCTTTGACAGCCTCTGCTGCTTGCCTCTTATCATGGGTGGCATCATGTAATCTTATGTGGATTTCTTTCTCAATTAACCACACTTATTTTATTTATTTACTTCATTTGTACCCCATCCAATGGGGCCCCAAGAAGTTGCGTCATTCTCCTTTCCTCGATTTTATTCTCACAACAACCCTGTGAGATAAGTTAGGCTGAGAGTGGGTGCCTGGCCCGAGGTCATTCATCAAGCTTCTATGGCAGAGAGGGAGTTAATATCTGGGTCTCCCAGATTCTAGTGTGACACGCTAACCACTATACCACACAGGCTAATTGAAATACTGAAAGTGGATATTCAGTCTAATCCCAGTTTTACATATAGAGTGAATGGTGTCGCCTTCCTAGTAACTCCTTTTTATTTGTTTTTCATTCACTATGCTGGATGAGCAGATTTGTGTTTGTAGAGAAACACATTTGCAAGTCTGCCACCACTGTTGAAATTAATAAGGAAGTCCTCATGGGCAGGAAGCATTGTAGTCCATAGTGTTGCCTAGGAACACTTATAGGTAGTACTCAACAACCCTGTTCACATTACAGTGAATGCATGCACAACCTGCCTGCATGTACATCTGTTGGTTAGAAAGAACCAATGCAGATTCACTTTACAAATGAGACTCAGAACCACTACCTTGATAAATGTGGGCTTTGTATTACGTGTTCAACTGTAACTGTGTTGACGATAACATGAGTAGATTAATTTGATTCATTCTGCCTGGGGATGCTTTGAAAATGGGCCAGAAACTTCAATTGGCCCAAAATACAGTGGCCAGACTGCTGTCAGGGGTTGGTTACAAGCAGGGCTTTTTTTTCTGGGAAAAGAGGTGGTGGAACTCAGTGGGTTGTCCTCGGAGAAAATGGTCACATGGTCGGTGGCCCCGCCCCCTGATCTCCAGACAGAGGGGAGTTTAGATTGCCCTCTGCACTGCATTTTAAACTCCCCTCTGTCTGGAGATCAGGGGGCGGGGCCACCGGCCATGTGACCATTTTCAAGAGGTTCTGGAACTCCGTTCCACCACATTCCAGCTGAAAAAAAGCCCTGGTTACAAGGATCGTATCACCTCTGTGCTGAAAGATCTGCACTGGCTCTTCATCTGTTTCCAGGCACAATTCAAAATGCTAGTCCTTACCTTTAAGGCACCAAACTGCTTGGAGTCAGGGGTACCTGAAGCACTGTCTCCTTCCATACTAACCAGCCTGTGAATTAAGATCTGTCTGTCAAGCCCTGTTGTCAGTGCCCCTGCCTTCAGAGGTGAGGCTTGTAGTAACTTGAGACATAGCATTTTCTGTGGTGGCTCCTTGCCTCTGGAACGCTCCCCCCCTTGAGGCTCAACTGGCCTCTTTTTTGATGCCAGACCAAAACACAACTTTCAACCCAGGCTTTAATTAGGGGCTTTATCTTATTAGCTTTTGTTGGGGGTGCAGCAGCCATGCGATATATATAAGTAGGCAGAGTATGATATTAGTGCAGTGGAAATAAGTAGACAGACTTCTGTGGTTCTAGCTCTATAAAAATAACTTTACTACATAACAGTTTGAAAAGGGTACATTTGGTAGGAAAAACAATAAACACTTTCTGACTACATCTTGATAGCTTAGACTGAACATACTGAGCAGACTGCAAAAGAGAAGTGACCAAAGAGCAATAAAATCTTGTATATGTTGCTAGCGAATTGCCCCCCAATAAACTGGCTCATCCAATAGACAATCCTAGATTCTCTCATTAAGACTAAAGACTCCCACTTTCTCTGGCAGGAACTTTTACTCAACGCCTAAGTGGTCCTATGCTAACTAGCTATCTGACTAAATAAACAGAATAACAACTTAACTCTTTCATGACTGAGCGTAGGACACTTGCAAAAAGTCCAACAGCTTTTTCATGGTTTGCTTTTGTTTTATGATTAGTTTTTATGCTGCTTATGTCTAATGGTGTGTTTTTTAAATTGTCTTTTTGATGTCTTTGTTTTTTAATACTGGGTTTTTGAATGGTAACTGGCCCCAAGCAGAATTATGAAGAGATGGAATAGAAAAACTCTCAATGAATAATAAATCAATAAATAAATGAGAATTACTCCATGCACATACAAAGAACCATCAAGTGTACATGGAACATGGACTGTAAATGTGTTCAGTGTAACTTGTGAACAGGGCTATAAAAAATCACAGGAAAAGGCCTATAAAATGGGTCAAACTGAATTTACCATATGTACATGAAGTTTGTCAAACCCACAGGAAAGCTCCATGTATCTCTGTACAGTGTTGAACAGCTGGCTATGTGCTGCTTCTCTAATGAGCATTTGGAGAGTTCTCAAGTAAAAACAACAGAGCCATCGTAAGCTTTTTAGAGCTGCACTACGTGCAAGGGGAACAGTCTTTCGGTGGATGCTGCGCAAATAAATCCCCATAGATCTGAGTATCAATAACTCAAATACAAATATTCAAGCCAATGTAAGTAATTCAATGCTAATATTTTCCACTCTGTGGCAGAAAAATAGCCTCTATGCAACAAAAATAATAAACAATAAAGATCAAGTCCATTAATGCTCTGGCTTTATTTTAGTATTCTTTGTTCTATTATTTCAATTTATGTCATATTTTAAGACCATGCAAACACAGGGCAGTTATTAGTTTACAAACTGTACAAGTTAGTCGGAAAAGGATGACAAACCAGTCCGAATGCTTGCTTCAGGCAACTGTCTGTGATGCTATTTGACTGGTTTTTTGCAGGTGAAAAAGGTGATCTTGTAAAAATGGACACATGGTAAAAACGTGTGTGCATTAGCTTGGAGTCAAACAATAATTTATGCTAGAGTGTTGAAGGAGGTGCGAAAGACAGAAGAATGGTTTTCAGGAATGAGGATAAAAATATTTCATTTGTGAAAGCAAAATTCACAGCAACTGTCAAAGGTTTGCTTTTTGATATACTCCAGATTAAACTGCAAGTCATACATTGGATAGTGATTTCTTTTTATTCCTCATTATGATCAGATATTGCCGCACTTGTGTTCTACTCTGAAACATGGGGGAGTGGTGGCTTTTACAGCCCCTCCTCTACAGTGTGGTCGTTGCTTGTGTGAGAGCTAAGCCATGGACAGCTGTTGAACTGAAGTCAGGAGGAGCCACAGACCAAGGTTGAGGAGAAGCCAAGATCCAGGCTAGAGATAGAATGGATGTCAGAGCCAGCAAGGGTGGTTGTTGCAGAAGCAAGAAGTCCAAATGTGAACAGGAAATCCCTTGTAGCCCTTCCTGGTGCGATGTGCCAATGACAGATTGGAATGTGTGGAGTCATTCTGAAGCCCCAGAACTCTTAAGATCTTGCAGGATGCAATTTGCCTCTAGAACCGGTAGTCCTGCTGTTTTGTTATCTAAAATGATGTGTCTTATCCACAGATAGGGAAGTAATCTGTTTATTTACAGCAGCATGACAATTTATTGCTTCCTGGTGGAAATCACAAAATGCACCTCCTGGAAATGACTGGATTTTGAGAATCTGGAAAACAGCGCTTAGGTCTAAATTAACATACCCGTGTAGAAGCCTTGAGATGTCAATGTAAAAGCAGATAAATTTATTGAGAAATAGCCATGTTTTTAATGGCATGGAGTTATGAAGTTAAAGTTGGGATTAGATCTTACATAATTGTTGGTGCTTTGTGATAACCATGTGTAGCAACGTCATCATGAGCCATTGGCGTCTTATGGAGAGTCCGTGCCCTCCAGCATTCTTCTCCCTCAAAGGGGACAGCTTGAACTTTAATAATAGATCTAATGGGGAGCAGGTTCATGGCATCCCAGAAGTCCCCCTCTCTCCTGCCCTTGGCCATTTTCACATGCCTGTAAATGGCACAAAACTCACGGCATGACGGCATCTTCATAGCACAATTTCCTGTTATGATCCTATTTCATGGCACAATTTGTGAAGGGTACCTCTTAGCTTTGAGAGACTGTCTGGCCACCCTCCTCCTCCTTGGCTGTCCAAGCCATTTTTAACAGCAGGCCCTCGGTAGCTGTGCCAAGTCCAGGCTTGGCCCTGGCTCCTCAGCAGGAATTGGCTCCAACTGAGAACTTCAAGGGAGGGAGAAGACCCCACTCACCTTGTTGAGGAAGCTCAGCTGCATCACCTGAAGAAGGCTTCCTTAACAAGGTGAGTGGGGTCTTCTCCCTCCCTTGAAGTATATGTGCAATGAGAGCTGGATAAGAGAAAAAATCTTGCTAAGATAGGCAAGACAGGGATCAAGGTTGCCTGAAAAATGGGGGAATAGTATCTGTCCCCTCTGGTCCAAATTGCAGATGGGGGGATAATGGCTGTGGATAGACACCAAAGTGTGGGAAAATAGCATGGGGAGGTGTCGTGAATGTTTGCATACTTCCCAAAATGGCAACTTTTGCTGCAAAATCTTCAAAAATCCAATGCAAGCAACCACTTAAAAGCATTCAAGCAGGAATCCAAATCAGTATTCCTTGAAAAATGGGAAGTACAATGGCCAAGGCCTACAGATGGCAATAACTCCACTTGAAGCCAGCTGGGTGACCTTGGGTCAGTCACAGCTCTTCCAGAGCTCTTTCATCCCCACCCACCTCACAGGGTGATTGTTGTGGGAATAATAATAACATACTTTGTAAACTGCTCTGAGTGGGCATTAAGTTGTTCTGAAGGGTGGTATCATTTCCCAGCATGAAGGATGGGCATGGGGATAACTACTGCGCTGACCTCCATTCTCCTACCCCCGGGTTTTGCTCCTGGGTACCTGGCACACCTAGGTTCCAAATTCTGGGCTGCAACTCCTATGGTTGCCCCAACAGCAAGAGGACTGTCATTGCTAGGCTAATAGTTCCTACACATCAACAAATAGCTATTTGTAGAAGCTGCCAGCAGCAGCTGCAGCTGGGCCAACACAGCCAGGCTATCAGGCACACAGGGAACAGGTATGGGAGGTCAGGGAAGGCTGTTGGGCAGGCACCAGTTAAGCCTGGCTTATATAAGGGGCCAAATGGCAAGCCAGGATGGAGGATCCAGGTCTTCTCCAGGCTGGAGAGGAGACACTGGGGGGGGGGGGCAGGGGAGGAATAAGAATATGCTGTGGTTAACTCCATTCCCTCTCTGCATGTGAGGCCTTAGCTGGCCCTGGGGTCTCAGCCGGAATCACAGGGGCAGACAGGAATGGAACCCTGGGATCCTCACATGCAGCAAAGTTCTCCTTCTATCTGCTGAAAATACAAGCAAGGGATGTGCCACTGAACAAAGGACTGGGGAAGGACAGGCAGAGGGCTTGTTTTAAGTGCATCTGTTGCTTACACGGTTTTGCTGTCAGGCAGCACTTCCAACAGGCCCTGTGGAACCCTGAAACAGAGATCTGAGAGCTATTTAGCACTGTTGAACTGGGACCCGAAGCAAAATTAATTACACTAGAATTGCAGCCCAAAAGCAATCTGCTAATCGGCTACACCATAAGGATAATGATGTTTTGACCAAAAAAAAAAGAAGAGAGAGCTGTGGAAATGTGAGTGGATATGGAAAGGGCTGTAGTTTATTACAGTGGAACAAAAGAAAGTGCATTTAAAAAACAAATATTTAAATTGCAATGTGCTGTCACTTCTTTTCAGTGGATGAGTGGGAGACGAAACTCCCTCCTCTTTAAGTGGAACAAGTGCCTCTGCAAACAGCCCATCTTACATGACATGATCCAGTGCTAACAGAGTTGGATTATTAGTTATAGCATCCTTAGAGGCTACATGCTAATGAACACTCCTTTGAAGCCGAGCGCTGAGCAAACACTGATGAATTAAATCTCACATCCAATTCAGTCTATAACTTTGTCAGTAGGTCTGCAGCTTTTGGGAAATGGAAATATTTATACTGCATATAATTTAAAACAGAATTTAATCTAGTGATGATGAAATGGTAAATCTAATGGTAAACGAGAAGTGCATGCATGCAAAGGAGTTTGTTTGATCTACATCTCCACAAATTGCTAATAGGGATGGATATTTTGATATTAGCTAATCCTGTGATATTAGCAAACCCAGTGATTTAGGATCCACACATGCCAACGTGGCACCCACCCCATGTTTCAGGAAAATGGGCAAGGCAAGGCCATTGCCCATAGGGTTTGTTCTTGGGAGGGGGTTCCCCCTTGAAACAGCCATTGCCAGAGGAACTGGATGATGAATAAACTGTAAGCCTCCTTGAGCTGTGGGCCTTGTGTCAAGGATAGAAGTAAAAGGACCTTCCTCTCCAACACCCCAACTCTTAGCCACAGCCTCTGCACTCTCATTTCAGCGCTTGGGCACTGCCAGGAGGAAAGCAAACCAACCACACCCCTCTGTGGCCATCTTGCTGTTTTCCTTTTGGTTATTTTATTCCCCTTTCTTTACAGCCAGCTTGTTCTCTTCCATAAAAGAAGTACTGAGTCATTCCTGACCCATGGGGGGACGTCGCATCATGATGTTTTCTTGGCAGACTTTTTGTTACAGGTGGTTTGCCACAGCCTGCCCCAGTCATCTACACTTTACCCCCAGGAAAGTGGGTGCTCATTTTACTAACCTTGGAAGGATGGAAGGCTGAGTCAACCTTGAACCAGCTACTTGAACCCGGCTTCCACCAGGATTGAACCCAGGTCGTGAGCAGAGCTTGGGCTGCAGTACTGCAGCTTACCACTCTGTGTCATGGGGCTCTTGCTCTCTTCCATGCACCTTGACAATTTCACTCTGTCTGCTGAGCATGCTGGGGAGAGAGCAAGAAGGCAGAGATGGAAGTAAAAGATGTTCAGGCTTCCCACGGCAGGACCCTGCTCATTTCAGGCCATAAGTGTTCCAAATAACTAGGAAGCTTGTGCATTCTTTACCTCTCTCTGCCTTCTTGTTTGCTCTGCAGCACAAGACACAGCATATTCCTTCAGCTGCTGACCAGGTGTGAGCAAGCAGGCTGTGCAGGGAAAAGACAGGCGCTTCACCCATCCTTCTCCTGCACCTTTAGGTACACTGTCCATCCTCCACCAGTACTGTAGTTCATCTCACTGCATTCTATTCTATTCTATTCTATTCTATTCTATTCTATTCTATTCTATTCTATTCTATTCTATTCTATTCTATTCTATTCTATTCTATTCTATTCCTTTTTACAGCCAGCAAGTCCAGACCTTTACTGCATCACCAAGGGATACCAAGATATATATTATTATATATAATAATATATATGCATATGCATATGCATATGCATATTGGTGACATCTAATTCCATAGCTAGGAATGATTTTTCTTAAAGGCTTTACATAGAGGTTGAATAACATGAGGGATAAGATTGCGTTTTGCATTACCCTGCAATATAATTCCCACACTGAAGATAACTGGTCACCAACTGCAACCCTTTGAGTCTGTCCCACGAGGAACAATTTAAACCAGTTCAAGACCCATCCCCTAATACCTACTCCTGCTGCCAAATGCCTCAACAGGATGGCATGGTCTACAGTATCAAAGGCTGCAGCTGGCCCATGACTCTCTGAAAGCCATTGTGGCAAACCAGAGAGGATCAGAGGCAAATGTTGTTGTCACTTCACTGTTCATATAGGCAGTATCTGTCATGTCATCTTTAATGTGTGCACACTCCGGTCAGTAACAAGACACAGGCAGAGACAGGTTTAGGGGGAAACCCAATGAGACACAAGAGATAAACGATGAAGGAGGATCTGGTGTCTTTACTGTTCTTTAAAAGCAGCTGCAGAGTGGGGATTTTGTGTGGAGGGATAACCCTCCCCCTGCCATTTTCCATATGGAATTCTTTCTGAAATTTGGCAAAAATATGCCTTAGTCCCTGAGAATGTCACCCTAGTTGGATGGGAGAAAGAAGACACCACCCAAAGTAGGTTTTTCCAGTGGAAATGAAAAATGGATATACTGAAATAAATGAGCATACATAACAATAAAGAAAAAAAATTAAATGAACTGAGAACAATTTTTGTACACATTCCTAACTGCCCCCTTGTGATTCTCTTTCAGCAGTCCCTATGGCTGATTCTAGGTGTCTCCATCTACTAAAGCACCCTCCCAGTTACTCATGGGACAATAAGAGTAGTTAAATGTAGGATTTGAGGTCCCCCAGAATGACATAAGAGGACAAAGCTTATGAGCACAAGAAAACTTGAAAGCAAGCATATCTTTTTCTTCTACATTCACACACACACACACACACATACACACAAACCTCTACACCTGTTTTACTCAATTGTCTGATTGCAATGTATTATTTAGAGCAGGAGAGCTATGGCGGCTGGATTTATACAAACCTAACAAGATCTTTAGCACAAACAACGGGCTATCGAAAGAAGATGGTCTTCTCCCTATCATTCCAGCCTCTGTCCAAAAGGACTCCAACTTCTAACCTCCCAGAAGGAAGAACCATTGTTTTGCAGTCAGAATCAAATGCCAAATTTATGGCTTATTCTCAAATGCTTAGGGAATGGTATCTTGATCTGTGATCCAGCAAAGCATCTCAAAATGAGGTGTTATACTAGGCGGCAGATGCACTAATCTAGTTATATCGGTTAGTTAATGCACATTTGCATAATGTATTCCTATCATGGATTGTAGTTGTATACATTGCTGAATATAGCTTATCAGTTTGCGTAGACTGTCCCCTGCCAATATTTACTCTAAAAGCAGAGCCTTCATGTTTTTAAGAGGAAATTACCCATCCATTTTCTCCACCAATCTTAGTTTTAAAAACAAACAAACAAAACAGAGACAGAGATTAGGCCTCAGCAAACTGACTCCATCCTTAGAAACTATGCTCCGTTCCACTGTCAGTAATGCTATTACATTTTTCTAGCAAGTCAATTAGCTACAGTGAGTTGCTCCGGTGGGCAACTGTGGTGCCTTTCTTTCACTGCATGGCTCATGGCTCACCATCAAAAATTTATGAGCTCCCGTGGATGACATCTGTTTGCTGTTTTGCTTGTGATATTTGCAATAGCTACATGCTCTGCAGAGCACACACTGTCCTTTTCAATGCTCTCATCAGTTCAGACTGTGATGCTTATGGGGGGGGGCAGGGGGAGAAAGAAAGCAACCAAATCCCCACAGCCAAAACGTACCTGGAGGAAACAGCTGCCACTGCGGCGTGTATGGCTACAGTGTTCCTAGTGCCCTGTTTCTTGCTGTCTTCGAACTATAACTAGGGTACATGCACAATATAATTAGAGGTACTTCACAAGCGTTCTTTACCCTTCCCTCTGCAATGGAGCAGCGGAAAGGAAAGACACAAACAATGCCTGAGGGATGATGGAACAGTCTAAGGTCAAAAGCTAGACGTCAAAAAACAATATCATAAATTGGCCTGGGAGGATGCTGGAAGGCTATGTAGTGGGAATCAAGGTAATCTTTTCCCAGCGCTCAATTTTTCTCAGGAAAAGCAACTACATAAGAAGGTATTGTGGCTACCAAGTCACGAACTAGGCGCTGTGCTGGAGAACTCACACCCCCCCCAAGCAGTCTGAAATGAGGCAGCTGTGTTTTTTCCCCACCTGTTCCACTCCTGGTCCTATCCCCCACTTGCTGTGCTACAGCTGCTTCAACAGAGAATTTGTTTGGAAGGTCAATGCACATTCTCTTGGTTGTGATCTGAAAACTGTAGCCTGAGTTGTGTTTTGTCAGGCCTGCCTCAGACAGAAAACATCTCACTCTTCTGAGCAGACAAGAATTATGAACTCCCAGCTGCCACCTGAGCAAGGTACGGAGGTGATGTTGCTCAAGGCCAAACCCACAGTCCATGACAAGATGTTCTCAGTTCTGTAGAAAGAATTGCAAAGATTTCCACCAGATCCACATTTTTTAAAATATGCGTTGAAGTTTTGGTGTTACTTTGTCATGGGGGGGTGCCTTTTCAGGAAGGATAGCAACAGTGCCCTGTTCCTGTTATCAACAGGGTTCTACAGCTGCACATTCTCTTGGCATAGCAGACCAGCGCCGAAGGGTGGAGAAGAACTGGGCAGGGGGAGGCAACAAAACACACCAGACAACAGTGATGGAGTTGAAAGAGGCCACAACTTTATCGATTTACAGCTCGTGGACCATTGGAACTGCATAGGGCACAGATCCAAGTATTGGGTGACCTGCCTGCCAGCAGATGACCCCCGTGCCCCCTCAGACCCCTGCTGAGGGGGGGAACCATGGGATGATAGTCACTGGGATTCCGTGTGGGTGGACGTCTCTGTGTGGATCCACTGCCACCTGGGAGTGAGGCAGACCTGAGAGTCCCCAAGCTGGGCATGCCCCCGCCATGCTTCATTCCCCAGATCTCTTAAAGGGACCCCCATAATAGGGAAACTGAGCTTGCAGGCCCTGTTTGCCCTCAAATAGATCGGTGCCCAATGCCCAAACCACCTACTCCACTCCAAAGTTGTGATGAAAGTGAGGGCTGGGTGGGATACTGGCCATGAGCCAAGTGCTGAGGGGCAGGGCTGGCTTCTCCCCCCCCCAAAGGCCTCCCAGGTCCACAGCCCTTTCCCCACTCCTCACTGCCCAGGCCAGCCCACTCTGATTGGCTGGCCTTGCTTAGAATGTGTGATGATGTGGGCTGCCCCACAGAGTTTGCAGGAAGCCCTGCCACCCTCCAAACATGGCAGCCACCATACACCTCACTCCCTTCTCTGAGAAGCCCACAACTATATCCCCAGATGAGTCTGGGGGCAGTGTTCATGCTGGAGTTTATGAGACAGGAACTCCGCCAAAAAAAATTGCCAGTCTTCAGGATGCATATATCTTGTTTACTAGAATTCTACCCCATCCTCCTACAACCAAAGTCTTGCTGTTTAAAGTGCAGGGAAAGACTAAGAATCAAGGTAACACTGAGCTATCATACTACCAAAAATTACCTTAAAATTCTGCAATGTGAATTCTGATATCAGATTCACCAGATATTTAATGACTTCTTAAATTGTTTGCTTGTAATGTATTACTTGATGTAATACAATACAATTTCAGAATTCTCTACCCGCCAGGTGATATTTGACATTATTTGATAGTTGGCACGTAACTACTATTTGACAGTATTACTTGGGAACACACAATATCACTGCAGTTTTCAAATATTCCAATGTCAGGAAATACTTGCCCACATAAATTTTTCGCCAAGGAATTCCTACACATCTGTCATGGAAATCCTGAATGCTACAGGATGTTCTGGGAACTGCTGAGAGCTGGATTGTCATTAAAACATCGAACCAGGACTGGTAGGAGGGGAGACCCAAGTTCAAATCCCAGCTCGGCCATGAACATTCTCAGCATCACTTTTGGCTAGTCATCATAGTCTCTTGGCCTCACCTTCCTCAAAATGTTGCTATGAGATTCTTGGAGAAAGGGATGGGATATTAGATGTGATAGACTGGTTCCAGGGTGGACAGTAAGTTCCCATAAGGCATGTTGGCCCTCACCACTGTTTATACTTAGCTATGCCCAGCATTCATTGCAAAGGAAGCTTTGAAGAAGTGAGCAAACTTTCTCTTTAGGCTTATCCACCATTAGGAGTTCTTCCTAGAGAAACTTCCAATAAGCTTCCAATGACCATCAGGCTTTCTTATAAGACAGCTTGGGGCCGGGGGGGGGGGGAGCCAGTGGCTGATATGCATTATTCAATATCTGAATATTCAGCAAAGACACTAAAATCTTTAAATAGATTTACCTATTTGAAGATATTTTTCTTTCTCGCTAAAGCCCTTTTTACAGTTTTTTTTAACAGAATGTCTATGATCTAGACATTCTCTCATCTTGTTGGAGGCTTCAGCTTGCCCACCTGCAAAATGTTATCACAGCTGCACTGACACTTTCTCCAGAGCCTACTGTGTAATAGAAGGCTCACAAGTGAAAGGAGCACTATTCATGGATACTTTACTCTTCAGTGAGTCTCAAAGGGATTCAACACGTATACCATTGTGGGTAGAGAATGCATTGAAGCTAATCAAAAACTGTTGGCACATTTATTGGTGTCAATGATGGAGTACAATGATTTTCTTGCTGTAGGGTGTTGTATTTCATACCACAATATGTAGACAAGCCCTCTGATGAAGCCACTTTAGACTACAGTTCATCATTTGTAAGTCATTACAGCACTGACCTCTACCTAGAAGTGCTCACTGTGTGCATCTAACAATGCGGTTTGTATGGCTTAGAAACCTGCTATTCCACTATGGTTTTTATTTATGGTGTAAGCCACCTGAGTTCCTGCATGGTAGAAAGGCGACTATCAAATGTTTTAAATAAAATAATTAATAAACGTGCGCTTGGCTGCAAGTTGAAGGCAATCTCCTTATTGTTCTCTTGATATGCTAGATCAGAATGACAAGCGCTGCATGCAAGCGCTGCTTTGGATCTGCATGAAGTATACTTTTAACATAAGCATAGCATGCAGAAGTCAGCAGGTAAACCTTTCCCCAGTGATCGGGAAAGACTCCCTTATTCCTTGCTGCTGCCTTTGTTAAAGGCCCAGAGGTGCTCCAGCTAAGCTGCCGCTAGGAATATATGTGCAGCCCCTTTCCTAGAGGACTGCGTTTCACTGGTGTATGCTTCATCCTTGGAGGAGGTGCCTTGTCTTTGGGAGAGAACAATGCTGGTTCTTGGATCTGATGGTGTAGCAGCAGCCACCTCCAACACCACCTAGTTCCTATCACTACAAAAGAGGAGAGAGCCCTTGCCTTTCTCCAAATCCCCTTTAAAGCTGGTATCTGAATGAACTGCTACTCATGGAATGCCCCCCCCCACCGCCCCGAACTAAAACAGACAACAGTCAAGTAAGTATTGGCTTCACACCAAGATAACATGAAGTCTCTCAACTAACTTAATTAAAGACCAAACAAAGAGATTAACTAGAGAACAACTACCTACAGACAACCAGACCTAGATCACACTGCTAACTGCAGTCACCAAGCTAGAACTGCTAGGCCAGAGGAAAGAAACAGAAAGTATGGTTGCACTATTTACAGAACTGTTCCATTCACCACACTGTCATTAAGCAAACACCTATCCCAAATACATGACCATTGTTGTTTGCCAACTTCTCCATATGTTCATTCCAGGAGGATGCTTGCTATATTAAGACAGTCCACTACATCCACCCATCCTTTGTCCTTTGTGAGGGACACCATCGTACAAGCTCTCACACTTCTGAGAGGGAAAGATGGAGTTTTGTTGAAAAATCTGTCCTTTAAAAGCCTGAGGTAAAAAGCCCCCCTCTGTTAAAAACAGGCGTGGAAGATAAAGCTTAGCTTAAAAGGAAACTCATATTAGTAAATTTATTGGTAAAACATTTTATTGGCAAACAATCCTAATCCTCATAACCTCATTTCACAAGGAAGAGTATATGGTTGAGGGAACACTGAGCAGGCAGTACTTTTTTATTTAGAAAATGTATATGCTGTCTCTCTTGAGAAGTGCTTCAGGTAGCTTACAACTAGAACAGTGAAACAAGGCCATTAATGCCAAAGACATTAAAAACAAGACATTAAAATGGGTTTGGGGGAGCGTTTGAGGGTTAGTTTGTTTGGAGCTGTGACACACTGAAAGGAGAAGGGGAGCCTAGGAGGCAGTGGAAAGAGGAGAGCCTTGAACCACTGGCTATGGTGGAGCAAACTGGTACAGGAGATAGTTTAGACTTGTTCCAAGTGGATAACAGCTGTAGTGGTGGTGGTGATGGCAGCAGCAGGATCAACAGCACACATTTCAAAGGCTTGGGAAATTTTTTGTGAAAGCTGTTTTGGATGGCCACTGCTGCTGACCCCTCTGGAGTTCTGGTGGATGCAGCAGTAGTCTCAATGCATCAGTTGGGCACTCAGCAATTGGGTGGGGGGCCCTCCAAGAGTGCTACAGCTGCCAGCCCCTGAAGCTTTCCACATCTGCACCCAGTGGGTAGGGCTGACTTAGAGGGGGAAACGGCCCTGGAAAGTGCCTTGCCTCTGAATTATCTTCCCTTTGAGGCTTGCTTCACATCTGCTTTACTGTCCTTTAGGTGCTGGGTCAAAACATTTCTCTTTATCTAGGCTTTCAGTTCGAGTAATCCATGGGGGAAAGGGAGGCTGTTTTTGTGGTCTTTTTCCAGCCTGAGAACAGTTTTATGAATATTATTATAGGCTACTTAATGTTGTTTATACTTTTTAATGGCTTGTTTTTATGGTGTGGTTATTATTAATAATTTTGATGATTATATATATATATATATATATATATATATATATATATATATATATATATATATATATATATATTGTATTTGGAAGCCACCTAGAGCAAGTGTCTGTACAGCAGAGTACACATTTTTTAAAATAAATTAGTAAGACTTGACTGGATCACACAATAAAACTGATTGGCACTCAATCCAGAACCAATAAAAGGAAGTATTAGTTCACACAGTGCATAGTTAACTTGGGGCCATACTAGACACAACAACAGGAAATATGTGAATGGATCCCCCTACCATTTTTACAATGGTGGTGTTGTAGGGCTCCAATTCAGATTATGACCATTGTGTGGACAAAGGGGGATTTAACCCTTCCACTGTTTTGCATTCTTAATTGTCTCTCCCCAAGGCTCCTATGTGCCCAAAGGGGCAAAATTTGCAGGTACACACGTAGGAAACAGTCGACCACTTCCTCATCTCATACCTCAGCTCAGTCTTAATAGGGATTGCCAGGACAATTTAAAGATTAACAAACTGTGTAGAAAATATTTATTCCCCCCCACCTACTGCCATTTCTAATTTGTCCCTTACAGAATGTACTACTCGCAGGATGTGGTGATTGTCACTAACTCATACAGCTTTTAAAAAAGAGCTATACAGATTCATAGACAACAGGTCTAGACGAGTGTAAGCCACAACATATAAATGGAGGCCCCATGTCCAGAGTATACTGGGAGACATACAATGAAGGAAGGCTGTTGCCTTTATTACCTGCACTGTGATAGCCAGTACTTCACTAAATAGCTTCTATGGGACACTTTCTATCTTAATAATTATAAGAAGATGGACTGCCTTCTAGGAAACCAAGATTTGGGTTCAGTAGCACCTTAAAGACCAGCTAGGGCCCTTTTTGCACTTATGATTTAAACTGCCATTTACAAGTATTCGCAGCAATTGCAATGGCTTCAGCATGGCACACCCACATGCCAGACTGTCCAAGGCAGCTTTGATTTGGCATCTTGTTTTTCATTTTAGACGAGCTTTGAAGCCTTGGTGTAGTTTTGAGCTTTCGGGGCTTTGCAATTCATGTCACACTTTTTTAAAAAAACTTTGAGCAAGCGTAGTAACGTTGCAATGCTGGAACCCATCCCCCCCCCCCCCCAGTATTTGCTGATTGGGCTGTCCTGTGCCAACTGGAGACACAATTGGTGGCAGAGTTCTGGGGGGGAACATGCACTTTCATGCTTGTTCCACTCTCTTTTTAAAAGCCAAGCCAGGAAAGGGTTAAAAGCCAGTTTGGTGTAGTGGTTAAGAGCACGGGACTCTAATCTGGAGAGCCGGGTTTGATTCCCCACTCCTCCACAAAGCCAGCTGGGTGACCTTGGGCGAGTCACAGTTCTCTTGAGCTCTCTTAGCCCCACCCACCTCACAGGGTGATTGTTGTGGGGTAATAATAACACTTTGTAAACCGCTCTGAGTGGGCATTAAGTTGTCCTGAAGGGCGGTATATAAATCGAATGTTATTATTATTATTATTATTAAAATGCTGCTGCTTCATTCCCTCCCAGCAGGTTCTCTGCTGCTTTGTTTTGCAAATGACATTTTTTGACATTAGCAGAAGAGGGGAAAGCAGCCATTTAACCCATTCCTGGCTTTTAAAGCCAGGAGAAATGAGCAGTAACATTACAACCAAGCAACTCATTCCTGGCTTTGAAAAAAAGAGAGAGGGTGCGCATATCCTTGAGGGAGGAAGGGGAAAACAGCCATTTAACCCTTTCCTGGTTTTTAAAGCCAGCAAGGAATAAGCAGCAATGTTAGGAATTTTTCCTGCATTTGAAATAAAGATAGAGTGCTTGCATATCCAGGAAGAAGGAAGATAACGGAGAAGCAGCCTTATGATCCTTATTCCTTACCTCGCTTTATTGATAAAAATGGTGGAAAAGGAGTTCAGAGAGCTGAGGAGGGTGGGAGTGGTTAATTCTGCACAGACCAATCAGCTTCCGGGGAAAAGGAGAGAGGGGAGAAGAGAAGCAGAAGGGAAGTATCAAGTTTGCACTGACATTAATCAGACCAGGCGCAACTTGGCAGCGGCTTCAAAATAAAATCACAGTATGTCTGAAGGGGGGGGGGGCGGCAATCGGGGATACTGCAGACAAACATCAGTACTGCGTCCCCTGACTACCTTGCAAGTGTGAAACTCCTGCAAACATGGGAAGTAGAACAGATACCGAAATGCTTTAAAGTCCCAGTGTGAAAAAGACCAAGATTTCTAGGGTATGAGCTTTCAAGAGTCAAAGCTCTCTTTGTCAAATACAAGAAGTAGAAAAAGGAAGGGAACTCTGACTCTTGAAAGCTCATACTCTGGAAATCTAGTTGGCCTTTAAGGTGCTACTGGACCGAATTTTGCTCTTCTACTTCAGACTAACATGGCTACCCACCTGAAACTGCCTTCTAGGAAGTTAATTTGTATGTGTTCTCTGGGGCTGGAAAGTTCACCCATCAGGCTGCCCACAAATTCTCCTGCAAAGTATGACCACATGTTTCTCTTACCAAAGAAAGCATTGCCATTAACGCATAGTGTTTGCCGGGAGTGAAACAAGGCAGGCAAAGTTAGCTGAAACAATTTTCCTCTGAAGGACTTGAGGAAGTACAGGAGAACTGCCTCTCTTTTGCTTTGGGCCATCTGGATGCTGATGATACAATATTAATAACCACACTCAATTAAACTGGATGTCCCTTGGGAAGCAGAGTTTCAACTGGGCAATGTCAATAGAATTGATGTTATCCATGTCCGGTTGCCACTGATGGCAGCTGGCTTGAGTGATGTATGTGTCCTGTGTGTGTGAGTGTGAGAGAGAAAGTGATGATAGAGTTTGCACATAAAAAGCTTTTCTTGTGATATCTCAGAAGGCTGAATTGTTTCTGAAGGGGCTTTGGGAGATAAAGGCTTGTGAATGCTCTCAGAGGGGCTTCAGTTCAAAAGAAGGCACCAGCATTCAGGTACCAATCAACACACGTATAAGGGTGTGTCCATGCTGGTCTTTTCATGGAGTATTGGCACCTTTCATTCAATTATCTATTCCTGAGATTCCAAATTAAGTGTTCTCAAGCTGCTTCTTCCCATTTTTTGTGCTGATGGCATCCCATTTTTTAAAAAGTGCTGATTTCATCCAGTGGATTTGTCACTCAGTCCTGTAAGATGTGAACTGCCATAGCGCTGACTCACCACAATTGAACGTCTGGCTTCAGGTGATGTACTTGCTAATGGTTTGCAACCCTGACCAAGCCTTTCTCCGTTCTTGATCTACGTCACTGTCTCTCTCCTCAATTTCAAGACTGAAAAAAATGCAGTAAGACGAACAAGGGGTTTGCCAACTTCATTTAATCCTGGACTGAAGAGTGGTGGGACTGCAGAGCTGAAGGGATAATCTGTCAATTTCACTTTTTAAATTAAAATATACAATACGCATTGCAGAACTGAGATGCACTGCTTTTATTTTAAAAAATTGAAATTGACGAGGTTTCGCTCTAGCTTTGCAGAGAATCTTGCTACACTTTTGACTTTCACTTTATCTTGACTTCCTCCTAGGAAAGGGGTGAATAGACAGACATCTTTCATACAAGCAGTTAAGACTTCACTGGAGCAGCAGGTGCTCTTTACAGGCAAATGGATGGCTGATTGAATTTCCCTAGGCAGCAGAGGGTGCTCTGGTTAAGAAAAACGGAGTGGGCAAAGTAGCCACTGCAGAGCTATGCTTTTGAAGAAGGTCATCCATTGAATAGTGGGCAGTCAGCTCTGAATCAGGCATGTGCATGAATAGCGTTAGCAAAACAACACCACAGCCGCTTCTTTGTGGTCATCTTAAAGCACTCGACAGAAACTCCGGAGCTAAATGTTTTGGAATGGCTTTATTAGCATCACCCTTTGTGGGTTTGTTCTTTTAGAAAGTATTAGCCTGAGTTACATTACTGCTTTCTGCATCTTGCAGATTAATACAACAGCATACCTGGGGAGCTGTTCAGGGTCCCTGTATAGGCAGGGGGGAATTTTAACAGGGAACATATGCTGAGGTATGTGCCCAGAGAACCTGTTAAAACACACACACACACACACACACATACACCTTGAGCATGCCTTGCTACAAATGCCCTAGAGCTTTTCCTTCCAGAATGGTTAGGAAAGGAGGAGGAGGAGAATAGTAATATATTATGCGCAGGGACTCTAAATATATTGAGTACTCTGTTTTCATGTCTACACCAGCAGCATTGCATTAGGAGATCTCAGTGCCACTGTTAAATTAAATCTTTGGAAGCTGAATCACAGGATCAGCACTGCATAGAGATGAGCTTACGCTGAAGTGATTATGTGGAATAACTGTGCTTGCCAGATCACTCCATGGCATTGCCCCCCACTAAATCAGGAAATACGTTCATGTTCCTGGCTCTTTATGGATGTAACTGTGTCACCTACTGCCCAATTAACTAGGAGATGTATTTGTATCGCTGTGACTCATAAAGCTCTGTGGATGTGCAGGTTCAACATAAACTGGCAGGAAAAAATGGAAAGCCTCATATACATCATTGTTTCAGAACTGGTCCTCAGAGAGCACAGAAATGTACTGGGCTGTGATGATGGGTACTTGTTACAAATACCTCAGTGAGACAGCCATCGATGGGGATAAATGGGGAGGCAGACAGATGGATTAACAGACGGGCTTGCTCACAATATGAGGATAAATGAGATTAAAGAGCAGCCCACTGAGGGGTCCCTTTATTCTAATGAGCAGGGACCGGTGGACTCGCAGTCACTTTATATTTTCCATCCTTTCTAAAAGTGATTTGCAAATCCCTCTTTTCTCAGACACCCAAGGCTTTGGGAGGCCACAGTGTTCACAATCCTACAAAGCACCAACAGAGCTGGGAGAGCTGAAGCATCAAAAAAGAGCTCTCATCTTGTTCCCAAGTGAATTCTTCCCCTCTTGGCTCCTCTTCCCTTACCACCCACTCCATTTCCCAAGAGTCCTACAGCATGTTTATCCAGCTGTCCCAGGGCTCAGCTGCATTTCCTACACAGTTCCATCACCTATAGCCTTGGCACCAGTAAAACCACCACTGAGAATGATTCCTTATGCTGGATTTTTTTTTCTTCTGCTACACCTGCACTTTGGGAATATTGGAAACTCTGGGAAAATGGAAAAGAGGTACTCACAGAGCAGAGCAGGATGACATTTGAACTCAACACAAAATCTAAAACAGTGGAATGTATTGGATTTGCACACTGTACATGAAAGGGTTGATAATGTTTGAACTCTGCATTTTGTAGTTTCCCCTTTCCTTCCACTATCCCTTCTTCCTTTTATGTTTTCTATAAGATTGTAAGTGAAGAATCAGTATGTTTCATTTTTTTCACTACTTGGGAGAAACACAAGTGCAATAATAAAAAGAAGATGTATAATTTACATTTCTGTTCTTAAAAAAGAATAATCTTATTTTTTGGTCCAGTGTGAGGAATGGTAATTAATGTTGTCATGATACTGTACATTGCAAAATGAAATATCACATTACGAAGTGTCACAGAAAGAAATGTTGAATGTGCTTGACTAGTAATAAATAACATACACTTGGTTGTTAATGCATCATACACTGCAACTCCTCTGTCCTCTGCCTCTTTCATCTCTTGTGGTGTCTTTTGTGCTGCTTTTGGACAGAGGGAGCATTGCTCCCATTCTCTAATTTTCAAGCTCCGTCATATTCTTCAAGACATACATCTTATTTTATTTCTTTTAGAATTTATTAAAATTTCATTTTAATATGACAGGTACATCATCCACATAAAACATGGAGAGAGAGAGAGACAGAGAGACAGAGACAGAGAGAGATTATACTAGCCCTCTTTCATCCAGATCATATGCCAGCCTGTCAAAATCCTCCCTGTTGGTTTCCTTGAAAGACTACCCTTTCGTTTTCTATATCTCAGCAAAGCAGTTCCATTTTGCTCATGCATTTAGCGTCTCAACATCTGTGCTACGAAGCATAAATCTTTACAGTTCACCTTACTTGTTGTCTATGGCAGTATGTTCAGGTTGGGATTTATGTTGTTTTCCACTTATAGAATGGAATCTGTGTATAAGTCCCCTGAGTCTCATATAGTTAAGGGCCTTATTCTGCAGGCTCTGCATGTTACAAGAAGGTGGGGAAGAGGAAGTAGAAGGGAATGATACTTCTTTGTGCAATTCACTACAAGGTATGAAAAGGAACTTTCAAGGGTAAGATATATATGCCGTTTCATACCAAAATCGAAGCAGCCAAATGCAAGAGTACAATGAAATCAGTGAAGGCTGTGATCCTAGGCACACTTACTTGGAAGTAAGTCTCAGTGAACTCAGTAGGACTTGCTTCTAAATAAAGAGACCTAGATGATTTAAACTTAACCAAAGATAATTCAAAGATGGTAAATATTCAGTAAAGGTTGTGTAAATTTCTGGAATATGCAGGAATTGGTCTCCTTCCTCTTGAAAAGGCGTATGTGAAACTTGACTGAGAAGAAGGGAGCGGCTTGGGGCAGAGAAAAGGATAACAAGATGGGGCAGCCGGGTGGAAGAATTGCTGGAAGGGATTACACTGCAGAGCTGTTGTATTGGGAAGGGGATTACAAGCAAGTGCAGCTGCCATTAAGAGAATCTGGGTCAGGATAAATATATGGGGAACATGATCCAGACTGTGTCCTTAATCTCCTCACCCCCCACCCCATTAATGGTAGAACCACCAGGGTGTAGGGATCCTAGAAGGAATGGTGTCTCCCACTTTCTCCACCCAGCCCACTTTTTCTACAGAAGGGGGTGGTTGGTGGGGTTTCTTTGCCTAAAGTCATCATAAGACTTTTGAGAGCAGAAGGTGGAGTTTTAAAGTTCATAAAGAATAAATGTTATGGATAGCCAGGGTGCCGGCTGCCATATAGTCGTTCCCCATCTTTGCCATTGCTACTTTCACCTGCTGCTCCACCTCTGCAAAATCCAGAGCAGGAGGCAATATATAAAAGCTCCACTGAGCTATGCATCAGGTATGGATAAAAGCAACCTCCCTCCTAGACACAACTGAGCTTGAATATCTCAGCAGAACAGAATGATAACAGTGTCATGAGGACTTGCAGCACATAGTAGGGTCATTAACAGAACAGTGCCTTTTTCGATCAGGAAAAAAAATCTTTTGTAGTTCACGACAACAGGTTTTCATTATTCAGTTGCTTTGGTACCTCTGTCCAGGGTCTGAGCCAAAACGACTCGCCGTCTTGATGAATATTTTCAGCAATGTCTCCCAAAGATTCCCCATGTCAGCAATTTTCAGCTGTCTTTGCAAAAATGTTCATTTTTTTTGTAATGCTGCCCTCACTCTAATTGCCCTCAATTGACATCAGTGACGTAGCCAAATCTGATAAGTGTGCCAATCAACATAACTTTATTTACTGATCTATCATGTAAATCATGTCAGATGTTTCGTCATCATGACATCCACCCCAGTCAATAAGATGGACTCCCTTATGTGACTATTCAGGAAGGAGAAGGAATCAGCAGCCAGAAAAAATAACACCGAAAAGTGTGGAGTGAGATAAAATGGTGAACACTCACATACAGTCTCTGGTTTTTTGGGAAGAAAGGTTTATATCTCAGCAAAATTGCTATATTCAGTCTAAAAACTGATAGGCAAATTATGCAGTTCTATTTATATCTGTTGATCATCTACTTTTACATTGGTCTAGAATTCTGAAGTTCACTTGGAAGTTTTACACTTAATTGATTAGTTAACCTGAACATGTTAAAATATTTTTTTAAAAAAATACAAATTAAATATTAAAATTACTTAATAGTTATTTTTAAAACAAGAAAATACAGACTTCTGTGGTGATAGACATTTTTGCCATAGAAAGTAAGAGCAGCTGGCTCTTTGACTTGTCTTCAGTCTAACACGTTCTTCGGGGATTTGAAAGTCCAATATTGGGCAGACCTCACTAGACACATCTGGTTGGAATTCATCCCAGGAGAGACAATAAACATGTGGTTTATGCATCACCACCTGTCACAGGAATGCTGCCTAGGCTGACCTATAAGTAGCAAGTAAATCCAAACACCAGTAGATGGTGCTCCAGAATGTGCAGTGAAGTTCCTAGTTTGGGGAACCTATTGTTCCAAACTGGAAATCAGAAAATGAACAAAGAAGGTGGGGGCAACCATGGATCCTACCACAGAGATCTGCTATTATTCCTACCCTCATCCCAATTTCCTTACTGGGCAACAGCTACTTTTAGTTTTTTGCAGTGTACTGCTGGTGCCCCTATCCAGCAGTACTACCTCTTTCAAAGGTGGTACATGTGCTTCAGTTGGTCTTCCTGTTTGGGATGAAAAATCTCATTGAAATCAACTTTGGCTGGATAATTATATTATATAATTATATATTCATTTTTATTATAATACCAGGAAAGCTAACAGTACAATCCTAAAGAAGCAATCCTAAGCAGAGTTACTCCAGTCTAAGCCCATTGAAATCAATGGGTTTAGACTAGAGTAACTCTGTTTAGGATTGCACTGTAAAAATAATTTCCTGGGAGTAAAAATCTCATTGAATAGATAAGTAGGATTCTGATTAGACCTACTTAGGATTGCTTTCTAAGCCCTAACCTCTCTGGAAATAAGTGGCTCTGAAATAAAAGACTTTACTATTGAGGACATGTATTTAGGATTGCAGCATATATATGATAGATCTATATGGCCCACTGATGACCCTCCAATATTCATTAGATGAAAAAAGATGTTCTATATTATTCAAGGAAATAAATATTCTTCATAGGATAACTGAAGAAATGGTGGGACGGTTGCAGTACAATTTAATGCACATTTACTCATAACAAGTTCAATGGGGCTTACTCCTATGTAGAGATGGGCACAAACAGCAATACAAACAAAAAAAAGCCACGGACAGCCCAATCCAATGTACGTGAGCAAGCTGTTCATGAGGCCCCGTTCCCAGCGAACATGTGTTCGTTCCAAGCCCTCTTCATGGCATTCGTCAGTCGTTCGTAAAGCCAGACAGTCTGGCGCCTTTCAATCAATTCCCCTGGCAACATAGGCATGGGCTGTCTGAACTCTGTCTAAACTCCTTCTGGCTTTCCTTCTGGCTTGCAACCCCTCAAAGTAGCTTCCAGCAGACAGTCCAGTTTTTTCCACTGTGAAAAGAAAATGACAGGAAAGGGAGAGACCCATGGATAATGGCTTTCTGAGGGTCCAATCTCTCTGAAACTTGGGGGGTCATCAGAGGACAGTGAGTACTATGTCCCCTGCAAATTTGGTAGGTATTGGACATTGGGAAGGTTAGTTTGTAACCCCCCAAAATAGCTTCCAGCAGACAGCCCAGTTTTTGCCACTGTGAAGAGAAAATGACATGAAAGGGGGAGACCCATGGACTCTCCTTTCCCTGGCTCAAATTCAGCTAAGTCCCAAGAGGGCTGTTCTGGCTCCCCCGAACCTGTAACTACAAACATGTTCGTGAACAAGTCATGTCCATCGATGTTTGTTAATCCCTGTTCGTGGATGGCAATGAACAACGAACATCGTGTTCATTTTCCCCCCCTGTTCGTGCCCATCTCTACTCCTACATAACAGTCCTTAGGACTGGAGACTGAATGTATCACATTTTTTATACAGATTACTTTCTTCAAGGGATTGCAGCCATGATTCTGTTTCTCTAATTTGTGACATGATAGCTTCCATGTAAAGACTAAGAGTTGGTTATTACAAAAAAAAATGTAGTTAAAAAGTCAGAGATAGCTGGTACCTCCACCCTTCTGTCAATGATAATGGTCAAACTTCCAAAATCGCTATTTTTATTTTTCATAATTTCTTTGACACTCTACAGAGAAATGGCAGCCCCAGCTAGCAAGGATGGCTGGTGACAGCCTTACAACTATTACTAACCTATTTAAAAAAAATATTACAACAAAGCCAAACTGTTAGATCCAGGATCATGAAAGCTTAAAGACTGATGGCCTAAGTACAGTGGGTGGTATTTGATCCAAATTTGATCAAACATAGGTCAAATTTCACACAAATTTCACACAGACATAAGGTGTATCTGGCCTTCTGTAGATTTTGCAGAGCAGACCATTCCTGATTCCCCCTACTGCTGCAGTATACTGAGCACCCCAAATTTAATTCTAGGGGGTTAGGGGACTCTACTAGAACAGCATATTGGGCAAAGTTGGGTCTGCATTGGGAGGCAGGAATAGGAGGAAATGACTGCCCCTTTTCCCGCAAATGGAAATGTTATTCCATTGGAGAAGTTATTTGGTTGAATATATGGCACTTTCTGTTTTCATGGCTGAAGGAGAACATGAATCCAGCTCCCACCCCCAGATATACACACAGCATGTTAGCCATAGCCAAAGGCTTTTGGAGGCCATGTGTCTAGTATGCCATGCTTGAGAGATCTGGGTTTCAGTTACAGACTTGCTAGCTGGTCTTGGGCAAATCATATTTTGCGATTTGCAAAATCACAGTACACTCCTGTTAGTGCTGGAGAGGGATCTACGTAATTGTGGCTTCTGTATCTTCCAATGAAGAGTGCCCATTTCATTCACTTAGTAGCCTTTAGTGCATCTTGAAATTTGGTTTGCCATCTAGCCTCTGTTTCGCAAGAACTACAACCCCCAGATATGGTTTGTTGCATCTGAAACATCCTCCTCACCTTTTTGTTACACTGAATATCCAGCCTGGTGAAGAACTCTGAGGGACTTGAAATCTGTGGGAATGGAATGAAAAAGAGACATGGGTCAACCATGAAAGTATCACCACTAGAGGTACCATCTTTGCAACGCAAAGCTATGTCTGAGGTGTAACAGAGGCCTTAGATTACCTTCAGGGTCCTTCAAGTTCTAGAATCCCAAAGCCAAACACACAGAGCCGCATTCAAAGAAGGGGCTTGTTATTTCAGCCCCAGCTGCCAAGGTTACGCATGGATCAGGCTGAAAGGTGTTTAATATGCTGTAATATTTAGACACATTTGGCTCTGACTTTTATGGAGGCTGTTTGTAGCAACATGTAACATATGCTCATCCACAAAGTATGCAGTTCTCACATAAAAGTCACCCAGATGTGCTGGGGAAAAGAAAAGAGGGAAGCTTGTTGGCCTGTGAGGAAAGGGGAACAAATGTTTTCCAGAGGCATTGTGGGTACCGAGGGAAGGAATTGTGACTTGCCACACTGCTCCATCTCAGCTGTGCCTATATTTATGGTCTGATTATTCCAATCCCCCACCTACCCCCACACACACATTTAGGGCCCAAAGCTCGTTGCATAACATTGTAAAAAAAATACACGATAAAATATTTTATGGCATCATTCAAACAGGTCTCTGCAAAAGGGCTTAATTCCTGAGTTACCTGAATGCTTAACAAAGAGGCACTAAACCAATCACAGTGCAGTATCCAAGCCCAGCAACACCATAGGCCATGCACTGAGCTTGAGGCAAGAGCACGTGGTCTTCCAAAGCAGAGATTGGTAGCCACACTTCACACAGTTCCTGTCGGAAATAACACCTCAGAGCTGCCCTAACAGAACAGCCTCATGGGTTCTAGCTACCACGAAACAGGAAAGAAGACTGTTAACAGGCTGGTCAGCCAGGGTGGCACGGAGTAGTAATTCAGCAAGTTGTGCTGCTGTAACTCTGTATCAATGCTTTACCAGAGTCTGCTGGTACCCTGAATTTCTCCCTAGGCTTGTGGGTGCATCTGTCTCTTGCTTGTCCTAGTGTTTCTATTGATAGTCCAGTTTCACTGCTTCTTCTAGAACTGACTCTTCCATTCACCTGAAATGACTAACATTAAGACTTTCCTAGACTCAGCTGAAAGAGTCAGTCTGCAAGAACCTACAGAACACGAATAAGCCCTGATCAAAGAAAGACTGGAGGGCAAAAGTGAGTGAAAGCAATCAAGGATACCAAGTAGAGTGAATGGAGAACTGGGCTCAAAGATGCAGGAGACTAAAGTGGTGACAGAATGTACTGCCCCATTTCAGGCTGCAAGAGGTGGCTTCCAGCTTTGAATGTTCCTTCTAGGGTGGTGCAGGAAAAAACCCCCACCCAAATGGCTGTATCAGGTTGTTTGGGGAATATGTGGAATAACTGAGACAATTTTGAAATTTTGGGGGGGAGGATTCTGAAATTCTGGACCAAAAATATTAGAATTATCAGGGGAAATTCAGGGCCTCCCTTTGCCTGATATTTCCTGGGCAGTGGAATGGGAGGCAGCTCTCCTACCCTGGAATCCTAGGGTGAAATCAGAAGAGCTGTCCCTGGTTCTGCTTCGATTCTCTGGATTGACATGGCTTCTGTTTGGCTTTTGGTTCTGTTAGGTTTCTCATGTTTGGTATTGGTTGCGTTTGACTTTTGGATTCTTCACCCTGGAGAAAGCCAAGCATGGTATATTTTTCCTCACAGGGAACAATGAAGCCAATGATGTGTGTATGTTGGTGGGGGGGCGGCTTATTCAGGGATTGTAAAATCAGACTCTTTGGTCTAATTTCTTTGAATGTTTGTGAGGGAACTGGGGCTTTAGCAAACAGGGAGGACTAGGTTCCCTGCAACGTTGGTGCCATTTTCTTGAAAAACAGTTGCTCCAGCACCCCAGATTGATCCCCCCATTTGGGATAATGGACCTGAAATTCAGGAATCAAAAATCAGAACACTGAAATGGAAAAGGCACTCCTGGAAATGCAAGCTAGCAAAAACTGTGTTATCCTCAAAATCCAGACAGTAAATCGATACAGATTTTTTTTTAAGTGTGCACCTCTATTTGCTTCTCATCAAAGATTCCCAAATAGAAACTCTCATAGCAAGGAGAACAACTCAATCCTCCTTCTTTGCTTGCTGTGGTGGTTTTCTATTTGCAAAGTGTATGCAGTCTTCATGCACCTGCACCTGCAGTCTGAAGTCTATTTCAGTCCATTATACCACCTCAGGTCTCTGCCACCTTTTTCCTCTGTATGAGTGAACCATGCCAAAGTACCAGGTTCGGGAAAGGAGAGGAAGAAGGCCAGGAATGGCTAAGCAAGAAGAAGGCAAAGGTTAGCATTGGGCACAATGAGAACTGCGTTCCTAGAACTGCCTGCCTTCTAGAAAGGTCCTTGAGGAGCAAAAGATGCAATGCAGAAGGCTTTATTCAATCACAGTGTAAGTCACAGAGCATCAATATTCCAGAGGAAAAGCTGGCACCATGAGACAGAAGATCCTATGGGGATATTTGAGCTTATCTTTTCTTAATGTTACAGATGTCGGAGAAGCTGCACATACTTACATAGTTCTCCCTTCTCTCCCAGTTTACGGTTGTAGCTTCCTCTTTTGCTGAATCCCAGAGCTTGGTCTGAGACGTTGTGATGAGAGTGAAGGAACGGTCACGCTTACCGCCTTCTTAAGTTATGAATCACTGCTTATCATAGCTCAAGAGATTATTTTGTAATAGTAATAGTAATAGTAATAGTAATAGTAATAGTAATAGTAATAGTAATAGTAATAGTAATAGTAATAGTAATAGTAATAGTAATCCAAAAAGAAAATAAAACCTCCTTTTCATCTTGAGAATGTTTAGCTGTGAAAATTCCATTGATTGATTGAATCTTAATTTGAGGGAGGAAGCAGTAAGAATTGTAGGTTAGCTCAGGCAATCTCACCGCCCCCTCCACTTATTTCCTCTATAAATGTTGCAGCTAGCTTGGGGGAAAAGTTCACACAGATTGGAACATTTCAAGGCATTCTAGAGGCCAACGGAGACTCCTCTTTTTGCAGATGTGGGCTTTGGCTGTTGCCAGCAGTCAGTTAGGCTTATCATTGGCTGTAAAGAAAGTTCAGGCAGCTGTATTTGGGGAGCTTTTGCTTTATTCCTTAATCAGAGAAATATTCACATAAGGTAAAGGTCAGATAAAAATGATTCAATAGTAGGTGTCATTAAGATCTTAGAGGCCAACGAGATGGGTCAGCAGGTGGGGGGAGAATACCTGATTGGATCTCCCACTTTTAAAAAAAATAGGTAGCAGTCAGGGGAATTTGTGTGAATTGGACTAAAACCATGATACTGTGGAGGATATTTTTAACTGCATATTTGGCAACCACAAGCTTCTTTTGCCTATGCTATATTTCAAATTTAAGCCTCCCCTCCGCCACCAGTGTCTATTGAATTGAAATTACAGGTACCTGTAAGCATGGGATGGTCCTAAATCTTGTACTAGATTTTTCTACTCCTTCAAAACTATAGATTAAGGCCAAAATCACACAACTCTCAGCCAACGTGTTTGGAAACTCCAGCTGTTGCCCCTCTGCTTCACAGTGGCCATGATAGGGAGCAATTTTAAGCAAGAAATTGTTGGGATTTCATGACATTCAGTCATGAAACAGTTAAATTGTTATTCTGTTTGTTTAGTCAGATAGCTAGTTAGCATAGGACCACTTAGGCCTCGAGTAAAAGTTCCTGCCATAGAAAAGGGGAGTCTTTAGTCTTAATGAAGGAATCTAGGATTGTCTACTGGGTAAACCAGTTTATTGGGGAGCAATTAACTAGAAACATATACAAAAGTTTCATTGCTCTTTGTTCAGTCTAAGTTCAGTGTTCAGTCTCTAAGTAACTCTCAGTCTTTCTCTCTAACCATCAAGTTGTAGTTAGTTATTCTTTTTTTTCTTACCAAATGTACTCTTTTCCCTGATATGTAGTAAAAGTATTTTTATAGAGCTAAAACCACAGAAGTTTGTCAACTTATTTCCAATGCGCTAATATTAAACTCTGCAAACAACTTCTTTCTTTTTTTCAGTTTCACACACCAACACCATTCCTCTGTCCCCAACATGTCTCTGGCATCATCATCATCATCATCATCATCATCATCATCATCATCATCATAACATTCAATTTATATACCACCCTTCAGGATGACTTAATACCCACTCAGAGTGATTTTACAAAGTATGTCATTATTATCCCCACAACAGCAAACACCCTGTGAGGTGAGTGGGTCTGAGAGAGCTCTGAGAGAGCTGTGACCGACCCAAGGTCACCCAGCTGGCTTCAAGTAGAGGACTGGGGAATCAAATCCGGTTCTCCAGATTAGAGTTCCACGTTCTTAACCTCTACACCAAACTGGCTCTCATGTGGCAACCTCCCCCTCAGCCAAAGTTTCCCTTCTACTAGTGTCCTAGAGGCCTGTTTTCCACACTGAGTGAGTAAAACTGTCTGTGCATGTTGTGAGAGGGAGGCTGCAAGAGAGAAACAGTAATTAAAACAGGCTTAAGCATTCCTCCCCCTGTGTGTTGCTTCTTTCCACCAAAATGCTCATTTTCAGTGCTGCTTTACAGCAGAGGGTAGAAATACATGTTCTGAAGTGCCTGAGGATGCTCAAGTGCAGGATTTTGTGTGTGGTCCTCAATTCATGAGCAGGCTGTTCTTGCTTTGGCACATATGCATGCCACTTTTATGGGACCTCCCTTTGTGAGACTGCATCTGTGTGTCTGGAGGGCAAAGCACCAATTCAACTCTGTTTTCAATGAGAGAACAAGTACTGTAGTCTCCTTTGACTTGTCAATTTGCATTTCTTTAAGGTGTGAGAAAGTATCAAGATCTGCATTTCAATGAATGGAGGTCGGGGGAAAACAGGGATACTTTTAGCAGTTGAGGAGGAACCGATATTGAATGTGTGAATGTATTCATACAGAACAAATTGAGGTGTGACTGTGCAAGCAAGTGCATGGAAAGTTGGAAGGGGGGGAACATGTGAAATGAGGGTCACTTGAGCTTCCCTAGGTACTTAAAGGTAAAGGTAGTCCCCTGTGCAAGCATGGAGTCATTACTGACCCATGGGGGGATGTCGCATCACAACATTTTCTTGGCAGACTTTTTACGGGGTGGTTTGCCATTACCTTCCCCCAGTCATCTACACTTTACCCCCAGGAAACTGGGTACTCATTTTACCGACTTCGGAAGGCTGAATCAACCTTGAGCCGGCTATCTGAACCCAGCTTCTGCCAGGATCGAACTCAGGTCGTGAGCAGAGCTTGGACTGCAATACTGCAGCTTACCACTCTGCGCCACGGGGGTCTCTCCCTAGGTACTTAGTAATGTGTATTTCTACCCAGAGATGCATAAGTTTTTGGTTGCTAAATAATCTGACAGGACCAATACATGTGGTCACTGAGAAATGTCAGGGCTGATTTATAGATGTCATTTTCTTACTTGCATAGGAAAAATTGAGTGCATTTGCTCCTATATGTGAGAACCAATTATGAAAAGTTCCAAATCTAAACTGCCCCTCAGACTTGTCAGATATATAATAATGGAAGAACTTGATGATTTTGAAGTTCAAAGGGCAGAAATGGATTCATGAAAAGGACTAAAGGAAAGGAGAGGTGTGTAAGCATTGTTAGGAATATGAGTTTATGTCTTGCAAAATGCAGAATTGTCTTTCTCACTGGGAGTAGTAATGCTCAATGTGCAATTGGCTGTAGCAATTTTGTTCAGTGATTTCAAACTGTGGGGGTTGAACTCGGGTCCCCTTTCCAGTAGGTTTATTCAATGCAAGTTTCTTGGACTGTACTTGGGAAACACTGGCACTGCAAACCACTTACTCACTTTTGTTGATCTGCTTCAGACATGCTTTCTCGATGCCTTAAAACATGTGAAATCTCTAGCAGGAGATTTTAAAATCAAAAATAAGATGTGATATGATACATAGGTATACCAGGCAGACGTATAGATTTATATAATGCAATCAATGCAATGCAATGCAATAAATATAAGAATAAATGCAATGCAATAAATATAAGAATTTGTATGTAATTATTAATATATGGAGATTAGAGCAGAAAAATACCAACAGACAAGGAAATGTCTTGGAACATTTAAAGGTATAGGCATAGTTTAGTGAGAAATACTGAAATGTGAAGTCAATAAAGGCAAGAGTAACTTGTTTGTTAATATTGAGAATGTAATGGCAAATGCATTCAACAGGTGACTATGCCATTTTCAACATGAGCTGAGTCTTGGATCAGTTCAACTATTTTCCCTGTTTGGCACCCAACTCAAGCACCGTACCAAGCAGATTTGTATCATTCCGTCTGCTGTGTGGTCACCTTTGTGTCTGTGCAACAGATGAAATTTATTTTTCCTCAGGATCATGGATGGATGGATCAGGTAATTAAATAACATGGAGAAGGGCAGAAAATGACGACTCCCATGGAACTGTGCAAAATCATACACATGGAAACTGCTGCACGTCCAGAAGGATTGGTAGCCAATAATGTTGATTAGACTGTTGCAGGCAAACACCATAAAAATCACACCGTACTTATTTCTACATAACTGACTGCTTTTGTTTATTCTTCATTAAAATAGTTGGCGTTGAAGCATAATGAGGCAGCAGTGGTGGGTTGGGGGGGGCGGTTATGCACTGTGTAGGATTCTCTGCATATATAGAAAGCAACCTGGCAAAAAGGCTCAAGCTGCTTTTACTTTGAACTGCCCACTTAATAAGTGGTTTCCTACTTGCAACTGGTGAATGAGACATGAGCCAAACTGGCAGGTGCTTGAGCATCTCTCGTTAATATATGTCATTCTTATCATCATACCTCCAGTGTATGCAGTGCCTGTGTGGTTTCATTGCAACTGCCTACAGTGCACACCATTCTGTTTTACTAGTATCTGAGTTTCAAAGTTTATACATTCTTGTAGTAGTAAAAAGAACTCTGGATACAGGCACTCTGTATACTAAGATTATTTCAAAAGGGTAGATATGAATATCTATTACAGCAAACACAAAAACGTGTTTGGTGGCCCCATCAAATGGTAAAGCATATGTAAGATTTTGTAGACCAGAGCTCACTTCATTAGATGTATGAAGAAGCGCGGCAACAGTGTATGTGCATGTGTGCGTGAGAGAGAATTATTTGTGTGGCATGGTCTTTAATTACTCTGCTTCATATATTGTGTCACATACATGCATCAAAATAAATTTAAGATTTTATGCATAACTGTTAACACATGCAAATTAATGCACAAATAAATACACATAAACAGAAAAACTCATGAATGTCAGGTATACATAGGAAACGCAAAAGTTTCCATTTCTCTACACATACCACTTTATTGCAACATTTTCAAAGTGCAAGACATATTTCCTTAGAGAGTGCAAGTTGTTACAATGGTAAAGGCCACAATTATTCTGTTCTGATTTATATCAGTTGGGAATTTGGGTCATTGCATCACTCATACTCCTCTTTTGCCCTCTAATAACTTCCCACTCCTATTATTTTCCCACTTTCTAGTACTCACCTAACAGTGTGATACATTAGTCACCAACCAGGTCCATTGAACATTTTTTAAAAGATTTACAGAGGTTTTTAAAAGCACACACTGCACAAAATCAAAATGAGAATGAAATATACAATAATTTCTTAAAGAATTAATGATTGCAATTAAAAGAAATTGATTAATATGGCAGGTATAACTCGTATAAGTTAGTAGTAAATGAATTAAGAAAGAAGGGGATATAAGGGACTTTAAAATTAGAGGGGGGCAATTAAAAGAGATTTCATAGGCTGTTTTCACACTGCTTTCCAGCCATGGAACATTGCGCTGAGCTCCTGGAACAACAACATCTTCCTGGTGCAATTTCACACGCGAAATCGCACCAGGAAAACACTGTCGTTCCAGGAGCTCAGCACGATGTTCCGTGGCCGGTAAGCAGTGTGAAAACAGCCATAGTCAAAATCCAAACAACAGGTCGAAGATTGAAGTAGTACTTCAAGTGCTTTCTAAGCAGTTAACAAAACAATTAGCAAATAACAATTAAGAACTAAGAGGTTGAATTAAATTGGCTGCCAAGTTAATTAATCGTTCACAAAAGTTTCTGATTAGCTTGGCCAAAGGTAATCATTACCAGAATTACGGTTGTGTTCTTACTCCAGTGGTCATTCTTCTGTGACTGAAGAGGCAGCTAATGAAACACCCAGTGCCCTTTTCCTAGAGCATTTGATAAGTTAAGTTACCCACAACAGCTGTCAAAAATGTGGCTTTTTGCTCAGAAAGAATCCAGCTCTGCTCCAGATTACCATGGTTGTTGTGACTCAGTGGTAAAGCACATGCTTTGTATATTGAAGTTCCTAGGTTCACCCCCCCCCCCAACATTGCCAGTTAAATAGCATCTCAAATAGTCTGAGATCTTAGTGAGCTACTGCCAAGTTCTGGTAAGACTATATTGACCTACATGGACCAACGTCCTGATTCAGTACAAGTCAGATTTATGGGATCAATAATTAGACCCAAAGTTTTAACATTAGCTAGTGACCTCTAGTCCATATCAGCATGTAACGTTATCCAGTTACTTGAATCCAGGCCCTGCATGCAGGAATGGGTGGGGTCACATTCAGAGTTCATGGTATTTTGCCACCCCATATAGGTCTGGGAGATATTGGCAGGGCTTTTTTTCAGGGGGAACGTGGGGGAACAGAGTTCCGGAACCTCTTGAAAATGGTCACATGGCTGGTGGCCCCGCCCCCTGATCTCCAGACAGAGGGAGTTGAGATTGCCCTCCGCGCTGCTCAGCAGCGTGGAGGGCAATCTCAACTCCCCTCTGTCTGGAGATCAGGGGGCGGGGCCACCAGCCATGTGACCATTTTCTCCGAGGGCAACCCACTGAGTTCCACCACCTCTTTTCCCAGGAAAAAAAGCCCTGGATATGGGTGAGGTGTCAGCAGGAGCTGGGAGTCTACAGGCAGGTGAGCCCAGTGCTGCTGGCATCTGCCTTGGACCCAGGTGACACAACAGCTGAGCTGGTTGAGTAGGTGATGATGGGCACAATCCATGCCCATTTCCTCCCACATCAGCCCTCTTCAGATTATGGCACCCCAAGACGATACTTGGCTTGCTGTAGCAATGAACCACCCTTTGTCTCACTCACCTTGACCTTTGAATTGGAACAAAGCTAGCCACCCTAGGCAGTGCAGTTTTTATTATCAGTTGAAGCGTTTAATTTCCCCCCTATGGTAACTATTCTCTTCTATTTAGAGTATAGTAAATGCAGCATAAAGCACACAGCCCTTCTAACTGCCTAATGTTTACCACAGGTGACACTCCCAAAGCAAAAAAAAATGCAATTAAACCTGTAAAAAAAGTATTGGATATCATAAGCTTGCTTCTTTGTCCCTCTCCATATCCACACTGGTATGAAACACTGAGGGACAAGAATTATAATAGCCTCCTGCATAAAAAATGGGGCTCATCCTTCAGCTTGATGCATCTTTCCTGGTGAGTAGTTTCCTTCTCTTATCAGGCAAAGTGAAATGATTAAAAGAAAATGACTGGAATTCTATGCATCTCCATCAGAGACCAGGCCTGGTCATTTGGAAAATAAGTAATGAACATCGTTTGTTAATGTCACTGTTAAGTGATGAATTTTCTTATGCTTAACACCCCAGAAATATGTCCTCTTTATTCCTAAGTTTGTTTTTTGGATCTGTTAATTTAATTAAATCTCCTCCGCAGAAGCTCCATAAAAGGTGACGAAGCATGAAAGGTTTGTTGCACTGGATAATTATAGAACTGGGGTGGAGTGAAGTAGAATGGAGGAGCTGGATGGGACGAGAAGCAAATTGGATTCCTTGCTAGCTAAACGTGACGCATGCCTCTCGGAACTGCCATGGGGCTGGTCACAAATGACTTTCTTTGGGGCAGTCACACCTGAAGTGACTTCCTGGCCTGTACATTTGTGAAGGTGCGTTTCCATGGGTCTGAAGTACAAACAGCAGCATGTTACGGGAGATGGAACAGAGAGATGTCCTGAACAAACCCCAAATTCTTTTGAGCATTTCTTTTACAAGTGCAGGCCCACTCAGATCCAATTCGCAGTGTCCTCTCTGTACATCTGTTGAAGCTTGCTTCAGTTATTGTGACATTCCAACTTTCTTGTGGCAAGGAGAGAAATGCTTCTGCCACTGCTCAGGGCAAAACTACAAATGACAACAGCCACAGTTCTGTCCTGTGTGACCAATGATACCATTTTAAAAGCCATTGCAGTTCTTTAAAAATTGCCACAGGGCCCTGATCCAGATCACATGTGTGACACGGCAGCCCAGGAGCGGAAGCGGGGGGAGCTGTTTTGGTACCTGAAAAAGCACAGGATGGTGGGTGGACGAGAGCTTCTGGGGCTACCACGTGCAGGATCCTGATCAAGGTCCTATGTCAATTTTTTTTAAAAATACAACTGCTTTTAAAAAGAGGGAGTTAATATGGTCAGCTATTCTTATATGCTTCTAGGATGATAGCTCTATGACCAGCACCACAGTATCATACAGAGTGTCCGCTTAAAGAGATCCAGGTTCAAATCCTCACTTACTCTTGATTATTCTGGGCCAGTCACTTTCTCTTTACTTCACAGGATTGTTCTGAAGATAAGAGATTCTGTACAGCACTTTCAACTTCTTGAAGGAAGAGTGGAATATAAATCCTAGCGTGACAGTTTGGGGAGGCAGGATCAGGTAAAATTTACTACCTGATCCTGCCTCCCCAATAAAATATTTTTGGCGGGAAACCCCCCACTTATTTCCTTGTCACTATCCTAGTGATATCATGTATTAAATCTGGGATAAACTGAGGACTATTGCCCACATCACGTTTCCCCATCACATCACCAAGCACAGTTGTGACAGAGACTAAAGAAACATTTATTTACTGGCTTGCCAGTGCTTGGCTCTATTTACAGTTAGCCACCCCTGACTCTTGAAAGCTTATACTATGAAAATCTTATTGGTCTCTAAGGTGCCCCTGGATGAAAATCCTGCTGTTCTACTGCAGACCAACATGGCTGCCCATCTAACCACCCCTGAGGTAAATTCCCTTGCCTTGGAAAAATCCTGTTATAACCTTTTTTAAAAAAATCTCAATTAATAAACTCAAAAAACAGGTTCAGTTCAGTGTGTGAGAGTTGGTTACAGTTCCCAGTGTGTGCAAGTGTTCTTCCAGGTTGGGAGCAAAAAAGAAGTCTGTGGTTGGAACTACCCAAGCCTCCTGTGTGCTGAATAGGTAAGCCTGTTCCTACGTGTCCAACCCTAGGAGATACTAAAGTCTCTACCATAAGAGGAGCATGCTCCAGAGAAGCATGGAGGAAAGATATCGAATCAAAGGCCTAAGCTGATATGCACCAACCATATTTATTTCTGTTTTCCTCCCCTCTATTGCAAAGAAGAGTGAAATGCTAGGTTTACTCACACGAGGGAGATCTACCTGTCCCCTCACATATCTTTTAAGCATATAGTACATTCTCCACCTTTTCCATATTTGTGAAGACGTCCTGGGGCAGACATGCCGACAGGGAGGCCTTCTTCTGCAAAGCTAGCCCCATTCCTGAACTTTTCTTATGACACACATGATGTAATGGTCTTGTAATTCTTAGATTTCTATTCATTCATATCTAGCGATGCCAGTGAACAAAGTCGGCATAAACCCAGAAATGCGTGTATGAGAGAGAAGTGGGGAGATGTTTGCCCAGGATTTTCTATTCTATTCTATTCTATTCTATTCTATTCTATTCTATTCTATTCTATTCTATTCTATTCCAGGTGAAACATTACCCTTGAGGAAGCCATAAAATTCATAACAAACCATTCAAATGGAAGGATTGGAGATGGACCACCTGAGCACCCAAGAAAAGAAATGGGCTAACTGCAGGTGCTGATCTCTTAGTGTTGGTCATCATGGTGACTATTAGCCATTCTTTCTTCTGTAAGATATAAATGGTACCAATTTTGCAGACATCAGTTTTGTTCACTCATAAATTGCTCCAATTAGATTTAATTTTGATTTCAAAAGGCATTCCGTTTGTACCACAATAAACAGAAGAGAACTGCAGGCTATGAGGCAATGGAATTTCCTTTTAAAGAGAGTGATAGTCTTTAAGGCATTTTAGCTGCATATGCATGCACATTGGGTGTCTACAGTTGGAACAAGGGGGCTTTTATAGATAGTGTGGTTACAGTCAGGTGACCCCGCTCCAGAGAGGGTTTCCCACTCAAGCGCAAATATATACACCCCAAATAATCTTTTGACAGAGCATGACTAAATTATTCAGCAACATTCTTGCATAGTCAAAAAGAAGACGGAAGGGATGGTTGTTGGGGGTTTTCCGGGCTGTATTGCCGTGGTCTTGGCATTGTAGTTCCTGACGTTTTGCCAGCAGCTGTGGCTGGCATCTTCAGAGGTGTAGCACCAAAAGACAGAGATCTCTCTCTGAGAGATCTCTGTCTTTTGGTGCTACACCTCTGAAGATGCCAGCCACAGCTGCTGGCAAAACGTCAGGAACTACAATGCCAAGACCACGGCAATACAGCCCGGAAAACCCCCAACAACCATCGTTCTCCGGCCGTGAAAGCCTTCGACAATACAACATAAGACGGAAGGGAGTTTCTAACTTCTGTTTTTCTTTAGCAGGACCAGTCAATTGTAAGATTTGAAGATCTTGCCACTGAGCAAACTGCCAAGGAATAGGTATGACTTTCTCGTGCAAAATTAGGTGTCATATGCAAAAATCCTGATTTTTTTAATTAAAAACAACCCTATATCTAGCCCTCAAGAATATATAATAGGGTCCAAAACAAAATTTGTTTGTATTTGACTAATTTAATTTGATAGATTTTTAATATAATTATGGTATGTGTTTGGAGTTTGGTGACACTACTTTGGTTTCAAATAGGAGATATATTCTCATGTAACTTTTTTGGCTTCTAATCAATTGGATGCAATTCTCGGGGATCATTTCTCTCACATAAGAACATAAGAACATAAGCAAAGCCATGTTGGATCAGGCCAGTGGCCCATCCAGTCCAACATTCTGTCACACACAGTGGCTAGAAATCCAGTGCCATCTAAAGGACTGTCAGTGAGGCCAGGACACCAGAAGCCCTCCCACTGCCTTCCTTCCAGCACCAAGACAACAGAGCACCACCTCCCCACAAAGAGAATACCATCTATCTCCTGTGGCTAATAGCCACTGATGGACCTCTGCTCCATATATTTGTCCAGTCCCCTCTTGAAGCTGGCAATGCTTGTAGCTGCCACCACCTCCTGTGGCAACGAATTCCATGTGTTTATCACCCTTTGTGTAAAGTAGTATTTTCTTCTATCTGTTCTAACCCGACTGCTCAATAATTTCATAGAGTGCCCACGAGTTCTTGTATTGTGAGAAAGGGAGAAAAACACATCTTTCTCTACCTTCTCTAACCTGTGCATTATCTTGTAAACCTCTATCATGTCTCCCCTCAGTCGTCTTTTCTCCAGGCTAAAGAGCCCCAAGCGCCTCAATCTTTCCTCATAGGGAAAGTGTTCCAACCCTTTAATCATTTTAGTTGCCCTTCTCTGTACTTTTTCCAGTGCTATGATATCTTTTTTAAGGTGTGGCGACCAGAACTGTACACAGTACTCCAAATGAGGCCTCACCATCGATTTATACAGAGGCATTATGATACCGGCTGATTTGTTTTCAATCCCTTTCCTAATAACCCCTAGCATAGCATTAGCTTTTTTTATGGCAGTCGCACACTGTGCTGACGTTTTTAGTGAGTTATCTATCATGACTCCAAGATCTCTCTCTTGGTCAGTCTCCGCCAGTTCAGACCCCATCAACTTGTATTTATATTTTGGATTTTTGGTTCCAATGTGCATTACTTTGCACTTGGCTACATTGAACCTCATTTGCCACATGGATGCCCACTCTTCTAGCCTCGACAGAGCCCTTTGGAGTGCCTCACAATCCTCTCTGGCTTTCACCACCCTGAACAATTTCGTGTCATCTGCAAATTTAGCCACTTCACTGCTTAATCCCAATTCCAAATCATTAATAAACAAGTTAAAAAGCATTGGACCCAATACCGACCCCTGTGGCACCCCACTGCTCACCACCCTCCACTGTGAGAAGTGCCCGTTTATACTCACTCTCTGTTTCCTATTAATTAGCCAGTTTTCGATCCACAAGAGGACTTGGCCCTTTATCCCATAGCTACTGAGCTTACTTAGGAGCCTTTGATGAGGAACTTTGTCAAAAGCTTTCTGGAAGTCAAGATAAACAATATCTATCGGGTCTCCCTTGTCCACTTGTTTGTTCACTCCCTCAAAGAACTCTAACAGATGGGTGAGACAAGATCTTCCCTTACAGAACCCATGCTGAGTTTTCCTCATCAGCTTTTGGTCATCAATGTGCCCACTAATTTTATTTTTGATAATAGTTTCCACCAACTTACCCGGTATTGACGTCAGGCTGACTGGCCTGTAATTTCCCGGATCTCCCCTGGAACCTTTTTTAAAGATGGGGACAACATTAGCTACCTTCCAGTCCTCAGGAACAGATGCAGAGTTTAATGACAGATTACATATTTTTGTGAGGAGATCTACAAGTTCACACTTGAGTTCTTTCAGAACTCTTGGATGTATGCCATCTGGGCCTGGTGATTTATCAGTTTTTAAATTATCTAGCAGTCGCATAACCTCCTCTCTCGTCACCTCAATGTGACTCAGGTCTTTCAAAACCCCTCCCAAAGTCAGTGCTTCCGGAGTGGGCATGCACTTCTTATCTTCCACAGTGAAGACAGAAGCAAAGAACGCATTCAGCTTCTCGGCCATTTCCCTGTCACCCTTTAGTAATCCTTTTACGCCTTGGTCATCCAAGGGCCCCACTGCCTCCCTAGCTGGTTTCCTACTTCTAATATATTTAAAGAATTGTTTATTGTTTTTCTTTATGTTCTTTGCAATATGCTCCTCATATTCCCTTTTTGCCTGTCTGATCACAGACTTGCACTTTTTTTGCCACAGCTTATGCTCCTTTTTATCAACCTCACTCCGACTAGTTTTCCACTGCCTAAAAGAATCCTTTTTACCTTTTACAGCTTCTATTACATTGCTTGTTAACCATGCTGGCCTTTTCCTAAACCTATTTGTGCCTTTCCTAACCAGCGGTATATATTTAATTTGAGCTTCCAGGATTGTAGTTTTAAATAGTCTCCAAGATTCCCCAAGTGTTTTGACCTTTTTTACTTTCCCTTTCAGTTTCTTCTTCACGTACCCCCTCATCTCAGAAAAGTTACCCCTTTTGAAGTTAAACATGGCTGTGTTGGTCTTATTAGGCAATTTCCTATTTATACATATGTTGTACTCAATAACATTATGGTCACTGTTCCCAAGTGGTGCAATCACATTTACATCTCTCACCAGGTCTTCAGCATTACTGAGGACCAAATCCAGGATCACCTCTCCCCTAGTAGGTTCTGTAACCATCTGTTCCATAGCACAGTCATTGAGACAGTCTAGAAACTCACTTTCTCTCCCCCGATTCGAACACCCATTGGCCCAGTCAATGTGTGGGTAGTTAAAATCACCCATTACAACACAGTTTTTTTGTTTAGCAGCCATCTTTAATCCTGTCATCATTTTATAATCCTCCTCTATTTTCTGATCTGGAGGGCGATAACAAACTCCCACAGTTAAGTTTCCATTTGGGCCCGTAATTTCAACCCATAGCATTTCCAGAAGCGAATCTAATTCAGTTACCTTCTCAATCTTACTGGAATGTATACCTTCTCTGACATATAGAGCCACCCCACCACCAACCCTTCCCTCCCTATCCTTCCGATATAATTTATATCCAGGAATCACCGTGTCCCACTGATTTTCCTCATCCCACCAAGTTTCTGATATGCCCACAATGTCTATGGATTCGCCCAACACTAAACATTCCAGCTCCCCAATTTTACCTCGGACACTTCTAGCATTTGTATATAAACACCTGTAACTTCCCCGGCACACTTTGCCTCGAGACGTAGTTAGGTCATCTGCACTGTTTGTCTCCATCTCAGTTGACAACTCTAATCTATCTCCCTGTAGAAGTGTTATACCTAGCCCTTCATCTCTCTGAGATGAACCATCCTGAACCAGAGGCACTTTATCTCTTGTCGGCTTTCCCCTAGCATTTAGTTTAAAAACTGCTCTGCCACCTTTTTGATTTTAAGTGCCAGCAGCCGGGTTCCTTCTCGGGACAAGTGGAGACCATCTCTCTTGTACAGCTCCCGCTTGTCCCAAAAAGAATCCCAGTGCCTAACAAACTTGAACCCTTCCTCCCTACACCATCGTCTCATCCACGCATTGAGACTCCTGATCTGCGTTTGTCTCTCTGGCCCTGCGCGTGGAACAGGTAGCACTTCTGAGAAGGCTACCTTGGAGGTCCTGGCCTTGAGTCTCCTGCCTAACAGCCTAAATTTTTGTTCCAAGACCTCACGACTGCATTTCCCAACATCGTTGGTTCCAACATGGACCACGACCGCTGACTCCTCCCCAGCACTATCTACCAGCCTATCTATAACACGCATAATGCCCGCTACCTTCGCACCAGGCAGGCAAGTCACCATACGGTCAGAACGCGGTTGTGCCACCCAGCTATCTACTTGTCTAAGGATCGAATCACCAACTACCAAGAGCCTCCCTCCCGCCCCACCCAGGGATGGTTCCTTGATGCGAAAGGAAACCTGCTCACCAACTGAAGAAGAGGTCCCTTCTGAGGGCATGTTCCCCTTATCCTCAGTACGGTGCCCTGATTCCACAAGATCCTCATTCTCCTTGACAACAAGAACGCTGCCATTTTTAGAGTGGGACACATCTATCCTGTCCCTGAGAATCTTGTCCTCGTGCCTATCTAACTGTCTCCGCTTCTCCAGGTCAGCCACCTTGGCCTCAAGGGTACGTACTCGTTCCCTGAGAACCAGGAGCTCCTTGCAGCGAGCACACATCCAGGACTTCTGACCAGAAGGCAGATAGTCATACATGTGACACTCAGTGCAATACACTGGAAAGCCCCCAACCCCCTGCTGGCATTCTGACTTCATTATTCTGTTTTAGGAATAACACACTAAGAGGAAAGAAAACGGCTATGATCCCCCGGCTAAGAGCCACAGGCCAAGAGCCCTTTAGCTCTCGCCCTTCGGCTCGCGCCAAGGGCTCGCGCCCCTGCCCAGCAGTTGCCTTTTCAATGCAAAAGGTCACTTCCTGCTAAGCACAGGAGGTGAGCACAAAGGGGGTGTGTGGCTTGTACTCCAGCAACCCCCAGCAGCCTTACAAACACACTCACCCTCAAACACAATCAAGCCCAAACACACTCAGCCTCAAAACTACACTCAAATCAACACAAAACTACACACAAAAAGCCCCAAAGCTAGAGAGGACCACCCTTAGCTTCTCAGCTTAACCCACCACAGCCAAGAAAGGCAAAAAGCCCTTACCTCCTCTAGCAGCTGCAGACCACACGAGGGATCCTTCCTCTCAGAAAATATCTGTGTTCTTGAACCAACTAAAAGTTGCAGAGCATGGAGGGGGGACTCAGTGCAGCAAGGTAAGCAGGATTCCCCCCCCTCCCCATACTTAAGCATTCTGCTTTTGTTTAAAATTAGGTTCCCTGTGCTCTAGATGTGAATATGTGAGCCTCTGCATGTCTAGTTTCCCTTCTTATCTCCTTAGTTTTACAATTTAAGAAGACCTCTGAAAGATTTAATATCCTTAATTAGCAATTCTTTCTCACTTAGTGAAACATTCTGGTTCTTCCTCACCACTGATCTTGCATGCTTTCTTTCTCTCTATCTCTGTTTGGTGATTCTTTACTATGGAGTGAGAAGCCTTAAGCTTCTGTTACTGCTGTCAGCAGTGCAGCCTATTACTGGAAGGGGAGTAGGACCAAGCCTGATCCTTTTTCTCTACCCCCACCCCCAATCATTGTCCTTGGCTATCTAGCATATACACAGCTCCAGATAACAGGCTAGCTTAGGCAAATAGGTCTGTTCCTTGAAAAAGTTTTCCCCAAGCCCCTGAGTCAGTGAAAGGACTGGGAGAAATGCTGTGGAAAAATACCTGCTGGAATTATGATGTTCGGGCTAAGTGTTCTGGTTGCCAAAAATACAAGGTGTCAAAATAATCAAGCTGCCATAAAACCAAAACAAAACCAAGGTGTCAAAAATAAGGGCTGAGCATCATGTATGAGGTTCCTTACCAAAATTGGAAGTAATTTGTTTGGATTAGTTTACTTTCTAAGATTAATAGACGTACTGGATTTTTGTTATAGATGGACATGCCTAATAGCCACCTCTGTCTTTGCACTTTTATCAGCCCTTTCTCCTTACTCCTGCTTACAGATTATTCCTAATCAAGGTTGTGGAATTTGCTTCAGGGCCAGGAACTAGACTCAGTATATAGAAAATGGGCTTTCCATTGGCAGTTGGCGTCTCTTACAAAAGACAGTGTCTCAGACTTTGCTGGTATTTCTCCTCACATTTCCCAATAATTGGAAAATGCAATAGAATTTATTTAACTTATAATTTCCAATAATTGGAAAATGCAATAGAATTTATTTAACTTATAGATTGGGTATGTTTGGGTTTTATTTTGGCTGTATGATCAGTGTGCTTCTTTTGAGCATTTTTTCCAATTCAAGGTCTGTCTTATTTCAACTGGGCAGAGACCATGAGGGTATGTTGAGCAAGTGTATGAGGGAACAAATCGGTGGGAAGATCCAAGAAAAGGTAAGGGACCAAAGTAGTTAGTATCAGGGCTTTTTTTCAGCAGGAACGCAGTGGAATGGAGTTCCGGAACCTCTTGAAAATGGTCACATGGCTGGTGGCCCCGCCCCTGATCTCCAGACAGAGGGGAGTTTAGATTGCGCGGAGGGCAATCTAAACTCCCCTCTGTCTGGAGATCAGGGGGAGGAGCCACCAGCCATGTGATCATTTTCACCGAGGGCAACCCACTGAGTTCCACCACCTCTTTTCCCAGAAAAAAAGCCCTGGTTAGTATCAATAGAGAAAAGCAAGGGGTAACGTCACAGATAGAGGCACAGTTTTGTCAGAAACCATGTGCTCTGATCTTGACACACCATTTGGAATGAGAGATCCATTTAAAATGCTCACAACACAGACAATGCAGTGTAGCTCATGACAAGGAAATAGTGAAGCTTCATCAGGGAAAAAAGAAATGAGAGAAAGACTAGGGACAAAAAAAATGTAAATGGGGGTTTAAAAATATCTGGAGTGTATGCAAGTTCCATCTGTAAAATTGAGAGACCAGCTGCTGTGTCTTCCTTTCTCCAAACATGGAATGTACTCAGAACAAAATGCTTGCTTATAAATGTTTAGAGAAAACAGTTGCAATGTTCTTTTCTGGGATCTGTTTTTGTATCATCTGGATAATTGAGGGGAAAAATGCTGCAAACGTGTGTGTGGTGCCTCCTGAAATGTCAAGAGGCATCACCTCTTTCAACTTCCCAGGGAGAAAATTCCACAGATTGGGAGCTACAATAGAAAAAGCACGGGCTCTGGTTGATGCCAGATGCCTACCTTAGTTGGGGAAACAAGCAGCAGGAAGCAGCCTAAGGATCATATTTGGTGTAGTGGGGCATATGAGAAAAGATAGTCCTTTAGTTATGTGGTCCTTGAACATGCAGGATTCAAAAGTCATACCTAGCACTTTGAACTGGACTCAAAAATAAACTGGCAGTCACTGTAGCTGTTTAAAATAGATGAATTATGTCCTCATCAGCTACTCATGACAATAATTAGTTTGCTGCATTCTGAACTAGTTGCAATTCATAGGGTGTTTTCAAGGGCAGCCCAACAGTAATCTAGCCATGAAGTTCAAGAAGTATGAATTAGCATGGCTAGACCAGCTGCATCTGAGGGCCAAGCTACACATGACGAATGACACTTGAATGGCAAGTGGATTGAGTGGAGCGCAAGTGAACAGGGAGAAATACACTTGCCGTTCAAGTGCCATTCGTCACTTGTAGCTTCGCCCTAAGAAAGGAGAGAGTGGGTGAACCAAAGGCAGCTGATGAAATGTACTCTGGGCCACCTCAACAACAGCAAGGCTAGGATCCATGAGCATCCCTGATCTCTTCTCTGCAAATGTCAACTCCAGTTTCTTCCCCACCTGTGGAGGCAAACCTTGCCGAGCATCAGCCTTCCCAACCAGCATTACTTCTTTCTTGTTTGGATTCAGCTTCAGCTTGTTCAGCCTTAGCCACTTGACCACAGCCTCATGATATATGCTCTACTTGTGCAGCTTTAAAAATAAACAGAAAAGTTTCTTGTGTTATTCTTGACATGAGAAGGTTGGGAGGGGCATGTTACAAATTTATGCTGGGCTGATACTTGGGCTGTGCTCAGGTTCTGATCAATGGAAGTATCCTAGGTGAATTGAGCTGCATGGAGCTTAGGAATGGCTCTACCACAGACAGATGGTGGTGACATTATCCTGAAAAGGATTTAAATCATTTACTGTGATTTCTGCATGAGACTTTGGAATGCTATCTTTCTTCTCATATCTTGTCTCTAACAGCCTTCCCTTTGGTGTGGCAATTGCTCTTTGCTTTTTTGCCTCCTATAACCTGTGTGTGGTGGTGGCAGTGGAGAGTGCCAAGTCATAGCTGACTTATGGTAACCCCTGCTGGGGTTTTCCTGGCAAGAGACTAACAGAGGTGGTTTGCCATTGCCTGCAACCCTGGTCTTCATTGGAGGTCTCTCATCCAATTACTAACCAAGGCCGACCCTGCTTAGCTTCTGATATCTGACAAGATCAGGCTCACCTGGGCTGTCCAGGTCAGGGCATATCCTGTGTAACACAACAATTTTTTCTTTAAAAAATTAAAATAGGAGTTTCAAGAATGTTCAACTAGGATACTCTGCCAGTTTGGCTTGTTTCATGGTCACTGCACCAGAACTTTGGTGGGCTACTCAGCCCCATTTGGACAACTCTAATTCATCTGTCATAGAACTGCCACTTGCACACATGCACAACATGCATCTTCTCTTGCCTCTGCTCCCACGATTCACCATTGCCAATTATGAAGATGGCATAGAAATAAAGCATGCAATGGGAAACTGGTTGGTATCTAAGGCTATTGACCTGCTTGAATGTTAACGACTTCCAAAATGGTTGTTGTGGATTTTCCGGGCTGTATCGCTGTGGTCTTGGCATTGTAGTTCCTGATGTTTTGCCAGCAGCTGTGACTGGCAACTTCAGAGGTGTAGCACCAAAAGACAGAGATTTCTCAGTGTCAAACTGTGGAGAAGATGTTAGCAGGTAATTTATATCTACTCAGGAAGGTGGGTTTGGGTTGCGTCATCCTGTAAGAGTTTCCCAGGGTGTGGAATGCTAATGCTTCACTGTATCCTGAGGAGGTTCTTTTGCATATGGATTGGTGCTTGATATGCTAATCTTGCCTGCAGCGCTATTGTAAGATGTAGAGTATTTTGTTAGCCTGGTGTTTTTCAGGACTGGAAACCATGCTCTATTCATTCTTAAAGTCTCTTCTTTCCTATTGAAGTTGTGCTTATGCTTATGAATTTTAATGGCTTCCCTGTGCAGTCTGACAAAGTAGTTGGAAGTGTTGTCCAGTATTTTGGTGTCCTGGAATAAGATACTGTGTCCTGTTTGAGTTAAGCTATGTTCAGCCACTGCTGATTTTTCAGGTTGGTCAAGTCTGCAGTGTCTTTCATGTTCTTTTATTTGTGTCTGGATGCTATGCTGTGTGGTCCTGATGTAAACTTGTCCACAGCTGCAGGGTATGCGGTATACAGTGGTATACAGTGAGGGTATGCGATATACAGGGTATACAGTGAGGGTAAGAAAAAATTATTCAAGGCTTGAGTCATAAGTAAGTTGCAGTGGCTGACCAAATTACATTCACCACACAAGCATGTTCACCAACAAGTTTCAACAGTTTTTTTAAGCTAGATAATTTCCCATCATTGTGAACAGTTCCCCCCCCACCCCGCCCCCAAAAAGTCTTCCTTTGCACTGGTAATTTCTAGGGGAAGGTCTAGAGACTGTTACAGTGGTAAGACTCAGCTTGAAAAAGTTCTTAAAAGCAGCATCAAGAAGACTGTGAACATATTCAGGGTGCCTAACCCCCATTGCAGAATAAATAACCCTGGACAGCATGTCATGTCTGTGCCCCATCCATGCCATTATTTGATGCTGACCTGTTGTTCTGAACCAATGTTTCATGCTATAACTTGATGTCATATTGCCAGTGCCATAACTGCTTTGCTCTCACAGGCTTATTGAAGCTGCAGGTGTCTTATCTAATGGCTTTGAAAGCTCTCAGTTCTTCTGACCTTGTACAATGCTCGCTCCCATGAATTACTATGTTTCAACTTTGATCTGCTTTCTCAGTGTCTAGACTTCATAGTAAAAAATATGTGAGACGTTCTCAGGATGGGTTCGCACCAAAAGTCCTGTTTTACTGATGGGAAGGGGGAGGAGTAAATGTGGAGGAAGGGTTTTCCCACATGTTGCCATTCGTATCAACCTGTTCTTACTGCTTAGTTGCTTACCTTGCTTCTGAGTAATTCTATGGACATATCTGTGGAAATGATCTGATTCTTGAATAAAACCTTTTAACCAAGAGCCTGGATTCTTGCTGTGATGGTACAAGGGTCTATCTGCCATAGCCTGTCATCCACAGCAGCCATTGGGCTCTCAGATCACAGGCTGTGTTTTCTACATTGGTTAGTGGTGACTCTCACTTAAGCACTGCCTGAAATGAGATGAGGAAGCACCAAAAAGAACAGCATCTTCCCTCTCCATCCTTTGGCGTTCTTTGGACTCCATATATTCCTCTCTTCTTTCTAGAAAATTTTGATACTTCCTATATTTTGCTAAATGTTTTGCTCCCATTTGTGCCATTTTCACTAACGTTCTCATTCGTTTTATAAGGGGGAAGAGACGCACAGATGGATTGGCTTGAGTAGCAGACCTGGAGAAGAGAAGCTGATCTCAAATTCTGGGTGGGGTTAAGGATGCCAAACTAGTGTTCTGCAGAAAGCAATGATGAATCTCAGCCCAGGAGTTCAACGAAGGAAGATAGAGGCCAAGAAATAGGATAAGAAATTTTGTCCTGAGGACAAGCGGGATATTCGTTAGCTATTTATGGGATAACTGGTGGTCGTATTTGGAATCAGGAAACCATTTTTGCCCTTTTCATGACATATTTTGTAACACCTTGTGCTACCTGTCTGGTTTGCTGGTGTCATCTGGATGGATCCATCTCTTGTTTGAGAGGCATACAGGCTCAGTGTCTTTTCTTTACTTTTGTTACAGTTACATTTTCATTCAGCGCTGCTCGTCATTCTGCCATAGGGCTAATTTGTTTTGGGAATAGCGCACTTTAATTCATGACAGGAGCCCAGACCACTGGAACCGGGAGATCATTGCAGCCCTGTGATTCTATCATGAGAGATGTTCTCCAGGTCATGATAAACCAGGTCAGTGCAGGAACAAAAAGCTTTTAATTGGCATTGGCATCTCTGAGCCTTCCTCTGTGGGTGGCCCTCTGGCTAGGGAAACAGCATTGTTTGTGACCCTAACAGCTTGGCAGCTGGGTAAGGCAGGGGGTAGGGCATATGGGAACACTCTGGTTTTCTGTCTATTGCTGTTGATGTGATATAACACACAAACTGAGAGAGATCCTCAGGCTGCAGTATGAAAGGTCTATACTGCTGTTTTGTCCAGTACAATAAAATCTGCATCGTATTCAGTCATACTTCCCCAATATGATATTGGTGTGTTGCCAGTGCATTATGCCTTCTCTGGCAGACTATCATTTGTAACAAACCAAGATCATAATGAAGCCTGTTCACATTTTCTGGGACTCCATTTGTTCTCCTCTCAATTAGCACTTGACAGAGAAGAATGAAAATTATTATCCTAGAGGAAGGGGGGCAGGGAGAAATGGAGGATTGTAGGGCAAGGTTATATAGGGGGGTAAGAGATGTGCCTCACATTTCCTGACTAGTTACTATTTGTTGTGTGGGCCATAAAGCTCTTTAATGGCGATGACAGGCAACCTTTGACGGAGAATTAATAACCTTTTAACTCTGCTCCATTAATGAGTGAGGTTATGGCAAATTCTCGTCCCTTTAAGTCACATTACAGCTGCGTTCATCGGTCATTAACCAAATGGGCTCTGAGTTGCGTTATGAGTAGCAGCTTGGCCAGGAGCGTGTTTCCTGTGTGGGGGGTGGGAGGCAGCAAAAGATACTTCATTTGGGGACAATTAGGTGACATCTAGTGGCAATAGACTGCCCTGAAAGTGTCTGCAACACTACTGATGAGCTTTGCAGACTTGTCAGAAGATTTCAATGACAGGAATTTCTCCCATGCTGAGGCTCCAGAAAAAGCAATATCGCCATCAAGACACTCTTTGGCCCCCTTCTCCAGTTATCTGAACAGTAAGGTCAACTGAAAAAGGTTAGCTTTACAGATTGGATTGGCAGAGTATTGTCCTCTCCCTCCATGACCATTTCTGAAAAGGAGAAAATCCTAGTTAACTTCTAAATTATTCTAGAGGTATTCTTCTAAAATGCCATTTCTGTTACTTGTGTGTCCACTTCTCACTATGAGATGGGTTCCTACTATATATGTCTCCTTGTGAATAAACTGTAGGTATGCCAAGACTCCCAAGCAACTTGGCACGTTCAAATCTTTTTCATGAGCAGAAAATACACACAAACCCAGCACATCTTGTCATTTTTACTGTGAAAGTGATGACAGGAACATTCTCATGATTTGAAATCATGAGGCGCTACCCTCAGGGGGTTTCCATTTTAAGTTTTAGACAAAGGCAGATTTTCAAGGTGGTGGAATTCTCCTGTAAGAAAAAATACATGTGTGGAAGTGGTAAAAACTGAACTTCAAATCAAACACCTTGAAAACTTTCTTCAGCCTTCAAACACACACAAAATATGATTTTCCCTAAAGACTTGCATGAGTGAAGGAGAGATGGTAAAGCTTTAAGGTTGCCATTAAGCTGTACAATAAAAGACATCACACATCATTTATTTTGCCTCAGAGAGGAAAGCAACAACAGCAACAATATTCAAATATCACTTTTCTCAAAAGCGCATTCATTTGACCGTTTTTCACTTCACAACCTTGTAAATGGATCCAGCACACATTGGTTACCTTGCTACTCAGCAATCATCCCCTTCTGCTCCTTCTATCTAAAATTCCATCCTATAATATATACTGGTGTCACCACTCTTTCAAATCCTTCCTTCAAAATCACCTTTTCTGTGAAGCTCTTGCGGTGGTAGGATTCATCCCCAGCCACAATGAAACTGAAGCATGTGCGGCTGCATTTGCTTACAATGATCCATTGTAATTTTTTTTTGTCTCACTTGTTCCTATCCTTCGTTTCCTAGCTCAAGGCTAATTTTTTTTTTTTGCATGCATGCATGCATGCATTGATCATTTTTACTATGCACACCAATGGCTCTGAACATTTTCTGCAGTTGTCCATAGTGGAGCTAGCAGGGTGTTCATTTATGAAATGAGAATGATGCCATAGGAAGAATGATCTGGGTGTGAGAGATCTCGGTCAAATCCCTGCTCAATATGAAGTTCCCTGGATAGGTTTGGCAAGTCAGTTTCAGGATCTAAATCCAGACAAGATGCTGAATGATCCATGATCAGATTTTTCCAGTGTTTTTACATAGAAATAGCAGCCACACACATGAATACATGAAGTTGTTTTATACTAAGTCAGACCATTGATCTATCAAGGTCAGTATTGTCTACTCGGACTGGCACCAGCTCTCTGGGATCTCTAGTAGAGGTCTTTCCTATCACCTACTACCTTTTAACTGGAGATGCTCTGGATTGCACCTGGGAGGACCTTCCACATTTAAAGCTGTTGCTGTATCAGTGTGTCCTGGCTCTACCACACATGCAGTCCAACACAACTGGTATTTCCTTTTAAACAATTCTAGGAAGATCCATTTGCTAGTAATGTTGCTAGGAAGAGTCCACCATCAAGTCTAGTTTGGTCCTCTATCAGTTTCTCAGTCTGAACTACATAACTGTGAAAATCAAGTTGAAGAGAAAATTGTAATTTACCCAGAGCACCTGGGTTAGAATAGAAAAGTAACCTAAATGAGTAAATGCCCTAGATGAGCATAATCAAACTCCAGCTTTATCATACAGAAAATTAAAACTGTGGCTTCTACACTGTATTAGTAGTGCACAGTGGCAATTGTAACTGTGCCACGGGCTTCTGTTTTGATCATCCAGGGGACCTCATTTCCAGCTGGCCTCTCCATTGGCCCTTAAAAGTATCCCTTGTCTCTAGTGCAATGCCTGACTAATGTACGTAGCCCTGAAAGACAGTGAATAATATTCCTATTATTTTTTCACATGTTCTGTATATGGGATTTAAAAAAAAATTATTAGTTGATATCTCCATAAAAAGAGGTTTGGCTAGGATGAAGGCAACAGTTTGGCTCATTATTCTTTAATTATGGAAGTGAGCAATTTGGATGGAAATAAGGAATTCCTCCCCCACCAGAAAAAAAATCAAGGAGATTATATTCCAGTTCATTAAACAGCCTGGTTCCTTATAGGAACTGAAAATCAGGCAAGGAGCTTTCATTTATTTTGCCATTGCATGCAAACAATTGGGTTGTTTTTAGTCTTCATTTTAGAGGCCTGGATATTAGCTGTGCTAATATAAGTATCATGTTTTGTACAGTCTCTGTGATATTGGAACAGAAAATAAAATTGAATATATATAATTATTTTGCATAGTTTGGTAAGATCCTTTTGTCAATGCAATTAGAATGCGATAACTTGTTTTGTAGATTCCCACAATGAAAAATTAGTTGTCTCAAACTGTATATTGCAGTTACCCTGCCTTGGTCATTACTCTTGCTATCTTTTGTGCCTGAAACTGAACGTCTCAGTTGTTTCTGGTATCATTTTCAGTCAACCGTATAATCATGTATATTATTTTTCTTCTATTGTCTTGCCTGCAGGCTAGCAACCCAATATGAAATATTTTGAATGGACATACAAAGATAACTGTATATTTTAAAAAATGTTGCTGCTTTCCTTTCAAGGTTTGCTTACATTTGAATATTATGAAATCCAATTTTGCTTCCCAATTTGAATACCATTACAGTTCTGAGTCTTGTATTCTGTATTTAAATATTCACGTTTTCTCTGAATTAGGTTTGACAGTCAAAGATTAAAAGTTGTTTTTAAAGTCAATATTCTGACAATTTTGACCTGTTTGACTAAAATTGGGTTGGGATGCAAGGAAGGATAAAGTTTGTTCTGTGTGCTCCAGGAAGGTTTAGTCTTAGACTTCTCAAACAGTACTAAGCACCCAAGCCACATGGCAATTTTTAAAAAAGAGAGAGATTTCAGAAGGAATCTGTGATGTTGAATGGGAGCCTGCCATTAAAAAAGCGGCAGGGGAAGGGAGGAGTAAAAAATTACATGAGCACAGGGAAAACTAGTGTTCCTTCAAAAGCTGTACAAAGCTGAAAAAAATATTGTGCGGGTTATATATGAGCTCATAAAGAAAAACGCATTGAAGTTCCATGTTGATGTGAGAAAAGTACTTAATAGTGGTGCACATATTAAAAATTCAGAAGGCCCAGTAGCTGATAATAAATTAAATGAAGAGGAACCTTGTGAAATGGATCAGGAGGAACCTAACAGTGTTTCAGATGTGCAAGAAAATGTGGAAGAAACCACTAATGAAACACAATGTGAAACAGAAGCGGACCCAGATCAGGAGAATGCAGTGGAATTGATCTGTTCCAATCCAGTGACAATCATGAGTGGGAAAGGTGGTTGTGGTAAAACAACAATTACATGTGCATATACAAACGCCATGATCACCCCAAAGTAGCTAACTATCTTGGGATTCCAACTTTATGGCCCAACCTCATCAGATCATGGAAGCTAAGCAGGGTCAATACTTGGATGGGAGACCACCATGGAAGACAATGGCAAAGCACCTCTGCTTCTCACTTGCTTTGAAAGCCCTTTGCTGGGGTTGTCAGTTGTGACTTGTTGGCACTTCACACACAGAAGCCTCTACAAGGAACAAATTACTTTCTGTTGTGAGTAGGTATACTCTTGGGGATTCAGAGACCCTGGACAAAAGTCAAGAATGCCCCCCACCCTCTAGGGCTTAGGCCATAAAGATAGGCCCCTGTTAACCCCTGTTATGGACTGCACTTAACAGCAGGTTTCTGAAGTGCAGCAAATTCAGGGAAAGGGTTAACTATTCTTTAGCATGGACAGCTTGAGTGACAGGCTTCTCTCTCTTCTTTGATTGGTCAGCACCAGCAAAAAAAACTACATTGATCAACCAAGTGCTGAGGAGTGGGGGGGGGGGGGGGTTCCCCCAAATCTTGGCACTGCCACCAATTTTGATGGACCCCTCTTCACTCTCTCCACTTTGAGGCAGATTTTCCTGCCAAAATTCAGTATCCGTGCTTTGACTGAGCTGCCCCAAGTAGCGTGTAAATATATTAATATTTAGAAAGTCTCTTTGTCCCACCCTAACATGCCAATATGATTTTGGCGTTTAGCCCAGCCCAGGAATTTGCTGGGGGGAAACAGGATGCCTCTTCCTTATTGGCTTGGAAATAGTATTAAAAACTATAAAATTAAAAAAAAATAACTTTATTTAACAGGCAGAGATTGAATAAGTATAGTCAGGAGATGCGGAAGTAAAATTTTGTTGGTATTACAGAATTCACTTCGCGTAACAGGCAAAATAGTATCCTTGAAGTTTATTGTCATATATTCTTAACAGTGAGAGGTGTTTTACTTAGTAATTTAGTTACAGCAACAATGTTTCTTTAGGAAGTTTCCTGTGACAGTTCAGGTTTTCTGGATTTAGTCACTTTCATCGTGCACCTAACTAGCTCCTTTCTTGAAACTAGGAGGTATTTCTACATTTTCCCTTCACAACAGACCCTGTGTAGGCAGTCATTGCCCTACTTGCCTCTTTGGCCCCTCCTCAGTTGAGTGGAGGGAGAAGCGCAACTGGCTGGCTGCCTCTCTCCCTCACTCTGTTCCCCCACTCCCTGCCCTGCCAGCTGAGAAGAGGAGGCGAGGGCTTGCTGGTCCCATCCCTTCCTCCTGGGGCTTATCCCCTGCTTGGTGCCTCCCAGCCCACATTCCTTGCTGGACATACTCTGCTTGACTCAGGGCCAAGCTACAAGTGATGAATGGCACTTGAACGGCAAGTGGATTGAGTGGAGAGCAAGTGGAGGGCAAGTGAACAGGGAGGAATACACTTGCCGTTCAAGTGTCATTCGTCACTTGTAGTTTGGCCCTCAGTTGGGCATAGCTGTGCTCCTCAAGACACCGTGAAGGAACCTAGCCTCACTGCCAGCTGTTCCCGGGCTCCAAGGAATGATGCTGGCTGCTGGATTCTGGGCACTGTCTCTGCTCCCAGATTATAGGGCATTGCCTCCTTCAGTGGTGTCTTCACCATGGGCCATTCTGGAGTTGCCCCCCTGCCTCTGTCCCTGGTGAATCACCTCTGGAGAGACAACTCCTTTGGGGTCACTGACTCAGCCACAGTTGGGGAGGCCAGTGGTGGGGGGAAAAAGAACCTCTAAATAGCTACAAGATTTATTCTTGGGCTGACCAAAGTACTTTTAATATGAGATCTGGGAAAAAGAAGAGTGAAAATACAAGCCCTAATAATTCAATGAGTAACTTGTTCAGATAGATGAGCATCAATCAACCACGTCATGGGGCACACTATTTTGGCCTTAGGAAAAAAAACATTTTTATAGTTAATATTTACAATATTTGGCAAATATTTTTAGTGTATGATGCATACCAACTGCTGAAAGTGAGAGCAAAACAGCATTATCTTCATAAAGAAGAATAGAAATTGGGTGATCAGATCAGCTAACTTAGGGGCCTGCGGTGATACTGGATCCCAATGAGGCAAATCCTTGGGCTTCTCTAATGCATCAAATAAAACTGAATTGGGGACATTAAACATATTTTGAAAATGATGTTTCCAGACCTTTGGATGGATTTCTAAGTTGCAGCTGAGTTCTTTAGGGAACTATTAACTATTTTACAGAAAGCTTTGTTGTTATGATTAATGGATGTCCACAATAGCTTGTACCAAATCCTGGATTAATATGCCTCTTTTTTCATTCTAAGTACAGCCTTATATTGCTGCTTGGGCTTTAAATAAAGGGAGAGAATTGGTACATCTAAAGTTCTGGTAGGCTCTTGACCTCTGGGACTTCAAAGACTGGTAGTCCCTATCAAACCACATAGTTTCACAGCAATATTCCTCAGTCTAGGAAAACAAAGCAGAGTGGTATAAAAAGTTTGCAGTTCTTCGAGCACCTGATCAAACTTTTCAACAGAGTTCAGTGGCCGGGAAGCAATGATACTCTTTTTTTTTTAGTTCCATTGTCATAGAGACTTTAAGGGGAACAACAGCCTTCTCCTTACCGGCCCTGTTCCATTTTTTTACCATACCATTTGACAAAAGATGATGCTAACATATAACTAATGAGGCTGCAGCCTTTAGATGATAGATATGTAAAGTCTTCCTGAGAATCAAACTGGAAATTACCCTTTATTATGCTAGCATACAGTGTGATAGGGTTGTCAGGTCCCCTCCCCCTCCAGGTGGGAGGTGAGAGACCTGGCACTCACTTTAGTTGACGTCTTCATGTACGTGCTTTGTTCATGGGCACTCCAGGGCTGCATGATGAAATCACTTCCAGGAAGTGATGTCATCACACACAGCCTCCTGTTGCCCCTGGGAGTGCTCTGTAAGGGGCCGATCTTGATATTGGGGCTGAATTGGGCCTGTTGGGGCCTAAATTGGTCCACTGTGAAACACAGGAGCTCTCCAAGGCCCTCCCAGCAGTGCTCCCATGGTCCACAGCAAGCCAAATTGGGCCCCTTTGGGGCCGAAATCATCCTGCTGCAGAGCATGGGAGTGCTGCCAAGGCAGCACGACAAGCCCTGAAGTGCTCCCACACTTCACATTGGGCTGATTTAGGCCTCAAATGGGCCTGATTCGGCCCACTGCAGAGCATGGGTGCACTGCCGGGAAGGCCCTGGAAAACTCCTGCACTTCACAGTGGAACAATTTAGGTCTGTTTGTGGCCCAAATTGGCCCACTGCAGAGTGTGGGAGAATGCCACACTATCTGGGAGTGCGCCCCATCACCCGGGATCATGCCCTGGGAGGTGTGTTTCCCTGCCTTTTCCCCCATCAGCCAGGTAAGCAGGAGCGGGGATGGAGGGTGGGAGTGGGAGATTCCCCCACCCGCAGTGGGGACTGGCATCCCTATAGTCTGAGGATGGCTGCTCCATGGGCGAGAAAGAGAAGTATGCGATGTACTCGCACCTGTGAGCTGCCTTCTTCCCATTCAGACTGATGTACCATCGAGCCAAACAGCAAGAAGCAGGCCCTCTCTGCCTGCAATGAGGCAAGACTTAGACATATAGAGATAGGAGGTGATGCATGGTGCTTACTCTTCTCCTGCAAACTTACTTATCTGCCAGTTAGCCAGCCAGTACCAGCTCATCTTGCTCAACTGCTTGGCCAGAAATGGCTGGCTCAGTGGGTGAACAAGCAAGTGGGTGCAAGTTGTGCAATGCAGTGCCCCCTCTCTCTCTCGCCTTGACTCAGGACAGCTGCACAGCAGTCAGGAAGGGTCCTCAGCCTCTGTCCCTTGCCTCTGTGGCAGTGGCTTCAGGGGCAGTAGTGTAGCTGCAAAGTGGTCAAGGAAGCCTCCCCAGTGAAGCCCTCCCAAAATGGGACCCAGGACCGATACCGCAGTTGCCTTATTGCTAAGACTGTCAGTGATTGTGAGCCAGCTGCTCCCAGTCCTTACTGAGCCAAAGCTTGATGTGGTGTCAAATCAGCACAGGAATTTCAGCTCAACATCTTCATGCTTGAATCTCACTTTGAAACTTTTTTTTTTTTGCTAAAGCATGGCAGCTTTTAAGTCTATTTTTGTATGTCCAGAAATGTTGAAATTTGAAAAAAAAAAAGTGAAACACACTCTCTATTTCAATGTTAACCTTTAATAAAGACTTGCGTATTCATGAAATTTCCAGTTAGTTACATATTTTCTATCTAATATTTCTGGACAGGTATTTTCTTTTGTCAGAGACAAGAACCCAGGTGGCAACATGTTTCTTATGAGATGTGTATGTTCACTTTATACAATGTGAGAAATTCCAAGCTAAAAATAAAAGATGTCTTCTGTGGTGGAACAATATGGAATTAAACTTCTTTCAATGGAGTATCATTCAGACAGAGTCTGTACCGTGACAGAGGGAAACTGAGTGATGTCAGATGACAGAGCACTGACATTCTACCTCTTGCCAACCAGCTCCAGGGTACATGATCACTCATATGGATCATTGGCATTATTATGAATTCATCAACAATTGCTGCAGGGAAAAAGTAACGTCCTGTTTCTTGACAAAGAACTTTGGCTGGGTTTTTCTATGACTTCCCTCCAGCAGATAAAATCTGAACCAGTTTCTCTTGTTCTCCCAAATAGCCAGACACCATCTAATGACACCAGTGGCAAAGCACATGTTTTGCCTGAAGAAAGTCCTAGATTCATTTCCTGATATTTCCTACCCAAAAGATATCAGGCAGCTGGTGCTGGGAAACACATTGCTGTTTCTGAAATCGTTATCCTGGAGTAGCTTTGCCAGCTGCTTGTTTATGGTGGGCAAAACAAGCAATTTATGCCTCTTCTCACCAATCACCAGCTGATCTATGGGTGGAGGCAGCTGGGGAAATGGGTGCATGGACGATTCTATTCACAGCCCATGATGTCACTTCTAGAGCAACGTGGAGGCAACAGTTGCGCCAGGGCTGATTCAGTGTTTTGGACTGTTAAAGAATCAGCCGTAGCACACCACCACCACCACCATCATTATCATCAGCAAAACAACAACAACATTTGATTTATATACCACCCTTCAGGACAACTTAACATCCATTCAGAGCAGTTTACTAAGTATGCTATTATTATTCCCACAACAATCACCCTGTGAGGTGCGTGGGGCTGAGAGAGTTCCTAGAAGCTGTGACTGACCCAAGGTCACCAGCTGGCTTCAAGCAGAGCAGTGGGGAATCAAACCAGGTTCTCCAGATTAGAGTCCCGCCGCTCTTAACCACTACACCAAACAGGCTCCATTGCTTCTGAGTCACACCAAAAGTGTAGTCATTGGCCAGGAATGCAATCATGCATGCACACCAGTAAGTTCCTGCCATCCCTACCTCCCACCTCCCACTGGTTCCTGGGGACAGCTGGCAACCCAACCCTGGAGAGGTGCTGCCAGTCATGGTAGACAATTCTTAGCCAGATAGACCAAAGGCAGCTTCATGTGCTCAGGATACTACTTCAATGGCTCCTGTTCAGCTACCAAAAGATCAGTAGTAAGCCCATTCAAAATGCCTCGCAGTCCTACCACTGCAGTTCTAAGCCAAAACATTTAGGCTTCATTTGTTCCTTGAGCCCTACATATCTGGGTTGGTATTCATTGAGCCATGAAGTACTTTAAGACAGGGCTCATTTTGAGGGGGAACGCACAGGAACACAGTTCCAGTAGTTCCCCCAAAAGGACATGTCAGGTGGCCCTGCCCAACTGACTCTCGGCCATTTTGGGCCTGTTTCGGCCTGGATTGGGGCCAAAACAGCCTGGATTGGGCCTCTGACGGGTGATGGATCACTCTCCCGCTCAGCAGCGGCCTGATCCTGGCCATTTTGGGGCCCTTTTTGGCCATTTTCAGCCCCTTAGTGTTTTGGGGGGGGGTCCTATATATGAAGCTTGGGTGGCAAAAAGAAACCCTACATATGAAGCTTGGACTAGACTACCATAGTGTTATGCATATGCTGTGAGTTGTCAGAAGTGGTTGCATTTTCAGGGTTTCTTCTTTAGCAACTGTTTCTCAATACTGTGAAAATAAAGAGTCTTACAGAACACCTGTCAGCTTCAGGCATAGGAAGAAAACACTGATGGAAACATTTGACCTCGGGTAAAAAAATATTGGGGGGGGGGCTCTTTAAAGCTTTCAAACAATGTCAGCTTGTCACTTCTCACAGACTTTCTAATTCTTTCCAGCTGTAAATCAATCATCCCATTAACTCTTCTCTCATGGTCTCCCACCAAGTTATCTGGGGACTGGCTGGCTGATCCTGGCTGAACCATTTTTGGCAGAGCCCAGAGAATAACGTACCCCTTGTACATGGGCTGTGATGTCATGGGCTCTTACTTATGGCTTTCAGCAAGGCCCCTTCACAAAGGAACCCCTTCTTTGCCTGCTGCAATTATCCTACTATTAAAGTGTATTACGTTAGATTCCTATATTTTAAGAATGATATCACCGCTTGCTTTAATGTCCAGTCGGTGGGCCAATTTGCACTCACTTCCTTTGACACTGTGTTTGCTGACTGGATCCTTGGCTGATGTGGCTTAAGGATAAAGCAGCTATTGAAAAGCAGATGGAGGGGGAGAGCGCAGCTATAGCTGAGCTCATAGATGAACCTGGCCAAACATTGTGTGTGTTAATAATGTTAGAGCTCACACAACTTCTCGACAACACAGTCACTTACTAATAATTTTCTCTTCAACTTATCTCCGGGTCTTGCCCCCTTTTTTGTTTTCTATGACCTGTTCTCTCACTTTTCACAAAGATAATTTGTTCATGTACAACCTTTGTATCTTGTTCTTCCTCATGGCAGTGTACATGGGAAAAGATATTTCAGTTTATTATCACAGGAATCCAGTAAGATATGTTAAGCTGAAAAATAAAGATTTGCCTGAAGTTCAGAGACCTTCATACAGGGTTTTTTTTCTGGGAAAAGAGGTGGCGGAACTCTCAAGAGGGAAATGAAGAAGAAACACCCGGCTTCTTTGAAATCATATTATTTTCAAGCACTATTGCTGAGTATTTTCAAGAGGTGCCGGAACTCCCCCACGTTCCCCCTGAAAAAAAGCCCTGCCTTCATATATACTTCTCTTTGTGTCTCCAAACTTCTATGCACATGACACTGATTTTGTAGACGTGCCTCATCATTATTGTAGCAGCCAAAGCATAGTTTTTGGCATATAGTCACAAACTATATGCAAAATAATTTGCAGTGGGAACAAAGCTGGGTGAGGATGGGTAATGGGTTAGAGGCCTTGCTATATTTCATACCCATACTGACAGTGCTCAAGTAATAAAATAATAGTTCTTCTCATAGAGTATTTTCTGAATAATTGAAGTGCTTCCTATATATAAACAATCTTCATTATAAAGTATGTAATGTAGGTGTTATTAGCCTTAGGCTTATACTTAGGCTTATACTTATACTCAGCAGACAGGGAAGGCTAATACTGAGAGGCTGTGGTAAGATTGCCAACCTCTAAGTGGGCTCTGGCGATCTCCTGGAATTACAATGGATCCCCAGATGACAGAGATCAGTTCCCCTGGAGAAAATGGCTGCTTTGGAGGGTGGAATTATATATACCCCACTGAGGTCCTCCCTTCCCAAACCTGGAGTTGGAGGTTCCTCCCTCCAGGAATTTCCAAACCTGGAGTTGGCAACCCAAGATTGTAGGTTGCCTAAGATGAGATCATGGCAGAGGCAAGATCTAATACAGGTTATTTCTGGCTCATAGCACAGTTATTTAGGACTTGTGCTAAGCTAGCTGTCAACAAATCAACCTCTTATCTCCTATTCTATACCTCTTTTGTAAAGCAACATTTACAAGCTACTTAGTAAGAAGCAAAACATGTGGTATAGTGGTTAGAGTGTCAGATCAAGAACTGAAAGATCCAGGTTCAAGTCTCCATTTTGCCATGGAAGTACACTGGGTGACCTTGAGCCAGTCACTGTCTTTTAGTCTAACCTACCTCACAGCATTGTTGTGAAAATAAAATAGAGGAAGAAAGAAAATGTTTTCTCTTTGGGCTATCACTGTGGGAAAAGTGGGATGTAGGTGCCTAGAAAAATAAATATATCATTATTTCATCATCAACTGTTGGTGATCTGCATGTATGAAAAAAAATTGCTCAAACACCCCAGAAAGAACTTTCATATCACACCCCCAAATAGTTTTTCCATGGTGTCAATTCACACATTAAGCTGAGAGTCAAATGATGAGAATTAAAGTAGTCATATGTGTCAATTAGCTGTTAATTTGATTTCGGACAGTGTCCTAATCTGCTCATTGAAACAGAGAAATGCCTTTGCTTGCTAGGAGAATAAAAAAGGCGCATTTCCCCTAGCCTCTATATGGGACCTGAGAAGCACAGTCAAACCTTTTTATTCAGAATGAGAGAGAACTTGACAGGCCGCTTCTGTATGCTTTCATATTACTTGAAGTCACTCTAAGTGCAGTTCTACCCTGAAGGAAACTGACTAATGCCCAGGTGGCTCTCCCAGGTAAATATGACCCTACTTGACCTCTTATATTTTGCATTAATTTCCCATATTCTGCAGTACATTAACCACAACCTCTTTGGAATTTTTGACCTGAGGGATATTCAGCATCTAATATTACTTTTCCATGCTGCCTGTGAACTGTTCTGGTCAGATCCAGTGGAAAGACTTTTCATTAGTCACTTTCTACTATAAATGGTGACCTTAAGTCCTTTAAAATACCAGCAAATTGAGCCAAATTTGTTTTAATTGTGCAGGTACAAAAAGAAGCCACCATTCATCTAGATGCCTAATTGCCAAACTGAGTATCAAGTAGACATGACTTGTTAACAGCAATAATTTCCAAAGCATGATCTACAGAACAGAGATCAGAACAGATTTCTTAATCCAAATTACTGGACTACTTTCTAGTCCTAGACAGAAAGAGCCTTTCTGCCAAGCTCTTGAAAACAAAATTTATTAGCAAGCAAAACTTAGTGGTACATTCATGTCAATAATATGCAGCACAGTGTACTATTCTAAATATCTTCAAAAGGATACAGAAGAACTAAAGAACTGACAACAAGAAAGAGAGCCATTTTCAGCAAGGAAACAATTTCCTCTATACCATCTGTCTTAGTTTTTGATTTTGCAGTAGTTGAATCAAGGGGACTATGATGTAATGTTAACACTGGTAACTTGCAGTTAAGTAAAATGGATCAAACTAGGCTTAATCCTATGTATATTGCCTAGGCGGGGCTGTTCCAATTTTTTTTTTAAGTTTGAACAGAGTAAATGAGTTTTTAAATAACAAATGGGAATTTTAGAATGTCACAAAACGGGGTTGCTTGATAGCCCATGGTCTCAAGCATTGATCTTCCAGAAAACCCTTGGATTCCACATGGATGTGGAATCAAATATTCCTCATCTCAAAAATGATCAAGTTCTGGCATACCATTTGTGACTTTACCCTCACCCACAACCATTTGGAGGAAACCTTATATTACTGGACCTGAACCTTGCTCTTCTACTACACACCAACACTGCTACCCATCTGAAACATGTATCTCCACATAATCAACACTGTTGATTATGGGCCCCCACATGGCTCCAAGTATGGCAACATCGTTATGGCTGATTTAAAATAGTACTTCCTCAGCTTGTGTCCCCAACAGCTTCCTGTGCCTGAGATACACATAAAATAATTTAATCATCTGCTGCACTTAGCTACATGTTTCTTTCTACCATCCAGAACATACCAAACAATTCACTGTTTGGGGAGGGACTTCCAAAGTTTTGGTGATACGACCAAGAAACCCTCAGAGGGTGGGGACACATCCAAAGTAGGGCCTCTGAAGATGACCAGAATGGATGGGTGGGTTCATATGAGAGAAGGCAGTCCTTAAGGTATGCTAGCCCCAAGCCATATAGGGCTTTAAAGGTCAATGCAAGCACCTTGAAGTGAACCAAACTGAGACACAGTGTACATGGAATTAGACTGGAGTGATATGGTCCCTATGACGCACTTCAGTCAACCCTCTGGCTGTAGCATTCTGTACCATCTGTAGCTTCTGGACAATCTTCAAAGGCAACCCCACACAGAGTGCATTTTAGTAATCTAATCTAGATGTTACCAGGGTATGCATCACAGTGGCAAAATCTTTCCTGCCCAGGAAGGGCCAGAGCTGGCTCACCAGCTGAAATTGGTAAAAGGCACCCCTGAAACTGCTGCCACCTGTTTATCCAACAGGAGGTCAGGGTCTAGCAGCACCCCAAAGCTATGAACCTGCTCTTTTAACACTCACTGGCTGTTACCTATAGCTCTCAGCTCAAACCTCTGCAGCAAATCATCAATGATCTACAGTCTTTTCTGGAAGACAGTAGGGGAAGGAGGGCCTTTACTTATAGATTACTCCTAACTTGTAGCAAGTATTCAGCTACAACAGCGGACTATCCAACCAAGCTACAAACCTAGAAATTAGTCTCTGCAACAAATCCTGGTGCCAATTTTATCCCATATCTATTCAAGTAACACTATCATAGGCCCCAACAGCATGAGCCACTCTGTCAAAGACTCATTCACCCGCCTATCCTCTAATGCTGTAGCTCAGTGGTTAGGCTGTGCATCAGCACTCTGGTGGTTCAAATCTCACTACTGCCATGAGCTCAGTAGGTGGCCTTGGGTAAGCCCTCCTCTCAGACCCAGCTCCCCAGCTGTATTATGGGGATAATAATACACTGATGTTGTTCAATGCTCTGAGTGGAGCACTAATCTGTCTAGAAGAGTGGAATATAAATACAGTTATTATTACTACTACTACTGTTGTTGCTGTTCTTAAGTGATATCAAGTGCCAGCAATACCTTCTGTCTTTTACATTGGCCAAAATGGATTGTCTCTTCACAAGAAAACAAATGGACATTGTGACAGACAGTAGGGTATATTGCCCTGAAAAGTAACACAGCCACTCAGCTGTTTCATCCCTGAGCCTATGGAGTGTTGCTTCTGTATCCAGGCCATTTCCACACACGTTGAATAATGCACTTTCAATGCTCTTTAGCAATCCTTTGGAAGTGGATTTTTTGTTCCACACGTGGCCGTTTCCACATGCTGTTAAAGAGACGGTCTACTTACTGACCGCTGGCATTTTTTTTCACAGATTCCAGGTGCCTCCGATTTCAAAGCGGAAGCAGGCAGTTCATCTTGCGTCTGATCAGCATCCTTGACCCGGCACAGAAAAGAGTGGAAAATCCTGGTCTCAGAAAAGACGCTGATTAGACGCAAGACAAACTGCCTGCTTCCGCTTTGAAATCGGAGGCATCTGGAATCTGTGGGAAAAAACGCCAGCCTTCAGTAAGTAGACTGTCGCTTTAACAGCATGTGGAAACGGCCATGGAAAAGCAGTTCCAAATGTTCACTAAAGAGTATTGAAAGTGGATTATCCAACATGTGTGGAAGCAGCCCCAGTCACCTTTCAAAGGTGCGGGGGGGGAGGGAATGTTGAGAAGAAACATGGCAGCAATTGGTTGGTGTCTACCTCAGCAAAAGAGCAGGCAGAATCGAGGGTAGCTCTGCCTGGTAGTGTGGCAGAGGGGTTTAGCTCTACCTCTGGGAGAGGACAAAGTACCAAATTGTGAGGCCTGCCTCTGGTGATGAGCAGACCTGCATCATGGAAATTCAAATACAGATTTGGAGAGTGCTTCAGTGTGAGTCCTTCTTTATTCTTTGGAAAAGAGAGACACAGCACTGGGATCTCAGTTTAAACCAACACTAAGTCAGTAAGGAAGCATATGCAAAGATGATGATGGGTCACTCTTACCTATTAAGGCTGCTTGTTAGCTTGCAATGATTTACTTCATCTTCATACGTGCTTGTATATATACACAGTTCATGCTTATCTTTTCTGAGAGTTGTTAATTAATCTATGTCTGACACACACAAAACTGAGAACTTTTGGTACATCTTGTTTTTTAAGTGCTCTCTTACCTCAATACAATAAATTTCCTTCTTCCCTTGTTTCAGTTAGTGTACGGACTGCCCTGTTTACATGCAATGGATGTGAGGCAAAGAAATGGCTCCCTCAACTGGTACCATTTAGTATGACTCTTGGGAAAGGGCAGGCTGGTATGGGTGGAATCCAGTGTGTGAGAGGTGGTTAGGCCGTGAAAACCTGCTTGTAACTGCAAGCATTAAAAGGAATGTCAGTCAGCCAAAACTAGCTTAAGTCTAAGCGCCTCAGCCAGGCTTCTCCTGTGACTGGCTGGAGATCTGGGATGCTGTTCTGTTCTTTAAAAACCACCTGTACATAAATAAATCTTCCTTGTTGTTTTGTTGAACTTTCTGTTTCAGTGATCTCTGTACTCTTCAAGCGCAATACAAAAATTACTTCACAACAGGGAACCCACTACTATAAGAACATCTAGCAACTGAAAGGAAGGTTTACACTTCAAAACAAATCCAGTTCCCCAAATTATAGGAGGCTGTGTGAGTTCTCTTAATAGGAAGAAAAGCCCTGTCAGAGACACAAATTGATATGCTTTTCAGTTTCACAGAAACCTTTCAAAAACAAAATCCAACGGGAAGCTGCTGAATTGGAATTCATATGTAAATTCTGTCAAGCTGGGACTAAATAGGGACTATGAATGGTTATCTCATTATCAGAGGTAACTGATTTCCTTAACAGAAGCAAACTGATCTCCATATCAGAAGGAGCTGTTTGCATCTCCATACCAGAAGGAGCTGTTTGCATCTACTCCACCCTCCCCTCTCCTCCTCTATATCTGACCAGTTTCTTTTTGCCCTCCATGCATCTGACGAAGAGAACTGTGATTCTCGAAAGCTTATGCTACAATAAAATTGGTTAGTCTTAAAGGTGCTACTGGACTCTTTTTGATTTTGCTACTACAGACTAACACGGCTAACTCTTCTGGATCTATGACCTTGTTATTCAGTAATGGAGTTAAAGGTTGCCATATTTCAGCAAAAAGTTTCAGATGGAGACTTCGCAGTAAAAATGGTTAGTTGGAATACAGATTTGACACTATTGAACTTATTATCAATAAGAATTAGGAGTGATTGGCACATACATACCAGTGTTGTATAATGGTTAGAGCACTGGACTAGGATCTGGGACATCCAGAAACAACCCCCTAGCAGGAAAACTCCCAGCATTGGCCCTCTGTTCCTACCTTTGCTTCACAGGCTGGTGGGAGAAAATGAACAAGGCTTGCTGTCATGTGATGTCATGTCCAGCACAAAACCAGAAGTGATGTCATTGCTGGTGATGTCATTGCAGGCCACTGGTGAGCCTGTCCCCACCCCAAATTTCTCCCTAGTAAAATATTTCTTCTTGTGATACAGACACTTATTTTTTAAAACTCATAATTACAGCTTATACATTATGCTTTCGGAGGCACTATTCACATAAAATTACAACAGGCAGTATGTTTCATATTTACTTTTTTGTTTAATTACTATGGCCCTCTGACAACCCCATAAAGTACATAGTCTCTATCAACTGAACTCCACTTCTTAAGGAGTCTCAAATATTTTCTCCATTCTAACCTATTTCTACTACTCAAAGTTCCACATGTGTACTTTACACGCATGCCCATCTGCCTGGTTATATCATTGTTCCATGTGTGGATCTTCATAACATGCCTGTTTACTGTCATTGGAAAAATAAGGCTTTTTACAAAATTCCAACAGAATTAGATCTTTAAACTCCAGTCTTTGAACTCCAAATGATCGTGCCATGTTAGACATCCTTACGTTGATCCTGTGCCTGAGCTGGTCTGGTTTTCCATCAACTTGTAGATCTATTCCACCAGGTTTCCTGGTATAGTCCTAAGATGCAAAACCCAGCTTCTGATCATTTTGTTGGCTTCCAGGCCCACTGAATGAAATTTCAAAGGCCATATTCGTCTCTTACAGTGCGTCAAGTACTTCATTGATGATGAACATGTGTTTCACATTTTGCTATTTCTGTAGACTGTCAAAACATAACACCACTAGATAAAACTCAGTGTTCTGACCACAACAATACCCTTGGGTTAGCTTTTCACATATAGGCCAATTGGCCATGCTGTTACATTGATCTGTATTGCCGGGGGAGAGTACATGAAATATGCCACTCTTACTTCAGTTATGGGCCTTTCCATTTGCTGGATCATTGACCTGTACTGCCCATTTCCAACATATAGGAACTTGTGGCATTTAAACTTCTCCCATGCACTATATCATCAAAATAACTCCTGGAATAACAGTAAATGTCATACAGAATATTATGTATAACCATCACAATATCCATCAATATCCCTCTAGATTCCTCATGTCATTCATGGTTCTCCAACACCATTTCACCAAAAGCAGTTGTATGAAGACATTTCTTCTTAACCCACCTTAGATCTTTGTTACAGTTCTTCCTTATGTAACTTTATTTATTTATTTATTTTCCCTTTCTATTCTGCCCTCCCTGAACTGGCAGGCTCAGGGCGGATTACATTCTGTAAAACAGCACGCTAAAAAACCCTACATTTTACAGTTTTAAAACAACAATATAAAACAGTGCAATATAAATACTTTAAAAGGTACAAGAAAGCAGCGCAGGAGTACTCAGATTAATCGATCAGTCTGCCACCTAATCTGCCATATTAAAATTACTTGCGCAGTTGGCTAAAAAGTTTGATGGTGGATGCCTCTGCCAGGGAGGGCGTTGACTTCTATTTGGCCAGTAGGGGCCTAGCTCAGCCTCAACCATATGCCCAGCGGAATAACTCTGTCTTACAGACCTGGCGGAAGGATAACAGATCCTGCTGGGCCCTGGTCTCGTTGGACAGAGCGTTCCACCAGGTTGGAGCCAGGACCAAAAAGGCCTCTGGTAGAGGCTAAGCGGGCCTCTTTGTGGCCAGGGACCACCTGCTGTTTGTCACTTGATCGAAGCGTCCTCTGGGGCATATATGGGGAGAGCCAGTCACACAGATATGCTGGTCCCAGTCCACATAGGGCTTTATAGGTAAGTACCCAAACCTTGAATCTGATTCCACTGGCAGCCAATGCAGCTGGTGCAATACCGATGTTATATGTGCACTACTAGACACTCCGGTGATGACACGCACCACTGCATTTTGAAACAGCTGCAACCATCAGATCAGACTCAATGGAAGCCCTGTGTAGAGTACGTTACAGTAGTCTAGCCTAGAGGTGACTGTTGCCTGGATCATTGTCATTAAGTTGCAGGTCGAAAGATAAGGGGCAAGCTGCCTGGCCTGTCGAAGATGGAAAAAAGAAGACCTGGCAATCATTGTGAACTGAGCCTCCATTTTCAAGGAGGCATCTAGGATCACCCCCAGGCTCCTGACCCTTGGAACTGGCATGAGCAATGCCCCATCAAGGGCTGGGAGACGGAGCCCCAAATCCACGCACCTGTGGCTCAAGTATAGGCTCTCCGTCTTCATAGGGTTTCATTTCAGCCAACTTTGCTTCAACCATCCAGTCACAGCTTCAAAAGCATGCTGCAGGACATCCGGGGCTGAGCCAGGCCAGCTGTCCATCAGCAGATATAACTGGGTGTCATCAGCATACTGGTGACACCCAAGTCTGAAACTCCACACCAACTGGGTGAGGGGGCACATATAGATATTAAACAATAATGGGGAGAGTATCGCTCACTGTGGCACACAGGGCCAGCACACCCATTGAGGCCAGGCAGGTGGTGGCCACAGGGCGTGGGGTGCTGGAGGGAGCGCTGGAGGAGGCACGGGGGGCGGGAGCACACGCCACGGAGCTGCAGCCTCCTAGACCTCCTGCTCCACACCGCCGCCAGCACACGCCCCCGGCTAGGCGCAGCAGCTGCGGGCAGGCGTCTACAGTGGAGCAGGGCAACCGAGAGGGAGAGCTCGGAGGCCACCCGCACGCACGTCCCAGCCGCCCGCCACAGCAATTGGGCCAGTGGCGCGTGCGCACCCGTGATGACATCACATGACGTCATCACGCAGGCTGGTGCGTGTGTGCGCGCGCATGGGGGTGGCCAGCTGGCCGGCCGGCTGCGAGTGCCGACAACCCTGGCGCCGCTGCTGGTGGCACACCACATATCAATGGGTGGCAGGATGACAACTTCTCCACCAGCGCCACCCTCTGTCCCCAACCATGGAGAAAAGGCCCTCTTTCTTCAGGAAGGCTCTGGTCACAATCAATACTGTTTTTTCTCCACACAAGCAGAGGTTCAGGTGTTCTCTGCCATACCCAGGCCTTTTTATCTTAAGAACACCTTCCCGTGGGGGTTTGAATCCCACTACAAACACCATATGTGGTATTTGCTTCCTGTGTGTGACCTATATATTGCTCCCTCCCTGACTTCCTCAGCATTCCCAAAAGGTTTTGGCTGCCACCAAAGGCTTTCACCTTACATCTTTTCAGCTTAACTGGTATTATAAGAAGGCCTAGCTATAGATGGTCATGTGACAGAATGATCAACTCATGGGCGTGGCTGTGAAGTAAAAAAGGGGATCTTGTATTCCATATGAAAGAGGCATTTTGCTTAACCAAAAGTAGAATTTATTTCTAAGTACAAATGTGTAATGATTGCAGAGTATTGATAAGCATATTGGTTTCAGAATAGGTTTATAAGTTTGGTGGTTTCAAATTACGTATAGATTCTTAAAGGTATATTCACAGAGCCAGTTAGAAAAACTTATTTTCCACACAATCGCAGCTTAGGCTAGAAATAATAAACGGACTCAGTCAAAAAGATTTATTTCACACAGTTCTTCACACAAACTTACACACAGATTGACTGGACTCGACACTGTGACAAACTCTCTCCTGACTGACTGGACTTTCCTTCTCCTGCCATTCAGGCTGTGTTCATCCACAAAGTAGAACACTCAGATGTCCACACAAATTGACTGAACTAGACAGAACGAATACTTTCCCTCAGCACTCTAGGACTGCAGTTCACTCTGCCCACTAGATGACAGCTACCATCCAATCACAGCATGCTTCATTTATCCATCTATCCTCCCTCCTTTTCTCAGAGGCCTGCAATCAAACCCATAGTAACAAATATTCAAAGCTCCCGCATTAACCAGCAGAAGCAAAACACAAACTATTTATATGGCAAAACATTGCACCCATGTATGCAGAAGCCTTTGTGCTTCTCCAGCTTGACTTTCACCTTCAGAATTCTCTTCCTTTAACAAGTCAAAGAGTTTGCTCCTCGATATCAGCATTATTGTGGGACATTTTTAAGACTTCCATCTTCAGGTATGTCTGCTTATGATCTTTTATGGTGCTGAAAATTCTTGGTTGGACTTTCTGATCTCTGACCATCACTGTTCTCAGATTCCATACTTATACTATTTTTGAGGTTTTTTAGGGTTGCCAATCTCCAGGTGGTAGCTGGAGATCTCCTGGAATTACAACTGATCTCCAGGCAACAGAGACCAGTTCCCCTGGAGAAAATGGCTGCTCTGAAGCATGAACTCTATGGAATTATACCTCACTGGGGCCCCTCAAGAGCCGAAAGAGAGCCCTGCCCTGCCCCAAACCCCACCCTCTCCAGGCTCCCCCCACCCCAAATCTCCAGGAATTTCCCAACCTGAACCTAGCAACCCTACGTTTTTTCCACTTTGGCCATAGCTGAGAATCTTTCCTTACTTCCATCTCCTGGATTAACTGTCACATTTGGATAAACAGACGATGGCAGGTAAATCAGATCGTATCATTAGTGTTTGTTTATTCTTACAGTCTTACAGAAGGGCCCATAGCAAAAACTATTTTTAAAATAAAACCAATTATTTTAAAGGTGTGTCACCAATTAACTTCATAAAGCAATCAGTGTGTAACAGAGTTACTGTTCTATCTGAGCAAATTATTTTAGCCCTATTTGTATCTCTGGTATTAATGTATATGACTCTCTATGTCTCTCTTTTGGGAGCTTTTGTGACAGCCATTTCCACCAGGGCATTTTCACAACCCTGTGACAGAGTCACTGAAATCCTGGCAATGGAAAACATGCCAAATCAGGAACAAATACACATTTAACAGCATAGAACTGCTGCATTCTCCTCCCCTTTGAACAAAATAAATAAATAGATGATGCTATGGAATAATTGATCAAACACAAAAGTGCTTTTTAAATGATGTGATGTTATAAAAGGGTTCTACATCTGTAGGTTTGTCTGGCTCTATTTTTTCAATTATGTAATGTGCTATTAATAACTAAAAATAAGATAATTTATATGAATGTGCCCAGTTTTCTTTTTAAGTGTGTGTGTATTAGGGGGCAGAGACAGCAGAACTTCTCTGTAGGACTTATTCAGCTCTGCTTTGATTAAATCTGTGGTAAAACATCTACTGACTTCACTGCAGGTAGTTAATCCATGCAAACATTGACCCCCTTAATTAAAGGCCATACCTTCTTCCCCCACATATTCAAAACTCATGATTGGTTTAAACTACTGATTTGATCCAGCTCTAGTCACACACAACAACTGGATGGGAACTTGTATATCTACCCACAGATTCATCCATCCGCTTTATTTGGCCTCAGATGAGTACCTCAGCATACTCTATGTGGGGGTCTTTCACTGCCTTTTGAAATAATATTGTTCCAAACAAAACTGTGGTATGAGGTAACTTCTTATTGGACCAACAGACATTTGAAAAGGCAGGACTGGTTTCAGGTTCTGGAGGGGCCTGGGCAGAAAGTGCATAGGTTCCCCCTATGCCAAATACTAGGCTCTCCCTCTTGCCCTCCCACCCACATGCCTTTACCTGCCTGCGTGCTCTTCCTTTGCCCACTCACAATCTCTCTCCACCACCTGCAATCACAGCTGCCCCACTGATTGACCGCCCTTCCCCTGATGGTGCTAGGTGGTGTGTGCAGCTAGGAGGGCCGTGGCCATGGCCACCAGGAATGCTGATGCTTTGTGCAGCACCCACGTGCCCTTCTCTTGCAGTGCTAGGTAGCACGTGCACCTAGCAGCAGAGGCGACAAAGCACTCACAAGTAGACAGTGGAAGGGTGTGAGTGCAGTCCTCAGAGGAGATGTGTGAGTAGGGAGTCAGTAGCAGTGGGCCCCATCAGAAGCCATAGGCCTTGGCAACTGCCCCACCATGCCATGTGCTGACACTGGCCTTGTCTTCAGGCATAAACATTCAAAGTAAAAATAAATACTCCAATAAATAAATAATGGCATCCTATGTCTAGGGCCCAAGCATTATTTTTTCAGGCCCAATACAAACTTGTAAAACGCACCCCACCCCCCAACACACCGACCACCACAATCGTCCATCCTGTACATACAGTCTCATGAACCATGAAAACCGTTTCATTTATGAAATTACTATGACATATTTTACATTTCTGAAAAAAAAATCCCTCTTTTGCAATTTTTGTTTAATAACAACACCCAACCTGAAAGCCCTATAAGTTTGATTTGAAAACCCGGCAGAGGTTGGTGTCCTGTAGCTTCTTTTTGTTCCCTGTTTTAGACCTGCAAATCCTACCAGAAGAAGTTACAACACTTGCTCCCACTCTCTGACGGTGCTTTTCTTTCCCTTCTTGCCGAGTGTCCTTGCATCTCTCTTCCCTATGCAAAAAGAACTCTGTGACTGGGGCCGCTTCCACATGTTCCAATTTTGGGGGGTTTTCCCAAAAAAACTGCTGCATCTTCCCAATCCACGTTGAGAACTCACCTTTCACATGCATCTTCCTCATGTGTGTTATTTGGGGGGGGCAGTTGTCATGGGTGGGGGGAAAGGTCCCCAAGCAGAAAACGCATTCTTTATTTGCACCTTGTCACAAACGACATTGGCACATTCCCACTCAACTTTCCTTTTTTTTTTTTGAGTGCATTTGGGATTGTGCTCTACCATTGTCCTGTATTTCAGCTTCTGTAGAAACTGTGCTTGTGTAGTACTCTCTTCCCTACCATTGATTTCTCGCTCAAAGTTTTAAATGCAGTAGTGTTTAATAAATATGTGAACAGCAGAGTAGTGCAATCATGCGATTCCATATTTAAAATAAATTCAGAAATGGCATTCCATTCTCAATGTTGTTCCTGGACTGGTAGACCAATTGCTGAGTGATCCAATGTAGCAAGCACTGCAGTATGATTTCCTTTGTGTATATAGATATCGTAATAGCGCAAGGACCATTTAAAAAAGTAAAAATGGGGGGGGGGGGGAAGGGGAATTATATAATTGCGCATGTGAGCCAAACGCATGTGTGATGTTTAAAGAAGGGGTAATGGCGAGAGGAGGGATTGGAGATTTGTGGGAGGGCTCTTCTGAAGCACAAAAAAGCCTGCACATGCACTGAAATGGTAGGATAAATCACGTGGAAAACCTGCATCAAAAATAAACATGGACTAAAACAGGTCTCACAAAAACCACTTAAAAACCAGGATCAACATGACCCACTTGCACATGGGAAATGATGACGTGTGTAATTAGTGAGATAACCCACCAGAGTTCTATTGGCTGGCTGTCCCATTAAGGAAGCAGCCTGGTAGTTCTTGATACGATGAACCTAGGAGGCCCAGCAGTTCAGAACATTGTTTGAGACTGCTGCTGTAACACGCCTCTGATTAGGTTTGCCAGCTGCCCTTACCTCCAAAGTGGGGAATGAGCAGTTGTGTTGCAGGCAAAAGGAACCGAAGGAACGATGTCACTTCTGATTGAAAAATGGAAGGGATGGGTTCACAGTGGGGTCAACATTGCCCCCAAACTAGGGTTGCCAGGTCCCCTTACCCTCCTGGTGGGAAGGGGGAACTGATAATCATCATGTTGAAGAACTTTGCTCCTAGTGCCGACATGATGAGATCACTTTCGGAAGTGGCGTCATCACATTGGCTGCAGGAATTCTCCCCAAGTGAAGCATGAGAGCATTCCCACAACCAGCGTGATGATGTCACTCCTGGAAGTGATGTCATTGAGCTCGCTGGGAGTGCGCCCTCTGCAGCTTTACCCAGAAGGTGTTTTGCCTCCTGGGCCTATTCCTCACTCCTTTCCTCCCTGCCAGCCCAATGAGTGGTGGCAGGGGCAGAGGCAGGAGCAGGGGATCCCCGCCCCCAAAGGGGGACTGGCAGCCTTACCCCAAACATAGAATTTTCACTGTGTTGGGGACTGATTTGGCCACTCTGAGACCATGTAGTTTCTGGTTTTCAAACAGAAGTGCATCATCGTCGATGTGGGGATACATGGGACTGCCTTGCAGTGGCTGGTCTCTTTTCTTCACAGTTGGGGACCGAGGGTGGTGCTTGGGGAGCAGTTGTCACCGCAAGGCCCACTGGTATGCGATGTCCCTCAAAGGGCAATTCTCTCCCCGATGTTATTTAACATCTATATGTGCCTCCTTGCCCAGTTGGCCCAACTGATGGCTGTTTTGGCCCTAGACCTAAACTGGTTTAAGGTTTATAATTTGGAAATGCAGTTGGGGCTGCCAAATGGCGATGAGCCAAAAGGCAGCCCCCCCTGCCCCAATTTTGCAACCCATTTGCAGCCTGGGAGACTGTAGCTCTACTTTTTTGTGATTTTAGGTAAGGGGGGGAAAGAGCAGGGGTTGCATTTTCCATCACGGAAGAGCATCATTCTTTTCTGCACCCTATTTTAGGCGCATAACATTGTCACATATATATTTATTAACTTAATTAACCCTGCCTTTCTCCCTGGTTGGGACCCAAAGTGGCTTACATTGTTCTCTTATGCTCCATTTGATCCTCACAACAACCTGTGATGTAAGTTAGGCAGAAAGTTTCTGGCTCCAGGTCACCCAGTATGCTCCCATGATAGTATGGGTGTCAGGTCTCCCAATGGCTAAACTGGGGTGGGGGATAGCAGGTTAGTTACTGCTGCGCACACTCAAAGTACGTGCTCTTGTGCCCACCTGTCGTGCCAGAAAATGATGTCATTTTCCAGCACAACATGGAAAGTATGAGTCATGCCAGGGGAAAATTCACTAAAAATTGCTCCCAAACTTGTTGTTTGGGAAAATGACATCATTTTCTGGTGCGACAAGGAAACATATAAGTGCTTTGTACACCCGCCTCCCCCCAAAGTGCCTCTACCTCCCACTGGCCAGATCAGTGGTGGAGGGGCAGGGGGTAGGGGATCACCACCCCCAGCAGGGGGACGGCAACCCTCCATGACAGTGTGAGGATTTTCCAGATCCTAGTCCTGCATTCTAACTACTATACCACACTGGGTCTCAAAGAAAAAACCAAAGACAGTGACATCTTGAGCCCCCCTACCCATTTTTCAAAGAGCAAGGCTCTTTATTCCACCTCAGCTTTTCTCCTCTTTGGCTGTACATTTCTAACACATTTTTCCCCCTCGTCCTCCAGGAAGCTCAGAGGTGTACATTGGTTCAGTGGACTCCAATGTGGTACCCATGGGCACTATGGCACCCACCAGCACCTACTCTGGGGCCCGCCAAGTGTAAAGTCGGCAGTGCCCATTGGAACTTTTGCCAGCACGGCCTCTGATTGGCCATTGGAAATCTGATTGGCTATGCAGATTTTGTAAAAGTTGCTTCACAAACAGCTGCCAGCACAGCACAAGGATCTTCACTGTGTTATTTTGGATGTTCATTTTAAAAGGCATTCTGTTAAAAAGAACTTCTGCCTGAAATATTGACATTATTATTAAAGTATTATTATTAGAGCCCCATGGCGGAGAGTGGTAAGCTGCAGTACTGCAGCCCAAGCTCTGCTCACGACCTGAGTTTGATCTTGGCGGAAGCCAGGTTCAGGTAGTCGACTCAAGGTTGACTCAGCCCTTCATCCTTCCGAGGTCAGTTTCCTGGGGGTAAAGTGTAGATGACTGGGGAAGACAATGACAAACCACCCCATAACAAAAAAATCTGCCAAGAAAACATCTTGATGCGACGTCCCCCCATGGGTCAGTAATGACTCGGTGCTTGCACCTTTACCTTTTACTATTATAGTTATACATAACTCTACAGCCTGACATTCTGAAGTTAGCAATTCCTCCTGCTGCAAATGTTTAGTAATTATGCCCACCACCCTGTGTCGGAATTCCAAAAGTGCCCATAGGCTGGAAAAGGTTGGGGACCCTGGCTTTAGCTGTCTTGATATGCTCTAGGCCTGCCAGAAACTGCCAGGACCTACTGCAGGCTGATAAGACATCTCCAGCCTCCAGGCCTGTCCATGTCAGGGTTTTTTTAGTTTGACTAGCTGGTTACTATAGCTTCTTCTTGTTGTTGGAAAGCAAGACAAATTGAAATCTGTGTGACTTGTGTGCAAAGAAATTTACTTCACAAATCATTCGAGGCCCTGTGTAAACTCTCTTCTTCCTCTGCAAGTTCAAGTTCAATGCCTTCCTGGTGGGCAAGAGAAACAAGAATACGTTGTGTTATTTGTACAATGAAATATCCATCCAGCCGTTTGATACTATAGCAGATGAAACGATCCTTTTATCATCTGGTTGTGCAATATATATCCAGTGTGACTTTCTCCTCTGTGTATTAACTCTGGACTTTGGGATGCTCTATGGCCTTTGTCATTTTCTCTCCCAACACTAACCTAAATCAAACCCAGAAATCTGAGTGCTTTCATTTCCTGCCATTAAAATGTTTGGGAATCAAACTGCAAGGGGAAAAAAAACCTTAGCCTTGAGAATTCAAAATGTATAGAAAACTAGTAAAAGTGCACAGCCACTGATAAACTTTAAATTCTCAAAGCACACAGGACCTCAGTTCCTCATCTGTAGCTGTCCACACAAGATCATCCACAGCTTAATGAATTGCATGTGCAACTATCAATATTCTGAGAAATGTTCTCACTTAGGTATTTGGCATTCTTCATAAGGGTACTAGATTTCTACAGCCAAGCCTCTTTCTGCAAAGAGACTTAATATATCATTTTGTTCTAGCTGCTTTTTCCTTTTTCTGAAGCCCATTGCGTCAGTGTAGGATGTCTAAATGCAAAAGATGACGGCGCTCTTAAATGTATATTAATTAGGGGCGAAAGGGAATTCCAATAGGTGAGGCTTTTATCAGCTCAGCATGCAGTTGCTGAAAGGTACAGATGCCCTACCCTCCTTGATATCTGAACAGTCTGCATGAGTGCGAAGCTCCTCTCTAAACAGATTTCATCCCACCATCTGGCTGTGTGACAACAGCACAGTGTATCCTGGGGCTTGTTCACAAATGCAGTCATCATTTCAGACTGTAATTTGTAATGTGACTTGCAACACAGACAGGCAAAAATGGATTGGGGCTGTTTGTCATTTTAAAACCTTGAGTCAGATTCTTTAATATTAGAAACAAGTCTAGTCATATGAGGAAAGCAGTTTGATAGTAATTTCCATTGGTTTCAGTGGGAAACACATTTCCAGTTTTTTTCCCAATTTTTTTTTTGGCATACATTTGTGTGTTTGCCTTCAACTATCTCCAGAGTGAGGAACGCTTAACGCCGCCTTTACTCACTCACCCTGGAATCTGTTCACCAAGCTCGGGTGCTAAGTTTTGTTGCTTTAATGATATACTGTTTTTAATGAATTTTGTGTGTGAGAGAGACACACCTTGGCAGAGAGCTAACTGTTTCTATAACCTTATCTGCCATTGTGTCCAAGCAAAGCTTTACTGCCGTCTAGCAAGCCATGGTGTAATGATTTGCAGAAAGTAGAAACAATGTGTGTAGAACACCTGTTGGGATTGTCCTGTTTGGCAGGAAGATCAGCTTCTGGTTGGATGACACCACTATCAGATACATATCTAGTGAGTCTCTCTCCCACCCTCCCCCACCCACGGACCCTTTCACTGCTCCTGGAAATGAATTGAGAGAAGTAACAGACCAACAGTCAGATCAGAAGATTTCCAATCGTTTCCAAATGTCAGAAACCTTTCTACTTAGATTTGGGGCATATACAAATGGGTGTGGTTTAGGGTGAATCTTGATGAGTAAATGGCCCTGTATTATTAATATGAAAAGAGCAAGAGTCCAATAGCACCTGTAAGACTAGTAAAATTTGTGGTAGGGTATGAGCTTTTGTGAGTCACAGCTCACTTCTTCAGAAGATTCTTCAGAATCTTCTTCATATTAATGTGAAGTTATACTTCAGCTGGCAACTAGAGTTGATCCCTTTTTTTGTTTTTTGTTTTTTTTTATAAATGTGTATCATTTATAAAATGGGCTTCAAGCCCTAGCCATTTTATTCATGTACATTATAAATGTGTATCATTAAGATTTTCTAAGGCTGAAATTTTTATGAGAGCTAGCCCAGTTAAACATGCACAGGCTTGAACTGCCTGTCTCATTTGCCTCTTGTTCTTATCTGGCTAATTTTCTTCTCTAGAAGTCACCAGCAAGTGATTCTCAACATCAGCAGTAAAACACAGTGAGTCTGCATGATCTTGTGGTTTCTTCTATTGCATTGGTATGCTGCTGTAGCTTAAATTCTAATTCATCATTACTGGGACCTTTGATTCTATCCCAGTAATGTAAAACAGGGCTTCATTTCAGCATGTGCTGTAACGTTCCTGTCTCAGAACTGGTCCCGTATAGATGAAGCATTAGGGCAGCTTGCAATTTTTGTCTAACCAAAGGTTAAGCCAAGGGTGAGCAGAAGAAACTTTACTGAGCTCCAGGTCAGTTATCAAACTGTTGCCTCACGGCTTCAAGCCCTAGCCATTTTATTCGTGTACATTAGATTTTTTTTTTACAAGTAATAACAAAAGATGGCGATGAAGAACCAAAGATCCCCTCTGCAATTAAACCATAAGAGCTAAAGCCCAGTAATCCAAGTAATCCACTGAATTTCTGACATTAACAGATGGATCCTGTGCATGTTTACTCTTACAGAAATCAATAGAAGCCACTGCCCAATAGTACATATAGGACTGGGATTTTAATGTAACAAATTAGGAGTGTTTGCTCTTATGCCTTTAATAGGGTTGCCAGCCTCCAGATGGGGCCTGGAGTTCTCCTGGAATTATAACCGATACCTGGACTACAGAGAAAAAATGGCAGCTTCAGAGGCAAACTCTATTGTATACCTTCGATTCTAGGTGAAACTTCTCCCCAGATTTTCCCCTCCTTAAGGTCTCTCCCCAAACCTCCAGGAATTTGCTAACCCTAAGTTAGCAACCCTATCTGGAAGATGGCAACTTTGGAGGACTGATTCTATGATATCACAGCTCTGGTGAACTCTGGGATTGCCAGTCTCCCGGTGGAAGTGGTGGATCCTCTGCTCCCAGCCTCCGCCCCCCACCGCCACTCACCTGGCCGGTGGGGAAGAAAAGTGTGGGGAGTGGGCCCAGGAGCTCCAGAGTGTGCTCCTGCATCCTTCGGAGCTCTTCCTTGTCGAACCGGGAATGATGTCATTCCTAGCGTGACAAGGAAGAATAAGTTTTGCAGCAATTAGTTGCTGAAGATTTCGTAGCAAAGACACAAACATTTTCACCTGCTAATGCCTAGGCATCCAACTGTTATTAAGGGATAGCTCCAGGGGGCTGTTGAGAAGTCAACATAAAATATAGTAGTAGAAAAAAAATTATGAGACAGAGGTTGGAGAGCCCTGGTTGAATACAGGAAACGCTTTGCACTTCCTTGACACTGTTTAATGATTTATAGAGCTTTATTCATGTGCATTGTCCAAAGTTTGTTACCTTCAAAAACACATTTGTTGAACAATTGTTGTGCACCTTGAGCCCCAAGGATATGGTGGGTTATAAATTAAAACAAACATACCCACTCCCCATTGCTTGTTACTTCTGGAGTTGAATTTCTATCACTGCCATTTGCTCTGCTGTCATAATTTAGCTGCACCATTTAGGCAGTTAGTGAATGCCCACTGCTGTGTCCCGAAGTCCCTGATTTCATTTGGCCTGCCTGCGCACAGGCTTTTGCAATGGATTTGTGTTCCAGGGAGGGCTTGCCAGAATGGATGGTCTGTCATCCCAAATTCAGAAGCCTGGCCTGGCTTGATGATCCGTTTGTGTGCAGCACGGAGGAACCCTGCCTCATAATAATTGTCATCTATGAGCTATTTTTAGCCCGCACACCAGCCACCCATTGGATATTATGCTATAAAGTGAGGATGAATGATGGCAATTGATTATCACAAGCTGTGTGGTGCGGTATTAAGGCGGGAGGCCCCAGCTGCGTCCTCTCCTACCTCCTCTGCAAGATAAAATATCCTGTTTTCATTCCTCTTAATTAAGGTGGGTAGAGCACTTACAAGGGGAAGGAAGAGGTTACACTCAGTAAACAATGGACTGTTCAATTAAAAGAAAATGCCTCTATAAAACCCAAAGAATGAGAGTCCAATAGCTTCATTTGTTTGAGGTTTCTTTTCTTTCCCCCAGCGTCAGAAGTTAGTGCTTTTCTCTTGCTCCCTCACTGAATCACGCACCAAACTGACCAGATTGAATTTGTTCCTGGCCGCCACTTATCAAGTTAGTTTCCTTTCCAAATAGAGAAATGAACAACTTGCTCAAAGACCCCTGAGGACACACTGTAGGGTTGCCAGCCTCCAGGTGGTGGCTGGAAATCTCCCAGAATTACAACTGATCTCCAGGTCACATAGATCAATTTCCCTGGAGAAAATGGCTGCTTTGGAAGGTGGACACTATGGCATTATAGCTGACTGAAGTCCCTCCCCTCCCCCAAACCCCGCCCCCCATGCTCCACCTCCCAAATCTCCAGGAATTTTGCAAAGTGGAGCTGGCAACCCTAGCACATTGCCATGTTCCATTTTTAGGCATATCCCAACAATGTGTGAATACAGGAAAGAAAGGTACACCCCAAGAGTCACATCTGGCAACATTTCCCCGTTGATAGGACACCCGGGCTTGCTTTGATGTCATATGTGACATGGTCCGTAATATCCAGTCCGCAGGAGATGCTACAGAGAGCATAAGGTTCAAAGCAACAAGCTTTGAACTCCTGGAGTAGCTTGCCATGATTTGCCATGATTTGCCAATAAATGCAAAACTTCATCAGATGTTACATAATTAGGGTTTCCATCTTCCAGGTAGGGCCTGGAGTTCTCCTTCTCAGCACCCAGAATGCGTAGAAACCTCATCACTCTGTCACTTTGGCCTTATAAGAAAGCCCATAGATATAATCACTTAGCTCTTGCTGCTTTTCTCTCTCCATAACACCTGCCAGGTTGCTGTGAGGAGTTGTCATTAAAAAAAAAAAAAGTACCTTTGAGTTATATAGCAGCAATGTTCTCAGCATTTTTTCTCTCTTAACTGACATTACAGCTGTTGTTTTTAGTCCTCCGACAGTCCCCATTAATTTACTGAGAAAACCTATTTGCTACCTTTCCAGAGATCTGCTTGTGATGGCTCCTTAAAGGTAAGAACAAACACTTTGAATTGTTCCTTGAAACAAATGGACAGCCAGGGCAGATCCTTCAGTTAGGGGCTGCCAACCTCCCAGAATTACAAATGATCTCCAGAGTACAGAGATCAGTACCTCTGGAGGAAATGGCAGCTTCCGAAGGTGAACTCTACGGCAGCATAATCTTGCTGAACTCTCTCCACTCCCCAGACTCTGTTCTCAAGCCAGAGTCAGCAACCCTGCATCCAGCGTGGTAGTGATACGATCCCTGTATCCAGCCTCCAAAAATAACCTGGTCACCACAAATTGGACCATTAGACATTTCTCAATGGTTTTCAAAGGAAGCTCCATGTAAATCTGATTAAAGATTTTCTATTCCTTGGCTCAGTCATCACCCAGAAGGGAGACCGCAACCAAGAAATCAGAAGAAGATTGAGACTTGGAGGGGCAGCCATGAAGGAACTAGAAAAGATCCTTAAGGATAAAGATGTGATGCTGGGGACCAAGACAACTCACACCATGGTATTCCCCATTACTATTTATGGATATGAAAGTTGGAGAATGAAGAAAGCAGGCAGGAAGACAATTTATTGATTTAAAAGGAAGTGCTGGAGAAGACTTTTATGGATACCATGGATTGCCAAAAAGACAAGCAAGTAGGTTCTAGATCAAATCAATTCTGAATCTCCCCTTGAAGCTAAAATGATGAAACTGTGGCTGTCATACTTTGGTTACATCAAGAGAAGACAATAATGCAAGGAAAAGCTGAAGGCAGTAAGAAAAGAAGATGACCTAAAATGAGATAAAGGACTCAATAAAGGAAGCCACATCCTCCATTTGGCAAGACCTGAGCAAGGCTGTCAATGATAGGTCATTTTCGAGGGCATTCATTCATCGGGTTGTGAGAAGTTGGAAGTGATGTGACTGCACATAACACACAGTCTAATCAGAATCTGACCAGAGCATGGATCTCCATGACCACATCACACTCTTTAAGGAACAGCCATAGCCATTAGATCAGCCAAATATGTTAAAACTTTCCAAATGCTACCTGAGCTTCAATATCTTCCTCTCTCAGTCCCACGGTTGTCCACCTCCAGGTAGGACCTGGAGACCTCCTGGAATTATAACTATTTTCCAGACTATAGAGATCAGTTCTCCTAGGGAAAAAACGGCTGCTTTGGAGATAGACTACTCTATGACATTATACCCTCCTCAAACTGCACCTTCTCCAAGCTCCACCCCCAAATCTCCAGGAATTAGTCCCTAAAAAGACTGCCCAGTATAATTTCTGACAAATTCCTAGAGCTATCCTATGTTACTTTTGAGTTTTCCCTGGAAATGACTTAGCAACACAGCTGACTTCACTGTTTTTTTGTTTTTTTAAATAATTCATCGCCACAAGCAGGCAACTATAGGTTGAGCACAGGTGCAATTGAAATAAGTCATCTACATTTTTATCTTGTGTACAATCCATGGTGAAGTGGCCATCTGGTTGGATCGCTATGTAACACTATGAACACCATTTTCCAAAAATGAGTTGGAAGCACCCCCACATTTGACTCAAAATGGCTTACTTTTTGGCATGCATCACTGTTGATTGCTTAAAAATGTTTGATAGGCAGGTGAGATGATTTAAAGGGGATGCTCACAAAATGCAAGCACATTGGTGCCCCCTCAACAATTACCCCACTTTCCAAGCCTCAACCCTTACCTTTCCAAAAGGGATTGGGGGTGGGGGGAGTCCCTTGCTACAGGATTTATTACAGGTTTGCAGGAGCATTATGTAGTCAGTGAGGACTGACTGGGACCTTCCCCCTGCCCTCTGCTAATTAGTCATCCCATAGCTTCTTGCTGGGATTGGTGGGAATTGTAGTTTTCTTGAATTCCTTAAGAGTAATTTACACAAGGATAAACCCAGTCAAGCTCTACCCTCTGTTTAAAGAATCATACACCATAGGAAGTTACTTTTTCCACCTTTGGGAAGGTAAAGTTTGTGGCTTGGGGAAGAGCTGGGTTAACAACCACATTTTGTGAACCAGGCCCAGTTTCAAAGAGGACTGTGCTGGATTTTTAAAAAAGAGCTTGAGTTTTTAAACCAGGGCAGGTTGTTTTGTGAGGACTCCATCTTGCACTTCATTAGCATCTCTAACAGTAATATGCTGAATTGTTAATCTGGATACATGGGATGCACATAGCAATTAAGTATCTAGTAATGCATATCTTTTCATCATTAAAATCTCATGCAAATGTCCGTACTAGCCATGTTTATTAAGGTCCCATTGATTTCAGTGGGATTTACTTCCAAGTTAGTGTGCATGGAACTGCAGCCAAAATCTATCATATTAACAGTTTTGGCTAGATCTTTCCTTCTTGTTTGCTCGTTCATGGCATGATTTAGACTTGTGCTACCGAACAGTAATCATAAACTTTCCACTACCTCTGCTACTGCTATTCCTACTAATTAATAAAGCATATAATCTGCATTCCCATCAATGGAGTTCCTTCCATCTGGATTTAGAACAAAAGCTAATCAGGGTGTGGCAAATGTCAGGATCCCAAGAGTCCAATTAGCAAAGCCTTGTGCACAATTAGGTGAAAGGGCCCTGGCTTGAATTTCTGGCTTATTTTACTTAGTGTGCTGTTTGTCTACAAATAGGCAAGTCAACTAGATGCAGGAAGACTTGGAAATGGATCCAAAAAAATAGTTTGGTTGCTGTTTATCCAGACTGCAGGCTTTGGACAGCCGAAAGGACAGGATGTTTGTGTGTCTGTGCCTTTGCATCCAAATATACTTGGAACAGGAAAGGAAAGCCTCTTCTCTCAGTTTGAATGCAAACTGGGTACAAAGGGCCACCTCCCAAGACATAGACGGGGCATTGCTTCTGGCAGCTGAAATAATATTTTCACCTGCAAATGCAAAGAACATGTCCAATTGTCACTGTGCCAGCTTCTCAAAATGCTTTCCTCCATGTCTTTCTAAATGTTCAAAAAATCATTAACTGGGGATAAAAGTCAACCAGCCTCTGTTTGGAGTTATTATTACAGCATATTACTAATGCTGATGTTTGGAATCATCACAAGGTTGCTTGGAAACTGGAAAACTCTAAAGAAGTAGATTGGTTGCTTTGCTTTTGAAGTATGAATGCCCATCAAGTTGCAAATGAGGAGTGCAAGTTTCTGTTAGAAGACATACCCAAATATCCTTTGGAAGTAATGATACATTTGAAGTCTTGTCTTCTTTCATTTTTAAAGAGGGTCATTTATATGAAAGGGAACTCCTCCAAGAAGCAGAATATCCAGCAGACTTAGATATTATGTTTCTTTTTCGTGCAAGAAGCCTGCTCGCACATACAGACTTAATTTTGACCTAGGCAACCACAGCTTTTGCCCATAAGCCACACTCATGATCTCAGGATGTAGTGTAACTAGGAGGAGTGACAGGAGCCCTTGGCACAAGCTAAGCAGGAATGTGAAATGGACATGAAAGTCCACATGGTATTTTGATAGTTATTAAAAGATTGTTAAATGATGTACAAAACAACTGCCAGGCAGAATGGCAGCTTCTCATGGGTTATTTTCCTGAACCCAAATGGAGTAAAACTATTGCACTACTTAATATTATCGGTAGGAAGAGAAATATGGAATGCCCATAGAGGTATCACTAAAGGCCAACAACCACTCTTAACTCATCCAAGAGTTTATCAATCACTCCTCTTACTTTTAAAACTTATTTTGCTATTAGAGAGTTAGTAGGGTGTAATGGTGTCAGATTAAGACCTGGGAGATCAGGCTTCTTATCGCCACTCAGCCCTCAAGCTCGCTCAGTGATCTTAGTCCATTCATTCTCTGTCACTCTAATCTATTTTGCAGGGCTGTTGTTGATAGAATGAGGGCAAGTCCTTCTCTGCCGTTTGCAATTCAGTGGCCCTTATCAGTCTGCCTTCTAACTGGTGGTGACTTCAGGATACAAGCCAGCAACCGTAATTTCGGTGCCTTAAGAAAATTCATCTGCTGGATACCATCCATTCCTGTTTCAAACCTTGGCAATCAGTTAGGGCAGAAAACAAGTGCGCAGACATTGTGCTTTCTGGAAGGAGTCCAAACAAAGCAAACATGCATGGAGGAGGGAGGGAAGGAGACACAGTATAGCCCTGTTGATAGGGTTTTAATAGTCAAACAATATGCAGGAACCTGGTGTAAATATTCTCTTATTCCAACTCATCTCCAGCACCATACACATTATTATCCTTTTGATTTACAGCTGTCTGGATTTCACATGACATGACAGTATTTTATCAGCTCAAGGAACTCATGTAGATAAATGGCTCTGTCTCAGCGAGGTAAACATACATCAACCCAAGCCAATTATTTCTTTCATTAGGGATGAAGATGATGGATGTGATCCCAGTTGTTCAGTTTTGGGGGGTAGGCACCAGTAATCCCATTATCACCTAGACACGAGCAACCACGAGCAACCAAATCAGCAAAGGTCTGAAGGTGGTTCTGTACAAGGTTCAAGCTACTTACAGAAAGCTGCAAAGGTGACCGTGTGGCTTGCACAGGGATGGAAAGATGGTGGTGAGGAAAGGAGGGTGGCGGGATGGAAACCACTGCATGACCCTCCCCCTTTCCTGGGCACTCCTAGAGTGCCTTTCATCTAATGCACTGGGAACTATTTTTTTTAAACTTTTTATTTATTTATTTAAAATAATAATAAACAACAATAAACATTAAATGTTAAACAGTGAAAACAGAAGGTAATGTTGTGGAATAACAAGAAAGTCGCTTACAAATATGCTTTAACAACAAAATACTGTAGTTTTTAACCTTCACAACTAGAAATAATGTATAAAATGCTTTTAAAATAAATTTGCTTGTGGAACTAACTATCCAAAAATTTTTGATATAAATGGTTTGGTGGATGTGCTTCTGTCCTATCTATAAAATCTAGAAAATGCCACCATTTTTCATAGAAATTAGATGAAGATGAGATGTTGGCTAAATGTTCTGTTATTTTGTCTATGATAAGTTGGTCCCATACTCTAGAGAACACTGGGAACTATTTTTGAACAGATAGTATATGTGAGAATATGCCTTGTATAATAAGAAATATGATATTCATGTCTGTTGTTGAAACGACATACATGCCATTTCTATGTTCCCTCTTCCATGTCCTTCGTTAATGTAAAAGTCAGCAAATCTCCTGAGATTTTATGGACAGCTTTTTCCTATAAATGTTTTACAAGCATTATATCATCCCTGAGAGGTAGGCTGGAGACTGTCATGTGTCACAAGCTTTTCTGCGCATCAGTCTTATTCCTTATTTCAAGCTGAGCTGACCATCATCCAGGGCTTCTGCTGTATGAGATGAGTACAATAGAGTACAATGGCAGGCAGGGATTCAGCTCCTATCTTCTCCTCCTTGTACGAACAGACCTGATATTTTCTCACGGAGGACAGATTCTCTCCCTGACCCAGTTCTGTATCAAGGATACAGGAAGCTAGAAGCCTGCCCAAATTCAGGGGAAACTATAAGAATTCCAACATGTGTGTTTGGAATTTCCAGGGTGAGACTCATGCATTGCACTCCGGGTATGCTGCCCCCCTGCAATTTCCCCAAATGCAGGAAACTCGACTGCATAACTCTTTTCACCCCCACCCCTTAGGGGTACACAGTTTATTTTTGTTTCAAAAACATCACTTGTTTTCATTTTTGCTGCTTTCTTATAGGTGCCAAATCAAAATGTTTTTGTTCACCCACACTTTTAATAAAAGGGTTGATTTTTTTAAACACTAGTTTTGTCTGGAAACTTTTTAAAAGCTGTCTGTGGTCTGTTTTTATGGTCTGTGTTTTTATGCTGGGCTGGATTCCTGCCCCACCCCCAATGCTGGATAAAATTATCTTTTAATGTTTTGTTTTTATTATTATTATTATTATTTTGTAAGCTGCCATGGGTAGGTTCCTGGAGAGACAGTATAAATTTTTTCTGAATAAATAAATAAATCTTAACTCTTCCCCACCCCCATGCCATTTTCATGATATATATCCCCCATATTTGCCCAACAGGTAATGACATACAGCCATCATACAAGTACAGCATCTTTTTCCAGTTAGGCAAAAAGATAAGGAACATCTGCTTGTTTGAAGAGAGTCTTCAGAGATTAGTTGCCTGTCTGGTAACAATAAAATCTCTATGCTGGTAAATGTCCATATTCCTTTTATTACTCATGGAAGAGGGGTTTTTTGTTGTTTGGTTTGGGGGGTTTTGCTTTTGTTTAGGGGAAAGTTTTTCTTTTTTGTATTTTGACCTCTGCTCAGCTTCTCCTCCTCCTCCTCATTCTCTGATAGGCATGATACATCCAAACCTGAGTGCCTTTATGTCCCACCCATTTAAATAGAGAAAGTTGTTCTTATTGCTAATGTCTAAAGCTCCATTAAGGCAGCCATCTCAAAGATTCTTTCCTAATCCAGCAAGAGTGATCTGCAAGGCTATGCAACCTCTGGAATCCCATCTCCCATTCACAACGTGATACACATCTGAGCTGGATGCATATCTGTATGCAAGTGAACATCTGCCTCCAGAGGCGTCATTGATTGTGCACAGCTTGTTGCTCATGAGTATAGCTGAATCAGGGCTATTTATTTATTATTAACAAGACAAAGGCTGTTAACGAAAGCACGCAAATTAAAATTTCATCTTAAAGAACAGTAGAACAAGCACACAATTACATCATTAAAACCATTTAAAATCAGAAATTAAAATGAATACAAAAGATACAAAGAGCAGTTAAAGCACTGCGGAGGGAGGAGGGTCACTGAGGGAATGCCAGGCAAAACAAAAACATTTTCACCCGCTGACAGAAGATGGCAATAGGAGACGGACAAAGCTCCCTGGGGAGAGAGTTCCACCAATGAGAAGGCTCTCTCCTGGGTTGCTACCCACCTAGTCTCAGAAGGTGGGGGCACCCAAAGCAAGGCCTCTAAAGAAAACCATAGTGGGTTGGGTGGGTTCATAAGGGAGTAGGCAGTAAAGCCATATAGGGCTTTACTTGGGGCTATTATTTAGGGCTATTGTTGATTTAGTGCTTTTGTTCTTTACTGTCATTTTTATTTGTGGTGTCAGGAGACACCAGCTCTGCCCCCTCCTCCAGTTGGTGGCTGCTCCAAGAGATGGGAAGCACTGATACAGGTGCCTGCATCCTACGGGCAAAGTGGGCCCTAGCAACAGGCTGGCACCTAGAAAGTTGGGCAGATATTGCTACCACACTCACCCCAACTCTTATCCATATGACTGGAGAGAGAACTGGGCAGGACTCTGGCAGCGACACCAACACAGGCTTCTAGGCATCGGCCTGTTGCTAGGCCAGAGTGGTCTCTTGAACCCTTGTCCAAGGCCTAACAGACACCTGCAGCCAGTCAGTAGGGAATTGGGTTGCCCACTCCAGGTTCAGAAATTGCTGGAAATTTAGGAGTGGACTCTGGGGAGGGTGGAATTTGGGGAGGGGCCTTAGCTGGGTATAATGCCGTAGAGTCCATAGAGTCCGCCACCCAAAGCTGCCATTTTCTCCAGGGGAACCGATCTTTATAGTCTGGAGATCAGCTGTAATTCTGGAAGATCACAAGGCCCCACCTGATGGTTGGCAACCCTATTAGGACAACAGTGTGTGTGTGTGGGGGGGGGGGTGCTGGGGAAATCTCCATGACTCTTAGAATGAGGTCACATTCAGTGTCATAACATGTTGGGACCACACTCTAGGATTTCACTGAAATGGAATCCTGGAGCATTGTCCTAATGAGATGATGTCACTTCCAAGGTAACACTGGAAATAACATCATTCCATCAAAGCAACAGCAAGTTGAACCGCCACCCCCCCCGCCCCCTACCAGCAATCCTACCCTACAGACTGATAGACAAACTAGACCCAACAGCATCCCCAAGTCAGACCTGCAGCCACTGCTAACATTTCAGAGCCTAAGAGCCAAGTTACAAGTGACGCCTGACACAGGTTGGACACTTGTCAGCTTCCCTCAAGTTTTGATGGGAAATGTAGGCATCCTGGTCTTGCAGCTGTAATGGAGAGCCAAGCTGTAAAACCAGGATGCCTACATTTCCCATCAAAACTTGAGGGAAGCTGACAAGTGTCCAACCTGGGTAAGGCGTCACTTGTAGCTTGGCTCTTACATAGGCAGTTTAGGAATACTGCAAGGGTCTGATCCTGATCGGTCGCACAGCACAGCAAGACTAGGCATTTGTTTCCCTCTCATACTGGGACAGTCGTTTCGGCGCTTGAGCTGCCTGGACTCTATAGAGAAAGCAGTTGGGTGAGGGGTATGGTTCAGTGGAAGGCATCTGTTTTGCATACAGAAAGGCTCACTCTCCCCCCACTCTCTCTAGCTGCAAGAACTGGGTGGTAGGTGACATAAAACACCTCTGTCTGAGACTCTGGAAAACCACTGTCAGAATAGACAACAAATGATCTGACTGAGTTTAAGGCAGATTCATGCACATGGTGAGAACATAAATCTGTACATAAATGCATTTTGGGTTTGTGTGTGTGATGTGTGTGAGAGAGATTTTGGCATTTAATCCTGAGGCTATTGAAATCATTTGGTATTTGGAGAACCTGTATTTGCATTTCCAAAAAGTGTATTATGTCTGGATTTTCAGTACAAAATTAGGTGAATCATTTTCTAAATCCTCTGCGTTTGAAATATCAGTTTTGGTAATTACAGCCTGCCAGCACGCATTGTCTATTATTCTTTCCAATAGCTCTATGGGTTTTCAGCCTCAACCACATGCTGACACAGTTTGTGACTTTCAGTTTGCCCTGTATGAGGGTTTATTTATTTAACAGAGGACCTGAGCTGCAGAATTCTCTTTCTCTGCCTACTGCCTGACCTAAAGACAAACTCCATCAGATGTATAAAGAGAAGGAGCAACATGGCACAAGAAGGCGTGAAGCTGCTAAAACTTTGCAGCCGCAATCACAAAGCTGGACGAACTGCCTAGAAAACAAGCTGAGAAATTCCTTTATGGACTAACTCTACTGGCTTTCACAGCAGGGAGCACTCATGGGAGCTGCATCTCTGTGAATCTAAGCAACCAGAGGGACATGTTAATCAGCAGCACCGCAGACAGAATAGAGGCAGAGCAGTCTTAGAAATCAAAAGTGCTTTCTGTATCTTCCAAAGGCATGCTTTTAACATGGGGGGGGGGCACATGTTGCCGATTTATAATGAGTGGTCCTCAGAAATTGATAGGCTCAGACAGAGCAGTTTAGATCTAGGATGTCACAGGTGTGTGGGGGGGATTCTAGTATCTATTTGCTCAGTTTGTTCCTCTGTAAAATATTGAGGTTTGGGAGGACTTTGGAGGTTATATATTTGAGTAGTTTTGGTACTGGGGCCCACTGTGTGCTTTCAAATGTCCCCTGAGACCAGAAGGAAAACAGGAAAATGGAAGTCTTTCTGAAGAGCTAGACAATTATTTGAAATGCAAATTACATTGTGAATAAACTACCTGCTCTTCAGTGAATGTTCAAATTTAACCTGAATAATATATCACCAGAATATTCATTTGCTTCATATAGGCTCAGCCATCTGTACAACAACCCAAAAGTGTTTGATTAGTGAATAGTAATACTAAAAGGCAGTATTATTAACCTTGTTTCTCATATAGAGAAATGAGACAGAGAGAGAGAGAGGCTTGTTTAAGGTCATATAGACAAGAGTCAGTATTTCATGCCCAATAAATAAAGGGGAAATATATTTAATACAAGACTGCCCAGCAAGTCCAGAGAGTGTAGCAGTTGCGCTGGAATCCTTAACAACCCCTCTGAACCTACAAATCATGGAGCCACATGCCCACGAGACAAGAGACAGAAGCAGCCCACTGGTGCATACCAGCTCAGCCTGGCCTGGCCTGCCATCAGCCCACTGCCACCCACATGCAGGACACAATAAGGAGAGGAACAAGGAGAACACAACACACACACACAGGCTAGAACAAGTGAGCTGGCAACCCCACAGCAGACTAGCTCAGTGCACTCTGTTCAGTGCAGCTGTTGATTCTGTTGTTGGTTGGCAAAGCATTGTGAATGGGGTCCATCTTGGCCTCTACCTCTGTCGGAGAGCATTGGAAATGTCTGCTGGTATTCTCCATTGGGCTCTGATCTTGCACGGCAACAGGCACCATTAGTATGTGGCTCAAAATAGCAACATTTAGAGTGAATGGTGAGAAGCGTGTGTGTGGATGGGCATGCACGACTATGATATCCTGCTGACAAAGCAGTGCCAGCATATTGGCAAGGCAGTACCCTTTCTGCACTTGAGCATGCTTGCAGCCAGCGACTGTTGACAGTGCGTGGTCAGGGCCAGCACAGAAAGGTAGGGGGAAACAACTGCAGCAGTCTCAGGTTGGGGCATGTGCTGTCAGCCCTTGTTTACCTGCGTGGAGTATGTGAGGATAAGGTTCCTTTAAGAGACTGAGAGAGGGATGTGGTTATTCAGTCAGAGGAGTTTCAAGGGAACAAGCAGAAGGATCCCTCTGGTGCATAACGTTAATAACATATTGTTAAATTATAGAAAAAAAATATTCTGGCATCATTTACCAGCCAGAAGACACTGCAGGGTACATGGTCCTTGAATCCCCAGCTGTAGGAGCAGAGGCTCCCATTTGGGGGTTGTGTCCAAATATGGAGTACCTATAAGGGGTCTGAGCAGAGCAGTGTTAGACATTTGTGACAGCAATGGTTCTTTTCTCCCTTGGTTGTTTGTTCTCAGCTAGAGGTCCCATCACCAAACTCCCCCTGTGAGTGTCATAAATGAGTACAACATGAGGCCAGAAATCCGTTGCCTCAGGCCATGCCCCTAACATCTGACCTATGAGTGTCCCCTGGCTGGCCTTATGTAGTGCTTAGGAGAGCCATGATCGGTCACCTCTTTAGTCAGCATCCGAAACTGCACCAGATTGAGGCAGGAGGGGACGAGTTGTATTTTCATTCTCTGTGTGACGTATGGAGATTTTTAAAGAGACATCCGAGTTACCACCAGTGTAATGTTACACCGGCACTGAGGATATAACACAGGTTGGGGAGGCTTATTTATTCATTTACTCAGGTCTTTTTTTCTGGGAAAAGAGGTGGTGGAACTCAGTGGGTTGCCCTTGGAGAAAATAGTCACATGGCTGGTGGCCCCGCCCCCTGATCTCCAGACAGAGGGGAGTTTAGATTCCCCAAGCAGCACGGAGGGCAATCTAAACTCCCCTCTGTCTGGAGATCAGGGGGTGGGGCCACTAGCCATGTGACCATTTTCAAGAGGTTCCGGAACTCCGTTCCACCACGTTCCTGCTGAAAAAAAGCCCTGCATTTACTCCATTTACACCTTGCCTTCCCCCCCCCCCCCAGCAGGGCTCCAAACCAGCAAACTTCGTTCTCCTGTCCTCCATTTTTTCCCCTCAGAATAACTCTGTGAGGGACATTAGGCTGAGAGTGTGTGATATGCCCAAGGTCACCCAACAGGTTCTGTGCCATAGTGAGGATTTGAAACTGGGTCTCTCAGATCCTAGTATTACTAAGCATACTCTGCCCCTGATCTCTCCTCAAACTACTCTGGTACGAGCAGCACTCTAAGGCAGGGCTTCGGTGTGCTTCCTTAATGGCTAAGGTTAATTTGAGCCACAGACATCCAATACCTTTCACTCACCCTGTACATCTAAAAGGTAGGTTGCCTCTTTAGCAGTGCAAGCAGCTGCCAAGAAAACTTCAAAGCAACCTCCAGCTGTGTGCATGGTTGTCCCTTCTGCATACATATAGCCTCATTGGATCACAGCTTCGGAGGATGTATGCTGCAGATGCTTTTTAATTTGGGAACTTTCAAGCATCTTGGATCCATTTTGAGCAAGGATGACTGCAAGGGTTAGCAGGAGTCTCACCATATTTCCTGCTCCCTCAGCTTTCCATTAAGGTATATTAAGGTCCTGTAGCATGGATTAAAAGGCCTGCGGTTAGTGCAAGAGTCCTCATCCATTCTCTTCCACCCTTTGCCCCAGCAGGGATCCTTGGCTGCTCTGGCCAGGATATGCTCTGTGCTCATTTCCACACTCCGCATCCCCATCCTGCCTTGAATCTCAAAGCTGCCTCTCATTCATGGTAGCCAAGTCAATCTGCTTGGACGCTGGCACCTCCTCCTGAGGAATAGCATATTCGATTTTGTTTCTATTGGGAATATATATTTAGTTTTGCTTTAGTTTAGTAACTTGGCATAGTAACAGCAGAATCACATAGCAGAGTTATTTAGTCAGAAGCATTTAAACCCTTAAAAACGTGCATTAATTAATTAATCTTCAGATAAAATCATAGAAAGATAGAACTTACAGTGTATTGCAGCAGATTTCTTCCATAGCAATATCTTCTGGCAATAAGAAGGGAAAGATCCTAATCTAAAGCGTTACATTCCCTATTCTAATGCCACGGCCTGAAAATATAGGCAGCGAGGCTGGAGGTGGGTCTGTGGACAAAACGAAGGGCTCCATGAGTAGCATGGAGGATTTACATCCTTTCTCTTGGAAGACCATGTGGAGAGAGAAAGATTTCCCAAGAGGCACAGAGGCAAGAGAGGAGGCATCAGTAGGCGTTCCCACCTTAGACAAGAGAGTGGCAGATTCAAAGAGACATGCAGCACCCCCTAGTGTCCAAAGGCAGGCTGAGTCGCTTATTCCAACAGTTTCTTCTTTTTGAATCACAACAGGCACTGAGGCAGAAAAATCCTCCATATGTTACCATTCCCTGAAGAGTCATAGGAAGTGCCACCATTTTACAAAATCATGATGTAGGGAAATGGAAACTCTTTCCACTTGCTTAACCTCAGCTATAAATTACCAGCCAGGCTACACCCCCTTTCATAAATGGCAGTGGGAAATAAATCCCTTCTGCTGACCTGGTGATCAGTATAGCACAAAAGAGATTTGGGCATGTTTTTTGAAATCTCTGAAGAGGCCACTTCAGGCCTGAGTCCTTGACACACTGTGAGGCCACCCCTACCTGGAAACAAATAGATATGCTTCATGGGATTGTAGCGGCTGCCACGGAACAATCCTTCAAATGTAACCAATTTGGGCAGTGCAGCAGTTGAAGCTCCCTGGGGCTAGGTGCCCAGATGCGTTGTGGCTCCTGTGCCTTTCACAGCAGTGTAGAAGAGGGAATTTCATCCCGCAGATTGTCATCTTGTCACATTGTGCTAGAGGGTAAGAAAAGCTACATTTGCCCAGCGCCGTTTGTACATGTACAGCTTGCCTCATTTTTCTCCTAGCACTAGGCACCCTCATGTTCTTCTATTGCAATGCACTGCGATCACAGAATTTCTTTCATTTAATCCCAAGAAATGTAGGTAACCACTCTCTTGGAGAAGGAGATTCATCTTCTCTGGACAGCCAGCTCCCTTGGTGCGGCCCATGGCATTCTTCTCTATCGCTATATGAAATGAAGCCATATTTTTTTAGTTTTTTCTTGGTAGGGCAGCTAGTGTTCCCTCTTCTTTGCAACAGTCTTTCAATTACAGCATGAGGGTTTTTTCATATTTTAAAAAGTGTGTTTTCTTTATTCCATTAGGAACCCCTTTTATTTTTGTTTTGACTGCTTTTCCTAATTTGCCCCTCTCTTACTGTTTGTGCTGCGGCCACAGCCCCTGATGCTACTGCTGCTATTTTGGGTACTTTTTAAACATGGCTGCAGAGCCAGATTCAGCACTTGCTGGAACTTAAGTTCCTGAGATGTCTCAAGCTGCAAAGCAAAGCGATTCTCTTCCCACCGGCCCATCAGCCCCTTGCTTGGCTGAGCTCAGCTGAGCCAGCAATCATGAAGTCCAGCATCAGCCTCTGTCTGGAGTCTGGACCATTAAGTGGAATGGGAAGAAGATGGAGGGACTTTCTCTTTTTCCCTCTGACCTTGAATTCTTGACCCAAAAATAATGACTGGATATTACTGTCATATTTCCTGATTTTTTTTTGCAATGATAATAATGGTAAAAATGTTATTTTTGCTCTGTTGTGGCTACCTATACATGAAGCTGCCTTATACTGAGTCAGACCCTTTGCCTATCAAGGTCCATAATGTCTACTCTGACTGGCATGGCTTTCCAGGGTCTCTGGCAGAACCCTCACACATAACCTACTATATAATCTTTGGAACTGGAGGTGCCAGGGAAGCAGGGTTGCCAACATCCAGCTGGGTTCTGGGGATCTCTTGGAATTTCTGATTTTCCCCAGGCCACTGAAATCAATTCCCGTGGAGAAAATGGTTGCTTTGGAGGGTGGACTCTGTGTCTTTATACCCTGCTGAGATCCCTCTCTGCCACAAACTCTGCCCTTCCCAGGCTCCATTCCCAAATCTCCAGAAACTTCCCAAGCTGGCAGTCCTACGGGGAGATAAACTGGATTTTCTTTATGCAACCAGATATTCTCCCGCGAAGCCATGGCCTCTCCTTGAAGACAGAAATACAGACCCCCACCCACTCACAACTGTGATGTTGGTCATAAATGAATGCACACCTCTCTATTATAATGTGGAAATTAGTCTAGTGGTTTACAGTAAGGCTCTTTCCCTTCATTAGAGTCAGCAGGAGTTGGATTGGGACTTTAATAGGGATTTGTGGGGGATGAATTCCCAAGGCACCCCTTAGTGAAGTTTTGCTGCTTGATCTTTTGTGGAGCTGCACTGAAATCACTAAAGGGCAGTGGCACCAATAGACGAGGCATATGCCCATCTGCAATATGTGCCCCCTAAGGAGGAGGTTGGGGCTGAGCATGTCCCTCCGGCCAAGTGACGGGAGGCTTAGGCAATCCTTTCCTCTTTTCCTCCTCTTTGAACTGGAACCGGAGCACCAGGCGGCAGGAGGAGATGCCACCTTGGCCATTCCTCTCCTCCTCCTAATGAAACCTTGCCAGAGCTGGGCCACCTCCACTAAAGTGAAGGCACATGAAAGAAAGAGCCCCTGCCTTTGTAGCAGCCAAAGCAGAGATGATTAATGCACTCGTTGTAATGAATCTGCACTGAAGGATTAGCAGCCCGGTAGCTGTGCCTTTCCGCTGCTGCAGAAGCCAGAGCTGATAGGACAGCTGGCGAGAGGGGACACCAAATTCAATTTGCTCCTCATTTGCATACATATGACAACCATCTGTGCTAATAGCACTGCAATGTCTCCATTAGGCTACCTTCAAGTGTACTGAGCTCTGCTACACTCCAATTAGGCTTTTAAGTGGGAAAGCTTCGAGCATAAATATTTGCAGAGGGGACAGGATGGCTCACTGAGCCACGGCTGCTTTTGCCTTTCCTTCCCTTTCAAAGGTTGAATCCAGTCCAGGATGGGAGCTGAGGCTCGTCTCTTCCAGCTTGCACTTCACATTGTCTTGTTCCACTCATTACAAAGCCTGTCACCTCCGGATGTGTGGCAGTTCCCCCATCACCAGCTCATGTCACCTGAAATCAATTTAAACTTTGGGAGGGATTTAAAAGAGAAATCCAAGAAAGGGACCAATGTCTTCTTTACAGTAATGTCTACATTGAGGTTTCTAGGCTCAGGGCAAAACATATCCCTTATAAAATTAATCTGGATTTTCAAGATGCAGTTTATCCTCAATCAACATGTTCCAGTTGTTGATTATTATTGTTTCTGGGCAAGAAAGACTAAAGTCTTCTTGCTTGTTCTGAGTGGTCCAGATTTAGAGCTTAGACACAAGTACGGTAATGTAGCTTGATGCATTTCCTTCTTTCTGGTCTTCTGCTAGAATAGGTGAAAGAGTTTTTGCTTGAAAGCACAAGTCCTACACACATTTTCATATGAGGAAGGTGGCTGTGATTGTGGCCTAGGTACTTACAGGAAGATTCAATGATATTACTGCCAAGGAAGCTGCTACTGATTAAAATTGTCAGCAGCACTTTTTAAAACTTGAATCTCCTTTTTAGGTTGGATTAAGTATTTGAGAGGCTGATATTCCAGGCTTCATACATTGCTTTTCCTAATTTACAGCAGAGCCAAGGTTGTCCTCAAAGCATATGGGACCAAGCCAGAAATCATTTCCAAGGATCTGTTCAACTCCTTAGCAATCAGTATAATGAACCAGGGGTCTTAGTTGGTTTCAAAAAAATGGGCCTCTCTGTTCACCAGATTCTGCAATGTACCACACTGCATCCTGCAAATATTCTTTCCCTTAATAAATAGCACACATTTGATGTATTGGACAAAAATTTCATTCAGCATCAGCAGCAAGCTCAGCTCATGCGAGGACTCACAATGTTTAACAAGCTGCTGTTGCTGAGCTGTGAGTGAAGAAAGGAGTGGATCAGAGCCCCTCTCACAGGGCACATAAGTTGGTACACATACACAAATGTCTGTTGCAGTGGACACAGAATAGAGTGTTTTCTATCCAACAATGGGGTTGTAAAAGTTGGTATTTTCACAGGCTACTGACATAAAGCTGAAAATTTACTAATTAAAATCCAGATTAAACTATGCCCCATTCAGAAATATCATAAATATTTCCACTATTTGGGAGCCGGTGGAAGTTTTTCAGTCTAGCTGGTGTTCTGGGGCCTTGCTGTCTGGATTCAAGTTCCAGCAGGAGGCAGGAGGGGCTGGGTCAGTTTAGCATTTTCACTTTCTGACAATCATTGAACCATCTTGCTGGCTTTGGAAGGTTTTTTTTTTTAAGTTGCACATATGATAGAAAGGCAAGAGAAATGTTTTATTTGCATTCAATGGGTGGTCCAGGCTAGCCTGATCTCATTGGCTCTCAGAAGCTAAGCAGGGTTGGCTTTGGGAGATGACTGAGGAAGTCCGGGGTTGCTAAGCAGAGGTAGGCAATGGCAAACCACCTCTGAATGCTTCTTGCCTAGAAAACCTTACAGGGTTGCCCTAAGTCAGTTGTCACTTGGTGGCACTTGATACACAGACAATGTAAAGTAGGGGAGAATGGAAACAGGGAATAGAGGTTATTATTCATTTTAATAACTTCATTTATACTCCACCTTTCTTCCCAAGGGGGACCCAAAGTGGCTTTCATCAGTCTCCTTCTGCTGTGTTTTAACCTCCCAACAACCCTTGGAGGTAGGTTAGGCTGAGAGTGTGTGACTGGCACTAATCATCTAGCAAGCTTCCATGGCAGAGCACAAATTCAAACCTGGGTCTCCCAGACTCTTTAATCACTACACCATCCTGGCTCTCCAGTCTCTTATCTCTTCTGGCGCCCCCACCAGCAACAAGAAATTAACATACAGCCACTATGTCCTACAAGTTATAGAGGGAAATGGCAGATGGACAGGAGAGAGGATGGTGAATAAAAGTACAAAGGTTATGCTTGCCCCCCTTCCAAAGATAGGCTCAAAACAGAAAAGAGGCTTCCCCACAAATTCCCCAAGTGTATTTTGTGGTGTGTTACCCTTTCAAAAATAGGCAGGCAGTGCTGCTCAGCCTACATGTTTGACATGGGATAGATAGCAATGCTTCGTGAGAGAACTTCCGGTTCAGGCTCTGAGTTCTCATAACATCTGAAATTGGTTTTTTTAAAAAAAAACAAACCTTAAGTAGCCCCAACTTTCCCCCAAATAAAAATCCCTTCCCCTTGCTATCAGTCCCAGTGGGGGGAAAGGGCCAGCAGCTTATCCCATTCATACAGAAAGAAATCTGGGGTGGGGTGGTGGTGATGGGAGATCTGTAAGAACTGGAATGAGCAAGTCAGAGTAACTAAATCCTGCCCCATCCTGCATTTTACTCATATGAACACATGAAGCCACCTTCTAATGCGGCAGACCAGAAGTCTATCAAGGAGGTATATTCAGAATCTTAAGTATTGGTGGCAAAAAGTGAACTTCCTTATGAACTTTGTGGAAGCATCTGGTTGGTCTCGGAATGTTTGACAAGATGAATCTTGGATTGCTCCCAGAGGGCTGTTCTGTGCTAGACTTCATAGAGATCTGAAAGGTCACAGCCGCAGTCAGTTTTTCTATCTGCAATATGAAGAACACAACACAATGGGACTTACTTCTCTGAGTATCCATGCTTAGGACTGCATTGTCTGTCTATGAATAGTCAGCATTATAAACTTTTACACTGAATAAGAATAGTTAATGTTCAGAAGCGTTTGCCTACTTACAAGGACCACCTTCCTTAAATTGGTAAGCATGTCCTTAATTTATACCTTTTTTCTCGTAAGCACTTTGCCATGTTGATAGTTATATGCAGGGATTTTTTTCAGCAGGAACGCAGTGGAATAGAGTTCTGGAACCTCTTGAAAATGGTCACATGGCTGGTGGCCCCGCCCCCTGATCTCCAGACAGAGGGGAGCTTAGATGGCCCTCCGCGCCGCTGAGCAGCGCGGAGGGCAATCTACACTCCCCTCTTGTCTGGAGATCAGGGGGCAGGGCCACCAGCCATGTGATGATTTTCTCCGAGGGCAACCCACTGAGTTCCACCACCTCTTTTCCCAGAAAAAAAGCCCTGGTCATATGAGTGAAATGGGGATCCCTCTGGGTGCCTTAAACATGATGAGGGGAATGTGATATTGACAATGCCACCCTGAATCGGTGGGAATCTTAAGTGAGCAAGTTTTGGGCAGGCCAAATGAACATATTGCAGAACTGCGAGCTGAGAATCAGCCACTGCTGGTGTTGTTTTCAAACTAGAAATTGGTGATGGTAAAGAGTACAGTTAAGTCATAGCTGACTTATGGCAACCCCTTCTGGGGTTTTCAAGGCAGGAGACTAACAGAGGTGATTGGCCATTGCCTGCTTCTGCAACTCTTGTCTTCAGTGGTGGTCTCCCATCCAATTACTAACCAAGGTCGACCCTGCTTAGCTCCAGTGATCTGATGAGATCAGGTTTGCCTAGGCTATCGAGGTCAAGGAAACTACCAATTACCCCATTCTAAGAACAAGCTCTTTTTCTTTTCAATAAAGCTCGTGTGTCACAAATTTTAGAAGTTTGTTTTCAAAATATTCTTAGGTGAGGCAAATCAATGCTGTACTCACCATTCCCCGGCTATGACCCTGTGAAGGGATCTTTTGTTTCTCAGGCATTATGGTCTAGTTCCTGATTCCCGTGTAAATCCCCGCTTGTTGCTTTCTATAATAGCTATGTTTGTGCAGAACTCCTACTCTGATTAACATCGGTCCTGTACTCTGTTGCTTGTGGGCTCTCTGACATGGCGCATTAGCTGGCCAGTTACTTCTCATTGCCCCAAGGGACAAATTAGGTTTTCTGTCAGAATTGTCTTTAGTACCAAATTATTTTTGCCTGTTTTTGGTTTGTGCTGATGGAGAAATACATTTCCCTAGTGGGTTTCAATGGGTTTAAGGTTAAAGGCCAGCCCATTAATCTACCCTCTTCGCCTGTCTGTTTTTTAACCCACGTGCTCATGCATTGCTAAGGTAATTTGGGGAGGTGAGAGAAAGAGGGCTTTAGGCCACTACATCTGAACACAAAAGGCAAGCGTATATGCTCTCACCTGTGAATGATGTGATGATTAATCCAAGGAGAAAAAGGGTTTAGCAAAATCTTTTAAAACTCTTGTATGCTAAGGGTTTTTTAAAAAACTTTAATGGGGATTTTTCACCAGAGACATCTTTCTTGCCTTGAAGATGCTGTTTACATATCACAGGTTAGCTGTCCAATAGATGTGATCAAATATGATCGTTCGTGCAGTCTGGAGGCAAAACCACAAACTTGTCATTCTCTGCATATGCAAACAGGACTTCAGGAAATAGTCTATACCCTTTCTCTTTGGAACAGTGTGTGATTTTCATTCTGACCCATGGTGATAGATTCAGTATGCCGAGTTGGTTTTTGATAGAGGTGTATGTTTGGAATCTGGTGACACAGGAGAGGCAATTCAATACAAACTCAGGTATTGACTGTGTTCTCAGTCAGATATAGTCTGAGATTGCATTTTCATACCTGCATTTTGCTGATCCATATAGGAGAAGATGAATGCAAAACTTCCTCATGTGGCAACGTCAGGAGGAGCAGACTTGATCAGGCGTGCGTCCAAAGCAGGCAGAATGGGACTGATGGCTTTTCTGCCCCATCTTGAACTCAGATTTTTAAAGACGTTGAGTGTTTCGTTGAGCCAACTGGTTTTTACAGGATGTATCTTAGAACATATCCCAAAGAGCCAATGTGCTACATTCTGAGCCAAGCTACAAGTGACGGCTGACACAGGTTGGACACTTGTCAGCTTCCCTCAAGTTTTGATGGGACATGTAGGTGATTTGGTCTTGCAGCTTGGCTCTCCATTTAATTGAAGTTTACAGAGCGGCAGTCTATGGGAGGGAGAACATGTGGTCAGGAGGGGAGTGCAGGCGCCCCCCCCTTCCCCTCTGCTGGTTGTGTGTGTGGGGGGGGGAGTCTGTAAACTTCAGTTAAATGGAGAGCCAAGCTGTAAGACCAGGACGCCTACATTTCCCATCAAAACTTGAGGGAAGCTGACAAGTGTCCAACCTGTGTCAGCCGTCACTTGTAGCTTGGCTCTCTGTCCCTCTCTAGGGTCCCAAATCCTGTTAGTACCTCATTAAAGAGGCGGGAGCTTTTCCATAATAAACATTATGCTGGTTATCCCCTGCCTTTACTTTCAGATGTCATGCTGCTGCACTTCTCTGTGAAGAATAAATTTACCCATGAGTAAGTGCCGCAGCATGTTGCTTGAAAACTATTAACTTCTCCTCTTTACAGCTATGTTAAAACCTCCATGTATATGTAGCTGCTTGTGCACTAGTTTAAAAAGATGAAAGAAAATTTTCACAAAAGCTGTTGAGATTCCCATACAGGGATTCTCAATGAGGCCCCTGTCCTCATCTGTTCTAGAGCTTCCCTTCATTATTCTTGTTTTTGTTTATTTATCTATTGATAGTATTTTGGAATTTCCTTGCCTCTTTACCTTCTGCCTCTCTGTACACTAAGAGTCAATGTGGTGTAGGGGTTAGAGTGTCAGACGAGGATCTGAGGAACACAGGTTCAAATTCCCACTCTGCTATGGAAACTTGCTGGATTATCCTGGGCCAGTCACACACTCACAGCCTAATGTACCTCACAGGGTTATTGCGAGGATAAAACGGAGAAGCAGAGAAAGTTGTAAGTCCCTTTGGTTATCCCTTGGGGAGAACAGTCAAGTATAAATTAGTTAAATAAATAAGTACGCTTTTTACCGGATTAGTATGAATCCACCTGCCTAGTCCCTTGTCAGGACATTTTCATTTGACCTAGTAAAGACTTCCTACATACATCCCCCAGAGACATATTCTCCAAGAATTCAGCAACATAAAAGCCCTGCTCAGGTTGTTATGATTTCAGCACTCCAATCTTGTGTACTAGATACATCCTGTAAAAACCAGTTGGCTCAAAGATATGCACAGTTGTCTTTTTGAGTGAATAGAACAATACATCTATTTTTTCAGATTTAGTATACAAGAACAGGTACCCTTAAAAATCTGGATGCCTAATCATACATCCTGAAGTTGAAAAGTACATGCAGTGTATTTGTAGTAACAAAAAATGACACCTCTGCATATCAAGATTTGGATACAGCTGCACCTTAAAATCCAACTAAATTTCCAAGGTATGAGCTTTCAAGCCAAAGATCCCTTCAACAGATATGTATGTATTTTATTGTAACGGTCATTAGACCAGCTATACATAATAAAATCAGAACATAAAGCAAGATAAAATACATTGTTACCTTCAACAGATATGAGTGGTGGGAAGAGGAAAGAGTCCTTACAATTCAGGCAGAATGTAGGCGGGGTATTGTAAATTAGAATGTCCAAAAGCTAGCTATAATACATAGCTTGATATAGCATGGGTGCAAAGTGCAGAAAGTTAGTATCTGTAATGTGATAAAATCCCTTTTTTGGGGGGGGGAATATATGTATGTATTAAAGATATGTTCTAAAAATAATAAAGTGCATATGCTACATAACCATAAAGAAGAGTGAATATAGTAAAACACTAGTTCAGGAAGTACATAGTAAACTAGGTCAGTGGCTAACACACAAATTCTCTAATGACTAATAATCTATAATCTAATACAGGTGCTGAATAGGCAGAGCAATGATGTCACATCATATCAGGTAAATATATAATACTTCAAACAAGCAATAGTAATCTATGTTTCTTTTTCCTTTCTACAGGTGCTGTCAATATAGGGGTGCAAGGACCCCACGACTCGACAAGGAGCCAGCAAGTAACTTGTTTCATAGAACCTTCCGCAGGAGTCGCAGAAACAAAACACCTGAGGAAAAAAAGTACCACACTGAGACTCTCTGGTGGTAATTACAAGCACCTCAATGAATCGGCCGCTGGCCTGTAATGTGAGAAAATCCTTGAAAGCTCATTTCCTGGAAATCTAGTTAGTCTTTAAATTGCTCTTGGACCCAAATCTTGTTCTTCTACTACAGACGAACAGAGCGACCCACCTGAATCTGTATATATCAAGAGGATCACAAGAAGCCCAAAACAAATACCAAAATCATAAAGAACAGAATGAAAATCTAAGGCCTGGGTCCTGCAGAGAGGAGTGTGGCTCACCCAAAGTATGACAGAAGAAGAGACAGGAGCAGTTAGATGTGCTAAAACTGAAAGAACCGGCACTGGTGAATCGATATTTTAAGTACAAGAATGGAATGTCACAAATGGCTCTTATTATCTTGGCAGGACACAAGCTCAGAATTTTCGACTACTTGGATGAAGTATGAAGCTGTTCTGCATCCCAGACAATGTCACTATGAGATGGAGATAAAAGATAATGGTGCAGAATAGTTTCCACTGTAAATGGAGAATGACAGAAATAAGGTCAGCTAACATGTGGAGTCTGAGGGTGATTGAAGGCGATAAGAACCACTGCAAACATTTTCCTAGGACGCATAATGTTTTATTATTTTATTTTACACCAGTTTGGTGTAATGGTTAAGAGTAGCAGGACTCTAATCTGGAAAGCTGGATTCGATTCCCCTCTTCTCCGCTTGAAGCCAGCTGGGTGACCTTGGGTCAGTCACAGCTCTCTCAGAGCTCTCTCAGCCCCACTCACCTCACAGGATGATTGTCGTGAGGATCATAATAATGCACTTTGTAAACTGCTCGGAATGGGCATTAAGTTGTCCTGAAGGGCGGTATATAAATTGAATGTTGTTGTTGTTTCTACTACTCCACTTTTCTTCCCAATGAGGAACCAAAGCCACTTACATCCTTCTCCTCTTTCCCATTTTTTCCTTATATTAACCCTGTGATGTAGGTTGTTCAGCCGCTACATCACACTGGCTGTTCTGTTCATTCTCTTTCTCCCAGCTCTCTGTGTTTGCTTTCCATTAACCTAGTGGGTGTATATATGAGTTTCTCTCAGCTGGAGGTATCGAAGCTGAATGGGAGGAACAGTGTAAGTATCAACAAAGAGGGGAGATCAGGCCAAGAGATCGGGCTTTTGAGACAGCAGCAATGATCGCGTCAAGAGCATGCACAGGGATTGCAAGCACAGCCAGACTCCAGACCTGCATTATCACAGATTTGTTTGCTTGTTTAAAACATCTGTTAGCTGCCTTTCTACCATGTAGGAACTTAAGGTGGCATGCAAAATGAACAAAATAACAATCATAAAATGAACAAAATATAAACACAGTTTAGGACTCCCGATAAACATAAAGCTAAGTTCATCAAAAGCAATCCTAAGTAAAAATGTCTTCAACTGCCTCTCGAAGATCAGCAGTGAGGGAGCCAGGCGCACCTCCCTGCAGAGGTTGTTTCATAATCAGGGGACTGCCAAAGGCCCTCTTTCAGGTACCCACCAGGTAAGCTTCCTTAGCTGATGGGACAGTCAGGAGGGACTCTCCTTGTGACCTTATTCCCTAGGCAGGACCATATGGGAGAAACAATCCTTCAGTTATCCTGGTCCCAAGCCAGGTAGGGTTTTAAAGGCCAAAACCAACACCAGCAGTCTAGCGGCAGCATTCTGTACGAGCTGCAGCTTCTGAACGCTCTTCAAGGGTAGCCCGGAGTAGAGTGCATTGCAGTAGTCCAGTCTAGATGTGATTAATGCATGGGTTGCTGTGGCTAGATCTGACTGAGCCAGGAGAAGGTGCAGGAGATGCAAAAGCCAAAGTTGGGCAAAAGCACTTGAGCCACTGCAGCCACCTGGTTTTCAAAGGCGACTGCCCTGTTGAGCAGCACTCCCAAGCTGCGAACCTTACCTTTCAAGGGAAGTATAACCCCATCCAAGACAAGAGAGTCCCTGGTCTGCCCTTCTTTTAACCCAAAGAACCTCTGCCTTGTCAGGATTAAGTTTCAGCTTGTTCACCCTCATCCAGCCCATTACTGACTCCAAGCACTGGTTCAAGACACCAACAGCATCCTTGGAATTAGGTGTGAAAGAAATTAGAGCCAGGTATCATCTGCATATTGGTGACGGTTTTAGGTGAGCAGCTGTGTTGGTCTGCAGTAGAACAGCAGGATTTGCATCTAGTGGCACCTTAGAGACCAACAAGATTTCAGGGTGTAAGCTTCCAAGAGTCAGAACATCTGAAGAAGAGAGCTCTGGCTCTCGAAAGCTTACACCCTGAAAATCTTCTTGGTCTCAGCCACTGGACTGAAATCCTGCTGTTATATTGATGATGACAATATCCCACACTTCCTCCAACAAGCTCAGGATAATGTCATTTTATCTCAACAACCATTTCTATGAGGGAAGTTGGGCCAGAGATAGTCCGACTGGCTCAAGGCCATGCAATGAGTCTCACAAGGAAGCATGGATTTGAATCCAGGTCTCCTCCTACACCACAAGCAGAACCACAAGTGACAAAAGGCACAGATTGGACACTTGCCAGCTTCCCTCAAGTTTTGATGGGAAATGTAGGCAGCTTGGCGGAATGTTGGACAAGTGACAGTTGAAAAGTCCATTGGACAGCAGTCAGAGAGCCAAGCTGCAAGACCAGGATGCCTACATTTCCCATCAAAACTTGAGGGAAGCTGACTAGTGTCCAACCTGTGCCTTTTGTCACTTGTGGTTCTGCTCCACATCTAGCAGCTAGACTACACTGGTTAACCTCCCCAGGATCTCCATCAGAATCTGAGTCCTCCAGCTCAGGGCTGGGTGGCTGCCGGGGACATAATTTCTCTCTCCACATCTGGCAGCTTCTGCAAGAAACCGACAGAGCTTCAGAGCAAGAATGTACGAAGATGGGCTATTAACATCTGTTTACTTGCAAGGCTGTAATGGGAAATTGCCGAGTCCTAGAACACCTCTGCAATTGACTTTAGTTGGCTCTGCAAAATGCAAGGCTTCGGAGAGGCTCTGATCTTGCGATAGAGAAAAAGAGAGTTGGGGGGGGGGGGTGCAGGGTGTTGGTTGCCCTGACATCTAAAGCTTGGATTAATTAGGTTGTTTAATGGGCTCTGACAATATCTGAAGCAGCACAAATTTCCCTGAAAGGAATGAAGAGGCAGGTGGGGGATTGCTCTCCTCCTTGCCTTGGACTCGCTACAACGCCCAGGAAGCATAGATTCTCTGATCTTGCTCTGTGTGCCTGAAGATCATTAGTGAAACAAGCCAGGCAGTACATTTCAAGCCTGCTCATGCACTCCAAGAAGTCCTTGATTAATTGCGTGTCTCCATGGAGAGGGATGAAGAGTCCGTCCTGCTGTGGCTCAGGGTCCACTCCCGCATGCCTGTCACTGGGGAACTTCTCGTGATCAGAAGCCATCAACTCATACAGCTGGCCTTCATGTCGGAATCTGCACTGACAGATTCCTCAGCCTACATGGCTCTCACAGTGTTGATGAAGCCTAGCTAAAGAGGGACAGGAAATTGCTACATAAGAAACAAACCCAGCATATACAAAAGAAAAAGATTTGATCCTCTGAGAGCAAATTGTTCCTGCTTCTGACCTCCTTACCCAAAGGTCTGAACAGAACCTGCACTTATTCTACTGTCTGTTTGTTCAGCTTTCTCTGTGCATCCAGGAACCCTGATTATATGGAGGAAGCCCTGCATGTGTACAACTGATTGTGCGCGAGGCTTTATTCAGATCTTTGGCTGAGCTTGTGTAAGTTGCAGAGAGGAGGTACAATTCCCTCCTCTTTTCATGGGTTCAGAGAAATCTGGAAGGGGCTAAGGTGTTCTGCTGTCACTATTTGAATGGATCAATGCTGCCTTTCTTTGTTAGGAGCAGCTTGTGAATTTTGAGATTGCTGAGGAATGTCCTAAGTGGGGGGGACATTAACAACAACTTCCTTGTTACAGGATGGTTGGAAGGAAAGATTGTAAAGATTAGTCCTATTTATAAACCAGAGTCAATGACATCACCCAGAATGTGTCTTGTCCCCATCTCCTGTCTGCAAAAATAAAGTCTATGGACTAGTCTCTCCCACCCACCCACCCCCCGCACCCATTGCTGAAGAAACAGTTTTAATTCAACTGTTTTCACTAAAGAGCTTTGCTCTTGTACATGGGGAGAGAGGAGGAAGACTGCGTTGGCCAGGACTGATTTGGGGCAATAAAAAAGGATATTGCATATCCCAGATCTCTGCTAGGAAGTAGGATGGGGTGCATTGGCTAGTGAGCTGGGTGGCAGGTGGAGACCATTGGCAAGATGATCCTTTACACTTCCGTACAGACGGCAGCTGCACAGGAGGGAGAGAAGAACATTCAGAACAGGTCACAGGTTGCATCGTCTGCCAGTGGTGATGCCTTTGCTCCAGTGTCAGCCTCTCCTCTTCCCATTTCTTGCCATTGCAAAGAACCAAAACAACTGCCCAGTCTGTGTTCCTGTAGCAAAATAAACTTTTGCCTGACAGAGTGGAACAAGCTCTCTGCAACATGGAAGCATATCCGTGTAGTGAAAATGTCACATTTTAAGCAACCCCCGAGTGTGAAGTATCTGGCTTTGATCCGATAAAGATACAAAACTCTGCCTAGTTGCATCATTGGCCCATCTAGCACAATAGTGCCTGTGCTGACTAGAGAAAGGTTTTTCCCAATCCCTGCTATTTGAAATTTTCTTAATGGATGTACCAAGAGATGCACATCCTACCACTAAGCCACTCTCTCTTCCCTAAAGAGGACTTCTGTATCTCTTCAAGCAAGTCAGTTGTTAGTTTTAAGAGATTAGCTTTTTTGCTTTGAAACTTCTGGACTATACTTTGCTAGTACATTGGCTCTTAATTGATATGTCTTCCCTGAGCACAAAACATACTCAATATCAATTGGGGAGGGCAGATATTATTGGCCAGTATGTTGTTTGAAGGTAGATGCTTTTCCAGGTTACCATTTTAAGAGACAAGTCATGAAGATTACATGCATGCACAGACACAGCTTTCACAATTGATGCCATATCTCAACTAATCTTCCTGGACCGTTTGCAAAACTTCAAAACTTTATGATAAGACGTGACCTTATAACCAGCTTCCTAGTTGCTGCAAAAACAATGATCGCCCTACCTTGGAACAAGTAAGTACCACCCTCAATAAATCAATGGTACTCAAAAGCATGGGACCCTTTTATCATTGAAAGAATAACAGACAGCCTACAACAATCTAACATATACCCCAAAACAACACAATTCTATGACAATTTCTAATATGTTACTAAATATGATATGCAAACTCTAAACCAGTTATACCAAACTATTTTTAATTCATAAATGGAACAAATGTGTATTTATCACAGCATCAAAACCAATACAATCAAATAAATAAATAAATAACAAAAGTAAATATCATAAAGTTAGATAACTTAGTTCAATGTCTATAGTTAACTCAGCAAACTTATCTTCATGTATGTTCCTTTTTCTCATGTATCATTATAGTCATGTGTATAACCTATTCAATAAAAAACTTTTTTTTTTTTGCAATAGGCAGATGTTCACCCCTAGGTTTGGGGTTTTTACCCCATGGGTAAAATATCTCACTTGTTTAGTGGCCCCACATTATCGCAGAGCTTACTCATTAGCTCGGTTTAATGTGCTACCTTCTGCGATACTTTATGGGAGATTCCATAAAACGCCATATACTAACAAGTTATGGACTTGTGCTCAGCGAGACATAGAAACCCTGGAACATGCCTTTCTGTATTGTACTTATTACTGTGATATATGTCCCACTCTCATCAACCCGCTGTTGAGAGAACAAATTGGAAAATCTGATAAATGTAAAGTTATCTTCCTATTGGCTACTCAGAACCAAAAAGTTATCGGAACTGTAGCTAAATTTTTGTATCTTGCATCTATGAGGCGAGTTGCGTATTTGTAGACTGAGTTCTGGTTGTTTCGAGTGTTTTTGTTAACATGGATGTAATGCCAATAAAGGTTGCTGAATTGAGAATAAAAACCTTTTTTTAAAAAATTGATGCCATATGTACATAACCAGTTAGTGCTTATTTTAGAATAATATACTGATGTGCTTCATCAGAGTGCACACTCTTTTGTGAGAAGCCAGCTTAGGACAAGAGGACATGAGAAAGAGGTAGATACAAAGGGAATAAGAAAAGGTGTCAAGAAGAGAAGCATGCAAAATGATACTGCTATTGTTTCTTTATAACTACAGTTGTATTGGCATGGAGGTCTTCTTCCAGAACAAGACATGCCCAAGTTCTTCTGGGGATTATTTCCATGTCTGCTAGCTATTGGAGCATTTGGTGTCTCTGTCTGACTGTGTGATAAGTGCTTATGCCAGTGTGGTATAAAGGATTATATATTTAAGGAGACCTGGGTCCAAATTCTCGGGAAGATGCTTGAGTGACCTGGGGCTGAAAACTACTTCTTAGACTAACCTATCTCCAAGGGCTGTGTTGTGAAGAAGAGAATAGGTGAGTTGAAGGACAAGGTACACCATTCTGAGCTCTGTGGTGGAAGGGCAGCAGAATCTGTGAGCAACACAACAATGGTGCCAATGCTGCACTGCCCTGTGTATGTGAGACACTATCTAGACTAGAGCGCTCACTGGAAACGTGGATTCCAGATGTTCCCCAAGCCACATAATGCCAAGGAAGCCATTATTGGTGGCACACCGGACATTTGTACTAGGCCTGAGAAAGGAGTGGAAGTGACAAAGGAAATCACTCTTCAAGAGAGAGAAAAGGGAGAAGCAGGAGCATTAAGAGTTTCTTGGAATCCACAGTTGTGCTTGCCCTGGAAAATTTGTAGATCATAGACCTGCAGCAATCTTTTCTTCTGTTTAACATGCAGTGTGATGTCCTTAAAAAGATGATCTCTGTGCATGCAAAGAAGATAAATGTGGTCAATAATGGAGCCTGCTCAGTGGCTCTTTGGAATTATGTTGCACAGCTCTCTCATTTGAGATACAAACATGCTAATTACCCTTTGTTGGCAAGAGCCTTCTTATTCCACTATCCATTCATGCTCTTGACAACATTAAGTATGTCCCTATATGCAGCTTTAATCACCGATGCAGAGTTTAAGCAGCACTTGTTCTGTCCCTAATGACTCCACTCTGCACACAGAATGGATGCTGACAAAATATATCTTGACACTCAGATTGGAAAACAGGAAAGTCATTTCCACCTCTCCACAGCAAGATGCACAAATGCTATCAATTCAGAGAGATAAAACACAGAGAAGAGTCAATGTGAAAATCCCTGCGTGAGAACTGTGAAGCTCTCATGTCTGAGTGTTCGACGGCTCCCTCTACTGGGAAAGGACAGTAATTTGGAAAGAGGACATGTAGCTAGGAAAAGCTCGCAAGGAGGAACACGTCGCTTTAGCTGTTCCTCGGGCACCCTGTGTGTTGTATGCTATTGTTTGGACAGCTCCCACAAGGGATAATTAAACTGGTGTTTTCAAATCCTGAAGCTGTAAATTGAATGATTAAGCTCTATTGACTGGAATTCACATTTGATTTTAAAATGGCTCTCGGCTTGCTTTCACACTGCTTTCACTGCCCTGGCGAGAAGCAGACTCCTTACTGAAAGGCAGTAAGTGTGGACTGATCCTCTGCACACATACTCAGAAGCAAGTCCCTCTGAGCAATGATGTTTACTTCCAAGAAAGTGTTCATTAGACTGCAGCCCAATAGCTCCATCCTAAAGTCCAGTACAACAACATTTGATTTATATACCGCCCTTCAGGATAACACCCACTCAGAGTGGTTTACAAAGTATGTTATTATTATCCCCACAACAAAACACCCTGTGAGGCGGGTGGGGCTGAGAGAGCTCCAGAGAGCTGTGACTAGCCCAAGGTCACCCAGCTGGCTTCAAGTGGAGGAGTGGGGAATCAAACCCAGTTCTCCCGATTGGAGTCCCATGCTCTTAACCACTACACCAAACTGGCTCTACTGTGCCAATTTGGTGTACAATAAGGCTACTGCTGTGCCAAAGTTTATACCTGCACAGAGCAATGGTACCATGTTCCCTTAGCAGACTGCCCCCCCCAACACACACACAATAATCACAAAGGAGTTAACATAACACCAGAGACAGCCATTCCTATAGAATCTTTGGTAGCTACTTAACATCCACCAAACATAGTACCTTACAGTGCCCCCACATATGCCATTCATGGAAGGCACCAATCAATGTACATTGGTGGCACAAATGTCGAGATGCTGCCATGAATTCCATTCCACATCCTCTTTCATACAGCATGCACAAACATGCTAACAGCAAGAGTCCATACTACCTCCTTCACTGTAACATTCCACAACCCAGTGGACCAGAGGGTTGCATGTAGATCCCATAGACAGCAGATTTCTAAGGATGAAGAATCTGATCCTTGTTGTGGTAGCAATATGTTCAACTAATGCTCACAGACCTGCGCACAACACTTTTGCATTCATGTCTGTGCGATGGGAACAGCTAACATTTAATCAGGGAGAGAAATTAGGCCCTCATATATAGGGAAGAATGGAAACTACAAATGCAAATCACGAGAAGCAGATGTAAGCTGGATAGTAATTCAATGGGGGAAATGGTTGCAATGAGAAACAAGAGACATGCTTGATTTCAGTTCTGGAAAGACACTGATATGACCCCTGCATGCAGAGCTAAGCATTATAAGGAAAGAACTCTACTGAAACACTCAGAGCTGTCATTGAGCAGTGTTCAGTGGAGCAATACCTTCTGACATCGTTGGTGGTGGTGGTGGAGAGAGCCCTCAAGTCAGAGTTGACTTACAGCCCCTGGTGGGGCTTTCATGGCAAGAGACTAACAGAGGTGGTTTGCCATTGCCTGCCTCTGCAACTCTGGTCTTCGGTGGAAGTCTCCCATCCAATTACTAGCCAAGTCCAACCCTGCTTAGCTTCTGAGATCTGACGAGATTAGACTCACTTGGGCTATTCAGGACAGGGCACAGATATCATTAGAAGTAAGCAAAAACCTTACCCAATAAAAGTTTATTTAAAAAAAGAAGAAGAAGTAAGCAAAAAAAGAGTCCTATTTGGTTCTTTGGTTGTTTTGAGTTGGGTTCTTACATGTTAGAATTAAAGCTAGATGTATCAATTCCTTAAAATGAGGAACTTATTTCCATGCCCAGTTGTTCTATCCCACCCAATGTGGCTGAAAGCTTCAGGGACTGCACCCTTCTCCAAACACATGCCCCACCTCGGATTTCAGGCAGAAAGCATGACTGGTTCTATTGACAAGTCCTATTCTCACTAGCAGAACAGATGCAGACTGGCTTGAAGTGGTAGGTGAGCTTTGCTTGCCTTTCTCAAGAACTTCAAGTGGGACAGAAGAGTTCTGATCGCTTTAAAAAACAGAGGATGCAGGGGAGGGGAGATCAGCAGGGCCCTTAGGACTGTTACGTCTTTAGTAGCCCTATAAATAGGGTAGGCTGCACTTTGGCAGGAGTGGGGGGATAATAAGGCTTAGAACAGTTAATAAATCCAGTTAAACACAATGTTTGTATGGTGTCTTCATTTTGAAGTCAGGTGGGCAATGTTGTGTTCCATAATTAATAGTGGTGCTGTTGTGTTGGGGTGGGGGAGGTTGGATTCCCTCTTGTATTGGTGTTGCATCCAATAGCTTCTGAGAGCCAAAGCAAAGAAGCTTTACAGAATCAGATTTTCTTGCCTTTCACCTCCAGCCTCCCTGCTTGCATGTTGGCTTCTGTGAGTCAGCACATTTGTCCTTTGTTGCCTTATCATTAGTAACCAGAGGCAGTGGGAACTTTCCCAATCATTTCCAGCCTCTTAAATGGAAATTAGTCAATATCAGCATGGCAGAAGGGCAATGCTTGCTTATAGCTAAACTCTGAAGACAGAATGTCTTTCATATCATTTTGCAAAAGCAAGCAAAATATTCATAGTTGCTAACCACAGTCTTTAAGGAATCGCAGGACACTGATAAGGTTAAAATGGCATATATGTATTCCAAACTTGTTTGGGATCTGTAACGTGAATAGATTTAAATAGCAAACAACAGATCTAGGGTTGACAATTCCAGAAAATTCCTGAAAATTTGGGGGTAAAGAATGGGGAGGGGAGAGTTTGGGAAGGGAATAGACCTCAGGGGGTATAATGCCATAAAGAGAATTCACTGTTTTCTCCAGGGAAATTGATTTGTGCAGTCTGAAGATCACTGTAATTCTGGAAGATCTCCAGGCCGCATCTGGAGGTTGGCAACCTTAAACAAATCATAGACATTGGCTTCCAGAGTCAACAAAAATAGTATGCTTTGCTTGTATCCATGGAAGCATGACTTAAAGACACCACTGCTGTTTAAATATATGCATATTCTGACAAGCTGAGGTTATATTCTTCCTATACCCGCACCAATTACTTAGTCATAGTTGAACTGTAGTGGGATATGAGCAGGAAAAAATATTTGACATTCCCCAAATACTGAATTCATTCTCCAGTTTGGTTCAGTAATACAAAGCAAATTCTCTAAAATTCCACCATTGTTTCCTATGGAAAACTCAACTCGGGTATTTTTGGTGGCTTGAGAGGGTTATTTTTGATTGAATTTTACCAAGTTTGCAGGGGACCTACTCCTAACTGTCCTCTAATGACTTTCCAAGTTTCAGGGAAATTGAACTCTAGGGGGCCATTTTATGGCCTCCCCAAAGATGGTGCCTCAGCAACCTCCAATCTCCATTATTCCCTATGGGGGAAACTATGGGAGTTATATGGGGGCGCATTTTGCAAGCAAAATCCACCAAATTTGCAGAGAACCTACTGCTGAAAGTACACCCAAACACCACGTAGGTAGGTAATTTAAGCTAAACTGAACCAAGCACCCCAGCAAACACCTTTCCCCAGAACAACAACCCTGAACCAACAATTGAACATCTAACCAAAGTTATGGCAACAGAAAACACCAAGCAAGAAACAGTGAAGAGTATAAAGAAACAGCATACCGAGTGTAGTGTACTAGGAGCTTCAAGAAAAGACCCTTTGTTAGAGAGGCTCCTTGCAGCTACACTCAGATTGGCCGGACTTGTTGAGCCAGCCAATCAGGATACTTCTACGGACTAATGATTAGCAAATGGGGTTTCTGAATGCCAGGTGTTTGCTATTGGTTGATGTGAATTTGGGAGTGTGTTTTGACAACGGGTTGTGGTTATATAGTTCCGGCTTGCCGCATGTGTTTTTAGTGGTGTTCCTGCCAATAAAACAGTTATGCTGAAATCACACTAGTGTCTGAACCCACTACTTTACGCCAAGCACCAACAACAGGGTAAAACAGCCCGCCTGCCCCCCCCCCCACGCAAGAACAACCAGCAAAACCAGAAGTAAATTTAATAAAATTAACTGGAGCTGTAAAACACCCACAACAACCACAAGAAGATCACCTGCAACAGGATAAAACAAAAAAGACACACACACACCCAGAAGAACAAGCAGAAAAATAAACAGTAAATATAAGCAACTTCAAACCAAGCCCCCATACACAAAAGCCCAACCAAAGCACCCCACTCACAGCAAAAAAGCAGTTTTTAAAATGCAAATTAAAAAGCCTTTTTCCTTCTCCCAACCCTATCCCTCCCAGGCACCAGGCCAAGCCCTTCCCCTGAAAAAGAGAAAAACCCAGTCTAATGACTCTCAAAGCCTTCCAGGTGCAGCAGGTCTCAGCGGACAGCAGCAGGAATCCACTCACTCCGGATCAGGGATCCAGTGACAGTCATGTTTAGACATGTTTAAACACTGGGGGATTCCGCATGATCAATTTTGATCGGACTTTCTGAGCAGTCATGCCGCGGTGGAGTCCTACGAATCCACTTCTCCCCGATTCCACATTAGGCTTTTGTTTCGCATATTTCATTGGCTCAAAGTCCATCATGCGGAATTTTTGACAGGATAAAAATCGATTCCTCATTGCTTTTTCTGGGGGAAGTGTCGAATGATGCACATCTTCATTCCCCCCCCCCAAAAAAAACGTTGCTACACATAAACGTTTCATCAAACCAACACATTAGGAAAAAAATTCTCACAAAAAAAACATTGCTACACATAAACGTTGCATCAAATAAGTATATTGGATAGGCCAGAGCACTTCCTGCCGATATTGTGGAAGAGTATTGGCTATTGGAGGGAAAATTGTTACCAATGACCCCGCGTCTATCTTTCCCGCTTTCTTCCTGAGCAGTGTGGTTTAGTCATAGGTGTTGTGTTGAGGACGGTCTCTTTCTCCCTCCATGAAATGCCTAGACCAGTAGTTGAACGCTGAAGTCTCTCCATCACTTTCACTCTACCTCAGAAGCTGTCAGCTGTCAGCAAGCAACAAGTAACAAATTTGGCGCGTTGTAAAATGGACCGGTTATTGGTCAGCTGTTGTCATGTGACACAGGATATGTTTCTGCATAGACATGTAGAAACGTTGCAACGTTTTTTTACATTTTTTTTTTAAAAGAGGAAAAGGGAAAGGGTAGTGGGTGTGGCTTAGAAAACATGATTGGCCAATCAAATTCAAAGGGCGAGAGAAAAGGGCAAGGGTGGGGAGAACATAGAATAAAGAATTCTGCATGATTAAAATCCCTAATCTGCTGCGCATGGACAAATAAGTTGGGGGAAAGCACGATGGAAAAAAAACGGACAAAATGTGCAGTGGCTTCGAATCTGCTGCTAGGATTGCCTCCCCACGTGTGGAAACACAAGAAAAAATCGAGGTCATTTAGAAGCTGAAGCAGGGAAAACCACTCATGTGGAATCACCCACTGTCATATTTAGACAGAATCAAGTCCCACCGTGTTTTTAGAATATCACTTTGCTATTTGCACAGTTAAAGTACTTGATACAAAGCCACAGTCTGCATTATACCATAAACATAAAAAAAACCTCAGAAAGCCCAGCTTGGCTTTGCCCTCCCTATCTGCAGATGGAAATGCTGGTCAATCTGCTATCGTCCTGATAGAACGGCACCTTAAGATCCAAGCCTCTGTTTACAGAAGGAGATGTGAGGAGTGGGAATGTTAGTGAGCAGAATGTGAATGGCGTTAGTGGCAGAGTAGACAGCCATAACAGCCAAGAAAACAACCCTAGCAGTAGAAGACCATGCCAGCTGCAAGAAGAACTCAGCCATTCACTGGAACAGAGCATCAGCCCATTTAGATAATCCTTCAGAATCTTTGTAAATCATCTGTTCAAGGTTTTGTTGAAATGTGGTGTGTGTGATCCCAAGCCTAAGTACTGATGGCATCCTAGACCAAAGTGGCTAAAAGAACCATCGAGAAAATTCCAAGCAGCTCCAGCAACCATTTTGTAGAAGCCATTTTGTATTTCGTCAAAAGGCCAGATTACAAGTGAGAAGAGAACAAAGTACATTTTTACCCTGGAGACTATTCTTTTTCCTCATTGTTTTTCTATCTTCATCTGAAATATCATAAAGCTGGAAGAAGTGTTCCTGAGGCATTGGGTAGAAATTATCTTTTCCCAAACAGCTCCTCAATATCAAGTGAAAGCCGCAGCAACAGACGTGGATCTTGCCTCCATCTCCCTCCTTTTTATTTCCGACCTATCAAATATCATCCATCTCTTGGCATTTAGCTTTTATTGTTAAAATAAATTAATCTGCAATACTATTTCCCAGCTTTTTATTGTTTTCAGATAACATGAGGTTTCATCTATTCTCCCAAGCCCCTGTGAGGTTCTTCCCTGAAATTTATCTCATTTGTCCACAAATCTTATGCCCTAACGAAGCAATTTTTTTGGTGCTTTATGACTTTTTCAATTTGGTAAAACATTAGTGAGTGAGGCTGGAGTCCAGCTTGTCAGCCATCCAAGCCAAGTAATAAATCTGTTTGGGGAATGTGAAAACCTGCTTCGATTAACCTGATGAGCAGTTTGGGGAGCTATAAGCCAGTTATAAGAAATGCTACATACTGACAGTGGCAGAGCAACTAGATCTGAAATGAGATCTGTTTTAAATGCAATTTATTTTCAAGGGATTCACACAATGAGAACATTTTAAAATCCTGAGCACAAATAAACCAGAGACCAGTTTTTCTCTCTGAAATTTCAATTATGTTCAATGAGACTTTATAATGTAGAATTCTATAATATGTAGGTTGCTCTAAATGGTTTGAAACCAGGACTCTTGGGCTAGACACCAACCCAAATCCATCAGTCCCAGGTTTTATTTATTTATTTTTGTTAACATTGGCGAGTCAAATGCTTCTGAGAAACCATCAAGCAGGACCGGGGGGGGGGGGGGGCGTGGTTCTGGGAAAAGAGGTGGCGGAACTCTCAAGAGGGAAATGAGGAAGAAACATACGGGATTCTTTGAAATAATATTATTTTCAAGCACTATTTCCAAGTATTTTCAAGAGATGCCAGAACTCCATTCTACCACATTCCCCCTGAAAAAAAAGCCCTGAGCAGGACAGAAATACAGTGGTTATCACACCTTTTTTACCGTCAGCAACCAATAATCAGCAGCAACACAATTTCTCCAAGTGGAGATTCCAGTTATATAGTATGCCTCATAGCTACTGATCTATCCTGTACAAACATTCCTACTCTTTTTTTAAAAAAAACATCTGAGCCAATAGCCATTAGATCATAGACGAGATTGAGTGATCATAGGCAGGATTGAGTGAATAAGATGGCTGGATCCAACACAAGTTCCAAGTACAGGATAACCATGCTGAGTAAAATGATAGCTGTACATACTATGGCGTAACTAATCCTTGCTAAGAAACCAGGACCTGAGCAAGGGACAATACTGAGTTGGAAAAGGACTGCATTGGTCTCCTCACTTATCTGGTTCCTTTTTATGGATGTTATTATGGCTACCAGGTAGCACTGGACCACATGAAAGAGGCTCCTCCACAGAGCAATGGTGACGACTTGTATGATTGCCGCTAACTGTGCCAGCTTTGTCGTTGATTGGGATTGTATGCCACACCTTATATTTCAAAACATTTTGCATCTGCGCTGGATATTCAGTGGCTCTTTATCTCTAGCTTTTGTATGCGTCTTCGTTTGGACACATATTTGCTTCATCCTTTCCCCAGTGGAGCTGCCATTAAATCTTAAAGCACCAAGAACTGTTTGAAGATCCTATCAGACTGTTTTCTTGGTGACATCATTTTCTTCCAGGAGTTGAAATGTTACTAAATATCTCTGATCTTATTCATTTGGATGAACTTTCCTGAAAGTGTCAAAATTCTCTGACTTTCTGGCAAGGAAGTGTGTTATGATGGTAATATTAATGCCCATTGGGAGGCCATGCTTTTAATATCTTTCTCTTGAATAATGCAGGTTTGAGGAGGTTAGTTTACTGGGAGAGCAAGGTCAATGCCTTTGTTATTTCACATGTGCCAAGCTTTCCTGGATGGTATACCTCAGAACACCTAATGAAACCCACTTCCTAAGGAAAGAACTGAGGGAGGCGCGGTGCTGAGTTGCCCCAGGCAGAGCTCTGCAAAGTATTAGCATTTCAAGAAGACTGAGAACATTGTCTCAGTGATGGGGACTGACACTATTTTCCATGTGTGTGTCATGACAACAATGGGAACCAAAGCAAATGTGGTGTGCTGGACACATGATCTAAATCAGACGTGGGCAGACTGTAGACATGAGGCATCTACTTTTTGTTTGCAAGAGTTCTGAAGTCTCATTAGCAGAAGCCAACTGCAAAATGGCTCCCTCAGATGGAGGAGCCTGTCCCAATAACATGCTGCCATTACATGAACCATACGTTAGCTAAACTGCCTGTATAAAAACAAATTCACACCTGTGCTGCTACACATCGGGAATTCCAACATCAAAAACTAAAACTGGGTCCCAGTCTGCTAGAATGTGCATTTGGACATTAATGAATCAGTATACAAACCCAAATTACCTCATTTGTTAATATCATTATTGTTAACTAATCTAAACTGAAAACTATTAATTAATATTCAGAAGCCTTAGGCAATTACTTTCCAGCTTAGAGTTTATGGAGATCCAAGAGAGGGCAAAGTGAGTAGTGAGTCAACAGACTGGGACTTTTACTGTAAATGACAGTGAATTTTTCCAATCAGTAGAGTTACATAAAAATCTTGCCACTGAGAATTAAATTGATCAATCTGTTTTTCTGAAATACACCAATTACTTTGCTGGTTCACTAGCTTGGGAACTGCTTTCATTCGATTCTCTATTAAGTGCAGTGATTCTTCTTTGCTTTCCATTCTGTTTTCTCTTGGCTGCACTTACAAAGGGGCAAACATTTCACTTTCATCTGTTGGTGTATAGACAGGCAATACTGCAGAATGGGAGGATACAGCCAGTGATATCCTTCTCTTCTCCAAAGTGATATATGGGGGTGGGGAGAGTAACATGTAGTTTAACCCTTAGAAACTGGGATGATAATATATGAAGCAGTTGCTCCAGATGTTGCAAAATCCTTGGCACTGATACAATCAGTCTTGCATCAGGACGTTATCAGCTGTGTTATGTTGGCAGCAATAATGGGAATAGGGCAACATGAGAATAGAGCTTGATTCCCTAAATATAAATCTGTGGAATTAAAGGGTTTGAACTATTGCATTGATGGAAAAACTCACCCACCAAATAAAGCTCTCAAAAGAAAACTAGAGGCTTTCGTTTCCAACTGGTATGGCTGTATTTTGTATAGAAAAAGTTACCCAGAAAACACAAAAACTCCCATTTCTCAAGAGTCGTTCTGGAGGGATGCAATTACTGGCGGATACATTTCTATATGCAAACTGTAAAAGTTAAATGTTATTATTATTACACATTTCTCTGTGTCTATTCTGAAACCAAGGAAATTAATAGCTCTGAACTAAGTACCTCACACATTTCAGCTGTTTTTATGGATACTGGTATTTTGACAAAGTGAATATTCAAAAAGCCTTCCTTGCTGTGACTTTTCTGTTTGAGATATTTGTATTTCTCAACTCCATGTTTTTGTATAATACCATTTTCAACTTTTAAAAAATTAGGAAAAAAGACAATCTCTAGAGTCACCTTACATATTTAATGAATATGGCAAAGGACAGTAGTTTTGCTGTTGAGGGGGAAAATCTAATAAAAAGAATGGAGCAGTGTTCATTTTCCTTTTGAACTGGTTGCTTATGCTCATTAATTGGTTATGAAGGGGAAAAGGATGGAAGGAAGCCAAACCAATCTTACATCTACCCCTATGAACAGTTACTGAGAAGTGAGCCCCACTGAGTTCAATGGGATTAACTTGTAAGAGTGCATACGATGCATTTTTAATAACTAGACTTTTCATTGGGATGCCAACAACAGATAGTGGCGATCTTCCTGAAGAAGGAGGCAGGTCTAGGCTAACAAAAATGCTCATCCATAAATATCCGGAGGAGTTAGCCATGTTGGTCTGTTGTTGCAAAATAGTAAACAGTCCAGTAGCACCTTTAAGACTAACCAACTTTATATATATCTTTGGCCAGTTTCTTCATACTCTCCACGCATCTAACGAAGACAGCTGTGGTTCTTGAAAGCTCACGCTACAATAAAGTTGGTTAGTTTTAAAGGTACTACTGGACTCTTTACCATTTTGCATACATAAATGTGTGATACATCAGGCAAAGTTGTGAGGTAGGCCACTGGTTAAAATGAGGCAAAGGATGACCTGCAGAAGGAAGTCAAAACTTTTAAAAGGTGATATATTTTTACAGATAGCCGCCCCTCCAAAGAACTTACTTCCTGTTCTTGGGAAGGAGGGAAGTCCAGCCGCCCAGCCTTTCCTCACCCCAGTCATGAAGTATGGCTGTTTGTAGAAACCCTGATTAGCCCCTTTCTTTGCACTTTAATCTTAGTTTATTATTCAAAAATTCTTCCTATCACTAACAATAACTTTCATCCTTCGTAAGAGCAAATCCAGTCCCTGTTTTTTCTTCGACACCTTCCAGTTTAAAATTATTAGTAGCTTGGCTATTGGTTCAATAGCAGCACTGATAAGTCTGCATTAGTCTTGACTGTTATGTATTGAGGGTTATTAAATTGGCTGGCAGGTGTATAAATCTATCAGACACCACCTCCCCCTTTCCCCTCCCCATTTATTTTCCTCTCTGCCTCTGAACTAACATACTGCACAAAGGAACTGGGGCATGCAGAGATGTGGCGCTGGAAGGCCAGGGATGGGGGAAAGAATGCAATAAATGGATCCATTTGGATCAATAGTCTGTTGCAACAAATTGATCATGGAGTAGAGTGGATCTCAAAAGAAAGAATGGTGAGACAGGAACAGGTGTAGTAGTTACAGAGGACGGTAAGAACAGAAAGATGGAGAAAATAAAATGAAGGGAAATACTGGTAGACTAAACATAATTCATAAAATTTTTCTCTGGTCACATTTAATTCCTTCCTTCCTTCCTTCCTTACTTTATACCCCACCTTCCTCCCCAGTCAGGACCCAAAGTGGGTCACATCTTTCTCTTCTCTTCCATTTTATCTTCACAACAACCATGTGAGATAGCTTAAGTGAAGAGTGTGTGACCAGTACATGGTCACCCAGCAAGCATCCATGGCAGAGTCAGGATTTGAAGAACCTGAGCCTCCCACACACTAGTCCAACTTAATTCTCTCTTTGTGATACAGGCAAACCATGAGGGATAACAAATATGTTGTTTGTACCTCAGTTACGCTAACATAAAAAAGGGGCCCACTAAACTAAACGATCCCCTCCCTTGTCTAGTGAATTTACCTCACTCTTTACGGTGGCCCACATAATCTGTTAGGTGCTAACAGGGTTACCACCAGGGAAATGTTATTCAGTTTATTTGGGGTTCATTTTAGCTTTACAGTGAATGTTTCAATCCTTTATCTTTATTATTGTGTGACTATGTCTGTTCAGATTTTTAATTATGAGTTGAATCCATGGGTAATTTTGTACTGACATTCTCCAGTTCTCCCAGTGCAAAGAGAATTCTCGCTGACTCCTCCCATCCCATTTCCAAGTGTGCTTCCTGAACTGCTTCTTTGGGGGGCTTGGGTGGGGAAATGGAGAGCTACAGAAAGCGAAAATCAGAAAAAATCCCCCCTTGCCACTGATAGAAAAGACCTTAGAATGCAATCATATGTTCAATATTAGTTTCCACTGGTTTCATGGGGCGAATTCATTTCTGCCTTAATTTTTTTTTTTCTTTCAGTCAGTTGAGATGAAATTCTCTAGAGTTATATAAACCTTAAGATTTCTACGAAATTTCAGGAGGCTATGAGAAAGACTCCTCATTTTAGAGGCAATTACAATTCTATCTTGCATGGAGGATTGCCAATAAACTTGTGCATGCGAGTTTATTTTGTTTCTTTAGTTTTATCATTAATTCTCAAAGGGACTGTTCTGTTATTGGGTCATCTTGTATGATTTTGTTTCAATATTGTTTCTTTTGTTATTGTTGTTTCATTTTCATAATTCTATTTCATTATTATTCTCCGTTGCTTTCAATGGAAGTAAACCACCACCATGACTTTCTTGAGACTGTATCTTCCTGGTTTTCTATCTGAAGTGGACAAAGCTCAGGGGGATTACAGTACTCCACTATGGCATCTACACTGCCAAGAATAAAGAGTTCCCCCTTTTTAATGCAATGAAACATGCCCACATTTAACATGGGAGAAGTGATAGGAAACAATAGCACATAAAGCAGTTTGAGGAACTGGCACTGTAACCACTTAGCATGAAGAAGAATAGCTTGAGCTTGCAGAGGGGACTTCCAGTGCTAGGCAGACTGCTACTACTACTGTTGGCTGCCGATGCTTTTTCAACCCCGCCCCTTCCTCTTCCTCTCCCTCTGCCAGATCTGGCCCCACCATGCTGCACATTCTTCCCACCAGAGCCAGAAGATCCCCTGCCAGTCATGATGTGCTATGTTTATGCTCAGATGTCAGATAAGATACTGTGATGTGTGTTTGAAATAGATGTAATTTTATTACTGAACTGAGTGTGATCAAATAAACAAATAAAAAGTTGTGGTTAGGTTACACTTTGGACACCCAGACAAACAACACAGACTAAGTTACACAAGACGTAAATCCTAAATTGTAATTCCCAAAGAACCACAAGAGTTAGCGCGGTGGGGGTGGGGGGTGGGATTAAAAATCAAAAGGGTTCAGTATGTGTTCAGGCACACTCAGGCAACACAGCCAGTCACATACTGATAAAGAATTAATGAAGCAAATAAGACTGAGGGGGATTAAATTAAAAAATTACCTCCAAACAGCCAGAAGTTGCAAGAGAAAGTAAGAGAGAAGTTGAGGCAAATAGTAAATAAGGAACAGGGTGGGTGTGGAAGTGAGCCCCAAGTAAAAACAGTAAAAATCTTTAGAAAAAAGAGAACACACACAGCACACACAAAACAGAACAAATGATATTCAAGAAGAAGGGTAAAAAATAAGAAAGGAATAATATATTATAAAATACGACACTGTATTTGGCACAAGAAGTCTTACAAATGATCTCTCTCTACCTCTCTGTGTGTTGATTAAGCAGGGATTCACCATGTGAAACAAGCTCCTATCGGATTCAAAACCCCACCCCATATACTTCAGGACCAGAGTACTTCACAGACATACATTTCATCTTAGTGGCGCTCTCCTCCTAAGGAACACAGCTTTATGCCCTTATTAAGAAAACACAGCAAAGAGAAGAGACAGGTCAAGTCAGGAAGAAATGAAAGTTGCTCAAACAAAATGAAAGAAAATTATGTTTTGTTGCTTCCAACATTTTCTACCAGCCCTGCTGTAAATAGTGGAGCTAGTTAGAAGAAGAATGCTTCCAGTATCAGAGCAAGGTGGGAGTGAGTCAGGAAGGATCCATCTGTCCTTGCTGCTGTTCTCCAGGTTTTTTTAAAAAGACAGAGAGAGAGGCATGCCACTTTCTTTGCCCGTGATCAGAGGTTTGCCTGTTTTTTGTCTTTATCAGGCCTAATTGGGGGGCTTGTACTAGGGAAATAGTGCAGCTAAAATTTAAGGTTCAGATCTGTCACATCTTTCCTCATCACAACCTCTTCAGTCTTACCTGTTTTGGCCCTGCCTTTCATAATGGGGTGCAGGAAGCATGGCCCAATATGTGCCCATTTGCTCTGCAGCAGTCTGCCTATCTTGTAGAGGGTACCAACAACACATTTACCTCTCCCCACCGCAGAAGAACTTCCTGCCATGAGAAAAGAGATGTAGCGTCTACCCCAGTGCATACCTTCCAGTGAGTAAAAGTAAACTGTTTGCTTGATTCCCCTTCTGGCTTGCTGCATATCACAGGAGAAGATACCATTTCTGTATCAATCCAACGCCCACCCACCCCCAGGCTGCAGCACCTGCTTGTAGAGAGTACAAGCAAAACGATTGCTCTGGCTGGGTGGGCAGGCACAGCAACTAGATCATAGCAGAGAACAGACTAGCGGTCAAACAGAACTGTTTATATAGAATCAAGAATGTCCTCCCCAAGACACTGAGAAAAGGCAAAGATGGTTATAAACTAGAAACATCCTGCATTTTAGGAGGTTGTGCCTATTAGGGGGATGCTTTTCTTCATGGAAACATCTACTAACTCTTCTGGTTGGAAGACATCCCTGTCATCTAGATTATCTATTCATTTGCTCTTTCCCCTTGTTATCCCTTCTGCTTCCCTCACCATGCTTGCGCAACTGTGAAAAGCAGACAGGAAGGCCTCAAAATAATGGTAATTTCCAAAATGTTCAGAGACTACCACTGGGATTAATTGTACTTAAAATATTAAAGAACAGATGAGAGGCAGGCAATGGCAAATCACCTCTGATAGTCTCTTGCCATGAAAACCCCACCAGGGGTCATCATGAGTCAGCTATGACTTGAGGGCACTCTCCACCACCTCCAAAGAATAGATGAGATATCAGATTTTGATTAGTTAATTTGAAGCTGCACATTCCTAAATACTACTTTCATTTTAAATTTCTCTAAGAAGAGGCTTGTAGTTTGGTAGTAAAGTGTGTGGATTTTCTTTGTGAATCTCTAGAAGACCACTACTTCTTATTGTTCCTGGTTTACTAACAATATAAGTTAGTGTGTGTGTGAAGATGGAAGGGGCTAAGTATATTTAAAATATTTCAAGTAGAGTGGGTATGGAAAGGAATAACATTGTGATTCGTCAGCTTGAAATTAGATTTCTCCAAGCAAGCAAAAGGTTTATTGATAGATGATGGGATTTATAACTAATCTGCAGGGAATGACAGATTGAGTTACAGAATATGGTTTATGATCTGCTGTCCCAGCATATTATAGTGCTCACATGAGATTTAATTGCAACTACGTTTATTTCCAGAGATAACTTTGTTTTGCCCTTTTCCTGCCTTCCAATACTTATGTTCTCATAAACTTGTGGCTATCACAAGACCATGTGAGATATGACCTTAGGGAAGACTGTATATAATTTTAGGATTGTAGCTAATCTCTAGCCACTACCAAGGTATTATCTAATCTACTTGGGCACAGGCATTAGGCACAGACTGGCATAATTCCCCAAACTTCCTGGTATGTTGTCAAGAAGAGTTCTCATGTCAGCCTGCCATTGGGTCAAAATATTTTCTGGATGTACAGATGTATGGGATGGATGGATTTCAGCAAAGCTTTTGATAAGGTTCCCCATGACATTCTAATGGGTAAACTGGAAGACTGCAGACTGGACTATAGGTGTCATGAGTCAGCCCCAGCCCCGGCTGGCCACCTTACCTATTGCTTCAGAGTCCTCCTCAGAAGATGAGCAGGAAGGGCCAGAAGGGTCTTCTCTAGAGCCAGAAGCCCCTGCAGAAGCTATTGGAGAGGAAGAGCAGTCAGAAACCACTGCTGCTGCTCCAGGAGGAATTCAGCAAGAACAGCCTGGAGCTTCTGCAGAGACTGTCAGGGATGAGGAACAGCCAGAAACCTCCACAGAGGCTGTAAGAGACAAAGACTCCCACAGGGCAAAAGCGAAACCTGAGCACCTGGGGCCAGCTGAAAGGAGGAAGCATAGAGATAAGTCAGCTCTGTTGGATAGGCGAAGAAGCGCCCGTTTACAGGCGCAACACCGAACTGAATTGTTAGAGAGAGAGGCAACAGCGGTTCCTCATTAGGACAGCATAAAAGGAAGACGCCGAGGAAACCAAGCGTGGAAGCAACTCAGCTCGCCACTCCCTGCTACCAGAGCTCTACGCCTGGCCGCTCTTGCCCTGCCTTGTGCCCTGCCCTGCTGTTGGATTGGATTTTGACCCCGGCCTGCTTTCTGACTACTCTTCTGCCTGCTCCTCTCTCTGACTGACATATTGGCTCTGACACCTGACCTGACTCCTGGACTACTGACTTCCTGCCTGTTGTGTTCTGCCCTGCAGTACCAGTGGGCCTCCTGCCTGCTGAGCCCAGCCCTGTGCGCGACACGTTGCTTCCACCCACAACTCAGCAGCTACTGGCAGCATGGATGCAGCCACAGCTGCTGCACTTGTAGCTCAGAACCAGACGCTGCAGCAGACGGTGACCCAACTGAGCAATGCTGTGGCTCAGCTTCAGCAACAGCTTCAGCAGCAAGCTGCGGCAGTGCCGCCGCCGGCCACGCCCAAGTGCCCAGTGAGTCCACCAGAAAAGTTCGCGGGCAATGTGGAGGAGTTTCCTGTCTTCCTAGCCCAGTGCCAGTTGTACATCAGCCTGCGCCCCCGAGACTTTCCTGATGATAAGACCAAGGTGGGCTTCATCCTGAGTCTCTTGAAAGGTCAGGCGGCCAAATGGTCTACCCCTCTGCTCCTGGAATCATCGCCGCTGCTGCAAGACTATACTGGGTTTGTGGAGCGGCTCCAGCAAACTTTCGCCAACCCCGTTAAGGCTGAGAGCGCCAACCGGCGCATCCGACGGCTCCGCCAGGGACGGGGGTCCGTGGCCACCTACGCGACAGAATTCCAGTTACTGGCTCAGGACCTTGCGTGGAACGAGGCAGCGCTGCAGGACCAGTTCATAGAGGGCTTGTCTGATGCGGTTGCAGATGAGCTGGCCCGAACGGAACGCCCCAGTTCCCTTCAAAACCTTGTAGTGCTGTGCCAGCGCATTGACCAGCGCCTGGAAGCCCGGAGACAGGCGCGCAGCGAAGGGGCCTGGCGGGGAAGGATGCCCCGGCTGGTGCCTGCAGGCCCCTCCTCTGCCCCCACAGCTCCAAAGGGGGCGGAGGGGGAGGAGCCCATGCAGCTGGGCGGCGCCCGACCCCGTCTTACGGCCGCAGAGAAAGCAAGGCGACACACCCAGGGGCTCTGCTTGTACTGTGGCGGGGCCGGCCACTATGCCAATGCCTGCCCGGAAAAGCGCCACCCAGAAGGTGCCGCAAAAGACCGGCCCCGGCTCGCGGCGACCCACGCGGACCGGGGCGAGAGGTTTACACCAATGGGGCCCTTGACGTCGGAGGGGGACACCTCCTCCTCCACCTAGAAATCCAGTTGCCAGACGGGCGGCGCGTGGAAACCCGTGCCATGGTCGACTCCGGCGCTTCCCGGAGTTTCATGGATCGGCAGTTTGCCCATCAGCACCACATCCCGTTGCACGAAAAACCTGTTGCTGCCCTAGTGGAGGCCATCGACGGGCGGCTACTGAAATCTGGTCCAGTAACCCACGAGACTGAGCTGGTGGAGGTAGCTGTGGAAGGCCACCGGGACCGCGTCCAGTTCGATGTAGTCTGCATGCCGCACTTCTCGGTGGTGCTGGGGCTGACCTGGCTCGTGGGCAGCAACCCGCTCATCGACTGGAAGCGCCAAGTCGTCCAGTTCCCGACCAGGAAGCCGGATCCCCTCCCGAAGCTGCTCGCCAGCACAGACGCCAAGGTCCAGGGATCCCTGCTGCCACCCCACTATGCAGAGTTCGCGGACGTGTTCGAGGAGAAGGGGGCTGATCAACTACCTCCGCACAGACCGTACGATTGTGCCATCAACCTGATTCCTGATAAACCCCTCCCCAGCGGACGCCTGTACTCGTTGTCGGAGCCAGAACGAGTGGCCCTCAAGGACTTTTTGGCAAAAAACCTAGCGCGGGGGTTTATCCGACCCTCAGCCTCTCCGACATCTGCACCAGTCCTGTTTGTCAAAAAGAAGGGAGGGGACTTGCGGTTATGCAACGATTACCGGGCCCTTAACCAGATTACAGTCAGAGACCGCTACCCACTACCTCTGATCCCTGACCTCTTAGAGCGGCTCCAAGGAGCAACTCGGTTCACTAAACTAGACCTGCGGGGAGCATATAACCTCATCCGGATACGGTCAGGGGATGAATGGAAGACAGCTTTTGGGACTCGTTACGGCCAGTTCGAGTACCTGGTAATGCCCTTTGGCCTATGCAACGCACCAGCGGTCTTCCAGCGTTTCATCAACGACGTGTTCCGGGACCTCCTCGACCACTATGTCATCGTGTACCTGGATGACATTCTGATTTACTCCCGCAACCCTGCCAGGCATGGGGAGCATGTGCGTTCTGTGTTGGAGAGACTTAGACAGCATGGGTTGTATGCCAAGCTCGAGAAATGCGAATTTGACCGGGAAGAAGTTGAGTTCCTGGGACACCGAGTGTCCAACCAAGGAGTACAGATGGATCCCACTAAGGTCGAGGCGGTACTTTCCTGGCAGGCTCCCCGAAACCGTAAAGAGGTTCAGCGCTTCTTAGGGTTTGCAAACTACTACCGACAGTTCATCCCTGACTTTGCTGCACTAGCCGTCCCCTTGACCCGATTGACACGGCCCCGCCTGCCATTCCAATGGACCCAGGAAGCCCAACAGGCCTTTCAAACCCTGAAGACCCGGTTTACGACTGGACCGGTCCTTGTGTACCCAGATCCGAGCCTCCCGTTCATAGTGCAGGCTGACGCCTCTGACACCGCTTTGGGAGCAGTCTTAGCACAAAGACGCTCCTCCCACGAGGTGCCCCAACCGTGTGCCTTCTACTCCCGACAGCTCACTCCAGCTGAGCGGAATTACACTATCTGGGAGAGGGAGCTGTTGGCCATCAAGGCTGCCTTTGAGACCTGGCGGCACCATTTGGAGGGAGCTCGGCACCCGGTGGTGGTATATACAGACCACCGTAACCTAGAACATCTGCAAACCACCCGAAACCTAACGCAACGCCAAATCCGATGGGCATTGTTCTTCTCCCGCTTTCAATTTACTATCCAATACATCCCTGGCTCACAGAACAAGTTGGCGGATGCCCTGTCCCGGAAACCTGAATTCAGCCGGCAGGCAGGAGAGAAGCCGCCAGCCACAACCATTCTGGCTCCTGAGTGCTTTGCAGCCACCAATGCCCCAGATGCCCTGCAGGATCGGATCCGGCAAGCTCAAAGCACAGACCCCTGGACACAACGCATCACCCAGGGACTACAGGACCCCGCGCAGCCAGACCCCCCAGGCTATCTCCTGCAGCAGGGCCTCCTTACATATGAAGGCCGAGTCTATGTTCCCCCAGGTGCTCTACGAGGGGAGGCACTGCAGCTTGCTCATGACACCCTAGCAGCTGGTCACTTTGGGAGATACAAGACCTTGCACCTATTGTCCAGGGATTTCTGGTGGCCCCGTATGCAGGTGGACGTGTTTCGCTACGTGCAGTCCTGCGATACATGCCGGCGGGCCAAAGACCTTCCAGGGAAGCCAACAGGACTGTTACAACCGCTGCCCACACCCGAGGGGCCCTGGGAAACCGTCTCCATGGATTTTGTCACGGACCTGCCACCCTCTAAAGGGCACACATGCATTGCGGTGTTTGTTGACCTATTCACCAAGCTGGCCCACTTCGTACCTTGCCCATCGCTGCCTACGGCCAAAGATTTGGCATACCAGTATGTCCAAAACGTGTTCCGGCACCATGGGATTCCCCGGCACCTGGTCTCAGATCGGGGGGTGCAATTTACGTCACGTTTCTGGAAGGCCCTCCAGACACTGCTCGGAACCCAGGTTCACCTGTCCTCGGCCCATCATCCACAGTCCGATGGGCAGACGGAGCGGACCAATGCCACGTTGGAGCAATACCTGCGCTGCTATATAAATTACCAGCAGGATGATTGGGCAGACCTCCTAGCCATGGCCGAATTTGCGTATAACAATTCAGTGCACGCCTCCACACGCCAGACCCCATTCCTGGCCACCTACGGACGCCACCCACGTTACTTTCCCAGAACAACGCCAAACTCATCAGTACCGTCAGCAGATGACTTTGTCCGGGAGCTGCAGGCCCTACACCTGGTTCTGCGGGAACAGTTAGACCGCGCCAAACGGGCCTACAAAGCAACCGCGGACCGGCGACGGCGGGAAGGGGACCCTTTGAAGGTGGGGGACTCGGTGTGGCTTTCCACTCGGCACATTCGGTCACAGCGGCCCTCCCAGAAATTGGACCACCGGTTCATCGGGCCCTACCGAATTACCGCCCAGATCAATCCTGTTGCCTACCGATTGGAGCTCCCGCCAACACTCCGGATCCACCCCGTGTTCCATCGCTCCCTGCTCACCCCGGTAGCACCTCCACACCCCCTCCGTGAACCTGTACCACCGCCTCCCCCGGTCCTGGTGGACGGACAGGAAGAGTACGAGGTAGAACGGCTCGTAGACTCTCGCTGGCACCGGGGCCGTCTGCAGTACCTGGTGGAATGGAAGGGCTATGGACCCGAGGATAGATCATGGGAACCGGCCGAGAACCTCCACGCACCCCGCTTCGTCCGCCGATTCCATCGGACCTACCCTAGCAAACCCGGACCTTCGGGTGGAGGGGGCCTTGGGAGGGGGGATGGTGTCATGAGTCAGCCCCAGCCCCGGCTGGCCACCTTACCTATTGCTTCAGAGTCCTCCTCAGAAGATGAGCAGGAAGGGCCAGAAGGGTCTTCTCTAGAGCCAGAAGCCCCTGCAGAAGCTATTGGAGAGGAAGAGCAGTCAGAAACCACTGCTGCTGCTCCAGGAGGAATTCAGCAAGAACAGCCTGGAGCTTCTGCAGAGACTGTCAGGGATGAGGAACAGCCAGAAACCTCCACAGAGGCTGTAAGAGACAAAGACTCCCACAGGGCAAAAGTGAAACCTGAGCACCTGGGGCCAGCTGAAAGGAGGAAGCATAGAGATAAGTCAGCTCTGTTGGATAGGCGAAGAAGCGCCCGTTTACAGGCGCAACACCGAACTGAATTGTTAGAGAGAGAGGCAACAGCTGTTCCTCATTAGGACAGCATAAAAGGAAGACGCCGAGGAAACCAAGCGTGGAAGCAACTCAGCTCGCCACTCCCTGCTACCAGAGCTCTACGCCTGGACGCTCTTGCCCTGCCTTGTGCCCTGCCCTGCTGTTGGATTGGATTTTGACCCCGGCCTGCTTTCTGACTACTCTTCTGCCTGCTCCTCTCTCTGACTGACATATTGGCTCTGACACCTGACCTGACTCCTGGACTACTGACTTCCTGCCTGTTGTGTTCTGCCCTGCAGTACCAGTGGGCCTCCTGCCTGCTGAGCCCAGCCCTGTGCGCGACAATAGGACAGTTCAGTGGATAGAGAACTGGTTAGAGGACCTTACCCAAAGAGTAGTGGTCAATGGCATTTCATCAGATTGGAGGGAGGTGTCCAGTGGGGTGCCACAGGGCTCAGTTTTGGGCCTGGTATTTTTCAATATTTTTATCAATGATTTGGATGAAGGGGTAAATGGGCTACTCATTAAATCTGCTGATGATACCAAATTGGGAGAAGTGGCAAACACCCAAGAAGATAGAGTTAAAATTCAACAAGATCTGAATACACTGGAGAAGTGGGCAGTTGTGAACAGGATGCAATTCTACATAGATAAGTGCACAGTATTACATATGGGCCACAAAAACGTGAAGCACAAATACTGGATGGGGGATATACTTCTGGGTAGTAGTGTATGTGAAAGAGATCTTGGGGTAAGAATAGACTGTAAACTAAATATGAGCAGTCAGTGTGCTGTGGTGGCAAAAATTGTAAACTCAGTCTTGGGTTGAATCAAAAGGGCCATTGCATCGAAATCGTAGGAGGTCATAGTCCCTCTCTATACTGCCTTGGTCAGGCCACATCTGGAGTACTGTGTGCCATTCTGGAGGCCTCACTTCATAAAGGATGTGGACAAAATCAAGAGGGTGTAGAAGAGAGCGACGAGGTTGATTAGGGGTCTGGAGACTGAGCCCTACAAGGAAAGACTAAGGGCCTTGGGAATGTTTAGTTTGGAGAAGAGGAGATTGAGGGGGGGATATGATTGCTCTCTTTAAATATTTGAAAGGCTGTCATTTGGAGGAGGGCAAGGAGCTGTTCCAGTTGGCAGCAGAGGGTAGGACCTGAAGCAATGGGCTTAAATTACATGCAGAAAGGTAACGGCTGGATATTAGGAAAAACTTTTTCACAGTCAGAGTAGTTCAAAGGAGGAATCAGCTGCCTAGGGAGGTGGTGAGCTCCCCTTCACAGGCAGTTTTCAAGAAGAGGCTGGATGAATATTTGTCAGAGATGCTTTAGGCTCATCCTGCACTGGGCAGGGGGTTAGACTAGAAGGTCTGTACGGCCCCTTCCAACTCTGTGATTCTGTATGTATATATGTATGTTCTGCTGTTGCATGTCTTATTGGTGACTGGAAAAACAGATGTGATCCTGAATGAGTGGGCTGACCTGGTATGTGCCATCAAATTCTCACTTTTAGAGGAAAGAGCGGGAGAGCTATCACAAGTTTGTCCACTAAGATTCTCAGTGCAACTATAGGCTAGGCCAGGGGCTTGGATTTAGTCTGTTGTAATCCCATTTCCCTTATCAAGCACTTAATTCAACAGCCCTTGAATTTGGGGTCTGGTATCCATGACTGAGGATTTTGTGGGTCTACTCCACAATCTCTTTCCCTTTCCGAGCTGTCAAAGGAAATCTCGATGTCGGTGTTGGAGATTCCAGGCTGATAGTCTGTTGTGGCTCAGGACTTCATAGTCACCATGGCAATCATGGAAGATAGGCTTCCTGTCTCATTACAAATGCTGATTTCTCCACTCCCACTACCCGTCTGCATACCCCACCCTATTCAATCATGTCTGCCGTTGTCATACACTGGCTATTATTCAGTTTCTGTAATCACTCTCCAAGATATAAGAACAGATGGACTCACATTCTAGCTGTATCTGAAGAAGTAAGCAGTGCCTCACGAAAGCTCATACCCTACCACAAATTTTGTTAGTCTTATAGGTGCTCCTGGACTCTTGCTCTTTTCTACATTCCCCACAACCGCTGTGTGGGTGCGGGGAGAGTGAGTCAGACTTGACTCGTCTGGTTTGACCCTAAATCTGTTGCAATCAATGGAGCAAGCAGAACCAGTACTCAAAGGTGTTCATGAGTCTCTAGAACTAGAGAATCAGGGACAGGTATGCTAAGAAAAACTGCACATTAGTTCTTCTGATTATGAGATTATAGTTTTCTGCCATGCCACTTCTTCATCCTCTGAACAAATATCTTTAAGCCAGTTGCTACTGAGGCTACTGAGAGCTGAACAACACATGGCATTAGGGATGCTATGAACTTCATGGCCAACATACCATGCCCAACAGCATCCATCACCTACATGCTGAATCTCTTCACCTGTTCACCATCCACCTCTAACGGTTTCATTCAGCTTTGCAGCTGCTCAGTAGCTGTGGTGGTCGAGTTTCGTTTTATTGCCTTGCAGTGGCCTTTGCATCTGTATAGTAGGTCAGATGATTCCATCCAGGGTTGTGGGTGGTCAGGTGAAGTCATTAAATGACATGAGGGAGAAATTAAATCAACCATAAGGTGGTACAAAAATTTCTATGCATGAAATAATCTCAATAACATGGACTTAAACGGAACCGAGCAGTAAGACTTCTTTAAAATATAACCCGTGACTGACTGATTAATTTGCTCCTGGTTTATTTATATGAATGACTGCTGAGTGGCATGCATGACAACAGATCTGTTGGAGTCAGGGAAGGGGGAAGGTTTGTATGACAATTTATGTGCCCAAGACACTTCCAAGTGCACTGTGCTGCACTGAACTGTTTGAATCATGAAAAGAAACCCAATAAACAAACGTGAACTGTTCACAAACAGCTGAACTGATCAACAAGATATCAGTTTATGACTGGTAAGCAGAGCATGAACCAAACTAGTGGGTGTCTGAACATCCCTGTATGACATAGAAGATCCATGATCAGATGATCATAGAGGATCAGATCAGATCCCCTAACACAAAGCAGCAAGGGAGGAGGACAGATTGGGAAAAGGTGTAGGTTCCGTTAGTGCAAGTTTCCTTAATTGATACTGGGTCTTTGGACTCTTACTGGCCTTGGGAAGGAAAAAAATAAAAATTGTATTTTCCTACTGTGTTACTTTCCATAAAATTGCAAATAAGGGTTCAGTATCTTCATCATTAACATTTCCTCCAGCAATGCAATACAAATACAAACACAACTCCCAAATTGGGGCAGGGAGTGCTTTCAATTGAGGAAATGGCAGGAGGCAAGGAAAGCATGTATCCTCCCCTTACCCAATAATGTTGCCCAAATCAGATCAATGCCCATAGCTGCTTTTAAAATCTAAACCACCTAATAGGGGATCCAGTCCTGTGTTCCCAAGATGATCTGTAGTTTTGGCCCTAAGAGACTCTAAATTCTATATCATGCTTTCTGCCTTTGAGATCAGTTTTCCTGGTACTGCTAAATAGTTCCTCTGTCCCACACCCTGAATGTCACAGATCCAGAACCAGAGGTGTGAGTTTTGAAAGTTTAATAAGTTTTCTGACAATTTCTCCTTGTATCTGGTTGTTAACAGATTAGAGAACTTTAGTCAATTAACTGTTGCATTTAAGCACTAAATTTAGCAAATGACACATTTTCCAGTATCCAGTTGGCAGTCTGATGATAGTGCTTTAGAATAATAATGAATTATCTCACCTTGAAAACACAGCAGAAAACTTATTGTGCAAGGGAAAAAACTTACTAAAACACATTGCCTGAATTGAGGTGGATGTGTTGACCATTGTATTTTCATAAACTTTCATGATAGCAACTCCAGTTAAAATCAGGTTGGAAATTCACTTTGAATCATTGGTTAGTGAATCAATCAATCTTTGCTGTGGTCCGTAGCCTTAGAACTTACACATACCACTTTGCTCTTTGAATAAAGCTACTATGATTATCCATATGCACCCCGTCCGTAGCACCTCTAGGCCCCCAAGATGGCTTCAGGGGTTGTGCCGGAGAAAAGGAAGCCTGCTTATGTGCTTGCCCTCCATCCCTTCAGCCTAGCAGCTGTAGAGGTGTGAAATGCTGACACACCAGCTGCCAGGACCATTTATATCCTTGAGATTGCTCTCCCAGGACAATAATGGATGTTGGACAAATGATGATGGGGAGCTAAAAGTGCTATTACTCATTATTGAAACTTTGCATTGCTCTCTGGCCAGTGCTAAAACTGTAAAATCGGCAGCCAATGGGCACGCTCCCTCTAACCTCTGCCTCAGAACTAAAAGCTTTCGGAAGGCAAACAGAAGTGCTATCAATCTTGTAGGGCTGACAGTCAACATTTGTCAGAGTAACATTTAAGGCTTGGTTTAATCTCTTCCTTTCGGAGAGTTCATCATAACAAATAACTGGGTGGCTTAACCTTGGCCAGCAAATCTCCCTTTCCCACTCCAGATGGAAAGAGAAAATGGCCCTTGATAGGACCACTGGACTGTTAGTTTGTCAGGCTTCTAAGCTGTGTGGTCTTGGACACCCTCCTAAATGGATCCAGCGCCTGCCAGTGTTTACATGTTCTGCCTATTATTGCGATAATGCCTAGCCCCACCGATTTTAAAACTTCCATGCATGTGTGTGTAGCCATCCATTCATCTTTCTTCACACTGGGAAGCAACGGGAATTATTTACACTGTGGATGTTATAAGGGATTGTTCTTGCATTGACGCTTCATTTGGGAATGGTAAATCTGTTCATCACAATGAATTAGTGATTTAAGTTGTCAGATAACTTGTCCCAAGATGGCACCCATCCCAGAAGCTCATTCTTGAGTAAATATTCTTCTGCCCAGAATAACCTCCAACACCTTCTAGAAACTGAAGCAGTGCCCAAAGTGTCCTTTGAGAGGCATGTGATTACTGGAGATTAAATTTATAACAACTGTAGATGATCTAAAGCAGCAATATATATAAACCACAGAACCCTGACCTTCCTGGGAGGGTGACATTTCTGTTCCACCACAGAAAATTCATGAGCCATCTCTAGAGGTTGCTGAGAGCACTATCCAAAAGGCCAACACTTTGGCTGTAATCCTAAAAACAGTTTCCTGAGAGCATGCCTCACTAAATAATATTGAACTAATTTCTGAGCAGACCTGCTTAGGATTCCTCCCATTGTCTAGCCCTAGTGAATCCAAAACCTTTGTCCAAAATGTGTGGCGGAGATTGCCACAGATTCCTCACAATGCAATCTACAACCCACCCAACTTTTCCCTCAGGAGCAGTGCTAATGACATTAAGCCTGCATTGGAAGGAGCCTGAGGGTTATGGGTTGGGCCCTATGCAGATAAAAACCTCGGGTGAGACAGACTTGGGGTGCGTATTTAAGTCTTTATCAGTGAAATCCTAAGCAGAGTTACTGCACTCTAAACCCATTGAAACCAATGGGCTTAGACTTGAGTAACTCTGTTTAGGATTTCACTGTAAGTCAGTCAGGCAGTTGCTTATTTTAAACTAGTTTGCTTAATTTGTTACTATCTTCCCGTTCTCTACTGCTTTCATTTTATTTCTGCACTGTGGCCAGTCTTGTGAGAAATAACTGTTACTAAGGATGATGGCCTTTAAACCAACAGCTTTTCTGGACTTTTGGCAAACAGGTTTAAACATTTCTATGCCACTTTCCCACTAAAATAGGACCCCAATGCAGTTCTGTGCTATCAACTTTTAATGGAGCCCCAGGGAGTAGATGTCTCTAGGAGCCAGTAAATTTCTCAGGGACTTTACTGTCAAGCATGCCTTTTCTCACGTACACGACTCCACAGAGTCCCTCAGTGGAGCTAGTCCTTATCTTTCCCTTTGTTCCTTTTCCTCTTCTTGTCACAGGCTAGACCTCTTTTCTCCATCTCTCACCTGCCTGCCTCCTCCCTTTGCTGCCATCAGGCAGTATCTGTCTGCCGTCCTTGAAGCAGCACTTGGCTGTGGCTCATGCCTTGTCTTCACGGCCCCCCCATCTGTCCTCATCTCTTCCCCCTCTTCATTTTCTCTTTGTCAGAGGCCATGCAAAGCTGGCTGCCTTTCTCTTGCTGGCCCAGTACCAGGGTCAGGAGGAACAGACAAATTGCTGGTAGGTGTTTGCTTGGCTTGGTACTCTTGCTCTTAGTTCGGGAGGGGGGGTGCATCTTCCAAGGTAGCTGCCTTTCCATGGCTTCCTGTCTTCCGTTGCTGCATGAGCTGCTTCTTAATTGGGCTGTACTTCTCAGTAAGAATGATGTAAAACTTTTGTCCAAAATGTGGGGTTTATAGAATACTCTGAAGTATTCAGTGCACATGGAACAGCAGAAACAGGGAAATAACTCTCTCAGAGCCAAGCTACAAGAGACGAATTATGTGAGGAGGAACACGTGAAGGGAGTCACAATGTTAGCTGGGAAGCTGAGTTTTAAAAGAAATGGGAAGGCTTTGTCAATTTCCCCTCTCTACAGAGCCAGCAAAGATAGCTGCTCAGAGGGTTTGCTAATTTCCTCTTTGCCTCCCAAAGGCTCTAAGAGGGAAGAAGAAATAAGCAAACCTTCTGAGCAGCCCTCTCCCTGGCTCTGTAGAGAGGGGAAATTGACAAAGCCTTCTGATCTCTTTTAAAGCTCAGCTTCCCAGCTAACATTGCGACTCCTTTTACATGCTCCTCCTCATGTAATTTGTCTCTTGTAGCTTAGCTCTCAGATACTGTTTCCAGAAGAGAAAACAGCTTGGAGGAGAAGGCAGGAGTCCTTCCTCCCCAACATGGCAGCATTCCGTACAGCTGCTGTGTGGCTGCAGGGAACCCAGACCCAACTTTAAAAATCACTCACATGTAGTTTGGTCCTAAGTTGCAGCTGCAGCTGCTTTTTCATTTGCATAGTATATGGAACAAATCTTGATTACCAGAGAAAATGTATACATCCCTTGAGTCATGGTGAGTCATTAATAGGGGTATGCACTTTACAAATATTTTAATTCTGCACAGGGAAGGGCAAGTTTATCGTTTTAGTTAAATGTTGGTAGTATTGTTGTTCTGGAAAGTTTAATCAAAACTACATTAATGCTCTTCTCCACTTCCCTGTATGGAATTAAAAGAGGAGAGGGAGACAGGGAAAGTAAAGAAGGTCCACTGTGTTTTACAGCTGATTATCGGTGCACCAGCACTTTAAATTTTAAAAGGCCATTGTTTTATATGGGAAGACTTGGCCTCTAGACTTGTGAAGCCAGGTCTACCCGCACAGATAACAAGGGCCAGTGCATAGACAATCACCTGCAGAACACTTTCTCCTCCCTAGCTGCTCCTGTTTCCATGACAGGACTTCTGATTCTGACGTTATGGGGAGTGATGATGTTGGAATCCGGAATCGTGTTGGGAAGACAGCAGCAGTGTTGGATATTGACGACCCAATCCAATACCCATTTTACTCAGTTGGCAGTATCCTTCTGCACACCCCTGGTCATTAAAGTGACCTTGTTGCCAAACATGAGGGAAAAAATGGACTTCTTGCAAATTATGAAAAATTACTGCTATTGGGTATCTATTGTAAAGTGGTAGCAAGAACTGATTGCAAAATCAGCTAACTCGTGGGCAGATGATGAGGATGCACAAAGTCACCTAAGCAAAAAGTCTAAACTCAAAAAATCTCAAACTCTCCCCCCCTTTTAACTATGTGCCTTTTAATAATTGGAAATGGCAGCAGCAGCAGGGACAGCAACTGTGAAGCAGCAATCTAATAATGGGAGAGTACAGTCTAATTCTATAAACACACCACATCTGAATTAATTTGGATGTGTCCAGAAACCTTGGTGAATGATCAGTTCCCTGATCACAACCACAAAGCTAAGGGAGCACACAGGCTCAAGGAAGTCACAAACACTCGAAATTCATACAGTATAATTCATCAGTATATTTATATGTGTGTCATAAAATCCCGAATCTACATAACCAATGAAGCCCAAATGATTGGCTGACGTCCACAATTTGTTGGCGGTAGCAGCAACGACACAGTTCGCCGAAAGTTGCAGCAACCGTGTTCACTGAGGTCAATAGCAACGGCCGTTGTGGACGTCAGCAATTGTGAACTTACCCTGCATTAGCGGGAGATAACATTGGACGTTGGTTCCTACTTTGGAATTTTTCATCAGCCAATCATTTGGGCTTCATTGGTTATGTAGATGGAGCAGGGATGGAGCCTCATCCCACTTCTCTCCTCCCTTCCTGGCTGTGGCTGGTTTGGCCCCCAGGGGGGTGCCAGAGAGCGCCTCCAGCCACTGCTGGCTCTCTAGCTGGGGAACAGAGCAGAGCTGAGTGATCGGGTCTGGCCTGACCCATGAAGCCTGAAATTGCTAGGATCCCCTCAGCCCCAGAGAGCGGAGGAGAGGAGGTAGCACCTCAGCCACCACCATGGTGGCATCATTTAACTTGGTCTTGGCGCAGAAGGAGGCTGAAGAAGTAAGCACTGACTCACAAAAACTCATCTTGAAATAAACGTGCTAGTCTTAAGGTGCCATTGTGTGTCTGCTTTATTTTGTAGCAACAGACTAATACAACTACCCCTTTGTAGTCAGCATGGACATGTCCATTTTTATACAGAAGTATACTCTGATTTTTGTGGCCCTTTCACCTAATGGCTTTTATTGTTAAATTGCTTTGATTGTAATCAAAACAATTTGATTGTAATTTTTTTTTGAAGGAGGTGCACTCAAAACTAATGAAAGTTGTTTCGGCTCACAAAATAGATTTTTAGCTCACAACACTGCAAAGCTTAGAGGGAACATTGGTGGCTACATAGTTTTGGATTTGCCCCATTACTTTTTAAAATTTAAACCCAGAACTTTTAAATGCATCACCAGACCAATGAAGTATCAAATTTTGCTAATCAACCACTAAAACATTACCTATGTAAATTAAATGATAAGTTAAAAGGGGGGATATCATATAACTAGTATAATTCAGACAAAAATAAACATATTGAAGTTTGATTGGTAACAATGGGGGAGAGAAGCAAGTGCTAATATATCACACATGAAAACCAAAAGTTCTGTACAGCTTATCAATAGCTCGATCGCACTCCATTTGTGTTTTATAAACATTTACAATATGAACTTTCCCTAAGTGAAAATTCTAGGGAATGCATTATCTCAGCTCACCTTCACTTCTTTCCCCAGCTCTCCATTGTAATATGTTAAACACAACAAGGTGCTCTGAATTGCTAACTGATTCAGTTCTGCTTAATATCTCTTTGAAGTTTAGAGAATGGGCACAATCCAATACACCGGTAAACAAGTTAAATTCTATTGAAATCACTAGAGTTGAAGTGAATGCAACTCTGTACTGGATTACAGCTAAAGAGTTTGATTGTAAAATGTTTGCAATAAGAGTCAAAGGGTTTCAGTTTTGCACCAAGCAATAGTTGTATACATAAACAGAGAGAAAGCTCTCTAAAATCATGTAGGCTGATGGCGGCCAGTTTGGGGGCAAGTGTGCCATGACAGTGAAAAGTGTTCCACTCTTCAGAGTACATATTCAACCTCTTAATGCCTTGTCATGGTTTTACCTCTGGCCCAGCGCAGCCAGTGCAGCACTGAAGAGGCAGGCAAGTAGCATATACCTGACTCGGTATTATTAAAAGGCCTACAGTGTTCAGGCTCCTTGCCTCATGATGCAGCCAAACTCTTTCTGCCTGTGCTATAGGATGGCAATCCACAGGGCAACCCATATTCTATGAACCAGTGGTAAAGTCTAGAGATGGGCACGAACAGCAATACGACCTAAAAAACGCCACGAACAGCCCAATCAGCTGTTCGCGAAAAAGCTGTTCATTAGGCCCTATTCTAAATGAACAGGTGGTCGTTGCAAGCTGCATTCATTGCTGTTCGTCAAGCCAGACAATCTGGCACCTGCAATCAATTCCCTTGGCAACCGGAGGTAGGGACTGCCTCAACTCTGTCTGAACTCCTGCTGTTGCCCTGGAAACCCCAATCTAAGCCCAATTTAGCTTGATAGGCAGGTCTTCCTTTCAAGTGTGGAGCTCCAAATTTGTTACAAGGAAGCAAAGAGCAGGGGGGAGGGGGGCTCCTAGCTCTGGTTTTCCAGACAGTGAGGGAGAGACAGTTGCTGTTGGCATTTTGAGAGAGAGACAGGGAGAGTGCATTGGAGCTTGAATTTTCTTTGTGTGTGGTGGGATAGGGATCTACCTCTTCAAGTTCCAGGGCTGCTGCCAGGCTCTGGGTCAAGCTATTATTTATTACTGGTACCTTTCTTGCTGCCTGCTCAGGTAAGGTTTCTGAGAGTGGTGCAGTAGGGATCTACCCCTTCAGGTTCCAGGGCTGCTGCCAGGCTCTGGGGCCAAGCTATTATTTATTATTGGTACATTTCCTGCTGCCAGCTCAGGTAGGGTTTCTGGGAGTGGTGTGGTAGGGGTCTTGATGGCTGGAGGAGAGCCTGCTGGCCCCTATGAACAATGAACATGTTCGTGACAGGGTCATGTTTGTCAGTGTTCGTTGTTTGTGGAGGGCAACGAACAACGAACACCATGTTCGTGTTTTTTTTTCCTTTATGTGCCCATGTCTCGTAAAGGCATGCCTGCCTATGGCCTGCATTAATTAACACTTTCAGTAACCTCAAATGTTCCAAGTATGGTTCTGTCCCCATATTCAGAAGAACCGCATCTCCCCCACTAACACGGCTGTGAGCATTTACAGAGCAAGCTCTCTGAAAAATTAATATCAGTGTCTGTGTTGGATTCTCCAGAGAGCAACCATTTGAGGGATCTATTGGAAAACAAAGGACTGGGGTGTGGGGAGCATACCAGAGAGAGCTGACCAGGGAAGATAAGTCTGTTAATGGAAATATTGATTGTCTCAGAGGTTCAGTGCTGCCAAACGCCATGCACATATGGTACCAGTTTTATTGATATATGAATAAGATTAAACATGACACCTGTGTCAAGTGAATCCCTAGGTACCATTTAACTAACACTTAAAGCAGCTGCTTTTGAAGGATTACCTTCAGTTGCAGGCCACCCAAGCAGAACAATATCATCACCATAAGTACTTTCCCAGTTGTCGACAAATGGGAATTCTTGCCTTAGAGCAGCAATAATTATGCTGCGTTAGGCAAAGCCAAACAATAGGGGCATTCACTGCCTGGATTCTTCCTCCTTGCATGAAGACTTCAGAGCCAGAAGAATGGTTTGGCCACTGAATTGCCAACGGGGCTAGGAACAGAAACAATGAAGATCGACTTCCCTCTCTTCCTGCAAGCCTCCATCTGCACAGGTGGTAGTGGAAGTCCTTTTTTTTTTCTGTACTGGTGTGTTGGTATAAGCTGAAATGTTTCCAGTGCTTTGAGATGATCCAGTGTTATGAATTGAGTTCCACAGCAACCAGATCACTGTTTGATCCGTTTCACCACTGAACTTTTTTAGAATGGCCATGTCACAGAAAGAAAAGAACACTGAGGCATTTAAGAGTCCTGCAGTAGGACATTGATATCACCACCACATCCAGCAATGACTTTAGACTACTTATTTGTGTGCATGTCCACAATATGTGCGCCAAAAAGTTTCAAACTGTGTCAGCCAAGGAATCTTAAGAATTGTGATTCTATGGCAAGGTCCTCTGATAAAGGAGACTCAATACCCTAACAAAAGTAAGATTGACCAGATTTGCCTGTTTGCCAAAGATTCTCCAAATATCTGTGTTTTGCACCAAACGATATTTTATTTTAGTGTTTCATATCTGACAACTGATATTTGACAGTATTTTATAGGTTGCATGCAATGGTATGTGGTCGTTTACAGAAACGATAGTTGATATGCAAGACTGTGGGTTAGATCCAGCCACCTTCTTCACTTGTCTCTTCCAGTTCTCCTCCTTGCCCTTGTTGCACATGCCTTTCGTCTGTGCTGGTCCAATGATTCCCAGCATAGCCTTTTTAGTGCTCAAAGGAGCCCATCTCCTCTCTCTTTTGCCAACGGAAAAGCTGGTTGGATTCAACCCTGTATCTGCATTTTTATCATTTCGTCTCTTTCTTTTCACATTGCCTTTTCTGCCACAGACACCTTACAGGTTATGAAAAATGCTGAGACTTGTGTGACCTCAGTTTGCATGAGACACTGTTGAGCCTCTCACAGTCACTATTATATGCAATGCCTTACAAACACTGAGCATTCTCTTGTTGATGTATAAGATCAGTAGGCTTGCATAATTTGTCTCTTGGGGAAACATGTCTACCATTCTTGACTTTCTGATTCAAGAACCCCTAATATACTTCACAAAACTCCCAAGTTCCCTTGAAATAGTTTGAAAACCATCCTATATATCATTATTGACTGTAGTATTGCAAGGTACTATTTAATAGATGATAGCATTTGACAAATGATGTACAAACTCAATCTTACGGAACCTTTATTGTAGCATAAGCTTTCATGGACTATAGCTCGCTTCCTCTAATGCAAAAAGTGCTATTTTCAGTTGGCATATACATATTTCTGATTAAGGGAGCTCTGGCTCTCAAGAGCTTACAGTCTTGCTGATCTTTAAGGTCCTACTTCCAGAGGAGTTAGCCATGTTAGTCTGTAGTAGCAAAATAGTAAAGAGCATAGTAAATAGTAAAGATGCATCTGATGAACAGAGCTATGGCTCTCGAAAGCTTATGCTACAATAAAGTTGGTTAGTCTTAAAGGTGCTACTGGTCTCTTTACTAAGGTCCTACTGGAGTTGAATCTTGCTATTCTACTTCAGAACAACATGGCTACCCACCTGAAATTATATTTTTTCCTAAGCATGAGTACAGAAGAAAAAAATTAAAGTCTGATTCAAATACCATAAAATGCAAAAGTTAGCCTGTGACATTTTTATGTAACACCCCAGGGGTATACAAGATACAGAAATCATGTAATGGCATTATTTATCTGAAATCACTGGATTGCGCGGAGGGCAATCTAAGCTCCCCTCTGTCTGGAGATCAGGGGGCGGGGCCACCAGCCATGTGACCATTTTCAAGAGGTTCCGGAACTCCGTTCCCCCACGTTCCTGCTGAAAAAAAGCCCTGCATATTCCCAACCTTAACAAACAACATGGAGCAGGCAGGAAAAGACTTTCTTTCCAAGACACTGAAAGGAATCCAAGAACTTCCTGCTCGGCCCTAATGGCAACTGGCTGTTCTCATGTTGTCTGTGCTAGGGATAGACAAGTGCACAGTGAAAGACCAGCTGCCAGAAGGCAGAGCTGGCTTAAATAGCTGCTCTCTACTTCCAACGTGCCGGTCAGGCTGCACGAGGCTCCCAGCTTGGCCTCCTTTGAGTCCCAAGATGCAATCTGAGTGAGCAGAGGGGAAAATGTCCCCTGTGGCTATTGAAAGTGGGACCAGACTACAATAGTATGATGGAATAGGGTCTCTTGTAAAATATCTGTCATTCTTGCAAGAACAGGATGCCCATCCTTTTGATTATATGTCACCCTAGGGCTGCTGTCCTATGTCTGACATCTGCTTCAGAATAAGGAACAGGTCTGCCCCACTCCTGGTTATCATCATGTTGAATAGGTTCCTATAGCAGCAGCACCTCGTCCATCACTGTCCTCTAAAAGCCCACTTTTCTTCTTTGGCCTACTCTTGCTGCGTTCCTCCTGAATGTTGATGCAGAAAACTATTGTGACATCAGGTTTATAAAGGCACTCTCTGCTGATGTCAAAACTGACACACATTAAGAAGGAGCAATGAGCTGTGGATCCGAACTGTCTTAAGCCTTTGCTAACAATATTTATAATCCAGTGGTGCCTGAAGAACACAGTGAAACAACGCTCTTGCCTTGTTGCCTCCTTGTAGGTTTTCATTGTCCTCGTTGGTAATAAATTGGTGGTTTCTGTATTTTGCACTATGTTTTCTTTACTGTGTTTTCTATATTATCTTTATTGACAAACTGTCTCTGACAGATTGTCATCCTAAACAATGCAATATTCTGCTGCATTTATTTAGAGTGTTAGATATCTTGAAAATATCCTCCAAGCACAGCACTCATTCTAAATTCTCTTTCCTGGAAAAAAAGACTGCTAAAACACCATCTAATAAGAGAAGAAAGATGTCTCTTTGTTAGTTCTCTGTGTGTGGCGGTATGTTATGTGTCTTTTTCAGCAAAATCTGATGCATGAACATCAGTTGATCATCCGCTGAAAGCACCCAGCAAAGGGATTAGGAGCCTAAGGAAGTTTACTGATAATGTCAGCTCATTGTACTGCAGCAAAAAAGACAGTTTTAATGTTAGGAATTCCTTTTTTTTTAAGTATCACAGTATGACTATAGAAGCATAGGTATATCCACATCTGGACTATAGTGTACCATTCTACTTACCCCATCTCAAAATGAATATCATGGATCTGGAAAGAGTACTGGAAAAGGTAGCGTAATTGATAATGGGGATGAATTCTGGGTCTTTGCATACAAAGAGTACAAAGGTAATTTCATATTCACATAATCAGACAATCTATGAATTTGAGCTTTGAGCCTTAGAAATAGACATGGGCATGAATCGAAATACGAATCAAATTTCGTGATGAATCGGGCCAATTTCTGTTTTGCAAAACATGTCCCATGGGGCTGCGGTGTTCATGAAATTCATAATTTTGGGGGCTGATTCGTTCGATTTGGGAATGATTCGTGATGCCAGATAGGCTGGCGCCGATCCATTGATTCCCTAGGCAACATAGGCCCAGAATGTCTGCAGACCTTTCGTTGCCATTGGAAACCCCAATCTTAGCCCACATAACCTTGATAGGTAGCTCTCCCTGCCAACTGGAGAGCTTCCGTTCAGCCCGATTCAGCAAGGAGCAGGGCGGTTAATTTCATGCTGGAGTGAGAGAGTGGAATTGGGAGCTTTTGGCTGGATTTGCTGCTGCTTTAAAAGAGACTGAAAAGCTTCTTTCTTATTTTCAGCTCTTGGCCTTGCTGGGAAGGTCATTGGGTGAGGTTGCCTTCTTTCCTCCACCCCACCCAACCTTGACTGAGGCCTACCTTTTTTTTCTTTAATTTTCTTTGCTTATATTCTTACTTAGAGCATTTGTTCTTGCCGGCTTGTTGGGTGAGGGTGGATGGAGGAGAGCCTGTTAAAGTCTCCCTGCGAGTTTGGCATCTCTGGGTATGAAGGGGGCCATTGAAGTGCCCTGTGTTCTAATTAATCACGAAACTAACGAATCATTTCGCAAAATGGGAAAATTTCATGAAAGTCCATGATTTGTGATTCGTTGAATGTGATGAAACACAAAATTCTCATTTTGTTTTTTTCCCATTTTGTGCCCATCTCTACTTAGAAACATGCAGTTAGTCTGATTAGTTGATAAAACTTTAAAATCCAACTAATCACATCTGATTTAAAGACAAAAGCGAAAGGAGATAAACTTTTCTCTGCTTCTCAAAACAGTAGGACTGGAGGTCAGCCAGTGAAAATGATTGGAAGTAGTGAAAAACACTAAATGGTATCTACACTCATTGAAAACATACCTCTTTCTGTAAGTGTTTAATTTAGATCAGGAATAGCACATGGTTTTTACCTTACTCTGCTTTTTATGTTAGTTTATGTGCTTTTTTAGATTATTGTAGTTTTCTACCTAATCTTGAGTGTTCAATCAAAATGGAAAGGTAATTTAAAAATACTCTAAATAAATAAACTAATAGGATTTATAGGATACACTTTCTGATTGAGCAAAAAAAAAAGTAGTTATAGAGGCATCAATGTGAATGACATTTTTCAAAGTACAAGATGGCAGGTCCCTCCCCCAAGGAGTTTGCAATCTAAAATTTAACATGGGAGAGAAAACAAGGGAAGGGAACAAGGGAAGTAAGCTCCTGCTCCATGTGTGGTTGTCCTTGAAGAGTGTCCAGAACCTAAACTTGGTGCAGAATTCAGACTGGAGTGGGTCACAGGGACCATATCACTCCAGTCTCATTCCATCTACACTGGCTTCCAACTTGCTTCCAGACACAATTCAAGGCACTAGTATTGACCTTTAAGGCACTAGTATTGACCTTTAGAGAGAGCATACCTTAAGGACTGCCCACTCCCATATGTACCTACCTGACTACTATGGACATCTTCATAGGTTAGACAGATGGCAACCCAAGAAAGGACTTCTCCATTGTGGCACTAAAACAATGGAATTTCCTCCCCAAGGAGATCATCTGTCCCCTTCTATCATTGACTTGTGCTAATGGGTGAAGACTTTTCTGTCTTGTTTGGTGTTCCCTCACTGAGTCTCACTGACCTTTATTCCCATTCATGTGGCTGTGTGTTTTATGTTCAGCCAGCCAGCCAGAGAGAGAGAGAGAGAGAGAGAGAGAGAGATCACCATCTTGGGAGTCCTAAGCTGAGTGGAAATGTGGCTTAAAATGTTTAAATAAAATAACTGGATGTGGGGACAAGCAGGGGAAGAATGCACCTTCATTCCAGTTAGGCTTAAATTAATTGGACAGTGGGGGTTATGCCAGGAGATTCACAGAAAGGAGGTCTTGCGGGTGAGTTCAAAAGGAGAGCCAATGCAGTGTAGTAGCTAGCATGTTGGACTAGGATCTGGAAGTCCCAGGTCTGAATCCCCACTCTGTCACGGAAGCTCACTGGGTGATCTTGGATCAGTCACACACTTTCAGCCTAGCCTACCTCACAGAGTTGCTGGATCAAATAGGAGGACAGGAGAATGATGTAAATCACTTTGAGTCCCCATTGGGACGGGGTATGTATGTATGTATAAAGGAATGAATGAATGAATGACTAAAGAAGTGAGAGAAGTAGCATCATATGGGCATGAAAGGCAATTCCAGGTAAAAGGAATGGAAAAGAGCAGAGTAATCTGAGTCATCAGGAGACTTTCAGAAAGTTGAAGATGTTTGAGCTGGAAGAATTAAGGCCACGGATGAGGATAAATTCTTGAGATGCCACTCCCTGCCCAGTCAACATCTACCTGTGGGCTTTTCCTGGTGTTCTTAAAATTCCAAACCGGAAACCCTAGCAAATCCCCTGCAGATTTCTAACAAAATGATGGGTTCAATGGATCTTTGATCTGATCCTGCCAATCTGTTACGTGCTCATTCGAAAAGTACAGTGTCTGTTTCCTGAACTTTCTTCATGCATTTAAATCTTCTTTATTGTTCTTAGTGAAGAGAAAGTTAGAGACAACAGTACTAAAAGGAAATCAAAGATACTTAGGGACTGTTCACATACTAGCCATTTCAGCATTATGTGTAGAATTTCATCTGCTTCAATTGCCCCTTTTGGAGCCTTTAAGTACAATGCAGTGCCAGCTATGTATAGGTTTTTAATTAAGGGTTTTCAAACCTCCTTCCCAACTTTCTTTTTCCAATTTATAATTTTGCAGGTTGAAAAATCCCCTTAATTCTCAGTTAAAATATGTCATGGAAAGAGCTTTCATATTCCCAAAAGACTGGCAATGAATTGATGTCTGCTATTGCTAGAATTATATGAAATAGATAGTTGGAGTGAAAACCATGTTCTTCAATGAATGGAGGCCACGCAAAAAATCCTATTGGTGCTGCTGCCAGCTCTTGGATGTCTGCAGCTAGCCACCCCACCCCTCCTCTCCTCCCTCCCCCCCAAAAGATTGGACATTTATATGTCCAGTATTTTAACCATGTTTCTCCTGGACAGTGCTGGGAAAAAACAGACTGTCCGGGGGGAAATCTGACACCTGGCAACCCTACCTCCCCTCCAACTGGAAGGGTATGGGGACCTGGCAATAGGATTGCCAGGTGGCCTCCTGAAGGAAACTGGACAGGGCCCCAGCGCTCACACTCCTTTTATTTTCAAGCACGCATAGCATGCATGTGCTCCCATGCTGCTTGATGTTATTATCTCCTAATGATATCATATCTGGCACCAGCATCTGAGCATGCTGGCCAGATGCTTCCCCAGATGGGAGACCAGGCCAGCTGGGCACCTTCCCAGCTGGGCGCTTCCCCATCTTAAGAGTGGGCCAGCCAAGTGCTTCCCTTCCCCATCATGGAGGAGGAGGCCAGGCAGGCAAGCTGGCTGGCTAATTCCCTTCCCCAGCGCCAGGTGGATGAGCCAGCTGGCTGCTTCCCTTCCCTGGCATGGGGTGGGCAAGCCAGCCGGTTGCTTCCCTTCCCCAGTGCACAGGAGGAGGCTGGTTGGGCAAGCCAGCCAGCCACTTTGCTTTCTCAGCACACGCTAGAGGAATTTGGGTGGGTGGGCTGGCCACTCCCCCTGCATGCAGGACTCTAGGCTGCCTGGAAGCAGGGGGAGGGGGAAGAGGAAGATGAGGTGGCAGCACAGGAAGACCTGCTGGTGCTGCCTTCCTCTCCTGCACGCCAACCACCAGCGGCTCCTCCCCCACATAAAAATACCAGACATTTATATGTCTGATATTTTAACTTGGCTTCTCCCAGTCACTACAAGCAAAAAAAAGGACTGCCTGGGGAAAAACCGGACACCTGACAACCCTACTTGGCAACGCTAGCTGCAGGAAAATGTTCTAAGATAACATGCATGGATTTCACGTGGGACAACATATAAATCAAGTAACAGGCCTAGCTAGTGCCCTGAATGAAGTGAGTTTTCTCTGTCCAGGAAACCTTCCCCAGCAGAGACAGTCTTATCCAACAGACAACAGAGACTGATATCTTAGGCCCTGCTCTTGGAAGGGCCCAACTAATCTGAGATCCCATAGTAGACATGCAGAGAGTTTGTGAGTATGTGTGTGTACTGTGTGCTTCTTCTCTCTTTTCTGCTTTCCCTCTGGCATAGATATGTATGAGGAACACAACATATATACTTTCAAGCCCCCACAGGGCCCAGCAGGGAAAATCCTGGATGTATAGTAACTTTGTGATAATGTTGTTTGCCTGGATATTATTAATTTAGCACCATATGCTATTGCGCAAGACTTAGTAATGCAATAACTTGTTCTCCGAATACTTTCAGGCCTATTTTTAAAAGTAGACTGAGAAAAGGCAAACGATGGGGGTTTAATTTCCTTATCACAACAGGTGGAATTAAAAGTGAGGCTACAGGCCTCTCTTCTAGAGGGAAGGGTATCACACACACTGCCCGCACACACACACAGCATGCTTTTGTTACTTCCATCAGCGCTGACCGTTATACATGCTTTGAAGGAATACTTGGAATCCCTTGGGGTAGTTCAGGATGTGACTCCAGGCGTCTCCTTCTCAACATGAAGCTTTTCCAAGGCACAGATCCCTTCATTAAAACAGATAGATGACACTTTTTCTTTCCTTTTGGCAATATTTACAATTCAGAAAATTGTGATCAAAGTGCTGGAAATTAGGGTGTTGACTTGGGGTAATTAATCCCTTGCCACAGGGGGGATCTGGGGCCGCCCTCCCCCCTGCCTCACAAATACATACTTTGCATTAGCTGAATGCATTTCAACTCATTCAGTGGTCTTTAGATATATTTGCTGACTCTTAATGTCAGTAAATCCCTCTGTGGTTAGAAACCCGAGGCGACACACACAGACACAGACTAAAACACCCTCCTTGACTTTTACAAGGTTGGGTAATTAAGGCGTAGAGATAATCATAAAATCTAAAAATAAACTTCTAGTTGCTTTCAAAAGATGCCTGAGCCATTTAGTGAAGAGCAAAATTCTAACAGTAGTAGGTAACATTAAAGCAAATATTAGCATGTCATGCTTCATGAGTATTATAATGCGGGGCTCCTTGGCTGCTGTTTTTCATGCTGGGTCAGATTAATGCCTTGTAGGTAAAGGGATGCAAGGGATAAAATTAACAGAGCTTTAAAGGAAGCCTGGTGAAGTTGCCAAAAAAAAAAAAAGCACTTCCACTCTATGCTATCCTTGGGAGCGATCGCATGTTCTGCAGTAACCTATTTATTTAGTTAGAAATTTTTATGCAGTCTCTCAAGGAATCTCTCCAGATGAGTTACAAATAGGGAGATGGGCGGGGAGGCTATCTGGAGACTTATTTCGTAAAAATTGGACCCTAATAGTAGATTGGCGGCAATTTTTACTAAATCAGCACCCCCTCCCATGTGACCAGTAATTCCCATTGCAATGTGGAATTGTTCTGGAGCACGCTGAGGGCTGCCTGGGTCTGTTCCTGCTCCTTCCCTGCCCCCCCCCCCAGCTAAGTGAAAGGTGGCAGAGGGTGGGAGCAAGAGGTTCCCCGCCCACTCCTGGGGGAACGGGAGCTGTAGTTACAATATATATATATTGATGAAAACCCAACATTAAAAACTCAGCCAAGCATAAAAACAAAGACCATTAAAACAGACCACTGACAGTTTAAAAGAACCATTTCCAACACTAAAATAGTATTAAAAATCAGTCCCTTAATTAAAAGCCTGGGTAAACAGAAACATTTTGGTCTGATGCCTAAATGGGAGTAATGTTTGGCAATGAGACCCAGTTTGGTGTGGTGGTTAAGAGCGCGGGACTCTAATCTGGAGAACCGGGTTTGATTCCCCACTCCTCCACTTGAAGCCAGCTGGGTGACCTTGGGTCAGTCACAGCTCTTCCAGAGCTCTCTCAGCCCCACCCATCTCACAGGGTGATTGTAGTGAGGATACAATAACATACTTGGTAAACCATTCTGGATGGGTGTTAAGTTGTCCTGAGGAGCAGTATATAAATCGAATGTTGTTATTATTATTATTAATGTAGGTGCCAGGTAAGCATCAAGGGGAAAGCCATTCCACAAGTGAGGTGCCACTACTGCACCTCCTGCAGACTTCTGTCTCTGGTTGCCACTTGCCTCAGCTCTGAAGGCGGGTGCGTGGACAGGAGAGTTTGCGAGGCGGATCTCAGCTGGAGGCTTGGACAATCTGGGAGAAGGCTGTCCTTCAAGTACCCTGGCCCCAAGCCATTTAGAGCTTTAGAGGTAAGAATCAGCACTTTGAAGTGTGCCCAAAAACACAAGGGCAGCCAGTGCAGATATTTCAGCACCAGGGTGTAACCCACCCCTGACAATAAATAGCCTGACTGCTGCATTTTGGACAAGTTGAAGTTCTGGACCATTTTCAAGGACAGCCTCAGGTAAAGTGCATTATTCTGATTGGCTTCCTGATCTCTACGTCATGCTCATTGCAGACTCTTGCAGATTTGAGCCTGGGCAGCTGTGCAAGAGCACTGCCCAGCACATTGAAATGGGGCTTATGCAGAGGTGGATTCTACCCAAAGTATATCCCCGGTGTATAGTCCCTAGGTATAGTCCCCCAAAGAACCGGGACAGAAGCAAGAAATGCCACTGTCTCTGCAATATACCCAAAACTGCAGCTGATACCACCTCTTTCATAGGTTTCAGGTAGGCTAAGAACCTTCTGCAAAGAGAGACTCAGTGTCACCACAGGTGAGAGCATGGCTGCAATTATGGATAAAGAGACTAATATTCCACAATTCATTCCTTTGCATATGTAATGTTGTCGACTCTATTGTTCCAAGTGTGTTGTGGTTGTTGTATCTACACCACAGTTTTAAACAGATGCTTTAAGAACAGCCAACCCTGTGAGACCATCTGCGTGGATTGTACTGTTGCTAGTGAGCTCTCTAAGGAACCATCCATCTTCTTGGCAGAGTTATGGGCAATCTCCCCACTACTCCCTGGACTGCATCAAGCTGGAAAACTCCATCATTTACTCTGCCTTAAGTGAGCTCATTACAGGCACCGTGGTTGTTTCGTTTTAGGCTACAGAGCCCAGCATGCTACTATTTGATGCCAACTTGTCTCCCATTATTCCCTTCATCATGGGTTGCCAGGTACCCTGCAGTAAAAAGGGAAGAGGTAGCAGGTCCAGCAAGATCTCCTATTCATTCTATTTTGCAGAATTGTTTGTGTTTGTCTGATTAGCTATTGCAGTTCAGCTGTATGCTTCTGTTTATTTATGATTTAGTAATTTCATTCATATTCTGCCTTTCTCCCCCCTGGGGACCCAAAGTAACTAACATTGTTTTCCTGTCTCCCATTTTTTCCTCACAACAATCTTGTGAGGTAGGTTAGGCTGGGAGTGTGTGACTGGCCCAAGGTCACCTAGTAAGCTTCCTTTTTTTAATTAGTTTTTAGTTCCAGCTTATTCTGATAGCAGAGTTAATCAAAAATCTTACATTTTTTGGTTACATGATATATACCATGCATTTCATTTCATCTCTACAAATTCCATCATAGTTATATTGTTTTTCTTTAATTCTAGTACTTTTTTCTTTCCTCATTCACTTAATTGTGTTTTGCTAACTTACAGTTATGTCTCTATGTTATACTTCCGTTCAACCCATCTATAGAGCAGGTTCTATTCTTGTTTCCCATCATGTTTGTTTTTTTTCTTTTATTAATTCTGTCAGTGGGTCCAGTTCTGCCGTCTCTATCAATTCTTCTTTTGTTGGTCTATCTGTATTTTTCCAATATCTGGCATATACTATTCTTGCTGCTGCTATATGGATTATCAAATATCTATTTTCCCTCTTTATCTCCTCTGGCATTATATTTAGTAGGAGCATTTCCGGTTTGAAGGGTATATTCATTTCTAGCACCTCTTGCAGCAATTCATGTATCCCTTTCCAATATTTCTTCAGTTTTTAACATAGCCACCATATATGGAAAAAGATGCCAATTTTCTCTTTAGACTTCCAGCACTTATTGGGTACTTCAGGATACATCTTTGCTAATTTTTCTAGTGTCACATACCACCTATAAAACATTTTATATAGGTTTTCTTTGAAGGTGACTGATTTTGTTATTTTGATATTTGTTCTCCATATCTGTAGCTATTGCTCCAAATCTATGCCATGCCCCAGGTTTTGGTCCCACTTTGCCATATGATCTTTTAGTGCCTCCTCTTCTGTCTTCAATTGTTTCATGAAGGCATATAATTTTCTAATTAGTTTTTCATTTGTTTCTAACAGCAGCTTATCAAACGGGCATCGTTCCATGTAGAATCCGTGTTTTATCTTTAGTAAATCTGGATTCTATTTGCGCTCTTAGCCACCATCCTGTCTCTATGCTCTGTTCTTTTCGTTCTTCTGTTGACTTTAGCTTTCCATCCTCTCCTAACTGCTGTTCATAGGTGTACATATTCTCCCATTTTAGTAAGTTTGGTTGGGTAGATGCTTCCACTGGTGATATCCATCGTGGCATTTTTGTATATATTTGGGCTTTTATTTTCTCCCAAACATTCATGCGGGATTTTCTTATTATATGATCATTAAAATATTCATGTGTATCTGTTTTTTGGTACCAGAGGTAGGCATGCCATTCCAACTTAAGTTCATGTCCTTCTAATTTTAAAAGTCTCGAGTTGCACAGTAGGATCCATTCCTTTATCCATACCAACGTACAAGTCTTGTAGTATATCTCCCAGTCAGGTAGGTCACATCTTGCTTTCTCTTTGGAGTTCTGTAGGACTTTGAATCTTATTCTTGGTCTTTTACTTTGCCATATGAATTTTGAAATTATTTTATTTAATTCTTGAAAATATGATTGATTTCTTATCATTGGAATGGTCTGAAATAGAAACTTGTACTTTGGTAATATGTCCATTTTAATTGTAGCTATTCGACCCAAGAGAGAGATATGCATGTCTTTCCATTTATTTAGATCTTCCTTGACTTCTTTTAGTAATTTCTGGTAGTTGTCTTCCATTAAGGAGGTAACTCTATTAGTTATGTGGATTCCTAAGTATTTTACTTTTTTTCCCCCATTGAAAACTGGATTTCTCCATTAACTTCTTAATTTGTATTTTTGTCATATTCTTGGTACTTATCTTTGTTTTTTGGTATTTAAGTTTCATTCCTGCCATTTTGCCAGATCTTCTTAATTTCTCCATCAAGGAATGAATTGCTTCTATAACTTCTTCCAAAATACATATCAAGTCATCCGCAAATGCTTGTAACTTATATTCTTCTCCTTTTATTTTTATTCCTTTTATTGCTTCCGTCTTTCTGATTTCATTGTTTAGCACTTCCAATGTCAAGATGAATAGAAGTGGCAATAGAGGGCATCCCTGTCTTGTTCATTTTTCTATTTTTATACTTTCTGTTAAGTCCCCATTCACACTTATTTTTGCCTTTAGTTCCGTATATAACATTTGGATCATGTTTACAAATTTGGCCCATATTTCATCTTCTTTAGTTGTTCTACCATAAACCTCCAGTTGACGTTGTCGAAGGCTTTCTCCGCATCCAGAAATATTAGAGCCATTTATTTTCCTGCGTGTGCTTCATAATATTCTAAAATATTTAATACTATTCTAAAGTTATTTCTCAACTGTCTTCCTGGTAGGAAACCCATTTGGTCTTGGTGGATTATTTGATTCAAATTATTTTTCAGCCTAGCTGCTATTATTGTGGCAAATATTTTATAATCCACATTTAACAATGAAATCGGTCTATAGTTCTTAATTTCTTTGGGGGTCTGTATTTTCTTTATGGATTAGAGATATAATTGCTTCATTCCATGAATCCGGAATATTCTCTCCTTAGTAAATCTTTTCCAATAGCTGTTTAAAGGGCATTGCCAAGCATTCTTCAAATGTTTTATAGTATTCCGATGGGAGTCCATCCGGTCCTGGTGTTTTACCTCTATTTTGGTTTGCAATTGCTTCAGTTATCTCCCTTATAATAAATGGATCATTTACCAAATTGGAAATAACCAATTTGACATGATCAATTGTTAAAGTAGCTGAAAGAGTGGATTTAGTGGATTTAGTAAATCAAAAAGTGGAAGAGGTTGAAAATAGACAGAGAGCTTCAGAAGAAGCTATAATGAAAATGGAAATAGAAAGAGCAGCTTGCTTGCTGAGGTTCCAGAATATTCCAGAGAATAAGGGAGAAATACTGAATGATATACTGAGTGATGCAATTGCCCCTATACTGAGAATGAAAAATGAAGAATTTCAAAAAGAATTGGACTTTGCCTATAGAGTGAATTCAACCTTTACAAGGGAAAACAAGTTACCAAAGAGGTACACATGAAATTTACAAAGAGAAGGATGAGAGAAATAGTATTGAAGGAAATGAGAGACAAACCCTTAAATATAAAAGGAAATGAAATAAAGATGGAGGTACCATAGACTATGAGGCAAAAAAGATGAGAATATTTTTTTCTCTCCTATTGAGCCAAAATGAAATCACCTACAGATGGCTCATGCCAGAAGGCCTCTTTTTTACATACAATAGCCAGAGATTTAAGATTGATTCCATACACAAAGCAAGAGACTTCCTAGACAGGCCGGGGAGAAACCTTAAGAAGGGGAGAAAGGAGAAGAAAAAAAACAAAGAATTCAGGAGAGGATGAGATCTCACAAGAAAGCTCAAGAGAATCAGAACTGGAATTAGAGGAAAGAACTGAACTATCCCCACTGAAAACAAGAGGACAGAAGAAAAAAACGGTAATAAACCAGAATTAGGAAATGGATAAGAAGCAAATGAAGATCCTCTCTATAAACATTAATGGATTAAATTCACCGCAAAAAAGGAAGAGAACATATGCACAGCTTAAGAAGTTAAAAGTAGACATAATTTGTTTGCAAGAGACACATATTAGAAGGCGTGATCAGAGACTGTTGGAATGTAAAAGACTGGGGAAAAGGTTTGCAGCTTCGGACCAAAGTAAGAAAAAGAGAGGCCTTGTAACATATATCAAGGAAGAATATGATCCAAAATTAGTGTATGCATCAGAAGATGGAAGACTATTGCTAACAGAGTTCCAAAAAGAGGGAAAGAAAATACTATTAATAAATCTATATGCACCGAAAGACCATCAAGAAGGCTTCTTCAGAACAACACAGCAAATAATAAGAAACTATGACTACTCCGAATACTGTAGGATGGGGGACTTTAACGCAGTATTCAACAGAAAAATGGACAAAAAAGTTTCAAAGCCAACAAAAAGAGCATCAACGCAACTGCCAAAAAAATTTCTACAAATGGCAGAAGAATATAGCTTGGTGGATGTCTGAAGAACAAAAAATCCAATAACAAGGGACTATACTTTCTATTCACAGAGATACGAATCATGGTCAAGAATAGACATGTGCTGGGCTTCTGCCACCCTGATGAAGGATGTAATGGAGGTAGATACATTGCCAAGAACTTTTGCGGACCACAACCCACTAATGGTGACAATGACAGGATTTACAAAAAAGTATAACTGAACATATTCCAGCTGAAAAATAAAAATTTTGTGGAAGAAACAAAAAAAGAAATGGAAGCATTTTTTGAGCAAAATATACAACCAGAAATCGCCATAGCAACAGTGTGGGACACAGGCAAGGCCTTCTTTAGAGGACTAGCAGCAATTACGTTTGCTGCTCAGCAAAGGAAAGAGAAAACACGGAGATTCCAAGAATTGACAAAGACTATAAAGAAAAATGAAGAAGAATTAAAGAGAAACCCTACAATACAAGATTTGAAAACAAAAATAAAAATATTGCAGCACCAAATTAATGAATGCTTGATGGAAGAAATCGCAAAAAAGATTAAATTTGCAAAACAAAACTATTTTGAAAATGCAAACAAACCAGGGATATGGTTAGCATATAAAACCAGGAAAGAATCAAGGAAAAGAATAATAAATACATTAAAAGATGAAGAAGGAACAGAGAAATATGGAAAAGAAGACTTTAAAAAGATCATAGAAAATTTCTATAAAAAATTATATCAGAAAGTAGAAATCTGCCCAGAAAAACAGAAAAACTACCTGAAATTAACTACAAATACTAAGGCACCTAGTAAGGTTCCATGGCAGAGTGGGGATTCAAACCTGGGACTCCCTGATCCTTACAACACACTGTAAGGGTTGCAGGGGAGATGGTGCCATAGCAAGGTGATTTATGTAGCAAGGGTGCCCTTTGCATTTATTGCAGTGTGCCTGCATTTGTTAAGTACATTCTACCTATGGCAAAATCCTCTAAGCCTTGAGCTGAGCACAGTGTGTAACATTAGGCACAATGGCCCAATCTCAGCCTACATTTGGCTGCTTTCTTTTGTGAATCTGCACTGGTCTTTCATGCCCAACCCCTACATTAACCCTTCACCATCTACAATTTTCTCCCACAGCTGAGAAAATAATTGGGGTGGGGGGGTGGGATTTTAAACAGACAAATGGCAGGAAGGAAAAGGGTCGCGCAGTCTCTCTGCTGCCATTCCTGCACTCCAGGGTGCCTTCAAGGCCACTTTTCACTCTAAAAATGCAGACATCTCTTATGTGCCAGCTAGGGTTGGATCAAGTGATCTGATCTCACAAGGATTATCGATCATCTCTGCTTCCTTCTCCACCTTCTCATTTGGGAAGCACGAGAGGGGATCCTGGCCACCCAGACACTTGCCTGTGATAAAGTAGCATATAGTGCAGCAATGAAAAACAGAGGAGGGCTTCTGGAAACATGTATTGCGGAAACCCCACAATCAGCCCATGAAAATTTTGAGTCAAATCTAAGAATTTTGATGGTCTAGAAAAGTTTTGAGTCAGATCTAAGAATTTTGATGATCAGGGATGACGTTTTCAAATTGATAATCCACTGACACAAACGGGGAGTTCACAAGAATTGCAAAAGGGGGACTAGTAGTGCAATCCTATGAAGGGTGAGTCCAGTCTAAGCGCATTAACTTCAATGAGCTTAGACTCCAGTAACTCTTTATAGGATTGCACTGAAAACCTTAGAAAAAAATTCCTCTCTCAGGTTCTCTAAGAGGCTTGAGGCACTAATCCCCCCCCTTTCCTTCCAATGACTCACAGCTATTCTCAATATTCAGTGCCTTTGGAATATATTTAGTTATCACAATAGTTTTGAAGGGTGTTTTACCAATCATATTTTTCTGCATTCCTCCATGTCCTCTGAATAGGTAGATACCCCTACATGATTCATAGGTGGCATTTTTCACCATCTACGTGGGATCTTGCTACTACAATTAAATAAAGATATTTGATTAACAGACACGTTGATTATCCATTCTTTCCAGTGTAATCCTAAACAGAGTTACACCCTCCTAAATCCATTAAAGCCAATTGGCTTAGAAGGGGATAACTCTGTTTAGGATTGCACTGTTCAGCACCCAAATGCTATGACTTTGGACACATGGCTAGGTAATGGAATGGCTACACCCTTTCTTATTTTTGTGTTAACCACTAAGAGACAATTTTGAACTCTATGATTCCTATGTAGTACATTTCAAACATAGCTTCTCTGTATCCTGTCATTTAAATTACAATCAAGAAACTTAAGCATAGACCTCAAATTAAGGATGCTTGAACACCTGTCAATTTAACTCACTTCCCATTTGCCAGTGAGTGACCAGGCAGCCAATTAATCAGTCGGTTGTTTGGCTGTTCATAATCTGGAACAGGCTCCTTGCAGCTGTCAGAAGTTAACTCCCAGCTGTGGTGGGGGGCTTGTTTAGCTCCCATCTTTTCATCAATAAATAGTTCAGGTTCCATGCCATCTGACTGGAAGCGTTCAATTATAATCCCAATTTTTAAGAAAGGTAATAGGTCCGACCCTCATAACTATCGTCCTATAAGTCTACTTTCTATTCCAGGGAAAATCTTTGCGGCACAACTTCTTGATAGGTTAACGGATTGGATGGATCAAGAAGCAGTACTCTACCCTGAACAAACAGGCTTCCGTACAGGGGCCTCGACCATGGATCACTGTTTGGTTTTACACCACCTAGCAAGCAAATATTTGGCACCCCCCGGCGGTAAACTCTATGCGGCCTTCATGGATTTGAAGACCGCATTTGACTCTATTAATCGTTGTAGATTGTGGCGTAAATTGTCAGAATCTACAATAGATAAAAGACTTTTATATTTAATAACGAACTTATATACTGACACTTCCGCCCAAATTAGGTACAACCGGCAGGGTCAATTAACTCCACGTTTTCAAACCGATAAAGGTGTGAAACAAGGTTGTTTGCTGGCTCCATCCTTATTTAATCTATTCATTAATGACATGATTCCATTTGTGAAATCACATACCAGACACCCCCCTTATCTAGCAAATACTCCAATTTCAATTCTTTTATACGCAGACGATGCTCTCCTTATCTCCAAAACAGAACTAGGTTCAAAATCACTAATTAACGCATTTATTACATATTGTAATAATGAGGAACTTAAAGTTAATTATGCTAAATCAAAAGTCCTGATATTTTCCAGGTCCTTCCATAATGGCTCCAAATTGATAAGAGTACTGGGAGGGGCTTTGGAGAGAGTCCCCTCCTTTAGTTATCTTGGTATCACTTTTAACTACAATCTATCATGGAAACCACATATTCAGGCTGCTCTGAAGGCCGCAAACATTTCATCTATGGCAATTAAAAAATTCTTTTACTCCAAAGGAGCAAAACATATACCAGCAGCCATTAGGATTTTTAATGCTAAGGTTATCCCACAGATACTTTATGGGTGTGGAGTGTGGATTGAAGGTGTATCCGACAACCTTGACACCCCTCTACACACATTTTTGAGGGAGATAGTGGCAGTCCCGAGATGCGTAGCTGGTACTGCACTTAGGGTGGAATTCGCCCAACCCTCAATTGAGAAGAGAGCATGGATTACAGCCTTTAAGTTGTTCTTGAACAAGCAAATTTACAAGGACAATTCAGGGAAAGTAGGTTTTGCACATTTGATCTCGCAGGATACCTATAAGAGTAGCCGAACTAATTTAATTAACCAGAAACTAAAAATTCTGGATATTGATATAACATCTTTACAGACAAATGAGGCCCTAAGAGTTATAAAATTAAAACTAAAGGATCTCGATTACAGCAGTACTCTCCAGAGAGCCAGACGTACATGTTCGGGCTTATCCCTGGGACTTTCACCTCCAGAGGCTATTCCATCTTATTGCTATTCTTTAAAGATTCCAGCTCAACGCAGAGCCTTCACATTGGCCAGACTTAACTCCTTCCCCTCTAAAGTGCTTTCTGGTCGTTTCTCTGGACTCCCTTATTCTGAACGAGCTTGTGACTGTGGACAAGGAAAGTTAGAGACCTTGGATCATATAATAGTTTTTTGCCCTAAGTGGAGTAAGGAAAGAGAGAGACTTATTATTCCTATTATGTTAAAAGAAAAGCTTCCCTTCCTTCCTTGGGCAATCTCAGTGTTATTGTCTGATAACTTTCCTGACAATCAAACCTCTGCTATAGTGGCTTCCTTTTTAGCCACGGTGATAAAGAAACAAAATCTTCATGAGCTTAGATAGTTTAAAGTGATAATGACGAGTTATGTCTGTGTGAATTGGGTATGTTCAAGTGTACAGTTCATATTTTGTTGGTGTTTGTATGGCTTATGGCTTCGGCCGGAAAAGCAATAAACATATTATTATATTATTTAAAAAAAACTCCCAGCTGATGAAGGTTTAGCTGGGAGTCAGCTTCTGATCTCATGTTGCAGAATTTTTTGCTCTGTATCCAGCAGAGGCCTTTTTTTGTGGTGGTTGGGAGAATCAGGATCAGCTGGAAGTCAAGTTCTTTTGATCTCCCTTCTGGGAAACTTTGCTACCTCCCAGATCATAAACCCAGATTATTTCCCTTCTCATCTCCTCACACCATGCTATCAGTTTGGGCTGCAGAAAAAAAGGAGAGAAACCAAATCTTTCTCCTCTCCCTTGTGCAACATGGAGATTAAAAGCATTGTATCTATCTCTGCCCAGCTGGAGAGCAGAGGACGGGCATGAGATAATTAAGATCTTTCTCCGTCCCCTTTTGCAATGCAGACAGTAAAGCAGTACATTTGTCCCCTTCCAGCTGGGGTGGGGGGAGCTCTTTTCGCCCTTCTTTTTGCAATGCAGGCATTAAAAGCATTGCTACTGTGTGCACTCAGGAAAGGGGGTAAAAAAAACCAGTCCCGTCTTTCCTTTTTGCAATGCAGAAATCAAAAGCACTTTCTGTCCCCACTTAGCTTGAAGGAGAAGGAAGAGCTCCCTTCAGCAACTTCATTGTATAGCTATTCAGATGAGGGGGCAGTGTGGCTAAGAACCTTACTTCCAGCTGATAACTTGATCGGGCTTCTTTTGGGCAGCTGATTGAGTTGCTTGATGCAGTCAGAAGATATCCTTGATTGGCTAACTGTCTGAGTGTGAGTTCTGAGCAAGGGAAGTTTATCTGCCAAACAGGTTTGCTGAGAGATGTGTCATTCCAACCTAGAATCTAACTGGATGACAGAGAAGTCTAGAGTTCCAGTATGTCTCACTTAAAGCCATGAAACCACAAGCCCCCAACAGGGCCGGCGCCAGAGTTTCTGGTGCCTGCGGCCACTCGTGCGCGCATGTGCAGAGTGTGCATGCATGCCACAGACTGTGTGATGACGTCATCATGCGATGATGTCATCATGCAGCGCAGGATGGCTGGGGCGGCACGCGGAAGCTGCTCCGTGCTCCGCACGCCACCCCAGCAGCAGCCTGACGGCTTCTGCGCCCTGCTGGGGTGTGTGGGGGCAGAGGAGCGCGCAGCGGAGCTGGCGTGGGCTGCTGCTACCACATGCCCCAGCCGGGCGCAGAAGCCGCAAGCTGCTGCTGGGGTGGTGCGCGGAGGCTGCTCCATGCTCCGCACGCTGCCCCAGCAGCAGCCTGACGGCTTCTGCGCCCGGCTGGGATGTGTGTGGGCGGAGGAGCGCGCAGCAGAGCTGGTGTGGCTGGCTGCTGCTGCAGCCAGCCAGCCCTGTGCCGCTGCCGCCACATGCCCCAGCTGGGCGCAGAAGCCGTCAGGCTGCTGCTGGGGCGGCGTGAGGAGCACGGAGCAACCTCCGCGCGCCACCCCAGCAGTGGCTCGCGGCTTCTGTGCCCGGCTGGGGCATGTGGCGGCGGCAGCGGCGGCACGGGGCTGGCTGGCTGTAGCAGCAGCTGCAGCCCAGTCACACCAGCTCCGCTGCGCGCACCTCCGCCCCCCAACACCCCCACCGGCGCCTCTCCAGTGCCCTCGCGCCCGAGGCCACCGCCTACCTGGCCTCAATGGGCGCGCCGGCCCTGGCTCCCAAACAATCTAACTCTACTAGAAAACTCTTAGATTTTGACATTATGTTGCAAATTGATTTACAGATGCTTGACAGAGATGATCGTTACCTGGGTTTCTGAGGATAAATTTATTCTTGTGGGTTGATAGTCTTCTGGGCCTTTTTAAAAAAAATAAAAGTGTTTTTAATAGAATCTCACACTCTCATAGATCTATAATCACAAATTACTTGGATTTTAATGCGAGTTTTTTTCCCTCGTGCTGTGTAATCAAACCGAATATCTGAAATCAATCTTTTTTTCATACCTGTCCTTTCCAGACAGATGATCTATGGGTGGACCACCCCAGGGACGCTCATTTCCAGTAGAAAGACTAATTGTTTTGATTGCTCTTTAATTAATCTCCCTATGCTGCAACAAAAGGCTTTTGTTAAGTTCGCAAGACAGGAAAGTAAGTGTAAAATCAGACCATCAAAATGCAGATCGATACACTTGATTGTGAGTGGGACATTGAAACTGAGGAGATATTTGGGCATAAAAGGTCCTTAATAGTTTATTACTTTCCCTTCCCTTGTCACCTCCCATCAGCCGCACTAATAGGTCGTAATCCAGTACAAGTAACATAGCTATTGCTCCCTGAGGAACAGATGCAGCACAAGGTGATTTCTATTCTTACAGTGAGTGTTCGCAGTGGCTGATCTATGTAAGAGAAATGGTCTATTTACATAAGTTTATTTTTAATAACCAGCTACCAATGGTGGGAGGCAGCTGGAAACACATTATTAGAGACATTATGATTTTTTTTTAGAACCCAAAGTAGATAATAGGGATAAACTGTCACAGCAGGCTAAGGAGTTCTGCCACCAGGGGAAAGAAGCAGGTAATTTGCAAACTGTAAACTAATTCCGGGTTCATATGTGTTATTTGTTTTTTATTGATTGCAATTATAGCTTCCCCATCCCTAAGGCTTGGAACGTGCTAACAATTCAACATTATTCTCCTCCCTTTCATCAGCAATCAAAAGGCAATTCGAATTAAAAATTCTTATACTTCTTGCATGGGCAAGTTTCCAGGGCTGGCCCAGAGTTTTTTGGTGCCTTAGGTGAACTATGATTTTGCCACACACACCATTCCACAGAGAGAAAAGTGGGAAGTCTGGAATGAAGATTTACTTGCTGTACATTCAAGATGAACAATAAATAAAAATAGATGAGCTTTCCAGAAGACTGGAACCAACAGATACAGAAATTCTAGAAAGAAGTTAATGTCAAACTTCACTCAAAGCCCACGCAAACAGTATGGCCATCTGGAATCAACACAACAAATCCTGGCAGGTACTTACGTAAGTGACATCATTGTGTTGGCAGCAGGCATGCTCCTGCACTTTGCACGGGGCCAATTCAGCCCGTGGGTGGGCAAAATTGGCCCCTGCGAAGTGCAAGAGCATGCCCAATGCAATGATGTCAGTTGAGGAAGTGATGTCATCACACCCCACTGGGAGAGTGCCTGCTGCCAATGGCAGCCAATCGCTGGGTGGTTTGTCACCTCCCACTGATCCCCAGTGATCGGCGGGCAATGGGGTAAAAATCCCTGTGAGATTGTCCGCCACCAATGGGCAACTGGGAATCCTACATATCACTTGGAAGTGATGTCACAGCATTTGTGATGATGTTTCCTTTTGGTCTTTCTCTCACCAATCGATTAAGCACAGGCAGTTGAGAACAAGGAAAGAAGTTAACCCACCACAGAACAGCACCTGGTACCTATACGACTCCTAGCTGGGCTACTGAGTGGTAGCATTTGGGCAGGGCTAGGAGAAGAAAGGGAAAGAATGGCAGGCAGGTGGTTGCTTTCCTTTTGGCTCCAGGAGAAAGGCATAGGGGGAAAAGAAAGCTCCTCTCACTTTTGGGGCACTCCTCAAAATCTGGACTCCTAGCTGTTGCCTAGGTTGGCCTAGTGGTCAAGCTGGCCCTCCAGGTTTCCATGGGAAACTTGAATGAAAACACCAAAAATGACAAAGGTGAAACAAGGTATGGGGGAGTGCATTATCCCATCAACTTATGTTATATATGTGCTTCTATACAGGCAATCTTATGTAAATGCAATACACTTAAGAGCAAGTTGTACTGTGGAACACTGGTTGGAGCTAGACTTTACTACAAAGGTGGGAAATCTGGATCATTTGCATTGTATCATCTCAGGCTGTATCATTTTAGACTCCAGGTGCAAGGCTCCATAGATGAATAGTCTTTTGTACAAAAAAAGGAACTCCCTGAAGACATAGGTTTATTTCTCTAGTGAGAAGAACAAGGTCACAGTCTCTTAGGTATTCTGGATTCCAGCCATTTATAATCATCACCAGCATCTAGAATTCAGCTCAAACGGCAGTAGACATTGAAGACACAGTTTGTTGCCTTTCTAAAGGACCAAATGAAGGATCCATGTTTCACGAGGGAGATGGACTGGGATGTTTCATTTATGTCTGTAATGTTGCTAAGACCATAGAAGCAATTTACAACACACATGCATTCAAACCATGAAATGTAAATATTTCAGATTGATTTGTGCAGTGCTTTCAGAAGCTTCCTTAATATTTTTGTACAAGGCTTTTGTAATCTAGGTCAGTGCTGAGTAGCATCATCAACAGGTAGTGCTCTTTAGTGCTACTCATGTAATAATGTTGTTATTAGAGAATCTAAGGTTTATCAGGATGAACACCATTTCTCTATGCAATACTAATCTTTTCTAGCACATGATCAGGTACACGGTTGACTGCTTAATTATGAGGTTTTCTAGGATCTAGTGGCTGCAACACAAAATGTTCAGACATTGCTTTGGAGGAAATGGAGACAACATGAAACTTCTTTTATCAAATTGATATATTTGTGGAAAATCAGTCTTTGCACTCCCTGCCCAATCCCTGCCCAGACTGGTCTAGGAGAAAATTTTCACCTCTTTCTTATCCACAGGAAGGTAACAGCTACCTGAACTGAAATGAACATAATATATCAACAAAGAGGCCTCCAAAGTTCTAGGAGAAGAAATTCTTAGAAGTGTGACCCTTATTTCTTTATAGCTCTCCAAAGTGTGGTAAACTCTGGCCGTTTTCACACGTCTTACCGGCCGTGGAAAAGAGCACCAAACTCCCAGAAGGATGGTGTCTTCCTGGCGTGATTTCCTGTCATTTCTGATGTCATCGCACTATGAACCAGAGTCATGACTAGACATGGGCATGATCCAAAAAATAATCCCGATTTAGCTGATCGTGATTCCGTGGCGGCGCCAAACCCAGGTACCCAAACCTCACCGATCAAGTCCCGTTTCCGATACAGAATCGGGAATCGGGAAGGCCGACGCGGGAGGGCACCCCACCACCAACACTCCCCCAGACCAGAGTGACCAGGCACTAGAGTGTGTAATACTGTGTGAGCCCTCAGCCAAGGAGGTGCCCACTGAGCTTGGCTCCAGAGCTAGACGGCAGCCCTGGAAGCAGAGAGAGAGAATAGGAATAGAGCCCAACCCCAGCTGCAACACTCCCCCCCAGACCTGAGCCCTCAGCTGAGGTGCCCACCGAGCTTGGCCCCAGAGCTAGGCGGCAGCCCTGGAACCAGAGGAGATAGCTCCCTATTCCCTAATTCCCTATCCACTGAAGCCCAAAGCTAAAGCTCCCCATCTCTCTCTTGCGCTTTCTCTCTCCAAAAGCGGCAAGCGAGAGCTCGCCTCTGTCCCACTCCACCCGCGAGCGGAAAGTGAAACTTTGTTGTGCAGCACATGGCTATTTATAAAGCCTGGGTCTGCTACGCAGGAGGGCTGTGTTTGGCCATAAGAGCTGCCTCTCAGGCTTTGCAGGGATGAGATTCGAGTGCCCATAGCTACAGAAGAACACCCCCTTCCCCTGCCCTCCCCTCTCTTCTCCCAAATGGATGAGACGGGCGCGCGCTTTTCTGGCTGCTCCGTGGTTGGAAGGAAGCCCTGCTGATCAAGGAAAGCTGGGCTTCCATTCGCGTTTCCAGGGTGACAGAAGGAGGGCAAACAGCTCCGGCATTCCCCAGGCTCCGTTTCCACGGGGCTCCATTCCCTCGGGAACAGATGGCTGGCGCCAGACTGTCTGCAGACTGCAATCCCAAACATAAACCGATCGATCCGATCGAGACCCGATAGAGCGCCCCACCCGACCACTGAACCGGGAGCCGTGGACGGAACCGATCAGCCTGGTCCCGATGGCGCAAATGCCAAAATCGGGGCAATTTTCAGCCCATAATTCCGATCGTGCCCATGTCTAGTCATGACTGGAGATCGCGCCAGGAAGACGCCATTGTTCCGGGAGTTTTGTGCAATTTTCTGCGGCCAGTAAGACATGTGCAAACGGCCTCTATGGATGGAGTCAAGCCCAAATCTCTTGCCTTAATTAATTTTTTTCCAGTAGCTTTATTATCTACTAACAAATGGACCTATCTGTTCTCCCAGAAACTCAAATTCAATATGATTTAATTTCATGACATCATAGCAACAGACAGATGAACCAGTTGTTGATCTTTGGAGACAGGTTGTTACTCACAAGTGACTAACATTTCAGTCATAAAAAGCATTTATTGGGCAGTCATGTCTTCTGATTTCAACAGAAGTTACTCTTCAGTCAATCACAGCCTTGACTGACAGAGAGCAAGCCTGCTCCAAATCCTGGCAATGTCTGTTGTATGTCACTTTCTCGCTGTAAATGATGGGAGAAATCAAGGCAGCATAAATCGGTAAATGTGGAACCTAAAATTTTCACTTTTGAGGAATTTTTTTTGCATATTTTATTAAAATCTGCACCAGTTTAATGGCACGTCCATCCCAATGAAGAAACAGAGCTTTAAAAAAAAAGTTCATAGTTCCTCCCACCCTTGACAATAAATTAAAGTCATTCCTGGCAGGTTGTCTCCCTTGAGAATAACCAGGGCTTTGAGCTGCTGCTTCTGCTTTACAGTGTTGATGTTCAGAGATGTTCCTTTTATCTTTGGCTTTGACACTGGAGGCAGCTTGTCAACATCCATACCAGCCACTGTTCTGAGATTGTGTGTGTGTAGTGGGAGTGAGAGAAGTGGAGATTAAATGTTTCTGTGCTCACCTTAAGAAATGTCAGTCATGCCATGCCCTTCAGATGTGCTTGTCACTGCATCTGAATAGAAGAACCAGCTGCTGCCACGCCCTTTGCATCAGTGCTCCGTAAATGTATCTCTGTGTACTTACATATATATCTAAAAAGCCAAGGGAAGGTACAAGGAGGAAGAGAGAGGGGTTTTCCAATTACCTTTAAATGGAAAACATTTTCTTTTCTTTCTGCATAACTGTCTGTATTTGGTAAAGGAATGGACTCTTAATAGGCAAGACCACAGAGGATTCATAAATCCTTAAAGCTCTGAATATTCTTGAATCCAAGCAGATTAAAAGGGAGAAAAATCCATATCTTTACATCTTGTACTAGCAAAATCCTTTTCTGATCCAGAAAGTGCTGGGTAGCAAATCTTGCTGAGAAACAAAACTTTTTGATTCAGAGGATAGGATTTCTAGTTCCTGAAGTGGAGAGAGTTCAAGTCTACAAAAGCTTTTTAAAAAAATCACAAAATGGCACAAGCGTTCAAGTTCCCCAAAGAGAAAGTCGTTTCAGTGCATGATGGGAAACCCCAAGCCTGCAGCGTGTAGGCTTCTTGAAATCGATCCCAGAATGAGATGTGGAGTTAATTAAATTAGATTTGATGGTGCTGGGTGCAAAGCAGGTTTCAAGATGTTCCCAGGGAACATCTTGTATCAGCTGGGCTGAGAGAAGGAGCACAGAGGTGAGCTGCTGAAGAGGTGAGTGTTTTTCCTTGCTTTTCCTAAGCTGCCAGGGTAATAGTTTGTTGGAAGAAGGGACTGGTGATGTCTCTTGCTCAGGCCTTTAGGACTGCCAGCAGAGAAGAAGCACGGCAACAACCATAGAGTCAGTCAGATAGATAGGCTGCTATCAGTCTCCTTCCTGCCAGGGGAACTCCCTTCCTTCCCTTCTCTCCCCCTCCTCTCACTCATCTTCCCTGCATGCAGCAGGAGAGGCAGCATGGTGTCTCCTTCTGAGAGAGATGGCCTACTTTCAATCTAAAGCCATCGTAGCTAGTTAGATCAGTTACTAGTTCTTTCTCTCCACTAAACTTATGTAAATATTTCTTTAGATAAATAGTTACTGGTTCTGTAACTTGGATGAGAGTTTTCTACGTGCAGTTTGTTTAGTTAACATTCCTTAACTAAAACCCAATATAGTTGACTGATGCTTGTTCTCTGTGTGTGTGTGACAGAGAGAGAAAGAGAGAACGGGCTGAGAGGAAGCTGGTGCTTTTGGCCTGAGAGTGAGTAGTGAGCTTAGCATGTAAAGGAGAGGTTTTCTGGTCTTTCGCTGTGTGTAGTGTAGCTAATTTAGGAATGCCTGACTGCTTGGGAGTGATTGCTACCACACCCTTGGCCAATGTCAGGCAGGAGGTGTGGCCTATGGAAATTTAAAGGCCTCCTTGCCAGAAGTGTGAGCCTTTGGCATGAACCTAAACTGTGAGTCATGGACTTGAGGAGTCCAGAAATAACTATTTCACCAACCTTCCTGCACTGGAGGCATACATTGTATATTCTCTACCCTCTAATCATAAACCTAGATCACCCAGAGATGCCCGATCAACCCTTATTTGGATTGCAGTTTGTTCACAAATTGTAAACGATTCACAAATTGTAAGCATCACTGTCAAACAATGGGAAAAAAACATTCTCTGTTTTAGCTTTGTCCATTTTGCCTGGCCAGCTCAAAGTTCATCAGGTCCAAATTGCACATATTTTGCTGTGGCTGAACCACAGTTCTCATTAGTATGTTCAACATGCCTGACAGGAAAACGACCAGCTTACAAAAGAGACCTTTTCCTTGGTTGTCTCAACCCTGCTGAGACATGGTGGTGGTGACGGAAGCTGCATAGCTTGTCCCTCTCATATTACAAACCATACAAATAACAGAGGCAAACCACCTCAGAACCCGAAAGAACACTACACAGTGTCCAAATATATCCAATTATTACTTTCAAAAGGCTCATATGTACAGTCAATCAATATGTGCAGTGAATCACAATAAATACAATAAATATATATAATTCCATTAATCGTCCATTAGTTCCTAAACGATGTAACATCCAATCCGGTGAGCAATCCTACAACGAACATCAATACTTCAGTTCACAATTTCAATAGTGGCTGAATGATCCACTCGAAAGTAGGTTAGAAGATTGGCGGTTGGCCAGGAGATTGGCAACGAGCTTGCCAGCTTAGTCCTCAACTCGTTTCGGAACTCCTTCTTCACAGCCAGTTCCCCATAATGCCAAAATCAATACTGTGAAATACAAATGCATTATACAGCCACTTTTCACATACATGAAATGTATTATAAGGCCAATATGTAGAAAATATATATACTCACATATCCATAATAGGATCCCCCAAATCTTTCAACCATTGATTACAAATGATCTCAGTATCAGTCCTCGCTAGTGGATAATGACTTATTTAAAAGCTGTAATCTATTAATTGTCAATTAACCCACAAACTACATCCTTCACCTTAAAGGAACACTGCCCAATTGATGTCATTGTTAAGACCGTTCGGAGCTAAGCTATTCATTCTGTAAATCCAGCGTGCTTCTGCTCTTAACAAATCTGTCTTGTTCCGATGTTTAGGTTTCATTGTCTCTACCACTGAATATGCCAATTCCCTCTCACCAGTATGGCTAGAACAAAAATGTTCCACCAGTGGAGCTGTCATGTTCCTAGTTCGAATTCTAGACAAGTGCTCCTGTATCCGTGTTCGGATTGGTCGAGTGGTGCTCCCTATGTAAATTAAGTCACAGGTGCACTTGATGATGTAAACTACATTGACAGAAGCGCAAGTGGAATACATGTTAGAATATAGCGGTCGCTTGGTGGTTGGGTGCGTGAATGCTGACACAGGTACACATAACTCACATACGCTACAATGACCGCACGCAAAATGCCCTATCGGTAAATCACTTTGAGTTTCTTTACCTCCGTAGTCGGAGTGAACCAAAATGTCCCTTAGATTGCTCGTGCGTCTGTAGCCTATCTTTAAAAGAGTCTCACATCCTGGTATTTCTTTTATAAGGTGCCAGTTTCTTCTGATCACATTGGCTATGTCCCTAGAGTGTTGCGAATAGTCCAACGCCCATGTGATCCTGGAACCTTCAACCTCCCTATCTTGATGAGTATATAGAAGGGATTCCCGAGTAATCTCATTGGCTCTAGCTAAAGCTTGTCTAACCACCCTGCTGGACTACGTAAATGTAGTAAATGTAGTTTACATCATCAAGTGCAACTGTGACTTAATTTACATAGGGAGCACCACTCGACCAATCCGAACACATGCATTTGTATTTCACAGTATTGATTTTGGCATTATGGGGAACTGGCTGTGAAGAAGGAGTTCCGAAACGAGTTGAGGACTAAGCTGGCAAGCTCGTTGCCAATCTCCAGGCCAACCGCCAATCTTCTAACCTACTTTCGAGTGGATCATTCAGCCACTATTGAAATTGTGAACTGAAGTATTGATGTTCGTTGTAGGATTGCTCACCGGATTGGATGTTACATCGTTTAGGAACTAATGGACGATTAATGGAATTATATATATTTATTGTATTTATTGTGATTCACTGCACATATTGATTGACTGTACATATGAGCCTTTTGAAAGTAATAATTGGATATATTTGGACACTGTGTAGTGTTCTTTCGGGTTCTGAGGTGGTTTGCCTCTGTTATTTGTATGGTTAGTTTGAGAACCCTCCCGCCTTTGCTTGGTTGAGGTTTCCTCTCATATTACAGACTTGCCTATCTTGCCTCCCTACCTGACCTCCTATGCCAAGTGTGTTCTTGTTCATTTGTATCAATTGGTTTAAATATTCTTGCATCTTCAGCTGGGAACTGTAGTTTGATCCAGTCAGTTCTGAGCTTATGCCAGCATGATGAACACCACTGATGGATGAAAACCACAAATGCAAAGGCACAAAAGCAACAAATACATATTACATACTAGTGTAACTGATTTCCACTGGGGGTCTGATCTGTTTGTGACAATGATGCTGGAGGATACACAGTCCAGGCAAGCTAGCAATTGTAAGTGTGTATCAATAGGGTCTACCATGCTGAATGCCAGCAATGCCCAGCTGCTCACAATATTGTTTGTCTTGAATTGCAATCAAATTAAGTCTTTCACTCAACACAAAATGCAAACTACACACAAGGTAAATTCAAATGTTGTTTAGCGTTGGGTTTTTTTTGCAAAATATTGTAGCGTCCCAGCTATTATCCAGGTTGCTGTAGGACATAGGAATCAGGCAGTTAGCAAACTGTGGTGTGCCCCCCCAGATGTTCAGCAGTTAAGAAATGTTAATTTCAGAGAGTTTTCAAAAGGGCAAAAATTGTACATTTACAACACAGCTGAGAGTGGTTCTATGCAGCTTCCCCAGCAACTTCAGCTAAGTAACAACACAGCCTTTGATGGCCTGTTCCTAGATCACAGCCAGATCCCAAATGGAAAACCTCCCCTTCCTTTTTCTTCCTCCCACCTTAGCCTTCAGTTCATTTTAGAAGAAGCAAGAGCATGGATGTTTAGGAACTTGCAGTGGGTGTAATGATTAGGGTAAACCCTGCTATTTCTATGTTATTTTATAAGCTGGGATGTTGAAGCAAGTTTTTTTTTGGTTGTACTTGTAAGTCGCCTAGATAGCAGCATCTGAGCAGCATCTGAGAAGGTATCTGTGGTCTTCTTAAGCTAGGCTACTGAAAATCTGGGGAATTCACCCACCTCCTCTGCATTTTTGATGTGGTGTATAACTTCAAACATTCTTCCAGGCTTGCTGGGAGTTCCACCTTGGGATGTCCCAATTTGTCTTCTGGCAGGACATTAAAGGTGACCCGTCCTGCAATTAGGGTAAATGTAGTCTGTAATTTGAGGCTGCTTTGTGTGACAGGATGTCGGCTTCTGCTGGAACAACAGAGCCAGGGATTCTTTCCTGTATCCCAACGCCTTTGGGGAAACGCACTGGTTGCTGATCACGACAAAAAGCTGCAGTATTATTTTTACGAGGGATTGTAAAAGTCGTTGCAGCCAGCACGTTACAATATTTTGTAACTACATTTTTATGAAGCTAAAATAGCGGCTTGCTGTTATTACTGGGCATAAATTGCTACCACATTTGCTTGTGACTTTAATGCCAGCCATCTAAACAGCTGCTTCTAAACACGATGCAATTAGACTTTACCCTCCTTTGAGCGGCGATAAGACGAACCCGTTTGTAACATCAAATGCCTGATCCTAAACACATTTACTTGGAAGTAAATCCCAATTATGTATATGGATGTTAAAGTGAACACAAATAGGACTGCAGCCCAAATTCAGGGGAGTTTATTTATGAGGTTGAAGCATTGCCATTCAAAGGATGATGAAAACAATGGCCGGGGGGGGGGATGCTTTTTAACAGATCTCAGTTCCAAATACTGCACAAGGACAGCCGACTGTGCCTGAATGATCACCTGTTTTAAACACTAGAACAGTGGATACCAGTGAGAATGATAATTCACTATGAAAAACCAGGCATTCTTTTCTTTATTTCCTCAACAATTAATTCCCACATCCTGAGATCAGGAATATTGCCTAATTGGAGAAATGGCACCAATTCCAAACATCAAACTCCCACTGGCAGTTCATAGGTTGGGTAACAGGATTCTACTTCTCTGTCATGCCTCCAAACCACAGGCACATAAACATGCCACCCTGAGAACAGGTTGACTTAGTAGTACAAAACCATCCACACACAGCAGAGATTGTGCATCTTTTCCTCAAAAAAGCAAAACTCTCGCAACAAAAGCGCTTCTTGAAAAAACAGAATTGTGATGTATAAAGAAGAGGACAGCAATGGACTGATGATGATGTCTAGAACTCTTGTAAGTACTGTGTATACAAACATTGGCAATTGTGCTACATTTGACTAATGTGGAGCCTCCTTAAGCTTACAGTATAAACCAGTTGCAACCAATGTTAGTAACTCACCATTTTCACTGAGTGGTCTCCTATCTGGACTTTCAAATAAAACTGGAGAAGACCCTTGACCTATACAAATGGAGATTTGTTGGGGTTTTGGCTTAAAAGGTGTGGATAGATTTACGGCTTGTGGTGTAACAGTAGTGTCTGGAAGCACAAAGTGCACAGAGATGTCGTAAATTTCTCCCCACTTCATCAACATCTGCATTATTTCTTACAGCTGTGGCAAATAGAGCCCAAACCGAGATCCTGTCAGAGCCTCTCAACATGAGCCTATGCAGGAGCATCCTGGACTTTGGTTTGCCCTATTTGTGTGACATCAGTGCAGGAAAAAGCAGGAAAGGCTTCTGCCGATTTTCACTCTGCATACGCAGTCAAGAGTAGACATGAGCACAATCGGGGGGGGGGGGGGAAACATGAACATGTTCGTTGTTCGTTGCCACCGATGAACACGAACAGACGAATGGAAACAAACATGTCCCGTTAACGAATGTGTTCGTTGTTTGTTGGCACCAGTCAAGAGTACAGATGAGTGGAAGAGCAGCTCAGGTCAAAGCACTGCTACCTCCATGTAGCTTGTGGATAGCAGGTCCACTGCAGCAGCACAGTCTGTGCCTGAATGATTATCCACACTCTCAGAACAATTTGCAGTGCTGTCTTCCTAAACCAAATTGTGCCCTTCTAAGCCCCTTTGACCTTGGTGGATTTAGGAAAATCTGACTCTGCTTCAGATGGTGCTGCTAATTTCTCACCAAGTGAGGCAGACCCACCATTCAAGACAGGGGTTCTTGAACCTTCTTGCGGTTTGTGGCTTTTTTTTTGGTGGCATAAATTGACTTCTGATCCAAGATCCCTTTGTCCAGTTTCTTCCCCACCTGCAGGATTTTGCATGAGGCTAATTCCTCATTTTTCCAGTGGAGACAGCGCACTGAGGAAATTTACAGATCCTCCAGCAGAGGCAAGTTGATATGTTTGACAGATTTCAAAGAGCACCAAAGGCTATGGTAGTGGAGAAGTGAAAAATAACCACCCTCCCTTTGAAATATATAAATGCTTGGAGTTAGCTAGATCACTCTCCAGTGTTGTTTAAAACATATAAATCTCTTTTAAGGCAGGGAACAGAAGAAAAATGTAGTTGAACTTAAGACAAATATTCATCCAGCCATTCCTTGAAGACTGCCAGTGAGGGGAAACCCACCACATTCCTAGGCAGCTGATTTTACTGCTGAAATGTGATGAAGTTTTTCCTAATGTTCAGCTGATACCTTCCCTCCTGCAGTTTAAACACATTGTATCAAGTCCTATCCTCTGATGCCAACAGGAACAGCTCTCTTCCCTCCTCTAAGGGACAGCCTTTTAAATACTTAAAGAGAGCAGTCACGTCTCCCCTCATCCTCTTCTCCAAACTGAACATTCCCAGGTCCCTCAGTCTTTCCTCGTAGGGCTTGATCTCCAGGCCCCTGATCATCCTGGTTGCTCTCCTCTGCACCTATTCCAATTTGTCCACATCTTTTTTGAAGTGAGGCCTCCAGAACTACACACAATACCTCAGGTGGAGGCTGAGCAACGTTGTATATAGTTGGACAATGACATCCTGTGATTTGAATGTTATGCCTTTGTTAATACACCCCAATGTTGTGTTCACTTTTTTGCAGCTACATCACACTGACTTCTCATATTTAGCTTCCTATCCATTCATGTCCCAAGATCTTGTTCACACACACAGCTACCCAGAAATATATCCCTCATCCAGTATGCATGTTTTTGTTACCCAGGTGGAGAACCCAGTACTTATTCATGTTAAATTGCATTTTATTCAAATTTGCCCACTTTTCCAGTGCATTCAGATCTCATTGAATTCTATCCCTGTCTTCAAGGCTGTTTGCTACTCCTCCCAGTTTGGTGTTATCTAAAAATTTAATAAGCAATCCATTCATGCCCTTGTTCAGATCATTTATAAAAATATTGAAAAGCTCTGGGCCTGGGACCAAGTCCTGGATACCTCTCTCCAATCAGACATGATGCCATATACAACTGCTCATTGAGTGTGGTTATCCAGCCAGTTCCTTATCCATCTAAACATCCCAGAGTCCAACCGGTTGATCAATCAGAACATCATAAGGAACTTTGACAAAAGCTTTACTAAAAACAGATAAACTCCATCAACAGCATTCCCGTGATCCAGTAAGCTTGTCACTCGATCATAGAAGGAGATGAGGTTGGTCTGGCAGGATCTGTTGGGGATAAATCCATGCTGACTTCCCTGTATCACTATGTTGTCTGTAAGATGTTTGCAAAGAGAGGCCTTTAATATCTGTTCCAGTATCTTCTTTGGGATAGACATCTGGCTGACTGGTTTGTATTTGCCAAGATCGTCCTTTTCCCTTACTTGAAGATTGCTATGACATTTGTCCTCCTCCAGTCTTCCAGCACATCATCTGTCCTTCAAGAGATCCGGAAGATAAAGGGTCTGCAAGCTCTTTCAAAAGCTCTTTAAGCACACTCGGGTGCACCCAATCTGGCTTAGGGGATTTGTATCCATCCAGTGCAGCAAGGTGCTTCTCCACAACTTCTCTGCACATGCCAAACACAGGCCTGAAGCCATGCTTTGCCTATTACCATCTCTAGGTGGGCCTGTTTTCTCCTTCAGGGAGAAAACTTAGCCAAAGTAGACATTGAGCCTTTCTGCCTTCTCTCTGTCCCCTGTCAGTTTCTCCATTTTCACGTAGCAATTGGGGTATTATCCCCCCTTCACTTTCCGTTTACTCTGGACTTATCTAAAGAACATCTTTTTGTTGTGGTGAGCCCCCCTGGCCAGACTCAGCTCATTCTGAGCTTTGGCCTCTCTGAAGGCTGCCCTACAGTGCCTAGCTACCCCTAGATACTCTTCCTTGGATGCATTTACTTCCCTCCATTTCTTGAACATCTCCTTTCCCCTCCTTGACTCATCACAGTGCTCTCTGTTCATCCACATTGGCTTCTTAGATCCTCTACTGCATTTCTCTCCTGCTGGATAGCTGGAGCCTGCAAGAGCTCTTTTTAAAGGAGAGCACACCCTTCACTCGCTCCTTTCCCTTCCAGCATTCTTGCCCATGGAATCACTCTCATCATATCTCTACGTATATTAAACTTTGCCCTGCTAAAATCTAACCTGCACATTTGGCTACAAATTATCTGCAGCATAAGAAATTCTAGGAGGACATGGTCACTTCTCCCTAAAGTTCCCATTACCTTTGCCTTGTCAACCAATTCTTTCTTGTTGGTTAATATCAAGTCCAGTATGCCCCTTGTCGCTTTCTCCACCATTTAAGAAAGGAAATAATCAGCGAGACAGATCAAGTAGTTGTGTGACACTGGGTATGTAGCAGAGTTGGTCTCTCAGCACACATCAGGGAAGATAATGTCTCCTATAACTACAAGGTCATATTCCTTGGAGGGCAGAATCTACCTCATCTCCTTGGTCAGGCGGTCTATAACAGACCCCAACCACAATACTGCTCATCCTTCCACCTCTTGTCTTCACCCAGAGTCCAGTAGTACCTATAACACTAACAAAATTTGTGGTAGGGTATGAGCTTTCATGAGTCACAGCTTACTCCTTCAGATACAGTACACAGAATCCAACCCAGCTGTATCTGAAGAAGTGAGCTGTGTCTCACAAAAGCTTACACCCTACCACAAATTTTGTTACTCTTATAGGTGCTACTGGACTCTTGATCTTCTCTGCTGCTAGAGACAGACTAACACGGCTACCCATCTTGCTTTATCTTCACCCAGACACTTTCCACTGGGTTGTCACTCTCCTTCTCCAGTATTTCCTGTCAATCAAGCCCTTTCCTCCCATACAGTGCTATTCCACTCTCTCTACAACACTTCATGTTCTTTTTTAATATCTCATACCCATCCACTATTATATTCCAGTTGTGGGAATCATCCCACCAAATCTCTGTAATGCCTACTAAGTTATTTCTTTCTATCTGCATTAGTATATCAAGTTTCTCCTTCTTATTGCTCAAACTTTGGGCATTGGTATATAGGCACTGAAAGACTTGCAACATTCCCCCTCTTTGAGCTGGCTTTCCCAGGTAGGCCTCTGCTATTTGCTCTCCTTCTTCCCTGAAATTCCTATGCCAGGTGTCTCCATCCCACTGTCATGTCAGTTTAAAGCCTTTCCAAAGAATCTCCCCAGGTCCCTTCCAAATACATTCTTTCCTGTCCTTGACAGGTGGAGTCCATCACATGGAAGCAGGCCATCTTCAAGAAAACATAGTCCATGGTCCCAGAATCCAAGTTGTTCCTGCCAGTATGAACACAGCCAGCGGTTCACCTCCATAATCTTCTGTTCCCATTGCATTCCTTTTTCTCTGACCAGCAGGACTGAAGAGAATACCACCTGTGCTCCCATTCCTTTCAGTTGCCTCCTGAGGTCTTCATAGTCAGCCCTTATGTGCTCAGTGATGTTTCTGGCCATGTCATTTGTTCCTACATGAACCATCACAAATGGGTAATGGTCTGTTGGTTTGACTTGCTTGGCCATCCGGACAATGATATCCTCTCAGGCCATGGGGTAAGGACTGGATACATGATGTTCCGTACACCTCAGCAAAGAGTCACCAATCACCAAGACTTTCCTTTTCCTTCTAATATTATTTGCTTGTAGTTCCATGGTCCCCTACTAGTTCTTTCTGGTTCTTGTTGTTGTACATCTGCAAGTGATTCTGTTGCTTGTTGTCCTACATTTGCCAATGATTCCACCATGTTAGCGAGCGTTCTGGAATCAATTTCTCAGATCCAGTGGCATTGAGGAAAGGCAGGATACAAAAGAAACAAGAAAAATAATTTCAAAAGAAAACATCTCTGTGAAACTTGTATACAACTTTTTAATTTCTTTTAAAAAATCTTTTTTTTCTTTTAATTTTAAAAATTGTAAAAATTTCATTTATACCCCACCCTTTTCCTCAATGAGGACCCAAAGTGATTTACATCATTCTCCTCTCATCCATTTTATCCTCAGAACAACCCTGTGAGGTAGGTTAGGATGAGCATGTGTGATTGGCCCAAAGCCACCCAGCATGCTTCCATGGCAGAGTGAGGGTTTAAACCTGGATCTCCCAGATCCTAGCCCAGCATTCTAGTCACTATGCCACATTAGCTCTTAATAAATTTACCATGAGAGAATTTCAGGTTTGGCAAAATTGCACTGCTACTGTATCTGAGTATTTTTCAATTGCGTTTTAAAAATGCCTTCTACCGAAACCAGTATGATTTCTCCCTAAAAATGTGTTTGGGACTAAGATTTAACCTAGAGGCTGGATTATATATCCAACTTCCAACAGTACACACGTTCCCCCCACCCACCCTTTCAATATAAATGTACATTTGGTGTACTACTTCAGTATTCCATACCGCTTTGCAGTAAATCCCACCTTCATTTCACTAGTATAAGCAATCTGGAGCAAGATTTATTACCACTTTAGCCCTTAACTAACTGAGACCTTCAGGCTAACAAGAAGAAATAGTACAACTTCAGCTCAAATGGTAATTAAGTACATTTCAAAGATGGGTCACAGCTATCGGAGAAGAAAGTATTCTTACTCGACTACCAATGAGAATTAGTATGTTGTTAACAGACATCCTTTCTCTTGTCTTTATGATCTCTGATGACTACCCATCCTTTATAATAAGCATTGTACTCTTGTGCCTTGAGCAGAGAATTGAGTATTGAGCCAGCTGTGTAGTTAGGGTAGAGTAGACCTGAAAAGTTGGAGAAAAGTCCAGATGTATTAAAAGCTGGAGAAAAGTCCAGACATGTCAGAAGTGTTTGCAGGCATCTCATAAGCCATACATTCTGAGGATCTGCATTACTGTTGAAGAAAACTAATCTTTCACCTTTCCAAGAGGAAGGTGAATTGGAGGTACTAGAGGTAGTCCATTATTAAACAGCGCTAGGAACTGACCTAACAGTAAAGAAAGAGTTGAGAAGATTCCTGAAGAGAGACTCAGCAAAGCTTGAGTGTAAATACACACCAAAAAAGCTATAGGGCTTTGTTTTGAGAGCCAGTTTGGTGCAGTGGTTAAGAGTGGCGGGACTCTAATCTGAAGACCTGGGTTTGATTCCCTGCTCCTCCACTTGCACCAGCTGGGTGACCTTGGGTCAATAACGGCTCTTTCAGAGCTCTCTCAGCCCCACCCACCTTACAGGGTGATTGTTGTTGGGATAATAATAACATATGGTTGTTGGGGGTTTTCCGGGCTGTCTTGCCGTGGTCTTGGCATTGTAGTTCCTGACGTTTCGCCAGCAGCTGTGGCTGGCATCTTCAGAGGTGTAGCACCAAAAGACAGAGATCTCTCAGTGTCACAGTGTGGAAAAGATGTAGGTCATTTGTATCTACTCAGGAGGGGTGGGGTTGAGCTGAGTCATTCTGTAAGAGTTTCCCAGGGTGTGGAATGCTAATGGCGGGAGGCTTCACTGTATCCTGAGGCGGTTCTTTTGCATATGGATTGGTGCTTGATGTGCTAATCTTCTCTGCAGGGCTATTGTCGGGTGTGGAGTGTTTTGTTGGCCTGGTGTTTTTCAGAACTGGAGCCCATGCTCTGTTCATTCTTAAGGTTTCTTCTTTCCTGTTGAAGTTTTGCTTATGCTTGTGAATTTCAATGGCTTCCCTGTGCAGTCTGACAAAGTAGTTGGAAGTGTTGTCCAGTATTTTGGTGTCCTGGAATAAGATACTGTGCCCTGTTTGAGTTAGGCTATGTTCAGCCACTGCTGATTTTTCAGGCTGTCCAAGTCTGCAGTGTCTTTCATGTTCTTTTATTCTTGTCTGGATGCTACGCTTTGTGGTCCCGATGTAAACTTGTCCACAGCTGCAGGGTATACGGTATACTCCTGCAGAGGTGAGGGGATCTCTGAAAAAGCATAACCTTCAAGCAGTATTCAGACCCACCCGAAAAATACAACAGATGCTACGATCAGCAAAAGACAGCAGAGATCCCCTCACCTCTGCAGGAGTATACCGTATACCCTGCAGCTGTGGACAAGTTTACATCGGGACCACAAAGCGTAGCATCCAGACAAGAATAAAAGAACATGAAAGACACTGCAGACTTGGACAGCCTGAAAAATCAGCAGTGGCTGAACATAGCCTAACTCAAACAGGGCACAGTATCTTATTCCAGGACACCAAAATACTGGACAACACTTCCAACTACTTTGTCAGACTGCACAGGGAAGCCATTGAAATTCACAAGCATAAGCAAAACTTCAACAGGAAAGAAGAAACCTTAAGAATGAACAGAGCATGGGCTCCAGTTCTGAAAAACACCAGGCCAACAAAACACTCCACACCCGACAATAGCCCTGCAGAGAAGATTAGCACATCAAGCACCAATCCATATGCAAAAGAACCGCCTCAGGATACAGTGAAGCCTCCCGCCATTAGCATTCCACACCCTGGGAAACTCTTACAGAATGACTCAGCTCAACCCCACCCCTCCTGAGTAGATACAAATGACCTACATCTTTTCCACACTGTGACACTGAGAGATCTCTGTCTTTTGGTGCTACACCTCTGAAGATGCCAGCCACAGCTGCTGGCGAAACGTCAGGAACTACAATGCCAAGACCACGGCAAGACAGCCCGGAAAACCCCCAACAACCATCGTTCTCCGGCCGTGAAAGCCTTCGACAATACAATAATAACATACCTTGTAAATTGCTCAAAGTGGGCATTAAGTTGTCCTGAAGTGCAGTATATAAATCGAATGTTGTTGTTGTTATGTGGGATTGGCATTTGATGGCTGAGATAAGTATATAAATATCCTACCTTTTAGGAGTTCAATATATGTTAACTTTAGCCTCATTTTCAGTACATTTCTTGGCCATACTAAAGTGTGATAATGAGACAGTGGGACAATAAAATAGACTGGGGAGAGATGGGGAGCATACCATCAGCCTTGCATACCGCAGCTTCCTGATGGATCCTGTTGGATGTCTGTTGGCGCTTGTGGATTTTCCCACCAAGGCTGCTGACAATTCTATCGAGGCCCTGAGCCCCTGACCACTCTCTGCAGGCTGTTTTTAAAATATATATATATATTACTTTAATAAAACAAAAAGGGAATACAGAAAAAGAAAGGGAAAGAAAGGGGACAAGCAAAGCAAATATAAAGCTGTGCGCTACGAGGATTATTAAAATACAGAGTACAAAAATCGTAACCTTAAAGATATTAGAATAATAATTAAGCTTATTTAGTGTATATTTTTCCAAATAAACAACACCTGCAGAATTCAAAGTTATTTCTACTCCTTATTTTAAAAAATAAAATAAAAAGCTTGTTATTTCATTATTATCCCATCTTATCATTCCCATCTTATTATTACCCCATCTTATCATTTCTTAACAATAACCATAACAATTGTTAACAATAACAATGCTTATTACTTAATATAATTAATTGTCATAACCTTTAAGAGTGTCAAAGTAAAGTAAAATGGGGAATTCCAACCTGTTTCTACTCATCTTAAAAAATGAAAAAAAATCCTTTCCCCCCCTATTTTTATCATTATCTTTTACTTATGTATATCTTAACAATAACAATGTTGACTTTTTGCCAATATTTCAGTGTCATCCACCATACAGTCTATTCTATTAATTATCTTTGTTTAACTAATTATCATACAGTCAAATTATAAAATATATCAACGTGTAATCATATTCAAATTTACAGGACTAAGTCCCAGGCTGTTACGACAATTGCCCCTAAGCGCCCATTCCCTTTCAACAGAGCCAAGCAGTCTCTATGGTTCATGGTGGAACTGCTGGCACTGAAACAGGAAAGACCATGGCTAGAGCACTGCTGGTGGGAAACTAGGAGCAAGACTGATCACACACAACATAGAGATGATGTTAGAGCCTATTCTGTGGATATTGGTGAAAAAGTGACTATTTCTCCATCATTGTTGCATCTGCACATGATTATCCAGCTGAGCTGTTTTGTGTGGTTTAGGGTTTTTTACATCATAGCCCCAAGGAAGTGGACTCTGACCTCACAACAGCCTGCTGTGGTCAATTCACTGCTTATTTTGCAGACAAAATTGCTCAGATCCACTATAAATTAGATGCTAGCATAGATGCATATTCAGATGATGTATCTTTGGCATCTGCGTGTCCAGTTTATAAGGACACCTTTCAGGTTGTGGAGCCCAAGGATGTGGACAAGATCTCTCCTGTCTTGGATGGGGTTATACTTCCCTTGAAAAACCTGGGTCACAGCTTGGGCGTGCTGTTAAGCAGGTACTGAGCAGTACCACAACATGGCAGCTATGCACTGCCAGCTACAAAAAGTTGTGTGGTTTCTAGCCCAGTATCCCCTTACAATGGAGGTTGCTGTTTCTGAATGGACTAGTAACAAAGCTTGTTGCAGGAAAAAATACAACGGGCTCTAGAAAGGGGAGGGTGGGTAGGTGAGCATTGCCTCCTCCTCCATGACTGATCCCAGCTGGGTGAAGGCAGGGGGCAGCCATTGCCATCTGCTCTGCTCCTCATGCCAGTTGGATGAAGGGAGGTGGGCATTGCTTCCTGCTCTGTGCCTGATCCCAGCTGTGTGAAAGGGGGGGTTGGCATTGCCACCTGCTCCACATCTGATCCCAGCTGGGTGAAGGTAAGGATGGGCATCACCACCTGCTCCACTCCTGATCCCAGCTGGGTCATAGTGGGGAGGGGGCATTGCCACCTGCTCTGCGCCTGTTCCCAGCTGTATAAAGGGGGGGCCGGCATTTCCACCTGCTCCGCATCTGATCCCAGCTGGATGAAGGTGGGGGCAGGCATCACCATCTGCTCTGCTCCTGATCCCACCTGGTTGAAGGCGGGGGGCAGGCATTGCCACCTGCTCCACTCCTGATTCCGGCTGTGTCATGGCAGGGGGTGGGCATTGCCACCTGCTCTGCTCCTGAGCTGTGTGAAGGTGGGGGCTTAGTTTCCCGTACCGTTTTCTTGACCCAAAAAGGCTCAGAGGGATGTTATTTGCCCTGCTGGAGGCTGCAGTGCTTTTCAAAGTCTGATCCAGGGAACTACTGAATTACTTAGAAAAGCATATCTGGATTCCTCAACAAGATCAGTAACCAAGGGCAAGATTCTTTGAAAGACAGTTTGCTGGCCTTTTTCTGCAGTCTGCAATATCAAGTGTTTTCTAGGTTCATGTGGTTCAGCTGTGATGCCAATAGGCCTGGTCATTGTCCCCATGTGTGCTGAGAGTGCATAAAGTGCAATCAATGTGCAGGGGGTTCCGTGGCAGACTCCCTAGGAGTCCCTTACAAGTCAATTTGGGAAAGTGTTCCATGAAGGTGAACACTTTCAGCTCCATTGGCCTACACCAGTGTCCTCTCCAAACAGAAAAGGTCACTGTGAAATAATACCTCTTGTGTGCCGTCAGTCAGCTCAGCAGATGACTTGCTTTGTTTTTCTCATTCACAGGGATTAACACAAGAACCCACAGAAACACAGAAATATGACCACTCAATTACATGCACTGAGACAAGCCAACTATTCACACGTGTGTTTGAGCCAGCTATTGTTTCCATAGCTTAGATGTGGCATGTATCAAGAAATGTGTTGTTTAATGAAAGATGGCACAGCTTTCCAAAGCAAACTATCTCACAATTGTTTTCAATTATGTGTCCTTGCCAAGCGGTGCTTGCTTATTTAAGGCAAGCAGATTGGAACAATTTGCAGTTGGCCTTTATTGCTGAGCCACCTCTCTTGCTGCTGGCATGCCATTTCGTTTTAATAAAAAGAATCCCAATTTGAGCAGTGATGCAATGAATGAGACGTCAGCAGGGCAAGTTCTCCGGTGTCTCATAGACCTCATTCTCACCAAGGTGGTAAACCAACATGGTCTGGGCTGTAGTTGGGGCTGATTAAATGCTTCTCCGTACCAAAAAAACCCACTACATAGAAAATGGTTAAGTCAGTGAGAAGGCAAATAGCTACAGTTATTTTACCTGACATCCAGTTTTGTATGCAAAGAGATTTGTTGTCGACTGGAGAACATTAAATTATATTAGACCTCAGCAGTCTGAAGTGGAATAACCAGACATGGCTTTACAACCTCAGCAAGGACAAAGGGTCAGTTCAGATGATGGAGAAACAGGGATGATGGAGAAACAGATGATGGAGAAGCAGGTGACTATGCAATGGTGTAATTCAAAAATGGGGCAAAATCCAGTGTACTCAGGTTCCATATGCCGCAGATTTCCCAATCAAATCTGGGAATCAATCACATGTATGAAACCTGCTTGCATTCATTCTATTCCATTTGCATGTTATATCATATGGTAATCTGGAGGCATCGGGTTAGGCATACTCCCACTCTCCCCACTCTTCCCCTTGCTCATAGGGCCATATATTATCAGAGGGCTTGGTTATCTTTTTTTGATGCATTAACTTGAACTCCAGGACTATGCAACTGGCTCTGTGTTACAATCTTTTTGTAATTTAAATTTACAAAACAAAACAAAGCAGGAACATATGGGAGAAGACTGGCCTTCAGATACTTTGGTCCCAAGCCATGGAGGGCTTTAAAGGCCAAAAGTGAAACCTTGAATTGTGCTAGGGAGCAGATTGGTAGCTGGTGTAATTGCTGTAATATCAGGGTCACATACTCCCGATAGCTGGCCCCAACCAGCAGTCTAGCGGCAGCATTCTGTACTAGCTACAGCTTCTGAACACTTCAAGGGTAGACCTGAGTAGAGTGCATTGCAATAGTCCTATCTAGATGTAACACATGGATCATTGTGGCTAGATCTGATTGAGGCATGAACGAGCGGAGCAGATGCGAAAGCCAAAGTTGGGCAAAAACACTCGAACCACTGCAGCCACCTGGTTTTCAAAGGTGATTGCTCTGTTGAGCAGCACGCCCAAACCTCTGGGTTTCTCAGAGCAGGTGCTTGGGGGTGCTCATGGACTGTCCCTTGCTTTTTGAAAAACAGGTTGGCATGGTAGCCTGGAGACCCTTGTGCTCTGACTACGGACTAGATCTGGCTTTTGAAACTTGAACGCTCCTTTGGCCTCGTGTTAGTGCTTGGACTATCAGCTTGGGCGAGCCCAGCCCATGACATTGGTGCTGTTGGGATGCTCCTCATGTGTGTGCAAAGCACGTGCGACATCACTTCTAAGAGCCAACTGAGCATCAGTTCTAAGAGCCAACATAGATTGGCCCATCTAGCATTGACTAGAGCTCGGGCCTTTTCCATCATGGCCCTTGGTCTGTGGAATGGGCACCCAGAAATGGGGAGGAGAGGGCCCTCCTTGGAGATATTCAGGAGGTGCTGCAGGCCCGGCTTATTTACTAGGGATTTTAAGGGTGTGTGAAGGACAGGCTCCTTTTAAGGGGAGAGATTTTATCTTGGTTTTAATTTGGAAATTTTAAAATCATTTTGTAAGCCACCTTGAACTATGTGGAAAGGAGAGGTATAAATGCTTTAAGAAACAAAGTTGCTCATAGTCCCTAAACAGCTTCTCAGAAATATATAGAGTGACATCTCTTGGGCAATTTTCATATTCCCCCCCCCGCCCCAATATTGGCAGATCCTTCTTCAGTGTTTCTAAGACTTCGTCTGATAAGTGAGGAACTTTTTTATGTCTTAAAATTAGAGACACCCTTTACCCTCCCTTCAAAAAATATATGAATGCCAAGCCACAGCTAAAATCTTTCCACAGAAGAATAATCAACCACTGAAGATGGCTCTTGAAGCACAGAACTGGAGCATTCCTTTCTTCAAAGGTCATTTCTTAGAAAAAGAGCTGGAGGAACTCATTAGCATAACTCATTAGCATATGCCATGCCCCTTGACATCACCTGAAGTGTGTCATTAGCATACCTGATTTGCATATGCCATACCCCCTGACATCGCCTATCCTGGCTGTTTTGTACCCAATCCTGGCCATTCAGGGCTGAAATTGGGCTCAAAATAGCAAAAAGGGGCTGAAAATGGCTGAAAAGGGGCCCAAAATGGTCAGGATCAGGCCGCTGCTGAGCGGGAGAGTGATCCACCACCCATCAGAGGCCCAATCCAGGCTGTTTCAGCCCCAATCCAGGCCGAAATGGGCCCCAAATGGCTGAGAGTCAGGTGGGTGGGGCCACCTAACATGTGACCTCTTTGAGGAACTGCCGGAACTGCATTCCAGCATGTTCCCCCTCAAAATGAGCCCTGCCTTTCTTACAAATTACTCTTTCCAAGCTTCACCATCAATGTATTGTCGAAGGCTTTCACGGCTGGAGAACGATGGTCTTTTGGTGCTACACCTCTGAAGATGCCAGCCACAGCTGCTGCCAAAACGTCAGGAACTACAATGCCAAGACCACGGCAATACAGCCCGGAAAACCCACAACAACCTTCACCATCAAGTTGTCTTGTAGCAGTGCTCATGGGAACTGCAGTTTTCTTGGCCTCCTGAACTTAATTGGAAGCTACAAAACTACAGTTCCCACAAACTTTGGCAAGAAGTCATGTTGGGGAAGTTTGGGAAGAGCTACTTTCATAAAAATAGGTTCTGGTTGGGGACCATCCTCTATTTATAGTGACACTCCCATGGTCAACTAGTCTCCCCATTCAAAAATTAAGGTTTATAGGGAGGACCGGATAGCAGCAACAAACATTTTGCTAACCATTTCAAATTGAGCTCAAATGTGAAAATGCTGTGAGTTTTTCAAGCAAGGGAAGTTCGCATTTCAAGGTCCCCTGTTCAAAATGTATCAGTGTTGTAATTTCATGAACTGGCTACATCTATGCTAAATTGAAGCCACATGCTTGTTTAAATAATCTCACAGTTCTATTCTGCTACAGCTGTCTGCTATGTATATTTCCACAGCTCGAAGATAATATTTTTTATTTCTTTTTAATGGTGGCTAGTGCTGTACTGGGTTTTCCTTTCTTCCTGCAGAACTGGGAAGAATATCTCTTTGCTTGTTTAAAGACAAGTTTTAGACAATAAATAGATTTTTCTTCTTCTAAGAGCCAAGAATTAGAATTTTTGATATAGCTTTACTTACAGTGGAAATAAACTCTCACCTTGAACAAAACATCCAGTAGATTTGAGTCATTTGTTCTAAATAGATTTGTGAATAGGTAGTTATCCAAAAAGGCAAACATAATGATTGGGGATTGCAAAAAATTACATGGCGCGCATTCCTCTATCTATATAATGTTTGGTAAGCTTGTGTACTTTTTCCTGAATCATGTCACAGACTGGAAAGATACCATCACAAAATGGAAAGGAAGGACACAGGCTGGTTTTTGAGGAAACTGATTTGCACTTGCAAGAATGAACTCCTAGCAAGAAGGGAACATAACGGCAAATCTGTCTGAATATGCAATTTTTAGAGCTTTGTGAGACAAGCAGCCCATAAACCAGTCCCTGAACTCTTCCTAAATCTCCATGATTAGATATCCTTAGCTCTGACTTGCACGATGGAAGGAATTCCTGCTGTCCCTGGATTATAAAAGTAGAACATCATACTTTAAAAGCCAGGTTGCATATACAAGGTAATACATACAATAAACGTTGCAAATGACCACAATCCTATAACTTTATAAAAGCATTCTTCTGAACCGGTTCATTATACTATATTTCTGTTCTGCACATTTTGCACAATTATAGAATTGCAAGGAACATTCAAGACCAATGCTGGATCAGGTATATGTACTTGTCCAGGGACTAGGGTTGCCAGGCCCCCTCAATCTCCCAGTGTGGGGATCGGGGCCTGGCTCTTTCCTCTTTTTTGATGGGGGGGGTGCATGCGTGCGTGAAGCGCGCGTGCTCCCACAAAGTGCAATGACATCACTTCCAGGAAATGATGTCATCCTGCCGCACGCGCCCCCCCCCAGCATGCCCACACTCTGCGGGGGCTTGCGATGGGGGCTGCTGTGGAGCGCAGGAATACTCCTGCACTCCACAGTGGCCCAAAATGGGCCCACGAATCGGGCCCATTTTGGAGCACTGTGGAGCGGGGGAGTGCTCCTGCATGCCGCAGCGTCCCAAAACGGGCCAGTTTTGGGGTGCTGCAGTGCGCAGGAGCGCTCCGTGCTCCACAGTGGCTCAAAATGGGCCAAAATGGGCCCATTTTGAGGCACTGCAGAGCACCTAATAATGGGCCCGATCCGTGGGTGTGCACAGCTCCTCCGGGGAGCGCACACAGAGGGTGCGCGCCCCCCACTGGCCAGGTAAGTAGGGGCGGGGTGTGGGAGGGTAAACATGGGGGATCCCCTGCCCCCACCGGGGGTCTGGCACCCCTACCGGGGTCTAGGGCTCAGCCCCTGGACTTGCCAGAAGAAGGGGACAGGAGGCAGCTGCGGGGCAGCCACCCAGACACACCAATGGACACCCAGGACCAGAACAGGCTGACAACAAAGGGGGAAAGAGAGACACCTCAGTCTCAGAGCAACACCCAAGAGAGAGTCAGGCGGGGCAGGTGGAAGCCAGATAGCCCCACCTTCTGGTGGGAGGCCCAAGGGGTACGCTAGGAGAGTGAGGACCACCAGGAAGGGAACAGCCCCAAGGGAGAAGGCTCAAAAAGCAAGGGTAGTCAGCCAGCAACCTTACCGACAAGGGAGGGAAGGCAGCCAGGGCAACATAGGGCCACACCCCAGCCTGCAGGCTGGATAGAATGGAATAACAGAGGCTAGTTGAGGCTGCCTGAAGCACTGAGCAGAAAAGGCTTGGCAGCCTGCTAAGAAAGCACAGGTGGGACTGCCCAAGGGCCTGGAGCACTGAGCAGAGGAGGCTTGGCAGCCAGCCATGGAAGCACAGGTGCTGCTGCCCAAGGCAGACAAACTAGCTATCTCAGGGCCATGGCTAGAGGGCAAAGGAGGGGCGTGGCTGGCAGGTGGAGCTAGGAAGGAGTGAAGGGATATAAGGGAAGTCTACCCACAGGGTGTGGTAGGTTGTTTTGTGGTGTGAGTATTGGAGAAGGAGGAGGAAGAATTGGAATTGGAATTGGAATTGGAATTGGAATTGGAATTGGAATTGGAATTGGAATTGGAATTGGAATTGGAATTGGAATTGGAATTGGAATTGGAATTGGAATTGGAATTGGAATTGGAATTGGAATTGGAATTGGAATTGGCCAGCTGGCATGGAAAACAGCTGGGATTATATCAGGTTGAATGGACCTGTGAGTGGACTGTGAGGGTGAGGTATACCCTCCTCCTCCCACAGAGCAGGATCCAGCAGAGTCTCTGATGGTACCCTAATGCTGAAGGCAGGTATGTCGGTGCCTCACAGGGCAATGCCCATGGCCGAACCTGACAGTACTGACTCCCATTTTGTTTCCAGGCTCAATTCAAAGTTCTTCTCTTGATCTTTAAAACCCTAAGGGGCTTGAGGTCAAAGAACTTGAAGGATAATTTCCATCCATAGTCACCCACAGCCTGAGGCAGATGCGTAGTGTTCTACTGCAGGATGTTGCCTTGCCAAACATAAGTTTGAATGGTTGATTGATTACCTTTTCAGCTGCCATTACTAAGTCCTGACCTGGAGAGCCTAGGTGAATCTGATCTCATCAGATCTCAGAAGCTAAGCAGAGTTGACCTTGGTTAGTACTTGGATAGGAGACCTCCAACGAAGACCAGGGCTGCAGAAGCAGGCAATGGCAAACCATCTGTGGTAGTCTCTTGCCATGCAAACCCCACTAGGGGTCACCATAAGTCAGCTATGACTTGAGGGCACTCTCCACCACCACCAAAATGAGGTAAGATAAAGCAAGATGGAAGTGTGAGTAGGAGAGAATAATTTCTTCTAGCATAAATATAACTAATGATAAATTTCAGCCAAGTAGAATTTGAACAAGATCTGTGGATCAAAGTGTTTTCAAAGGAACATGTAATTATATTTACAGCATGGAGAAGCTGCTTTGTTAGATATTTTGTGGTAAACAGGGTTATTAGGTCTCAGCATACTCTTTGGAATATTTTCAGCTCAAAAGTACAAGAAAACCTCAGTTTTGAGAGCAACAAAGCCATAAGTGAAGAAGAAAAATTAGATTAAAAATGAAAAAGAATGTGCGTGCGTGCGTGCGTGCGTGCATGCGTGCGTGCGTGTGTGTGTGTGTGTGTGTGTGTGAGAGAGAGAGAGAGAATCTATTTTATAGTTGAAATTTCCTCAAGGAAATACTGATGTGTTCAAATGATGGAAATGGTGCGTGATTTTAGTGCTGTTCAAAAATCTTCTTCCAAGTGGTTGGCTGTGATCTTTCTGCAGATGACTGAAACACTTTCATAGCTATGAATCTGGAAACAAACCATGCAAAAAGAGATTACTGCTTCAGGATTCATCACATGTGATGGATGAAAAATGAGACGGCCGTGCATGCTGGAATGAAATAAGCAGGGGGCAAGTGGAGAACGTAGACTTGGGAAGCTGCAATTTTGCTGGAGGGAGATGCCATATCCAGATGCCAGCACCAGGATTCTGGGTAAAGTTACCAAACATGCACAGTGAGAAGGCTGCTGGGTTTAACAGCTCTTAGTCACAGTCTTTTCTGTGCCTCTGACCATATCATTTTCTCTACCTTGATCTCACTGGTTACATTTACGTACTTGTGTAAAAGATCTCAAAAGTCAATCACTCACTCAAATCTTTACTCTGATATCAATGGGCTTTAGAATAAACAGTTCTTGACAATCAGCTCTGCTCCCACTCTTACATGGTCCGAAGATTCCAGTCCTAAACAGATTGGGCTGTGTTTGTGCCTAACACTTAGGAGCAATATAAACACATCTCACTATGCCACTGTGTTAACAATTTATTTATCTACTTTCTTTCTCCCTGATGGGGAGACCCAATGCAGCTTACGTTATTCTACTCCATTTTATCCTCCTCATAACAGCCCTGTGAGGTAGGTTAGGCTGAGAGCATGTGACTGATGCTCAACATCGCCCCACAAGCTTCCATGGCAGAGTAGAGATTTGAACCTGGGTCTCCTATATCCTTGTCTGACACGCTAACAAACAGGATCTTAATTTGGCAGGTTTGATTACCTGTGCAGATTCTTGGGTTTTGCCTGGGGATTTTGTACATCCTAGTAAGCAGGGCTTTTTTTCAGCTAGAACACGGTGGAACGGAGTTCCGGAACCTCTTGAAAATGGTCACATGGCTGGTGGCCCCACCCCCTGATCTCCAGACAGGGCAATCTAAACTCCCCTCTGTCTGGTGATCAGGGGGCAGGGACACCAGCCATGTAACCATTTTCTCCGAGGGCAACCCACTGAGTTCCACCACCTCTTTTCCCAGAAAAAAGCCCTGCTGGTAAGTAAATGCATAGATAACAAATAAGAGTCAGAAACACACATGCACATGTAATCTGAGTTTTGGTAACGATACAGATAGTAGAGATGTACCTGAGGGATGTAACTAATCAGAATCTGACCCGCATACGCCCCATTCAAATGAAATTTACCTCCCTGTTCAAATCTGAACTGGTTTTCTGGGATGCTATGATGTCTGCATACAGGGGTGAAAGTCATTTAAACTTCTTACCAGTACTGATTCCGCTTGATTCTCTCCTTATGCTAGAGAAACAACGAGCCTTTAGATTCTCCATTAGAGACTGTTTGATATGGAGAGACAAGTTTTATACTCATTAGCAAATAGAACATGTTCTCCTAATGCAAATGGTACAGTGCCAGTTTATGGAGTTTCTGCTGCTTATTTAGTCTATCTTAAATCTCTACAAGTTCGTAGAGCTTTTAGGCTTGCTGGGTTTAATATTTTGCCTTCAGCAATGCTACATGGAAGATTTTTGAAAACTCATCCACAGGAAAGATTCTGTGCGGGGCTGAGGTTCCTGAATATTTACCATCTTTTATTATACTGTAGCTTCTACACTGAGTTGAGGAAATCTATAATTAGCCCGGTTTTATACACATTTCAGGATTATCCAGATGAGTGGTAGGTTTCGTACTTTTCATCTGATCAGAATCCTTATATCACTATTCAGGTTAATAGGTATTTTTTAACTGCCATGAACATTCGTGGCTTGTTGGTGAAAGATCATAATCTTTTTCCTATTAATTCTAAGCTTATGATTGTTTTTGGTGTCGTTTTTATGTGTATGCTTGTGTCATTCAGCTATATATTGTTTTAGAGGTTTTTTTACTGACTGTAACAGATGTCTGATAAAGGTTTATTATTATCTTCCAGGCAGGGCTTTTTTTCTGGGAAAAGAGGTGGTGGAACTCAGTGGGTTTCCCTCGGAGAAAATGGTCACATGGCTGGTGGCCCCGCCCCCTGATCTCCAGACAGAGGGGAGTTTAGATTGCCGCCGAGCGGCGCAGAGGGCAATCTAAACTCCCCTCTCTCTGGAGATCAGGGGGCGGGGCCACCAGCCATGTGACCATTTTCAAGAGGTTCCGGAACTCCGTTGCACCACGTTCCAGCTGAAAAAAAGCCCTGCTTCCAGGAGCCTCAAAGTGGAAGATAAGAGGAACTGTATCAACTGCTTGTGCCGTCTTTCCTTTACTACTTTCTGCATGTCATACCCTAGGGCAGGGAATACTCTCCACTGGATTCCCAGCATAGACAGCTGGCTCAGATATAAACATGGGTGAACTGTAAGTGATGTGACACCATCCACTCTAGATGATGGAAGGACCTGAAGGTGTCCTGGGGCACTCAATGGTGAGAGAGAGGAGAGGTGGGAGATACAAGAAGATCCTGAAGGCATAGCAGAGGCACAGGAAGGACCCCTTGTGGGGACATCAGCTTTAACAACCTCTGTCCAGACCCCACCCCGTTTGATCAAGCAGGCAGCATCAGAGCAGCTTGAATAGCTGGGCATGCTGGCTAAGAAACAAGAGAGCAGTTAGCAGTCTCCTCTCTGTCTCCCCTCCAAGCCACCTTAGGGGTAGAAACAGAGTGTTCTATTGATTGATAAAAAACACTGTCCACTTAAAGACTTTAGCCAATGATAAGGTGAGTCCATTGACTTTAATCTCTATTGGGGAGAACAGCTTGGTATACCTGTCTTGCAGTGTTTCTGCAAGGGAGATGGGAGGGAAACAAGATGAGAATGGATTGTTGCATAATTGCCTGACAGGCTTGCCAGGGAAAAAGAACATTTCATTCATGCTTGCTCTGATATTTCCAACAATCACATTACCAGTTCACTGGTGTCGTGACTGTGTACAGTCCTGCCATGACTGTTATATCCATGAGGCCACAGTATATTGAATGTCTATTGCTAACCTGCTGCATTCTCTCCTTAGCCATGGTATTTCCATATTATAACTGCTATCCCTCCAGACAGGATGGGCCCCCCTGTTATCTCACAGAACTATGCATCTCCGAGGTAGAGACGACCTTGGAGACTCCAGGCACCTGCATTTGTTACTTTGCCCAGATGCTGGGAATCTAGTATTGTGTATTCATTGTTTAGCCATAACTATAATGGGTTCTCACAGAACCAGTGTAACTCTGCGCACCAAAAAGTAACCGTTGCTGGAGTGTGGGAAAACTGAAGTATAATATTGCCCTTTGGTTTTGAATTGTCACTTCTACCAAGCTCTGTGATAGAGTTCAGACCTGAACTGTAAAATCCTGAATGAAGGCTTTTCTATTGGAACCAATGTGTGTTCACTGGAGAGGGACTGAGGGATCTACCTGCCAGGAACTGACAACTGGGCCGATTCCAGACGACTATCCTGAAGGCGCTGCATGCCGCCATGTTCCGGATCGCGATGGGGAAAACGCAAAATATTGCATTTTCTCGCGCAAGTTTGGCGCAACATCGTGCCAAATTCGTGTGAGAAAATGTGATATTTTGCGTTTTCCCCATCATGATCCGGAACATGGCGGCACGCAGCGCCTTCAGGTTAGTCGTCTGGAATCGGCCCTGGTTTGGGTGAGGCCTTCCTTCTGTATCACCTGGGGTGTTGCTTGCCTGAGTCATACAGGCTGTTGGGTGTGACCCTTACGTAGGCAAATGCTTGATACTGGCATCCATAACAATTCTGAAAAGGAGTCTATTCTTCTTATGTTTTATAGATTATTTGACAATGGTTTCTTTGACATATAAGCAAAAGACCCTTTCTTCAGGCCTATCCTTCTCTCCACCTTGTATGGTGGCAGAGGGTGACATGTCATAGCTGACTTATGGCAACCCCTGCTGGGGTTTTCACAGCATGAGACTAACCAAGGTGGTTTGCTATTGCTTACCTCTGCAACCCTGGTCTTCATTGGAGGTCTCACATCCAATTACTAACCAAGGTCCACCCTGCTTAGCCTCTGAGATCTGACAAGATCATGCTTGCCTGGGCTATCCAGATGTGGGTACTACTTTCTATAGATATAATATATTTTGGGATAACTATATCTCGGTCTCCTCCAAGCCACCAGGTTTCTGGAATACCTATTATATTGCAAGTTCCCGCACTATTATGTTATGGGTATGATCCAGGAAAATGAAAAAAAAACATGAAGTCTTAATTCTTTCACAGCACCCGTTATCATTTTCTGATTTCCAGGAAACAACACAGAATCTACCTGGTTTATGAACTTGTGTAGAAGTTATATTCCTGTGGTTTTAGTTTTCCCTTTCATCCTCTGTTAATCATTTGCTGTTTCAATCATGTATATGTATTCAAAAGCCAGGGATGCATTTGAGCACTTACATGCATTTTTAGAAATAATAATTTAGTTTCTTCTATCATTATTGATGACCACTAGACATGACAAACAGACATAAACTATCCATAATAATAATGCCGTAATGGAGTGTTAGAATCTGCTTGAGTTGCTTTGGAGGATTTGAAAAGAATGGTTATATAACAAGGGAAATTGTTACCCCTTGCGGTGCCAGATACACCTGATTTAGCTTTTCAGAAAAGAAGAAAAATACTGAAGACATTAAAGCTCTTATCATCCTCCTGATAGAGCAATATTGGAAAAACCTGCTATTTGGCAGCAAATGGGTTTATTAACTTCTAAAGGGGACCATGTGTTTGAATGTGATAGGGAAAGGAGCATTCGTCAGAGTGCTCATTGGATCAAAAGATGAATTAATCCTTTGAAGAAACCTAGCATTCTAAATCTGCAACTTTAAACAATCTACCAAGCTACAGACAGAGCCATGGAAATGCTGCTTAATCCCTTTCATCACACTGAAAGTTGATCTATTTCTGGTTCCACACCCAGAAAGTTGATCTGCCATTCCCGTCTTGGGGAAGTAAGTTCAATCCAGCACTCCTTGCAGATAGCAGAAATGACTACATCTGGTTGTATTTGGTAGAGTGAAGAAGGAATGTATTATGGTAGAATAAATTACAAAAGAAGTTCCATTGGTCCAAGCATGATTGATCCCAGATTTCTGGATGTGGGACTGTCTATAAAGTACACAAAATTTACAGGTAGCTGTGGTGGTCCATTAAGTTAAAAACAATCCAAAAGCAACCATAATGTGATGATTTTTATTAGGACCAACTAAAGTATCTTAAAATCATCGGCAAGTTTTTGAATTCACGAGAACTCTTCATCAGACTAAGAATTCAGTAAAAGCAGAACAATCAGAAAGGGAGGGAAAGAGAAGAAAAATGTCTCGAGGCATGATTTTTAAAAAGCTTCTCCATTTGTAGTTTGTAACAGATGTTTAAATGGAGAGGAGAAGGTGTTATGCTGACCTAAGACAGAATGACACCGTTTGCGTAGATTTGTGATTATTTCTCCTGAAAGTTAAACACACACACTAAGATTGCAACTATGGGAGCTGGCCTAGGAGAGTGGGGACATTTAACTGGCGTAAGACAGAGGGGATATTTAACTTTTCCCCAGTGCTTTTCCCCAGAGAAAATCACCCCACTCAAGTGGAGTTTTTCATGGGGAAAAATTGGGAGTGCCCATATTTTCCCCTGGACTGGAGAAAAAACACCTGGGGCGTGGAAATTTTTAGTGTAAAAAAAGTCACAAGGATAATTTTTTCAGTCTTTTATTATTTAGAATATTTATAACCCACCTTATCTCCTTTCAGTTAAGCAAGTCAACAAAGGAACAACAAGTTGCAAACACAAAAAACACAATATAGCAATCAATCTGCAAGATAAAAACAGGTTATGAGACATGAGAGGGAATTAACTAGCCCTCTCACTCAAATTATATTGCAGATCCTGTGAGTGCAATTTATTTTTTTTTAAATCCTAAGGGAAAATAATCATGGAACTATGTGTAACATGTTGTTCTGCCCTCAATTAGGTTAGATCATGGCATATGCAAAACAGATTTCATGTTGCCCAAGGGCTACTAGAAGAAGGAAGTTATGGCTGTTTTGCTTTTGAACATGTAGAAGCCAACCATTATTTAGTTCTCTCTGCAGTGTTAATTGCAACATATGGATACTTCTAAGAGTCTCTCTACACAAGACATCTTACACAGGGATGCTCGAGTGAAAGATCTTACACTTGTTCTCCCATTGTGGATATACATGCACTGCTAGGGAGACAGAGTACACTTGAATATAAGACCACACAGAAAGTAAGTCACTTGATATGTCTTGTGTAGAGAGACTCTCACACTGAAAACAAAAGTAAACTATGGAGGTCCTTATGTTAGCAAACCTGAAGACAACCAGCATGGTGCAGGTATTTGAGTGATGGGTCTGTGAGACCCAGGTTCTAATTCCATGCCTGCCATGGACGCTCTCTGGGTGACCTTGGGCCAATCACTATCTCGGACAAAATTAACCTCTCAGGATGGCTGATGAGAGGATAAAATGGAGGAAGGGAGAACAATGTTATAAGCTGTTCAGGGAATAAAAATGGAGTATAAAATAACATAAGTAAAAAAATAAATCTACAATGGAGGCCTCAAGGCCTGTCACATTTGTATCACAGTAGAAATAAATTCCTATTCTCTCTGCTTCAGCATCTATCGCTAATTTTATACATAACAGGATTCTTTCTTTATCACTAATGCTGCAATTTGACAGCACTTTCCACCACCAACACATCAATGTCCAAGTACTATCATTTTGTTTGCCCTTAAGCCCTGTTTATTTATTTAGAGCATTTTAGCCCTCCTTTTTCCAAAATCAGGCTTGCTACAGTTACAATATACAATTAAAAAGCCATTAAAAATAACAATCACTTTATCATTATTATGATCCTGAAGAATATATGGTGAACTCAGCTTTGTGGCTTTGGATAACAGATGTCTAAAAGAATTTTCACCAAATCTCTTAGACCATTGGATGCCCTTTGGGATGATTGTCTTTTATTGTTGTTTAAAGCATGTTACTTTTCAGTATAGTTTTGATTAAAAGGCTGTTCGGTCTACAACAATACAGCAGACAGCTGTATGAGATGCGGTTCATAAATCCTCTTTTCTGCTGTAGGGTTACATACAGTGCTGTTGTCCAGGTTTCCAACCTGCCACCAGTGTTTGTTTAGGCCATTCGGGGGCCTAGATTTCATTTTTTTTTTTTTAAGTCTCTGGATTGTATAGACACACTGATTGGTTACATTCTGCCCAATCATTTAATGAGAGACAAACCCACTCCTGCTTTTCATTGTTCTAGCCAATGAGGAGATGCTTGACATGTTTGCCACGGCTCTCCCCCACAAGTTTTGCTGTTGTCCAAGATGGAAAATCCTGGTCAGGCAAAATTATGCTTCTTCTTTGGGGGCCGTTGCTAGGGGCACACATAATGCAGCTAGTTGATAACACAACAATTAATATGCTTGTTGTGCTTAATTAGCAATTAGTTTACCTGTTTTACCTTTTAGCTTGCACAGATTTGGAAGACTGGCATTTCTCCCACCTAACATGCCATCAGAATGATAGCAAAGTGGCCTCATAAACACTGCAGGCGCCCTTCCTTTACTCTGTTTTTGTCTCCAGAGGATGAGAATGAGCAAACCTCAGGGTCTTAGTGGTCCAGATGCCACCACATTGTTTTCTGGAGGGCAGATTAGATGCTATCAAAAGGGATCTCGGTTGGATCAATGCCACTGCTGTTTATAGCCTGTAGGCAGTCAATCCTCTTAAGTCTTTGATCCCCATGGTTTCATTTCATCACACTTGCACTGAGAAGAGAGGGTAGGAAACTTAACCTTCCTGCCTCCCAGACAGACAGCTGTCACTCTGCCTAGCCAGGACTGAAGTAATATGCAGAAAAGGATTTCCACTAAGGTCATTGGCATGATGAGCTAGCTATTATCAAGTGCATGTTCAGGTCTAAAAAAGAATTCCTCCGCTTCCTCATTCCTGAGAAGACTATTTTGATCCCAAGAGGGCAGAGTGTCTCATTTTGCTATTCCCATGTTTTCTTGTCCATCTGAAGAGCTATTATAGCTTTCCTATGTCTTGTCTGGGAGAGAACAACCTTCAGACGTGGGTCTGCTTTCTTCTCTGGGGAGCTAGATTCTGAACACTTATGTACATTTTGCCTCGTGGGGCAAATTTAGAGCTTTTATTCCGATCTTGAGCAGGTCCATTTCTACAGCAGAAAACCCCAGCACAAACTACTAATGTGAAGCCAGTTTAGCTGGGGTCTTCAGGAATGTAGATAAAGGAATTATACAAGTCAAGACAGATGTATTGACATGGTGAAGAAAGCAGACCACAGACAAATGGTACTTAGACTGAAGTCATAAAGGTCAGCAATATTTAAAATAATGTTCAAGCCTTGATCAGGATCCAAAAAGAACTTTAGGGTGGCACACTCAAATGCTTCCACATGTTGTCTGGGAGGTCCCCATTTTTTTCCTCTACCACAGTCCCTTGATCAGAGGCCAAAGTTCCCCTAAATTTCAGGAATGGTTTGTCAGGTAGTGTGTGGGTGTTCTAGATTGGCCATTATGTACGCAAAGCTCCCTCTCTATCTTGTGGTTTTAGGTTATAAGTAGCTGTTACATGCATGAGCAGATTATGACAATCCTGAAATTCAGTCTGGAGGTTCTCAGGTTTAAATATTATCCATTATAATATGAAACCAGGACCTGTAGCAACAGTGACAAAATGAGGCCATTTTTCACACGCCTGTAAATCACCTCTGGAAAATCATGCAAAACTCGCAGCATGACGGCGTCTTCATAGCGCGATTTCCCATTTAATGGTGCAATGATGGGAAATTGTGAAGACACCGTCGTGCCATCAATTTTGCGCGATTTTCCAGAAGTTTTTAGGCATGTGAAAACGGCCAGAGATACCTGCTGTTTGGCATAAGATTCTTATTTAAACCACATCCAAAACATTCTGGAACAATATAGCTCTATGGCTGATTTGACTACAATCGCTGTTTGTCTTCAGAATCATGTGTTGAGTTCTAATGGCTTAGAGGATGAAGCCACCTTTGCATTACATCTTTCAAAGTGAACATGTATGAATGAGCCTAGAGAACTCAGGGGAGACACAGGCTCAGCACGACTGCTTTATCTCCAATACAAAAGCACGACAAGGATGAGTAACCCTGCCTTTTTTTTTTGTAAACCTCCCACACCCAGAGACTCCTTCAATGCTCAGCAATTTGTGGCAACCTTTTGAGACAGCACAGGATAGCTCTCTAATGAAATGCACTATCTCCCCATTTTACCTCCATGCAAGAGCTTTAATTAATCACGTTCCAAAGTTTGTATAATGATGCTGTGCGGTGCATCTATGATGGAATTCCCACCATAACAAACTTCTTTTTGTGTTCCAAGCAAATTCTAGTAGAGTAGCTTATCTGCAACAGCCTCCTTATCAGCACTCAAATGAGTGCATAGCATTGGTTTGGGTTAATTAGTGTTTGACAGGAAAGAAGGAAGAGACAGTGAACCAAGCAAACTAGAAGTAGGAGGTTTCTGAACTATCTAGTATGAGGGATAGATAACTGTGAATAACTTTCAGTCAGCAAAAAGCTGTAACAGTGGATGGACTGTGGAACGCTAAGTAGTCACTTCATGGTAGAAAGCCATGTGGGATTAGAACACAGTTTTGCAAGTTTAACACAGGTTTAGTAGTCTTGCCACCAAACTTTGTTAATAATCCTTGTGAAGATTGGGTGAATTTAAGCCATTCACGAGACAAAGTTGTGTTTGGATCTCTATTATGAAGTCTCTGCACATTTCTTTGTGGAGGTGCATTCAAATAAGTAATGCTACCTCTCCCCATACAAACTGTTGGAACGCTCCTTAAACCAGCACTGTCAGATCTCATGGTAAAACTTCCTAGACTGCGCTACTTCAGTGTGAGATTTGAGGAGAGGGTGGTCTAAATATTTTAATATGTAAGTACGTGCTGTTAAGTCACAACCAATGTATGGTGACCCTAGCAAGGTGTTTTCAAGGCAAGTGAAAAGCAGAGATGGTTTACCATTGCCTTCTATTGCAGAGTCTTCCTTGGTAGTCCCCCATCCAAGTACTGACCCTGCTTAGCTTCCAAGGTTTGGTGAGATTAGGCTCTACCACGCTGCTCTGGAACATTCCCGTGTCGCAGTGGAAATGAATAATTTAGTGTTTGGGATCGTTTTTTACTGAACTGGACCCTGGTGCAAATTGTTGCTTCTGTCTCATGCTAGGAATGATGTTCTGAGGTAAGGCCCTGCCAGCGCCCCTCCCCTCCAACAATCCCCACCCCTCTGTGTTCAACTCCGGGGGGGGGGCTGGCAACTCTATGGGGGGGGTGCTTTGAATATTCTCTGAAATCTGAGGTGAAAGAAAATGAGCATTTCATTATAAATTGATTTCTGTTCTGGTTATAATCTATCTCGGTGTGGGATACTGCTGGGGGAAAGCCTTTACGAAATAGGCTTGTTGCTTCTCTGATGGGAGTTAAACTGCCCAAAAGAAATGTACTTGTCTTTTTTTCATATAAAGACATCACAAGAGAGAGAGAGTCAGGCAGAACAAGCATGCCTGGATGGGAAATATAACCTAACAGATGTGTAATATCATTAAAGCTGGCTCTAATATAAACTAAGCCACAGTTTGGTGTATTAATGCTTTGTTTATCTTGAAGCACAGATGGATATTTTTATTAGCATTACTCTGTTGATGCAGCTTCAGGAAAGGTTAGTCCAGAGGGCAGATGTCTATGTTATGAGAGAACATTTGCTCTGGGGCTGACTGGTAGGAAAGGTGAAGCCTTTCCATGAAAAGCCAATTAGAGAATTAAACCTCGTCGATGTTGGAAGCCAAGAATTGCAATGCAGACCTTATAAGCAACTGGAGCCATTTAAGCCAGTTATATATATATATATATCTACTTACTGCCATCCCACGAAATGACAACATTTTTTATCTGGACCTTTTCTATGCCTTCCATAGATGGCAATCCAAACCTCATCTTTTCTCTAAGATTAATGAGAATAGTACTTAATATACCATTGAATGGTATATGTAAAATATTCCTATTGAATGGAATGCTATAGAATACGAGGGGAGGAATACGGGGGTGGGGGGTGGGATTTGGAACCACAACTGAAGTCTGTTAACAATGGGAAGGGCATTTTTCTACAACTTTTCTCATTTGTTATTCAGGACCATTGATGTTGCTTAAAGATAAACACTGAGCCCATGTTAAATACAGAAGCAGAAGTATTTTCTGGGAGTGACATTCCATGGGACTTATGGATTTTATGAAATTACTAGTGTAGGAAATAGTGACTCAGTATATGCCAGTGGCCAAATCTGATCCCAGAGGATATGTCAAGTTCTTTTTTGACTATGTTTGGCAGCCTTTTCTTCAGACTGAGAATATATAACTCGAGAATCAGAGAGCACGAAAACGTCCTCATTGGATCCAGTCCTGTACTTTTGAATACCATGGCCCAGGTCATATCCAAAGGGTAATAAGGTGTTGCAGCAGATAAAACAGTTTTACAGCATGAAGTATTGTGAGTCTTTTGCATTAGTTTTCTTACATAGTTGACAAGAAGTAGTTGTGTCTTTGTTAAGAATTTTGACCCACAAATACAGTTTCTAGCGTGTGGGGGGGGACTAATTAGCATGGAGAATAAACATCTTATTCAGACTGCTGTTGTCTGCATACCTCTGTAGTCTGACCTCTTCAGCTATCCAAAATAAACAAACACGAATAATACCATCATGTACCACTATAAACCTAGCTAAACATTATGGAGGATGAAGAATGTTACCAATGGGTCTCTCTTGTATATGTAAGAAATGTATGTTGTACTATTTCCTTGGGCTTGCTGTTCCTTGAAAATGTCAAACATTATTCTGCATTTCATTTTAGGCCCTGGATTAGATCCTATGTATCTGTTTTGCTCACAGAGGAGGCTTCCACTGCTACAATGAGTTTCCCTGTAGTGAAAAAGGAAGAAGTATGTTCTGCCAATGAAATGGGTTCACAGGATCCAACCCATTCTGGGCACTTAAGGAATACTTAAGAAGCATATTTTCTGTAAGGCATAGGAAGTGCTCTTAGAAATCAATCTTTGCTACTCTATGGAAATCTTTCCAATATTTTCAGTCACTAAGGGATGACATTCAACTAGAGTTGCCAACTCCAGGTTAGGAAATTCCTGGAGATTTGGGAGGGGTTTTTGGAGAGGGCAGGGTGTGGGAAGGAGAGAGACCTCAGAAGGATATAATGCCATAAAGTTCACCGTCCAAAGCTGCCATTTTCTCCAGGAAAACTGATTTCTGTTATCTCTGTAATGCCAGGAGATCTCCAGCCATTCTTACTGGTAATAATTCTCTAGGGTTTCAAGTTCAGAAAGATTTTTCCAACACCTACAACCTGTGATCCATTAAGTGGAGAGATGCCAAGGACTGAACTTGGACCTTCTGCATGAATCTTGACTATGGTTTATTGATCCACATTTGTGGAAGTCTGGGCAATATAGACATTTTTTGTGTTTGCCCAGAAGAGAGACATAAGAGCGCTAAAGTCTTTCTGTTATCTAGATATCAATGTTCACAAGTAGCACTGAAGTTAAGAAGCCTCTTTGTAGCAAAATTTGGAGATATATATCTATAGCCAAGTGGTCCTGATCTGTATGTACTTAAATCTGGAGCCATAAATGGACAAGACAGAGACAGATCTTCCTACACACTTGAAAATGTTTCAGGTTTACAAAAAAATCTGAAATCTAAAAAAAACATTGGTGGGATTAAATTAAAATTAACTTTAATGTGTTTTAATATGCTGTAATCCACCCTGAGCCCTTCGTGGGGAGGACGGAATAGAAATCAAAATAAATAATAACATTTTAAAATCCCCAAATGATAAAAGGAGCACCTGTAGCTTTAACCATATTGTGTTGCTAAGTAACCATAACAGTTTAGTTAGTATTCCAGGCCTGGTTTCTGTCAGTAAAAGGTAGGAAGAGGTGGAGGGGTCTTTCCAGGGCTGATTGGGCCTTTGAGGGAGGATCACTGGAAGTAACAGGCCCAGAAGCAACCAACAGGTTATTTGATAGCACATGATCTGATTGATTCACCCAGGTCTAGCTGTTTGCTCCTGCTCAACAGCAGTTCCACTACCACAAATGCCAGTGTAGTGTAGTAGTTAGAGTTGCAGAGTAGGATATGAGAGGCCATGGTATGAATGACCATTCTGCTGTGGAAAGTACTGGGTGGCTCTGATTTGAGGACATACTAGGGTTGCATGAAAGTGGAGGATTGGGGCCTGATCCAGAGACCTACCTCCAGAGCACTTCCTTGTTGTGCCAAGAATGACGTCATTCCTATCATGATGAGGAAGTGCTGCGGAGTGCTCAGGATGAGCCAATTCCTGCACCTTTCCCTGCCTCCAGCCAAATGAGAGGTGGGGGGGCAGAGGCTGGGAGCGGGGCATCCCTGCCCCCACCGGGGGAATGGGAACCCTTGGTCACACATTCGCAGCCTAACCTACTTCTCAGGGCTGTTGTGTGGATAGTATTGATACAAGGAGAATAACTGAAGCTGCTTTGAGACCCCATTGTGGAAAAGAGGGTCAATGAAGGTCACTGAGAGAATGCCAAACAAAACAGAAAAGTCTTCACCCAGTAGGCATAATAGAGGGGGATGAATGATTCTCCCTGGGGAGGGAATTCCATAATTTCAGTGCCACTACTGAGAAGCCTTTGGATTATCCAGTATGTAGTGAATAAATGTATCAATGTTTTCAGATTAAGTGAAATAAGATAAATATGTCAAATGCATTAGTGACCTAAAAATTGATACCTATTGTTAAAACGTTGTTCTCCATCATTAATTTCATTCAGTTGATCTACCAAAACTGAAAAAGGATTGCCAAAAATTTAGGAGTGCAAAATGTAATGTGGGTCAATTGATGTGATGATAATATTGTGGTTCTCCAGGCTGGCTTCGATTTTTATTTCCCTGCTTTTCATTTGGGCATGCCAGACGGATGCCAATTCGATTTACTAGTTCAAAACTAAAGGTCATCTTCTCTCTAGGAATAGCAATCTTCACTACTGAGTTCTTTCTGGATGAATTTCTTCTATTCTCTATACACAATACACCCCAAAGGCTTTTTTTATTAATAGGTGGAGATTAGAGTTAGTTTTACTCATATGCTTTGGATCAATTTGGATCATTTGAAGAGATTACAAATGAATATGCCATCCTTTAGTGACACTTTTCGTAATTAATAGCAGAAATGGGAGACAACAGATTCCGTAATCTGAATAATGTGTTTGCTAACATCTGTTATGCTCGGAGGAGAAAGGGGGGTGAGGGGAGGAAACCTCTGCAATGGAACAATCCTCAAAGTTTTTGGAAAGTCATTGAGGAACAGAAGGATGAAGGAAGGGCTCCCTCCCCCTGTAGAATACTCAAAGAAAATTTGACAAGATAAAATATTCCTCATACCTTTCTTGCATTACTCGCATCGGGTGACTGCTAATTATATTTATGCCCTGATACAATTTGCTAGTCTGCTGTGGATAAGTGAAGCTTGTGCTTCTTCATCTATGCATTTTTTTTTTAAAAGACGGATGAAAAATCATCGGGAGCATGGAGCTAGGAGCGAGAAAGATAAATAATGCCAGGAAGCTGATCGCTGCCCGTCTGTCATAAAATTTCATTAGTTCTGACAGCCTGTACAACATAAGCAATGAATGAATACTAACTATACTTCCTCCCTGTCTACTTCCATATTTCACTCATATCACTTAGCCCACAGAAAGCACCAAGCAAGGCCAGCCTGGAAGAAGAGCTGCCAGAACATTCATACACTAATTCACAATCCACCCCGTTAGAATTATCTCTGAAGAAGAAAGAAAAGGGGTGGTGCCGATTAGATTTAATATGCAGACTTTCAGAAGCCTATGCTTGACACACTGTGCCGACGACGAGCAGGGACATGGAAATATCTGTGTCCCTGTTGATATGTCTGCAGCCACTTGAAAAATGACAGCAAAAACCATGGAAGGGCCTTTGCCAAGGGGTTCCCTCCTGTCAGAAGCCAATGAATATCCATTCTTCTACCACAGTGCAAAAATTGTGATTCTCAGAATGAATGGAAGATGGGAGGTCATTTTGTAGACCTTGGGCAAACCTTTGCAAACATGATTCTGGAAGAATCTGGAATCCAACAAAGGCAGAGGGCAATGGCAAAAGAACAGCTGCAAGTAAGAGAGGGGTTAACATACAAATTCATACTCCAGCGACTCTGTTACGTCCCCTCCAAAACCTTTGCAGCCAGTTAGTTTTTAATATATGTATCTGCACGCAATATGTTATTCCCCTGCAAAGATGGTATGACAGACACCCCTTCACTCTCCCCACTGTGAGGCAGATTCAGTTTCCCTGCTTTTACTGAACTGCCCCGAAGTAGCATGTTAATATTTGTGGTTTTGAAATTCTGATACACAGATATAATTTCGGTTTTTCAGCCCAGCCCAGGAACCTGATGGGGAAAAGCAGAAGCCCTCTTCCTTTTTGTTGGAAATGGTACTAGAGACTGTACAGCACTCAAAAAGAAATAACAACTTCATCTAACAGGCAGGGATTGAGCAAGTGTAGTCAGGGGATGGAAATGTGGAGGTAAAATTTTGTTGGTATTACAGAATGCACTTTGTGTAACAAGCAAAACAGTATCCTTAGAGCTTATTTTCATATATTCTTGGTTCTTAACTGTGAGAGGTGTTTTACCAAGTAATTTCAGTACAACACTGTTTCTTCAGGAAGTTTCCTATGACAGTTTAGGTTTTCTCGAGTTAGTCACTTTCTTTGTGCACCTATCTTGCTCTTTCCTTTAAATTAGAGGGTATTTCTATCTCCTGAGTAGCTAAACCCATATTCCATTCACGACAGGTCTGGGGTCCTCCTCAGAATCAAACCCCTTCAAAACTGGGCCAGAATTAATCTTCTCCTCAGAAGATATAACCTCTCTTCTTTTTGGCTTGAAAGGGAGTCTCAATACACTGCCCAATCACTCTCACCCAATACACACTCCCAGTTCTCTGGTGTCTGTGTAAAGCATACTTCAGCTTATGCTGACACTTTGACTTTGAATTCTTAGATAAAATTCTTCCTCAGGACAGTAATACTACAGTTAAGCCAAAAGAGTCTTCTCTCTTCACTCTAAAGGTGAATCTGTCTGACTTTTCCTCTCAGACTCCCTGACTCCAAATCCTGTCAGGAAAACAAACTGACTGCCTTCGGACTGGTTCTGACTGACCAGTCAGAGCAGCTTCCTGTCACTCAAGCTCTCCATTCTAGGGAATAGTTAACCCTTCCCCTCCTAGCCCTCTGATTTTGCCGCACTTCAGAAACATGTTAAGTACAGTCTGTCACAGATAGAAACTGTGCTCAGCTGCTAGAGCTTTGACATACCTCTGTTGCTGGCTCCAAATACTAATTTTTTTAAAAGACAATAAAGCTCAGCTAAGCACCAAGTTTCTTTTTTAAAATATTTAGAAAACTCTACTGAACTTTCTTTCATTCACAATTAGGTTTTGACATCAATCTTCTTGTGAAGTTCAGCCCTCTCCCAACTGCAAATGGAAGTAATGAGGATGAATCACATGAAATCTGTAATCACTCTATTGGATGGGATGTTGTATGATTGTATTCATTGTTCAAGTTGCTGTTGCTGCAGTGATTCACAAATGAACATTTCCCCAAAGCAAGCATTACATTCCTCCATTTTGTTTAAACTATGTGACCTTCATCAGCATAGAAAGCACAGCCTGCAAGACAAATGAATACACTGCAGCAGATGACAAGTGACAATTCATTTGTGTAATAAAGTGTGCATTTCTCTCACCTGAAATTCTTTGTTAATAATGAATCGTTGCAAGTGGGTTTGCTGCGAATGTCAAAAAATAGAAGGCTTAAAAGGCCAAGAGCAGGAGGTAGAAGGCAAAAATATACTTTTCTGCCCAATTCATCGACAAGAAACAAACTTGTCCCACCTTCTCTTTGTTCTGACCAATGAAGGAAGTCACAGTTGTGACAGGAAAGCAAGCAGGAATACTTTTCAGCTTGCTTCAAGTGAGTAGTTGTGTTGATCTGTAGTAGAAGAGCAAGATCCAGGTCCAGTAGCACTTTAAGACCAATTAGATTTTCAAGGTATGAGCTTGTGAGAGTCAGAGCTCCCCCTGCCTCCCTCTTCCAGTTGCCAAGGGGACCTGGAGATACTTGAAATATTTAAGGGAGCAAACCTGAGCAATTCTACACAGAATTATGTTCCAACGTGTTGGGTGCAAGGTTGCATGGCTATGTTTTTCTGTCCTGCTAGCATCATACTGGAATTTATTTATGTATTTTATTTCTAGACCGCCCTCCCTGTCAGACAGGCTCAGGGCGGTGTAACAACATATGACCGCTACATAAAAATTTAAAAACAATAAAAACATTATAAAAACATTAAAGCATTCTTCCACATACAATTAAAAGAAATCAAGCCAAACAGCAAAGGGCTTACTTTTATATCAAATAAGCCATCCCTTTCCCCTTGTCCCGCGTCTTTCTTTCTTAGGATTTTCTCCTGATCCTGCCCTCTGGGTCATTGTGGTTGGACTAATTTCTTTATGTTTAAAGAAATATGAAAAAAGCATATTGAAGCCGGCCTGCACTGCTTTTTCTTGCAGATGAGATGGCCAAAACTGCTTCCTCCATTAGATAGGCAGTTGGAATCAAGATGATTCTTGTGGAGAACTGGTAAAGCTAAAACTGCCAGGTCCCGACCCTGAGACGGGGGCCAGTTGATATCATGGGGGAGGAATTGCTGATGTCTGGGGCTTGCCTGGCCTTCCACTGTGGTAGGAGGCTTCCTGCCAGCACCTCTAGTTACTGCTAGCAAGAATTTTTTTTAATGTCAACATTGTGTTGTTCTGTCACTTCCAGGAAATAATATGGGTAACTCTAGAAATCACCAGAAATGAGAATATCCAGTGATTCCTAGAGCTAGCTACTCTAAGTCACTTCTGGGTTTTCTCTGGAAGTGACTTTGTGACCCGGAAGACATTTCTTCCCCTAGGCTCCTGCCCACATCCCTCTTACTGGTTGTCAAGCACAGCCTAGAACCCCTAGTGACATCACATTGAACAGCAGTAACTAATGGCAGTGGTTCCTCACACCACACAGAATTGCTCTGTGTGGTGACTTTGACTACTACGCTGAAGAGATGGACTAGTCAGCCCGCACACAAAATTTTTAAAAATAGCATGGAAATTAACTGTTAGTGCTAGATTGTTTACATCTCCACAGCTTATAGGCACATGTAGTAATCACTAGCAGGCATGCATAGCAGGCTGAGAAGAATCCACCAAGTGTGTGGACTAACTCGTGGCCTGACATTTCGGCCTGCTTTCCTGAGAAGCACAAATCTAGAAAACTGGCAACTCTAAGTGGGGCTTCTCATGGTTTTAAGGACAGGGTATAGCTTTCCCTGCCATATCAGCTAAAGTTGGTTGTGACTAGCATATCCCACTTGTGAGTCTCTTATCCGATTGGTTTCAAGTAGAACTTTAAGAGGACCTGGGACCTCTTATGTCCTGTGGTGCATTTTAAGAATCCAAAAGCTTATGTTTCAAGGTGAAACTAAGAAAGATGCTTAAAACAGGAAAACAGTTGTGGAGCTTTAATGGAAATCCATTACAATCCTGAAACTATTAAGGGTTACTAATAAGGTGACAAGGTATCAAGAATAACTTGAATATGGGCTATAAAAGGCCCCATTCAGTGGGGACTTCTATTTAATTAATAATATTCATTTTCACCTAGCTTTCAATCTGGTTCTGGCTCCTGCACATGTTAGTTCAAATAGTTCCTTCTGTTTTATTATTTTTATTAAGTACATGAAGTTTATTAACACAGCTATTAGATATGTTTCTGCAGCCCATTCATTGGGAGTTTCTTTTACTCGAAACAGAGATGGCTCTTGTGTGTCCCACATAACGAATTTGCTTTAGAAAAAGGAATCTGACGCAACCAACCCCTCCTTTGCAACATGCACTGATCCAAAACAAACCTTCGACACACACTCCCCCTCCAGGGTTTCTGGCCAACCAGCCAGGAATCTCACAAATAAATAAAGTTGTGGCTCCATGGGTGAACTGAGAATAAATCTGTTTCACCCAAATGAGATGGAAAGTAGAGGTCAAGCTTGCTTAGTGAATTGGTGGCCAAGTGCCAAAACCAGTCACCCGAGGGCAGCATAAAATGATTCATTTGTTAGCTTGACCCAACAAATCTTGTAAAATGAGGTGGTACACCTCTTTTTTTGGAACTGCTGCTGAAGAAGTCAATCGCAGCAATCTTCCAGAATGCATCCACGTGGCCTTTAAACTACTCCACGTTACAATAATTGATGGTACTTTTTGCATATAAAAAATACTTTCCAATTTAGACTCATTTAGCCATGGCACAATGTGATTAGATAGCTCAATATTCAAGCTGCCCATGTTCCAAGCATTAGTATAACCTATAATGTTCCAATCAAAGCTAAATGTCCTCTTTCTTTTCTGAAAGACAAAAACTGTAGCTGTCATGGCTCCTTTGGAAATCTGTGACGGCTTTCTCTTGCATACTAAAGGAACTTGACCAAGTCTTTGGGTGCTGATAGCATACAGTGTTCTAATACTCTGAACAGCTCTTTTACTCTTCCTATTGTGCTTCCCCATTCCAGGCCTCCTATATGCCCTTAGGCTTCCTTTGTTTCATTTTTCCAGTTCTTAAAAATGCATTAAAGTTATATAAAACTTTTAAGTAAACGTGGAAAATTGTATGTTTCGTGAAAATATACATTGTTTTATTTCAGAATCATTCGTGTCTAGCTGAAAAGCTGAAAATACCCTAAAAATCCAACCTGGATCCCAGGATGAGGCATTGCAGTGGAAGAAACATAGCTGTACTCAGCTGCATCTTGAGCTTTCCATTGGGGAATGGGAGATAACCCCAGAGGACCTTGCAACATTGCTTGGGCCTCTGGTGTAATCTCTCGTGTCCTGATGAGGGAGCTCCGGAGGGAATAGAACACTGGTCTTTTGCATTACTCTCAGTGGCACTAAAAGGAGCTTGGGTCATGCTCTAGAGATGCCAGGTACCCTACCAATCAGATAATGAATGATTGCAGTAGAGGACCTTCAGCTAATGGAGCTAAAAGAAATACAGGGAGAGTCTTACTCCATTTCCTGTTGGTGAAGCCACACTAGGGATAGAGAAAGCAAGCAAGCAATGAAATGGAAGGGGGTGAGGGATATGAGAAGAGGAAGGGAACAATATAATTGGGAAAGGAGAAGAGGACAGTAGCTGTGGTGGGGTCCTCAAGGCCTACAGGGACTTCTTATTAATGTGTTCCTGGTCATTTTTTTAAAGTACGAGTCTCCTTGCAAATTAAAAATGCCCATGTTTTCGAATACTCATTTTGAAAAAAAGGTCTGTAATTTGCAGACAGTTCCTAAAGATCACATGTAAGCAAAAAATCCTTTCGTCAATGCTTTCCAATGACCATTTGGAAACAGTGGATTTTTATAGTCATTAGAAAGGACCAATGAATTCTAATAAACACATTCTGTCTTCTAGGTAACACAGGTAAAGGTAAAGGTGCAAGCACCAAGTCATTACTGACCCACGGGGGAACGTCGCATCACGACATTTTCTTGGCAGACTTTTTGTTACGGGGTAGTTTGCCATTGCCTTCCCCAGTCATCTACACTTTATCCCCAGGAAACTGGGCACTCATTTTACTGACCTCAGAAGGATGGAAGGCTGAGTCAACCTTGAACCTGCTACTTGAACCCAGCTTCCACGAGGATCGAACTCAGTTTGAGAGCAGAGCTTGGGCTGCAGTACTGCAGCTTACCACTCTGTGCTACAAGGATCAGAGACCCCCATGGATCAAACTCTGCTCACGACCTGCAAAAAACATGTGAGGTCATGAAAAGAGGATGATCTAAGATTTGCCAAAAAGTTTATGGTTTAACCTGCATGCCTGCCTCCTCCAAGTGCTCCTGAAGATTCTAGGCTGCAGCCTGGCAACTCAAACAAATCTCAGTGTTGGATCTAAGCATTGACTTCTGTGAACTTAACTGGAGGAATTGTACAGGACTGCAATGTCAGACACTCAGTGAAACTCATATGATCAACTTCAAGATTGCACCGAGCAACTGCCAGGCCTGCAATCCAACCAGAATTGCACGGAGGCCTTTTTTATATGAACATTCGCGGATCTCAGCAGCTGTGTATTTTACTTTTGTGTTCCAACCAAAGTGAATGCACTAGTTCATACAAATTATAATTTTGTTGGGCCAGGAGTCCCTGCGCATTGTTGGATGCAAAGTCATGGGTCCCAGTGAACCTCTGGATTGGGCCTGCTAGAGTGAAGCATACTACAGAAAAATAAATGAGATGACTCCAGATTAGCAACCACTCAAGAGAGCCCTTGGAGTTGTCAAAAGCTCCCTTCACTCAATGTGCTGCATTGATTTTTTTTTAAAAGATAAATGATATTTGTGTATATAGTGCATTTAATGTCTGCAAATTGTTTACAGATGCCATCTTATCTCAGAAATAATAGACGAATACTGTAAAATACAGCACACAGCAGGAATAGTAATCAGAGATAAAATGGTAAAAGGAACAGCAGGGAATACAATAAAATTAAATAAAATCATGGGTAGATTGAAAAAAGCAATTTGGGGAAAGCTGTTTATCCTTTCATCTAATGCTACATTCAGAAGGTGCTAAATAATGTTAGCACATAGGTTTAAAACAATTCGAGGTGGAGGTTTTTGGTAGCTGCATGTTGAAACACCCTTCCACAAGAAGCAATGGATATAACTGAGTTCCAGAATTAGACTAATTAAATTAATGTATAGGAAACAGGAATATTAGCAGCAGCTGGGTAGGAAAAGTGACTAGAATATGAGCTGCAGCCTGGACAGGACGGGATATGGCTAAAGTAAGGTAAAGGTAGTCCCCTGCGCAAGCACCGAGTCGTTACTGACCCATGAGGGGACGTCGCATCACGACGTTTTCTTGGCAGACTTTTTATGGGGTGGTTTGCCATTGTCTTCCCCAGTCATCTACACTTTACCCCCAGGAAACTGGGCACTCATTTTACTGACCTCAGAAGGATGGAAGGCTGAGTCAACCTTGAGCTGGCTACCTGAACCTGGCTTCCACCAGGATCGAACTCAGGTCGCGAGCAGAGCTTGGGCTGCAGTACTGCCGCTTACCACTCTGCGCCACATGGCTAAAGTAGAAGGTATGAAACATTCACATTCTCAAAATCCAGATTTGCACTGGCAACGCAAACACCTCCTCCCTTTCAATTCCAATTGCTTTCCGGCTCTTCATGGGTACCAATTCTGCTGCTACTTATGTGGGATTGGGTATGTTGCTCTATGCATAAAAAAGAATATACAAATGTTGCCTTTTGTGGCATACATGAGATAATGTATGTTGAGATTGCTGCAGAGTGATGTTGAAGCAAATCACTGTGAAGATTCTGTACATGAATGGATTTTGAAGATACGCTTTTAGGTTTTGAGACTGAAATTTGAGTTTGGGGCACAATGGAGGGGATGGAGAGGAAGCCAATGAACAGTCCGTCATTAGATGAAGACAGATAACTATTTACCAAAAGGTGACCTATTACTGGGTACCTATGAACACATTGGAAGCCAATGATCTGCAGTGCCTGTCCTTGTGGTCAGAGAGAATGTCACCCTACTCATACTACTCATCAATAACTCAAGGAAGTGGAGTGTGTGGTTAACATTTCCTTACCATATAGACAGACTCTGCAGTATCTGCCTCCCTGCATGGGAAATTCAGGGATGGACTGGCTCTTTAACTTATCAGGAAAAATCCTTGTGGACTGCTGCCCTGGGGGGATACTAGTAGCCAGAAGCAGGCTGAACTCAACCCAGCCATGCAGGCACCTGGGTACATTCATCTGCAGTCCCCCAAGGACAGAATATTAGTTAGATGGATGCTGGAGGTTCTTCTCTACTGCTAGGGTGACGTGTCCCAAAACCACGAATGAGCTTGCATTTGAAACCCAGACTCTGTTTCAGTGTCAATATTCTTCCCACCAGATCTTATATTTTAATGCTAATTACAAGCTAGCCTTTACACTTCCCAAGTGCTGACAAAGACTGAGGCTGGTATCTTCACGCCCACTGTATCTGCACATCCTTACTCATTTACAGACTGTCAGACTCCCAATCTGTTATTTATGAACCTTTCAGTTTTGCATATTTTCCTTTTCAGCACAAGGAACGTAACTGGCTGCTTCTCTCTCTCTCTGTCTTTCTTGCCTGCAAGCTCCTGTTATTAAGGTGTATCTAGAGTAGCACACCAGATTCCACAGTAACAGAGGGGCTATTAACTGCTGCTCAGGAACAACAAATGGACTGTCATAAAGCAGGCACTGGGAGGAAATTGCTTACAGGATCTCAAGCCAAAATATTTCAGATCCAGTGTTTGAAAAAAAAACATGCACATGCGACAAACTCTAGGATGCCATCTCTGCCTGTAATTACTCTTTCAGCATTGTCCTTCGGAAAGAACATCTGTTGCCTCTTTGACAACTGTCTTCTTAGAGCGCTTGCTTTCTTCCTGAGCGACTTGATGTGCGTTGCAGCAGCCACGTCCAGGGTTCTCTGCAATTTTTGTGAATAGTTTGTGCCTGGCATAAGTCACTGGGATGAAGTCATTTGCTTATCACATTGTGACCCCGCAATCTTTTCTACACAAGTCTGCTTCTTTCCCCCTCCATCTCTTTTGCCAGTATCAAGGATGAGTGAGGATCCCGAGTAAAAAAAGGACATGACCTCTAAAGAGGCCCCGTTTTTCATCCCTGACTACTTGCTTACCAATAAAACGAAGAATCATTTCAAATATCTTTATCAGCGAGATAACCTCCTTTATGTGTGCCATGGGCAACAAAGAATGCTGCTGTGCAGGAGACATTAGATGTTGCAGAGGATAGTTTTTCAGAGATGTTGAGATAGGATAAGGTTAGATAGAGTTATCCTTGTCTCTCCGTAGTTGTGTTGATGTTATTCTGTCCCATTATACAAACAAGATTTGTACTGCTTCAGAGACTACTAAACCAGTTTGATCAGAGATCATAGAGGAACATAATGTGTATACCCATAGGCAACAATAAATCCCTCTGTGAGGACTGTGTGCTCAGCACGAGAGATATAAAAATAAAAACAAACATTGCCTTTAAGTCTTTGAAAACCATCATCTTCATGAAGCCATAAACTCACAACCCTAATTTCATCAACGGGGCTTTAAGGATAGCTTCCAGCATGTTACTCTGGTTCTGTAGTCACTATTATACCTGTTTTTTTCTTCCGATCTTGATTTAAACAAATGTGTTGCCACTAGCTCACAAAAAAATCTAAGGCTTCTTTTTTCATGCCCTCTGACCATGTTTTCTCTTCTACCTCCATATTACTAGTTATATCTTTTAACAACTACATGGCAATAACATTATAGGGCTGAGGTTGGCATTAAGCCAATGAGATGCCACTTGGGTTTAAGGTTCAAGTTGTGCCATCTTTAAGGTATTCACAGGAGAGTACCAGATTAGCATGTTGTGAATCCTCCTGACCTTTTTTCAGGGCTCTATCAGGAGTCCTGCCCCCAGCCACATGAGCCTGAGCCTTGGGTGCCCCTCTGTGCCTTCCTTTCGGCCTCAGAGGGAAAGGGGAGGGGTTTAGACACCTCCACATCCTCTCCCCTAGCTGCACCCCCATCTCTCTTGGGATTCAGAGCTGAATTCCTTAGCTTCTATCCTTTTATTTATTTAATTGTCATTTACAGTCCACCTTTCTCATTGAGACTCAAGGTGGATTACATAGCATGAGATTAGTACAATCAGTATCGGGAACATTTCCATATAATATCAAGGACATTTCCATACAGTGTTTAAGGACATTTCCACAACAATGTAATAGGATTTTACAAAGACGTAGCATTAGCAAGGATCCACTACAAAGTTGCGTTGCTGAAACAGGACGCAATCAATTCTAGGACTGATATTAGATAAAAATGAAGTACAGTTAGTATAAGAGTACATATTCGAGCAACAGATAATATGCAAGGCAACGTAGTGGTGAAGTCTATGGTCCCTAACTCATTAGCGAAGCATTTGAGACCCCCCCCCCATGCTTCCCTTCGATCTGAGTAAAAAGCCTTTTTGAATAATTTGGTTTTGCACCATTTGCAGAAAGCCAGGAGAGTGGGGGCTCTCCTGACCTCCTCATGCAGGCTGTTCCATAGGATGGGGGCCACCACAGAGAAAGCCTGTGTGTGGGCTGTTATTGCACCTGCAAGAGATCCTGTTCAGGTGAGTGAAGCTGCCGTAGAGGGACATAAGGAGTGAGGCGATCTCATAGGTATGCTGGACCAAAGCCATGAAGAGCTTTGTATGTAATAACCAATACCTTGAACTGAGCACGGCAACTGATAGGTAGCCAATGGAGTGACTGTAGAATGGGAGTGATTTTTATGCTCCTGCTTGCTTCTGCTAACAGTCGAGCCGCAGCATTTTGCACCAATTGGAGCCTCCTAGTTAATTTAGATAGGAGACCAATGCAATTAATGCTTGTAGCTCAGACTCGTATTCTTTACACTTGAAGCACAGACTTACTTTCTTGAGTTGCATGACAAAAAATGGTTTCAATCTAAAACTAAACACCTAGTTAGATTGCAACAATTTCTTGCAGGTATCAGTTCCATTTCAAACCCAAGTATCTGTAAATAGAATGCAGCCCTAAATGTCTTAGTGTATCATATTCCTTAATCTTTAAAAGGGCACTGTAACTCACCTTCTTAAAAAACATCCTCCACTCCCTGTTCCCCCAACCAAGACAGAATTCACATTTGGTAAAAAAAATAAACCTAAGTTATCTATTATACTCAAAGTCACTGTACAGAGAATATGTTATTACAGTGCTAGCTGTCTGTGGAGTGTGGTCACTCACGATTACCAAAAGCATGGGTTTAACTGGCCAACCTTTAAAAGCATCCATACAAAGAATATCTCCACATGACCCCACAGTTCTGGTTCTCCAAAAGGAACATTTTGACATCCTATCACTATCCTCACTGAAACTTTACACAAACACATTAAGTTACAGAAAGTTGTAATGCAAGCCCTTGCATGGCAATCCAAATTTATTGAACTACTGATGCTAAGTCATACAAAATTGCCCCACTTTTAATTAAGGCTTTTAGTTTACATTTGGCCACCTCTAAGCAGCTGTAACATTAAGTTGGTCAATTTAAATACTGTGGCTCCCTGTTGGATTTTACACGCAATCTTTACACCCAAACATTAATGCATACAAAGCAACAAGGCATTGTTAAATAAATCTGCAAAAAGGTCATTACTGCAACCTATGTCAGGTAGGCAAGCCAGCCTGCCTGCCATAACTGTGAATGCATATCTACTGAGGGGGGATGGGCTTTCTTCCTGTAGTGTAGCTTTCTCCCTTCACTGTATCTTGGCTACACTTTGCTAAGAGGTCTTATCAGTACATGGCCTTACTACGTTTGGCACAGGCCCTGTAGCTTCAATGGGAAACTCATGGGAGGAGAGACTAGCTTCACAAGAGGTTGATGGCAACTGGCTGTGACACATCTTCTCCTTCCCCCATCATGTGGCCAAAGATATCTGACAGCTGATTGATTGGCAGCAGAGCATTAAATGGCCTGCTGATACTAATGAGTTGCTGGTGGGAGTTCCTTTAAAGGGGTACTTGCAGTGGTACTTATTTGGACAGGGGCTTGGTCAGGTGTCTCAGGCCAGCCAGGAAGTGGGTCACCCAATGCTCCCTCCATCCCATTCAGCCACATTTGCACAGGAACTTCTTATACTCTTGGTTGGATTCTTTAGAACCATATTGGAAGACCCTTCCCTCCACCTCACAGCTAAATACAATGTGTCACAAGAGACACACTGCAAATCAAGTTGCAGAGAGCGAAGCCTTCACCCACACTTTTATCAGGGGCAAAAGGAGATGTGCAACATGAAGATTTGATGCACAGAGTGAATGCATTTAATTCCTAAGCTTCAAAGTTGTCAACCAAGGATGATGAACAATAATGTCATTATCGTATACATGTATACATCCTGCTGGGGCTAACATCAAGCTACCTATAAATGCCAACTCAAAAATCAATTGTTTCCATTCAAGAAGACTGTAAACATCTATTGATATTTAGTAGCAGAAGATACCACACACCAAAGTGCTAAGAACTCAAATTTGTTAGGCCCAGAGAGGCTATGATAGTAAAGGTATAGTAAGATCGGTCTAGCCCAGGTAATATATTGCCATGACAGCATTCGACATTGAGCTAAAACTTGGTGAACACACTCAAAGCACCCATCTTAGAACCCAAAAATAAGGCATCTTGTCTACCAAGTTGGAGCAGGATGTCTGAGAGAGGAAAAATGGCAACAAATTATTACACGACAAATTATTACATGACATTCTGCCTTGCCTGCCTAGCTGAAAGTGATCTCCAAGGGCCCTGTTCCATTCTTCCTTTAAATTATATAGCAATATGAGACTCCGTAACAGCAACAAATGAGTTAGAAGCAGAGAGCTTAACTATAAAAGATAGCAATTGACGCTCCCACCCCCTACCCCCTCCACGCACACCAAGAGACAAATTTGTTGGAGAATGTTGTTTATCATATGGCTAACATATGACATATTTGTTAGAGTATCAGAAATCATTGGCACAAACTTAAAGTTCCAATATGGTTTAATGGTTCCAAAGACAAGTCAGAACTCAAGGGCCAGTTTATACAAGCTGTGGAATCATATGCTTCAGCATTTCCTGGACAGTGCCACTTCTGGGTACGAGTGAATGCTTGCACGTCTGAAGGTTCCTGCATGAAAAAAGAACGCTGTCATTCACAGTCAAAACTGTTAATAAACCAGGAGTTAGTGAACCAAGAGTTGTATGCAGCTACAACAGTGCAATCTTAAGAAGACTTACTCCAGTCTAAGCCCATTAATTTCAATGGGCTTAGACTGGAGTAACTCTTCTTAGGACTGTACTGTAAGTAACTTTGCTGCCACGGCTGTCTCCCTGATACACTTCAGGAGCCATCATGTGTGATAGGCCTGAACCATATAATTTTGAAACAGTGACCAAAGCGAAGTCAACAGGAGGCTTGGGGAGCAGACTTTAGCCATCATTGTCACCCCAAATCTCCTTCCTGCTGTCAGGAAGGAAAGGGGAGTGAAGAGGTGAGATCAGAGCTACCAGTCAACAGCTTGGCATGCATGAGGAATCTCTGTCAACATCCAGATCAGAGTGGAAAGACCAGCAGCAGCTGGGTCAGCAGGAGGCTTGGTGAGAAGACTTTATTCAACACCAGCCCCCACCCCACACACACACACACCAACATCTCCTCCTGGCTGTCTGGAAGGGACTTGAGAAGAGAGAGGCACTCAACAGCAACCATTCTTTGAATTGTTTGAATTTTGTTATTGATTTGAATTTTAAGCTGCTTTAGGGGAGCCAGACTGGCTAAAAAAGTGGAGTAGAAATATAATACACAAGCAGGGGACCTGCAAGGACTTGTAGGGGGCATCTAATTTCCCCAACCCCCAATGGGCTTCCAGGGCAGACTGGGAATTCAAACCTGAGTCTGCCAGATCCTGGTTTGAAACTCTAACCACTATACCACAGTGGCTTTCTTGGAGAGGCTAATGTTGAACAGTAACAAGCATCCTGGGTAAGTCATGCGAGTTGTGGGGAATTTAGTAGGCTAGCGGTTGCTGTCAGGCCTGGCCATAACTAGTCCTCCTTCAAAGACCAAAGCAGTTCTGGAAAGGGCCTTAATTCCTCCCCTGCCTTTTACTGACAGAAACCAAGATATTAACTGGAAATATTGGTTGCCTAGCAATGGCCACAGAAAGCATTTGTTTCTAAAAGCTACAGCCACTGCTTCTATTATTTTTTTGGGGGGGGGCCTTTAACACACCCACCCGTTTTTTAAAAAAAGATTTCAGATTTTTCTGCAAACCTGGAGCTTTTTTCAGGTTCGTAGAAAGGTCTGCTGTGTCTGTTTAAGACTCTAGTCTCCAGATGTAAATATCTACAGACTTGGCCATGTTGAAAATTATATATATATTGGTGGTGATAAATTAAAATATTTCCTAACATTTCCCCAAAGCTTTTATCATCTCATTGCAGCAGGGGGTGCTTAAGAAGAGTCACCTCTATGTCTTCAGGAACACTCATTTGGAAGCCCTCCCTTGGAGGGCAACTGCTGGCCTGGAATCTGCTGGCATTTTATCACTAACCCTAGTTCCTCCATAACCATTTTGTGGTTGGCTGTGTGTAGGTTACTAGGTCCCCCTATTGTCCCAGCAGCTGGCAGGAGACCCGACACTTACCTTACTGGCACTCCCATGATGCTTTTCCAGGAAGTGATGTCATTGCACAGGTGAGGGGGGTGCACGTGTGCTTCTCTGCAGGCCAATTTTGACCTCCAACGGGCCCACATGGTTCTGTTTGGGGCCAAAATTGGCCCATTACAAAGCACAGGAGTGGCACTATGATGACACTTCTGAGAGTGATATTGTCACACTGCCCTAGGAGTGCACCTGGAAGGCCTGATCCCATGCCTTCCTGCCCCACTGGCCAGGTAAGTGGAGGTGGAGGGTGAAAGTGGGGGATCCTACACCCCCACTGGAGAATGGGATCCCTAGCTGTGTCTCCCTTCCCATTTTATGGTAGTACCCATTAATTGTTCTTAATATTCTGAAAGTGCCCACAGGATCAATACTCCTTGCTATAGGTACAAATTATGTCCAAGACATTTTATGTTCTATATGGGTGTAGGAGTCTTTGCTTCGTGTTCAAAAACCTGACGCCCACCATTTGTTCCTGTAGACATAGGCCAGAAAGAAAACAGAAAGACAGTAAGGTTGCCATCTCTGGGTTGGGAAATTCCTGGAGATTTGGGAGTGGAGCTGGGGGAGGACAGAGTTTGAGGAAGGAAGAGTCTTCAAAAGGATATAATGCCATAGAGTCCTCCTTCCAAAGGAGTCATTTTCTCCAGGGTGACTAATCTCTGTAATCTGGAAATCAATTGTAATCCCAGATTTCCAGGCTCCACTTGGAGACTGGTAACCCTAGATGCAGGATTATACTAATATATGCCCTTGCTTCCTATCTATCTCTGCTTTCTGAGCAGCTTGAATTAAATTCAGCTCTACACTTTTCTCTCTGGGATTGAATAAGCTTTGTTTGCATTAGGTTGCTGTTTGTTTTCTCCCACAGAGCTCTCCACTGGAGTTTTGCAGCTTGTCTCATGAGCAGTTGGCTTCTGCCTTTCTGTCCTCAATCAAGCATTTAATTCATACATTGAATATCCTATAAAGGGTCACAGGGAGTCTCATAGCATAAATGGATGGCACAGAAGGCCTGGGGTAACCATTCAAAAGAGATATAGCACACAAGTGAATCATAACAGAACTGCCTGATGAACAGCAATACAGGCACACAGCAGTACTTGCCATTTTTAAAAAATAACAAAAGAGTCCAGACGGCCTCTTGCCCATCTGCAGACATGATGGCACCCTGGATCCTTTATGGACCGGTTTCAAAACTGACCTCTGCATCAAATCACTCTGTAGACCTCTTTCAGCTGACATCCAAGAACAAGAGTGCAAGTCTCATTTACACTATAGCTGCCTTAAACCATTCAAAGACCCTAAAGAGGGTTCAAAGGTAAATCTCTGGTTTCCCAGAGGGGAGCACAGGACTTCTGAAAGCATACAGCCACGCAGTCTTTCGGCAGACAAATTATTTTACTGCAAATGAGAGCACCAACCCCAAAAGATGCTTTCTGATATGTCAATGTTATATTAAAATCAATTCCATATTAATATCAAAGCTACAGATTTTTAAAAAAATATTTGGAGGGAAAGGATGATTTAGCTAAAGTAACTGCATTTGGAAAAAAAATTAAATGCAAGAAAGAACAGTCCACAAAATTAAATCAATGGCTTACCTTTCAGAAATCTAAATCTATTAGGCATGTGTTGTCATCAATAAATCAGTAAAAACAATCAAAAAGAAAAATGTCATTTGGTTGCAAACGCCAAAGAAAATGGTTGAAATAATCATGATAAAATCTTTTCAAATGTCTTAAGATTCTTATATAACTTCACAAAGGCTGAAAGACAAAGATTTGCTGAAAAGCATCCATGTGTGTCGTAAATGTGTGAGAATAAGATTCTGGACCGCCTGCATCATGTTGCCAAACCCAACGCCTTAGAATATCACACAACGCCCTAGAATATCACACAGGTCCTCCTCATTCATCATCCTATAAATGCTGGTACATGACAGGTGTTGCCGTGGATCTCACAATCCACTCTTAGGGAGCTGATGCCATTTGGGGAATCTGTTTTATTCCCAAAGGAACAATTTTCGGTCTCTATGAAATCCTACAGTGTGGATGGAAAATGTGTTCGGATTCTTCTTTAGAAGATACAGTAATCCTCACTCCAAGCTCACTCTTGCTATACCTTTCTATTACATTTTAATCTTCTCATTCCTTCAGAATGGTGCTCCTCTCCCTCACTGCATTCTTATAATTCCTTTGTGAGGTATATGTTAGGCTGGGAGAGAGAGATGGGCTGAACGTCACCCAGTGAGCTTCATGCCAGGTAGGTATTTGAAGCCGTGTCTCTCCCATCCAAATTCAACACACAACATTGCCTGCCATTTCGGGTTGCCTTGCCTACCTTGCAGAAAACACGATTCATTATTTTAATCCTGAAGCATTTTAATCCTCTAAGGGTTGTTCTGCATGAATGAAGCTTTTTAATCAAATGTTTGCCCAAATATTTTTTTTCTCATTCTGCCCATGCTTAAATTTCATCTGGCCAACATGCTCAGCCAAAATACTTTACCTTTATTGGTCCTGCTTGTCCAATCTACCTCAGCTCTGCCCCCAATGTGTTCTAGAGCCTCATACAATCTCCTGAGCAACTTGTGAATTTCATGGTGGAACTACATACATGGCCCAGAAATCCGCCACAGTTATGTTGGGATACCATAAGAAACATGGCATTCTCTTTGTGGAATCTTTCTCTTGCTCTGGCCATGTTACTATAGGACTGTAATCACATTTGTCATCATATTTTTTGACAATTCCACACTTTCTAAGAGCTTTTTTTCTTTCTAGATTAAATATTTGTGTTCATCTAGTTCGATTGATTCTTTACCACATATGTTATTGGATTCTCTCTTTTATGAGGATCTTCAATTGTGTTATATTACTCCTCTTTTAATTGATTGGCCTGGACTATCAGTGTCTGAGGTAGTACCCTTTTTATTGAGTGATAGGGATTCTAACGTTACATTGGTAGCTGCAAAATTTGTATCAGCCCTTAAGTCTCTTAAGCAATAGGTTTAAATAAGTCTGCTGCTCAAGAACTATGTATCAAGGAGCTTCTAATGGATAAAGGAAATGAAAGGATTTTTTAAAACCCTACTAAAATGGCATTCTCTTTTATGCTCTGAACACATCCCTCCCTCAAGGGGCCTTAGTGATTGTGGGACCCGCAGCCTCCCATTCGTCCTCTGAGTCCAAGCGAGGGGCGGCCTTAGCCCTATGAGGTAAGTGGGAGCCATCACCAGGAAGCTAATTGCCTGAGCCCCAAATGAAGTTGGTGCAAGTGGCTGCTCTATGAGAGAGTAGCCTGAGCCCCAGACCAGGCAAGTGTGAGTGGTGGTGGTGGCAGGAGTCTGCACTTTTTCACCCTCCTGCCACCCCTTCCCCACCCCGCCAAATCAGGGTAACAGAGTCATGAGGGTGTTACCCCTCCCCCCAGCATGGAGCCTAACTGCTCCTTTGCCAATTGGCTAAGAAAGCCCCTGCTCTCCTCCCTACAAATCTGTGCATTGGTCAAAGATAATGTGTGTTTAGAACTGTGTGGGGTAAAAGCATGGAGGAGGGCAATTGGGAGTGGCTGATGAGGAAAGAATGGAGACATTCTTCCAGTCCCGTGCCATTTCTCTATTCCAGATTTCCTGCTCAGGGAGATATTCTTTCTTAGCAGGAAAAGAAACTCAGTGATTTACTAGACATATTTTACAGCACTGTGTTGTTCAGAGTATGAGACTCCTTCACACGGGAGGACTGCATGAGACTGAGGCATCCTTGTGAGCAGACTCTGTTTTTTCAGGATCTTAATACAGAGGACAAATAGTGGAGCAATTACCTTTTAACTGCCCCTGTTCTTTCATTGTTACCAGTGGCTCCCCTCATCCCGCCCAGTCCTATTTAGATTGTAAACCACTTAGGCAGGGAATTTTTATTTTGTATACAGCATCTATTACGACGTTGCAAAGGCAAAATAAATGCTAAAAATCACATCAGTGGTACTAGTAAGGGCAACAGTGGTACAAGCATATAAATCTTTTAAATAATTTTTAAATAAATAGCATTAGTAGTCTCTTGTTATACTCTTTGCAGTGATAGTCTAACTGAGCAGTGCAGCAGCTTATCCTATTAGCACTATCTCTGAAGGAAGGGCAACATTTGGCGACTTAGGATTCTGCCATTTCTCATCTGAAAAGGGAAACATCAGCACCAAAGCATCTGAAGGACTGGGGACAAGTCTGACCATCAGTGCTTCTACAAGTTGACAGACAGAGTCTGGGCCATATTGTCATTGGCAAGGAGAAGTTATATAGTACCATCAACTGGTACTATAAGACACTGCTCTGCAGCAGCTTTGCAAGGGGAAAGGCTCCATTTCCCCTCCATCTTTGCCACTGGCCCACTGAAGAAGGAAATAGCACCCCAAACTTCTACAAGGCTGGGGGGAAGGGCTGAATCATCACATCAAGAAGTACCTCCTTCTTCCACCACAACTGATTTGATTTAATTGTGGATTGTTTGTTTTTAAAGCAAATAATTTTGGAAGCCAATATAAACAGAAGGTATCGATGTATGCAGAAAATATATACATACCCCACTTTTATTCTACTCTTCTTTCCAAGAGCTCAGGATTCTCTCTACTTACAACATGTGAGGTAGGTCAGACTGACTTGAATAAACATATTTTCAACCTCCTGATCTCCAAGCATAAATGATTGCTTCTGTATGAACCACAAACCTTGTGTAATGCAAGTCTTGGTGTTATGCTTTGTAACCAACAGCTTTGAGAGGGAAGCTTGCAGCTGGGTTGATAGAAAGCTGCTTTATGCATTTGGGATGGTCTTCAGGTAGGTTATAGTAGACCCTGTGTGTTATAAATGGCAGCAGTGCCTTCTCCTATTAAATTGTATGAAAGCCCTTCACTGTTCCTGTGGATTTAATTTTCTCATAAGGCCACCAAGAACAAGCACATGGAAATTTTTAATTAAAACAGTGGGATGGATTCCTTTCTGATAGCTTTGGGGGATTTACTGTGCAGTATGAGAAGAGGAGGATTGCAGGACAACTTACTCATGAACTTGGAATTGTTTTTCTTTTAAAGGAGGGGGCTATTCTCCCTTTCCTCTGAGCAAAGGACAAAAGAGGACTTGGCACAACCCTAGACAGCTGTCCTTTGCAAATTCCATGGACACAGATCAGTGGGTGCAAGCTCTCATTTGAATGGCGTTTCTATAGGAAAACTTCCCAGAAGTTTGAGTCCAGAAGTTTTTAAGGCAGCAGAAGCATAGATCTAGGTTCACAAGAAGAATACAAATGTTAACTGAAAGAATTGGGCTATATAACAAATAAAGAAGAATATGTTTATTTTTGCTTCCACAGATGAACACGGCTTATCTACTGGAAATGAAACAAGCAGAAATTGCAGTTCTTTTATTCATAATAATACTTCATATTTATGTAGTACTTTGGGAATCTGAAATATATACATATTTTATTGCAGTATTTCCAACAACTCTATATTATTATCCCTATATTGTATTATCTCCAGGTCATATTATAGAACACTATGCTACTATAATTTATATGCCCTGAGAATTTGAACTAGAAGTTAGTCATCATCTTAAATCCATTCCCCTAAAGAGAAGCTTCTGCTTAAAATGTATTGGGATTGTGATTTCCCAGTGCATTGTGGAAATTGGCCAACACTGATTTGAATTGTCTCACCTAATTGGTAAGAACAGAGATAAAAAAGACAATGGAAATTGTCTTGGCAGTCAGACTGGGAGCTTTCGCTGCTTGACTATCCTCACTCCAAAGCCTCCTGATTATAAAAGAAGCACTATGGGATCAAGAGGGGCAACAGAATACTCGCTGCAGAAGACCTTAGCGTATATGTGTGCGTATGTGTGGGGTTTTATCCTGGTGATCCGGAACTCTCCTTTTCAGGGTTCTTGACTACACAGAAACATGCCTATACACTTAATTGAACTTTGAAGGGCAGTCTAGCGCTGCCAAGAGGCCTGCCATGGTGGACAGCCTCCCACGTTCATGCTCTGTGTTCCTGTTGCTGCTCAATGGAGCAGTGGAAGCCAAAAGGAGGGAGAAAAGCGTGTCTACCCAGATGACATCATGGCATCATGCAATGCTGGTTTTCCAGTCTCTCTCTCTCTCTCTCTCATTCACACACACACACAGAGGGCTGGGGTGGGGGGTAAATCCTAACAACCCAAATGCAATCCTATGCTGAGCTACACCACTCTAAGGCCACTGATTTCTATGGTTTTAGACTGGTGCAATACTATGTAACACTGCAGTCTTACATACAATACAGTAAGCCCTCATCCAAGTTACAGAACCAATGACTGTTTATTTATCTAAAGAAATATATTTACATAAGTTTAGTGGAGAGAAAGAACTAGTAACGGATCTAACTAGCTAGGATGGCTTTAGATTGAAAGTAGGCCATCTCTCTCAGGAGGAGACACCATGCTGCCTCTCCTAGTGCATGCAAGGAATAAGAGAGAGAGGAGGGGGAGAGAAGGGAAGGAAGGAAGTTCCCCTGGCAGGAAGGAGACTGATAGGAGCCTATCTATCTAACTGACTCTATGGTTGTTGTCTTCCTTCTTCTCTGCTGGCAGCTCTAAAGGCCTGAGAAAGAAAATCGCCAGTCCCTTCTTCTAACACATTCTCCCTGAAATGTTGCGTCTCCTGGAATAACCCTAGGTCTATTTGCAGACCATGCATTTACAATAGGTATGTGTGTTGACTCACTTTATAAACCCCCATGATCTCTCCCCTTAGTCGTCTTTTTTCTAGACTGAAAAGTCCCAGACTCTCCAGCCTTTCCTCATAGGAAAGGCTCTACCCCCTAATTATCTTGGTTTACCTCTTCTGTACTTTTTCTGGTTCTGTAATGTCCTTTTTGAGATATGTTGACCAGAACTGCAGACAGTGTTTTATTTTCAATCCCCTTTCTAATTAACCCCTGCACAGTTTGGCTTTTTCATTGCTGAAGCACGCTGGGTTGACTCCTTCACTGATCTATCCACTAGGACCCTAAGGTCTCTTTACCTTTCAGTTTCAGCTTGTTTGGACCTCATCATTAGCTTATACTTGGGAGTTTTTTCCCCCACTGTCCATCACTTTACACTTACATATGTTGAACTTCATTTGCCACATAGTGCTCACTTACCCATAGGATTGCCAGATACCTGTATCCTCCCAGTGGGAGGAGGGACCCAGCAGTCACCTGGTTGATGATCCTTATGCATGCACGTGCACTTTTGGCATCATATGATGATATCACTTCTGGAAGTAACCATCATGCCACCCGCAGGAGTGCTCCTGTGTATCATGTGGGGCTGTTTCTTTAAGAATCAGCCCCTCTGGAGCCAAAATTGGCCCCAAGTGAATAATAATAACATTTGATTTATATACCGCCCTTCAGGACAACTTAATGCCCACTCAGAGCGGTTTACAAAGTGTTATTATTACCCCACAACAATCACCCTGTGAGGTGGGTGGGGCTGAGAGAGTTCTGGAAGAGCTGTGACTCGCCCAAGGTCACCCAGCTGGCTTCGTGGAAGAGTGGGGAATCAAACCCGGCTCTCCAGATTAGAGTCCCGTGCTCTTAACCACTACACCAAACTGGCACGGGAGCACTCCTCCAGCCGGTGTAATGATGTTGCATCTGCCGGGAGCATGCATATTGCACTTGTGCCCAGGGTGCCTGCCAGTGGCAGGTGATCACTGAGCGGCTTGAAACCTCCCGCCGGTTGCGAGCAAGCAGCTAAACTGCCAGGGGGTTGCCCACCACTGGCGGGCACCTAGGATCCCTACTCAGCCAATTTGTGGAGGTCCTCTTGGAGTTCTGTGCAGCCAGCCATGGTTTCCAGCATGCTGAATAATTTTGTGTTATCTGCAAACTTGGCCACTACACACTGCTCACTCCGAATTCCAGATTTTTTATGAAAAAAATTAAATTGCACTAGCCCCAGTATTGACCCTTGCAGGATCCCTCTGCTTATTGCAAGAACTGTCCATTTATTCCTACTCTTCTTTCAGTCAATTTTTAATCCGTAAGAGGATCTGTCTTCTTATCTCATGAATCTGTGGCAAGGTAACTTGACAAAAGCCTTTCAAAAGTCTAAGTATATAATGCCTTCCAGGACTTCCCTTTGCTGAAGCCATGCTGATTTTCCCTCAGCAGACTGTTCCTCTATATGCCTCATAATTCTATCTTCAATTACTGTTTCTACTAATTTTGCCTAGGATGGATGTTAAGCTAAATGGCCTGTAATTTCCTGGTTCCCCTCTGGACCCCACTTTAAACATTTGCTACTCTCCAGACTTCTGGCAGAGTGGCTGATTTTAGTAACAAGTTATGTATACAAGTTAATAGACTAATTCCATCACATTTGAGTTTCCTAAGAACTCTTGGGTATATAGCATCAGGAACTGGAGACTTACTGGTTTTTAATTTCCCCAGTACGTTTAGAACTTTGTCTCTTGGCAACTCAGTTTGACACAGAGCCAAGCTACAAGTGACACCTGACACAGGTTGGACACTTGTCAGCTTCCTTCAAGTTTTGATGGGAAATGTAGGCATCCTGGTCTTGCAGCTGTAATGGAGAGCCAAACTGTAAAACCAGGATGCCTACATTTCCCGTCAAAACTTGAGGGAAGCTGACAAGTGTCCAACCTGTGTCAGGCGTCACTTGTAGCTTGGCTCTCAGTTCATCAGACTCCAACCCTAAAAATTGTGGCTGTGAGGTGAGTATATACCCTACACTTCCCACAGTGAACATAGATGCAATGAATTCATTGATCTTCTCTGCCATTTCCCCATCATCCTTTAGCAGTCCTTTTTTTCCTTTGTCATCGAAAGGTGCAGCTGCTTCTGGCTGGATTCCTTGCTCTGGATATATTTAAAGAAATGCTTATTGTTTGTACTGATGTTTTTAGCAATCCAGTCTTCAGATTCTCTTTTCACACACCTAAATATTAACTTAAACCCGTTGTGGTTTCTTAGTTACATTTGTATTTAATAAAAATAAGTGGTAAAGAACTTTCTGCAAGGATCCATTTTTCTGTGAGGAAACTGGACTGCCTAGTGTTTATGACCTACTCATCATGATTCAGGCAATTTGAGGACTTAGAATGGGAATGCAATTACTTTGATAGTGGCAGATAAATAATCTCACTTCAAAATTACTGCACTTCTAAAGATTGGATGAGATTGTCAGAACTGAATTGTTGCACTCACCAAGTTTTGGACATTCATTGTACTGTTGAAGTTGTTTGACAAGTATCTTCACGACTGCAGACTATACCACTCTGTACTGTTGCAGAAAGTATGTTCCTACTGGGTAGTTTCTGTGATGTTTAATATATCGTGTTTAATTGCTTAAGCTCAGTTTCATCAGTTAAGGACCGTAAACTTCACCACTATGCTGCCTTACGTACTACCTGTTGTCTTAAATATGTGCTCCTATGAGCTACTTGTACCTCATCTGGTTTAATGTCAGCCCTAGAATTGCTTATGTTCTGTTTCAGCATTTCTTCAACTCTGTTTTGGATTCTTACTAATGCTATGTTTTTGTAAAATTGTGTTTATTGACCTACGGCATTTTTTATGGAAATGTCCTTAAAATTTATTTTACTAATCTCACATTGTGTACACCGCCTTGAGTCTCAGTAAGAAAGGCACACTATAAATGTCATACATACATACATACATACACACAAACATACTGGATTTCTGCTTGTTTCCAAATCTCTTAAATATCATTCAAGAGTGCAAATAACAACAATAGTGTGTTCCATACATACATATGTTAATTTCATTCAAATATTCAATAATTCCTTATATCCAAACATATTATTGCACATGCCACTAGGAAAATTCAAAAGATGTAACTGCTGACGGGATCGCCAGCAAGGTGCCCGTTCCGGATTCCCCTTTCTCAAAGCAGTTACTCAATTACCAATTTGATTGATGTTAATTCTCATTAGTTAAATCCTCCAGTCAAAAGATTTTCACGTGCAAAGTGCAAAGCTATAATTCACTAAGTGGCGTTAGCTGCTTTGTAGTAACTGCTTTGAGAAAGGGGAATCCGGAACGGGCACCTCTTGCTGGCGATCCCGTCAGCAGTTACATCTTTTGAATTTTCCTAGTGGCATGTGCAATAATATGTTTGGATATAAGGTATTGAATATTTGAATATTTGAATGAAATTAACATATGTATGTATGGAACACACTATTGTTGTTATTTGCACTCTTGAATGATATTTAAAAGTTCTTTTGAATTGAATTTGAGGCTTCTATATATTTACTTTAGTTAGTTGGGCATGGTTATTCGCATAGTTGCTGGTTTGATTCCGTGCCTCTCTCTGTCTGTTTTTGCTGTTTCCAAATCTCTGCAAATTTACATTTGTACACCATATTGCATTGTCTATTGAACGTTCCAGCTGTAGATTGTATTGACTTACACTGTTTAATCCTCCTTGAGTCTCAGTGAGAAAGGTAGACTATAATAAGAAAGAAAGAAAGAAAGAAAGAAAGAAAAAGAAAGAAAGAAAGAAAGAAAGAAAGAAAGAAAGAAAGAAAGAAAGAAAGAAAGAAAGAGTTATACACAGGAAAGTCCGTGGGAACTCAGCAGCTTTCTGAGATGGAGAGAACCTTGCTGGCAACTTCCATGTATATGTTAGTTTTTATTTATTTTAAAAATGTTGTGGCAGTAACATCCCTCTGATAACAAAGGTCAAACCTGGAATTTCTCTGGCTTCATGCATGCCCTCAAAGACATGTGGTTCCTTTTCCACTTGAATCTTTTCACAGCTTGTTACATTTTCCCCATTCTTCCATCAGAAACCAACAATGCAATCCTAAGAGTTACTCCAGTCTTAAGCCCATTGAAATCAATGGGCTTAGGATTGCACGGTAAGAGCAGTATATATAGGTTTGAAGTTAGCATTCTGGACGTGGTACTGTACCCAGAATATTTTGTTGTAGGGCTTGCCACTGGTTGATGCTTATCATAATTGTCCCCTCTCTATAATTGGAGAACTAGGGTGGAGAGATAATATATGTGCAGGGCCCTCCAACAGACATTTTACTAAGCTTGGGATTTGCATGTGAATCTAGTTTAATAGTCACATAACCATCTGGAAACAGATCAGCAATGGTGCATTGCCAAAGGCTTGCAAATTGTCATTCTACAAACATGAGATTTGGAAAAGTACATCAAGACGCTATTTCATGTTTTCCTCCAAGGAGTATATATTGGCACTTAGAAGACATGGTAGTTTGACAAGAGTCTTGTACATGTTATGGTGAACACATGCACAACCCACATACAGCATAAACTTGATTTTTATTTGAATGTGTGCTGAGTAATTCTTATATGACATTCCACACAGGTACGACTGACCATGCTATTTAAATTCCACATTTATTAAGGTACAGGTCCTCTGATATATTTTTGTTGTTTAGCTCATTTGGTTCCAGGGAGACCCTGAGAAAGCATCTGTCAGGGGCCAGCCAGGCCCTGCCCTAGAGCCAAGTTCTAGTGAGGGCTATTCAGATGCAGAGGAGCTTGGAATGGGCCTGGAGGACTCCTCAGAAGGAGTCCTCCAGGTGTCACCTCAGACTACTCAGGGGAAAGGACAACCCAGGCAAGCAACCTTGATGCAGGCAACAATAGCAATCAGAAGGAACAGCTGCCGACTGAAGAGAGTTCATTGGCAACAGTAGAAGCACCTGCACCCCCAGACTCCAGTGCCACTGGTGAAGCCCAGCGAGGGACTCCCCCCCTCCCAGTTCACCCCCACCCAGGGAGTGCCGCAGGCAGTAGCAGAGTCAATGCTAGCAGCTTCTGGAGAGCGATGATGAGTAGAGCAAGGATGGCTCTGACGCAGCTGGCTCTGATCAGCGTTCTCAGCACCCTTATGCAGCTGGCTGTGATCAGCACACAACTATAAGGAGCAGCCTAGGAGACCTGCAAGGTGTGGAAGCAACAAGGCTGAATGCTTGATGCTGGGGCTGCTGCCTTACTTGAACTGTTGTGACTTTGGACTGAGTTGACCTTGCCCTTATCTGAACTATGGGAACTTATGGGTATCTGACCCTTTGGACTCCTTGACCTTGCTTTATGGATTTGCCCTAGGACTTTGTTACCATCTGTGTGAACTTGGTACCTGAACTGCTCTCATTGCCAGATATCACTGCCTCTCTGCTGCACACCTGGTGGCCCAGCCTATGGCAGCACCCCTGGAGCCAAATGACCTAAACAACTACCACTTAGTGATTAATCTTTCATTCTCGGGTAAGGTGTTCAAGCTGATGGTGGCTATGCAGCTTCAGGAAGTTTTGGAGGAGGATTATCTTAACCAGTCTCCCCAATGTGACACCCAACATGGCATCATGGTGCTTTCCAAGACCTTTCCCAGGGCCCATCCAGTGTTTTTTAGAAAGTGGGTTGGGCCAGACAGAGGTGTTGCCCAGCAGGGCTTTTTTTTTAAAAAAAAAACTTTATTTTGTAATTTTTTCCAAACTTTTCTAAAACTTTAGTTAACATCATAGAACATGAATAAGATACAAAAGCTTAACAATTCTTGGAAGTAAAGATAGCTCAGCAGGGCTTTTGATGGGACATTGGATATCTGATTGGCTACGCAGAATTTTTTAAACATTGCTTTGGCAACCCCTGCTGGGGGAGTGCTGCTTGGCCAAGTGGCATAAATGCCATGGGATCCCCTAGGGTTCCATCTTGTCCTCCATGCTATTTAACATCTATATGAAATTGCTGGGAGAGGTCATCTGAGGCTTTGGAATGAGGTGCCACCAATATGTGGGTGACACCCCAGCTCTATTTCTCCTTAACAGCTAAGGCAGGTGTATCTGTGGAAGTCCTGGTACGTAGTAGAAGTGAGCATGGACTGGGAAAACCCACGGACTGCTGGTCTGTGGTCTGTCAATTTTCACGGACCAGCCCACTTTGCGGACCAGTTCATTGGTCCGTGGTCTGTCACTTCTGGCAGTCCTGGCTCTGCCCCCTTCACACCCAGAGAGTCCAAACTTGCAGAGAATCTTCAGCAGCCTTTCCTCCAGCCACCCTCCAAGTTTGGTCAAGATTGCATTTCGGACGTCCGAGTTACAGACTCACAAAGTGTCCACCCTAGGAAACTTCCAGCAGATACTAGAAGTCACAAATGCCAATAGACTTGCATTGGCTAGCAGCACCAAAACGTTGCAATGAGACAAAATCAAACAGAAAAGGGTGGGGAAGAGTCCCCTCACTCACCACACAGACACCTTCCCAGCCATTGCCTAGGTAATTAGTTCTTGCTCCTTGCTTGCATAGAGAAGAATAGGAGCTCTTTGCTTGGCAGGCAGAGCTGCCTATCAAGTTTTTAAGGACTACAAAAGGTCTGCAGATGTCCCCTCCATTGCCTAGGGAATTGATAGATTGGTGCCAGGTTGTCTGGACTCATGGACCACCGGACCAGCCCAAACAGACCAAAATTTGCGAAAATTTGAGTCCCACGAACCGCATGTTTGTGAACCGTGAACTGGGCTGGACCGTGTCAAAATTAGGTCCATTTTCTGGACCGTGCCCACCTCTAGTACCTAGAGAAGATAATGGAATGGGTGAGAACCAGTAAACTGAAGCTCAGTCCAGGAAAGACTGAGAAGTACTTGGGGACGGCAGAGTGATCCTGTCCTGGAGAGGGCTGTACTCCCCCTGAAGGAGTAGGTTCGTAGCTTAGTGGTGTTATGGGATCCCAGCCTATGGTTGATGGGTCAGGTATCCTCTGTGGCAAGCTGCGCCTTTTATCAGCTTTGTCAGGTTGTCAGCAATGACCACTCCTTGAAAAGCTTGATCCATGCTCTGGTTACATGCAAGTTAGATTACTGTAGTGTGCTCTATGTGGGGCTACGTTTGAAAATGGTCCAGAAACTTCATTTAGTTCAAGCTGCAGCAGCCAGACTACTGTCAGGGGTTGGTTACATGGATTGTATCACCCCGTTCTGAAAGATCTGCACTAGTTACCCACCTGTTACTGAGGCACAATTCGAAGTGCTGGTTCTTACCTTTAAGGGCCTAAATGGCTTGGGGTCAGGGTACCTGAAGGACTGTCTCCTCTCACACTATCCAACCTGCCAATTGCCACTCAAGCCCAGTTCTTTGCGCCCTATCTACAAAAGTGAGGCTGGTTCTGAGAGACAGGGTGCTGTCTATGGTGGCACCTCACCTCTGGAGCTCCTTCCCCATTGAGGCTTGCTTGACACCTACTTTTGCTTTGCCAAAACATCTAATTTAACTCGGATTTTTAATTAGGTGGGTTGGTTATCTTACCAGCTTTTTAAATGGTCTGCTCTTGTTTTCTGGATAGTTTCTGTGCTGTTGGCTTATTTTTATATTGTGATGTTGTTTTCATTGGAAGCTGCCTTGAGCAGGACTCCAAAAAGATGGTGTAGAAGTATCTCAAATAAATAAATTGAATTTTGATGAGAATACACATTGGCTCTTCCTTGGGAAATTACAGAACTTTTTCAAACAAATTAGAGGCTTAGATCCCACAGAGCAGTCTGTGGATCCCAGGAACATCAAAGGTATGTTATGATTCTCAAGCAGAAATTCTGTCCACAGGAAAGCTCATCTGGATCCAACCCAGAGATTTAGTAGTAAAGTTCAGGCGGGCATACATCACCATCAAGCTTATCACTGCTAGAAAAGTCTGCCAACCTGTACTTGGGAGCCCAAAGGCTGTAATTCTTAGGGACATCCGTTTCCATCATCGCTGTTCTCAAAATGGCAATTACTAACTGTTCTGGGTCTCAGGATAAAAGGAACTCAGAGCTTACTAATTTTTTGTTGGCCCATAGAATTATCTTTACAGCATGGGAAATCAGAAAGCATCAAGAAAATCCCTTTGCCTATTGCAAAAAAGTAAGCCCTCCAAATACAGGACTGAAAGGGGAGGGTCAAGGCATGGCTCTGCACACCACAGTAGGATCTTTGAATTATGAACTGGCAGAACAGTCAGCAAAAGAACTTCTCTCCCTGTCACTGAATTAAAGCATTCAGCTATTTTCAGCATCTTACGTTTCTTTCAAAAAGGTTGAGCCAAGGAAAGCCAAAGCTAATTGGCCAAGAGAACGGCAAATGTTTTGAAATGCCATGCGGATTAGTGGGAGAAGTCCAAAAGTTGGGCAGACTTGAATTATTGTGTGTAGATATAAATAAATATTTTTCCCCCCAGCTCAGCTTCTGGCTCCCCTCCAGCACACTACAAATTCATCACAAAAAATGAATGGACTAGTGTGTTAACAAGTGCCTGATGGATGAGGAAAACAGTGTTAAGGGGACACCCTTGAAAAATGGATTCTTCAATGGGTCTGTTCAAAACAGGTTGCAAGAGTGCAAACAACATAAATACTGTGATTTATACCAAGCCTTTCTTGTGCCATTTTGTTAGTGGGAGATATATTTTTGTGAGTGCAACGTTCATTATGTCTCCTCCCAGTTAAATGTTTCATTTCTACCTGGAGAACTCTTACCTTGTGTGGGGGAAAGGGCCTTGCAAGCACTCCTTTCTGCCTACATTTGAGTGAGACAGCTGAGCTACCGTCCTGAATCTCCTGCCCCCCCCCCCCCCCCGCCTCTTGGCCACTTCACTGCAGGATCAAGCCAATTATTGGGACATGTTCCACATGAGGGCGTGAGCCTAGGCATCCTCTGCTGTTGGCTACTAAAAGGAGCAGCTCAGCCCTTTTTTGTCTCCCTTGCCTTTTGCACCCACTAATAAGGAGGGCAAATGTTCTTACTTGTGCACTCTTAAGGGAGTAGGGATCAATTGCTCCCTACTCCTCTTACTATTCCTGATACTTAACAGGGGCTTGGACGTGGGTCAGAGAGATCAGAAAGGCTGTATTAAAAATTAAATTTTTTTAGAAGATGAAAAACACACAAAGCATATGCAGACACAAGAGACTGATCAAAGACAAAAAGAAAAATGTGACAATAAGCAACCCTCTAAATCCTAACACTCACATATCCCTAAATTGGGGAGTAAGGATAAGCTCTTCATTCTTGGAGGCTCACACATTTAGAAAACATCCATTACCTTGGTTTCAGTAATTGGGGCTCTCCCCATGTGGCCTCAGCAACATGAACTCACAACGGAGTCCAGGCTTGCAGTAAAATGGCTAAGTGAGCTTCCTCCTTGTGTTCAGGGATTTTTATAACCTCCCCTTCTGTCTTCCCCTCTTTTTCTTTCTGTCCTAAAAGAAATCGCTGTTCTCTTCTTAGTCCCTTGCAGCTCTAGAGCTAAGGTGGGTCCTAACTAATTACTGTCCTCTTAGCTAGGACCATTTACATTTTTATGTCACTGGATGGCTTCATGTCTGGAGGTGAGTCATACTCACTCCTCTTTCCCCTTCCTCCTAACAGTCAGAAAAGGGTACTTTATAACCTCTGTAACCAACACCAAGATCAAAATCTAAGCAAGGCTCCTTCCATATAGACCTTGAGGGGAAACAGAAACTAGAACTTGAGGGCATACATACATACATACAGGGCTCATTTCGAGGGGGAACACACAGGAACGCAGTTCCGGCAGTTCCCCAGAGGTCACATGTCAGGTGGCCCCACCCACCTGACTCTCGGCCATTTTCAGCCCCCTTTTGCCATTTTGGGCCCAATTTTGGCCCTGAATGGCCAGGATTGGGTCCAAAACAGCCAGGATAGGTGATGTCAGGGGATGTGGCATATGCAAATCAGTTATGCTAATGACACACTTCTGGTGATGTCAAGGGGCATGGCATATGCTAATGAGTTCCTCCAGCTACGAAATGACCCCTGCATACATACATCATACGTGAAATCTAGTTACCATCTAAGGATGTGCAAAATTAACCAGCTATGGAAGTTTTTGCCAATCTTTATACTTTGGCATTTCTTGAAATTTCATCTGAACACCCTTTCTACAAACAGCTTTTTTAAAAAAAAATATGCAGAAATTTTGGTGACAATTGTCCTGTGCAATATTGTGCTTTCACTTTTACTGTATGGTGTTGCTGTCTTACTGTGCATGTATAATGTTCTACACATGTATCATGGAGGAGTATAGTACACTGCATAAATTATATATGATTATCTATGAGGGCTAAAGGCTAGGAAGCATCTCCCGGAGGGGTGTTAGAAAAGAGGTATTTGGAATTCTTGCAGAACCTACATTTACCTATGTTTCATTTATAATCAACGTATTTCATCTGTATGAGAATGCCATGTGTCATCATAATGGATGCAGGGGACTACAGTCAACAATCTGATCTGTAAGATACTGTCTTCAAACAGCTTTCTCTACAATGGTCATGGACGTTTCAGTGAAAGCATTTGGTCTACAGGTACATTTTGCCAGTCACTGAAAATGGCATTTTGGCAAATATGATCCTTGAAATTATATTTCTCGAACAACAATATATGCCTCACATTTGTGACACAACATTCATTCATACCATTCCTTTCTTGTCATGGTTGTATGGAATAAGCGAGGTATAAGGAAGAAAGTGTGACTGATCTCAAGGTCTTGTTTTGCTTGATGTCATTTGCTCAGATTCCTTGCCCAGTGCTTTACATAAGAACTTCTTTTGTATTAATAAACGCTTGCTTACCTGATGGGGCCCTTAAAAATGTTTCTATTACATCATGACTTCATCACCAAACCAAACATTAAATGATACAAAATGAGAGTGGAGAACTCTACTCAGTCCACAGTTAGAGCAAAGTTGTAGCCTCTGGAGTGTTTCAAACATTCTCTGAAAGCAACATTTCTTAGTACTCAGAAATGTGTTATGGTATAGGAGAGTATAAATCACTTTTAATATATCAACAGAAAGAACTTCAGAAAGTAAACTGAAGAAAGAATTTAAAGCAACGTTTAAGATCGTTTTATAACAACCACGTATGTCACTCAATTCATCAATATGAAACTGCACCCCTTCAGCCAAATAGGTAAAGCAAACATTAAAGCTCTCCTTAATCTGACCTTGGGTGTCCTCAGAACTATAAAAAGGATTATTTATGGAACCCTTGCATCAGTGATACAACAGCATCACTATGTCTAATTACAAGACTCTGGAGTGATATTATCCTTGCAAGTCAGTCACACACATACAGTGGAATTTCTGTGGCTCATATATTAATATGAAGGTGGGATCATTATATGGTTATAGTTATAGGGAAAAAACCCTCCTTTTTTAGTGACAGATAACTGTTGTACAGGAGAAAATGTACAAAAATTTACACAAACTGGGAGAAATATCTGTGCCTCCTACAATGAGAAGTAACAACTGTGCCGTGACTGTGCAGCAAAATGGTCCTCTAGAAAAGTCTTAAGCATGACTGTTTCCTGGGAGCAAATCCCACTAAACACAATGAGATTTACTTCTGTGCAAACATACATCGGATTGAATTATAAGATACCTCACTGCATAAAACAGATGACAATTCAGAGATACTGTAGCGGAGACATGAAATAAAGTCAGCAGAAAATTCAGAAACATTCTCAGTGTCAAGATGCTGTAGAATGACAGAGCAATTAGGTTGGATGCATGAGTGGATGAAGCTAGATTAATAAGCAAAGATTTATATGGCATTTCCCCCCTTGTAATAATTATCATGTGATACCTCCGTTGCTTGAAATCTCAATTGCAGATCGGCTTAAAGACAGAGCATGCCCATCACTTGAATGATGATAATAGGAGGCACACCGGGGCATGATAAGCTTATCATGGTTTAGCAGCCATTCAAACAGTCATTGAAATTCATCCTAAAATATGGATGGATGGAATAGATGGATGATGTTGGATGAATGACTTGATAAAGAGCAGAAAGGGACAAACTTGAGTATATGCTATATGCATTCAGACATGGATAGAAAGTATATAGACAGGGATGGATAGATACATAGTGCCTGTAGGTGAACAGATGAATCATATGCCTATAAGGATGGGAAAATGGATGGGTGGATAAAGATACAGATAAATAGCATATGCTGATGGAAACGAATATATATGGATAGACCAAGGGGTCTTTTTCAAATCACTCTCAGTGGCATCCAGATTTAAAGCATCTGCATGAAAGTATCTTTTGCAAAAATGTTACTCCAACTTAAAATAATTATTAGGAACAGCATGTTAATATCTTGCTAATGTTCAAGTGTTGTTGGGGGGGGCATCAACTTCATCCATTTTACTTTTGAACAACATACTGAGTGACACATACTCAAACACAAATATACCACTCAATAAAGGAGATCAGACTGGAAGGATAGGATGGGAACCGTGCTATGGTCTCAGGCACTGGCTCCTCCTCCTCCACCCCATAAAGAACTACCAACCTGGGAGCTACTTTTTTGAAACAATCTGTAAAGGCTTACCACAGTTACACAGGTCTCTCTCATACCCATTTATTTTGCACTCAGTTTTTTTACTTCCCACACTGGAAAGTACATCAAGTCCCTGTGAGGTGACAACATCAGTCATACGTTCTAGAGCAAGCAAAAATATAGTATTTTTACAGTAGGTCTTTACACCATTTTTTGACAACAAATCAGTCTAGCAAGGAATCTTGTTGGTGTTTATTCTTATGAAGAATAGTGGATGCTTTTAAGATGCACATGTAAGAAACACATACAGTGTGCAAATATCTGAAGCCACTGCCTTTGATGACAAGAAATCTAATTAAGCCCCTCTAGTCATATTTATGATTGAGCTAATAGAAAGAAGACCGTGTAATGCTGCTGAAACGTGGTTATAAATTAACATTAATGGGACTCCCATCGTTAAACATTCCACTTCACTGTAAAACAAAGTATGTGGAATGTGTTTATATAGTAGCCAGCAAAATGTTAGGGTCCTGTGCTAGGTAAAATGTGGACTGCTAATTAAAAGAGTTTGTTTATAAAATGATGTCTAACTTTGAGCTCTAGCAGAACTATAGTATTTAACTATCAAAACCAAGCTGAAACTGAAATATACAGCACAGATCTTAGCTTTCGAACGTAGTCACTCGTTTCCAATAAGAGTTACCTTCGTTATGAGATGCAGCAATGCAAAGTTAGGTAAAATCACAAGAATGCATCCTAACTCTATAAACATGGAAAAGCAAAGAGTTGCTTAGGCTGAAATCCCACTTGCATCTTAAAGTGCAGGAAGGTCAAAATAAATCAACCTGTATGTATCATCAATGTATGCATCTCATAATCAATCTAATAAAAACACAACTGCCTTGCTGGCTTTAACATGTGCTCAAGCACCTTTTCAAAGGACTATTTTTCACATGGATACCAATAGCCGGAGAGGGGCTGAAAATAGGTAAGAGGCACATGTGAATTTGGTTTTAGAAAAGGAGGGAGTCTCAACTTCTAGAAAGAAAGAATAAATGCTAGAATAAATGAGTGAAATGAAGCATAACCATTAAGGAGAGCCACATCTACTGGTACAGCATGGGGGCCATGGGGTCCTGGTATCTTCTCTGAATTTCCAGTTTTTATTTTGAAAAAGTAAGCCTCTAGCTCTTTTACTTGTGCAGGTAAGAAGGAAAATATACAGTATCCTATCTAAGAGTTAAATGAGAATTTAGCCTTCTCCTCCTGGATTCCAATGTTTTTGGACAATGAGCGGGAAGGCACTGGGATGATGGATAAACATTTGTATACACTTTAATATTCATTTCATTTTTAGATAGAAAGAAGGAAGTTTTTAACAAGGAGCTCTGGGCACATAGTTTTTCCTTCCCTATTTTATCCTTACAACAACTCTATGAAGTAGACTAGACTGATTGATTGACCCAAGATCACCCAACATGCTTAAAGGAAGAGTGGGGATCTGAACTCTAATCACTATACCAAACGAGCTTACAGTGATAATAGTATACTCCCATAAAAATAAGAAGATACTTAAAATATTTGGCAACAGGTCTTCATGCATGATCATAATGGAAACTGTTCTTTAAATGTTCTGCAATGGCTGTAAAGGAAATAACCCCCATTACCAGAGCTGCCAAGGAGGTCAGCATTATGTAGTGGTTAGAGTGCTCAACTAGGATCGGGGAGATCCAGGTTCCAATCCCCACTGTGCTGTGGAAACTCACCTTATGACCTTGGATCAGCCATACTTGTTTAGCATGACCTACCTCACAAGGCAGTTATATGAAAATGGAAGAGGGGAGAATGATATTGCAAGTCATTCTGGTTCCCCTTTTGGAGAAAAGCAAGATATAAACATCTAAATAAGTGTGTGGGGGTGATGGTGGTGGTGAAAGACAGGAGGGTGCTTTGCCCCCCTGAAAGGTAAAACAGCATCTCAGCCGTTTCATCCCTGAGCCTATGGAGTGTTGCTTCTGCATCCAATTACCTTTCAAAGGGAGGGTGGAATGCTGGGGAGAAACACGGCAGCAATTGGTTGGTGTCTACCTCAGCAAAAGAGCAGGCAGTATCGAGGGTAGCTCTTCCTGGTAGTGTGGCAGAAGGGTTTAGCTCTACCTCTGAGACAGGACAGGCTACCCAGTTGCGATAAGCAGACTGGGTACCATATAATCACACTCTTGAAATGTACCACCTCCATTCAGCCATGAAGCTCACTGGGTGACCTTGGGCCATTCCCTCTCAGCCTAGCCTACCCAACAGCGCTATTGTGAGGATAAAATGAGGAAAAAATATACATGTTGTCCTGAGAAGGATTGGGGGGGGGGCAGTTGGGTTGCAGTGGCAATGGGGAGGTAAGAAAGTTATGCTGTGCAGACTGAAATACACAAGCCCTGCTAACTCAGACCAGTGGTCCAGCTAGTCCAGCATTCTGTTGTACAGTGGCCAACAGGCTGCTCCACGGGGCTCTGGTGTTTTGCCCCCTGTATATTATACTACTCCCCTACCTTTCTTAATGTTCTCTTAGATTTTCACTGCCACCAAAGGCTCTCATCTTAATTCTCTCTCAGTTTGACTTATAGCATAGGAAGGCTTAGGTGTTGATAGGTGGCCACGTCCCCTTACCCTCCCTGTGGATGAGGGATCCAGCCCTCACCGTTCAAATGTCCTTGTGCATGCGTAAAGCATACAATCTTAAAGACACTCTTAAAGAATCGGCCCATTTGGGGCCCAAATCAGCCTGGAAAGAAGCGTGGGAGCACTCCTGGGGCCTGCATGATGACACCACTCTTGGGAGTGACGTTGTCATGCTGTGCCAGGAGCGTGCCACAGGAGGCCTGTTCCCACACCTTTTCCCTGTGCTGAGTGGTGGTGGGGAGGCAGAGGCTGGGGGCAGGGGATCCCCCACCGCCACTGGGGAACCAGCAACCCTAGGTATAGATGGTAGAATTACAGAACAGTCAGTGTGTGGAGGTGGCTGTGAGGTACAAAAAGGATTCTTTTTACTTAACCAGAAATTGAGTTATTTATAAGTACATATGCATAATGGCTGCAGAGTAATTCATAAGTGTATTAGTTTCAGAAGTTTCAAAACAGTTTATAAGCATACTGGTTTCAAAATAGGTACAGATCTTCAAAACGTTTCTACACATTCAGTCACGAAGACTAATTTCCCCCACAATTGCCACTTCGGCTAATTTCATCCACAAAGTAAAACCCACAGACCTCGTTCCTCAGTGCTTTCTTCACTGGCAGTGCATTCCTAAGCAGAATTACTACTGTTTGGTAGATTAGGTTGAGAATGTGTGACTTCCTCAAGCAAGCTTCCATGACAGAGTGGGGATTCAAACCTGGCCCTCTCAGATCCTAAATTGATACTCTTATCTATTATACCACAATGGATGGTGGATTTACCTTTTCACTTAATTCTCATCCTATCCTGAAAAAGGGAGAATTTTCTGCCCTGCCTAGTACTGAAATACAGATCATACAGGAGAATGAACTTTGCCATACAATTGTCTAGTTTGCACTGCCCGCCCCAAACCAGTAGCATGTAATTAACCTCATTTCTTACTTTAATAAATAGTCATTTGGAAACCTTTGACTTTTGGCAGTAAAAACTTGGAATACACATAAATGTGTATAATTCTTATTCATTGATATAAAGTAGGGTAAGCATGTGTGATAATGTATGTGTAATGTATAATATAATATTATAATATAACATTCATCACCTCTACTTTTAAATAACCTTAACTCACTGATAATTTTAAAGAGTGCATACTATAGTGGTATGATTTAAAAAAAAAATTTGGAAGGGCTACTCTATTCAGAACTAGTTTTTTTTCTTATCGACAACAATGCTAGCTAGATTTTTCTTGGAATTCCCCCCCCCCCCCCCGGAGTGTCTGCCCCTGGGCAGGACTCCTGGCATTCACACTAGTTGTTCCACCCCACCCTTTACCCGGAATCCTTCCCGGAGCCAGTTCGGGCAGGCAGAAGAACCGGGTCAGGATGCCAAAGAACCTCATAGCAGCAGGTGCCACACACACACCCCAGCCCACGCGACCGCAAAAAAGCGGAGCGTATTGCCGAGCCTCACAGACATGTCCCAAGCAGCCAGCCAGCAACACAGGCGGCTTCGACAGCCAAGCGCTCCCCGCTCTATTCGGCGCCGTTCCTCTCTAGCAGGCTGCAGGACCTTCGAGAGCTCCTTTCTTCGAGAGCTAACCCTGGCATGGACGCAAACGCGCTTCCACACAAAAACCACGAAGCCCGTGTTAACCCACCCCCCTCCAACCAGACAGCCACGTTTTTTTTTAAAAACCCTCCACTAATTTTACCTTCCCGCTTTAGCCTCTGCACCAGGAAGTCCCGCCTTGCGCCCTGGAAGGAAAGCGAAACCTGAGGCGGAGGTCAAGCTGGGCAAGATGGCGACGCCCAGGAATCCAGGCTGAGGGGAACGAAGGGCAGGGCAGGCGCTGGCTAGCGGATCTTCTGCCCCTTTGCCCGCCTTGGGCTCTGACAGGTACCAAAAAATGAGGGAGCATGAATAACTGCTCTTGGTGCTTCGGACGGCGGTCTAAGGTATCCAAGAGGGCAATGGGTTTTTTAAAATACTGTAGCTATTCTTAGCCCTTCTGGTGGGATGCTGTTGTTGAGGTTTATGCCGAGGGAAGGTTGGTGATGTAAATGATCGCGGAAGGGAACGCTCCCCTCCCCCCGCCCCCGTGGTTTTTTGAAAACTTTGTGACCATGAGAAACAAGGTGAGAGAAGAGCTCCCTATTTTCCCGTTATTTTTATTCTCCACTGGGAGACTATTTCATGCTGCTGTTAATAGATAAACATTAATGTTTCACAAAATCAAAACAAAGAGATATAAGTCCCAGTCCTGAGAAATTTTCAATCTAAATTACATTCTGTGAGAAGACAATAGAGGGAAGGGCAGTAAACGGGAAAAATTATGTGCTCCGTTTTTCCTGCTTAAGGTTAGTTTCGGTAGTGGATGTTGACAAAGGTAGGCTTTGAGGAAGGATTTAAAGGAAGAGAGGAGAATGATGCAGGTATTCTGGCTTGGGGAGTTCCAGGGGTATGGAGTAGTAGAGGAAACGGCTGGAATCATTTAAGAGGGAAAACCTTTGGAAATTTGAAGGGGGTGGAGGATGGAGGGACAAATGTCATGTGCAGGGGTAGGCCAGAGAGAGGAGGACAAATCTATGCACGGTCTTGAAGATATGGACAAGGGATTCTTTTCCTGGATCAACAAGCAACAGGAAGTCAGTGTAGCGACAAAGGCTGTAGGTGGGTAGTTTTAACTTGAGAGGTGAATTATATTCGTATTAGAATTTGGATAGCGATGCTACGGCTAAAACTGTGACCATGGAAAGCCAGAGAGCGAGAAGGTTGTAGTAAAGGGAAATGACTAGTTTGCTAACCTGAACTTTTCCTGAGATGACCAAGAGAAAGGGCTTTAATCTTGCTGTGTTGTCAAGGGTGAACTGAAGTCATTTAGCAATTGACTTAATGGTGTATTGGTGCTGAAGATGGAGGGAAAAGGTCAGAAAGTCACAGTATATGGGTGGATGGAAATTCTCTGGTGGAGCCAAGCCAGCATGAGGATGAGGAAGTCAAAAGATTTAGTCTAAATTTTTCTCAGGATGGACAGTGATGTTGTCAATGGCTAAAAAGAGTATAAAAGAAGTAAATCCAGAGGAGTTAGCCATGTTAGTCTGTAGTAGCAAAATAGAAAAGAGTCCAGTAGCACCTTTAAGACTAACCAACTTTACTGTAGCATAAGCATCTAATGAAGAGAACTGTGATTCTCAAAAGCTTATGCTACAATAAAGTTGGTTAGTCTTGAAGGTGCTACTATACTCTTTTCTATAAAAGAAGTAGAGGCCATGGGATTTAATGACCTGTAAGTGTATAGAGAGAGAATAGCAGAGGAGAGTGAAGAGCTCCTTAAAGAAACTGTGTGGAGTGAGAAATGCAGAGAAAAGGAGGAGAACCAGCTGAGGACAGTAATGAAAATGTAAAATATAATATGAAGGAAGTCAAACAAGAGAGAGTGATTGTTTCAAAGGCAACAGGGATGTCAAAGAGAACGGGACCTTTAAATCTGGTGGTGAAAAGATTGTTGGTGATTTTAGTGAGGACAATGTCAGTGGAACTCATGGAGCAAATGCCAAATTGCACAGAGTCAGGAGGAGTTAAAAGAGAGAGTGTTCATACAGTGCAAGTAAGCAGAGTGCTCCTAGAGTTTGAGGGAAAAGGTGAAAGGAAATTGCTGCTGTGGCATTGCTATCATAAGCACACTATCAATAGTACACATGGCAGTGCCTTTGCACTACCAAGTTTAGCATGCAGTGCCAATCATGGACAGCCCCACCCACCATATTGTATTACTTCCCCCCGCCCCCCTTGCTGCTGGAACCAGGGCCAGCCCTTGCCTTGTAGATCAGTGGAGTTCCTAAATCAAAAGAGAAACCAAAGGGTGTAATATAGTATTTCTGTTTCTATGTACACTGTCATAACTGTGTCTCCAAACCATGCCTTAACACAAAGCTATCTCTTTAGTAATAGCCAAGTGAATTTGCAGGATTCTGAGGATACACAGGCGCACCTCCTCCTAAGGAACCCCATTTTTCCAGGTTTTTGATCCAAATAGCAGCAAAAACAAAAGTTTTTCTAGTGTACCGCTAGAAAAGCATTCACCTTATGCCCATGTTAATATCTAAAAAGTTTAACCTTGTTATTCTAAGTCCAAGCAGCCTTTGTATAATGCCACATGCCAAACTGAGTGCTTTTCTGTGTTCTTTCAGGTATTGTGCTATAGAAGACCAGTTAATAGTTGTCATAATATTTAAAGTTTTTGTTGCATGATGTCTTGTTAATACTTTGCTAAAGGAACAAAGTAAAACTGGAGGTGGAGGTAGATGCAGTAATTTGGCTAAGTACTCTAAGCAGGATGGTAATACTTTAATTGGTAATTAAACATTTCAAATTTTTGTCAGCATGGAGGCTGTTAAGAATTCTGCCCTTTTAATATTAGCGTGCAAAAATTAGGTTGTTGCTAGATTTAGAAGGGAATAAACCAACTAGCAATTCATAGATTAGTTTGGTGCATTTGGTAGCAATGCAAATTGAGGAGAGAGACCAACATATTATCTTTCTTGTTTTATGTTTATCAGATAGAATTTTGCAAGTATACATGCTTTACTGAATGCAAGTTAATCCTATACACACAATTTTTCCTTTTTGCTTTTACAAAGCAAGAATAATAAGTTTATATTTTAAAAGGAAACTCAGAAAGCATTTATAACTCGATCCTGTGCAGAGTTAGTTTCAACAAAGCCCATTGAAATGAATAAAATCCGGCTGTTAGACACAGGGGTCTGCTGCCTTGTGAGAGGAGAGCATTTGTCAAAATCACAGTACACAGCAAATGACCACTCATTTCTTTGCTAAAACTAGTATTCTATGGTACTTGCCTGGGCACTTTATACTGATGGAGCTAATTTTGTTTAAAAGACAATATGTTTGCCTGTAGGAGGGCTATAATCAATGTGTGTGCATGGGGAGAGGTGGGGAGAGTTGGCGTGAAATCTATAAGTAAATTCAGGGTTACAGTGCTTAAAGCAGCAGTAGGAAAGTAGATGATGTTGCATTAAGTATTGTATTGCAGTTTTTTCTTTGGACTTATCTTTTTAAAAACAATCGTGTTTAAAATGTGTCTTGTCATCAGAATTTCCCAACCCTCATTCATCATAGATCAGTTTCTGTTAAGTTTTCAGCTAAATACTTGTGTTATTTCAGTGAAATTTTTGTATAAAAAGGAGTAACTCCTATCTGAAGGTATGCTTTTTCAGAGTAATTTACTGTGCAGTCCTAAGTACTGTTAACATCAACCTTTTGAATTCCAGTGGTCTTAGATGGGTGCAACTTTGTTTGGGATTGCGCTGTTAATCAGCGATATGAAAAATGCCTGTTAAAATGAAACTGCTTGTTCCAGACACAAAAGTCAGGTATTTTTTTAATGAGTGTTGTATACTACTGTTGCATATCAACTTGAGGAACTAAAGCACGTACACCAGACTCATAAACATTGCTTCAGTGTTTTCATTTATTGTCATGAGACTTTTACTGTGACAATTAAAAATGAAGTTTTATGGTTGTCTTATATCATAGCTAGTAGTTTTTAAGATCAGTAATAAACACACACACAGCAGCTGGTGTAGAAAAAGAAGGCATCTGATGTGAATGTTCAACTCTGGTGCTACTTTTATGGGCAATACTTTACCTGCTTTTAAGTAAATATTCCATCTTGTTGATGCTCATCTAGTTATAAACAGTTTTATAGCCAATGGCAGTTGCAGGAGTGGAAAAGATTACCTTGATGGGTTTTTGAAAGGAAACCTTGAATGATTTCCTGAAAGATTTTGCAGACATCAGCATCGATACTTGGTTTACTTTTCTTCCCTACTGTAAATAAATTTAGCCATTATGTTTTTCCTTTTGTAGGAATTTTTCTCAGTACCTTCAGAAAAAAGCCATGCAGAAAGTGCCATGCAAATTTATGTGTTTCTTCAGGATCAGTAAAGAAAGAGGAGTTACATTTCAACAGTTAAACTTCCTCAAGAGAATGGTAAGTTAATGAAATGCTGTTATCTTGCTCCAAGAGATATGGCATTTGTTGAACAAGTTTCCTACATCATCTTGTCTTCTCTTTAAAGCTGTCCTAATGAGCGTAGTGGAAGCATTCTTCCTCTGGTTCCTTCTGTTGTTTTAATTTTGGCTCCCAATCTAAAATCTGTTCAGGTATGCACATGAAAATTTTGTGCAAACTGCTTTCTTCATTTAGTGTAGTGAGGAGTTTGGAGGTATATTTAGCTTTGTCATTGCAGATCAAAGAATCGGAACTTTCTCAACTACAAATGATCACAAGATGATATGCCATATTGTTTCTTGGTATCCTATAATCAAGATGTTTGTTTGAATGGGATTGTAGCTGCTTGCATGAAGTATCATATAACATACATTTAATGTGAAATCATGGTAAAGTTGCAAAAATATGGGTATATTACAGAAACGAAGAACAATATTACTTTATGGTTGAAAGTATAGCAAAGGAACAGTGTCTTGTGGGACCTTAAAATATATATTACGGCAGAATTTTTTTGTGATGACAAGGCTTTAAGAAGCAGTTTAGAATGCAAAATCCTGAGACTAATAATCTCAATATTATTGTTATTTGATCCCAGTATATTTACAATATCATAGTTGCATTAAAAAAACTGACCAGAGACAACTTGTAGAGCTTTCTCCCCTCCTGCCCCTCTCCCCCCCCCCACCAAGGGATAGGGACCCTCGCAAACAACATAGCTGGAGCAAAGTGAGGTCTGCAGTGCGTGTGTGGAGGGGAAAATCATAAAAAGTGCTCTCCCTTAACCAGCTAAACTGCTTATCCATTGGCAGAAGGCAGCAGTTGGATACAATGACGGCTTGTCACAGTCTCAAATGTGTACTTTCACACAGTTGTGTGGCTAGCTATTTAGAAACATCCACATAGATGTAAAATATGTGAGTGGCTCTATTTATTGTGAGTGGCTCCATTCATGGGTCGAATAGCTGAATCAAATCTGTATGTTTACAGAAAGTATAATTCTTAGTGCTGGAAACTGGAAGGAAAAATAGGCACTGGCTTTTGTAAGGTTCCCAGAGACATCTCAGCTATTGGAAACAAAGGACTGGATTGAATGGATCTTGGTCTAATCCACTTGAAAGTTTATGCCCAAACAGTTTTGATTAGGGATGTGCACCCCCCAAAAAATAAATCCTGGAAATATGGATCCAAGTTTCAGGGATCTCAAAAAAATCTGGGATTCCTGGAATCCAGGGAAGATTCTCTGATCCGTTTAAGACAGATCATAGAATCCTAGATTTATTTGTCCATTATTCCCTCTGGGGAAAACATTCTGCGGGCTATTGGGGGGGGGGTCATTTTTCAAGCAAATTCCACCAAATTTGCCAAGAACCTACTACAGACTGTCCTCTAAACACCTCCCAAATTTCAGGAAGATTGTACCCCAAGGTACAGTTCTGTGGGCCCCTGAAAAAGGTGCCTCCAGTCACTCTCCATTATTCCCTATTGGGAAAACTATCTAGAGACTATTCTAAGGGGCTGGGGTTAGCATTTTTCAAGAAAACTCCAACAAATTTGCAAACTCCTGTCTATTCTCTAAACACTACTCAAGTGTCAGTAAGATTGAACCCTGAGGTCCAATTCTATAGGCCCCTGAAGAAGGTACCCTCAGCTACTCTCCATTGTTTCCTATGGGAGAAACATTTCCCAGCAGGCTCTCAGGCAGAAATGCACAGGGGCAAGACTGCCAGTGGCTAAAGGCACACTCCCAAATGCATGAGGAAGCCCAACAGAATGAAACTGAAGCAAGAGAATGGAGGGAATCCCCCAGAACCAAAGTGAATCAAGGGGACTAACATCAAACCAGAGAATCATGTCAAAACAGAGAATTCCACTCAAACCAAACTGAAGTAAGGGACACTGTTGCTATTTAGCCCAACTGAACCAGTGTCACTCACAGAAGCCAGGCACACCAAGAGCGCTCCTGCACAGATTGGCCACTCACTCCCCCCTGCCTCACCCCTTCCTTCCTCCTTCTCCCCTCTTGGAAAATAGCAGGAAAAGTCCAGGAAGGAGCCAACCAGAGGTTGAAGCCATGTTTCCCAGATTTACCTGGATTTATCTGGGGGTCTGAATGGGTTTTCGGATTGGATCCCAGATTCTCTGATTTGATTCAGTAAAGTCAGATTTAGCCAGATCAGCAAAAATGTGGCTTTTTTCCTGAATCCTAGGTTTGGATTGCACATCCCTAGTTTTATGAGACAGACTTTTTAAACTGGACAGTTAAAATCACCAAAACCTTAATGAGAAACCACTCACATCAATGGCTTACCAAATGGTGTTACCTTCATACTACCTATATGGTTAATTGAATGTCTCACTTTTGCCTCAGGTTGACCAAGAAGGCTCTCTTGGTTATGATCCCTGGGCAAAATATGAAAAATGAGGAAGCATTGTAGGATATTTTTATTTATGCTAGCATTTGTGGCTGGAGCTAAGCCATAGCAATAAGAAGGTATTTGCATTTGTGCTTTAATGCTTCATTATATTTTAGAACTGTCATTGCCTATAACAAGCCTTATTGAGTAGGGCAGATTAAAACCTTAAACAATTCAGATTAAAACCTTGAACAGTATGAATTCAGATTTTTCAAAAGTGAACCTTTCAACTGTTCATAATTAATATGAAATTACCCTTTAAAATGTAACAATGGCCCTAAGACAAATGAATCACTAGTGAATTACATTGGGAAAATTCACTCAGAACTTCTACACAAGGCCTGTAGAAATAAAGCTGCAGTGTAACTTCTGTTCATTTCAATTGAATTATCACAGGAGAACATTCTGGTATATAGCAGTAACTTAAATGCCTCAAAATGGTATTACTAGTTTTTTTAACAACAAGTTTTGTTGCTTTCAGTATGTAGCACAGCACCACCAAATGCTCTGCCAGCAAGCAAAACTGAAACCAGAATCAGCTGCATCTCCTTTCCCTGAAGGGGAGCATTTGGCCCAGGAAAAAACGGTTATCCATAACGTGAAGTCCCTTATGCCTCCTTCATCTGAGAAATCATTGATAAATGAAGCTGTACGGTCCACTGCAGTCAATGGTGACTTAGAAACTGTAGTAGGAGTTTTGTCAAAGAAAGAAAAACAATGGAAAGAGATGAAACTACAGCTGGATGAATTACCAGGCATTTTGTCCCGTCTGTCCAAAATCAAACTTACAGGTAGTATTGTTGTTTTTCTTCTATGGCACATGCTTTGCTCTTTGATAGGTCTGTTCTATTTATGATCTCATGTGTTTACTTCCGGTCGTATTTGTACAGTCCGATCCTATGTATGCTTACTCAGATAGATACAGATATCTTTATTATGGTCATAGACCACACAATAATAGCATACCACCTACAGTCAGGGTAAGTCATATTATTTACAAATCTATTTGTATGCTTACTCAAAAATGGGCTGCTGAGTTCAGTGACTGACTCTAAAGTAAGTGTCTGTGGAATCACAGCCTTAGCATAAGACTTCAGCAATTTCATGGTTGAATGTTCTGTTGGAAAAATCATTGTGTTATAACTTTTTAAAATTCAGATCTAGCAACTGGAATTGATTTGCGGTGCTGCCTCATATTCACATTTCCTCCTTCATATTATATATTATATTATATTATAATCATATTTTATTACTAATTGCTTTTGAAATACACCTCAGTTTCAGAAAAAGCCCTTGCTGGTGAGCACAACTAAACGGGTCCCTGGCAATAGTTAGGACATCCTTCTGTACTTGAATATGGAAATGTCCATCTAATAGGGGAGGGGGTTCCATCCTGAAACCTTACCCTCTAATTGGACCCTGCTATTTTAGTGGTTGCAATGCAGTCCTAAGCAGAGTTGTACTTCTGTAAGCCTGATTTGAGTCCAGTAAGCCTGATTAGAGACCAAAAGGATTTTCAGAGTATAAGCTTTCAAGAGTCAGCGCTCCCTTCTTCAGATGCCTGACTCTCCTTTGAGGGTGAGGATATCTTGACTTGGGTGATTCCCATCTGCCTTCCAAGGAGGCAGGACTAAAATTCTTCCAGACTTTGTGTCTCCTGGGTTTCCTCAGTTTGTTCCCTGTCTTGTCAGGGAGAGCAAGCTTTTTCGTAGGAGCAGCTCAGCAAGACTCCTACAACTCAGCAGAAGACACCCAGTACCTTCATTTCTATTCATTTCTGCTTATTTCCATTCCTTTCCTCCAATTTTTTTGCCTACTTTTCTCCCTCACCCCTCTTCTGAGAGTGATGTGGCTGAGGCGATGGAGGACACGGAGAATTTTGATGAAGCCTCCATTGGCTTCATTTCCAAGGAGGATACCACCCTTTCTCCTTCCAAAATTAGGAGGAATGGACTACTTCCCAGAGCAGTTAAACAGGCATGTGCCTGCCAAGGAGCAGCCAACAGTAGCACATTTGGACTGAACCTCAGAAGATGTGTCTTTGGCAGCGGCTGATTTTGACAGGAGGATCTTCCACACCAACCAAGATGACAGAAGTTTAGTCTTGGTGTTTATGGAAGTAGCAGATCAGTCAGGGAGATGGAGCACCACCACAGAACAAGGTAGAGATGCCTCCCATCCCACTCAGCCTACTTTTTCCAGATGTCCCCCGGAGGTTAAACGTTGGCTATGCCTGGCATTGTTGGAGGAAGCAGCCTTCCCATGTGGGAACTGGGAAGGATATTGTTCAACATCCTCCTCTGAGGAATGATCTTTACCAGCTCTGTAGAGAGGTGAAATTAACAAACCCTCTGAAGAGCGATCTAGCTGGCTCTGTAGAGAGAGGTGAAATTCAAACTACACTTCTCGGCTAACATTGCGTCTCCTTTCACTTGAGCATCCTTGTGTAATTCGTCTCGTGTGGTTTAGCTCTGAGGAAATGGGCAGGAGACAGAATTTTAATCCTTCCTCCTTGATGGACTGATGGGAATCACCCATATCAAGATGCTGTCCCTCTGAGCAGAAGGAACACTCACAGTAACTGCCAGTGTTCCTTTCTGAAGTCAGGTAGAGCCAGTCAAACCTTTTTTTTTAACCTGCTAACTTTGGGGGAAGAAAAAGCTTGTAAAGTATTAATTATTTACATTTGAAAAATAGGAAACACAACAAACAGCCAGTTTTAAAAAGATAAGTACAAGTGCAAAAGATAAGAGACAAGTACAAAAGAAAGCTGGAGATCTGCATTTTAATATATTGCTTTTCATGTTCATTAGTGATCCTAAAGGAACACAATAGTAAAGAATCCAGTAGCACCTTTAAGACTAACCAACTTTATTGTAGCATAAGCTTTCGAGAGCTACAGCACTCTTTGTCAGATGCATCTGACAAAGAGAGCTGTGGCTCTCGAAAGCTTATGCTACAATAAAGTTGGTTAGTCTTAAAGGTGCTACTGGACTCTACTATTTTGCTACTACAGACTAACATGGCTAACTCCTCTGGATCTAAAGGAACACGACATTTAAGACTTAATGCTGTTTTTTTTCAGTTTTCATTCTTTAAAATCTGTGGCCTACTAAATGTTGGCAAGGCTAACTATCACTCTTGTTTAGAATACCTTCCTTCATGTGTAAGGGAGAAGCATGTTTAGGTATCTTTCTACTGAAAAATTATTAATGAGAGAGTTTGTAACTGGAGAGTCATTCAGTACTGAAGTATGGAATATTCCTTTATTCCTCTTCTTCCATAATATTTTGAATAGCTGGATCTTGGTATCTTGCCTGTTTACCCCCCCCCCCCTTTAGCAGTCTAAGAAATGTAATTGTACTGTAGTCAGACCCATTTTTTAGAAGTCAAGCAGTACATCCACACACAGAATATAAGTTATATCTGGTTTCTCTCATTTTTCATTTTCATTGAATATAATGCACTACTTCTAAATAAGTGGTTCTGTGGTCTGTTCTGATGCCAGATAAATGGTATCTGAACTCTATATGCATTTGGTTTTCAGCTTACAAGGTATCATCAATTATATTTATTTATTAAATATACCTTTACCTCACCCCTCCTCCAAGGAGTTTAGGGCAATATACATGGTTTATTCCTCTGCTCCGTTTTTTTCCTATCCTTACAACAATCTTGTATACTTTGAAGGGTGAAACTCTGCTTAAGATTGCACTGTCAATAAGTTTCATGGCCAGTGGGGATTTGAACGTAGATCTTAGTCCTAGTTCATCACTCTTAACAAAAATGCTGTAACATCCCAAATAAACTTTATTACCTGGTATGCAACTTATATGAACTTTTCCCCCCCAGTTGTTTTCTTTTAGACCTGTATGGTGATTTTTTTAATGAGAATGCTATGGTTTTATGTGACTTTTATAAAAACTAATCATTTAAATGTAGTAATAGCACTTCATACTAAATTGCAGATAAGCCAATACGTTCATCTTTTTTGTTTTCATGCCACATTATGTTAATATCATCAGTATGTGTTTGTCTCCTTTTTACAAATATTAATGCATATATTTTTAAGGGAAACATGGTGCATGGATAATAAAGACTTCTAGGTTTATCCTACTATATAAAAGAGTAAGCATGTTCCAGATGACTCACTTCCTACCCTGGTGTGCCACCAGAGGGCACTGCTGTGGAGGAAAGCCCAGGTGAGGCAGCCTGCCCCTCCAGAGAACGCACCACGGTGGGAAGCTCAGTCTGGGATCACGAGGTGAGCAGGTGGTGATACCCGCTTCCCCTTCAACTGGCCGGGATCATGAGCAGAGCAGGTGGCAATGCCCACCCCCCTTCACCCAGCCAGGATCAGGTGCCGAGCAGGAGTTAATGCCCTCCCCCCCCTTTACCTTACCAGGATCAGGTGCATAGCAGGTGGTAATGTCTGCCCGATGCCTTCACTGGCTGGGATCATAAGTGGAGCATGAGGCAATGCCCACCTCCCCTTCACCTGGCCGGGATCAGGTGCTGAGCAGGAGATAATGCCCTCCCCCCTTCACCCTACCAGGATCAGGTGCATAGCAAGTGGCAATGCCTGCCTGATGCCTTCACCCAGCCAGGATCAGGTGCGGAGCAGGCGGCAATACCTGCCCCCATTCACCTGGCTGGGATCACAAGTAGAGAAGGTGGCAATGCCCACCACCCACCTGGGATCAGGAGCAGAGCAGGTGGCAATGCCTGCCCCTGGCCATCACCCAGTTGGGATCAGGTGTGGAGCAGGGGTCAATGCCCGCCCCCCCTTTACCCGGCCAAGATCAGTCACAGAGGAGGAGGCAATACCCACCCTCCCCTTTCTAGAGCCCATTATATTTTTCCCAACAGGCTTTGTTGCTAGTATCTTATAATTGAGAAGCAAAAACAAAATGGAGATACTTAAACTGAACCAGCAAGTTTGCTAAATTTGGTCTTGTTGCCACTCTAAAGTTTTCATTCTGCAAACTTTTATAAATTAATAACCAATGATTCACCCTTGTACCCCTCATAATCTCTTTTAAAACTATTGCTTTCATTTATCAGTCATGCCATAATGAAGTGATTGTGGAGGCAAGGAAAATAGGCTTTCTTCCCGATTTAGCCAGTTCAAGTACATGGAACTCCTGCCAGCAAAGCTAACTCAAAGGATGCAAAGGAATGTAATAAAGCACACATGAAGCTATGATTTGGGGTGCTTTAACCTTGGTTATAAAAACAAATCCAAAGCAGTGGTGGTGAGGCTATGTCTTGGGTTAAATAATTTTAGAAATAAGTGTCGGGCTAATAGTAAAGAGGAGTTGGATCAATTGAAGGGGGATGCTCATGAAAAATACTTGAAAAAATAATGGTTAGCCTGATCTTATCAGATCTCAGAAGCTAAGTGGGGTTGACCCTGGTTAGAACTTGTGGGAAATCACCTAGGAAGTCTGAGGTTGCTTCACAGAGGCAGGAAATGACAAGCCACCTCTGTTCATCTATTCCCTTCAAAACCCTATGGAGTTGCCATAAGTCTGCTTTGACTTGACAGCACTTTCCACCACCACCAGTTTCAAATGGTAATGATTTGATATTGAACGGTAAATTGGGTGCATATTATAAATGAACATTAAAAAATTAAGCTATTTTGAAACTTGCATGCCTTCAGTTTGGGAGAGGGGGGGGGGAAACAGTATTATTCGAAATGCATAATCTGGATAGCCCAGTATGACAACGAACCTCTCTACAGCCTTTCACATGCTGCCACCTACCCTAAACCTCCCTTCATAGGTTTGGGACCTCCCAGGCAGGTAAAGGCTGGGTCACCACACACCGCCTAAATAGCCTCCAATTTAGTAGGCAGAGAGCCCTGACCGAAATCCTCACAGGGTCCCCTCTCTCCTCTTCCAGAGCCACCACCAGCCAGGCAGCCAGTTCCCAGAATGTACCTCCCCTCACCCAGCTACAGCCCAGGGTTAATGGGGAAAACGGAACTTAGAGGTTACTTTCCCTACGTATATGCTGCTACCATTTACACTTGGCCTATTTAACATGACCAGGGCATTTGAGTCCTGTGTGTGGGATATTTTCCCTCAGCCAATAATTTCCAGCCAGCCAGGGTTAAACAAAACAAATACATTTTATTCACAAGATGGAGCATAGGAGTGAACAGATTTTAAACTAATAAAGACACTAACTCTGATTGGACCAGCATTCCGTCCCTCCCATTGGCTGTCTCTTAGAAGAGGCGGAGCTGGAAACAGTTCTGTCTGTCACACCCAGGCCATTCTGAAATTGTTAGATCTTAAAGCTAAGCATGGTCACCCCTGGTTAGTACTTGGCTGGGAGATCAGCAAGTGAGTCTAAGGTAGCAATGCATAAGTAGGCAATGGAAAACCATTTCTAAAAATCTTTCTCTTGCCTTGAAAACCCTATGAGATCATCATAAGTTTGCTACAACTTGATGGCAATATATATATATATTCTAAGTACTGTAACAATTGAATAAACTGGTAGCAAGCAGCTTTACTAAGTGGAAATTTTGCTTCATTACTGAAATGTTCATTTATTTTAGTATAGTTGTTGAGACTAGAAACTGTTAGATCTTCTAGCCCTAAGTTTGCCTCTTTTTAAAATTTGATTCCCTAAATGTTCTCTTATAGAGAGTGCAGGGTTGAATCCAGTGATCTATCACCAAAAGTGCTCACGAATGAGCATATTTCCCTTATCCTCCTCCCTCTCAGTCCTTGTTTGACCCGGAAAACTTAATCTCCTGAGTCACTGGACCCATGTGGGCTAATAACTAGGCAGGTTTGGGAGGCTGCACTAAAGAGGGGGGGGGGGGCTGAAATGCCCTGTCCTTCATCTTTTATCAGCACAGCTCATCTGATGGAAGAGGAAGGAGTGATTCCATCTTCTTCCCCTCTTCAGTGCAATCTCCCTGACTCACATGGCTGTTAGTCCCGGGGGGGGGGGGGGGGGGGGCGGGTCTTGCAACCCCAGGAATTAACTTTCCTGTAGTTGAGAAAGGGAATAAAGAAGCACCATGATCCTTCCACAATTGGATCACTATATCCAACTCCATATTTAGGTAATTCAAGAATGCCGCAGAAATTCCAGTGCATATACCATTGGCTTTAGAAGTTCGGGATAGGTACTGTACTTGGTATTGTATTAAATTATTTTTTCATGTTGTAAAGAGAACCAAATAATAACTGCAGCAGTTCTTCCTCCATAGTATTTAGTGATAAACATTGTATTGCAATACTCTTTATTTTGGGGATTGCTTTTTTTTTAGTTTCTTCAAGAACTGTTACAGACATTTGTTTCAAATTACTGTTAAATTCAAGAATGCTTTCAGAGCGTGGCCTTCTTTTAATGTTCACGCTGTAACCTCTAATGAAATGTACATATAAACTACTCCAAACAAATCTAGGTTTACTAAGTAAACACGTTGGTGAGTCTTCTACCACTAACGTTACGGTTATATTTAGTATTTCAATGAACCGAGTGTGAGAATGTAAAGAGAGAAACATTGATGCAAGTGCTGTAGAAGAATGCTGGCTTTCCTTGGGGATATCATAAAACTAGCAGTAATATGATCAAATTGCCATCTAGATTGAAGCAAAAAATATACATTTACTTTGCTTCTACCATAGCTTTAGATTGGCAGGTATGAGAAGTAGGAACTTGCTTTTAAAAACTCATGCAAATATAGATGTAATTAATGTTTTAAAATTAACATTTGAAAACTGGGCCTTTTATTATGACTGTTGAAAAGTCATGAATTAACTTGAGATTAGCAAACTATATAAACATTTTTAAAGTTCACTGGAAAGGGCCAGTTCTATAGAACATGTTCATATAGAACATAACAAAGAACTTATATACGCTTTTATTTCTTTATATCATTTATAGTCTGCCTTTCTCACTGAGACTCAAGGCGGTTTACATAGTGTGAGATTAGTACAATCAGTAGAAAGGACATTTCCATACAGTGTCAAGGGCATTTCCATAAATAATGTCATAGGGTAAATAAATACAAGTTTACAAAGACAACAATAGCAAGGATCTAATACAGAGTTGAAGAATTGCTGAAGCAGAACACAATTCTAGAACTAACATTAGACAACATGAAGCATAGTTAGTATATAGGAGTACATATTTAAAGCAACAGATAATATGTAAGGCAACATATTGTTGAAGTCTATGGTCTCTTAACTCATTAGCGAAGCAACTGAGACCCCCCCCCCTTTCCTATAATACTGTCCTCCTATTTGAGTAAAAAGTCTTTTTGAATAATTTGGTTTTGCATTGTTTGTGGAAAGCCAGGAGAGTGGGGGCTCTCCTGACTTCAGGCAGGCCATTCCACAGGGTAGGGGCCACCACAGAGAAAGCCCATGTATGAACTGCCGTTGATTTTGCCCATGTGCAGGCTGGCACCTGCAAGAGACCCTGTTCGGATGAGCGAAGCTGCCGTGGAGGGACATAGGGAGGGAGGCGGTCCCATAAGTATGCCTGGCCAAGGCCATAAAGAGCTTTGTATGTAATAACCAATACCTTGAATTGAGCATGGTAACTGATAGGTATTCGTATGGAATAAGCAGTGTAGTTTTGTGTATAAAAGGGAAGTGAATTGTTCAAATAAGAAGCATGCTGTTCTTTGGTTTCTTCTATCTTCCTCTAAAAGCTTAAGGTGTTACATTTTGAAAACATGTAATTATAAAATCCCTATCTATTTTCCACCCTTCAAAACGTGCCTGAATACAGATCTCTCAGTTCCTTTGAAAATATTCATGCCTAACCTTTAGAATTCTAGAATAAGTGAGTTTCAGAAGTTGGAAGCAAAGCCACCCAAACTTTTTTGTGTGAAATGTGGATGTTAACAAATATGTAATTTCAGTAGCATTACCTGATCAAAAACTGATCACTGAAAAATCCTTAAGGGAAATCCTATACTGAATCCTATACTGAAAGTTACAAAGGCATGAATGAATTTCCTAGGTCTGAGTTTGACAAAAGTTTATTGACAAAGTGCTTTAACCAAGGCTTCAGACTCTTGATATTCTTGACAGGAAGAACTTCTTATAGGATTGTGGACCACTGGGCAAACGTACAGAAAATATCTGTTCCAGTTAGGTAAATGAGAGTTCTCTGCAACTGCTTATAATGAGACCCTGATAAGTCACAAAGAAATGACTTGATGAAATTAATCTGGAGAAATCAATGGAAACTTTAATTGGAACACTGGTTGCAGTGTGTTAGAATTTCCTTTAGGTTCCTTGTAATGATAATGCTATGCAGAATGCTCCTCTTCTCTCCTTTCTGTAAATGAGCTGGTGTTCTTCTGTTGTAATAAATGAGTTTTAAATATTCTTTCTGATAAGTTTAATTAAAACTTCTTGAAGAATGTGTAAGAAGTCATTTGCTGTTGCTAATGGAAGCCAGCAATCCTGAAGACCACCTTGGAGTGAATTTCCTTCTTTGGCTGAAATTTTTTTTTTGGCAGAATGCTTACAGAAGTGGCTCTACAACTTTGTCCTTTTAAGATACTGTCATCTGAACTTTAGTAAATAATATCCCCAAAGTACAAGCACTTCCCACTTACAGTTTTCTTTATGTAAACCAAAAAGCATCTAGGATGCAAAACAGCTCCAGAAATACACATTGATTTTAACTTGTGTGATGCTTACCTGCTCTGGAGAGCGACAGCTCTTCCTGACTACTTGATAATCTGTTCCTGATATCCCGGAGGATATTTACCTTACCTGTTCTTGAGGTCAAAAATTAAATGTCCAAAGATACAAACAGCATTAAAAATAAAGTGTTTTTCTTTCAAATGTATGAATGTTTTCTAATGTCTTGGGTTCAAAGTATAGTTTTGTTGCTTCAAACTGGGGAAAAAAGAGAATAGCATCATAAAGGAATGAGACTGGTATGAGTTCAGTATGCAAAAAGGAAAGATGAATACGCTAAGAAGAAATATTCCATTTCACGTTGGATGTGTGTTTACAGACTCTGGGTGTTACACAGTTGGTTGAATCCTAACTAGCACTCTGTGGATGCAAGTACTTGCAGAGTATGATTTTCCTACTTAACTAACGTCTCCAAAATTCTCTTTCTGGGGGACATGGACAGGAGATGGATTTCATGGGGCAAGTCAGGCTCCCAGAAAAGTGAGATGGGGAAATCATGCTGTGTGAGTGCAAGTCCTTCCGCCTGCAGAAGGGCTACTTGAAATCCAAGCCAATGACTTTTACATATTTGTTTACCCCAGCATACATTAGAATTTGGCATGAATTATACCTGAGCATACAGTGGCTTGGATCATATACCAATAATCTTAGCACAGTTCTCTCCAGGTGCTACGGAGTCTGTCCTCTGCCTTGGTGACCACTTTCTCTAGATGTGAGCACTTTTGCTTTTGCTAGACCATTGTCTTGGCATAAGCTGCAAAGTGCCTTGTAGTGAGGAATGCACCTAGCAATGGAGGACTGCCTTTGCAGTACCTTGGAGAAGCCCACAGAGGAGAAATGAAGGATCAAAGTTAATATGTGTAAGTTTTTCACAAATTTATTAGAGGAATAACAGAATAAAGTGGAAAATAACAAAACATGCAGTTATCTAAATATACTTTTTTTTCTTTGTACTCCTATGGACTTCCCATTTCATCTGTAATTTTATATGATGCTTAGATTTGAAAATTCCAGTTTTCCATATCCTTTTGGAAAGCTCTTGAGGTGTTTAGCAATATTAAAAGAAAAATGGAAATAGAGTAATATACAAATAAAGTAAAAGCTTTATCGTCTGGTGCTCATGGGGAAGGAGGACTGCCAGTTAATCAAATAAGCTGGATACTCTCTGCTCTGCCCTTTACCCAGAAGAATCAGTAGCAATGAAACCCCACCCCATCTGGTAGGGCTCTTATTCTTGCCCCCAAACCACAGAACGATCCTGTACAGCAGACAGATAAGTGGGAGCCCTCTGGCAGAGCTGGCTCCCAAAAGTTGGAGGCATGGGGAAGAAGGCACCCAAGAATCATGTCCACTGGCAGCACTAGCTGCCAGAAGCCTGGCTGACTAGTTGGAAGGGTGGGTGAAGTCCATGTATGCATCTGGAGATGCAGAGGTATGATGGCTGAGATGGAGGAGCTTGCCCTTTAAGCAGTGCCAGTTAAGTGAGCGTTCTTGGTAATCACTTGCTGTATAATAGAGCTTTTGTTGTATCATAAAACTAACAATAAGACCAAGCATAAAACTAGAGTAGATCCAAATTAATTTAAACTTTTTCATATAGGAGCAGTAGTTAAAAGCAAGGAGAAGAAAACCTCCATAAGAATGAAAATGTTTTCAGATAATGCCTAAACAGGCTCAGTGCCAGGCAAATCATTGTGGGAAAAGTAATTGTAGAGTTGGGGTATGGGAACTAAAAACAGATACTCACCTACTCAGGTATTTACCTACCTTTCCTCTGCAGGTAAGGGTGCACAAAATAGAGCTTTGGAAGCATCTAACTGATGGGCAGACTTATAGGAGAGTTAGAGGTTTTTTATTGTTCAAATTCATGGTTTATTGCATTAACTAAGATGCTGTAGCAAACAGTACAATTCCAACACAGTATATAAAAGCAATATACATGTATACTTAAATTATAAAATTTCTAAATATTAAAATACTATGCAACATAGTAACATTTAATATAAATCTAAAACCTGACTAATAACATACTGCAGATTTAACAAAAAATATCACTCTTGATATCAACTAATTACAAACACTGAATACCAAATAACACATGTAAAATATCAGATGACCAAAGTGGTACCATTAATCTAATAATCAGCTATATTTTGGACCCATTTCTTTGCCTTTTCATAACAGATGCAATAAACCTTGCTATTCTAAAAGTAACTATTTTGTCTTTATCTGCCAAGAATGATAATAGTTTAGCCTGATCTGATCTTCCGTGAAATTGAGGTAAAATGGATTCAAGGAGTCTTTCACATTCTAGAGTATATTTGGGGCACCAGGGTATCATATAAGCCAGATTCTCAATTCTCATAAAATCGCAGGAGCAAACTTTTTCATTACGGGGAATCCCATTATATCAACCTTCTAATACTGCTAATGGCAAAATAGCCAAACATGTTTGAGTAAAAGCCTTCCTAAGATGGGTAAAATAAACTGGGAGAGTCAGTGGCAGGGGAGAAAAGTGATTATATAAAGAAACTGTTCTTAAGGTACCTAAAAAACCATTATCTTGAACACACGACCAATATCTTTTGTTTTATTACCAGTTTAGCAACATGAAATATTCTTCGGAGAATCCCAGTTTAGCAACTGAATTCAGCACAAAACTTCAGCATGAGTAAGATTTCATCTCTCCGTTTGAAAGTGTAAAACCCTGATATTTACAAAGATTCATTTTTAGCTAGTAATTAATGGCTGTTTTATAAACCAGAATTGTTACTGGGAGCAGCCATAGCTCAAGTCTAATCATAGCGGATACTGTTGAAGGAGGAGCTGCCAGTAATAACCTGACAAATTTATTTTGGACCACTTCTAAGGGGTGGAGATTTTGGACATAATCTGGAATAATAATCTGGTATAATCAATATTAAAGTAGAGTTAGTGTAAAGGCCTATAATGTGATGGAAAAACCACTTATCTGTATTCAGTATAATTAATTTCCACCACAGATAATGTGTTGGAGTAGAAACAAATGCAGCTTTAAGATCACTTGCTGAAACAGACCATTCAAATATTTATTGGTACAGTGTAGCAAAAAACAGTGATACAGAGTTGAATGACCAGACCTAAAACTGATGTATTCTCATTCTAACAAGTCATTTCTATGCATCCATGCCTCTAACTTCAAAAGGAAGTTGGTGTCTGATGTAAAGCTTTCCTATAACATCCAGCAAATATATTCGTCTTTTGTTAACTGGGTTGGTTTGTCCTCTTTTGTTATGGATAAGAACAATGGAAGAAGGTCAGTCTTGGAGAATTCTACTTGATCTATCTATAAAAGTAAATTGGCTAGCAAAGAAATGTTCTTTCCAGTGGTCCAAGGTAAAAATGGTTTTTTGACTTTTAATGTATTTTTAAAATGTTGTTAGCTGCCCTGAGCCCATCTGTGGAGAGGGCGGGGTATAAATCAAATAAATAGATATTGAGTTATTTGAATTGTGCCAGAGCAAATAGTTAGCTAGTGTAGGTATTTCAGTAGTGGCAAGGTATCTTCCTTGTCAAAATGCATTCCAAATGCATTGCAGTAATCTCACTTAGATGTTATCATAGCCATAAATAACCATGGCCAGAACAGTTCTCTTAAGGAAGGGTTACAGATGGTACACCAGCCAAATCTTGCTAAAGATGCTGTACACCATGGAGGAAGCCTTTGGCTTCATCTGAAGGCATTGATCTAATTGCAATCCTAGGTTGTAAACCTGCTTTTTGCGGGTTGATTGTCCAGATCCATTCGTGTCCTGCTGAGGCTTTAACCCCTGTTTAACCATAGCTCAGTCTTATCTTAATTGACCTTCAGATTATTGGCCCCTCATTTGGCCTATTACTGCTTTCAGACGGCTCTTCAGGCAAGGTCCTGTCTCACCAGTCTTTGATGCAAAGGAAAACAGAGCACAGGAAAACATCAGCACACAGGTGACACTTCACTCCATATTCCAGATAGTCTTGCCCACAGGACAGAAACCTGTTCACTCCTAAAGCACAAATTATATGTTTTGTTTTGGGTTTTTTTCCTGGTTTTGGGGGCAATGATACAGAACTGAATGCATGGCTTCCCAGTCTAGCCAAGAACTTTAAGTCTGCAAGGGAGAATGAGAGAGCTGTGCATACACTTTCCCCCAGGCAGCAGTCTTTTCAAAACAGGGTGTGCAGTAGTGGCTTTTGTCTTATGATAGTGAGGGTGTACTTGTTAGAGGGAGTATCTGTCTGCTTTCTCCACCCCCCCTTCCCTCGGTGTCCTTGGAGGAAGATGGTAGAGGTAGAAACACTGCTTCTCTTTGTCGTGTAGTAGTGCAGCGATGAAACATTTTTTACCATTCCAGAATGGATTGCACAGAGCTGTGTGTCCGTGAGTTTTACTAGTGTGACTGATGTAACTATTAAAACATCTACAGAGCTAGAAAGGGCTTGTTTGGTTAACATGTTAGTCCTAAAGTGTTATGTTTGTGTTTCAGCCTTGGTTGTAGGTACTGCCTCAGCTGGATTTGCAATGGCACCAGTGCCATTTGACCTAACATGCTTCCTGCTTGCCTCCCTTGGAACGGGTCTCTCATCATGCGCTGCAAATTCCATCAACCAGGTAGGTGCTTTATCTTTTGTTTGCTCTCAAGGCTCAGTGCTATGAATAAATGCTGAAGTTAATCTACTTTTAGGAGAATCTCAAAAGCTTTTATTACCTCAATTTTATGATTTCTCCATTGGCTGTTGATATGTTCCCAGGTTCAGTTTAAAGCACTGGAGCTTGCCTTTAAAGATGTTCATGATCAGGGGCCCGCACTCCTGAAGGGCCGCCTTTCCTTATATCAGCCTGTGCATTAACTTAGGTCATTACAGTGGCCTGTTACGTGAGGGCCCAGACTGGTTGTACACCTGCTTTATGAATTATTCTCCCCGACTATGTCTTAAAGATGTCTTTATTGATGTCTTTCAGGAGAGCCTGTAAGATGGAACTTTCTAGAAATGTTTTTGGGAAGTTGGGGAGTAGTAGTAATATGATATTTTAATGGCAAATTATCTGTGACTTCTTGTAGTGGCTTTTTTTGTTTTGTTTTCTGTTATTTTTAAAGTGTTACATTTATGCAGTCTGGTAGGGGAAGCGGTATGAGAGAAGAGGTAAGGTGAAGATGATCATTGGTTATGTAAGACTTCATTTAAATGTTAGAATGTACATTTAACTACAGATTTCCATGTAAACCATAGTTCTTGCTGTAGTTTATTGGGAGTCAGTTCATTTAGTAGCATAATTAAAAGTGGCAAGTTATTCCACTGGCTTATTCCTTGAACAAGCTTGGTGACCAGAATTCTGTGCAACATTGACTCAGTTCTAAACCCATTGATTTCAGAGGGCTTAGACTGGACTAAACTGGCATAGGATTGTACTGTAAGAATCACAGGAGGGAATGGTGATTCTCTTAACTGTGAATTAAAAGTGCTACTCAACCAGAGCTTCTGCATTCTTTGTATTTGACCTTGGAACACCCTTGTGGAATAGGTCAGTTATTACTAGTGCTGGGTGATAACTGTTTTTGTGTGATGGCCATGGATAACCATAGGTAGTTTGCCTGACCAAGTGTTCATTGGATGCAAGCAGTATAAAAGGAGAAATTCCCGCAAAGGCTAACATAAAAAGTTCATAAAACTGAACTCGATATATGTGTTTGGGTATATTACGTATGTATGTAGTATAATAAATACTGTAGTTTTCTCAGAGCTCCTGAGATATTGTAGGAAGGAGATACCCCTCCCCAATCGAAAAATTAAATAAATAAATTATAATCTTGCCCACTGAATTGCTTATTTCTCAGAGGCTAAAATTTCTCTTTTGCTTGGGGTTAATCAACAGTCTTAATTCAGCTCATTTTATACCCATAAGCCTGTTCTTTGATCTTCTTGTGAAATTTGAAAATCAAGGTTTCTGTAGCATAGTGTCAAGTGTTTATGTGGAAAGAAAGTAACTTGTTAGAGTTCACAGATGTTATCCTTTGATTTATGGTCTTACAGATAAAGCATGTGGTGACGTTTACAACAAAATGCTCAACACTGAAATGTTAAATTTTATACACCTCTTAGAAGTATAGTCCCTCCTTCGGAAATTGTGAGATGGTTCAAAAGTGGGAGAAAGTTGTAAAGATGAAAGCAGGATGCTTAAAATGGTTTGAATTTAGTAGCAGGAAGATAAATTGCTGTGGTCGGCTTTGACTGATTGTACCTTGAAAAGGAAGCAGATGGAATTGCATATTATAGGACAAATAAAGCCTTCAGTAGAATATTAAAGAAAACATGTTCACACAGGAAAAGAACAAGTCAAAAGGATTTGCTTCTGAGTATGTGTAGGGTAGGATGGGGAGGAAGAGTTGATCTGAAGCAACTGAATTTAGAGATATGGATTAATGCATCAAATGATGTTTTAGTTAATGTTGCTGCTATACAAAGTATTAATATTCTTGCACCCTCTGCATCACAGACAACACTACAGATAGAGGGAAAAGAGATACTTTAACCTCCTGAAGAGATAAAGGGAAATCATATCCCCCCCATATACTAGGCAACGTTGTCTCAAAAATGTATCTGCCCTGCAGTCAGTAACACAGAGAAGTGTTTCACAATGTGCCCATAATGTGAGTTTTCATGGAAAATTTGAATTGGAAATGTATATAAATAATGTTAGCAAAAGAAGACAAATACACTATATACATCTGGACCACTGGGGTTTGCCTAGGCCTCATATCCCACATTTAACCCATCTAACAGGATTGATTTTCAGCACAACAGTCCTGACAGCTATACAGAAACAAGACTATATTTACATATGCAAGCTGAAAAATCTTCTGTGGAAAAGTATAATAATGATAATAACATTCAATTTATATACTGCCCTTCAGGACAACTTAGTACCCACTCAGCGGTTTACAAAGTATGTTATTATTATCCTCATGACAATCACCTTGTGAGTGGGTGGGTCTGAGAGAGCTCCGGAGAGCTGTGACTGACCCAAGGTCACCCAGCTGGCTTCAAGTGGAGGAGTGGGGAATCAAACCAGGTTCTCCAGATTAGAGTCCTGCCGCTCTTAACCACTACATCAAACTGGCTCTGTACATATAGCGTCTACATCACTGAGTTTGTCTGTAAGAAAGCTTTTCATAGTGCTAGAAAAAGCAGCTTTGGGAGTGGCATTTGTTGTCAAAAAGGCAGCAGGAAGAAAAGGATAGAAAGTTTCTCACTCCTTATCTGTATTCTTATCTTCCTGTAACCCAAAAGATTTGTTTAAAAGATTTTGGGACTGCATCCACATTTGGATGAGATAGCAATTAAAAGCCTGAATGTGTTCTTTCTGCACATGGTGTAGAAGCCAGTTTATATGTGGAAAAAGATGGCAAGTGGATGAATAACTTATGGTTAACTCATACTTCCATTTTACAATTAGTTATGGTTCCTGATCCCAGAGACATGTGAAAACGTAATGCAGAATCTTTCATATGATCACAATGATGACATTATTTCATACATAACAATAGTTTATAGGTTGTTGCACTTTAACAGTTTGTATAGCACTGTCAATGTACCTGTCACTTTACAGAGTACGAGAAAATAGATCCCTGCTCCAAGCTTTTAAATCTAAAATTTTAAAAGTTGGGGGAAACTGTGTGTGTTTGGAGGTGGGGGATATATAAGGGGAAGCATGTATTCATTCCGTTAATTAAAGGAATTAAAGGATTGTTTGTAGAATATCCAAATCAATGTATATTCATTTTATTTGACTTATACCCTGCCCTTCCTGCAAGTTGGGCTCTTAATATGCAAAGTGTCCTTTTCATGTGTAGGGTTAGACAAAGGCTGTTTTCACACATCTTACCTGCCACTGGAACATCGCACAAAACACCTGGAATACAGCATCTTCTTGTGCAAAATCATGTCAGGAAGACACTGTCATCTGGGAGTTTTGCGCAAAATCACGTCTTCCTGGTGCGATTTTGTGCAAGAAGGTACTGTCTTACAGGTGTTTTGCATGATGTTCCGGCGGCAGGTAAGACATGTGAAAACGGCCTATGTCACTGGGGAACTGTTTGGGGGTTGAACAATCTGGTGTATATCCTGGTTCTGATTCTAATTAAGAAGTAAAAACCAAAGAGAAAGAAAGATACAGAGACAATCTGAAAAGAAGAATCTTTATTCCCCAAACAAAATACTAGACTTGAAAGTGTATGGGAAAGCAAAATAACAAAATAACATTGCATTGTATTAATGCAAGCCTAGCAATGCTATTGTCAGTTCTAGGGACGGCAGTCCATGGCAGATAGACCCCCAAACCCTTCACAGCAAGCACTCCAATGCATTGGTTGAAAGGTCTTTATTTAGGGATCCTTTAAGTTCATGGGTACATCCATAGATGGTAATGTTGGCAGGAATGATTATACAGGCAAAGGCACTATTGATATTGGGAGTACTATTCCCCCCTCCCTTGGAGCAGTTTGTATTTAGGCGCGAAAACCTAAGAAGTTGCATGAGAACACAATAGCTTAGTCTAGATAGAAACGGCAGAAGATTACAAAGAAATCAAAGTCTTTCTCTCTCCCCTGGGAAATGGTTACAGTTCTGGTTCCAGACACAAGGTCAGCACCCCATATTTTCAGAGATAACAGGCTGGTTACTTTCCCTGTGAAATCAGCATTAGTACTTTCATTTCAGGCAGGCCAGAATGGCATGACTATGTGGCAACATTACAAAGCACAACTATGTGAGCATGGCATGAAATCATACAGTAGATCAATGCAGTGAACAGATCAGATCAATTCATCAGATCAGAGAATACATCAATGGCATGGGTGTGTGCACACATGGCAGCTGTCATTGGTTGTTGCCTGATTGGGGTGGATGAGGACTCTAAGGATAAATAAAGAATGAAAAGAATATAGGTTGGCTTATCCTGAAGAGCAGAGTTCATGGGACTGTGATCCAGGAACGAAGAGAAAGTAAGCCGGATGAAGGGAAAATGCAAACTGAAACCATCTAAGAAGCTGGGGATCCAAGGTGAGGGAAGCAGATTGAGGTACAAAACCAGCTCCATAGTTGCAGGGGCTTGAGATGCCTTTTGAAGGGCTTTGGGAAGGAAGACTTTGGGATTCACAGTAATACTAAACTTAGGAGGTGCGGGACAGTTTTGGGTAGGGTGATTTTTTAGTGATTTCTTAGTCCATAAATAATTATGGATTCCTTCTTTAGTATCAATTGTCTCCAGTTTGATATTCTTTCTATTTGGATTTGTAATCCAATCTGATATCCAAACTAGCATGTGGCGGCACAATTTGATATTTGGTACAGCTAAACCTCCTCTTATTTTTCCCATCCTGTAATATTTTAAATCTCATTCTTGGTTTCTTCCAGCTCAATACAAAATTATTATTTTCTGCCCTTTTTACGGCCTTTTCATCTATATGGATTGGTAACATTTGAAACAGTAAATTCAGCTGTGGTAGTATGTTCATTTTGACAGGAGAAATTCTTCCTAACCATGAAATTTTCAATCTATCCCCTCTTTATAAATCTTCAGTAATGCTTGTCCAGACTTTTTGATAATTATCTTTATATAAATTATCATTTTGTCCTGTTACATATATGCCCAAATATTTTATTGGTTTTTTGATGACAGCATCTTCTGTCTTTTTTGGTATAGATACTTTGCATCCAATTTAAAAATTTGGTTCCACTGCTCTGCAGTGCTGCCCTTGATGCCCCAGTTGCACAAGGTTGCAAAACCTTTTGATTTGTGAGATATTGCAGGTGGGACTTGACACCCTCTTGCAGTCTTTTTATGAGCATGCACACTGCTGAAACAGTCTGCGTGTCCTGTGTCTGGGTCCGGAAAGGCAGCCATCTTCCTCTGAAGCATTTTGATCAAAGGAATGACCAGACCCAGGGATTACCATGTTAGATGACAGTGTCATGATGAAGTCTTTAAATGGCTGAAGGACCTCCACCACCTGCGAGATAGTCAGCCAGTCCGCTTGGGTGAACTGACTCTCTCCTCCCCGCAAACAATTGTGAGGGCGGCCTGCTGCTTCACCAAATGCTCCAGCATGATGTGGGTTCCAGAGAGTATTTATGTCACTGATCAGGAGATGCTCCAGCATGTCTTCTAGGAACTGTTTCTAGTGTAGCTGATGGGTAGCCTTTATGCTGCAAGAGAAGTGACTCATGATGTGCCAGCATTACATGATGAGACTCTGGAAATCATGAGTGACAGTGTCCAGGCTGCGATCCTCTGCAGGACCCAAACCTAGAACAATCATCTTGCTGATGCAGCAAGTGATTCTCTTCCCTGCCCTCTGTATCCCTTTCTTGGCACACTAGTGCCCTATCCAACAAACCTTTCTGTCATAGACACTTGGCATCCCCTCTCTACAGGACACCTGCTGGGGGAGCACCAGAATTGGTTGCAGGATACTCACCTCCTGACTTGTGGTGGCGGAGTGACACCAGTCTTTCCTCCTCTCCCTGGAGAAGCACTGCCAGGTGCTTGTTCTTCAAGTGGTTCCTGGTGAGATAGGCCAGGTATTTCCCTTGACAGATCTGGGCTCTACAGAGTTGACACTGTGCATAGCAGGGATCCCCTGTCTTCTAGAAGTCATCTCAGATGGCAGAAGTGTAGGCATACTTATGCTGCCCTGCAGCTGCAGGTACCCCAGGAGCCATCTCCTATGAGATGCTTGGGGCAGACACACTGTGTTTAGGGGAGGCTACTTCTGTGTTCTTCTCCCTTTCCTTGGAAGGCCTGCTACTGGCCTCAGAGGAAACTGGAGAAAGATCACCGATGCTGATCCTCCTCTTTAGTTTCTCCAGCATCCTCTGGGTCAGGGTGAGCTCGAGGATTGGAAGCCTTGTGTCCTCCAAGCCCACCCTGAAGGACACCTAATGCTGTTCTTCCTCCCACTGCTGGGTCACAAGAGCTGGAGGAGTGGATATGTCAGCCCAGTGCCAACTTCTGCCTCAGACATCTGTGAGGGTTGGTGCTCCTGTGGCTGCCTCAGCAAATAGGACCTTGCAAGGCTTCTTGATGTCATCAGCCAAGCCAGAGCCTGGGCTGGTAGAAGGCAGGTGTGGGGCAGGCCTCCATATAGATGGGAAAAAGCCACTGCCCTCCCCTTTCCCTCCACCCTGCTACTCTTCTGTCTCACCTTCCCCCTATTCTCCTCTCCTAATGCTTATTATGTCCCCTGTCTGTCTAGTACTGATACTTTCACAAAGTTGGCCTAGCTGAACTGCAGTATACTCACTAACACAGCACTAACCCATAACGTTTTTCTACCCCCCCCCCCCATTTTTTGTTTTCAAACAATCAACACCCAGCCAAATATCAGATTTTCTGTTTAAAAACAGCTGGCTAATCATTGCGAGTCTAACTTGGAGATGGAAATATGAGCTCCTATTAAAAAGCCTTAAGTAATGTTATTATTGTAACTGCACTAACAGAGAAGGTTAATCCCTCTTCAAGAATCAAGCAACTCCCTTGAAACCCAGAGACTAGCAAGGTCAATGGCTATAAATACTACTTTTCTAAATCAGCTGACCTGGCTACACTGAAGCCAGGTCCAAGAACAAGGTGAGAATCTTAATTTTTTAAATGACTATAGGCCTAGTTATCTATTTGACAACAGCATCACCTGTCATCTTCTTAATGCCTACGCCTGTTTAGGGGGAAACTATGTTCCCTAAGCTAAATATTTTTTTTAAAAAACATCTACACCTCGCCTACATTAAAACCTTATTAAAACCTAGCAACAAGAAATTTCCCTCAGAACAACCCAACAACAGGACCCCAAAACTCCACTAAACTGACAGGCAATAAAAAAGCAATGCTACCCCCCACCAACAGTAATAACACAACAACCAACCAGCCAACCCTTTAATATTTTAAACTGCAAACTAATGGCCCCCAACAGCAACAAGTTAATAAAATGGAGGAGAGGAGAATTATGTAGGCCACTTTGGGTCCCCCATTAGGGAGAAAAATGGCCAGAAGGGGATTCAGGTCCCTCTGGTTTCTGCTGTTATAACAACTGGTCACCCTGCCTCACAGGCTCTGTCAGTGTTCGAGGGTTGTAGTGCTATTTATGCACTGCTGTCTTAATGATATTTATTGTGATTTTACTATTTTGTTACCATATTTTAAATGTTACATTGTTATATTCCGCTCAGAGCTCGCTTGCGGGGTGAGTGAGTTAAAAGTCAAATAAATACCACGCCCCCAACACTGACAACAACAAACAACACTTTAAATATCAAACTGTAATGGAAGAACATCAACAAACAAGCAGAAAGTCCTGTATTCAAGTTTGTTCGGGAACCTACTATTTGGCAAAACTGAATATATCTGGATTTATCTGGGTATGCCAAATATACCTGAATAATACCAGAAAGGCATTATTTGTCTCTATATTTGGCTCAAATACCAAATCACAAGCCTCTGGTTCAGAGGAGTTCTTGCTAGATCAGGGCCTCCTATTATGCTATCAAGTTGAATCATTTTGTCTAGACCTCTGACAGCTAGGTCAGAGGATCTTTTGGGGTATGCAGATGTGGGGCGACCGTGATGGGAGGATGGCCTCACTCACAAAAATATCATACATTTATTATAGGTTGAAGTTCTAGACATAAGAGGCAGTAAAGGCAGGGATAGAGTCATTTGAAGGGACAGGGGTCTTTGGGCTGCTAAAGGTGGTGGAACTAGACAAAATAAGTTCACAGGCAGAAGTGTGTCATGGGGTGAGACCAGAAAGATGAAGGGGAAACACGACTGTGGAGAGCATTGAAGGTAAGGATGAGTAATTTGTGTTGGACAGGAAGTCAGTGCTAGAATTAAAAGAGGGATGTTATATAGTCAAAACAATGAGGGGTGAATTATTTTTGCAGAAGAGTGCTGTATAGAAGTGAGAAGGCTGAAGCATGACAGTTGAGGAATACAGAGGAGAATGTTGCAGTAATTAGGGTGAGAAATGACCAGAGCGAGCACTAGTTTTCACCAAAAGGTCAGAGAGGTCTTCCCCCCCCCCCACACCGTTGCAGTTTTGTACAGAGAAAAATGATTGATGATAAACTATCTGAGGAGTAGAAGGGAGTGAAGAGTTCAAGATCTTTATATCAAGGTACAAGGCAATGAGTCCCGTGGCGCAGAGTGGTAAGCTGCAGTACTGCAGCCCAAGCTCTGCTCTCGACCTTAGTTCGATCCTGGTGGAAGCCGGGTTCAGGTAGCCAGCTCAAGGTTGACTCAGCTTTCCATCCTTCTGAGGTCGGTAAAATGAGTACTCAGTTTCCTGGGGGTAAAAGTGTAGATGACTGGGTAAGGCAATGGCAAACCACCCTGTAAAAAAGTCTGCCAAGAAAACATCGTGATGCGACGTCCCCCCTTGGGTCAGTAATGACTTGGTGCTTGCACAGGGGACTACCTTTACCTTTACATGGCAGTGGGAGGTGTGGAAGGAAGGATGAGAAGTTCATTTTTGGACACATTGAGTTTGAAGTGGTGGTAAAACATCCATCTAGAAATATCTGACAGGCGATTTGGAGATACAAGATTTGATTTCAGGGGGAAAGTTCAGGTGGAGAAAATGTAGCAAGAGATATTGGTAGTACTGAAACCCATGACATTTAATGAGATTATCATAGGATAATAGGAAAACAACAGAATCTGATATCAAGCTGGATCATTTTGTCCAGGCCTCTAGCAGCTAGGAATAGAATAGAAGGACAGGTCCTTGGGGATCATGATTGACAGAGAGTGTTAACATGAATTAATAATAGGAAGAGAATTCGCTGAGCAAAATAATAAAATATAATAAACATGAAGGGAAAGAAGAATGATCCAGTGCTTTTATTGTTTTAAAAAGATGCAGAACTCATATATAAGGTTGCACCAGTTTCTACCAATTCACCGCTTAGGATTTGGGAGAGACTCCTCGAAAGATGCAGGCACTCTGTATCAGTAAATAGCATCACAAAAAGCTCAAACTGTGTCAGAGACAGCAGCAAGACCTTTTGACTTGTCGGTGAGGAGATGCTGAGTGATTTTGGTGAGGGCAGTTGCAGTGAAGGGAAGATGGTGGTACGGAAAGATGTGTTAGAAGTTTCAGTTACTTGTAACACTTGAAAAGCAATTTGAGGATGTGGGCAAGAACTGGAACTTTTAAAAATTTAGAAAAGCAGTCAACAGCACCCCTGTAACCTGTAGGGTGAAAAGTGTGGGAAGAAACACATTTGCCCCAAAAAGAAGGGGCAACAGTGATAGAACAGAGTAGTGACAGGTCTTTGCGAGAAACTTGCTAAGGGGATTAATAAAGGAAAAGATTATGGAGGATGACTGACAATTCCAGAGGGAGGGCAGTCAATGGAGATGAACTTCAGAGAGAGGGTGGGTGCCATAATGATGGGGCAGGAAAGAGAGCAGCAAAATAAATAAAAGTTAAAACAAAATGAACAGCAGCAGAGTTAAAGCTAGGCAGACATACTTGTTCTAAATTCAAGTTTAGTATAAGGGTTTTTGTAGTTGAGTACAGTGAATCTACTTGAGTCAAGGCAAACCTCCTCTGGACTTGCCCAAGCATATCTCAGGGGGAGACTTTCCAGTGACTGTGGTTCAATTTCAGTTTTGTTCTTGGTTGCCTGTGAAACCAAAGAGAGAGTTCAAGGAATGTCATGCAGGCTGAATCTTTGATTTTGGTTTTCTGTGGGATGGGTCGGTGCCGACAATGCAAGAAACTGGTGAAGTAGCTTTTCTATTGGACAGCCAATCAAAACATAGTCATAGAAGTTAACTACATTGCATTGCATTAATTAGGAGGAAGTTGATCACCGTACTACTTCTTCTGAAAAAGTGTGGTTGTTCCTCCTGCTCCCAAGAAGTGAGCTTAAGACAACGTTTGACCCTTAGCCAACGTATGAGTAATGGATCAGTTCAGAGAAATCCTTCAAATTGGCACTTTCTGATTTTCAGTAATATACTCATGGTAAGGCCACTTTCATTGCCTGGAATTTTTAGAAAAGAAGAAAGAATGGGGAGCCAATCTGCTCAACTTCTGTGTATTTCATTTGAGATTAACACCTGATGCATCTCTGTCTGTCTCTCTCTGAAGTTTCTTTTGTTTTGGCTAAGCAGAGGGCCTGCAGCAGGCAGCACTTCCTTTCATCTCCCTCTGATGATCAAAAGATTGTCAAGTGGGTGTTATTAAAACCTGGTGTTTAAGCTCAGAAGTATAAGGCTGTCAGCGTAGGAGACAGCCAATGATGTAATTTATAGGACATAATAAATATATGGGAAGTGCAACACTGGAAGTCTATCTTTGTGCTCAGAAATGTTCTGATATATACTGCTTTGATATTTTAACTGCTTGGCAACCTTCATTAGTGGTTACTGTGCAGATCATAAGTTATGGCTAGTCAGTTGATTCATAATTGCAACTCCATTGGATCAAGCGAGCATGAACAAATCCTCAATATTGAGGCAGAATCGTTCAGATAGTGATGGTATATTTCAGAGCAGTAAAAATGATGAGCACTTAGAGACTCAACCTCCAAAAGAACAATAAATTTTAAATGCAAAGATCATCTTTCTAAAACATAAATTATTTGACCTGTGGCTGAAACCTGATAAAGGATCTCTGAAAGAATGTTATAAATTTTTGTGTGTCATTGTTATGAGAACGTCTCAGGTTATAAGCATATCCAGTGGTGAATATGGAGCATAAGGAAATCAAAGGGGGTGGGTCTTTTCCTATTTTTAGAAATATGAGGTGTTTCTGAATGAGACAGATTATCAGAACTCATTTCAATTTGGTTTCCGATCTGCTTATGGGATAGGAACTGCCTTGGTTGCCCTACTGTGAGCTAGCAGGTGGAATGCATTTTCCTGGACCTCTCAATGGCTTTCAGTATTATCAACCATGATATTCTTCTGAACTGTTTTGCTGGAATGGGATTGAGAGACACTGTTTTGCAATAGCTTCAATAATTCCTGCTAGACAGGTTCCAGAAAATTGTTCAGCCCCATGACCTCTGTGGCAAAATAGGGTTGCATCTTCTCTGTTATGCTGATTAACGGCTATATAAAATCACTGTGAAAGATCATACAGAGATTTAATGTACTACTGTGCTGATGATATATGACTGTATGTGCTTTCTATGTAATTTCAATGTCCAGCGTATTATGCTTTTACCTGTTTGGATTTTGAAATCCCATAAGATCCTAACTTTCCCATTTTCAACAACTTTCTCAGGCTTACGTTCCCACCAATGTTTTCTGGATGGTAGCTCGTACATTTTGCATAAATTCCAATGCAGCATTGCAGCTACTATGTGATAGCAGTTTTTATAATCAGTTTGTGCAATCTTACTTCACCCAGTGATGAAATGGTCAACTGTTGCATCCACTTCATTAAATAAACCTGCTGTCGTATGTAATCTTTTCAGTTTTTGTTTTCATACAGTTTGTTCATAATGCCTGTTCTTGTGCTGCTAATATAACTCCTTCTGTCTCTTTTTTCAGTGTGTAGTTGAAAGTAAGAAGGTCAAACTGATCAGTGTTGCAATACAGGTGACACTCAAATCGAAGAAAAAAGATTTAAAAGATAAAATATCAGGATCTAAGATTTGAAATTCAGTGTCTCTGGGAGAAACATACATCAGTTATTCCATTAGTGATAGGAGCACTAGGTATGATTCCAAAAGGACTAACTAAACATCTAGGTGATATTGGCATAGGCAGGATAACAATTGGACAGTTGCAAATAGCTGTCTTACTTGAAACATGCCACTTACTAACACAGCACCTCACTGACACTAAAGAAAAAAAGGGCAAGTCTCATGTAATCTAGAAAACCCAAGGGGACACACGGTCCTAAGAAACTTAGATAAATTTTATACATTTTTAAGTTTTTAAAGTGCAAGTGCAAAAAGTATAAACAAGTTTATTAAACATCATATACATCAAAGAATCTCATATATCTATTCCTTATAATTCAAAAGTACCCCAAACTATCAATTTCTCCGAATAGGTCAGTACCACAATTAATCCAAGTCCAATCCAAACCAATGCTTGTCAAAAGTTAAGTATCAAAGTTCATAGAAAAATTCATATTATATGTCCATTTCTTAATCTTTCTTTAAGCAGAAGCCCATCAAGAAGAGTTTCTCCCTGTGGACTCTTCTTGATGATAACAACAACAATGATAATAATGATGATAACAACAACAACAACAACAACAATAAACACAGTGTTGGCATTTAGACTTTAAAGCACTAAACTGCTGAGGACCATAATACTTAAAGGATTGCCTCCACATAAATGATCCTACCTATGCTTTGAGACCAGCTTTTAGTATCTGGTTCTGTGTAGTCATTTCCAGTTGTAACTCTTGTCAACTTTACCCTCAGAATTCTTCATGTATTGACTATTCAGTGCTTTACTTTGCTATCCCTCCGTGTGGTTTTTCAACACTTCTCTCCTATATTTGTTTTTGGTACCCTTAACTTTAATTATCCCTTCTCTATAAACATAAGCCAGTATCTTTTCTTCTTGCTCTTGATGTAATGATTCCTCACTCTTTCTTCTTCTACTGCTGTTTGTTTTACATGTAACAATCCTCAGCCATCATTACTTCATAGTAAATAAAGACATTTTCCAGATGTTTTCCTTTACAACAGACACAGGGTCCTCCTTAGAACCAAATCCCTTTCTAGACATTGGGCAGGAATTATTCTTCTTCACCTAAGAAGATATAACCCTATCAACTTGGCTTGAATGATAGTCTCCAATTACTACCCAATCACTCTTCCAAAACACATACCCAGTTTTATCTTGGCTGTGTAAACAGGTTTTAACTTGTGCTGGCTTTGATCTTGGGATTTCTTCATTAGAATAACACAGATGTTACAGTTAGGGCAACTGATATCTTTTTTCTCACTTCAGAGGTGTACCTGTCTGACACTCCTTATCATCTCATACACTCAACTCTCTACTGCTAACTCACTCAAAATCCTGTCAGCATCAACTGTCATCCTGAAGCTGATTCTGGCTAGCCAATCAGAGTGGGGGGGGGGGAAGCAGCCTGTCATCAAGTTCTCATTCCAGGCAGTTATTAACTCCTTCCCTTCGATCTCTGAATGGTGCACTGTGGAAACCTTTCTTTAAATTGCATTTGGCCCAGATATTTCCCCAATCCCTTCAAAATCTCATATCCACAATGTGTTATTCAGTATCATCATTAGTGGTATGATAACAATAACAAACAGTAAATCACACCTGATACTATCACATGCTAGTTCTACTCCATTAGCTGTCAGTGTTGTGCACCATTTTCTCATTGTTGCTGACAAGAACTTTATAATATTGCTGCTGACTCCAAATATTTCTAACGTTTTTTTCAATCCATGAATGTAGCAGGAAGTCAAATGTAATTGTAATGAATCCGGGATACATGCAAATTTGTTTTTCTCCTTTTGCAATTTTTAATACTATTTTCTCAATCAGTAATTGACCTTTTGTTATTCCTTTGGTAAAAGGTCTTTATCAATTAGATACTATTGAACTTCATCAGCAATTACTCCAGTTAACAGTTTAAACATTATTGCCAGGTACTATTGATCAGTAATTACTATGAATTACATTACACCAAAAGATATTGAGAAAATGGACAAGAAATATGTGGGGTTATGTTGGAAATGTAAGGAAGTAGAAGGTTCCTTCTATCACATGTGGTGGACTTGCCACGAAAGCAAAAACTTTTGGAAAGAAATACATGCTGAGATGCAAAAGATTTTAAAATTTGATTTCACCATGAATCCACAAATTATGCTGTTGAGAATACTACCAGAATACTACCAGAAAATGTAGACAGAAAACTACACGAACTATTCAGATATTTACTGATGGCAGCAAGGGTGATATTTGCAACCAGATGGAAGGAAGATGAATGCCCAACTAAGGATATCTGGAGAGATAAGATGGCAGAATACGCAGCGATGGCAGAATTAACAAGCTATTTAAACCGAAGACCAATGAGAGAATTAGAAGAGAAATGGGAAATTACTTTGCTTACAAAGGATAAAATGCATAAAATATCTTAGTTTTAGAAACCAGAATAGGATGGTATACTGATATATTGTTATAGATTGGATAGGTTTGAATAAGATGAAATTGGTTAAATATCAGTGATGGGGTAGAATGCATGATATGGAAACTTTGGCAAAATAGTTAAGCTAGAAGAAACGATCTGTATAGAAGTAGTAGACCATACTAAGATATAGTAGTTAGAATGTATAGGAAGAAAACTTGTTTTGACCTTTAGTTGATCTAAAATTGAATATTGTGTAGGTAAAAGATCGTATTTAGTTTGAGAAGACACACAGGAGTTGGAATAGGAGATACAATAATGATGAACTCTGATTAAGGTATGTTCTGTGTACTCTGTATTTTATTATTACAACTCTTGTAGTGCAAAATCTTAATGTTCCTCTGACCCTGTTATTCCCTTTTCTTCTTTTGTACCCCTCTTTGTTCTGAATTTTTAAAAAAAATTTAAAAAGTAATTACTATGAATTGCCCCTTTGCCTTTATCTTTCATAATTAACACTGTTGTACTAGTTGGCATCTAATTGTTGATTGTAGAGGACTGTAACATGATATCAAACTGCTGTGCTAACTTTGGGTGTTGGCTGGTCAATTTTTTTAGCCAAAACCCATGTAATTTTTCTGTTACTGGGGATATTCAGTTATAGTGGGGATAGGTTGTAGGTAGATCCCACCTCACAGACATGCACAAGCCTTTCACGCTCCTTACCACCTACCTCAAATCTTCCATCACAGGTTTGGGCCCCCCCAAGCAAATAAGGACAAGGGGTCCACTGCCACATGTTACCTGTTTAGCCTCCACTACAGCAAGCAGAAAGCCGTGATCCAAATCCTCACAGGGTCCCCTCTGTCCTCTTCCAGAGGCTCTACCAGACAGGCAGCAGGTTCCATATATTTATTTCCCCATATCCAGTTACAGCCAAGGGTTACTGAGGAAAAGGGAAAAGGACTAGGCCCATTTAGTATGACTAGAGCATTTGTGTGTGCATGTCTTATGTTTCCTCAGCCAACAACTTCAGGCCACCCAGGGTTAAACAAAAGAAAAATAAACCCTATTTACAAGAAGAGCATAGGAGTGAATGGATTTTAAACTAAAAATTATACTAGGGTTAAACAGGGAATGTTTCAATGTAACAAACCAGATTTACAGCCAACGTATCTTTTTGCTGCCTCTTTGCAGCGTCTCAAACTCTTCTTCCTCTCAGTTAGAGATGGGTATGAACTGGGAAAAAGCTGAACCATGCAGTTCATGGTTCGTCATGTTTCACGAACCACAAACTTTCACAAACTTGACCCAGTTCACGAACTGGTTTGTTTGGTTCCTGAAAACTTCACTTACAGGGCAGCAGAAGATCTGCAGAATAGGGGCTTGCACTTCCAGTTTCCCCCTTTTAAATGCCTACCACTTTTCAGCTGATAGGGATCCCCCCATCAGCTGAAAAAAGCTGACGGTTTGAAAGCAGCAATACTTTTCTCGTGTGGCAAGAAAAGTGTTGCTGCTTTCAAAGCCTGCTGCTTTTTTCAGCCGAGCTAATCAGGAAAAAAAGTAGCAGGGAAGCTGGGAGGGGATGAAGCAGCAGCTACCCTGCCACTTTGTTTCCAAAGGACTGTGCAAAACACTTGGGTTTTTTCCCTCTTTTTCAAAGCCTGAAACATGCCTGGGAGGGAGGGAAAAGTAGCCAATTAATCCTTTCCGGGCTTTTAAAGCCAGGAGGAATGTGCAGTAACATTACAATGTTACAGCCCTTTCTTGCCTTTGGGGGGGGGAAAGAGTGTGCATACCCCAAAGACCAGCCATTTAACCCTTTCATGGCTTTTAAAGACAGCAGGGAATAAGTACATTCCTGCAAACATGGGAAGCAGAACAGATAAGTTCCAATGCAAAAACGACATCAGCTGATGGGAGGGGAATGCCCCTCCTCTTAGCTGAAAAAAGCAGAAGGCCCTTTGAAAGCTGCAACACTTTTCTCGCAGGCAAGAAATGTGTTTCTCCTTTCAGACGCCTCCTATCAGCTGAAAAGTGGTGGGTGAACACCTCTACTGCAGAAAGCCCATCTCTGGTTGCCTAGGAAATTGATTGATGGTGCCAGGCTGTCTTCAGTGATGTAATGAAAAATGAACCAGCCTAAAGTTTGTCATGGTTCATCAGAAATAGGCTCTAATGAACCACCATTTTGCAAACCACAAACCGGCCCAGTTTGTAATGAACTTTGGTTCGTATTTCAGTTCTTGCCCATCTCTACTCTCAGTCTCTCCAAAGCCTTCTTTCCCCTCCAATGGTTTCTGATTGGCCCACCATTCCACCTGCTTCCATTGACTGTCCCTCAGAAGAGGAGGAGCTGGAGCCAGTTGTGTCTGTCATACCAGTCTTTAACTCTCTTTGCTTGCTTTGGCACATTTCTGTGGCAATTATCAAATCCTGCATATTTCTAAGCCATAGGTTTTTCTAAACTTGATGAATCCATGCTGCTTGTGTGTAATGCTTCTTTGAATTGTCTCTTACGCCTCACCAAAATGCAGTAATTTGTTCTATATCAGGAAAAAACAGGGTTTCTCACCTGTAACTGTTGATCGTCGAGTCTCTTCTGTGCAGACACACATTGGGACTGCGCAGGCGCAGGCCAGCCGCGGAAAAGATTTTTCTAGCTTTCAGAGATGTGAAGGGGACGTTCGGATCCACCGCGCATGCGCGTCGGTGTTCCCGCCAATTTTGAATGCATATATATCCGAACGTCCCCGGCATTCCCTCAGTTCACCTGAGCCGCCGGAGAAACTAAGTTAACGAAACACTCACAGCGGGGCAGGCGGGAGGGAATGTGTGTCTGCACAGAAGAGACTCGACGATCAACAGTTACAGGTGAGAAACCCTGTTTATCGTCTTCGTCCTTCTGTGCAGCCCCACATTGGGAGAGTAACTAGCATCTCACCAATGGGGGCGGGTGTGAGTGTCTACTTGAACAAGGACTGCAGGACAGCTGTGCCAACAGCCGAGTCACGTCGTGCATGCACGTCCACAGAGTAATGCCGGATGAAAGTGTCTGCAGAGGACCATGTCGCAGCTTGGCAGACGTCCTGGAGCGGCACCCCTCGCAGGAAGGCAGCAGAAGCAGCTTGCGCTCGAGTGGAATGAGCGGTAACCAACAAGGGACACTGGACTCCAGCATGCTGATAGCAAAGTTTAATCGTAGACACAATCCAGCGAGAGATGGACTGGGCAGAAGCAGGTGAGCCCTTGCGAGGGCCAGAGTAACACACAAACAGGGCAGGAGATTTCCTGAAACATTTGGTGCGGTGCAAATAAAACAATAAAGCACGCTTTACATCCAATGTGTGTAGTGCTCGTTCCCCTGGGGATGAGGGTGTTGGAAAAAAGGAAGGGAGGAACACCTTTTGCTGTAGGTGAAATCTGGAGACTACCTTGGGCAGAAACTCCATGCTAGTGTGGAGCATGACAGTACCAGGGAAAAACTGCAGGAAGGGAGGGTCACACCGCAGGGCAGACAGCTCCCCAACACGCCTAGAGGACGTGATTGCCACCAGGAAAGCCACCTTCTGAGTGAGCAAAGGTAGGGGACAAGAAGATAGAGGCTCAAAGGGCTGGAGCATCAGTTGGGAGAGAACCAGGGAGAGACTCCGTTGTAGAATGGGATGGGCCCTAGGAGGGAAGGTCTTGAACAGGCCCTTCAGGAACTGCTTGGAAAGCCAGTGAGTAAAAACTGTCTTCCCATCAATCTGCTCATGGAAGGCAGAGATTGCAGCCATGTGGACCTTAACACTGGAAAACGCAAGGCCCTGGGAGCAGAGTTCCAGGAGGTAGTCCAGGATGACAGGAAGTGGGCAATTAAAGGGAGAAACCCCCTTCAGGGCCAACCACCGGGAAAAACGCGACCACTTCCTCTGATAGGACAACCTGGTGGACGGTTTCCGGGCATTCAAGATCACCCCAAGCACTCCAGAAGAGAGGCTCACTCCCGGTTGCCCAGAAGCCAGGCAGTCAGATTCAGTACAGCCACATCGTGATGCCACACCCCGTCCCTGGTTAAGAGGTCCGGGGCGTGAGGCAGGGGGAGGCATCGCCCCTGGGACAGGGAAAGTAAAAGGGGGAACCAATCCTGGCGAGGCCAGCGAGGGGCAACGAGGATACAGTGGGTTCAGAAGGCCCTGATCCTGGAAAGAACCTTGTACAGGAGCGGGAAGGGCGGGAAGGCATAAAAGAGCCCTGGGGACCAAGGTATTTGGAAGGCATCCCCTAGGGAGTGGCGGCCAATGCCGGCCCGGGAGCAGAACAGCGGGGCCTGTTTGTTGCGGGCAGTGGCGAAGAGGTCGACCAAAGGCGTGCCCCATGTGCGGAAAACCTGGTCGAGGTAAACCCTGTTTAGGGACCACTCGTGCTGAGGCAGAAACACCCTGCTCAGTGCATCCGCCGAGGTGTTGAGATCCCCGGCAATGTGCACGGCTCTGGGAAGGACGTTGTTGACCATGGCCCAATTCCATAGAGTCGTTGCCTCCTTGCAGAGCTTGAGCGAGACCGTTCCTCCCTGCTTGTTGAGGTAGTAGCAGGCCGTGGTATTGTCCGACAGGACCTGAACCCTCCTGTTCCGAATGGCATCTGCAAAAGAAGCGAGGGAGTAACGGATCGCCCTAAGCTCAAGAAGGTTGATATGCATGGATGCCTCAGATGGGGACCAGATGCCCTGAGCCGAAAGCTGTCCACAGCGCCCTCCCCATCCCAAGTTGGAGGCATCGGTATAAACCGTGACCTCAGCTAGGAAGGGGCCGAAAGGACAACCTTCAGACAGGTTTCCAGGGACAGTCCACCAGGCCAGAGAGCGCAGCACCACCCTGGGGATGGAAAACCTCTGGTGCTGACCCATGGTGAGGGGGTTGTACCTCCGGACAAACCAGTTTTGCAGAGGCCTCATACGCAGGCGTGCAAAGAAAACCACCCCTGTGGAGGAGGCCATAAGGCCCAACAGTGTCTGAATCAAAAGGGCCGTCTGGTACCGGCAATGTATAAAATGCCGGGCTAAAGCGGAAAGCCTGGCCAACCGGTCTGGAGGCAGGTAGGCTCTGCCCAGCAGGGAATCGAAATGGACCCCAATAAACCTAATGGCCATGCCCGGGGCCAGGATAGACTTATCCCCATTAACCACCAAGCCCAACCTAGCCAGCACGGACAAAGTGAGGGCAATATGGGCATGGAGAGAGTCAGGCGAGGGTCCCACCAGGAGCCAGTCATCCAGGTACGGGTAGATAAAGCAACCCTGAGACCGCAGGTATGCCACTACGGTGGCCATGCACTTCGTGAATACCCTGGGCGCAGAGGCCAGCCCAAAGGGCAATACGGTATATTCATACACAGAATTCCCATACACAAACCGCAGGTATTTCCTGTGGCCCTCAAATATAGAAATGTGGAAGTAGGCATCCTTCAAGTCTAGAATGGCTAGCCAGACGCCCACCTCCAGGAGCTCCATGACCCGTGCCAGGGTTAGCATTCGAAACTTTTCAACCTTCAAATAACCGTTGAGGCCTCTAAGGTCTAAGATGGGCCGGGAACCTCCACCCTTTTTATCCACAAGGAAGTATCTGGAGTAAAATCCCCATGGGGAAGTAGAGACATTGACCACCCGGACAGCACCTTTGTTAACCAACTCCATAACATTATTGCGTAACACAACATCACAACATGTAGAACAACGGGGAGGGAGAGAGAGAGGAGGTGCATCTGTAAACATTAACTTGTAACCATGGGCCACAATGGACAGGACCCAAGTGTCAGAAGTAACACGTTGCCAACAGGGCAAAAAAGGCCGAAGCCTGTCCAGAAACTGGGCAGTAGAGGAAGTGTCCTCGGAGGCCAACAGGGGAGCGTTCAGGCTTAGTCAGAAGACCGAGGGCTTCTGCACCGAGGTCGAAGGCTTGGGTGAAGATGGCTGTTGCCTGCCCTTGGACCGGCCGGAGCGCCTGGAAGAGTGACGCTGCTGGGCTGAATAGGATCGGTGACCGTAGGACTGGTCCGAGAAGAAGCGCCCTTGACGCTGCTGGTAAGGCTGGTAAGGGGCCTGGTAGGATCGGAACCGACCATAACGATACCTCGGACCCGACGACTGAGCTGAGGGGGCGACTCCCAGGGACTTGGCTGTCTGCTGATTCTTTTTCATCAGGGAGAGGGATTCATCCGTCTTCTCCGAGAAGAGCTGGGGCCCCTCGAAGGGGAAATCCTCCACTTTCGCCTTCTTTTCAGGCGGCAGGGCAGTGGACCGGAGCCAGGCGTGTCGACGCAGGACCACCGAAGTCGCCATCGAGCGCGCCGCGGAATCGGCAGCATCCTTGCCCGCTGTCATCTGCTGTTTTGACAGCCGTATGGCCTCTGCCTGAAGGGCCTTCACCAAGTGGCGGCGATCCTCGGGGAGATCGGAAAGGTAAGAGGACAGCCGTTTCCAGAGGAACAGATTGTAGGACCCCATTATGGCCTGGAAGTTGGCAATACGGAATCCCAAAGACGCGGACGAGTAGAGTTTCCTGCCCATGCCATCCAGCTTTCTGCCTTCTCGGTCCGCCGGGGCCGACGAGGAACCGGAACGGAACCGAGCCTGACCCTCCTCAGCCACGATGGACGAGGGTTTCGGATGACTGAAGAGGTACGGGCAATCATCCTGCTTTAAACGGTAGTACCTCTCTACCTTCTTTGCCGTCGCGGACACGGACGCCGGTGTTTGCCAGAGCGCGAGAGCGCTGTCAACAAAATCCTCCACAGGGGGAAACGCCACCGACGCGGGGGACCCGGAATACAGTGCCTCCAGCAGCTTACTCTTGGGCTTGGAGGTCGTGGAGGAGACGTCTATCTCCAGCGCGGCGGCCATCCGCATCATTTGCTCGGAGAATAGCCTGTAGTCGTCATTCGGGGACGATGAACGGGGCCCACCCACGGTGTCATCCGGGGAAGGATCAGAGGCCGCGTCCGAAGAGCACTCTGACGGGGACGCCAGACCTTCCTCATCCTCGGAATCTGAAAACTCCGGCGAGGTTTGCGTCGGAACCGAAGACCGGTGGGCGCTCGGGGCCGACGGACAAGCCGCAGGAACCGACGGTCGCAGAGGCAAGCCAGGAGGTGGAGGAGCGGATGCCGGGAGCCCGACTGGCTGAGCCGGAACGGAAACCACCGGAACCGAAGGATGCTGTAGGAAGGGCAGCGACTGCTGGAACCACGCCACAAAATCCTGCCAGGAGGTCATGTTCCCAATCCCCGCGACAGGCTGGCAAGGGGGCAGAGGAGCAGGCACCGGGGCAGGCCAGCGAAGAGGCATCGGAACCGACGAGGTAGACGGCAATGGAACGGAGGCCTCCGAAGGCGCCGGGGCGGAAGGCAGGGAACGTTCGAATGACTGGAACGGTTCCGTGAAAGACGGGAACGGCACGAATTCCTCGGGAACCGACGGAGGAGGCGTGCAAGGAGGAGACGGGGTGTGGAGACTCACCACATCGTCAGGGATCAGGACCGGTCCAGATGGAGTACCAGGTCGCACAGTCGGAGCCGGGGATAAAGCACGGCCCTTGGCCCTCGATTTCGTCTTGGCCTTCTTGGGCTGAGGTTCCGAAGTAGCCTCTGCGGCCGAGGGCTTGGAGGAGGACTTCGGCTTGGATGCGGAACGCTTCTTGGCCTTCCGGTCGGAAGGACGATCCCCGGAACCGGAGTCAGGTCGGGCCTCCGGAACGGGTTGCCCCGTCGGTTCCGTGGGGAGCTGCTCTGGCGACTTACGAGACGGCGCCGGCGGCGGAGCGGGGTCTATCTCCCGAAGAGCCCGATGGCTTGGGGGGGAGAAGGTTAGCATCCCACAAGAAGGCACGGAGCCTGGCCTTCCGATCACTCCTTGCCTTCGGAGTGAAGGACATACAGATGGAGCAGCGCTCGACAACATGCCCCTCGCCCAGGCAGATGAGGCAGAGCTCATGGCCGTCCGAGTGCGTCATTTTAGTGCCGCACTTAAGACACTTCTTGAACAAAGAAGTTTGGGACATAATGAACGGTATCTCCCACCGACAAGGGGAAAAAATACCGACCAGAAGAACACGATCCAAAACTCCGAAGAGACGCTGAGAGGATAAACGCTAGACAACAGAACCTTTTCGTACGGCGGCGAAAAAGGAACTGAGGGAATGCCGGGGACGTTCGGATATATATGCATTCAAAATTGGCGGGAACACCGACGCGCATGCGCGGTGGATCCGAACGTCCCCTTCACATCTCTGAAAGCTAGAAAAATCTTTTCCGCGGCTGGCCTGCGCCTGCGCAGTCCCAATGTGGGGCTGCACAGAAGGACGAAGACGATCATATTGTTGATACAGTCAGAATTTTGTAGAATTGTCTGATTATACCTAAAAAGAGTGTTCTGCCTGTACCAGCTTATATGCGTTTTGTATCTAGAAATCTTTTTTGCAACAGCAGTTATCTGTGTTGCAGCCTGCTTGAGCCGCAAGAAGGCTGGAAGGAGGATCAAAAGCAGAACAATACTGGGGGGTGAATCCTCTCCTCCCAGGGTAATGGAAGCCACCACCAGTACTTCTAAAGTAACCTTTAGCTGAGAGACCAAGGAACCAAGTCTCCCGGGTATTAAACAAGTCAAGGTAGGAGGCCTGCAGATTGAGTTCCTTTGTAGTTGAGTTACTTTGTAGCTGTAGCCAAAATAGGCCAATGTAGAGGTTATAGATTGAAGCCCCCAAAACATTGTAGAAGTGTAATGAATAGCATTTATTAGGAAAGTGCAAGAAATTACAAACATAGAAATTGTGCAGAACAAAGAAAATAACAAAGCTACATAAATACTCTAAAATACCTGCCGAAGTCAATAATGATTCTGGAAGTACTGGAGATACTGAAGCAGCAGATTGGCAATCATGAACATTACTCCGATCCTACAGTTGCTCCACTGGCTACCCATTATCTACCATGCTCAGTTCAAGGTATTAGTTACTACATACAAAGTTCTTCATAGCTTTGGCACAACGTACCTAAGGGACTGTGTCCCTCCCTATGTTCCTCCACGGCAGCTTTGCTCATCTGAACAGGGTCTCCTGCAGGTGCCAGGCTGCACACAGGTGAAGTCAGCAGCAGTCCATACAAGGGCTTTCTCTGTGGTGGCCCCTATCCTGTGGAATGACCTGCCTGAGGAAGTCAGAATAGCCCCCAATCTCCTGGCTTTCCATAAACAATGTAAAACTGAACTATTCAAAAAGGCTTTTTGCTCAAATGGGAGGGCTGTATTGTAGGGATGGGGTCTCAGATGCTTCACTAACGCGTTGGGGATCATAGACTTCATTACTATTTTTGCCTCATATATTATCTGCTGCTTTAAATATGCACTCCTATGTACAACCAGTGCTTCATGTTGTCTAATGTTAGCCCTAGAATTGATTATGTTTTGCTCCAGTATTTTTTCTACTCTGTCCTGGATCCTTGCTAATGCTATGTCTTTTAAACTTGTATCTCTTTACCTTGTGGTATTGTATTGAAATGTACTTGATACTGATTATATTAACCTCATACTGTGTAATCCACCTTGAGTCTCAGTGAGAAAGGTGGACTATAAATGACGTAAATAAATAAATAAATAAATTTCTGGAATTGTTCTTGATTTCAGCACGTAGTTTTCTTCCAACATCATCTTGATTTGTTCATTCTTTAATTTTCCATCTTTCAAACTTTTCAAGCAATTTATCTCCTCCTGAGTTTTGTTGAGCTTTATATCAAGGCAAAGCTTCCATTTCAGTGTCTTCTTTTCCAATATGTTTGTTGATTTGTCAGTATCATACCAAGCTATTTTCTTATGACCGTGGCTGAACTGTGTAGCAACTGGTTTATTTGCTGGGTGTTCGTTGTTGATATTACAGCAACAGCAAAGTTACCGTTGCTGATGTTTCCATTTAATTTATTTTTTGAGATGAGCTTCAAGCTTGGCAAATGCCTTCAATCTCCCATGCTAGCCATTGTTTCTAGGATTCTCCTTAAATTTTCTTGCTTCTCTGTTAAAACTGGATGTTCTTCCACCATGCTGTGAGTATTGGCTTGATGCTGAGGCATTTGTCTCCTTGTTTCAGTTCCCACTGGTTCACCTTCAGCTTCTTCCATTTCTTCACTTTCTTCATTTATGTTTTGGTTTTCTGGCTCAGTTGTTTTCTTTCATATTTCTTCAGGTTTACTATCTGAGAAAGTCTTGTTCATCTTCGTTCTTCTGTGCCTCCACACATGGGACTGCGCAGGCGCAGGCCAGCCGCCGGAGAATTTTCTAGAGCTTCCATGGCTCCGAAGGGGCCGTTTGTCGCGCGCCTCAGCGACCGTTTTCCCGCCCAAACGGTCACGTGATCCTCCAGCGACCAACGGCCCCTTCCCTCAGTTCTCTTCTTGCCGCCGCTTGGAGAGAACGTGAGCTTCGTTGCTCTGTGCTTTTGTGCTTCGTGCTTTCTCTAACTGATTGCTTGGCTTTTGACTTCGGACTTCGTGACCTCGACTATTCTTTGGATCTCGCTTTGGACTTTGACGTGGACTCGGTAATTTGACTCGGACTGTTTTTGACCCTTCTTTCGCGTGCCCCTGAAGATGGCCTCTACGGCTCTCTTCAAGCATTGCCTGCAATGCCACACTAAAATGGCCAAATCCGATGGCCATGATCTGTGCCTTTTTTGCTTGGGGGAGACCCACAATGTCTCGGCCTGTAGGATCTGCCAGGGTTTCACCAGCAAGGCCCGGCAGGATCGCAAGGCCCGACTAAATTCCTCGCTGTGGCAGAAGGTCATGTCGGAGGGAACCCCGTTACGTCCGTCCAAGGCCGGCCCTAGCCCCTCTGCCGAACGGCAATCAAGAGCTGGCTCAGTGGCCTCCGCGAGGTCGGGGTCGAAACCGCGTCCCCCGAGTGCCTCGGCGTCGAGAGCGGCCTCTCCAGCGCAGGGACCGGTGCGGCCGCCCCGTAGCGCGTCATCCACCAGGTCGGATCCGAGACCGACATCGGAACCGAGGATCCTGGTACCGAGTCCCCGATCGGAACCGACGACCGGATCGATTCCGATAAAGTCTAAGAGGTCGAAGCCGAGGTCCCCTTCGAAGGCGAGGAGCGCGTCGGTTCCGAGGTCTTCTTCAGAACCGGCAAAGAAGAAGAAGAAGACTAAACATCATCGGTCGCCGCATCCCGCTCCTCAGGAGGAGGTCATCGTGCTTCCTCACACGCCTTCCCCTCATCTGGGTTCCCCCGAACCAGAGGACATCTCCGTGCCGGTGCCGGATCCGATGGCCTTCGAGACGGTGCCCGCAGAGTTCTCGTCGGGGCCGGAGCCGAGCCCGCGCCGTCGGAGCCGACCATCACCTGCCCTTCGGTCGCCAAGGCTGGAACCGAGCCCGTCTCCTCGTCGGAGCCGTCCATCTCCTGTCCGTCCGTCTCCACCTGCGGTCGGTCGTGAGCGGCGCCGTTCCGGGGACAGCATTCGATCTGCCCGATCCACTGCATCCTGGCATCGTCAAGCCTCCTACCTCCCCTCGCCATACCGTTGCCAGTGGGAAGGGGCACCTGCTGGGTTCTCCGAGTCGGAACCGGGGCCATCGACGTCGAGGCGGACGTGGTTCCCCCCTCCAGTCCAGGGTGAGGACTCCCAGCTCGGATCCGAGGAGGGAGAAGTTGAGAGCCTGGCCGACTACCAGTCGGAATCCTGGTCTGAACCATCGCCGGCTGAGGATTTGGTGCCATCTACGGGCTTCCCGTTCGAGGACCTCCGCATCTACGCCGACCAGATGGCTAGGATGGCCCAGGCCCTCGAGATGGACATCTCTTCGGCAGTCCCCCAGATCAAGGACAAGCTCCTCAAGCGGATCTACGGGGATAATCCGGCGTCCGTTGGCTTCCCCATGCTCGAGGGTATTGAGGAGATCGTGGAGAAGGTGTGGAAGGTGCCCTGTGATCAGCCTCCAACATCTAAGAGGATTGAGCAGCTTTACAAGATCAAGCAGGGCACCTGGCCGGCGTTGGTGAAGCACCCTCCACCTTCCTCCTTGGTCACGGAGGAATTCAACCCCCGACGGTCGGGTCACTCCTCGGTGCCTGCCGATAAAGAGGGCAAGAAGCTGGATGCCATGGGCAGGCGCCAGTACATTGTCTCTTCGCTGGGTCTGAGGATCGCCAACTACCAGACCATCATGGCAGGGTACCAACTGTACCTCTGGGAGAAGTTGGCATCCTACACTCGAGACCTCCCGCCTGAGCAGAAGGCTGTCGTCTCCCTGTTGCAGACAGAGGCTGTCAGGCTGTCTAAGCAGCAGATGAATGCTGGGAGCCACGCTGCTGACACTGCTGCTCGGGGAATGGCTTCGGCGGTGGTCCTCAGGCGCCACTCCTGGTTGCGGTCTACGGCCCTGTCCCAAGAGGTGCGTTCCAGGGTGGAGAGCATGCCTTTTGAAGGGGACTCGCTGTTCTCCAAGTCCACCGACGAGACCCTGGAAAAGAAAAAAGAGGACAGGCAGACGGCGCGGTCCTTGGGTCTGGCTCCTGCGGACAAGCCCTCCTCCAGGCCACGGTACGCTCCCCGGTCTGGCCCTTACCATTACCAGGGCAGATACCAACAGCAGCGGCCGGGCTACCAACAGTATCCTGCCTACCAGCAGCGGCCTTACCCTCCCGCACAACAGCAAAGGAGGCGTCGGCCCTTCAAGCCTCGTCCGGCACAACAACCGGCCCAGCAGAGAGATCAGCAGGGCGCCGGGAGGCAGTACTGACGGGTCACGCCAGCCGTATCCCCGAACTTTTCGGACAGACTGAGTCCACTCCTCTCTGAGTGGGAGTCAATAACATCTGACTCATGGGTCTTAACTATTGTTGAACTGGGATACGGGCTGGAGTTCGTTGAGCTGCCTAGATGCAGTTCACCCCTGACAGCTGTCAATAACACTATGGCCGAGCTGGATGCGGAGATCGTGTCGCTCTTGGCCAAGGGTGCTGTGGAAGAATTGCCCTATGAGGACTCTGTAAAGGGATTCTTCTCTAGGTTCTTCTTGGTCCCCAAGAAGGATGGGGGCTTACGTCCCATTTTAGATCTGAGGGGCCTTAATGCCTTCCTCAAGGTGACCAAATTCAAAATGGTTACGTTGACGGCTGTGATCGCCTTGCTGAAGCAGGGAGATTGGTTTGCGGTTCTTGACTTAAAGGACGCATACTTTCACGTGGGCATACGGAAGGAGCACAGGAAATACCTGAGCTTTGTTTACCGGCAAAGGGTTTTCCGGTATAAGGTGCTCCCCTTTGGCCTGTCCACTGCCCCACGAGTGTTCACTAAATGTGTGGCCCCTGTGGTTTCCTTCCTACGGGAAGAAGGCTGTACCATCTTTCCGTACCTCGATGACTGGCTCATCGTGGCTGAATCGGAGTCTAGGCTGGTGCAGGACATTGGCTTGGTACTTAGCACTTGCCAACGCCTGGGGCTCCTGGTGAACTTGGAGAAATCCAAACTGGTGCCCAGCTGCAAGGTGTCCTACATTGGCGCACTCTTAGACTCTGTGGAGGGTAAGGCTCTGCTCCCCTTGGAGAGGGCTCGGTCCCTAAGGGGTCTGGTGTCCATGTTTAAAAGGAACCGATTCCAGTCTGTGCGCACTATCCAGTGCTTACTAGGGCATATGGCAGCGGCTACCTCTGTGGTGCCTTTTGCTAGGCTGCGTATGCGCCCGCTCCAGAACTGGTTTGTGCGGAGGTACGATGCTCTGCTACACCCTCCGTCCCTCAAATTCTCTGTCCCAAGGGTCATCCTCTCCTCCTTGGACTGGTGGCTGTCTGATGACAACTTGTTTAGAGGGACCCCCTTTGGGTATCAGCACCATGACGTCACGGTTACCACTGATGCCTCTCTGTTGGGATGGGGGGCTTACTGTGGTGATGTGTCTGTGCAGGATGTCTGGTCTGAGAGGGAAAAGACCCTCCATATCAATGTGCTTGAACTAAGGGCCATTCGTTTCGCACTTGTGTCTCTTACAGCACTGCTGAGAAATCGTCAGGTGTTGGTGCAGACGGACAACATGACTGCCATGTACTACGTGAATCAGCAGGGGGGCACAGTGTCCATGGCCCTGTGCCGGGAAGCCACGCTCACTTGGCAGTGGGCTATCAGGAACGGCGTATCGCTCCGTGCTATACACGTGGCCGGGTCAGACAATGCCCGGGCAGATGCCCTCAGCAGGGTCCCTTTGCTGGACCACGAGTGGGAACTGAACGTAGAGTGCGTTGGGCCGATCTTCCAGATGTGGGGTCATCCAGTGATAGACGTGTTCGCCACTGCGGCGACCACCAAGGCCCACACGTTCTGTTCCAGGGCAGGGAGCGACCCCCTCTCTATTGGGGATGCCTTCCAGTTTACGTGGACGCAGGGCTTGCACTACATGTTTCCTCCATTCCCCTTGATTCCCAGGGTCCTGTGCAAGATAGAGGAGGACGGGACGGACTGCATCCTGGTGGCCCCCTTCTGGTCACGGCAGGTTTGGTTCCCGAAGCTCCTGCGGATGTCCCAAAGGACATATGTGAGTCTGCCCCCTCGGCAAGACCTTCTCCTAAACGGGAGCCTGGTCCACCACGATCCCAGGAAGCTGCACCTAACGGCTTGGCGGATCGTTCCTCCCCGATAGGCTTTACTGACGAGGTACAGAGGGTCCTCCTGAATGCTCGTCGGCCATCCACTAGGCGCGCTTATGCGGCCAAGTGGCGCAGGTTTGAGCTCTGGGCACTTGCCAGAGGAGTGGTGCCTGACAGCAGTCCCTTGGGGGTTGTGTTCGAGTATTTGTGCCACTTGCGTGGCCTGGGCTTGAAGGTGTCCTCCCTCAAGGTCCACCTGGCAGCGATATCAGCTGCTCACACCCGAGTTGAGGGTGCTACGGTGTTTTCTCACCCACAATCCCGCCAGTTCCTTAAGGGCATGTACAATCTTTACCCACCTGTGTCGGCGCCAGTGCCTCAGTGGTCACTGTCCTTGGTGCTCTCACGTCTCATGTTGCCTCCATTTGAACCTATGGCTACATGCCCCTTGGATATGCTATCCTACAAGGTAGCATTCTTGGTGGCCGTCACATCGGCCAGAAGGGTCAGTGAGCTGTCTGCACTGCGGTCTGACCCTCCCTTTCTTGTGTTTCATCCCAACAAGGTGGTCCTGCGTCCCTGCCTCGGGTTCCTGCCCAAGGTGGTGTCCGCCTTCCACCTCTCGCAGGATATCTCACTACCTGCGTTCTTTCCTCAACCTTCCTCTAAGGGGGACCTTCATTCCCTAGACTTGAAGAGGGCCCTAGCCTATTACCTGGATAGGACGAAGGAATTCTGCTCCAGTCCTCACCTGTTTGTATGTTTTGGGGCCAAGGAAAAGGGTAACAGGGCTTCCTCACAGACCCTGTCTAGGTGGATTGTGACGGCCATTAGCAAGGCCTATTCCCTGGCAGGGGTGGCTTGCCCGCTTCGTGTCAGGGCCCACTCCACGCGGTCCCAAGCATCCTCTTCGGCACTCCTCAGGGGGGTGCCCCTGGTTAACATTTGTAAAGCAGCCACATGGTCCTCTGCAGACACCTTTGTCAGGCATTACGCCATTGATGTCAATGCGGAGCAGGATGTATCTGTGGCTAGGGCTGTCCTACACTCCCTTTTTTCCTGAAGGAGTTTTGGGATGACTTTCTTGGCGTACCTGCTGGGTACCCTTGAGTGAAAGAGTGTATATATGTACCTTGGGGTGTATATATGTAAATATTGAGTATTTATGTGTCCTTACACAGTTTTTTACATAGATGTATATATGCATATCTATTTGTTGTTTCTCTTGTTTGTTCAATAAAATTGTGTTGGACTTCACCCCCGCCTTCCTTATTGTGTGAAGCTTGGTACACTCCCATGTGTGGAGGCACAGAAGAACGAAGATGAAAACAGGGTTAACATACCTGTAACTTATGTTCATCGAGTTCTTCTGTGCTGACACACAACCCTCCCTCCTACCCCGCTGTGAACTCCAATGCACAATAATGTGATGGCTGTAACGGAAATTGGTGTTTTTAAGGTGTTATGGCTGAAGTCTGTTGGTCAAGCGGCGGCAAGGGAGAACTGAGGGAAGGGGCCGTTGGTCGCTGGAGGATCACGTGACCGTTTGGGCGGGAAAACGGTCGCTGAGGCGCGCGACAAACGGCCCCTTCGGAGCCATGGAAGCTCTAGAAAATTCTCCGGCGGCTGGCCTGCGCCTGCGCAGTCCCATGTGTGTCAGCACAGAAGAACTCGATGAACATAAGTTACAGGTATGTTAACCCTGTTTTACTGTTTACGTAGTATCCTTGGTCACACAATTTCTGCTGTGTTATGTCAAAGTTAGGGAACCTTTCCAGATCATAAACATTCGTTTTTGGTGCCCTTGAGCTGATGGATTTGCTTTATCAAAACAGTCCAATATTGCCTTGTCCATTTCTTTCTCTGTGGTGGTTCTTACAGTGCCCTGCACTGGTTGCCTAGTTGAGGTCACTGAGTTGTTGTTGTTGAAAGTTTTGAGTGGTCCTTTGTACTATTGGTTTTGTCTTACTGCTGATCCTATCATTGTTGATTTTGACTGCTCTGAGTTTCAGCTTTTCACTTTTTATTGCTATTTGCAGCATTTCAGGATACTACTTGTTACTTTTTGTGTATAACTTTAAAAGTATATGCAAAAGTTTTTTTTATTTTTAAATGTTGTGTTTTTAAATATATTGAAGTAAGCCACATGGATTATTTATAATACTAAGGCAAGGTATCAGATGTCTAAAAAATAAATAAATGGACTGATAAGGATAAAGAAACAGCTGCAGAAATAACCCAGTATAGATGATAAGCTACTCTACTTTTGAGAAGCTCTCATTCATTCCTTATTTATATATGAAGTTGGAATAACATTCAAGGTTCATTTGGTCATAAAGATCTTGCTAGAATCTGGTGGCTCCTAGTTTAATTTCTCTTCACTTTAAAGCCTTAAGAGCTTGAGCCTTAAGAGTTAGTTAATTTTGGTTATGTGGAAGCAAACAATTCTGGCAGGAAAGTTTGTACCAAATAATGGCCCTACCCTTCAGATTAAAAAAAAAAATCTCCAATTAATTGAGAACATTTGTATCCTATATTCCCCAGTGAACATTTTTATAAAGAGCTTTGAACAATGATACTATTGCTAAAGCCAACATGGCACCTTGAAGGAGGGTTTCCTAGTACATTACCTGACAACTGAGGCATAAAGGAACCATGTTATAGTTATAAGTTATTTACAGTAAAAGTGCTGTTTCACATTGCTCAGCATAACATGTATCTACAAGCAAAAATATACCTTCTAGATTGGTACAAAAATTAACTCTGTGAACTTGCTGCAGAGATCTTTAAAGAAATTGTAGCCAAGAGCAAACTTCTGCATTAGGTTGAAAGCCTTATGCCTGCGTTTAGGAAGATATGCACATGCTGTTACTTATAACAGAACCTCTCTTTTTTTGGTTTTGTAAGAAGAGAAGTAATAAAGATTGGTCACAGTAACAGCAGAATTTTCACCCTAATCCAATTAACAAAAATACATAACATATAATTGTACTTTTTTAGCTCTGTAATTAATAGATTTCAATTTAAATTACCTGATTTTATGTCCTTCTTACCTCACAATTTTCAATGCCTCTTTATCTTCTTTATCTTCAGGGTTTCAGATCTTAACTATCTATGTACTAGAAGTCTTTCTTTACTACACCTCTATTATTTATGTAATTTTTACTATTTTCTCTAATTTTGTAGCAACTGCTATTTCTAGATAGTAGATCTAGAATGTAAATACAAGTGTTAGTGTAAGATGAGGCTGCATTTTTATAGTATGTATTAGCTGCTATAGACCACATTTATTTCATTATCCTTGTCCTGGTACCATTTTTCTCTGTTGATTTTATTCATCTCTGAATTCAAAAGTAATCAAGATCAGTAAATATAAAACACAAGCGGGGGCTTGCAAGGACTTGTGGAAGGCATCTCATTTTCCCTTCCACCACGGTTTCCTCCTTCTGTTCCCTGAAATCCCCTGTAGCTTTTTCCTGCTTTCTTCTTTCCTTCACACCTACCCACCAACATATTTTTTTCCACTCTCTCATGTTTGGCTATATTGATATTTGTTTGCTTCATTTATACTCCCCTTTCTCCCCAGTGGGAACCTGAAGCAGCTTACAGCACTCACCTTTTCTCCATTTTATCCTCACAACAACCCTGTGAGGTAAGCTGTGAACGTGTAGCTGGCCCAAAGTCACCCAGTGAGCTTCCATGACAGAGTGGTGATTCAAACCAGGGTCTCCAAGATCTCAGTCTTAAACTTTAACAAATGCACCACACTGGCTTTTGGGAGGGATGCTGTTGAACAGTAGCAAGAGCCAGGTCTGGGCAAGTTATGCAGGTTGTGTGATAGTAAGTCATTTGGTGGTTGCTGCTTGGCCTCGCTCTGATGAGTTCTCAGAGTCCAAAACCAGCTCATGAAATTGCCTTGCCCCTTCTGCCTTTTACTAACAGAAACCAAGGCTTGAAGGTTGGCAAATACTGTTGTGGTTGCCTAGCAACGGCCACTGAATGGGCATTTGTTTCTTAAAACTACAGGCTCTGCTTCTAATATTTTGAGGGGTTTTAAACCCTCCATTTTAAAAAAAGATTTCTGATTTTTCTAAAAACCTGAGGCGTTCCTTGGGTTTATAAAAAGATCTCGTTGTTTGACCATGGCTTAGTCTCCAGATTTAAATATCCACAGATTTGGCCATGCTGACAATTATATATAGTGAGAGGCATTAAATAGCAACAGACTGGCTGTAACCTCTGGCAGTTCACACTATGTCAGGGCTTCTTGGAGTGTACTTTTCTTCACTTATGGGGGTGCTGTCTACTTATAAGGTATGTAATGTATGAGTCAGTATCTGTTAGACCTCAGCAGCAACAACTTCAATAATCTCTGAAGCTCTGTAACATTGCTGCAGCTGAAATTTCTAAGCTTCAGACTCTCATATTACCTGCTTATACTAGTTAATGACTTATAGGCTAGAAAAGGTAGTTTGTGAACCAGATCTTTGTTGCAAGCCATTCTCAAAAAAAACCTTTTGGTTTTTGTTGTGGATATATCCTAAATTAGGTTTATGACCATGGTTAAACTGTATTCTCGCCAGATGTATTTTGAGGCTGTGGGGAACTATTGCATGTTGTCAATTTGCTGAACTTCTAAAAATATTTTTGAAAGGTTTGGGACAGAGGAAACAATTTACCTTTATGATTGATCTCCAGGAAAACGTCAGTTGTGGGTGCTTCCTTTAGATGCAGTGCCAGATTACTGCCCCCACCCCACCCCCAGTATTGATGGTTGGAAGAACAAAGAAACATATTACTGGCTGCAATGAAGAAAAGCAGAGATAGTATCAGACAAAGAGAAAACTTAGTAGTTAGTAAGATTTATCTGTCTGTGTAATCTGCACTAGCACTACCTTCCAATATACACTTAGCTCTAAAAACACAAGATTTCATTTTCTGGGATGTAAATAGCAGCTTGAACTGTTTCACAGTCAGCGTCTCTTGTACAGCAAGAACATACTCAGATTTAATATTGAAATTTGTATAGTGGTAAAGACAGGATCCAGAGTTGATTATTTTTGATGTGATAATAGTCTAAACTTTGAAAACCTCCAAAGTGCTACTTCTATGCTTTATGGGGCCTTAAATGTACTGAGTTATGAAGTGTCTTTGTTAATGCACATTTCTGTGTTGTCAATGCATTGTCACTGTTCAACAATTATATATACACAGATTTCTGATACAAAAAAAAAATAACGATCTATAGATTAAATACTCTATCACCATCATGAGTGAATAGAAAATAACTAATACCAGAAGTGTTGAGGCAGTTTTATAAAATCACCTATCCAGATACCATAAAGTTTCAGAGTGAAACTTACTTCAGACCAAATAGCTTTTATACTATCAGTTGTCTATATGTCCTCACACTTTACAAATATTATTTTTAACTAACTTGTTCTAATTTACATTTGTCTAGGAATGCTGTATTTTACCAGCCATATAAATTGGTGTGTGTTTATAAGTGTACCGTCAGTTGTAAATTCTTGAAGTACCACAGGCAAAATATATGTCTTCTGTTTAACTTCTCTACTGAGTTTTGTTTCTTATTACTGTCCAGATTTATGTTGATGTTACTGACAGACCTGTCACAGTCCATTTCAACTTCAAAATATTTCAGAATGCTAACTGAATTGACTTGATTTGAGTGCTTCTTTATTTTTGAAATGGCATACATTTTTCTTAAAGTGATATTTTACAAGATACTTTAGCAGTTACAGAAAGTAAATCCTGTGCTTATTACATAATGTGGGAGCGAAAACAATTTCTTGAAAGACATTTGTTTTGCAAAAGTATTTGAAAAAGAAATGGATTTTCCCAGTTATATTGAGTTAATTGTAAAAAAAGCCATAAATTATGTAAACATCTGCCGTATCCAACTGTGCACTTTTTCGGGGTATTCTAAGAAGAATTTCACCCTTCTAAGCCCATTGGTTTAGGATTGTTTAGGATTTTACATGTGCTTGTTTTGCTGTATGTAACTGTGTTTGTAAGGTGATGCATACAGTATGACTTCTAGGAATTTTCAGGGCTTAATTCACATTATACGTATGTGCTTTGATCCAGAGATTTTTTTCTGCATACACAGAGCTCCTGTCCTATACAAGGATTTCTCCCGTTACCTGGGTTAATGTTGGAAGTGTATCTCCTGATATATTTGCATTGTAATGATAGAGTATAAGTGTAAATAAGGAATTACATGCTGTATGTAAGTTTCAGATGATTAGCTGTGTTGGTCTGTAGGAGAAGAGCAAGATTCTGGTGGTCCAGTAGCACCTTAAAGACTAACTAGATTTCTAGTGTATGAGCTTTTATTTCAGGCTGTTTTTCAAAACTAAATAAATAAATAAAAGGAGCACGATTCTAGTTCTCAGACTATTTGAGAAAACCATGGCGGTATATAGAAACTTTGTAGTAATCCTAAGGCTGACTCAAGTCCAATTTTATTCAGTCAGGCATACTCCAAGGAAAGAGTTTTTAGGATTGCAGCCTTTGGTAATTGATGTAAAGACAATGGGTTCCAGTTTCCTAAAGCAGCAGGGGAACAGACCTCCCAGGTGCACTTCAGGGTTAGCACGATGATGTTACTTCTGGGAGAAACATCATTGTGCTGCCCCGAGAGCGCTCCCACACTTTGCAGCAGGCCAACTTGAGCCCTAAATGGGCTGAATCAGGCCTGTTTGGGGTCCAAATTGGCCCGCTGTGAAGTACGTACATGCTCCTGTGCCTGTGTGATGATGTCACTTCCTGAAAGTGATGTCATCATGCATGAGGAACACTCTCAGGATGGCATGAAGGTAAGTATTGGGCCCCCCTCCCTCTGGAAGGGTAAGGGGACCTGCCAGATCTAGCTGAGGTTGACTTTTTTTCTCTTGCACTTCTGCTAGCAAATGAGTCATCAGTGGTGTACCAAAAACAACTTTACTGGAAAACTGATAGTCACCTGGACTCCTTTGGCTATCGTCTGCTGACTTCAAACTATAGGAGAGTAAATATCAATATATCTAATTATTAACATGGCCAAATCTATGAATACTTAAATGTAGAGATTGGAGCCATGAGATTGGAGCCATGAAATCCAGGTTCAAATCTCCACTCTGCCATGGAAACTTTCTCGGTGACTTTGGGTCAGTCACACATTCTCACCCTAACCTACCTCACAGGGTTGTTGTGAGGATAAAATAGAGGAGAGGAGAAAGCTCTAAGCTCAATTGGATACCCATGGTGGTCAAAGGCAGGGTATAAATTAAGCAAATAAATATCAATATAGCCAAGCATGGGGGGAATATAAAAGGCAGGTTGGTGGGTGAGGAGGAGAGAAAGAAGCAGGAAAAGGTGATAATATGGGGGTTGCCAGGAAGAAGGATAGAGGAAGTAGTGTGTGTGTGGGGAGGGAGATACTAGGGAAATTGAGGTCCCCTTGCAAGTCCTTGTAGGGATTCCCCGCTGCTCAGCTGGACCTTTTCATCACCACTGTACAATTGGGGTAGTGACTGGAAGGGGGAGAGAAAGAGGGTAAACTGAAGATGGGAGCAGATAAAGATACGTTGGCTGGTTGGAGGGGAAGGCAAGAAGGAAGCACGGGGATTTCAGGGAAAAATGAGGAAATAGTGGGAGAGGGGAAAATAAGATGACTCCCTGCAAGTCCTTGAGCGTGATTTGCTTGTTCAGTTACAGACCTGCTATAATCTCACTAAAAATTGCTCTAGAAGTACCTGTAAGTCGCAAATGCTTCTTTACCATTGCTTGGTATGTCTGCACAATGGGTGTTCTCTTCCTTGAAGTGCCATGATATGTGACAATATAACATACAGCTTTTCTTTGTGAAACTTAAGACTGTTTTAAACCAGTACCTTCAAAGATAATAAAAATTCCAGCCTGCATTTATCTATTCCCATGTGAAGAGTTACAGTAGCTTATAGTATATCCTTCCATGGGAAATTCTTTGGCTTAATAGTTTAATTTATACACAGTTGTCCGAGGTCAATTTTCTATTTTTCAGTTGTCAAACAGCTGCCAAATTAAGCAGCTATACCCCAAAGTTCATTTACATTTTATGCCATTCTTAGGGTGTCTGCTTTATATCTTAATAAAACTAAAGATTTAGCTGCAGATCAGTCATCCTCCACTTGTGTCCTGCAGATGTTTCACCCTCTTGTTCTTGAAATACTGAGAAAGTTTTAGACGTTTGGGTAGAGACCAGGATCTCTTTAGCAAAGACAAAAAAGAAATGGCTAGTAACTGCCTTTAATCTGGTAATTTTTTAAAAAAACAATGAAACCTTTTTCGTTTTTTCAAACGTCAGAGTGGAGGGAGAATGAAAATTAACATCTGTGGAAACACCCATGATTCCCTTTTTTTAACTAAATGATCACCCTAATTATTACATATTATTTAGTCTCCCACTTCTTAAAGTTGAGTGTTTTTTTTCTCTATGAAAAGTGTAAGCGGGAAAGAACTTATGCTGTGAAGTGTCTGTGTGAATCAAGGCATTCTTTTTGTTATTGAAATATCAAAGGATTCCATTTTATTAACTTACAATAAAGTGGATCTCATTTGTGGTTTTGTAACATTTTTCTTATTTTGTATAAGTTTACATGTGTGGGTGAAATCATCAGGATTTTTTAAAAGTAGTGAAATGATCAAAGGAATCTCTTTCTACATGTTATTGATGTCTTACTACAAAGTACTCAAATAGCCTGAGGTTGCCATCTACTTCATAAAAATTCCTTAAAGACAGGTAGGACCCTTGGGTTTTAAATGAATACTTTGGAGTTCAATATTTTTGTGTGCAAGAGAAGCAAGGAAAATGCATTTATAAGCACCACAGTTCAAGAACCTTAAAGACTGCTTTTTAAAAAGTAACCCTAAATTATGGTCATTGGTCACTAGGGAGTTTATCTACCCAGCATATTGCCAAATATGCTTATGTAGCATTTGTTCCCTTAACCAGGTCAAGGAGTGTAACTTGATTAACCCTTCCCACATAGACAAGGTGTGATAAATAAAAGCTGCTTCTGAAAACATAAAGAAATGTTTTAAGAGAAGTGTTCTAAAAGCCCATTGATGATGTTTTGTGCAAATCATGTAAACATATTGTATTTTCCTTAAGTAAAGGAAAACAATATCCTTGCTAATCACTATACTTTCTTCAGCAATAATTGGTGTTTCTGGCTGACAGTTTTGGCATTGGGATTGCAATAAAATGCAAGTCAAGGTGAAATTGGATGCCATCTGGGGGAGCAGATAAAACCAAGTGAAAATTAATGGCAGACGTAAAACTTACCAGTAATAACATAGTCATCTTTTAGCAGTCTTGTAGTAAACCATATTTTCTCACACCTGATACCATACAGAGTGTTCTGAGTAAATCACCTGTTTGACTTTGGGTCATATTTTATATATTGCAACTGGTTGAATTAGAGTACTCTCTAAAGCGCTGTTTTAGTTTGATGTTTAGAGAAATAGTTTTTTTCCTCTTAATCTAGACAATGCAATAAATGTCTGGCTTCTGAATTGTTTGTTATAGTTACTTTAGAGCGAAAGAGAAATGCAATACATTTTACATCGTGCCTGGCTTATCATTTCCGTCTACTTGTCTCCCAGCACCTTCATAAGCATTCTTCATGGGCTGTTCTCTCCTTTCTTTGTCTTTACCAGCTAACGGCAGCATCAGCTCATGTAAAGAACAGTAAGGGGCAGCTTTTGTAAGTCAGGTAAGGTTTAGACTGCTCACTGGAAGTGAAAGCTGTCAAAAGGCAGTGTTTCTTAGTGGTTAGCGTGTCAAACCAGGACTTGGAAGTCCCAGGTTCAAATCCCCAATTAATTACGGCCATTGGATAACTTTGGGCCAGCGATTTGTCCAGCTGAACCTACTCACTGATTTATTGTAAGGATACAGTAGAAAATGAGAGAGCCATGTATGCTGACCTGAAATCCTCAGAAGGAAGGCTGTGGTAATAACGTGACTTAGAAAAATCAAGGGCTAAAGGAGGGGGTGTGACTTAGCAGTAGAGTATCTACTGTATCACATCCCAAGTTCAACCCCCAGCATCTTTAGTTAAAAGGATCAAGTAACAGGTGATATGAATGACCTTGTCCTGAAACCTGGAGATAGAGTTGCCATATGCCAGCTGTGGGCAGGATATCTCCTTCCACTGTCTGTCATTGCCTGCTGGCTCTCCAGCAGCTGGCAAGAGAAAAAAATCTCTGCTAGCAATGATGTGACATCACTTCCTGGAAAAAACCACAAGTGATGTCAGTCTCTTCTAGCAATTGCTGGATATTTACAGGTTCTTAGAGAGGGTTGACATCACTTCCAGGGGAAACCTGAAAGTAATGTTGGTCCTCTCTAGGAATCACCAGAAACCTTTTCCCACCTATCAGTGCAATGATAAGAAAAAAGAAGGAAATACATTGAGAGTGACGCAACAGTGAGGTCTCTCACCTCATGGGGAGAATAAGTGTTCAAAGCCCAGTGTCCCAAGCACATCCCTCACCCCCGTCCTAAGGTTTGGAAAAAGGGGTTTCTCAAAAGGCTTATTGTGCAGGGACAGGAGTACACGTTGCTGACAGCTAATCCCTTTTGATGTGCTTTTATGCACAATGCAAGGAAAGATTGGCAACTTACATCCAAAGCATCTCTCTTCACGCACGTTTGAGGAGTGAGGGGCGTCAAAGTCCTGGGCTGCTGCAGAGGCATTAGGGTGAAAATCGGAAATTATAAATAATTATAAAAGGAGAGCCGCATTAAAGAGGACTCAGGCATGAGTGGAACAGTTGCCCAATTCATGGCCTTCCACTGCAGTGCTGCTGTCCTTCACTTAGGTGTCACCCCTGTGATTAAAAAAGTCTTACTAAGATAATGGGTTGAAGAGCACGAAGAGGCACTTCATCCTGCCCAGAAAGACTTCCAGTCTTTTCTGGGATTTTCAGGTTAAAGCTGTTAACCCAGTGGTAAAGAAAGTGAAACAGTGGAGGTGTTGCATGAACTATGCACATGTGTTTCCAGATCAGTATTCTATGTGGGAGGACCAATCTGGTTAGATTTAAGACTTCATGGCAATTGAACCACCATTTTCACTTTGCTTCCTTCTATTCCCTTCAACTCTGGGTTAACAAGGTTAGTCAGAAAGGGAGACTGGGTGACCTGTCCAATCTCCACTTTCACTAGTAAAAAAGTAGAGAAAAGAAAGAAGGTCATTCCTCTGCTTCCCGTGAACAAAACTAAACATCTGCCACTCACTGACCCCTTTGAGATCTGATTCCCATTGACAGCACCCATACGTCAATGGGCTCTGTCTCGCTTAGGGCAAGGCAGGAAATGATACATTATAGTCCTATCACAAAGTCATGAGGAACAGATCGAGAGCCCAGTGCAAAGTATCATGGTATGCAAAGTTGTATACTTTGTATAATTTTAGAAGAATCACAGGCGCACAGATGAAGCTAAGTGCCACTGCCAGGCAGACACTTCCTTCTGCAGGTCTGTCTGACTGGTCCACTGTGACAGTCAGTGATGCTGCTGCAAATAATGCCTTTGGATGAACTACACTTCACTGTAGGTTATATTAAGCCCAGAAAGAGTTCTCTTTTTCTGGGCTTTTTGGTTCCAAAGTTCAAAGAAAGATCATAGCTGAGTCTGATCACATCAGCTCCTTTGTCTTCTTCTACTCAAAGATTAACTTCGTAAAACAGAAACCGGGAAATCCTCCAGGATTAGTGCAAAGGATCATTTATGTAAATGAAGGGTGAATTGTAGTCTGAAAAAACTATAGAGGAAGGTTTGGTCTGGAATAGAGGTCTTGTGCAGGGAAGACGCAGGTTGGCAAAAGAAATGTACCACTCCATCAGCACCATGGCACTGGTCTGTTCTCTCTGATCCCCATCAGGGCATTGGACAGTCAGCCACTGTAAGGTAAAGTGGCAGTAGATGTAAATACTCATTTGATTCCATGGAGAACAAAATCTTAATCCAAAATCTAAATGTTGCAGCCCACATCTGTACTTCAAGAGATCTAAGTCCTAGTTCTGCCCTCAGTGATTCTCCAGCAATACGATTAGGAAGTAATGTAGGAGGGAGTTGATCAATTCTCCTCAAGCTTGACTCGTAAAGGTGCTCCATATAAAAATTGCAATCCTATTTTACTGTTAAATACTGATGGCAGCTGGGACATATTGTCTACCTTTAAAATAGAAAAACCAGATTATAGCCTTGGTGACAATAGCGCTGTAGTTCATGAATTTCTAAAATGACTTGTCCAAGGTGTGATAGAGGTAATAAACAGTATGTGAGCCGTACGTCTTTCTGGCTCATTCTTATCATGAATAAATGAGTTTGACATCAGAAAACATCTTATATGGCTATCAGGATTCTAAAAGGTTGGTAAAGCAGGGCTTCTCTTTGCAGAAGCCATGCTGATTTTCCCCCCTTCATTGAAGCTTGGTCTTCCTTCTTTTATGATGCTTTCTGCCTCTGTATTAATTGGCCTGAGATTTCATCCTCCCCTCAAAATAAGAATTGTGTTGGCTATTTTCCATCCCTCTGATAAGAAGGTCGGTTTTAATGAAAAGCTTGACAATGTTAGAGTGAGGGCAGATAACTGGTAAAAATTTCCCTGTCAGAGTCAAGACTTAATCCTATCTATGGTCCACAGTCTCCAAATCTCTCTTTCCTGGCCCTTTTCCCTTCCAGTCAAATCCATCCTGTTTTCTAGTTTTTCTCTAGTCCTAACTTTATCTTTTTTTTAAACCCCAAGTTGTCTTCTTTACATTAAAGTTTCTTCAGAGCACTCTTTCTGATTATCTTCCTTTTGCCTCCATTCTCTGCTTCCACCACTCCTTTCTTCAAGCTTTATACTCCACCTACCATTGGCCTTCTCTTTCCCAGTCATTTGCTAACTCTGCAGCCTCCTTGTCTTTGGCCTTTCCTTTCATTAGCTTCCATATGTCCATGATGTCTTCATCCTGCCCAGTCAAACACAACTTTCCTTCTCTTACAGAAGTCTGGCTGCAAACTCTTCTCAGCTGCTAAACATTTCTGCTTCCATAGTAAAACATCCAATTAATGTTTGTTTATCCCATCTTTCCTCAAGACAGTGTTGCAGATTAGATGCCACAAGAATAACATAATATAAATAAGAGCTATAAAGCAGTTTGCACTGTTTTTTAAAATGTGCATATTGGTGATGTTTTTTAAAATGTGCATATTGCTAAAATAAACATGGAAAAATAAAGGACTAAGTACATGGGTACTATGATGAAATTTACATTAACTTGGAAAAATTCCAGATCCATGGAGTGTAGCAAAAGTCATGTTTTCTAAATGTGGAAAAGATGGCCTTCAAAAAGCTCCTAAGAATGAATGTTGTTGAATTTAAATTCCAAATATTCTTCCTTTTGTGCTGGTAGACTCAATATTGATTCTAGTCGGTTAGGTTTTATATTATAAAGAATTAAGGACAATATTTTGCATAGATTAAAACTAGTTTTGGTTTTTAGAGGCGGGAGGGGGGACAAGATGGTATAATTTTAGGCTGTCTAGAGTAGATGGTTTGATAAAATTCAGTTGTTTGTAGTTAAAATGTCATGGCATGTGTATTGTCTGTCTTTAGACTGTCACCAATAAGATCTGCTTCCTTGTTGGTATGCAGCTACGATTCCATGAAAGCAAGTAAACTTTCTGCAGATGCCAGCTGAGTAGCAGATAGGAAAGGTAATCTGAGTTAGAACACATTGATGCTAGTCTTTGCAATGCTAATTCTGTAGTTTGACCTCCTGAAAAACCATGTGGGCTACAAACACTGGATTTATTAATGACTGAAATTAACCCTAATAACAGGAATTTTCTCCTCTAACTTATAGCTCTGGCTGTGGAAAGGCTGCAAATACATAAAATAAACAAAGGGCTGATAAAACACTTTTACGCAGATCATAAAGTTAATTGTACAAATTTGTAGTAATGGCTCTAAATTAAGAAATGTTTTTATAGTATATTAGGTGGAATTATTTTAATGTAAATGGTTTACCACAAGGAAACTGTGAAATTGATGAATAAATCTGCTCTGTTCCAGCATTAAGTATTTGAAATGTGATCCATATGGGTTTAATGTCAGTAGGCCAGCATGCTCATATTTGCAGTGAGGTCTAGGTGCTACTAATACTGGTGCAACAGGTGCATGTAATTTAACTGCCGAGCTAGTCAAAATATCTTTAATCAGTCCATATTAAGTTGAACCATGTGGATCCACGACTAGAATTTTTAGTTAAGTACTTTCTGTGCTTCCAGTTTCTATTCTTGCAGGTCTCCTATTCAGGCTTCGTTATCATAGCTTGTCTTTGCCTATATGTCTTTTGTTAAAGAAGCAGTTTACACAGTTTATTGCCAGGAGAGCCTTCATTTTCCATTTGGTGGGCCTGGTGAAATAAATACTGTTTTAGTATATAATGCAGAAGTCAAGTAACTTTATTAGAGAACTAGAGTTTTTCTCAATGATCATTGGACTTCTTAACTCATGCCATACTCCTTGGCTTGCCCTGAGCTTAGCAGCTGCTTAAATTGTTAAAATAAAATATTGTGCAAGAAAATAGCATGCAGATGTGAGTTCTAAAAGCTTTGAATGTTTAGGGAAATCAAAGAGGGAAAAAATTACTTTAAAACAGAGTGTTATGCCATTCCCTTCCAACCACCAGCAGCTTGTGGGGCTCTTTAATCACAATGATGCATTGCCCTGACTATCTTTTTGCGCAGCTATTGCTGTTTTGTCTTTCATGAATGTATCTAGCCCTTTGATGAACTAAATTTTGCTTAGTGGTAGTCAAAATGGAATATATGGCGCTGTAATGTGGATATCGGGGGAGGCAATGGCAAACCACCCTGTAACAAAAAGTCTGCCAAGAAAATGTTGTGATGCAAAACCCCTCCATGGGTCAGTAATGACTTGGTGCTTGCACAGGGGACTACCTTTACCTTTAATGTGGACATACCTGCTATACATTATAGTTGGTAGCATGGAAACCACACTAATACATAACAGCAATTAAGTTGCGTTTTGCTTTCTGATAAGGAACTTTATAGCAGAAAATAATTTTACAGATTGCATAATCAGTTGTTGCCAAATAATTTCACAGTGGCTGGGGTTTGTAGACTGTTCTCGGTTTGAGGGTCCGAAGCTGTCAGTTGTACTGTGCTACACAGTGGCAATGGGTTTGTGTTTCTTTTAGTTTGCAAAGGGCACAGGTTCCAACCTTAAATGACCAATGATATTCAATAGTTAACAGTCGATTTATCCTGCCACTGCTCTTATTAGTTGACAAAGAAGAAAAATTGTTATTGCATGTGTCTGTCTAGCTGGGTGGTCTTCCAGGGACTGTAATCAACGCACATAGTCTGTCTCATCAGCGCACAGCTCAACACTACAAATTTATCTTATCGTGAGGTAACAGCAAGGCTTTAAGAATTGTGAGAAACCTTCTGCAAGTGGTTTTTTCAAAAGCAAGCAGAATGAATTGCATTTAGACTTGGGTTCCTTTGTGACAAAGCAGCTGTGAAGAATTTTCTCCCTTTTATGCCAAGTTTGCCAGTTCGTTGCAGAGCTAGTCTAAATTTTTTTACACTTTAGTTTTGAGGGAGAAAATATATGGGCAATAAATGAATTTCCAAGGCACAATTGATTTCGTTGTAAGAGTGAGTTATTGAAGCTAAACTGAATGTTTCAACAAATGAAGTGACAGTTTAGCTAGATTTATTATAAACATACACACTTTTTTGTTCATTATCCTGAAAGGTGTTTAAAATTAGTTTGGTGATAAGTAAACGATGGAACTTCAAAGTACTGTTAGGTAGTTTACAATAGGACATGAGCACATATATGCAATTTTGAGATATTGCTGTGAATGTCTAAGAAATATGAATATTTGAATGTTTAGAGACATTTGTAAAAGGAAGCTGAAATGTATTTGTCAGGGCAGAATATTCTAAGGTAATAGTAACCTAGTTATTAAGGAAGCTGCTTTCTCATGTTTGATTACAGTAACATTCTGAAAAGTTAAACAGGAATGGGGGGAAGAGAGACTTGTTTTTTCTTAAGTGAGAGTGAGGGGGAGGGGACCACCAGACAGTATTAGTAGGTGTATGTATTTATATAGGTATGTTCCTTTTACAGCATCTGTGAGAAGGCTCCACTTTTAGTATGCAGACCCTGAAAAGACTTCAGAATTAATGTTCTGGATATCAGAAGACATCCCACCCCACTTTCAGCTTTTAAAACACACATCAACACTTAAGTTGGGTAGACAGCATCACTAATCATATTAAGCACAGTCTCCAAGCTCACAGTGAATGCATAATTAATTCATTGTTTTAGAGGTGCTCGTTTACTGGTCAAGGGCAAGCAGTCCGCGCAGAGCTCCCCATACGAGTAAAGAGAAGAGAACCAGTATGCTGTTCACTGTGACACTGCTATTCCCTCAGCCCACTAAATCTTGTTTGTTACACCTCTACCATGAGCCAAAACCATCAAGCAATTTCCATTAAAGTGTTTGCACGTAGAGTGCTGTGGGGTAGTAAATGCTAATTCAGTGTCAATTAGAAAAATGCCTCTAATGGGGGGAGGGGGTGTAGCTAAAGAGAGGCACTTCTTTTGATTCATTGCTTGGTCTTAGTCTCTCTCTCTCTCTCCTTTATTTCTCAGACCTATACACTGAAGGCATCTTTCAACACGTTCTGTTTATTATTTTAAAGCAAGTTTAGTTTGGATGCACTTTACCGCATCTTTTCTTATTTTAACTGTAATCCCAAAGTTTACTTCTGTAGTTTTAAATTCCTTTAACCCCATACTTCATGAGTGCATCATTAAATTCTTTTCGTCTTAACGGTTAAAAGGTTCAGTATGAATTTATACTGAATATTGCCATTCAGGAAAGCAGTGGTCATCTGAATTAATCCTGTTTACCTTTTCCTCTGCATTTTAGGGTCTACATTAAGCATGTGCACGGAGTTAAAGTAATGCATATAATATCTGCTTGTGTAAACATGTGCTTCATTAATATGGTTGATCAGGTTGTGGATGAAAAGTGGCTTAGACGAACTTCATCTGCATACCTTCTAAACAGGCATATGAGAAGCATTGTATTTTGATTTTCTTTTAATGCACTGCTAGTTAAGCACTTGCTAGTGTGTTAGTTCAGCAAAGGTTAAGCACTTTTGGATCCCTTTAACCTTACTGTAGGAAAGATAACTACTCTCTGAAATCAGTGGGACTTAACAGTGTTTAACTTTGGATGAATGGTTATCCTCAAAGTAAAACATATAAACAGTTTGTATCAGCACAGGAAGACAGTTCAAATTACTGTCTTGTTCTGTGTCTGCAACGTGTGTCTTGAAGCATTACTTTAGAAATTTTAAATCTGATACATTAGATCAGTTTAAATGACTGAATACATGGTATCTCTTAGTTAAATAAAAAGGACTAGAAAATCAAAAGTGTGTTTTAAGTTAAAAAATATTTTGCATTTTTTTTAAAAAATAGTAAGAAAATAAAGATATTTGGTATAAGACAGAAGTTGTACTTAAATATCTTGAACTTAATACACAGATTTCTGAATTTGTCAGAAGGCAAATCCACAAGTACACTGAAGAAACAATTCATAGGTTACGTGGTTCATGCTGTTAAAGTATACTCATGTGAGCTGTGTGTGGACAAGTGTTATAGCTGTGATCTTGCACCAGTGTAGATGACATGTATGTGGATACACGTCTGGCTATTAGAGTCTAATCATTTTTCCTGTTATATGTATGTGTGCACTCATACATGTTATCCACACAGTATACATGCCATGATCCTGTTGTTCATCTACGGTCTTACTGTGCAGTCCCACATGGGACTGCGCACGCGCAGGCCTGCCGATACCGGAGATTTCTATAGCTCTAAACCACTAGGGGGCGCTCCAGCCTCCCAGCGCGCATGCGCGGCCGCTTTCCCCGCCGAAACGGCTCCTAGGAGGCGGAGCGCCCCTCACATACCCTCAGTTTCTCTTTCGCCGCCGATCGTTGAGGTTCTGCTCTTCCTTCGTCGCGATGGCTGAGACGGCCTTGTTTAAGCGTTGTGAGACCTGTAACCGCAAAATGACAAGGTCGGATGGCCATTCTGTTTGTCTTTATTGTCTTGGAGAAACGCACAATGTTCAGACTTGCAAACATTGTCGCGCGTTCACCTCCAAGGCTCGGGCCAAGCGTGCGGATCGTTTGCATGCTTCCCTGTGGCAGCGTGCAATGTCGGTAGAAGACCCTCCACCGAAGTCTTCTTCTGCACCGGCTGCACCTTCCCGTCCTCCCTCTAAGGCCTCGGTTGCCAGACCTCCGCGTCCCAACTCGTCTCCGAGTCGTTCGGCCCCAGCTCGGAGTTCGTCGGATCCGACAGCTTCGGTTCCGGCGACCGTTCGGAGTCGACCCCCTTCAACGTCGTCTACGGCCCGTACTCCACCTACCCGTGAGGTCCGTGCTGACCGGGCTCCCTCGGGTCCGAGGGCGACTCCACCGACACCTAAGGACAGTTCGGGTCCGAAGTCTTCGGATCCGGCTTCGAAGTCGACTTCTGGAACCGATTCTGAAAAGAAGAAGAAGAAACGTAAACACTCTAGTAAACGTGATAAGGCAGTGTTGGAGACCCTGCTTACTTCTTCGTCTTCGGTTCCGACCGGTACTGCTCCAGCCCCGTCGGGTGGACGTGACGAGGCCGCTGAACGCCCTCCATCTAAGACTCCCCCGCCGAGGGCGGTCCAAGAAGTGGATGTGGCTCCGATCGACAAACCCCCTACACCATCGGGTCGGCCTCGATCGAAGTCGTATGAATCGGGCTCGATTCATTCTACGAGGAGTCGACAGGCCCGCTCCTTCGACCGGAGCCCTCGCTGTTCCTATCGGAGCCGGTCTAGAAGTAGTCGGGGCCGTGACGATCTGGGTTCCCACTATTATGGCAGAGAAGGCTCTTACTGCTCGGACCGACATTATCGGGGAATCTCCCTGTCACCGTCTCCCAGAGGCTCCTATGCTGGTCGTGATCGAACGCCCCGTCCGTCGGAGGTGGTGTCTCCTCGGAGCCGAGCTCGGTACAGCGAGTCCCCGTTGTCGGACTCTCCTGAGAAAGAAATTGGGCCCTCGGAGGAGGCTTCTCCAACCGATGATTTCCGAGCCTATAATGAGCTTCTTCAAAGAATGGCCAAGGCTCTGGATTTGGAGGTCACCTCGACTGAGTCTAAATTTACCGATAAGATCCTCCAGCATATTTATTCGGGGTCTACTCCCTCGATTGCCTTTCCTCTGATTGAGGGGTTTGCTGACATGTGGAAGAAGCTTCAGTCGAGACCGGCGTCGGCTACGGCTACTAACAGGAAGGTGGAGAGTCTTTACAAGACCAAAGATGATGTGCACTCCTTCCTTGCAGTGCATCCTCCCCCGTCATCACTCGTGACTGAGGAGATGCAGGCTCGCTCTCGCCAAGGTTCCTCTTCGGCCCCAGCTGACAAAGACAGCAGGAAGATTGACAGCATGGGGAGAAAGTTGTATACCTCTGCCACGTTTGGCATTAAGGTTGCTAATTATGCAGCCATGATGGCGGCATATCAATTGTTTTTGTGGAAGAAAGCGGCTTCCTTCCTCCCTAAAATCCCTGATGAGCAGCGTACTCTTCTTAGGGTCATACAGGAGGAGGCCGTCCGTCTTTCCAGGCATCAGATCAATGCTGGACGGAGTATGGCGGACACTGCTGCCAGATCTCTTCTCTCGTCTGTGGTCCTGCGCCGGTATGCGTGGCTTCGTACGACTGCCCTTCCTGCTGAGACGCAGAACAAGGTGGAAGATTTGCCGTTTGAAGGCACGACGTTGTTCTCAGAAAAGACTGATGAATATTTGTCGAAAAAGAGGACCGATCGCCTGACGGCTCGTTCATATGGGGTGTTACATCAGGCCCCACAACAATCCTCTCGCCCGTATTATCGTGCCTTTCAGCGTGGCAGACAGCATCGTTATCAGCCCTATCAGGGGTATGCGTACCAGCATCACCGACCCTACCAGAGCCCGCAGCCTGCTTTTTCTAGACGTAGGCAAGGCCAACGTCCTAAGCCTGGCTCTCAGCAACATCAAGTTAAAGATCAGAGCCAGTCGCAGAAACAGTTCTGACAATTACAGGGACCTGATCCCTTTTTTGGGGACAGGCTCAGTGCTTTTTGGAGTTCCTGGAGTTTAATTTCTTCTGATGTTTGGGTTCTTTCTATCATTCAGTGTGGTTATAAAGTTGAATTTGTTGATTTACCCTACCTGTGTCTCCCTGTGTTTTCTTCGGATGCTCCGCAGCCGGAAATCTTGGGTGAACTCTCGGCTCTTTTACAAAAAGGAGCGATAGAGGAGATTCCTGCTGAATCGGCTGGGTTGGGCTTCTACTCCAACCTGTTCCTGGTAGAAAAGAAGGATGGGGGGCTTAGGCCTATCCTGGACCTCCGGGGCTTAAACAAGTTTATTCGAATTCGGAAATTTAAGATGGTTACGTTGCACATGGTTCTGACCTTGTTGCCCCTGTTCTCTTGGTTCGCGGTCCTGGACTTAAAGGACACCTATTTTCATATTTCTATTTTCCCTGACCATAAAATTTTTTTGCGTTTTACTTATTACCATCGTGTTTTCCAATACAGGGTCCTGCCCTTTGGTTTAGCCACTGCCCCCAGAGTATTCACTAAATGTATGGCGGTGGTGGTGGCCCACTTACGCCTTCAGGGCTGTTGCATATTTCCGTATTTGGATGATTGGCTTCTGGTGGGCCAATCGGAGGCTGATGTGGCCAACCAGGTGTCTCTTACTCTGGATGTATGTCTCCGTTTGGGTCTTTTTATTAATCAAAAAAAGTCTAAGCTGACTCCCGTTCGCTCCATTCAGTTCATAGGGGTGATTTTGGACGGCGTTCGTAATGCAGGTTTCTTGCCTGCTGAGCGTGCTTCTAAGATTAAGAAGCTCATTTCTATCCTTCGGAGGTGTCGTTTTCAGTCTGCTAAGTTTATTCAGACTCTCTTGGGTTGCTTGGCTTCTACGACTGCAGTGGTCCCTTTAGCCAGACTGTTTATGCGACCTCTCCAGCTATGGTTTAACTCGGCCTTTTCCCCGAACAGAGACCCCCAGAATAGGAGGTTATCTGTCCCTAGGCGGGTGGTGTCTTCTTTGGACTGGTGGTTGGAAGATTCTAACCTATTTGAAGGGGTAGAGTTTGGGCATCGCCAATCCCATTTATCTGTTACGACGGATGCCTCTTTGTTTGGCTGGGGAGCTCATTGTGAAGGAGCTTTTGCTCATGGTTTATGGTCTGAGTCGGAACGTGTGGAGCACATTAATGTTCTTGAATTGAGGGCAATCTTTTATGCTTTGATCTCATTTTCAGATGCTGTCCAGAACAAGTCCGTCCAGATCCTGACAGACAACACGACGGCGATGTTCTATGTCAACAAGCAAGGGGGCACGGCATCGGTGGCACTATGTACCGAAGCGATGAAGCTTTGGCAGTGGGCTATAGACCACTCGGTGTGGTTACATGCTGTTCACATCCCAGGGGTGGAGAACTCTATGGCAGATCAGCTGAGCAGGATCCAAGGGGACAATCACGAGTGGTCCCTTCAGGACAAGTACCTCGCTCCGATTTTCTCCACGTGGGGGAACCCGGAGCTGGATCTGTTTGCGACAGTGGTGAATCGCAAGGCCCCATGTTTTTGCTCCAGAGGAGGCGTAGGCCTCGGGTCACGTGGGGACGCATTTCAACTGAGTTGGTCGAGTCCCCTGTGTTATGCCTTCCCTCCGTTCCCGCTTCTGGCCAGGGTCCTCAGCAAAATCCAGAGGGACAGGGCGACGGTCATCCTAGTGGCTCCGTTTTGGCCGAGGCAACCCTGGTTCCACTCCCTCCTGAGTCTGCAGAGTCAGTCGATCAGTCTCCCGGTGGTTCCGGACCTTCTGTCCTGCGAGGGGGTGTTTCACCACGACATCGGGAAACTCAAACTGACAGTGTGGCTGATCAGACCGGGAGTGCCTTTTCCTCAGCAGTGACGCACGTCTTGCTTAATGCTAGGCGTCTGTCTACGAGACAGTCCTATGCTTTTAAGTGGGACAGATTTTCGGCCTGGTGTCAACAGCGGGCCTTGGACCCCTTTTTGGCTCCCCTCTCTGACATTTTGGATTTTTTGTGGGAAATTAAACAGACAGGCCTGTCTAATAGTTCAGTTAAAGTTTATTTGGCAGCTATTTCTGCTTTTCATCCTCCTATTGACAAAAAGACAGTTTTTTCCCACTATTCTGCACGTTTGTTTTTACGAGGGTTGAATAACTTGTTTCCCCCTGTTCGGGCTTTGATTCCACAATGGTCACTGCCTTTAGTGTTGGCTCGCCTGATGTCCAAACCGTTCGAGCCGTTGGCCTCTTGCCCGTTGCGTTTTTTATCCATGAAGGTAGCCTTTTTGATTGCAGTCACTTCGGCTAGGAGGGTGGGGGAGTTGGCGGCTTTATCTTGTGAACCGCCCTATTTGAAGATACACCCTGAAAAGGTTGTTCTTCGTACCAAGATAGAGTTCTTACCTAAAGTGGTATCTCGTTTTCATCTGTCCCAGGAGCTGGTTCTGCCAGTTTTCTTTCCGGTTCAGGCCTCTGAAGCTGAGAAAGCTCTTCATTCCTTGGATGTCCGTAGGGCCATCCTGTTTTATTTAGACAGGCTTAAATCTTTTAGAGTTGATTCTAACCTGTTTGTTTGTTTCGCGGGACACAATAAGGGAAAACGGGCTACGTCCCAAACCATATCACGATGGGTGGTCCAAACTATTTTGACTTGTTATGCTGCTGCTAACTTACCTTGCCCTTTGGAGGTGCGTGCCCATTCCACTAGGTCCCAAGCGTCGTCTGCGGCTCTTCTCAGAGGTGTTTCTCTTCACGACATCTGTAGAGCGGTGACGTGGGCCTCGGCGGATACCTTTGTGAGGCATTATGCGCTGGACATCCTAGATAGAAAGGAGACAGCGGTGGGCACAGCGGTTCTCCAGTCCATTTTTATGTGATGCTTTTGCGTCACCTCCACCCAGGTATTAAGCTTTGTAATCTTCCCATGTGGGACTGCACAGTAAGACCGTAGATGAAAAACAGGTTTTTACTCACCATAACTGTTGTTCATCTAGGTCTTCTGTGCAGGCACACATGCCCTCCCTCCTTCCCCGCTAACTCTCTTGGTACTTACCTTGTAGGGGGCGGCGAAAGAGGAACTGAGGGTATGTGAGGGGCGTTCCGCCTCCTAGGAGCCGTTTCGGCGGGAAAGCGGCCGCGCATGCGCGCTGGGAGGCTGGAGCGCCCCCTAGTGGTTTAGAGCTATAGAAATCTCCGGTATCGGCAGGCCTGCGCGTGCGCAGTCCCATGTGTGCCTGCACAGAAGACCTAGATGAACAACAGTTATGGTGAGTAAAAACCTGTTTTTCATATCATACAGAACTTTGTTCGTTTCAGAGGAACAAAGTTTGAGTTCAGTAGCATCTCAACAAACATTCAGGTTAATGGCAACCATTCATTTATATATAAGAAAGTACTTGAACATCATTCCCACTCTTGATACCATTCTTTGGTGTGCCAGTACACTGTGTGACTCCATTGACTGATCCTTTCATACATTGTACTTAATATCAGCTTAATGGAGAATATATACAGACTCCAGCAACAGGGCATAAACAAGAAACTGTACATTGGTGAGTATACATAACCTCCATACAACATTGAAGGATTTTACACATTGCAGAATGCTCGTGTGGAGAACATGCAGAGTGATCGGGCAATTTATGAAATGTGCTGATTACACTGTCAAGATGCACACATTCTTCAACATCGTTTGGCATCCATACAATACACTAAATCTCTTCTTTATTCTCCTCACGCATATATGTTCTCCACAGTGTCCACTGAATGTGTACCATGGCTTGTGGTTAAGAACCTTTTTCATTTAATTCGCATTAATTCCATGATGTATAGTGGCATAGTCATGCATTAATATTATTGTATGGAATGTTCATTATGCTTTATACCACAGCTGGTTGCATGCATCAGATGTACAATGCGCACAGAGTACCCATCTGCTCAAAGACGTCATTGTTAACTTCACAGGAAGGAGCAGCTTCAAGAGTGCCTTCTGCCCTATGGAGTTGGTCCTTCCATTACAGTGAACAGGGAAGCGCACTCCTCAGGGGAGTTTGGAACACCACAATTCTGGATCAGAAAGCATATTGAAAAACACTGCTTTCAGAATTTGGAGGTTTAGATCTAGAAACAAACAGAAGGGTGGCATCCTTGAATTTCATTTTTTAAAAATAGCAGGTAGTCTGCTGCAGTAGAATGAATGCGTAGATTCTGTTCATATTCTGTTTGCAAACCTGGTGTACTTGAACAATTTAATCTTGCAAACTAATCAATTTAATTGTTCACTGTTCAAAAAATCTAGCAGTTTTTCTTATATGTGAACATTTTTGCCAATGCATGACTTTTTAAATCCGCTATTAATGTCTTTTTCATAGCCATTCGAACAATGAAGCATATAGTTCTGTCCTCTCCAATTTCAGAATACTGTTCTTTATATCACACACAAAACATTATTTTGTGTGTGATATAAAGATGGTTTCATTTCTACTGTTGCTAGTAAAAGGTGATTAGGGCAGTTTATTGTCAAACATAGAGTGGTATTGCATGTTTTTGAGGAAGCATTTTGCAATCTAAAGGGTTGTTGACCTGTAAAGTAGAGCGTAAGCCAGAGCCTGCAACTGTAAGTAGCTGGAAGAGTGTTTTCTTCAGTGACATTCTCTAACTGGTAACAAGTAAATTTTGTATGATCTTTTACGCTCTAATCTGTCTACTTAGAAATGATGCTTATGTTCAGAACGATCTCTCCACAAAGCAGACTTCCCTTATTTAGTCTGTTGTCAGATAAGCAAAACAAAATATATCTATTAAAGTTTACCCCTGAAATGTTGGAAGCTTTGCATAGTATAGTTGTATAAAAGGGAAAAGTTTGAATTGCAAAGTGAAAGTTGACGTTTTCTGTTGAACTGGTCAAAATATTTTAAATATTTAGAGTAATTCATTTTAGTACTTGGAATGATATATGCCTTTGAAATAAAATAAATATATTATACACCCAAATGATACATTGTTGATTATTTGTCTCTTATGAAACTTGCCTGTTGCTGTAGTCTAAATTCTTTATTATCTCTGGTCTAAAAATAATATTTGAGTGCTTTAAATGGAGGCATTTGGATGTTTTTTTAAAAGTTAAATGAACAGTAGCTCAGTTGCTACAGTCTCATTTTTACAATCAGTCGTATTATTATGTTCTGCTCTGTTTTGACAGCCGAGTGATTGACTTTAGACATGTCCTATGAATTACCATTTTACTTGATCCAGAATATTGTGTGGCTTTCTCCCATAGAATGGTGCCACTCGTCACAATTGTGTCTGGATTTTTTTTTACTTAGTTTGAGTGTTAACATGTAGTTCCTATTTCTCAGTTACACAGAACTACACACATCAGCTACAGATAAATGCTATATATCAAACCTGTCAGGAACCTTATTTTTCCAATATACTGATTTTCTGTGTTGCGGTAACTTTACCTTTTTAACATGCCCATATCCATCATTTGTCAAATGTCAAGTCTGTTTGTATCCATCTTTCTTTAAATCCTTGATAGTTTAGCAAGAACTGTGTTACTGGAATTGTTCCTTACTGCACGTAGACAGAAAATAGAGCACCACTTTCCCAAGGTCCACTGCTGGTAATTTGGTTGTCTTCATGGTTTTAATGTGAAACTGCATAGGATTTCACTTGTACAAACATTGTCTGGCCATAAAAACTGAAAATTTCCTTCTGCCGATCATTAATACCAAACATAAAACTGGCACTTTTTTCTACAGCTAGTACGTTTTGGAATGTTAGCTCCCTCTGTCCCCTGACACAATGCAAATCCAAGAACATACTTTTATAATTTTTGTGTGTTGCACTGGATAAAGCAAAAGTCTTTTTCAATGTCTGGCTGCACTAGAACTAGATAGTAGTTTGTGCTGTGAATAAACTTTTTGGAAGTGTTAGCTTGATGACCATTATGCAGATACAGCCTGTTTTACTATCTTGGGGCTCCAGCCAGAGAAGGACTTTGAGAATATGACCATTACTAATGAAGACTCCATTTCCAAAAGTGATTGAGAGAGTGATCCTAGCTCCATTGAGTTGAGTAGGATTTTTTCCTATGACTTCAGTTAGTTTGAATTGCAGCCTTAGGCAAGGCTGATTTTTTTTCCTGCAAGCATCATGTAAGAAATAAGAGAAAAGAAAGAGCTTTCCCATTTATTGGCCGAGAACTGCCTCAGTGTATTTATACTCCGTTTTTTTCTACTTACATATAATGTAAATACATATGTTCAGCAAAGAAGATTCTCTTCTGTACTTCTCTTTGTTAATCTTACTTTACTAAAGTAATATATTTGCACATTGCTTACACGTGTATTAGCAGTAGGCTATGCAAAAAATGTAAACTAAGTGAAATGCCTCCTGGAAGCGAAATGTGATAGTGTTGTCCAATCTTAAAATAAAGGAAAGTGTTCAAATGTTTCATTGGGATTTTTAAAAAGTCTGATTCAGGCAAATTGTTATCTTTCAAGAATATTCCTGAATTTCCATCAGTCGTCTGACTTCATGTTGCCTTACCTATAACAGTAGAAAATGGAATAAAGCTTGGGTTGTCAGTGCTAGTGAAAATAAAACAATGAATCAAACTTCCACAATTGTTAATGCTTTCAGTTTTGATAAGTAATTTGTGAAATGGTAAGAAAAAATAATGAATCATCAACAATTCATTAATATCAGGTCATTTAACATGTATTGTGTAACAATAATTGGTTGGTTAGGTAGCTTTTTTAATGCACAATGTCAAAAAATTGGTGTTTTGCAGGATCTTTCTAGATCCTCCAAAGCAGTTATTTCCTAGAGAATTATTAGGTATAGGCAGTCTCTGTACATACATTGTGGTATATCTCTATTTCAGAGATCGTTTCATTGCATTGACAACAGGAGTGAGAGAGGCTGAACCTTTAAAAGAACCTGAAACCAATTGTACTACAGCTTTTCTAATGGATCCTTTTGCTGCTGAATTGGAAAACTTTCCAAAATAAAGCATCATCTGGTTTAGCACGTTTGTTTTGACTTGCTAAACAAAATTTAAGATGTAAATTAATCCATATTAATTTTAACATTAGCATCAAGTACTTGAACTGAAATATTTGATTAGGAAAGAAATAAATCACATTTAGTTAATGTTATAACAAATTCATATTGCCAGTTTGGTGTAGTGGTTAAGAGCACGGGACTCTAATCTGGAGAGCCGGGTTTGATTCCCCTCTCCTCCACTTGAAGCCATCTGGGCGACCTTGGGTCAATCACAGCTCTTCCAGAGCTCTCTCAGCCCCTCCCACCTCACAGGGGATAATAATGGCATACTTTGTAAACTGCTCTGAGTGGGCATTAAGTTGTCCTGAAGTGCGGTATATAAATCGAACGTTGTTGTTGTTGTTATATATTTATGTAGAAATTATTTTTATTGGAATAATATAGCTTGTACTTCTTTATATTGTTTAAATTTAAGTAGAAAAACCAAAGGCACTGAAAATTGCAGACACATTTTATAGCTGATATGCTGTGGATGTGATTGTCCACTCATTTATTTTAAAATAATTTAACTTTCTTTCACAGGGGCGCCTCAATTTCATTGTCACTAACTGGCATTATTTGCATTAGTTATTAGTTCCATATCAGTTTAGTGAATACAATATCTTTTCCACCATGTGAGAATAGTTTTATAAATGAATTTTAGTTTTGGTTGTGCAGGGCAAATCTAAACCAATTAGGTTAATTCATAACTTGATTTTTATTTGGAATATTATAGATATTTAGGGTTGTATTTCTCCCTTCCCCTTTCCATTGACAAATAAATAAAACCTAGAAACATACTCTCTTGCACAATTCCTCGGGATAATCCATCTGAAAACATTAACTACAATATTGAAACTGCCAATCTTGCCTAATATTGTATTAGCAATGGCATCCATTCATTGTTAAATATGTAAAAGTGAATCTTTAGAAATGGAGTGCTTTCAGAAAATGTTACATTTCACATCTCTTCCCTTAATTGTTTCAGAATCTGTATTAGTTCTGTTGCTTTTTAGCATGCGTTATACCACTTTTACTATTAATACATTTGTTTTTCTTCCTTTAATGGATAGGCTCTTGAAACACACACACACACCAAGCCTAACAGGAGACCTATGTAACGTTTAGTATTTCTAGAAGTTAAATATATAACTTTCAGCCCAATCCCAGCCATGGTTACTTGGAAATATGCCCCACTGAGTTTAATGGGAGTTACTATGGTTACTGTTTTTAGGAATTACAGCTGTAGAATTTAGAAATAACAGCAAACTGGAATTACCTAGGGAAAAAATGATACTTTTTGACATTTGTTAAAAGATTAAAATCAACCAATTTTGTTTCCTTTGAACATTACGTAGCACTTGGATGCTCCCTCTTTAAGGCCTCCTTCTTCAAGAGCGAGTTCTGTGCTGGTTGTTAGGCTGTCTTTTAATGAACACCTATATATTCAAAGGCACCTTGCCAGCTTTTGGATAGATTATATTAAAATATTGTCGCTTCCTTGCTTTTAAAAAAAATTACACTGTTGCTTAAACCTAATGGGAGAGAAATGTAGTAGTTTAGGAAGCAATCTTCAGAATTGTCACCAGTAGTTTTCTGCATCATTCCTTCTGTTGCACAGTTTTTAAGAGGCCTCCCCTCCCTTCAGAAGTTCTACGACAGAGTTGTTATCAGGGATCTGGCAAAGAAAATAAAACTCTTATCCTGAAGTTAAAATAAATGTTCTAAAATCACAATGGGAATTCCCCTCTTCCTTCTGGAGGAGGCATACAGTCCCTATTCATGTTTCATTAAGATCATGGGATCAGATTTTTAAATAAATATAAAAAATTAAAATCGAAACATACTGTAGAGTTTGTAATGTCTAAATTTGAGTCTGGAAGGAAAGTTGTGCTAATCTAATCTAAAATTATGCTATTTCACAATATTTTGTAATTAGAAAATAAGGAATGTCATTTACCGCATTGGCAATCCTAAAATCCACATACAAAGTTTGTAAAAGTAAAGTTAAAATTGGCACAATCAGTTGTAAATAAAATAGTTAAAAATTGAGGCACTGTGCAGCAAAATAATCATTTGCAGGTAAAGCAAAAGAGATGTTTGTTTACCAAAATGACATTTTTTAAACATAGAATCTTAGGAAGATTATTCATATGATAAATCTTTATTGTCCCTAGTATTACATTTTGTTATATGGCATAACACAAAAGCAACAAACATAACACTTAAATCAGGATGACTGGGGGAACTTCCTTCTTATTTCTAAAAATTAGATTGTGGACCTATCTATTTAACTGAACATAAAATAAGACCCTATTGTGGTCCTTTTGCAGTTTAGATCTGTTCAGAGATATTTTTAAAGCTATGCCAATGGCCTGATTACCAGGTTTTAATGTAGGGTTGCCAGCCTCCAGATGTGGCCTGGAGATCTCCTAGAATTACATCTGATATCCAGACTTCAGAGAACAGTTCCCCTGGAGAAAACGGCTGCTTTGGAGGTCAGACTGTATGGCATTTTACTTCATTAAGGCCCCTCCCTTCCTCACACTCTGCCCTCCTTAGGCTCCACCCTGAAATCTCTAGGTATTTCCAGGTCTAGAGTTTTAATACATAATGTGGTTAAATAAATGCATATTTATTTTCTATTTGGAGCAATGTAGAACTCATGTGAATGAAAGCAATGTCATTTGTCTCCCTAAAGATGTTAATTGCCTACTGTAAGAGAAATTAACATCTTTATCTATAGTTCAGGGTATCTTATTTACTACACTGTCACAGATTATTGTCCACAGTATTGCTTGACGTTTTAACTGTTAACAGTATACTTTAGGAACTTTTTATTCCCTGTTTTATTTTATAGTTTAATTGTTTAAACAGCTGTTTAGCTTTCAACAATATTTCTTTTTACTATTTCTAAAAATAGAGAGAGATAAAGTATTTTTTTTCCTTTTAATGCTTTCCTTGTTTTTTAATCACTCTTATCATTTACCCTCCAACCCAAGCACTTCCATTGTGTATTGGGTTAAGGAGGGATATGCAATTTATTTTCCTATTTATCCTAAAATCTTTTACTGTTTCCTGTGGTACATTCTTTTTGGTGCGTGCATAGCATGCAGGAAGCAGAGAAACTTTGCAAAAAATCTATGGAAATTCCAGAAAGATACTTGACTTCAAAGTACATATAAAATTATATGTCATAGTGAAGTTTTGTATGGCTTTTGGAATTTACCTGATACTCCCCCCCCAAAAAAGAATACAAAAGAAAATGCAAGCTGCAAATCTGGAAAAAAAAGTAAGATAAATACTTGTACTTTCTTTCTAAAAGCCTAACTGTGACAACAGCATCACCTGACAAGCTGTTTGTGAAAAGTAACTTCTCACAAGATAGGGTAGGTTTAATTACAACAGTATAATTGCCCCAAAGAGAACTCCTGCTTTTAAATAAGCAATTTGTCAACAGTTCTTCTGCATTTGACACGATTAAATAGTTAATTTATTTTGTCTTACATTTCATTTAGCTCCATTTTTTTTCTTTTCTTGTCCATTTTCTATTGTATATGGACCTCTCACCCTCTAGTATAGAATTTCTTGAATTGTTTTTGAGTAGATGTAATTTCATTCTGTGACTTAGGTTTGGAATACGTGTGTGTGTGTGTGTGTGTGTGTGCGCACACTCACACACATCCTCTCTCTCTCCCCCCCCCCCCCTACTTTCCCCAGATTGTGTTGTCTCCTGTTTAGTACATTGCTCGTATTTTTAAATTGGATCTAAGGGTTTGTGGAGAGAGTACATATGCTATACTTCCCCAATAGGTGAAAGAAAAGATACAGTCTGATTTGAGAAAGAGAGGGGAAGGGAGAGAGATGGCTAAAGAGAAAACATCCATAAGGTACCACAGATCCTTTAGGAATTTAGGAATAAGTATTATACTTCTCTCTTTCTTCTATAATAAAATACAATTGGAAGACATGCTTGGAAGAATATTAAATGTGGTGTTAATACAATTTTGCTTATCATGCTTCTTTTTCTGTTAACCTTTTCAAAGCAGTAGCATTAAAGCAAATTCATTGTGAATGGGGAAGGACAGATTAAAACTTTACTCTGGGTTGGATTATAACAAAGGCGGTATGTTACATTAGGGCTGGTGACACCCAGGTGCAAATCTGTAGTTGTGGTTGTAAAGTTCAGGCAGTCATGCTCTCTCAGACTAAACTTACCTCATAGTGTTGTTGTGAGGATAAAATGAAGGGAGAAGCATCTATGCCATGCTGAAATTCTCAGAGGAAGTTTAGAATAACAGTATGATAGATTGTTTTCCATGCTCATTACTTCCTAGATTAAGATAAATTCAGAGATTTCAATTCAGGTCTTAGTTTTCATTGGATTAGAAAGCACTAAAGTGATGTCCTGCTAATTTTTTGTCATTGGAAGTATACAAGCAGAGCATATTGAAAATAAATGGCAATGCAGTGCCAAATAATTAATAAGATACTGCTTCTGTGTACTGCAACATACTGTGCAGGTACTGACCCTATGTCAAATTCCTAAAGGATCTGTGGTACCTTATGGATGTTTTCTCTTCAGCCATCTCTCTCCCTTCCCCTCTCTCTTTCTCAAATCAGACTGTGGTCGAATCCACATTCACCCATTACCCGCATGTTTATCGGATATCTTCTGTTTGCCTCCAATCTGCGATTTTTTCCTCTTCGTTCACATTCCTGCTTCCAATCTGTCTTTCTCGTGCGTCCCTCCGGTCACACAGACGCTCGAAAACCGCTTTTTCGGGCGGGACCTTTTTTCCCCGCCCATTTTTTTTTTATTTTTTTGAGCGCACTTTTCCGTTATTTCGATCTTGCCTTATAAAGAAACATCATTGAAGATAAAGATGCCTCTCTTTCCTCCACTGACAGCACTGATGGCTCTCTCCCGTTTCTTTTTTGGAAATTTGGAAGCATGTGGGAAGCTTTCGTGGGCATTTCCTATGCAGGACAGTTCAGTGCCTGAATTTTACTGAAGTTTCACTTCCTTGGAGTGTCATTATTTCGATATTTCGTAATTTCGATATTACAGTAATATAAAATAAAAAAAAATAAAAAACAGTTAAAAAGGAAGTTTCGCGAGTCCGTTCTGAGGATGGATTCACCCCAAAATGATTTTTCAAACTACCAGATTTGATTCAGAAACAGCATAATCAATAAATCCAATGCTATGAAGTCAACAACAGTCTTTTGCAGACTAAGGAGCACTTGCAAGTTGAATCAGCCAATAGGAACTCTCGGAACGGCTGGAGAGACAGGAAGGGGGGTGGTTTTTTAAAAAACCGCGTAAATTGTGCATTGGCCCATTCACAGCCACCGTGAAACTCCCGTTGAAAACCTGTGACCACATATTCGGGAGAAATGCGAATGAAATGCGTCTGTTTAATGAGGTAATGTGACCGGCACTCGGGATTGCATGGGGAATGCGGGGAACATGCGACTTAGAATGAGTAATGTGGATTCGATCTGTATCTTTTCTTTCACCTATTCATCCAACATTATACTGATCTCAGCCCTACCGCTACAAACTGTCATTTTTGTATGCAGAAATGTAACTTGATAATTCATTTACATTTATCAAGCCAGACAAATTCACAATATTTTTTCCTAATCTTCTCCCAGCCCAAGATGGTCAAACAAAAGCATGCCTTCCTGCCTCGCCCACCTGAGACATGTAGGCCTCATCCAAACATGTGTTTAATATTTAAATTGGGTATATTTGAGGGAAAAAGTACATTAGCCCAAAGTACATTACCAGGTTCACTCATACAATCTGTGAGTCGACTTTGCAGTTCGGGGCTATGGTCACTGAATTTTTTGTAGATAAGCCATATGTAATACCCATGCATTGATGTTTGCTAGGTCAGGCATTCCTTGTGGGCTGGATGGGAAAGTGTTGCCTTGTTCCCATATTACACTTAGAGGGTGTTTAGCATGCAAAGTACTTCTTGGGTAATTTGGCTCATGTGTTGCTGAAGAAGCAGCCTGAACACATAGTTCTGACTAGCCAGATCTTCTTTGAGCTTGGAATCTAAGCAGGGCTGGCCATGGACAGGAGACCACCAAGGAAGGCCAGAGTTGCTCTGCAGAGGAAAGCAATGTCAAAACACCTCTGCTCATCTCTTGTTGTCTTGAAAACCCCAGCAGGGGTCACCATAAGTCAGATGCAACTAAACGCTACTGCTATTGTTATTTAAAGATACATTGAAAAGATGCCATTGTGTGAATAATGGATGGTTTGGGATATGTGAAATGGTCAAACTTTCTAACCTGAGAAATCTTGTTCCCAGAGATTTCAGTAACACAAATTCAGTAACTTTCACTGGAATCGTGCACTTAGAATTTCAGTCCCCATTTTTTTCTTTACTTATATATTAGCATTAAAAGGAGACAAATGTTGATTCATAATTTTTTTTTGCAGAGAGAGATTTTTTCAGTTTTAAACAATTAAACATTTTCAATCTCAAACTGGTAAGTAGTAAAACATTCTGCTTCTAAGCAACACTTTCCCTTTATCCATTGACCACATTGTCTTCATGTTACTACATTAGGTGATAACGTGATCTAATATTTCATAGTGTTATATTTCAGATTGTTGTAGCTGCTTTACCCGATGTATATGTAAAAACATACACCATGAAAGTATCAAGTAACCCAGCCATTGTCCATTGCAACGTGTGCTTTGTATTTGGGAAGGGAGACAAGCAAATCAAGAACATCACCAGCCTTTCAACAGTATTTTCTGTAGTTGTGCTCATCTCTATCTAACATGAACTAATAAGTCTATCCCATGTTGCCTTCATTTGATACAGACAGAAGTGACAGGCAGGGGAATGGAAGTGATCTCAGCAGTTGGCAGGATCAGAGGCAAACGGAAGAGACCACAGGTACAGCTGTTGAAAGCTGTCAGAATCTTGCCTGGTTCCCCCCTTACATGATCTTCCATGATGGTCTCCCTTCATAGCTGGAGATCTTTCCAAGTCCCCACATGTGCTATCCTGGAGTTCCTGAGCAAAATCAGTGTTTTCCCTTGAACAATAGCCAAGATTTTGAACTTTTTCTGTTTCACATGCAGACATCTGTGTTTTCATTCCTTCAACACACTGAACCTTTGCTCACTTCATATCCCTAACATTTATTCAACTTTTCTAGGTATGGTTTCCCAGCTGTTTCCCTTGTGAATTTTTATGGCATATCTTTTGCTTGTAAAATATCTTTTCCTTCTTAGTAAATAGCCTCTGTTCATTTCCTTCCAAAATATACTTTTTGTCCATCACATTATTTTAATATGTATGTTTCATTTTTTTTAAAAAACTGGGTATTATTCCAGCAGTTAATTCTCAGTAGGCTTTATGAACAGTTCTTACAGACTGTACGCTCTTTGACAAACACTATCCTTATGCAAGAGTAAATTGGGGTTATTTGTATTACAGACCAACTCCTTTACTGCAATATTTTCACATGACAAGGGACAGTCTTCTGCTATGAATTATAGAACAATTAGTATATGTGGTTGAAAAAAAGAACGTCTATTCTCTGTAGTCTGTATTGTCTAAAGTGTTCAGCATGAGTAACAATATCAAGTTAAGGGTGAAAAAACAAAAGCATCCTAACCCAGTGAGTGACTCTGTATGTATAAGGGTCTCAGCACACACATGCAGTTCATAGATGTTTCTCTGTGTACTTTATTACTGTTGTTAGATCTATATGAGCAGTGGTGATATGCATGCTGGACTGCAAAGCACTGAAGACGGGAAGTACTTCCTTGCTCATACAGTACATCATGTATTTGCAGTCCTGTGAAGCTTTAGACCAAAATGTTTCTTATCATAGAAGTTCACAATGTAAAATAAACTTGGTAATAAAGCAGAAACTAGATAAAATAATAATAAATAAAACAAGAGACCCATTTTACTAATCTTACATGATCTGTTCCATATTCATTCTTTCAACTTTCATCCAATAGAATCCTTTCCCTTCTGCCATCCCAATCCCAATAATCTTTAGTACTGATTACTTGCCTTATCTGACTCTCATATGCTCTTCCTAATATGTTTCCAAGTTATAATTGAACGTAGTAAGGGAAGGCAATGGTCTGGATTCAGCTAGGCTTGGTGATGGTAGCTTCTGATGTGGTGTGGTGTTTCTGTTACTTACAGGTATAACTCCTGCTATGGCTGATGGTTCTTCTTATTGCTGTTGTTCTTCGTCTCAAGAGTATGTATGGGTACAGAGGAGTTGAAACAGTTCATTCACCAGACAGAACAGGAAAATACACATTTTACTAATAGAAATTTACTTATGTTTTTACTCGTGCAGCCTTTCCTCACATACTCTTCAAATATGAAATTTTCATGATGTAAGAATGACAGAATTATGTCCTAAATATTTATGATTTATCCCATCACAGTTTTGCAAACCTTTTAGACCTGGGTCTCCATTTGGAGGATGTACCTTAATTTGGTTATAAATGTGACTAGGAGAAAGAGTACAATCTGGAGTATACTACTAGAGCTATACTGTGTGTTGTTCAGTTCACATATGTTCAGGAGCTATTCAGGCTGCTCAGGGTGCACAGGAAATTGAAGTATACAAAAGTTCAAACTCCTGCAATACTTCTTCTCATAACAAATTCCCCTAACACACTAAATTCCTTTAAAGCACATGCCAATTGCATCTCTTGCCTTTTTTGGTGGTTGGCGAGCATTTCTAATATAGTGTTTTGCTTTCTTCTGTGCCACAAAGTGGTAATATATTTGTTGATGACAAAACCAACAGGTGCCAGGGCTGTTGGGTACTGAAGCTATTTGGCTCACTGCCTGTAGTCACACAGTGGATATATTGTATGTCTGTAGGTTTTTGTGTGTTTCTGTGTCCTTTTGAAGGATGGGATAACCCAGTTGAAATACATACTTAAACTCCTTAGGGATTAGATGTGTTTCCTTTGCTTTACAGTTACGAATGTTATAGTTTCTTTGTTTTGGGGTTCTCAGATTGCTTAATGATTTGTCCCCCCTCCCTCCTCTTTGCCCAGATGTGTATAATAGCTGTATTTGAACCTTTTTATGTTTGTCAATTTTATTACTCAGCATATGGTATATCCCTTTATTTTTGTCTCTGTCATTCCTTTACTTTAGGGGCCCCATGCAACATACTGGGATTTTCCCTTTAACTTCTGAAGTCTGTCATTTTAATCTTTTTGTTTGTAATTCAAGGTGGTGAACATTCAGATTTATTGGATGGAGGTTAAAACTTATCATTCCGCAGGAAATGGTAATTTTTTTATTCATAATGATGGTGGTGTGGCTTTTCATGGAGGAAGACAAGAACCCTTGAATTAATTTAATTGATTCTTTTTGAACTGCAGCAATTCTTAGACAAGCATTTACAGTGATTGATATGCGATATAAGCCTAAGTATGTGTATTCAAAAGTCCCATTGAAGTCAGTGGGTTGGATCCAGCAGTTCATGGGTACCAGGATCACAGCTCGTTCCTTTATTCTCTCCCCCACCCTATCCTGCCACAATCCTTTCAGAACAGAAGATTCCCAGAGTTATCAAACCCATAGGGACTAATGACTGAGGGGCTGCACTGAGGTCCAAGAGAGGAAAAATGTCTCTTCCTACCTCTTCCATTTGATATACCCTAAATAAATAAACTGACAATGTGATCCTGTGCAGAGTTACTCCAGTTTAAGCCAATTCGTTTCAGTGGGTTTAAACTGGAATAGCTTTGCAAAGGATTGCACTAGTATGTAGGTTATTTTTACTTCTCTCCTCTGAAATCTATAACAGCAAGAAAACCTTTGCACACTTGAAACAGCTTTTGATTGAAGGAGGGAAGATTTTTTTTAAAAAAATATATTGCTTAATTAATTAATTTAAACCATTTCTAGGCTACCTTTCCATCCCTAATGGTGAGCAGTAAAGCCATTAAAACAAATCAAAAATATCTATAGAAATATACAAAACAAATAGGAAGGAGAATCAGTGAGAGAATGCCAGACAAAACAGGAAAGTCTTCACCCTCTTGCAAAAGACAATGATAGAAGGGAACTGTTGAATCTCCCTGGGGAGGGAATTGCGTAATTTTGGTGCCATGACCTAGTCTCAGATAATAGGGACAACCAAAGCAGTGCCTCTGAAGATGACTGTACGGGCTGAGTATATGCATATGGGAGTAGATGGTTGTTAAGGTATGCTGGCCCAAGCCATATAGGACTTCAAGGTTAAATACCAGCACCTTGAATTGGGTCCAGAAGCAAATTGGGAGCCAGTGTAGACGGAAGACTTGAGTCTTGTTTTTGAATTAGGCTAGAACATGTACTTCAAAGTGATACCAATCATAAAGATACACAACTTTGTCTTTAGTAGAGGTGAGTGGGAGGACCTGCAAGATCAGCTAGGAATATCTAAACATTCACCAGATGAAACCTATATTTTTATCTATCTGTGTAGTGTTGCTGTTTCCTCTTTGTGGTTTAGGTAGGGATGGGATCCAAAGTGGGTCGGTCCCCTGTTACCTGAAAGAAAGTTAAAAAAAAAAAAAAAAAAAATTTTAAATTAAATGCCATAGAACAGAATTTTCTTGTCTCTGACCCCCTGTGCTTCTCAAAACAACATCTCATATGCATCAGGGAATCGATGCTCGGTATTGTGTGGGGAAGCCTGTGTGGAAAGGGGAAATCACTGAAACGTAGCCCCTTTCCCCAAACCAGCAGAAATGTTCTTCTCCAGTAGTTCCTAGAGTGCTGCAGTTTAGATGGTTGGGAGAAGCTCCTCCTCTTGGATGCAGGCAGGGTGTGTGTGTTATGCACCATCAAGTTGCCTCCGACCTATGGCGACCTTATGAAGAAAAGACCTCCAAAATGTCCTATCATTAACAGACTTGCTCAGATCCTACAAACTGGAGGACGTGGCTTTTTTGTTGAGTCAAGCCACCTCATTTTAGGTCTTTTCCTACTGCCTTCCACTTTTCCTAGCATTATTGACTTTTCCAGAGAATCTTGTCTTCTCATGATGTGACCAAACTACGATAGCCTTAGTTTTGTCATTTTAGCTTCTAGGGAGGATTCAGGCTTGATTTGATCTAGTACCTACTTATTTGTCTTTTTGGTTGTCCATGGCATCCACAAAACTTGCCTCCAGCACCACTTTTCAAATGAATCAATTTTCTTCCAGTCAGCTTTCTTCACTGTCCAACTTTCACATCCATACATAATAATGGGGAATACCAGTTTGGATTATCTTGATCTTGGTTACTAAGGAGACATCTTTATCTTTAAGGATCTTATCTCGCTTCCTCACATCTGCTCTTCCAAGTCTCAATCTTCGTCTGATTTCTTCATTTCAGTCTTCCTTTTGGTTGATGATTGAGCCAAGGAATGGAAAATCTTGAACAATTTCAATTTCCTCATTGTCAACTTTAAAATTGTGTAATTTCTCAGTAGTCACAAAATAGTAAAGAGTCCAGTAGTACCTTTAAGACTTACCAACTTTATTGTTGCATAAGCTTTTGAGAGATGCATCTGATGAAGAGAGCTGTGGCTCTTGAAAGCTTACACTACAATAAAGTTGGTTAGTCTTAAAAGTGCTACTGAACTCTACTGTTTTGCAACTATAGACTAATATAACTAACTCCTCAGGATCCTCAGTAGTCATTACTTTTGTCTTCTTGATGTTCAGCTGTAATCCTGCTTTGGTGCTTTCTCCTTAATCAGTAGTCATTTCAAGTCTTCACTATTTTCTGCCAGTAACATGGTGTCATCTGCATATCTCAAATTGTTAATGTTCCTTCCACCAATTTTCACTCTACCTTCTTCTATATCGAATCCAGCTTTCCTTTTGATATACTCTGCACAGAGGTTGAACAGGTAGGGAGATAATGTGCATCCTTGTCTGACACCCTTGTCAGTTGGAAACCATTCTGGTTCCCCATATTCTGTCTTGGCAGTAGCCTTTTGTCCAGAGTATAGGTTGTGCATCAAAACAATTAGATGTTGTGTCACCCTCATTTCTTTTAAGATTCTCCATAGTTTTTCATGATCCACACAGTCAAAAGCTTTGCTGTAATCTATAAAATTTCTTCTGAAATTCCCTGGTATGTTCCATTAGCCATTGTAAATTTGCAATGTAATCTCTGGTGCCTCTTCCTTTTCTGAATCCAGCTTGAACATCTGGCATTTCTCATTCCATATATGGTAAGAGTCTTTGCTGTAGAATTTTGAGCATCACTTTGCTTGCATGGGAAATTAATGTGATAGTCCGATAGTTGCTGCACTCTTTGGCATCCCTTTTTTTGGAATTGGAATGTAGACTGAGCATTTCCAGCCCGTGGGCCTTTGTTTTGTTTTCCATATTTGTTAACAGATTCTTGTTAAGAACAGGTTGTTGGCTTCACAAAATTCTATGAGTCACTCTCCTTCATTTCATGATCCTAGTCCAAATTTTCCAACTATATTTGATTCTGCTTTATCTTATACTTTTGCATTCCAGTCACCTATGATTATCAGCATATCTTGTTTAGGTGTTCTTCTCCAGTGGTTCCTAGAGTGCTGCAGCTTAGATAGTTGGGAGAAGCTCCTTCTCTTAGATACAGGCAGAGTAGTGAGGTTTTATCTGACTCCAATAGGAGGGGCTTTCTATTTCTTAGTGTGGCCCTGTCTGACAGGCAGACAGGACGTTATGAGCTTGCTATACCAACAGGCTTGACTTAGTATAATTTCTCAGTTTTAGAATTTTTCCTCTCTTGCCTTTTCTTCTCCCCCTTCTGAGGGAGGGGTCAATTCTCCTGTATTCAGATGACATGGTATTGATGTCAACTTATATTGACTTAAGGAGGGTGCTGAACAATTTCAGTAAGGGTGAGGCCTTAAACATCAACTTTGCCAAGACCAAAGTAATGGTCTTTTGGAAGAGACCTCAACAATTTAAACGGTCAGTAGATGGCAATCCCATTGAACAATGCAGAATCTTTAAGTATCTTGGAGTGACATTTAGTGAAACCTGAAACCCCACCTGGCCATAACAAAACCTTAGTTTTGAAAACCACTGGAGCCATCTTTAAATTTTACACCTCAAAAAGAGGATTTTTAGTTGAACCGGCCTTGAAACTGTTCTCGTATAAGGCCATTTTACAGCTTCTGTATGGTGCAGAGATCTGGGGTTGGACTGAACATCTGACCTTGACCTTGGAACCAATTCTAAACCTCTTTTTAAAGAGGATTCTAGCTTTGTCTCGTGGTATTCCAGTGGCTTTAGTACAGGCCTAGCTTGAGTTACCTTCTGTCAGAGCCCATTTGCTCTTGGTCTTATTTATATTCTGGAGAAAGCAAAGAAATCTCTCTGTGAGTTTCTTCTTAAGGCAAAGCAATGCACTGTTGCATTCAGACGTTGTTTGCTCTGCTGGCTTTTACAGTATCCTCTGTCTTTCCGTGGTGGATGACTTTCAGGGTGTCACCTTGCCTGATCTCAATATATGAGACTGAATCTTTGAGATGGATTCTGCATTGGACATAAGTACAACTCTTTGTTCCAGATTTTCTCCCTGGTTCAACTTTTTCAAGAGGGACCCTGGCAGAGCCTCTTATTTGACCAAAATCTCCTTTCCTAGTCTTAGAATAGCTTTAACTTCTCTAAAGTTTCAAACCATGCCGTCAGCCATTCTAGATGGTGTTGCACACAAATACCTATTGATGCCCGTTTCTGCATTCGTGGAGCTTCAGTCCCCAAACACCTTCCCCGCTATCTTTTGTTTTGCACTTTGTATACAGAGCCCAGAAATAAATTTGTTAGGGAAATCTTTAAAAACATTGATTCTTCCCCTGTGGTGGAAAAATTAACCCTCCTTTCCAACCTGGATCGACACATCTCTTATAGAGTAGCACAGTTTGCCTTGACAGCTAAGAAAATCAGGACTCGAGTTGTGAAACTCCTTCACCCACATATAACGCAAGTGCTTATGTGTTTTAAGTAATTTTTATATGTTTTAAACATAGTTTTATGTTTTGGTGTTTATATTTTGCTTATGTGTTTTACTTAGTTTTATTCACTTGATTATGATGGTCTTTGGCCACATATAATAAATATTCTGATCTGATCTGAACTTATGAACCAAAACTCTCTTTGTGCCTTAGGTCAAGCACCTTCTATAAACCATCCACTAATGTTCTTAAACTAACACCTGATGGGTGTTCAGGGATTGATGTTTGCAGATCCAGGTCATTTTACATTTGTGTGAAAGACTGTCTTACTTAAATGTGGAGTGGCCTTAAATACAGGTTGAGATCAGTCATCCTTATCCTTACTTGGAAGGTGGTGGCATTTTTGTAGTGACAAGGTCATCAAAGATGCGGCCATGTGAGATGCTTCTGGTGTGTGTTGAGGGGGGTGTCATTATTTTCCTCACCTCACTGTTCTGATCTGGTGTTTTTTTTGAAACTTTGGTTAGAAGTCCACTTGGGAAACTCTAAAACTGCTTTCCTAGTGGCCGATAAATTATTATGTAGGATCCTACCCAAAATTTCACTTTGTCCATACACAGGAAGCTGTGTGTCTTCTGCTACATTGTTTGTCCTCCATTCCCCCCAAAAATTCTTTTAATAGATTGGAGGAAATAAGTGTTGCCTCCTTTCTAACATTACCAGTACTGCAATGAGAGAGGGATCGACATGGTCTCGATATTCAAGGGACCCCATCTTCAAAATGTGTTTCATTTAAAGCCAGATATCCTCATCTATGTTGAGGTGTTGGATTAAAGGCATACAAGGCTCAGGCTAGAGATCTACCAGTGAGTGCCATGATTCATTCTCTAGGGCATGGCTTCTTCTACAGTTGATCATTTTATTTCTTTAATGGAAGCAATTTGTAAGACAGCCACATATGTTTACATGACGTTGCAATAAATCCAAATTGATATCTTCAGATGCCCCTTTTGGTAAAGGGGTCCTCCCAATAAGTGATGACCTATAGTGTGTGGTCCCACCCTAATGCTGACACAGCTTTTGTATATTCCAACAGTCTAGACTGCAGCACTCTAAGAATCTCTGGAGAATGGAAAATTTTATTCATTCCGAACAAATTTCCTCTCCCAGGGGTTCCAGGGTGCTGCAGCCTCCCCTCCCTTCTAGTTTTTAGAGGCACTGTAGTAGCTCAATGATCCTGCCAATTTCTCCAAGTTCTTGTTTGTGTGTGTGTGTTTGTTTGTGTGTGTTAACCAGGTAGAAGTGCAATCATGACATTGTTCCAAGGTGATATGTTAGGGTCTTTATAAGGAGCCTCTGGGAAACAGAAAAAAGCTCATGACTCTGCATCCAGGAGGAGGCACCTCTCCAGCAATACAGACAGCAGCACCATGAAGCATGAGAGGTTTTAAATCTCATTTATATTTCTTCCCCAATGGCTTTAATTTCTAGATTTCCTAGTTTTGTCTAGGCATGCATTAAAATGGTGGACAGTGGAAGATGGTGGGAACCACTGAGGAAGGCCTATTTGCTTCCGTTACTCATCATGGAGCTTACTGAAAGGTGTTAGACAATATAGAAAGAAGAAAGATGTTAGACCAATATAGATGTTGGTCTGTTTGGTTTAAGTTCCTGAATGGTTGCTGTTTCTTATGGGCAGAGAAATAGTTTGGAAAAATTGTGCACCAACAAAAGGAGCTGCAAGAATAAATAAGCCCTGGAATTTTATTTTCTATACAAACATTTTATTTATATTGTGTCCAGACATGAAAAATTCATTCTTTCATTTGCATGTAGTCATCATGACACTGTTGCCCATCACTGAACTAGTAGTCCCAGTAACTAAGGAACTCTTGGTCTGAGCACATGTTTGAGCAAGGAAAAACACAGCAGCACAGTGCTTCTGAGTATGTAATCTTACAAACTTTTGTATTACTTCATCTATCAAAGCCAGGCCTAGATGGTATTTGGCCCTCTAAACCAGGGGTGGGCAAATTGCGGCCCGCGGGCCACATGCGGCCCCGCTACAGAGTTTTTTGTGGCCCGCCAAGACAGTCAGAAAAATCCACCTTGAACCGAGCTATAGATGATATGAAATTAGCACAATAAATAAATTGAATAAAACTACCACTATTTTATTTAATTTATATTTATTGATTTTTATGATACAATTTATACCTTTTCTGAAATGCAAAGTTAACTAATGAATGCAATCATTTTAAAAGGTGCAGCCCTCCGCTAATCTCCGCTCCCACAAAGTGGCCCCCGAGCCAAAACAATTGCCCACCCCTGCTCTAAACTATATGTTGGAGTTTGCCAGTCGAAGTAAAACTCCTGTTTCTCATTGAAAGGTGTTCATATTCTAAGCAGTGCCAATTCCATTTTGTCAATGGCTGAAGAGAAGTGGAAGCTCATTCTTGCTGAAGCCAATCAAAATGGTCTGAAATAGTGATGACAGAAGGCTGAGCCTGTCCAAGATGGGCTTGAAGCTGTGTACCCCGACTCTACTAGGGCTGTGCAATCACATAAGAGTCTGTCAAATCAGATCCTAGCATTGTTAACAGCTAAGTAAAATGTTAGGGTGCAACTTGATCCATCTTTTCATATACTAGCTTTGGACAGAAGTTACAAATTTCCATACCTTTCTGTCTTAACATTTTCCTTCTGAAGTTAAGACAATCAGATGCCCCAGGAATCTTACCATTGGTGATACAGTTGGGGACGCACTGTCTCTGAAGATGGAGATCATGTTTGTAGGGTGATTGCTAGAAACAGTGGTATCCGTTCTTGCAACTCATCATCGTAACACCATGTGGCAAGTAAATCATGTATGTTAGAAAGCTTTTTGTTGTCCTAAAATTGTTGCCAGTGAATTTTACTTGCTAACTGTTCTACCATACAGAGGCACTGTGTGTTAGAAGACACTAGTTGATACTGTACTGCGGATTATTTTGAATATATATTCTGAAATGAATGCACACTCTATTCTCTTCTCACCTTGAACAGTCAATGTGTACGTATGTGTTCATGTTTGTTATTCTGTGAAACTGGGATAATTCACCCCCTGCAAGGATACACAGTTAATTTTAGTGATGTTTTATATAGCTTTGAAAATATGAATTGTTGCTAATGGGTCTCCATATCGTCTTTTTTTAAAAAATGCAATTCTTACATAATGAGTATGTTTCTTACAGCTTTGTTAAATAGCAGGCCTGCAATAGTATAGCAGTATTCATCTCTGATTTGATTTACATGGGCTTAGAAGTCTGTTTAGAATTGGATTTTACAACAACACCTTTATTTTTTTTTCTCACTCAACTTAGTCTTTGTCTTTGTCCCCACTGAATTGTTACTCCTGCTTCTGGAGAGAAACAAAAACTGGTATCAACATGCTTACTTTAAAAGTGTTCATTTTAAAAGTGTTTTTCCTCCTCAAACCTCCTGAGATTTAATTTTTTTGTGCAGACTTTCTGCTTTTTTGGTGCAAAACCTTATTCAACAACCTGTATGCTTAGTCTCCTTTGTGTATTTCCATGGAAATCGTTCACTGTATTTTGGTGTGATTTGCTACAGCCAAATGGGGGTGGGAAGGGTGGGCAGCACACCTCGGAACACTAAATCTTGATTGATGAGTTTTTCAAAACTTTTCACAGACTGAACTCTTGCAGTGTTTCTCATCAAGCTATCAGTTATTTGTGCCAGATACGTCTCTGGCAACTGAAGCTTGATTGAGTTGTCAACAGCTTGTCTGCTAATAAACACAACTGTTTCTGTATTGAGGAGGTATCAAGAAAGCATCTGGAATTTAAAAAGAAACTAGTGGAATCCAACAGGGAAAGTGCAGCTGAGATCTTGGGAATAAGGTTCCCAGTTACGATGACACATACAGTAAATACACAGTTTGCAACAATAATTTATGAAACATTAATGTCATTTATACTAATAGCCAAGTGTACCTGGCCTGTGGATGCTTAAATCCACGGATCAGGGCCACCCTGACACAGGAAAGTTTTTTCTCCAAACTTGGGAGGAAACGCCCCCCCCCCCAGGCTTACAGAAAAATCTGAAAGCTGGAAAGAAGGTATGCGAGTTTAAAAACCCCAAAATCCTAGAACATTTCACTGTGTAAGTACAGTGAACTGTTCTCAGCAGGCTGTGTGAGGTGGGGAGAAGCATGTTGCCGTGACAGAACTTACCTGAGAGTTACTATCCCAGTGGCTGGCCCTCCTCTTTGCCCAGCCCTTTTTAAAAACCTGTAATTTAAAAAAAATATTTTATTAGTGCAAAGCAAAAAGCCAAAGGGGGGAAAACCCAGTGCTAGTTACAAAAACAGTATCAGCAAGTCTATACATCAGTATCTATACAAGGTTTCCAAATATCTAAAAATATGTCCATACTCAATTGCCATCTATATGTAATTAAGTTTAAATGCTGACACGTTTATAAGGCCTTCAATCCAGTAAATCACAGGAAGTGGGCTTTGTCTTTCCAGTGTTGTACCATAAGTCTTTTAGCAACTGTAAGGGAACGGAACGTCCATTTCCATTGACCATCAGTTAGATTCCAAGAGACAGGCAAATAGTTTAACTGTACATTAATGTCCTCAAAAGTAAATGAATTTTCTAATACAAAATTAATATGACTAATGACTTCCTCCCAAAAGGGCTGAATTACTGAACATATCCAAAGCATATTCTTAAGAGATGCATCTTGTGAAACACAGTTAGACACTGTGCTTAAACCTTTAGTGAAAAGGTGCTATGCTGTCCAGTATACCCAAAACACAATTTTTTACTGAATAAGATGCAATTTAAAATCCATAGCAGTAACAAGCTTAAAGCCTTATCACATTGCTTTAGCAATGGATGCTCCAATTCATTATTCCATTTATCTCTAAGGCTCTGTGTATCATATTTATGTAAGCCTGTACTTAAAAAAGGGTTCGGGGCCTAGGGTCTATTCGTAGACTACAGATACTTACATAGGCCTTAGGCCAGGCAAGACTGGCAGATAACTGATGTGTACATAGGTTTGTATTAATTTGCATGTTTAGCAAAGGCTCATGAGGCATGCGTTTGAAAGAGCTACCTTGACTAGGAGAAGTGATATAAAACAGGACTGGGGTAGCTGAAAAGACTGGGAGGAAAGGATCCAAATCAGACACAGAGCTGAAACTGCTAGCTGGGGAGGATTCAACACTTATCCCTGGCAGAGCAGTGGTGGCTAGGAAGAGCTGAAGAAACTGGAAAGAGCAAAGAGCAAGAATTGCTGACAGTTGAACTCTTCATTGACTGCCTGGGATCAACACCCTAGTACAGAGCTACCCCACGTCGTCTTGCCAGGAGGAAAGGAGAACTGCTCCTAGGGCAATGAACAAGGTCAAGTATTCATTCAGCATCTTCATAAAAAGAGTTCTTGCTGTTGCAAGAAGACCTTCTAGACTCTGTTTCAGGCATAGCCTCTGGACGGACCCACAGTACTGTCTGTACCTTCTACAAAGTAGATTGTGAATCTGCTCTGGGGACACTGGTTGGTGAACCAGTATTTATAGCTTTGGGAACGTTTTCACAGTTGCGTTCTGTTATATTTAAATAAATTGGATTTACATTTTGAATTTGTAAGCATTACTCTAGAAATTGAACCTAGCCTTGGGGACTGTGGAGGTTACATTTATTAATAAGACTCTGTGTATCATATTTATTAATAAGAATTTTCAAAAGTGGGGAAGATTCTGAAGCACTCAGAGATGCCAGACCATATTTGAACACCAACAAATGTTGCAATTGTAAATATTGCCATTCAGCAGAAGTTGGTAAATCGTATTTAGACCTCAGTTGAAAAAAAATGACAAGAAATCATCATTTCCTGTCAATTGATCTAAGGTAAAAATTCCCTTATGTCCAAGCCTTCCATAAGAATAATTTCTTCCCAATTTTTAAATATGGATTTGACCATAATGTTAATTTAGCATGTGAGAAAGGGTCAAATTGATACTGTCATTATATTATATGCCATACTTCTCTATCTGCAGAGACTGTAGGAGAAAGAAAATCCATTTTAATGTAAGTACACCCTAATTCATTCCACTTAAAAACTCATTCCAAAAAAGATCTCCAAGAGAGCCCAGGATGGATACTCCAGTTGAGAGGAGTGATCCCAATAATTTGTACATGCTAACAAATGTGCCTAATGATAAGCACTAAGTTATAGAAACCTAATTTTTCCTTCATTAATTGAAAGTTGCATCCTCTTTAAAGAAATCTTAGGAGGTGCTGAACCCTACATAAATTTCTGAAACAAAGTATTAATTTTATGAACATATTTACAAGGTATATGATAAGGAATTGCACATATAAAATACGTAATTTAAGGAATAATGTTCATTTTGAGTGCATTTATTTTACCACATAATGAGAAGTTTAGGATTGCCCATCTATCCAAATCCAAGGATATATCTGAGATCAGCTAAATAAAGTTCAATGAAATCATGTACTTAATATTCCTTGGGATTAATATTCCAAGATAAGTAATATCATCTGGGCACCATCAAAAATGTCCCTCAGTAATTAACACTCTGTGATATATTGTCTCTCAATGGCATCAATTCTGATTTTCTCCAATTAACTGAATAACCAAACAGATAAACAAAATTATTAATCAAACTTATTAATTCAGGAATGCAAGACTGAGGTTCTGAAATAACTAATAAAAGATCATCTGCATATAAAATAATTTTAAATTCTAAAGAGTTATGCATAAAGCCATGTATATTATTTCTTTGTCTAACAGCACAAGCCAGAGGTTTCAAATGATCAAAAATGAGAGGAGAAAGAGGACAACTTTGTCTAGTACCTTTTTCAAAATGGAATGGTGCAGAAAAAATACCATTGGTCTGTACCCTAGATCTAGGGGATGAATTCAAAATTCTAACCCATTTCAAAAATTCATAAGGGAAGCCAAATTTAGTCTGAATGGCAAAAATAATTTTCCAATATAGTTTATCAAACGCTTTTTCAGCATCAAGTGAAGGAATAGCAACTTGATCAGATCTTTTTCTATTTAATGCAATCCCATCAGTGACCAGTCTAAGATTATCAGAACCTTGCCTGCTTTGTATAAATCCTACTTGGTCTACAAAGTTCTAATAATCTTTTGAAAGTCTCTTAGTAAGAATGGCGGTTAATATCTTAGCATCCACACTCATCAATGAAAAGGTCAAAAATTGCATATTGAGTAGTCTTTGTCTGACTTTGGAATGATAGTAATATAAGCATCCTGCAGTGATGCTGGCAATACACCAGATTAAAAAATCTCATTGTACAATTGATGTAATTGTGAATTACAAAATCTAAAAATGTTTTATACCATTCAATAGGGAAGCCTTCTGGTCTTGGAGATTTAACGGTGCTCATATTCATTTTCACAGCCTTAATTTCATTCATATGCAAAGTTTCAGCAAAAAGCTGTTGCTGAGCAATTATCTAAACATGGAAGACCAAGGTGAGAGAAAAATGCTTCCGAGTCTTTTTCCTGTTGGTTCTTTGCCCTTTTATACAGTTTAGAATAATACTTTTGAAGCTGTAAATTTATTTCAGTAGAGGTAGTATGAATTACATTCTCCTCATCCTTAATCAAAGGAATACAATTCTTGTTCATTGTTGGTCTTCTGTGCAGTCCTACATAGGAAGACGTGCAGGCCTGCCGATTGGAGATGTTTTGCAGTTTTTAATTGTATAACACACCTATTGCACCCCCCCCCAAAGCACATGCACAGCTGCTTCCTTCCAAAACAGCCTGTGCTCTGGGAGAGGCAGTGCCCCTGACCTCAGTTCCTCTTTTGCTGACACTCTAAGAGGTTATTCTTCAGCATGCTCCTCTGTTCCCATGGTGCTGGACCTTCCGCCCACTCTTTTTGTTATACTTAACTGAGAGAAAAGTTGAGCAGAGACATCTGTTGTCTTGTAAGAGTGGCTGAAAAAAAAACCTTTTCAAAAGATGTACTCAGAGCAACACCAAAATGACAAGGACTGATGGGCGCTCTCTTTGCCTCATCTGCCTGGGAGAAGGACATAGTGTGAACTCTTGTAAACGTTGCCAGAACTTCACCCCCAAGGCTCAGGCGGAAAGAGCCACTAGGCTCAAAGCCAAATTGTGGGAATGGCTCTTTCAGCATCAACCAGCATTTCCACTAAAGCTGCTAAGTCCTCTGCTCTTGCAGAGCTAGCTGAGCAATTGAATCCAATGTCACCATCTGCTCCGATGTCAAGGACCCCAAGCCCTTCAGAATCGACACTGGTGCCTCGGACTCAACAACTCCGTTTGACTCCAGAGAATCAGAATCCCTCGTAGCAGCCTCAGAGCTGACAGCATTGTTCTGTCTCACACTCTCTGAGCCACTCTGATCTGACACGAATGCCTACGATCCAACAGCATTTGAAATAGAGGGAATCCTTGATTGCATCAGCCAGTGCAATGCAGATAGCTCTGGTCACTCAGTCGGATCCGAACAGAGAGTTCCAAGAGAATTGAGGCACAGACATTAAAGTTTTCAGAGCCTCTGAGGAAGAAAGCCAAATCTGAGTTCCATCATCCCTCCAAACAGAAGAAGACTTCTGGCAAAGTGACTAATATCGCGGCGGAGCCATGGAAGGCTGAAGTAACAGGCTCTACATGCACCCTTAATACATTCTAAGTTGCCATCGGCCTCCTTTCCAGAGGAAGAGGGAGAGTTACCAAGAGCAACTCCGGTGCTGAGGCATCAGGTTCAGAGGCAAGACTTATACCAACCTTACTGTACTCGCAAATGCCTATTCTAGTTTCACCAGGAGATGCCTTTAGATTATGACTCGACATGGGAGAACAATTCAGGGCAGAGTTGATTGGATCTGCCTTTGAAGGTTTCACGCAGATTAAATCACATCAACACCAACACTCTGTCCCTAAGTCTTCTATGGCATTTCAATTGTCTGAATCAGACTCTGAACTTTATCAGGGTGGACCAAGTCCCAGCCTACCACCCGGCCCTTCTTCTGATGAGATAGTGGGAGAGGGAGTGTCAGTCTCGACCACCGACAACTTTCACGTATATGCTGAACAGATGCTCCATATGGCCAAATCACTGGACATTGATGTGTCATCTTTGGAACCTAAGCCAAAGGATAAAATACTCTGGAAACCCAGCCAATATTACCTTCCCTATGACAGAGGCATCTGTAGAACTGAAGTCTTCTTTATGAGACAAATCAGCATCTGTGTTTCCTATGTCCAAAAAGGCTAAGGGTCTTTATAAGACCAAGGGAATAAATGTCCATTCCTTTTCACTAACCCTCCTCCATCATCTCTTGTCACCAAGGGGATGTAATCCAGACATTGACAGGAACCTCATTCCATACCCGCCAATACAGAGGGGAAAGATGGGGTTGGAAGAAAAATCTGTTCCTCTGCAGCTCTGAACATAAAGATTGCAAATTACGTTACAAACATGGAGGCTTACCAAATTTTCCTCTGGAGCAAGATGGCCACGTACAACGACCATCTGCCAGAGGACCAGAGAATGCTGGTAAAAGTGATCCAGGAAGAGGCATTGAAGCTGTCCAAACAGCTGATCAATGCAGGCAGGAATGTGGCCAATTCATCCACTAGAGCGCTGGCATCAGCTATAGTGCTTAGAAGACAAGTGTCTTTGTTCGATAGCCTTACCAGGACAGACACGGAGTAGAGTGGAGGACTTACCATTTGGGGGCCAAATGCTGTTCTCCGCAAAAACTGATGACTACTTCTCGCAGAAGTGAAAGGATCAACAGACCACGAGGTCTTATGGGATCCTATCACCAAACCAGCAATCAGGATCAAGGTTTCCCCAAAGACAATATCATTTGTACAGGGGACGTTATTACAGATACCAACCGTATCAGTATCCTCAGGGCTGCTCAACTCCTGTTAACCAGGGGCAGTATCAAAGACAGAGGCCAACACATGAACTGAGGCAGGGTACATCCATCTCTAACAAAAATCAGGCTCAGAACCCAAAGCAGTTTTGATTAGAATGGGAACAGTGTGTAGTATTTGGTGACAGACTCACCCTTTTTCGTTCAACATGGTGTCTTATCACCTCAGATTTATGAGTGCTGAAGATTATTGAAAATGGTTATAAAGTTGAGTTTGACAGTTTACTGCATCTGAATCCTCCTCCAAAGTCTACGCAGGACTCTTCACCTGCTCTAGCTGTAGAATTAAGAGCATTGTTAGAGAAAGGGGCAGTTCAACTAATCCCCACTTCTGCATCCCAATGGGGATTTAACTCCAGGTTTTTCTTGGTCCAGAAAAAGAATGGGGGCTTCAAGGATGGTGGTCTATAGATTCACACGTACTAGGAGGAGTTCATTTTGGCATACATAAGATGGAGGTCACACACACCACAAACTCTTCAACACTCCCCTTATGGCTTGTAGTTGAAAATTATAAACCTACATATAACAAGTTGATAGCAAGAGAAGATGCAAAACAGTAAATAAAGGCAAATTACCACTTCATCAAAGAAGACAGGTCTAATTGGAGCATAACATGCAGAAGAGATAGGAGTGGCACAGGGTAGCTTTTGATTACTCTACCATCTTTACTAACCAGCCCTGGCCACTTAGCTGTGAGCCTCACTGAGGCCAGCTGCAGTGGCAGCAAGCCACATGAGGCCAGCTGCAGGAGCAGTGATCGCAGCAGTAATCGGGGCAGCAAGCCTTGTCAAGGCCATACATGGCTGCAGGAAGACACCCCGAGGCCGGGAGAGCCCAGGTTCCATGGCAGCATACCAAGTGCATGGCAGCACCACACTCCAAGATTGGGGGACCCCCCCCCCCAGGAGCAGCAGCAGTGAGCCTTTCCCCTTTGCCTCACCCCCTTCCCCCAATTTTTCCCATTTGCCCCCCCCCCCTTTCCAAACACCTTTCCTCTGTGCCCTCACCAAGTATCCTTCTCTTATGACCCCTTTCCCTTTGGGAGGAAGGGAGCAGAAGGCACTTGTGTTTGGAAAGGGATGCAAAAGGGGAAAGCTCTATGCTATGGAGGGAGGACAGAAGTCTAGCATGGCTCCTTTTTTGCGATTTTTGTGGACCCCACTTGTATAGTCTTATATTCATGCTTAGATTAGCTCTCCAGTTCCCAGTGTTAATATTCAGCTCTTTGAAGTGTTGCCTTTTCATTCTAATCTTGAAACAAGATACTAGTTTAATTCAAGTATATTGTAATTGATGTGGTACAGTTTCCTTATGTACATGTCCTGGCTCAGCTCTTATGGGGGAATGTAGTTGCTTGTTTAAAAGGGGCCACACACTGAAACCCTATGTCTTTCCTCTCAGAAGCATCAAGCATTTGAGCGTGAAAGTTTCCAAACAAGCAACATCTCCCCACTCTCCCAAAGTCCGAAGGTTGAATGCTTACCCAAGAATTCTTGCACATTTGAATTGAACTCGGGAAGTAGCTTCTTCCCCCGTGGTTCTAGCAATATCGCCATGCAACTTCAAGAAAAGGGAAACAGAGTAATTGTAGCACTGTGAAGAAGTGTATTAGTAGCCACTTCACACAGAAGCCACGTCATGGAACAGTCTCATTACACAGTAGTTAATGAGCATAGTTTGACAACTACTCTAATTCAGCTGTAAGATTTTTTTAAAAACTTTAAAATGAGGAAAGGCTTTTGAGATTGTGCAACATCCTCCTTTTATTTATTGCAAAACAAGAAATATTTATTTGTAGTTTTTTTCAAAAGGCTCAGAACAATTTTTGTAAGAGCTATTTCTGTTTTTAAACAATCTTCTTCTTTGTGGTGCTTTTTAAGTAGATCGGTTTTTCCCCAATGTATATGAACTCAATTAAAAAAAATAAAGCTTTGGGATTTATTTAGATGATAAAAGTTCTGGGCAGCTTCCCAGCAGAAGGAATTTTACTAATTGAAGTGCACTGTACTTCTGCAATTCATTTTTATAGTGTGTACATCCATGTAAATAAATTTGTAAAGACCTATTAGAGAAATATTAAAAAACAAGAACAAATTAGTTTTGAAAGTTACATTAAGCAATAGAGATGGCCTTTGTGCTTGATGCCTGTGAAGATTGTTTGATATTATGTGAGTGAGAGAGAATAATACTCAGGTGTATCTTGCGGCTTTCTCTGTGACTTTCCCCCCCATTACATATTTGCTGTGTATGCTGGTAGTATGAGGAACTCAGCACATACTACTTTCCTGTACAGATTGAATTCTCTTGTAAGAAGGATGAAGATCATTTAAGATTATATGAATTCATTGAAGTATATTAATTATGGAACAACACAGTTTGAAAAGGGACAAGGTCAGGCTAAGCAAAAGGACAATGCACTGAAAATAACAGTAAAAAGTTTCTAATATTAATGCAAATAAAAGAAATCTTTAAGGTCCCGGGAGAACAAGTATGTGGTCATCAGACCAAGACCCCGAGTGCCTTTACCTGCCTGTTAATAGCAACCAGAACTCCAGTTCCAGCAGCTGGTGGAAGAGGAAGATCAAAGCTGTCATACAGTAGTCCCCCCCCCCCACCAAAAAAAACCCAACACTTAGCCTCTTGTGATTGAGGCAAAAGCATCTATACTAGTGATTTTCATACATTTTATCTTAAGGGAAGTTTTCCACATTTGCTTGAGAGCTGAGGAATTTCTCCCTGAGACATGTCCTGGGGCACACGCTGAGTTAATGTAGGCACTGGACAAGCTCTTAGGACTTCACAGTTGCTCAGTGCTAACTGAGAATGTGCCACGTAATATATCCAGCATTATTCTGCTTCTGCACGCTGCAAGAAAAGTTGCTGAACTGACTTTTGGGCAACTGATCTGCCATTATTAAGCTCCTTGTTGAATAGACCCAATAGCTTTCTAAGGATCCTCAGATTATTAAACGAGTAAACACGTTTTTATCTAAGCAGTTGTGAGTTATGCATTGTTTTGTGTTCCTTCACTGTCCTCAGAACAATCCACTATGCTCTTGCTGGACAGAATGGTGGATATAAAATTTTAGATTAATGACTAGGATACTGTTTAAATTCATACAATAGACTTTGCACTAATTCTTTTGAATTCAGTTTTCTTTCTTTGAACGGCTGGCTCCTGTGCCATAAATTTTTAAAATCTCTGTTTCAAATAGTTTTACAGTATGCAAAAAGTTTGGGCTTACAGAAATCATTTCATAGATCTTTGGATCTTGACCAAATGCTGAGATTTTAGAGGTATTCTGGTTCTCAGGTTCAGGTTTCATGGAATCCTTATCCTAATCATGTCCATGCCAACCCTTATGGATTTACCTTCTTCTGGGTAATGGCTTCCCCCAAACAAAATTCCCCTTCCTAACATTCTTCTTCTGTCACAGATCTCCATTTTAATTCACCTTTGATGAAAAGACTGTTAACGCTTTACTGCCTCCCAGTAACAAGCAATATTAAATTATTCTTGATGTTTCACAAAGAGTCCATCTTGCAGTGTATTAATGTAAAGGGAATTAATGTCGTTATGTTAATTTCCTTAAGTGGTTCCTAAGCTGAAAGTAATAGTCTTTGGAATCCTGTGTTTGGGGATTTGGGCAGTGGTATTTATTTGCCATCTTCTCTTTTAACTCTTCTCTGAGATTGATGGGCATCTTATCTTGGGGTTTGAGAGATGTGAATAGTATTGGAATGGCAAACAGTTCTTGGCAGCTTTCTGAAGACTGATGACACAGTGCCCTGACAACAAGTCTGCATGCTTGTGTTATCTAATGAGTCACTGTGGAGCTGTCAACTTGTTTTTTTCCTCTTGATGCAGGGGATGGAAAGGTGAAACTTGTTTTGTTTGATTCAAGTGTCATCGTAATGACCCTTCAGTTACCTTCTAGTTAATCAAAAAAGGGTGCATAACCACACTTACACCATTAAATATATGGTGTAGGCTCTAAGTAAAAGGCATATTTAAATTTGTCATTTGGTGGCTAATAAGCCTTTTCTTCAAAAATTGGTGGTTTTGCTCTAATTTTGAATGTTTGTTTAGTAAAATGCCTTCACTATGTTCCACAAAGGTCAGTCTTAAACATAAATGAGTAGAAAGTATTATTTAAAGAGAATCTAATAAGAAAGTACAGAAAAGTATAGGGCCATGTATGGCAATATTGTTGATTTAATAGCAGGCATACAATAGCTTGTGTTCTTAATCTTTTTTGAAATCTGTGCTTCAAATAGGAACATCTGACTCATTTTCTGCAGTAATTTAAAATGAATTAGAATTTTCTGTTTAAAACATTCCTCTTACATTATGTCCTGCATGTATCAACCGAAGGACCACTGCTGATGGTTTCTCAAGCATTATAGCATCTTGGATTATAAGAAACTAAGCATCTTGACTCTGATGTCTGAAAATACTTGAGGACGCGAATGTAAAAAAATTAGGTTTTGCTTTATAGTAGAAATTAGGATACCTCATTCAAAAGACCATATCATATTTTCCCAAAGCCCTATGAATAATGGAGAAAAGTTGTCAAAATGCCCATTAAACTTTGTATTGCAGATGATAGTTTCCCTTAAGTTCCCATATGTTAGAAATGTGATTTGAGACTCTCCTAATGGTATCAGCTATTAAATATTTTAAATGGAGGGGCCTTGCAGTCTGATTTTATTATTATTTTTAACGGGTAGGGAGCACTGTAAATCAAGTTTATTTTTCCTGCTATGATCCTCCTTGGAACTTTTGGACCACATTTCCGCTCTGTGCTGGCTTTGAGGTATACTAAATATTAATAAATGCCAGTGTCGCTTTACACCTTGGTTTATATTTCAGGCTTTTTATTGGTTGAATTACAGTAATCTCTAAGGGTGTTCGTAGTTATTCATTACCTGCTTTTCAACAGTTAACATGTTGCCCAGCTGATAAAATGGCTACATTAATCTGTTTAGGAAAATTAAATGACCACAAATATATGTTGTCTAATATAGGTTAACAAAAACAAAATATTTCCATAAGTCTCTTAATTTCAGACCAAGAAAGTTTATTTTAAGTATCTTTTGAAAATTAAATTGAGTACTAGATTAGCATGCAGAGGTATGTGAAATTAACATAGTATTTAAATAGCAGGTTAGTCTACTTCAGGCTGTTCTATGTGAAATCCAAGTTTGTTTTCCTAGTAATAAAAGAACTGGTACCAAATATCAAACTAGCAGAAAATAACAATACTGAGCATATGTGATGAGAATACATTTGCATAATATTCAGCTTTATCCTGTGACTTTCATTGTATTTTTCTCATTACATTTTTAGAGAACATTTAAATACTTTGTGCTTATTAAGTTTTGTGATAGGAACAAAGCTGTGATAAATTAATACTTAGTTGTTCATGGGCTGTGCGTCACAGTTGTGGGCATCGCACCTGTGCAAAGCCCCAATCTGGAAACTTCAAGGTGCAAAAATCCTTTTCCCTCTGCATCATAGCTCAGACTTCTCACTCCCAAGGGGGAGGAGGTTGTACCTCTCACTCAGTACTCTTGTCCACCACAGCAATAGCATCATTTGGGAACCTTCTCCTTTGGACAGTACTTCTCTTAGAGTTACTTCATTGTTTCTTTCTTCATCACAGCACGATGGGGGAGCGCAGAAACTCACGCTTGCTTCTCCCCACATTCCTTTCCCCCTGCTAGCTAGATGAGCAGGGCTGGGGAGGAAGCAGGTGAGGGGGGTGGCAAGCCTAGAGGAGACTGTTGCCCTCTGAATACACAAACACTTAAATTAATCTTTAGATTATTCTTGCTCATCTCCTAAGTATTTCATCACAGTTTATGTGAATGCTGTAAATATATTTAAATATGCTATGGTTATGATTCTTTGGTCTTGCAATTTGTTGAGCTTCTGTGACAGTCATTCCTAAATTATATGTTTTATTATGGGAGAAGGAAGCAGTAAAGCTTGGACATATTTTGTTGGATCTAGTGTACTGCTAAACCATAGGCTGGCATTATGAGAAAGCTTTGTGTGTTTGTGATTTCCCTTCATTCTCCTGTTGCACGCAGTGTTGTTCAGTTAGTTTTCCTTTTAGTACAAACAATTGTTTGGTCTTGCATCCAAACCTGTGAACTATGAGTTTCACTTTCCTTATGCATCGGGATTGCAAACCAACTTCCAAGTTATGATATAAAATCCTGGTTGGAGGGAAGTAAAGACATCACCTTTTGTGTTCCTATGTAACAGTAAACACCTGTTTGTGCTAAACTGGGATGCAGCAATTGATTTTGAGCATGTGAGCAAAGGAGGAACCTTGCAGTTACAGGATTCATTCTCTGAATCAGCTCTTTATGGGAAAGAAAGAATAGTGTAGTGAGCAAGATATTCTGTATGTTGCTTGTCTAGAATAATAATTTACAACACAATACCATAGTGCTGATATGTATGGTGCCTGGTTTCATATGACCTTCCATCTGAGTTGATCTTAGCTTGCCCTGTTCCATCTCCCTTCTTTGCATGAGTTTGGAAAAATTTAATATCTTTAATAGCCTCAATGTACTAACTTTGTCAATAAAAGGGGACCACTTATATATCATAAACCTTCGATGTGTACTCCATCTGGATGACATGCAGTTTGGGAGGGGGGCTGTAGAAGAGTGACAAATTAGTTCAGGGAGTTGGAGTTTTAAGCGTGACATACTTTTTGGACAGTACCTGCTTTGTTTCTGACATGAGCTTTAGTCTAAAGGCCCTGTTAAATTCCAGCCATATCACTTTGACATTTCAAAGTTGTTGAAATAATCACCAACTTGTCTACACTCCGTGTGGTTTGATATAGTTCAGATAACTGCAAGATATCGCATGGTGAAAGGTCTGCCAAAGAGACTGAGAAAACAGAAAAGGCATGAATTGACTGTGTTTGCCTTGTTGTCCAATTTCACTGAAGAGCTTTGGACCATACATTTCAAAAGGTAATTGTCTCCAGAGGTGCTGTATAAGGCAGAAGTGCTGGAAAACAGAACCAAAGTGCTAGAAAAGCAGTGTCTAACTGAAGATGTTACTGAAGACAAGTAAACAGAAGAGGGGTAGATGAGAGATGTACTTGGCCATAGGAAGCTGGACAAATATCCCTGCATTCTTCTATGTATATTTCTCTTTGTCAGATTTCATCCCAAATGGCACTGCTTTTTTAAAACAAAAATGAAACACATCAACAAGAGGAACAAACCTTTCATCCCCCTCCACCCCTGACACTCTTGCTTTACTTGGCTAATCTGACTGTTGAATTTTTCTCCCAGCCTTCCTGACTTCTCTAGTCGGAATCTGGCAAGGAGAAAAATACTTAGCACACCAGAGCGAGTCAGAGGAGGTTTTCCTGTCCTTACCCACATCCCCTATAGGTTTGTTTCAAAAGTGCTATTATCCATCATCATCCCTTATTGCTGAATAACAGGTATTATATTTAATTAATGTCTCCTAATTTCATATTTTTTCAGGCCTGGATTATCTCATATTTTGAGAGATGGCACTATAGGAAACATACAGTATGCAATTTTTCAAGTGTTAGGAATTTTCAGCTCAATGTTTTTATATTCAACACTGTTGGCAAAATAGCAAGGTGTAATTCCTTGAACTTTATAAAAGCTGAGACCACAGTGAATATCATTATACTTCCAGGAGAGAGAAAGTGTTAATTAAAGTAAGTGTTAATTAAAAGTCTTCTATATAAGGGGACATTTCTTTCTGAATTGATGGTATAAATCCTTTTTGTAGCTAATACTTCCTTGAAAGATGTGACTTTTTGATATTTAGTTCAAGAAAAAGGGCTGTAACTGCCTACAAGTTTCCAATTTGGCATTTTGTTGCAGTATAGCATGGTTTTAGATATGAGTTAATCTTGTTTCTAGTTTGACATTAATTTGGAGTGGAAATTGTTAAGAGAACTGCAACTAGAAAAGAGCTTCAGGCAAGATATTTTTCAGCTGTCGCAATATTCCAAAAGAACAGTTTCTAATCCCATTTGTTCTGCTTTATATTCACATCTCCAAGACAGGCAGGTGTTATGTGTGCCCTTTCTGATATCCAAATTTCTCTACTCTCCCTTCTGTAAGGTTTCCTTGCTTTTCCTTTGTTGAAATTCTGTGGGATGTTTCTAGCCATGCTTTAGCTCTGCTCCCTGTGGTACTAAAAAGATTGACTGATGATGATAGACAGTACCAATATAAAACCATTGTTCTGCTGTTTATACTATATTTCTGTAAGATAGTGAGAATGCATCTATTGGAATAATTTAGGTAAAACAAAATATTCTAGTTTCACATTTTTAATTGAATTTTAAATTACTTTAGTAATCCTTAATTTTGTTATTAAAAGAAACAAATAGGGGTATGCACAAGAAAAAAAATGGTACTCACCAAATACCGAATTCATTCTCCAGTTCAGTTTGGTAATAAAAAGCAAATTCGGTAAAATTAAGCCATTGTTTCCTATGGGAAACTGGGTATATACGGTGGCCGGGGGGGGGGGGGTCATTTTTGACCAAATTTCACCAGATTTGCGGGGGACCTACTCATAACTGTCCTTTAATGATCCGCTGTCCCCAAGTTTCATAAAGATTGGACCCTGAGGGGCCATTTTATGGCCTCCCAAAGAAGATACCCCAGCTACCTCCCATCTCCATTATTCCTTATGAGGAAAACTATCCAAGGGCTATCCAAAGAGCTGGAGATGACATTTTGCAAGCAAACTCTACCAAATTTGCATGACACCTACTCCTGAAAGTACACCCAATCACCACTAGGTAATTTAAGCTAAACTGAACCAAGCAACTCAGCAACGCCAGCCACAGCTGCTGGCGAAACATCAGGAACTACAATGCCAAGACCACGGCAATACAGCCCGGAAAACCCACAACAACCAACCCAGCAAACATCCCCCCCAGAAGAACAACAACCCTGAACCAACAACAATTGAACACCAAATCAAACTAATGAACAGTATAAAGAAACAGCACCCCAAGCACCAACAACAGGGGGGAAGCCCCCTCGAAGAACAGCCAGAAAAAACAGAGGTGAATTTAATAAAATTAACTGAAACTGTGAAACACCTACAACACTCATAACAGGATCACCCACAACAGGGTAAAAAAAAATAGACCCCCCCCCCTCAGAAGAACAAGCAGCAAATGAACAGTAAATATAACCAACTTCAAACCAAAGCACCCCCTCCACACAAAAGCCCAACCAAAGCACCCCACACAGCAAAAAAGTAGCTTTTAAAATGCAAAGTAAAAAAAAAATCCTTTTGCCTCCCCTTCAACCCTATCCCTCCCAGAAACTAGGCCAATCCCTTCCCCCCCAAAGAAAAACTAGTGAGTCTAACAACTGTCAAACAGACAGCAGCAGAAGTCCTCCAGGTGCAGCAAGTCTCAGCAGGCAGCAGCAGGAATCCACTCACTCCAGGTCAGGATCTAGTTGCAATTCAAAGCAGGCCAGAGTCCCAGACCACAATGAGAGAGAGCTAATAGCCAGCAACAGCAAGCGGGCAGTGTCTTTCAGTCTTCAGGCCAAAGCAAAATGGAGGCTGTTCTGAGGCAAGTCTGCCTAATTTAACTCCTTGCAGGCCAGTTTTAAAAAGGCACTCTCCTGCTTGAGACTCCCATTGGCCAGAGAAGGAGACCTCCTGCAAGGATTGGCAACTCCCTCCACCCTCTCTCCATCCCCCTCCTTTCTGCCTCTACCTCACTCCCTTCTCCCTTCTTTCCCCTCCCATTGGGTTAAAAAAGGCAGGGGTTAAAAAATTGGGTTAAAAAAGGCAGTGTTTCTTTGCTGTTCCTTAGCAAAGGAATAGCAAGGAGCAGCCTAACCGCAATTTCTGAAGTTTACCAGATTTTATTGAATAAATTTGGTAAACCAAATCTGGTTCAGTAATCCCTGTTAAATTCGGCAATACCAAATTTTACCAAATCAGGTAAAATTCAGTATTTTAACCAAATACTGAACCTGAATCACACACCTCTAGAAACAGATCCTTGTGTCTTTGAAGAAATTTTGTTTCCATGGCCATGGATATTAAATAAATGAGCTCTTTGGTTGACTAAGATGTGTTTAAAACTGAAATATAAATTGTCTCACAGATATAATAATTTAAATCAATATGGTAAGATGATCATTCTTCCCAGCTTTGAAACAGAATATTAAAAGTAAACATTTTCTGTTCATCCTAAGAAATATTACATAATGCCCTAAAAGAATTATCATCCCTGTATTTGACAATTTCCATTGGCATAGGGCAACTTGCCTTCCCCTCCTGCTGCAGCCCAAAATGTCCCCTGAAATGCTGCATCGGTAACCACCACCGATGAGGAAGTGCATGAAGGGAGAGTTGATCTGCAGCAGGAGGGGGAAAGTGACAAATTAATTCCTGTCCACTGATGTTTTTGTCCTTTCTTACATGTGTGGATCCGAAAACCGTTTCCATTGGAAAATAAAATGCAAAGATATAAGTAGATAGATACAGTGTTGGGTTTGTTTTAGGAGTGGCCTTTATTGATTGCTTTGAACAGAAATCTTAGGGAAGTGTATCACCATAATTCCATTTCCAAAAAGCTTAATTGCTAGAAATGGTAGTACTTAGCAAAGATCCTCCCCCTCTTATGAATTTTGAGTATGCATTTTCACTTATGGCAGCTGCTGCTCTTCATAATAACTGCAATTCATATAATTGCTGTAATACTTAATAAGAAGTATTTTCTAAACTTCACCAGAAAACAACAATAAGTATTAGGGACCTTTAGCTCTTTGGGTTTTAGAAGCTAAATAATAGTCAATTACATGCAAAAGTGTAGTCAAACAGTGGAGATCTCTAGTGACCTTCGGTTCTTCTGAGTAAAGTTATTATCTTCCCCATGAATTTGCATTATCACTAGTTTATACTCAAGAGTGTTTTGGGAACGTATTCCCACAGACAGCAGCAACTGTATCTGGCAGTTTCACTCTTCTTGCGTAGCAACTTTGAGATAGGAAAAGTTAGGAAAGTTTCACATGTAACACCTGCACGTGTACATATTTTACATCATGTATTTTCAGCATGTATTCTCTGAGAAGCAAAGACTGATTACAGATTCCCAGCATGCTTATATGAAGTGAATTGCATGGATGCATGTGAGCTTTGTCACATCGCCCATAGACTTAACTGTATGCCCACCTCACTACATATGTCCCAACTGAAGAGGCTTACTTCTAAAATCACAGTTTCCTCTAAAAAGACTACCTTAGTGTTGACTTGGAGGTCATTTGTCAATAGACTGCCTTTGAATCTGGTCCGATATTCTATGAAGTCACAAATATAGGTGGCAACTTTTTAATTTCATGGTGGTGCCATTTGCCAGAAAAAGCTGGAGTAAGGGCTGCCAGCGCACTCATGCTTTACAAGGAGCATGGCAAAAGTTCTCTTCCTGTAACGGTGGTTATGTCCCACTCCAAACAGGAACACAAGCATTCCTCAACAGCTAAAATCATTGCCTAGGACTGCCCATGGAAAAACATCCTTCCCCCCCCCCCACTTTTCATCTGTAGTTTCCCCATTCTTTCCTTCCTTCTGTTTTTCTATCTTTTAAAGAGCCTTAAGAATGAAGGAAATTGTGGTGACACTAATGTGACCCACCTTAGATTGAGCCATGACTCAGTTGTGGGTTACGACCCACCAGTTGAAGATTTGAGGACTTTTTAGCCTAAGATCTAAATATGATGGATACATAAACATAAATTTTATATTTTCATTGTGAAATGTGTACATTTTCAAACAGTCTTTAATACTTTAGTAAACATAACAAGTGAAGGCCAGTGCTAAGAAAACTGATGAGAAACATATGATTTTATGTAACGCTAAACTGTAATATGACAGTTAAACTCACACTTAGGACCACAGAATGTAATTACTTCGTCTCATTGATGAAAGCTGTGTAAGGGGAATGATCTGTAGCAGCAGTCAACCACAAAGTCCTATTTTATGTGGTTTTTCTTAACATCATGTTTTAAATATTTATCTCTGCTGATTTAAAAGTTGTGTACGGTCTCAAAATTGCTGCCAAATTATGTCACTTGATGGTGTTCTGTTGCTGTAGATTTAACCCTGCGTCTGTCCTCCTGACATCTAGATTGCCAAAATTGTATAGAAGACAATATTCCGCCTCAGCCAAATGAAGTGATGCATTCAGACTTCCTGAGGAAACGGCCTCTTGTGAGCAGCTAAAATATTTATTTATACAGGACTCATCTTACTGAATTTGTTGTTTGCTAAAACAAGCAAAACTCTGCAGGCTGTAATGAGATAATCTAAAATTGAGTCTTACCCCCTGCTTGGATCTGGAGATGAACTGTATTTGAGATACATTTTAAAGGGGAAATGAGGTGTTTTTTTTAAAAACATCTGGGGGAAATATGGAAAGTCTGATAACTGGTTATTGCTGGCCTATATTTGCATGTAAAGTGGCTGTGTTAACTATTTTTCTTATACAAATCTATCTCTATGTGCATATGTATTATGTGTGTGTGTATAAACACACACATACGCACATTTAAAGTACAGTAAATGTAAATAAGGAACCAAATGAAGAACTGTAAAATTAACAAATATTCCCAAGGAATATATTTCTGTTAATCTCCATTCTGCTCACAACTGCAACTTTGTGAAAAGGCAAATTTCGTTATATCACTTACATCCGAAATACATTTGTAATACAAATTGCCTGTTGGTTTTTGCAACTGGTTCTCCCTCAAGGCATCCCCAGTTTGTCCACTGTTCCATCTACCGCATGTTCTGCTGGATTCTGGTTGGGCAAAAGTGTGGTTTCATCTGGCAAGATAGATAGTAAGGGTTTTTTTTAATGATGATATGTGTGCGTTCACCTTTCTTCCATCGGTTGATAGCAAGTTATATTTCCACCATCTCCATTAACATATTATATATAAAAAGATGATCAGCCTCCTTTGGCTCTTTTTGTCCCAGGAGCCAGACACAAAAGCTACTGCATAATAACAGCCAACTCTCCAGTAAAAGAGCAAATCAAGGTGTACTCACGGTGAAATGCAGTGATGTGCGAGTTTTCCCTTTGAACACACAAACCGACCTGAGTTCGGTGAAAGTTGATGGGAGAATATGCAGTTGTAGCCAAGGACATAAGTCTGAAACCTGGACACACTACAACGAGATAGAATAGAGGGGCATGGGAGTTCCCCCCCATACACCCACACCCACACACCTGTTAGTAATCTTGAACAATAAAAAGTAAACAAATCTTCAGATTGGTGGATAGGGATTTCCAGTTGCAGCCAGAAACACATGCCTGCCTATGATTGAAGAATGCAAGCTGTAATTATTGATACGATGTAAGCTCTTGATGCTTGACTGAAGTTAGACACATCTGTTTCAGTCAGTCATAGATGAGGCTTTGGTGTATAGTTCTGTATCGATCACCTTTCATGCCAAGCAGGAAATCATCTTGTTTACCCCAACTTTCAAGCTCAAGGTGACATCATTCTTTCCAATAGGTAAAGCCTGCTTCTTGTTTAAAAAATGAGTTAAGCTTCAAAGAAAAACTGATGTGGGAATATTTTTTGTCAGATTTGTATCGGTCAACTGAATTACGATATACTGAATTAGAGAATCTCATTAACAAAGGATATGAAAGGAAAATGCATTGGCATTTGAATCGGGCTGATGTAAAGATGAGGATTGGGTGAGGGGAAAAGCGTAGTTAACTAGAAAGGCAATTTACAATACTTTAGTTGATGAGATATCATTGACTTTTGTTTCGTAGTACTATACTGTTGTAAATGGCCAGTGAATCTCCAGCATAGAGTTTCAGAATTAATTAGATTTTTTTAAAAGTCTGGAGACTTATTACTTGTGCTAATTACAGCATTTTCCAATTATACAGATGACTTCTTCTAAAATACTAATGTACTTTAGTGAGCTTTTATGTTTTATTTCTAAGTAGTACTAGACACCATTCTGTCTATTGAAAATTACTGCCTTCAACCAGGAACAGATTCACAGATTTTGAGACTCTTCTCCCCTCCCCATTCCCCTTAAAATGCCGAGCCCCCACCCTGCTTTCACAGAAGTGTGGAAACCACAGTATTGAGCACCTGTCCCACATCTGCATGCTGCAAGTTCCTGCATCCACAAGCCCTGCTGTCTCTGCTGCATTTTAATAGATACTGTGTACCGTGTATAGGGTTTTTCCCCCCTTTTTAACTTGGTGGCACTGCCTAGCAGCCTGGCAGAAACTAGCTGATATTGCTATGCTATTTGCTGCTGTCAGCAGCTGTTGACAGCTTCTTACTGCGGAAGCTGGTTTTGCCTTCTGCTAGTTTCAGACATTAAAGAATGCCATTCTGTTCCTTGTTTTAGGTCCTCTGTTACTCTTGTTGGCCACATGGTCACACTAGAAGCTTATACGAAGAGTCAATTCCTTCTAAAGAGGTTGATGCCTACTGAAGTTTGTTCACTGCTGACAAGTTGCTTTTTACTCTGTGTCATTTATATATTTAAAGTAACATTGGAGATTTATTCTCTATTTCAGTTCTTCTGTTTTAATATGTAGTGTATGTATGTGTATAACTCCTCTCCTAAAGCCAAATAGGGAGGGAGAGCTCACAGTATGATGGAACTCTTCACATAGTCAAAATTTACAGTTCCGCTAAGCTGCCATCATGGTATCTAATACAAACATCTCTGGCCTCTCTGTTGATAATGAAGGCTGCAGAACAAGGCTGCTCATAGCTGAAATAGGATTCTCTGTCTACTCAGGGGAGTTTCTAGATATGCAGGAGGGGAAAGCTTTGTAAATTAACTAAAAGGGGAAAGAGGGGAATCAGCCTGAAAGGGACTGAAAATCCTCTATGAAGGATGGGATGTTGAGAGCAGATGAGTGTTAGTTAAACCCGAAAGGAGGTAGGGTGATTAACCTGCATTTCAATGGTAAGGGAATTTCCAAACGGTTTCTCTGCCCCCCACTCCTGTGATTCCCCAGCCTGTATTAAATAGTTCCATATGAAGACTTCATTAGTCAGTGCTGTCTTCTAATTCAGTTGAAGTAGCACTTTTCAGATTTGATTGATTCTTAGTTGGATCACAGCTTTCCAAAGTTGGGTGTTCTTGAAAACATTTCGAAAGGAATCTTTGAATGAAGTGTGTATGATTCACAGTGATTATTCGGTGCTAAAAAAAATTAAGTTCAGAACTTCTTTTATAATGCATGCATCTCTAAAGCTATGCCAAATTTGTCAACCAGAGAACCTTGGGGGAGGGGGTTGTTACTTCAAATGCTTGACTAGATAACTGGTTCAAAATAATTTTTTTTATACTGTGGGTAGGGCTTTCCCCCCTCATTAAAAGAAATGCCAAAAGTTTTAGCGTTGACTTTCAAAGTGAATGTAAAATAGTTTGCTGTTTCAGTTGCCTTTTGGAATCTTCTCAAATGAAGACCAAAGCACCTGCAAAAACAGTCAGTCTGTTCTATGGTTCGGATGGTCTCTGGCATCCCTTAAAGTCATCTTTATTCTTCTTCTTTTCTTCTCTGTAGTTCTTTGAGGTTCCATTTGACTCAAATATGAACAGGACAAAAAACAGACCCCTGGTGCGAGGACAGATCAGGTAAGGCTGTGCACACCTGCTCTACAGAATGAGTAATGAATCTTATTGTTCCTTTTATATATTTCTCCAGACTTCTGACTTTCCTTGTGTTTAGATAAGTAAATATGTCAACTTAAAGAACAAAAGACCTGGGAAAAGATACCATTTTTTTGTGCTTTGATGACTCTGAAAGCTTATAATGCCACATGGGAAGCCTATTGGCTTGCCCTCTCATCATGTTCAGTAGATATTGTACAAGGGCCTTTGTAGTTGTACAAATTAAGAGTTGCATGTTTCCAGGTGTTCCTGTGTAATCTCTCAGACAAAGTAAGCTATGTACTGCAGTTTTACAAGCAAGCAGCTGACCCTAGCTGTGCAGTGTTAACTGCCAAGAAAGTAATTATGGATCACCCACAGTCAAAAGGATTTTTTTTGGTGAAAAAAATAAGATCTGTAAAGGTTCATCTTGGCCTTCTATCCTAGATCCTTTGTAGCGAAGGGAGAAGACAGAACCTGAAAGCTTGACATGCTGGTGGTGTTGGCTGCTTTTCCACCATCATCTCCCCATGTGGTGAATGTTATTTGTGGTATACAAAGTACAGTTCCCAAAATATCAGCTCTAGCTCTCCCAGGGTAAGACTTTGCTGTGTCTTTGACAGTAAAAACTGAAGCTACTGAAGTGTAAGTGACATCAAAATTACACTCTAAATGCGTCAACAAAATGGCACTGAATCAAATGGGAAAGATCTTGCCATGGTGCATACCCTGCTAACATCTAGATTAACTTACTGCAATGTACAATATGTGGGGCTGCCCTTGAAGACTGTTTGGAATCTACAGTTGGTACAGAATGCTTAGGCCAGAATGTTGACCGGGGTGGGTCATAAGGACCATATTGGTGGTGGAAAGTGCCGTCAAGTCATAACTGACTTATGGCAACCCCTGCTGGAGCTTTCAAGGCAAGAGACTGAGGTGGTTTGCCATTGCCTGCCTCTGCAACCCCATCCTGTTACTAACAAGGCTGACACTGCTTAGTCAACCCTGCTTAGCTGACCCTGCTTAGCTTCCAAGATCTGATTAGATCAGGCTTGCCTGGGCTATCATATATTACTCTGGTCTTGTTCCATCTACACTAGTTCCCAATTTGATTCCAGGCCCAATTCAACATGCTGGTATTGACCTTTAAAGCCCTATATGGCTTGGGGCCAGCAAACCTAAAGGACTGTCTTCTCCTATATGAACCTACCCTTCTACTCTGGTCATTTTCAGAGACCGTGCTTCAGGTGCCGCTAACATCTGAGGCTAGACGAGTGGCAACCTGAGTAAGGGCATTCTCAATTGAGGAGCCAAAACGTGGGAACTCCTTCCTCAGGGAGATTCATCTGTCTCCTTCTATTATTGTCTTCTGCATACTCCCAATAATAGTTATTATTGGCCCTCCTCCCTGGTTGTAGAGTTATTTGTATTTGTTCACTTAAATGTTTTTTATTGAATTATGTTATATATACTTAATTTTAAATGCTGTTTTAATGTTGAAATGTTTTGATGTTTGCTGCCTTGGGGATCCTATTTGGGTGTAAAGGTGGCATAGAACTGTTTCAGATACATAAAATAAAATGCAACAGATGTATCTAAAAATAATAATAGGAAGTATTTCCCTTAGTCATACATCATCCATTAGTACTACAGTAGCGTAGTAATTAAGTGGCTGAGGTTCAAGTCAGCACTCTGCTGGTTCAACTCCCACTACTGCCATGAGCCCAGCAAGTGGCCTTGAGTAAGCCACTCCTCTCAGCCCCAGCTCCCCAGCTGTATTGGGGGGAATAATAACAACACTGACAGTCGCTCTGGGAATGGCACTAATCTGCCCAGGATATAAGCACACGGTTATGTTGTTGTTGCTGCTAACTTTGTAATCTCCTCTCCCCAGCAAGCAGGCTCAGAGCAGATCACATCAGTTTAAAATTACAGAAATAAACAATTAAAACAAAACTGGTAGCATAAAAGAGTCAGTCACAACTCTCTCAGAGCTCTCTCAGCCCCACCCACCTCACAGGGTGATTGTTGTGAGGATAATAACACACTTTGTAAAGCGCTCTGAGTATGGCATTAAGTTGCCCTGAAGGGTGATATATAAATTGAATGTTATTATTAATACTATTATTATATTATTTTAATTGTTATTTTATGTTTTTTATATTGTTACCCAGAGCCACTGGAAAAATCCAGTACCCCAAAATACCTTAGGGTAAGATAGCCATTCCAAGTCCTCTTAGTTTGTCCCTGGCAGTAGGATTCCAGGCAGGGTTACATGAGGAAATTGTTCAGGAAGTGTCCATTCTACTAGGAAAGGTTTTTTCCTCTGTACCCGCCCCCCAATTTCTAACTTGCCCTTTCCCTCAAATCATGCATTGCAACAATGCATTATTATGAATACTTAGTTGGATCCAAAACACCATTAGATGTAGGTAGGGAATGTTTAGCAGTGTGTCTACCCGTGAATATAAGCTGAAGTTGGGCTTCCTGCCTTAGAGAGTGCCTCTTTGTTGCCCTTATGAGTAGGGTAAGAATTGGGCAAGGGAGAAGTCACTGACTGAGGTCAGCAAGTTTTACCTCCGTCTCCGTAGCTGGGCCTCAGCGGATTGGAAAGCCTAGCCCAGCCACACTGGACCTAGCAAAATGAGCAGCAGTGACAAAAATAACAGAAAGTACTACAGGCTGAGGTTATGTTTTCTGTGGCTATCTTCCCACTTTGTGTTTGCTCTGACATTAGGCTTACTGAGACTTCAGTGGGGACAGCTTAGCAATTCCAGTCCACATAGCTAGCCAGGCCGGGCTCCTGGGGAGGGAGGTGAGTCACACTTGAGACATTGTTTGGGAAGCTTCATCTCAGCTGAGCTCCAGTCCAGTCCAGTTTTACCAGTCTCAGTTGAGCTCCAGCATGTGTGGGGTGTCTGCCATTGCATTTCCTTCTCCTGTTGGGGGAATTGGGCAGCTTCTGTCCATTGCACTAATGGAAGAACTGTTGTAGTTAATGTAAAGCTCATCTGCATTAACATAAAGCTCATCTGCCAGCAGGAAGAGACACTTCCACTGGGGCAAGTGAGCTTATGTCAATGGATGCACACCTTTGGATCCAATTCATGTCACTGTACTGAGCAATGGAATTGTGTCTCTACTTGTTGCATTTTGTAGTGTGAGCATAACTTCTGAAGACTGTATTTTCTGAAAATAATTAGGTAATTGAATGTTGGCTGCTATTTTCCATTAGAAGGCCTTTATAGAGTACGGCTAAAGACTACACATTCTTTCAATTTGTGTAAAACATTGCCACTTCATCTTTTTCCTTATTCCCCCCTATATAATTACTATTTTATGATTTATCAGACTTCTGCTGGTGATATTTTTAAAAAAGAACTCTTAAACATATGTCACATTTTGTGTGCTCTCACTGACCCATGTATACAAATAAAAAGTCAGCATCCCATGGGGCTCCTGTTTGAACAGAAACTTAAAACAACCTTGATTTTTTATTTGTATGTCTGTTTAGTTTCTTAAAGTATTGAATTCCGGGGCGGGGGGGGGGGGGTCACACTACACCTTATTTGCAAACTATAAACTAAAGCCCTTATTCATAAACTATTCAACAAACAATTTTCAGATAGCATTTCCATGATTTGTGCCAAGGATTATTTATAACAAAATTACATTTTCCCTTAGGCATCTGTGAACAGTTGGTCCTATTTATTTCTGTGTTTTATCCATCATCTTTGGAGGACTGGAAAAAAGTGATGGATGAAATTACATGAAAATTGAAACAAAATAGTAAATCAAGCCCTGGGGGTAAACTCACTCTCATTGTAAATAGAGTACTTTGGTAAACTTGTTCCGATTTGTTCAGTAAGATGGTGCTAATTACAGATTTCTAACTTCAGTTAATCTTATTTTAAAAACATGGGGAATATTCTAATGAGGACATCTGTTGAGCACACAATGAGCCAAAATCTTGGCATAGCCAGAATTCAGTGAAATGAAGGTTCACCATGCCTGTTTGGGCCCTAAACGGCATGATTCTTTAAGAAACAGCCCAGCATGAAGCACAGGAGCACTCCCGGGAGTTGCACAATGAAATCATTCCTGGGAGTGATGTCACACCATATAGGGAGCATGCCCTGGGAGGCCCGTTCCTGCACCTTTCTCCCCCCTCCCCTCCCCACCAACCAGGTGAATGGTAGCAGAGACGGAGGCTGGGAATGGGGGGTCTCCGCTCCCACCGGGGGACCATCAACCCTAGTCCTAAATGAAGTTGTCAGAACTAATGGTACAGTTACCAAAGGGAAAACTAAACTTCAAATGAGCACAGCATAGCCTCACATTTATGTGGGAAATCCAATGACACATATCATTGTGAGGGTCCCAGGAGTTCTCCGGAGCTTTGCACCCTGCCTGTTGATGCCTTAAATGGACTGATTCTTTAAGGATCAGCCCAACACGAAGCGCGGGAGCATTCCTAGGGGCTGCACAATGATGTTACTCCCAGAAGTGACATCATCACACTGCGCCAGGAGCATGCACATGCGAGGACATCCAAAAGGTGAGTGCCAGGTCTTCCCTGGTGACCTGGCAACCCTATTTAGGACAAATAAGTAGATGTACAAGTTTCCAAGCTTGAAATGTGTCATTCTTCTCTGAGGAATCCCATTTGGTTAAACTTGTATTAACCAAACTTAAAACTTTATTATTTCTATACACACACATGCCTTGCTCTGTCACTTAATGGTCATTCTGTGGGCCCCCAGGCAATCAGTCATCAGTCTATCTATCTAACTGTCAACAGCTAATTTAATGTTCTTTAAGTGTCACTTAACTTTGAATGATGTTAGTTTGAGTCCTCATAGACTTCAAGCTAGACATCAACTGACACTATTTCTTCAGCTGCCAAAATAACACACTGCAAGAGATGCAACCCTTTGCTGTGTAATTTCCCAATGTTGTTTGAACCTTTTTCTTTTCTGATTAAATAAACCTTGTCTTTGGTTATATTGAATTCTAGTCAAAACAGCACAGAGATGGGTAAAATGTGTTTAAAAGGCTGGTGTCTTAAATTCTGGGAACCATTCCAAAAAAGTTTGGGATGTGTACAAAGAGATCTGTATGTCTTCAAAGCATTGCTGCTGGTTTTTGTGCTACGTTTGACTCACATTGTATTTAATCCTGGTCCAGTCTGTTCTCATCCTTTTAGTTTTAACCCCTTGTTACAGTAAATCTAAGGACGCCTACTCAGTAAGGAAATGCTCTGACACACCCTACTAATTTTGCACAGGATGCTTAGCTGGGAAAACAATTGCCAACAAAACTGGTACCCAGAACCCAATGAATCTTCTGCGGCTGCTTTCTCATGTATCTTTCATTGTTTACTTCCAGTGAAACAAGTGGGCAATCAGCCCCTTGCTGTGGCGGACCCTCAGAGCGGAATTCCATTACTCCTCATACTCATTTTTATTCTTTCCTCATCCCATTTAAAAGGGGTCAAGATTCTTTTTAAATTCTGTAGATATTTTTAAGGGATCTTTTGACTCCCTCTTTTTCTTTTGTAAAAATTGTTTTAGTTAGATTTGTATAATGTTTTACTGGCATCTACTACTGTACACTTTCTCTCTATGCAGAACTACTCCAGACAGGGTGCAGTGAAGAGAGAGAATAGGACCAAATCACCCTTTCCCTTTATCTATCTGCAGAGTTGCACTTGTGGAAGAGGGAGGAGCTTGAACCCCTTCCTTCTCCTCTTTCCAACTATTCTGACTATTATTCCACTTTCTTTAGAGTAAACTTTCTGGGGACCAGAAGGGACTGCTAGGAGGAGCAGAGCACCACAAATATCTGCATTCCTTCCACTGATTTATCTGCTGGATCCAATCCAGTATGCTAAAGCCTCTCATGATTAAATATAAAACATTTGTTGAAAATAAAGTATTTGTTCCAGTGTGTTGATAAACATATTGAATGATTTCCTAAAAGGATTAAATATTTTGCTGCAAAATTTATGCTTGCATTTTGTTGGCTGTGCAAAATTCCCAGGGTTATTTTTCCTGGTATGCCATCTTGATGTTTTTCATAGTTGTTAATAACAATTGATGGCATTACTAAAAACCAGGACATGTCTGCAGTTTGACATTTATGGCTTCAGGTGTCAACTATGATCACTTTTGAAACCAATAAACTGACAACTGCTGAGAGTCTGAGAGAAAAGACCCTCAATCCACTTCAGGTTAGTGTTTTACAGGCTTCGGTCAGCAGAGAGCAGCATTAGAATTTCTGAACCATTGCTGCTGTGGCTGTGTTCAAGAGTTGTTAAAACAGGCTACACCAGGGATCCCCAACACGACATCCATGGGCACAGTAGCATCTACCAGTACTTCCCCAGCATCCACCAAGTTATCAGAAAGTGGGTGGGCCTCTGTAAGGCAGGGCTTGTTACTGGCTGCCCTCATTCAATGAAAGGTTTGGCTGCAATAGCAGCTGCAGCCACAAGAGGATCACAAGGACTGGTAATCACCTGGTCTTGTGGTTCTCTTCCCCCTTTGGGCTTCTCTTTTTATTCTTCCCTTCTCTTTCTCCCATGTTTCCCCTACCCATGAGGTTCCCATAATTTCTTCTTATACCCTTTTTGTTTGTTTGGGTTTGTGGTTTTTTTGCAAAGTAAGGCGGGAGGTATTGTGTTTGGCTTCACCTTATGTGGAAGCCATTTTGGGGTAGTGTTCACCATCCCCTCTCAAAAATCCAAAGGCACCTGCAGGCTCAAAAAGATTAGGGACTCCTGAGCTATATGTTTTGAATGTTTAAATTGAACGTACTTTGCAACATATTGAAGTTTGAGTTTGGTGCAGTGAAACTTAGCTGGCCAAATCAAGCAGTTTTCAGTCAAATGACTCATGGATTGCAAAACTGTTCTGTGTTATCTTAGACCTAGTGCCAATTATAGTGGGCTGGGGCAGTATCCCCTTCATGGAAACCCTTCATACCTTATCCATTAGCTCCATAATTTTATCCAAGATTCACTGTACTGTATGTGAAGGAAACCACTTTTCCTGCTAGCAAAAAACAGGCATTATCCAATCAGAATAAGTGAGAAACTCCAAAGAGCTACTTAGGCATGACCTAAATAAAGGCTTGATTGAGCTTTTAAACTGGTTTAAAATAGTAGGATTCTGTGCCAGGTTACTATCTGCTTTTGAAAGTTTCAACAAGTTGGAATGTAGTTTGTCATAACACCCAGCATCCAGCGTCACCATATGAAAAAATGCTAATTTGTACACCTTTTGGTTGCAGTTTTGCATTAGGTATTTAGACAAGAGCCCATAAGCTAAGTATGTGCCACCAAAGTTCAAATACTGAAAGTCTCCCTTCCAGTTTTTGAACCTTCAGAAGAAAGTGCTTATGTATTTATATTTTTTCTGTCACTTGTGAATGTTGAAGCCTTGATTTTGTTTTTTGCAGTAGTTGTTTTCTGTGTCAGATGCCATATTCCTTGCTGCGCAGCCCTAGGTTAGCAATTGCATTTCCTCAAAAGTTGTCCCTCTGTCTTTAATGGTACAGTAGAGAGAGGTCTGAAAGGAACATCTTCTATTACCTTAGAATAGGGTTGCCAGGTCCCTTCACTCCCCCAGTGGGAGATTGGAACACTGTCTCTTACCTCCCCTCCTTCTCCTTGTGTGCATCTTGCGTGCGCGCACTCCCGGCTGGCATGATGATGTCACTTCCAGGAAGTGACATCATCACATGGGTCAAAGGGAAGCCTGGGAGCACTCCCATGCTTGTGAAGGGCTGAATTGCCCTCCGGTGGGGCCCAATTTGTGCCGAAACAGGCTCGCTATGGGGTGTGGGAGCGTGCTGCGCTGCCTGGGGGTGCGCTGTGCTGCCAGGGGGTGCCCCATAGGGGTGCCCCCTGCTGGCCTGGTAAGTGGGGGCAGAGGGTGGGAGGTCAGATCAGGGGATCCCGATGGGGGAATGGCAAGCCTACCTTAGAAGCATAGACAAACCAGATAAAACTACTGAATTTTACCCTGTTGTGGAGTTAAAGGCTGTTGAGCTCTGAAGTACAGCTAACTCAATTCACTTCAGCCTTCTAAATAGGTGTTATTGGATAACTAGTTTAAAGCTGAAACTGCAAGTGCTCAGTGTGTTGTGGAGTTTTTTCTTCATCTTTTGAAAACAGTATAGTTCAAAAGAGTGAACAGCAGTGTTATTTTTCAGCTGCAGTTTATTCTAGTGGTATGAGACTTTTAATATAATTGTATGAAAGCAAGTATGTGTGTAATTTCCCCTTTCTTCCAATTTTCCTTCTGAAGAGAAGGAAGCTGGAATTGCTTCTATGTTGTAAACAAGAAATTTTAATAAGACACTTTATATTTTGACATATCCAATTACTCATGAAAATATTACCCTTGCATTTTAGGCAGCAGACTGCTTGCTCACTCCCCTGCTTTAGAATCTACGTTACAGACCATGGAGGGAAAATCCTTAAGGCATTTTACAGAGGAAAAAAAACACATCAAAGGGGTGGACTAACAGAATGATAGAATACTTCGTATTTTGCTTTCCCAAAGGGAATAGGAATGCCAGTGGTTACATATCAACAGAAAAATGTAGGTTATATGATTTAAAGTCAAAAAGAGTTGTTTATGTTCACAAACTGATTCTGCACATAATTTTTATTTATCAAATGTGGGGTGCATTTCAAGTTATTTCACTTTAAATGAAGATTGCTGAACGTGCTGGCTATTCAGCTCCCTGTTTCAGAGGGTTGTGCTATCTAAAAACAACTCTGTAGCAACTCTGTAGAGACATTCCTTTATAAACAGTCCTGTTTGTTAAATAGAAATTCTGCTGAAACATTTGACCCTTCATGACTTTTTACTTTTCAATTCAGCTGTGAGGCCTGTGCCATGGAATTATTTATCAGGGCCCTTAATTGCATGTGAGACAGTTGATAAATTTGAGCGCATTGTGCATCTCATCACGTTAGGAAACATCCCAGATGCTCATGTATAAGCCAGGAGTCATGGTGCATTTGTGTAAATAGCCCTCCATCTGCTTCTGTGGACCACTGCTGAGTAGCGATATGCACTCCTAATGGAGTTGTCTTAGCCTCCTATGTCAGCTACACAGTAGGGGGTAGGGCCTGCTTCGTTTGAAGAAGCGCAACGATTGTATCCTATAATCCTTGTGATTATGACGTCCAATATGAACGGGTCTTTGGGGATGCACCATTTATGCCAATTCCATTTTTTAGAAGAAATAATGGCAGACGACTTCCTTTTCTTCCGAACTAGCCATGGGGAAGTAGATTTCTGGATTCCCATCTACTGTAGCACAGACCAAAACAATTAGCCAGCATGGCAGACATGCAAATATCCTGTTGTGATTGGAAGTTTTATCTGAATAGAAAACAAAAACAAAACAAAACAAAGTAGTGAAAGTTTACAGGCACAAAGACATGCATGGTACTGGTAAAGCAGTTCACACACATGCTTTGCTAAGCTTAGAATACAATAGAATATCATGGCAATTCTAAAAAAATAGATATCCCTGCTGTTCCATAACAAAAACTAAAAACAATGCCATTTAAAGGGGAACCAAAATAGCACAATACAGTGTTTGAGCTTTAGAATTCTCCAGGACTCTTCGTCAGGCTGAATGTTTAAAAAAGGAGAGAGAAAAGATTTTTTAGGCCATGATCTTAAATGAAATATATTTTTTCCTGTCCCTGACCCTTTTAAACATCAATCTGATAAAGAATTCTGAAGGACTCAAAAGCTTGGACACTGTGTTGTTTTGGTTTTGGTTGGTCATAATGAAAGTAATTACATGGCTTCTGTTTATGGGAGATTCAGCAAAACTTATAATCCACTTTAAACATTCACTAAAATAACTAGGTTTATTTAAAAAATCCTAATTGCAGAGAGAATCCCTACAGCATGATTGTGCAGCATCATGAGCAATTTTTAGTATCTTTTTTTTGTCAGTGGAGATCCTGACATTACAACATCATTCTTGCCCCCTCCATTTTATCTTCACAACAGTAACCCTGGAAGAGTAAGTGGTCCATGGTCATTCTGTGAGCTTCCGTGGCAGACTGGGGCTATGAACCTGGGTCTCCCAAATTCTAATCTAAAACTTTAATAATAATAATAACATTTGATTTATATACCGCCCTTCAGGACAACTTAATGCCCACTCAGAGTGGTTTACAAAGTGTTATTATTACCCCACAACAATCACCCTGTGAGGTGGGTGGGGCTGAGCGAGCTCCAGAGAACTCTGACTAGCCCAAGGTCACCCAGCTGGCTTTGTGGAGGAGTGGGGAATCAAACCCGGCTCTCCAGATTAGAGTCCCATGCTCTTAACCACTACACCAAACTGGCTCTCTACACCACATTGGTTCTCTTAAGCACTACACCACATTGGTTCTCTTAATTTTTCGTGAATGTAGTGGGTTCCATGAGGGTGGAATACCTCTATGAGGAGATAGTACTCTGCCCAGTGATATAATCTGTGTATTGGGCAATTGGTGTTTCAGCTCAGGAGGAGGATTTCAAGAAAAACAGCATGCCTAGGTACATGCTATAAGTGGCTTGTTGGGAGTTCTGGGAGGAATAGGTAGCTAGAGATAAGAAACAACAGCATAAGAGCAGCTGTGCAGGCAATTGCATATCAGCCCCAAACCATAGGAGCACAAATAAAACCTGTGAGATTCAGAAGAAACTGCAGTAGAGATGGGCACAAAATGGGAAAAAAACAAAACAAGCGTTTCATGTTTCGTCGCGGTTCACGAATCATGAACTTTGACAAAATTATCCCGTTTCGCAAAACAGTTCATTAGTTTCATGATTCATCAGACCCCAGGGCACTTCAATGGCCCCTTCATACCTAGAGATGCCAAACTCACAGGGAGACTTCAGCAGGCTGTCCTCCACCCACCTTCACCCAGCAAGCCAGCAAGAGCAAATGCTCTAAATAAGAATATAAGCAGGGCTTTTTTTCTGGGAAAAGAGCTGGCGGAACTCAGTGGGTTGCTGTCGGAGAAAATGGTCACATGGCTGGTGGCCCCGCCCCCTGATCTCCAGACAGAGGAGAGTTTAGATTGCCCTCCGCACTGCAGCGCAGAGGGCAATCTAAACACCGCTCTTTCTGGAGATCAGGGGGCGGGGCCACCAGCCATGTGACCATTTTCAAGAGGTTCCAAAACTCCATTCCACTGCGTTCCTGCTGAAAAAAAGCCCTGAATATAAGCAAAGAAAATTAAAGAAAAAAAGGTAGGCCTCAGTCAAGCTAGGCCCCAAAGCCAGACAATGCCGTGAGACTGGAGTGGAGTGGGGTGGAGGAAAGAAGGCACCCTCACCCAACGACCTTTCCAGCAAGGCCAAGAGCTGAAAATAAGAAAGAGGCTTTTCAGTCTCTTTTAAAACAGCAGCAAATCCAGCCAAAAGCTCCCACTCTCTCACTCCAAATCCCAGCAACAGGTCCTCCCTCTTCCTCTGTCTACTGGGACTGAAGCACAAGGCAGAGAGCTGTGCCTTATATACGAAATGCTCACATAGAGCAAAATAGGAGGTATCTGGTTGGCAGACAGACCTGCCTAACAGGGTTTGGAGAGATGAGATTAGTGTTCCTGTGGCTACGGAAGGCCCCTCTCCTCAGTTGCCTAGGGGATTAACCCCCCTGCTTCCTGCTGTATAGGGAAGAATGGAAGCTCTCCAGTTGGCAGGGAAAGCTGCCTATCAAGGTTATATGGGTTACGATTGGGGTTTCCAGTGGCAACGAAAGGTCTAACGATATTCCAGGCCTATGTTGCCTGGGAATCAATGGATCAGCACCAGCCTGCCTGGCATCATGAATCATTCATGAATCGAACGAATTGGCCCCCAAAGTTGTGAATTTTGTGAAAACCACGTTCCCCATGAAATGCATTTTGTGAAACACAAATCAGCCAGATTCGTCAGGAAATTTGATTCGTATTTTGATTCGTGCCCATGTCTAAACTGCAACTTTTGTCATCGGAGTGACACCACAGCAATAAACTGATTTTATCTTCTAATGAAAAGGACAAGGCCACTGTGGCATTTCAGAGTAGAAATATATCCAGGAAATATAGCTTCTAGACTTGCTGTTTAAAGAAAAGTTTATGCTGTTTATGAAGAAATAGCAGTGTGTTTTGTTTCTGAGATAAGTGTACCATTTCCTTGTATCTTGCTCTTGTGGAGTCTGTCAAATTATTCATAACTGCTTTTGTAAATTTTGTTTAAGACAATCAGCTCCCCAGCACTCTGTTCTCTTTTTAATAGTGTGGAACCTTATCTTACTTAACCACAGCAGCACCCGTTATTCAACATGTGCCAAGTAGTTTCAGAAATGACACCACTCAGCAAGTCCATTACTGAACTGCCTTGGATAGTAAATGGTTTACACCTTAAGTTCTGTTTACTGTAAGTCACGTAAAAAGTGCATTTCTTCTATAAATGGCTGAGTTTATTGAGGTCTTTAAACAAGGGACAGCTTACACATTATCAACTTGGCAAGTCAGATACCAGGGCTTACACTTTAATTAGGCCTTGCTAGCATAGTCATTGCTGCACAGTTTGCATTCCAGAGGCTAAAATACACAAAGAGCCCTCTCACACATTTTATTGGAATCTGCTTGATAAAGTCACAGTGAATATTCTGCTATAAATCTTGAAGAAAAGGGACAGGCTTTTTCCTGTCGGTGTTATGGAATTTGGATATTTATTTATAGGTTTGACTTCATTTTGAATATCTAATGACCTGATTATCTCAATATTTTCTGCACGAGTGTTTGAGGGTGTACAGCAATACCTACAATCTGTCAGTGAATATAAAGAAAATGTACCAGCGTCACTCACTTTGTTTGCAAAGGGGTTGTGCTGTGTCTGAACACTCTGGAAACCTAAATGGAAGATAAGAGGGCAGAGTATAAGTGGGTCTCTATCCCTATTGGAAAGGTCGAAAACATTCTTTTCCCCAAAAGGTAATGAAATGTGCCCTCTCAGACATTTTCATGCACATACAAGTTACTTTTTGGTGGTAAAGGGGACTTTGCAGCTGAAATCATAAGGAAAAATTGTCTTTCTAGGATTCTCAGGTCCATAAATACTTTCATGCTGACCTATCAATCCAGTAATGCAGTTCAAAACCAGTTCTATATTAAACTGGTTGTGTGATTGTTAATCCTGGTTCATACATTGTCAGGAAGAGCACTAAAATAATAAGAGGAATGGTTTGAACTCCTCTCTTTTACCACCCAGTAGTCTGTAATGTGAACCTCATGTCATGAACCATATAAGTTGGTAGATCAAGATAGGTAGCCATGTTAGTCTGTCTGTAGCAGTAGAAAAGAGCAAGATTCCAATAGCTCCTATAAGACTACAACAAATTTTGTTAGTCTTATAGGTGCTACTGGGCTCTTGCTCTTTTCCACATAGGTTGGGTTCATGTGATTCTTCCCCCCATTGAGAAGGGAGAATCACCTAATCAGCGGTTCATGCAAACAAGATTTTGGATATCTTTTGGTGCAAACAATACAATATCCTCAAGAGCAGTATGTTCTTGTGATTTATTTTTTAATAAATAAGAATAAAGAGTGATGTTAGTAAAAAGAAAAATTATTCCTTTTACATTTCTTTTTGGGGTATGATGCTTTATGGTCAGCTCTGATCTTTATGTGAAAACATTCATGAAAATGGCTTTTTTCGGTGCTGAATTATATAAAGATGAAAAAGAGATTACTTGCAAGGAACAAAGTGACTCTTTTAGCCAGTCTGATTTGTTTATAGCGTGGCTAAAGTCATATTCGGGTCAAAGGAAATTGAACATATGCCGCTCAATTTGTTAGAATCTAGGAAAGATGATTCAACTGGATTAGAATACAGTGTCAATTACATTTCCGTACAGCAGCCATATATTCTCTTGGCAGCAAAGCTGGGATGCCATGGACTTAAAACTATTTTCTTTTTCTGAAATAAATTCACACAGTTTTGTGATACTTTACCCTACTTCTTGACGAATACGAAATGATCTTAACTTGGAGTACAAATGTTATATTAAGGATTCAACAGATACTTATTTTCATCCAGGTTACAGGATGGGTTGATTTTTAAATAGTAATTTTAATACTGTTTGCATTAGGGTTTGCTGTTTTGTAATTCATCATATTGGGGGGGGGGAGTTATTTATATCATTTATAGTGTGCCTTCTTACTAAGACTGTATGACAATGCAATCATCAGGATGGGATATCCAATAAACAATACAATAGATTTTGGATTGCAGAAATCTGCAACAGCTGAAACACAGCATAAGCCTTAACATAAAATTACATAGTAGGATCATACTTAAAACAACAGACAGTACCTACTATAAAGGTAAAGGTAGTCCCCTGTGTAAGCACCGAGTCATTACTGACCCATGGGGGGCATCGCATCACGACGTTTTCTTGGCAGACTTTTTAGGGGTGGTTTGCCATTGCCTTCCCCAGTCATCTACACTTTACCCCCAGGAAGCTGAGTACTCATTTTACCGACCTCGGAAGGATGGAAGGCTGAGTCAACCTTGAGCCAGCTACCTGAACCCAGCTTCCCCCAGGATTGAACTCAGGTCATGAGCAGAGCTTAGGCTGCAGTACTGCAGCTTACCACTCTGCGCCACAGTCCCTATCTCTTTATCAAAGCATCTTACTGATCCATTTTTTTACAATATATTACCTGCATCAAAGAAACCCTCCAGAATTAATTCAGTTTTTCATAGTTTGTGGGAAACCAGGAGAGTGGGAGCCTTCCTAACCTCCTTAGGCAGGCTGTTCCATAGTGTGGGGGACATAACAGAGAATGCATGTGTGAAAACACTGTTGATTTTATACTTGTGTGGGGTGTCACCTATGGTGACATATGAGGCCCTGCTCATATGAATGAATCTGCCATAGTGGAACACAGGGAAAAGGCAGTCCTACAGTTATGGCAAACAAAGACCATGAAGAACTTTGTATATGATAGACAATACCTTAAATTGAGCCAGGTAACTGATGGGCCACCAATGGAGTGATTGTAGATTGGAAGTAATATACATACTCCTCTTAGCTCCTGATAATAAACAAGCTGTGGCGTTCTGCACCAACCAGAGTCTCCAAGTTGACTTTGAGGGGAGACCTGTGTAGAGTACATTACAGTAGTCTACTCTCAATATTACTCTGGTGTGGATCCAGGTGGCTAGATTGGACCTGTTTGCAAGTAAGAAAGCTTTTATATATCTAGAAACATAATCCGAAGCCATAGGTTAATCAAACCACATGTTTATATGCCACAGAATTTACTTATGTATGCTTCGAAAATATGAAAATAGTGAAATTAAGGATTTCTCGTTGGTGATATGTACTTGTGCAAAAACACTGCAGGATCGCATACTTGAAAGTCAAATTCTTTTAAGCAGGCAACATTGGTAATTAACAGTGTTTTTCCATAATATAAAAAGTAAATGCCCATGATGCTTGTTTGATTACATCAGTAATTTGTATAATAACAAATATACAATAACAAATATATAAAAATGCAAAAGTTAAAAGATTGTTTAACTGGATGACTCTAGCTCATAGATTGGTTTTAACAGATTGACAGTGCGATCCTAGAGTTCTGCCCTTCTAAGCCCAATTACTTCAATGGACTTAGAATTCTTAGGATGCCATTGTGAATGTAGGCTTCAGCATGTTTGTATTAAATTTAGGTTTCATTTTAAACTAACTTCTAAATTATTTGGAGTATTTAAAAAATATTGTTTTATAAAACTGTAAAATGTGATTACAACTCCAAAATTTTATAAAATGCAAATTGTAAGCTATAGCAGCCCCTCCTCATACTTTAAGGGATTTTCTTGTTTTGTTCACCTTGACTTAAAAATTGAACTGACTTGGAAAAACAGAGGATTATGGTTCATCTCCTGATTTTTGCACCACAAATGGACCATTGGCATCTTGGAGACCAATGACATTTTCAGGTATAAGCTTTTGAGAGACGGAGCTCCCTTCATTATATTGTACAATTGTTACTTTATACTTGTATGTTGCAACTACATTAAATTACTAGCCAGAAGCAAATAAGCTGCTGTCACAAAGCCTGACTCTGTGGGGTAAAAAAAAAAAAGAATGGGAGGGGGGGCTGAAACAACGCTTTTTCCTATTGCACTCCTGTGAGTGCATTTGAGGGGATATTGAAGATGGAGTGCTGCTACACAGAGTGCTGCAAGAGGACTTTTGCTATTCGGCACAGCAGTATGGCCTCTGAATTTGATGAGGGTGTGTGTGTGAATGAATTTATTAATACAGTCAAGGACCAGCACTAATGATTTAAAACAATTCTGTGTGTGTGTGTGTGTGAGAGAGAGAGAGAGAGAGAGTAGAAAAAATGGGGGAAAGCACCACCCTCTGGCCCTAACCCTAAATACGTCCATGTGACTTCTGTGTAGCATTTGCTTTGAAACTCTGTGGCTTCTCAAACTGCTGTTTGTGACATTATCCTATGAACTGAAGGCTTGAAAAGCATCTTTATGAGCTTCTTACTGAACTGATGTGTACTAATAATAACATTCAATTTATATACCGCCCTTCAGGATGACTTAACACCCACTCAGAGCAGTTTACAAAGTATATTATCATTATCCCCAGCAACAAAACACCCTGTTTGGTCAGTGGGGCTGAGAGAACTCCTAGAAGCTGTGACTGACCCAAGGTCACCCAGCTGGCTTCAAGTGGAGGAGTGGGGAATCAAACCCAGTTCTCCAGATTAGAGTCCTGTGTTCTTATCCACTACACCAAAATGGAGTGTGTAAGGTGCCATCAAGTCATAGCAAACTTATGGCAACCCCATAGGGTTTTTAAGGTAAGAGACATTTAGGAGTGGTTTGCCTCTGCATAGAGACCCTAGACTTCGTTGGTGGTCTCCCATCCAAGTACTAACTACAGCCAGCTCTGTTTAGCTTTTGAGATCTGATGAGATCGGTCTAGCTTGGGCCATTCATAAAAAGATCCCAGTAAATGTTCATTCTGTCTTTTCCCTCTCTAACGCAAGGTCAATATATACAATGAATAGGACTTAACTTACCATGTGTGTTATGCCCCCAAAAGCTGCACATTAGCAGTGAACTTTGCAGAAGCTCAACTATGCTGCAAGATTCCATGAAGTTAGTGAGAAAGTACAGCCCAGTGCATTGGAATATTTGGCGTATTGTCCATTGTCTATCTTTGTTGAGACAGTACAAGCATAAATTAAGACCACCTCCAAGTTAATGATGATGAGTTTGAGTTAGCATGTAGAAGAAGGGGAATTAGCAACTCAAGAGTACTGCCTTTTTTTTTTGCGCACATCAAAGGCATCTCTACTTTTCAGACAATCATGGTTGTTAAACTCCTTTATCAGGAAATAAAATATTATGATGACCATCAAAATTCCTTAACTGAGTGCTTTTAAGCATGCTGCATTTACTGCTGCTGTATGGGATTTTGGGAGCTTACTTTATACCTACCATTTAGAATCAGTTTTCTCTTCAACTACAAGGCATGTAAGTAATTACCAGTATTATATTTGTATTCTATCTAGAGTGTTTATAAATAAGCTTTTTAAAGCACCAAGTATATAAAAACTGAAGACCACAGAATTCTAGTTTACTGATGAAATGTAGCTGGGTTCCCCCAAAATTTGAATTGCATTTTCATCAATCAAGTTACTTAAACTAAATGAAGTGAAACTCAATTAATTTAGTTTTACTGTTTTAGCTTCACTTTTCCCCAAGGCTGACTTGGGCTGCAATTTAAAGACTTGCTATATTCTAAACTGGAAAATAATTTCCATAATCAGCACCAGGGAACCCTGATTTCTCTGTACACAGATCATTTTAGCATGCCATATCGTTTTAGCAATGCCTGTTAGGTGTTTGTATAAACATTAACATGTGCAGCAACTTGTCTCAAAGATCTGTGGATTTCTCCTCACTAGCACAGGCTTGTGTGATAAAAATCCCTTGGTGAGCTCTTGCCTATAGGGCAACACAGTTGTATGCACCCTGCAGCTACTGTAGTAGCCATCACTCGGTCTCAAGAAATTACAATTCATCTACGATCTTCAGTGCCGGCACGCACTGGGACTGCCCTTGCACAGGCTGGCAGCTTGGAACAGGATTTCTTTAACGTTAAGGTTATTGTGGTGTGACCCCTCCTGCTCGAACTCCACGCTGGAGCGATTTCCTGCTGAGATGGCCACATAATCTGGAGGAGTTGCTCCCTTTCCTGCACTTTGTTTGTTTCTGCTACAGAAACAGACATCTTTTGGATTGCTGTATTTTTGCTGATAGGTAAAAGTTTTCTTTACCTCTTTCTTTTCTCAATTCATTTGGCTTTTTTCTTACTTTCTTTTTCTTTCTTGTTGTTTAGCTGCCTCTTTTCATAGAAGATGGCAGTCACCATTCTTTCTTTCCAGAACGACACTGTTCTCACCTTAGCCCTTAGCTCTCTCTTCAACGTTCAACAAAGTGGACAAGTCATTGTTTAGAAACATCAAAACATAGAGCTAGAAGGGATCTCAAGGGTCATCTAGTTCAAACCCCTGCACAATGTAGGAAATTCACAACTATCCCCCCCCTCCACCGCCGCCAACCTGCTCTATGCCCAGGAAGGCAAAAAACCTCCAGGATACCTGACCACTCTGGTCTCCTCCAACATTGGATCTTACGTCTGCCGCAGTACCGTTGTATTCAACAGCTTCTCCTTGGAGTTGGCACAAACCTCTTTCCAAATCTCATGAAACCTCCGCTTCTATTCAGTCCTCTTCCACACTGATAGCTGTCAGAGGCACTCGAGATCAAGGAGCAGAAATTCCAGGTCCCCATTTCCAAATGTTCCTAGGGAGAGTTCATCGGACCCTCCCCCACAGAAGCAGAAGGACAAGATAAACCATACAGAGATCAGAGTGGAAGAGGACTGGATAGAAGCCAAGAAGTTTCATGAGCTCTGAAACAAGGTTTGTTCCAACTCCAAGAAGCTGTTGGATCTCATGGTACTGCAGCGGACGTCAGATCCAAAGTCAAAGGGGGTGTACAAAGAAGTCTTTTCATTCTTGATCTGACCATCCAGCTGTACCACCCACTTCATACTATAATTCGATCCAATTAGATGCCTCCCCTTCCTCCAACAGGCAATCTTAAGAGTTTACAACCTCCAGACTAACTGACAGCCAAGTACTATGAACGTAGCAGTGTTTGTAAATACAGACTCCAGCACCTTTTAGAAAGTGTACTCCAAACAGAGTTAAATCTTCACAGGTGGTTAGCAGTAAAGCAAAGGTGGAATGTTCAAATTACTCACTTAAGGACTTGCTGGGCCTTTTCTTCCACTTTATCATCTGTAAGAACTCCTGCTGTTGCTAAGAGGTTGTGTGCTTTCTTTGGCTTGGGCCTGCAAAAAGATTAGCAGTTCCCTCACATCAGGCTTCATGAATTCTTCTTCCTGCTGCAGGCCAGACTGTCTGAGAGATATGCCCTTGCAGGAGCAGCTTTACTAACTGCTCGTGTTTCATGACCTTTGTTTCCTGGGCTACTGATTTGAGCCATTTCCCCACCTTCAGACTTTTAAAAATAGAAATAAAATAACTTCTGTGTAATGGCTTACACTAGTCCTTTGCTGCATGAGTGTTGTTCCTCTGTTAGGAAAGGGGTTTCCAACCTCCAGATGGGGCATGGAGTTCTAGGATTACAACCAGGGCTTTTTTTCAGGGGGAACGCGGGGGAACGAAGTTCCGGAACCTCTTGAAATTGGTCACATGGCCGGTGGCCCCGCCCCCTGATCTCCAGACAGAGGGGAGTTTAGATTGACCTCTGTGCCGCTGAGCCCCCTGATCTGTCTGGAGATCAGGGGGCAGGGCCACCGGCCATGTGACCATTTTTGCTGAGGGCAACCCACTGAGTTCCACCACCTCTTTTCCAGAAAAAAGCCCTGATTACAACTGATCTTCAAACTGCAGAGAACAATTTCCTTGGACAAAATGGCAGCTTCACAGGACAAACTCTGGTATACCATAGATTCTAGGTGAAATCCTTCCTCAAATTCTGCCCTCCACAGACACCATCCCCAAATCTTGGTCAGGAATTGGCAGCCCTAATTAGGAAACCACGTCTGAGGCGTATTAGCTCTTGTGGGAAGTCCCATATCACATGCAAGTTGGCTGACAAAGGAGCCTGGTAGTCTTGCATCCAAAGGGCCAGACAAAATTGTGGCACTTGATGATAAATTAGATGTTGAATATTCGACATAAAGCTTCTGTGCTATTTGGTCCACTGGTTTTATATATTCCAACTCAGAATTCTACTCAGAAATACACAAAGGGCCTCGTGACATCTTTCCTTCTCTTGTCCAGCACCAGCTCATGTGTATAGAGCAAAGAAAATATAGATATCTAGAGACATAACTAAGTGTGCATCATGCCACTCTGTTTTAAAGTGATGGGAAAGTTAAATAATCCATGGGGAAGGGCTTGACAGGTGTTCTTATTTTTCCCCTCCCTCAAAGGACAGCACTACCTCTCAGGCTTGAGTGGTGGGGAGGAACCCCATCTCCTGATGCTTGGGATTGATGGAAGAAGGCTGAGTTCTCAATTAAAACTGTAATTTACTTTTGCACTTCAATTTTAAAACCAAACAGCCTCCAGTCCTTTTCATGAGTCATGAACCTTTTTGCATGAGCGAGTGAGGGAATAAGTGAATATGCATATTACTATTTTTTTCTCCTCAGTAATGCCCACTTTGTTTGCTTAAATGAGTGCCCTTCTACTTCATTACACTCCTGGTTAATGCAATTCTGCATCTTTGCAAGAACAGATCCTATCAGCAGCTTTCCTGATCATTCATAAGTGCTTGAAAGCCATGAAAAGATGGTATCCAAAAGCGCGACACCAGCGTTGCTGCTTTTAAGGGCTGTAATTGGTATTGCCTCAGCATGTCACCATCAAGGAAGAAAAGGTGGTTCTAGTAATAAATCTGTAATGCTGGTGCTTAAAGCTGTTTTCCCCTTTTAATTGGAGGATATATCTCATTAGACATGAAGGAAATTTCTGATTAAAACAGTAATTGAATGTAAAAATATATTTTCCCCTTTCTGTGTTTAAGCATTTTGTAGGTCACAAATGCCACATATAACTTCATTAAACAAAGGGCATAATATGTAATTTTATAACTGCTTTGATTTAAAGCTTCAAGCCTCTTTGTGAATGACAGTCACGCACAAATAAACTGTAGATCTGTTATAATTCTAACATTACTGTATATGATAAGAATTAGCTAATGTTCTTGGGGATTTGTTTTAAGAAAAAAAATTCCATGAAACTGCTACTGGTGTGGGATATGTTTGTTCCAGATTCAGTTTCTCATTTATTATTGTCAGTGCAATTATTCTTTTCATTTGAAAATACTGGTTAATATGGTTTGCATTATTTCAAGCATAAATATGACTGCCTAAACAGATTTGGGAAGAAAGTTGGTGTGCGTTTTCAGTGCTGGAGAAGTGCCACAATTCAATTTGTGGAAATTTTTCATTTTTCTATGAATGGCTGCCTTCATTTCATGAAGTACTGGGTTAGTGCAACCCTTGATTAGGTACTCGTTTACCTAAAAGGAGATTCTTTTTCTGAACGTGTTTGCCTTGAAGTTTTGTATTACAAGTTAGCTGTGTTTCGAAATTATTCTAAATGTGGAACAGTTAATTTCAGTGTCTGCATTCCCATCTCCTCATGATAACAGCTCCTTCCTTCTAGTCAGGATTTTTGAAGATGCTTCCTTAAGCCATGTAAGCTTGAAGAACAAATTACTCCGAGAACTAGTCTTAACTGGTGTGTGATTTATTGTAGAAAACTTGAACTTAGCTAGGCACAATAAAAGCTAGTAACTGAAAGGCAAGATGGCTCTGTTTAACAAGTATTTGTGCGACAAATATACTGTTTCAGATTATATGAAAGTTCTATGGTTAAGGTAGCAATGAATGTGTATATTGTACACAAATATGGGATTTGCAGACCAAGGCTTGAACCCAGCTGTAGTGTTGGGTACACAGTGGCCCTAGTACCCTGGGTAGATGGATAGGCTGATTATTGAATAGCCATAGCAGTTGCTGTAGTACCCTGGGTAGATGGATAAGCTGATTATTGGATAGCCATTACACTTTTGTGAACCATGGGTGGGGTAACCAGAAAGATGGAATCAGGATGCAGTCTGTGCAGTCTTCCTCAAGACTTTGGTGACAAGAGAAATAAATAGAGAAGGAATGCTGACCCATCTCAGAAGACAAGTATCTTCCAAGGATTGACAACCCCTTTTCCATGCTAGAGCTGTACTGCCTGTGTTTCTTGTTGTCAGCTGAAACAAAGAGGTTTACTTTTGGGAGGCCGCAACAATGGAAGACAGGAGAAAGGTAAACATTGCTGATGGTCCACTTGTGAGTAACTTTATGCTAAGAACTGAAGGCTTTTGTCTGGCTTCCCCTGTATCATGCGTGTTGATGTGCATAATGTCATAGTTATCTCTCCCATAGGCAGCAGGCAATCCTGTTCACAGTATGTGATGCTGTACCACCCTGCTTGTTTATGTTATTGATGATCATCTTTACTGTTCTACTTTGCAGTCTCAGAGTAAACGCATGTACACTACCAGAAGCTCTAGGTGTTTTATGTTGAGTCAAACAAAGCAAACTACCAGGATGTTAATAGCAATAAGCCTCTGGATGAAGATTGCAGCTTAGTTTGGGCAGCTTTGGTGGCTGTAGTTGATGACCTCTGCCTAAATGTAGACAAAGGCTACATTGCTTCATTGTTGCTCCTCCCAGATCTATCTGCATGTCTAAAGGCTCAACCCCTGGCCACCATTCTGAAGGCACTGAACACAGCCACTTGAGACCACTAGCAGCCCTCTGGAGGGTCAAGACCTTTATTTGTTGAGATTTCCCAGTCTCTGGGTTTGTTCTGGGAGCACTTGCACACATGTGGCCAGTAACTCTAGACACCAGGCTTAAATATAAGTTGCTTATTAAGTTCAGAAGAGTGTTAGCAGGAAAAGAACCACTCTATAAAGCACAGAGCAAAAGGCAATAAAAATAACAACAGCTTGCTTAAGCTTAACTAAAACTGTCTGACTAGACATAAAACTCACTTGCTAACTTGCATTCTCTGAAGTAGCTTCCAGGTTGCTCATACTCACAAACAGAAAGAAAATCCAAAACCATGCCAGGCAGCTCTGGTCATCATAAGGCCTGACATGGAGCAAAGTCTTTCACATGCTGATAGACTAATAGTTGAAATAGAATGGTCCAAAGAGCTGTGAGTTCTAAGGAGTGAAAGGTCCTGAGCTACTGTGAGGAGCCATTTTTTCTAGGGCTGTCAGCCAATCAGGGTACACTTTGATATCAGCGTTGCTAGCATGAGAAAGTGGGGAAGGCAACTGGACCTGATACTCCTTTCCGCTCAAGGACATCTTGCTTTAGAACAACAGGCTGCAGGTGCAGTTAATTCTACACACTGCAGCATTTGACACAGTAGGCCACACCATCCTGTTGAGGCATTTAGAGGCAGAAGTAGGTATCAGAGTACATGCCTTGGATTGGTTGAAATTGTTCCTCACGGAACAGACTCAGCGGGTTGCTATTGGAGACCAGCTATCTTCAGTGTAGGAATTACCTTATGGGGTTCCACAAGGCATAATTTTATCCCCCTGCTATTCGACCTCTATGTAAAGCTTTTAGGATAACTCATTCGTAGCTATACAATTGAATAACATAAATATGCAGATGACCCAACTATATCTCGTTATCCAAATCCCCTGGTGATGCAATAGAGCTACTGAACCCACACAAGATGGAAGTGATGCTGACTGGAAAAGCAGAGAACTGGAATGACATTGTGCTTCTGACCTTTCAAGGGGTTCAGTTGACCCTGGATGGCTCATTTAGGAGCCTAGGGGTTATACTAGACCTAGCATTGCTGCTGGAAATAAGGCCTTCTCCCAACTCAGACTAGCCTGGAAGATGGCCCCCTACCTTGACACAGCCAATCTGGCCACCTGGATTCATGCCACAGTAACATCAAGACTAGCATCCCGTCGTGCATTCTGTAGGTTTCCCTTCAATATTAACTCAGAGACTCCAGTTGGTGCAGAACGCTGCAACTAGTTTGCTCCCAGGGGAAAGCTCCCATTCTGCAGTCACACCATTGGCTGCCCATCAGTTACTGGGCTCAATTCAAGGTCATGACTATCACATTCAAAGCCCTTATGGCCTTGGCCCTTCATATCTGTGCAACTGCCTCTCTCCCTATGTTCCTTCTTGGCAGTTTCTCTCCTCCAAACAAGGCCTTCTGGAAATACCACCCTGCAGTTGGGCAAAATCAGCAGCTGCCCATACGTGTGCTTTTTCTGTGGTAGCCCCCGCTCTCTTGGCTTTCCACAAACTATGCAAAACTGAATTATTGAGGAGGGCTTTCTGCCCAGATTATAGGGCTGTGTCATAAGAAATAGTCAGAGAGATGTCTTGGTAGGGACAGGGACTATAGACAATGTTATTGGGTATGGTCTGCTGATGTAGATATGTGCCTAATAGGGAGTTTCCACATTACTAAACATGCTATGTAAATTAGTTATGCTTTGTTTCAAATCGAAAGAAAGAAAGAAAGAAAGAAAGAAAGAAAGAAAGAAAGAAAGAAAGAAAGAAAGAAAGAAAGAAAGAAAGAAAGAAAGAAAGAAAGAAAGAAGTCTGTGTTGGGCTGGCCTTGAAGACAATCCAGAAACTGCAGCTGGCTCAGAATGCAGCAACCTGATTATTGACAGAAACTAGCCAATAGGAGCATATCTTGCCCATCTTAAAAAGCCACATTGGCTGCAGTTGGTTTTTGAGTTCAATTCAGAGTGCTGCTTATAACCTTTTAAATCCTTTGCAGCCTAGGACCCACATATTTAAAGGACTGCCTGCTCCATGTAGCAACTGTGATCTTCAGACAGCCACCTGCTGGCTGTTTCCCCCATTAAAGTGGCCAACCTGAAATCAATCAGAGCCTGTTCCTTTCCCACTCGAGTACCCACTGTGCAGAACAGGCTCCCTGAAGAGCTGAGAGGAGCACCATCATTAGAAAACTTCAAGAGGCACTGCATGGCCATTTTATTTGCCAGGGCTTTTAATGAGGTCTAAACTACAAGAATCTTTTGGGAAATAGGGAGTACCTGGGCTTTTAATATATTGGTTTTAAATTGCAACATTTTAACTGTGATGTGCACATTGTCATCTACCATTTGTTTTAATAAACATTTTAATTAATAGATAAATATTACTGCTGAAGCAAAGTTAATCAAAGCGATTCTCCAATCTGGAGGGAAGTATGCTTTGCCAATAAGAAAATCCAGTAGGGCATTGATATATTGGAGCCATGCTAAAGATTCTGGGTGTAGCTTCTCTTCACTGGCTCATGATTCCCAGCACCTCTAAAATATGCAGCATTGTTTTGACTTCACAGAATAAAGATGGGGGAGATAGAGTGGTGAGGCACCAGCTGCCAATATAGGGGAAGACTTTGGAGAGGCTGAAGGGCCATACTTTGGATTGAGAGCAGTTGTCTCCTACAGCATATCTCAGAAATTAACAGTGTTTTGGCTGGATCAAGATATGGAAGTAGGAGTCCTTAAGTCAACAGAGGCAAATCAGAGGTGTCAAGAGGGGAAGGATGGATGCTAGAGCCACCATCTGGAACTTCTTGGTCAATGAATTCATTGATGCCTGTAACTGAGATCAAGGATAGGGCAGAGACCTCTGTCTTTCTTCAGGATCGTGTAGACTCTGAGGCCCCTCTGGAAACAGAGTACAACTTCTGTTGCCTGTATTTTGCAGAGGGAGTCTATCTTTTGGAGAAGGATTGAGGAGAAGAGCCCTGATATAAAAGCAACTGGGAAGCAAGGATCACTGAATTTTATTTAGTTATGGATGCACTTCAGCCATGGTTACAGAAGGATGAGAACTGCCACCACTTAGGAAGTTCTGTTTCTTCAGATTGCTGAGGTTATATAGTCTTGGGTGCTCCTGATTCTTTTTACTTTTTGTGCTGTCACAATATGGTGATCTACACAGGGCCATATTCTAGCCCAGAAAGTGGTGCTCACCCCTCTTCCCTTGAGGGGTACCTTGTGGCAGTACATGTGCTCTCGGGACAGACATTCTTATCTTTTTGAAAGAGTGGTGCAGTAAATGAGCACCATTTGCAAATTATAAAATGTACACCTAAAATTACCCTACAGCTAAATATCTATAGCAAATAAAATCCATTGTCTGCAGGAAATGCTTATGTTTCAGTTTCCAAGAGCTACTCATGGAAGGCATTGTCAGAGTTAGTGAGCATCTGCTCAAAACAACTGTGTATCTTCAGAGTTCATACTTTATGCATGGAGGTGCAGGTTTAGCTGTCAGTAAAGGTCATAATGGAAGCCTGAGAAGGAGGTGATCTTTAAGAAATGTAAGCCATTAAAGCCTTGCAGATTCATTTTATGTGTGTGTGAGCAGTACAGTTGTGTAGTAATTACTTCCAAACAACCCCAATGCTTAACGTGGTTTGGTTTTCTTTATGGGAATGTGGCCAAAACTGCAGAAGGGGCTCGGCCTTTCAAGGTTGAGCAGCATTTTCTGATTCAGTGTGGCAAAAGAAAATTGGTTTGTGGCATGTTTGTTTGAATGTAGAGCTAAGCAAAGATTATACCTAACCATTCAGTTTGAAAAATAATGCATGAATATTTTTCAAATGAAATATGAAGCGGTGGACCTTTCCAGTGTTGTTAAGGACTCTTTCCTTCCGTCTCCCTAACAACTTGCTCCAAGGTTCTGCCATTTCTAATCAGCATGGCGCTGAATTTTTTTAAACACCATGGCTCTTTTTATTACAAGAAATTGTTTTGACAGCGCTGCATGCAGATGAAATTTCTGTCTAGAGGAGCAATATTGAGATTAATCCAGGACATCAATCTTGGCTTTATTGTCTTGATATCATTTACCTCTCACATTATAAAGGCAATGATAATTTTACATTACTCCTGTGGGCAGCAGCAGTAAAGAAAATTATGGCTCGGGGAAATGTGTGACACTGCTGGTACACCTGTATCACAGGGAATAAAGCAGAAGAGTCTGATTAAAAGTTAGCTTATAAACTGATGTGATCAGTTGGCAAGGGACATTTGAATATATTACCAAACATGCTGAAGTTGAGGTTCTTTGCCTTCCATACTGGATAGTAACTTTCATTCATCTTAAAATAATACTGTAGATAATCTTGTCTTGGTCATAGTGGAATATGAACACAAACTCAGAATCTCATACCTTATGGCTCTCCTGCGTACTTGAATTCTCAGATGTATGCTGTAAGGAAAGTTTCATTACTCTTGTTTATCCTTATGGTATACTAGTATTACTATATTTTTATGGAAACTGCTTTCAGCCCAGGAAGAGCAAGCTAAACATTTTAAATAAAATAAATTTATATGATCAAGGATGCCACGTTTGCTTGCATGGCTGTTCATTAAGGATGGCTATTCCCAATCAGCCACATTTTAGAACCTTTATGGTCATTGTATAGTGTCACTGTGCACTTGTGCAAATTGTGGACCATGTACAGTTATGCTTGCTTTAATGCGTTTCTTATCAGCTCTCCTAATGCAAGTGGAGCCTCAATTATCTGGAGGGGTGCTTCCTTACTTTGGCACGTGCTTTCATTTTATAATATCCCTTGATCATGCAAGCAGTCAAATTAATTGTCAAATAGGATTGTCATTGTGGAACAAGGGATGGTGTAAACAAGTGTGGCGTGTGCATTTACCATGCTTGATACAGTATACTTGGCTGTAGCTCAAAGCTATACCTGGAACTCAAGAAACAGTCTTCAAAAAATGCTTTAGCATTTTGTCCACTACAGTTGGACAGCCTTTTGACTGTAATTCTTGCTGTCGTGGAAGTGGATGTTTGGGGTACACATTTATCCATTTGTGAGATTTCTGATTAGATAGATAGCTATGTATGCATGCATAATATTTGCAAGTTGAGTTGTACACACCAGCTTCTCGTATAAATACACTCATAGGTCAGATAGAAAATGTGCTTTCATGCCTACATCTCAGTCTAAAAGGGAGAAAAGATATAATGGGGCTGAGAAACAAGTATGTGCCAGCTTCTAGATTTTAATTTATTGATGTCCAAGCTGTAGGGCCCTCCCCAGTTCCATTTGTTAAACTTGTAAATACAGTGGAAGTCTGCCTTCATCACATACTATGTGTTTTGTGCAGTTTCTCATAGATGTTTGCAAACATTTTGTCTTCGTGGTATGAGAGCTACCTAACAATATATTGTATAGGACATGGAAAAATTCAGTCAGACATCGAAGATCATGCTCCTATTTAATAATGGGAAAATGTCCTCACTGCTCTTAGAATAGAAGAAATATAAACACAGAGCTTAACAAGTTTATCCAAACAAAAGCCCTTGCTTCAAAGGATTAATAGCCCCACACGACTGCAGTGGACTCCAGTCCACTGCCCCTGCTGTGCAAAGTTCTGTATGAACACATATAGCAATTGTATGAAGAGCATGGATTTTTTATTTTACTCACAGGAGACCACCTGCCCACCAAAGCTATTGTTGAATGGTTCTTCTCCAGTCTGACAGCCAATTTTTTGGAAACCCTGCTGTGTCAGTGGCAGCTTGAGCTAAATGATCAGGAAACCAGCCTTTTTATCCCAGTGTCTTATGGGCCCTGTTGATGGCATGAGGTTAGAAACCCTGCATCCCAGTCAAATGCTACAAGAGACAAATGAAGTGAGCTTTGGACTGCGAAAGCAATTTGACTATTCACTCCATTCAGGCATGTCTTTCTCCAGTAAGCTTTTAGTGACTCTCAACACATGTGGGATTGTATTCCTTGAAGAGCCAAAGGCAGCATAGCTTAGTTTCTGATTAGATGATGGGCCCGATCTCTGACAGTCTTTGTTTGTTGTGACAAAGGGGGCGGGGGGGGGAATGCTGCAGTGTGATGGTGCTGATGAAAAGAAGCAAGATTTTACAAAACTTAATCTGACTATGGGTAAACAGAAGCCTAAGAAGATCGAGCAAGAGGGGTCCATTAGTTCTGTGGGAGAACACATATCATGCAGCTATAAAGAGCCCAGCAAGTTCATGTAAAAAGGCTGGCAGTTATCAGGATGGGAAAAGACTCTGCCCAGAGCCATGGCAGCTCAACAGTCTAGCCAGTTCCAGGCTAGATGGACCAGTGGTCTGACTTAGTATATATTCACACGTATGGTAAATGTTCATAATCCGAGTTCAGGTATAATGCCTCTTTGCTTTCTATTTTACATCATTGCAGGGCAGCAGCTCTAAAGACAGACTATGGATACTGATATGGCCGTGGCAGACCCCTGTGTTTTGTAAAATGGCATACAGCTATTTCTCTTGTATTGCTTTCTTTCAAGGATAGGTGTAGAAGAATGTAGGATGTCCTTTTCTATACTTTGCTTACTCTGTACATTGGGAAGTTTTCCGACTTGGTACTCACTGAACACATTAAAACAGCCTGCTCTGTAAAACAGACACTTTTCTGTTTTCAGCAGGAACTAGTTGTGTGCCCTTGGGCTCTCTGGGGTGAGTGGAGGTGGTTTAAAGGAGTGCCAAGGACAAGCAGCTGTTAGATCTTTTTGCTTCTGAATAGGAGCAAGCTTTGACTTCCCTCTGCCTTACAGGGTGGTGCACTAAATAAGAGGGGATGCATCCTGTTCATGCCTCGTCAAAGTTCTCACCTAATTCTTGGTTACACCTTTGTTATAACTGTTGATTTTAGAAACAGATAGCACACACCAGCTGGATCATCAGGTCCCAGGCTATGTCTGCAGACAGAAAAATCTGCTCATGACTTGTCAGCAGAGCAGATGTTACACTGAAGGAAATGTAACATATTGTACCCTGTGGGATCTGTCACTGTCACATAGAATATGGCTGAATGGAATTTCCAAGAAAAGAAAATTATTCCATTTTCCATTGTGGACTTCGACATAATTGGTACTACACTAAAAGAAAAGAAATATTTACTCTATGTGTTACTATTTCAATGGCTAGTAATATACTTTTTAAGAAGAAAAAAAATGTACTGTATTAGCAATATTTTCTTGAAGAAAGGAGCCTTCCCACATTCAAGATGAAGAGATCTGTTCCCATTAGAGTTTTACAGCTTCCCAGAGCAAACTGCTTTTAATATTAATAACAAGCTTTCACCCGTGAATCACCTATTGCAGTAATAATGGATATTTGCACTTCTGCAGTCAGATTAGTAATAAGGTAGAAAATAGCCAGCAGCACAACAGTGGTTGTGTGATTCAGAAAGATCTCTCAGTTGAACTTTGGCCTTGTAATTTGGCTTTTACATTTTATGCAATCAGCCCCTTGTTGAGCTGACTTGGTGAGGTGTGAAAATACAATTTACTTATTTTTGATACCAGATGAAGTGATGCAAACCTGTTTGTTCCTATATAACAGATGGCTGCTGTAAGCAGTGCATTATCTATTGCACAGAGATGACCAATATACGCAGCTCCATTTGGCAACTGATACCAGTATAACTCCTTTACCCCTCCCCAGGCAAAAACACCCATGGAGGAAGGGTTTTTTTTTAAAGTTCTTCAGAATATACATTAACAATAACATCCATGTGATTGTGTGAGATGTTCTGAATTTAGAAGGTAAGATTCCTGCAGGCACCTGTTCACAAGATGGTTCCATGTACAGTATGCTTCAAGGAGGTTGAATTTCTGCATGGAAGAAAACTGCTCCATCAGAATCAGCCCTAATAAATAAGCATGGTGATTCATATGTGTGGAATGCCTTATACATGCATGTACGCTTTCCTTCACAGTCATTTTGGACATTCTTGTTTGTTTTTATCAAGAGTTGAGATGACAGCATTACCTTAGTCATGTTACATGTCGCCTGAAGGAAACTGCTCTCATTCTGAATTAAGGCTCTCAGGTTTTTAACTGCACACTAATTGTTTGTATTCTAAAAACACATTAGGCAAGCAGGCTTTTAGAGGCTCATTAAGTTTCCAGCTGTGTGGGTATCCAGTCTAATCCCCATGGTTCATTAGCCAATTGTTACCAAGAGCTAAAGGTAACATCCTTTACCACATCCTTGGAGAAAATATTGATAATCACCTGAAGATGTCAGCATTAGGTATTTTACACACACACTAAGAATTAAGGTTCATGCCAGCTCTGCAGGAAAGAGATTTGCCTTTACATGTGATGTTGATATTGGCAGGCGCAATATTCCAGTTATTTGGCCAAGCCAAGGGTATGGTTCCTATCTCTTTCAGTACGTTTTGTTTCACATTATGGCTGTTTTCAGTGTGTCAGATCTATTCAAAAGATTCAGCAGGAAGTTGCTGTGTTAATCTTGATGGTATCTCAACCTATTTAAAGTAAATAAAATATGTAAGAATTTACCATTTATTTTGTTACATTTAAATTTCATTTGAGAGCTAATGTAGGTCTAGGATTCCGGGTTGGTCTAGGATGGGTTGGTCTAGGATTCTGGGTTCAAATCTCCACTCTGCTGACATGCCTCCAATTAAAAATGGATACAAAATAATTGGTAAAATTGCATGGATGTGTAGAAGTGCCACATGTGTGAAGAGAAGGCAGAAAGAAAGAGAAAAGCTATGTATGAAGTTGCTTGTATCATTCTGGTTGACATGTAAATGGTGGTAAAAGTGCTGTCTTTTTCTTACTCATGGTCAGGGCTTTTTTTCAGCTGGAACGTGGTGGAACGGCATTCCAGCACCTCTAGAAAATGGTCACATGGCCGGTGGCCCCGCCCCCTGATCTCCAGACAGAGGGGAGTTTAGATTGCCCTCCGCACCAGTAATTTCCACAGAGAGAAGAGATTTCACTGACGTTCTCACCTTCCCCCCCCCTCAGTGCAGCCCCAAATGCCCCTTGAAATGTTGCTCCTGATGGAAAAGAGGGTGGAGTTTGCAGAAATCCTCTGTGGGATCCAGTTCTTTGATCAATATCCATTGTATATGATTGCTGTTGATCCTGCCCTGAGTCTTCCAATGCACATTCAAAGGAGAGGCTAGGCTAGTGCTGATAACATGCTTTTGGGGAGCTTGGAAGCAATTATTTCTGCTTTTCTAAAGCCTACTGTGGTGGGACTGCCATGAGATCTATGTGTGGGTTTATAAAAGAATGGTTGAGTTTCTCACCTATCAGGATGTGAAAGAACTTCCTCTTCTCTAGTTTCTCTACAAATAAATGAAGATCCAGAAGGGGGGGGGGGGGTTAGCCATGTGACTACTATTTGTTGTCCCCTACACAACGAAGATATTTTTATATATGTACACCTCAGGTGGTGACTTCATTAATTTATTACTTATCCATACCCTGCTGTATCTTTGTTATAATACAGGGTCGCTATCCTCAAGGTGTGGCCTGGAGATCTTCCGGAATTGGTTCCTCTAGAGAAAATGGATGCTTTAGATGTGGTATCATGTCTGCTGAGGTCCCTCCCTTGCCCAAACCTCAGGCTTCACCTCCAAATCTCCACGAATTTCCCAACCTAAAACTGGCAACCCTATTATAATATGATGGCTTAAACCAACAATGGTGCTTGTTCATTCAAAATGGTGTATCAGCAAACACCAGTCTTGCTGGCAGACAGGAATTTGTAACTAGAGTAGACGTTTACCAGTTCAATTTCAAGGCACAACAAATAGTGATCTTATGAAACTTGAGACTATGAGTGGAACTACACAAGACGGGTGAACTAACAACCAAGTTGCCCACCTCTTTCCTCGTCTCTACTGCCTTTACCCCATTCTTTCCCCGGATCCTTTAGTTAAAAGAAGAATGTCACAATTTTCACAGATCTCAGGGCAAATCTTCACACCCAACTGAGATGGAAGTGATCAAGTGATAGGCTTGCCTCTCTTCCAAGTACTGGACATACAAGACAAGGTTCTATGACCTAATTTTTTCTTTACGAAAACCCTGTCATTTGATAGTTTTTGTAGTGTGAACTGTAGCTCTCAGTATTGTAAGATCAGTGCTTTGAATGGTTTCTTTGCAAGCTTCATGCAGTCAAAAGAACAACTTTTCTTGGCTTGGGGGCTTGTGAGGTAAATGTGATAAACTTTGCAGTTCGTTAAATGAAATAAGTGAAATCCACAACAGGTTTTACAAAGCTGGTAGAATCATGTTTCAGCTTATCAATTTGTTGGCTTGGTTCATTTAATTAAAAGTTAAATTGAAGGCAGACCATTTATTCCTTCTCAGCATTCTGACTTGAGATCTGTACACATTCATGCTTAGGCTTATTTTGCCATTCTGTATAAAACAGTATGAGGTGACTGGTCTATGTGGGGCTATAAAAATCTACACCAAACGTTGAGATGCATTATTAAAAATAGTTCTTCCCCACTATCAAGGGTTGATGCAGCAGAGCCTGGAATGTTAGTGAAATCCCTTACCTAAGCTTATAGGAGCTGGGTAAATTAATTCTGTTAGCTTTAGAATTACCACAGTTATCCAAGGAACGGTGGACCGGGGCAAGCTCGGGTTGGTTTTGGTCTGATAAATGCACACATCCCCGGAGGTCAGCACTCGTTGGCATTCATTAGCTGTTAAATCAAATGTTTTGAATACAAATTTCTATTGAAAGTATTTCATTGAATAATTTAAATTCAGATAATGGAAAGGCAAATAAATATAAGGTATATGCTTCCTGCACCAGTAATAAGTATGTTGTTAGCAGGCAAACTGCTAACAATGGACTTCACAATGACATTTACACTTCTGTTTTAGTCTTAAACAATGACTGTTTTGTTGCTCTATTTAGTGGTGTTACTTTTATTAGAAGGTCTGTACTGTTCCAGTAGCTTTAGTCTATATTTTAGTTTTTTTTTTAAACTTTGGAAGCTATCTCGGGATTTGTTTTTTGAGTGAGGTAAAAATCATTTTAATAGATACATTTTCACCTGCTGGCTTAGTCTGCTGGTTATATGTACCTACAGCTGGAGTTTTTACTCTATAAATGCAGGCTAAATGAAATTTAACTGTGTAGTCTTTGTTACTTGTCTTAAGCATAGCTTTTCTTCCTTTATTCTTAGAAAAGCGCAGAGGTTAAAGCAGGTGACTACAGAAGAAGCTAGCCTGAGGGCCTTTTGCTAACTCCTTTATATTCTCTGCCTTTTCACAGCCCTCTGCTCACCGTCGCCTTCGCTGCCTCCTGTGCCGTTCCAGGACTTGCCCTGCTGACCTTTGGAGTGAATCCTCTTACTGGGGCCCTGGGAGCCTTCAACATTTTCTTGTACACATGCTGCTACACACCTCTAAAAAGAATTAGCATTGTCAACACATGGGTGGGAGCCGTGGTTGGTGCCATTCCCCCCATCATGGGTTGGACAGCAGCAACAGGAAGTCTGGATGCAGGTGAGGAAAACATGCAAGACCCTTGGGGCTTTTGGTTCAGCTGAAAGTTACGATGTGGTAGAAAGATCAAGATGGGGAGCCATGTTATTCTATCTGTAGCAGTAGGAAAGAGCAAGAGTCTGTAGCACCTATAAGACACAAAATTTGTGGCAGGGTAGGGATGTGGTAGAAAGAAGGACTTTCTCTTCCTTGCAAAGAGACTTTTAAAAAATCTATATTTACCAACATCGGTCAAGTTATCTAGGATTGCCATCTTCCAAATTCCATGACATGCTGCTCTCTGATATCCTCATCTTGGCTGCTGTAATTAACTCATTTTCTAAATCTCAAATCTATTTTCCTTTCTACTCCTATAGTGAGCTCCTACATGCAGCTGCTTCCTAAAGTTCTCTCTGATTCTTACCACTTTCCCCTGTTCTTTCTTTCCTGTTTCTAACTATGGTGCTCACTTCATCAGCTTCAAGCAGCACCATCTTGTATGCCTTCGGACCTTTCCTCATGTTCCCTGATCTTGGAACAGGGTCTCCCCCACCCCTCCTTGTAGTTATACCCACTACGGTAGTTGCATTCAGAAAATACTGTTTGGGCCCATAATTTGAAGTTTTGTCATCTTTTTCCTGCATCATTAGTGACAATATTACTTTTCTAAAAATGAAAAAGGAAGAGTCTCAGGATTCTGCTATGTGCATGTTGTCCAACTGCAGTTTTAATTTGCCCATGATTATCTGGTTTCCAAAGTGTATTAAATGAAAACCTTGGTACTTCTCTCATTACTGCTCACACATGCTCATTGCTTTCTAGAAGTAGTGCATTACTGAGTCACTACAGCTCAACAGGGATTATGTGAATATTCCTTTCTAAGGCAGACATGAGTTGGGGCTTTCAGTGCTCTCATGATCCTCTTTGTAGCATGTATTGTTTTGTATGTAAATAAATTTAGTGTTTTATGTCTGTGTTAATGAGGGGTTTTTTAATATTGGTTACTGTGGGTTTAAATGCAGGTCTCTGAGGAAAGAAGAAGGATGCATGAGTGAGCTGTGATTGGATGAAAACTGTACCCTAGAGGCAGAGTGAACTGGAGTGTTTTAGACAGAGTGCTGAAGGAAAATGTTCATTCTGCCTACCTAATTGTGGTGTTTTCCACATGCACAGTTACACTGAGTTTTCTGGGTATTCAGGCCACAAGGATCAGATCCGCTTTGGGCTTCTGTAATTCTGCACTTGAGGGAGTAGAACTGAAGCAGTGTTTATTTTTTCTGTTGCAGGCTTTCTGTTTTGTCAGTTGATCAGCTGACCAGACAGCACTTGCATCAGTTGATCAGCTGAGGACATGTCAGTTTCATCAGTCCACTGGCTGAGGAAACTTGCAAAGGGTTTTTTGTTGATGTTGTTTTTAATGCACCAAGGTTGCAATGTTGCAACATTGTTGTTTTAAAAAATTAAAAATAAAAAAATTTTAAAAAGAGATTTACTTCTTACTGCTAAAGTTAGCATGCACACACAACACCTTTTTAGTCCATTCTTAAAATTTCTGTTAGCCATATGGCAGCTGATAAGAGCTAGTTTGGTGTATGGCTAAGAGCATGGGACTAATCAGGAGAACCAGATTGATTCCCCACTCCTCCTCCTCCTGAAGCCCGCTGGGTGACCCAAGGCCACCCACAGCTTCTAGGAGCTCTCTCAGCCCCACCCACCTCACAGGGTGATTGTTGTTGTGGGGATAATAATAACATACTTTGTAAACTGTTCTGAGTGGGTGTTAAGTTATCCTTAAGGGTGGTATATAAATTGAATGCTGTTATTATTATTGTAAGCTGAAGAAACTTGCAAAGCTTTGTTTTAATGCACCAGTGTTGCAAAGTTGCAATGGTTGTTTAGGTTTTTCTTAAACTGGATTGGTTGCTGTTCAATCAATCAGAACTCAGGGGGTAAAGGGGAGGAAGAAAGACATGGCCATGGCCAGGCCTCACACTGAAGAAAGCATTCTGCACTTCAAAAAAGCTCTGGTTTGACTTTGCCGGGAAAAAAAACATGAGGGTACGTGCACAGGAAGAAAAGCTGCAAAAAGGGAGGAGGAAATAGTTCTGCAGCTGGTGCAGCCTTTCTCTATGCAGAACGCAAAAAACGTCTGGGAAGCAGTTTGGAGATTGAATCAGGATATTTTAACTATGCATGCAGAACTCTGGAGAGAAATTGATGCAGTATGGGGCCAGAACTGATGAAAAAGCCCAGTACAGAAAAGACTTGTGTGCACGCCTGGGTCAGTCTGTGTATATCTCAGAGAGATTATTCAATCTAGGTCAGGCAGCAAGCTATGTGGAAAAGCCTGAGTGAATCTATGTCTGTGTGAATGAGATGAGATTTTATTCTGTTAGAGAAGATCTGTGTGGAAAATTAATCTTTGAATCTGTGAAGATACAACTATTTTTGAAACCACCAAGCTTAAGAACTATACTGAAAGTAAGACATTTATAAAAAGCTTGCAATCATTACGCTTATGTTCCTCTAAATAAATCTATAATTAAGCAAGAAAGGATCCCTTTTTTACCTTTTTTACATGCTAACTGTTACATGCTAATATTACCATCTATCACAAATCTTTACTATAATACCAGTTAAACAGAGGAAGTCTTTGGTGGTAGCAAAAACCTTTTGAGGGAGTCAGGAAGGCAGCATTATATATTTTTAGGTGAGTAGCCATGTTGGTCTGTAGTCAAAGAGGAAGATCCAGGCCCAGTAGCACCTTAAAGACCAACTAGATTTCCAAGATACGAGCTTTTGAGAGTCAAAGCTTCCTTCATCAGATATGAGGAATAGAAAAAGGAAGGAGTCTTTACAATCCAGGCTGAGAGTGTGAGAGGTATTATCAATTAGAATGTCACGTAACTAACTAAAATATATGTTGTATTTAGCTTGATAGAGCAAGGGTGCAAAGTGTGGAAAATTAGCATCTGTGATGTGAGAAAAATCCTATATCCAGATTCAACCCTGGGGGGTCCATTGTTCCATATTTGCAAATTAACTCAATTTCAGGAATCTGAACAGGGAGCGTCTTCACAACATAGCAATTCACAATCTACTGCTGAATAGCTGCCATGTCTCCAACCCATCCAACACTACAGGAAAAAGGATTCTACATGGACCCCACAAACAGGGCAGAATGCCACAGGTGTTATTACTGGTTGGATTCAAACAACAAAGAGAAGGTGTTCTCGAGGTACAAGTCTTGGTCAAGTCGAGAACACCTGAAGTTCCATGTGTAGGCATAAAAGAAGTGTTGGTTGTGACCAGAACCCTCCTGAGGTGAAAGTTAAAGGTAACATAAGGAGGAGCTGAATTAAAGATTCAATGCAGGGTTAAAAAAACTAACTGAAGTTGTTACATGAGTCAATAGAACTCAACAGAGATTATGTGAATATTCCTTTCTAAGGCAGAGATGAGTTTAGTTTTTTTTAATCTTGTAATTTTCTTTGTAGCATGTGGCAAGTTAAGATCTTAGATTCCTACAACAGAGTTCTGAAAATACTGTGCAATCCTGATGGAAGTGCTTCATGAATTGATACAATTCACGCTGACGTGAAAGTTGTGTGGACTTTAAACATGGCTATTAGATGTATGGATTAAGAGGAAAACTTAGGAAAGCCCCGAGTCAGGCTGTAGTGCGCTAGAAAGGGGCACAAAGATTTAACACAAAATAGTTTGGCGCCATTCCAAGATTTCATGTTCACAATATACTTTCTTTGCTTTTTCTGTGCATTTCTTTTTCTGTATCTTTTTTACTTAGTCTTACACAGCTCCCATGTCATGCTGGAAAATGAGCACAACAGAGGAGCTGAAACACGTGCTGAAACACATGCTGAAACTGCCTGTTTGGAGGCAATTTTACTGAACTAGGCTTCAGTGCGCTCCACAGTTCCTCTGTTGCTGGTGTGACAGGGGAGCGTGTGCATGTGCTTCTTCCCCCCCCCATTCCCCCCCCCGCCAGCCAGGTGAGCAGGGTCAAGGAGCAGCAGATGGAGGGATAGTAAGCCTCCCTAACTAAGCCTTCTAGTTGTCTTTGAATGTCGTTTCCTGTCCCTTGCTCTGTGATCCCTGGGCCTTCTCTCGTTGTCATTCTCCACCATCACACACACCTGAGCACTTCTCCAAAAGCACAATCCGTATTCCTTGAAAATTGCATTGTCGGATGAAACAAACATCATTTGAAGTGCGTACATACAATTTTGTAATTTATACAGATGTTTCTGCCTGTGGAGTTTGAGTTCCCTAAACACAGAATATGAATTTTATTTTGGTTTTAGCATAGAAGACCGATCCACATTCTCCCCTTGCCAGAAACTAGCACAATATGTTTGTTTGCTACAAGACAGTTTAACTGCCTGCTTTTAAAACTCTAAATATTTTATCTTCCTCCTTCCCTGCCCACCCAGCTGACAGCAGAGATTCCTTCATTTTTGCAGTACACTGATCAGTTTTTAGACACAGCAACGGGGACAAATGAAGTATGCCGTCTGCAACATAAGTAGACTCCCCTATCCTGTGAGCCATGTTTCTGGAACATATTAGTCTTCCTTAATTAATGAGCAGATGCAACCTGGCTTTCGGTATAAGTGTGGAAATACATTTGCACCTTGTTAAAAAGAAAAAGACAGAGACTATCCAGCTGAACAGCAACAAGGAATGTGCAGTAGAGGAGACAGAAATCTTAAAAAGGCTGCCCAAGATTTCATTGGTCTGCTAAGTTTACATTTTATTGGAGAATTTCTCCTCAAATAAGCAGTCAACTTTCCCCTCCATTTATTATACTAAAGCTAGTAACTCAGGGTGGATCATCTTTTCATTCTCCCTTTGGGCAATGTTTTACTATCAAAATTGCTGCTTGCTTCTGAGGGTAAGTGGAATATTGCCAATGCCACCAATGTAGTCGGCGTATGTTCCCTTGATCAATTCTAAGCATTTACATTTTTACTTAAATAGCAGTTTTGAGAGAAGTTTTGACCTGTGAAACAAAACATGAACCTGTTGATGAAGAAACTTGGTTAGACTTAAACCAACAGGGCCAAAAGCCATCACTGTTATTACCTATGGTGATTGTAAGAAGCACAGCACCAACACCCCTGTACGGTAGCTCATGACTATTACATCATAAACACTTTTGCAAAGCATAGCATCAAGTTTGTGTGACCTGAGTTCAGAAATCAGCAGTTTTAAGAGCTTCCAGGCCTTAGAAGACTGCATGTTCCAGTGGAAATACAAAAAGCGAGATTTGAAGCCAGTTTGGTGTAGTGGTTAAGAGCAGCAGGACTCTAATCTGGAGAACCAGGTTTGATTCTCCACTCCTCCACTTGAAGCCGGCTGGTGACCTTGGGTCAGTCATAACTCTTCCAGAGCACTCTCAGCCCCACCCACTTCACAGGGTGATCGTTGTGGGGATAATAATAATGTACTTCGTAAACCACTGAGTGGGCGTTAAATTGTCAAATGTTGTTGTTGTCACCATCGTCATCATGAAATATGATTTGCTGAAAGGACTGCAGATATTATTGTTGTTGTTGTTGTTGTTATTGTTGTTGTTGTTGTTATTATTATTATTATTATTATTATTATTATTATTTATTTATTTATTTATTTATTTACATTTCTAACCTGCCCTTCCCGCAAGTGTGCTCAGGGCGAGGTACAATAATTATAAAAATACAATATAAAAACAACAGTTCATATAATAAAATCAGCTATTAAACAGATATTAACTGTCCCAAGACGGGGTCAATTCCAGGTTCCTACCCATCAACATACAGGGGAAGGGAAGTGGACAGATGAAATACTGCAACCCATACGTGAATCAGCTAGTGAGTGGGCACTACATAGCCCCATACTGTACCCATTCATAGTGCAGCCAGTCAATGGACACTATATAACCCCACACTTAGTGGGAGACTGGTGGGAGGCTCAGTAAAGATCTAATGCTGGCCTCAACCATATGCTTGGCAGAACATCTCCGTCTTACAGGCCCACCAAAAGGATACAAGATCCTGACAGGCCCGGGTGTCCTCAGACAGAGAGTTCCACCAAGTTAGGGCCAGGACCAAAAAGGCCCTGGCCCTGTTCGAGGCCAACTGAGCCTCACTGGGGCCAGGTACCACCAGCAGATGTTTTCTAGCTGATCCGAGCGTTCTCCGGGGTACATACGGGGAGAGGCGGTCCCTCAAGTATGCTGGTCCCAGTCCGTTTAGGGCTTTATAGGTCAAAACTAGCAACTTGAACCAAATCCAGAATTCCATGGGAAGCCAGTGGAGCTGCTGCAGAATTGGTGTAATATGTGTCCTGTAAGGAACACCCATCAGAACACGTGCAGCAGCATTCTGGACCAGTTATAGTCTCCAGATCATACCCAAGGGCAGCCCTGTGTACTGCGAGTTACAGTAATCCAACCTGGAGGTGACCGTTGCATGGATCACTGTTGTTAGGTCCAGGGCTGAGAGATAGGGCAGGCAGCTGCCTGGCCTGCCGAAGGTGGAAAAAAGCAGCCCGGGCAACCACTGCGATCTGGGCCTCCATAGATAAGGAGGAATCCAAGATCATGCTCAAACTCCTGACCAATGGTACGGCACAAGTGGTGCCCCCCCAAGTCCAGGAAATGGATCCTTGCCTCCGACAGCCCACGGCCCAAGTACAGGACCTCCATCTTCACGGGATTTAACTTTAGCCTGCTCTGTGCCACCCATCCAGACACGAGCTCCAGAGCTCTCAATAGGGCATCAGGGGCAGAGTCAGGTCGATTGCCCGTCAACTGATACAACTGGGTGTCATCCACATATTGATGACAACCCAGTCTGAACCTCCGCACCAGCTGGGCGAGGGGGCGCATATAAGGGGAGAGAGTATTGCCCCCTGAGGGACACCACACACCAAAGGCTGGCGTGTGGACAACCTCTTCCCCAGCGCTACCCTCTGTCCCCGACTGTGGAGAAAAGAGACAAGCCACTGCAAGGCCATCCCTTGAATCCCCACGTCGGCGAGGCGGTGGGCCAACAAATCATGGTCGACCGTGTCAAATGCCGCTGAAAGATCTAATAAAATCAGCAGCACCGACCCACCACAATCCATGTGCCTATGGAGATATGGGAGCCCCCCCATGCCAATCATATTCAAATTCCAAAACTATTGCCATGAAATCATATTTCTGATATTGTTCAGTACATGTTGCTGTTAAAACATTCAGAAGATTCTTTCTATAGTGTATTTATGTGTGTGGAAAGTGCTGTCAAGTCACAGCTTACCTATGGCGACCCCTGCTGGGGGTTTTCAAAGCAACAGACTAAAAGAGATGGTTTGCCATTGCCTGCCTCTGCATACTGATCCTACACTTCCAGCAGCTACCTCCTATATACAATTCAAAATATTGGGGTTAATACTGTAAAGGGAAAACATTACAAGCTTTGAATGCAGTAGGTATTGCCTCTATAACCCAAGAGTCTCTTTTACTTTACTATATTTCCAAATGAAGGCCATGTATTCTGATATCCTTGCAAAATGGTGGCTAGCTCCCAACATCCAAAGTATACTCTGGGGACTATAGAACACAGCAACATCATGCCTTAAGAATACATCCCATTCAAACCACCCAGTTTGCCATGTACAGGTCCTTGCCCTAATGTGCTTTATCAGTTAAAGGGATTTACTCTGGGTAGGAGGTGGTTGCAGAGCGATAACAGCCCTGCAAATGTAAGAGACATTAGAGACCTACTGTGGCCTGGAGCCATCCCTATTACTTCTCCCAAGAATGTTTATCTCAAGAGACTATTTAGTTTATCTCAGATGCCCCACTTCTGCCTTCTGTTTTCCTGAAAAACATCTTGTCCTGATTTTCATTCATTTTCTGAAAATTTAAATAATTCCTGGGGCTATGGAATTTATAGACTGCCTCTGTGTGTACCAATGGTAATCACGCAGAGGCTGATTTTCAAATTGCCTCGACTTTGTAATTCAAATTGGGTTGTGGGGTAGACATTAATTATGTCAGCCAACATCTATTTACAAACGGGGATTTAAAACTGGGCAGTCCTTATCAGCAAGTGACATTTGGCAGATGGATGGGTTTAGTAACAAAACGGCAAGGGGAAAGGAAAAAGATGATTGTGCACGGCCCTTTTCTGTCCAGAATGAGCATAGGAAACAGAAAATGGCGCTGAACTTTGTTCCCATTTCCTTCAAATGTTTTTTTTAATTAACAAGTTCATGTCTTTAACAGGCTACTGGCAAAATGAGTGGTTTCAGAGAAAAGGATATATCCTCTTTGCCTGGCTATGGAGAGCTTGGATGTGGGATGGACTTTTAACAAAGCCCTGAAAGTTTCTCCTTCAAAAACAAAAACTGACCCAAGAAGCCTCTCATTTAGTTTGAAGGGGAGACAGAAAGGTCATCTCTGATGTGCTAGAACAGGAATCCTTAAAGGTAGAGAACCAGCTTTCTCCATATAGTAAATGTGAAGGCAGATGGACAGTGCTAGCAGGCAACTGACTTAAACGTACTAAGACAAAAATCAGCTGATTATTCCTCCCTGCCTTTTCTTCTGCAGACACAAAAGCGATAGTAATTTTGCCATTGGGAGACCTGAGGGACTGATGCAATCAAAGTCGAAGCCCAGTCAATAAATTCATTGTCATCTTCACACTGTACACAGCTGTGTTAAGCTTCTGCTGCTTTCCTCTTCCAAATAAACAGTTTCCAACCACCTCTGCAGAACAGCTGTTCATCTCACCTCCTGAATCTATGCGTCAAACTAGCCAGTAGGGGTCACCAGAGTAGTAGCAGGAAAGGTGAGAGGACTTCAGAAAGGTCAATGTGCTAGGTTAAAGAAACTGGAAAAAATCCTATCAAGTACAGTAAGCTAAGAATCGTAGTACAAACAGGCTGTTGAATTCTCCCTTTGCAAAACTACAGCTACTCTTTTTTACCCCCGGAGTGAAAACCTGCCATCTAGTCATCTCTTCCTCTGACCATTAGCTCAAACTGCTCCCCCCCCCCGCCATTTCAATTCAGAACTATGCCACCAAAATCATTCACTTTTCTCATCATTCACAGCATGTGACACCATCTCTTAAATACTTATGGTAGCTTCCTTACCACTTCCAAATGCAGCATAAACTAAAAGTCCTCCCGCCTCTTTGTCTCTCTGTTTTTCTGTCCCAATACATCCTTGTCTGTGTCCCCAAGTGCCCCAGCTTATACCACCCTTACTCTTCAAAGGTCTGTTGAATTCCAGCTCTGCCTTGAAACTCAGAGCCAAACTACAAGTGACGTCTTACACAGGTTGGACACTAGTCGGCTTCCCTCAAGTTTTGATGGGAAATGTAGGCGCCCTGGTTTTACAGCTTGGCTCTCCATTACAGCTGCAAGACCAGGATGCCTACATTTCCCATCAAAACTTGAGGGAAGCCGACTAGTGTCCAACCTGTGTAAGACGTCACTTGTAGTTTGGCTCTCAGTGAGTGGCCTTGGCCCAGTCACACGCTCTCTCCCAGCTTAACCTACTTTGGAGGGTCATTGCAAAGAAAAACAGACTTAGGAAAAACCATGTAGGCCACCTTAAGCACCTTGGAAGAACAGTGAGGTAAAAACTATTTGATGAATCACTCCACTCTTTCGTCCTTGCTGTCCTTCATGCCTGAAATACCAACTGAAACTACTTTTGAAGACACCGTTTCTCCCTTTCCTTCAAATGCTGCGGTAGGAGGGATGTATGAAGGGCAAACAAAGCAATGTCCTCTTAAGCAGCAGTGTTCTGCCCTTCCTTATATATTTTTTCCAATTGCACACCAATTGCACCTAGTATGGAGTGATTTAAACAGTGTCCAACTTTCTAATATGTTTCCTAAACAAGTATGTATACAAGATAGTTGCTCTGACAAATAAAATATATATCTTTTTTACTACTTGAGAGCGTAATCCAAAAACCTCTGACCATACAAATCACATGCCACAAGGTATGATTAGAGGAGAACATTTGTGAATTTAAGGATTTCTTTTTTGGTTCCCTGTACACATGAAAAGATGACCTTTTTTTGAAGAACTGAATTACCAGTAGCATGGGTTAGCAGTTACAGGTTTTCCATAGAAAACTCATTCTGTTCTGATATTCATAGTTTGAACAATAATAAAATATAGTATATGTCTTATATAGCTCTTAATCTTAGAAGCTATACTTTTGCTAAGGTTCATTGTTTACATAGAAAAGTAGATGTCATAATTTCTTAAAACTGAGTTCCTAATCTGTCAAACATGGGGGAAGCCAAACTTGAATGCTTTTAAGTGCCAGTGATTTCAGTGACCCTAAATCCACCCCCTTCCCAATTTAAATTAATAGGACTCAGAAGTTCTTAATTCTGGCTAGGTTATGTATCCAGCGTGATTCATAGTGTCATGAATTTTATTTTATGAGTATGGACTTTGGTGTTTGTTTTACAGTCAACTAATTTTAATCTAATTAAAATTTTCATAATCTGTTATTTGAATTTAAAAATAAATGTTATGCACTCTGATTAAACCCCAAAATTTCATGAATAACTTCATTTCTTCTGTCACAATATTTGCAGTCATATTGTTCTATGCAAAACATATTTTGATAATATTTGTCCATACCGTATCATAATCACAGCAAAAGTTATTAGAAAGTTTTAATATATCTCTCTACTCCCACTGTAACTATATACGGGCCGGTAGGAGGGGGATGTGAATTTGATTTTTTTTTTAAAGCTGGGTCAGTATATTTAACTGTTGGTGAATATATTCAGATTATATCGATTCACAGAACTCTTCAGACAAAGATACGGTTGAATTTTACTTTGTTTTATTGTCCGTGTTATATAACTGCTAGTAGTGTTTATCCAGAGGCAAATGGGCACAGCTGGATTTACTCTGGTTTTCTAGGTCTAATCTCCATCATCTGGACTAAAGAAGAATAATTTGTTTCAGCATCTTTTAGTTAAGAGGAACCAGCTTGTTACTGTACCAAGATAGAAGAAAACAACCACAAACAGTCCTAAGTACAGGCCATTAATGGCTAAACTTAGACTTCAGAATCCCTATAACTTCTACTATAAACTATACTTGTAGTTTGTTTCCTAGAGACACAAGAAGCGTCTCCTCTCTCTCCTTCCTGCCTCCCAGTGTGTCAGTCAACTACCAAAATCTGGAAATAATTTTAAAATTCCTTCATATTATTCAAGGCAGAAGAATTACCAAAATCGTGCTTTAAGCGAAACAGCATTCTTGGATTGCCAAGGCAGTAAACAATGGCTTTAGGAAATGCAGTAAGACTTCGACATCTGTTTTGGGGCTGATATTTTAACCATTCTGTGTTTATTTTACATGCCTGGTTGGCTGTCTCTCAGTCATACATATATAAAGCCAAAAACCAAGACAATGAAAGAAGTAGCAAGTCTTTTTGGAACGCCAAGTATAAGCCCTGCTTTCTGTGTCTGGTTTTTAACATAAAACGCCTTTGGCCTTTATCTGAGTTTATGAATGATAACACAGTTATACAAATCATGCTACTATTCCAAAACCTTTTGCATGTATCCAGGACCACTGTGAATAGAAAATAAGCTCATGATGCTCTTAGGGTACCTATCAAAACATAATATCTACTCTCCTAAAAATGTATTTTCCTCTGCTGTCCTAAAACCCTCATTTTAAGGGACTGCTTCACTCACAGAAGAACAAATAGGGGTTTGTGCCAGTGCTGGTAAAGTACTATCTTGAACATGAGAAATGGAACAGGATCATCCAATTCTGTTCCTGTTGCCAGAGAGCAACTTTATTGTAGCATAAACTTCCAAGAGCCACAGCTCTCTTCATCAGATCTGCATCTTCTGGCAATAGATCCTCTGGATCTGTTGCCAGAGAGTATCTTTAGCTCCCATAATGCCCTTCTTAAAAATAAGGGAAACATACTACTGCAGAGGAATTAGCCATGTTAGTCTGTAGTCGCAAAACAGTAGAGTCCAGTAGCACCTGTAAGACTAAGCAACTTTATTGTAGCATAAGCTTTTGAGAACCACGGTTCTCTTCATCATTTGATGAAGATGGGGGGCTGCAAGGTCACTTAAGCCATCCACATAAGTACTGCCAATTGTCCCATCTGATTTAAATCCACTGCATGGATAGCCCAGGAGAGCCTGATCTTGTCAGATCTCAGAAGCTAAGCAGGGTCAGCCTTGGTTAGTAATTGGATGGGAGACCTCCAGTGAAGACCAGGATTGCAGAGGGAGGCAATGGCAAACCACCGCTGTTAGTCTTTTGCCATGAAAACCCTACCAAGGGTCGCCATAATTCAACTATGACTTGAGGACAGGATTTCATTCATTCTCAGGAAATCTCATGAAAGAGAATAAAGTTTCCCATAAGCGTTTGAAAGGGGACCTTATAAACTACAACTCTGAAGAAATGTTCCATAATTATCTTAACAATAATGCTGCCTGGGTCAGAAGGCTCTTATGTTTGCCTTTTTAATTCTTGTTTTTGCTTCAAATTTAAGGGGTATTTGGAGAACAGGTTACTCAGAGATGGAATAAATAGGCCTGAGCTTTAAAGATTTGAAACTCTTTAAACTTCAGATCCACTTTCAGTTCTTTGCTTCTATCTCAAAAGAACATAGGACTGAGTGGGTAATTGCTTGATAACTGGGCACTTTTCCATAACCATCATCAACCTTGGGTGGCCTATATCATGTTTCTACCATAGGACTCCATTCTTGCATTTCTAATCAGTAAAACTAGGGAGACATTCAGGAATCCAACGTTCTAATGGCGAGAGTCTGGTGAAATTTACTATAGTAATTTTAGATCAAACTTTACCGCAGTACTGTAATCCATTAAATCTGTGGGTTTACAGTACCCTGAGGAGAGCCCTAGTTTTAGGTGAGTAGCTGTGTTGGTCTGTAGTAGAACCACAGGATTTGAGTCTAGTGGCACCTCAGAGACCCACAAGATTTTCAGAGTGTGAGCTTTCAAGAGTCAGAGCTCCCTTCTTTAGGTGTCTGAACAGAGCTCTGACTCTTGAAAGCTTCCAATCTGAAAATCTTGTGGGTCTCTAAGGTGCCACTAGACTCAAATCCTGCTGAAGAGAACCCTGTGTAGAGTGGTGCAGACTGTGCTGAGATGATCAACAGACAGTTTAGGCTGTGTGAAGGTATCTTGTCTGCTGAGGAGTTTAGCATCAAAAAAAGAAAAGGTAAATTCCAGTGAAAAAACTGAAGGAGGAAATGCTTCTGTTGCAGGAAGGGAACTGATTTCTTAAGGAAGGAAGTATGCTACTGATTCTCTGTATTTCTACTAAATAAGATTGTGAATAGTTAACCGTTCGATTTATCTTCTAAACATGGTGTAGGAGAGACGATGATGGTTTAGAAAGTTTAAATTGGTAGCTCCTGTTTGGATGCTGTCCCAGAGCTGTCCTTTTTGACTTCTATTGTCTGTGGATTAAAACCCAGGCATCTAAAGACCAGGGGTTTTGGCTTTCTACATCTTAAAAATTGTGCAATTGGAATTATGACAATCCCTGATACAAAAGCATTTGTAGATGACGATAAGAGTTAAATGGGTGGGGGGCTTTCTTGAAAGGGACTAGAGGCAAAGGGAGTTAACAATGTTCCTGCAGCCACTAGAAGCTCCTGGTTTCCGAGCCCTTTACAGCTGCTGCCAACAGATTTACTTACTTCACAAGCATGCTAGAGAAATCAAAGCCCTGTTAGACTTTGTATGTCTAGATTTCAGCCTATGCAGCATGAACAGTCTGACATTTAGGATATCTAAAGGAAGTATCTGGAGTTTGTGTGAAAAACCAAATCAACTTTCTCCCAATTTCATCTTGTATACCTATTGTTGCCTTGGGGCAGGATTATTGCATTAGTAAAACCTGCATGTGTAAGTGATTTACTGGGTACATTTTTTTAAAAAAACACAAGGCGTATACTTAGCTGTTGTGTCTGAATTTTCATTTTGGTGGCTCTAGTGAACTTTGTAATGTGCAATTTCTCTTTTTCTACAGGAGCATTGCTACTGGGAGGGATCCTTTACTCATGGCAGTTCCCTCATTTCAATGCACTGAGTTGGGGCCTTCGTGAAGATTACTCCAGAGGTGGCTACTGCATGATGTCTGTCACTCACCCAGCAATGTGCAGGCGGGTGGCTCTGCGGCACTGCTTTGCCTTAATTGGACTTTCAGCAGTGGCTCCCGTCTTTGATGTCACCACGTGGACTTTCCCCATTATATCTCTCCCTATCAACCTGTACATTTCCTACCTTGGCTTTCGTTTCTACAGAGATGCTGACCGTGGTAGCTCCAGGAAGTTGTTTTTTTGCAGTCTCTGGCACTTACCACTGCTCCTCTTGTTGATGCTAACATGCAAGAAATCATTGCATGAGAAGGAAAACAAACAGGAGACTGAGAGCACACTGTTGCGTTGAAAAAGTAACATTGCCTTTGAGATAACTGGCTTCCAAAGCTCTTCTTCAAATTGATATATGACGGTGATCCTGCAGGGTGGGGAGGTTTATGCTGACACTTTTCAGAGAACGTGTTCAAAAAATCTTGTGTGTACAGTGATTGATTTCAAATTAAAGGATGTTGTTTGGGTTACATGTATGGACTTGATTAGTGTGATGTGAGAGCCTTGTCAATCGCTGCACAACGAACACTTGTTAAGGCCGACGTTACATCCTGATGGCTTGTTAACTGAACTAATTTGACTGATATTATAACTTCTTGCTCCCATGCAGAAGTATAGAAGCAGTTGGTTAACTAGTAACACTCGTGAATCACTACAGAATATAGCTAAAGGTGGTTGACCATGATTTTAGGTGTGCTTTAATTGGCCATATGTTTAATATTTGAAATTAGAGAAACTAATAAGTTAAATTATCTTTCTCTGTCATGAAAGAACATTCATTTTATTACCCATGAGGGCGTTCATCTACACCTTGAGTCTTTCTCTTAGATAACATCATGCCCTTCTTGGTTGCAAACAAAACCATGACTTTTCCACTGTGAGCAAGGCTCCTTTCACATAATTGTGCTTCAGATCAGTAGAATTCTGTTTATGCATTTAAAGATTAGTTGTTTGCCTTGGTCATTCCCACTGACCTCTGGTATAAATGAGAAGAGAAAATTAACCAAAATGAAATCAAGTCTTTTAATGATCAGCAGCAGCCATATTTTCGGGATATAACAGAAGGGTAGGGAGGACAGATACGGTACATTTCCCTTTTTCTAATTCATGATAAGGCACTAGCCCCTAAAATGGTTTGTGATCATCCCATGATTCACTCATTATGTATTAAAGATCTTTCAAGCCCTAGTGCTAAAAGGAGCCTGACTTGGAGGAAAAGACAGATGGAATTACTGCTGTAGAACAGAATCCTTTATTGGGGAGAGGATACTATAAAAATAATCTGGGGCAAGGGCTTGGGTTAGTAGGGTTGGAGGGCTGTCCCCAGTGTAGGGTTTTGACCAGTCTCTCCCTTAGAACAAGGATGGCTAAATGCTGGCACATGGGAATGGAATCTTCTCCTTATCTGGTTTTATTCACCGGTAAACTGTGCTTCTATGCTATAGTTCTAAGCAGCACCATGCTGGCCCCAAATTGGGAAGCTAGTTGCCTCCTGCAACAGGAGCCATGTCCCTGAGCTGCCCATTTTAGGGTGACTCCAGTTGTCCTGACTTTACCATAACTCTCCCTGGTGAGCTGGTAGCTGAATGCAAAATGGATCTTGTACCCAAGGCAAAGAAATTTTTCATCTATACCACAGAATCAATTCAATTCAATTCAATTACCTTTAATGGCATACAACCACAGAATCTATCATCATAATACTTAGGACTTCTGTCTCTAACCATTTTTTTTAAAAAAAGAACTGTCATCTCAGATTTCCCGAATACCTGAAAACACCTGTTACATTCATATGTTCTGTTGTTCTTGGTGTACATCAATGTCATTGTGCTTTCATTATTCTTTCCCACAAACAGAAATAATTGTCCTCCCTACTTGATACAAGTATTTCATATGATGTCTTAGTAATAATGATGGTACGTGTTGTGACCATAGTCTGCTGAAGTATGCATGAAGCAGTTCTATTATTTTATTTATTTACTTTGATTTCTATTCCACCCTCCCCACATCGGCAGGCTCAAGGCAGATTACATTCCATAAAAGCATTTCAATAAAACTTACATATTAACAATTTAAAACAACAGTAATACAATATAAATATTTAAAAGATACAAAAGAGCAGCACAGAATCAGTTCAATTCTGTCACCCAACCATTCACTTAAAAATTGCTGAGAAAATTAGACAGTGGATACTTTCTAGTAGGGAGGGCCCGTTCTCCTCTATTCGGCCGGAAGGGGCCCAGCTCAGCCCCAACCATATGCCTGGTGGAACAGCTCCATCTTACAGGCCCAGCGGAAAGATAACAAATCCTACTGGGCCCTGTTCTCATTGGACAGAGCATTCCACCAGGTTGGAGCCAGGACTGAAAAGGCCCTGGCTCTAGTCGAGGCTAGGCAGGCCTCCCTGGGGCCAGGGACCACTAAGTAGATGTTTATCACCTGAACGGAGCATCCTCTGGGGCACATATAGGGAGAGGTGGTCCTGCAGATACGCTGGTCCCAGTTCGCATAGGGCTTTATAGGTTAGTACCTATTTAATGAATCAATAGATAGAATTAATCATAGAACTTTGGGGCCAGTAGGAAATTAAAGATTATCACACACCCTCTCTACCCAACTTCTCTACCCAAATATTAGAACAAGAGAGGCCTGAGGAATCAGACCACAAATGCATCTAGTCTAGCATCCTGTTTCCAGCAGTGGCCAGTCAGATACCTCCAAGAAGCCCACATATAGGGCATCAATGCAATGTTTTTAACTGTATCCCATCTGATAAAATACAGCCTGTGACCATTCAGCCAATTTAGCACTTGTATTGGACATCATATATAAAGGTGTTCACTGTCTTTAGTTTTTTTTATCTTTATAACGGAGATATAGTTGGTTCTAATTCTCATTTTTAGATAGACGATTGATGCTGTCAAGATCAGACAGCAAACTCATAGCTTATTGAGAATTAAAAGCCATGATTCATGAATCCAAATCGCAACAGACTATTGTTTGTCACAAACCAGCTGTTGGAGGAAAGGTGTGCCATGGCATGTCAGCCAACAGCACATGGATACTAAGTATTATCTAGTTATAGTTGACTTACGGCTACCTCTGCTGGGGTTTTCAAGGCAAGAGACTAAAGAGTGGTTTGTCATTGCCTGCCTCTTCAACCCTGGTCTTCATTGGAGGTCTCCCATCCAATTACTTAGTTTCTGCGATCTCTTGACATCAGGCTTGCCTGGGCTAGCCAGGAATATAATGCATCAAACAAACCTAAAGGGCTTAAACAAGCAAATCATGATCAGAAGTACAGGATAAAGCTTTTTATTTATTTAAGCACTTTTAGATCACTTTTCTCCCTAGAGGGACCAAAAGTAGCTTACAAAAAGGAAAAGGTTCCAAATTACAAACACAAACAGATCTGAGGTGACTGGGTCCAAAGATATATTTTTTTACAAATTCCAGCCTGCAAGCCTCTGAGAGTCAAAAGCTCTTTGAATCTCGACCGAGGGTTCATGCCTCTCACCCTACCCAGGTGAAAGAGGAGGAGGAAAGTCAGTCTAAATAGACCTCTGCCCCTGCTAGCCTGCAGGATCTTTCTCAGTTCCGTCCTCTGCCCCATTGTTTAGAATTTGGGAGTTGTTCTTAATTGCTAATATGGCTGTATTTTCATTTTCATAAGAATTATCCTAACTCATGAAGGAGCTGCAGCAGACAAATTAACACACAAACCCAGTCATCTTAGCTATAACTCACCATCATTTTCACATTTACATCATCGTCCATATTGTGTCATTGGGCCCTGTGATAGCATCGCTTTTGTTGATATGTATCAAAGGTTTTTACCCTCAGTAAGTAATGGTCCTCTGGGGGGTGATAAAAGTGATCCCTTTTGAGATTCTTTTTTACATTTATGTGTTGAGAGTCTAGGATTGTCCAGTAACGAGGAAAAAAATGCCCTGTTGGATGATGATGATGATTCAAATTATCCAAAACAAAATCTACAATAAGCAGAGGTCACATGTTATTATTGACTGCCCTTGCTAAGCTGGTACAAGTTTCCACCGGAGACCTCAGCAGGGCTCATTTCAAGGGGGAACACGCCGGAACACAGTTCCGGCAGTTCCCCAAAGAGGTCACGTGTCAGGTGGCCCCGCCCACCTGACCCTCGGCCATTTTGAGCCAGTTTCAGCCTGGATTGGGATCGAAACAGCCCGGATCAGACCTCTGACAGGTGGTGGATCACTCTCCTACTCAGCAGCAGCCTAATCCTGATCATTTTGGGCCCCTTTTCTGCCATTTTCAGCCCCCTTTTGCCATTTTGGGCCCAGTTTCGGCCCTGAGTGGCCAGGATTGGATCCAAAACAGCCAGGATAGGTGATGTCAAGGGGTGTGGCATACGCAAATCAGTTATGCTAACGACACACTTCCTGTGATGGCAAAGGGTGTGGCATATGCTAATGAGTTATGCTAATGAGTTATACTAATGAGTTCCTCCAGCTCTTTTTCTACGAAATGACCCCTGGACCTAAGTATCAACCAGATATCAGCGTAATATGTATGCTGTTCCACGTAGCGTCATCTTTTGCAGTTCTGTAGGTGTTATGTCAGAAAGCTGCAGTTGTTCCATATGAATTGCAAAGTTTTTCAAGTTGGTTCTAAGTGCCCCAATGACAATGGGGACTACTTTCGCATTCTTCTTCCATAGTCAGGTGGTTTCTATTGCCAGATCTCTATATTTAATCATTTTCTCTTGTTCTTTTTCTTTGACTCTGGCATCCCCAGGAATTGCAATGGCGATTATCCAGACTTCGATTTTCCACAACTGTAATGTCTGGTGTATTATGATGTTGTTGTTTTGTTTTGTTTTGTTACCCAAAAAACAAGTGATGGCAAGTCCCCTAGCCTTTAAAAATATTATACCCAAATAGACCATTTTTCTGCTTTGCTCTACCCCTGTTGACTCACGGATCTGCCTTCGGCTTTGCCTCCAGACTCTGAAAGCTTCAGCGGCAAGCCTCAAGGTTGCTTGAGGTTGTGTGGTTTCTGAACTGTTTGGGGTACGTCTGTCTGAAAATCTTCTAGTTTTTGGTGAGTGGTCTAGAAGCAAATGGTCCTGCTGGGAGGGGCTTCTGCCAAGTTAGGTGGCTCATCTGCCTGCTGTTGTCTGACTCCTGGGGTGGAGCCACAGCTCACAGCTGGAAAGCAGAGCTCATTAGAGGCACACAGGTTTTCTGGGGGCTTGCATCTCGGAGCTTGTTCCCAGTGCTTAACAAGGGAGTTGAGCTTGGAAATTCAGTGAGGGAGGCTGAGGAGAAGTGGGAAAGAATCGCTCTAGTTCGAGATCCCTGAAAAAGGCCATACAATCTCCATATCAGCAGGAGGGTAGTGTGCAGCAGTATCCTTCCTGCTATGGAAATCCGCACAGATTCAGGTAAGCACCAGATTCAGGTAAGCACCCTTAAATAATCAAAGGCTGTAGGGGAATGAGGGCTATCCAGTGTTTTGCAAACTGATACATGTATGATTATCTGCCCATAGGCAGAAATTGTGGGTGTGTGCTGGATGCCTGGAGCTCTTGGCTGTCAGGGGACAAGCTAGGGTTGCTGATGGGAAGAATCTTGTGGATGAGACCTTCAGACGCCTACTAGAATAGTACCTCTTCAATGCTGACAGTTCTTCTGCTGTTGTGGAGGTTGGGGGTCTTGAGATTGAAGGTTGGAGGGCATCAGGCTGAGGAGGACGGACATTGTCCCTTATATGGGGTTCCTCCCAGCCCCCACCTCAGGTGGAAGTTGTGAGATCGCTGGGGGAGAAGAATTTTGCAATTCCACCTGAGGAGAGGAGATAGGGTTGCCAGGTCCAGGTTGGGAAATTCCTGGAGATTTGGGGTTGGAGCTTGGAGAGGGCAGTTTGGGGAGGGGAGGGGCCTCAGAATGGTATAATGTCATGAAGTCCACCCTCCAAAGCCACCATTTTCTCCAGGGGAACTGATTTCTGTCACCTAGAGATCAGTTATAATTCTGGGAGATCTCCAGCCACCACCCGGAGGCTGGCAACCCTAGGTGGAGACCTGGCAGATTCCACCAGGGAGGGGGAGGAGGACTAAAGGCTTCTGCCCATAAATTACACTAGAAAAATGCTTCAAATCTAATTTTGCTTGTATTTTCAACCGTTCTCTCCACAGCGATCCCAAGGGGCTCTTTTAAAACTACAGTTCTCAAGTAAAATTGTGTCACCCAACATTTGAAGAACACACGCCAGGCATCACTTGTAGTTTAGCTCTTAGTTGTGGATGGTAGTATGACAGAATGGTCAGCTCGTAGGGGTGGTTGTGAAGTAAAAAGGGATCCTGTATTCCAAATGAAACAGGCATTTTGCTTAACCAGAAATAGAATGTATTTATAAGCCCAAATGTGTAATTGTTGCAAATACTGATAAGCATATTGAGTTCAGAATAGGTTAATACATTTGGTGGTTTCAAATTATGTATAGATTCTTTAAGGTATATTCACAGAGCCCGTCACAAAAACTTATTTTCCACACAGTAGCCATTTATGCTAGAAATAATAAACAATCGCAAAGACTTATTTCCCACAGTTCTTCACTCAGAATAACTTTCTCCTCTCACCACACAGACCTACGCATAGATTGACTGAACCAGACACTGTGAAAGACTCTTTCCTGATTGACTAGACTTTTCTTTTGTTGCCACTCAGGCTGTGTTCATCCACAAACTAGAACACTCGGACATCCAAACAAATTGACTGAACTAGACAGAATGAATACTTTCCCTCAGCACTCTAAGAGCCAAGCTACAAGTGACGCCTGACACGAGGAGGATGTATCAGTTTCCCAAAACTTTATATGGGAAGTGTAGGCGTCTTGTCTGACTGCCACTGCCAGCTCAGCTCCTTCCCAGCCACTGGGGGCTGGAGTTTGCCAAGGAATTCACATAGATAACACCATAAACCCTGTCCAACTTGCAGAGTTGGAGGCACGGCACCTGCATACAGATTGCTAGTATTTACTACATACAATTATTACAAGCCAGGGCGGTGGCGGCAGGGTGTAGGGAGCTCACCTTCTGCCGGCCCAAGGGAGCCCCTGGCAGTTGCCACTGCTCCAAGCCCCCTTATGCCATTTCACCGCTGACTCACAAAGCTGCCAGCAGCTGGGACAGTAGGGAGCGATCCACCGCTGGCAGCGCACCCCTTCTCGCCCAACTGTTTTCTTCCTCCAGCCGGTCGTTGTGAACTCTCTGCCAGATCCCATGCAGCTCTCTGGACTGAGACAGGGCAGGAAGGTGCAGAGGCTTCCTCCAGACGATGAGGCAGCGGCAGGCAGGGCCCACAAAGGCTGGGTGGGCTGCGGCCAGGCCCGGCGCCACCACTGAGGCTGTGAGGCGGGGGCCACGGGCGCCGTGGGGCCGGAGGAGGTGCTGGAGGTGGAGGCGCGTGCCATGGAACTGGCGTGCCTGGCCCACGCTGCCACCGCTAGCCAACCCTACACCACCGCTGCCACACACCCCCGGGAGGGTGCAGCAGCTGTGGGCCAGGGACGGCAGGGAGCCAGGGCAGCATGTGGAGCACTGGCAGCCTCCTTGCACCACCCCAGCCACTCGCCAGCCAATGGCCCCAGCTTTACTGCATGCTGACATCATCACGTGATGATGTCATCATGCAGTCTGGGGGGGGTGCGCACTGCACGTGCGTGCATAAAAGGGTGGCCGCAGGCGCCAGAAACCCAGGTGCCAGTGGTGGCTGCGGCAGGAGCACGAAAAGCTTCCAGCCCTGCCTGCCACCTGGTGCCATGCGGGAAGCTTCCTGAGCCATGCCTGCTTCACCACCATTGTGTTTTATCTTCTTGTTGCTATTTGTTGTTGTGTAAAAATATAAAACAATAAAAAATAATTTGAAAAAATCAAAAATTCTGACCTCTCTTGGAGTATGGGGGTGTATGTCAAAGTGGAGTGGCCATCTGTTAGAGCTATTACTTATGGTAGGATCCTGGGATGTTTTCATTGGGTCTGGGGCAGAACCAGTTGCAACATCAGTTTTAAAAATTAAAACAGCTGGGGAGCGGCATTCTTGTTTTTCTTGCAACTAGCCCAAAACAAACATCGCAACCAAGCCATTTTTTTCCTATTTGTTTGGAAGCCCTGGCTTTATGATGGCCATTTTGCTTCCGAATTATGGCTGGCATTGCCCTTCAAAGAGCAGAGTACTGTTTCTCAGCAGAACGCCTCTGTTTCTCCTTCCCACAACACATCATCAGGCACTGTGATGTAATTGGAACACAAAGGAGAGAATCAACTACACTTGGCAGTGGAGAAAACATTTTGAACTAATCCAAAATCAGGCAATAACTTCACAGTGCAACAGCTACAAATGATCAATCACAGAAACAGAAGCTTGCTCCCTTTATATGCCAGCCTTCTTGTTCATGGCTTCAAGATGCTCAGATTGTACAAATAATGTATAACATTATTTTATTACATTTCAGTTTTCCATCACTACATTTTAAAAGAAATGTTCAACACATGACTATTCTCTGAGCAGCATATTATGTAATATTTTCCAAGGTTTTAACCTTGGTGTTTAAAGCCCTTCACTGACTGGAGCCAGCATACCTGCGGGACCGCCTCTCCCATTACGTCCCCTGCAGGGTGTTGTGCTCTGCAGATAAACAGCTCCTGGTGATCCCTGGCCCGAAGGACATCCGTCTGGGCTTGACCAGGGCCAGAGCCTTTTCTGCCCTGGCCCCGGCGTGGTGGTGGAACACTCTTCCACTGGAGACTCGGGCCCTGCGGGCCCTGTTACAGTTCCACAGGCCCTGTAAAATGGAGATGTTCCACCGGGCCTTTGGCTGAGGACCAGCAGGTGTCCTTTCACCCTTCCACCTAAGACCACCACCTTCTCCATGACTGCCCTCTCGACCACGTGTATGCCCACATGCTATGGCTCATATGCAGTTGTTGATTGTTTATTTTTAATGATTGTTTTAAAATTACTTCTGATTTTATAGTTTTTATAATTAACTTATTGTACTGTATGCATGCTGTGAGCCGCCCTGAGCCCATTCATGGGGAGGGTGGGGTATAAATAAAATAAAATATAAAAAATAAAGGAGGGAGCACCTATAAGCTTTTGTCCAAGTGTGCAGTCATTAAACCGTCCTGATGTACTGGTGAATATTTCCTGTATCACCTGATGGCATCTTAATGATTTCCATTAGTGACAGATGAATATGCATTTATTAATTTCATTTCCATGCATGCTCTGAAGCACCCTGACCATCTTGTCTATTTTCTTTGGCAAATATCTCATTTTTCTAGTGGTGGTTCTTCAACATTTTTAGCGTGTTGGGGCAAAACCAGACATCAATATTAACAGTGATATTGTTTTTGAATTTTGTTAATATTGTTACGAGGAATGACCATAGTTTCATCCCAGCTATGGAGAAACTATAAAGGAAACATGCAATTTTAAAAATCTAACCAGAGCTGTCATGAAATTTGGCAACATCCCTAATTCACATATAACACTGCAAGGCCCATTTGAATCCTGACTCTACACAGAGAGTCCTATTCTAAATCAAGATTGTTAAATCTAAAAAGTGACTCATTTGCCACTGAAGGCCCAGATTCATACAATATATGTACTTAGAGAAGATGGTTAATTTACTCAGCAATGGTACACATAGGCTTGGATCATACGACATTGTTTCCGTTGCATTTCTTTCTGGCCTCTGTGCTTCCTTCCTCTGCTGCAAGCACTTCTGCATACCCAAGATTTGCATACCCAAAAATTGCCAGTGGCAGAGAGGGTGAACGCCTCCACAGGATCCAGAAAGAAGTGTGACTGTTGTTATTGGGAGTTAGGTGGATCGTGCACATTACCCCCATTTTGCAGTCACTCTATTGGCTACTCATTAGTTACTGGGCTAAATTCAAGGATTTTGGCTACCACATACAAAACCCTTCATGGCCTTGGTCCCTTATATCTACAGGACTGGCTCTCTCCCTGTGATCTGCCATGGCAGCTTTGCTCATCTGAGCAGGGCCTTCTGCAGATGCCACCCATCAAATGGGCGAAATCGATAGATACTCGTACATGCATATTCTCTGCAGTGGTACCCTTATGGAACGGCCTGCCTGAAGAGATCAGGAAGGCTCCCACTCTCTGGCCATGGGCAAACCATGCAAAACTGAATTAATCAGAAGGCCTTTTTTACACAGGTAATATGGCTGTACTGTAAAGAAACAATTCAGAAAGGTGCTTTAGTACTGCGTACAGCCTGTTGCTGTAAGTATTCACCTACTGGGAAGTTTCCAGATCAGTTGTTTAACTGCTTATGCTTTGTTTCAGCTGTGCATCAGATTTCTGCTTGTTTTCATATTTCTGCAACCCAATCCTTATTACAGCTAGACAAATTGTAGAGATGCTTCTCATCTTGTTTTTTATTGCATTGCCAACTCAACTGCATTAGCAATCCTGAATCAAATGAAGGTAAATCTTGGATGTTACCCATTTAGCCTTAATAGCCTAGATTGATTCATCAGTGTAAACACTTGACAGAGGCTACCGTACAGGGAGCCTAGGCCTAAGATGATACCCCTTTGAATCGTAGTATCCTAATCTTAGGACTCCCTTCTGAGAAGGAAGGTGTTCTGTAGAAAGGACTCTTAAAAGACTCCAGGATTTCTCTCTGTAGCAGAGAGGGGCCATGGGGTTGGATTCTTACTATATTTTCCAGCAGAATGGAAATGTTCTGCTTCCCCCCTCCCTCTGTAGTCCACGGATCACCATGAAATGCTCCTTGTGAAGAATTGGGGACCCCAAGGAGAAACATAAGGAGGGTCTGATGTAAGAAGAGGGAATCAGCGGAAATTGTCAGACAGGATCTGATTGATGGATGTATATCCAGCCATCCACAGACTTCTGGGGTCAACAGACTTGAGCAGCACAGGGGGCTGCAGTGTGGGGAGGTGACATTGATGGAAATCACCACCTCTTCTGCAAATGGAAATGCCATTCTGTTAGAGGAATTTTATGGGTGGCACATGTCACTGAATCCAGGTCTCCCAGGATCAAATCAATAATTAGCCACTATGCAGCCCAATTGACTACCATGCCAAACCAAGCTGTACAATATCTCAGTGTTATCTGTACAGAACTCCATTGCTGGTTGTTGGAGACACAAAATGTGCCAAACACTGGCCCTAAAAGCATGACAGGCCACAAGACAAAGCAATCTGCTTGATGTTTGAGATTTTGTGTTAAAGAATGGATAGAAAAGTCAGATATTCTGCTTTCCTTATTCCCTGATTAATTTTCCCAGCAGGGGGTTATACTTGTTTTATACGTTAAGCTCAAACCTAATAGCCCCGGCAGGCTGATGTTCCCACACATTTCCTTCCAAAACATATTTGTTTTTGATGCTTGCAACTGTTGTCATGTAATCTTTAATTTTCTCTGTACTGAGGAGTGGCTTCAATGGATTTAGAAGGGTATAATTCTGTTTAGGATTGCACTGAAAATATCTCTTTCTCCTTCCCTTTAAACTTTAAAGTATAGTCAAGTATGTTGTTTGTGAGGTTTCTCTTTTGTACCCTGGCGAATCCTCTGTCCCTTGACAGAGCAGGTGGACTGAGAGGTAATTGTGTCCATAACCTCCATTCAGTAAACCACTTAGGGTTGCCACCTGGCCAATATTCCTCCCACATGATTGGTTTCTTTCTAACTCTGAATCAATGTCAGTCAATGGTCTGCTTTTAAATTTGCATACATTTATATGAATTAAGGGCCACAATGCGCCAGTGGCTATTGTTTCCTTTTCCTTTGGGGGTAAGGGAAGGCCTCTGATCACACATTTTTAAAAAAAAACAAAGACAGAAGAACATTGATTCCACACATCACAATATAAAGGGCTCTGGTCAGTATTAGTATAGCTAGAGATCAGCTTTGATGTTCCAAGTGACTTGGGATCTCAAGGGGGACTTGAATAGGGCATGACGAACAGAGAGCAATATCTTTTTATTGCATTTCTCATAGGCTTTCTGTTTGAAGCACCTGCTTTCAGGTTGTCTATTGGAAATAAAAATATAGGCTCCCTAAGAGAATGAGGATAAGTTAAAACAGGTAGCTTTGTTCATATTTAAGATTTTAAGCCACTTCGGTCTTTGCAGTTGCTTGTGATTTGTACATTTGAGAGGTGAGAAGTCAACCTGGCCTTGGACTATGGGCCAAACTACAAGTGACGAATGACACTTGAACGGCAAGTGTATTCCTCCTTGTTCACTTGCTCTCCACTTGCTCTCCACTTGATCCACTTGCTGTTCAAGTGTCATTCGTCACTTGTAGCTTGGCCCTATGTGAATCACTTCCAAGCCTCAAATTTCAGCAAAAGCTGGAAAGGACTATAAGTGAAGTAAACAAGTGAGCCAGGCCTAGCTCTTTTCACTTACAGGCAGGAAGAACCCATTAATCTGAACCATTTATTCAACTTATTGGTTTATGATGAAGCAACATCTTTTTATAATCAAGTTTTCAAGACTGGAATGGTCTGGACCTTCCTTAGCCATATTTATGCCATTTTTAAAAGTTCTACACTGTAAACCTGCCTAGTGGATGTCCAAGGTATGGCTCACAATAAAATATAAAATTAAAAACAAAAACAAAACAAATTATATATCATTGCATCAGTGACAATTTAAAAATATCTTAAACAACAACCCAGCAACCTGGGACCAAATGCTAGCAGGGGGGTGGGGGTGGGTATGATTCTACTAGTTGGCTAGCAACAGCTGAGTAGTATGGAGCTCAGTTTTGGTTTCTTCTCTGCTCACTGGTACTTAAAGCCTGCATGTGTGGCCAGAGACACAGGAGCCTTTGACCTTCCGCTGTTAGCCTAAGGATTATAGCCTAGAGATGAAAATAAGATCTGCTAACATGGAGTGGGGGAAGTCCTGTTTCAGAAACCTTACTCTGTTTCTTTCTCCAGAAGCTCCTATTCGCCAATTTGTTTCTACTGTATGTTTTTTTTTTACTATAAGCCACTTTGGTTCCCACTGGAGAGCAAAGTGGGTATAAGTAAATGAAGTTCCAAGGTGAGTAATAAGAGAAGAGGCATTCCCTTTCAACATGTGGGGTAGAAGGAAGCACCTACTTTACCAAGTTTCCACACAAGACATATAAATTATCCAGAGCAACAAACAAACGAGAACATGAGGCTTACTTTTGAAAGTTCCAGCTACATACTAAATGCCCCCCCTTCTTTTTTCTAATTCTATATAAGGACAAATCAAGAATATGTATCAAATAGCCATCAGATTCCAAAATGTGTCTGACACCTCAAACAGAACACCATATCTCCTGATATGCACCATTATACATACCCCTGCATGGATTCAATTGTTGAGAACTAAGTGCCATAATTCATTAGAAGGCCATATCAAGTAGACATGCTTGTTTGCTCAATAAATGCCTCTTGCCTGTTTTGTTTTCAGAGTTTTTAAAGCAGTCCAGATTAGAGATGGGCACGAACAGGAAAAAAAATTAACATGATGTTTGTTGTTCATTGCCATCCATGAACAGGGACTCACGAACAACCACGTACATGGCCGTGTTCACGAACACGTTTGTGGTTGGCTGTTCATGGGGGCCAGCAGGCTCTCCTCCAGCCATCATCCAAGTTTGGTCAAGATCCCTACTGCACCACTCCCAGAAACCTGACCTGAGCAGGCACCAGGAAAGGTACCAATAATAAATAATAGCTTAGCCCCAGAGCCTGGCAGCAGCCCTGGAACCTGATGGGGTAGATCCCTATCCCACCACACACAAAGAAAATTCAAGCTCCAATGCACTCTATCAAAATGCCAACAGTAATTGTCTCTCTCCCTCTCCACTGTCTGCAAAGTCAGAGCTGGGAACCCCCCTCCCTCCTTCTCTTTGCTTCCTTGTAACAAATTTGGAGCTCCACACTCGGAAGGAAGACCTGCCTATCAAGCTAAATTGGGCTTAGATTGGGGTTTCCAGGGCAACAGCAGGAGTTCAGACAGAGTTCAGACAATCCCTGTCTACGTTGCCAAGGGAATTGATTGCAGGCGCCAGACTGTCTGGCTTGAGAACAGCAATGAACAGCAACGAACGAGGCTTGCAACAACCACCTGTTCATTTAGAATGGGGCCTCACAAACAGCTTGTTCGCAAACAGTAGATTGGGCTGTTCGTGGCTTTTTTTTTGTTCGTATTGCTGTTCGTGCCCATCTCTCATCCAGATATGGCCACTTAGCAAAAGCTAATTAGCACTTGAATACTGTTTTTGGTAGACAGGAAAAGGCTGATGGAGAACATATATGTTCTTCAGCAGAACTAAGGAGGATAAGACATTGGGATATAAACAAGGCAATGCAACTAGAAGCTGACCTCAGTTAGAAGACCAGTAGAGCAACCTAATGGAGAGTTAGCCCTGTCTAAGCATGTTGATAACAATGTGTTTAGACTGGAGTTAACTCTGCTTTGACTTGCACTACAGACTGCATTCTAACTAAGGGAAGTCTTAAGGATTAACTTAGAAGCAAAGGAGTATTGTGTGTTTATAATGGAAAATAATGAATGCAATTCAGTGAGGAAACACTAAGAATGACTCACTGGAAAGAAATAACGAATTTAGAATCACAGAACAGGGATACAATTGGCAGGGCTGTAGTTTTACTGAGCAAGAATTAGAAGTCAAGACGTATCGGAAGTTGAGCCAGCAGTGTTGGGTTGTTACAATACAGTAGACACTGCTCAAGGTTACAGCATATTTGACTGCCAGACAGAAGGGGGCAATCGTCCTGTTTTACTTGGCACTGGTTAGAACTCAAGTACAATATTGCGCCCAGTTGTGGTCACTATTTTTTTTTAAAGAAGGAGTCAGCTGCACTAAAAAGGATTCTGTGGAGAGCAGCAAAGCTTATAGGTTTGGAATGCAGGATGCAAAAAGAGTAAATCAAGAAACTTGGCAGGTTTCGCCTGGAGGGAAAGAGGGGAGGATAGAAAGAACATAAAAGCCCTGCTGGGTATCACTAGTGGTCTTAGTCCAGCCGCAGTCAAACAGTTGCCCTGGAGGGCCAACAAACAGGACATTAGACACCAAAGCTTCTCCCTGGTTTTACCTCCTAGCATTGGTATTCTGAGGTTTGCTGCCTTTGACTGTGGAGGTTCCCTTCAGTCTAGAAGCTATTAACAGACGTCTCTTCTATGATTATTTAATCTCTATCACTACATCCATTCACATATGACTGGAAGATGCCTAGAAAGCACCTGTTTGCTAAGACAAAGATCTCTGTAAGTGGGATTGTTACCCAAATGGGCAGTCTCCTAATTTGTTGGGGGAATTATCTTTAAGGGGATGAATGAGAAGGAGTAACTGGGATTCTTCACCTATGTTTATGGGGATTATTCCCTTAGAGGACTCTCAAATAAACCAGGCAGATGTTCAACCAGAAGGGGTGCTTTTTTTAACTAAAGAGAAATAAAAGGGCAAACGTACCAAACAAACCATATACAGCACGCATACAAGACTAAGAAAATCAGGAAGGAAAGGGGGAGAAAGCAGTTTAGGGAGGACGATAATTACCAGTCTTGAAGACAGAGATCCATGAAGACAGCAGCAAAGCAACCAGCATTTCATGACAAGAAGACGCCCAAATGGATTTGTGGGTGTATGGCTGGTCCCAAGACACACACACACTCACTGGTGGCTAGCAAGTCCAATTAAAGGGCAAAATGTTCCCTGGGACAAGCTGATGTCTTTGCCCTCAAAACAATCACTTAATGGGTTGTTTGAAGGTTGAACAATACGTTGGGAGACGTTTGATGGTTCCTATCTGAGGTAGACTATAGGTGAAAGAGTGTTTGATGACCCTGTAAGTACCAGATGAGAAAAGCTATCAGGTTTGCTGAATAGCTTGATTAGGATAAGTGGATGCGGAGAAGTGAAATCGGGCATTGACGAGATAAGTCCGGAGCTTCTTGGGAGACCTCATTGTCCTAAGTTATGTCTCTCTCTTTCCGGGGTGTGGAGGGCTGTCAATCAGCTGCTCTGACTCACATTCTGGTAAATTTCCAGTCTCCTGCTGGCCCACATCTGCTCTGAGCCTTAGACCTGTGATATATGAGGAAGGAGTGTTTATGATATTCTATCCATAAACTGCCCTCTTAGCATGAGGATACAGGATACACATGATTCAATGTTCCTCCACCCCAAAAAGTTCCTCTATATTGAAAGCTGTTTTAGGGATACAATTTCTGTACCAGCCTTCTCCCTGACATGTTGCTATTTCATGTGGATGGATGCAGTGTGTGAAAAACCATTCACTCACATGAGCTCCACTTGATATAGCCCAGATTTACCACCTCTGTAAAAACGAAGCCATGGAGAACCAAGATAAGAAGCAAAGGGTTGCAATTTCAATCTGGAAAGCCTTCCTGGAAATGGGAAAAAAGTTGCCCATGAAAGGTTGCCCATGAAATCTCCACTTCTGAAGTCGTTTTAAAGACAATGCTATTACATTCAGTGCAGCTAATGTTTACAGATCCCATTGGAGAAAAGATACTTCCAGACTTTTCAACCAGGTGCTCGTAACAGTGTCCTGTTTTATTATACCACCCAGATATGCCTTGGAAGAGCTTTGGTTTGAAATTGATAGAGGTAGGGTAGGGTTGGAGGTGGTTTGGCATTTTTAGAAGGCACTCTAGTAAGAAAATGCTTACCTTGTAGGAAGGGATTTTAAATGGAACATTTAAGCAAGGGATGTTCATCCAGAGGAGAAAAATTAAATAGATTCCCCAGTCTACTTCAAAAGACTGCGGTCGTGTGTCCGCTGGGGTACGAATCATTCAGGGGCACTACAGGAGATGTGAAAACATCTGCTCACGTCAGGCCAAAGCCTTTCAGTACCGTTTTCCCCTTGCTAATAATTGTCTGTGTTCTGTCATCTAGAAAGGGGACTTTGTCTGTTGTCTCCCAGGTATTCTAATGCTAATTTGTTTAGTTAAAAAGAGAGGAGGCTAAACAGATGTGAGCCATTTGGTTAGGTTGTAGTTCATTTGTTAGGGAGTGCAAAGGCTTCTTGGGGAGGATATTAAATATTACCTTAGCTATTCATGAACACTTCATATTTCAAGAGAGGAAGGGCGGCAGGGATTGCACTCCATAAATCAAGCCTTTTAGAGAGACAGAAAAAGGCAAACATTTGATAAATCTATGTCATTATGCCTGCAGATCAAAGGGCTTTGCATATGTATTTATGCAAGTGGCAACCTAGGAGACAATAATAACAAACATAGATCTCCAACAGCTTTGAAAAAATAAAAATTAGCCTGTTCTAATCTGTAATTATCTGGGAAATGTGCAAGGCAGGAGGTTGTTGGCTGCAGAACATTTAAATCTGGTAACACCAAAAGGATCAAAACTGCTCATTTGTTTGCCAGTGGCAGATTCCAACGCCATAAAAGACTGGAACTGGCAAATGTTGCTATGCAAAGTGCAGATGGATTTTGGATGAATTTATGAATGAGTTCATAATGCACTGCTACAGTACCTTTATATTAATGATAATGCTGAGCTATTATAAAAAGACGTACACCCTCTCCATAGGCTTCCAGGGTGGCTTCCACATAAAATGCATAAAATCACAACACAACAATCAACTCAATGAAATCATGCTGATGTCTAATAACCAAGGATGACCACTTGGAGATTTTTTTTTAAAAAAAAATCTATGCAATGGGGCCATCCAGGGCCACAATACAGATTTCTGCCTTCTGTTTTGAAAAACAAAAAAAGGGATAGAACCCTTCCCCCTGCCCCCGCACCCCAAAACCCTCATAAATACCGTATCTATGCATGCCCAGACATGTCACAAAAAATAGAATTCAGTAGGCATTTGGGTTATTGTCCAATGTTGCAGCAGCAATTATGGTTCCCACCACTAGGGAGGGAAGCAGGGATGAAGAGCCTGAAAGGGAGGGGAAGGAGGGGCAGCTAGAGGGAAAATGGGAAGCCGCATCTTGCAGGAGGAGAGGGAAGGAAGCAGAGCTGGATCAACAGCTGCAAAAGTCAATTAACCAAAGGCCTAGGTAAATGGACAAGTCTTTCCCGGGTGCCTGACCCTGAAAATATCAAGCAAACAATGGTGCCACCACTAAAACAGTCCTTTCCGAAATGATCGCCCATCTCACCTCTGACACTAGAGGCAACCAAAACAGACTCTGTAGACTGTCTCTGTTCTTGAGCAACTAGATCCAAGTTCGGGCTACAATGGTGTAAACATGTACCAGAGAGGACAACCCATTGACCTCTGACCTTTTTTCCCTAATGTGGATAGGAGTGATCTGCAAGCCTATATCTAAATGCTGTTAAGATAGGATAGAAAGTCAATGAGAGGCATCAGATGATTATTATCACCAATGTTTATTTCCATTCATTTATTCTTTGTGTTTGTGTCATTTACACCCTCCTTTTATTCCCAACGGGGACCCTAAGCAGCTTACCTCATTCTCCTCTCCTCCAAGTTTATCCTCACAACAACCCTGTGAGGTAGGTTAGAGATAATGTGAGTTGCCCAAGGTCACCCAGTGGCCTTCCACAGCAGAGTGAGGATTGAATGTGTGTCTCCCAGATCCTAGTCTGACACTTTAACCATTATACTACCCTGGCTCTCCATGCAGCTTTGAGCAAAAGCTGATTTAGGCCTCCAGTGTGAAAACACCCACAGAATATGTCTCTAAAACAGCCATTACTGAATTAATCCTTGAGGCTAGGGTTGCCAAAACTCAAAAGGAAAAAATGTTCTGTCTCTTTAATAGAGATGGGATGTTATTTACCAGGTGAGGTTATTTACCTCTATGCCATGAATAGTTTCAGCTGCCCATTTCCACACATTAAACCTCTATTAAGGCAACAGGATGTTTTTCTCCAGGCCTGCTGAAAATCCATATGCATATTGACTTAGAAGTTAAGTCCCATACAGTTTGATTTTCTCTGAAGCACATAGTGTAAAGGGGAGTGGTATATTTTAAGTGGAAGGAAATGTTCCATGGGATGGAATTTTGTTCTCTAGCTTACCACTAGTAATCGAAGGGTTATATTAGCCAAATAGTTCCTTTGAAGAAGTCCCACTGACTTGAATACATCTGATCCAGAGTTAAAAGCTTACAGAAGCTTGGAAGATCAGTCTGATTAAAAAGAACAGCCCATGAAATTCATTAAAAAGCTGCTGCTTTCTCTTTGGACACGAGAAAAAACAGCAGACAATTCTGCATTTTGCTATTAAGCCTTCCTTGTCAGAACCAAACCACAATTGTTCTCCCTGTCCTTCTGTTCTTCAGAGCTGTTTTAAATATTCCAGCCATTTTCCCCCTTTCCCTTGGGCAACATCCACACTCCATCCATCTCACTAAAAAACTCTCTTTGACATCCAGCCCACATTTTTCCTTTGCTCCGTTCTATCACGTCACTCCCCCCCCCATCTCTCCTTGGGGCACTCCAAACACTCCTCCCCATTCAAGCCAAATGGCTTACAGCCAGCAAAGAATGGTGTTTGCAGAAAGAGGTATTAAAACCGGAGGGCAGGTCAAGGGAAAAAATTCTAACAGCTTCCGGTTTCTTGAGGGAAGATATGGAACTGATCCTGATTGGGACAAGTTTATGACAGAGAATTCAAACATGCCCACAGCCCATTCAGCCAGAGACACCCAAATGAGGGCCTTTGTAACACAATATTAGAACTGTTACCTTTGGCTAAACAGGACGATGTTTCAAAATAAAGACAGGGTTGATTTGTGTAACAACAACCATGGACTGAAACACAGTCTGAGCCTCTTGAGAGGGAAGTAACAGCCACCATTGGAATGGAAGAGCTGTGGTGTGTGTGTGTGGGGGGGGGGCTTCCATTCTTCCCACAGAATATCTAGGTTGTCCCACCCACCATGCCTGGTTTTGCTCACCACCCAAAACAGCTGCATTCAATTTGATGCTGCAAGTGTCAATCAGGCTACACTGGTATTAGACTCTACTGGATGATGTGTGTAGTCTAGGCCGGAATGATTGTTCAGTCCCCTTCTGAGGAGTAAGCACGTTACTCTGGTGCAGAAAAATTAAACAGGAGCCCTGTGGCCCCTTAAGGCAACATTTATCCCAGCATAAGGTTTTGTGACTGAGAGCTCATTTCCTCAGTTCTATTTGTTTACTCATGAACAAGTTCCACTGGCGGGATCCAAACATATTCACTTAAAGACACAATTTTTTAAAGAAGAAGAAGAAGGGGTAGGGATCTCCAATGATTTCCCCCCTCCCGTTACAGATTCCCAGATGGTCTGCAGACCTACAGGAAGAAAATTTCAGTGGGCTGCAGCGGGAGGTGAGATCTGGAGAAAACTTAAGAGCATTTACATTTTCTTAACTGTGTGGTTGAATACAAACTACTGTGTTTCATAGAGCTTGAGCTCAAGTAAATATAAATCATCTCCATTTGGAGCCCTTGTAAATGGGAATGGCAATTTTTCTTGCCTAGCCAGCAAGTTACCAATGCAGTCCTGCTCTCCATAGATGTTCGAAGACACCTGAATCAAATCTACTTATGGTCAGGTGCCTGCAAGGAAGGTGGTAAGACAGAGCCACCTGTGGACAAGGTAAGGGTTCTATTTACAGAAAAAATATTATTTTGTAAATTTTTAAAAATGGCCTAATGAGGACTGAACATGCTCTTCTAATATTCTTGGAATGGTCAGGGATTTTTTTAAGGAAGATTGCAAATTTAGCCTGCTCAAACTCTTAACAACTTAGGGGATATGAGTCAAGGGGAAATGGTCTAGTCTTTCTCCTCCTGCTCATATTTCCTTGAGTGACTGCAACTTGTTCTCACAAGTGAAGTTCACTACGTTCAACAAAGATATTATTAAATCTATAAAGCTATCAAGATACAAACCTTCATTAATGCAATTCGACATTCATCTTAAAACCAACCCATTCATTCCACATCTCTGACCTCTATTGCATTGTAAAGCATTGGGTTGGGCATCCCAATAGCACTGAGAAGGAAATCCCCATTCTGTTCAGTTTGCCCAATAGAAAACATCCTCTCCACATTCTGGTTTTGTTGAGCACCGCCACTTTGAAATATGTCACGTGTGACTCCTGAGCCCAAGTGTGTTAACGCACAAGTAAAACGTCTCACAGAGTGGGATTGCACCTTAAATGAAACAGATGCCTCAGTAGACTGTAGTTTAGAAACCGGATAACACGACATGAGGGAAGGGAACAATGAAAGGTAAAATGTAAATGACATCAGAAGTCAAGGTTAAATGCCATTAGGGAGTAATTCATAGAATTATAGCCTGTGATCACTGAATTGTACTGACTCAGAGCTCCAGGGGCCAGAAGCAACCAATGCCAGATGAACAGTAGAACAGTAAATACACCTGACAACATAATAGGAAGCCAGCTTAGGTCAAACACTGCAGGGAGAACTTTTTTAAAAAGACCATGTCTACTAATAAACCCTATTCTTTTATGCTTATTGGTTCAGAAAGTAGTCCGAAGCCACGTGACGTGGTTCTGCTATTAAACCTAAACAGTACCTCTGGAGAGGGGCAGGACTTGGTGGTAGAGCACCTGTTTGCCTGGAGAATGTCCTACAGCAACTCCAGATAAAAAAGAATCGGATAGTAGGTGATATAAAAGACCTATACATGGGAGCTCAGTAGAAGGCAGGTCTGTGTGTTTAAGGTATGTGAAAAGCAAAGCATCTCTGTTGGGGCAGTTTCAGACTTTAAGCATCAGTTGTGTTTGCTATAGGTATGTTAACATTCCTGCAATAAACATGTAAAGTATGGATAATAAATTGCATCTGGGAGCCCCATTCCAATCTGTATTTTTCCAGCAAGCCCAGCAGACCCATCAAGTGGCGTTCCCCAATGCACTCTTCACTTTGCCACCTTTCAGTGTATTCATTTTGCAACATTATCCTTAGGCATCTTTACTCAGCAGTAAATGCAACTGAACTCAATAAGACTGACTTCCTAGTGAATGTATTTAGGATTGCAGCCTTAAATCATTTCAAGATGCCTTTTGGCATCAGACCTGACCTTGGTCTCCATACACGGATCAGATGCAACACAATCCAGCCACAGTGTGAGACTTTCCCACTCGCATATTTTTCTTGTTGCATAACTGGAGATTAGATGGTACTAAATTTGAAAAGCCCTGATTAAATCACAGGCATCCAGTTGCTGCAAGTCTAATATAAAAAACTGATGTGGTCTTTTTTTTTTTTGAAGTTTCTGCATTAGTACAAAAGGTGGCAACACTTCCAAAATCTTGGACATTTCTACTGTTCATAATACTCTAGATGGACTTACCAAAGAGTTATCTCTGTTGTCCCATACACTCAGTGGCCAGTGTAAGTCTTATCCCAGTCTCATAGAAACAGCAAAGTCAAGAAGACCATACTACTTTCTGGACCATACTACTTCAGGCTGATGTAGGAACTTCTTTAAATGTCCCTTTACACATATACTCTTCCTTCAAGTAGAAAATACATGTCTTACATTGAACCCATTTCCCTGACATGCTACTTTTTTGCATACATGGACATTTTGAGACTAGACCTTGCAGGATTTGTTGCAGTTCCACTGGGCCTGTAAGATGGAGATGTTCCGCCGGCTTACGGCGGTGGTTGAGGCATGGGCAAACGGGCCAGTTGGCTTCTCTGCTGCAGCAATCAGCAATTAGGTGGTGCATGCATATTACACCCATTCTGCTGCCGCTCCATTGGCTGCCTCTTAGTTGCAGTATTCAGTTCAAGATACTGGCTATGATGTACAAAGCTCTTCTTGGCCTTGAACCCTCATATTTGCAGGGCCTTCTCCCCTCCTGTGCCCCATCACAACAACTTTGCTTATCTGAGTAGGGCCGTTGTGGAGACTAGGGCCCTGTGGGACTCGTTCCGCTGGGCCTGTAAAATGGAAATGTTCCGCCAGGCTTACAGTGGTGGCTAAGGTGTGGGCGAACTGCCCAGTTGGCCTCTCTGCGGCGGCCTTTGGTCTGCTTGTTTTATATTCTGGTGACCTGCCTGCCCTACCTCCATGATACTGGTGTGTGGGATGTATTATGGTGAACCATCACATGCTGTGTTTTAGATTGTGGTTTTAACTTTTGTACTGGAATTATGAAATGGTATATTTTATATTTTGTTGTGTATTCTTATTTTAATTTATTGTACCGCTATACAATGTTGTAACCCGCCCTAAGCCCACTCGTGGGAAGGGCGGACAAGAAATCTAATAAATTAAATGAATGGGGTGGGGAGAGAATATTCAGTCAAGCTACTTTGGGTTCCCATGTGGGGTATAAATAGCTAAATAAATAAAATACAGATAAATATTTCCTTCCTTTAATTTAATACTAGAGATGGGCATGAACTGGGGGAAAAATGAACCATGTAGTTCATGGTTTGTCGCATTTCATGAACCACAAACTTTCACGAACCTGCCCCAGTTTGCAAATCGGTTTATTTGGTTTTGAAAATGTCACATCCAGGTCAGCAAATAGTCACTTCCGGGTCAGCAGAAGTTCTGCAGGAAGTCCACCCCGTTGCCTAGGAAACTGATTGATTGGCACCAGGCTGTCTACAGTGACAAACAAAAAACCAAACCAAACAAACCAGCCTAAAGTTCGTGGCAGTTTGTCAGAAACGGGCTCTGACGAACCGCCAGTTTGCAAACCATGAACTGGCCCAGTTTGGTTCGCATTTCGGTCTCTATTTAACACATTTGGCTTTGGTCTTAAAGGAGAGGGGACAACCTGATCCACCAAGATGAACATAGTCCACCCTTGCTGTGTACAGGGGCTTAATAGACTTCCTTTTTTGCAATCTACAGAAATTACGAAATTTTATTTTAGGAATTAGGGGGGGGGGAACTGGCAACCTGCCCTCCAGCACCCTGATGTGGTAAGACCACAATAAACGGTACCACTTAAGTCTGGTGAATGTATAAATTAGTAAATGATGGAGATGCAGTAGATCATTGAAAAGTAGGAGAGGAGACCTCTCGAGGAAAGTATTCTGTGGTTTTTGGAGAGATAGCTATGAAGCCGAATAACTATGATAGGTCTTTCAAGCAGAACCAACAATTCCAAGAGAACTGGATCCTTCCCATCCTTTAGGCCTTTGGGAGAAGGCACAATGGTTTCCCTCTGAAACACAAGACAATCTTGAAAGTTTTGAACTGAGTCCAGTTCCTCAACAGAATAACAACAACAACAACAAAAACCAACCACAATCCATTGTTCTTAAAGCACCTATTAATGGGCAATTTCTGAAGAAAGAACTCTGCACTGTGGTTTAGGACCAGGGGAATCAGTTCAAGCAGGGGAAAAAAGGGGATGGACATAAATGGGTGTTATCTCTGGGAATAAAGGATCTTCCAGGTTGCCTCCATGGCTCTAAAAGGATAGTCAGGATCTCTTCGTACAGCTGATTCTTGGGAGCCAATGGGACCCTTTCCTACCATCCCTCTGCTGAGACACGTATGCTTATGGATCCCCAGCATAGTTCAAGGCAAATCCCGTAGACACTCCCTCTCTTCCAAGATTTTTGTAGGGAGCCCCCATTGCCTGTAATACACCCGTTTATTTACTGTTGTTTAAGTACGCATCAAACAAAAAAGTCAGGCTCAAAAATCCTTCCTCCTCGTGATCTAAAAAGCTAAGAAAGCCCATCTGCAAAGTGACTTCAAACCATAACCCCCCTCCCCCACACACACCCCCGTTCCAGGCAAGGCTACAAAACGCAGAACGGCCGGGCCTCGGGCTGGGTTTGGCCTCTGTGCCAGGAAAGAACTCTGAAGGCGCCTAGTGTGGATCTGTAAGGTGGAAATACAGCCTCCGGGGAGGCCCCACCTCGGAGCGAAGCTCCCCCTCTTCCCGTATCTCAGCGCCGAACTGGGGACGGGCTAGGTGGGACCACGTTGCATTACAGTCATTGCTGATCGGAGATGAGTTCAGCCCTAGACACTGCCTGCTGGCTCAGACGCAGCTCCGCAGGCATCCAGCTCGACTCTCCCAGCCGAGTCCCGCCGGGCGTCACGTGAGTGGGTGGGCACGCATGAATTGCCCAGAACACTTTGCAGACCCCGGGCCGGAGAGCCCAGGCGAGCCTGATCTCATCAGAGCGCGAAAGCTAAGCAGGGTTAGTAATGGGATGGGAGACCTGCCAAGAAGATCTGGGCTGTAGAGCCAGACAGTGGCAAACCACCTCTGTTAGAGTCTCTCTACACGAGACAAGAACCCTCTCAAGTGTAGAGACAATGCTAGTTGGGAGGCACGATCTTTGCCGGCTCTGTAGAGAGACGGAGCCTTCAGCACTGTCTTTTTAAACTACCCTTCCCAGCTAGCATTGCATCTCCTTACGCTTGAGCGTTCCTCTGTAAGATGTCTCCTGTAGTCTCTCGCCTTGAATATCCCAGCTGGGGTCACCTAGGACTTGACCGTACTTTCCAGGGGGCTCATGTGCACAGAAAACACAAGGCGAGGAGAGGCGCATTCAGACAGTGAACAATCGCACCAGCCCAGTACTTGGGTAAACGCGCAGTTTCGATGGCGCATTCGGGTCACACTTGTTGGATGTAGCATAGGAACTAGTCGACACCGACAAGTGCTGCGTACTTTGGACCTAGATTGCACGCGCGTTCATCGTCACAAGAGTACAACGTTATACTCTAACCAACCCGTGCGTACAATAGCAAGAAGCGGCAAGATCCGCACAGGCCGGTAGAAATTATAATTCGAGTCCAAAATCGATTAATTCCCTTATCTCCCGCCCCCGAGCAGAGAGCGCATTTCACGGAGAGTATCTCCACGGAAGGGAGCAAGGGGAGGTCAGCTCCCCGCTGCGATCCCGGCCGACTGCGCTCGTTTTAGGCTGGAACGGCTTGACCAGGCGGGCAAGGAAAGAAGCCCGTCGAAATTCGTAAATCCGAAGAAGCGCTCGAACAACTGAGCGACCTCAAATCAATATTCTAAGGATCGGACAAAAATTAAAAAGATCTCAGCCCACAAAACCTTCTACCACAATAAAACGGCTTAGTATTCGCGTGTCGCATGACTCCTCCTGTGGCCGTGTCGCCTGGAATTTAGGGCCAGGCGGGAAGCCAGAGAGAGGCATCACCCCCTTAGTGGTACAGTCGTCTCTGGAACCGAATGCCACTGGAAGCGGGCAGGGAGGGGGCTCACTCCCCCCCCCCCATCTGAGCGCTCCCCATGCCAGTCACAGCTCACTGACCTGGTGTCCCGGCAACTTTTTAAACTCGACACGCGTCTGCCACGCGGGCATAAACCTACATGTCACCTCCCAAGTTCTCCGCACGCTGTTGCTGTCGCACCTCGTCCCTCCGACTTCAAGGGCATCACATAGTCCTCGAGCATTTGTTCGGACAGGAAAGCGTTTCTCCCAGTCCGAAACTTTTTGGATACTTAACATTCGCACAACCCTCAAGCACTTCCTTTAGCTCACACACGCACGGAGGTTTTCTACAGGAGACCTGGGCTCAGTAGTTTTAATAAAAGCATGGGTGAATGGAGTTAGGGGCTGCAAATCATAAAACGCCAAGGAATCAAACTCGAATGTTTCATCACTAAGGCAGGGGGAGAGGTTAGGTAGGAGAGGCGTCCAGTTCTTACGAACGACAGGAACATTTGAGATTCCTTCGTGTCGCTGCTGTCCCTCGATCTTGTGGCTTTGAAGGGATCTTAATGAATCCAGATCTTCTAGGGCTCCTTGTGTTCTTTGAGTGGAGATCTCCTTCGATCTTTTTGGAAAAAGAGGAATTGTCGCATTCCTGAGGAACTGGGGGCTCAGCAATGAAATACAAATCTCTTCCCTCCTGCGGAAGAAAGAAAAATGGTGGCTGGGTTTTTTGTGTTGTTGCTGTTGTTTGCAAGCGAGTTTAAGCAATCGGTCTGAAAGAAACTAGTTTTGTTTTTGTTTTAATTTGGAGAGTGGGGCAGAGCCGGCCAATGCAGGCTACAGTTCTGATGCGATTGCTTAGGGAGTCAATCCCGTTGCGACCAGCGGGATTTAGGGACGGAGAATCGCGGCTAATGTGTGTAGGGTCGCGCGGCTAATGTGTAAATGAGGCACACCTTTGGGGCATTCTCGAAAATGGAGTTAAACAGGGCAAAAGACTGATTCCTGCCTGGGCGGACGGGACAGGAGAATCGTTTCCTGAACTTTATTCAGGGAACATCTTGCCAAGTTATGAGCCCATTCGAGAAAATCTGTTCATAAGGATCAGCTCCGTCCATTCAAACGGAGAGGGATTCCCCCAAAGCCGGAGCAACTCCGAAACCCCCTCCCTCGCGGTTCGGATTGTGGAAGCAATCCTAAACAGGTCTACTTGGAAGCAAGTCTCCTATTCAATGGGCTTACTCCCAGGGAAATATTTGTAGGTTTGAAACCTGCGTGTAAGAAGTGAGAGATTCTTTTCTTTCTCGTGTTTTCTTACGAAGACTTTTCTAAAAAAAAAATCGCAACAGAAAATTCGGATCCGAGGGAACCGAAGCTCTCCTGCGGGGTCCTTTAAGGCTCTCTGCGCTCTTTTCACACAGACACGTGTTACCCCCCCCCCATTGTTTTCTTCCACTCTGTGTTTCCTTGACTTTTCCCCATTGACCCCACGGCAAAACTGCCCGCGATTTGCAATGGACCTGAACGAGACCCCGCGCTCGGCCGGCACTCCGCAACCTTCTCCTTCCCTTCGCCCTTCAGCCCGCGCGGCACACACCGGCGCTCGCCCAAGTCTCTGGCTACTTTTCGCTGCCGAGCGCCAGGCGACGGGACGGGACCGGCCAGCCGGCTTGCCCGCCGCCTCTGAGTATCTCACCGCGGTTGCTTAAGACTGTAAAGTGGTGTAGCCGTATTGAAATGAATGGGGCTTCCTTCCGAGCAGACGCGGCTCGGCTCCAGGGGGGTTTGCGACCTGGGACTGCCCGTTTACACGTGCGGTGGGTAGCATCTTTAAGCATGTTTACTCGGAAGTTGTTTTCCATGAAGATTTATGTCATAAATATGTATGCTTCCAATGACAGTACTCCTCCAAATTATACATAAAAGTGCTCCAAGCGGGACCTCTTGGGAAGAACCGATACTGTTTAGAGCCTTCAAGGGAACTGGACTCTTCCGGCACCATCTCTCTCTCTGTAGCCCTCTCTGTAAGGCGGAGATTTTCTTTCCCGGTTTTTGAAGTTCAGGAATAGTGAGATCCAAACAAAGCTGTAATCTGTACAGAAAACGGGCCAAACTCAAAAGTTTCCCCCCTCTTTATAAAACTTTTGAATAGTTGATATTCCTCCCCCCTTCGCTCATTTACACTTAATCAATGTGGTGTAGTAGTAGTAGTAGTAGTAGTAGTACTACTACTACTACTACCACCACCACTAAATAAAATAATAATAATAATATCGTAGTCAAGATCAGATCTCCATCTATAATCCGGCAGCCCTCCACCGTTATTTGAGTCCAGAGCAAATCCAATTCGCATTTGCTCCTCAGTGAAGATTAATTTCTCCGGGCCTCTCAGAGCAGCGGTATCTAGACGATGTCAAGGGTTAGAATTAGAATTCCGGTCAGAAGCCTGGCTTAGCCTATCAGTGTGGGCCAACCGCTTCGTCAAACCGAAGAATTCGGCTTAGGGCAAAAGGACGCAGGTCAGAAACACGCGTCCCTTGGAAGGAAGCCCTCCCTGCTTTCTGTCCAATTCCACTTCTGCTTCAAGTGCTTGGAAGAGCGAGATTATCTTCGACCAAATCATTTTTTGTGTTTTCACACGACCCCTGTGCCGTTTGGCATTTCCGTGTTATGTACACTGGGTGTCATAACAACAGCCTTTCCCCTACTACTAGCAGGAAGGGAGGGGGGGCACTCTGAGAACGTCTTCTTCTCATGCGAAGATCGTTCCACACCGAGGACGAGCTCTTTCTCTTCATGAGCGACATCCGCAGAGGCTACAAAGCGCGCAAGAGAGACTCAAGACGGGCTTCTCCTCCCCGTGACTGCAGTGGGGCAGCTCCCGAGGTTCAAGGGCAGAAAGCTTCTCAAGGGCTGGCCAACCGAGCTGTTCTTTGCTCGGATACCTTTTGTCTGGCAAGCTTTCGGATGCGTCCCTTTCTATAGTGCGCAGGGAGGATTCTCCTCCGCCTTTTCTCAATGGACTGGGGCTGCTAATCTCTCTGGCCAGAAGTGCAGAACTTTTCACCCCCGGACTCTTCCCCTCCGCTCCTGCCATTCGCTTCGGGACGTTCCGTGTGTGGAACATCTGCGGCAGAACCGCCCCCGCGCCGCCGCCTCGATCACGAAACGCGGCGCGTCGGGGCTGTGGGTGGAAGCGGCAGGAAGGGGAAGAGAAAGCGGCTGTTTCCCCCAGATCCCCCAGGAAGCCCGAAAGTCAAAGCGGCTACAATTCCTAAGTCGTTTCACCCAAGTTATCGAGGCTGCAACCTTAAGGAAACTTTCCTAGGAGTAAACCCCATTAAATAAAATGCTTCGGAGTAGACATGCTTCGAATCGCTTCTTTATTCTATTCAGTGGCGGAGGAGCCGGTGGGTGTGGGTCGCAGGAGGACCCGCGAAATTTTTTGCAGGGCAAAAATCGATTGCGTGGCAGACAAAACCCTAAAAGGACCAGAGGATCTGTCTGTCCTCTCTTCCCCACAACTCGGAACCAACGAGCGAACCAGCAAGGCTCTTGGGGGAGGCTAGGTGGAGCGGGAAAGAGGCCATGAATTGCCTGGGTGGGAAAAGGAGTAACACTGAAATCCTAAACCAAGTTACTCCAGTCTAAGCCCACTTATTTCAATGGGTTTAGACTGGAGAAACTTGGTTTAGGATTTCACTGTCATTCTGGATGGGAAGGGAGCGGGCCTTATATGGAGACCAAGAGGGCAATGTGGACTTTGGCTAAGGGGGGGACGGGACGTCCCATCCCGAAATGTATTTGCTAGGAAGGAAATCCCATCCAGATTAATGGGGCTGTCTTCCAAAGAAACGTGGGGAAGATCAGAGAGGGCGATAATTCTCAGACTATAAACCATCCGCAGCTCTAGGAGTATTGCAGGCATTTTGCAAATCTGGTTGCTTTCTAGCAGAAAAGGCTTGGGAACCAAATTGTTTCCAGATTAATGGCGACTTTTATCTTAGCGTGAACAGTAATCACGGCATTTTATCAGCCTTAAAAATAATGCCTTTTCTTATTAACTATACTGTCCCCTCAAACTACAATTTTGAAGTGATTAAGAGGATCAGAGATCTAAACCGAAGAAAGGCTACTGAGATGGGCAGGGCCTTTCGCAGATGGGGGCGGGGGGAGACTGTGCAGCCGAAAGTGCTATATATGGATACAACGGTCGGGCAAACTCGGAGGGCCTACTGGGTGGGTGAAAGAAAGACTCCCCGGACACAGCTTTCTTCCAGGGGTCTCTCTCTCTCTCTCTCTCTCTCTCTCTCTCTCTCTCTCTCTCTCTCTCTCTCTCACACACACACACACACACACACACACACACACACGGTGTTGAGGAATGCAGACAGCTGACCACTCCAGCTACGCATCTCTTGCTAAGCAAGTCGCGCTGTGCGCTTACTGCAGGTAAGTGTGCTTAGGACTCCAGTTGCCATCACTATGGCGGAGTAGAAACCCCACTTCGCCCGGGAGGACTTTGCAGACTAAGAGAAACGTTTAGTCTCCACGGCAGCAGACCCTCCACGCCCACGTGTAAGTCCCATGGAAATCAACGGTCCTCTCTCCAGTTTAGCTTACAGAGGACTGGCAGCCTGAAGTGGTCCTTACGTCCAAACGGGCACCTGCTTCGGGTCGTAGCTCGACCTGAAAGCGCTTCGGGTCTCTGGGCTAATGATGCGGAGCGCGATCTCCGACTCAAAGGAGCTGAACTGAAGTGGCGCCCGAAGGAGAGCCGCTTCAAAGGCCTTTCGCCTCCCGTAAGGGAGCCACTTTAGACACCGGTCAGTTGTCTTGCTCCACGTGGCCGGTCCCAGCGCTCAGCAGCCGGTTCTCCGATTTTGCTCCTCTCTCCCAGGGACACTTTGCTGCACTCTTCGCAGGGATCACCTGCGGGCAAAAGCGCCACGCCGGCCGCGGCTCTCCGCCGGCCCCGCATCTCCCGCTCGGCTGGCCCGCTCAGTCCCTAACCTTTCCGCAGCCCCTGGCTCTTTAACGGCTCATTAGCCAATAAGAATGCTAATCGCCTCCCGTAGCTCTCGGCTCCCCGCCCAAGGGGGGCGGCCTGGCTGGCCATTGGCTGCCTTTGATCCACCCGGGGGGGCTTATTAACATACGGCGGGCGGCTCTTATAGGCTCCGAGGGGTGCCAGTCAGGCGCGCCTGTTCTCCGCCCTCCAGCCTAGCAGGCGGAGGCGCGCGCGTGCGGTCGCCACTCGCTCGCAGACGAGCCGGGATGCTGCGCTGCTGAGCCCTCGCCGCTGCCTGCCCGCGCCGCGCCGGCCGGGCTTGCCACGCCATGGTGCCGGGGCTGCCGCCCGCGGGCTGCCGCCTATGGGCCAGCTGCGCCTGACCGGCTGCTGCCTCCCCGATGCCCCCGGCGCCCCCGCCTCGCCGCCGCTGCTCCCGCCGGGGCGAAGGAGGCTGCTGCTGCTCCTGCTCCTCATCATGCTCGCCTTGTGGCTCTGCATGGTCTACTCGTGCGCCGCCGCCGCCTTCGCCTCGCCGGGGCTGCTGGCGCCGGGCTCCTCGGCCCCTGCCCGGCGGCCGCACGGCCCGGCGCTCTCCAAGCTGCTGCTGCTGCGGGGGCCCGGCTCCAGGGGACAGCTGAGCCCGGAGCAGGAGAGCAGCGACGACGACGACGACGAGGGCGACGAGGACGGGCTGGTGCCGGACTCGCCCAGCCCCATCTCCAGCTTCCTCAACGGCTCCGGCACCAAGCGCCTGCCCCAGGCGCTCATCATCGGCGTGAAGAAGGGCGGCACCCGGGCGCTGCTCGAGTTCCTGCGGGTCCACCCGGACGTGCGGGCGGTGGGCGCCGAGCCCCATTTCTTCGACCGCAACTACGAGCGAGGGCTCACCTGGTACAGGTACGCGCGCAGGGCCGCCGGCTGTCGCTTCGGGCACCCCCTTCCTGGCTCTCCGCCCCGTCGTTCCTCGGTCTGGAGCAGCGCTCTTTGGCGCGGCCCCGTAGGGAGCCTTGCCGGCGACCCTGGCCAGCTCGCCTCTCTCGACCAACTGGCTGCGTCAAGCCTGGTCTGAGCGCCGCAGGAGGCTCAGATACCTCGAAGGTGCCTCGCCTCGGCTTTCTCATCCCTCCCCCCCACCCCCCAATTCGGAGGATCCTGGATCGCGGCGCAGGAGCTCAGCGGGCGGGAGAGGTTGGGGCTGTAGCGGAGGAGATGCCTCGCAAAAGGGACCTTCCTCTTGAGTGGCGTTACCCGAAGTCCCGCTGATTTTGAGTGCTCGTTTGGGTAACTGGGTTAGGCTTCGGATGTTAGACGGTTTCCCGGGGGGGGGGGGCGGCGGTTATTTCTTGTAGATGAGAGGCGACCAGCATATATAAGAAAAGGCGGAAGGCGTGGGAAACGAAGGGCGGGTTCGGTTGACTGCGCAGAAAAATCCCCCCAGTTAAATTGGAGGAGGAGGCCACAGCCTGTTTCCCCAAAGTGCGGCTTTAGTTTGGAGCCGCACTCCTGCCCTTCGCGCTTCCCTTCTTGCTCCGACAAGCGCCGTCCGGATTAATTCCAGGGGAGGGGCCGGGCCCAGAGAAGCTTCTCTCCCGCCCCCCCCCCCCCCATGCCAGGCCAGTAATAAGGCGTCGCGTAGTCAAAATTGTCCCCAAGAGTACAGTCGCGTCTGGAGTTGTTTTGGGGCGATCTGGTTTGAAGGCAGCGCCAGGAGGCGCCTGCCGTACGCAGGGAGCCAGTGAGCTCTGTTGGGCGGAAAGGAGCATTGCAGCTCCTGCTCCAGCCCTTCTCCTGCCGGCTTTCGGGCAGAGAACGGCGGCGACTTGCTCTAGACGGGCGCGGACGTTCCCGAAGGGCGGCTTCTGTTGAATGCGAGCGAAGCCTGGCTTTTTGCAACGAAACGGCTTTGGCTATATTTTTAAAGGCCTCTTAGAGCCTGACCAAGGAATGTGTTTCAGATCGGGGGGCTTTTGTTTTCTGGATTGCTCGTGGGGGTTTCCGAAAGCCGCTCGCGATGGCTGAAGGCCTCGGAACAGATCCCCTAGACCGCGCTGGGTCGGGCTCCTGTAGGGCCAAAGGGGAAAGCGAAGCGAGCCCGTTTAGAACTCCTCGGGCTGGAGCTTCCTGAGCGATTTCAGCCGGGGCCTCTCCGGATGTTCCCGTTAGCCCCTCGAGGGCATCTTTCGCCGCGTTTCTCCCTTCTTGCTTCTTTCGGAACAGCTTCGTCTAAAACTTCGGAACGAATTTTGTTGACGGCCTGGAAAGAAATGCCGCCGTTCCGGATGGGAGCGAAGGTCCTTCTCTTCCCTCCCCCTAGTCGTCCCCCCCCCCCCGGCCCGGTTACGTTTTAAGGCATAAATTTTTTTTTTGAGCTCTTGAAGTCCCCTTGAACTCCGTAGGACTTGCTCCCGAGTAAACCTGAATAGGTTCGGGCTGCTTCGGAGCAATATTTTGTTTTGCCTTTAGCGAAAGGAGAGAGAGAGAGAGGCAGGTGAAGTAGCCCCCTTCCATCGGGTGTATGCCAGCGAGGATTTTGCACGCATTTTTTTAAAAAGCTAGACCCTTTCCAATAGATGGGCTCTTCCCCGGGAACGAGGTGTTGCTTCTCAAAGCCGGGTGGGTGCAACAGCTGCTTGCTCCAACCCAGCAAGGAGGTGGGCCCCTGCTGGGGCAGGCTGCGGTCTTCCAAAGAGGCCATTTAGAAGGGGTAGATGCTGGCGATGCTGCATGTGTAATAGGATGCAGACCTAGGCGCAACATGTGCTGCTGTATTGCACCCACGACAGCCGCTGGAGAAGCCTGATCTCTCTCTCTTTATCCGAGCTGAAGTGGCTGCACTTTCCTGGCCCTGCAGCCGCGAAAGCTTGAAGAGTGACCTTGGCTTAATATTTGTACTGCTTTAAGCAGCAGCTCTGCAGTGTGTTCCCCCCCTTCACTTCCTGGGCTCTAAATAAGAAAAAAGTCAAAGCGTTTTCAAGAAAAGATAAAAGCTGGACCTGAGAGGTGCCAGTAGCAAAATGGGCTTTGAAAGAGATGCCAAGCCACACTGCTAAATTTGTATGTCTTCAAGAAAGGAGGGGCCGTCTTAATAATCCTTTAACAACTTGGATGCAAAGGGAATATTGCCAGGCTCATTTAGGGCCCAACATTAAATGGGGGTGGAGTTCTGAACAGCTTACAAAACTGCTCAAGGAAAAGAGAAGCATTAGGCCTGTTATTATTCATCGTAAATGTGTTCAGCAAAAAATCTTTCTTCTCCCCCAGCCAGTCACACACACCTCAGGTTTCTTATCAGTCCCACACAACCCAATACTGCAGGTTTTGGCTATGAATGCTGGTGCTAATTTCATTAGGTGAGGCTGTGAGGAGTCAGGGTGGCTGTTAGTTTCTGTGAGGGACTTATATTAGGGAAGCAGTTAAGTGGTCCTCCCCAAACTGCAGATTGTAGCTAATGAGTGAGACTGCCAGGCTGAGAAGAGCCATTAAGTGTCGCTGAAGGCCGAATTGTGTGTGAATGGGCTGACTCGGGGGCAAATTCAGATCTGCACATTCTTCCAGGTTCTAAACTACAATCTTTGCGGTAGCATTCGTAGAGACTTCCATTTGACATGAATGGTTTAGGCAGTTTTGGGAGGGATGGGGGTGGGAAGACATTCAGGTATATGTAGCAGTCCCATTCATGTTGTTTGTTAGCAACAACTCAGAGTCAGACCTAGAAGGATTATTATATCACTTTAAAGCCAGCTTTGTTGGATTTTCTAAACTGGGGCTGCTGTCCTTTGCCAAGCTGTGACATAATGGAGATTTAACACACAGCCTTTTGCTCCCGTGAAAATCTCAAACTTCCATACACTTGATCACACTTCCACAGTACCCATTCTAACTTCCAAGATTTTTCAAAAAAAGTTGCAACTTAGTCACAAGCAAATATAGTAAAAAGTTATGTAAATAAAATGTATTTTGGTCAGCTGGGGTTGGTGGAAGTTCAGTTGCCACAGGCCTTGAAAAGATGCAGGTCAGCATAGCGAAGAGGCTGGTTAAAGCATTTGAAGAAGTGAACTCTTGACTCACAAATCTTCTGTTGGAATAAACGTTGTTAGTCTTTAAGATGCGCATGGACTTTTATTTAGTTAAAGCTAGCCTGCTTCTTTCTGGTTGCAATGTGAAGCCTTTATCAAAATGCCAGAATGGCCTGGTCATGCGCAACAAGGCTGAAGTCAGGGCTTAATGCGCCTTTGGGATGAGCAGGCATCCCCACCCCAGCCACGTAGCATATTCTTCCTGTTTACCAAATATACCAATGTATAGTAAACCGCTAGAAAATGTCTCCTCTCAAAGTTAACAAATATTGTATTTCCTCCCCTCTAAAACTCCAGCGATAATAAGCAGATGATACTTACCATCACCATCCAGATTTAATTGGTGGGCAACATTGTTGCCCTGGACGATGGGGATAACACAATGAGGATGTTGTAGGTACTGATTTTTAACAGGATTAAAAATTAACATTTTTTCAGGGTAGAGTCATCAGCCAGATAAAATATCTTGTATTTTGGAGTTATCTAGCACTAGAACCAATAATTTATTATCATTTTCCTGGGAATGGTCTCAGTTTAAAAAAGTGATTCTGGATTGCAGTTTAAAACCATCTCCTAATTTAGCTACACAAAGCACTTGTAATCAGTAGCAGTCTTTTTTTAAAAAAGTGGTAAAATTGAAAGCAGGTTGCGACTTCTAAACATTCAAGACCCTGCAGTATGTCTCTTAAAATGAACTCCATGCCATTTGAAGCCTGAGGACTTGAATGGATAGAAAATAGAAGAAGAAATGGTTTTGAACTAGTTCAGCTGGGGACAAGGACTTGTGGTGATTTGTAAATAGTGAGACTTGGAAAACTGACACAGGGTTAACTGGCAGATTAATGTTTGAACACTAATGAATTAAATGTGGATTTTAATTACACCCCCCCCCCAACCCTAAAAGAGTATATTAAGATTGCTGACTTAATTAGTATTGTAAATCTTGTTTTCACAAAAACACATTTTTACCCTTCCTCCCCTCCACTGAATAAGTAGATAACAGAGAGCTTCAAATCAGCTTTAACTTCCTAAAACAATTCCATTGCCAAGTGCTTAGATTGATTACCCAGAGTTCTGTGAATGCTATCTCCATAGCGAAAGCAGTATCAGCATTGGTTATATCTAGTGGGACAGGATCTCAGGTTCAAAAAATGTCACCCTGTTTGACTTATGCTAAATGTGATTTGGTTTTAAATATTAAATGGATACTTATTGTCTTTGACATTAGGACAGACTTTGACACTTTTGTGTTCAGTTCTAAATGTATGCTCTGAGCAAATCTGACTATTTTTTTAAAGTTGGATCGGTACCATATTATCTCCAGCAGGAAGAAATGCAGTTGATAGGCCCTCCTATTTCCAGTGGCTGTTACAGTGGGAAAAGTCATTTTTTTCAGGCTCTGCTGACTGTTAAAAAGCATCTGCTGACCCGTTACAGCTAGCCAAACAATAATATATCATGGACAGTAATGTATAATGAGCTAGTTTAAGAAATCATATTTTATAGAAGATCAGACGTTGACTGAAGGGAGCTGGGTGTTCCTTTTCTTCCCCCTACATCTGAACACAACTCTGTGATGTATAATTACACTCATGCTTTTTATTGATGTAAGGAAGCATCTCGTTTCAGCTAAAGTTCTGAAGGGCTGGCTGAAAGTAACAAATTTTGACGATGAGTGAAAGAGTAATTGGTTCTAAAGCTCTAATTCATTTTATTGCATTTGATCTGTTCAAACAACTTTTAAGTTTCCCCTGCAAAAGCTTTCAGGGTATCATTTGGGAGTTCATGCTGCTAGTGAAAGTTGACAAGGGAAACAGAGCCTTTCTTCTGCTCGGTTAGCAAAAAACAGACACTTTATTAAATGCCTCTAGAACATCTTTCACCTAGAAGGAAAGTTGTTCTGGATGTTGACATAAAGTGTCCCGTGTTAATCAAGGATTTGCTTCTGTAGGTACAGCATCCAAACATATATTTTTTAAAAATTATTTTTCAGCTGCTGACTGTTCTGTCTTAAACGTGCTCTTCCAGAATAAAATCTCTGCTTAAAGTCCGCATTCCGTCTGTCTCTTGTTAGCTGTGCTTTCAGTTTAACTTAAACAAGCAGTTCTAGATGAGTATGGGATAAGAGCTGCCTAGAGGGGGGGGGGCTGAATTGCTTGCCTTCTCGGTTTCAACCATTGCAGCTTGCCTCCGGGCTCTTAATGAAAACTGTGTTCTAATTTCTAATCATCGGTTGAAATGTGGCCTTTTGCAAAGGAAACCTGGTATGTTGTGAGCTAAAGAGCTGTCATACTTTTATTGCTGAAATGATGTTAAAGCATCTCAAGTTTTATATTAAATTAGCTGCCTAAATTAGACTGTAAAATGGTTGATTAATCCTTTACATGGAAAAGGAGGGGGGAAATAACTAATTGCAAATGAGATTCAGATCCAGTAAGCAGAAAAAGTTGATACTTAAGAGAACAGTTTTTTGAGGGCGAGAATTGCCTTCTCTAACTCAGCCACACTTACCGTTCTTAAATGATGATTCCCTAGAATAAAAAGCCATTTTCTAATTAATGTATATATTCGTCTTAAGGTCAATTTGGCAAACATAAGCTGCTTTCCCCCTGGAAGGAATTACTTCTGCAAAACTAGTAATGTGTAACTCTATATGATTACAGATTTTGGGCTCCAAACAAGGTCTGTGTTTAGAAATTCTGCTAACACAGGGTGTCATTATTTTCCTTGAGTTTCAGAATGTGAAGCGCTAAAAAGGGACCTTTGACAAATGGCCGTATAACTGGCAAATCTTGCCATAACACTCTTAATGCACTGTAAATCGGGCAAACTGTTCAACAGCTTAATGAAGCTAGCGTTTTTTTAGGGAATCTGGTTCCTGTAGTTGAAATGTAGTTGAAATTGATGGACATATATAGGATGCTGTAAATATTCAGGCAATTTGTCTTCTGCCTAGTCATCTTAATGCAAATGTGACATCCGACGGCAATGACATGCTCCTTGAACTAGAGCTATAATCAACAATGTAGTCTTTATTTCTAAGTAAATCTTCTTAGCAATACATTTTAGTCACTGTATTCAAGGAAGAAAACTCAGAACTGGATGTGAGACTAGCAGTGAAATGCTAAACAGTTGTGCTCTTCTAAGACCACTGACTTCAATGTACACTTAAACTGATAAAAAACTAACATGTTGACAAATATGTACCAAGCTGGGCCTTAGTTATAGTTCAGTAAAGAAGAAGAATTTTGTTTGCCATATTAAGCCTCAGTGGATTCTACTGAGGCACATGTTTCTTACACCATATAGTCTTGATTTGAACCTTGAGCAAAAAAGTCAAAAATATATTCCCTGTAAATATTCTCTATTTTTGATCTGAAGAGACCTTATAAATTTATGTGTAAGCTTTTTTCAGCTGAAGTGCACATGAGAATCTTGCTGGCATTACTGACGTTAGTGTTCTTCATATGGTTTCCAAGTTCCACAATAAATGTGTGGGACAATGGCTCATTGTTTTTAGTTTCAGATGGTTTGAATTTGGTTACCAAGTTTATGTAGCATAAGCTTTTGTGAGCTTGAGCCCACTTGATCAGATGCATAAAGTGAATTCTCAATCAGCAAACTTTTTAAAATACATTTTAAAAAAAACTTTGTGTATAAAAATCTTGCCGGCTGTGAATTCACTTCATGCATCTGACAAAATAGGCTCACACCACAAGAAACTTGTTAAGTCTTTAAAATGCCATAAGACTATGTATGTGTATTTGCTGCTCAGGCTGACGTGGTTACGCCACTGGAATTCATATTTGTGCTTCACTTGTTCCATGTTCTGAAAACAAGGTTCTCCAGGGCAAGGCAAGCGTTCTTAAGGGCTACATGAGAAGTAATACTTCACCCACACCCAGGAGTTTCTGTAAAGACACATCCTTCATCTTTTTCCTCCCCTGCTCCCTTTAAAAGCTGTAGGGTGCAGTTTGCTCTTCAGTTTCTGCTATATTTTGGCATTGGAGTTCTAAATGCTTGTTTCTTTGAGAGATCTAAATGCAGCACATGTTTTTTTCCTCAACTAAGACTCTTCTTGGGTTAGTTGGCTCAGGCAGTGGAGTGATCTTTGGCTTCGATTACAATTAACATTGTACTTGGTATCTGTTTCCTGACTTGGGGAAGCTGGCACTGGTGATCTTGAATCCCTCAGTATAATAAAATTATTAGAGGATGGATTTGGTAGGATACTAAGTAGGCATCCCCAAATAATTCTATTAATCCTCCTTTTGAAAAAGGCTTTTAAATCTGATAGGATGAATAATTTCAATGAATGTCTGGGTAGCATAGAAGCCGTACTCAACTGATTTGAATATATATTTAACACACCCTTGAGTTTTGTTTGGCGAATAAATTTTAAGTGAGAAATCCTGAACAAGTAATAGGAGACTTTCCTTTATGTTTTTCTTTTATATTCTTAGAGGGGGAATAGTTCTTTTAAAGTAATTGTAGAGCTGATTTAAAATGTAAAATAACAAACTGAATTAACTTTCCAAACTTTGTCCAACTGTTTAGCCCCAAGCTAACCGTAGATTTTTTTTTTTTTTTGGTCTCTGATGTCATGCTAGAACTTCAGGGGCTCTTCACTTCTACTTAAAGAATATACTTGCAGCCTCTTGAGCAAATGAAACTCTCTTTGGAGACAAGAGCCCAACACAATTCAAGATGGGATCGCCCGTTTTCTTTTTTCATCAGCTCTGCAAAGCATGTAATGCCTTCCAGTTTGATTCCAGCAGGCCCGAAATCACAGTGTCTTAGTCACAGCATGAAGTTATGAAGAAAATGGCCCCCAAAGGAAGGGATGGGCTCTTATGATCCATCAGCAAGGCCCTTGTGTTTCTGTGGGAGTGTTACTGCAGAAGCGTTGAGTTGTTCAAACAGATGGTAAAGATTATTCGTGTTGCTGAGATATCAGTGCACTACTGTTTCAAGCGTCTCTCCTGATATGGCGCAAATGATGCGTTCTCCCCAGCACGGCGCTGATGGGAACTGCTTTGTCTTCCCCGATCAAGTTTCATGGCCTCACCTGTTAAGTTGTTTGAATTTTTTTTTTCTAGACTCAGGCATGTATTGGAGTGGACATATTTGGTTGGTGAATCTACCCAATGGTTCAGAGTTGTGGTAGCTCAAAAGTGATTGTGAAAGCTTTCTCCATGTATCTTGGTGGAGGAGGAAGCCATTTAACACTTGTAGTACTGAAATCCAAGGCTCTGGTGGCTTGGCTGAGCAGACCGATGCTTAAAAGTATGTAATTTGCATACTCGACAATGCACAATAATGCTATTTCCTTGGGGATCACTTGAATTGCTACATTAATTATTGTTGAGCCATGTATGCATGTCAAGAATCCAGAATACTTACGTCTGTGCAACAGTTTCTGAAGTCACCACATTTTGCATCTATGGGTCTCCGGAAGGTCCCTATGACTTAACAAGCCATCTAAAGCAGCCTGTCTCTCATTCATGATACGAGGTGCGTTGTCTTGCAAGATGTTAAGTGGTAGTTTAGAATTCCTCTACACAAACTGGCCTGCTGATGTTCTGGTATAGCCCTTATCACAAAGACCTTCTAAACCATACGGTCCTTTCAAGTACTTGATTATATATACTTTACTTTGACTTGTGAGCATAGAGTGAAGATTTAGTGCACGTGCAGCAACTGCTTAAGAAACCTCCCTTGCTGAACAGCTCTTCAGCTGTGGAGAAATGGAAGTCTTCAGGGCTACGACTTGAGCTTGGAACTTCTGGTCCTAGTTAGTGTTACAGAAAAACGAGCAAACATCTTTCTTTCCAAGTCCTTTCATTTTTTGACAAGAGGACTGGTAATCAATGAGTTAAGGAGATACAGTTTTGCTGGATGGTTCGCCATCTGGCCTCCAAAGAGCAACAAATACCAGGTTCCACTTATCCCTGTAGCCTAATAACAGGGTCTATTGACACCACCTGTTGTCGTTGCATGGAGTCTGAAAAGCAGTAGAAGAACAGTGGTGCTCTTCTGTAAAACTGCCTAGCTCTGTGCCAGTTCCATTGTTCTCAAACCAATTTCACATAGATTTAATATATGAAACGCTCGAAATAAAGTCCAATGTGTTACTGTTGATTTTGTGCCAAGGGACATGGTTTTTTATGTCCTGTGCTGTGTTGTTAAGAAATTAAAGCTGGATTAAAGTGTCAACCACAAATCTAATGAGGTTCATGCAGAAATATTCAAATTGGGAGGATTTCCTCAGAGCAGACGCTAACAGTACCCCATGATCTGAAGATTTGACTTCATTACATTGAATAATCAATCACTGGCATGCATTTGACACATCTGTAAAAACAACTTATGGATGCTATTTTTGCTCTTAGAATAATGAGTGACTAAATCCTACAACCAGTAAGCAGTTGTTCAAATCTAAATCCAGTTAATGTAAATCAGCTAAAGTCAAGTTTACTGCTGTATAGATAGTTGCCAAAAATCAAAATGGTTTCTTCCTGCTGAGTTTTTAAGAATGTGTTCAATTGATGAGGATCTAGCAGCTACTATCCTTTTGGGAACAGTTGGAATTTTAGTACGGCCAACCTACAATCTGTTGTGTAACTTCCTTGTAGTACCTGAAATTGGTACAACATATGAGGACTTGTTACGGCTTCTGATAAGGCGTATTCTCCCCATGCCTCCTGCTGTTGGTATACTTAGTTCTGAGTTATACATGCAAGGGACTGAGGTGGTAAACACTGAACTGGTAGAATGGACTCCATCATGACAAGCTATAGGCAGAGGATCACACGTGCTTCCCTGTGTTAAATTCCCTGCAGAAAGATGGGGGCGGGGGACAGGGGAGCCAATTCAGAACCAGGAGGGAGCAGAAGCTTTTCCCCTGCTGTGCAGTTTTGCTATTTGTGTAGAGTTAATGTGAAGTGTTAAGAATCAGAAGAAACCTATTGGCAGTTTGCTGTCCATTCTGCCACTTCAGCATTCATTCCATTGTGTTGCATGTGCCAGTCAGGTCTCCTCATCTAGAGTTCAGTGGTCAAACGCTCCTTTCTTTCCACAGCACCACAATTCAGGCAACCATGTGGCAAACTTGTAGTTTATACCTGTACCTGATACAGTTTGATGAGTGCTTTACAAAAAAAAATGTTGCGTTTCTAACTCATTAGAAATCCAGGAGTATGTCTAAAAGTTGACTTTGTCCGCTGGCTGGATGCAGTAGGCACTTAGCTCTCCACAGGCTGAGCGTATCTTGCAATAAAATGACAGACTTACGGCTGTGCTTAGCTACCCTGTATCTTTAAGCACTATTTCTTTTTTAGCAAAGAGTTTCAAAGGAAAAAACAAAAAAAGAGATAATGAGAACAGGAAATAAATCATGCATGTCTGTGCACTTGGAATTCTGGGCCATGAGTTGGCTTCATCTTTAAAAAAAAAATGCTTCCTTGGACCAGACGCCTCAAGCTTCCTTTTTCGGATCAGGAGGATAACCCCAATTTATGCTACTTTCTTTGCCTGTTGTGGTATTTAATCCTTTTAAAAATCGAGACCTGGAATATTCCTCTCCTACACCTACACAAAGTTCAAATATGCAGTTTTGTATTTGTACAGAGGTGAAAAGGTGGTGGGAAAGGTGTGGTGCAGAACTGCTAGATAGTATAACTACTTCCTTTGGGGAATCTAAGCAAACAGTTCACAACTCTCTTACATGTGCTCAGACTAAAGATGCAGGCTTTAAAGTGGGATAGGGTGTAGGCTATATATGCTTTGGTTATAATCCCTAATCATTGGCATTTTCTGATGATCCACCGTTTTTCTCATACAGAAAAGTAACGTCATTTTTCTCATTAGGACCAACCAAAGTATCACAACAATGAGCAAGCTTTTAACTTCATTCACAGAGGGCTTGCTTTGTTTGTTACTGAGTGGTCTTTGCAATTTGGAAACTATTTTGCACTCAGCACCATCTAATCTGATTAACAGAACAATCCTAAACAGAGTTGCCCTGACCTGGATAGTCCAGGCAAGCCGAATCTCATCAGATCTTGGAAGCTAAGCAGGGTCAGCCTTGGTTAGTAATTGGATGGGAGGCCTCTGAGCAAGACCAGGGTTGCTATGCAGAGGCAAGCAGTGGCAAACCATCTCTGTTAATCTCTTGCCTTGAAAACCCTCCAACAGGGATCGCCACACGTCAGCTATGACTTGATGGCATTTTCTGCCACTGCCAAGGTAGTGAAGGAAATTGGCTTAGAAGGATATATATCCTGTTTCTGGTTGCACTGTGTCCGCCACATTCTCTGTCTTCGATTGAATAGTGTTGCGGATTTGGGTGCTGCTGTCAACTGTGCCCCAAAATCTTTCCCTTTCCTGCATCCTTATTTTTTGCACTGAATGGCCATTTCTACACACGTTGAATAATGCACTTTCAATGCACTTTCGCAATCCTTTGGAAGTGGATTTTTTGTTCCACACATGGAAAATCAGTTTCAAATGTTCACTAAAGAGTATTGAAAGTGGATTATCCAACGTGTGTGGAAGCAGCCGGTGTCTACCCTGATAAAGAATTCTGGTGAACTAGATAGCTTGCTTACTAATTAAAAGTATTACTCTCTTGTATTTGGAATTTTTCTGTGGCGAAACATAGCTCCCTACAACCATGGATTCCCTGAGAAAGGAAGTATAAAATCCTTTGCTTAAAGAAAAATATTCCAAGCCAAGCATGATAAAAAGGATTTTTATCCTTTTTTAAAAAGTAAGTGTTGACTAGAGAATTCAGCTAACATGTAGTCCTGAAGGCAACGTGTACTGGCACAGTCTGGAATGTAGTGGGAGGACTGACTGTCGCATCACCAGTGTTTAGTTTTTCTTTTTTGTCCTTGCTGTTCAAAACGCCTTGCACTCTAACACATGATTTCTTGTGTGATGTATGAAAAGCAGACTGCTGGCAGTGTGAATTCTGGTCAGAAGGAGAACTTTATCCTTGCATTGGAGTATTGCCACAGATAACAATGGTATTGGGACCTCCTATGGCTTGCAAGAGCTTTAGGTTTCTCTCTCTCCCCCAGCATTGGCTTTGTGAAGTGAGAATTGACTCCTCCTCAGCTTCATTTCTAAATGTGCTTGGAAACAGGCCAAATGGCTCCAGAAGGGACGTTGTTGTCATGGGTCTGGGAGGCCCAGATTAGATGTGTTGGTGACTAGGTCTGATAGTGGGAAAGACATCTTGAGTGCAGGGCTGGCTCTACCTTACCAGGCAGGCTGGCAGCTTAACTTGATGGCAGGTTTGGGGGGTGCTATTTAAATAACTGGCATCTTGCTACCCTCTAATTTATAATTCTTACCATCGTGGAGGGTGCCACTTTGATCTTCTCCATCAGGCACTAAAATGCTTTGAATTCTTTCTTCTGAAATACGTTAGTCTTCTAGTCCACCTAGTTTAGCAATCTGCCCCCAAACTATCTTTTTGAGAGAAAACATTCCTTTGCAAGGTGATCTTGGAGGACCTATAGAATTGTATTCAGATTGATTAGTAAGAAACCCACTGTTAACTGTCTTCAGTACACAAGAATTTATACGTAGGTAATAGGTGTGAGCATTCTTTCTCTGCAGCCTTTAACCTTCTACAGATTTGGTAAATTGTGCGCGCATACACTTTTGAACAGCTTGTTTTGACTGTAAAATTCTGAATGCTGTGTAGATGCGAAGGTGCACTTTTTTGCAAGCCATGTCCGTGCCAGTACCATGTTACTGCCTCCAGCCCTGTTGTGGCTCACCTTTTCCCACAATCCCCACATGCTGTGGGAAATCTTTTTAAAAATGGTAGTATATCCCTATAACATTAATCTGTGTGAGTATGCCAACTACCTCTTATTTTAAAAAAGCTCTCCAGGGTTTGGGGTGGGAGAAGGACATGGAGGGCTGAACCGAGCAAAGTGTGAGGAATACTGCTGTGTTTGCATTCATTAGCACTATGAATGCAAAGGCACTTAAAGTGCCAATGAGTGTCCCATGGAGTCTTGTTCTGTGTGGAAGCAACCTAGATGGCTGGAGTTCTGGGGAGATTTTATTTATTTAAGCCATTTATTAGCCACCTTTCCACTATATGAAACCCTTTGCCCACATCTGTGGCTACTTCTGTGGAGAGGCTGTAATTCAGCCACAGACCACCTGCCACTGTTTTAAAATTCGGCCTTAGTTGGGACTGGAAAATCTCTGGCAGCTGATCAATTTGATTTTGCTAGGGTTCGGGAGCAGAGATGGGAAGAGTAACTGAAAATTGTCCTCTGCCCTGAAATGGGCTTGTTAAATTTGACATGAATATTTCCCAAGTAATTCTGCACTTTTCTAATTATAGCAGCTTTTCAACCTAATGAGCTTAGCCGTCATGGAATGGCTGATGTCTTTGCTCTGGGGGGTGGGGGGTGGAGGGTTTCTAAGTAGTACAGACGAGGATCAGCCTTTGATAATAGGGAAGAACAGGCTGTTTGACTCCAGGCCTTGGCACAAGCTGATAGAGGAAGGGAGCTCTGGTCTTTGTGGATGAGGAATCAGTGTTCTTGTGGGGCAAATAGCAGTATGAGGAATTGCAATGGATGGGTGTACTCAGGGCTTTTTTTCTGGGAAAAGAGGTGGTGGAACTCAGTGGGTTGCCCTCGGAGAAAATGGTCACATGGCCAGTGGTGCTGCTCCCTCATCTCCATACAGAGGGGAGTTTGGGCAATCTAAACTCCCCTCTGTCTGGAAATCAGGGGGCGGGGCCACTGGCCATGTGACCATTTTCTCCGAGGGCAACCCACTGAGTTCCACCACTTCTTTTCCCAGAAAAAAAGCCCTGGGTGTACTTGGTAAAGGAGAGAAAACAAAACCCTTTTCCAATGCCATGAGCCAAATTGTTTCTGCCACTTGGCTTGTTTTTTTCTCCCCAAGGAAAACCTGCAGGGAGATCTGAAAATTGCTGTATTCTCATCTGGCTTGGTCTGTAGTCACAGATACTGACCCACTTCAGAGTATTAGTACTGTTGCAAAATAATAGTGGTTAGAATATTGGACTGGGATCTTGCGACACCCTGGTTTACTCTGTCATGATAGCTTGCTGAGCGACCTTGGGCCAGACACACACAGTCAGCCTAATCGTATCTCTCAGGGTTTTTATAAGGATAGAATGGAGAATAGAACAATGTAAATCACTTTAAGGTTCCTTTTGGGGAGAAAGGCAGGGTATAAATAAAGTAAAATTTTAAAAGGCACGAGGATTTTGTTGACATTATAAGGTTCCTTCCTTCACCAGCACGTACTCATCTGAAACTTCCTTCATCTTGAATCTCTTTGAAAAATTACAGCAGAAGTTAGAATGTGTGAAATTACCTAAAGTTCCTTTTTTTTTTTTTAACAAAACCTTCATTATTTCCTTCAGGTATTCCTAAGGGCTTTTTCATTGATAGAAAAGTTCCCATATCCCTTTAAGAATCTTTAAGTAATCTAATGAAACAGGGCACCCTTGGGTACTATGCAGGGCATCAAGGGTAATTCACATCTTTAAAGCCTAACACTAGCTGCTGAATTGTGCCTCTGCACCTTTCCCAGTCTTGACATCATTTGCTTGACTGCCTGTTCCTGAAAATTCAGATCTCTCTCTCAAACTGTTGGACTCCCCGTTCTCCCCCCAATTATTTATATACTAGCTTGTGGCTTGCACAGCCTCTCTGTCATCTGGATGCCTTTCCATCAGTGTTTCTCTTAAGTCTTCTTTCGGCTGTAAACATGGAGCAATGAGGTCTGCCCTAGTTGAAGGCAAAGATGACCACTCCTGTGCCAAATTTTGCATCACTTGGCTTCCATGGACCAGTGGCAGATACACTTCCCTGTATGAAGAAAGGGGTGGTTGGCTGAAGGTCTTAGTGATTCAGGCCCTCAAATTAGGAGGGGTCAGTGAAACCCTCTTTGTGAAGATGGCAGTCACTTAAATAGAACCACATCAGGCTAGCTCTAAGCTAGAAAGAAAGAGTTACTTGTTGCTGTCCCATAGTATCGCATCCATGGGTTTTGCTTCAAATGGAAGGTTCTGTATGATCTCAGACTCGTGTTTGCCACCAGGCATCTAGCTTTACTTGGGTGGAAGTGGACCACAGAGCAATCACAGTTGATTGACCTGGGATTCTTCAAAATATCTACATAAAGAGCGCTGACTCACTAAGGCAACTTAATGATATGTTGCTTCATCAGAGGTGCAGCGTGAACTTGACTGATGACAATGATAGAGGGTTTTACTAGATTTGAATTCTCTTCCTAGAGTTCCAGAAAGCAATTGCTACCCTGGAGCTTCCGGTAAGCTACGAGCAAAGCAATGAGTATGCTGAGGGAGCAGCTAGTTTCTTAATGGTGGAGAGAGGGGAGTCGTTCTTAATTACAACCTTGCTCTGTCCCCGTCAAATTACTGAGCTGGAAATGCACAGTCTTTCATTAAAATGTATCTTTGTAATTAGAAATCATATATACCTACAGCAGAGAGCACCTTCATGCCTCAATTATTCCCCTTTAAAGATACCTTGATGCTATTTGACTACTTAAGCCAAAAGTACTGCTTGAACCGTGTTTCTCTAACAATTGGAGCTGTTGTCTTTCAAAGGAGAAACTAGTGTGTGGCTTCCCATTTTAGTTCAGTTTCCAAGCTTCCAAAAGCTTTTGTCCCCCACACATCTTTTCTCTGGGTTGCTATTCTAGTATATACATATGTCCTGAACTGTTTCAAAATGAATTGCCTCTAGATGAGCAAAGCTATAGTTGTCTAAAGGTTTGTTTGCTCAGCCAGGAGCCAGAGGTTGTTATCTCATGCCTGTTATCTTGTCTTCATGAAGGATTTCAGTAGCCTTTGTTGGATTGCCTTGGGTCTTACAGAGACCTTTATGGTTCTCTACAGAACCCTCCCACTTCAGGTTTAGTAACTGTTTCCTTACATATTCTGCAATGAAGAAGCAGCATATTATGCTCCCCCATAATGTTGGAAGAGGTGGTTGGCCCTTAAATTTGCCTTCTGAGGGCCAAGCTACAAGTGACGAATGACGGCGAGTGAACAGACTCATGTGTATTCCTCCCTGTTCGCTTGCGCTCCACTTGATCACATAGTGCCTTTTAAGTGTCATTCGTCACTTGTATCTTGGCCCTGAGTTGGTTCTTGGACCTGGGAGTTCTGGTTATGCCCACAAGCCCCTAGAAACACAAGAGCTTCCTTGTCCAAAATGCTTTGTGGCTGATGCTTTCTGTCCATGACCGGGGTAATTTAATTTCAGATACTATGGGCATCTTCTCTGTCAAATCAACAATACAGTGCCAGATTAGAGAAAGCAAAGCCGTTAGTATTAAAATGCAGTTAATTATCCATGTGCAGAGAGGATCATCAGTACATGTATTTGGGACTACTTTTTAAAAAGTTGAATGCAAGGCAAATAGAGTACAGCAATTACATGTCCTGGTCACCTTCTGGCATTCTTAGTGACCTTTTCAGCTTCTGTAATCTTAAGTATGTTGTATCCTTAAGGAGGAGGGGCTTGTTCATGTTGTGATATCAGTTGAAATTAATAAAATTCTAAATAGTATTTCAGTAGCTAATTTTTAAATCTACTCCCCAGTGCTTTTACATATGCACTTCAGGTATTAACGTAATACCACATCTATTTGAAAGGAATATGACTCTGCATGTAAGAGAGGCTTCCCAGTTGCCCACTGGTGGCAGGCAATTTCTCCGGGATTTTCCCCGTTGCCCACTGGTTGCCCATTGATAGCTGGTGATCGGTGGGAGGTGGACCCCCCCTGCCCAGCGATCATCTGCCACCAGCAGGCAGTCCAGGAAAGTGTGCACCAGGCACATTCCTGGTGGAGTGCAGTGATGTCACTGCCTGAAGTGATGCTAGCTGCGAGTGTGCTCCTGGGCTTTGTTGGGGGCAATTTTGACCCCAAACAGGCCAGAATTAGCCCTGCACAAAGCCTGCATGATGACATCATTTCCTGGATGCTACAGTGCGTATATCCCAGGTCTCCCCCCTCCCACTGGAAAGTTAATAGGGACTTGGGAACCCTAATGTAAGATGACCCCACCCCCAAAAGAGAAAATTACACAAACTAAATAATCCTGAATTTAAAGCTGCCCCCTCATTAAAAAGAATAAATGGCAGTATATACAGTTCTTTATATTGTGCCTGTTCAGAAATAGTATTGGATCAAGGTGCAATAAACTGGAGTTCCCCCCCCCCCCCCCGCATCTACTAGACAAAGGTTCACATACGCTTACCAACAGGCAGTGCAGTCCTAATCAGTGCCGTTTCCACACGGCTTACCTCTGCCCAAAATGACCCAGTAGATTGCGCAAAAAACGCGGAAGATCGCGTTTTCTCGTGTGAGATTTGTGCAACGTCGTGCAAATCTCGCGCGAGAAAACGCGATCTTCCGCGTTTTGTGCACGATCTACTGGGTCGTTACGGGCAGAGGTAAGCCGTGTGGAAACGGCCCAGAATTGCACCCTTCTAAATTCATTGAAACCACTGGGTGTGACTCTCCTTAGAATGGTGTGACTCTCCTTAGGGGTCCTCTGTTAAGTGCCTTCCCTCATAATGCTTTTGTAGGCTAGTCACACTTTTCCAATAGAAGGTGTTATATCTCCAAATCAGCAGGGCCTTTTAAAAATGAACTGTTTGCCTTATCCTTCCCTATCTAAAATGTCTACAAACTCAGAGATTGTGCTAACCTGCTATAAAACCCACTAGCTTTTGATTTTTTTCTCTCTCTCCTGGGGTGGGGCTGAACTACTAGGTAACTCCAGCCTGAAGCACAGGGGAAGAAGCGAAAGCTGGTATGGAGTGCCATGCCAAGCCAGCAGAATGGGTCAATAGAGGAGCAAATCCACCCTTACTGTTCTTACCACTTCTTACCTTTTGCCAGGCAGCTGCAGATTCTAAAGCTAGCCAGCAATTTCACCCAACTCCTGCTCTCTCCCACTGAAACACAAAGTAGCTTGAAAGGTAGTATTTTCTGTATGCAATGTTGCTTTTGCTGTCTCTTCTCTCTGCTGGTGAATGAGTTGGTGCACGCTCTTATGCGCTCTCTTTGTGTGTAGTGAATCAGTCAGTGGATCGGTATATCCAAATGGAACTCTCCGCTCTTTTTTAAGAAAGATAAAAAATGTCACCTCCCTTTTGAGTAAATATAGTATGCCCTTGGTCTGTCCTGGAACACCCCCTCCCCCCTGGCAGTATACACAAACATCAGCCACTCACTGTCTGGTCTACTCATATCTCAATAAACAAGTGATCCCTGTATGTAATGTTCTCCTTCCTCATATTTGGCTTCTTTGAACATCCATGTTCTGACTTCACATACAGCACAAATTCGGAAGCACTTTCCTAACCACTGCAGTAGAGAGACCATCTGCTTGTCCCAGTCATATCATTTTATTGACATATTGAGACTGGATGGGTAGCTTGGGCCAGGAGGCAAACCTAGTCAAGAAATGGCTGAAGATGCAAGCCAAAGGACTGAACTTAGAAGAGCCTGGTGTTGCCTGGAAGAACTAGGTTTTTTCACTAACTAGAGATTTTATAGCAGAGCTGGCCCTGATCACTGTCATTCTTTAATGTGAGAACAGGGATGTGGCACACTGGATTTCGGGGAAGCCTGCATGTCAGCTGAAGCATCCCTGTTTACTTACCTTACTAAACTTCTTGTTGCTATTATCTATACATTTCTACAGTTGCTAGAACCATCCAGGGTTGATGATAGAAGTGCAGGCCTGAAGTCCCTTCTGCACTTGCTTCACAACTTATTTCCCCAGTTACGCTACTGATTTGTATTGATATTATATTGGTGGCAGTGGTGGGATTCTGAAAGCACTGAGCAGTAAGGGTCATGTGACTGACAACGGATCAGTAAGATCACCATAATACACCCATAGCACCAGCAGTGGAACTGCATAATGCAATAGAGAGAAATTGTTATGGCAGCCGATTTTCATCCCAGAGGCATATATTGGGAATGGGCAAGCTGGATAATTTTGAGTGAACAGCACACATAACCAGTTGGGATGAGGCAACCAAGCTAGAATTTCTAGGCCTTCTACTGCAAGGCAAAGCTCTGGAAGTCTTTCAGGGACACCAGGAATTCTGGAAATTTATGCTTTGATCAGACATTCATTGACAGAAGACTCAAAAACATGTATCTGTTTGGTTTTTTGGAAATGCCCTCTGACCTCTAGCTACCAAGGCTATGAAGACAGCATGAGATCTGATTAGAAACCACTTTGATGTCCATATCACTGAGAAGGGTGCATCCCAAAGGTAAGTCTCTAACTAGGCTTTCTGTGCTTGCCCGTTAAGTTGCAGGAATGCCCTCCCATGTTCCAGGCCCTTCTTCCCAGGGGTCTCCTGGCACATTCAATATAACAAGTCTCTACCTCTGTTCTCTCCTTTCCCTCCCCTTTTCTCTGCTGTCTCCCTCCTCCCCTCAGGAAAAGGCAACTATATTACTTAGGTCAGAGTCAGGGCTGTTGGGAATGTAGTCCTTCAGTAATTCCATTACAAACCAATCCTGTAGGCACTGCAGTTGAACAGAAGACTATCATGTACAGTGAAGGGATATGTTGGCCCCATATCCAGCATTTCAGACTGTAATGTCCTCCTTTTGCTGTGGGTTCTCAGGTTAGGGTTCTCCCTCAGGTCCACTCAGCAGAGACAAGCTGGCTCAAAACAACAGACGTTTATTTGCAGAAAGACAGCAACCAACAACTTCAGCTATAACATACGGAACTGGAAAACTGAAAACAAGAGCTTGAACTAAATCTCACAGATATTAGGGAAGGAGCAGACTGTTCCATTACTACATACAATAAATATACCACATCCCCTTCTTTACTTTGGTGTGGTTGGTACAACTCAAATACTACAAACGTGGAGTCAGCAGTTGCTAGCACTTAATTCACCACTGGGGTTCACCGTCCTTTACTGCTAACCCATCACATAGTCCTTAAATCTAGCAGGCAACTTGACCACCTGACTGCTCTTTATTTGTACACCTTCAGCCGGGTTTTTTTTGGGGGGGGGGGTCCAACAGGCTCTGGGAGCACTCCTAGTGCAGGCAGGTCTAGAGAATCAGCCGAGATTTGTTCTGGCAGGCACAACAGCAGATTCTGGAGGTGCAGCGGAATAATCTTTTCTCAAATGTCTCCTATTCCTCCTATACACAATTCCATTTGGAGTTTCAACAGTATAAGAATGTGGTTAAGTCTTCTTTCCTGTAACTGATACTGGTACCCATCCTGTATGTGTCTGCATTTGCACACTCTCCCCCTCTTGCAGGGGTGGAAGTGATATGGCCCGTAGTCTTTTGTTGACACTGATGGGTAGGGTTGCCAGGTCCAGGTTGGTAAATTCCTGGAGATTTGGGGGCAGAGCCTGAAGAGGGTGGGGTTTGGGGAGGGGAGGGGCTTCAGTGGAATATAATTCCATAGAGTTCACTCTTCAAAGCAGCCATTTCCTCCAGGGGAACTCATGCCTGGAGATCAGTTGTAATTCTGGGAGATCTCCAGCTATCACCTGGAAGCTGGCAAGCCTCTTGATGGTCCTTCAGCTTCTATGGAACTGCTGATGGCGGTCTGGGTGTTAAAGCTGCCAATGTAACTGGTAGAATGCTGCGTTTCCCTTGAAACCAAGTCTTTAGCTGGGCAAGAGAGAGTGATTTCTGAATGGAGTGTAATAAGAAATTCTGTGGCTGGAAGCAGTGTTTGTGAGAGACTGGATTCTTGCTAGTGGGCATTGTCTTGGAACTGTACTGTTTAATGCCAGTGTCCTGAATGTGATGGGCTAGGGCTACTGTTTATACTGAAAGCTGAGTGCCCAGCCTTTGGGGGAATGAAAATTTTGGTTCGATGCTTGATCAAAACACAGCTTCAAACAAAGTGATGTACTATAAAATAATATAAATAATAATATATTTAAGTACAGTTCCTTCCCTGACATATCCCTAAACAAAGAGCTTCCCACCTGGAGGTCAAACTGGATAATTTAGAAGAAACAAAAAAGGGCTAAGTCAGCTTTTAAACTGCTGCTCCTCGACTGCTTGGTCCAGTGGACCAAAGCACTATTTGATAAATAGAACAGCTTCATCGTGTGCATTGAAAACTTGCTTTTCTTTTGTGTGTGTAACTTCCCAGGGTGGTGTTAGTGCCTCCCATGCAGGCCTGCTCTAAAGAGAAATGGATAACAGGACGATCACATGGCTGCCACCACCAAGTCTTGTTCAGGACTTGTAACCTCACACAATGTTGTAAATAGCCTCTCCATAGCAGAGTGGCTTTTTGTGCAGTTCTTCAGATACCATTTATTTTTATAGTGAGGCTGGGAAAGTGGTGGGGTCATTCTCAATAGGTGACTGTGGTAGGCTGCTTCTGCAGGGGTAAGGTAGGTCATGGGAGGGTAGGAAGTGGCTTGGCTTTTGTAGAACTAGTTCTGAATTCAGCCCACAGGAGTTGAAATCATGTGGCTTCAGGGGAGAGGCATTTCCTTCTGAATTTGAGAACAGAAGCAGATCTTAACGATTGCCTGTGTCAAAGTCATTCATTCTGGCTTCTCGTGGAATCTTGTGCTGTGAAGCACAAGCAAGCAAAGTTGAAGAAAATTGTGGAGCTGTGTTCTTATTTTCTGTTGATTAAAATATCAAACGCTTTGTCCATGTGTGGAGTTTTCAAAAGAAACTGGACACAGCTTCAAGGCAACTTACCGTCTTCCTTTTGCTGGCACAGATGCAAGTACCGTTGTTGGTGTAGAAATATAAATATAGGTTTTATCTGGCATATATCGAGCTGTTTTGTGGTTTCCTTTGAGTTTGCCAGTTATTGGAAGACTGGCTGTTGAATGAAACAAACAGTGCATCAAAAATTGAGGTTGTTTCTTTTTCTAAATTCCTACACTTATTCTGTGACACCTGTAGCACATGTTGCATCAAGTGTTCTTCAATTAAAAACCATAGTCACATAATGGCCTTTAATGTTAGGGTCTATATAAACAATTATTTAATGGCATGGGAACAGAGTATCGTACCGTGCTGTCTTTCTGTTTCCACTGCTACAGGCAGGATGAACCCTTCGCAAATGGCCTTGATATATGCATTTTGGCTTTCAATTTCTGGTTTATAACTGCAGGATTTCTTATATTACCCTCAACATGAGCTTCATGGGTTAAGGGTGATTTCCACAATTTGCCATGGTAAAGATTAATGATTTGATTTACCTAAATCCCATCATCTTCAAATAGTGCTTAATTTAGGGTGAACACCCTGAAGTGGAGCAATGGCTTTCAAATTCTTGTCTTTTAGGGACCAAATTTCACATCACTTCTTCTGCCCCTTGACCTCTAAATTCGTATCATGCAAACCCAGTGCATTGCAGAAAATGCAGGGTTTGTTCTAGATCATTCTGAATTTGCGTAGGTTGCTGGCCATGCTTGGATTCCATAGTTCATGTAGAGTTCAACAGCCCAATACTTCATCTTGCAGATGCATGTAATGGGAAAGATTAGAGGTTGTGAACAAACCTTCTTTCAGAGCAACTTGTTTGATCTTTACATTTCTGAGGAAACTTAGAGCTCCTTGGAACATCATTTGAAAACCACTGCTATAAACAATGGTCTCAAATGATGGCTAGTTTTTTCAGAAGACCTTCTACTGATTAAAGTAAGCCAAACCTGTTGGCACTGAAATGAAATTTTTGGAGAGTTGATAAAATGAATTGTATTTCTAAGGCTCCATCTGTGTCTATTATTAATTTACTTCTCTACAGACTTTTGAGAGGAAACTGAAGTACCATTTTTGCAGTTACAAGAGCCACTCAGAGCAGTGGTGGGAGAAAAATAAAGTTATCAGCGTCTGTACCATGACGTCACTTCTGAGGGAACCTGGGAAGTGACATTGGGTAGCTCTGGGGAATTGCCAGAAACTCTATGGTAAAATTTGATTTTCCCTGGAAGTAACGTGCTGCACACAATGCCAGTGTTCTCTCCCACCCCCCTCCTGCTGCTGGTTGGAATGGCAGCAGGTGACAAAGGGTGCTGGCAGGAAGTCTTCTGCCAAATTTGAAGACCTGGCAACTCTAGCAAGGAGAAGTCAGTCTGTCTTGGGGAGTGTGCATGTGTGTATATGTGCATAGATAAGGTGGCATGGTATGACTCTTGGGGGAGGTAGTTGAAGATCCGGGTGACGTTATAGCGCAGGAACCCAAATCGGCATGCTGCGGAGCACAGGAGCACTCTCAGGGCAGAGCAATGATGTCACTCCCAGGAAGTGATGTTACGCTTCCCCAGGAACATGCCTGGGGGGCCCATTCCTGCACTCCCCCCCCCCATCCAGGTAAGTGGTGGCAGGGGGCAGAGGCTTGGAGCGTGAGATCCCCTGCTCCCTCCGAGGGAATGGGATCCCTAGTGTGTGTGCAAAATTTTCTTGGTGGCCCATGCTATAGAAAAAATGTAATATTTACAAGTCTTCATTTGCTCCCCTCTGTGTTTGTGATTAGGGAAAGCATATATGTTTTCGGAAGCGCCTTGACTGAGAGGACTTCAAACCGTGGACTTCTCAGTCCTGTTCAGATTTTTCTTGCTGAGATGCTTGAGTTAAATTCAGAGTGGGACTGAATATAAGCAACTGCTACATGAAAATTAATGTCCAAACTTTGCCTGTTTTTTGTAGCTGCTTCTAATTCTACATTCCTTCTTGCCACTTAAAAAAAAGCTTCTATGTAGCTCTTAATTTCTCTGAACTGGCTCTTATTAAATTTAAATTTATGCACATACCCATGACTACAGTTAAATGGCCATGTTTGTACTGGCAAACTACAGCATTAGTAATGTTCATACTCTCTCCCCCTCCCCACCCTGAGTGCCCCCGTCCAATCAAAGCTGTGTCAGATGTCAGACTTGCTTATTTTATTGAAAACATGTATTCCCTGCATTTTTCTTGTAAAATAGGCACCTAGTAGCTGACAGCTTTTAGTTAAAACAATTAAAATCTTCTTCTTCTGCAGGGATGGGTAACCATGGGCTGGGTTGCTGGGGGGTATATGTTACCAAGAGGAAAATGTGAAATTATGAAAATACAGTATGAGGTGAGGAATGCATGAATCCAGAATAAATGGACAAAGTCTTGCCTTTATGTGGATTATTCTTCTGTATGGCTCACGCACTGTCTCCTTAACAGCCAGGACACTCAATGTAAAAGTTTCTAATCTCTCTTTCCTCCTCCCCACAGTTCCTAAATCCTGGAGAGTGGAAATAGTTATGAATAAGACAACCGCTGGAAGTTATGAGATTAATAAATGCATAACCCATTTGGGCCGATGGCATCATAGTCTTGTTTTGGTGCCTGTCACTGAGCCAAGTTAAACAAAAAACAGAGCAGTGTTCAAATGGGAGAAAAGGCTGAGGTATCCTTGATGTTTCCATGTGCTGTACCCATAGCCATACTTCTTGCTCTGTTCTACAGATGCTGTACCTATGATAAATTCACTTAATATTGGGAAACATTTATCTGCAAAAATAAAGGTTTTTTTTGTTCTCACTATACTTTTAAGAGGTGGAAAGTTACCTTTTCCCTGGGTATATTCAGTTCCTCAGGGAAGGAGTATCAATCAAAATATAGGTTGGACGGCATCAGACAGCATTAACACCCAGTAAGTATTCCTTTACTAATCCCACTCCCAGGCCAGTGAAATCTCTGCATCTCTCCTGCCTCCTCTCTACACTGTGACAAAATCACAGCAAGAGGCTGTGAGCTGGATCCTATCCTCCTGCCAACTCCTATATTCCTGAACAGAATTTTCAGCTTTTCTTCATTGTCTATTTTGGATCTTATTTTTTTAAAGATCTGCTAAGCCGCCATATTTCTTCCATTGAATTTCTCCCCTTCCCTCCCCCAGTTCAAATAAAATCAGTGTGGTTTGTGATGGCCATTTGAAATGGATTCCCCTCTTCTTTCTTCTAATGTTTAAAAAATGGGCACCGCTTCCCTTGAGGCACAGTTCTGTAGTGGGGTTGTCAACCTGAAGATGGCCCTGTTGTTCTCTTGCAGAGATCAGTTGCCTTGAAGAAAATGTCAGCTTTCCAGGGTGGACTCTGTGGTGTTATATCTTTGCTGAGCTTCCTTCCCAGGCCCCACCCACAAATCTCTAGGAATTTCCAAACCCAGAATTCGCAGACCTACTCTGTAGGATTGTGACATTGTCCCAGACAGAAAGGAAGTTTTAAAGTGGCTAGGGAGGAACTTTCCAGCTGGCTGGAAAATTCCTTCATTCAAAGCATGTAGTAGACTGAGGCAGCCAGGCCTCCTGGTTTGTAGCAAGAGATGCTAATGGACTTGAGGGAGAATCTGACCCAACTAATGGTGTGTGGTAGGGGTGTGTGGAGACTGAACAGTGAGCTAAAGGCAGATCTTGCCTGAGATTATAACGTGAGTAGATTGGACTAAGTAAACCAAGCAATGCAGAGTTGGTATCCAGACTCCCAGTTCAGCCAGGCCCATAGCACCAGAAACATGGTGGAGAGACTCAGGCAGGGAGGCCATGGGGTGCTCTTGAACAAGGGAGTGTAGTCATGTCCCTCAGAGCCTTCCAAAGCAGTGCCTACAAAAGAGGTAAGTACTGGGGACCCTTTCCCTCATTTTGATCACTGAATGAGAGGCCACACAAACTATTGTGATCTGTTTATATCTATTACCTTGTTAAATCTGTAGGGACCGTTGAGAATGTTGAGAACCAATAGAGGGTACCACACCAAAATGGCTGTCATGGGGCATGTGGCCCAAGGCCGTTTTCACACTGCTTACCTTCCCTCGCAATGACCTGGAACATTGCCCAAAAAACGTGGAAGATCGTGTTTTCTCGCGCGAGATTTGCACGATGTCGTGCAAATCTTGCGTGAGAAAACATGATCTTCCGCGTTTTTTGCGCGATGGTCCAGGTCGTTGCGAGGGAAGGTAAGCAGTGTGAAAACAGCCCAAGTCATAGAACAGCTGCCATGGAGGTCGAGTTCAAACACAAAACATTGATAGATTTCACAATGTTAGGAGTGTCCAAGCATCCTCCTATGATTGTGGCAGCTGTTTCCATACAGTCAAAAATGACAAGTCCACCCATATTCAAGAATGCAAAGTTGTGGGAGGTGGTAGAACAGCAACAGGGTTAAAATTAAGTAATGAGGCTCAGGAAAATAATGGCACCGATACAATTGTAACGACTGTTCTTTTTACAAAAGGCCTTTTTTCAATGTACTTGGCCACTTAATTTTTGCCTTTCCATTAAGCTCCATCTGTATTTGAGTCATCATATTTCCGAGAAACCTTCCCCCCTCCCTTTCACATATGCAGGAAATGACTCGAGATTACTTGACTAGCCCACTGGCCGAGCCATGTGAAAGGAATCCCTGATCATGGCAACCGTCTAAAGAACTGTTGCAGAAACAGCGGTGAGCTTGTAACCTAACCACTACCTAGCCGTTGCTGTTTATTTTCCATTCCCTTCCACCTCCTCCACCTCCAGCAGGAGCAAAAGCCTTTCAATGGAGGATTTTGCAGAGAACAAAAGGAACCGTCAGTGGGACAACAGGAGTCAGGTGGGCTTGCTCATATCCTCTTTACGAAGTAAGGGATTGTTGTAAAGTTGGACGTTACTGTGGCCTCTCCTGAGCCAATTCCTCTTTGGATGAGCATGATGGATGATGTAGGTGGCAATTCAGTTTCCTCTTCATCAGAAGTTACAAAATGAAATCATCCTCTTGGCATTACTTCCTGCTACCACTCTGTTTCAGTTAATAAGGAGGTTTGTCCACTTCACTTGAAGTGCCTCCAGTATTGCTGTTTTACTATTCCTACCTTCCTTCCCAGACTCTTATCTGGGGAATGTTGTCTGAAGTCATTAATGTGTCCTGCTTGATGTACAGAGGTGATGCCATGCAGCGGGATGGCAAAGCTGGTGAGCTTCTCGGCAAAGAGGAAAGAAAAACAACAACCGTACTCTGAGTCAAGAAGTGGAAGCTGGGAGCTAATTTGTGTTTATGGAAACTGATGTTTTGAAATTTAGGTTTGCTTCAATCAACTGTAGCAATTGAAGTAAAACTTTAACCTTACAGCACTGTAGACTTAATAGCCGGGCTGTTTAGACCATTGTGAGACTGGTTAGTTTTAACCTACTAATGATACGATCTTGCAGTAGTAATCCTGCACAATACAAGAGGAATTGCAGGTTCAGACATTAGAAGCCCACTGCATGTTTTGTTACAGTTTCTGGGTACCAAAATGTGGACAAGTTCCAGGCAAGGTTTTATATGTGAAGGACTTTGTTGGGTCTTTTAGTTGTTTCATGTTTATTCTCAAAGATTTGTTTACTGAAGCATATTCTGGGGAGGCATCTCTCTAAACATGAAGTGGGTGCATGTCGTGGAGTGCTGACCTATCGGGTCTTTCACTTGTGGTCCCTGGGCATAAACTGAGGGTTCATGGTGTAACAAGGCATGGGATTATGCCCGTGGCTTGTGCAATGACATCACTTCAGGACGTGATGTTGTTGAGCCTCACTTTGAGTATGCACTTTCCTGAGTTGCCTGCCAGTGGTGGGCAATCTCTGGGGTGCTTGCTACCTCCCGCCGATCTCCAGCGATTCACGGGCAACAGAGCAAAGCCCCAGATCACCCGCCACTGGTGGGCAACTGGGAAGCCTAGTCTGGGCAAAGGCTGGATAAGGGAGATTATCTAGTAACTGTCCTATGTGAAGTTCCATGGAAGAAAAGTAGCACAGAAATGTATGAATATAAACACACTGTGTCTGTGTGCCTGGAAGTGCTCAAGGCCATGTGACTACTAGAGATGCTTGAACACCTGCCAGTTTGGCTTGAATCCTGTATACCAGGACAGGTTCTTTTGATAGACTGTTCATTTGTTGACCTGTTCATGGCTTTTTGGAGGTTGCTTCACCATATTCTCTCCTAACAGTGCAATATGGTGGGATTGGCTTTTAATGCACGTCTCAGCCCAGTTAAGTTTATTCTTCCTGTCCTTGCTACGCTGCTGCTATGATCAAAAAGCCAAGTGGCATCTTAAAGGTCAACAAACTTGACTTCAATATGAGCTTTGCTGAGTCACAGCTCACTTCTTCAGATATGTAGGCCGTTTTCACACTGCTTACCAGCCACGGAACTGGAACGACAGCATCTTCCTGGTGTGATTTCGCACGAGAACAGCTGTAGAGGGAGAAGTGAGCTGTGATTAACAAAAGCTCATGTTGAAATCAAAGTTAGTCTTTAAATTGCCACTGGACTTTTAGTTTTTGCTACAACAGACTAGCATGGCTATTCCTTTTGCGGTTTAGGTAGTCAGTTAAATCAGTCATAAATAAGTGTTTTTTTTAAAAAAAATCTTCTCATTTGGTAGTCCTCTAAATGGTCCTTAGCTAAGGTTGCCATCCTCCAGGTGGGGCCTGGAAATATCTCAGAATGGCAAGTGATGTCCAGATTACAGATTCCTGTACAGGAAATGGAGGCTCTGCAGGCAGAATTCTATGGATTCATATCCTAGATGAGCTCCTTCCACTCTCCGGGCTCCACCTTCTCCAGGCGCTGTGCCCAAATCTCCAGAAATTTCCCAAACTAGAGTCAGCAGCAGTATTCTTAGTATTGTTCATAGCTGCCTTCCATCAGTTTGGATCAGCAGAGTTTTCACACATGCACCCCTTCCCCAAAAGCGCAAACCTGATTGCTGATTGGTTCACATCAGATTGCATGGCAATCATTGTTGTATGTATAGTGCTCCATAAAGTTTAACTGGCTTTTCCTGTTCACCCCATCCTGCAAATAAAGCTGTGCCTGTCTACAGGCTTTCCATAGCAGTGCAAGTCTGTCCAGTGAAGGTTGTCTACATTTTTTTCTATGCACCCTACTACCTGAAATTTTTGGTATACCTGAAGATCTGGTGAGAAGAGTGAAGGCTAGGTGCAAGCAATGAACCCATGAAAGTGTGCAGAAAACTGTTATGGAATTCTAAACTGAGTCACAGCTACACGCCATCTGCAAAAGCAAAGAGCACTCACTGCTTGTCTTGGGGAAACTACAGTTGACTTACTTTTTGCTTGGCTGTTGGACAGGTCAGTCTTAGCTATAGCTGGATAACACTTATCTATAAAGAAATCATTTGCTAAATTGCAGGGTAATACACAATGGCATGAGAAAAGCCACTTCTGAATTCTTTCCAGTAGATGGTAGTTCATGAGGAAAGCTTGTTGCCTTGAGGTTCTCAGGGCAGTAACGGAATAAGCTATCACTAGGAAGACTTGAATCATTGTGGCACTCGTCCTCAAATCTTAAACACTAGAGTAACCCACCAACTAACTGCAGTCATTTATGAAGACTGAACGAGTTTTGCAGAGAGCGGGCAAAGAATCTGCTCCGAATGCCTCTTGCATTCTAGTGACATTGTTACCGCCAAACATCTGGGGGAGCATCACTTTTAAAATAAACATGTGGAAACAAGAGTATCTACTTTAAAGCTCTAACTGCTAAACCGCAGAGCTGTATTTAAAAGATCTACTGCAAGAAGTGAGCAGAGAAAAACATGCCTTGAAAATATGAAAATTAAGCAATTTTATTGAACCAATATTTTATTGTCAGATAAGGATCTGCAACACTGCTGCACTGCATGGCTACTAGTGTGGAGAATGTATCTGAAAGATAGTCACCCTGTTCTCCAGATCCAGAGGAGTTAGCTGTGTTAGTCTGCAGTAGCAAAATAGTAAAGAGTCCAGTAGCACCTTTAAGACTAACCAACTTCATTGTAGCATAAGCTTTCGAGAGCCACAGCTCTCTTCGTCAGATGCATCTGATGAAGAGAGCTGTGGCTCTTGAGAGCTTATACTACAATAAAGTTGGTTAGTCTTAAAGGTGCTACTGGAGTCTTTCCTGTTCTCCAGGGTTACCCCTGGCTTGTAGTAAGAGTAAGGAGTAGAGATGGGCACAAACCATAAAAAACGAACCATGTGGTTCGTCAAATTTCGCGAACCACGAACTTTCATGAACCTGCCCCCGGTTCGCAAACCGGTTCATTTGGTTCATGAAAACGTCACATCCAGGTCAGAAAACCGTCTGTTCCAAGCCAGCAGAAGGTCACTTCTGGGTCAGCAGAAAGTCTGCAGGAAGTCCATCCCCTGTTGCCTAGGAAACTGATTGATCGGCACCAGGCTGTCTGCAGTGACAAACCGAAAAACGAACCAAACAAACCAGCCTAAAGTTCGTGGCGGTTCATCAGAAATGGGATCTGACAAACCGCTGGTTTGTGAACCATGAACCGGCCTGGTTCGTCATGAATTTTGGTTCGTGCCCATCTCTAGTAAGGAGCCAGTCAGGCTTTTACAAAAAGGCCATCATTGGACTCTGATCACAGGTTTTTATTAGGGGTATATAGGTTTATCATGCTAAACAGTGAATCCCTGCTTCATAGATGAGAAGCTTCTGGCATGTTTTAGTAGAGAGGTATTTTCAAGGCTCGTGTCTATTGCTGGGCATCTCACTATTAACAGAATGAGGATAGAGTCACTTTGTATATTACATTAGATAGGAGCGGAATTTTTCCAGAATTTCACACTTCAAAAGGGGAATGCTCTTATTCCTTCTACTATGAAGTGATTTCAGCTCAGTTGACTCTGACGGTGGTGCTCACCCTTCAGGAATGCAAATGAAGTAGCTGCGATTTTTGCTTCAGTGGCACCTATGCTGCTTCCAGGCCCCCAGGATTTTGATTGCTTTATCAAGCAGTAAAAAAAGATACTGTAAACTTCATCATGCTTCTGATGGAATTGAGTAGACATAAAACCCTGGAAAGCACTTTGCTTCCCTGAAGCATTATGGTACAGCGAATGCAATTTCACACACAGCCATTTTTATTGTACTTGAAATAATTCCACCCTACAATTTCTGCCCCCTACCCAAAAGTCTTGTCATGCTCCATCTCTTCCCACCTTTCTTCCATTTGACTCTTATAAACCTCTTACTAGTTGGAGCTACCTTTCTTTGTGAAAGTCACACTTTATTACAGAATTACATTGGCTCTTGCCCTTCCCATCTAATGAGTTTTCCCTAGAATTCTAAATAGATTAGCTTTTGAGTAACCAAGTATTTATGAATATTGCACCTAGAAATTCTGAAACTAGGGGAAAGCACCATGCTGCATTTCTAAATGACTTTAAAATGGCGGTGGCGGCCCTGAAGACCCTGTCAGGTCTAGTTTGGCCCACATTCATGGGGCCTTGGTTTTTCCACCCCTAAAATGGAAATAGGAGTGTTGTGTCTCACAAGGTGGTGGCTGGGGCAAGTGGAACAATTGTAAAGCTATTTGTAACTAACAATGGTCTGTAAATGACAGAGCTGAAGAGGTTCTGGAATGCCATCTCGCCAAATTACAAGTAGCTGTTCTTCTGTGATAGGATTCTGGAGGAGTTCTGGTACACCACTGATATATTTCTGCACTTTACTATATTATTATGGGAAAATGAACCATTTTAGTGGCTCACTGGATTGGCTACTTATTTGTACCAAACCTCTAAGAGTCTTGAAAATTGGGTCCTATTTTTTCAGAAGAAAGGCAGGTTTGTAACATTTTATGCTAACACATCCCATCACTGGCTCTACTTCTGTCCACTCCCTTGTGCAATTTGTAAAAATACCCCCACAAACCCATATTCCCTCATCTTCCTGGGAACAGGTGGAAATAATGAAGTTTCTGGGAACCAGTAGTGGAATGGAATATTTACAACATTCATATCTCATGTTTCAGTTTCTGTATCTTTAATCATGAAACATCTCTGCTATATGGTATTTTTGGTGATAACGATCTTACTAGCCTCTTTTAAAGATGAATGGTAGGCTGCGAAATATGCCAAACTGACTTTGTAAACTATAAAAAGGACCACTCTTAAGGTGGTGTAAAAAACGTAACAGGATGTCTTCCAAGCAAGACCATACATATTCCCTGGGAGAAATATTTGGCCAGGAAATAGACAAATTCTCTGAACGGTTCCTTTTATAAAGAAAGGGAAACTCTCTGCATTTCTATCAAGACCTTGGACTAGCCTGGTGCCAAACTCTTACACACTTCATAGAATTCCTTGGGTCATCTCAGTGGTACCAAAATGCCACGTTTCTGTTGCTGCAGCGTCCTGCATTGAGAGCTGATTTGTTGTACCTGCTGGCTTGTTTGTGTAAACCAAACATAGCAACAGCATGTAAAACACTTGTCTCCATCTCCTCCCTGTGCCCCCCCCCCAGACCCTCTCTCAATTTTCTTTATTGGCAAGTGTCAACAGATTAGTGGCGAGTCCCTCTGTGCAGACAAAAAGCTGCCACAAAAGGCATTAAGCTTCAGCTATTGGATTACCACGTGGCCACCTGTCAATTGACTTTGTAAGAGTATCTGTCTTTGGGCTGTTTTTCACATTAGTCTGAAAGTGTCTTTTCTTGAGAAATGTATGTTGGTAAATGAAGGAAGGTGAAATAGTTTTAAGGTTTCAGGGGACTAAAACACTTGGGGGATTAGAGCTGTTTGAGTAAGAAGACTTTATTACATTAGCGTAAGTGGTTAATGAGCAAAGCAGGCCAATCCCATCTGCAGACTATAAGTATATTGCCTTGCCTATGTGCATCATATGGAGAAAATATTCTTTAAAGAGGCCTTTTATAGCACCCCCCTTGCTTGAGAATGACTACAAGAGTACATGCTACCTAAGGGGCATGGACTGTGCTTGCAGTGTCTCTCCTAAGATAACTTGCATTTCCATGTTCAGATGCACTAATTAAAATATATGCAGGGCCGCCATCTTGTTTACAGGCAGAGCTGCTAAACCTTTAACAGCAGCCCTCTTCTCTGTTTAAATGCAGACCATGAAACTTCACTTGTTCACTTTGTGGTGGGCTCTCAAGCAGTTCTGTTATTCCAGATAAACCTAAACGCCTGCCCAATAAGGTGCAAGAGAAAGCTTCAGCATCTTAAAGCAAACACTTTACTGATTTTGGTTCTGGTTGTCCTTGGTTTCAACCAGGCAGTGGTAAAATCTTTCCAAAACTAAAGATGTGGCTTTCTATTCTTGTAAATACTAGGATTGCCAATCTATAGGTGGGGGGCTGGAATTCTCCCAGAATTACAACTGATCTCCAGACTACCAAATTCAATTCACCTGGAGGAAATAGTAGCTCCAGAGGGTGATTTCTGTGGTATCACATCCCCGCTGAAGTCCCTCTGCTCCCAGGAATATGTTGCCATCTTCCAAAACTACTATTTCCTCCAGGAGAAATTACCTCTGTAATTGGGAGAGTTTTTTTGCAAGGTCCTTCAGGTAGTATCTCTTTCTTTCCTTCTTCACCATTCACTTATGTGCAACTGCAGTTTAGTTGGCATTGAAAGAACAGACATTGCAAATGGGTCTCAAGGACCTCAAGCATTAGGCCTAACTTAAGTAGCTATCCTTACAGGTGGGTGTGGCGCACATGTGCAAAAGGATACTCTCTCTACCCTACCCAGATAGCTGCTGCTTGTCCCACCTGGAGTTTGGTAGCCCTGTTCTACCTACAAATATTCTACAGGCTCCTGCCTGTATGAGTGCTCTGGTGTAAGTGAGAGTACATTTTTGAACTAGTGAAAGAAGCTGTGCATGTATTGATTTCCTTTGCATCCAAATCTTATATTTTGTGTGCATTAGATATGGTTCAAGCACCACTATAACAGTTTTATGTCCTGTTTCATGGATCACAGCACATATGTACACGTCGTGATTTTCTGAAGAGAAGATTTGATTTTTTTTAAAAAAAATCTGAACCAGTTACATCCTTGAAAGCTATGAGGAATTGCGCAGCTTGCAGAAGCTGTTTAGCTCATCCACTCATGCAAGACTAGTTGTGTCAATAGACTAATGCTAAGTTCAAGTACAGGTCTGTTAATGTTTGCTTGAATACTGACCAGTGGACTTTTGGGGACCCGCCTACTATGTACAATATTTTCATTTTTAAAAAAATTCTTAGCTTCTGGGTTTTTCCCTCCCAAACATCAAATGCAGGAATCTCACCTCATTTAGTAAGGAACAAGTTTTTATATTTAATGTTTAGTATTTTAAAATATATAACATTACTGAAAAACAGGGTGTTATTTCATGGCTGTTTTGCATTATGCAGAGGCAAATCTGAGTTTGCTTTTGAGCTTCCCAGAGGCTTCTCTCTTAGCTCATCTGACCACTTTCTCTTCTGGCCTCGCAACTCACTTTTGGCAAGAGAGTTGAAAACCACAGTTTTAAGGTATATTATCAAGCGAGACCAGTTTGGCCGTTTAGACCCAGAGTGCTCTCTGCTACCAAAATTATGTACTATCGCTTCTTGGCAAATCAAGTAATCATGGTAGGAATTCTAGTAAATGCCACCCATTTTCTAAACAATCTATTCTCCCCCTTCTCTCTTTGACAGAGATTTGATGCCAAGGACACTTGATGGGCAGATCACCATGGAGAAAACTCCCAGCTACTTCGTCACTAAGGAAGCACCTGCTCGAATCTCAGCCATGTCTAAAGGCACCAAGCTCATCGTGGTGGTGAGAGACCCCGTTACTAGAGCCATTTCTGACTATACACAGACTCTCTCCAAGAAGCCCGACATCCCCACCTTTGAGAGCTTGACCTTCAAAAACAGGACTACGGGCCTCATTGACACCTCCTGGAGCGCCATCCAGATTGGCATTTATGCCAAGCATCTGGAAAACTGGCTCCTGTATTTCCCCATTGGGCAGATTCTCTTTGTCAGTGGGGAGAGACTAATCAGTGACCCAGCTGGTGAGTTGGGCCGGGTCCAGGACTTCCTGGGTCTCAAACGGATCATCACAGACAAACACTTCTACTTCAACAAGACAAAGGGCTTCCCATGCCTGAAGAAGGCAGAAGGCAGCAGCAAGCCTCATTGCCTGGGCAAAACAAAAGGGCGGACCCACCCCAACATCGACCAGAAGGTGGTCCAGAGGCTACGTGAGTTCTACAGGCCTTTCAACATGAAGTTCTACCAGATGACTGGACAGGACTTTGGCTGGGATTAATGGTTAACGTGGAAGCACTTGGCAGAGTTAATCCAGTCATTCAGCTTGCTTCTCCCTATATATGTAGATAGGTCTATATGTAAAATGTACAGAAATCTATTTTATAATAATTTATTTTTAATTCTTAAGCAATTAATTCACTAAGCTGCCTAACCACACTGTAGCCCATAGCTGTGTTTTAACATTCCACAGTGTTGATGCTCGACTATGCTCTTGCTCTCTTTGGTTGCCTGGTTCAGTTTGTAATGGGGAAGTGCTTCCATGTATTTTCCTAGCAGAAGTTTAATATTTTTGAAGAATGCAGGTGGGTAGAGGAGAATTTTTTTAAAAAGCACAATTTTTTTTTTCCAATACGGGTACTAGGCATTTTGAAACACTTTTGTGCAAGGTCCTTCAGGTAGCATCTCTTGTCTTCCCTCTTCACCAATCACTTTATGTGCAACTGAGGTTTTAGTTGATATTGGAAAAACAGACTTTGCAAATGGGACTCAAGGAACTCGAGCATTAGGCCTAACTTAAGCAGCTGCCCTTACAGGTGGGTGTGGCACACATGTGCAAAAGGATACACTCTCCAGCCATATAGCTGCTGCCTGTCCCCCAGGTATGCTTGCCTTGGTTCTCCACTTTTCTAGAGGCTTTGCAACAAGGTGAACTTTGTTGCCTGGACCTCTGCTGTTTCTTTCCCCCACTCTATGTAGTGAAAATGTTCTTTCTTTTGAGCAGATCTCCTGAGCTGACAACTATGCATATTTGTTGAACTTTTTCCAGAAGGAACAAGTTAAATGTGAAAATCTTGCTCTGGGGCAAGTAGCGATGCAGGTTTTTAAAGGTTTGTTTCTAGATCAGTCTCGTGAAGGAAGGCCATCTGAACTTACCTCTGATGAACCATTCAGCTGTGTGGATAAGTGTGAGAGCAAAACACTGGCAACATGTGATGGGGTTGTTGTGTGCAGCTGGATGATGTGCAGAGGTCATCCCCGTGTGCATCATTCATGCTCATGCATGTGCTCTTTCTTCTTTTCCCTCTGTCAAACAGGACATTGTTGTCTGAATTACTTGTTAGTGCTGGGCTGTGAAAGGTCCAAATTCAGGGGTGTATGATAGCAAGAGGATGTATTTCATAAAGCCTACTGTGAGAAGCACTGGAGAGGAGCAGGTAACATATATCCTGCCTTAACCTCATCAAAGAATTCCACAAGTTGTCCAGCTGCCTGGCAAACACCTTATTTGCTAGTGGCAAAGTCATGAGGTGAACGGCATGCAGCAGCTCCTCAAGGCATGGCACAATTAAATGAACTGACAAGGTGTGACCATGGCAAATTGAGGGTTGATGTGCCTGGTTAACATTAGGATGGGTGATCTTCAATAGATCTGTATACACCTCTTGGTTTCCACTTCTGTTTACTTTCTGTAACAGATTCACCACAGATTCTTGAATTGTCCTGAGCTTGGACAACCATGTTGAGTAGGTTGAGCACCACAGTCAGACAATTTTTTTAAAAGGTGGAGACACATTACACTAATTGAGTGACTTGAAGGGTTGAATGTGGAACCTCCACACAATATATTGTGTGTGTGCACGTATACATTCCCATCCCCTTTATCTAAAAGATGTAGACCTACCCATCAATATTCACAGGGGAACCTTCAGCAATGTTTACCCTTCTAACCTCTTGACTTTAATGGACAGATGTGTGTCATTCTACTTAGAGTTGTTCTGTCAGTCTGCTTCAGTCATGGTGGTGGTAAGCTTTACCAATTTGGATATCCACCGATAAAGCAACACTCTCAGAAAAGGGAATCTTGCATCTCAGTCCAGTGCAAAGACAAAGGTGTTATCATGTAGATTTTGGTCTTCTGACTACTCGAAATCATTTGATGCTCTGTTTAGGTGACCATGCCACATCTTGGCATTATCAAGCCACAAGGTTTTCATCTTTCTCCTGATTTGTGACACTTTCCCATTTATTGCTCTTCTTGGTCTTCAATTTAAAAAAATTTCTTAGGTGTACTAAACCGCAAGTACTCTGTCAACAGAACATGTTCTGAATGGTTTTGAAAGATAAGAATTGATGAATACGCTGTTAATTCTTTGTTAAATACTTTAAGAAAACTGCTAATCCTGGCTGAGCAGCCCATACAATGGAAATACTAACAAACCAATTAATTTTATATGGCCTTACCTAAACAGTATGGTAGCCACAAAGGGACAGCATACCATATGGAATTTGAACTGCTGTAAGCAGCATCAATAGTGTTACATTTTTGTTTGCTTCACAAGGGGAACACAATCAAACTCAGAGGTGTGGTTAGACTTGTTTTTGTTTTTTTTACATTGTAACATTAATTTATGGCTGAGTTTCATTCAGCCCTGTATTCCGCTGTGCAGTATGTCCAGATATTAGCAATATTTTTGTGTTCTCTGTAACATGGTACACCTTAGAATAGTACACTTGTAAAGGATAAAAAGGCAAGCAAAAACTGTAAATTGAGTATTTTGTGGTATGTATGACACAAATTAATTTTACACAGAGAAAGGTTTCTAGGAAAATGAAATTCAGATAATTCATACTATTTCTTTGTATGAAGAAATAAAATATATTTTACCAAAGCATGCCTACCATTCTTGTCTTGGGTTGAGGGCGAGCTTGCTAATAAATGGTATGACCTCTGTGCAAGATCTTTTGTAAGCTGATGAAGCCCAGTAGCTATGGATGCCAGGAAGGAGCTGCCAAGCGGTACCATTATTGATCCTCAAGGACTCAAATGGAGCCTGGCACAGAAGACTGGGATGTTCTGCTGGCAGGAAAGTGACTACATGTTCTCATAAGGTCAGCCACAGGAGCTGAGCAAAGGATGAATGGAAGAAGGGAGTCCCTATTTAACTGAGCCCTCTGAATAAAGGCAGGGCTTTTTTTCTGGGAAAAGAGGTGGTGGAACCCAGTGTGTTGCCCTCGGAGAAAATGGTCACGTGGGCTGGTGGCCCCACCCCCTGATCTCCAGACAGAGGGGAGTGTAGATTGCCATCTCAGCTCCCCTCTGTCTGGAGATCAAGAGGCGGGGCCACCAGCCCATGTGACCATTTTCAAGAGGTTCTGGAACTCTGCTCCACCGTGTTCCGGCTGAAAAAAAAAGCCCTGAATAAAGGGGATTGGTGGATTTCTTCATAAGCAAAATCATACGTGAAATTCCCCCCCCCCCCCCCCGCCGCTCCTTTCTACTATTGTCTTCTCTCCAGAGGACAAAATACTTATGGTCCTCCTGACTGCAAAAACTCTGGACCTGAATTTTCTTCTAGCTGAAGTTAGATCATAAATACAGTGGCTCAGTGGAAGCCTGAAATCTCTACCCCTTGCAACCCAGGATGGTGGGTCACAGGGTGGGGAAGTCATGTCCTGCGTGACTAGTTGGGATGCTACAGTTTGTTTGCAGTGACTGTATTCAAAGCGGAACTTGACAGGTTTAGATGTGATGATCAGAGATGGGATGATCAGAATCTGTCCAGTTTACCACCAAAAGGTTCAAATGCCTGCCAAGCGAACTTGCGATAGGTTTTTGTAAAATGGTGCATGTATGAAATTGCTGCTGGTCCAAGCAGATCTGCAACAATTTGTTACTAAGGTCTACTTAGAGCAGGTATCTTGGTGCCCACTGGCACCTTTCCTGGTGCCTGCCAAGTATTTTTTTAAAAAAGCAAGCAGTGTCTGATGGGATGTTTGCCCAGCAGGTTTTTGACTGGCTGTTGGACAGAATGTGTTCATTTTAAAGGGCATCATGTTAAACACAACTTCTGCTTGAAACGCTGAATAGTTACTATTAGTTATGCATGATCTTCCTCCCTGACATTTTGTGGTTGGCTCCACTTCCCACACCCACCATATTGTGATTGTGGGGCAGGGTGTGTATGATAACAAAAATGTCCAAAAAGCTGGTTGTTGTGGATTTTCTGGGCTGTATAGCTATGGTCTTGGTGTTGTAGTTCCTGACGTTTCTCCAGCAGCTGTGGCTGGCATCTTCAGAGGTGTAGCACCAAAAGACAGAGATCTCTGTGTCACTCTGTCTTTTGGTGCTACACCTCTGAAAATGCCAGCCACAGCTGCTGGCGAAACGTCAGGAACTACAACGCCAAGACCACGGCTATACAGCCCGGAAAATCCACAACAACCATCGTTCTCCGGCTGTGAAAACCTTCGACAATACATCGTCCAAAAAGCTGATTCTTTCTGTACTGTCAGGAAGGAATACAGTAAAGCAACCTGCTGGACATCCATGAATAGTCTACTAAAAATTAGCTGACTTATGCCTGGTGAACAGTACGCGAGTTGAAGCGTGAACTGGTAAGTACTTGAGCATCCCTAACCAAGGAAGTCTAGTGAAGAGGGCTTTGGGGCACCTACTTCTACTTTTCCTAACATACCTGGAGGTCCTCTAGTGTGTTGCTGTCTACCTCTTTCCCCTCTGCAGTTATGACAACTAAAGCATGGATAGCCTATAGGATAACTGTCTTAAGTCCCCCCCTCCCTCCAATAATAGTCACGCCCATGGTGCTGACATTCCAGTGCCTTTTAAAGACTGGGATCCCAAGAGTCCTTTAAGGATACAGTTGTTGGCACAGCTACACCAGGCTATTCCTTGCAAGTTCATTTCCTGGGTTGCATTGGGGAGGGGGCTTCTCCAAGAGTTCCACTGAATGCTGGAAGTGCTGCCTTCTACTGTCTCTGAGAGGAATTTCCAAAGCCCCTGCTCCTTGAGTAGCTCTGTGGATCCTAGCTATTCTCGTTTTCAACAAATAGTTCCATAGATTGTGTGTTTTCTTCTAACTCATAAAGTTAAACAAGGGAATCATTCAACAGCTATTTCCCCTTGCTAAGCTAAAGAACAAAGGACTATGTTGATTTGATGACTTCTGAGTATATGAAAGCCAGAAGTCACTGAAATTCTTCCCAGGATTTATTTGGACCCAATCTGAATATTTGCTCAGTTGTGTTTGCCTCATTATTCAAACGCCCGCTTTCCAAACTTGTGCCTTAAGGGCTTCTAGGCCTGCAATTGCTTTGGGCAGGAAGATGGCTGGCAAGTTTAATGTCTTCAGTTTTCATTTTGCGATGACTTGCACTTCTGAACTAGTATGGCTTAGGGAGGGGGTCCTATAGCTTAAGGTGGAAGCTGTACCGCACCTATTCACACAACCTAGTTTTTGCTTTACTGGACAGTCTAGTTAGCTACATCTGCTGGCTGTAAATTCACGAGTTTAAAGGTCTATCTGGATGGAAATAGTAGAAATGGAGAAAATAAGTGGGGATAACCTTAAGTGTGTGGTGCAAAATGCTTAAAAAGACTTTGAAAGAAAAACAAATGTCTAGCTCTAGAACATATTTGTAGCTTGGACCCTGGATTTTCTGAATAAAGTGTCCATGATATGTAGTGAAATTTGGAACCTTCCATGATGACGGTAGTTTCAGATAGCTAACCATGTTGGTCTGAAGTAGAACAGCAGGATTTGGGTCCAATGGCACCTTAGAGACCCACAAGATTTTCAGGATGTAAACTTTCAAGAACCAGAGTTCCTTTCTTCAAGTATCGTAGAAAGGAGCGATGACAATCAAAAGCTTATGCCTTGAAAACCTTATTGGTCTCTAAGGTGCCGTTGGACTCATTGAATCCTGCTATTAGACTTCTAAACAGATCTGATTCAAATCCCCCTGTGATCAGAAAGACAGCAGCCCTGTACAGAAGACCTCTCTGTGCATTGACGGGGACTATGCAGGGAGGGAGAGCGGGCATGAGCATGCTAACTCTGTCCTCTGCCTCTGTGGGATCACTGGGCTGTGCATGGTATGAAAACATGGAGCAAATGTCGATGTGCATGATCGCTCACTCTCTGTGATCAGCAATGCGCTGGAAGGATTGTTAGCATGGATGTTTCCTCCGTACGTTTGCAACCAAACAGAAGAATCGATGATCTGTGTGTGTGTGGGGAAGGGGCACAGGGCCACCATGCTTGTGCCCACTCCACAAACCACCCCCCCACACACAGCCAACATGTAGAGAGATTTTCGGTACAGCGTGGGACAGACCTCATACTTTTCTTTGTGATTATATTTGTCACAGCAGTTTCCCAAGAGGATAAACAGGAGCATGTACTTGCATGGTGGTTATTGAAGCAGATAGCTTTGTCCTTGATACACAAAAACAAACCTATCCACTGAGGCACAGACTGGCTCAACAGCACTTAGAGCCTCCCGCATCTTTAAGAACTCTTCTGTGAACTTCCAAGGATAGTTTTCATTCCAATTGGAGATTGCCAGCCATTGATGGGAAGAAGGCTTGGGCAGACCTGGCCTGCTTTATTGGCAGGAGATGGGAAGCTGATTTTGGGTGTTTTGAACCATCAAGGGAGGACTCGAAACACACATTTTCCTTGTCACCATATCTTAACCCACAGATACCCCCAAAATACATTCTCAGCAGTAGGGCCACTACTTCATCTATGGGTAGTTTGGCTAAAAGAAAATGTTGTATACTGTATAGCATATTACAGCAAAGGGTTTTTTTAAAATTGTGAGACTGGTTATTTAACTAACAGAAAGCTGGTGCAAATGTACAGGGTCCCTCTGCCCCCACCCATGGAGGTAGCCACCTTTAGTTTCTTGAAGAAAGGAGCTCTGACTCTCAAAAACTTATACTCTGACAGTCTTGCTGGTCTCTAAGGCGCCACTGGACCCAAATCTTGTTGCATAAGTTAACTTCCTCCATTAGTAAAGAGTCCAGTAGCACCTTTAAGACTAACCAACTTTATTGTAGCATAAGCTTTCAAGAACCACAGCTCTCTTCATCAGATGCATCTGATGAAGATAACTGTGGTTCTCGAAAGGTAACCAATAAAGTTGGTTAGTCTACTGGACTCTACTATTTTGCAACTACATACCAACATGGCTAACTTCTCTGGATCTTCTCCCATTAGTTCTATAGGAGGCAAAGGGCAGGGCTCATAGAAACGTCAAATGTTGATGCCATGCTACTTATTCTGTGGAAGAGCGGGGAAGTGGGAAAGATTAGGAAGCAGGCAAGCTTCTACCCATAAGGGTAAAAGGCACATGAAACAAAGCAACTATTTCTCTGCAGTAGCTGTCCAAGGTATTGTACTTTGATATGGCCATATGCAGGGCAGTTGATGTAAGCACTTTCAAAGAACAATTCAATGGTCAGATTAATGGAGGAAGCCTTGAGCAAGTTACCTTCTTTGCTACGAGGACTTACTTCAGACTCTTGTATAAGAAGGTAATTTGATACCTTTAAAGAACTATATGAACCAAAACATGCTATTTTTTTGTTGTTGTTAGCTGCAAGTTCGTATTTTTTAAAAAAGGTGTCCTTTATATAAATGCTGGTAAGAATAGATCCCCCCCCCCCCCGCAGGGCAATGGCTCTGAAATAACAGCTGGTACAGAAAACGATGGACAGGCAAAGGAGCTGCTGGCTCACTTGTATTAGGGTTCAGTTTTACAGCTGAAGGTTTCAATTTTTGGTTTAGTTTGTAGGGAGGAATTCAAGGTCAAAAAATATACACCATTAAAGATGTCATGATTGGGCAGCACGTATTTGATGGGGATTGCTTTCAATAGAAAAGGCTATTGGGCAAGCTCCTTGCTAACCTTGAATTACTGCTTTGGGGTGGACTGCGTTTAACTTCAAGAGGCTGAAACTGACTTCTGTGCACCAAGGCACACTCAGTGTGGCACCTCTTCTAAGCTAGTTTTGGCCCCTAGGGAAGCATTTGCCTCACCTCCAACATGAGCAGGGGCGCACCTGTGTAAGTTCCTTCGCATCATCCCTACACTGAACAAAAAGGGTAGACGGGTGGCATGAACACACATACACCCCATTCATGGTTCTGTGTGTGCTTAGGAGGATGTATGAGCCCAAGGATTGCTTGCACGCCCTGCTTTGTGAACAACATACCTGCTGCAACATTGCATTGACCACCTTCAAGTAGAGTGGGCACAGTCTGTTATATATACACTACCAGACAATGTCTTATAAACAAAAAGGTACCACTCTAGCTTAAGCCCACTGGCAGACTTTAAACTTTCCATTCAAGTGGAGCAGAACAGCTTCAGAGTGCCCGCAAGACCTCATCACTGGAGTCTGCCTCTGTGAGCGACTTTATTCTGTATGTATGGAGGCAGGAGAAGCACACAGAGCTGGAAGGCACATAATGTAGTTATCTTGCAGAAGCTAACCAGGCCTGGGGCTGGTCCATGCCTAGGTAGAGCACTCACCACCCAGAATGAACAAAAATCACAGTGTTGTGACTCTCCGCAAATTAAAAAGCGGGGGGTGGGGCAGGGCGGGAAATGGATGCCTAGTTGCTTGGGGCTTGTTCCAGGCTTCTCCTAAGACCAAAGAGAGAAAAAAATAAAGATATGTGTGGAGAGGTGGGGAGGAAGGGAGCGGTTTTTACAGCCCTTCATTACAATCCTTTCCTTGCTTAAAAAATAAAAAAATAAAGAGGGAGTCTGTGGAGAGGTGGAGAGGGATGGAATGGTTTTCAAAACACTTCAAGAAATGAAGCCACAGCATTCCTACCCTTTTTTAATTTAAAAAAATGGCAGAAAAGGAGTTCAGAGACCTGAGGAGGGTGGCAGTGGTTACTGGCAGGTGGCCAACCAATCAGTGCCCAAGGAAATGAAAAGGGGAGGGTAGATGCAGTTAGAGACTAAGAATGCCATACACATACAAGATGCACCAGCGGCGACTCAGCAGCAACTTCAAAAAAAGTTGTGGTATGTCCATAGGGGGAAAACATGAGGAAAAGACAGACAAAATTTGATTCTGCATTCCACAACTCCCTTGCAGGTGCAGAACTCTGGAGATTATGAGAAGCAGAATGGAATCTGAAGTGCTGCAATCTGACTGTGTGGAAAGGGGCAGAGAGATTAAAATAGGATCTGGGTTTTCTATAGATAATTTCTCAGTCATGTCTAGTTAGGAAGCTTCTGCTATGCTCTACAAGGAATCCTCCAAAACTGGCAATGCAAAATATGGTTCACTGACTGTTAAGCATGTTACCAGTCAGTAGCATATTCATCCTCTCTCTCTCCCGCTGATTCCTAGGATATCAAGGCTGCCTAGAGGTTTAAAATAACTCCAAAAGACGAAAGCACACAGCCTTCCATAAATGATTAAATCAAATTTCAGAATTATATATATATATATATCTTTTAAAATGACATGAGTGAAGAGCTATAGCTGCCTGCTTTGACATCTGGGATACTTAGCTCAGAATTTATGTGTCAAAAGCTTAAAAGCTTAACCTAAGCAACTTTAAAAAACCCACTGTATTTCCAACTAATTAAGTCACGTCAGCCAAATATGATTTATTTATTGCCATCAGTCATGTCTACAGCAGAATTATCTCATTTTTTGATTTCTAATGACTTTCCCTCCTCTCATTAATCTGGTTGTGAATTATTTTTAATATATCTTTCTGGCATGAAAGCAAATCAAAGCATTTTTTTAAAAAATAGCCCAAGGTAATTCTCTAGCACAGTTGATTGATTGAAGTCAAAGCCTAGCTCCGTCCCAGTGGCTTGACATAAGCCAATACCAGCCAATAGGGAAGAGTTCATCAGCCTAGCCAATCTCCTTCAGCCCTGCTTATACAAACCCTCCATCCTCCTTCAGTTTAAATGGGGCACTTAAGGCTTGTTAGAAGCTGTATTTCGGGACCTTTTTTATGAATACGTCTAAGGAGAAAAAGAGAGAATCAAATGGATGTAAACAGCAAATAGAAAGCAACCTCCTCTCCCAGAAAAACTAGCGATATCGTTAATCATGCTTCATTGTCACTGACTTTTCCATAGCGACTCTATCAAAGGTTGTTTCAATAAACTAAAAGAGGTAAAATGTATTACTTAAATAAAGGTTGGCCAACTGGCAGCCCATGGGTTGAATGTGGTCCCCAAAGCACTTTTTTCTGGCCCTAAGTTATAAATAGTAGATTTCTTCACACTTAATGTCACATTTGTCTTAAATTTTGTGCAATAGGTGAACAAAGAGTGCCTGAACACATGATCTATACTGACTAGGGGTGTGCATTTTGAAAATTACCAGTCTACTTTCAAATCCATGGCTGTTGAGTGTAATGCGTACCATGACTAAGTGGCTTTGCCAATGGAAAACTACCGGGTCAGAATTGAAATTCACCCATTTTCTTTTGTTCTCATGGTTTTCGTACCTGTTCTTTTCAAGGGGAAGGGAAGGGGAGACAAATTTGAGGCTCTGGGGTAGCTGTTTTTACATCCATCAGCACTAAAATGGCACAGAATGCAGCCCTCCCTCGGAACCGTTGACTTACTGAGTTTCTAGCACACACAAACACAAGGGTCAGTGTTAATGGACCCGGAGGTAAGTGAGTGGTGGCAGCGCAGTTGTTGTTTTACTGACTTCTATGGTGTGAAACTGCAAGTAAACTGTTAGCAGCAGGCTAATACCCAAGCTGGAGAACAGCACCACCAGCTCGTGCATAATTTATTTGCATCCCATGATTCTTAGAGTCTAAGGGCCAAGCTACAAGTGACAAATGACACTTGAACGGCAAGTGGATTGAGTGGAGGGCAAGTGAACAGGGAGAAATACACTTGCCGTTCAAGTGTCATTTGTCACTTGTAGCTTGGCCCTAACTATAATTGTTCATGAGTGCACCACTTAGGGCCAAACTGTTTGTGCCAGCATCAGCCAGAGATATGCAAAATTGCCCCCCATTTGCAGCAGACAGAGAGATGTTTGTATATGAGTCCGAGACAGCTTTGAGGGAAGTTGATGGATTGTTCTACTTTTTCCCCATTCTTGACCAATAAAATTGGGAGACCAGCAGATCCAGTCCCTCTTTCTGATTAAAAATGATAATGAACAATTGAAAGAAAAAGAGGAGTCAGCTTGGAGACAGTCTCACTGGTCACTGGTCATTCACTGCAATCAGATTGGTCATCCACATGGAAAACTGATCTGGGAAAACAGCTAACTGACCAGCATGCAAGGAGACATTATTCTCCAGCGTTCAACTCAGGGTTAACGTTGTCGATGGGTGAGAGCCCAAAAAGGCCACAGTCCTTTGGGGAGAAATACAGCTTCTCTTGATGCTCCTCAATCCTACTTCTGCAGGACTTCTACAGTCATAAATCCGCCCCCCCCCCAAATCCCAAACAAACACACCAGCAGAAGGCCACTGAATGGCACACTTCATCCAATGCCTTTGGCCATTGCTGTGGCTCTCTCCATTTTGCAAACCAGTCATTTGTTTCCAAACTACCCTCATTTGGATAATATGACCCTTTGGTGTTTTTCAAGGAGCAGAGACCCCCTCCCAAGGCACACAGAGCCACCACCAGCACCTCTCTGACTCCTTTCTGAGTGTGAAAGCGTTTCTGTTCATAGAAGTGCACAGAAAGGGTCCAACTTCTTTCTCCATTAAAGTGCATAGAAAACATCTGCCAGCCACAATGGTCAATGGGTGGCCTGATGCAAAGGGAGCTTTTGCTTTCTCATACCATTCACCAACATCAGCTTCTTACCAGGGAGGAGGGAGGCCCTTCTGCCCACATATCAGGGACATGTTTAGCAGAGGGGAAAGAGTTAGGAATGGGTATTATTTTCTTCTTCAGTGGCACCATCACTTTCCAGCTGGTGCTGAATGCCAGACAAAGTGTCTTTTTTCTTTTCCTTTATTTCTGTCTTAACAACACTGTAGGCAAAATAAGGTGCTGGTCAACACCTTCTCCCAAGACATTAACCATGAGTGAAAGCTGGAAGCTTGGCCTAGCCTATGCCAAGTGAACTGGTCTCATAGGTGAACAAGCTGCATGCTTTGAGACCTCTGTATGAAGCTCACTATTCATATCCACTGAACCACTTATGGGTGGATTGAAATTGTCATGGGTGATTTTTTTTGTCCTATGCACCAAACTCCTTCAGAGAAATACTTCTACTGCTTTGGCTGGCACAGGCTGCCTACCCACCTGATGCCTTACAAAGACAGGATGGACAGAATCTCCCCAAGAGTTTACTTTCTCTATGCCTTTTTGGGCCAGATTCATACAAATTTTTGTCGCCACTCCTCCATGCAATTCTCCCTCCCACATATGTTAAGCCATGTGCAGATACAATCATCATGTTGTTCAATTATGTGCCCATCTGTTCCTCTGACTCCTGTTTAACCGGCTGACAGAATGCACAAAGATTTGGGGATAGGGTCAGCGCAGCCACACCCTGCACTAAAGCTTTCCTCCTGCAGTGCAGTACAGTCAGTTTGCTCCTATATTTAGGAGAGATAATCAGCTGATCAACCCAACAGCATAAGAACAATGGGTCCTTGTTGGGAAAGTTAGCAGATATTGGGTTTTTTTATTAAAAAATGGAGAGAGACAGTGAAGAGGAGGAGGAGGAGAAGGAGAAAGAAATCAGATTTTTTAAAAAGCAATTTTTAAACCAAGATTTGTTGAGTGGCCAGGGAAAGCTAGCCTTCCTGACTGACTACATTAACCCCGTGTTAAACCACTGAAGACTTTGTAGTTTAGGCTGTTGTACAAGGCCATATTCAGGCAGATCAGTTCCCCACGTGAAACACTGATCTGCCTCAGTGGCATATTTGTCTCCAATGGAGAAAAAACAGCAACCAAGGAGCTGCTTTGCAGCAGCAGTCACCTCAGGACAACATCTCAGCAGTTACTGTGGTTACCATTAAATGTACCTGAAGGGTATGTTATATTGACCAGCTCATGGAGGCACAACCTCCTGGCTTCCCTGTCAGCCCTAGGTGTTTTCTTTCTTTGATAAAACATCTTATTTTCATTGCCCCCGCCAGCCTCTGCTCTGCATGCGACTTTGTGGTAGCAGCCCAAGCTCACCACCAAGCTGAGACAGAGCACAGGTGCATAAGGCCACTGATTGCTTTCCTCCCCTACTCTCCTTCCTTGTGTCTCATTAAAGGAGTAAAATAAAGAAGGTTAACTGGGGTGGGGAGGGGATTGGGGAGAAAAACCTGTGAAAATCCAGAAACACCTGTACACTGCTGTGGGCTACACAGTCAAAAGCTTTCAAAATTGAAAAATATCACGGAATGTTCAAGGAGGAGTTCCCATGACTATCGAGAAGCCCAGACAAGCATCTCCATTCCAGATAGATGGAAGTAAGACCCAGTAACAGTTTTTTTCTCATGAATTTTATGGCTCAGGATTTTCATTATGCACACTCTTAATACCTTACCTACATAATCTTACAGCTTTAGAATGAAGTGGACTACTTCTGGCGCTCAGAGAGGTCCTAAAAATGCAGTCTACATCCATACTTAGAAAATAAGCCTAAGCAAGTCTATTCAAAGGTAGATTCTATTTTATGCAACAGGACTTACGCCCAGGTAAGTGTTCTTAGGATTGCAGACTTAGAAGACCATTTACACTAAGCTATATATATTTTTTGTTGGATAGTGTTATAACCATCTGAAGGTATCCTACTGAGTGCAGTTAAGCATGTGCTTGCACGCTCTTGAGGAAATAAGCTTATATGGAACCTGCTTTAGCTGGATAGGAAAGAGTAGGAATAGCATTCTAAACTAACTGTCTAAGCTAGACCTTCTCTCATTGCTATAAGACAGAGAAGGGCGTGAGGAGAGAGAAGGTAAAGATGGAAGGAAGGAAGTCCCTAAGAGTATCAGCGTGCACTTCAAAGGGATAGCACCAGAATAATAGAAAGGAAGGATGGACAGACCCTTGACCTCTCTATCCTGCTGACTCTCTCATATGGCATTCTATATCTTGTAAACTGCCTCGAGCACTAAACATGGTGGAGAGGTGGAATAGAAGTTAAACAAACAAACAAACACTCCCCTTCTGAAATCTAAGACAAGGAGATGGCATAAAGTCCTCCACTTCCATCACCATCAGTCTCTGAAAATGTTCAGGGTCCAGACCACCTAGTCATCAGTCTTCTTGCAACAGATTTCAAGATTGTGTGGAACTGCCCTCAGGCTCACAATCTGGGTGGCATGGAGATACCAATAACATGAAATGGCACATTGGCATCGACACTTGGACAATGCAATCAGGGACTGTGGAAGCCCTTTACTGAGCTGCTGCAACTAACCAAAGCCGTGTATACATTCCCTTCCCCAAATGAAGGCATTCATTTACAACTTACATCTGGATGGGTCATGAGTCTGTTGCATCCACTAGAGTACCCAACTTAAGTAAACTATAGTTTAGGGCCTCAGATTATGAATAGCGTCTAAATATATCACCCCCTATAATTATTACTTTTAAAAAGTAATTCTATGGTGCCTCTTAAGCATAGTTTAGGGCCTCTGCCTGTGTTAATTTGGCTCAGCATTTGAGATAGCACAGCTGAATCCAAGGCACGACCATGAAAATCTCACCACTCTCATTTGCTCCCAAATGGGGTTGGATCCAAACTAAATTTGCCATTAACAGAAGGGATTCGGTAACTCTCATCAATTCCCCAGTCTGTGCCCCTTCCCATACTGTTCTGAGGGTCCCGTCCTTTAGAAGCAGCACTTCAGAGCGATCAATGGGATGAACTGGGTGAAGGAGGCAAGAAAATTCGTTTCCACTAACCGAAGTGCCTTGCACGTACAGAAAAATTAGTGTCTATCCAACTCCAAGGCCAGAGTAGGAAAAGTTCTAGTACAGGTTGGAATCATTGATCCTACAACAGTATCTCCCTTAGGGTATCAGCTGCAGCTGTCTTGCATTTGATATTTTTCCACAGATAGTTTTTTCTTTAGACTGCCAAACTAGCTACGAGTTTTAAGAGTAGCACAAATGAAGAAAATAGAAGAGGCACCCTCATATCACTGAAACTTTCTCACCAGTCAACACGAGACATGTGAGTGGCTTCCCCGCCGCCCCAGCTGAGAAGTCTGTCATTGTAGAGTCACAGAAGTTACTTGCATCACCAATGGCTGAAGTCCACCTTATTATGCTGGTTGCTGATTGGGTTCTTTTGTTTTGCACATTGTTCTTGTTCTTACACAAGACTCATTGGTGAGGTCTATAGCTGGAACAGGGCCCATCCTTCCAAATAAACTGGTTACAAAACCAGGTTGGAATGCTGTCTCTAGCCACTTTTCATTTTCATTGAAATAAGCAAGAATGCCATTTCCACTGCCAATGATTTTTTAAAACCTATTTGCACCTGATGCTATTGTTACATAATTGCAAGAGTTGGGACTGATTTGTGAGCCGAAAGGAGGATAAATTAGATCGCTCAGCATTTGTCAAAGAACCCAGTGCTGGAGAATGATATCATAATAATAAAAGATAAGATATAGAATATAATTAATAAAAAGCACTGCTGTAGGATTGGGAAAGAACACTCCATTAATGCCAAAATGGTGATCAAGGGTCAAGCCTGAATTTCTCCCCGGAGGAAGCGGTTGCAGTTCCTGTAGACAGAGTCTCCTTGGAGGGAGCAGTTCCAGCCAATACGCGGCTGGTGCCATTTGTATGTCAGAGACCTCTATTATCTCCATTTGAACCACATTTCTCTCCAGACTACCTAAGGGCAGAGATTTCTGAAAACTTAATTGCAGGCAGTTTGTTAGGTGATGACATTCCTGGCAGAGAGCATTCCCTTGCAAGCCTGTTGCCCAGCCTGGTTATTAAGTTATCCTTGCACATATCACATTTAGATAGGATTTATATTACTTACTGAGTGGCAAAAAACTGATGTGTAACTGGCCTGAACATGGAGAGCCACAGTCTAGGAGAGGTCCAGAACTTCTTCTAGTGTCTTTGCTGTTTCCTCCAAGCAGCAAAAAAAGATGAAAGTTTGGCTACCACATTTGCTGCAGCATTTTTTGTTGGAAAGTATTTCACTTCCTCCTTCCAAAGTTACAAAAAGACACAAATATTCCTGGATCCGTATTTTCTATTATATCCTACAAGCAATTAAGGTCTACTTCACATGTGAAGCTTGTCCAACCCATGTGCATGGGAAAAGATGAATACCCATGGATCTCTTTTTCTCTAAATTGTATGTAAGCCTGTACTGGAAAAAGGGTTTGGGGCCTAGGATCTAGGTCTGATTAATAGACTGCAGATACATAGATAGACCAGACCAGCAGATAACTGAGCTGTACCTAGGGTTGTGTTAATTTGCATGTTCAGCAAAGGCTCATGGGACATGTGTATAAAAAAAGAGATCACCATGGCTGGAGAGGTGGTATAACACAGGACTGGGCTAGCTGAAAAGACTGGAGAGGGGAGGTGCTGCTGCTGCTGCTGCTTGGAAGGCAAAGCTTGTTTCCAAGCTTCGGAGTTAAGAACGTCACAGAGCTGAAACTACTGCCTGGAAGAGCTGAACTTTTCTACCTGGAAGAACTGCTGTAGCTGGGAAGAGCTGCAGGAGCAGGAATTGCTGGCAGCTGAACTCATTGACTACTTGAGAGCAGCACCCTGGCACAGAGCTGCCCCACTTCGTCTTGCTAGGAGAAAAGGGGAACTGCTCCTAGGGCAGCAAGCAAGCCCCAGGATTCAGACAGCAACTTCACAAGAAGAGTCCTGCTGTGGCAAGGCCTTCTGGATATTTGGGACTCTGTTCCAGGCATAGCCTCTGGCCAAATCCACAGAACTGTCTGCATAATTTACCAGGGGATTGTGAGTAGGACTGTGCTCTGGGGTCACTGGTTACTGATCCAGTATGAATAACTTTGGGAATGTTTTCATAGTTGTGTTAAAATAAATTGTATTTATATTTTGAATTGGTAAACATATTGAACGTGGTCCTTGGGACTCTGGGGGTTACATGTATATCTTTATAAGCTGCATTTTTCACAGTTCACATGCTCCGGAATAGCTATCCATTACTTTTCATACCACCATAACACCAAGGAATTCAGAGTGCTGTACGTGGTCCTCTCCTTCTCCATTTTATCCTCACAATAGCCCTGTGAGGTAGCTTAGGCTGAAAGGAAGTGGCTTGCCAAAGGTCACTCAATGAGTTTGTTTGTTTGTTTATCGTCTGCCTTTCTTATCCAGACTCAAGGCAGATTACACAATGCACATCAATATGAACAACAGCTAGGGCATTCAATGAACAAATTCAACAGGGTATGGGTTGCAGAAATCTGAAAACAATAATTAGTTATGCTTACATTTTGTTCTGGATGAACAGGGATTACCTGGTCCTAGTTTGACACTCTACCTACTTTGCCACACTGGGTCTCTTTTGTGTGATAAATATTAGGCTCATCGAGGGATGGGGGTGGGTCTCTTCCACTATCTTTATAATGTTCTTAAGATATATCTTTTTGCTTTTTCCCATATAAGCGTGAAGAGGTCAGTGTGCATGGAGACACAGCTGTGGAGGAGCAAATCTACTCCCCCTTCCAAAGACACAAAATAAGAGGAAGAGCGCTATTTAAACACGGGTCCTTCATGAGACATGGGCTTATTGCTTGTGCACCCAGTCTGTTCCTTTTAACAGTCTTAATTCTACCAGTGTTTTCTCCAGTTTGTCAGGCACTTGCTTTTCCGTGTTCTGCAACTGTCCATCACAGGTGAACAGCTTTAGGAAAATGGACCATATGAAAAATGTACAATGAAGTGGATGCTGTATGCCATTTATATTTTTATGCATATGTAATCTGGATGAATTTGGTGGGTTCTAAGCCATGGCTAATGAACACAAACAATTTCTTTGCTGATGCCGCATGAGCCATGAATCTTTGGACTAGTCTTCGTGCCTTCTGTGTGCAGATTCATCTTCAGAATATGCTTCCTGATGACTATGTTTTCCAGCCAGTTGGGAGACTAACAAGAATCCAGCATTTGCTATCCTCAGATAATATTCAACAAGATAACACCTCAAAAACAAGCCAACTATCCATGGAGTTTAGAGCCAAGATCTTTAAAACATGCATAGGAAGGATTTTTTCCTAGCTTTTGAAATCCAGAGATGATGCTGTCATGATTTAAATTTCTCTCTAAAATCATGAGGGCTAGAACCTGTATGTTCAGGATTTTGCTGTGCTTTGCCACAAGTAATATGTCTATATATTATTAGGACAATAATCTAAGGTCCAACATACTCCATGAAATACCAACGGTTTTTTCCAGATGCACAAAAGTAAGAGAGTTTTAAGAAAGAAAAATTCTGGGAATATTTTCCAGGAGGACTACATAAAACTGTCCTGTACTTCTGATAACTTTCCACCCTCACCTTAATGAAAATCACTGAATGCTAGCTACTGTTTAATTCAACATGCAAGGCCCCAAGTCAGCCTAACGTTAGACCTACTTTTCAAGCTTCCTGCACAGTTTTTCTTAGCCAAAAGAAAAGCATGGCTGAAGAGTTCACAGTAACATAACATCAATTGACCCAGAGCAAGTACTGGATAAATAATAAATGGGAATAATAAAGTATCAATGAGTGGTGTCTGTAGCGGCCATCTGTTTTCTTACCCGCCTGCAGCCTTGCTGTTCTGGGCCATGATCTTATAAGATAAGCAGGGTCAGGCTGGGTCAAAAGCTTGGTCAGAGACAAAGTAGTAGATCCACAACTTCTGGAAGCTGCTCAATGTGCCTTAAACTATGCCTCCACAAACTCAACACAACAATGACAAGCTCGGTGTGAAATTGACAAAATGTAAGGTTTAAGAAGTCCTAAGCATTGAATATAACACCCACATAGGCAGACTCCAAATCAGACCTGCTTAGATAATATTCCGGGAAGTCTAAATTCCATGTTTCGGCACATTTATGATGTGATGAATTGCAAGATGATGCCCATTGCTGTGTACATCATGAGGTTATGTGAAATGTAATTCTGCCTCGAAACAGAAGGCCAAACCCCTCCAACAGATTTTAAAAATATATCCAGCAGGATACTTCATGAACGATAAGAAAATGTCAAGGGCAGACAAGAGAGCTGCTAGAGATAACAGATGCCAGTGGGTGTTAGATTTCTGACAGCAGGTCTGCTGAGAGATTTTTGGGCTTTCCTCACACCATTCAGACCCAACACAAACATCATATGAAAACAAATCATGTGACTTGCCTGGCTAGGGTTCCCAGGTCCAGGTTGGGAAATTCCTGGAGATTTTGGGAGTGGAGCCTGCATAGGGCTGGGTTTAGGGAGGGCAGGGGCCTCAATGGGGTATAATGCCATAGAGTTCACCCTTCAGAGCAGCCATTTTCTCCAGGGGAACTGGTCTCTGTTGCCTGGTGATCAGTTGTAATTCCGGAAGATCTCCAGCTACCATCTGGACGCTGGCAACCCTATGCGTGGCCCCATAGGCCCTCGGGGCAACCAAGGCTCCCAAAATTTTGTTTCCCAGTCAGCCTTGCTGACCCTGATTCTGGGTCCCCAATACTACATTATATGCTCATATATAAACAAATGAATAGAATAATTTGGCTTGGTAGATAAACTGGGCTAGTTAAGCCAACAGGTGCTGTGTGTACATATGTTCTCCACATACTTTCTTCACCTGTGAACTTGATTCTTGGGATCATCTGTTTATTCCCTTAGAACAGTGATGACAGCAAGTGTGGTGGTCGGCTGCTGAAAGGATTTATGACTGAAATATCTGTTAGAATTCCTGGCAGAGTGTGACCAGATAGGAGTATTGTTTGGAGCTGTGCCAGCACATGACCTTTGGCTTTTAGTTATCTTGCCTTCTTTTATTTTTACGTGTGCCTAAGCTAAGTGGAAATGTGACAGGTTGATCTCCCATAGAATAAGGAAGAACATAATAGGTTATGTAATGTCTTTTACTGGATCAGTGTCAGTTAGAGAATCGTATTCAAACTTTTGTGCTGCCCAGAACATTTCATCAAGAAAAAAACTCCAGAACATTCATTCTTACTATGCACTTGATATCATTGACTGTCCTTTCTATATCCCTACTTTTTGTGTTGCTAATAAAAATTAGAATTTATATAACATATTTTGAGTGTTCCTGGAAATTCTGCTTAACTCTCACCCTCATAGATGAGAGCACAAAGATGAATTTAGGGGGAGAGGTAGGAAGAAATATCCATTGAAAAGGTTTGGGGTCCTGGAATGAATAAGTGCTAAGCTGTGGTGAAAACTTAGAAGAAAGATGATGGTTAAGCAGGGAGTCAGATTCACAAATCAGGATGGACAAAATAAAGTTCTTCTTCACAAAGTCCACAAATGTTATTTATGGGATGCTCTGCCGCTGGATGACCACTAATTTAGACAGCTCTGGAAGTGGATTAGAAAAAATGATTAAGGACAGAACTATCAATAACAATTAGTCAGGAGGGCTAAATGGAACCTCCATGTTCTGAGACAATGACTGCCAGTACAGTAAGGTAAGCAAAAATGTATATGTAACCCATTGGTGCATGTATGGCCCCTAACAAGACAAACAGTGGCTCTTTGGGGCTATTTCAGGTTGGGAAAAAGGCACAGGGACATTGGAAGCCCCTCTCTCTGTTTACATGGTCCTGATCCAGCGTGGGCCCCCATGTGCCTGAGAGTTATGTCTCACCCTTGAATCTCCACCTGCTTGTCTGCTTGATAGTCACCAGGGTGGATCTGGGGTAGGAATGCCAAGCACCCACTTAGGGTGCGCAATCTCCCATCTGCCCTTGCCTCTTGGGCCAGTGGGGAAAAACAGGAGGGTCAGAAATGATGCTAGGCTATGTGCTGAGACACTCTCGAAACTCCACGGTAATACCACAGAATTCTAGAACATCAACTGATGTGTTTATGCCATGTCTAGGCAAAGCCCCAAATATCATTTCTGCCTCTTGCCCCGTGCCTGAGACTCCTGGCATCCCTAATCTGGAGACATATTTCAGGGAGGGGATCCAAGTGGCTTGCTAGCGTTCTGTTAATGCAACCCTAGTGCAGTGCAGATAAACAACTGTGATACCTATTAAATTATGTTTTCTATTTTAGAATGAGTAAAATGCTTTTTTCACATTCAAAACATACCGCATGAAACAGTCTGATGACTTTTTCAATTTTTTCAATGGAAAAATTGAGAAATTTGGGGGAGTGCTGAAAAATTTTACACTGATACATATACAATATTTTCAAGATTTTTTTGTTTAATTGTAAATATTTTTGGCATCCATATGCGACATTGTGTTCGATGATAATACATATTAAAGAGTTCAGTGTTTTCAATGTTACAAAGTTTAGCTTAAGATCCAGACATGCTGGCAGTCCAACCTATTGTGCTTCTATGAGAGAATTTCTATCCAAATAATACCCTTTCCTTTGTTTGCTACAGAACTTGTTTTCTACCTTTAACTTTTATTTTTTCCTACTTTGCAGATGGCAGAAATTAAAGATGCATGTGCTATAGTGGCACAGCAGTTTGTATCTCTCTAGTGTTGGGCGTACTTGCAACTTTTCTTATAGAAAATAAAGGATGTTTATACTTTTAATTTCCATAAATATGCCCACTATTTCAATTTTATATGGTAAGTTATAAATAATGCATTTCATGTTCTTAAATCAGTAAAAGAAGTTTCAGTTTGATAGGAAAGTAACTATGGCATATATTTCAATCTCCCCCACCCCAATTTCTGCTTTTTTTTTTTTAAGTTGGAAGTGGCCTCAAAACTTCTGGAAGTTTTATATTTCTGAATATAGTCAGTATAGGTTTTATATTGCATTGTGGATTGATGGAAGCTCACATGTGAAAATGCCCCAAGAGGTTTGCCAACTATGAGTGGGGAAATGCATTGAGATTTGGGGGTACTGCCTGGCGATTGTGGGGATTGGGGAGGGACTTCACTGGGGTATAATGCCATAAAGTCTGCGCTCCAAAGCAGCCATTTTATCCAGGGAAACTGATTCCTGCCATTGGGAGATCGATTGCAATTCTAAGAGATTTCCAGACTCCACATAGAGGTTGGCAGGCAACCCTGCCCAATAAGGTATATCTAGAACAAACACATTACATGGTCAATTCAATGTGGATTTGGGGACGAAGCTGAAGCTGGTTACTTATTCCCAGTTCCTTATTCGCACTTCCTTATTCCTTATTCGTTATTCGTAAAGCCAAAGAAAAATATTGTGGGAAAACTGAAAAGCTCTACACTCCAAAATGAAGTTTGCAGCGGCACATATTATACACCTTCATATTCACAAGACTCAGCATTCTAAGTGGACCTATGCTGGGTCATCCTACAAAACCCAGATCTTGAGTAAACAGCTTCAAAATAGGATCCCCCCAGAACAATTCAATAAGAAGAAAGGGGCAGCAGCTGCAGCAGGAAAAAACTTTGGATCACCCCAAATCACACAGATCCGAACTCCAGAGACTGTCCCCCACAAGAGGACATGTGCTGGTGCTGATCCAGGCTCTGGTTTTGGACCTAAGGCCTCGCATGTGGCCTGCTTCCAAGCACCCAATATTAGACTTTTTTTGAATAAGGAAATGGTGAAATTATAAGCCCCCTGCAACCCCAAATAATCTTTAGATCACCTCGAATCACATACCCCTGAACTCCAGAGCCTGTCCCCCACAAGAGGACATGTGCTGGTGCTGATCCAGTCCATGGTTCTGGACCTAAGTTCTCGCATGTGGCCTGCTTCCAAGCACCCAATATTAGACTTTTTTTGAATAAGGAAATGGTGAAATTATAAGCCCCCTGCAACCCCAAATAATCTTTGGATCACCCCAAATCACACAGATCCGAACTCCAGAGACTGTCCCCCACAAGAGGACATGTGCTGGTGCTGATCCAGGCTCTGGTTTTGGACCTAAGGCCTCGCATGTGGCCTGCTTCCAAGCACCCAATATTAGACTTTTTTTGAATAAGGAAATGGTGAAATTATAAGCCCCCTGCGACCCCAAATAATCTTTGGATCACCCCGAATCACATACCCCTGTGTCGGCCGAAGGCGGCTGGGCCAGACAGCCAATGCCTTCCTGCTTCAAACCACAAGAAGAGAGACCGAGACTTCGAGCGGTACAAGCTGCTGCTTTATTGAAGTACACGGGCCCGAGGGTGCCAATAAGGAACCCAGAGGCTTCCTGAACACACATTTTTATAGACTTCAAATCACTACTAATAATTGACAGATTCTAAGCATCCTATCCCCGTCCGCAGTTTCCCTCTCCCTTTCCCCATAGGCTGAGGTACTTGGGAGTTACACCTTTCCGGTTTTCGCCTAAAACTCCGCCTTAGTTTACATCTCCCATTACTCTGATGGCGAAACCCCCCTACTCATATTTGTTTTCTACCATACATAGGCTGTCACACATTAGCACACACACACATCTCTTCTAGCTTAACCACAGAGAGACCTAGTTTTCGCTTTACTTCCTCAACTATATGTCTGCATCTATCTATTTTTAAATGATTGAAACCACCGGTTTCCTTCTAAAAGCTAGCTAAAGGTTGATTACATATCTTTGGTTAAGATACTGGTGAGTTCTGAGACAGAAGAGAACAATATAATCTTTTTGTTTTCTGGTCCTGGTCTACAGATCTTCCCCCCTTTGTTCCTCTTCTGGAACAGACCCCATTAAGCGTAATTCCCTTATTAAGCGTACCTGTTCAGGTGGCAAAGTAGTAAATGTCATTAGATGTGCCACAGAGGCAGAGTCCTTTGTGGGTATAGGTGATGAAACTGGGGTTGCTAACATAGTCATATTTGAGACAGTGGACTGTATTAGATGGGTTATACAAGGGATACAACAAGGGAGCAAAATAATTCCAGCTAAAGGGATACAACAAGGGAGCAAAATAATTCCAGCTAAGGCACATCCTATAACGAGTAGGAATTTTCTCCACCAACCCCCTCCAAGTATTGAGTCCCACCATCCAACATCCCAGGCAGATTTCCATGTTTGTACTGGTACATGGGCAATTTTGCGAATATTTGAGGCTATATCTGTGACCGCTTGACCACTGTTGTCAATATTAAGACAACAATTGGTCAAATTAAACTTTCCACATACGCCTCCTTCCTCTGCCAACAAGTAGTCTCAGAGCAGAACCACAAGTGACAAAAGGCACAGATTGGACACTTGTCTGTTTCCCTCAAGTTTTGATGGGAAATGTAGGCATCCTGGTCTCGCAGCTTTGCTCTCTGACTGCTGTCCAATGGAGTTTTCAACTGTCACTTGTCCAACATTCTGCCAAGCTGCCTACATTTCCCATCAAAACTTGAGAGAAGCAGACAAGTGTCCAATCTGTGCCTTTTGTCACTTGTGGTTCTGCTCTAAGGCTAATCTATTTTGATAGACGGCAGCTCTCATTTGAGTTTGTTGTCGGGCCAAAAGCTCAAGAGCTAAGGCAGTTTGATTAGTTATGATTTCAAGGACTGCCTGAAGGCGGATTATGCGATTTAGCATGTAGACTGGGGTCCGGTAACCCCAAGATCCATCTTGAGCTCAAGTAGCAGGACCATAGTACTCTATGATACGCTGTGGGGGCCACTCATCTCCCCACTGGGTTCCCCCAATGTCTAGCGATCGCCTGGAGCGATGCAGATCATCAAACAGAGGAACCCCCAGGGTTTGACCTATCCCATTAGGCAAAAGGAAAAACCGAGGCCTTATTGTCCCTATAGTGCAAGAACCAGTCCATGTTCTGGGGAGACGAGAATAGGCAGTGGATCCACATATCCAATATAGACCTTCAGGGGCATCCCATGTATGGGAAAGGTCTTGGGGGCTTTCCCAAAAGGGCTTTAAGATGGTGTTATTTTCCCAGAGATTGCCTATTATGGGCACCTCCCCATTGGTCCACCAGGTGGGTACAGCATTACTTGCATTCACTATCAAGGCAGTTCGACAAGGGGTGTCGCCAACTCGAATAGTATATTTGGCAACGTGGAATCGAGTGAGACAAAAGGTGCCAATGATTGGGGAGGCCAAAGCCGAGCTGCGAGGCCGAGCCTGATAGGCAGTCCGCATAGTATGATTCCGCTGAGCTAACACTTCAGGAGTTATTTCTGATGCCACCCATGATGCCACCCATGGCCATTGCTCACTCATAAGAGGTCCCCCACATACCCAACAATCAGAAACGTTTAGAGAGGCAGCAATCTGTTCTGCCAGTGTTAGAAAGAGATTTCTCCCTGGAACTGGGACCGGCAATTCATGTGCTACCTCTTGATACAATGAGGGATACACCACTAATGGAGGTTTGGTAGTGGTTGTGGGCAGGGACCTACTAGAGGCCTTAGGGGCCTTTGATTTACTCCTTTTTTTAGCCCTTTTTATGGCCGAGGCCCAATATGCAGTGGGTGGAAAACAGACCCATGGGACGTGAGGACAGTTTGCCCCATTTTTAGAACCTGTTGTGGTTACACTTCGGGCCATAATATATTGCTTACCTGCATACTGACAGAGAGCTGGGGGTGTTTGGTAACACCGGTCATCAATAGAGGCAACTGAATTGAATACTCGGACTCCTCGCCGGAGGCCATAACAGTGGGAACAGGAACTACCAAGAGGGGAACTACAATGGAAAGGAGTCATGAGAGTACTGAGGCATCCAAGGATCAGGATAAATATGGGCATGGTCATACAACCAAAGAAGAAACAATAGAAAAAAAATCCCAATATACAATCCCACAGCAACCCAAAAGGAAATAGTCGAACACATTAATGGCAATTCTTAGACACTAGGATCAGGATCTTTCTGGAACAGCAGTTTGAGTCCATCAGCAGGATCTCCGTCAACTTGGCGCACTGTCCACTTTTTGTGTGCGGGGACCTTTTTGAGCCGCGAGTGATGAATCCAGGACTTGAATCCCTCAACCTTGGCTGCTGTGTCGGTAGTCAGCAGGACTCGAGCGGGTGCTGTCCACCGGGCTTGGAGAGGTTTTGCGTCCCAGATCTTGACTGCAACCCAGTCTCCGGCCTCAAGGTCGTGCACGAGCCCATCAAGGCTGAAGGGGCGCTCGAGCAAGGCTGCAGAACGAAGAACAGACAGAGTGCGAGACAACGACTGAACATGCGCTAACAGAGTCTTATCCCCAATGTGGACCTCCCCCCTTTGGCCTATAATAAGGGGCCAGGGGCGTCCGAAAACCCTTTCAAATGGAGACAGTTTAAGTTTTCCCCTAGGGGCTGACCGGAGGACACTAAGTGCATGTGGGAGTGCATCTGGCCATTTTAGACCTGTTTCTTGTCCTATTTTGGCTAGCAGGGATTTTAGGCGCCCATTTAGGCGCTCGACCATTCTGCTGGATTGAGGATGATAAGGACAATGAAACTTCCACTGGATCCCTAGCGCCTGACTGACCTGAGCTAAGACCCTAGAAGTGAAGTGACCGCCAGAATCACTGTCTAACCCCTGGGGAATCCCCAAAAAAAACGCAAGGTTCTGGAGCAGCTTCTTGACGACTTCACGTGTCTTGGCTGTTCGGGTTGCAAAAGCTTCTGGCCAACCAGAGAATTTACAGATGAATACAAGAAGATATCGGTACCCTTTCGTTCTAGGCAACTCAGCAAAGTCCACTTGCCAAAATTGTCCTGGGTACACGGAGGGGTTGTTTAGATGCTTTGGGGGTCCTGGTCGTTTTTGGTGGTTTGAGGGGTTGTTGGCTTGACAAATGGGACAGGACCGGACCTCAGAGGCAAGGACTGCACGCACTGCTTCCATAGTATGGAAATATCGTTTCCACAAGGTGAGGAGGGATTCTTCTCCTAAATGGCCCTGCGAATGGATGCGCTGGAGCAGGGGACGAACCAGTATTTTGGGAATCAGGATCTGGCTTTGCCTGTCTGGTAGGATAGCCCATCCCTCAGTGTCAAAGGTGCATGCTAAGTCAGTGGCATATTGAGACTCAGCAGGAGAGTACTTGGGATGACTTGGAAGTTCAATGCTAGCTAGGCACATTTCTGCTTCTGGAATGGGCAAAAGTGCCGCCTGACGAGCGGCTGCATCTGCCCCACGATTTCCAGTGGCAACATCTGAATCTCATGTCTGATGTCCACGACAGTGGATGATAGCTAAGGCACTGGGCAAATAGATAGCACTCAACAAGCGGCCAATTTCAGGCCCATGCTTCACTGGGGACCCAGATGCTGTGAGTAGGCCTCTTTCTTGCCACAATTTTCCATGGGCATGGGCAATACTCCAGAGATATTTACTGTCTGTGTACAGGGTGAGTGACTGTCTTGAAGAAAGTTCAAGGGCTCGGATTCCTGCTCTGAGTTCAGCCCGCTGGGCGGAGAAGCTTGGGGGCAGGGCCCCAGCCGCGACTGTTTCCCCAGTTAAAGTGACCACTGCCCAGCCTGTGTAGCGAACTCCCTCAGAGACAAAACTGGAACCATCAGAGAACCAGACATTCTGTGAATCTACCAAGGGCTCATCTTGGAGATCTGGTCGGGCTTTGGTCTGGGAGTCTACTACATCTAGGCAGTCATGTAACAGCCAGGCCTCGTGTGGGTCCTCAGTTGGAGGCAACAAAGTGGCTGGGTTCCAGCGCTCTGAACGAATCACAGAAACCTGAGGACTTTGAAACAGAAGGGCTTGAATCTTGAGGAGCCGGCCAGCAGTTATCCAGATGGATCCTCTGGCATCTAGTAGGGTCTGGATAGCATGTGGTGACACAACTTCCAAGCTGCCTCCCAAGGTGAATTTGATGGCTTCTGGGACTAGAAGGGCTGCTGCCGCCACTATTCTGAGGGAAGGGGGCCATCCTTTAGCAGTCATGTCCAGTTGCTTGGTTAGATAGGCAGTGACTGCTGGTGCCCCTGAGAGGAGTTGAACCAAGATGCCCTTTGCTATTCCCTGCTCCTCATCAATAAAGAGCCGATACTGTCCTTCAGGGTCTGGCAACTGCAGAGCAGGGGAGGCCGCCAAGCAGCGTTTTAGTTTGTGAACTTGACGCTGGACTTCAGCTGACTCGGGCAAATTGGGGCTGTGCGCTTCTTCAGCTCGGGCTAGTATACGATATAAGGGTGCAGTCAAAACCCCGAAGTTCCAGATCCATAGGCGACAGTACCCCACAATCCCTAGAAAAGACCGGAGTTCCTTAGGGGTCTTTGGGATGGGAATCTGCAAAAGAGCCTGGATTCTTTCTGGAGCTAATTTTCGCTTGCCCCTCGTCAAATCATGTCCAAGGAACCGAACAGTAGTCTGGACAAGTTGTGCCTTGGGCTTGGCAACTCGGTATCCCCTATCTGCTAGGAAATTCAGAAGGTCAACTGTGGCGGTGGCGCATTGACCTTCCTCCTCGGTCGCTAGCAAAATGTCGTCTACATATTGTAAAAGAACTGTCCCTAGGGGGCGCTCCCAGTCTCGGAGGTCACGGGCCAATGCTTGGCCAAAAATTACGGGCGAGTTTTTGAAACCCTGTGGAAGTCTTTTCCATGCCAGTGAACGGGGCGCCTCGCCACCGTCCTTCCACATAAAGGCAAAAATGGGGACAGATTCCTCATGTAGCTGGATACAATAGAAGGCGTCTTTAAGATCTAAAGCAGTAAACCACGTTTTGTGGGGTCCCACAGCACTGAGGAGGGTATATGGGTCAGGCACCTGTTGTGGTGGGTCCTGTGGCTGCATTAACAGCTCTAAGCTGTTAGCAGCCGCGACCCCCGGGGGCCCCCGGCCCGCCGAAGGCGGGGCGGGGGGCGTCGGGGGGAGCGGCGCAGCCGCGACCCCCGGGGGCCCCCGGCCCGCCGAAGGCGGGGCGGGGGGGCGTCGGGGGGAGCGGCGCAGCCGCGACCCCCGGGGGCCCCCGGCCCGCCGAAGGCGGGGCGGGGGGCGTCGGGGGGAGCGGCGCAGCCGCGACCCCCGGGGGCCCCCGGCCCGCCGAAGGCGGGGCGGGGGGCGTCGGGGGGAGCGGCGCAGCCGCGACCCCCGGGGGCCCCCGGCCCGCCGAAGGCGGGGCGGGGGGCGTCGGGGGGGAGCGGCGCAGCCGCGACCCCCGGGGGCCCCCGGCCCGCCGAAGGCGGGGCGGGGGGCGTCGGGGGGAGCGGCGCAGCCGCGACCCCCGGGGGCCCCCGGCCCGCCGAAGGCGGGGCGGGGGGCGTCGGGGGGAGCGGCGCAGCCGCGACCCCCGGGGGCCCCCGGCCCGCCGAAGGCGGGGCGGGGGGCGTCGGGGGGAGCGGCGCAGCCGCGACCCCCGGGGGCCCCCGGCCCGCCGAAGGCGGGGCGGGGGGCGTCGGGGGGAGCGGCGCAGCCGCGACCCCCGGGGGCCCCCGGCCCGCCGAAGGCGGGGCGGGGGGCGTCGGGGGGAGCGGCGCAGCCGCGACCCCCGGGGGCCCCCGGCCCGCCGAAGGCGGGGCGGGGGGCGTCGGGGGGAGCGGCGCAGCCGCGACCCCCGGGGGCCTGGCTGTCTTTGTCTTTGTCTTTGTCTTTGTCTTTGTCTTTGTCTTTGTCTTTGTCTTTGTCTTTGTCTTTGTCTTTGTCTTTGTCTTTGTCTTTGTCTTTGTCTTTGTCTTTGTCTTTGTCTTTGTCTTTGTCTTTGTCTTTGTCTTTGTCTTTGTCTTTGTCTTTGTCTTTGTCTTTGTCTTTGTCTTTGTCTTTGTCTTTGTCTTTGTCTTTGTCTTTGTCTTTGTCTTTGTCTTTGTCTTTGTCTTTGTCTTTGTCTTTGTCTTTGTCTTTGTCTTTGTCTTTGTCTTTGTCTTTGTCTTTGTCTTTGTCTTTGTCTTTGTCTTTGTCTTTGTCTTTGTCTTTGTCTTTGTCTTTGTCTTTGTCTTTGTCTTTGTCTTTGTCTTTGTCTTTGTCTTTGTCTTTGTCTTTGTCTTTGTCTTTGTCTTTGTCTTTGTCTTTGTCTTTGTCTTTGTCTTTGTCTTTGTCTTTGTCTTTGTCTTTGTCTTTGTCTTTGTCTTTGTCTTTGTCTTTGTCTTTGTCTTTGTCTTTGTCTTTGTCTTTGTCTTTGTCTTTGTCTTTGTCTTTGTCTTTGTCTTTGTCTTTGTCTTTGTCTTTGTCTTTGTCTTTGTCTTTGTCTTTGTCTTTGTCTTTGTCTTTGTCTTTGTCTTTGTCTTTGTCTTTGTCTTTGTCTTTGTCTTTGTCTTTGTCTTTGTCTTTGTCTTTGTCTTTGTCTTTGTCTTTGTCTTTGTCTTTGTCTTTGTCTTTGTCTTTGTCTTTGTCTTTGTCTTTGTCTTTGTCTTTGTCTTTGTCTTTGTCTTTGTCTTTGTCTTTGTCTTTGTCTTTGTCTTTGTCTTTGTCTTTGTCTTTGTCTTTGTCTTTGTCTTTGTCTTTGTCTTTGTCTTTGTCTTTGTCTTTGTCTTTGTCTTTGTCTTTGTCTTTGTCTTTGTCTTTGTCTTTGTCTTTGTCTTTGTCTTTGTCTTTGTCTTTGTCTTTGTCTTTGTCTTTGTCTTTGTCTTTGTCTTTGTCTTTGTCTTTGTCTTTGTCTTTGTCTTTGTCTTTGTCTTTGTCTTTGTCTTTGTCTTTGTCTTTGTCTTTGTCTTTGTCTTTGTCTTTGTCTTTGTCTTTGTCTTTGTCTTTGTCTTTGTCTTTGTCTTTGTCTTTGTCTTTGTCTTTGTCTTTGTCTTTGTCTTTGTCTTTGTCTTTGTCTTTGTCTTTGTCTTTGTCTTTGTCTTTGTCTTTGTCTTTGTCTTTGTCTTTGTCTTTGTCTTTGTCTTTGTCTTTGTCTTTGTCTTTGTCTTTGTCTTTGTCTTCGTCTTCGTCTTCGTCTTCGTCTTCGTCTTCGTCTTCGTCTTCGTCTTCGTCTTCGTCTTCGTCTTCGTCTTCGTCTTCGTCTTCGTCTTCGTCTTCGTCTTCGTCTTCGTCTTCGTCTTCGTCTTCGTCTTCGTCTTCGTCTTCGTCTTCGTCTTCGTCTTCGTCTTCGTCTTCGTCTTCGTCTTCGTCTTCGTCTTCGTCTTCGTCTTCGTCTTCGTCTTCGTCTTCGTCTTCGTCTTCGTCTTCGTCTTCGTCTTCGTCTTCGTCTTCGTCTTCGTCTTCGTCTTCGTCTTCGTCTTCGTCTTCGTCTTCGTCTTCGTCTTCGTCTTCGTCTTCGTCTTCGTCTTCGTCTTCGTCTTCGTCTTCGTCTTCGTCTTCGTCTTCGTCTTCGTCTTCGTCTTCGTCTTCGTCTTCGTCTTCGTCTTCGTCTTCGTCTTCGTCTTCGTCTTCGTCTTCGTCTTCGTCTTCGTCTTCGTCTTCGTCTTCGTCTTCGTCTTCGTCTTCGTCTTCGTCTTCGTCTTCGTCTTCGTCTTCGTCTTCGTCTTCGTCTTCGTCTTCGTCTTCGTCTTCGTCTTCGTCTTCGTCTTCGTCTTCGTCTTCGTCTTCGTCTTCGTCTTCGTCTTCGTCTTCGTCTTCGTCTTCGTCTTCGTCTTCGTCTTCGTCTTCGTCTTCGTCTTCGTCTTCGTCTTCGTCTTCGTCTTCGTCTTCGTCTTCGTCTTCGTCTTCGTCTTCGTCTTCGTCTTCGTCTTCGTCTTCGTCTTCGTCTTCGTCTTCGTGCCCCCCGCCCCTGCCCGCCACCCGCCAGGATGGGGGATGGGGGATGTTTATTTTTGGCAACCTCTTCATGCAAAACTTAAAACTTTTGTGGTACAATGTTGTAATGTTATAAAATGGTAAAAATTTCATAAAGTTGTAATTTTACTAACAATCCAACTCAAATAAGTATATATATATATAATTCAAACAGTATTGCTTCTATAATCATATTAGGCATAAATATTAAACATAACTTTTAATCATTAAATAAAAAGTATTAAATACTCGGTAGTTTTATCTTAAATCTTGAGCAGCTTGAAACCTTCAAGTGAGAACTGAAAACACGTTTCTCTGTTTTAGAGAAACTATTTGTCAGTACAAAATAAACAGGATGGATGTTTTTGTTGCACTCTCCCAAGCAGGAGACAGACTTCTCCTAAGAGTTTAATGGCTTCTTTCATTAACAAACGCTAGTCTTTTTCATTAAGTGAGGTATCAAAATACAAATGATTATTTAAATAAAACATAGAAAAATAGAACAGATGAACACAAGAATTAAGTTTCCTAACATTTTTAATGAAATCTAACTCAGTCAGATTAATGATGAAATGCATTCAAGTTACCGTAGCACATATTACAAGGATAAGTTTCCTGCCTAGATCTTCATGAGATTTCTTTTGGCCAAAACCCTGATCTGCTATTTGGATTACCATTTTTATATATTATCTTATGTGGAAATCTAAGATCTTTTCATATGATAACATAGATAAATATCAAACCAATCATAATTTAATTCTTTTTTACTATTTCCAATCATGTGACATTCTACCTAGCCAAAAGTACCACTATGCCCAGCTGCAAGGTAAGAGATATGGATAGTAAAAATGACAGGAAAAGTTACATGACCAGGTCATCCTTGGTCTCTGCTAACAATTACACAACATTTATCTGATACTGTTCACTATTTTTAATTGGCTGTCAAAGATAAAGAAGCACCAGTTATACACCGTACTAGAAAAAGAACTACAGTGAAGTTCATACGGCATTATTTAGAATGCATATGTTTCACTAAGTATGTGTCCTAAACCATAATCAGCAGTCTACTGGTTTGAATCCCACTACTGACATGAGCTCAGTTGGTGGCCTTGGGTCAGCCACTCCTCTCAGCTCCAGCTCCATTGTGGGGATAAGAATAACACTAACTTGTTCACTGCTCTGGGTGAGGCACTAATATGTGTAGAAGAGCGGTATATAAGCACAGTTATTATTATTATTTATATTTCCATGACACCATCCCTTGACCTGTGAAATTAAGTATTTTGTTAAATATGAAAGTGATACAAAATATAAATGCATTGCATAATGTGTGAGTGTACATATACAAACTTTAAAAATTTTATTGGATAATACCGCAAAGCATGATTACTGAGAAAGCTGCTTTCACTGCTTTCAGTGTGGAGAGCTGCTTGTAGATCAAAACAACCTGGCGAGCTGTCTTCATGCTGAGTGCACGATTCTCTTGGCTTTCAATTCTGCTTTCGTTCAGCACGGGTAAATCAATGTGTCACCAGCAGTAAACATTTGTATCACTCCTCTCTGAATGAACTTTTAAATTTTACTTCCTATTGTGTCAAAGCAATTAAAATTAACAATACAGTTACTAAGCTGCTAAGATCAATTAATGGCTCTTAGGCTTTATCTATTGATCTAGTGACATCTTCAAAACCCACTGGTAACAGACTATACATATTCCCACAATATATACACAAGGATTAATTACATATTCTTATCTTCTAAATGACATATTTAAATGACATATTCTTATCTCCTAAATTAATTAGTCAAACTCTTACATCAAGGATTGGTGACAAGTTGTAGACAGACTATGCTTGGACAGAATGTACACTGAGAATAAATGACATCAAACAAATTGGAAACTAAATAAATCACTTTTATTTAACAAATAAATTTCTTCTGAAGTCTCTTTAGAAATTAAACAATAGAAACAAATAAACTATGTGGCGTTCCTCAAATCCACGTGTAGGATGCTATGGAAGTGGTACTTAGAGGGAAATTAATATCCGTTGCCTCCTGTTATGAAGAGCAAAAAGAAAACATTAGAAATGAAATGATATCTAGAATAAGAAAACTAGAAGATGAACACAAAAAAGGCCACTCAATCTATAAACTTACTTGCTTGAAAATTAAAGGAAAAAACCTCCTCACATTCTATACAAGCTATTAAAGGCACCCAGGAAAAACTCAAACTAATTCTGTAAATACTACCAAACCATTTGTACATCAGACAATCCTGACACTAATCATATTTTAAATTATTTATCGTCACAGGAAATTATTTGCAAAAAAACTCACAAGAACATAAACGATATCTTGACCAACCAATCACAACAGAAGATGTTACAGTCACTATCAAATCCTTGAAAAAAATAACAAAGCTTCAGACAGGGATGGATTCCCTGCCAAATTTTTACAAAAAAATACATTCACCTACTTTCAACTCCACTAACTGCCACATGCAACTCTGTTATGACAGGAGGTAGCATCCCTCTATCTGGGTCAGAGGCTGAAATAGTAGTTACTCCAAAAAAGGACAACGATATTACAAATAGTAAATCTTCGCAACCAATACCCTTACTGAATCAAGACCAAAAGATCTTTACCAGCATATTTGCCAAAAGATTGTCTAAATTTAAATAACCAGCTACATTCGCCTTGACCAGACTGGCTTTATGCCAATAAGGAATCTTATTGACAATACACGTAACACTTTAACTATAATTAATTTCTGTGAAGCATACAAAATCCCTGCATTACTTCTGGCCTTTGATATAGAGAAGGCATTCAATTAAGTGGAAATACCATATCTAAAACTTTTACTTCAAAAATGGGTTTTGGTGACCAATTCTAAAATGCCATTAATGCTCTTTATCTTTCTACAAAAGCTACAGTTAGGACCAGCAATGTACATTTGATAGATATCCATATAGCAAGGGGAACTAGACAAGGCTGTCCCCTTTGTATTGTCGAAGGCTTTCACGGCTGGAGAATGATGCTTGTTGTGGGTTTTCCGGGCTGTATTGCCGTGGTCTTGGCATTGCAGTTCCTGATGTTTCGCCAGCAGCTGTGGCTGGCATCTTCAGAGGTGTAGCACCAAAGGATAGAGATCAGTGGTGACACTGAGAGATCTCTATCTTTTGGTGTTACACCTCTGAAGATGCCAGCCACAGCTGCTGGTGAAACGTCAGGAACTACAATGCCAAGACAACGGCAATACAGCCCGGAAAACCCACAACAACCATCGCTGTCCCCTTTCCCCATTTCTTTTTGCCATAACTATAGACAGGGCCGGTGCTACCATTAGACCAACTAGGCAGCCGCCTTGGGCACAGACCTCAAGAGGGGCATAGTTTTATACAAATTACTTTCTTGAAAAAAATGCAACTGAGACAACCTATTGAGCACCCCCTAAATGGTCCTGTCCACAGACATCAAGCAGCTCAAAAGCTCACGGTAACATGTTTGTTTGTTTGTTTGTTTGTTTGTTTGTTTGTTTATTTATTTATTTATTTATTTATTTTATACCCTCCCCTCCCCACAGATGGCCTAAGGGTGGCTAACATTAAAAATACATTAAAATCACAGAAACATAAAATCAATAATATTTTTTTAAATGATTAAAATAGTCCAGGAGCAGGCTATTTAAACAAATATTGGGAGTCCTTATACAAGCATGGCAGATGACTGAGGGCAGCTCCGGAAGAAATTGTGGTCTTAGATGGAAGAAGGACACTCGCTGGCACTCAGCCAAAGGCCCAGCAGAACATCTCTGTTTTACAAGCCCTGCAAAACTGTAACAGGTCCCACAGGGCCCAGATCTCCAGTGGGAGAGCATTCCACCAGGCCAGGGCAGAAAAAGCCCTCGCCCTGGTTGAGGCCAGATGGATGTCCTTTGGGCCAGGGACCACCAGGAGTTGCTTGTCTTCAGAGTGCAACACCCTGAAGGGGACGTAATGGAGGAGGCGGTCCCGCAGGTATTGAAGTCCCAGTCCATGAAGGGCTTTAAATACCAAGGTTAACACCTTGAACTGGATCTGGAACTCCACTGGAAGCCAGTGCAGCTGGTACAGCACATGATGAATGTGCGCTTGGATGGGCGTTCCGGTAAGAACGCGTGCCGCTGCATTCTGGATCAGCTGTAACTTCCGGGTCAGGCCCAAGGGCCTGTGATCCAGACACAGAACCTCTGTCTTCAGGGGATTCAATTTCAGGTGACTCTGATGTAACCATACCGTCACAGTCTCAAGACCCTTGACCAAGGAATCCAAAGCAAGATCGGACTGGCCATCTGTAATGATTCCAAGTAAATGTATCTTTAAATGCTTGATGAGATAGGTGAAGAGTGGGGGGTGAAGGAGATGGATGAGTGAGTGATATGATTGGTTGAGGACTGAGAGGGTGGGTGGAGTGAATGCAGTTTGAGACTGAGAGTAGAGAGAAAATTTTTAGTCAGAAGAAAACAGGCTAGCTGTGTGCTACCTGAATATGTTGAAGTGTTTATGAGAGAAATATAACCTGTGTGGAACCTGAACTGAGCATGTTTGTGAAAGGACACTCAGGCAGGGAAAGAGAGGACAGCTGTGTGAATGAGAGTAAATGAAGTAACTTTAAGAACCAAGAACTACGTTTATGAAACCAATACGCTTCTTGACTAAATAAAAGTTTATTTTTGTTTTGTTATATCCCAGTGTAGCTGTTATCGCTATATCCCATTCCTATCTTCAGGGCCACATAGAACCACGAAGGAGCCTGACGCTTAGGAACATTACCAAAGGGAAAATTTAAATAAAATATCTTGGAATAAAATATTCCTGGTGGCAGCAGACTACCCAGAGGGTTAAGGGATAGATTAAAAGAAAAATCTACCCTAAAGAAAGTAAAAGTCATAACACCATCCATCAGCAGATAGAGCTGAGTGTCATCCCCATACCGGTGACAACCTAGCCCAAAGCTGCGGGCTAACCGGGCAAGGGGGCACATATAGATGTTAAATAGCATCGGGGAAAGAATCGCCCCCTGAAGGATGCCACATACCAAAGAATGGTAAGCAGACATCTGTTTCCCGAGTGCCACCCTCTGTCCTAGATTGTGAAGGAAGGAGTTCAGCCATTGCAGGGCTGTTCCACGAATCCCCACATCGGCAGGCAGTGGGTCAGAAGATTATGATTGACCATGTCAAATGCTGCTGTAAGATCTAAAAGTATCAGCAGTGCTGACACACTCCGGTCCAGGTGTCGCCGCAGATCATCTGTGAGGGCAACCAGAGCCATCTCTGTACCATGGCCAGGCCTGAAGCTGGACTGGAATGGATCCAGGATAGAGGCATCACCCAGGTATATCTGCAGCTGTTCTGCTACCGCCCTCTCAATTACCTTACCCAGGAATGGAATATTCGAAACTGGGTGATAATTGGCTGGATCAGCAGGATCCAGTGATGGGTTCTTTAATAAGGACTGCACCACTGCCTCTTTCAGTGAGTCTGGAAAAAACCCAGAACTCAGAGAAAGATTAATGATGTCAGCTAATGGTGCCCAAATCCCATCACCACCACTTTTCACCAGCCATGATGGGCATGGGTCCAGTGGGCACATGGTAGGTTTCACAGCATGCAGGACCCTGCCCACCTCCTCCTGGGAGAGTGGCCTGAATTGATCTAATATCAACCCTGAGGACAACCAAGGGGCCTCCAGTACATATACTGCATCAACTGTGGTGGACAGATCCCGGCGGAGTGACAAGATCTTATCCGCAAAATAGTCTCCAAAAGCCTCACAGCTTATTACCGAATTTACATTTTTATTTGTCCCATGCGTGAGGGACGTTAAAGACCAAATCACTCTGAAGAGTTGTGCCGGGCGAGAACTAGTGGACGCAGTGGAAGCTGCATAGTAGTCTCTCTTTGCAGCTTTCAGTGCCATCTCATAGGCCTTCATAAACGTCCTATAAAATGTTCTTGTCATTTCATCATGAAGTCGCCGCCACACTCGCTCTAGCCGTCTCAGCTCCCATTTGATTAGTTGTACCTCATCAGTATACCAAGGAGCTACTCTAGTTCAGGGGCAGAGAGAGCGACGGGGACCGATCTCATCAATAGCTGCAGAGAAACGGGCATTCCAGTCCTCTATCAGCTCATCCAATGAGCCACCAGGGGGCATCGGATCCTGCAGAGCATTCTGCAATTCAATTGGATCCATTTTTTTTCAAATTGTATTTTATTTAAGTTTTTCAAATTTTTTATAATACAACATCTGGAAATTATTAACAGAAAATATTCAACTTCAATTTTTAACAAATTAATAGTGTACTTTTCAGTAACAGCCAACAACTATCAACGTCTAAACTACTATCTAGTCTAGACAAGAACATTAAAATTAATTAAAACAAATAAAATGATGTAACAATTATTGAAAACACATCTCTGATTTGCAGTGACCAGGTTATAAATTGCCTAGTGGTGTAAGGGTCAGATAACGGTTTTGTAAATAAAACTGTGTAATATTTAAAGATAGGCCAAGGAATAGTATAAGTCTTGTTTCCCCTTGTTGTTAGACCATTGTTCATCTTTGGTTAAATAATCAAGTACTGGTAGCCATTGCTCAAGAAAACAAGACTTATATTTCGGGTTTTCTCTCTGTGCCAGCTGGTCAGAAATCTTCTGCATGACAAAATGATCCCATATGCGACTTCTCCAGTTATTTATGGATGGGATTGATTTTTGTTTCCAGAAGGAAGCTATTGATAATTTCGCTAGTGCCAGAAGTGAGAATATAATATTAAGGCTAGAAGTAGGAATCCCAGGATTTTCCCAATAGCTTAATAATATTACTTCTGGAGACTTAGGTATCACATAACTTGTTATGACCTCAATTTCCTTAATTATTTTATCCCAAAAAGAACTGATGTATTTACATACCAGCAATGAAAATATGTGCCCAGCTGACCGCATTGCTTCCAACAGGTGGCTGACTGAGATTGATTGACATGATGGAGCTTGATTGGGGTCATATACCAATGTGAAATCAGTTTTATGGTTTGCATCTTGATGTTTATTATATTTGTACAGAAATTATTTGAGTTCCAAATCATGTTCCGTGTATCATTTGAAGGGTCAATTTTGCATTCCTTGAACCAAATATTTTGATAAGACAAAATTTTGCATTTTTGTTTTTCTTCCAATAGAATTAAATTGATTTTAGACAGGATACCCTTCTGTCTTACTGATCTTTCTTTTAAGATTCTTTCAAAGCTTGTTAGTGGCTTGCCTATAGATTCTTTGAGTTTTGGCAACTCAAAGAGATGCTTGATCTGAAGATATTCAAGCCATGGGGCTCTTGTCGTGTTGCCTTGTTCTATTTTTGCTTTTTCTTGTAATTGTTTTTTATCAAGGATATCTATTATTCTAGTTTTATTGTTCAGCCTCCACCATCTGTATGAGTGGGTGCTGAGAGCAGGTGGGAACCAGTGCTGTCCTGCAAACGATGAGACTACAGAGAATGGATGGACTAATTTAGATTTCATTCTGTCCCAGATTTTAATATCGCTTAATAAAAAGGGATTGCTTTTTAGTGTAGAGGGGCGTTCTAAATTCATGTTCCAAATGCATTCACTTAAACGACTTCCTTGCAGGTAACTCTGTTCAATGTCTTTCCAATCTAGTCCAATTAAATCATTTGCTATTACCACCAGATTTTTCAAATGCTTAGCCTCATAGTAGGTTTTCAGATCTGGAAGATTTAGTCCACCTCTGCTGGTTTTTCTTTTTAAAGTTTCCAATGATATTCTGGGTTTTTTATTATTCCAAATGAATTTACTAATTTTAAATTGCCATTGATCAAAATTTTTGTCTGGTATTACGATAGGGATTGCCCGGAACATAAATAGAAATTTTGGGAAAATAAATGATTTGATTAGGTTAATTCTCTTGAGCAAGGTTAGGTAATTTTCCCCCCATTCCTCTAATATAGTGTTGATTGACTGATTGATTTCGCTAAAGTTGATGCTCAGGAGATCATTTAAATTTATAGGTATTTTAATTCCTAGGTACTTCCAATGTTTTTTAACCCATTTGTATTGATAGTTGCTTTTGATGAGATTGGGCAAGTCTGACTGTAAATATATTGGGAAAATTTCACTCTTGTTGCTATTGATGGTTAGGCCTGAGGCTTTTGAGAATTCTTTCATAATTGTCTTTAATTCAGACATTGAAAACACAGGGTCTGAAAGGTAAAGTGCCATATCATCGGCAAACAGAGAAAGTTTGTACTCTTTGTTATTAATATTAACGCCTTTTATATTGGGAGATGATCTAATATGGTTTGCAAATGGTTCAATAGCCAGAGCAAAAAGAAGTGGGGATAGCGGACATCCCTGTCTAGTGCCTCGAAGTAGATTAATTTTCCCCGACTTATGACCATTAATTTTGATGGAGGTAGTGGGGCTAGCATATAATGACTGAATTGCTCTGAGAAAGTTATCTCCAAATTTCATTTTCCGTAATAGTTCCATAAGGTAAGGGATTTCCATGCGATCAAAAGCTTTTTCCACATCTAACGCCAAAATAAGAGAGTTAAGTTTATTTTGGTTGTTGTGGGTTTTCCGGGCTGTATTGCCGTGGTCTTGGCATTGTAGTTCCTGACGTTTCGCCAGCAGCTGTGGCTGGCATCTTCAGAGGTGTAGCACCAAAAGACAGAGATCTCTCAGTGTCACAGTGTGGAAAAGATGTAGGTTATTTGTATCTACTCAGGAGGGGTGGGGTTGAGCTGAGTCATCCTGTAAGAGTTTCCCAGGGTGTGGAATGCTAATGGCGGGAGGCTTCACTGTATCCTGAGGAGGTTCTTTTGCATATGGATTGGTACTTGATGTGCTAATCTTCTCTGCAGGACTATTGTCGGGTGTAGAGTGTTTTGTTAGCCTGGTGTTTTTCAGAACTGGCAACCATGCTCGGTTCATTCTTAAGGTTTCTTCTTTCCTGTTGAAGTTTTGCTTATGCTTGTGAATTTCAATGGCTTCCCTGTGCAGTCTGACAAAGTAGTTGGAAGTGTTGTCCAGTATTTTGGTGTCCTGGAATAAGATACTGTGCCCTGTTTGAGTTAGGCTATGTTCAGCCACTGCTGATTTTTCAGGTTGTCCAAGTCTGCAGTGTCTTTCATGTTCTTTTATTCTTGTCTGGATGCTACGCTTTGTGGTCCCGATGTAAACTTGTCCACAGCTGCAGGGTATACGGTATACTCCTGCAGAGGTGAGGGGGTCTCTACTGTCTTTTGCTGATCGTAGCATCTGTTGTATTTTTCGGGTGGGTCTGAATACTGCTTGAAGGTTATGCTTTTTCATAAGCTTTCCCATCTGATCAGTAATTCCTTTGATATATGGTGTCTTATTCCAGGACACCAAAATACTGGACAACACTTCCAACTACTTTGTCAGACTGCACAGGGAAGCCATTGAAATTCACAAGCATAAGCAAAACTTCAACAGGAAAGAAGAAACCTTAAGAATGAACCGAGCATGGTTGCCAGTTCTGAAAAACACCAGGCTAACAAAACACTCTACACCCGACAATAGTCCTGCAGAGAAGATTAGCACATCAAGTACCAATCCATATGCAAAAGAACCTCCTCAGGATACAGTGAAGCCTCCCGCCATTAGCATTCCACACCCTGGGAAACTCTTACAGGATGACTCAGCTCAACCCCACCCCTCCTGAGTAGATACAAATAACCTACATCTTTTCCACACTGTGACACTGAGAGATCTCTGTCTTTTGGTGCTACACCTCTGAAGATGCCAGCCACAGCTGCTGGCGAAACGTCAGGAACTACAATGCCAAGACCACGGCAATACAGCCCGGAAAACCCACAACAACCATCGTTCTCCGGCCGTGAAAGCCTTCGACAATACATCGAACACCTCTACGGGGAGGAAACATTCCAACAGACCCGGAGATTGGAAACACTTCGGAACAAGAAAGCACATCTACTCTGTTCTTTAACCTTTCTTCTACGCTGCAGGGACACAAGAACTATTCCACCTTTTCTCACAACTAAAAGAATCTTCAAAACCACACAGGCAAACCGCATTTATGACCGTCTAGAACAGGCCCTCTTACGTGAGAGAATCCACACTACCCGCAGAGAACTTGCTGCCACAGACAAGGAGCTATTTTGCTTGCATATCAACACCAGCCATAAAATGAGAAGTCAGGATTGGGACAAGGTCGATAATCTCACCTACAGGAAGAAGGAACAAGTTTTTACCAACCACACATCCAGACAGAAGCAGAAGTTTAACAAACTACAGGAAAAAAGACAGACAAGCCCCATACTCGACAATGCACGCATTGTCATCAATCTGACAGACCGTCAACTCTCACCAGAAGAAACCTCCATCTTGGCTAAGGGAGGAAACTTTGCAGTCACCCCCACCAGAATTCCTGTGGAAGACATCATTGCAAATGTAGAAGCTGCCATCCGTCATCTACCTGAAGAGGAAGCTGAGGAAATAAGAGGAGAGACAGCCAGGATTCTACGAAAGGCAAAGCTTCCCACCAGCAATATCACACGCAAGGAGAGAAATGCCATCAAGACCCTCAATGCAGATCCAAACATCATCATTCTACCAGCTGATAAAGGCAATGCTACAGTGATCATGAAAACAGAGGAATACAAAAAGAAGATTAAGGAACTCCTGGACCCCTCCACCTACAAAAAACTAAAACGAGATCCCACTTGCAAAATCACCAGGCTAACAAATGCGCTGATCAAGAATTCCTCACTACATCCCGACACGCACAGAAAACTATGCAAGACTGAAGCACAGCCACCTAGACTATACGGACTCCCCAAAATACATAAGGATTCAGTCCCACTCCGACCCATTGTGAGTGCCATTGGTTCACCGACATATGAATTAGCTAGACATCTGGCAGATCTCCTGCAGGACCACATCGGGAAAACCTCATCTTACATCAAAGATTCAGCAGATTTCATCAACAAAATCAGTTCTCTGAAACTCAATCCACAAGACATACTTGTCAGTTTTGATGTTGTATCCCTGTTTACCAAGGTTCCAGTAAAAGACACTATTGCACTTATTAATCAGATTTTCCCAGAGGATGTAACAGCCTTATTCCACCATTGCCTGACAACCAGTTACTTCCAATGGGACAACGAATTCTATGAACAGATGGATGGGGTGGCCATGGGGAGTCCACTCAGCCCAGTTATAGCAAACTTCTACATGGAACATTTTGAAAAAACAGCTCTAGAATCAGCACCCCACAAACCTAGTGTATGGTTCCGGTTTGTGGATGATACATTTATCATTTGGAGCCATGGGGAGGAAGAATTGATGGGGTTTTTGAATCATCTCAACAACATCCACCTGAACATACAATTCACCATGGAGAAAGAAATCGAGGGAAAACTCCCATTCCTGGATACCTGGGTCATCCGCAAAGCAAACTTTCAGTTAGGTCACAAGGTCTACAGGAAACCAACTCACACTGATCGGTACCTACACAAAAACTCCAATCACCACCCCCGACAGAAAAGAGGCATAATGAAAACATTAGTGGATCGTGCAAGACGGATATGTGAGCCGCGCTTTCTCAATGAGGAAATTAATCATCTAAACCACGCACTTCAGGCAAATGGCTACTCCAGAAATGAAATCCGAAGAGCAATCAAACCCAGGATGAATCAAACAACCAAGGAAAAACAAACTCCTACAGGAAAAGTGTTTTTGCCATATATCAAAGGAATTACTGATCAGATGGGAAAGCTTATGAAAAAGCATAACCTTCAAGCAGTATTCAGACCCACCCGAAAAATACAACAGATGCTACGATCAGCAAAAGACAGCAGAGACCCCCTCACCTCTGCAGGAGTATACCGTATACCCTGCAGCTGTGGACAAGTTTACATCGGGACCACAAAGCGTAGCATCCAGACAAGAATAAAAGAACATGAAAGACACTGCAGACTTGGACAGCCTGAAAAATCAGCAGTGGCTGAACATAGCCTAACTCAAACAGGGCACAGTATCTTATTCCAGGACACCAAAATACTGGACAACACTTCCAACTACTTTGTCAGACTGCACAGGGAAGCCATTGAAATTCACAAGCATAAGCAAAACTTCAACAGGAAAGAAGAAACCTTAAGAATGAACCGAGCATGGGTGCCAGTTCTGAAAAACACCAGGCTAACAAAACACTCTACACCCGACAATAGTCCTGCAGAGAAGATTAATAATAATAATAATAACATTCGATTTATATACCGCCCTTCAGGACAACTTAATGCCCACTCAGAGCGGTTTACAAAGTGTTATTATTACCCCACAACAATCACCCTGTGAGGTGGGTGGGGCTAAGAGAGCTCAAGAGAACTGTGACTCGCCCAAGGTCACCCAGCTGGCTTTGTGGAGGAGTGGGGAATCAAACCCGGCTCTCCAGATTAGAGTCCCGTGCTCTTAACCACTACACCAAACTGGCTCTTAGCACATCAAGTACCAATCCATATGCAAAAGAACCTCCTCAGGATACAGTGAAGCCTCCTGCCATTAGCATTCCACACCCTGGGAAACTCTTACAGGATGACTCAGCTCAACCCCACCCCTCCTGAGTAGATACAAATAACCTACATCTTTTCCACACTGTGACACTGAGAGATCTCTGTCTTTTGGTGCTACACCTCTGAAGATGCCAGCCACAGCTGCTGGCGAAACGTCAGGAACTACAATGCCAAGACCACGGCAATACAGCCCGGAAAACCCACAACAACCATCGTTCTCCGGCCGTGAAAGCCTTCGACAATACATTAAGTTTATTTTGCTTCCCAAAATTAATGATATTCAGTGTTTTTCTTATGTTATCTGTTAGTTGGCGGTTTGGTATAAAGCCAGATTGGTCTTCCTTAATATAATTAGAAATTATTTTGTTTAATCTGGCTGTTAGGATGGCTGTGAATATTTTCATATCCTGATTCAATAGAGCTATAGGGCGATACGAAGCAGGATTAGTAGCATCCTTTCCTGGTTTTAAGAGAACCACCATTTGTGATTCAGTCCAGGAGGGAGGCATTACACCAAATTCTAATATTGCATTACAAACACTAGTAAGATGAGGGGCCAACTGTTGTGAAAATTTTTTATAATATTCAGCAGGAAATCCATCGTTACCAGGGGACTTATTATTTTTCAAATTTTTAATCACCTCTTGAGTTTCTGTAATTGAGATTTGCTGATCAACCATTTGTTTATGAGCTGTTGTAATCTTATTAAGCAGCCCTGCTTTTCCCAAGTAGTTATTGACAGTTTCTAAATTTGGAGTGTCTGACTTATATAGATTTTTATAAAAATTTTGGAAGACTGCAAGAATAGATTCTGATTTTACTTGAATTTGACCATCCTCATCTCTTATTTGATTTATTAGTCTTGTGGCTCTTCCCCCCCCCCCCACTTTCCAAGAGAGTAAGTTCAGATTTTTGGGATTATTTTGCCAATATTTTTGTTTTAGAAAGATTAGATTTTTCTGAATAGTTGTGGTTTCTAGGGCTTCCAATTTTTTCCTTTCATTTAAAAGTTTTTTATAGATTTTCTTATTACATGTTTTTTTATGGGCCTTTTCCAAGTAAGATATTTTCTCCATTAAGTCCAATTTAGTTTTTTCTTTCTTTTTCTTGTAGGCTGAAGCAATTGCAATACACTTGCCCCGAACCACAGCCTTCATTGCATCCCAGATTATTTCAATTGGAACACCACAATTTAAGTTTTGTTTAAAGTAGTTTTGTATTTCTTCTAATATGTCTTTTTGAGCTGCAGCATCAAATAAAAGAAATTTGTTAGGACTCCAATTTGGTGTTTTGGTTTTTTGTTCTGAGGGCTTTAATGCGCATTCTACCCATGAGTGGTCAGACCACCTCATTGGGCCTAACTTTGAATTTGAGATATATTGTAGTAGATTTGGAGATGCCAGCAGTATATGTATATCCTAGTATATGTTTCAAATCTGGGGGAAAAATAAGTATAGTCCCTTTCAGTAGGATGTTGATTTCTCCACACATCAACTAGATCTAATTGTTTTAGGATATTAGCAAGATGACTATTTTTAGATGAATTTAGCCCAAGTGAAGTAGATTTGGATTTTCTTTTTTTGTTTTGTTTTGAATGGTCTAGTTTAGGGTCAGCTATTAAGTTTAGGTCCCCCCCTAATAAAATGTCCCCCTCCTGAAACACTTTAAGTTTGAAAAAGGTCTCTTTTAAAAATGCAATCTGATTAGAATTGGGAGCATATATTGACGCAAGTGTCAGTTTCTTTGTGTCGAAATTACCCTTAAGGAATAGGGATCTACCTTCCTGGTCCTTTTCTACTACTATATCTTCAGATCTAACATTCTTCGAAATAAGAATTGCCACCCCTCTGGATTTGGAGTTACCATGAGCTAGGTATTGGTGGTTCCACCAGCTAGATTTGAATACCTGTTTCACCTTTGCTGAAAGATGTGTTTCTTGGAGTAACAAAAAATCTGGATGCTGTTTCAGCAGTGTAGCCTGGACCCTCTTGCATTTAATAACATTATTTAGACTCCGACAGTTTAGAGAAAGAACTTTAAACTCCATTTCCTGCGAAATAAAAAGAAGTCAATAAAACAGGGTTTATATGACTGCAAGGTGCAAACAATCTTTTGAATTTCAAGGTTTTACCCCAACTATAACAAGAACCGGTCAACTATTACGTATTAATTGCAATTTGCAAGAATATAAAATGAGCAGAAAACCTCAATGGAGAGTAGCTGGGAGATGTGAAGAGATTTGAGAAGAGAAAATTCTTAGAGAGAAGGAAGAGAAAAGAAATAGAAAGAAGAGAGATTTTTTAAACAAAAAAAAAAGAAAAAAGAAAAAAGAAAGGGAAAAAAGAACAAGGTATAAGAACCCTAACCCTTAGTACTTTCAAGGAGGAAACCACCGGAAACCTTCCCTAGTAGGAAAGGGATTGCTAACAATATATCCAGAATCGTATGCACTGAAACTGGGTTTTGGTCTTTCAACCCAGTATCCGGGGTTTAAACTAAATTAGAGAGCCAACTAGGCCTCACTTCCATCCACCCCCTCCCACCTTACCCGGCTGCATTTTAAGCTAAATCAGACACCATACAGCGAAACAGGAGAGAAAGTAAGTAATTTTTTGAGTGACATTTAAGAAAGGTTGATTGTTTATAAGGAAACTTCTCGCTTCTTTTTCTTTTGTGGGAAAAAGTAGTATTCCGGCAGAAAAAAGAGTCTGGCCACCTTCTGCAACTCTTCTTTGGTTTGTTCATGGTGACTCCTTTTGTGGACCTCTATCACCTTTTTTTACTGGTATTTTGCTCCAGTTGTTCAGTGAAGCTCTTGCGTTGTAAACAGCAGTTTTGCTTGGAGAGGTGGTTTGCCAGTCTAGTTGTAGATCTTTAAGTAGTTTGGTGCCAGTTTCCATGTCGTGACCTTGGTATGTCTTCCCTTGCCAATGTACCAGAATTCTTGTTGATGAAGCCCAGCGGTATCTCATTTCAGCCTCATTCAGTTTGTTAATGATCGGCTTTAATTCCCTCCTTTTCGCTAGTGTTTCTGCAGAGAGATCTTGAAATATATATATATTTTTATTTTGATAGGAGAAATATCCTCTCACTCTAGCTTCCTTCATGATCTTTTCTTTTGATCTGTAGTCAGGGAGGTTTATTATTATATCTCTTTGCTGTTGTCTTGATCTTGTATTGATTAGTGACCCCTCTCTGTAGGCATGAGATATTAGGGGGGTTATACCATCCTCCAGTCTTAGTTCTTTTCTAAGCCATTCTGCTATAAATATAGAGAGATCTGTATTGCGTTCTTCATGTTCATCAAAACCTCTGATTTTTATATTATTAGATCTTAGCTTATTATCAAGATCTAAGATTTTTTCATGAAGCTGTTCATTTATTGCATGTAGATCATGGATTTCTTTTTGGTTGTCTATAGCTAGTTGCTTAGCATTTTCGGCAGTCTGTGCAACCCGATCAATTGACTCTTTAAGTTCACAAGTCTGGTTTTTAATTGCATTTTCAAGCCTTGTAACTATTTTATTTTCAAGCCATTCCAGGGCAGTAGTTATTTCTCCCTCTAGAGCCTGAGCTTCATCAGGGTCTTTTGCTGGCTTGGCGGCCTCCATTTTAGCTGGCCCTTGTCGATTTCCCACCGGGGCTTGTTTAGCTTCTATCTGCTCTAAAAAGGATTTTAGGGAAGGGCCGCTTTGATCTGTGGGCTTGTTTTTTCCTCCTCCTATTTTTCTCATAATTTTAAGAAGCTTACCGCTGTATAGGCGCTTGCAAAAAGCCGTGGTAGGCAGTTAGGGTGCGGAGCGAGGTTTTAGACGTCTGCCATCTTCGCACGACGCCCCCTCAATTGGATCCATTTGACTCCATGGGCAAGCATAAATCAGCTCGTTGCCCAAGCAGGAGGGGGTCATGGTGCCCAGACAAGCCCTCAGGATGAGGTGGTCTGACCATGGCACTGCTATAGCTTCATCCAGATCCACCTGTATCCCGAACCCAAAGATCAAATCCAGTGTGTGTCCTGCTCGACGTGTGGGCATTGATACAAACTGGGAGAGTCCTAATGCTGCCATGGAGGCTATCATGTCCATGGCCTATGAGAAGGTAGCATCATCAGCATAGACACTGATGTCCCCTAAGACCAGAAGCCTGGGGTACTCCAAGGCCCAGCCAGCCACCGCCTCTAACAGGCCTGGCACAGTATCTGCTGGTGCGCTGGGCGATCAGTATGCCAGACAGATGGCTATACTCTCCTCGGCATCCCACACCAGGCCCACACAATCAATGCCAGCAATCTTTGGCAAGGGGAGCAGCCTGATGGAGAAAGACTCTCGAATGAGCACCACTACCCCAACAAGACATTTCCCAATATGTAAAACAAATATGAGAAACCTGTACCATAAATGTGTTGGAATATATGTGTGTTGCAAGGTCTGAGATCCAGTCATTATGGGGTTAATGTGTTTACCTACCATGCTATCGTTTAGATGGACCTGGAAGGGGAACCTGGCTCAAAGCCAATAATCTGCAAGCCCGGGAAACTTGAGAGTGTTTGTAAACTGTTATTGGTCAACAGGTCAGGTGATTTTTTTTCAGGGTCAAGAAGACAGAGGAATAAGAAGATTCTCCATTCAGTTATCCCAGCTCTTTGTTTGTAACCAGTAGTGAGAATGTAGCTCCAGGCATTTGTTATTTTGTAGGCAATCCTGTTAACCTTTTTCCTTTAGAAGTAAATGATTTTAAAAGCTAAACTTGTGTGCTGACTCTCTATTGATTCAAGATCCATTGCACCTCTGAAGAAAAGCTATTTTTTAACCTTTTTCCCCAACCAAGTGGACCAGTTGAAGTAATTATTAAGGTGAAAAAGATGCTAGTGATTCGTGTATATTGTTCTTTGAATAACAGCAGTATGGTATGGCTTTGGATAGGCAATATGAGATCATTAACTCTCAAAAAAGGCAAACCTTATGAGTTATATCATCCTGCTTTCAGATAATACTGCCAGTCATTGCTGCATCTCAAAATAGTCTAGGAGACTCAAAGTTATCTCAGAAGTCTCAGTCAACTTGAGAGGAACAATCCTTACTGAAACTACTCCTTTTTAGCTCTCCAGAGAGCCAGCTAAAAAGAAGAAAGCAAACAAACAAAGTAACTGCAGACAAAAGTATCTCCTTTTCAAGTACAACATAATTCTCTCTCTCATTGTCTCACAGCAAACATGAGAAGGGGGTGGGAGTAGAAGACACTCTGTTGTGCCAGCCAGGAAAAAGGTGGGGAAATAGCTTCCAATGCTACAAAAAGAAACTTTTCAGCAACTCGAGGAAGCCAAGCAAGAAGTGAGAAGGAAAACAAAAGGGAAAAGGTGGGAAACTGCCTCCAGAGCTAAGAAAAACCCCCACTTCATGGAGCAAACTGTATCCCAGCAACACCAAGAGAAGTGGCAGAGTGGAAAACACTAAATCTTCACAGCTATTCTGCTGTGTCTGGAAAGAAATGGGCAGAAAGTCAGCTTCATGGCTGCAATAAAAGGGAGGAAAGTAGGGAAATTCTACTGTAGCAATACGCAGAGCATACTTGCTGCAGAGGAACAAGTGCAGGGAAAAATACCTCTGCACTAGAACCTACAACTATATAGTCAAGCTTTTAAGGTTTCCTCAAAATCTGAAAATCCTTTAAAGAGTTATGATGACCTCGTCCAATCCTTAAGGCCACTTTCGGTAGGTGCTCGAGAGGGAAAACTGGTCAAGACCAATTTGTCATCTAAACCTTGGTTTGATCAAAGCTGTATTTGTGCTAAAAATGCTTTAATCTATGCCTATAAGCTAGCACTGAGAGCTGATGAAAAGACCAGACAGGATGCATATCGTTCTCTTTCATTTTTAAAAAAGAAATATAAATCACTGGTTGCCCGCTGTAAGAAAGAACATACCAGAAAACTGTGGGCCAATATAATTGAAGCAGCTACGAGCAAAAACTCAGTGGTGTTCTGGAAACTAGTGTCAAACCGCGCCTCCACAGCCTCCTCCTCCTTGGCTTCCTGTATCCCCCCAGATAAATGGACTTCTTTTTTCCAAAAAATGTATGATGATCCTATTCAACCCCCTCCTGCCCTAACAATAGAAAATCTGGCCAAATGCCCCCCAGTTCATGCCGAAGAGGTAAAAGCTTATATTAGCCAGTTAAAGAATGCAAAAGCCCCTGGGCTTGATGGAATATCTCCAGAATTACTAAAAACAAATAAGGACTGGTGGGCAACTTTCCTAGCCTCCCTATTTACTTATATTGATGAAACCAACTACATCCCCAATGATTGGGGAATGGCTATAGTAGTCCCCTTCCATAAGAAGGGAAAGAAGGAGGATCCATCCACTTATAGACCAATCAGCTTACTAAGCATTGTAAGCAAATTGTCTACAAAACATCTGCTGGAGAAATTTTCAGACTGGCTAGAACAGGAGGATATAATTGCTGATGAGCAAGCTGGGTTTAGAGCTGGCAGGTCAACAATAGATCACTGCCTAGTAATGCAACACCTTGTAGAGAAATATGCTACAGGAGACCAAGCATCACTTTACCAGGCATTTGTTGATTTAAAAGCAGCTTTTGACACAGTCTCTAGAAATAGACTTTGGAGGAAACTGCAGGCCTCCTTTATTGATAGGCGACTGCTGTTCCTTTTGGGGGCTATGCGCAAGCAAACTGCCCTGAGTAAGGTGCAGCCAAATTGGGCATTTGACCGACCCCATTCAAACTTACAGGCAGGTGTGCCTTCTAGCCCCCTTTCTGTTTATCTTCTACATCAACAATTTGGTAAACCTTTTGAATGACCCTGGATTGCACCCTCCCAAATTATCAAATAGGCACATTCACGTACTGCTCTATGCAGATGATACTGTATTACTTTCTAGGACCCCCATAGGGCTGAAACGAGCCCTAAAAAAATTCTCCCAATTCTCTGATACTGAACACCTTCTAACTAATTACCAAAAAACTAAGATCCTGGCTTTCGATAAAAATCCAAAGATCAGACGATGGGAGCTTCAGAGGCATCAGTTAGAACAAGTTACCAGCTTCAAATATTTGGGTGTAGTTTTGCAAGCCTCAGGTACCAAAATAACACATAGCAGCTTCATTGCTGATGTGGGATTAAAAACAGCACACAGTATACTAAAATTCTATCAATCACAAGGGGGGCAGTATGTACTGGCTGCACTCAGATTGTTTAAAGCCAAACCATTGGCCCAATTAGTATACGGATCATTCTTAGGGCTGCCATCCTCCTCTTTCTCTCAGCTTGAGAGAGTGCAGTCCAAATTCCTTAGAGCCCTATTACAAGTGCCCAAATGCATGCCTAACTCATGGGTTAGACTGGAAACAGGAATGTTAAGGGTAGAGGCCAGAATCACCATCCTTTCAATTTTCAAATGGCTGTCAGGATGTCTAAACCCGCAAGGCCTGCTCCCTCTGTTATTCCAAGACAAATTTCAATCTAATTGGCAAAAGGCGACTCTGAAATCCCTGGGAAAATTGGGTCTTTCCCCTCAAAGTTTGCTAGTCATGGGGTTAGACCGAGCAAAATCACTCATTAAGCAGAGAGCGACAGACATTGAAAGACAAACAGATTTACTTAGAGCACCAGGTTTTATTTCTTCAGATACTACTAAATATATTGCCACTCCTGCAGCCTACTTTTACTTTCTTGAATCCAGTAACTTCAGAAGGGCTAGAAGTTCAACTCTACCCTCTGCCGTTCTGGAAGGAAAGTTTAAAGCCGTCCATTACTCTCTTAGGCTTTGCTCCTATCCCCTAAGAGAAATTGACTCAATGGAGCACATCTTCTTTAACTGCCCAAGTCATAGTAAAATTAGAGTGGAAACCATCAGTCCATTAGTAGAAAGATGCCCTGGAAGTTCAAATAAAATCAAACTTGATTATCTTTTGTCTGATCGGAATCACCAGACAACACATCAAGTAGCAAGATTCTGTGGCCAGGTCTACAAGCAACGTAAATCGCATAAGGCAGACTGAATGTATTTTAACCTTTTAAACAACTAATTTATGATGATCTTATTTTTTTACTCTTATATTTATTCATCGTTCTTCCCCTGTATCCAGTCTCAACTGTTTTTAAATTGATTTGCAAATGGTTTTATATGTACTGGTTGCAGACTGTAATAATAAACTTGACTTGACTACCTCTGCACTAAGAACAGCAGAAATACCTGAACCTACTTCATGAGGTGAATTATCCTAGCTACCACCAGAAGAAGCTGAGAAATGGAGAAAAGCGGAGGGTGTGGTGTCGGTGTTGAACAGAATGATAGCACATTGAAAGAGCTCCGTCTCTCCCATGCCTGAAATTTAAGATTTATGTTGGAAGGGCAAAATAAAAATATTTACCCTTCCAACGTAAAGATACACCAAGAGATCCGAAAGGCAGATTCATATTTATTAAAGGCACTACAGAAAACCAAACTTACACATTTGGCTAAATTTATGCCCCAAGCCAAGACAGCCTAATGAAATTCTAAAACAAAGTTCATTAGAATACACATGTATCACTTAGTATAATGTGCTCTAAACCATATTTTCATGACAAACCCACAGAAACAGCAGCAACATAATCTAAGAGTATAATGGAGAGCAACAAATAGAAGTATCCTGCTCACTAGGTTGGAGGCAAGTTCTGACAACAACAGGGCCAACAACAAAGATTCTCAGGTCAAACTCCATGGTCAAGTAACAGATTCCAAAATCAAAGACTGTGACCCACCAAGGCTCAGGCAGCCAGAACCTAAGAGCTCACCAACAGCCAAATCCAGAATACCACAATTGTGACTAGCTAATCCCATGCTAGCTGCTGCCTTATAAAGGGAGTTTCTCCTACAGGTGAGGCTGGGTTCATTAAGCTTCTTTCTCCAAGCTGGCTCATCTCTGCTACTCAGGAGGAGTAGATCAGATCCTGTACTGACTCTCCTGACATTTCCTCAGCAGGGGGAAGGTCGTGGGCTGCCAGGCATGTGCTCCTGTGCTTGGTCCATGCCTCTGCCCTTACCCTCAGCCTTCGCTGCTTCTGGGGTTCTTTGGGAGACAGTGGCAGGTCTGGCAGCAGGCAGGTCCATGCTAAGGCCACCTGTCTTGATGACACTGTGGTTGCCAACCCTCCTGGAGATCCCCACAAATTACAACTGATCTCCAAATGACAGATTTTAACATTCTCCAAGACATGGAGGCTTCTTAGGCTGGCCTATGTGGAATTATACCCCACATAGGTACTACCTGACAATTGATGTCAACCAACCTAGAGAACTCTGAGAGTTACAAATGACTTTCAAATGACAAGTTTAAATTATCTCAAACAGAATGGTGGCTTTGGAGTGTGGCTTCTGTGGAATTATACCCCACTGAGGACCCTCCATATTATGATTGCCATACCTGGAGATCTCCCTCCATTTCAGCTGAACTTCATATGTCCTATTTTACCTAAATTGGAGACAATGGTGGTATTGGGTATTGGCAACTGGGGTGTCTGAAGCATCTCCTTACAGTAGTTGCCAACTTGGGGTTACGGGGGGCTTATATTTTCACCACTTCCTTATTCAAAGCCATGTCTAATACAGGGTGCTTGGAGGGAGGCCACATTCGAGGACTTAGGTCCAGAACCAGAGACTGGATCAGCACCAGCACATGTTCTCTTGTAGGGGACAGTCTCTGCAGTTCAGGGGTGCGTGATTTGGAGTAATCCAAAGATCGTTTTGGGTTTCAGAGGGCTTATATTTTCACCACTTCCTTATTCAAAGCCATGTCTAATACAGGGTGCTTGGAGAGAGGCCACATTCGAGGACTTAGGTCCAGAACCAGAGACTGGATCAGCACCAGCACATGTCCTCTTGTAGGGGACAGTCTCTGCAGTTCAGGGGTGTGTGATTTGGGGTGATCCAAAGATTGTTTTGGGTTTCAGAGGGCTTATATTTTCCCCACTTCCTTATTCAAAGCCATGTCTAATATAGGGTGCTTGGAAAGAGGCCACATTTGAGGCCTTAGGTTCAGAACCAGAGACTAGATCAGCACCAGCACATGTCCTCTTCTAGGGGACAGTCTCTGGAGTTCAGCGGTGTATGATTTGGGGTGATCCAAAGATTGTTTTGGGTTTCAGAGTGCTTATATTTTCACCACTTCCTTATTCAAAGCCATGTCTAATACACGGTGCTTGGAGGGAGGCCACATTCGAGGACTTAGGTCCAGAACCAGAGACTGGATCAGCACCAGCACACGTCCTCTTGTAGGGGACAATCTCTGGAGTTCAGGGGTGTGTGATTTGGGGTGATCCAAAGATTTTTTTGGGTTTCAGAGAGCTTATATTACCACCACTTCCTTATTCAAAGCCATGTCTAATACAGGGTGCTTGGAGGGGGGCCACATTCGAGTTCTTAGGTCTAGAACCAGAGACTGGATCAGCACCAGCATATGTCCTCTTGTAGGGGACAGTCTCTGCAGTTCAGGGGTGTGTGATTTGGGGAGATCCAAAGATTGTTTTGGGTTTCAGAGGGCTTATATTTTCACCACTTCCTTATTCAAAGCCATGTCTAATACTGGGTGCTTGGAGAGAGGCCACAATGGCGGCCTTAGGTCCAGAACCAGAGACAGGATCAGCACCAGCACATGTCCTCTTGTAGGGGACAGTCTCTGGAGTTCAGGGGTGTGAGATTTGGGGTGATCCAAAGATTGTTTTGGGTTTCAGAGGGCTTATATTTTCACCACTTCCTTATTCAAAGCCATGTCTAATACACGGTGCTTGGAGGGAGGCCACATTCGAGGACTTAGGTCCAGAACCAGAGACTGGATCAGCACCAGCACATGTCCTCTTGTAGGGTACAATCTCTGGAGTTCAGGGGTGTGTGATATGGAGTGATCCAAAGATTGTTTTGGGTTTCAGAGGGCTTATATTTTCACCACTTCCTTATTCAAAGCCATGTCTAATACAGGGTGCTTGGAGGGTGGCCACATTCGAGGACTTAGGTCCAGAACCAGAGACTGGATCAGCACCAGCACATGTCCTCTTGTAGGGGACAGTCTCTGCAGTTCAGGGGTGTGTGATTTGGGGTGATCCAAAGATTTTTTTGGGTTTCAGAGGGCTTATATTTTCACCACTTCCTTATTCAAAGCCATGTCTAATACTGGGTGCTTGGAGAGAGGCCTCATTCGAGGACTTAGGTTCAGAACCGGACACTGGATCAGCACCAGCACATGTCCTCTTGTAGGGGACAGTCTCTGGAGTTCAGGGGTGTGTGATTTGGGGTGATCCAAAGATTGTTTTGGGTTTCAGAGGGCTTATATTTTCACCACTTCGTTATTCAAAGCCATGTCTAATACTGGGTGCTTGGAGAGAGGCCACATTCGAGGACTTAGGTCCAGAACCAGAAACTGGATCAGCACCAGCACATGTCCTCTTGTAGGGGACAGTCTCTGCAGTTCAGGGGTGTGTGATTTGGGGTGATCCAAATATTGTTTTGGGTTTCAGAGGGCTTATATTTTCCCCACTTCCATATTCAAAGCCATGTCTAATATAGGGTGCTTGGAAAGAGGCCACATTTGAGGCCTTAGGTCCAGAACCAGAGACTAGATCAGCACCAGCACATGTCCTCTTGTAGGGGACAGTCTCTGGAGTTCAGCGGTGTATGATTTGGGGTGATCCAAAGATTGTTTTGGGTTTCAGAGTGCTTATATTTTCACCACTTCCTTATTCAAAGCCATGTCTAATACAGGGTGCTTCGAGGGAGGCCACATAGTAGGGCTTAGGTCTAGAACCAGAGACTGGATCAGCACCAGCACATGTCCTCTTGTAGGGGACAGTCTCTGCAGTTCAGGGGTGTGTGATTTGGGGTGATCCAAAGATTGTTTTGGGTTTCAGAGGGCTTATATTTTCACCACATCCTTATTCAAAGCCATGTCTAATACTGGGTGCTTGAAGAGAAGCCACATTCGAGGCCTTAGGTCCAGAACCAGAGACTGGATCAGTACCAGCACATGTCCTCTTGTAGGGGACAGTCTCTGCAGTTCAGGGGTGCGTGATTTGGAGTGATCCAAAGAATTTTTTGGGTTTCAGAGGGCTTATATTTTCACCGCTTCCTTATTCAAAGCCATGTCTAATACAGGGTGCTTGGAAAGAGGCCACATTTGAGGCCTTAGGTCCAGAACCAGACACTGGATCAGCACCAGCACTTGTCCTCTTGTAGGGTACAATCTCTAGAGTTCAGGGGTGTGTGATATGGAGTGATCCAAAGATTGTTTTGGGTTTCAGAGGGCTTATATTTTCACCACTTCCTTATTCAAAGCCATGTCTAATACAGGGTGCTTGGAGGGTGGCCACATTCGAGGACTTAGGTCCAGAACCAGAGACTGGATCAGCACCAGCACATGTCCTCTTGTAGTGGACAGTCTCTGGAGTTCAGATCTGTGTGATTTGGGGTGATCAAAAGTTTTTTTCTGCTGCAGCTGCCGCCCCTTTCTTCTTATTGAATTGTTCTGGGGACATCCTATTTTGAAGCTGTTTACTCAAGATCTGGGTTTTGTAGGGCGACCCAGTATAGGTCCCCTTAGAGTGCTGAGTCTTATTAATATGGAGGTGTATAATATGTGCCCCTGCAAACTTCATTTTGGAGTTGTAGCTTTTCAGTTTCCCACAATGTTTTTCTTTGGCTTTGCCGCTTTGCGAATAAGGAATAAGGAATAAGGAACTGCGAATAAGGAACTGGGAACTGGGAACCAACTTCAGCTTCGTGATTTGGGGCCTGTTGCAGCCGAATGTTTTAAATGTATCAGGTTCTTTAAACAGGCTAAAAACGCAGGAGTAGAGCTGTTAGAAAAGCAAGCACACCAGCAGGAGTCCAGTCTTTGAAAGCCCACTTAGCCTAAACAGTACCTTAACCAAAACGACATTGTGAATGTTTACTTAGGAACTGGGTGGCTAATGAACACTTATAAATTTTGTCTTTTAGACTGAAAGTTAACAGAGATGAGATCTCGTTTCCACACAAACAGGATCTCGCACCATCTGTGCTCTGTACCGAGGGGGAAGTATCCATTTGTACCTAACCTGAAAGGGGCTGATGAATGGGAGGTGGAACCTTTGACCTTTAGGTCACCAAAGTTTTGAACTATGGGCAGGCCAAAATGCAATCAAACAATAGTGCAAAACTTGGGTTGTTAACAGGAGACTTCCTCTTTAAAATTTGTCTGCCAGCCTCAAGTCCTTCAGTCTCCCACCCTCTCAGCCAGATTAGCTTCTTTTGGATGCAGAAACAGATGGCCACTAACGACAGCCAGTTATGAAACTTACTGCACAGTCCTAACCAGAGTTATATCCCTCTAAGCTTGTTGACTTGAATAAACTTAGAAAGTAGGGGTGGGCACGGACCAGGAAAAAACCCATGGGCTGTGGGTCCAGAGCCAGTTTGTGAACCGACTGGTTCGTCAGTCTGGGCCTGCGCCAGGAGCTGCCAGTCTGCTGAAGCAAGGGTTAAGTGCTTCCAGCACCACTTGCCAGCGGGGCGAGGAGGCTTTAATGGACCATGGACCAATGGACTGGTGAAAAGTCTATGGGGTCTGTGGAAAACCGGCCCAGTCTGTGTTAAATTTTGGTCTGTTTTCCGGTCCGTGCCCACCTCTGTTAGAAAGCTGTAACTCCGCTTAGGATTGCACTGTTAAATTCTAACCACGAGAAAAGGTGCAAGTAAAGGCACAGTGGATATTATCATACCTTTATCTGTTGGTCTTTAATGTGCTATTGGACCTGGATTTTGCTCTTTGATTGTAGACCAACAAAGCTACCCACCTGAAACTATTTTTTTATTTATGTTATTTGGAGTTTGCCTCTCTCACTGAGAATTAATATGATCCCACCTGGGACACTCAATGAACAATACATAAATCTGAATACAGAGCCAAAACAGAGCTGAAGCAAAACAACCAGTAGGAGCATACCCACACTACAACAGTGTAGTATAGTCTACAGTCCCTTTAACACAAGTATCTCTCTGAGCCATTTCCTCACAGCACAGCCCTACTATCTGTGTGAAAAAGCAATCCTGAAGCATTCTTCAGTTTTGTGTAGTTTGCAAACACCAGAAGAGTGGGAGCTTTTCCAACCTCAGACAGGGCATTCCACAAGGTGGGGGCCAACACAGAGAAGGCCTGTGTACAGGCAGCTGTTGATTTTTCCCTTTTGTAAGATGTAACCTGCAGAAGGCCCTGCTCAGATGAGAGCAGCTGCCATGGCAGAGCATAGGAAGAGAGGTGGTCCTCCAGATCTGAGAGTCCAAGGTCATAAAGAGCTTTGAGATGCTGCTAAAGGAAGCAGCTCAAAGATAGCTGGCTGATGACATATCTGTTCTGTTGCATTGAAACATTCCCTGTTTAACCCCAGTATATTTACAAGTTTAAAACCATTTAATGTTTCATCTTGTAAATAAAGTCTTTTGTTTGTTTGTTTAACCCTGGCTGGCTTGTGGTAGGGGATGAGCTTTCTGAGCCACAGCTCACTTCTTCACATACCTGAAGAAGTGAGCTGAGGCTCGCAAAACCTCATCCCCTACCACAAATTTTGTCAGTCTCATAGGTGCTATTGGTCTCTTGCTCTTTTCTGTTGCTGCAGACAGACTAACAAGGCTATCAATCTTGACCTGGCTGGCTTGTTGGCTGAAGGGAATTAAAGCACAAACCTCTGACACTCTGGTCACGAGTCGACTCACGAGCCAGTATAGTTAATATAAATAGTGACAGCGTATATGCAGAAAGTTCCCTTTCCCCAATAGCCCTGGGCGGTAGCTGGATGAGGGGAAGTAGACAGAGAGAACGGGCTGCCTACCTGGTAAAGCTTTTGAGTGAAGAGAGAGGGGACCTGCGAGGATTTGGGTGAGGGCTCTCTGCTTCAAAATTAGGTATTGGACAGGCGCCATGTGGTGACTGCCTTTTACTGCCTGGGAAGTCCCCAAACCTGTACAGGGAGGTTTAGTGTAAGTGGCAGTGTAGAAAGGGTGGTATGCATGTTCTGCCTAAGTTCTGATAATAATTGAGTTGTGGCATTCTGTGCCAACTGGAGTCTCCAAATTGATTTAGAAGGGAGATCCACGTAGAGTGTGTTACAGTAGTCTAGTCTGGATATTGCTTGAATCCAGGTGGTGAGATAGGCTGTGTCAAGGTAAGGGGGCCATCTTCTAGGCTGTCCCGAGTTGGGAGAAAGCCTTTTTTGCAGCTGCATTAACTTGTTTCTCTAGCAGCAGTACTGGGTCCAGTATAATTCCTAGGCTCTTCACTGGGTCAGTGAAGGTCAGTTGACCCCCACTAAAAGTGGGAAGCGCAATGTTCTTCAAGACCTCTGCCTTCCCAACCAGCATCACTTCCGTCTTGTCTGGGTTCAGTTTCAATGTGTTTGCTTTCAGCCATTTAAGCACAGCTGTCAACAGCTACTTGGGAGGGCCACTACAGCATCACCAGGGGACTTGGATAGTGAAACATAGAGCTGGGTGTCATCTGCATATTGATGACCACCAATTCCATAGCTATGAATGATTTCTCCTAAAGGCTTTACATAGAGGATGAATAACATGGGAGATAAAATTGTGCCTTGTGGTACCCAGTAAGATAATTCCCACACTGAAGATGGCTGGTCACCAACAGCATCCCTTTGAGTCCATTCCATGAGGAACAATTTAAACCACTCCTACCTACTTTTGCCTCCAAACACCTCAACAGGATGGTATCGTCTTCTGTAGCTAAAACTGCTGATAGAAGCAATGAAAAAGCATGGTCTTTCTCTGTATTCAGATGGAGGTCATCAACTAGTTGGAGGCTATGAATGTCTTCTGCTCCACATGGTTACATTAGTCATACAGCAAGTTTTTTGTTGGTGTCATAATGGTTATGGTTAGACATGGGCAAGATAAAAAAAAAATTAACGATCCAGCTGATCGTGGATCGGCATTGGCAACGATCCCGAATTAACGATCCACACCGACCATCTCCTGTTCCCGAGCCGTGGATCGTGGATCGTGGAGGCCAAAGTGGGCCGCGCTGCTTTTCCCAGCCATGTGGGAAGGTGGGTGGTGGCAGCGGCCGCCGGGCCTGGCGGGCACGGGGAGGCGGCGACGAGCCGCCTCCCCTCAGTTCCCATTCAGCAACACAGGAGGTCTGTGTTTGGCCATCAGAGCTGCCTATCAGGGTTTGCAGGGATGAGATTGGAGTGCCCATGGATACAGAACACCCCCCTCCCCCTTCCTCCCCTGGGTGTCTTCTCCCAACTTGTGACTGCTTTGCTGCTCTGTGGTTGGAAGGAAGCCCTGCTGATCAAGGAAAGCTGGGTTTCCATTCCAGTTTCCAGGGCAACAGAAAGAGGGCAAACAGAGCTCAGGCTTTCCCCTGGCTCCGTTGCCAGGGGAATAGATTGCTGGCGCCTGAGTGTCTGGATCCCCAATCCGAGCCCGAACGCCCTGAACCAGGCCTCTCCCGATCGCTGGATCGTTGGCCGTGGATGATCTTGATCCGCTGGATCACGATCGCGTGATCACCATTGTTGTGTTTTTTTTTTATCGTAATGTGGATCGTGCCCATCTCTAGTTATGGTTGTCCATTTCCTTGCCTGCTGAAAATGTTTAACATTTATTTGGGATACCTGATAGTTAGGTATAAGTAGCCTATAAGGGCCAAGTTCTTAATATTCAGATCACAGGTTCATTTGTGCATCATGAAGACACAAGCAGAATCAGTGGACCCAGTCCTGCTGTCCTCTGGGCACAAGGTCCTTCACAAGCTTAACTGAAAGGAATAAGAGCCATGTAAGTGTATTTCATTATGTATACATGATCAGCAAAATTGTGAACCATAATTGTGACTAATATCACGTAAAGATGTTTGGAATATTCTCCCCATTTAAATCTCTTCTTTGACACTAGGGGATCTCTAATGGAGTCAGGTGTAAAGATGACTGTTAAATAGGAATCCCGTTCTTTTTATAAAAGCTATGATTTTTCTAAAGACAATTATCTACACTATTATACATGCTACTGTTCTTAGTTTCCAAATGCTTTTACAGAATCATTTCTTGAAAATAAATATCTTAATTAAGAATCACTCGCATGTAGCAGAATAAATTCTGTCTTAGACAAAGGATTAGGATAAGATTTAGGGATATCTTTAAACTGCACACAGCATTTGGAATTTAGGAATACTAAAAGGATTAAAGCAAACTACTGGCAAGGACCAAGCCTTCTGACAGCTACTTAATTTAATGTACCAGTTCTAATTAACTCTTTGAGGGCTGTAACACTTACCTATGTACAAATAAAAATACCTGCAACTGCTCATACACAGAGACAAGGCAAACATAGGCTTGATTATTCCATCTGTTTTGTGTGAGGTACACTTAGTGAAAATTCTAAACTATATCTGAAAAGCATGACACATCTTTCTCAGTGACACGTTATATTTTTATGTCACGGGAGCACTGCCTTCACGTAGCTTGTTTATATGTGATATGGCTAGGATTAATGTATGTAATCACTTGAGAGAAGGGGGAAGAGAGAGGGAGGGAGAGAGCAAGCGAGAAGAAGAGAGTTGCTGAAGAAGCAAGAACAGCTTGGCAGTATACATGACTTCATAGGAGACAGTAATCTCTATGGACTAGAGACTGGCATGAACCAAGTTCATCACGAAATGGCCCAGTTTGTGGTTTGTGAACCGGTGGTTCGTCAGAGCCCATTTTTGATGAACTGCCACAAACTTTAGGCGGGTTTGTTTGGTTCATTTTTCAGTTTGTTGCTGCAGACAGCCTGGTGCTGATCAATCAGTTTCCTCAGGCAATGGGGGGATGGAATTTCTGCAGCTCTGGAAGTGACCTTCTGCTGCCCCAGAAGTGACATTTTCACAAACCAAACGAACCGGTTCACGAACCAGGACAAGTTTGTGAAAGTTCATGGTTCGTAAAACACAATGAATCATGAACCGCATGGTTCGGTATTTTCCCAGTTCATGCCCATCTCTACTATGGACCCATCCTGCATGATATTGTTTGGGATAGTTGCCGCAGTGCTTCTATGTCATGTGAAGGGAGCAGAAATCCTATACAAGTTTGCATTCCAGCAAAGAGGGGAAATCATAAGCTTAACTTAAGACACTTTAAGCAAGCATTTTCATTTCCTCTCCCTTCACTTGTTGAGAATATCTAAAGCAGAGATGAGTGCAGAGCCATCAAATACGTCCTGGAAATAATTAGGTTTACCTGTAATACTATCCAGGTATGATACTCAAAGTATCCCATGAATGCCAGGAAATCTGATCCATCTGGATCAGGTTCCTGGATCATTCAGTCCTTAATGGGGCTTTCCCCACCATCACTAGCCTACTTTGCATTACTCACTTGAAGCTGTGTGGAAGGCTCCATTTATGCCCTGAAGCTTGCTGCACAAAACCTGAGAACTGTGGAACATCATGGCATCCTGCTCATGTTTTACATGCACAGCAGCATCTGGGACCCAAGACCCCACTGCAACTTTCAGACCACAAACGGCCCCCTCCCAACTGTTTCTATGATCTCTAGTAAATAATACAAAGGAAGGAGCTGCAAGGATAGCTCCATTTGTCACCTGAAGGCCACAGAAGTGCCTGGAAATCTCACATGTATCTATTTGGGAGTGAATTCAGCCAGACCAACAATGCTCTGGAATCCAGTGACTGGGGTCTGGTGACTGCACCTCTGAAATGGCAGTTCATTGATAACTATAATCCACAGCTGCTGCAAGGATGCTTCTAGAGAAAGGTCTTAAATGCTCTGACTTAGTAGAACTGACTGACCCTCCGGGGACTGTGTATTATATGCATACTATATGATTGTTCTAAAAGAGAAACCAAATGCAGCAGGATGTGATAGCACAATTATAAAGAGTGACTCTTGGGGTGTGGGGGGGAAGCACCTGGTGTTGCTTTGTATCTATGAGATTCCTTTGGCACCAAATTAGATACAGGTGAAGCTGCTCACTGGATGGACCGCATGCCTGTTGATGCTCTGCTGTACATGTCTATATTTGGAATGGCTCGGGGGGAAATTATCTCCCATGGGCTCTCTGGATTCCCAAATTCATGGACAGGCCAACATGTGAGGTGAGAGAGTGGAACCACACATGCCCCAGTAGAGGTCAATGTTAGCTGACCAATGTTTGAGCACACTGCTTTTATAAAAGGTTTGTACGTTCATAGATGCTGTGCCCACATTTGGGCAAATGCATGTTGGAGGGGGCAGGTCCTGCATGCTCAGGTTTAGTAGGAACGGCACATACGGGCATGTTTCCCTGTACATGTTTTGCCCTCTACACATATATTGTTTATTATTTATATATTTAATTAAAACATTCAAATGCCACCTTACCACCCAAACAGAGTCCCCAAGGCAGTGACTATCAAGGCATTAAAAACATTAAAAAACATTTTAAATGTATATATAAATATTTAACAGTACAATGAAAAACAAACACAATCAGGGAGGATACGTAGTAGCCCAGCTGAGATGACCTGTCCGCACATTGATTCTTTGTGCATGGAGGAAAAAAGGGCACATGTATGCTGCCCCCCCCCCCAATCGCCACATGATCTCGGAGTTGTCTGCAGGGGGCAAACATGTGGGGGATGTACTTGGCCAACAAACCCTCTCTGTGATCAGCAACATTTGGAAAACAGTGTCCCTGTTTACAGGAAGAGGTGTACACTTGGGCATTTCCTCTGCAGAGGAATCATGCCGCAGAGGAATCATGATGACTCAGCAATCATGCATGTTCGCAGAGAAATCATGACTCAGCAATCATGCAGAACAGGGGGTGGGCCAACATATTTCCTCCTGCTCTTCCTCCCTGCACAGTGGCTCAATGTATGGACAGGCCGTCTCAATGTATGGACACTAGCCCAGGGCTAGTGGGTACTAGACCTCTCTCTCTTGCATGAAGAGAGCCACAATGGCATTGAATCCTGGGCCACTGCCCTTTTGACCACTGAATAGAGGAGCTCTGGGCATTCAGAGTCTTCCACCCTAAAAGAAGAAAATAGCATGTCCCCGTACTTGTAGATCAAGAGGAGTTAGCCGTGTTAGTCTGTAGTGGCAAAATCAAAAAGAGTCCAGTAGCACCTTTAAGACTAACCAATTTTATTGTAGCATAAGCTTTCGAGAATCACAGTTCTCTTCATCAGATGTAAAGGTTGTACTTGTAAAGGTTTACGTACAAGCTGAAAATGGATTGCATAGTGTCCAAGAGTCCAGTAGCACCTATAAGACTAACAAAATTGCTGATAGGGTATGAGCTTTCATGAGTCACAGCTCACTTCTTCAGAAACAGCTAGAATGTGAGTGCATCTGTCCATCTGTCATCTTATATTCTAGCTGTATCTGAGCTAGAAGTGAGCTGTGGCTCACAAAAGCTCATGCCCTACCACCAATTTTGTGATTCTTATAGGTGCTACTGGACTCTTACTCTTGTCTACTGCTACAGACGGACTAACATGGCTACCCATCTTCAGAGTGTCCAAATTTAATTTAATATTGTAGGTTATTCTGCACAATTAAACCCCAATTTTTAGCGAATCCTGTAAAGTGGAAGACTTTTTAAAACTTACGCAAGACCCAAAACTGAATGACAAGTTGAAAGGCCTCCCAGTGAATTTAATACTCAAATGACATGACATTCTAACAAAAGTTTGAGGATGACTGCAAAAGACACAGTGCCATTTTTCTTTTAAAAATATTCTTTCCAGGACTCCTTTCTGTAATTCTGAAAACACCAGGCCTACATCACGTTTTTGTAATATACAGCTTTTACCAGGATGGTGTTTCGCAGGCTTACTAATATCTTTCATGTCTGTACTAAGACGGGTGCTTGTACACACAACATTAATGGGGAAATCTAATAATGTTCCTGTTGGAATTCTCTTCCCATTAAATTGCCAGCAGGGAGCTGTAGTATACGTGTTCTGCAGACAGCATTGTTTAATGGAAACTTTACACAAATTAGACTTTGGCCTTTTGGTGAAGTGGGATCTCTAATTTAATTGGATTTAACTGCCATGAGGCTGGGTGAGCCCTACTCTGGACTTCGCCAGCAAGTAGCCTGTCAGGATTAAGCTGTACCTTGAACACCAAACTAATGGCTCTTCCTCAGCCTCTTTCTGCAGAGAACAGTGTGGCTCAGTTATGACTGGAGCTGTAAATGGTGTTAATAAAGTCCTCCAGGGGCAATAGCAGGGCAAGACAGCCTCATAAAATACCCTAATCCTAGACTACTCAGGGCTTTTTTTCACTAGGAGGAGTGGAGAGCAATAAAATAAAAGTAAGAATAAAATGGGGAGCTTGTGGTTTTCAGGCAAACAAAAATAAAGCATGATTCTATGCCAACGCAGAGATATTTATAAATCTACTTGTAACAGAAAGCTTTGTTCCATAGTGCTTGCCTGCCTGATGCCTTCCCCGTTCTAACTCAGTGAAGCTGTATTAGGGATAGAAGTCTCAGAAGTACCTAAAATGAATTCCCTATGGCAGTTTTGGATATCTGGCTTCAAATCATCAAATTCTTGAAGTCTACCATTCCCGGATGCAAAGGTGTATATTTTTGAAATGTAAGCATTTGAGGTTGCCATTACAGATTACCAAGAGTTTGCATCTTGAATTTGGTAAAATGTGGGGGAAGTCTTCTGCACTGTAGAGTTAAATGACAATGTGTGAGTTAAATGAAAATAGAATTGGAATCAAAAATGATCCCCGTAGAGTCCACCCTCCAAAGGTGTCATTTTCTCCATGGGAACTGATCCCTGTGGCTGGAAATCAGTTGTAATTCTGGAAGATCTCCAGCCACCACCTGGAGGTTGGCAACCCTATCCATCCCCATTCTTGGCGGGGGAGGCTTGGCTCCCCACAGCCTAGGGTTGCCACCCTCCAGGGGGCTTGGAGATCTCCTAAAACTACATCTTCAGATTACAGAGATCAGTTGTCCTGGAGAAAATGGCTGCTTTGGAGGGTTGACTGTATGGTATTACACCATGCTTAGTCCAGGCCAGTTCCCTCCCTAAATCTTGCCTTCTCTAGGCTCCACTCCCAAATTTCTGGGAATTTCTCACCCCACAGCTGGCAACCTTACCATGGCCCCATCCCCCAATGAAGGTGGGGAGAAGAAAATAGCAGAATCCCACTACCACCATTTGCACTTGTCCATCCCAGGCTTGAGACAGCTGCTTGTAGTGATGGCCACTCACCCCTGTCCCTCAGTAGCCTGGGTCGCTGACTTCTGGTGATAGCTCCCACACCCCTAACTTGGGATAAGGGCTGCCCTTTTTCGGCCCAGGCAAGGTTGGCTGTGGAAGACCCAGTAGAGGGTGGCAGTGATTCTGGGACCTCATCCTGGACTTCTGTCCATGGCCCCAGAATCATTAATACTGCCCCAATGACATTCTTCCCCTTGCACTTCTCTGGCTTCAGTGGAGACGTGCTGCTGCTATTGCGTCCACTTCCTCTGTTACTAGCATTTCCGTATATGTAAGATGAATGTTTCCCATGAAGAAGTTTTAGTGACACGGAATGAGTACCACAGTGGAGGAAAGCTCCACAGCGTCAGGAGAGAAGCCCAAGAGGAACAATATAACAACAACAACAACAACATTTGATTTATATACTGCCCTTCAAGACAGCTTTAACGCCCACTCAGAGCAGTTTACAAAGTGTGTTATAACTATCCTGCCAACAGTCACCCTGTGAGGTGGGTGGGGCTGAGAGAGCTCTGAGAGAGCTGTGACTGACCTAAGGTCACCCAGCTAGCTTCAGGTGGAGGAGTGGGGAATCAAACTTGGCTCTCTAGATTAGAGTCCTGCCACTCTTAACCACTACACCAAACTGGCCTACACCAAACTGGATCCAAAAACTGGATCTAAGCCTAACAGATTTATTGTGGCATAACCAGGGCTGGCTCCAGTGTCACCAGCACCTGAGGCAGCTTAATGCTGCCTCTGTACACACGCGCACCGAACTGCACGATGACGTCACTGCATGTGACGTCATCACGCAGGGGCTGGCGCGTGCATGGGGGACCTTACAGCCCTCCTGTTCAGTTGCTTTTGGGCCAGGTACAGCCGGCCGCCCTGGCCACTGGCTGTGCCTGGCCCGCAGAGCAACTGAACGGGAGGCTGCCTGCTCAGCTGCCCCATGCTGCCACCGCCAGCACACACTCCTGGCTGGCAGTGGCAGCTCTGTGGCATGCACCCCTGCCCCTGGGCTGGTGCCCCTTCGGCGCCTTAGCACCCTGAGGTGGTGGCCTCACTGGCCTCAATGGGCGGGCTGGCCCTGGGCATAATTCCATGATCATCGTGAATCTTTAAAAAATTGTATTTTGTTTTTCTATTCTCGTCATGAATAAATGCTTCTTGTCTGCTTATATAGGACCACCTATGATCTGCATAGCTGCACTCATCCTGTCTGCTTTCACCAACATTGATGTTCATGTTCCAGATACCACTGCCAACAAAGTTTTCCATAAGAATATGCAGAAAGGTAAAAGCTCACCCATTGCTAAACTGAACTACCATGAAATTCCTCTCCCAAGAGCAAAGATGGTCAAACATTGGGCCAAAAAATGGGTATTGAACCCAAGACGGCATCAGAGTTCAAGGTGATGTGGAACAGCTTGAGTTGATTCCGACTTAAAAGAAAAAACATGTTAATTGGAGCCAGTGGCCCAGAAACACATCCCTAGATTCATAGTCATCCAGTGGGCCTCTCTTGGAAAGGCTGTTAGTCAAAGCAGAGGACATCAGCTGAACAGCGATCTCCTTTTCCAAACCAATGTGTGAAAAAAACAAAAAAAACAAGAACAGGCAGGGCTCTGTGAGCAGCTCAGCTCTGAGAGATGCTGTGTTCCCAAGCCGTGTGAGCTTTGCAAGGCCGCCCTGTTTGAGTCAGGAACAATGCCAGGGCAAGAGTGTGTACAGCACAGTTTACAGCATTAGCCAGAGGACTTTGGCAAGGCCAAGCACATGCAACAGAGATACCCACTTTCTCCAGCATCTAGGGACTGCAATATATTATGAAATGTGTGCATTTGAAATGTTGAGCAATTTATTTTTAATTTTATTTTTTTTAAATGCAGTGGGTGTCCTTAGAAATTTTCAGTGTATGGCTGGATAGTATCTTAAGTCAGGGCAAGCAACCTAATCATACTAGAAATAGTTCGTGAAAGCGAGGATTGGGTAGGTCTGTGTAAAATTCCTCCTCAATCTCATCCATGAAGCTATTGGGAGATCTTGGGCCAATATCTCTGTTTAACCTTCTGAGGATAAAATATTTATTTACTTTAAAATTATTATATAAAACATTCATAAACCTGCTTTCTCCCTGTAACATTAATACAAATGGTAAAAATGATATATGACACGGGGCTTCAGCCAAAGCTGGCTCAGCAGTAGAGATGGGCATGAACTGGGGGAAAAAATGAACCGTGTGGTTCGAGGTTCGTCACATTTCACAAACCACAAACTTTCACGAACCTGCTCTGGTTCACAAATCGGTTTGTTTTGGTTCGTGAAAATGTGACTTCTGGGCCAGCAAATCACCACTTCTGGGTCAGCAGAAGGGCACTTCCGGGCCAGCAGAAGGCCAGTTCCGGGTCAGCAGAAGGTCTGCAGGAAGTCCATCCCCTGTTGCCTAGGAAACTGATTGATCGGCGCCAAGCTGTCTGCAGTGACGAACCAAAAAACAAATCAAATGAACCAGCCTAAAGTTCATGGTGGTTTGCCAGAAATGGGCCCTGATGAACCACTGGTTCACAAACCACGAACCAGCCTGGTTCGTGCTGAATTTTGGTTCGTATTTCGGTTCATTCCCATCTCTACTCAGCAGCCACCACCAATGCTTTCCCTTTCTGTGGCTTGGTCAGTGGCAGGCTGGCTTGCCAATGACATGTGCACTCACCCCATTCAGGGCACAGGCAGCAGTTGGTTTGCTCAGCAGTAGCCATTCATGCCTTCTTCCTTGCACAGGGTGAAGGATGCCTTTGCTTGAGCCTGAGGGTGACCCCAGCTGTGAGGGAGGGAGGTAAGTCTGAGGCCCCATTCTGGCTTTATGCCTAAGTCCCTAGAATCATTAAGACTGCCCCTGGAAATGGGTCAAGGGCATAAATGTCATCCAGATATTTCTGAAACTGAGCAGTCACTAAAAGGGGCAAGTTAGAGACTTGCTTATAATTAACCAACACTTCAGCATCCAGCATAGACTTTTTCAGTAAAGGTCTTATCACCTCACCTTGTTGATTTAGCTCTTTAGGGAAAATACCCTTGGCGAGTAAAGAGTTCACAATCCTCCATAATACTCCTGATAAGACAGTGTTCCCAGCTACAGGTAGCAATCCTCACAAAGCCCAGAAATCTGCAAACATCTCTTCAGAGAGATAAGACTGAAATGATCCATGCAAAAAGGACAATTGCATTCATCACCCAATCTTCTTCAGACCCTACAAATCTGAGGGAAACTATGGTGCACAAACCATCCCACCAAAGGGCAGAGAGAAGGTACCGGGAAGCTACCCAGTCAATAGTCTATCTGAGCCTGTCATTCAAGGCCCATACCAAACACTTGACAGAGTCACCCCTGAGACTTAAATCCTCCACAACATCCTAGAATCTCATAGGACCCATCAGCCTCTGGGGGCAGCCCATCCTAACTGATATCCCACCCATGCAGAGAAGAAGACACATTTTCAGTCAGGCCCTTCTAAATCGACAAAAGTTTAGTACAGAAACTTAAATTTAGTGTGTGTCCTTTTTCCAGGGTTGCCAAATTTTCCATCGGCAATCCCCTCACCCTACTGCCACTCAGTAAACTGGTGGAGAAAAAAATAAAGGGGAAAAAAATTACCATTAGTACAAACCAGAAGTGAAGTCATACCATTCTAGGAATTGATGAGAAATCTATTGCAAAACCATAGAGTTTCCTCCAGTTCCTAGAACCATATGACTTCAGTTTTTTTCTGGCAGTGATTATGACAGATATAGCTAGAACTATAGGAGCTGCTGGATTTGACCAAGAAAGTCATAGCAGATGCCTTTGCACACTGAAACAGGGCTAGTCCAGCCCCACTGCTAGACAGGCCACAAAGGGAATCTAGAAGCCAGGTGCCAGCTGTCAACCCAAGAGCCCTTTGCCTACCTCACCCTTTGGTATGAGTCAAGGCTTATGCCCCAGGGCAAGCCTTGGTTTCAAAAAATGCCTGGTGAGAAGAGATAGGCTGGGTGATTCAACAGATGGCAGCAGCTGGCAGCTTCAGACAGGTGCTCTCAATCTCCTTCTCCCATCATAAATGTGTGCCACCTGAGCTCTTTGGAGGAAGGGTGATACATTATAATAGGTGGGTAAGCAGTAAAGTCACATTTTTGCCCAGAATCCAGACAGTTTTCATGAGGGGGGGATGGCACCAAACCGCTGATAGTGGACAAACCAATGAACTCTTTTAGTTAGCTAAGTCTGATAAAGATAGTGCTGTGAGATGGGTATAAAATGAAAACCTGATACAAAGGTCTTTACGGAACCATCAAGTTCCTATGCCCTTATGATCTGAAACTATTATATTTGCAGATTTAGCTGCCCAGTCAGGAAGACAAAGAATAAATCAGTGAACAGTGAGTCTCTCCATAGCCTCTCCATCAGAACCGTGAAGGCCGCACAAAGATGTTTTGGAACTCACAGGGTACAGCTATAAATTATGAAGCACAATTTCCTTATTTGTGACCTTCCTTCTGTCAGTTGCTGGTAGAAGTTCAAGTATAGACAATTCATTGCTATTGTACATTAGAAAGATTCCATGACAGGATATTTGCTTCATTGGGGGATGGGGAATTAAGAAAGGAACAAACCATTTTCAAAATCTGAGACAAAAGACAAGGAACCTATTAGAAAGCAATTAGTGGTCCCATCTAAAGAAAACCTTCTGGGGATTTACTTGGAAGGGCCTTAAACGTTCATCATGAGATGAATGTATAGTATCAAACATACTGAGGCATGAAGAAGGGTTTTGCGGCCAGGAACGGGACAACTGACAGATGATGTTTGGCTTCAAACTGTAAATGTATTCAAGAAAGACAGATCTAGGGGATAAGGGGTAAGAAGGACATTCTGTCACAGAACCATAATGAAGGATGGACTGAAGGCTGAGCTGGGTTAAGCTAGAGGTAGCCAGTAAAGGTTTTGACAATCATGGCAAATTCAAGTGGTCTTTGTAGATAAAGCGTTTGTGATGGAGCTAAGATGTCAGCTACATGATCACATGGTGAAACTGCACTGTACCACTTCAGACTGCAGTAGGCAAATCCTATGTTTAGGCTTCAAACCTGTGATGCCTCACCTGCAATTTGAAGTGATACGGTCCAGGAATGATTTCTTCACATTCCCTGTTGCTCTTTTGTACACTGGCCCTGGGCTTCAGAACTCGGATGGCTCTTTTATTCTAATACATAGGTGACAAACAGCCTCTAGTGGAGCACAGACCAGGCCATTTTTGTGTGTGAAAGAATCAGAGACAGTTACCTTAGTGCTGGCAGAATGAGGTGGCTGTATGTTATTATTTCCTTCAGTCCCTGAAAAAATTCTCATTGTAATGAACAGCTGACAGGCCCTCTGTGCTGTTTAATACAATGATTTATGTCGATGGGTTTTTCTGGGAGGGAGGTTGCAGCCCTGACAGTAATGGCAGAGAAATACTACCCCCCCGCCACATTTTTTAGCTGCATACAGACAGTGATGGGAGTGGTTTAATGACTTGCTGCACTCTCTTCCAAGCCCCCCCCCCCGCCAGTGCTAAAGTTGTAGTGTGGTCATTGAGAAACTTGATTAGTGGTGAGTCCACTGCAGGCCAGGGTAGGTGTGAGAGACTGAGCTGCCATTTTGGAGAAGGTCTCGTGGCTCTTATGTCAGCACCTGCAATGAGCACAATATGCTGAGATTCTTTGGATCTTAAATCCAATCCACCCAGGACTTTACATGTGCCGAAAGATCTAAAACACTACTTAGACTGGAGTATGATTCTTGTCTGAAGTTTGTTCTCCACAGTGCTCTGCAAAAGGCCAACATTTTGTGGTTTTCTTGGCCTAACTACGATTCTGAAAGCTATTAAAGTTGGACCTTGAAACCTGCACCATGGCTGTATGGGAGCTTTGTGACACGTTGCTTTGGTGGCTCTCATTTAGTCTTGCTATTATGCAGCTGTTAAATGATTATATACTCAATTCATTGAAAAAAGAGAATAGGAGAGGAACCTGGCAAAGCAAAAAGCAAAGAATGGCAAGATCCAGGATATATATGGGAGCCTGTATTGGTGGAAAAAATGCGTCTGAGAAAAATTATGGGGAGTAGAACAGAGCAAAGAAGGGGCAGGAAATGCATTTTGCCAAATTTAACTTAAAAATCCAACCTTAGAATTGGACTAGAACTGAAAACCACTGTCCATAAAGATGTCATAATCTAGCCACCCTGGAGTCATCTGGTTGGAAAATGGATTATGTTTCTGGGTTTACTTGTTACCAATGACTGAAGCATGCATGAAGAGCAGGATTCCATATGACCTGATATCGTCTTTAAAAAGGAGTGTTTTGTTTTGCTTGTTTTTGTCTCTTTGGTCTCTTTTTGTGTACCATCAATAACCTCTGGAAGGAGGCTGCACTGGCAAGTGAACTCTGCAGTGACACAGCACACATGAGGTGAGAAGCCTGTTGAGGCATGCATGTATTTTCACACACACTGCGTCTTATATAAGTTAACCCTAATGCATAGGTGTTGATGGTTCATAATAAACAAGAAAAACAGAAAATCTCTGAAAGGTGCTATTTTAAAAACTCTTGTAATTGAGGTGAGTCTTGAAATTTAAACAACTAGATGGAATTCAAGAGCTTTCCTGTTCATGGAGGGATGGAGCGGGAAGGGCTAAGTTTGGATGCTGGGTCTCTGAAGGAGGATTGCTGCTGCTTCCTGCCTCTGTTCCACATCGGGGATACCCGACTCCAAGATGGGCTTGATATAATAGACTTGATTGATTTTCCAGGTCAGAGATTGTGGTGCATCATCGTGTGATTAAATGTCCTTCATAGCTCCATTTATATTTTAAATTGCCCACCCTGAATTAGCTCTTTGGTATTTAACTCTAGTTCTCAACCGTTTCTTTGAATATTTCCCCCATTTTTACCAATGAGCTAAATCTAATGATTTTTATTCCCCCAGGAGATTCATGCAAATGGAAAAGTACTGATGTTTTATTCATTACAGCCTCTGTCCCTTGCTAATTTACTTACATTATTTACAGAATTTTAGAGTATTTTAGTAGGATAGGCAGCATCCCTTGTCCTATTAAATTCAAATTTTCAAATTGTATCATAGTCTAAGACCTTTGTTAAGTGTTTGGCAGACAGACGGTCATCACCAGAACTGCCAATGATCCTAAATAGAAAATTAACAATGCCCCCCCATTATATCACTCATAGCCAACCCAATTCTGTATGTGGCTAAATGTTATGATGGTCCACACATGCAGCACACCTTTATTTTATTTTATTTTTTAAAAATTATTGGTGAGTACATAAATTTTACATAAATTCCCCATATTACCTAAATTATAACAACCCCCCATCCCCCCCTCCTTATTGACTTCCAACAGCTTTCCAACCCTTAACCCATCTTATCGTTTAAATTATTTTTAACTATATTCTTCTAAATCTTATATATATTGTATCCCTTATTCTAAGCATGTTCAAATTATTCTGTATCTCAAATTCTCTAATATATCCATTCTATTCCTAACTGTTAACCTATCTATTTTTAATACAATCTTCTTAATAATAGTATTAGCTTAGATTAATTAATGACTAAATTTCCCCATTAATGGTAAAGTTACTTCTCTCTCCCCTTTATAAAATCACAAATTAATAATTCTCAAACTGCCACAGTCCTCCTTTCACATCCCATTTTTTTTTCTAAATATTGTTTCAGTTTCCCCCAGTCTGCAAAATATTCTCCTGGATCCAGATCTTTCAGTTTTCTTGTCATTTTGTCCATTTCTGCCATGTACAACAATTTGTAAATCCAATCTTCTATAGCTGGTATTTCTTGCACTTTCCATTTCTGTACATACAAAAGTCGTGCTGCTGTAGTCATGTAAAATAGCAATGTTCTATACTGCCTTGGAACATCTTCCATTCCCAAGTTCAGTAGCAGCAATTCTGGGTTCTTATTTATTTGGGTTTGCAAAACCTCATTAATTATTTCTATTATGTCTCCCCAGTATTGCTTAGCTACCTCGCAAGTCCACCACATATGATACAATGATCCTTCATGCTTTTTACATTTCCAGCATTTGTCTGACATATTTGTATTTCCAAGCGCAATCTTCTTAGGTGTTAAATACCACCTATACATCATTTTATATACATTCTCTTTAATATTGGTACAAGTTGAAATCTTCAAAGTGTTTTTCCACAAGTGTTCCCATGATTCCATTGTTATTTCTTTATGAAAGTTTATTGCCCATTTCACCATCTGGACTTTGACTGTCTCATCTTCCGTATACCATTTTAAAAGTATTTCGTATATTTTCGAAATGTCTTTTTTACCTTCTTGTAAAATCACTTCTTCTAACTCCGAGTTTTTCAGTCTTATTCCTCCCTTTAAACAGTCCGAGTTGTAAAGATCCCTGATTTGCCTATATTGAAACCATCCTTAGTGAGGAGATAACTCTTCTTGTGTCTTTATTTTTAGTATTTTTGATTGAAGTTCAACCAGCTGATTAGCTATAAGGCCTTAGTTGTAAATTGCCTTTATATATTTGCCTATAAAGCATACTATATATTTTCCTTCACCTCAAAGAATTAGAAAACTAATAACAATCAAATCATTTTGACTATAAACAGGGAAAAGAACTCCTGCCGGTTTCCTTTCTATGGAGAAAATGGACGAATTCTGGCTGCATTAATGCCCGTGTCTATTTTGTGTAAGTTCACATAGCAGGAAGCCATTGTCAACCATTGCATTCCACCATGGATACACGTAGTAGGTGCATGAATGATAAACAAAAGTCATGCAAACTCCTGAACTGACATCACTCCCATGTAAGAATTTAGTCTTCTGCAAAGCAGATTTGAGGTGGTTCCTTTTCGTGTTACTGTGACCCAGAGGTTCTTGGATAACAAAACTGATCAGGAATGGTGGATAGCAGACCAGCTTATGAAATCCAAACAACCTCTTCCAGGCATGACCTAGGCATGACATAGAGGGCTACACTTCCTTCACCAAGAGTGAGAGTAATATTCTGCAATCTATTTGGCATAGCTCTATTTCTTTTCACAAATGGAGCATGAAAAGCTATCTTGGATCCACCCATTATTCATCAAGAGTTGGAATATTTGTTTAACTATTCAGTCGTGTCTTATGGTCCATTGGGAGTAGAGAACGAGACTGTGGCTCCCTCTTCTTCCTTCAAGAAGACAGCACCCTTAAGGCAAGGCCATGCCCAGTCTTCCTCGCTAGGTGGGGCTGCTCCTAGGTGGGGTGGAGTGAAGAAAGCCAGCAGTTTCTGCATAACCGATAGAACTTGCATATTCCATGAGCACTTTATGAATTCTTAGTGTCAGAAACAAACACATTAAATAAGAACTTTTCGTTCAGATGTTTTACCTATTGAACATCTTCTTTAAATGACTCCTCCCATAGTCCCATAAAAGTTCAAGAAGGATTTTCTAAACCAGACATTTTCATATTCTAAAACAAGTTCTTGTCCGTTCATGGGGAAGGGGCAATGTCATAAATTAAAAAGTGGGGCAAATCTGTGACCTAGATGGAGTGAGGCACCCAATGGCCCTATCCTGGGCTACAGCTTTATTTTAACAACAACATCCAAATCATACATGACATGACTAAAGCCTGACTAGTTAGCAGTAAGAACTAGTATGACATAGAAGTTCATGTGTGGATTTAGAATGATAAAGATCTGGGCTCAAATTCACATTCTGGTATGAAGCTTTCTAGGTGAGATTGAGCTAGAGTTGCCAACCTCCAGGTGGGGCCTAACAATCTCCAGAAATTAAAATTGATCTCCAGACTACAGAGATCAGTTCCCCTGGAGAAAATGGCTGATTTGGAGGGTGGTCTCCATAGCATTATACCTCACCTCCTTGGGTTCCTCTCCCAAATCTCCAGGAAGTTTCCAAACCAGAGTTGGTAACCCTACCTTGGGCCAATCACTCTCAAAATAATCTACCTCACAAGCTTTTTGTAAAGATTAAATAGAAGGTGGAGGAAAACCTGGAGTGGGGCTGCCAGGTCCCCTTTCCCTTCCCAGTGCTCCTGTGATCATCCCACCTCCGGGAAGTGATGTCATCAGGCGAGACTGAGGAGTGCACGTGTGCTTTGCAGCAGGCTAATTTGGTCCGCAAGCGGGCAGCCCACTTGGGGACCAAATTGGCCCACTGTGAAGTGCACGTGTGCTCTTGGGTTGGCTCGTGCTCTTGGGTTGGCTCGTGCTCTTGGGATGGCACGATGACATCAGTGATGTTGTTGCACCAGCCCAGAGAGCACACCTGGGAGGTCTGTTCCCCACTCCCCACTCTGGCCAAGTAAAGCAGTGGCAGGGGGTGAAAGTTGGGAGTGAGGGAGTGGGGGATCCCCTGCCCCCACTGTGGGAATGGGATCACTTTCCAGGAGCCAAACTCACTAGAAGTTTGGAGTTCTCCCAGCTTTATAAAAATGTAATTGTTAAGACATACATGGTTCCAGTGCAGACTGAGATCATGGCACATGGGAAGAAATTTAAGCCTCTTCCCCACATTAAGCTTTCCAACCTGAAATGGTGTGCTGTGTGCTATTTACTCCATGGGGGAAAATATGGGACCTGATATGCAGCAGTGCATGTCATCATTGGAGTGCCCAGTAGTGCACATATAACACCGGTTCTGCACCAGCTGCATTGATTACCAGTGGAGTACTGAATCAGATTCAAGGTTTTGGTATTAACCTATAAAGCCCTATGTGGACTGGGACCTGCGTGTCTTCGGGACCGCCTCTCCCCATATGTGCCCCAGAGGATGCTCAGATCTGGAGGCAAATAGCTATCAATGGTCTCTGGTCCCAGGGAGGCCCACCTAGCATCAACCAGAGCCAGGGCCTTTTCAGTCTTGGCTCCAACCTGATGGAACGCTCTGTCAAATGAGACCAGGGCCCGGCAAGATTTGTTATCCTTCCGCCGGGCCTGTAAGATGGAGCTGTTCCACCAGGCATATGGTTGATGCTGGGTAGGGCCCCTGCCGGCTGAATAGAATTAGAACGGGGCCCTCCCTATCAGAGCATCCACCTCCAAAACCTTTCCCTTTAAGAATTTTTTCGGTGATGGTTGGATGAAGGAACCAATTACATACTTTGTGCCATTGAAATTTTATACCTGTAATTTTAATTTTTAAATTTTTTAATGTATTTATTGTGCTTTTAAATTGAGAAACTGTGAATTTTTACATTTATGAATGTAATCCGCCCTGAGCTTGCTGATGCAGGGAGGGCAGAATAGAAACTGAAACAAGCAAACAAACAAGCAAACATGAGTTCCTGCATTGCAGCTCCCCACACTGGGATAGATAGCTTCCTGGGGCCATTTCAGCCGGGAAAATGATGCAGGCTGAAGAAGAATTTATTTATTTATTTATTTTAGCTTATACACCACCCTTCCCGCAAGCAGGCTCAGGGCAGCTTCCACTAGGATATACAGTTAAAAATACAATAAAAACATTATAACCACATTGGTACGAATAATATAAAAAAGTCCAGGCACCACCAAGCAAATCAGGCTACTGCAATGTCATCATAAGCCACAGGCACCACCATGATGTAACTCCAGGGTAGCCACAAAAGGAGGGCAGGGCGGTCAGAACGGGGGACAAAATACTGGCCCCTAGTCAAAGGCCTGGCAGAACATCTCCATCTTGCAGGCCCTGTGGAACTGTAGGAGATCCTGCAGAGCATGGATCTCCATTGGGAGAGCTTTCCACCAGGCTGGGGCCAGGGCAGAAAAGGCCCTGGCCCCCGTTGAAGCCAGCTGAATGTCCCTTGGGCTGGGGACCACCAGAAGTTGTTTATCCAGAACTCTACTGGGAGCCAGTGCAGCTGGCATAACACAGGGTGGATGTGTGCCCTAAACAGTGTCCCCATAAGGATGCGTGCCACTGCATTCTGTATCTGTTGTAACTTCCGGGTCAAGCCCACAGGCAGCCCAGCATAGAGTGAGTTGCAGTAGTCCAGTCTAGAGTCGACCGTTGCATGGATTACCAAAGCTAGATCCTGGGATGAGAGGTAGGGCATCCATCTCCTGACCTGCTGAAGATGAAAAAATGCAAATCTGGCAAGGGCTGCAATCTGGGCCTCCATAGAAAGTGCGGCACCCAGGAGCAAACCCAGGCTCTTCACGGTCGACGAAGGCTGTAGCTGTGCTCCGTGGAGGGCTGGGAGCCAGATTCCCAATTCTGTCATCCCACGACCCAGAGACAAAACCTCCATCTTAAACCCCTCTTCCTTCATGCCACGGTCTCAACCCGAACGGGGCCCTGACATGCCTGAATTTTAAAAACTCTGGGACCTCTGATCATGCAACTCCCACTGTCTTTTCTGTGGCTCCTGATTGAACTCTTTGTTGGAGGAATTAAATAAAAATGCACTGAAAGATAGTTCCAGGGTAACAGAAACCATTTTGTAATTTCCTAGCTGCCTATCCTGCTAACTGTTTTCAATGCATATTCCTTTATATTTCCCCAGGGCACTTGCTTATGCACCATAGCTGATAGTTTTATATGACAAAATGGAATTAGACAAAAACAATATTATGAATGGGGCAGATATACCATGATTTTCCTATATGCCTAATTTGAAAAAGGACCTGCCAGAAATGTGCCTGGCAGAGGAGTGATGCTCTATTTATAATGCGGATGATTAAAAGATGCTGGCATACTGGCAGACATAATTTCAGCCTTTGTGGCCACTGTGATGAACAAGCAAGGATATCATATTTTCCCTCTTCATTGTAAACACATGGGCTCACTGATTACTTTCTAGCTTTTGGACTGTCTGTGGCTTTTTCATCAAGCAGAATGCAGCATGTTAATGTAGTTTGTTTATGTTAAGTATCTTGTCAGTGGAAGGAAGCCTTCAGCTTCAACTCCAGGGAGCCTTCCAGGCAGCTCCCTGGAAATACCAAGTTCAGAATGCTATGAATATGCACTAGTAGGTATGAAGGGCGCATCCCTATTTCTTTGAGCTGTTTGGACTCAGAGTCTTCACAGAAGATTAATTTTTGAATTGGACCCACTGTGGTGTTATTCATCCTGTGGAAAACATCATTCCTTGCATCTTCACTGTGCATTCACACTCTCTTTTCTGCAACATTTGAAGAGCAGTTACATAGCTGAAAATCTGACCGGAAGGTAGAGTTGCCAGCCGCCAGGTGGGGTCTGGAGAACTCCTGGAATTACAACTGCTCTCCTTATGAGAGACATCAGTTCCCCTGGAGAAAATGGCAGCTTTGGAGGGTGGACTCTACGGCATTATAATCTGCTGATCTCCAGCCCCTCCTCAAACTCCACCCTCCCGAGGCTCCACCCCCCAAATCTCCAGGTATTTCCTAACCCAGGTCTGGCAACCCTACTGAAGGCCTCCACAAGTCTTTGTTAGCCAAGGTCAGCTGCACATTTACAATTCATTTTCAGGTACAAGGAAATGCAACCCTTACACACAAAGTATGGCCAAACCTGTGCGGGAAGGATGGGGACCTGCCTTTCATTAGAACATCAATCTTTCTTGATTCCCTTCTCTTCTGTGTGAAGAAGACTGTGGTCTGAAACCCACACAGTGCATTTGGGAGCTGGAATGCAACTGAAGTTCTTATTCTCAAAATCTGATAAACCCTGGTGGCTTGTCCACCTTCAACATGAAGGTGAGCATTGTGATCTTCAATCTGAGCCCGAGAGAATTCCTCCCTCCCCCTCCCTTCAAACAACTGCCATGGAGAGTCACATTTTGAATGACATCTCATCCACAAACCTTAAAAAAAATATCAGTGTATGGGGGCAGGGACCCCTTTGCAATCTGCAAGTTTTCCATTTACTGGAAATTAATAATGTGCAAGCAAACTTTGAAAAAAAATGCATTCCCTTCCCTGAAGTCTGAAGTGGTACAGTCCATTCTATCACTTCAGTGCTCTGCCACCTATGTGGTTGCTGTATGTGTAGGCCAGATCATACTTGATCTTTGGTTGCTGCACCTGTGACAACATCGAGAAAGGAGAGAGGGAAATGTCCTCTCTGTCCCTACCCCTTCCTAGTGCTGTGATGTTGTTGTTGTTGTTGTTGGTGACTGCTGGGATAGTGATCAAGAGGTGAGGGATCTTCAGAAATTTCATTTTACACTGGGGAAAAACTCCATTTCCCAGGCTTCTTGAATGCTATGGTAGCGCGACATTCAGAGCACCAAGGTGAAGGGGTGCCTAAGAATAATAGAATCATAGGGTTGGAAGGGACCTCCAGTGTTATCTAGTCCAACCCCTCCCTTCCTACTGAAACATCAGTGGCTGCCATTGCTTCTACCAAGACTTCAAATGCATGCAGCCCCAGCATGGGTGAAGAAAGAGGGGGACAGAGGGAGAGAGTGCCAGCCACCCATTGCTTCTTCCATCTTGCCTCAGCCACTACAGCTTCCAACAGAGCAGCAGCTACAACAAGTAAAAGAAGGTGGGGTGGGGGGACTGAAAAAAGACTATCAGTGCTTCTTAATTCTTATTATCAGGAAAACTGTTTTGTGTATAAAAAGTTGCTCTGGTAGTCTGGTTCACTCATATCTATTATCCTTCTGTGGGCATGGCACTTAAAACAGAGCAGTTGCAGAATACATTCAGAAGGAAATCGGACTGAACAGGCCCCAGAGTATTGGGCTAATCCCAGATCAATATAGATGGTGTGATCACTTGCTGATTAATCCAGTGATGGGACATATTGGCACCTGTGAGTGGACAAGGCTGTGATACTCAAGGGCTCACGCATCGCTGGGCCTCCGGTGCTACAGGCTGATCACATATTGTACCCTGCTGCATATTTAAATGGTAACCAATGCTGAGGAAATTGAGCTGAGCACCATAAAGATACAAGGCTGGAGTGCTGTATTCCTCTTCTGCAAATGAGGTGTTTCAGTTGGGAACAAGAAGCTCAGGACTATGCGTCTCTCTAGTCTTACTGAAAAAGCAATGGGAGAAGAAACCCGCTCTAGTGCGTTGTGAAATGGATGCCTTTCATTATAGGCAAGATACAATATTTGCCCCTTTGTGTGACAGTGCTTCCCTGAGTAGAGCTGAATCCTCTTTACTTTTTAGAGGCTACCCAGCAGAGCATAAAGAAAACCAAGGAGTTGACCCATATACCCTTGCTTCCAACTCTAATTATAAGCCAGTGCACCAGGAGATAAAGGAAATACCATTATTAGGCTGGGACGACTACCCATCACCAAGAGCTGTTTTATCCTCTATCCACAAGGAAGCTCTATAATGTATTCCAAGTTTAAACCCACCATCAGATCATTCCAATTGCCCTTGTAGATTTTTATTGTGCTCCCACGATCTAATTTACTTGAACAAAATTGTCATTTTTATTCCTAAATAGCACTCTGCCACAGTGCTAAAGACAACTCTCCGCAGGGTGACCTTGAAGTTCACACACCATTACCAAGGTCCTGTTTCAATTGTTCAAGAACACAGGGGCTGCATAATAAAATCTTGATTGCCAGGCTAATCGAGGACGGTGCAGGATTTTTCATTTGTTCTAACCATTTTGGCCATATCGCCTTTTGACCACAACACCACGGATGGGGGGGGGGGCAGGCAGGAAGACTGGGAGGACAGTGTCTTCAAATAGGTGGAGTTTCTGCAGTGCAGCCTAATCCAGCTGCTGCTCAACCAGGCCAGCATTCTGATATGCTATCTGCATCCTCACTGTGGTGAGAGTCCCATTCCCAGCACTCTCCTCTGGTACCCATGCCAATGTCTCTAGTTTTACTGCTCCTACCCTTGGTATCAGGGGGCTATCTGGAGTGTCAGCTCATGCAGCAAAATTGTCATTTTTATTCCTAAATAGCACACTGCCACAGTGCTAAAGACAACTCTCCACAGGGTGACCTTGAAGTTCACATACCATTACCAAGGTTAGAGTGTCAGAGAGCCAGTTTGGTGTAGTGGTTAAGAGCACAGGACTCTAATCTGGAGAGCCGGGTTTGATTCCCCACTCCTCCACTTGAAGCCAGCTGGGTGACCTTGGGCTGGTCATGGCTCTCTGGAGCCCTCACAAGGTGTTTTGTTGTGGGGATAATAATGGCATACATTGTAAACCGCTCTGATTGGGCATTAAGTTGTCCTGAAGGGCGGTATATAAATCAAATATTTTTATTATTCTCCAGATCCATCTGAGAAGAGGAAGGTCATGTGGGTGTTCTTGAAAAAATGTGGGTCAGTCAGTCAGGATAGTCAGGGAGTTATAGAAGTACATATTGGAGGAGTAAATAATTTCTTTGTGATTTACTCAGTATTGGGATGTAGCTAATCTCTAATTCCTGTCTAAATGTATTCTGGAACTGCCTATCTGAAGCACCAAGAACATACATTTGGGTTAAAAAGGCCACTGGAGCAGCTCATCTAAGATCAGAAAACAAAAAACTGGCTGAAGAGAAGTCACGCATTTCAGCATGGAGAAGCGGAGATGACAACCTGTTTGAAATCAGTCAAGGGACTCTGGGGTGAATCCTGCACCAGGTGGAATGGAACCAGGACTTGCAGCTTCCAACATTTATGACACTAGTGCCCTTGTTCTCACAGACCCTTGGCAAGATTCTTTCCATTGGAGCTGATACGAAACAAAGAACTACTCTGTCAAAAGCACCCCAGGCTGTGTTCATATGAAAGGTTCTGATTATGTTCAATTTCTCCTAAATTAACAGAAGATCTTGGCTTACATATGAAACCCAGATGCACTTAACATTTCCTTCAGTCATAGCCAAGAGGAAGAGGAAGACCTAGCATATTCTGTGGGGTATTCTCCCAAAGATAGAGCACAGGGAAATCAGGCAAAGTAACAAGAAAGACCAGGAAAGGTTGTTTGTTTGGTCTGTTTTTTAAAAGCACCCTATAAATGTGTGATTTGTCTCTTATTATTTAAAATAAAAACAAACTGCAAAAATATACATAAAACTGCTCTCAGAAGAGTGAGAATGTGTATGTGTTCTTGGTGACATCATAGGAAGAACAGCCAATCAGCATTATGCAGAGCTGGCAGAACCAGTCACCTCCCTTCCCTCATCATGACTGTGAACAGGAATTAGGTACCTTTGGTTTGGCCAGGGCCGTTTCCACACGACTTACCTGTGCTCGTAACGTCCTGGTAGATCACGCAAAAAACGCGGAAGATCGCGTTTCCTCAAGCGAGAAAACGCGATCTTCTGCGTTTTTTGCGCAATCTACCGGGACGTTACGAGCACAGGTAAGCTGTGTGGAAACGGCCCAGATTCTGGATTCTTTTAGACCAGCTCTAAAAAGCTTAAGTATGCCTCCATTTTGGTATCTGAAGCTCTGACTCTTGAAAGCTTTCACCTTGAAAATCTTGTTGGGCTCTAAGGTGCCCTTGGACTCAAATCCTGTCATTCTACTGCAGACCAACATAGCTACCCATCTAAAACCATCTTCATTTTTTATTCACTGCGTCTCATAAAAATGATGGGCAATAGCTTCAGAAGATACTAAGTACTCTTTACTCAATTTAGAATTAAATTATTAAATGCTCTGCCAGTAGATGTCATGATGACCATGAACGCAGATAGCTTTAAAAAGGGTTAGACAGATTCATGGAGGAACAGTCCATCAATGGTTTCTAGCCATGAAGACTCCACATCTAGAGGCAGTAAATCTCTGAATACCAGTGCAGGAGGTGACAGGGGAAGGTCTCAGACTCTATGGCCTGTTGATGACCCTTCATAGTAACTGGTTGGCCATAGTAACTGGTTGACACAGGATGCTGGACTTGGTGGTCTACTGGTCTGATGCAGCAGCACCTTTGTTATGTCTGTTGTTTTAATGTGATACCCTGGTCCTCAGGGTCAGACCAGAGAAGATGCACCAGGAGGTATGTGATCATGTCTCCTGCAATATTTATTCTTACTTGGTGCCATAAGGGGCTCCAAATTTATCAGATTAGCTGCTGTATGCCCAGAAGAATGACGGGTTGCCTGGGGGTGAGGTTGACCACAAGAAAATCTGGACCATGCTAGGTTGAAAGCAATTTGATTGGAGCAGTGGTGCTGGAGAGGTTAAGATTTAATCTTTTTAATCCATACCATTCCCCCATTCCCCTAATCTAAATCTGCCCTTCTTCTGCAACTTCTGTAATCTCTGCAGTGGGAAATATACATGGACCAATACAGTCCCTGTGTTTTCCCTTGTGGAGCTAACTACAGCAAAAGGGTTTAGATCACAGGAAACACTGCAAAAGAGATGGGTAAGCTCCACTTCCCTGAATGCTGCAGCATAAGGTTGCCAGTCCCCCACTGGCAGTCCCACCCTCCACCCCTGCCCCTGTTTACTTGGCCAGTAGGAAAATGTGCCTTCTGCATGTTCCCTGGTGGCGCGGCACACTCCTGCATGTCCCAGTAGACCAATTTCAGCCCCAAACAGGCTTGATTTGGCCCACTGCGGAGCACAGGAGCACTTCAGGGCCTGTCGCACCACCCTGACAGCGCTCTTGAGTTCTACAGTGGCCTGTTTCAGGCTGCTGCGGAGTGCTGAAGCACTCCAGGGCTTGTCGCACCACCCCAGCAGTGCTCTTGCACTCTGCAGTGGTCCGATTCAGCCCACTGCGGAATGCAGGAGCACTCCCCGGGGTGTCATGTGGCCTGCGTAATGATGTCACTTCCCAGAAGTGATTTCACCATGTAGCCCGGGAGTGCACACAAGGACAACCCAAAGGCAAATGCCATGTCTCCCACCCGGAGGATAAGGGGACCTGGAAACCCTATGTACAGTTCCCAGGTGCCCACTGGTGGTGGGTGAACTCCCAGGGATTTGCCCCCTTATCTGCTGATTGCCCAGCGTCAGGCACCAAAAGTGACGACATTGCACCAGCTGCGGGAGCGTTCTCATGCTTCATTTGGGGACCGATTTGGCCCTCAAATCAGTCAAATTGGCCAAGTGCAGAGCACAGGAGCGCTTTCATGGCTGGCGTGGTGACGTCACTTCCAGCATAAGTGATATCACTTCCAGCACTTCCAGCTGCCGGCATAAGGTAAGTGCCAGGTCCCTAACCCTCCCAGCGAGAGGATAGAGGGATCATGCAACCCTACATAGAAGCTATGTGTCCTGCAGGACTGTGCTTAGCTATATGCTCCCACGTCTCTCCAATCATGCCCATTTCCCCCACCTTTTGCCATTCCTCCTTCACCTAGTCCTCAAATTCAGTGGGATAAGCTGACTACGTATTTCACTCTCCAATACCAAATTCAGTGGCAAAAATAGCTGCCCTATGTAACAACATTGTACAGGCTGGCCTCATTGCATACAGCGTTCTGGTTGTAGTATTAGGTTTGGGATTTCTTGGCAGGGAATAAACAGGGCCCTGCCCACAGAACTATGAATCATAGAGAACAGCCTGGTACAGGGCATTATTTCTGCAATTTTATACCACTCCTTTCTATAGTTTATGCACGCTCACTTTGGCAGTGAACAAAAAGATCTGACCTTGCAAATGGTTGAACTGGGAAGTTACTAAATAACTGTGCTGCCTCCACCCCAAAGGCCGTAAATTGTGCTGAGCGAGAGAGATTTTGTAATGGGCCAGACACAACACAGCAGGCCTCTATATGATTTCTGATTTGACTTGAACTCGTGAAAATACTTTATCCGAGAACTGCTAGCTTGTTAATGCTTGCCACAGAAGGTCTTTCCCAATGATAAAAAAATGTGGGTTTTTTTAGTATTCTATTTGCACTGGCCTGGTGATGGGAAGTTGCTATACATAAAGTCAGCCTATCTTATTCAGCATTGTCTGCTTTGACTGACAGCGACTCTCTTGGGCATAGGGGGATATTTCCCAACATCTGCTATGGGGAATTCTTTAAGTAGGGATAGCAGAGCTTGAAGCTGGGACTTCTGACATGCAAAGCTCTCTCACTGAGCCACAGCCCACACCCAATGGCTTGATGTAGTTCATAGCTAAACCTAAAATTATTCTTTGTGAACTGCAGCAAGAACTGAGTAGCCTTGTGCTATTGGTTTATGTAAGCCTGTATTGGGGAAAAAAAACAGTTTGAGGCCTAGGACCAAGGCCTGCAGATACTTAGACCTTAGGCCAGACCAGACTAGCAGATAACTGATGCATACCTAGGTCTGTATTAATTTGCATGTTTAGCAAAGTCATGGGGCATGTCTTTGAAAAGGCCACAATGGCCGTTTCCAGATGGCTTACCTGAAGCCGCTCCATGCCGCAATGTTGTGGATCGTGCCAGGGAAAACGCGAAATATCGCGTTTTCTCGCGTGAGTCGTGCAAAACTCACGCGAGAAAATGCGATATTTCGCGTTTTCCCTGGCACGATCCACAACATTGCGGCATGGAGCGGCTTCAGGTAAGCCATCTGGAAATGGCCCATGACTAGAAGAGATGGTACAATGCAGGACTGGGATCGCTGAAAAGACTGGTATAGAGAGAGGAGCGCTGAAACTAGTGTTCTTTGAAAGGCAAAGTTTGTTTCCAAGCTTTGGATTTAAGGAGGACACGGAGCTGAAATTGCTAGCTGAGAAGAACTAAACACTTCTCCCTGAGAGAGCAGCAGTAGCTGGGAAGAGCTGAAGAAGCAGGGAAGAGCAAAGAGCAGGAATTGCTGATGGCTAAACTCTTAATTTACTGCCGGAGACCAACACCCTAGTACAGAGCTGCCCCACTTCGTCTTGCCAGGAGGAAAGAGGAACTGCTCCTAGGGCAATGAACAAGCTCAAGGATTCATAGAGCATCTTCATAAAAAGAGTTCCTGCTGTTGCAAGGCCTTCTGGATATTTGGGACGTCGTTCCAGGTGCAGCCTCTGGCCAAATTCACAGTACTGTCTGTGTCCTCTACAAAGTGGATTGTGAGTGGGACTCTGCCCTGGGATCACTGGTTAGTGAACCAGTATTTAAAAAAAAAACATTTTATTTAAAGAAATGAAAGTAAGACAAAAAGAGAGTAAAGTAAGTGCATAATATAAAAGCTATGCAAAATTTAGACAGTAAATTGAAAATTATACCATCTTATACCACCAATAAGTATATAAACAGTGCAGATATTAAAATCTTAGGAATAAAACAAGCAGAACATTTAAGTTTCTTTAAACTAAAAAGGTAATTATTAAGTATTTAGCTTCCTTGAACCTAGCAACATGACATTTCTCCTTATCTCTTCTTCCCTCTCTCCCTCTAATCTACTATACCAATTAGTTTAACCTAAATAATCAAAGAAATCTGAGAGATCTTTTCCACACTGTGACACTGAGAGATCTCTGTCTTTTGGTGCTACACCTCTGAAGATGCCAGCCACAGCTGCTGGCGAAACGTCAGGAACTACAATGCCAAGACCACGGCAATACAGCCCGGAAAACCCACAACAACCATCGTTCTCCGGCCGTGAAAGCCTTCGACAATAAATCAAAGAAATCCTTCCATTTTTTCCAGAAGTCAGTTATCAGCCTGTTTTGTAAGTAGATAGTCAGTTTGGCCATCGAAACATATTCGTGAACCTTATCTCTCCACTCTGAGAGACTAGGGCCGTTTCCAGACAGCTTACCTGGCTCCGGAACGTTGCGCCATCTTGTGGGGAAAATGTGAAATATCACGTTTTCTCGCAAGAGTTTTGCGCGACGTCGCATGACGTCGCACAAAACTCGCGCGAGAAAACATGATATTTCGCGTTTTCCCCACAAGATGGCGCAACGTTCCGGAGCCAGGTAAGCTGTCTGGAAACGGCCTGGGACAAGCATCAGTTTTCCATTTTCCTGCAAATAATACTCTTGCTGCTGTCACCATATAACGGAAGAGATCTCCTTGTTCTTTTCTCAGATTTGTTGGTAAAATATTTAAGAGCATGCTTTTTGGATTTAATTCAAATCTGAGTTTGAGGATCTTTTGCATCTCTTCATGTATTTTTATCCAATATTTTCGTGCTTCCTTACAAGTCCACCACGTATGGTAAAATGTTGCATCCACTGTAACTGTTACTAATCCTTGCAATATCTTTGGGAGTAATGTACCATCTAAAAACATTTTATACCAGTTTTCTCTCAGTACCTGGCAGCCTGTAAATTTTATGTCTTTAGTCCATAAATTTCCCCATAAATCCATTGGAATAGATTCCCCGAAATTTTGAATCCATTTTATCATATAAGTTTTACTTCAAAAAATATTACTGCAACACCACACAGAGAGGGAATAAGTTAGTGAACCAGTATTGATAACTTTGGGAATGTTTTCACAGTTGTGTTCTGTTATATTTAAATAAATTGGATTTACATTTTGAATTAGTAAACATTACTCTAGAAATTGAACCTGGCCTTCGAGACTCTGGGAGTTACTTTTGTTATTAGGGAATCCCACTCAGTGCTGTATTTTGCTCCTCCTTGATTCCAGTTTATCCAAGAGAATGCAATTTTTAGAAAATCCAGTGTATGTGCCCAGAGAAAGTGAAAGGATGCCAATGAACTGAAGAAGCTGACAGGTATGGCAGACTATGAATGTGCCCTGCTCTATATGAATTTTTTTTTTTAAATGCATCATTTCCACTTTGAAAAGAAGATCAGGTAATTTGGACTTCTAAAATCCTGAGATAAATTTGGATGAGAATTTTGGGAGCATCTCCTAATTCACAGCCCAATAGATTAGCTATTTGCTTAACAACATTCAATGGCAAACCAATTTGACTGTGTTTAGAATTGCAGCTTTGCAGTGTGATCTTAGGTATGCTCCTCAGAAGTAAGTCCCACTTTGTTCAGTGGGGCTTAGTCCCATGGAGGTGGGAATAGGAATACTGCTTTAGAGGGCAAAGCTAAACAATGGACTAAGCAACTGACTTCAATGAATTTAGAAAAGTGGTATTCTGTTTAGGGCTGCACTGAGAATCAATTGTTTTCTGAACCAACAGAAAACATTTCCGTCGCTCTCCAACATTACACATAAACTTACAAAGGAAAGAAAAACAGCATTTAACAACATACCTCGAAAAATGAACAAGAATTTTTTAGCTCTCCCAAAGATTCTTAGGCTTCTCCTACTTATTTATTTTTCCCATGATATGACAACATTGGGGATCACAGTCTCTAAAATGCAGTATTTAGAGCCAAACGTAATTTTTTAAAAAAAATATGGAGGAGAAAGAAAGTTTTCCATCAAGAATTTGCTTCAACTCTAGCTAAGTCTAGTTAGGAAACTATTGCATTTTTAATGGAAAAGCGGTCTTAAGTCTGGCCTCAGGTGATCAGCTTTTAAAAACAATTGGTGTTTGGTCACACACCCCTCCCTCTTATTTCCCCCCCACTCAGTTAGCAGTTACTGCCATATTTTCCATCATTGCTTGAATGCTTGGACAACCCTAATTGTGCTCATTAAAATTTATTTTGTTATAACTATAGACTTTCCTCTCTGCCCTCCCTCCATTCTTTCAATGCTCCTGTACAAAGTAAAGTCTGCATGAAATTGTGGATTGATTATACTTTAACTAGGAGGAGTTTTCACAATGGCCAATGGCTTGGAATTAAACTGACTGACAGTTTCATAACACAGACAGAAATCCACAGCTGAAGATGCAAAATAGATGAAATCTTTGGTGGACCCTCTTCAGGTGTGAGAGTATTGAACCATTCAGGTTACAGGAAACTCTTTAGTATGCAGGCATGTACTGGATGAAGAATATATTCCTTATAATGAACAGTGTTTGAGACAACATCATCCTGCCTAGCAAGGATTATAGTGCAATTCAAAATCTTGCATCTCTCTCAAACCAAGAATAATTATTATGCTGCCAAATTGTGACATGATTTTCAGAATCATGATGATTTGGGCGATCCTTTTGAAAACATTTTCTTCTACATGTTTCTTCAAGAGCTTTACCACTAAGGAGTCAAAAATAATTTGAGCATTCTCATACGGATCCCCATGCATCTTTAGTGTTGTGTTTGATTGTTCATGAGACAAAATGCTACATGCTATACTCCCAATATATGCAATAGCTGTTTCTACTGAAAGGGGCATTGTGCATATATTCCAGCTCTGAAGCACATGTATACCAGACCCCAGATTAATCTGGAGTTTGGTATATGTGTACCATAATGGAAAATCCATGCACTCATTTCAGAAATTGGGGTGATTGTATGTAAATGGGAGGATCACGTGTAATGCATTTATTTTGAACGTGCAGTCGCAGTGCCAGGAATGTAATGTCTCAAAAGGACTTTTGAAAATTGAGAGCCAAAGCAGTGAAAATTAAATATGAAAGAATCATAACAAGAAACATGAAAGAATTACATGGACCTAACAGTTTTCCATTGCACAGATACTCTAACTTGATCCAGAGGAGTTAGCCATGATTTCATTAACAGAAGCAAACTGATCTTATTATCAGAAGCAACTGATTTGCATCTACTCCCCCTCCCCTCACCATCTCTCTCTATATAGCCAGTTTCTTCATACCCTCCATGCATCTGACAAAGAGAACTGTGGTTCTCAAAAGCTTATGGTACAGTAAAGTTGGTTAGTCTTAAAGGTGCTACTGGACTCTTTACTATTTTACTCTAACTTGAGGGGTTGTGCTTTGTAAAAATAAAGTGTGGACCCAATGGAGCAGCTCCATGCATGGAAAGATTTCTGTCTATGTAGCACAACTTTCTTGCCTCCATCTTCCAACTGCAGCCAAATATGTCCAGAAATGCTGCTTATTAGGAACAGAGGACAATCCCATAGAACATGATGTCTGGGACACTAATATGAGAGGAGAGATGACAAAGTCACACTCTGCAGACGGAAATCCCTCCATCCATGGGAACACTCTGTTGGTTCCAAGCCAAAGAAAGGTGCTTACAGGCCTAACCCACTTGCATAAACCTAGATCCAGTGTTCACGATATATTTTGAGACAGGGCTTATCCCAGGGCTGAGACCTAGAATCTCCCACCTCCCAGTGCAAGAGGTGAACTATGGACAACAGCAATACAGAGCATGGGGAGAGAGTAATCATTTATCAGTGAATTCATGCATTGAATGTCGAAGATAACAGGCTCAGTCAATGGCATCTCAAATGGATCTCAAGTAACAGGGCTGTGAAAGACCTCTGCCTATCATGGCACTGGTTTATGTGGGACATATGGTCACATCCAATATAAGGAAACTCCATAATATAGAACAGCATTACCTCTGAAGACGGGTGCTGCAAAGTACCTTTTCATCCTGAGTAACCCCAAACCAGACACCATAATCTCAAACTAGGAATAGATTTTCCACGACAAATTGCATTACCGCAAGGCAGACGCCTCTCATTTTAGCAATTAATCGTTCAGTGATTCACTTAATCACCCTGTGCAATGCTGGTTGTGCATGCCCACACCCCGTCCAGAGTTGTATGATGCATAAGAAAACAGTTTATTTGAATCATGTGCCACAAGATCAAACTGCAATTTTGCACACCGTTGGTCAACAACCCACATCAGAAGTATTGCGTTATATGGAGTTGCAATGTACTAAAATAAGGCACATTCCTGTGTAATAATAGATCTCTTACAACACTAAAAAAACTCTGCTTCACCAGTCAGGCTGTAACTTGTTTGTTTGTCACAGCTGAAGACAGAATATTGGTTGGTGTGGCCGTGCGGAGCAATAAAAACTCAAAATTCTCATGGAGATTTCCAGTAAATAGAACGTGTTTTCATTCTGCGGTCCTGGGTGTTTGATCAAATAGTACTGGGGATAACTTATAGAATATGTCAGGGCGCGTTAATGCTACTTTTGTTCAATACTGGCACACCATCACAGGTGATCAAAAGCACCAGCTGTGAATATTTTTCACCTACCGGAATTACTATGAGAGGTGAAATGAGATGAATGGCAAGTAGCTGCCCTATATAATGCTACCTCCCTAACCACTGGTAGAATGCAGCCATGGTAAAACTCTCTTGTGAATTAGTTGTTAGATTATAACTATGTGGAGATAGTTCATTTTTCATTTTTGTCAGGACTATCTTCTGATTGCTAAATATGCTGTATATGAGCCCTTCTGATCCAAGGGCAAGATTAATGAGAACGTCAACATTATCAACATTTGGATTGGTCAAGCAGTTTTCCTGCATGCTTCAGTGTTGCGGAGAGCTGGGTCTCACTTTTGTACTCAGCCATACATGACCCAAGGACCCAAGCTCCATATTGTAAAACACGGCCATAGCCATCTGAAGCTGTTTTTTGCAGTGGCGTGTCAGATATCACCCTATTTCTAACAGCAATCCAATTGCTACTCCGTATATTACTATGATGGTAACCCTGCCATTTGCTATGGTGATCCCTAATGAGACAGGAACTCTGGAATCTTTCCAATGCTTAGCCCTTGTTGGCTGCTCTCCCATTTGGTCATGCTAAATGACTAGGTAAATAGACCTTTCATGAAATCCAACACCCGCCCTACTACCCTCCTCCACCCCCCATTTCCCCTCCTCCGAGCTGAGGAGAGCTAATCAGTTGTTTTGACATAACTAAAATCCGGATTTGATGTGAAACATGGCCAAGAAAAGTTCAAATCCAAGGGCAAGATTAATGAGAACTTCAAAGAAATTTACTACCAAATGTTACTAATTTAGTACAACCCACATTGGTAACCAATGACCTAATTGGGAAAGATATTCTTCCAGGGCCAATGTGCTTTTACTCTTTAGTATTCATAATATGGCAACATGGAGAATGTTATGCCACTAAGTAGAAGTGGAAAAAAGGGGTTTCCAGTGTACCCTGTTAGACTATTCCTTGGTTAATTGCATAAAGAGGAGGTGCTGTTAATGTACAATAAATAACAGATTTCAAATCAGAATTTCCTTCTTCCCTCAAATATGTATAAAATTACAAATCCTTTAGAGCATTGAATGAACAGTGATTAACACTGCTGTTCTGTTGCCAAAAGCACCCAGCGTGCTAGAGAAATGTACTTAGCATAAAATGTACGCTCTTTTAGTACGAGGGTTTTCCTAACCTTATAATTAAGTCAAGCTACCTAAATCATAGTGCCAATTAGGGCTGCCAACTCCAGGTTGGGAAATTCTGGAGATTTTGGGGAGGATGGTGGGTTTAGGGGGGGGAGAGGCTTCTACAGGGTATAATGCTGCAGAGTCCATTCTCCAAAGCAGCCATTTTCTTCAGGGTATTGTTCTCTGTAGTCTGGAGATCTATTGTAATTTTGAAAAATCTCCAGGCCCCACCTTGAGGTTGGCAACCATTGTGCCAATCACCCTCCCTCACATGTTCTGGAAGCAAAAGGATACCGAGCCTTCTTTTGATTACTGATCGCCTCTCCGCTCCCCTGGATAGAAGGTTCATCTTGAAGACTGGTGACTCCAAACCCAGGAAATAGGAACTATTTTTAATAAATAGGTACTTCCCGTTTCAATACTTGTCTTTCTGTTACATCAGATTCTGGAAAGCCTGCAAGAGTGATAAGGACCAGAGACTTAGTTGACCCAAAGTGCTCAATTCGTAGATGATTACAGAATTGCTGCTGACCAAATGCAGATGACTGTATCAGTCTCCAGGTGACGGTTGGTGATCTCCCAGAATTACAACTGATCTCCAAATTACAGAGATCAGTTCCCCCTGGAGAAAATGGCTGCTTTGGAGGATGGACTCTATGGCACACCCCAGCTGAGGTCTCTCCCCTCCCCAAACCCCACTCTCCCCAGTCTCCCCCACATAAATCTCTTGAATTTCCCCACCTAGAGTTGACAACCCTAGTATTTGCTTTTCGTGGCTTGCATTTCTAAGCATCTAGAAAGTTGAATACACACTATGGAGGATCACACAAATATATACTATAGCCCATAAATTCAGCTGCTACAAGCCAAAAGCTTTGTTGTGAAGAATCAGTGCCTAATTTGACTGCTCAGTTGAAGACACCATCAACTAGCCCATCGACTTTGTAAGAATCTACAAGCAAAACACCCTGTTATGTTTCAGAACATTGCACAATATAGGATTATGCTCCCTCAGTATGAACACTGTATCATTTCAGCCCAATGGTAAAGGTGTTTTGCAAAGCTACCTTCAGAAACTAAATAAATCTTGTGTATTTTATGAGACGCTGAGTCCTTAATATCCTATTACTCAGTACTGTGTCTCATGGGCACAGGACCAGTCTCCTGTGCTAAGGTCTTCTAGGCTGAAAACTTACGTAAGCAAAATGTTTGCTTATGTCTGGAGGGAGAAGTGAGGCATTTGGCTCTATCTGCCGAGCCGACAAGCGCAAGCAAAATCTTTGTCCTGGTGTTTTGCAGGCACTGCTCAAGAAAGAACAGAATAGCATAGCGTTGCCATTCAAAGCGGTTCTCTGTGCAGGATACAAGAGTTTCCAATCTTCTGCATAAAATGCCAAACTCCAAGAAGTTCAATACTGAGTTGAAAGAAAAATGTGATTCATTGTTTACTCTTATCTAGGAATCCTTTTTCTGTAGGTAAAAAAGTAAACAAGAGTAAGACAGGATCAGTTGACCCCAAAACTGCTTGAAATTTCTTGATCTGTTCTATGGAACATACTCTTTGGTTTGACTGACACCTCTCGTTAAAAACAACTGACAAGTTCCACAAGATTTAAAAAGAATGATCAACTGCCGTAGAATGCTATACCAATGCCTCAATAGTGTATGCCTCTTGGTCCTGGCCCACCAGGCAACTCTGAATGCAAAGTAATGTCCTCTATTGCCCACTCCACCTCAAATATCCAAGTATTTCTCACAATGTAGTTACTTACTTGCATCCAAAAGTCCACTAATCACTTTTTCATGTACTCAGGCTCTCTCTTCAGCTTCATTTGTGCTTTTATTGGGCTATCAGTTCTCATGCTGCTCCCCCCTTCATGCAAGGAGACCCGATTTGCTCAATTTTATTCCTTTACATGAGGAAAGCCAGTGTCTTGTAGTGGTTAGAGTGTCAGACTAGGATATGGGAATCCCAAGTTCAAATCTCCTCTCTGCCATGCAAGGTTGCTAGGTGACCATGGGTCAGTCACCTACTTCACAGGGCTGTTGTGAAGATAAAACAGAGGAGAGGACAATGATGTAAGATGGTTTGGGTCCCTGTTGGGAAGAAAGGCAGGAGATAAATGAAGTAAAAAAATAAATAATAAAAAGCATTGAATGTATATTCCATCTTTTAGCAAATCTGAAATTCAGCTTACATTAATAAAATCATCAAGTATTAAATAACGGTGTAGATAATATTTAAAAATACAATAAGTACAAAAAGCAGCAGAAACACTTTAACAGAGCAGGAGAACGAAAGAAAATCTTATTAAAAAATCCCAGGAGAATAGAAAAAGTTTTGACTTGGAGTCTACAGAATAAAGCGCTGATGCTAGAGTCACTTGGGGTGGAGTATTCCACAAGTGGGGCACCACTATTGAAAAGGCCTTGTCCCCATTTGCCACCCACATAACCATGGTCCAGAAAAGGGGCCCACAGGACAAAACTGAGATGTGGGCAGCTTAAATGATTCTTCAATTATCTCCACTCAAAGGGGATAAGGCATGATTCGACATGCAAGCCACCGTGTAAAGTGGCTGCCTCTCACAAATATCCCGAGTGCTGTAGAAACAAGGTTTCCTGCTAAACAACTAAGTCCATATACCTAAGGAGACCTTGTAGTTGTGTTTCTTAAACAGCATCTCCTTATGCCCCATGTCAACCTGCTTCTGAAACTGAGAGTTTAAAATGCCATTTTGGATGGCTGCTACTTTAAGTTAAAAATTTCTAAAATCTAGTTAAAAATTTCTCAAACCTTTGAGCGTCTCTCTTTGAATCATGGCCTGTGCATCTTTGATTCCACCATTTTAAAGACAGATTCCTATTTTAATCCACACAAAGAAGCTTTAAAGATGTGATCACAAAAGGAAGACGTGAAAGTATTGTCTGAGGGCCAAGCTACAAGTGACGAATGACACTTGAACAGCAAGTGGATTGAGTGGAGCGCAAGTGAACAGGGAGAAATACACTTGCCATTCAAGTGTCATTCGTCACTTATAGCTTTGCCCTGAGAGAGTCAGTGTGGTGTAGTGGTTAGAATGTCAGACTAGGGTAGCCAGGTTCCTTAGAGCCCAAACTTGGGGATGGGGGCATGGGGGAATGTTGGGGGGAACTAACCTCATTTGTGTGCGCTCCGGAGCTCTTTCTTGTCGCATGCGCCAGAGCTCCTGGGCCCATTCCCCATGCTCCCCCCTGCTGGCCAGATGAGTAGGGGCTGGGGACAGGGGCTGGGGACAGAGGCTGGGAGTGAGGCATCCCCTGCTCTCACTGTGGGGGACTGATAACCCTATGTCAGACTAGAATCTGGGGGACCTAGGTTCAAATCCCCACTTTGCCATGGAAGCTTCTTGGTGACCTTGAGCCAGTCATATGCTCTCAGCCTAGCCTACCTCACAGTGTTGTGTGAGAATAAAATAGAGGAGAGGAGAATATTGTAATCTGCTTTGGGTCCTCATTGGGTAGAAAGATGGGATAAAAATGAATAAAAAATAAAATAAAATAAAATATCTCCCCCATTTTCCTAGTTCCTCATTTTAACTGATTGCCTCCCAACAACCGTGTGGATGTATTAACTTCATTCGCCCTCCTATAATTCTTAAGGAAAAGAAACAGAGAACATCTACTTTTATAATATGGAGCTTTCCATATGCTATTATTCACTATATCCAGATGCCACAAGGTTCCTTCTCCAGCTGTATGAAATGTGTCACGTATATTTGACCTGGTATGTTAAATTTTCAGCTCCATTTTCCCAGGGCATTATAATTTCAGAATGGATCAACATATACACTCACCTTGTACTATCATGCGGGAAGGAATTACTGCAAACCTAACCCTCAGCTTCAAGTAGACGGACAGTTATTATGAAAGCAAGAAAATTTATTTTTCCCTGTGTAGATGTAACCAGGAAGGGAATTAAAAATTATTGCCAGTTGTCATGGTAACAGAGCCCCAAGATTTGGCCTAGCAGAAGGGTGGGCTTGCACAGGCTTTCCAATAGGCCATTTCCTTACATTGAAACTGGAGAACAACTTGCTGTTCATAGCAGGGATAAAAATTTTATGAAGCTAAATCTAGGCTGTGTTTTAGTGTCAGTCAGCATTAACCCACAGCATGAACACATAAATAATTAAGTTCTGAAATACCCCAGTGCTCTAGATTAGAGACTGGGAGGGCTAGAGTTATACTGGACTGAGAGTTTGCCAGAGCAGCTTGTGTGCATTTGGTAGAAAGGTTTCCTAATCTTGGGGCATCCTCATGTATGATGCAATAGATTGGTCTTTTTTTAAAAAAAACCCTAATCATATGACATCTCTCCTTGTGTCTTGTTCTGTATTATGGACAGTCCAAAAGAACTAAAGCATACTTTAGAATCTCCACAATACGTGAATGTTTGGTTATCTCACTTTAAAGGGGAAACAGAATGCTCCTTTATGGATGCAAGAGCAAAGTATAAATATACTTCTTGTTCCCAATTATCTTATAAGAAGGGATTGACCCCCAAATCTTAGCAGTGTAGATCTTCCCCATCAGGATGGTCTTTGGATTGAAACCAGATCTATGGGTAATCCAAATGGCTTCCCTCAGTGTTCTGATTCCATGCTCTACAAGGGATGGGTACGTATTGGCCTGGTAACTACATGGAGATCTTCAGTCATTGTTCCTGTGGGAATGGGGAGCAGGTGTTACCACAAAATGGTTGCTGTGAGGTGAGGGCCAAATACAAAATGGCTGCCATGGGGTATGGGGGCCTGAGAAGGAATGGATTTGCAAACTGTTCTATGTTCCTTCTGGTTGGTCCCTGGAAGGTTAGAGAAACTCTGTGGCTGTTCCAAGTCTCTGCTCGGTGAAACTAACCCTTCCCCTAGTTCCCTAGGGGTGCCAAAAACAACTCGAGTAAGTGCCCTTCCACATTACCACACTTCAGATAGCAAAACCAGATAGGAGCAGTGCGTTTCCAGAGACCAGGCTTAGATAGGGTTGCCAGCTTGAGACTGGGAAATTCCTGGAGACTTGGGGGTGGAGTCTGGGGAAGGCAGGATTTGAGGGGAAGAGGGACCTCAACAGGATATGACGCAGCAGAGTCCATCCACAAAAGCAGCCATTTCCTTCAGGGGGGCTGAGCTCTGTGGCCTAGAGATCAGTTGAAATTCTGAAAGATCTCTAAGCCCCACCTGGAGGATGGCAACATTCTTACCTTTCTTACATTCAAAATGTAAGAAAGTTTAATTAATGATTAAAAAGAATGCACATGTTCTGTTCAAACATTTGGGCTGAGTAAAGAAACAAAGGAAAAGGTGAAAACATGCAGTTACCTTTCCCTATACTCAGAACATATCCTAAACACAGTTAATCAGGGCTTTTTTCAGGGGGAACACGGTGGAACGGAGTTCCAGCACTTCTTGAAAATACTCAGCAATAGTGCTTGAAAATAATATTATTTCAAAGAATCCTGTGTGTTTCTTACTCATTTCCCTCTTGAGAGTTCCGCCACCTCTTTTCCCAGAAAAAAACCCTGCTGTTAATTGAGACAGGATAGCTTTACCTGACTTTGTAATAGTTTAAGATTTAGAATTATCTTAGGTCTCATGGTTGCAACTTTTCCCCATTGTCACTTGCTGCATGGACAAGATGGCATTCCTAGTCCATCATGGCTTGTGCCCATTTAAAGAGCTGAAAGAGCTTCTTACTTGTGTACTGAGTTTAAATAACCTCTGTTATATCGTGGCAAGTTGTGAATTTGGTGATGTTCCCTTATTGAACTGTTCCCCCTTATTGAACTGTTTAGTATTTCCCCCCTGATCCCTTAAGGCCGAAAAGCCCCTGTAGTAGTTTGGTTTCATTTTCCCTTCATGTTGTGGGCTGTTTGTTGTCTACTAGCAGAGGCCAGGGAAGGCTCTGCTTTTGTTCAAATAAAACTTCCAAACCTTTAAACATGGTGTGCTGATGGAATTATCACAACCCCTGTGTCTGATATTTCTGACCGTTTCTGTCCCAAAGGAGGAGTTTATATTCTAGTAATTTGGCTGTTTCCCTCTCTGCCCCCTTCGCATGTGACATACTAGCAGGATATCAGGTGGTAAACCATTGTCCTGGCTTCTCTAGAGTCACAACATAATAAGAGCGGTGTGCTCTGTTCTTGAAGCTTCACGGCTTCTTTCTTCAACCCCTTCTTTTCTGCCAACTACACATTTACAGCTGGGTTCCTGTTCATGGACAGACTGCAGTTTCAGTGATTGAAATACTGGGGTGAATTCTTAGGTGTAGGGCATTCATCCACAGAGCCAATCATAAAAAAGTTGGCCAGTTGCATGTTTGGCATCTTCCAACAGTGGAGACAGCTGTTTCTGAATGGGCATTCTCTGCAGACACAAAGGTCTGGGTTCTTCTGCAGTGCCTCCTACTCCTTCTCCTATTTGCATTGGGGGAATGATGCTTTAAGGAAGAAGAAAATGGATGGCAGGAAAACCTTCCCTTGGCCACTCAAACAGGCAGTTAGCCACCTGCTCCTTAAAAAAAATCTGTAGACAAAAATGGTGTGGCCCATTACCATTCTTTTGAGGTGCTCAGGGGCACTGAACATGATCACCTATTTTATCCCCATGATGACCCACTGAATTAGGGGTAGGTGGGTGGGGGAGAGAGGGGGGGACAGGCTTCACAGCCAGTTATCCCTGGTTCAAATGGAAGACTCTGTTGACCACATCACAGTGGTTCACATATAAGCAGCAAATGAACCCAGTTCACAAGAGAGTTTTCATAAAGAGGGAGGGCATTGGGTAGCAGAGTCATTGTTTGCATATATTTTCTTCCTTTGTACCATGAATGGGTAACAACAGCCTCTTGTGAAAACTTAGCTAGCAATAGTTAGTATGTGAATCACCTTAGACTTTGTGAACTGTGAACGGAAAACCAGAGCCCATGACAACGTAATAGGTAACACCCTGGTGCCAAATGTGTCCAACATTACTGCTGGCTTTGTTTATCGTAGCCTGCATATCACAACTGTGCTGAGAGGTGTTAAGCCTCCTCCACCTTCCCTACATGCTGCTCAAGCAATTAGGAAATTAGCTGATGCTGTTCAGCACCAAGGGATTCCTGAACCCACCTGGCTGCAGAAGTTAATGACTGGGTGGCTTGGACATGGCCCTTCATTTGGAGAATCCTCAGAGTGCTAGCCAGTTAGCCCTATACTCTCTTACTACCAATTCTTGCCATCTCTAATTTTGGCCTAACCGGTCACAGACCTGGCCTAATTACAATTAATCCCACACCTTATGAACAATGCGGAGCAGAGGAATTAAGATCCCCTTCCAAATAATTTAAAAGGAGCTCAAAACATTTCTGCTTGGCCCTCAAAGGTGACCAAGTATTCCAGCATCAAGCAATTGGGAGGGTGCATGGAGTAGTTCATAGCTGTTGCCAGAAGGGAAGAAGGGGAGGCAGCTTTTATGGCCTCTTCCTTTTAGTTGGATCAAAGAGGGCAAATGGTCTAGTCCCTGACCCAGGACTGGTTTCCTTGTTTGAGGCAGCCAGTAGCAGCCAGTAGCATTTGTGTTCCATTCAAAAATGCTGTGTCCTTACTCTCAGGAGCTGAAAGTGAAATTGTCTGACCTTTATTTTATTTATTTATTTATTTTGTAAATTGGCTTGAGGATTTGAAAGGAGCTCCAACATACCAAATCAATAAATATCCTAAAAGAAGCATGAATTCTTCCTTTGTATGAGACCTCCAAAGCATGGAAAGAATACATGACACTCTTCATGCCCTCTCTCGACCCTTACACATCATGTGAAAAGTTGGCTCTTCGGGAGAGAAATCTTAGAACCTGCACAAAAATGTAGTTTCCAAAGCTATTTTGGGAAGCTTTGGTGTTTGATTTTGTGTTTGTGTGTGTGTGTGTGTGCAAACGGGTACTGCTTTTACCACTGATTTCCCCTTAGGAAACATGCAGGCTAAAGCTTGAGGCAGTAGAAAGGTATAAGAAAAACTTTTTTGTGATTTAAAATCTGTGAAATGACTGTGAAAACAGCAGTTCTGGGAAAGAAAAGTAATAGGTTAGATGCCACAGTAAAAGGTAATACAATGATGGTTCATTAGGGAAACCTTTGTTATTTTTTTCCCCTCAGCAGTTCCTTCTCAGGACTTTGAAAGACCATTCCATTGTCTGCAGGTCCAGCAATGACTGAGGTTAATGGACGAAATCATTCGCAAATCACATATTTGTGTTGGAGAACTGAGGAAGAATTCTGAAGTGTTGGGATGTCTTGTTACAGTTTACCTTTGAGTCTTGGCTTTAATGGATGATTAATTAGCAGAGGGTTTTTTGCCCCATTCATGAAACTGCACAAATTCATTAATGGAATTGTACTTATTGTAAGGTACAGCATACCACAGCCATAGTAAAAATGCCCAGTAGAAGGTACTAACAACACAGTCCTAACAACACTTTGCTGGGAGTAAGCCCCCTTGCACAGACCTGCAAGGAGTTCTCTGTAGGCCTGCTTTCTAAGGACACCATTGTTTTGAAAACTTATATATATATATATATAGTTCAAATGCAAACTGATAAAGGTAGCCTCAGATCAAGCCCAGCTGTATAAAATTTAAAATATCTTCACACTGCTGTATCCCTGAATTTTCTAGTATTGACAAAGAGTTAAAGTGCAAGGACCAAAAATAAAACATGACCATGGCCGTTTCCAGATGGCTTACCTGAAGCTGCTCCATGCCGCAATGTTGTGGATCGTGCCGGGGAAAATGCGAAATATCGTGTTTTCTCGCGCGAGTTTTGCGCGATGTCGTGCAAAACTCGCACGAGAAAACGAGATATATCGCATTTTCCCCGGCACGATCCACAACATTGCAGCATGGAACGGCTTCAAGTAAGCCATCTGGAAACGGCCCATCTCATCTCGTGATAAAGCTTGGACAATGTTAGCCACTAAGCCTATGCAGCAGGCCCTGTATCTATGTAGCTTGATGTTGTGTGTTAACCAGGGCTCATTTTGAGGGGGAACACACTGGAACGGCATTCCGGCAGTTCCCCCAAGTCAGGTGGCCCCGCCCAAATGACTTTAGTGCTGTTTAGGCCTTGATTGGGGCCAAAACAGCCTGAATCCGGGCCAAAACAACCTGGATCAGGTCGGCGCCAGGTGGTTCCCCCGCCTGGAACCGACCCAATCCCGGCCATTTTGTCCCAATCTGGGCTGAAACGGGCCCCAAATGGCCATTTTCTGCCATTTTGAGCCCATTTTGACCTGGATCAGGGATGAACTGGCCCAGATTGGGGCTGAAACAGCCTGGATCAGGTCAGTACCGGGTGGGGGAACCCTCCCCCACCTGGCACCAACCAGGTCCTGGCCATTTCAGCCCTGATCCGGGCCAAAATGGGCCAAAAATGACTATTTTCTGCCATTTTGGCCCCATTCCTGCTGGGATCAGGGCCAGAACAGCCGGGATCGGGTCGGTGCCGGGTGGGGGAATCCTTCCCTGCCCAGCACTGACCTGGTCCTGGCTGTTTTGGCCCTGATCTAGGCCCAAACGGGGCCCAAATGGCCATTTTTGGCCATTTGGGCCTGTTTCGGCCGGGATCAGGACAAAAACCGCCAGAATTGGGTTGGTGCCTGGCAAGGGACCCCTCCCCTGCCCAGCACCGACCTGATCTGGGCTGTTTTGGGCCCAATCCAGGCTAAAATGTGCCCAAAGTGGCCATTTTGAGCCATTTTGGGCCTTTCAGCCTGGATTGGGGCCAAAAGGGCTCTGTTCAGGCCACTGCCAGGTGAGGTAACACTCCCCCATCTGGCAGCAGCGAAATCTCGTCCATTTCAGCCTGATCAAGGGGTGTGACATATGTTAATGAGTTATGCTAATGAGTTTAGCTTTAGACATAGCAGGGAATCACAAGAAAACAAGACAGAACAGCTGGAGACATCCAAGCAATAGATTGACTCAATTAACCGCCATTGTGGTTCCATCCTATGCTATTCCAGTAATGTAAGAATGAGGGAGGGGCTATGTGAATGCTTCCCATGCCAGCATGTGTTGCCACATGGAGTGGGGCTGCAATAGAAAGTAGAGGTAGATTGGCCCTTTAACTTACCCCTGGGGGACACAACCAAGCCAAGCTCAGTCCCAGCAATATTGGCAGTACCACAGGAGCTATTCTGTCCAGTTTGTTCTTGGGCCATTTTAGTGTCCCAGTCTTTCCAGAATGAAATAGCTATCTTATCAGCTACTCCAATGTGATAACATTTTTTCTAATATAACTTGAGCAGTATGGAAGGGAGCCAGAGGAACCTATAATATCAGTTTATTGCATGTGACATACTCTGTGGTCTGTAAGCACTTCTAATTTGGTTGAAGCATAGAGTTGCCAGGCTAAGCCTGGCAACCCTATGCTAAGCCTGGCTAAGCCTGGCAACCCTATGCTAAGCCTGGCAACTTGCAAGAGGGTTGGAAGTGGTGACATAGTGGGAGGGAGTGTCACGCGTGTGGTGACATCACTTCTGTAGAAAACCGAGATGTGATGACAAGTTCCTCTAGGAATCGCTTGAAACTCTGGAAAAACCAGTTTCTGGCAATTCTTAGGTAACAACAACAAAAACAACTGCACTTTTATACCGCTCTTCTAGACTGTTCAGAGTTTATTGTGTATAGCCATAGGCCATCACAAACTTACAACAACCCCATTAGCTAAGATAAAAGTCAGGTAAATTACAACAATATCTAATACAGATTTACCAGAACATGGGGAAAATTCCATTATAACAGACATCGATTCGAACCATCAATCAATAAGTTAACTCCAAGTTCAGGTAACACCCTCTTTCTTTGTTGCATTAGACCTTATCTTCATAGCAGTAAAGGCAAAAAGTGAAACTCTATATAATATATGCGTCAACATCAGAAAGCAAAAGTGAGATTTTCTTCTAGACAGATTAGTGTCCCACTTAAAACGGTGAACAAAGTCAGTGTATTATGATCCCCCAATTCAGCTGTTGAGCTGGGGCTGAGAGGAGTTGCTTACCCAAGGCCACCTACTGAGCTCATGGCAGTAGTGGGATCCCAACCACTTAACTACTATGCTACAAGATCTACCCACTTGGGTTTTTTCTGAAAGTGATGTAATGGCACACACTGCAGCTGTTCTCTCCCCCCTTCCCGCTCCGCTGCTTGGAGTGGTGGTGGACTATGGGAGCTCAGGGTGGGGGATTCCTCAGCCCTACCAGGGGCACGGCATCCTTGTTGAAGCACTTAATGGGATTCATTCACAGCTGCCCATGCCTTATTTTATACTGTATCACTCTAAGGTACAAAATCTTATGCAGTCTACTCAGAATCCACCTCAGGTCTATTCAGTGGGGCTTACTCCCAGGCAAGTGTTCTTAGGATTGCAGTGTTAGACTTCACAAAAGACCAGTCGACAAATTCTTACAGTAACAGGAAGCAATGTACCTGGTGCTCTCTGTGTTAACAAATGAGCCTCTGCAATTAGGAGAGGTAGAACTGCAGGTAACAGAAATATGCCTTCTGGGGAATAAATGTAACCTGTAACCCAAGGGTCCCCAATGTGGTCCCATGGGCACCTTTGTTCCCACTGACACCTTTCCTGGTGTCCGCTGAGTGTTTTTTAGAAAGCAGACGTAGCCATGTGGGGCTTTTGTCAAGCATGGCTACTGATTATTGAAGATTTGATTGGTTGTGTACATTTTTAAAAACATTGCTTTGGCAGATGTTGCTTCCACAGCACAAGAAACTTCATTGTGTGACAGAAGCATTAGCAGCCATTTTGTGGCTGGCTCAGCTTCCTGTGGCAGCCATTTTGTGGCAGCCATTTTGTTGCTGTGCCCATCACACTGTATCAGAGCTCCAAATGTGCCTGCAAACTCAAAAAGGTTGGGGACCCTTGCTGTAACCCATATACTATCCATTCTGCCACAAAGAATTAAAAGAATACAGCCTTTCGTGTATGGACACCATGAAATCATATTGCTGGAGTTTGCTCTCTAAAACTACCACCTAGCCATTCCCCACCCCCATAATTCCCAAATTAAGAATTTTGCAAGATTTAAGTCTAGAAAGAGCCTCACTATATGTAAATAGCTATTCAATCATTCAGTCAGGTAACAACTAGGGATACAATGTCAAGCCATTACTCACATGATTGTTATTAGAACATGTACTAAGTTTCTAAATGATGATAATGATGTCAAAGCCAGTGGACAAAGTTTGCAGATTGTGAAATGTAAATGTTATTATGTGTACAAAGTTACAATTTGCAGAGAGAGGAATTTTCTGTATTTATAGCGCTGAATATTCCATTCATTTCACAATTTTTGATGCTTGTATTATTATTTAATATTTTGCAGATCATTTTCTTATGTATTTAAAATGCAATCCTGGAGCGGGGGGGGGGGGAGTACTGTGGGAGCCAACCAGGAGTTGGCCACCCACACCAGCACAGTGGCCTGGCGCTGCTCTGCCTGGGCCCTCTGCCGGCACCTGGCTGTGGCGTCTGGACGCAGGCATAATTGCAACATAAGTCCTTGCACTGGTGTGCTGGGGGGCATGCTGGGGGTGAGATGCCACTTAGTCAGCTCCCTGAGCTGTTTTTGGCTCAGGAACACCCCCGGCAGCAGCAGAAATTTATGGCACGAAAAATAATGGCATAGCCCATAGGCACTCTTTTGTGTGAAAAGTCAACCTCCCATGCACCCGGCCCCACTCAAAACCTGGTGGAACATAGGATACTGACTACTGCAGGGACCAATCTACTCATGCCCCCATGGCAGGTGAACCCCTTTGCCCAATCAGCTCCCTAGGCACTTTATATAACCTCCGGTTGGGGCACCTGGGTAAGTAGGGAGGTAGCTGGAGACTTAACCTGAGAGCTCCTTGCCATGGAGACTTAGGGAGCAAGGCAGGAGAGGGGACTCATGGTGGGGGGGGGCATGAGTGCATAGGAGGAACTATGCAAAATTCGGGGTGTGCCTCACACTCACATGTGGTGGGAGAGCCACACCCAGACTGTCTGACTAACATCTACCACCCAAGTTCCCTTGACTTGTCTCCCTCATGGGATCAGTTCCAAGCAGCCACCGTAGTGGAACAGCCAGATACAGATGATGAGTACCTTCCCTCTGAAGAGGTGGCCATCATCTGGTTGCTGGAAGCACCTGTGAAGACAGAGCAGCTGCCACCGCCCCTGGCCATGGACACCCTCCCAGGATGTGGCAGACCTGTCCATGGTTTGTGTGAGGCCCGGGCCCTTGCAGCACATGTGGCTGTTCCCCTTTCAGGCAAGTCATGACCTGTCAAGGAGTCCAAGGAGCATGGCTGATGGATCCCCCAGTAATCCTTCCTGGACACCATCTGAGCCCAGCCCACAGAGGCATTCCCTGGTCTGCCTGTGACTCAACCAAGCTCTTGAGAAGGCAGCATGAGGAATGGCTCTTGTGGCTCCAACCACAGCGCGAACAGGCTAGGTCCACAAACCACAGCCATGGGGGTCCACAAACCACCAGCCATTGCGGGTGGTTGGGCTGCCCTGTGACGATCCCCCAAGTCACAAAATGGCCCACCATTCAGAGGTCACCAAAGGTGCTCATGCACCTGCTCACACTCCACCACACCCCTATCAATGTTCTCCACTGCTGACTCAGGTGAAGTGGTGGCCAGGAACTCTTCTCAGGGCACCTCTTCCAGTTGCTTTGTCGGAGGCACTGGAACCTGCTGCCAGGTGGCAATAGCCACAAGCTTTGCTTTCGCCATGGGTGGCCATATGGCTGCCCATATGGTGCAGGCATTTGATATGCATTTTCAGCTGGCTAAATACCCTCTTGATGACCATCCATGTCCACTGGTCGGTTTGGTTGTAGGCAGTATAGTCTGTGGCTTGTCCGAGGGATATGGGGTCAGGAGGTATTGGAGGAGCGGGTAACCCTGGTCACTTGTGCGAGTAGGAAAGCCATCACTGTCAGTGCTCTCCCATGGCAGCACACCCTGGGGCAGCTACCCTGCAGGCACCCCTTGCCCTCTGACCAGGCAATGAGGATTTGGTTCTGGATGGATGCCTTGAAGACCTGGGCATCATGTATGCTCCCGTGGAACTTTTCCACCAGGTCTATGAAGATGGCCAGGTAGTCACATGCCACCTGCACGTTGATGCTGTGCCTTGCATGGGGCACAGAGGGCTACATTTGTGCAGTCCATTGCACCCATGACATTTGGGAACCCCATAAGGGAGGCGAACCCAGCCCGGATGGGAGCCAGCATGGCCTCCTCCATGGGAAAGCAGACGTGCTCCTGGAGATGGCCCAGTATGGCATCCAGGAAGCCGTAGAAACAGTGGCTCGCAGAGAACTGAGATACCTCCATGACCTCAGCCACCACTCCTTGGAATGAGCCGTTGGCCAGGAAATGGAGGGAGAGCAACACCTTCTGCAGGATGGGAATGGCCCTAAAGGCTGGGGCTTGCCCCTGGAGTGCTGGCCCAAATCCCTTGCACAAGTCCTAGATGGCTGCCTGGAAACGGTCCAGGCATGTGCTGTCTGGAATCAGGAGGGTGCAGATGCAGACTGCTTCGGGGATCTGCTGGTTGTCATGTGCAAGGACCAGACATGCATTGAGGGGCTGCTTGTGCAGCTTGTGGCAGCAGCTCACGCCTCCCCCTCTCATCCTGCTACCTGCAGGGATGGCCCAGGGCCCACTGCAGGGTTGCCCTTGGGGACACAGTTGAGTGTCCGGGAGGCCTTCCCACTGTTGAGATGGCTCGTCCCTGAGTGAGCCACGGCCTCTTCCTCATCACCCGGGGGGGGGGGTGCCACTTCACACTGCCACCAGCCCACCCACTCGCAACTTGCATGGCAGCACTGAGAATGGGGCAGGGCATGAAGTCTCGACCGTGTGCGGGGGGAGGGGGGCTGTCAACCTCCCCTTTGTGTTGCTGTGGTCTGGAATGCCGGGCCAATGACCATCATCTCCAGCCATCATGGGGTTCTTCTTTTCACCAGTGAGAGTGGGGGTATGGACAGGTGACTGCCCGTAATTCTCCCTTTCTGACTGGGACCATTAACCCAGGGACTACTGAAGAGAAAGAAGAGGTGGGGAGGTCCTCACCCTGTTTGGATTGGCACTTCCATGTGGAATGCTGGCCTGGGGAGGGGTCACACGTGTGGTGCTGCAGGCATGCATCAGCTCCCTAGTGGTACTCTCAGGGTTAACAGTCCCAATAGGACTGATCCAGAAGGCTGCCCAAGCTGGATGAGTCCCTTGCTTTTGACAATGTGCTCACTGTCTCTGGTGGTGGTGGAGAGCTTCAGGGTCATGATGAGTGTCCCATCTGCCCCGGCATGGAGATGTCAGTAAGGAGCTATGGGGGTCTGCGCTGGCCGCAGCAGCTGCCAAAGTGTGGTTACCGTCCACACCTCCCTGGCAGGGCACGACCAAGTTTGGTTCTCGGCAGGATGGCCTCCTCATCTGCACAGAGAGATTCTCCACTGCAGCAGGAGGTGGGAGGGTGGCAAGCGGAACACTCTCCTCGCACCCACATGAGCGCTGCTGGGCGGGGATGGCCAGCCTGTCCAGCTGGCCACATGATGTCAGCACAGGAGAGTGTTGCCGGACTGCAGTGGCCAGGGTGGGATGGAGGTGTTAGTGGACAGTGGTGTGAGGTGCAGCGCAGCCCTTGTGGGATGCTGGCAAGGTTGCCAGGGGTATGGCAGGGCAGCCTCTCTTGCCAGTGGCCTCACTGTGCCTTGCTGGGCTTGGCCACCAGTGCAGCTCTCTTGTAATAACCTGTAGGAAGCGGATGCTCAGCACTGCAGTTATGCAGGTGCTGGTGGCCCGGCGAGCCTCAGGATTGCGCTGCCCATGCATGATGGTGCCATTTGTTATTATTTGTATTATATTTTTTAAACTTAATACTCCCCTTTCTCTCCGAAATGACTTAAAACATTGTCTTCCCCTTCTCTGTTTTATTCTCACGACAATCCTGTGTGGTAAGTTAGGCTGAGAATACATGACTGGCCCAAGGTAACCCAGCAAGCTTCCATAGCAAAAAGGGGATTTGAACCTGGCTGTCCCAGATTCTAATGCAACACTCTAACCACACAGAATTTATGGTGATAAGCATCCAGCTTTCTGATCCACATAGGAACTGGTTCTTAAACTTGCTGTTACTTTAAGTTCACAGATGCCTCCCTTCTCTCCCCTCAGCCTATCCTCATTATGAAAGGCGATGGAAAGCTGACTGAGCAGTGTAGCGTAGACTTCCTGTTGCTCTGTACTCCAGCATTTGTTTGACTTGGCAGATCTTTCTCCTGTACAGATCTGCGAGTGCTTATCCTGTTTGTTTTTCTCTGGAGATAAAATGCAAAAACAACTCCTGGGATTCAGGCCCAGGTCAGAGGAATCTGACTATGAGAAAGAGCAGGTGCAGATTATATGGGAGGAGGTGGCCAATCAGCCAGTCCCAGCTACTCCGCCCGGAGGGTGTTGTTCCTACATTCAGAAAACGATCTCCCTGAGCATTCCAGTTAGTGGAGCTCTTATGGCTTGCCCAAGTTGGCAGATCATGAACGTTGGAAAGGACATGTAAGAAAAAGAGCATAACTGACTCTGTGATCCTCCCCCACTCCCTTCTTCTCCAAAAAATAAATATATAAAAGGAAGAATGATAGGCTTCTTGGAAATACTCTTTGTTTGAGCATGGAAGTGACAAATGGAATTCTACCACATGGTTCAGAAGTAAATGGTAGGGCTACAGTGTTTCATTAATTAATTCATTGAACTATGAAAATGTGACCGGGATTACTCTGGCAGCAGTTTTTTTAAAAAAAGATTATTAGTAAATGTTTAACAGAACTTCATGTGATAGTTCCATCTTTGAAGAGGCGTTCCTTCTTTTGTCTCACATAAGAGGGAATGCCTTTTCTAAGATGGTAGCTACTACAACACGTGTGTGTATTCCAAAACAAAAAAAATTACCTTTTTTCTTCAGAAATGTTACTTTATTCATATACAAGTTAATTAAACTGCATACAATGATTCAATCGAGATCAGTAACAGCCGTAGCACATGGGTAAATAATTTTGTCTTGTACTGCTGGTGGGATTCCTGATGTGTTTGCATGACCACCTTCTCGTGGCGCGATGACATCAGAAATCGCACCAGGAAGATGTTATTGTTCCGACAGTTTAGCACTATGCCGGGATGTGTGGATTCATCCCGTTTTAGGTGCCCCTCCATCTGAGAATAGACAGGTAATAATCTGAGGCAGCGCCTTCTCGGTCGTGGTATCAAAACTTTGGAATTCCCCAGGGAGATTTGCCTGTTGTCCTCTCGTGTTGTGTTCTGTTTGGGTTGGTATATCCCCAATAACTGTTACTGGCCATCCTTCCTAGTTGTGGTGTTCTATGGTTTGTTTGTTTATGTTGTTTATTGAATTGTTTGTTTTATAAGTTTATTTTGAAGTTGTCTGACTTGGATGGAAAAGTGGCATATAATTTTTTTAAACAAACAAATTATGATTAACTGCTTTAGTTAAGCCTACCCTCACCTCAACTACCTTTCCCTAAGCTGTAAGACTTTAGCTCCCATTTGACATAAGCAATAAAGTTTCAATCAAAGGGGACAGAAGAATAATGGCTAGTATTACAAAAAGCTATATTCTTGATTTTTTTCCCTCCCAAGTTAATATAGTTTTGACCTTCTGAGTGCAGGTTTTTTCTTCCCCCTGGGAATTTTCCTCTTTATTTTGATACCATTTTATGAGACAAAGTGAAAGGGGAGTCAGGACAGCTTTGCTTGAAGTTCATGTTGAGAGACCGGATTGGAGAGTGGATTGTGAAAGCTGCAGTTCAGCACAAACTCACGTTTGCAGCTTGCCAAAAATGCTAAAGTGTATATCTCGAAAACAGGATGTTGCATCTTGTCAGTATAAACAGCCCATTTTAGAGAGTTCACAATCGAGGAAGTCAACTGAACCTCTGAAACTGGCTCCATGTTAAACTCCTCCATTTAAATGAGTTTCTCCATGGTAGATCTGGCAAAAGAGAAAAACAACAGTTAACAACAACAACAACAACAACAACAACATTCGATGTATATACCGCCCTTCAGGATGACTTAATGCCCACTCAGAGCGGTTTACAAAGTATGCCATTATTATCCCCACAACAACAATACCCTGTGAGGTGGGTGGGGCTGAGAAAGCTCCAGAGAACTGTGACTAACCCAAGGTCACCCAGCCGGCTACAAGTGGAGGAGTGGGGAATCAAACCTGGTTCTCCAGATTAGAGTTCCGCACTCTTAACCACTACACCAAACTGGCCTACTGAATGTTGCATAAAAATTATCCCACAGGCTGAACTCAAGCATGGGGTGTGGGAGGAATCAGATACCCTATCCAGACTCAGGGCCAAGCTACAAGTGACGAATGACACTTGAATGGCAAGTGGATTGAGTGGAGGGCAAGTGAACAGGGAGAAATACACTTGCCGTTCAAGTGTCATTCGTCACTTGTAGCTTGGCCCTCAGTTCTCCCGCGAGGTGGCCTTGTCTGCAAGCCCATGATCATGATATGGTCTAGTTATATCATTTCAGTAATACATAGGGTTTTTTTTCTTTCGTGATTCATGATATTGTATGTATGAGGAGGCATGAGGGAGGGAAGATGTCTCAAGTTGTCCTTGACCCCCCAAAATGATACTTTGGGCCTACATTATGCACATGAGTCCCAAAGATTATCATCCTATATCTAGATACTTATTCATCATCATTATGACAGATGAAGTTTATAGTTGCTGAGTTCCTTTATCTGTCCGGAAAGAAGTTCTCAAAGTGATGTACAATACAATAAAGGATTCATATTTAGAACGAGAGACACACAACTCAATAGAACAACTAAAAGGCACAGTGTTTAAGTGGTGGGGGCCCCCTCTCTCCCTGCCTACCCCACCTCACCTTTTCCCTTTTCAGTCTCACAGTTTTCAAGGCTAATGAGTAAAGAATTGCCTGTGGTGATAATGTGGCCCCTAAATTTCTTTTAATGATTGGTATAGCTCTGAAGGGTCACAGACAACACTGTAAGGAGCTCCTCGGGAGAGGGGTGTGTCTGAGGCACAAAGCAGCAGCTTAGGAGAAAAGGGCTGTTGCTTTCACACTGTTAGGTGTTTAAAGGAAGACAAGCCATGGACACAGATGACTAATTTTGGCTAATTGCAACCTGCCTGGGTCAAGGCCCGGAGGCCTCACTGCTGTTAGGTCAGGGCAACATCCATCACGAGCCTCGTCTCTGAACAGTGGATCGTCAGCAGCCCAGGACAATAGGAAGCACAATGACAGTTTGAGAGGGCCTGGCAAAAAATCTAATCTTCACAGGAGAGAATTCCCTCGTGCCCAGTTCTCTTCCTGATTGGCAGAAGGGCCTGAGAAATTGCTCTGGTGGACTGAGCCACTAACAGGGCCTCTGTCCCTTCTGCTCCACAGCCCATTTGTCCTTCTAGGCTCTATGTGTTACTAAGGTGTGGGGCATCCAGCTTTTATCATACTTCCTTTCCCAACTGGGGGGGAAAAATCCCTCTTGGTGTCAGTTAGCAAGTTAGTCAATAAATGCCGTGTCTCTTTTGCCTTGAGAAGGAATGACTAAGCTTTCCCTTCGCTGTGCATTCCATTTTTGTTGATAAAAATGACCTCCCTACCCCTGCTTATTTTTTACACATGACTAGGATCTTGCCTGTCTTTCCCCTCATACCACAGCAAATAGCAGCCGGGCAGGGATTAACTCCCCACTCCCTTCCAAATTGCACACACAGCTCCTTTTAAGGAATATGAACAATGTTGTCCACAGATTCTCCTTTATCACTGATTTTGACTGGTTGGACCTGGTTTCTATGTGTGTCTCTGTTGTGTCACTCATTGTTCTGCACACACGTTACAGTGGCACAGCAGATGCTGCCGATCGCTGGGAAGGTACATACATGTGACATCTGCCCCCATCCTTCCCAGTATGCAGTACTGCTTTCCTATGTGCCAGCAGCCAAAGAATGGCCCTTATGTCTAACAAGCTCAGCACCAGAACAAACAGAATATCAAACAAACTGGAACCGCTTCTGTTTGCACAGGACCAAATCAAAGCCCCCCCCCCCGCCCCAACAAAGAGGGTCACCGGTGTGACTGGCTCGGTTTCACTCAAGGACTCTGTTGCTTTGATGCATTTTGAACAATGTACCTCGGTAATGAGATATTCTTGGAGCTGGGGTTTCATTCTTGAGTCTTTGGCTGGCTATTAAGTGGTACAGGTTGTTCTGACATGAGTTTTGACACAGTTTCACAGATGCGATCAAAATAACAGCTAGAGTCATTTCCAGATTGATATTTCTATACATAAGAGGCATTTCTGGACAAGACTTCTTTTGATGGTGCATAGAAATTCCTGTTGCATGCAATTGAGCTTCTCCTCTGCTAATTCAAGTGCTTCTCTAGTAGATTCTGAGATTAAATATCCATGGCTGATTATCTGATCTGATGAAGGGAGTTGTAGTCTGCAAAGTTTATGCTTCACAAAACCTGTTCGTCTTTAAGGTGCCACAAGACTCTTTGGTGCCATCTTCCACTGATGGCTGATTTTTACAGTGGAATCCTAAGAAGAGGTACACTTTCTATGGGCTTAGACTGGAGTAACTCTCTTTAGGATTGCACGGTTTATGTTTCTAGTTTGGCACTCTAAATAGAGAGACTGCTGAATGCCAACTGATAACAAAGCTCAAGACCTAGGCTTCCTCTCTCATATCAATGCTGATTTCTCCACACTGACTACCCCTCTGCATACCCCACCCTATCCAATCACACCTGCTATTGGCATTCACTGGCTATTGTCATTTGGCTTCTGTAATCACTCCATTCCCCAAGATATAAGGACAGATGGACTCACATTCCAGCTGTATATGAAGAAGTGAGCTGTGACTCACGAAAGTTCATACCCTACCATAAATTTTGTTAGTTGTATAGATGCTATTGGACTCTTGCTCCTTTCTACTGCTACAGACAGACTAAGATGGCTACCCATCTTGATCGAACTCTAAATTTTGAATGGCAGTGAGGTCAGTAACAGTTCTTGCATGTTCAGTCGCTCATATAGAGGAAACAGTTGCATGCCATTGCAGAAGACCATCCGCTATTACTGGCAATACCTTTGCACCATAGTTCGTGAAAAGTCGTGATTAGAGATGTTGTGAAGTTTGAAAAAATAGGAGAAAGAAACTAAATTGACATTTGAACTTGCTGTGATCACACTGCTTGTTTATATGCAACTTAAGCACTTTGATGTTTTGCTGGAAGTTAGAATTGGACTCCGTGTTCAGCAACTTTGCACCTATATGCTTTTTGATAGACTTTGTATGATATAGGGTCATGAAGAAGCGATGCCTTGGTAATAAGGTACATTCGTTGAAGCTTACAGTAAATTTGGTGCATCTCGGATTATGATATGCATCTCCCATTGGAGTTCTTTAGAGTTTGGAGCAGTTACTACATGGAGTTCTTTGCATCTGTGGGTTATCGGAGTTATAGAGTTTTGTGGAAATTAAGACCAGAAACAAGAATAATTAGATGCATTTCATGCTGAAGATATTTGGCAATCCCAGCACCCATTGTTATTTTGCTTTATGTTCACTGGAAATTTCAAAATGACATGATTTTAACATTCTCTTGGGGGTTGGTAGAATGGTACATACAGACATTGCACAAGTTGTTTTGCTGCTTTCTTATCTTTTTCTGAACCTACTCATTGTTCCCTGGAATGCTGCCAGTTAAGCTGAATTCCACAGGGCCACAATGAATTGTGCACTGATCGAGGGATTTGTACGAGAGCTTGTGGAACTCATTTTGCTCTCCACATACGCTAAAGCTAGGTATCGAGAGTTCAAAGGGTAGGAAATGAGAGCGGAGCTGAATGTTCTCCAGTAAACAGAGCCCTGGAGGAGTCTGTTTTCCACAAGACCCACAAAGCATACCTTTTCTGCACTGGATTGCTGCCGTTCACAGCCCTGAATGGCAGTAGCTTTAGTATCAGGTTTGTTGGAACTTCATGCGATGGCATCATACAACCAACCAGATATGGCTTGGTGATGATGTCACTAATGACAAATAAAAGCCATTGTGAGTGAGAGCTCCTAATTGTTTTCATTCTGAACTAGCTTTGATTGCCCTCAGTGATATCATTACATATCCAAATCTCTTGGCGTTTTTGTCAGCATTACTCTTACTAGTATTTTTCAAATCAGAAATGCTGTTGCAGGCAATGAGACAGTAAAAAGGGTCACAAATAAAGCTGTGGCCTAAAGATATGGGGGAGGCATGGGTTACCAAGGTGAATGTTGAGAGTGGCATGGTTTCTCTTGGCAGTAAACCCCCCCCCCCCAGAAAGAGACTTTCGGGGAAAGACCCTCCCACCAAAAAGAACAAGATCCCCAGAAAGCAGAGAGGGAAATGCTAACAACATGTGCCCCCGCTTTTTAGCTCATAAAAGAAATGACATCTTCACTCCACCCAAAGATTTAATTTTTTAAAGGGATTTTGTTATTTACAATTCTGGCCTGCAGGTTTACCATAGCCATGGTTTTTTGTGTCCTGCAGAGTTATACATGATTTGCTATGATAATCGTATTCTCTGTCTTTTCAGGGAGTTGCATCCTAAAAAGGCTGAACATCACATGTCTCTGTGCTCTTTCAAGGTGGGAACTTGGCTTTGTCCCTGTTTTTCCTCCCCTCGGGCTAAAGTACTATACAGGAAGACCAGTGCAGCTCGGATAAGGAAGATTATATTTTCTCAAGCTGAATGACAGTGGCCACTTTTCCATTTTTCAAATGTATTGTGGCAATCTGTAAGAGATTTTGAAACATTTGTTCATTACATGCACATCCTACTCTTCTTGTATAGGATTCCCAGTAGTCTCCCCAAGTTGCTGATCAGATTCATACCCTGTTAGTTTTGGTATAAAAGGTAAAGGTAGTCCCCTGTGCAAGCACCGAGTCATTACTGACCCATGGGGGGACGTCGCATCATGATGTTTTTTTGATGACTTTTTTACTGGGAGGTTTGCCATTGCCTTCCCTAGTCATCTACACTTTCGTATAAGGCTTTGGTATAAGGCAACAGCATTTGATGAACTCAAACCATTCATTCTATGCTGTCTGCTTGAACATATATGAACATCCATGTTTCTCTTTCCCCCCTTGTTACCGAGCAGCCCCCCCTCCTGCCCCGAGGCCAGCCACGAACTGTGTCTGAGTTCTACACTAAAAGATTGCCTTGCACGTGTGCCTCTAATACACGTGTCAGTTTCATATCTGATGCTGCAACAGACTGTGTCAGTTTCCAGGACAATTGAGTCGAATCCACATTCACCCATTACCCGCAAGTTTATCGGATATCTTCCGTTTGCCTCCAATCCGCGATTTTTTCCTCTTTGTTCACATTCCTGCTTCCAATCCGTCTTTCTCGCTCGTCCCTCCGGTCACACAGCCGTTCGAAAACCTCTTTTTTGGGCGGGACCTTTTTTCCCGCCCATTTTTTAAAAATTTTTTTAGCGTACTTTCCCGTTATTTCGATCTTGCCTTATAAAGAAACACCATTGAAGATAATGATGCCTCTCTTTCCCCCACTGACAGCACTGATGGCTCTCTCCCGTTTATTTTTTGGAAATTTGGAAGCATGTGGGAAGCTTTCGTGTGCATTTCCTATGCAGGACAGTTCAGTGCCTGAATTTTACTGAAGTTTCACTTCCTTGGAGTGTCATTATTTCGATATTTCGTGATTTTGATATTACAGTAATATACAATAAAATAAAAAACAGTTAAAAAGGAAGTTTCGCGAGTCCGTTCTGAGGATGGATTGACCCCAAAATGATTTTTCAAACTACCAGATTTGATTCAGAAACAGCATAATCAATAAATCCAATGCTATGAAGTCAAAAACAGTCTTTTGCAGACTACGGAGCACTTGCAAGTTGAATCAGCCAATAGGAACTCTCGGAACGGCCAGAGAGACAGGAAGGGGGGTGTTTTTTAAAAAAACCGCGTAAATTGCGCATTGGCCCGTTCACGGCCACCGTGAAACTCCCGTTGAAAACCTGTGACCACATATCGGGAGAAATGCGAATGAAATGCATCTGTTTAATGAGGTAATGTGACCGGCACTCGGGATTGCGTGGGGAATGCGGGGAACATGCGACTTAGAATGAGTAATGTGGATTTGACCTTGCTTTCAGGACTCTTGTGCGGTACAGCCCTGCTCAAGCTTATGTTTGGACTTCCCTTTGTGATTTTACCCTGCTACCAACCATGGACTGTGTCTTAAACGCTTCTCCCTCACCTGACATGAAAGCTTGCCTCACCCTGGGCCCCAGCCATGCTGCTAGCAGTCAGGTGCCAGCCAGGGACAATCTTCAGCGAGCCTGACTAGGCACCCCCTGGCCAGTCCCTGCCTGGAGCCTTCCACAGGCTGAGTGCCAAGCTTGCCCTCGCTACCAGGCAGCCTGCTAGTAAGCTCTTGCTGTGCCCAACCGGCAATCATGTCTCCAGGCAGCCAGGAGACCCAGAGGAATTGCCTGCTTTGGGAAGCCATTTCGAAGAAGCGAGCTGACCATGTACACAGCGAGAGAACTCCGCTCTCCTCTGCATATCTTAACACCTATCCAGAATGGAGATTGAGCACCGGTCAGCCAGAGCAATCAACAAGCGCACATCAAAGCAACCTCTGCACTCCGGACTTGATGGCACCAGGATGAGCGCTGTTAACGTGCAAACTGCCCGGATCTCCTTCCTTCCCCCGTCCCCTCTTCCAAAAGGTGTCATGATATCAATCAGACTTCAAACAGTGTCCAATCAAGGCTATTCCGATAGCCCCAAATCCTTTGATTTAAGTTGTGAGAACCACTGAACGGGGCGCCAGCCCCCGGGTACTTTGAAAGTATATAAGCTAGCCCCTCAAACCATAGGGCTCGCCATTCCCATCCTAACCTCCTTGCTGCCTCTCTGCCCATGGTTCTGGTGCTGGCACTAGGCTACCTCGCTGCTACATCTCTGATCCACCTCAGCATTGTAAGTATATTCCTTGTCATCGTGGGGTTCCTGCTCATGCAACCGTCTCTAATTTTCCTACTCTGTATTTCTTAGCTCTTGTGTGTAACCTTGTATGTTTGTGTAAGTTTAGGCATACGCCACACCACTAGTAAATACACATTATTGATTGAATATCTGTAGTCTGCCTCTTTATCACGTGAGTTTCCGAAGAAAGGACCTTGGTATAGTTGGTTAGATCCGCGCTAATTTCAGTTCTGGGCTGCTAGCTAATTTCCTCATTCAATTAAAAGCAGTTCCAGTAACACCCTCAAAATTATTATTAAATGTTAAAGGACATAAAGAGAATAAGAGGTATAGAGAAAATAAACAAGTTTAATAGTATACTATTAAAGTGAATGTAAATCAAATGCCATAAATCCTAAATTAGACATGCACAACCCAACACACCCTCCTCGAGATCATAGTTATGTGCAAAATATGGAGGCCAATTTCAGGAAACCTATTGTTACAAAAAACAAACAAACCCTAAGGTCACTGAAAAGGAGGGTGCACTTTGCATTAAAGGCTGAAGTACTCAGATCAATGTAAAGGAAATGATTTACTATGATTTGCATATCATGTATACACTCTGAGTAAAACAGATTTTCCCACTGCTAATTTCTTAACCACCTGCAACTCTAACTGTAGATTGACTGAGTTTCAAATTCCACAAATGACTGTTTTGAGAGTTGTTGGCAACATGATAATTTGGTAAAAACTATTACCCACATGTCTTTTGTTGCATAGAGACTAATCAAAATCAGCAACACTACTCCATTAAGTAGTGTGAGCCTTAGAAAGAGGCATTATTCCAGTTACTCAGAAATCACACACCAACCATGTTGCATATGTACATCTTCACAGAAATAATTTTCAAAATTAGAACCAGACATGTTATGCATATGAAAAAAATCAACAATTTTCTGATAAAAACATTATTCGTTTTTTGTATTGTCGAAGGCATTCACGGCCGGAGAACGATGGTTGTTGTGGTTTTTCCGGGCTGTATTGCTGTGGTCTTGGCCTTGTAGTTCCTAACATTTTGCCAGCAGCTGTGACTGGCATCTTCAGAGGAGTAGCACCAAAAGACAGAGATCTCTCAGTGCGGACACTGCGGTCTTTTGGTGCTACACCTCTGAAGATGCCAGTCACAGCTGCTGGCGAAACGTCAGGAACTACAAGGCCAAGACCATGGCTATACAGCCCGGAAAATCCACAACAATCATTATTCATTTTATCAAAACTTTTAAACTTCTTGGATCAGATCCTATGGTGGCAAGACCAAAAGTAGCTCAACCAAGAAGATAGTCCTTGCTTTCTCCCTCTCCTGCATGCCCCAAAACTCTCCACAGAGATCAAGTGAATCTCATAAGAAAACACACCATTGCTCAGGGAGCTGCAGAGAGGAAGAGAAAATAGTCAAAATAATTCTTTAACTGGATATTAGGTGGGTAGCTATGGTGGTATACAGTAGAACAGCGGGATTTGAGTCCAGTGGAACTTTAGAGACCACAAGATTTCCAGAATGCATGCTTTCAAGAGACAGAACTCCCTTCTTCAGAAGGCTTAAGGATCTCTATTCCTACTCATGTCTGAAGAAGAGAACTCTCTCTGACTCTCGAAAGCTTACACCCAGAAAATCTTGTTGTTCTCCAAGGTGCCACTGGACTCAAATCCTGCCAGTCTTTAAGTGGGTGCAAAAAACTTCCAAACTAAGCTTGCTCTGATAGCCTAGGGTTGCCATCCCCCTGCCCGTGGCGGGGGATCCCCCGATCCCACCTTCCCCCCACGCCCACTTACCTAGTCAGCGGGGGGAGTGTGCTCCCTGGGGTGCCCCCTCCCCGGGTGGTGCGGTGCACCCCTGGGTGCGGGGCACACTCCTGTGCCATGAGAGCAGGTGGCAGTGGTGGCAGAGAGAGATCAGGTGGCAGTGGCAAGAGCAGGCCGCTCTCGCCGCCGCCACTGCGGCTGCTGCAGCCCGCTGTCTCACCACGGCTGCGGCCACCCCTGTGCAGCCAGTGCCGACAGGGACAAGGGGTGCGGCAGTGGCGAGAGGGAGAGAGCTGCCCTCTCTCTCTGCCCCTCCCCGGCGCACATGACATTGTCATGTGGGGGCACCCTTTGACCCTGCATGATGATGTCACTCCCTGAAGTGATGTCATCACACACGCCAGGAGCATGCGCATGAGTCACGACAGCAGGAGCGATGACAGGGAAGGAGCCAGTGTCCCAGTCTCCTGCTGGGAGACTTGAGGGACCTGGCAACCCTATGCTAGCCAGTTCTCTCTCTTCACTGTGCTATGTTGTGTTTTTGTTTACAAGGGTCTCAGACCTTCAGTGGAGAGGTTCTGACTTCTGAGGCATACAAAGGGCTGCTGAGAGAGGGCTTCTGACTGAGGTTCCTTCTGATGGTGCAAGGAACTGTAAGAGCCCACCCATTCTTTTTGGAGAGTGGAAGAAATCCTTAACATCAATACGAGTGGTACACTTTTTCTCATCTCATGTACTAGGGGAGTTTTGAACTCACATTTGAAATTATTCTTGTTACCGTGACTTTATCTTATCTACACTGTGTATATTTCACACACTTGGGGCATTATTTTCCTGCCTAAGAGAATAAAACAATCTTATTTTTCTTTGCAAACAACAATAGTGGAATTGTCTAACACTAAAAAATGGAATTTGGTTCTGAGGACCCATTAGATTGAACCTGAAGAAGTAGATGCTAGTCCATGATACCTTATGCTGGAATAATATTGTGTTAGTTTTTAAGGTGCCATTAGATTTCTTTTTATACTTGGTGCAACAGGCTAACAGGACTTAAAGGCTACCTCTCTGGAATTATTTCTTTTCTAGAATCCCATACACATATTTTTTTAAAAGCCCTGCAGTAAACATCAGTATAGTTCTAAGCTATGGCTGCTTTTAGCTGAGAGTAACTGAAAGTAAATTTTGCCTACCTTTTTGTTCATTTTTAAGCCATGCCCTTGTACAAATCCAATCTGGTTTTTCCAGATGCAAAAAGAATTTTTAGAGGGGCAAATTGTTCCTTGAAGGCTTTATTGTCTATTTTAAAATTGAGTTTGTAAGCAGTCTTGAGATATGAGGAAAGGCAGAATATAGATATTTTAATCAATAAATAAAATCTTTGAGAACTTCCTGTGAGCTGCACAATAACATTCTTTACAGCAGCTCCTTTAGCCAACTTCAATGCAACCTTTTAAAGATTTCCTGAGTTTTAATGAACAGTGTTAGTGCGGCCAATCAGATGTCCCGTGGGGCTTTTGTTTGTTGTTGTGATTTGATGTTTCCTTTTATAAAAGGTGCAAAGCAGAGTTATTTCAACATGCCTTTAGTAGAAGTAACTAATGAATGTCTCTGGCAGCTGACAGTGACAATGTCTTATATGCTTTAACTATGTTTTATAATTGTATATGTTTACATTTTGTAAGATGCTTTGGGCACTGTGGAACAGCAGGATATAAATATTTTTTAGGGGGAGGGGGGAGGGGAATGTTCCGCACCTCTTCCAATAAAGCCTGACTTGCTCTTTAAATTCCTGAGCATTTAAAATATATTGGTTTTCCATGGGAAGCAATGACAAAAGACATGTTGAAAACTGACTGAGTTGGATGTGTAAACTTCTTCCTTGGTTCTTATTCTGTGCTGCCTTGGTTTTATCTTCTGAGGCATTCTTTTGGTCCATGGTCCCAAGTCTTTTCTAATGATGTTGTCTTGCAATGTGGAGCTCTGAGAGGAAAAGGCCTCTCTTCTTGGGAACAGGAAGTCTTCCCCTATTGTGTACAAGAACATCAGATGGCATGCATTAGCAAAGTGCCAGCAGCTAGTACTGACCTACAATTGATCCACACTGGACCCAAAGCTATAATTCTCATGGGGGACGGGGGAGAGAAAAATCTACTTGGATAGGACAGGTGAAGGTCAAGGCTGAGGAGTTGCAAGTATTTAGCAAAAGATTTTGGGCTAGGGATGCCACAGCCCTCTTGTTATTGCTGGAGAATGTCACATACTACAACATCACATCATCCAGTCTGTGAAACATATGTATCCTTGAATACATTTCATAGAATGTTTCTTGTGCAGAGTTCTCCAAAACATGAGTAGGACTAGAAGATCCCTTTTGGACTGACAGTATCTTCTGCCCTGATCTCTGCCAGTTTCAGTGAAGTAAATGTTCTGCTATGGAGCTGTGATGATCCTAGTGTCATATAAAGACACACAAACAGCAGTTGATCAGTATTGACCAGAATATTTTTCTGTTTCATAAATACCTACGGGAATGCGTCTAGAAGGATGCCATACCTTCTCTCTTCAGTGCCCCTTTAAAAAAACCCAGATAATAATAAGCATCGCAAAAGATTTCCATAGAATTGGGCACAATGTACACAGAGGAAAATGTTTGCAGAATGCACCCTCCCGTTTCCACTCAGCTGTGCTTATCTCATCACTTAGCTCCACCACAAGCTTATTCTGCACGCATTTAATTTTTATACCACCTCCAGATGTATTACCTTTCACAGTCAATGCAGGCCATGCTTCCTTTCTCTGAAGATCTCTGCCTTGTCCACCTGTCGATCATATCGGACCTCACTCACCAAAGCCCACCTCATACATGCCCACCCGGAGAGCTCTCCTATTACTGAAGTTCAGGGCTCATTTTGAGGGGGAACACGCAGGAATGCAGTTCTGGCAGTTCCCCAGAGAGGTCACATGACAGGTGCCCCCACCCATCTGACTCTCAGCCATTTGGGGCCAGTTTCAGCCTAGATTGGGGCTGAAACGGCCTGGATCGGGCCTCTGGTGGGTGGTAGATCACTCTCCCACTCACAAGCGGCCCAATCCTGACCATTTTGGGCCCCCGTTCAGCCATTTTCAGCCCCTTTTTACCATTTTGGGCCCAATTTCGGCCCTGAACGGCCAGGATTGGGTTCAAAACAGCCAGGATAGGTGATGTCAGGGGGTGTGGCATATGCAAATCAGCTATGCTAACAACACACTTCAGGTGATGTCAAGGGGCATGGTATATGCTAATGAGTTATGCTAATGAGTTCCTCCAGCTCTTTTTCTATGAAATGACCCCTGCTGAAGTTTATTGGCAGTCAAAGCACAACTCACCCATCAACCTTCCCCCCACCCCACTTTGTCACACTAGATGAATGTCATCTTCAGGGAAGCTCTAGGCTGCTGGGGATTTTAAAACAGCAACAATACCATACTGCGCTTCCAAAACCTTGAATTCGCTGTGGAAGAAGATTCAGTGCAGATTGAAGCCATTTGCACACAGCAGTTCAACACACACAGGCTTTCAAGTGAATGTAATCCGCCCTGATCCTGTCTTTGCAGGGAGGGTGGAATAAAAATCGAAATAAAATAAGTTAAATAATAAAAAATATCTGCTTCACTGCTTACAAAACTCCCGGTATTGCATTTTTCTCAGGTCTGCTGTCTCAGTTGCAGGAATGGAAATAGGGACTGAAAAACTATATTAATCCGAGTGTGGTTTTCCCATCTACAGTTATTTCTTCACACATTAGTAAAAATCCTGCTAGATTGAAGAGTGTAGAAATGTAATGGATTATTGAATGGTTTAGACATTTGGCATGCACAGACTCTTGGACCACTGGGAAGACTAATAACCCTCTTTGGAGCAGCTTTAATTTCCCCCTGGCCGTTGGAGAGACCTGTAGCAGGCTGTTGTGTCATGGAGCCTGACTAGTCTCCACATTTTATTTTATTGCCAGAAAACTGCAGCAGCACCATTTTAAAGTTAATAGTGTTCAAGGCTAGAAGAAGAATTTTTAAAAATACTCTTTAGGACACAGACCTGCTCAGAAGTGCAGTGCATTTATCTTTGTTTGTGAATAGTAGTAGTATTTTAAAAGGCATTAAGCATGAAGTGATTAATCAAACGGCACGAATAGGCCTTTAGGGTGCTCTGGAGAGTCTGGAGAAACACAATTGAGAAATGATGCTTTCTGCTCTATTGAAATGCAAATGCCGCACAGCACAGTACAGCCCCCTCACACAATTTCCCCCCCCTATAAGGCTTCATGTTGTTTGTTTCTGGGAATACCTGCTGGTACATACCGTGCCTCTTACATTGCTTCTGAGAGCATGGGCGAGAAACAGCAAGAGTATTTAGACCTAGACAAGGTTATAATAATTGACTGAGAGATGCCTGCCAAGAAACGGGAGACACTCTGGAGCAACCAACAACCTGGTTATCATTTTTCTCATTGGAGATTTTACCTTTTATGTGTCTCTTTTTATTAGTGCATTCTTCCAATTGCAAAGCAATGAAATCTTTTTTTCAGAGATGAGTCTCACAGCTGTCAAGAGCTCTAAGTCAAAATGATTTCATCTTGATGAAGATATTAAAAAGAAAAAGGAGGGAAAAGGTTCTCCTTTTCCCCTTTGTTACAACAACCCACATTCAATTCAATTACTTCTGCTCTCAAAGCCCCTAAATGCCAATATTAGATCTAGGATAAATATCTGTAGAACTTGATGTTTATGCTTGTTTTCAGAAGATACTATTCATGAAGTGATTCCTCAAGGAAAATAAAACAAATTTGTCTTACATGCTACTCGGGCAAGATTTCTAAGAAATGAGAGAACGTGCCCAAGTGAATGCTGTGAATTAATCTGATACATATGATTTTGGGGTAGACTATTCCATGGAATTCAGGAAGTTTCAGGAATTCCAAAAGTGGGTATATGCCAGAGACAGGTAATCTCAACCTTTTCATACAAGACTGAAATAAAACTTTCCAGAAGTCTCCACTTTATATCTGTTTATAATACATATGGACAGATGGCTATATAGTTGTCTATTAATCATACATTTCTCCATCCATGCATCCATCCGTCCCACATTTTTCCTCATCGGGGACCCAAAACAGCTTACAATACATTTTAAAAAAATAATAGAAGAAAGGGAGACAGATGGATGCCACACAGCACATATAGAGCCAAGCTCACCTGCTACCATGAAGATGTAGTAGCTTGTTATACATAGAACATGTGAGTTCATATGCATGTTCCCAATTTGTATGATCTTGGCATCCAGTTTTTGAGGGTGAAGGATTGTACACATTGGGCATATATCACAAGCTCTCTCACTTTCAGACTGGGAGGTGAATGTATGCCTCCCCATTCACCAAAGGCACTCAGAATGCTGATTGCAAACCAGCTCTCCTGATTGTGAGTGTGAAATAAAAAAGTGATAATTATTAATGCAGAATAAAGAGTGTGCTCTAGCTAAGATTGCCAACCTCCAAGTTGGACCTAGAGACCTTCTGGAATTATGGAAAGTTTGGAGTCTGATCTCCAGACTAGAAAGTTCACTTCCCCTGGAGAAAATGGTTGCTTTGGAGTGTGTACTCGATGGCATTATACCTCACTGAAGCCCTTCTGCTCCCATCCCATCCTCTCTGGGCTCCACCCCCAAATCTCTAGGAAGTTCCCAACCAGGAGTTGGCAACCCTAGCTCTAGTGGATGCTAGCGTTCACTAAGATTCTTCTCTATAAGATCCATGACTAGATCTTTCCAGCATTTCAAAATGGAATGTCAGAAGTAGTGTCACACCATTAGTATCAGGGCCATGGGGGAAGGGGGTTCAAATCTCACCCCTCTTGTGTTTTTATGAAACTGACAACCATGGGCTGTTATTCGCTCCAGACGGAAAATAAAAAAAGCAAGTACCCTCATTTTGCTTGTCTTTTTCTCTTCTGTACATTATAACTGCCTGGACATGGGGGATTCTAGTTTTAAACATCAAAAGGGTTATTCTCCACTCCCACTGCACTGCAGCTTGTTCCATACTGGGATCCTGCACAGCTGCTATTTATAAAACACTGGGAAGATCCAATCACAGATCTCTTAGTGCCATGTCTGGTTTTGCCTTAAGCAACTTCGTTCTGATATCCTGACACTCACTGGACATCTGTTTGTCATTCTTCCAATAAAAAGAAAAGCGGGGATCTTTTCTTGATTTGCTCAATATTTGTTCCTGATTTTAGTCTTATTGTATCATAGACATGGATCTATACTGGGTCAGATAACCGAACGAGGCATCAGAATAACATGGTCCTCTAAACTTACTTGATGCCGGTGAGTAAAATAATCCCTCAGATAGTTCCCCTAAAGGCCTTTATCATTTATTCATCCAACTATTCCTTCCTGTGTAGTTAATGTGGCAGTTCCCTGCCCAGAGCTTGCAGACAGGGCGTGAGAAATCCTTATGGACAGATGGCTGTGCATTTTTAAAAACAAACTTGTGTTATCTTCCAAGTTGCTTTAATGAGCTGATTCTGTTCCGGGACTACATCAGAGAGGGAATTTGTCAGCCTGCTGGTTTTGTATTTTGATTTGCATTTGCTAAAGTGGAACAAATCCTGACATGGTAAATTCTTGGAACGGTCAATAGCTTCCGATCCTGAGGGCCATTAGATGTTCTGAGGTACTCTGGTTGAGTACAGAACTCACATACAGAACTCACATGCCTTGTTTTATCTCAAATAAAGGACCAATGTCAAAATTGTGGTTTTGCTCATTAAAATACATACAAATGGGAATTCAAATCTTTCCCAGTTGTTGTGAGTATCTTAAAGGGGGAGTTTTGAATCGTGTCTTTCATGGGATAATCATGTGTTTTGTACTTGGGTATATCTACAGCTGAGTAGAACGTATGGTACGTGTGTGGACCAGTCCTGAGATTAAATGAATCTACTGCATGTTGGAAACAAGGTATTTGGCATCATTTAAAGTTGATCGCTCTGTGATCTTGCTTTATTTCTTTTATTGAAGCTTAGATGAGGTCCCCTCTTTATCCCACTTGCTCCATGTTGAATAGTCTAAGGGAAATTACATGCCTTGGCAAAAAGATTTGTATTAGAAATGTGCCCACACTGTAGCAATTAAGCGTTGTGATGCACCCTTACATGAGGACTATGTATGTTCTTCCTGGCTTCCTGTTTTCATTTTTTATTGATAGTGTTGTATTTAATTGTGGTTTTTATGTTTTTATGATGTTGTAACCCGCCCTACATACACTTGCGTGGAGGGCAGGACGTAAATCGAACAAAATAAATAAATAGATTAGCAGTTTTTGAGAAAGATTCTGATTGGAGAATATAAACCCAAAGTCCTTGAAAAATAACAGAAGGTACATTGGACTATTATTTATAAACCAGCAGAAAGCTCCCCTCTCTTTTTAAGTTTTCTTTCTAGATTACTGTTTTGTCAAATATTGTCCTAATGATACAGTTTTAACATGGTAGGCATGCATGGGGGTGGGGACAAGCTCCTCGAATATGGTTTCAGCCTTTCAAGAAGAATACCTCACCCAGTGCTGGTGCAACCATTCCAAACGTAGGTGTTAATCTTGATCTAATTTCATGTGCAAAACAGCTGCTTGGTTACTTAGCCTCCCATCTGTCTCAGACAAATCTGTTTTCTACCACTCTTTCCTGAATCCAGAAAGTTAATTTAATGCATATTGGGAAATTCCTCAAACACCAGGAGACTTCACACCATTTTTTTTCATCAAGCTCTTGGTGTTTCTTGCCGATATTTAGAGGTGTGAGATTACCAAGCTGTAGAATGGAATGTTTCACTAATTTGTTCTAGAGACTCTATCTGTGGCTATAACTTCATGGACCAGAATATTACTGTTCTTCTCCTAAACCAAGCGCAGTACAATGCATACAGCACAATAATTTATTTGTAAAGCACAATATATAGCATGTACTTACTACTCTTACTGAGCAATGGTCTCTGGAATCACCTGGATCCATAAAGAGTTGCATGTATCCATTTGGTAGTCTCATATGTGCGTTGACCAAGAATGTAGTGTTTGGGGAACTAACAGTGCAATTCCAAGCAGAGTTCCACCCTTCTATGAGCTTTAGCCAGTTTGGTGTACTGGTTAAGAGAAACAGGTCTCTAATCTGGAGAACTGGGTTTGATTCCCCACTCCTCCACTTGAAGTCAGCTGGGTGACCTTGGGTCAGTCACAGCTCTCTGGAGCTCTCTCACCCCCACCCACCTCACAGGGTGTTTGTTGTGGGGATAATAACAACATACTTTGTAAAACACTCTGAGTGGGTGTTAAGTTGCCCTGTCAAATGTTATATAAATATAATTATAACTGTGCTTAGGAAAGCAGAGTAAGTAAACTAAACACTCACATCTCATACCAACCCATCTGGGAATAATCACAATGGAATGAGCATGGAGAGAGAGCAAGAAACTTCTTGGATCACTCAGGGCTCAAGAAGATGGGGAAGCAAAAATGACCTACCTTTCTCAACAGAGCCAATTACCAGCACCAGTGCTCATGCCCTGAGGCCTAGTTCACATGTCATCCCACATGGTGAGCATGGGACCAACCTTCAGGATTGCATACATCTTCACTGTATGTAAAGCATCATATGTCACCATCTGCCACTAACAAAGAATGACATAGAACATGTGCAAGAGAATATGTTTAGGTCCCACATGAAGTTGCCTGAGGTTCATCCCCATAGCTCTGCATATGTACGTCCAGTAATGCTGCAATCCTCACAAATAATATGCAGGGAAAAATGTTATTTACTCTGCTCATAGTGCCTATTTTCTCTTAAACTGAGCACTCCATATTTTCAAATTGCTGATTAGTTCCCACTTTAAAATGAGCTAAAATGTACACATTTTGGGAGTAGTTTATCAAATATGCCGTTGAGCATTCCAAGTGTTCAACAGGGAAGCTTGCATACACATTGAGTAAGTTTGTGTGATATCATTTTGAAGTTTGCCCTGGAAGTGACATCATGCCATAGGCCCCAAAGGATTCCCCGCCCCCACCAAGGGAGTGGCAACCCTGATGGGAAAGTTTAGGAGTGATTGTCTGGGATCTGCTGTTGATTTTCCCTAGATCAGTTCCATTAATTTGTCCAGGGTCCAGGTGTATACTCCCTGAGCAGCCCTTATGACTGAGAAAGACAAACAAGCCAGAGCCATTGAGGGTGGTGATGGGGAAAAGGGGTTAAAAAGGAAACCAACCATCACACACATACACTACCACATACAGCTCTGAAGCACAGATAACCTAGTGTGTTTGACCATTAGGGAAGTGAGTATGAAACTCAGTTTATTAGTTCTTTTCTCATCATACCAATGACCAAATGACCTCAGAGTGATTTCCAAGGTACATTATTATCCCTGAATCTTTATCAACCCACGAAATAGTAAGGAGAATTTTACCACACATCAGCTTGCCAATGTACAGCAGAATGTAAGCTAAAAATTTTGTTTGTTGAGACTTCTTGTTAATAGAAATGGCCATGAACTGAAATACGAACCAAAATTAAGCACGAACCAGGTTGGTTCATGATTTGCGAACCACGGTTCATCAGATCCCATTTCTGACGAACCACCATGAACTTTAGGCTGGTTCATTTAGTTCATTTTTTGGTTCGTGACTGCAGACAGCCTGGTGCCAATCAATCAGTTTCCTAGGCAACAGGGGATGGACTTCCTGCAGACCTTCTGCTGGCCCAGAAGTGACCTTCTGCTGACCCGGAAGTGCTGATTTTTCTGACCTGGGTGTGACGTTTTCACGAACCAAACAAACTGGTTCGTGAACCAGGGGCAGGTTCATGAAATTTCGTGGTTCGTGAAATTTGACGAACCACAAATTGCATGGTGTGGGTTTTTTCCGGTTTGTGCCCATCTCTAGTTGTTACCCAGCAGGCAATCTCTATCGTCAGACCTGACATAATTTTGGGGAGAAATGAGCATGTAAGGTTAACTTTGAGTACAGACTGTGAATGTGCAGCCTTCAGCTAAGCTGAACCATCTTTGGATTGGGTACTACTTGACAAGAACATAAAAACATCCTCCAGAAATCATAGATCCAGAGGAGTTAGCTGTGTTAGTCTGTAGCTGCAAAACAGTAAAAAGTCCAGTAGCACTTTTAAGACTTACCAACTTTTTTGAGGCATAAGATTTCGAGAACCTCAGCTCTCTTGATCTGACAAAGATCTGTGGTTCTCGATAGCTTATGCCTCAATAAAGATGGTTAGTCTTAAAGGTGCTATTGGACTTTTTACTATCCTGAAATCATGACATGCTGAGAGAAAATAAAAAAGACATAAGCTAACACTAGGTGATATGTTTGTAATGAGATAGTCCGCAGAGGAAGAAGTTCTAGCACACGACAGGCCGAGATTGTGCTGAGGACAACAGAGATTGGAACAACTGATGGATATCCTCCAGTGCTTCACCTGATAACCAGGAGAGGTGGTAAGGCTGATGGGAAAACAGAGAAAAGAGTGAAAAGCAACCCCATATCCTGACCTGAATACAAATTAGATCAAATGATACTATGGTTTTAAATTGCCCAGTGTACCTTTGGAAGCATACAGTTATTGAATAACTTTTTGTTCACAATGGCCCTATTTTGTTCCTAATAGATCCTGTAATGTTACAACCTAATGTGTAACTCATGTAATAACATGAGTGTCACTGTGTGCAAGCCCACTGAACTACATAGAAGAGGTGCTGCTTAATTATGTGGCAAAGCAAAGGGCTGGGATGCTGTGGCATCTGTTCAGGAAAAGAGAAGTGCATGCCCACCTGAGCATGAAAGGTATGATTCATCTGAATTTGGCAAGGACAAAGCATGATTGTTTGCTGGGCTTTTGAACGTGTGTGGGACTTGTTCTTTGTGAAATATGATGTGAAAGAAAGAAAACAAAACACCTGGGATATAAAACGAAGTACAACAAACCCTACATAACTGTAAACAATAAGTCCAAATTGATGCACACCTGTGTCCAGATAAATCCAAGTTATTATCTATATGGAAAGAAACAGGATGTGTATGTAACCAATTGTTTGAAATAGTCCACAAAGGAAAAGGCTTGCTTTCACCTGGATGTTTTTTTCATTCTAGCAGAGATATTCAGAGAGTCCAGTGATATCTAAACGACTTTTTTTGTGTTCCTAATAGATGCTGAAACGTTACAACTTTTAAGGTGCCACTGGACTTTAGTTTTATTTTGCTGTTACAGACTAACAGGGATATGCATTGGGAATCTAGCAGCGATATTTTCTTTCCGACTTCTATTTAGGAGCATGCAAAGCATAACATATGCCTGGGGTCAACCCTTTTGATTGTTACCCTTGTCAGTGAAACTTCAGACCGCGCTAAGTTTGCCAACCTTCAGATGAAACCAAGAATTAAATTTGATCTCCAGACAACAGAGATCAGTTTCCCTGGAGAAAATGGCAGTTTTAGAGAAGGGATTCTATGGCATTATATCCTACTGAGATCCCTCTCCAGGCTCTACCCCAAACTCCAGGAATTTCTCAACCTGGAGTTGGCAACTCTAGGTGGCGCTGTACTTCAGTCTAGAAACCTGAATTCTTTTGCATCCGTGTAACATGCCACTTCCTTTACTTTACCTCCTAGCAGGAAGTTCCAAAAGTTAATTGCATATAGGACATACAATCAGCTCTGTTTCTAAATTAAACATCCTACTTTTTAATAATACTTGGAAACTCACTTTTCTTGTTTAATGCCTGCAAAACAGCTCCCCCCCCCTCCCCAAGATAGAGCTGATCAGGCTTATTTCTCAGAAGCACACATATATCACTTCTATTGCGTATACTGTTCTGTGTTATAAAAGAACAGCTTGGAAAACACAAGATTTAAAATGAGAAGTAAGAAACCTATCCTCATGTATATGATAGGACGATAGGCCCCTTGAAAACTGCCCATGTATTGACAGACAAGTGTCATCATCTATATGTACAATAAGTTGTACAAGGTAAAATAACTTCAGAACACGGCTAAACATATACTGGTTTTATTCTTAGCTCATACCATTTACAAAGCATAGTGGAAGTACAAGGATGAACCCCCTTTCGTGATGTCAGCTCTAGTCTCAGCAGAAGTCTTCACGCTGCCATTGCTCAGAGATCCATGAAACGAGTTTTTCGGCCCTGAAGAGTGGCTGATATTATCTTTCCTAATATTGTGACTGTTTGACAACAAGTGGCAAAATAATCATAGATGGCTATGGCAACAATCCTCACAAGCCTTTCACACCCTTGTCACCCACCCCAAGCCTCCCTTCACAGGTTTGGGGCATCCTGGGCAGGTAAAAAGCTGGGAGTTCTCCACACGCCACCTGTCTAGCCTCCACTATAGCAGGCAGACAGCCCTGACTCAAATCCTCATAGGGGTTTCTCTTTCCTTTTCAGGAAGCCGGTTCCCTGCATTTACCTCCCCTCACTCAGCTACCGCCTACAGCTATTGGGGAAAAGGGAACTTAGAGGTTACTTTCCCTATATATACGCCACCACCATTTAAATTTGACCCATTGATTGTGACCAGAACATTTGAGGCCTGAATGTGTCTTATTTACCCTCAGCTATGATTTACCCTCAGCCAGGGTTAAACAAAAACAAAAATAAACCTTATTTACAAGATGGAACATAGCAGTGAATGGATTTTAAACTAATAATAAACTCTCACTGGCGGAGCATTCTGCCCACTCCCATTGGCTGTCTCTCAGGAGAAGTGAAGCTGGAGCCACTCCTGTCCATCTCAATAGCAAAACTGGCAATGAAGATAAATAAAGAAGAAAAAGGAGATAACGACCATGGTTCCTAGGGGTGCCAGTCCCCTGCTGGGGGAGGGGGCTCCCCTGCTCCCACCACCCTCCCCGCCCCCGCTTACTTAGCTGACAGAGGAAAAGGCAGGGGAATGTGTCTTCTGGGTGGTGCAGCATGCTCTTGCACACTGAAGTGGGCCAATCTGGGCCCCAAACGGGCCAAATTGGGCCCATTTGGGGCCTAAGTTGGCCAACTGCAAAGCGCAGGAACATTCCAGGGCCCGTCACACTGCCCCAGCAGCACTCTCATGCTCCACAGAGGGCCAATTTCAGCCCCAAATGGGCCTGATTTGGACTGCTGCGGTGCACTGGAGAGCTGCCAGGAGGGCCGTGGAGAGCTCCTGAACTTCACAGTGGGCCAATTTAGGCCCCAAAAGGGCCCAATTCGGCCCCAAACGGGAGCACAGGAGTACTCCTGGGGTAGTACAAGGCCCTGCACGATGATATCACTTACCAGAAGTGGCAAACAGGAGTGCACACAAAGACATTAACAAAGGCAAATGCAAGGTCTCCTCCCACCCAGAGGGTGAAGAAACCTGGCAACTCTAATGTACTAGCTTTTCACTGCATAATCAGCATCTAGTGCACCAATGGGTGCTAGGTTTTTAATTTTAATAGGAGTAGTAGCAATACCTCCTGGAGGAATGCTAGCTTGAACGGGTGGTAGCTCATCAGCCCACCCAGCTGATCATGCAGAGGAAAAAATCTATGTTTATAAACAGGATTTGGTAAAAGCACCTTCCCTCCTGTACTGAGAGAACAGTGCTGATACAGGATGAGGATTTACCCCCTCTGACAACAGCTGTGGCTGTGACATGATGGCCTACATGGCAAATTCTGCTGAAGTAACTAGGCTTAGCTTTAGAAGGCTGGAGTTCCTCTTCTGTGGTTGATATCCTTTCATTCAAGGCCAGTTGAGAGATGTCAGTATTTTCGTGGGGCATAACTAATAGCGCTTACAGATATATTCCTCTTTTTGTTTGGTTTTTGTTGTCAGTATTAGAGCTATTCTTTTCAGCTGTAAAACAAACGAGCACCCATTCCCCTCCACCCATCTAGACAACCAAGGTTGGATATATCTACTTCCCAGAGGCAATGGTGAGGATCTGCCAGCTCACAAGGCCTCGCTCCAGACAGACACTGCAGCTATTATTTCACCCTATTATCTGCCTGGACTTTCAGCAAATATTATTTTGTTTGTCAAAACAGCACTGTCCAAAGGCCCCGTGTTCTTAATTAAAACCTTGACCCTCTTTTAACCTTTCCTGGGAAATGCTCATTAGTGAAAACTCTGCTGCAGGCTGCCTAGCATTTGGAGACAGCACTGTAAACATAGGGATTGCAAACAGCCTCATGTATGGTGAAGCATTTCCCCACTGTGGGAATCGGAGTAAGCTCGTATGTTTGTTATTCATGAAGATGATTTACAAACTTCAGCACTGGAATTTCAAGGTAGTTCACCTCAAATGGCAATGCACAAGGAGGGGGTGTTATCAATGAAAGTGCTCAAAAGGCCAATGAGCAACCGTAAAGTTTCCTCTTTCCGGCTATGGGAAGAAAACAGCCAAGTTGTCATCCTGGCTTGCTCTCAAATGAACTGAATATAATGAACAGAACTTGTTTCCTTTTACTCATCACCTTTTGTATCTGTGGGGCTATTAGCAACTTTCAGAGATGAGCTTCAGAGGCATTAACGTGCCTGCTATTTGACTCCTGCTATTCTGCAAACAAAAATACATACACATGGAACACTGCAGCAGTAGTTCATCTTCCAGGAATTCCTTTCAGTCCTTGACCGCAGAACCAGCTAGCCTCCATGGCAACAAGATACGATGTCCCATACATGCTGCTTTCAGATAAAGCTCCAGGTCAGAGATCTGTTCAGTTGAATGAAGTTACATTCAGGCACAAAAATAATTACTTTCCCTAGTTTCTTAATTCCTCCTGCATCTCTCTTTCATCATTCTTTCCAAAATTTTTTTTGCTTAGATAGGTATGTACTTTTTAAAGTGAGGCTTTGATCCTGCAAAAATGTGTAGATCTTTCACAGAATTTCAAAGAATTCTTTCAAGAATTCTTTGAAGCTATTCGGGAATACTTAAGGAGTTTACTTCATCATCATCTTCATCATTGTCATCTTTAGGAGGACGGAGTACTAATACTTTTTAAAATTTTGCCAAGGTGAATGGATTACCATCACTCACTTTTGTAACATGTTTAACCATGCAATCCAAAGCAAAGTTACACCTTTCTAAGTCCATTACCACCAATAGGCTTAGGAGGGTGTAACTCCATTTACAATTGCATTGTTATTTTTATTGATTTGTTTGTTTATAGTTCGCTGTTCTCATTACACAGTGTGAGTTAGTACAGTCAATTTCAAGGACATTTCAATAAACAACATATTGATACGTTTTTATTTTTTATTGATATGTTTTTTAATTCTCTTTGAATAGTCTTCAAATCCTTCTTGGAAGCTGCTATTGAGTTAATAGGAGGGATATAAGCTTCTAAAATAAATCTCTGACATAATCTTCAACAGTCATCATCATTGTCAGTAAACAATGGGCAATGAGACAACAACAACAACAAAAACAATACCTGGCTGATACTTAGGTCTCTGGTAGAAACTTGTATCAGTTCAGGAAGTCCAATCAATGATAACATGCAATATTTATTATTGATTGTGTTGCGTGTAATTCGAATAACAACAACAACAACATTCGATTTATATACTGCTCTTCAGGACAACTTAATGCCCACTCAGAGTGGTTTACAAAGAACAGGTGAAAAAAAACCTCACAAAATATTGTGCACATTTTCGAGTTCGACAGAACTCTTCTTCAGACTGGGTTAAGCAAGAAAGTGGAGAGAAGCAGAGATGCTTCTCGGCATGATTGAAATCCTTGTCAAATTTACAGGCAGGAGGACCTCAGGAAAATGGTCCTCTGTTACAAGTGATATTCTGAGATAGACTGCCTCTGAACTGGGAGGTGCCATTGTTAATGTCAGGCTCCTAGTTTTATTAGTTTTTATGCATTATTTGTTTTTAGGTACTTTTTCTGCTCTGCTTCATTAGGACAGATTGTTGCTGTATGAATAGTCTACTTTTTATGTTTAATTCTGGCTGACAAACGCTTTTAATTATGTTGTAAAAAAAAGAGAGAGTGGTTTACAAAGTATGTTATCATTATCCCCACAACAAAACTCCCTGTGAGGTGGGTGGGGATGAGAGAGCTCTGAGAGAGGTGTGACCAGGGCCGGCATGCCCATTGAGGCCAGGTAGGCACTGGCCTCGGGCGCAAGGGCACTGGGGGGGCGCAGGAGGGGGTGTCGGGGCGGAGGAGTGTGCAGCGGAGCTGGCGTGGCTAGCTGCAGCTGCTGCTGCAGCCAGCCAGCCCTGTGCTTCTGCCACCGCCGCCGCCACACACCCCAGCCGGGCGCAGCCTCCGTGCACCGCTCCAGCAGCGGCTCGCAGCTTCTGCGCTCGGCTGGGGCATGTGGTGGCAGCGGCACGGAACTGGCTCCGCTGCGCACTCCTCCGCCCTAGCCGAGCGCAGAAGCTGCTGGGGTGGCGCACGGAGCAGCCTCTGCGCACTGCTCCAGCAGCGACTCACAGCTTCTGCGCTCGGCGCTCCTCCGCGCGCCGCCCAGTCCCCCTGCGGCGCGTGATGACGTCTGCGATGATGTCATCACGCAGTTCGTGGCATGCGCACGTGCAGAGCGCACACGCACACCGCCGAGGGCGCCAGAACCTCTGGCGCCGGCCCTGGGTGTGACTGACCCAAGACCACCCAGCTGGCTTCAAAAGGGGGAGTGGGGAATCAAACCCAGTTCTCCAGATTAGAGTCCTGCTGCTCTTAACCACTACACCAAACTGACTCTCAATGAGTATGTCATGAGGCTAGAAGGTAAACCTTTGGCAGCCAGGGTCATTGCACTTTGTCTCCCTCCTATTCAACTGAACTGTTATTACCCTACCAAGAAAAACCAGATGAAGGTGCAGGAATTGCCTGATTCAACTGAGGGTGGTGTAAGCACAGTTACCAAAGTCACAAGCAAGATCGTATTGCCTTGAGTACATTGTCAGTGCCCATAAAATGTACTTTGACAACACCAATGAAACTGATGTTGTATTGGGGGAGGGTCATAAGTAGACATGGGCATGAACCGAAATACGAACCAAAATTAAGCAGGAACCAGGCCAGTTCGTGGTTCGCGAACCATGGTTCATCAGATCCCATTACTGACAAACAGCCACGAACTTTTAGGCTGGTTCGTTTGGTTCTTTTTTTGGTTTGTCACTGCAGACAGCCTGGTGCCAATCAATCAGTTTCCTAGGCAACAGGGGATGGACTTCTTGCAGACCTTCTGCTGACCCGGAAATGAACTGCTGCTGGCCCGGAAATGACCTTCTGCTGACCCAGAAATGACAACTTTCTGACCTGGATGTGACGTTTTCATGAACCAAACGAACCAGTTTGCGAACCAGGGGCAGGTTCGTGGAAGTTGGTGGTTCGTGAAATATGATGAACCACGAACCACATGGTTGGGGTTTTTTCCAGTTCGTACCCATCTCTAGTCATAAGTCCAGCCTTTGCTAGATTTGTGAACTCCATGATTCTCCCTATCCCTGTCTCTGAGAATGGTCAGTAAAATGGGATTGCTGAACCAATCACATAACACTCTGTCTTTGACTAAAGCAGACCACTGATCAATTTAGCCCTTTTTAAAATATTCTGGCAGTAGCTCTCCAGGGTTTCATGCCCCATTCTTTCTCAAACCTGCTACTTGAGATGTCTTCTTGTTCAGAAATGGACAGGGAGCTTTCATCTGCTATCTATCCAGCCTGGTCTGTAATGCTATAAAATCACTTGCAAGCGTATAGGTTCCATTGAAACACAGGCATCTAAGATAGTGAAAAGTCTTAAATGTTGTATCCTCGCAATTTCTCTTTGTATAATTTAGAGGCAATACATATGCACAATTGGCTCGATGGCTGCATATCTGAGCAAGTCCATTAGATTTCAAACAGTCGCTATATGGTCGTGCATTTATAAATTAGGCTTATATCTTGCATAAATGAATTTTAAAAACTTTATTGGTAGTGCATATACCTGAAACTCTGTCCCAAGATGAGAATCAAATACACATTCATGCAAGTTCTCCTTCTGATTCCAAGGGTTTACAATAGTGACACAGAAGATTCATCTCACAAAGTACGCAGGATTTCCATTCCTCCCAGAGACTATATCTCTATGAAGGGTCCTGTCTTTTGTTAGAACTCCACGTTGGCCCTGCCCGGTCCCCAGTGTCAGAGAAAGTTGGCCTCCAGGCTTAAATTACAGGCAGCCTTGGCTCAAAAATACACCATGAAATTTTATGGCTCCTGGGAAGGGGCTGCCATCTGCTTTTTCTTTTTTCACCCTTTCTTTTTTTCAGAATAGCCATTCCACAGTCTATTAAACCATTACCGCCTTCGCTCCCCCATTTTTCTGCTAATATTTGTGTCCATTTTAAAAAAGAAAGACTTCAAGCAACCACAGTAGGAATCATTCTGCTTTAATTCTTTCAGATAGTTTAAGATTGGCTTGAAGATGTAATCGATCGCTTTATATTTTTGTTAATTAAAGTGGCCTTGATTTGACACCACTCCATCTCCCCCCATCTCCATAATTCACACTCTGGTGGCTTGGGGAGTTTTTGTTTTCAGTACAGGTTTCAAGAGGACCTATTGGATCTCTACAATTTGCTTCTGCTAATCTGTTTCTGATTTGTGGGGAGCTGTGATTCAAAGCAGAACTTTGCACCTTAAAATTCCCACTGCATAGCTTGCTGGAGTTCAGATGTCATGTTGGGATTTGAATTGTGGGCCTCTCTTGTAATAAACTAAGAGCGTCAAACGCAAGCAGCTACAGTCTCTGTCCAGATTTGGAGTGAACTCTAGCTTGGTTCCCTTTTGATTGTCTGTGAACATTCTGCATTTGATTGTGTACACATTAGTCTGCTGTTGTTGTCTACAAAGGTAACTCGACTCCACTTGTTTCTCAGAATTGCTTTCCCACATGGCACCTACAAGGTCTTTCAGATGCCTCTGTCACTTTCCCCTTCAAATATTTAGGTAGAATTAATTTGCTCCCTGCTCTCAACCCATGGAATCCAGAAAGATTTTGAACCCTGGAGGGAGTGGGGAGAATAACAGGTGTGACCATTAGCAAAATAAATAGCTTGAAACTGCTGTGTTTTCATTTGAGATACCACGAAATATGAGAAATCAGACCCAGCAGACACTGGGAGACATTTTTAAAACCTGATCCCATTTTTAATGGCCTAGGAAATGTTTGATCAAAGGTAGACTCATCTCTCAAATATGGGGCCACAAGATACCGTATCTTTCCTGTAGTGTTCCTACTGTGCCTTCTATAAAATTCTAACCAACATGCTGTTAGACACACTCTTTCAAGGAAGCAGATGCATAGTCCAGATCAAGCAAAAATGATCAGCGCAGAGGAGCAGGTTTCTCTAATTTTGAAACAAGAATCCCATCATATTCCTGTCCCATTGGGAGCTATGAAAGACAAGGAACCAAGCACATAACTTGGTAGAAGGCTTGGGTGCCCTCATAGTACTCACCTTCTGGATCGTAACTATTATCATTACTTATTATTATTTATTTATATCCCATCTTTTTTATTGAGAGCCAAGGCAGATTACGCAGTGCAAGTGAAACTATATATGGAATACACACACACACACACACACAACTAAAAATTCTTAAAATGCAAGAATGCTGCCAAAAACAAAATGCTCAAGTATAGCTTCCCTTTCTCCCCTCCCCCACAACATTTGTAATGAAATAATTAATGTGGTGTAATCAAAACCTGGTTCATATGTTACAGTGGACACATGTTTATCCTGCATATATGGGTGTGCACCCCTTTGTAAGAAAGTGCCAGAGCATATTCATGTCACAAATGAAACTAGAAACTGGTACCTGTATAAATATGGGGTTTAAATTGCACATTGGGCTATATCTATGTTGAACATAACATGAGAATTACTCAGAGCATGTATCATCTCCTCCATTCTGCAGTCACTCCATTGGCTACCTATCAGTTACCGTGCTCTGTTCAAGGTGTTGCTTATCATATACAAAGCTCTTCACTGCCTTGGTCCGGCATACCCTCGGGACCGCCTCTCTCCCTATGTCCCTCCATGGCAGCATTGCTCATCTGAACAGGGTCTCTTGCAGGTGCCTGCCTGCACATGGGCGAAATCAACAGCAGCCTGTACACGGGCTTTCTCTGTGGTGGCCCCTACCCTATAGAATAGCCTGTCTAAGGAGGTCAGGAGAGCCCCCACTTTCCACAAACGATGCAAAACTGAATTATTCAAAAAGGCTTGTATACGGTAGGGGTGTGTGTGTCTCAGATGCTCTGCTAATGAGTTAGGGATCATAAACGTCACCTATAGACTTCACCACTATGTTGCCTTACGTACTATCTGTTGCTTTAAATATGTGCTCCTATGTCAGCCCTAGAATTGCTTATGTTCTTTTTCAGCATTTCTTCAACTCTGTACTGGATTCTTGCTAATGCTATGTCTTTGTAAACTTGTGTTTATTTACCCTATGGCATTGTTTATGAAATTGGCCTTGATATTGACTGTACTAATCTCACACTGTGTAATCCGCCTTGAGTCTCAGTGAGAAAGGCGGATCATAAATGACATAAAATAAACAGATGTCTGAAGAAAAATCACGTCTATACTGTTCATGGATAGCATGTGTGTTCATCTGAGAATAGGAGTCACGTGTCATATACCCCCCACCCCCATCCTCTCCTCCCTGCATGACATACAATAGGGACCTGAGGTGGGAAAACACACAAGGGCCGTTTCCACACATGTTGAATAATCCACTTTCAATACGCTTTAGTGAACATTTGTATTTTCCATGTGTGGAACAAAAAATCCACTTCTAAAGGATAACTAAAGCGTATTGAAAGTGGATTATTCAACGTGTGTGGAAGTGGCCAACATTATGGCTGCTCCACTCTCTCTTACTGTATGTTACATGGAAGAAGATAGGGGGTTTAAACATAGGGCCACTTCCAATTGTAGACCTGGATAATATTTAGCTCTGCCTTACAACTGCAGCTTTGTCAGGATCATTTCATCAGACGACACAATCCAAACACTGCTATTTTGGCTCACTCCTGGGCCCTGATCCACTGAAGCTCTTGGGACAAGTTCAATGGCACAACAGGGAACCCTGTGAAAATTATTCCTTCATGCTCAAGCAACTTGGCTGTAACCCATAACAGCTGGACTGAAGTCTTGGGTGTTTCCTGATGTTTAATATTTGAAACCACCCTAAGAGATCACTGCTTTTTAAAAGTGTTTCGGAATATTCAAGACACAAATGGACTCATGGAAATATAGTTATTCAGCACACCTTAACACGATAGCCATAAACTAGCAGGCTTTCACTGGTGGGGAAGGCTGCAGTCCAGGTGGTTTCAAAGCACTGCTAGTCCCTCTTGGATAAGTGAATGAAAAGACATACCTTCAGTTAACGTCCATTACATCATGTTGCCGTTGTACTACTCACTTGCTGTCGCAGATGCCACCCTCATAAGTACAGCATAAATCTTAGAACCAGTCTGATAGGTAACAGGTAACAACCATCTGAGTTCAAACAGTTTCTAAGGAGATCATATTTTATTGCTGAGTCCAGCTTTTTACCTAACAATGACCGCATGGAATCAATTTAGACTAGCCAGTCAACCACTAGGGGGAAGATGAGATAAATTACTTTTTTAAAAATCCAGATAGAAAGGAAACCACCTCCCTGAAGCATAACATTAAATATTATTCCTATCAAACCTAAATCTGTTTTCCAAAAGATCTCAGAGGTCATTAGAAAGTAACAGATAAGCACACATTCATTGTATATTATAAAACTCAACGTGAATAATCCTCTTCGATGATTTCTAAGTTGTTTAATCAGTTCCTTTTAAAACTTGGAGTTAACTCATCCTGGAATTATAGATGGACCAAAAACAGTAATGAAAACTGGATAGCAATTTCAACCTCGTGAAGAATTTCTCACAATTTTTCATGATTCCTCCTTGCTAGTTCTTGGACAGAAAAAAAATTAAAGTGATAGGGCAGACACCCGGACTGCTGCCCTGAGGACGTGCAGCTACTTTTAATAAAGTGGTGACTTCGCTGCAGGTATCACTGCTGCAGGTCGTTTAATTCACCCTCTCGCTCCTTACATATCTCTTCAAAACCCTGTCAAGCCCTTACTCAACCAACCAGCCTTCATCACCAAGAACAAAACCAGAATATTGGGGGCTGCATTTGCTCCCATTCCTCTTTGGTTATTCTTTTCATTGTCAAATTTTAGACTGTAAGCTCTTTAGGTCAGGGACCTACGTTTTTTGTTATGATGCTGTTTTACCCCATGTACTTTGATGGGGGAAGAAGAAGAAGAAGAGACTCTGTGCTGAACATGTTCAGGTATATTCAAGATGGCAGTTCCCCTGCTGATTGGATGCCAGGCTGCACCTGTTTCTTTCTGTAATGAAAAGGGATAGAATAATATTTGGAGAGAGACTGTCAGGGGACCAAATGTCACATTCACTGACTCCTTACTAATGAACCTCTAGTGGCAATTACAATCCATATATCGACTGATAATTCTACCTTTAGGTTAATTATTATTTTCTTCCCTGTCAGAAGGTGGTTTTGAGACTATAGAGTCTCAAACAGCACAGTAGGCAGGCCCCACTATGAGATTATTTTTCTATCAATCCTGATTTGCATGACTATCATGCATCAGAAGGTAACCTCTGGGCTACATTTCTTGGAAAGAAACAAAAAGAAATGCATGTTGACTCGATCTGCCATGGATTTAAAGAGGAATTGTCATCAGGAACAGCAACTGTTAATAAACTGTTAGTAAACAAGCAAGAATGAGACATTGAGGATATACCTACTGATGGCACTGTCTAAAAGAGACTATGCAATGTCATTACCAAGGCCTTTTGTCTGTTGGAATGTTGTAATGACAGAAGTTGGACTTATCCACAAATATCATGTGTTTTATGTTCTTTTCTTATGGAGTAGATCACTAGAGCAACTTTTATTAGAACCAGGACAAAGATCTTCCGTTTCCTGAAGTGACCTAGTTGTTGTAAATATGAGTGCCTCCAATGCTTTCCAAGCTGGTTGCAGATGTTTCGGAAGCTTTGCTTAACTGCTGACAATCACGGATCAGTCGGTCAACCCTAAGAAAAGCTCACAGCAGCCATCTTGATGGCTCATTCACATTCCTAGATCCTTACTATGCATACCACCAATCTGATTAGATTAGTGTTTCCAAGGCTTCAGCGCCTGTTATTAGCATCTGCCAGCCTTATTTAGTCTCTCACTTGGAATGAAAAGCATGTATGCAAAGTGGCTGGCAGAATGAGTTGAGGGGCTCACATGGTGACATGGAAGAGCGGCAAACATCTTAAGAGCAACTACCTACTTGCTGAGATTGTTCAGGGTTGATATCTTTACTGAGAACGCAGAAATGGCTTGACGTGAAGGCAACAAGCTCATCCACTTGTTTGTTGTGGCCTTTCTTGTTCAATTGAATGTCACGGCAGCAGTAAGGCTAGTGTTTCTATAGCACCTGGGCAGACTGTTAATACAAGCAGGCCAAACTGAATCGCTAGTTAGGTCATTGCTTTTTAATCAAAACACCTGTCTCTTTTCATTTTGTCCTGCCTGGTGGTGATTGCATAGAATAGACACTTAAATTTTGCAGCATAACCAGGTGTTAAAGGAACAAAAGGATTTGCATGAGCAAAAAAGACTTAGACCATCAAAGGCTGTCTGCCCCAGAAAAATACACAAAAACTCCTATTGTCATTACAAGGCTATATTATTACAGACTTCACTGTTCTTTTCTATGATGCTGAGAAAATTATCCCCAAATGAGACAAACACACACACAAGCATTTCAGGCTAATCTGATCCAAGAAGATTAATGGGGAAGGGGTTTAAGTCATGAGCATATGTGTTCATCTAGCTCTTTACTAAAAGAAACAAAAATAAACCCTTCAATGAACCTTGTAAAACCCTTCTGGGTTGGCAGGAATGTATGGTTCCTTTGATGACATGAGTGTCACCTACAACAGCTTTACATGTATCTATAGAATCGGTGTCCATCTCCCTTGTGGGAGGAAACATTGTGTCCCTCAAGTCAACTTGAAGAATATCAAAACATATACACAACCAGTTTGGTCAGAGTTTGGAAAGGGTCAGAATTTGGGCCAAGCGTGATCTCTCTGTGCCTAATATAAATATTTAATCCCCCCTGTCCCCCATACACAGATACACACATCATCCCATACATATATATGTGTGTGCATGCATACAACTTCATGAGATATGAAAGAAGCTCCATTTTATTTCTGGAATGACAGATAAATAGATCATACCATGATCATGGACTTCCAGCGTGGCCAATACATCCCTTGGTCCTGGTAAAGCGTATTCATTTCTTCACTCCTTGCTCATGATGAAGTGGTAGGAAGAGCAGGCTAGAAGGATGCTTTGGAAATATCCCTCTTGGGAAATATTTGCAGTTACTCATTAGACCAGTCATTATTTAATAGGAAGGAATTTGTAGAACTTTGATTATGAAGCAAATAGTGGAAGGAAGGCTAAAGACTGCATTCTTTGTTTTGCACTTCCCTAATTATACTTTTGCACTTCCCGTGGCACAGAGTGGTAAGCTGCAGTACTGGAGCCCAAGCTCTGCTCACGAGTCGAGTTCGATCCTGGCAGAAGCTGGGGTTCAGGTAATTGGCTCAAGGTTGACTCAGCCTTCCATCCTTCCAAGGTCAGCAAAGTGAGTACCCAGTTTCCTGGGGGTAAAGTGTAGATGATTGGGAAAGGCAATGGCAAACCACACCATAACAAAAAGTCTACCAAGAAAACATCGGATTGCAACATCCCCCTATGAGTCGGTAATGACTCGGTGCTAGCACAGGGGACTACCTTTACCTTTAACTATACTTGGTCAACAGGCCTCTCTGGAAGTTAGCTCCATGAAGGCAGCTTACAAAGGAACTTGGTGACTATGGCCACCACTCACGTATCTGCTTGGTTTGTGATTTCCTCAGGATGAGCATGCTTGTGAGAATTGGAATTTCTGTGAACAGTTAACAACTTCCCAAAGGACCCTGTCTGTGGGTACTGCCACTCCTGAAAACCCTTGGAGTCAATTAAGTAGGTTTCTGGTAGTGCGGGTGAAAACCAAAATCTAAGTAAAACATTGAAAAGATCTCAATCGCTTGGGCTTTTTACCCAGCTGGTGAAGCCTGTGTTGGATATACAAGTCCCCTCATTCTTTAGTAGATCTCACCTACAACTAACCTTCTGGAGTGAAACAAGAGGATGTTTTCCTTCAGACTGCTGGAGGAAAAGCTAAACCTGGAAGATTTTTAATTTTAGGTGTTGAAAATCAGCTATTTCCTGCACTGTACAGTTCTGTGAAACATATATGACATAGTTCAAACTTCTGGAATTGTATATGTATAAAAATTAACCCCCTTGGACACAAAAGGCACTGAAAGCATTCTGGAAATTTGCTTAAATTGCATAGCAGGAGTAATGGTAAATGATGGTCGATTTATGTGAAATCTTTGCAGGTTCAAGCAGAAGCATTAGTGCTCTCGAGGTGGCCATTCATTCTTAAGATGGAATACGTCCAATTGCATGGTGGTGCTATCGGAATGACAGAGAGCCAGTCATGTTGTGGAGACATAGGTTGGCCCTTGGACTTTTGGTGAACCTTTTGTTTTTGTCTGATTTTCCTGATTAAATGTGATCTCAACAATGGACGAATAGAATATATTCAGTTGCATTAAAATGGGTTCGCCCTTCCTATTAGGATGACTACGTCTAAAACTTTGAGTTGAAGGGTTCAAGTCCATGACATAGACAAGAAATAAATTTTAAGACTGCATTCTGAAGTTGCAATTAGAGGTGGGCATGATCCAAAAAAAATTACCGATCAAGCTGATCATGGATCCGCGCCAGCGACAACCCCAAATCACCGATCCACACCGATCATCTCCCGTTTCCGATCTGTGGATCGGATCGGGGAGGCCAAAGCGGAGGGGCGCCCCGCTGTTCCCAGCTATGTGGGAAGGTGGGTGGTGGTGGCGACCACCGGGCCCGGCGGGCACGGGGAGGGGACGTTCACACACACACACACACACACACACACACACACACACACACACACACACACACACACACACACACTTAGAGCAGAGGGGGGGAAGTTTTTAACCCGTCCCTGCCTCTCCAAATAGAGAGAGAGACACCCTGTCAACATGTTTCAGCCAGCTTTTAAAAAAAAGCAGGGACAGAATCCTCCATTCCTCCCCACCTAATTTTAAAAGTAAGCAGCCAGTCTTCCAAAAGCATATTTTAAATACACACACAGAGCCGTGAATGAGGTATTCCCACAAAATATAGTGTTTTAAAAGCAGGTTAAAAACAGAGAGTGACAGACAGAAAAACAGCCATTCCTCCTACAAAGCCCCATTTTTTTAAAAAGCAAAAAACGTTTGGAGTGCCCATGGCTACAGAACACTCCCTTCCCCCTCCCTCTCCTGGGTCTCTTCTCCCAACTGGTGGTGAGTGTATTGCTGCTCCGTGGTTGGGCTTCCATTCAGGTTTCCAGGGCGACAGAAGGAGGGCAAACACAGCTCAGGCATTCCCCTGGCTCCGTTGCCCCAGGAATAGATTACTGGTGCCTGATTGTCTGCATCCCCGATCAGATCCCGATGGCCCGAATCAAGCCCCGATGAAGCCCCCCCCGAACGCTGGATCGGTCGCCGTGGACGGCACCGATCCGCTGGGTCCCAATCGCGCGAACGCCATTATCGTGGGTATTTTTCTATCGTAATGCTGATTGTGCCCATCTCTAGTTGCAATACTCTATGGCATATGAATCTGGCATTCTAATGAGGCAATATCCAATTATTCCCAGCATTTTTAAAGGGCCACTGTTGTTACATTTATGTAACATGGGCATGCTTTATCACTAAATTTCCATCTACAGGGTGAGAATTTCCAAGAACGGAGAGATTACTTTGCTTGAAGGACTGAAAATGGGAAAATGGCTATGTGGTTGGAGAACATTGGTCATGTTTTACACATAGTCACCCACCCATTGCTTCATGATGTTTGCAAGACCTCTGAAAGTATAATGCCTCAAAACTTGCTTTTTTCTGCTTGTTCTGAAGATTAACACATTCTTGACTTTTCTTTGAATACCTGTGTCATATCAAGGACTGCTTTTGAAACTCCCCTCCCCCCATTTTGAAAGTGATTCAGAATGGTAGGGAGGTCAGCTGTGCACAAGAAAAGAAAACCTCAATAGGCTAGTGTCGCTTTTGTTTGGAATGTGGCTTGTTCCAAATATGACTTTCTCCTCTAGTTTCCAGTGGTCTCCATTCTCATTTAAAATGCTGAACACGTTCAAGAATGATGTGGAAAGGCGGGGTATAGATGTTGAAATAAATAAATAAAATGAATGAATGAATGAATGAATGGTCCTCTCTGTGTTCCTCCCTCTTGATGTTGTCATGTATAGCAATATTACACCACTCATTTCACAGGCCTCTTTCATGCAACACTCAAGTTATTCCTGTGCTGTACATGTGGCATGCTTTGAAGGACAGGTGAGAGAAGATCCCATCTCCCTGTAGGCTGTTAATTTCTCTTAGATGACTAACAATGCAAACCTAAGCAGAGTTATAGCCTTCTATTCACATTGACATCAAAGGACTTAGAAGGGTGCGACTGTGCTTAGGATGGCATTGTAAAGTTCCTGCCTGGTCCACTAGGATTGTAGGCATACGTGATCCTGAAACTGCTTCCAGCTTCAGAGTCCATGATCTAGGCATGATTTCTGTTAGCAAATAGGAAGATTAATCCTTTGTTTGCTGCTTCCTGTGACTCGTCGTCATCGTTGGCTATTAGCCAAAGTACCTAAAGGATACTACATGCTATACATTGATAAAGGTGAAGAGATTATTGCCTGCAGTCCCACACTCTGAATAAAAGCACACCCAAAAAGGAAAGGGACTTGCTTACTTTGTAGTCTAATATGACTTTACATTCTTTGGCTTCCTGTAATTCTTGTCCTGTTTATAAAGTGTGGTTGCAGTATAATAATAATTCATGTCACCCTGTTATCATACCCTGGCAACCGTCTTTACTGGGTCAGAATTCCAGTGCGACATTCCTTGTTGGAGGTAAATAATGAGAATGAGAGGTAACATAGGCACAGCTGCATAGAGATAACAGCGGAGGGTCAGGTGATAGTACAATCTGATCAGACATTGAGCAAGCAGCCTGTTTGTAATCTTCAAACAAGAAGACAGTGTCTCATGGGTTACCAGTTGATAGTTTTATACCAATGCTTTAGTCACAAGGAGCTTCATAAACTATAAGTTCTACCTTTTTAAAATAAGAGGTGCTTGTAGATTTCTAATACTCTCCCCCTCCCCCAGATTTAGAATTTGACTATTGCATGCCAGAAAGTGCTTAGGAAATAAGTGCATTTTTAAAAAATGATAGTTTTTATTATGTTGTTATGAAAAATCATTTTCAGCATATGGACTAGCATAAGGAACAGCAATCCTAGTCCAACACAGAATAAAGTATGTTTAAATGCACTGAAAAAAATTAGTTTAGATGTACATAATTCTTTTACTTTGAGGCCTAAATAAAAAGTGATGGTTGCTTTGCCAATGTATTTGGAATGCAGGATAAGTCACTGAGATTAAAGGCATTATAATACTTCTGGAAAACTGGACAGAATCACAGAACCAACCTTTATTTAGGACAAAGTATTCTACAGATAAAAATTGTTAAGAGAAATAGGCTCATATATTTTTCATTAACGACTGTGTTTGGGATGTTAACAACACAATGATGGTCGCCAATAGGAAATCAATTCCTTATCAGGGGTGATGGACAAAGACTAACAAGAAGTTCAGATTGTTTATAGACTGGGGGAGTCAGTTTCAAGGGCAGCAACCTTTATCAGGAGTTGTACCAGACACCAGATTCTGCCTCTGGTTCAGAGTGCATCCGCAACCAAATGAAAGATATATAATGCGCCTGAGGAGTTTGGCTGGCTGGGATAGATCTTGGCAATTGTTCAAGCTTGTGTCTTTTCAGGTAAACATCTGTGCTATAACTGCTGAGTTGAGGAAGCTGCCTCTTCATCTTGCTTCATCTTGCCCTTTGACACTTTAACTGTAGCACGATGGCCTAAGTTTTGGGGGCTGAAATTATGAACTTTAAATCAACTTGCCTAAACTTGCCTAATATTCTCTCAGCTTGTATATGTAGCTTGCCTTATAACTGTATTTAGGACTGCCAGCCTCCAGGTAGTGGCTGGAGATCTCCCGGAATTACAACTGGTCTCCAGGCCACAGAGATCAGTTCACCTGGAGAAAATGGCTACTTTGCGGGGGGGGGGGGGGGTGGACTCTATGGAATTATGCCATGCCAAGGTCCTTTCCCTCCCCAAACCCCACTTTCTCCAGGTTTCTCCAGGTTTCACTCCCCAGATCTCCAGGAATTTCTCAATTTGGAGCTGGCAACCCTAACTGTATTTTATAACAAATTAAATGTTTTCTATTCCAATATTTCATGGGTTTCATCCTTAGTTTGGAATTGCATGACTTTTCCCAATGAGGAATAGGATTTCCCCTTAACAGCTCTAAATGGACTGCTATTGGCAATGTTGGATACACAGTAATGACCATTTTCTTGTGATTCCTAACTGGATAAAACAGTGATTGGGATCAGAAATCTCTAACAGGTGAATGCAAAATACTTTACTTACCTTGGCATGTGATATTAAGTGCATCTTGCCTCATGGTGTGAATTGATCCGTCTGGTTCCTCATAACATAGATACAGGAAGATACTAGAAAAACTGTTGGGAAGGACTGGAGGCAGGCCTTTTTTATGCAACCTTTGAGTTATGGGCTCTAGGCTACAAGAAGCAAATGCTACAGTAGCTAGATGTCAGCAGCATGTCAGCATTTACAATGGGATTCCACCACATAGAACTCAACACTTTGAAGGTTCGTTTGCGTGAGTTTTCTCAGTGGCTTTGTTCTTAAAATCTGAACATATGGCTACTTTTTCTCTTTATACCAACAGCCACATGATTGTGCTGCTTTGAGCTGAGCAATGGTAGAACAAGAATATCATTGCCTGCCCAGTAACTTCACTATGATGTGAGGAACACAACCTCATATAGGAATGCCCCAGTCTGCCCGATCACAGTTTAATGTATCACATGGTTTAACATTTGACTTGGCAAGATGCAATCTTCTTCCTTCATCATCTGGGTTGGATGCAGAACCCTGATAAGAATAGCAAGAAATGGAAAGTTGTGCCATCCCCTGTTGCTTTACCCAGAGCAGTCATCAGACTGGATCGTGCCCAGGGAACCAGCACTAAAGTTGGGTAAGGAAGGAATAGAACACGAGAGACAAGGAGCACTGCCACTGGGAGGTCAGAAGTAGAGGTGGGCACGATCCAAAAAAAAAATACCAATCAAGCTGATCGTGGATCGTCGCTGGCGACGATCCTGAATTAACAATCCACACCAATCATCTCCTGTTTCCGATCCGTGGATCATGGATCGTGGAGGCAAAAGCAGAGGGGCACCCTGCTGTTCCCAGCAGTACAAGAATGGTGGCTGATGCTGGCGGCATCTGTGTTTGTGTTTGGCTGTCTGTGTTTCGCCTTCAGAGCTGCCTATCAGGGTTTGCAGGGATGAGATTGGAGTGCCCATAGCTACAGAACACCCCCTTCCCCCTCCCTCCCTTGAGTGTCTTCTCCCAGCTGGTGACTGCTTTGCTGCTTCGTGGTTGGAAGGAAGCCCTGCTGATCAAGGCAAGCTGGGCTTCCATTCGGGTTTCCAGGGTGACAGAAGGAGGGTAAACACAGCTCAGGCATTCCCCTGGCTCCGTTGCCAGCGGAATAGATTGCTGGCGCCTGAGTGTCTGGCTTCCCGATCCAAGCACGATTGCCCTGATCAAGCCCCGATCAAGCCCCCCTCCCGACCACTGGATCATTGGCCGTGCCCGAGCACGATCTGCTGAGTCCCGATTGTGTGATCGCCATTATTGTGGTTTTTTTCCGATCGTAATGCGGATTGTGCCCATCTCTAGTCAGAAGTTGCAGTGCCCAACATCACCTCTTCCAATTCTGTAAATAATTTTTAATAATAACAATAATGATAACAATAATAATAATAATATCAGCTTGTTGCTGTGTTACATAAAGTTTTGGCTCTCATCTCCAAATCTTGGAAATAACATTCTTGGCCAATGACGTTGCTTTCCAAAGGCCAAGTTTTTCAAAAGCACAAAGATACCAAATACTCCCCTACTGATTGTCAAGCTTCATTATCAGCCACATTTCTTCCAGTCTCAGGATTAGGAAAATGATCCCACTGCCAATGACATTTTATGCAATTGTATGTATCATCTTCCCATAATTTGCATGGCTTTGGAGAGATAGGTCCAGCTCTGATTGCCATATGGAATGCATCTCTTGCTACACAATACTTGAGAAGTACCAATTAGGACTTTTGCTCATTCTGTTCCAGTTTGAAAACAAAGCACTTGGAAGCCATTAATGATGCTTAGAGAGAGCCAGAGTCTATTAGCATTGCTAATACTATTAGTCTGGCTTTTTCTTCATTTTTACAGATTGATTTTAAAGATTAAAGATTCATTGTGGCTGCGAAATTCTCAGCCAGGAGCAACAGAACTATACTGCTTGATCGTGCACTGCTTGCAGATCTTAACAAGATGTCCCCGAGCTACTACTAAGAGCACTTACAAATAGTTCCCCCACACTAATGACAGTCATAAACAGTGCTGCAAAACAAGAAGTCTGGGTGTGGTGTAGTGGTTAGAGTGTTGGACTCCAATCTGGGACAGGCAGGTTTGACTCTCCATGGAAACTCACTGAGTGACCTTGAGTAAGTCACATGGTCTTCGTCTAATCTACCGCACAGGGTTGTTGCAAGGATAAAATGGAGGCGAGGAGAATGATGCAAGCTGCTTAGGGCTCTTACAGGAGAGGAAGGTGGGGTATAAATGAAGTAAATAAATAAAATTAAAATGCTATCGTGGTAGGGATGCCAGACTCCCAGCGGGGGCAGGGGATCCCCACCCCACCCCCCATCCTCACTTACCTGGCCAGCGGGGGGGGGGAGCACACACCTTCCATGCACGCTCCCCTGCGGTACGCAGCAGCCACGAGGATTGCACCCATTTTGGCTTGGATTGGGGCAGCTGTGGAGCGCGGGAACGCTCCTGTGCGTCGAAAACAGGCCTGATCTGTGCAAAAACAGGCATGGATCGGGCCCGTTTTTGCCCGGATCGGGCCCATTTTAGGCTGCTGCAGAGTGCAGGAGTGCTCGCGCACTCCACAGTGGCTCAAAATGGGGCCGATCCATGCCAAAACGGGCCCGTTTCAGGTGCTGCGGACCACAGGAGCTCTCCTGTGCTCCACAGCGCCTCAAAACGGGCGTGATCCGTGGGCGCATTTTGGGCTGCTGTGGAGGGCAGGAGCATTCCTGTGCTCTGCAGCGGCCCCCAACCCAAGCCCCTGCCCGGAAGTGACATCATCAAGCTTGCGGGAGCGCACGCCCCCCCTTCTCAAAGGTAAGAGCCAGGCCCCGATCCCCCATTGGGAGATTGAGGGGGCCTGGCAACCCTATATCGTGGGGAGGGGAGAAGCTACTGTTGCTGTTAATGCATTTTTGCTGCTGCTATATGGTATCAGTTTTGCTGATGAATTCTGCTAATACCAGCATTTTCTCATTGTAAAAATTAATTCCAAAGAGGCTGTCATATAATTCTATTGTAATAAGTCTTGTAGTACCTTAAAGACTCACTAAATTTTATTTCCACATAAGCTTTTTTGAATTAGACCTCACTTCATTAGATGCATTGTAGGCACTGATATAGTTGAAGGCTGCCTTGATGCTCTTTGTCATGTTAATCACCCACAAAAGTTACAATCTTATATCCTGGACATGGGGCACATATGTACCCCAAAGTAAAGGTCAGCCGACTTCTATGGAATTTTCTCAAGGACAGTTTTGGTCTTGGTGCCCAAATGGTGCTATCTGATTAACAAAAAAGAGTCCTTTCCAATTAAAATATTACATATAACTTTTTTTTGGTTCGGGGTGATGGCCGTCTGTTTCATAGACACGTTAAAAAATTGAGAGCAATCCTAAGCAGGTCTACTCAGAATCCTACTACTGTATATTCAGTGGGGCTTACTCCCAAGAAAATGTTTTTATGATGGTGCTGTATATAACCTTTCATGAGTAACAACAAACCCTTTCTTCCTCCCGCAAAGTATTATGGTGATGTCTTTTTTGCAAACTGTGGAAGAAACCAAAGTGACTGAACCAAATTTGGCCTCCCCCCGCATGACCTCTTCACATGAACTTGACCTTATTCCTGCTACTGCTGTTCATCAAGCTGGTTTTGTACTTTTTTTCTGTTTTAAATCTTTCATGTCAGATATCCCATTTAGCTATTTCAGGAATGTGAATGGCAACTCCAGGCATTGATTCATTATTTGTACATGACCAGGTTAAAAGATAGGAGCATGCTACACATCGGTTCCCCACCAGCATCTACTCTGAATGTCACCTCCATACATGCAATATGGTCCTTACCACACTGGATTAAGGAAGTCCTTGGTCTGAGTTGATATGGTCAAGATTGCACCCTTATCTTGCCCAGGTAAAACAAGATTAACCATATAAATTTTATATTTATTGATCAGATGGATATCCCACTTTATCCTGTGGACCCAGAGTGATTCACAACAGTTTTTATTCTCAGATAAAAACAACTTGTAAATAGAGTTGCCAGTTGGTCTCTTGAAGAATACTGGACCCTAGGGAGAGGGGGGCAGGCGGTACTCACGTTTGGGAGGATCTTCGTGCACATGCAAAGCTTGTAAATGCACCTGGTCTCAGCTCAATGATGTCACTTCCGGAAGTGTTGTCATCACACCAGGATGCCAGGAGCACAGGCCCCAGCCCTTGAGTCTCCCAGTGGTGAGGCCATGTAGCCAGGTGTGGTGGTGGGGAGCTGACCTGGCCAGCCCATGCCAGCAAGCCTCTTGCTTGCAACACCACATCCATTAGAACAAACCTGAGCATGCGTGCAAACTCAATCAAACAAAAAGTGATTTCTATGAAACTCAAGCCGTAGCTGATGTGAACGAGGCTGGTGTCACCTCCATTCCATTCCAAACCCAGGTCTCTCATTTCTGATGTTCATCAGCCACAGCACCTCCATCTCCTCTGCCTGAAGCCAAAACACTCCCTATTCCCATCCTGGTCTCAAACAGTGCAATCCTAAGCAGAGTTAACCCAGTCTAGAGTTGCCAGGTCCCCTTACCCTCCTGATTGGTGGAAGGACCTGGCACTCACTTTTGGAGATGTCTTCACGCATATGCTCCCAGGCACATGTAATTAGGTTACCTCTGGGAAGTGACATCATTGTGCAGGGCAGGAGCACTTCCCATACTTCGAAGTGGGCCAATTTGGGGCCCACGGGAGGGGCTGGGTATGTTCCTGTGCTTCACAGTGGGCTAATTTCAGCCCCAAACAGGCCCTATTAGCTCTGTCCTGGGAGGCCCGTTTTCGTGCCTTTCCCCCCTGCTTGCCAGGTGAATGGTGGCAGGGTCAGGGGGTGGGAGCTGGAGATCCCCCACCCCCACTGGGGTCCTGGAATCCTCACCCCAGTCAAAGCCCCTTGAACTCAGTGGGCTTATACTGGATTAACAGTTTAGCATTGCACTGACAAGCACTGATTCCATGACTGGCCAGGCTGAGGTCTTTCACACCACCCTACGAAGTCTGGACGCAGCATACCTGAGCACCCACCACTCTGAAACTCAAGGCAAACTCTCCCTTCCCAGGGTGCTTTCTGGGGAACGGCTGCCCCAGTGCCAGTGCCTGTACACACTGGTCTCTCTACCCAGGCCCCATTTGAAGGGCCACCAGACCCAGAATCTTACAATATGGTGGGCAGGGAGAAGGAGGTTCTTGGGGTCAGGGAGAAAAGGGGCTGCTTTCTTCTGCAATGCTGCTTCCCCAGGCCAGCCCCAGGAAGCATCCAGCCTCTGCCACTGCTCTGGCTTGGCTAGCATACCTTCTGCCAATAGGGTTACCATCCCCCTGGTGGGAGATCCCCCACTCCCAACCTCTGCCCCCCAGCACCTCTCACCTGGCTGGCAGGAGAAAGAGGTGTAGGAATGGGTTTGGGAATTCCTTTGTGCTGTCATGCTTGCTCCAGAGCACCTCCATGTCATATTGGGAATTATGTCATTCATGGTGTGATGCAGAAGTGATCTGCACATGGGGCTGACTGGGGGCTGATTTTTACTAAATCAGCCTTGCATGTGATTCGCTTCCGAGTCACACTGGGAATGACATCTTTCCCAGTGCGATGCAGAAAAGTTCCAAAGCCTGTGTGCACTGCACACTTGACCAAGGTAAGTCCTCCTATTGGGCGTCCCAACACTTCCGCCACCCACTTTGACACCCAGGTGACCTGGTGACCTTATCTGCCAGCTGATTTGCAGCTGCATCTTGGCTGCCCAGGAGAGCTGCCCAATTGAGCACCAGCCATGGAAAGAGGGACCGGCATTCCGTGGTGCACTTTGCAGGCTAGTGTGGCAACTCCTAAGCCTTAGATCTATGGTGGAGGCTGGGCCCCCTGCTAGAAAAGGCAAAGTGGTCAAGGTCACCTTGACAGGGAGTGGAGAGGCAGGGGTGCTGTGGACTCCAACCTGCAAACAGTGCTGACACTTGAGCCAAGTCTCGCCTGTTCTGTGGCAGCAAGTGGGCTGGCTGCCTGTGTGCCGCACCACACTGCACAGCATCACACCACTCCCTCCCTTCCCTCGCCTTTCCTTTCCCTTCCTCCTCTTTTCCTCTCTCCCCTGCAGGTGTCTGGTATTTTGAGTCCATTTCCTCTGGGCAGTCTGATATTCCCCTGGACACCTGGCAAGCCTACTTGTAATTTAGAATTTAAGAGACAGGTGAATCCTGTTGCTGTACCCCAAAATAAAAAACCTGACCAGATCAGTCCTTCCACATGAAATACTGATCTTTAAAGACTTGGCGGTGCCTGCATGTGCGAGTGTGCAGTGCACGATCCTGCCACCTCCCCATCATTTAATGCTGGGTTAACAGTTTTAAGTGGAGAAGCCCAAAAAACCTGCCAGAAGGCTTTCTGAACAAGATGAAATTCTTCCTGGTGCTTCTGGAACTGCTATCTTTGGAGGACTCCTTAAGTCACAGTGAGTGGCCTTGGGGCGCCTAAGCAAAGGACAGCAGTAGCAGAAGGCCACTGAATGGGCATCAACCAGCTCCACATGCCTGGGACCTCCTGACTCTCCTTTAATGATTTTCTTTCCAATTTCCTCCCTAATTTGCATAACATGAGCCTTTGTGGCAGCTGGGGGCCCAGAGGATGAAGGAGACCCTCCTTCCTCAAACCCATCTGTACATGCCCAAGCGGATGTTGCCAGGTTGACTTTTCCTTGCACTGTGCTTAAACATGCCCAGAAAGGGATGGCAATGGCGAGGGTGAAGCTGGTGCTGATGGTACCATGCCATCTGCTGCTCCTGTCCCTGGTGCAAAGCAAAGCTTCGATCTCTATGAGCCACTCAATGCCAATGCTATAATCCCATTGCCCAGGAAGTGCTGGAAAAAAAGTGCATTTATAATGCTACACACATCCCCTTCCAGCCAATGAAGTTAATGCTAAGGGCTCAGTCTCTTCCCTTTGGAGACAATTGGTTGCATGTGCAGACAGACTAGCTGTAAAAGGAAAACAAGGTGCTGCCAGACTGCCCTAGGGTTGCCAGGTCTCTTGAGATCCCCAGCGGGGGATTGTGAGCCTGGCACTTAACCTCTGAAGTACTCTATGCACCTCCTTGTGCGTGCGCTACCGTCATGTGTGATGACTTCACTTTTGGGAAGTGGGTCAAAGGGTGGCCCGGTGTACACTCCTGCATTCGCCAAAGGGCTGAATTGCCCCCCGCAGGCCTGATTCGGTCCAAAATGGGTCTGTTGCGGGGTGTGGGGGTGCGGCATGCTGCCTGGGGGTGTGCTGCACCGCTGGGGGACAGGTAAGTGACCAGGTAAGTGGGGTCGGGGGGAGGAGGTGGGAGCAGGGGATCCCCCACCCTGGGCGGGGGATTGACAAACCTAGACTGCCCCCAACTGCCTTGTTACTGGAACTGCTCTTTTATTTGAATGGGGAATTAGCTTAGCAGTCCAGAACTAAATTTAGCACGGTTCTAACCAACTATACCAAGGTCCCTTCTTTGGAAACTCACGTGATAAAGAGGCAGACTACAGATATTCAATTAATAACATGTATTTTATAATAGTGTGGCATATGCCTGAACTTACACACACATGCAAGATTACATACAAGAGCTAGGAAATACAGAGTAGGAAAATAGAGACGGTTGCATGAGCAGCCCCACGATGACAAAGGCATACTTACAATCCTGGGGTGGATCAGAGCTCTAGCAGTGAGGTGGTCTAGTGCCCGCACCAGAACCACGTATGGTGAGACAGCAAGAGGGTCGGGATGGGGATGGTACGTGCACCATGTCGGCTGGGAGACCAGCTTATATACTTTCAAATTACCCAGGGGCTGATGCCCCGTTCAGTGGTTCTCACGACTTAAATCAAAGGATTCGGGGCTATCGGAATAGCCTTAGTTGGACACTGTTTAAAATCTGATTGATATTATGACACCTTTTGGGAGAGGGGACGGGGGAAGGAAGGGGATCCGGGCAGTTTGCACATTAACAGCGCTCATCCTGGTGCCATCAAGTCTGGAGTGCAGAGGTTGCTTTGATGTGCGCTTGTTGATTTCTCTGGCTGACTGGTGCTCAATCTCCATTCTGGATAGGTGTCAAGATATGCAGAGGAGAGTGGAATTCTCTCGCTGTGAGCGTGGTCAGCTCGCTTCTTCGAAATGGCTTCCCAAAGCAGGCAATTCCTCTGGGTCTCCTGGCTGCCTGGAGACATGATTGCCGGTTGGGCACGGCTAGGGCTTACTAGCAGGCTTCCCGGTAATGAGGGCGAGCTTGGTAACCAGCTCGCGGGAGGCTCCCGGTGGGAGCTGGCCAGGGGGCGCCGGGTCAGGCTCGCTGAAGATCTCCCTGGCTGGCACCTGGCTGCTAGCAGCATGGCTGGGGCCCAGGGTGAGGCAAGCTGTCATGGCAAGTGAGGGAGCAGCGTTTAAGACACAGTCCGTGGTTGGTAGCAGGGTAAAATCACAAAGGAAAGTCCAAATATAAGCTTGAGCAGGGCTGTGCCACACAAGGGTCCTGAAAGCAATTGTCCAGGAAACTGACACAGTCTGTTGCAGCATCAGATATGAAACTGACATGTGTATTAGAGGCACACGTGCAAGGCAATCTTTTAGTGTAGAACTCAGGCACAGTTCATGGCTGGCCTCAAGGCAGGAGGGGGGGGGCTGCTCGGTAACAGCCTGGCCTGCCTGTATGGCCTCTGAGTGGCAAGTAAGTATTGAAATGAAACACACAAACTTTTTGGCAAAGGGTGGGGAGTTGTTTCCCAGATTTGGTTCACATTCCAGAAGCTGCTTTAACAAGCCACACCACCATGTTCTGTGTGTAATTTCCCCTCATTTTTTCCATTATGCACCACCCTAGTAATCAATCAGACAAACGTTTGTATTTTCACACCTTTAATAATAAGAATTCAGCTCATGAGGATTCACTTAAGAAGTCTTGACTGATATGACAGATATCTAGTGGTTGGTTGGTGCTTATCAATACTATTCTCCTACAAGCTCACCATTTTTCTCAAGAGGCATCTCTATAGTTTTTTTTAGTATATTGGAGAATTCAATCCCTTTCACACCTCACTTGACTTATGAGCTATATTCTGGAAGACTCTGCAAAACTGCTATCCTTTCTCAGATGAACTAATAGATTGCAAACAATAATATCTGTGACAAGATATGGACGCCAATTTCTATTTGAAATCCCAGTTTATTGAGCCACTGGTTCTGTTGCACTTGTACCCGTAACAGAACCAACATTCCCATGTATCTGTTAGGCTCATTCTGCTCCAGAGCTCTCTCTGTAGTTGCTGCAAGGGAGCTCTCGTTAACATTTTCCCTATTCCAAATCCCTTTCCTTCCACTCAGAACTTAACTGTATTTAATATTTTATTATGCATTTTCATAGCTAGCCTCTTAGTCACATTAATTATTAAGCCACCACATTTTTGAAAATAGCAGTGAATGCACAGTAGCTTGCAGCGGCTTCTCTGTTTTGTTATAGGCTATGGTTGCCAGCCATTTTTCTTTCAATGCTTTCCTTCTATCCTTGTAAAAATGTACTATTCTTTTTATTCTCCGCACCCCAAACTTCTTTTCCTGATAACTATTATTTTACTGCTTTGGCAAGTAAGGGTTGATTAAAGGTTCCATTTTGAATGGCTGAACTTGAGCACAGATGAGTAGCAATGGTGAACTCCATAGTGAATGGCTGCACCGTATGTAACATACATGAAACAACCTGTATTTTAGATTTTCCAGCCCAGGCCAGTAAAGAGTATCAGTTTGGTTGTAATCTGTTCATCTGTTTATTTCTAACAGTCTATAACAATTGATCAGGCATTTATCAAAGTCATTAATCATTTATTAAAGCTTTGTTAGCTGTCAGTAGAATCGATGTGACCTGGTTTATTGGGTATTTGGTTTAATGTTGCGTCTATTGATTTGTGTGCCACTTAGTTATCTTTTACAGAAATGGCAGGTCATCTTTAGCCCTTCAGCCTATTCAGAATTCTTTAACTAGTTTTAGGTTATTTACTTTATTATCAGTATTTATGCCTTGCCTTTCTCCTAAGACTCAAGTTAGTGGACTGACCATATGTAGAAGAAAATAACACTAACAAGTGTTTCATGTATAAAACATAAAGATTTGATTAGGGTTACCAAAAAACAGTCATAAATTTAATACAAGACCAAACAGAAAGTTTTGTCCAATCTAGGCTTCCAAATGATGAGAATGTCTTGAAAACATTGTGCCATGAGCTCCTTTCTAAACTTAATAAAGAAGGAGTCCTCCACTCAACTTTGGGCAAGGCGTTCCAGAAGGCTGGACTAACTCTCAGAGCCAGAACAGACAAGACACCTGATACATGGAGGACATGCATCAGTTTCCCTGAGCACTCGGCTCCCTCTGGCTGCCGAGAGCATTTAGGGGAGCAAGGGGAGAGCGTTGGTGGGGGTGAGAGAGACAAGGAACCTGTCACCACTGCCAGCTCCCTCTGACCGCCATCAGAGCAATTGGCTTCTTCTCGCCGCCACCCGCACGCTTGTCTCCCTCTGGTTGCTGAGTGCTTTTAGGGGAAACAAGGGGAGCTGGTGACGGAGAGAGGGAGCCGAGCAGACGACAAGATGCCTAGAGAAAGAACCTCTGCCAGGGAGAAGAGGGATTCTCTCCCTCTTCACCTTGGCAGAGGTTCTTTCTCACTACACTACACTTCCCATGGAACCTTGTGGGAAACTGATGCAGCTGGCGTCTCATCTGTTTTGGCTCTCAAGCGGAAGTAGTGTCAGAGCAGCTCATTCTTTGGGAAGGAATGTAAAGAATATATTGTTCATATGAACAGAACTGCCATATGGATTTGTATGAAAAGATATAGCCCTGCAGATAGCCTTCACTGCTCTCACTACCTCACCATGTTTTCCCAAGAGCCAAGTATCTCTTTCTACTGACAACTTTTACCTTCAGGTCTATCATTTATCATTATACATAAACAAGATGGAGGACCAGAGAAGAGCAGCTGCTGCGAGGACTTAAGCTGGTGAGCAGGTCTGCAGGAAAGACATGGCTCTTTAAATGTGGACATCTTGGGTTATGAGGGACCATAAAGTTGGTGAACCTGGCTTTGGAGAACCAGGTTACACATTGGAATCTACACAGCTGATTATTGTAGGGTTTACTGTGAACCAGGACTCACCGGTGCCTGTAGAGATAGCTATGGCTATCAAGGGCAGAACTCTGACCACCTGGCTTCCCCTTCATCCCTTGGAAGCTTAAAGGGATGCTGTCTCCTAGAAGGAAGAAAGTACCTGGGAGACTATTTTCCTCACTAGCTCGGATTCCTACCCCATGGATTAGTTGATGGCTAGTAGATCTGTTGTTAAATAATATTTTACGGTTTGCGTTGTTGTTTGACATTGTAAGGCATTTTGAGCCCACATGAAGGGGATAAAAGTTTTTTTTAAGTACCCAAATAGATAAACACAAGCATTTATTTGAGCAACATCCTTTTGAAGCCAGACACTTTAAGAACGTTTTCATGTACATGTTTTTCTGCAATCAAACATATAAACACCTCACTTTTAATTTTTTTCTATTGGCAATTACAGATTTCCCTAAGAGAAGGTGTGCTCCAGGACTGTTTCCTCAACTTTGTGCAATTCCTTTCATTCTCCTAAATAAATTACATTAGCATAGATGATCTATGCCTCTAAATATGCATACAGAGTTTTAAAAATATCAAAAGGCAGCCGCTGGCTGGGAGACTGGGGGAGCATGAGTTCATCAGAAAGTCATTATTAAAATTAAAATCCTTCCACGTTGGCAAACTTCAGCTCAAAATTAAAAGTGAGATTTTCATTATCCCACTGAATATTTTAAATCTCTTCAGATACAAGAGCCAAAGAAATAAATCAGCACCATTGCATGGAAGTGTGGGCAGGCACATGCTGCTGCTGCTGATTTATTATGGAAAGGGGCAAGAATCCTGCATCACTTATCTTGAAAGTCCAAATCACTAGCATACAAACTCTCTAACCTGCCCTCAGAAAAGATCTCCAGGAGATGGGCCTTCTCAGCAGCTTGCTTCCTTTTCTCCTGAGGACGGCTCGGTCAGAGCTTCAGGTAGAGTTGCCAGCTCCAGGTTGGGAAATTCTTTGAGATTTGGGAGGTGGAGCCTGGAGAGGGTGGGGTTTGGGGAGGGTAGGGACCTCAGCAGGATATAATGTCATAATTAGACATGAGCATGAACAGCATTACGAACAGAAAAAACCCACAAACAGCCCAATCTGCTGTTCATGAACAAGCTGTTTGTGAGGCCCCATCCTAAATGAACAGGTGGTTGTTGCAAGCCCTGTTCATTGCCTTCGGCAGCCCTTCATCAAGCCAGACAAACTTGCGGGATCTTCAGAGGACAGCGTCCCCTGCAAATTTGGTGGGTATTGGACATTGGGAAGGTCAGTTTGTAACCCCTCAAACTAGCTGCCAGCAGACACTGCTGTTTTTGCCAGGACAGGGCCCTTTAAACTATCAGCTGGCAGGCGGCAGGGGGGTGGGATCTTTAAAGAGCTAGATCCAGAGGAGTTAGCCGTGTTAGTCTGTAGTAGCAAAATCAAAAAGAGTCCAGTAGCACCTTTAAGACTAACCAATTTTATTATAGCATAAGCTTTCGAGAATCAAGTTCTCTTCGTCAGATGCCTGATCAAAACTGGGCAGATACAGAAGAGGAGGGGGAAAGAGAGAGAAAAAAGGGAGGGGGCATAAATCACAAGAAGGCAGAATGCAATTAGCATGGAGGCTATCAAAACATTCCTTTGCTTGGAAATGTAAACATTTCCTTTTGGTGTGCAGTCAGTTTGTAGCAGTGAAGGTATCCAATTCCTATGTAGTATAAGCCTTCGATGACCACAGCTCTCCCTGCCAGCTGCATCTGACAAAGAGAACTGTGGTCCCCGAAAGCCCACACCAGGCGTCACTGGGCTCCCCCAGATCACGCCTCTGTAAAGAGAATCTGTTACCTGTGGTAATGTGATAACCATTCATAGTCTCTATTCAGTCCCCGCTTGACAGAGTCAAATTTGCATATGAATTCCAATTCAGCAGCCTCCCGTTGGATTTTGTTTTTGAAAGGTTTCTGTTGAACCACAGCGACCTTTAAGTCTTTGGTGGAATGTCCTGGTAGATTGAAGTGTTCTCCCACTGGTTTCTGGACGTTTCCATTTCTAATGTCAGATTTGTGTCCATTTATTCTTTTGCGTAGAGGTTGGCTGGTTTGTCCAATGTACAGAGCAGAGGGACATTGTTGGCACATGAGGGCATATATCAGGTTGGAGGATGAGCAGCTGTAAGAGCCAGAGACAGTGTAGTTGATGCCATTGGGTCCTGTAATTGTATTCCCTGGGTAGATATAGGGGCAGAGCTGGCATCTGGGTCTGTTGCAGGGCTTGGTACCTGTGCTGGTGACTCTGCTGGCCGATTCATGATTGTAAGTGAGAAGTCGTTTAAGATTGGGGGGCTGTCTGTAGGCAAGGAAAGGTCTTCCACCCAGGGCTTCTGAGAGAGAGGTATCATTTTCCAGGATGGGTTGTAGCTCACTGATGATACGTTGGATCGGTTTGAGCTGGGAGCTATAGGTGACAACCAGTGGTGTTCTGTTGTTAGTTCCTTTAGGTTTGTCCTGGAGCAGACTGTTTCTGGGTACTAGTCTGGCCCTGTTAATTTGTTTCTTCACTTCATTTGGTGGGTACTGTAGTCCCAAAAATGCTTGTTGTAAATCTCTTAAGTGTGAGTCTCGGTCGAGAGCATTGGAGCAGATACGGTTGTAACGTAAGGCTTGGCTGTAGACAATAGACCGAGTGGTATGTTTAGGGTGGAAGCTGGAGGCATGTAGATATGAGTATCGGTCTGTTGGTTTCCGGTATAAGGTGGTATTTATTCGTCCATTATGTAGTTGTACAGTGGTGTCCAGGAAGTGTACCTGTTGTGTAGAGTGGTCCAGGCTTAAGTTGATAGTAGGGTGAAAGTTATTGAAGTCCTGATGAAATCTCTCAAGGGCTTCCTTCCCATGGGTCCAAATGATGAAGATGTCATCCAGGAATCTTAAGTATAGTAGTGGTTCCAGTGGATGGGAGCTGAGGAAGCGTTGCTCTAAGTCCGCCATGAATATGTTAGCATATTGTGGTGCCATGCGTGTGCCCATGGCTGTGCCATTAACCTGTAGATATAAGTTGTCACCAAATTCGAAGTAATTGTGAGTGAGCACGAAGTGACAAAGTTCAGTGGCGAGGTTTGCTGTGGTTTTGTCCGGGATAATATTCCGTATGGCTTGCAATCCATCTGCATGTGGGATATTGGTGTACAAGGCCTCCACATCCATGGTTGCTAGGATGGTGTCATCTGGTAGGTTGTCAATGGATTGTATTTTCCTGAGGAAGTCAGTGGTGTCCCGTAAATAGCTGGGTGTGCTGGTGGCATAGGGCCTGAGAATAGAGTCCATGTATCCCGAGACTCCTACTGTGATGGTGCATTTTCCTGCAACAATTGGGCGTCCTGGGTTACCCGCTTTGTGGATTTTGGGTAGTAGGTAGAATCTTCCTGGTCGTGGTTCCTGGGGTGTGTCTGTATGGATGCATTCTTGTATGTCCATGGGGAGTGTTTTTAATATTTTATTGAGTTCCCTTTTGTATTGTTCAGTGGGGTCAGAAGGTAGTATTTTATAGAATGTTGTGTTGGAGAGTTGTCTTTCTGCTTCTTGTATATAATTTTGTTTATCCATGATGACAACTGCTCCGCCTTTGTCAGCTTCCTTGATTACGATGCCAGAATTATTTTGGAGGCTGTTTATGGCCTCTCTTTCTCCACGGCTGAGGTTCTGCTTTAGGTGTTGTTGTTTGTCAATTACCTCAGCCTGAGCCCGTCTACGGAAGCATTCAATGTAAAAGTCCAATGAGGAGTTACGACCCTCAGGTGGTGTCCATGTGGAATTCTTTTTCCTGGAGTTTTGTAACGATGGTTGTGTATTGCTGGGTTGGGGGGGTGGGGGCTGCTGAGGCTGCTGTGATGGTGTCTGTTCAGTGCTTTGTTCGTCATTTTGTCCAGCAGAGTAGTTGAAGAATTCTTTCAGTCTTAGGCGTCTAAAATAGGTCTCCAGGTCTCCACAAAGTTGTATGGTTTGTGTGGGTCTGGCTGGGCAAAAGGATAGTCCACGTGAGAGGACTGATTCCTCTGCTGGGCTCAGCTTGTAACTGGAAAGATTGATGATGTTGCTTGGATCCCAAGTGTTTTTGCTCTCTGTTGCAGGCAGGAGTTTTGAGAATTTCTTCTCCTTCTTGTTCTGTAATTCAGTGAATAGATTACAATAAATAGTTTCTCTGGTTGTGGCAAACATCTCCCAGTTACCGGTCTGTGCAGAGGGGGTGCACTTCATGGAAGAGTCAAGTTCAGAGACCTCTTGCTTGATCCATTGTTGCTTGCTGTACATCAGTCCAATGAGGTGAATTAAGAGTTTCCTGGATAAGGTGTTGCATAGTTTCTCACTGTAGTCTGTGTGGTAAGTGGATTTCAATGGATTCCTCACACGAAGTCCCTTGGGTAGAATGTCCAGTCTTTTGCATTTAGAAAGAAAGATGATGTCTGTTTGTATCCGTGCCAGTTTCTTCATGAGGTTGATGGATTTCCTCTCCATTCGGCTGAATGCGGTGCTTTCCAAGGTCATAGATCCAGAGGAGTTAGCCGTGTTAGTCTGTAGTAGCAAAATCAAAAAGAGTCCAGTAGCACCTTTAAGACTAACCAATTTTATTATAGCATAAGCTTTCGAGAATCAAGTTCTCTTCGTCAGATGCCTGATCAAAACTGGGCAGATACAGAAGAGGAGGGGGAAAGAGAGAGAAAAAAGGGAGGGGGCATAAATCACAAGAAGGCAGAATGCAATTAGCATGGAGGCTATCAAAACATTCCTTTGCTTGGAAATGTAAACATTTCCTTTTGGTGTGCAGTCAGTTTGTAGCAGTGAAGGTATCCAATTCCTATGTAGTATAAGCCTTCGATGACCACAGCTCTCCCTGCCAGCTGCATCTGACAAAGAGAACTGTGGTCCCCGAAAGCCCACACCAGGCGTCACTGGGCTCCCCCAGATCACGCCTCTGTAAAGAGAATCTGTTACCTGTGGTAATGTGATAACCATTCATAGTCTCTATTCAGTCCCCGCTTGACAGAGTCAAATTTGCATATGAATTCCAATTCAGCAGCCTCCCGTTGGATTTTGTTTTTGAAAGGTTTCTGTTGAACCACAGCGACCTTTAAGTCTTTGGTGGAATGTCCTGGTAGATTGAAGTGTTCTCCCACTGGTTTCTGGACGTTTCCATTTCTAATGTCAGATTTGTGTCCATTTATTCTTTTGCGTAGAGGTTGGCTGGTTTGTCCAATGTACAGAGCAGAGGGACATTGTTGGCACATGAGGGCATATATCAGGTTGGAGGATGAGCAGCTGTAAGAGCCAGAGACAGTGTAGTTGATGCCATTGGGTCCTGTAATTGTATTCCCTGGGTAGATATAGGGGCAGAGCTGGCATCTGGGTCTGTTGCAGGGCTTGGTACCTGTGCTGGTGACTCTGCTGGCCGATTCATGATTGTAAGTGAGAAGTCGTTTAAGATTGGGGGGCTGTCTGTAGGCAAGGAAAGGTCTTCCACCCAGGGCTTCTGAGAGAGAGGTATCATTTTCCAGGATGGGTTGTAGCTCACTGATGATACGTTGGATCGGTTTGAGCTGGGAGCTATAGGTGACAACCAGTGGTGTTCTGTTGTTAGTTCCTTTAGGTTTGTCCTGGAGCAGACTGTTTCTGGGTACTAGTCTGGCCCTGTTAATTTGTTTCTTCACTTCATTTGGTGGGTACTGTAGTCCCAAAAATGCTTGTTGTAAATCTCTTAAGTGTGAGTCTCGGTCGAGAGCATTGGAGCAGATACGGTTGTAACGTAAGGCTTGGCTGTAGACAATAGACCGAGTGGTATGTTTAGGGTGGAAGCTGGAGGCATGTAGATATGAGTATCGGTCTGTTGGTTTCCGGTATAAGGTGGTATTTATTCGTCCATTATGTAGTTGTACAGTGGTGTCCAGGAAGTGTACCTGTTGTGTAGAGTGGTCCAGGCTTAAGTTGATAGTAGGGTGAAAGTTATTGAAGTCCTGATGAAATCTCTCAAGGGCTTCCTTCCCATGGGTCCAAATGATGAAGATGTCATCCAGGAATCTTAAGTATAGTAGTGGTTCCAGTGGATGGGAGCTGAGGAAGCGTTGCTCTAAGTCCGCCATGAATATGTTAGCATATTGTGGTGCCATGCGTGTGCCCATGGCTGTGCCATTAACCTGTAGATATAAGTTGTCACCAAATTCGAAGTAATTGTGAGTGAGCACGAAGTGACAAAGTTCAGTGGCGAGGTTTGCTGTGGTTTTGTCCGGGATAATATTCCGTATGGCTTGCAATCCATCTGCATGTGGGATATTGGTGTACAAGGCCTCCACATCCATGGTTGCTAGGATGGTGTCATCTGGTAGGTTGTCAATGGATTGTATTTTCCTGAGGAAGTCAGTGGTGTCCCGTAAATAGCTGGGTGTGCTGGTGGCATAGGGCCTGAGAATAGAGTCCATGTATCCCGAGACTCCTACTGTGATGGTGCATTTTCCTGCAACAATTGGGCGTCCTGGGTTACCCGCTTTGTGGATTTTGGGTAGTAGGTAGAATCTTCCTGGTCGTGGTTCCTGGGGTGTGTCTGTATGGATGCATTCTTGTATGTCCATGGGGAGTGTTTTTAATATTTTATTGAGTTCCCTTTTGTATTGTTCAGTGGGGTCAGAAGGTAGTATTTTATAGAATGTTGTGTTGGAGAGTTGTCTTTCTGCTTCTTGTATATAATTTTGTTTATCCATGATGACAACTGCTCCGCCTTTGTCAGCTTCCTTGATTACGATGCCAGAATTATTTTGGAGGCTGTTTATGGCCTCTCTTTCTCCACGGCTGAGGTTCTGCTTTAGGTGTTGTTGTTTGTCAATTACCTCAGCCTGAGCCCGTCTACGGAAGCATTCAATGTAAAAGTCCAATGAGGAGTTACGACCCTCAGGTGGTGTCCATGTGGAATTCTTTTTCCTGGAGTTTTGTAACGATGGTTGTGTATTGCTGGGTTGGGGGGGTGGGGGCTGCTGAGGCTGCTGTGATGGTGTCTGTTCAGTGCTTTGTTCGTCATTTTGTCCAGCAGAGTAGTTGAAGAATTCTTTCAGTCTTAGGCGTCTAAAATAGGTCTCCAGGTCTCCACAAAGTTGTATGGTTTGTGTGGGTCTGGCTGGGCAAAAGGATAGTCCACGTGAGAGGACTGATTCCTCTGCTGGGCTCAGCTTGTAACTGGAAAGATTGATGATGTTGCTTGGATCCCAAGTGTTTTTGCTCTCTGTTGCAGGCAGGAGTTTTGAGAATTTCTTCTCCTTCTTGTTCTGTAATTCAGTGAATAGATTACAATAAATAGTTTCTCTGGTTGTGGCAAACATCTCCCAGTTACCGGTCTGTGCAGAGGGGGTGCACTTCATGGAAGAGTCAAGTTCAGAGACCTCTTGCTTGATCCATTGTTGCTTGCTGTACATCAGTCCAATGAGGTGAATTAAGAGTTTCCTGGATAAGGTGTTGCATAGTTTCTCACTGTAGTCTGTGTGGTAAGTGGATTTCAATGGATTCCTCACACGAAGTCCCTTGGGTAGAATGTCCAGTCTTTTGCATTTAGAAAGAAAGATGATGTCTGTTTGTATCTGTGCCAGTTTCTTCATGAGGTTGATGGATTTCCTCTCCATTCGGCTGAATGCGGTGCTTTCCAAGGTCATAGATCCAGAGGAGTTAGCCGTGTTAGTCTGTAGTAGCAAAATCAAAAAGAGTCCAGTAGCACCTTTAAGACTAACCAATTTTATTATAGCATAAGCTTTCGAGAATCAAGTTCTCTTCGTCAGATGCCTGATCAAAACTGGGCAGATACAGAAGAGGAGGGGGAAAGAGAGAGAAAAAAGGGAGGGGGCATAAATCACAAGAAGGCAGAATGCAATTAGCATGGAGGCTATCAAAACATTCCTTTGCTTGGAAATGTAAACATTTCCTTTTGGTGTGCAGTCAGTTTGTAGCAGTGAAGGTATCCAATTCCTATGTAGTATAAGCCTTCGATGACCACAGCTCTCCCTGCCAGCTGCATCTGACAAAGAGAACTGTGGTCCCCGAAAGCCCACACCAGGCGTCACTGGGCTCCCCCAGATCACGCCTCTGTAAAGAGAATCTGTTACCTGTGGTAATGTGATAACCATTCATAGTCTCTATTCAGTCCCCGCTTGACAGAGTCAAATTTGCATATGAATTCCAATTCAGCAGCCTCCCGTTGGATTTTGTTTTTGAAAGGTTTCTGTTGAACCACAGCGACCTTTAAGTCTTTGGTGGAATGTCCTGGTAGATTGAAGTGTTCTCCCACTGGTTTCTGGACGTTTCCATTTCTAATGTCAGATTTGTGTCCATTTATTCTTTTGCGTAGAGGTTGGCTGGTTTGTCCAATGTACAGAGCAGAGGGACATTGTTGGCACATGAGGGCATATATCAGGTTGGAGGATGAGCAGCTGTAAGAGCCAGAGACAGTGTAGTTGATGCCATTGGGTCCTGTAATTGTATTCCCTGGGTATTCCCTGGGTAGGTAATTGTATTCCCTGATATATGCCCTCATGTGCCAACAATGTCCCTCTGCTCTGTACATTGGACAAACCAGCCAACCTCTACGCAAAAGAATAAATGGACACAAATCTGACATTAGAAATGGAAACGTCCAGAAACCAGTGGGAGAACACTTCAATCTACCAGGACATTCCACCAAAGACTTAAAGGTCGCTGTGGTTCAACAGAAACCTTTCAAAAACAAAATCCAACGGGAGGCTGCTGAATTGGAATTCATATGCAAATTTGACTCTGTCAAGCGGGGACTGAATAGAGACTATGAATGGTTATCACATTACCACAGGTAACAGATTCTCTTTACAGAGGCGTGATCTGGGGGAGCCCAGTGACGCCTGGTGTGGGCTTTCGGGGACCACAGTTCTCTTTGTCAGATGCAGCTGGCAGGGAGAGCTGTGGTCATCGAAGGCTTATACTACATAGGAATTGGATACCTTCACTGCTACAAACTGACTGCACACCAAAAGGAAATGTTTACATTTCCAAGCAAAGGAATGTTTTGATAGCCTCCATGCTAATTGCATTCTGCCTTCTTGTGATTTATGCCCCCTCCCTTTTTTCTCTCTCTTTCCCCCTCCTCTTCTGTATCTGCCCAGTTTTGATCAGGCATCTGACGAAGAGAACTTGATTCTCGAAAGCTTATGCTATAATAAAATTGGTTAGTCTTAAAGGTGCTACTGGACTCTTTTTGATTTTGCTACTACAGACTAACACGGCTAACTCCTCTGGATCTATGACCTTGGAAAGCACCGCATTCAGCCGAATGGAGAGGAAATCCATCAACCTCATGAAGAAACTGGCACAGATACAAACAGACATCATCTTTCTTTCTAAATGCAAAAGACTGGACATTCTACCCAAGGGACTTCGTGTGAGGAATCCATTGAAATCCACTTACCACACAGACTACAGTGAGAAACTATGCAACACCTTATCCAGGAAACTCTTAATTCACCTCATTGGACTGATGTACAGCAAGCAACAATGGATCAAGCAAGAGGTCTCTGAACTTGACTCTTCCATGAAGTGCACCCCCTCTGCACAGACCGGTAACTGGGAGATGTTTGCCACAACCAGAGAAACTATTTATTGTAATCTATTCACTGAATTACAGAACAAGAAGGAGAAGAAATTCTCAAAACTCCTGCCTGCAACAGAGAGCAAAAACACTTGGGATCCAAGCAACATCATCAATCTTTCCAGTTACAAGCTGAGCCCAGCAGAGGAATCAGTCCTCTCACGTGGACTATCCTTTTGCCCAGCCAGACCCACACAAACCATACAACTTTGTGGAGACCTGGAGACCTATTTTAGACGCCTAAGACTGAAAGAATTCTTCAACTACTCTGCTGGACAAAATGACGAACAAAGCACTGAACAGACACCATCACAGCAGCCTCAGCAGCCCCCACCCCCCCAACCCAGCAATACACAACCATCGTTACAAAACTCCAGGAAAAAGAATTCCACATGGACACCACCTGAGGGTCGTAACTCCTCATTGGACTTTTACATTGAATGCTTCCGTAGACGGGCTCAGGCTGAGGTAATTGACAAACAACAACACCTAAAGCAGAACCTCAGCCGTGGAGAAAGAGAGGCCATAAACAGCCTCCAAAATAATTCTGGCATCGTAATCAAGGAAGCTGACAAAGGCGGAGCAGTTGTCATCATGGATAAACAAAATTATATACAAGAAGCAGAAAGACAACTCTCCAACACAACATTCTATAAAATACTACCTTCTGACCCCACTGAACAATACAAAAGGGAACTCAATAAAATATTAAAAACACTCCCCATGGACATACAAGAATGCATCCATACAGACACACCCCAGGAACCACGACCAGGAAGATTCTACCTACTACCCAAAATCCACAAAGCGGGTAACCCAGGACGCCCAATTGTTGCAGGAAAATGCACCATCACAGTAGGAGTCTCGGGATACATGGACTCTATTCTCAGGCCCTATGCCACCAGCACACCCAGCTATTTACGGGACACCACTGACTTCCTCAGGAAAATACAATCCATTGACAACCTACCAGATGACACCATCCTAGCAACCATGGATGTGGAGGCCTTGTACACCAATATCCCACATGCAGATGGATTGCAAGCCATACGGAATATTATCCCGGACAAAACCACAGCAAACCTCGCCACTGAACTTTGTCACTTCGTGCTCACTCACAATTACTTCGAATTTGGTGACAACTTATATCTACAGGTTAATGGCACAGCCATGGGCACACGCATGGCACCACAATATGCTAACATATTCATGGCGGACTTAGAGCAACGCTTCCTCAGCTCCCATCCACTGGAACCACTACTATACTTAAGATTCCTGGATGACATCTTCATCATTTGGACCCATGGGAAGGAAGCCCTTGAGAGATTTCATCAGGACTTCAATAACTTTCACCCTACTATCAACTTAAGCCTGGACCACTCTACACAACAGGTACACTTCCTGGACACCACTGTACAACTACATAATGGACGAATAAATACCACCTTATACCGGAAACCAACAGACCGATACTCATATCTACATGCCTCCAGCTTCCACCCTAAACATACCACTCGGTCTATTGTCTACAGCCAAGCCTTACGTTACAACCGTATCTGCTCCAATGCTCTCGACCGAGACTCACACTTAAGAGATTTACAACAAGCATTTTTGGGACTACAGTACCCACCAAATGAAGTGAAGAAACAAATTAACAGGGCCAGACTAGTACCCAGAAACAGTCTGCTCCAGGACAAACCTAAAGGAACTAACAACAGAACACCACTGGTTGTCACCTATAGCTCCCAGCTCAAACCGATCCAACGTATCATCAGTGAGCTACAACCCATCCTGGAAAATGATACCTCTCTCTCAGAAGCCCTGGGTGGAAGACCTTTCCTTGCCTACAGACAGCCCCCCAATCTTAAACGACTTCTCACTTACAATCATGAATCGGCCAGCAGAGTCACCAGCACAGGTACCAAGCCCTGCAACAGACCCAGATGCCAGCTCTGCCCCTATATCTACCCAGGGAATACAATTACAGGACCCAATGGCATCAACTACACTGTCTCTGGCTCTTACAGCTGCTCATCCTCCAACCTGATATATGCCCTCATGTGCCAACAATGTCCCTCTGCTCTGTACATTGGACAAACCAGCCAACCTCTACGCAAAAGAATAAATGGACACAAATCTGACATTAGAAATGGAAACGTCCAGAAACCAGTGGGAGAACACTTCAATCTACCAGGACATTCCACCAAAGACTTAAAGGTCGCTGTGGTTCAACAGAAACCTTTCAAAAACAAAATCCAACGGGAGGCTGCTGAATTGGAATTCATATGCAAATTTGACTCTGTCAAGCGGGGACTGAATAGAGACTATGAATGGTTATCACATTACCACAGGTAACAGATTCTCTTTACAGAGGCGTGATCTGGGGGAGCCCAGTGACGCCTGGTGTGGGCTTTCGGGGACCACAGTTCTCTTTGTCAGATGCAGCTGGCAGGGAGAGCTGTGGTCATCGAAGGCTTATACTACATAGGAATTGGATACCTTCACTGCTACAAACTGACTGCACACCAAAAGGAAATGTTTACATTTCCAAGCAAAGGAATGTTTTGATAGCCTCCATGCTAATTGCATTCTGCCTTCTTGTGATTTATGCCCCCTCCCTTTTTTCTCTCTCTTTCCCCCTCCTCTTCTGTATCTGCCCAGTTTTGATCAGGCATCTGACGAAGAGAACTTGATTCTCGAAAGCTTATGCTATAATAAAATTGGTTAGTCTTAAAGGTGCTACTGGACTCTTTTTAAAGAGCTAGGTAAGTGGGTTTGAGGGGAGGGGGGTCTTAGTGGGGGTGGTTGGGTGGGGATAGTTCTGGCCCCCATGAACAACGAACAACGAACATGTCTGGGAACAGTTCAAGTTCATCCATGTTCGTTGTTCGTTGTTCGTGGATGGCAACAAACAACAAACAGGGTGTTTGGGGTTTTTTTCCCGTTTGTGCCCATGTCTAGTCATAATGCCCATCCTCTAAAGCAGCCATTTTCTCCAGGGGAACTGATCTCTGTCACCTGGAGATCAGTTGAAATTCCAGGAGATCTCCAGCCTTCACCTGGAGCGTGGCAACCCTACCTTCAGACCTTCACTAAGCCAGTCCTCTCATGACTCATGTTCACAGGCACTTGCCACAGTTTGTGAGCCATTTTCAGTGAAATCCAAACAGATTATGAAGAGGTTGCTGTGAATCAGAACTTGCCCACATTTGGCTGTGGAACATCTTTTCATAAAATAAAGTTCATTGAGTACCAATCAATAAAATAAGAGGATTTTTGAGCATTTGCAGAGTGCCTTTACTTATTATGTATCTATTTATACCCCAGTGAGGTGGGGTATAAATGAGGTGCCACAGCTGAAAAGGCCCTATTTCTAGTGCTTGTTCACATTGCCTGCACACAGGACTGGGCCTCAGAAACAGATCTAAACTGCCAGGTAAGATCACACAGGAGTAAGCGGTCCTTCACGTCCTCTGAACTACCTAGCCCTTCATGTACCCTATTGAAGCTCTTTTACCTTCTTGTGCACTATGAACCAGAGTGGTGTAATGATTAGTGTTGGACTAGAATCTGGGAGACCTGGATTCAAATCTCTTCTCTGCCATGGAAACTTGCTGGGTGACTTTGGGCCAGTCACACACCCTCAGCCTAACCTATTTTACAGGGTTGTTGTGCTGATATAATGGAGGAGAGGAGAATGATGTAAGCTGCTTTGGGTCCCTATTGGGGAGAAATGAAGTAAAAATAAAATAAATAACAATTTCCCTCTTATTGGCTCTGTCAACAATTACAATATCCTGTGTGAACTGGGTCCATCATGGATAAGGATTAGGAGCAGGGCTTTTTTTCAGGGGGAACGCGGGGGAACGGAGTTCCGGAACCTCTTGAAAATGGTCACATGGCTGGTGTCCCCGCCCCCTGATCGCCAGACAGAGGGGAGTTTAGATTACCCTCCACGCCAGCTAAACTCCCCTCTGTCTGGAGATCAGGGGGCGGGGCCACCAGCCATGTGACCATTTTCTCTGAGGGCAACCCACTGAGTTCCACCACCTCTTTTCCCAGAAAAAAGCCCTGTTTAGGAGAGAGGGAAAGTCATTATGAGATGGGACTAATAATGTATTGAGTCAAGCATGTTCCATAGTGATACTGATCCCCATGACCAATGTGACATAGAAGAGTATTGTTACATTTTTATTGTAATGGGTACTGATACTGCGAGCCAACCTGAAGTACTTTGCAGGGGCAGAATAATAATCTCTTAAATGAAAAAAAATAAACATCTGCAACACTGAGAGGCATTGTGTTTGAGATTCTGAAAGTGGGTATGAAAATATTTCTCTTGTTTGATCTGTGAAGATTCATTCACACTTGTAAGTCACCACTTGTTGATTCAGCTATCAAGTGACGAATACAACTGTGTGAACTAGCCCCAAGTGTTGCCAGTTATTCAAGTTACTTTGGGTAGATAAAGATTTTCGATTTCAAATTTCACGGACTCATTCCTCAGCCAGAAAACTGTATATACTTTTTCTTTCCTAGAGAAACAAGAGGCACACCGACTACCAACATTTAAAACAGTTAGTAAAGTTTGGGGGAGTTCTTTTCTTTCCATGCGCTCCTTACTCTATCATGTGTATAACTAATTTGGCCTTGCTTGACCTTGGAGCAGCCTTCATTTCACTCTCCTGTTTCAGAAATCCATTTGAGATTTTTGGAAGTCTGTGGAAAGTGGGGCCACTGAATCTTAGAGTAAAAGTGGATGGGTGGGGGGGACCAGCCAGTCTTAGCTGGGAATTGCTGAATGTCATATAAATAGCAGTAAAACTGTTAAATCTATTTGCATTTCACACCCAATAATTTCAGAGTCCACCTCAGAGAGCACTGCTTGAAAGTCAGCACTTTTAATTGTCCAGTAAATTTCCTTTCAGACAGCTGCTTCATAAACTGCCACTCTCTGCACTCTGAGAAAAAACAGAGATCTGTTTTATCTCTGGATGACGACCGAAATGGCTATTTGTGTGTCACGGGTTCTCTGGTCTGTTTCACTTAAATGAAAAAGCAAACTCTCTTGGTCACAAGCCTCTAACCTCTCCATGGACAATAATTCTGATGCATGTGGAAGAACCAGCCATCCAACAAATAGCAGACAGTTTCCCCCTAGTTCCCCATCCCATGGACACCATCTCCTTACTATAGTAAGTCATTTGATGCTAGCTTTTGAGCACTCAGCTGCATACTCTCTGATTTAATTGAATTTGAACTTGAGAAAAATAATCTGAGTTATGTCATTTCTGTTTAGCCTTTCTCTGATGCCTTGGAGGTCCAAGGATTAGGCCAATGCAGGGGCAAGGAAGGTGTTGGCTTTAAAAAAGTTCTTGCCATAAAATTTTACGGCACTTCTGCAACAGCCAGGGACTGCTAACATCCAAATGGAAAAGGACAAAGGCCAGCACTCGTATGGATTTTTAAAAAATGAAAGCCCATTGTACCGTAGCAAATTTAGTCTGTGGCAGTCATATTGGAAATACTCTCAGTTTCAGTGGAGTCAAGCTTTGCTGCTGTTATTTTGCTTTCTTTCTCTGTATATTGACATGTGTTTTACTTTCGTTAAATCCAGCAGACCTGCAGGCCAATACTAAACATGGTTACTGAGTTTAAGACTGAAACCTTTAAATATGATGCTCTTGGAACATCTTTTTCGTGCAGAGATATGGGCTGCTTCCACACACATTGGATAATGCACTTTCAATGCTCTTTAGTGATCATTTGGAATTGGGTTTTCATGGGTGAAACAAAAAATCCACTTCCGAAGAATTTCTAAAGTGTATTGAAAGTGCATTATTCAACGTGTATGGAAACGGCCATGGTTTTGCATTCCAGTAGGGGATGCAAAGTGATTCCAGAGAGGTTTTGCAACAAGGCCAATGTATCAGTCATAACTATATGCAAGATTAAATTTCCAAGAAATAGCAATATACCTTATGAGCAATTGTTTATTAATTTTATTTAAATATATATATCCCACTTTTTTCTCCCCAAAGGGTCCCAAAACAGTTTACAATGTTGCAACGCAATATAAACCATCCAACTAATCAATCAACCAACAAAACCAACTCCATCTTGCGATGTTCCTGGATTCAATGGCCGGCTCATCCAAAGCCAATGGGCTGCAAGTCGCAGCTTGTGCCCCAAGAGCATGTGCCAGTGGCTATACCCAACTTTATATCTGCAACAGAAAGGGAGAACATGCTTAGTAAAATGTTACTGCTGGTGAAGATGGTCCTCCCAACCTTTCCCTCTTGGTTTTGGTTACTATTTACAAATAGTGATTGGGGATTTGGAGGGGGGGGTGACAAAATGTTTTTGATACCATTCATCTTTTCTTACATTTTCAATTGCTAGCTTGGTTGCCAACAGAAAACAAACTTTTCACAGCATGAAGGTAAATATTATTACCAGCTAATGGTGACAGTTCAAGAAGCTGTTCAAGGCCACAGAGCAGGTTGGAAATGCTGCATACAAATTAGACTAGATGTATGAACATAGTATTGGCAAAGAGAATGACATCATCCATTCAAATCTCTCTTCACCACAAATTGACTAGGTGGCTTCAGGAACACCACTTTTTCTCAGCCTCACTCCCTCACCTGCATTTCTGGGATAAGAACACGGTTCAGCCATCCAGGACTAGAAGGATTATTGTGATAATGTTTGTGAAGCTCTTTAAACCCTGGAAGTGCTACACAAATGCAAGATATTATTAAACTGGAAGCTCCAATAAATGCTGTCCACCCACCAATCAAGTATTTGGGATTAAACGGATTGTAAATGAAGTTGTTAAAGTATTAATATTTTTAATCCTACTGTATAAAAGGCTAAGCAAATTCAAGACAACTCAGGGCCAAGCTACAAGTGACGAATGACACTTGAATGGCAAGTGGATTGAGTGGAGGGCAAGTGAACAGGGAGAAATACACTTGCCGTTCAAGTGTCATTCGTCACTTGTAGCTTGGCCCTCACTTCCTATCCTGGTGCACCACCAGAGGGTGCTTCTGTGGAGGGAAGGCCAGATGAGGCAGCCAGACCTCCAGAGAGTGTGCCACACCGGGAAGCCCAGGCTATGTGTTATACTTATAGTTTCCAATGTGTATGTAATAAGTTTCTATGTATTGTCGCTCATTAAATTATTACACAGATACGTTTCACTTTTGATAAAAAGGCTTTATTAGAAAGTTTACGTGGGTTTTTTTTTACTTCTGTGGGATCAGGAGTGGAGCAGGTGGCAATGCCTGCCCTCTGCCTTCACCCAGCTGGGATCAGGAGCAGAACAGGTGGCAATACCCACCTCCTGTCTTCACCCAGCTGGGATCAGGAGCAGAGCAGGTGGCAATGCCCACCCCCTGTCTTCACTCAGCTGGAATCAGGAGTAGAGCAGGTGGCAATGCCTGCCCCCTGCCTTCACCCAGCTGGGAGCAGGTGGCAATGCCCGCCCTCCACCTTCACTCAGCTGAGATTAGGAGCAGAGCAGGTGGCAATGCCCACCCGCCCTTCACCCAGCAGGTATCAGGAGGGAAGCAGGTGACAATGCCCACCCCCACCTTCACCCAGCTGGGAGGAGCAGAGCAGGTGGCATTGCCCATCTCCCATCCCCCAGCTGGGATAAGCAGCAGAGCAGTTGGCAATGCCTGCCCTCCATCTTCAACCAGCTGGAATCCAGCATGAAGCAGGTGGCAATGTCTGCCCCCCGCCTTCACCCAGCTGGGATCAGGAGAGGAACAGGTGGCAATATCCAGCCCCCTCTTCACCCAGCTGGGATCAGGAGCGGAGCTGGTGGCAATGTCCAGCCCCTGCCTTCACCTGACTGGGGTCAGGCACAGAGCAGGAGGCAATGCCTGGCCTCCCCTTCACCTACCCAGGATCAGGAACGGAGCAGGAGGCAATGCCTGCCCCCCCTTCACCTACCCAGGATCAGGAATGGAGCAGGAGGCAATGCCTACCTGCTCTTCACTGAGCAGGGATCAGGTAATGCCCACCCCCCCGCACCTTCATCCAGCCGGTATCAGTCACGGAGGAGGCAATGCCTGTCTGCCTGCCTTCCCCTTTCTAGAGCCTGTTGTATTTTTTACTACAACGGGCTATGTTGCTAGTGCTTCCATATGTGACTAAGTGGAAAAACAGGAAGGCTAAACTTTGCTGGTTAATGTTTGTTTTATTATTTTATTTAATTTTTAATGTAATTTTAACCTACTTTTCAAACTTCCAGCAGTAACAACTTTTAAAGCTTCATAAAATCAACAAGATAAAGCATTATAGGCCAAAACATATTACAATATCCCATTTCTGCTGAACATCAGAAGTCATCCCAGCTTACAGAGAGTGTTCAGGTGTAGGCTTTAGCAAATATCTAAGGGCAAGGAGCTCTATCTTTGAGATCTGAGCATAGTGACAATGGCTGCCTTACTGTTTACCCCAGATGGCACAACCTGGAAGGAAACCTCTTGATCCCTTCTCATGTATGTAGAGAAAGCTACTGCACAGTGATTTCTTCCCAAACCACTCAGGTAACATGAGATGCTTAGGAAGAACCCCTGCTGCAAGGCAGAGAAAGTGTCACTCAACTGTACTGCATCTGCTTTGCATGCTGAAGGTCCGAGAATGAATCCTGGCATCTTCCATTAAATGGATCAGGCAGTAGAGACCCTGGAGAGCTGCTGCCAATAGGAGTACACAATGTGTGTGTGTGTGTGTGTGTGTGTGCCATCAAGTTGCAACTGACTTGTGGTGACCCTACAGGGTTACCAGTCCCCCAGTGGGAGTGGGGGATCTCCTGCTCCCACCATCTGCCCCCCCTCACCTGGCTGGTGTGGGGGAAAGGAATGAGAACAGGCTTCCCAGGTGTGCTCCTGGAACGGCATGACAACATCACTTCCTGGGAGTGATGTCATGATGCTCTCCTGAGAGTGTTCCCACACTTTGCAATGGGCTGATTTGGGCCCCAAACAGGCCGAGTTGGGCCTGTTTGGGGCCCAGTTTGGCCCACTGTGACGCACACATGCACTCCTGTGCCTGTGTGATAATGTTGGACAGAAGTTACGTCACTTGAAGAGATGTCATTGCACAAGCATGGGAGCATTCCTGCACTTTGTGGATGTGTGAGAGACACAGAGATGAGTGCTGAGTACCCTCCTCCCTGCCAGGAGGGTAAGGGGACCTGGCAATCCTATGACCTGAGCAAGGGGCTTTCAAGGCAAGTGAGAAGCAGAAGTGGTTTGCCATTTCCTTCCCCCATGGAGTCTTTCTTGATGGTCACCCATCCAAATACTGACCCTGCTTAGCTTCTGAGATCTGATGAGATTGGGCTATATCATGCTGCCATCCCTCCAGGAGTAGACAATACTAGGGGTGTGCAAGGCCTGCCTGTTTCGTTAAACCTGATTCGTTTTTAACTGAATCAGGAAACTGTTTCGGTATTCAGGGAATACTGAAACAGCAAGCCGATTCGGTATTCACATTTCGGCTTGATTCGGCCATTGTTTTCAATGAGAAAACGTTCTCCCCGGATTTCTGGGAGTCTGGGGGGGCATTTTCTGTCCAAATCACACCAAACTTGGTGTAGACCTTCTCCTAACTCTCCTCTAACTACTCCCTAAGTTTCAGAAATATTGGACTTTGGGGGGGCCATGTTATGCCTCCCCAAATAAGGTGCCCCCATCCTCCTACACTCTCCATGGTTCTCTATGGGGAAAAACAAGTCATCTTTCTAGGTGGCTTGGGGTGGCATTTTGCAAACAAAATGCAACCAACTTTCAGAGGACCTGCTCCCACCTGTCCTCCCACCCTCCACCAAGTTTCAGGCAGATTCCACTTTGGGGGGGCCATTTTATGGCCTCCCAAAGAAGGTGCCCCTATCCACCTCCACTCCACTATTCCCTATGGGGGAAATAAGAGAGGCTTGTCTGGCTAGGGGTGGCATTTTGCATGCAAAATGCCCCCAAACTTCAGGGAACTTCCTCCTACCTGTCCTCCCACCCTCTACCAAGGCCCAAGCTGATCCCACTTTTGGGGGGCATTTTATGCCCCCCCCAAATGTGGTTCTCCTGCCACACCACTTTATCTTTCTACTGTGGGGAAGACTTCCACACCGTACAAACACATTGGATTGGGGCTGCCAATGGCCACAGCCACAGTCCACCTGCACCCAAACTGCCAAATACCACACACACCCTCCCCAAAACCTAACCTCCCCTGTCCTGTGGCCAGCCACTTTCTATTGATTCCTGTTATGGGAAAATCTCCCACAGAAGGAACCCATGGAATGTGGCATCTATGGCCACTGGCACAGTCCCCCTTTTAAATCTTCCCCCCCCCCACAGCCCCACACTGACCCAAAGAAACCCTCCCCAACATTCCCACACTGGCTACTACCCCAGGAGCAGGCTGGCCAGCCGTCCCCCATTGTTCCCTGTGATGGGAACGTTTAAACTCTCTTTCCCTGGGCAATTATGCACAGCCCAGGGGTGCCACAATGGTGGGCACACTCCTGAGTGAGAGCTTGTCCCTATGAAAGAGCACCTGAACCACAGACACCCTCCCCCCGATTCCCCTACCACCTACAGAGATTGCTGGCCAGCCAGCCCCATTGTTCCCTATGATGAGAACCAACTGCACAACAAAGAATAAAACAAACACACTGAACAGAGTTTTTAAAAAATATTTTCTCACTTTCAAAGTACAAGTAGGCAAAGCATTGTGACACATTACACCAGCAGTCCCCCACATAGAAAAATAGCACAACTCACTTAACATCAGAGAATCACAAAAACACAATTCCTGTCAAAAACACTTTATTTCTTTAACAGCTATAGGTTATACAGCAGGAGGGCACAGCAAAGGGCATGCCAGCAGTATCTTACACAAAAATAACACATCTCACTTCACATTAAAGAATCACAAAAACACAATTCCTGTCAAAAACACTTTATTTCTTTAACTGCTTTAGGTTACACAGTAGGAGGGCACAACAGGGCATGAAAGCAGTCTACTACACAAAATAACACAACTCACATCACCGTTTTTGACAGCAATTGTGTTTGGGTGATTCTCTGATGTGAAGTGAGTTGTGTTATTTTTGTGAGATCTGCTCGAGCCTTGGTGGAGGGAGGGAGGACAGGTAGGAGGAGGTCCTCTGAAGTTTGGGGGCATTTTGCATGCAAAATGCCACCCCTAGCCAGACAAGCCTCTCTTATTTCCCCCATAGGGAATAGTGGAGTGGAGGTAGATAGGGGCACCTTCTTTGGGAGGCCATAAAATGCCTCCCCAAAGTGGAATCTGCCTGAAACTTGGTGGAGGGTGGGAGCAGGTCCTCTGAAAGTTGGTTGCATTTTGTTTGCAAAATGCCACCCCAAGCCACCTAGAAAGATGACTTGTTTTTCCCCATAGAGAACCATGGAGAGTGTAGGAGGATGGGGGCACCCTATTTGGGGAGGCATAACATGGCCCCCTAAAGTCTAATATTTCTGAAACTTAGGGGGTAGTTAGATGAGAGTTAGGAGAAGGTCTACACCAAGTTTGGTGTGATTTGAACAGAAAATGCCCCCCCCAGACTCCCGGAAAGCCGGGAGAAGGTTTTCTCATTGAAAACAATGGCCGAATCGTTTCGGCAATCTCTGTTTCAGTATTACCGAAATTTTTCGGTATTCAGAAAAAGTTTCGGTAATACTGAAAAAACCGAAATGGCCCTGATTCGGGAATTTTACCCTAATCAGAATACCGAATTGCACGCCCCTAGACAATACTAACTTCAATAAAATCAATGGTCTAAGACAGCTTCAGGTGTGTTCATCCCTTTCCTATGCTTACTCTGACTGGCCATTTCCTGAAGAGGAGGTGTGGACGTGGCAGGAAACTGAAGCAAGCACCTGCATGGTTTAACATTCTCGTGTTATTTGGGTGGTATGGGATAGAGCTTCCAACATAACATGGGAAGGAGTCCCTAAAAGTGGGAACTCTCAACAATGCGGCCCCTTCCCGGCAGCTGCGCAGCGACTTAAGCCAGGGCCTGAAGTTTGCCTCCTTGGAAGGAGGATCAGGCAGACGGCTCTTCCCGGGCATCCGAGCTTCAAGCTGGGGACAGAGACAAGTGCCGTAGGAGGCGTCTCTGCCCCCGAGGCTTCAGTTACTCTGTGTGATCGGCCCACCCTCCTCACCCTGTTTCAGTGCAGGATTAGCCGGCTGCTGTTCCAGAGCCAGGTAGGATTTTTTCCCCATTCTCCCTAATTAGCATTCAGGGGGATGGGTTTTTCGCCTACCTTGTGCTGCAGCAGGGGTTTGAGGCAATTTATGGCATGGTGCCTAGTAGGTTGTCCTGACAGGAGAAAGTTGGGGAATAGGGAGCGGGCCAGTGAGCACCCCTTTGACAAGTCCCCAGTGGTGGGGAAATGGGGTCTGTCAGAAGGGATGGTATGCTACCACCACCTGTGCAGACTGCATCCAGGGACTCCCAGGTGCAAGTCCTTCCCTCATGCTGTATGGCTGAGGCTTTAGGAGCTTGATGGTGGGGGGGAACCCTTTGCCTGGCCGGCCAGGTCCAGGCCATTCCAAGAATGGCTTATGCCCAGGGCAGCGGGGCTCACCCAGACAGGTCAATGCAGAGGTCCTGGAGTGACCCCATGGCTTGACCTGTACTACCAGTTTGCCTTTGCTGCAGTTTAGAGTTGAACTTGTATTTAATAAAGCGGCCCTTAGTTCCAATGCCTTGTGTCTGACTCATTCTTCTGAGGGGGGGGGCAAACACCTGCTCACACCACACATTAAACGGCAGACAGAGACTGCATAAAAGTATGACTAATGCATGGGATTTCAGAATATAAACAGGTGAGGAAGATTTGGTGCATGGCCAGTTTAACATGTGTAGTGGGCTCTGAGGTAGTCCCTTGTGACCAGGGCCACTACAGTCCCCTGACATTGACTGCAGGACAAAGAATGGACTTTATGAATGAATTTAATTGGCACAAACACTTCTTTGATCTTGTGCCCATAAGATCCCATAAACACATGCCTCCATTCCCACATACAGAATGACCGTCCCTGCTATCTCTCTCCCCTTTAGGAAAATTGGGCTAGCTGTCAAGCATAACAATTGCCCAGTTTGCAAGCACCAGTAAGATTACCACATGTATCACTTTAGAATATGATACCGATATAAAAGGAAATCATATGTTAAAAGCTAATTTTCTGTCATATATTACAAACTCTCTTTCTCCCCATTTTTACAAGGATTTTTTTTGTTTTTTTAAAAAAACCTAGATAACAAAGCAAGACCAGAAGTACTTTTCAGCAATAATGGCCCTGTCGGAGGGGTGATAGATATCACTTTACTGATGGTAAAAAGATATGAATCAAGCCCTTCTGGCAATCTGATTGCCTAATTGTGCCAGGAGAGTTCATCAAGGCTACTGCTGTGGCTCTAATTCCAAGGTTTGAGAGAAATATGTCAATGGTGGCTGTCAAGAAATCAAATGGAGGAAGATCCCCCAAGCCAAATACCTTGGAGGGAGAATGGCATATTAAGAAGGGAGGCGCTTTTATAAAGGAAAGGGAGGCAGGAGGTGAATGAATCCATAAGAGCTCTCATTACAGCTTCAATAATATTGATTTTGTCGTTAATAGCATAAGGAACCTTAAGTGAAATTCAAGTGTCAGTGCCAAGTGGGTTATTCCTGCAATAAATGGCAGATTGGACAACTTTGAGAGCATTGGTGGTAAGGCAAAGAAAGGGACAGGTGTGGATTCAGAGGCTAGTAATGTGCACAGAAATTTTATTTGGGTCACTTTGGGTCATTTTGTTCTTCAGTATTATTATTCAGTTTCTTTATTGTATTCATTCCTGTAGGGACACATTTTTGCTTTTAATTTTTGTGTGTGTTTCCCATGCAAATGCAAGAAGTTCTCAACAAATGAACCCACCACCCAAGGGGAATGCTGTTAATGGAGCATGTGATCAAGGGGATCTAACTCCACACGCAACCTATCATGGTATTTTGCATGGTATCAGAGCCCCACTACAAGAAAAATGCTCTAAGCAGCAGTGCAAGGTGGCACAGAATGCAAGGTTTAAGTTTCCATTCTTAGACATTTTTTTAATGAATCCTACTCTTTGCATTCTGTATACATGAACAGGAGTGTTTCTGTCTTCTTGCCATACCAACGCCAATTTGGGATTTTTTTATTAAGGAAAGCACCTGTATAATTATTGCTAAATTCTTTTATATGAAATTAAAGAGATCTCAGATCTGGTAGAAAGATGGAACACATTGCATAGATAGATAGATAGATAGATAGATAGATAGATAGATAGATAGATAGATAGATAGATAGATAGATAGATAGATAGATAGATAGATAGATAGATAGATAGATAGATAGATAGATAGATAGATAGATAGATAGATAGATAGATAGATAGATAGATAGATAGATAGATAGATAGATAGATAGATAGATAGATAGATAGATAGATAGATAGATAGATAGATAGATAGATAGATAGATAGATAGATAGATAGATAGATAGATAGATAGATAGATAGATAGATAGATAGATAGATAGATAAGGGAGTTATTTCTTGCTTCCTACATTACTTCCCCAATCTCCTCCTGGAATGTTTTAAACTCTAACAGAGAAAAAAAGGGCAAACACTCAATTGTGCCTGTACTTTTACTTACTGGTATTTAAAGCTGGCTGTTAATTTTAAGGTCAAATCACACCTCTGGGATCCTAATCAGTCAGAGAACTCCAGCATCATGTGTTGTTTTCCCAGGAGAAACTGCCCTCCCTCAAGTTGCTGTGAGCTCCAGTAGAGAAAAAGATACGCTGAGGAAGAAGTTCTGCCAGGACAATGATATAGTGATGGGTTAACTGCTCAGTCCAAATCAGGGTCATCTACAGATGGTTTGGAAAAAAAAACCTTCACAAAATCAGATCTCTGTCACACCCGTTTTGGGCTTCAGTTGTAGGCCAAGTGTTTTGGGTGCTGAAGGCCACAGGTGCATTCCTGGCCATCTCCAGTCAAAGCATCTCCACTAGCAGAGCTGGAAAGTTCCCCATGAGAAAGCCTCTGTTCAGTACTAGACTCGATGGTTAGACCAATTCAGATTAAGGCATGCATGTATATGAACATGGCTGAATACATTTAGGAGGTGAGCGATTCCTCTTTTCACTTGTAAGTTTGCTATGATGAATGATTATTTGAGAAAGCATTTGTAGGCTACGTAGTGCCATGGATAAGGCGAGCCACCAGGTTTAATAATCAGCATCCCATAAATGCTGCTATCCGAAGTCGTGCAGATTTTATTTAACTGAAGGGCAAGGTGTGTTCATATTTTGAGGAATGACTTCAAGCCATAAGCAAACCATTTCTGCCTTTGTCTTCTCCCCGCACTTCTGCACTTCTCATCGCCCAGGTAACAGAATCCTGAAACATCAAGGGCCTGGCCTATAACTGTCCTTTCAGCAGAATCTCAGGAATGCTGCACAGATACAACCTCTCTGCATTCTCTTCCTTCTGGCAGCCTCGCTCTGACACACGGATCAATACTACATCTTCCCTACAAGCTCAAGTACACTCAGTCATCAATGTGAGTTAGAGCTGTTTCACACTTTATGAAAATTAGCAGGCGCTCACAGATATATTGGCTGTCTCTCCACCCCCATGTTAAAAAAGTAGGAAGAGAAGAAGGCAGCAGATAGAGGTGCATGCATGTGTGCAAGCATGCATGTGTGAGAGGAGGAGACGGAATGTCCATAACATGTAAAAAACCCTTTAGAAGGGCTTCTCTTTCCACAGAACCTAGGGTAAAAGGTGCTTTCTCACATGCGTGTTGAGCTCTGTCAAGGGACAAAAACGCCCTCCACAGGCCTATCTTGCTTGAGGAAAGGTGCAGTGAGTGGCTGGAGCCCCTCCTTCCCCAGTGCTGCAGTCCCAATCAAAACTGCCCCCTGCGGCACTTGTGTAAGTACTTTCCCTGCAGCTGCTGTGTGGTTGCAGGGAAAGCAAATTGAGTCATGGAACCTGACCTGACTCATGGCCAAATATATTGCGTAGTTTGGCCCTCAGAGGAATAGAATCCTTTACATTCGTGCAATTAATTTTACGATATTAGTTCTTAGCACAGGCACAGATATATTTTTTTCATGTATTTGTATTTGGAGTTTTGGAGGAAATGCAAAACTATCTTTAAAAGGATCAGCCACTGAAGCTTGAAAAATAGCCATTCAGTATGCATTATATTACTAATCTATCGTCATTGACTGCTATTTATTCACCATACCCCCCGCCCTTTTCAGACATTGATTGAATGTTTACATTGACATTCTAGGAGACAGCTCTGAGTTAACTCAGTGTGACAGGAAATGGGAAGTAGCAAAAAGTCAAATATTAAATTACCAAATCAAAAATTATGCCATGTGTTTAATTTAGCAAATATCAAAGGGGCTGTCTATTTCAATTTTGGCATTCATTGGAGCACATATTTCATTTGCAAACGTGAATAGCTAATGTTTCAGGTTTGTTTTGCTGCAAATGGCTACATTTTGTTTTTAATATTTAATTCATTTATTATGCCAAGTAAAAACTTTCTATCTCACCTTCCTTCCATACCAGTTCTGCTCCTGACTCCTATCAACTTCCAATTTTTTTTCTGCGGCGCTCAAGGAAAGACAAAAAGACTTTTTTTACAGTGCTCCTTAGTGTTGCGATAGGTAATTTAGGATGCCTTGGACATTCGAGGGGGGGGGGCACTGAATGTCACTCCATGTGTATGCGTTACTCTCTTGATAAGTAAACTGTTTCTCTTTGTCTAAGGTAGGAACGCCTCCTGACTCCTCTTCTCTCTCGGTTTCCTTTGAGAGATACTCCTTCTTTCCTCGTAGCCTTCCAAGAAGAAGGATGTACTTTTTCAGAGCTCCTACAATGAAGGCCTCATCTACATATCCACCTGCAGCCTCAGTACTGCTGGACTGGTCAGTTGTGGTATAGGGAAAGTAATGCTTTAGACCATGACTGTGTCTTTCTTCTACAAGAAAATGCTCTGAATGGAATTTACCTCAATAAACTGTAAGTTCTATCTTTTCTACAATCTAATTGCCTGAGGATTAATTACTACACATTGGGGGAAACACTTCTGACTGGGTAACTCTGCTACCAAATGCAATATAGCATTAGTTGTTTAGATGATCTGTAAATGATGATAAATACTAATGAAGAAAAGATACTCTTGAGAAACACTATTAATCTATCCAAGGCCAGTATTGTTTCCCAAGGGCTTCCTTCCTTGACCAAATTGTTGGTTACCAATGACTGATTCAGATACTTGGCTTGACATCAAAAGGAGACTCCAGTGTGAAATTGCTGAGCTAGAATTTATTGGGAAGTTTGAGTATATTCTTCTAGCTCTTAGGACTACCACTGGTGTTAAATTAGATTAGCAAAATTAGAAAGACTGTATTTCACCAGTAACTCATCTTATCTTGTATGCTTTATATTTACATAGAAATGTCACTGACAATACCTCTTGCATTTTGTGGCATCCAACCTCATTTCCCCCCTCTCTCTATTGATGTATCAGCTTCTGCATGTATCAGCCAAGACACAACATACTTCATACATCTGGTGAAGTGGGTTCTGTAATCTATAAAAGCTTGTGCCACAATATATCTTTTCTATTTTTGCTGTAATGGTTTTCCTTCTGGGATCAGGACTGGTTTTATTTGCCAGAACTGAAAGGAAAGGAAGTGCAAATATGTGTTCCAGACTGTAAACTTGCAAGGACTGAAATTATAGAGCTCTGATGCAGAGGAAATCCTGGAAGGGTCACATTCCTTCTTTGGATTTTATCTGCATTTTGTTCCTTGGGATGGTAACATGATCTTCTTGCACTGTTACTTGCAAATCAAGGTGATGCTTATTTCCACTGCATTAGAAAGTCAAATATTTATCCTATTAAATATCCAACATGCTGCACATTAAAGCAGCTGAATTTAAAAGGCGCCTAATATGCACACGCACACTCATGTACAATCCCAACAAAAAGAATTTTAGAAATATCTTTGTTCACCCTTCCTATTCTGCAGCTTACATCTAGTAGAGTACAGTATAGAAGACACCAAAGGTTTCTGATTCTCATAAAAATATGTCTTAAATTAAGATAAATGAAAATATTCCAGATAATTGGTTTCCATTGTTACTTTAAACTTTGTCTCATATGTTGTTTTTGTCTTATATATTTTTGTCAGTTTTGGGAAGGATGGGAATGAATCTCTGAAATGCTTGAGGGTTGAAGATTAGCACTAATCTGAGAAGCCCTTATCAGACATTATGTTTTGATGCTCCAACCATGTGTAATGGGAGCATGTGCTATGTGTGATTCCTCCAAACCACACAGTTGCCATTTTGGGTGAATGGGACAATATGTGAATTTTCCATGCGCATAGAGCTTTGGTACATGTGAACAGAATCCCAGGTGTTTGAAGAAATGCATTCAAACGTATCAAAACTGTATATGCATGGGAAATACACTGAATGCCCCATTTGCACAAAATGGCGATCACGCTTATTAGGAGGCTCTTATTTAGCAGTTCTGATGTGCCTGGTTGGACTGCCAAAATTGAACATGTGAAATGAGGGCACATACGGGTTGCTATAATTTGAGTGAGATATATATCCGTTATGCTCCCTCATCCATACCACATTATTTCTCAGCCATCACCAGTTTTCTCCTCAGCCATCCAGCAAACAGAATCGCTGGAAGTGTGGACTGGACAAGTCACTGCTAGGACTTATACAGATACAGAGCTCTCCTGCTCCATTTAGGTAAGGTAAAGGTAGTCCCCTGTGCAAGCACCGGGTCATCAATGACCCATGGGGGGACGTCACACCCACGATATTTTCTTGGCAGACTGGAGAGCCAGTTTGGTGTAGTGGTTAAGAGCACGGGACTCTAATCTGGAGAGCCGGGTTTGATTCCCCACTCCTCCACTTGAAGCCAGCTGGGTGACCTTGGGCTAGTCACAGTTCTCTGGAGCTCTCTCAGCCCCACCCACCTCACAGGATGTTTTGTTGTGGGGATAATAATAACATACTTTGTAAACCTCTCTGAGTGGGCATTAAGTTGTCCTGAAGGGCAGTATATAAATGGAATGTTATTATTATTATTATTTACGGGGTGGCTTGCCATTGCCTTCCCCAGTCATCTACGCTTTACCCCCAGGAAACTGGGTACTCATTTTACTGACCTCAGAAGGATCGAAGGCTGAGGGCCAAGTTACAAGTGATGAATGACACTTGAACGGCAAGTGTCACTACATGATCAAGTGGAGTGCAAGTGAACAGGGAGGAATACACATAAGTCTGTTCACTTGTTGTTCAAGTGTCATTCGTCACTTGTAGCTTGGCCCTGAGTCAACCTTGAGCCAGCTACCTGAACCTGGCTTCCGCCAGTATCGAACTCAGGTTGTGAGCAGAGCTTGGACTGCAGTACCGCAGCTTACCACTCTGTGCCATGGGGCTCTTCCTGCTTCATTTAGCTCCCACTATAAAGGAAATAACTTCATAAGGCACAGCCATCCAGCAGTTGCCCAGACTTCTGGTTCATTTCTGAAGCATACAATTGAAATCATGTTCCCCCCTTCTTCCAAATAAGCATCTTTTCCTGCTGGATACCCCATGCTAAAATCGAGAAGCATCCAGGCTCCAGAAGGTGTTGGGGCCTCAAAGCCAGAAAATGTCCCGTCTCCCCAATGGCACTGCCTTTGTGATGTTGTATGAAGCATCCAAAAAGGTCAGAGGCAGCACAAGAGACTTTTTTGTTTGTACCATTCCATTTTGCTGGATTTAGAGTTCCCATGGAGGGCACGATCCCCAAACCCTTTAGCTTGTCAAACATACAAGTGCTTCTTGCTGGAGGACCAGGAGGAATTGTACCTCCCTAACATGAAAGAAGCTAAATTTAGCTCCTTCTGACTGAATGTGTATGGGTACCGCAGGCCTGAATGTGTTGTGTGATTCAAAATCCTCCGCAGGCAGACATACCCTGCTCCTACTTCTAACAGTGAAGAAAAAGAAACAGCAGGACAAACATGTCACCTGCAGTCTGTTGGGGGAAAGGTCAAGAATGGATAGCTTCCTTTCCCTCCAAACTGTAGCACAACAAGATGCAACCTTTGTTTCCCAGTGCTTGTGGCACAAGTTCCAGGTGTTCAAATCTGGTCACTTTCAGAACATGCCTTCCACACTGTACTAATTTACCCCTCCCCACTCCAAACACACACGCAAAGCAAACTAGAAAGAAAAGCAGAAGTGATAACCCCCACTCACCACACTTGTTCCGGTATTTAAACTTTTTGAAGCATTTGAGCATTCATGAGCCATACTTGTGTGGATCACAGTGTAAGTGCCCAACTACCAGCACCATTCTCGTTTTCTAAAATCAATACGATCCCCCCCCCTGCCACAGCTTCCCCAGTCAAAACTCCCTGCAAAAAGAAACAGACAACAGATTTCAATTTAGCTTAGACTGAGGGATGCTCAATTGGGTTATTAAATTTCACACACTAATTGACACGCCTGCCGTAAAATATAAATTGCACAAACACAATTTATACTAATGACACCGAGCAAAGCCTTATGCCTCCATCTCTTACCCACCCCCGCTTTGGTCCATGGGGAGTTCAGCTTTAATTGTACCTTCATGGTGTAAGCTGTTTATAGGGGTGAAAGGTTAACGAGAAAGGGAAAGAGAAGGAGGCAAGAAAACGGGAAGGTTGGCCGTTGGTTTTCTGTTTGGACCTCAGACATAGATTTTGTGTGTACAAATATGCTCATCTTTCTTCGTTGCCAAGCATTTGCTCCATTCGCTCTCTAATGCAATTATAGAGAATGGACGTCTGCACACACACATCCCTAGACACATCAAACTTCTAGTTAATAATGCTTAATGGAAACAGATTAACCGGAGCCAGGTCTCCAGGCACACGTTATGCACTGATGTTCTACAGATAGATTTCTGCAGGCTGATTTAGATGTCTTCATTGTGCTGTGACAGACGGGCTATTGCAAACTGGCACTGAAATGGCTTTTCTTTTCTATAACCACATATGTGTGATGGTAAACCTATTGAACTGCTCTTTTTCATTGTAGCCAAGCCTTTTAGACCCCTAGCAGTTTGCATCTAGAATCACTTTTGGTACCACTGGGTGGATCTGGTTGACTTATACTTCCTCATGCTATGAGGTGGAATAGCACAGAAGTGGAAATAATGCGGCACTAGACATATGAGCAATAGACCCTTCCATGATGAGATGGCATCAGACCCAACTCATGTTATGATGAATGGGGGGAAAGGAAAGGCTAAACAAGGCAGTGGGGTTGGTTATATCTACTCAGGAGGGGTGGGGTTGGTTATATCTCCTGAGTAGATATAAATAACCTGCCAACATCTTTTCCACACTATGACACTGAGAGATCTCTGTCTTTTGGTGCTACACCTCTGAAGATGCCAGCCACAGCTGCTGGCGAAACGTCAGGAACTACAATGCCAAGACCACGGCTATACAGCCCGGAAAATCCACAACAACCATCGCTCTCTGGCCGTGAAAGCCTTCGACAATAAAATGAGCTTTCTGTCTAGCATCTCGTTGGGCTTGGCAGCCAGCTGTGTGTTGCCCCATTATACTTGGGGGCACACTACCTGTAAGCACCTGTGAAAACACAAGAGAAAGAAATGGAATTTTTTCTACAACTTTACTTACTACCAGGACCCACAGGAGTATGGAAACTGGTTAGCTTCAGGGCACTTGAAAAATAGCACTGTGGAATTGGAACTGTGCATACATGAATTTTAAGGCCACTATTTATTTTTTATTGCATTTATGATTATTGATATAATTATTGTATTTATGCATGAATTATTGTAATGAAGGAATGTTTGATGTCACCATTTATTTATTCTAAGCACTGAGCACTTTATAAATCACACATTGTACATATTCTACACTGCTACTTTTTTGCTTATGTATAATGTTCTGATTGCTTGCCTTGGTAGGTTTTTTCCCCCTCTTGCTTTGTATTGTGTCTGAAAATCAAGGTTGCCTCTTTGTTTAGTTTTGGTTATGTTCAGAACTTATGGCAGGCCTGAGACTTGACAGATGGGTGCAATTTAGGTTTGGCACCTTGGATGTGAGGCTTGCTCCTCTCACCAACGCTCCATTCCTACTGTTTTTGATCAGCTGATGCTACAAATGGGACACATAAGCAGGTACAGATGTTTTACACTGCCAGTGGTTAAAATGATTGTGGTTGTGATGGTAAAAGAATGGGCTGGACTATTCAGGGAGAGTTCATAGGGGAGTAGTGCTAAGGGGACGTTATGTGTCTATATCTCTAATTCTGTTTTGAGAATAGGTTCAGAGATCCAGATGCAAAATCTGAACTGGCTGATTCATTTGGTTTGCGTAGAAAGCACTAGTGATTACTCTAATGTCTACAGAAGTGCCTTAGCACCAGGCACACGTGTAGCAAACATAATTGGCTATGGAATGGAACTTCCTAGAGTTTGCATGAAAGCAGCCATACTTGAATAACTGCTATCCTCGGAGGCTGGCTTGAATAATGAATGGTAGAACCTTAACAATGCAATGATCTGCGGCTCTAACTGGAGCATGGGCCTTTGTGTGCGGTTGCCTTTAAATTATTAAAATTATTTTTTAGGAGAAGCAAATTACGGTTTATTCAGCCATGCCCATTTCGCCTGGCAGTTCATCTCAAGCATTTTCCTCCGGTGGGGGAGTCATGGCTCATTTGTCAAAAGAATAATGGGAGAAGCTTCATTGCGGGGGGGGGGGGGGTGTCCTTTCACAAATTACATAGAAGTGAACCTGGGTCTGCCACTGTCTCCAGTTCTGACTCTCTGACAAGTGCATCTGATTCATGCCTGGTTTTGCACGTGCATCTTTGCTGTTTTTTACTCCTGAATCCTTTTTCTCTTCATCTTAAAACAAACCCTTCCAACATGTTGGTAGATGGCTAGCAAGCTCTCATTTGTTCAAAGCATATTTAAAGTTAAGCCACATATTTGAGTTTTTAATTAGTTTGGTCCATTTTCCTGTGTGGAAACAGTGCTGGAGGGGGGAAGCTATTTCCCCGTTTTTGCTGCTACACATGGGGCATTCTGTGCACATAGAGCAGCAAATGTGGGGAAATAACTCCCCCAGTCCCCTCCAGTGCAGTTTCCACGTAGAGAAACGGCTTGGGAGGGGAGGCAGGAGCCCTTCCTCCCCCTACGATAATGTTCCAAGCCCATTTGGGCTGTCCCTTATTTTTAAAAAGCTATAGTTCATTAAAAACCCAAATGTGTAGTTTGGCCCTTAGTAGCAATGAGCAAGCAACACAAAGACAGGGACCACAGACTTCGTCACTATGTTGCCTTGCATATTATCTATTGCTTGGAATATGTACTCCCAGGGCTCATTTCGAGGGGGAATGTGCAGGAACGCAGTTCCGACAGTTCCCCAAAGAAGTAACATGTCAGGTGGCCCCGCCCACCTGACTCTCAGCCATTTTGGACCCCCTTTTGGCCATTTTCAGCCCCTTTTGGCCATTTTGGGCCCAATTTGGCCCTGAATGGCCAGGATTGGGTCCAAAGCAGCCAAGATAGGTGATGTCAGGGGGTGTGGCATATGCAAATCAGTTATGCTAATGACACATTTCTGGTGATGCCAAGGGGCGTGGCATATGCTAATGAGTTATGCTAATGTGTTATGCTAATTAGTTCCTCCAGCTCTTTTTCTACAAAATGACCTCTGTGTATATACTACCTGTGTTTCATGTTATCTAATGTCAGTCCTAGAACTGATTATGTGCTGTTTCAGCAGTTCTTCAACTCTGTATTGGATCCTTGCTAATGCTATGTCTTTGTAAAATCCTATGAAATGGTTTATGGAAATATCCTTGATACTGATTGTACTAATCTCACATTATGTAATCCACCTTGAGTCTCAGTGAGAAAGGTGGACTATAAATGACATAAATAAAATAAATTAATTAAAATAATAATTATAGAAAGGCTGTAAAATGTCTGGTCCCTGTTTACCATTAAGGTATAGCAAAAATTCCATAAGGATGGACTTTGGTGTTTGAAAAGATCCCAGTACTGTTAGTCATTCTACACTACTTCCCGGCCATTCAGCTTGTTCAAAAATTAGTAAATTTTCCAGCTAGGTTGTTTGATATTTGATATCATTTGTGGTATAAACTAGAAAAAAAGAGAGAAAGCACCATGGTAATGAAGGTACCACAAAAAAGGACAACGCCGTGACCGACTTACTACAATCAATTTCAGAATCAATATATCAAAAAATCTTTTTATATCACTTATATCAATTCAAGAAGATCACAAATTTACAGAAGATATACGCGTCCTAAATAGCCAGCTTACAGCATCAATTCTAACAAAATTAAAGTGCACAAGTGCTTATAATATTTTTTACCAAAGTGCAAGTGCTAGCTTAAAGGGACCGTACCTCCTGAACATAGCGCATATAATTCAAAGGCCATAGTGTAATACAAAAACTTCTATAAACACAGTATATGATGCATAACATCAATCCATACAAAAAGTTAAATAAGTAATGCATATATCAAAAATGTGTAGTAACCGCAAAGGGTTTGCTAGCGAGAGCAGCCCGTTTCTGGCACCCCTTTTTCCTGGCAGTTACCAAGAGTATTGAATCAAAAACATTCACATATCAATTTTCATGCACAATAGCCATTCGCTCTTCCTTTGCAAGAAGAAAGGGTGCCGGAAATGGGATACTCTCGCTAGCAAACCCGTTGCAGTTACTACATATTTGTGATATATGCATTATTTTTTTTATTTTTTCAGTTTGGTAAAAAATATTGTAAGCACTTGTGCACTTTAATTTTGTTAGAACTGATGCTATAAGCTGGCTATTTAGGATGTGTATACCTTCTGTAAATGTGTGATCTTCTTGAATTGATATAAGAGATATAAAAAGATTTTTTGATATATTAATTCTGCAGTTGATTGTAGTAAGTCAGTCACGGCGTTCTCCTTCTTTGTGGTACCATCATTTGTGGTATAGCAATGAGTTAAACATAAAGATATAGCAGTGACACTAGAGAGAATAATATTGTATCTGGGAAGAGGTAGCCAGCGTGCACAAGGAAGTCACCTTGTTGAAAAAGGAGCAGGGACCTCATTGCCCCTTAATCTCAAGCTAGTCCTGGCCCTGGTACTTCATTCCACTCCATTCTTTAATTGAAAAAAATGGATTTCATTATGCTGATTGCTCAGCTCTATTATTAACCAGTTACAAATCTCTGCGATAGTCATTCCTGACCAATGGGTCATGACCCTTGAGGGAGAAAGGAGGAAGGTCACCAGCAGTTCAGCAGGAGAGTGAGCCATGCTGGTCCCTAAGACTCTGTAGATCCAAGCATAAGGTAGTCAGCCCATGCTGTCTTATAGTCATTCTTGGCCATATTTAAGTCACTGTCCTCCCCTTTATCTCCACTGCCTTGATAGGAAATACAGCTGAATATGATGCAGGCAGTAAAATCATCTTTTAATTTCATCACCTCCCAAACTCCTCTTTCCTTTCAGTGCCCTAAATAATGATACTTGGGGGGGGGGTCACCTACCCACTGCTCTAGAGTCTCAGTCTATCCTCCTAACCTTGAAAGTCCTCCCAAAACTTCAACAGTGTTGCTTGTAGGAACAAACCTAATGAAGGATGGTTGTTGTGGGTTTTCCGGGCTGTATTGCCGTGGTCTTGGCATTGTAGTTCCTGACATTTCACCAGCAGCTGTGGCTGGCATCTTCAGAGGTGTAGCACCAAAAGACAGAGATCTCTCAGTGTCACAGTGTGGAAAAGATGTTGGCAGGTCATTTATATCTACTCAGGAGGGGTGGGGTTGAGCTGAGTCATCCTGTAAGAGTTTCCCAGGGTGTGGAATGCTAATGGCGGGAGGCTTCACTGTATCCTGAGGAGGTTCTTTTGCATATGGATTGGTGCTTGATGTGCTAATCTTCTCTGCAGGGCTATTGTCGGGTGTAGAGTGTTTTGTTAGCCTGGTGTTTTTCAGAACTGGAAACCATGCTCTGTTCATTCTTAAGGAAATGAAATCAGAAATGAAATCAGAAGAGCAATCAAACCCAGGATGAATCAAACAACCAAGGAAAAACAGTCTCCTACAGGAAAAGTGTTTTTGCCATATATCAAAGGAATTACTGATCAGATGGGAAAGCTTATGAAAAAAGCATAACCTTCAAGCAGTATTCAGACCCACCCAAAAAATACAACAGATGCTACGATCAGCAAAAGACAGTAGAGACCCCCTCACCCCTGCAGCTGTGGACAAGTTTACATCGGGACCACAAAGCGTAGCATCCAGACAAGAATAAAAGAACATGAAAGACCCTGCAGACTTGGACAACCTGAAAAATCAGCAGTGGCTGAACATAGCCTAACTCAAACAGGGCACAGTATCTTATTCCAGGACACCAAAATACTGGACAACACTTCCAACTACTGTGTCAGACTGCACAGGGAAGCCATTGAAATTCACAAGCATAAGCAAAACTTCAACAGGAAAGAAGAAACCTTAAGAATGAACAGAGCATGGTTTCCAGTTCTGAAAAACACCAGGCTAACAAAACACTCTACACCCGACAATAGCCCTGCAGAGAAGATTAGCACATCAAGCACCAATCCATATGCAAAAGAACCTCCTCAGGATACAGTGAAGCCTCCCGCCATTAGCATTCCACACCCTGGGAAACTCTTACAGGATGACTCAGCTCAACCCCACCCCTCCTGAGTAGATATAAATGACCTGCCAACATCTTTTTCACACTGTGACACTGAGAGATCTCTGTCTTTTGGTGCTACACCTCTGAAGATGCCAGCCACAGCTGCTGGCGAAACGTCAGGAACTACAATGCCAAGACCATGGCAATACAGCCCGGAAAACCCACAACAACCATCGTTCTCCAGCCGTGAAAGCCTTCGACAATACATCAAACCTAATGAAACTGATTTGCAATAGTTCTCATTAGAAATAATGGGAGACTTGCCTGTATGGTGTTGCAAATTCCTGACTCCAGTGGGCAGATACAGATGATCATTTCATTACATACCTGCATTGGTAATTTTCTTTACCACTTAGCCTGTTCAGTGTCTTATTCAAAGTGGCATGGAATCTGCTTTCCACCGGTGAGAATCTGTGGGGCCAATTGTATGGACCCTCCTGAAAATTCCCAGATGAATAACAATCCATGCAACTGGCCCCACATATGTGTTTCTCATATTCAGATGAGGTCAGAAAACCAAGTTGTGGTTATATGCACACTGGGTGGTAAGTGGTTGTTTGCATCATGCATTTTCTCTACTTATAGTGCAATCCTAAGAACACTTTCCTGGGAGTAAGCACCATAGAGTAGAAATAGTAGGGTTATGAGTAGACCCGTTTAGAATTGCACCCTTGATATCATGGCATGTTTCCCTAAAAGGAAGAATAATGCTGATTTCAGATGAAACACCCACTGTCAGCTGGTTTGTATTTGGAAACAACCTCTCTGAGTAAAAAGATTAAAAGAAGACTCATATGAGACATAAACATTATACAGGCCATAGAAGCTGAAAACTAAAACTAGGGGCCCAAACATCACTTTGATAAAGCATCTATCAGAGGAATGGTTGGCGTCAGACTAAAGAAAGTAACTCATAATGCCCAGTTTTTATTAGTTTTGGAAACTAGTGTGTGTGGTACCTAATCCCACAGTTACTTTCTACATTAAACAGCTGAGGGAAAACAAGTTATGTTGAATCTAGACAAGATGGCAAATGTGCTGTAAATAAATTAATTAATCAATCAGATCTTAGATGAGCATCCTTGTAAAACTTCGTAAATTACAAGATCAGTAATAGTAAAGAAGCAATGCGCTCCTAATGAGAGGTATACCCTTCTAAGTCAATTGAACTAAATGAGTTTAGGATTGCACTGAAGGTTTGTGAAAGACTGCCTATTTTCCTCACCATTTTCCCTGACTTTTAAAAAGTCAATGCAGTTTATTGATATATTGCCATGTTGCGATTTACTTAATGAGTCACAGCACCAGAACCACCAACCCTCAATGGTCAACCCCCACAGATCTCAATTTAAATGTCTGACAGGAAAAAAGGAGGAGGGAATGGAAGCGACCATTTTAATAATGGGCAAGAAGCCTGTAGTCCAGTCCACAGAAGACATTAAAAAGGCATGAGGTGAAAGAAAGTGACCAATCACTTAACCACTTACATAATTTTATGTCAGTACAGCTCAGAACGATAAAGGAAAAGAAACCTTAAAAGGCAGAAAAATGCAGCACCATCTGAGATACACAAACCATTCCACGTGCGCTTTGCATATGGCTTTATTTGCTGACTGAGACAATCCCACTACACTTACAAAACAATCGGGCAGAAAGGGATTTGAATTGGGATAATGTCACTGTGTGCAAGTGACCTCAATATATAACCCAGAATCCTCTGCAGCGTGCATGGATTCCAGGGCAGATGCATGGAAAGAGTTCCCAAAGGGTGGCGATTCTATAAATCACTGGGGTGAACAATAGAAAGTGAAGTGGAAATTATGAGACAGACAAAAAATGCATCCTGTTAAGAAGATTTCCCCCAAAGCTTAAAGAGGAAGCAGCTCCATTTCATGATGTGTAGTGTTATAAAGCGCAAAATGAATTTGAACAAGGATGGTGCAGCGCAAGACGGGGGACCTTTTACGAGGCCTGTCACTATGCAGCTAATAGCTTTGCCAGACTAAGCAGTATGTGGTGCCTGTTTCTTGCTGAGACCCCCTGCTTGCAATTAACATGAGCTTGTGGGGCATCACATCAATATTTTCTTTTTGTCACTCCTTTTGGCACACAGGTGGGGAAACAGGTGGCCTCCATCCAAAGCCTTCACATCTTTGTTTATTTTTATGGGCATTTTGTCAAGCATAACTGCAGTGGGTAATAATACCAACATTAATTAACAGCAATCTGTGGGGATCATTCATCTTGCATACATTCTTGATAGACCTGGAGAAGCAGCAGAGAAGGACCACGGATATAAGCAAGAATTGGTGCTTCGTATTATCTTCAGGATTTTTCCTGTGGATGAGCTTTATAACAGGGAGTTTAGACAAATAGCCAAGATAAGACTGCTCAAATAATTGTCAACCGAAAGATTATTAAGCCTTACCTTTCAGCAAATTCCATGCAAATGGATATGAAATTATTGTGGTGCCTAACAGGGAAATGGGCAGGAATGTTATCTGAGTCATGTTCAAATATTTTTTCATTAATATTTTGTATTTGTTTTCTTTATTACCAGTGTGTTGTGGTGGCTAGAGTGTTCGAGTAGGATCTGAAAAACCCAGGTTCAAATCTCCACCCATCTAAGCTCACTAGGTGATCTTGGGACAGTCACACACTCTCAGCTTAACCTACCTCTCAGGGTTATTGTGACAATAAAATGGAAGAGAAGAGAACAATGTAAGCGGCTTTGGGTCCGCATTTGAGAGAAGGGCAGAGTATAAATTAAGTAAGTAAGTAAATTGTTGTTATTTCGTCTGTTCAGATTATTTTTCTATTTATTAATTTCCAGGTAGTTCAATGGGAGACTCATCTTCACCTGTTAGGTTTTTCTTTTTTCTTTTTCAAACCAACAGAGATAATTTTCACAAGAACTGTAATCCTCACTCAAGGGATCCTCCCTGACAAATTCTGGACAGATAGGAGACAGTGCCCCCATTTTAGAGGTAATTAAAAGTCTCACTTGCACAGGAAGGCGTGAAGGCAAGTGATTTTTTCTCCCTTTCTTGGGATCATCAAGCAGAAGTGGAGGATTATATTTAATGGAGAGCATGGGTAAACTCTGCTTGCTTCCGCACTTTTTTGTGCCGTGTTCTGATGCCTGAAGCAATGGCTGTATGTTCTGGCCCACTGACACCTTTGGTGCTGCTTTTGAATAAAAAATGAAAAAGGGGGAGATTATTCATGCACCTCCTGTGTAAAGTCCACTTTGTTGCTTAACATGTCAGGTCTGGAACTGCTTGGTGCTCAGGCGGATATGAACACATTTGCAGTGAAGATGAAGCCATCAGGCCATCAGCAAGTGCATGGGATGTGGGAAGGTTCTTTGCCTCCCCTCTCTCCTCAGGCAAGTCTGCATTGCTCACGGCTGCTGGGCTCGGTGCCCTTCCTCTCTTTTCAAGGACGATGGCGGAGTTGCTTATCATCCTGTAAATCAGCAGTGGCAATAAAATGCTGGCATCCCAAGCAATAGCTTTTTTACTAATGTACTACTTTGCAATTGCTGCGCATATCCAACATATTAATGACACAAATTCATTACGATAAATGAAGATCTTGACTGGCTGGAGGCCAGCGCCAACAGGGCCGTCGCTGCTGGGGCTGCTGCCATTTGGCAAGTTGGAGGTATTGTGATACAAAGTTTAATGTAAGGCAGCAGCAGCAGCAACTTTCCCAAGTGGCTTTTGTGCCGGTTACAGGCAGTCACTTTCAGCGGCTAATAGAGATACTTCCACATGCAATTAATCAGGGGAATTCATTTTCCATATAAGGTTTATGGAGTCATATAGCCTTGCAGGTAGAGGTGAGACTATTGAGAACTTAAGGTTCTGGTCACCATCTCTTTCTCAAAAAAAATGCTGAGCTAAAAGAAATGCAGAAGAGGGCAACGAAGGTGATTAAAAGGCTGGGGAACCTATTTTAGGATACGCTAAAGAAACTGTGACTTCTTAGTTTAGGGGAAAAAAACAGAGAGGGGACACAATAGAGGTTTATAAAATTATGCATGTGGCAGAGAGAGTGGATGGAGAGGACTCTTTTCCCTTCTCCCAAAATACTGTAACTTGGGGAGCACCCAATGAAGTTGATGGGCAATAGAAAAAATGAGGCAATTCTTCTTTATTTAATTAGTAATTAAATTGTAGAATTCACTGCCAGTTAGGGGGGCATGTCTCCAGTGATAGTTTGGGGTGAATCCTACAGTGTTGCCCCAATGCGATAACACCGCTGTCACTTTTGTATTAGGAGGAGTGATCTAAAGCCATCCATGGTTACCCCTCTTTTTTTCACAGAATTTGGTGAGATGCCGAAGAAGTTTCAAGTTTCCAGAATTTTGAAAAGTTTGGTAGCCAGTAATGCTTGTATGAGTGTTTCCATTCCTGCTCATTCATATTCCAAGACCATAGCCTCAAGATTTCTACAAAATTGCATGTTATTACTCTGGCCATAAGAGAAGAATCTGAAATTTAGTTACAAGTTAAGAAAAGCTCCTGCACTTCAAATTGAGAGCTATTGTAGCATAGTGGTTAAGTGGCCGGGCTGTGAATCAGCGCTCTATTGGTTCGAATCCCATTACTGCTATAAGCTCAGTAGGTGGCCTTGGGTAAGCCCCTCCTCTCAGCCCCAGTTCCCCAGCTGTATTGTCAGGATAATAACACTAACTTGTTCACCGCTCTGGGTGAGGCACTAATCTGACTAGAAGAGCGGTATATAAAAACAGTTATTAATTATCTATATCCATCAAATCTCCCCAAATCCTTTGATTTTGAAACATGATCTGAAGTTCTTGCTTTCCTTGTTGGTACAAAAGTGTGCAATGTTATCTGGTTTTGCTTCAGTGATCCCTGGTGTTCATGGAAATCTGACTTCTGATATTTATTGCAAATTAATATTTAGTTGTTGACGTTGTAAGAAAAAAATTGATGCATGCATTCCTCATCATACAACCACCCTCAGGCTTGGTGCCATCTGATTTTAAGCAATGATGCAACCCCTACTTTGCACAGGGGTTTGGAACCTCCAGATGCTTGGCACTAACAACAAAAGAAGGGCTTCACTACCTTTATACCTTCTTTGGAAATCTTCTTAGGGGAAACAGAATGCTGGAATAGATGTACCTTTGCTTAATTCAGCAAGGCAATTCCTTTGTCTTTATAATCCACTTACAATTAAGGAGATGCTTTGACAAAGAAATAAGGTACTATAGAGAATTAGAGATGAATCTTAAAAGGGGGGAAATATTTGTGGGTCTGCAATGGTTGTACAGCCCAATGTAAACCACAACTCAATTAGCTGAAGTACTTGGATTTAGGATGACTTAGCCCAATTGCAGTCAATTAGACTAAATTAGCCTAAATCCAATTACTTCATCTTAACTGGCTTGTGGACTGAGCTGTAAAAGATTAGCCATCTTCAGTTCAAGGGAAAAATGATTAATGTGAGATATTATGTGAACTGGAGAAATTCTGATCTGGAATAACATATAAGCAATATTTATTCTTTCCTCAAATAGAAGACAAACAGTGCTATTGAGAGAATTTTAAATTATATCAGATTTACCAAAAAAGAGCGTATATTCCATATATAATGCACAATTAAACTATCTGAAATTGGACTCTAAGTAGGGCTACCAAGGGCCCCAGGGGCCAAAACTGGAGTGCAGGGGCTTGGGGGGACAGCAGGGTGCACTGCTTACTTCTCATGCTCTCTTGTCATGCTAGAAAATAATATCATTGTGACGGAGGTGCCGCAGGGCATGCTGAAGCCCAGTTCAGTAAAAATTGCCCATCGCGATGGAAAATTATGTCATTTTCAAGAGTACACATGCTTCTCCCCCCTGCATCTTTCTCCCCACTGGCCAGGTAAGTGGGGCCAGGGGGTAGCAGGTGGGGGCGGAGATTCCCCCACTCCAGGCAGGGGGTTGACAAGCCTAACTGTAAGGTTTGTAAAGACCAGGGCTTTTTTTCAGGGGGAACGCGGGGGAACAGAGTTCCGGAACCTCTTGAAAAAGGTCACATGGCTGGTGGCCCCGCCCCCTGATCTCCAGACAGAGGGGAGTTTAGATTGCTCTCCGTGCTGCTGAGCGGCACGGAGGGCAATCTCAACTCCCCTCTGTCTGGAGATCAGGAGGCGGGGCCACCAGCCATGTGACCATTTTCTCTCGAGGGCAACCCACCGAGTTCCACCACCTCTTTTCCCAGAAAAAAAGCCCTGGTAAAGACCAAGTTGTCTGAAGTATGATGAGTCAAAACCACCATGCCAGTTTATACCCCCCCCCCTAAATAATAGGATGCTTTTGCAGGTATTACAGTAAGAGGAAAAGGCTGTGGCTTATCGGTAAACCATTTGCTTAGCATGCAGGAAGCCCCAGGCTCATTTTCTGGCATCTCCAGGTTAAAAAAGAAACCCGACAGGAGATGATGTAAAAGCTATATACCTGAGACCTTGGAGACCCTTTTCTAGTCAGAATGCCCAATACTGACCTTGATATACCAGTGGTGGCAGCTTCTTTTGTTCATGTGTGTTCGTTCGATTTTTATGAAATGCAGATTAATTGTTCTACTCTGGATCATTAGGCATTGGGTTAATAAATTATTTTTCAATCTGTAACGTGTATTATGGTTTTATCTTGAGATACTCTAAGCAATGCAATGTTTTGCAATGGAAATATTGTGTGTTATATTTCAGCTAATTAATGTGAGGTTTTGAATGTATGTACTTTAGTTTAAAATCCAGGCCTAAAGGAAGAAAGGGGAGGGCAGATGGGTGAGTGAAGTGTGTTGTGATTGGATGATAGCTATACCTTAGTGGGCAAAGTGAACTGCAATTTAGTTAGAGTGGTTCTTAGAGAAAGAGTTGAGTATGCTGTTGTCAGGTGCTTTGCATCACCTGCCGCACCCAGCAATACTGTCATGATTATATGCCTAATGCTTACTGTCATGCTTATGGCTTATTGTTATTCTTCTACTGAGCAGCAAAGGGTACTCATTTGTGAAAATATGCAAGGGAGGCATCTCTTCCCACTGTTATGACTCCCAGAACTGTACCAGGGCCCCTCTTCTTGGTCTGGGAAAAGGCGCTTGCCCAGATGCCATATCCTCGAACATCCCATAGATCAGTCCTGCTGTTTTTCCTGCTTAACTGTTTTTCCTGCTGAGCGAATTGACTGTTGTGCTGGAAGGGGAAGGGACTTAGAATTTGCCCGCGCTGTAGAAACCTATATATATTTGATGCTTGCATGTGAACACCATTCTTGGCAAAGATGGAGAAAGACCCATACTGGCAGTTTTGCAATAAAGTGCTTTTACTATTATAGTGGTGTCTTTTTGAGAGTTGCTTGGCAGATCCTTACAGCTGTTCAAGTGTTCTGAGCCATTCTGGGAAAGAGGGAGAAGACCAAAGTGCTGTAATCTGAGTAAAATCTCTATCTTCTTTTCTCTGTGGATATTATTAGCCTAAATGGCATCTGAGAGAAATAAGTCTTTATGATTGAGCTCTGTACCTCTCTTGAAACTATTACACTTACGAACTAGTCTGAAACTAATATGCTTATGAACTACTCTGAAGCCATTATGCATACGTACTTATAAATAAGCTCTATTTCTGTTTAAGCAGAGCGTCTGTTTTCTATAAAATAAAACATTTCTTTTGCCTCCCAGCCACCTCCATGCACAGACTGTTCCGTCATTCTACCAAATATACAACTAAGGAGAGAGTCTTTGATGGCAGAGAAAATCTAAGGGAACACAAGAAAGGCAGTGAGGCAGTATAATACAAGTCTCATAAAGGGAGCTAAATGGCCACACTATGTATTTTAATTTTTTTAATGAAAAATCTTGTTTATTTTGATGTGATTGTTGTGTTGTCGCTACAGCTTATTTGCTGATCCAATAAAATCTTTGATGGTGACAATAATGATGATGAGCTGCCAAATTAGTTGCTTGAAGCTCTGGAGAGTTAACAGAAGGCAATACAACTCACTATCAATGAGATCATGACATGAGTGATGGTCATAACATCTTACTGAAGTGGACTGGTCACAGATTTAGCACCAGGCAAACTCAATAGAAGATATTGCTGGCCACTGCCGTATTTGTGGTTTCCAAGCATTACTGTGAATTCAAGAACCCAACACTGGGATTCTGAGTGCCCAAGAAAGACTGAAGCTAGTATGTGTGTCTCTATTCTCCCCTCCCACAAACATCAAGAAATTGTAGACATTATTACCTCAGTCTGTTGAGTTCCCACCATGGAATTCAATCACCAGGACAGCATTTATCTTGGTTTCCATCTCTCTGTGTGAAGAAATACTGAGGTACTACTTTTTCAGTCTACACATCGCAAAAATTAAGCCAAGTATAAGCACCACTATGTCCACAGGTGATATTCATTTTAACAAAATGAATTACCCAGCTCCAATCACTCCGCATAAATGTTATATGCTCTATTGTGTTGGGAGCGCACCTATCGTAAACCCTTGACCGAAGAATGGTACTCTCCTTCTATCTTGGATGGTTGTCCTCTTCCACCGAGCGTGCAGTTTTGGGAGGGATGTACATGGAGCGGTGAGGGAGGAAGGGGACACCCATCTAGCCAGCCAGATCAGCCAAATCAATCCTGGCGATCAATGGGGTAACATATGTCGCAGCCAGATCGCCCTCAGCAGTAAAACATCTGCTTGGCATACAGAAGGTCCTAAATTCAATTCCTGGCATTTCCAGTTAAAAGGATCGGGTAAGAGTTGATTGGAAATACCTCTTCCAGAGACTGTGGAGTGCTACCACCAGTCTGAGTAGACAAATGCTATTGTGTTGGGAAAGGGGCAGGATTTTTTTTCCCCTTGTGGGGAGGGAGGCAGGAGACACATTAGTGTGACAGAGAAGAAAGTCAGGCCTTCGGTTCCTTATATGTGCTTAAGCTCATGCTACTAAAGATCAGCTAATCTTTAAGGTGACACAGACCATAATACATTCAAGTTTGATTTTGTAGACAGTCACATAGCTCAAAGTTGTTAGATAATGAGCCTCCAAAATATTTGATAAATGAAGGGCTATTTTTTTTTAATCATCATCTGCTGCACAGATGATTCTATAATGAAAGAGATGCTGCTATACACATCCACTAGAGTTTGTAGCATGCAGATTGAACGTTCCCAGATGACTAACATTTTGATATACACTCTGTGTGGTGGAATCACAAGCAAGATGTAGGTCCTTCTCTACAGCCTAAGGGAACTTGGCTGTTCTTAGCACTGTACATTTGCCACAAGGAAGGAAAGGGGGGAAAATCCACCACCAGTTCAGGATTAGCACAGACCAGTAATTGCTCTGGATAACAGTGTCATTATATACAATTTCCAAGCACTCACAAACAGCACTTAAGGTCATTTTTTAGCCCATTAGCGATTTTGTCTCTCTCTCTGTGTGCATGCAGTAAATAGTAGACCTTGCTGAAAGCTAGATGAAAGATGAGCTGATTGTATTAGCACACAAATTACAGGCTTTCAGAAACTATTTTGGAGAAGCACCCGGGGTTTGTTGATTTGAGCTACAATGTTGGGAAGCCACTATGCATGAGTATCCACAGACCTGCCCTGTTTCGAAGGCTACCTTCCCTTTTGCAAATCCTGAGAGGTGCTTTTTAGTTTCACTTCCAGTCAGTTTCACTGAAAATTTTGCTGGCAATTGACGCCTCAGAGATGCTAGAAAAGACCTGATTTAATAGATTAAACTAAAACTACATGTAAGGCCACAGCCTGTGTCTATCATGTTAAATTACATGTTGTAATTACTGGAAAAGCGGAGTTGCCAGCTCAGCTCCTTGCAGAAGTACATATATATGTATTATATTTATTTATGTATATCCTAATTTTCTCTCCAATGGAGACACTAAGTAACTTGTATTGTTCTTTTCCCTTGCAGTTTATCCCCACAACAACCTTGTAAGGTAGGTTACAGCACAATCCTAAGCAATGGGCTTGGATTGGAGTAACTCTTCTTAGGATTGCACTGTTAGACTGAGAGACTGGCCCAAGGTCACCCAGCGAGTGTCTATAAACACAGCTGCCTTATACTAAAATCAGAACCTTGGTCCATCAGAGCGAGCAGTGTCTATTCAGACTGGCAGCAGCTCTCAAGTGTCTCAGGCAAAAATCTTTCACATCACCTAACATCTGATCCTTTTAACTGGAGATGATAGAGATTAAACTTTGGACCTTCTGGGTGTCGGGCAGAGGCTCTGCCACTGAGCCATGGCCTCTCCCCAGGGAAGAGTGGGGATTCAAACATCCATCTTCCAGATCCTAGTCCGACACTCTCACCACTACCCAGTGTTGGCAAGCTGTATAAGTATGCTCTCACACACAAACACAGGGACCAATTTTATCCACACAATTAAAATTAATTTTCATTTTTCACATTTTTAATTCTTCCTATTTATTTATTTTTATTGTATTTTACAGTCTTTTATCTGAATCTTCTTGAGCTGACATTTTGCTCAGAAAGGTGGCCTAAAGCTGAACAGAGGTTTTCAGCATATTCAAATCAATCCAGACAATCGTAACAGACAGGCATTAAAAACGCCGTTTCGATGACCTCTGGAGTTAGCTCAGTGGATTCCCATCCTTAATTAAAATGTTATATTTTGGACTTGGGGAGCTATTTGTAAGGAAAACAAAAACCTGATGGTTCAGGGTAGTCGATATAATCAGGGATTAAAGTCCCAATCGTAAAAGAACACCCCCCTGAACATAGCATTGGTAGTGCTGCCACCATTTCCCCCAGTCAAGTCCTAGGATAGAGGCTGGGGGAACTGACAGTCTGCTGTGTTGAGTCACAGGTTAGCTGGACCGAACCCATCTGGGTACTGGTTCAAGTTTAAGCCAAGGAACAAAGAAACACCACACGGTAATAAATAATTCTTTGTTTATTATAAATGTGCATAAAAAGGTTACGTTTTGGAAAGTGTGCCACAGAATAGATAAAATGATAAAGAACAAACTTAACATTATACATACCAGGAAGAGTCTCTTGCCATTCTAAACCATGATGGTAACTTGTAGGTGTAACACAGCATTCTTAGTCCACATCAAAGTCTCTAGGTCCAAGGCGTCAAGTCAAAGATGTAGTCTGAGAGTGAGAAGGCATCCATAATAACTAAAGCCATAAGTAACCTCAAAGAGATCACAAAAAGAGACAGACAGAAAGAGCATAAGCAAAAAGTGACTTTTTCCAATTTATCCCTAATTGCCTAGCAATCTAGAGAAATGTCACTAACCAGTCAGTGTCCCACAATTGCATATGAGGTTGGCATGCTGCTTTTATGCCAAGCCCACATAGCACGAACTGTCTTCTCTTGGGAACTGCAGGTGGGTCAAATATGGTTAACTGGTAGGAATGCTCAGCCTTGCCTTTAACCTTGGAGGCCTTAATAACAGCACCTGTGCTGCTAAACCAGCTTCTGTGAATTCACTGTCACAATGGCAACATTTACCCACAATTCACACAGACTCTGACCATGCAGGCTTATTTCTCCACACTACTCAATAGAATTAGGCAGGGCTTTTTTCCAGCTGGAACGCGGCGGAACGGAGTCCTGGAACCTCTTGAAAATGGTCACATGGCTGGTGGCCCCGCCCCCTGATCTCCAGACAGAGGGAAGTTTAGATTATTCTCTGCACTGGAGTGGCACGGAGGGCAGTCTAAACTCCCCTCTGTCTGGAGATCAGGGGGTGGGGCCACCAGCCATGTGATCATTTTTGTCAAGGGCAATTTAAACTTTTAAAAACTCCCCCCTTGTTCTAGCTGACCCAAAGTGACGTCATTGGCCCTGGGAGCATGCATGCACTTTGCGCATGCACATGTGGTGCCAGGGGCACCACCTCCCACCAAGAGTTGCCCCCTGTGCTGGCAACCCACCATCCATTTTCCCAGAAAAAAAGCCCTGGAGTTAGGAAACCCAGAAGAAGAGGGTTGTTAGGGAAGAAGAAAGCGGAGCTACCCCTGCTGGCCACCAGTCAAACTGCCTTTCTCTGCTACAGTTGTGGGTGAGATAGATTGGTTTCTACCAGCCTGGTAGAGGATCCTACGAAACTCTCATTTGAGAACCACTTGGCACCCTGGTCAGATATTAAAAATCTACCCACGATAAGTGTTTAGTCCCCTATGTTCAGTGGCCCTTTATCCATATAACTAGCCTATCTAACAATTGCATTTTTATCCTTTTTAAAATCTTGATTTTTCAGGAATTCTAAGTGGCATACATGGTTCTCCTCCCTTTTATCCACCTAACAACGTTTTATTGTCGGTTATGCTGAGAGAGATTGGAAAAAGGTCATCCACTGAACTTCATGAAAGAGTAGGGATTTGAACCTGGGGCCCCTCAGCCATAGACTGATACTCTAACCGAGGGATCTCACTACTAGCTCAAGAGGTACTGTAGAATGGTGCATGCATCCCTTGGAAAACCTAGGAAATGTTCCCCCAAAAACCCGCTCTAAGCTTTATTTTTTAAAGGTTTAATTTAATAGGATTTTCCTCTGTACTGCTTAGCTTGTGGTTTCATTTCTGGTGCCCCTCATAGTTCATGTTCCATTTCTAGGATAGATGAAACCTGATCACATGCTAGGGGGGAAGTAGCTTGGGGGTATAGTTCATAACCCAGAAGTAGCTCTCATTGACACAACCCCTGATCTAATCACCGCACCACACGCTGGCTCGCCTTTGCCATTATCTTCTCTCTGCTCCCCCTACTACATCTACACGAAGGCCCTTTCACATTCGGTCTTTTAATCACCTCAGTACCTGTTTCATGTCCTGTGTTTGCAGGGCTTTCATACTAGCAAGGTAGTCACAGGATGCAGCACTATTCTTTGTCCGGGGCATCCCCCGATTTATCTCCCTGTGGACATAACCCAAGTTTAATTTAAATCCACTGGCGAGTTGCAGCTGGCACGATCAATATCATTGAGAACACTTTTGCTTCCCTTCTCCCCCTCTCCTTTCCCCTGGGGGCTGATTGGTCTGTGTGGAATTAACCACTCCCATACAACACAGCTCTCTGAATTCCTTTTCTGCATTTTTTTTTCAGTAAAGCGAGCCAAGGTGAGATCCCAGCCATGCTGAGCTGGGGCTGGGCGTGCATCTGCTCCACAGCCCCTCCCCTCTGCCGTGCTGTCCCCAGGGACTCCCCTGCTAGGTAGCCCTCTCTGGGCTAACAGAGCAGGGGTTGGCCAGAGCCACAGCTCCTGCTCCACAGCCAGGAGGGTGAAAGGAGCAGGGGTGAGAGAGCGGCTGGCCCAGCCGCTCTCCTACTGCACAGCTGGGAGGGCGAGCAGAGCAGGGGTTGGCCAGAAGCGCAGCTGTGGACTGCGGTTCAGCTGGCCCAGCTCTCTCCTGCTCCACAGCCCTCCCTGAGGGAGTGGAGCAGCTGCAAAGCAGGCAAGCACCCAGGCCAGCTAATCCAGGTCTCGGCCCACATCTCAGCTGATCCAAGACTTGGCGCGCATTTATTCCATGCCCCCCCCTGGCTGTGTGGAGCGGGGGGGGGGGCGCAGTCCAGTGTGGTGCCTTCCTCCACGGCCCTCCTGGGCTGGGTGGGGGAGTGGAAATGCACCTGCCTGTGCTCCCCCACTGGAGCAGGGTGCGGGGGCAAATGCCATGGAGGGGATCCATAGCCTGGCTGGGGCATGTGTGTGCCTGCCCTGCAGCCCCCCCTGCAAGAGGCTAGCATGTTGTTGTGGGCTGTGGGGTGGCTGGCATTCCCAGCCCCCGTTACTGTGCATGCTCTTTTTTTTAAAAAGTGATGTGCTATGGGAAACCCCAAAACCCCAAAACTGAACTGACTCAGCTTTGAAGTGGGTCTCAAATGAAGCACCAGACGCCAAATCGAAGCTGCCACGGACAGTGTGAAATGAAGGGATGCCATTGCGAGTGGGGCAAAAGCTCATAAATTGCAGTTTAAATTGTAAGTGTGAAAAGGGCTTAAGAGATTTCTTGATAGTTGGGATGAATAATTGCCTTAATGAGCCCTAGTCTCAAAGGGCTGCTGTCGTTCCCTTGCCTGCATTTCACACCTTGTCTGGAGTCTACTGGGCTCTTTGCTCAGCATTCCTGCTGCTGTGATTCCTTAACTGTTGCTTCCTGATATTCCTTCTCCTTCATCCTTCCTTCACCCCTTTGTTGTGACTGAGCATCGGAAGACTGCATCCAAGCAGTGCTGGGGATGAAAAATCACCTTTGCCACTTTCTGCAATAGCAAAAAGGCTTCTATGCAAGACAGGCAATCCCCCCCCCCACTTTTAGGGCTGCCCTAGGCAGCCACCGTAAGAATACCCCTCAGTAAAACCATTGCATCAAGAGGAAGCCAAAACTATTTCTAATTTTAATAAACTTTAAGGCCCTTTATCCTTTTTTTTTAATTGAGAGAAGGTTCTTTACAAACTAAAGGGGGGGAAAGGCCCTCTGAAAATTTGGAAATGTCATGTCAGTTGGTGCCATTATTTTTAGCACTCTGCAAATGACAAGAACCAAAGGGCATAATTAGGAATGAGAAGAAGAGGAGGAGAGAGAAAGTTTGAGGAAGCCTCTAGGTAGAACTTGTCATGCAAAACGTCATAAATCCCCAGAATGGCCTGGCTGCCAGGGCCCTTGGAGCAGAGACGCAGCCGCTGTTCAGCTGGGTGGGTGGGATTCCAATTAATACCCTGTTGGGAGAATCATCCTCCTGAAAATACAGGTGCCAATGAACCAGCTAACCTTTTCATGTTTCCTATGGAGTGTTTGTTCTCTGAAGCTGTTGTTCTCCCAAAGAAGAACTGTTTTCATTGTCTTCCAAAAGAAAATAATAAAAGTGCTGGAGGAAAGAGGTGGGTCATTTGTATAGCAAAAGTTTGGGGCACACAGGGTTTTGTAAATTGGGTGTGTGAGTACAAATAATGCCAGCAACGCCCTTGCAATTTACTGTTTTGGAGCCCATACAGCAGCCCGTACATGGGCTTTCTCTGTGGTGGCCCCTGCCCTATGGAATGGCCTGCCTGAAGAGGTCAGGAGAGCCCCCTCACTCCTGGCTTTATGCAAACAATGCAAAACCGAATTATTGAAGAAGGCTTTTTTCTCAGCTAGGAGGGCGGTATTGTAGGAAAGGGGTCCCAGATGTTTCTCTAATGAGGTAGAGACCATAGACTGCACCATTATGCTATTGCTTTAAATATGTACTCCTATATACTACCTGTGCTTCATGTTATTTAATGTAAGTCCTAGAATTGATTATGTTCTGTTTCAGCAATTCCTCAACCCATACTGGATCCTTGCTAATACTATGTCTTTGTAAAGTTATATTCATTTACCCAATGACATTGTTTATGGAAACGTTCTTGACACTGTATGGAAATGCCTGCCCTTGTCCTTGCCACTGATTGTACTAATCTCACACTATGTAATCTGCCTTGAGTCTCAGTGAGAAAGGTGGAATATAAATGACATAAATAAATACACAAAGAAAGAAAGAAAGAAAGAAAGAAAGAAAGAAAGAAAGAAAGAAAGAAAGAAAGAAAGAAAGAAAGAAAGAAAGAAAGAAAGAAAGAAAGAAAGAAAGAAAAACATTTTTAGGGACTTTTTATATTTTTCAGCAAACCTTGGAATTACCTTAGATTCACAGAAATGTATATCCTAGTTCTGGATGGTCCCACCTTGCAAGGTTTTTTTTTGATCCATACAGTCTCCCATTGCTATGACTTGTGATGGTTCTTGAGTGACTCAAGTGGCTGCTTGAATGGGATGGGATCTGGTGTCAACAAGGCCCTGTATTCCATTTCTCCAGAGCTCTGGACAAGATTCTGGGTATATTGCTAGAGAGGATTTCGAAGTCCCTTGGCATCATTTGAATGTACCATTCCAAAGTATTCACCATTATGAGGTGTAGCACAGATGAAGGGCTGGCCCAAACTGAACACTTGCTTAATTCACAGAGCTAAAGTACATGTGACATCCGTGAATAGCTCTCCAAATGTTTAGACTCAAAAAACAGCCCCAAGAGGTTCAATATGGATCCGGGCCATCTCTCAAAAATGAGAGACAAAGTATGGTACAAAAATAACTAAAAACAATTTCACAAGAATGCAAACATAATACAAAAGAAAAAGGAAAACAAGTCATCATCGAAGATATCAGGAAAATACAGTAAGATTGCCTGCCCTGAAATGCCCTCCTCGGTAATTCTGCTTGGTGGTGGTGGAAAGTGCTGAGTTATGGCGACCACTGCTGGAGTGTTCAAGGCAAGAGAGTAACAGAGGTGTATTGGCATTGCCTGCCTCTGCATAGCGGCCCTAGTCTTCTTTTGAGGTCTCCCATTCATATGCTAACCAGGGCTGATCGGGCTTCGGTTCTGAGATCTGACAAGATTGGACTTACCTGAGCTATTCAGGTCAGAACAACTCTGCTTTGTAGAGTTTCCTAAAAACTAAGATGGTGGGATATGTTTCTCACAGTGTTTGGAAGGTTGTTTTGCCTCACAGGGGCCACCACAGAAAAGGCCCAAGAACAGGCCATAGTAGATTTCACTTCTGGACATGAGGCACTGACAAGAGAAGCTGGTCAAAGATGCTACCTGGGTTTGTATTAGGAAAGATGCCCTTCAAGTATGTATGCCTTCTCTGCACCTTGAATTGAGCTTAGAAACAAGCATGTAACAATGCAGCAATATAATGCTGTAAGTAGAGCATATGCTGTATTTTCAGCATATGGACCTCCTTTCCCATCAAGAGGACAGGATCTAATGAGACTCCCAGATTTGATAGAATCTGTCAAAGTGAGATTCACTCCCATCGAAAGATGGGAACATAATTCCCTCTAATGCATCAGCCATTCCAACCAACATCATTTCCATCTTGTCTCGCAACCTGTTCTTCCTCTGCCAATTTACCAGACAACAAACACCCCAGGATAGGCACAGCAACTATTGAACGGTTACTAAACGAGATGCATGGTTTGATGTCATCAACAAGCTGATGCACAGCCTGAAATCTTCAGATGATCACATCTAATGGTCTTACATCGAGAGATTTAACCCCTTTCCTTCTCACCCATTATTTCTTTGAATGAAAATGCCAGGCTGTTTTTAAAATCTCTAATAGGAAAAAAAAGACAAGTATCTGTATTGCATCGCACCTGTCTTTTCTCCTATATGGTTAAAATCAGCATGGAGGCAGCATTTTTGATACAGGAACTGGTGCTGGAGAAAAGTTCACTCCCTTTCCCCAGTGCCATGGTCTCAGTCAAGATTGGGGGACCCCATAGCTGCTTCTTTCAGCTAAATGACCTGTTGGGGGAACCTGATGACAGATTCTCAACATCTCATGCATGCGATAGATCTATCACATTGTTTAAGACATGGATTGTCATGGGATGGATATATATGATTTGACTCCACGAGGTCCACAAAAGGAGGGGAATAGATTCCTTCTCAACTTATGCTGAACACATGAATGTTCTGGTATTTACTATGTTAATAGAGATGAGAACATGAGTGGTGAACAGGCTCCTTTCAAGGCAATTAACAGGCTTGGTCACTACCTTCTGTTCCATAGCGGCTTGGACAGATTGAGCCTGGAGTCAAGATGAGCTATGAGGTCCTGCCCAAACCCATTGCACTATTTGTTATTAACTGTATTGCCGCCATCAAGAAAAAGAGTGCTACTATTTTTATATTTTTGTACGATGCTTTTAAATGTTTTATATGGAATGTTTTAAATGTTCTTAATTCTGTTATCCGCCCTCAGCCTGCTCACGGGGAGGGCGGAATACGAATACGATAAAATAAATAAATAAATAAATTCTGATGTTGTTGATTTGATTCAACAATAGTATCTCAATTTATAAGCAGCAGAAAATGAAACTTAATTAATACCAGACTTCAGGATTAATTAGCTCGAATAAATACATCACTTAGGAACACTCGAGTGTGTTCAGCATTAGGAAATACATTGCAGATACTTTTGAATTGGGGAAATAGGTGCAGTTAGTGAAGATGTATATGTGGCATGTTGTGTAATTAATCTGTCAGCACGCAGTGTCAGAAGCGAACTGAGCATGCATTCCAGTGGTGGCTCTGAAGAAAAGAGAAAGACAAAGCTATCCAGAGAGAAAGCTCCCCATGAAGGTCTTCTAGCAGCAAGATCATGAAATGTGGTAGTCCATAAAGTGGTCCCTGGCTTTTGAAAGTGCACCTAAAGTTTAATATCAAGCAATATCACTGCCATAATAACTAGCTGGCAAGAACCTTTTATTAATGATTGAGACGAGTTATTCCTGTCTGCATGCATAGGAAAAAATGTTCCCAGTAGTTTCTTTCTACTTTAAACAGATTTATTGAAATGCTGTTAAATGTTACAGAAATGACAATCAATTAATTTAAAATGAATTTTAACAGCCCTCTGCTGTTGCCCACATAGACTGTGTTTAATAGCCTAGCTCTTAAACCCCTCAGAATGTCATTTTTCACAATCATGCAGTCTTAATGACTGTGTCACTGCTACAACAATGTCTCACCTGTCATAACCAAGATTATCAAAAATATTCCCTACAAAACCAAGACCCAAAAACTAGCCCTTTGTAGCTAGAGAAATTAGACCTATGTGGAAAGTGAAGTTTAGTATGGGAGGGGCGACAAAATATTATGCTGGGGGAGATTACAATCCATCTAGTTGACAGCACTTTGTTTTTAGCAGTGGGCCGCCTGGGACCTCACACATGTTCCTTGCTCAGTAATAGGGCATGGGAGCGATGGCCAATAGCAACATCCAGAACTCGTGTTGTACAGTTGGCAGTTGGCAGTTTCATTTAGCTAACCTAGCTGGTAACCATTAGCTTCTACAAGAGAAGAAGTTTATGATAACTAAGGGGTCTTTTAATGCACATTCCAGAGTGGTAGCCACTTTAGTCTTCTGCTGTTCAAATAATATAAGGGTCTTGTAAAACTGTAATGACTATTATTACAAGTGGGAACTCACAACAAAAATGTATTGGTGTCCCCTCCCCTCCCCATGGCAGTTTTCAGGACTGCTCCCATATTTGCAAGCATCCTTGGAGATTAATGAGCCTCACCTCCGAGAAGGCTGTAAAGGTGAGACAATTCCCATCTTTGCAAACATCATATATGGCTGCTTGCACAGTCCCAGCAAGATGATGGCTGCAAGAAGGAGACTCACAAGGACTCAGGGGGAGGTGGCTCATGGCTCATGGCTGACCAGTTCCATGGCTCCCATCCTGACCCCATGGCTACGGCTTAATCCACTCTTATGAAGAACAGAAGAGTCCTGCTGGATCAGAACAGTGGTCCATCTAGTCTAGTATTGTCTTGGATGGTGGCCAACCAGTTTCTCTGAAGGAGATAAATATCAAGGCCTTCCCCTGATGTTGCCCCCTGGCACTGGGCAGGGCCAGATTGAGGGGGGGGCAGGGGGGTAGCCTGCCCCCAGTGCCGCCAAAGAGGGGGCATTGGGTGCGGCTGCCAGCTGCCTGGGAGGCTGAGCGCAGCCCTGTGCTCAGCCACCCGAGCAGCAAGCCAGCTGCCCCAGCGCATGCTCTCGCTGCCGACAGCTCCGCGGCTCACCGTGCGCTGGGGTGGCCGGCTTGCCGCGCGGGCAGCACAGGGCAGTGGGGCACGCTAACTGCGTGGAGGGCCTCCTAGCCCTGCACTCAGCTGGCCGCTCGGCAAGCCGGCCACCCCAGGACCTGGTGAGCCGCAGAGCTGTCTGCAGCGAGAGCGTGCGCTGGGGCAGCTGGCTTGCCGTGCGGTTGGCTGAGCACAGCAGGCTGGGAGTCCTGTGTGCACGGCAAGCCAGCCAGCCGCCCCAGTTCCATGGCTCACCAGGCGCTGGAGCGGCCGGCTTGCGGTGCAGGTGGGCATGGCTCCCGCCCTGCGTGATGACATCACAAAAGTGCGCCCAAGCAAGGTTTGCCCCGTGCACCCACGCGCCTGGATCCGGCGCTGGCACTGGGAGCCAGAGGTTTACAGCCTCTGGATGTGGAGATTGTTTCCATGTCTCTGATTACTTGACCTACTTCTTTCAATTTCTGCATTTCCTTTCCACCTCCTGGATCACCACTCAATATTTATTCCTTCTTGTCTCCTTGTCCAACTGGTCTCTTGCCGGTCATGCCCATTTGCTTCCTCTCCTTGCCATCTCTCCTTCCTTTCCCTTTGTAGCCCCCACACATTCCCCTTTTGTCCCGTCTTTTCCCCACTCCTGCTTTTCCACCTTTGGGGGGGGCATCATTTGGGGTCGCTCTGGCATCCAGCTTTTGTGATGACTTTTGAATATATGCAGCCATCACTGCCACTCCTTTGTGGAGATTTTTAACCTCTTCTCATTTTTGTCTTTTCTGCAAGTACCTCAGGTTCTGGGAAGCACTCCAAGTGGGTGCCCCTTGTGGATTTTTTTAAAAAATAGCATGGGTTGGCAACCCATCACTATTAGATACGTAATATTTGTTATAACAAATTTATAGCAAGAAACTGCTGAATTGGGATTCATATGCAGATTTGATACTATCAGGTTTGGATTCAGTAGGGACTTGGGATGGTTAGCTCTAGGATAGCCAACCTCCAGTTGGGACCTAGAGATCTCCAGATGACAGAGATCAGTTCTCCCTGGAAAAAATGGCTGCACTGGAGGGCAGCCACTATGGCATTATGCCCCACAGAGGTCCCTCCCCTGCCCAAACCCTGTCCTTAGGTTCCACCCCCCCCCCCACCCAAATCTCCAGGAATTTCCCAGACCAGAGCTGGCAACCCTAGTTAGCTCATTACAAATAGTCATTGTTCCTCCTTGCTGCTTTACCTGGTCGATTCAGATTAATCTTGCTTTGCCAGTGCATCAACAACTATAGTGGTCCACACTCAATCTGAGTGGACTAGTTACCCTTTTGAGCTGACTGGATCTACTTTCCACCTGCGCTCTGAATACAATGTAATGTAGCACACCTTATCCTGGGAAGAGGGCCTTCTGACCTTGCTTTGTAATTGCTTTACCCCTTTCAAGTTTGCAGCTTTGGACATAAATCTCTCTGCTCATGAATGAGGTAGTTTGGGGTTTTTACTGCAATAAACTATTTTCTCTCTATGTTAGTATAGAATCAAAGGTTTAGTATTGGTTTTTTAATTATATTAATTATCAGTATTGATTTTATCAGGGGTCATTTCGTAGAAAAAGAACTGCAGAAACTCATTAGCATACCTCATTAGCATATCTTATTAGCATTTGCCACACCCCCTGACACATCACTGGAAGTGTGTCAGAAGGCAACACCCACCCCTCAAGCCCCTTTCCCCAAAAATCTCCAGGTATTTCCTGAAAATAAAGCAGAATGAACTCAAAGCAGCTTACCCTCCTCTGGAGAGCCAGCCCCAGCAACCCTACTTGCACAGACACACTCACTCACTCACTAGTCACAAATGAAAATAAAGCAGCAGAATGAATTGAAGCTGCTTACCCTCCTTTGGAGATCCAGGCCCAGTAGCCCAGCTTGCACTCACTCACTCACTCACTCACTCACTCACTCACTCACTCTCTCTCTCTCTCTCTCTCTCTCTCTCTCTCTCACACACACACACACACACACGGAATTAATCTTGTAACTTTAAGTACTTGAAAAATGGAACATTGAGCCAAAAGATGTGAAGGAAGGTAAAGAAAGGAACGAAGAAAAGATCTGGAAAGAGAAAGGGTGGGAGGAAGGGAAAGAAAGAAGGAAGCAAGGAAAGAAGAAAAAAAGAGAAAGGAAGGAGGGAGAGAAAAAGGGAAAGGCTGGGGAAGAGGCGGAGGAAGCAGGCAGCCCGGGAGAAGCTCCACCCAGGGAGGCAGCCCACAGGTCTTTGGGTGCCGGGGGCGGAGCCACCAGTCACATAATCTTTTTTCAGAGGTGCCGGATCTCGGATCCCAGGAGATCCTGCTCAAAAAAAGCCTTGGTGGCAGCAAGTTGGGAATGAACAAGAGCACCCTTAAAACTTATTCTGTAGATTCTCATGCAATTTCCTAAAAATTATGTGTCGGGGTGACTTTGGAGGCTGGATACTCTGGGCTCAGGGCTCTTACTTTGACCCAGCAGAGTAACAACTGAATCCGTAGTTACCGTGCTTTGCTAATAAAGAAGCTGTCTGCTGCTATCAGAGGGCATTCTATAGTTGTTTCTGTCGGACTCAGACAAAGGTCTGGTAATCAGCTTTTATTAAAGGAAGCTGTCATCTTTAAACTATTATTGAAGGCATTTTTTAACCCTCCCAAATGTGCAATTCCCTGACCTTCTTTTGAAACAACAAATAGCAGGGGGAAAATCTCTTTAGGGGAAAAAAAGAAAAGGAGAAAAGCTAAGATCCATCAAGTGACATCAGAAATAATTGTTCCTGACAGCTAGCTTACAAGACACTGCAGCTCAGACACCTTAATCATCCCCTGCTAGGTACAATTGATTAGAAACCTCTCCCTTCCCCAAACCCCACACACATCCAAACACACAGAACACTTGTTAGCCTGCAGGAGATTCTGCTTAAAGAAAGGGACCTGGTTGGTAAGGAAGCATGAAACCAGGGAGGGGAGAAGCAGGGGAGGCGAACGGCTGCTCAGGCATCAGCAGGTACCTGTTACATCAAGACAGATCAAGGGGGAAAGGCCCCTGGCCAACTTTCTTTTCTGTGTGGATCCAAACATTGACATTGTGGTCCCAGAGACAAATCTTTATTTCCTGAGATGACTAGGAGATCCACCTGTATAGGCGAGAGAATAGGGAGTAGTCTTAGTGATTCTGGACCCCTGGTCCAGAACGGGACTCCAATCACTGACACCCCACTAAGTTGCCCCTGATGCCTATTGGCTAAGACTTGCTCCTGGAAACAAGGCATACAAGACATGGGCTAGGTTGGGCATTGTGGGAATCGCATGGTTGACGTTCTTCCAAAGCTCCACCCTTCACCATTCTAGTAATAGAGATCTGCCAAAGAAATATGGGAAGAGTGGGATCGAATCGGAAGAACCTCATCAGAGTCATCCCCTAATCTGGCCTAGGATGTGGCCATGGTCCTTTCTATGGAGTTTCTCCATTCCTTTGTGGTTGGACTTCTGGGCATTGAGAGACTACATAGCCAAAAAAGGACTCATTGTCCTGTTGCCCTTCTCCCTGTACTCTTTGATTGGCTCAACATAGCCTGCAAACTGCATGAGGATTTCTGAGCCTCACAAACTGGCTCTTGTGTGATTTTTTTAATGGGAAGGCTTGCTAAATAAAAAGCATAACTTGCTCCCTGATGATGTTTGTTTGTTTGTTTGAACATTTCGACCCGAACTTCCCTCGTGGTTGAAAGTAGATGTGAACAGCAGCTCTCCAGTCCATTCACAAATCACAACTACCCACAAGCCATTTGTCAAAGGGTTTCACAGGCAACCTGTGTGACTCGGTTAACATGCTCCATATATCCAGATTACTGGCTGGAACATGTCATGACACTTATTTGGATCTGAGCATATCGGTTTCACGTTTCCCCTAAATGATTCTGGGAAGTCTCTGTTCTTATGGAAACATGCATATGAATCTGTTCCTGACTGTATTTTCTCTCCGAATCTTTTTTGCCTGTGTGCTAACCCTTTCCCTCGGCCTATAAGATTTTTTGGCTTCGCTTCATCTGAAAGGAAGCCCATAGCAAATTGCAGAGATGCCCCATTTCCCCCACAATGTACAGTCATTCTTTCTACTACTGTTAATTTGCCTTATTGTAATGCCTGCCATTTGAGTAGTAACCTTGTAAAGATTGCTTGATTCTTTGTCAATGTAATTTTCATATAACCTTCTTTAAAAAAAAATCTTGTATGAATTCCCATAGCACTAGGATATATTATTTCCCAACATGATAAATAGAAAACACTCATTTAATAAAACAATACGCTATGCATTAGTACAACACCTTGTAGAGACATATATAAATGGCTTAATAAGCCCTAAGTGATGTCTGTAACAAAACATTTATAAATGAGCGACTGTAGATCATTTGTATCCGTCTCAATGACTCACCATGACATGAATTCTAATAATGTATTTGGCAAAAAAAGCGATTCCTCATAATTTGGACACCCATTTTTCATATGATGTATAGGGATGTTTGTCCCTCATTTACGCAGTACTACCTTCTCCCTGATGGCCATCATATTGAGTCAGAAAGCAGGAACGGGGTGGAAAATAACTGATCTAATTCATAAGCTGAGGGAAAGGTTCTTACACAAAGCCAATAGGACTAATTGTCCTATTGCCTTCTCCATGAACTATTTAATTTACTCAATATAGCCTAGAATGATACTTCAAGGACAGAATTCTGTGAAATTTATACAGTCATACAGTTTAGAACCCTGTATGCACCTTGTTTGAGATCAGAGTTAACCAGCTTCAGAACCCGGACTTGAACATGCGCCTGAGTCAGATGCGCACATTCAAACTTGCTCCTACGGTGATGTCATAGCTTTCACTTTATTTGCTATCATGTGACTGTGTGCGAGGACACTGTTTATACCAAATGTTTCCGGAGCTGGAACCTCCAGGGAACAAAGTATTCTTTCTAAAAGTACACAAAATCAGGGAAGTTAAGGCCAGTTTGGTGTAGTGGTTAAGAGCGCGGGACTCTAATCTGACTCGAACCGGGTTTGATTCCCCACTCTTCCACATGAAGCCAGCTTGGTGACCTTGGGCTAGTCACAGCTCTCTGGAGCTCTCTCAGCCCCACCCACTTCACAGGGGCCATTTCCACATTACTCACCTTTACCCGGGATGCTGTGGAACATGGCAAAAAAACCATGGAAGATCGCGTCTTCTCGCATGAGTTTTGCACGACATTGCACAAAACATGCATGAGAAGACGCGATCTTCCGCGTTTTTTTTTCGCCATGTCCGTAGCGTCCCGGGTAAAGGTGAGTAATGTGAAAATGGCCAATGTTTTGTTGGGGGGGATAATAATGACATACTTTGTAAACCGCTCTGAGTGGGCATTAAGTTGTCCTGAAGGGTGGTATATAAATCGAATGTTGTTATTGTTGTTGTTATGTTTACAGCCCCTCCTCCATTACAGGAATACGGAGATCCATGGAGGAAAAATCAGCCAAAGATGCCATTACAGAGAGAAGTGGGGAAGATGCTCTAGCTGTGAAAAAAACCCCACTTGCTATGCAGATGCCACAACACAACTCTATAACAACTCTGCAGCAGCACAAGCCTCTACAGCATTGTTGCAATGCACTGAATCTCCTCTCCTCTGCACCATTACCTGAATAGGTTTTAAATCATGGCATGAAGAATGACTCTGAGAGAGCAAAGTGAGTTTTGTATAAATTAAAGTAGGATCTGTGTCTATTATGAATAGGGAACTCTATTTACCTGAATTGAACATTCAGACCCAATTGACGTTAAGCCAATTGTAAAAGTTGCTCATATTGGTTAGCTACATTTACCTGAAGCATCACCTGTACAGGTATAAGGTATCCCCAGAAGGAACCGGGATTGGAAGCTCCCCCCCCCACCCCGCATGGAAGTCCATATGCCAAGGAAGTTTTTTCCAGGCAACCTTTTCCCCAAAGACATACTTTTACCCCCAAAGGATTATTGTTCTACTGAAATTATTTTCTTTCTTTAACTTTTCTCCAAATTTTCCTTCTTGCAAGCTTTGGCTCTCCTTTGGTTTCTTTGCAGTCTCTTCAGGTTAATCTCTTGTCTTATTTACTACCAAGCCCTATGGCCCCATCAGCATCTTTTATGCTCAGTCTTTTCTTCTCAGTAAAACTTCTTTTCTACATTCTTCCTGAGTCTAGATTTCTCACTTAAACTATTTCTCTGTAGTGATCGTACCTGTTGCCGTAACCAACTTGCTATTCATTTGAATCTTATGTGTATGATTTCAGCTCTTTCAAAGCATCTGGTTCAACTTTCCTATTCCACACCAGATATGCTAAACTTTTCTTTTCATTTATCATACCATCATTGTTGGAATTATTTTACTGAAGGATCATGGATGCAGGCATCCCATCATCTCTTCAGGACAGGTTGTACAGTTTTATTCCCTCACCCACATTTATACACTTAGGCACAAAGATACACAACATTGATCCATAAACATCAAGGCTCAGATCTTTGGTGCATGAGGCAAACAATTCTATTGGGTTTGATGGAATGCTTTCAAATTAATGTCCCAGTTTTTGCACGTGTGTGTGTGTGTGTGTGTGTGTATTCCCAATTTTTCACTTTAGTAACTGTGGCTTTGGTGGATGCTTTGCTGACTAAGCCTCATGTAAGATCTTAGAGATTGGCAAGAAGTTATAATATCTGCTGCTGTACATGGGAAACTGTACCTTTGACTTTCACAGCTGTTGTTTGGTGTTAGTGATAATGTTAATTCTAGTAGTCATTGCTTTCTTGGTTATTCCTACTTATGTCTGTTTTGAACTAGTAAACATTTCCTTGATTAAGCCTCAGAATTTATCTATGAGATTTCTTTGAAGTTAGACAAATGACATTAATTCACCATAACACTGAGTGTAGCCATGAAGAATTGTGAGATCTTTCTATGCTTTATGCAGTGTTTACCCCATTAATCAGGGGTTGTCTTTGCCAACTAGACCTTGGTATACATAGAAACAAAGATCCTGCTGAGTGCCCAGTGGTGCTGTGTTGCTTTTGTGCTCCAGAGGGATGCCTCTAGAGGCCAGGGAGCAAACCAAGGCAGCCATTTGGGTAACAGTTTAATGGTGGTGAGCGCGGGCATTTCACACAAGGTGTAAAGGAATTGTGGTGTTTGATACTATCCCCATAAGAATCAGGAGTCATTGAGTAACCCTGTTGGGCCAGCATGACCAGAACATAGCACTTTAGCTGACTGTTTTTTCCTCTTTCCGTCCCCTATTTTCGAGCAGATGTAGGGTGCTTTGGGCAATATGACCTCCTGAAGTTTTTGCTTGTTTCACTTTGAGGTCTGAGAAGTGAAATTTAAATTGAATAATGAAGTTTGAATTTTAGGAACTGGAGTGCAAGTGCTCAGTTGTCCCTTTTTACCCTCCAGGTTTTGGCCAGCCTGAGAGAAGACCAACCTAGCATGCACAGGTAGTGAAAAGTTGTTGAATTAGTCCTTTTCATTACATTCTGCCCTGTCCAAAGTTTTAGAATATTTTGAGATTCCTAGTTGTGTCACTCCGTGGGCTATAATATTCATCACAAATTCGCTCAGCTGTAGTATTCGTCACAAATTCGTTCGGCTGTCGTATTCGTTACAAATTCATCTGGCTGTAGTATTTGTCACAAATTCATTCAGATCATAGGGTATTCAGGCCCCTTCCGCATACAGAGAAGGAGGAACCCTTAATCTGGACCTTGTCGTTTCCTTCCTTGGTGAGCTGGGTATTAATTTAAAGGTCAGGGCATTTGGACATCCTTAATGTCACCTAGCTGGCTATAGAATCCCCTCCTAGAATCTTGTGCTGATGATTGTTGGTACTAAAATACATATTAATATGAGACACCAGCTGGGCACCCGTAATTCATACTGTAGAAAGAACCAACAGCAATTGCAAAGGGCCATGGGAAAATTCTATGTTTTGCTCAGCAGACATTTTCTCAGCACATTAAATCACAAGAAAGAAGAAAAATATAGATCCATTTTTTGCTCTTGGTACCTTTCCCTGTTAAAAATGTTTTATAGCATCCAGGTGGAATCTTCTTCCATCTGTATAAGAGTTTTATTTAAAGGAGCATGGCTATTTTTCCAAACTGGTCTAGCAGAAATTTTGTGGGACAGCTTTAAAGACAGCCATTTATAAAAGGAGAAGAAAACAGAGATACCAATGTAACAACCTAAGGGCTCAATTTTATTATCCATCTCTCTGTATTTCAGGAGGTTCAGAGTTTCAGGACAGGAGGCAAAGGTATATATTTAAACTGAGGAAGTCTATATAACGGCTTGGATCCTGCCTCAAATTTTGCAGGCAGAAGGGACTGTTTTTGCTATTCCCCTCTCCTGCAGCAGAACTCCACCTCCAAAATATTCCTGGAGATTCCCCTGGAGCAGCATTTGAGGGAGCATTTTGGGCTGCAGTGGGAGGCGGAAAGAGAGGAAGTCACATGCTGTGGCCCGAAAGCCTTCAGTCTATGAAAACCTTCAGGTGGGATCTAAGCCAACCGGTATTCCTAATAGTATTTCTTCTACAAATAAGAAAAGCAGCACAACAGGGCACAGAAGAAGGGAAAGGATGTTTCTGCTAACCTGGGAGAAACTGCAGGCATATATTGCCATGGAATCCTGCGGGGCATAGAATAAATGTAATCTTCTTGGTGGCTGGGGTTGCCAGGTCTGGTCTAGGAACCAGCAGGCGATCAGGTGAGGCAGACATGGGGGGCAGCCATCTGTTACAGCATTATGTCACTTCTGAAAAAAACCAGAAGTGATGTCACATCTCTCTAGAAATTGCTAGAAAATCTAAGATAAAGTCATTACGTTTTTGGTAGACCCTAGAGACAACTGATGGCAGTTCCAGAGAATACCTGGAAGCCACTGCAGCCCTCTCTGGAAATCACTGAAAACCCTCTAGTTTTACTATAGGGTTTCTAGCAATTCCTAGAGAGATGTGACATCACTTCCAAGATTTCTAGAAAGTGATGTCATACTGTTTCTGATGGCTATTAAAAAATTATTTCTCCGAACCAGCTGTTGGAGTGCCAGTGAGCATGGCCCGCTGCGGGTGGGACATCTCCAACCCCAGAGAACACGTGCCAACCCTACTGATAAGCTTGTTTCCTTCTGACCTCCATAGCAGCATGATTAACAATGGACTCCTCAGACAGCCTCCATTATATGAATATACTGAAAGTAAAGCAAATACAAAAAGATCTGCTATAAAGCTAAATAACTTTTTATGAAACATATAATTACGTTTACATAATATTTTCTGAACATTCAAACTCTTCAGATGCATTACATCCATAAGATGAGATTTTAGCCTCTGTCAAAGAAAATTGGCCAGAGTAATTTTTCTGTTGCATACACAGTACAATTTTTGGCATTTTCTGCAAATTAACATTGTTTCGTGTTGTTACAATAAAGTTGGAGGATATTTGACCATCTGTGTGAAGTGTAATGGTTTTATGCTTTAAAAAAAAACTTATGTTTTAAAACAAATTGCCCAAACGCTTGAACTTGAAGTTTAAATATACTTAAAAAAATATTAATATATGTCCAGCTGTTCTTGTTTCTTTCTACATATAATAAAAAGTTAAAAATGTAAATCAAAGCAAAACTCATGATGCTTTTATCATGACTGTTGTCCCAGGGGATCTGCAGTTGGGAAGTCACTATATTTTGTCCAAATATGGTATCGAAATTAACATATCAAAGTTGGTCATTGCAAATGGATACAATGCATGTGATTGTGTAGTACTGAAACTTTCCCAGTGGCAAGGTGCTATTGTGTTGTGACCAGAAGTGACATCACCACATGAGACTTGATTTTGGCAATGGCCACTTCTGAATAACTGAATGGATTTTGAAAATTGACTGTGACTCTTTGACAAAGATGGATTTTTAAATGGGCCAATGAAGATTTTGAATGACAGTTTATGTTGAAAGTTGCTGCTTATAGAATTTTTGCACTTTAAATATTCCTGTGCAATATGTTCTTGTAATTGGTATTAGCACTTTAAGCACTAGCACTTTGTACTTGTATATCCTATATGAATTATTTGGTCCATATTATTAGCACTTCAAGAATTCACTCTCTCACAGTACAGAGAGTCACTTCATAAATATAAATATAATTGATTGTTTCCTATAATCTTTTCAGAAGGTTCTTTATTACTTAAAACAGAATTATTGAATGTATTATATAGCTATTTCATGTACTCTTCTTTAAGTAGACCAGGTTAGTTTTTGCGGGTTTCTTTGTTGAGTTAAATCACCACATCACCAGCAATGCCACTGCGTGCCTCGTGCTGGCAACCTTATACTGAGGTTTCGTTTTCCTTACAGATCAGGTGATATAAGACAGAGTTCCTTAACAGGAAGCAATAGATTCTGCTACAATGGTGCAGTCAGCAGAATGTGAACCTTGAAATCCTTTGTTGCTTGGTAGTTGCTATGATCCCCTTATTCCCAAGTGAGGCAAAGCGAAAGCCCCTGGCTGCTGGCTTGGTCATCTCTGACAAGATTACTGGTATTCATGTTATATTATTAACCTATTTGGCAACCAGTAATGTCCTAGAGAGTTAGTCAATTTGGAAGCCTACCCTGACTAGGCCAGCTGTGCAGCATCTTGCTTTTCAAACTGATGGTATCAATCATTCACACTGTGCCTCTTTTACCTTCTGATGCTGGAACTGTGATATTCAAGAGATTTGCTCTATGGGGCTGAACTGAAACTGTATGGGAATGGTCTGTTGTTTACTACCTTAAATGAAAGCAACAGATTCTGTTGTGTGCCATACTGTTATAAATAACTAGTAGTACAAATTCTGTGAGGCAGCACTACAATATAAAACAAGGGCTATGTGCCCACGACAATCAACACTATATTTTTAAAAATGATTTTGAAGTTGTTTTATTGTCATGTCTCCCCCCCCCCCCCACCTCCCAGTCAAAGAATCTGGAAATTGTGGTTTTGAAGATGGTGGATATTCTTTGTTAGTATGAAATGGCAAGTCAAATCAGAGCACAATCCCAGCTGTGACAAATTGGACTCAGAATCTATGTATGGTTTTGGGCCAGTTCACATGATGCAAAGTCCTTGTGGCCACCACAACAAGGAATTGGTATCAGACACAGACTCACATGAGCCCAGTTCTGATAGTGACTGAGGTAAGTGGAAAGAACGGACTTCAGCCTCCTGACCCCATAGCCATGCTTTGTCATATCTTGAAATAACCCAGGGAGCCACCTTTTGCTCGGATTAAAAACTTACATATAGTCATCATTACAAGTTTCCCATCAAAGCAAATAGTGGCTTCTCGGGGCTTGTTCAGGACATGGCAAGGCACAAGGGGAAAGGGTTTGATCCCATTCTCCTTGCATGCCAGTATTTGATCCATATATCTCTGAGAAGCACAGAATTCCCATTGTACATCTGGTCCTTGGAACTTAGTAGCATGTAAATTAGACCTTAGTGCTCAAATATATGATGGTGTCAAATGTATATTTGCAAAAGGTAGAATTCAATAGTCAGACTAAAATTCAAAGTCAATTGAATTGACCCGATCTGAATCATTTGAGTACTACATTAAATTTTAAACACATAGCTATCTGAACTGCACTAGGAAATTTCTTTTGTTCCCATTTACTATTGAATGGAATGTCTGAAAGAAGATAAATCTGTTTAGAAAATGGGCCTGGCTCCTACATGTGCAGTGTTAACATACAAGCAGCACACCTATCTAGGATTTTTAAACATGATGACCACTGCGCGCAACATCTACAAGTGCTTTCCATATGGCATTGTCACATTTAAATAAAGGCTACATATATTAATAGCATGAAAATATCTATGGCTGACTCAAAGCATAACAATTTATAGACGGTAGGAAGTTGGCTGATATGAGGTTTTTCCCTTCCTGACTGCTGAAAGTGGCTGGAAGGAATAGACATGTAGATAGCAGAGGCTGACAATGAGACAAGGCTGTCTCATTGAGGGAAGTGGCAGTTCCTGTGGCACTCAAGAAGGCTGCTGTGTTACTACTAAAAAAAAAAATAATCATGATGTCACTAACCTGAATAAGTGCAGGACAGTCCCTAGTATATCATTCTTAGGCAAGCTGATTGAGTGGGTGATGGTTTCACAGCTTCGGGGTCTCTAGGGTGCATTTATGTCATTTTCAGGGTGTTTCGGGCTTAGTAACAGTGCCTTGGTTGTCCTAGCTAAAAATCTATGCCAAGAAATGGAAAGGCTTAATGTGCCCTCTTTAGTTTTCTTGGTGGCTTTTAACACTGTCAGTTATCATGATTAGACATGGGCACGAACAGCATTACGAACAGAAAAAACCAACGAACAGTCTAATCTGCTGTTCTTGAATAAACTGTTCATGAGGCCCCATCCTAAACAAATAGGTGGTCGTTGCAAGCCTCATTCGTTGCCTTCGGCAGCCCTTTGGCAAGCCAGACAGTCTGGCACCTGCTGCAATCAATCCCCTTGGCAATCGGAGGCAGGGAGGGACCGAACTCTGTCTGAACTCCTTCTGGCTGTAACCCTTCAAAGTACTTCCAGCAGAGACTCCCGTTTTTGCCACTGTGAAGAGAAAAGGACAGCCAACTGGGAGACCCATGGATCATGCCTTTCCTGGGGTGCAATCTCTCTGAAACTTGGGAGGGGGGGTCTTCAGAGGACAGTGAGGACTATGTCCCCTGCAAATTTGGTGGGTATTGGACATTGGGAAGGTCAGTTTGTGGTGTGTTTAAAGGGCCCTGCCCCCTGCACATAGTAGGAAAGGGCCCTTTAAACTATCAGCTGGCGGCAGGCAGCAGGGGGGAATCCCCCCCTGCCGCTTGCTAGCTGATGGTTTAAAGGGATCTTTAAAGGGCCAGGTAAGTGGGTTTGAGGAGAGGGGGAGCTAAGTGTGGGGGGGTTGGGGTGGGGTGGTTCTGGACCCCACGAACAATGAACAACGAACATGTCTGGGAACAGTTCATGTTCATCCATGTTCGTTGTTTGTTGTTCGTGGATGGCACCGAATGACGAACAGGGTGTTCGGGGTTTTTTTTCCGTTCGTGCCCATGTCTAATCATGATATCCTTCTGGACTGCCAGCAATGTGGGTATGGGAGATACCATGGCACGAGAATTCTGATCCTTCCAGAAGCCAAAATGAAGAAGGTGGTGCTAAAAAGTCTCCTGCTGTTCCCTGAACAGGCTTAAGCCAGAGTTCCTCAATAACCTCTTTTTCTAGCATAAACCTACCCACACATTTAGATCAGTTGCAGGAGCCTGTATTGCTCTACCATCAGATGTTTGACTTGTGGTCAGATGAAATAGGGTTTTCTTGGTGATGGCACAAAGATTTTTGGAACCATGGTTGTTGTGGGTTTTCCGGGCTGTATTGCCATGGTCTTGGCATTGTAGTTCCTGACGTTTCGCCAGCAGCTGTGGCTGGCAAACCCACAACAACCATCATTCTCCGGCCGTGAAAGCCTTCGACAATACATTTTTGGAACCCTTGGAAAAGTGCACGTGACCTGAATCCCTTTTAATTTTATTTAGGTCTCCCATCTAAGTTAACTAGGAGACTCCAGTTGGTACAAAATACTGCAGCTCGGCTGTTATCAGGTGTGAGCAGGAGCATGAATATCACTCCCATCCTGCAGTCACTTCATTGACTACCTATCAGCAGCTGCCTGAGGAAGTCAGGAGAGCCCCCACTCTCCTGGCCTTCTACAAATGATGCAAAACTGAATTATTAAAAAAGGCTTTTTACACAGATAGGAGGGCTGCACTATAGGAAGATGATCTCAAATCAAATCAAATCAAATCTATTACCTTTATTGGCATTAGAAATAATAATAGTCTACAAAAGATGATCTCAAAGAAATGTTTCACTAACGAGTTAGGGACCATGGACTTCACCACTATGTTGCCATATGTACTAGCTGTTGCTTTAAGTATGTTCTCCTATGTACTACCTGTTGCTTTAAGCATGACCCTACTGGGTAGTTCTATATTGTCTAATGTCAGTCCTAGAATTGCTAATGCTCTCAGCATTTCTTCAACTTTGTATTGGATTTTTTGTAATGTTATGTCTTTGTAAACTTGGATTTATTTATCCTATGGTAGTGTTTATTGAAATGTTCTTGATATTGACTGTGCTAATCTCACTCTATGTAATCCACCTTGTGTTTCAGTGAGAAAGGCAAACTATAAATGACATAAGAAAGAAAGAAAGAAAGAAAGAAAGAAAGAAAGAAAGAAAGAAAAAGAAAGAAAGAAAGAAAGAAAAAGAAAATCTTTTTAGCATGCTTCTGGCTTGAATTAGCAGTGGGTGATAAAGACAGTTTGTTATTATTTAGTTTTAGCTTCTGCATATACTAATTTTTGGTTGTAATTGTTTTGCAGGTTTTACCTGCTGGCTGTTTTGATGGTTTATTTTACCTTGTATTTTATGGAGTCTTCTAAATTTTTGATTTTGTAGTATGCCACTTTAGACATTTTATCAAAAATTTGGAGGTCCAATAAATTAATAAGTAATCTAAGGTTGTCAGGGTACCCCAATCTCATGTTCAACATGTTGTTAAACCATAAAGCAACAAAAGTGGACAATAAGTACTTTGTTACTTTATGCACATCCTCAAGCATTCAGCACTAGGATATAGATGGTCTCTCTTGACCACATAGCACCTCTACGATAGTCTTATAAACCTGTGTTAGAAAGCAGAACCAACAAAGTCTTCTAATACCATCATTGTTGGACAGACAATATGTATGACATATGTGGATATGAGTCTATAGACACTGGAGGCATCTGAAAGACCTCCCCTCCCTCCTGCCATGTTTACATTTGGTAAGGGCCTCAGCTGGCAGAGTTTAGGCACACTCATTTACTGATGAAATTAAGTCCTGCTGACACTGCAACACTCCATATGATTATTTATATTTGTGCTATATTATTAGCTTATCCTGTTGATCATAAATGCCTGGGGATTAAAGAGTGCAGAGGGGCTCACGCTGGGTGAGTAATCCTGGTCAGGCCACTTGTCATTTTGAAAACTAATAACCTTATCTGAAGCTGTTTCTTTAATTGCGCTGAGACCATGAGTTGCATTTTATTGTCAGTCCTGGCATCTCCTTAATCAAATTCAAGTGCCTCATTCAGTTGTTTTTTGAGGTCTAATTTCTCTATGTTCAAAATTCTATAGAATAAGTTTCTAACTGATCATTTGCCCCAGATTCCAGTTTATGAAAAGCATATTGCTGGTCATCTTCTGGAAGCAGCAAAACATATCCTCATTCAGTTGCATAGTTCTTCCATCCAGGGCTGGATGGATTTTCTGGAATCAGAATGAAATTTGTACTCAGCCCTGCTCCCATGTTTTCCCAGACACCATGGAAAGGCTTAGCATAGACCCCCTAACAAGCAAGACCTCAGGAGTGCTGCAACCTGGCATCTTTGTGATAATCGGGTTATTTACAGATTTATGGAAAGGACTTCAGCACAAAAGAAAATATGCAGTGAGGAAGTGCTTGTCCCAATCAATGAAATCCAAAAGTTCCTTTCCCAAAAACCTCTTGGCAATCCTGCCAGATTAGGCAAAAAATTCAGCCTTGGTGTTAATAGGTAGGTGTGATTCAGTGAATAGTCTAAGGAAGTTTTTCATTTGTGTTGTCTGCCATCTATGATCAGGCCACATCAAGACCTATGGAGAAAAATACTGCAGCAAATTACAGTTTTTTAAAACAACAGGATGGCTTTCAACAATACATAGAAGACTCTTTTTATCCAGGATTTTGATGGTGCAATCCTATGCAGAGTCACTCTGTTCTAAGACTGTTGAAGTCAATGGGCTTAGACCACAGTAACTGCATAGGGTTGCACTGTGAATCGTGTACACTGCATTTATATGTCTGTGTCTTCTGTGTCATCCCTGGCTACTACACCTGATTACAAAACTGTTTCAGCATAGATCCAGAGGAGTTAGCCGTGTTAGTCTGTAGTAGCAAAATCAAAAAGAGTCCAGTAGCACCTTTAAGACTAACCAATTTTATTGTAGCATAAGCTTTCGAGAATCAAGCTCTCTTCGTCAGATGCATGATTGAAGCCACCATGAGCTGATTTTTCCTTTAAAACATGTTGAACTTGAGATAATGTACAGCAACTTTTGAAATGTGGGTTAAGGCAGGAAATGATAAGTTTCAGTATTGAGACTGGCAAAACTGGAAAGTATGCCAAATTAAGCAGGCCACCAGCATAGCATCACACTGGTGAGTGGACTGGCCTGAACTAGAATTCATATAGAGAGCAGAGTGGAGTCCATCATGGATCTTTTCCAAAGGACATTTCAGGAGTACAGTATCAAGGATAAATCTGTAATGGAAAACAGTGTAGTCTCTTCAGGAAAGAAAAGGGGATCAGAAAAATATTGCTTGTCGTATGACAAAAACTATACATTTCATGGTAGGCTGGATTTGAAATGCAGGCACCTCACAAATAAACTTACTGAGCATGAGCTAGAATCCCACACGTTATGCACATATGCAAAGAGAAATGTTTTGTACATGGCCCCCTCTAAAATTTCGGCAGATAGAAGGATTTCCACCCACAGAAGCATGATTTCCCTCCCTCCCCTTTCCACAGTAACCCAAAATGCCCCCAGTGCTGTCCCTTGGAGACAGGAAACACAGAAGAATAGTATGGGGGGCAGTCAGAGGTCTTCCAGAGGTAGGCAAATTGGTGACACCCCCCCCTCCCCAGCCATCATTCCCAATTTTAGATGGGATCGAAATCCTGGTATGGAATCTTATTTAATATGCACATTTCCTTATAAGGGTCTAACATTTCTGTGTGCACCATGGATGGTGGGTGACTTTCACCAATTCTCCTGTATGTGGAAGAGGACGAGGAAGTTCCTATGGCTAAAGAGGACTGCAACTCCTAGATTAGGTATGGGCAGCATTTTGGCCCAAGTGCTGAAAAAAAATTATGTAGTCTACTTGTGAAAATGTTGGTGTGATGGTAGATAGGTAGGTAGGTAGGTAGATAGATATGGCCTTACTGCCACTCCAGGCAGTCCTGGGCCATAGAGAGCTGGGAGGGGTACCTTCTGCTCCTCAGGCAGCATTGCTGGCTAATGTCCTGTGCCTTCCTTACAATCTTAGTGCACCGAGAAGCAATACTATGCACCTGCACAGTACAGCACCATGCATTTACATAAGTCTACTGACTTTCATTGGAGGCAGGGTCAGAAGGAGCTATGGCCAATGAACATTCTGTGTCCAAACCAAAGGCCCAGGGTTAGGCTCTGTCTTCTCCTTGCTTAACCACATCCTTGCTTTTGAGGTGGAGTAAGGGAATTGTTGTGCTGACCAAAATGTTCCGGCATTCTGCCATTCAGCACATGTGCTGAGGGTTGCCGATTGCATGCCCCTGTCTTAGATTAAGAAATGAAGAGTATTGTAACATTTAAGGGTTGTCTTGGGAAATTTTGACAATAATAGTAGCAATTTCAATATATTTTACTCTACTTTTCTCCCTAGTGCAGACTCTAAGTGGCTTACAGCATGCTCTTCCTTCTCCTCCCCTTCTTCATTTTTATCCTCACAAACAGCATTGGGCTGTGAAAAACTATCTTCCCAGCCTAAGGTCAGCGAGAGAGTTTCAATGGCAGAGTGGGGATTTGAACTTGGATTTCCCAGAGCCCACTCTGACACTTTAACCACTATACCATGCTGTAATATTTGGAAAGGCAAGCAGACTTTAGCTCAGAATTATCATCTCTATTTAAAGTATTTCATGCGTATGTGCTATCAAGTTGCAACCAACTTATGATGACCCCAGCAAGGGGCTTTCAAGGCAAGTGAGAAGCAGAGGTGGTTTGCTATTACCTTCATCTGCAAAGTCTGTCTTGGTAGCCTCCCATCCAAGTACCAACCCTGTTTAGCTTCTGAGATCGGATGAGATCGGGCTATGCCATTCCACCTTCCCTTCCAAAGTTCTTCATCTCCTCTGACAAATACTGGTCTGATAAAAGTTTCTATTATATCATTTCTGAAATCAAAATGCAAAGTGATAGTCTGGAAGAAAAAATTCTGTTCAATGTCTCAGGATTTGTACATGAAGGTACTTCATGCTGAATACTGATTAACTACCCAGGAATAGAGAATACCCTGTAGATTATTTTTTTAAAGGTTAATATAGTGGCAGCTAGTGAAAATAAGTCTCGCAACGTAGTCTTCCAGTTTAGTCTCAATTGTATGTATTATAGAGCTCTTCCAGAGCAATAAACATTGTGGGTCTTCCAAAGTAATCTTTTGACCATTTTCTACATAGTGGTTTTGAAATGGTGCTCTTAATGAACTATATATGGAAACTATTGTGTAAGAAGTTGTGGATTAATTTTTAATGAACAAATTGTGCACAGAAGCTGACAGGAAGCTGGTACCCAACTCTTGGATTTCTCCTGAATATTCTGTGTGGATTTTCAGTGCCACCTTATTTTCCATGCATCTCCTGTATGGGAATCATTCTGACAACTCTTCGATTGAGGTAAATGTTGTGTTGAAACATGCCCCGATGGATATAATTCTGGATTTTCGGTTGAGTAAATTTGATGGTTTGCCTTCCAAAAAAGACACCTATGGCTCAGGATGAACACTATAGAACTTGTTCTACCCATATTTTCATGGAGAACCAGGAAATAATCATATGCTTAAACCTTAGGGAATAGATGTAGGAATCAATAATGAGCATCCTTATTCTTAACTGCATTAGTGTCAGAGAAATTAGTTTCTTGGACATCCTATTCTCATAAGGTTTTCTAACCTCTTTCCTTTCCCGTTTTGTCTGATCTGTTTACCATCAGGAGGGTATCTCAAGGTCATCTGCAGAAAGGTCACCAAGGGAAAGATTTTTTTAGCCAACATGTTCCTTTTGTTTTGCATTCTGTATTTTCAGGCCCACAGTGTCAAGGACAGGCTTCCATTTTTCCTAAGCCTTCTTTCCTGAATAAGGACATAGGCCTTTTAAATGAAAGAGCCAAAGAGGATATAAGGTTGAGAGTACTCCATAAGCAGGTATTATTTACTTATTTTAGAAGTATATATTGGGTACGGTTGCCAACCACTGGGAGAGGGAGGGAGCAGGGATGGGGAAAAAGACATCACACTGATGGCACAAAATCACTTGTGGTACATACCCAGAAGAGACATCATAACATCAATGTGATGCTCTAGGATTTGGGCAAAACTCTTTGGCTTTACCATAGAGTTTTGCCCAAATCCTAGAGCATTGTATTGGTATCACACGGGAAACATGATGTTTCTTCAGAAGTGATCTTGTGTCATCACCCCCCCCCCCTCGCCCTGGACACAGCTGAAAGGTGGTGGTGGGCAATGGAGAGGGAGGATGTCTGTTTGGTCAGTGGATGCTACCACCATTTGAAACTTCAGTTAATGGAAGGATCTGAAAACTGGATCTATGATAGAGAAAAGACTGAAAATAAAAGGTCTTATTCCATACATCCTTAGCCTACACTTCTCCTAATTTGCTCTTACTATTCAGGAGTACTTCACTCACTGGTGATGAATACATTACCCCTTATTTTCACCAGGTAGACATAGTTATGCAAAGTTGTGATGTTGAGCTATCAGGCATTTTTTTTGCCTCATCAGCATTTCCCCCTTTTACGGTATGGGGTGGTTACATTTCACTTTGTCTGTCCTTAACTCATCCTTTAGTGTTGCAAAGAAGTGATCTAATGAAGATCTTAAATGGAAGGTTGAGTGTGACTCTGTCTGCTATTAACATTTAGGAGGTAATCTCCTTCAAACCATAAATGCTAAACACTTTGGCATGCCCTTGACAGGTATAATTGCCTGCAGTCCTGTAAAATATAATGACCATCTGGCAGAACACAGTGAAATCATGTGTAAGAGAGAGGGGGGGGGGGAGAGAGAGAGAGAGAGAGAGCGGGGTGCAAGTGTCAGATCAGTGCAACATCCATGGCACAAAATGGCCAATTACTTGCAAATGTAAATGGGTTTCTTTCCAGCTGTTACTGTTTTTTCATACTTTCTGTCACTTTTTACAATCACAGAGGAAGTGCCTTCTATTTTCTTTGGGACAACAAACACAGACCAATTTCATGTCATTGAGAGCAGGGGGAAAAACTAGTTTCTGCTTAACTTTAACTGGCAGTCATGTAAAAGAAAACAGGCCTGGTAGAGATCAGACCCTCCAGTTTACACAATTCATGTCTTTGGGTGCCTACAAAAATATGATGTCATTATAATAATATACCATGTAAGAAGCTAGATTTAAAGGCTTGTCTGTTCTTTGGTAGGCTCTTTCACTAGCCTCATTATTACAGCGCTTGCACAATCTGACAAATTGGAGTGTAAACCTAATGTTCTGTTTATCTGCTGGCTGGGTGTGTTGTAGCCAGAGGAGCTGCAAAGCATTCTCCCACACACTGTGCCTTCACCATGATCCACAAGGAGTAAGAATAAATGAGTTCACTTGACAAAGCTGTTGACATCTTCAATGAGATTGCCAACAGTGAACTGTCCAAATAAAAGCTACTTGTTGCTGGGAGTTTGATCATGACGTCCAAAGGAAACTAAGAACTGTTCATTGTTCGATCATGGCCACCAACAGATGGTGATGGTAATCTGGGGGATGTGCATGCTTTACCACTGGAAAGGAAAATTATCTTTGCAGTTCTCACTTGCCAGATGTGTCAGGAGCTTGAAGGGGAACGGTTGACTCATCACCATGTCCAACACTATTTACATTGCACCTAAAACTAACCACGCAGGTTGCTATGGATTTTGGAGAATGCATCATCAGAATTGTTTTTTTACACATTACAGCTCCATTTCAAAATACGTACGTTTCTTTACTGATCCATCAAACCAGAATTTGATCTCAAAATTTATTTTATTTTATGTTCAGCGTAAAAGCTGTTTGAAATCATGCTGTACCTGATGCAATATGAATATTCAGGACCAAAGTAGACTGAAGTGAAGTTGCTGTTATTACAGTCTTCTGCATGTTGGAGAGAAGGGCTAGATTAAAGAACCACTAGGAAAGAGACTTTAAATTGCCCCTACTTGCCCTGAAAAAGAAAACAGACAGGTACCATATGGCTGCTGCTTTGATCTTTCAAACAAAAAACACTGTGGGAGATCCTAATCCCGGGTCTCTCAAATCATATCTAGTTTGATCTTTAGACAAGTCCACTCAGTTAGGTGTAGACTTTTAAAAACTCCTGCTTATTCTTTTGCCCAGAATCTGTCCAACATTTGAAATATTATTTGGAGGAGGTAAAAATTTGAATCACATGCTGATATTTCTCCAACCCATGTCTCCTTTTTCCCCAAGCCTGGGTGCCCTGGGTATTTTCTTCATTGGATTTAGGTGAGCAGACTGATAGCAAAGCTCTGAAAAATTTGGAAGGCCTTCTCCACATCACAAATACTGAGATATAAAAAACCCTACTTATTAAGAGAACCAGCACGGTGTGGTGGCTAGAATATTGGGGTAGGCCTGGAGAGCTCATGTTCAAACCCCTACTTTTCCTGAAACTCACGGAGTGACCATAGGCCAGTCAACTTACCTCACGAAGTTGCTGTGGGGATAAAAATGGAGAAAAGGAGAATCATATATGCAACCTTGAGTTCTTTGGAGGAAGTGTGATATAAATATAATAGATACATTTTTAACACACACATTGTGACATTTTTCTTTGGTACAAATGCCAGATATTCCTAAGTGAGTCTATTTAAAACAGAAGTATAAACGACAAAAATGAATTCAATGTGTTCATTGTTGAACATTGAATAAATGTTCCCTGTATATTAAGTTGGATATTTAAAGATAAAAATGATCTTGGAGGGCAGAACTGTAAATTGTGTGTTGATTCTGTTACTCTAATTCTCAGACTGGAAAATGAACTTAATATTTTTTTTACAAAGACCAAAGGTCATATGACAGGCCAGTGAGATAGAGTAGTTACTCTTATACATACAGTTCAGACACCATCTACAATTTCTGAGAACTTAAGCTCATTTTTTCCCCAAAGCCACAGCTGTCTGGACTAATTTTCCACTTTTTAAAGACACAGATTAGCAAGTTCATCAGGGCGTGTTGCTCAAGCATAAGAGTATCATTATGGAGAATTAGGGGAGCATAAAATAATTTTTTCCAGGCTGACAGGTGGCAGTAAAGCTCACAAACTGAAAACTTATTTCATGGGAGATTTTTTCTCAAAAGTGTCCTTCATTTTGTGCTCTTAAGCAAACTCATAAGAGCTTAAGGAAGATATTACTTTGGTTCCATATTAAAGGAAATAAGATGAATTTCCTCCTCTCACTAAATTGCCCAAATCTGAAATAAGTCCACTTTAATCCTTAGCGCAAACACTTAATGATACTAAAGCCCATAAACATACATTTGCATTTTATCACAAGAAACTCTTATAAGCATATATACATTAAGAAAGAGTGCCTCTAGATTTAACTGAAACAATGGCTCCAGCTGAGCTTCTGAGCTTCTGTCCAACAAAGTAAAGTATGATCCAGAGCTATCTTCATAGGAAGAACTTGAAATCCGGGGTGGGGATGGGGGGGGGGCGTCAAATGTTTACAAAGCTAGCTAAGATACAATTTACAGCCTATGAATGTCAACCAGCACTGAGTGGCTGGTCAGTGCAAATTTTCACATTAGTCCTTGGTAGACAGAAATGGAGCCCTGTGGTGCAGAGTGGTAAGCTGCAGTACTGCAGCCTAAGCTCTGCTCACAACCTGAGTTCGATCCTGGCAGAAGGCGGGTTCAGGTAGCCAGCTCAAGGTTAACTCAGACTTCCATCTTTCCAAGGTTGGTAAAATGAGTACCCAGTTTCCTGGGGGTAAAGTGTAGATGACTGGGGAACGCAACGGCAAACCACCTCATAACAAAAAAGTCTGCCAAGAAAACATCATGATGCAATGTCCCCCCATGGGTCAGTAATGACTTGGTGTTTGCACAGGGGACTACCTTTACCTTACCTTACCTTTGTAGACAGAAATGCAACAGCTTCTTTGGCTGCCATTGCCTTAGTTCTCTGATGTCACAGAGGGGCAAAGCAGCCATAAGCTAGGTGACTAAGGGGGGAGCTTCAGCAATCTTAGAATAGAAATGCTAAGGTCCACCAGCGTTTTTTTGCTAAATGGAACCTCGTAAATAATTTCTGCATGCCACAAGCCTTTGATAGTCTTCTTGTTGGTCCAAATCCACTGAGCAATTTTGGAGCCTTTTGTTTAGTGTTGTTGAATTGCTCAGATATCAAAATATTACACAGATTCTACAGTGCTATTCAGAATCTGATAACAATCCTAGAGTCTTTGTTTTTATTTTGTTAAAGAAGTAAGTCTTTTGCCCCTGTCATTCTGAGATATTAGTCAAAATGGGCATGATCTATTCTGCCACTTTTAAAAAATATATTTATTTATTAAACCACATACCCGGCTTTTCCTTTTGGTTCAAGGCAGCTTACAAAAAAAGTTAATACATTATAAATTAAAACCGAGTAGGTTTTAATTTATAATGGTTTATTCATGCCTAAATTATCAAGAGAAACTGTTGATCAGTAAGACGCATTCTTCTAGCATTCTAGCTAGAGTTGTCAATTTCCAGGTGGGGCATGGAGATCTCCCAGAATTAGAGCTGATCTCCAAACAGTAGAGATCAGTTTCCCTGGAGCAAATGGCTGCTTTGGAGGGTAGACTCTGTGGCATTATATCCTACTTAGGTCCCTCCCCTCCCCAGACCCTGACCTCTCCATGCTCCACCCCTAAATCTCCAGGAATTTCCCAGTCCAGAGCTAGCAACCCTAATTCTAGCCAAGGAGTATAATTGACCAATGAAGAAGAAACAAGCAATTAGTTATGCTAATTGGCCAGGATTTGGTGGCATAACATATATAAGCATAGCATATTTCTAGACTGGCAATTTCTTATGATGCTTACATTTTAACCCTCAAAATAATTATGTAGTAATTTCTGGAATTTGGAATTATTCTTTCCACAAGCATCTTGCTCTGGTGCTTTTTACTCTCTGTTGATGATGATGATGATAAAACAACTGCACTTATATACTGCTTTTCTAGACAGATTAGTGCCTCACCCAGAGCGGTGAACAAGTTAGTGTTATTATTATCCCCACAATACAGCTGGGGAGCTGGGGGTGAGAGGAGTGGCTTACCCAAGGCCACCTACTGAGCTCATGGCAATAGTGGGATTCGAACCAGTAGAGTGCTGATTCGCAGCCAAACCATTTAACCACTGTGCTGTGGTATGGATTCTGTTACTTTATCTGAGAAGACTTGCTTTGTGGGCAGTCCTGCCTTGCACAAGGGCAGTGATTGGAATTTCTGGTGTCTGTATATAGCCACAATGCTATTCCACATTTGGTTCAGTTCAGTCTCAGGCTGCCATTGGAACACAGTCTGGTCTTACTCGTATGGATGACTTTCAGTTGGTGTGACCTGATGAAGTGGACAATCGCCCCAGAAGTGTGCAGCCCACCACATCCACACTTGATCTTTGACCTTTATGGCTGTTAATGTCAAGCCGTGGGTTGGCTAAATAAGTCCAGGAGGTAATAAATGCCTGTGTGAGCAAGGATATAGTTCCGATATCATTGAAGGAGGCAGTCATGAAACTTTTCCTGTATAAGGCATTCTTGGACTCCAGTGACCTAAACAATCGCTGCCCAATGGCCAACACTTGTTTTAATTAATAACTTTTATGATAGTTAATGTTTCTATTATGGATTGTTTTGTAAGTCACCTTGGGCAGGTTCCCTGGAGAGGAAGCATAGAGTTTTCCAAATAAATGCATAGAGATTGCCTTGGGCGAGATGAAATAACTTCATAGAGAGGATGAGGTTTTGCTCTGGATTGGCTGGCCTAATTACATAGCAGCTAACTCCCAAACACATATTCATGTAGTCTCACCTGGTTCCAAACCACTTAGGAATCTAATGGTCAGAACTAGTCCCGTAAATTAGACCTGGAAAGAAACCAGAAGCCAGTGGACCTGTACAAAAATTGGCCTTCTTTTTCAAAGTGGCTTGCCCCTTTCAGCACTGTACACTAGACCAGGTGAAAGTTTCAAGTGCAGAAAGCATCTGAGCATGTATAACTCTGACCAGGTAAGGCTTCTGTAGGAAAGGTCACAATTACATCTATTTAAACTAGTGAAAGATAGTCCATGCAGCAGCTGCCACCCAAACATCTAGGAGACCAGATTTACTAATCTGAGTCTTAAGGAACTACAACTCCATCCAGCACAATCTCTAGCACTTCTTTTTCCGATTAAGTTTCAGTGTGTTTGCCATTTCTGGTTCCAGGCACTAGTTCAGCCGACCCACAGCTTTCTTGGTGTTTGAAGGCAAGGAGAGGGAGAAGTGGATATCATCTGCATACTGGTGACACCACATCCAAAATCTCCAGGCAACCATTTCTAGTATTCTAATGTCAACATTAAACAACATAGAAAACAAGGTGGAACATTGCAGAACCCACCAACCAAAGGCCATAGGGAAGAACTGAAATATCCTTGCATCACATCCCCCCCTCCCCCCCAGAGTTTTGGAACCACTGCAAGAGAGCATCTCCCAGTTTTGCTACAGCTGGGCAGTCCACAAGGATGGTCAATTGTATTAAAAGCCACTGAGAGGTCTAAGAGACTTACAGAGATGCAGTCCCAAATTGTTAATCTTTTGGCACAGGTAATCCCCTTGTCTTTCAGTGCCCAAACCAGAGTGGGAGCCAGGATAAAAAGGATCCAGATCATCAGTTTCATCTAACGGCCAAACTAGATGAGATGCCATTATCTGGGTTTAGCCTTGCGACATGATAACATTTTGTAGAGTTGAGGAATGCCTTTTATAAATGCTAAAAAGGATCCCCATTCTTGTTGGGACCACCATGGGTGTGTGAGTTTGCATGTGTGCGCGTAGGGGCCCTCCCCCATGCCATTTTTCTAAGCCAAATTGGCACTGTGGGATGTTATTTGTGGACATGCCCCCAGAAAAACAGCAGGGGGCAGTGGAGGCAAGAGCCCTCCCTCTCCCTGTACTGCAATTGTCCCGACTAGAATTGCCCTCCCCCATGATGCTCTTAAACAGTGCTTCTTGACCCTTTAAAATGGAAGTGTGTTCCTGGTGGACCCTGAAGGCATCTAATTTGGCCCTAAGAAACCTTGGGGCTGAGGGCTTATTAAACATTTGCTTGATAATCTTGCCTAGATATGGAATATTAGGCTCTGAGGCATCAGCAAATGTTTCCCCAGTACTATCCACACGATGGCCTCTTTAAATGTAGAGACAGGTATGTGTTTTAATTTCAGTACAAACTGAGTCTCACCCTGTGAGATGAAAAAATGTGGTAGTGTAGGTAACATAAGATCCTTATATATAAAGGATATTAACCACTTTTTTGGCAGTCGACATGTTAAATCTCTCCTTTCCTTTTCTTTGGCTACCTAGTACATACCATCACATTTCATTCTCTCTCCACATCTGGCACCTCCTTGGGTAATATATACAACTGGAAATTCATAGAGAAACTTGGAGATAGCAAGGGCTGCCTCCCTTGAGAAACCTTTTAGATGTGCCATTAGTTGCTATGCAAATCTTACATGTCAACTGACAAATCTTAGAAGGCACTCATGTTTGACATCCACTTTTACAACACCAATTAAGATGAATCAAAAAGACACAGAGTGGCAATCCTTTCCAGCTGGGCTTCCTTCCAGGTGTATGGCAGCACTGGCTCTTCAAATCACTGCTGATCAACTACACATCAGCATGGAGATCTTGACGCATCAACTCTTCTTTCCTGCTGGAATTCAAGTCGATGTGAAAGGTCACTTCAGAAGGGACCATCATCAAGGTATCTCCTTGCCTTAAAGCTTTCCCATGAAAAATGGTGTAACACTTTAATCGTCCACAAAGGCATATTTTATGCTATCAAAAACTTGTTTTGGAATGAAGAATTTCACATATATGTATGGGATTTGCACGGATTTTCAGAAAAAGCAGAATTCTGCTCAGAATTGGAGCACTGTCCTTACATTTCTGCTACTGGTGTATTGTTAAGTATCGTCACCCCCCAGGGCTTTTTTTCTGGGAAAAGAGGTGGTGGAACTCAGTGGGTTGCCCTTGGAGAAAATGGTCACATGGCTGGTGGCCCTGCCCCCTGATCTCCAGACAGAGGGGAGTTTAGATTGCCCTCGGGCACGGAGGGCAATCTCAACTCCCCTCTGTCTGGAGATCAGGGGGTGGGGCCACCAGCCATGTGACCATTTTCAAGAGGTTCCAGAACTCCATTCCACTGTGTTCCTGCTGAAAAAAAGCCCTGGTCACCCCCCCCCCCACCCAATGCTTTGCCAGGGAGACCTGGCAACCCTATTTATTTGCACTACATCTTTTGGACTGCTGTATACAGTACCCAAGTCATATTTTAACATGTGCAGGAACATCTAGATCTTCCATCTAGATTTTACTTTTTTCAGGCATGGATTGGGCCCACTACTGTAACCAGTTATGTTGAATCCCTGGAGAATAGTGTTTGATAGTGGGCAGGTTTGACTACTTACAGAGATTTGCGTGGTGGGAGATTCTGCACATCCTGCTATACAAATACGTAGATAATGAGAGAGCGAAACAGAAACACAATTTACATTAGTGAACAATTATCTCAGAAGCAGGATTGCCAGTCCCCCGTCAGTCCCACCCTTCACAGCAGGCCGATTTTGGCCCACTTGGGGCCAAATTGGGCCTGTTTGGGGCCAAAATTGGCCCACTGCAGAGTGCAGGAGCACCTCAGGGCCCATTGTGCTACCCATGCAGTGCTCCCACACTCCACAGTGGGACGATTGCCCCAAACAGACACATGACCTGCGTGATGACATCACTTCTCGGAAGTGACATCATTGTGTAGGTCCAGACATCCGTAAGGTGAGTGCCAGGTCTCCAACTACCCACCTGGAGGGTAAGGTGACCTGGCAACCCTACTTAGAAATGCAGTTCAAAATACTAGCTATGATGTTTACACCGCCTCCCTAAGCAATTCCACCCTTCTAAGCCCATTGGCTTCCATGCCTGTTTTCATAAAAAACCTATCCAGCAGCAAGCAAGGGGAAAGGAAGACTTTTCAGTTAAAAGGCCTGGAGTTCTGAGCCAATGGACTGCTATCATGGCCCAGAATGAAGCCCCAATGACACTACCCACTCTTGTCTTAGAACTTAACCCAGGTGAGGGGGCACAGGAAAGCAGACATCTCAAGGAAGAGAGAGACTGAGCTGACATTAACAGAGGTCTGTGTGCAGAGTTAAGGCCTCCAAGGTCTTATCCTCCACCACTGAAGTAACTATAGAAGGCTAAACTAATGTGACACTACATAGTTACAATTTAAAAGGTAAAGGTAGTTCCCTGTGAAAGCACTGGGCCATTACTGACCCATGGGGGGATGTCGCATCATGACGTTTTCTTGGCAGACTTTTTGTTACGGGGTGGTTTGCCATAGCCTTCCCCAGTCATCTACACTTTACCGCCAGGAAACTGGGTACTCATTTTACAACCTCGGAAGGATGGAAGTCTGAGCCAACCTTGAGCCAGCTACCTGAACCTGGCTTCTGCCAGGATCGAACTCAGGTCGTGACTAGAGATGGGCACGAACAGCAACATGAACTAAAAAAAGCCATGAACAGCCCAATCAGCTGTTAATGAACAAGCTGTTTGTGAGGCCCCATTCTAAACGAACAGGTGGTTGTTGCAAGCCTCATTCGTTGCTGCTTGTTGCTGTTCATCAAGCCAGACAATTTGGCACCTGCAATCAATTCCCTTGGCAACCGGAGGCAGGGACTGCCTGAACACTGTCTGAACTCCTGCTGTTGCCCTGGAAACCCCAATCTAAGCCCGTTTTAGCTTGATAGGCAGGTCTTCCTTTCAAGTGTGGAGCTCCAAATTTGTTACAAGGAAGCAAAGAGCAGGGGTGGGTGGGTTCCCAGCTCTGGTTTTGCAGACAGTGAGGGAGAGACAGTTGCTGTTGGCATTTTGAGAGAGAGACAGGGAGAGTGCATTGGAGCTTGAATTTTCTTTGTGTGGGGTGAGATAGGGATCTACCTCTTCAAGTTCCAGGGCTGCTGCCAGGCTCTGGGCCAAGCTATTATTTATTACTGGTACCTTTCCTGCTGCCTGCTCAGGTAAGGTTTCTGGGAGTGGTGTGGTAAGGATGTACCCCTTCAGGTTCCAAGGCTGCTGCCAGGCTCTGGGCCAAGCTATTATTTATTATTGGTATATTTCCTGCTGCCTGCTCAGGTAGGGTTTCTGGGAGTGGTGTGGCAGGGATCTTGATGGCTGGAGGAGAGCCTGCTAATGGATCACAAATGATAGAGGATTGGAAAGTTAAGGACTAATATGGAGTGGTAGTTGCATGTATTTTTGAGTGAGTATATGCATACTTGTATAATTATTACAAATTATAAGTAAATGTATTTTACCAGTGGATGTTATATAATATGCATTATTGTATGTTTTTCCAGCAACTGTGTTCTTTGAAAAAGAGATTTGGACACGGATTCAATGTGGATCTGGACCTTCCGTTAGAAAATTGATGCCATAGAATTATTAATGTACACCAAGAGAATATACCAAGGGTTTACTTGTAATCTGTGACTCACACAGTTTATTGGAACGAACTTACTGACTATACCCATTTGCAGTCAGAATACAAGGCGAGCTTGACTTTGGATGGAAGGACTAGTGTACATATGGTGCTAGAAAGCATTTGCACTTTAATATCTGTTGCAATAAGAACATAGCACTTGGAGCACTGTGCACTTTATATATTGATTATTGAGCTTGTATAACGCCTGTATGAATATTAATTCATGACTGTCATGTGTGGTATAGTATTTTGTTGAATCGTACAGCTAATGTAATAATAAATTGGGGAGACGTTGTTACACGGGAGACTTATTTTTCGGTTGGAGTGTGACAGGATCATGTTCGTCAGTGTTTGTTGTTCGTTGTTCATGGATGGCAACAAACAACGAACACTATGTTTGCTTTTTTCCTGTTCATGCCCATGTCTAGTTGTGAGCAGAGCTTGGGCTGCAGTTTTGCAGCTTACCACTGCACCACAGGGCTCCTCTTACAATTACTGGTTACTTAACAGGGCTGAATCTTCTTTATTTAATCCTCTGGAGAAAATGGATGCCAACATACCATTTAATGTTTCTCTCCGTGTTCATGGAATACTGATATGAGAATTCTGTATCATAAATTATTGCTAGTCATACTGAGCCAACAATATTCAATACAATAAATGAGATTTCAATTGTTGGGGGAAATGGTGGCGGGGTTTTTAGTGTTCATTTTCAAGAGGGATTCTGGCTCAAAACTGACTGAGTCAAATATCATGTGGAAGAACAGTATGTGACTCCACAACCGTTCCGAAAATAAAATGGCAAATCAACAGGAGATTTGGTATAGAGATACAGTTGGAAGTATCTGCTTAAACAAAACCATCCAACAGTTTGAGAAGTAGATCAGAAAATATTTGGAAAACTTTTATACCAAAATGAACACAAATTAGTACTTCTCTAATGTCCCTTCCACCAGAGAACATTTTAATGTACTGTGATTCAACCAAGTTTCAAGTAGCTAATTATAAATATGGGATTCTGATTAGGACTGAAATGCATTTAACATTTAAAACCCTCCTGGAATGCAGTGAAGTAGCTTCCAAGGTCAAATATTCCAAGTCTATATATCTGGATCGGATTCTGAATGTTTGAAAATGAAGTTATGCTTTAAAGGCACATTTGAGAATTAAAATGGAGCCTTGCATGCATTCCTTTTATTACTGCTCAATTTTGGCTAGTCGTGTCCAGTAACTATGAGCAACTTATGGACTGCATTATCAATCGATTTCCATAAAACTCCATTGTTGTTAATGAAATCCCTATCTGCAGTTTACTGAGAACCAGCTAATGCTTTCATGTATATCACTTGAGTTTTCATCATTTGATTGCCTCCTGATTCAGATTAATAGTGGCCCCAATATAAACTCAGGAAACTCAGCCCAGCAACATCCACAAGGAGACACTAGTGTGTAGGGTAGCTGGTAACCTAGCAGGACAATACTCTTCTTCACCAAAAACTCTGGTTTTGTGCTGGAAGTGATGCCATGCATTAGCAAGACTCAGAGAACAATCCTAAGGAGCTCTACTCAGAATCGTACTCAAGTCGATTCAATGGAGCTTACTCCCAAGAAACTGTTCTTAGGATTGCACTGTCAGTCTCCCCTTGATCTGACCAGCGGCAGTGAGGAATGGGGGCCCCAGGCCAGGAGGTATGGATCCATTCCACTTATAGAACACGGAGTTTTGCTGTGCTGTGTTCCCCTCTGTTCCTGCAGCCCCTTCCAACACCCAGAAAGGTCATTCCCAGGATCATGAGACCTGAGAAGAAGAATAGCTGGAATAGGAAGGACTGGAAAGAGGAAGGATGGAGGGATGAAATTGCTCCTCCTCCCTCTTCCACAAGTGTAGCTCTACTGAGGAAAGGGGTTGATTTCACCCCTTCCTTCCTCCTCACTCCCCCTACCCTTTCTTCCTCCTCACTCTAACCCTACATGCACTTTCCATGTATGTAGGGTTAGATACATACCACTCTGGAGAACCAAGGCTTTCATATGAGGCTCTATGTGGTTGCAATGGTTTGTGCACTCATGGTGGCTCTCTTTAGAGTGGCTGTGCTCACAGCAGCTATGTGAACAGCCACAATTCAGAAGCACTAAATGCCACACAATGTGCCTCGGCATAAGAGCTGTAAGCCCTTTGAGGAACCAGACCTTGATGATCCCCAGGTGAATGTGTGAACTACCTCCATAGGAAGCATTGTGTGAGAGGAGAGATGACAGTTTTTTTCATGATATCTGATCCATGATGGCTCAGGGCCAAACTGGACTAGAGCTGGGGAAATGGATTTCCCAAGCATTTAACTGGTAAACTGTCAGGGTGGGGGTTGCAAGACAAGTAAAGGACAAGGACAAGTGCTGTGTGGCTGCTCCATTGCCACTGTGCAAGAGCTACAACAAGAATCATCTCTGCGTAGAAGCTAGGGATGCCAGACCCCCAGCAGGGGTGGGGGATCCCCTGCCCCCACACCCCATACCCTGCCCCCACTTACCTGGCCAGCGGGGGGGGCACACACCTTCTGTGCACACTCCCCTGCAGTGCTGCGCACTCCTGTGCACAGCAGCTATCAGGATCAGGCCCATTTTGGCCCGGATTGGAGCTGCTGTGGAGCGCAGGAGTGCGCCTGCACTCCGCAGCGGCCTAAAATGGGCCCAATCTGTGCCAAAACGGGAGATTGAGGGGGCCTAGCAACCCTAGTAGAAGCTGACAGTGGCTGGAAGAAAGGCATCTGAGGCTTTCTGTTCTTTACTGAAAATTGCACATGATCTTCTAATGTTCACAATTTGCAAAGGTATCGTTCTGCTGGAACAATTCCCAAAATATCCTGCATGGGAAAAAAACATATTCTCTTGGAACTAACATACAATTGTGCTGATCCTGATTCATTTAACAGTTTGCTAAAGGAAAATAGAATTTATCTTGGTCTTGCTTTCTGTTTTCCATCTTCCAGGTAGGGTTGCCAGAACCCCGCTGGGGGTGGGGTATTCTCCACTCCCACCCTCCACCCCCGCCCCCACTTACCTGGCCAGTGGGGAGGAACATGCCTGTCATGGCACGCTCCCATGCTCCACAGCAACCCAATTCGGGCCAGATTCAGGTTGAATCTGGCTGCTGAAGAGTACAGGAGTACACCCTTGCTCCACAGTGGCCAGATTTGGGCCGATTTGGGCCTGAATCAGGCCAATTCATGCCCCTGCGGAGTGTGGGAGTGCTCCCCGGGTGGCACGTGACCTATATGATGACATCACTTTTCAGAAGTGACATCATCGTACAGACTGGGAGTTCACGCTCACTCTGTGCCCTCTGTGCTCTCTGCGCGCTCTGCACACTCTATGTTCTCTGCATGCTCTGTGCGCATGAAAGGCACAACAAAAGGTAGGTGCCAGGCCTCCAACCTCCTGCCCGGGGGGGGGGGGGCAGAGGGACCTGGTAACCCTAATTCCAAGTCTCCTTCAAGAAAGCCGCTCTTGCACTGCATATCTTTTAATGAAAAGATTACATATTGTTGCATGTCTTCATTTGCTCACAATTTCAAAAAAATGCTCGAGGAAACGATGGAAGAACAGTTTATGATCTACTCTGTTGATGGTTCAAAGACGAGAGGTGAATTTGAGTTAATTGATGAAGAAAAGAAATCTATCAATTTATGATGTCGCCACTAATAGAAGCTATTCTCATATATCTTCAATCTATATTCAGGAGTAGAGAAAAGAACAGTATACCTACTCCTTCTGTGGGACAAAAGCATATTTCATGTAAGTCACAAGTTTCAAACAAGTGTGTGTGGGTTTCCAGTTCTGAGGTAAGGATAGTGAAGAAGACAGGGAAGTGGGGTGGGGGAGAGTAAATATGAATGGGAAGGATTTTCAAAGGTAGCAGAGGGCCTGGAAAAGCGCAGGCTTTCAATTCTCTGTGTTCTTTTAACAGGGCCTCTAATTCAGAGGGGCCTTCTGGGCCTGGCAAGCCTCATTGAACTTGAAAAGCTACAAGATTCCTTTCTTCCCCGTTTGCTTTGTATTCTCTTATCTCATTCATGGGAGATACTAGAGCCTCCTTTACCAGTACCCCTCCCACAGCTGCATCTGCATTTTTAAAAAAATTAAAATATCAGTTTAAAACATTAGCTTGTTGGGACAGTATGTATGTATGTATGTATGTATGTATGTATGTATGTATGTATGTATGTATGTATGTATGTATGTATGTATGTATGTATGTATGTATTTATGCATTTATTTATGTATTTATTTATTATTTTATTCTTCCCTCCCTGCACAGGCAGGTAGAGATTATTTGCAGGTAAAAGGTCCAGAGGCAATGGCTTGGGGGAAAATCATCCATGAAACATTTTCGATAGTAGATATTTGGAATGATTACAGTGTAATTAATAGAAAGGAATTGCCCTTCATCCTCTTTCCATTAGTAATTGCCAAGCCACTTCCAGTGTTGTCTTTTGGGCAACTGGGGCAATAGGTATTGTGGCCTCAATTTACATAAAGAGGCATTATATAGTCATTGGGGACAGGAAAGAGTCTTTTCATCACACTTGTTTGGCTCTAGGGCATTCACCTCCCCCTACCACAAGAGTGAAAAACTCCCAATGTGCTTTCCATATCAAATTAGCAGTGAAATCCTAAGCAGAGTTACTCCAGTCTAATTCCACTGATTTCAATGGGCTTAGACTGGATTAACTCTGTTTAGGATTGCACTGTAAACCTCTGCAATGTATCAAAAATAACTCTACCCACTGAGATCAGCAAATCTTCTCTGCTGAGTATAAAGTGGCGAGGGCAAAGATCATGGAGTTGCGTGGGTAGTAAGCCACAGGCAATTTTCTCACGGGCTGCATACAATGTACTTCCTCACTACCTCTGAATGGCCTCCAAAAATGTGTGGGTAGGCCACATATGACATTCATACTATCAGTTGCTAGTCCTAAGGATGTTGCAGGGTTTGCTTACTTCTGGCATATGGACTGTGTTGTTTAAATACCCCATTGGTCAATCTGGAAAGGAGTACATTGGCCCTTTCTATTCTCTGCTTTGTACATTCTTGACTTTAGAAAATACAAGACAAGATGTTTATTTTATTCTATTTGCTTTATTTGTCCTCTGCCTTTCTCACTTAGGGCCAAGCTACACATGACGAATGACACTTGAACAGCAAGTGTACTTCTCCCTGTTCACTTGCCCTCCACTCAATCCACTTGCCGTTCAAGTGTCATTCGTCATGTGTAGCTTGGCCCTGAGTCTCAAGGTGGCTTAGACAGTGACCATTTCCACACACGGCTTACCCACTGAACCATGGGGGGTGGGGTTCTCACTTACTCCACATGTCTCCTATTACAAAGTGGAAGCAGGCTGTTTGCCTTCCATTTTTTCAACACCTTTTCTGAGAATGCAATTTCCTGCACTTTTCTGCACCCCTGAAAAGATGCTGATATGTTATGGTAGACATATGTTAAACGGTGCAGAAAATGATATTACTTAAGTAGACAACAATGCAGTGACAGCAGGATAAGATGGCCCGCCCAGCCATGTGTGAAACGCACTCAGGCTGGGGACCAATTTTGCCTCCCAACACGGAGGGAGAGGCTGCCCTGCATTCCCGGGAATCTGGGTCTTTAAGGAGGTGGGGCCCAGCCATTTAAATGGCAGCTCTGCCTCCTGTAGGGCTCAGTCAGCTCTGAAAGCAGTATGGGATTAGCTTGGTTGCTGGTTAGGAAGGCCAGGTGGGAACTTTTCTCCTTTTCCCAAATTGGCTCAGGGAAGAAGTATTTTTCACTTTTTGTTTTGCATTCTGTGTTTTCATTCCCCTTTTAAATAAGAGATCCAGAGGAGTTAGCCATGTTAGTTTGTAGTCACGAAATAGTAGAGTCCAGTAGCACCTTTAAGACTAACCAACTTTATAGTAGCATAAGCTTTCGAGAACCACAGTTCTCTTCATCAGATCTGACAAAGAGAACTGTGGTTCTCGAAAGCTTATGCTACTATAAAGTTAGTTAGTCTTAAAGGTGCTACTGGACTCTTTACTTTTAAGTAAGGGTTACTCTGACAACAGGGAAACATTTGAGGTACTTCCCTGACTCAGCCATCTGTATTGAAATATTGCTGTGCCTTGATTTTTATGACCCACATACCGAAATATGAGCTGAAAAGGGCCTGTACTCCTCATCATCCCCAAATAATGGTTAGCTTTAGGGTTCGAATGATGCTGCCTAGGGCCATGAGAGTACCCTTGACAGTTGTCACTAACTGGTAAGCTGTGAGAAACTGACTTTAGTAAACTTTTTCTTCATCCTTAGATGCCTCAGGATGCTTACCAATTTACCTTGTGCTTTTGGACAAAACCCACACTGCTCCTGCCATGACAGTTAGGGCTTAACAAGCTAACACCATGACTATATCTAGGTGAACTATTCCCTACTCTCCAGCAATGCATAGCAGGTGGAAAAGGCCCCCCTCCAAGTCAATCTGTGAAGGTGCCCCAAACTGACCAACTAATCTACCAATTAGAGGAAGGGGTGACCAACTACAGCAGGGGATCCAAGGATACCAAACTACATTTCCAAAGCCTGTTCAAGCTTGTGTGATCCACAAGATACCCAGCCTTGTTCTAGGGTTGCCAGCTCCAAGTTGGGAAATTCCTGGAGATCTGGGGGGTGAAACCTGGAGAAACCTGGAGAAAGTGGGGTTTGGGGAGGGAAAGGACCTTGGCGTGGCATAATTCCATAGAGCCCACCCCCAAAAGTAGCCATTTTCTCCAGGTGAACTGATCTCTGTGGCCTGGAAACCAGTTGTAATTCCGGGAGATCTCTAGCTACTTCCTGGAGGCTGGCAACCCTACCTTGTTTCCATACAATAGGGCCTCAGGCTGCATTCCTGAAAAGGATAACTGAATGTTCCCTGCAAGGCCCATTCAGGCAGGGAGAAGGCTTCCCAAAAGTTTCACTTGGAAGACCCATAAATGCCATTTTGTTTTTGCCAAACAACTGAGAAGAAATCTATCAACCGGTCTTTGCTTTGCAACTAGACATGGGCACAAACGCGAAAAAAAATCCGAACACCCTGTTCATTGTTCGTTGCCATCCACGAACGATGAACAACGAACAGAAGTGAACATGTCCCCTTAACGAACATGTTTGGTGTTCAGTGTTTGTAGTCCCTCTGACAGCGGGCAGAGCCACTGCTGTGGGGCTTCGTTCTGCCCACTGTCAGAGGGATGAGGGGACTCCCCTTGTCCCTCTGACAGCGGGAAGAGCCGACGCCGCGCAGCTTCATTCTGCCTGCTGTCAGAGGGATGAGGGGACTCCCCTCGTCCCTCTGACAGCGGGCAGAGCCGGCAGAGACTTCTCCCCATCCCTCTTCCACCAGGAGAGCCAGTGCCGCCCCCTTTGCTGTCATTTTCTCTTCAGAATGGCAAAAACTGGACTGTCTGCTGGAAGCTGAAGGGTTAAAGCCAGAAGGAAAGCCAGAAGGAGCTGAGACAGAGTTCAGTCCCTCCCTGCCTCAGGTTGCCTGGGGAATTGATTGAAAGGCAGGAGACTGTCTGGCTTGACGAATGAATGACAAACGAATGCATGAACAAGGCTTCGCAAGGACCACTTGTTCGTTCAGAATGGGGCCTCATGAACAGATGAACCCAATGTTCATGGCTTTTTTTCGTTTGTATTTCTGTTCATGCCCTTGTCTATTTGCAACATGGCCAATATTTACAGCTGGCACATTAGTGATGTTTCTATATATTGCATGATGACATACCAACAACTCACGTAAAAGAACTGTTCTTCATGCTTGCTACCCTGCAATTTTAAGAGGTTGAAAAGGAAGTCAACGGAATCACTGTTTCCAGTGTCCCCCTCCCAGGCATCCAGCATTGTCAATTAAACTGTACCAGCCATCATCTCAGTTTTCAAACTCTCATCTTAATCTCTAGTTTCTTGTTGCTTTTAACAAATTTGAACAGAAGGGAAAGGCTGAAATTTGCTAGTTTAAAACTGCTGTTCTAAAAGAGGGGTGGGCTAAGAGAGATGCTGTCCGTACACACTCTCCTGAGCACACACGCACACACACAAGTCAGGGGTGAAAATGCCTTCACTTTCAAAATATGTGATTTTGCAGAGGTGAGAAAGCGGAGACTTTGGAGACTTGCTATAAGCCGCTAAAGACTTTTCGTAATGGGGAGAGCTTTTGTGACATAGTAACCTCTGAATGACAAGTAAATGCATTATATGCCAGCTTGATCGGCAACCCGACTGCTTCCACATGTCCAACACAATTATTTTGAGGTTGAGGGGATTGTACAGCTGTGTGTACTAATGAAAGGAAAATGAAGAGGGGGAGAATGATATGGAGAGTTTTCCACCAGGAAACTGGTAAAGTTGGCAGGACCATGAAAGTCTCAGGTTTTTGCTTTTGGGTTCAGAACTGTTTTTTTGGTAATTGAAACCAGTTTTGTCATTAGAAAAAATGAAATGAAGTATAAACGCAAACATCATCTCAATTATGTCAGCGGGAAAAATATAATACCAATAAAGAGGATTTTAATTTATAGTTGTTTAAATGTATAGTTGTTTCCCTGAATTGAGTCCATGAAATGTAGGTTGAACAGAATAGCCTTATTTAAAAAAAAAATACTGGGATATTTTAAGTACTGTGCATCTGACACATTTAGATACATGAAATCTCAGTCAGCCATCAGTCAGTCAGTCAGTCCCTTTTTTGGCATAAAACAAAGTCAAACAAAATCAATATTTGAATATACAAAATGCAATCCAAAATCAATAATCTCTTCAGAGCTTAAATCTTGTAGTCCCGACTCCCTAATTCTCATAGCAATCCAAAGAAATCTTGCTGCTGAAATGGAAATATGGGGGCACGGATCTGATAAAATGAGGGAAACAAGCCTCACTTATGGTAGGCTATACCTGTTATGCAAAATAGGGTTAATTAGGTTTTCCCGTATTTGGATGTAAAACTCACATTGGAGCAAAATGTGAGGAATCGCCTCTGTTGCATGGGCAAGTTCTTTCGTGGTAGGGCAATTTCAGAAATCTTCCACAAATAACTGCAGACAGGAAGACATTAAATCTTGTTAACATAAAGGCATGATGTAAAAGTGGGGCTGTGAGCTGTGTAAAATAAGTAGCTGGAAGCCCCTGTCTTGGTGTTATAGTGAACTGCAGAGGAGAGCAAGTTTTGTCTGCAAGAGAACAGAGAGTTTGTTTCTCAATGTCAAGGAGTCTCTGTTTCAGGGATCTAAGTGCTTGAGTTTTGAAAGTGAATGAACTGCTCATCATTATGATAGGTGAAAGGCTGAGAAAGGTATGCATATAGGGATCCCATTCCCCCCCAGTGGGGGCTCCCCGCCACCACTTACTTGGCCAGCAGGGAGAAAGACAGGGAATGGGCTTCACGGGCGCACTCAGGGCCAGTGCGATGACATCACTGATGTCATCACGCAGCCCCAAGAGTCCTCCTGCACGTCGCTCTTGGGGCTGCACAAAGTTGGCTGACTGGACAGCTGCAAAGTGCAGGAGCACTTTCCAGCCTCTTACGATGACATCACTTCCCACAAGTGACATCATTGTGCTGGCGTGGGGCTGCACGACACTAGATTGACTGGAAGGAATTGCAATGGTGGAATGAGATTGACTGTTACTTGATATCTTGCCTATGAAGAAGCCTTTGGGGTGAAACAGGACTGGACTTTTTGCATGCCGGCAAACCCCGCAGGCAGCGTACATTACTCAAGAGAAGACTTCTATGACCTGGAAGCTACATTCTTGTGGAAAATTCTGGCTTTATATGGGACTATTAGGGCTTCCAAGCACCTTATGTACTGTTTACATGTACTGATTGTAGAAATTTTGTGACTTGTATACCACCATTGATGTCTAAAGGAAATTTGTGATTTCATACCATCGCTGATATTTGTTATATGACAATTTGTATGATGTAATAATTCATATGATGGACTTATTCGCACTGAGCACTTTTAGCACCTTAAATATATGAATTTGGGATAATTGCTGATTGCATTTTCCTAAGGGCTCTTTGTATTTTCAACCCTATATGCATAGCAACCCCCCCCCACACCAAAATCTGGGACAGGAGAAGAACTTCTCTCCTCTGCTATAGACTTACTTTGTCCCAGATAACTCAATGGGAGCATGGACAAGTGACCACACCCCTGTTTGTCCAGGGCTGCATTTGTGACCTACTGACCTCCTGCCCTTCAACAGGGGTATAATAACCTCCTGCTTTTTTGTCTAGGACTGCAAAACTGGGAGGGGGGGCTTGCTATGTCCCTGGCCTATGGGTTGCACAACACAAGTGGAGTAGATTTAAAAACTGAATGAATTTCAGTGGATAAGAATGACAATTACTTGAGCAATTACTACTAAAGAACCATGAAAATATGTTTTCTGTATCATGTTGGCTTACTGAGATTGATAGGGAAGCACAGAAGTCTGTAAAGGCATCCAAGGTTTTTTTTAAAAAAATGGAGCATTTGGCTGATGCTTGGAGAACAAAAATTAATTTTTTTCTGTTGACACATGTGCAATGTCAATGTGTATATGAGGTAGTTTTCCAAAGGACAACATATCTGCCTATTTTTCCATTTTTTAATGAAACGAGCCATAGAAGGGAGCTAGTGTTTGAATCAAGTACTTTCCTTGTTTGAAGTACTTATTAATACCTTATGAGCATAGTAATGTACCTAATGTTTGAATTAACCATCTCTCACCGCAACACTCTGATCTCCTGTAATTCAGGCATATTTAGAGTTAGAATGTTAGCTCTGGTGATGTCATAATTCATTACATCAGTACTGCCATGCATCTGAGCATATTTCACTGACTCTTATTTGGTGTCCTTCCTGCACAACCTCAGTTTTCACCTAAATAACTAGAGATCTGCGCACTCTCTCTCTCTCTGTATATTTTTAACTTATATTTTCCAAGACAGATTTCCTCTGACCAGAGAGAGTGAAGTCTTGTCTTGAGATCCTGTAATAACCCAACATTTGTAGCATTCTCAAGACTCCAGGAATCATCTTTTTAGATTCCCTTGGTCATTCTTTAGTTATCGTCATAGCATGGAACCCCACAGTCCTGTCTAGACAATACTTCCTTTGGTCTGTGATTCACACAGATGGTGGAGCCTAGCATGACAGGCACTCCCACCTGGCAGAGAATGAAATGTTCTGCCTGGCTGTAGGTATCCATCGACTGCTGTCTACTGAAAGGGCAGAAAATGAATTGAGGATGGGCCCTAATTGAGTAGTTATGTAATTCAGGCAAAACATCAGGGAAAGTGCCTGTACAGCATGTGTTTGATCTTATCACTCTCTTTTCCTCTGCAGCAGTTGCTGGAGGTGAATGACTAGGGAGATGTATTATTCCATTCCTTCTTGGTTTCTTCTTGGAAGGTAGTGGGGACAATTAGAGGGGGAGGGAAGTTGAATCACACAAGTCGTCACATTATGGAATCTAATCCATACTTTTTATTATAATGGTATTTCTGAGAATTTCACTCCATTAGGAAATCAAGAGGAAAGGAAGAGTGAGATTTAGTGGATAAAAGATTCTCTCCCCCCACCCCAATCTTGCTCAGAACAGCACAAATTGAGAGTTGCATAAGGACATTTAAAACATCTCTCTTTCATCTCTGAAACAGAATTTTCCATTAACACGACAAAGCCATTAGTATGAGTCGGCTGGGACTCCCCCCCCCCGCCCCTCACAATTGACTATTCACCTTCAAGTTATTATTATATCAGCAGTAGATTTACAACAGTTCCTGCACAGACTGTGGCAATGTTAAAATATATGGGCAAAGCACAAACATATAGAAAAACTCTGATACAAAACCACATGAAATGCTCAGAAGAGGTAGGCTAGAGGAGGCTGTGTAAACTGTTTGGTGAGGGGCACTTTCAAGGCCTGTCTTAAAGTGTTCTTTATTATTAAAATGACACTAGACTAATACACATCATACGACCAACACAGGTAAAAGGGGAGTGAATACACCAGCCCTTTCCATGAACAAGTATGCTGCTTCCACCTTTTCCTACGTACATTCACTGTACACCAGCACAGCATCTATTTGAAAACAATGTCTATTATTATTATTTATGTCATTTTATGGTCCTCCTTTCTCACTGAGACACAAGGCGGTTTACACACTGTGAGAGGAGTACAATCAGTATCAAGGACAATTTCATAAACAATACCATAGGGTAACTAAACACAAGTTTACAAAGACATAACATTAGCAAGAATCCAATACAGAGTTAAAGAAATGCTGAAACAGAACACAAGCAGTTCTAGCAATACAGAGTTGAAGAAATGCTGAAACCTAAGCAATTCTAGGGTTGATACAGGAGCACATATTTAAAGCAACAGATAGTACATAAGGCAACATAGTGGTGAAGTCTATGGGTGAAGTCTATGGTCCCTAACTCAGCAGAGCATCTGAGACCCCCCTCTGTACAACATACACACAGGTTCTGTCCTTGTCTATATGTGTTGGCCCCGTGTGTACAGCAACCCCCTTACTAAGTCTCTTAGGGGTACAAATCTTTCCTCACTCATCTCAGTTCTGTAGCGTCTTGTTTCCTGTTTCTCTCTCACACACACTCTCATTTCTATCCTGCCAGAACTGGGGTCTCTCTTGAACTATTATCTGGAGATTGTCTCTTTCCTCTTAAAGCTACCGGTTGAGCTACAATTAATGTTACAACCCTCACCCATTTGTTGTCCAGTGATTCATTCACTACTTTCCCACTTAGTCACATGCTGTAGCAAGCAGGTCTCCAAGGTTGCAATCTTGAGGAAACCTTCTTGCGAGCCATTGAATAATATGGGACTTACTTCTGAGTAGACCTGGTTAGGTTTGCTTCCCAAATGAACCACACTATAAGGAAGAACAGAAAAGAGGACCAAGGAAAAAATTTATGCTGCTGCCTCTTCCATTTAATGAATACTTTTTTTGTAAATCAAATCACCAGGTAGTAATATGACAACACTGTCCATGCATATACTGTGTATTGGGCAACAGAAAGAATGGCATTTTGAATGTATGATTCTTTCATTACACATTACGTATCCAGATTTTTCAGTTCCTCAGGGTGCTTATTGAGGAAATTAGCAGACCTATTTTAGCAGGACAGTCAATTTTATGTAAAGTTGAAGCAAGCCATTTCCTAAGTATTTCCACAGAGATTCATTGGGAGATTTTCTACAGATTCAGAAACAGTCTCAGTTTGAAATGCTGACTTTTTAAAAAAGTAAGATGGTGCCTTTTTTAATGGGAGAGCAATGGAAGGGGAAAAAAGAATTGTGGAAACAGAAAATTAATGCTGGAGGACATAAGTGTCCTGAACCAAAACTAAAGTGTAATGAACCACCTGTTCAAAAAGGACAAGGATAGAATGGGGAAAGTATGAAACGATCATGAATACAGACCACAGTAAGCTGTAAAAGTGCTACACCCTTCTAAGTTGGAACACCTTGGCAGTTGCAATGGGCAAAATGCCAAGGTTCATGGAGCCAGAAAGAAACAGTTATTTCAGAATTCCTGGCAGAGCCCTTCCCCTAGAAACCACGATATCTGGTGATATAGAGAGAGGACAGGAGCTGGAATAAAGGAAAGAACCTGGTCTCCTATATCTTCATGCACAAAGCAGCATTTGTGGCTGGTTTATTATTGTATGGCAGCATGAAAAACTGGGGAAATTTTCATTTTTGTTGGCACAGAACTCCTCTCTGCTTCTAATTTAGTTCTGCAGTAGAAGTACATGAAGAGGTCCTTGTAAAAAAGAAGTATGATATGACTAGATAAGCAAAGGCAAAGGTGACTCCATGATCATCGGAAAAGAAGCTCCCTACGTGGTCCCCCCAAGACTCCCATCTAATCCAGCATTCTATTTCCAACCAAATACTTCTGGGAAGCCCACCAGCAGAGGGTGACACTCTGACTTCATTCACTCAACCTGTGGCCCATCAAAAATGCCACCTTTAAACCAGAGAGCTTCACACATTGCATTTTCCCCCACATTGTCCTAGAGGTTAACTAGTTGGGTTGGAAATCAGCACTCTGCTGATTCAAATCCCACTACTACCATGGGCTCAGTAAGTAGCCTTGGGTAAGCCTCTCTTCTCAGCCTCAGCTCCCCAGCTATATTTGGGGGATAATGATAACACTGACCTTGTTCACCGCTCTGAGTGGGGCAATAAACTGTCTAGAAGAGTGGTATATAAATGCCGTTATTATTATTTTTGTCTAGGAAAATACGTTTTTAATAGGGGTAGGCATGAATTGTAGACTGCTTAGCTGCTGCATGCATGCACACAACAATTTGTACGTTATGGTAGATATATAGCTATACAAAGGTTGGATCCAGACTATGGGTCTCTTTACACATTTGCTAAAAATGAGTTTGATTGGGGGAAGCCCCAGCTCAACTAGCTTTTAACATGCGACTCATGTGCGCAGGGGCAAGAAGGGCATCTTCATTCCCTCCTTTCCTCCCATGCACTTTAACTAGCACAGAAGAAGAGCCCCGGGAGGAGGGCCATTTGTCTTCCTACCAGTTCCATATATCTGCTCAGGCATGATAGGGCAGATCCTGGGCAGATGTGTGAAACTGGCTGTAAGACAAATAGCCCTCCCTCCGGGGCCTTTCTCTGCTAGTTATAGCACATGGGGTGGAAAGGAGAGAATGAAGATGCGCTTCCTGATTCCATGTATGCATGGGAAGCGATTCCGCCCCGCTTCGGGTCACATGTTCAAAAGTGAGTTGAGTGATCATTTCCCCATTAAATTCATAGCATACATGTACAGAAACCTTGTATTGTCCTTTAATCGAAGGCACTTCCATCAGGAGAATGGAACTCTCTTGCCTCTCCCTCCCCCTGAACTTCTTGACTTGCAACTCCTGGGGAATCTTAAGATCATAAGGGACAAAACGATGGAAATCCCACCCACCCCTTCCATTAATAGAAAATTTGGTCTGGTTCTAACCCAGCGCTTGGCTTTCGTGTAGGAAAATCATTTGCAGAGCAACTGCACGTGGACTTTTCCTTAAATGCTGTAGCCATGGCATAAATCAAATCGGAATAAAAATTCTGAGGTTGGGCCAGTGTGGCCCAAACAAAAAACACATAATGAATAGGGCATAGCAAACCTTATTAAGTGAATAAGTGTAGCAGGCATCTGCCAGCCATTTTATAATAGAGCACTGTGTTTCCAGGAATTTGTGCCCCAGATTATAAATGTTCATGTATTCTGGCATTTATACATGGGATAGCCATTCTGCAGAAAGGAACTTTCGATTAGTTGTATTTCAGTCTTTATGTAGCCCAATTATATAATAGCTAGATGGCTGCAGGAAGATGAGACACGACTATTCCTCCCTTTTGACCGCAATTGCATGGCATTTTGGATTTCTCCACCATTAAATGTATTGAGTTGTGATAAAATGTAGATCAACTACTTAGGGTCATTAAAACATTCAAAACTGGCATTAACATTCAGAGCTGGCAGTATTACGGTGTCTTAAAACACATGCATTTTATGGTGAACTGGAAGCACGGACACTTTGTCATGACAATATCTTTTGAAAGAACTGTTCATCATGGGGTTTTACTCAGAACTCACTGTAACTGTAGTTGCATGTGTGCACATACACATTCTTTGCAGTGGTACAGTGCACATACATGTAGGTGTATATACAGATGTGCTGAGGTGTTTGTGTTGTATTAAATATTATTGCCTCACAGATTGGTCATTTGCTTGGTTTCATGCGCACGTCTTGTTCTAGGATGATGTGTCTTGGGTTGGTGCACTGTGATTCAGGCAAGAAGCAAAAGTCACACAAGTGGTGATTCTGCATACGTTGGATAATGCACTTCCAATCCTCTTTATAGATCATTTGGAACAGATTTTTGTGTGTGCAGAACAAAAAATCCACCTTAAATGATTGATAAAGTGCATTGAAAGTGCATTATCCAACATATGTGGAATCAGCCAAGGACTCTCAGAGGAGTCTACACAATAACTATCTATGGCTTCCTTACTGTTGTTAGAAAACAGAGAAGAAATGTTTGCTTGTTTGTTTTTTTGTTTGTTTGTTATACCCTATTGGTCTCCTAAGCAAAGACCTAAAGTGGCTTATAATAACCTTCCCTTCTCCATTTTATCCTCAAAACAACAGCCCTGGGAGGTAGGTCAGGGTGAGGGAATGTGGCTCAAGATCACCTAGCGAACTTCCATGACAGATTCATGGAAATACAAATGCACATCTCCGGGTTTGGGGTAGGAAATAATGAGATACATGCCAACTACTTTGCCTGCAAAGAGTAGTAATCTATTTTTGCTCGGTACTAACTTATGAGTCCAAGGATGCTTCTCTCATACATCAAAAAGAGTCCAGTAGCACCTTTAAGACTAACCAATTTTATTGTAGCATAAGCTTTCGAGAATCACGTTCTCTTCATCAGATATCAGATATTTGGCCAGTTTCCTTCTGCCCTCCATGCATCTGACGAAGAGAACGTGATTCTCGAAAGCTTATGCTACAATAAAATTGGTTAGTCTTAAAGGTGCTACTGGACTCTTTTTGATTTTACTACTACAAACTAACATGGCTAACTCCTCTGGATCTCTCATACATAACCTAGATGCTTAGAAGAAGCACAATGCCCCTTTAGTTGCTGTATCCTACGCACCATTTCTGGAAGTACAGGTATCATCACATTTCATGTGCCTCCTTTTCTGAAGGAGCACCGTCATCATTCTGAAGGGCTTGCAGACAAATCTCTCTCATAGGGTTAATTCAAAAGATTCACCAGTGAACATAAACCCAATATAGGTATAGCCTTAACAGAGTTTTAGGCATCGGAAATTCCAGTTGAAAAGCTGCTTATAATCAGTCAGGTACCCCCAAACTAGTTGTTTACTATGCTTAATTGGCTCTGTCAATATCTTATAAATCTATTTGGAATTGATTGAATGAGCCAGACTTGGAAGTTACAGCAAAAGGCTTTCTCTTCAACCACCCTCCTCCACCGCCACTCCTTACATTAAACATATTGAAAGAAAATAAACACAAGATCTTGCTTGACAGCTGTCCTAAGCATTATTACTGCAAACTGGCCAATGAGCCTGTTATCTGATGTTGCCTTCACTCGTCCCTTCCCATTTATCTTTTCGAGTGATTGAAAGATATCCAGGGAAACGAAGAAGTTAAATTCCTTTAGGGAGGGAAGAAATTGCAGTAAATCTGCTTTGATCTTCAGGAAAAGTAGCCAATTGGAAGGAGCCAGAAGAAAGGATTTATTAGGGCTCACAGATAGGTGAATATCCGGAGGGCATGTTCCTGTGTCTGTATGTACAAAAGTGGTGGTATAAATGCAAGCCAAGAATTTGCATCAGGAACTGATGGTGTGAATGACACTTGGCTGGTAGAAATAAACTTTTTGTTTATTCTGAGATGGAGATAACCGAGTCAATGGGTCAAGTGTTGTGGGAAAGCAGCAAGACCGGAGGTTATATATAAGTTTTTTTCTCCCCCCCCCTTTTTTTAAAAGAGGGATATGGGTCAAAGACAGTAATTTCCACAAAAGGCATGCCATTCACAAGCTACTTAGATCTTGTCTGTTGCCAGTATTTAAATATTGACTGATAATTTAGCTCCATTAGTGTGTCTGGAGTGGTGCTTTGAGATGCGGCTAGTGATCTGACCTGCGTAGCATGAGTTACTGTACTACTGATACTTTTTGAATTCACATATACCAAAAAAAAAAAAAAATCTGTAAAAGTGATTTGACGAATGAACAGAGGTTTTAAAAAAGACTTGCAATTTATTTAAACAATTAATTGGGGGCAGTTCTGACCATCAAACACTACCTAGTAGGTCTCAACATTCTTTGCAGTGGACTTTTGAGCAATTCTTCAAGTTTTTTTTTTTTAAAATTTCATGTATACCCCACTTTTCTCCTCAATGACCCAAAGTGGCTTACAACTTTCTCCCCTCTTCATTTTATCCTCACAACAACCATGTGAGGTAGGTTAAACTGAGAGAGAGTCACTAGCCCAGGCAAGCTTCGTGGCACAGCAGGCATTTGAGTATTGATGATGATGATGACGACGATGACGAAAACGATAATAAATAACCATGCTCATATATACCACTCTTCTAGAGAGATTAGTGCCCACTCAGAGTAGTGAACATAGTCATTGTTGCTGAGGCTGAGAGAGATGGCTTACCGAAAGCCACTGACAGCAGAGTGCTGGTTCTCAGTTCAGCTACTGAACCACTATGCTACAACCGGTCTCCTAGATCCCAGTTTGACACTCTGCTCAACGCAGGCTCATGATAACTAGGACCAATTCCTGAAACTTATGTAATTTGTCTCTCATATAAGGGGTGGGAGAGTGTGTTTGGGGATCAGGATTTTCCTGGGTGTCAAAGGGTGTCAATATCTTCCAAGCGAAAGAAAAAGACATCCACGGCAGAAAGTTGTTACAAAGTAAGGATTTTTCAGAGCAAGGGTCGCCTTACAGGCCTAAGTGCCACCCCCTCCCATGGTCTACATGTGAAGATTGTAAGAACACAGAAACAGGAGAAGACCAGTGGTTCATCTACTCCAGCATACTTGGAGGGCAGCAGCTTCGAGGGCCAAACAGGACATAGAGGCAGAGGCTCTCCCCTCCTGTTGCCTTCCAGCACCGGTATTCAGAGGTCTGCTGTCTCTGCATATGGAAGCTCTCTTGCGTTGCCATGGCTGGTAGCCATTGATGGAACTCTCTTCTATGAATTTGTGTAACCCCCTTTTAAAGTTATCTACACTTGTAGCCATCTCTACAAATTCTACCATTCAATTACTTGTTGAGTAAATGTGCCCATCAACTTCATTGGATGCCTGAGTTCTAAGAAACTCTCTCCATTTTCTATCTGTTGGTGGGCCAGTAAACAAAAGTGGGTGGGTGAAAAAGGAGTTGTTTAGCCCGCTGGGAGCAGGCAAGCTGACCACTGGTGTTACCAGCAGCTCAGAAGCTCACCTTGGTCCCTTGGGCAGAGGAACAGCCCTGAGTGCCAAGCAAGATGGCCTGCCCTGGTGCTGTTCAGCACACATACTGGAGTTGCTTACCTCTGCTTCCAACATAAGATGGATCAGCAAACAAGCCCTTTAGAGGTGGCTCAATGAACACCTTTCAAGGTGATATAAAGTACTGCAAATGCTTCTTCCAAATGGAAAACAGATGATCTGTGGTAAAAATCCTCCTAATCATTTGGCAGTCTGTCTGTAGACAACCCTTTCCTCACACAATCTACCATACACCTGCACTTGATGTGCAATCAAATCCTTGTTGGCGCTTGGCAAGATGATGCATGTGACCAAACTACCTTGGGGTGGAGGTGCATGCATATATACATTTGTTGCTGAGGAATAAATGAACCTATAGTATTCACTGCGTGGGACCTCTGATCCGTTGTGGTTTGTCAATGTTTCAGGGAAGCACAATATTTAAAGTACAGAAGAGGTTCAAGAACTGATTCAGGTCTTGGACTAAAAGCTGATCCCATGGATTTGCAGGGGCACAGAAAATTTACAATGCTATGAAAATACAAGATGTTGACAGAACACACAATGACAAGAATAAAAACATTCTAGGTGAACAGGTGGGTCATGGCAGATTTGCTGGAAGCAGAGGGGTGTTTTTGTTTATTTCAGCAGCGCTCCTGGCATTCCCACATTCTGTTTGCATTCCGTTATTTGCCAAGTTGGGAGGCAAGTCTAAGTATTACTTATTTCAATCATTTGAAACCGCAAAATCAGCACATTCCCAAAGCAGCATGCCTTCCACAATAAAACAGATCAGCTGATCCATGTAAATGGAAGTACACTAAAAGCAGCAGAGTACAAGAGCTAGAAAACAAGATAGGAGTTTTTAAAAGTCACTTTATATAATCAAACATCTGTCCTAAAGTAGATGTCCCCCCCCCCCCCCGCCAACCACAGCAGCTTCCTCTGCTTTTCTTAACAAACTAACAGCCTGGGAATTTCTGTCTTGGCAGTTCTCAGTAGTATGAAACAATGAGTGAGTGTGGATTATGAGCTGGATTCCTTCTATACCACTACCCTTGCTAGAAGCAGCTTTTTATTGTAGGAGTGGGAGGCACGTTGCACACATTTTATTGGGCCTTTCTCATTAGAAACCAAGGCACAGAGGACCATGTCAGAGGAAAATCAAAGTTCCAGACTGGTTTTATTTGCACCTAAAAGGAAAAGAATTTGTGCCTATTTCCTAGCTGGATAATAAAAACAGAGTGAGAAGCCAGAGAAAAACACTGGATTCCATGACCAGGACCCTCCAGTATCCAAACATCCAAAAATAAAAAAATACCAGTATCTGTTTCCCCCTGTACTTAGCTAGTGCAAATACAGGAGAAGAGTTTTGACAGCAGTAGCAAATCTGAGTCAGAAAGAACAACCTAGTGTTTCCAATCCAGTATTTTCTTTAAGTCAATATTCAAATATTTCCCCATTCAGTGTGCGGAAAGAACAGAGTGTGCTTCTTGATACAGTTGCCCATGTCCACATTTTTTGTACTAATTCCATATGCAGCACATCAGAGAAAGAGCTGAAAGGGAACAATGCCCTCTAATCCAGTCTTCTGTGGTTGCCAGCCTCCAGGTGGTAGCTGGAGATCTCCTGAAATTACCATGTATCTTAAGCCAACAGAGAGCAATTCTCCTGGAGAAAAGGGCTGTTTTGGAGGGCAGACTGTATGGCATTATACCCTGCTGAGGTCTAGCTCCTTCCCAAGCCCTCTTTAGGCACCACCCCCACAAATCTCCAGGAATTTCCCAACCTGGAGCTGGCAACCCTATGTGAAGCAGGCTCTTAAACCTAGGCCTTCTCCCTCCTCATGTTATCCAATTGCGTTTGGACAACAGTGTGCTGCAGAAACAGGACTGCAAGCCAAGGCTTTTTAGAGGGTTTCTGATGCTATCCCATATGCAGCCAAACCACGTGATGCCACAGAGCACTGAACATGGCAAGGAAACAGAGCCACTCTCATGGATTGCTCAGCAGAAAGCCTGTATTAGGAGGGCGGCTGGGTTTTCATGACCAAAGATAGACACAAATCAAGAATAAAACCCGGGCACATATACATTACCAGTTAGAAAACAGCACAGCACAGGTGGCATTTTCTTTTTTGGGACCTATGAACACAATTATAATTCTATCTGATACATGCTAATAAGATTAGTGGTGTTGTATGCCACATTTGACAACCAAAGGCACTGGTCAGGGGCCTGCCTATTTAAAAGGAGTTAATGCAGGTAGTCGTAGATGCAGAGGAGTTAGCCGTGTTGGTCTGTGGTAGCAAAATTAAAAAGAGTCCAGTAGCACCTTTAAGACTAACCAATTTTATTGTAGCATAAGCTTTCGAGAATCAAGTTCTCTTCGTCAGATGCATGGTACAGAAACTGGTCAAATATAGAAGAGGAGGGGAGAAGAGAGAAGATGCAATTAGGAGGGGAGAGAGGGAGGGTGTAACCAAAACATTCCTTTGTATTGTCGAAGGCTTTCACGGCCGGAGAACAATGGTTGTTGTGGGTTTTCCAGGCTGTATTGCCGTGGTCTTGGCATTGTAGTTCCTGACGTTTCTGACCCCACCCCTCCTGAGTAGATACAAATGACCTACATCTTTTCCACACTGTGACACTGAGAGATCTCTGTCTTTTGGTGCTACACCTCTGAAGATGACAGCCACAGCTGCTGGCGAAACGTCAGGAACTACAATGCCAAGACCACGGCAATACAGCCCGGAAAACCCACAACAACCAAAACATTCCTTTGCTAGTAAATGTAAACATCTCCTTTTGGTGTTGGGGTCAGTTGGCTTGTGTGAGGCTTCAAAGGAGTTTGCCCTGTTAGTTTGTGGCAGCAAAACAGCTAGACCATCCAATTCCAATGCAGTATAAGCCTTCAATAACCACAGCTCTCCCCGTCAGATGCATCTGACAAAGAGAACTGTGGTCCCCGAAAGTCCACGCCAGGTGCCACTGGGCTCCCCCAGACCCCGCCTCCATAAAGGAAATCTGTTACCTGTGATAATGTGATAACCATTCATAGTCCCTATTTAGTCCCAGCTTGACAGAATCAAATTTGCATATGAATTCCAATTCAGCAGCCTCCCGTTGGATTTTGTTTTTGAAAGGTTTCTGTTGAACTACAGTGACCTTTAAGTCTTTGATGGAGTGTCCTGGTAGATTGAAGTGTTCTCCCACTGGTTTCTGGACGTTCCCATTTCTAATGTCAGATTTGTGTCCATTTATTCTTTTGCATAGAGGTTGGCTGGTTTGTCCAATGTACAGAGCAGAAGGACATTGTTGGCACATGAGGGCATATATCAGATTGGAGGATGAGCAGCTGTAAGAGCCAGAGACAGTGTAGTTGATGCCATTGTGTCCTGTAATTGTATTCCCTGGGTAGATATAGGGGCAGAGCTGGCATCTGGGTCTGTTGCAGGGCCTGGTACCTGTGCTGGTGACTCTGCTGGCTGATTCATGATTGTGAGTGAGAAGTCTTTTAAGGTTGGGGGGGGGGCTGTCTGTAGGCAAGGAAAGGTCTTCCACCCAGGGCTTCTGAGAGAGAGGTATCATTTTCCAGGATAGGTTGTAGCTCACTGATGATACGTTGGATGGGTTTGAGCTGGGAGCTATAGGTGACAACCAATGGTGTTCTGTTGTTAGTTCCTTTAGGTTTGTCCTGGAGCAGACTGTTTCTGGGTACTAGTCTGGCTCTGTTGATTTGTTTCTTCACTTCATTTGGTGGGTACTGTAGTCCCAAAAATGCTTGTTGTAAATCTCTTAAGTGTGAGTCTCGGTCGAGAGCATTGGAGCAGATACGGTTGTAACGTAAGGCTTGGCTGTAGACAATAGACGGAGTGGTATGTTTAGGGTGGTAGCTGGAGGCATGTAGATATGAGTATCGGTCTGTTGGTTTCTGGTATAAGGTGGTATTTATTCGTCCATTATGTAGTTGTACAGTGGTGTCCAGGAAGTGTACCTGTTGTGTAGAGTGGTCCAGGCTTAGGTTGATAGTAGGGTGAAAGTTATTGAAGTCCTGATGAAATCTCTCAAGGGCTTCCTTCCCATGGGTCCAAATGATGAAGATGTCATCCAGGAATCTTAAGTATAGCAGTGGTTCCAGTGGATGGGAGCTGAGGACTTTCGAGGACCACAGTTCTCTTTGTCAGATGCATCTGATGGGGAGAGCTGTGGTTATCGAAGGTTTATACTGCATTGGAATTGGATGGTCTAGCTGTTTTGCTGCCACAAACTAACAGGGCAAACTCCTTTGAAGCCTCACACAAGCCAACTGACCCCAACACCAAAAGGAGATGTTTACATTTATTAGCAAAGGAATGTTTTGGTTGCACACTCCCTCTCTCCCCCCCTAATTGCATCTTCTCTCTCCTCCCCTCCTCTTCTATATTTGACCAGTTTCTGTACTATGCATCTGACGAAGAGAACTTGATTCTCGAAGCTTATGCTACAATAAAATTGGTTAGTCTTAAAGGTGCTACTGGACTCTTTTTGATTTTGCAGGTAGTTGTATAATTCTAGTGCTGCCTGCCTGCCTATCTATCTATTCCATGGGTGAGTACCATTGTTAATAGACATGTCTTCCCATTCAACACAGTTGAACCTGTTCCATAGTCACATGCGAATGAACACGAACCATTTTGGCCTGTAGGTGCAGGGTTGCAGATTTAGCATAAAATAAGAAAAATCTTCTGTACTTACTCAAGTTACGCTCAGAGAGATGTCAACCTATTCCGCTCCCTGATCTGTTAAGTTTGTTGACTTGCTTGTTTTAGAAAACGGAGCCTTTCGAAATGTAATTCATCACCAGCAGTTGGTTGAGATAGTGTCAATTCAAGGCATAATTATTCTGAATGATTAGGGTTGCCAGCTCCAAGTTGGGAAATTCCTGGAGATCTGGGGGGTGAAACCTGGAGGAACCTGGAGAAAGTGGGGTTTGGGGAGGGAAAGGACCTTGGCACGGCATAATTCCATAAGTCCACCCACCAAAGTAGCCATTTTCTCCAGGTGAACTGATCTCTGTGGCCTGGAGACCAGTTGTAATTCTGGGAGATCTCCAGCCACTACCTGGAGGCTGGCAACCCTATGAATGATTGATTGCTCTGATGCTCTGCCACATCACAGACCAAATAGGAAAGGCAGCTGGACCCTCTGCACCAAAAACTGGATACAAGAAATGCATCGTTGTTGGGAAAAGAGCATTGTTCACCTGGAACAAAAGACTATTATGGATTTAGTATTCCAAGTTCCAGTAAAAATATTGTATTGACTTCAAGGATATGTATTTCTGAAGAACTGAAAAAAATGAATAAAAAAGCTCCATGTCTTACATTCATTAGGAAAGCAAAAACGAATGGGAATAACAAGGAGTGGGCCAAATACCATTTGTTTCTTTTCCTTGTGTCTTACCTTTAATTGCCTTTAAAACTGGGAATTTTTCTCCAACATCTCCTTAGTTTGGCAGAGTACATTTCTTGGATGATTTGAACAATCCCTCTTAAATTCACCCAAATTTGTCAACAAGCAATGAAGATACAGACAGAAATGGAAAAGGAAACTAATATAACTGCAAAAAACCCCCGTATGCAACAATGATGTAATGAAAAGAAACAGAACATTTGTACTTAAAATTAAATGACTCTTCATCCCCAGTAATTTCTTTCTATGTTTCTTACGATTTATTGCTAATACATTTTGAAGATTGAGGGGGATTTCAGATGCCTGCTCTGTGAAGTCCGACTTTTATATTATAATTGGCAAAGATCCGTGATATTTTTACATTGATGGATTTGGGTATTTAAATGGCCTTAGTAGTTACATATAAGAGCCCTGCCTGATAAGACCCATGGCCCATCTAGTTCAGGGTTAACAGGTCCTCCCTGGCAACTGGTGTTTTTGCTGTCTTTTGGGACAAGTTTTAGAAAATCAGCCCTGGCACAACTTCTTGTTTCCAGGTGAGGATCTCCCACCCCCTGCGAAGGATCTGCTGAGTTGACCCCAGAAGGGGGCTAGCAACCTTGATCTAGTTCAGCATCCTGTCTTACACAGTGGCCAACTTATTCTAGAGAGCCAACATCAGAGCACAGAGGCTGAGGTCTTCTAGCATCGGTCTTCAAAGATTTACTGCCTCTGAATGTGGAGGTTCCTTTTAGTCACCATGGCCAGTAGCTGCTGATAGACCTATACTCCACGACTCTGTCTAACCCCTTTTAAAGTTGTCTATGCCTGTGGCCATCACTACACCCTTTGGCAGCTAATTCCACATTTTTAATCACTCATCCTGTAAAGAAGTGTTTCCCTTTGTTTGTCCTGAAGCTACTTCCCGTCATTTTCATTGGATGCCCTGGACCTCTAATATTTTGGGAGAGAGAGAAAAGGGTCTCTCTGGTCACTCTTTCCACCCTGTACATAATTTTGTAAACCTCCTTAGTAATCTCTTTTTTAAACTGAAAAGTCCGAGACTTTTCAGCCTTCCCTCATAGCAACATGCTCCTAACCTCTACTGATCTTGGTTGCCCTCTTCCGTACTTTTCCTTTTTTTGAGATATGGTGACCAGAACTGCACATAGTATTCCAAATGAGACCGCACCATAGATCTATAGCAGGGACATTATAATATTTACTGTTTTATTTTCACTCCCTCTCCTAATAACCCCCAGCACAGAGTTTTCTCAGAATCAACGTTTCTTAAATTACTAGGGACATTCTCTGAGCTGTGCCAAAAGTTTTCTGGCATGGAGCAAAATCTCACAGAAACAAAATGCTTGCTTAACAATCTGTTTCTCTGTAAGACTGACTAATTCAAACATTTGTAATGAGATAAGGAACTTTTCACTCCTTTGATCACTGCTTAGAATTTGGCCTTAGCTGGGAGTGACAGATTGCCAATGCTTCCCAATGACTGCTCAGCATTCAATAGGACACAGTTTAAAGTGAGTGTTGTGCTTGTTATGGTTCTAATGAGCCTTTATCTGTACGGGAAGACTTCTCTTTACAACTGTGGTTCATTGTAGAAGATCAAACTTGGGGGCAAAATGATGGGAGGATATAAAACCTATGGAAGCTTTTGATAAGAGCAACAAGCTTCAACAGATTACTCAGTATGAGTAAACAATTAAAAATACTTTAAGGCTTTAAAAGGCTAAGAATGCCAGTATCAGCTGGAACAAAAAGTGAACCAGTGTTTGGTACCAGTTCAGCCAGAGGCTCAGGTGATCAATCACTAGCTGAGCTGTGAGCTACATTAAAGCAGATATTCAGTGAAGCAGGAATCTTCCAGACAGTGGATATTTAGTGGTCATTTTGATTGTAAATGCAAATGGGAGAGGAAAGGACTAAAAATTTCTCAGTCTTCACTCACATTTTCTCTTTTCTTAGTAAAAGAGATGGTGAAGAAAAAAGTTTGGTTGTGAAGTGCAATATCAAGAGCAATGGAAAGAACTATAAAAGTTACTTCTCTTCCCAATTGTAAGAGGAAAAGCTATTTATTTATTTATTTATTTATTTATTTATACCCAGCTTTTCTACCCAATGTGGACCCACAGTAGCTCACAGCATCACTTACTGGGTTTATGTGCTCTTCCTCCTCTCATGTGTGAAAGTAAAATGAAGATTTCCTTGTTTAGAACTTACTGCATTTTGTTGAGTCCTTCAAATTGGGACACTTTATTTATTTAAAACATTTGTAGGCCTCCTTTCCACCCAATATAGGGTCCCAAGCAGAGATGGGCACGAACCTGAATATGAACCAAAAAAACCCATGAACCAGCCCAGTTCGTGGTTCGCGAACCAGTGGTTAGTGGAAGCTTGTTTCTACGAACTTCCACGAACTGGTCTACTGGTTCATTTGGTTTGTTTTAAAACAGCAGTGCCCCTTTCCCTGCCGCTCGGAGTGGTGGGGAAATGGCCATTTAAACTGCGGGTGGGGCTGGGCTGGCCAGCCACTGTTTAAATGGCCATTTCCCCGCTGCTGGGACCGGCCATTTAAACAGCCCCTGTTTAAATTATCAGCTGCTTGTTGGGGATCTCCGCAACAAGCAGCTGATCCAGGGGTTTAAATGCTTTCCCCCCTGCTGCTGCTAAGTGGCCAGAAAGGAGTATTTAAACCCAACGAACCACAAACTGGTGAACTTGCCCCAGTTCGTGGGAGTTCGTGGTTCATGAAAATGCCATGAACCACGAACTGCATGGTTTGGTTTTTTTACGGTTTGTGCCCCTGTCTATTCCCAAGGTGGTGAAGATTAAAACATTAACAATTTAAAACAACATTTTAAAACAATTTAAATCTAAAGCAGCATTTAAAATGGTATTTGAAAATTCACAAAAAATACTCAACACTAGAGATGGGTGCGGACTGCAAAACAGACCTAAATTTGACAAGGTCCAGACTGGTTCGTGGTTCGTGAACATGCGGTTCGTGGGACTCATGTTTTTCATGAACTTTGGTCTGTTTGGGCTGGTCCATCGGTCCATGGTCCATGAGTCCAGACATCCTGGCGCTGATCTATCAGTTCTCTAGGCAATGGAATGGACGTCCGCAGACCTTCTGCAGCCCTTGGAACACACCAATCCTAGCCCTCAAAATCTTGATAGTCAGCTCTGGCTGCCAACCAGAGAGCTCCCATTCTTCTCTATGTTAGCAAGAAGCAACAATTAATTCCCTAGGCAACAGAGGGGTGGACATTCTGCAGCCATTAGAACACCAATCTTAGCCCTCAAAACATTGATAGGCAGCTCTGCCTGCCAACCAGAGAGCTCCCATTCTGCTCTATGCAAGCAAAGAGCAACGGCTGGGAAGGTGTCTGTACGGTGAGTGAGGGGGCTCTTCCCCCACCCTTTTCTGTTTGATTTTGCTTCATTGCAACTTTTTGGTGCTGCAAGCTAATGCAAGTCAATTGGCATTTGTGACTCCTAGTATCTACTGGAAGTTTCCTGGGGGCAGCTGCTTTGGGGGTCTGTAACTTGGATCTCCGAAATGCAATCTTGGCCAAACGTGGAGGGTGGCTGGAGGAGAGCCTTGCTGTGAGTTTGGCATCTCTGAGTGTGAAGGGGGCGGCCCTAGGGCCCACAGAAGTGACAGACCATGGACTGACGAACCAGTCCATGAATGGGGCGGGTCCATGAAAAGTTCGTGGTCCATGGTCCGTGACACATGATGGACCATGGGCCGATGGTCCGTGGGGTTTTTTCAGTCCATGCCCACCTCCACTCAACACAAAGAACAGGGAGGAAGGCTGATAACAGTTATTGGAGGTATGCCAAATGAAACAAAAAACTCTTCATCCCCTGGCCTGGCGGAAGACAGTAGTAGAGGGGGATAGATGATTCTCCCATAGAGGGAGTTCCAAAGTTTTGGTGCCATAACTGAGAAGGTCCCTTCTTGGGTTGTCATCCATACGGACTCAGATGGTGGTGGGCAGCGAAAGCAGGGACCAGAATGAATGAGTGGGAGAAGACATCCTTAAGATACGCTGGTCCCAAGCTTTATAGGGCTTCAAAGGTCAATTCCAACAGAACCTTGAATTGGGCCTTGAAGCAAATTTGGAGCTAGTACAGTGGGAACTAGACTGTAGTGATATAGCCCCACAACCCACTTCAGTTGCCACTCTGGCTGCAGCATTCTGTACCAACTGAAGCTTCCAGACAGTCTTCAAGGGCAGCCCCATATAGAGATCATTGCACTTGTCTAATATAGATGTTACCAAGGCATGTATTAGAGTGGCAAGATCTTACCTGCCCAGGAAAGGCTGCAGCTGACTCTTGAGCTGAAGCTGGTGAAAGGCACCCCTGCAAACGAGGGGTGCCCTCGTTATCCAAACGAGGCACAAGTCCAGGAGTTCCTCAATCTAAAACCTGTTCCTTTAGGAGGAGTGCAATCCTATCTAGAACAGGAGATAATCAATTTCCTGGGTCAGAAGAACTTCCCCTACCAGTAGTACCTCCATCTTGTTGGGATCAAGTTTCAGCTTATCCATCCCAAAACTGCATCCAAGCACATGTTCTCAGTTTCCACAGCCTTTCTGGGATCTGCTGGTAGCATAAATAAGGAACTGGGAATGAACTTCAGCTTTGTTCTTAAGCCATGATTTCGGAAATGGCAAAGGTGTCCTGTACCTACAATATTTTGTCAGTGGATGCTCAAGTTTCCAGGGCAAGACTCTCCTAACACTAAATGCAATAAACAACTAAGTGCAGCGGAGGGGAGGGGGTATACTAACATTCTTAACAAAGGAAGAAATACCTTCAGCTCCAGGCATACATAATTGATGACATGAAAGTGTATAAAAGAATCTTACATGATACATTATTTAAACAGCATTTTTGTAGCAAGAAATGAATGGGATTGTTGTGGGGGGAGAAAGACATGAGTAAGAGAGAACATTGGAAGGTTAAGATTGAGCTGACAGAAACCATTTAAAAAGGATGGAAACAAGAGTTAGAGGATAATGCCCGTACCAGTGCGGTGGCACTTTAGTCTAGTACAGCAAAAACAAAAGAAGTACCTTGTGGCACCTAAAAGATATGTAGGCCTGTAGGATGTTATGGGCTTGAACCCACGTAGTCAGGTGCAGTGAAGTGAAATGTAATATAAAGCCAGGGTTAGCATGAGGGATGTAGTGAAATCATTATTGCATGTTTCACATATTGAGGTCTGTTTCGCACATGGACCCAACATGGGGGTGCATGGAAGCAATGGCCCACACACCATCCTTCATCACAAAGAGACTTTTAGTGTGAAGCGGGTGCTGTGTGCATCAATGCACAAGCAAGGAAGGCCATATGTTCAAAAAGTGGGCAGGTCATGGATAAAACAAGACCCATGCCCTCCGTTTAAAACAAAAAGAGAAAAGAAAGCTGACAGTAGAAGGGAAACATGCAAACGAATGCGTGTCTACAAAAGATAGGGCCAAGCTACAAGTGACAAATGACACTTGAACGGCAAGTGTATTTCTCCCTGTTCACTTGCCCTCCACTCAATCCACTTGCCGTTCAAGTGTCATTCGTCACTTGTAGCTTGGCCCTTAGAGGTAAACTGATACTATGGAAAACTGAATGATTCAGGAGGACTTTTTTACACAGGAAATAATGAATGATTCAGAGAGAGTCTTGGTAAAGGGACAGGGACTGTGGATAACGCTACTGTGTAGAGTATATACTGTCTGTTTGCTATAAATATAATCCTATTGTGCAATTTCTGCATCATTTAATGTGTTATGTTAATACTAATGCTTTGTTTCAGCTCTCAGAATTCTAGATGCCTGCAGGTTTTTAGAATCCAAAGCCTATTGCATCCATAGATGTCCCATCTTGGTAATTGTATTGATTTACACTGTGTAATCCACCTTGAGTATCAATGAGAAAGGCAGACTCTAAAAAATGTGTGTGTGTGTGTGTTTGTGTGCATGTGTGTGTGTGTAAAATGCCATCAGTTGCAATTTATGATCAAGGCAAGAAATGAGCAGAAGTGGTTTGCCATTGCCCGCCTCCGTATAGTGACCTTGGACTTCCTTGGTGGTCTCCCATCCAAATATTAACCAGGGCCAATCTTGCTTAGCTTCTAGAGTAAGTCCTATTGAATAAAATTGGGCTTACTTATTGAGTAGACTTGCTTAAAATTGTTCTGAACATCTCTCTAGTGCATAAGACTTGATTAACTTGGGTTTATCATGATCTTTGTGCATAAAGAAGCGCCATTCTTTGGCTGAGACCTAAAGAATAATAGTGACTAGGAAAGTGAGTTCTTTAAAATATGAGAGGCCAAGCAGACTGGTCAGCTAAAGCTTGAGATATCATGTATATGAATAACCTGACATAATGTGTTTGAATGAATCAAAACAGAACAGTAAGTCTTCTTTGACAGAGGTTTGGTAGCCTTTCTGTGCTTTCTGGGATAATCTAATAATTGTTATACAGGACCTGTCCTGTCATGGTAAATTTCCATTTAAACACATAGCAAGTTTCGTCTTTTTAGTACTGTGACCGTACTGTAAAACAGTAATTTCAAAGGAGTTAGCTGTGTTAGTCTGTAGTTGTAAAATAGTAAAGAGTCCAATAGCACCTTTAAGACTAACCAACTTCATTGTAGCATAAGCTTTCTAGAACCACAGTACTCTTCATCAGATACATAGAGGGTATGAAGAAACTGGCCACAGATATATAGGTGGTGAGGGGAGGGGGCGAGTATATCAGTTGCAAAAGTAATGAAAGAGGTGGAGTGCACAATTCAGGCTGGGTGTGACCCCTCCCCTCCATAGCTGAATCTGAATGGAATGCCTGAAAGGCAGTTACTTCTGATAATGAGATAACCATTATGCTCTGTACAATGGCATCAACTAAACTATCTCTATGGTGGTTGCTGTGGATTCTCCGGGCTGTATAGCTGTGGTCTTGGCATTGTAGTTCCTGACGTTTCACCAGCAGCTGTGGCTGGCATCTTCAGAGGGGTAGCACCAAAAGACAGAGGTCTCTCAGTGTCACAGTGTGGAAAAGAAGTTAGCAGGTAATTTATATCTACTCAGGAAGGTAGGGATGGGCTGAGTCATCCTGTAAGAGTTTCCCAGGGTGTGGAATGCTAATGGAGGGAGGCTTCACTGTATCCTGAGGAGGTTCTTTTGCATATGGATTGGTGCTTGGTATGCTAATCTTCTCTGCAGGGCTATTGTCAGGTATAGAGTATTTTGTTAGCCTGGTGTTTTTCAGGACTGGAAACCATGCTCTATTCATTCTTAAGGTCTCTTCTTTCCTGTTAAAATTGTGCTTATGCTTATGAATTTCAATGGCTTCCCTGTGCAATCTGATGAAGTAGTTGGAAGTGTTGTCCAGTATTTTAGTATCCTGGAATAGGATACTGTGTCCTGTTTGAGTTAGGCTATGTTCAGCCACTGCTGATTTTTCCGGATGGCCAAGTCTGCAGTGTCTTTCATGTTCTTTTATTCTTGTCTGGATGCTATGCTGTGTGGTCCCGATGTAAACTTGTCCACCGCTGCAGGGTATGCGGTATACTCCTGCAGAGGTGAGGGGGTCTCTACTGTCTTTTGCTGATCATAGCATCTGTTGTATTTTTCTGGTGGGTCTGAATACTGCTTGAAGGTTGTGCTTTTTCATAAGCTTTCCCATCTGATCAGTAATTCCTTTGATATATGGCAAAAACACTTTTCCTGTGGGAGACTGTTTTTCCTTGGTTGTTTAATTTATCCTTGGTTTAATTGCTCTTCTGATTTCATTTCTGGAGTAGCCATTTGCTTGAAGTGCGTGGTTTAGATGATTAGTTTCCTCGTTGAGAAACTACTGTTCACATATCCATCTTGCACGGTCTTCTAATGTTTTTATTATGCCTCTTTTCTGTCAAGGGTGGTGATTGGAGTTATGGTGTAAGTACCGATCTGTGTGAGTTGGTTTCCTGTAGACCTTCTGACCTAACTGAAAGTTACATTAGTAGACTGTGCAAGACGGTCACAAAAGTGACCTTCCCAATGTCCAATACCCACCAAATTTGCAGGAGACATAGTCATCACTGTCCTTTGAAGACCCCCCCAAGTTTCAGAGACATTGCACCCCAGGAAAGGCATGATCCACTGGTCTCCTGTTAGTTGTCATTTTCTCTTCACAGTGGCAAAAACGGGACTCTCTGCTGGAAGTACTTTGAAGGGTTAAAGCCAGAAGGAAAGCCAGAAAGAGTTCACACAGAGTGCAGTCCCTCCCTGCCTCCAGTTGCCTAGGGGATTGATTGCAGGTGCCAGACTGACTGGCTTGACGAACGGCTGCAGAAGGCAACAAATGAGGCTTGCAATGACCACCTGTTCGTTTAGGATGGGGCCTCATGAACAGCTTGTTCGAGAACAGCAGATTAGGCTTTTCATGGTTTTTTTCTGTTCGTAATCCTGTTCATGCCCATGTCTAGTGATATATGCCCTCATGTGCCAACAATGTCCATCTGCTCTGTACATTGGACAAACCAGCCAACCTCTGTGCAAAAGAATGGACACAAATCTGACATCAAAAATGGCAATATCCAGAAACCAGCAGGAGAACACTTCAATCTACCAGGACACTCCATCAAGGACTTAAAGGTCACCATAGTTCAACAGAAACATTCCAAAAGCAGAATCCAATAGGAAGCTGCTGAATTGGAATTCATATGTAAATTTGACTCAATCAGACTTGGATTGAATAGAGACTCTGGATGGTTATCTCATTATCAGAAGTAACTGCCTTTCAGGCATTCCATTCAGATTCAGCTATGGAGGGGAGGGGTCACACCCAGCCTGAATTGTGCACTCCACCTCTTTCATGACTTTTGCAACTGATTTGCATCTACTCCCCTCTCCCCTCACTACCTATATATCTCTGGCCAGTTTCTTCATACCCTCCATGCATCTGACAAAGAGAAGTGTGTTTCTCAAAAATTTATGCTACAATGAAGTTGGTTAGTCTTAAAGGTACTACTGGACTCTTTAGTAATTTCAAATAAAATCACCACCACCATCATCACATGCCCAGAGAACACTCCATGTTTGGTCAGACATACACAGCAATAGGAACACTGATTTCCTCTCTGATCACTTCTTACAATATCCATATTTATTTTATTTACATTATTTATAGCCTGCCGTTCTCACTAGGACTCAAGATAGATTACACAGAGTAAGTCAATACATCAAAAAGATTGAAATATCCAGTAAACAATGCAATAGCAATGGCATTTGTATAGTAGAAATTTGGAGCCAACCAGAAATCTGAGAACTTGTGAAGCAAAGCATAAGTATTAATATGACATGTTAAACAATGCAAAAATTATATAGTAGAATCCTATTTATAGCAACGGGACCTTCAACCGGTCATCCCATCAGATGGACATTTCTATCAATGTGCTATTGGACCTATAATGGACTTGTGACCATTTGGACCATTATACAAATAATTGAACTACTGGACAAAACAAAAAAATAGTATGAAGTGGAATGGTCATTAATAATAATAGTATCTGTGATATGCACTAAGCACTTCATAGGTCTGGTGAGGGAGACTGTATAATGATTGTGAATGAATTGAATGGCAATTAATAACTCTTAATATATGATTAATACTTTGTATGAAACTGACTTGGAGTAGCTTTATTTCGTTAGGTGGTCTTGAATTCTGCAACTGTTAGCAATTGTCAGGAGTCAGGACCCTCCCTAGCCTCCAGATGGTGGCTGGAGATCTCCCGGAATTACAACTGATCTCCAGGCAACAGAAATCGGTTCCCCTGGAGAAAATGGCTGCCATGAAGGGTGAACTCTATGGCATTATACCCCACTGAGACCACTCCCCTTCCCAAACCCTACCCTCTCTAGGCTCCACCCCCAAAATCTCCAGGAATTTCCAGACCTGGACCTGGCAACCCTAGCGCTGGGCCTGACATCCTGTTTGAAAGGGGGAATCAAGGAAGGCACATAAAGACAGAGGCCTTACATTATGTAGCTGATGGAGATTTTGAGGTACCAGGGAGAATGACTTAGGGAGTGACCAGAATAGAAAGGAACACCCCACAATATGTTCACAAACTCAGTTATAAAATGATGAGGTTGACATTTGTTATTTCCAGAATAAGCACTTTTTTTTTTGGATTTGGACTGCATTTCTTTTGGGTTTATCAATATTTTATGCCACCTTGCTGTGTGCATTAATGTTATTGTTTGGCCACTTACTTTTTTCAGAGTGATTTTTTTTAAAAAAAAAATCTGTCTGGGCTGCACTTACCAATATGCCAGGGGACTTGGTGCACTGCTGAGAGATAATGGAACTCAATTTTGCTTACAATCCAAAATACACTTGCAAAGTTGTTATTTGTTTGTTCATTTTCATTCAGAGGCAACATGCCCCACCCACCATGTATGCAATGAAGTGCAAAACTTAAAATGTTAGAAGAAGCAACACAACGTTTTCTGTGCCCCTGGTTTATTTCCATGCATTTGTATGTATAAAAGAGACAGTGTTTATGGTCCCATTAGCAAAATGCCATCATTAAATGGGTGGGGCCATATGATGGAAGGACTCCTATGGAATTCCTTAATGTGGTCTCTGCTTAGGGTTGCCAGTATCCAGGTGATGGCTGAAGATCTCCCAGAGTTATAACTGATCTCCAGGCGACAGAGATCAGTTACCCTGGAGGAAATGGCTGTTTTTGAGGGTGGACTCTATGGTATTATACCATTCTGAGACTCGTCCCCTCTCCACAGGGCTTTTTTTCTGGGAAAAGAGGTGGTGGAACTCAGTGGGTTGCCCTCGGAGAAAATGGTCACATGGCTGGTGGCCCCGCCCCCTGATCTCCGGACCGAGGGGAGTTTAGATTGCCCTCTGGGTCACTCAGCGGCATGGAGAGCAATCTAAACTCCCCTCTGTCTGGAGATCAGGGGGCGGGGCCACCAGCCATGTGACCATTTTCAAGAGGTTCCGGAACTCCATTCCACCATGTTCCCGCTGAAAAAAAGCCCTGCCTCTCCAAACCTTGCCCTTTCCAGGTTTCACCCCCCAAATCTCCAGGAATTTCTCAGCCTGGACCTGGCAACCCTATCTCTGCTACTTGCTCTGGGGTTCATATTCCCCCTTCCCAAGGGTAATGTCATGAGGCGTAGTGGGAATCAGTGCAAGCCTAGCATAGTTGTTATGTGGTTTGTGGAATCAGATTATTTACTATTCTATTCATTTTTATTTGAAATTATAAAGCTGCTTCAAAAACTCGTTAAATAACTGCTTGCACACAGACAAAAATCACAAAACATATCAAAATTATTTATTTTATTTAGTGCATTTTTTAAAATCCTGCCATTCCCACAAGGAGCTCCAGATGGCAGATTCTCACAAAAAAACCCATGACAGTGACTGGTCATAGAGTGGCCATTTCCTCATGTCCTTAAAATAGTGGCACACTCCCGGAATGCTAGCGGCTTCTTTGCACAATATGCGCCGAAAAACATCCTGCATCCGTCTTAAACAAAAATCGCACAAAGAAGCCGCCAGCGTTCCGGGAGTGTGCCGCTATTTAAAGGACGTGAGGAAATGGCCAGTGAATCGGGTGGCAACACACTAATCACTATACCATAGTGACTCTATGCAAAATAGAAATATATACCTTAAAATATATATGAATTGACACCAAATTAGACAATGACCATAAATGGCATGGAAGATGGGAAGGGAAATGTAGAATATTGTGTTATTAGGATATAGTTCTACTAGTCATACTGGGAGGGGGCTATTCTCAGACATGCGTGGCTGACATTTTCACCAGTAGTTGTGTGTTTAGTATAATTTCTATTTTGCATTCTACATTGACAACTTTTCTAATCAAGGAAGTTCTGCACCTTGGTTGAATAATATTAAAATGGAGCTCATGGGGCTAACAGTGCCACCCTATGCAAACTTACACCTTTCTAAGTGATTTGGAGTCACTGGGGCTAAAAGGATGTAACTTTGCTTAGGTTGGCACTGTGCTACTTTCAGAGGGTCGGGGGGGGGCATCAGGGGAATGCAATCCTTCTTTATGTAGAGGAGTGCCAGCAGACTTCGCCAGCAAATCTTAACACAAAGATGCAAATTATGCAAGGCTCCGGACATACAGATGTGTTGAATCCGTACATCCAAAACCCAACCAAAAAAATCCCTCTCAAAGTATCTCCTAAGCGAATACTCGGGAGTCAGAACAAACAATTTATTCATCTAATTATTTGTTTGCAATATTTATAACTGTATTTAAATGGCACATTGACCACAAGAAGCATTAAAGTAGGGTAGATCAAAGAGTTTAAAGTGAGCTCTGTCCCTTTAATCCTCTATCAATGACTGCCTTCAAGGTCTATAAGCTCTTAGATATTTTATTTATGCAAGTGGCTGCAGGGCTCTTGATGGATGCTGCAGCTGCTGTCCCTCCCTGACTCATAGGTGCCTCCTCTCAAGAGGTTTGATGGCCCTATCATCTCCTGACTCCTAAGGCTGCAAGTGTTGGCAAGCAGACAAGTGAGGAGAATTAAGGGTGTTGAGAGGCAGGAAATGGACTCAAAAGAGGCACTTGGGGTAGGAGGGAATCCAAGTCCCACCACACCAGGAATATCACAGCTGCTGCCCACGTCAATTCTTGCCTCTTATCATGGACTCCAATCAACAGATCATCAGTTGAGGTCTATTGGCTTCCACAGCAGCCGTCCACCCAGTGACACCTAAATATTTTCCTCTTTCAGGAGACAAAGAAGGAGGAAGTGAAGGCTGGTTCTTGTCAAATGCTGGGCTGACAGCTTTACAGCCACACTTGGGAGAGGAGCTGGAAGGAGGAGCATTAGATTTAATCAGTGCTGACAGGGATAGGTGAAGAATATTTTTATAGTGGAGGAAATGTATCGAACAGGGGAAATTAGACTGAAAGATGATAAGGATCTCAGCCTGACAAAGCCAATTAATAGCTGTTTACAAATGACCAAACTTGATGGATCAAAGGCAGTGCAGTCCTTTTGTACTAGAAATCTTGGCTTTCCAATACTGCTTGCAAGCATTTCATTCCAGGAGGGATGTTTCAATAGCTCAGATAGGTGTGCATTGGTATTTTTGATAGCTCAGATAGGTGTGCATTGGTATTTGAGGTTAATCTGGGTATGAAGAATGGTCTTTCAGAAAAAGCCTGGAGGATCTGAACTTGATGCTGCAAAGTTTGAGTAACTGCAGTAACTGCAGTGGGATTCACCAAACAGTCAGAGCGCAGAGGAGTCAGTTAACCTGAAGCCCAGCCCACAAAGTCTTGAAATACAGAATAAAATTTAAATCTGGAAATGAAAGCCACCTGGGATTCTAAATTTGTCAAGATTGCCACATGTACTGCACATAAATAAAAGCTGGAAGGGTAGAAAGAATATGTGCATGAAGAAAGATATATATGGGGATTCTGAATGTGTGTACACAAACAAAATAAAGCAGGAGTCCAGGGGCATTGCCTGACAATTTATTCCATCATAAACATACATGAGTCAGAGAACTTACTTGGCTCATGCTGGAATACATTTTGTTAGGCTTGGATCCTATGTACCGTGCACAGAGAAGTCTGTTGAAAAAAACTTTTCTGCCACCTCCCTCCCTAGTTTACTGCTACTGAATATCACAAATACCCATCTGGAATTATAATGATGGTGTACTCATACAGAATAGCATGCGAGAACATGGATGGGTAAAGCTATTGTGGTGTAGTGGTCAAAGTGTTGGACTCTGTGAGGCCACGGTATGAATTCCCACTCTACCATGGAAGCCCACTGGGTGACTGCTGGCCAGTCACACACTTACAGGGTTTGTTGTAAGGATAAAATGGAGGAGAGGAGACTTTGAGTCCCCAGTGGAGAGAAGGGTGGTGTATAAATGAAGTAAATAAATAAATTATAAACAATAAACTGATGACAATAATTAGTTACCGTGATTTTTCATGCAGTTCATTAACAAATAATAAAAATATAAACAGAGATATTTAAGAATCTTGATTGTACCAATTCCCTTTGAAATGCTGCTTCATGCCAATGTACTTGATAGGTCCATATTTAAAACATGTAAGAAATTATCTATCTGGATTTTCTTTTAAATAAAGATAACCTTTTATTTTTATGAATGTGCTCAATGTAATAGTAATAACATTCAATTTATATACTGGCCTTCAGGACAACTTAACGCCCACTCAGAGTGGTTTACAAAGTATGTTATTATTATCCCCATAACAATCTTCCTGTGAGGTGGATGGGGCTGAGAGAACTCCTAGAAGCTGTGACTGACCCAAGGTCACTCAGCTGGATTCAAGTGGAGGAGTGGGGAATCAAACCCGGTTCTCCAGATTAGAGTCTCAGCGCTCTTAACCACTACACCAAACTAGCTCTCAGCTCTTCAGATTTCTGCTGGTCTTAGGGTTGCCAGGGACCTGGAGCCCCTCAACAGGGGATCCCCAAGTCTCTGTAGTCTCCTGGCGGGGGATTGGGAGCCGGTACTTACCCCAGCTTCCTTTCTCTGAGCGCTCCCGGCTCACGTGATGACGTCACTTCCGTGAGTGATATCATCATGCAGGGTCAAAGGGCACTCCAAGTCAAAGGGGGCTCTTGTTGCTGCCGCTGGCTCTCACTGCAAGTGCAACTGCTCACTCTCGATGCTGCTGCCGCTTGCCATGACTGTAGCCCACTCTCATTTGGTGCACAGGGGCCGTGGTGGTGAGAGGTAGCAGTGGTGAGAGGCAGCAGCAGCAGCGAGAGCCAGTGGCAGTGGTGGTGGTGAGAGCAGCCTGCTCTTGCCACTGCTGTTGCCGCTGCCTGCTCTCATGGTGTGGGAGTGCACCCCCTGCCCGCGAGCGTGCCCCCTGCCAGCCAGGTAAGTGGGCACGGGGGGGGGGGAAGGGTGGGATCTGGAGATCCCCCACTACCAGCGGGGGAATGGCAACCCTACCGAATAAATGGATTGGTTGATTGTAAAATATTTCAGCTCTATTAAGGTATTGATACTGATTTGTATCTAATGAACTGCAAGCAGCATGAAGCTCATAGAATGGGATTTTCTTGTCTCTCCTTCCCACTGCACTCTACCCGCAGTTCTATTCCAGAGCATCAGAAGACTCTCACAAATGGGATGGAAAAGCAAAGAGGAAGACCTGTACAGGAGGGGCAAAGTCATTCAATGCTTCTTCTGACCAAACAGCATTTCTATCAGTTCAGTGGTAATATTCAAGTCATCAGTTTAACAAATGAACAATTTAATAGGATGAAAGTTTCATATCTGAAAGGAGACAATGCCATAATAACCAACCCACAGGATGAAAGCACAGCTATTATCTTAGCTCTTAGAATCTAGTAACTTGTACAAATATTACAGAAGCCGCTTGTCTCATTGCAACTATTTCAACTTATAGGCACAGGACAGACAGTTGTTTGCTTTCAGAGGGAGGCAGTTTACTCCTTACGCAGCGTGAAATTTCCCCTGTTCTTTTCTCAAAGCCTTTTGGCTAAAATATTTTGAATACTACTTTATAACACCTCAGTGAGAAAGGCGGGCTATAAATAATGCAAATAAATAAATCCCATTTGTTATCTCCACACATTACATTTTTATTTATTCATTTATTTACTTGCTTCCTTTATTTATTTATGTCATTTATAGTCTGCCTTTCTCACTGGGACTCAAGGCAGATTACATAGTGTGAAATTAGTACAATCAGTATCAAGAAAATTTCCATACAGTATCAAGGACATTTCCCTAAACAATGTTATAGGATTTTACAAAAACATAGCATTAGCAAGGATCCAATACAGAGCTGGCTGGAACAGAACATAATCAGTTCTAGGACTGACATGAGGTAATGTGAAGCACAGGTAGTATATAGGAGTACATATTCAAAGCAACAGATAATATGTAAGGCAACATAGTGGTGAAGTCTGTAGTCCCTAACTCATTAGTGAAGCCTCTGAGAGAACCCCTTGCTACAATACTTCCCTCCTATCTGAGTAAAAAGCTTCAAAGTAAAAATACTCTGCCCTTCTTCCCAATACAGGCCTAAAGCAGGTTATATTGTTCTCCTTTCCTTCATTTTAGCCTCCCAAGAATCCTGTGAGGAGGTTAGACCAAGTGTGTGACTGGCCCAAGGTCACCAACAAGCTTCTATGGTAGAGTGTTTCCAGGGATTCGAAGCTGGGATTTCCAGATCCTAGTCTGACACTTTGACAAATGTATTGAGCAACACAAAATAATTTTTGTAAATTGAAAACATTTGCTTTTTCCCCTCAGCTCCCAGGGCTTCTGAAATATAGTTGCATAGACATCTATATGGAGAAGACTATTCAGTTTTAAGACTCTATTGCTTTCAGTAACATTAACATTCTGGGCCTGCCAGAGAAACACACCCTACATGGCTTTAATTTGCTTTTGAAATAATTATTGGCTTTTGAATTTGGGCTTCTTTCCAGAGATAGTAAATCACTCTTGGAAGGCAACTCTCTCAACAATAACTGCTGTTGACAAGGTGTACACATAATGTTGCAGATATTCATATGCAAAAAGAAACAAAACCTTATTACTGTAGGCGAGGCGAATGATCTGGGAGGGGGTAATTTGACCACCCCAAAGGCTATGCTGGGGATCATGCAGCTTGCAGGGACAGGTGTCAGGTGAACAGGGGATGTATTAAGGAGGGTAGTTAAGTGAGGTTGAGTGTAAAAGATGGCTAATTCCAACCTTATATAAGCCAGGGCAACCTTAGTGTCATCAGCTCAGTGTTCACATTAATTGCCTGATGTTGCATAGAGATTACAAAACCAGTCATCCAAAGGATGGAAATCCAGTGGCGATTCCTTCTGCAATATGGTGTGGAACACCCACTGGCCTAAGAACACACAACCGTGCAAACCTTAGGTGTTGTTCCTTAAAGCGAGGGGACTTTGATGAAAAAAGAACAGGGCTGGATCTCTATGCTTCCCAAACACCGCATCCTGTTTTAACTACTATGAAGCAACCTACTATTTCTACCATGACATTCATAGGGTAATATAATTCATAAGATGACAGATCCAAATACAATTCAGAGTTCTGAATATAAATCCTAAACAACTCTCACAAAACAGACCAACTCCTCGTATGATGTCTGAGATCCACTGAGCATGGCTTATGAACCTGAGTACCAAGAGTAGAGTGCAAGGACACACAGAGAGATGTTCTAACTAAAAATAAGTCAAATTCCTAGCCTGAACACCTTTTGAAGGGTAAGAACCTACCTATCTGAGCGGGCCATTGGGTTAACTTGGGAATGGGTTGGGAAATTCCCAATCAATCAAGTTTATTACGATGCAAAATCAGCTCTGGAAAGTCAGCAATAATGGAAATAAGAATGTGTGTGGAAAGATAATAAAGTTATTGAGGCTCAGTCAGCTGCTTGCATATCCCACATGCCCGAAGGCAACACTTAGCAACTTTATTGGTTATCTCCTGGGAAGAGTCTGCAAGAAGGAGGCGTAAAGTTGTTCAGATCTTCCTGGTAAATTTGATAACATTGGAGCTAAATATTGAGATTGGATGTTATAGAATGAGCAGTGTAGCAGAACATGTTCAATAGACTCTGCTTCCCCTGTATGGCATGGGCAGAGCCATTGAGAGAATGGTACATGATGGTATTTGCCTTCTAGGAGGGTTGAAGGTATATTGAAGCATGCAAGGATATTCTCTGATATTTGGGAATCTCAAGGGACCTAAGATAATCTGCTGGTTGGAAGCTTTTGGCATACTGCAGAATAATTGGATATTTCCCTATCTGTGCCTTATCTGATTGTAGGGCATGATCCCAGAGTCTCTGTTTAATTGTTTCTTTTGCTTTTTAGTACCCAAGATGCAATAAAACTCAAGGGGAAAGGCCATACTCCTGGAGTTTCCCCTTGATTGCTCTTTGCCAGGTTGAATGGTAGCTATCAACAAGGATTAAGGGTACTAAACCCACTAGACTGAAAATGAGTTTTAACCAATAGATGGGTGCAAGTAGCCATATACGAGTCTCCAAGGGGATTTACCCAGTCTCTAGTCTAAGAAGGACATTTGGGATACATCATGGGACTCTAAGAATCTTTCTTTCTTTCTTTCTTTCTTTCTTTCTTTCTTTCTTTCTTTCTTTCAAAAGAAAAAAGTATGGTAAAGTAAGTGCATAATAAGAAGATTGCACAGGTTCTTGATTAGACATTAAATTGGAGCTTATACAATCATGTATAAACAATAAGTATATGAACAGTACATATAGAATTGTTTTGGGAGTTAAACAAGCAATACATATAAACAAAAATCTTGTATATTTAGCATCTCTAAGCCTAGATACATTATATTTCTCTTTCCCTCTCCTTCCATCTACTTTAATTATGTAAACTTCTAAGTCATTTATTTTCTGCCTAAGTAATCAAAAATGTCCTTCCGTTTGGACTTGGATTCTTTCTTTGTAGACAGAGCTGAGAACCGCATAAGAGCTGAGATACAACCATTCCTTGGGAGACCTTGATTGCAGCAGGAATAAAGGAGGTTAGTTTTGTGAAATAGAATCTGGGAAATTTACTTGGATTTAATAAAATCTAATTTTCTTTTGCTGATTTTTAAGAAAGAAAGAAAGAAAGAAAGAAAGAAAGAAAGAAAGAAAGAAAGAAAGAAAGAAAGAAAGCTAGCTAGCTAGCTTTATGGGCTTTAAATGAAAACAAGGATTCTCTAAATTTTAATTAGAATCATAGATCAACCTGCAATTGCAATAACCTTTATCTAGAGGGGGTATTTTTCTAACAAGACAATGAAGGGAACAGAATCTGCAATCTGATCCCTCTTCTGGTAAGAAAAACATTGATATTCCTGAGCTGAAGACTTTGAAGTGAAGGACTTGAGAGAGGCCTGTTTTGATGGGGATGGTTTTGAATGATGTTCAACTTAGTACTTAACACTTCTCATTTCCCCAACTTGTTTTAACTGTTTTCTCAATGTGATCTGTTGAGCAAGTTCAGTGCATATCCAGCAACCTTCTGTTCACCTCCTTCTACACTAACAGTGCAATCCTAAACATAATTACTCCCATCTAAGCCCATTGAAATAAATGGGCTTAGACTGGAGTAATTCTGTTTAGGATTGCACTGTAAACGACAAGGGGAAACCACCTTTGGACCTTAGCATTTGCTAATGTTATGTCTTTGTAACCCTGCATTTATATACCCTATAAAATTGTTTATGGAAATGTCCTTGATAGTGACTGTACTAATCTCACACTAGGTAATCCATGAGTATCAGTGAGAAAGACAGACTATAAACGAACAAACGAACGAACGAATAGCAGTGTCTCAAAAACAGGAGAAGCAACAGAGGCTCTGCCTGTGTCAATTTGGTTGGTCCTAATAAAAGGTATTACAGAGATTTTCTTCAGAAGAGCCTAAATGCAATTTGAAGCTATGTGTCTGGGGAGGAGGGGGAAAGGCAACAACCGTTTGATGCCTCACTCAAATGACTGCTAAAAGAAAGCTAAGCCTAGAGCTATTCAGCCAACTGACAGTTTTGAGTGGATGGATGTCCTGAGATACTTGAATAACAGGTGTATGAACTACAGTGTCTGATTAAGGGCTACATAGTAAAATACTCTTTGATACATATAATCCTGTCTTAAAGAGTCTAACCACTGGCCTATCCAACTCAATATTGTCTACTCTAACTGGCATGAATTTGCCTAGTACTCAAGTAGAGAAGTAATCACAGCTGGTGTATCCAAGATCTTTTAACTGGAGATGTCAAAAGGTGAACCTAGGAGTGCATAAAAAATATATCCTTTGTCTCTGAACTTTGGCCCCACAAAAAGAACGGTGAGGTATAGTTGTTGTTAAGGGTAAGTTGGAAATATTTTGGTTCAGTTCTCACCTCAACTATAACCTTACCTCAAACCTTATTCTGTGGCCTTAAGTAAGCCACTATTTGCTCTGTTTCACCCCACCTTCCATCAATTATAAGAGGATAATAATATTGGCCTATCTTCGAGGGCTGTTGTAAGGAATGGTTGTTGTGGATTTTCTGGGCTTTATAGCCATGGTCTTGGCATTGTAGTTCCTGACATTTTGCCAGCAGCTGTGGCTGGCATCTTCAGAGGTGTAGCACCAAAAGACAGAGATCTCTCAGTGTCACAGTGTGGAAAAGAAGTTGGCAGGTAATTTATATCTACTCAGGAAGGTAGGGTTGGGCTGAGTCATCCTGTAGGAGTTTCCCAGGGTGTGGAATGCTAATGGAGGGAGGCTTCACTGTATCCTGAGGAGGTTCTTTTGCATATGTATTGGTGCTTGATATGCTAATCTTCTCTGCAGGGCTATTGTCAGGTATAGAGTATTTTGTTAGCCTGGTGTTTTTCAGGACTGGAAACCATGCTCTATTCATTCTTAAGGTCTCTTCCTTCCTGTTAAAATTGTGCTTATGCTTATTAATTTCAATGGCTTCCCTGTGCAATCTGACGAAGTAATTGGAAGTATTGTCCAGTATTTTAGTGTTTTTGCTATATATCAAAGGAATCACTGATCAGATGGGAAAGCTTATGAAAAAGCAGCTGTGGACATGTTTACATCGGGACCACACAGCATAGCATCCAGACAAGAATAAAAGAACATGAAAGACACTGCAGATTTGGCCATCCGGAAAAATCAGCAGTGGCTGAACATAGCCTAACTCGAACAGGACACAGTATCCTATTCCAGGACACTAAAATTGTTATTTATTATTATTATTTATTAGACTTTTGGTCCGCTCTCCTCGCAAGTGGGCTCAGAGTGGAGCACAATATGACAGTAAACATAAAGATAAAAACAGTGGTAACACAATTATATTAACATCATAATACAGTGCACTCTAAGTATCAGGGCCAGGTGGCCATCCACTTGATGACAACCTAAATTGGGAGGGCAACATATCTAAGTACAAAGCTTAGAAGATTGATGACAGTAAGGTCAGAAGAGTGGAAATCTCAAATTGTCAAGTGCAAAGGCTGAAATGTAGAATATGGTAAGGCCACCGACAGCCTAGTGGCATCAAAACCAGCAGATGTGAGAAGAGGTGGGAAGCAGCTTGAGAGGAGACCTGATATGGGCAAAGTGGCAGGGAAGGTGAAGTCCTTTAGCACCAGCAGTTAAAAACTATCTTGGAAAGATGTTGGGAATATTTTCACAAGCTAATCTCTACTGGCAGCTAATTACCAGGATCCCTTTTCTGCCCCCAGGAGAAAGAGTCAAGTAAGAGCTAACTAATCCCTTCTGAATAGTCTAACCCATTGCCCTGTCACTCAAGTAGAAAATGTCTGTTCATTAACACACACACACCCCTTTAAAAAGGGGCAGCAGTGCTAGCTGGATGCCATATACAGCTATGCCTCCTGAGGCACTATGAGATAACCTGTTGTAGATTCTGGAATAAGTGACCACAAAAGTTCAGTTTACTTATCCACTTTGCAATTGCCTTGTGTTCATGTTTTTTTGTAGCATTATGAATGTCCCACTATGTTTCAAGAAAACGGTGGCAATCCCACAATCCTTCAGGACATAGCAATTGAAAAGAATCCACAGAAACGTGACTCATGAAAGCCTCAGGAATATTCAGAACCTCTGTAGATACTGTGGCATCCAAGTCAGATTGGATGCAAGTGATTTTGTCTGTGAAATGTTCAGGGGATATTTTAGAAACTTGCCATGATCAGTTTGCTATTTGATCCCAGGAGCCTAGATGAAACAAGCCTTTTAAAACTGGGAATAACATTAGTAATAATGCTACACAGATGCAATGGTAAGCTTTCTTTGCCATCACCATTGATAACTGAGGCCAACCCTGCTCAGCTTCTGAGATCTGACGAGATCAGGCTTACCTGGGCTGTCCAGGTCAGGGCAATACTACATATAAGAGACCTTTTATACCTTGCCCTGCTTCACTATTCACAAATGTCTCCTTGAATTGCAGGGCTGCACCATCCACGGTCTGTCTCAGCTTTGAAGAAGCAGCACCACCCCACCAGAAGGCCGCTTCTAATGCTAGCCTGAAGAAGGCTCCCATCTTTGCAAGGGTGCTAGGCTTTTTATGTTCCAACTCTGTTAGCATTAATCACCCCTCCAGTTCTTCAGCATTTTCTAATCTCATACCCAGTCTGCATGCTACTCCTGTCATGTCCCATTCAGTTCTCAGCAGCACTGGTAAATCTAGCTTGTTAGCCCTGACATACATCACCCAAACAGTCACATTCACCATTAAAACAATGAGGAAGCTGGCTGGGGGTTTTTTTGGTAAAAGTTTAGGGAAGTGCTAATGAATAACATGCTTTTTTTTAAATCCTCTTTTTCCCATGTGTTTTGCTTCTTTGAATATGAGTAAAATCTATAAAAGAAAAAAAAACATAATCCTTAAAAGAGCTTTCAAGGGGAGATGGAGATGGGCATTTGTTCAGGAAGTAGGAGGGATAGATTGCCTTTGACAATTACTGACAAGACAATTGTGTGTTAATTTGCATTTTCTGGTGAGTTTTCCTTCACAACACAGAGAAAGAGAGAGCAGCTCATTATGGATAGATTAAGGCTGACATGACTTTACAGCCCACAAAGCAGAAGGACCATTAAGTCCATGAAAAGATGTAGTTTCATTTCCAGTTCAACATTATTTCCCCCAGTTTACAATATTTTCAAAGGCAATCAGCCTTTCAATGTGTTTCCAGCAGAAATTGATCAGCGCAACAATGTCTACTGCTTATTGTCTTCTTGTTGAGCTAAATATGAGAAGCAGGTTATAGTGGACAGAGGGTCAGGCTAGGATCTAGCAGACATGCAGTCCTCTCAGAATTACACGTGATCTCCAGACTACAGAGACTGGTTACCCTGAAGGAAAACACAACTCTGGAGGGTGAACTAGAGCATCACAGTACCCAGTGGGCTCTCTAACCACCCTAGACTTGAACTTCTCCAGGCACTGTCCTCAAATCTCCAGGAACATCCCAAGCTAGTGTTGGCAACGACAACCCGAGCGATGGAGATGAAAAACTTTAATCCTTTAATTTCTTCATGTCGGGCTGCTTTTAAAGTAGGGTTGCCAACTCTGGGCTGAGAAATTCCTGGAGATTTGGGGGTGGAGCCTGAGAAGGGCAAAGGGCAACGTTTTAGAATCTTCTAGAATAAAACATATAGTGTAGAATTTTTTAAATACTGCTTGGATAAGGGGTGGGGGTGATTGGGAAACAGCTGTGTGTGCAAACTAGCATAAATAGGAATGGTAGTGTGCCCCCCCCCCAACAGACCACCTGCTGAAGTTCCCCACAAGTAGCCAAGAAACCATGCCTTCAATGAAAACAGTCATTTGGCACTTTTAAAACTCAGACTCAAAAAGAGAGGGATGAAAAGGATGGGTGAAGTGGCCCTGAAATGTGATAAATTTGTGAATTTAAAGTCATCATCTTTAAATTCAGTTTCATGCTAGGGCAACTCCAGAATGAAAGTTCATATTTCATTTTCAAGTTTAAAACGTCAGGCACAAGAGAGTAAGTTGTTTTACTCAAGCAATTCTTCCATTAAGACTCCCTTGGGAGTAGTACAAACCAGTATCATAATGTTAGCAAATCTGTTGAAGTGTTAGCAACCGGATACTTGTTTTGTACAAATTCCTTTAGCAAAATATATTTCACAATTTATCTCCTCGCCCAGAACTTCATAGAACCACTGCATCTGCTCTCATAAGCAAGATTTAATGTAAAGAAAATTCATCAACCAACAACCTGCAAATAAAAAAGGAGGGGCGTAGAAGGCTTCATCTTGAATAGCAATTCGCACATTTACATATTTCCAGGTTTGGGGCTCTGAATGCAGAGTGTGAACTTGCCTCTCCATCCTGCTCATGTCTCTGTAGCTTTTATCCTGGCAAGATTTGTTGCTAGATAATTCTAAATGACCATCTCCCTACAACAAAGCCACCCCCTTTAGATGATATAGAAAATGGGTGGTTCAGGCAGATTTCATGAGGCCCTAATAAATCTTCAGTAAATTAAAGCTCATCCCCTCTCCTCCCCTCCTCAGTCTTTTGTCTTGCTAATACACATTAGGCCTTGGCTGGCTACACACTTTGAGGCCTTTCGGAGGTGAGGCCTGTACAAAGCTGCAGATGTGGGGGCCTTCGAGGACCTTTGCCCCCAATGTTAGCCATTAACATCAGCCGTGCCAACATAGGAATTTCGTCAATTCTCTCCTCAAAATTAAAGGAGAGTAACAACTTTGGCTTTTGAGGTGTGAAAGGGAAAGAAAGAAATAAAAGGAGCAAAAGAGAGAGAGGGTAAGAGGGAGTAAAAGAGAGATTCCAAAAGAGGTCTGTTTTCTCGTAAAGTCTGATTTTTCTCTCTAAATCACTGGCTGTGGCTGAAGCTGTTAGAAAATGGCAAGTCTCTTTCAGAGTTGGGCACCAATAAAAACATTTATTGGCATATGATCTATCTTCTCTGCCTTTGCTCTCTCCTCTCTGCCTAAAGCAGCTCGCTCTTTTCATCCCAAATCCATGGCTTTCCCCAAACTCTCAACCAAGCTAAGGTTCAAGGAAACAGTGACTTCTCAACTGGAAAATCTCACTTAGGGTTACCAATTCTGGCCTGAAAAAATCCTGAAGCTTTGGAGGCACTGCCTGTGGAGGGGAGAATCTGGGGAAGTAAAACTGGAGACCAGTTTTAATTAGGCTTGCCACCACTACCCTGCCACCACCTGCTACTACCTGCTGCCTCCCAGACTCACTCACCTGTCTGGCAGGGGGGAGGCATGGGGTGGGGGGGGGAAGCATGCATGTGCTCCTGCACTCCCCCATCACTCTGCATGATGGGGGAGCTGCAGGTCACGCTGAAGCCAGATTAATTAAAAATTCCCCATTTGGAGGGTGGTGTCATTTCCAGCACGACAGTGAGTGCAGGACTATTCAACAGGAGTGAGCATGTGTGGGAGGTACCCTGCTGGCTGCTCCCCACTGCTTCGGTTTGGTCCCTAAAGGTTTTGGCAGCCCTAGTTGTAATTTTGGAAGAACTCCGGGCCCCACTTGGAGGTTTGGAATAGGCATTGGTTTCCAGATCTGAAGAATATAATTTTCTTTGTACTTACTGTTGCTATGATAGTGCTACTTAAAAAAAGTTCTGTCTAATTTAAAAACTTCCATACTTTCCATTTGTAAGTAGAATTATATACTGTGATTATTATTATTTAAAAATATTATTTGAAAAAAGCAAATGCCTAAATAATTATTTTAAAATTTTGTTACCTCTGTTTTATTAGGACAAAACTGTCCGGGGTCTGAGGCACAGCCCCCGGCCTCGACAGGAGGAAGCAGGGGGAGGCAGCCAGAAGACAGCAGTCCTGCCGGCTCAGCCAGCAGCCAGGGCCAGAACCTGCCTACACCAGGGGAGGAGGGCAAAGGGCCAAGGCCCCAGAGAGCTAGAGGAGGCAGGGAGAGGCAAGCTAGTCCCACCCTCCAGGGAGAGGATAGAGGGCTGAGCAGGACAGAGGGAGAGGGCAGAGGCAGGAAGAATAGGGACCCAGCAGCAGCCCAAACAGAGCCCTTACCTGCCAAGGAGGAGAAGCAGCCACAGCAACTCAGAGCCACGCCCCAGCCTCCACCTCAGTTTGAAGGCAGCAACCTGGCTCAGGAGACGCTCAGAAACCAGCCCCTTCAGGTGGAGCTGCTGAAGGCATTCTGTGGGAAGAGCTGGGCAGCCAGCCAAGGGGCAACAGCTGGGCCTACCTTCAGTAATCAGCTCAGCCAGAGAGGCCCAGCAGCCAGCCAATGTGATGCCGCTGTTACTGATCCAGACAGCCCAGCCAGCTACCCCTGCTGCAACAGCTTGAGACAGCCCAGGCCAATGCTGGGAGGCCAGAGAGGGGCGTGGCCTGGCAGGCAGGACCTTCAAGGAGGGCGGGGTAGTGAGAGATGGCCCTATAAAAGCTGTCTGGGTGTGAGTAAGGAGTGATGGTGTGGAGTGAGAGCAGAGTGAGAGTGGAGGCTTGGAGGAAAGTTCTGGGAGGAGGAGATGATGGAGGACACAGAGGGTAAGCAGACCAGGTTGAGCAGGCCAGCGAGTGGATTGAGAGGGTGTCAGGGTGATGTATACTGCCCCTCCTTCCACAGAGCAGGGTCCTGCAGTGTCCCTGGTGACCCTCTGATGTCAGGGCCAGCCCAGCTGGTGCCCTGCCCAGTGGGGGCAGCGACAGGCCCTGACAAAAACATCCCTTATGAACATATAAATATAGGGTTTCCAAGTTCCCTTAGCCTCCTGTCTGGAGCGGGGAACCCCCTACATACCTTTTTGATGTTGTTGGTGTGCAAAGTGATGCACACTACTGGAGCAGCGATGGCACTTCTGGGAGTGATGTCATTGCACAGACCCAGGGAGTGCTCCAAGGCTTTGCCCCAGGATGACTTGGCCCCCAAATTGGCTGAATTGGCTGGTACAAAGCCCAGGAGCATGCCTAGGGTCTGGGCAATGATGTCACTCCTGGGAGTGATGCTGTCATGCTGTGCTGGAAGTGCACCCCCAGGAGGCCCATTCTCGTGGCTTTTACCCTGCTGGTCAGGTGAGGGGGGTAGGCTGGAAGCAGAGGACCTTCTGCCTGTGCCAGGGGAACAGCAACTCCACAAATATTATTTCCTATTTGTTTCTCTCAGGTGTATCGCTGGATACTAGGGCCATTTTCACACATCTTTCACACGGCTGTGGAAAATTGCACAAACCTCCCAGAATGATGACATCTGCCTGGTGCAATTCCCCATCTTTCTGACATCATTGCGCTATGAACTGGAGTCATGACAGGAGATTGCACCAAAAAGACGCCATCATTCTGGGAGTTTTGTACAATTTTCCACTGCCAGTAAGATGTGTGAAAATGGCTTAGGTTAAACTACAAGTGAAAGAGACCACACCTAAATTATAACAATAATTTATTTTTCTAAGTGTGTCCACATTACATTTAGAAGTTAAATATGAACAGATAGTAGTTAATAATACATAAATAAGGGATATCTTTCAATAGATATAAGGGAGGCAGCTACTCTGCTAATGCATGACCCCAAATAAAGTCATCTATGAATGATTTAGCCCCAGGGTCATCACAAATGTGTGGTGCACTATAAGTAAGAAGTGGACCTCTTCCACCTACACTCTGTTCCTGAGAAGGATGGCTTTCCACACCTGCCTGAAGAGCTCAACTATCCTTGGTCAATTAAGACTCCATGGCACTGTAGTATTGTGTTACATTTAAAGAGGATTCTGCTCTTAAGATGTTCAGTTATAATCCTACAGATGGTAGTTTTGCCTCATTGGCTCTTCATCAGAGAATATACAACAAACATCTGAACAGGGACCCCAGTTATGAGGGAGAAAAAGTCTCAATTGAAATAAAAGGGAGACTTTTTCTTTCTACAAAGTTCAAATGCCGGTATTTAACTCAAAGCGTAAAGGTTTTCAAGTGATTATTGCAGACAGAGGAATATTAATTCACCAGAACTCATGACAAGTATCCAAACCTTATCCCTTTCAAGAAAGACTTTTGGTCCTGCTTTAAGTTGCTTAAACTGGATGTGTATATGCACAGCTGTCCTTAAATCAGGGAGGTTCCAGGTTTAAGCTGTGACCCAGAGAAGCAGCTAGCATGATATGCGCATGCAACTAACTTTCCCTTTCAAAAACAGCCTCCATGGAACACAGAAGCTGAATTCCATCCCTGAATTCTCAATGTAAGTTGAGGATTTCTTGAAAATTATTTAAATGTGAGGGGTGTTGTGCATTTCCCCGTTTAGAAAGATTTTGCACCATATCGCAACAGTTTTTTAAAACTTGAGAGCTATTCAAAGACAATTTCAGAATTCACTGGGGAGCTGTTTCCAAAAAGAAAATGTATATGCATACTTCAAACACTAATCTATCCAGGAAGGGTGAAAAACCCACAATTGGAGGGTCAGGGGTTTAAAGAACCCCCACTCAAGTAGAATAAACAGTAATAATTTAATTGTGTAATTATATAAATCTCTCCTCTGTACAGCGGTAATTAAGTTCATTCTTTATTGTTTTCTTTTTGCTTTTTCTATGTAGGCACAGTTTGAGAGGCGAAGCTGGAACCAGATCCAAGCAGATATGTATCCATGAAAGCATAAATTGTTGAAATAACCTCAAATTTTCTATTTCTTTTACACTTGTAAAAGGACAGTCTTCGGCGGCATAGTAGGAATTACTTTATGTACATTTACACATATTTGATATTATAGGAATAGTCTGTATATATTTTGTATTACTGTATTTATTAGAGCACTTGTCACTTTAAATTATTTATATATTTATAAAATTAAATTATTACTATTTATTCTACTTGCGTCAGGGTTCTTTAAACCCCTTGCCCTCCAATTGTGTGTTTTTCACCCTTCCTGGACAGATTACTTTTGGAGGAATCTCAGTTTTTGGTTTACTTCAAACACTAAGGCTACTCATAGTTACATGAAAAAAGACAGAAAGAGATCTGGGTGTCATTTCATGGCTACCAGGTCCCCTGCTCCAGCCACCACCAGCCACCATCCCTGCTGCTGCTTACCTGGTTGGCGGGAGGAAAAGGCATATACACAAAGTGTACATATGTGCCCAACCTAGGCCCGGTGCGTCCATGGAGGTGGTGCCGACAGCTGCCTTGAGTGCTGAACTCTGAAGGAGGCGCTGTGCTGGCCCCCAACAACCCCACCGACCTGGAAGCACACTGTGTCCCTGCTCTCCTCTCTTTTGCCGCTGCTGCCCACCTTGGCTTGGCTCCTGGCGAGCTAAGTGCCCAGGCGGCATGGCAGCGAGCGGGGAGGTGAGCGGGGAAGTGGGTGGCATCCCTGCCCCTTTGCTGCTGCCATCCGCCTCAGGTGAGGGGGATGCTCCTGTGCAATGATGTCACAAGTGATGTCATCGCACAGAGGCGGAGTGTATGCTTTGTGCGTGCACATGGGGCAGGAGTCACCACCTCCTGCCCTGGGAGCCCCACGACCACGCTATGCCGCTACCCCTCCCAATCACCAAGAATACTGAAAGCAGGCTGGAAAAGCTGGAAAAGGTATAATTTTGGAGATGTATTTAACATTCATTATTTTTAAGCTTACAATATCAAGTTGGTTAGTGGGGAGGGGCGCAAGTAGGTATCTCGCCTCAGGTGCCAGAAACCCTGGCACCAGCCCTGGCCCAGCCATGTCACTGAAAAATGATGTCATTTCTGGCATGATACCAAAGCAGTGGTTTGTGGCAGGGGCCATCTCTCTCAAAATTGCCTGCCACCCCCCTCCACTGCCCCTTGTCCCCCAGTTTCCCCTATGGGAGAACCCAGCAAACCAGTAGTTTCGTGCAGCTATTGACTAACATGGGGAGCAAGGTAGAATACTGTGGTACTCTGTATCACACATGCCATGGAGAACAGGAGTTCCTCAAAACCGTTTTCTAGAATCTGAGCTCTAAATAGAAATGGAATCAGTGGAATGTTTTGCTCAGAATTCCTAATGCAGACAGAAGACTAAAACACCAGGGGAAGTATACAATCTGTCACTCTCCCAGCATACAGGATCCACCAGGACAAACAAAGCTGTTTCAGTTCTAAACACTGGGCTTGAAGCCAGACTGAAAAAGATCCAGAAAACCAGTTCATACAGGGATGCAGCCATCACAAATTGCCTGAACATCTTGCTCCCCAAAGAGAGGTTTGCTAGAAGTTGATAAAGCTCATTAGGACCCAGGAAGGGTTTCTTCTCTCAGAATTTACCACCTTCTAAACTCAGCTGATTGCACCTTCCCAACTAGACATCATTAGCCTAGATGAGCAAGGTCGGTTTCCTTTCTACAAACATCCTGTTTGCAGGCTGCCGTAACTGATATTAATCCACACGCTTAAAACCAGGCAGCGTCTAGGAGAACTGTCGTCTCCATTGTATTCAAATTGGAGTCTGAATGAGTGCAAATTATTTGATCTAGTTACTGGACATTGCTTAGCAAACAAAATGAGTTACCAAGGATGGTAGCTGATCATCTCACAGAAATAATGAAAGGCATTACAATTCACAAAAGCTTTAATGATAGCATTGCGAAAAAGATGGATGCTGGCAATGACATCAGCCTTCTCCATGGCCATCAGTATCATTTAGCATGTCTTCAAACGGGCTCTAGCCGGCATTTACTTGGACTAGCTCTTCCTCCATGTGTATACTAGTCACCATCCCCATCTTAAAGCTAAATCTCTTAGCATCGTGTGCTTGCAATAGAACTGCAGCATTCCTTTAAAAATTGTCTCAGTTTAAATCTTAAAAGTTCAAACAAGTCAGTTGCTATTATCATTGCAGCAGCTGCTGCTGCAGCTATGATATGGTACAAGTAATATCTTTTTTCGGTAAAACTGCTAATTCTAAAATCTTGATACACTATATTTTTCCTGGAGTGAGTATAAAATAGGTTTGGATATGCAAATCATAATGCTGGTGAAGAAATCTTATTACCTACCTGACAGCAAAGCTAGGGAGCTTTTCCCATGTGGATAAACAACGGTAGATGCTTCTTCTGCCATCAGCAAGTTAACAAGAAACTGTACAGTGGTGCAATGAGGGCGAAACGGAGGAGCTTCTCTTACATTAATTCTACAAATCAAAATCTACCAGCATCTTAATCAGGTCGGCTAGTCGTCTAGTTATGCTCATGTAAACTGCAATCGTAATGAAACCTGCCATGTCCTTTCTTTTCTTGGGAAGCCTATTTTCCAAAAAGAAAAGATCCCTGGGGATCATATCACAGTTTACATATTCATTTCCTAGTGGCTCACCCATTATATCCTGCATCACACAGGGCTAGCTACTGACTTTGTACACAGTTCACTCTTAAAACAATATACAATGCATAGCACGGAGGAAACTTGAAATGTGGCTGTTACTCACCTGAGCAGGCCAGGAGGAAAATAAAAGCCACTGCTTAGTTGCATATTTTATGCAGACAAGGTTAAAATTATCCATTGGCCTGTAAGCTTAGACACAGAGTGTTTTCCTTGTTCAGCTATTGCATGACACTTTGTCTTAGGTGCTTGAAAACTAAGTTTATTATTTATTTCTACTATCCAACCCTAAGGCAGAGATTTAAAAGAAGAAATGGGCAAAAGTTACTTTTTTATCCATTTCATTATGGACAAATTAAAAAAAAACTAGCTAAGGAAAACATCTGCAGAACCCAGCAGGAGAGAATATTTGTGCCCAATGAAATAAATAAGGGTTTCACAAAAGCACTGGGAACATCCTCTGTGTAAGAGCCATTAAAATGCGTTCTTGCAGCACAGTTTCCATTAATTTAAATTAAATGTGTGCAGAACATATTTTCAATGAATTGTGATCTACTGTAGAGTCATGGTCAAAACCTGGAATTTCTCATTGGACAACCATTTTAACAGTAGGCATTTTAATCTGCCAACTGAAAGAAAATTACAAATTGGAAATAAAATCATTGCCTGTGATCAAAGGCAATGAACTATTAGATTCCTTGCTGGTATCTTGGAACATAACACATGGTGGAAGGAGGGGCAGGAAGAAGCAGGGTTGCACTGAACTACTGCATGATGGAGTAAGCCTATTGACTGTGGACTAATTCGCACATGCATGTACATCACTTGAACTCTGTACACTGGATGGCTGGGAATTGAGTGTGCAAACTAGGTCAACAGAAAAGAATGCATTTGAGATTATATGTTTCCGCTGTGAACTTGTCGATGGCCCACTTGTGCGTGCAAGTCATCGCCGGGTCTTGCATCATCAACTGATGTGCATCATGTGTTTGTAAACCAGCCCTTTGACTTGTGAGATACACACAACTAAGGGTTCAGTTAGCACGAATATACATGAATAGAGCTATACTGAGCTCTGCTGCCTCAGTATAGCAGAGAACAACAGCTGCCTGTGTTCACCTCCAAAATGTCTTTTGACTTTGAAGGAATACTTTACAATATTCTGCTGGACTCTATCATACAGCCCAAACTGGCTGCATTCTGCAATGAATCAGACTCTTATTAAGATAAGGGACACCTCTCTTCATGGACCCTTCTCTTCTTTCACACACAGAAACCTGCTTTATTGTACTCCCTCTGAGCAAAAGGGTTTTTAATCAGTGATTTGTGGCTCAAGGGATGTGAGCAGCTCTCCCAGTTATTCTAGCAGCCCATGGGGAAGTAAGGGTGTCAAGATTAGATAAATCGGAATTCCTCCTCCAGACAACTAGCCTATCTGATCTCTGCTTAGGTTACAACTAAAATCCTATTGAATCAGGGTTAGCAATGGGGTAAGCAGTTCCCTGTGAAGGAGGATAAAATACCACATGATAGATTGTGTTCGTTTTCCTTCTCTGCCAAGTAATGAAATTTATGAGCGAAAATAAAGATATTTCATTTGCTCTGTGAAGTTGGTGGAAAGTAAAACTGTTCCTCCACTAAAATTAAAGTCTTATAACTTGGAAGAAGGTGATGAAGTGCAGCAAGCAAAGCTCCTCATCCACCCCTGACATAATTTTACACCATCAAGAAAAATGACTCTTTATATGAGATGGAAAGGATATTTTCCCCTGATTTTGACACACATCCTCCCGCTAATTCACATCCAACGTGAAAAGGACCTGTTGATTTCTGTTTTCATGCCTAATTATTCTTCGGTGATTCCCTCAAACATCTGTGGGAGGCAAGAGAGTGAGACAGACATAGAAACCCAAGTAGGAAAGTTGAACTGAGCAACAGCCACATCATTCTGGTCCACATGTATCAGTGTGATGTGTGATGTGACCTTGGGTGGAGTCTGCTTTACTTCTGAAGTGTCAAGGTGTCATGTTAAATAATGGGTGATCATCACATTATATGTTGAAGCTTTATAATAGCTGTGTAACTAACTATACTTGCCTCAAGTTTGGGATCCTGTTCTGGCTTCTGATCTGGATGCGCTATGGCCTGCTTATTTTCTTATCTACTCTGTATTTCAAAGATTACAAGAGGGAACAAGGAATAGGTTGTTCAGCCTATCTTCTACTTGGACCTCTCTAGTTCTCTTTGTAAGTCACTCTGGTCCCGCTTCAATTCATTCTAAGCCTAGCTTCCAAAAACATGAATGAGAATGCTCTTGGGTTTCTTAGGGTTGTCAGCCTCCAGGTGGGGGGCCTGGAGATCTCCCAGAATTGCAACTGATCTCCAGATTACATAGATCAGTTCCCCTGGAGGACCTGGCTGTTTTGGAAGGTAGATTATATGGCATTATAACCCACTGAGGTTCCTACCCTCCCAGGTTCTATCCCCAAATCTCAGGATGGAATGTTGGCAACCCTAATTTCCGTACATTCTATAAATATTTTTCTCTAGACTGATTTCCTCAGTAAACATCTGCCCCCTGTCTAGAAGACTTGACATTTGTTTGGAATCTAGGGTAACCTGTGCCGCCTGACTGTGTTTCTGTTTCCCAATCCACTTGACTGTGTTTCCTATGAAGCAGAACTGATCCTTCAGCCATACATTTCTGTACCATCCAGAAATGCAAATACCATGAACACAATGTGTTTTAAAAAGTGGATTCTTAAACAGGGCCATCGTCACATGGGCCCTTATTTCGTCAGTTTTGCACTAGAAATTGTTTCTTCTGTTATCGTTATTAGAACGGATTTTCCCATCTTTTGATGACTGCTTGTGCTTCCAGTCAGTCACATTAAAAGGGAAAAGCGCAATTTGATGGTCAGTCAAAGTGCCTCTGGAAACGGGCCCCTAAAAATCCCGCCCTTTTTAAAAAAAAAATTCTCATATTTGCGCTATATCACTATTCTATTATACCAATGTTGTGCTGGGCCAACCCAAAAACCAACCGTGATAGGTAGCAGAGGTATCCCGCCCATGGCAGAATAGTGCTATAGCGCTATCAGGCTGACTTTTTAAAAAAAATTACTTTGAGGCTTAATTGCAGGTCGTGCTGGGGCTTGTGGGAGTGTAGGGCTGGAGAATCAGTGTTAGGTGAGACAGACAATTGGGGAGAGTGAGCATTTTGGTGTTGCAAAGCGTTCATAGTTGATCCAGGACATTCACTTGGAAGTGGATAAAGACGACATAAAGAGTCACAAAGCATGAATTGGGGAGAATGGCAAAATCACAAGAGAGCCGGAATAAGGTGAGCATTCAGCGGGAGATGGCGCTAGTTTGGCGCTAAATTTATGGCCGTGTGATGACGGCCCAGGTTTTAGATTATGAAAGGCCCTGATTATTGTGACATTCTTGAAAGTCAGAAATGTAATACAACTGTACTGAATAAAGAAAGTATGGGAAGGAAGTACATTCTTTCCTCTAGTGAGAGTTATGGCAATGGCAAACAAAGGAAAAACTGGAGTAGTTATAAATCAAAATGAAGCTGTATGTAGAATAATAACTGGAGCAGAGTTGTGTAACTACTGCAACTACAATTATGACGACGACTATCCTTCAATAACGTTTATTTACAGTGTTGTGCTCCACAAGCCAAACACAACCAATCAATAATGTATTATGACTCAGGACTGCCAAGAACCATTGTGGACCTCCAGAGAAAGATTCTCTGTAAGTCCCACACCGCTGTTAAGACCTAACTAAAACATTACATAAAAATAAATCACATGACTTGTTCAGACCCACAGCCTCCAGAATAACCAGGACTGGACTTTTGCACTTCCCAACCACCCATCAGTGGCTCACTAGGCTGGGGCTAACATTCATATTTTTGACATATCACAAGCAACAATCAGCAGCCATGTGGCAATGGATAGATCTTCCAGATCTATTGTGGTAAGCACTCTTAATTATTCATTAATGAAATCAGAATTCCCCACTGTAGTTCTTGTGGACACCTTTCGTGGCACCCTCCAAGTGCTTTTAGAAAGTGGGTTGGGCCAGGTGGGGCATTTGCTCATCCATGCTTCTGACTGGCCATTGGAGATCTGATCGGCTGTGCAGATTTTTAAGAAGATTCTTCACCAGCAGCTGCCACCATGGTACAAGGATTTTCACTGTATAACTGAAGATAAGAAAATATGTTTAAACAATATGTCTTTTTAAAATGAGAACAGAGCTTTAGCTTGAAATTTTGGAAAGTTATCATTAGAGTTAGATATGACATCACTTCCTGAGATTTTATGGTTGGCTCTGCCTCTTGTAGCAGCCATTTTCTGGTTATGCCCACCACCCTGTGTCAGAATTCTAAAGGTGCCCGCAGGATCAAAAAAGTTGGGAACCCCAGAATTAAGTGTTTGAAGGGAAAGTTGTATTGTTCATTTGTATTCACACAAAAAGTCAAACAATGCAGAAAATTCTTTTGTGTTATAATTGGCACTATGTTAAAACTAAATGTTTTGACTATAAACATTGACAGACTATGACTGATTTTTCTCTTTTAAAAATTGGCCTTTGGAGAAGGGACTTGAACTGTATCTGCGCTTTTGATTTTGTACCAGTTTGTGGCCTTAGCATTTACTAGATCATAGCCAGGGAGGGCTCTTTGTATGCTGATAACACAAACTAATAAAAAGCTTGAATTCTGTACTTGTGGTATCCAAGCAAGTTTGTGAGAAAGTCATGGACCATCACCCCCGCCCCCTGCCCCCCCAAGTTTGCTATATAACTCTTTGCTGCATAGTCTGCAGGGGAGTACATAACTCATGTATTTATGGTTAAATCATCAGTACAACATAATTTAAAACTAAACAATATAAAAGGGGTAACTGAGTATGAATAGTGCAATCCAAATCAGAGTTACACCCATCTAAGTACATTTAAATCAATGCGCTTATATGGCATAGAAGCAACTAACTCTTTTTAGGATTGTATTGTTAATCAACCAAGTGCTTAGTGGCAAAGGTATACTTTGCATCCTTGACTTTACATGATTTTATGAATAACCTTTGGAATGAAACTTCAGAATTTAGGAGCTATTGTTATACAAGCCCTGTTTCTAGCTGCCACCATCCTTTTTGCCACACTCAGAAAACAGCATGTGGGTTCATATGGAGAAAAGCCCTTATTTTAGTGACTTGGTGTAACTCCTATAAACAGATGTGTGTGAGGGGAGGGTGCTGAAACCTGAAGAATCAAGCGTGTACTTATAGCAAAGTATGGTTTAATATAGACTTCATCAGCACCCAGCTCCAAAGTTTTGATTTATATAGGACATTCCCTGATAAAGAAAAAGCATTTTGTTTCTACGTGCAGATATACAGGTCAAGATCTATTTGCCCCCCCAGTCAGGAATAAAGAGGCAGACAAAGTATCTGGGTATTTAAAAGGGCCACTTTATTAAACAATTTAACAAACTGCAAATACGGCAAGGGATCTAACTGCGGTACAGGTCAGGCCCGGTGTCCGCGCCAGGACTGCTGCCCTGACCTGTCTGGGCGAGCCCCGTTGCCCCGGGTGCAAGCCATACAGCGCATGGTTGCAACCCGGCCGGCCAGGCAAATGGTTCCCCTTTGAAGTTCCAACCACTCCGCCATACAGCCCGAGTGAAGGACTCAACCTAGGGGGTCCCAGTAGCAGTCTGCCCTCTCAGCTGGTCGCCGTGAAGCCCACCAGCCAATCCTGACAGACTGCAATCCCCCTAGTGGGGATATGCCAAGGGTGCTCGCCGGCCCGCTCCCTTTTTTCAACTCTATCCTGCCAAATGATTACCTATTTACGGCTCCACCTATAAACTAACCCCCAACCCAGCACGCAGTGCAAGGTAGGCAAAAAACTCCTCTCCCCATCAGCCAATAAGGGGAATGGAGAAAAAAATCCTACCTGGCCCTGGCAACCAGCGACCGGCTCTCCTGCACTGGTAAAGGGAGGGTGGGTGGGCCGAGCGCACAAGCCTCAACTGCGGGGCTGGAGGGGAAGAGCCGCCTCACCAAGGCTTGGCTCCACCCCTTCAAAAGCCCGCGAACAGGAAGGAGCGGGATAGCCGCTTTCTCCCTCCGGGGCTGCAAACGCGGCCCCCATCCTAAGCAGCCACAGGCTGCCGGCTGGGAGGGCCGAATTGCCCCCCCCAGTCAGGAATAAAGAGGCAGACAAAGTATCTGGGTATTTAAAAGGGCCACTTTATTAAACAATTTAACAAACTGCAAATACGGCAAGGGATCTAACTGCGGTACAGGTCAGGCCCGGTGTCCGCGCCAGGACTGCTGCCCTGACCTGTCTGGGCGAGCCCCGTTGCCCCGGGTGCAAGCCATACAGCGCATGGTTGCAACCCGGCCGGCCAGGCAAATGGTTCCCCTTTGAAGTTCCAACCACTCCGCCATACAGCCCGAGTGAAGGACTCAACCTAGGGGGTCCCAGTAGCAGTCTGCCCTCTCAGCTGGTCGCCGTGAAGCCCACCAGCCAATCCTGACAGACTGCAATCCCCCTAGTGGGGATATGCCAAGGGTGCTCGCCGGCCCGCTCCCTTTTTTCAACTCTATCCTGCCATGGGCAGGGCCAAGCCTCTGCTTAGGCCCTTGCTGCCCACAGGTGGCTTATGGCCATCCTGAGCCCTTGCCGTAAATCTTCGAGAAAAAGTTCGTTACCTGCCTCTGAGAGGTGAACTCCGTCACCCCTGTAGAGGTGGGCAGCAGCAGCCCGTATTCTGGGGTGGGGCAAATAAATCCCCAACCCATTACCCAGAGCTTTTAAAAGAGCACTATTAGCCCTGCGTCTTGCCTCATTCATACCCCGGGCGTCAAGACCTTCACGCCACTTACGACGTGGCAAAATCGCCGACCACAAAATCAGGACACCAGGCCATGCCACGCATATCTGCTGCAAATCCGCCTGTGCCTGCAAGGAAAGGGCCTTGCCCTTGATCAAACCGAGGTCATTCCCACCCAGATGGATGACCAGGATATGAGGAGGGAGCCCCCTCCTTTCCCTGAACAGCAGCGGCATCAACCCAGGCCACCTAAGGCCCCGCCGGCCCTGCCATTCCACCGTGGCCCACTCACTGAGCCCCAGTTGGGACCCCATCTGCGTCCTCTTGGCTTGGTGGGCCGCCCAAAACACCATGCTGTGCCCGCAGATGAGGATCCGAAGCCTCCCACGGCGAGACACAACACCTAAAAGAAAGAACAGCATTAACCACATGCTCAACCTAAGGAAGCGGCCGAATATATGACCGGTACGCGGATGAACGCCAACGCCCAACCTTCTGTATTTCCGGCCCAGGGTAACCCATAGCCGCCGCCGTGGAGGCAGCGCCAATCCTAAAAGAATGCGTTGCAAATCTGACGCCCGAGAAACCCAATTTGCCAAGCGCTCTTCCAGTCACCGCCCAAAATTGATATTTCGTCAGGGGTCTACCATCACTATGACAGAATAGGACCCCCGGGCTCTCTCCCCGGGCTTGCACATACAAACGCAGGGCACGTACAGGGCACAACTCCTGCTCTGCACAAGGACCAAGCGTTATCTCACACCCAAAACCTCTTTGATCAGTTTTGGAACGCCGAACCCTAAGTATGGCTGCCTTGCCTTTAAACTTAAGGTCCTGCATTACCAGCGCTCGCCCCGACGTGTCCCTAGCGGAAAGCGAGACGAGCTCACTCACCCGCAGCGCTCCAAAAAATGCCGTCAAGGCAGCAGCGTGGAAGAGAAGGACCTCAAAACTAGAATGGCAAACATCTTCCCAGACTGAATTTAGTCCCCGGAGAACGGAAGGAGAAATGGGTAATCTATCATCCTTCCGAGCTCCCTTTTCCCGGGACCACCCCTCCAACATTTTCCGTATCCGAAAATCACCAGTGGCTTCAGACAGGCCCCGAGCCCTACTGGCAAAGGCTAAGGCTGCCAGCTGACTCCGAATTGACTTGACTGCCAGACCCTTACCTTTGCGGTCGACACAAAACTGCATAAGGTGAACAGCTGGAATTGGCCATACCTGCCGCAGACCAGCCGCCTGTCTAAAAGCAGCAAACTGTCGCACCGCCCGGTCATAAGCTCTCTGAGTACTGGGGGCGATTGCTAAACGAATGGCCCTGCACGCTTCTGCTCTCCAATCTGCCACAGAAATTGCGGCATCAGAGCCGGCTGCAAATCGGCTTCGGGGGCAAGCTGTCGAAATCGCGCCATCTGCAAGCGAGACAAAGCGTCCGCGATGCAGTTGCTCACCCCTGGGACGTGCTTTGCTCTAAACAGTATATTCAATCGCAAACACTGCAGTGTAAAAACCCTGACTAACCTCATTACCCTGCGTGATTTGGATGAAAGGGAGTTAACAACTTGGACCACAGCCATATTATCGCACCAAAAGTGCACAGAGTGGTTCGCAAGGTCCTTCCCCCACAAACAAACCGCTACAAGGATGGGAATGAACTCAAGGAATGTCAGGTCTCTGGTGAGCCCCTGACCTGCCCACTCCGCAGGCCACTGCTCCGCACACCAGTGCCCACGAAAATATACACCAAAACCAGTAGACCCGGATGCATCTGAAGTAACCTGAAGCTCTGCTTCAAGCAGCACATCCTCTCTCCAAAAAGAGACACCATTAAACGAGCCCAAGAAGTCCTCCCAGACTTGTATATCCGCCCGCATGTCTCTAGTAATACGTATTCTATGATTAGGCTTACTGGCCTTACTCATTGCCTCACACAGGCGTCTAAGAAATGCCCTTCCCGGAGCAACCACACGACAGGCAAAATTCAAATGCCCTACTAGTTGCTGAAGCTCCAAGAGAGAAACTTTACGTTTCCCCTGGAACGATGCCAGACGGGCACGCAAGTCCCGTAGTTTCTCCACAGGCAAACGGGAAGCTTGCTGCCTAGTGTCTAACTCAATGCCCAGAAAGGTCAAAACAGTAACTGGACCCTCTGTCTTTTCATGGGCTAAGGGGACCCCCAGTTCCTCAGCTAGGGCAATAAAGCCCGCTAATAAACGGGCACACTGTCCTGATCCCTCCGGTCCCACGAAAAGGTAATCATCTAAATAATGACAGGCATCAAAGCATCGCAACCGATGCTTCAATGCCCACTCAAGGAACGAGCTAAACCGCTCAAACGAAGCACATGAAATAGAGCAGCCCATAGGGAGCGCCCTATCCATGTAAAACTGACCCTCAAAGGAGAATCCCAGGAGCTCGAAGTCGTCGGGGTGAACCGGTAGAAGGCGAAAAGCCGACTTAATGTCGCACTTCGCCATCTCCGCACCTACCCCACATCGCCGCACCACCTTGACCGCCTGGTCAAATGAAGTGTAGCGCACTGAACAAAGATGCTCTGGAATGGCATCGTTAACCGAGCTACCTCTGGGATAAGACAGGTGGTGGATCAGACGGAACTCACCAGCTGCCTTTTTGGGCACCACACCCAGCGGAGAAACCCGCAAGCAAGGAACTGGGGGGGAGGGAAATGGGCCCAACACCCGGCCCTCCGCACGTTCCTTGGCAATTTTTGCCCGTACCACTTCCTCCATACCCACCACAGACTTCAAGTTGGGGGACATGAAGGGGACCCTATTGCCACGGAACGGAATTCGAAAACCGAACTCAAAACCCTGTAACAAAAACAATGCGTCACTGCGCTTGGGATAACCTTCAAGAAGCTGCCTAAGGACCCTCAGTTTTATTGGGCTGGGTCCCTTTACTAAAAGGCTGCTGGGAGCCACTGCCCCCACCCCCACCGCGCTTGCCCCCTTTTTTGGGCTGCCTGGGGCATGCCGTGAAGGGGTGAGGGCCCCCACAGAAGGGACACTGATGCCGAAAGGAACAAGATTTCCTAGAGCACACCCCTTGAGACCCAAACTCCCAACAGAGCAAGCGGGGTTGAACCGCCTGCCCCGCAGCCGTGCGGGGGCCGGAAGGTGATTGAGATTTGTGGAGCAAGTGCCCGCTATCAGAGCGGTCTCCCAGATTGGGTTTTGCAGGGGACATTACCTGCAGCCACAGCTGCTGGTGAATGCGGTCCCACTGCATAGCTGGGTTGAGGGCCGCCCTCATACGGAACTCCTCGTCATATTGCATCCAGGCTGTGCCCGAGAACTCTGTATAGCCCTTGTAAATAATATCCATATATTGAAAAAGCGGAGCTGCCCGCCAGGGCTGCGCCCGAGCAATGACACCCGCATAAATGAACATTCCAGGCAGCCAATTATGCCAATTCCTATCCACCTTTCTACGCTTCAGCTTTTCTTTATCACGCTCATCTAAATCTTCCTTATCCTTCTTCTCTAGTTCCCTAAAGAGAAGGGTAAAGATGTCTACATATTCACCACGTAGGATTTTCTCCCTAGTGGCTTGAGTTAAATGATCTCCCAAGGGAAGAGCCGTATCGCCAAATGGCAATGCATTAAAGGGGACCATACCATAACTCACCGTCCCAATTTGAGGGTTCCAACCACCCGGGGGATAAGCCTGCCATACTGCAGGCTGCCCAGAAGCCCCATGAGGGACACCCCCATACCAATTAACCTGAGATCCTAAAGACTGTCCATGGCCAGAAGGTGCTGCGGCCCCAAACTGTCCCCAATTATTAGGCTGACTCCATGGTGAATGAACAGTGGCCGTGGCCAAGGCCTGAGAGGATCCAGCCTGAGAACCAAGTGCCTGTGAATGGCCAGGCAGTGTAGAGGGAACTCCTTGAGGCCAAGGCCCCCAAGGCCATGAATAATTCTGTGGTGTGGAAGTGTTCTTACCAGTATCTTCAGCGGATTCAGCCACTGGAGGTTCCACAGCCAATGCAAGCGGCCCACCTTCTTCCGCCCAGGCCTGTTCAGTACCACTGGCTTCTTGGACCTCCAAAACCTCACCAGCCGCCTGGACATCACCGCTCGACGAGCCAGCCGTCACACCTGCAGACTCCTCAAGGGCAGAAAGACGTGTGAGTATATCGCGTCGAAAAGCCGACTTTGTGGCTAGCCGACTGGATTTCTGACGTACTGTCCCCCCTGATGTTGCAGGAGGAACGCTCCTGGCTTTCTCCAGCGCTGCAATGCGTGCCAAAATCTGGGAAATAGGCACACCCCCATCCTCCTCATCTGAGGAAGACAAAGCTGGAACCACACGCTTTGCAGCAGGCTTTTTGGCAGCCTGCTTGCCCTTAGATGGGCCTTTGGCCTTTCCTTTAGGCATCGTGGCTCTAAAACCTACGTATACCTGTACCCAAGGATAAACAGAGGTGGTCTACTATTCCCTTCCTCTGCCAATGAAACCCGGCCTCCCTCCAAGCACTAACCAGGGCTGGCCCCGCTTAGCTTCTGAGGTCTGACAAATTAGATTAGACTGGGCTATGCTGCTTGCCAGGCAAAATGGACACCAAACAGAATGCCGTGTAAAATGGCCACCAGGGGGCTTCCCCTGGGCCAAATATCTATGTCTATATAGATGGCGTTTAATAAAGCCAAATTCAATGCCCAAACAAGTGAGGCTGGCACAATTCCTCACCCCAGCTGCAGCCAGTAATAGCTCTGGAAGAAGCCAAAGCAGCCTATATATAGCTGGCGTTTAAGAATGCCCAAATTCAATGCCCAAACAAGCAAGGCTGGCAAAATTCCTCACCCCAGCTGCAGGCTGCAATAGCGCTGAGATAAAGCTGAAGCAGCCACCTAGCCAACGAAGCCGGGGGGGGGAATAACCCCAACCCCCAACTGCCACAGCTACCACAAACCTTCCCTTGATAAAGCACAACGGGGGAGGAGGGGGTTCCCAGGGCCACTCTCAAAATCTCCCACAGACGCCCAAGAACACCCTCCCCACAACAGCAAACCCAGAGAACAGCGGAACCGCTGCTCTCCGACGCGTTCCCACGCCGTGCGCCTTCCAAAAAAAACAGCCGCAGCCAGCTAAACCGCTCCGATGCTCCGGGCTGCGCACAGCACCGGCTGGCGCCGAGCTGCGCCCCGCCGTGCTAGCCCGCGCCGGGCCAGGCCTCGCCTCGCCGGGCTGGGCCTCGCCTCGCCAGGCTGGGCCTCGCCTCGCCGGGCTGCGCCTCGCCTCGCTGGACCGCGCTCTATTCAAAGGCAGGGGACAGCTGGCTCGGCAGGCTCAGAAGGCAGTAGCTGCTGCCGCCGCCGCCGCCGCCTCTGCTGAAGCCCTGCACAAGGCCGTGCTCCGCTCAAAGGGAAAGAAAGGTAAGCCTCCTTCCTCCCGAGCGCACAAGCCTCAACTGCGGGGCTGGAGGGGAAGAGCCGCCTCACCAAGGCTTGGCTCCACCCCTTCAAAAGCCCGCGAACAGGAAGGAGCGGGATAGCCGCTTTCTCCCTCCGGGGCTGCAAACGCGGCCCCCATCCTAAGCAGCCACAGGCTGCCGGCTGGGAGGGCCGAATTACCACAACACTCGAAAACATGGTCCTGTGTGACTAATCACTCTTACAGCTGCAGAGGAAGAACTGACCACTATGATCCTGGCACAAAAAGTCTCTGTCATTTTTTTAAAAAAATAAAGCATCTTCACATTTTATGTATAAACAAGTTTTTAAGAACTTGGTGTCTTTATCAAACTTTTCACAGAGCTTTGTTTGAGTAGTTCTGCTGTCTTCCATTTTTGCAAGTGCTTCTCTTTTGTTATTTCCTTGTACAGCAGTTCACAATATTGTGGAGGACAGCCAGGACTTACTACACAATAAGAACACCGAGTGGTGGACTTGCTCAGGGATTTCAGTGGGGAAAGTTCCAGCAGTGTTTTTTCTGGGTTTAACCTTTCTGCAGTTATAATACTTAGGATTATTTCTTTTCTAAACAAACAAACAACAACAATAACTATGCACCAAAAGCCTATTTAACCTTTACCAGAAATTCTGATCATTTGCTTTAGTGTGTTTGAAGCCTTGTTGCCTTTGGATATCCAGGGCTCCTTACAATATTTTATAGCTACGAAAGCTACCAATAAACAGGCCCTACACTTGCTAGGCTGGAAACTGTACCTGATTGCCTACAAGATGAGAACATTCAGGATGAAGAAGGTGAACATCAAGCAGATCAAATTCTTGTAGGCCATTGGGCACCCTACCCTGCCCATTCATTGCTAGAAGGAAAGAAATTTTTTAATGCCACCACACTGTTGGTTCCACATCACTTCTGGCAAATACCCCAAAGTGTTGTCTTGTTGCCAGTGTTCCATTGACGTGATGCTCTAGGATTTGGACAAAAAGCTGCAGTGTTCACTGGAAGTAACATGGTGCTCCTCGTGTGGAAATATTTCCTTGCATCCCTGCCCCTAGTGCCGTTTGCCAGCTATCAGCTGACAACTCTACCTACCTCTCTACACTGATCCTATTAACTAATATTAGTTGTCATCTTAGTTGTAAGAGCATGTATGCTTTCTAGCTTAGATATTTTATCATGAGATAATAATTGTTGCTTCATTGTACACAGTTCTAGCATACTTGAACAGTATTGTTTAGTGGTTTCAGCTGGAATAGGACCAGGGACAACTTGGGTGAACTCCTGACTCAGCCATGAAACTCATTGGGTGGCCTTGGACCAATCACTTTTCCTCAGTCTTTTTCTGAGTGTATCTTCTTCACAGGAGAATAAAATAGAGGGAGTGAGAACCATGTATGTTGTCCTGCACCACTTGGATGAAGGGTGGAGAAAACACAATGGGTAAATTGACTATCAGATTTCCAGATGATATTTTTAGGTTATTAAACACGCAAATATTAGACCTTGTTGCTAGATGCTTGACAACTTCCTGAGCTCCAATCCCAGATAACACCAACAAGTCCTTTGGTGGTTTTCTATACATGTCTGGTGAACTGACTTTGTCTTAAGTGGGTCACTATTTGTGCTGACCTAGGCATAGCATCAGTAGTGTATAGCAGTGCCTTTGCATTCACAACTATACAGTACACAACATTCCACCCATCAGGAAGAGTCTGATGCGTATCCCAATTCACATTGGAAACCAAGGGGCATGTATTACTTGAGCATTTCTGTCCCCATGCTCATTCTTACAATTGCATGTCCTCAGCTTTAAATCTGTCTCTCATTAGTAGTGGCCAAGTCAACAGAAGAGGGCACTGACACCACTTTATAATGAACTACACATCCCAATTGTGTGTGGATGTGTTTGCTCCAGAATGCAGAAAATAGCTTTCTAGTACACCACCAACTTAAGCAGTCACCCTTCACCCATGTGCGCTGGTAAAACTTTCAGGCAACAGTATGTTATATAGAAAACATAAAACACACTTTGTACAATGGATCACAGTCTATATTGTTAGCGCCACAGCTACTATGAAATGAATAGAAACAAAAGTAATTTTTCATCAGTTGTCCTAAGAGAAGAAAAAAGTTAAAATAGACTTTCATTTTGAAGATTTGTAATTTTAACAACAAAACTTTTAATTAACATTTACTACAAATCAGGTTTTAAGCTAAACTCCTGTTCACAGCAGTTGAGAATATGGTTCCCATATAAAAATTGGTTTTATGTTGTAAAACAAAACAGAAGTCCAGTGGCATCTTAAAGATTAACAACATTTATTCCATTTATTTATAAATTCATGCTGGAATAAATGTTAATCTTTAAGATTTTATTTTGCTACAAAAGTCTGACACACCTACCCCTCTGGAATTTTGTGTTTCAGACTGGTGGAGGAAGAGGCATCTAAGTTTAGCAGAATAAATTTGTGCCATGACAGAGAGATATACATCCTGATGCTACCTGATCTTGGGGTCAGGTAGCAATTTTCCCCAGGCCAGTTTGGCTAGGGATCCTGAAGGTGTTTTGCCATATTCTGGGCATGAAGCAGGGGACACTGGGAGTGTGGGGAGGTAAGGTAATTGTGAATTTCCTGCATTGTGCAGGGGGTTGGACTAGATGACCCTAGAGGTCCCTTCCAACCCTATGATTCTATGATTCTATGCCATTTGCACTGATGCAGTTTATGCAAGTTCTAAACAAGGTTCCCCTAGATTAGTTCTAGACCTGTCATGGTTAGAGAAAGTCCCAAATCCATAGAGGTCAATCTGAAATCAAGGATGCAGTTTATATTAGCCAGAGGATCTTAGATATTCACACATTACAGCCAGTGCCCAATGCATCCTCCTCCATGCTATAGGGATTTCTGGGCTAACACACCACAGTAGTTAATCCTCTTTGGGAGACTCACTTCTAAGCAGAGGGAAATAAATAAATGAAATGGAGGAGATATCTGATTATCATACATGAGTTGGCCTCCTTCGTTCTCCTCCCTAGCCTTTCACAGACATCACCAGCAACAATGCAAGAGACCGGAAAGGAGAGCAAGCACCCATCCCTCTCCTTTTCAGGCATAAAGAAATCACACTCCATTTCAAGAGCCCGCATTGCCTAGTTCTCTTTGGGCCCAGCACATTGTTCTTGGGAAGGAGGCGTTGTTTGCAATTCAAATGCCTGGAGCTCAGTAAAAACCAATAAACTTAAGTCACTGGAGAATCCTGAACAAGTGAGGCATTCGCACAAATAGGAAGCACTCCCTTCCCCCCCCCATTATTTTTTAGTAGGAGCTGTAGAGGAGCCACTAGATAAGAGAATGAAAAGCTGAGAGCTTTTCACTCAATGAAGTCCAAACAAACATATTCCCCTTAGGTGATGCCTCTATGCAAACACACCCCGAGTGCACACACAGAAGGGGGAGGCAAGCTTCCCATTTACTTAGCTAAGCCAAGGCCTGCTCTTTTTTCTTTCTTTTTTCCATACCTGCTTCCTGCTTCGGCTGGATTTTAACCTGGTAATTCCAAAAGTAATAGTCTGTGTGATAGTTATTAGAACAGAAAGTATTTGTTGAATATAGATCTCAGGAGTTAGCTGTGTTAGTCTGCAGTAGCAAAATAGCAAAGAGTCCAGTAGCTCTTTGTCAGATGCATTTATTTGTTGAATAATTGCTGCTGTTGATTATTTCCTTTGCTGCAAATTTTAAAATGTGAATTTTGCTGGGCTAGTCACAGCTTCTCGCTCTCTCAGCCCCACCCACCTCACAGGGTGTTTTGTTGTGGGGATAATAATGGCATAGTTTGTAAACCACTCTGAGTGGGTGTTAAGTCATCCTGAAAGGCAGTATATAAATAGAATGTTGTTGTTGTTATTATTAATCAGAATTTAATCATAAAATGATCTTCCGCATTTGATGGAGTTGCTGTAAATAATCTGTATGGATCTTTAATTCACAGAGCACATTAAAGATTCATTTAAAAGAAGTTAGTTGTTCTTGTTCGTGTTAGTCATTCAAGGGAAATTGTCCTATACGGAACTGCTTAAAAATAATCATCTATATTAAAATAAAGTCCCCTTTAAAAGCAAAATTCTACCTTATAAGGTTGTTATAAGATTAAAGGATTCTTTGGTGGAAAATACTTGTAACAAATCAACAATCATGTTTAACAAGAGGTTGTCTTTAGGAGGTTGTGCATATACTTATCCATGCCATGTACTATAAAATATTCTCTTTACTTGTCATTTCTTTCTCACTGATGGAATCTTGCTGCAGAGAAAGGTTCCTTTCTTATCCTCTGCAGGATTACACTTGGGAGGGTGGCGCACAAGTCGAGTGGCAGCTGAGGGGCCAGAGGAGGAGGGAGCCCACGATCTCTTCCCCGATCCCCCCTTGACTGATGCTGCAGGGGATGGGGGAGGCGGAGAAAACATTGCTAGGGCCTGTTAAAAAAGTTAAAAAGAGGGATGCGCATGCAAGCCAGGCACATGTGTGATGTTTAAAGGAAGGGAAATGGTGAGAGGAGGGGTTGTAGATTTGTGGGAGGGCTCTTCTGAATCCCAAAAAAAGCCTCCACATGAATTGATATGGTAGGATAATTGCACAGAAAACCTGCATCAAAAATAAACACAGACCAAAATCATCTCACAAAAACGCTTAAAAACCAGGATCATCATGACCCACTTGCGCATGGGAAACGGTGACGTGTTTGGTCATCGTTTCCCCAGTTTGGTGTAGTGGTTAAGAGTGTGGGACTCTAATCTGGAGGACCGGGTTTGATTCCCCACTCCTCCACTGGAAGCCAGCTGGGTGACCTTGACAGCTTCTAGGAGCTCTCTCAGCCCCACCCACCTCACAGGGTGTTTGTTGTTGTGGAGATAATGATGACAAACTTTGTAAACCTCTCTGAGTGGGTGTTAAGTCATCCTGAAGGGCGGTATATAAATTGAATGTTATTATATTATTATTATCATGAGTGAGCTAACCCGCCAGAGTTCAGTTGGCAGGCCGTCCCATTAAGGACGTGTGGATGCAGCCTTAATGCTGTTGGATGAGTTACTGGCCATATCACTCATGTACCATATGCTACAGAATAAGTGTGGCATAGTTTGCAGTGCTATCCTAAGCAGAGTTACCACTTTTTAAAGCTAATTGACTTAATAAGATTTAGCAGGGTACGACTCTGTTCAGGGTAGTTCTTGACAATTATATTAGTCTAAAGGATTTGTGCAGCTCAGGGTGCCATATTCATATGTGTGCAAGTGGTTAAGACTATTAGCTGTATCCCTAAGGGCTGTTGTTTTGGAGTTTGCTCATCTTTACATAGGCTGATTATCTCCCATTTACTCAGCAATTTGACCAGGCAGATCAAACTGATTCTACTTGCACCACAGCTTAATGGCACTGGCCGTAGCAATTGCTCTACACCTTCACAATAGCAGCTTGACACACAATTAGCATGAAGTTTGTTGGCATTTTCAGTAACTGAAAATATATGGTTTTTAAAAAATATATATGATTGTTTTATTCCTTATCCTAGGTCTGATGACTTCTCCTAATGTAAATGTGGAGGAAGGGGTGGGAGTTGCTCTAAAAGTTAAGGCAAAGGAGGAGGAACACAATTTGTGTTGGCTTCTTTGCTAACACAAAAGTTAAACTACAAAAGAAAACATGGTCTAGCAGGAGCTTTGAAGGAGAAAGGCAGTTCACATGCTCTTCCAATAGCTGAGTTGTTAAGACATTCAGCACCATTAATGGGTAATGTACTGTCAGGCTTCATTGTAACCCACCCTTTAATCCCAGGCCTGTCAGAATTGAAGGGAAACTAAAGAGGAGACAGTAGTGCAGCAAATGGATTTCCATTGTCTGCTCCCTTTTCCTCCACCCCCTTTAAAAGAAAGAGTAAGTTCCTTCCTAAAGGAAACCCTGTCCCACATTAGCAAATTCTCTTCCCCCACCCCCTATCTCTACCAGGCTTGGCTAACAATTCTGTCGAATGTTTGGGATGTGTCAACATCTTTCAGCTTTCCCAAGTGAACAGGAAATTCAGATATCAGCACAGCTACATATTATATTTGTGGCTCCAAAATACAGTCACATGTATGTAACAGCCTTATGACAATGAAATGGCATCACTACATGTGTGAAGCTTCCTTCAAATTGATTTTTTAAAAAAAATCTGCATTCACCTCTGTTTGATGGCAGAGGTGGTACAGCACATGTGATTTTGTTCTGCTGTTACATGCACCTGGTCATGTTCTTCAACATGCTCCAGTGCAAGAATATTGTCCCTGCTTTATAACTGGATTTTTTCTGGGGAAACTGGGCTATCTCTAGCGGATATTGCAGTTTTCAGTTTCATCCTCTGACCCACCACCCTCTTGCTTTATTTCATGTTATTATTCATCATACTATATTTGTATTAGTGTATATCTATCTACACATAAGCGCGTACAGACAAAAATATAATAGATACAATATTTGACAAGGTATTATATCATAGCACAATGTCAGTTTTTAGCCACCTAGATTTGAAGACTTAAGCAAGATTATTGTATCAAAATAAAAATAAAAATACAAGAAAATTATTACCAATGATTAAAGTATATAAATATAGTAAGACAATATAACAACAACTACAGCGCTTATATACCACTCTTCTGGACAGATTAGTGCCTCACCCAGAGCAGTGAACAAGTTAGTGTTATTATTATCCCCACAATACAGCTGGGGAGCTGGGGCTGAGAGGAGTGGTTTACCCAAGGCCACCTACTTAGCTCATGGCAGTAGTGGGATTCGAACCAGTAGAATGCTGATTCACAGCCGAACCATTTAACCACTGTGCTACAGCAGCTCTCAATATTAAACATTCTTCACAGGGCCCTACCACTAATAATCCCTGCCCCTCAATCCCATTCAGCCTCCAAAATTCAACTTCAAGATGCTTCCATTGCTTCTCATGGGGGGGGGGGCTTTGCACTTTCCAAGCACCGTCCACTAATTTCTTACTCTCCCTCAATAGATGATTTGTAGGTGGTTTTTAACCCACCCCTCCCTGCTCCCTAACAACCGCAGTGTCCTCACATGAGCTCTGTTCACACATTCAGGGTACCTTGACTGAGCATGTAGTCCCTGTCCCCAACTGCCAACCATTCAGCCAAAGATGTGCACAGAGCCACCCATCTGTAGGCATTTGCAGTATACATCAGAATGGTTGTATACAGTATACTCTAGGTTATAATTTTTGCTGATCACATGAATATCTGGGACAGTAATAGTGCCAGTTTTGCCCTGCACACTTTGCACAACTGACTGGTGCAAATTCACTATTGTAAGGGGCTCATCTCTTACAATAACTGCCCCAATCCTCTCTTCTGCTGTCTTCCTAAACTTTCCAGCGCTAGTATATTGTTGTTGAATCTCTGATCATGAGCAATATATATTTAACAAGAAATGAAAATGCGTCACATACATTGTGATTATGTTTGTTTCTTTCCCCCCTTTTTATCTGGGTGATGGGGTTTGAGATGGGGGAGGCCCCAGAAAACCTTTCTTTCGAACAGTGTGATATGACAAGAGTCATAGCTATGGAGACAAATTTGTTATAATTCCATTGAAGCAATTCGTTGGAGCATATATTTTTAGCCCTCTTTAAGATCCTTATAGATTCCCCATTACCATGTATGTGAAAGTTGGACAGTGAAGAAAGCTGACAGGAAGAAAATTGATTCATTTGAAATGTGGTGCTGGAGGAGAGTTCTGCAGGTACTATGGACAGCCAAAAAGACAAATAAGTGTGTACTAGATCAAATTAAGCCTGAATTCTCCCTAGAAGCTAAAATGACAAAACTTAGTCTATTGTACTTTGGTCACATTATGAGAAGACAAGACTTTCTGGAAAAGTCAATAATGCAGGGAAAATTGGAAGGCAGTAGGAAAAGAGGAAGACCTAAAACAAGATGCTTGACTCAATAAAAGAAGCCATGCTCTCCAGTTTGCAAGATCTGAGCAAGTCTGCTAATGATAGGATGTTTGGGAGGACTTTCATTCATAGGGTTTTATTTTATCTATTTATTTATTTTATCGTATTTATATTCTGCCCTCCCCGCAAGCAGGCTCAGGGCGGATGCCATAGGTCAGAGGTGAGTTGACGGCACATACACACACAACCTGGTACAGTTTATTGTCTGATAATACTGAGCCCACATTAATTTCTATATATTATAATTGCTGATCATCCTAGACAAAAGTGGAGTATGAGTAAATTTGAATCCTGCTCTACCATGGAAGATTGCTGGGTGACCTTGGGCCAGTCACACACTCTCAGCCTAATCTAACTCCCAAGGTTGTTGTGAGGATAAAATGGAGGAGGGAAGAATAATGTATGCCACCCTAAGTACCTTGCAAGAAGGGTTAGAATGTTGTAAGTAGAGATGGGCATGAACCGAAATACGAACCAAAATTAAGCACGAACCAGGCCGGTTCATAGTTTGCGAACCACAGTTCGTCAGATCCCATTTCTGATGAACCACCATGAACTTTTAGGCTGGTTTGTTTGGTTCGTTTTTTGGTTCGTCACTGCAGACAACCTGGTGCCAATCAGTCAGTTTCCTAGGCAACAAGGGATGGACTTCCTGCAGACCTTCTGCTGACCCAGAAGTGAACTTCTGCTGGCCCGGAAGTGACCTTCTGCTGACCTGGAAGTGATGATTTTCTGACCTGGATGTGACATTTTCACGAACCAAAGGAACTGGTTCGCAAACCAGGGGCAGGTTTTTGAAAGTTTGTCGTTTGTGAAATTTGATGAACTATGAACCACATGGTTCGTTTTTTTTCCAGTTCGCGCCCATCTCTAGCTGTAAGCCCCTTTGGGTGCCCATTGGGGAGAAAAGTAGAGTATAAATGGCTTTGATCTAAAAGGCAGGGAACTCAAAGAAGACTTTGAATATTGGACTGTCCTGCTATTTACAGCAAGAAGATGCATGTTTCATTCAAGGTTTATACTGGACAGTCCTGCCGAGAGTGACAGATTATTCAATAAGAAAAAAAAATTAAGTCATCAAGATTCATGAACAGAGTAGTAGAGGAATGAGCAATTTTCACAGGATATTGGATCATTCATCCCTCCAGTTTCTAGCCTGGGAAGATCTGCTGTTTTTAAAAGGCCAAAACAATTGGAGAGCAAGAGAGGAAAGGGGAAGGGGGAAGGATCCCTCTAAAGATAGACCTCTGTGGCAGAGAGGAGGGGTGGGAGAGGAGAATCACAACTGCGGAAAAAGAGAGTCTATTTCACAGCATTTTTTAAAGCTCTAGACAAACAAAAATGCAAGGAAAAGAAAAGACATGCCTTTCTTCACAGTAGGGATCCTAATCTGCGCATGGCCCTCAACTCAGCAAGGCTGCCACGGGCCCTAGGACTTCTCCACACAAAATAAAAGAAGGCATTAAAAAGGAACAAGACAGATGCTGAAGGGTTAAAATGCAAATTCCTTATTTTTTTTTCTTTTTAGGGTAGAAGGGTCAAGGTTTGCTGATTTCGTCTTCCTTCTCCACCCACACCCACCCCAATCCTCCCCACCCTAGTTTTGTTTAGGAGGGGACAGTAGATGCGAGAAGGGCTTTGTGTGGCCCATTCAGCCCTCTGAAAAGGACTGAGCAATCCCAGTGGAGGGAACAAACTTCTGGAGGTCAGTTTGGTCAGCTTAGAATAAATGTGTTGCATTGTTTGTATTAAGGGTAGGCTCTCAGCAGGGAGCCCTGGAGGCACTGCACACAACACCAGGGACTATTTATTCAACACTGAAATATAAGGACTCTACTAGCAAGGAAAATATAAACTGCTGCAGTAAAGAGGAACATATCTTGCCCCCGGGGAGGTACAAATTCCCTTATATTTATAGATCATAAATAAATATAAATGCTTGTGCTTTACCCCAGCGACACATTTTCCAAAAGAATAATTATTACAGAAAGTTAATGCTTTTAAAAGGACATCTCTTGCTCCACAGATAAATGGATCAGGTCATTAAAGGGCCTAAGAGAGAAACAGTTTATTTTACAGTGTTTGAAAACAGGCCTTTGTTTCCATGGCAAATGTACAGGCCCCTTTTGGTTTGCCTCCACCAAACAAGTGTCACAGCCCCCAGGGGGCGTGGGGGGAGCAGGGGGGCTGTCAATGTGAATGGAATGCAGCTTTGGGCGCTTGAAGGCTAGAGACAGGCAAACATGAAATCAAACTGGAAAAGCAACACAAAAGGAGTGAAAGTTACCACTATATCGGTACTGGCTTCCCTACAGTTGTATAGGATAATAGGGCCCCAAAAGAGCGTGCGAGTGTGGTGAGGAAGGTGCAATTCCCAACACCTCATGCATGAGGAAACTTTAGATTGGGATTCTTATTGCCAAAAGATCTGGCTCTGTTTCCTCATCGTCACTTGCTTCCGAATGTGTGTGTAATGTGATGATTTCATTTTACATCATAGCTTGTTTCTGAATGGTCATTTGTTTAGCAAAGCATCCTCAAGCGGAAAGTGCTTTGCCATCCTTATCTCATTTATCACGGCAGCAGTCCTATGAGCTAGGGCTGGGCTATTCCCATTTTTCAGACTCAGCTTCCTCCTTCCCTTCCTCTCTCTTTTTCTTTCACATGAAGAGAGAATTTGGATGGAATTATAATCAATTTCAAGGATGCAGCAACAGCCTTGAGGAGATCTAAATGTCTTGATAGTACATACATTGTATTGTTGGTTTGACATTTAAAGTACATGAGAGGTGACCTTGTATTATGCACAGAAAAATACAAAAATGTGTGGAATACAATACATGTCTATCCAGAGCTGAGGACGGAGCAGGGAGTGATACAAGAGGACCATTGAATGTTCTTTCCTCTGCACCAGCACCGGTCCCCAACTCCAGCATGGCATAGCGGTACTATTCAAGGGCTTTTTGTAAATGAGTGAGCAGGGTAGGCCTGCACCTGAGTGACCAATGCATCTGTTACTGAGATTAAGTGAGCCTAACAGTTCCATCCTAAGCATATCCAGAAATACCTGTGCTGTATGTTGTCTAATGTCAGTCCTAGAAGTGATTATGTTCTGTTTCAGTATTGTCTTCTACTTTGTATTGGATTCTTGCTAATACTATGTCTTTTAAAACTTGTCTCTATTTACCCTATGGCATTTTTTATGGAAATGTCCTTGATACTGTTTGGAAATGTACTTGATACAGATTGTACTAATCTCATACTGTGTAATCCACCTTGAGTCTCAGTGAGAAAGGCGGACTATAAATGATGACGTGTTTATGTTATGTTATACGTTACGTTACGTTACGTTATGTTCCGCCTTTCTCACTGAGACTCAAGGCGGATTACATAGTGTGAGATTTGTACAATTAGCGGCAAGGACAAGGGCAGGCATTTCCACACAGTGTCAAGAACATTTCCGTAAACAATGTCATAGGGTTAATGAATACAGTTTCAAGAATTTTTCCATAAACAATGTCTTGGGGTAAAAGAATATAAGTTTACAAAGATATAGTATTAGCAAGGATCCAGTATGGGGTTGAGGAATTGCTGAAACAGAACATAATCAATTCTAGGACTTACATTGAACAACATAAAGCACAGGTAGGATATAGGAGTACATATTTAAAGCAACAGATCATATGTAAGGCAACATAATGGTGAAATCTATGGTTTGTAACTCATTAGCGAAACATCGGGGATCCCTTTCCTACAATACCACCCTCTTAGCTGAGAAAAAAGGCCTTTTTGAATAATTCAGTTTTGCATTGTTTGCAGAAAGCCAGGAAGGTGGGGGCTCTCCTGACTTCCTCGGGCAGGCCATTCCATAGGGTAGGGGTCACCACAGAGAAAGCCCTGCTGTTGATTTGTATCTGAAGTATGTCAGTGTCATTGAGATGAACGCTTTAGGGATTCACTCTTTTTAAGATAATGAAGAACTGTAAGGCCTCTCCAAGTTAACTACATTTGTTTTGGGTAAATCTATTGCATATATTTCACTTCCATTTTGTACCAGAAAGCAGAAAGAGGAGCGCAAAATAATTGTTTGTTTGTACCCAGTGACTTTCAACACCATCCCTCTCCTCCTCTCCATTATATACTCACAATCACCCTGTGAAGTAGGTTAGGCTTAGAGAGAATGACTTCCATGGCAGTGTGGACATTCAAAACCTGAGTCTCACAGATCTTAGTCTGATGCACTAACATATATGCTACACTGGCAATTCATATGCAATGAAGCATAGCAATGAACAGGGGTCATTTTGTAGAAAAAGAGCTGGAGGAACTCATTTGCATAACTTATTAGCATATGCCATGCCCCTTCCCATCACCAGAAGTGGTTCATTAGCATAACTGATTTGCATGTGCCACACCCCCTGACATCACCTATCCTGGCTGTTTTGGACCCAATCCTGGCCATTCAGGGCTGAAATTGGGCCCAAAATGGCAAAAAGGGGCTGAAATGGCCAAAAAGGGGCCCAAAATGGTTAGGATTGGGCCACTGCTGAGTGGGAAAGTGATCCACCACCCGTCAGAGGCCCGATCTGGGCCATTTTGGCCCTAATCCAGGCTGAAACAGGCCCAAAATGGCCAAGAGTCAGGTGGGCGGGACCATCTGACATGTGACCTCTTTGGGGAACTGCCGGAACTGCGTTCCTGTGCGTTCCCCCTCGAAATGAGCCCTGGCAATGAGGATAGTTCAGTCTTTATACTGGAGGTGACAGATTACTAAAAGACCTTTCCCCAAATTTTAAATTTCAAAATCCTAAACAAAATGACTGTGATTTCCATTAATTTAGTCTGTATAATCCTTTGTGGCTCACTAAATTCTATACTTCCGAGTTTGTATCTACCTGGTTTAACATCACCAAGTGGCGGCAATGGTGGTATTGCTCATAATTTCTATAATTTCACTTGCTGGGGAAGATATGCCTTTTTGAGGGACTCTTCACCTCTGCACAGAGCCAATAGTGTAGCTGGATCAAGGAAAGGGATTAATTTTGGGCCGGACTGTGGCTTGAAAACTCAACCTAGGCAAGCAGGAAGTGAGTAGACAAGAGGCCACATAGGAAACAGGGCTAATAAAAAGGCTTGGGAAAGATGCTATAACAACAAAGCAGAGCTGGTGGCTCATGGACTGAGACACAGAAGACAGGGAAGCCAAGAAAACTCAAATATAAGCTCTTATGCAGCCTGTCAGTGACTTTCTGCTTCCTTTATGGGGGCTTCTGAGAAGCTCAAGGAGCCAAGGAAAGTTCAGTAGGTTTCCGGCAAGCTTGTACAACAACAACAACAACTGTGCTTATATATACTACTCTTCTAGACATATCAGTGCCCCAGAGAGGTGAACAAAATCAGTGTTATTATTATCCCCACAAATGAGCTGGAAAGCTGGGGCTGAGAGGAGAGGCTTGTCCAAGGCTACCTGCTAAGCTCATGGCAATAGTGGGATTCGAACCAGCAGAGTGCTGATTTGCAGCCCCCTAGCCACTATGCTACAGCCGTTCTCCAAGGCAAGGTAGATTTGAGAAGATATACTTGAGAGTTGTTCTTCGGGTGTGGCACAATCCTTGCTCCGAAATGATGAGGCAGTTTACAACTTCTTTGCACAGAATGGAGCAAAGTAGTCTCTGTCCCCTTATGATCTTTAAAGATCTTTGGTAATCTCTGTCCCCTTGGTCCTGATAGCAAATAATCCCACAGGCTCAGACCACACAGGACACTGGCAATGCAGCTATGTATTTAAACCCAGATCTGGTTCACAGATGACATAGGAAGTGGAAGGTGAAAATTCTGTTTTTTTTTTTTTAAAGGCTACATGTAAAGGAGGTGCTAAACTCTCTTCCTCCTTCAAGGCTTGCCTCCCAACAGTCTTTTCACTGTCAACATTTCCCCTGCAAGGAAAAGGAACTTCACACAGACTCTGACCATATGCCCTTTCCCCCCTTGAACTGGTCCTCCACTTTCTATGTGATATAAGAAATCTGGTTTTAAACACACAGATTTGCCGGCGTTATGGGTAGTAAAGAGCATCTGAATACAATCTCAGGCTGCTTTGATGTTTGTGTGTCCTGGCTGTATTAAGGAGAGCCTTGTCTGAACCCTTCACTGTTTCGTTTATGGCAGGACCCTGGAAGCCTCTTCCCATTGTCCGCTGTGTTTCCCCATCATCTGTTCTTTTCTACAAATGCCACAGTCCTGACTGTAATTAGTTTCATCACTTCCTGCGGGGAGGAGCTCTTGCTTTGTATTGCTATTGCCCAGAGACAATGGAGTCTTTCAAAATTAAAGTATCCACCCCCAGAGCAGAGCCTACCTGGCCTCCCAATGAAGGCAGGACTAGTGGGTTAATAGTCATTACCATTTGAATGAGGGCGATTATCCCATTGAAAAGCTCTTAAGTGGTGTTAATTGCTGGCATTGGCCACGAGAGTTGGCAAAATTAACCACCGAAGAATGGAATTAAATCTCTAAAAAATTGTAAGACTTGCTCGTAGAAAATATATTCAGTGTACTGATGTGAAGATGCGGAATAAGATGCTATGTGGTAGCACTGACAGCAATGGCTCAGCGCTACAGAGGATCAAATGTTATCATTATTATTAGTGTTACAAGACAGCCAGCAGTATTATGCTACCATGAAGAAATGACCTTTTGAGTTATATTGGTGACATCATCTACAAAATAAGGCACACCTCTAATTAGGGCTGTGTAGCCTCAGAATGGAATATAGCATCCTGCATACAGTTCACATTCTAAAGGGGAGGAATAACAATGAGGTCTACTGCCTGTCTTCTGTGCTATGTCCTGAGGGCCTTTTTAGCCTACCGGAAAAGGATAAAGGCAATGGTAATCTACCTCTACACAACAAGCCTCTACCCAACTATTTTGAATTATTGTTTTGTTGTAGGATTGTGTAATTTTCAGGGAGCAGACCCATGTAAGTCTGTCCTGTTTCTCAGAAGGCAGCTGTAAAAGTATAGGCCATTCGTTGTTTGGTACTAAATTTATATAACTGAGAATGACCAAATCCCACCAAGAACACCTGCAGCTAGGGTTGCCAGATGGCCTCCTCCTAAAAAAAACAGATGGGGGCCCTGGCACTCACCTGTGGTTTCCCCTGACCCCAGCATGATGACATCACTTGCAGGCTGCTTCACACAGGACACTGAATGAGCAGGCCAGATGCCCATCAGCTTCCCCAGCATGCAGGCATCCAAGTGGGTTCGCCAGCTGCTTCCCCAGCATGCAGGAAGACAGGTGGGCTGGAAGTAGGGGGGAGGTGGAGGTGCTGGCAGTGGCACAGGAGGCTGGGTGGGACAGTGGGCCCCTCCCCTGGGAATCTGGGCAGCTTGGAAGCAGGGGGAGGGGAAGGATGAGGAGGTGCAGGAAGGCCTGCCGGTGCTGCCTCCAGCTCCTGCACCCCAATATCCAGCTGCTCATCCTCCATGCAGAAAAAAACCCCATATGTCCAGGATTGTAACATTTTCCTCCAGACAGTCCAATAAAATACAGACTCTCAGGGGAAAACCAGACACCCAGCAACCCTACATGCAGCTCCCCCTCTACCACCCTCTGCCACTTAGACTGTAATCTGATGCCGGTGAGGCCAGATCTTCAGGATATAGGAATGGGGACAATTTCTGCAGGCATCCAAAATAATGTCCCTTTAAAATTTAAAGAGGCATTATTTTTGATGGGAGACAGACCTGGTCTCCAGTGTCCAAAGGCCAGGAGTAAAGCCATGTCCCTTTAAAGTTTAAAACAGAGGGTCTCCAGCCTTTTTGAACTTGTAGGAACTTTTTGGATTTTGGGAGAGGTGTTGAGCACTACCCTAAAATGGTTACCACAATAGGTGGAACCAAACCCAAAATGGGTGCCACAGGAGAAGGTGTCAAATGAAATGGCTTTCTTTGTAGCTATATCAGTCTGCTTCTCCAGTAATAATGATGGGGCCAGTATAACCCCTAGGCTCTTAATTGAGTCAGTGAAGCTCAGCTGGACCCCCTCAAATGTGGGAAGTACAATGTCCTTCAAGATCCCAGCCTTCCCAACTAGCATTACCTTTGTCTTGTCAAGATTCAGTTTCAGCTTGTTCATCCTTAGCCCATGAACACTTCTATTAATATATTAAAAGTCTTTGGTTAGGCAAATCAGTGCTTCAGGTGGGTTGGTGTATCAGCTGGCCCCATCCATGTAGATACAGTATACATCATAACAGGGCTTTTTTCTGGGAAAAGATGTGGTGGAACTCAGTGGGTTGCCCTCGAGAGAAAATCATCACATGGCCAGTGGCCCCGCCCCCTGATCTCCAGACAGAGTGGAGTTCAGATTGCCCTACGCACCGCTCAGCGGCGCAGAGGGCAATCTCAACTCCCCTCTGTCTGGAGATCAGGGGGCGGGGCCACCGGCCATGTGACCATTTTCAAGAGTTTCCGGAACTCCGTTCCACCACGTTCCTGCTGAAAAAAAGCCCTGCATTATAATATTAATAGCCACCCAATCAATGTTGCAAGACTGTAGTCATTACATAATAAATAATTTTAAGCTGATTGTGAAACATCTAAATGGAGAGCAACATGTACAATTTATATATTTTTATCCATAACATACTGCAGTCCTTTACTTCATCTATAAATAAAGCTTGGGCAATTCAGCTATGAAATATATGACATCTTCATAATATTTAGAATTGTGGGTTTCTTTCTATTCCATAAATAATACAAATAATATTACTCTTCTATCTCCCCCACCCAATGAGTACACATCTAACAAATTAGCGAGTGTTTCTCATAAACTTTAAGTAACATCCTTTAAAATCTATGGTTTTATAGCCCTAGCTTTGTTGCAAAGCAATAATGTCAAGGTTGCATCATGAAACCATATTGCAACTTCATAGAAAATTACCCCTTTTCTTTTTAATGACATTCTATGGCCTTCAGCTCCTAAAAGCTCAGGAGGAATTCAAGGCTGATCTTGTATACATGCCATTGAGTCACTTCTTTGCACAGCTTCCTGACCTCTAAATGGAAGCCATTGACCTTAGAAAGGCTCCATACTTTTCAGATGCTACATCTATGTCTTTCAAAGGAGATTTCTGTTCTTTGGTGCCCAAGCACAGCCCCTTTTCATTTCCTTGACTCAAATGACAATCAAAGCCGTAAAGAATCAAAACACTCATCAATTGTTATTGTATTTATCAAGGGTCTAGTTTTATGGCCTGAGCCATTCAGTATAGTTTTTAAAAGGTGTCTGTGCAGTAGTCCTGCTTAGATAAGCCACTGACTTCGGTAGAATCACTTCTGTTTTAAATTGTCCAGGTAAACTATGCAAGATGGCAGACAACTCATTCCTGTCCATATTTACTTGGAAGCTGGTCCTGTTGCTTCCAGTGACCTTTATTTAGGATTATAGATTTACACGGCAATTCCTGTGCATCCTTGGACATACGTCCTGCTGTATTTAGTGTCCTCAATTCTGACTAAACCTGCATAGGATTGGAGCGGTGTTATGATCTAAACTTTCTGGTAGGTGTGTCTGAAAGGATGAACTTTTGTACAGTGAGCCAAGTTGATGGGGGAAGAAAAAGCAGCGTCACAAAAGGAAAGATCTTCAAGAGGAATACTACCAATGGATGCTGTCGATAGACTTGAAGAGAATGACAAGAAACTAATGTTGGATACAAAAGAAGAAACAGCTGAAGAGGCTGCTAATGTCTGAGGTGACTGAGTTGGGAAAAGAGGTAAGGGGACGTAGAGACCAGGGAGGTGAATGAGATCAAGCGGGACAAGGCAGTGGATCACTCTTGTCTGTAATAGACTTCAAGAAAGCACATTTATAGTTGGGTGGAACATGAAATGAGATCAGAGCCATGCCAAAGGGGTGAACAGGCATAACCCTTCCATCTTTGCTTGGCTTCACAGATAAAAACTGCACCCTTACTCTTGTTAGCCCTTTAAAAGATTAGTGTTGATAACAGCAGGGAGACAATTTGGATCAGTGAAGCCATACATGGTAGAAGGGATTAAAGACCTTCTCCCCACCCTATGCAACCCTAAAATCAGCCCCACTACTGCAGCTGTAACTACAAGAGCTTTTGAAGATGAACTATGATCCATGATCTCCATTTCATCCAATCTGACCCTCAGGCAGACACAATGAATGATTTATTTTAAAAAAAATCAGTGCACAAGAATATCCCTGGTGATTTTTAAAAAATTGATCAGAGGGACAATTTTTGTATTGCTCGGATACTGCAACACGTTAGTTATATCATGGTTTCAAAGTCCACCTTTGTGTAGATGGACTTAAGATATGTATGGTTGTTACACATCTAATAGTGATATCTCAAAGAAAACAAATATGATGGTAAATAGTTGCAGTTACCTAAAATGAACCAACCCTTCATGCACACACACTCCATCCCATGAAGTATTCACATCACATCTACCATTGCTGCCAAGTATAACGTTGGTATCATAAACCTGAAAGGTGGTGTACTTCCATTTTGGGGATTCTGCTGTGGTTGCTTTTGGCTGAAGCAAGCCAAGCTGCTGAGCATGCAGTATTAGAGACAGCTCCATTATTCTGGTGGTTGTACTCATTGTAGGAATCCCAGACCCAGTGGTCATGTACCAGGGCCTAATTTGGCCAAACTGCCTTCCCTTGGCCTCAGACAGAGAGGGATAGGGTCAAGTACTGTCCTGTTCCACCTCTCCTCTAACTGTATTCCTTTCTGAGTTGGGATCCACAGCTGGTGTGTTCTCACTCCCTCAAATCTTTTGAAGGCCCTAGCCAGACTTGGGGTATGTTCAGGGGCCTCCCTCTACACAGAAGCCCTATAGGGGCATGGCCCAATCTGTGAGGGACCAATAGGGCCTCATAAACAATTTCTGCCTCGCTGTTCATGAGATCTAGTGTGGTGCAGTGGCTAGAGTGATGGAGCAGGATATGGGCAACCGAGGTTGGCTTTCCCTGCTCTACCATAGAAGCTTGCTTGGGCCCGTCACATACACTCAGTCTAACTTACCTCACAGAATTGTTGTGAGGGAGAAAATGGAGGCCAAGAGAATGATGTAAGCCTATTTGGGTTCCCATTGGGATATAAAGTAAAATAAAATAAATAAAAACAAAATACTCTCCTTTCCCACCCCTAGGATGGAGCTTTCCAACAGCTGATTGTCGGACAGCTGGCTGTCAAAGGGCCAGCTGTCAGTGAGTGCCTGACACTTAAAGGGCCAGATGCCGTTGATCAGCTAGCTGGTATGCAGCTCTTTGTAAGGGGCATCAGTTACCCCACTGGGCTTTGTGGATTCTGGGCTTGTGAGAAGCTGAGGAGAGGAGTATCGTGTTGTCTCCCCCCCCCCATACTCTCCTATCATCCTTGACCTTATTTATTTATTTAAAGTATTTATTGACCACCTTTCCATTAAAAAATGCAATGAAATGTAGACAAAATGTATTCTTGTGTTGTGGCTGCTTTGAAGAAGTTTGGCAGTTCTTCCTATTTCTTTCTCTCTATGTTCAGAGGAAGGAGACCCCTTTTACCACATTTCTTTTAAAGTAGTTAGGATTTGAACCTGAAGGATGAAGAAGATAAGAGTAATGGTAGGCAGATTAGCCACTGCATCATATGAATATTTGTTTTCTTTATCAATACCCCTCTTTTCTCCTCAATGGGGACTCCAAGTGGCTCCTCCCCTCCATTTTATCCTCACAACAACCCTGTGAGATATAACGGTTAGGCTGAAAACATGTGACCGGCCCAAGGTAACTCACTGAGATTCCATGGCACAGCAAGGATTTGATCCTGAGTTCCCAAGATCCTAGTCCAATACGCTAACGCCTGCACCTATATCCATCTCAGCAACTCAGTGACTTCAGTTGGTTTCTGTACATTGAGATTCAACCATCGCTACTTTCGTATAATACAAAATCCAGCATAAATGTTGTATGATAAAAGCACTAAATCTGGAAGCAGGACAATGGATATTTCCCAAAATCCACATCTCAAAATTCAGCTAAAAATGGAAGCTTTGTTTCCCAGATTTGAATTTTACCATCCATAGCTGTCAGTCCATCAAAAGCAAAATGTTAAACACAAAAAGATGAACCCATGAACAAAAAGATAATATACTGTGAATATGGGAAACTCTCATGCGTGGTCTTTGAAAAATATTCAGAGAAACATAGTTTGGGCCAACCAAGTTTCGGCTGTAGTCCTAAATATTCATGCTAGGGAGTAAATCCATTGAGCTCAATTAGACTTATTGCTGAATAAACATGCCAAGGATTTCCTTCCCTAAAGTTTTCCTGGGTAAATGCTGACATTGGCAACACAAAGTGAATTTGAGTAACTGAAGTTCCAATAATGTGGATTCTAATCTAATCCAATCTGTTTAAATCTTTGCAGATTCTTATTTTAGAAGTCTAAAATACCAGGTTTTGAAAGCAAGCCTCATATTCTTAAAAAAAATCCATGATGGAATAAAATGAAAAACTGGCAGAGCTGCCCACCTCAACCCATCCTTGTAGTTAATCAACCTAAATCTTCAGTGAGGATGGAAATGCTTTTATTCTGGCCTTGATTTATAGACCGGGTTCTCCTTTGTAGAAGTCTGCACACTCAGATTGCAACCAGAATGGGCGCGTCTCAGTAAAATGAAATTAGCCTCTCTCTCAGGGGACCTAGAGCTACATCTAGAATTCTAGATTCAGGACTTTAAGCCAGAAAAATTTAAATATATTTGGACATAGCTGCAATAAACATCCAATCTTATGATTTGTGCCAGCATTCCAGCCTCCTCAGGTCTACGCAGAGCATCCCTGCGCATGCTCGTGAGTCCCTGCTGACATTACTTCCGGTTAAAAATCAGAAGCTACTCGGTCTCAGAAGGGCCAAAATTGGCCCCAAACATGGCATTTTTGCTCTGTTTGGGGCTGATTTGGACCAGCTGAGACCCCCATAGCTTCCAATTTTAACTGGAAGTGCATCTTCAGGGACTCTGGAGTGCACACATGCGCCTTTTCACCACCTGCTCTGGTGGCTCCCAGCCAGCCTCTCCCCTCCAGCTCACTGGTCAGATGAGCAGGGCTGGTGTGTGTGTGTGTGTGTGTGTGTGAAAGGTGGGAGCAGGGAATTTCCTGCTCCCACTGGGGGGCTGGCATCCCTGTGCGAAACTATGGCCCCACCCTCCTGCTCCCCTTTTGTGGTGGTTGCGGGACCCACGTTGGAGCCCCCATCTTGCTCCAGCTCCAGACATGCACTCTGGAAGGTATTTTTTAATTTACTTATCGTCTTTGCACAAGCACACGGCCGTAAGAGGGGGAAACAGCCTCAGTACAAAGCAGAGGCAAGCTAGCAGCAGGAGCAGCTGCACACACCAAGTGGGAGGCACAGTTTGGCCTCTTGCTTGGCTGCCTAGCTGTGCCATCTGAAGTCAAATTACATCCTTCTAAGCCCATTGACCACAATGATCTTAGATGCTTAGGATGCAATTGTATGTTTGCTCCCTCCCTCTCTGTCTCCAGCTTAGCACCTCAAGTTAGTAGCTTTTGGTCTTTATCGAGGCATCCTTGACTATACAGAGCAGGCTTCCTTGGAACTAAAATTACTGTGCTCTAATTGGCCTGATGGATGCAGCGTGCCAGGTGCCTTCTTCTGCCACCGGCCCATCCACCTGAAGCAATGGCCTGGAGGCAAAACCTACTGCCAGGTTCCATCCCATCATAGGCAGAGCAAGGTTCAGAACTTCCCATCAGAATCCAGAGCAGAAATGGAGTGTGGCACATCCGAACTCTGAAGCACTGCTCTCTGTGCTCCTGCCTGCAGAGCTGAGGTGGGTAGCTACTGGCAACCTGAGACAGGGCTCTGGAACGGCCTCCCCCTTCAGGCTAACCTGGCACCTATCTCACACTTGTTAGAGATGGGGCCAAAATGTCTCTTTTTACCTAAGTTTGAGCTTTTATAGTGTATACTGTTTTATGCTGTTTTTATGTGGGCCTTGCTTGAGGAAGGCTGAGCAGAAGCAGGGGCAGGAAGACTACTCAACCAGCAGCCAAAGTGAAGAAGCCACTGCAGGTCAGGTTGGAGGAGAACAGCCTCTTCTTCTTCATATATACGTGATAAAGTGAATGGGAGAGAATGCAGAATAGGCCAAAAGTCTTTGTCTAGTTATCATCTTTTGTGTTCATAAGAGAGATCAAAGACTGGCTGAAGTTGTTTGTGTTGTCTACCTGCTTAATACTTGCAAACTGACCTGTAGATTGTCATTGCACTCTGTTTTGAGTTTTCTGCCACAGCTACTCTGCTTATCTTTGATACCTTTTCATTCTTGATGTTCCCCATCTGTAAAATGTGTGCTAGATAATATGCAATCTGTGTTGTTATGGCTAGGTTCCCTTTCTCTGCATGCACATGGAGTTTTTGCTTCATGTTTATGACACATTGTAGTTTGGATTCTCTTGATTCCATGTATGGATAGCATTACTTCATGACAGAGGACTTGCAAGTACATACAGAGTGTTGCACAGCCAGAGTGTTTTCTTTAGGCTCTGCCTCAGGCATTCCTCGACATGATCATAGGGCTTGCTCCAGAACACAAGAGGCCTTGACATTTTACCCCTGGTCCCCACCACCAGGCATGGCAAGATTCTATCTTTTTACCACTATCCTCTGTGCCAGACTACAGCAAACTCCACTGCCCTAGGCATCACTGCAGCCCTCACCCAGGCTCCATCACAGAATTCTGTCTTTCTAGAGTTGGCAGTCTTTCATCAGGCCCCAGATATGTGGTGAAATATGCAGTAAGGTATGTATTTAAACAGTCAACTGTACTCCTTGTATCAGTGTATGTCTGTGAAAATAACAGGCACATTCCTTCATCGAGGTTTATTTTACTAAATGCTATACTGCTTCCTTGAATAATTCATACCCCTAGCCCAGCAATTAACGGATCCTTTTACTTTTTATCTTTATTTAAATAGATTATTTATACCATAATTTCCCCCCAATTGGGTTCTTAAGATGGCTTACATAATTCTCCTCTCCTCTGTTTTATCCCTACAACGACCCTGTGAGGTAGATTAGGCTGAGACTGTGTGACTGGCCCAAGGTTACCCAGCAAGCTTCCATGGCAGAGCAGGGATCTGAAGTTGGTTCCCCCAGCTCCTAGTCCAACACTCTAACCACTGTACCACGCTGGCTGTCTTACAATTTATATGCTACTCTTCACTGTTGGTCTTCTTGAGTCTGTCAAACAGGGCTTCTGTATTTTGAAGAGCTTGCAGTGTGCTCTGAAAATTGCCCAGAATTTTGGGCACTGCTAGCTAGTTGAGTGGAAAGACTGTCAGAGAGAAGCTTGCAGTTCAATGTGTACTTACTGACCTTCATGTAAGTCATTGTTGAGTTTGAAGTGCCCTCTAGTGGTGTGATCAGTCACAGTCCCTCAAAAAGGACAGTGGAGAAGAGGCTGTTAAAACTTGTTAGAGAATCTTTAGATAATGGTGCATCCTAGCCTGCTTTGGGTCAGATGTTTCTTGGTTCTTACTTGTCACTGCACAATATCAGGATTTTCTTTTGTGCAAGTCAGCTTTGCCAGCTTTATTTTTTGTCAACAGCCTCTACATAGTGATAAAACCAAAATAGAATAAGGTACTTTCAGGAAATCGGTGTTTATGATGTTTATTCCAGCTTTGCATAGTCAACCAACACAGAGAAGCATTTTTCTTTTACTTATAAAAGATAACAATGCATTTAGGATAATAAAATATGAGAAATACAATGTGTACAAGCAGGGGACCCACAAGGGGGCATTTCATTCCCCCCTCCATTTCCTATTTCCCATCCCGCAAAGCCTCCATAACCTCTCCCCTTTTCCTGCTTCCTTCTACGCACACCTGTAAACCTACTTTATCTGCCCGTCTTAAGCTTGCTCTTCTTCCCTCCCTCTGGCAGCCTGTTCCCAGGAAAACTCTGGGAGAGATGCTAGATGCTAGCCTGATTTTAATCTAAAATGTTTTAATTAATGCCTGTAAACTGCCTTGAGCCAAAAGGAAAGGTGGGATACAAACAGGGTTTTTTTTCAGCTGGAATGTGGCGGAACAGAGTTCTGGAACCTATTGAAAATGGTCACATGGCTGGTGGCCCTGCCCCCTGATTGCCAGACAGAGGGGAGTTTGGATTGCCCTCCGTGCTGCTGGAGTGGCATGTAGGGCAATCTAAACTCTCCTCTGTCTGGAGATCAGGGGGCGGGGCCACTGGCCATGTGACTTTACCCCCCCCCTGTTCCAGCTGACCCAAAGTGACATCATTGGCCCTGGGAGCATGCGTGAACAATGCACACGCACATGTGGTACCAGGGACACTACCTTCCGTCAAGAGTTGCCCTCTGTGCCAGCGACCCACTGAGTTCCACCACCTCTTTTCCCAGAAAAAAAGCCCTGGATACAAATATTTTAATGAATAAATGGACCCCATGGGGTAGGTTAGGGTGAGAGAAGGCAGCAGGACTGAGATCATCTAGTGAGCCTTCTGGCTGAGTGGGGATGGGAACAAAAGTCTTAAATTGCTCAACTACTTTATGGCACTGGTGTTGGGAGTCCCACAGGCCAGCTGAATACTGTACACTAAATTTTCAACCCATTCATTAACATATTTGGGTGGATCTTACTCCTATCCTACCACTTCACTGAGTAAAATCTGAAGTCCACCTCTGGTCTAAGAAGTCTTTCTCCAACTTAAGCAGCTCTTCTGTGGAAGGAAGAGTCACTTAAGTTGGAGGAAGGTTTCTCGGAGAAGACGGGATTGATGCCACTATCTTGGAATAAGCCACATTCATTTGCATTTGGAGGGTTTGTGACCATAGAACTGGCTGTTTTGTTGCTGTATATGATCAGACACACTCTTTGAGAAGTGGGGACATCTATTCTGTTATTAAATGTTTTCTACCCAATTTCTGATTTTCCCAACTTTATTACGGGCTGCCTGCACTAATTTTGATCCAGCAAGCTTAATACAGCCAATCATCATCTTGAAGGCCACCGAGGATCAAAAAGGACCATTCTAAACATGGTGACAGCAGATCCATGTGCTTAAATGTATATCTGTCCAAATAATATAGAAAAAGATGTCTGTTAATAGCAAAAGGAGCATAGAAGTGGGAAGTGCATGAAGAAAAGAGTTGTCCTTACAATCCAGGCAACCAGCGGGAAACTTACCTTGTGGCTTGCCAGCAATGTAATGAATTCACCGCAATGCACTGATGTCACTTCCCATGTGCCTGGAAGTGACGTCAGCGCATCACTAGAGAAACCAGTTTAACCACAGAGTTTTGCCCAAACATTAGAATAGTGCTTCTCAAATTATCTGATGTAGGAACTGGCAGATTCTTTTTCCACTGTGGCAGGGACCAGTAGCATAATTGTGAAGAGGTCATCAATTAAAAACATTAAACACATTGACTGAAAGGCACAATAATAGAAACAACCCACAAATTATCATCTTGAAATCAACATGAACTTTCATGAGGCAGAACTCAGATGCAATATTAGCCAAGCTATAAATCAATATGAAAAACATAGCAGGTAGTGAGTAAACAAGTGATGCTCTAAACTTAAGCATGCACAATTTCTGGGTCTTTTACAAACAGGCAGTGCATTAGTGTTCCAACTATTGGCTTTTCTGCACACTTGATTTTCTTAGTAGTCAGTCTCCAAGCATTGGAATCAGTTTGTGCACGGTTCTTGCGCATGCCTGCCCTCCCTTTGCATTTTTACAGTTGTGGATTTTATTTTGTTCTGCATATTCCTTGAATAATCAGTATTTTCAAGTGAGGTTCCGGTTATCATTGGCAGCAGCATTGATAACAACAATACACATACATTTTAACTTTCTGTGCATGCTTATATCAATAGATCGATAGATGCTCAATAGAGCGATAGATCGATATAAGGGCCAATTTTTTTTAAAAAAAGTATTGAAAATGAATACATGGGCAAGTCTTCGATGGGGAAGCCTAAAAAAGGGAGCAGCTCCACCACCCATACCTAGGCCCCCTCTCCCCTGCGGTCCAAACCACAGAGGCCTGCCTGGGCTGACCCAGAGCCAGGAGGCGGAGGCCGGCACCAGGAGGGCAAACTGGCCTCTGTTGGGATGGAGACCAGAGCAGCAGTGGCTATGGGCTTTTCAACCTGCACTGCTTTTTCTTGTATGAGAACTGGCCACCCCACCCTTCTCCCCTGAGCCACCAGGGCTTCTGCAATTATTAAAAAATAGTCAATTTCTGCTGCATGCATTGTTACAATGGTAGGTTGATATAACACTAGGAAAATGATGATTTTAAAAATATAGAAAACAAAACCTGGATGGGAGGAAAGGAAAGTGAGAGGGGGATAAGTGGTCCAATGATGATGAACTTCCAGTCATCGACAAGTAGGTTGGAGGTGGGTGGGACAAACGAAAACGAAAGAAACATTATGCGCAAGGGGAAAAATCAAATAAAAATTGGTTTCCAGAAAAAGATCGGGGTAAATGTGGTTTCAAAAGAACTGGAAAAAAACCCCAGGGGAAATAAAAAAACAATCTTAAGTGTGCCTGTTCGAATCCTACTCAGGTCCATTAAATGCTGCTTACTCCCAAGAAAATGCACTTAGGTTTGCAACATAACCATCAGCAAACAGTAAATGGCCCTCTCAGAAGATCCTTGTGCTAAAACTTCCTTCAGCTCCTTCTTACATGTATGTTATAGGAGGAGAAACAAAAAGAACACAGTGATAGGAGGAGTTCTCAGGCCTGAGTCACATGAACAGGCTGTGGCCACCTGAAATCCAAACCATGCAGAGGCTAAATCAGAAGCTGCACTCCTTGCAGACCAGCCAATGTCATGTCACCACGACACAGTCGATGGATGTCTGCAGTGAGTGGGCAGATATTAATCATTCTCCTCTTCTCCATTCTATCCTCATAGCCACCACCTTGGGACGTGGTTAGGCTGAGAGTGTGGGACTTTCTGAAGGTCACCCAGCAAACGTCCATGGGAGAACTCTTAGATCCTAGTTTGACAGACGAACCATACCACACTGACGCTTGCAGTCTTGCAGATACAAAGCCACAGCGAATTCACACACCTCACTTTGTAATATAAACTTGCGTTAGTCATTATGAATCTGGACACAGAATAAATAAATAAATACAAAACTCTCACTGTTAGTCAGAAAAAGGAACTGAATGCTAATGCTGGGAGTGAATAGGTTCATCTTCTGCTTTGGCATTTTATAAACATTGTTCATAGAATCACTGAACTACTACTAAATTGGGAATGGTCATAATTGGGCAGGAACCATGTGGCAACTAAAGCGACACACAGACCCCTGCCCAAGGTGCTCTGGCACGCACGGGAGCACGCCACATTCTTCCCAGACAGCAACAGCAAAAGAGTAGTCTGCAGCCAGGCTGGCTGCTCATCATTTGCAAGCTGCAAGTGGAGAGCAGGGAGGGAAGGAGGCAGGGAAGCGGTTTCTGTGATCTCAGTCTTGGGACCCTAATGCCTTCTCATGTGCTGGGAGGAGGGAGGCAAAGCCTGCTTTTCCTGGGGGGCAATTTGTGTTTTTTTTTTATATGAACTTGCTGTGGGCTGAGAACCAGCAGCAGGCTGCAGACAACTACTTTGAGAAGCATGGCGCTAGAGCATCTGTGGCAGTGCACTGATGTCACTTCCCCACTATTTTCCTCCCATATGAGCAGTGGTGGGAAGTGCCCGCTGGCAGAGGGGGATTTCCCACTATCAGCAGGAATTTTGCAGCCCGGATTGAAGAACAGATCCCTTGCAATCCATGATGATGATGATGATGATGATGATGATGATGATGATGATGATGATGATGATAGCACTTATATACTGTTCTTCTAGACAGACTAGTGTCCCACCCACAACAGTGACGAAATAATGGCTTACCTGAGGCCACCTGCTGAACTCATAGCAGTAATGGATTTCGAACTAGCAGAGTGCTGATTCACAGCCCAACCACGTAACCATTATGCTATAGCAGCTTTCTTTCTTTCTTTCCTTCTTTCCTTCTTTCTTTCTTTCTTTTAACTTCCAAATGGTCAGAAGCGAAGGGCAACACTAGCACCCTGGAAGAGACAGTTCTAGAAACTGGGAGCCAACACAGAAGTCTCCTTTCTCTGCATGATAACCAACCTTATTTCTCTCCGTAAAGGTACACAAAGCCCTACATCAGATGAGGACCTCAACTCCATTTCTGTTCCTGTGCAGCCATCACTCTACAGTAGGTAGAGCACACAGCAGATGCATGCTGAGCTGAAGCTGGCATGGAAAAAAGGAACAGTGTTGTTGCATTGGACTGAGTGCTAACCATCGTCAGTTTGTCACCTACGCTGGATACCAGAGTTACCTGCGTTGATTCTCCATGTCTCCCATAAGGATTAATGGGCATCAATGCTGGCAATGCCTCGTAGCTGGTAGGCTTCAAACAAACTGAATAAGCTCTTCTGCACCCCAGAAACAGCAACACCAGAGCCGTTTTAAGTATAGTGACACTTGTCTGTGCCCATTCCGTACAATGGACTTAGAAGAGCCTGGTTCTGCTTAGGATGGCACTATGCAGCTTTAATCATTTTCATCTCCTGTCATTATGGGCCACATTCCAGATCCCTGGGTCCATTTTACCTCTAATAAGGCCTTTTTTGGAAGGTAGACAGGCCTGACTATATAGAGTGCTTAGAGAGTATAGTTGTCTTTATAGAGCATTCTGACACGTTCTGGTTTGTTTTCCTTGCTTGTCTCAATGGCTCCTAACATGCCGCTTGCCTTTTTCTGACAGCTGCAGCGTGCCAAGGTGATGTTTCCCAGAGAGCTACCTCAGGTCTCATTTTTTGAATGACAGCCTACAAACAGAGAAACTGAGGCTGATTCCGCTCCGCAAGCTGCAATAGATGAGTCGGCATTACGCCAAGGCAAAAAACCTGATGCACAGACGGGTGAAAAAGGAGGCGGCAATGTGCTTTCTCTCTGTGTTGGTGTTTGCCCGCAGGCAGCTCATTCAATGCCAGTCCCCAGAGAACCCAGCAGGCATTAAGAAGACAGAGCCTGGATAGAAGAGCGCCTGTTTGATGGGAAACACCGTGGCTCCTCTGGTAAATATTTAACCCAGGGAACTCCCCTCCATATGGATCCAACTTGCTGAGGTAGCAAAGGGCACTGAGCCCTGGGGAACAGGCCAGCATTTTCCAATACAAATAGCCATCAAGATGATGAAAAACATCAGGGCAGGAGAGTGGAGTGTTATCATTTCATGCTGGACTAGAAAGTCTGGGGGAGCTATGGAGGAAAGTGAGCCTGCAGCAACTACAGTTTTTTCAAACCCCTAATTTCTATACTAGTGGTTCTCATTGAGAGCTATATAGGAATATATCCCTTTGACTGGCACTCACAATGGATTCATCACATGTTGCTTTTCAACAGACAGAGGAATGCTTTCTTAACTTGGGAAAACATATAAAACTGGTATTCTCCAGGCACGTACGTAGAAAAAAAGCACTGTTATTGATTTATTTTTATTTTAGAAAGAGAACATTTCCTCCACCAACAGACTGAAAAGATCTGAGTGTGCTCCTTATCATCTAGCAGCCATGGAATGTTGAGGGTCTCGGGTGGGGGGAGAGAAAGAGAGGGGGGGATAGACCTGCTGAAGTTTTTATAGGCTTATAGTAACCTGCAGGCATTGCAGTATGCATCTCCATCCAAAAATATATCTCCGACACCAGGGGGAGGAAAACTCCCTCTCTCCTGCACTGTATCACTCAAAGAATTTCTTCCCCTGCCTATGAATCCTCAGGAGCCCCCAGTATAGCAAAGATGATGAAGGACTTATCAGCATTGCAGCAAAAGAGGGTTGTGCACAAACAAGGTATCAGTTCCTGCATACTTGAGGGGCTTACCAGAAAAAAATGTCAATTAAAACAAAGAAGAATCTTGCCCAAAAGAGCTTGATGAGGACTGAATATACTCATTGCCAAGCTGTGGTACAGTTAAAGGAAATGGAGGAAGGAAGAGAGTTTGGCCTGACTGAATCCCTAACAGCTTACAGTGTCCTGGAGGAGGGAAGGTTTGTTGGATGCTAGCCCCAAGGCATGCATCCCTTGACCCCAACTCTACATATCCAGACTAGAAATGGGCACAAACCGGAATACGAACCAAAAAACCCCAGTTTCCACGAACTTCCATGAACTGGTCTACTGGTTTGTTTGGTTCATTTTAAACACCAATGCCTCCTTCCGTGCCACTGGAAAGCGGCAGGGAAAGGGGCATTTAAACCCACAGATCAGCTGCTTGTCAGGGAGATCCCCAACAAGCAGCTGATAATTTAAACAGCGGGGCTTGGCTGCCCAGCCAGGAGTTCCCGGCCAGCTAGCCAAGCCCCACCCACAGTTTAAATGGCCATTTTCCTGCTGCTCGGACCAGTGAGGAAATGGCCATTTAAACTGTGGGTAGGGCTTGGCTGGCCGGTTGGGAGTTCCAGGCCAGCCAGCCAAGCCCCACCCAGTTTAAATGGCCATGTCCCTACCACTGGGAGTGGCCATTTAAACAGCCCTGCTGTTTAAGTGATTAGCTGCTTGTCGGGGAGATCCCCGACAAGCAGCTGCTCTGGGGGTTTAAATGCCCCTTTCCCTGCCGCTGCTAAGTGGCTGGAAAGGGGCATTTAAACCCCATGAACCATGAACTACGAACTGGTTTGTAAACTTGTCCCAATTTGTGGAAGTTCCTGGTTCCTGGTTCGTGAAAACGCCACGAACCACGAACCGCACAGTTCGGTTTTTTCGCATTTCGTGCCCACCTCTAATCTAGGATGCTAGAAGCTTTTAAGAGCTCTGGCTACTTTGAAATCAAAAGGGGTTGTGTGTGTGTGTCTGGTTAAGCAAAATTGGGGAAGAAAGTTTCTCAAGTCCTAATTAATCTTCTTCAACACTCTTTGAGCTGCAAAGGCAGAGTCCCAAACAACATAATGTATATCTTATAATATAGCATGAAAGTAGGGTCAAGGATGAATGTCAGCCCCAATTTCTTCAACCTTTCAAGTCTCCTGAAAGACAAGAAGAGAATGCTATACCCCTACCCCACTACATTCTGCACTATTCAGTTATGGGGCTAGAGGAACAGTGTGCACTGCCAGAGGCCAACTGAAATTCAGAGCAAGGTGATCAGCAGAGCTAGCTCTTAGGACTCAGGGTGCCTAAATTTGAGGAGGGTGGCAACATGGGAGGAGGCAAAGGACATGGCTTGAACCTGTCATTGCACCAATTGGGAGAAAGTCAAGGTCCACTAGAGCTCTCCTCCTCTCTCCAATTGCTCCCCAACCCATCTGTTGTCTTTCTGACATGCACCTCTGCCTTCCAGGAAGACAGCATGCTCCAGTAGTGTTTATTCATAGTGAAACAGACTCATTTTGAGGGCCACATTCATGCATTTGTCTTTCCTGTGAATTGGTTGCTTGTTGCCTTCTATCATCTGGAGTACTTTGCTCTGCTGGCATTATTCTGTCTGCATTCTACATACACATTTTTTATCCCACGTTTCTTCCAAAGAGCTCAGAGCCTCAAACACAGTACTCTTCCCTACCATTTAGTCCTCACAACAACCCTAGTTAGTTTGAGAAAGAGAGAGTGGCTGGACCAAGATCTCAAAGTGAGTGGGGATTTGCACCCAGGTCTCCGAGGTCCTAGTCTGACACTCTAACTACACTGGCTATCATAAAAGACCGTGCTGCAATATCATCTCGCACATAGTATTCTTGACTGACTGTAACAACTTAGTTCTAAGCTCATCTGTGGTCTTCGTATTTCTAGTGTTGCCAGGGCCCCTTATCCTTCTGGCTGGAGGGGGGGGCACCGGCACTCACCTGATAGTAACATCATCGCTCAGGCCCTGGGAGTGCTCCTGGGTTTTGCACCAGGCTGATAAGGGCCCCAAACTGGTTGATCGAAGCCCAGGAGCACTCCCGGGGCCTGTGCAATGACTCCTGGGAGTGATGTCATCACACTGCACCAGGAGTGTGCCCCGAGAGGCCTGTTCCCCTGCCTTTTCCCTTGCCGGCTAGGCAAGTGGGGGGGGCAGAGGCTAGGAACAGGGGATCCCCTGCCCCCACGGGGGAACCAGCAATCCTATGAGTTTCACAGGACAAATCATACTTCCTCCTAGTTACTCATGGGAGAGTAAAGCTGCAATCCAAAGAACATTTTCATAAAATGGGATTTACTTTCTGGTAGACCTGTTCAGACTTCCTTCCAAAGTATCCAGCATCTCATAAGTACCAGCAATGGGAGAGAGAGGAGAATGGTGGCAACAGGCCTAGTATCCCACTTCCCCACAATGTGCTTTCGTTTGAATCCTTTATAGTTCAATCCTATGTAGAGCTCATATATTCTAAGCCTAGTCTAAATCCATTGAAATCAACAAAGTAACTCTGCATAGTATAGCAGTGTCGCAGCTCACTGGCTGAGAATCAGGATTGCCAACAAACCTGGAGAAAGATGTTCTGTCCCTTTAATAGATGCTTAATGTGTGGCAATGGGTAGCTGAAGCTTTAATGCCATGGAGCTAAATAACAGGCAATTGGCAACCCTGCTGAGAACAAGTATTTTTTTTAAAAAACAACAACTGAAAATAACCTCAAAATGCAGAGAAATTGGGGGGAGGGAACAAAGAGTTATAAATATTTTATTTTCAATCTGGAGTTAGCAAGGGGAGTAAATATTTTAAACCCCAGCAGCAACAACGGGGGCTAAAGAGAAAGCAATGCTGTTGAATATTTTAACATCTGGAGCCACTTAGTGGCAGGAAAAAGCACTTTTGATCTAAAGAGATAAGGCAGAGTTTCTCTTGCTGTGCATAATGCCTGCTGTGTTAGCTAGACAACTTTATCTTGCAATTCTGGGATGCCCATTGGCTGCACTCAGGGATAAGAATCTTCTGTGCATCTCTGTTTCCCCCATAAACTAGACTGTGATGCAGAATTCATCTCAGACTCTCAGCTATTTAGTTTAATTAATTAATTAATTGAGAAAGAGCACACAAGCAAGCATCTAGCCCTCCTGGTTGCATGACAATTTTTTAAAAATGAGTGGCCGGTTTTCTACACAAGGCTGGAAAAGTAGTTTCCCAACTAGGGAAAACTTGCAGTTTAGTGGTTGAAGCTTCTCTTTCTCGTCTAAAAGTGCTATATCCCTCCCTGTGATCCTGATTGTTTTGACTAGCCAGCATCGTGTAGTTGTTAAAGTGTCAGGATTGGATCTGGAAGACCCCGGTTTGAATCCCCACTCTGCCATGGAAGCTTGCTGGGTGATCTTGGGCCAGTCACATTCTCTCAGCCTACCTCACAGGACTGTTGTGAAGATAAATGGGATACATCTGGAGAAATATATAAATGAATTAAATAAATATCTATTGATATAGCCAAAGGTGGGGAGTGCAGATAAAAGATAAAGAGTGCAGATAAAGATTGATGGGTGGGAAGGAGAGAAAGAAGCAGGAAAAGGCTATGGGGGTTGCCAGATAAGGGGAAAATGAAAGGGTGTGTGTGTGTCCAGGCAGTTTGCTGTGCTTTTCTCCTTCCTTGTAAACACCCTTTTCCTTTGGACTCCTTCCCTCCCATTGTTCCTTCTCCTGTGCCTGGCCTTCCTCCCTCTGAAACACCCTTCTCCTTTCCCACCTTCCCTCTGAAATAATGTTCCCTTTCTCCACCCCTGTTCATTGCTTTTCAGTGCTGCTCAGGGTTGGCCTGGGTCACTGAGGCCCCGTCCAGGGCCACACTGGGTCACTGCACCATGGCACTACCACTGCCAAGAGATAAAAGGTGAGTGTGTTTTCTCTGGATGTGCAGAAAATGCTTGCATGGACTGTTTTAGTTTGGGGGAGGTTTAAACCTCCCAATGTACTTTTTGACTTCTAAGATTTTTCTTCAAGCCTGGTGGGCACCCTCAGTTTGCTGAAAGAACCGTTGTGTTCCCGATCTGTGGATTTAAGCTTCTGCATGTGAGAGGACACGTCCAAATTACATATATGATATGATGACTTACAAGTTTGGGGAATACTTGATTCTTGCATTTAAGAGGCTGTTTCTCTAGAGGCTGTCCCATAATCGGAGGACTACTCACCTATAAAAGCTGTATGGATCTATCGTGTAAGAATCCAGCTATGATCTGTATCACCAGAGAATGGAGAGCATCCCAAACAAACATGCATGGTAATAAATATTTACAACAATTCCTTATCTACATGATCCTTTTAAAAAAATTGACTCTGAATATACCAAAGTCCTGGTGTTGTCAACAACCTGGAGAAAAAAAAATCTTGCCACTTTAACAGAGGCATAACGTGTGGAAATGGCCAATTCAAGCTTTTCATGGGCAAATAACATCACTTGGTAAATAACATCCCATTAAACCTCTGTTCAAGGAGCAAAGCCCTTTTTTTCCCCCTCCAGGTTGTGGGCAACCCTATAAGACGATTGCAAGAGTACGGAGCAAAGTCCAAGCAATGTGCGTTCATCAGGCCTGGATTAAGGCATATTTCTTTGGGCCTCAATTGATTAGTCTGGCTAATTAAACATATAACACATTCTATTATCAGGCACCAACTCTATTTTATGGCTCTTGCAAATATGCTTTCTATTACCCAGCTCTGACATAACACATAGGGCCATTAGGGGAGCCTTTGAAGAAGCTATTTTTTATGGCCGGCTCTTTGCTAAATTGACTGCTTAATCAGGGTTTTATTAAAGCACTCTCTCCCCTCCTCCTTTCTGGTAACGTCTTTGGACATTCAGCACAGGATGGAACAAAGACACAGTCCACAGCACTGCCACACAAGGCTTTCTATCACACGTTCCCTCTAGTTAGATTTATCTCCCACCAGAGAACCATAATCATGAAGAACAATTAGCTCCTAGCGCCTCCAGTAGAAGGCCAGGGTCTTTGCAGTTTCACAGGCCTAAGTTCCTTTAGGCCTACATTCACCTAGTGTGAAACTAATGGAAACTAATTAGTATTTTTTTCCAATTAATTAATGCAAAAGGAGAGTGTAGACACTTGGATTTGAATAGATTCTTGCAAGGCTTTGTTCCTAAATCTCTTGTTTCATTTTCATGTCAGAGTATAATGCTCAGTGGTTCCTGCAGAGACCAAAAACAGGGCATAAAGGTTTGGAGTTTCTAAAAAAAAAAATCTAGATATTTCTCACTGATTTCTTATATACATCTGTAGAATAAGAAATATTTCATTCCCTGTAGGTGGAACACCTTGGAGAGCCAGTTTGGTGTAGTGGTTAAGAGCGCGGGACTCTAATCCGGAGAACCGGGTTTGATTCCCATCCCCACTCCTCCACTTGAAGCCAGCTGAGTGACCTTGGGTCACTCACCCACCTCACAGCCTCACCCACCTCACAGGGTGATTGTTGTTGTGGGGATAATAATGACATACTTTGTAAACCACTCTGAGTGGATATTAAGTCGTCCTGAAGGGCAGTATATAAATTGATTGTTGTTGTTGTTGTTGTTGTTTATCTTGCCCTTTTTTCATTGAGCTCAGGGCAGTATGCCCCTCAGCTCAGAAGCCACCTTGTGAGGAAGGCTAGACTGAGAGACACTGGCCCAAGATCATTCGGTGAGCTTCATGGCGGATGCAGGATTTCAAGCCAGGTCTCCCCAGTCATAGTATGGCATAGTATGAACTACTACACCACACATCTGCAGTCTCTGGTCCTTCTAAGGAAAGCCCCACTAAACTACTCACCAATCAGAAAAGTAAGACCATAAAAGAATGTTATGAAAGCCCCATGGGCTACCCAGATGGGCCTTAAGGGTACTGATGTTATATATACCATGTCAGAAGTCCAGGCCCCTTGTTTTTGTGTTACTCACCCCATGTTTAATTATTCTTCAGAAGCATCTATATTGCCCAGTCAACACAATGCTTGTGCACGTAGCTCTAATTCAACAGAGCAGTGGGGGCATATGAAAGCACATTGCAGAGACTCTTGTGCCTTTAACAGAAATCCTTCCCTCATTCCCTTCGGAATGGTGCCCTACAGTGAAGCCCAGAAACAGAGGTATCATTCTCTCTGAGGTGGTGGTGGTAAACCCATGTCGGTGCCATGTGATCAGACTTCTGGTGGGAAGTCACATGACTGAAGGCTCTTTCATTAAAAAAAAAAACCATAGAAAACTAGTATATGCAGACAGGGCAAGTCTAGAGCCCTTCCTCGTGATATCCAGTTATCTTTAGAGAAAACATAAGGAGGAGTATCCAGTTCTATGAACCTCCGTTATGTACAGCTTTATCACTTCAGAGACAATGAGGCCTTACGTGAGATAATTCCACTGACATTCCAATGACAAAACTTTAGAATAGTACCAAAATTATATTGATTCTAACAGAAGAACTTCCATAGATCCTTCCTCTTCTCACTGCACATACAGTAACTCACCATAACCAATACCACAAGTCTCTTGTAGTTTAAATTTGTTCTTCCTCTAGTTAGACTACCAAATCTGTCTACCTGCAGTACATTAGGATAGCAAGAGTTTTGCACCTTGATACTAGGCATACTGTAAACTTCTGCATGGAAACAATTGTCCAATGAACTGATCTTGTTCATATACCCTCAATTACACGTGAGGCATGTTCTTGATCAGATTGACTTGATGTTCCTCGGTGAAGTTTGTCTTGAACATACCACTGTGTTGAACAGCATTGTATCTGCACTGCAGGGCCAGGTCATTACAGTTTGCAACTGCTTTTGCCAGGTTCAAGAACTAAATAACCTCAATTATTTATTTTAGAAAATTACTGAAGAAAAGCCGGAGGATAAGCACAAATCCTCTGGGGTCATGTTTAGATCATTATATTGATCAACTAGTGTAAAGCATGGAATCACTAGCTCTTTATCCCCTCTTTGCATCTTTACAGTTGGATATATCCTTTAAATGAGCAACATAGATTGTATTTTCTGTGCTTTGCATCTGCAGAGTCTGAGACATCTATTTGAGAAATGATCACATGGGCTGATGTAGGCAAACACCAAAGACACACAAAGACACCTAAAAGGTCAGTTTTAACTTAAAACAATTTCTCATAGTGCTTTCACCCCAGTTTTTAATATGTGCCTTTTAAAACTGGAGGTGATAGCAGATAGAAGGTGGTGGGTGAGAAAAAGTCAGCGCTATACTGAAAGAGAAGTTGTATAAGATGTGTCCCAATGTATTAACAAAGGAGAAAGTTTACAGTATATGATTAAAAATTCAGGAAATGCCTGTTGATAGTGACTTAATGATGACTAGTAAAATAAAAATGACATATGCTCAGACTGCAGAAAATGTATTTTGTTATGCAGTAAACTCCCATCTATATAGTCCAGAATTTCAGGATGAACAGGGCACACACATACAAAAACCTCAAAGGAATAGCTTTAGAGGCCAAAAAAAAGGCAGATGAATCCATTAACTTGTATGCAACTTCTCTTCCCAGGCACATATACCTGGTACTGACTAGATTTTTTTGCTTCATGCATTCCAGTTCCTTCATTTAGTTAGATCTCTTATTTAATTGAAGTCTTTTTGCCACAGGTGCATTTTCTCTAACTGGCTCAGGGGAGAGTCTCATGCCTCCCAGATATATAATTTTGTTTCCTTTTTGCAACTCAAAATATGCCTGGAGGAAATGTTGGAAGGATCCAGAAAGACACTCTACAGAATCATCGAATTGGACGGGACCTTCACCTTACACACCATCTAGTTTCTCCATATTAGTTTCTCCATAATGAGACCACCCTTAGGGGTCTGAGTATGTTGTCCATTCACTTTGGATTGATAGCCAGTTTCCTGACATCGACTTACTTGTTTGTAACAGGTGTCACACTTATGGCTCATTGAATTGCATTAGTTGGATGTTTTCACAAAACAATGAGGTCCGATCACTGAACGATGGATGATTTTACATCAGGCCTGCACAGTTTGTAACTCACCAAGTCAAACAAAGCCCATCATCTATTTATGGTAACCCAGCAGGGCCTCAATACGCCTCCTGTTTTTGCTTCTGTTTTGGGATTTCAAGAATGAGGAGGGTGTGTGTGTGTCAAGCTCCTGCCAAGGCATGATACATGAACTATGTTTGCATTCTTGAATGTGCCACAGGTTGGACCACACAGCTTCTATAAATCTAATCGCTGTACTTGTGTGAACACAGGGCTTCCCTTCTGTTTACATTCAGCAATTCAGATACACATCTGAAGCAATGAGAGCTTTTCAAATTATCAGTCAACTGAGGCTGATCTGATATTCAAGTATGAGCAGGAGCAAAGGTCAAAAGAACTGTAATGAATTTGCCTAGTTGAAGGCTTAATATAACAACAACAACAACAACAACAACAACAACAACAACAACAACAACAACAACAACAACAACAACAACAGATTTAAATACTGTTCTTCAGGATGACTTAATACCCACTCAGAGTGGTTTACAAAGTATGTCATTATTATCCCCACAACAAAACACCCTGTGAGGTGTGTGGGGCTGAGAGAGCTCCAGAGAACTGTGACTAGCCCAAGGTCACCCAGCTGGCTTCAAGTGGAGGAATAGGGAGTCAAACCCGGCTCTTCAGATTAGAGTCCCACACTCTTAACCACTACACCAAGTTGGCTCTCAAACTGGTTTATAATCTGCATTTCATAATGACAACAAGGTTCAGTCATGGAAAGGAGGCAGTACTATACCTTTGACGGTTGGGTGAGAGTGCTATTTATTCTCTCAGATCATGGTCGTTTCCAGTCCTCTCAGCTACAGATGGCTCCAGTTCATTAGGTTCAGGGGGAAACGGTTGAATACAGAGGTTGGCAAAAGTAGCAAAGGTTCTCTTCCCTGCCATTTCAATAAGGAATGTCAGTCCACTGCAGGATTATTTTCTTTTTCCTTCAGTGTTTATTGAAATTACTTCCTGCCTTGTTGCCCCCCAAAGACCCCTCCAACTAAAGCATAAGCATATCTTTTTAAAAGCAACTGTAACATTGCACTTCTGGTGCAGCAAAAGGCACAAATATATGACGCACCTTGAGGAGAAACTCTCAAGATAAGCCTGATTTCTTGCAGGCCTATGGGCAATGGATGGCGGACGGATGGAGGACTAACACAGCCAACACAGTGCTGGGGTGAAACATGCCATAATTTTATTGAGTACAGCCTTTGGAGCATTGGCACAGCATAGGGCAGGGATCCAGGCATCCAGCAACCCACCTATTGCCTGATGCCACCCAGCCCAGACCACCTGTTGGGAGAAACAATGGGATGGCAGGTATTGTGATCCCACATAGGCACAGGCCACTGCGTAGTTGCCCTGCCACTTGGGGATAAAGCCAGACAACAGCCCCCAAGTTGGGCACATCCCCAGATGGCTTCACTCCAAGATTCCCTAAGGAGTTCCCTAAATAGGAAAAATAAGGCACTTCCCCCAAATGGATCCAGCCCAATACCTTAACTGCCCCCATAACATTGTGAGAAAAACATAGAACCAAAGAGATCAAGGTGGCAAAGCCCCATGGCCATATGCCACAATAGATCAGGGAGGGAGGGCAGGCAAGCCAAAGCAGACTGTCCCTAAGCTCTGCAGTGTGTCTGGCCTCAAGGGTGCTGGGTAATCCAGAGTAGGCACTTTGCCCCCTTGGCCTGCCGAGGAAGCCCTACACCCAGCTTGTCAGGGTAGCCCATGATTGGGCATCCCAGCAGCAGGAACCTGCTCCAGGGACCCCAGCATGCTACCACATAGCGAAGGTGCTTGCAGGAAAAGGATCCCACCACAGCATCTCCAAGTGTGCCATGGCAGAACAAAGGAGTCATGTTCCACCCCTGTCCAGGATCCCCTGCCCCACCCAATAAGTCTAGAAACCTCACATATGTTAATATCAATTCTGATTAATCCACTGCAAAATTTGATGTACTCTCCCCTTCCTGAAGAGACTTGACTAGAAAGATTATTTGATTTTTGGATGTCTGAAGTCTACAGAGTAGCTGAATGTTTGAGAATAATAAAGTTTCTACTCGCTTATGTCATATAATGCAATGCATCTAAACCAATCCATGTTTAATTTCTAGAAAAAGAACTGTCATTGGCACAAGCCCTCCACATCCCTTAACCTGAAGCCACATCCGTCGGTCCCAGAAGTAAGATATTCTGCACATGTGCAGAGATATTGTCCTCTTCCTATGTTCATGATCCCATACACAGCAGCACCTTTCCCCTAGCCTCAGCCCCCCCCCCCCATCCCCACATGGCCACCTCCCCCATAGTGCCACCAGAAGGCTTCTACCCATTTATGTCATATAATGCAATACATGATTAAAAAGAGCACGTTTCTAGCCCTTTACATAGCAGAGATGTATCCAGAGGCTTACAGCATAGTCCAAAGCAGAGCCCTTCTAAGCCCCATGACATTAAGAGACTCAGAAGGGTGTAACTCTGCTTAGGATTGCACTATTTCTTTTTCTTTTTTTAAGTTGGGAATTCAAAGGGCCTAGTATGTATATAAAGTGCTGCCAAGCTGCATTATGGCAACTTTTTTTTAAATTAAATTTTATTAAAGGTTATCAAGCACATAGTCCAATTCAAGTCTTACTTTTACATTCACATAACAATAACTTATTTACAAGTTTACTATTAACATTTAAAGTTTTTTTTTCTTTAAATGGTTTTCCTCATATAGATCCATGAAAGTTTTGTTGTTCTTCAATTACTTATATTTCTATTAATGACTGGTAGATTGTGTTCGTAGACTGTATGTTGCTTGCTGTAATGTAGTCAAGAAATGGCTTCCACTTACTGTAAAATTCTGTTGTCTTTTCTTTTCCTGAGGATTGTTGAATTCTTTCTGTAATTTTTTCCATAATCATTTGGTCCCACACCTTACTAAGCCATTGGTCTATATTTGGTGCATTATGGCAACTTATGAGAGCAAGTTTGGTGTAGTGGTTGGGGTGTCCGGCTGGGATTGGGAAGACATCGGTTCAGAACCTCACCCTGTCGGGGAAGCTTGCTGGGTGACCTTGGGCCAGTCACACACTTGCACACACTCTCAGTCAAACCTTCCTTGTAGGATTGATGAGATGATAAAATGGAGGGGAGAAGAACAATGTAGGCTGCTTTGGGTCCCCATTAGGAAGAAAGGTGAGGCATAAATGAAGTTTAAAAATAAAAATGGTGACCCTTCCTACCCCCACCCCACCTCGGTAGGCAAAAGACAAATAGATGTGGTTTGCCATTGCCTGCCTCTGTGTTGCAACCCTTAATTTCTTTGGAGGTTTCCCACCCAAATACTAACAAGGTCCCATCCAGCTTAATTTCTGAGGTTTGATGAGATCAATTTAGTCTGGATCATCCTGGTCAGGGCAGAGCATGCATGGCAATAGATTGTCATAATATTATAGCAACCTAGCAATCACTGCCTTTTTTTAAAGTCTAAAATAATATCCTGTCTGGGAGAGGGATGAAGGAAAAATGGTGGGATTGACAGAGGAAAGTGTGCTCTAAGCCCCTGTGAGGATGTTCCCATTGTTAGTATAAATGCCTCTGTATTTATGGCTGCAATGACAGGGAAACAGAATCCTTGCTGTGTGAATGCATTCTGAACCATGTTACCAATATCATTAAAGTTTTCCTTTCTACAGGTCCATCCAGACTGATGCACTTGCCCCCTAAAGTTATAATCCACAATCTCTGCAAATGGAGATTCCCAATAGTACATCATTCGGTTCTGAGTCAGACATAGTGATGTCTCCTTCCTTCCCTATGTTTTAATTCTTGTTTTTGTGTTTTGTATGTGCATTTAAGTTTTGGGTTCAGTTGTTTTAATGATGTGTCTTTGCTTGGTTTCAATGCTTTTTAAGAGGGTTTTTATTATGTATGATTTTAATCGGTTAGCCACCTTTGTGGACCTAATAAGGGCAGAAAAGCAGGGGGTATAAATGTTGTAAACAAACTTTGTATCATCTCCAGATCAGTTTTCATATGCAAGGGGTCTGAAGCGCTATAAACATATCTTCTCAAACAAACTAAAGGGTTTAATCATACAAATTATACAATTGTTTTATTTGTATATGAAATGCCATGTTCCTTTTAAAAACCCAGTCATTCATACTTTACTCTTAAATCTTTCTTTCAGTTTCTGGAGATTCTCTGCTTTCATCAAAGCTCATACCCCAAAACTAGCCAACTCATCCTATCTTCACTGGAGAGGCATTTGTGGAAAAATCATTTTTGAATGCTGAATTTGTTAATTTCTTCTTCCTAAAAGTTAAACATGGTTAATTAGAAAACTAGTGGACGGTTGCTTCCAAAGCCTTCAGATGTTTGCTGCAGAACATGAGCAAGAATGTCCATGTGTGCTCTCTTATGACATAGTCCTGAGGGACGGGGCACTTCAGCACCATGGCTAGAGCTTGGAAGAAGAACGAAAACCTGTCATGAATACATGAGAAGAAAAAGACAGAAAATTAGATTTTCTAATTAACAATGATTGATTCACAGATGACTTCAACATCTGAGTGTTAAAAGCAGCAAGTTTTTTCCATTTTCCTTGGTCTTTTTTTGTGCAAGACATTCCCATTATGGGCTACATAACATTGTGGTGTGAGTGACGTTCCACTCAAAGAACAGGACTTTGTGCCTTCTTCCTGCTGCTCCTCCTTGTGTCATTCCTACTAGTCTGGGGATCCTCCAAAACAATGCAGGTGTTTCTCAGGGGACACAGCTGGAGAAAGAGTTTATAGAGATTTCTCAGGACCACCTACAGGAATTGAAGGCCCAAAGTAAACTAGCATTGTCTAAGGAAAAAAATTATATACCTTGAGAATGATTGATCAGACAGTCTTGATGATTCTAAACTAGGCACAAGCCTACACTGGAAAATGGAGTACTGTTTTATAGATTATATTGTTTTATAGATTATATTTACAGTGGATATGCAGGCATCTTAATAAAGGTTATACTTCTATAACCTTCTAAGATCTTAAGGTAATTAATGTTTTTTCAGGCTGAATTTATAGATTTATAGTAATTAACAGATTGACATAGGGACTGCATTTTCTCAAAGTCCAATAGCAGACTCTGTTATAATCATGACAAAAAAGGCAAATACGTAGGAGGAGTAACTCAAGGCTTTCCAGTTGGATAGATATATATCATGGAGGGAAGGTGGCATGGTATAGCCCGATCTTGTCAGATCTTGGAAGCTAAGTAGGGTTGATACTTGGATGGGCAACCACCAAGAAAGACTCCACAGCGGAAGGCACTGGCAAACTACCTCTGCTTCTCACTTGCCTTAAAGGCCCCTTGCTGAGGTCACCGTAAGTTGATTGTGACTTTATAGCACCCACACATGCACGCAGACGCACACATGTCATTGGAAATATCCATCATCAAATGGGTGTCTAGTAATTCTGGGATACAGCCAAGGTTTGTTATAGGATTTGTTAACTACCTGAAGTAGCTTGGTATGTAAAATCACTCAGACCAAGATTATAGTTCGCTAGCAACCAAGCCCGTTTTTTTAAAAAAGGGGCTCTACAAATGGCTCCCACACTCCGCAGCAGGTCAATTTTGGCCCATTTGGGGCTGAATCTGGCCTGTTTGGGGCTGAAATTAGGCTGCTGTGAAGCACAGGAGCACTTCAGGGCCAGTCACGCTGCCCAGGCCTGCTCGGGGTCATCACTGCGCTAGGACTTCCTGCTGTGGCATTGGCTGCTGCAGGGCCTTGGGAGGGATGCACTGGTGTGCCAGGCCTCACTGCTGCCTCCATGGCTCTGGTGGCGCAACCCTCCAGAGGCCCTGAGGAGGCTGCCACAGTGATGGAGAAGGCTGGCACAGCAGTGCGGCCCTCCCCACTGCCACCATGCTGGGTCTTCCTGCTGCTGGGCTGGGGCTCTAGAAGCCCCAAGGAGGCCATGTGAAGGCAAACTATGTTGCCATCGACTCAGTTCTTATCCCTGTGTACTGCACCTGCACAGAGATAAAAAGCAACACAGTTTGCCTTTTATGTCTTAGGATTGCCACCAATAATGGACAGCAAATCCACATTGTTATTTAAAATTCAAAAGCCAAATGATATGCATTTTCTACTGCTGCCCCATCAAGATATAACGAATGGGACACCTTATAGGAAAGTTTGCAAAGTCTTTATACAGAGGGATTTATCCTTTCCTTACTCTAATGTTCAATCAATAATCTTCCCCTCTGTGCCTTGGTAAGGGAGAATGTGCTTCAGTTTATTTTGGTTCTCATAAACTTGCAGGGTTTCTTTCTGGCAAAGTCGGGACACCTCCCCTTTCATCCATGAGTAAAATGTGATCTCTCTTTTCACACTGCTTAAAGAGATATACTGTGGCTTAACCCACAGAATTTCCTTTAAAACTCCACTGCTATCTAGTACACTGAAACCTCCCTTGCTTTTCTTGTTATAAGGGCGTGTGTATGGACTTTATTATTGTGCACATACAAGGATGCATTTATTAGACTGAAATGTTCACAGTCAGGATTTAATTTCCCCTTTTACCCCTTTTTCTGTTACAAGTGGTTCATTGTCAACAACTAGACCATTCTGAGGTACTTTGTTATTGAGCTTTAGTTGTTAATGGAAAGATGTACTGATGATAAGGACTAAAGTGCAATTTATTCAAGATTTAACGTCAGATGCTGCACGGCACTCTTTTGCTGATAGTTTTGCCGTCTTCTATCTAATCTTTGGCCAGCAGCAATTCTGAGTCCACCTGCTGTTAATCCTGAGTGTATCCAGGTAACCATCTTCTGGACAGGCACGTGCCAACCGTAGCAAGTGCATCCTATATTTTCTCTGCACCACTAATTGCTAACGTGGTTCAAATATAACTTGTTTCTTTTATTTAAGGAACTCTTTGTATTATTTGCCTGGTTTGCACACAGATCGGATTCTAATGTGTTATTCTTTTGGCTTTCTGCTATACTCTCAATGGATCCTTTTTCCCCCCCTTGGATCATTGGAACCACACTGCTGTCCTCCATCCAAGCCTGCTCTTTAACTCCTTCCTCAGAGGTTTCATTATTTTTTGAGCTTTTCTGGGTCCCAACTGCTTGTTCTTGGTGAGATGCACCTTGCTGGATTTTCCTTTTTCTGCAAGTGCTCACATCAGCCTTTGCCACATTACCCAGGATCATGGGGACAGGAATTTCATCCAACACACCAACTTCCCAAAGACCCTCCCAGTCTTTATATTGAATCTTGATTTTAACCACAGGCACTGGTAAAGCAGGACCTCCCAGCTCTTCAGTTATCATGTTTTGCCCCTCCACTGGGTTCTCCGATTTGGGGTTTGATAGTACTCACTGCAGAATCTGAATCCTTCCATGCTGATCTTTGGGATCCACTCACTATCACATGTTCACTCTAACCAGGATCCATGCCTTTCTCAGAGTCTCTCTACACAAGACATCTGAGATGTGAGGTAAATGTGTTGAGGTAACACAGAGCAGCAGTAACAACCCCAGAGCCTTTCAAAGAAACAGAACAGGTGTTTCAAAAAGATTTGACACTCCTGAGATAAAAAGGGTAAAGTATAAGGAGTTGTCACCAAAATATCACCTAAGAAAATAAAGCCAGCTGCAGAGAAAGGAGGAGGGGCTGAAATAATGATTAATAGTGACAGCAAAGTAGGAAGAGAGCAAATTCCTTTAGAAATGCAGAGAAGTAGGGAAGAACTGGAGTCAGCCAAATTAGCAGTGCAAAAAGAAGAGAGAGAATTTGTCTTAGCCAAACTAGCAGCTCAAAGAAAAAAAAGAAGAAAGGGAAGAAAGACAAAGGGAAAGAAAATTTTAACTAGCCAAAATGCAAAAAGAAATGAAGGAACACAAAATGCAACAAGAATTAGAGAAGTAAGACTTGAGAAAGAGGCAGCAGTATAAATACAGACGCTTAAATGGAGAGAAATTGAACTAGGAGGATTTACTCCAGCCCCTAGGGGTCAAGAAAACAACTACCTGAGGGTAGATATGAAAAGAATCCCCGGATTTCAAAATGGGGATAATTTAGAGGCTTATTTTATAAGCTTTGAGAGAGCCTGCAAAGATTTAAAGATGACCAGAAAATAATGTACATAAGTAGGGATGTGCGTTTCGGCATTCAGAATGCCGAAAGAATGCCAAAACAAAAGTGTTTCGGCTTCTTTCGGGGAATGCCGAAACGTTTCGGGGAATGCTGAAACGTTTCGGGTAGCCGAAAGAAAAAAGCCGAAACGTTTCGGGATTCTTTCGGCTTTCTTTCGGCTTTTCAATGGGAAAATGCCTCCGTCTTCCCGGACGTCTGGGGGAGGCATTTTCCCACCGAATAAGCCCAAAATTGGTGGGGACCTTCCTCTAACCCTTCTCTAACAACCACCCAAGTTTCAGACAGATTGAACTTTGGGGGGCCATGTTATGGCCCCCCAAAGCAGGTCCCCCCATCCTCCCATAAGAAAGCGAAGGAGCAGCATATTGTTAGCATGCTGCTACTCATCTTCTTCATTATTTCCTATGGGGAAAAAATGAAGAGGCAGGCTTCCTTTGCCAGGGGTGGCATTTTGCATGCAAAATGCCCCCTCACCCTCAGGGGCCCTTCTCCCACCCCTCCTCCCACCCCCCACCAAGGCTCAGCCTGCTCCCACTTGGGGGGGCCATTTCATGGCCTCCCCAAGTAGGTGCTCTAATCTCTACCACTGACAGCTGGGGGAGGCTTGTGTTGCCAGGGGTGGCATTTTGCATGCAAAATGCCCCCAAGCCCTCAGGGGCCCTTCTCCCACCCTTCCCCCCACCCCCCACCCAGGCTCAGACTGCTCCCACTTGGGGGGCCATTTCATGGCCTCCCCAAGTAGGTGCTCTTTTCTCTACCACTGACAGCTGGGGAAGGCTTGTCTTGCCAGGGGTGGCATTTTGCATGCAAAATGCCCCCCAGCCCTCTGGGGCCCTTCTCCCACCCTTCCTCCCACCCCCCACCAAGGCTCAGCCTGCTCCCACTTGGGGGGGGGCATTTCATGGCCTCCCCAAGTAGGTCCACTCAGCCCCTAAAGTCCACCCCTTACAGCCCCACACAAACCCAATTCCCCCCCAGCTGCCACACACAGACCCAAATCCCCACATTAGCCCCTCACAGACCCAAATCCACCCCCACCTGCCCCACACCCATAACCCCAGGAACAGGCTGGCAAAGGCCAGCCCTCTCCGTTTGTTCCCTATGCTGGGAACTTCTAAACTCTCTTTCCCTGGGCAATTCTGCACAGCCCAGGGGTGCCACAATGGTGGGCACACTTCTGAGTGCCAGCTGGTCCCTGTGAAAGAGCACCTGAACCACAGACACCCTCCCTCAAATTCCCCCACCACCTACAGAGATGGCTGGCCAGCCAGCCCCATTGTTCCCTATGATGGGAACCAACTGCACAACAAAGAATAAAACAAGAACAACACAAAATAAAATTTTAATTTTTTTTTCTCCCTTCCAAAGTACAAGTAGGCAAAGCATTATGACACATTACACCAGCAGTCCCCCACACAGAAAAATAACACAACTCACTTAACATCAGAGAATCACAAAGCATGATTCCTGTCAAAAACACTTTATTTCTTGAACAGCTTTAGGTTACACAGCAGGGGGGAACACCAAAGGGCATGGCAGCACTATCTTACACAAAAATAACACAACTCACTTAACATCAGAGAATCACAAAGCATGATTCCTGTCAAAAACACTTTATTTCTTGAACAGCTTTAGGTTACACAGCAGGGGGGAACACCAAAGGGCATGGCAGCACTATCTTACACAAAAATAACACAACTCACTTAACATCAGAGAATCACAAAAACACAATTCCTGGCAAAAACACTTTATTTCTTGAACAGCTTTAGGTTACACAGTAGGAGGGCACAACAGGGCATGATAGCAATGTACTACAAAAAATAATACAACCCACTTCACCGTTTTTGACAGCAATTGTGTTTGTGTGATTCTCTGATGTGAAGTGAGTTGTGTTATTTTTGTGTAGTACACAGCTTTCCTGCTCTGTGGTGCCTTCCTACTGTGTAACCTAAAGCAGTTACAGAAATAAAGTGCTTCTGACAGCAATTTTTTGGGGTGATTCTTTAATGTGAAGTGAGTTGTGTTATTTTTGTGTAAGATACTACTTCCATGCCCTTTGGTGTCCCCCCCCTGCTGTGTAGCCTAAAGCTGTTCAAGAAATAAAGTGTTTTTGACAGGAATTGTGCTTTTGTGATTCTCTGATGTTAAGTGAGTTGTGTTATTTTTGTGTAAGATAGTGCTGCCATGCCCTTTGGTGTTCCCCCCTGCTGTGTAACCTAAAGCTGTTCAAGAAATAAAGTGTTTTTGACAGGAATCGTGCTTTGTGATTCTCTGATGTTAAGTGAGTTTTGTTTTAATTTTTCTGTGTGGGGGACTGCTGGTGTAATGTGTCATAATGCTTTGCCTACTTGTACTTTGGAAGGGAGAAAATAATTTTTTTTAAACTTTATTTTGTGTTGTTCTTGTTTTATTCTTTGTTGTGCAGTTGGTTCCCATCATAGGGAACAATGGGGCTGGCTGGCCAGCCATCTCTGTAGGTGGTGGGGGAATTTGAGGGAGGGTGTCTGTGGTTCAGGTGCTCTTTCACAGGGACCAGCTGGCACTCAGAAGTGTGCCCACCATTGTGGCACCCCTGGGCTGTGCAGAATTGCCCAGGGAAAGAGAGTTTAGAAGTTCCCAGCATAGGGAACAAACGGAGAGGGCTGGCCTTTGCCAGCCTGTTCCTGGGGTTATGGGTGTGGGGCAGGTGGGGGTGGATTTGGGTCTGTGAGGGGCTAATGTGGGGATTTGGGTCTGTGTGTGGCAGCTGGGGGGGAATTGGGTTTGTGTGGGGCTGTAAGGGGTGGACTTTAGGGGATGAGAGGACCTACTTGGGGAGGCCATGAAATGCCCCCCCCAAGTGGGAGCAGGCTGAGCCTTGGTGGGGGGTGGGAGGAAGGGTGGGAGAAGGGCCCCAGAGGGCTGGGGGGCATTTTGCATGCAAAATGCCACCCCTGGCAAGACAAGCCTTCCCCAGCTGTCAGTGGTAGAGAAAAGAGCACCTACTTGGGGAGGCCATGAAATGGCCCCCCAAGTGGGAGCAGTCTGAGCCTGGGTGGGGGGTGGGGGGAAGGGTGGGAGAAGGGCCCCTGAGGGCTTGGGGGCATTTTGCATGCAAAATGCCACCCCTGGCAACACAAGCCTCCCCCAGCTGTCAGTGGTAGAGATTAGAGCACCTACTTGGGGAGGCCATGAAATGGCCCCCCCAAGTGGGAGCAGGCTGAGCCTTGGTGGGGGGTGGGAGGAGGGGTGGGAGAAAGGCCCCTGAGGGCTGGGGGGCATTTTGCATGCAAAATGCCACCCCTGGCAAAGGAAGCCTGCCTCTTCATTTTTTCCCCATAGGAAATAATGAAGAAAGATGAGCAGCAGCATGCTAACAATATGCTGCTCCTTCGCTTTCTTATGGGAGGATGGGGGGACCTGATTTGGGGGGCCATAACATGGCCCCCCAAAGTTCAATCTGTCTGAAACTTGGGTGGTTGTTAGAGAAGGGTTAGAGGAAGGTTCCCACCAATTTTGGGCTTATTCGGTGGGAAAATGCCTCCTCCAGGCGTCCTGGAAGACGGAGGCATTTTCCCATAGAAAAAAGCCGAAAGAATGCCGAAATAATGCCGAAAGAATCCCGAAAGCCGAAAGCCGAAAGAGATTCTTGTTTCGGCTTTCGGCTTTAACGATAGAGAATCTTCTTTCGGCTTTCTACTTTCGGCTATAGCCGAAAATTTTTGGCTTGCACACCCCTATACATAAGGTCTCAAATCTCTGGTGGTCTGAGTGAAGTGTACAGTGAAATGAGGAGTGGTGAGGTATAGACAAAGCCAAACAAAAGTTTGGAGTGACCCCAGAACAGAGCAGGAAGGAGTTTAGAAGTTTAAGAAAACCTCAGGAGACTTATGCTCAAGTGGTCTGCAAGCTAGAACGGTTACTAAAACAATGGCTAGAGAAAGCTGGGAGCCAGCAAGAAGTTGTTAATGTTATAGGATTGGAACAGTTTTATAAAAACACTGCCCCCCCGACTCACCTTGGGGTCCAGGTTGCAAGCCATGTGGGGGAGGGGAGCAAGGTGTGCATGGTGGCCGCCTTGTTGCAGTGAGGGGCAGGGAAGTGCGAAGAACCTGGGAGGCACAGTCCACACATACCTGCTGCCAGCCCTGATTGGCTCATGTGGTGGTTTGGGCATTGGCCACTGATCAGTTTAGGGGGGGACAGGGCCCACAAGCTCAGTTTCCCTATTATGGGGATCCCCATTGAGGGTTCTGGGGAGTGAGGCATTGCAGGTGAATGCCGAGCTCAGGGGCTGTCAGATCCACCTCACTCCCGGGTGACAAGGGATTTACACAGGGATATACACCCACATGATATCCCACTGACAGTCATCCCATGGTTCCTCCCCCCTCAGCAGGGGTCTCAGGGGGCATGGGGGTCATTGGCTGGCAGGTGGGTCAGCCAGTGCTGGGAACCATGCCCTATGAAGTGCCAGTGCTCCACGAGTTGTAATATCAATAAAGTTGTGACCTCTTTCAACTCCAACACTGTTGTCTGTTGTGTTTTGTCCCCTTGCTCCCTAGCTCTTCTCCATTCAGCACTGGCCTGCCATCATACCTACTGAGTATTGCTGGCTGGTGCAAGATAAAAAGCCAGGACAGTAGCTGAAACTGCTGAAAACTGCTGAAATTATAGTGTTGTTAAGAGGAGAACCAGGAAGAAAAAAATTCTCCTCAGAAAAGTATTTTAAAAGGTATGAGCCACATAAAGAACCTCATCTGCCCGAGAAAAACCAATACAGGTGATGAAAGAGCCAGAGAAACACATCAGGGCAGACAGGAGGAATCATGGAAAAAATGTTAATAATGTGGTGAAACAGGACACATGCAGTACAAATGTCCCAAAATTAATAAACAAGCAGCTCCTTCAAATCCAAAACAAGTGAATGTTATCAAACAAGTACAGCCTGTGGCTCAGCAGTTAACATCAACCACCACAGAAGGCTTAGAATGTTTAGAGGCTTCTGTGGAGAAGTAAGCCTTAGAAAAGGGTTCTCAGGTGGTGGGCAAATTTCTGGGGATTTCCTTGCGCCAGCTGCAGGAGCATTCCCACGCTTCATTTGGGGCCTATTTGGGCCCCAAACAGGCTGAATTGGCCCCATGTGGAGCACAGCCGAAGTGGTGATGTCACTTCCAGAAGTGACATCATTGCATCACGTCAGTCCCGGTGCACCAATAAGGACCTCGTGCCTGGTATGAGATAAGTGCCAGGGACTCTACCCTCCCAGCGGGAGGGTAGAGGGACCTGGGAACCCTACCTTAGAAAGTCCAACTGCCTCTTCAAGTACAGGAAATGCCAAAGTGTGTATGATATTAACTCCTAAGGGAGGCATGGCTCCAGATTACAGTGAACCTGTGGCAGTGGATGGATCCCAAGTGTTATAGAGAGATTCAGGTTCTGATGTGTGTATTATTAAACCCTACTTGGTGAATCCAGAGAGCCTAGTGGAGAGGAAAACAATGATAATTGAAGAGCTGCGAGGTCCTGCTTTCCCAGTGCCTATTGCAAATATGAACATGCCTACATAAGGGTCCACTGAGTTAATATCAGAAAACCAACAAGATGATATATTAGAATCCTTAAGAGACACAGCTAACACAAATCCACATGTCACTTGAACAGTGAGTTCTATACACCGCTGGCGCTAGAGTTTCTGGTGCCCGTGGCCACCCCCCTGTGCACACACATGCAGTGCGCGCGTGCTCCCCGGACTGCGCTTCCCGGACTTCCCGGACATGCAGCAAAGCTGGGCCCATTGGCTGGCGGGTGGCTGGGGAGGCGCACAGAGGTTGCCCGTGCTCCACATGCTGCTCCGCCCACCTGCCGTGCTTGGCCTGTGGCTGCTGTGCCCAGCCAGGGACATGTGGCAGCGGCGGGCCAGCCATGCCAGCTTTGTGGTGTGCACCTCCGCCCCCCAGCGCCCCCTCCGGTGCCCCCTCCGGCCCTGCAGCACCCACGGCACCCGCCTCACCACCTCAATGGTGGCGCTGGCCCTGGTTCTATAGACAAACCAGGCAAATCATACAGAGAGTTTCTTAAGAGACGGAACCATGCTATATTTAAACCACAGCAACAATTAGTGGTGCAAAGGAAAAATAAGGTGAACTTGCTAAGGGTGGCACACACGTGTACATTTGCTAGTCACCTGGGTAGGTGCAGAATTTATAGCAGTGGGATTCAAACTTGCTAGTGGTCAAATGTTAGACAGAAAACAGCAAGACTAACACTAAAAGAGTGTCGTGCATCATCTCACAGTAAATCTCAAATGAATTGCCCTTCAGTCCTTAGCACCAGAGCCAAGGACAGGGCTAAAATTTATTCACTCCAATGTTCCTTATTAGGATAGATCAACGGGTATCTGTGTTAGTCTGTCTGTAGCAGTAGAAAAGAGCAAGAGTCCAGTAGCACCTATAAAACAAACAAAGTTTGTGGTAGGGTATGAGCTTTCGTGAGTCACAGCTCACTTCTTCAGATACCGAAGAAGTGAGCTGTGTGACTCACAAAAGCTTATACCCTACCACAAACTTTGTTCATCTTATTGGTGCTACTGGACTCTTGCTATGTTCCTTATTGTAAATAAAGCTTATTTTTGTTTGGTTTAACCCTGGCTGGCCTGAAGTTTTTAGCTGAGGGGAAATTAAACACACGCACTCACGCATGCTCTGGCCATGTGGAAATGGCCTAGTGAACTAAATGGTAACAGCATATATTGGTAAGAAAGTGATTTCTGAGTTCTCTTTTCCTCAGTAGCCCTGGGCTGTAGTTGGGTGAGGGGGAGGCAAATACAGGGAACTGGCTGCCTATCTGGTGGAGCCTCTGGAAGAAGAGAGGGAGGTCCCTGTGAGGATTTGGGTCAGGCCTGCTGTAGTGAAGGCTAGACAGGTGCCATGTGGTGGGGTCTCCTGGCCTTTACCTGCCTGGGTGGCAGGAGTGTGAAAGGCTTGGGTGTGGGTGTGGGTGTGGAGTCTAGCCACCAACTCACTACTTAGACCTGCCGTACCTTCTCTTTGGGGTTTGAATCCCACCACTAACACCACTTGTAGGGTTTTGCCCCCCTGTGTGTGACCTATACATTATACATGACTGCCTCCCTGGCTTCCTTGGTGTTCCCAAAAGGTATTTCATACACATGTAAGATGTCTTGTGTAGAGAGACTCTTAGTTATAGATGGTAGTATAATAGAACAGTCTGCACATGGAGGTAAAAATGGATCCTATATTCCAAACTAAACAGGTGTTTTGTTTAACCGGAAGTAGACTTTATTTATAAGTACATATATGGAGGCTCCCCAGACTTAACTGGGGGCCCAGTTGATAGTCATGCAGGGGGAGGGGAGTGGGGAAGGCTTGGCAGCCACCACATTATAGGGCTGCAAGGGCTTCCTACAGCTTCGTAAGGGGCTGCCCTAGCTGCCCAGATTCAAAACAGGAAGCGAGGGGTGGGGAGAGATCTATGGACCTGGGATGCATTCCCTCCTTGCAGGCTCACCACTGCCCCTTGTAAAGGGAGTCAGGCCCCTGCCCCTCAATACTTCCCTCATGGCTGGATCCCACCCAGCCCTCCCTTTCATCACAACTTTGGAGGCAACAGGCGGTTTGGGGCATTGGGCACCAATTCGTTTGCAGGGAAACAGGGCCTGTGAGTTGAGTTTCCCTATTTGGGGATCCCCTTAAGGGGTCTGGAGAGTGCAGCATGGCAGGTGCATGCCCAGCTCGGGTGCTATCAGATCTGCCTCACTCCCAGCTGGCAGACGGTCCACACAGAGGTGTACACCCACATGATATCCCACTGACTGTCATCCCATGGTTCCCCCCCCCCCAGCAGGGGTCTGAGGGAACATGGGGGTGTCATAGGCTGGCAGGTGGGTCAGCCAATGTTTGGACCAGTTCCCTTTGCAGTGCCAATGCTCCGTGAGCTGTAAACAATAAAGCTGTGGCCTCTTTTTACTCCAGAACAGAACAAGTAAAAAACTGTCCCACCTCTCACACAACCAAGAAAATCCTATGCAAAAAGAATAAGGGCAATGAAGAAAATAGAAATGCTGTTTGTGCAAATGCCACTGGTGATGATCTTCTTTGGCATGAATATCTGCTAACATTTGAGGCTGGAAAATGCTCTGTCAATTTATCTGCTGTGTTACTCCCTTTGTTACTGCTTCTCTTCCATTGCTTTGTTGAACTGTGTAAAGCAAAAGTAAGGTACCAGAATAATGTTTCTCCACCCAGTTCTCACCCAGAAATTCAGAATCAGAACATAAATCCTTCAAAGGAATTAGGTTTTCCCTGTTGTACTAGAGACATCTTTCATGTGCAAGGTGGAAAATGTGAAGTAACAGATGCAAAAGAGGCTGGAAATTGCTAATCTCTCATTGCAGTTTAGTAATTTGTTTTCGGCCTTTGGGATATTAAAACGGAAACATTTTCTGGCTGGGCTTTCATAAAAAGGCTTTCACTCTTTGATTGACAACTTCCGTAATAACTTTGCTTCTTTTAATAAGACATCACATTAAGTTAATCTTTAAATGAAGTCAATTACAGCGTCTATCTCAGAGATCAAATGCTGTTTGAAATCCTGCAGGGTGTGAGGGCAAGGGAAGGACGCCCTTTATGTAAATGGAGCCACTGGCTCTGGTTGGGAAGAGATGACACAAAACACTAAAGGATAATGTCATTTCTAATATCCCTAGATTATATGATCAAAACTCATAGGAAGGATATCTTTGGTTAAATACCCCCAAACATGATTTTGTCTGCAGCAAGAGGCTTCAGATCTCAAAGAGATGAGTGGTTATGTTAATGCTTTGAAGGTTTGCTTTTAAATTCAGGTGGACTCCAACATCTTACACACCCACATTTCTTTTTGATATGTTGTATATTATAACAGAGTTAACACCTAAGCTTTTGTACCATCCTCATACACACAGCCGTGATTTAACTGAATAACATTCCTGACTTTATTCGTTCCATTCCAGAGCAAGTAGATCAATTGTAATATAATTATTGTGGACTTTTGTGTCTAAAATAATCATGTACCAAACAGTGCCTAGGGGGCAGTCATGGAAGGCAGCCTTTACCCTACTAATAGAACTTAACTTGCATTTAGGCTTCTCAACTTGCCTTAGTGGGCAGCCTCCTGCCCTCTCTTCCCTCTCTCCATTTCTGTCCGTTGCACAGCAGGACGAAACAATGGAGAGTGGGAAAATGTCATGATGAACATAGCAATGCCACTTCTGGCCACCACAGACATGATGCTCTAGGAATTTCCCTAATTTCTATGGTCCTTACCTAGTGCATCACTGATGCAGTAACATCACTTCCAGAAAATGGAAGTGATGCTCCCCCTCCCCATGCTCTGCCCCCATATTATTTGCATAAGTGTTATTTCACCAGCATTATTGACTACAAAGTCCTCAAAGATAAATGGTCATAAATGGAAGCAATAAACACCTTTCACAAATTTCTAAATTGCCCAGTATTTTGGAAGATCAACAAGTCTTTCACTTTAGTTCCCTGGTATTTGCTGACCAGGCACTCCATGTATTAAACTCAAATACATTTAATGAAACTTCAGCAGCTCTTTTTAAAAAACAAAAGGGATCCTTCAGAGGAAGAGGTTTTGAATAGGGATGGGACTTCAGCCTTATCCACCAGCCATTTTTCTGTCCCTCTCCCCTGCTACTTTGCCACCCACAGAGTTGCAGATATGTTTTAGCTCTGTGATTTTTTTTTTTGGCATTTGTGCATCTGGATCTGTGCACAGTTGCCAAAATCCATAACACTGGACTGTGATCAGGTCTCTAGCAATGTTTGCCTTCCTTAGCAAAGGTGATGATAACTGCCCACCCTGAATGAAGACAAGGAAGCACCGACTTCCGGAAGGAAGTATATTACAGTTGTCAGGAAGCATATCCATTCATCCTTTTTGCTCAGGCAAAAGGATGAGACAAGCCGGCATATCATATTACAATCAGACTCCTGAGAAATTTCCAGCGCGGCTGGTCTCTTGAGGCACTCTGTTTTTCTTTCCAGTAATGGTATATCATTAGGAGAAGCCGTGGCAGCACCTAGGATTAAGGAAGGCTGTATTCATCGCTCTGTTCCCTGCTGTTCCAGCCAGATTTGCAGCAGGTGCCTGATTCCGCATTCCAGCAGGCCCTTCCTTGGACGCCAGCCAGTCTGAAGGCAACAGTGAACAGCTGTCCATCCAGTCTGTTGAGAAGAGAGGGGGGGTTAAGGCCCCCAACTCACCAGGAAGGACAAGTTTCACTAGGGCCTTAGTTCTAAGCCAAACTAATTCTGTCTTAGTAAGTTGATCACATTTGTATGTGCATAGTGTAAAGATGGTGGGCATGCCCAGTTTTGTGTGTGTTTCTTACCATGATAAGAAAAAGACATGCATTTAGCTAGCCTGGTAAGCCCTTTCTAAAGTAGACTAGTTTGTAGCATGGACTTTACTTGTTTTTTCACGGACAGTTCCAAGGTATTGAGGCACCTGGCATCTATCAGCTCCAATGCTCTATCTCCTGAATGTCAACATAACAAATTATCTCAGAGATTTGATCTTTTGGGGCTTTCTCTGCTCTTTTTTATGGGATTTTGTTTCCCTTTAAGTAGTCATACTAAGGTGGAAACAATTGGGAATTTTGCCGCCAGTTAAAAAGGACAAAGGAAAACAACTAAGTTCCAGCACATAAAACCTACCTTGAAATTGCTACATTCCAATTGAGAAATAATACACTTGCATGTGTTTTTAACTGACAGTGACACACAGGGATCAGTTTTTGTTATTTTAAGAAGTGATGTTGGCAAAGCATTGGAGTCAAATGCTGTGAAGTTTTAATAATAGAGCAGAGTTGGGAATTCATGCAACATTTAGTCGCACCAAGGACTTGCAAGTTGCAACCCGGTGCCAATGGAGACTAACAAGTTTGCCAAGATCTGAGCTACTTTCTTCAGCTTTGCAAGGGATCCAAGACAAAGTGAGATGACAAATTGTATGTATACATTTGTCAAGGTTCCACACCCTTTATCTCAGAGAATAAACTGTCAGTTCAAAACATCACAGCTCCATAAAACTTACAAAAGTCCTGACACTTTGACCCCTTTCTAGCCACTGAAAGTCCATGCAGCTGGGCTTCAAAATTTTGTTTGCTCCTATAACTATCACCTTATAAAGATGAATATACAAACTGGAACTTTAGGACCAATTTCTAACAGAGCACTCCTAAGCAGGTCTACTCAGAATTAAATCCCTTTTTATTCAATGGGACTTACTCCCAGAAAAGTATTCCTAGGATTGCAGCTTAAGTGTACTGACGTACCTTTCTCTTTAAGGAGCAAGACAGGGAGGAAAATGCCAGTGTAACATGTTCCACCAATCTGAATGCAATTAGAGTTGCCACCCGGTCTGAAGAACTGATGTCACAAATCTCTGAAATTGACATCAGTCCTCTTTTGGGATCACTGAAAACTCTATGGTTTTTCCACAGAGTTTTCAGTTATTCCTAGATTGGCATGGTATCACTTCTGGGTTTTTCTGGAAGTGACATTACACCATAAATATTAGTAATTTTTAATTTTTTTTCTTTCACCCCCTGGCTACCGGATTGCCAGCAGGCAAGGCTTGCTGGGGCTTGGACATCTCCCACCCACCTCAAACACATGGCAACCCTAACCAGGCAGGATATTCTGGTACACGTCTCTTCTTTTTATCATGAAAGCACTTCTTCTTTCAAAAAAAATCCCACTGCCTTTTAAGCCATATTCAAGAATTAAGGAGAAACAGCTTAAGAGGCTCCTTATTTAGAGAAAGTTTGAAAACAAAAGTATTTCCCTGAAGGCATTTAAGAACCCAACTTGCTTCATTTTCTGATCATGGTCTCTTTGGCCTCCGTAACCTGATGCCTCTTTCTCAACCCGGGCCTCAGGCTCTGCTTTCTGCGTGACACCTCTGTGGCATTTCCACTGAAGTTTAGGTCTCAAAAATAAGTAAATAAATAGGGCCCCATATCATGGCCTCCCCTCCTTTGCTAGAGCCCTTTCTGCACCCCCTTCGAATGCTGCTTCCCAGAGATAAGCCCTTGGCATTTTCCCTCCCAGCCTCCAATCAGGCATTATCATAAGAAAGTGCGAGGCATCTACCAGCCACACAGCTCAGTGATTTATGTTCAAAGTTAGGATTATCTATTCTGCTCCAAATCCCTTCAAACAGCAAACTGGATAAGAGAGAATCACATCCAACCAGATAAAATTGGAATATAGGTTCATGTTACAGAATGACAGGCAGGTCTTTATCTCTGAACTGCTCTAACCACCTCATTTTGTCAGGCATTGTTCTTGAGCCCCAGAACGGGACTGTCTGAGTGACCTTGATGACACCCTCGCCGCTTTCTCTCCCAGTGCTTTGCACAGCTGACTGTAGGCAGAGTTCTTTTCTAGGGAAAGGGCAATACCCCAGCAATAATCCAAGAACTCAACTCAGTTATGAAGGAGGAGTCCTAGGCACAGAGCCAGAGGTGACAAGCCCGGCCATGCCTGCGGTTTGTCTGCATAGCTATTTCAGCCTGTTATGATAGGACATGTGGAAACATATATGTGCAGACCATCAGGACTCTGCCTGGGCAAGATTTAAAACAACTCTGAGGGCCTTGCAGGCAGGTCCAGAGCCTCAACTACCCTGGGATTCCTCATCAGGCTGTAGATTTGCCCATCTCCACATGGCGCTGGGACTTCTCCTGGAAATACAATTGATTTCCAGACTATAGATTTTAGTTCTATTAGAGAAAATGGCAGCGTCAGAGGGTGGACTCTATGGTATTACATCCTTGTTGAGCTGCCTCTCCTTCCCTGACTCTTGCTGCTCCAGGCACAGCCTCAAAATCTCCAGGAATTTTCCAAACTGGATTTGGGCTGTCCAAAGGTAGTGCTCCGGAGTGAAGCACAGAAGGCTATTGATTTCAAAGAGGTCAATGGACCCTGTCTAGGTGCTCCATCTTGGCCTCCTGATCACTAATACTAGAATTACAAATAGCAATAAGTACTGATCCACACAGCCCTAAGATCTATTTGGTCTGTGGTTGCCAAACTCCAGGTGGGACCTGGAGATCTCCAGGAATTATAACTGATCTCCAGACTACAGAGCTCAGTTCCTCGGAGAAAATGGCTGCTTTGGGGGGTAATTCCTATGGGATTATGCTTCACTGATCCCCTGCCCCACCCCAAACTTTCCCTCCCCAGGTCTGCCCCCGAAGATCCAGGAATTTCCCAACCTGGAGTTGATGTCCCTAATCTGGGCATGAACACGTGTTCATAAATGCATACACCTATAATCTCACTTTTTCTCTTTTTTTTATTCTTGCTTGAAAGAGAAAAAAAATACCATGAAGCAAGACTATGACATAAAACCACGTAGTCATCTATCCATTCCCTAATAATTTTGCAGTGTTGTCTGGAGACTTGTCTCACCATTTTCCAGGATGGAAAAGAACCTCAGAATCACATACAGATGCTCCCTCACCACTTTGCCAGCCTGAGAACCTCTGGCCACTCTGAAATGACGCTCTTCCCAAACATGGTGCTGCTATGGCATTACTGGACAGACTGATCCCATCTTGTGTCACTGCAGCTTAAACAGTCTCTTGCTAAACCTGGTGAGACAAGCAAAAATCATTCTTCAAATTGGCTTGCAGGAAAACATGCATAAGGCCGGCGATGAGACTGGCCTTTGCCTCCAGCCTGTTCATCCGGGCTTCTTTCTCCAATCTGAGCTTACCCCATACTGTATTCTCTAAATATCAAGCCAGACACATCAATAACTTTCTTTTTACCTCCCCCTCCTCCACAGTGATATTTCCCCTCTCTGACTCTAAAAACCTCTGTCTCGCTGGCAGCTCCTTCAAGACTTCAAAGCGTTGAGCATTTTAAAAGTTATTGCTGTATTATCCCAAATAAGCAGAAGGGTTTTGAAATTATTTTTATTTTTAATGCATTTGATTGAAGACGTTTGGGAAGAGATTAAGCGAAGTGGCGCTGTGCTACAGTCGGCTTTGAGCTTTTTGAGATAAGAGGACAGGTTCATGGTCTGAGTGGTCTATAATTTATATTGTGTGGCATTAAGCTTTGGGAGAAGTCCGTCTGACTTCAGAGTGGATCTCACTGTGGTTTGGAATGTTTCTCATATACTTAAAGAACAGGGAGCTCATCAAAGTGAAAGGCAGAGTGATGAGAACAGACCTCCCCCCTCTTTTCTAAAAGTTTGTCTAAAGACCCACAAAGGGTGCTAGATAAGTGGTAAACAGTAACAGATGCAGCTGGGATCTGATTAACACACATGTATGTGCGCACACAGGCAATTGTTAAAGGACATTATGTACCACCAGCCATACTATAGGCAAGAGAAAGAAAAGGGTAACTACTGGGACTCTTTGTGCTTGGACCCATATCCCTAAAATTATCCATCTTTTTCTGAGTGACAGTACAAAAAACGAGCAGCCAATGTGTCCCTTGTCAGATGGAAATCTCAGTGCTTTTGAGATTCAAGAATCCAGTCTTCTAAGCCAAATGCTGGTAGACCCCTCATCACTGGCACAAGAGCCAGGATTTACCCAGTTGTGTGGATCACTGCTGGGGTAAATAGTTGACCCTATTGTTTCAAGTGACCTGAGAGGGAAGATGGTAAAGGCCCAGCATTAAACTACTGCCTCTACATGGAATGAAAGCATGAAGTCCTTGGAAGAAGGAAGGTGTGGTGATTCTTCCATCCGAGAGCCAAGCTACAGGAGACGAATTACGTGAGGAGGAGCACCTGAAGGAAGTCACAATGTTAGCCTGGAAGCTGAGTTTTAAAAGAGATGGGAAGGCTTTGTCAATTTCCCCTCTCTACAGAGCCAGGCAGATCCCCGCTCAAAGGGTTTGTTAATTTCCTTTTTGCCTCCAGAAGGCTCTGCCAGTTTCACCTCCCCTTATGAAAGAAAAAGAAATGGGGCAAATCCACACTCACTCATCCTCCGCTTATCTTGCGCTGTCATGGCAATCACCTTTATTCCGCTACCAGGCTGTGCATCCTCACATCCACCCTTCCGGTGTGTCTTCATGGCGCAATCAGTTCTATCTCCACGTGCCACCGAGTACAGCGTTACCATGGGCAGTTCCATCCTCTGCCATCAGAATTGACGGTGCATGTCACTTCCCTTTTTTTTAAAAAAAGGGGTCAATTATCCGGTATACTGATATCTTGAATTTGTTTCCCGCACCTGCCATTCACTGGAGACGACCGTTGTTGGAAATACAGGATTGCTCAGCTTAGCACCTCGCACTCTTGAAAATTGGGGAACTCAATAGGGAAACGGTCCCCATGAGACATGCGCATGCTCTGGTGACCGTTTCTTTTCCCATGCAAACCGCTGCTCACTAGGGTTGGTTTACCAGTATACCGACCATTATGCACTGTTAAAAAAAAGGGAAGAAAACGGATTTCCATGAATATCACGTGGTTTGGAGGGAAGGCGCAATAGTGGCGCGGTGATGGCGGGGAACACGCGGAACGGGAAAGCGTGTGAGTATCTGCATGAATAGTACGCCGCTTGTGAAAAAGCCGCAGAATCAAATAGGTAGTGTGGATTCGGCCATGGTGTTGTATAAACTTCTATTGGCAGCCAGTTCCATAACTCCACTCTTGAGGTTATAGTAGCATGAATCAGTGTGTCAAAGTTGGCTGAGTGTATATAACAGTCAGTTTGCAAGCTAGGTGTAAGTGAAAGAAGGTACTGCTGACAACAACACTGACCGTTTTTTCTATCAACAGAGCCAGGTCCAGCAGTATGACCAACATTTTAGTGCATCCATGCAGTGGCCAATAGCAGACACAACAGTTGCTGGTTACTTGGGCTGAGTATCTTCAGCATATTGATGACACCCTACCCCAAACCTTGGGAGAATCTCATATAAAGGTTTAGCAGATTTCAAACAACATCAGTGAGAGGATTACAGATCCTGGGCATCCCACACATCAGATCACAGAAAGCCAGCTCAGCATCTCCAAAGGCCACTCTCTGAGTTTTATGCACCAGAAAGGCGCAGAGTCACTGGACTAATACACCTATCATACCAATCTCATGCTTCAACCAACCCAACAGAATTGCATTGCACACTGAACATCCGAACGTCACTGGTGGGTGTTCTGACAACCATAACTGATGTACATCAAACTGTGGCAGTGTAATGACTCAAAGAAAGCCTGAAATTGAATCCATCCAGTAGCTGCTAAGCACATCACATACCAAAAAGCATTAACAGACAGGCTCCAACCAATATATATTGTTTCCACATCAAGGGATCGTGGGGTTTAGTTTTACCAAGAGCCTCTGACATCAGTTGGTCACATTGTGTGAGATTCAGAATAATTCTTTGGTTGCAAGACAAGAAAACACAGGCGTACACCAATATCAACCATCTCTGCCAGCATAGACACCCTTTACTACCCCCTTCCCTTCTCTATATTTCCTTTTATCAAATTTTAGACATCAATTTCTCCTTCTCCTCTGGTTTCTCAGCTTTCTTTTCATGGGCATGTCTTTCCCATCAATGGTTACCTGTCCTCCAATGCACTGTGCCTTCCAAAAATGAGGATTGCCATAATTCCCTCTCAGTGTTTCCACAGTGACACTTCACCCAATCAATCTGTTGTGTTGCTGATCATTCACAACGCTGCTCTACAGAATTCCCTCTATATACATCCACCTAACTACTATCTTTTCCCATTTTTCTTCCATGTTGCTATATGGAATTACCCCATCATTGCTCTGTAGCTATTCTTGTTCTTTATAAAAGGTATTTTTTGAATTTGGGTTCTCAACTGACCAGAAAAATAGCCTGCTCTGCTTTTGTGCTTTAAATAGCACCTTGTTTTTGCGCCCAAAGCAGCCAGTGAAGATTTCCCAACACAGAGATAATGTTATCACCTGCTAACACCTGCAGATCCAGCTGCTTTTAAAGGCACAGCTCTGGTACCCCATCAAAATGTTGGCAGACTTATTTTGGACATAAGAGCTGCACTTGGGCTATGAAAATGAAGCCCCCTGCCCAAGACTTCTAGAGGAATCTGAATGCATTTTTTGCCACAGCTGACCACACCGTTCTTGAATTGCTCCAGTAAGCCTATGTTACATGTTTATAAAAGAAATACTGTTGTAACAATAACTTATTCATCATAAATCTTCATTTTCTCCGCTCCTAGCCTTCACTTCTTCCTGGCGTAAAAAGATAAATTGGGCCTCCTTGGCTCTGAATCTTGAAGTTTCTCCTTTGGTTTTTGCTTTGCATTCCCAATACATTTTGCTTGCATTACCTTTTCTTCTTTCTTCTCCAATCTACCCGGTCAGGAGAATTTAGAAACAGTTAATCATCCATCTGAAACAGAAGATAAGCACTTTACATTTATTGCTACTTTCAGGTGTTATATTATTTTACTCCTTTTGGCTGTGATCTGATGTATTTGATCTTTCTGTTTAATGCCTGCTTCCCCCATTAACGTCTTAACATCTCCAGGCTACTGTGCTTTGATATAAAAAGCACACACATAAGTCCATTTCCCTTACTTTAGAACCTGAATTTTAAAGAGACATCAAGGCTTTTGTCATCAGTTTAAAAACACTTTCCCTGCCCCCAGTATATACACACATTGTTCATAATAAGCCTTTGAAAGCCTGGAATTCACACCTCTTTTCTTTACATAGTGTCTTCCTGCTCTTTTGAATATCTTATATTGGTATGACGAGGTACAGTGACTTTTTCTTACTGTTGCTGCCTTTTCCCCTACTAGAGCTCCTGTGCCTTTCGTAGCAGTTTAATACATAATTTTACCCCAGACATCAAGTTGAAATTTTAACAACTGTATAGAAGAGAAAGGCTGTACAGATACAGCTTTTTAATATAAGCACCTTTTCTACTCAGCTCTTAAAGATACAAGAGCCTGCCTTCCTTTGCCTCACATTATCTGAGATTGCAAAGATAAGTTTCAGATGTTACTTTAGCAGAGGCACAGTAGTGGGACAAATTTTGTCAGTGCTGTTTAACAACCTGATAATACCCAATACTGGCTCAAGGGCTTTCCTGACTTTCCTCAGATTTGGAAACCACTAGGCTCATTAGATGTTAGGGTTTCTGTACACATTATGGAGCACACAGGTGGGCATCCCCAATGAGCCAAATACTGTCCTCTTCAGAATCAATTCATCAGGAAAATGCCACAGGGGAAAACCAAACCCATTCTCCAAGTGTACCACAATTACAATCTGAATTGGACAGCACACATGGAGTAAGAGAAGAGAACCCATAACTTACATCTGACAGTTACACAAAACACAGGTTGGGGATCCCAGACTAGGCTTGCCATTTTCCCACCCACAGCCCCAATCCCCTGGCCCTCAAGAAATTGAGGAGCAGGAGAAAAATGTTTGGAAAATGGCCTCCATAATGATGTTCTAGTAATTTCTGCATTTCTCTATGGTCTTAACCATAAAGATTAGGGGAAACTCCTAGAGTGTCACCTGGAAATGACATCACATCAATCCCATCCTCCAAGCACTGCCCTTAAAATCTCCCAGCATTTGCCAAGGCAGTGGCTGTGATCCTACCCTGGACTCAACATGTGTACTCTGTAACGCGTATAGAGGCACATCTGAAAAGGATGTTGCATTGTGGCAGGTAGATGTCAGTTGGATTCTGCAAGGGCAAGATAATCAGTAGGAATACTGAGAGGGTTTCCCACAATCATTTTAGAAAATTAGAGATTCTCTGCTCCTATACTGGCAGCAGTGGTGCTTAGGGGATGAGAAAGAGATTGCGAAGATTTCTGCAGGATAGCAGAAGAAAGGGGCAACACCAATATAAGGTCCAGGAACAAAGAAAAATACAGATATGGCGGGGAAAATATTGTATTTGTAATTATAGATTCCATTCCCAACACATTTGCACATAGTTTGATCAGGGGATTTGTACGGCAGTAATCTCTCTGAATTCCCACCTGTCCATTTGATCAAGGTGGGAATTCAGAGAGATTACTGCTCTCCAGATCTCCTGATGAAGCTGCATGTGAAATGCATTAGGATCTATAATTACAAATAAAATATTTTCTCCACTGTACCTGGATTTTTTTCCTTTTCCTGGACTCTGCGCTTCAGGATAGACACTTCGAGCATCCCAGAGGGTACAAAGGTTAAGGATGGTTACTAATCCAGGGTGTTTTTTCCCCAATTGATGTTGCAGAAACATACCAGTGAGAGTCTAGTATGAAACCTTGTTTTTCAATAGGAAATAGGAAGGTTCTACAGCAAAACTGTATAGATTATCTGCAAATGCAGATGGAATAATAATCAACATCTGTGCAAGATTACCCAGGAGAATGCATGAGGCTCCCATATTCAAAATGTCTAGAATATCAGTAGATCTGCCACAATAACCATCAGGGTATGGCTGGCCACTTGGTGAGCTATTTGAGTGGCCTCCTTTCCCCTTATTTACAATTTAACTTGACTTGCTTAATGTTGCTACTAATAGCCATACTTTGCTGAAAATTGCAGGTGACTGTGGATATGCCCGTTGCGCTCTGTCTGATGACACCATTCAGGAAAACTTGAATGGAGGCTCAACATAATTACAATCATGCTCACAAACCCACTACAGCAATTGTTCAAATGACAAAAGGACAAATGACATTGCAGTTCCAAATCCAGCGTTGCACTGGAGGTAAATCTCTATGCAGCCCATAAAAGATCATCGCAATACGTGTCATGCTTCACAATATGGTTACTATGCTGGGGTACAGAGGACTTGTATCCCTTACCCTACTTTGAAGCTGTTAACTCAAGAACTGGGCTTTGTAGGAGGACCCAGTGTATGTCCACTTAGAGGGGAGAGTCCACTGAATACGGACGTGTATGATATGTGTTCCTTTATTTTGGGGTACAGAGCTTTTCAACTTCCCCCAATATTTGTGTTTTGTTCTGTGAATAAGGAACTAGGAATTGCAAATAAGGAACTGGGAACCAACTTCAGCTTTGTGGATTTCCAACTCCCTCCTCATGCTGTGCCCCAGAAGCAGCATTTGAGGGGGCATTTGGGGCTGCAGTGTGTCCAGGGAGGCAAGGAAATCCCACTCCACTGACAGAATTCCCTTCTGTCAGTGGAAATTACTGCTGGATAAAAGCCATTAAGTTCCTTATCCACAAGAGGGAACTGATGTAATTGAAGGCTGTGTTGAGAACTCATCTAGGGTACCATGCAGGGAAAGGCAAACACTGAGGACTGCAAACATAATAAAGGGCAGTCTAATCACTGAATTGTTTATTTGACCACTTTTCTGTGTCTGGCTTGGGATTGTAGAAAAACATCTTGTTCTTCATCATTAATTATGTGCAACTGAAACTGGGGCAAAAATAAGGGCATTAATAAACTATTTCAAATCACGTGCAGTGGAGTCGAACAGTAGCACATTACTAAATGTACCATGTAGCATCTTTGACCAGCCAAATGCTTGCACAATGTTTTTCTGGTTCAGCCTCACACAGCTATATTCACATGGAAGTGCAGCAATTCAGCTACTCAATAGTAGCTTGTCCCAGGCAACTAGCATGAAGTGGGGAAATATTCCATTGGAGTAGTGTGGAATGGGAGTAGAATGGGAATGGCAGTCCCTCAACCCACTGCATTTCAAGGGCCAAACTAGACATGCTTATTTTTAACAAGGTGGATCCAGGTTCACTGGATCCAGGTTCCCCGCAGCCACACAGCATCTGCAGAGGAATGGCTTTCAGAAAATAAAGGAGAGCCCTTTGGACTACCACCATAGCGGGGAGGACAGGATCCTGCCTTCTGCCACAAGCCTGTTTCCTGTACTGAAACAATACTGGGGGGAGTTATTCCCCCATTTTTTGTGGTTCCACATGTACAGAGCAGCAACAATGGAGAAAACTCCTCCCAGTGCTGTTTTGACACAAGAAAATGGCCTGGGAGGGGGAGACAGCAGCCGCCGCCCCCCAGCAGCATACCAAGTTTTAATGGACTCTCCTTTATTTTTTAAAAGCCATTCCCTGGAGCTGCTGTGCAGTTGAGGGGGAACCTGAGCTGGGTCCAGGGAACCCAGACCAAGCTCTTTTAAAATAAGGATGTCTAGTATGATCCTAAGTGACTAAAGGCTGGAGTTTTCTCTACAGGGCTAGCTGTTGTGGAGCGAAGACAGTGATTGTCCAGTCCTACATTACAATATGCCTTCAAAGATAAAAGACCTCCTGGTAAGATCTTGGTTTTTGTTGTCGTTGTAATGCAAGCTGTGGGTGTTATCTCTTGTGCTTCCCTGTATGTTCACTTCAGCGAGATAATTAATAGCATTGGTGAAAATTTTGGCTTTAAAAAAAAATTACTGCATCACATGCCTTTGTTGCTGTATGCAGAATAATTCAGGGGAAACCTCTTAATGGACACTAGAGATGAACACGAACCGGGGGTGGGGGGGAGAGAACTGTGGAGTTCGTGGTTCATTGTGTTTCAACAACCACGAACTATGAACTTTTACGAACTTGCCCTGGTTCACAAACCGATTCGTTTGGTTCATGAAAATGTCACTTCCGGGGCTGCAGAAAGTGCATCCCGCCCCCGCCCCCCGTTGCCTAGGAAACTGATTGCTCAGCTAACTTGAACGAGAAGTCACTTCTGTATGTTGAATAACACACACTGGCAATCATTTAGGCAGTGCAAGAAGACTTCCAAAGAAGAAATCAATTACTTTTATAGTGCTTGGTACTGCAAGAAAATGTAAGCCAATGTGCTGCTTTTCTAGAACTTAAATGTGCCAATTGGTATATTATTTACAACAACAAAAACAATTCAGTTTAAAGAAATCAAAGAGGCCTTAGGGGTCAATCTCATTAACATGAGCAGGACTATATTATGTCTAAAGTTCCTTATGAAACATGAAAAGGTTTCACAAGAGGACAAAGAACATGACAAAAAAGTGCTGAAGAGAATTCTGAGGGTTGGGGCCACAGTTGTAAAGGCCCTGCTCTGGGTCATGTAAACAGTATCCTTAGGAATAGGGTTGCCAGCCTCCAGGTAGTGGCTGGACTTCTCCCAGAATTACAACTGGTCTCCAGCCACAGAGATCAGTTCACCTGGAGAAAGTGGCTATTTCGGGGGGTGGACTCTATGCCATGCCATGCCAAGGTCTTTTCCCTCCCCAAACCCCACTTTGTCCAGGTTTCTCCAGGTGTCACCCTCCAGATCTCCAGGAATTTCCCAACTTGGAGCTGGCAACCCTACTTAGGAAGCAAAAGAACACAAAGTACTATAGAACCCTTAGGAAACATTCTGGCTTCTAACCATATTTCAAGGGAAAAACTACAAGCTTAAAAATGCCCTTATGTTTGTTTGTTTGTTTTAAAAAACAGGTTTTTCTTCTCTACACAGGCTGTGTGTGCAACCCCTTCCCCATGGCCCTGTGCACATCTAAAAAGAATTATTCAAATATCAACATGGCTTTATGCTCTCCCTACTCTTTTGTTGTATGCAGATGGAAAGTTGCATAGCTAGCATGGAAAAGACGTTTAAAGTAATTTTTGTGAAAAAGTTGAAATGTGGAATGTTGAAACAGATAATGAGGAAATGCCCTAAGCTAAAAAAAAATTATATGTAAGAGATCTGTGCGGATAATAAGCGCTCTAGCTATCCAACTACCAGCCATTTTAATTTGTATAGCAATTTTCCCCCTAGCATGAAGTTGTTTTGGGATTCATTTTCCCTCAGAAAACCATTGTTAGACTGAATGAAGCAACCATTAGTTGCCATTCATTTTCCAGGATAAACCTGGGTCGATTCCAGATGGCCCTCCCCATCCCGAAACGTCGCGTGACGTTTCGGGATGGGGAGGGCCATCTGGAATCGGCCCTGGCTAAAGTATCAAATCAACATCAAATAAGTAAAAAGTGTCTAACTACAGTTAACTTGATGGACTGCAAACTTCTTACCACATGGTTTGTTACCAAGCAGCACCCATGAAAACACTGTATTTGTGGTCTTTGTGGCTTGTCTGTCTAATGTACAGCTTTGGCCATTTTACCTCTCTGACTCAGAAATCTGAAGATGTTCATGGAGTGTTTTAAATTGGATTGGAAATACTTTGTGTGCTCTTGCGCTGCCAGCAAGGAGCTGTAGTTCAATCAGGTTCTGAGCTTGAGGCAACATTGCTGAATGCTGCCGATTGATAAATGCTGTTGTGTTGACTGTGCAGGTGCAAACTTAACACATACATTCAAAGCACATCCATTCTGAGTACAGCTGATTTAAAATGATGCATGACCTGTCTATGACCTGGAACATGCATAATCCAAGCAAGCCTGTATATTGTGAGTCTGTTGAAGAGCAACCACACAGCACAACCACCTGCCACACTGAATGATGCCAGCTGTGCAGATGCAAACATACACAAAATACTGTTTGTATTGATTTGAAAACAAATCATCGATACAACAATATGGAGTGCTTGACTCGAGCGACTTTGCAGGAAGGGTAAACTAAGCTTGATTTTCAGATCTGTTATTTGCACACACACACCCAAAAAAGGACAATTCTTTTAGGTTCGCAATACCAAAGCAAACTACTTTGTCTTAATTGGCCATGGACTGTTGGCAATAGTAAAATGCATTACACATGGACGAGGTGTGGTTCAAAACCACCATCATACAAGTACTAAAGAAAGCTTCAGTCCTTTTGTCCAATACAATCTTTATGTGTAAGATCACATCACAGATTTCATAGGGCGTATTTGCAAGTGTTTACATTCATTTTAAATGTGGTGCTGGTTTTACAGATACCATGGATGTCCCAAAAGACAAACAAGTGGGTACTAGATCAAATCAAGCCTGAATTCTCCCTAGAAGCTAAAATGACAAAACTTAGACTATCGTAGTTTGGTCACATCATGAGAAGACAAGATTCTCTGGAAAAGTCAATAATGCTAGAAAAAGCGGAAGGCAGTAGGAAAAGAGGAAAACTTAAAACAAGATGGCTTGACTCAATAAAAGAAGCCATGTCCTTCAGTTTGCAGGATCTGAGCAAGTCTGTTAATGATAGAACGTTTTGGAGGTCTTTCCTTCATAGGGTCGCCATAGATCGGAGGCGATTTGACAGCACATAACACACACAACATCTCAGCAAAAGTTAATAGATTGATTTGTTGAGCCTGAAAAGGGGGAGAGGGATCTAAAAATTTATAGAACTATTTTTCAATAATTTAGAAAGCTGCTCAAAAGAACACTGAAAATAAATGTTCTAGACTTAAGGAAAAGTAACAAGGGTCAGCGGAGGTGGGATTAGACCCCGGAATTTAAATCACAGCTCATGGACTTGTTTGACGGCCAGGGAAAATCACTATGTAGATCAGCTGTCTATCTGTAGAAAGGGGGAAAACAACTAATTTCATAGGTGTATTATAAGAATGATGTATGATGCAGGTAAATCCTGGGTAGCTAGCACTTTAAGTTTTCTAATAGCAGGGAAGAGCTCCTTTCTTGGGGCCAGGTCTTTGTGCGAAGCAGCTATCATGTTCAGAACTAGAGTTGTGCTGTTATCCACACTACATACACTAACTGACCATTCAGTGTAGCTCAGGAAATCTAGTCTTGAAGCTCCTTTCAGCCAGAGGTACCTAGCCTCTGGTGTCTCCTTTTTTGCTATTATTTTTGTGTGCAAGGAAGCACAGATGAGTAACCATTAGCTCTTGTCTGGCCACCATAAAGATAGTTTAACTCTGCATTACAAAATAAGATTAATTGGGTGGGTTGGATCCAGCACAAAAATTCTACTTGCTCTAGAGCTCTTCCATAAGCAAGAGAAAAACTGGTAGCTGCTTGTGCAAAGTCAAACTTACTGTATCTCCACTTGCCTTTCTGCTTCTGCAAGACCTCGTACAACCAATTTCTGAGGAATGATAATATAGAGGGAGGAAATCACTAGGTGTTGCACAAGATCTTGCACAAGCAGAAGTGTGCCAAGTCCACTTACATTTCCATTTATGCATCGCTTGATCCAAACCATAGTCTCTGATATCTTACTGGATCTTGATCTCAGTCCCACTGTTCTGCCCAAATTGGCTACTGTAGGATGCTGATTTAAACAGCAGCAAATTGAGGAAGTATGGTGATAACAAATATCTGGCTCTCCTGGATGGTATTGGTCAGCAAGAGTAGACCAGTCTGCTGGTGATATTAGTGGGATTATATACCAGGTGAGAGTTCGGGGCTACCACTGGATGGAGTATTAGGAAGCAAATGACTGGGGGATGGGACAAAAATTATCACCCTAATGACAGGGCACTAGTAATGGAAGGATTCACATGGTGAATAATGATGCATGAATATGTGCACATATTTATTAAAAATCTGCCTCCATAATGGAATTCGTCATCATGGATCTAACAGAATGTCAGGGTCTTGGTTGTACGTCCATTTGGCCATACATTATAAGGCCAGTTTATAAGCCTGTAGCTGAAATCTCTGCAGAAGATTGTATTGTAAACTCATCCCAATAATAAGCCATTGTATTTAGAATCTTGGGCCACAATCTATTAGGGAGTACTTCTATGCAAACTGCACTGAAACAAAGCTCTTGTATAGCTTCCATTCATTGCAATGGGGCTTGTATGGGGGGGAGATCCCACTGGATTGAGCTCTAGGAATTTCCCCTGTCCCTGCTAGTCAGAGTAGCTAGTGAGTGCTTAGGCTCTGACTTTATTTGATCTTCCCCTAAAGTAATGTCAGCTTATTTAGATTGTTTGCTTTGCTTTACAGAATACAATAATTCACTCAGTATATATTTTCACATATTTTAATTGAACAGAATGTGATAAAATCCATTTTAATTCAAATATTTTAGTTTGTGGATTGGAAGTTGAGATGTAAGAGCAAGTCAACTTCACCTGTATCAAAATCTATATGATTCTTTTTTGCCTCTGCAGGAAGTTTTATATATCAGGCTACAGTTCAGAACCTAGAAGTTTTGTAGCTGAGTTACATTGAGCCAGTAATTCTTAGCTTTTCTTACAAAAGGTGATGGATTTTTTAACAATATACTGTTGAGCCTCTGAAAAACAGAAAGATGAAAACTTTGCAATTAATCTTTGAGACCTTTTCAAAGCTTCTCTAATTTGTACCAATTAGTCACGTTGCCGCACTTAGGAGACTTGGGGAACAGGGGTTTTAATGTGTCTTTATCTTCCCCGTCTGTAACTCCTTTAGGTTTACAGCCATTGTGATCTTTACTGCCCCATTTCTTGTTCAGACTGGAATAATTTGTCATCAGTGAGCAGACAGTTCCTTAACTACTCCTATGTTTGAAATAAAATGAACGACTGTTGCTTGGAAGGTTATCTCCAGGGCCTTGCAAAACAGACAACAACTGAATACTTAGAAGTTAAAGATGGGAAGAAAGCTGCCATAAAGCAACCCATAAAATCTGAGATACCACCGATTTATAACAAGCGGGAGGGTCAGATTCTCACAAAACACTTTTACTCCCTACACAGGCCAAATGGAATGTTTATGAATGAAGATGTCACTTCCAAAAGGCAATATTTTCCATAAGATTCCTCTACAGCGATTCTTCTGCAGAAATGATCCAAAGTGCTGTGCAAATCAAACTGATTTGGATCACACTGTTGCAGTAAAAAGCAAAATAAAATTAATGGGCGACAGCTAAGGACAACGTTCACTGAAAGAGTATTTTGAACTGTGCAGTGTGAAAACAGATGCTGCACTAGTGCACATCTCCAGACAGGAAGAATTCATTACACCTTATTCACAGGCCTGCACACGGCTATGAATGTGCTTTTGCAACAAGGTGGTATTCAAGAGGAAACCACTGTGGCTAAGATCTAGGTGGGCTGCCTCAGCAACTAATTCCCAGTGCGTCTCAGCCATTGCTGGTGTGCCTGAATGGAAATCTGGGTGTGTCAGAAGTGATGGAAGAGTGCCAGAACAAACTCTGAGCCGTGTGCAGGCATTCTCAGCGCAGCCATAATTTCACCAAGTGGCCTGCTATTTCTGAGCCTCAGCACTCCTGTAAGCTGTAAAACAACAATAATAAATTACATTTATACAGCTTTTGTGTAGTCAGAGGACCACAGGTGCCTCATCTTGGTAACCTTTCCAATAGCTATTATGATTGTCACCATCATTTTGTCAATGGGAGCCTGAGGCTGGTTGGCCTTGGGCTCCATAGCCCGTTCATGGGTGAGATGTAAGTCATGTCTTATACTTGCAGCCTCTGTGATGAACCATGGCCCATATGGATAATGAAGTTGGTCCAGCTTTGAGGAATCTTATATGGATGACTAAGGCTGGTCCCACAAGGGTACATGAATATGTGCCCCTGCTATGGTGGCAGCAGCAGAAAGAAACTTGGGAACAGCGGGAAGCGGCGTCCACACCTACTGGTTCTGCTTCATGTAAACTGAGGCTGGCCCAACTCCCCTTATCCTCCATCAAAAGTTCAGGTGCAATGCTGACCACACGAGGCCCCACCCATGGCACAGAAAGGCCTTCTTTTTTCCTACCAAGCCACCCTATAAACTACAGTACAGCTCAATGGCAAAATGGGGAAAACCCTTTTAAGAGAGAGGAGGGAATGTCAAAAAGCAGCTTGCTGCCACATGCCACGTTGAAAGAGGAACTCAGCTCTCAGGGGTGATGAAGGAAGTGTTCATACAGACACTCCCCCACAGCCAATCAGAGAAGATTTCCCTTTCAACTAGAGAAAAATTGTATCCCCACCCCGGATTAAAGGAGAAAGTCCTGAGAAGGATACAAATCATTCTCAGAATGAGCATGACAGTGTGTTGACATTCTCTTTTGATCTGAGGGCTTCCTGCTTTTCATGTGGGGAAAAATCCCCATGCGCAAGCAGCCTTAAATAACCATTGCAGCATTGTTTGGGTTCTTAGAAAACGTTCTCCTGTATAAACAGTATTAGCATGATCCTACATGAGTGAGCATACAGTGGCCACGTGCAGACAGACCCCACCCCATAGGGCTTAGCAGTTTCTTCTCTTTGCCACTCCGCATGTACACGTGAGCACACACATAAGCATGGCACCTGGGCGGTCGAGGCAAAAAGAAGTTTGTGCCTGCCTCACAGGTCCCCATCCAGCTTTATCCATCTACACTTAGATGGATAACCAATGGGTTGAAAATAAATCAAAAGAGTTTCCGGCTAAACATTAGGAAGAACTTCCTGACAGTTGGAGCGGTCCCTCAGTGGAACAGGCTTCCTCAGGAAGTGGTGGGCTCTCCTTCTTTGGAGGTTCTTAAGCAGAGGCTAGATGGCCCATCTGACAGCAATGCTGAGTCTGTGAACCTGGGCAGATCATAAGGGGGAGGGCAGGAAGGGTTACATCAGTGCTTAGTTCTCATGGCCCCTTCTTACATGTGCAGGGTAAGGCGAATCGCCAGCTTGGGGTCAGGTAGCAATTTCCTCCACTTTGGCTAGGGATCCTGAAGGTGTTTTGTCATCTTCTGGGCATGAAGCAGGGGTCACTGGGGTATGCATGGGGGGGGGTATTTGTGAATTTCTTGCATTGTGTAGGGGGGTTGGACTAGATGACCCTAGAGGTCCCTTCCAACTCTATGATTCTACTCTAGCTCTGGGGCCTGAATACAGACCTTTCATTCCCTATAACTGTCCATATGCACAAGCCCAAAGGGGATGGGAAGAGAAACACTACAGGAATCCCTCAGTATTGCTGAACATGGAGGGATTTTGCCTCATGTATTTATATTGTTAATTTAAAAATGGGTTGGTTGCTATAGTAAATATGCCTCTAATTGATGCTCCCACCTCTCTTGAGATGACCAAGCACATTTGTAATTGAATTAATTGAAAGAAATCCTTTTGTAAAGGCAGGATATGAACACAGGGTGGGGGTGAGACTTGAAAAGGCCAGCTCTTTGCCATGGGGTGGCATTAAGCCCACTCAGTCCTATTCCAAAGACAGCCACGTGTGCCCTTCTTTTTGAGTAACCTTGCAAAGAGTAAGCTCAGCCACAGGCTGCCTGCCTTTCCCTGTCTCCCCAGCAAGCCCATCCGTCCTCTATCTGTCAGGCACAGGGGAAGATGGATGGCATTTGCAGATCACCGGTCAGAAAGGGAGAGCAAGGGCCATCTGTTGCTGACTGGGAACATCTACTGAACAAAGAGGGAGTGAGAGCGGAGCCCTGTGACTATCCCTCCAGGGGAGCTTCAGCACTCATCAATCACCTAAAACAGCAAAGCAAGCGGCACACTACATTTGCCTGTGTCAGAGACCCCAGCCAACCACCAAAACCTGGGGATGCGGAATACCCTTCCATAAAACTCTGTGCTTAAGAAAAGGAATCCGATGTCTTGCTTGTCTGCAGTGCCTCCTACAGATGGGTCCTGGAGGGTATGATTCCTACACTCTGCAGTGGGGTTGGCTGAGGATAATTTTCCAATTGCTATTCTGCATTTTAGCTGGAAGTGCCTCCTTTTTAATATGCCATGGTGATGAGAAGGACTTCATTCAAATGTCCTGCGGATTTGGCAACATACTAGGAATATTTCGGACTCAAATGGGATTGTACCTGCCACTGTGGAATGCAAACAGTGACTGAGAGATAATTTGAAACACATTCCAAGGTATTTAGAGTAGATTTATAAAAGCTTGCCAAGGGGATGCTTATTGGAGGCAGCGTCATATGGAGGATGAGTCCCCTGTCTCCATGGAGGGAGCCATAAGCAATGAACAGTGAATAATAAGCAATAAGTGCAGTTTCATTCTAAAATTCCCAAAATTCCCTCTGGCCTTTGCTCCTGGTTCTATCCTGTTTCCTTCCCCTAGAAAGAGTATTTCTATTCTTCCTCCCTTTCTTGCTCTACTGCAGCTTCAATTTGTGGAGCAATCCTCTGCAGAGTTACTCCAGTTTATACCAGTTGAAGTTAGTGGGCTTAGACTGGAGTAAATCTGCATTGGTTTTCACTAGTTGTTTTCATCAGCCAGTTCCTGGCACCTGCCAGCATTTCATTCCTGATCTAGTCACTGCATTACCATTTTTGTTTTGCATATTCTTCGTGTCTGTGGCACAGTGTGTATGTGTATGTTGGGGGGTAGAAATCAGACTTCCTTTGAAGGGAGCTTTGACTTTGATATTTGGTTGGGAAATGTAGGCATCCTGGTCTCACAGCTTCGCTCTCTGACTGCTGCCCAATGGACTTTTCAACTGTCACTTGTCCAACATTCCGCCGAGCTGCCTACATTTCCCATCAAGACTTGAGGGAAGCTGACAAGTGTCCAATCTGTGCCTTTTGTCACTTGTGGTTCTGCTCTCTGGAAATCTAGTTGGTCCTTAAGGGGCTACTGGCCCTGAATCTTGCTCTTCTCCAACAGACCAACATAGCTACCCACCTGAAAGTATTTGCAGAAATGTTATCTAATCATTTATATCAATTGCAGCATTACAAATTACTACACCAAAATCAAGCAAATTACACAAAAAAGTTTATTTCCTCCAATTATTATTTATCTACTGGAAACATACAAATCACTAAGCACTAATGGTGAATTGTGGGCCGTTTCCACACGGCTTACCGTCTTCCGGAAAAAAGAGTCTTTACGCGTGAAATCACGCTAGAAGATGCTGTTATCACACGAAATCGTGCAAGAAGACACTGTCTTCCGTGATAACAGCGTCTTCTCGTGTGATTTCGTGCGTGAAGATGCTGTTTTCCAGAAAAAGGTAAGCCGTGTGGAAACAGCCGTGGACTTACAAAGTTAGGAGTTAGGATTTCCCCAAATAAGAACACAAGATAATAATGATATTTGGCTTGGCATGAGTGTGCACACACAGATGAACACACACAATCCTTTTTCACCCACAAAAAAGAAACGAAAAATGTCAGCTGAGATATTTGGGGGGAAATTAGATAGAGCAAATAAACAAAATAAACTGAAATGGGCTCTCTTCATTCAGTAAAATCTCTGCCATGTAAAGGTCCTTATGAATTTACTCCAGAGCCTTCATTTAAATTGTGGTCATTTTACGAGAAATAGCAGCAGTACAACAATAACACAAGGGAAAGAGAATTATAAAATCAATGTTGTTTTCTGAGGTAACAAGAGACAGAAACAATATTTGTAAAGTTTCTGGGTTATTCCCCCCTACTTTGGATAAAAAAGCCCTCCATAGTATTTGTAATCTGGAATGCGGCCCTCTTGTTTGAGCCACCAAAGAGGTTGCATCCAGTCTCTTAGTATTTCTAGATTCCCACAAGGCAAAGAAACTTTACAGACAAAATGAATTAATCCTTTGATAAGGTCCTGTCATTTATTTGAAAAGTGTAGCCTTGTCATTAAAATGCAAATGAAATGAGTGCTAATATATCAACTTCCGAAAGGAGTTGGAATGTTTTATGACAAGTGTGTTTTCATGTGGAATTTCCTTAAGTGCTAACAGTAGACTCCTAAGGGGAAAGTCATTCCCAGCTGTGAATGTTTGTTTATTGAAGATATTAATGGAGGACAGTGATTGAAGTGTTTGAGTCTTCTCACACACTTTCTTTAGTTCCTTGATCCTTAATCTGAAACTGAGATCTCCCCCCCCCCCCCCACGACCTTCCTAAGGAGACTTTACCAGAAAGATAATTCTTTGATTTTGGATGTCTGAAGCCTACAGAGTAGCTGAATGTTTGAGAATAATAAAGTTTCTATCTGTTTATGTCATATAATGCAATTGATCTAAATCAATCCGCATTTAATTTCTAGAAAGAGAACTGTCATTGGCACAAGCCCTCCACATCCCTTAACCTGAAGCCACATTCATCAGTCCCAGAAGTAAGATATTCTGCACGTGCTCAGAGATATTGTACTCTTCCCATGTTACTTGCAATTTAAAAAACAAAGTTCAGAGCCTGAACTCTGTCTGAATATTTCAAATATTCTCTATTAATTAACATTTTTAATTTCAGTATTCCAACTCAAAAAGAGTCCAGTAGCACCTTTAAGACTAACCAATTTTATTGTAGCATAAGCTTTCGAGAATCACAGTTCTCTTTGTCAGATGCATGGAGGGCCAAAAAAAACTGGTCAGATATAGAGGAGGAGAGGGGAGGGCGGGTTAGATGCAAGCTGCTCCTTCTGATATGTAGATGCAAACAGCTCCTTCTGATATGGAGATCAGTTTGCTTCTGTAAAGGTTCAGAGGAGTTAGAAGTGTTAGTCTGTAGTAGCAAAATCAAAAAGAGTCCAGTAGCACTTCCAAGACCAACCAATTCCACTGCAGCACAAGCTTTCGAGAATCACAGTATTCCAACTGAAATAGCAAAGGTTTACAATTGCCCACCAGTACTTCACCCATTGGTTTTTCCCTCACTCCTTTTCTACAAGTTGTGGCAAATCTGGTAGCCCTCTTATGTGACACTTGAGGTTCTTTCAACAGGGAGGTTTTGTTCCAGTTTGGCAACTGGAGTAGGGTTTTCTGGAGCATCTACCTGACAATTTCCATTCACCCACTTTCAAAGTTTTCCCCTACTTTGCTCTGAGCTTTCTAAAACAGGCCAGCCACAAATATTCCTTAATATTTCCAAGACTTCTCCAATTACTGGCATTCCATGAAGCTGAACTATTGCTCTAAATATTTTTTAATATATTTTGGACCAGAAATATCTATGCACAGTTCTAGAATTAAACCTCTGCCATCCTCCCTCTGTAATGTGCTCCATAAGAAGGATTCTCAGTTTGATTTCCATATATCTTTGAAGAAGTAAACAGTGAGTCACAGAAGCCTGTTTTGAAATAAATGTTGTTAGTCTTTAAGGTGCCACTGGACTTTTGTTTTATTCCACATCCCCATTTAGTCATGAAGCTCACTGGACCAGTCATTCCATCTCAGCCTAACCTACCTGCTAGGGTTGTTGTAAATTGAAGATGGGGAAAGAAGAGTCATCTATGTTTTCATGAGATCCTTAGAAGAAGTCTGGGATTAACATGTACTAGATCAATGTGATCTTTGTGCTCTTGCGTTTGAGCATAAAATATTCTGAGGCGATGATCCTTTCAACTCTGCTTTCTCCCATTTTCTGCTGCAGAAACAGTGGAAGGAGTAGATCTGTACACATTGGCTGCTTACACACACGTTGAATGATGCACTTTCAATGCTCTTTAGTGATCATTTGGAACTGGGTTTTCATGTGTGGAACACAAAATCCACTTCTAAAGGATAACTAAAGTGCATTGAAAGTGCATTATTCAACGTGTGTGGAAATGGCCATAGTCAATACTGGCTGATTCCGCACATGTTGGATAATGCACTTTCAATGCACTTTATCAATAGTTTGAGGTGGATTTTTTGTTCCACACACAAAAAAATCCATTCCAAATTATCTATAAAGAGGATTGGAAGTGCATTATCCAACGTGTGCGGAATCACTCACTGTGAGAAAAGTCTCATCCTTTGGTTTTGTTCAGTCAAAAATCCTCCGTGCAAATAAAGCCGTCCGATGTCTGTTTCTATACAATAAATTGGAAGATGTCTGAAGTACCCGCACCGTAATGCAGATAATGATTATTCCTTTATAGGATTGGCCCTATCACATGGAATTTACTGATCCCTCAGATTATTCCTTATTTTCATGACAAAGCTGAAGACGTTTGAAAAATAATATTTCTAGGTTGTTTGCCACTGGTGCTTTCCTCTGACTTTGGTGTTTGCATTTCAAAACAGTTTCACTTCTGGATACTACAGTTTGTTTTTTTAAACTTCCCAAGAGTCCTTCTATAGTTTCTTATAGATTACAGTACTTGTATGCAGAACGAGAAATTTCAGCCACCCTAATTTATTCTACATTACACAGCAAAAAGTATTAACACGTTGGCATAAAGGATCTGGGTAAGGGGCAGGGGGGGGAGGTGGGAAAGGAGTTTTTCTGGCCCCTTTTACAAAATCTATCTCATTAACAGCATTCATTTTTACCAACAGGCCAACCTGTCATCCTTTCAAAGTTGCTGGGTACACTTGGGTAACTTGAGCAAGGAAGAAGAAAAGCGATGGAGAATTCAGTACATTTACTTTTCAGTTTTTCTTTCACAATCAAGTCCAGTATAATTAAATGTGTACCCTGTCCTTCTACCTCCAACACTCCCTCCAGTCTTTCAGAACCAATTTGTCCTAGAAATGAAATGCCAAATGCATTGAGGCTCTGGAGGGCCTTGTACGAAGACAAACCCACCATCTATTCCTGCTCAAATGTTGGTGGGGACTGAGGATATCGAATGCTTTTTCCAAGACCTGCTCAGTCCCCTCTCAAAGTCCGGCCCTTGGAAGGAAGATACCAGCCAAGAGGCATCAGCTAGTACACAAAAGTGAATTGTTAACCATCCATTCAGATGGAGACAGGGAGGCCTGAATCTCCTCCAAGGCTCTTGATTTATGGCTTGTGATAATATGTTTTGGAGCACCACAACCCAGAGTGCTGTGCGGCGTGACCTGTAAAAATAAGTCTATTAACCCTAATCAATCTCCCATTATCCACCCTTGCTTGCAATTTAGCAGCAAAAGGAGTCACCAAGGACTCTCAGCCTAGTTTGAACTAATCCCATTGTCTTTCGTAATCAGGGGGCCTTGGAAGAAAAGCGACTTCTTTCTTGAAGCAGCAGTATAATCATTCTGTGTGGATTTTTAAGCTCCCCCTCCCCATTTCATCTTTTAATGAGAAAATGGAGAATTGTTTTCCTTCTGAATTGCAAGGCTAATTGAGGGCTGGAACTCTTGTAGCGTTCCAGGCAACGGTGGGTACTGGTTCCCAGGGTTTTGGAGGAGAGTGTTCTCAACAGTAGGTATACAGCTCTCTCACACACACTCCCTAGCTAGTAAGAGAATTTACTTCACATTAATTGCTTTATTACAGGAGCTAATTATGAAGGTTATCACAGATTCAATGTGGTTCCGAAGGGGTTCACTTGTCTCTTTGTAGCATCCTTTTGACAGACAAAGTTGTTTCAATCTCTGCAGGAAAAGGAAGGGGAAACGACCCAAACCCCTGTGGACTTGGCTGCTGAAGTGTCAGCACAAAATGTTGTTTGAATGCATACTAGGAAGACCCAGCCGACAAAATGAAGCCTTAGAAGGAATTTGGAGTTTGTCAGAAATTCCAGTTCTTCTTCTTCTTCTTCTTCTTCTATTATTATTATTATTATTATTATTATTATTATTATTATTATTTACACATCATCTTAACAATAATTCATACATACTGTCTCATTCCTTCAAAAATATTATTTCCGCTGACATGACCATTTTTCTATAAGCTCTAAGTTTTTGTGGTTTTAAAAATATCATTTGTTATTCTCCTGTTCATCAGGAGAAAAGCAGAATATGAATATTTTAAAATACATAACATGTTCAATATTTCCATCTATTCTTCCTCTAATACAAGGTGACTCTCAATATAATTGAAATATAATTAAACAATACATTATAAAAATCTACAATTAGAATAAAATTTTCCTCCTGCCTCACTGGCTTCTCCCAGTTTGGTATAGTAGTTAAGAGAGTGGGACTCTAATCTGGAGAACTGGGTTTGATTCCCCACTCCTTCACTTGAAGCCATCAGGGTGACCTTGGGTTAGTCACAGCTTCTAGGAGCTCTCTCAGCCCCACCTACCTCACAGGGTGATTATTGTTGTGGGGATAATAATGACATACTTTGTAAACCACTCTGAGTGGGCGTTAAGTTGTCCTGAAGGGTGATATATAAATTGAAAGGTGTTATTATTGTTATTGTTATTATCCCTTCCTTCCTCAAAGCAAAAATGTAAATGTATTAAATCTTTTTAATCCAGGAAGCTAACTAATGGGGGGGGCACGGCGGCGCTTAGACCACTTACACCCTGTTCTTAAACGTGTGGCCCCAATCCAACAGTGGAAATGTATGTGCAAAAAGGTGCCCCAGAAGCCAGGGGTGCATGTGAATTCTCTTGGCCAGACTGCCTTCTAAAGCAGGAACTAATTATGAAGGAGAATCAGCCATTTGAAAAGAGGAAACAGGGAGAAAAAGACTGGATTTGCAACCCAAACTCCTGGACTCGGTGTTTTAGCCCCTTAAAATATATGCAGAGTACCTGTTTGCATGCACACTTCCATCTTGAGGTTCAGTGTTCATCACTTAGAATCCATTGGGCTTTCAAACAAGAGGTTGGACCCAAAGGTGCCATTCTGCCAATGTAAGAACAGTTAATGGTGGAACAGCGCTTCCACGGGTAGAGGAGGGAAGGCCAGATTTCTTCTCTCTCACTGCATATACCCCACTTTGTCCTCCACATTGTTTTGGAAGGGTCTGGTCCTCACAGCAAGAGGGAGGAGGCAGTAAAGACCTGCTCCACCAGCTTCACTGTGCTTTTGATCCAACCCCGGATGTTTAGAACCAAAGCATTACAATACAGTTGGAGGTATACAAGAAGACTAAAAGGAGAATTGGGTATAAAATGCTACAATGTTGTTTCACAGTCTTAACAAATAACTATAATATGTAGATAGGGTTGCTGGCCTCCAGGTGGTGGCTGCAGATCTCCTGAAATCACAACTGATCTCCAGGCCACAGAGATCAGTGCCCCTGGATAAAATGGCTGCTTTGGAGGGTGGACTCTATGGCATTATACTCTGCCGAGGGCCCTCCCCTCCTAAACCCCACCCATTCCAAGCTCCACCCCCCAAATCTCCAGGAATTTTCCATCCTGGAGCTGGCAACCCTATATGTAGATGGTATCAGACCAATGAGAGTAAATGGATTGTGTTCTACTTGCCAAGCCATCCAGGTTGCTGTGATGCTGCTGCCCTAAAGCATTCAAAGATCACGACTTGGATCTTTTACCATCACAAAATGTTTCCTATCTTCTTCCTAGTGGCTGTCTAGCGCAGCTTTCATGTTTTGAAGTTTTATTTATTTAGACATTTATACCCTGCTTATATCCACAATAGGGACAAAAAGCAGTTTGCAATATCATTCTCCCCTCTGCCATTTTAATCTCACAACAAACCTGTGAGGTAGGTTAGATTTACACAGAGAGAGTGTCACTGGCCAAAGGTCGACCAACAAGCTTTAGCCAAAGCTTTGGCTTTGGCCAAAGGTCGACCAACCCCTTTACCCCACTATGAAGTCTAGTAATTTATTATTCTTAAAAAAACATTAAACAGGAGACTGAGCACACCACACCATATACTCCTTTGGGGTTGTGACCCCTGCAATATTAATATGCATAGTTTAGTTGGAAACTAATGCGAATAATTAAATGATTTAAAAGATTAAAAGATTAAAAAGATATTACTGTGAATAGCTATATTTCTGGAATATGAGAGCTAGAATACCATTGACAGGTCTTTGTGAAACTCTGAAGGGTCATATTCAATCTGCAGTCTTTGTGGCTATTGTATGAGCATTTATTTTGTGAGGGCTCCTTGGGCAACCAATCAGAATGAAGAACTAAAGTTTTTAATAGACCTGTCAGGACAGGGGGTCCCTAAGAATGACAGACGTATTCTATTATGGGCCTCATGTATTTAATCACTGCCCACCTTTGGCTTGCCTGAAATATATAGAGAAAACATTTGCATGCATTCTGCTCAATATATACGCATGGACTGCACATGAAAGTGGCAACAAATGTCATTAAAGACAATAGAAAGGGGATGTTTATAAAGGACAGGGTAGATATTGCATTTTATGGATCTGAGTAAGTTATGAGATTTATTTTATGAGTTCAAATTCCCAGGTGTATTAGAGAGTGTCTTCAGAGATAAACTCATAATTCATCCCTGTCTATAGGAATTTCTTACTGTTCTGAGGAGAAGGCATTCATATACATATTTTTAAAAGACTGCTGTGGTGAAAGAAGAGAATTAATGCTAAAAAATCAGTGATAATATGCTGGTTTAGGCAACTGAGTTATTGTCATGTCAGTACTGAGATTAACGTCCCAAGCCACAAACAAATCCTTTTGCCCCTTAAAACTAGTCAGAAGTTGCTATTCCCAAATCATACCATATTGACTACTTCAGTAATTAATTTCTCAAATTTAATCCTGCCATTACTAGTTTAGATTTTTTTCCCATAAAATATCAATATTTGCAGTATTCTAAGCTATTTTTCACTGGTCGTATAAATCATGCAAGTGTACCTTGGGAAACTGGAGAAGGACGCTATACTGTTTGATAATGGATACATAAGTTCCAGTAAAGTTCATCGTCTCCATGGAATAACTAACTGAAGTACCAAGTGTTTCAGCAAAGACTCACAAGACTGTTCCGATCGCAGAGGCTCATTCCCTCCTCCCAAAACTCGTGTCTTCTCCATCTCTGCTGCCAGACAGATCATAGTGTCTCTCTTCCAAGTACTTTAAACTTGGGTGTGGCCAGAGGAGTGCCCAAAAAGGCAAGAGACAAAGGAATCTTGGCCCTTGGCTCTTAGCCTATGCCCATGCTGGACAAACCCAGTGGATATCAAATCAGAAGAGCATGTTTTAGGCACCTTTTTGCTTGTTACTTAATAGGAGTACCAGGTCCCACCGGGCCCAAACTGGGGGTGGGGGGCAGTGGGGGTACTTGCTCCTGCACCGCCCATCAAAATGGAAAATAACATCATTTTCCAGTGCGATGTGAAAACTACAGGTCACGCTAGGGATCAATCCACTAACTTTTAACAGAAGTTTTTAGTGAATGGTTTCCCTGGTGCAACCCATACCTTCAATTTCATACTGGAAAATGACATCATTTTCTGGCACAAGAAGAAAGCATGTGCATGGTTCACGCACATGCCTCCCCCTCAGGTGCCTCCTCCCACCAGTCAGGTGAGCGAGGGCAGAGTATACCCTGCCCGGGGGGGGGGGGGCAGGTAGCAGCTACCCTATTTCTTAACAATGTATTTTGTGCTTTTAAAATGTATGGCGGGGTCTCTAATCCATGGAGAAAAATGCAGGATGAGAAATATGCCTAATTAATGAATGAAGTCCAAGAGGGGTTTCCTTCCAGCTCAGGCCAATGCATAAGGCCTTCCTGCTGGCCTCCTCTCTTCCTGGAATAATGTGCTACTGTGTATGTGCACCATAATATTCAGACTGTTTAGGAATGCTGAGACTAGAGTAGTAGGATTTTTCCCATGGCCATGCTGCTTCAGTGCTTTTAAAGAATTGTAACTGTCATGCACAATTTATTTTCTTTCAAAAATAAGGACAAAATTAAGTAAAGTGAGATTATAATTACATTTCTAGGAAATTATTGTTAGTTTCTGGTATGTTTGTACCTGCTGTTTTTTCTTGCTTCTGTATTGAAAGTTTATTTCTCATCTAAATTATTAATTTCTTTTCGCTTTCATTTCTGTTCTGGCACAAATTAGAAATGTTGCAGAAATTAAAGATGGCTGTTATATAAGAGCAGATACCGCAGCAATGTATGATATTAATTCTATTGGACTTGAACAACAGAACCTATCAGCATGCTGTGCTGTACTGCAACCATTCAAAAAGCAAAAAAGAGTATCAAAATGCTCATAAATGGAGAAGAAAATCTGGGAAATACCATAATGTAACTAGATATGCCAATTGTGCAACCTGATAATGAACACTAGATATGGATCTATTACAATACAGTAGCATTAGGAAACAAAAATGTTCAGGAAGTGGAAACTTTTTCAATAACATCTTTTTTAAAAAACAAATTAGCAGATGTTTTCATTTTTAGCATAAAAAAAGACAGATGACTCTGCACTAGAGATGGGCACGAACCAAAATACGAACCAAAGTTCAAGACGAACCAGGCTAGTTCATGGTTCGCGAATTGGTGGTTCGTCAGAGCCCATTTCTGATGAACCGCCATGAACTTTAGGCTAGTTTGTTTGGTTCGTTTTTTGGTTCGTCACTGCAGACAGCCTGGCGCCGATCAGTTTCCTAGGCAACAGAGGACGGACTTCCTGAGGACCTTCTGCTGACCCAAAAGTGGCCTTCTGCTGGCCCAGAAGTGACCATTTGCTGACCTGGATGTGACGTTTTCACAAACCAAATGAACTGATTTGCGAACCAGGGCAGGTTTGTGAAAGTTCGTGTTTCATGAAATGTGACAAACCACAAGCCGCACGGTTCGTGCCCATCTCTACTCTGCACATTAAAGTGCTATAGCAAGCAGATTTATATCTTACTTTAGTGGCATGGTGACTGATACAAAATTGCTCCCTTTTGATTGGCTCTGGCAGGAGTGTTCACTTGTGGACAGGCTGGATTGTATTGGCTAGCATGAGAAGTCTTGACCATGAAGGGTTCTGATTGTGTATCTTCTAATCCTTTCAATGGGCATCTTAATATTACTAGGAATGTCCCCAGTAATATTAAAAAGGAGTTCCTGCAGAAATGTTTAGAAAGGAAGTCACATTAGGATGTGAAAATGGGTGCCATTTTGGATGAAGTATGTATCCAAAATGGCCACATACATAGGGCATCTTTGGAGATGTCTTGCTCATTTACGAGGAAGCTTCTGTCTTCAATTTGAATTTTGTATCATCGTCACATTGAGTTTACGGCATTCCTGTACTGAACAGCAAGGAGACATTATTATTGTCTGTGTATTTTATTGGTAGCATTGTATGTTTTTTATTTGTTTCTGAATTTTTTGCTGAAGTTCACAAGCTCAATACAAAAAAAGTCGTGGGCAACCTGGACTCCAGGGGACTATCGTTTATGCCACGAAAAGGAGAATGATGTGCAATATGCAAAGAGAATTTGGAGTTTGTTTCAGGGTTAATTTGGAAATTGCATCCTGGACCTGCCAATTGTGAAATAAAGCTATACATGGAATAAAGCTATACATGAAAACTAAAGCTATACATGAAACAAAAAATTCAGTTTTGATAACTGGTACTCTGCTCTTGGTTTACATTAACAATAGCTGGTGAACAAAATGGCAGCTGTAAAGACTGACTGACGCCCCAGTCTCAAGTGGATAAGCTTTGTTACATGACATAGGAAATTCACTGTGACTCACCCAAACCAGTCAGCAGGCCTTTGAAAAAAAGCTCCTCCATCCAAGCTGTTATCAGAACAGTTTATCGGAATGCTTGGGTGCCCTCCAGACTCCATGGCTGATATATTTGCAAAAGGGAAACCGTGTAATGAATCCATGCAGAGGGGGGAACAGTATTTGTATGCTTATTTTATAAAAATGGAAAAGGGAATACTCTTGCTGAGCATTTCAGCTGTTTCACCAGGCGTCAGTGAACATGACTTCTACCAGCCTCATTGGAAAGGGAAGTGTGAAAGCCGATTACCTAGACTTGGTTTCTCCCTTGAGGAATTTCCATCATTCCCCATTTGGTTTTTATTTGATCTCTGGGAAACCCTACTGTAAATCAGAGCTGTGCTGCCTTCAAGCCCATTGTAGATACGCTACTTCAACCAAAGAGGAAAACGAGGTAATTTATTTTTAGTGGCCCATTCCCATGAATCCACTTACTATGTGCAGAGATGTAGTATATTCACTGTACTTCTAAAGAGGCCTTTCTTTATAGGGATTATGGTGCATAATGGGCATTTAATAACCAAAAAAAGTATTGAAATAAACATGCATAGCTGAGAACATGCAAAGTAATGTTGTAAATCAGGGCTAATCCACTGGTTACCACATCCCCTGGAGAACTAAACCTCCATAAAGAATAGGCTTGAGTTGGAGTGACTGAGTGCACATAACACTGCATCTAGTATTTCACAGCTATTACATATGCTGTAATAATCCAGAAACCAGCCTTCCCTGTGGACAGGCAGGGAGTAATACTGCCAGTTCTGAAAATATCGCTAACACTGTAGCTGTACTCTCTCAAGACATGGGGTAATGGCACAAATGAGGTCATGAGAGGAATAGGAGACAGCAGCTAGGTCTCCCTCAGTTGTACCTGGATCCAGCTCAGCTGGAAACCATCTGCCCCCAGCTTCCAACTGCCACTGGTGGGGCCATCAGAACGAAGGCAGGAAGCAACCATCCATTGTGTGAATCGGCTAGGAATATTTATGCTGAATTTTAATGTATATTGTCGAAGGCTTTCACGGTCGGAGAACGATGGTTGTTGTGGATTTTCCAGGCTGTATCGCCATGGTCTTGGCATTGTAGTTCCTGACGTTTCGCCAGCAGCTGTGACTGGCATCTTCAGAGGTGTAGAACCGAAAGACAGACACTGAGAGATCTCTGTCTTTCAGTGCTACACCTCTGAAGACGTAGTCAGGAACTACAATGCCAAGACCACGGTGATACAGCCTGGAAAATCCACAACAACCAATTTTAATGTAATTTGTTTTCTTGTTCTTGTGAACAATTTAGGAAGCCAATTTTTGATGTGATAAAAAAAATAAACACATAAATAACACTTCCACTGCTCATCTGTACCATTTACGACTGGTCCTAGAATGGCTAGAACTATAATTTTCACTCACTTGACTTTTGATGTGCTGTAAAATGAAGTGTGAAATATAGCGTCTATGAAACATAATAAAATGGTATCTACAGTTATACAGTCTACTTTAGAATCTTCTTACAGATTTTGAGGACTGCTGTTGTGGAAAGGAAGCCCCCTGTCCTAGCCACTTTCCTTACAACCTGTTCTCTTGGTTTTATTTGACACAAAACTTCCACCCTACTGCCAGTTACATTGCGCACACACTAAAGAAGGTAGAAATCAATGCAGGCAAAAATACTGAACTGGCTTCCTTCATCCCTATTGATTCTTTTTTCCAGTGTTAACTGAAACTGAGGGGAACAGGAAGAAAAGACTACCTCGAGGCATGATGGAGCATACTACCTCATGAGGTAAATTTGTGAGTCTCATTAAAGAACAGTGAATTGTTAATAATATAGTTTGTTTGTGCATTTACCACCAGTACGTGGACTGTTTAACTCAAGTCCCATGTCTCAGCCATTTCTGTTGTAATTTCAGATTCACAGCAGTGCAGCTCCTTTCTGCATGGATCTCAAGATCTCATATTTTAGGGGGGGGGGGAGTTTAAAAATTTCTCCGTAATTAAAGACTAATTTATTGAGATTGGGAGAGGAAATAAGGAGTTAATATTGTTGTTGTTTTTGTTTTGTAAGTGTTGTAAGCCACTTTGAGGAATTTACAGTTCCATAGTTGTGCTTATCTCTTTCAAACAAACAACAGTCTTGGGACACATTAAAGACTAACTAATAGGGCTGTGTGGAACAAAATCATGGGAAAAGAACTGGTTTTGTGCTTGACTTCCATCTCTTTGGAATGGACACGCTGGTCTGGGTTGGTTGGTTGGTTGCCAGGTCCAGGTTGGGAAATTCCTGGAGATTTGGAGGATGAGCCTGGTCAGGGCAGGGTTTGGGGAGGGGAGGGGTCTCAGAATGGTATAATGCCATATACTCCTCCCTCCAAAGCAGCCATTTTCTCCAGGGGAACTGATCTCTGCCACCTGGAGATCAGTTGTAATTCTAGGAGATCTCCAGCCACCACCTGGAGGCTGGCAACCCTACCTGGCAATCCCTCCTCTGAACATTCCATGATATTTTTTGATTTTGAGTGCTTTTGACTGTGCAGCACTCAGGAGCTTCTCAGTTTTTGCACAGGTTTTTTTTTTCAATTTTTTTCCCCTGGCAACTAACCTCACTTATGCCTCCCATTGTGATAATAGAGCACAGAGCTGTCTAGAGCTGACAGGTCCTCTTATCCTCATGGTGGGAGGGGGGCTGGCACTTACCTTGCCTTTGCTTTTTGCACGCGCACTTCCAGGAAGTGATGTCATTGTGCAGGAGCACATGCATGTTTCACAGCAGTCTAATTTGAGCCCCAAATCAGCCCAAAGGGCTGCGTGATAATGTCAGTCCTGGAACTGAAATTGTTATGCTGTCCCAGGAATGTGCCCGGGAGGCCCATCCCCACACCTTTCCCCCTCACTGACCAGGTGAGTGGTGGCGGGGGTGGAAGGTGGGAGCAGGGGATACTACTAATTTGTTTGTAGTTTCAGGTGGTAGCCATGTTGCTCTGGAGTAGAAGAGCAAGATTCAAGTCCACTGGCACATTAAAGAGCAGCAAGATTTTCAGAGTATAAGTTTCAACCGTCAAAACTCGCTTTGGTATCTGATGAAGGGAGCTCTGACTCAAGAAAGCTTATACCCTGAAAATCTTGATGGTGTCTAAGGAGCTAATGGACTTTGTAGAGATAGAACTTATACTTTTGTAAGTATTATAAAAATATAATAAAAGTATATTACCCGACTGTCTTAAGGAGTGTTAATTTTAAATCCTTCCCTGAGGTTACATGTTGTTGTAGTCAATTCAGCTAGTTGAGAGAAATTGCATACAGTTCATTGGAGTTGCTTTTTACATAAAAGCTGTTCGAACTACTCCTCACTTCTCATGTCTATCATTTGGGAATCCTGAACGTTAAAGACTCAAATCTAACCTGTTTATATTTGTCAGTCTTTAAGATGTCATATGAATTTTGGTTGTGATGGGGTTTCATCTCCTATCCAAGAAAGAAGAAAGAAGTTAAGACCCTGAGGCCTCTCTCGTATTCCTGCACCAGGTATCCTTTGGCTCCCCCTCTCTGTGCTCAAGGTCCTCTTCAGGAGATATACCAGACTGTTCAGGGTTAAAACATTATTAAACCTGGTTCCTTCCTACCAGAAGACTGTGTGGTCTCTGCTTTCAGTACTCCTTAGAAGATAGGACCAGCTTATAACACATTCTCAGAACTGCCTCACACAACAGCCATCCCAGAACTGATGTTGTACATTATTGGCACAATGAAGCCAATGCCAAGCACTTTCAAATCCCATTGATTTCAATAGGTCAAAGAGTTGCCGCTGACATCAATGAGACTTTAACAGTGCAATCCTTAAAAAGTGTTTTTGCCATATATCAAAGGAATCACTGATCAGATGGGAAAGCTTATGAAAAAACTCAACTTACAAACAGTATTCAGACCCACCAGAAAAATACAACAGATGCTATGATCAGCAAAAGACAGTAGAGACCCCCTCACCTCTGCAGGAGTATACCACATACCCTGCAGCTGTGGACAAGTTTACATCGGGACCACAAAGTGTAGCATCCAGACAAGAATAAAAGAACATGAAAGACACTGCAGACTTGGCCATCCAGAAAAATCAGCAGTGGCTGAATATAGCTTAACTCAAACAGGACACAATACCCTATTCCAGGACACTAAAATACTGGACAACACTTCCAACTACTTCATCAAGTTGCACAGGGAAACCATTGAAATTCATACGCATAAGCACAATTTCAACAGGAAAGAAGAGACTTTAAGAATGAATAGAGCATGGTTTCCAGTCCTGAAAAACACCAGGCTAACAAAATACTCTACACCCTACAATAGCCCTGTAGATAAGATTAGCATATCAAGCACCAATCCATATGCAAAAGAACCTCCTCAGGATACAGTGAAGCCTCCCTTCATTAGCATTCCACACCTTGGGAAACTCTTACAGGATGACTCAGCCCAAATCACCTTCCTGAGTAGATATAAATTACCTGCCAACATCTTTTCCACACTGTGATACTGAGAGATCTCTGTCTTTCGGTGCTACACCTCTGAAGATGCCAGTCACAGCTGCTGGCGAAACGTTAGGAACTACAATGCCAAAACCACGGCTATACAGCCCGGAAAATCCACAACAACCATCGTTCTCCGGCCATGAAAGCCTTTGACAATAAATCCTTAAAATAGTTATACCCTTCTAAGCTGATTGAACTCTGCTTGGGACTGCATTGCAAAGTACTTTCCTTTGGTTGGTTCATGCCCTAAATTTATAGTAAACAAATGAAACCAGATTTAGGTAATAGCATTCTTTTTGAAAAGTTTTACATCATAAATGAGAAATATGGAGGAGATGGCAATGGAGTGGGAAAATAAAGAATATATGAAACAGATGTGGAAGAAGGTATTATTTTTCTAACAAATAACTGTACATTTAGGAAATGTCCTACTGTGGAGCTATAGTGAATCAAATAACTTGCAGAAGGAAAGCTACACTAAAGAATTAATTAAATAACATCTTGTGGGAATTAAAACATTTCAGGGCACTGTTGCATCATTGAGCCAAATTTCCTTAATCATGCCTAAAATATGTAAAGATTCCCCCTGGTTTATTCAGTCCGCTACTGAGTCTTTAAAACCTTCTAAATGATTAAGTGTATGAAATGAAAACAAGATGATTGTGTTGACCCAAAGATTAAGTCAATAAAACTGTCATCTAGTTTTGATCAACAAAAGTGTAACATAGGTCATAGAAATTACTCAAAAGTTAAAGTTGAACAATAAATTTTGGTCTGTCTAGAATCAGAGGAAAGAAGTTTACATAGCATCTGTGGTTCATAGGTAGGATCCATATGTTGTTAGATATTGTGATAAGTAATCATTTGCCTGCCTTATTTTCTTGGGTGGACAAGAATATCCAGGAGGTAAAAAACAACAACAGTACCACATCCATTGCAGTTATTGCATCCATTGGGTCATTGCAGTCATAGTCACAGATATCTTACATGATAATAAACATGAAGGAATGTTTAGTCGAGGTCTGTTTACATGTTACCTGCAGCAGAAATATTTCTTTTGCAGATTTATATGCCACTTTTATCCAGGAACACAGAATTCAAAGTAGGAAGCTTACAAACTTTAAAGGTATAGACAATTTAAAATAAGACTATAATTACTCAAAATCTTAATTCATCAAAACATAAGTTGCTCACATTTCTATTACTTCAAAACTCAAAATGAAAAAAATACTATGCCAACAAAAATCAACTATGGAAACAAAACAAAAAATCAGTCATGAAAAACTAAGAACAAGCGCACAAAAAATTAGAAAAGCTGGCAATCTGTGGGCCAAGGTAGAAGCTGTCAATCCCTTACTTGCTCAGGTAGGAGATCTTTATGTCATCTCTAGGCAGAAGGCGTTGCTGTTCTGCAGGTGGAAGGAGAAGATAGCAAGGGAGTAAGCCAGCCAAGATGGTAAGCAGTTCTGCTGCCATTGTGATTGATCCCACACCACTCTTGTCCAACATCTACAGCTTTTCCCTACTTTGTTATGGTGGATTTCCTGATTACATACCTTGCTGGTGACAGTTCCACAAATAGGGTGGGTGTCAACTCTTTAGTATGTAATAGACATGGGCATGGAACGGGGGGGAAAGAACCACATGGTTCATGGTTCGTTCATTTTCACGGAACACAAATTAGCCAAACTTGAGCCGGTTCCAAACTGGTTCAAGGTTCGAGAGAGCCCAGAATGGGCACCTTCACACTTACAACCAAACTAAACAAGACTTTCCCAATGTCCAATACCCACCAAATTTGCAGGTGACCTATTCCTCACTGTCCTCTAATGACCCCCCCCCCAAGTTTCAGAGAGATTGAATCCGGGGAAAGGCATAATCCATGGGTCCCCCCTTTCCTGTCATTTTCTTTTTGCAGTGGCAAAAACTGGACTGTCTGCTAGCAACTACTTTGAGGGGCTGGCCCTTTTCCTGGCTGGATGGGCCAGAATGAGAGCTCTCTAGTTTGCAGGGACAGCTGCCAATCAAGTGTGGAGGCCTGAGATTGGGGGCAATGAAAAGACTGCCACCGTTTGGATTGAATGGCGCAAAGTGTCTGGCTTCCCGAACCAGCACGGAACGGAACGGTAGGAAAAGTTGTTTGTTCTGTAAAAACGCAGACCCACGGAATGCATTTCTTTGAAAAAAAACCCCAGCCATTCCGTTTGGAATTTTGTTCCATGGTTCGTTTCATGCCCCTCTCTAGTATGTAACCATACTCTCTTCCCTAACCCCAAACATAGAAAATGTAGATGTTGCCCTATGTGAGATATAGCTGCAATACAAAAAGACAAAGCCCCTTTAGCAACTCTTTAGTATGTAATAGACATGGTCACGGAATGGGAAAAAAAGAACCACGTGGTTCATGGTTCGTTCATTTTCACGGAATACATTAGCCAAACTTGAGCCGGTTCCGAACTGGTTCAAGGTTCGAGGGAGCCCAGAATGGACACCTTCACACTCACAGCCAAACTAAACAAGATTTTCCCAATGTCCAATACCCACCAAATTTGCAGGTGACCTAGTCCTCACTGTCCTGTAATGACCCTCCAAGTTTCAGAGAGATTGAACCCCAGAAAAGGCATGATCCATTGGTCCCCCCCTTTCCTGTCATTTTCGCTTCACAGTGGCAAAGACTGGACTGTCTGCTGGCAACTACTTTGAGGGGCTGGCCCTTTTCCTGTCTGGATGGGCCAGAGTGGGAGCTCTCTAGTTTGCAGGGACAGCTGCCAATCAAGCGTGGAGGCCTGAGATTGGGGGCAATGAAAAGACTACCACCATTGCCTGGGCGATAGATTGAATGGCACAAAGTGTCTGGCTTCCCAAACCAGCAATGGAATGGAATGGTAGGAAAAGTCATTTGTTCCGTAAAAACGCAAACCCACGGAACGCATTTCTTTGAAAAAACTCCAGCTGTTCCATTTGAAATTTTGTTCCGTGGTTCATTTCGTGCCCATCTCTAGTATATAACCATACTATCTTCCCTAACCCCAAACATAGAAAATGTAGGTGTTGCCCTTTGTGGCATATAAGCAGTCCAGAAGCAATGAGAACGATGTCACTCTAGGGCCTATATGTTATTCTGTGTAATAAAAATGGAAATTGTTTCTCAGCTGTCATGGGATACTCTGCCAAGCATGAGATAGTCAAAACAACCAGTAATGCTTTCAAGAGAGGAAGGTAATTGCATCAAGCTCACACCTTTGATGGTTTCAATCAGCATCACCCATCTGTCTAAGGATACAATTAGGTGGTAGGCATTGTGGTATATTTATTGCATATATGTATGTATGTAATGGAACAGTCTGCCCTTCCCCTGATATCTGTGTGATTTAGTTTGATCCTGTTGGGTGTAGCTCTTGTTCCAGTTTTATAGGTTAGTTTAAGATGTTAGTTGTTGTCTCCCTGCAAATAAACTGCTGTTGTTTTGAGCCAGCTTGTTCCTGCTGAACGGACCTGAGAACAGGTGCCTGAGTGAGTACTCTGACCTAGGAATCCACAGCTAAAGGGGGGCATTAGAGGAATAGTCTTGCATCTTCCCCTGGGTCCTTGTTATTTACTCCATTCCCAGAGAAGAAAAGTGGTTTGGGGTAGAGCTTTTTCTTTTTTCTGCCAGCACTATAGAAGCAATGCCAGAGAAGAGTGGCTATCTGGCATTGGCCTTTTTGCATCTGGTTTAGGGTGCAGGCGCCTGTTTGTTGTAGGATAGAAGATCTACACGAAGAAGCTGACCTTCCCTAGAGAGTAGAATACCTTTGTTTAAATATACTTGAAAGTCACCTTAAAGGCTTACAGAGTGCAAAGGCAGGATATAAATCTTTGAAATAAATAAATACCATGGTTGTATGACAGTCGAAGGAACTGCCTGGGTAGTGCCTGGAAAAGAGATTTGACAACTTCTTCCTCCATTTAAGGGGCCTTTTCTTTTCTTAATATATTAAGACTAAGTGTTCTCCAGGAAATCCCTGAAATAGAGATGCATGCAGCCTTTTCATAAAGTTTATTTTAAAAAAATTAAATTCTAGTGTTTCAGAAAAAAATGAAAATGGTATTCTTATAATTTTTTTCAAGTAACAAATGAATAAGTTGGTAGTTTTTTTGTTTAATAAAAGGAGACTTGAGATTTTTGTATATTTTGTCTGCACTGGTCTCTGATGATTTAAAGGAATGATAGTCTTACAACTCTGAGTATGTCATTCTCTGAACTGCTTTTCTCAGTGTGCACCGAGGAGTAGCTTGGTGAGCAGTGAGTCATTTTTCTTAATAAATTTGGGTTGGCTGCTTCTTTTATTAGAGATACCCACTTAAGCCGCAAGACAGCGTGCTCTTCTTATCCTCTCAGCTGCTTTGATATAGGAACAGAAGGTGCAATGGCCTCCAAAAGAGGATTGCGGGGGGTGAGAGTATCATTTTGTAAATGTGGATGGCCTGAATTCCAGAGGAATTAGAACTTGATAGAGAGACAATACTCCATTCTGCAACAAGCATAGAAAGTTTTGTCATGGATTCACCTCTAGGTCAGGGGACATAACCTTTTTAGACCCCCTAGGTCTCCCATTTCAAAACTAGCCTAGGTCAGAGTTGGCCAACAATGTCATTCTGTCTTGACTAGCTCTTTAGTGACCTCTGCAAAAGAAGTCAAGAGATGACATCATTTCAACAATGACCTCATCCAATGCCCAACTTGTAACCCTCTTGATACACATTGGGATCTCAGGTTAGGCTTGCCTAGACAGTGAGCCTTGCCTAGTATAACAAGAGAGTTCTCAACACCAAGTTTCTAAACAATTATCATTTTCAGAGAGGAAGGAGGTACTCTGTGATCCAAAAGTGTATTGCTAAGTTTAGAGCTGCCACATTCAGCAGCCGAATTTTTTAAAAGTAGTGAATTAGGTCATACAACAAGGCCTCATCACATGTCAAGCAAAGGGGGCTGGAGAAAGCCTATACACTTCCAGGCCACAACAGCAAGATGAAGGGTTTTGTAGCTCCCTTGATTTTGTATGGACCTCTACAAAAGCAGGAACTTATATCGGATTTTGTGGTGCTGTGTCTTGAATAAAGTGGGGCACACTGATGGAAATGTCTTGGAATACATCACATAGTGCGTTTTGGCAAGGCCCGGGCAAAAGTGTTCATTCAGGTTCTCTATGCCACCCCCTGCCACTAATCAGCCATTCTGTAGGGATACAGGGGGCAGCAACAGACCAAGTGACTTTGCATAGGTCTCCTCCTGGCACAGGAACCCTGGATTCAGACAGCTTCCTTCATATGGCAAGATAAAAGACCTGAGCATCAAGATCTTTTTGAAAATAAAAATCAGTAATGGAAGGAGAGGGAACAGAAAGAGGTTTTCAAAGATGAGTAATGCATTCGAAGTAGAAGAAATAATGCAAAGGCATCTGATGGTGGGAACTAGGCTGCGTTAGGCTAGATTCATTTTAAAAGCAAAGTTGATAGCATTGCTAGCCTCTAGGTCAGGTGTGAAGATCTCCTGGAATTGCAAATGATCTCTAGACTACAAAGGTCAGTTCTCCTGGAGAAAAGCAGGACTCCAAGCAGGACTGCTTTGGAGGATGGAGGATGGCATTATACTCTGCTGAGGTCCCCCCTCTCTGAGCCGGATCTTGGGGAGAGGCAGAGTGGTCACTTGACCCAGGCGGCACCAAAGAGAGGGTGGGGCATGGAGGCTTCTACACATGCGTGCACATGCAGAGCAAGCCTGGCTGCCAGCCACCACCCTTTCCTCAACAGAGTGCCCAACTGCATGCCAAGAGCAAGCGGCAGCGAGGTGGGTGCTGCTGCTCGCACGCGCATGCACGCAGAGCATACCCTGTGGGAGCAGGGTGGGCAGTGTAAGTACTGAGCCAGGCCTCTCTTGTGGGCCACCCGCCTTGGCAGAAGTTGTCAGGCTCTCAGGGAGGGAGGGAAAGAGGCCAGCAGTGGTGCTTGCCCCTCGATCTCTGGAGGACAGCAGCTCTGCCTTTGGGAGGCTCTGTTTGCTAGCCAGGTTTGGTGGAGAGTAATACAACAAGGGCACATATGGGTGAGGTATATCAATGAAAGACACAATGTCCCCGCAGGTTCTCCCTCCTCTGTTTCTTCTTCGCTTCCTCTCCCGAAGTAATTTCCCTTCAAAACAACAAACACCCACCTTAGTTTGCCCTTAAAGTGCATTTAGTCCTACAGTAATCACAACCAGCCTGGTTATATCTGGAATTGGGAAATTCAAGGATGGGGCTTTGCACATGTTTCCTGGCACCTCTCTTTTAAGTACTGGAGACAAATAAGAGCCCACTGCCTAGGTCGGAAGCAGCTCCATTTTCTGCCATGGGGCACTTTAACTGGCTTTGCACTTTTTTTAACCTCCCGGGCTGTTTTTCAGAACCTTTATTCAATACTGGCTTTAGAACATACTAACACATGAATGTCTCTGTGCACGTGCAGAGTGCTTTCTTTGTCATATTGCTAAGCTCCTTGTAGACCCCAGCTTAGCTGCATCTTCAAAACCCCCATTTGGGAAAGGGGTTCCTGATTGTTTCTTTGGCAATCGCAAAAGATAGGATTTGCAAGCCTCTCTTTAAAGAGTCTCTTTTTTGGACTTTTGTGTAAATCTCCATCTTTTGCTGTCCCAAAGGTTCAGAGGAGGCAATACGTGTTCAGTGGGTCAAAGGTGGGGTGGGGAAAATCAGAATAATGGTACTCGCTTAGTTGCTACATTGCCAGCCTGGAAAAATGTTTCGGAAACAGCCTTGAAAGCAAATCTATGAAAGTTTCTAGACCTCAAGCCCCACCCCCTCACCTGTCTGAATTGTGATCAAAAAGTTTCTCAGTCTGGTTGTTATTCTGCCTCATCATTGGCAATCAGCCCAGCTAGAAGACTCTTGGGTTTTGGCAGACTTCCAGTGGAAGGGAATACCAGGGTTGTAGGGCAGCCATCCTACATACATCCTATCAAGAAGCCGCTTTTTGGAGGCGGAATAATGCCAGGTATAGAGAGTCCAGCTGGAGCATTCTGGCTAATTTATTTTTGAAATAATTCTTATTTGCACAATAACCCTGCAGGGTAGGTCTCTACTTCCTCTCAGCATATTGAGATATGTTGATATGCCCAAGGGCATACAGTGAGTGCACAGCTGAGCAAACTTCCAGAAGCTGCTTTGCATAGGCCTGCTCCTCTCTTGGAGGGACAACAAGGATCTGCATGTGTGAATGAGCAAAGTGAAGGGTGGGCTCTCCTAAAACTAAGGGTGAACCGTCAAAGCTGACTCCCATTGCAGAAACACATTGGGACAAGGCTGACATGGCCAGAGAAAATTCTCAAATGCAAGCTGAGCTCATATCTGAGAAAGCCCAACAGAACCCAAGTGAAGCACAGGAATGGAATCCCCCCCCCAACCAAAATAAAGGAAGGAGACCAACACCACATCAAAGAATCACATCCTTTCCTCCCAAACCAGACTGAAGCAAGGCAGACGGCTGCAACGTAACCCAACAGATGCAGACTGAAGCAAGGGAATGCCTTGTGCTTCTGCTTGGATACTGCTTGGGTCTGTTCTGTGCTGTTTCCCCACTGGCTGAACCCAGTGCCTGGCTGCTGTGAATGACACTGGTTCTGTTGGCCTAAGTTCCAGCCGTGTCTCTTCCCTCCGTTTGGTTTGGTAGGAATAGGTGTGATTCTCTGATTAGATGTTTGTCCCCTTCCTTCACTTTGGTTGTGGGGGGATTGTATTGCTGTCCTTCAGTTTTGTCAGGGTGGGCTTTCTCTGGGATGAGTTCAGCTTGCATTCGGGAGTGTGCCTACCCGTGGCAGCCTTGCCCCAGTGACTTTCTGCAAAGCGAGTCAACACAATTTATTCTGTTGTTTAAAAGAGTTGTTTATTATATATCTATATTAAAAACATTGATCATAAACGTATATATAAAGAAAAATATAAGGGGGTGCCATTTTATACTTTTGCCCCCACTCAAAAAATATGTAGATCTGACCTCCCTAGGCTCCCCGTCACCAAATCTCCAGGAAATTCTCAACCCGGACTTGACAACCGTAAGGTTGAGGAATCAAATGGAAGTGGGATCTGTGGTTTGATCAATTCCCATCAAGATTCAATTTCAAAGTGATGCTCTCATGACTTGAAATTGGCACCCAAGATAGGATCAAGTTTCAGAATAGCAGGATTTGAACTCATAAACAGAGAAATAGTATTGTGAGTAAGGGAGTGGTGTATTGTTTTTCAAGCTGGTTTAGATCCTCTTGTGGATTGTGAAGCTACACTTGGATTATTTGAGCTACATTTCATTTAAATATTTGCAGAAAGATTAGGAGAAGGAGAAGTAAAAAGTGTTAAATTGCCCCAGATGGCCTTGTCTGATTACTGAAGCAATCCTTAAATTGGGTAGTATATATAATTATCTTGCAGTTTTATACAGAATCTCTAGAATGGAAGCATAACAGCAAATAAATATTATAGCTTTAATGCCAGGCCAACCACAGTCATTTACCGTATATTAGGGAATGCATTTGGAATGTAACTAATCAAATTGAAATCTGAGGTTCATTACCCTCAAAAAGTTTAACTAATCCAAATGAAAATTATTCCGACTTTCAGATCTGAAGTAACTAGGCCTGACCTGGCCATTATTTCTGGCTTTCAGTTTCCATTTTCCCGTGCAATCTTCAAGTTTCCATACCTCTGAGTAGCAAGGGAGAAAGCCACAAGAGGAGAGAGTGACTCAGCAGATATATGCCTCACAGTCATGCCCTTCAACCAGAACAACTGGATGGTGTCAGTGCCACACAGCACTTCCTGACCGGTATTTCTGTGCACACTTTACCCCCATCACTAAAATCCATCAACATACCTACAGAAAAATGATGTGGACAGTTATTACCCAATTTCTAATCTTCCCTTCCTGGGTAAAGTGATTACAAGAGCAGTCATGGACCAACTCCAGGTCTTCTTGGATAACTCAGCAGCTCTGGACCCTTTTCAGTCTGGCTTTAGGCCAGGCTATGGGACAGAGACAGCTTTGGTGGCTTTAGTTGATGACCTCCATTTTAATGTAGACAAAGGCCATGCTTCTTTGCCTGTCCTACTGGATTTATCTGCAACCTTTGATACCATAGATCATGCCACCCTGTTGAGGCATTTGGAGGCAGAGGTAAGTATCAAGGGATATGCCTTAAACTAGTTTAAATTACTTGTCAGAGATTGGACTCAAAGGGTTGCCACTGAGATCAGTTACCTTCAGAGTGGGAGTTATCTTGCAGAGCTCCATAGTAGGGTTGCCAGCTCCAAGTAGGGAAATTCCTGGAGATCTGGGGTGTGAAACCAGGAGAAACCTGGAGAAAGTGGGGTTTGGGGAGGGAAAGGACCTTGGCATGGCATAATTCCATAGAGTCCACCCCCCAAAGTAGCCATTTTCTCCAGGTGAACTGATCTCTGTGGCCTGGAGACCAGTTGTAATTCCAGGAGATCTCCAGACACTACCTGGAGGCTGGCAACCCTATTCTATAGTCTTATCCCTCATGTTTCTCAACCTTCAGAAGAACTCATTTGTAGCTTTAGAATTGGATGTTGTCAATATGCAATATGTTGTCAATACCCAGCTTTCTATCTCACTATCCATGTCTCCTGGAGATACGGGAGAGCCACTGCCTAACTGATGTGTAAAATGGCTGAAAACGAACAAATGGAAAGTGAACCTAAACAAGATGGAAGCAAAACTGGTTAGGAAACCTGAGATCTTAAATAACATTGTGTTTCCCACTTTTGCCAGGTTTCAGCTGATCCTTGCTGACTCGGTTAAGAGTCTAGGGATTATACTGGACCCAACATTACTGCCGGAGAAGCAAGGTAATGCAGCTACAAATAATGTCTTTTTCCAACTTAGTTTAACCAGAAAATAGCCCCCAACCTTGACTTAGCCAATCTGGCTGCCTGGATTCATGCCATGGTAACATCAAGACAAGACTACTGTAATGCACTCTGCATTGGTCTCTTCTCAAAATCAACTTCAGTTAGTGCAGAATGACCTACCTCAGTTATTATTAGGAGCTAGGTAGATCATGTGTATTAGACTCATTCTGTAGTCTCTCCATTAGCTGCTCATGACTTTTGTATTATCCACCTATGGCCTGTTATGAAAGCTTTGATCATCTAAGCAGAACTTTCTGTGCGTGGCCCCCCACTCCGTGGAGCGGTCCCGTGCTCCTGGCAGTTTTCAAAACATGTAATTGTTCAGCGGGGCATTTTTATAAAGAAAATAGAGCTATAGAATGGTACACTCCTTCTATCTGGGATGGTCGTCCTCTTCCACCGAGTGTGCAGCTTCGGGAGGGACGCTCATGGAGCGGTGAGGGAGGAGGGGGACACCCGCCTAGCCAGCCAGATCAGCCAAATCAACCCTGGCGATCAATAGGGTGACAGATGTCACAGCCAGATCGCCCTCACATCCAAATAGAGCTATATTGCAACAGATTGGCCCAGGAAAATGCATTATGTTTCTACTGATGCAATACCATGCTCTAAATGGTTTAGCATGTCATGTTTAATTCTTTGTTCAAATGACAGCTCCATTTAAAATGTCACAATTCGTTGTCCTATTACATTGCTTATTAAATGTATCATCCTATTGATTGCATTGATTTACACCTTGTAATCTGCTTTGAGTCTCAGCAACAAAGGCAGACTGTAAATAATGTAAATAAAAAATAACATAAATAAATAAAAAGCAATGGCACGTCTTTCTCAAGCCATTTCAATGATCTAGCATTAGCCTGCAGAAGATGGCAAATTCTTTGTTGGTATCAGTTTGGAGAAGGAGCAAGGATAGAGGTAGAGATTTCAGCCTTGTCTAGTTATACTCACCCCCACCCCACCCCCAAGTCTGCCACCTGCCATCTATTTCCTGGGAAAGAGGCAAAGGCTTTGTTTGTATACTTTGTAAAATGAGAAGGACTGTCACACTGCTTGGGTGGGGGTCAGGTCAGCAAAAGGGCTAGAGTCTGGGTCTTTACCCCCCCCCATAGGCAGCCCACCTGCTTTGCAGTGTGGAAGCTAAGGCTTCCTCCCCCACCCCCAGAGGTAAAATAAACACACACAAACAAGCATACATATGCATAGAGGGCCAGAGTTCTATAAGAATCAGATCTTTCCATATGAAAGATCCCTCTTCTCTCTTCATCTAAATGCTTTGGGGACCTGATTATGCTTGAGTCCCCTCATGCACACGTAAAGTGGGATATGGGCTAGAGGAGGTAAAACTTGTCCCTTCCCACACTGTCTCCCTTCCCTCATTGCACTGAGCTTTTGGCTGTCTGAAGCATTTCTCCTCTAGCCACCTGCAACTCAGGATCTTAATTGCCCTCTGGGATGGGGAAACTTTCTCCTACCTGCCTAAACACGGAGAAGTGGGATCCTTTGGGTGACGGCTATGGTCCTTGAGAATTTCATTCCAGCTGGTAGGAATGTGTTTCCTACTGAAACCAGTGTAAATGTCACCTGAATATAGTAAGGACTAGAGATGGGCACAAACAGCAATTCGGACTAAAAAAAACCACGAACAGCCCAATCTGCTGATTGCGAACAAGATGTTTGTGAGACCCCATTCTAAACGAACAGGTGGTCGTTGCAAGCGTCCTTCGTTGCTGTTCATTGCTGTTCGTCAAGCCAGACAGTCTGGCACCTGCAATCAATTCCCTTGGCAACTCAGGCAGGGACTGCCTGAACTCTGTCTGAACTCCTGCTGTTGCCCTGGAAACCCCAATCTAAGCCCAGTTTAGCTTGATAGGCAGGTCTTCCTTTCAAGTGTGGAGCTCCAAATTTGTTACAAGGGAGCAAAGGCCAGGGGGAGGGGGGGTCCCAGCTCTAGCTTTCAGGGAGAGACAGCTGCTGTTAAAGAAACAGAGTGAGGGCATTGGAGCTTGAATTTTCTTTGTGTGTGGATCTACCCCTTCAGGTTCCAGGGCTGCTGCCAGGCTCTGGGGCCAAGCTATTATTTATTACTGGTACCTTTCCTGCTGCCTGCTCAGGTAAGGTTTCTGGGAGTGGTGCAGTAGGGATCTACCCCTTCAGGTTCCAGGGCTGCTGCCAGGCTCTGGGGCCAAGCTGTTATTTATTATTGGTACATTTCCTGCTGCCTGCTCAGGTAGGGTTTCTGAGAGTGGTGCAGTAGGGATTTTGATGGCTGGAGGAGAGCCTGCTGGCCTCCATGAACAACGAACAATGAACATGTTCATGAACAGGATCATGTTAGTCAATGTTCATTGTTCGTTGTTCGTGGATGGCAATGAACAACGAACATCATGTTCATGGTTTTTTTTTCTGTTTGTGCCCATGTCTAGTAAGGACCTGAAATATGTGGTGTAATGGCATAAAGAGTTCAAACAAAATCCTTAATGAAAAAAAGTGAGTAATACCAGAATGAAATAAAACTGGACACATCCTTACTATTTATAAATGCAGCGCATTTTCACTGTGTTGGATGCAGCATTATAGCTTCGGATAGAATGTAGACTAGACTTCTAGTAACAGTTCACTCCTATTATACAATGCTTACACATTTGAGTTAAGATTAGGTATATTTTTCTGAAAGAGTCCAATCTTACTATGGAAATTGTAAATGATAGACAGTCCTCATCTCTTTATAGAAGGGCAGTACCTTTATCTGAGCCTCCCAGTTAAGAATGTCATTTTCTCCAACAGTTTTGCTAACCAAGCCAAGCCACCCATGTTTCTGGGCTTTCAATCCCTGGATGAATATCTGACCAGAGACTTTGCAAGGTGCAGAGGAGTTAGCCATGTTAGTCTGTGGTAGCAAAATCAAAAAGAGTCCAGTAGCACCTTTAAGACTAACCAATTTTATTGTAGCATAAGCTTTTGAGAATCAAGTTCTCTTCGTCAGATGCATGGTACAGAAACCATGCATCTGACGAAGAGAACTTGATTCTCGAAAGCTTATGCTACAATAAAATTGGTTAGTCTTAAAGGTGCTACTGGACTCTTTTTGATTTTGCAAGGTGGAACTGCTTGCCTGCACTCTCCTCACAGCCAGTATTCTAAGAAAGATTTAGTAATACAATACAGAGATTTTCATCCATAGGTCACAGGTTCAGCCCCAAGTGACTTTAAATAATGCCTGCAAGTTATTAACTATTGACCCACACGGAGTACTCTGAAAGATACCAGGTGGTGGCACAAATCACGTTCATATTCTTGGTAGCTGCAATGCCTGTGTCCCCTGTAACAACAAAATCAGCAAGTGCTGAAGAAGAGACACCGTTGCTAACTTCTCCTTCTCCACTGGACTGCCAAGCAAAGAATCTGTGGGTTCTGTGAAGCTTCTCGCAATCCTTTCAAGTTTCCTCTCAAGCAAAATCAGTCTTGTAAATCATTATTAGGAACCATGCCTCATTTATCCACGCCTTGGCAATAGCCATGTTTTTCTTAGTGAAGCTGCTTTGGGAAAGCATTTGAAAAATAGCAGCCAAGTTGTAAACTGGGACTCAACATACATAAATTATTTTGCAAGTCCTTAATGAACTTCACTGACTTTTCCCGAGTGTTTTCGGGCACAATTCAAAACACTTGTTTCGACTACAAAGCCTGAAACTGGAGTATCAGAAGGGCCACATTCTTTGTTATGAACTTCTCATTTGCTGAGGCTGTTGTCTGAGGCATTGCTCCAAGACAGATGCCCCCCAACACATTTGAAGGATAGGTGGATGGCCTCTGGGGACTGGGCCTTCTCTGTAGTGTTGTACCAAGTATGGAACACCATCCCCACATGCAGGACTGATTCAAAGTATTTTGTTGCCAAAAGAAGACCCACTACCTCCTCCCTGGAGTAAGCTTACTGTAGTGTATTGGTGCCTCAGGGCCTTGCCAGAACCCAGCCATACACAGCACCTCTTTCTGCACTCCCACTATCTGGGAGCAAACCAAGCCCCAGTGACGTCTCAGCACCCTCTATCCCACTGTGGTGACCAACAGCCTGATGAACCTGCTCATTGCCCTTGGAATCCTGAGAGCACTTGAGAGTCACTTAAGTGGGGGTGTCATCATGGCTCAAGCCACCAACAGCTTATAGTGCTAGAGGGGGAAAGTTGGGTAGGGAACATTTCTCAACTGTTTATCTGCAACCTCTGCAATTGTTCAAGAGTTGCCAGTTTGTTCCTGGGAGCCAAACTACCAAAGTTATCAGCTATGAGTCCATCCTGTGGCTGCCAACATCATGTTAGAAGCATTTGTAGTTCTTTTAAAATTGTGGTGAGGCCCCAGTCCAGAGTGTACACATGGAATGGTAACCCAAGGACCTCTTCTTCCTCCTTGCACCTTTTAAGTATCAAAACAGTCCCCCGTTGCTGTTTTGGCACCTGAAAAAGTGTGTGCGGGAGCAGAATAGCTCCTGGGGCCACTGTGCCACACGCGCTTCCTGGACTGGGGCCTCACTGCAATTTTAAAAGAACTACAAATGCTTCTAAAATGACTTCAGGGGCCATGGGATGGATCCATGGCCACTGTCTCTTGTAGTTTGGCTCTGGTTGGAAGGCAAGCACAAACATTTTCATCATGACCTTGTTATTTATGGGTAATACATTTTAAAATGCATGTTAACATTATTCCAAATGTTAAATAAGGGCCGTTTCCACACTGTCTCTCCCTCCCCAAAAATAGCGCAAAACTTACGGAACGATGCGCCTTGATGGCACGATTTTCCATCATGACTTTGCTTTGTGGCAAAGTCATGTCGGGAAATCATGCCATTAAGGTGCGTCGTTCCGTAACTTTTGCACTATTTTTCAGGAGCAGGACAAGACGTGTGAAAACAGCCCAGAATGATCAACCTCAATAGTAAGGATTGAACTAGATGATGTACGTGCACATAGAAATTATGGTGTTTTGAGCACTCTCCTGGCCTTCTGCAAACAATGCAAAACCGAATTATTCAGAAAGGCTTTTTACTCAGATAGGAGGGCTGTATTTTAGAGGGGGGGTCTCAGATGCTTCACTAATGAGTTAGGGACCAGAGACTTCACCATTATGCTGCTTTACATATTATTTGCTGCTTTAAATATGTGCTCCTATGTACTACCATGCTTCAGGTTGTCTTATGTCAGTCCTAAATTGATTATGTTCTGTTTCAGCATTGTAATGGATTCTTGCTAATGCTATGTCTTTGTAAACTTGTATCTATTTACCCTATGGCATTGTTTATGGAAATGTCATTGACACTGTATGGAAATGTCCTTGATACTGTATGGAAATGTCCTTGATATGGATTGTAGTAATCTCATACTGGGTAATCCGCCTTGAGTCTCAGTGAGAAAGGCAGACTATAAATGACATAAATACGTAAAAATAAAAATAAAAAAATGTTTAGAAGCTGGAATGTGCCCAAAGGAGGTTAACAAAGATGAGGAGGGGTCTGGAGACCAAATCTTATGAGGAAAGGCTGAAGGAGCTGGGTATATTTAGCCTGGAGAAGAGGCGATTGAGAGGTGATATGATAGCCTTCTTCAACTATTTGAAGGGCTGTCAAATAGAGGAATGGAGCATTGGGGGAGGTAAGAGGTTGAGATAGCTGTGAATTTCCTATATTATACATGGGGTTGGACTAGATGACCCTTGGGTTCCCTTCCAGCTCTATGTTTCTAATTCTGTGATAATAATTCTTAAAAGCTAAATTAATAAACATTAGGAGTAGCTTTGACTTTTGCATGGGGCAGTAGAAAAGTTTTGAGCTTGGTTTTTGTCAGAAACTTATTTAGATTAGATGCAATTCTAGAATGCAGATCCATTTCAGAAAGGATGTCCTTAGAAGAAACATGAAAGAGCAGCTTTTTTGGAGATGGTGATGCTGCAGATTTGGTGTGACTGATGTCAACAGCTGAACATACCATGTTCAAAGGGGGTGATGAGACATTAGCTGATCACTTGGTCTGTTCAGTTTGTACTAAGCAGTAGGGATGGGCATAATGATATCCTCAAGCCAAAGAAATACATGGCAATTACTGTTTTGAATCATTATCTTGATTTTTTGGAACAGTAATACAAATCCAAGATGCTTGGGAATTACAAAACCCTCTCCTAAAAAAAAAAAAAATTTGTCAAGGTCCGGAGCTTACTAGCCATGCAGCATGAGCACATGTTTCTCTTTGATTCTATTGATTTCCTGAACATTAACATTTCTCCCTTCCAAACATATCCTTGCAAAGAGGAGCACAGAGCACCCTAGCCAATCACAAACCTTTTTCTTCCTTCTTTGTTGGGATTTCCCTCTACAAGAAAAAGTCTGGAGAAACCAGTTGCCATAGAATTGGAACACTTGGTCCAATTTGCTTGAAACTTGGGAGGCCTTTAGTAGACAGGCAGTAGTTACTCCCTTGCAATTTTGGTGTCATTTGATTGAAAAACAGTTCCCCAGCTCCACCAACGCCCCCTTAGGAAATAATGGAAAAGCTGCCGATCTCCTTACTTACATTTTTATTGCCAGTAAGTCACTTTAAGAGTAGATAAATGAAATGAATCCAGACAGGTCTTTTTTTTCTTTACATGTCATTGCCCATCTGGAGCTCTCTGCTAGGTTGCTGCCATTTTAGGAATCAGGAGAGAGAGAGAGAGAGAGAGAGAGAGAGAGAGAGAGAGAGAGAGAGAGAGAGAGGTGTAGCTGCATAGGAACCTATTTAGGAGGGTTTGTAAAATTACCCCCTTTGTTCAATCTGCTTGAAATTTAGAAGGTCTTTAGAGAGACAACTGTGTTATGTGCCAATTTGATTCCATTATCTTTATAAATAGCTGCCCCAGACCCTTGAAGAGATTCTCCATTGAAAATAATGACCTTGAAGAAAAACCACACAAATTTGACTTCTGAACCAGTAATATCCTACTCAAAAATAAGCAATTGTGGTAAAAATCCCCCCCCCCAGTCCAGATCAGAAATTATAACACAATTTTTCTTTCATAGAATCATAGAATCACAGGGTTGGAAGGTACCTCTACGGTCATCTAGCCCAACACCCTGCACAATGCAGGCAATTCACAAATACCTCCCCCCTCCTGCACACACAGTGACCCTTACTCCATGCCCAGAAGATGGCAAACACCTTCAGGATTCCTAGCCAAACTGGCCCGGGGAAAATTGTTACCTGACCCCAAGGTTTGTGCCCACTCCTACTAAGCAGCCATGAATGCCTGCCATGCTGGTTTGCAACAGGTTTTCACAAAACCATTCCTGTGCAAAAACACTGCTGATTCAAACTGATTGGCAGCCATTAGCATCACTAAGGACTACTTAGGCAAACACGTAAGAGTAGGATTTTATTGAAACACAGTATTTCTTTATGACTGATGTATGTGATTTGTAAGTTATCTAATTGCCTACTTAATTGTTTGCTGAGTTATGCAGAAAGAGTTTGGGGGTAGTAGAACTCAATCAAGCTGTGTAAGAATGCACACGTGCAAAAACCCAGTTGCGTAGCACTGCATTTGCTATGAAGGGAAAAGTGAAGCAACCTGCTGAACAGTGAAGAACAAGTTGATGAATAATCAAACTATTCATCAAAAAATCCAGTCGTTGTTTGCAACTGGAAGGTGTTTGAGCATCCCTGGTTGACATCTGGGTCTGGTCAATGCCAAGATGAAAGACCTTCCAAGGATCACCTATTCCCTACCTTGGCTTCCATTATGGAAAAAAGGTAGTATATAAATGTCTGAAATAATTTCCCATTTGGCCATAAAGCTTTGGATGTAGACTGTTTCTCTAATCTCACATTCTAATTTACTTGCTCAGATTTTTGTGACAGCAAATGAGATAAAAGTATTGAAGTGTTCGGAAATACCGAAATGAATTAATTAGTTACAGAACTAATTAATCATTTTACACTAGCCATCTAGGAGGATGGCAGCCTGCTTGCTCTTCAGAGATGCCTTCTGACCCTTCAAGGATAAGGGTTGAACTCCCTTTTCTCAAATTCCAACATGTCCCTTACTGGACCTTTGTTTACCAAATGCTACCTTTTGCTCAGATGATCCTGTAGGGGCTGGAGAGGAATTATTCATAGCAGAGCTAATTTTCCTGCTGTGGAAGGTTCTGTCTATAATACACCCCTGGAGCAGGAAGCTGTGTGGGTGTACAATTTACAGTAGATGGTAAGATGGCAAAGCCTTGGGGGTGGAACTATAAAGAACAAAGGCTGCACCATTCTGTAGTGAAGCAGTTATGGAGCATAATCCTTTGGGTTGTGGAAGGGCAGTGATGAGAAACAAAGGACAAAGAAAGCCTAAAGCGGTACTAATACATATTTGCATTGGAAAATCACTTATGGAAATAGAGTTCAGAAATGGATGCTAAATGCTAAGGGGAAATTGCAGATTATAGATAGAGCCCAGCGGGACAGGACAAATGAAATACTTGCCCGGTTATCCAGGTCACAGCTGCAGAAAGGGGGTATTCTCTACTTAGTTAGATATATTTCTTCCGATCACATCCAATGTTGTATATGAATAAATGAACTGGTAGAACATACCAGCCCTAATCAGAGGGCATTAGGAGCAAAGCCATCCACAGGCAATTAAATAAACTGTTTACCGTTATTATAAATGCATCTCCAGCCTCCAGAGACCAGATGTCAGAGGTGACCGATAATGAGATAAGTGGCCTTTGACCACTGGGTCATTCATCTGAATTTGAACCAGGTCAGTAGTTGTTCTTGTCTGTCATCTGTTTGGCCTTGTGTGAATGAAGCCAACTGGAACCCAGTCAATCAGTGGCAGAGAAGCATCTATACACCAAAATGGATACTAACAGTGCAATCCTAAGCAAAGTTATACCTTTCTGGCTTCCAATGAATTCAATGGGCTTGGAAGGGTGTGACTATGGTTAGTATGGCACCGTAGTTTACTCAATTCAGCAAAATGAGTGGCCAGATAGATATTAGTAAGCTAACCACAATACTAGTTATTAGTAAGCTAACCACAATACTGTTTAAGGCAGGTTAAGCTGACAAAAGAGTTCAAGATCACCCATTGAAATTCATGGCTAAATTGTAATTTGAACTCACATTTGTTGTTTTTTGTTCACAGGACAGTCAAAGCATTGCACTATTACTCCTACTCTAAAACAAAGGCAATTGGTTTCTTCTGCACAAACTGGGAATGCACTTTCAGGATGAGGTGAAGCAATGCTCAGATTATGAGGGGAGGAAGGAAGGGTTGATAAAGAAATGTATGAGTCCGATCATCTAAGCCCCCTTGAACCAAGCTAGGAAAGACAAACTTTCCCCCTGAATAGCCTTCTAAGATAGGGTTGCCAGGTCCCCTTACCCTCCAGGCAGGGGGCAGAAGCCCTGGCACTCACCTGTCTAAATGGCTTTGCACGTGCACTTTTTGTGTGTGTGCTCCCGGGCTGTGCAATGATGTCACTTCCAGGAAGTGATGTCATCGTGCAGGTCTCGTGCCTCCCCTGGGAGTTCTCCCATGCTCCACAGCAGGCAGATTTCATCCTGTTTGGGGCTAAATCGGGCCTGTTTGGGGCCGAAATTGGTCTGCTGAAGAGTGCGGGAGTGCTGCCAGGGCAGCACAACAGGGCCTGTAATGCTCCTGTGCTTCACAGCAGGCCAATTTTGGCCCCAAACAGGCTTGATTCAGCCCACTGTGGAGCACAAGAGCACTACTGATAGGGCCTTGGCAAGCTCCTGCATTTAACAGCAGGCCAATTTAGGTACCAAACAGGGCCAATTCGGCCCATTACAGGCCCAAATCAGCCCACTGCAGAGCACGGCAGCATGCCATGCCACCCAGAAGCTCTGGGAGGTGTGTTCCCCCACTGGCCAGGTAAGCGGGGGGGGGAGGGGGGAGCAGACGATTCCCCACTCCCAGCAGGGGACTGGCAACCCTATTCTAAGAACAATAGTAAGGGTATCATGAGAAAAGGTAGGGAGCTAGGCCCACTTAGGCCTTACATCCTTTATGAAGTGGTCAGTCCAGGAAATTTGGATTAAAATGTGGTGGACAGATTGGAATATAATATAACAGCCGTATCAACATCTTTTACAGCAGTGAGTCCAGTGGCACCTTAAAGACCAAAAAGATTTTCAGTGTATAAGGTTTTGAGAGTCAGAGCTCCCTTCTTCAGAATCAGACACCTGACTCTCAAAAGTTTATACCTGAAAATCTTGTTGGTCTCGAAGGTGCCACTGGACGCAAATCCTGCTGTTCTATTGCAGACCTGCTGTTCTACTGCAGACCAAAATGGCTACCCACCTAAACTTTTACAGCCTTATCTTCCTGAGACACAAATGATCAGAAAGATAGACTCTCAAACTGCTGAAGACATGTGGTGGATAGATTGAACATCTGATCAAATTTCAAAATGTGTAACTTTTACAAATGTTTATTGTAACAAATCAAGTGCAACTTTTTATATAATGTTCAGATAGTAGGTAACAAAAATACTAGCCATTTTATCTTTCTGAGGCTATTTCTTGTTGAGTACTTTTCACTGTAATTCTTGATTCCTTGTGTATATTTTCCTAGCTGCCCAAATCTGAGAACTGGAGGATTAGTACAGAGTGAAAGGAACCATGGTTGGTTGACAGATCACATGAGGTCCGGCGGTGACAAAACATCTGATACAATATTAGTTAAGTTGACAGAGTAAATTAAATGACAAGGATATTTCTCAGAGGATGACTCTTTTAATGTCAGCATTCATCAAAGGAAATTAATACTTATTTAGCAGATTCGAGAAGCTCTGGAATAATTCAGCCATCCATTGAACTAATATAGCAGATTCAGAAGTTTGAGAGATTCATCTGATTTTGAAACTATGGATTTTGAGAACTTTTTGCTATGTTTCCCAAAATAATTCAAGTTAGTTTGCAGCCTCTCACCGTTAAATTATCAAAGTACAGTCAGTGTAATATCCCTTTATATATGTTTTATAAATATTCCCTTTATATCACGGGGAATAAATCTGCCCATCTCTTAAGATCTATATTTGCCAGATGTCAAACTCTGCATGCACTGAAACAGAGTTCAGGTGGTTGGCTACCACGGTTATGGTGTTCTCGGTGGTGGTGCTTTCTATGATGCTGCTGTCTCCACATCAACCTAAGGTTTTTAGGAGTCAAGGAGGTTGGACTGCTTATCTGATTCTGCTACAGGTTTCATGTTGACTGTGTTTTGTGACCTTTTTTTGAAGTTTTCTATATTTTAACTGCTCTTGTCAACTACTGTGAGCACCTTAGGTTGGAAAGGGAGAGAATAATATTTTAAATAAGAAAATTAGGGGAAGCAAAAATGTGCTTTGGGACACTGGAGAAGAGCGTTTATCACATTTTACCACCACTATCACAACTTTTTCCAATGAGTTTAGGATGTCATGCACAGTCTACCCAGTCCTCTCAGTTTTTCCCAACCACTTGGTCCTGACTCCAAATTATATTATGAAGCCTGTGAAAGCAGGCCCCAGGTTTTTGCAGTTTTACTGATCTGTGCATTCTCTCTCTCTTTTTAAAGTGGATCACCATATGACATGTGGGTCACCGTACCAAAAGGACTGGGAAACACTGCTCTATCTTATCCTTGGAACAATCCTGTGAAGTAAGTTAGTCTGAGAGAGTGGTCAAGGTTACCCAGTGAGAATCATGACTGAGTAAGTCCAAAATATATTCTTTAGTTACTAAAACAAATCACTTTGTAAGCAATTTTTTTCATTTATTTGGATCCAAATTAAAAAAGTTTATTCATTATTTCCCAATTCTGACTCCTTACAGACAAATGCTTATTGCCAAACATTAAAATCATTTTTAAAAACTATAGAAGTTCTTATTTTCCAGTGATGTAAATTTACTCAATAGATACCCATGCTCTCTGCTGGCTATGTCAAGGTTAGAGTCAGCATCCAGGCAACCAAGACAGCTATCCAGAGCCTCTGAGAGTCTCCTCTACACAAGACATCTTAGAGCCTCTCTAAATGAGATGAATTACACTAGGACACTCAAGTGAAATGAGGTGCAATGTTAGCTGGGAAGCCGAGTTCTTAACAGTACAGATCAAAAGGCTTTGTCAATTTCCCTCTCTACGAGCCTGCAAATATCTCTCATCAGGGGGTTTGTTTATTTCCTCTTCGGCTCCCAGAAGAGGATGTGAAACTGACAGAGCCTCAGGGGAGCTGAAGGGAAATAAACAGACCTCCTGAGGAGTGTTATTTGCAGGCTCCATAGAGAGGGAAATTGACAAAGACTTTCAAGCTGTCTTTTTAAGAACTTGGCTTCCCAGCTAACATTGCACCTCACTTCACTTGAGCTTCCTCATGTAATTCATCTCATTTACAGAGGCTCTTACACAGCGACACTCAAGTGAAAAATCTTACACTTGTTCTCCCGTTGTGGATACACATGCTAAGGACACAGAGTACACTTGAATATAAGGAGTGATTCCGCACACATTGGATAATGCACTTCCAGTCCTCTTTATAGATCATTTGGAATGGATTTTTTCATGTGCGGAACAAAAAATCCACCTCAAACGACTGATAAAGTGCATTGGAAGTGCATTATCCAACGTGTGCGGAATCACTCTAAGATCACACAGCAAGTAAGTCACTTCAGTGTCCCCCATGTAAGATGTCTTGTGCAGAGAGCCTCTGAGTTAGTCCCCAAGATGGGATCTTGGGATTTCATTTAGAAAACTTGTTTTCTATGGGAGCAGATTTTGGTATTGGAAATATTTGTAGAATTTGTATAGCACTTCTTGACATTCAAAGTGCTTCACATACATTATCACAGTAATCCTTACAACAGTCTTATAAATTTGGCCAGGATAATTCTCCCACTATTACAGATGTGGAATTTATTCCACCCTCAGACCAGTGACCCTCTTCCACCAGCCCCAGATATCAGGGCTAGGCTGAAGCTCTTTCAACATCCAGAACAGTAATTCACCATCACAAATACAGAGAAATATAGAAAGCCAGCACGGTGCAGTGGTTAGAGTGTCAGACTAGGATACGGGAGACCTGGGTTTGAATCTCCACTTTGCCTTGGATGCTTGCTGGGTGATCTTGGGCCAGTCACATACACTCTGCAAACCTACCTCACAGAGTTGTTGTAAGGATAAAGCAAAGGTGAGATAAACAATTGAAGCTGCTTTGGGTCCCCATTGGGGTAAAAGGCAGGATATAAATGATTAACTAAATAAATAACAGAAATAAAGAAAGCAGAGGGTATTGAAGCTGCTGGAATTTTTAAAAAATATATTAGTAGTCCAAGTCAGTATGCTGAAAAGGTTATTTGCTATGTTTTCTATACAGAAAATATCTCCAGAACATGGGCAGATAGTTATTTACTTGCTTCATATATAGTTTGCCTTTCACATTGAGACTCAAGTTGGATTAGAAAATTTAAAACAATGGAATAAAAACAGTATAATATGTATAATAAGCAATGCAATAAAACTGTATATTACAAGGAGAAAGTTTGGTTCATAGGTCAGAGACCTGCCAGAATCCAGAAAGTGATACTTAAGTTGATTCTTTTTATTTCATATCACAAGGTCAAAATTTTATATTGACTATAATACCTTTGATTTTAAAAGTAGGTCTTCTTTACTATCTCTACCACATTAGCAACATTCATAATATGGATGCATTATTTCCCACTCAGAGTAGGAGGTGGCATATATGAGGGGGCAGGAACTGAAAAGGGTTTGAAGGAAACAGGCTCTGGAACAGTCTGCCAGACAGTGTCTGTGAGGTAGCCATTAACTAAAGCATTCCATTGACACAGGTGAATTAAGAAATGTGGACTACTAAAATATTGGTGAGATTTTTTTAAAAATCCTCATTGTACTGTTTCTTTAGCTGGAAACAGGAAATTAAACACTGCTCAGATTCATAACTACCATTTTGTTCTATTTCTCTCTTTGGAAACTCAGAATCCCTCTTTTCCTGTGTCTTACCATTAGGCAGACTTTCAACAAGAATGAAAGAAAAGCAGCTGTTTCCAACACTTTTAAGCTTCATTTGGCTTGATTAAAAATACTCTATTATATATAAAAAATAGCAATAACTTTTTAAAAGCTTTTTCCACACATAGCCCATCCGGAAAGTCATTAACGTGATTAAAGTTGGACAGGACTGGTAATAGTGTATGCAAAAAAGAAAAACAAATCCAGATTCTAATCTATGCAGAGGAAACACTTATAAAATGAAGAATTTTGAAACGGAGCAGTGAGGAAGTTGTACACAATTGCTTAATTTGTATAATGGATCTTAATAAGGAAGACTGTGAAGTATATAGTCCAATGGCAACTGAATATTTGGTAGCGCTGCTGCTAGAGAAGCAACTAAATGCAGCTGCAAAAAAGGACTTCTCTCAGTTCAGACTAGCCTAGAAGATGGCCACCTAGCTTGACACGACTGATCCCGCCACCTGGATTCGTGGCACAGTAACATCAAGACTACACTACTCTACATAGGCCTCCCCTCTAAGCTGACTTGGAGACTTGGAGACTCCAGCTGGTGCAGCTCGTTTACTCTCAGGAGCTAGAAAGAGCGTGCATTTCACTCTCATTCTGCAGTCACTCCATTGGCTTCTCATTAGTTCCCAGGCTCAATTCAAGGTCATGACTATCACATTCAAAGGCCTTCATGGCCTTGGGCCCTCATATCTGCGTTGGCTTGGCTTTGTTTGTTTTTTCAAATTTTCTGCTACCATACTCTATTGTATCTCTTTCACTGAATGTTGTTTATTATTGTACTTTGCTCAGTGGATGTTCTAGCTGTTGATTATATTGTATTTTCACTTGCATGGTACAGTCTGCTTTGGATCTCAGTGAGAAAGGAATAGTAACAACAATAACAACAACAAACTGTAGAAATGGAAGAGTCAAGACACTGCTTGAAAAATTAAAGAAGACCACTGTATTCATAGGTTCTGTATTTTGAAAAGGTAAACATATCCAACTTTCCCAAAGTGATGAAATGACTTAAAGAAAAAAAGAGAAGAGGGAGGAAGTAGAAACCCACTCCATTCCCAATTTATTCCAAATATTATATTTGGGATTTCACAGATTTCAGAATAGTTTAACAAGAACTGAGCGTTCAATTCGGAGCCCTGATCAGTTGTCATAAGCATCTGAATGAGTAGTCACTCTTTCCTGACAACTCAATAACTACAAAACCCGCTACCTGGCCACCTCTGTATACTAAGAATGGTGCAACGTCAAAGGACAATTGATTCATTCACACACCGCTGACACCATTAACCTCGTACATGTGTAGAAAGTGTTCCCACTCTTGAAGATGCCCCCAGGGGTCTCTCAATGACACAGGCTAATTAACTCCTCATTAACAATAACAGCATCATTCCCTTTGATGTATACAAGTTAATTTGTTAATTGCACTTTAATTACAAAGTTATTAAGCGTTCAGAGGCGTTTCAGCAGAAGACTGCAATTAATGTGCTCAGCAAATTGCTTCCAGCCATTTGGAGATGTTATCTGAAACCAACCCCATGCCCTAAAGGAAAGAAGCAAGTCTGACAAGAGAGATTTACTGGCTGGTGCCAAAATCCCCTCTATTTTCAGGGAAGATGCTTGGAGAAGAGACAACGCAGTGGTGTATGATGGTCATCTTTGAGCTGCTTAGTTCTAAGTTGCTTTTAAGTAGATGTGGGGCTTAAGTGTCATTTATAGATAAAAAGAACTGATAGCTTTTAAAAAGTAGTATATATGAAAAATACCTCCACGTGACAATGTTTAAGGTACATAAAAATCTCCCAACACTTTCATATTTCAATAAAGAATTTCCTCATTTTTACTTTCCTTTAACGGTACGGCTTTATTGACCATAGCCTTAAGCCTAGCCACTCAAATTTAAGGGTGGGGGAACTACAAGGCCTGCTCTAATTATATTTTTTTAATTTTAATTTTATGCTGGATTACTAGCAGGAAAGAGGCCAAAGAATAGTAATATTTGGATCATTATTGTATAGGGGAAAAAAAGATTTTGGTCACTGCTTATAAATCCGTCCTTCCCTAGCAACAGAGTTATCCATCTCTTTCTGTCTTCACTAAATAAAGGACATTCAAGGACTAAATGAGCCAAAGTACCTATCTTCTCCATATTACAAAAGCACCAACGTTCTGAAAAAGGAGTTCCTGCAAATCGACCCTTTAATTCAGGCGATGTTCTAGCATTACAATAGCTTGAAATAGTTAAAAGATTTTAAATATGCAGGGAGGGTTACCGAGATTCTAGTCCCTAATAGGAAAGAGAACACACCCTTCTAGCATGCAGGTTTGTAAAATCGAGCTCTGATAACTGCTTTTTAACTTGTGCTAGAGCTACTTTACTGTTCTGCATCGGTAGAAAAATGCCAGGAGTGAAGCCCAGTTGTGTCAGTCTTTGATCCACCAGCCTCTTCCAATTGCTCTGAAAGGAAACTTCCCATAATCTATAGAGGAACCTGGAATCTTAGTCTGAGTGCATCTAGCCAAGCAACTGAGGGCCAAGCTACACATGACGAATGACACTTGAACAGCAAGTGTATTTCTCCCTGTTCACTTGCCCTCCACTCAATCCACTTGCCGTTCAAGTGTCATTCGTCATGTGTAGCTTGGCCCTGATTCTAGCAAAGAAACTGCAAATTTTTGCCTGATCCACAATTAGATAATCTCGTTATTTTCCTCAAGAATTTAACAAAAAAAGAATCAATGGCCTCAGAAATAGCTTCAATCCAGACTCCAAAGACCTTTTTGCATGATTTCTGACAGTAAAAAGCCAGTTTGGTGTAGTGGTTAAGAGCGCGGGACTCTAATCTGGAGAGCTGGGTTCGGTTCCCCACTCCTCCACTTGAAGCCAGCTGGGTGACCTTGGGCTAGTCACAGCTCTCTGGAGCTCTCTCAGCCCCACCAACCTCACAGGGTGTTTTGTTGTGGGGATAATAATAGCATACTTTGTAAACCGCTCTGAGTGGGCATTAAGTTGTCCTGAAGGACGGCATATAAATCAAATGTTGTTGTTGTTGTTGTTGTTGTTGTTATGAACACAATCATCTTTCTAGGGCATGTTAATGGCTCATTAAGCCCAATACTTATCTCTGGAAATGGTTGCCAGTGAATCTGTGAAGAAAGTGCACAGACCACCATTATGGGATGGTAGCAGTGTTTAGTGAATTGTGCCCAAATACATTGTGGAGTAATGTGAAGTTGGAACTCACCAGAAATCTGGTAGACAAGCAGAGTATGATATACTATTTGTTTCTGTGAAATGAAACGATGCTGCATCTAGATTAATGGGACTTTATATGTAAGCAGAAGGCTGGCTAACTCTTTGCTGCTGTTCTTCTGAGTTATCCTGTGGAGTACCCCTACAAATCATATTATTCCACATGATTTTTAACATCTATATAAAGTTGCTGGAGGAGGTTCTCTGGAGTTTTGGTGTGGGCTGTCCTCAGCACTCTGACAATACTCAGTTCTGTTTCTCCTTCACATCTTAACCCGATGAGGCCATCTCCTCTCTGAACATTTATCTGAAGTCAATAATGAACTGAAAGAGGGTGAAGAAATTGAAATTCAGTTCAAAGAAGATGGAGTGGATGGTGGAAGGTAGTCCTAGGTCTGGAGAAGTGGTAGAAATGTCTCTCTTAGGTGGGGGGGGGGTTGTCACAATTTCCCAAAAGATTGGGTTCACCATTTGGGAGTGGTTTTGTCCCCTGGCCTCGTTTGGGAAACCAGACAGAAGCACTGACCAAGAGCAATTTTTATCAGCTTCAATTATTTGACAAATGTGCCACTTCCTGGAATAGAAGCACTTGGTCCCTGATAAATGCCCTAGCAGTCTCGAAGCTATAATCAGTCCAGAATACCAAAATTAGTATAATTCCTGATTTTTGCCACGGACAGTGTATAAGACCCTCTCTGTGAACTTAGCCAGTACACTTCTAGGATACATTCAAAGTCTTTGCGATTATTGTCCCTTAGGACTGAAATATTTGAGGTTTGTGTGTGCGCGTGAGAGAGAGAATAGTTTAGATATTATTAGGGCTGTAGTGAAGGTTTGGTTTCTTCCATGATGCTTGACCACTTTATTTCCTAGAATGTCTCTTACAAATTTTATTCCATCCTTTTTACAAATTCCAAGCAGCTTCAGAACAAATATTAAAATACAAATAAAAACCAAAATGGACACCCAGCAGTCTTCAGCTCCCTTCAACGCACTTCTCACTCAAGAGGTAAACAAAGTCAGTCAAAAGAAATAGATCCAGAGGAGTTAGCCATGTTAGTCTGTAGCAGCAAAATAGGAGTCTAGTAGCACCTTTAAGACTAACCAACCTTATTGGAGCATAAGCTTTTGAGACCTACAGCTCTCTTTGTCAGATGCATAGAGGGTATGAAGAAACTGGCCAGAGATATATAGGTGGTGAGGGGAGGGGGGAGAGGGTGCAGAGAGTGAGGGTCATGTAAATGTAAATAAGTTACAAGAAGTCATGAAAGAGGTGAAATGCACAATCCAGGCTGGGTGTGACCCCTCCCCTCCATAGCAGAATGGAATGCCTGAAGGCAGTTACTTTTGGTAATGAGATAACCATTCATAGTCTCTACTCAATCTAAGTCTAACTGAGTCAAATTTACATATGAATTCCAATTCAGCAGCTTCCCTTTGGATTTTGTTTTTGAAATGTTTCTGTTGAACTATGGTGACCTTTAAGTCCTTGATGGAATGTCCTAGTAGATTGAAGTGTTCTCCCACTGGATGTTGCCATTTTTAATGTCAGATTTGTGTCTATTTATTCTTTTGCACACAGGTTGGCTGGTTTGTCCAATGTACAGAGCAGATGGACATTGTTGGCACATGAGGGCATATATTAAGTTGGAGGGTGAGCAGCTGTAAGAGCCAGAGATAGTGTAGTTGACGCCATTGAGTCCGGTAATCATATTTTCTGGGCAGATATGAGGGCAGAGTTGGCATCTGGGTCTTTTGCAGGGTCTGGCACCTGTGTTGGTGACTCTGTAAGCCAATTCATGGTTGTTAGTGAGAAGTCCTTGACCTTGAGCTTGTTTGGAGGTTCTAACAGGGGAGCGCAGCTATCGTATAACCTTGACCGAAGAACGGTACACTCCTTCTATCTGGGATGGTCGTCCTCTTCCACCGAGCGCGCAGCTTCAGGAGGGATGCACATGGAGCGGTGAGGGAGGAAGGGGACACCCGCCTAGCCAGCCAGATCAGCCGAATCAACCCTAGCAATCAATGGGGTGACAGATGTCGCAGCCAGATCACCCTCACATCCTAGTGAGAAGTCATTTAAGGTTGGGGAGCTGTCTGTAGGCAAGGAGAGGTCTTCCACCCAGGGCTTGTGAGAGAGAGGCATCATTTTCCAGGATGGGCTGTAGATCACTGATGATATGTTGGATGGGTTTGAGCTGGGAACTACAAGTGACAACCAGTGGTGTTCTGTAGTTAGTTCCTCTTGGTTTGTCCTGGAGCAGGCTGTTTCTGAGTACTAGTCTGGCCCTGTCGATTTGCTTCCTCACAAGAATTTCCTCAAATTCCTCAAAAGAATTTAGTCAAAAGAAACATTGTGCTGTAAAAACAAAAGCCTATCTGACACAAAAATGATGCCAAAAAAACCGAAATACAGAAAATGTCTTCCATGGAGCACAACTTGATTTTTGAAAAGTAAGAACTGCAGTACTTAAATCTTAACAAAATCCCTAGCAGGCTTCCTGTAATGAAAGGGGGGGAAACATAATATATACTCAATTATGAAGAACACTCACTTTTGCCAAGTTTATGTTTAGGATATTCAAGACCTATTTCTTTCCCACCCCTGTTATTTCACTGTAATAATAATTCTTTTGGCTTATCTTGAAATTTCTTTGGGGGAGGAATTAAGCTGCTCCAAATTCACCTCAGATTCCCCTATAGATGGAATATGGTGGCAACTTAAGAAAGTGTGAAGTTCCCCTAAGAAATGTGACGAGGTTTTGGCTTTCCTAAAAATCTCTTCAGTGCTTTACCTAAGCAAATGGTTTATGCAAATTCCGCTCATGTTTCACATTAAACAGACTTTAGTGATAATGCTAGTAGATGCCATATGTACATGCTGTAGAGTTGGACCTGGGAAAAATGTCCTGTTCCTTCAACAGACAAAATGGGCAGCTTAAATGCCATGGAGATAAATAACAGCCTATTATGCCTCCATTAAAGAGACAGGATTTTTCCCCTCAGGTAGTAACTTACAACCCAGCTATGAAATAGATTCATATTTGCTTGACATACCTGACAATGGCATAGACGAGGTTTTCCAATGCAGAAATTGTATCTGTGTAGAAAATCCACATCAGGCCTCAGAATTTTAGTGCACTCATCAAGGCCCACACTCATGCAGGGGGCCCACAGTCCACCCCTGGAGTCCTCTGGCCCTAATTCTCCTCTTGCAGTTGCTACTTGTTTGCCTGCCCTCTTCAAGTTACTGAAGCAGCAGCTTCTACCATTCATTTCACCTGGGCCGATTCCACATGGCTTACCTGAAGCCGGGATGTTGCAGAACATGCTGGAAAAAATGCAGAAGATCGCGTTTTCTTGCACGAGTTTTGTGCGACATCTTGCTCAAGGTCCCCCAAATCCAGAACCTGACACTGCGCCACAATTTGCTATTTTTCATAGCTGGACTCACAAGGACATGTTTTTCCCAGCCAATGTCACTTTCAGGCTCATATGCTTCAAGTGTGCTGTCCCTTTAACAGAAGTTTAATGGGATATTTTTTACCAGGTGATGTTATTTACCTCTATGCCAGGAAAAACTTCTGCCCATTTCCACATATTAATTATCTAATAAAGGGACAGGACATTTCCCCCCAGGCTTGTTGGCAACCCTAAGGGTGACCTCATCTGTTCCCAATGCTGGCATCACAACACATTACGAAAGTTGTTCTCCTTTAGTGATATTCCTAGTGCAAAAGGATTATAAAAGAAACTAGTAAGGAGGAGAATGCATTCATTCATTCATTCATTCATTCATTCATTCATTCATTCATATTCTCTCTCTCTCTCTCTCTCTCTCTCTCTCTCTCTCTCTCTCTCTCTCTCTCTCTCTCTCACACACACACACACACACACACACACACACACACACACACACACACACACACACACACACACACACATATTTGGGGCCAATGCAGATGCTGCAAAATCCTTGCATCCTCCATATGTCCACCATGCCTCCATGAGTCCTGTTGACAGATGTGTGTCCTGGGAGTTCTGTGCTTAGAACTTAAATTCGCTGGTGTGCATTGACAGGGCCTTAATTGGGCCTTAACTGGGAAAGTTTAACCCCTCCATCCCCCAAAACAGCCCAGATAGGAACCATTTGTCCCAATGAGGAAACCTATATGTTGCCCCTTACCCCATGCATATTTGAATATTAAGGTATGAGCACAGAAAAGAGTGTATCTGTCAACAGAACCCAGGGGAAACACAAGGATGTTTAAATGTGTGAATTGGGCAAGAGGAACCAGTCATGCATGTACACATGAGCAGCTCCATCTTCATTCAGCCATGCATGTGTCTTTCATCACACAGGCAAAAAGAAGCACGAATTGTGCTATTTGGATTGCCCGCAGGCCTGGAAGAAAATGTCCTGTCTCTTTAACAGAGGCTTAATGTATGGAAATAGGCAGTTGGAGTATTTCATGGTATGAAGGTAAATAACATCACATTAAGCCTCTGTTAAAGGGACAGAGCTTTTTTTTTTTCTCCAGGCCACTAGCAATCCTATGTGCTGCATGTGGATAAGTTTCCATAACAGTGGCAATACTTATTCAGTTCAATGCAGTCATGGGAATTTGCAGCCAGCTTTCCCTATGTATGTCTGTGTCCAAACTGTTCACACACAGAAACAAATTGCTGTGTGACCTAGCCCTATATTGAGAGCTGCTATAGCATAGTGGTTAAATGGTTGGGATGCGAATCAGCACTCTGCTGGTTCAACTCCCACTACTGCCATAAGCTCTGCAGATGGCCTTGGTTAAGCCATCCCTCTCAGCCCCAGCTCCCCAGCTGTATTGTAGCGATAACAAAAGCACAGACTTCATTCACTGCTCTGAGTGGGCACTAATCTGTCCAGAAGGGCAGTATATAAGCACACGCTGTTATTATTATATCGGCTGCAGTCCTGCTGAGCATACTTAATTGGAAGTAAATCCCATTCACAGCAACAGATCAGGGCACAAGAAATATTTATGTTCTGTAATTCATAACCCTAGTAATGAAATCAACATTCAATCATTTTAAAATGGAAATATTTTCATAGGAACTTCCAAATCAGTCTTTAGAACTCACTGCCTCAGGATGTGGTAAAACTAGCAACAGCCAACGGTGCAAAAGAATTCAGAGAGATACTAGAGAAATCAAAAGGCTGACATATCAATGGCCAAAATAGCATGACAAGGCATCCATCTTGCTGCACAGCATCTCCCATAAATAATAAACTGCCAGAAGCTCAAAGGGATGAATAAAATCCTGTCTGATCTGCCACACCAGCCAAGAATGACTACTATCAGGACAGGACCAAAGTGGCCCATGTGGGCCATAAGAAGAGCCTTAACGGGCTTCATTGTACCTTCTTCCCACTCAGCTGTGCCCACATTTACATTGGCAGCTAGCTCTGAGAAGTTCAAATGAGTAACTGTCAAGTGCCAGTGCTGGAACGCAACTGGCCCTGCAGCCAGGCTCACTTCAGCCTCCTATGTGAGTTTCCCCAGAGTCAAACAGAAGCAGAACGATAGAAAATAAACATATGGCTGCCTTGAGAGGCATCTGCGGAGCAAGAGACGGAGCCATTGACTTCAGTAGACTGAAACTCTGCTAAGGAAGGATGGCACCGAATCCCACCTCATGTGGTTCCCTGTTAGCTGGATCCTCTCAACAGTTAGGCTGTGTAGCAAAATTCAGCTAAAAGCTCAGAAAGCAATGCCAAATACCTGTCAGCTTCTCTCACACTGGGCTTTTGCCAGGAGGTCTATAAAAATGTCATTGTCTCTCAGCTGCTGGTGATTATGTTCCCCTTTAGTCTGGCTCTTGGTAGCGTACATATATATTTTAGAAAGAGTGAATATCATTTTTGCACCACTTTGGCCTTCTCCTGGCCTTTTTCAAACAATAATACACTAAATATGAAGAGACAGAAGCCGTTACTTGAGTCTTTAACCAGTGCCAAGAAAAATGAATAATTAAGAACACATTACTTGCAAAGAATTTACACTAATGCTTTTAAGTTAGGACTTACGACCATCGCTTTTCAAATACATCACTGCTTCCACCCAACCCTTCATCTTTTTACAAACTATTCATGCCCCAGTCTAATGCTTTGGAGCAGCTACCGTTTAACTCAGATTTAAAAGGAAAAAAGAGGGAGGGGAAAAATTTTCTCCAGCTCACAAATAGATTGGAAAAGGATGAAACGTTTTTTATTGTGTGCCTGTCTTTTACTTGCAGGGTTTTTTTTCAGTTTTTCTGCTGGGCATGGCTACATTGCAAGAGCAATCCTAAAGAACCAGCTAAAGTCTATTCAAGGGACTTACCCCAAGGATAGTATTTTTTAATATTGCACTGTATCTCTAAAACTTTAAGATTAAACCGGTGTGTGTGTGTATGTGTGGACAGTAATGGAATGCTGAAGCAAAATAATTAGAACTTGATCAAATGGTCAGGATAATATAATCCTGTATCTAATTCTTTTATTATTATTATTTTTAATTTACTTTCAATTTCTATTCCACCCTCCCCGACTAGCAGGCTCAGGGCGGATTACACTCTGCAAAACAACACACTAAAAACTTACAATTTTAAAACAACCATATAAAAAAGTGCAATATAAATATTTTAAAAGGTACAAAAAAGCAGCGCAGGAGTAGTCAGTTGATCAATCAGTCTGCCACCTACTCTCCACCATATTAAAATTACCTGCATGGTAGGTTAAAAACAGTTTGACGGCAGATGCCTCTAGCAGGAAGGGCATTCACCTCTATTTGGCCAGTAGGGGCCCAGCTCAGCCTCAACCGTATGCCTGGCGGAACAGCTCTGTCTTGCAGGCCTGGTGGAAGGATAAGAAATCCTGCCAGGCCCTGGTCTCGTTGGACCAGGTTGGAGCCAGGACCGAAAAGGCCCTGGCTCTGGTCGAAGCAAAGTGAGCCATTCTGAACTGGCCCCTATGCAGAGCAGTAGACCCGAACAATGGGGCCAGATACAGATGGATGTATTTTTTTACCCCACCGGTTTTCAATACAATATTAAAAAAAACGACTTTTAAAACAAAATTGTTTTATTGAAAATGCCACTATTTCATGGTGCTCTGTTGTGATTTCGGTCACCATTTTTCAAAGGGAGGAGCATTTGTGTAAACCTGGAAAATAGGCAAGTTGAGGAGGAGAAGCCCAAGCCGGCACTGCCATCTGAGCCGGCTAGCTGGCTGGCTGACCAAGGAAGAAGGAGCAGCAGGAGCTGCCATCCCCACTGCAAGGAGAATGGAGTGGGGGTGGCCACAGCACTTTCTTTGCTGCTGGTAGACAAGCAAGGAGGTGGGCAGGAGAGGGGGAGCAGGAACCTCTGCAAACTCTTGCCCCCACGGCTGTGTGAGTCAGGTGGGCAGAGTGAGTAAACAAATAAGGCAGCAGCAAAATAGTAGAGTCCAGTAGCACCTATAAGACTAACCAACTTTATTGTAGCATAAGCTTTTGAAAGCCACAGCTCTCTTCGTCAGAGGCAACTATTTTGCTACTACAGACTGACAATTTTTCTACTACAGACTAACACAGCTAACGCCTCGGGATCTAAGGCAGCAGCAGGTTCTCTGGTCGTACTTTTCTAATTTGAATTAGTTTGCAGAGCTATTTAAACTTGTGTTTTCCTAATTTGATTTCCCCTGTATTTCCCACAAACTTCTGGAATTAAGGAGTTTACGAAAACGCGCACCCCAAATCATAGTACAGCGGTACTGTGGTGAGTGGACTCACATCCTTGGCCTAAGGATCAAATCCCTCATTTTATGCTTAAAATGTCATCCAAATATTACCTGGGTGTAGCATTGAGTAAGGTAGCTGCTTCCAAGATGCCCAGATGTCTTGAAGCCATGCAGGTGTCATGTGGGGGTGACAACAACCAGGAGAAAGAAAGTCCATTCTCCTTAACAGAAGCTTAATGAGACATCATTTACCAAGTCTGAAGCACCATATCCACACATTAAGCCTCTGTTAAAGGGGCAGGACATTTTTCTTGGAGTTGTTAATAATTCTGGGTCATCTTTTGGTGACGCGGATACCTTTTCTGCAGGATCAGAGCTTCTGAAAAGAGGTTTCAGTGTTTATAAGACTGGTCTCTTGTGAGTGAGTCAGACAGCAAATGAAAGTAACAAGACAAATGGAGGTACCTTATGAAAGAGCTCTGCAAGTCTGTGGTCTAGGAGACATGCAGTGTAAGCAGTCCAGTAAAGAACAGGGAGAAGTACAGTAGTAGAGGGGGATAAGAGGCAGTAAGAACTTGAGGTAACAACGGCAAAAAAGGAAGGACTGGAGACTAAGTTCCCAGGGTCTGGGGATAACATACACATGTGCTCCCTTACACAAGCAAAAGAAGTTATATAGGAATTGGGGATTTGCAAAAAATTGTACAAAAATATCCCACAGTGTGGTAAAGCAAAGAAGATAGCTATTGCCACAGGGGAAAGCTAGCTAGCCTCTTATGGCCTGAAGTTGGGCCCCAGCTAGTGCTGTCATCTCCAGTTTGAGAAATGCCTGAAGATAGGGGAGGAAAGGGATCATAGCAGAGATGCGATGCCACATCCTGTGAAGGCGTATCCAGGTCAACGATCAGTTTCAACAACTCCTCCCCTTCCTGTGAGGTCCATCAAAATTAAAATTTTAAATGTTAATTTTTCATCTCATATTGCTTTCCTTACCCTTTTCTTCCACCTTAAATCACGTGTATGCATGCGTTACGACTAGCTGCAATTCAGCCATGTTCCACTCAACCTAAAAAAAAAAAATCCTCTAAAAATCCTTTCCATGTTTTCTCAATATTAAGGAAAAAATCCACTCTGGCTGAAAGACAGACAACAGCAGTCCCATCCCTCTGTCCATCACCAAATGGCCTTTGAACTTTAGTGTCTTAATAGATGACAGTCAGGTTCTCTTAGGGCCAGCTTATACAACATGTTTTTTGGCATGTCAAGTCCAGGGTTCCTGGAACTGACTTATTTTCCTCAGATGAACACAAAAAATGCATGGATTGTCAAAAAAAAAGTCTTTGGGAGCCCTATTTGGCTGAGAACCATGGCATGAAGGAAGGAGGGACTCCTGTCTCCCCCTATGCAATTTCCCCGTGTCAAAGTGGTCCTGAAAGGGGGGGCGGTAAATTTATCCCTTTTTGCAACAGCATGTGCATGGATACTGCCTATGCAGCTCCATCAGAAGTCTTATTGAACTTCTGATGAGATTTGTTTAGCTCAGTGGTCACAAGTTGTACAGAACTGACCTTGAGGTCCGTCCTTTTGTTTCCCAGTCAGTGACAGACAGTCATACACCCCTGTCTGACAAGTTCTGTACTATGTAACAGCTGATACTTAGGCACTTTTGTTATTGAGAATATAAGTAAATAGTCCTACTGAATAAAGTGGTATTTACTCAGAAGTAAATCTCATTTTATTCAATAGGGCTTACTCTCAGAAAAGTGTTCATAGGATTGCAGCCTAAATAGGCTTGCCCAATTCCCAACAATGGTGGGTAATCTCCTGGCAAGTGTAGCCTCTCCCTGCCAGGGAGACAGGCCACTCAGAGATCGGTCACCATTGGCAGAGGCCAAGAGGCAGGATGGAGAAACGGGTACAAACACATTCCATGGCACCTGCTGATGATGTCAGTACTCGTGCAATCTTGGCAATTGATGCCATGCACTGGTGACTGATACAAAACAGTGAAAATACTTATGTTTGGGGCCCTGGTGTGACACCATCAGTTCCCAGTTGCACCAGAAGTGACATCATCAACAGGTACATGGAGGGCACACAAACCCACTGCCCTGTCACCCCCTTCCCACTGGTTGCCACGGGAGACCTAGCAACCGTAAGCCTAGAAGTATTTATGGAAGTATATGCCTCCAATTTCTAATAGTCTTAAGTATGACATTGAAAAGGTTTTTTCTTTAACGTTGTATGCCAAAAGTTGCCAATACCTTCTTGATACAACATGTTCTATATATCAAGACTCTGTAAATCTCAAAGGCATTCCACTCTCCAAAACATTACCCACATGAACATCGTTCAGGCAAATTTTAATTTCTTTGTGAATATTCCTCAAGTGCCAAGTGCCACTCTGCTGTTGATTTAGCGCCCTAGTGGTGGTGCATAATGGCTCTCTGGTGATTAATGCCCGCCATTTGTTCAAAGCTAACAGCCCCAATGTGACAGCAACAGATAAATTAACAACACGAGAAATATGCTAAAGAAAACATTTATGTAGTGTATCAAGTGTAGTATATGATAGCTATATACATCAGTTCTGTATATAACAAGCTATTAATGATGAGTGCTATGTGTTTTAGTAATCCTCCCCCTTTTCTTCCCCTTGTAATTGTTCTGAAGTCATTCACATGGAGCTTGATAAAACAGGCTGGTTTGTGGGGAGGTTAATAGGCTTTATGTGCTTGGAAGTGGATATTGCAAGCAGATGGAGCGGATGACAATTTGGCATTATAACTCTAGCAGAAGCATTTGTTGAAGCTAAGCCAAGGTGTGGAGCTGATCTCAGCCGTAAATTACAAGGCCTTTTCCAAAGATCACACTATTTACCTGACAACAACATCCCCCAGTGATAGACACTGTTGAAAATAGTTCTGCACATGACATGCTTCTCCTTGGTTGGAACAGGAAACCAGAAGCTCTATCTGCAAAGGGAAAAATCAAGGGAAACTTGACAAACGTCTACTTTTCTACAAAGAATTGTTTGTGTCTGAGGGATGAGGTAGGGGAAATATATAAATCAAAATGACTAGAAGTCATTTTGGTAATATTCAGTTTCATTTATTTACAGTTAGGTCATATTCCTTTATTTGGTAGCATCTGAGCACTAGCCAACCATACCACCTTTATCTATCTATCTATCTATCTATCTATCTATCTATCTATCTATCTATCTATCTATCTATCTATCTATCTATCTATCTATCTATCTATCTATCTATCTATCTATCTATCTATCTATCTATCTATTTCTATGCCACCATTCAACGCAAAATAGATTTCCCAACATGGCAAACAACAGATAATTACATTTAAAATACATACAATAAAAAACATATTGACATAAAACAAACACACACAACCAGGGAAGAAGGCCAGTAAGATTTACAGGTGGGGGTGGGGGTATGCCAAATGAAACAAAAAAAGCCTTCACCCAGTGGTGGAAAATAATGACAGAGGGAGACAGGTGAATTTCCCTGGGGAGGGAGTTCCAAAGTTTCAGTGCCACAGCATTGAACGTCCTTTCTCAGGTTGCCACCCATCTGGCCTCCAAAGATAGCTGGAGTTGTGGTTGTTGTGGATTTTCCAGGCTGTATAGCCGTGGTCTTGGCATTGTAGTTCTTGATGTTTCGCCAGCAGCTGTGACTGGCATCTTCAGAGGTGTAGCACCATAAGACAGAGATCTCTCAGTGTCACAGTGTGGAAAAGATGTTGGCAGGTAAGGTGGGGTTAGGCTGGCAAAACGTCAGGAACTACAATGCCAAGACCACGGCTATACAGCCTGGAAAATCCACAACAACCATCGTTCTCCAGCCGTGAAAGCCTTCGACAATAACTGGAGTTGATGGGTAGGTTCATATGGAAGCAGGAGATCCTTAAGGTATACCGGCCTCAAGATGTATAGGGCTTTAAAGTTCGATACCAGCACCTTGAATTGGGCAGAGAAGCAAATTGGGAGGCACTGCAGATGGAACAAGACTGTAGTGATATGGTTCCTATGACCCATTCCAGTCACCACTCTGGCTGTAGTATTCTGTACCAATTGCAACTTCCAGACAGACTTTAAGGGCAGCCCGACATAGAGTCTATTGCAATAATCTAAACTGGATGTTACTAGGACATGGACCACAGTGACAAGATCTTTTCTGCTCAGGAAGGGCTGGAGCTGATGAAAGGCACCCGTTACCCAAATAGGCATTCTTCTAATTAGTTGGGGGAATTAGCTTAAAGGACACAAGGGAGAGAGATTCTGTACCTATGTTTATGGGGATTATTCCCTTAGAGAACTCTCAAATAAGCCAGGAAGATGTTCAACCAGAAAGAGTTTTTATTAAAAGAGAAATAAAAGGACAAACACTGTCCTTTTATGTATACAAGGCTAACTGAGAAAATCAGGGAGGAAAGGGGGAGAGAGTAGTTTCGAGAGGGTGATAAATTACCAGTCTTGAAGACAGAGGTTCATGGAGGCGGCAGCAACAGAATGATCAGCATCTCATGAGGAGATGAAGAGGCCCGAATGGATTTGGGAAGGGTGTATGGAAGGATCTAGAACACACGCACTCAGTGGTGGCAAGGGAGTCCAATTATAGGGCAAAATAATAATTCGATGGGTTGTCCAGAGGTTGGACATTAAGTTGGGAGAGGTTTGATGGTTCCTGTCTGAGGTGGACTATAGGTGAAAAGGGTACTTGATGACCCTTTGAGTACCAGATGGGAAAAGCTACCAGGTTTACTGGATATCATGATTAGGGTGAGTGCAGGGAAATGAGATTGGACATTGACAAGATAGGAGTTTCTTAGGAGACCTTATTGTCCCAAGTTATATATCTCTCTTCAAGGTGTGGAGGAGTATCAGTCAGTCAGCTGCTCTGACTCACACTCTGGTAGTTTTCCAGGCTCCTGCATTGCTCTTGGCCAGGCAGTGCCTTGGACTTACGATATGTGAGGAAGGGGAAGGGGTTTAAGACATTCTGTCCATAAACTGCCCTCATAGCAGTGAGGAGGGGTCTGACTGCTAACACCCCAGGCCATTGCTGCAACCTGTTTTTCCAGCAGGAGGCCTGGATCCAGCAGCACCCCCAAGATATGAAACTGCTTCTTTAGGGGGAGTGCAACCCCGTCCAGAACAGGATATTCTATTTCCTAGGTCAAACCTTCACCCTACCAGTAGCACCTCCATTTTGTCAGGACTGCGTTTCAGCTTGTTAGCCTTCATCCATCCCAAAACTGCCTTCAGACCCCTGTTTACAGTTTCTACAGCCTCTGTGATATCTTCTGGAAGCACAAGATGGAGCTGGGTCTCATATTGGTGGCAACTCAGCCCAAATCTCTGGATGACCACTCCCAGCAGCTTTTCATGCATGTTGAAAAGCATGTGGGAAGGGGGCAAGATAGAACCTTGTGGAGCCCCATAGGCCAGAGGCCATAGGGCAGAGCAGCAATCCCCCAACATCACACTCTGAAACCTACCTTCAAGGTTGGACAGAAAAACCATTGCAAAAAAAAAAATGCTTTCCAGTCCCAACCCCAAAAGGTAGCCCAGAAGGATACCATGATCAATGGTATCAAAAGCTGCTAAGAGGTCCAGAATTAATATTGTCACACTCCCCCTGTCCATCTCCCAGTGCAGATCATCCACCAGGGCAACCTAGGCCATTTCAGTCCCAGGACCAGGCCTGACACAAGATTGGAACAGATCCAAACAATCCACTTCATTCAGGAATTCCTGAAATTGCCCAGCAATCATGTTCAATCACCTTGCTCAGTAATTGTACATTTACTTATTCAACTCAAATGTATTGTAGGGAAGGGGTCTCAGATGCTTCACTGAAGGGTTAGAAACCATAGACTTCATCACTATAGTACCTTACATATTATCTGCTGCTTTAAATATGTATTCCTATGTACCACCAGTGCTCCATGTTGTCTAATGTTAGTCCTAGAATTGATTATGTTCTGCTTCAGTATTTTTCTACTCTGTATTACTTCTTGTTAATACTATGTCTTTTAAACTTGTATCTGTTTACCTTATGGTATTGTTTATAAAATGTCCTTGATACTGTACTGAAATGTACTTGATACAGATTGTACTAATCTCATACTGTGTAATCCACCTTGAGTCTCAGTGAGAAAGGCGGACTATAAACGACATAAATAAATAAAATAAATTTTAAAACTCTCCTGGGTCCAGAGTAGGTTTTTTGAGGGCTGCAGAATAGGGATTTTTTTATGATTGCAGAGCCAATTTTAAACTAAAATAATTAAATGAAATTATGTTGAAATTTTAAAAGTTCATATAAAGCAAATTCAGTTCCAAATATTATTTTTCTGAGGCTGGAATAAAACCAACTTTTTAGACCCAGTGGCATTCCTAGTTGACAGCCACAAGGAGACAGATCCGCAAAGAGATTCTAGCCCATCAATGTCCCAATCTAACAGGAGAAACGTACACACAAAGATAAGCAAATGCAATGGGGGAAAAATGCATTGCTGAAAAAAATCTGATCCAGGTGCTCTTGGTGCTCATCAGGTTGTCTTGAATAACGTTGCTAATCTGTAAGATGGGAGAAAGACATAGATATCCACCGCCTTGATTCTACAAAAGGTCATCTATTTTATTAAACCGTTTGGCAACAAACAGTTTTAATTAATCTTCTGGATGGCAAGTGTTGCCTCTTTTGCTATATGTTCAGTGGTAAGGTAAGGACAGTCAGGTTTATTTACTTCCTGGTGAACTTCGAGAATGAAATCAAGTGACTCGAAAATATGATAAAACCATTCAAGAGGGTTTTTTTTGTATTTTGGGTTGTCACTTTGTCTAATCATCGATAGTCTCTGCAGCATCACCACTGGCCCTTTTGCCTGTTAGATGATTCCTTCCAGCACAAAGTGAAATTGATTACAGAGTTGTTGAAAGTGAAATTGACTCAGCTTTTGAGCCCTGCCCCAAAATTACAATATTGGAAGCAACATAAATTTATTGCTCCTAAATGTAGGCTTCAATGCTCATCTATGCAAGATGGATTATTCCACCCCTCCCCAAGCTTTGGGACTGTCCCCCACAACCTCTCCCACAAAAGATACCCATTTTCTAACATTCAATCTCTATGTACCAGCTCTGGCCTAGATTTCTTCCTATTATTGTTTGGGCATGATGATAATAAGTATCAGTTTGAATGTAATCCACATATTCTTTAGAAAGGCTTAGGACAGACACAGCTAAACTACCGTCTGCAGTCTTTTCTTGCAACTCATCTTTGGCTTTCTATCATGGTACTTTAAATGCTTAGGGACCACACTAAATAATAAATATGACTTTTGAAACCTAACATTTTAGATGTATTGGTAGGAAACATTACAATGTGGTAACATATGACATGACTTGCTCAGCTGTTTGTTTTCCCCAAGTTTGCTTTACCAGCAGCTTGCACATGGCTTTGTGTTCCTTTCTTGCTTCTTGCTTTGGGTAGCACTCTGTGATGAGGATGAGATGGTGCAGTCAGTTTGCATGAAGCTCGATGAGTGATCATGGACCAGTCATTCACTCTCAAGCCCTAGACTACTTCACAGTGTTGTTATGAGGATAAAATGAAGGTGGGGGGAAATGTACACTTCTCGGAGTTCGTTGGAGGAACAGCAGGATAAATATGTATGATATAAATAAGAAACAGCATGTTCTCCAGCACCATGGCTATAAAATAACACCATAGCTTGTCTACTAGGGATATGTATGGATAGAAGTGACTTTTAAGCTTCTATACAGAAAGCGGGCCAACTTAAAATGTGATTTTCCTAAATAACCTTAATATTGATTCTTCCCGCCTGCTGATTTTCAGCAGATCAGGAAGAGAGAAAATAGAAAGAGACTCAACAATAGCTTTAAGGAACCTTATGGTCCATCTGTCCCAGTAGTTTCAGACTTGGCAGATGCCCCTGTGGAATTCAGGCTAATGCGGAACCGGGACCACCCCACCCTTTCGTACAGCTCCTGTACCTAGCCATTAAGAACACAGGGCAATCTGAATCAACAACAATAATTGCAGGGGCTTAACATTGCCGACTAGGACTAAAGCCTCACCTGTGGCTCTAAACCTAGTGGCAGGCTGTATTAACTTTTTCCTAACTGAACCACAGTCAGGGCCGGCGCCACCATTGAGGCGGTGAGGCGGGCATTGCGGGCGCCGCAGGGCCGGAGGGGGAACCGGAGGGGGTGCCAGGGGTGGAGGCACGTGCCACGGAGCTGGCGTGCCTGGCCCCGCAGCTGCTGCTGTAGCCAGTAAGCCCTGCACTGCTGCCGCTGCCACCACCTCCACATGCCCCTGGCTGGGTGCAGCAGCTGCGGGCCAGGCACGGCAGGTGGCCGGGGCAGCGTGCGGAACACAGGCAGCCTCCTCACACCGCCCCAACTACCCGCTGGCCAATGGGCCCAGCTTTGCTGAGTGATGACATCATCACGTGATGATGTCATCATGCAGTCCAGGGGCACGTGCATACATGGGAGGGTAGCCACAGGTGCCAGAAACCCTGGTGCCGGCGGTGACCACAGTTACCTGTAAGGATATTGCCACCTTGAACTCTAGACGTTGCCCTTTAAATCTCTAGTTGAAGTAAAAGTAGCTGCAACTGCCCCTTCTGTACTTCTCCTTATAGCTCCCCATACCTACTATATCCCTAGACACCAGTAGGTAACATAAAAAAATGGATAATTGGATCAGAGAGGGAATGGGTAGAAGGGGCCTAGTCCTTCCACTTCAGCTGTAGATATAAAGGACAATGTCTTAAAAGTTTGTGTGAAAGCAAATGAGGGTTATACTCATAAGCCTTAAGTCTAATAGACAAGTCTTTCCCATATAAATTAGCCCTAGACTCTTGGCTTCTTGGTGTGAATGCCAACTCATATCCATTCATTTTCTCAGTTGCAAGTACTTCCGGGATGTTCATATCAGTGTGTGATTTCTTACCAGATATTCTTAGAGCAACAAACATACACACAGTCAGTACATTTTTTTCGTCCATATACTTTTATTGGCTGGACCTCACTGGACAGTAATGAAACTGAGGTACAGGAGGCCATGGCCATGCCATGTAATGAAAGCAAGGGAATCCCCATGTTGGGATATTTAATGAATAGCCTGTGTACAGGTCACCACTGAATTAAGATCATTCCTTCCTTCCTTCCTTCCTTCCTTCCTTCCTTCCTTCCTTCCTTCCTTCCTTCCTTCCTTCAAGAAGTTTATTCATTCAAGAAGCAACTAACCAAATTTGGAATTCGAGAGACAACTACCTGCCCAATCAATGAGTGTGTTTTAACTGCTGACCTGGAATCAATTTTTATATGCACATAATTCAATAACATATTGCCACTTTTATCTGTGTAAAAAAATCTCCAAAGTTGCAAGCACTTCCGGGATGGCAATGGAGTTGTTGGCAAAAGGAGGAGGACGTAGGGAAAGGAGAAGTATCGACCACTTAAACAAGTGTACTTGCAGTTAGCATAGTTTCAGTACCTTGGTTTCAGTGGGATTAGAGTGCTGGCTTTAAGTGGAAATAGAGCTGTGGCCAGAGAGAGAGAGATGAGATGAGATGAGATGTTCTCCTTTTAAAGACTTTATATAATGGGATAACAATCACTACAAAGGCTGCACAGCTCAGTAGCAAGGTATCTTTTAGCAAATGCTTACATGATTATCTATCTACGGGACAAATCACGTGTGCTGTGTGTACTGGAATAAAATAGAGGTTTGATGTGAGAGAAAGAGAACAAGAGTGAGATCCAGGCAGTGTGTGTGTGTGGGGGGGGGTGAGTATTAAATAAATCTTGGAGCAGAAAAGGGCAAAGGCCATCCGTTATCTTGAATACTGTTTTTCTAGATTTTAAGGAGAAAGTATATAATCAGAAAAATGATAAAGTTGTGCATTTAGAAGCTAGTTTCTTGAGAAACTCTACCATTGTACAGTGAGTGCAATCCAAAAGACACTTTCCCAGGAGTAAGTCCCATTGAATAGATGTGAGTAGGATTCTGAGTAGACCTGCTTAGGATTGTTCTCTTTGGCTGGCTGTCAAGTTACATTTTTACCATTCCAAAGAGCTCAGAGCAGGATACACAACCCCCCCCCCCCGCCCCCGTTTTACTTTCACAACAATCCAGGTAGGTTGGGCTGAAAGAGTGTGACTGGCCCACAGACACCCAGCAAACTTCCAGCAGAGCATGTTAAGAAACTGGTCTATCTTAGTCTGTTTCTTGGCTTTTTTAGACCATTGGTTCAAGTTTCTAGGTGTCATTAGGCTATGAAAGACCTATCTCTGGAAAAGGACTGTCACCATGTCCCGCAGTCTTCAGAGAAAAGGTTTGCGGTGGAAATGAAGCATGTAGGTGCTGCTGGAGAAGTGACAGCCTGCTCAGAGTCTAGTTACTGTAAATATTGCTGAAAAGGTTTAGTCCACTTGTACCCTAGGGGGAGCTGTGGAGCATTCTCTAGTGTTTAGCATTTATTGAATGTTTTCTCTTGCAGTTCAACCTACCTATTGTTGTTTTGCTCTGTTTGCTGTATGCCAATATGTGTTAGTGCTTGTGCTCTGAAGTTCTCTGTGTTGCATTAATGGTCTACAGTCAGTTATTGCCTTTTGTAAAAATCCTGTTGCAGTAAATTCATGGAAAGCAGATTCCTAGTGTGGGTTAGATTATTTCCTGAACTTGGACAACAGGTGCAAGATGAGATCACAGCTTCAAGACCAAGCCAGAAGGAAGTTTTTGCACTCACATTCCATCATTAGTGCAAGGAACCTTGGGTAAGTTGCTCTGATTGGGAATACGTGCCAGCTACAGAGGTACGCGGTCTTGAGACCCAACAACACCCCTGATTGGTCAATCAAGATCAAGCTACACTGAAGCAAAAGGGTATTCATTCTCATTTGCACCCTTTGTTTTGTGTGGTTGCTGGTGAATACCTGCCACTACATACTTTTTTGTGCTCTGGACCCAATTACTGGGATAGATGGCAGCTCAGAACCTTTGTCTCTGGATTTCAGACTTTGGCATTTTACCTAGACATTGTGATTCTGGTATGACAATGCAACATCTGTGTCAGAGAACCGAAGCTTGGATAGTACTTTAGGATATTTATGTAGCTTTGTTATTGTCTTTCCCGTTCTGCACAACTTCTTTTTTCATACTCTTTTGCACTCCTCTAATAAACTCTACTAATTATACTTCTCTGGTATTGATTGGGCTTTGGAGCTACAATCTGAGTCCAGTTCCTTAGCCTACTTGGTTGCAGCTACCCAATTAAACATTTGCTGGAACATAACCTGAAGGTCTGACTTCTTGTTTAGTATCTGGGAGAGCTAGGGTTGCCAGGTGTCTAGTTTTTACCTGGACAGTCTGGTATTTTGGGGGACTGTCCGGGAAAAACATTCCCCCACCGGACAGCTAACCCCACCCTTCCCCCTTCTTTTCCAGTGGTGTGGCACAGAAGTGGAGGGGGGCTTCACATGATAACATCACTTGCGCCCTGGGAGCGCACGCTATGCACGCTCACTTTGTTCAAAGAAAAGAATAAGTCCACTCTTTTCTTTGTGTGTGGGGGGGAGCATTTTAAAGGACTGTAGGGGACAATTCAGCTTGGGAACATAGCATGGGGGGGGGGAGGAGAGGCTCCTGCATTCCTCCCTACACCATTTTCTCAAGCCAAAATGGCCCCGGGTAGGGAGTTATTTGCCGGTGTAACATGTTCGTTTGGCCTTAGCATGTTCTATTCCAGCAAAATCAAGCAAGCATCTTGTGGCATTTTAAAGACTAACACATTTTACTGCAGCATCAGCTTTTGTAGACTCAAGTCTTCTTCAGATGGTGGGGGGGGGGAAAGGAAGGGGGAAAAGAGAATCATTCTAAAAACAAACTATCTCCAGTTCTTGCAAAAAGCCCTGAACCCTCAGTTAGGGACAAATGCCTGAATTAGGATATATTACCAATGAAGTGCATTTTGGCCTTTTATTGTTCTTCCTGTACTTAAGGGAATGTGTTATCTCTTTGGCTCAAAAATAAGAAAATGCATTTGTTCCTTAGTGCTGACTATAGTGCACCGTAAGCAGATTTTAAATGTCCAATGCAAAGTAAACATTAAAAGGCCAACAGCCAGGAAGGCTCATTAAGGATTCAACTGCAAGATCTTATTTATTCAAAATGAAAACGTTTAAGTTTTTGTAGAGGTGCCAAAAATTAACCTTTGATTAGCAAAAGACTATCGTGAGATTGCAAAGCCAAACCAAGAATGGAAAGCTGCAGCAACCTTCTTCACTGCCATCTTGCCTTGAAAGAAGGCCTCCAAGATACAGAGGCAGATTATCAGATTTTAGGGTTGGGGACAAGGTTTATATGCCTGGCATTTAGAACACTTGTTGGGATTACATTTTATAACAACTATATTTGTATTTTCAACACAAATCATCCTTTCCACCAACTTTTTTTTTAAAAAAGAAAAGGGTTTGTTTATTTGTATATTTGAACCTTTTCCATTCCACCTTTCCAATCTGTTCAAGGTGATTAATAGCAACATGAAAAAGAGAAGAGTAAACGACAAAATCACGGTATCACTAATACATCCAATATCACAAGACACTGAAAAAAGCACAATCAACAAAAGTACAATACAACTGAAAAATGCAACAATCTAAGAAAAGGGCCAATCTGGCAGAAATGGCACTTGATTATATATATAGACTCTGGAAAACCCCTCCACAAAGTAAAAACAATAATGGAAAATGTATAGGAACAAGCAGGAGCAGTGCAAGCAACCTGTAACAAATGTAGCAAGGGCAGGAACCTGAGACTGTATCTTTGGCTTGCATGCCTAGTATAGTGATCCCCAACAGGGTGTCCCAGGAGCCCCACTGTGATCACATTTGCTTCTTCAACAAAGCATCTGTTCCCTAAAGTAAAGAGGCTTTCCTCTGCCTCAACTGAGAGCTAAGATACAAGAGACGAATTACACGAGGAGGAGCACGTGAAAGGAGTTGCAATGTTGGCTGGGAAGCTGAGTTTTAAGAGAGATCAGAAGGCTTTGTCAATTTCCCCTCTCTACAGAGCCAGGGAGATCCTTGCTCAGAGGGTTTGTTAATTTCCTCTTTGCCTCTGGAAGGCGCTGTCAGGTTCACCTCCCCTTCTAGGAGGCAAAGCGAAAATTAACAAACCCTCTGAGCAGTGATCTCCCTGGCTCTGTAGAGAGGGGAAATTGACAAAGCTTTTCAATCTTTTAAATATCGGCTTCCCAGCTAACATTGCGACTTTCTTCATGTGCTTGTCCTCATGTAATTCATCTCTTGTAGCTTAGCTTTGAGTAGGGGTGCTTCAGAGGAAACCAGGAGGCATCCCCTTTCTATCTGCAAGAAGCACCTGCTGCAGTCATAAAGAAACAAGGTGGCCAGTTATAGGACAGTTTCCTATTTAGAGCATGTGGTGGCAGAGCAATTCCAGGGCTTCCTAGATGAAACTTCTGCCCTTGACCCATTCCAATCTGGTTTCAGGCTTGGATTTGGGACTAAAACAGCTTTAGTTGCACTGCTGAATGATTTCTTAAAGCTGGTTGGGGGTGTGGAGAGACAGTCTTCTCTGCTGATACTGTTAGATCTTCCAGCAGCTTTTGACACAGTTGACCACTCCATTCTTATCCACTGGCTTGAATATGGAGTTGATGGTATGGGTATAGCACTTCGGTGCTTTCATTCTTTTCTGTCTCACCAGCCGTAAAGAGTCTTTACTGGAAGTGGAGAATCAAATGGGTGAGATTTGTCTTGTGGAGTGCCACAGGGTTCTGTCCTGTCACCCATGCTCTTTAATGTGTGTAGGGATGGGGTGGGTTGCTGAATTAGATTGTCTGGAGCTTTGGAGTTGAGTGCGTCGATATGTAGATGACACCCAGCTCTATATTTCATTATCCAACCCTCCCAATGCATCTGTCTTGGTTCTGAACTGATGCTTTGCGGCTTGGATCTGGCTCAGATCTGGTGGCTAAGGCAGAACAAACTGAAGCTGAATCCAGACATGACAGGCTAAATCTACTTGTCCTAGATGACATGAAGTTGGCTTTCTCAGAGCAGGTGCTTGGGTGTGCTCATGGACCCTGTCTTGCTGTTTGAAAAGCAGGTTGGCATGGCAGCCTGGAGCACCTCACTAGCTGCATCTGATGTGCCAATTCTCTTGCTACCCACACTCAGCTGATTTGGCCATGCTAATACATGCTTCTGTAACCTCGTGGTAGGATTAGTGCGATGCACTCCATGTGGGGCTTCCTCTGAAGACAACTCACAAACTACAACTGCTCCAGCATGCAGTTGCTGGAGGTGCTAGCTACTCGGAACATACTTGTCATTTTGAAACTCCACCATGAGCTGCCAGTTTGTTTCCAAGTTCAGATCTAGGTACTGGTCATGGCCTTTAAAGTCCTTCAGGAGCTGGGACTGCATACTTAAAGCGCCATCTCCTTCCATATGTACGGATAAGCCAACTACCATCCTCTAGCATCCATTTATTGGCTGTCCCGCCACTTGGCTGGCCCATCTGTCATCAGCCAGAGTCCAGGACTTTTCCATCATGGCCTCTGCTCTGTGGAATGTGCTCCCTGAGGAGGTAAGGGGAGCCCCCTCCTTGGAGATATTCAGGAGATGCTCCGGGCCCGGCTTATTTGCCAGGGATTTTGAGGGGGTGTGAAGGACAGGCATCTTTTAAGGGGGAGCAGGAGGGAGAGATTTTATCTTTGTTTTAATTTGGACATTTTAAAATTATTTTATAGCCACCTTGAACTACCGAGAAAGGCAGGGGAATGAATGAATGAATGAATGAATGAATGAATGAATGAATGAATGAATGAATGAATGAATGAGAACGCAGAGTCCTTCTCATTTATACCATTCTTTACATGAGCCCAGCTGGGAGAAAAGTGCTTGCAGAAAGTGGTTGTAGGGAGATCAAGAAGGACCTGCTCTTCTCACTCAAATCTCACCCGGATTCTTCTGTCAGAGCACTCTGCCCTCACCTCCACTTTCTACGTGACTACAGCACAGAGGAGATTAAATACATGGATCTCCTAAATTCCATCTTGTTCGGTCATCAGCTCGTTCAGAAATGACATCTGCCAGTATCCCTCCAAAATTAAACGACAAATCTGGAATGTAAACACTTGTCTCACTTGTCCTGGCCATTGCAATAAACAAGCCACCAGTACTCTGCTTTTGACCTCATCTCTTCTACTCCTTCTGGCTCTGTAGCACGCCACATCTGTATTGTGGGGACAATAATAATACTGACTTTGTTCACTGTTCTGAGTGGGACACTAATCTTTCTAGAAGAGTAGTATATAAGAGCTCTTGTAGTAGTAGTTGTTGTTATACCAGCATCCAGCATCAACTTCCACTATTTCTAACCAGTTTCTGAGTCAATTCGGATGATCTTTTATGGAGACTGGAAGAGACACCAATTTTTAAATCTTTTATTTACTCCATTTATACACCACCTTTCTCCCCAATGGGGACTCAAAGCAGCTTACATCATTATCTTCCATTTTATCCTCACAACAGCCCTATGAAGTGGATTAGGCAGACCGTGTGTGACTGGGTCAAGGTCACCCAGCAAGCTTCCATGGCAGAGTGGAGGTAAGCGTCCCAGATTTTAGTCTGACACTCTAATCATATGCCACACTGGTTCTTGTGACATAAATATGGGGCCAAATCCTAATTGACTCAGATTATATGTTTGATTCCTAGATTTGATCTGGGAGATAATTTGGTTTAATGTGAATAGCGCTGGATTTGCCAAATGGGATCAAGAGGGAGGAGAAGGAAGGCCCCAGGTAGGCAGGGAGGTAAAGCATTCTCTCCTTTTATGTATAGGACTGTAACATCTGAACCAGCTCCATGTGTGAACACAGGCGTTTTCAACTAGCAGTGTTCACACCACATATTACAAGAGGAAAGTGTAAATGAGCTGTGCTTTTCTTTTTGAAGCTTGGTTTGTGTGTGTGTTTCTAATAGATGAATGAATAAAACTGAACCAAGTGTTCAGTTCTGAAAACAACTTTATATTGGTGCTATAAACCTGAATTGCTTTTATTTTAACACCAACCTTGCTAACCTGCTAGCAGCAGGAAACAGCTATTAAGGCCATACTATACAGGTGATTCTGTAAGCTCAGAATTAAGGATAACTTGATGCCTAATGCCTCCTTTCCCTCCCTCCAATGTTTCCCTTCATGTGGTTTTCAAATGCCCCCCTACTCCTCAGATTTATTTATTTAGATATGATTTTTTTCTCCCTTTGAGCACCTGGTTTTCATATGCAACTTGACATGAGTGAACGGAAACTGAGGTTATGCCGTCTGCTTCTAATGCAGCTCCAGCATACATTAACACCAGAAAGGCTTTTTTCCTGCAGAAATCATAATAATAAAGAGGGGAAGAATATAAATGGTAAAATGGAGAAACAGAAGTCTGGAGAAAATATCGTTAATAAAGGAGAATAAACATACCAAGCAGGGACTTTCAAAACCCATTTAAAACCACAGAGTTTCCATGGCATTTTGCCTGCTAACAAGTAAATGGAACATATCCTAAATTATTGCAAACTGTCAAGGGGAGCCGGGCTGTGTGAAACCACTATTCTATGCTTCAGGAGAATTTAATTCCCAAAATCAAATGGCCTGCATAGGCTTTGATTCGGCATGAAATTTTATTTTCCCCATTGGCAAAATGCATTTTTCAAGCTGAAAGATTACAAAGTCCAGCCCATTATTCAGAAAACGCTCAAGAGGTTTTGTCCATTTGTTGCTATAGTGGTGAGATTTTAATTTTCCTTTGAAAAGAAACAAACATACTTTTCAAGTAAAAGAAACCATGAAGAAGGAGGGTAAACTGCAATGCTCATTCTTGTGTTACAGTCCCCCTGACATGGTGTTTTGAATTCATTTGTCTTGATCTGGATTTAGGGGATCGATGGCTATTTACATCAGCCATCAGAAATTGCATTCCTTTATTATGAGTACACCAAAAACACTTACTCTGAGGAAGGCACTTCTCCTATACTGCCAGCATTGTGACAGCCTAAGAGTAATAGCATCAAGAAGACTAAAGTAATGGCCTCTGAGGAATTACACAATTTTAAAGTTGACAATGAGGAAATTGAAATTTTTCAAGATTTTCTATTCCTTGGCTCAATCATCAACCAAAAGAGAGACTGCAATGAAGAAATCAGAAGACTGAGACTAGAGATGGGTATGAACAGCAATACAAACTAAAAAAAACCAAGAACAGCCCAATCTGCTGTTCGTGAACAAGCTGTTCGTGAGGCCCCGTTCTAAACGAATAGGTGGTCATTGCAAGCCTTGTTCGTTGCTGTTCGTTGCTGTTCGTCAAGCCAGACAATCTGGCACCTGCAATCAATTCCCTTGGCAACTGGAGGCAGGGACTGCCTGAACTCTGTCTGAACTCCTGCTGTTGCCCTGGAAACCCCAATCTAAGCCCAATTTAGCTTGATAGGCAGGTCTTCCTTTCAAGTGTGGAGCTCCAAATTTGTTACAAAGAAGCAAAGAGCAGGGGGGAGTGGGGCTCCCAGCTCTGGTTTTGCAGACAGTGAGGGAGAGACAGTTGCTGTTGGCATTTTGAGAGAGAGACAGGGAGAGTGCATTGGAGCTTGAATTTTCTTTGTGTGTGGTGAGATAGGGATTTACCTCTTCAAGTTCCAGGGCTGCTGCCAGGCTCTGGGCCAAGCTATTATTTATTACTGGTACCTTTCCTGCTGCCTGCTCAGGTAAGGTTTCTGGGAGTGATGCGGTAGGGATCTACCCGTTCAGGTTCCAGGGCTGCTGCCAGGCTCTGGGGCCAAGCTATTATTTATTATTGGTTCATTTCCTGCTGCCTGCTCAGGTAGGGTTGCTGGGATTGGTGTGGTAGGGATCTTGATAGCTGGAGGAGGGCCTGCTGGCCCCCATGAACAACGAACAACGAACATGTTCATGAAGAGGTCATGTTCGTCAATGTTCATTGTTCGTGGATGGCAACGAACACCATATTCATTTTTTTTGTACCCCTGTCTAATTGAAACCCAGAAGAGCAGCTATGAGGGAGTTAGAGAAGATCCTTAAAGATAAAAACGTCTCTCTGGGAACCAAGATCAAGATAATCCAAATTATGGTATTCCTCATTACTATGTATGGATGTGAAAGTGAAGAAAGCTAACAGGAAGAAAATTTATTAATTTGAAATGTGGTGCTGCAGCTACCATGGACAGCTAAAAGACAAATAAGTGAGTACTACATCAAATCAAGCCAGAATTCTCACTAGAAGCTAAAATAACAAAACTGAGGCTATCATACTTTGGTCACATCATGAGAAGACAAGATTCTCTGGAAAAGTCAATAATGCTAGGAAAAGTGAAAGGCAGTAGGAAAAGAGGAAGACCCAAAATAAGATGGCTTGACTTAATAAAAGAAGCCACGCCCTCCAGTTTGCTGGATCTGAGCAAGTCTGTTAATGATAGGATGTTTTGGAAGTCTCTCATTCATTGGATCGCCATAGGTCAGAGCTGACTTGATGGCACATAACACACAAAGAGTACTAGCATTTTAGAACCTTGCAACATGGCTTCCCAGCTGCTTTATATTTGGGGGCTACCTGAAGCCCTCCCTTCACAATTGCCTGTTGCTGCCTTTGAGACAAAGGGTATACTCAATTCCATCCCCTGGAATTGAGAGAACTAGCATACAGGATGCTGATGTCATAAGGATTCAGCAAAGAACACAACATATGGTGCAGTGGGGAAAGGAGTTTTTTAATTCACATATACTGCCCCTATGCATTTTGCTGATTCTTCTTCAGGAGAGATCCATATAACTGTATCAGGCAATTCCCACAGCAAGTTTTCCAAAGAGTGAATTGCCTGATAGAGCTCCTTTTCCCACTGCACCACCATTTTTTGCTCTTTGCTCCATCCTTGGTGTAGTCCTCTTCTCCAAACAGGAAAAGAAGGACATGAGAGAGAGTTGGTCTGCTGGCTGCTGATGCCACCTCCGAACTATCCAGTGTGTGGCTTTTCCCCACTGCTATTTCCAGCAGAATGAGGCATTTTATAGTCTGTTTTTGCTTAGATTAGATTAGACTTGATACTGATTTCTAAACTGTTTGTATATTTTAATATTAGAAACTACCCTATGACATGTTAAGGAAGAGTGTGGCATATACAAATATTAAATAAATTCTTAGATAAATAACTGTGATAGGTGAAAGAGTATGGATCTGCCTTTCTCTGTGTTTTGTATGTGTGGGGGACGGGACCATGTGCGTGCGTCCTCCCAGCCCTCCGGCTTAGTTGCTCCACGCGCCGCCCTGGCCGCCTGCCGCACCTGGCCTGCAGCTGTGTGCTGGTGGTGGTGGCGACGGCAGCAGCAGCACAGGGCAACTGAGCAGGAGGGCTGGGAGGCTGCCTGCTCAGTTGCCCCATGCTGTCGCTGCCAGCATGCGCTCCTGGCCAGGTGCAGCAGCTGTGAGCCAGGTGCGGCAGGTGGCCAGGGCAGCACGGGGCAATTGAGCTCCATGGTGTGCGCCCCTTCCCCCCGGTACCCCCTCCAGTGCCTTAGCTCTTGAGGCGGCTGCCAGCATGGCCTCAATGGACGCGCTGGCCCTGCTTGCCTGCCAGGTTGCATTTCTTGAGCGCACAGGCTTATGCTCTCTTGGTGCTCTTCTTGGCATACTAGACAAGATCAAGACTTTCAGCTGCCATTCATATGAAAGATTCTTCATCATTATCAATTTAATTATCCTTCTTTGCCCATGTTCCAGATAGAATTCAAACTTCCTCAATATCAGTATCCAAAAAAGGGACATTCTAACCTCGGTCTTGTCTTTGTTGTTCCAGCCTTATCCTTTCTGAAAATCCCATGCCAGATATATTATAAATAGAAAAAATAAATATATACTCACATAATGTGTGTCCTACCAGTTCTGAATAGTAGATGGGTTCTCCACAGATCCATAGAATGGGCAGATTGCGGTAACAGCACTAGAGATGGACAAACTCCCTCCATTTTACTTTTGTTACCAATTTTGAAAACTATTATCAAACACACATCGGGGGAAAGCTCATTTTTAATCAAGAGATCTAAATTGTAGCCACCCAGCCAGATCTCATCAGAAGCTAATCAGGGTTGACCTTGATCAGTGTTTGGATGGAAGACTACCACCAAGGAAGTCCAAGGTAGCTATGCAGAGACAAGCAATGGCAAACTATCTCTGACCATCTCTTGCCTTGAAAGCCGTAAGGGGTCTCCATAAATCGGCGACAACTTGACAGCACACAAAAAAGAGAACTTTAGGCAAGCTCAGGAAACCAATGAACACTTGCAGTAGGGTGAGCTGTGCAGTCTTTCAACAAGCTCTGAGAAACTTTGCAACCCAGTTAGCAATAGGCAATGTATGGGCTTCTAGAAATATTTTTTTTTTACTTATTTCCACTTCCTAGCCTTTCTGTCTATAAACATTTCTTCTTATGGAGAGCCCCAACCCCCCAAATTCCCCCCAAATACAAATGTTTTTTACACTAAGGTTCTGGGGAGCAAAATTGTTTTGGCAAGAGGCGGAAGTGGCCATGAGGTTTAGTGGCGGTCTATTGCATAAGGAAACAGGAGTTCATTTTCTAGTTCAGTCACGGACTCACAGAGACCATAAACAAGCCACTCTTTCAGTCTCAGATCTCTGCCTGCAATGTGAAGCTACTAATGACTCCTGCAGTGAAGCCATGTTTCTAAATCAAAACATCTCAATCAGATCATATCCTTTACATCAGCCAGGCATGCCGTGGGCTGTCATCAGGAACAAGCAAGATGTATCATGGTAAAGGTGCCTGCAGGGTACAAAATAAGTTTGAAACAAATCCACAGAGTTCCAGTGAGTCATACCACATACTACACAGCCAGTACAATTGCTTATCTAAAATATTTCCCAGGATTCATAGATCAGTTAAAACCACAATATGAACTACTTATTATGTGTAGCTTATAGGGTTTTTTTTTAAAAAAGGGCAATTTGCAGAGGGTGAAGCCAGCTGAGGGAGTGAAGAAAGGGGGTTTAAATTTTTCACACCTCACGCCAGTTTTGCAGTTAACATCAGAGCCAAACTACAAGTGACCCCTGACACAGGTTGGACACTTGTCAGCTTCCCTCAAGTTTTGATGGGAAATGTAGGCGTTCCGGTTTTACAGCTTGGCTCTCCATTACAGCTGCAAGACCAGACCGCCTACACTTCCCATCAAAACTTGAAGGAAGCTGACAAGCGTCCAACCTGTGTCAGGCATCACTTGTAGCTTGGCTCTCAGATGTTTACACCTCTGCTAGGGAAAACTAACCATTTGCCTGTAAGGTTTTCCTCAGTATTATTTATGTCATTTATAGTTCACCTTTCTCACTTGAGACTCAAGGCGAATTACATAGTATAAGGTTAGTACAATCGATATCAAGGACATTTCCATAAACAATGCCATGCGGTAAATAAATACAAGTTTACAAAAGCATAGCATTAGCAAGAATCCAATACAGAGTTGAAGAGATGTTGAAACGGAACATAAGCAATTCTAGCAATACAGAGTTGAAGAAATGCTGAACAGAACATAAGCAATTCTAGGGCTGACATTAGAAAACAGAACTACCCTGTAGGATCATACTTGAAGCACTTGTAGTACATAGGAGCACATACTTAAAGCAACAGATAGGAGGTAAGCAGGGCTTTTTTTCTGGGAAAAGAGATGGTAGAACTCAGTGGGTTGCCAGCACAGGGGGCAACTCCTGGAGGGAGGTGGTGCCCCTGGTACCACATGCACACGCACAACGTGTGTGCACGCTCCCAGGACTGCACAATGATGTCACTTTGGGTCAGCTGTAACAAGGGGGGAGTTTTTTAAAGTTTAAATTGCCCTCCACGAAAATGGTCACATGGCTGGTGGCCCCGCCCCATGATCTCCAGACAGAGGGGAGTTTAGATTGCCCTCCATGCCACTTGGCACGGAGGGCAATCTAAACTCTCCTCTGTCTGGAGATCAGAGGGCGGGGCCACCAACCATGTGACCATTTTCAAAAGGAAAAAAAGCCCTGGATGTAAGCCCTGAAAAAAAGCCCTGGATGTAAGGCAACACAGTGGTGAAGTCTATGGTCCCTAACTCATTAGTGAAGCGACCTCCTCCCTACTATACAGTCCTCCTATCTGAGTAAAAAGCCTTTTTGAATAATTCAGTTTTCATTGTTTATGGAAAGCCAGGAGAGTAGGAGCTTTCCTGACCTCCTCAGGCAGGCCATTCCACAGGGTATGGACCACTACAGAGAATGCATGTGTGCAGGCAGCTGTTGATGTCGCCCATGTGCAGTGCAACATCTGTAGGAGACCCTATTCAGATTAGTGAAGCTGCCATGGAAGAACATAGGGGAAGAGGCAGTCCCATAGGTATGCTGGACCAAGGCCATGAAGAGCTTTGTTTGTAATAGCCAATACCTTGAACTGAGCACAGTAACTGATAGGTAACCAATGGAGTGACTGCAGGATGGAAGTGATATTCATGCTCCTGCTCGCTCCTGATAACAACCAAGCCACGGCATTTTGCACTGATTGGAGTCTCCTAGTTAAGTTAAATGGGAGACCTATATATCGTGCATTACGATAATCAAGTCTTGATGTTACCATAGCATGGATCCAGGTGGCCAGGTCAGCCATGTCGAGGTAGGAAGCCATCTTCCAGGCTAGAGTGAGATTGTAGAAAGCATTTTTCTTTTGCAGCTGCCTTAACTTGCTTTTCTAGTACTAGTGCTGGATCCAGTATAAACCCTAGGTTCTTAACTGCGAGGGACAGCTTAGGGAGGACAAGTGGGGGACCTGCAAGGACTTGTGGGGGACATCTCATTTCTCCCTCCCCACCATGTCCACTTTCCCTTCCCTACCCCCATAGCTTCTCTCTCTTTTCCTGTTTCCTTCTTTCCTTACCACTCACTTTTGTCTGCCCCCATCTTTACCTTTCCCCTTCCCACCAGCAATCTCTCCCCTATGACCTAGTTGTTTGGTGCTGGCAGAGCTGGACCCAACTGCATGATGGGGAACCTGCATGGAATTGCAGGGAGTCAGGGCCGGCGCCATCATTGAGGCAGTGAGGCGGGCGCCATGGGCGCTGAGGCACCGAAGGGGGCGCCGGAGGGGGTGCCGGGGGCGGAGGCGTGTGCCACGGAGCTGGCATGCCTGGCCTGCAGCTGCTGCAGCTGGCCAGCCCCACGCCGCCGCCACTGCCACCAACACGCCCCCAGCTGGGTGCAGCAGCCACGGGCCAGGCACGGCAGGTGTCTGGGGCAGCATGCGGAACCTCCCCAGCCACCCATCATGCCCAACTGGGAGCGCAGGCAGCCTCCATGTGTCATCCCAGCCACCTGCCGGCCAATGGGGCCAGATTGCTACATGATGATGTCATCACGCAGTGATGTCATCATGCAGTCCGAGGGCTCATGTAGGGGCAGCTGCAGGTTCCAGAAACCCTGGCGCCACCCTTGCAGGAAGTACTTCACTTTTCCCTGTATTCCCTGTATTCCACATTATTTCCTCTTTCTGTCCTCCTGGCAGCTGCCATATGCTCACTTTCCCTATGTCCTCTCCTTCAAAACCACTAAAAAAATTACCTTTTATCTGCCCCCCATCTTCATTTATTAATTTACTTCAGTTATATACTGCTTTTCTCTACAATGAGAACCCAAAGCAGCTTACATCATTCTCCACACCTCCATATTATCCTCAGAACAACCCTGTGAAGTAGATGTGGCTCAGTGTGTGTGACTGGATCAAAGTTCCCCAGTGAACTTCCACAACGATGTGATGATTCAACCTGTGTCTCCCATACCCTGTTCTGAAACTCTAATCACAGCACTAGTGGGCAGGGCACTGCTGTTGAACAGTAGCCAGCAGCTGGGCCTGGGTGAGTCATGCAAGTCCTCCTGTGGTTGCTTCTGCACCTGGCCCCAAAGAATCCTCCATCAAAGGCCAAAAAAGCTCTGAAAAGGTCCCTGCCCCCTCCCCAACCTTTTCCTAACAGAATACTGGATAAACTGTTATGGCTGCCTAGCAACAGCCACTGAGGGCATCTGATTAAAGCTTATAGGTGCTCCTTTTTTCATTTGGGTTTTTAAATCCTGCCCCCAATGTATTTTTTTTAGATTTCAGTGTTTTCTGCAAACCTGCGGCATTTTTCAGGTGTAGAAAGATTTGTCTTGTCTGCTCATGGCTCCAATCTCCAGATTTAAGTATCCACGGATTAGGGCTACTTGGCTATTAGTATATAAGATGATTTTTCAGCAGGAAAATTACATAAGAGAAAAAGGTTTAAAAGCTCCTCTTCCCTGTGCTAATCTCCCACTCCATCTCATGCCCCAAACCTGCAGCTGCATTTTGACTTAAGAACATAAGAGCCCTGATAGGTCATGCTAGTGACTCATCTAGTTCAGAATCCTGTTTTACACAGCAGCCAACCAGTTGCCCTGGAGGGCCAATAAACAAGGCATAGAGGCCAACATGTCCCATGTTGTCTCCTATCACTGGCTTTCAGATGTTTACTGCCTCTGAATATGGAGATTCTCTTCACTCACGATGGCTAGTAGCCATTGCTGGACCGCTGCTCCCTGAAGCTGTCTAATAACTTATAGAACAGCTTACCTGAAGATGTCAGGAAAGCTCCCATTCCTCATTTTCCACAAACTGTGCAAAACCGAATTATTTACGAGGGCTTTTTAACACAGAGAATAGAGCTACACTGTAAGGAAATGGTTCAAAGAGATGCTTTGATAAAGGGATGTGCACTGTCCATTACTATAGTTTACTAGGTCATGTCCAATTGCTTATGTTTTGTTCCAACATTGTTTCAGCTCTGTATCAGATTTCTGCTTGTTTTCAAATTCTTGCAATCTATACCCGATCATATTGTTTATTGAATGTCCCAGCTGTTGATCGTATTGACTTACACTGTGTAATCTGCCTTGAGTCTCAGCGAGAAAGGCAAACTGTAAGTAATGTAAATAAATCAAACCATGTTGTTATTATTCTTAATATTTTTTTTTTTTAGAGTTCATCTTTCTCGCTGAGACCCAAGGCAGATTACACAGTGTGAATCCACAAGTCAACAGCTGGGAGTCCTAGGATATTCAATGAATAAACGCAATAGGATCTAGGTTGTAGAAATTTGAACACAGCATAAATCTGAACATGGAGATGAAACATTGCTGAAACAAAGCATGTAATTAAACACACCTTCAATAACATGGAAACAATCCAGTAAGACTATATTTACATCAACATTCAGTACCCAGTAGAGTAATCTACTGTCCCTGTTCCTTTACCAGGCCAGCTCTCTGGGCCATTTCTTACAGAACAGCCCTTTTACCTGAGTGAAAAAGCTCCTTTGAATAATTCAGTTTTGCATTCTTTGCTGAAAGCCGGGAGAGTAGGAGCTTTCCTGATCTCCTCAGGCAAGTCATTTCATAAGGTGGGGCTACCACAGAGAAAGCCTGTGTACAGGCAATGGTTGATTTTTCCCATGTGGAGGGTGGTACCTGAAGAAGGCCCTGCTCAGGTGAACAAAGCTGCCATGATGGAGCATAGGCATTCCCATAGATATGAGGGCCCAAGGCCATGAAGGAATTTATATGTGATAGTCATAACCTTGAACTGAGTCCATGTATGCTCATGGCCTTCCATTAGGGTTGCCAGGTCCAGGTTGGGAAATTTCTGGAGATTTGAGGGGTGGAGACTGGTGACGGTGGGGTTTTGGGAGGGGAGGGGCCAAAGCAGGGTATAATGCTTTACAGTCCACCCTCCGAAGCAGCCATTTTCTCCAGGGGAATTGATCTCTTTCACCTGGAGATCAGTTGTAATTCCAGGAGATCTTCAGCCACCTCCTGTAAGCTGGCAACTTTACCTTCTGTGTATGCTCATGGCCACCTAAGGCCTAGCATGGACACTCCCTGGCTCCAGGCCTTCCCTGGCTTCGCCTCCCATGTTCTTTCTGGATAGGGCTACCAACCTCGTGCAGTTCACTTGGAATTACATCTGACCTCCCTTTTAGAATGGCATCTTTGGAAAGAGGGGAAGGGAAGGCACTCAGCAGGAATGTGATGACACAGAATCCAAACTCTGCCCCTTCCAAGCACCACTCCCAAATCTCCAGGGATTTCCAAAGCCAGAGTTGGCAACGCTATTTCTGGAGAAGACCCAGTACCTTTGGAAAACCAGTGGGTTCCGAGTGCATTCCAACCAGATTTGGGAAATATTACCGGAATGCCACTTGATGTATTCAGCCCCCCCCCCCCCCCCCCGCCACATGCAAGAATTCTATAAGAACAGAATCTATCCTTAACTATCCAAAAAGTGCAAATATTATTCATGGAGAAGTCTATTTTTAACATAACAACAGTGCTTGCTTCTGAATTATTTTGTTGCTTTTTAGCTGCATAGCTTCAGGGCTTGCACAACAATATAAACAGTTCTTTGAGAGCTGGAGCAGAAAGATCAACGTCAGTCTTCGCACACGATCATGTTACACAGCTCAAAGCCTCCCTCTAGCGGTTAAAAGGAAAGAACAAGGTGTCTCAGAGGGTTCCCCTGCCCTTGCTACTTGTCAAGGATAAATGTGGTTAGATTTTGAACTGTGTTCATTTATATCACTTTAAAAAGCAAAAACAACAATCCCTACCACCTTCCTAATTGTCCTCTGGTGGCCGGGGTATGTGGCTACTAAGAGTGAACTACCACTGCTCCTTATCTTGCAAGCCCAGACTTGTAAAACGCCCGACACCCACACCAACACCACAACCTCATATCCCATATATACAATCTCATGAACCATGAAAAAAAAATAGTTATGAAATTACTATTACATATGCTACATTTTCAAAAAATGCCTCTTGTTGCAACTGTTGTTTAATAATAACACCCAGCCTGAGAGTCATACAAGGTTGCTAAATATTTTGTAATTGTTGGGTTACTAAAAAGGGATTATCCAGTCAATGTATTTTTTTTAAAAAAAATAAATCTTATAGACCAACGTGGCTGATAAGATTAGACTAACTAACAAAGCTTTCTTTTTCTTCCCTTTTTCATTGAAAAATCATGAACCAACCCCTCCCCCCACCAGTGAATTTCTCTTGCAAGTCCACACCTAGTAGACAAGATGTCTAGGTGGCTTAACCATTCTTGCCCCATTGGAAAACATCTGCATTTTTTGATAAGTGTTAACTTGCCAAAACTTCTTTCAGCTTCTTCCACTGGCAATGGAATAAATCCATAGGGCTAACCACGCTTCACTGAAAATTAGTTGCTACAGTGTCAATCTACACTGAAATCTCTGCTCCCCTTGTTACTGGGCTATCGCCTGACTGCAGGAATGCCTTGCCTGATCTGAAAAACTGGAGCATAGATCAGTGACCTTCAGCTTCTTTTTGTTCCCTTTCTTTTACCTCCTTACATTTCGGGCTGTCTGGTTTATATCAGACATGGCTGCACAGAGCATGTGTGTTTGTGACTGAATTTAACACTTACATATATTTTGGGTTTGTGAATCCTATCAGAAATGGCAGCAGCACTTGCTCCCACTGTTTTTGTGATAATTGTGGTTAAAGGTTTGAAAGTTTTATTTGAACAAAAGCAGGGCCTTCCCTGGCCTCTACTAGTAGAGAACAAACAGCCCTACACAGGCTTTTCGGCCTTAAGGGATCAGGGGGAAAATACTAAACAGTTCAATAAGGGGAAACTGTTCAATAAGGGAACATCACCAAATTCACAACTTGCCACGATATAACACCCCTCTTCCTTTAAGACTCAATCTAAAATGTTAATCTATCCGGTTTTGATGGTTGTTGGGGGTTTTCCGGGCTGTATTGCCGTGGTCTTGGCATTGTAGTTCCTGACGTTTCGCCAGCAGCTGTGGCTGGCATCTTCAGAGGTGTAGCACCAAAAGACAGAGATCTCTCAGTGTCACAGTGTGGAAAAGATGTAGGTCATTTGTATCTACTCAGGAGGGGTGGGGTTGAGCTGAGTCATTCTGTAAGAGTTTCCCAGGGTGTGGAATGCTAATGGCGGGAGGCTTCCCTGTATCCTGAGGAGGTTCTTTTGCATATGGATTGGTGCTTGATGTGCTAATCTTCTCTGCAGGGCTATTGTCGGGTGTGGAGTGTTTTGTTGGCCTTGTGTTTTTCAGAACTGGAGCCCATGCTCTGTTCATTCTTAAGGTTTCTTCTTTCCTGTTGAAGTTTTGCTTATGCTTGTGAATTTCAATGGCTTCCCTGTGCAGTCTGACAAAGTAGTTGGAAGTGTTGTCCAGTATTTTGGTGTCCTGGAATAAGATACTGTGCCCTGTTTGAGTTAGGCTATGTTCAGCCACTGCTGATTTTTCAGGCTGTCCAAGTCTGCAGTGTCTTTCATGTTCTTTTATTCTTGTCTGGATGCTACGCTTTGTGGTCCCGATGTAAACTTGTCCACAGCTGCAGGGTATACGGTATACTCCTGCAGAGGTGAGGGGGTCTCTGCTGTCTTTTGCTGATCGTAGCATCTGTTGTATTTTTCGGGTGGGTCTGAATACTGCTTGAAGGTTATGCTTTTCCATAAGCTTTCCCATCTGATCAGTAATTCCTTTGATATATGGCAAAAACACTTTTCCTGTAGGTGACTGTTTTTCCTTGGTTGTTTGATTCATCCTGGGTTTGATTGCTCTTCGGATTTCATTTCTGGAGTAGCCATTTGCCTGAAGTGCGTGGTTTAGATGATTAATTTCCTCATTGAGAAAGCGCGGCTCACATATCCGTCTTGCACGATCCACTAATGTTTTCATTATGCCTCTTTTCTGTCGGGGGTGGTGATTGGAGTTTTTGTGTAAGTACCGATCAGTGTGAGTTGGTTTCCTGTAGACCTTGTGACCTAACTGAAAGTTTGCTTTGCGGATGACCAAGGTATCCAGGAATGAGAGTTTTCCCTCACTTTCTTTCTCCATTGTGAATTGTATGTTCAGGTGGATGTTGTTGAGATGATTCAAAAACTCCCTCAATTCTTCCTCCCCATGGCTCCAAATGATGAATGTATCATCCACAAACCGGAACCATACACTGGGTTTGTGGGGTGCTGATTCTATAGCTGTTTTTTCAAAATGTTCCATGTAGAAGTTTGCTATAACTGGGCTGAGTGGGCTCCCCATGGCCACCCCATCCATCTGTTCATAGAATTCGTTGTCCCATTGGAAGTAACTGGTTGTCAGACAATGATGGAATAAGGCTGTTACATCCTCTGGGAAAATCTGATTAATCAGTGCAATAGTGTCTTTTACTGGAACCTTGGTAAACAGGGATACAACATCAAAACTGACAAGTATGTCTTGTGGATTGAGTTTCAGAGAACTGATTTTGTTGATGAAATCTGCTGAATCTTTGATGTAAGACGAGGTTTTCCCGATGTGGTCCTGCAGGAGATCTGCCAGATGTCTAGCTAATTCATATGTCGGTGAACCAATGGCACTCACAATGGGTCGGAGTGGGACTGAATCTTTATGTATTTTGGGGAGTCCATATAGTCTAGGTGGCTGTGCTTCAGTCTTGCATAGTTTTCTGTGCGTGTCGGGATGTAGTGAGGAATTCTTGATCAGCGCATTTGTTAGCCTGGTGATTTTGCAAGTGGGATCTCGTTTTAGTTTTTTGTAGGTGGAGGGGTCCAGGAGTTCCTTAATCTTCTTTTTGTATTCCTCCGTTTTCATGATCACTGTAGCATTGCCTTTATCAGCTGGTAGAATGATGATGTCTGGATCTGCATTGAGGGTCTTGATGGCATTTCTCTCCTTGCGTGTTATATTGCTGGTGGGAAGCTTTGCCTTTCGTAGAATCCTGGCTGTCTCTCCTCTTATTTCCTCAGCTTCCTCTTCAGGTAGATGACGGATGGCAGCTTCTACATTTGCAATGATGTCTTCCACAGGAATTCTGGTGGGGGTGACTGCAAAGTTTCCTCCCTTTGCCAAGATGGAGGTTTCATCTGGTGAGAGTTGACGGTCTGTCAGATTGATGACAATGCGTGCATTGTCGAGCATTGGGCTTGTCTGTCTTTTTTCCTGTAGTTTGTTAAACTTCTGCTTCTGTCTGGATGTGTGGTTGGTAAACACTTGTTCCATCTTCCTGTAGGTGAGATTATCGACCTTGTCCCAATCCTGACTTCTCATTTTATGGCTGGTGTTGATATGCAAGCAAAATAGCTCCTTGTCTGTGGCAGCAAGTTCTCTGCGGGTAGTGTGGATTCTCTCACGTAAGAGGGCCTGTTCTAGACGGTCATAAATGCGGTTCGCCTGTGTGGTTTTGAAGTTTCTTTTAGTTGTGAGAAAAGATGGAATGGTTCTTGTGTCCCTGCAGCGTAGAAGAAAGGTCAAAGAACAGAGTAGATGTGCTTTCTTGTTCCGAAGTGTTTCCAATCTTCGGGTCTGTTGGAATGTTTCCTCCCCGTAGAGGTGTTCGATGTATTGTCGAAGGCTTTCACGGCCGGAGAACGATGGTTGTTGGGGGTTTTCCGGGCTGTATTGCCGTGGTCTTGGCATTGTAGTTCCTGACGTTTCGCCAGCAGCTGTGGCTGGCATCTTCAGAGGTGTAGCACCAAAAGACAGAGATCTCTCAGTGTCACAGTGTGGAAAAGATGTAGGTCATTTGTATCTACTCAGGAGGGGTGGGGTTGAGCTGAGTCATTCTGTAAGAGTTTCCCAGGGTGTGGAATGCTAATGGCGGGAGGCTTCCCTGTATCCTGAGGAGGTTCTTTTGCATATGGATTGGTGCTTGATGTGCTAATCTTCTCTGCAGGGCTATTGTCGGGTGTGGAGTGTTTTGTTGGCCTTGTGTTTTTCAGCTATAGAATCAGCACCCCACAAACCCAATGTATGGTTCCGGTTTGTGGATGATACATTCATCATTTGGAGCCATGGGGAGGAAGAATTGAGGGAGTTTTTGAATCATCTCAACAACATCCACCTGAACATACAATTCACAATGGAGAAAGAAAGTGAGGGAAAACTCTCATTCCTGGATACCTTGGTCATCCGCAAAGCAAACTTTCAGTTAGGTCACAAGGTCTACAGGAAACCAACTCACACTGATCGGTACTTACACAAAAACTCCAATCACCACCCCCGACAGAAAAGAGGCATAATGAAAACATTAGTGGATCGTGCAAGACGGATATGTGAGCCGCGCTTTCTCAATGAGGAAATTAATCATCTAAACCACGCACTTCAGGCAAATGGCTACTCCAGAAATGAAATCCGAAGAGCAATCAAACCCAGGATGAATCAAACAACCAAGGAAAAACAGTCACCTACAGGAAAAGTGTTTTTGCCATATATCAAAGGAATTACTGATCAGATGGGAAAGCTTATGGAAAAGCATAACCTTCAAGCAGTATTCAGACCCACCCGAAAAATACAACAGATGCTACGATCAGCAAAAGACAGCAGAGACCCCCTCACCTCTGCAGGAGTATACCGTATACCCTGCAGCTGTGGACAAGTTTACATCGGGACCACAAAGCGTAGCATCCAGACAAGAATAAAAGAACATGAAAGACACTGCAGACTTGGACAGCCTGAAAAATCAGCAGTGGCTGAACATAGCCTAACTCAAACAGGGCACAGTATCTTATTCCAGGACACCAAAATACTGGACAACACTTCCAACTACTTTGTCAGACTGCACAGGGAAGCCATTGAAATTCACAAGCATAAGCAAAACTTCAACAGGAAAGAAGAAACCTTAAGAATGAACAGAGCATGGGCTCCAGTTCTGAAAAACACAAGGCCAACAAAACACTCCACACCCGACAATAGCCCTGCAGAGAAGATTAGCACATCAAGCACCAATCCATATGCAAAAGAACCTCCTCAGGATACAGGGAAGCCTCCCGCCATTAGCATTCCACACCCTGGGAAACTCTTACAGAATGACTCAGCTCAACCCCACCCCTCCTGAGTAGATACAAATGACCTACATCTTTTCCACACTGTGACACTGAGAGATCTCTGTCTTTTGGTGCTACACCTCTGAAGATGCCAGCCACAGCTGCTGGCGAAACGTCAGGAACTACAATGCCAAGACCACGGCAATACAGCCCGGAAAACCCCCAACAACCATCGTTCTCCGGCCGTGAAAGCCTTCGACAATACATCTATCCGGTTTTCTTCGTAATCTCCAAGACCTCCTGGGGCCAGTCATCTCAGAGTTAATCTGCGGCAGTTCTTGACCTCTATCACCTGGGGGGGGGGGGCTGATCCTGATGTTTGAGGCTCTTCTGCAACTGCTGGTGATTGTTGATAATTCCCTGTGGTGGATTTGTCCCCTTCCTCTACTACGTCGGAGACCTCTCCACCGCCCCTCAATGATATAACAGTCTTAAAGTTAGGATTTCCAGATATCCACTTATGATCGGCAATCTCCCAGCAACTTTTGCCTCTGCCTGCCGATCACCAGCTGATCAATGGGAGGAGGCAGGCCAGTGACATGGAGCGTGTGCACCCGTTGTCCCCAGCCAATGATGTCACTTCTGGCATAATACAGAAGTGATGGGGCCAATTCTTTAACAATCAGCAAAAACATAGAAGTTTTGGGTTCAAATGCTCTGTTTGGAACTGATTGTTAAAGAAACGGCCCTAGCATGACCCCATTGCATGGTGACAAGGAGTATGCATGCACCTCAGGTAAGTATCCCACCATCCTCTACACCCTCAGCTCCCTCCAATTGTCAGGGGAAACCTGAAAATCCTACTAATGGTGCTTTGCTTTGCTTTGCCTTTCCCATCAGGTTTCCCTCCCTCTAGCCTGTGCAAAAAAACTCCAGGACAGGTAGTTTTTTTATATGATCGACCCAGCAGTTCAGAATGTTGCTTGAGATTGCTGCTCTAACACTGCTTTCTGATTGACATTCCAAGGGCCAAGCTACACATGACGAATGACACTTGAACAGCAAGTGTATTTCTCCCTGTTCACTTGCCCTCCACTCAATCCACTTGCCGTTCAAGTGTCGTTCGTCATGTGTAGCTTGGCCCCAAATCTCACAAGATCTGGAAAACAGACACAAGGAAATAAGTTTCTATTAATATCCTCAGTTTATCCTCAGTTTTTTTCCTCATAGTAATAGGGATTGCAGCCTAGGTTGTGGACCTCTGGGCCCCAGTAAAGTGTAACCTCTCCCCAAATGTGGGGACCTGGGCATGACATAAAATTGGATATACACTCCAATAGGCAACCTATTCTCTACTCTTGGATTCTTTGTACACTTTTTTCCTGTCCTGACCTGAGGTTAGAAGCCATAAAGTTCTTAGCTAATCCTAGGAATAAGGATTGAAGAAATAGATGGTTTATGTTTCTAGCACCCAGCTAACAATTCCTTATAATCCACCAAATCCTTTAATGGATTCCAATGATAATATGCACATGTTTTCCTTCCCCAAAGCTAAAGCTCTGATCTCTAGGTTGAAAGGTTCATTGCTTTTTTATCCAGTCTCAGGATTCAATAGCTCAGTCCTTGGCATGTGGCATCTAAAGACCTTTCCAAGCATTTGTTCACAGCCTAGTTCTTCTTAAATTGCTCAAGGCTCTCATCTTCTATCCAGGCCACAAACAACCCTCTTTGGATGCCAGTATTCTATTTATAAACTTTATTAAAAGTAAAGCCATTTTTCTATTTAACAAAGCGATTTCCCTCTGTTTCAGCTCCCGGGACTGAAACCAAAGCAGTTCGCTCCATTATGCCAGTAAGTGAAATCCCTCCAGCAGCTTCTAAGCCATGTCATCCTGGAACTGGGCCGCTCAATATTTTTAAGCTTGTGTGCACCTTTGGATTTTGAGGCATGGAGTTTGAGGAAGGAGGGATGCTGTGCCATAGATTCGGCGCTCTAGAGCTGCCATTTCCGCCAGAGGAACTGACCTCTGTGCTCAGAAGATAAATTGCTCCAGATCAGCAACAAAAGAACACTCAGTTGATTTGTCCTGACTTCAGATGAATATGTATGGCTGGAATGACTATGGGGAACTGGTGGATTACTCATATAAGCTTGTGTGTGTAAAGCACAGTTAAGTCATAAATGACTTATGGCTACCCCAGCAAGGGGCTTTCAAGGCAAATAAGAAGCAGAGGTGCTTTGCTGTTGCCTTCCTCTGCGGTTTCTTCTTTGGTAGTCTCCCATCCAAGTACTAATCCTGCTTAGCTTCCGCGATCTGATGAAAGCCAGTTTGATGTAGTGGTTAAGAGCAGCAGGACTTTAATTTGAAGAACCAGGTTTGATTCCTCACTCCTCTGCCTGAAGCCAGCTGGGTGACTTTCAGAGCTCTTCCAGAGCTCTCTCAGCCCCACCCACCTCACAAGGTGATTGTTGTGAGGATAATAGCACACTTTGTAAATCACTCTGAGTGCACGTTGAGTCATCCTGAAGGGCGGTATATAAATCAAATGTTGTTGTAAACTGCTCTGAGTGGGCATTAACTTGTCCTGAGGGCAGTACATAAATCGAATGTTATTATTATTATTAGATAGGATTATACCATGCTGCCTTACCTCACTATTCATAAGCTTAATCACTACTTAAACACACATACCCTTCTGAAGAAAAAAAAAAACCTCTGCAAAATAAAGACTATACAGCAGTCTAAATGTGCAAGACTGACTTGTCCAACTTGAGCACCTCTCATTAAAGAAAGGGACATTTACTGGACAACAGTGCTTAAATATTGGTCTTCTCATCTTCTAGTCCTTCCTCTTGCACAAAAATGGTACTAGATATATAAATCTGAAACATAACCAAGGCATGATTATCTGCTCCTATACTTCTAGGGGCCTTCCTTCTCCCCTGATGAAGAAGCTGCCCCGTCAGGCCCCGTCAGTACCTTTCCTCAGGGCTTTTTTTCAGCAGGAACGCGGTGGAACGGAGTTCCGGAACCTCTTGAAAATGGTCACATGGCTGGTGTCCCCGCCCCCTGCTCTCCAAACAGGGGGGAGTTTAGATTGCCCTCCGCGCCGCTGCTTGGCGGTGCGGAGGGCAATCTACACTACCCTCTGTCTGGAGATCAGGGGGCGAGGACACCAGCCATGTGACCATTTTCTCCGAGGGCAACCCACTGAGTTCCACCACCTCTTTTCCCAGAAAAAAAGCCCTGCCTTTCCTGTTGAGCTCAGCTTGCTTGCTTCTTGAAGGTCCTCCTGCTTTACAATTTGGATTATGGTTATATAAGAAATACACTTTCAGGTGGGAAACTGTGTCAGTCTGCAGTAGAACAGCAAGATTCGAGTCCTGTAGCACCTTGAAGTCCAACAAGATTTCCTCTTTTGAGCGTCAAAGCTCCCTTCGTCAGATACAAGAAAAAGGGAAGTTTGGCTCTCCAAAGCTTATACCCCTGGAAATCTTGTTGCTCTTCAAGGTGAGACTGGACTAGAATCTTGTTATAACACATACAATCACTAATTAACCCCTTTTTCTTTATTATAGATGATCTATGTTGATATAATTTCATAAACTCCACTTGTGGCTTACTTTTTAAATTGCCATGTCTAAACTGCACTTAAAACACACAGTTGATTAAGGAGAAAGGAAAATATTCTTTCCAGCACATTACCTGAACTGTCATCAAGCCAATTCTGGGGATGCTCCAGAAGGGCTGGGGCCGCCTTCTCCTTTCCTACAATGGTGCCCCTTCTGGTAAGGTCCACCGGCTGAGCACAATGAGCAGCAAGCCCTCCCTTTCTGTCATAGCATTGGTGGTCATAACTACCCACCCAGGCAGTCAGCCAATAACAAAACCAGGAACCTGGGTCTTTAGGTGGGCGATGATTGGCCCATTATGAAAACCTCAGCTTACCAGCAGAGGGAGTTCTTCCAGATTTTATAATAGACTCATTTGGAATTAAATGCTTTGCTTTAACCAATCACTGCCTGGCTACCACTACTATTGTGAGTAACCTGACCAACTGGGGTATAGTTATATGAATGACTAGGACAAGGGTAAGCAACCTTTTTCAGCTGAGCGCTGGGGGAAAAATGCAACCTCTACCTGTGAAGATGTTGGTGTGCTGGAAAAGAAAATGAGGAAGGGAGACTAAGGTGGTACTTAGCCAGACTTGCTTGGAGCAAGACATGCCCCAACAGCACTACTGTCATCTTAGGGGTTTGCCTTGGATTTACCTAGTGCTTTGCAGGTCTGGGAGGCAATGACAGGTACAAGTCATGCCTGTTGCCTTTTCCCACACCACATGCACATACATGCTGCTGTTGCCTTGGTCGCTTGGGTGGAGACTGGGTGCCAAGCCAAATAGTCTCTTGTGCCACTGTCAGTATGCATGCCTCACAGCACCTAAAAATATCCCTTCCTGTCCAACCTCATATTCTTGTAGGTAGAAAAAGTTGGGTTTATGGCATCCATTAATGTTTTGGAACAGAACATAGGATGGATGGCTCATAAAGAGAATGCTACTCTTTAAATGATTACTAGGGTTGCCAACTCTGAGTTAGGAAATTCCTGGAGATTTGGGGGTGGAGCCTGAGAAGGGCAGAGTTTGGGAAGCAGAGGCACCTCAGTAGGTAGAGATGCCAGTTCCACACCCCCAGCTGCCACCACTCACCTGGTTGGCAGGGGGGAGCTGTGGGGCGGCTGACCAGAGCATGCTGCAAAATGGTGCGTGTGCACTCCGCACACTCCCTATGATGTCACTTGCAGTTTAAGCCAGAAAAATGGGTTCTCATAGTTGGGTCTCAGAGAGAAAATGGGCTGATTTCTAAAGACTAGGCCCCACTGAGACCCAGTTACTTCTGGTTTAAACTGGAAGTGACATCATCAGGAGCACATGGAGCATGCACGCAAGCAAGAAGAGAAGTGACCTCAGGAGCACCCCACTCCCTGGTTTCAAGTTAGGGGACATGAAATACCATAGATTTCACCCTCCAAAGCAGCTATTTTCTTCCAGGGAACTGATCTCTGCAGTCTGAAGATTAGTGGTAATTCTGGGAGCTCTCCAGGCCCCACCTGGAGACTGGCAACCCTAGGGCTGACAGGAACGTATGAGGAAATGTAGTTACCATGGTTTGCGGTATATCATGGCAGACTCTGGAGATATTAGACATGGGAACTAATTTCTCATGGCTCCTGGAAGCCCTCTTCCCGCTTCTAGCATCCATCTATCGCTTTACAGAGACCTTGGTGTGAGTCCTTGCAGCTGTGGGTTAAGTTTGGGTCAGGAAAGGGGACTGGCAGTGAGGGTATACAGTGGTGAATAACCAGCATGAGCTGAGCCCAAACTCTGCAGAGGTCTGGGACCAATTCAGCATGGCATGTCTTGAGACTAAACTGCACTGGGGCACTTTGCATGTTGAGCACTGCCTTTTTTTGAGACCCGCTCTGTCACTAAGGCATAGTCTGTCAAACAGCTGACAAAGAGTGGCTTGCCTGCTCTGGTAATGGTAACTCTTTATAATGTAAACAGGTTTACTTACAGAAGCAAAGAAAGTCTAGCTCCGGAGGTTGTCTGGGAGCCCTATGTACCACACTTTGACCTCTCTGTAGGAAAACTGGAACATAAATGTGATGGAAACTAATCCAAACCTCCTATGACCAAATCTACTTCATCTGTTGCAACATCTTTACTATTCCCCATACCCAACCCCACTCCAACACTGCAAGAACATATTCATTCAGATCTCCCATTTATTTAGCCATGTTTATATTGCACCATCTTGCTTAAAATTCAATATTTCTCGAGGTCATTTTGCTTACATCTATTCAAAACACACCACCTATTAGAAAGTTCACAGTGCTGTGCCTGAATGTTAGATTACTAATTAACTTCTACATTTCCACAAACAGAACATAATTCAGAAAGGGACTGGTGACGTTCCCTGACCCTCCTGGTGAATGCAGCCTTATATCAATCAATTAACACATTAATAATTAAAATAACATTTAAGGATAAAACGTTCTATCCACACAAGGCCCTCAGATATTTGAATTATGGGGTATTAATTCATAACTAGTTTTGTTAATGGACCTTAGCCTTTGGCCTCATGCCTAGCAACAGTGTGGTGTGGATTGATTCCTCCTGTATATGCACGGTCAACTTCTTCTCTTTTAAATATTGGGCAGCTTCTTTTCTCCTGAAAGGTCACAGAGGGATTCAAAGCAGGGGAGAAAGAAGGCAGTCTGGAAGGAGAGCAGCTATTACCTTGTATCCTCCTCTAAAATATCAGATCAGACTAGTAGGAGAGATGGGGCACTGGGTTATATGGCTCTGTTCATTGCCACAGGCCCTCTGCTGCAAACCTCGCAAGAAGGCTGCCAGTTAGAGTTGTCAACTCTGGCTTAGGAAATACCTGGAGATCTGGAAGTAGTACCTGGGGAGTTGGAGTTTGGGGGAGGGAACTCAGCAGGGATGTGATGGTATGGAATCCACCCTCTGAAGGTGCCATTTCCTCCAGGAGAACTGAGCTCTGTAGCCTGGAGATCAATTGTAATTCCAGAAGAACTCCATGCCCCACCTGGAGGTTGGCAACCATACTGTCAGTATGTCAGGTTTCTACTAAGAAAGAACAAAATATTCCCCCGCTTTTCATATGCTATCGCTGCAAACTATTTTGGTCTGCATCCAGAGCAGGATTTATGCACATGCTAGGTAAACTACAGCTCAGAGCCTCAGATTACTACTAGATTGCCATTTTTAGGTAATGCGATGGGATCTATTAAACTTGACATCGTTTATTGCCTCAGCATGTCTTAATTTGAAAGCCAGCATGGTGTAGCATATAGAGTATTGCACTGGGATCCTGGGAGACCCAGATTCAAATCCCCAATTCTAACAAAGAAACTCACTGGGTGACCTTAGTTCAGTCACATACTGCCATCTTGGGCCTACCTCAAAGGGTTGCTGTTATGAGAAAATGGAGGGGAGAACGATGTTCTAGGTTGTTTTCAGTCCCAGCTGGGGAGAAAAGCAGGTTATAAATAAAAATGTGTGCATGCACTTTTCTATATTCATAGAAAAACACAATTAGCAATATGTACTATCCGAATCAGTAGTAGGATTGGCATTATGGAAAGGAAGCAGTGCATTGTGGCTGCAATCCTAAGGACACTTTCTCAGGAGTAAGTACCATTTAATAACATGACACTTACCTCTGAGTAGATCTGCTTTGGCTTGTTCCCTGTGTATCTCCATACGTGCATATACATTCGTGTGCCAAGTCAAAATGCATTTCTTTAATTTACTTATTGTCTGGAGACCCAAGAAAGGGTGATGAAACCTGACCAACTCTAACAAATATGTATGCACTCTAATAACACTTTAAAAATGCACCACCTATACATGCCTAAAAGGCAAACTAAGGTAAAAGAGGAGACAGTGTTTCAGGGACAGTTACCAAAAATAGAGATGCTCTGGTAAATAGATGTTATTTTACGGCTTTTTATTATTTATAACTATTATTATTGTGACTTTTGTGATTTCGTTGACTGTTTTCACACGTCTTACCAGCTCTGGTACGTTGTGCAAAGCTCCTGCAAGGACAGTGTCTTCCTGGTGCGATTTCACATGAGAAACAGGAAATTGCGCCAAGAAGACGCGTCCTTGCAGGAGCTTTGTGCGACGTGCCGGAGCCGGTAAGACGTGTGAAAACGGCCATTGTGTTGTTTTAATTTGTGAACCCTATCAAGCAGATTTCTGGAGAGCAACATACACATTTTCCAAACAGGCAATAAGAACATCTGTTAACAATGGCTCTCCTGACACCACTGCTTCTGCAAGGGAGGCCAATGCCAGGAAAAGAACAAACAAGGCTGGTTCCAGCGATATATGGGTACAAGGACTCCAGATCTTTCAATGACCCTCACTCCCAGCAGTCATTGTCGATCCTGGGAAAGTCGATTCCAGAGGTCAAGGGACCTTTGTAGACTAATAGACACACAGATCAGCAGGCTGCAGCCCCGCCACCTATCAGTTCACTCAGGTCTATGGACCCTGGGAATCAACTTTTCCAATGTTGAATGGGACTCCTGGAGGAAGGGGAATATGGGAAAGATCTCTTCCACCTTCCACCAATGGATCTCTGGATGCCACCCACTGTCTTCGAGTTTCATTTCTTTCCAGCGTGCGGAAAGAATGGGCATACCTTAATGTTGAATGAAAGAATAATTTTTTCCCTGGGTCTAAAGTAGTTTGTGAGGTTGAGAGTCTCCTGTAACCTGGAAATAACCTCATTCATCAGCCCTGTTCATTTTATTTGATAGCACCCAGTTTTATTGTTCATCCATCAAGGTTGCTCTCATTTAAATCCAACCTGGCCAAGGCCCACTGGCCTGCATTCATGATGCTGCAAACCAAGCTTTAATTAAGAGGTAAAATTATTAAAGCCACAAATTATTATAGCCTCAGGATGCTCCAGGCCTGGTGATACCAAGCAGATGGTTCAGGGCAAGCAGGAGTCCTTTAATAAAGGAGCGTTTGCAATTCATGAGCCTTAATTATGTCCACTCCTCTCATTTTCAAGTGTTATGGTTGTCAGGCCTGGCATTGTATGGCAAAGAAGCATGATGAATGATGCAAACCCCTTCTGGTTCAGGACATAGCCTTTGTACGGCAAAAATTAAAAGTATTATCTCCCAGAAGATATAATAATTGGAATGTTTAGGCCTTTGGCTTTTCTCATTCCCTCTTTTTGAAAAAAAAAATCTCTTCCTCTGCCTGCATTTTCTCTTTCTTTTTTGCCTCCCCACCCCGGTTTGTCTTGATTCATTATAACTCTACTTCTTTAATTTTATTCCAGGGCTTTTTTAAAACTGTGGGAGACAGTATCACATTATATTCTCAGAAAAATGTACCCTCATATCCCATACTGATACTATGTAACCCCACTCACTGATTCAGGACCCTGATAATGTAGATAATGAGGTCATCCAGGAGTCTGAATAGAAGGGGACTTTGTGTACTCAGTGTGAATCTTTAATAAGGTGCGTTCGAAAGAGAAAGGAGTTGACGGGATGGTATTACCATACCATCATGGTAAGGAGATAAGTTACTTGAAATCTTGGGAGCTGAGCTGTATGGGTCAGACATACTACTCATTCTTTTGAACTATTTGAGTATGAATGTTTTGATTTCCTACATAATCCCACAATAACCTATGGATTGATAAATGATGTATTTGTGCCATAGGCAAATGTCAAATTTTGGCATCCAGTTTCAGTTCTCGATCCAGAGGAGTTAGCCGTGTTAGTCTGTTGCAGCAAAATAGAAAAGAGTCCAGTAGCACCTTTAAGACTAACCGACTTTACTGTAGCATAAGCTTTCTAGAATCACAGTTCTCTTCAACAGATGCATGGAGGGTACCAGTTTCTTCTTACCCTCCATGCATCTGATGAAGAGAACTGTGATTCCCGAAAGCTTATGCTACAGTAAAGTTGGTTAGTCTTAAAGGTGCTACCGGACTCTTTTCAATTTCAGTTCTGAAATCCAAAATTGGAATTTGGGACCATGCTGCAACATCAAAATGCAAATTTTAAATTAGAGAATTAGCAGATTTCAAAATCAGGTGAAATTTCTTTTAATTTCATCTCCTGATGACATCACATCATGCTGGAATCACTGGTTTTGAACAGGCATAGTGCAAAGATGCCATCAGCTACTTTGGTGCAGAACTTGTCTCAGCATGTGTGGTCTGGCTAACAGTAGCGCAGAAAGGTCTATACTGTGACAGAATCAGGTTCAGTCTCTCAAGTAAGTCCCAGCTTTACGCAAGAGAAAGGCTCTCTACCTATATAGTAGAATTCTTTCTAACATTCTTAAGTCACCTAGAATTATCTGTTCTGTAGTCATCCAGCTGTAGTATACTTTGTTTTTCCTCAGCTCCCATTCTGTACAGTGTTAATGAGTCTGAGCTTTGTTGGCTCCAACCTTGACAAAGGAGGTTTTAAAGGCTGTGGTTGCCTCTCTGCTTCATGTACACTCAGCTAATACTGGCTCAAAGTGCTTCTGATCCATAGCAGTTCCAGAAGTGAAGCTCACTATGAAAATTGTTGTTTATTATTATTTATTTAAAACATTTTTATGCCACTGTTCCACCCATCTTAGGGTTCCCAAGGCAGCAAACAATCAAAAACAGTCAAATAAGCTATTAAAATACAGAATATAAAACCAATTTTAGAATCTATATACTAAAGCAGGGTACTATGACCATACTGACCCCACGCTTCTCTGCTATTCATTTTGTGCAGCCTGCAATGCTGAGTCAGCCTAAAAAAGACATTTCTAGCGCTTTCTCATGGCAGAAATGGTAGTCAATATTTGAAAAACAGTTTCAGTATTGAAATATTTCCCCCACGAAAGATATAGGTTGACTACATTAAATAGCTATGTGAATATTCTAGATCCCAGAATGTTATTTTTTTAAAAAAATTATTTGAGAAAGAAAAATAGAAATAGCAACAACAATAGAAAATGCATAGAACCTTATACAAAATACATTAAGCTACAACGGAAAGAATATATAGAGACAAGAGTAGATAGTAATAGATTTAAGGTGCATAGGAAATATAAGTACAATATATAACAAAACTGAGTATCATAACTTTTACTCCTCCAATTAATCTGTTCTAAAAAAAGGAAAGGGAGAATGGGCAGTAGTACTTCTAGATGGAGTATCTAGTAACATATTTTTAAGGTTTTGTAGAGGGGGGGGGATGCCGCACAAGGTGGGACTTTAAACATTTTGTATTCAACTCCAGAATGCTAATTCTGACGATGAGTAGGGATGCTGAGAACTTTGACACAGATACGATCACCTGCTGAACTCCTCTTGATTGGGTTTCTTACTTATTTATTATTTATTTATTTATTTAATTCAATTTATATTCCGCCCTCCCCACATCAGCAGGCTCAGGGCAGATTACAATTGATATAGTAATTTAAAATACATATAACTTTAAAACCAATAAAACCACATAAATATTTAAAACACACAGCAGCAGACTTCTCCAATAACCACCACCCAACCATCTCCAAAGTATTTAACAGGCTGGGTGGGTAGGGGGGCATGTTTTCCTCTAGTCTGCCAGTGGGGAGACCCAACCAGTGTCAACCATATGCCTGGTGGAACAGCTCCATCTTGCAGGCCGGGCCCTCGTCTCTTTAGACAGAGCGTTCCACCAGGTTGGAGCCTGGACTGAAAAGGCCCTGGCCCTGGTCGATGCTAGGCGGGCCTCCCTAGGGCCAGGGACCATTAACAGCTGTTTGTCGCTGCATCAAAGCATCCTCTGGGGCTCATATAGGGAGAGGTAGTCCTGCAGATACGCCAGTCACAGTCCACATAGGGCTTTATAGGTTAATACTAAAACCTTGAATCTGATCCACTGGTAACCAATGCAGCTGGCGCAATACTGATGTAACATGTGCATTAGAAGGCACACCGGTGATGACACGCACTGCTGCATTTTGGACCAATTGTAACCTCTGGATCAAGTTCAAGGGAAGCCCTGCGCAGAGCACATTACAGTAGTCTAATCTAGAGGTGACCATTGCCTGGACCACTGTAATTAAGTTGCAGGTTGAGTTGTCTGGTCTGTTGGAGATGGAAGAACAACAACCTGGCAACCGCCATGACCTGGGCCTCCATTTTCAAGGAGGCATCCAGGATCACCCCCAGGCTCCTAACTCTCGGAGCCGGTGTAAGCACCGCCCCATCGAGTGTAGGAAGCCTGGGCCCCAAATCCACACTCCCACGACTCAAGTACAGGATCTCCATCTTCGAGGGGTTTAACTTCAGCCGACTGTGCCTCAACCATCCAGCCATGTCTTCAAAAGCATGCTCCAGGACACCCGGGGCTGATCCAGGCCAACTGTCCCTCAACAGGTATAGCTGGGTGTCATCAGCAAATTGACTTCGCACCAGCTGGGTGAGGGGGTGCATATAGATGTTGAACAATAACAGGGAGAGTATTGCTCCCTGCGGCACACCACCCACTAGTGGACAGCAGGATGACAACTTCTCCCCTAGCGCCTACTTGTATGTGAGTTGCCTCTGTGCTGGTGTTTGACATCTGACTGGTGAGACATACCAAGCAGCTCTGTGGCTGTAAAGCAGCCACTTGTTCTAGAGGGACATGGATTGGTCGTTCCTTGTCAGATAAGCTTCATTTAATTCTGTGTTGCTGCTTGTAGCCACTTTTACACCTGCACAGTCAACAAACTCAGTCTTTCCCAAATGTCGTGGCTGAGTCATTAAACTGGACTTTTTTCAGACATCGTCCCACAGTTTGCCTGTACATAGCCACGATCCCAAGAAAAGGCACAGAGGGACTCCAAAGGAGTAAATCTCAACATAAAATGTAGTTTTTCCTTTTACAATGTGTGTTTTAAGTGGGATGTGGTGTCAGTGTCACCAAACATAGGGGTCAGCAGCTGTGAGAAAATACTATACATGCTTTCTTTCCCCACAAATGGACATATTTGAGCTTTCGGGCTGCAGATGGACAGCCCATTTTGGCTCCCGTGATTGCTACATGGAAAAGGATGTGAACTGAGCTGATGGGGTAATTGAGCATCCCTGATGGTGGCTGGAGGAATTCATTTCCGCAGTCAAGAAGCGGCACTTGCCACTATAGTCTTAATGAATAATGTTTTTCCCTCTGACACTTACAACCCTGAACGCTTAATGATCAATATCAACAAAGTTTTCATGCTAGTTTCCTAGACTAGCTATTGCTTAGTCTGTCCATCCACTGGAAACAGTTTTGACTCTCTGATCATTTCCAGCTGATTGAGAGAATGATTTGCAAGAGCCATTAACAAGGGAAGCCCATTTAATCCCGAAGCCATCCATTTGGACTGCACTTACCCAAATGGGACATCTTTATCCTTCCACACCATGCATTGTTTAAATAGGCATTTTCAGTGACATTCTTTTGGCTCTTTGGTTGGCGCCTAGTTCCTTCTTTCTTTCATTCTTTGCCTCAAAATTCCTTTAGAGAAATCATGGGAGTGGAAAGATTGGCAACCTACACATGTGACAAACAAGTAAACAGGATGAGCTGTATTACTTTGTTCAGACAGTCTGCATTTTTATCAGGGAAGACACTAGATAACCTGTTGTGATGTTGTGTCTGCCACATTCCCTCCACGCACTGTTTTTGATCATCTCCTTTTATGTACTCTGTTCTAGGTGACAGAGCACCTGCAAGGTGATACAGTTTACATTAATTGTTGCCTTAAATCATGTGTCATTTGGGGATTGTAACTTCTTGTCCTTAGAGGAGCTCTTGTTCTTTTGCAGGGAGAAATTCAGCTGATAAAGCTTCATTGTATCTGCAGTCTGGGAAAAGCTGTGCCCAGCTCTTGCTGCCTGTCATATAGAAAAATCTATAACCAAAGAACCTCATGAAAACTAACTAGAACCAAGAGTTAACACAATGATATACTACAATTAAACAGTAATAATAAAGTGCAATTTATAATCGTTTGAGGTGGATTTTTTGTTCCACACACAAAAAAATCCATTCCAAATGATCTATAAAGAGGATTGGAAGTGCATTATCCAACGTGTGCGGAATCACTCCAAGTTTGGAATAAGCAAGTGCCATAAGCCTACCATCCTAAATTCCCTTACTTCTTCCTTGAGTTGTTCCACTGAGATCTGGGCCTGCCCTGGACGATGGCTGCCTAAAGCCTTGAGAAAGGTTTAACTCACTCAACCCCCCAAACCCTCTCTCTCTAATAGTAAATATTCAAGTTCCTTGCTAATCAAAATGTGTCACCAACCTGTTCCCTTACAGTTGCTTTAGGAAGCATGCCCACCTCCAAAGGCCCCCCTCCAATTCCTTCTATTTCCTTTTCAAGCACCATCTCCTATGTTCCCAATACTATAAGCTTAGTCCCACACAAAAGCCCAATGAATGGCTGGCCCTTTGGGGAAATGTAACCTACAGAGCATAACCTACAGATCAACTGCTGAGCTGAGCTGTATGAAATCCCCAGGCTGTTCCACCTGCTTCTGTGTGGCTGAAGGGTCAGGTGCAGCTCCAGGCCTGCCCGTGCAAGTCAGAGACACCAGCGCTTGAGGCGTGGGTCATGGCAGGACTCAGGGGGTTTCTCATTAAAGGGGAGGAAGGGCAAACAAAAAAAGATTAGACACAGAATCACAGAGGAAAAGTAATTCATTATCCTGCTCATTCTCTGGTCCATTAAATACTCCGCTCTCCTTGGCAAGGGAATAGGTGCTTGGGGGACGTTGTTGTGCCAGGGCAGATGGGATCACGGCCAAATCACCCCCCAGGTGCTTCGCGGTGCATTAGTACGAATGACAAAGGCAAGGGAGCAAGGTTGAAGATTCCTCAAAGGGCAGAGGCTGGGCCACAACAGGAGGCTCGGAAGTTCATCTGTATCGCAGACACTAATTTAGTTTAATTTACTTCAAAGGACTCCTTGAATGCTGAAGGGAATGGATCAGTTGCTTTTTCTTTGCAAAGGGTGGGGAAAGAAAGACGCTATATTTCCCAAGCCAGAAAACGATGTCATCCAAAGGGGGAAAAACAGACTGGAAATCAAATCCACCACTATAAGGTTTGTGGTTTCCATAGTATGTGCTTGTAGGCAACACAATATTAAGGCTGAGATTCCAAGAGTTTTAGTTTAGGACAGTACAATTTTGAATGAATGTTTTAAAAAGGAGTTTAACCAGGCGGTTGCTGGGAGCTGGATACAGGGATCGCATCATTCCATGCTAAAAAAATCCGCACTCGCTGCTCCTCTGTTTCCAGGCCCAAAGTACCTTTAAGGCTCTAAGCAGCTTGAGGCCAGGGTACCTGAAGGACTGCTTCCTCCAGTCCACCAGTTAAGATCTATATCTCATGCCCTGCTCTCTGTGGGCCAAGCTACACATGATGAATGACACTTGAACAGCAAGTGGATTGAGTGGAGGGCAAGTGAACAGGGAGGAATACACTTGCCGTTCAAGTGTCATTCGTCATGTGTAGCTTGGCCCTGTGCCTCTGCCTGCAGAGATGAGGGATCAGAGACCAGAGGTGACACCTCTCCTTTGGAACACACTGCCACTTGAGGCTCACCTGGCACCCAGTGTAGTCTTTTAGGCACCAGGCAAAAACATTTCTTATATTACTTAGGCTTTTAATTACGGGGTTTTACTTTTTAACTTGTTTTACAGTCTGATTTTAGCCTGAGGACTGTTTTATCAATATGTTTAGGCTGCTCAATGTTTGTGTTTATGCCCCCCTAACTTGATTTTAAAGGTCTGTTATAATATTGATAATGTGTGGGTTTTTTAATGTTTTTATAGTACAATTTTTACATGAGCTGCCTATAGACTAGGGTTGCCATTCTCCAGGTAGTGGCTGGAAATCTCCCTGAATTACAACTGATCTCCAAGCCATAAAGATCTGTTCCTTTGGAGAAAATAGCTACTTTGGAGGGAGGACTCTATGGAATTATCTTACACTGAGGACCTTCCCTTCCCAAAGCCTTCCTTCTCCAGGCTTCATCCCTCAAATCTCCAGGAATTTCCCAACCTGGAGCTAGCAACCCTACTAGAGAGGTAGAGTATAAATTCTCTAAATAATCAAATAAATATCCCCAAATGAAAGAGTCAGAAAACTCCGTTTGTGCTTCTGTTGAAGTTGGTTGTTGACTACCCGACTCTGTAAGTTAGCTGCACAAATACCATAGCATTCTGTGGTTTGGGAGTTATAGATTAAAAGGTGGTCCATATGTCCAAAACCAATGGCATCTTGAGAATGTGGGTCAAGTTGATTTGTGCAGAGTGTAGACTTGACATTGCTTTTCCCCAATGCTTGTAACTCAATCACCATTTATGCTCTACTGTGCCTCTTCCTCCCCGTAGACTATTCGGTCCATTTTTCTTCTTTTTTTAGGGCAATTTGCAGAGGGTGAAGCCAGCTGAGGGAGCAGAGAACAAGTGCTCAAACCCTTTCACCTTATGCCAGTTTTGCAGTGAACATCACAACTAAGATGTTTACGCCTCTGCTAGGGAAAACTAACAATTCGCCTGTAAGGTTTCCCTCAGTATTATTTATGTTATTTATAGTCCGCCTTTCTCACTGAGACTCATGGCTGATTACATAGTGTGAGACTAGTACAATCAATATCAAGAACGTTTCCGTAAACAATGCCATGGGGTAAATAAATACAAGTTTACAAAGACATGGCATTAGCAAGAGTCCAATACAGAGTTGAAGAAATACTGAAACAGAGCATAAGCAATTCTAGGACTGACACTAGACAACATAGAACTACCCAGTAGGCTCATACTTGAAGCACAGGTTGCACACAGAACACATACTTAAAGCAACAGATAGAGCGTAAGGCAACATAGTGGTGAAGTTTATGATCCCTAACTCATTAGTGAAACATCTGAGACCCCCCTCCCCACGATGCAGTCCTCCTATCTGAGTAAAAAGCCCTTTTGAATAATTCAGTTTTGCATTGTGTGTGGAAAGCCAGGAGAGTAGGAGCTTTTCTGACCTCCTCAGGCAGGCTGTTCCAGAGCATAAGCAATAAGCAGCATATGCATAAGCACAAACAGAGCATAAGCAACTCTAGGACTGACATTAGATAACATATAACTACCCAATAGCATCCTGCTTGAAGAATGGGTAGCACATAGGAGTACATGCTTAAGCAAAAGCTAAGACATAAGGCAACATTTTGGTGAAGTCTATGGTTCTTAACTTGCTAGTGAAGCATCTGAGACACCTCTCCCTGCCCCCCAGGATGAAGACCTCACCCCTATATTGCCCCAAATTATCACTTTGGTTTCTTGTGCTTTGAATCAGCCACAGATATATTTCATTAGTATAAGTATTTTGATTAAAAATAACATCAGTTGACATCTCATCACAATGAATAGCTGAATGTAGCGGGCCTGTTAGGTTCCAAAAGCGCATTCCTGATTCAGCTTGAGTTCTTTGCTGGTTTTGGCACCTCAAGGATTCTGTAAGATAGATACTGACAAGAGCCACTGAGCAGTTTCTATAAACTTTTTTTTTTAAAAGATGCCCTAAATTTAGCATTTTTGATAGAAAGGTTGAGGAAGTAAATAGGTTAAGTCACAGGCAGGCCAGCAATGTGGAGTGGGGGTGATATGTTTGGGGTGGTCTGAAATCCTATTAAGCTCCCTGAGTTTTTCTTTTTAACCCTGTTTCTAAAGATGAAAAGTGTTCTTTGATGGATGAAGCCGTGAAAATGAGTGAATTTCAAGCAGAGGCTGTAGGGGGGAGGGATAGGGGGCAGAGTCTAGGCAATCAGAGTTTTCCTTAGATATGTACCCACATGGGTTGTAATTAAGTCATCTTTAGGTGCAGAGGTTGCCTTCTTTCTTGCACCTTGCCTCCTGTCCCCCATTCCCCTGAAATACTGAAATTGGGTCTTTGCAGATAAGAGGGGGGAAATAAGGGAAAGGGCAAATGCAGCAGTAGATAGCAAGTGACATTGATGAATGTGAAAGGGGAAGCAGAGATCAAAGCCAAGAGGGTTGTTTGACCTCCTGCTGGTGGGATGCAATGGCTAAGGCGGCATAGCCTAGCTCTCTAGAGGAGAGTTGGTCTATTCTATCGCCAGCACTGCGAGTTGTTCTGGGATGGACAGCTCTTTGGGCTGAAGGACAGAAGACGGTGTATATACAGCCCATGCCTCGACATGTTTGCTTTGCCATCCTTACGGGAAGAACAGTTTCTGCATAGACTTGCAAGGGCCCTACTACAATAATATTAACTCTGTTCACAGGAACCTGGCAAAACATCTGTCATCCACCTGAATGGGGACATGCCTTTGGCATCTGGGTTCTATAACAGAGATCTGTCATCAGTTCTAAAGTGAAAGGAGCCACAGCCAGTTCAATTAAGGACTGACTCCGAGACCAAGGACACAAGATACAGAAAAGTTTAAGGAGCAGGCAAGGGAGGACTGCAGCTGGAGGCAGAGGGTTAAAGATCTGACTTATTGGTTGCAAGTACATACTGACAAAAGTTCACAGGAGATGTATATATATACACACCACAAGCATCTAAAGTTTTATATCCATTCAATTGTCATGGCTTCCACTGATGAATGTTGGGATTTGGACGATTAGTTCATCAATGCCTATTCATCATGATAACTAACTGAAACCTGTGTGTTTAGAGGCAGAAAACCTCTGTTGAACAACAGGAGTACGACTTGGTCTCTCAGGTTTTCCATGGTCGGCTGCTATGTAAATTAGGATATTGGACTAGATGGACCATATGTCTTATCCAGCAAGGCAACGCTTGTATTCTTATGGAATTGTAGTTTGACAAGAATGCTAAGAATTTTGTTGGCAATCCCTTCCCCCCTCCCTAAACCACAGTTCCCAGAGTTCTCTGGGGAGAGGAAATTACTCTAAATGCAGTTTAAGCCTGTATGATAGATACACCTTACACCTTTACTCCAAAAGTCCAGAATTTGACCTCAGAATCGGAGAGGACTCCAGCCAATCAGGGCCTGAAAAGTCCTTAAAGGAAAGATATGGGGTTGCCAGCTCCAGGTTGGGAAATTCATGTGGATTTGGGGGGTGAAGCCTGAAGAGGTCAGGGTTTAAGGAGGGGTGTGACCTCAATGGGGTATAATGCCATAGAGTCCACCTTCCAAAGCAACCATTTTCTCCAGGAAGGTAGCATAAGTTAGGTAGCCATGTTGGTCTGCAGTAGAAGAGCAGGATTTGAGTCCAGTATCACCTGAAAATTTTGTTGGTCTTTAAGGTGCTACTGGACTCAAAACATTTTTTTTCCAGGGGAACTGATCTCTGTGGTCTGCAGATCAGTTTTAATCCCGGAAGTTCTCCAGCCACCACCTGCAGGTTTGCAACCCTAGAAAGATTAGAAAGTTCTGTTGCTGCCTTCTGGATCTGATACACTGGTGTCTGATTTTGGTTCTGCAGGAGCCAAATTAAGGGGGGAATGGATGTACAAACATTTCTTGCTAAGTACTTTTGGTGTAAATTTTTTAAAATGAAAATTGTGACGGTGCCTGTCTAGAAGCTTCATTTCCCATTTCCTCTTCCTTGTTTTCCTTCATTTGCTTTCCTTTATCAGTTGTATATATGGCTATTTTTGTGATCAGGTTTAGGTCAAGCAATTTAATAGAGAAGCAAAACACTACTTTTTAATCCAATAAATGTCATACAACTTCCCATCTTGTGGAGGCCATCGTCGATATTCACTGCCAATAAACTCTATCAGTGAAAGTACCACAATAAAATTTTATGCCATATGAAGCAACAAGAGTGAGAAAAACATCCTGCTAAAAGATAGTGATAAAAATGTGCATCGTTGCGGCTCATTTTATTTGCCTAATAAAACCTTGAGTAAGCTTTAACCAACATAGTGAAGAAAATGCATCAGGCAAAACACAGAGGCTGTTGACTTGGGGTACTTTATCTACTCAGATTTTCTTTGGGTGATTAATTATGTGTGGCTAACAAACTTTGTTGCTTTGCTAATTGAATGTAATAAATCTTGGATGGTGACTCAGGACTGCAAACTGACACAAGGTGTATGCAAAGAGCTCTAGATGAACCAGGGAGTAGGGCTGTCTGGTTGAACTGATGCAAAACAATGAGAAAACAAGGGCAGGAGTCTCAAAAGCCAGTACCAGAGTGGACAGGTCATTCCGAAGAAGCTTTGAATGCCCAGAGAATTGGGTGTAATATAGCTTGGTTTTAAAACAATGCCACTTCATAGGGGCTCAGAATACACCACACTGATATTATTATACTTATGGAACTGTTGAGTTCAGAATGCTAGGAAACTTTTTTATTACAAAAAGGCTACAGACTTGCAATCAAACATGTGGCTGTATATTTTGTGCCTATATGTAAATAGTAGCCCTTCTTTCTTTCCCTTCTTCCTTGGCTTCCCTGTGCTTCATAACCTCCCTAGCTCTCATCCTTTCTGTGCCTTCTTCACTTTCTCACCAGTGATAAACAGTCAGTTTCTTCACTGGGAGCCAAATGAGATGTTATGGTGGACATTGGTTGGACTCATTGCTACTGACGCCATTTTAAAGAAGAATTTAGCTGTTTAAAAATTGTCTAGGGGACCCAATCCTGATCGGGCCCACAGCTCAGTGGCACCATGTGGACTTGTCCCCCCCCCCAATTACCTTTTCAATTACTGGAACAGTTATGAAGGGGCCATTTCAGCTCTTGAAAGGATGCTGGGGGGGAGAGAATTGGGCCATCATGGCAATTTTAGATGGACAATTCCTCCTTTAAAATGGATTCAGCAGCCATGTCTAGTTTGGCCCTGGGGTTGGGCAAAAATCAGAGTACATTGTTTCTAAAAACTCATGCTAGATTCTTGAATATTGGAATTAAAGCTAGTTGTGTTAGGAAATCAGAGATCTGATTCTAGTGGTTTCCCTGGCAAACACATTTCTGAGGTAACACTCCCCCTCTCAATTGGGACAGAATTCTCAGGGATCGCACCCCTTGTCCAAGGAATCCCCCTCCAAATCTCAGTCAAATAGGGAAAAGTCTCTAGACAACTAAAACTCTCACTTACAGAGAGGGTACAAACTAGTCTGGGGGTGAGCTTTTCCTTTCATGGTTGGGATCAATGAGTTGGGGAGAGGGTGGTCTGGTCTTTACAAAATAGGGCAAGGGGCGCAAACCCTGCACTCCCCCCCCCCCATGCCTTATCTGTTCATTTCTTTCAGCATTTTTCTCCCAGCCTGGCTGACTTCCCATATCATAGACTAGCCAGGAGTAAAATGCGGTTTAGAAATTACAATAAGATGTGGAAGGGGGCTGAGTTTAGATCCCTTATCCTGCCAACCCTACTTCCTTTACACATGAATGGAGAAGAGGTGTCTGCCCCCCTCGCCCCCCATCTGAGCTAATGGCAGCTGAAGAAGGGCTGCACTGGAGGAAATATGAGACCCATTAATGTTTTCGCATGTAATTACAAATGTTGAGAGCTCAGAGCATGAATCAGCCGTTCTTTTGCATGTACAGAAATGATCTTATCCTTCCTCTTCACTAATTTCTTGTTTCTTGTCTGGTTTGGTAAGTGTGTGTTTACCATTGGGAGACAAACCTGTGCTGCTGTCCTCTATTCTGCATCTCTCTGCAGGGCAGATGGTTTGCATATCAGCAGGAAAGCAGAAGCTGGTCATCTGCCTCTATTCCCCCATTTCCACTAGCCTGCCTGCTGGCTCATACAGTGATGTATTTCCCTCTGTCCCCTGCATTGTGTCATCACAGACTGACTTCTGCTGCATATTCCCTTAGTCTTTGTGCCTCTATCCCCTCGTCATCTAGCATGCTTCACAGTTAGGGTTGCCAGGTCCCCTTATCCTCCAAACAGGAGATGGGAGACCTGGCACAAGCCTTTCCAACTTTGCCATGTGTGTACAAAGCACACGCATGCTCCTGGGGCTATGTGATGACATCACTTCCAGGAAGTGATATCATCACACAGGCTACATGCCGCCCCTGAGAATGCTCTCGTGCTCTACAGTGGGCTGATTTTGGCCCATTTTGGCCCCAATAGGGCCAGTTTCGGGCTGAAATCAGCCCATTGAGGAGCACAGAAGTGCTGCAGGGGTGGTGCGATGGCATGTGCAAGGCAGCGCCTGCAGAAGGTCCTGTTCAGATGAGCAAAGCTGCCATGGTGGAACATAAGGAGAGAGGGGAACCAAGGCTGTGAAGAGCTTTGTATGTGATAGCCAATACTTTGAACTTAGCCTAGTAACTGATAGGTAGCCAATGGAGTGACGGCAGAATGGGAGTAATATTCATGCTTTTCCTAGCTCCTGAAAATAACTTAGCTGTGGCATTCTGCACCGACTGGAGTCTCCAAGTTAACTTAGAAGGAAGACCTATTTACAGTGCATTATAGGAGTCAGGTCTTGATGATACCATCGCATGGAACCAGATAGCCAGATTGACTGTGTCAAGGTAAGGGACCATCTTCCAAGCTAGGCTGAGATTGAAGAAAGCATTTTTTGCACCTGCCTTAACTTGCTTTTCTAGCAACAGTGCAAATAAAACAGCATTTTATTTGCAACTGATTTATATATGACTCACTTAGCTGTCTTTGGCTACTTCTACATGGGAAGAGCCTCCTTGAAGCCCTCATCACCAATGCAATTGCAAAGCATTCACAGTAGCAATAGAGCATTGACACAGCACCCCCTGCCCCACAACTGCCTTTTCTCCATTGCCACTGGAGAGAAAGCTGATCCAAACAGCTGATTGTGCTTTACGGCACCATTAGAAAGGAATATGGTGAAGCAACCTGCTGAACAGCTATCATCAGACAAACCACCACTCAAAAATTGGCTCCATGTTCTCAACTGGTGGACGGAATGTGAGCCAAACTGGTGGGTGTTTGAACATCCTTGATCACAAGCACTCACCATAAACATGGACAGGAGTATGTAAGCTCAAAACAAGATGGTTGTGTTATCATGAGACCAGTTTCCCCCTCCTTCTTTAAAGCAGCATGTCAACTTTTCAAACAATGAACATTTAATTAAATGACTATTCATGTTGCGCACTTTAAAAAAAATGGGGGAGGCAGACAGGAGAGAGGGCCAACTCTGGATTTGATTAAATGGCCTGTGTTTCTCTCAAATGCACCACAAGGGATTGGATGAGTCATGCTTATTCTGCAGGAGAAAAATACTCTGCAATTAATGGTACAGTTCTGGGTGCCCCAAGAGATGTGCACCCGCATAGCCATGAACTCACTCTAGCAATGGAAGGGACCAGTTGTTTAGGATCCGTGAGGAATTCGGATTTACTCAACACTCATGTTTCTCTCCTCAGTATTAGGGGACTGGGCTGGCAATGTTCTATGGTAAATCTTCCCTTTCTGCCCCATCATGTCATAGGAAACAACCTGTCCTGGGAGTTACGAGTCTGTTTGTGTAGTAATAACATATAAATTAAATATAAGGCCCTTTATAGAACCTGGATTCTTAATAGATGTGAGGAAAGGAGAGGCCATAGAATTTTAAACAGGTGGATTATAGTTGACCTATACACTGGGTTTAATCCAGACTAAATTTTATGCTAACTGAAGGGGAGAGTCAAATAATCTGAGCTCACAACTGTAAGGGAAACCATTTAACTGCCATCCCACTTTGAAAGTTCTATCTGCCCCTCCTCTTGGTCAGAACTTTATGCAAAAAAAAAATGTCTACTTAGTGACTGCTTGGAGTGTTATCTGAGTATAAAATGTTCAGAATTTGAATTTACCTGGCTTTCAGTGCCTGTTTTCTTTCTTTTAAAAAAAATCCATATATTTATATTGATTATTTGTTTGCTATTTAAAATAAGTGAAGCGTATTTGCATCTACCAGTTCCTAGTATTCTTTGTGACATAGGCAGCTCCCAGTTCATTTTGAGATGCCACCAAAACTACCGTTCTCATCAGCCATGACAGGAAATCAAGTTGGGGAAGATTTCTGAGGGGGAAAGCAGCTTCTCCCCACAAAGTAGGAAACACACTGACTTGCCCTTGATATAGGCCCACATAGCCTACCAAGCTAGCAACCCTATCCAGAACAGGTTGGGGGGGGAGAGGAAGCACCCCTAGATCAGAATCCCAGTGCCAGTAGTCCAGCCCCCAGAAGCACACAGCAAGGCCTTCAAGCAAGTCTCACTTGCTACAGACCTCACAGGACCTGCCAATAGGTCACAAAGTACCATAGGAGTCCCAAACACCCCTTAAGAAACATGTCTTATCCTAGTAAGATGGTGCCTGGCTGGACCTGTCTGAGCCTGTTGCAGTATTTAAGAAATTAGTGTGTCTGTAGCAGACAATGGTTAGAATAAGTTTTCAATCTTAGAGCTGAGTTTCTGAGGTCTTTTGCTCTGCAGTCTGACCGTCCTTGCTGGTGGTGACTCCACCCTTTACAGTTCCTGCATGAACTTGTCTACTGGGCCTTGACAAATAGGTCCTGCTGGAACCTGTGACTTACCTGTAGCAGCTTACTCTGCCCCCCTACTTTTAAAAACAAATTTAAAAAAGGAGCTGGTCAGGAGAGGATTAAGTACTTGTGAGTTTGTGTACCTGTGTGAACAATTGCCAGCACCTGTTGAGAAAAAGAACCATTTGGGGATGTTTGGCTGTCACCACAGGCTATCCCCATGGAACCTCATAATATCAGAATAAACTGGAAAATAGTAAACAGAACAGGAGGAGAAAGGGAGCAGTCAGATAAAAGTCAAAGCAACAACTGATACAACTGTGACACTGAGAGATCTCTGTCTTTTGGTGCTACACCTCTGAAGATGCCAGCCACAGCTGCTGGCGAAACGTCAGGAACTACAATGCCAAGACCACGGCAATACAGCCCGGAAAACCCACAACAACCAACAACTGATACTCAAATATAGTAATTAGAGATGGGCACAAACCCAAATAAGACCCAGCCTGGTTTGTCGTTCGTGAACCAGGGGTTCATGGAAGCTCATTTCCACGAACTTCCACGAACTGGTCTACTGGTTTGTTTGGTTCATTTTAAAGAGGCAGTTTAAATGGCCATTTCCCCAGGGAAATGGCCATATAAACTTTTACTGCCACATGCAAGCGGCAGGGCCCTTTAAATGGCCCAAACCCTAGCCCCCACCCCCACCCTCACCTTGCTTAGCTGCCCTGCGGGCCCGCGGTATCCTCCCCCTCCTCCCGCTATAGGTCTGATTAATAGACTGCAGATACATAGATAGACCAGACTAGCAGATATCTGAGCTGTACCTAGCGTTGTGTTAATTTGCATGTTCAGCAAAGGCTCATGGGACAAGTGTATAAAAAAAGAGATCACCATGACTGGAGAGGTGGTATAACACAGGACTGGGCTAGCTGAAAAGACTGGAGAGGGAGAGGGGAGGTGGTGCTGCTGCTGCTGCTTGGAAGGCAAAGCTTGTTTCCAAGCTTCGGAGTTAAGAACGTCACAGAGCTGAAACTACTGGCTGGAAGAGCTGAACTTTTCTACCTGGAAGAACTGCTGTAGCTGGGAAGAGCTGCAGGAGCAGGAATTGCTGGCAGCTGAACTCATTGACTACTTGAGAGCAGCACCCTGGCACAGAGCTGCCCCACTTCGTCTTGCTAGGAGAAAAGGGGAACTGCTCCTAGGGCAGCAAGCAAGCCCCAGGATTCAGACAGCAACTTCACAAGAAGAGTCCTGCTGTGGCAAGGCCTTCTGGATATAATGTTCCAGGCAAAGCCTCTGGCCAAATCCACAGAACTGTCTGCACACTTTACCAAGGGATTGTGAGTAAGACTGTACTCTGGGGTCACTGGTTACTGATCCAGTATGAATAACTTTGGGAATGTTTTCATAGTTTGTGTTAAAATAAATTGCATTTATATTTTGAATTGGTAAACATATTGAACCTGGTCCTTGGGACTCTGGGGGGGGGGGGGGTTACACATGTGTTCGACATAATATGTGGCTAGGGCTTGATTTACACCACCATGGAACTGGTCCTCTGTGAATGTGGGCCAATAGTTAGAATACTGAACTAGATGTTAAGGCCTAAATAGCTGCTCATCTATAAAACTCACTGGTAGCACCTGCTAAATCACATTACCTCAGCCCTTGACTCAATTTGTAAAATGAAAATACGAATGAGTTATCTCCTGAGTATGTGTGTTTGTGACAAGGATAAATGAAATAACGAGGGTAAGGCACCCACAACTCCTAAAAATAATGCTAATCGTTTAATAAATAATGTATTACTGAGCTAGCTCAAGCAGGTCTCTTGAGAGGCAACATATACATTCTCTAAATTAAATAAATAAATAAGTAATGACTAACAATTGTGCATCCTGAAGCAGTGACTTCTTACTTATGGGATAACTATCAACACAATGTTGGAAAGAACCATGATTGAACTATTTTGAAACCCAATTGGATGGACATGTGTGCTATGAATTTGTTATAAATGTAATGAATGTAAGACTCCCCCTCATTTACCAATTCATCTTAATGATGCAGAAGCACATGGAAAAGCCAATTGTGTGAAACAAAAATAATTACTACCTCCATAAATTCTAGTGGTCCCAATGAAAGTATGGTCCTGACATGGGAAATACTTGTACAAACTATGAGATTGGGCTTCACGTCACAGTGGTAATACAGGCAATTATATGATATTTTGGTCAGTATCTCCCCCCATAACACCTGATTGGCCACCATCTTGTTTTTGAGGCGCTTAAATATATCTTAATATAAATTCTTGACCTCTCATCTCATGTTGCACTGAGGTGGACATTTATTGTCTTACTGAATACCAGATCTTTTGCCTTGAATTGATCTTTATATAAATGAAGAGGTTATGGAAATCTACAACAGAGTGAAGACTCTGTCCCTATCACCTAGAGCTGTAGCTAAGCTATTTTGAAATAAATATGCCCTTTTCGCCCCATTCACAGCTGTTTTTTTCTCTGTGTTGTTTGTGTGGGTGTGTTATGTGACATCAAGGTTTCCAATTTGTAGCAACCCTATGAATGAAAGACCTCCAAAATGTCCTATCATTGACAGTCTTGCTTAGGTCTTACAAATTGGATGTTGTGGCTTCCTTTATTGAATCACTCCAAATCATGCTGGGTTTTCCTCTTTTCCTACTGCCCAACTTTTCCTGGCATTATTGTCTTTTCCAGTGAGTCTTGTCTTCTCATGATGTGTCTGAAGTATGATAGCCTCAGTTTAGTCATTTAGCTTCTAGGGAGAATTCAGGCTTATAATAATAATAACAACAACTGTCAGGTTTTCCCCCAGGCACTGCTGCGTTGGGCACCGGGGCACCTGGCTTCGTTATCGGGGTGCCACTAGAGATTATGCACGACCCCGCTTTGTGGTAGGAGGGGAGGTATACATCACCCATGCACCCTCTCAGGCCACCAGCAAGTCTGCTCAACCTAGCCCTGCCACTGTGTCCACCTTTCTCCTTCATCACCTTCGCTGTCTTCCTTCCTCTCTCCATCTGACCTCCAATCACTCCTGCTCCACTCCTCCTACACAATCCACCACGCCTTGTGGGTGGACTTTCCTTATATCCTTTCCCTCATTCCTGGCCCTATCTGCCAGCCACACCCCTCTTTGGCTCTCTGGCATTGGCCTTGGCTGCCTCAAGCAGTTGCCTCTGGAGGTAGCTAATTTGGCTGCTTTGGACAGCCCCAAGCAGTTGCACCTGTGGTAGCTTGTTGGGCCGTGTTGGACAGCTACAGGTGTGCTCTCTTGGCTGGCTGCCAAGCCTCCTCTGCTCCGAGCTTCCAACATCCCCAGCTGGTCTCTATTATCCCCTTCCTCCCTGTTTGCAGCTTGGGGTGTGGCTCTGCGCTGCTTCTGCTGTTCTGCCTGGCTGGCAGAGGGCTGGCTGTCCCTAAATCTTGTGCCTCCTCCCTCTGCCCTGGCCCTCTCCTGGCTGTCCTTCCTGCCCCCAGTAGGGCTCTTAGGGCCAAGCTACACATGATGAATGACACTTGAATGGCAAGTGTATTTCTCCCTGTTCACTTGCCCTCCACTCAATCCACTTGCCGTTCAAGTGTCATTCGTCATGTGTAGCTTGGCCCTCAGTCTCCCACTGGAGGGTGGGGCTGGCTGGCTTCCACCTGCTCCTTCTGACCCTCTGGGGCTTGGGGGCTTCTCCACCTTCCTGTGGCTGGGTGGCCCATGCTGGTCCAGGGTGGCTGGGTAGTGGTCCCCCAACTGCCTCCCACCCCCACTTCCTGGTAAGTCCGGGGGATGAGCCTCAGACTCCGGACAACAACATTTGATTTGTATACCACCATTCAGGACAACTTAACACTCACTCAGAGTGGTTTACAAAGTATGTTATTATTATCCCCACAACAATCACCCTGTGAGGTGAGTGGTGCTAAGAGAGCTCTAGGAAGCTGTGACTGACCCAAGGTCACCCAGCTGGCTTCAAGGGAAGGAGTGTGGAATCAAACCCGGTTCTCCGGATTACAGTCCTGCCGCTACTACACCAAACTGGCTTGATTTGATCTAGAACCTACTTATTTGTCTTTTTGGCCATTCATGATATCTGTAAAATTATCCTCCAACATCATATTTTAAATTAATCCATTTCCTTCCTGTCAGTTTTCTTCATTGTTCAACTTTCACATCCATGCATAGTAATGGAGAATACCACAGCATGTATTATCCTGATCTTGGTTTCTGCAACACTTCCGTACACTTGAAGATCTTTTCTACTTACCTGTGTTTTTTTCTTTCATAGTGATAAAAGCACACACTATTTGGTACAAGACAATCACCTTGCTTACTGTATTTATAGCCCTCAGAAAATCTTCAGAATTGAAGAGATAATGTAGCACAGTTCTGCAAAAACTTGCAATTGTTTTCAAGCAGCTAAGCCATGCCCTCATGTGGCCAAATCAGGAATAAATGATTTGAATAATTGAAAGTTGAATTAAAATAGGAAAAAATTGCTTGTAGGTATTTACAATTGCAAGACAATAAAAGAAAGAAAAAAAGATATTTGCCAGCACATTTTGTAAAAAGGTTTACTGTTAAGTGCAGGATGGAGTTGTTAAACTAATTATGATATAATATGCATTGAAAAATCTTTTCTGTTAGGTGTGCTTTCTTTCTCCGTTTGTAGTTGTTCCAAAGTATTGCTGCTGTTCTCCTATCCAGCTGTTTTATCGGGCAATATTGTTATAATTTAACAGTTCCAAAAGTGTGCTGAGATTCTAGCAACAATTTTGGATCCAAATGCAATGGATCTCTGGGATGGTCTCACCATAACTGAAGAGGATATTCAAAAGCAGCACATTTTGTTCTGCTTTTCTTGTTCTCCTTTTCAGCTTTCTGGCAGTATCTATGCTGGTGCACCAATGCAGCAGGAGGATGTAGAGGATGTATTTGCAGATGTAAATACTCACAGACATTTCAAGGACAATATTACAGAGAGGTCTTAATTTTGTTCTAAATATTAGGGGTCTGCATAACAAAATTCCCAAGCCATAAAAACACAAAAATAACTGGGGGGAGTTACTATGTGATACTCCAGAATGTAAAGCTCATCTAGGCTATTTGGGAATCATAAAAGCCCCTCCACGAAAAGATCTATGTTTCCCCCCACCCCACCCCCAAGTTCCATTGCTTACCAGCTATGAGCTTGTGCTTCCTTTTGATTTTACTGTTTTCCTGGACAATGGCATTTCTCCCTTCCCATCAGATCCTTGCAAGAGAAGAGCACACAATACTCCCATCCAATCCCATGGTGCAGAGAGTTGCCATACTCCTTTCCCTTCCATATGGGGTGGAAACTTTTTCCTCTGAAAGTAGAACGCCTGGGCTTGCTCAGAGGCCCATAGAATTCAAACCTTTTGTCCAATTTGCTTGAAACTTGGGGGTTCTTTGGTAGACAGGCAAAAGAATTTTGCAATTTTTGTGACATTTGGTTGAAAAACGACTCCATCCCCATCCCCAATCCCCCACAGGGAATAATGGCAGACTGACTGGAGGTGAGATCTGCAAAGGAAGCCTCTCTCACTTTGTTAAAAACGGAAATTAACAAACCATTTGAGCCGGGATCTGCCTGGCTCTGTAGAGAAGCCAGGGATTGACAAAGCCTTCCAATCTCTTTTAAAACTCAGAATATTGCGACTCCCTTCATGCGTCCTTGTGCAATTCGTCTCTTATAGCTTAGCTCTCATACACAGATGCAGAGAAGTTAGCTGTGTTAGTCTGTGGTAGCAAAATCAAAAAGAGTCCAGTAGCACCTTTAAGACTAACCAATTTTATTTTAGCATAAGCTTTCGAGAATCAAGTTCTCTTCGTCAGATGAGAACCTTTTGTCCATCTGACGAAGAGAACTTGATTCTCGAAAGCTTATGCTAAAATAAAATTGGTTAGTCTTAAAGGTGCTACTGGACTCTTTTTGATTTTGGTCTCATACACAGAAATTGCAGCTTTTAAAAGATGTTTTCTATTGGTTTAGCCATAAGGGGGCAGACTTAAACCATGTTTCTCTTCTTGAGAATAAAAGTAGGCGTTTTAGTGCTCAAGCAGGACTACGGAATTCATCAAATGCCGTTTTCTTTAAGTCATGCAGTAATGTTTCTGTAACGTAGTTGAAGACTTTGGAACTCCAGAAATACGAGTGTCAAATCTTTGCAGTAGAACTTCATAGATCCTTAACTAGCTTAAGGATGAAACATTTCTGAATGAAAGTAACAGTGGTTCACCCAAAAGAATTATTCTGCTTCCATCTCTCAGGCCCTCTGGAATCGTGAAATGCTCCACTGGAATAAGGCAGAAGTGTGGAGGGAAAGAGATGAAGATCTGGAAGCAGTTTCAGTAATCAGTCGATTCCTACAGCAGTTCAACAGTACTATGAGAAAATCAGTGCTTGCCCAGTGTCAACAGGTTTTTAACCAGGGGGAAAAATGTAATTTCTGATTGAAGCAGGGACATGCGACCCCTAAATTGATAGAAAAGCGCGAGAGTTCAGTAGCAACTATAAGACTAACAAAATTTGTGGTAGAGTATAAGCTTTCATGAGCTCACTTCTTCAGATACAGCTAGACATTCTAGCTACCACAAATTTTGTTAGTCTTATAGGTGCTGCTGGACTCTTGCTCTTTTCTACTGCTACAGACAGACTAACATAGCTACCCTCTTGATCTATCTCCCTACATTGGTGTAAGTTGCTCTAAATGAATCGCTCAGTCAGAAATTAACCATCAGCTTTCACATTGCAATATCTCAGCCTGAACATAGTGACACGGTTGCATTCTTTCTCTTCTCTACAGAAAATATTTGGAGTCTTTTAAAAGCTGCATGAGTTTCAAGGAAACTTGGAGGTTTCCTAAAGAACATTGTGGAAGTGACCTGTTGATGTTTGAACCTGTTTCATTCTTGTTTGCTATTGGTCCAAATTAAACGTCTGATTATTAATGGCCGTAAATATAGTTGAAGGATCTCTGTACTCTTCCCCCATCCCTAGCAGACTCTGACGCCCCAAATATTCTCACAAAATTGCTATGCTGTACTGTTTGAAACAAGGAGTGGGAGGGAAAACTGGGTGGATTCTTTCTTACTACTCACATCCAGGAGGGGAAGCAGCTGGGCAAGAGGGAAGCTGAAGGCCTGGCTCAGTCTGCCATTTCTCCCTCCCAAGCAGCTGCAAGGGGCAGAAATGGGGGTGTATGGGATGGGTGGGTGCTATTTTAGCAGTGCCATCATCACCCAGTAGCTCAGCAGGGAGCTTCCTGCACTACTGAGAGCAAGCCAGGCCCTGTGATACTGTGCAGTCACACCAGGAGAAGTACCAGAAGAAAGCTATCCTTTTCTCTTCAGTCCCAACCATCCACCCCAGGAATGGTTAGTGTGGCTGGCTAAAAGACTTCTCTATGGCCACAGGAAATACTTGTGTCCAGGCTAGTGCAGTGCTTAAGTATTCCTGGATTCCCATTTTTAGTTTCCTGAAATGGAAAGGGCACCTAATGGCTTCTCACCATGAGACGTCAAGCTGAAGCAGCAGTTGGGGGAAACTTCTGTCTAACAGAAAGTTGCTTACTAGTAGCTGCTGGCCACAAAAGTGGATTGCTGTTCAAAGCAGATAAAGGAAGTCCCCAGCTGGCAGCATTTGGGAAAACCCCCTCTGTGCTTTGAGGAGGAGGAAAACATAGATAAAAATACCATATTGCTTCCCCCTCCAGCAGCTTTTGTGCTCAAACCACTCCTCCCCCTGCAACTGCTGCTTTCCCATCTATAGGGGGTGATGCTGAATGCAAACACAGTAGAAGATGGGTTACTGCAGACTCCCACTGCTGCTTCTGGAAAAGAGGTGTGGACCGGTGCTAGAGCTTCATTTGCAGAAGGTCCCAGTTTCCATCAGGAGCATCTCCAGTTATAAGGGTCAGGTTGGCCCAGTCTGGCCCAATCTTGTCAGATCTTGGAAGCTAAGCAGGATCATCCCTGGTAAGTACTTGAATGGGAGACCATCCAGGAGTCTAGGGTCACTACGCAGAGCCAGGCAATGGCAAACCACCTCTGTTCATCTCTTCTTGAAAACCGCAGCAGGGGGCGCCATAAGTTGGCTGCAACTTGACAACACCTTACACATACAGTAAGTGATGTGAAAGACTCGGGCTCTGGAGAACCATTGCTCTTTACAGTGGACAATTGAGCTGGATAGACAAGGATCTGATGCAGTGCAAGCAACTTTGTGTGCTCAAAAATATGGGGGGAAATACATCTGATTGTATATAAGGTTTCATCCTAAGGGAGTGAGCAGAGTGAATATCCTTGGTTCAAACTTCACAGCAACTACAAACTCTTAAACTGTTAAAGCAGCTTTCAAAGCAAGAAAGCATTCTCAGGAAGGCCTTTAAGGTATTACTGGTCCAAAGTGAACACTATTGATTAAGAACTTGAGTGCCTGACGGAATCACAGCAAGCACAACAGGCACTAGAAAATTGGCCTATGGTCTATTCTATCCAGAAAGTGTTCTACCATCATCTCATCTCTGCCTTCTCTTAGGTAAACTTCTTTTTCTTTTTGCATCTCTGCCTCTGCCACCACCTTTGAGAATAATTAAAGTGGGCCTGCTACACAGGACAATGGCAAAAATGATTGAGACAATGTGCTTGTATGTGCATGAACACTTGAAATACCTCAAATGCTCCAATACAGAGCTGCTGTAGCACAGTGGTTAAGTGGTTTGACTGCAAATCAACACTCTGCTGGTTTGAATCCCACCACTGCCATGAGCTCAGTAGGTGGCCTTAGGTAAACCACTCCTCTCAGCCCCATCTCCCCAGCTGTATTGTGGGGAACAACACTAACTTGTTCACTGCTCTGGGTGGGGCACTAATCTGTCTAAAAGAGCGGTATATAAGTGCCGTTGTTGTTGTTGTTGTTGTTTTTTCAAGGAAAATGTTTTGGAAATATATAATATTCCTTTCACTTAGTTGCACCCTTTGCTTTCAGGGACCAAATGGTGTGGAGTATACTTTCCTGGACCCTGGGGGGGGGAGGGGGTCCTGCTTGGGCAGCAAGGCCATTTACATGATACGGTATATTTATGGAATTTCAGAAATGCTTTGTCTTTGTTTGTTCCACAACACCTAAATCCTCTGTTCATATTGATTGAAGAAGATAGACTACTGAACACTGGGAGTATTGTTAAGTTCTGGGTCTCTTACCCAGTGAGGTAACTTTGGGCATTTATTCATTTAGGGCATTTATGTACTAAGTTTCCAACAAATGTTTAAAACATCTTACAGTACATTAACACTGATAAATGTTGTAATATTAAACAAATGTTAGATAAAATAGATAGGTTGTGCTGCTCTGGGATGAATGGAGGGAGCAGCAAAATTGTACCTTGTTTGAGATGACAAGAACAGTCTGAGGCTTAGTCGAAAAGAGAGACAACTTTTCTGACCAAACTCGTTTTTCTCCTCCAGCTTTCGCCCTCCAGTTCTCTCCTCTTAAAACTGGATGCAGAACAGGGCACTTCGTCCCACCTTTGAATCTGGTGAAGACTCCAGTGTCCTCTTTCCCCAGCCTCCTCCTTTACTGGAAGTAAAGACAGGAGTCAAGTACAGGTTTATGACCAGGGTAGAGGAATCAGGTCAGGTAAAATGGAAGCGTAATTTGCTGCAATTGCAGATGCTTCCATCACAGAAACAGTGCCCATCACCTCTTCCTTTTATTGTGGTCTCTGAGGGCTAAGATATCCAATACATTTGTTTACAAGTTGTCTCTCGGTTCACTGCGTTGATCAGATACACATTAGCTTCAAGAATAGCGGCACATCCAACAATAGGTGCACCATTGCACTATATATTTCCAAAGATTTGCATAACTTGCATAACTTCGGAGATGCACATGGATCAGTCCAAGTACTCACAGTTCCAATATTATGTAAATAATTTAATTTATTTGATTTTTTTAACCCACCCTTCCCACAAGCGGAATCACTGTAGGAACAATAAAATAATTTAAAATACAGTACATAAAAATAGAAACTCACAAATAACTTCCCACTGGGGGTTATTTAGGAGCACAGAAAAGGCTGGAGCAGGAGCCCCCTCTTCCACCCATTGCCAGCAAAATTGGCTTCTGTGGCTTTTAAAGTAACATTCTTGGATCTGACGGATGACTCTGATCAAAGCAGTGAACTTGGAGACAATTCACGAGTATATCATGTAGTTTAGCCCTGAGTTTAGAATCTTCTCTGGCTCTCTCTCTTCTCCATATCCAATCATGTCCTATTTTGCCCATTGGAAAGAAGCACAGAAGCAGCGAGCTTGAGATACGAATATTTCGTGGTCACTCAACAAGAGAATGAAACAGAGCAATCACCTTCCCCTGTTGTGCCCTTACTTGGCTTAAGAATGCACAAGGGGTGCATTCTATACTATAAATCCTGTTCACGTGCAAATAAAATTTAAAAATGTGTCTGTGGTAGGGAGGATCTGAAGTGAGTCCACAAAGCACCTTCTTTCCATGCTCAGTTTCTTACCTTCAGGACTCTCAGAAGAGGGGAAGTAGCGTGTGTACACTGGAGGTTGGATCCTAAGAGGTGAGCAAAGTGCTAGAGGAAGGCGACTTCCCTGCATCGCCGCTCTTATTTCTCTGTCCCCCAAAATTGTGCTCTTGCAGTTCAGTAGACCTGAAGATTCATTCTAGGGAGTGAATTGGGAATCTACAGAAGGAAGAGGGAATCAGCAAAAATCTCCTTCCCCACAGAATGAAAAGCAGTTCCATGGGAAGAATTGCTGATGCATGGACAGAATGGCACATAAGGGCCCAACTAGATGTTGTGTGGCACAAATCAGGTCAGAAGTGTCTGACCTCGCTCGCAGCAACTAATAGGCATTAGATGTGCTGTTCTAAAGTGGCCAGTGGCCCAATGGTAAACCAGTTTTTCTTTTACATACTCGTATAAGCATAGGACTAACTATGCTGCTTACTGTGCTGGAGTTTGCACCTCATATTTGTACAAACATTTCAGGTAAAGTGGATTGTGGAAATTCCCTTTGAAACACCAACAAGGGCAGGCACTTTAGTCATCCAAGTTGGACCTCTGGTTCTTGAGGTGTACTCTCTTCCAAACAGCCCATCACACAGAGACTAGAGTAATGCACTGAACCACTAACACAGTGCATAAAGAGAAAAAAAAGTTGTACCAAAACCCTGTCTCTAATAGAGAACACAAGGCTGTCACATCTGCCCACACAGGTCTTCGTCAGGCAATTGACTCAAGAGCCCACTAAGGGAAAACAACTCCTAGTTTCATATTCTCTGTTATGAGACTTTTGGTCCAAACAGCACTCCGGCTGGACACCTAGAATATGCAACTGTTGGCTATTACCTAGGCAGCTTGAAACCAAGCCAGTAAAGTAGGACTTCCCATGCATAACCAGAGATGGCAGAACAAGAGACTAAATTCAGTAGAGCATGGAAGAAAGATCGTCTGATCTGCAGGCAATGGATACCCCAAATACATCATCATTCCTTAACATAGTTTCACCTGTTTCTTGGGAACAAAAATGGCCGGACTAATGCTCGTCTCTAATGAACCTGTGACTAGCATGAAGTTTAAATCTGTTAGCCACCATGTTGGTGATCAAAAGATAAGAGGCAAAAGGAAGCACTGGTGCTAAGAGCTGACAAACATGCACACACACACCAATTCTAAATTTAGGTGCTTTGAAGAGAACCAGAGAAGATACTGGAACTTCTGTAGGTGATGATTCTTTCACATTGGGCTCTCCATTGTCTCAGGACAGTGGAAGGAGTAATATCATTTCATGCCTCAGTTTGGGCCCTGGCAGTTTGGTTCGCAAGGGCATAAAGAGGGATCCATACCAAAATGGTAAATAATGCATATCTTTTGTCCAAGAACAGAGAATAACAACCCTCCCTTCACCCATCTTTATATAAATTCTCCATCCAGGCTCAGCTATCAGAAAAGCAAGAGGCTAAAAATCATCCATCTACTGAAGGATATAGCTTGAAATGGTTTGATAACCTGGAAACTGCTTTTGGTACAAGTTGCAGCAGATCAGTTTTTGACAGGAAGTAGCAGTTTTCAATACCTGACATCAGATCTAGAATATCTTCCTTGGTTTTTGATCTGTTTCTAGTTCAAAGTGTCCATGCTTACCTATACAGCCCTTCATGCGCTGAGGCCCACTTCCCTAAAGGTACCACATTCTCTCTCTATATCAAGAGCCACATGACAGCCACATTCTCCCCAACAGTCCAAACTCAATACAAGTCATGGGGCTCTCCTCGTTAGTTTTTGCAAGAACATGCAAGATGAAGCTTTTGTGGAGGGTAATTAGTGATTTTATTTTATTAGTTATTTTATTTGTGTTTTTGTTAGTGATTTTATTATTTATTCTGGATGTTATAAAAATTTACATTTATGCGATCATATTTTCAACTGCTGGGATCTGTGAGCTTATGAGAGAAAGTGCAAGATACAAATATTCAGATGTGATGGGATCTTGATCCAAAGTGATTGATAACAGAGAATGATGGTTTCTAGCAATTATTTGGCGCACCACAACCCATATTTCACCCATATGCGTGCATTCACTTGGCACAATAAGAGATCCAAAAGAGGGCAGACATGGTTGAGTTATTCTGACTTTTATTTTGTTGCTTCTTAGTCCACACAGTTGGTATAAAATCAGAAAAGCAAAGCAAAATAATTGTATAATAATGTCTGGAGTCTTAGCATCAAAAGGCACCGCTTACACATCTACATGCGGTTGCCAATAGAGTTCATTGCCAGACACACTTTTGGAAGTACAGAAAAGGGTTACAGAGGAGCTGGGGAGATCCAACAGGGTCTAGAAGACTGGCTTCCCTCCTGGCTGTGAGGGAGTGGGGGGGCGGGGGGAGAGACACTTTGGTTATAAATGCTTTATTAAAAAAATAATAGTAATAATAATAATAGCAACTTTCCTAAGTACAAAAGCAGTTATAGGCTGTATATATTACACAGAATTATTTATCATTCCTATTCCTTGGTTTATTCATAAATCGTTATCTGACTTTCCAGTGAGTAAAGGTTAAACGGCTTAGCGATATAAGGAATGGTAAATAGATAGCACCATTTCACAGATTTGGTATTCAATTTCATAGATTGGTGAAGGAGGAGGATTCAGAGCTTACCATGTTTCATTCATTTTCTCTACTTTAGCTTATTCTCAAGTAAAGGGATAGAAAATGTCATTTTCCCCAAGGTCATTATCAACCCCAACAGGCATGACTGAGGATAGCCACTTGGACTAGTTATAAAGTGACTTGATCAACTTTTTTTAAAAAAAATTGCTTCTTATTCTACTTACTCACTTTCTTCTAACTCAACCTGAGTGCTAGTTTTGGGTATTCTAGATCATGCTTACTTCTATGGGACTTAACGCATGCAATGAGCAATGGCAGAGGACATTCCCTTCTGGGACTGACTTTTGATGATGACCTTTATATCCTGCTCTTCTTTCAAGGAGTTCAGGGTGTCAAACATGGAGACTATGCATGGGGGAAAGTGACAACATTACTTTAGGTTGCCACAATGAAACTATGGTCCACATATTACACCACCTACTGGCTATCATTCCAAGAGCCATAGAGGCTCTGCTCTCTCACCCTTGTCTTAGGCATCATCTACATTCTGGTAGACATTCTTCCCCTTTTCACTTAACATTTGTCTCCATCATTTATTTACCAGGGGCTAATGAAGGCATCAGGCACCACCAGTGCAGTAGCAGCATTTCTTGCCCATCCGATTGATTTATGCCAGGCTTGGGGTTGGGAGTGGAAAGCTTTGGAGGAGGGATCCATTTGCTTCCACAGCAGAAGGGGCATGAGGGGGGACAACCCTCTAAATGTACTGTTAGGAGTAAGAGTTCCTAGGCACTTTCTTTAGGCTTAAACATGGTGGCAGGTCAAACAAACAAAAGCAAACAATACTATGTACATATATGTAAAAAGTGTTATAAATAGGTTTTTTTAAAAACCATAGATACTATATACATCTTCAATGAACACGGTAACCCTTCTTTCAGTTAGGTTTCTTTTTTGTTGTTTTCCTTGTTGGGTTTACTTTTTTTGGTTAAATTCCATTTCCCACTTTCTAATTCTCGGACACCCCCTTGTCCCAAGTGCGCCATTCTCCGCAGCCTCACTTGACGTTTCATTCACGCTTCCTCAAAATGACATAAATCACCCCACTAAGGAGGGCCAGCGGGAGGGCCACCCAGGCCAGGATGTACGAGAAGCCGAAGGAGAGGTTCTCTGAAGGCTGATGCCAGTCTGACTGCCTCACGGTGAAGATGGCAGCTCCACTCATCACACACAGGCCTGGGGAACAGAGGAGACAGAACGTGAGCACGAAAAGCAGTGACTGAAATGGAAGACCTATCCAGGGGAGGGGGGCAAAGCTTACTACTACCTCTTCTTCTCCACCCCAAGCCCAGTGTTATTCCTCCCATCAAGAAATTCTAGGTGCTCAGCATCCATATTTAAGAGGCCAGAATCAACATGTCTTGCATTTTTGCAACACCAGGAGCATAGCGGAAGTACCAACTTTGGAAAGACAACCAAACTTCCTTCAGAATCCACTCATCCACCTGTCCCTGAGACCCTACTCAGATTTGCTGAGGTGTAGGGCTTCCTACAATGAGCACTGAACTGTTGTGATAAATTTTAATGACACAATTGCGGTAACAATGGCCTCCAATCTTCTTATTTATTTATTTGATTTAATTTCTATTCTGCTCTCCCCCCAAGTGGGCTCAGAGCGGATCACGTTTTAAAATGTACAATAAATATAATAAATTTTGCAGCAATATAAACATTAATAACACATAATTTATAAAACAGCCACGCACACTTTGCCCCACCGCCTCAGCCTAATAACTCATGGGGTGGGATGGCCAGTTACAGATGGCTACAGAACCAGAAGGGGGGCACATACTCCCCCCCACCTGGGAGGAGGCCAGTTTTTCAGCCTGCCCACCTCAACCCCCATATACCTGGTGGAACATCTCTGTCTTGCAAGCCTGGTGGAAAGATAGTAAATCTGGCTGGGCCTGGGTTTCCACAGAAAATTCCACCAGGTTGGGGCCAGGACCAAGAAAGCTCTGGCCCTTGACGAGGCAAGGTTAACCTCCCAAGGTTAACCTCCCAAGGGACCACCAGTAGATGTTTATCTGCCAAACTCAGCAGTCTCCGGGGAACATATGGTGAGAGGTGGTCCCGCAGGTACCACCTCTCTTGTTTGAATTGGGAAGAGGTTAAAGATGCCCAGTAGAGGAAGCTTGGACAGGCACTGTTTCCATATTGAAAATAACATTTCAGCAAGGATCCCAGTTTGGATGGACCCTGACTCCTTAACTTACTTAGCATAATGATTAATCCTGCCTTGCTGCTAGGCATTAAACCAGACTGCTGTCTCATTATTCCATCCCGCTGTCTCCACTGCCCTAAGCCCAGTGATCAAAGCATGACCAGGGTGAGCCAGGCCCCCTGTGCAGTAATGCCACTAAGCTCAGCTTCTTTGTATTGCCAGATCAGCAACACCAGCTCTAGAACTATGTTGTGTGTGTGTGTTTTAAAAGCCTAGCATCGGGGACTGCCAAGGCTTACACAATGACTCTTCTATTCACTGCCCAGAACAAGGCCTTTTCGTTGATCCCAGCAATTCCACAACCTGCTCAATGTGCCACCAGAGTAGACTCTGTTCCAAATCCCTGCGACGTGCCTCAGGACCACCTACACCTAACCACAGTGATATTTGAGCTGTTCTTTCCCTCTACACTGCCTGCTTTGTTCCCAGAAAGTGCAGGAGTGGGAATGTGTTGAATTCACAAGCTGCTGATGCAGCTCCCATTCTCTCCAGGCCATGAAGAGGACACCCACAGCAACAGCAGAAGCCCACATGCTGGGAGCAAAAATGATTGTCTTCCGATTTGGGTGGGATGGCAAAGAGTGCTGTGATCATTCCACAAATCACCTACAGTCACCAGATAAGACAGCACAGACTGTGTATGTAAAAGGATGAGTAGAAGGCCCTTATTCTGTTCCTGATGGAAGATACCAGAAGGCTTTACTAGGTCTCAAGACAGATTGGGGACGAGGAATGAGATAAAATCCCCACCTTATAAAGGAATTAACATAGATGTCTTGTGCTCCTTATCCTGCAAAGAAAACTTGTAGCCAGTTTTCAGAAATGATATCTGTTGTTATGCCCATGGCAGTACATATACTGCAGAAGCAAAGGCCACAGGGTTCAACTTTGACTTCAGAATAAGAGCTCTTGTGTGTAGATCTAAAAGGAGGGCAGTGCAAAACTGAGAGGTCCATCATACAAGCAACAGTCTACTCCAATCTGAAGGAAATAAAATAGCTTTGAATTCCTTGCCTTAATTACTGCTCTCTACAAGATTGTTTTTATCAACTTGCGCTCCGAGTATGAGTATTTAAAAGCAAACAGAAAAGTACCTCAGAAGTACAAATCTTTCATTCAGTTCTCAACGGACAGACATGGATTTGAATCGGATATCTAACAACAAGATAGGGTTGATCCTATTTGCATTTCTCAAGCTTCCATTTAATTAAGCACAAATGACAAAAGAACATTTTCAGTCATATTGGTGTCATGCAGATATGTCATTCCACACACACAGGAACAGAAGCTGAAATCACCCTTTTTTAAAAAAAATACTGACTATGAATATGTTGACCCTCTGAAGGGATGGCATCAACCAGCCATTCACAAATTATTGCATTATTTTTCATTATTACTTTTTCATAATAAATGTATAAGAAAAGTAAGCACTAGAGATTCTGGGTTTTTTTTTATTGTCTGTATTGCTATCACATGATCACAGAGAATTCCCAGGAAATCTTTCATCCAGGCCCAGACCAGATGGAAGACGACCTAGCTACAATACAAAAGCATCATATACCAGTAGATGGCCTTCAGTTCTAATGGCATTTTCCTTCTTCTGGGAGACCTTCCACACCAAGCAGAAACTACTCCTGCACTCAATATTCCTCCCCTCCAAATGCTGCTAGTGAATTACACAGCAAAAACCAGCAGAATTAATACTGGGGCTCTTAGGGTCAATGGCAGAGGATTGCCTTTGGCGCAGGATCTTCTTCAAAGAGAAGACAATCCTCCAAAGAGGATTGACGGGGTTGAGAAGAGCTCTTTCATCAACTCCTGCAAGGATAGGTTTCAAATGCTCCACCGGGCACAAACGGAGATTCCATCTGGTTACAGCAGTTCCGGTTACACCAGAGCATCCTTACTTAGGCTGCCTACAAATGCTTCTGAATCTTCAATAAACCTCAGCAATGATATGCAAGGTAAAAAAATGGACAGCCGAAAAGGTTGAGCAGTATTATGAGGAAATGTGCAAGCAACCATTTTTTTTTAAAGAATTCAAATTAATTTGGTCACAGGCCAACAAGGCCCCACTCTAGAGCCTCCTAAACAGACTCTCTCTCTTTAGCAGCTGGGGTGTGGAATGTTCGCCAACGGCTTGGCTGGAATGCAGAGAGACGTGGGACAGGCAACAGCGAAGGAGCTACAGACATAAGGACTCCTCAGAAGCGCTCTGCAGTTCCCTTTAGAGCCTGGTGCTACAACAGACAGAGCCACAGAATAAGCTGATGAATGGTGGTCAAGGATGCTTCAGCCTGGAGAAAGTATTGTTTCACTAACTGGCAAGGGAGCAATAATTTAAGCCCAAAGAATGAGACACTGGTATGTACTACAGTAATTCTGTTATTCATATTCTTGTGATTTATTCTTGTTTGAACGCTATTTGTTCAAACTGATTTGTATGTTGCCTCGAAGATCTAAATAACAGAAAGGCAGGACACAAATTTTGAAAACAAATACATCTCTTATAGATGGAACACCCTTAATGGGAGATAAGAGCTTTTCAAGGTATCTTCGAGAGTCAGCACCACCCTAAGGACAGAGACATTCCCTAGTGACACATCTCCTCCTCCCCACCCCTCTGAAAGGGTTGCTTCTGGAACAAGGTACATTCAGGAAAAAATTCATTTTGACCATACAACTCATCAACAGACCCGGAACTGTGCAAGAATTAGTTCAGATAACCTGAAGACTGACCATATGCTCATTCTCTGTCCTCATGCATACCTTAATGTACTTTAATCAGTTAGTCAAATAACTGTACTGACACTATAATTGCAGCAGGTGGACTGGGACCAGGTCCTAAGCTCCCATAAGGAGCTTGGCATTGTGACACAGCATAGTATCAGCCAGAAGTCTTTTGTCCTCTTTCCAGGCTCAAGTCCCATTCTCATCTTCCATACAGCTCTACGGCACGGCAAACAGTACCAATAGAAGCAGTAGTCTCTAACTGCTGAACATTCTGTTTTACAAAAACCTTCTTTAAAATCTTGGACAGAATACAGATCAGGCAATTCAGCAGGGAATTCTGCATGTGCAATAATTTGGAACAATAGTCAGCAACAATGCTTGTTATGGCCAGCCTACCCAATCAGTGTTCAGTGCTCTATCTCCGCTTCTCTTGGTGCCCAGTGCATCCACATGTTCAAAGAAAGTTAAAATGCACTCCAGCCTTTGGGGCACATAATATGGGCATCTCAGCATGAGACCAGGAAGGAAGGAGGAATTCCGGTAACTTCCTATAACTCTTTCTGATGCTCCAAAAGTGTTGTTATTTTTAATCGGTGGTGGCAGAGGGTTTTTCCCCCGGTGGACTGGAATTTGGTATTGCCTAATGAAGCACGGTTAGTCTGCTTCATTCATTGGGATCCCTATTGAGATGGTCTGAGAATTAACCTCTATTCAGTTTGGAGAAATACAAGGCATTCCTGTATCAAGATGGGTAGCCGTGTTAGTCTGTCGGTAGCAGTGGAAAAGAGCAAGAGTCCAGTAGCACCTATTTTTGTGCCTGGATGTAAGTTTTTAGAGATAGATGTAAGTTTAGAAATTTTAAAATTTTAGAGTTGTAAATACATTTTTAACTTGTAATGGCCTGTGGCCACATATAATACATTCAACTAAATAGCAAATATAAGACTAACAAAATTAGTGGTAGGGTATGAGCTTTCGTGAGCCACAGATCACTTCTTCAGGTATCTACCTACCACTAATTTTGTTAGTCTTATAGATGCTACTGGACTCTTGCTCTTTTCCAAGGCATTCCTAGTGAGGCATCGGGAACAGCTGGCTGTGAGAAGGTGGTCCTAGGCCTGGGAGTGAGGCTGGAGACCATACTGAATTCTGGTCAATAATGGGGCCCCGGACAGAATCATAATACAGGAAAAGGTTTGCCAAATTAGACAAGAACAATAGTTTCTCACCCAGTATTAAGCTTGTCAAATGAACTCTTTAGGAGAGGAAGTCACTGAAACAATCACAGTATTCAGCAGTCCTGGATTCAGAAGCACAATGAGGTTGACCAGAGTGAGTGTTCCTGCTTTAGGGCTCCATTTCAAACCTATTTCCATCTATGTAGCTGACATTGCTATTTTAGAATTATCCTATTTCCCAACATTAGTCCCTGCTCCACCTCAGAAGATTTCCCTTTGCAATATTGCAAAACTTCTGTTACTTACCAGCCAGAATCTGGAAAATGCCAGTAAGGTAGAACCGTCCGCCCTTAGTGAGAGTGAAGAGCTGGCAGAAGAACAGGAACAAAGACAAAACACTGAAGATGATGGATAGGATCATCAATGCTTGGACAGATTGTAGCCATTCTGGAAAAAGGAGCAGAACATTAGGGCAATGTTGACTAGAGATAGCGTTACAGTGTCTCTGCGCATGGGACTATAACAGTTATTTCCTGTTCAGCTTGCTATTAAACCCTCAGTCAAAACAATATATTTTCTCCAGCTAGTATAAAAATTATTGTAGGGTATCTGAATTATCACAAAGTTCGTACAAGGATGAAGAAAATTAGTTAAGAGTAGGATGGGGTCCCCAACCTTTTTAAGCCTGTGGGCAGTCACAAAATGGCTACTGCGGGAGGTAGAGCCAGCCACAAAATGGCTGCTGCTTACCTTCAGTCATACAGTGAAGATCCTTGTGCTGTGGTGGCAGCCGCTGTACAAGCAACTTTTAAAAAATCATACAGCCAATCAAATTTCCAACGGCCAATCATAAGACCTGTTGGGCAAAAGCCCCACCTGGCTCCGCCTACCTTCTAAAAATTCTTGGTAGGTGCCAGAAAAATTGTTGGTGGGCACCACGACACCCACTGGCAGCATGTTGGGGACCCCTGGAGTAGAAGCTTCCAAGTGTGGCTGGAAGTGACATATGTCTCCCCTCACTAAAGTAACAAAGCATCTATGTAGGGTTCCTTGCAAATTCTTGCAAAGGGGTTCCTGCAAATTTATTCCAAGCTTTGCAAGGAGGAACCTGTATATGAACCTATGCAACAACTGTGCTTCTTTTTGTGGTTCTGTATAGTACCTTTATTGCAGGTTGCTTGCACTGCCACCACCCAGGACCTACTTAATGGAACAGGCCTCCAGAGCCTGCCACCTTTATCATCTTTCACAAAGGCTTATAAGGCAGCTCTATTTCAGCAGGCCTTTTATTAATTAATAACACTTCTAACTGCTGTTTTTTCAGGCTTTTGTTTTGTGCTGTTGAGTCTGTTAAGTGTGTTTTGGGGTTTTATGGCTTATTACTGTGATTTTGATATGATGCAAAGCTGGCTTGAGCCAAAGAGAAGTGTGGAGTAAGGATTTTATAAATAAATAAAACAAAACTTCCTCACAGTTTCTTCTAAAGTGCCATTTGTGACATAGTAGGCCAGGCTTTGTGACAGTTGTACAATCTCCAGCCTAATCTTGTTGGTAACTCCAGAAACTCTGCAGTGTTTTTAACCCAACACTGCCAGAGGATAAACAACCAGGAGCTTACTGCTAGTTCATGATCTTCCTAGGACCTAGCAGTGTAGCTGCTATTAATAGCACTATTCCTGTCCAATATTGGAGCTTGCTTGCCATTCTTTATATTTGGATGTTGGGCTGACTCTTGCTCAAGACAATAAGACTAACCAACAGACCGGCATGCATTTTCCTTCTCCACAATGCACCCTGGCATAATATGTCAGATGTGAGATGGAATGAAGAGGGTGCTACTCATCAACTAAGCATTATTCTACAAAAATTCTACTTTGTGTTGAGGACATACTGGCATCCTTCTGTTAATGTTTAGCATCTGCTGCTCTGGACATAAATGTCCATATTCTCCATGCAAAGAAGTAACGTAAGTTACTTTCAAATAGGAAGGACTTCATACATGCATTAATAAGAAATCATATTTATTTAACAGCAGATTATAAGAACATAAAGCCAGGCCCACTGGGGGTCTTCAGTGCAGCACCACTCCCATATTCCAGAAACATTCCTGAGCCATATTCTGACTAGGGCACAATGACATACTTGACTGGGGGGGGGGGCGGTATTAAGTTGAAGAAACTGTTTCTGTTCCATATGTCCAAGCTGGTAGAACAATATCTACTTCTAAATGGATTTCCGTTAAGTGAAAGAAAATCCTGACACACACAAACACAAATCATTTCCATAATCCTTATTACCTCTCTCCATCAACATCATAACCATGTACCAATTTAGGTAGGAAACCAAGTATATCACTTTATTGATGGGAAACTGAGGCTGAGAGATGTCAAGTACGACAAAGCAGCCATTTAAATTTAGGCCTTTTTGGCATGGGAGATTCTTGCCACTTTGGGCCCCGTACCTCTTTGGCTATTCTTCCAAATCCCAGATAATTAATTCCCCCTTCAGATTTCAATGTGGCGTTTCAAGGATTCTCTTCCTAATTCTGTCCCCGTGCAGGAAAAGCACAGGCAGAAAATTCAGAAGAGAACCCTTGACACGCCACATTGAAATCTGAAGGGGGGAGTCAATCACCTGGAATTCAGAAGAAAACCCAAAGAGGTAGAGGGCCAGAAGCAGCAAAAATCGCCTATGCCAAAAAGGCCGCAATTGTACTATCAAGCCACTAACATCCATTGAGAAGGACAAAACCTGTTAAGGGTCTTCTTGCGCTAATTGCTTTCCTGTGAGGTTATCATCTTTATCGGTTAATACTGCACTTGAATTAATCACATGAAACAATACCTCCTGGTCTGATGGGTGCGGGAGCAACCTTGCAGCTAGGGGATAGCTTGAATTTTTCCCACATTGCTAAAGATGAGCCCTCAGCATGATATATATGCAACATGCCATCCTTTCAGCATGTCATCTACAAGAGTGGCATGCGCGGGGACAAGAATCACTGTTTCTAAGAAAATAATGACAGAATGCCGGATAATTGCAGTCCTCCCCCTCTCCGCCTTGCCACCCCTGCAACACACACAATCCTCAGGCCTGCTACGTAACATGGCTTTGTGACATCCATGCAATTAGAAAAACAATGATGTCTGGGAAGGCCCTAAAATAATTTGCTTATATACCAATTGATATGCCAGCGGGTTACCAAACCAAAAAAAGAAAAAGAGCCTTGTAAATATCCAGGTACCCTCTGCAACAATCCTGTCCTATTCTCTTATGGAACCTTAGAAGAGGCACTTTACCACAGCTGTCAAAGTCAGGAGACTTATGAGATCAGTCAAAGACATCCTTGAAGCCTGAGTCACAGTTCAGCTATTTACATGCCCTGTGGGTGGGTAAATGCCCTTGCAAAACAAACACCACAGTGAACACGAAAATACCATAGCAGCACTGCTTGGATGCATGAATGTTTAACAAATACATCCAAATACATGGCACAGTTTAGTTCCACTGCTAAAGGAGACTGAATGTGACCAGCTAACTCAAAGGATCATCGCTATCTATTTATAGCTACTTGAAAGTTAGTAGGCTATATGAGAAGATGACTTGACTTTTGCATACAACAGACAGTCTTTCAGAATCATTTCAACTCTTACTACTAGCTAGGAACTGGCAGTCTCTCATGGGATCACTGCTCAAAAAATGGTACCAGAAATCTGGGAGCAATATTTGATGGGTAGGATTATGCATAATCTGTTCTTTGGGGACTTAGGTATGGTAGTTCCTTTATTCGAGTATGATAAAATATGGAAACCAGCTTTGGATTTTATATGTGCTAAAGGTGTAATTCCCTCGATGCAACAAAGTTTAGATGTTTGTTCTTTGTGATTCTTGGGTTTGGAACAGATTGTGAAGTGTAGTCTCTATTAATGCTTTCTATGGTTTAATTTTATGTTTTTTCCTCTCTGTATCTCATGGTTTTATGGTTCCCTTTAGTTTGTATCATTGTTTATATGATTACATTTATTTATAATAATAAAAAATGAATTAAAAGAAACCTCTTACTACTATATTACCAGGATTTTTAGCATCTTGTTAATCTGGCCTTGTAGGGAAGAGAAGGAGACACTAAGGATGCTTAAAATTTCACCCTGGATATGTTTGATAGCCAAGGTGTCAGATGCAATCTGCTCATCCGACATGTTCAGTTCATGCTGAACAGTCACAAATGCCTGCCAAACAGGTTTTCATCAGGTTTCAGCAAAATTACACAAGTGCAAAGACACTGATGAGTCAAACCAATCGGCAGCCGTTATTAGCATCACTAGGGACTACTTAGACAACCACTGAAGTGTAGGATTTAATTAAAACACGGCATTTATTGATGACTAATATGATTTGTGACTGATTTAATTGTATATTTAAACAACTGCCTGCTGAGCAGAATAGTTATGCTGCAAGGATGGGGGGGGGAGGAGTAGAACACAATCAGAGTGTTGTGAGAACGTGCCCACACAGACAAACCTAACTGCACCATACTGCATGGTCAGAACGGAATACAGTGTACCACTCTCCCAAACAGCCACAAACAGGTCAGCAACTAGTTGAAGCTATCATTTAAAAAAAAAATGAGATCATGACCAATGAATAGGATGGAAGATGAATCAAGTGTTTGAGCACCCCCACCAGATACCAGAAACGCAACAGTGTGGAACAACCTGTTAATATAAAGCAGCTTCCCAGGATGTCTGGACAATTTGTTTTAGCTCTTTATATGCTACATGATGCGAATGACAAAAAGAGAGGGTTTGAGCTGCTATGACAGGAGTCTCCAAAACTGCATGGGGAACTGTTCTACCCAAGTTCTGTGTCAGACAGAACAATCCATATAGAGCTATAGTAACCCTGCTTAGTCATTAACTTTTTGAAGCTCCAGGAAAGCATGCTATACCTGATCCTCTCAATATGCCCAGTCACCATGACTGGCGAACAGGGAATCAGAAACCCAGGTTTGTTGTGGGTACATACTTGCACATACTGAAGCTTATAAATATGCACATTGCCCTATTCCAACAAAACGGTGATTGCATCAGAAAGACTGCAGACAGCGTACTCTTCCAGTATACAAGACAGAAGCAATAAAAAGTAACAACTGAATAGGGTTAATGCCACAAACTGAGTGTGCGGTGGCATGCTTTTAATTAATGCCCGTTACTTCCTATCTACCTTCCTTGGACTTTTCCTGGTATCACCTACAGGACTTTCCCCTGCTTGGCTGCACGAAAAGATTTAATATGCTACAAAAAGAAGAGCCAACACTCCTTTTAGTGTCTAGATGTAATCTCTAAGCGCATGTGTACGTTCTCCTTCCCTAAAACTTCAGCTGAGTATCACCTATCAGACATAGCTGCCTGTCACATGTACAGTTTACATTATACTTCATGGAAGTTGATTCAAAAGATGCAGGAAAAAAGTGTAATTCATTTCTTCTGCCATTCTCTTCATTTCCAAGGAGTTCTGCGTAGGGAAATAATTCGCTATATTGCCTCCTGTAGTTAAAAGATTTCACCATATTTCAAGAGTCAGTGTGGTGCAGAGCTTATGGTGTCAGACTAGGATGTGGGATACAGGTTCGAATCCCCACTCTGCCATGGAAGTTTGCTGGGGGACCTTGGGCCAGTCACATACTCTCAGCCTAACCTACCTCACAAGGGTGTTGTGAGTAGAAATGGGCACAAACAGCAATACGAACAAAAAAAAGCCACAAACAGCCCAATCTGCTGTTCGAGAACAAGCTGTTCATGAGGTCCCATTCTAAACGAACAGGTGGTCGTTGCAAGCCTTGTTTGTTGCTGTTCGTCAAGCCAGACGGTCTGGCACCTGCAATCAATTCCCTTGGCAACTTAGGCAGGGATTGTCTGAACTCTGTCTGAACTCCTGCTGTTGCCCAGGAAACCCCAATCTAAGCCCAATTTAGCTTGATAGGCAGGTCTTCCTTTCAAGTGTGGAGCTCCAAATCTGTTACAAGGGAGCAAAGACCAGGGGGGAGGGGGCTCCCAGCTCTGGCTTTGCAGACAGTGGAAAGAGAGAGACAGCTGCTGTTGGCATTTTGATAGAGAAAGTGCATTGGAGCTTGAATTTTCTGTGTGTATGGTGGGATAGGAATCTACACCTTCAGGTTCCAGGGCTGCTGCCAGGCTCTGGGCCAAGCTATTATTTATTATTGGTACCTTTCATCTCTCCACCAGCACTATATGAATACAGGAGAAACGAAGAACTGACTTATAAGAGATTTCCAGACTCTGTTGAGAGTTTATCTTTCAGGTTTCCCGGAGTTACCTCCCTTGCACGGCTTTGGACTGTATTCCGTGTGGGGGGTGTAGGGTTGTTTGATACATTATAGTGTATGTACTGCTATGAAAGAATAGATATGAAATTATTAATGGTGTAGCACTTGGGCACTTTAAATATTATAAACTTTTTGAATTGTAATTAAGGTATTCTCTCCCTGTGGGATTTGTTCCCTTTCTTTTGCTCTAAGTTCTGTATTGGGAGAGCCATCATTTATAGTGTTTAGGCACTGGGGCCAAGCTATTATTCATTATTGGTACCTTTCCCAGTGCCTGCTCAGGTCAGGTTTCTGGGAGTGGTGCAGTAGGGATCTTGACCAAACTTGGATGATGGCTGGAGGAGAGCCTGCTGGCCCCCACGAACATCCAACCACGAACATGTTCGTGACCAGGTCATGCTCGTAAGTGTTCGTGAGTCCCTGTTCATGGATGGCAATGACCAACAAACATCATGTTCGTGGTTTTTTTTCCTGTTCGTGCCCATCTCTAGTTGTGAGGATAAAATGAAAGGGAGGAGAATGATGTATGCTGCTTTGCATTTCCATAGGAGAGAAAGGAGCAGTATAATAAAGTAAATAAAAATAAAATAAATCAATTTCACATATGGTACGGCTGTACTCCTAGCAATTAGGATGCTATTTCACCAACCTCAGGCAGCTCTCTATCCATCAATTTAATGTTACAATGTAGTGCCTTTCAGAAAGGATAGTGGTATCTTTTGCAGGAGTCACATGATTTGCTTCACCCCACATGGCTGTGTCATTTACATTCCCCGTGAAAAACTGTCACAAAGAAAAGCACTTCCTAGATGGCCGCTCATTAACAGCCCCTGAACTTCATTGGCAGGCAAGCAATCCAAGCCTGACAGCCCTGTTATTACAAAAACAGTATTAAAAATATAAAATAAAGTTACCATAAATGAAGGTTAACATTTCAAAGATCACACATGTTGTTTAATGAGAGACATCAAGAGCTACACACATGGAGAGTTTTAAATACTAGTTTATCTCAGGGCCAAGCTCAAAGTGACGAATTACACTTGAATGGCAAGTGAACAGACTCACATGTATTCCTCCCTGTTGACTTGTGCTCCACTTGTGCCTCACTCGAGTTGAGCGCAAGTGAACAGGGAGGAATACATGTGAGTCTGTTCACTTGCCATTCAAGTGTAATTCGTCACTTCAAGCTTGGACCTCACGGAGCTCCCTGGGTTAAAAGAAGAAGAAAAGATTATGTGCCTTGCTTTCAATTCCCTTTATCGCTGTATAAGCACTAAAGAATGCAGCCCAGGCAGGTACGAGCTGTTGAAGGATCCTTAGAGTAAGCAGTAAGAAATAGTATCCTCCACAATGCAGGTTTCTTGTCCAAGAAATGGCATGGCCACAGTAGATACGCATTTAGAGTCCCAGTTAGTTTATCAAGAATGAGTGCTAATTTTCCCACATGAAGTAGCCAAATGAGAAAGAGCACACTTGCTTCGAACAATCTCTGATATCTCCCATTAACAACTGAAGCTTGGGTAGCAGGGCTGGGATAGACCTCCACACCTCTGGTAGAGCACAGTTCATACTAGGCTAGATAGACCAATGACCTGACTCATTTAAAGGCAGATTCATATGTGGAGACATTAGCAGGGAGGCTGCAAAATAAAGGAGTGTTTCATGATAACAGAACCTATATCCAAGAGAATGAGTTACTGCATTATAACTTGAACTAATAATGACCCCAGATAACTAAATACCATTCCATGCTATCACATGAAGCTGCTTGATTAATCATATAATCAAAGGAATAAACATTTGAGTTTTGAATTTCACATATACTACGTTTTGGCTTCAGAATACAGCATTAAGCAAAATCTGGTCAAAACGTTTTAAGCCTTATTTAGAATGTGAGGGAAGAACCATATCAACCACCCTGAGCGCCTTAGAGGAAAAGCAGGGTAAATACGCAACAGAAAGAGACTCCAAGCTTCAGTTGACTTAAGCCTTGCAACGAAGAAAGATAATACATAAAATTCTCCAAATCCTGGGATGAAGAAGGGGGTTCCAGAGCCCCAAAAGAAAAAAAACAGATACAATCATTTTTAAAAAAATTGAGGGGAGGGCACGAAACAATGGAAGCCATGGGGGTTGGAAAAAACATAGTATTTTATTTGGCTATTTACACTATGGTTCTCTCTCTAATGGGACCTCAAAGTAGCTTAACAACATCATTTCCATCTCCTCCATTTATCCTCATAACAACGCTCCCTTTGATGTAGGTTAGTCTAAGAGAGAATGACTGGCCCAAGGTCACCCAGTGAGTTTGCACAGTAGAGAGGGGATGTGAACCTGGCTCTCCCAAACTCTAGCCCAACACTCTAACCACTATACTACACTGGATAGTACGTACAGATGGCTGTGGAGGCCTAAGAGATCTGTAAGGAGGGTGCCACACAAGAAATGAGAAATAAGCTACAACTGGGAGGCTAAGCAGATGGGAAGAAACAACCATACTTATTATATATCTAGAACTTATATAATATCTAGAACAACAGTGAACCTAATTCTTCCATACAGTTGAGATCAAGAAAAAAAAAGTTGTAATCAAATCTAACTTTACCTCAAGAAACTGACTGGGACACATCTCAATTAGTAATTGAGCCAAACATGGCAAGGCTACTAGTCTACCTGTACATCTTCCCCATTCATGGAAAATTCTCACCATAAAACTGCAGCCCCTGCTTTGTCTCTCAGGCTAACTAGCAAAGCACACTTATTCTAGTCTAAACTTGCTGAAATCCATAAACTTACGTGGGAGTAACTCAACAATAGAATTGCACTGTCAGTCTCCTAAGGAGAACACATGCTCAAAACTGTTAAGCAGGAAAAAAAATTACACAAAAGAATCCTTTACAGGACACATTTACACCGAGTCAGAAAAATCATTCTGTGTAAGTAACAAGGAGTTCAGTAGCCTGGAGAAATTATACCAAGATGCCTCAGAGTAAATCCTGCATATAACAGAATCTGGGTGTACTTGGCAAATGGCTACGGAGGAGTCACTGCAAGATGAATCAAGATATACCTACAGTTGCAAGCTTGGTGATTTGTACAGATTACAGGTAGCAAACTCCATCTTTGAATGTCTTCCCATAATTCCTGCAATTAGCATGGCTGGGAGAGTTGCTTTTTGGAAACACTCAAGTGTGGGTTTTGGCTTCAGTTATAGTTACTGAGACCAATGTGCCCTAAACAACACCCCTTTCCCTTTGTGCCAGTGCAGGTCCTGCCTTTGTATCCCAATGAAAGCAGCAACTGGCTATTCTCTAGCTTGAACTCCCTTCTTTGGAGGCCTGAGCCGAAGTATATTCCAATGGTGATGTAAGACTTTTGTTATCTAAGCAGGCTGAGAATAGGTACAGGAGGTATTTCAGTGGCCCGTTTGGATCTGTATTTTTAGCATACTTGATTTGGCTATACTGGTGCCATGAGCTCTAAGCCAGAGGCACGGCATTTTTTAAACACATGAAACAAGCATACTCTCTTTTGTTCCATTTGGTATCTTGTAGTAGCAGGCTGTTTAACAGATTGCACAGCCATCCTCTAATGGAAGATGCTTGCAGGAAATGAGCAGATTTAACTGACAAGAACTCTTCACTAGTAGGGGAGAAGGAAACTCTACATCAAAGTATCGTCTGTTAAAGGAACTGTTTACTCTTCACTGGCCACAGCTCTCCAGGATCTCATTTGGGGGTGATCTTTTCTACAGACCTTTTAATTAGAGATACCAGGGATTGAACTCAGGAGTTCTCACACGCAAAGCACATGCTCTTCTGCTGAGTCAACGCCCCTTCCCACCCCGAAAGCTCTACAAGACTGCAAAGCTTTCCTGAACTATAAAGCTTTCCAAGTGGGTATGTATTTATCTTCACTTGTTCCTACATGTTCTCTGCCTGGCCTCTTCCCCTGCAAAGAAGATAAGCACTCTCAGGAGACCATCCCAAGGAGATTCTTGACATTCCAAAGGTTATCTAAGCAATCCAGTGCCTCTTGGACCTTACCACAACCCTGTAGGGCACCTATGGCCCTTCAGGAATGAGTAATTCACGAAACTTACAATCCCTTCTAAATAATCTGCCCTGCTTCCTTTATAGACCTGACCATTCTTTTGCCAGCTCTGCTCCCAGCTGTTTATCAGGAACCTAACATGCAGAATCTGAACAGCTGGAGCTTTTCCGGGCATGGAGGCATAAGGAGGAGAAGGGCTTCCAGTGGTTCATTTGTGTTTGTCAAGCTGTTGCTACAGGAAGGGGAGCAGGGCTAATAAAAATGTGGAAACCCAACTTTAAAAATATAAGAATTATGCTACACCATCAAATTACCATGCAGCTTATTTGCAAAAGTTGCTACTCTATAATAAATAACCTTTTACTAAAACATGCCATCACTCATAAAATATAAGAATTGTCCACAGGGAATGTAACTACTAACTCCTCTAACAAAGAACATCTGTAAAACCTTTCCCTCAAGACAGTGATCCCCAACATGCTGCTCCTGGGTGCCAACCATGTAGGGTTGCTAACTTTTAGACTGGTTTCTTTAACTGTCCCCTTAAGATGAGTTGGTGATGGAGAGTGCTGTCAAGTCATAGCTGACTCATGGTGACCCCTAGTGGGGTTTCCATGGCAAGAGAGTAGCAGAAGTGGTTTGCCATTGCCTGCGTCTGCAACCCTGGTCTTCACTGGAGGTCTCCCAACCAATTACGAACCAAGGCCAACCCTGCTTAGCTTCCGAGATTTGATGAGGTTGGACTTGTGCTATCCAGGTCAGGGTCTGTTAGCAATTACAATGGCCCATTTTCACTCATTAAATACTCTTACTTAACAGACATGTTTAGTTTTTTTCTTCTTTAATTGCCATGGTACCCACTGATGTGTTTCTTGGTGACTACTTCCTTCTTCCCCAGAGAGCTGGTCCTGGTATTCCTCCACCTCACTTCAAAGAGACCAGAAAGCATCACCTTCCTGTCCACAGAGAGCACCCATTTAGAAACGTCTCTCTCCATCCTAAGATAGTCTTTGAAGTCATTTCGTGTTGCTGCGAGGGTGGCCAAACACCTGTCCAATCCCTTTAATAGAGACTTAATGTGGTGTTATTTACCTCCATGTCATGAAAAACTGGGCAACCAGAATAGCCCAGTTCGGCTGGAGCTCATCAGATCTTGGAGGTTAAGCAGTGTCAGCCATGATCAGTTCTTAGAGGAGAGACCACCGAGGAAAACTGGGGTCACTATGTGGAGGAAGGCAATGGCAAACCATCTCTAGTTGTCTCTTGGCTGGAATGCTCCATGGACTGCACATTCTTCTTCTTCTCATGAAAAGATTCAGCCGTTCATTTCCAAACATTTAGTTTCTGTTAAACGGACAGGACATTTTGCTCCAAGCCAGATGGCAACCCTAAAAGAGGCCTCCTATACAGCAACAGAAGTTGACAAATTTGCAGGTGGGACAACTGAAGCAGATTCAAACGAGGAACAATTTTTAAAGTTCATATAGTCCTGCTGAAGCACACAAGAGCATTGGAATGTGTAAGTTATTCATTACCATTCTGAGGTAGTTCATGGTTATGTCCAAAGCAAAGGCTATCTATTTAGCTTACAGTGAAGTAAAGCTCTGAAACAGATCTGCCACCCTTTTCTTAATGGAGGTTTTACGCCTTTAGCAGTTGCTTGAGAGAAGACCAGCAGCCATCATGTTTCTTAGCATGCAGATGGAGGTCCCAGGGTCAAATCCCTGAAGCTTACTGGGTGACCTTAAGCCATCACTCTCATACAGTCTTACCAACCTCACAGAGTTGTTGTAAGGATAAAATTGGGCCTATGTATGCCACCCTGAGCATAGGATAAACATTGGCAGATAGGAATGGGGGACCTGTGGCTGGTGAGTGTCTGCCTGTAATAAAGCATTCATCGAGGCAGAGCATCTGTGCCAGGAAACATGTTGCAAGCAACTTTACTCTAAACCTATCTTCCCCAGTTCCGAGCCCTAGCAAGGATGCCAAATAGCCTGGAAACAGTGTCCTTCAGGGCATGCTATTTACTAGGTGATGTTATTTACTGCATGCCCTGAAGAGTTTCAGCTGCCCATTTCCACGCATTAAACCTCTATTAAAGGGGCAGGACATTTTTCTTCACATCTGTTGGCAACCCAAACGCTACCACTAGCAGTCACATTGGCTTCCATTCATAACTACAACAGTAACTGAGTAACATGTTCAGTAATGCTAGATACTAGTACTGCTTGCTTTGTGTCTCAGTAAATGAGTGCAATAGACTTAACAAAAAAAAACTGGACACAAGGATCAACTGTTGTCTTGGATAAACAGATTTACACACTCCACACACACAGACACACACACCAGATGCTTGCATTTTTAATAGCTGCATGAAAGGTCAAGCTTGTCTCATTATTGGATTGTCATGAAAAGCTTCACTTGCTAACTGGTTACGTATGCAAATATTTAAAGGCACAGGAGCCCTAGAAGGGGGGGGGGGAATGCAACCCTACTCACAGTTTGCAAAATCTCTGTAGCTTGTCCCAATTGGTATGGCTACCCTTCCTACTGGCTAGATCTAATCTAGGGTTGCCAATTGCAAGCTGGGAAATTCCTGGAGATTTGCGGGTGGAGCCTAGAGACTGCAGTGTATAATGCCAAAGAGTCCACCCTCTAAAACAGCTATTTTCTCAAGAAGAACTGATCTCTGTCATCAGGAGATTGGTTGTAATTCTGGGAGATCTCAAGATGCCACCTGGAGCTTGGCAACTCTGGTCTAATCATAGTCTGCTATTCAGAACTGCAGTAAATGACACTTCTAAATAGCAGTAAGTGGATGGAAAAGGTTCCGTTTCAAAACTGCCATGTCTTAAGCTGGTTAAACATACAGGAATTGGGTTATTTTAAAAACTGGCACCCTTCGCCCCAGTGTCTCATAAGGACAGGTAGGATTCTCAACATTCCCCCAAGGTTTGGTTATATTGAGTGAAAAGCAAGCTGTATCATAAAGGAAGGGGGGGAAGAAGGCAAGTATTGTAACTCTCTGAAATGTCATTTGGAAAATGTGAACTAGTCATGATCAACTGCCTGTAATTCCTTGGGCTCTTTGGCCTTACTCCATCTTCAAGCAGGGCTGCCTCAATGGAGAATCTGATAATAATCTTTTGGTGTGCCAATGGGATTTGGTCCTGGATTCCTGAGACGAAGCTGCATGAGCAATGCCTAGGAGCACAAATGAAGGCCAATATTTGGACTTGTAATTACTGCATCCTGATCAGTCAACTGAGGAGTTACTGTAACAGTGGTGAAATATGCCCAACTCAATCTTCATGATCCAAGACACAGGCAGGGGAGGAGATTGCCAATGATTATTCTGGGATGTGTTTTCTGAAGCCACTAAGAAAACAGTTTCAGTGGACAGAATTTAACCTCTGTAAAGCGCAAGCTCCACTGTAGGTTGAAAAAGAACAGGGAGAGCGGTGGACTAATGCAGGATAAAGACAGTGCAGCTGCATTCCACATCCATGTATTCTTGGATCTGCCACTGGCTAGTTAACCTTCCCCCACCCCACCCCCGTATGGCTGATCTCTCTGACAAAATCCTACAGAAAACAAGGATGTTAAAAGGATGTAAAACTGATCAGTCAAGCAACATCTTTGGAATCACTTGAATTTAAAAAGTCCTTCAGTTTATAACTGCCTTCCAGGCAAGGTTACCATCCCTACCCCAGTCAAAACCAGGGGATGGGGGCCTGGGGAGCCACAGGTGTCCGCATGCATGTCCCCACATTCTCGGACGATTGTCGTTTCTAGCATGACCTGGTTGCATCAAGGGCTGATTCTTTAAAAATCAGCTTAAAACACTGTCACTTCCATATCATGCCGGGAATGATGTAATCACCGTGAGATGCGGTGGTGTGCATACACTTTGGGCACGTGTCTGCCAGACTGCTTCCCCTATTCTTATGCACATTTCCCCCCTGCCAGGCAGATGAGCAGCAGCAAGGGTGGGGGCAGCTGGTGGGGGCAGGGAAACCAGACAACCCTACCTATGTCTTTGAAATATGAAGTTCCAAAAGGTGTGGACCTTACCTAGCAGGGCTGCCAACCTCCAGGATTTCTTTCAGAAACTGATCTCCAGACAGCAGAAATCAAGCCTCCAGGAAGACACAGAAGCCTTGAAGGTTGGAATATATGACATCACATCCCTGCTGAAATCCTTCCTCTACCCAAGCTCCACTCTCAAATCTCCAGGAATTTCCCAACCCAAAGTTGGCAACCCTATTACATAGCCATTGACCTTCTTGCCATGTAGTCTGATTTTGTGCATATTTACTTGGAAGTAGGCCTCACTAAACTGTTATTCCTAGGAAAGCACGCACAGGACTGCAGCCCTAGTCTAACTGAAACCTCCAAGAGCAATCAACAAAGCTCTTTTGATATCTTCCTCTTAAACCCCCCAAATGTGGGTATGCAATCCTTTTGAATAAGCATTCCAAAGCTCTTGAACTTCTCAGAGGCTCAAAGTCAAAGGACCACTTTATGCAAGATGATACGTTTTCTTAAAAATTATAGATAGATGTGGCAGGGGGCCTCAATTAATTACTAGTTTGCAGATGCATACTCATGTCTTTTGTGGTGGCATATATCGGCTTTGCCCTCCTTGCACCTTAAGACTTTAGTATGTTTATCAGTACATGCATGCAACATTCAGCATGTCCCTCCCTAAACATTAGACGTACAAAATACGCCTAGTTTCAGATTTTGCTTCCCTTATCTACGTATGCCTCATTTCATTAGTTTTGAATAGACAAACACCTATAAACAAACTCTGGGACACAGTGTTGCCAACTGCCTGGAAAAAAAGATGTCCATCCTGTTTAACAGAGGTTTACTGAGATTTTATTTACCAGGTAATATTATTTACTTCCAAGCCAAGAATAGCTTCAGCTGCCCATTTCCACACATTAAGCCTCTATTAAAGGGGTAAGACATTTTTTCCCAGGCCTGTAGGGACAGGAACAACAATAGATTAAGAAAGGACAAGCCTTTGGGATCTGAGGACCACTTTCTCAATTTTAAATAAACTAGCGGGATACATATGACAACTCCCTTCCCCTCTATCAACACCACGTTGTTGGAGATGTTAAGGGAAGTCCCAGGGAAACGGCTGGTGCAGATTGGGAAGGGAGGGACAGACTTTCTCCTTCACAAGGTCATGAAACAGAGCTTCGTATTTCTCCTGTCACAGTCCTTGTCTCCTGAGAACAGAAAAATAAGGACTACCTGAAATTACGATTAAACAGAAAACTCTCTAGGAATCCATTCAACAACTACTAAAGTGTCTTCTTTTATCACGAACTTGAGAAGGTCTCCTTAAGTAGGCCCTGCTTGCTTTCCTGCAGAAAATCACCATTAGCTGAGGGCCAAACTACAAGTGACGAATGACACAGGTTGGACACTTGTCAGCTTCCCTCAAGTTTTGATGGGAAATGTAGGCATTCTGTCTTGCAGATTGGCTCTCCGACTGCTGTCCAATGGACTTTTCAACTGTCACTTGTCCAACATTCTGCCAAGCTGCCTACATTTCCCATCAAAACTTGAGGGAAGCTGACAAGTGTCCAACCTGTGTCATTCATCACTTGTAGCTTGGCCCTCAGAGACCTGAAGAAATGAGGTTGGGGATTAGGCTAAAATCAACTTGGGCCCAAAATTAGTTGGGGACATGGGGAAGTTACAAACACTACTGCCGGGCAACTTGATCTTTTGCCTATACTAGTACTGTGCTCATTGGACTTTACTGCCAAGCAAGTACACACAGGATTGCTGCCTTGAAGCAATCAGTTCTAGGTACTTCTTATGGATTGTTGCTGACAGCTGGGGGGACAGTCATAAGATCTGCATTGCTGCAACTGGCAGCTGCTAAAGAGAGAGATACAGTTCCTAGATTTGGCCTGTGGGTCAGGGATTCCAAACAGAGCTCATATCAGCACTTCTCAAAACAGGAGTAAATCCTGTAGTACCCTGCCTATTCTTTTGAAACTATTTCCACTATGCTTTCAGTGCCATTATTTCCCCCCTCAATGAGGGGGGAAAGCTCTTGTCTAGGAGTAAAAAGTACCACTGATGAAGTTTCATGGAAATCATTAGCAAATCCTCTGTTAAAATTAAAAACAGTTTTAATTACTATTCTAACACCTTTAAAGGTTATGATTTTGTACTCTGCCCTTTAATGATCCTTGTAGCACACAGCTTTATATCTGACAAAGAGAGCTGTGGTTCTCAAACGCTTATGCTACAATAAAATTGGTTAGTCTTAAAGGTGCTACTGGACTCTACTATTTTGCAACTACAGACTAATGTGGCTAGTTCCTCTGGAGCTATATATTAGTTTTTCTTTTCCCCTTCCTTTATCCCTCTTTTTTCTGTATTCCCCTTTCGTTATAATAAAATAAAATATTTTTTAAACGCAAATCCTCTGGCCTACAGGAACATGGAGCAAAAAGAGACATTAATGCATTCTCACAAACTCACACCAATTTTGTGGTTGACCAGTAAAATCTAGACTGCTTCCCAGGAGTGCATCAGATAAATCAACTGAAACAATTCCCAAGATTTTAATAGTTTACTGAAATCTAGCAGTATACTGTAATTTACTCAGATACTACAGCAATCAATTGTCCTTAGAAGCCTTGCCAGACTTACATTAGAGAACCTTACTCTGATATTGATAACAGACATATTTGTTTGTGTTGGGCATGACCCAGCAAAATGCAGAGGCACTCTCACAGAAGGTACAGAAATCTTGCCTGCCTCCTGAACTGTCAGCCTCACACTGGGTGCAGTGCAACACATACAGCCATACCTACAATGTCAAGACCCTTTTATAATATAATATTTATATTTATAATATATTATATAATAATGACATACTTTGTAAACCGCTCTGAGTGGGCATTAAGTTGTCCTGAAGGGCGGTATATAAATCAAATGTTGTTGTGGTTGAGGTTGTTGTTACCTCCCCTGCATACATCCACCAGCCTGCCTCTGGGAGATGTTGCTTCCAAGGGGAGGTATGCCACATGCAAGAGCTTTGAGAATTAGGTTAGTGGAGTATGCATGTGAAGCAAAGGTGGATGCATTGCACTATGACAACTGAAAGGCCAGAGTGCAAAGAGGGGGGAGGGGATCACAATGTGCTCCATAATGCACTTTTCTTGGGATGCAGAAGTGTCTGAATTATGGTCCTGTTTACTACATGGCAGGAACAGAAAAAATATGGCACTTTGGGGATTCAGACACCATAGAATCTTGTTACGTAAAACAGTCACAGCACTCGAAGTTACAGTACATTTTGCTCAGTCTTCAGCGCTGGTCAAAGTGCCCACCTATCCCTTGCCTTAGGATAGTACCAAGATCCAATACTAAGCGTCATGTGGCAGGTAGAGTGTTGTATTAGGATTTGGGAGACCCAGGTTCAAATTCCCACTCTGCCATGGAATCTTAATGGGTGACCCTGAGCTAGTCACACTCTTAGCCTACCCTATATCACAAGGTGGTTGGGTGGTGGTTGTTGTCAGGATAAAATGGAAAGAACAATGTCATAAGCCACTCGGGGGGGGGGGTCTCCATTATGGAGAAAAGCAGGGTATAATTTCTTTAAAATATGCAGAGCTGAATTAACAACTATACTGATTAAGATCCAGGACATACTTAAATGAAACTGGTAGTCAAACTTAACTTTTTTTTTAATTTACATTATTTATAGTCCACCTTTCTCTCTGTGACTCAAGATGGATTAGATAGCATAAGTCAATACAATCAACGGCTGGAACATTCAATAAACAATACAATAGGGTAAGGATTGCAGAAATTCAAAAACAAGCAGAAATCCAATACAAAGCTGAAAAAAAGCATAACTAAATTGACATGACATATTAAACAATGTGAAAACTATCCAGTAGGAGCATACTTCCAGCAACAGACAGTACGCAGTAGTATAGTCTATAGCCCTTTACCAACACATCTCTCTGAACCATTTTCCTGCAGAACAGACCTGAGTAAAAAGTCCTTCTAAATCATTCAGTTTTGCATAGCTGTGGAAAGTCAGGAGAGTGGAAACTTTCCTGACCTCTTCAGGCAGGACATTCTATAAATTGGAGGCCGCAGCAGAGAATGTACATATATATTGATTTTGCCCATTTGCAGGATGGTACTTGCAGAAGGCCCTTCTCAGATGAGCAAAGCTGCTGTGGGGGACCATAGCTGACAGAAGTGTTTCCATAGATATGAAGGACTAAGGCCATTATGATCTATTTTGTAAGCCTCTTTCACAAGTTCAAAGGGTATACAATGGGGGGGGCAATAAGCTTGGCCTCTGATCTATGCAGGTAAGATATGTACCGAGCAGACACAAATATAAGTGCATGGATGTCTGGCCCTCTGTATCAGGCATCTGACGAAGAGAACTTGATTCTCGAAAGCTTATGCTAAAATAAAATTGGTTAGTCTTAAAGGTGCTACTGGACTCTTTTTGTTTTTGGCCCTCTTCATGCACTCAGGACCCCTGAACATTTGCATGCACTCAGGAGCTATATAGAACTGTAAGAACCAAGCCTTTTACCAGCTTGTATAGAATGTTACATTTCCTTAAAGGAAAAATGCATAGGTGGGGAACTCACTGTTACAATCCCCTTTTCCCTCTTAGTACATTCAATATACATACTTTGAATACAGGCAGGGCTCATTTCGAGGGGGAACACGCAGGGACACCATTCCGGCAGTTCCCCAAAGAGGTCACATGTCAGGTGGCCCTGCCCACCCGACTCTCAGTCGTTTTGAGCCCATTTCGGTCTGGCCTGGATCGGGCCTCTGATGGGTGGTGATGTCAGGGGGTGTGGCATATGCAAATAAGTTATGCTAATGACACACTTCCAGTGCTGTCAAGGGGCGTGGCATATGCTAATGAGTTATGCTAATGAGTTCCTCCAGCTCTTTTTCTAGAAAATGACCCCTGAATAGAGGCAATTAGCTGAGTGTGTCCCGGTACAGAGAGTGTGTCCCGGTACATCACAATTTGCTGAGTGTGTCCCGTTACATCACGATTTTTGCATTAAGACCCCTGAGACTCCTCCTAGAGCCTAAGGTCCACAGATCTCAGGGGATTTTTTTTCTCTATGTGAATATTCACAGTATCAATTCAAAAATACAGCTGCTATTCCATCATAAAACAGACTATTCTAAAGTGATGTCACAAGAGGCCAACAGTGAGCCACAAGAAAGAGAGCATCAGGGGCATGCACACACCCATTTTGCAGAGAGTTTTGTCTCCAGGGAAAATTTTCTTCATTTATGCCACACATTTCTCCTCTCAATGGAGTGTAAGCAACTTACACTCTTCCACAGAAGCTTGCTGAGTGACCTTGGGCAATCCCTACCACCTCTCATTTGGCCAGTGAGGTGTATGTGTGCACGTGTGAACATGGGGGAGGGAAGCGAGCCCCTGCGCATTCCAGAGCACCCATGTGTTGCAACATGGAAATAATGGCTCGTGCCAGGGGGGGTGACTGAGTAGAAACTGGTCCCCAATTTATTGACTGGGACCAATTTTTACTCAGTCAGCCCCTGGAGCAACTCATTACTTCTGAATCACACTAGGAGTGATGTCATTTCTGGTGCAACACAGGATGCTCCACTGTCCCATGCAACTCACTTAGTAACTCCCCCCATTGTCCTACACCATTCCCCCTTGCAACCCCCACCCCTCTCTTTTGCCCCGCAGGGAGCTGGCTGCTCTAGCCACGCTCTCTCGGCCTCACTTATCTCATAGGGTCATTGGGAGGATAAAATGGAGGAGAGATAAAATTATGAAAACCACCCTGAGGCACCCAATGGGGAGAAAGGCAGGATCAAAATGAAGTAAATAAATGAAACAGCAACCCAATGAGGTAGGTTGTGAGAGTGTGCATTTGGCTCAAGGTCACCAAGAAAGCCTCTATGGCAGAGTCGGGATTCAAACCTGGTTCTCAGCACTCTAACCACTACACCACATCAGCAGTACAAACCATGGAACACTGCTTTTAGCATAATTAAAATTACCATTAGCATTACATTAATGAGCTGCTACAAAAACCCTCACAGTAGGGAGCATCCACAGTTGTATCTCCAATCCACTGACTGACAGAAGCCTTCAAAAGCCATCATATCACAAAGCCTCACCAATGAATGAACGACAACTATTCGGACTTATCATAACACCCCGAATTCTTCCATGCATATCCCACACGTACCTTCCTACCACTTGGTCGCCCCTAATTCTTCCATAAAGCTTCCTCAGGACACTTTCCGGCATATGTACAAAGTTACTAATTGGTTCAAACACTGTATGCATGCTGCAATTCAGCAATTTTAGGAAACTGATGGTCCCACTCCTGTGGAGCTGGAGGATTTTACAGAGACACATTGCAAGTAAGAAATCACTCTCAACCGAACACATGCCTTATACCAAGTCAGACCCTTGAAGGTCAGTACTGTTGAACCTGGGATCTTTTGCATGCAAAGTAGAGGCTCTGCCACTGAGCCATGGTCCCTTCCCTTAATTACCCAGAAGAAAACAGAACTAGGTAAATAGGTGCATACTATAAGAAAGGAATAAAAACTTGGCCTCTTCCTTCCAGACTATCAGTACCCTGCAGGAGGAGAGGAAAAGAGGAGTCCTTTTTTGCTGGCTTGCTTTGCCTAACCATCACCTGAACAGCCAATCATCCTGCAAAAAAGACAGGCATAGAAAAGGACTCCTTCCATTGGCTAGAGATAGCAAGAAGCAGCATGTGGGAGCTTATTCTCCCCACCCTAGATTCTCCCACTGTAACTAATGCAGTGAAGCTTTCAACAGTCACCTGGCCTCAGGGGAGGAAAGCATGGCCTCGGGGTACCAATCGAGCAACATAGCATGGAGCCCTTGCCTCCAATCTTAGGCTGCCAAACCTCACCAGGGCGGGGCAGGGGGAGAGAACAGCAGTCAAGATCACAGGAGGACCCGGTTAATCACATTTCTAATCTTGTATGTATTCTATGCTATTCATTTTGAAGAATGAACAGCTGAAAGCTGGAGCATAACATATTTAAAAAGAATAAAACTTCTATTTATTAAAAAGATAAAATGCATATCTTGTAAAAGAATCCAACAACTGATCAGCTATTGTTCCTTAACTAGGCAAGATTGCCCCACTATCTCAGATTCCAGACTATCATCTCATAGAGCAACATTTGCTAGGTCCAAAACATGCATTTCCATAACCTGGATTATAAATCCAGCAGCACCTTAGAGACCAACAAGAATTTCAGACTGTAAGATCTGACTCTTGAAAGCTTACCCTCTGAAAATCTTGTTGGTCTCTAAGGTGTCACCTGACTCAAATCCTGCTGTTTTACTGCAGACCAACATGGCTACCCACCTAAACTTCCATAACCTGAACACTTAGTTCCAGGGGTCTCTATCTACCTCCAAAAGATAGCGGAACTGTTCTAGAAGCCAACTACTAGGCAAAGAGATAGCCCTGTGCGTGGTCACCATCTTAAAAAAAATTAACATGTTAGTTTTTGGCTTTTCATTTTATCTGTGGGACATCGACAGGCTTGCAAAGGATGAAATCTTAATGTACTAAAATCAACTGAAGTTTCGGTCTTGACTTCTGTTCTATGTAGGTTTCATTACTAATATACTATAACCTGAGTTTCAGTTAGTGGAAAGACAATATTCACTGACACTTTCAATCTGTTCTGAAGAGCAGAGAAAAGCAAATGCAATTTGGAAGATATATTAAATTCCAAAACATCACAAGTTAAAAAAAAAAGGGTATATTGAGCGAGCTCATTATTTACTAAAAACTGTTAGCATGGTTGTCCCAGTATGCACTGCTACAAACTGGAGATTTTGCACCTGGGCTTAAATTAGGGTCACACTATACCTCAGTCATGAGGTTGTTTTCCCTGAATGTTTCTTTAAGGAAATGCTAAACAGGTACAAAAAGCTACAAGCTGAAATGTAATTTTACATAGAGGAGGGGACTCTTACTTCTTTCCCTACAGCTTTTTCATATCAGTTTCCCACTCCCAGCTACTTTTTGCGTTGCAAAGAAAAAGACAAAGGTAATTGCACCTTTTCCCACAAGATAGAAGAGAGCAAATCTGATAAGAAAAACAACCCGCAGGGGGAGAGATCAGTACTGTCTCCTCCCAATATGAAGTCCCAATTCAGAATGCAGCTTCTTGCTTTGCACAATTGCTTTGAGTTTAAAACAAATGGGGAGGAGAATAATACCCTCTTAAGGTGCACAACTGAGTGCCCCAGTGAACCAGAGGGTCATCCCTCGGTCAACCTGCAAAATACATCCTGACCTCTCTTTTTAACAGTCTAACCTACCACACATGGTTGCTGGGAGGATAAAATGATAGAGGGGAGAAGCCACCCTGAACTGCTTGAAGAAACTGCTGGAAAAAATTGTGACAAATTCTGTGAAGCTTCTAAGCTACTACTTTGTGTTAATGCAAAAGTGTTTCAATCTTTTAAAAGGACTTGCTTTAAATGGCCACCTACTTTCCCCCCAGTCATCTGCAAGCATTCAGTTTCAAACATTCAGTCTCCATGTTTCATGTCAGTCATTATGTACCTGGGGGTTTCTTATGGCACTGAAATGGATGTCCATTTTCTGAAGTATTAAAGTAACATATGGCAGGGTCATAAATTTCAAATTACAGAACGATTTACAGATTTAAAATTCTACCCCTTGCCAGAGTTTGAACTTCTGAAGGCAAGAGTGAAAGGTCCTGAACTTCTGAGGGCATAACTCAGCTATTTCCAGAAATAAAAAGATTATTTTCAAGTCTCTGATTTGAAAAGGCCAGCATTCCTCATCGGACTCTAAATAAACAGTCCTGAGGGTAGTTAAAAGTAGGCCCATTCAAGCACAGCCCAGTTTAACTACTGAATGAAATGCCCCGGGGACTCTGATCTCATGGTGACTCAACATGAAGTGACTCAACCTGGGTACTAGCCCAGATGCCACATGGGAGAGCTCTATTCACTGTGTAGCTAAGTGGGATTGAGGAAGGTCTGCATGGACATAGAGCGATTGCTTAAGTTGGTGGTGCACTAAAAAGCTACATTACAGTTCAAAAGCAACCTCCAAAATGTGATGTGCAGTTTCTTAGAAGCTGTGCATGCCTGAGGACATAGCTATAATGAACAGCAGACAGTTCTAGTGAGGGCGTGGATGCAGACTGTGAGAACAATCATACAAATACTGGAGTAACAAACACTTCTCCGCTTTCCATTTGTTCTGGGAAATAAATTCGTCTATGCCTGACCTGCCTGCTGGGTGGAGCGAACTGGGATTGGCTGCACATGTGGTGAACTTGGCAGTGCCAACCTCTTTGGGTTGGATCCAGAAATTAGTCAGCAGAAGGGGCTGAAAGTCACAGATCTTTGCTTCTTTTTCCTCCCCACAGCAGTCCTTTCTGACTCCAGGTCAGAACTTTAGTTAGTCGTGGGTCACACACAGGCACATGAGTTGCAAGGCCAAAATGGGAAGGAATAGGGGATGAAATCATCCTTCCTGCCTCTTCCATAAGCACTGAATCCAACACTATTAATACTATTTTTGTCCATTGCTAGAAATGCCGTAGTAATTGCTAGCTATTAGCAGTGTAATCCAAAGCAGAGTTTCTCCAGTAGAAGCTCTTTTTAGGACTGCACAGTCAGAGATTGACTTGATGAAATCTTATGACAAATTAGGACCTTTTATCCTTATTTCCAAGATGATGTTCCTTAACAGACCTCATTTTCATCATTATTCATAATCTCTATGGATATTAATATGCAAAATTTATTCATATATCTTCACAACATGGCTGTGAATGAATCAGTAGAATGTCCATTTTTTTATAGATTTATTCTATAGTAGTTCCCACTAAAGGTAAATGACAGCAATTTGTCCAAGGTCAACTAAGTACATGGATAAGCAGCAATCTGAACCTAGATCTCCGGAGTATATCTGCTTTTGATGTCTCACTTATACAGATATTTTATCTTTTGATTTAAAAATATGAGCAAGCTTATGATGCTCCAAGAATTAAGACTTACAAAGCACGTGTCAAAATAGCAGCTAGTTATATAGCAGGCAACCACAGGACATTATGTATGTTTCAAAAAGTTAGTGATACTTATATTTTCCAAACAGAAGTGGCAGCCTCCCCATTTCCCAGAAAACTAAAGTGCTACAAGAATCAAATCCGGTTGGCATCGCATTCAGCTAAGATGCAGACAGGATTACAGCCCCAATCTTCAATTTTTCTTTCCCCTTCTTTATTTTAACATCCAGCCCAATGAAGAACGTTGGTGAACTCAAAAACCTGCACGCCCTTTTCTGTGATATTTTAGCTGTTTCTAATAAAATGGACCAGGAGGGGGAGTTGGAACCAATACAACTACCTGTAATCTCTTGTACAGGACTTTTGCTGTTTGGATCACATGTAAAACTTTCTTCTGTCAGTGAAAGAAATCCCAGTAGTTCCTGTGATCTTTAAAAGAGGCCAGCCAGTGGATTGTTTTTCAAAAAATCAAAAATCGCAGATGAAGGTCTTCATTCAGAAACCAAACCAGGCCAACTCAGTACAGAACAGGTGGCTGAATTGTCAAGTGGTATAACAAGTATTGAAAAATGTGAAGCTTGGAATGAGCAATACGTGCTTAATATTGGGGGGGGGGGGGCGGTACTGCAAGACACACACGGGCAGGACAAAAAGGATGAGATTTTGCCCAATTACACTCAGAACAAACCATAGCCTAGCAGCTTACATCAAACCTATAAATATTTTACAGGGATAAGGATACAGAGGAAAATGCTATTCTGAAAGATGACATTAATTTCAACCAACGTGCTCACCATTTGGAGATGACTGTGCACAATGAAATACATCTGAGAGTGATCCCAAGGTGCAGTTCTGCCAAAGGTCTGTCACACGCACACCACTAGTGAGCCATTGCTGAAAGAGAAAGATAAAACTATAAGACAAGGCAAAGTCAAATGCAAACTTAACATCCACAAAAGCCTTCAGCTAAGCAGATACATTTCCTAGGGTAAGTTCACTGGACAGGTTCGTTCTTGCTTAGCTTTGAATTCTGAAGAACTGGAATGAATCAAGAGTCATCAATAGGTGACTCAAACCTTCTAAACAGATTTGGATACGAATAAAGGCCTTTTTTGCAAAAAAAAAATATATACACAAATACACATGTAACTATTTGGAGAGAAAAATGTCTACTTTGTTCTTTCATTCCTTTGACTTCATTGAGAGTGAGAGAGAGAGAGATCAAAAGAAAACAAATCTCTTTAAGCCTTTGCCAAATCTCTCAGGGGAAGGGAAATCCAGTTCCCCCCTACCCTCACTTCCCAGTGGCAAGGCTATGAGGACTACTCTGCATGCACTCCTAACACATCTATTAGGAAATCTGGAAGTATGTTTATTAGGCTTCCTTGAAAAGCATGCAAATGAAGCTGCCTAGAATTGAGCTAGCTGCTCACACAACCAGTTTCATTTTGGTGTTTCTATTTCTCTGCCTAGGACAACCAAATGGGGTTTTTTCTTTATTAAAAAAACCCTGAAAATGGACTGAAGCATACTCAAAAGCTATGCCCCATTGCAGGAAACTTTTCTTTCCAGTACTGGATAGGTGGTGGCTGGTTGGGGTAACTCAGTGTGGGGGAATATATTCTGCACGTGCCCAAATCCACATTGTCCCCTGACATTTGAAATATAATTCTAAGGATGAATCCTGGCTCACATTGCCTCTGAAATCCTTCAGTTTCACCCATTTAAAATATAATGGTATCCTATACATACAATCTTTTGAAACAAATATCCAGAAGTAACAATGAAACTACTTTGGAGTACACAGCAGTTCAAGCTGTAACTTCCGCATCCCCTCCACTTTAGGAGAAACTAATTGTGTTTTGACCAATGACACAAAAGGCCACTGCATGAAGTCAATTCAGCCTTAAGCTTACTTATTCAGACATTCTACTGATTTCAGTGGGGTTTATTCCTAAATCAGCATCCACAGGGCTGCATGCAGCCTAAAACTCTGTTACTTCAAAGCCAAAGACAGGGACTTTTGTAAAAGTGATGTGCAGATTCCCACCCTTGTTAAACCCTAGGCCACTATGTGCTTTAGGCATTACGCGAGGTGCCAAAAAAGACTTTTATACTTACACTGACAATCGTCGACACAAAGAGAAGGACAAGCACTGACACGTGCAGCACAATGATCCCAAGCAACAACAGGAGCATTTTGGCAGAATGTCTTGAATTGATCTGCAAGGAAAGGGGGGGGGAAACTTCAGGTAAAAGATCCAGAAGAGTTAGCCATGTTAGTCTGTCATTGCAAAATAGTAAAGAGTCCAGTAGCACCTTTAAGACTAACCCACTTTATTGGATGCATCTGACGAAGAGAGCTTTCGAGAATCACAGCTCTCTTCGTCAGATGCATCCAATAAAGTGGGTTAGTCTTAAAGGTGCTACTGGACTTTTTACTTCAGGTAAAAGAAGAGGTGCTGACTTCCAAGATTAGGAAGTGGAGGGAAGCCTCTCCACAGAGAGTGAACGGCAGAGGGTGCAGCTGAGATGGAAAATAAACACTGGAAGGGTGGGTGTTAAGGAGGCTAAATACATTCATAAACTATGTCTCTGCTTTGTAAACAGAAGACTAAATGCCTGTGTAGAAAGAGAAGAGAGAGACTGCAACTGCTTTTCTGGGTGAGCTAACAGCACTACAGGGTCTTAAAATAAATTAGTCTTGACTGTTTGAAAGGGCTGAAAAGGGCAATATTTGAAGTAAACCAGATTCTGGTAGAGTGGTGATACTTGGAAAAGTGTAGCAATTATAGCCAAGGGAGTCAACTAAAGTTGAAGGATTTGGAATAAACTTTGCAAAACTCTCTACCTACCTCACCCTAAAATTTTACACCTTGGATTATTTCTTTTCTTGGGGATCAATTTCAATCTTCCCAGATTTGGAAAGCTTCCGTCATATGCTGGATATCCAACACCATTGCATTCCTCACAGTTTCCATTTAGCCAAGGGGCTCTCCTCAGAAACAGCCATTAGACAAAAATCAAACATCTGTTTTCTGAAGGGGTGTTTAAGAAACAGCTCCAAAATTAAAGACAGGTCTAAAATAAAGTTGGAAAATGCAGTCTCCTCCTGCTTGAACCAAACCTCTGCTGCCTGGTTTGGAGGCGGGGAATGGAAAACCGTTATGCCACAAAGCCCCCATTCTCCATTGAATAATCAACATCTGCATTAAGCCAGCAGCCTCCTTGAGCTGGCCCAGCCCCGTTATGCCCAGCACAGCTAAAACAAGATGACAAGCCTCTTTGGACAAGGGCAGAGATTCCCAAACGGTGGGACAGAATTCACAACAGAGGTTTGTCAGCGTCTTTCAAAGCAAGTTTCCCGTCAGAGAGGAATAATTCTTTAGGGAGGAAGGGCAGCACCGGCCCAGGCAAAGAGCCAGACGGTCTTTTGCAATACAGCGGGAAAGTAACAATCCGGATCTCCGCAATGGGGTGAAAAAGATCCCAAAGGAAAGGCTGTTTTTAAAAAAACTCACAGCTTCACACCCATTGCACAAGTCTGCCAAGCGACTGGTATTAAGGGTGGAATTCCGCGCGGGGAGGGGGGCGGGGGTAGAGAGGAAAGGGGAAGATCGACGCGTCGAGCTCTTTCAGCTCGTTTCTAATTATATCAACCCCGGCCCAGCTTGGAGTGGCTGACTTTCCTCCACCGAGCGAAACCACAGAAGCCGCGAAGCCCTGAAGCGGGAGTGGGGGTCGACCGGGGCTTGACTGACTCGGCTCCCGAGGCCCTCGCGGGAGGGCCCCCTAGATGTAAACTGCTGGGGGGTGTTGAATAGCAGCTGCGGCCGATCGGGTATAGCGAGCGGTGCAAAACGAGCGAGGCGCCCGAGGGCTTTGGGGTGAGAGCCCCCCGACCCCAGCGAAGGACCCGCCCGCTGCAAGCCACTTACTGTCCTGCCAAAGTTCGCTCCTCTTTCCGCTGCCTGTTTCCCCGAATTAACAACCAGCTCCCGAAAGACAGAGGTCCGATCCGAAGGCGGGAGCCCGCGCGTCTCAGCACGAAGAGCGACTGAGCCCGGTAGGGGGCGGGGGCCGGAAAGTTTCGCCTCGAAGCAGAAACAACGCCCCGATTGTGGCCGAGCGCCAGGCGGGGTGTGTCTGTCTATCACGCCGGCCCGGGCAAGCGGCGGACGCTGCCCCTCCAGAAAGACTTCTCCCGAGGAAAAACGGGAGCGGGCGCAGCGCTGAGATCAACGGGACCCGGGCCCGCGCCCTTCTCGGCGGCCTTTTTCTTTCTCCAGAGCCCTCCCTCGAACCCACCCCGAGGACAGCGAGCTGCTAGCCGGGCCCCCCCTCGCCCGCCCAAGCTTGTCTCCCCGTTGACTCCCCCTCTTGCTCCGTCCCGGCAAAGCGATGCTTGTTGCTCACGGACGCCGAGAAGAGGCTGGGGCCCCGCGGGCAATCTCGCTCCAGGCAGCGGGTGCAAATTCTGAGGGGCCCATAAAGGGGGCCCGGGGACAGCCCCGGCAGGCAGGGCTGCCCGCTGTGGGCTCCAAAGAAAGCAACGGCAGGGGGGCGCAGCGGACACGGCCAGTCCCCCCTGCTCCGCATTTCCTCCGAATAAACCAACTGCCCTCTTCGGCTCAACTCTCGGCACAGCCTCTCCCGTTACTCTTCACGGGGCCGGAGAGCCCCGTTCCTCTTGGGAAGCAGAGGCGCCCGGCTCTCGGCCCACAGCCCATCTCGATCCGCTACGCCGAGGGCGCGCCTGCGTCTGTTCGTGGTGACTTCAAAAATCCCTCTCTCCTCTCCGGGCCTAAGCCTGTTGCTCCCGGGCCAGGAGGTCTGGTCTTCCCGTGTAAACCCCCGAAAAAAACGTCAGCACCAGCCGCACGTTTATTTTCGACGTGAAATCGATGACATAGCTTCCTCTTTCTATTTCGTTGACATACGATTTGTCAAGAGAAAGCTCCTATCCTCCGCGTCCTTCTATTAGCATCGGGCTTCTACGGTCGCCCCGCGTGCCCACCACCAAAACCACCACACCCGCTGCAACTCTGGCGCCTGCGCTCGGGATTTACTAGTGATCCGAATTAAGAAACCGCCGGGACGTTCTATGGAGATGCGACGTTCTGGAGGCTTCTTAGCACCCCAAGCTGCCAAAGATGTAAGGCCGCATAATCCGGGTCCGCGAGGGAGACCAGCCGTTTTCAAAGAAGACTTACCGAAGCCAAGGAGAGTCCACTTGCTTGGTCGTGGTATTCCCTAGAAAGCAAGGGCCAGGCGCCTTAAACTCCACTTGCTGGATCCCAAGCAGAAACAGAGCTGCCCCCCTCGGCACTCCTGAACCTCTGCCGCGGGCTGAGCCTCGACTGGTTCCAATCCCTTTACTGCGATGGCAACTCTCGTGCTCGCCCAGTTTATTCAGCCCCCGTTCCAACGCCCAGATATGTCATGGTGGCCTGAGAGAGAACACCCTCTCCTATTTAAAGAGACAGCATCTCTCTATCTTTATCCCAAAGCAGGGAACATAGCGAGCACGCAGAGCCTATTTAGGGGGAGCAAAGGATTACTCCGAGAGGGAGTGGCCGGCCTGACACCTCAGTGGCCGAAAGAGTTGATGAAAAGCCCCGGAGGCAAGCGGAGCCAGAGAGAGGTCAGTCACTCTGTCACAGCTATCAGAAGGGCCAAGGCAAAAACGGAGACAAGAAATATCCGGGTACACAACTGGAGCAGGGTGGGCTGTGACACTGGGCCTTGGTTTGCAAGGCCAATTTAGCACACCTGTTTGAAACAAAAAGACACCCCTTTCCCGTGTTCCATTTTTATCACAGGGTGATCATCCTGGATCCCAACGTTTGGCTTTTTCTCTGTTTTTTTCTTTTCTTTGAGGCACATGTGTATTTTCTTCACACGTAATTTCAGTGTGACATTTTAGGCAAAGGAGCCACTTCTGGGAATGCAATAGTGCTGGAAGCAGCCCTGACATGCAAAAAAATGTCATTTAGCTGCATGGCATGAGGTATGGACAGATACATATGGCACTAACGGTGGGAGGGGCATCAGAAAAGGCAGAAACTTCCAGAACTGAAGGCTCTCTAATTGGGAGGCTCAAAGGACAGAAGAATTTCATCTGACCAAGAAGCTGTTTTCTGTGTCTCAAGTTCAGCTCTGTGGTGCCTGTGCTGAGCATGTGTTGAGTGCAGTCCCCTTACCACAGTCACAGACTGCCCCATACTACTGGGATTAGACAGGGCTAGCAGTTCAAAGAATACAACTTGATCAAGTGGAGCGCAAGTGAACAGGGAGGAATACACGTGAGTCTGTTCATTTGCCAGGCAAGTGTAATTCGTCACTTGTAGTTTGGCCCTATGTTAACCTCATAAGAGCCCTGTGAGGTAGGTTAGGTTGAGACAGAGTGACTGACCCAAGGTCAGATAGTGAGCTTGGAGGATGTGAACTTAGGCCTCTTTGGCCCTAATCCAGCACGCTAACTACTACATGATATTGGCTTTCTGTACCTAGGGCTTTGGTGTCATTCACAGCATGGGGTTATCTGTTAATTGTAAGATTAAAAAGATATTCCACAGCATCACAGCGGAGACAGACTGCAGTACACATAGTTTGGCACAATCCTCTGAGTAACCTGCCACACTCCCCCCACCCGCAAATTCCCTGGGTCACCCATTGTGCCACAGAGGGAGCAACTAAAGCACAGTTTGCCAAAGGTCACTGCAAAATAGGGAGTAAATGTAGCAAAAGAAACTCCTTGCATGCTCTAAAAATGCTTCTGACCATTTATAAGTATCTATGTAAAAGAAATGCACAGCAATTCAGAATTTAAACGGGCACTATACACATGAGTCTGTTCACTTGCCAGGCAAGTGTAATTCGTCACTTGTAGCTTGGCCCATAGTTGAGGAGAGAACCATGTATGCCATCATGGTCTCCTTGGAGGAAAGGTGGGCTCAAAAAGTGCTAGATTAGTCTTGTTCTCCCTCCCAACTCCCCATTACCCATCCCTTAGGTTTTCGCTTGTCTCATCCAAATATGCAATTCACTCATTATATCTCTAAATTCACAATCTGTGAGAATGGTTTAAGTGAAGTGGAAGAGTCAAGCAGAAAGAACCCTGCTGTTGCTTTAAGTAAATTATCGCAAGTCAGTATTCGCTTAAGGCGTACATTTGAACTAAGTGTTCATCAAAGGAAAAGCATGTTCAGATACGATTCATAAATCTGAAAAGCGCCAAATGATGATCTATATGATACACACTTTAATAAGAAGCTGTCTTTATTCCTTTCCCTACTCTTCTGCACACAGACACAGACAAGCACACACCCTCTTCCTTCAAGTATTCCACAAGGCGTTCCAGTCATGGGCATTTGCTCTCTAAGGGGAAGAACTCAAGCTCTCTGGCTTCTATTGATGTGCAGAGAAAGTGCAGTTTGTTTCCAGGATTGAGTAGGCACTTTGTTCCTTGCATACAATACCCACTTTCTTGGAGTCAATGCCATATAGAGTAATTGCTTTCTAGCAGCTGCAGAGGGAAGGAATCATTGGAGGGGAAGTAAATTCTGTCTGCATTATTGAGACACACAAGGGTGGTTCACATGACCATGGAACATGCAGTTAGCTGAGGTCAGAAAGCCCTGCTTGAGTCAAATTCTGAGTTAGTGATTAGTGTTTTGTCTTTAGTCAGATTGAGAAAGCTTTGCATTTTGTGTCGGGACTTGGTCTGCTGGAGCAGACTAGAGACTCTTTTGGTATAATACCCGGTAAGATCACAGTTAAGGTCAGTGTCAGAATTTGAAGTTCTGAGTCTCTTGTCAAGCTGCATCTTGGAATTCAGGAATTGCTTTTTGGACTGAAGGAACAACTAGTTCTTCACAGAATGTAGACCTGACTTCTTGTGTCAGTTGCAAAACGGAAAATTCTGTTTCTCCTTTTTTATATTTCAAATGACAAAATTGTTCCAGCTTTTGGAGACCAAAACTTGGACACTGGTTGAAAAATTCAGGAAATCTCACTCTTGATATTTGGATGTCAAAAGCCCACCTCACCTATGGAAAAATGGTTACTACTGCAGTCTGGGCTTCTGGGATCTCTGTAATCCTGGAAAGAGTAGGCTGAGTGTCAAGGAAGAAATGTACCGCATCAGTGACAGGTATCTCTATGCCTTTAACAGTGCAGTCTTAAGTAGAATTACCACCTTCTAAGTCTGCAGGATTACATTGTAAATCACAGATGCAGCTAATCACCTTTGGATTTAGTCTCCATCAGTTTACTCACATCCAGACTTCTGTCAGATACTAAACAAACATCAAAACTGCAGGAGGCCTATATATTTTCTAAGGAAATAAATAAATAGTGCAAGTGTCTATAGTATATTGATTATACCATAATCCATATGAAATTTCAAAAACAGTTTGAACAGGAGAAGGGATATGATGCTGCAGTACGACTGGCTGGGGAAAGCTCTAAGGGGGTAATGAGCAGCTGCCTGAATACCACACTACACCAGTCCTACAAATGCCTGCAAGGTCTCTCTCTTGTATATTGTTCATTTCATGAGATCAATAGTATCAGAGGGTGCACAAGATCTAGCAGAACTAGAAGGAGGCAAATGCATCTACTAGTCTTGTAGCTGGTATCTTCAGCCAAGGCTGCAACTACAGTCTTCATGCTATGCCAGGTCAAAAGGTCCAGTTACTTGATCGATGTGCTATAAGATGGAGTGAAACATCTCGTTCACACATAATGTGGAAACATAGCCTTGGATCCAAGAAGCATTTCCACCAACAGCTTTTTAAGATGCATTTTGGGATACAACCAGAATGGGGGAGGGGAGGCTCATGCTTCTTAGGCAGAAATCCTTCCATTCATCGAAACCGGTGGATCCAAGCCACAGTGATACCCACCCTTGGCAATGATCTGCCTTTAGATCTGCATTTGTTGAAGCCAGGCTGACTACAGGTTTAAGCCTTTCAAGAAACACTGACTGAAAATAATTCAACTGAATGACACCTTGAACTGTCTGATAATAGAACCCCGATAGCATTTAAACTGGTATGCCTTGATTTTCATAAAACAGGAGCAACAGACATACCCAGTGGGGCTTAATGTATCTGGGTCACAGGGTAGAAGCAAGCCAGATTCTCTAATGGAATGATCCTGAAGAGAGTTACACCCTTCTAAAGCCTTTGACTTCAACCCGCTTTTATTCTCTCCTGCCATCATATCTTTCAGCTGTAGCACTACAGAGCTATTCTGCAGTAAAACTCTAAACAAAGTTGCTGGGGGTTTGCTTTGTTTTTTGCTCTGTCACAGTAGTCTTTAAAAACTATGTACTGGAAGTTGCTGGCACAGATGGACGGAGCAATCTGGTTTCTTCCCCTCCCACCTCGTTCCTCTCAGATTCTTCAGGAACCAGCATATGCTGGTCATCACATGACAGTAGCCCTAGACCCAGTTCACATGTTACATTGGGTCACATGTTTCCTCTTTTCAGTCTCTTCCCGCCTTCTCACAAGTTTTCTCATCATGTGACCTCTTTAACATATGAGTTGGCATCTTACAAGATTCAACTGCAGCAACTTCTATGAGCAGGGCAAGGCTGGCCCTATCATGAGACAGGCTGAAGCCTTTGTTTCAAGTGTCAGTCTGGAATTTGCTTTAAAGATAACACATTTTGGTTACAATTCTAAAGACAGACACTTTCTTGGGAGTAAGTTTCATTGAATAACATGGGACTTAACTCAGGTCTTTTTTTCTAGGAAAAGAGGTGGTGGAACTCAATGGGCTGCCCTGGGAGACAATGGTCACATGGCTGGTGGCCCCGCCCCCTGATCTCCAGACAGAGGGGAGTTTAGATTGCTCGGCGCCGCTCGGCAGTGCTCGGCAGTGGCGCGGAGGGCAATCTAAACTCCCTTCTGTCTGGAGATCAGGGGGTGGGGCCACCAGCCATGTGACCATTTTCAAGAGTTTCCGGAACTCCATTCCACCATGTTCCAGATGAAAAAAAGCCCTGGACTTACTTCTGAAGGGAACTGCTTAGGATTGCTCCTGTCGTGTCTACAATCTGCTACTCCTTAAAGGTTGAGACTAAGCCCTGGTTCAAGAATGCTCCAAAACGTACCCCCAATTATCTGTTGGAATATCAGCTGAATTCTGTGAAAAGCAAATTCGTTATTACATTGCTTTTGAACTTTAAATCGTAATGAAGATCTGGCTCTCAAACAAATTAAAGGAAAACACAACTAATTACATGCTGAGTGTGAAATACTTGGACTTTGATGTTAGAAATTGCAGATAAGATGCAGGGCAAGGTTGCATCTTGTTCTTTATCAAGCAGAAACAGGCTGGATTTAATCCCCTTTCCACCAATGCCAAAATGAGAATGATGCAAAAACCCATACATAAGATCCAAATGGCCTGGGGCTGAGGAAGACTCTTTGGGGTACAATGTTGTAGAGGAGAAAGTGAGCAGGAAAGGCATATAATATGAGATCTCATCTTGCCACTACCGTTTCTCAGAAGGTGGTATGTCTCCTTTTTTTTTCCTGAAAGGGAAATTGCTACAAACAGACAGGAGCCCCTGGACATATTTATTGAGCATGTGGTTCCCATTATAGCTTCAGGGATTTTAAATCTACTCTTTCCAAATATTTTTAATCTTGTGAATAAGCCACAAGAAAATCTATTCTGCCTGCCTTTGACAAACAGAATGCATCGGAGGCATGTGTATTTGGATTTTGTACAGGCAATAAATGGGAAGGGAGAGAAAGAAAAGAGTGATGTATGGACAGTAGCCTTTAATTGACAAGCTTGCAATGCACATACCATTCTATGCACAGATACAGTCTGTTGGCACAGAGATCTATTAGACTAGCAGCATAAAGTGTTGTACTTTCATGTACCCCTCCCCCCATGGCACAATGACATATGGCAGCTCAAATGACAAATGAAAGCTTTTTTCTGGTCTTCTAAAGCCCTACTCAATTAGTTTTTTTCCTCCTTCAATGCAATTTTATCCTCAGTCTGGAGTGGACTGGAGTCATGGCCATTGTCTTTTAATATTGTCAATCTAATTGACCGGTGTGTTCCCAATAATAATTAAGAGCACTTCTACAAAGGATATGGGAAGAGGGAGGGGAATTTGGATATTCCCCTCTTCTGCACAGGCTAATTTTACTGCTTCAGTTCCCATACTGCAACACTTTTTCATGACCATGTGCACCAGATTTGCCGCCATGAGTAGTCACTGTGGCTACTATGCAGCTTTTCCACAGCTTTTGTGGGAGCACTTATACCCTGACTTTTAAAATATATATATATCTGTTTTTCAATCTGCTGTTTCTCCATGCATACTCTTTATCCCATCTTTTAGTGTTCCACCCTCTGCAAGCCCACTTCATTGTGATTGGCCACTGCTTTCTATCCATCCACTTCCTCCCCCTCCTTTCCATTCCTCCCCCCTCCCCTCTTTAATCTCCATTTTCCTTTCTACTCGCTTTAAAAATTTTTAATCCAGTGTAGGATCAATGCACTGATGGGTTGAGAGGGAGAAATCCAGGAAATAGATTGATCCAGCATTCCAGTGATGCATTGATTCGTCACATGTGCAAAAAAGGGGAAAGGGCTGGTGCTGTGATGTCACTGGTGATGGCATCAGTGATGAAAGCACCAGCAGTCATCAATCTTGACACATTTTGACACGATGCAGACTAAAATGAATGGCACCACACTGACCAAACATAAGAGATGTGAAAGGGATTTCGGCTTCTGATAGTGAGGAGTTATGTTCCCAGTGCAGAAGGGACTGCGTGTGACCTTAATTTAAGAATATCAGAATAGTCCTGCTGGATCAGACCAGTTGGTCCATCTAATCCAGAATCCTGTCTCACACAATGTCCAACCAGTAATTGTCATATATTTTACTGTATATTTTCCACTGAAAATTTTCTACCCCACATATGGAAATACTGCCTGTTCATCTATAGTCATCTGTTGTGCTGCAAATCAGCTATGTTAGAGGAGCTCAATGAGGAATATGAAGCATGGACAAACTTTGGTGCTTGGCATAGACCCTCCAGGTAATAACATTGGAATAATACAGGCTTGTATTTGCCTTAACTTGCTAACATTATTTAAATATTTATTTAAATTCAAATAATAAAAATTCCCCAGGAAACCCATATCACTTCCTAGAAGGAAGCCCTATTGAATGTAGTAGGATTTACTTCTGAGTAGACCTGTTTAGGATTACAATTTAAGTCACTTTTTTCTGTCCATATGACAGCATGGAAGAATAGGTCCATGTATACAGACAGGACAATCATTGTATGAATGGGGCTTCAACTTGGCTGCAATTAACATGCTGAAAGAGGACCAAGAAAAGATCCTACATCTTAAAATATGATGAATGAACACATCTGATCTCAAAGATAGTCCTACACGCCTATATTTTAAGTGTAGTCCAAAAACTCTAAAGAAATGGACTTTTACTATGTGTCTTGTCTTCTGTGGGAAAAACTTCATCTTAAGAGCCTTTTTCTGCTACTAGATTCTTTGGAATGGTTTTCTAATTTCCTCTATTAAGGATTAAAACCATACAAAGCAGGGGGAGGGGGGAATGTGCTTAAGGAAAGCAAGAATTGGGTCTAGATTGAGGTCAGAAAGCATGGAATTCATAAAAGGTCTGGAAAGAAGTACGTGTGTGTGCGTGCGTGCGTGCATGCCTGTGTAAATGAAGATGGAGGGCCTGTGTAAGTAGGTTTTGTTTACATAGCTGGACAGGCAGATATAGATTCCTGTTTGTGCTTTCCAGTGTGTTTTTGTGAAATACAGATGTTGGTAAGTCAATTCTTGGGGCTATAGCAAAGTGTTTGGCAACTGATTCACTATTATCAATAGTTGTGCGGTGCCCTGGTTATGGAATTTCCTCCTTCAGAAGGTGAGATTTGCACCATCATTTCACGCTCTCTAGATTGGATTAAAGACATTTTTATTCCAGAATTTTTTTGAGGATGTCTTATGATTGTTTATACTGGTTTTGGTTCAGATCCTGCGGTAAATGTCATGGAAGGCATTTCCATCAATGGAATGTAGAGTTGCCAGATTTGCCAGGTCTCCCCTGGCAACTAGCAGGAGGCGGGAGGAGGCCCATGAGGGGTGGGGAACAGGACTTATCAGCTGCAGGGAATGTTTGCCAGTGATGTCATGACACACTGATATCAATTCTGGAAACGATGTCATCATGTCACCAACCCACTAGAACTGCCCTGGTATTTGGACAAAATCTCCTTGTACAGGGAGTACTTTCTAATCTTTCTTTCTTCTGGGTTTCTCTGAAGAATGCGGCTCTTAAGATGGAAATGGCAACCTACCTCCCACTACATCCCAAAATGATCCTCAAAATGCTGCTCCTGGGGGATAATGGATGCGTGGAAACAGCATGAGGGGTGAATGGGATCTCTGCAGCAGAAATTTCCACCCTTCTGTTAGAAATTTAGAGACAGATTCAACCCACTGTTGTCCAATGTTGAAATATCTTACTATGATGTATATTGAAGGAGATCTTAAAATTAGAGAACTTATTTTGCCCCATCCTTTCATTTTCTGACATCTTTAATTTTTATAAATGGTTTGAAGTTGTTCTAGTCAAACAGGAAATTCTGTGCCATTTAGAAGTACATGGAAAATCCTCTTTGGCAAGGTTCAATTTTGTTGGTATGACAGTGGGTTGGATATTTTGGGAGCAGCTGGAATAATGGACGTTGATGATAAGTCAAAATAATTTTTTATGTCTGCTGTCTTACTTTACATGGCTAGGGTGGGCTGCTGTGCAAAATAAGCTTGCTGGCTTCAGTCTGGGATGATCTACCTTTAAAAAAAAAACTTGAATCCATCACCATTCTTTAAATTTACAAAGTGTATTCAGACTCTTTAAACAGCTATTATAGGTGATCCAGAACATACGGTCTTGTTTCAGAACTAAAGTAGGACTTTACTGGATTAAACTCAGATCCAACATTTTTTATAAGTATCCCTAGCAGATACTAGCAGTGCAATCTTAAACAGAGTTACTCCGGTCTAATCCCATTGATTTCAGTGAGTCTAGACTGGAGTTACTCTGTTTAGGATTTCACTGTTTAGGTTTTCACTATCAGAAATTGACTACTGGTCCATCTTCTGCACATAATGCTCTTAACCAAGTCATGAGTAATCTACGTTGGCTGCACTTTGCAAAAAGATGTGGACTACACCAAAGTGACCCTGAATCACCATACTAGAAAATGGACCATGTACATTTGAAATTACTCCTGTTGCTTATATTAAGAGGAATACCTTAAGATACCAGGCATGCTTTATTTCCAAGCCTGGTTTTCTTTTCTTTCAGTGTTATATGCCACAGGTATTGCACCAAGTGTTGTAGGAGCTAGTTTGGCCTTTTTGTTAAATTATGTTTGGTCTTCTATAGTCTATTATTTTATCCGTTACAATAGTCTTATGCAATGAAATTTTAAATAACTGAGTCGGGAAGGGGCCTCTTTTGCACTGAGTATTGCATACCTAGGTGGCAATGAGTGATTTTTGCAACCCTTGATTGTACCTTGTAAGTGTTAGATAGGATGCATTTTGAGCACTGACTCATGAGTGTGCAAGTTAACCTGTCAAGCTGATTAAAATTGAGAGGAGGGGGAGTAGAACTACCTGTTCTGTAAGGCTCTGTGATTATTTTTAAAATATTTCTGTTTCTTTTACAAACACATCTGCTGGAGGGGGCGAGCTGCTCTCTCGTCCAGTAGTCTTGCAGAAAAATGCCCTCCTAGCCCCTTTACCCCTCCTACATTTAGTTATCGCCTTAATTCTGCTCAGAGAGTAAATCGAGAAGTGGGACTGTCCAAGTGTAAATTGCATTTATTGTATTCTTATCTGGAAGCTGTTTCCACAGTCTTTGTTGAGGCTTTGCCAACAGAGTTGCCAGTAAGTGTATTTTAAAATTAAGCAAGACCTCTCATTATTCCACTGTTGGACTAACATGTCTCTCAAGTGAGGGTTACATATTAGGTGCAGGTGTTCTTGCTGCATAAGTCTTTAAAAAAAATTATGTAGAAAGCTGCATTCCTTCCCCCCCCCCCGCCCCAGCAATGATTTTTGCTGAAAAGTTGTAGCTGTTATAAGGCTATTGACTCTAGTGTTAATTCTGTGGTTGTTGATCATAGTCATGTGTGTGTTATTGCCATCTGACCTATGGTGACCCTATGAATGAAAGACCTCCAAAACATCCTACAATTAACAGATCCTGCAAATTGGAGGATGTGGCTTCTTTTATCATAGTCATACAGCATCTTTACCATATAAGATACCCTACAACAAGCAAAAAAACCAGCCTTTCTCCCCAAGAAAAATCTACTGGGAGCCAAAAGAGATTAATAGAGCAAGATCCTCCTAAACAGAGTTATACCTTTTATTGAAGTCAGTGCTGAGAAGAATGTAATTGTGCTTATGATTGCACAGCTAATGTAGCTGTGCATGTTTAAATAATGATGAAGTAAGGATAACGCTGGGGAGGGTAAGATTCTGGGTCGAAGGATTTCAGTCCATTGGTCGGTGTTGTGCAAGCTCTCGCAATGCTTTCATTCCCTGGTTTCATGCTAATGGCCAAGTAGTAATTATTACCTTGCGTTATTATTCTGTGGTTTCTTCAAGGAGCTCAGGGCTGGGTACACAGTTCTCCCTGTTCTTAATGGCTCAATTGAATTCTTCATCTTCTGCCTCTTAGGTTGCTAACTGACTGGTTTTTAGCAAGCCTGGCTAATTTTCAGACTTCTGAGCTACCTGCTACCTAGAACCTCAGAGGTTTTATTCCATTTCCTAATCCCCAACAATTAATTACTTTCAAAAATCCCTTTAAAATATCTGTTCTACACATTATGTATGCATATAGGATGCAAAGTGTGTATTTGTGTGGATGTGTGCCATGCTAGTTTCTGAGTCTTGTCATGTGTATGAGAGAGAATGGTGTGTTTGGATAGTACAGATATATCAAGGGTACTACAAATATATCAAGAAAATTTATTTTACTACCTGCTTTTGTTTGATGTCCAAATGAAACATGATAATCTCTTCAAAATCTATTCTAAATATTTCATCTGTTTCCCTGTGTAAGTTCAAATCATGGTCAATAAGCTATTTATGGTGAGTAGCCCCTTGCTGCCACATTATGTGTGTACTTGCATTTAGGTTCTGCTGTACATCAATTTTGTGGTCACGTACCACATGGAACTCCTCTGTGGTATACATCATCACCTCAAGTATTTCCTTGGGTCTGTCCTGCTCTCCCTCCCCAGTAAAGTCCTTCAAATCAAAGTAATGTAATGTAAATAGAATTGTTGGGACCACAGATTAACTGAAGAATGATCAACTCAGACTTGTGATCTAATGTTACCAGAGTTACTACCTAGTCTAGAGACAGAAAATGGCTTAAGTCACTTGCACAGTACTTCATTTCAATATATATGGTATTTTATGTAGTTTCTGCCTTTCTTACTGGGACTCAAGATGTATTACACAGCATAAGTCAATACAATCAACAGCTGGGACATTGCTGAAACAAAACATAAGTAATTTGATGTGACATACTATACAACATGGAAACTACCCAGTAGGTGCATATCTGCATCAACAGACGGTATCCAGTAGTATAGTCTGCAGTCCCTGTCCCTTTACCATCTCTCTGAGCTGTTTCTTACAGCACAGCCCTATTATCTGAATGAAAAAGCTCTTCTGAATAATTCAGTTTTGCATAGTTTGTAAAAAGCCAAGAGACTGGAGCTCTTTGGACTTCTTTGGGCAGGCCATTATACAAGTTGAGGACCACCAGACAGACAACTTAAAATGTCTAATCCCACCTCACCTTTCAAAATAACTATCTGGCTACAAACTACACTGGTTCTGGGTTTTCGTGATACTAAACTGAATTATAGCTATATACAAATCACTTTAATAGCTGAAAGATTTTTTTTTGTTCATGTCATAATTGACAAAAACAGCTGAAAATCCTTCCGTTGTTAAAGTGATTTGTATATAGCTATTAGTGACAAATATTTCTGCTGGATGAGTGGGGATATGGTTTTAAGATGAAAGGGAATTTCCACAAATGCATTATATCATCTTTGCCAATGAGAAGTTTTGCTGTGCTAATAGCATAGAATACGGTCAGGTCACTAAATTTTAGGAACTGGGAGAGAAAAAAATAACAGGAAACTCTGAAGGAGAGCGCTCTGGTTTGAGAAGGAATAATATAGATTCATCTTCTAGGTTTTCCCTACTCAATAAGGACTCTTCTTTGCTTCACAGAGCATGACACACATACACACACACATACACCAGTCTATAAAGGAAGTCATAGGCTATTTTGGAACTGGAAACAAGGGGACTAGGCACTAATTGGCTAAATTCTAGAGTGGAATCACAGTATGGAGAAAAGCCATATGTAAGGAAGTAAGGGCAGATCTTCTGCCTGTGTCCCACATTTCCTAATGCTCCTATGGCCAAGACAGAATCACACATGCTCTTCTTCCTCATTCTATAAAACTGATTCATCCCCCTCCTTTACACTTATTCTCTAGGGCCATCATTAGAAATTTCAGAATTAATTGCTATAAATCTTTTAATTGTTTTTATTTTAGGGTTACCCTATTTTATGTAAATTTTCTTTGCATCTCCTAGTTAGCACTGCTTGCTATGTATTGTTTTAAAATTGTGACTTCTCTGGAAATGTTTGTATTGAGGCAACATGGACTAAATACGTTCCCTAATAATTCACTGTGGTATTCAATTGCTGGAAACCAGATTTCAAAGCTAAAGAAGATGCAGGTCAAATAAAGTTGAGGTGACATTTAAAGAGAAATGTGTTGTGTTTAGCAATCTTCATATATACATGACTGTGATAAAGAATCACTTTTAAATTAACTACCAAAGGAACAAGAGCAAAAACAAGTTTCTGGAAGAAAACTGTAAGGCCCATTTAAAGCACTGCAGCCTCAGAGCTGAAGCTGTGGGGCTGCATGCCTCTTGTGTCATCACCAGCAAATTCCTGACCTCTTGTCTTGTTCACTGTTGACCAAGCCCATTTTCAGCCCTGTCCCTCCCTCTCCCTCATTTGCAAGTGATAGAGTAATGTCCAGGAAATTTCTCTGCATTCTAGGTGGTAAGGAAGAAGGACTTCTTGGTTAAATTAATTGCTTATTTTCTTAACCAATTGTTCCCATTAATCAGAAACTTTCTCCACACACCTGAAAATGAAAAACTGTGGATGCTGCATTACAAGCACACACAGAGAAACACCCCCACATTTCATCTGGGACGTCCAAGCAAGTTACACCTTTTTAATCTTGCTGGCCAGTGGCCATCAAGGAAACTTCAGTCAAAGTAGCGCCCAAATTCTCTCCCCAAATTCAGCACATAAAGTAGTATGTTATAGGTCACTGGGGAAGCTGAAAGTTAAAAAGACTTTTGCAGCATACCCTTAGGTTTACTTTTGGAAAAACAAGGACATTTTAAAATGCTAGAAAAAGAGACATCATCGTTGGACAAACTTAATCCAAGGAACATCAGCCACTCAAAGAAGATAACTCGCTTGTTCCCAATTCCTAAAATTTCATGCCTTCTTGATTTTTTTCCTTTAAAATGCACTCTTGTGTATAAAACAGTGGCATGCTATTTTTAATCTACAGGAGACCCAACTGTTTTGCAAAAGGTAGCCAAGAATAATTACTTCCTGTTTGGACCTGCTGTTTGCTAGGATAGTCTGCCAAGATTAAAAAAAAGTATCCAAGATCTTGCCAAATGGAGTACTCTGAAGAAGGAAGAACAATAAACAGCAGAGGCATCTTCATACTAGACTAACTAACAAGGATTTGAACTTACTAACAAGGATTTGAACTTACTACTTCCATTGGAAAAGAAACCACCTGAGATTTCAGTGTAGAGCAGTTCACACACATGCACTAATATCATCAACCAGGGAGAACTCTTAGGGGGGGAAATGGGTTTTTAGAAAAAACATGATTGTTAACAACTCCTAATAACAGAATCAATTTTCCTCCTACTCTTATTTTTAGTTGGTAAGGACCAGGGCTTTTTTCCAGCTGGAACGCGGTGGAACGGAATTCCGGAACCTCTTGAAAATGGTCACATGGCTGGTGGCCCCGCCCCCCGATCTCCAGACAGAGGGGAGTTTAGATTGCTCTCTGCACCGTGGCGTGGAGGGCAATCTAAACTCCCCTCTGTCTGGAGATCAGGGGGCGGGGCCACCAATAATGTGAACATTTTCTCCGAGGGCAACCTACTGAGTTCCACCACCTCTTTTCTCAGAAAAAAAGCCCTGGTAAGGACACTGTATATGTAAACGCACATGTAATCTCTGGTGCCCACAAATGAGGTGGGGAGGTATAGGTAAAGGCAAAGTTGGCTGATCCACTGTGCATTAAGTAAATTCATTTTCTTGCATAAATATAATTAGTGCTAAAGAAACCACACAGATATCAGAAATCTGAAGGCATTTTCAATACAGCCTGTCTTCATATAAAGGAGTGCTAGATAAACACAGTCAAAGATACTAACTTTTAACAAGTGATAATATCAGAGTAGTAGATGTGGTCTTGCTAACCTAACTGTACCATATTTCCAGAAGTTACAGTCAGAAAGGTAAGTGACCCAGGTGAGACAAAAGAGAGATACAAGGCAATACAGAAATAATAGTGGCATTGTTTCTAAATAAGCATTCCTAACCTTGAGTGTATTATAAAAAAATTAAAAATACAGTATCTTTCATCAGTGGCTTTGACTCACTAATTGATTTGCTCACTGTTTGTTTATACGATTGGCTGCTGAGAGGTGTGCCACTGTGGCAGGTGGAGGACAGTAGAGCTCCTTCCTGCTGGGCTGTGTGGGAATGCGTGTGCATGAAACACTGCTGATTGCACTCTTCTGTACTGTTTCAATACATGAAAAAATAATGAACAGGCTCTGTTTGCTAATAATCAAACTGATCAACAATAAATCAGCTCCCTGTTTGAAAGTGGTGAACAGACGGTGAGCCAAACTGGTAGGTTTTAAGCACTCCTACTTCAGATATGACAAACTTCCATTACCTCTTAATTTCCCTGACAGTATACTCTCCTGGATTTCATTTGGTGCATATACCTTATGCATAAGGAGTCTATCTTTTCTTCAGGTTGCCGGAGGCCATACAGGTTTTAGAAGTCTAGTAATTTCTCCCCCCGCTAAATGCTTAGTTTAGGGAAAGGTAGGGAAAACAGATTTGAGTGATACACAGAAAACGTAGCAGAGTGATCATTCTCATTTTAAAACTGGTTTTAGAATGATGAATTTTGGAGAGGTGAAGAGAGGGATTAATGTTTATGATTTGAAAATGAATATCTGGGAGAAAATTAATCAGTTCTATATAGGTACTTTGAAACCAGGACAAATTCAATGATATATATTGTCATTTATGGTTCAAGGGAGAGGAATACTGGAAAGAATTGATAAATTAAAGCAATTGATGGAAAGACAACTCATAATCACATTATTGTACTTGAACGAAGTTGAAGGTCATCTGTTTCAACCCATTGCCTTAATTTAAATAAGGACCCTCTACACAAGACCCTAAAATATCCTGTGAGTGAAATTAGATTGTGAGGTCAAGGAGTATATTGGGGGTTCTTTAATTGCATGTGCATGGTAGGTAATGATGGAAATAAGGGCAGACAAGTAGACAAAAATGGGGGAGGGATTTCCCCTCCCCCATCTGAGCTGCTCTCCTGATGGAATGGGCTTAAGTGCCACTTACATGCTGTGGATACTGATGTACATCTGGTGAATGGCCAGTTCATGAGTTTGAAACAATGGAAATTCTGTTTGGCTTAAGTGGAACAGATCGACACATATCCTGGCGGAAAGTAATGGCTTTGCAATACTTAGTTTATACAATCGTATTGCCCCTTCTGAGGTAAGGCAGGATACATCCTAGCAAAATGCAAGGAAAGCAAAAGCCATTGCACAGATTCATCAAAACCCAGTGAAATGCTTAGCAGAGTGAAATATTCAGGCGCCTTTAGTCAAGGGGTGAGCCCACTGTACCTTTTACACAGCCAGTTGCTCATGGCAACAGATATGTTGTGGAGAGTGATATACCAATTATAAGCCAGTTTAGGAATCATGGGTATTTGCTGATTATATGGATTTCTAATTACAGATGACAGTTTTATAAGTGGGAACCATCAAGTTTCCAATTTATCTGTCCAAATCCATAAATACAACTCTGGCTGTGCTCTCCACACTAGCCATGTGTGCAGGCCGTTATAAAAAGGAGGTATTTAAAATGACTGACTAGTTTGTTATATCTTCAGCTCCTTTCTGAGGTGCCTCATTGTTTATACCAACACATTGAGAGCAAAATGTTTCCCTGAGGAACCAAGTTGACATTTTGCTAAATTTACCTCGGTGCCTTTGCTGAGGAGCTGCTGAGTATCATCATCATCCACAAACTTTTGCCATTTAATCACATTTTCCTGTTTTCTTGTTGTATACCAGAAATGCTGTAAAAGTACAGCACAAGCCATGCAGTAACTAGAATATTTCTCATAGCAAGAAAAAAAAATCACAGAAAATTCTGATTGCTTGAAACAGGATATATTGGAAAGTTTTATTGCATGCCAAATAATTCATGTTTATCCTTCCATGTGCCTAAAAATACACACTGAATATCAGCACCTAATTACACTAATTGCCATGCATTTTCAGACTCCATTGTGCCATTTCCCTCCCATTCGGCTAAAACAAAGGAATGGAAGGCTGTGCAATTGGAGCTGCCTAAATTATAGGTTGAGATGACAAGAATAAATTACCGCTCTAAATGCTTGTCCCAGAAAATAGGGCTACACAAATGCAGCCCTGATCTGATAGTGTTCAAAACTGCCAGGCTTTGTTAAGGTGGAGGGAAGGAGGAGGATAAGAGGGCTTGATTCATTCTAAAAAACATAGAAATGCAGAGCTGGAAGAGACCCAGAGGATCATCTAGTCTAATGCCTTGCACAATGCAGGAAATTTACAGCTGCTTCCTCCATTCATGCTCCCAGTGACCACTGCTCTAGACCCAAAGGAAGGCAAAATAACCTCCAGGATCCCTGGCCAATCTGGCCAGGAGGAAAATCCCTTCCTGATCCCAAAGTGGTGATCTGCATTACCCTGGGCATATAAGAAAGGGCCATGAGAGACTAACACTGGCTTATCTTTTCATGACCTCCATCTCATGATCTGCCTAAATTCATAGTGGGTCATAAAATTATCATAGCTGTCAGGTTCCCATCTAACCTTAAATACCTTCAAGGAAGGAGAGCCCACCACCTCCTGAGGAAGCCTGTTCCATGAGGAATCAGTCAGGAAGTTTTTCCTAATGTTGAGCCGAAAACTCTTTTGATTTAATTTTAATCCCTTGGTTCTTGTCCAACCCTCTGGGGCAACAGAAAACAACTCTGATCCATTGTCTATTTGACAGCCCTTCAAATACTTGAAGAGGGCTATCATATCACATCAGAGCGGAACCACAAGTGACAAAAGGCACAGGTTGGACACTTGTCAGCTTCCCTCAAGTTTTGATGGGAAATGTAGGCAGCTTGGCGGAATGTTGGACAAGTGACAGTTGAAAAGTCCATTGGACAGCAGTCAGAGAGCCAAGCTGCAAGACTAGGATGCCTACATTTCCCATCAAAACTTGAGGGAAGCTGACTAGTGTCCAACCTGTGCCTTTTGTCACTTGTGGTTCCACTCTGAGAGTGTAATAGATTAAGTACAACCATTTAATATAAGTCTAAAATAGTCTCCACTTCTCCAGGCTAGACATACCTAGCTCTTTCAATGTTTCCTTATAGGACAGTATCCAGATCCCCCACCATCTTTATTGCCCTCTTTTGGACATGTTCCAGCTTGTCAACATCCTTCTTAAACTGTGATGCCACAAACTGAACATTGTTCTCCAAGTAAGGTTTAACCCAAGTAGAGAAAAATGATTCCATCAATTCATATCTGGACACTATACTTACGCTGATACAGCCTAATACTGCATTCACTTTTTTAGCTACCGCATCACACTGCAGACGTATGTTCACTGTATGACCTTCTAAGACCTCTAGAACTTTTTCTCATAGACTACTGCTGAGACAAGTCTCCCCCATTCTATAATTATTCCTAAATACAGAACTTTACATTATCTCTGTTAAAATTAATTTTGTTAGTTTTCCAGTCTGTCAAGATCATCCTGAATCTTGATTCTGGCTTCTGTTGTATTTGCTACCCCTCCGAATTTAGTATCATCTACAGATTTAATGAGCATCCCCTCTATTCCTTCATCCAAGTAATTTATAAAGATGTTGAAGAACACAGGACCCAGGACAGATCCCTGAGGCACTCCACTTTTGACTCCTCTCTATTCTTCTTCCTTCATCTTCTCCACTCTCTAGTTGACTCTTGGTCAAATTTCCAGCCTAGGGAAATATGCACATAGTGTTCCTTTTGTGCAGACATTTTCTCCTATTGGATCAAGGTGTAAAACAAAATCCTATGCACACTAAATCCCATCAAACTCAGAGGGACCTCCTACTCATAAGAAAGCATGTATAGGACTGGGCTTTGTGCCAATGAGCTGTCCACAGCAAATATTCTGTGTGTCAATAAGTCTCTGTACCATAGAAAAGATCACACTGGACAAAAATAGGAGGTAGCAGAATTCCTGTGCAGAACGTCTTTAATCAAGAAAATATAATCTTTAAAAATAAAACCCCAGAAAAGTGCAACAGAGCACACCACCCTAGACACAGTTTTATTCATTAGTAATTTCCCACCCTCCTCCCCACCTCTTTTGAGGTTGGCCCTGGTTTAAGCATATCCCACCAGCCTCAGTGTATTGGGGAAGGTCTTCCTCATCCCCATGCATTTCTCCTGATCGATGAAGAGGGAATTTGCTTTGACAGCCAGGTCGTGCTCCAAATTGGCTTTGGTGTGCACCAATGCCTGGAGTGTATCTTCTGCTTCTCTCAGCCTCTGCTGAAGGCTCTGGATCGTATCATCTATTTCATACACTTCATTAACAAGGCTGGATGGGACACATTTAAAAAAATGCAAAGTTAGAAAACAGGAAAAGTGTTTTGTCTTTCACACTGTCACACATCATGTTTTTGGTGAATTCTCTGGAGGCTTCTTAGAAGTCCAAAAATGGTTATAAATGCAGGGGACTCCAATGAGATCCTTACTCTGGTTAAAAATCAGCGTACTAGTTTGCCATAAGGGAGCTAGCAAAATGCCCTTTTTTTCACTAGAAGAAGCAGGTTCTACTCCCACAAAACTAGTAAGACAAAACATTAGAGTGAATTATGGGAACAGCCCGTGTGACAAGCAGCACCACTTAGGAAAAAGGATGGAAAATTGTGGTTTCCTGTTCTCATTTTGCTATTTGGGGTTTTCAGTTTGTTTTCTCTGGGCTTCACATTCCTCTGACAGCTAATGTGAGCAGGCAAAACCCAGCAGAATTCACTAATTAAAAGGTAGCCAATAGGTGAATAAAGGCAACCAGGGTGCCAAGAGGGCACTCAAAGGTGATGCCTATTTATTTCGAGTTACTGAACTGGAGTTAAAAATTACCCCTAGAATGCCATCATGGGATTAGATCAACAATCTATTTAGCCTCGCTTCCTGTCTCCAGCTGTGGCCAATGCAACAGCTTCAGAGGAAATGTGAAAGAAGACACAGCTATTCTTTGCTGGAGCCAAGTGTCCCATTATTCTTCCACAACTGCTAAGCAGTTTTGGGATAACCTAAATATAATGATGCATCCCTTGTTCACAACTAAAATAGCACCCACCCACCCCACTTTTGTAGCAAAATTTGAAGCAGATTAATTTCTTATGGTGATGCCAGCAAGGGCCTTTCAAGGCAAGGGAGAAGCAGAGGTGGGTTGCCATTGACTTCCTCTGCAGAGTCTTCCTTGGAGGCCATCCATCCAAGTACTGACCCTGCTTAGTTTCCAAGATCTGAAGAGATCAGGCTATACCATGCCGCCTTCCCTCCGGGGGGGGGGGGGGGAAGCTGCATAGAGAGTGGAAATATTTTTTATTATTGTTGTTGTTGTTGTTGTTAATAATAATGTTAATATATAATTTATATCCCATCTTCCCCACAAGCGGGCTGAGGGCGGGTTACAACAAAAACAAAAACACAGGCATAACAATAAAATCACAAATCTTGCAAACAGCATTTCAACAATTTGCCTGCTCAAAGGGTGAAGGTGTGGGTTGATATCCTGCGGCTGCTCCTGTGGGGGGGGGGGGCAGATGACCATATAGCCCCCCCCCCACAGGTGGAAGGCTGGCAGGGAGACACATTTGATGGATTTAATGGCCTCAACCCAATGCCAAATGCCTATGAGGTTAGATACCACAGATGATTTCCACAAGTAGAGGGGGGGGGCAATTTTTGCTGGTTCCTCACTCCCACAGAATATCTCCAGTTCCCCTCACGTGTTTTTCCTGGTGGTCCCCACTACCTCAGAAGGCATGAGTATTTGAGGCTCCAGCAGAAGGGGGAAGATGAGGAACATCCACACTGCAGATGACCATCCCTTCCCTCAGTAAAAATGTTCCTCAGGATCCAAGCCATGGCAGTGTAAGAAGGTTAATCCTTCTTCCTTGTCACTGATTGCCCCTTAGAGGTGGCGATTCCTGTTTAAAAGGGGGTTGTTGGAATAATGTTCCATTGATATATGTATAAAGTCTAGTTTGGCCCTGCACCATCTTCCGCAGAAACATATAAGATACTCCTGTTGACGTGGGTAACTGTGTATCTAGAATCTGTTTCCAACAAGTACACAAAACAGCACTGGAATTCTCACCCACAGGATGCTGCCCCTGTGAAGAGCTGTGCTGCTGAACCTTCAGCTAGAAATACCTTGGACTGTCTTTACATTTAGGGATACTTCTGAATGTCTCATCCCTGCCATTTCAACCTGATTCTTCCCATTTCAATTAATTGTGTCACTACCATATAAGCTGCTTATTACAGCTTGTGTACCCAAGACAGAAACCTGGAGAACATAAATAAATGACAGATCTATAAACAAATATTAAAAAGAAATGAAATAGGGGATTTTTGTTCATCCCTATGTAGGAAATACACATAAGGCCTTAAGGCGACATTATAGAAGATGCAGAATTTGTTTCAACGTGTTGTATTGTCGAAGGCTTTCACGGCCGGAGAACAACCATTTCAATGCGTTATTTTTGTCAAGGGAAGAAACCATTCCAAGTCGTCTGGGGAGATAAAAAGACCTTGTGGGACATTACCACGGTATTATCCTAAGCCTATGGAGCTGTATATTCTGTAGAATAGTTACTAATGTGTCTCTAAGAACTTCAAAATTGTGTGGCTGAGCAGCATCTGTTGCTAAGTGTGTGAGACTGTGGATGTCAAAGCACAGCTGGCAGGATTGGAAGGACCAATTACTTACCAAAAACATTGGCTGTTTATAAAAACTGTTGCACAGCGTCATGTTTTTATTCCTATATGGCAGCAAGCCTGCTGTTTTCTCTTACCGTAACTGAGCTGAATCCCGGCAGAGTTCTACATTGGGTCTACGAGTGCGCTCATCCAGGCGTGTGTGAGCCACCTTCAAGGGAGGCCCTTTGTCCCTGATGGCCTTCCGAATGGCTTCTATGGTCATCTCTGTCTGGAATATTTCCTGTAGAGTCTGATGTGGGAGGGAAATAACCGTGAAGAAAAGTCATCAACAAATGTGTCAATACATACCTTTGATAAAAAATATTTGAATTTATTTTTTTTTAACATTTTGTTTATGTAAAAGAACCTGAATCAATCCAGGGTCTCAATTCTGAGAGGGTCCTCAACAAATTATTCCTCTTAAAGCCAGCAGATCTTAATGATTAATGTGAATAGTTATCTCCCAAAAAGTTGTGGCATGGTACTTCCTATTTTGAGTGATCTGGCTTTGATTAATGTGCCACCAAAGTACATAGAAGATAGGGAGAAAATGAATCAGCACTGAATGTATTTGGGTATGTGCATTTGCTGCTGTTGTACACACAGGTGAAGATGAAGCATGAGAATTTTTTCCTGTTCAGGGGAACTTTATAACATGTGCTATAACATAGTGGTTAAGTTGTCAGGCTGTGAATCATCATCAGCACTCTGCTGGTTCGAGCCCACTACTGCCATGAGCCCAATAGGTGGCCTTGGGTAAGCCACTTCTCTCAGCTCCAGTTCCACAGCTGACTTTGTTCATCACTTTGAGTGGGGCACTAGTGAGTCTAGATGAGTGGTATGTAAGTGTAAGTGTAGTAGTAGTAGTAGTAGTAGTAGTAGTAGTAGTAGTAGTAGTAGTAGTAGTAGTTGCCCTGCCTTTCTTCCATGAAACAAATGTTATCTATGCAGGGCTTCTGGGCCCTTGAGGTGTCATTGAGTGAGCTCAGTCTCCCATCCCAGAAACCAACCAGATCTGTTGAACTTCAGCAATATTGCTATATCATGGACCTTAAGGAAAGTGAAGGCCAGCATAGGTTGAGGTACATGGCAAAACGGGGATGTACATGCAGTTCCTACACCTGCTCTTCATGCAGATATGGTTTAAGACCACTCTTTTTGCCTTATATATTATCTGCTGCTTTAAATATGTACTCCTCTGTACCACCAGCACTCCATGTTGTCTAGTGTTGTCCTAGAACTGATTATGTTTTGCTCCAGTATTTTTTCTACTCTGTCTTGGATCCTTGCTAATGCTATGTCTTTTAAACTTGTATCTGTTTACCTTATGGTATTGTATTGAAATGTACTTGATACTGATTGTATTAACCTCATACTGTGTAATCCGCCTTGAGTCTCAGTGAGAAAGGCGGACTATAAATGACGTAAATAAATAAATTCTGCAGGGCATATCTCTTGGATCTTCCACAAAGGGTCACATATTAGATATGGATCCATCTCAGTACCAGTGCTGGCTCCTATCATAACTTTTTTTCAGATACTTAGAGGACAGAGACGAGATGGATTTAGAGGTATATGATCACTATGGACAAATGACAGATACATGTTATGCTGCTCATTCAAGTTTCTCATTATAACAGGCCTGGGGCTGGAGACAATGAAAGAATATGTCATGTTTAGCTTACTAAAAAGAGTGGGAAAGAAGGGGAAATAGATATTCCCTTCTGTCCCTCAGGGAATTATGAAATAGAAGATTTATAGTGGATGTTCTGGAATAAACTATTAATTGTAAGAGCAGTTGAACTATGGAAAAATTGTCCAGAGAGGCTGTGTAATTCCCTCTACTATAAACTGTATGGTTCTTTTTTATAGGGTTCTTTTTTATATGGATGCTATTTTAGGATATAAACTGGGCAGGGTAATCTCTTGACCACTTCCTGTTCTTTGTTTCTATGGCCCCCATACTGTCTTCTAATTACTATAGGAAATCAACATCAGTACTTCATGTTGCTTGCTTGGAAGGAAAAAAAACCTCCACTAAATCTAGATGTCTTGCTGCACATTTGAATCTCTGCACATAGCTGTAAGAGATACCCTGTCTAGATCATTATCTTGAATTCAGTTTCATTATTTCAGTACAACCTGCAGAAGCATTTTGGATATGCAAAATACCACAGTGGTTTTCAGACAGCCTAAATAAATCTGTGGGATCTGGAAATGGTGAAACCTATGGGAATTAATTGAGAGTTTTTACTCAGAAAAAGGAGAAAAGCAGCATGGACATTTGTTTTAAGCTCACTCACAATGAGAGAGAGAGAGAGAGAGAGAGAGAGAGAGAGAGAGAGAGAGAGAAATCTGGTTTTCCAAAGCACGAGTAATCAAGAGGATAGACCTGCAGATCCTAATCAGATCTAATTGTGGTGGTGACTGCCTTGGGGCAAGCAGCTTTCAAACATGTCTGCAGTACAATTTGAAAATCAGTATTAAACAGGTTTAATTTTTACAGCATTCTCCTCGCTCAAAATGTACCCAAAGAGTTTTAGGCTTAAGAGCACCGTCTTAAAACTATAACCCCCAATGTTCCTTGAAAAAGTTAAAAGCTAAAAGTGTAAAAGTGGCTTTGGTTTGCAATGCAGGTATTTCCTGAATGTCTGCCAGTATTGCTAGCATTTCTGCTGTATCATCCTGCACTTTGAAATGCTGTTTAATAATTTCAGCAACAGCAGGGCATCATGGGGGATGAGCACATTGTCTCTTGGAAAAGTATGGCATAGGTAGTATAGTGAGTAACAAAGAGAGGTCCCTGGTTCCATCACATCTCAGGTTCCATTTTAAATCAGAAAAACAGAGTTGCACTTATTTGTAACTGCTGTTCATCTAGGTCTTCATGCAGGCACACATTCCCTCCCTCCTGCCCCACTGCGAGCTCTCAAGAATTTGTGGATTGGGGCTCACAGCGGCGCAGGAGAACTGAGGGAAGAAGAGGGTGACCTCTCTCAACACGTGACCATTTTGGCAGGAAAAGCCGTCTCAGAGCGGTCCGTGGGAGAGGTCCCCCCCTCCAAAATAGTCTATAAGCTGAAAAAAATCCTGTTCCAAGTGGCTGGCCTGCGCAAGCACAGTCCCCAATGTGGGACTGCACTGAAGACCGTAGATGAAGTGACGTTAGCAAGCTGTTATTTACTTGAAATGTGGTGTCTGTAAAAAGATAAGTTGTAACTATGCTGAACAACTACTTGGAACCAAGAGTGTAAGGAGGGGCTGGATTTAGTCCCTCTACTCCCTACTAAGTAGCTGATTGTTGTGACCACAGCTTTTTCTAAAGGGCTATTCATCTGCAGCTATCACTCTTAAATGTGTGCGCTGTTGGACTGGGGGCAGTGCCATTAAGATACTGCATAACTAATATTAAAGATACTGTGCTTCATTTAATATTGGATTCATGGGAACACAGATATGCAGCAGATTAAAAATGACCTAGTCTAATGCCCCAAGTCAGAACCATCCACCCATCAACCCACACACATCCAACTATGCAAACTACAGTGTGTACCACAAATGGCAGGTGTACTACTGAGTAAATAGCTCCTAGAAAATAACAATGAGCTGAAAGAGAAGATGACCTTAGCCAGATGTGTCTGAATCTTGTTCTTGGCATCTGCTGTTTCAGAGATACGGTTGGTAAAGGCAATGTTGGCTTTGTTAAACTGGTTCCACATCTCATTGGCAGTCACTACAAGCAGCGTTTCAATATCATCCCTGAGTTTGGAGGAGGCAGCCCGTTCGCTCTGGGAGCGCAGAATATTATCATCAGTGAACTTGGCCCAGGATTCTGGCACTGAAATCCTGGGAAAGCACAATTGGAGACACACACAGAGTTTGCACAAATGTTTGTAATGTAGCTCTTCCTGTTTCAGCTGGTAAAGCATTCATGGAGCATTCCAAAAGAACTGTAGTGATTAATAAACACAGAACGAACGCCTGCAACATATTATGTTTAACTTTTGCAAATGTATATACTATTTTCACATTCATTTTAAAAACACATCAAACAGCCTTTAGGCATATTTTGCTGGATGTTACTCTTGGAGCATCTTCCTACATTTTCTATGTGTAAGGAATTCGGGGTGGGAAAGAAGGAGGGGAACTGAGAAATAGATTTTTTTTAAGCAAGAAAAGAAAGCAAGAGTGTAGCCAGAGGTTTTGACTTGATATTTGACTGCCAAAATGTAGCCTTCTTAGCAGTCACATCAATTCAAACTCCATACTCTCTTGATTTTTTAAAGGGGAGGGGGGAATAGCTTTCCTTATTTACATAAGGAAATTCTTAATACTTATGGTTGCTTTTAACTTTTAAAATAAAAACATGTGCCCCTGCAGGAGTATCTGTATCCATATGTTGTGATTGTTTGTGTGCCCCTCAAAATAAAAAGCTGGGTGAGGGCATACAGAATGGGAAGAATGCTGGAGGCACATAACTCATGAATGAACTGCCACAGGCCAGTGCACCAGTTTTCCAGTATGGATGCATTTAAGCCTTCTGTGCACCTTCACCAATAGAATAGGTTATCACTGTCTGTAAAACTTTTTGCAACAATAAACCGGTTAGGACCAGTAGCAAGGTTGCCAACTCTGGCTTGGAAAATTCCTGGAGATTTGAGGGTAGATTAGGGTTGCTAGGTCCACATACCCTTCCAGTGGGAGGGGAGACTTGGCACTCACTTTTTTGGATATTACAATGCCCGCCTTTCCCTCCCCTACTTTGAGGCAGATTTCCCCACCAAAATCCAAGTTTGCCCACTTTGGCTGAGCAGCCCCAAGTAGTATGTCTCTGTTTGTGGTTTTAAAGTTCGTTTTGTGTCCCAACCTGATAAACAGTTATAATTTTGGCTTTTTAGCCCAACCCAGAAAGTTGTCCTCCCCCTGCCAGCTAGGTGAGTGGTGGCGGGGTGGGGGGAGCGGTGGAAAGTGGGAGCAGAGGAAACTTAGGGTGGATTTGGGGTAGTGTGAAGTTTGGGAAGTGGAGGGAGCTCGGTGAGGATATAATGTTCAAAACTGCCATTTTCTGCAGGAAAACTGATATTTGTAGTCTGGAGATCAGTGAATTCTGTGCCCCCCATGGAAGATGGCAAGCCTAGCCAGTAGATGCATGCCCCTCTCTAAACAAAACAGTAGGTTTCATGACTTGCATGTGAGAATGAGCCATCAGAGATTAAATGCCACAGGCTGAAATTTCATAACAACTCAAAACACAATACTTTTTCTAAGACCAGATTTCACTCATTCAGTTGAGAGTAGAGATGGGCATGAACTGAAATACGAATCAAAATTCAGCAGGAACCCGGCCAGTTCGTGGTTCGCGAACTGGCAGTTTGTCAGAGCCCATGTCTGACGAACCACTATGAACTTTAGGCTCGTTTGTTTCATTGGTTTTTTGGTTCATCACTGCAGACAGCCTGGCGCCAGTCAATCAGTTTCCTAGGCAACAGGGGATGGCCTTTCTGCAGACCTTCTGCTGGCCTGGAAGTGATGATTTGCTGACCCAGATGCGATGTTTTCACGAACCAAATGAAGTGGTTTGCGAACTGGGGCAGGTTCATGAAAGTTCGTGGTTCGTGAAATGCGACGAACCATGAACCGCATGGTTCATTTTTTCCAGTCCGTGCCTAACTCTAGTTGAGAGTCATTAAATGTTGAATAAGTAATCAAAGCTGAGAGATCAAATGAAATACATACATGTGCAAACCATGCTTAGGCCTCTAGGATGCAATGAAATGGCAGCTGCTATGAACAAATATGAATTCTGGAATCAGTATTTTCCAGGATACATCTACAAGGCGTATATATATACAGAGGAAGACTCAAAACCAGCTAAAGGCTGTATGTGTGCTTAGGGAAGAGGCAGACAGCCCCATAACTAACCAAAAAGATGATCCTTCCAGGCCACTGAGTAGCACATCTCACACAATTAGATTTGGAGTCCTCAGTCAGTGGTTTAAGGATACTTAGCATACAAGGTTTCAAAAACACTTACGTAGCATCAAAGCGCTCCACACCTCGGTAATAGCTGATGCCATCAGATGTATTCCTGAGATGGTGACATTTGTCATCAATCCTGTGAGCTGATTGCTTGTCACTCAGGTCTTTCTCCAGCTCATGTTGGGCTGCCCTATCAGACCTGTGGTAAGACAGGCCAGAAAAAGAGGAGTAACAATGGCTGGTACAAAATAGCAAGTTATGGCAATATAACTAGCCCTCTTTAGATCCCTTGTGTTATTGCAGAGCTTCCTCCTTTGTTACAAGAGATGGATGCACAGCTTTTATCAGCATAAAGCCTTCCTTCACTTTTATGGCTTTCTACCATACAAAGAAATATCCAATCTTAAACTGGCTAATGTGATTGCACAGTATTGCACCGATCTCCGAATTTATTGCAGACATGATTACAAAGGGCAACATTATAGCCCCAGATTTATGACATGCTGTCTCTCCTGTAGAGATGGCCCATGTCATACTTCAAATGCAGGTTAGGGCTCATTATACTGACTAAATCTACCTAGAAGATTTAATCAGCCTGAGGCAGGTTGGTACCAGTTGACACAATCTCTCAAAGGCAATTTAGACCCTTCTTAAAAGGAATTAATAATAACCACTGAAGCAGAAGGCAACTCCATACAGCTGTATAAACACATTGCTGCCCTGAGAAGAATTGCTGGAAGGAGACTTAGATGAAATTAAGGAGTCTGCTCCTCAGCATTCTCACTTAATGGAAGGAGTCCTTGTGTGACTGGAAGCTTCCTGTGTCAACAGAAAGTTCTCTTCAATCCAACTCATTACAATTAGTTCTAGCCCAGTAGGTGTGTGTATACGTAAGTTGCTTTTCATGAGCAGGGCCTTTGAACAGCATCTATGGTCTATGTGATACTACCATCAAGCCCACTCAGATTGACGTCTGGAATCGTTGCCCTGACCATGAATTGGTTCTGTTATATTATCACATAACCTAAACTAACTTTCTATATCACTTTGTCAGGTCACTATGTAATTCTAGTCTGTATGATCCCTGATTGGCTGGGCTGAGCTGGGCTCACATAATCAGGAAGAAGAAAGTAGCCCATTTTTTTAAAAAAACAAAAAAACTATGCCTCAGTCTCTGCCATTTGGGTTAAGAATAAGCTGCAAAGAGCCACATATAAAGTTATTGGCCTGGGGGGTGGATGGTCACAGAACATCACCAAAGTGCTAATATCATATCATAAATATTTGCTGGTGAACACTGAGCTCAGTTGCAATTACGATTGTTAATATGAAACCTATAAACAGTGTAAATACAAGTGCACTCATGTTGAAGCACATGTGAACATGTATTTAGGAACTGTATTCCAGTCAAGTTAGTCTGACGGATGCCTGAGGCCTACATTACATATTTACTGCAGGAAACTCTGGTACAACCCCAATGTTTCCCACAGTAATTTGCATATGTTGAGCTGCCCTTACATCTAAATAAGGGTCTTCTTGTACAATATGCAAACTATAAGTTCATTGGGGGTTCTTCAATCCAAATCATATTTCATGTCTGACCTAGGATTCACTTTTAAAACAGTGTGCATTGGGGGAGGGGGTGTCAGCTCCAGAGCATGGCACCATGCCAGGAGGGGCTTCGGCCTTCCCTCCCTTCTACTCTGTGCCACTTTTAGACAGAAAATGGCTGGGGGGCACTGTTTGTTTCATTGCCAGTTCCATGTGTCTGCTCAGGAATTGTGGGCAGACATGTGAAACCAACAGTTCCCCCCTCCTGCAGCTATTTTTTTCTGTCAACAGTGGTATAGGATAGAAGGGAAGGAAGGCTGACGTCCCTCCTGTTGATGCACTATGCTTCAGAGCATGTTCCTCTCGCACAAACATTGTTCTTAAGGTGATTCCTGGGTTAGACATGAAATGCGAGTTGGGTTGTAAGACTCAAATTCCACGTATCATGTAATGTGACCCTAAAGGAAACCATCAGCCTACATTTTCTCTTCTATCACCCTTTTTACCTGAAACATTGCCTAATTGTTATACTACCATTAAAGGTTATACAACCTTTATGGCATCTATCATGACTCCATATTGTGGACAAGAGAACACAGAGATAAGGCCATGGTACAATGCTCAGCATAACAGCCTCTCATCTCCCCTTCTGCAACCAGTGGGGAAAGCTACTGTCTGCAAAACAGAGTTATCTACATGCTTCACTGAAGCTGATTACTTATCCTCCAGATCAGTGCTAAAGCTGACATGAAATGAAATGCTACACACATTTCCAATTTGGCAACAATTCTAATTTTGAATTTTAAGTATCAGTTTGGAAAATTCAGGGCCCAGGAATGGCCTAGGAACACCACGTGATGAAGCAAACAGAGCAATGCTAAGCAGAATTATTCCCTTCTTAGCCCATGGACTTCAATAGATGCTAATTAGGAGGACCACACTGGAAGTAATCTTGATGGGAGACTGAAGGTCATCCCTTGAAAAAGTTTGAAAGTATTTTGATAAGAACATCTGGATTAAATCTGTCCACTGCTATCAGGGTTACATTCTGTTGGCCATGTTAATTGATCATTGTGTTCTATGGAGGCCAGGTGTCTTGTTCCAGCAAAAGACTTCCTGTCTCACCATGTCGGTCTTCTGCTACTGTTCTTTAAAGGGATGGAAGAAAAATTGGAGGGGGGGGTGATACTCTAGGATCAGAGGCATCCTAGAGTGTTGCATCCATGCAATGATGTCACCTCTGGGTTTTGCAACTTTTTAAATACACATCACGGGTTACCATTTTTAAACTTTTATTATGCCGAGTGGTCTGACTCTCTGTGGACTTTTGAGAGGGCCTGTCTGTAAACACAGGTTTTTGAGCATGACAACTAATAGATAAATGATCAGATATGATCAGACACAGCGCAGTGAGGTATGTGAAAAGAGTTGCTTAAAATGATGGCCTGTGTTTAAAGAACACTTAACAGAGCCCGGCAGATAAGTACAAAAATAGACCCATATTTACCAGCATACCTCGAGCATGAATACTGAGGTTCAGTGGCTCTACCACTCTAAGCATTTTTGCCACGTGTGGCTCCATACCTCTTTGGGTTTTCCCCACAGAGAAAAAGCACAGGCAGAAAACTTGAAGGAGAGCCCTTGAAATGCTGCATTGAAATCTGAAATTCATCTGGAATTCAGATGAAATCCAAAGAGGTATGGAGCCAAACATGGCAAAAATTGCCCATGCAAAAATTGCACAGGTCCGGATGAAAGGCTAGCTTTCAGCATTGTTCTAACAATGATCTGTGTGTCCATTTCCCAAATATGTTTGAAAATCTAGTTTGTAACCCTCATAGACATTTAATTTCTTTCTGGGCCATTCTATAGACTCCTGTCCAACTTGAAGGCCAAGAAAGGATACTGAAGACATTTCTCTCTTTCAGATTGCACAGTGGGGAAAATTGATGAAGTGTGCACATCCAACTATTTTTAAAGCCTTCTTGAGAAAAACTGAGACCAAACGTTTCCTTACGCAAGCTGGGCTATCGCCTTATCCAAGTGTCTTCTCATTCTCTCTTGGCATGAATGGATCACATCAACCTCCTAGTTAAGTTATAAAAGCAAAAATCCTGTCAGCATCCCACTGATTAATGAAAGTAACATGAATTGCAATCAAAATCACCCTTATGTGGCCTCCATAACCACTGTGACCAAAAATGCAACTCAGTGTGATAAGTTAGAGCCTTTTGTCTTGGAAGAATCCATTGCGGAGATGAGAGTCTCTTATATGTACAAAGTAAAACTGGGAGCCAGACATATCCAAATTGCTGATAACCCTAATACCTTGGAGTTGTCTTGTTCAATATCAGCTCTATAGGCCCTTATGCAGCAATGCAAAAGTTTGTGCAGTTGCTATCAGTTTCATGAGATACCGTTTTTTTAGAATGGTGGAGCATTTAGCTTTGGACTATTGGTAATGCCTGGCATTTCCTAGTGTTAACTTTTGTCATGTTTTATTACTTATTTTCTTCTGTTTTATAATGAATGTTTGTTATGAATATCAAATACTGTTATTGAATATCTTTTGAGTATACATCAGCTGATTTAGAGGAGCTTGCTGGAAAATCGAAATATAAATAAACACCAACTTAATTCTAATCTGAGCTATTTTCAGACATAGAAAGGGGAAGACAATGAATGCACATCTAGAAGTAAGCAGGAGCGGAGTGGCAAGCTCCATTCCCTGACTTTATTTGTATTTATTGAAAAGCATGTATAGAACCTACACACGTATACAGAACCCATATAGGTAAAAGTGTTTGTACATAGAGCTCTTTTTTCATGATAGAAAACCCCGCTTCATCCAGAATTCTGGATTGTGTGGAGAGAACTGTACCCATGTATGTGTTCATGTAGACTCTCTCTCTCTGTCTGAAAAAACACACGTCATTTGGGCAGAGTTTACTGTCACAATCCTGCTTCTCTACCAGTACATGAATTCATTATCACCTCCCATAAAATTTGCTTCTTGATCATACAATGAGCAAAGATGGCTTAATCTTCAAAACGCCTCTGATTATTCAGAGACTCTTTCTGTCACCTTTAACTCACTTGATGTAGGAGTTAGCCTTTTGACTGTGTCAATCAATTTAAGCCATAGGTTGTTACATAAACATGCTAATTAGCCTGAAAATCTAATGCTGAACAATGCTGATTTTTTTTTTACAGGGCACTGAAACTTGCTCACGTGCTCCTTCTTTCCCCATCTACATATAAAATCACACACACTCACCACAGAAGGGTGGGTTTTATTTAGCCTTGGTTTCTAGAAGCACTTTCAGTGCCTGAAGCTATTCTGATTCCCACACGCCTTTGGCTCTGGCAAAATAAAGGGACGCAGCTCTTGAGGACCAAATTTTTCCATGTGACACTCCCTGTTGGAAACTCCTTATTTCCTTTGGATGAAAGCATTCTCCAGATAGCTTCTGGCATCCAGCTCAGCTGTATGTCACTTGACTTCATGAGCTAATAAACACCTTGGAACAAATGACAGTAGGGTTTGGCCAGCAGCACATTGATATAGCACAGGGAATATGATTTGTACTCTGGACTGAAAGGCAGGAACTTGGAATGACACAGCAATGGACACTGCAGTTGGCTCGTCCAGACTTTTCCCATGTAAGTGGGAAACTTTCTGTGGGCCATGACAGGAGCTTATCTAGGCATTTTGGAACAGAATCTGTCATAGCCAATCACTGTTCTCAAAGGTAATGTTATATTTAATTCAATGGATGCAGATACAGGCCACCACTGAAAGCTAAACTATACAAGATGAATTACACGAGGATGCTCAAGTGAAGGGAGATGCAGTGTTAGCCAGGAAGCATAGTTTGAACCTCACCTCTCTCTACAGAGCCAGCTAGATAGCTCCTCAGAGGGTTTGTTAATTTCACCTCTCTACAGAGCCTGCAAAGATAGCTTCTCAGAGGGTTTGTTCCAGGAGACAAAGAGGAAATTAACAAACCCTCTGAGGAGCTGTGAACATCCTGGTCAGGGATCTAGATTCAGTACTGACCATCAAGACCAATACTGTGAATGTGGGCTCATATATCATATATCATATCATATCATAGTTCCAGGCAGATCTGCAGAAAGGTGTCAACACAGGCATACACACTGAAAGCTGTATGTTCCCAAAGATGTACAGAAGATTACAACCTGGCTCATGGTTGACTCAGAGGCAAACCTTGCCACTATAACATTCTAGGTCATCAGAGCCCTTCTTTCCTCCTGCCTCTGGGGAAGGAAAACACAGACACATTTGAGTTATTGTCCCCACCCCACCCCACCTCTGGAGTAAATACCCAAGCATGCCTTGTAGATAGGTGAAAATCAAGAAGAGTTCGCACATCTTATTCTGCAAAGGAAAAGTAGCTCATCTTCGTAAACATTCTAGACAAGTGCTACTGAAAAACTTAAATGATAGTAACTTCGATTGTACTCTAAATGAAAGCTCCTATCCAACATTCAGCCCATCCTGGGGAAAAAAATTAGCACATTTCCTCCTCAGGATGCCAGTGGGACTCACTGTCAGTAGTTGCTTCTCCACATCGTCATGTACAAGATCGATGCCCATCCTCTTCTCTCGATGAAGCAGACATTCCTCGGCTACCTGTTTGACAAAAGAGCACAACTGTAATAATATGTTATGGAGCTGTTGAAAAGGACCATGAATGTAAAGGAACTCCCTTTATGAAACTAGTGGATACTTATTGTGCAGTTTAAGAGTCTTTGCATTGGAAAATATAACATACAGAGAGAAAGTGAGAGAGACCACTTCCAGTTTCTTTCCATTAGAATCCAGGGCTTGGATCCAGCTGAGAATTTCTTTGGAGGTGAGAAAGTTGTCCTCCTTGGATAGGAATCCTCCCTTCCGTGAGCATGCTCCACTGGATCCAAGCCTTGGTCTTCACATGGGCATGTAATGACTCTCTCTCATACAACAAGGCTGCAGTTTGATCTATGCATGTGTATTGTTGCTAATAAATGAAGTTGTCCAAGTCTATAAGACTGGGATCCTGTGCACGGTTTGAGTTTTGGAGAACCTTTCATTAACAGCAAGTTTCTAGTCCTCATGGTTGTGAGGAGGGGGAATCATCCACTGGGTACAGATCTTCCAGTTGCCATAAGCAGGACCTCCATGACTGAATGTCTTCTTCAGAGCATTTTTTATGCAATAAATATACAAGTGTTGCTTATTTGTTGCAAGGAATCTTTCTTCAAGGGATTGCTTCTTCTTGTGGAGATATCACATTTCCCCCATATTAAAAACATATCACAATGTGGTAAGGAAAATGCAGTTATCCTGAAGCTCCGGTATCTAGTACAGAGAATGTGGGTTTCATGGAATGTGCTTGTGTGAGGGTCATGGAGGCTACCCACTGGACAAAGGACAACATCAATGACATTTTTTAGTGATAAATGACACAACTGTGGCAAACATGTCTGTACCATTTTATTTATTAGATTAGATTTTTTTAATGTGTCTCTTTAAAAGAATATTTCTAAAATCTTTAGCAAATGAGCTCTACCTCACAGTCCCACTGATGCACAAGGGCACAAATGTAGTCCTTTAACAGAAAAAAGCAAACATGTCAACACTTTGGGGTTTGGTATTACATTATCCCTGGAAAATCCAACGGTAGTACTACAGAAAGGAAAGCATAGAAGTGACAGCAGATAGTTGTATAATTCAGAGTTATTTCTTCATATTTCCTCCATATTTCCTTATTCAGCAGGAGACAGTAGCAGTCTCTGTGCAGATTTCTCTCCTTTTGCACAAGTCAGCTGGGCAAGGTCAAGTCCACTGATTTCAACAGGTGTTAAAGCATACTTTTGTGGCCAAATTTGTGATTATCTAACAGAGTCTATTGTTTTGAATACCTTCTAAATTAACAATTGCCCTCACCTACATAAGAAAGCAAGTGCAATGATCTTAATGATGTAATAATTCACCAGTAGTGGCTGCATTCAGACGTCACAAACAACACTTTGTTCATTATAAGGCCCTCAGACTCATGCACACCTCCTGCATCCCTTCTTCCCTCATAGGCTTGCCCTTTGCTTGAGGATTGCCAATCCCAGGCTGGGAAATTCATGGAGAGTCGGTGGTGGAGTCTGGGAAAGGTGGGTTTGGGGAAGGAAGGAACCTCAGCAGGATTTAATGTCATACAGTCCACCGCCAAAAGCAACCATTTTCTCCAGGGGAACAAATCTATGTCCTCTGGAGATACATCGTAATTCTGGAACATCTCTAGGTCCTACCTGGAGGTTGGCAAACTTAATTTGCCCACCCTCAAGATGTAAATCTCTTTCCTTGTCCCCAACCACCTGTTCTGGAGAAACTGCATAATGGGACAAAAAATGGCCAGAATATGGCCACCATAGTGACTAAGGCTGCCTGGCCTAGCAACCAGCAGGAGACCAGGCAGGGCAGGGATGTGCAGGGCAGACAACAGCAATGGTGTGACATCACTTATGGAAAAACACAGAAGTGACATCACATCTTTCTAGGAATCATGAGGAACCATAGGGTTTGGGGGTGATTACTAGAGAGGACTGGCACCACTTATGGGTTTCCCCAGTACTGATGGTAGTCTTCTCAGAATTACAGAAAACTGCAGTTTTGCCATAGAATTTCCAGTGATTCCTAGAGGTGTGTGATAGCATCAGGTTTTCTTGAAAGTGATGTCATGCCATCACTAATTGCAATTTAATCTTATTTTTTCTTTCTCCCACTCGCCCCTGGAGTGCCAGTAGGTAAGACCCAATGGGGACAGGAGATCTCCAGCCTGCTGCAGGCACTTGACAACCCTAATATTGATACATAGATATTAGGGGAAATTCCTAGAGTGTCATCCGGAAGTGACTTCACATCCTCCCCAACTCTACTCCCCCCCCCCCCCACCAGGTACCACCCTTAAAAATCTCTCAGCATTTGCTATGGCAATGTTGGCCACTTTATCCCTAGGGTGGCCCACCAAGATTGAAGTTATGTTAGCTTACAACAACTACAATTTGTGGTGACGCCTCAATTCAACTCTTTAACAAACTGTGGTTTATTTCCTGTAAATCAGGATTTTTAGTGGTTTGTAGATAAGAAACAAATTGCAATTTGTATTAGTCCTAAATTAGCAAGGCCTCAGCGTTGGCAGTGCATGTAATGAGAGAAGGGAAGGGAAAAGGAGGGAATGAACAAGCCCTAGGACTTCCAAGGCTGGTTCCTAAACAAGCCATAGTATGTCTGGTCATCTGAATGCCGCCAAAGTCTTTGTCCCTGTGAAAAGCAAGAGACAGAGGATCTTATTCATTATATCTTTTAATGCAAACTATATAGATCCTTTAAGACTGAAGGGCCATCCCTCTTTTCAAGGAAAGTTAATTCTCCTCTTTGTCAAATGATTTTTCTATTAGGTAATAAATGTCCAACAATTATTTGTTTGGTTGTTAATGTTTACTTACCTCATTAAGTCTTATTGATGCGATGGATATTATGCTGTTAATGACTTGAATTTTTTTCCCCATTATGTAACACCAGAAGATTTATCTTCATCATTGATTGTATATAAACAGCAAAACGAAATAAACCCTGAGTGACCTGACTTTCTTCTTAGCAGAAAGACAGAATGGTGAGAGACAGCACTAATTTAATTCCCATTGAAGTGGCCTTGTGAAAAGAACTGACGTGGAGTTGCTCGCTTCTAGAGCTAAAATGGAATGGAAACTGCTTATAAAAGAAGGCATTAAGCCAAATACAGCACCTGTGTGCTCCATAGAAATTTTCTAGAAGAGATAACGCATGACCAAAATCCTGATTATCACTAACTCAGCTCACACTAGTTCAGAGCATAAAACCTAACAGCAGAGTGGAATGCTTGCAGACCAGCATCTCATTGACTGATCCACTCACTGCAGGTATTGTTAGATATCAATGGAACTGAACAGTTTACCTGGAGCGGCCCTTCGGTTTCTGCCAATGCTCTGTCTAGTCGTTTCTTCATCTCTGTAAGAGCATTTGTTTCCCCAATCATTTCATCCACCTCATGGTTGAGTTCAGTTTTCCAGAATGTTATGTCATTGACTCGTTCTCCCAGATTTTTGGTTGTTTCAGTTTGAGTTTTCCTCGTCTGCTGGTTCTTGTCCTGGATCATTCGGGAGGTGTCCACCCTCAGCCTCTCAGCTCCCTGCCGTGACATTTCTGATTCCTTGTAACTTGTCAAGTTAGATCTATACCAGTCGTCAGGGGTGTACCTAGTAAACAGCGCTGTTCTGTTGGAAACGAAGGGGAGCATCTTGCTTGGGGTGAGCCCCTGAGAACTCTTTGAGAAAGGAGCCAAAGTTGGAGTGATGGCGGCTACTTTGTAATAGGTGCTGGGTCTCCAGGGAAGACTCAGGCTGTGAGTCAAAGAGTAGTGAGGAAATCGGTTCTTGTAGCTGGATGCCATAGTGCTGATGGCTGGCAGAAAATTTGTGGGTGTTGGTCTAGGGTGGGCATAAGTTGCCGTCAAGGTAGAGCCTACAAGCTCCATGGCTGCAAATATCTATCCAGTAAGGCTTCCTGTGTCAAAGAAGAATGAGAACAAGTGCACATTAAATAAAGCCTGGCTTACAAACAACAGTACCTCTTAACTGAGACTTCTAATGAGTTATGCCAGAGCCAGCCATAGAAAAGAGTGAAAAGGAAGGCAGATTCAGGCAGAATTTTTAAAAATGATATTAAAGGCCAGAAAGTTATCAATTATTTTATTACATCTTTATCAGTCAGTCCACCATTTCTCAGGCAAGAGAATATCTTTGGTCACCTCTGAATACTATATACTGAATTTTGTATATCACCCAGTCCACCATTTCTCTGGCAAGAAAATATCTTTGGTTACCTCTGAATAATACATACTGGATTTGGTATAAGGAACATCTGTTCAGCTGGCATTGGCATTTCAAGAGTCTATACCTATGATTGCCAAAGTAGTCCCACAGTTTGTTTGAATGGCAGGCCGTTTGGTGCATTCAGATTTTTTCTGATATAACAATAAAAGCCTATCATAAATGCCGTATAAACAATTTCCCTTAAGGATCATTACGAAGTCCTTGTGTTTCTTGGGTGACAACACAAAAGATTTTGAATCAGAGGTCCAATGGCAGCAATATGCCTCTCAGACTCACACAAGCTCTTTTCTCCTCACACAGGCAAAAGCAATGGCTGCCTTCCCCTCTGTGCCGTTTTCTCCTCATAAAAGCATTCCATAAAGTCACTATTGGTTCCATTTACAAAATCATATTACTTACATGAATGCATGTAAGTTTCACAGTGCAGCTAATATTAACTCCACAAAGGCTTTGAGGGAAATCGTGTGGAGAAGAAGGCTGCAACCACTTCTGCCCTCATATCCTAGTCGTGAATAAAAAAGGGCATGTTTGAGTCCAGGAGGCACAAAACTCCCATTGAACCTCTGAATCAAAGTCCTCATGTCATCACCTAACACTTTGTGTAATGTATAAAGAGGACCTAGTTATTAAACCTCCATAATCTTCTTCATTGAGGTCCTCCCTCCCTCCCAGCTATGTCAAGCTATAAAATTCTCACAACCATATATATAATACAAGCAGCATCATATTCCACTTGGATTTTAAAAATATTTATATGTGCCAAAATGTAAAGTCAGCACCTCTCACTTTTAGATACCAAAAGAACATTGGGCCTATACTATGAATCTAATCCAGTAGATTTAACTTCCCCAGTTTAGACTGTGGCATATTTGGTATTCATGCTTGTTTGTTTACACCACTTATGCTCTCTTTTTCTCCAATGGAGACCCAACAGGACTTAAATCGTTCTCCTCTCCTTCATTTTATCCTCATAACAATACTGTGAGGTAGGCCCAGCTGAGACTGTGTGACTGATCCAATAGTAGAAAAAGAGCAATTTGTGGTAGGGTATGAGCTTTTTGTGAGCCACACAGCTCACGAAAGCTCATACCCTACCACAAATGTTGTTAGTCTTATAGGTGCTACTGGTCTCTTGCTCTTTTCTACTGCTGCAGACAGACTAACACGGCTACTCATCTTGGTTGGTCCAAGGTGAACTTCCATGGCAGAGTGGGGATTTGAACCTGGGTCTCCCAGATCCTGTTTTGATACTCTAACTACTGTACTACAATGGCTCTCAAAGATCAAAGGTCTTAGCTCAGGACAAAAATGCAATGTACATATTTTCTAAATGGCTCCACTATACATCATCATTATGTTATTGTGTAAACTTGATCCATTCTGTTAGGTGTACAGCTGTCCTATAGGTTGGGAGCTAAAGGAGTGGCACATATGGCAGTAGCAGTAGAAGCAGTGCTGGCAAAAGGGGAGAAGGAGAGAAATATGGGCTACAGAGCATGGAATAAAAGGGCAGACTACGCCACCGTAGAGAGTGGAGCTAACAACATGTAATATAGCAAGTACCACTGCTGTCCTATTGTTATAAAGGAAATATTATCTAGGAATGCACCTATACAGTTTGTACAGCCCATATAGTCTCAAAAAACCAGTAAGGGACCATCAGCATCATGCATTGCTTGTGCACGGCCAGAAGCATCTGCTGTTAGAAACAGAGTGCTGCATCACAGAGATGTAGGCGAGATTCAGCAAGGTACTTCCTATGCTCTTAAAGGAGCCACATACGTATTCACATGTGCTTAGCTGTACTCATTCACCATGAAGGAACAGGTCAAAAGGGCTTTCACACAACCTCCCATATAATGTGGTGACCTTTTGCTGATATGAAGATTACTCTTGTCTCGAGTATGCAAATGGTTCAATACATATTTAGAACATAGGCTAATCTAGGCTCCAGAACCATAGACGAAGTATATATGAAGATGGAACCTCCATGTTCAGAGCAGCACACCAATGAATATTAATTGCTTCGGGGAACAGCAGGAGAGAGCTTTCATTTTCTTGCCTTGCTTGAGGTTTTCTCATGACATCTGGTTGACCACTGAGGACAACAAGTTTCTGGACTAGATCTGCTCCGGGTCTGATTTAGCAAGACCCTTATTGTGATCTTTTGTGAGTGTTCGCACAATCTGAGAAATGGAAAATATGATCTTCTAGCACCAACAAGCTAATTCCAATGTAGGGGCTCTTTCTCGGTACTGAGCCTCTGTGTCTAATACGGAAACCACACACACAAATCAGGATCTTTAATGTTGGCCTTAGTTGATGGCGATGAAGAAAATCCATGGAGCATAGCATAATTTTGACCAGGTGGAGGAAGGCAAATGTTAATGTGTGGAAATTGTGTAGATGCCATTAATACTGAGTTAATAGACTTAACGGGAAATGATAATCCAGAGTTTTGACAGTTTCTTTTCCCACTATAATACCATTCTGAAATCATCTCAATAAGCTCACCTTGGAGAGTGTGACCACACAGAGAGATTATTGGTTCAAGTAACCGCACGCTGACTTGCAGCCCATTGTCCCTTTCTCTTAGCTAATTATACCCTGGAAATTGAATACTCAAGGCGATCTAATGTAAATATCTTGGTGTACATAATACAAAATCCAATAACAAAGGAATTCATTGCACTGAGGAAAACTTCACTTTAGTTGCAGGAGTGAATCTCTGATCCTTTTGGATACACCGGAGAGAGAGATAACAGATGTGATGGGCATGGCATTGTAATGGAGGTCTCACCAGTGACAAACAGCATAGCAGTGTTATCTCCCAGATCTTCCATACAATGTTTTCCTTACTGCTTTCCCAACTGTCATTCACCTGGCTTGCAATAGCATTCCAATAGTAACTCAGATTTTGACAATTATGCCTTTCAATCCTGGTTAAACACATGAAGTCGCCTGGTACTATGTCAGACAGACCATTGGTCTATCAACAACAGTATCATCTGTGCTAACTAGCAGACACTCTTCAGGACCTCAAATACAGGTCTTTCCCATCATCTTCAAAGGAAGATGGCAGGCATTGAACCTGGAACTTTCTGCAAGCAACTCTCCCATTGAGCCATGGCCCCCTCCCCAGTGATCAAGCCTAACCATTTCTAAATTTTGCCTATAATCAATCCAGAGCTTAATCCCATTAGACTCTCATACAAGTCAGCAAGGTAGAGCCAAGCTACAAGTGACGCCTGGCACAAGTTGGACACTTGTCAGCTTCCCTCAAGTTTTGATGGGATATGAAGGCATCCTGGTCTTGCAGCTGTAAAACCAGGACACCTACATCTCCCATCAAAACTTGAGGGAAGCTGACAAATGTTCAACCTGTGTAAGGCATCACTTGTAGCTTGGCTCTTACTAACAAGCCATACCAAGCGTATTTGTGCCTCACACTAGTGAAGCAATCTGTACAAAAATCTCTTAGTTCAGTTTTAAGTACCTGCCTACATGCCTGCTTATCCAACCTACTTGTAAATAAACTTTCTGTTTCCATTTAAAACTCCATAAGCCTCGTGTGCCAGTTTCTTTTTATAGGGGAAACACACACCTCTGATCTTCCCTCTACTTAGACTTGGCTGGGTAACATCTCAACTTATACATTAAGGATGGGACAATAAAGAAAATTGAAGCTACAAACACAACCATGCTACTAAAGGCTTTCCAGCCCAGTAAACAGCTTCATCTGCTTTAGGAGGAGAATTTTACCTCAGAGCAGGGGAAGGTCAGCCCAAGCATGGGTCAGCAAAGGGCCTGGATTGTGGTCAATGTATTTTTTTCTATTAGTGCATTTATTTGCCTTCACAATGTTGATGCCACACGGTCATGTGTTTTATTCTGCTCCGTAGACCAAGTATTCCTGCCGGTGCAGATTAATGTGAATTATTATCATTATTCACCATAGGACAATATTAAGATGTGCTGTTGATGAAAACCTCATAACAGATGTTTCCTCACAGTCTGAAGAAGGACCCAATCCACATGACAATGACAGACACTCCACAGCTCCCTTTATGTTTGAGTCAAGTCAATAGCTGCTAGAAATGTTAGGTTTGCTACCTTGAGTTCCATGACAGAAGAATTGGTGTAAATCAGCCCAAATACTGGCCCAAATACTGGCATTGGTGTAAATCAGCCCAAATACTGGCCCAATTACTGGCACTTCTTTAACAAATCTCTCTCTCCCTCTACACACTTAAACACACACACACACACAAAATGCAAGAAGAATTCCAGAAATTCAGACCCCTCTGAGGCATTTGTGGGCCACAGTCCTATAAACTGAGCCCCAACTGACCTCCTCTGCAATGTACTCAGGATCAAAGGGCATATTTTTCTCTATTTTTGCTGAGTTGTGGGTTTTTTAAAAAGACAAATATGTCGCTTTCTCAAATGTAAGTTACTAAGATCTTTCCATTTTTTTCATTCTAGAAACAGGAGATTAGGGGGAGGGAGGGGGGAGATGTTCACATCTTTTTCCATGATACTCCATTTAAATCCTACCGCTCCACACCTAGCAGGGGGATAAACTTGATAATAAACAGCATTAAACTCTACTTTCCGTAATTCCCCCCGTGGCTCCCTTGAGATCTTTACAGTGGATTGTTTTGAGGGGGGCAAGAACATATTCCCCTGACTTGCTGCCATTGGCTATTGCTCCATTTCTGACAGGCACATACATTTCTTTCTGGGGAATTCACAGTTTCAAAGAGAGTCATTTGCCCTGTACCTGCCTTCTAATTTCATATTTGCCTAGGCTGAGATGCTCAGGCACCACAGGGGTAAGGTGTCCTTCCCTGGCGATTAGTGTATTCTGTGAGGCTGGTGGATATCCTTGGTAGCTTTCCCCTTCTCTACTGCCAGAAGTGACTATCACTCACCTGTCTGCAGAGCAATGCTGAAGTAAGAGAAGACAGAGGGATGGAAGAAGCCTCCTGTAGCCACAGGCTGCTGTTCACCCAATGTCCAGTAACAACATCTTCTTAGGCTTCCCTCCCACACAGGGATTCTATCCCGCCCTCACCCTTTGTGACATACACCCTTCCAATACTTTCCATTGGTCAAAAGGTGGGAGGAAGGGAAGGGAGGGGGAGGAAGAGTAACGGTTGCTAAGGACTCACAAGCTGCTAAGTAACTCTATTCCCTGACTGCTGAACGTGAGGTGGGTGGGTAGAGAGAATGAAAGGAACAGGGAGCAGAAACTCCTTCCTGCAGCTGTTTGCATATACAGGCAAATGTCTCCTTACACAACAGTGGCCATAAACAACCATACTCTGAACAGCTGTCATTCCACAGCAAGTCCTGCTACTACACCCAGTAAGGGGAGTGTGTGCTGTGTATCCTCCATATGGAAGAAAGCTGTGCTAGCAAGCTACAGGGGTGCAAGTCTTTATAGGTGCAACACAACAAGCTACAAGCTGTGTGAAAGGAAACCCAGATGCAACCTATATTTGGACATCATGGTTGCTGTGTGTTAGTTGGGCTGGCTCAGTGTTTTAAAATAAATACAAGTAATGTCTTTCATATGCCTGTTCTGTTTTTACTCTGTTTCCATACCGTTTTTTATTGTGTACTTTAACTATTTGTAAACTGCACTGAGAGGCCATTTTTGGCACTTTAAGGCAGGATGTTCATTCCTAATGAAATAAAGACATCAAATAATTATTGTGCCTTCCCGTTCCTGTCCTGCTGTTGCCCTTGGCCTCTCTCCCTCATGGCAAGCAGATACTGAGCAAGTTGCACATTTCGCTATAAGCTTTACAGTTTACACAGTTGCAGGATTTCCTGGATTTTTTTTTCTCAGTAAATGTGAAATATTATGAGTAGTAGGCCAAGACTACTCGAGGCTTGTGCTGCGATAGGCCAAAAGCCAGATGTATGCATATAAGAGGGGGAGGGGTGAGAGAATGAGGAGGATCTCTGCCTATGTATATGTATGTATGATGACTGTGCAAAAGGGACCCAGAAAGAAAAGAAAGCAGGGCTCTTATACCTTGGCAGGTGAAGGTTGTCATGTGAGAAAGGCTGCATTTGCCAAAAATTTCTCTTCTGCACTATTAAAGAACCCTAACTCCCTTTACATCTGGTCTACCATTAGTAAATGTGTGTATGTGGGAAAGCTTTTGGTACAGATGTTTTCAAAAGATGTAATATTTACCACTGTGCAAAAGCTAAGCACATACCATTGCCAGCAGTACAATATTCCATTCCTGGGTAAAGGATAATGGAGCTATGTTTGCTGGGGAGAGGGCAGAGATAGCTTTATTGTGCAGGACAGCCTATGTTTGCCGAGTTAAAAGAAGAGGATGAAGGCACTGCAGGAGCATAGGGACTAGATTGCCAGCCCCTACTGGGGCAGAGGATCCCCCAGCCACTGCCTTCCCCTGCATTACTTACCTTGCCAGTGGGGTAGGCACAGGGAACCTGCCAAACACGTGTACTCCACCCAGGTGGCATGTGGCCAAAATGGGCACACTCGCTCTCACATCACCAGAATGTGGTGTAATGCAGAAACAACATTTTCAGTGTAATGCAGAAACAACAGATCATGATAGGAGCCAATTCTCTAAAAATCTGTCCTGATTTGGGGACGATATTTAAAAAATTGGCCCCTGGCACAACTTGTCGCTTCAGCATCACACCAGGAATGACATAATTTTCTGAAAATGTGGGGGGTGAACAGGGCAAGTATCTGCCACCCCTCACTGCCCCCTGGTCCCTTGGTTGGGCCCAAGGGGAGCTGGCAACCCTCATAGGGGCAGAGTATGGAAAGACAATGTAAATCCATAGTAGAGCACGAGTTTTGCATGTACATGATCTTAGATTCAGTCTCTGGTATCACCAGCTGCGGGACCTCCTCTAGCAAGCCTGGAACAGACCTCTCCCTTAGGTGCTGGATGCAGGTTCTCAGTCAGAGTAGATACTTGTGCTAGATGGAGCATTGGGCGGACCTGGTATGATTCTCAGAATGAGTTTCTGTTGCTGTGAGGAGTTAGCTCTGCTAGTGTTTGCCACTTTTAAAAAATTCATTGGGCTCTCATTTATGCCTGATATAGTACAATGAGTGCTCAGCTGATAAGAATTTTTTAAAATCCCCAATTCAACTCTCATCCCAGCTACAAACTCTTCAGGTAGACTAAGTGGTCTGGTAGTTCTACAACAATATGTTGAAAATGACTTACCTTACAGAGCTATATGTAAGAATAACTGAGATATACATGAAATACAGTAAATGATATTACTCCATCACCCATGCCTTTATGAATTCTAGAACAGACTGCTGTAATGCACTGGGCTGCCTTTGTACAGAAAGTAGTCCAAAATGCTACTTTCTGCTTTTTTTTGGAAGTGAGCAGAACTTTACACTGGTTCTACAGCAGCTGTATGGGCTACCTATAACTTTCTGGGCACAGTTCAAAGTAATCATTTTAACTTTTAAAGCACTAAATGGTTTTGCCCCCAAAGTAATTTAGGGAGCATCTACTGCTAAGGTTGCCAACCTGTAGATGGGGCCTAGAGATCTCCCAGAATTACAACTGATCTCTGGACTACAGAGATCTGTTCCCCTGGAGAAATGGCAGTTTGGAAGGATGGTCTCTATGGTGTATATCTCACTGAGGTGCCTTCCCCTGTCTAAACCCCTGTGCTTCCCAGGCTCGATCCTCAAATCTCTAGGAATTTCCTAAGAACTCTTATCCCCAAATTTGTTTGGAATTGTTTTAAAATTCCACCTTGCCAAGGAACCAGCTACCTACCAAAATCAACAAAAGTTCTTGTTCACTCCAATAATGCTGAACAGAAATATGATACACCACCTAGGGTTGTCAGGCCATGTCTAACAACTAGTGGGAGCTGGGAGGGTAGACATAGGGGAGGTGCATGGTGTCACATGTGCCATGATGTCACTTACAGGAAAAATCCAGAAGTGATGGTGGGTATTTGTAGGAATCATGAGAAACTCTATGAATTTACCATAGAGTTTCCAGCAATTTTTAGAGCTACCTGCCATCACTTCTGAGTTTTCCGCAGAAGTGACATTACAGTGCATGGGCTGCTGATTTTTTTTCTTTTAATTCTTCTGTCACCTCTCAAAGAGGCAGCAGGCAACACAGATTATCGCTTGTAATCCTCCTGCCATTGTGGGAACCTGGTAGCCCTTCCACCACACACCCACACTTTAAAAATCATAGCTATTGTATTGTATTGGTCCTTCAGGCTTGCCAATGCCATTCTAGGAAGAGCTGAAATTCAGCCTAGAAACAGTTTCACTTTCCAGTTCCAGATAAGTTACAAGACAATTCAAGGCTTCCCAAATGCACCTTTGTAGTTAAATAAATAGCACTACTAGTTCTTTTTTAACGCCTCTTCGTGATACTTATAAAATATGATTTTTTTAATTTAAAAAATCTACTGTCCAGTTAATTGAGACCACATTTTTAGCCAATCAAAACGTTTTTTTATTATTATTATTATTATTATTATTATTATTATTATTATTATTATTATTATTAACGTCATTTATAGTCCGCCTTTCTTACTGAGACTCAAGGTGGATTACACAGTATGAGGTTAATACAATCAGTATCAAGTAAGTACATTTCAATACAATACCATAAGGTAAACATATACAAGTTTAAAGACATAGCATTAGCAAGGATCTAAGACATAGTAGAAAATACTGAAGCAAAACATAATCAGTTCTAGGACTAACATTAGACAACATGGAGCGATGGTTGCACATTTAGCTAACCTATTAAACCACTAAGGGTGTTGCAGCCCTAGTAATAATCTTTAGTAACAGGGTTTTTTTGGAAGAGGTAAGATTCCTCTCTCCCTTGAATATACATTGCCATTCCAGGCCCAGGGACCATCATTCCAGACCCAGAATACTCCCAGGAACTGCCATTCCTCTCTCAGGCTGTCATCCCAGATCTACAACACTCATTCTACTCCCAGGGTCAGGATCACATCTGACTTGTTCCATTATTTCTCTAAATCCACTCCTAGTTTTATTTGCACCTTTGAGTATTTCTGTGAGTTTAAATGGACTTGGGTTTGCTTACTCATCGCCATTTCTAATAACTCAACAAGACCCACTTTTTAGAAAATTTAATCAATTATACTTATAAAGTTGTATCATTCCATAATCCTTTACTGATGCCGGTTAATTCTCTCATGCTTCAGACTGCTTCTTCCTTAATTAGTTTGTTATTTAGCCTACTTTATTGCACTCTTGTTTATCTTCAATGCATGACAGACAGGCTAGAACCTCTGACTAGACATGGGCGCAAACCAAAATTTTAATGAACCAGCGGTTTGCGGTTCAGTGCCAATGACGATCCCGAGATCGCAAACTGCAATGAACATTTTCCATTACGCAGTTCGTGGATCGTTGAGCACGGAATGGCCCCCGTGGCACTTACAGAGCCCATATTCCCGGGGAGTGTTTTGCAGGCTCTCCTACAGCCATCACCCAACTTTGGACAAGATTGCAAAAGGGATCTTGGAGTTATACCCTCTCCAATCCAAGGCCCCCAGGAAACTCCCACAAAAATCCAAGCTCAATTATACTCTCTGTCTCTCTCCCCAAAGGCTAGCAAGTGGCAAGCAAGAGCTCTGTCCCACGCCACTGCTCGCTGAAAATGAAACCCAGCCTGGGAGCCCACGGCTATTTATAAGCACAGGTCCTATTGAGCAATGCAAGAGGTCTGTGTTTGGCTGTCAGAGCTGCCTATCAGGGTTTGCAGGGATGAGATTGGAGTGCCCGTGGCTACAGGACACCCCCTTCCCCCTCCCTCCCCTGGGTGTCTTCTCCCAACTTGTAACCGCTTTGCAGCTCCATGGTTGGAAGGAAGACCTGCCGATCAAGGTAAGCTGGGCTTCCATTTGGGTTTCCAGGGCGACAGAAGGAGCACAGACAGAGTTCAGGCATTCCCCTGGCTTCATTGCTAGGGGAATTGATTGCTGGCACCTGACTGTCTGGCTTCCTGAACCACGGCCGAACGCACCGAACCAGGCCTCTTCCGAACGCTGGTTCGTTGGCCGTGGACGATCACGAACCGCCAGATCGCGATTGTGCGATCACCATTTTTGTGGGTTTTTGAAGTTCGTAATGTGGTTCGTGCCCATCTCTACCTCTGACCTCTCTCGTTATTTCTTGTGTACAACAACTTAAACCATTCTGATCTCTGACATAAAGAATCACTCCCAGTTTATGACTACAGGCTAGTCTTTACTCAACTCCTCCCCTTTTCTCCCTCCCTTTCTATAATTTTCTAGATAAATTTGAGGGAAATGTTTTTCTTTCTTTCTATTATATCCAAAGAAATGAGCTCTGATGTACAAAAGTTCATACTGGAATAAATGTTGTTAGAAGGGCTGCCTTCCCTCAGCTGCCAATCCCCAGGAGACTGGGAAGGGCAGAGACTTACCAAATAGCATTCAACAATGGTACTATTTATTTTTATTTATGTCATTTATAATCTGCCTTTCTCACTTAGACTCAAGGTGGATTATATAGTGTGAGATTAGTACAATCAGTATCAAGAACACCTCCACACAGCATCAAGGACATTTCCACAAACAATGTCATAGGATTTTACAAAGAAGTAGCATTAGCAAGGATCCAATACAAAGTTGAAGAATTGCTGAAACAGAACATAATCAATTCTAGGACTGACACTAGATAACATGAAGCACAGGTAGTATATAGGAGTACATATTCAAAGCAATAGATAATATGTAAGGCAACATAATGGTGAAGTCTATGGTCCCTAACTCATTAGCAAAGCATCTGAGACCCCCTCCCTACAAAACTTCCCTCCTATCTGAGTAAAAAGCCTTTTTGAATAATTCGGTTTTGCATTGTTTGCGGAAAGCCACTATGACCCTTCCAGCTATGTAACTAGAATGACATTGCTGTGTTGTGGCTTCAGGGGAATCCTAGAGCATCCCACAACATAAGGACTTCACTTCCAGTTGCTCAGCCAGAAGTGACGTGGCGGTGGTACAAGATGTCATTTTGGCCCCTCTACTTTTCCTTTACCATCCTATCAAGAGGATCAAGGCAGAAGGCAGAAAGTTGCCAAAAAGACAGAGAATACAAACAAGAAAAATGCACAGCCAGAACAGGCTCTTTCAAACTTTGTCTGGACTGTCTCTCTTTGATCCTCTCTTCCTTGAGACTTAGCTTACATCTCTTCTTTTAGCAATAAATACATTTTACTCTCCTCCTGCTGCAAAGGAATCTTTAGACAGTGTATGTGAAGGTCCTTATTTCAGCCCTCCTTTATTATTAATAAAGAGCTTCAGGGTTTTATTTATTTATGTTATTCAGCAATGCAATCAAAGCTAACTTTCAGGGACGAGCCAGACGTGCAGCCACAGTGCAGAGCGGGTGTCCTAGACCAGGCTCCAGCTGGCAAATTCATGAGACTTTCCAAAGCTTTACTAAACGGGACTGAAATTTATTGCAATGGTAGAAAACTTACATAGCTGGCTCTTAAACACATGCTCTTGGGACACATTTTCTCCACTCTGAAGACGTACTGATGAGGAAAAAATCCAATCTATATTCACAACTGGGCCATTTTAGATGAAAAATGGATCACTCCCTGGCCCCCACCCTTCCTTAAAAGGGTGGAGATAACAGCTGTCTTGTCCCAATCACATACACTATAAGTGTCCACATTTATCAGAGGCAGTCTGTCTTGTGGTTCATGTCCCTGGTAAATCTCTGCCAATATTTTGGCTCTACTTACCTTTTGTGGAGCTTTTAAAATAGTTAGTATCCTGCCCCTATATACAACCAAATGCATTAGCTACTTGCCTTCACTGATGTCTCACGTTACTGAATGTGTTTGACTTGCAGTCTCTTCCAAGATGAACTGTTGTGCTCCACTAACAACAGTATCTTATCCAGGGCTTTTTTTCTGGGAAAAGAGGTGGTGGAACTCGGGACTGCACAATGATGTCACTTTGGGCCAGCTGGAACAAGGGAGGAGTTTTTTAAATTTTAAATCGCCCTCAGTGAAAATGGTCATATGGCCGGTGGCCCCGCCCCCTGATCTCCAGACAGAGGGGAGTTTAGATTGCTGAGCAGTGCAGAGGGCAATCTAAACTTCTCTCTGTCTGGAAATCAGGGGGCGGGGCCACCAGCCATGTGACCATTTTCTCTGAGGGCAACCCACTGAGTTCCACCACCTCTTTTCCCAGAAAAAAAGCCCTGAAAATAAATATTCAATAATAAATACAACCTTGTCCATTGTATGATTAGACATTCTTGCATTTTAAAAAGAAAAGCAAGTGATCTGTTTCAAAATACCTTGCTTCATAATTAGGCCTGTCACCTTTGACTCCCAATTTCCCAGACATCAGCCTTTTAAGAGTATAATCTAGATAAGTGACCTTCAACCTGGGAGGACTCGCTATGCATGGGACCCAGAGAGCTGAAAGTACATGAGAACAGGAAATCATGTGACATCAGAAACACCTGACAGGAAGAGAAGGAACCAAAATGATAACCTTGCCAGTGTTAAGATGAGGACCATCAGCAGCAGACAAAGGAAACCAGTGATAGGAAATATTAGCTGAGCACCAGGAATTCTACCATAGTGAATTCTGTCCAATCACTGAGTGACTTCACCGTGCCATTGTGCTGGCTGTCTCCGTTTGTATAAGGCAGAAGGTATGGTTTACTCTCTGCACATGCACAATGGAAGCAGGTCCTTGCAAAAGGCAACAAAAATGATGGCTTTATAGGGACTCAACCAAGCACCTGAGGGTTCTGAACCATGAGTTGGATCACTGACCTGTATTGCACGCACATGGCACATGCTTGCACCCACAGGGAACAAAGAAGATAAAAGGCCTGGAGTGAGGCGTGGCTGGGGATGAAGGGCGAAGATTGGTGCAGGAAATGTCCTCTTCCTCCCAACATTAGATAAGACATCTTTATCAGAAGCACATAAGCTGGATGGCCATGAACTCTTGGATGTGTGAGGTAGAGCAGGGGCAGAGAGGAGTAAATCTCCGGGACAGGGTAAAAGCCGGAACGGGACAGAACAGGCCGGAACTGGCACTAAAGAAATGCCAGTGCCACAAAAAAGAGGGGGATCTGTTAGAGACACTCCAGAACAATATTTTAGAAATGAAAACTCTGGACTGCCCCGCTTTTATTAACCCATTCCATGCCAAAAAGCTCCCGGAACAGCACAAAACAGCCCGGAACCGGCACTAAAGAAATGCCAGTGCTACAAAAAACAGTGGTATGTGTTAGAGACACTCCAGAACAATATTTTAGAAATGAAAACTCTGGACTGCCCCACTTTTATTAACCCGTTCCATGCCAAAAAGCTCCCGGAACAGCACAAAACAGCCCAGAACGGGCACTAAAGAAAGGCCAGTGCCACAAAAAACAGTGGGATGTGTTAGAGACACTCCAGAACAATATTTTAGAAAGGAAAACTCTGGACTGCCCTGCTTTTATTAACCCGTTCCATGCCAAAAAGCTCCCGGAACAGCACAAAACAGCCCGGAATGGGCACTAAAGAAAGGCCAGTGCTACAAAAAACAGTGGCATGTGTTAGAGACACTCCAGAACAATATTTTAGAAATGAAAACTCTGGACTGCCCCGCTTTTATTAACCCGTTCCATGCCAAAAAGCTTCCGGAACAGCACAAAACAGCCCGGAATGGGCACTAAAGAAAGGCCAGTGCCACAAAAAACAGTGGGATGTGTTAGAGACACTCCAGAACAATATTTTAGAAATGAAAACTCTGGACTGGCACCCTTCAATTAACCCTTTCCATGCCAAAAAGCTCCCGGAACAGCACAAAACAGCCCGGAACGGGCACTAAAGAAACGTCAGTGATACAAAAAACAGTGGTATGTGTTAGAGACACTCCAGAACAATATTTTAGAAATGAAAACTCTGGACTGGCACCCTTCAATTAACCCTTTCTATGCCAATATGCTCACGGAACAGCACAAAACAGACTGCAGTTTTTTGCAGACTCGGGACTGAAAGCACACCCAGACCATGTTTTTCGCTTCCCTCCACCCCAACAATTATCTGTTGGTAGCCTGGGACTTAGCCTCAGGCGAAAAGGAGTTACCTGGCTGGATGCTCCAAGTAACAATCAAAAAATATGTCCTATTTTTTCAGTTATTTATTTGTTTATTTATTTGAAAAAAAATTAAGAGATGTCCGATTAATATATATAATAAACCAAAAAAAGGAATCCACTTTAAGGATTGCTTCCCATAGACCAATTCAGTTAGAGGGTCAAAATGAAGGTGAGTGCAAAAATGATGCGAAGGGTGTGTGTGTTTGTACAGTGAACAATGGATTAATGTGAACAAAATCAGTGATGCAAAAATTCGTGACAGCTTGGTTGGAAAGCTGCATGAAGTATTGGTATCTGAAGAGGGTTTTGACTAAAGTGTCAGCAGGTGCTTGGAGAGACGGTTCAAGCATACAGGAGGGAACAGCAGAGCTGATTTGAAGAGAAGGAGACTGGGTAAGGTTGCAACCTCCAGATAGAGCCTGGAGTTCTCCTGGAATTACAGCTGATCTCCAGATAAGAGAGATCAACTCCCCTGGAATAGCTGCTTTGGAGGGAGGACTCTATGACATTATATGCCACCGAGGTTCCTTTCCTTCCTAAACCACACCATCCTCTGATATTACCCCTAAATCTGCTGGCACAAGCAGGAGTCAGCAACTGTAAGACTGGGGAGGCTGAGGATGGTGAAGCAGCAAATATCATACTCTAGAATGTAACAGATAAAGGGCTTCTAAGCAAGATCAGGTTTGCCATTATGGCCTCTAGGAGAAAATTTCCTATGGGATGGTGGTCTGGGGTACCACTTGTCTGCACACAACACACACACACGTCAGTGCCCAGGCAGCCAGGAGGGCCAATAAGGCTGGCTAGGCAAGAATCAGCCAGTGGTCTAGTGGTGCAGAAAAGCCTGGTGCTGCAGCTGCTGCCTATCCTCCTCACTTGGCTTGCCTTTGCCTCAGTTGCCCCATTAGTGATCCCTCTTGATCAGAGACACCAGCCACAGATGACCAATGATGAGGCAAGTGAGGCAAAGACGAGCCGAGGGAGACAGGCAGCAATAGTCCTTGGCTTCACTGTGGTGCTGCCTCCTGCTGCTGGCTTGTACTTGCATATTAGCCCATTATCTGTTGGATCTCCTCCAGATGAGGCAGTGTTGATGGAAGAGGGATGGGACCAATGGTGAAGAACCATTTTCCATGGCTTCTTTGGCAACCCTGTCCACCCCCATTGCCACGTCATAAAGATGATCCATTTCAGTCTGATTGTTGCCCTCATCATGGCAGACTAAGATCATGTGTTGCCCTGATGAATGCCCTACACTGATCCTCTTATTTGGAAACTGCATCCTTGTTTGTTTTCCTGTACTTCTTAGTGCCTTTTGATATCGTTGACAATGCCATCCTGTGACAGCACAGCATTCATATTTGCTAACGCTGTGACCTGGAACCAGGTATTTGGGACACAGGGAAGTTTATATCCCAAACATCTGTCTGCCATGCAGCCACAAAGAGGTAGGTAGATAACATGCACAAATGATGTCTTCTTCACCCACTGGTTTGTAAAGTGTGGGTTGGTGAACCCCAAAAAATGGAGCCAGGGCATCCATTGTAGATGTCAGCACTCAAAAGGCAAGGATTGGTGGGGGGGGGTTACGTCCCCCTGTCACATATGTGGAAGAGAACAGCTTCTCACATATGTGAAGGACAAAGGCTTTACATTCAGTAGACAAATGGCAGCTTTCTCCCTCCCTCCTCAACGGTATCTGAAGACAGCCCTGATCAGGTGAGCAAAGCTGCTGTGGTGGAACATAGAGGAAGAGGTTGTCCTACCGATATGCCAGGCCAAGGCCATGTCACAGTCAAGACCTTGAACTGAGTTTGATAACTGATGGCGGAGGCGGGGCGGGGGGCGTCGGGGGGAGCAGCACAGCCGCGACCCCTGGGGGCCCGGTTGTCTTCGTCTTCGTCTTCGTCTTCGTCTTCGTCTTCGTCTGGGGATGGGGATGGGGATGGGGATGGGGATGGGGATGGGGATGGGGATGGGGAATTTTATTTTTGGCAACCTCTTCTACATGCAAAACTTTTTTGGTACAAAGTTGTAATGTTATAAAATGGTAAAAATTTCATAAAATTGTAATTTTACTAACAATCCAACTCAAATAAGTTTATAGATAATTCAAACAGTATTGCTTCTATAATCATATTAGGCATAAATATTAAACATAACTTTTAATCATTAAGTAAAAAGTATTAAATACTCGGTAGAGATGGGTTGAAGGTTTTATCTTAAATCCTGAGCAGCTTGAAACCTTCAAGTGAGAACTGAAAACACGTTTCTCTGTTTTAGAGAAACTGCTTTTCAGTACAAAATAAACAGGATGTATGTTTTTGTTGCACTCTCCCAACCAGGAGACAGACTCCTCCTAAGAGTTTAATGGCTTCTTTCATTAACAAACGCTAGTCGTTTTCATTACGTGAGGTATCAAAATATAAATGTTTATTTAAATAAAACATAGAAAAATAGAACAGATGAACACAACAAGAATTAAGTTTCCTAACATTTCTTAATGAAATCTAACTCAGTCAGATTAACGATGAAATGCATTCAAGTTACCGTAGCACATATTACAAGGGTAAGTTTCCTGCCTAGATCTTCATGAGATTTCTTTTGGCCAAAACCCTGATCTGCTATTTGGATTACCATTTTTATATATTATCTTATGCAGAAATCTAAGATCTTTTCATATGATAACAAAGATAAATATCAAACCAATCATAATTTAATTCTTTTTTACTATTTCCAATCATGTGACATTCTACCTAGCCAAAAGTACCACTATGCCCAGCTGCAAGATAAGAGATATGGATAGTAAAAATGACAAGAAAAGTTACATGACCAGATCATCCTTGGTTTCTGCTAACAATTACAGAACATGTATCTGATACTGTTCACTATTTTTAGTTGGCTGTCAAAGATAAAGAAGCACCAGTTATACACCATACTAGAAAAAGAACTACAGTGAAGTTCATACAGCATTATTTAGAATGCATATGTTTCACTAAGTATGTGTTCTAAACCATAATCAGCAGTCTACTGGTTTGAATCCCACTACTGACATGAGCTCAGTAGGTGGCCTTGGGTCAGCCACTCCTCTCAGCCCCAGCTCCATTGTGGGGATAAGAATAACACTAACTTGTTCACTGCTCTGGGTGAGGCACTAATATGTGTAGAAGAGCGGTATATAAGCACAGTTATTATTATTATTTATATTTCCATGACACCATCCCTTGACCTGTGAAATTAAGTCTTTTGATAAATATGAAAGTGATACAAAATATAAATGCATTGCATAATGTGTGAGTGTACGTATACAAACTTTAAAAATTGTATTGGATAATACCGCAAAGCATGATTACTGAGAAAGCTGCTTTCACTGCTTTCAGTGTGGAGAGCTGCTTGTAGATCAAAACAACCTGACGAGCTGTCTTCATGCAGAGTACACTTGATTCTCTTGGCTATCAATTCTGCTTTCGTTCAGCATGGGTAAATCAATGTGTCAGTAGTAAACATTTGTATCACTCCTCTCTGAATGACCTTTTAAATTTTACTGCCTATCGTGTCCAAGCAATTAAAATTAACAATACAGTTACTAAGCTGCTAAGATCAATTAATGGCTCTTAGGCTTTATCTATTGATCTAGTGACATCTTCAAAACCCACTGGTAACAGACTATACATACTTCTCTTCTATCCACAATATATACACAAGGATTGATTACATATTCTTATCTCCTAAATTAATTAGTCAAACTCTTACATCAAGGATTGGTGACAAGTTGTGGACAGACTATGCTTGGACAGAATGTACACTGAGAATAAATGACATCAAACAAATTGGAAACTAAATAAATCACTTTTATTTAACAAATAAATTTCTTCTGAAGTCTCTTTAGAAATTAAACAATAGAAACAAACTATGTGGCATTCCTCAAATCCACGTGTAGGATGCTATGGAAGTGGTACTTAGAGGGAAATTAATCTCCATTGCCTCCTGTCATGAAGAGCAAAAAGAAAACATTAGAAATGAAATGATATCTAGAATAAGAAAACTAGAAGATGAACACAAAAAAGGCCACCCAATCTATAAACTTGCTTGCATGAAAATTAGAGGAAAAAACCTCCTCACATTCTATATAAGCTATTAAAGGCACCCAGGAAAAACTCAAACTAATTCTGTAAAATTAGCCGATGTATTTTCTGAATACTACCAAACCATTTGTACATCAGACAATCCTGACACTAATCATATTTTAAATTATTTATCATCACAGGAAATTTGGAAAAAAAAACTCACAAGAACATAAACAATATCTGGACCAACCAGTCACAACAGAAGATGTTACAGTCACTATCAAATCCTTGAAAAAAATAACAAAGCTTCAGACAGGGATGGATTCCCTGCCAAATTTTTACAAAAAAATACATTCACCTACTTTCAACTCCACTAACTGCCACATGCAACTCTGTTATGTTAGGAGGTAGCATCCCTCTATCTTGGTCAGAGGCTGAAATAGTAGTTACTTCAAAAAAGGACAACCATATTACAAATACTAAATCTTCTCAATCAATACCCTTTCTGAATCAAGACCAAAAGATCTTTACAAGCATATTTGCCAAAACATTGTCTAAATTTAAATAACCAACTACATTCACCTTGACCAGACAATACACGTAACACTTTAACTATAATTAATTTCTGTGAAGCATACAAAACCCCTGCATTACTTCTGGCCTTTGATATAGAGAAGGCATTTAATTAAGTGGAAATACCATATCTAAAACTTTTACTTCAAAAAATGGGTTTTGGCGACCAGTTCTAAAATGCCATTAATGCTCTTTATCTTTCTCCAAAAGCTATAGTTAGGACTAACAATGTACATTCAATAGATATCCATATAGCAAGGGGAACTAGACAAGGCTGTCCCCTTTCACCATTTCTGTTTGCCATAACTATAGACAGGGCCAATGCTACCATTAGACCAACTAGGCAGCCACCTTGGGCACAGACCTCAAGAGGGACATAGTTTTAAACAGATTACTTTCTTGAAAAAAATGCAACTGAGAAAACCTATTGAGCACCCCCTAAATGGTCCTGTCCACAGACATCAAGCAGCTCAAAAGCTCACCGTAACTTTTTTTTTTATTTATTTATTTATTTATTTATTTATTTATTTATTTGATGTATACCCTGCCCTCCTCACAGATGGGCTAAGGGTGGCTAACAACATTGAAAAATACATTAAAATCACAGAAACATAAAATCAATAATATTTTTTTAAATAATTAAAATAGTCCAGGAGTAGGCTATTTAAACAAATATTGGGAGTCCGTATACAGGCATGGCAGATGGCTGAGGGCAGCTCCGGAAGAAATGGTGGTCTTAGATGGAAGAAGAAGGACACTCGCTGGCACTCAGCCAAAGGCCCAGCAGAACATCTCCGTTTTACAAGCCCTGCAAAACTGTAACAGGTCCCACAGGGCCCAGATCTCCAGCGGGAGAGCATTCCACCAGGCCAGGGCCAGGGCAGAAAAAGCCCTAGCCCTGGTTGAGGCCAGATGGATGTCCTTTGGGCCAGGGACCACCAGGAGTTGCTTGTCTGCAGAGCGCAACACCCTGCAGGGGATGTAATGGAAGAGGCGGTCCCGCAGGTATGGAGGTCCCAGTCCATGAAAGGCTTTAAATACCAAGGTTAACACCTCGAACCAGATCTGGAACTCCACTGGAAGCCAGTGCAGCTGGCACAGCACATGATGAATGTGCGCTTGGATGGGCGTTCCGGTAAGGATGCGTGCCGCTGCATTCTGGATCAGCTGTAACTTCCGGGTCAGACCCACGGGCAGTCCAGGATAGAGTGAGTTGCAGTAGTCTAGCCTGGAGGTGACCGTTGCATGGATTACTGTGGCCGGGTCCTGTGGTGAAAGATAGGGTGCCAGTTGCCTGCTCTGTCGAAGATGAAGAAAGGCAGACCTGGCAACAGTCATGACCTGGGCCTCCATTGAAAGTGTAGCATCCAAGGTCACACCCAGACTCCTCACCATCAGGGAAGGTTTCAATTGTACCCCATCAACAGCTGGGAGCCAGTTCCCAGCTCGATTGCCCCATGATCCAGACACAGAACCTCTGTCTTCAGGGGATTCAATTTCAGGCAACTCTGATGTAACCATACTGTCACAGCCTCAAGACCGTTGACCAAGGAATCCAAAGCAAGATCAGACTGGCCATCTGTAATGATTCCAAGTAAATGTGTGCATGTATCTTTAAATGCTTGATGAGATAGGTGAAGAGTGGGGGGTGAAGGAGATGGATGAGTGAGTGATATGTGTCAGGCTATGGCATTCCAGACTTGATAGTCTGTTTCACTCCCTTCTGCAAGAAGACGAGGTCTTTTGATTTCAAAAGGTTTATTGTGAAAGACAGCATTCAAGCCCAGATGTGCATATTCCAGGATTAGAGATCCTGGCCGAGCAAAGTGTTGCTAGGAATGAATCATAGAACAAAGGTTGTTACATTTCACACTCCCGGAGCCCAGCCTCCCCCCCAAGTTCATAGAGCAAAACTTCTCAGAGGTGCACTGAGCTGGCTAAGGTCGAAACAGCAGATAAGACAGGATCCTTTCCCATGGAATCGGCTCCTTGCAGGTGTTGCCTGGAGGGAAAGAAGTCTAAACACTACACAATTAAATATGGCGTTACTTAGGTTAAAACAGTTTCTGACAATATGATTGGTTGAGGACTGAGAGGGTGGGTGGAGTGAATGCAGTTTGAGACTGAGAGTAGAGAGAAAATTTTTAGTCAGAAGAAAGCAGGCTAGCTGTGTGCTGCCTGAATATGTTGAAGTGTTTATGAGAGAAATATAACCTGTGTGGAACCTGAACTGAGCATGTTTGTGAAAGGACACTCAGTCAGGGAAAGAGAGGCCAGCTGTGTGAATGAGAGTAAATGAAGTAACTTTAAGAACCGAGAACTACGTTTATGAAACCGATACGCTTCTTGAATAAATAAAAGCTTATTTTTGTTTTGCTATATCCCAGTGTAGCTGTCATTGCTATATCCCATTCCTATCTTCAGGGCCACATAGAACCACGAAGGAGCCTGACGCTTAGGAACGTTACCAAAGGAAAAATTTAAATAAAATATCTTGGAATAAAATATTCCGGGTGGCAGCAGACTACCCAGAGGGTTAAGGGATAGATTAAAAGAAAAATCTACCCTAAAGAAAGTAAAGGTCATAACACCATCCATCAGCAGATAGAGCTGAGTGTCATCCGCATACCAGTGACAACCTAGCCCAAAGCTGCGGGCTCACGGGGCAAGGGGGCACATATAGATGTTAAATAGCATTGGGGAAAGAATCGCCCCCTGAGGGATGCCACATACCAAAGAATGGTAAGCAGACATCTGTTCCCTGAGTGCCACCCTCTGTCCTAGATTGTGAAGGAAGGAGTTCAGCCATTGCAGGGCTGTTCCACGAATCCCCACATCGGCAAGGCAATGGGTCAGAAGATTATGATTGACCATGTCAAATGCTGTAAGATCTAAAAGTATCAGCAGTGCCGACCCACTCCGGTCCAGGTGTTGCCGCAAATCATCTGTGAGGGCAACCAAAGCCGTCTCTGTACCATGGCCAGGCCTGAAGCTGGACTGGAATGGATCCAGGATAGAGGCATCACCCAGGTATACCTGCAGCTGTTCTGCTACCGCCCTCTCAATTACTCAAAGTTATCTCAGATGTCTCAGTCAACTTGAGAGGAACAATCCTTAGTGAAACTACTCCTTTTTAGCTCTCCAGAGAGCCAGCTAAAAAGAAGAAAGCAAACAAATTAAGTAACTGCAAACAAAAGTATCTCCTTTTCAAGTACAACACAATTCTCTCTCTCATTGTCTCACAGCAAACATGAGAAGGGGGTGGGAGTAGAAGACACTCTGTTGTGCCAGCCAGGAAAAAGGTGGGGAAATAGCTTCCAATGCTACAAAAAGAAACTTTTCAGCAACTTGAGGAAGCCAAGCAAGAAGTGAGAAGGAAAACAAAAGGGAAAACGTGGGAAACTGCCTCCAGAGCTAAGAAAAAAACCCACTTCATAGAGCAAACTGTATCCCAGCAACACCAAGAGAAGAGGCAGAGTGGAAAACACTAAAATCTTCACAGCTATTCTGCTGTGTCTGGAAAGAAATGGGCAGAAAGTCAGCTTCATGGCTGCAATAAAAGGGAGGAAAGTAGGGAAATTCTGCTGTAGCAATGCGCATAGCATACTTGCTGCAGAGGAACAAGTGCAGGGAAAAATACCTCTGCACTAGAACCTACAACTATATAGCCAAGCTTTTAAGGTTTCCTCAAAATCTGAAAATCCTTTAAAGAGTTATGATGACCTCGTCCAATCCTTAAGGCCACGTTTGGTAGGTGCTCGAGAGGGAAAACTGGTCAAGACCAATTTGTCATCTAAACCTTGGTTTGATCAAAGCTGTATTTGTGCTAAAAATGCTTTAATCTATGCCTATAAGCTAGCACTGAGCGCTGATGAAAAGACCAGACAAGATGCATATCGTTCTCTTTCATTTTTAAAAAAGAAGTATAAATCACTGGTTGCCCGCTGTAAGAAAGAACATACCAGAAAACTGTGGGCCAATATAACTGAAGCAGCTACGAGCAAAACCTCAGTGGTGTTCTGGAAACTAGTGTCAAACCGCGCCTCCACAGCCGCCTCCCCCTTGGCTTCCTGTATCCCCCCAGATAAATGGACTTCTTTTTTCCAAAAAATGTATGATGATCCTATTCAACCCCCTCCTGCCCTAACAATAGAAAATCTGGCCAAATGCTTCCCAGTTCATGCCGAAGAGGTAAAAGCTTATATTAGCCAGTTAAAGAATGCAAAAGCCCCTGGGCTTGATGGAATATCTCCAGAATTACTAAAAACAAATAAGGACTGGTGGGCAACTTTCCTAGCCTCCCTATTTACTTATATTGATGAAACCGGCTACATCCCCAATGATTGGGGAATGGCTATAGTAGTCCCCTTCCAATTATAGACCAATCAGCTTACTAAGCATTGTAAGCAAGTTGTCTACAAAACATCTGCTGAAGAAATTTTTAGACTGGCTAGAACAGGAGGATATAATTGCTGATGAGCAAGCTGGGTTTAGAGCTGGCAGGTCAACAATAGATCACTGCCTCGTAATGCAACACCTTGTAGAGAAATACGCTACAGGAGACCAAGCATCACTTTACCGGGCATTTGTTGATTTAAAAGCAGCTTTTGACACAGTTTCTAGAAATAGACTTTGGAGGAAACTGCAGGCCTCCTCTATTGATAGGCGACTGCTGTCCCTTTTGCGGGCTATGCACAAGCAAACTGCCCTGAGTAAGGTGCAGCCGAATTGGGCATTTGACTGACCCCATTCAAACATACAGGCAGGTGTGCCTTTCTGTTTATCTTCTACATCAACAATTTGGTAGACCTTTTGAATGACCCTGGATTGCACCCTCCCAAATTAGCAAATAGGCACATTCACGTACTGCTTTATGCAGATGATGCTGTATTACTTTCTAGGGCCCCCATAGGGCTGAAACGAGCCCTAAAAAAATTCTCCCAATTCTGTGATACTGAACACCTTCTAACTAATTACCAAAAAACTAAGATCCTGGCTTTTGGTAAAAATCCAAAGATCAGACGATGGGAGCTTCAGGGGCATCAGTTAGAACAACTTACCAGCTTCAAATATTTGGGTGTAGTTTTGCAAGCCTCAGGTACCAAAATAACACATAGCAGCTTCATTGCTGATGTGGGAGAAAAAACAGCACATGGTATACTGAAATTCTATGGATCACAAGGGGGGCAGTATGTACCGGCTGCACTCAGTTAGTTTAAAGCCAAACCATTGGCCTAATTAGTATACGGATCATTCTTGGGGCTGCCATCCTCCTCTTTCTCTCAACTTGAGAGAGTGCACTCCAAATTCCTTAGAGCTCTATTACAAGTAGGGGTGTGCAAGCCAAACTTTTTCGGCTTTCTTGTTTCGGCTTTACCCGAAACAAGAATCTATTTCGGATAATGCCGAAAGCCGAAACGGCTAGCCGTTTCGGCTTTCGGCTTTCGGCTTTGTTTCGGCTTTCAGCTTTCGGCTTTCGGCTTTTTTCAATGGGAAAATGCCTCCGTCTTCCCGGACGCCTGGGGGAGGCATTTTCCCACCGAATCATCCCAGAATTGGTGGGGACCTTCCTCTAACCCCTCTCTAACAAACCCCCAAGTTTCAGACCGATTGGACTTTGGGGGGCCATGTTATGGCCCCCCAAACCAGGTCACCCTATCCTCGCCTAAGTAAGGGAAAAGTGAGCATCTTTTTAGCTTGCTGCTGCTAATCTTCTTCATTATTTCCTATGGGAAAAAATGAAGAGGCAGGCTTCCTTTGCGAGGGGTGGCATTTTGCATGCAAAATGCCCCCCAACCCTCTGGGGCCCTTCTCCTACCTCTACTCCCACCCCCCACCAAGGCTCAGCCTGCTCCCACTTGGGGGGGGGCATTTCATGGCCTCCCCAAGTAGGTGCTCTCAGCCCCCAAAGTCCACCCCTTACAGCCCCACACAAACCCAATCCCCTCCCCCGCCAGCTGCCACACAGGCCCAAATCCCAACATTAGCCCCTCACAGACCCAAATCCACCCCCAGCAGCCCCACACCCATAACCCCAGGAACAGGCTGGCAAAGGCCAGCCCTCTCCCTTTGTTCCCTATGCTGGGAACTTCTAAACTCTCTTTCCCTGGGCAATTCTGCACAGCCCAGGGGTGCCACAATGGTGGGCACACTTCTGAGTGCCAGCTGGTCCCTGTGAAAGAGCACCTGAACCACAGACACCCTCCCTCAAATTCCCCCACCACCTACAGAGATGGCTGGCCAGCCAGCCCCATTGTTCCCTATGATGGGAACCAACTGCACAACAAAGAATAAAACACGAACAACACAAAATAAAGTTTTTTAAAAATTATTTTCTCCCTTTCAAAGTACAAGTAGGCAAAGCATTATGACACATTACACCAGCAGTCCCCCACACAGAAAAATAACGCAACTCACTTAACATCAGAGAATCACAAAAGCACAATTCGTGTCAAAAACACTTTATTTCTTGAACAGCTTTTGGTTACACAGCAGGGGGGGGGGCACACCAAAGGGCATTCCAGCATTCCACCTCACAAAAATAACACAACTCACTTAACATCAGAGAATCACAAAAACACAATTCCTGTCAAAAACACTTTATTTCTTGAACAGCTTTAGGTTACACAGCAGGGGGGAACACCAAAGGGCACGGCAGCAGTATCTTACACAAAAACAACACAACTCACTTAACATCAGAGAATCACAAAAGCACAATTCCTGTCAAAAACACTTTATTTCTTGAACAGCTTTAGGTTACACAGCAGGAGGGAACACCAAAGGGCATGGCAGCAGTATCTTACACAAAAATAACACAACTCACTTAACATCAGAGAATCACAAAAGCACAATTCCTGTCAAAAACACTTTATTTCTTGAACAGCTTTAGGTTACACAGCAGGGGGGAACACCAAAGGGCATGGCAGCTGTATCTTACACAAAAATAACACAACTCACTTAACATCAGAGAATCACAAAAGCACAATTCCTTTCAAAAACACTTTTATTTCTTGAACAGCTTTAGGTTACACAGTAGGAGGGCACAACAGGGCATGATAGCAATGTACTACACAAAATAATACAACCCACTTCACCGTTTTTGACAGCAATTGTGTTTGGGTGATTCTCTGATGTGAAGTGAGTTGTGTTATTTTTGTGTAGTACACTGCTTTCATGCCCTGTTGTGCCTTCCTACTGTGTAACCTAAAGCAGTTAAAGAAATAAAGTGCTTTTGACAGCAATTTTTTGGGGTGATTTTTTAATGTGAAGTGAGTTGTGTTATTTTTGTGTAAGATACTGCTGCCATGCCCTTTGGTGTTCCCCCCTGCTGTGTAACCTAATGGAGAGCAACAATACCACAATTGTGACTAGCAAATCCCATGCTAGCTGCGGCCTTATAAAGGGAGTTTATCTAGGTGGGTTGGCATCTATTGTCAGGTAGTACCTATGTGGGGTATAATTCCACATAGGCCAGCCTAAGAAGCCTCCATGTTTCGGAGAATGTTAAAACCTGTCATTTGGAGATCAGTTGTAATTTGTGGGGATCTCCAGGAGGGTTGACAACCACAGTGTCATCAAGCCAGGCGGCCTTAGCATGGACCTGCCTGCTGCCAGAACTGCCACTGTCTCCCAAAGAACCCCAGGAGCAGCGAAGGCTGAGGGTAAGGACAGAGGCATGGACCAAGCACAGGAGCGCATGCCTGGCAGCCCACGGCCTTCCCCCTGCTGAGAAAATGTCAGGAGAGCCAGTACAGGATCTGATCTACTCCTCCTGAGTAGCAGAGATGAGCCAGCTTGGAGAAAGAAGCTTAATGAACCCAGCCTCACCTGTAGGAGAAACTCCCTTTATAAGGCCGCAGCTAGCATGGGATTAGCTAGTCACAATTGTGGTATTCTGGACTTGGCTGTTGGTGAGCTCTTAGGCTCTGGCTGCCTGAGCCTTGGTGGGTCACAGTCTTTGATTTTGGAATCTGTTACTTGACCATGGAGTTTGACCTGAGAATCTTTGTTGTTGGCCCTGTTGTTGTCAGAACTTGCCTCCAACCTAGTGAGCAGGATACTTCTATTTGTTGCTTTCCATTATACTCTTAGATTATGTTGCTGCTGTTTCTGTGGGTTTGTCATGAAAATATGGTTTAGAGCACATTATACTAAGTGATACATGTGTATTCTAATGAACTTTGTTTTAGAATTTCATTAGGCTGTCTTGGTTTGGGGCATAAATTGAGCCAAATGTGTAAGTTTGGTTTTCTATAGTGCCTTTAATAAATATGAATCTGCCTTTCGGATCTCTTAGTGTATCTTTATGTTGGAAGGGTAAATATTTTTACTTTACCCTTCCAACATAAATTTTAAATTTCAGGCATGGGAGAGATGGAGCTCTTTCAATGTGCTATCATTCTGTTCAACACCGACACCACACCCTCCGCTTTTCTCCATTTCTCAGCTTCTTCTGGTGGTAGCTAGGATAATTCATCCCATGAAGTAGGTTCAGGTATTTCCTCTATTCTTAGTGCAGAGGTAGTCAAGTCACATTTATTATTATTATGTGACCAGTACATATAAAACCATTTGCAAATCAGTTTAAAAACAGTTGAGATTGGATACAGGGGAAGAATGATGAATAAATATAAGAGTAAAAAAATAAGATCATCATAAATTAGTTGTTTAAAAGGTTAAAATACATTCAGTCTGACTTATGCGATTTGCGTTGCTTGTAGACCTGGCCACAGAATCTTGCTACTTGATGTGTTGTCTGGTGATTCCGATCAGACAAAAGATAATCAAGTTTGATTTTATTTGAACTTCCAGGGAATGTTTCTACTAATGGACTGATGGTTTCCGCTCTAATTTTACTGTGACTTGGGCAGTTAAAGAAGATGTGCTCCATTGAGTCAGTTTCTCTTAGGGGATAGGAGCAAAGCCTAAGAGAGTAAGGGACAGCTTTAAACTTTCCTTCCAGAATGGCAGAGGGTGGAGTTGAACTCCTAGCTAAAGTAAATGCCCTTCTGGAGTTACTGGATTCAAGAAAGTAAAAATAGGCTGCAGCAGCGGCAATATATTTAGTAGTATCTGAAGAAATAAAACCTGGTGCTCTAAGTAAATCTGTTTGTCTTTCAATGTCTGTCACTCTCTGCTTAATGAGTGATTTTGCTCGGTCTAACCCCATGACTAGCAAACTTTGAGGGGAAAGACCCAATTTTCCCAGGGATTTCAGAGTCGCCTTTTGCCAATTAGATTGAAATTTGTCTTGGAATAACAGAAGGAGCAGACCTTGTGGGTTTAGACGTCCTGACTGTTGGAATATATGTGTGTTGCAAGGTCTGAGATTCAGTCATTATGGGGTTAATGTGTTTACATACCATGCTATTGTTTAGATTGACCTGGAAAAGGAACCTGGCTCAAAGCCAATAATCTGCAAGCCCGGGAAACTTGAGAGTGTTTGTAAACTGTTATTGGTCAACAGGTCAGGTGACTGTCCTTTCAGGGTCAAGAAGAAGGAGGAAGAAGAAGATTCTCCATTCTGTTATCCCAGCTCTTTGTTGTAAACAGTAAGGAAAAATGTAGCTCCAGGTGTTTGTTGTTTTGTAGGCAACCTGTGACCCTTTTCCCTTTAGAAGTAAATGTTTTTTTTAAAAGCTAAACTTGTGTGCTGACTCTCTATTGATTCAAGATCCATTGCACCTATGATTTAAAGCTATTTTTAACCTTTTTTTCCCCCCAACAAAGTGGTAGCAGAGGATGGTTGGTTTTGGTTGGTGATTTTGTTATGGTGGTTTGTTTTGCCAAACAAGCAAATAATTTTTGAAATGGATCTTTAAAGAGAGAAACTAAGCTAGATAGGCACAAAGGCTCAGATTTTTTTTCTACCAAACCTTTTTGCTGCATTCAGTTGTAACTGGGAAAAGGAGACTATTTTAAAGATCTCGCTGTCTTTAAAAGTTTCTTAAAACTGGTCTGCACTGAGAAAACTGCAGCTGACAACTATTTGAAGGTTTTTTTTTCCTTTTACCTTCAGAGTGGAGCCTGAAACCGAGCCGGCAGACGGCAGCAGAGAACAAAGGAGATTGTTAACTTCATGTGTGCCTGAATCTTCACAGCTGAAAAATGAGTTCCTCTGACCAGGGTGTCGTGAGTAATCCAAAGCCCTTTCAAGCCAGCCAAGGAAGTTTTAATATGCCTCATTTAAATAAAAGCAACTTTACTTGGTGGCTGGCATTATTAAAAACCCAACTTGAAATGCATAATGCTGAGGACATTCTAACTGCAGACATCCCAGCTGATCCTCAAATAAAGCTTGAATTTACCAGGAAAAATGCTCTAACCAAAACATTAATTATGACCTCAGTATCTCATTATGAAGTCCAGGACTTGCATACCTTTGATACTGCAAAAGAGATGCTTGAAGCTTTAAAGAAGCGTTTTGAAAAACAGACATGCACCAAAATAATCTATCTTAAAATAGAATTGTTTGATTTTAAAATTAAAGAAGGGGATTCTATACCTGCTCAATTGCAAAGATTTATGAGATTGCATAGAGAGTTGGATGAACTCAGAGAGGCCCCAAAAGAGTGGGATGTTGTTGTTGCCTTGCTGAAAAGTTTACCAAGTAGCTATGATAATTTAGCACTTCTCTTGAGACATAAAGAGAATTTAACACTGGAGCAATTGCTGACAAGTTTAAGAGAGGAACTGGATTCAAGAGAGGGAAGGAATTTACAGGCTGTGTCTGATGGAATGACTGGTTTGAATTTGGGAAATGGATATAGAGGCAGACAGACTAACTGCTTTTCTTGTGGTGGAAGGAGCCACATGGCCAGAGACTGTGCATTAAACCGAATGAATAATGGAGCGGCCATTGCTAGCCAATCAAATGCACGTTACCCTAGTACAGAGACTCATGTTGAAAGAGCGCCTTCTCGTGGCAGAAGAGATTATAGCCGAAAAGGGAATTTTAGATCCAGAAGCAGAGGGAGTGTGTCTAGAGGCAGATTTCAGAGAAATGGCAGGAGTAATTTTTCACTAAGAGTTTTTGATGATGAAGATATTCAGGATAAGAAATTATTCCTCATCGATTCAGGAAGCTGCTGGCATATCTGCAAATATCGTGAATTGTTTTCTGAACTTGATACTGATGATAAACCCAGACTGTTCCAAGTAAATAAACAACCACTTAATGTGCTAGGAACTGGAAAGGTGCCAGTTAAGCTATGCACAACAAGAGGGGAAATAGTAAATGTTACCCTTCAAGATGTGGCACTTGTTCCTGAAGCAGCAGAGAATTTAATCTCAACTAAGAAACTTGTGGAAAAGGACTGTGTGGTGGTTCTTCAGAAGAGAATGGGTAGTAGAAGTGTAATTGTTGAAAGGAAATCTGGAGTTAAGTTTGCTGTTGAAGAGAGAAATGGACTGCATTATTTTGTGGATGTTAGTGAAAGACCAGAAGTTGCTGATGCTGGTGAAGGACAGATTTATCAAACTAGCCAAGGTGCTTGTGATCATAGGGAATGTTTACATTCATGGCATGTAAGAACAGGCCATAGAGGCATACAAAGTGTTGAAAAGTTGTTAAAGGACTGTGGAATTTTTGTTCCTGTTTGTGATAAAGCAAGAGAGAAATGTGAAACCTGTCTTAAAGCAAAAGGAACTAGCCCAAGCTACACAGGAAAGTCCACTACTCATAATGTGGAACTTCTAGAGACTGTATACTCTGATCTTGTTGGTCCACTAGCGCCATCTCTTGGCGGCAACAGATATTTTGCAACTTTTACTGAAAGTAAAACGAGGTATAGCATTGTATATCTGATGAAGAGCAAAGATGAAATGCTTGAGAAATTTAAATCTTTTGTTGCCACAGTTAAGAATAAGTTTGGAAAAGCTCCTCAAAGCCTACGTACTGATGGTGGTGAAGAATATTGCAATGCAGAATTTAAGAAGTTTTTGCAATTTGAAGGCATTGAACATAAAGTCACTATACCTCACTCTCCACAACAAAATGGATGTTATGAGAGACTGAATAGGACTATACAGGAAATGTGCAGATGTATGCTTATACATTCTGGATTACCCAATGCATTATGGGCTGAAGCTGTGAACACAGCAGTTTATCTACACAACAGAGTACCTTCAAAGGTGACAGGCATTACTCCATTTGAAGCCTGGTTTGGCAAGAAGCCTGCTCTGAAGCACATCAAAGCATTTGGTTCCAAGGCCTATGCTTTTATACCAAAGGAAAGGAGTAGGAAGCTTGATCCTCGAGCTGAAGTTGGACTAATTGTAGGGTATGCCACTGGTGGAAGAGGATACAGAATTTACAATCCTCAAGAGCGCTAAGTCAAAGAACAGAACGTGGTGTATGTGGATGAGAGCCATTTATTATATGCTTCTAATACAACTGAATCCACAGTGACAACTGATCCAAGTGATACAGAAACTGCTCCTGTAGAATTGGTCGATTGGTTACCTGCAGTGACACCCGGGAAACCGGCAAGTCCACCTTCTCAAGAGATTACCCAAACAGAAGGGGAAGCAGGGACTGGACCAGAGGAGACAGAAGCAGCAACCACTGTGAGACAATCGGAAAGAAGCAACAAAGGAAACCCACCAAAGAAGTATGGATTCTGTGAAACTGTGCAACTTATCCAAGAACCTAAGAACTGGAAAGATATATGCAAACTACCTGCAGATGAAAGAGACAAATGGATTGAAGCAATGGAAGAAGAACTGCAATCCATAAATACAAAACAAGTATGGACTCTCACAAATTTACCCCCAGACAGAAGACCTGTAGGATGCAAATGGGTGTTCAAAATCAAGCACAATGCTGATGGGACTGTTGAGAAATACAAAGCACGTTTAGTAGCTAAAGGATTCTCCCAGGAATATGGAACTGACTACTTTGAGACTTTTGCACCAGTTATCAACCATGCAACGTTCAGGACACTACTCAGTGTTGCAGCATCAAGAAACATGATAGTAGAGCATCTGGATATAAAGACAGCCTTTCTCAACGGAGAATTATCTGAGGAAATCTATATGGAGCAACCTGAAGGATTCCAGATCAAGGGAATGGAAGATCATGTGTACAAGCTCAACAAAGGTCTATATGGCTTAAAGCAAGCAGGAAAAGCCTGGTATGACAAAATATCAGGGCTACTACAAAAGCAAGGATTCAAGCAAGGAAAAGCTGAACCATGTCTGTACACCAGAGTTAAAAATGGACAATACCAGTACATTCTTATTTATGTTGATGACTTGATAATATCTTGCCAAGACAGACAAGACATCAAAGAAATAGTTGATGGACTGAACAAAGAGGTAGAGGTGAAGCAACTTGGAGATGCACAACATTACCTCGGAATACAGCTAGAAAGACTTGAAGATGGAACCTTTCTTCTAAGTCAGAAAAGAAAAACATTGGACTTTATAGAATCTATTGGCATGAAAAACTGCAATGCGACAAGTATACCACTTGAACCTGATTACTTGAGAGAAAGAGATGGAAAACCACTTAGGAATATTGGAGAATACAGAGAAGCAATTGGAAAACTTCTGTACTTGAGCAAAACCACAAGACCTGATATAGCAGTAGCTATTAGCATCTTATGCAGAAAAGTAAGTTCTCCTAATCATCATGACTGGAACGTGATACAGAAAATAGCAAGATACCTGAAAGAAACAGCAGACCTAAAGCTGAGAATCTCGCCATCTGAGAAACCAAGACTGGTTGGATATATGGACGCCAATTGGGGAGAAGAATCAAGTGACTACAGATCAACCAGCGGATATCTATTCTTTTATGGAAATGGACTGATAGACTGGACTAGTAGGAAACAAACCATTGTAGCACAATCTACAGCAGAAGCTGAATATGTGTCAGCGGCGAGTGCCTGCAGTGAACTAGAGTGGATCTTCAACCTGCTAAAAGACTTTGGAATAAATGAACCTATACCTGTAGTTATGTTTGAGGACAATAAAGCGTGTATTACTATATGCCAAGGAGAAAGTACTAAAGCAAGAAGCAGATCTATTGGACTTAAATGTGAACTTGTGAAAGATATGTACCAGAAGGGACTAATAGAAATTGAACATTGTCGTACTGAAGAAATGGCGGCTGATATTCTGACTAAACCATTGTCTAAAACTAAGTTTGAGTATCTTTGTGAAATGTTGAATATGTTTGATCCTAATGCTGAAAGAAAAGTTCAATGATGTTTTTTAAATATGAATGCATAATGACGTTCATGGTAGACCTTGAGAAGAGGTGTTGGAATATATGTGTGTTGCAAGGTCTGAGATTCAGTCATTATGGGGTTAATGTGTTTACCTACCATGCTATTGTTTAGATTGACCTGGAAAGGGAACCTGGCTCAAAGCCAATAATCTGCAAGCCCGGGAAACTTGAGAGTGTTTGTAAACTGTTATTGGTCAACAGGTCAGGTGACTGTCCTTTCAGGGTCAAGAAGAAGGAGGAAGAAGAAGAAGATTCTCCATTCTGTTATCCCAGCTCTTTGTTGTAAACAGTAAGGAAAAATGTAGCTCCAGGTGTTTGTTGTTTTGTAGGCAACCTGTGACCCTTTTCCCTTTAGAAGTAAATGTTTTTTTTAAAGCTAAACTTGTGTGCTGACTCTCTATTGATTCAAGATCCATTGCACCTATGATTTAAAGCTATTTTTAACCTTTTTCCCCCCCAACACTGACAGCCATTTGAAAATGGAAAGGATGGTGATTCTGGCCTCTACCCTTAACATTCCTGTTTCCAGTCTAACCCATGAGTTAGGCATGCATTTGGGCACTTGTAATAGGGCTCTAAGGAATTTGGACTGCACTCTCTCAAGTTGAGAGAAAGAGGAGGATGGCAGCCCTAAGAATGATCCGTATACTAATTGGGCCAATGGTTTGGCTTTAAACAATCTGAGTGCAGCCAGTACATACTGCCCCCCTTGTGATCCATAGAATTTCAATATACCGTGTGCTGTTTTTTCTCCCACATCAGCAATGAAGCTGCTATGTGTTGTTTGGGTACCTGAGGCTTGCAAAACTACACCCAAATATTTGAAGCTGGTAACTTGTTCTAACTGATGCCCCTGAAGCTCCCATCGTCTGATCTTTGGATTTTTACCAAAAGCCAGGATCTTAGTTTTTTGGTAATTAGTTAGAAGGTGTTCAATATCACAGAATTGGGAGAATTTTTTTAGGGCTCGTTTCAGCCCTATGGGGGCCCTAGAAAGTAATACAGCATCATCTGCATAGAGCAGTACGTGAATGTGCCTATTTGCTAATTTGGGAGGGTGCAATCCAGGGTCATTCAAAAGGTTTACCAAATTGTTGATGTAGAAGATAAACAGAAAGGGGGCTAGAAGGCACACCTGCCTGTATGTTTGAATGGGGTCAGTCAAATGCCCAATTTGGCTGCACCTTACTCAGGGCAGTTTGCTTGTGCATAGCCCCCAAAAGGGACAGCAGTCGCCTATCAATAGAGGAGGCCTGCAGTTTCCTCCAAAGTCTATTTCTAGAAACTGTGTCAAAAGCTGCTTTTAAATCAACAAATGCCCAGTAAAGTGATGCTTGGTCTCCTGTAGCGTATTTCTCTACAAGGTGTTGCATTACTAGGCAGTGATCTGTTGTTGACCTGCCAGCTCTAAACCCAGCTTGCTCATCAGCAATTATATCCTCCTGTTCTAGCCAGTCTAAAAATTTCTCCATCAGATGTTTTGTAGACAACTTGCTTACAATGCTTAGTAAGCTGATTGGTTTATAATTGGATGGATCCTCCTTCTTTCCCTTCTTATGGAAGGGGACTACTATAGCCATTCCCCAATCATTGGGGATGTAGCCGGTTTCATCAATATAAGTAAATAGGGAGGCTAGGAAAGTTGCCCACCAGTCCTTATTTGTTTTTAGTAATTCTGGAGATATTCCATCAACCCCAGGGGCTTTTGCATTCTTTAACTGGCTAATATAAGCTTTTACCTCTTCAGCATGAACTGGGGGGCATTTGGCCAGATTTTCTATTGTTAGGGCAGGAGGGGGTTGAATAGGATCATCATACATTTTTTGGAAAAAAGAAGTCCATTTATCTGGGGGGATAGAGGAAGCCAAGGGGGAGGCGGCTGTGGAGACGCGATTTGACACTAGTTTCCAGAACACCACTGAGTTTTTGCTCGTAGCTGCTTCAGTTATATTGGCCCAGTTTTCTGGTATGTTCTTTCTTACAGCGGGCAACCAGTGATTTATACTTCTTTTTTAAAAATGAAAGAGAACGATATGCATCCTGTCTGGTCTTTTCCTCAGCGCTCAGTGCTAGCTTATAGGCATAGATTAAAGCATTTTTAGCACAAATACAGCTTTGATCAAACCAAGGTTTAGATGACAAATTGTTCTTGACCAGTTTTCCCTCTCAAGCACCTACCAAAAGGGGCCTTAAGGACTGGACGAGGTCATCACAACTCTTTAAAGGATTTTCAGATTTTGAGGAAACCTTAAAAGCTTGACTATATAGTTGTAGGTTCTAGTGCAGAGGTATTTTTCCCTGCACTTGTTCCTCTGCTGCAAGTATGCTCTGCGCATTGCTTCAGTAGAATTTCCCTACTTTCCTCCCTTTTACTGCAGCCATGAAGCTGACTTTCTGCCCATTTCTTTCCAGACACAGCAGAATAGCTGTGAAGATTTTAGTGTTTTCCACTCTGCCTCTTCTCTTGGTGTTGCTGGGATACAGTTTGCTCTATGAAGTGGTTTTTTTCTTAGCTCTGGAGGCAGTTTCCCACGTTTTCCCTTTTGTTTTCCTTCTCACTTCTTGCTTGGCTTCCTCAAGTTGCTGAAAAGTTTCTTTTTGTAGCATTGGAAGCTATTTCCCCACCTTTTTCCTGGCTGGCACAACAGAGTGTCTTCTACCCCCACCCCCTTCTCATGTTTGCTGTGAGACAATGAGAGAGAGAATTATGTACTTGAAAAGGAGATACTTTTGTCTGCAGTTACTTTGTTTGTTTGCTTTCTTCTTTTTAGCTGGCTCTCTGGAGAGCTAAAAAGGAGTAGTTTCAGTAAGGATTGTTCCTCTCAAGTTGACTGAGACTTCTGAGATAACTTTGAGTCTCCTAGACTATTTTGAGATGCAGCAATGACTGGTAGTATTATCTGAAAGGAGGATGATATAACTCATAAGGTTTGCCTTTTTCGAGAGTTAATGATCTCATATTGCCTATCCAAAGTCATACCATACTGCTGTTATTCAAAGAACAATATACACGAATCGCTAGCATCTTTTTCACCTTAATAATTACTTCAACTGGTCCACTTGGTTGGGGAAAAAGGTTAAAAAATAGCTTTTCTTCAGAGGTGCAATGGATCTTGAATCAATAGAGAGTCAGTACACGAGTTTAGCTTTTAAAATCATTTACTTCTAAAGGAAAAAAGGTTAACAGGATTGCCTACAAAATAACAAATGCCTGGAGCTACGTTCTCACTACTGGTTACAAACAAAGAGCTGGGATAACTGAATGGAGAATCTTCTTCTTCCTCTGTCTTCTTGACCCTGAAAGAAAATCACCTGACCTGTTGACCAATAACAGTTTACAAACACTCTCAAGTTTCCCGGGCTTGCAGATTATTGGCTTTGAGCCAGGTTCCCCTTCCAGGTCAATCTAAACAATAGCATGGTAGGTAAACACATTAACCCCATAATGACTGAATCTCAGACCTTGCAACGCACATATATTCCAACACATTTATGGTACAGGTTTCTCATACTTGTTTTACATATTGGTAAATGTCTTGTTGGGGTAGTGGTGCTCATTCGAGAGTCTTTCTCCATCAGGCTGCTCCCCTTGCCAAAGATTGCTGGCATTGATTGTGTGGGCTTGGTGTGGGATGCCAAGGAGAGTATAGCCATCTGTCTGGTGTACCGATCACCCAGCGCACCAGCAGATGCTGTGCCTGGCCTGTTAGAGGCGGTGGCTGGCTGGGCCTTGGAGTACCCCAGGCTTCTGGTCTTAGGGGACATCAATGTCCATGCCGATGATGCTACCTCCTCACAGGCCATGGACATGATAGCCTCCATGGCAGCATTAGGACTCTCCCAGTTTGTATCAATGCCCACACATCGAGCAGGACACACATTGGATTTGATCTTTGGGTTCGGGATAAGGTGGATCTGGATGAAGCTATAGCTGTGCCATGGTCAGACCACCTCATCCTGAGGGCTTGTCTGGGCACCATGACCCCCTCCTGCTTGGGCGACAAGCTGATTTATGCTCGCCCATGAAGTCAAATGGATCCAATTGAATTGCAGAACGCTCTGCAGGATCCGATGCCCCCTGGTGGCTCATTGGATGAGCTGATGGAGGATTGGAATGCCCGTTTCTCTGAAGCTATTGATGAGATCGCTCCCCATTGCTCTCTCCGCCCCCGAACTAGAGTCGCTTCTTGGTATACTGATGAGCTACGACAAATCAAATGGGAGCTGAGACGGCTAGAGCGGGTGTGGCGGCGACTCCATGATGAAGTGACAAGAACATCTTATAGGACGTTTATGAAGGCCTATGAGATGGCACTGAAAGCTGCAAAGAGAGACTACTATGCAGCTTCCACTGCGTCCACTAGTTCTTGCCCAGCACAACTTTCCAGTGATTTGGTCTTTAACGTCCCTCACACATGGGACAAATAAAAATGTAAATTCGGTAATAAGCTGTAAGGCTTTTGGAGACTATTTTGCGGATCAGATCTTGTCACTCCGCCACGATCTGTCCACCGCAATTGATCCAGTATGTGTACTGGAGGCCCCTTGGTTGTCCTCAGGGTTGATATTAGATCAATTCAGGCCACTCTCCCAGGAGGAGGTGGGCAGGGTCCTGCATGCTGTGAAACCTACCATGTGCCCACTGGACCCATGCCCATCATGGCTGGTGAAAAGTGGTGGTGATGGGATTTGGGCACCATTAGCTGACATCATTAATCTTTCTCTGAGTTCTGTTTTTTTTCCAGACTCACTGAAAGAGGCAGTGGTGCGGTCCTTATTAAAGAAACCATCACCGGATCCTGCTGATCCAGCCAATTATCACCCAGTTTCGAATATTCCGTTCCTGGGTAAGGTAATTGAGAGGGCGGTAGCAGAACAGCTGCAGGTATACCTGGGTGATGCCTCTATCCTGGATCCATTCCAGTCCAGCTTCAGGCCTGGCCATGGTACAGAGATGGCTCTGATTGCCCTCACAGATGATCTGCGGCGACACCTAGACCGGAGTGGGTCAGCACTGCTGATACTTTTAGATCTTACAGCAGTATTTGACATGGTCAATCATAATCTTCTGACCCACTGCCTTGCCAATGTGGGGATTTGTGGAACAGCCCTGCAATGGCTGAACTCCTTCCTTCACAATCTAGGACAGAGGATGGCACTCGGGGAACAGATGTCTGCTTACCATTCTTTGGTATGTGGCATCCCTCAGGGGGTGATTCTTTCCCCGATGCTATTTAACATCTATATGTGCCCCCTTGCCCGGTTAGCCCGCAGCTTTGGGCTAGGTTGTCACCGGTATGCGGATGACACTCAGCTCTATCTGCTGATGGATGGTGTTATGACCTTTACTTTCTTTAGGGTAGATTTTTCTTTTAATCTATCCCTTAACCCTCTGGGTAGTCTGCTGCCACCCGGAATATTTTATTCCAAGATATTTTATTTAAATTTTCCCTTTGGTAACGTTCCTAAGCGTCAGGCTCCTTCGTGGTTCTATGTGGCCCTGAAGATAGGAATGACAGCTACACTGGGATATAACAAAACAAAAATAAACTTTTATTTAGTCAAGAAGCGTATCGGTTTCATAAACGTAGTTCTCGGTTCTTAAAGTTACTTAATTTACTCTCATTCACACAGCTGGCCTCTCTTTCCCTGACTGAGTGTCCTTTCACAAACATGCTCAGTTCAGGTTCCACACAGGTTATATTTCTCTCATAAACACTTCAACATATTCAGGCAGCACACAGCTAGCCTGCTTTCTTCTGACTAAAAATTTTCTCTCTACTCTCAGTCTCAAACTGCATTCACTCCACCCACCCTCTCAGTCCTCAACCAATCATACCACTCACTCATCCATCTCCTTCACCCCCCACTCTTCACCTATCTCATGAAGCATTTAAAGATACATGCACACATTTACTTGGAATCATTACAGATGGCCAGTCCGATCTTGCTTTGGATTCCTTGGTCAAGGGTCTTGAGGCTGTGACGGTATGGTTACATCAGAGTCACCTGAAATTGAATCCCCTGAAGGTTCTGTGTCTGGATGATGGGGCAATTGAGCTGGGAACCAGCTCCCAGCCCTCGATGGGGTACAATTGAAACCTTCACTGATGGTGAGGAGTCTGGGTGTGACCTTGGATGCTACACTTTCAATGGAGGCCCAGGTCATGACTGTTGCCAGGTCTGCCTTTTTTCATCTTCGACAGGGCAGGCAACTGGCACCCTATCTTTCACCCCAGGACCTGGCCACAGTAATCCATGCAACAGTCACCTCCAGGCTAGACTACTGCAACTCACTCTATCTTGGACTGCCCTTGGGCCTGACCCGGAAGTTACAGCTGATCCAGAATGCAGCAGCACGCGTCCTTACCGGAACGTCCATCCAAGCGCACATTCATCATGTGCTGTGCCAGCTGCACTGGCTTCCAGTGGAGTTCCAGATCCGGTTCAAGGTGTCAAGCTTGGTATTTAAAGCCCTTCATGGACTAGGACCTCCATACCTGCGGGACCGCCTCTTCCATTACGTCCCCTGCAGGGTGTTGCGCTCTGCAGACAAGCAACTCCTGGTGGTCCCTGGCCCAAAGGACATCCATCTGGCCTCAACCAGGGCTAGGGCTTTTTCTGCCCTGGCCCTGGCCTGGTGGAATGCTCTCCCGCTGGAGATCTGGGCCCTGTGGGACCTGTTACAGTTTTGCAGGGCTTGTAAAACGGAGATGTTCTGCTGGGCCTTTGGCTGAGTGCCAGCGAGTGTCCTTCTTCTTCCATCTAAGACCACCATTTCTTCCAGAGCTGCCCTCAGCCATCTGCCATGCCTTTATACAGACTCCCAATATTTGTTTAAATAGCCTGCTCCTGGAGTATTTTAATCATTTTTAAAAAAATATTATTGATTGTATGTTTCTGTGATTTTAATGTATTTTTTAATGTTGTTAGCCACCCTTAGCCCATCTGTGGGGAGGGCAGGGTATACATCAAATAAATAAATAAATGTTACGGTGAGCTTTTGTGCTGCTTGATGTCTATGGACAGGACCATTTAGGGGGTGCTCAATAGGTTTTCTTAGTTGCATTTTTTTCAAGAAAGTAATCTGTTTAAAACTATGCCCCTCTTGAGGCCTGTGCCCAAGGCGGCTGCCTAGTTGGTCTAATGGTAGCACTGGCCCTGTCTATAGTAATGGCAAACAGAAATGGGGAAAAGGGACAGCCTTGTCTAGTTCCCCTTGCTATATGGATATCTATCGAATGTACATTGTTAGTCCTAACTGTAGCTTTTGGAGAAAGATAAAGAGCATTAATGGCATTTTAGAATTGGTCACCAAAACCCATTTTTTGAAGTAAAAGTTTTAGATATGGTATTTCCACTTAATCAAATGCCTTCTCTATATCAAAGGCCAGAAGTAATACAGGGGTTTTGTATGCTTCAGAGAAATTAATTATAGTTAAAGTGTTACGTGTATTGTCAAAAAGATTCCTTATTGGCATAAAGCCAGTCTGGTCAAGGTGAATGTAGTTGGTTATTTAAATTTAGAAAATCTTTTGGCAAATATGCTTGTAAAGATCTTTTGGTCTTGATTCAGTAAGGTTATTAGTTGAGAAAATTTAGCCTTTTTTGTGTTCATCTTCTAGTTTTCTTATTCTAGATATCATTTCATTTCTAATGTTTTCTTTTTGCTCTTCATGACAGGAGGCAATGGAGATTAATTTCCCTCTAAGTACCACTTCCATAGCATCCTACACGTGGATTTGAGGAACGCCACATAGTTTATTTGTTTCTATTGTTTAATTTCTAAAGAGACTTCAGAAGAAATTTATTTGTTAAATAAAAGTGATTTATTTAGTTTCCAATTTGTTTGATGTCATTTATTCTCAGTGTACATTCTGTCCAAGCATAGTCTGTCCACAACTTGTCACTTGATGTAAAGAATAATTAATTTAGGAGATAAGAATATGTCATTTAAATATGTAAATATGGTAATTTAGAAGATAAGAATATGTAATCAATCCTTGTGTATATATTGTGGATAGAAGAGAAGTATGTATAGTCTGTTACCAGTGGGTTTTGAAGATGTCACTAGATCAATAGATAAAGACTAAGAGCCATTAATTGATCTTAGCAGCTTAGTAACTGTATTGTTAATTTTAATTGCTTTGACACGATAGGCAGTAAAATTTAAAAGGTCATTCAGAGAGGAGTGATACAAATGTTTACTGCTGACACATTGATTTTACCCATGCTGAACGAAAGCAGAATTGAAAGCCAAGAGAACCAAGCGCACTCTGCATGAAGACAGCTCGCCAGGTTGTTTTGATCTACAAGCAGGTCTCCACACTGAAAGTAGTGAAAGCAGCTTTCTCAGTAATCATGCTTTGCGGTATACAATTTTTAAAGTTTGTATATGTACACTCACACATTATGCAATGCATTTATATTTTGTATCACTTTCATATTTATCAAAAGACTTAATTTCACAGGTCAAGGGATGGTGTCATGGAAATATAAATAATAATAATAACTGTCCTTATATACCGCTCTTCTACACATATTAGAGCCTCACCCAGAGCAGTGAACAAGTTAGTGTTATTCTTATCCCCACAATGGAGCTGGGGCTGAGAGGACTGGCTGACCCAAGGCCACCTACTGAGCTCATGTCAGTAGTGGGATTCAAACCAGTACACTGCTGATTATGGTTTAGAACACATACTTAGTGAAACATATGCATTCAAAATAATGCTGTATGAACTTCACTGTAGTTCTTTTTCTAGTATGGTGTATAACTGGTGCTTCTTTATCTTTGACAGCCAATTAAAAATAGTGAACAGTATCAGATAAATGTTCTGTAATTGTTAGCAGAGACCAAGGATGATCTGGTCATGTAACTTTTCCTGTCATTTTTATTATCCATCTCTCTTATCTTGCAGCTGGGCATAGTGGTACTTTTAGCTAGGTAGAATGTCACATGATTGGAAATAGTAAAAAAGAATTAAATTATGATTGGTTTGATATTTATCTATGTTATCATATGAAAAGATCTTAGATTTCTGCATAAGATAATATATAAAAATGGTAATCCAAATAGCAGATCAGGGTTTTGGCCAAAAGAAATCTCATGAAGATGTAGGCAGGGAACTTAATCTTGTAATACGTGCTATGGTAACTTGAATCCATTTCATCGTTAATCTGACTGAGTTAGATTTCATTAAGAAATGTTAGGAAACTTAATTCTTGTTGTGTTCATCTGTTCTATTTTTCTATGTTTTATTTAAATAAACATTTATATTTTGATACCTCACGTAATGAAAACGACTAGCGTTTGTTAATGAAAGAAGCCATTAAACTCTTAGGAGGAGTCTGTCTCCTGGTTGGGAGAGTGCAACAAAAACATACATCCCATTTACTTTGTACTGACAAACAGTTTCTCTAAAACAGAGAAATGTGTTTTCAGTTCTCACTTGAAGGTTTCAAGCTGCTCAGGATTTAAGATAAAACCTTCAACCCATCCCTACTGAGTATTTAATACTTTTTACTTAATGTTTAAAAGTTATGTTTAATATTTATGCCTAATATGATTATAGAAGCAATACTGTTTGAATTATCTATAAACTTATTTGAGTTGGATTGTTAGTAAAATTACAATTTTATGAAATTTTTACCATTTTATAACATTACAACTTTGTACCAAAAAAGTTTTAAGTTTTGCATGTAGAAGAGGTTGCCAAAAATAAATATCCCCATTGTCGTCCCCCTCGTCCCCCTCGTCCCCCTCGTCCCCCTCGACGAGGACGAGGACGAGGACGAGGACGAGGACGAGGACGAGGACGAGGACGAGGACGAGGACGAGGACGAGGACGAGGACGAGGACGAGGACGAGGACGAAGACGAAGACGAAGACGAAGACGAAGACGAAGACGAAGACGAGGACGAGGACGAGGACGAGGACGAGGACGAGGACGAGGACGAGGACGAAGACGAAGACGAAGACGAAGACGAAGACGAAGACGAAGACGAAGACGAAGACGAGGACGAGGACGAGGACGAGGACGAGGACGAGGACGAGGACGAGGACGAGGACGAGGACGAGGACGAGGACGAGGACGAGGACGAGGACGAGGACGAGGACGAGGACGAGGACGAGGACCCAAGACCCCGGACAAGGACAAGGACAAGGACAAGGACAAGGACAAGGACAAGGACAAGGACAAGGACAAGACCAAAGGACAAGACCAAAGGACAAGGACAAGACCAAAGGACAAGACCAAAGGACAAAGACAAGACCAAAGGACAAAGACAAGACCAAAGGACAAAAGACAAAGACAGCCGGGGGCCCCCGGGGGTCGCGGCTGCGCCGCTCCCCCCGACGCCCCCCGCCCGCTCCCCCCGACGCCCCCCGCCCTGCCGAAGGACTGCCCAGGCGCAGGCCAGCCGCCGGAGAATTTTCTATAGCTCTGAAGGGGCCATTCGTCGTGTGCCTCAGCGACCATTTTCCCGCCCAAACGGTCACATGCTCCTCCAGCGATCAACGGCCCCTCAGTTCTCCTTGCCGCCGCTTCACCAATACACATAGCCATAACCTTCAAAGACACCAATATTCGTTATAGTCATCACAGCATCGTGCATTGGAATTCACAGCGGGGTATGAGGGAGGGTTGCGTGTCAGCACAGAAGAACTCGATGAACATAAGTTACAGGTATGTCAACCCTGTTTTCGTCTTCGTTCTTCTGTGCTTCCACACAAGGGAGAGTACCAAGCTTCACACAATAAGGAAGGTGGGGTGAAGTCCAACACAATTTTATTATTATACAACACCAATAACACTCCACATGTGCAACAAATACAATGACAACTATATACACAGATATATATATATACATCTATACAACATGTGCAATAAGTATATAAATATTCAGTATATACATATATACAGATAACATATATACAATTTCACCCAAGGGTACCTGGCAGGTACGCAAAGAAGCTCATCCAAGACTCTCTTAGGAAAAAAGGGAATGTAGGACAGCCTTAGCCACAGAAACATCCTGCTCCGCATTGACATCCATGGCATAATGCCTCACAAAAGTGTCCGCAGAGGACCATGTGGCCGCCTTGCAGATGTTAACCAGAGGCACACCCCTGAGGAGTGCCGAGGAGGATGCTTGGGACCGCGTAGAATGGGCCCTGACATGAAGTGGGCAAGCCACCCCAGCTAGGGAATAGGCCTTTCTAATGGCCGTCACGATTCACCTAGACAGGGTCTGTGAAGAAGCCCTGTTATCCTTGTCCTTGGCCCCAAAGCACACAAACAGGTGAGGACTTGATCGGAAGCCCTTTGTCCTATCCAAATAGTAGGTTATGGCCCTTTTTAAATCTAGTGAATGGAGGGCCTTCTCCCCTTTCGAGGAAGGGCGAGGAAAAAATGCAGGCAATGCAATATCCTGTGAGAGGTGGAAAGCGGACACCACCTTAGGCAGGAAACCCAGGCAGGGACACAGGACCACCTTGTTCGGATGAAACACCAGGAAGGGAGGGTCAGACCGCAACGCAGACAGCTCACTGACCCTCCTAGCAGAAGTCACAGCCACCAAGAATGATACCTTGTACGATAACATGTCCAAGGGGCAGGTTGCCAGAGGTTCGAACGGAGGCAACATAAGCTGTGAGAGCACCAGGGACAGTGACCACTGAGGTACCGGTGCCGACACAGGTGGGTATAGGTTGAACATGCCCTTAAGGAATTGACGGGATTTCGGGTGAGAAAATACTGTACCACCATCAACTCGAGTGTGAGCAGCAGAGATAGCCGCAAGGTGGACCTTAAGAGAGGAAACCTTCAAGCCCAGGTCCCGCAGGTGACACAAGTAATCGAATATAACCCCTAGGGGGCTGCTGGCAGGCACCACTCCTTTAGCAAGTGCCCATACTTCGAACCTACGCCACTTGGCCACATAAGAGTGCCTAGTGGATGGTCTGCGAGCATTCAGGAGGACCTTCTGTACCTGATCTGAAAAACCTACAGGGGAGGAACGATCCGCCAAGCCGTCAGGTGCAGCTTCCTGGGGTCGTGATGGACTAAGCTCCCGTTCAAGAGAAGGTCCTGCCGAGGGGGCAGACTCACATATGTCCATTGGGACATCCGCAGGAGCTTTGGAAACCAAACCTGCCTTGGCCAAAAGGGGGCCACCAGGATGCAGTCCGTCCTGTCCTCCTCTATTTTGCACAGGACCCTGGGAATCAAAGGGAACGGAGGAAACATATAATGCAACCCCTGAGTCCACATACACTGGAAGGCATCCCCAATAGAGAGAGGGTCGCTCCCTGCCCTGGAACAGAACAATTGGGCCTTGGAATTCGCCGCAGTTGTGAACACGTCTATATCTGGATGACCCCACATCCGAAAGATCGGCCCAATGCACTCTACGTTCAGTTCCCACTCGTGGTCCAGCAGAAGGACCCTGCTCAGGGCATCCGCTCGGGCATTGTCCGACCCTGCCACGTGTAATGCACGAATTGTCACGCCATTCCTGATTGCCCATTGCCAAGTGAGCGTGGCTTCCTGGCAGAGCGCCATGGACACTGTACCCCCTTGTTGATTTATGTAGTACATGGCAGTCGTGTTGTCCGTCTGTACCAACACCTGGCGGTTTTTCAAAAATGCTGTAAGGGACACAAATGCAAAACGTATGGCTCTTAGTTCAAGCACATTGATATAGAGGGTCTTTTCCCTCTCAGACCAGACATCTTGCACACATACATCACCACAATAAGCCCCCCAGCCCAGCAGAGAAGCGTCAGTGGTCACCGTGACGTCAGGATGCTGATAGCCAAAAGGTGCCCCTTTAAATAAATTGTCATCAGACAACCACCAGTCCAAGGAGGACAGAATGACCCTTGGGATGGAGAACTTGAGGGACGGAGGGTGCCGCATGGCATCGTACCTCCGCACAAACCAGTTTTGGAGAGGGCGCATATGCAGCCTAGCGAAGGGGACCACAGAGGTAGCCGCTGCCATATGACCTAATAAGCTGCGCCGCTCATGGTCATGGTTTATGGATTGCTGAGTTTGTTTTATTTATAGCTGTTGTGTTTTTATAATTGCATTTTATATTTTGATTGTAGGTCACTTTGAACATTCCATAGAGGAGGGGTATTAAATGCTTGGGAAGAGCCCCGTGGCGCAGAGTGGTAAACTGCAGCACTGTAGCCCAAGCTCTGCTCACGACCTGAGTTCGATCCTGGTGGAAGCTGGGTTCAGGTAGCCGACTCAAGGTTGACTCAGCCTTCCATCCTTCTGAGGTCGGTAAAATGAGTACCCAGTTACCTGGGGGTAAAGTGTAGATGACTGGGGGCGGCAATGGCAAACCACTCTGAAAAAAATCTGCCAAGAAAACTTTGTGATGCGACGTCCCCCATGGGTCAGTAATGACTCGGTGCTTGCGCAGGGGAATACCTTTACCTTTTTAACCTATTAAATGCTTAAATAAATGAATGAGGATCTTTTAGAGTTACCATGTCCCTGCTGGGGATGGGAGGTTTCTTGTCTCTGGTGGACATTGCCTGCTGGCATTCTGGCAGCCAACAAGACAAAGGGAAAAATGTAATCACCTTCAGTGATATTTTGATGTCACTCCATGTTCCCATGCAAGTCGTGACTCTCTTTTGATGATTCCCAGAGAGATGGAACATCTCTTCTGGGTTACCCCTAGATGAGTTGCCCCCTGATGTCCCTGTCCCACTGGTTGCCAGGCAACCAGGCATCCTACAGATAACCTATAAAGATGCTCTAATGCTATGGCCTGAACAATGTGCCCTGTTTTGTTTTTAACATCCAGCCTAATGAAGAGCTCTGGAGAACTTAGAAGCTTGCACACATTTTAGTTGGTCTAAAGACATTGAATGGCTTTTATATTGGGATTTGCTTTGGATTAAAGTAGCTGCCTGCAACCTCCTTCTAGAATCTTATCTGACACCATCACCAAGGTGCCATAGAACCATGCTTGAGCCCCCTCTTCTTATCCCTCACACATGGTGGTGATATGAATAGAACACATTCTGTCTCTGCTCAACTTGTGGAATCATTATGAACATAACAAGTATAGTTCAGCCTCTGACCCAGCTCCCTGTTGTTATTCCTAGTTTTACAGGAAAGCAGATAGCTGTAAGGTTTCCCCTTTCCACGCTACCCTGCAGAGCCTCCTGCAGTAGTAGCACCTGCAATGCTCCTGCAATGTAGTAGCACCTCTTGCTGTGCCATGCCTGAACATTAAAGCCATCATTTCCTAACATTAATTTGCAGCTGGACTCAGACCAGCAAACTGCTCCTTTTCATCCACAGAGAAGAAGCCACCCAGGCGGCAGCAAGACATGAAGCAAATACCATTCTCCCATTATTGCTCTCTAGTTCAAGGCTAATGCGTGCTCTGCTATAGGCTTTCTGCTACAAGCTTTTCCATATGATCAATCAAAGCTTTCTGCAATCAGAGCCACAGTGTGTATTGCGAGAGGAGGGGGCTGTTTCCACCTCTCCTTGTGCATTACCAGATTTGGATTGAACAAACCAGGCTACAACAGTTTCCCCTGTTAGTTTTCTATGTACAGGAAATGTTTTTGTGGAGGAGTGCAGTCTGAGTGGTACAGTCAAGGGAAAACTACACAATGTAGAATTGCCATCCTCCAAGTAGCTCTCACAGAATTTCAACCGATCTCCAGACTGCAGAGATCAGTTCCCCCTAGAAAAAATGGCAGCTTCCAAGGGTGGACTCTATGACGTCACATGCCTGCTGAGCTCCCAGCTGTCCCCAAATTCGGCATCCCCAGGCTCCCCTCCCAAATCTCCATGAATTTCCCAGCTCAGAGATGACAACCCTATGTGTTGTGCGTGTAAATCCACAGTCAAATCAGTTTCATCCAGTGCAGAGTTCACTTCCGGCAATGTTCAACCAAAGGACTTTCAAAGCTTACAAGAAAGGCATTTAAAGGTATAGCAATGCAAGCCCTGTTGTTTGCTCTCAGGGCCTGATACTGAACTCAGTTATATATCCTGTCAATATGAATACTCTATAATGGCTAATAACTAGCCACCTGTCCTCCATGAATTTGGCCAATAGTTCCCAGAAGATATGTAGTAAAGAAGAGCAACACTGAGCATATGTGCAGAGGAGTTCGCCGTGTTAGTCTGTGGTAGCAAAATCTTCTGTATTTGACCAGTCTCTGTATCAGGCATCTGACGAAGAGAACTTGATTCTCGAAAGCTTATGCTACAATAAAATTGGTTAGTCTTAAAGGTGCAACTGGACTCTTTTTGATTTGACTGAGCATATGCAGAGTGCCATTATCCCAGTAATGAGTAACCACAGTCAGCATCCACACATCTGGGAATGAGACAAGTCAGAAACCATTACTTTAGGCTTGAACCTAATAAGGGATTATAAAACAATTCAAATCCAAGGTGTTTAAAGTTGTGTAATCTGATCATTTTACAACAACAGAAACAAAATTAGACAATGCACACAGCAATTCTCAGTTACCCTTTGTAGTTATTGGCTAGAAAACTAGACCAACATTGTGATGTTCCATTTTGTTTGCATGCAAGGAATAGGGTTCTCGCTTAGGTTCACACAACGGCAAGGCAGATGTGCTCAAAACAACTTCCATTTATTTGCAAGGAGATGCAGGCGTGGGGCAACTGGTTTCAGGACAAGGGAATAATTCCTATAGTATACAGCTCTAGAATCAAACAAGAAGTCTACCCCTTGCAACTAAACAAACTCACACAAATATCAGAGGAGGGAGCAGTCTGTTTTGTCGTAACATATACAATGAATATACGCCACACATATACCAGTTTACTTCTTGTTAAGCAAATGTGGTGAATTCTGTGTGCACATTTCCCCCTGTGTTTCCACAACTGAATTGCATATGCCACTAGTCCCCCCTCCCCCTTTTTTTCTTTTCCAGAATATGTACCCTGGCCACATGTGGTGAATCATTTTTGATCAGTAATCTACAGCAGAGACTGGGCTGGGGAGAAAATGCAGCCACTATGTTTTCTGTGAAAGCTTCCTTCAACTATTGTTTTTAGAAAGGCATAATATGGCCGCAATGCATTAAGGACCCCCTACTTTCCATCCATAAATTTGAGCTTTGTTTCCTGTGCCTCACAGCAATTTTCTCCTCCTCCTCCCAATTTTCTTCTTATGAATTACATCAAAGAGAATGGTAAGTATAGGGAAAATTTTCATTGATGGACCAATTTTCACTCATAAAGTAAGCTTTTGAGTTACCCATACAGAAAACAGTGGTGGCTATTACTTATACACAGAGAAAACACAGGCTCCGGCCGCCCAACCTGTTTCTAGATGTACAGTTTTCACTATTTATACTTTCCCCCTTATTTAGAGCTTATTTGAACTGAGGTTTTTAAACCTCAGTATAGCCATAGAAAAATTGTTTAAAATGTACAAAAACAAATTCACCAAATATACATTGAATCCAATCAATTCTATTCTGGTAGGAGTCTTGGATCAAAGGTCCAGAGGAATTAGCCGTGTTAGTGTGTAGTTGCAAAATAGTAAAGAGTCCAGTAGCACCTTTAAGACTAACCAACATTATTGTAGTGTAAGCTTTCGAGAGCCACAGCTCTCTTCATCAGATGCATGGAGGGTATGAAGAAACTGGCCAGAGATATATAGGTGGTAAGGAGAGGGGGGAGAGGGTGCAGGAAGGATTTTCCTCCAGGTCAAGGATCCTCATGAAGCAGACCTAGGACCACCGCCACCCAACACTGCATACTGTATTGTATCTCATTTTTATCTATAACATCTTAACTGGGAAATGATTGAAATGTGAAAGTTAAACCATCTTTGTGATGACGATGTGAGCAGAGAAGAGAGAGTGATGGGTGGGTAGAAGGGAGCAACCAGATGACAAGGGGAAGAACCTTTAAGGCATGCAAATCTCTCTTAAAAATAATCACAAAATAAATATGCTTTCAGAAATGTTCCTATTTTGCACTGAACAGGTACAATTTTTGCAGTTTAATGTACTTGATATTTTATTTAATGAAAATGATTTTCCATTTAACCAGCAGTCATCTTCAACTCCCATCAGGCTTCTGAATTTGGCAGTAATGCTTCTGAACAACTAAGTGTGTTACAAAGCCATAGCCCCAAGATTTCCCCAGCAATATGTAATTTATGGATTTTACAAAAGACTTTTTAGCTTTGTATAAATATTCCTCTATCCCAGCATCAGCTCCCGTTCTTGTCCCAGATGTTTCTACTAAAAAACACTTCGGCTCAGAACCTTGACTGGAGTTCTCCATCTCCCATATCACATCTGCATGCCCTAACCAGCCTCCTCATGGGAGGATGAGTGGATTCAAAGGTTACTTTCTGCCCCAGGCCTCTTCCTTTCAACAGTATTTCCTTCCAATGTTTAAACAGCGCAGGGAAGTATTAATGTGGGCAGGCCAGGCTAGCATCTCTCAAAACCAAAAGCAATTTCTCTGATTCTGTTTCCTACTACCTTCAATATGAAAGAATCAACAGACACAAGGCCCTAATTAGAAAAACACAGCTGTGTTGCATTTCCAAATATGCACAGAAATAATAATACGTACTGCAAAGTTTGGTGTCAGTAATTTTTTTAATGCCTTGGCTTCCCAAGGGTTCAGTACAGTATGTTTGCTTTCTGTTTAAATCTTAATTGAACAAAAAATTCCATATGACCCAAGCCAGTCAAAGAAACCAAAGCTGCCTGTTTTAAATAAATAAGATTAGGACCTATAGCATCCTTTTGTTTCAGTTTTTGCCATCCTCCATGGCAGGAAGAAGAAAGAAGAAACTGCTGGAAGAAACCAATGTCATGATCAGGCTTGCCAATCTCCAGGCCAGGCCTTGAGATCTCCCTGAAGTACAACTTTTTTCCAGACTACAGAGATCAGCTCCCTTGGTGAAAATTTAGGATATTATGGAATGACAGAGGTGGGTAAAGAAATGGTATTCAGAGTTAGCTTATTTTGTACAGTGAACTTTTTATTTGAATTCTTTAATATTATGACGTATTTGGGATCATCAACCCATTTAATAATCATCTTCTTAGGATTCTCACTTATAATTCCACCTCCACATTGTAATGAAACTCTCCAGGATTTTACCCTTCATCTGTATCCTCCCTGCCTACCTTTTGCTGCACTGCCATTGGTCCCAAGCAAGGCATTTACCTACTCCCCCCATCATGCCTGTAGAGTTGCTAGATGGTTTCTGTCAAAAAACCTGACAAAGCAGTGATGGGAGCCCCCGGTACTCACCAGAAGAAATATCTTCACTCATGAGCAAAGTATGTGCACGCTGCTGGCCTTTCATGATGATGTCACTTCCGGAAGTGATGTCATTACTGGCATGCAGGAAGCCTGGCTGGTTGGTCACTTCTCTGGTGCACAGGAGAAGTCCATGCCAAAGGTTTCTCTTTTTCTGGCCTGTGACCTCTATATCCATAATGGTCACAAAACTTGAATGTGCCTTCCGTCAGCAAATGTGAGAAGTTAAATGTTCTTAGGGAGCCTTTGAACAAATATTGTTATATTTGTTACTTTTTATTTTGTATGCAAAGATTAATGTTGTATATTTGGTTCTTTTTCCTTGCCAAGTTTGTCATCTATCCTGTTTCAGAAACTTCACTAACTCAATGCATTAACTCTTGTGGCTGCTCCTCAGCGGCATGGTATGATTATACATATTACCAGAAATTGCTGGTTTTTACATGCACCTGTACAGATGGTGAAATATAACACATTGGCATAGCTCCCATATGTGCAATTCTGCCCTAATGGTCACTTCTTCTGCTCCCCAAGACAGCATGGAAAAAAATCTCAAGACACATTATAATTACTTGTGCCAGCAACAAACTCTTACGGGGGCATCACTGTATGTGCCTGCTTGGACAGCTTCTTCATTAATGGTTAATACCGTTAAGAAAACTTTTTGTATTGTCATGGAAGGTTAACGAAAGCTTGAAGTAAGGAGTGCTGGGAGGGAGAAAAGATTTTTATAAAAGCACATACACACTCAGAACATGGTCTTGCATTATGAAGAATATTTCTTGATATTTAATCCAACCCTTTCTCTGAGGAACTCATGGTAGCATTTATGAGTTTGGATCCAGTGGAGGATTTCCATGAATGGGAAGAGGAAGTCAGCAAACCTTCCCCCACCTTTTGTTTGCACAAATTCTCTCTCTTTTTTTAAAAATTTTTTTATTGGATTAGATTATAATATCATTCAATACATTACCCCCTTATAAAATTATTCCTAACCCCCTCCCTTTCCTCCCCCCTTTTTATTTGACTTCCAACAGTTTTCCAACCCTTAGTCTATCTTATTACTTAATTACCTAATATCTCCTATCTTCTATTAAACACACCCTTAATACTCTTTCCTCTAAGCTTATTAAATCTCTACTAAAAATATCTTTATAGTACAATTATATACCTCAATTAAACCATCCATTCTAAATAAGATAGTGCTAGCATAATAATATGTATTAACAATCATCATAATAAAAATATATCATTATATCCATTTTACTTTCCATTTAGTTAAACTCTTTACTTTTCACAATCGTCCTACCTCTAATATTAGCTTAGATTCTAATATTCTATTACACATTCGTCTTTTAACATTTCTTATTCTAAGCTTATTTAAAATCTGTAAAATATACTAAAATATCCATTATATATTCTTTACTTGAGCTATATGTTGTAAATAAAATCTAACTAGCTTAATCTTATATATTCATAGTAAAACATCCATTATATAATACTCTATAATTTCTAATTTTATCATAACCCTAATAATAGCTTAGATTAATAGTTAAATTTCCCCTTTCCCGGTAAAGTCACTTCTCTTTTCTTTTATTACATTTCAGTAATTCTTGAATTGCCACAGTTCACCCTTCACATCCCATTTTTTTTCCAGATATTGTTTCAACTTCTCCCAGTCTGCATTAAATTGTCCTGGATCAAGATCTTTAAGTTTTCTTGTCATTTTGTCCATCTCTGCCATGTACAGCAATTTGTAAATCCAATCTTCCACAGTTGGTATTTCTTGTACTTTCCATTTCTGTGCATATAAAAGTCTCGCCGCTGTAGTCATGCAAAATAACAATGTTCTATGTTGCACTGGAACATCTTCCATTCCCAAACTCAGTAGCAGCAATTCTGGGTTTTTATTCACTTGGATTTGTAAAATCTCATTAATTACTTCTGTTATTTCTCCCCAGTATTGCTTGGCTACCTCGCAAGTCCACCACATGTGATACAAAGATCCTTCATGTTTTTTACATTTCTAGCATTTGTTTGACATATTAATATTTCCTAGCGCATTTTTCTTTGGTGTCAGATACCAACGATAAATCATTTTATAAACATTCTCTTTAATGTTTGTACATGTCGTAATCTTCAGTGTCATTTTCCACAGGTATTCCCATGCCTCCATTGTTATTTCTTTATGAAAGTTTATAGCCCACTTCACCATCTGGACTTTTACTGTCTCATCCTCTGTAAACCATTTTAAAAGTAATTTATAAATCCTTGAAATTTCCTTTTTGCCTTCTTGAAATATTACATCTTCTAATTCTGAGTTCTCCATTCTTATTCCTCCTTTCAAACAATCCGAATTATAAAGATCTCTGATCTGTCTGTATTGAAACCATCCATAACATGGAGACAACTCCTCCTCTGTTTTTATTCTCAATTTTGAAAATTCTACTCGTGTTATCTCCTTGTAAGTTAAACACTGCTGCTCATTATCAACAGTTCTCGGATCTATTACTTCATACGGAACCACCCAGGAAGGAATTCCATCTTGTAGGTAATTTTTATACTTTTTCCAAATTGTGAAGAGGCTTCTCCGAATATAATGGTGTAGAAACATAGAGTCTGCTTTCACTTTATCATACCACAGATATGCATGCCATCCAAATGTTTTTTTATATCCCTCCAAAGCCAGTAATTTGCGATTCTTCAGCGTCATCCATTCTTTTACCCATGCCAGACATATTGCATCATGATATAATCTTAAATTGGGCAGTTGCATTCTACCTCTCTCTTTAGCATCCTGTAATACTTTCATTTTCACACGGGGTTTCTTGCCTGCCCACACAAAGTCCGATATTTTCCTTTGCCATTTTTCAAATTGTTTAGTGTCCCGGATAATTGGAATTGTTTGTAACAAGAACATCACTCTTGGCAATACATTCATCTTTACTGCTGCAATTCTGCCCAACCATGACAAATTCAACCTATTCCATTTTATCAAGTCTCGCTCTATTTGTATCCACAATTTCTCGTAATTATTCTTGAATACGTCTATATTTTTCACAGTCAGCTCAATACCCAGATATTTTACCTTATTTGTTACTTCGCAGTCCATTATTTCCATTAGTTCTTGTTGTTTCTGTTTAGTCATATTCTTACATAGTATCTTTGACTTCCTTTTATTTACAAAAAACCCAGCCATGTCTCCAAATTCCCTTATTTTCTCCATAACCTTTGGCATATTCTCAATTGGATCATCCACAATTAACATTATATCATCCGCAAATGCTCTGACCTTGTAGGAAAACTCTTTTATTTTTATTCCTCGGATTGCATCATCTTCTCGTATCTGAATCATCAATATTTCCAAAACCAAAATGAACAACAATGGTGACAAAGGGCAACCCTGTCTTGTACCTTTACCTATCGTTAATTTTTTAGTCACCTCATCATTCACCACAATTGCTGCACTCTGGTCCCTATAAATTTCTTTCACTGCTCTTATGAACTTTTCTCCCATTTGCAGCTGTTCCATAGTGGCAAACATAAAGACCCAGTTCAGGTTGTCAAATGCTTTTTCAGCGTCCACGAAGAAGAAACCAACCTCTCTGTCACAACGCTTATCATAGTATTCAATAGCATTTATAACTGTCCTTAAGTTATCCTTAATTTGTCTATTTGGCAAAAATCCAGCTTGCTCCTCCTCAATAAATTCAGACATCCATCCTTTTACTCTCTCAGCCAAAATCTTTGCAAAAATTTTATAATCATTGTTCAGCAACGAAATTGGTCTATAATTTTTAACATTAGTCAAATCCTGTCCCTCTTTAGGAATCAGTGATATATTAGCTTCTCTCCAAGTATCGGGGATCCTCTGATCTCGCATAACTCCGTCAATCACTTCTTTCAGGAAAGGCGCCAGTTCATTAACCATTACTTTGTAAAATTTAGCTGTTAATCAATCCGGACCTGGTGCCTTTCCTAATTTTGTTGACTGAATTGCCTCTTTTATCTCCTCTTCCGTCACTTCCCTATTCAATTTTTCTCTCCATTCTTCGGAAATTGCAGGGAGCTTCATCTTTTCCAAATACCTCATTATAGAGTCTTTATTCACCTCCTTTTTTTGGTACAGCTTTGCATAAAATTTAAAAAAGGCTCTACTAATGGCTGCCTGTTCCAAATATGTCTTATTCTCCTCACAAATTTTATTTATGGTTCTTTTCTCTTTTCTTTTCTTCAATTGCCATGCCAAATATTTCCCAGGCTTATTTGCACCCTCAAACGACTTCTGGTTCATTCTCTTAAGATTCCATTCCAATTCTTTATTATTCATTGCCGTCAATTGTTCTTGTAGAATTTTAATATCCTGATATATCTTCTTTTTTCCTGGTCTTTTCTTAAGTTGTATCTCTTTGGCTTTTATCTTCTCCATAATCTCTAACCTCTTCTCCTCTTTTTTCTTCCTAACTCTTGCATTTAAATCCATTAGTATGCCTCTAGTCACTGCTTTATAAGTGTCCCATACCTTATTAGTTGAAACTTCCTTATTCATGTTGTGTTGTATAAAGAATTTGGTCTCTCTTCGCAACAATTCAACGTTTTCTTCTTCTTGCAATAAGTCTTCATTTATTCTCCAACCTCTTCTTTTATTTCTTTTCCCAAATCTCCACATAATTGGATTGTGATCTGAGCCTACCATAGGCATTATTTCCACATCCTTAGTCCATAACACTAAGTCTTTGGAGGCCCAGATCATGTCAATTCGTGATAAAGTAGAATGTCTTGCAGAATAAAATGTATATTGTCTACTTTTGGGATATTGTCTCCTCCATACGTCTTCTAAAGTTTCTTGTTCCTTTATTGCAAAAAAAGATTTTGGTAATAGTCCTCTTTTCTTTTGTGCAGTTCCAGATTTCTTATCTTCCTCCAAATTAGTAATTCCATTGAAGTCTCCAGCTAAAATTATCTGATCATAAGGTAATTCATCTAATTGTTTTCCCAAGTCCTCAAAAAACTTTTCTTTTGCTCCATTAGGTGCGTATATTCCAATCACCAACAACTTCTTTAAATTCCACATTATTTCCACTGCTAAATATCTGGCTTCCACATCACTCACCACTAATTTTGGTTGTAATTCTTCTTTTATATACAACACCACGCCTTTTTTCTTTTTTTTTGAAGCAGACACAAATTCACTTCCCAGTTTTGCACACTTTAAATATTTTATGTCTTGCTTTTTAATATGAGTTTCTTGCAAACATACGATATCACATTTTTGTTTTAATAGCCAGTGGAAAATATTTTTTCTCTTATTAGGCGAATTGAGTCCATTTACATTCCAAGATATAATTTTACACTCCATATTCATAATCTTGTTGTTGGTAAGTCCTTTTCATTGTCCCTAATGAATTTTTCCTTCTCCAATTCAGATCTGATGCGCTTTTTGACTCCTCCAAATTCAAAGGACAATCCTTCTGGTATTTCCCATCTGTATCTTATTCTCATGTCCTTCAAAATCTGGACTAGATCTTTGTACTTTTTCTGGTCCAGCAGCACCGATCTGGGCAGTTCCTTCATGATAATCACAGCCTTGCCGTCGACCTCTAATGGATCCTGGAATTGTTTACTCACAATCATTTCTCTTGTATTTCTGGTCGTGAATTGCACAATCATATCTCTTGGTAATTTCCTCTGGGTTGCAAATCTTGAGTTTATTCTGTATAGCACATCTAGGGTAGCCGCAACCTCATCTCCCTCTTTCCCCAGGTATCCAGCCAAAACTTCTGTAATCTGTTCTTGGGCAGATTTTCCCTCTATTTCCGGCAAACCACGAAATCTCAGTTGTTTCTCCATATGTTTACTTTCTGCAATGGCCATTCTGCCTCTCATCGCCCTCATCTCAGTTCGTTGCATGTCTGCAAATGTGTCCATCACATTTTCTACTACATTAACCCTTTGCTGTGTGACTTGCAAATCATTTTGTATTTTTTCCATACCTTTCGTCAGTTCCGCCAGTTCTCTCTTTAATGTCTCTTTAAACTCTTTCGCCATCTCTTGTATCATATCTTTAACTTCTTTATTTCCTTCTGAAACTTTTTTATCCAAACTTTCAATTGCTGCTTGCCACTCCTTTTTCGACATCGTGGGCTGGCTTTACCTCGCTCCCACGAGTCCGCTCTTTTTCTTAACTCCGTGGCATTTGACTTTGTATACTTTCACTTTTTAAAAGTCCTGAATTTGTTTTATTTCTTGAAAAAAACACATTTACACAGTCCACAATGTCGGGCGTCTTTTCTCTATGGTTATTTCCACTATACTTCTAATCCAAGATGGCCTACTTCCTCTTCCACTGAAGCCACGACCTTTCCCTTCTCCAAAATGGCGTTCTTTTACTTCCTGTCACATAGAAAGGGCCGCTTCTCTCCAGTTTCTCTATAGTTCTGATGTACTTCCTGCTCCTCTGCCACACACAGCAATTCTCGGGATGTTGAGACTTTCCCACAGTCTACTATCTCCTCCACGCCGCAGGTATGTAAACAATAATCAACTTTCTTTACTAACTCCGTTATACAAGGTCCTTTTAAAAAAAAATTTCTTGCCGGAATTTCCCCTCCTTGTAATCAGTCTGTGGCAGTTATTAAGTTCACTTCAGTATTTCATTTCTTAAAGTAATCTGTCCCGTTTCAAGAGATAGTAATCTTTACCTTCTTAGTCATTTTCTCGGGTTGTAATCACTGTTTCTGTATTCAATTCACTTTAAGTCCCCTTGTCTCTATATGAAGCTTGGGCATGCAGGTCTTATGCCAACCAAATTGGCTCCAAAACTGCTGTAGAGATCTTAGCAAAACCTTTCTTCGGGTGGGACCTCAAGGGATGGGAAAGAGTCCGTTGCGCAGGACCCCCCCTCGCCCGAGATCAACGCGCCCTCAGGTTCTTGAACGTTCTTAGCCTGTTCTCCGCCTGAGAACAGTTGGCTGCGGGCAATTCCTCACCCCCCAGCCTCCAAATCAGCAGCCCGGACAGCTCAGCTCTTAGAGCTGCGTTAGACCTCCATGGATCCCAAACCGGAAGTCTGTTTGCACAAATTCTCTGCTGCAGACAGACCTCTGAATTCCCTCACATTCTGTTCCTGGGATCTTTCCCTCAGGAGCAGCATTTGGGGTGGAATTTAGTGCTGGAATGGGAGGGGGAGGGGAAATTCATGCTCTTCTGTCTGTGAAAACTACTAGTTGATCCAAGCAATGCTTCTCCTCTATTTTATCCTGAGAACAATCCAGTAATGTAAGTTAGACAGAGTGTGACTGTCTCAAGGTTGCCCAGTGAGCTTCATGGCAGAGGGGAGTTTGAACCCAGGTCTTCCTGTTCTAATATTGATATGCTGATGCAGCCATACTTTTTCACTTTATAAATCAGAAATTATTATTTAGAAATCAGCCCATCAATGTACAAAACTGCTAAAGAGAATCTGTCTATACTGTTTGTGTCTGATAATCTGTACATGGGATCAACTGCCGTGTGGCTGAAGTGTGTGAGTGAACAGGAAAGTAACAGAGGAAACACGTGTAAGTGCAATCGTGCTCTACACATGTAATTCATCTCTTGTAGTTCAGCTCACAGTTTCTTTGAACTGCTGTGAATATTTTAGTTTCACAGAATCTGAGTCAATTGCAAGGAGGAAGAAAACAACAACACACCATCTCCCTAATCATGATTCATGACTTATATGTTCTTAATACATTGTTTTACTCATGTGTAATGCACTGATTTACTCATGTATGTATAAGTAAAGATATATCTGTAGATATATCAGTTCTCCAGTTTGATTCTTTAAAATGTTCTGTGGAGGCCTATGACGATGTTGTAATGAAAAAGAAACAATGCCAAATTTTTAATCGAAGTTTGTGTTATAGATGTTTAAATGTAAAGTGTGCCTTTCAAAAAGTCTGAAGTCCAAGTATTGAAGAAAAAGCCATACAAATAAATAATGAGTTCCAAAACAGCCATAACTGCAGGGAAACAAACAGCTATAAAGAATTGTAGCCAGCTGTTTATATATACAAATTATATAGCATCATTCAACACCAAGATTCATGTGTTACCATATGCTTAGCAGAATGTTCAAATCTTTGTCACCAATCTAAGCCCATAGCGAGAGGTGGCATTGGATGGATTTCTCTTGGTACAGTTTTTGGTTTGTTTTGCAGCACAAGCTTTTATGGACTAGTCCCCATTGCCCCAGATGCATGTATCGGATGAAGCAGGCTCTAGTCCTTGAGATCTCATCCTGGAATAAAAGCATTGTTCCTCTTTAAGGTGGCCTTATACTCCAAGTTTTGTCGCAACAAAATAACATGGCAACTCTTCTATGATTTATTCCTTTGTAAAGTATTTCCTAACTGCGGGGCGAGGGCATATAACAGAATATGTACTCCATATTTCCACATGTATCACTTCCTGGATGAGGAAGGGTACAAATCTGCTGGAGATTGCACTGCCAAAGCTTTAGAGGTAGAATATTTATTGCATGTGGCCAAAGGCGATCAGAATCAAGAGAATAAAACTAAGTAAAACACATAAGCAAAACATAAACACAAACCAATAAAATTATGATGTTAAAAACTTATAAAAATTACTTAAAACACATAAGTGCCTTGGTTATATGTGGATGAAGGAGTCAGCTCAAGCCCTGATTTTCTTTGCTGCCTGGGCAAACTGTGCTGCTCTATAAAAGATGTGTAAATCCAGGTCAGAAAGGAGGAGGTTTAAGAGCCAAGCTACAAGTGACGAATGACACTTGCTTGGCAAGTGAACAGACTCACGTGTATTCCTCCCTGTTCACTTGCCATTCACTTGCTCTTCACTTAGAGCAAGTGAATGGCAAGTGAACAGGGAGGAATACATGTGATGTGAGTGTGTTCACTTGCCAGGCAAGTGTAATTCATCACTTGTAGCTTGGCTCTAATTTCTCCACAAGAGGGGAACAATCAATGTTTTTTATGATTTCCCCAAGCAATGTATTTCTGGGCTTTGTCTACAAAGGGCAGAACAAAAGATAGCGGGGAAGGTCTTTGGGGACTGAAGCTGCACAAATACAAAAACGGGCATCAATTGGTATTTGTGTGTAATGACCGCCTAGAATGGCTGAGGGCATGGTTTGAAACCTCAGAGAAGTTAAAGCCATTCTAAGACTAGGAAAGGAGACTTGGGTCAAATAAGAGGCTCTGCTATTGTCTCTCTTGAACAACTTGAACCAGGAAGAAAATTTGGAACAGAGACCGCACTTCTGTCCAATGCAGCATCCATCTCAAAGATCCAGTCTCATATATTGAGACTGGGCAGGGAAACCCTGAAAGCCATCCACCAGAGAATAATGACAGAATATGTTGTTAAATCTGGTGGACCAGACAGTATCTGAATGCAGCAACAAGGCTTTAGAGATAACAACCAGCACTCTGAATCCTTCTTTTAGGACTGAAGAGAGCTAGCACAACAGCGAGAAACAATAAAATTGCACTAATAGGAACCCTGTTGCGCACACAGCACAGCACATGTAGCACATACCCTTTGTCTTCTCCTGTTCTTACCTCTATATTTCTATCCTGCTACTCTCTCTGGCACAGCTCCCTGGTTTTTATCCCAACCTCTTCCTGAATCATGCCCCTCCTCCAAATTTCACTTCCAACATTGCTGTATAATGCAATACAGCAACACAGCAATACAGCAGTATCATGGTAGGTGGGATGGAATTTTTCCATCTTTGCCAGGCCCAACGACTTTCCCCATATTTATCTCAGCCCGACCTTGCCACATTGATCCATACAATATTCAACTCTTGTTTATACTACTGCAACTCACTCTACAAAAGGCTACCCTTGAAGACACTCCAGAGACTTCAGGTGGGGCAGAATACAGCTGCTAGGTTGCTGACCAAGTCACCATGCTCAGGTCATATAACATCGATTTTGAAGCAGCTGCGCTTGCTACCAATTAGTTTCCAAACCCAATTCAATGTGTTGGTTCTCACCTTTAAAGCCCTTCAAGGTCTGGGACCCTCATACTTTCAAGCCCACCTCTCCCATTATGGCTCACTTCATATTCTCAGGGTTTGTTGGTAGTTCAAGGTTCTAGGATGTCATGACTTTCTTCTACCAGGAAGGGGGCCTTTACAATTGTGGTGCCCTCCCTTTGGAATGCACTGTCGGAAGGCACTCATGCTCAGAGGAGACTGTTGATATTTTGGAAACTCTGAAGCAGAACTTTAGAGGTTTTGACATTAGCAGACTGGGACCGCCATATCTGCGGGACCGCCTCTAACTATATGTTCCCCAGAGGGACTTTCCTTCAGCAGACCAACATCTGCTGGTGGTACCCAGCCTCAAGGAGGTTTGTCTCACCTTGACTAAGGCCAGGGGCTTTTCAGCCCTAGCACCAGCCTGGTAGAACTCTCTATCCATGGGGACACAGGCCCAGCAAGATTTACTATCCTTTTGCCGGGCCTGTAAGATGGAAATGTTCCTCCAGGCATATAGTGCTTGAGGTGAGCATCTGTTCCCAGTCAGCCTCCTGTCAAGAGGGGGACACTCTCCCCGGTCTGTACAACATCTAACAGCTCACCACCCACCCCACAGGTTTGGATGTTGAGGGATTGTGCAGTTTGAATGCTGTTGTGTTTTACTTGTTGGAATTGTTTTTATCTATTATGCTACCCTATTGTATATTTATGAATTATATGATCCGCTCTCAGCCTGTTTTACAGGGACAGTAGAATATAAGTGTAATAAATAAATAAATAAAATATTCCCTCATACTTTTGGCATTCAATATTTTAATGTAAGACAGAGCTGATTGTTGTATATTATATCCACCTGCAATTTTATGTTATTTGCAGCATTTTATAATATGGTATTGGGATTAGAGCAGTTTTAATTATTTATATTATGCTGTTGTTTTACTGTGATTTTATTGCATATATTATGTTTTATATTGCTTTTATCTGAGGAGCTTATTATAAACAGCTTCAAGTTCTTAATTGAAGAGAAGTGGTATGTAAAGCAAATAAAATAAATAAATAAACGGGCATCCTACTTTATAGAATAACATGGGACAAGGCATTTTCCTGTCCCAAGTAGTTTTCAATCAGAGACTCCATATGGTTGATCATTTTAGTGTAGATTCTGTCACACATTTTATATTATTTATTTTATTTATGTAATTTATACCCCACCTTTCTCACTGAAGCTAAAGGCAGATTTCATAGTGTAAGTCAATAACTCTCAACAGGATGGGACATCCAATAAACACTCGATGTATGGCAAAATCTTAAGCACTTGATAGGATGATGCTGTAATTAATATTAACTCTTGAAATGCATAGATTAGAGTAAGGTAAAAGTAGTCCCCTGTGCAAGCACCGAGTCATTACTGACCCATGGTGGGGGGGATGTCGCATCACGACGTTTCCTTGGCAGACTTTTTGTTACAGGGTGGTTTGCCATTGCCTTCCCCAGTCATCTACACTTTAACCCCAGGAAACTGGGTACTCGTTTTACCGACCTCGGAAGGATGGAAGGCTGAGTCAACCTTGAGCCGGCTACTTGACTTCCGGTTTGGGATCCATGGAGGCCTAACGCAGCTCTAAGTGCAGAGCTGACCGGGCTGCCGTTTCAGTGGCCGGAGGGGCACAAATAGCCCCCGGCCACCTGCTCTCAGGCGGAGAACAGGCAAAGAACGCTCAAAGACCTCAGGGCGCGTCGATCTCGGGCGAGGGGGGGTTCTGCGCTAAGGATTCTCTCTCGTCCCTTGAGGTCCCACCCTAAGACAGGTCGGCTAAAATCTCTGCAGCAGAACTGGGGCCAGTGCGGCTGGCATAAGACCTACATGCCCAAGCTTCAACAGGGGAAAAGTAGGTGGAAAAGAAATTGAGATCGAAGCAGTGATTACAACCCAGAAAGACGCTTGAAAAGGTAAAGATCACTATCTCTCGAATTGGGATGGATTGCTTAAAGTAACGAACTTTTAAAGTGAAACTTTAAACTGCAACAGACGGAATATAATGAGGGGAAGACTCGGCAAGAAATAGTTTAGAAAAAGGACTAAGTTAAATGAAGCTATTAAAGAAACTGGACAATTGTTTTTCATACCTGTGGTCAGAGAGTGATAGCAGGCTGTGAGAAAATTTCTATCATCGCAAGAGCTGCAGTGGAGAGACGGGAAACAGGAAGTGCGTCACAGTGATAGAGCTGCTGGAGAAAGACGACCCTTATTGGAGACAGGAAGAAGGGAATCGCCATTTTTGAAAAGGGAAGGACTTTGACTTCAACAGGAGAGGAAGTAGGACATCTTGGATTGCAAAAAGACTACAGAAAAACCATAGAGAAAAGACGCCCGACATTTTGGACTTCTTGAAACATCCTTTGCTTTTTTTAAGAATCGGGACAGTCAAATTAATTTAGAGGGACATAAATTTAAACGCCACGGAACTAAGGAAACGTGCAGACTCGTGGGAGCGAGGTAAATCAAGCCCCACGATGTCGAAAAAAGAGTGGCAAACGGCTATTGAGAACCTGGATAAAAAATTTCTGGAAATGTTAAAGGAATTGAAGGAGACAAAACAGGAGTTGGTGAAGGAAGTCAAAGATGTCAAAGAGACAGTAAAAAATGAATTGGCAGAAGTAAAGAAGGGAATGGAAACAATACAAAATGACTTGCAAGCAGCGCAGCAAAAAGTCAATGTAGTCGAGAAGGTGGTGGAGAATCTTACAGAGACGCAACGAATGGATATGAGAGCGATGGGGGGAAGGATGGCAGTGGCGGAGAGTAAGTACATGGAGAAGCAGCTGAGGTTTCGAGGTTTGCCGGAAATAGATGGAAAGACAGCACAAGAACAGGTTACAGAGGTGTTAGCTGAATACCTGGGAAAGGAGGAGGAGGAGGTTGTGGCTATCCTTGATGTGGTGTATCGAATAAATTCCAGATTGGCGACCCAGAGGAAACTACCAAGGGATGTGATTGTGCAATTTACGACAAGGAATTCAAGAGAAATGATAGTGAGTAAGCAGTTTCAAGATCCATTGATAGTTGATGGCAAGACGGTTATCATCATGAAAGAGTTACCCAGATCGGTGCTGCTTGATCGGAAAAAATATAAAGTCTTAGTTCAGAATTTGAAGGACATGAAAGTAAGATACAGATGGGAATTACCGGAGGGGATATCCTTCGAATTCGGAGGAGTGAAAAAGCGCATCAGATCTGAATTTGAGATGGAAAAGTTTATGAGAGACAATGAAAAAGACTTACCAACAACAAGGCTATGAATATGGAGTGTAAAGTACTATCTTGGAATGTAAATGGACTTAATTCACCTAATAAGAGAAAAAGTATTTTCCACTGGCTATTAAAACAAAAATGTGATATTGTGTGCTTGCAAGAGACCCATATTAGAAATCAGGTTGTAAAATATCTTAAATTGGGCAAGTTGGGCAATGAGTTTGTAGCGGCCTCAAAAAAGAAAAAAAGGGGAGTGGTATTATACATAAGAGAGGAGCTACAGCCAAAGCTAATGATTAGAGATGCGGAAGCCAGATTTATAGCAGTGGAATGTACATGGAATTTAAAGAAAGTGTTGGTGATTGGAATTTATGCACCAAATGGAGCAAAAGAGAGCTTCTTTGAGGATTTAAGGAAGCATTTAGATGAACTCTCTTATGATCAGATAATCCTTGCAGGAGACTTCAATGGAGTTACAAATTTAGAACAAGATAAAAAATCAGTAACTGCACAAAAGAAAAGAGGACTATTACCAATGACTTTTTTTGCATTAATGCAACAGGAAACTCTGGAAGATGTGTGGAGAATGCAGAATCCCACAGGTAGACATTATACATTTTTCTCCGCAAGGCATTCTACCCTATCACGAATCGATATGATCTGGGCCTCAAAGGACTTAGTGCTTTGGACTAAGGATGTAGAAATAATGCCCATGGTAGGCTCAGATCATAACCCAGTAATGTGGAAGTTTGGAAAAAGAATTAAGAGGAAAGGATGGAGAATAAATGAGGACTTGTTACAAGAGGGAGAAAATATGGAGATGTTGAGAAGGGAAACTAAATTCTTCATACAGCATAATATGAATCGAGAAGTACCAACCAACAAGGTATGGGATACATATAAAGCAGTAATCAGAGGCATACTAATGGAATTAAATGGAAGAGCTCGAAAGAAAAGAGAGGAGAAGAGACAGGAGATTATGGAAAAAATAAAAGCAAAAGAAATACAATTAAAGAAAAGACCAGGGAAAAAGAAAATCTATCAAGATATTAAAATCCTTCAAGAGCAGTTGACGGCAATGAATATTAAAGAATTGGAATGGAATCTTAAAAGAATGAATCAAAAGTCGTTTGAAGGTGCAAATAAACCTGGGAAATACTTGGCATGGCAATTGAAGAAGAGAAAGGAGAAAAAGACAATTAATAAAATATGTGAGGACAATAAAGTGCATCTGGAACAGACTGCTATAAGTAGAGCTTTCTATAAATTTTATGCTAAATTGTATGACAAAAAAGAAGTGAATAAAGATTCAATAGCGACATATTTGGGGAAAATTAAGTTTCCAGTAATTTCGGACGATTGGAGAGCTAGATTGAACAGTGAAGTAACAGAGGAAGAGATAAGGAAAGCAATACAGTCAACAAATTTGGGGAAGGCGCCGGGACCTGATGGACTTACAGCTAAATTTTACAAGGTAATGGTCAATGAGCTGGCATCATTTCTAAAAGAAGTGATCAATGGTGTTTTGAGAGATCAAAGAATTCCAGATACCTGGAGTGAAGCTAATATATCATTGATCCCCAAAGAAGGACAGGACTTGACTAATGTTAAAAACTATAGACCTATCTCCTTACTTAACAATGATTACAAGATCTTTGCGAAGGTCTTGGCAGAGAGACTAAAGGGATGGCTTTCCGAAGTTATTGGGGAAGAACAAGCAGGCTTTTTACCAAACAGATAAATCAGAGACAACCTAAGGACAGTTATAAATGCTATTGAATACTATGATAGGCGTTGTGATAAGGAGGTTGGTTTCTTCTTTGTAGATGCTGAAAAAGCATTTGACAATTTGAACTGGGACTTTATGTTTGCCACTATGGAACAGCTACAAATGGGAGAAAGATTCATAAGAGCAGTGAAAGAAATTTACAGAGACCAGAGTGCAGCAATTGTGGTGAATGACGAGTTGACTAAAAAACTGACTATTGGCAAAGGTACTAGACAAGGTTGCCCGTTGTCTCCACTGTTGTTTATTTTGGTTTTGGAAATTTTAATGATACAGATTCGAGAAGACAATGCAATCCGTGGAATAAAGATAAAAGACTTTTCCTACAAGGTCAGAGCATTTGCAGATGATATAATGTTAATTGTGGAAGATCCAATTGAAAACATGCCTAAGGTAATAGAAAAAATTAAAGAATTTGGAGACTTGGCAGGTTTTTATGTAAACAAAAAGAAATCAAAGATATTATGCAAAAATATGACTAAGTTAAAACAACAGCAATTGATGGAACTAATAGACTGTGAAGTAACAAATAAGGTGAAATATCTGGGAGTTGAACTGACTGCAAAAAATATAGATCTATTCAAGAATAATTATGAGAAATTATGGACTCAAATAGAGCAGGATTTGATTAAATGGAATAGACTGAACTTGTCATGGTTGGGAAGAATTGCAGTAGTTAAGATGAATGTGTTGCCAAGAGTGATGTTTCTGTTACAGACAATACCAATCATTAGGGACTCTAAGCAGTTTGACAAATGGCAGAGGAAAATATCGGAGTTTGTGTGGGCAGGCAGGAAGCCTCGAGTGAAAATGAAAGTATTACAGGATGCAAAGGAAAGAGGTGGAATGCAATTGCCCAATTTGAGACTTTATTACGATGCAATTTGTTTGGTATGGTTGAAAGATTGGATGAAGCTGAAAAATCGCAAACTGCTGGCCTTAGAGGGATATAAAAAATTATTTGGATGGCACGCATACTTATGGTATGACAAAGTAAAAGCAGATTCTATGTTTTTGCACCATTACATTCGGAGAAGCCTCTTCTCAACTTGGAAGAAGTACAAAGACTACCTGCAAGAAGGAATCCCCTCCTGGGTGGTTCCATATGAAGTAATAGATCCGAGAACGGTTGATAATGAACAACAGTGCATAACGTACAAGGAGATAACGCGAATAGAACTTTCTAAAATAAGAATAAGGACGTAACAAGAGTTGTCTCCAAATTATGACTGGTTTCAATATAGACAAGTTAGAGATCTTTACTATTCGGACTATGTGAAGGGAGGGATAAGAATGGAGAACTCAGATTTAGAGAAAGCAATTCTACAAGAAGAAAAAAAGGAAATCTCTAAGATATACAAAGTACTGTTAAAATGGTATACAGAAGATGAAGTAGTTAAAGTGCAAATGGTGAAGTGGGCTATAAATTTTAATAAAGAAATAACAATGGAGGCGTGGGAATATTTGTGGAAAAATACATTGAAGATTACGACATGTACCAGTATTAAAGAGAATCTCTACAAAATGATTTATCGTTGGTATTTGACACCAAAGAAAATTGCGCTAGGGAACCTGAATACATCTAATAAATACTGGAAATGTAAAAAGCATGAGGGATCTCTGTATCACATGTGGTGGACTTGTGAGGTAGCTAGGCAGTACTGGGGGGAAATAATAAGAGTAATGAGTGAGATTTTACAATTTCAAGTTAATAAGAACCCAGAACTCCTGCTACTGAACTTGGGAATGGAAGATATTCCAGCACAACACAGGATATTGCTATTTTACATGACAGCAGCAGCTAGACTCTTATATGCGCAGAAATGGAAAGTACAAGAAGTGCCAACTATTGAGGACTGGATTTACAAATTGCTGTACATGGCGGAGATGGATAAAATGACAAGAAAATTGAGAGACCTTGACCCGGGACAGTTTAACACGGACTGGGAGAGGCTGAACCGATATTTGGTGAAAAAATGGGAGGTGGGAGGACTGTGGCAGTTTGATAATTACTGAAATATAACAAAAGGAGAGTGACTATACCGGGGGGAGAGAGTAAAGTGAAAAAATTCTAAGCAATTATTTTATTTGATTAGTATGAATAGTTGGGTATCAATAGTGTTACTATTATAAGGATTATAAGGATAGAATTTAATTAATTTTTTTAAAGTAAGCAGATAACTGTACAATGGAGAATTAATATACATTAGCATACATAATATAGGTCTAATTGATAGACTTTTGTTGAATGTGTACATGAATTGTTTGTTGTGTAGTTTTACAATGGAGAAATTAGTTAATCAAAAAGGACAAGACATGTAAAAGAAAGTAAAGAGTAACACATAGAGTACAAGTCAAATTGATTGATTTATAATAAATGTATGCAATGTTTATAGAAGTATGTGAAGTTATGCATAAAGAGGGACAAATTGTTTGTCCCATTTTAAAGTACTTAGAAAGAGTAAGATAGAGTACAGAATACCAAAATGATTATTATTATTATTATTGAAAAAGATAAGTTAAGATTGTCATACTTTTACCCATTTGGGAAGGAAATTAGAGATAGCACTATGTTACTATAGAAAAGCTTAGAAGAGTTTGAAAGTATATTATAATAAGTAGAATAAGTTTGAAATGAGTAGAGGGAGAATAGACAAGGGGTTGGAAAACTGTTGGAAGTCAACAAAAGGGGGGGGAGGGAGGGGGTTAGAATTGGAAAATTTAAGGGAATGTGATTGTAATAAATTTTATATGTGTCTAATCCAATAAAAAATTTTATTAAAAAAAAACAAAAACCTTGAGCCGGCTACTTGAACCCAGCTTCTGCTGGGATTGAACTCAGGTCATGAGCAAAGCTTGGGCTGCAGTACTGCTGCTTACCACTCTGTGCCACGGGGCTCTTATTATAGATTAGAGATCCATACTTATATGATTAGGACCCTTTAGATGTGTTATTTATAGAGAGAGGCTATTATCTGTTTAATTTACATAGCAGGCTATAGGAATCAAGAGTTCCACAAAGGTTGTCATCATTCATGACTACACGGTAGAAAGACCTACAGGTTCTTCCTTCTCAAAAGAGCACCATCCTTATTGCTTCTGCTTTTTCCAGTTACACAATCAGGTCCTTTAAAGGAGCACAAGAAGCTTTAATAAAGACACACACCAGTGTCTTCTCTTGGTGAAAGTCTTCCTAAATTGCACAGGTTCATTTCCAAATCTCTGCACTAACTTTAAACTAATTTTCATTTGAGGTGTGGAAGGGTTTTGAGAGGGGCAATCTTGACTTTCCGTTCCCAAACAAGCCATCAGCAGCTCAATCATGTAACTGTGAAACAGCAGTTTCACTAAGTGAAATGCAAGGCTGTGGTTTTGTTGATCTACCCTGAAAGGGATTGAGATGGGTTGAAAAATAATTCTGGGGTGGGTTAAAAAAATAATTCTTTCAGGGCCAAACACTTCTTCTGTTAATGCCCTCCCACGCAAATACTGACGTATGGGGATAATGCAAGATAAAGCCTCTGCAGGTGTAACAGATATGTGAAATCTATCCATCTCTGAAAATCATGTGTCAAGGGGAGAATGGAATAATTTGTATCATAACCATCTGATCCATTGATCTCATTGGTGCAGCTTTATGGTGCATTTGAAACAAGGAGAACCCACTGTACTGTTCATGTTCAAAACATAAATTAAAGCATGCATTACTCTCATCTGGATGCCACTTGGATGCTATTTGGTAATAACCCCCTTCCAAGCAGCATCCATTTACTAATGTGCATTTGAAGCTATGTTTTGGACAAGAGATTAGATGTGGTGTCCCTTCCTGCCCCCAACCTTTTTCTGGTTTATTCCTTCTACCCTTATCCTTGTCTTATCTTTTCAGATTCCTTCCAGCGAGTCCCTAGCAATTAGTATATGGAGACCAAGGGAGCTGAGAAAGCAACCCAAAGCTTTACCTTTGTTCAGAGGGGAAAGCAGCAAAGCATTCTTCACAGTAAGAAACATATTCCAGATCCTGCCTCCGGCTTTCGTTGCTTGCATTCGAACGTTCACAATATCATTCAGATCATATTCTTATCTTGAATTTCAGTCTCAATATTTGACCATGAAATTCAGGAGTCAAATTCTGAAACCAAAATTGGACATCAAAAATGTAAATGTTTGTGTTCTGATTGGATGGAAGAAATGCACATAAGATATACTAAATTCTATTCAAGTAAGATTTTAGATGCTTATTTCTTCCATATGTCCTCTGTCAGATACTGTCACATATTGATTGCAGCGTGTCTGACATTGTCGAATGCTGACCTCCTGCATGTCAGCTGTTAAATACTGTCAAATCACAATAACACATACAATTGAATGCAAATTTGCATACCAGCTGCCAGATACTGTCAAAAGCTGATATTATGTGGCAATTATATGGAGCAAAGAGGCTGAACAATTGAACACCACAGCAAACTGACAGTGGATGATTTGAGGAGAATTTGGGGAAAGGGCCAGATTGATGTGATTGTGTTCTGTGGTAGTGAAGTTTTTCTTGGCTACCAAACCTCAGCACTAAATTGCCACAGTGACAATCAGGGAATCCCAGAAATGCATGTCAGAAGTAGGGTTACCAGCCTCTAGGTAGTGGCTGGAGATCTCCCAGAATTACAACTGGTCTCCAGGCCACAGAGATCAGTTCACCTGGAGAAAATGGCTACTTTGGGGGTGGACTCTATAGAATTATGCCATGCCAAGGTCCTTTCCCTCCCCAAACCCCACTTTCTCCAGGTTTCTCCAGGTTTCATCCCCCACATCTCCAGGAATTTCCTAACTTGAAGCTGGCAACCCTAGTCAGAAGGGTTCAAAACATTGTTTTTCATTGTAAATGGAGCTTGCTCATTTGAAAGTGGGAAGCAGTAGGGGAGGTTCTCAAGTTCCCTTTGGATGCTATGGAGAAGTACAATCCGCTAAATATGGAAGCTACTTTGAGAGTTATTTCAAAAGTAGAAAGGTGGGCTATTAAAATGCAAGTTGGGCTTTTGAGCTGTGCAAGGTCTGAGAACTTTCTTCCATCTGGCTTAGGGCTCATATAAGAAGGTGAAGGAGCCCAAGTTGTGCCCTGAGTCCTCCTTTGGACAGCTCACCCCAGCCCTTCTGCCAGCTCAGGCTTTAAAGCTGCTGTAGCACAGTGCTGTAGCACTCTACTGGTTCAAACCCTACTACTGCCATGAGCCTACTACTGCCATGAGCCACTCCACTCAGCCCCAGCTTCCCAGCTGTATTGTGGGGATCATAATAACACTAACTTGTTCACCGCTCTAGGTGAGGCACTAATCTGTCTAGAAGAGCAGTATATAAGCGCTGTTGTTGTTGTTGTTGTTGTTGTTGTTGTTGTTGTTGTTGTTGTTGTTAAAGACTTTCACTGGGTTTGTTTGACCCACTGCTTGGTATGGTGAGGCAGCAATACCATTCCCAATGCTGAGAAAATATGACATCACAGTGGCAATAAATAACATTATTATTTATTATTATTAGTTTCATTTATAGCCTGCCTTTCTCTCATTAGGACATAGCACCACTCTCCATTTCTCCTGCTTGGACCTGTAATTCTGGCTGTTGGGTGCTGTTGCCTCTTCCTGATGGCTGGGGAGAATGTTGAGCTGGACCTTGGACTACGACTGAGGATTCTGCCAAGGGAGGCTGAGCCTTCCATACATAACTTTCCCAATACGTTGGCAGACCATTGTGAGTTTTGCTGATGGCACTTCTCAGTAACACTCGAAGCTACCCAATATTGCCTCCATCTGCAATGCTGATAATGGGAAAAGTTGTAATGCTGGGTCCACCTTGTCCTTGCCATTCAAATGCTGACAATCGCTTGGCTCCACTATAAGCATATAAAACCAGATGCACTGGAAAAAGTCGTCGTCCCCCCACCACCACTCCAGGTGATTAAAATTCCAAAGCTACAAAGATGTTTGAGGCCGTGAAGCAATTCCCTTGAACAAAACCTTTGGCAAAGGATCCTTATTTCTGGAAAAGCAATAGCTGGCATAGAATAGGCATTCCCATAAATATACACAGAACAGGATAAACAGGAGGCAAGTGAAACAAATACATACACTTTCTAGTGAAATGAAACTTCACCCCACAGGTAATGTGAAAAAAATATATAACTTTGGAAGAGAAATGTTTAATTGCACTCTGTTAAGTTTAAAGAAAAGCCTGACCACAGCTATGTCAGATGACTTTTTTTCTTTATGAAACCAAGAATAGACAAGAGGGCTCCTCCAAGTCAGAAACAACCAATATCTAAGGAAAAACCTCAAAGGTCAAAAGGATTAAATTGATATTAAGAATTTTTAAATTTTAAATATATGTTTTGAATTCAAAGTGCTAAAGTGTCAACATGCAATTTCTAATAAATATCACACAAATATCAATAGATCATCCCATAAATATCCCATAAATATCCAATAAATATCCAAATATGCAATTATATACAAATACAGTCAGGAGTTCAACTGGTAAAGTTCCATCCTATGAAGATAATACAAGCCTTCCAGAGATGTACTACATGATGTAATTCTAGTTGCTTGTTTCTTTATAGGTTCATTGGTGTTAATATGGAGTTTTCTTCAAAGGACAGCGCAGTCCAATGGTTATAGTTGATGGCCAAGCATGAGCCCAAGAGCTTGACGGGTACTGCCAGCTTGTTATTCTGTTTCAGCAAATTCTTTATCAAAGGCTCTTAATTATACATACTGTAATTAAATTGTGGTGAAATAAAGTTCTTGGGGAAGCCAAGGCTGTATCACCTTTGTGATTTCTCCATCTATGCCGCCAGAACTGGTCATCATTAGTTTAGCGAAACAGGCCTAGTAGGAATATTGAAGAACTTAAGAAGAGTCCCGCTGGATGAGACCAATGGCCCCTCCAGTCCTGTATCCTGTTTCCCACAATGCCCAAACAGATCCCTCAGAGGGCCTGTGAGAAGGGGCACCAAGCCTCCCCCTGGAGTTGCCTAACAGTGACTTCTATTCAGAACTTAGAATGTGTATATCTTTACATAGTAGAGGCAGACAGTCTTCCCTTCTGTCATGGACATAATATGTGACATGGGTACCTTGGGCAGAGGCCATGCAAAGGCTGCATTCACACACACACACACACACACACAAAAGGAAGGGAGGGACATTATACAGGCCAGTCTTTCATACGACATCAGTATCACGCTTTGCTGTAGGAGAGCATCTTTCGCCATTATAACACTCTTACTATCCAACAAAAGCCAAGCTACAAGTGACGCCTGACACAGGTTGGACACTTGTCAGCTTCCCTCAAGTTTTGATAAGAAATGTAAGTGTCTTGGTCTTGCAGCTTGGCTCTCCATTTCATTGAAGTTTACAGAGTGGCAGTCTATGGGAGGGAGACCATGCGGTCAGGAGGGGAGTGCAGGCATCGAGCTGTCACCGGGTGCCCCCCTTCCCCTCCACTGGGTGTGTGTGTGTGGGGGGGTGTTCTGTAAACTTTAATTAAATAGAGAGCCAAGCTGTAAGACCAGGATGACTACATTTCCCATCAAAACTTGAGGGAAGCTGACAAGTGTCCAACCTGTGTCAGGCGTCACTTGTAGCTTGGCTCTCATTGTCTCCTAGGTTATAGTAATGTGAGCTACTTAACCGATCTCATTTGCAGGTGTGAATAATAGCTGTATTTCTCATGTTGAAATAAGAAGGATCAACAAATAATGTGTGAGACTCCCCACATTCTAAAGAAGCAAATCTTGTGTTTCTCCTATGGCTGCTGCTTGTCAAGAGAACTTCTGAAGCCACACAGTCATGTTGGCTGCTGCCTGGTTCGGCTATCTGGAGCCTTAGTGATTATTCACATGTGCTTGGATAAGAGCCAATACCAAAGCTGTTCCCCTCTTTTGAGCTGACATTTTCTTGATAAAGGGAGAAGCTTTTCAAAGACTCAAGCAAACTCCCAGAGACAGAGCAACTCTTACTACTCCCAGAGGGACTATGAACTCCCAATAAATTACCCTTAGAATGTTTTCTGATGTCAACATTACCTCCAGTTCCTACCACAACTGCAGCTCACATACAATAAAGTAACATTGTAAGGAGTCAGGCCTTCTGAGATAGTCGTGATGTTGGGTGGTGGTCTGCTGAAAATATGTAGTATAAAAGACAGGAAGCTGTTTTGCTGACTGCACAAGCCCTGGCTCTCAGTATATTATGTTTAAGCATGTGCGTTTCATTGCATTATTGCCATAAAGTGAATTATGAGCCTGGAAACTGCTCCAAAAACATCTCAGAAAAGAAATTTTAATGGTCTTTTACTTGTACAATTACAACAAATGATACTGGAGCTTTCTAAATATTCTCTATACAATATGCACATGCATCAAAGTTCTTAGATCAGAGGCGAACGTTATGTCACTACTAAGCAGATATTGGCTAAAATGAATTTGCACTAATGAGTGCGTTTCCTTGTGGTAAAGTCTGGAAGACGAGGTTTCTTTTCATGTTGAGAGGGGTAATTAATTGTCGTTAACTTGGGAAAGAAAAGAATTTCATCCAGGTCATATGGGTGAATTTCTTTGGTTTGTTTTTCCACCTATTCATTCATTCATTCATTCATTCATTCACTCATTTATTTATTTATTTATTTATTTATTTATTTATTTATTTATTTATTTATTTATTTATTTATTTATTTATTTATTTATATCATTTAGAGTCCACCTTTCTCACTGAGACTAGTACCATCAATTTCAAGGACATTTCCATAAACAATGCCATAGGGTAAATAAACACAATTTTACAAAGACGTAGCATTAGTAAGAATCCAATACAGAGTTGAAGAAATGCTGAAACAGAACATAAGCAATTCTAGGGCTGACATTAGACCACATGAAGCACAAGTAGCTCATAGGAACACATATATAAGACAACAGGTAGTACAAAAGGCAACATAGTGGTCAAGTCTATGGTCCTTAACTCATTAGCAAAGCATTTGAGAGGCTCTCCCTATAGTCCAAAAGCCTTTTTGAATCATTCAGTTTTGCATTGTTTAGAACATATATGGGGTTGAAACACACTGGCAGATACAGATCTTTGCTGCATTCCTCTCTCAGCAGTCCTTTCCAACTGCCCCCTTCCCTCTCTGCAGTTCAGCTTTCTGCCCCCTGTGGCTATTAGCCATGCCGGTTCTGCAGCTCCAGGAATCAATTTCTTGTGATAAGGAAATATTGGGGGAAGGGATGGGGTGTGGATTGGACTGCAGCAAAGAGCTGCAATCCTTGTGCCCAGGGCTTTTTTTCAGAGGGAACGAGGTGGAATGGCGTTCCGGCACCTCTTGAAAATACTCGGCAATAGTGCTTGAAAATAATATCATTTCAAAGAAACCCGTGTGTTACCTCCTCATTTCCTTCTTGAGAATTCTGCCACCTCTTTTCCCAGAAAAAAACCCCTGCTTGTGCCAATGGATCATGGGCTTCTACTGCAGTTAGATCAGGAATCCTGTCATCAATAGGAATGTGGACAACAATACAACTGTACTGGGCCTGGAAAAGACCTAAGAAGAGTATAGTATCTAGTTCTAAACAACATATTGAATGGCTGCAACTAATCAAGGGTAAAGTTCAGAGGGGGCCAAAAATTTTGTTTGGAAAGTACGGCATTTGGTGGAAGATTAAAGAAACCGATCCCTCAATGTCAATTTTAATTCAAATGAATTGGCCCAGTGGGGCTCCTCTAGGGTAGACAGTGTCTTTCCCCTCAGTATCCATGGGGTAGAAAAATAATAACTCAAAAAGTTTACATTATCCTACTAGGGAGAGGTTAATTTGTAAAAGAGCTATGCATTACTTCCTTGGCCTTTTCCATACATTATTTTAAATGATTAGTTGACATTGCTTTATCAACTAGGAGCTGTGTACTTTAAGGAGAAGAGAAAGTGCTTATCATATATAGCCTATGGCCTCCAGATCATATCTGACTCCCCAAGGATTATTTTCAGTTGACCAACACAGCTCTGCAGTACTGTTGTATGGTAACACGCCTGAGGGTCTTCCACACAGATGATCTGCCCCTAGAGCAGTGATTGGAGAAGCAGTTCATTTTCCTGTTTCCCCACAGCACTGAGGTCCATCTGTGCACCTCTAGGGATTTTCCTCAGCTTTTTTCCAATCTTTTTCAATACTCCAAAGTTTTGGGAAAGATCACAGTAAAGGCTGAATGGCTGCTTTGTGGTTGTGTAGCATACATGACAGCCTTTTTCCTGACCCTTGTCCCCACAGCAGCCATTTACTCCACTTGCTACCCATGGGACTTTTAATTTTTAAAAAAAATTGGCAGGAAATGTTGTGATGTCAATATATCATGGTAACAGTAGGTGCAGCTGGTTCTCTGAATTCTCAGGTTTCATTTTAAAAAGAAGTAAGTCTCCAGCTCCTTCCCTTGTGGAGATGTAAGGGGAAAGGCATATCTTTTCAAGGGGAAGAACTAGAGACTTACCTTTTAAAAAAATGAAAACAAGGAATTCAGAGAACCTGCTACTTCTATTGTTACAATGGTATATAAGTATAACAATATTCTAATGCATTTTTTTAAAAAAAAATTACCAAAGCCCTGGCGGCCCAGGGGAGGGAAGGTGGCCACTTATGGGGATTAGGCAAGGAAACTGCGAGGAAACCTGCCATGTGGACGCCCCATTGCCCCTGTATTTTATCTGCAGCTGCACCAGTAACAGGGAAACCATACATCCATGTGTGGAAGACACCCTTCTTTCCAAGGGAAAAAAACCCCTACTGGTTGATTTCATGTTCCTTGGGCCTCATAAGTACCCTCTCATTTGTACATATCCACTATGGAGTAATAAAGGAACAATGTACAAAATTTATCATGACTGATATAAGAAGATAATTTTTCTTTCCTACCAAATTCCAGATTTTTTCCCTTATTATTATGGGTATATAATAAAATGCTGGTTTGGTTATCAGTTCATCAAAAGGTGTGGCAATTCTGCTAGGCTTTATTAATTTCTCTTGGCCTGCCATTGTCAATTTCAGTTTCTTCCCTCTAAACTTGATATTAGGTTATCAAATTTAATTGAGGCACACAATGTAGCTTGCATACTAGACATGTTTCTTTCATTATTAATTGAAATGATTATGTGGAATGGGTGTTTTGTAATTATAATATGAAAACAAAACAAATTCCCCATCTAAACTGTCTAGAAAGGGGAAAATGATTTCCATTTCTTTTGTTCTGGTTTCATTCATTATTGCAGTTTCTGCCTCTATTGATTTCACTTTTACAAGTCAGACAGCATTTTCCTCATTTATTTATTTATTTATTTTATATATGTCATTTATAATCCGCCTTTCTCACTGAGACTCAAGGCAGATTACACAGTATGAGATTAGTACAATCTGTATCAAGTACATTTCCATACAGTATCAAGGACATTTCCATAAACAATGCCATAGGGTAAACAGATAAAAGTTTAAAAAGACATAGTGTTAGCAAGAATCCAATACAAAGTAGAAGAAAATACTGAAACAGAACAATCACTTCTAGGATTGACATTAGGCAACTTAAAGCATAGGTAGTACATAGGAGTACATATTTAAAGCAACAGATAATATGTAAGGCAACATGATGATGAAGTCTATGGTCCCTAACTCATTAGCGAAGCATCTGAGACCCCAACCCTACAATGCAGCCCTCCCGTTTGAGAACAGAGTGTTCCTTATGATGATGGGAGAGAAAGGCTCTGGGCTTTCTTGACTGACTATAAGCTGCAGCCACTAGGATTACATACATGTGTAAGGTATTCCAGTCCTGAAGGATACAAGGTAGAACATTGCCTTCCTCTTTCCTCTCAATGCCTGCCATGCTGTGCCAAATGCAGTCTGCTCTCCCCTGCTGCTCTCTGAACCCCATCCCTCTATCCCTCCAACCCAAGCAAATCTGCCTCAAGGTCCTCTTGCTGTTGCCTGCCTATCCAGATGCCTTACCCTCCCTGTGCCACCAAATGCCCTTGCCTGGTCAGTCTGCCTCTTCCTTGCACTACTGTTCTTCAAGCTAAATGGCTACAGTGCCATCTGTGTTACTGTTTGGAATCTTTCCTATCAATTCTCCCATAGACTCTAATGTTAAATGTGGAATCAGTTCATTGCTTCAAATTCTAGCTGTCTGAAATTTAGCCGTCTAGTTGTCCTTGAGGAGTACTACAATACCCCCGAGTTTTGTCCAATTTTACATGGAAAACCATGAAGGTACAGACCAGAGAAAAGGGGAGGGGTCTTCCACTGAAAATGGAAAATAACAAAATGTAATTATGAAAACAAAACAATAACAAAAGACATAGTAACAAAACCATATGAAACGACCCAATAAGGAAGCAGTCCAGTTGGAAAAGAATAAAAAAAATGAAACAGACTCTCCCCCCCTCCCCCCGCCATAAGTCTACTGAATACTTTGGGAAGGCGCCATGGTTTGATGGCAGAGCTTCTGCATCATATGCAGGAGATTCAAAATGCAGCATCCAGTTTTAAAAGGAGACTAGGGCTGCTTCCACACATGTTGGATAATCCACTTTCAGTACTCTTTAGGGAACATTTGAAACTGATTTTCCATGTGTGGAACAAAAAATCCACTTCTAAAGGATTACGAAAGTGCATTGAAAGTGCATTATTCAACGTGTGTGGAAATAGCCAATGTGTTGCAAAAGACCTGCACCCAGACCTGGGAGAGCTGCTTCCAGTCTTAGTAGGAAATACTGATGGTACCAATGACCCGGCTTGTTATAAGGCAGCTTCATGCAGACCATAAGGCCATTTTCTTTAGAGGTGCTAAAAACTGGGAGGGGTGTTTGATCAAGAAAACCTGCTGTTTCCACTCTGTGATTATTTCTACTTTGAATGCAGAGTGGACCACTGGGAATTGTGTTATAATACCTTCTGGGAGGTCTCCTTAAACAAAACGCCTGGCAAATACTGCCATTTTTGTGTTTTCTTGGAGGTTTATTTTTAAAAACGTCATTTGTGTGTGTATGGCTGTGTGTGCGCGCGCGCATGCATGTCTGTTTGGAAAGCTAGCTATGAAAATAATGAAATGAGAGTTTCACTAAGTGAAATTTCAGATGTTTGTTAAAAGCCAGACATTCCCTAGACTTTCCTGGAGTGTGTCGCAGTCACCAGGTGTGGTGAAGGCATTTAGAAATGAAAGCCTCACCAGCGCTCACAGGACAAATAGAATCAGTACGGCCCCTTCTCTCTTCTCCTGCACCCAAATCAAATAATACTGTTAATTCTTTTATTTTGGATTTTTAGATCCAGTGTCATTGCTTTCTTCTTTAGCACTGGAAAACTGTATGCAAACAGCAGAGACGTGGCAAATGGGTCAACATTTCCAACTGTGATGATCTTATTCTCTGCTTCATCAATACACAAAGACCTCAGCAAGAGCCATGGATCTGTTTTTTTTTTAAAAAAACTGCTTCTAAAATGCCTTTAAAGGTTACAACATGATGGATCTTAGAGAAGTCTCCATTATTAATCTCTCACTACACACAGAGTGGTGGGAAATCCAGAGTTTAATGAGATTTTTTTTTTAATCATGTAAAACTTTGTTTCACTTTTTGTTATTGTGGCTCGCCTCAAACTTTGCTGGAGGAAACTCCAGCACCCAACATGGAATGAGAGCTAAACTAAGCAAGCTTTCCCTGGCCTGTGACCAAAAATCTTCAAAGCCACCTGAAAATATAAATTGCCCCATTTCAGATCTTAAAAGGTGCATTTATTTCTTAAAGGACCCTTTCAGCTGTACAAAGGAAGCAAAATGCATAGGTTGGTACGTGTGTAGCCTAGCAGATCCTTTCAACTCACAGAAAATCCTACAGAGATGTTCCACCAGGCCTTGGGCTGAGGACCAGCAAGTGTCCCTCCTCTTCCACCTAAGACCACCACTTTTTCTGGGACTGCCTCGGCCATGTGTTATGCCCATATGTATGGCCTGTATACAGACTGTTTATTTAAGTAGCCTATGGATAAGGTGCCTGGACTATTTTAAGGACTGTCTTCAGATTTAATGTATTGTCGAAGGCTTTCACGGCCGGAGAACGATGGTTGTTGGGGGTTTTCCGGGCTGTATTGCCGTGGTCTTGGCATTGTAGTTCCTGACGTTTCGCCAGCAGCTGTGGCTGGCATCTTCAGAGGTGTAGCACCAAAAGACAGAGATCTCTCAGTGTCTTCAGATTGTTACTGATTTTATAGTTTTATGATTATTTTATTTTATGGCTGTTTATGGCTATTTTATGGCTATTTTATTTTATGGCTATGAGCTGCCCTGAGCCCATTCGTGGGGAGGGTGAGGTATAAACAAAATAAATAAATACTCTTGCAGTGCTATTCTGAACATTGACTTCAATGGACTTAGGAGGCTATAGCCCTGCTTAGGGTTGTACTGTTGGAGTCCATAATTCAATCTGACCCTCCTCTGACCACAGAGCTTCATATCTTACAATTAGGTTTTGTACACTTCATTTTCAAAGTAAGTATAATGACAATGTTCATCATGCACCACCATTCAATACCTAAGGTCTTTTTTGCATGGGCAATTTTTGCCACGTTTGGCTCAATACCTCTGCAGGTTTTCTTCTAAATTTCAGACAATTAACTCCTCCTTCAGATTTCAGTGTGGTGTTTCAAAGATTCTCTTCTGAGTTTTTTCCCCACACAGAAAAAGTGCAGGTAGAAAAACTCTGAAGAGAACCCTTGAAATGCCACATTGAAATCTGAAGGGGGAGTTAATCGTCCGGAATTCAGAAGAAAATCCGAAAAGGCCAAATGTGACCAAAATCTCCCTTGCAAAAAAGGCCTAATAAAGGCCTAATATTAAAATAGTCTCCAAGCTTCCCCACTACAGATCTTTTTAAAAAATCTATTACATGCGGATTGGGAATATGGAGGACTATTTCACCAAGGATTTTAAAACATGTAGTGGTGTCATTCATCCACTCAGCATGTGGGTGTGCCCATAGCTGTGGCTTGCCCCTGTTCACTCAGAGGAATGTCTGGCAACTCTCCGCTATACATTGTTATGCCAAGGGGAATCTTGATGTAAAGTTTCAAAAAGAGGCTTAGCTTGTGTTGGTGAATGATGGCCTTAGTTATTTAGACCGAAATCCTATAGGATCTCAGCTGCATGGTGAGAAGCAGTGAGATCACTTTACTGTTCCATAGTTCACACAACAATAGGCAGAGAAAAATAGACCCTAAATACTATGTACTTAAAAAAATTGCAGTTCACCTTCCCACAACAGGTGCTTAAGGCAGGTAGTAGATAATGGCTGAATCCACATGTACTGGCATGGCGCTAAACTGTTGGAATGCCAGCATCTTCCTGGCACGATTTCTGATGTCATCATACCACGATGCCACTCACGTGGTGTGATGACATCAGAATTGCGCCAGAAAGACACTTGCATTCCGACAGTTTAGCGCCATGCCGGTACGTGTGGATTCAGCCAATATTAAACCACAGAGAGCATCAAAGATAATAACAAAGAGCTAATTCAAAATCTTAAAATAAAACATGTAATAGAATAGTGGAGACGGTTCCCAAAAGTTGTTGGAGGCTGAAGCCAAGTTTCCCTTAGGACAAAGCTTGTAGCCAGCACCTAGACAGGAATGCAGGGTGGCTATGGTCAGTAGTATCTAGATTCCAAACTGGTGAGGAAAGAAGTGGGTTCAATCTCAGCTATGAATCTTTCTTGCAGAGGTCAGATAAGCAAGAGAATCTCTGTGTTTTTTCTTCAGGATCCAAGCACCAGGTTAGTGTTACATAAGGCTCATTAAGCATTTAAAATGTGTGTCCAGTTCCCCACCTCCCCATACACAAACGCACGCGCCAGAGTTGACAGGTGTTTCCCTGGAGATGTGGCATTCGAGGATGATGTGAAATGTATACAGAGACTTGAAAGAGATCAATGGATGGGAATTAAGAGTCCAGTACTTTGTTTACTTTTCATTTTTGAGCTTATGCTTTCTGTGCCTTCCTTTTTAACCTCCCCCCTCTGCCGAGCCCAGTGGGAACTGAAAATACTCAGAAAATGCAGAGAATTTTCAATAAGAGAGGATAAGATAAGAATTCTTTGTAGGCATTGGATGGAGCTTAAGGAACGTGATGTACAGCATAAGTGTTGCTTGCATTAATCAACTGTATAAACCTACCTTCATAAATGTTATGGAGAGCACAAATTGTACAGTGGATTATGCTGCAGTTTTACAAATATGCTTTTGGGAAGAGCTTCCAGGACTGTGTCAAGATAGGCCGGAGCTTCAAAGAAATTGGAAAGGCCTGAAGCTCTGAGTCGCAAAGGTAGGAAGATGTACGGCCATAAGCTAGATCCACTGGAGTCTGTTATTTCTGTGAAACCTGAATATTCCAGAGTGCACAGAAACATACCTTTAGATGAAGTTATAGACACAAAAGCAGAAAATACAGTCATACTTAAATATGTAAAAATCAGGCTTCTCCTTACTTGTTGTTTCCAAAAATGTTTCCTTCTTCTCTCATCCCTTCCTATTCTGTCTTAGGAGAAATGTCATCATTGTGACCCCTTTCATCGAAACCAGCCTCCTGGCTTCACCCCTGCTATAACTCCTTGCTTCTTTCCTCCTAGGGCAGTCTCAGGCAGTATGACCAACCAAGGGACTGGTTCATAAACCAGGTTAGTTTAGCCAGCTAATTTCTACACCTGAGCTGAGAAAATATCATTAGCCTACTGCAAAGGGGTGGCATTTATGAATGGATTTAATGGTGAAATGTAATTTGAAGTTCAATTGATGACTTGTGGTAGAGAGCATTTTCCTGTCCTAACATTCAAGGGGGTAAACCTCCCTCCTACCACAAAGATACTTATGAGTTGTCAAATAAAGGCCATGGAGATTTGTAATAGCAGGAATTGTTAAGGAGGAGATCAGCCCATAGTGCTTAAAAATAGGTAAGATGGAAATACAAGACAAGAACAAAGAATGAGGACTCAAACCAAAGATAAGGCACCCTGCACTTTGTGGAACACTCTTCCCTGAGAAACAGTGAGGCAACTGATCTTTATGAGTCACTGAAGGGTTTATGTGGATGGACTTCTAAAATGGCTTCCTTATCTTTATTGTTTTTTAACATTGTATTAACCAGTCCTTACAGTCATATAGACAAAAGAACTTTTTATCTAGCATGCATGGATTTTTACTACTTGGCCCAATGATAGAACAACTAAAAGCTTAAAAACTGGATCACTGGATAACGCTTTCAGTTTAAATACCCATTTTTTCAGAGGTAAAGGTTACCACACAATGTCCTTTCCTGTTTAGTAACTATGAGGTAAAATCACCTTGAGAAAGCACACCCATTGCCGCTTACCCTATGCTGTGTTTTCCCCCTCCTAGTGTTCAGTAGTGGCAATAATTAGCAGTCATGTCTAGGGGTGTACATAACAGGAAAGATGAGATGAAAACATGCACAAAAGTTGCTGGTTCAGCTCATTAAAGCATCTTCCAGAATGGCAGAACAAATGTGGGAAATGAGGCTGTAATGATGACCACACACACACACACACACACACACACACACACACACACACACACACACACACACACACACACACACACACACACACACACACACACACACACACACACACAAGTTTTCAAAGATAGAGTCTCACAAGATCGGTGGGAGAGAGGAACTTTGCAATTTTCTTTAACAATTTCAATGGCGAGAGGAACGTTCCTCTCCCCATTGTCTAAGGACCAAGCTACAAGTGACGAATGACACTTGAACGGCAAGTGAACAGACTCACGTGTATTCACGTGCTCACTTGCGCTCCACTTGCCGTTCAAGTGTCATTTGTAACTTGGCTCTCAGTAATAATAGCAACCAGAGTGGGACTGGGGTGGGGTGCAGGGCTGAGTAGCCAGCAGAGGTGGAGGAGAGCAGTGAAAGAATCCTTTCTCTCCACAGTGATCCCGGCCAGTTCTGTCTTTTAAAAGTACACTTACCAGGTAAAATTGCATCACTTGACACTTAAAGAACACATGCCAGGCATCACATCTGGCTTTCCCCTGAGCCCTTAGTGGGGAAGAGGATGTGTGAGGAGCGCCTGAGTGCATTTTTTCTTCAGCACTTCCTGGGCAATAGCATTATCATTGAGTGGCTTGTAGGGATCAAATTGGAAAACATTTGCTTTGAGCCAGGGAGGGGAGCAGTAAATGGGATGGTGCCATCGGCATCAGCATCACCATCCCTTTCTGTTCATTTTTGTGCACAATGCAAGGAAAGGCTGGCAGCATCCACGCAGGCATGCACACGTGGGTGTGAGGAGAGAGGGGTCTCCTTCAGCCTCTGAGCTCCCAGTTGACACAGAGGCTCACGTTATGCAGATGAGGGGGGAAACTGGAAAGAAAAAAAGCAATTATTAAGGGACAGACACACTGACAAGGTCCCAGGCATGCCCATCCAGTGGCTTTCTGTTATGCCATGTTTCCCTGTGCTTTGTATTTTTGTTCTCACAATGATCAGTGAATCCTCCTCACCCTAATTTGCTTTGCAGCAGCCTGGGAGCTGCTGTAGCACAGTGGTTAAGTGGTTCGGCTGCGAATCAGCACTCTACTGGTTCGAATCCTACTACTGCCATGAGCTCAGTAGGTGGCCTTGGGTAAGCCACTCCTCTCAGCCCCAGCTCCTCAGCTGTGTTGTGGGGATAATGACGACACTAACGTTCATTGCTCTGGGCAAGGCACTAATCTGTCTAGAAGAGCGGTATATAAGCATAGTTGTTGTTGTTTGTTGTTGTTATTACGGCTGTCCTTTGCTGAATTGCCATGGTGCCAGAGCCACCACTGTAACTAAAGAAGTCCTCCAAAGATAGTGGGTCAAGGAGCACCAGGAGGAATTCCATCTTGCCCAGAAAGCCTTCTGGCTTTTTGAGGTTTTCTGATTAAAACTGTTAATTCAGTGATAAATGACAGGGAAGCAGCAGGTGGGTGCATTGCACACACACACACACACACACATGCACACCCAAGTCTTTCCAAATCAGTATTTCATTTAGAAGAAACAATCTGGTCATTTTTTTCCCCTGATACACTAACAGGACTGTCTCATACTGCTGTGCTCGCAATTGTTCCTTTTTATTTTCATTCAACTCTGAGTTAATGGTTTTAGTCGGAAAGGGAGACTCACAGCCAACCACCTGTCCAGTCTCCCACTTTTACTAGTAAAAAATAGGAAGGAAAGAGGGCCATCTTCCTTCTACTTCCCTTCTGGTGAAGGAAAAACCAACATCTAGCTCTCCCTTTCTGTGTGCTTTTACACACAGTGTAAGGACAGGCCAAAGCTGTATCTAAACAGTCCCAGGCTGCCGCAAAGCAGATTAGGGTGAGGAGGATTCACCGATCATTGTGAGAACAAAAATACAAAGCACAGGGAAACATGGCATAACAGCAGGACTCAAAGGTAATAACTGATTGGCTTTGTCACTAAAGCACTAAAATCTTGCTGTGCTTTGCCTGTTGGCAATGGATTAGTCTCCTGCTTGCACTCTGTCCTGGCGAGCTGAGCCATCGCCATTTTGCCAGTAACTTTCCCACTATTCTGTGCACCTGTCAACACTCACCTTCTTTGGGGTCCATTGTTACGTATTTTCATGGGCTTGAGGAGAAACTCATTCAATCGATAGGTTTTTGGATGATGCCATTTTTGGCTAAGCATGAGCCTCATTTTCCCAATCCCCGCCCCCCCGAAAAGAACACTCTATGCATGAATGTGCAGCTGCCCAAAACTTGCCTTGATGCACGCCTTCCTCAAACATTCCTCAGGATCCATAAACATGGAAGCCCGTAGCTGCATGCTCTCAAACTTGGTGGGTCAATGGGTTAGAGAAAGGACTGTGTTATGTGCAATTTTGGTGCCACTGCATGCAAAATGCAGCTGCTGCCCCAGGGCCTTGTTTTCCCACCCCTCCTGAAAAAGACAGTGTGCATCTGAGCATGCATGGCCAACTCCCAGTAGTGGAATGGAATTTTTCCAGAACCCCCAGAACCAAAACTGAAACGGAAGTTTCTCGGGTCATACCCATAGACATGACATGCTGTAAATTGACCATCAGAATAGGTTTCGTTAGGTTGGTAGTTATGTTGGTATGCTGTAGAACAGCAGGATTTGAGTCCAGTGTAGGGTTGCCAGGTCCCCTTACACACCTGGTAGGAGTGTGTGGGGAGGGGGGGACTTGGCACTTACCTTGCTGGTCTCTTCTCATGCACACTCCTGCCAGGTGTGATGACATTACTTCCAGAAGTGACATCATCATGCTCATTGGGAGAGCATCCACTGCACGCTATCTCTGAAGAGCCTATTCCCCAGGGCCTTTCCCCTCCACCAGCAAGGTGAGTGATGGTGGGGGGCAGAGGCTGGGAGCGGGGATCACCCACCCCTGCCAAGGAACTGGTACCCTAGTCTAGTGGTACCTTATTGACCAACAAGATTTTCAGGTTGTAAGGTTTTGAGAGTCAGAGCTCCCTTCTTCAGACAAGTACAACGGGTTCTATATAAGTTTTTCCCCCTGATCTGGGAATCAAAAAAGAAGCTTTGGTTACAGGCCCAAACTCAGTCTGTTTCAGTTTCACAGCTCCTGAATTTGCAGTTGCACATGAAATGGCAGTTGCACATAGATATGCTCCTTTATGGTGGCTTTTGGCATGTGGGGGTCCTTGCTGCAGAGTCAGGGTTGAAACCCATCTATAAACAATTAGCCATTGACTATTGGAAAGACATATTTGTGGCTTCCTTAAACTCGTTTTTCCTTCAGGCAACATCCTGAACTGGTTTATAACCTATATTTAGAGCTGATTTTGGTCAGGAGATTGGAATTAATAACTTTCCTTCCTGTAAAGAAAACAATTGTGAGGATATTTAAGAGACTCTCTTCCATGGCCTGAGCTAGGAATGACCATGAAATAATACATATTAACATCTTACCACAACATTTACCAAATAATTATAACAACTCCTGCACTCTGTGAGGTCTGACAAGTGTTACTAGAATTCACTGAACATAAGGAATATTTATAGTACTGTTCTGAGCAATTGCTTGTGTTCTTGGGAGGGAGAGGGAGCTAGCATCCATAATGTCAGCATCTTCTGGCTTCAACCCTTGACACATTTTCAAAAATAAAGCAAGCTTCAGCCTTTCATTTTGTTCTAGTCCAAATTCTTTCTGAAACTTGAGCAACCAAAAGTGAATAATACCCCCAGATGACACCTTGCCAGCTTTTTAACCATTATCTATTGTGAAAGGAAAATAGTACATATTACAAGACAGTTTCAGCCAGTTTGGTGTAGTCAGGGCTTTTTTTCAGGGGGAACGCTGGGGAACGGAGTTCCAGAACCTCTTGAAAATGGTCACATGGCTGGTGGCCCCGCCCCCTGATCTCCAGACAGAGTGGCCCCTGTCTAGAGATCAGGGGGCGGGGCCACCAGCCATGTGACCATTTTCTCTGAGGGCAACCCACTGAGTTCCACCACCTCTTTCCCCAGAAAAAAAGCCCTGGGTGTAGTAGTTAAGAGCGGCGGGATTCTAATCTGTAAAATTGGGTTTGATTCCCCACTCCTCCGCTTGTAGCCAGCTGGGTGAGCTTGGGTCAGTCACAGCTTCTAGGGACTCTTTCAGTCCCACGCACTTCACAGGGTGATTGTTGTGGGGATAATAAAAACATACTTTGTAAACTGCTCTGAGTGGGTGTTAAGTTGTCCTGAAGGGCATACATAAATCTAATATAATAATTTATAATTTATAAATTATATAATTATAATTTATAAATCTAATTATTAACCTACTTCAAAACAAAATTTGGTTTTCTTTCAACATTCTATTGTAGGCAAACAGAGGGCTGGATTCTTTTTTAATGTTATTTTTACAAATATTTACAAAAGTGAATATTTTACGGTTATCACAAAACATTAAAAATATAATGTCCAATCCCATTAAGCTTGGCATTTGCCCACCTGTGGTGGGTAACCCTCTTCTCTTAGCCCCAATCCCCCATCACCGAGGAACTGAGAAGCCAGAGAAAAACTGGGTGGAAATGGCCTACATAGTGATGCTCTAGGAATTTCCCCATGTCACTGTGGTCTACCACAGAGATTAAGGGAAATACATAAAGTGTCACCTGGAGGTCATGTCATATCCTCCTCAACCTCTGCCCTCCTCAGGCACACCCTCAAATTCTCCCAGCATTTGCTGAGGCAGTCATAGCAACCCTAAATCTCATCTTTATCATTCAGTACCATTACAAACAATGACCATTTATTGATAAATTTATCTGATTGCACATTAACATCTTCAAGACTTCTATGCTGGTATGTTAATTTAGACATAAATGCTATTTTTCAGATCCTCAACATCCAGTCATTTATAAGAGGCGCCACAGCAAGGCTTGCTGAGGAGGACGCGGGGCTTACGTATGGCTCCAGAAACAAGGCTGGAGGTTGTTTCAGCTGCAGGATCAGGCTTCCTCTGGATGACAGAAGTGGGTCATCCTGGCAAGCCAAAAACCAAAGCCATACCAGTCTGTAGCCAAATAGTGGCATGATGGTCTCAGGGCAGGAAGGAAGCAATCTCACCAACTTTCCCTTCTTCAGCGCAACTGCCCGTGTTTCTCTGTCTCCCTTCCACATGTGGACACATGCATGTATAAATATATACAAGGTCCAGTTCAAAGAAATCTACAACATGAGTACTGTTGCCTGTACCCTCCAAAGGACTCTGTGTGCGTGGCAGCTTTCCATACCGAACGTCTCAAAACAATTTACCTTTAGGTCTGATGACATGAAGCATCTTCATGCCAGAGGCAGTTATAGCATCCACATGAAGCATCACCACGTAAAAGCATTTTTAGCAGTGCTTATGTGCATGGGTCTTAATGTTTGAATCATGCACTCACAGATATCAGAGTCACCAGCAAACTCCAGATGTGTCCTGATTTTTTTCTGTATTCATTACGTTTTCTAGAATATGAAATGAAACCAATATATCTCTTCCCCCTCCCCGCCATAAAAGGGCTAGGCAATACTAAACTTTTCCAGAGGCATTTACATCCTGGAAAAAGGCCTTGCTATCATCACTACAAAGCCTCAAAACCTCTTGTGTCTTTCAGCCATTAATCACTCCTTTCCATATCCAATGACATCATCATACCTTGTAGCAGCAAATGCCATAAATTAGCATGTATTTCATAAATTAGCTTATATTTCTGGAGATCATGACCAATCCTTTCCCCTGTCCATTATTAAGCAACTCCATATTTTGAGATGGTAGGAAAATCTGAAGGACTGCCTTTCCAGGTATGTACTCGTGCACCCTTTTCGATCCGCTCATCAATTTCTTTCAGTTCCCACATCTCACATAGTCTGACAGGCTATGACCAGAAGTTAGGTTTTTTTAAAGTTGCTGCGTTATTTTTATGGAATGTGCTTCCAAAATCTCTTTAGCAGATTCTTTGCCTCTCATAAAGCTGGCAAACCCTGGCTAAATTTCAGAGAACCATAGGTTGTCAGTGGACTGTTGGATTTTGAATGGGAAAAAATAATTGTTGGCTTGTTGAAGTATGAATTCAAGTTGTTCACTGTGCTGTGTATTTTTAGCACCATTATCCTCCATGAGTTTTGTTGTAAGGGCAGGGTATAAATATTTTAAATAACTAAAAATTAAATGTAACTCCTCTTTTAAAATATATCTTCAGCTACTCACATTCTCCATTACTAAAATTTCCCAGGTCTTGATATACCATCCTGGGATTGTGCTCCTGTCGGCTTTGATCATAGCATTGTTCCTTTTCTTCTCCTGTCAAGGACACAGAACAAGAGCCGTCAGCTCTAGGCTACATGATACAGCTATCAGGCTAATGGTTTGGTCTCAAGAACCAAGTATAAACTTTCCCATTGCCGACTGTTCATATTCTAGTAATTTTTCCACACCGTGTGTGTTAATACAGAACCATACATGTCATCCCTCCCCTTTCCTCAAAATCATTTAAAGCAATATGTAGTGTGGGGGATAAAGAGGATTGTGTGTTGGTTGCCCTTATTGATCTGCCAGTGGCCCTTCAACAAACATCTACTTCCTCTTTTAGATGCTATTTCCAGCCATTTTGGGGCAGGACATTTTTCCTCTACTCCTTCCACCTGTCTGCTCTCATTCCTAGACCAAACACGACTGGACAATGGGATGCATTCTCCAGGAATGCTTTTCTAACATGAGTGAGGCAATACACACACACACACCCCGTACCACACTGCTACCCATCTGAGGACTGTGCTGCATCATTCTCCCAATTTGTTTTTTGGGACTCATACAGTGCAGACCTTCCCACTGAATAGACCTACATAGAATTCTGAGCATGCTTGCTTAGGATTGTCCTTATGATCTGCTATCTCCATGCAAAACAGTAGGAATGAGTGGATTACTAGTCTGATATTATTTTGCAGTTCCATTAAACTTGGGCTTTTTTCTGGTAAGAAAGGCAAAATTCAGAAATGATGATGTGCTTATACACAGCTCTTCTAAATCAGTTTGGTGTAGTGGTTAAGAGCAGCAGGACTCTAATCTGGAGCAGGGCCGGATCGAGGGGGGCAGGGGGGGTAGCCCGCCCCCGGCGCCGCCAAAGAGGGGGCACCGGGCGAGGCTGCCAGCTGCCCGGGAGGCTGAGCGCAGGGTTGGGAGACCCTCGCCAGCCCTGCCGATGGGGCGGCTGGCTGGCTTGCCACGCAGGGCCTCCCAGCCCTGCGCTCAGCCACCAGCACGGCAAGCCAGCTGCCCCAGTGCATGCCCTCGCCGCCACCAGGTCCGTGGCTCACCGTGCGCTGGGGCAGCCGGCTTGCCACACGGGCAGCACAGGGCAGCGGGGCACGCTAACTGCGCGGAGGGCCTCCTAGCTCTGTGCTCAGCTGGCCACGCAGCAAGCCGGCCACCCCAGCACCTGGTGAGCCACGGAGCTGGCGGCGGCGAGAGCATGCACTGGAGCAGCTGGCTTGCCGCGCGGGGTGGCTGAGCGCAGGGCTGGGAGGTCCTGCGCATGCAGCAAGCCAGCCAGTTGCCCCAGCGCACACCCGCGCCGCCGCCAGTTCCATGGCTCACCGGGCGCTGGAGCAGCCGGCTTGCCATGCATGGCTCCCACCCTGCGTGATGACATCACAAAAATGATGTCATCACACAGCGCCGGGAGTGTGCGCATGCTGCGTGCGCGTGGAGCACCCGGGCAAGGTTTGCCCCGGGCGTCTGCGCACCTGGATCCAGCGCTGCTCTGGAGAATGGGGTTTGATTCCCCACTCCTCCACTTGAAGTCAACTGGGTGACCTTGAGTCAATCACAGCTTCTAGGAGCTCTCTCAGCCCCACCCACCTCGCAGAGATATTAATAACATACTTTGTAAACCACTCTGAATGTCACATTAAGTTGTCCTGAAGAGCAGTATATAAATCGAATATTATTATTAAACAGATTAGTGCCCCCACTCATTAGGAGACCAAATATGGCATAATCTGTTTGGTCTTGATTCTGAATGGAAAGGGTGGGCTAAACAAAATTTGATAATAAAATACCATAATAAATCCAATTTTCCACTCCTCACTTTAACAGCATCCAAACAAGCCCAGGTCCCTATTATATTGCACAGAGTACAATTTCCATAGCTATTCTGCTGGGCAGGAAAAAGTCTAGGCACAAATTCAAGGGTGCTTCAGTCATAAACATATGAGCCAGTTTGGTGTAGTGGTTAAGAGTGCGGGACTCTAATCTGGAGAGCCAGGTTTGATTTCCCACTCCTCCACTTGAAGCCAGCTGGGTGACCTCGGGTCAGTCATAGCTCCTCAGAGCTCTCTCAGCCCCACCCACCTCACAGGGTGTTTGTTATGGGGATGATAACATACTTTGTAAACTGCTCTGAGTGGGCGTTAAGTTGTCCTGAAGGGTGGTATATAAATCGAATGTTATTATATTATATATACCTACAAGGGAAAGCTAATCTTAATGTGGAGAACAAAAATGGCCTCCCCATTAATCCTCTAGTGGCAGTTTCCAGAGGATAAGAGAGAAATTCTTACCACCACAAGGCAAAAGCCTGATGGGACAAAAAGAGAAAGCTAAGGCATTCTGTAGCTGAATATTTAAAGGCACACACGATGGAGTGAAAATGCTTGGTGTTTTCCATACAATGGCAGTGGGCCATGTGGCCTCAGAGGAGCATAAGTGGCTTTTTTTGTTCTGGGAGCAATTAGCGCATTCCATCTGAGCCACTGGGCAGGGTGCAGAAGGAGAGAAGAGCCTCTCTCATAATAGCTTTGGTCAGAAAGCTCCAAGCGGGTGGGAGTTCCTCCAGACACAGTCCAGAAAGCAGGCTTCCAAGCTGAGAGGTCCTGGATGTTTTCTGTTCCAGCCAAAGTATGCTGAGAATGCACAGCGACAGAAGGCTTCATATGAAGCTGATGCTTCCCAATCAAAGGGGAGTAATGTTACCAGAGAGGGACAAGGGATGCTGGAAAAGTGGGGGCTTGGAAAATAATTCTCGTGCCTAAAGCTGACAGTAGCTTTGAGCAAATTGACTGGGGTGTGGGGAGAAACACTGTCTATGAGGAATGAAGGGGTGACAGTTTCCTTAGTGCTGTCTTGATACAGTGTGGCATGGCCACTAGTGTGTTGAGCTGGGATGCAAAGAACCCAGTTTCAAATCCTTGCGTAGCTAAAAAGCTCACCAGGTGGCTTTGTGCAACCGAACACGCAGTGTTGTTGGTGAGGATAAAATGGACATATAATGTAGTTCATTTCCTTTGGTTTTCATTTTCTCTGACTTCCTTACATACAATTTTTAAAATAAAGTGCTTTACTTTGCAAAAAAAACTTATCAAATGCATATGCATTTCCCATCCATAAATCAAATGCATGTATACATATAATAGTTGTGTGCAAAAGAGTGTGCATATTCATTGAACTGCAGTTTAATCTTAATTTTTATAGCTTTGCCTGTTGCTCAGTATCAACATCACTCGCCCTCTGCAGACATTCATTCAAACATTCACTGGGTGCACATAGTGGGCTACAAAAGGAGTCTGGATTGCACAGAGCCATGTATGTGGGAACAAATATATACATCATGGGACTTGCTGCAGATCACAAGAAACAGGGCCAGTGGGTGCAATTCCCCTTCCTTATGTGCAGGGAATGCACAATCTCTGAAGAAGGCAAGATCTAATACTGCAGTGCTTTCCTGGCTGCTATCTTGTTAAACATTTGAAAAGAGCAGGAGTCCAATAGCACCTATGAGACTTAACAAAATTTGTGGTAGGGTATGAGCTTTCGTGAGTCACAACTCACTTCTTCAGATACTGAAGAAGCTCATACCCTACCACAGATCTTGTTAAGTCTCATAGGAGCTACTGGACTCTTGCTCTTTTCTACTGCTACAGACAGACTAACATGGCTAGATTTATCTCATTTGAACATTGTTTTACTTTTCTAGTAGAACATATACATGCATCCAAGATTTTCATTAATTTCAGCTCTACATTTATCCAACTATACAACCATGGACATGTGAATATGATGAAGTCTTATTCCAAAATTATTCTGAGTGCAAACATATAATCATTTTATTTTGCCCTTCCTCCAAGGATCTCAGGGTGGGGCATATTGTTCTCCCTCCTCAGTTTATCCTCACAATTTTTGTGCGAGGTAAGTTGGGCTGGTCCTGACTAGACATGGGCACGAACAGAACGCCCCCCCCCCCCCCAGGAACACCCTGTTCATCATTCGGTGCCATCCACAAACAACGAACATGGACGAACACGAACTGTTCCTGGACATGTTCGTTGTTCGTTGTTCATAGGATCCAGAAACCCCACCCCACCTCCAAACCCACTTAGCCCCCCTCCCCTCAAACCCACTTACCTAGCCCTTTAAAGATCCCTTTAAACTATCAGCTGCCAGCTGATAGTTTAAATGGCCCTTTCCTGCCACATGCAAGGGGCAGGGCCCTTTAAACACCCCACAAACTGACCTTCCCAATGTCCAATACCCACCAAATTTGCAGGGGACATAGTCCTCACTGTCCTCTGAAGACCCCCCCCCAAGTTTCAGAGAGATTGCACCCCGGGAAAGGCATGATCCACGGGTCTCCCCGTTGGCTGTCATTTTCTCTTCACAGAGGCAAAAACGGGACTCTCTGCTGGAAGTACTTTGAAGGGTTAAAGCCAGAAGGAAAGTCAGAAGGCGTTTAGACAGAGTTCAGTCCCTCCCAGCCTCCGGTTGCCAAGGGGATTGATTGCAGCAGGTGCCAGACTGTCTGGCTTGCCAAACGGCTGCCGCAACGACCACCTGTTCGTTTAGGATGGGGCCTCATGAACTGCTTGTCCAAGAACAGCATATTAGGCTGTTCATTGTTTTTTTCTGTGCATAAAGCTGTTCATGCCGATGTCTAATCCTGACCTGGGTAGCCCAGGAGAGCCTGATCGCATCAGATCTCAGAAGCTAAGCAGGGCCAGCCTTGGTTAATAATTGGATAGGAAACCTCCAATGAAGACCAGGGTTGCAGAGGCAGGATTTGAGAAACCACTTGTTAGTCTCTTGCCATGAAAATTCCATCAGGGGGTGCCATAAGTCAGCTATGACTTGAGGGCACTCTCCACCACAACCACCAAGTTAGGCTGAGAGTGTGCAACTGGCCCAAGATCACCCAGTAAACTTCATGGCAGAGCAGAGATTTGATACTGGATCTCTGAGATCCTAGTCCTGTGCTCCATCCACAACACTAGATTAACAAAAATAGCATGGACATTTAAAGATGATGGTACTTGTCCTTTCGTTGTGGTTTTCTGGGCGGGGCTGATTATGGAGAAGATGAACCAACAGTGGACCTGAGCAGAACCTAAGTGGCCTGAGGCTGAGCCTGGTGCATCATGGAATGACCAAGGGTTGGAATCAATAAGATGTTGAGTCAATTGTACAATACCTTTGCTAAGTGGATTCTGAAGGCCATTAGTAGTGCAGAAGGTGTGTGGATCTGTGGCCAGGCTCAAGTTAAGCCTGAATGACAGCCGTACTTTGTTTGGTGCCATAAAATACTGTGATGGCTGTGAAGCACTACCTTTTGTTTACTCCTCAGGCTTCCATTCAGGGGAGCAAGAAGTCCACTGTGTCCTATGCATCCTCCCTGAAAAGACATATCCTTGTTAACTACTCAGGAAGTGCCTCCCATTATGCCAACAACACTCAAGCGGCTTTCCTTCTTTGTCTTCCCCTCAATGACCTTATGGCTATGCTCAACATGCAAAAATGTCATGAATTCCTGTTCTAGTTTTTTTCCCATCCATATTAATCTAAGGACTCCCCACCACCACCACCACCACCACCACCACCAGTTGTGTCCACTAGAAGTCAACTTGTTTTTTCATTAGCATAAGACCATTTGATACGTACAACATTGAGATTTTGCCTGTAAACCTGGTCTCATATATGTGGGCCTGCATCCAACAACCCCGCATTGATCTAATGGGGATCTAATTGTTCCATCTATTTTTACTGAATTATCCTGCTGCAGTTCCTAATTCATTTACTTTCACTTTGCAATCCATCATGAACTCAATGCTGCCAGTGATATACTGCCAGTTGCAAACTTGAGTGCAATTAGTGTCTGAAATTACATTTTAGGGAGCTAGCTAAGGGTAAACACAATGGGGCTTGATCATCAATTAGCAAATTTCATGCACTGTGCTCTAAGCTGATTGATGACACAATCTTGGGCTGAAATGAACTGAGAACTAGGGGTAGCTGCCTGTTTTAAAGGGCTTTCATTGCTACCATCATTCTAAGAATGGGAGCTCCTCCACTTTTATATCAGAAGCCAATTGGAACCCCCAGTGTCTTTGGGCAGTCTGTAATCAGGAAGGAGTGACCAGTGCCACCCTCCTTTCTCTGGTATAAGAAACTTCTGTTCCATCCCGGCACTCTGCCAGGTTATTCCTTAAAAGACTAGCTTAGAAAAGTTTCCTTCCTTTAGTTTAAAAATAATTTGGTCGTGTAATGGTCTGATCTGAAATAGAACTCTCCTAGGGGGAGGGTGTTTTACAGCCTTTTAAAGAACGCCCTGCACACACCTCAAACCAGGCCACATCCAAATCAAGTCCCTCTGTGAATTTTATCAACATTTTAAAAACACCGACCACATCATTTTTTCCCTCCCTCAGCCGGCAGCCTGGTTTTGTCGGCCAGAGGACAGCAGAGGAGGGTCAAACAGAAATGACAGAAGAAATGGCTAAGCAGAGGTGGCTGCAGCACCCTATTCCCCTACTCCAGGAAACTGTGGAGGCCAGATCGGGCTAAGGCAGGATTTATGAGGAAGTCCTTCCCCATAAAGCCAGCATCTGGGGTTTGCTCATGGCAACAGGGGCTCTGTGTGTGCACAGGGACACATGTTACATTCTTATTCTTCCTTGTACAGTTTATTTTAATTTTTCTAACTACGATGCTGGATGTTACTGTTTTTAGATGAAGCATGTTTTTCTCATCTTGTGATGGCCTATGGCTACTGACAATAAATCTTCCTCTGCTTCTAAAACACTGGGAGGATGTCCCACCATCTCATCTATTTTGACCCTTCAACTACTGGCTTTTTAATTCTAGATTCAGCATCACCTATTCCCGGACCAACAATATTACTGCTAAAATGTCCCACTACTTATTGTAGCCCATGTGGGTGCAATGCTGAGGATCCATCTCCACATTATGAAGTCCTTGTGTTCGTTGGGGAACAACACAAGTTCTTTGTATCATGTGTGATGGGAGTTTTGTGTCTGCCAAATGCAAACTTTCTCTTTTCTGTTTGCAACCACAGCATGCAGGAAGAAGCAGCTGTTGCTCTCTCTCCCTCCCCCCTCCCCCCCTCCCCCAATGCTCCTGCTATTTTGACACCTACAACTCACCCCATGGAGCTTCTCTTGGCTATACTGTGAAGCCTGTGTTTAGCTGCATAAGTTACAATGGAACTAATAGCAGTTCCATGGGATGGTTTGCAGAGTCAAAAACAGTGCAGGGTGGGTGCGTGGTGGGGGCTAATACTACTTCTCCCTGCATGCAAACATAAACAAGCTACTGTGTGTCTGGGGGGCACAAAACTGCAATCACAGCATGCGTGATACCAAGTTCTGGTACTGTTCCCTAACTTATGCAAGGACTATATAATATATTGATGGAGCCTCAAGTGCTTACTCTGGATCCTACAAAAACAAGCCAAGCTGCCTTCAAACACCACACAATCCCTGAGAAGCACAAGCCAGAACAATGTGTTGAGTTTTTGAACTAGAGCACATTTAAACAGAAAGATAGGGGCCGATTCCAGATGGCCAGAAATTGCGGTTTTTCTGTGGAAATAATCGCTTACCGGCCACGCGTTCACTTTCATCTCCATCCGCTTTGTCTCGCAGCGTGCCGTGCCATCCCGCTTCTGGATGTTCGCACGGCCAACTGAGGTACCCGGGATTGGTTGTTTCCTCCCCGTCACAGTTGACGTCGGGGGCCTTCATTGGTTCGCATTTCGTTTTTTTAAAAAAAATTTTTTACGTTTTGCGCAAATGCGCAAACGCGCAGGTATGCGAATACGCAGCATCGACGTTTGTGCGCTTTTGTGCATTTGTGCACATTTGCGCAGTTTGATGTGCGCAAACGTGCGACTGTGCAAATGGCCCCCAGTTTTAAAAAAAAAAATTAAGGGAATATTGTTGCCGGCCGGCCAGCAAAGGAAGGAGAGAAAGGGGAGGGCCTCTCCGCGGCGACGAAGCGTCCAGAAGTGTGCAAACCCGCAATACTGCGTTCACACCATCCGCTTATATAGCGCAACTGAGCGCCATGGACCGCAGGTAAGCCAGGATGGGAAATTGCGGGTTTTTACTAGTGCTGTTGCTGAAAAAGCGAAAGCACTCGCTCTATTTGTGCCCGTCTGGAATCGGCCAGGGCTACAGAGCTTGCCCCTCTGGAAAGGACAGAGTGCGGAGTGCAGATGGAGTTTGTGCATCTAAAACTTATATCTCCAGTAAATTACTAAAAATGCTGAATCTAAACATAATGGGTTGGAGCCTGTGAACCAATAAGGCAAGTCCTTTTCCTTCTTTCCACGAGTAGCCCCTGAAAAGGCAATGCCACAGGTCAGGGCACCATTAAGAATATAATGTCATGTAGCATGGGGAAGCTGCTGTGAGTGTGGGGAACTGGACAAAGCTGTCCCCCCTTCAGGAAGCAGAGCCCTTTCTTCACCAACTTCCTTCACTGGTGGAAAAGCCAGGTAGGCGATTTCATCCAATTCCTCTGCCTTAGAGCCGCCACCCCTCCCACTATGCGGCGTTTCATCCTCAAGGATGCAATTCTCAGCTCCACATTTTCATGAGTGTCAGGTGGCTTTTTGTGATGTTATCAGGTTTGTGGATCATGGCAGTTTGCTTTGGATGTAATTCAGAACTGAAATATGTGAGCTAGTTGTTTTTAAAATGTCAAGCTTATTTCCCGTTTCAGTGAAAATAACAAATACTTGAAATCTATCTGAATTAGAATAAACGAGAGATTCCTAAAAATGAGTTCTAATGTTTGTCTAAATATGTTGTTCTTAAAATGAGACAATCTTGTACTAAGAAAGATTTTTTCCCTATACTCACTGAAAATTTTCCTTTATGGTGTTTTTTCTGCCTCAGTGCTGTCTCAGTAATGGATACTGCTCTGTTATCATGGTGGCCATTCCAAAGTCTATGGCCTATAGCTTAGCCATATAATATCTTGTTCAGTTCTTCCAGATTAAAATCAGCATTGGTGCCAAGATGACTGAAGGGCTTTGTAAGCATGAAATGGCTGAAGGCTGTTGAAACCCAAGGTTTGGGTGTGGATTGTTTAATAACATTGCATAATCCAGTACTGGCAAATTCTGGCTTTTCGAGCCCATATGTTGGCAATATACGTTCTGCCACAAGTACAGCTTGAGTCTTATGGAAACAAGGAGGGCTTGTGACAAGACAGAATGGCATGTGTAAACTGGAGCTTTCTGTCATCTCTCAAGCTGTCACACAGACAGTGCATTACCTGTGACACTCAGCAGAAAGGAACCTGCCCTGGTAAAAATATTAATCACAGGCAGTGGAGAGAAAATAATTCTATCTGCAGGCCTTATTTCATCAGAGAAATGCCAGTTTGCATTAGACAGAGAAAGGACTCATTACAGTAATCCAATGCGTGGGAAGGAAGGAAAGAGGTTGTGGATATTTTATGACAGATTCAAACAGAGAGGCTTGAGCACTGCACACCAATAGGGGAGAAACTCTTGCCTATAATTGACACTGGCTTTGAAGAGGCATATTCTCATTATGTAGGATTTTTTTAATGTGCCAATTTGCACTAACAACTGAGACCATGCAGTAACACCATCATTCTTCATTTCTTTCTAAACTGGCTTTGCTGTTTGTTACCTTTATTCCTTCCCCCTGGCATTACGTTATTAATTCTGACATGTAACCAAATTATTATTAAACATTTCTATGGCCCTTAGTGGAGGCTCAGTTTGCAGATCTAACCTGTGTACTCTGTAATGTGTGGATCATGATTGTATACAAACAAGAACTGTTGGTCTGTGCAATGTCTTATCTGCTGCAGAAATTAAGGTGTCAGCATTAACATACAATTCCCATTTTTTAAATGTGTCTTAATTTCTCTCTTAAACTAAACTTTGTTTTTTTTAAATCCTTTGAATTCCTGAAGATAAAGCAAAATAAAATACAATAATACTTGTTATAGTAGCTGTAACAGCAGAATTAGCAGTTTTGGATATTTTGACATATGACATATCAGAGAATACCTTTAAAATCTCCAGCAGTACTTTGATGTCCTTCTCACTGACTTGCATCTCATAATCTGTGACAAGGAGTCTTGTTATCCCTGTGGATGGATGGATGGGTGGGTGGGTGGGTGGGTGGATGGAAGAGGGGCAATTAGCTGGGAAGTGAAGTCAACTACTCCAGTGAGAGAGAAAGAATCTGTAAGAGCTACACTGAAAGTTCTTCTTTCAGGAGAAAACTTTGGGGTGAGCCTACATTTTCCCAGGAGAGTTCTAACAGGGTCCCTCTGCCCAGCCAAGCACTCCAATAGCCCTCCCCACTCCCTACCCCTATTTCAGCCTTTGTATGCAGAGATTTTGCCAACCCTGTTAGAGGATTAAAGTTTGCAGCTCCACTTTGCCTGTGGATACATAATGCAGATTATGCTGTCTTAGAATAAAATAACTGAGGAAATGATGGGAACTGTTGTTCATGTATTATTTTCCAGCCAACCTTCTAATGACAAAAAACCATTACAATACACACATTTTAAGATTCAATTGTGGACCTAACAAAATGGTTGATTTTTGAATTTTCATTTCCAATTTATCATCATGAACTTGATTTTAGACACCAGCAGAGAAAATGATGTATTCCCTCTCACAAGGGATAGGTACTCTTCATATAAAAGATAATAACAAAGGGGAATGAGAAACAAGGAAAAGCTGCAATATACATTTTCATAATGTGGTACCTTATGAGGTTATCAGAGACACATAAAAAGTGGTTTTTGTGTTGCTTGTAAAAACAGCCTTTGGTCCTTTCTTCTGGTGCTGAAATGTACTTTGGCCTTGCAGTAGTCCTTTAGAGCAGGGAAGCTTAAATGGGAGGAGCAGTTTAAATCAAACAACAATATCTATCTGAACAGGGTTTGATGAAAGACGAAAAGGAAAACCTAAAGTTTGCGTAATTCTCTGAAAAAAGGAAGAGGATATTAAATAGTGATATGTGCTGGTGTTAAAAACCTTGGATGAGTGCCACAAACCCTGTGAGATAAAAACACAATAAAAAAGGTAATATGAGTACAAATTCCTCAGGACAACATGACCTTCAAAGCGGTCTCCATTGTTTTGAAAAAGATGATTAGGAGCAACAATTTTCACAAATGGTTGCAAATGCAATAACCATCAGTGGCACAGCACCCCCTAGCAAAAGACTGGGGAATTGGCATGCTAAAGACTCAAGGACAAAAAGTTTCCTGCAGGGTTTTCCAGGTGTGAATGCGTAAAGTCTAAAGCAGCTAAATGCTTCCTTGCAAACTTGATTCACGGGTGACTTGCTGGGACCTCTAGAGACAGAGTGCAATTTCTTCACACCTCCTTTAACACAGGCAGCTATGATTAACCTGAGTTACTACAATTATCAATATGGATCTAGGGAGGGGTAACAATCTCCACCCCAGTGTTGGTGGACCTTTCCAGGAACTTTATGAAGACAATATGGTCTCTTTCTTCATCTGCCTGCATCTAAGATGCAAACAATGTGCTAATGTTTGAGTCTGGCTTATGTCCGATAAATTATCCCTGAGGGCACTTGAACAATATTTTGTTGCTGTCAAGTCGCTAATGGTAAGATGGAGAATTCTGAGCTCCGTAAATGAAAGAATCATTTCTGAAATTTGAGGAAATCCCAACTATGTCCACATACACGCATATCATTGCTCAGGGCAGCAGTTAGTATTTCAAGATACTTCCATGTTTTCCTTTCACTCAAACTTAAAGCAAAAAAGAAAAATAATGTGATATTGATGGGTGGGTAGGGGGAGCTCAATTTCAACAATGCGGTTGAGGAAACATCCCGTTAGTTAGCCAAGGAAACGGCTGACAAGGTTGCTTTTGACCTGTAACAGCTTTTGTGGTTCCTTCACAGTTACTCAACTCTTCTTTATGTAACTTGAAATGTATAAAAAGGCCAGTTCTCATTGGTCAGGACCCCAGGATAGAAGAAAATGGGTCTGAGGCCCAAAGGAGGAAATGTAAACACAGGAAATATGAAACTGAGGAGATATACTCCTTTACCATTGGTGACATTTTTATCTGTTGATTCATTACATCCCTTTTCACATTAAATAACTGGCATACTCCACAGCCTTATACCATCATTTGCTTACTAATTAATTTGTTATTCATACCTCTGTGTGAGAAAAATGCTACCAAACATTGTTGTTTATATCTTGCACTAGCATTCTGCTATTGGCAATCTCTTCTTTCCTTCTCCGAGTCCCACTTTCATGATTATTCCATGTCCCTTGTATGTCGGGAAGAACCTACCTCCCATTATTGTGTAATTGCCATCTGTGTAGCCCTTTCAACATGCACAGTTCTGAAAATATAAGCTCTGAAATTTGACAAAGTTTTCCTTATACGGTAGTGGAACTTCCAGAAGAATTCACTGTGTATCTTGCCAGAATGTAATCCATTTTGTGTTTGCCTGATTTTCATCTTCTTGTTCTCATGTTTGTTTTTCTTTTAGTCCTGTACTAGCAGGAACCCCCAAGGACTTCAGGAGGGCATCTTATTTCCCTCCTCCACTCTATCCTCTTTCCCTTTCCTGAAAGACCTAATAGCCTCTCTCCTTTTCCTGCCTCCTTCTCTCCTTCCCACTCACCAGCCAACTTACCTTTATATATTGTCGAAGGCTTTCACGGCCGGAGAACGATGGTTGTTGTGGATTTTCCGGGCTATATAGAGATCTCTGTCTTTTGGTGCTACACCTCTGAAGACGCCAGTCACAGCTGCTGGCGAAACGTCAGGAACTACAATGCCAAGACCACGGCAATACAGCCTGGAAAATCCACAACAACCAACCTACTTTTATCTCCCCCCCCCTTCAGTTCTCCCTCCTTCCTTCCACCTGGTAGTTCTTTCCGTGGGGAAAAACTAGGTAAATAGCACAGTGCCTAACCCACAAGGGCTTGTGGGAGGCACCTCAATTTCCTGTATCCCACTCCCCACACTATATCCTCTTCCCCTCTTCCTAGGGTTACCAGGTCCCCTTACCTTCCCGGCAGGAAGCTCTTACCTCATCCTTCCATTCTTTCTTCTTTACTTGCAAGTGCTATGCGCACATGGTCCTGCAGCTGCACGGTGACGCTCACATTAGGCAACCTTAATAATAATCACAGCCCACACTGCAATAACTTAATCTCAGTTTTATATGTGATTATATTACCAAACCCTCCCAACTGACCTCATGTTGAAATGGCTGTCTGAAAAATGCCCTTGCATAATTTGTGGAATTGGGTGGGGGGGGAATGGAGAGAGAGAAATCTCCTCCAGAAGGCTGTTTCAAAGTGTCAGCTGTGCCACAGAAAGTGTTCAGCCTCACAGAGGAGGATCAAACCTTAAAGGAAAGCCCTGAAGGGAGCAGCTACTCCGAATGAATACTTAAACTAGTGCATAAACTCGTGCACAGAGATGTGGCCTTTCTAGTATGTGGGTCCCAGAGACCATCTCTAGTAAATAGGACTGCACTGCTGTGACATCATCAGATATCCCCTCAGGAAAGCTACTTGTGATGCATTCTTAGTACTTTTAAAGACAATAGCCACTGAATGTAGAAAACAGACTACGCACTCAGCTTTCTAAGAACATAAGAAGAGCCCGGCAGAATCAAAGCAGTGGTCCATCTAGCCTAGCACACTGTTTAACACAGCAGCCAATCAGTTTCCCTGGTGGACCAAACAGGACACACCAAGGTCAAGTGCTAGAACGCAATCTTGATGTTTCCTCCTGGTGTTGGTATTCAGAAGTTTACTGCCTCTAAATATTGAGTTTTCCCTTGCTTTCTACGGTTAGTCCTCCTCACCTGGATAGTCCAGGCAAGCCTAATCTTGTCAGACCTCAGAAGCTAAGCAGGGTTGACCTTGGTTAGTAATTGGATGGGAGACCTCCAATGAAGAACGAGGTTTGCAGAGGCAGGCAATGGCAAACTACCTCTGTTGGTTTCTTGCCTTGAAAACCCCACTAGGGATTGCCATAAATCAGCTATGACTTGACAGCACCCACCACCACCAGGGCTAGTAGCTTTCTTCCCATCCTCCTCATGGATCCATCCCCTTGCTTGCAGTAGGATTTATGAGGTTTCAGCCACTGGCATAGATGGCTGCTTGGAAATCTAGATTACAAAGGTGCCTGCTTGTTTGAGAAGATTTCCAGATGGCTTAGGCCATTTTAACCATGTCAGTGTAAATCCTTGGCATTACTATGAATGAAATCACTGTAAGAGTATGCGGAAGCTGCTCACATAATTTTCTTTCCACATGCAATGGCACCCATGAGAGTCCATTTCAACTGTCCAGTACCCACATGGGTGGCTGGGATCATGCAGTGTGCCTGGAAACCAGCCTCAGCATGCATGCTTATAAGTTGCTTATGGTGTAAGCACCAAGCTGATGTTTGTGTGTGACATCAAGTCATCTCTGACCTATGGCAACCTTATGAATGAAAAACTTCCAAAACATCCTATCGTTAACAGACTTGCTCAGATCCTGCAAACTGGAGGACTTGGCTTCTTTTATTGAATCAAGCCATCTCATTTTGGGTCTTCCTTTTTCCTACTGCCTTCCACTTTTCCTAGCATTATTGACTTTTCCGGAGAATCTTGTCTTCTCATGATGTGACAAAAGTATGATAGCCTCAGTTTTGTCATTTCAGCCTCTAGGGAGAATTCAGGTTTGATTTGATCTTGTACCCACTTATTTCTCTTTTTGGCCATTCATGGTCTCCACAAAACTCTCCTACAGCACCACATTTCAAATGTATCAATTTTCTTCCTGTCAGCTTTCTTCACTGTCCAACTTTCACATCCATCCATAATAATGGGGAATACCATAGTTTGGATGATCTTGATCTTGGTCCCCAGAGAGACATCTTTATCTTTACGGATCTTTTCTAGTTCCCTCACAGCTGCTCTTCCAAGTCTCAGTCTTCTGATTTCTTCACTGCAGTCCCCCTGTTGGTTGATGATTGAGCCAAGGAATAGGAAATCTTGAACAATTTCGATTTCCTCATTGTCAACTTTTAAACTGTCTAATTCCTCAGTAATCATTACTTTTGTCTTCTTGATGTTCAGCTGTAATCCTGCTTTGGCACTTTCTCCTTTAACCTTCATCAGCAGTCATTTCAAGTCTTAACTATTTTCTACCAGTAACTTGTTGTCATCTGAATATCTCAAATTGGTAATGTTCCTTCCACTTATTTTCACTCCACCTTTTTCTAGAACTAATCCAGCTTTCCTTACGATATACTCTGCATAGAGATTGAACAGGTAGGGAGATAATATGTTTCCTTGTCTGAACCTTTGTCAATTGGAAACTATTCTGTTTCCCCATATTCTGTCCTGACAGTAGCCTCTTGTCCAGTGTACAGGTTGCACATCAAAAGAATCAGATGTTGTGATGTCCCCATTTCTTTTTAAACTCTCCATAGCTTTTCATGATCCACACAGTCAAAAGCTTTGCTGTAATCTATAAAACAAAGGCTGATTTTCTTCTGAAATTCCCTGGTATGTTCCATTAGCCATCATAAATTTGCAATATGATCTCTAGTGCCTCTTCCTTTTCTAAAACCAGCTTGAACTTCTGGCATTTCTCAGTCCATACATGGTAAGAGCCTTTGCTGTAGAATTTTGAGCATCACTTTGCTTGCATGGGAAATTAATGCGATAGTCCGATAGTTGCTGTAGTCTTTGGCATCCCCTCTTTTTGGAATGTATTTCCAATCCATGGGCCATTATTTTGCTTTCCATATTCTTGTTAAGATTTTGATGGACTCCATTTCTGTAGCATGAAATAGCTCTATTGGTATTCTATCTACTGAAGGTGCTTTGTTTCTTCCAATTGCTTTGAGTGCAGTTTTTACTTCACTTTCTAAGATTTCTGGTTCTTCATCAAAAGATTCTTAGGTGAAGGTATCTGCCATCCTTCCATCTCTTTTGTATAGTTCTTCAGTGTACTGTTTCCATCTTTCCTTTATTTTGTCCTGATCAGATACTGTATTTCTGTGCTGATCTTTCAGCATCCCAAGCCATGGCTTGAATTTCCCTTTGATTTCTCAGATTCTTTGGAACGGGTCTCTTGTTCTCCCTTTTTTGTTGTTGTCTTCTATTTCTTTGCACTGGTTATTATAATAGATTTCTTTGTTTCTGCATGCAAGTCGCTGAAAAGCTGCATGGTGAATTTTGACCCTATTTCTGTCTCCTTTTTCTTTTTCTTCTTGTATATCTGTAGCAATTTTAAGAGTTCCTTCAGTCATCCATTTAGGCTTCTCCTTTTTTTGGCTGCAGGAATAGACTTTGCACATTCTTCCTTGATAATATCTCTGGTTTCAGCCCATGGTTCTTCTGGCTCACAATCAATTAGACTTAGTATTGCAAATCTGTTCTTTACGTGGTCTTTAAATTCTTCAGGAATATTATTTATAGTGTATTTTGGCATTATGATACTTCTGGTGTTTCTCTTCAGCTTTATTCTAATTTTTTATATTAGCAATGCATGATCTGAATCACAATCAGCTCCTGGTCTTGTTTTAGCAGAGAGAATAGAGCTTCTCCATCTTCTGCTTCCAATTAGGTAATCTATTTGGTTCCTTTATTGGTCAACCGGTGGTTTCCACGTATACAGTTGTCTTTTTGGTTGCCTGAAGCATGTCTTAGCAATGAACAGGTTGCTGGCTTCACAAAATTCTATGAGTCAATCTCCTGCTTCATTTTGTGACCCTAGTCCAAATTTTTCAACTATGTTTGATTCTGCATTGTCTCCTATTTTTGCATTCCAGTCACCTATGATTATTAGCATATCTTGTTTAGGTGTATGATCAGTTTCTTCATGGAGACTTGGGTAAAAGTTTTCAATTTCTTCCTCCTCAGCTTCTTTAGTTGGAGCATAAACTTTAATGATGGTTATGTTGACAGGCCTTCCCTGAAGTCTGATTGACATTACTCAGTCAGACTTTGCATTGTAGCTCTTGACTGCATGTGCTATGTCTCGCCTCACTATTAGAGCAACAGCATTTCTTTTGATCCAGAGGAGTTAGCCGTGTTAGTCTGTAGTAGCAAAATCAAAAAGAGTCCAGTAGCACCTTTAAGACTAACTAATTTTATTGTAGCATAAGCTTTCGAGAATCAGTTTGTCATTTTCACAGTAAAACACTTTGTAGTTTTCTGACTGAAAATTTCCTGTGTCGGTCCACATTAATTCACTCACACCCAGGACCACAATGTTTAAATGTTCCATTTCTTGTTTTACGATTTCTAGCTTACCTGGCTATAAGCTGGTACCGCATGTCATTTTGATGGAGGAATTGTGCTGCTGTCATAGGCAGCTGCCCTCTAAAGTTCCAAGGAAATTGTTCTTCCTGTTTGGGAAATGAATAACAGCTAGCCAGAAAGCTGACTGCAGAAAGACAGTACTGAACAGAAGGACCACAAGAACGGAGGTGCCCCTTTATTTTAAAGAGTTATATCCTATTCTGGGACAATACAGCTTCCAGAAATTTCTACAGAACAGACATCACATCTGCTTAGAGTTCTCTGTTTTTGGATGCTTCATTTAGTACATAGTACTTAGTATTAGTATTTAATGATTAGTATTATTTTGTATATAAATTATTAGTAGTAAGTAATATTTAGGATGCAATATTCATGTAATATTTTTTGTGTAAAGAATACATATCTATTGCTGCTAAGACATATTTGGTCTAAGCCTCATTGGGTATACATGTGGTGAAACTAATAGGTTTTTTCACACACAATGATACCGATGTGTTATAGATACTTTCATTATATAATGGGGAATATCCAGGTAGGAAAAAACATCATGTGAGAAGTGGACCTAAAGTAGTAAATAGGATAACATGGACAACTCAGGAAGTGCTTTCTCTGATATTTGGTATCTTGGCTTTAATCTGTTTTTTTTGCAGATTAAGACAACATTGGGGGAAGAATCTAAAACATGCACATGCACATTGGGTGTTTCCACACAGGTTATTTGGCCTGAGTTCGATGCTGTTGGAAAGTGGGGTTTTTCCCGCTGCTCCACAGCATTGTGGTGCAATCATATACCTCCCAAAGTTTCTCCAGTTTTTGTTTGTTTGTTTCTCAAACTTGCTTTTCTCTGAAGTTTTGGAAAAGATCGCCACAAATGATATCACAAAAAAACTATCAGGAAAACCCGCTGTGTGGAAGCCTAGCTGCTGCTGCGCTATATTAGAAGCTGCAGCAGCAACAGGGAAACTACATAGATCCAGAAGAGTTAGCCGTGTTAGACTGTAGTAGCAAAATAGAAAAGAGTCCAGTAGCACCTTTAAGACTAACCAACTTTACTGTAGCATAAGCTTTCCAGAATCACAGTTCTCTTCGTCAGATGCTTCGTCAGAAACTACAGAAACTTGTCCTTGTGTGGAAAACTTTTGTTAGAGGCTTTATTTAATAGGTAGCAAGATTCACTGCCTTACAGTACACCATGACAACTTAGGGCCAAGCTACAAGTGACGAATGACACTTGAACAGCAAGTGTATTTCTCCCTGTTCACTTGCCCTCCACTCAATCCACTTGCCGTTCAAGTGTCATTCGTCATGTGTAGCTTGGCCCTTAGTTGTCTGCAGCATCAAGTGATGAGTTTTTTTCAGCTGACCATCCGAGATCTAACACAGCAGATAAGATTTTTGTCTCACCTCCTATCAGCTCATAAGCCCCATTGTTTTCTGTTGGAGCCAGTCCACAGTAAACTTAGCTGCTCCTTGAGGTACAAACAGACACAACAACTCCTTCTTATTTCCCCAACAGTTAATGAACCAAGATATACTTTTAATTCATAGCAAAGGATTTTTTGTAGTCAAACATAAGAATGGCTTCTAACCTTGAGGCAAAGACCCAGTCACAGAAGCGCGATGCGCTTGAGTCCATCTCAGATTTCAACAATGTGGCTTTTCAGGCACCAAAAAACTGACATGCATGAATGTTTAATGATGTTAGTCAAGAAACATCAAGCGCAGCCATGAATTCACACTCCGAGGTACAACTGGCTGCTTAGCAGGGCACTGGTGTCTTTTGTCCTGTTTTCTTCTGAAGTCACTAAGAATTCATCAACACTATGCAAGAAGATGTGTTTTTGTTCCTAATTACCTATGAAAATATGAAGCCAAGGTCTGCACCATATGTGGGAGCTATGATGTAACAAACACAGGCTCTGGTCATTGGCAGATTGGCCACCACTCTAAGCATGAGAACAGCTAGGAAGTGGCAGCCCAGTCTGCAGCTGGCACACAAGGGCACATGGGAAGAGATGGCCCTGTAGATAGGTAGCTCCTAAGCCATGAAGGGCTTTACATCAGCACCTTGAACTGAACTCAGAAACAAACTGGCAGTGAATATAGCTGTTTTAAAATAGGCTTGATATATTCCTATCAGCTAGCCTCTGACAATAATTGGGCTGTTGCATTCTGAGCCAGCTACAATGGGCAGCCTAATGTAGAATGCATTGCAACAGTACAACCACGAGGTTACAAAAGCATGGATTAGGATGGCAAATTCAGTGCTATCTATCTCGCCTAAGAAGGAAAGCCCTGACCCGGATGGCCTAGGCTAGATTGATCATGTCAGATCTCAGAAGTTAAGCAGGGTCAGCCCAGGTTAGTACTTGGATGGGAAACCACCAGGGAAGTTCAGGGTCACTATGCAGAGGCAGACAATGGCAAACGTCCTCTGATTGTCTCTTGCCTTGAAAACCCCATAAGGGAGTCACCATAAGTCAGCTGCAATCTAGTGGCAGGAGAGAGTAGGTGAACCAGTCGCAGCTGATAAACTTGACCTGTGGCAAATCGTATGAGAACAAGTGAAGGCCTGAGAGAAATTTGCAGGTGGTGGAAGGAAGATGCCTCCTCCTCCCCCCCTCCTTCTGGCTGCCCATCTTCCCTCTTTGGCACAGACTGGAGGAGTGATGCCTACTGCTCTGGGCCAGCTTTAGTGCCATTTGCCTGCCTTTTTCCTTTCCCAACTCCAATCCCAGCATAGGAGAGAAAGGGAAAGAAGGAGCACCTTTGCTACCGCTGCCTCCTACTATGCCCAGATCCTACCCCTTGCCTGCCTTCTCTTCGTGGTAGAACTGGGGCAGAGCAGTGATGGCTGGCAAAGGGAAGAGGATGTTGCACTCGCAACACTGCTCCTGGCTGCCTTTTTGCCTGCCCAGCTTCTTCTGTGACTAGTATCTGTTTCTACCAGCATCCATCTTGTTCTGCCCCCTCCCCCCCACCAGTCAACCAGGCCCACTTGCCCATCTGCCTACCAACCCACCCACTTTCCTGCCCAGTTAGTTTGCAGTCAGTGGCTGCTCTTCCCACCACCCACCCTAGCAATGTTTACTGGGGTTGCTATGCAATCCAAATCACAGCTGTGCAATCTTTTTCTTTTATGTTGTCTGTGCTCCTGTAGATTTATTGATTTGTATTTTGGGAGATGTATAGAATTAGTTGCAATATGTTCCTCATTAATTCATATGTTAGACACCAAAAGTTTTGGGCCAGTCAGCACTGTGTCTAAAGCAGTAGAAGCCCAATGGTTTTTAAGAGAGTTAAAGGTGGTAGGATAGATATGACTAGCTATGGCATACAGTACATGCTCATCTATTTTATAACTTTTATCAGTAGTCAAACAGGTATTAAAGTCCTACAAAACCCTGAAAAACCTGTTTAACTGCATAGACAGTGGGATGAGTGTACATACAACATGAGTAATGATGTCTATTTTCCACCTTCAGCTTGATGTCAAACATATCTGCCAGCCTTCAGAATGAGAAAAAAAATGGTATTATAAGTCAAGGAATCACATGGCAGGGTTGCCCTCAAATGGTTAAACTTCACTGTATCCAGACTTTGAAGAAAAGGAAAGTGCTAAAGGAATACAGCTGTGCAGGAATGTAAAGTCCCTCCAAAATGGATTGCTTAACTTTTCAATAAAAGATACTGAAACAGACTGCTGGGTTTGGGAGGAGCCTTGATTTCTAAATGTGACATGCTGGGTCTGGGTGGGTGGGGTACAGGATGCTCAGTAATGGTCTTGAGAGACACTTCCGTGGCTGGATATTCAGCTACTGTGCTAGGTGTACAGAGCTAGGGAAAGATCTCTCAAGAAAACATCTCTGCTGCTTTCTGATAGCATAATATGGGGGCTATATAACATTTTTTCAGCAGGGACTTGTGTGGTCTTTCATTTTGTTTTATTGAATCAGCTGCCTGAGTGGGTGGGGGATGGGGAGATTTTCATTGATGATGGGTGGAGGAATGACTCTTCAGATCTGGCATCAGTTAGCCGGTGGGATGTTTGTTTTATTGTTAGGCTGTGTAAATAAAGACAGGATAACATTCCCCTTAGGGTGGAGGCCTGTGAGAAACCTAGACAACACTTAAACTATCCTCATGGGATAAGGGTGGAGTAGAAGTCTAAATAAAATAAAATAAACCAGCATTTCCAGATGGCCAGAACTGACCAGAAAAGTGAAAACCAGGGGCTTACAATTTAATTACATTTAATGCATATTTAGTAAGAAAAGTCAATAAAATGTCTAATTAACACAATATAATCAGTTGCAGCATTTATATTTTTGGTCAGAAACCTAGACTCTAATCCAGCTGTAATATTAGATCTTTTTACATGTTACAATATTGATTTATTTGGTTTATTTATACCTCACCTACCTCGCCAATGGAGACCCAAAATGTCTTACATAATTTTCCTGTCCTCTATTTTATCCTTACAGCAACCCTGTGAGGTAAATTGGGCTGAGTGTGTGTGACTGGCCCAGAGTCACCCAACAAGTTTCTATGGCAGAACAGGGATGTGTGAACTGGGAGTTGTGAACTGGCTAAATAGCCAGATTTATACCAACCTGGCATAATCCGGCAGCGCCGGATCACATTAGAGAACCCTGGATCAGATCTGGGAAGCCTAACTTTGATGAGCTGGGTTACTCAGCCACAAGCCAGCTCCACAACAGAGCAGGAGAGCAGTGCGAGGCCTGTGGGGGACGGGAAGCAGCAGGCAGAGTGAATTCTCATCCCACCCCTCCACCCCCTTCCAAGCTCCAAAAGAGCCCTTCCAGCTGTGATTCGGAAAAGTAGGCAGCTGCAGCAGAGGGGGCAGGGCAGGACTGGAGAAGAAATAAAAAGTCCTCCCACTTCCCCACCACCTCTTTCTCTTTCAGGAGGTGGAGAGCAGACAGGCGTTTCCTCCTCTTCCTTCGGCTGCCGCTGCAGAAGCACTACCACTCCCTTCTCAGTGCTGTCGTCAAAGACAAGGAGATGAGCCAGGAGAAACGAGTGAGCAGGGTGGACGACTCTTCCTGTTGCTCCTGGCTGGGGCTGCTGGCCATAGAGGAGGAAGAAGGCAGTATGGGCACCTTGGCAGCAACTACCCACCTCATGGCTGGCAGCTTGGCCCAGCACAAAGAGGAGGCAAGCTCCACATTGCAGGAGGAGGGAGGCAGGAAGCCGGTAGAGAACAGAGCAGGCAGAGCGGATTCCCAGCCTCTCTGAGCTCAAAAAGAGCCCTTCAAGCCACTGTAGGCTGCCTTTCAAACTCGACGGCTCTAGTGAGCCTCCCCTTCCCTTCAGTTTAAGAGGATTTTCTGGTTTGACATTGAGATTCTCTGATTTGAGATAAGTGCGTAGCTTGTTTCTGTTGGGATTTGTTGGTTCAGCTTGCATTGGGGTGGAACTTGCATTTGGGACTGGCTTTTGGCCAGGGGTTGCCTTTGCATGAGGGTTTCCTTTGCCTGGAAAGCCTTGAAAATGTTTTCCCCATAGGAAACAATGGAGAGTGGCTGCAGGGACCTTGTTCAGGGGCCTATAGAATTGCACTCCAAGGACCAATCTTCCTGAAATTTGGGGGATCTTTACTGGATAGGATAGAGTAGGTTCCCTGCAAATTTGGTTGGTTTCTTGAAAAATGCCACCACCACCACCACCCCGCAGCCTCTCTGGATAGTTCCCCCCCACCCCCGGAATAATGGCCAGATAAATTTGGGATTCTCTAACTGGATTAGAGAATCTGAACTGGATTTCAGAAATACCAGATTTTTTTGGTATCCCTGAAACCTAGATCTGGGTCAACCAATTTCATTTATTCATTCATTCATTTTGGTGCACACCCCTATGGCAGAGTGGGGATTTAAACTGGCATTCCCACGTCCTAGTTTGAGACTAACCACTATGCCACATTGGATCTTGTGTATACAATAGCATCTACCAGCAGTCTGCCGGCTGCATCTATCACGAGTGTGCGCAACCCATGATCCTCCTGATACATTCTGTCACCATGTTGTCTGAAGGAGGCAACACACAGGTTTTGTACCCAAGATTTTTGGGAGGTTCTGGTTTGCATGTACCAAAGCTGAAAATCCTTCCCTGTCCTCTTTCAGTCAACACTGCAATCAAGTGTGTCGGGAGGATCTACATACAGTTGCTGACGTCCTGGTATATATGGGCCTTAACATCTGAAAAGGGCTTGTGTTCAGGCACAAATAAAGGAGCTTTCAATTTCACATCTATACAGCTCAATGGAGCTCAGATGAACATCACAATGAGTATAGGCCTAAGAATCCCAATGACTATCATCCATAGAGTGTGGCTTATTGTTCTGGTCTCTCTTGCTGGATTGTGGTGGTTTGGCTATAGTGTGCAAAACATCTCTTTTTCCTTTAAGATACAGTCAGATATGCTTTGATGCTGCTGAGGTCTGAACCCATGTATATAGCACTGTCCAAGGGTAGATTTTCAGTGGGATGAACCAGGTCTCCCTACCCCTTGATCTGTGGTGGCAGGGAACAGGTGTAGTGTGCATCTCTGCAAGAGCACCAGCACTCAGGGCCATTCTCCAAACCAAGACCTAGACCGTTTTCACATGTCTTACCAGCTGCGGAAAATCGCACAAAACTTCCGGAACAACAGCATCTTCCTGGCACAATCTCCCATCATGACTCCAGTTCATAGCGTGATGATGTCAGAAATGATGGGGAAACCATGCCAGGAAGACACCATCATTCTGGGAGCTTTGGGTGATTTTCCGCAGCTGGTAAGACATGTGAAAACAGCCCAAGTAATTCTATGCATGAATGAAAGATGGAGAGTTGAAAAGCTCGCAAATGTTTAAGCAAAAATGAAATGGATAATAGTTTTCTTACATTTCTGTCTCTGATCAAGATGCTATAAACACATGAACACAGCATTGTCTATTCAGACTGGTAGGAGTTCTTCAAGCTCTCAGACAGAGTTCTTTCACATTGCCTATCACCTTTAAAGATCATCTCCTCCCCACAAGAAGAACATAACATTTAGAACTCTCTCCTGACTTGTGGGAATGGGGTGGTGGTGGGATGGAATAACGACAGAAGAAAGCACAGGGAAAGGGGAAGGGGGAAGCGGGAAGGACCTGGAGAAACAGCTGCGCCTCAGGGTGTGCACTTTGAATGAGCTGCTGAAGACGCAAACCCTTCTTCCAGCCACAAGCCTCCCCCGCCCCCCCCCCCCCCGTGTGAGGGTACCCTAGGAGACAGCAGCAGCAGCCCTCCCTGGAACGGTCTTTGGGGGCCCTCGCATCCAGCAGGCTTGTACCCCAAAAGAAACTTGTCACTTTTCCTCAGCTCCTTTCCAGTTTGTGAGGGGACAGGCAGGAGATGGGGAGGGAATGCCTCACGGCTCCACCCCCCACACAGGAACACACACGTTCAGAGAGGACAGCAGGCAACAAGCAGCAGCAGAGAGGGGAAGGCATCTCCTACATTTCCCAGGTAAACTTGCACCGACCTGCCTCATGAAAAATGTCTTGTTTGGTTCATCTCTGAGGGTCCGTCCCCCTAGTGTCACCACCAGGGTAAGTGTCTGTAGAGGAATTTCATCTAACCAGCTCTTTCTCTCCAGGGCAACTCATAAGTGGTTCATTCTCCTGAACGGGTTCTCAGTTCTCCCACACACTGAATGGGAGGAGATTAGCAAGGTTGCTGAGGAGGAAAGGAATAGAGGTACAAAATTCTAGGGCCCTGAGGTAACATAGAGGCCAAGGCAGCCAGGCAGCATGCCCATTCTGATCAAGCCACGAGTGGGTTCTTGTCAATGTGAGGGAGAACCAAATATGCGGCCAGAGTGCAGCAGAGAGCATCTTTATCTGGTGCTCTGTGGTGGCTCTCATTGGCCTTGGAGGTCAGACATACTCCGCATTTTCAGAAACAGTCTACTTGCACTTGCTTCGACAACACTGCGAATGGTGGCAAGAGAAAGAGAAGAGATATGGATATAGGGATGTTCTAGCCCTAGGAGACAGGTGCCTTCTGCAATGGATGATATTTTGCAGTATCCCATGCACAAGGAAAAGCACATTAAGCATTGAAAGTGGAAGGAAGTGGCTCAGTGAGTTTCCATTCCAACATAAAGTGCCGCAGAACAACAACAAAGTGATAGTGATTATATTCTTATATCCTTGGAACAAACAAATATCCTTTGAGTGCTAGCGCCAACAAATCATTATGCTGCCAAAATATATGTAACACTTGAACCGAAAAGGGCAGCACCTTCTCCAGGAGTTTATTTTCCTATGGATGCATCACCTGTGTGTCCATTAGGGAATGATGCAGCACTCCTCAGCTTGCTTATGATGGATCAATTAGCTGCCTTTTGAAAACTGAAGCCTACATTATGCTCATTGTTCATAGCTAAGGAGGCTGGCTGGCTAGTAGCCAGCCTGGGATGGCTTTTTTCAACTACAAAAAGAGCTTGCCTTTCAGCTGTGTTTTTCTGCACAGCCAACCAAGTGTAGCAAATGATAGCGGTAAGTGCATCGACAAAGAGGGAGAGAAAGCATTGATTTGCAGGCAGTCGATAATTATTGGGTACACTTGTATTACCAGGAGCTTTGCCTAGGGGAACATCTGTGCAGGAGCTTCCTGATACCCCTGAATCAGTGCAATAGTGATATATGCTAAAGTGTGGCATGGGAGATCCCCATGCCAATATCATATCATGGGATGTGTATACTGCAGAATCCTTGCCAGTCCTGTTGCAATCTTCAGTGGTTATTTGGAGAGTGGCACAAGCTACGTTTGGAGCAATATGTGATTAGATGTGTTGTTCTCCCCCCCAAACAAATTCCTATGATGTAGGAGGAAGGAGAGTGCCCTCAAGTCATAGCTGACTTATGGCGACCCCTGCTAACCCTGTGAGAAATAACAGGGCCTTAGTAAAGCAGTCTAGAGATGGAAATAAACAGGACAACAGAATAGGATGCAAATTCACTTTAATCAGCAAAGCTGAGCAGTGTTTGTTAGCATATTTAGATATAGAGATTCAAGAATTAGAAGGATAGTCCAACTGCTTGTTATTGTCAGAGAATCTTTAGTTTTCAGAGTAAAAGTAGGAACCATTCTCCCTAATCTGAATGTTGCTGTAGAGGTCTGTGATGGACTGCACTTGAAAGCAGGTTTCCTAAGTGACCTGGTAGGGAAAGAGTTAACTCATGATGGACTGGAGAGCTTGAATTACAGGCTGCTCACTCTTCTCTGATTGATAAGTTAGAACCCTGCTGAAGGGCTAACAGTTGGTTTCTGACAGGATTATTCAGAGAGAGTTTGTGAGTAAGTCTAGCAGGGAAGGTCAAACAGGATCCCCTCTGGAGTGAGAGAAGAGGAAATTTCTGCCTTAACTATAACATCACTGTCCCGAAGAAGAATCTTATTAAAGAATTCTTAGTATAAGTGTCAGCAGAAGCTGATGTCCACTTGACAAAGATGCCATAAAACTGGGAGTGTATTTTAGTAAGAACAGGGCTTTTTTTCAGGGGGAACACGGGGGGGACGGAATTCCGGAACCTCTTGAAAATGGTCACATGGCTGGTGGCCCTGCCCCCTGATCTCCAGACAGAGGGGAGTTGAGATTACCCTCCATGCTGCTGAGCGGCGTGGAGGGCAATCTCAACTCTCCTCTGTCTGGAGATCAGGGGGCAGGGGCACCAGCCATGTGACCATTTTCTCCGAGGGCAACCCACTGAGTTCCATCACCTCTTTTCCCAGAAAAAAAGCCCTGAGTAAGAGTACTTGGGTAGTAGTTTAGACCCTTTCAAGCCAAAAGAAGACGGATTATATCTTCTTATTAAAAGAAGATTAATTCCTGCCCAGTTTCTAAAGGGGAGTTGGTTCTGAGGACAACCATGGGTCTGTTGTGAAGGGAAAACAGTTTTAAAGTAACTCCAGGAAACCTGAGCTGTCATAGGAAACTCTATGAAGAAACATTGTAGCTGTAACTAAAGTATTAAGTAGAACACCTCTCACTGCTAAGAACCAAGAATATAAGAAACTAAGCTTCAAGGATATTTTACCTGTTACTCAAAATGTATTCTGTACTACCAACAAAATTTTACCTCAGCACTTTCATTCCTTGACTACACTTATTCAATGCCTGCCTGTTTAATAAAGTTATTTCCTTTTGAATGTTATACAGTTTCCAGTGTCATTTCGAATAAAAAGGAAGAGGGCTCCTGCTTCTCCCCATCAAGTTCCTGGGCTGGGCTAAAGAGTGAAAATTATATCTGATTGTCAGAGGACAAACAGACTTTCAAACCACAAAGATTACTTGGGGCTGCTCAGCCTAAACAGGCAACTGAATTGTGGCAGGAAAATCTGCCTCACAGTGGAGGAGTGAAGTGGGGGGGGGGGGTTATCATAAGGTCTATGACTTTTTTCCTGGTGGTCATAATTGTTGTTCACTTTCTGCTCTGCTGCCATACCCTGCTGTGATTCTCTTTACTAGTATCTTGTTGGGAAGGATGGCTTGTCCCTAGAATATCAGATACTCCCTGATGAAAGGTACATCTGCACCAAACTAGGTGCACTCATGCACACTAGATGCATTCAGAAATATGCTCTTAATTTGAGATTGCCCAGAAAAGTACCCACATCTCCACAATCCATAAGTGCAACAGAGAAATCAAAGCAGGTTGCAAATTTTTCTTGGAGGGGCATGAATATTGCCAAACATGTGAAAAGAGTTTCCAGACATGCAAAGATTCTTATGCATGCATGTTGCTTCTGTTATGTGCTGCTAGCTGTTTGTGCTGTGTTTTATCTGTTTAAAAATTGAATGAATTTTTAATATCGTAGGCTGACTTAGCCTTGCTGCTATGGACAAGTGTGGTATAAATGTTTTGCACTTTATTGCTGAGCTACAACCTCTCAACTAACTAGAGAAGCATAGAAACCAAAATATTTGCCAGTGTGACTTGGAAATAGGACAGCATTAGAAAGGATCAGGTGTCTAACTAAAACTGAAAAATTGACAGTGGAAAATGGACAGTGGAAAAAAGTCTCTAGTTTGTTAGATTTTTAAAATATTTTGAACTGTATGAACATTTTCCTTTGACTTTATCTGGAAAAATGGGCAATACTGCTGGATTGTTCTACAGGACAGACTTATATGCACCAATGTAATGTGCAGTGTTCTATATCCCAGAGTGTAGGATGCAATAGCATCCACTATAGAGCTTATTTATTCACTGCCCAGGCTTCTGGCTGTTTTTAGCTGACGGATTAGCTAGATGTGGGTAGTTGGTATGCTATCTATCTCCTGAGGTTGCTAAAATTCAACCCAGGTTTCCAACCCAGAGGGTGGAATTCTTTGGATGGCAATAGAAGCTCAGATCAACTTGGCATTCCATTCCCTTTGCTGAAGAGACCAGCATGAGCTACTGGTAACAGTACTGGGCACCACTCAAGCCTTCTGCTTTCCCGTATTTTACACAGAGACAGTGACTGGAAATTTAAAGCAATCTCCATTACTCTGCCTTCCACTTCTCATCTACTTTTGTGGAAATAGATTTTTGCTTGCTTGCAAAGTAGCTTGTTACTTTCCATTCTATTACATATATACACTATATGCCAATATATTCCATGTGGCTTGTAAGTCAAAATGATCACCTACGATATACAACACCACACAAAAGAAAAACACATGTGGTAAGAGGGAACAAGAAAACTCATGCACCAACTCTTAAGGTTACTTATAAGCTATACGATAGCCAGGTGGAATTGCTACTGTGAGAGACAAGTCTGGGAGGGGTGGAACCAAATATCAGTTGGTCCAAGATTGGTAAATAGAGGGAGCCTTGCTGACCCTCCCCTTCCTCTGCTACAGTATTTCTTGGGGGAGCAGAGTGGTTCCATGTAAGTCAAATGATAGGGGAATCTTCCTTTATGCACCACCTTGTTAAAGCTGTTGAGTAAGTATCCTTTGATTACTTGCTCATAGCCAAAGGAAGTGGGTGGGTTGGTCTCACGGTTAGGAGATGTCTTTCCTGAATAGAAAATGTTCCTGCAACATAATGTTTAAAATTAGTGCTTTACAGGAGATGGTGAGTGAGTGAGAGAAAATAAAACACATGGAATTTTTGGAGACATAACAAGTGACAGAGATTTGTGAGTTTAGCTGGACTGGAAGCAGCTGGGCAGAGGGGAGAGCTTATCTCTGGGATTTAGGATGGATGATTTTGCTGCCTGTTAAGAGTCTTCTTGCTTCCAAAGGGCTCTGCTTGTGCACGACAGATAAAACAAATAGTACAAATACACCATCAATCTCCAGTTCTTTCATCCAAAGGAACTTAAGTACTTTCAGTACTACTCCTGGATTACTCAGAAAAAGAGAGAGTGGTCTCAGCACTACTTACTTTAAAAAAAAAACAGCCCTAAACCACAGTGTACTTGTTCAGACATTATAATGGCCCCATGTGTGGTAGGGAGTGGAAGGAGTGAAATTGGACGTGTCTGCCTACTAGTTCCACCCCCAGTTCTAGCAGGCATCCATGCGGAGTTGTATTGTAGATCCCATAACAGCATACAGACTGTATTCAGACTGTAAACCCATTGAAGTGTAGGCATCTTTTTTTGGCTCATGAATCTCTGTTATCTACCATATAGGCAAGTGGTGCTATATAATTAATAAATTCAAACCATGGCTGTAAGTGCCCATAGAAATGTATCTTTCCTGACTATAGCTTCGGTGGCTGTAGCTGTAAAGGAAGAGGGGGTGCATGTTGTGTTATGTACAGCTGGTATTTTAAACCCAAGGGGTGATGTGGCCTGGGACAGTCCAGGGCCAAAATACTTCCTGGGGTTGTGTGGACAACAACAGCATAGCAACAATGTGAGTTTGTGCCAGGAATCTATGAGACTTCTCTGCCTTCCATGTGAAGCACTTCATAGTGCAGCTCAACGGCACAGCCGGCAAACTCCTCCTGGGGAAGGTCCATCTCCCTGTACTTTATCCGAGCAGTGCTTTAAGTGGAGGGGGTCATGTTCTGCATGCTGAAGGGCCTGGGTCTCATCACCAGCATTTCCAGTTAAGAGGATCTGGTTACCAGTGATGTGAAGGATCTCTACCTGAGAACATGGAGAGCAACTGCCGGTCTGAGTAGACAGTGCTGCTGACCTTGATGGTCTCGCTCAGAATAAGGCAGCGTCATGTGGGTGTTCACGAGGAGGGAAGAACTGGGAGATGACATTTCGGGAGCTTGCAAAGAAACACAGAGAACTGCAGAATCAAAGGACAAACAAGAGTGCAAATTCGTGAAGCTTACAGCACAATTGTAAGCATGTATAACTCACACAAGTAAATCAAAGTGACTTCCTCCCTTGTAAGTGAGTTTAGGCTTGCAGCCTTGATTCATTTATTATACACCTTATCACTGGTGAAAAACAATGTTTTGGGTTTTTTTTAGAGAAAATGGAAGGGCAAACTCAGGAGCTGCCTCATCTTCTGTAGTTCCTAGCTGCATCTTGACTCTATCCAGTTTGCCTTTATTCCTTTGCTCAGTGAGATGCTGCCAATCCCAAATTCCTGGAGCCAAAGAACAGAGTCCGGCTGCAGGACAGTACAGCACGTGCGGCTTTTCCCCTCTCCCTCTTGTGTTCAGGAGGCTGAGGCATGCCAAATATCTCGTGACCTGCCTCCTCTCCCCCCTCCCCATGCTACTGTGCCCACTGCAGTGGACTCCTTGACATTCAGGTTGTAAGCTACCGCCCGGCTGAGCAGCTGCAGGCATCTTTATTTGGGAGTGCAGTGCTGTGACCTCAAAGCGACACACATCTCTTGACCAAAACAGTCTTGTCATTCCAGCTTTGCCACTACAGAGGATCCTCCGAGTGGATCAGATGTTACTACCATAGTAAACAGAGAGGAAGGAAGGAGGGAGGGAACAGCCAGGCCAGCCCTTTTTTAGCTGTGCCTTTGGAACGAAGCGGCATCGTATGCACCCGTCCAAATAAGGCAAGGCAAGGCTCGCCTCCTGCAGCAGGCCAAACCCACTCAGGCCTCTGCACTGCATTTCCTCTGGAAGCCACTCAGCTCACAGTTTCTCCTCTGATGAGTTCTACCAGCAGCTGGCTCAGGGTGTGCATGTAGAGCTGCTCTGCTTTTTAAAACACCCCAAATTCTCCTACAGGTGCATCCAAGCTTGCATAATGAATTCTGTGACTGGGATGCCAACCTCCTGGTGCAGTTGTGTCTTAATTCTTTTTCTTTTCTTTTTTTGGTTCCAATCTCTTTGGTCGCCCTTGTTCAGCAGGGTTGTTATTTTTTCCTCCCCTTTCTTGTCCTTGCAAGAACTAGAGATCTCCCTGAACTACAACTGAGCCACAGGTGACAGGGACCATATATATATATGATCTCTGCTTTGCTCATCTGAACAGGGTCTCCTGCAGGTGCCACCCTGCACATGGGCAAAATCAAAAGCAGGCCATACATGGGCTTTCTCTGTGGTGGCCCCTACCCTGTGGAACGGCCTGCCTGAGCAGGTCAGGAGAGCCACCACTCTCATAGCTTTCTGCAAATGATGCAAAACTGAATTATTCAAAATGACTTTTGTATTGTAGGGAGAGGCTGTCAGATGTTTCGCTAATGAGTTAAGGAACATAGACTTCACCACTGTGTTGCTTTATGTACTACCTGCTGTCTTAAATATGTGCTCCTATAAGCTGCTTGTGCTTCATGTGGTCTAATGTCAGCCCTAGAATTGCTTATGTTCTGTTTCAGCATTTCTTCAACTCTGTATTGGATTCTTACTAATGCTGTGTCTTTGTAAAATTATGTTTATTTGCCCTACGGCATTGTTTATGGAAATGTCCTTGCAATTGACTGTACAAATCTCACACTGTGTACTCTGCCTTGAGTTTCATGAGAAAGGTGGAATATAAATGACATAAATAAAAATAAAAATATATGAAGCTGTCTTATACCACTCATCTCCTTAACACTACTGTCTGACCTGATTGATGGTCCAAAGTCTCAGGCGGTGCTGAGTCTTTCCCCAAACCTACTACTTGTGAGTCTTTTAACTTTAAATGCCTGGGATTGAAAGTGGGAACTTCTGCATGCCAAGCAGGTCTCTGTACCACTGAGCCATCGCACCTCCCATTTGGACAGCTGTGATAATATAAATAAGACTTGATAAAACACATTTATCCATTCCCCTTTTATAAGTTCCGAAATGAACTGGGAGCTTAGCAGGCTAATATTCCATTTATGCACAGTGATGAGGCAGCTCACAGGGACGTAGTTTCTTTTACCATTCGGATAGGTAATATGGCAAATGTCAGAATGATACTCGAAGCCATGGGAGCAGTATATATGTGGGAAGAATTCCTGATGTGGCTTCCCTGCAGATAGTATACAGACAACAGACGGGAAATAAATACCTTAGAAAAATACAGGCAGTTAACTAAAAAGCTGGGTCTGTGCTGTGCTCCTGGCCCATTTCTGATGATGTTCTAATTTATACAAAACGAGGGGTATAATAGAGAGCAGGCGTCTCCTTCAGCTGAGAGCTTGTACACCGCTTGGGAAGCACAAACGACCAAAAAGCCTTACTGTACCATTTGATCAAAAGCATAAAGTCTTGTTTCTTATGAGAAGGAAGTCTGTGGAGATGCTCTTCTCGTCTGGAGCAGATTGCTTGTGTAAGCTTTGGGGGGCTTGACTTTCATTCGCTCTGATACTAATCCAGCCAAGAAACAAAACCAAGGTGGAGTTCTAGTGACTTTCGGAGAGTTATAGCAAAGCTGCAAATGTTACTGCTTTGGGGAGTGGCAAATTCTTGTTTAGTGGGCAGGATGTTTATCTTTGTAATGTGCAGTATGCAATTATATTTCATCATTTTGTTTCCTTTACCTAGGAAAGAAGATCTCCCCCCCCACCCCAGTATATTGTTGTTTATATGTCGGTGTAAAAACATAAAGTAACACACCACATGTTGGGACTGGGAGTTCCACCCTGAAGCCAATGATTGTTTCAAAATCAGCTGAAACCTGTGAAAATGCTTAAAGTGATCTGATACTTTGATTCTAAGGATCTCTACATTGTGTACTTAATGTATACAATTTTTAACAAGACTGATTACCATTGGAAGATTTCTAGGAACTTTGTAAGCTTGGTAAAGATGCTAGGAATTCTCTGTTAGTCATCCTTGCACTCCCCCTTCCAAGAAATACTTTTTCCCAGGGTTCCTTCTTGGTGGGTGGGAATGGCCAACCAGTTTAAGTAAATACTCCTGAAGCATTTTCTCTGATCTAGAAGGCTGCAACTTCATGCACAATCATTTCATTCCTGCTGCTGGCTATTGGAAAGATGTCCTCGCTGATCTCTGCCTTCCCATGTTATTTGAAGTATTTATATCCTACTTTTTTCTTAAGATTCAAGGCAGCATACAATACACGCAAGCAAAACACAATACAGAATATAGCATTAGTTGAGCACACAAACATGCCGTGTATGATGGTTGTGATTACTCATGGTCCAACCCTTGGGTCCATTTGCCTTGTCATCATCTGAGTTGAATAACAATCAAACAGTTTTGTGGGTCTACAGTAGTTATAGTGATACAGTGTTGTTTCCTTATGGTGGAAGACAGGGGAGTGTAGGCAAAAAAAATATTGTTTTAATTCTGATTTGGGAAGTCAGGATGGCTTCATTCGACTTTAGCTAAATATTGGGAGTATTGTTGTCATTCTGGGAAGTCATTACAGAAATATTGGAACAATACATCCAGTACTTTAAAAAAGATAATCACGCCCTTCCCCGCATGGAATTAAAATGTGAGAAGAGAGGAAGACTAAGGAAAAGCCCTTGTACCCTACAGCTGATAATTGGCACCTTGGCCCTTTCACTTTTAAACAGCCATTATTTTCTATGGGGAGGTCTGTCTTCATTTGAAGTTAATGATTCCTTAACTTTTCAAGGGCCAAGACACTGACTATCAGACTGCAGGCACTGAAATAATGGGCAGTAGGCCTGGTCTATCCCGTGTTATATCTCTTATGGGTGGTAGACCAGGCCTCTGCACTCCAGAGGCTAGGTCTACTGCCCATAGAACAGAGTCTGGAACCAGCCCTGGACTTATATGTCACCTGCAGCCAATCTCTAGCCCCTGTTGGTGGCTCTGGAGCTGCACTGTACCCTCTGGGTGTGTCCAGGGCTTTCCAGTACTTCCTGCCCTGCCCTGTAAATGTCCTGCTGCTTGCATCAGAGACAGCAGAGGGTGACCCTTCAGTGGGGAAAATAGCAGGTGGGCTTCTGGGTGGGCTGGCAGGCTTCTCGGCCCCTGTGAGGCCGAGAAGGAACCTGGACCCAACCTGGACCCAACTTGCCCAATCCTTTGAAACAGGAAAGTTATAAGGCCCTATCAAAGTGATTCCCTTTCCCTCAAAGAAAGTGGGGCTGCTATTCTAAGCATCCTTCTGTGGATCAGAACCCTTTGGCAGTTGTTCTGTTTGGCAGGACAGACTGCCTAACTCTAGAGAACTCTGTGCAGAAATAAGCTCTCCTAAGTTCGGTGGAAGTAACTCCCAAGTAAATTTTGCAGAGAACTACAGCCTTATTTATGAATAAACAAGCTGAGGGTCTGGACTAAATGCTGTTCCAAGTTGGATCTTAGGGTGATGGGCATGGCCAGTAACAGGCTGGTTGAGGGGTGCCACCGAAGATCATAAATAATGCCATCAGTACGAAGCATACACAAAGCTCTTATGTCTGTGCAGAGAGGCCATAAACACTCCCTTTCACACTGGCAAAGCTGGAAAAATGTTTAAAAATCTATTTCTGCCTCCTCCACCTCACCCACTCCAAGCATTGACATCATACCAACCTCCTACAGTGGCAGGGCTGTCCCTCAGCCATGGATCTGCAGCAGGGACTGTGAGAAAGAAGATAGATCGGCAGCCGGGCTGCTTCTAATGCAGCTCTTCAGAGATACGGATTTAAAGACATCCTGAAGATCAGCTTGAAGGGGTGACATGTAGGATCCACTGCACGTCCAGTTTTTGTTCTGATGACATTTTGCCACCAGATTTTGTTTTCTTCATGAAAGGGTGTCTCCCCTGAAACACATTAAAAAATTGGCAAGAACAGAAATGTTCAAAAGTGTTACTGGAATGGATCTTTTTAACTTTTTTAACTCATTAAAAACATCTGAAATGGCCCTTAGCTTGGAAAAGAACAGAGTCACTGGCACTGGTAAAGGGAAAAGAGACATGCTTAGAACTGATGGGGTTACTTGCTGCTATTTATGCTTCTGCAAAGCCCTGGAAAAAGATGGAATACTTTGATGACATTGTTACTAACCCCACTACAGTAGTGTGGAAACAGAAGATACCCCTGTACTTAACAAAGAACTAGTCTTTGGGTTTTGCAAATAAATATCGGGAAGATCCAAGGCAAACATCCAAGACCCTAGAGCATGCTGGGGGCAGGGACTGGCCTGCCAGCATCATGCAAGTGGGCTGATGTCACTTCCAGAGATAACTGGACTTGATGTCATGGGACCCTCTAGTAGACTTGCCAGGAGTGGCAGGCAAACTCTTGGCAATTTGCCTTTCTACCCAGCAATTGCTGGTATTGGCAGGAAGAGGCAGACCACCTGGAGATCATCTGCCATCAGCAGGCAACCTGGGCAAATGGCCACACCTGAAGCAATGACATTGAGCAAGGGCCAGTTCTTTAAAGATCAGACCCAAACACTCCTGCACTCCCACTCCTCATGCAATTCTGGAAGTGACACCATTTCACAGGAATGCTCACAAAGGCTGAACAATATAAGGACTGCACCCTCCCAATGCACCCTATACTATAAAGTTTTTTTTGCAAATCCAGGAGCATCCCTTGATGTCACTTTTTTGCTGGAAGTGACACTGAATGCCAGTGTGATGTTGGCATGCACCCCACCCCCCAAACTGCTTTCATTTTCTCCCACTGGCCTTTCAAGTTCTGATGGGTAAAGGATAGGGTTGCCGGTCCCCCACTGGGGTCGGAGATCCCCCTCTCCCAGCCTCCCCCCCTCACACACACACACCATTTACCTGGCCAGCTGGGGGAAAGGTGTGGACTTTGAAAAAGAGACAATAATGAAGTATCTATTCCCACCTGAAGCAAGGCTATTTACCAGTTTGTAACAACCAGCAGCCTTGAGCCAAGAGAAAAGGTGTACTATCTATCTCTCTATCTCTCTCGGCTATTGCCTTAAGCAGAAATTAAAATGGGAAGAACCTTACTTGATATGCTGTCTTTGATGTTTAATTATTGCTCCTATATATTTTGTAATGGAATCATTTGTATCTGATAGTAACCACGTCACCTGGGCTCTCATATTAGGTAGTTCCATATTTTTAAGTAGAGGGACGATTAAGCTAGCCCTCAGCTCATTAAATATGGGACACTCTAGAATTATAAAAAGGTGTAATAAATATACAAAAGAAAATCCGCCTACGTGTGCATCATCTTGGAGATTATAGAGAATGGGAACCCACCAAATTTTACAAAAAAATTAATAGTAGTCCTGGGCTACATGATGACATCATTTCAGGAAAGTGACATCATTGTGCAGGCCACATGACACCCCCAGGAGCACTCCTGCGCTCTGTCCATCATTGCAAACGCTTTGCATATTCTGCTGTTCATCATCTTTATTTAAAAACAATGGGGCTACATGTGCTGTCCTGGGAAAAAAAAGTGCAGTAAACAGGATTAGCAGCCTCCAGGTGGGCCTTGGAGTTCTTTTTTTTTTTAATAAACAACTTTTATTAATTATAAACAGAAACAATAACAATAAACATTAAATTGCAAATACATGGAGTAATATATTGGTTATACAAGCTTGCAGGTTTCGAAGAAAAACATTTAAAACACTTGCTTACTATAATTTGTAGTTCATATACCACAAGAATAAGTCACAGTATATTGGTATAGTTGGTTTAGTTCATAGTGCTAGACTTTCAATATATCTTGGTATAGATGGTTGGGAGGAAGTGTTTCAGTTTCGTCAATGAAATTTAAGAAAGACCACCATTTTTCTTTTTTTTTTCTTTTTTTAAAATTTTTTATTGGATTAGAAATCAATCTATATTATACTCATTACAATCAATTTCCTTTAGATATTCCAGTTCTAACCCCCTCCCTTTCCCCCCCTTTTGTTGACTTCCAACAGTTTTCCAACCCCTTATCCATTTTCCCCCCTACTCATTTCAAACTTATATTATTCTATTAAACATATACTTTCACTCTCTTCTAAGCTTATCTATTATAACACAGTGCTATCTCTGTTCCCTTTCCCACTTAACTTATCAACTAAGTATTACATTCCTGGCATATATCCTTTAATGATAATAATCATTTATCTAATTTTTGTACTCTATACTCTATCTTACGCATTCTAATCTCATCAATATGGGACAAGACCACCATTTTTCATAATAGTTAGATGTCGAGGAATTAGCCGATAAATTGTCTGTTATTTTATCTATAATGAGCTGATTCCACACTCTGGAGTACCAATGGTTCAAGCATGGTGGAGACTGGTTTTTCCAAAAATGGGGCTTGGAGTTCTGAGATTACAAGCCATCTCCAGACTACTAGGATAAATTATTTTGGAGTAAATGGCTACTTTAGAGGGCAGACTCTACAGCATCACATCCCGGCTAAACTTTGCAGGAATTTCCAAAGCCAAAGTTGGCAACCTTAAAAAGAAAGGAAAAGTTCACAAAACAGGTGAAGCAGTAGTGTCACTTGCCATTAGTAGTATACGAAGCAGCCTTTTACCAAGTCAGATCAGTGGTTCATCTAGCCTAGTGCCATCTTTCCCGATTGACAATGGCTCTCTGTGGTCTCAGGCAGAACAGGGTTTTTTGCAGCTACAGGCTACCTGAAGACATCAGGGATTAAACACTGAATTTATACGTGCAAGAACTGTCACAGCCCCTTCCACAAACATATGGTATCGTAAACAGTATCCAATAAGTACCTATGACATTCAAATAATCACAGTCTACAACAAGTCATCATCATTTTTATGACAGTACCAAGACCAATATACAAAAATTATGTTGCCAAACCACTTACCAATAAACGAAAAACCATCAGTTTTTTTTTAAAACTTTTAAAATACATTTCACACCATTTAAAAATAACACACTCAATTTAGGCAAGGTAACTGTTTGTGACATTAAAAACAAAAAGAAGTCTTGTGCCATAAAGAGATTTATTGAAGCATAAGCTTGTGCAGGCCAGAGGCTTGGGTTGCCAACAACCTGGGAAAAAATCCTGCCCCTTAACGCAAGTTTAATGGGATGTTTACCTCTATACTATGAAAAGCTTCAACTGTCCATGTATTTATTTACTTACTTTATTTATATCTAACCCTTCTAGTTAAACCTCACGGCAGATTACAGGGCAGAATACCAAGTTATCAAACAGCACAACACAACCAATGAACAAGGACAATGAATTATAGGACTAGGATTGTAGAATCGGAAAACAATATGAGCTATAAACTGTGGCAGGCAAGGTATGCTGTCAGCATTGCAGTAAGTGGAACAACAAGGTTTAACACGATGCCGTAAAGCAAGGTAATATATACAATAAGCATTGCCAAAGACTACAGACCTAATCCATTCTATAGGTGCCCTCCTGGAGTGTTTTAATCCCTTTATAAAAATGTCCTCCTGGACATTTCTGCTTTGCATGTTCTGCAGTCTGACAGAAGTGCAGGAGCCTTCCTGACCTCCGCAGGCAGCCCATTCCACATGAAGCCTCTGTTAAAGGGGCAAGACATTTTTCTCCCTGTGTGGTTGGGAACCCTAAGCCCCAATTCAACTAGTTCATTACAACTAACTAGTTTCAATGAGACTTACACACAGCCGTATGCAAGTCTACTCAAAAGTAAGTCGACTGAATTCTATGTGGCTTAGTCCCAGATTAAGTGCCCGTATGCTTATAGCCTAGAGTTGTCTATAACCTGGAGGCGGGGGGGGGGGGGGAGACTTGCCCCCTTAATAGAGGCTTTACCAGGGATGTTATTTAACTTCATGCTGTGAAAAGCTTTAACTGCCCACATCCACTCATTAAACCTCTGTTAAAAGGACCAGATTTCCCGCCCCCCACCCCCAGCCTGGGTTGTTAGTAGACTTATTGGAGTTGCACAGAGTTGCCACGCTAGCTTTCCAGTTCCAAAAATTAAAAATAGGAATTATTATAGTAGTAAGGAGGTTTTGGAAACCTTATTTCCTTTACAGAGTAAAAACTGTAACAGTTCAAATAAACTAGAAGGATATTCAAAAATTGTATAAATCTGGTGGGCTTTATTTTCTAAGGAACTGTGGCATTCTCAAATGTCTACTATATAGAAGACTATAGAAAGACTCTCCTAAAATTCAAAACATCACCGAAAATGTTATATCTGACAATTCTAGTGCTGGTCCTTACAACATATCTTTGCGTATCAATATGCTTTAGCTCCAGAAGAGACAACTGTGTTTTTGTATCCCTTATATAAGCATAACCACACCATGCAGAAAAATTCAGATCATATATCTAATGCTGAAGTAGTCTCTCAACCCAAGCTGAAGTGGCCCCAACCTGTGTTGATGCTTATATCTGAACATCAAAGCCACTGGGGATCGAAACAGAGACTTCTGAAATCTGGGGAGCCCTCCTCCCCCCCCCCCCCCCAGATTGCAGAAAAATCTTAAAAGATAGAAAGATGCATTGGGGGACTTAAAAGCTGCCCCCAAAACAGCATGCTCTGGGTGTAGGCTTCACTTTCCTACCCACCCCTTAAAGAGTACACTGGAGCGGTCCTCTGAGACCCAGGCAGCATCACCATGATCTTGCTGGCTTGACCCAAAGAGAACACAGCTGGGCCAGGGAAAACACCCAGAAGCCACTGGAATGGCAGAGCCTGCTCCACTGCACCCTGACTGTTGCTGCTCCAGGACACATGGAGGAGGCCTGCCAGCAGATGGAGAAGAGCTGGACCACATGGAGCCCAACATGTCTGACCAGCACCAGGTTGTGTGGAACCCTGCCACATCTGGCCAGTATTGGGCAATGTGGAGCCCCACCACGTCCTGCCAGCACCAGAATGCAAGGAGAACCTGCATGCCCAGTGAGGACCAGTGCTGACCCTGGCCATCCCAGGGAGGACCAGTGCTGTGATGAGGATGCCCAGAGAAAAAGTAGAAAGGGGAGACGGGTGTTTTTTAGGAAGGGAAGGGAGAAAGGTGAAGGGTATTTGAGAGGGAGGGGAAAGGGTAAGGGTGGTATTTGCAAGGGTAAGGGGATTTGCTGAGGGGAGGGTTTTTGCCAGGGAGGGGGGGAAGCGCAGTGCTGTTTTGGAGGGAGGGGAAAGTGTAAGCATGTTTAGGAGGGAAGAAAGTAACAGTAGGATCTTTGGAAATGGGGTAGGAACAGAGTAGGATCTTTTGTATAGGGCAAAGCTAAGGCAGGGGGAATGGGATCACCCTCCCTGCACCTGGCCCACCCCTGTGCCACCACCACTGCTGCCACCCTCTGGGACTGCCATGGCTCTCTGCATTGCCAGACTTGATGCAGCCCCCTTCCTCCCACAACATCACCCCAATGCAATCCGCAGCCTTTGTTGTGGGCTCCCTCTTGTTCATATATAATTTGCCTGGCAAAGCAAAACCTCTGGCTCTTAAGTGTAGCCCAGTTAACGCTGTTCTGACCAAGGAAGCTATAAACCACACTGATTTAGATCTCATGGACAATAGCCATCTGTTTTAAAAGCGCAATAACAACAATTCAAATCGGCTGCTAAAATATCGAATTTTCATCCTTCCCTGTAACTTATTTTTGAGTGTAATTTTGACCTTGTTGTTATTGTGTGAGGTTAGTCAATCACTTAAACAAGCCAGACAGCACCTGGATTCTATCTATACACAAAGAGGAACACCTGGATTCAATCTACCCAACCATAGCACAATAAAGCTCCTTCAGAGAGGCAGTTAACTGGGGGGGCCTCAGGATTCCATGTTGTAATAACTAGTGGGGTCTGCCACATCTGTTGGCAGTGGGGGTGCTGATGTTCAGAATTTCTTTATTAACTGTTTGTTCTCCTTCCACTGTGCAACTAGGATGAATTCCAGATGTTATTGGACAATAAAAGAAAAGCTGGGATCCCTTCTCTGGATGATCTACAAACCAATAAGAAGGGACACCCCAAAATACTGACATTAAAATATTTTAAGAAAGGTAACAAAATTATGACTCTAGAAGAATAATCTTCAGACTTTGAGGATTTTAAAGTTTTCTTTTCTAATATAAGCACGTTTGGAAGAAGTTAAAAGGAGCCACATTTGAAAGTTTCTCTTCACTACTGCAAAGAACTGATCCCTCCTTTCAAAAGAATGAATGTAAACCAACCATCTCATAATCTGCAGCTATACAAACTCCCAATCTTCACACACAAAACTGGAATATTTGGTCTGACTCTGCTTATATTTTCTTATGTTCTTACTGTTCCCTATATCCCCATCTGATTATGTAGTATCTAATGAAACATTCTTCTGGGAACTTCTGCACAAACCTCACCGAAGTGAACAGAACGTAAATAACAACAACAACAACGTTTGATTTATATACCGCCCTTCAGGACAACTTAATGCCACACTCAGAGCAGTTTACAAAGTGTGTTATTACTATCCTCACGACAATCACCCTGTGAGGTGACTGGGGCTGAGAGAGTTCTGAGAAGCTGTGACTGACCCAAGGTCACTCAGCTGGCTTCAAGAAGAGGAGTAGAGAATCAAACCCGGTTCTCCAGATGAGAGTCCTGCTGCTCTTAACCACTACATCAAACTGGCCATTTCAGTGGGGCTTATGCAGGAGATATTCCCAGTGGATTGCACCATAAAAGCTATTATACACAATTGTTCTTCCTTATAGTGAAAATGCCACTGCTGTTGCTCTGCTTATCAGATTTTTACAGGCACACTGATGTATCTGCAGAACTGGTAAACTCAACATGCAGTGTGGGGCTGTAAGACAGTAACTTGTCTGCTCCACTAGTCACCTATACCCAGTTGATATAATGGAGTATATCCTACCTCTCTCCTACAACTCCACTGAAAGACAAGCTACAAGTGACAAATTACACTTGCATGGCAAATGAACAGACTCATGTATATTCCTCCCTGTTCACTTGCCATTCACTTGCACTCCACTTGTAGCTTGGCTCTGTGAAAGTTTGAAGCCTTCCTCCAGCCTGAGACTTCTTCCAACTTAAGGGGTTCATGTTGGAGGAAGAGCCCCTTAAATTAAAGGAAGGCTCCTTGGAGGATGTTTGGACCCGTCCTGCTGTCCTTGTGGCAGATAAACAGTTTTTATGTGTGTATGTCAAACTACATGTGGCCATTACTGCTAAAACTGATGTGTGGGACAGCTTGTCATAGACCAAATATAAATACCATTTAGATATTCTATCAGGCAATATCTAGGACAAGGATGAAGGGGCAACTATCTATAATGTTATCCTACCTTTCTGCTAAGGAGCTCCAGATAGTATACATGTTTTTTATAATCGCAACCACCCTGTGACAATGATGGGATTAGAATCCACATCATTTATTTTTTAAAAAAATGAAAGCTGGGAATTCAGAGAATCTGCTGCACATATTGTTACAACAGTAAGTTCGAATACCTCTATGAAAATGAAAATGATTTTTTTTAAAGATAGAAAACAAAACTAGGAGGGGGGAAAGGAAGGTAGGAGGGTGGAGTGGTTTGATGATGATGAGCAACCGGTCATCCAGATCTTCCCAGTCCTCCTCCGGCACTCTAACTACCACACTGAACTAGTTCTCACACTTACAGTGCAATCCTATGGAGATTTCTCTCCATAGGATTGCACTGTTAGTCTTGCTGCTTCATCACTGACCCAGGGCTTTTCCATGCACTTAATTTATCCTTAATTTTCTTAGCAGTCCATCCCCAAGCACTGGAATCAATTTGGGGATGGTTCTTCCACATGTATTCCCTCCCTTTGCATTCTTACAGCTGTGGAATTGGTTTATTTTGTTCTGCATGTGCTTTAAATAATCAGGATTTTCAAGTGAGGGTGTTATCATCATCAGTGGCATCACAGCACACTCATCTTCTTTATTTTTTGTGCATACTCATAACATTATATTGCACTTTATCAATCGTTTGAGGTGGATTTTTTGTTCCACACACAAAAAACCCCATTCCAAACGATCTATAAAGAGGATTGGAAGTGCGTTATCCAATGTGTGCAGAATCACTCATTGTTATCATCATCAGTGGCATCACAGCACACTCATCTTTACTTTTTGTGCATGCTCATAACATTATATTGATATGTGGGCTGAATTTCTTTTTAAAAGATCAAAACTGAACACGTGGGGAAGTCTTTGCATGGCAAAACCTAAAAGGGGAGCACCTCCACTAACCATAACTAAATCCTCCCCCAAGGTCCAATCGGGTGAGTTCCTCCCAGGCTGACCCAGAGCTAGGAGGTGGAGGCTGGCACTGATCAGGGGAAACCAACCTCTTTTGGGATGGAGCCCGGAGTAGCAGCGGCTATGTGCTTTTCAAACTATGCTGCTTTTTCTGGTGCCAGAAGTGACCACTCCCACACACCCTTTCCTGGGTCCCCAGAGTTTTCACAATTTTTTTTAAAAAACCATCATTTTCATAACGTTATATTCATCTACCATGGTAACAATACATGCAGCAGATTCTGTGAATTCCCAGCTTTCATTTTAAAAAAATGTAAATCTCTAGCCCCTAGCCTTGCAGAGATATAAGGGGAAAGGCATATGTCCACAATGGAATGGGCTAGAGACTTACTTTTTAAAATTGAAAAGTCTGCTGCATATATTGTTACAATAGTAGGAGATATAATGCTGCAAAAATGATTTTTTAAAAGATAGAAACAAAACCAGGAGGGGGGAGAAGATGGGAGGGAAAGTGATTCAATGGTGATGAATATCCAATCATTGAAAAGTGAGTTGGAGATGGGTGGGACAAACAAAACTGAAAGAAACATTATACATGGGGGGGGAATTACTTAAAATTGACTTCCAGAAAATATTGAAGTACTCAAAAGCACCAGAAAAACCTGAGGGGGAAACTGAAAAACCCAATGTGAAAGCAAACGGCAAAAAAATATGCATGGAAATCAGAGGATAAATCGAAGTATTATGGGACCAGAATCAATGGGGAAGAAATGGGCCCAGTTTTATGACCGTGTGAAAGTCCTCAGATGTTTGAACCCCAGTTTCATGTTCTTTCCACTTGTCAAACTGCTATTTTCTTTCACCCTAAATATGCCAGTTACTTTAATACTCCTGTCCAATTTTTAGAGAAAACAGTCCAGATATAATCATTATTTGCTGAGGGATTTTAATGCAGTACAGAACCTCCAAATGCACAATGAGCTATTCTTGTAGTTGTTCAGTCTTGGTTTCCCAGTGCTGAATGCTGTCTGGCTTCATTGGCAATACACGGAAAGGGGCTCTTCTGGAAAAAATCACTAAGTTACTTGTAGCTGTGGGTCCCAGAGGTAATGAGCCAGTCTGCACCCCCAGATCACCAGTGCAGGCAGGCGAGTCCTTCCAAATCCAAAAGGGACTGGAAGGTGTACCCAGGGTTGAAAATGCTGGGCTTGGTATGGTAGCTTCTGCTTCCTGAGATCCATAGCTGTGCTTCTCACGTGGGATGACCTCTTCAAAACTCTCAGTGCTGTACAGTTTTTCACTGATTATCTGAGGCGCTTGGATCAACTTGGCAGTTCTTAACTTGTCTCGTTCAGCTAACATCTTGACTATGGGAGATGTGTACGTGGTATAGGCTGGCCACTGGTGACAACTTTGGATGAGATGAGAAGGGAGGCCAATATTGCTGGATAACAGAGTCCGATCTAAAACCCAAGACAGAAGAACAGAAATTGATAACTTGGTCAGCTTGAGGCATAGGTTGGAACCGTTGCCAATAAGTTTCCTGATCATGATATTCCTGCTCCCACTCCTTATTCCTCCCTTGCACATTGGTGGGGGGGGTCTTCTCTACCCCCATCCCCCTCAGCGTGAGAATGTCTCAGAATCTTCAGCAATAATACAGAACTATTTAAAACCAAATTATTCAAAAAGTCTTTTGTGTTGTTGGGAAGGGTTTTCAGATGCTTTGCTAACGAGTTAAGGATCATAAACTTCCCCACTATGTTGCTTTACATACTACCTGTTGTCTTAAATATATGCTCCTATGAGCTATTTGTGCATGTGTTTTAATGTCAGCCCTAGAATTGCTTATGTTCTATTTCAGCATTTCTTCAACTCTGTATTGGATTCTTACTAATGCTACGTCTTTGTAAAATTGTGTTTATTTACCCTATGGCATGGTTTATGGAAATATCCTTGAAACTGACTATACTGATCTCACACTGTGTAATCCACCTTGAGTCTCAGTGAAAAAGGCAGACTATAAGTGACATAAACAAACAAACAAACAAACAAACAAACAAATAGGTCATGCTCTCATTTAGCAGTAAGGAGTTCTGGCCAGGTAGGAGGGAGTCAGAGGCCAACTAAACATTACAAAATCCTGTTGATGGTTGAGTTAAAGCACAAGGACTTTGTATCACACATGCAATGGGAATTTTGTGCCACTCGGATGCTCTTTTTTATTTGCAAGCACAGCATGCAGGAGAAGTGGCTTTAGCCCTTCCACCCCACAGTTTTCCTATTTGCAAACCAAACCATAGAGTTGATGTTGAAACAAAAATCCAATAGTGGCTCCATGGGGTAGTTTTTGGATGTGAAAACAGGTATAACTGCTTCTTCCTGCATGCTGTGGTCACACACAGAAATGAGCCAGTTTGCATCTGGGAGGCCCATTGTATGTGTGATATAAAGTCCTTATGTTGTTCCCCAGTAAAATTGAGGCCTTTCTTGTTGGAGCCTGAGTGCAGCACTGCCAGATTGCTTGACACATACTGTCTTGGGACTGTATAGAAGGAAGGCAGGATAAAATAATACAAATAAATTTAAACATACACCCCTGCTGTGCAATGACAGGATGTCACACAGTATCCTTGCATTTTGCTAGGGTGCTCACTGAGTCAGAACTGACACTTCTTGCTCGTGAAGAAGAAGCAGTAAGCCCCGCCCGGAGGTTGGCAGCCCCAAACCCTTAGAGCCAAGCTACAAGTGACGCCTTACACAGGTTGGACACTTGTCAGCTTCCCTCAAGTTTTGATGGGAAATGTAGGCGCCCTCTGGTTTTACAGCTTGGCTCTCCATTACAGCTGCAAGACCAGGATGCCTACATTTCCCATCAAAACTTGAGGAAAGCCAACTAGTGTCCAACCTGTGTAAGACGTCACTTGTAGTTTGGCTCTCAGTCAATATGAATATCGACCCAGCTCTGGAAGGTGGGGAGGTGCAAAAGGTCTGAGTTAGAAGTGTCCCATTTTATATGCCTTTCTTCTAGATACCAAGTCAAGCTACCATTTGGTTACAAGGCCACTGGCAGTCTTACCTTTCCAGCGGCATTGTATTTTGCACATCTATTCAAATAGTATTATTCACAGTTTAAACAACAAAACAATGCATTATGCCATTGCATTCTGTATTTCAGAACATCAAGACTCAAAATAATCCCACAAAACAGATCTTTTTGCTGCACAGAAGGGTCTTCTTGATTTTTGAAATTATAATTGGGGAACTCTGTATGTGATGTGAACATATGAAGTTGCCCAGTGCTGAGTCAAGCTAACCCAGTGCTTTCTGACAACAGGGACTTCCAAATAGGGTTGCCAGCTGGCCTGGAGAAAATACTGAAGCTTTTCTTGGCTCAGAGGTAAAGTATCAGATGGTGAATAACATCCCATTAAAGCTCTGCTAATGGTATTCCTCATTACTATGTAAGGATGTGAAGGTTGGACGGTGAAGAAAACTGACAGGAAGAAAACTGATTCATTTGAAGTGTGGTGCTGGAGGAGAGTTTTGCGAATACCGTGGATGGCCAAAAAGAGAAATAAGTGGGTAGCAGATCAAATCAAGCCTGAATTCTCCCTACAAGCTAAAATGACAAAACTAAGGCTATCATACTTTGGTCATATCATGAGAAGACAAGATTCTCTGGAAAAGTCAATAATGCTAGGAAAAGTGGAAGGCAGTTGGAAAAGAGGAAGACCCAAAATGAGATGGCTTGACTCAGTAAAAGAAACCACGTCTTCCAGTTTGCAGGATCTGAGCAAGTCTATTAATTATAGGACATTTTGGAGGTCTTTCATTCATAGGATTGTCAATGGTCAGAGGCAACTTGAAGCCATCCTGACAACAATGGGATGGGATATTTTTTTCACCAGGTTATTGGCAACCCTACTTCCAAGGTCTCAGGCTCTTTCCTAGCCTTGCTCTCTGGAATCCCTTGTGAAATGGAGAGTCTGAGAATTGAACTGGGACCTTTGCATACAGAGTAGATGCACTAGCACTGAGCTATGACTCCTTCCTTCTAACAAGAAAGACCTGAGATTGATAGATTCAAGCCCAAGCCTCTTGGTCTGGAGAAGAATACTTTAGTCATGCATCCACAGAAGCAGGCTGTCTGTGGAATCTTAAGGCAAAATCTGCTATAGCCTTCAAAAACAAAAAACCCAGAAAGAACTTGCAGAGAGAGGGTTTCAGAATTTTCAAAGAGGGTTTGAAGTCCTGGATATAGAATCTATATATATAAAGACAAGTGTCCTGACTGACTCATCAATACCCAGTCCAAAACCCTGGACCTCGAAACATGAAATTTGAGAACATTCCTTTCATGATGTAAACACCCACTAAGAAGGGATTTTAAGACATTTGTTCCCTAAGGGGATAAAAAGGAATAAAATTTGTTTTTCCAAAGGGATACAGCTTCCCTGTATGGCTGGCAGGCTGCTGCCTGTTTGCACCCCCATGCACTGCCAGCTCAGCTACTCTTCCCTGATTGGGCCAGTCTTTCAAAGTCATTTGCATATGCGGGCAGATTGGCGCTTACAACATTCCACACCTCATCCCTTCCCCAGAGACAGTTGGAACACAGAGGTCCTTTGAGTATGTGACCTGATTGGTCCTCACCCCCCAGATTCTAAACAGTATGCAGTTGCTATTGGGAGTCAATGAATGTGTCCTCCTAAGGTAAAATACACCTCCCAGTCTTCCCCTAAAAGTTCACTAGGGATGCCAACTAAAAAAACCCCAAACAAACCACAAACCAAAAAATGTTACATACCCATAAGTATTATAATGGGATTTAAAGTAGTTAAATATCATAGCGAAGCACAAGTATCAAGCTAGTGAGTCATAAAAACATGGTTGCTTCTTGCTTTAATATCTGACCCATTTGTTTTATTCTACCTTTTCTCAAAGGAGCAGAGGGAGGTGCACAAATACCCTATGAGAGAGGCTACTATGCAGGGGCGGCGGGCCTATAGAGGCCAGGTAGGCGGTGGCCGCAGGCGCGGGGTGCCGGAGGGAGCGCTGGAGGAGGCTCGGCGGACGGGAGCGCGCGCCACAAAGCACCAGCCTCCTATCCCTCCCACCCCGCGCCGCTGCTGCCGCCAGCACAAGCCCCTGGCCAGGCGCAGCCACCGCGGGCAGGCATCTGCGGCGGCGCACGCAACCGAGCGGGAGAGCTCGGAGGCCGCCCGCCGCAGCAATCGGGCCGGCGGCGGCGCGTGCGCTCCCATGATAACGTCACGCGTGACGTCATCACGCAGGCCGGTGCGCGCGCGCGTGCGCGCGCGCTCGTGGGGGCGCCCGGCCGGCCGGCCGCGAGCAAGGTAAACCCTTGCTCCGCCCCTGCTACTATGAGAATATCTGGTCCTTAGTCCAACATTCTATCATGTACACCCCACTGGCTCGGTAGAACAGTTCATTTCAAAAGGACGTTTCTTATCCTGCAAACTGTTAACTTCATCAATTAGATGAAACAGAATATTCAGATGAGTCAGCTATTTCCGTTTAGATTACAAATCCCCACCATGGGCAAGCCACCATGGAAGCTTGCTGGGTGGCCATGAACCTGTCAAACACTCTCAGGCTAACTTACCTCACAGGATTGTTGCAAAGGTAAAATGGAGGGGAGGAGACTGATACAAGCTGATTTGGGTCCCCATTGGGAAGAAAGAAGTGGGATATTAATGAAGTAAATAAATAAGTCTGAAATCCAAATTGGGAGGGGCTGTAGCTCATTGGGACAGCACATGCTGTGCATGTCATTGTCCCAGGTTAGATCTCTGGCAATATAGGGTTGCCAATCTCAAGGTGGCGACTGGAGATCTCCTGGAATTACAGCTGATCTCAAGGCCATTGAGATCAGTTCCCCTGGAGAAAATGGCTGCTTTGGAGGGCATTATACCCCTCTGTGCTCCCTCCCCTCCCCAAGCTCCATCATCTCGAAGCTCCAGCCCCACCCACCCCCAAATCTCCAGGAATTTCCCAACCTGGAACCAGTAACCATACTGGCATCTCCAGGTAAGTGTAGCTGGTATTAAGAAAGACCCTTCTCTGGCTGAGACCTCAGTGAACTACTGTCAGATATAGATCAATAGATGGGCTGGTGGTCTGGAATCATATGCAGCAGCTTCATATGTTTATATCAGGCTGAACTGTGGTTCAGAACCTGTGTCTCTTTGCGGCCTTTTACTAACTCACACTATGCCTGTATCCACTTTGGCAAGTATCTGAGGGCCAAACTACGAGTGATAAATGACACAGGTTGGACACTTGTCAGCTTCCCTCAAGTTTTGATGGGAAATGTAGGCAGCTTGGCGGAATGTTACAAGTGACAGTTGAAAAGTCCATTGGACAGCAGTTGGAGAGCCAGCCTGCAAGACGAGGATGCCTACATTTCCCATCAAAACTTGAGGGGAGCTGACAAGTGTCCAACTAGTGTCAAGTGTCACTTGTAGCTTGGCCCTGAGTGAACTAGACCTAGCCAGAAGAAGGTTTGTGTTATCAGAGCTTGACGTTTTTCTGTAACATTCCAACCATTATTTCTGTAGTGTTTTGGACTTCTTGGCTCAGCTGCCATGCCACAAGCAGTGACATACATTCTTACAAATGGTACAAACAGTCTGGAATTTGGTCTTACATAAACTGTATCCATGATCTTCCTGATCTAGCACTGGATGCGGATTAATAATTGGCCACTGATGGCCTTTATCTCTTTTTTCCTTCCCCTGCTTTGGCCCTCTCAGAACTGGCTTTCAGTCCCACTCTGGCTGCAGCAGGAAACAAATGACCCTAATTCATGTTACTTGATCAAAATCTGGCAGAAGCTTTTAGTTACACTGCAAAACTGCCCAGACAGAGTTTTCGGCACTATGCGACATCTAAAGCTGCCCAAACTGAGCAGTTTCTTCCTGCAATGGGCTTCTACCACACAGGTTTTCCTGTCGTTTAAATATAGCTGACTTGACAGCTATATTCCCTGCCCTAGTTCCCCAGCAGTAGCCATCCCTTCAATCTACCAGGGCTTTTTCATTTTTTAATGGCACTTGAATAGTGTTAGATCAATATAGGAATAAATGTATCAGGTTATTTAAATTCCCAACTTTCACTTGATTACTTTTTTGCAAACATATGCCTTACTTCTTATATCTGTGGAATGAGAGCGGCTGAAGCTAGAGGTGGGCATCTAGAAAGTTTCCATTTCAGTTTCGGTTCTAGGGCATTTGGAACAATTCTGTTTTGTTACTACTTTGTTCTGCCTGGGCTAGTTCCAGCTCAGAACTGATCAGTTTGGTTTTTTCCATTTTTTTTCTTTGTGCGCACTCTTGCACAAACACACGCTGTTCTTTTCAGGGGTAGATGGTTAAATGAGGCTCTGGGGCACCTGTTTTCACACTTAACCAAAAACAGTATCAACTATTAGTCCCCCTCCTAGTCTAAACTACTGATCCACTGTGGTTTTCCTCAAACACAATAACACAACAACAGCAGCAGCAGCAGAGGCGAATGTCAGCAGGTGGAGCAATGAGATGTTCCCAAATAACAGAGCACTGCAGCAAGTGCAAAAACCTGCCCCGCTTCATGTTTACTTTTTTCTTTTTCTACAACCACAATAACTTATTTCCTTTGCATTCTGCTGTTGCCTCTTGGTTTTATGTTTCCTTGTGCTTTGCTCCCACAATGAGGGGCAAATCCCAATCCCTCCTTTTGATGCTCAGCATTCCGCTGCAAAACGGGACGTTCTCACTGCCAACCTTCTTCATCTCCCAAGCGCAGGCAGGCAGGCGAATGATTGGCTGAGCCCCCATCCCCAACAGACCTATGTTTTCCTCATAAGTTTTCCTTTCGCTGTGTGTTTTTGAAAGGGCAGAGTAGTCATATGGCTCACAGGATGGAGGGGGAGCAATCCTAAACAGGTCAACTCCAATGTAAGTCCCATGTCATTCAGTAGTGCTTATTCCCAGGGAAGTGTCTTTTGAATTGCAGCCTGTGATTGAATTCTCCCTTCCAAACATTTTCAAAGCTAATAGGCAGGGAAGGGAGGGGTCTCCCCTTGCAAGGACCTGATTGGTGTGTGTGTGGGGGGGGGTGCACTCAAGGGTATTAGTCTCGTTCCCTCTTCCCACCAACAGTTAATTAATAATGTAATTTCTGTTCATTTTTTTTCCATTCGAGCCTATAAGAAAGAAAAAGAAAGCTGGAAGGGGGGCAAAAAAATCCCCCTAATGGTGAGCATAAGAAACGGGCACCATGGAGACAAGAGCAGGCCCAGGGACATCTGAAGTTTGTCATTCACATGGCTTTGCTGCAATGTTTCCCAAAACTTCTGCCAAGCAGGTTTGGAAAGGATCTGAGAAAAGCCAGGGAAAACCCGAGAAGTGCATGAACACACTGTGATGCTGTGGTAGGCTTACTAGGTTGCCTGCCACAATGGCAACCTCCCATCCCTGCTGGCTCTCTCCCAGTCTTGCATCATGAGAGAATGGGGGAGGGGCAGGCTCCCTAGTTGCCTGCTAGTGGCAGGCAATCTCCTGGGGGTTTACCCCATTGCCCGTTGATTGCTGGCCATCAGTAGGAGCTGGCAAGCCCCCCAGAGATCGCCTGCCACCGACATGGGAAAGTATGCACTGGGCGCCCTCCTGGTGGGGCACGACAACATCACTTTCTGAAATGGCATCATTGTGCTAGCCACTGATTTGCTCCTGTGCTTCACTGGGACCAATTTTGGCCCCAAACGGGCAGAATTTTCCCCATGTGAAGTGTGAGAGCACACACATGGCCCATGTGATGACATCAATTCCTGGAACTGATGTCATTACACAAGTGCAAAGAGCACGCACACATAAACAGACAGAGGCATGAAGCACAAGGTAAATGCCAGGTCCTTCCCTCTCTCGCCGAGAGGGTATAAGGACCTGGCAACCCTAGGGAGGGAGGAGACAATATCATGGACATAGTGACATTCCTTCTGGTTGTTGCATCTGTTTCTCCAATCTCTATGGTCTTTACCAAAGAGATTGGAAGAAGTCCTAGAGTGGCACAGGGGGCAGTCATCCAGAAGTGATATTGTTGCATCAATGATGCTCCCCTTCCCCATGTTCCACCCACAAAAGCTCCCAGAGCAGAGCTAGCAGCCTTATAAAATAGGGGGGAGAAACTACTTTTCAACAGCCTCAAACCCACAACAAATTACCCCTGTGGAAACAGCACTCTCTCCATTCCACTCTCTCTCTCTCTCTCTCTCTCTCTCTCTCTCTCTCTCTCTCTCTCTCTCTCTCTCTCTCTTGCTGCTGTCAGGATCTTAGTAGTCATCTATGGTCCAACCTCCATGCTTTTAATAGCCATGAAGTGCCAATCCAAAGATCAGCACATTGCTAGCCCTTCTCCAGTAATTTCTGCTGGTTACAGATACTACTAAAATGGGTGCTAAAAGTGTCCTTTTTTCCAGCCATAAGAAGACAGATGAATAATGAATCAACTAATAGCCATCCACAGATGCTCATCACAAGCATCAGCTGAAGTAATGCTGCTAGTGGTAGAAAGTGCCTTCAAGTCACATCTGACTTATGGTGGTCCCTGCTGGGGTTTTCAAGGCAAGGGACTAATAGACATGGTTTGTCATTGTTTGCCTCTGCAACCCTGGTCTTCATTGGTGGTCTCCCATCCAACTACTAACTAAGACCTACTCTGCTTAGTTTCTGAGCTCTGATGAGACTGGGTTTGCCTGGGCTACCCAGGTCAGGGAGTGCTATTATATCAAGGTAACAATTGCTTATACCAAGAGAATAATTGCATCATTGGAACAAATTAGTTAAGGAGGCTGTGAAAATCTCATTGCTGCAATGATTTTTTTAAAAATAGCATAGAAACGCAGATGTTTGATGAATCAAAAAGAGTCCAGTAGCACCTTTAAGACTAACCAATTTTATTGTAGCATAAGCTTTCGAGAATCAAGTTCTCTTCATCAGATGCATCTCTTCGTCATATGCATCTGACGAAGAGAACTTGATTCTCGAAAGCTTATGCTACAATAAAATTGGTTAGTCTTAAAGGTGCTACTGAACTCTATTAGATGTTTGATGTTGAATGGAAGTTTTTTAAAGGCAAGATTGGTAGAAACTTGATAATCCCATAAATTTCTTTCCTCCTTTCCAGTTCTATATAATTTAGAAGAGGAGATGGGTAAACCAAACCTGTCTAGTCTTGCATATTTAAAAAAATAAGAGCTGAAATCAACCTATATTTTGGCATGGCATGAGCTTTTTGCTGCAGACAGGATGACCATTAAGGAACTGGTTATTTATGTGTGGGCAAAGAGAGTGTTATCCTTGACAAAACTATCCTAGAACACAAAAGGTTTAAAGCTGTCTCCAATCTGAGCAAGGCTGATGAAAACACACTGAAATCATTAACTAAGCGTCACCAACCAAGCACCATTCCATAGTCACAATTAAAATGCGCCTGTATCTTTGAGATAAATACATGGGACAAATTATTCCTGCAACTCTGTCACTTCCATGCGTGATGCCTCCCCTCAAAAAATCCCTTCTAGAATAGTAGTACAGTTTGGCCCCTGCCTAAAGACATTCTTTCTTTGAAATTACAACACTTGGCATTTTGGGGGGGGTGTAGTGGTTAAGAGCGGCGGAGGAACCGGGTTTGATTCCCCACTCCTCCACTTGAAGTCAGCTGGGTGACCTTGGTCAGTCACAGTTCTTCAGAGCTCTCTCAGCCCCACCCAACTCACAGGGAAATTGTTGTGGGGATAATAATAACATACTTTGTAAACCGCTCTGAGTGAGCGTTAAGTTGTCCTGAAGGGTGGTATAGAAATTGAATGTTATTCTTCTTCTTATTTTCTCTATGGTTACCCCAACCAAGAAATACTTTGTTTTTTTTCTCAGGTTCAGTAGACTGGTTGAATTCATAAGAGACAGCAGGAAACCATTTGATGGGAGTAAATTCCTTGAAACAAAACTCACCAGATAAAAATCTTTGTATCGAAACTAAGCATCCCCCATGTGATTGGACAGCATTGGTTGGGATGCTCGCAATAGAAAAGTTCACTGGCTCTTTGAATTCGAAACGCCAAAAGATTTTCATGACATAATGAATAAAAAAGGAAGTTCGTTGCATCTGCATCAGTTTGCTTTTTATGAAAATGGGTGGCAGACAAATGGCAGCTAATTTCGAGGGAAGGCTGGAATGGAGGTGAATTCCATTCAATTTTATTTTAAATTAAAGTCAAAACATTCTTCTGACAGGGCACAAAACAAGAAGTAAAAGTAAATGTTGGGAAATGAAATTATACCATCAACAGAGAGACCTTGCAAATGGATAAGCATTTTTGATGATTATTTTGGAAAGAGTAACAATGGTTTGTGTTCTCTCTCCCTTCTGCTCTCTCATTTGAAAACAGTGTTTACAAACTCCCTTCCCCCTCATACACATACTCAAGGGCTGTGGGGCCTCAGTCCTGGTCTCCCATTTATTTAGCCATGTGGTTTCCATATCCACTTCTTCTAGGCCTCCTAATCAGAATGGGCTCCTGTCTCGGGGGTCTAGCGAGAGGAGGAGGAGGAGGAGGGGCAAATGCTTTCGTTACATTGGAACCGAGAGCCAGACTAATGCAAAACACTTGTCTTCGAGTGGGCATCAGGGTCCGCCTCCACACACACATTTGAACTGCAGTCCCTGGCTGACTACAGCCTGGCCCAAAGCAAGTGAAATTAGCCCCGCTGCTCTGGCTGTTATCAGCAGAGTGCCATCAAGGAAAGGAAATGAAGACCATTCACAGTTCAAAAATCTGTCTCAAAGACTCTGAAATATAAGGATGAGTTAATGATCTCATCAGCACCAAAAAATGGACAGCTAGGGGCAGCCAGCCACTTTAGGGATCTTATGTTCCTTTTCCTAGGGATGCAGGCATCTGGGCTGTATTAACCCATGGCCGGGCCCCTAGTCCTTCAGGTATTTTAGGCCCCCTCCAGCACGTCAGTCTTTCACCTCACCTCAGTGGACAGCTTGACCCTGGTACGGCAGTACACAGCCCTATATCCATTTCGAGGGTCTCCTGAAGAATTCTATTCACAATTTAAAAAATATTTTTATTGTGTGAGTAGAAACCTTCAGGAAAGCACGTTCTGGGGGTATAATTGTTCAATACTGTAATATTTTGAAGTGAATAATTTTATTATTATTTATTAAAATATATAATTTATGGATAATTGTTTTAATATAAGAGAATTTGTTTCACTTCAATAAGGTAGCAGTTAATTATATTAATAGAGGTTAATAAGAGAAACAATTAATTATAATTTATGTAGGGGTGTGCCTCAGCAAAAAAAACCCTGATGGGTCCCTAGTCCCTGCAGGGCCCCTAGGCTTCAGCCTAGTCAGCTTTAGGAATAATACAGCCCTGACAGGCATACATGTCTATAGAATTCTTTGGGGGCCATAAGCTGGACATGATGAAAAGGATTAGGCATCTCTATGGATGGCAGAATCAGCAGCACCCCCCAAAATGTTAATTTTTTTTTTAATGAAGAGATATAGCATTTGAGCCTGCAGCTAAAGAGGTTTCATGCATTTACTTTGACATGAGAATGCATGTAAACTCTGGAACAGCTTGCAGATTATGTCTTCTGAGATAGACTTGCAGCCCATTTTAATTCTCCCTTTAAGGGTGCTTCAGTAAAGTTGTCCAGGGTCCTTAATTTTGAAACATTGTGTGCTATGATTTCAGAACATCTTAAAGGCTGCCTGTCGTGTCATCTTAAAATCATCTCTTGTTTTTCAGCTTGTGATGCAGGTGCCCTATGTCTTTACTTCCTTTAGATAACAGAAGCAGGAGAGTCCTGACAAAGGTTGGCAAACAAGGAATTCAAGACCACCTAACGACAACCCCTTCAATTGTAAACATTCATATAATCAATACAGTAATGACAAATTGCCAATAAATGTGCAGTTCATACAATATTCAATATCCATTCATAATTCAATGTTGTATCAATATATTTATACAGTCTTCGTTGCAAGACCCATAAAGTGCTCAGTGCTAGTAAAACAACTAGTTAATCGTCCACAGCCATATAGCTTGCAATCATAAATCCGTAAGCAGGATGATTCAATCTGATACAATTCAATACATCAATATGAATGGCCAGGGAAGCACTATAGGTCATGAATCATGTAGAAAACAATATCCATCTGACGGGAAAACCGGTGAAGAATACCGTTTCTGGAATCCCTTTCTCAAAGATGGTGTATATACACTCCGATGTTTCCTTCATCCACTTTAGACTTGCACTTAAACCATCAATTGCATAACGTCAGATGCTGAATTGAGCGAAGGCTGCATGAAAACTAACCAACAACAGAATTACTTTTCTACCACTATCACCAGTGGTTAGAATGCCACACTAGCACCGGGGATGCTCAGGTGCAGATTCCATGCTCACTGGGTAACATTAGGCCAGTTATCCTCTCTCAACCTAACCTTCCTCACTACATTGTTGTGAGACTAATGATGGAACAGGGAACCACGTGACCCACGCCAAACTCCTTGAAGGATAGTAACTTGATGAATAGACTAACTCGAACTAAAAACCCATCAAAAATGGATCAAATTCTGACTTCCGGTTTGGGATCCATGGAGGTCTGAAGCAGCTCCAGTTGCGGAGCTGACCGGACTGCCGTTTTAAGCGGCCGGCGGGGTGAAAATAGCCCGCGGCCGACTGCTCTCAGGCGGAGAGCAGGCAAAGAACGCTCAAGACCCTAGGGCGCGTTGATCTCGGACGAGGGGGGGCTCTGCGCAACGGGTCCCCTCCCGATCCTTGAGGTCCCACCCTGCGACGGGTCGGCTACAATCTCTGCGGCAGTTTTGGAGCCAATTCGGCTGGCATAAGACCTACATACCCAAGCTTCGATTGGGGGAAGAAGTGGAGAGGAGAAGCTAAAATCGAAACAGTGATTACAATCCGAGAAAAGTGAAAGAGAAGGTAAAGATCACTATCTTCCGATATGGGACAGATTGATAAAAACAGAGAGGAAAAAAAGTAGATTTTTAAACTGCAACAGATTAATGAGAAGGAGGGGAAGACTCGGCAAGAGTTGTATTTGAAAAGAGACTAAGTTTAAAGAAGTTATTAAAGAAATCGGACTATTGTTTTGAATACCTGTGGCTATGGAGCTGTGAGAAAAAGACACCATCGCGAGATCTGCTGTGGGAAGACGGGAGACAGGAAGTGCGTAACAACAATAGAGTGGCTGGAGAGAAGCGGCCCTTGCTGGAGGGCAGGAAGAAGGGAATCGCCATTTTTGAAAGGGGAAGGGTCGCGGCTTCAGCGGAAAAGGAAGTAGGCCATTTTGGATTACAAAATCATAGAGAGACCATAGAGAAAAGACGCCCGACATTTTGGACTCCTTAAAAACCAATTTATGCAAGAAGACCGGGACATTTGAAATAAAAAAGGTACTAAATTTAACGCCACGGAGTTAAGGAAGAGAGCGGACTCGTGGGAGCGAGCTAAAGCAAGCCCCACGATGTCGAAAAAAGAGTGGCAATCGGCAATAGAGAACCTGGATAAAAAACTTTTAGAGGTGATTAAAGAATTCAAAGATATGAAATTGGAGCTGATTAAAGAGGTTAAACAGACAGTAAAATCGGAGCTGTCAGAAGTAAAATCGGAGTTGTCAGAAGTGAAGAAAGGTATGGAAACAATACAAAATGAATTGCAAGGAACGCAGCAGAGAGTTAAAACAGTAGAAGGAGCGATGGAGAACTTAGCAGACACGCAACAGACAGAGATGAGACTGATGAGGGGAAGGATGGCAGTTGCGGAAAGTAAACATATGGAGAAGCAGCTCAGATTTCGCGGTTTGCCGGAGATAGAAGGAAAGACAGCGCAAGAACAGATGACTGAGGTGTTAGCTGAATACCTGAGGAAGGAGGAGGAGGAAGTTGTGGCTATCCTTGATGTGGCATATCGCGTGAATTCGAGAATTGCAACCCAGAGGAAACTACCAAGAGATGTGATTGTGCAATTTACAACAAGAAACATGAAAGAGAAGATTGTGACTAAACAGTTTCAAGATCCATTGGAGATCGATGGCAAGACAATTATCATAATGAAGGAATTACCCAGATCAGTGTTACTAGATCGGAAAAAATATAAAGCGCTAATCCAGATGTTGAAGGACATGAAAATCAGGTACAGATGGGAGCTTCCAGAAGGTTTGTCCTTTGAATTTGGAGGTGCCAAAAAGCGCATTAGATCTGAGCGGGAGATGGAGCGATTTATAAGGGACAATGAAAAAGACTTACCAACAAGATTATGAGTATGGAGTGTAAAGTATTATCTTGGAATGTAAATGGACTAAACTCACCGAATAAGAGGAAAAATATCTTCCACTGGCTATTAAAACAAAAATGTGACATTGTTTGTTTGCAAGAGACTCATATTCGAAAGCAGGATGTAAAATATTTAAAATTGGGAAAATTGGGTAAGGAATTTGTAGCGGCCTCAAGCAAGAAAAAAAGAGGAGTGGTGTTGTATGTAAAGGAGGAGCTACAGCCAAAATTTGTAATGAAAGATGTGGAAGCCAGTGGAATGTATTTGGAATTTAAAGAGAGTGTTGGTAGTCGGAGTTTATGCGCCTAACGGTGCAAAAGAAAGCTTTTTTGAGGATTTGAGGAAGCATTTAGACGATCTTTCATATGACCAGATAATTCTTGCTGGAGACTTCAATGGAGTGACAGACTTGGAATTAGATAAAAAGACAATAACGGCACAAAAGAAAAGAGGATTATTACCAAAGCTCTTTTTTGAGTTGATTCAGCAAGAGACTCTTGAAGATGTATGGAGGAGAGAATATCCCAAAAGTAGACAGTTTACTTTTTATTCTGCAAGGCATTCTACATTATCAAGAATTGACATGATCTGGGCCTCAAAAGACTTAGCGTTATGGACTAAGGAGGTAGAAATAATGCCGATGATAGGCTCAGATCACAACCCAATTATGTGGAAATTAGGGAAAAGGAGAAAAAGGAAAGCATGGAGAATAAATGAGGACTTGTTACAAGAAGGTGAGAACATGGAGATATTGAGAAGAGAGACAAAGTTCTTCATACAGTATAATGTGAACAAAGAAGTACCAACTGACAAAGTTTGGGATGCTTATAAGGCGGTTGTAAGGGGCATACTAATGGACTTAAATGGTAGAGCAAGAAAGAAAAAAGAGGAAAAAAGACAAGAGATTGAGGAGAAAATAAAAGCCAAAGAAATACAGCTAAAAAAGAGACCAGGGAAAAAGAAATTATATCAGGAAATTAAAATACTTCAAGAACAGCTAACAGCAATGAGTAATAAAGAATTGGAGTGGAACCTCAAAAGACTGAATCAGAAAGCATTTGAAGGTGCAAATAAACCTGGGAAGTACCTGGCATGGCAATTGAAGAAGAGAAGGGAAAAGAAAATAATAAACAAAATTTGTGAAGGCAACAAAACGTATTTGGAACAGACTACCATTAGTAGAGCCTTTTATAAATTCTACGCTAAGTTGTACAATAAGAAAGAAGTAAATAAAGAATCAATAGCGTCATATTTGGAGAAAACGAAACTTCCAGAAATCTCGGAAGCTTGGAGAAATAAATTGAACAGTGAAGTAACGGACGAGGAAATAAGTAAGGCAATACAATCTGCAAATCTAGGAAAGGCGCCAGGGCCAGATGGACTTACGGCTAAATTTTATAAGACAATGGCCAATGAACTGGCACCATTCCTAAAAGAGGTGATCAATGGAGTTTTAAGGGATCAAAGGATTCCAGACACCTGGAGTGAAGCGAACATATCATTGATCCCAAAAGAGGGCCAAGATTTGACTAATGTGAAAAATTACAGACCGATATCGTTACTTAATAATGACTATAAAATCTTTGCGAAGATATTGGCGGAGAGACTGAAGGGGTGGCTCTCGGAAATCATAGAGGAGGAACAAGCAGGTTTTTTGCCAGACAGACAAATCAGAGACAATTTAAGGACAGTGATTAATGCTATTGAATATTATGATAAGCGTTGTGACAAAGAGGTTGGTTTCTTCTTTGTTGATGCTGAAAAGGCGTTTGACAATTTAAACTGGGATTTTATGTTTGCCACTATGGAAAAGCTACAACTGGGAGAAAGATTCATCAGAGCAATTAAGGAAATCTACAGAGACCAGACTGCAGCAATTGTGGTGAATGATGAATTGACTAAGAAATTGACTATTAGTAAAGGAACGAGACAAGGTTGCCCGTTGTCTCCACTGTTGTTCATTTTAGTATTGGAGATTCTGATGATACAAATACGACAAGACGAGGAAATTCGAGGAATAAAAATTAAGGACTATTCATACAAGGTCAGAGCATTTGCGGATGATATAATGTTAATTGTAGAGGACCCACTGGAGAATATGCCAAAAGTGATTGATAAGATTAAGGAGTTTGGAGATTTGGCAGGTTTCTATATTAACAAAAAGAAATCAAAGATACTATGTAAAAACATGACTAAGCAGAAACAACAATTGTTAATGGAAATAACGGACTGTGAAGTAACAAGCAAGGTGAAATATTTGGGAATTGAACTGACTGCAAAGAACATAGACTTATTTAAAAACAATTATGAAAAACTATGGATTCAGATAGAGAGAGACTTGATTAAATGGAATAGGCTGAATCTGTCATGGTTGGGTAGGATTGCAGCAGTTAAGATGAATGTGTTACCAAGAGTAATGTTTTTGCTACAGACAATACCAATCATCAGAGACTCTAAACAATTTGAAAAATGGCAGAGGAAATTATCAGATTTTGTATGGGCAGGCAAGAAGCCTCGAGTGAAAATGAAAGTTTTACAAGATGCAAAGGAAAGAGGCGGAATGCAACTGCCCAATCTGAGACTCTATCACGATGCAATCTGCCTAGTGTGGCTGAAAGAGTGGATGACATTAAAGAACAAGAAATTATTAGCCCTAGAGGGATACAAAAAAATATTTGGATGGCACGCATACTTATGGCACGACAAAGTAAAGGTCAACTCGATGTTCCTGCATCATTTTATACGGAGAAGTCTATATACAATCTGGAAGAAGTACAGAATTTATCTACAAGAAGGAACTCCTTTGTGGGTAGTTCCATATGAGGTGATAGACCCGAGAGCTGTTGATAATGAACAACAATGTCTAACTTATAAAGAAATAACTAGAATTGAACTATCTAAACTCAGAATAAAGACGCAAGAGGAACTATCACCTCATTACGATTGGTTCCAGTATAGACAGATCAGAGACTTATATAATTCGGACTCTGCAAAGGGAGGTATACGAATAGAGAATTCGGAACTAGAGCAGACCCTTCTTAAAGAAGATAAGAAAAGAATATCTAAGGTATACCAAGTACTGCTGAAATGGTATACTGAGGATGAGACAGTTAAAACACAAATGGTGAAATGGGCTATAAATTTTAACAAAGAAATAACAATGGAGGCATGGGAATACTTGTGGAAGACTACAATGAAGACAACGACATGTACTAGCATTAAAGAGAACATCTACAAAATGATTTATCGTTGGTACATGACACCAAAGAAGATTGCGCTAGGGAATTTGAATATTTCTAATAAATGCTGGAAATGCAGGAAGCATGAGGGCTCCCTCTATCATATGTGGTGGTCGTGTGAGGTAGCTAGGCAGTACTGGGGGGAAATAATAAGGGAAATGAGTGAAATTTTACAATTTCAAATCAATAAGAACCCAGAACTCCTGCTACTAAACTTGGGAATGGAGGGAATTCCAGCCCATCATAGGACATTGATATTTTATATGACGGCAGCGGCTAGACTTTTGTATGCGCAAAAATGGAAAGTACAAGAAGTGCCAACCATTGAAGATTGGATTTACAAATTGCTGTATATGGCTGAAATGGACAAGATGACAAGAAAACTGAGAAATCTGGACTCAGGGCAGTTTAACACAGATTGGGAGAAGCTGAAACAATATTTGGAGAAGAAATGGGAGGTGGGAGGAAAACTGTGGCAGTTTGAGAACTACTGATGTATAATAAAGTGCAGAGGAGGGTGACTTTACCGGGGGGGAGAAGAGATAAAAGCGAATCTATAAGCAGTTAGATTAATAGATGGATATATATATAGACATATGAAGGCTAACAAATAGAACATTGATAGAAAATAATTAATTATAAGGATTAAATATAAGGATTGTGTAACCAATAATATTTTCTTTCTTTGGTAAGATCTGTATAATGCACCAAACTGAATGTCTAAGGATAAAGATGAGTCAAATTGATTGACTATATGATGAGAGTTATATTGAATTATATTGAATTATTATAAGAAGATAGCAATATATGGAGTATAAGTTAAATTGTTTGACTTAAATGAATGTATGACTTACATGGTTTATGGTTTATAGAAATATTTGAATTATAGAAATTGGGATAAATTGTTTATCCAAGATGGAAATAAGGACTTACAGTTTGGGTATAGAATATCAAAAATAGTTAAGGATGTACTGCTTTGAATAAAGGAGAATATATATTTGTTTTAGATAGAGGAATCAAATAGAAGTAAGGGAAAAGGGACAAGGGGTTGGAAAGCTGTTGGAAGTCAATAAAAGGGGGGGAAAGGGAGGGGGTTAGAAATGAAAAATTGGGGATAATTGAATGTAATGTAAAAATAATGGATTCTAACCCAATAAAATTTTTTTTCAAAAAAACAAAACAAAAAAAAAAATGGATCAAATTCCAAGGACTTGGAATCAAATCATAGACTGGTGAAGCTGGATCAGAATTACAATGACAATCTGGGTTGGAATGAGACAAGAGACAGGTAAGACACTGAAGGAAGTCGAGGAGCCATAGAAGGACTTTTGCTGTCAAGTAACTGGGGTTGGTCCAGAAGCAGATATAGTCAGCAGGGGCCATTGTGGAGATCTAAGGGCTCAATAATTGACCTGGGGGGCTTAAGGACTGGGTTGGGACTGTGTGAAAAGGATCCTAGACAGGTGCAGTCAGCAAGCCAGAGAATACTCCCTGTGGATGAATCTTCTTGGAGCAAGACAGTAACCAGTAAAACATCAATACTCTCAAGGAACTCCTCAAGATGTGGATCAGTTGCCTTCTTATCTTCTTACCAGGGCTACTGAACTCTACTGGGCACAGTTGGTGTTCTAGAGGCAAAGGCACGTATTAGATAGTTCCTGTGATATGACTGAGCATCATTCTTCCCAATGCAATTTTGAAATGGCTCATTTTAAAAAAAAGTAGTTATTTAAAGGTCTTATCTGTTTGATCAAAATGAGTAATCATTCAGGTCTTTTAAAATAAAACCAATGCAAAGCTCCACATGCCGACTTTAGCGCTTCACTATTTCAAAAACCCTGTTATTGCAAGAGAAAGGAAGTATACAAGACCTGTTTTAAGGAGAGGGGGGGAGACTCCCCTTCAACAAGACAAATTTTTTCTTCTGGTGTGTTTTGTACAGATATCACACTACTGTGAACTGGAATCTATTATACATGTTTATTTAGTCCTTCCTCCAAGGATCTCGGAGCAGTGTCCATGGTTCTCCCTCCTCCATTTTCATCTCACAGCAACTTGGGGAGGGGGGGATTAGCTCAAAGTCACTGAGGATTTGGACCCAGGTCTTGTATAGAGAGACAGATCCTAGTTCAACACTGTAACGAGGGCTTTTTTCTGGGAAAAGAGGTGGTGGAACTCAGTGGGTTGAGCTCGGAGAAAATGGTCACTTGGCTGGTGGCCCCGCCCCCTGATCTCCAGACAGAGGGGAGTTTATATTGCCCTCTGTGCCACACAGCGTGGAGGGCAATCTAAATTCCCCTCTGTCTGGAGTTCAGGGGGCGGGGCCACCAGCCATGTGACCATTTTCAAGATGTTCCGGAACTCCGTTCCACTGCGTTCCAGCTGAAAAAAAGCCCTGACTGTAACCACTATACCACACTGACTCCCTAAGAAAGAATTTAGGTGTCACTGTTAATACTAAAAGTGCAGTTACTCCTATTGCCCAGAACAAAAATGACATTAAAAGATTGTTTGTACAAACTCTTAGAAAAGCCTAGAAATGTTAGGAGGGAAATTCTTTTGCAAGGTGAATGCCTATCAAGGTCATTGACCCTGTCCCCACGTGAAGTCCATTCACATCCATGCCTTTTTCCCTGTGTGGCTAATGCACCTGTGGATAATCAGGTACATTCCACCTTTCCACTGCTGAAAACTGGTCTGTGCTATCAAAGAGCAAAAGTAAAGAAATCCTTTGGAGGAACTATGCTGGATCAGATATGTAGAGGCTGAGGAAAAACCTTGTTTATGCGAAATGCCAAGGCAACAAATAGTTGACATTAGGTTTGCAGGCAGGCTGTGGGACTGGGCTATTCCTTTCAGATTTGACACAATGGGCCCTTTTTGTCTCACTGTCAAAGACAAGCAACAGTACAAGCCATAAACAGAAACTATATTGGCAGCTTGGGAAAGGCCTGTGGAATTTCTAGGGAGGGTTTGCTAGCCCAGCGACACAATGCCCTGTGCTTTAAAATGACAGACCACGTAGGATGCAAACACCAAATGGTTTCACATGTGACTAGGAATTCGCCTTTCTGCTTTCCCGGCCCACCTCAGCCAATGCCCCTTCACCCAGAGCTCTAGGTCTGGTTGGAGCAGTTACTGCTCTCAAATGTCTGTGGTTGCAATTCTGCACTCAATTTGGATACCCTAACTGTGCACAGGGTAGCAGCTTTGGCCTTCTATTGATTCTCTGGTCCCAGAGGTCAATCAATGCCAGACCGGGGATCCGTAGGTTGGAGCTATAGTCTACATTAGATAGTAAAATCATGCTTCCAAACCACTGGCACGATGTCTCCCCTGAAAAGCACCAGGAATGGAAGCAATTTGAAGGGTGGAGTGGGGTGGGGTGGGGCAAGCAGTGGGAGGAGGCTGCTTAAGCCACCCACTGCTTGCCCTTCTTCCCTGTACCCCCCCTTCCCAAATAACACTTTTCTAGAATCATGTTTCCATCACAATGGAGAAACAGAGGCCAAGAGCTGGAAATGTGATTTTGCTGTGTAATGTGAAGCTTTTGCTTAAGAGCAAATCCAGATGTTAGTATTTTGGTATAATAAATGCATGTTTGTTGTGGGAAATCCAGAGGTTCTTCCAGCTAACATTTTGGTTGCAAGGATGTAGCATTTTCCCAGCACTCAAATTACATTTTTTTTAATGTGGAGATGAGATTTTATAGCAATGCTTATGCTAGATGAAGACTGGCATGACAGCTACACTACATGTTACACGTTTACTGATTGGATAATTTAGTTGACTACATCTCCTGATTTGCATTTCAAGACTTCAAAGTAGCCATTGCAGGAAGGTGAATTGGATAAGGGATGGGGGAGGGAACAGTACAGAAACATGAGTTAAATCCTTACCCCGATTCAGCTGCCATGTCAAAATGAATCAAACCCCTAAGCTGTTCCCACAATGATTTCTAGCAGAAGGGTGACACCATTTCCCCAATTCACTTTGAGAGTTCCAGGAGCCACCAGAATAATAAAACCACCCTGGAGCAGGCTATGCCAAGGGACTCCTGCACTGCCGGCAGCAGCACAGTCTCCACTCAGCTCAGCTTGAACCCAGGCCCCTGCACAGTGACAATGAGTGTAGGCCTGCTCAGAGGCAATTCCAACCCAAGAAGCCCTTGTGTGGCCTAAATCCAAACCACACAGTCTTTGAGGTGCTGCCAGCACCCAGTGGCCACTTGGCTCGCCTTTCTCCTGACTACCAGGTGGGGTTGCCTACACTTCAAGCGATCGCTCTAGCTGTCCTTTTAATATCAGTTTCATCTACTGCAATTATCAGGTGATGTTATGTAACTCCATGCCACGGAAAGATTCAACTGCCCGTTTCGGCATGCTGAAGAGGAGAGGGCTTTCTTTTCCTGGCCAGCTGGCAACCTTACCCCCAGAAACTTTCCCTTACCCTCCCCAGAAACTTTCCCTGTATGTCAAAGGGCCAGTCTTCATAATATGATTACATTTTATTTATTTTTGTTCATTTTAAAACATTTGTATGCACTAGAGATGGGCACGAACCAAAATACGAACCAAAGTTCGTGATGAACCACGCCGGTTTGTGGTTCGCGAACCAGCAGTTCATCAGAGCCCATTTCTGACAAACCACCATGAACTTTAGGCTGGTTCGTTTTTTGGTTCGTCACTACAGACAGCCTGGTGCTGATCAATCAGTTTCCTAGGCAACAGGGGATGGACTTCCTGCAGACCTTCTGCTGACCGAAGTGGCCTTCTGCTGGCCCGGAAGTGACGATTTGCTGACTTGGATGAGACATTTTCACAAACCGAATGAACCAGTTCATGAACTGGACAGGTTCGTGAAAGTTCATGGTTCGTGAAATGCGACGAACCACAAACCACGCGATTCAGTTATTTTCCAGTTCATGCCCATCTCTAGTATACACCTTTCAATTCTAATAGGGTACCCAATTCTAAGAATTCCTAAAACTGATACATCTTTTGTCATCAGTTATGACACAGAATTAAAATAATATTTTTCCAGAGAACCTCCTAATCCAAACATCTGCTAGAAATGTGGCCCAGAGTAACTGCTAAGTAGCGGAAGCAGTGAACAGTGTGCCACAAGAGTTGAATTCAGAGGCTTCAGTCCTAAACTCTGATAAGTATGTTTGATCAGAGTTTAGGACTGCAACCTCTGAATTCAACTCAGAATTCAGCTCTTAAGATTAGATGGAAAATCTAGTCCCTGTATCTTTAAAGCTGTGTTTTGTGGTCCCATGAGCCCCTACAATCCAAAAACCCGACATTCCCCAGAAATATCTAGGTGAGGTAATGAATATAGCCTAATAGAATCATAATTTAAATTTTACTGCACTGCACTACACTGCACTCAGGAAAAACTGTTCTAATCCATAAGACAAAGCTATTGATACAATTCCTGCCATTACCTTGTATACACACAAAATCGGTAGTTATTTCATATAGGCAACTGGCTGAAGATTTCATGCTACGGTCTGATCTGCCACCCTTGTGTCCTGCAGGGAGGTGTGGGAACCGCTCCCAAGGCCCTTTTTAATTCCATCACTGTTTCCATGGCAAGTACAAGCAGAGTGAGAAAGGGGGATAATAATGGCCAAGGGGTCAGTTTAGGACAAGGCTGTGCCGTCGCATGGCATGTGGCAGACTCACAGATACAGTGTTCCTTAGTGGAAAGAGATCCTGTCTCCACTGCAGTGCCAAGAGAAAAGTTAGCAATTGAACGGGTGCATGACCCTCACGAGGACTGCAGATACCACAGACAATAGCACCATTGTGGAGGGAAATGAAGGAGGCACATAATAGCAGCATAGCCTGGCAAGTGGTTGGGTTGCCAACTTTCTTTTCTGGCAGAGCTCCTGCGTTTTTAATACCTGCAAGTGTGTGGGGGGAGCTCTTCATCTCCATGGCAAGAAAAAGTTCTACGGTTGAGGTTCTGCCTGACACACAGTTCTTAAACACAGAGCTGTGCCTGCCCCTGCCCCAATGGTTTCATGCAGGACTAAAACTTTCACTGCTCAGGGGGATGCTGGGGGAAGAAAAGCAGGGCTGTTTGGCAAAGAGGGAACTCTCAGCTCCTTGACACCAGTATAATCCCTAGAATCTCTAGGAGCTTAAAAGAGAATGTCCATAGACAGGAGCAATATAACTCTGGTTTTCAGAGTTCCCAGCATGAGGAGCAGGGAATATCTACCTCCAGTGAGTTTCCCAAAAGTTGGCCACTATAGGAGACAGAATGTTGGACCAGTGGATCTGATCCAGCACAGCTATTCTTATATTCTTGTTTATGTATATTATTTGCTGTCAGCAGTGAAAATGTTAGATGCTGGGGTTAAAAATTACACCATCAGTGCAAAGTTAATGAATTAACAGTACTCATCAATATTAATATTTTATCTACTAAGACATCCTGGAGTTAGCTGGATCACACATCTCCACAATGCAAACTGCTCTGGTCTCTCCTGCTCCAGGACCCAGAAATGTTTCACCTTCTTTGGTATTAATTAACCTTCATAATTTGTGAGAGAGGAAGAGTCGCTGAATCACATTTTATAATTAAGAAATATTAGTCATGGACTGCCAGTACTCAGAGGGGCTGAGCTAAGGTGTTCTGTACTACTTTCCTAACCCAAGAAAAGGTGCTTTCAAAGACCTATTCTTGCCCTCCAGAGTAACCATTGGTGCCCTTAAGAAGGGAATAAGCAAAAATGAATTGTATGCCCTGGAATCCCCAACAACATTGAAAAGGATTCTCTGCAGAATGACACAAGAATCCAGGCACGCATCATCTACCAGTCGGCACCCCTCAAACGGTGCTACTCCAGGCATTTGTTTGGTTTCCTGCCAGCCCGGCTGAGGAGTCCCATTCTGGATTTGTTAGCAGGAAACAAATCATGGGCTTTGTCTGTAGGCTGGCACCACATCTTCATTCAGCACCTGTTTGTTCATTTCTTCCTGATGTTCTGCTGTTGCTGCCGCCACTGCATAGGCATTCCTCCATGCCCATCAGACAGTGAAACCTTGAGACTAAGTGACTGCACAATTTCCAGTCCGTCGGAGAGAGGAAGTGCTGCAGCAGCCTGAACAAAGGGTGCTTTGTGAGTTTGGAGAACAAGCAGGCAAAACACAACATGGCATTAAAAACGACATGCTAGGATGGCAGGATCATTCAGAGAGGAATTAGCCAATGTAGACTGTGTGATTTTCCTGGGCTCCAGCCTCCAGTGAGAAACCCAGCATTGTTGCTTCTGAGCAGAGATAAGTCTAGAGACATTTGAGATGGAAGAAATGCAACATGCCATTCATGGATTACCTTCATTTACAGCTTCCTACAATGCAATCCTAAACACAGTTAAAACTTTCTAAACCTATTGACTTAAGAAGAGTGTAACTCTGTTTAGGACTGCACTGTTAATACATTACAGGTTTGAAAGTCTGCAGGATCTGGCAGTAGTTAACTTTTTTCTGAAATGATTTAGGAGAATTGTTAACTTGCAAAATGCTCTGGTTGAAAAAGATCAAAAGCTCTCCTGTAGAAAACGCATTGTGCTGATGTTATTTGCCCTGAAATTACTAGTGAATGAATGACATTCCTAGGTTGTGTCAGGCATTGCCAACTGGTACTCTTGTGAAACTGAAAGTCTCTCTACACGAGAAACTTCAGCATGTGTTCATCAAGTGTGGGGAATGCAATGTTAGCCGAGAAATATAGTTTAAAAAGACAGAGCTTGCAGAGATCGCTCCTCAGAGGGTTTGTTAATTTCATCTTTGCCTCCCTGAAGGCTCTGTCAATTTCATCTCCCCAATCTAAAACTGTATGCTATCTCAATCAGAGGGCAGTGAGGAATGGAAATGGTCTGGAGCTGCCTTCTGGCAGTTTCCCTTCTGGCATTTCACAGCCCCTTCACACAGCTCCAGTATATAGCAAAGCCTTTACCCTGCCGCCAGCTCTATCTTTTTAAACCACCCTTCCCAGCTAACATTGCCTCTCTCGACGTGGGTTCTTCATGTGTCAGATGTCTCGTGTAGAGAGACTGGCCGTTTCCACACAGCTTACCTTTTGCTGGAACACAGCGTCTTCATACGCAAAGTTGCACCAGGAAAATGCTGTTATAGCGCGATTTTGCGCGAGAACACGCTGTTATCATGCGATTTCACGTGAGAACATGCTGTGTTCCAGCAAAAGGTAAGCTGTGTGGAAACAGCCTCTGACTTTCTTTCATTGCATTGGAATCAAGACCTCCTGAATCTCTCCAGGGTTTGCACAGCCTGGAGAAGAAGGAGACTTTTGCACTTCACAAAACTGGCCTTGAGGATATTTTGTGATGATTTGATCTACAGCTTGAACTCCATGGAAGCTGGTGGGAGTAAAAACGTTTGAAATTGCCCTGCACATCACACATAAAAATGGGAAAGGTGGTGACTCATATAAGACTGCCTTGTTATTCTCATTTTCCACATAGTGGGACACGTCTTTGGAAGTTCCTAGGCTGGGCAATCAAGATTGGTTTCTGATTATATAAAAAAAATACACCCGAGGGACAGGAGTGCTAGAGAAAGAAGAATTATTTAGTAAATCCCAGGTTCCATTTTTCCTAAAAGGCACAGGAAGCACACAAAATACATTACCTATGTGACCAAATGCAACCAATGCCATCTAATGGTGCTGTTACAAAATGCTTTCTACAGAGTCTTGAAGGCAAATGGCTAGTAAGAGATATGAGCCATAACACGACAGCCAAATGTTCATGTTCAGTGGCAATATAAATCTGAATGGTAGATGCAGGGGATAAAAAAGAGGAGGGTTATCATCACCTTAATTTCCCTCTCTTTGAGCTCCCAAGGCATCTAGCTGTCCATTTTGCAAAGTTTATAATTAGGTTCTTAATATCCAGTAAATGTCACCGTTTCAGATCAGCACGTCTGCAGTCAGCCTGAGGATGCATCTGTGTCTGATTTTTTCAGAGTTTGTGTCTGATTTTTTCAGAGAGTGACCCACTAGAAACAGTTTGTGTTGGGGAGAAAGAAAATGCACTCCTAACACTTGGCATCATATATAGTATCACCAGGGCTTTTTTTCTGGGAAAAGAGGTGGTGGAACTCAGTGGGTTGCCCTCGGAGAAAATGGTCACATGGCTGGTGGCCCCGCCCCCTGATCTCCAGACAGAGGGGAGTTGCCCTCCACGCCATGGCGCAGAGAGCAATCTAAACTCCCCTCTGTCTGGAGATCAGGGGGCGGGGCCACCAGCCATGTGACCATTTTCAAGAGGTTCCGGAACTCCGTTCCACTGAGTTCCTGCTGAAAAAAAGCCCTGAGCATCACACAAGCAAAGTGTGTCCTTGTAATTGTGAAACTTAATGCACCATTGAAAGAGGAAATCTCAGTTCAGGACAAATTGCCCTTAAATTGGATATGTTTTCCTCAAACATAAAGTAGAAAACAGCTTGGCTGTTTTAATATTTGTTGTTTTTTACAATTTTTAAATTTAGCACATTTGTACCCTACTGTTCTTCCAAATGCTATATATTTCATGTCATCTTATAGAAAAACTGGGATAGAATTAAAATAAATATGTTTGTTGAATGTACAAACTATGGCAAGATATTTCTTAGCCTCAGGAAATGGATGATTTTACCTCTAACAAACCCCAACTGTAGCACCAAACCCCCAAACACATGGAGAAGAGATGTCCTCTTGTGAAACTAACCTTTAACCACTAGGGAATGTTCCTTCCACTCTACACAATAAACTCATGTAGTTGCCTGTAAGGTGATACAAAGCTCTTATTTTTGTTACAATTGATGAATAACTTGTCTGGAATGTTTATCTTCGAATTGTGTTCTCAGCAGATCACACACATACAATCGGTCCTAAAATAAACTGAAAACACTTTTCTAATCAGAATGTTTGTATGCTGCAACAAGTATGAATACAAAAAAAAAATCCTATAAGAACATCTTAGAAATTAAATAATTGTAAAGCATTGTATTAAAAATAACCAAGATTAGCTAGCAATATCAGTGTACACTAATCTACTGCAAAACCAGCAAGCAGATTAAAATCTGAAGGATCTCAAATCTTAGCAGCACAATAAATCACTAATTAATTTTTTTTGCTAATAATAAAAAGTCTTAGCCTTGCATCTCTCCCTTCCCCCAAACTCTACCTTCATCAGGCACTGCCCTAAAATCTCCAGGAATTTCCCAAAATTAAGTTAGCAACCCTATCAGGAGGCTCACACCAGAGGAAGCAATCCTGACAGCACCCTGGATCTAAGATGCTGAGGGCTCTGTACGTCAAAAACAGCATCTTGAATCAAGCTCTGAAATGTGAACAGGCAGTGAAGCTCTTTAAGTGCTGGTGTAAATATATTACTAAAAATCAGCAATCTGGCTGCAATGTCCTCTCTCATAATGCAGTGGATTAAAGATACCTATGAAATCTGTACATCCTGACAAGCGAAAGGTGATTTAAGCCCCAAAAGAATAAAAAGAATGCACCCTGTGAAACCATTTCCCTGGGCAGTTTCGGTTATGTCGGCTGACTTGGCTCCTCTACTCCAAAATCACTTTGCTGTCTTTGGCGCTATACATGTTTTCTCTATTTAGTGAAACAATCATTCTGTTTTAAGCACCGGCAGCTTTCTTATGCGTTGAGGTTTTGTGTAAATTTGTTATCCTTCATGGCAAAACCAGATAAATAAACGTGGCTGCTTTCCCTTCCTGCTTAGATTCCCCACAAGAACAAGGCTAGTGGCGTTGGGCTCCCTGTCTCTGCTTCTCTTGCTTGCTGTGCTTGCTAGCTCCAGACGGCAGTCATCACACAACCCTATCTCCCCCACACACGCAAGCTCATGTTTAAATCAGCCCCTCCCTGGAACTCATAAAAACATTACATGAAGTTTTGTGGTCATCAATGAACGGTCCTGGTGAGGTTAGTATAAAGGTCTCCGTGCTAATATGTGGTGGCTGCAACTCAAAGTCCAGTTTGGCTTGATAATGTTTTTGAAGCATCCTGTTCCGGCTGGCTTCATTCAAATAGAACTTGCTTACACGAGCTCAAATCCTGACATGCGCTGAATGCTTCAGTGGCCACTGAAATACTGTCCCAGCAAAGCTCAGCTTGTTTCTTCTGGGTCTGCAATTTGATCGAAACCAGTTGGAACAAATAGGCCTTTCAGAGTCCTTTCAATTCTTTTGATTATTCCAACTTAAAATTGCCCTCCAGATGAAAGCTAGGCTAGATCGGAGAAGCAGGTTGCTTATTGTGAAGTGTCTTGAAATCCAAATTTCGTCTTTCAGTGCTAGAGTAGAAAATTTAATGTGCAGCTAAAACACTTTGTAACTCTTGACAAAAGAAATTAAGAACAACAAATCACCGATTAGTCAAGCTGACGACTATCAGTTAATAGTAAATTAAAAGGTAAAGGTGGTCCCCTGTGCAAGCACTGAGTCATTACTGACCCATGGGGGATGTCGCATCACAATGTTTTCTTGGCAGACTTTTTGTTACAGGGTGGTTTGCCATTGCCTTCCTCAGTCATCTACCCTTTACCCCCAGGAAACTGGGTACTCATTTTACCAACCTCGGAAGGATGGAAGGCTGAGTCAACCTGGAGCCGGCTAGCTGAACCCAGCTTCCACCAGGATCGAACTCAGGTTGTGAGCAGAGCTTGGACTGCAGTACTGCAGCTTACCACTCTGCACCATGGGACTCTCATAATAGTAAATTACAGGTAATGGGGGCGGGGGGGGGATGTAAACTTCTTCTGTGAGGAAAAACTAAGTTTGGGCAAAAGTTTGCCATTTTGCCATTACTTTGGATATTAATTTTAAACAACATCTGAATGTGGATCTCCCCCTTCCCTCCTCTACATTATACTACTGTGACATGTTTACTTCTTCAGTTCACCTCTAAAACTGTGGAATGACAATGAATTCAACCACTCAGGATAAGTAAGTGTTCACTTCAGCTGTGTGTGCGTTAGGAAGGTTGTGATCCATCCACTCCACTTCCGGCCACCATATACACATACACAAGTGCAGACTTTCAGTTATCCACACCACATGTGACAACCTTTGCAGCAGCATCAAAAGCTGTATAGTATGCATGGTACCAGGAGACATTCATATTCCCCATTTTAAAAATATTTTACTTCATTTATACCCCCTTCTTTCCTCTCCAATGGGGACCCAAAAAGGCTTCCATTATTCTCTTCCCTTCCATATCTGAAAAATGATACCTGCCTTTTCCAATTCAGGTACTTCCAGCTTAGTCTTTTATTTATTTAGTACTGGAATACCAAACAGGGAGCACTATAAGAAGCTGCTGCACATATGTAGACACTTTAGTTGTTCTCTGTTTGATTTGTTTTTAATAGGCTGAGATCTCCTTGGCCTCCTAGGGATGCTTCTTTAACCTAATGCTCCTTTAAGCTAATGTTACTTGTCAGAAGTAAGCTGGTAGAACTTGCTCCAAAATCACTTTGGAATGCAAAGATCACTTAAGAAGCAGATGTGTAGATTTCATTTTTTTCTGCAGCATGGTACAGGCATTGAAAGCAAATGCTAGATGGATCAACTGCTTCACTTGCCAAGGAAATATGTCAGCCCTCACCCATACCATATTGTGCAAATAATTTTAAAGGAGCAGAATATGTTGTGCCTGATGTGAACTGAATGAAGCATCTCTACATGTGTACATTCACGTAAATGTATGGAAAATGTATGGGGAAGTGTACACAAACTGACAGCTTACACAAGGAATTTCATACCTTGCCCACTCCACAGACATATTATTGCATCACTGTCAATAACAATGGAAAATGATCAGAGAACAAATTATAACCATCTGCTACCATTTACCCACCCAATATGTTTGTTCGGAGTATGGAAAGGCCACATCCCCAAAAGAGATAGCTATGAAAAAGATTAATGGTGCAAAATTAAGCAGAGTTAATGAGCTTAGAATCGTGCAGGGTTAATCACCTACTGATTTTGCCCTTTTGCTCACATTCCCCACACCTTCATATGAATGTGCACAATCAATGCACCATTCAACTCACATCAACCCTAACATAAACACATATGTGTATTGGTCTTTATCTTTTTAAAAAAAACATTTAAAAACAGTTGAAAACTGCTACAGAAACAGAGGGGAGATATGCTGTTGATGATATGGGCACTACCCATTACGTTCATATTCCAGCCAGCTTTTTCCCAGTTTAAAATTAACCAAGAGAGAAAAATTGCTTCTGAGATCTTCCTTCCTCTTCCATAAGCTCCACTGACAGAAGAGGGGGAAAAGAGCAATTTAGCCCCTTACCCACTACAGCCTCCTACCCAGGTGACTCTTACTTCATGTGGGTCCCACTGGAACCACTTTGTTAGGGCCATAATGACTCCTGGAAGGAAGGGAAAATGGGAAGATCTGTATTCTTGTCCTGGATCCAGCTTCCTGAGTTCAAAACTAACCAGTTTAAAACTTCCCTTCATGCTGAAATACAGATTAGATACTTCTAGACAATTCTAGTTCCTCATTCATTCATTCATTCATTCATTCATACTTTATAGTCCACCTTTCTCATTGAGAAATAAAACATATTACAGAATATAAACAGTGCCATCAGACACCATAAGACATTCAATTAACAATGCAATAAGACTAAAATTACGGAATTAGAAAACAATGCTTAAAAAACTGTCTAAAGCAAGTTATACTATACTATGTTATATTCACGCGTGCGTGCGTGCGTGCGTGCGTGCGTGTGTGTGTGTGTGTGTGTGTGTGTGTTTGTGTGTGTTGCCAGAGGTGGCAACTGGCAGAAAGCTCTAGAGGGCAGGAAATGCAAATTGTCATCACTTTAATAGTTTCGGTAATGCTCTAGAATCCCACTTTTTGCCATGGATGGGAAAGGGGTGGGAGAGGGTGGAATGAACCAACCCCCCCCCCCCAAATTATACATGCAGGGAAAAGTCGATTCAGTATCAGTTTGAAAAAAAAAAGAATGGGGCCAAAGCCAAAGCAACAACCAAAGGCACCAGATAACATGAGGAAATCTGAACAAAAACTGATGCAGTATGAGATCAGAACAGAGGAAATTCACCCATGCAGAGAAACCCAGAGAGAGAAAGAGAGAGAATACCTTGCCTTAGACAGTTTCTGTTCTCAGAGGTTGTTCTCAGGGAGATATGGCAGCTCTCTCTCCCTCCCTCCCTCCCTCTCTCTCACAAACACAAACAATAAATATGTGAATCTGGTTTCACAAAGACATTACTTCTGACTGAAAATCATTGCCACCATCTTTTACACCTCACATTTTATTCCATAGTCATTTGATTCCTTAGGCAGGTGACATTCAAAGCCACAGTCCAATTCATACAGAATCTCTTTCTGTACAAAATCAGTAGAGAATTTCCAACAATCTACACATAAATGTCATTGGAATCTGTGCGCATTGCAGAATGGTGAAAATCCCTTCTCATTTATGTTCTACTGGTTTAGGAGACACCATGGCCGATTCCAGACGGCCCTCCCCATCCCGAAACATTGCGCGTCGTCGCGCGTAAAACGCGAAATATCGTGTTTTCTCGCGCGAGTTTTGCGCGACGTCGCACGAGAAAACGCGATATTTCGCGTTTTCTGCACGACGATGTGCGACGTTTCGGGATGGGGAGGGCCGTCTGGAATCGGCCCATAATGAAACATACAACTATCTCCTGAACAGACCCCTAATACAAAACCCATCCAATTGGTATTGTACTTATTGTGACTTTTGAAAGAGAGGGTTTTAATGTTGTTTTAATTTGTACACCATTTTGAGATGGGGGTGTGTTGGACTTTTTGCAAATGTCCTACGCTCAGTCATGAAAGAGTTAAATTGTTATTCTGTTTGTTTAGTCAGACAGCTAGTTAGCATAGGCCCACTTAGGCTTCAAGAGAAGTTTCTGCCAGAGAAAGTGGGTGTCTTTGGTCTTAATGAGGGAATGTCTATTGGATGAGCCAGTTTATTGGGGGGCAATTAGCTAGCAACATATACTAAGGTTTTATTGCTCTTTGTTCAGTCTGCTGCTACACTACTACTACTTCACTAGACCATACAGTCTATGCTTTTCTTTTTCTAGTACCTAGTTAGACTATCAAGATGTAGTCAGAAACTGTTTGCTGTTTTTCCTACCAAATGTACCCTTTTAACTCTATTATGTAGTGAAGTATTTTTATAGAGCTAGAATCACAGAAATCTGTCTACTCATTTCCATTGCGCTATTATCACACTCTGCTATTCTGCAACCTTATATCTAATTGCTGTGCAACCGCCAACAGGGTGACATCTGAGGATGCAGCTTATAAATACTCAAATAAAAAAAGAAAATTCTGAAGTGCAAATCCACAGCCTTTCCCCTCCCTCAACTGCAGCTGGAGCCAGAAATGTGGAAAAATTTAACACTGTGGATTCAGACACAGAGCACAGTGTTCAAAGTAAACACTGCAGCCCCTCACCCATCATCCAGGAATGCAGAACCAGCATGGCTCTGAGCGCAGCAACTGTTTCTGAGAGGGAAGTGGGCTGAATTGCCACAACGTGTAAGCCAGGGATAAGTAAAATGCAGGTTTCAAGGTGTCCCCCACCACTTGAGCTAGAGAAGGCAGAGGGGTTGGTTGTGTGCTATTCTACTCTTCTCTCTGACATTATTTCAGTCACTGTGCCCCCTGAGGGGAAAGATAGTGGCCTTTTAAAAGAGCCTACTCATGTCCAAGCTAGAAGTGACTAATTACACTTGAATGGCAACGTGAACAGACTGAGAGCGGAACTACAAGTGACAAAAGGCACAGATTGGACACTTGTCAGCTTCCCTCAAGTTTTGATGGGAAATGTAGGCAGCTTGGTGGAATGTTGGACAAGTGACAGTTGAAAAGTCCATTGGACAGCAGTCAGAGAGCCAAGCTGCAAGACTAGGATGCCTACATTTCCCATCAAAACTTGAGGGAAGCTGACAAGTGTCCAACCTGTGCCTTTTGTCACTTGTAGTTCCGCTCTCACATGTATTCCTCCCTGTTCACTTGTGCTCCACTCGATCGAGTGGAGCGTAAGTGGTGCACAAGTGAACAGGGAGGAATACATGTGAGTCTGTTCACTTGCCATTCAAGTGTAATTCGTCACTTCTAGCTTGGCCCTGAGTAGAAGCACACTTCTGTTAGCTAGGGCAGATAAGAAATGCTTCCATGGCACCACACCTGGCGTTCTCCCTGATATTGCTGGCTGGCACTTTACATTAAGACACACGTCATATTTTATAGTAATAGTTATTTCTATTTTTAAAACACTGGAAGTACTACCCTTGTTGTGTTCTGTCCAAATACACAGGCTTTTCCTCTCCAGAGCTCTACTCTGAAAACAATGGCTTGGCAAGTTTGAAGCAGAAACTGACTTCACATGGCACCGATTGGCCATGATGTGGCCAAGAAACCTCTCCCCATCCCCAGAGGAAATTTTCATTCTTAAAAAATGAATGAATGGATACATGCATGAATGTTCAGGAAAAGTGTGCTGTCTGAAAAACAGCAGCAACATTAAGATCGCTGTAATACACGTCCCTCATTTCATTTGCAGAGTGAGGAGGAAGAGGGGCGTGCGTGCGTGCATGCGTGCTCCTTTTATTTTACATCTGTCTCACATCTGTACTTGTGGGGGTGTATGTAATTACAATAAATAAGAAAGTAGGCATAGCCACTGAATAGCAAGCGGGGTGTCCTCAGAGTCCTAAAAGGAGATCACCTGCACCTCAGCAGGGCTGGTGAAAGGGTCAGAAGGGTCATCTAGTGAAGGGCACAGGTGCCCTCATTCCATTGGCTGGTTTAGGAAACAGTGAGGCTCCAGAGGTCTGAGCTCGAAAGGAGTGCCCAACACCTGAACACCAACATCTCGCAACAGATGCCTAAGGGGGTTACCTAACTTTTTTTAAAAAAACGTGGTCTGGCATATTTTTAAAGCTTCCCTCCTAGCTCTGCCATATGCTATATTGCAGCAACAAGGCCAATATAGGCTAAGTGGGAGCCATTTAACTTCCTCAGCCTCCACAGCAGGCTAAGAGCCAAATGCCTCAGAACCTTAAGAGTGAGAAGGAAGCAGACATCAGGACTTGGCTGCATTCACGTATGGCTTATCCGTCAGATTGAAATCCTAGCAACATCTGTTTTGTATGTCTTCTCAGGCAGAACTCCAAGCTTTTAACAATATACAGCTTGAAAGCTCCAACTCTGTCCAGGATATCTTATTCTCCTGCTGCTGCTCTCCAATAGCAACAGCTCTCCCCGAGTCTTGGAGACCCTGAGAGCAACAGCTATCCCATCCTCCCCTGTCTCAAGGGAGCCACTCACCACAAGGCCTGCCTCTGCCCATAAAATGAGGTAAATATCAGAGAAAGCGAACATCTTTGCACAGCATCCTCTCCCTAAGGCAGAGGTGGAGCTTCCGCAGCCCACAGCCGCCAAGCTCAAAGAGCTGCAGACAGTATTATTGTAACCCCCACCACCTGGGTGGCAAGCAGCACATCTGCTGCCTGAATGAATTAAAATGGAGCTTGACCCACCTACTCCATAGCAGCCCATCTCCGCTACTGCTCCAGAGGGGGACAGAGACTTGCGCTTTGGTTTTCACAGCTTTGTGCTTCAGAGGAGCTATTTGCTTCCCCTGTGGCCAGTTTAGGCATTGACAGCTTCATCTGCAGGTAGAAAACCTGAGCAAACCCAATTCATGACATGTCCAGTGCCTGCTCATGGAAAAGGCAGGTCTTTAAGCACCAACTTGGGAATGTGATCTCTGGATGCATGATGTTATCTGACTCTGTTTACCCACAGCTAAATGGGAAAGGCTAGACAATATGTTGTGTATACTAGAAAATATGGCCCTCCTGGCAGGCAGATAACAGCTGCTTGGGCTGAGGGCTGCCTATTGTTCCCCCGGAGGAGAAAGCAGCAGCTTACTTCTTTCCCAGCCATCCTGGAATCTGGGTGAGGGGCAAAGCCAGACACCTTAAAAGGCGGCTCCGCCCCTCCTGATCCGCAGCAACCAGGTGACAAAGATTCCATATAACTTATGGCTGGTTGAAAGCCTGCTGAAAGCCTTGCAGGTCCTACAAAATTTAGACAGGTCCTGCAAGGCGCACATATTGTTAGACAGAGCATTCCATCAGAATGGGGCCGCCACAGAGAAAGCCCTTGATCCGGTGGAAGAGAGATGAGACACTTGGGGGGGGGGCACTGGTAAGCCATGAAATCAAGAACACAGGCTTCATGGGGGACCATACTATGAGAGCCAGTCCTTCAGATATAATGGTCCCAGACAGTGTGGGGCATTAAAGGTTAAAACCCACATCTCGAATTTGATCCAGAAACCAACTGGAAGACAGTACAGTTGCAATAAAATACGCTGCGTATGGGCAGACCACGATGAATCAGTCATAAGTCTAATAGCTGCATTCTGGACAACCTGCAGTTTCCGGAGAGTCTTCAAGGATAGCCCTGTATAGAGCAAATTACAGTAGTCTAACCAGAAAATGACCGTGGCATGAATCATTGTGGCCAGGTCCAAACAAAGCAAGTAGGGTGCCAGCTGGTGAGCCTGGAGGAGATGATAGAATGCTGACCTTGTCACTTATCCAAGGACAGCAACAAACCAAACCCCATGCTCTTCACAGAATCCACCGATAACTGGACCCCCTCCAGAGGCCCAGTCCTCCCCAACCACATGACTTCCATCTTTTTTCTAGCCAATCCTGCTATATTTTCCTTTGTTGTAAAATATTCCCCAACTATCTGTATTAGACATTTATTGGAATAAAACTCTTTTAGAAACCAAGGCACTTGATCTTTGGCAAAAAGGGGATTCCTCGCATAAGTGATTCCAGCCTACTAAGTCCATAAACCAATAAGCCACACAAAAGCACTGACAACAACCCTGAAAAGAAAGCTCCATCTCTAGTTGAGGTATTGTATATTGAGATTAACAGCTCTTTATTATAATAAACATCTTTATTGGAGACTGGAAGCAGACAGACTGAAGACTCAGGCTCAACAGTAACCAATTTATACTCGTAGAAACCACTCCCACTTTTACAACAACCAATACAATGTAAGAGCTAGAATCCTTCATTTGCATGAACTATGTACAAGTATCTGCTTTTGAGAACAGCGCTTGGACTCCAAAGCAACAGTTCTGATTGGCCGTGCCGGCACCCAAACACCAATAGCTTTGTAGGCCTCAGGAGCCTTCGTTCGATTCAAGCAATACATAACAGGAGGGAAAGGGGGAGAAAGAGAAACTGGGAAAGGGTAAGACTGATCTTCTGTCCCACACACTCACATAGCCAAGGAGGACCACATAATACCTCTTTCAGTATTACACTGAGAAAATCTTATTAACTAAAACTTCTCTGGTGGTAGCAGCTGCTGCCCTGGTTCTTATCCCAGGGTCTCATTACACTGTAGACAACCCCGGTGTCTGCCTTTTCCTGTGACTGCTTGTGGCCAGGCATCTGGCTTCCTGTTAATTGCAAAAGGGTAGCCTAGCCCTGTCAGACTGTTAAAATAAAACAGAAGCCCAGTGGCACCTTTAAGACTAATATTGAAATAAATGTTGTTAGTCTTTAAGGTGCCCCATGTCTTTTGTTTTATTTAACTGAATGTCAGCCAGTTGATGGTGCCATTATTTTAATGACCTTCTAACTACTAATGGTTTATATGGTGATTAAAGACATTGATATGGCCTGTTGCTATAGCCCTGACAATGTTTGCCTACCAGAGGTCTTACTTTTAGGACTCAAAATATGATCTTCTATAAAAAGAACAGCATTTAAAAATATTTAAAATAACTGCATGTGATCTCTCTATATATCTGTATCTCTGCATCTGATGATAAAAATGTAGAACAAAAGTATTGCTCTTTTGTAACTTGTTTGACAAGATATTTCCTTATCAGTCGAAGGAAACAATAGGGAGAATAGTTTCCCTTCTCTTGTCAGCCACTTTATATTGCTGATTCCGCACATGTTGGATAATGCACTTCCAATCCTCTTTATAGACCATTTGGAACTGAACTTTTCATGTGTGAAACAAAAAATCTACTTCTAAATGATTGCTAAAGTGCATTGAAAGTGCATTATCCAACATGTGCGGAATCAGCCAGTTTGAGGATGGTGTAACTCATCTTCCTTTCCCTCCTGCTAGGCGCATCAGCCGTGGCCATTCAAAAGGAAAGGGCAGGTGAGTGAGTGGCGGAATCTTCTTGTTCACCCCAGCAATGGTCGCTTGGAAGTTGGAACTGCAGTTGCCACTCACTTTCCTGCCCTCTCTCCAGAACCTGAAACTGGCCCTGAACCGCCCCCGCACTGAGAGCCAAGCTACAAGTGACGAATGACACTTGCCTGGCAAGTGAACAGACTCACGTGTATTCCTCCCTGTTCACTTGCCATTCAGTGAACAGGGAGGAATACACATGAGTCTGTTCACTTGCCAGGCAAGTGTCATTTGTCACTTGTAGCTTGGATCAAAGTGAATGGCAAGTGAACAGAGAGGAATACACGTGAGTCTGTTCACTTGCCAGGCAAGTGTCATTCATCACTTGTAGCTTGGCCCTGAGTTACTGGGGTCATCAAATTGATCTTGCATATGGAAAGTAACCCATCTTCACAAATGACATTAAAACGACATGCAGGGCAGTTGTGTGTGTTTTTGTAATGTGCCATAGCCAGTAATAACCTCTTTACATATCACAGAACAGGGTAATATAATAGGACACTGGTAGGTTTGAAATTATGGTATGCTTTTGAAGATGTACACCAGCGTGTGATTGATCACTGTGTCCTGAGATGAAAAATAAAATAAAAAATGACATTTACCAATGCTGGAATTAAACTTGGTCACTTTTACAGAACTTGGGATTATTGAGCAACGGGACTGGCTAGTTTATAAAGCCTTGGGAAACTGCTGGCTAGGGATTTTTTAAGGAGAGGACTTGGATGAGTTCTATCACACCTGCTTCACTCAGCATTTTCTACAGAAGCTTTATACCCATCATAAGGGAGTCAAATACCCCCTAGCAGTCCAGATAATGGCATGTTAATTTCAGCACCCCATTTAACACAGGGGTAACTACAGATGGACGGAGATTCCAGCAATATTTGCACCATTGACCAAAACATAACACCTAGAAACTTTTGTGCCTTCTCCTAAGGTAATATTAATTACAAAAAAACCTGCAAAAATCCCAACCCTGCTTCAAATGAAAGCATTGCCAGTAACCATATCCAAAGTACATACCTAGATTGGTTCTGGTTTTTGCCCAAACCTCTGCTAAAATGAAAATATTGTTTTAACTTTAAATTTCTAGGGTTTTGCACTGGTGCTTTAGCAGCTTGTACAGTCATATCTGCCACATTTCTAAAACAAACCCCTTGCCTTTTCCTTCATTTACAAAGACAGGTCAAAATTAATTCTGGCTTCACGGGTTGTGGTTGCTTCCGATTAAGGAAAGTAAATCAGAGTGTTGCCAGATTATCAATTTGGAACATCACTGAGAACCTTACAATGTTCAGTCCTTGCAGGGATCTGACACTGGCCATCACCTAACCCCTCACTTTGTCTCAAAGAAGCATCTTAAGTCCATTCAGTTCATCAACGTGCCTAGAAACTAGAGTTACCAACCCACAGGTGAGGCCTGGAGTTCTCCCAAAATTACCATTGATCTCCAGAGATCAGTCCCCATGGGGCAAATGGCAATTTCAGAGGTCAGGCTCCATGGCATTACATCCCAAACAAACTCCCTCCTGGCTCTGCCCCCAAATCTTCAGGAATTTCCCAAGCTGGAGGTGGCATTTTCTTCTCATCTTACATGATGGCAACTGCTGTCCATAGTACCCAAACTCACTTAAAGGGATGCCATTTTTTTCGTTCACCCCACCCACACATAGAGTCCGCAGTCTTCTTCTGCCACAGTAATAACGCCGCAAAGAAACAGCCTGCAATCCAATTAGACGAACTGAGAAGGAAGAGACAGGAATGGAAAGAAGCCCTTCCTCGTGCTGTGTAACTATGTGAAGAAGAAAAGAGGGAATTCAGACTGGAGTTGCCCTTGCATAGAAGTACCAGGATGAAAGCAGAGAAAGCCTGCTCACTCTCCTGCCACTTAATACATTCTTCCATTCATATTTCCTTGAGACATTGTTGTTCACACTATGGGACTGGCCAACCCTGAACGACGTTTTATTTTTCTACATGTCGGTGTAAAATAGGTCTTGTACTGGGTACAAAGGCCATGGATAGGCATATGCACAAATTGTGTCCATCAACACTTAGAGAGCTCACAAAGGCCAAAAAAAATCCATCGATGAACCCCTTGAGGTAACCTTTGTTAAAGGTGGAACAATTCTGCACTTAGAATTCATCATTCTTCCAGCAGAGTGGGAGCTGCAGACACCCTGATCCATCCCATTCTGTCAGGCTAATGTGAGAAGCCCCAGACCATGGGGGAAGAATCCACGCCATAACTTCTCCCCATTCCAGCGTTAATGCAATGTTGGAAGGGTTAATATTGGTTTGGAGGAGCTGAAGCATGGGCTCGCTCAGACTGGCAGCAGATCTCCAGGGTCTTAGGTCAAGCGTCTTTCACATCACCTGCTATCTGATTCCTTGGAGATGCTGCAAGTTGAATCTCCCCTCTCCCTCAAAAGATGGCTGTAGTCTATACCCCATTAAAAACTCTGGCAAATAAAATGGTCTCGCTGTGCCTCCTGAAGAGGATCTCCAATGCTATCTACACTGTTGTTCATGGAGAAGAAAAAATGGAAAACAGGTATTTGTAATTTGACTAAGCACTTTGGACCGTGCAGATCTGACATTTTTCACTACAAATCTGACAAAAATACATGCCTCTAAGCCTCATGAAAATGTTCTTAGGGCAAAGCCAGAGGGGGATTTTTTTTCATGTCATCTACTACAAAAACAACATAAAGGACAAAGTGAAGCCTGTACTGAACTGTCTGATCTGTCAGTGGCTGTCCTCTGCTTTTGGGGTTTCTTAGGGCCAAACTAGATGTTACAGTGTCTGCCAGTCTGACAGCCTGTTTTGGCACTTGAAAAGGAGTGGGGGTAGGGGGGGGACAAGATCTCCTGGTCCCACCATGCTACAGGCCTAATCAGGACTGGGCTGTTGCAGTGTTTTTAAATGGCCAAGTTCGCCTATAAAATGGCATCTGCATCCACAGGTCAGACCTGTGGACGCCTGAACATCTAGTTTAGCCTTTAAGCTCCTTCTTAGATAAGTACAATCATTCTGTATTGAGACTGGACCTGCAGTTTCTTCCTTCTGACAATAGTCCTGCCCTTCTTTCTTTAATATCAGAACCTTCTTTTAAAGGTTTCTTTGCACCCAGGCACCTAAACACCATGTTAATTTTGTCTGCTGATTTATTTTTGAAGTTAACCCTGGCTACTATAGAATTCCATCTCCAAGCCATATCCTTTTCTCAGGCCCATTTTTTATTTCATGAGCCTTCTTTAACTATACAACATATACAAGGCAACTGAGCAAGAACCTACTCATAATTCAAAGAAACTGTTTATATTTAGAAAGCACAGTTGTTTGTATTCAGGTAATTTGGGTGAACCAAAGGTGTCCACTGTACACCTCTGACTCCCCCGTCATGCTGATTCTGTGGGGGAGGGTCCTGGTTGACCAACAGCAATATTTCATGAATCATTTGTGGCTGCAGCCAGAGAGGGAGGCAAGGAAGTCCCATGCCACCGATGACATTCTCTTCTAGCAATGGATCTTACGTTGCGACCTGTTCAGCAAAAAGTTATGTTCATATTGGAAACCACAGTATCTTTTTACTAAAAATTTATGCACACTGTCTAAGTGTTAGCATATGCTAATACTTTGGACATATTTAGTCATTCAGCCCTTTTAGGAGGAAGTTATTAGATATTAATTTTGTGTTCGAAAACTCATTTATTTTTGAGGATGTTAATGCACTGTTAAACTACTTGCCTGTCTCTTGATCAACAAAAATGGTCTCTCTGCGCCCTTAACAGTTGCCAAAAGACATATACTTCAACACTGGAAAGACAAAAGCCCACTTCCTATAAATCATTGGATCGAAGACCTTATAAACTTATCAACATTTGAACATACCGCATATAGAAGGCAATTGTGCATGGGCTTAGTTTTAGATACTTGGAAATCTTTTATAGATACCTATGTATAGATTTGCCAATAGTGTTTTTGTAGCCAGCTCTACTTTCTTTCCTTTTCCTCCCCTTTTCCTGCTCGCTTTTCAAAATGTTTTTGCACTAATAAAATTTAAAAAATGATTTTTAGTTGCATAAAGGGTATGCAGTTATTCCATTCACACCCCACCTTCCTTCTTTCATAGAATTCAAAATGGTACCTAGAAGGGTTCCCAGGAGACTCCCATTCAGGCACTGCCTAGACACGAACCTTCGCAAATATGCTGCGTTGTGTGCCTTCAAGAGCCACACCCTCCAGTAACTTTTGCTCTTGTTTGGATTCGGTGGCAGGATATGACATATGAGTAGCGGTTAAGACAAACACAGTGGGATAAAGGGGCCAGCCCTTACCTTTCAATGAGTTTATGGAGAATGTCATGGTTCTTTTTGCCCGTGTTAACTGGTTGAAGACGTCTCTCTGAGAAGGTTCCAAGATATCCTGCAAGAAAGTAGCCATTCATCTCTCTTAATAATACACAAGCTTGTACACATCAAAACTCAATAGGTTTACTGCTCACTTTCTCCCTCTCCCTCCCAGAAACCTGGGAGGCTGGGGCTGCTTGAAAAGAGATTCAAGTGTGCCTGCTAGTAAACACCGTTACTATAGAGTTGCTGTGTTCAGGCCATGCACAAAGAAATACAGGCTCACAGTGCACTTGGTTAGGTTCAGAGATCTTTCCACTCATTTTTACTGCATGGTCCTTCTATCACAACATACTAGGATATTCCAAGACTCTTTTCTGCAAAGGTAGACTGCTGCAGCCACTGCTTCTGGTAAAAAGCTCTAATTCCGAGATGAATGTGTACCTTCACCACAACCACTGAACAAGCAGCCCTTCTGGAACCAGTACTTTTAGAGATTTATTTAAATGCGATTAGGCTATTCTTCTTCTAATCTCTGCTCACTTGTTGGAGTGGTTTTCAAAAACATCTTTTTAATTCAGGGTTGGCTGATGAAGTAATAAAAATAATAAGTGCAATTGAGAAATTGCCAGTCAGTCATTGTGAAAACCTTCACATCAGATGAATGTGAGAAAAAACGTAATGGGTGCCTGACTTTTTCCTGGTGGTGGTGGCAAGTTCTGTCAAGTTGCAGGCAATTTATGGCAACCCCATATGGTTTTCAAGGCAAGAGACATTCAGAGGTGGCTTGCCATTGCCAAGTTCTGTGTAGCAACCATGCACTTCCTTAGTGGTTCCCCCATCCATGTACTAACCACAGCTGACCCTGTTTAGCTGCTAAGATCTGACAAGATCAGGCTCATATGGTCAGGGCTAAAAATGTGCTGTTAAGTCACAATTGATTCATAGCAATGACAACCATAGGGTGTTCAAGGCAAGAAATGAGCAGAGGTGATTTACCTTTCTCCATATAGCAGCCCCGTCTTCCTTGGCAGACTCCCATCCAAGTACTAACCATGGCAGACCTTGCTTAGCTCCCAAGCCCTGACAAGCTCAGGCTAAACTGCCTGCTAAACTTTTTCCTACTGAGTCTAATGGCAATTTTTTAGGGGGAGGGGGTGGCAACTTCTGTTGGGGAAATGGTTCAGAGGAAAGAATTAATTTCTTCTGCCTAGTACCACACCCCTAATCCAAATCAGACTTTCCTATAGCCACTTATGAGCTTAAATTACAAATGGAGAACTCCAGTCAAGCATCTCCAAAGTTATGTCTAGATTGGCCCAACCCTAGAGTCCCCTGTCCACATTTATTTATTGTATTCCATCCCCCTTTCCATTCAGAATGGAGCTCACGAATTTTTTTTTTTTAAATGGAGAACAGATGTTCACTGGGAGAGGATTCTCAGCTGAGCTGGATCCAGACATGACAAAGGGCTGTCTGCTTGTCTCCTGCCCATTTTTAATGGCTTCACTGCTAGAAAATCAAAGGCTGGGTTGGGGAGGGCTGCGGCTTCATCCAAGACAAGCATGACCACACTTTATACCCTCTCCGATGGCACCCTTGAAGGCCACAGAGTTGATGGGAGCGGATTCTTAGCTGCCCGTGGATGTAATGGAGAGACACCTAAGTGCTTCTTGCCCTCCCTCCAGTCCCAAAATCTGATATAAATCATTTTCTGTCCTGATCTTTAGCATATTGCCCCATGGGAAATTACCAGTGCTACAAGTCGCACGTAGCCTTGCAAGATTTCACTTGCGTCATTCTCTAGGATCACAACGTGTATATGACACAATACCTGCTACTGATTAAGTCCTCCTCTTCTTCCCTGATGGCCAGGAACTATAAATGGGAAACTAAACTCTCCCTCGGAGAAAGCTGCCCAGTGGGCTGTGAACCCCAGCCAAGAGATAAGCTGTTCTCTCTTACAAAGAGAACCAGGCAGTGCTACTCATGCAACTGTTGCTCCTTGAGTGTAGCCTGATGCAAATCATTGTGGCATCCTGTTATATTTCTCTAACAAGGCACTGAGATTATTGCTAGGAGCTGGGATTGTGACATAGGTGACACAGTAACCCAGTTTGTCACACTGTTTTAGGGGACTTGCCTCCCATGGCCCTGACAGCTATACTAGGCTTCAAGCCTTGCTGCAGCTAGAAGATTAATAAATCCAGGAATGAGACATGGATAATTTGGGCAAGTAATGAGCCTAAGAAGACCGAGATGATGATTTCTTAAAACATCCTGTGCTGCCATTGTGGGGGTTTAGCACTACACTGGAACTGTAGAAAGCCTACCCTGTCCCTGACCCCAGAAAAGGACGCTATTGGTGAGACTTGGTATGGACCATCCCACTGTGCAGATCCAAGTTGTCATGTGAATTAGTGGGGATCAGTCCACTTGCCAAATGGCTTGTATTGAGACGACAAAAATACCATTGGGTTAGGCTTGGTAGAAAACTCTGAGCACCTGCTTCTATGACGCCCAACTCCAGAGTCAGCTGGAAAATGCAGACAAGTAAGAGAATCTCAGCAGAACTTCTAAAACTGAAGAATGTCCATCAAACTATTATCAGCATCAGACACGATCCTTTCTACCATATATCAGTAAGCAGAGAAGTTCAGAGATGTCCTGTTTCAACAAATTGCCCATGAAATGATCAATGATGCTGCTTCAATTTAAAAGATATATTCTTTAGGGAATATCCATACTGGAGATCTACTTAAACCAGTCTGAGATCTGACCCCCCACCACCCATCAGGAACTCTAAGAACTGTAGTTCTGTAAGGGAGGGAGTAGAGATCTCTTACAGAGAATTTTGTCACTGTGTGAAACGGAATGCTGGACTAGCTGGACCACTTGTCTGATCTAGTAGAGCTCTTCTTATGTTGTTAATATACAGCAGTCTCACCAAACTACAGTTCCCAGGAGTCGTTAGGGGGAAACCATGGCATTTAAACAGGAATTCTAAAAACTTTATACATTTGTGGCGCTAAATACACCCTTAAGCTTCAGGAGCAAAATCCCAAATGAGGGCAACTCATACAATTCACAGCGTTTCAAATATGGGCCACTTCTACACGTTCTTAAAAGGATGGCCCACTCACAGAACGCTGGTGGCTTTCCCCCTTCCCTCCACACATCTCAATTAGCAAAATGGGTGCGTGGTGTTTACCAACCATTTTTAGGTGTTTCTTCTGCGAACGCATTTTCTCCAGTCTTTCCTTTTGGCGCAGCTTGCTCGAGTGCTTTTCCTTCATTCCTGGGCATGGGGATGACGAAAGTGCCCTGAGGAAACCTCCAATCAGCACCCAGCTCCTCCCCGCAAGCTCTCAGCATACGATCATGCATGCTCAGAGCAAAAAAAAAAATTGAAAGGGAGGTGGGTGATGCTGATGAAAGTGCTTGAACTCCCCTCTAAACCCACTTTTTCTAGGAGCTGCTGAGGCTGCCTGTGACCACAAAGCTTTGGGGGAGTGTGTGTGGATGCTGAGTTTTCAGAGTAAAACATACACAAGAAGCAGGACAAGGACGGGAAACAGCTGCTGTGTGGAAATGACCAAGATGTTATTTTCAGCTATATATTAATGGCATATTGGTCTTTAATACTTCCATTACAAAAGCCATGTTATACATATAGTATTTGTTTCCCAAAGGGAAAACAGTCTCAACAATAGAGCAAAACCAGTAATATAATGCTAACCAGGGCTCAAATATAATTTCTTGAACCCGGTACAAATTGCACTGCTTTCACACCAAGGACTTCCTACTTTTCAGCCTCCCAACTGGTGCATTTTTTCATGTTTCCATATAACATCATCCTCAATTTGTGCACAGTTACTTCCATTAAAAAAATGCCGTATTTTAAAACTGTTACAAGACACTGTTTCCTGAACAGGGCCATTTCCACACGGCTTACCTTCTTCCAAAAACTTCCGAAAAACAGCGTCTTCGCACTCTGTTATTGCACGAAATCGCGTGAGAAGATGCTGTCTTCCGCGATAACAGCATCTTCTTGCACAATTTCACTCGATAACAGTGTCTTCCTGGCGCGATTTCGCGCACGAAGATGCTGTTTTTCGGAAGTTTTCGGGAGAAGGTAAGCCGTGTGGAAACGGCCCAGGATACTATCAGCACAAGCAGTTTCTTGTGTCTGAAGGGGAAACAGCATAATTATGGGACTTCTAGCCAAGATTTTAGCCACCAGACTGTTGCTCATTTCTGGTGATCCATGCTGGTATAATAAAATAATGGAGAATAGATGTATTCTAATACGAAAATACCCAAACCTAACATCACAACTTATCTGTGCCATTATAAATCCTCCTGGAATTCACACTGGGCTGGGCATTGTCATGTCAAAGCTTCTGCAAACAACAAGTCTGTTGAAGATGCTGCCGAATTACAAGCAATCTGAAAGAATATAAATTAGTTCCTGATAGAAGTCCTGGAAGCCTCATTGAGAGGATGTGGGAGGTTTCCCTGAACTGAAATCAAGCTGTCAAAGCAAACAACTATGTACTTTTGGCATCTTCAGGAGAGAAAAAAAACCCAGATGCCTTTTGTCAATCCAGATTAAGTCATGTTTTGGCAGGCTCATTGCTCACTGAGGGACTGTGCATGTAATCCTGTGCTGTGTACTTCAGAAGTTACAGACGATTGGCAGGGAGTTCACCAGGGAAGTTACAAAGTAAGAAATCCAAAAGTCCATGCCATCAAGTCTCTCCCAGTTCTGGGAGTCATTTGCATGAGATCCAAGTCTCTGAGTCAACTTGCCCCTCCTTGTGCCGGGAGCCAGGTGGAAGACTGGCATTTCTAGCGCCAGAATACTGAGAAGATTTCTCCTTTCCTTACTTTCATGGCGCCTCTTCTCTTTGCGCAGGTCTCTGGGACATAGTGCACCCCAGGAATATAGGCACTGATCTCTCCCTGTTCCAGATTGCTAGCCATTATCTATATTCTATCTTATCCAAAAGCTCAATGGGGACATTTGAAGTATGACATCAAAGCAACCCAAAACCACTATGATCATAAAACAAATTACAAACTTTAATAAACCCACCCACCCACATTTTTAAAACTAAGAACAAGATAGCTATAAAACTTTCACTGGTATATCTTATTAAACTGGAATGTAAACGTTTAAACATTCCCTAAAAGTTCTCCTTAAAAAATAGGACCCTCTGGGTGATGTAATCTACAGCTGAGGAGGTCCAATCTTGGGTGGCAAATCACCATCTTCCATGCAGTGAAGAGTTGAACAAGAACAAGATAGTCTGTCAGTAGTCTCCTAAATGGTCTGAGGATCTATGATCTTGAAATTTGATTTTGAAGTCTACTCAGAAACAGGAAACACAGAAAGCTAATAGTGCCCAAACTTGTGGACATGAATATTTATGGAACACACTGTAAGTGAACACTGCACTCTTGGCAATATCAGCAAAGCCGTGACCCAGCAAGCATTAGCAGGGAGGGTTCAGGAAAAAACAAAAACAGAGAACATCAAGCACCCCAGGCCAGCTGTAAAGCAGTAATTGCAGTGTTAACACTGTACAGACTGGGAGAGAAGGAGCAACTGCAACATCAGATCTTTGTGACCAAGTAGCGTAACCTAGGCTTGATGGGCTTATTTGGAGAATCAGGGATCGACATTCCTTACAGAACAACAGCATGATAAATTGTTAGAAATATGAGGACTAGAATAATCCTTAATTCCTCAGGTGAAAGTGGACGGTCTAGATGTGTAAACTAAACATACACACAGCATTCTGCAGCAAGAAAAATGAATTCTAAGCACATTTGCCTAATTTTTCCAATTTTTTCTGATTGGTTCCAATTGCCTAATTTAGATGATAAGAAAACTGTTAGGGTAGGAACTATGGGGTAAGGGAAGAATGGATATTACATGTGTACAGAACCAGGAGAGTGCATGGGAAAGGCCAAGAAGGTACATATAGATTTAAGGATTATATGTATATGTATATGTATATGTATATGTATATGTATATGTATATGTATATGTATATGTATATGTATATGTATATGTATATGTATATGTATATGATATACACATATACACATACATATACATGCACATACGTATACATGGCTAGTATGGAGAATCTAAGACTCCTGCAGTCTTAGAACATATGACAACCATAACTGAGTGTGGGGTTAGCATAGCATTTCTCACTCCAAGGGCCATATTACACATTATGATTTTCAGCATGTTGTATCTGGGTCTGCGCACAGACTCTATATATATATATATATATATATATATATATATATATATATATATATATATATATATATATCTGTATATTAAATAGCCAAGCAGATAGCTGTAAATTATTTAATTATATCATCTATTTAATTTACAGCTATCTGCTCTGCTTAGCAGCAGCTCTGTTACTACTTAAGCAAAGATTTTGCTTAAGCAAGAAATTTTCCCTCCGCTCTGCTTCCTTAACTGGTGACAGTGATTGAACAATGGATCATCTATGAGCAAAAGCCAAGCATGTGCTCTATTACTGAGATGTTCTCTTCCCTCTATAGAGCTTTTCTAGCTGTGCACATTCCATAGTATTAATTTACTGCAAGACTGCACAAGATTGATTTTGCCTGCAACTGTCTAGCAGAATACACGCTAACAGCATCTTGGACTTAGTCAAGGCATCAGCAGATGCTTAGGACCAAATTATACATTATGATTTTTGACATGTTGTGCTACGGACCCAGATACAACATGCTGAAAATCATAATGTGTAATATGGCCCTTGGAGTGAGAAATGCTATGCTAACCCCACACTCAGTTATGGTTGTCATATGTTCTAAGACTGCAGGAGTCTTAGATTCTCCATACTAGCCATGTACATAATTAAGCATTCAAGAGACAATGCCTACAGATTTTCAGCCATGGGAGCTAGAAACGTTATCTTTTAAATATTTGTTAAACTTCATTAGTAAGAAGGTCTAGGGGCAGTTTGGTTTCTTTTGCATAAGGGAGCACTGAAGACTTAAGGGCCAATTCCAGACGGTCCTCCCCATCCCGAAACGTCGCGCATCGTCACGCGGAAAACGCGAAATACCGCGTTTTCTCGCGCGAGTTTTGCGCGACGTCGCACAAAACTCGCGCGAGAAAATGCGATATTGCGCGTTTTCTGCGTGACGACGCGCGACGTTTCGGGATGGGGAGGGCCGTCTGGAATCGGCCAAGGTGTCTTTGTTCCATTTGCTTTACTTAAAAAAAAATTGCAAGCATGGCTTAACTGGAAACGAGGAAGCACTCTTCCAAAGCAAATTTACCAAACACTGTGAGTCCAGTTCCAACTAATTCAGCTAGAAACTTTCAGTTCTCTCCCTCTGTCTGTCCCCATCCGCCAACTGCTGGTTCTCTCTTTCTCTCTCTCTCTCCTTCCCTCTTTCTCACTTTCACACACACATCTAACCCTCCCTTCACTTCTTTAAACTCTGATCAGCCTCACTGCTATAGCACAGTGGTTAAGTGGTTCGGCTGTGAGTCATCATTCTATTGGTTCAAGTCCCACTACTGCCATGAGCTCAGTAGGTGGCCTTGGGTAAGCTGCTCCTCTCAGCCCCAGCTCCCCAGCTGTATTATGGGGATAATAATAACACTAACTTGTTCACTGCTCTGGGTGAGACACTAATTTGTCTAGAAGAGTGGTATATAAGTGCAGTTATTGTTGTTATTCAAAACCAAGGAAAGATTCTCAACCATCACTCAGGAAAATCAACCAACCATCTTGGATTATTAAGCATCACTCCACTTAACAAAGGGTTAGGCCACAATAAGCTGATTCCTAGATGCCATCATTTCTGATGCTATGCTGCATAGAAAAAATGCATAGATGAATCCCTAAAGCCAGTGTAGTTTTATAAGATCAGGCTTTAAGAGTTTTGTATCTGGGAGTAATATAGTTAAAGGGTACTGAATAATTCTGGGGACACACCTATTTCAAGAAGAGGAAACATCACAGGCTGTCAACCAGCATTGCTTGCCTGCATCTTGCTTGAATGTGGAACATAAGGTCTCATAGGGAGAAGCAGTGTCATTAAGTACTGAAGTGCTGCCAAGTGCTCCTTTGACTTCCAACATTCCTGGAAGTGAATAAGCTTTTCCTTCTCTCGAGTGCCACAAACTGCAGAGATATTTGTTCCTTCCTTTGTTCTAGGTCGAGGAAAAGAAATAGCGCAAGACAATACAAGTCATTATAACGAATTGCTGGTTTGGGGCAGGGTAAGGATATAAATGTGTGTGACTACTGTTCTTTGAAGGGAGGGGCTTCTTGGCAAAGTGTGTGTATATTTGGAGGTTATGTTAGTAAGTGATTTGTCCTGAGAGCACCATTGAGGACCTCTGTCAGCACATGTGTGACTGCCTGGTGGCCTCACTTCCCCTTTCTTTCTCTCCTGAGCAGTGTCTCTTTTTTCCCAAATGCCTCTAAGTGGTATGTCACTAAAGAGCAACATTTACCTCATGAATAAGACACCCCAGTGTTCAGGCCTCGGGCTGTTCCAGAGGAAATTCCTAAATGTAGAGCACAGCAGGGATGTCTGACTCATATCTTAACTCAGAGTTATTCCATAGTGTTTCACTGTCTCCTGTGTTGCACTGTGTGAAAGAATCCCGTTGGGCTGAGTTTAGTTTCCAAAGAAACAGGTTACTTTGCTAAGTGTCCCAGCTTACAGGAGGGCTGCCCCTTCCTTGAACAGTAGTCACCTGTTAGCAGAGAAAATGGAATGTGGAAAGTTTGATGTGTGAAACAGTCTTTGTACATGTTCTTTCCCCCAGAGTCTAATATACATATTCTGTCCAATGGACAAATATTAACCAGTGAACCCACAGCATAAAAGCAAGATGTATTACCACTGCATAATAAGGGTGTGAAAAAGAAAATCAGATTTGGAGTCTAGTCTCTTTTCTCTCTTTTTTTAAAAAAAATGTTATGTCAGATTATTTAATACAGGAATTAAATCTAATGTTACTTATTATTTTTATCATCATTTATTTAAAAACATTTCTATTCTGCCTTTCTCTCCAAATAGGGCTTTCAAGGCAGCAAATAGCTGAAAAACTAATCTAAACACAAACACAAATACATAGACAGATAAACACAGAGAGAGAGAGAGAGAATTCCTCACAGGAATCCAAGTCAGCTTATAATATAATGTCTTAAAACTGGTTTTTAAAAGTTTAAAAACACAGTTTAGGACTGCCAATAAACATTCTAAAAAGTTATTTAAAAGCAGTCCTAAGTAAGAATGTCTTCAGCTGCCTCTTGAAGATTGGTAGTGAGGGAGCCAGGCGCACCTCACCAAGGATGCGTTTCCATAACTGAGGGGCTGTCCCTGAAAAGAGCCTCTCCCGTGTACCTACCAAATGAGGACCTCTTCCGGTGATCTTAATTCCCAGGCTGGTACATATATAACAACAACTGAGAACATAAACAGGAAGGATGGTCAATAAGGGAATGCCAAACAAAACAAAATCTTCAACCTCTAACAGAAGATAACAATGAATAATGAATAAATGAATCTTCTTGGGGAGGGAATTCCACACATTTTGTTCCATGAACTGAGCACCTGAAGCAAGGCACCCAGAGCTGACCATAATGGTCAGGGGAGGTTCATGAAGGAGTAGGCGATCCTTAAGGTATGCTGTCCCAAACCATATAGGGCTTTAAAGAATTAGCACCTTAAACTGAGCCCAGAAACAAATTGGTAGCCAGTGTAGATGGACCAAGTCTAGAATGATATGGTCCCTATGACCCATTCAAGACAACATCCTGGCTGCAGCATTCTGTTCAATAGAAGCTTCCAAAACAAGCCTCCCTAAATGTCATCTGGCCCAGTCCAAATCTCAACAAAACCTCACTTGATGTTTTCATATAGATGTTAAAAAGCTTGGGAGTGACAATGGAACCCTATGGGACTCCATAGGCCAAAAGCCAAGGAGCTGAGCAGCATTCACTAAGCACTATCTTTTGAGGCCTAGGAGTCTGAAACCACTGCAAAATAGTGCCTCCCAGTACCAGTTACAAAAGGCAGTCCAAAAGGAGACCATGATCCATGGCATAAAAAGCTGCCATGGAGGAGATGCAGGAGGATCAATAGGGTCTTACTCCCTGCCTGGAAAGTAAGTGAACTACTTGGGGAAGGGACGACCGAGCCCCTGACTCTATGCACTTGTGCAATCATGCAGTCTTGCCTGCAGCAGGTACAAGCAAAGTTTTACTCTTGGCTGCTTAGTAGCCAGACACAACCTCAGAAAATGAAAACAGCCATGAAAATAAGACCCACTCCCAGATCAGGATACTCCCAAATCTTGAGAAAGGAGCTTGGATCCAGCAATGCACAAGTGGAAAACTAAACAGACTTAGCTCAGTTCGGTTTGCATGAGATCTTCTGCAATACCTAGCACTTTTCTTCCTTTATCTTACGGTGGCCCAGAAATTAATTATACTGTATTTTATTTTTTAAAAACATTTGTATGATGCTTTTCTACCCAAAGAAGGGCCCTCAAGGTAACATTAAAACATTAAAATTTTAAAACGTTTTTTTAAAAATATAAATTTAAAGCATTTAACATAGTATAAGAACAATTTAATATATACACACAAACAAAAACACAACACAAAGAACAGGGAGCATTACAATTATTGGGGATATGCAAACAAAACAAAAAAGTCCTCACCCGCTAGAAGTAGATAGCAAAAGAAGGGGACAGACGAATCTTCCTGGGGTGGGAGTTCCAGAGTTTTGGTGTCGTGACTAAAAAGGCTCTTTCTTGGGTTGTCACCCATTTAGCCTCACATGATGGAGGCACCTGAAGCAAGGCCTCCAAAGATGACCAAATTGAAAGGGTTGGTTCATATGAAAGAAAGTGGTCCTTATGGTATTCCCTATTTAGGGGTCTACAAACCCTGGCAAACTTATTTTGGTATTCGGTATTATTATTATTATTATTATTATTATTATTATTATTATTATTATTATTATTATTATTATTATTAATTGAATTTCTAGTCCACCCTTCCCACAAGCGGGCTCAGGGTGGATTACAACAAAGAAGTAAAATACAGCAATAAATAAAATCCATAAAATCACAATTTCATAAAATCCAGTTTCAGCAGCACCAACAAACAATTTATGATTATAACAGAATTTCACAAGTGTTGAACATTCAATTCCCATGTAACCAGCATCAACAGTGGAAGAGGATTTAGGGGGGCAAACTAGTGTCAGATCCAGTTTGGTCCAAGCTATTTTGTGAGACCTCTGTTTGTGAAGATGAATACATTCATGTTGGCCCAGATCTGAAGGTGTTCACAAGACTGGTGAGTAGGATTAGCAGTTCGTAAAGTTCCAGACATGATGATGATGATGATGATGATGATGATGATGATGATGATGATGATGATGATGATGGGAAAAACTGGACAAAGTCAGATACAGAAAACAATAATCTAAAAACATTTCTCAGGGGACTGGCATATTGCTAGTTCACAAGGATCAGAGGAGCCATGCTTGAGCAACCTGCTGGTTCAGCTCACGTCCTGCTCTCTGATCACATGCAGGGAAGTGATAGTTTGTTGAGCTGCTTGAATTTGTCCAAAGGAATCCAGATGTTTCCATTTCTGTTGATTATCCTTCTTGATTAAATGGTTATAGGTGGGAGGGAGCTGCCTTGACCTGGATGACCCAGGCTAGCCCAATGTGTCAGATCCTGGAAGCTGAGCAGGATTGGCCCTGATTAGTACTTGGATGGGAGACGACCAAGGAAGTCCAGGGTCACTACGAAGAGGCAGGCAAGGACAAGCCACCTCTGAATGTTCTTGCTTTGAAAGCCCAACAGCAGTGCCAAGCTGCAACTTGAGGGTACTTTCCGCTACTACCAGTGATTTTTGTTTACCCTCCACACACGCACACTTGTCTATTGCCACCTCAGTCTTAAAAGAAAGAAGTTCCTTTGAAGTTAGACTTGGTGCATATTTGAAATTGTCATTCCGGATGTCAAGCTGTCTAAACTATTTGCCACCATCACCATAAAAAAAAATTAATTACCACTTTCCGACCATGATACCATTTCTACTGTTAACCAATACTCCTTCTGTCATAGCATAATTGCACTATTCAGCTAATTTTTTTAAAAAAAAATTCGGTATACTTCACTGATGTTAGTAAACAAAGAGAGAAATGCTCTTACATCAATGATTACAACGCTTTTATGCAGCAGCTGCTCCTTTGCCACTGCCTCCAAATTAAACAGTCACAAGTTAAAAGGGGAAATAATCATTTGCATTGGAACTTACTATTTAGGAGTGTCTATGCAACTGCAGGATGACTGGGGAAGGCAATGGCAAACCACCCCGTAAAAAGTCTGCCAAGAAAACGTCATGATGCAATGTCCCCCCATGGGTCAGTCATGACTCGGTGCTTGCACAGGAGACAACCTTTACCTTTATGCAACTACAGTGTCTGCTCATAAGGATTATGTACCTGTTTTTTTCTCTAATTACTGACATTGGTGAAGTAATTTATTTTTAGTTTGAAATGATTAGTGCTATTTGGCATGACATAAAGAATATTACCTAACGATAGCACCAATTTCAAACTTTTAAAAAATGGTAACTGCAGCAAGCAGTTCAGAGGTTAACAACTGGATCTATGATAACCAAAGCTGCAGTGACCTGATCCTACAGAATAAACAGCTACTGTGCAGGTGTGGAGCTGTTCAACAAAAACTTCAGCAATGATCATCAAGGCAATCTAAGGAGGAGCTCACTTTACATATGACTGAGAGAATCAAGCAAGGCAATTTTGCCATATTTATACTGACTTCTGCAGCGTGCCTAGATACCAGCAGACTCTGAAACCTGTACTTCCAAAGACAAACTCTGAGACTTCTCATCCAAAAGGTATATGCTTCCCTCCCCCTACAGATACCTCTGGCATTCCAGATTGTGTGCTTCAACTGGAGTAGGAACACGAGAAGTTAGAAGTACCCTAGATTATTTTCGATGGCAGTGTTTCCAGGCCAGAATGATGAAAATAGAACCTAGAAATTAATCGCATAATCTGTGACAAAGGAAAGAAGGCAGGCAGTGCTAAAAACAGCACCCAACATGTTAAATAATTGGAAATATATGCACATAGGCAACACAGCAATTAGAATCTGGTTAGCATTTCTTTGAACAGAATTGTTCATCTTTTCCACTACAGGAGGAACAAATGACCATTTAAAATTACTCAATGAACTTTCTTGCTGTCTGTTGGATTCTGGCTTCTCTATATAATTGTTCAGCAAGTCAGAGCTGATATAACGTCTAGTGCACAGATATAATGGGGGGGGGGGTACATCTGAGTCTCACTCATATTCTTAAGTGAAGTATGTGCAGTGTGAGGAACGGCAAGACTGCAGGAAGGTCCCAAGCAGCTAAGAAAGCTGATAACCACCAGATATACGAATAACCCAAATGTCACCTTAGTCACATTACAAAGTGAAGACTAGGAAGAGCTAGCCAAAAATAAAAGGGGCAGAAGAGCAATAGGAGCTTCTGTCTACAGTCGGTTCTAAAATAAATTGGGGTGTGTGTGTTTGTATGCAGAGGGGATGTGCCTTGATTGCTTGTGTGTCAAGGGTGATCTAAGTTATTATACAATAACTAGTGGTGGGCTGCATAAAGTCTTGGGGGGGGGGCCTGAGGGAGCTACACTGGGCTCCCTGCCCCCACTCCATTGCCACTTTCCCCAGATTGTGGGGCCCCACTTCCCAAACAGCCTTCCCTGTTGGTCTGTCTTCTGCCCCCTGAGAGCCTTCCATGTTCCTCCCCCCACCCCCAGGCTCTTTGTGTCACTCTTCCCCTGGACTCTTCCACTGTTTTTCTCCTGCACCTCCACGTGCCCACCCAATCAACCAGGTGTCTTTTCTCATACGTTGCTTTTTCATTGCTTCCATGCTGGGTGAACTCAGCAGAGTGCAAGACTAGGTGACGGCAGTGAGCTCTCTGCACTGCAGCACTGAGCGGGCCTGGATGGGCTCATCATGCTGCCACAGCACTAGACTGGGGCAGTATGGCTTGCCGCACCTTGGTGCTGTTGATCATCTTCGTATGCCTTTCTCCCCGCCCCACCCCCTCTGTCCTGTAGCTGCATGGCAGGCTCCATCACTCCCTTGTCTTCCTGTGCTTCCCCCAGCCTGGCTCTGTTCTCTTCCAGCAAGGCCAACAGGACTACCGCCTGGGCCTTAAGGGGCTGCACTGGTGTATGCTTTCTCCCCTGCTACTCTGGCTTGTCACAGGTGTGAGGCATCTGTGAGGAAAGGAGCGCTTGTACACCAAGTGCATTCTTGTTTTAGATGGGTTTCTAAAGCCCCCAATGTATTTTTCTAACCTTGAAGATTTTTTCTGAAGCTGGAAAAGGGGGGGGGGGTTCCCCCAAGGTTGCAGAAGCACCTGTTTAGTGCCTGAGTGGCCCCGATCCATAGCTTGAAGCATCTGCACAGGAGGCCACTTGGCTATTAGAAATACGATAACTCCTTCTCATGTGCTGAAAGTCCATGCCCCCCCCCAAAAAAAATCTATGCAGGAAAAGCTATTTTATAAAACACAGTGGCAATGGAAAACTGCATGTGTAAAGCTTTCCATTTACCCACAGGAAAACCTTATACTAACAGACAGTTCCGGTAGCAAAGTTGGGCATCTCTTGGGGCCCACTGGCAGAACCAGAGGAGAGGCTCAGCCTTTCTCTGCCCTCACAGCCCATGGGAAGGCATGGGCCCAAAAATGAGCCCACAGGAGCAGAGGAGAGCTGGGCTCCACCTCCCTGCCTCCCTCCCCTTCTCCCCGTGCTTGTAGCCAGCCTGCTTGCAGCCTAGTCCTGCTGCGCAGGAAGTAGGTAAGTGTGCTCCCTGCCAATTGCTTTCCATCTTCTGCAACTCTGAGTCCAGCAAAAGTCAGTAAAACCATTCTCTTTAAAAAAGCCTCTATACTTTTTACAGCTTTCAGAGTTGTAAGGTTTTCCAAAGTGACATCAGCAGAAATGAGGTCTGGGAGAACGAATGGCACCAGCACTCCTTGCCTGTTGAGGGCAGTTTTGAAATCCTATCACCATCCCTGAGTCCCACTTTTAATTTCCAAGTGATCCTATAGTGGACCTGGGAAAGACTGGTGTTCCTGTGAATTCACCTGCCTGTGTGTTTTCTTTTGCAACACCCTACACATAATGTATTTCCAAGTGCATATGCTAAGCAAAAAGATAACAAGGGTGTGTGTGCATGATATACATGATTATATGTGGTTTGGATAAAAAGGTGCCCTCCACATTTCCCCCAAATACTTGAACTTGAGCCAAGATTCCAGAAATCAAACAAATGCCCATTGCATTTAATCAGTTTTTATGCCAGTTAGAGTTTTCTGGTCCTGATTTGCATGCTCTGTGGAAAGTCAAGGTGTGCACCAAAAAATTAAATAAATAAAAATCAGGAGAATACAGATCCAGATTCATGGAACCCCAAAAAGTTCATGATTCCTGAATCCAGGAAAGATTCCCTGATCTGATTAACACAGATCAGAGAATCCCAGATTTACTTGACCTTTATTCCCTATGGGGAAAACTGTCTGAAGGCTATCTGGGAGGCTGTGGGGAGAATTTTTCAAGAAAATTCCACAAAATTGCTAGGAACCTACTCCTAACTGTCCTCTAAAGACTTCCCAAGTTTCAGGAATATTGGACCCCAGGGTCTAATTCTACGGGCTGCTGAAGAAGGTGCCCTCAGCCGCGCTCCATTATTCCCTATGGGGGAAACTTTCTACGGGCTATCCGGGTGGGCTAGGGATGGCATTTTTCAATAAAACTCCACCAAATTTGTAGGGAACTTACTACTGACTATCCTCTAAAGATCACCAAAGTTTCAGGAAGATTGGAGCCTGGAGTCCAATTCTATGGGCCCCTGAAAAAGGTGCTCCCAGCCACTCCCCATTGTTTCCTATGGGGGAAACATTTCCAAGCAGGCTCTCAGGCAGAAATGCACAGGGGCAAGGATGCCAGTGACCAAAGTGAATCAATGGGACCAACATCAAACCCGAGAATCCTTTCAAAACAGAGATTTCTGGGGTCAAATCAAACTGAAGCAAGGAACAGTGTTGCAATTTAGCCCAACTAAATGAGTGTCACTCACAGAAGCCAGGCAAACAAAGAGAGTTCCTGCATGAATTGGCCATGCACTCCCACCATGCCTCACTCCCCCACTTCCTCTCCCTCCTCTCTTGGAAAAAAAATGGGAGACGCCCAGGAAGACACCAGCCAGAGGCTGAAGCCATGTTTTGCAGATTTAACCAGATTTATCCAGTGGTCTGGATCTAGGTTTCCAGACTGGATCCGGGACTCTCTGATTTGATTTGGGAAAGATGGATTTAGCAGGATGGGCAAAAATCCAACCTTTTCCCAAATCCTGGATCCAGATTGCATACCCTTAGTGGAAAGTCAGTCCTGCATTTAGTATATTTTCAATTGGTTTGATGCAGTCATTTTGAATAAGCAATGAAGTATCACAGAAGCAGAACTTGTTTTGGGCACAGTAGTTAACTTTATTTTTTCAGTGTGTGATGAAGTGATTAGTGTCAGACTAGGATCTGGAAAGTCTAACAATCCATCTTCATCCATGCAAGCATTGTAAGGCTCAGCCTTGCCAGGGGTGCCTTGCAGGAGAAAAGGAGCAAGGTGGGAGGGCTAGCTGGGCACCGTGGCTTGCAGATGTCTGCCTGTTCACTCACTCACAGTTCCTCCAGCTTCCACTTGCATGTTCACACCCTTATTCTCTTTTGAAGGATGCCTCCTGCTGCCCAGCATGTTCTTCTTAACCCCACAACTCCTTTTTACACCCCCCAATTCCAGTCAAAGTCTTTTTCTTTCCAGTTAACTAAACAAACCCTACTCAAAGTACACTCCAGTATGTGCACTGTGCACCCCCAATTACACTCAGGAAGCTCTCTTGCTCTCTCTGTGACAGCAGGTGGCAAGCAGGCAAAGGAAGGACATACAGACAGGTAGGAGCAAGTGGGTTGTAGGGCAAGGAGAGCCTAATAATGGGCATAAGGGGAGCTCTGAGCACTGTCTGCCAGCCCCCCCCCCCCGACACGTAGAACTGGCCGTGCTAAGAGAGATAAGCACAGTATAGGGTGCCCAATGTGGTTAAAGGGGCCAGGCAGCAAAATGACTTGGTGCCTATGTCATCTGGCACCTACTTTAAGCCCTTCTCTTCTTGTGTTGATTTTGTGATATTTCAATGTTTTGTTTTACCTCTAAGTCATGAAATGAATGTGGAATTCTGTGGTCAAACTTTGCCATCAAGTTCCAAACTTTGGGGATTCATGAGACTGAGACTGTTGTGAGATTTCATATCAGTTGTATTTGAAACATCAAGTAAAAAAATGTGTATACTGTACAGCAGAATCGACCTGTAACATGCGAGCATTGAATCAAACTCGTATGACTACCTTGCTTTGCAAGGCCTCAGGGCCAAGCTAGAAGTGACGAATGACACTTGAACAGCAAGTGAACAGACTCACATGTATTCCTCCCTGTTCACTTGCGCTCCACTTGATCATGTAGTGAACAGGGAGGAATACACATGAGTCTGTTCACTCGCCGTTCAAGTGTCATTTGTCACTTCTAGCTTGGCCCTCTGTTCACTTGCCGTTCAAGTGTCATTTGTCACTTCTAGCTTGGCCCTCTGTTCACTTGCCGTTCAAGTGTCATTTGTCACTTCTAGCTTGGCCCATACATGTATTCCTCCCTGTTCACTTGCGCTCCACTTGCACCCCACTTGATCACTATATGGACTGCAAGTGGAGTGCAAGTGAACAGGGAGGAATACAAGTGAGTCGGTTCCCTTGCCATTCAAGTGTAACTCATCACTTCTAGCTTGGCCCTCAGTTCTTTGATACTGTCTCAGCAACTGACCACCGAGCGTGTCTGGAGGCTCTTGATGTATACTAGCACATATATACATAGCCTTACATGTTAATGCCAAGTGCCAAAGGCAGGTGGTTCTAAAGCAAACACAAGCTCCCAAATGAGGTGACATTACGCTCCAAACATATGTGGATTCCTGTGGAATCTAACGAGCTCAAGGCTAATGGAATCCAATGTAAACAGAAGTCCCAGCTACAGTTGGTTATGAGACATGAGGCACTAGACTGTGACAGTTTACCTGGTAATTTTTACTGCATTGCCTTTCACCAAACAAAGTTGGAAATTGTCACTGTGGCTGAATTTTTGCTAAGAGGCAGCAAGTTTAGACAGTAATATGATACTGTGTAAACAGAGGAAAATGCAACTATTTGTTAAAGCAAATGTGCTACTGAAATCCTGAAGAGGGTTTATACTCATGATGTAGTGTCTGCCCTGGATAAAGGAATGTTCACGGATGGAACTTTTCATCTTTGAGAACAGAACACCCAATCAATAAGAACCATCTTATTGATTAGACCCTCTTGATAACAGAGTGGTTTGTCCAGCTGAAGGTCTCCCTTTATATTACATTTTTGCCATAACCTTCCAAGAAAATCAGATTTTATACGGTCACCTTCACTTCCACTATATCCTTACAACAACCCTGAGAGGTAAGTTAGCCTGAAAGATAGTGACTGGCCTGAGGTCACCCAGTTAGCGGAGTGAATCCACGTTTTCCACGTTTGAATCCACGTTTTCCCACTCCAGGTTTGATACTTTAAACACTACACCACGTTGGCTCTGCAGTTCACGTTGCAACTGGGTAGAGTCTGGAGCCAACACTACAATGTGAGACTGATTGAGAAGCATGCCCGTGACATTTAGGAAGGCACATGACAAAATGTATAAAGAGTTTCCATTTCAGAAGTAATCACCTTCACTGGATTGGGAGGGGGGTTCATCCTGGGAATATGTGAGCAATGTCTCCTGAGAGATCACACGTCAGTCAGAAGTGATCTCCAGAGAGACCAAAAAAATGTTTGATTGTCCCCCCCAACCCCCACCATCACTTTCAGGCAACTATTCAAATGCATATATTGCCCATAGAGCCAGTTTGGTGTTGTGGTTAAGAGCGCAGGACTCTAATCTGGAGAGCCAGGTTTGATTCTCCACTCCTCCGCTTGAAGCCAGCTGGGTGACCTTGGGCTAGTCACGGCTCTCTGGAGCTCTCTCAGCCCCACCCACCTCACAGGGTGTTTTGTTGTGGGGATAATAGTAACATACTTTGTAAACCACTCTGAGTGGGCATTAAGTTGTCCTGAAGAGCGGTATACAAATCAAATGTTGTTGTTGTTGTTATATTACACATATTATGTCCTTTCTTCACATACCTGTTTGTAACCACCCATAAGTTTGCAAAGCCGGAAGATCTAGACGTTGTATTAAGTCAGGAAACAGAGCAATCCTAAGAATTTTTACTCAAAATCTTACTCAGGTCTATTCAGTGGGGCTTACTCCTGAGAAAGTGTCCTTAGGAATGCACTGTAACTCTGCAGAGTTACAACAGTGGGAGTAATTGTGCACAGGATTATACTGTAAATTCACTAGAAAGTAGGGTTGCCAACTTCCAGGTGGAGGCTCTCCTGGAATTATAATTGATTTCCAGAGATCAATTCCCCTGGAGAAAGTAGCACCTTTAGAGGATGGCCTGTATGGCATCTTATCCCTGCTGAGCTCCCATCCCTCCCAAAATTCTGCCTTCCCTGTGATCCAGTCCAATTCTCCAGGAATTTCCCAACCCAGATTTGACAACCCTACTAGAAAGCCAATTTGATGTGGAAATTGCCAGTCTTGTTGAATCTGCAGGCATTTTCAGAACAGAATTACCAAGTTCCCGTAGGGCATTCTGTTTATCATTCCAGTGGGAGGGGGGAAATTAAAAACGAAATGAGGTAACAGTGTGACATCACTTGCACAGAAAACCCAGAAGTGATGTCAGTATGCTCTGAGATTCACAGAAACAATGGTTTACCAGTCACACACACACAGTCCATCCCGACTGTTCGGCAATTCTATTTCAGAATGCTGGAAATTGGAAAGAGGCACGACCAGAAAATGGCTATTATGGATGAGTGGGACCTATTGCCAAATAACATGGCCAATCACAAAATGGTTGCCATTGCAGGATGAGGTGTTTGTTTTGGGGATGAGATGCTGTTTGATTTCAATTTCCTAAGAAAGTGGGAATTGCTTCTTGTGCAGCCTCAGGGAGGTTGTCAGATCCAGAGGCCTCTATTGATGGCCAAGCCAAGGGCACAAAGCTGTGAAATGCCTATCCACGGTGAACTCAGGGTTTTGCTTGTCAGTCAACTAGAAAGTAATGACTATGGATTCTATCCCACAAAACAAGTGAGCATCGGGAAACACATCAGCATGTGCTGTGGGGCTTATAGGTACCAGGTTTGGGATAACTGCAAGAGAAAACCATGAATCCCATTGGGTCTTTTAGCTACAGTAAGGGCATAGAGGGTCCACTTTCATTGACCATTGGTTAGGATCCAGGATATAAACAGATAGGCCGTTTCCGCACGGCTTACCTCAACCCGGAACGCTGCGCAACATGCCGAAAAAAATGCAGAAGATTGCGTTTTCTTGCGCAAGTTTTGCGCAACATCGTGCAAAACTCACACAAGAAAATGCGATCTTCTGCGTTTTTTTCAACATGTTGCACAGCGTTCCGGGTTGAGGTAAGCCGTGCGGAAACAGCCATATTTTAAAAGTACATAAAAATCCTCGAAAATCAATAGGTATTCTAATATAAAATTAATATAAGTAATAACTTCCCCCCAAAAAAGATCAAATCACTGGACATGCCCAATCACATGCTTAAGAGATGTGTCATGTAAGTTACAATGGCAACAATTAGTACTTCTTCTTTACAAAAAAGACATTCAAAACAGCACTGGAAAGATAAATGCCCACTTTCTTTAATTCAATTGATTGAAGACCTGACAACTTTATCAATATTTGAATGTATAGCAACAACTGTGGTGAACTTATTTTTAGATATTTGGAAATCTTTTATGGATGCTTATGTGTAGATCTGTCGCTATTGTTATATTTTTATTTCTACGCTATATGAGGCTTTTTCAATACTTTTTTAAAAAATGAAGCTCATCGGATGACACACTGAACCAGCCATTCTCTTGCAAGCAGACCTAGGACATTTCCACACAACGAAAGCCTCCGGAAGATCGCGCGAAATTCACAGAACGAAGCGTCTTCCTAGCGTGATTTCCTGGCACAATCCCGTTTTAATGGCGCGATTTCTGATGTCATTGCGCCATTAAAGGGGATAGTGCCATGAAATCACGCGAGGAAGACACTTCGTCCCATGAGTTTCACGCCATCTTACGAGCGTGTGCGAAAACGGCCCTATTTTGCAGGGTAGTTGCGCAGACAAAATGATAACCATATACACCACTATAATGAACTCAGAAGAACAGTGGGGTGAAAAATAAGGAAAGAAAGCTATGAACATCTGCTTATTTTGAAAAACTAATATTCTGAACATGTTTGGAGGATTTATTTTTCTGCAATCTAGGCTGATATTTGGAATTAAAGTGATCTTACATTTTAAAAGCTGGTCCTTGAAAGGTGTCAAACTATGCTGTGTTGTTTCCCTTGAAAGTTAGAGGTAAGAAGACTATGCCAGGGATTTATGATTCCCTGTCTGCATTTGTAGAAAGCCTCTCTTTTGGCTGAAGGTTAAGTTGATATAGTTCTTCATTCAACATGGAAGATATTTTTAGAATTACAGGCAAGGCAGGGGGTTGTGTTTTCAACAGATGCAACCTTGTCTCAGCTGAGAAGCATGATGTCAATTTTATTGCATTCCCCAATAATCTCTCGCTCAGCCCATAATATCAGCATTAACAGCACGTCAGGACTCACTTAAAAGCGGCGATGCACTTCGTGCTGGCCTGCGATTGCTGGGCCCCTGAGATTCCTCTGGCACTCACTCTGCAATCTGTATACTTGCCAGCACTTCTCTTTCCATGAGCTCACACGATAAACATTTTCACACACCCTTCCCCTAATGCAATATTCAGCAAATCCAGGCAGAAGAGGGCTGTTTTTCATTGACTGATGTGGAGGGGTGGTAGACAGATAAGGCCAGGCTCAGGGAGAGTAGTATTTCCTGCCCTGCTAACTTGCCAATCAGCTGTGAGAATCAACCAAACTTTAGCCTATGGTTGCTTTTCATTCTAACATCAGTGCTTTAGCTGCATGAGTGTGAATGGATGCAACTCTGGCATCTTCCACTGTGCAACAGGTCATTTCAAAGATGACTTTACAGAGAACCACTCAGCTACTAAATGGAGCCAGGCTATGAAGAGACTGTGGTTGTCTCAAAAAAAAGAATACAATCGTAATTATGAAGGTCAAAATAACGGCAGAAATGAAAGCTATACAACATTCCCTTTACATGAATAACTAAAGAAAAAAGGGTTCCTTTATCATTTGTTGTTTCAGCAAAGAAATCTGGCATATGCCCTGAGAGACTGAAATCCGTGGGTGCATATATAACACTCTTCATAACTGTTATTAAAACACTGTCACCTTAAGATATAAATAATACATTGGATGCTAGCTTGTTCTTGCTGCGTTCTATTGAGCTGCAGAAATTCTTCATCCCATTTTGTAAAGGGCCAAGCTGGGGGCAAGGCAATGGACTGAGTGTAGAAGGGGAGGAGCAAAGCAGGGGATCACACCTCCCTGAACCAGCGCGTGATCGCCACCATTCCCAGGCAACAGCGGAAGGAGCAGGTCGCTTTCCTGCCCATCCTCCCCTGAGCCAGGAGGTGAATAGGGGAGCCAGTCACAACTTTAGGTGGTTGACTGTTTTGAGGCATTGGGCCAGATCCACTAGGGTGAGTGGTGCAGAACGAGCAGCTCACCCCACCTGAAAAAGGGTGGCAAGGGCCGCCCAGCAGCTGCTGGCAGCGGAATATCTCCTACCATCCTGTGGGCCAGCAGGCTTGCTGGGGTACATCAAATCGGACAGCACTGGGGCTTTCAATGCAGTGGATCCATTGCCCTATGCCTTGCCAATGCTCCAAGGGCTGTAATCAATAAAGTTGTGGCCATATGCTGTGTATCATTCGACAGGACCCCAGCCACCCCATAGCCCATAGGATGCAACATCCCATTTCGTGACTGAGGGATGTAATTACCTTTGGTCAAGTTGTATTAAAGTTGCATTAGGAAAACAATTAAAGTGTGTGTGTGTTTTTAAGAGAGGCTGCTTTTACACAAGGGTGGGAAAAGCTGCCCGCACTGTGCAAGCAGCAGTAAGCGGGACTGAGGCCCACAGGCATGACACTGATATGCCCCGTCCTGGTGCTCCTTGCTCCTGGCACCACCCTCCCCACCCCCTTCCTGCTCGTCATGTTGGGACACAAGTGCCAATTTGATTACTATCTTGCCAGCCCTAGCTGGCTAGCTCCTCCCGCCCCCCCCCGCCACATGTAGAGTTGCCATGTCCAAGTTGGGAAATTCCTGGAGATTTGGGGGGTAGAGCCTAGAGAGGGCAATAATGCCATAGAGTTCACCCTTCAAAGCAGCCATTTTCTCCAAGGGAACTGATCTCTTTGGCCTGGAGATCAGTTGTAATTCCGGGAGATCTCCAGCCACCACCTGGAGGCTGGCAACCTTACCCACAGCTAAGCAATTTTCCCCCCTCACACCAACAGCTGAGCCATAGCTCATAGATGACCTTTGGCAGTATTTTTTTTTAAAGCCATGTTAAAGTGCTGAAAGGGGAAGGGTGTGTGCGCCAGAAGTGAATATCACCAAATTTAAAGTGGTATTAAGTTCTGCCCCGTCCCCACTAGCTGCAGGCAGTTTTCACAAAAAGCGTGCCAGCTTAGTAGGGAAAGCCTTGGTTGCACCATGTTCCATGCTCAGAAAGAGTGCCGTGTTAGATGGAACCTCTGAAATAAAGCAGAGACATGCTGTGTGCCACCTGAGGAAGAATCCCTGTGTGGAAACAGCAAGAAATAAAGAAGCCCCCCTCAAGCTATTTCCTGTGTTGGGGGCAGTCAATTCCCCATTTTTGCTGCTACGCATTGAATATTCTGTGCACATGGAGCAGCAAAAATGGGGAAATTATTCCCACCACCCAGACCCTGTTACTGGAACTGATAACTCCTTGCAATAAAATGATTTGTGGGGGAATTAGCAAGCAAGGAGAATGGCTACGTGAGAGGCCGGCAACTGCAGGGATCTATCACCAACTTCTACGGAGTCCCTTCCCAGAATAGCAAATGAGGCTGGTTCTTAGTCAAACAATAACTTTTATTAAGAACAAAACGCATGCACATACACTCACAATTACAGGGTAAAAATAATTACACACACACACAGAGTCCTAGGAAGCTTAGCCAGAAATTGGGAACAGAGAGAGAGGGAGCAAATATATCTACCTATCCCGAAGAGGGGTCCAGTCCGCAGGGGAAGAGAGTAGCTTCGAATGCCCAGCATCCTCGGCCAAGAGAACAAGAGGCTTAGGGCAAATCTCAGGGGAACAGCGCTTGTGGATCCGGAAGTGTGTACGAAGATAGAGGCTTAGGGAAGTGGCCCTAAGGGAGCAGCCAGGAAGCATGCACAATTTGAATGAGGCCAGGGCCCTACCTTTATAGGTAAAATGTGCCCTGAGGTGGGAGAGCCCACCTAGCCATTAGAACAAAGGCTACAATGGTCAGTTCCTGGGTGTGATAAAAGGTTTGATCGCCTTGATCGGTAGCTGCTGGGGTGTGTGAAAGCAAATGCAGAACATGTTCTAGCGCTGCACAAAAGGGATAGTTTGTCAGTGAATTCCACCAGAGCTAAGTTGATGGATTTTAGGTGGGGACTGTACTTCCCCAGGAACGACTGTATAAACTTATGAATGTCATTTGATTAGCTCCTCAATCATGGACAGGATATCTCATCACAGAAGAAGGGAAAGGAACGTGTTAAGTGGGGATGACTCTGCTAGACCTTTGTTGCACTGGACTCCTATGGGGCTGGAGGGACTGCAAATCCAATCACCTCTTAATCACTCTGCATTCCTGTGCAGCATTCCATGCATGCCGTGTCCTCCCGGGTGGGATTCAGCAACTGTTGGAGGTCCTCTGGTGGCAATACAGCTGCCATTTTAAATCCAAAGGCCTGGTGATATTTTAATATCACAAGCAGCCATATTAAAAAATGGCTATTAATTGAATTTATTTATTTCAGTTCACGACCAGCTTTAAATGGCTATTAAAATGGCGGAGGCCGGGCTGTCCGCTTACAATTCCCCAGCACTGTCTTGGGACAAGAAAATGGCTCAAGAGGAAGTCAGGAGCCCTTCCTCTCCCCACAGTGGTGCTCCAACCCTGTTTGGGCTCTCTGTAATTTTTTTTAATCACCGTTTCTTGCAGCTGCTCTGTGGCTTTGAGGAACTTTTTAAAAACCTGAATGTATAGTTTGACCCTCAGAGAGGGCAAGGACTCATACAGGAGAATTACACAATGAACTAAGTTAATTGGTCACGGCAGGTGCTAAACAAGATACTTTGGAGCAGCTCTAACGGCATGAGAGTTAGTCTGATAATTCTCCAAGTTGCTTTCATCGCTGCTGTGAACACAAAGGCATGTATGCTGATGACGGAACTTCCACATGTGGGAGTTTTCTGTGCACTTTTTTCCATCTCTTTCAGACTTCTCCCCTGCCATATGTGGTCTGCAGCAACTCTGCATTAGAAAGTCCTTGCCATAGGGCAGGATGCAGCAGTATACGTGAGCTGTGAGACTCCTCCTTCAGGGGGAGTGCAACTCCCTTCAAGATAGGTGAACTCTCAAATCTCAGAGCATACCTACATGATACACCCAACACATGGCAGGTCATGGGTGTATGACCAGACTCACAGACAGACGTGTATCAGAGGAATTCATCTTAAAAAGTGCTTGTTTGCTTGGAGCTATCAAGGAACACTCTGAGGGGGAAGAAGGAACTAATAGTTTCTATCCCACCCCACTTTTGCCAGAAGAAAGGGAGGCATTGCCGGGGGGAGGATTTTCACCCCTTTTCTCTGGCTCCACAGGTCCTTCCCATGTCTACGTTGGGCATATCGGCCGTTTCCCCACATCCTTACAATAGCACGACACTCACCGAATGCTAGTGGCTTCTTCACGCTATTTCTGATGTCAGCCTGAGGCAGGCAGTGATGATCCCATTTTCGTGGCACCAGATTTGTTGTGGAGCTAAAACATCACCCTGAACTTTTAAGGACGGTGGGAAATGGCCATCATGTAGTTTGGCCCTCAAGAGGCTTTGTCATTGACCAACAGCACCTCAATGTTATCTGGATTAAGCTTCATTTATTGGGGGGCAGGGTGAAACTTTTAGCTGCAGTTCATATTTTATTGTCTTTTATGTCCTTTTTTTCCCCATTTGTGAATTTGTTAGTCCAAGAAGTTTTATAGAAGGGTAGGATACAAATGAAACCAATTGAAGACTCTCGTTTGCAAGCTGAAGGTTCTGGGATTGTGAAAGGTAGGTAGTTTTAGCTAATCGGGCCTCTCAAATTACACTTTGTGGAAGTACAAAGTGAATGACAAAACACTGAGATGACAACTCACTTCATACAGAATGTCTTCCACTAGGTTTCAAGCAGGACAGCTGCCAGAATCTTGTCAAGAGAAAAGAGCATACCCAGATGTTAACCATTTGGAATATCCAGCTTCCTATGGAGGAGTCACTCAATCACTCTGTCCAGCTTAATTTTTGTAATCTGACTTCACATGATACCATACTGTGGTGGTAGGATACCACAAATACAAAAGTATAAATTCCGATTCACTGTTCCTGACTGTATGGCCGTGTGGTCCTGTGTCTCAGCCCCAAAAGCATGGACTTGTCTGTATTCGGGGCCTCTCTCACTGTTCTAGACTACACCCAGCTGGTCTCCAACAATTCAGATCCACCCAAACAACATTCCGGTATCCATGGATGGCTTAGAGCTTGCCCTCTCACCTGCCTCATTCTCCCTACTGTCGAGCTGAAAAGACTCGTCAGTTGTTGTCTTATGAAGCTGCATAGTCTACAAACTCTCTCTCAAGTAGAAAGCTCACTGGGTAACATTGGGCAAGTGCAGGGGTCATTTCGTAGAAAAACAGCTGGAGGAACTCATTAGCATAACTCATTAGCATATGCCATGCCCCTTGACATCACCAGAAGTGTGTCATTAGCATAACTGATTTGCATATGCCACACCCCCTGACATCACCTATCCTGGCTGTTTTGGACCTAGTCCTGGCCATTCAGGGCCGAAATTCGGCCCAAAATGGTCAGGACCGGGGCACTGCTGAGCAGGAGAGTGATCCACCACCCGTCAGAGGCCCGATCCAGGCCGTTTCGGCCCCAATACAGGCTAGGCCGAAACGGGGCCAAATGGCTGAGTCAGATGGGCGGGGCCACCTGACATGTGACCTCTTTGGGGAACTGCCGGAACTGCATTCCTGCACATTCCCCCTCAAAATGAGCCCTGGGCAAGTGACTCTCTGCTTAGTTTTCCTCGCAGATTTGTTGTGGAGGTACAACAGCACCCTGAACTTTTTGAAGCTAGGATGATATACAAACATATGTTTATCTAGTACATTTTTATCCCACCCTTATTCCAAGTGACTCAGGGTGGCATATGCGATTCTCCCTTTCTCCATTTTGATTTCAAAAAAACTTATAAAGTAGGTTAGACTGTGAGAGAGTGACTTCCCAAGGTCAACAAGATTCCATGGCAGAGTGGGGATTCGAACCTAGGTCTCTCAGCTCCTAACCTGACAAATAAACTACAACACATTATGACAAAGAAATACATTCCACAGAGGCAGCCATGTTAATCTGTTACAGCAAAACAAGAGTTTTTCTTACTTCTGGTGGCCCTGATGAGGGCAAAAAGTCAGGATATACATTTTGTACATAAAATAAATAATAAATAATATCACTTTCAGGACTAATAGACTCATTGTGGCATAAACTTCCATGTGGACTAGTGTTTGCTTCATCAGACATATGAAGTATGCCTTCAATTGGCAATTATATTCACATGGACAGAGATTAAAGAACGTAAACAGTGTGGTCTAAGATCTTCTAATATGAAAGTTACCAGCAGGTTTTTGACCTGACTGGACCCTAAGCACTTTGAATAGGAACTTTATCCTATAACCTCAGAGGTGAAGGGGTGGCTTTCACTGTTCACTTTCAACAAATACTCTTTGCCTAAATCAAAGGTACTCTTATTAGTTTGCAAGCTCCAGCCTTAAGAGCCCTGGCAGTCAGAAGATATTCTCAGCTAAGCCATGAACAAAATGAAGATCACTTCTCCACACAGATATTATTTCAAAGTCCAATTGCCCTTTATAGAAAGATTGCACTCTAGAGACTTGGGCCAAAAAGGAATGACGCAAAAAAATATTCTGTATGCTTTGTTGATTTTTGATTATATTTTAATGGAACTTCTTTGAAAGGAAAAACTATTTTCTTTTGACAAAGTTATTTACCACTGGAAAGCTGCCTATTCCTTGCACTTCTTGGAACTGATACTTTCACAGGCTCCAAGGACCAATGATGTGTGATGTCTGATATACAAAGAATGAACATGAGAGAAGAGCTAATCTGAAAAAGGGAAAGAAACTGGGGAAAGGATTGTCCCGGATCTACTGGTCTGCAGATCTACTGAAATTTGTTTCTTGAGACCTCAAAAAACACAACTCTGACATATTATTTTGAAGAAAGAAAGCAAATGAAAAACATTTTCCTTAGGATGTAAATTCTTCACAGTAGCTAATCAAGCAAATGTTAATTAGGCATCCCTATTCCAAGATCATTATTGAACCACTACCAGGAATTCCCTGAGCTTACCCAGGGCTCTTTCTCCGTAGAAGACTCCATCTCCCTTTTCACAAATTGCTGTTTCTACTCCTAAGATGTGTGATATAACTGACTGTAACTGTCTGTATGGAAATACACAGGACCTTCAATCATTTCATTTCTCTGCCATAAATCATAAATGCATTATGCATTATTTGAAGTCCTGTTGGATTAGAAGCAGAGAGGATGTTGAGCGACCAATGAATTACAAGTTGCTGTTATTTATTGTTTTCTGTTATTTATTTGTTTTGTCACCAAGAAAAAAGCCAATTCTCAATAACCAGCCACACACAATTCTTACTGATTTGAAATTCAAGTTAAACAGAAAACTGGGGAGGGGGGGAATTGATTTTTCAGATCATGCACACCAGAAATTCCCTTGTTTTTAGCAAATTTGGGAGGGCACAAAACCCACTGGGCCAACACTGCCCAGCACTGCAGCACTGCATGGCATGGGATGTTGGGCAGTTGCCTCAGCCACAGGCTGATGCATATTGTGTGCCCCACCCCCCATTCAGACTGAGAGCAGCAGAAACACTTTGATTTTTATCAGTGATGTTGCCACACAGCCACATCTAACTGGCTAACTGACACCATCACCAGCTCTGTTATCTATACTTGCCTCAGATCACACAACTATCAAGAAGAAACTAAAGCATATAAATGCAAAAAAATCTTTTGTTAAATTTTCAGAAAACACTGAGGGCCCCCCTTTTCACCAAATTTATTCACCCACCAAGTGGCACATGAATAAAAACAACAAAGAATTAAGATCTGGGCACATGACATATCTAACTATGTTAACAGTGGAAACAGGCAGGGGTTGAGAAGGAAAGGGAATCCCATTTCTTTACAATGCTGGATGAACTTTTCTGGATGTTGCTTTTGTGCGCTGAGAACAACTACAAAGTGTCAGACAGTGGAAATTTAGCATGTGAATGTAGAATAGCCTTTAAGGGTCAAGCTACCCAAGACAGCAGCTACAGTTTTTTCCCCATGGCCACTGACGCAATTGTGCATGGGAACTGTAGTTTTGTAAGTTTCATGGGAGACATGTGGGATTGCTGGGGAACTGGGGGGGGTGGGGGGGATTGCCCAGCAGTCCTCCACCTGACTGCTGCTGGCTGCTGGACTGTCTCCCTCCCTCCCTCCCCTGCTTGCTCTGGGTTGTGGTGCATGGCAGAAAGTGAACCTACTGTCTGCTTTCTCATGGGTCAGCCCATCTTGGCATACACAGTTCCCCCTGCCAGCATCTCTCCAAGGCCTTTCCCAGCTCTGCTACCACACATCCTTTTCCGCTAGAGGTGCCCAGGGCTGGATCAAGCCTCTTCTCTATGCCACCGCCTTCCACCTGCCCTTGCTCCCTCCTGCTGCACTCTGACTGGCTGCACGCCCGTACCCCCGGCATGCAGCCACTGTGGTGCCACATCCCAATGTGTAGGTGTGTGTGGGGAAGAGAGCCGGCTGAGCAGCTGGCAGCGGCTGGGTGGATGGCTGAGAGGCAATTCCCGCCCCATCCCACAGCAAGCCCACACTGCCGTCTTATAAACTCCAATTCCCACACACAACTCCATAAGCAGCCATGAAGACAAACCTGTGGTCACTGTCTTGTGTAGTTTGACCCTGAGTTTGGGGATTATAGTCTGTCATCTGGCATTGGAAACACTGATGTTTTAGTTCCTAAAATATTATTGATTTGCTTCTCGAAATATTTCTGATTTCTCCTTGTTTTCATTGTTAAAGAGCCCTGAAATGACCAGGACGGAAATCAGTGTCACTTCCAACCCAGAGAAGAATGAAGAGAATAGCTAGACATGTGTGGCATGCTACACAAGGGAGTCTGAGACCAGGAAACAGCGAGGAAATGACAGGCACTGCTGTGTGTTCTCTCTGAAAGGGCATAGTTCATGCTTTGCAAGGTCTGTGATTTTGTTCCTTGGCAGGATGAGATAAACTCATCTCCAGGAAGCATGATTCACCTCTGGAGTGGAAACATATTTAAAGAATTTATGCTGGTAAATGGCTTGTATAAAAATACCTTCCTTAGCCATACCCAAACACCAAGGAATGGCAGTCAAGAACCCATCTTTCCACCCAGTTCCTTTGTCAGCCTGATAAGTAAGCACAAGTTCTAAATTGGCATTCTCATGGTAATTGGTAGAATGCACTTAATGTTATGGCCAATTGTTTATTTACCCAAGCTTTTAAGTCTTGTTCTTGATTATGTAGCTCACATACAGCTCATAGGAGGCAGGCTGTATGCAGATGCTGTCTGTTCAGCATGTGCTAGGCATGCTGATCTAGTATGTTCTAGACCCCAGAAGAACATCTCCATGCACCCTTAATAGGTTAAGTTCCACTAAAAACAGTTAAAACAAAGAAGAGTCTAGTTGGATCTTAAAAACTAACACATTTATTGTAGCCTACATTTTCAAGAACAAGAGCCTGCTTCTTCAGATTGACATATTCCATGGAGAACTATTCCACAATAAATATTCGGGTTAGACCCAAAGCAATGCCAGCAGAATTTGAAGCTAGTAGAGTGGGTCTTCCTCTCCTGTTGCAGCTCAATGAGCCCCCCTCCCAATTTTCCTCTTGGGGGGGCCAAGGGATAGAATCCAAGCCAAAATCTCCCCTGTCCAAATGCAATGTAGCTGTTGCACTTAATTGCCCCTATAATCCAGTCTTTAGTTCAAAGGTCCCCAACCTTTTTGAGCTTACAGGCACATTTGGAGCTCTGACACAACGTGGTAGGCCCAGCAACAAAATGGCTGCCACAAGAGGCAGAGCCGGTCACAAAATGGCTGCTTCAGCTTACCTTCAGTCACACAGTAAAGATCCTTATGCTGGGGAAGCAGCTTCTGCCAAAACAGTGTTTTTAAAAATTTACACAGCTAATCAAAAATCCAGTAGTCAATCAGCAGCCATGCTTGGTCAAAGCCCCGCCTGGCAACACTTTCTAAAAACACTTGGCAGGCACGAGGAAAGGTGTTGGGGGGTGCAATGGTGTCCATGGGCACATCGTTGGGGATCCCTGCTCTAGTCTATATGCCTAGATAAATCACATAAAGAATTACTGGGCTTGCACCATTTCAGATGATGACTTGGGTCATATGCCATATCTAAACAGTCTCCTGCATCAAAATCTCGTTGTCAACAGAAAGTCAGCATGTCAGAGTCCTGCCTGGTCTACTAATTTTCTATGAACAGCCAGGGGTTTAAAAAACATGAGCTATGGGCATCAGCTAGCACTTTTCTATTACACATAAAAAAATGTACAATGTATTTCTGACCTAGTGGAAAGAAAGATTATGCAGACATGTTATTGCCCTAATCATGAGTTAAGAACAAGGGCAGTTCCCAGGAATTTAATGTTTTACCTGTCACTGGGGACTTGACTAGATGTGATAGTTTCTGCAACCAAGTCTCTCTGGTTAGACCTAGACCTGCGGCCGCCAGTGACTGTGTATATACCAACCATCACTTAGCAAGCCAGGAGAGAAAACTGCTGCCAGGCACATCTTCATTCTCTTCTCCTCCCCTACCTCTGCAGTGAGTACCCCAAACCCCACCAAGTTTTATTGAGCTGGGAGAGGAAAGAAGGTGCATGTGGGGTGGCAGTGTGGAAGAAAGGAAGGACAGACATTGTGTGGACCACTTTCCCCACTAAGGTCACCTCATAGAATGGCAAGCGATGACAAAGGAAAGATGGTGGTGGCATTTTGACCTCTCAATCACTGACTGATGGTATATACACATTCAAGGGTGGCAATGGATGACACAAGATGACATGACATTTATGTGTGCCTGTAAGTATACAAGTGGGAAATGTCCTATCTAGTTAATAACAACACCAACAACATTCAATTTATATACCACCCTTCAGGACAGGTTAATGCCCACTCAGAGCGATTTAAAAAGTATGTTACCATTATCCCCACAACAATATCACCCTGTGAGGTGGGTGGGGCTGAGAGAGCTCCTAAAAGCTGTGACTGACCCAAGGTCACCCAGCTGGCTTCAAGCGGAAGAGAGAGGAATCAAACCCAGTTCTCCAGATTAGAGTCCCATGCTCTTAACCACTATACCAAACTGGCTCTCAACAGATAGACCTTGTTTTCACACATGAGGTTTAGATGGACTTTGAGATTTTCCCCAAACACACTTTTTAAATCCTTGTGGTTTTGTGAACAGCAGAATAAGCTTCAGGATATGGCCCCTCCAGTCATTCTGCTGGGTCTGTCTAGTCCAGAGTATGGTTTGAAGCCACCTAGCTTAAGTTAAACAGGCCTGGGGCTGGTCAGTTCCTGGATATGAGGCCTCTGAGAAATCCCACGTTAGCTGCTTTGAGATTCTTGATGGAAGAAGGGCAAGATATAAATAAAATAAAAACAGGTAAAGTATTTGCAATTCAAATGACCCATTCCTTTTACAGTAACTTGCACACTATCAAGTCCCTAGCCAGTTGCATCACTTCTGGTGTGACCCGGAAGCAATGGCTTTGCACCAGGGCAAATGCTACCGAGGGCCAAGTGTTACCGAATCATCTCTGGTATGAAGTCATTGTTTCCAAGTCATAACAGAAGTGTGACATCATTGGCTGGGGATGCAATTGCACACCTATTTCCCCAACCTGCTTCTTCCTGATCAGGTGGTGATCAGCAGACAGAAGCATAAATTGCTGGGAGACTGCCTGTCGTAAGTGGGCACCTGGCAAGGCTCCCATAACCAGTTCAAGACCCCACCGTAATCAACAAGGTTATGGGCCCAGTCTGGTAGACTGCACTGGCTGGTGGAGGCTTTGTGCAGAGAGCTGTTGCTGAGAGCGGTAGGCAGAGGTGGATGAGTGGAACCGACTGGGAGAGTTTCGAGGACGGTGTTCTGAGCTGGTTGGCTGGCAGTGCTTCACCAGGCCCAGAGGGAGACGACGTTCCTGGCTCGTCGGCTGGCGATGAGAAAACATCTGGGCATATCTACACTGTATATCTGGATTATCATCACTTCACCCATGTGTCCATTAGGGATTGTGAATTCATTGATGTATATACAAATGGGAAATTGTTCACTAAAGCTTGGCTGAGCATGGCAAAAAGGCCTTAAGAGTGGTTTTGAAAAATTGTCTTAAGAACATAAAAAGAGCCCTGCTAGTTCTGATCAGTGGTCCATCTGGTCCAGCATTTTATCTCACAGTGGCCAACCAAAGGCCAACAACAGGGCACAGAGGCCAAGGCCGTCTCCAGAATTTGCGTCCTGGCACTGAGATTCAGAGGTTTACTGCCTCTGGTGGAGGTTCCATTTAAGAGCGGAACTACAAGTGACAAAAGGCACAGGTTGGACACTTGTCAGCTTCCCTCAAGTTTTGATGGGAAATGTAGGCATCCTAGTCTTGCAGCTTGGCTCTCCGACTGCTGTCCAATGGACTTTTCAACTGTCACTTGTCCAACATTCCGCCAAGCTGCCTACATTTCCCATCAAAACTTGAGGGAAGCTGACAATCTGTGCCTTTTGTCACTTGTAGTTCCGCTCTAAGTCACCATGGCTAGTAGCCACTAAATCTATCTAATCCCCCTTTAGAGCTGTCTATGCTTGTGGCCATACTACATCCACGGGAAGCAAATTCCACAGTTTACTAAAAAAACAGTACAAAAGGCCATTTTTGAGATATGGGGATTAGTTCTTAATTTGAAATCTGAATTTTATCTTTTAAATTGTGTTGATATAACTACTGATTCCAGAGAGGTGGCAGGTGATGTGAAAGACCTCAGTCTGAGACCCTGGAGAGCAGCTGCCAGTTTGAGTAGACAATACTGACCTTGATGGACCAATGGTCTGATTCAGTATAAAGCAGCTTCATGAGTTTATGTGTCACACACACACCCCGCCCAATCTCCCTCATTTTGACTTTTATACAGAAATGCCATTCAGGCTACAAAACATCTTTCAGCGCCTTATGTAATTTTACTTCCTACAGCCACCCGCAAGATATGCCAGGATCTATGTTAATGACATTGTTTCATTAAATTTTTGACAAACATCCCCCTGTACTTCTTGAAGTGCGTATTATGTAAAGCATCAGCCCAGCTAACCTAGGGGACCAGCTATCTTTGAGAAAGAAGGCAGAACTCTGCCAAACCAAAGAAAGGGATTGCTTTTATGGAACATTAATGTGGGATACACCATAAAGCCCTATTTTAAAACTTTCAGATTTAGGCAGCATCAGCCATGGTGACAGCTTGCGGTTGAATATGACAGTCTAGTTGGAAGGTACTTCAAAGAACTATGATGGGATTTCTTAAGCCTTTCTCCTTATCTACCCATAAGCCAAGCCACAGCCAAGATCACATAATGCAAAGACGCTTCTCTCACAAATTCAGGTGGAAAATGTCAATATTACAATGTCCTTCACTGTTGCCAGCGCCTTCGGATACACCATATAAAACATCTGTTATGATGAATAAACCATATGTTGGTTCTTCAGATTCAGGAACAGGACCAAGCTGCTAAAGCTAAGGTATGGTGGCCTATTCTATCACATCAGCAGCACCTAACTTTGCATCTAATACTAAACTGCAATATAACACATTCAAGTATCTTGGCAGATGAACAAGGCTACTGATGGGAGGGGGGGAATTTTAGAGGCCTTAGTCAGTCTGGGTCCCACGATGAACCCAGGCAAGACATCATGTGGTTTACTCTCACGTGAAGTGGGAGTTGGGCCGAGGTGACGTGAGGGAGGCCCAGAGGGAACCAGGAATCTTGAGGCTGCGCCAGGGGAAGCCTGCAGACGCACGCTCATCTCGCCAGGAAAATAGAGGAGAGTTCTGGACACTGATTAGCACAACAGCCCCTTTCCATATATTTCTGCTGAGTTAGATGGATTTTATAGACCAGGTCCGGGAAGGCAACCAAGCTGCACTTGGAAATATGGAGTGATTTGGTTGGAAGGGGGCCCCTGCCTCACAACTGCATCTGGCACAAAAAAGGACTATGAAATATAGTTGAACAGGACTCTAGACTGACATTTTAGCCAGATGTGTTCAGCATGGAGTCACGCTCTTTCCTGAAACTGGAGACTTCAAGCCTAAACAGAGTTCCAAACATCTCTTGAGCGGAGCCAGGCTTTGGGTCTCTCTCTTTCTCTCCTACACACACACACACACACACACACTCTTTCTCAGGACAGTCTGGTTCCAATTTGCTTCTTCCCACTTTGCTAGCAATTCCAGCCCTTCATTAACAGTGAAATCATATTCCTACTATATCCTCCATCTCAGTGTGGATGACCCAAGGGAAGCAGTTGGTGGGAGATGATATGGAGATTCTTGCTCTGTTTGTCATGCATTTCCTGTTACGTTCTGCAGCAGACAAGCTGGAGGAAAATGTTAAGAGGGACCAAGCATGACCCGCCTTGAGGCTACACCCAGCTCTCAAGCTACTTCTACTTTTATATCTCCTCCCCCCTTTTATTTTCCTCCCAAGAAATTTAAGCTCTTACTGGCAGGTTGCTGGCTTTTTACACTTCTTTAGTACCAAATTGATTCCTGGAGCCATTTCAAAGAAGAAAAAAGTTCCTCACAAAAGACTTTAGTTGCCAAACGACTTTCTTTGCCAAACATCGCCATTTTATATTCTTCGTTGCCTGCCACGGCAATAGAAAGGACTAGGGCTCCCTCTGCTGGTAACATTGAAAAGTGCTGATTGATGGTAGCTTGGCTTCCATAGGCAACAGTCAGTCACTCTGCAGTAAAGTAGAAAGCGCCATTGATCCGGCCTGAATTTTGAAATAAATTCACTCTCAGTACATGTTAAAATTTGTATCCAACCAAGTGCTTTACTGTATCCAACCAAGTGAGCGTTTCCACTCATTTCATCTCCTCATTTGCCCATTGTGTGCTTTTATTCAATGAATTTACTTTATTTATCATCTGAATCGCTTCTCGGCCTTTTGGTTAAGATCAAGTGTAGTATTTATCATCTGCCTTGACTTTTAAACTGCATGTTCTGAAACAATTGCACATTTATCATTGCATCTATCACATTCTACAGCCTGTTTTCTTCTTTTGCATATTAGCCCATTTCACACCTTTATCATTTTCTTCCCTTTTATTTCTCAGCTTACCTATTTGCATGTGATGCTGGTAAGCAAGAACTTAACCTGTGTGATCTTGCGCACATCCCATGTGTAAAATGAGCAACACTTGCACCTAGGATCGTCAGGTCTCCCTACCCTCCAGGTGGTGGGTAAGGCCCAAATCAGCCGCTGTAAAGGGAGTGATGTCATTGCGCTGCCCGAAGAGCACACCCGGGAGCTGGTTCCCCTGCCTTCTTCCCCCCACTGAATAAGGGAATGGTGGTGGGGAGTGGAGGGGGGAAGCAAAGTATCCTCAGCTCTTACTGCGGGACCTGGCAGCCCCATTTGCATCCCAGGGCAATGCCCATCTCCAGCAGGCTATAGCTGAATCTAAAACAACTGAAACCCCACCTTCAGTGAAACTCTGGTCACCGGGGTTGCCAGGTGTCTGGTTTTCCCCAAGACAGTCTGTTTTTTTCTTAGCCCACGAAGCAGCCTGCCAGGCAGCCCAGACTACCTTTCTGTGTGCTGGGGAAGCTGTCAGCCCATCCACCAAGCCTTCTGGACACCTGGGAAACCGCCCACTTGCCCAGGAAGTGGCCCACCCAGCCTCTTCCTGCACACCTGGGAAGCAGATGACTGGCCAGCCTGCCTGGCCTCTTCCTGTGTGCCAGGGAAGCGGCCAGCCTCCTGCAAGCTAGTGATGACATCACTTTATTTATTTACTTATTTATTTAGTTGGTTGGTTGGTTGGTTGGTTGGTTGGTTGATTGGTTATTTATTTATTTATTTATTTATTTATTTATTTATTTATTTATTTATTTATTTATTTATTTATTTATTTGCAGTCCACTCTTCCCTCAAGGAGGCTCAGAGTGGATAACATTATGTATAATACAATCACAATAAAATCACATTTAAAAACATAACATTCAGTAAGCATAGAACTCAAAGCAGCAGCTCATATTGCTTAACCCAAACGAAAGTAGCTCATGAGATGGGAACTAGTAAACAATGTTAAGTGTGTCAGTGGAAAGCCGGAATGAGGGGGGTTTCAATCCCCCCCCCAACAGGACACCAGCAAGGAAGCCTACCCACAACCACACCCCAACCATTTGCCTGGCAAAATATCTCTGTCTTACAGGCCCAGTGGAAAGAGAGCAAATCTCGCTGGGCCCTAATTTCAACAGACAGAGAGTTCCACCCGGTTCGAAAATGCCTTGGCCCTGGTCAAGGCCAGGCAAGCATCCTTGGGGCCAGGGACCGCCAGCAGCTGTTTTGGGGCTGGATGAAGTGCCCTCCAGGGAACATATGGTGAGAGGTGGTCCCAAGGATATGCCAGTCCCAGACCAGATCTCTTTATTCTGGAGTTGTAATTCTGGAGGCTCCCAGTTTAACACTAACCACATCACCACAGTGGCTCTTAGACCATTAATTTTATGTAACAAAAGGACAACCGAAATAGGTAACTGCAGATGTTTAATGTGTATCATGCTTGCTTGATGTTTTTAATTGACATTTGGTATGATTCAAACTCCTGACACAACCCTCAATCAATTTGGACTCCTGAGAAATTAGCTCAACAAACCCCAGATACCCTTCCACTTTTAGGAGGGGTGGAAATGACCTTGGACGGCAACGTCACTTCTATGTGAACTTACAACTTCCATTTCCTGTTACCAAGGAAACTCCATGCAAACTATAAAGAGGAAATGTTCAATAGAAGCCCAAGTGGAAATGAGATAAAGATCGCTATTCTGATTCATTGGAGAGTTCAGACTTCCCAATAGGCAGGAATGTTGGTATGTAACAAGGTTATAAAAAGCTCCACAGAGTTCTATATTTAGCTGACTTATTAATAAGCTTTTCCTAATCTTGAGAAAATTAATTGCCCTTTCCAAGAGGTATTGGGCAGCTTGTCATTCAGGAAAAAGTGTATCAGGCATGAATACCAAGGGAAATGCCTACGATTATTTTTTTATTATGCATTTAGTGCATATTTATTTGGCAACCTAGTGGGGCGGGGGAACTGATCTCCAGATAGTTCCCCTGGAGGAAACGGCAGCTTAGGAAGGTGCACTCTTTGACATCCTCCTGATCCACAGAACAAATTCACCCGTGCCCTTTAAAGCACTTGCCTTTTTTCTCCTGTGAAGAAGTTTTAAATGTGCTTGGATCATGTGTTTCAATAGATTAATGGCTGTATAAGAAGGCTGATTTGCAACTGCATTTTAACATACCTACCATTTGAAATGTCTATGTATACTAACTTAACCCAACTTAACAACTGGTCACTCTCTTGCTCCATAGATATGGGACCTGCACTTCTTCAAGGAGAGGGACAATCTCCAACAAAATTCCCAGCACCCTTACCTGATTACAGTTCTCAAGATTCTATGGGTAAAGTTATCCCAGTTAATAAGTTTAATTTGCTGCTATGTGCTGGCCACAGAATAAACATGCAGTTGATTTATTTTGATTAATCAATAGAGAAAAAACAGGAGATTTGGTTCATTGAAGCTTGCAGCCCTGCCTATAATGGTTATGAACAGGAAAATATACACTGTTGAGAAAGATAGCCAGAGTTAATGCAAGAAACTGCCAGAGAAGGAAACTACAGGCTCTACCTGGGAAGTGAATGCTCAATAGAAGCTGATCCAGCCAAGAATGAAACTGTGGATCAAGGCAACAGCTCTACTCAAAAGGGGCCTTGGAACGTAACCTCTGCTTTGGCAGCAGCAGAGAGGAAATCAGCAAGCAAGAAATGCTCCGTTTTGCAGCAAGTCCTTACAACACAACATCATTGCTCAGGACCAGGAATATGCAATCCAAAGCTTCTAAATTTCAGTGAGATGACACTTCCTCTCCTCTATCACTGTTACCTCCCCTCACTTATTTTGTAAGCCAAAAACAGAAGGGTCTGTTCTGCAGTAGGACAAGGCTTTGCATGACAGTAGCTGAACACAACCCCTGACTTGGATAGCCCAGGTGAGCTTGATCTTGCAAGATCTCAGAAGCTAGTCAGGGTCAGCCTTGGTTAGTAATTGGATAGGAGGCCTCCAACAAAAATCAAGGTTGCAGAGGGAGGCAATGGCAAACCACCTCTGTTAGAGTCTCTCTACATGAGCCATCTTACATAGGGATGCTCAGGTGTAGGGAGATGCAATGGTAGCCAGGAAGCCTAGTTTTAAAAGAGCCAAAGGTTCTGCCCATTTCACCTCACTACAGAACAGAGATCCCTCTTCAGGGGATTTGTTAATTTCATCTTTGCCTCCCAGAAGGCTCTGTCAATTTCACCTCCCCCTTTGGGGAGGCAAAGATGAAATTAACAAACCTTCTGAGGAAGGATCTCCAAGAGATGAAATTGAAAGAGCCTTTGGCTCTGTCTTTTTAAACTATGCTTCCTGGCTAACATTGCATCTCCCTACACTTGAGCATCCCCGTGTAAGATGCCTCCTGTAGAGAGAATCTCAGTCTCTGGCCATGAAAACCCCACCAGGGGTCACCATAAGTCAACTCTGACTTGAGAACACTCTCTACCACCACCATAGCTGAACACAAAGGCCCAATCAATTCACTGAAAAAAAACAACACTAGCACTGCCCTATTCATCTGAAGGAAAAAAGACAGCCAGCACTTTAAAATGCATTTTAGATTACCTTTTGGATTTTGTTATTTTATGACTTTATGAACTAGGGTTGCCAGGTCCCCCTTAGCAACTGGAAGGAAGTGGGAGGTGGCTAGGGTTCCCAGGTGCCCATCAACAATGGGCAAACTCCCAGGGATTTGCCCTCTCATCCACCAATCGCCCAGTGATTGGTGGGAGGGGGCAAACTACCAGAGCTTGCCCTCCACTGACAGGCACCTCAGGAGCATGTGTTCATGCTCCCACCCAGTCATCATCTGTAAATGATGCCATCGGGCTGGCTGCAGGAGTGTCCCTGCACTTTGTTTGGGGCCAAATTGGCCCCATGCTGAGCATGGGAGTGCTCTTGCGGCCAGTGTCATGATGTCACTTACGGAAGTGACATCACTGCATGGCTGGTGTGGTGACGTCATTTCTGGGAGTGACGTCATAACATTGGCGCTGGAGCGCACATGTGTGATGATTTTAAATGAGCCAGAACAAGGTAATTGCCAGGCTCCAACCCTCCCAGTGGGAGAATAGAGCGACCTGGCAACCCTAGAGGTGCTGCATAGTTACCTCACTTTTCCATGTGTGCGCATGCCAACATGCATGTGGCCCCAGTTGATGATGTCATTTCCTCTGCAACCCAGAAGTGACAGTGTTGCACCAGGGCAACACTGAGCGATGTTCTTGCTTCCATTTCATGATGGAAGTGACATCATTGATTGGGCTGCAGGCACAGAGGCTCCCATTCCCCTGGCCTGCCTTCTCCTGTTGATCAGCTGGTGATTGGTGGGCAGAGGCAGGAATCACCAGGAGACTGCCCATCATCAGTGGAAACCTGGCATGACTATTTATGAACACAGAATCAGTTCTGCTTTGGAGGGTGGGGGATAGACTCCATGGCATTATACCCTGCTGAGGATCCTCTTAAACGCCTCCTTCCCCAGGTTCTACTCCCAAACCTACAGGCATTTCCCCATCCAGTGCTGGCAACTCTAAACCTCATTGGTGTAGGTTCTAATTTCTCAAGAATAGGTAATTTTAGAATCTACAGCATACACTAGTACAAATTAACCAAGATTGAAAACAGTTAATTAACCCCAAAAAGCCACTATTAGCAGCCCGTACAGGCTGCTAATAGTGGTTTACATATTCTGCTTTATGTGGATGATGCCGTGATCCTATCTCAAAATAGGGATGGGCTGCAAAGGGCCCTATGATCTTTTTCCGACTATTGCACTTGAGAAAGCTTGGTGATCAACTGCTCGAAATCTAAGTTCTTAGTTTTCACCAAGACTAAGAAATGGAACCCTCTCAAAGGTTAATCAACAGTTCCAATATAGAGGAAGTCAAGATGTTTTGGGGGTTCTGTTTTCAGCAGATCTCTCCTGGATCCCCCAATTTAGAACAGCGCTTAATAAAGCAAAACTATGCACAAACGGTATAAACAGGTTTTTCCACAATAGAGGGGTGGAATTATATTACTGGAGCGGTGCAAGTTTTTAATCTGAAAGTGGCCCCCATTATTCTTTATGGCTCAGCTATGTGGATTAAAGCTATCTCTGATAATATCAATCAACCCTTAGCACAATTTCTTAGGAAAATATTAAATATCTCCTGTATATCTCCTGTTCTAACATTGTATGGCGGGCAGAATTTGGACAGCTATCCCTGGAAGCAAGAGTATGGCTATGTGCCTTTCAACTGAGATTAAAACTGCTCTATGCTGAAGATGGTTTGTTAGATGCTCTAAATCGGGATACCCACGAATCGATTTGGATGAAAGCCCTAGATGAGAAACTGATGATAGTTGGAATGTCGATTGATATTTCAGAGATGGGTAAATCCAAAGCATTTGCTGATTAAAAACCGTGTCCTAGAAATCAACCAAAGCAGCTTGATCTCGAGCCAACTTTGTTCCTCTTATCTTTTGGTCTTTCTTTCCCAACCCCAACCCCTATATGTACTATCTTATCATCTTATCATCCCACAATACTGCAGAGCTTTCTTGTCCACAAAACTTCCGTATTATACCCACAATGGTTTTACAGGAGAGATTTTTCAATAGACCTTATTCTGACAGAATTTGCCTTTGAGGGCTTAATAGAATTGATACATCCTTCCATGCCTTGCTTGAATGAAGGTTCTTTGAAAATATAAGGGATTATTATATTAAGTCCATAATTAACCAACCGTCGCCTTATACTTCAGAAACCCTGGCTCTTTTGCTTAGTGATAAGGATCCTAAATTTACCTTTGCAATTACAAAATATGTTTCCGTCCTTTTAGCCTTTTCATCCCAAAAAGATAAGGAATAAGTATTTTCCACTGCTCAAGATTTATGAATCAATGAGCTTCTAGGGGAATAAAATGATAAAATGAAAAAACAGGTAATTGTTGTGTCCAGGTTATCTTAAGTCTGCTGCTCCACAGCAAGGATTCTCAACATTGCCTTACTACCACTGCAAATGCAGAGCTATGGACATTGGTGAGGGAGCTTCCACACATGAGTTTTTTCTGTGTCCTTTCCTCTGCCCTCCCCCCCCCCCCCCCGTTCCACATGTGCTCTGCAACATCTTGGCATTGGGTCTTGGGGGTGTAGGCATCACGGCTGCTGCAGCGACTCACAAGCCCATTTTCTGTTCTTCCTGTTTGCACTGCTCTATAGAAAACTGAAATGTATAACTGGCAATGGTTGACAATGGACTATTACATACAAGTAGTCTCTCTCTATAGATGTCATACATGTTCCCCATCACATTATTTTACAGACAACTGGGACAAAAGCTGCACACATCTTTCCCTATATCTCCCCAATGAAAAGGGCTAGAGATTTCATTTTTAAAGAAAAAAGACTGATTTCAAAGGAATTAAAATCTGCGGAAATGAACAGGTTAAGCAGGGACCAGTCTTTGCAAGTGGGGACACAAGAGGACTTGTGGAGGGCATTTCATTTCCACCTCCTCCACCATGTCCTTTCTCTTGCATCCTCATAGTCTCTCCCCTTTCCTGCTTCCTTCTCACCCACCTAGGGTTGTCAGGGATCCCAGTGGGCAAAGCGGGGGTGAAGGGAGCTTCGTTAGGACCCCTTACCCTCCTGATGGGTAGAGGGGGACCTGGACCCCTTACCTGTTGGATATCCTCGCATAAGTGCTCCCTGCTTAAACTTCTAATGTTCAGAAACCAAATGCAGTCTCTTGGATAATACTGTACAGTGCTTATTACAGGACACTGCCACCTAGCGTATTTTAAAGTGAGCCTCTTGCAATAGTGATAAGATAGTGATAAAATACTTATCACAATAGTGATATCACTATCACTATTAATATCACTATCACTATTAATATCACTATTAAAAAGAATAGTGATAAAATACTTATCACAATAGTGATAAGATAGTGATAAAATATATTTGTTGTCAAATATTAGGGGTGGAAGGAATGTAGCATTCTCATACAAATGAGAAAGGAAGGCCATGCAAGAAATTAGGCCTCCCTCTGCTGTACAGAATTTTGCTCAGAATTCCAACTAGTATGGAAGTTCCACAATTACATGAAACGACAACAAGATATTGCCTACTATCACAGCCTCATTTGTTGCACGTGAAGAGCTGTGCAGACAATTCTGCTATACAGAAGGGGGGAAATGGTTTCATTAAAGAAACTCTGGTGTAGACTTCGGGCTGGATCTGGCAACCCCATCAGTAGAAGAGTTACAGATCTCCCCCGTTTCCTCTTCCCCAGCAGTCCTTAGCTATGCAGGTTGTTGGGCTGCAGTGACAGGGGAAAGGAAGCAAACTCCCTTTCAGACCTCTTCCATCAGGAGAGGTGAACTGATGGAAGAGGAGTGATTCCATCCCATTCTGTTCTCACTGCAGCCCACCATCCTCCATGGCTATTAGTTCACACAGGTCCTGTGACCTTAGGGAAATCAACTTTTCTGGTTTAAAAAGAATGGATGGGGAAAAGGGAAATCTTTTCATGTGTTCCTTGCATAAGAGAATTTTGCTATGTCCAACCTTATGCAAAGTTGTATAAAAAAGGCACATGCAAAACAAAAGCAGAAGTCACTACTACTTGGAATTTTATTCCTTATGTGAAGAAACTGAAGAGATTCATCCATAGCAAAAGAATTTATAAGAACAAGCAGAGTAAGAAAAATGTGAATGGATTTTAATAGTTCTGTGTTCCTAAAATAAGCTCACCCCCCTTAAGCCACTGTCATGCAAAATAGGATTGTCCATTACATATTTGTCTCACCCTAAAGTGGCATACATGCTTCTCCCCTTCATGCCATCTTCACAAGCCTGTGGGGTAGGCTATGCTGAGTGTGAGAGACTGCCACAGTTAGCATATTGAGCATCATGGTAAAATGTTGATCGAACTCTGGTGTCCCTAGATCAGTCGTATGCCACAATGGCTTTCAGCGAACTCCGTTATGGAAAAATGGTTCAAGAATTCATACCATCACTGCAAGCAAGCATGTAGGTATTTTATGGGGTTCCTTGGGGCCATCTGCTGTGAAGAATGACTTTGGGGGAGCTCTCTAAATCTAAAAGGATTCTGGGCTGTTTGGTGATAAGGCATGAGTTCGGCATAAACCTAGGAATATCTGTAGAACAAGATTCATGACTCAAATCAGTATGGCAGATCAGTGATGCCCAGACTAGAAATTCATCTGAATTGGAGAGAAGGAAAACCCTGAGGATGGCAGATGACAATGTAAAATTTTGGCCTGGCTCACACATACAGATCATCATTGTTTATTGTACACTTGCTGTTTCACAACTGAATGTGTGAACTGATTCCACTGAAAAGCACTTGAAAGTCCTCTCTGAAGTATTAGATCTGTGATGGGGTTCTCTCATACAAGTTATCAAACAAACTATTTCTAGGCAGCACCAAGAGCACTCTCACAAAATCAGAGGGCCCATCTTGCCCCAACGCTGAGGACCTCCAAGCTTGGATGCCCTTGGACTGCCTTCTAACTCATTAGGGGCGATCTTGCTTGCTGAACAGCTCAACTACTTGGCTGACACTGAGCGAACGCATCCTAAGAAGGCAACAGGATTTAACAAAGGAGTTACAACCACTCTTTTAAAACGGAAAATAAGTCTGTGTGATCCTGTAGAGCAATGAAACCTGATTTTTTTTAATGTAACAATTGAGGAGAATCTGTTACAAAGAATGGAAGCTGGCAAAGACCAACCATACAAAGAACAAGGACTACAGGAGAGCTGGTTAAAAACAGGAGTTGTAAATCAGCACAAAAAAGACATTTTCCATAATTGCAGATAAACAAAGCCAGCAGGCCAATCAAAAAAGTCCCGTTAGACAATTTTTTAAAAAATATAGTTCTCTGAAAAACGTATTAATTTGAGGGGTTTCACAAACATGCACAATGCAGGTCAGAGATTTTTACAATTTGAATACGTTGCTTTAAGTGCCCACCAAAAGCAAAGCTCCAGCTTTCTGTTATCCAGGTATCCAAACATAAATGTAAATGATCAACAATCCCTCATACAGAGACTTGCCAGCTACAAATTCTTCTTTTCTACATAAAAGTTCAGCCATCATTAGGCAACAGTTTATTAACCCGCCTTTATAACCAGAGCTGCTTTGCCGCCTGTTCTTCATGGTAATTAAATATAGTTCTCCTAAATCCCATTCACACACTTGTAAGTTGTGGATACACAAATTAAGTTTGGTAACAGTTCATGATGCACCCACTTCCTCACATGGTACTCTCAGGATTAAAGTTGTATTCATCAGCCTCTACACTTCTCTATTTGAACTAATTTTTTTAAACGGTTCTGTGCTTTACAATAGCATCTTGGGGCCAGATCTGATAGAACCCTGGTTTGCCCATTCTAAGCATAGTATGGCATATGCACAGAGTGACCCATACAAATCAAAACTTACATAGACAGATCATGACACTTGTCAGCTCTCTTCAGTGTCAAGAACAAAGCACACTTCCATAAGGGACTTACTAGCTTGTTTGCTTAACTAGTCTATAACTTGCTACAGAAAATGATACGGTAAACACGATTATCTACTTTTCACTGATAGCCCAGGAAATGGCTGCCTCAGTGTATGGTCCAATGTGCTGAAATTCCCAGTGCTCCCAACAAGTTTTTAAATAACCTCATGAAGGTGCAGATAAATTCCTCTGCCTGTTTGCTCTGCTGGCCCTTCAGGCAAAAATTAAAAATGCAAGAGCAATCTTTATATAATCCTGGTAAACTATTCAGCTACATCATTACAATTCAGCCTTCCAGTGGGGAGGGGGGGGAGGAGAACCTGAAGGGAGAGGGTTGGGGGGAGGGGGGGGAACAGGTTTAAACCATGTCATAGTTCAAAAATGTATGGCAGAGGGAAAATCACACTAGAAAATAGCAGGGCTGCAAGCCGAAGAGCAGAAGTCTTTACACAGTCTATTGTGTAAGTTTGGGTCCTTTTGTTCCAGCTGAAGCCTTACCAAGCCTTCTTTCCATTTCTAGCCCTTTAGCTGAATTTTCTTACCAGTTTTTCAAATTCTTCTCTTCATCTCATCCCATTCACAGCACTGGGACTTTGGGATAGAATGTCACATAAATACCAAAGGGAACGGTTTCCTTGTCCTTAACTTTCCTTGTGTCGTGGCATAAATAGCCACTACCAAGGAGTTTTACTAGCCTAACTGGAACAATCTGGTCTAAAGATTCCAGTAGCTAAACTTCTAAAATAAGATTTGCACAGAACCACCAGCAACCTGGGCTTCTAGAAGATTATTTAATTATAAAAATCCACACAGAGACTATAAATCTCCAGTTCACACAGCCAAGGAAATATTTCTCATTCTTCTGAAGGAACCAAAACAAAGAGGACTCTGTGATCTTCAAGATACGGCTTGCTCTTCTTTGGCTACAGTCTACAAAAGGAAGCAAAGTAGCGTTAGGTTAGAGCTAAACAGGAAGCAGAAAGATTCTTTGGAGGGCAAGGGGGAAATCTCTCAAGATGGCAAGCTCTCCATTTCTGGAAAAGTAGATCCTGTATTAACAAGCTGAATAAAAGCAAAGCAGTGCATACTGCTGAGGTGGCCTCAAGAGGAGAGTTCAAAATGAGGTCTGCGTGCCAACCACAGCCACAGCTCCCAAGAGAAGTTTCAAATACTGTGAATGAAGTGAAGGGTGGGGGGAAAAATCACCCTTATTAGAATAGCTTTTAGATGTGCACTTGCCAACTAGAAGCTTATTGTTTAGTGCTCTGACTTTTCTTTTTAAAATGAAAGCTAACTGAAGATCTGGGACCTCATTTCTCCTGTATTATTTTATGATGTTATTTATTTATGTTATTTCTCACTGAGACACAAGGTGGACTACACAGTGTAAGTCAATACAATCAACGGCTGGTACATCCAAACAAACAATATAATGGGGTATGGATTGCAGAAATGTGAAAACAAGCATAGAACCAAATACAGATATGAAACACTGCAGAAACAAAACGTAAGTATTTTTACATGAACATATTAAATGATGTGGAAACTCTCAGTAGGAGCATATCTATACCAACAGACAGTACCCAGCAGTATAGTCTATAGGCCCTGCCCCTTTCCCAAGATATCTTCCAAGACCTATTTCCAGAGTTTAAAGCCCTCCTGAATAATTCAGTTTTGTACAGTTTGCAGAAAACCAAGAGAGTGGGAGCTTTCCTGACATCTTCAGGTAGAGGCCACCACAGTACATGTATAGGCAGTAACTGATGGGTAGCCAATGGAGTAACTGCAGAATGGGAGTAATATGCATGCACCACCTAGCTTCTGATAATAATCGAGCTGTGGCATTGTGCACCAGTTGAAGTCTCTGATTTGACTTTGAAAGGAGACCTATGTAGAGTGCATTACAACAATTTTATCTCAATGTTACCAAGGCATGAATCCAGGTAGCCAGATCAGCCATGTCAAGGTAGGGGGCCAGGTCTGCACTGGGAGAAGGCCATTTTTGCAGCTGCGTTTACTTACTTCTCTAGCAGCAATGCTGGATCTAATATAAACTTTATGCTCCTAACTGAGTCTGCAAGGGTCAACTGAATCCTGCCGAAAGTGGGAAGCATAACGTCATTCAAAATCTCCACCTTCCCAACCAGCTGTCTAGGATCAGTTTCAATTTGTTTGCTTTCAAGCCACCTGACCACAGCTGTCAGCCAGCAACTTAGGACTTTGACTGCATCACCAAGGGATTTGGATAGTGAGATAAAAAGCTGAGTATCATCTGCATATTGATGACATCCAATTCCACAGGTACAAATGATTTCTCCTAAAGGCTTTACATAGAGGTTGAATATTATGGGGAATAAGACTACACTCCATGGAACCCTGCAAGATAATTCCCTCGGTAAAGGTAGCTGATCATCAACAGCAACCCCCTGAGTCCATTCCATAAGGAACGACTTAAACCAGTGGATGTCGGTCTCCAAGGTGAACCAGGAAGCTCACTTGCACTGAAACAAAATTTCAGTTACTTCAGGTCAGAACTGACATCCTACTGGACCTTAAGAAGTCTTACAATACAGCTGAAGTAACCTGCTGTATTTGTTGGAAACATCAAAAACTATCTGAAAGCTAATCAGCAGGGCAGTGGAGGCACCAACAGATACTGTCACAGGGAATGTCTCCAAAACCAAATGCAGGACAAAACACAGATGGGTGGAAGTCTGGATTAAGATGCAAGAAGGATGCCCTAAACACAAGAAATGTAGGGAACTGATAGGTACTCTATGATTAGGTGTGGTTGTTTCTTTTGGGGTGGGTTGCTAATTAAACAAATATGTTTTGTTTAGTTCATTCCTTGCTCTTTTACTTTTAAGTTTTGTTCGGCTGCTTCAGGAAGATACTTTTATATAATACAGAGGGGGGTGCTGTTAGGTCAATTTCATTGGTTATTTATGACAGGGCTCAACAAATCCCAGGTGCCAGGTTGCCATGGGGCCTAGTAATTTTACTGTGAGACCAGTATTTTCAGAAACGGTTTTATTGTAATACCTCTTAGTGATCCTTGAAAATTCAACAGTTATTTATCATTTTACTTATCAGAATGTTTTGTTGCATATTAAATCATATATACTTGATTTTTAAATCATGTATGTTCTGAAGCAGTTTTCTTAACCTCTCTGAAAGTTCACCAGATGGTCAGATGAGCTCAGCATAGTTTTAATCTTCGACAGCCAATTAATGTAGTTAAACAGTAGATTTATTGCCTTTTAACTGTAAGAATTTAGTTATTTTAATCTCACTACAAAAATTAATGAGCATTATCAGATATATCTCAGTGCACCTGTGCTGTTTATCTCATAATCTTTTCGGGGATCAATAATTATATTTACAGGACTATCTCCTCTTAACATTTTAAAGATCTGTCTACGTTTGTGGATATCACACTTTCTGCAAAAAGTGCCATACAGAGAGCTGATTAGGCTTCTATTGAAGGCACTCAGAGAAGAATCTAGGTGAGGCATTTCTGAGTGCTTGTGTGTTGGGCTTAAAAAAAATAATAAAAACATTTCACAGCATTCTAAGACAGCTGAAACCTAATTCACTATAAACCTTATGTATTCAACTAGTAACAAAGTCCATTGTCAGAAAAAATACAACAGGCTCCAGAAAGGGGAGGGTGGGCAGGCGAGGATTGCCTCCTCCTCTGTGACTGATCCCGGCCAGGTGAAGGGGGGGAAGGCATTGCCATCTGCTCTACTACTGATCCCAGATGGATGAAGTGGGGGCAGGAATTGCCTGCTGTTCTGCGCCTGATTCCGTATGGGTGAGGGGGGGGGCAGGTATTGCTGCCTGCTCCATGTCTGATCCCCACAGGGTGAAGGGAGGGAGGGCATTTTGGCTGGCTCCGCTCCTGATCCCAGTCCAGTGAAGAGGGGTAGGCATTGCTTCCTGTTCTGCACCTGATTCCGTCCGGGTGAGGGGGGGGCAGGCATTGCTGCCTGCTCCACTTCTGATCCCAGCTGGGGGACAACAGGGGGCGAGCATTGCCACCTGTTCTGCTTCTGATCCCTGCTGGATGAAGGTGGGGGGCTGGCATTGCCACCTGCTTCGCTCCTGATCCCAGCTGGGTGATGGTGGGAGGGCGGGCATTGCCTCCTGCTCCACGCCTGATCCCAACCTCGGCTTCCTACCATGGTGCACTTTCTGGAGGGACGGGCTGCATTGCCTGGGTTTCCCTCCACAGCAGCGCCCTCTGGAGGCACACCTGGGTAGGAAGTGAGTTGTCAGGAACACGCTTACCCTTTTATATAGAAGATTTTTCACTTTGTGAGCTGCCTTATGCAGTTCTTGGAAGAGGCAGTGAATACATTTTCCAAATAAATAATAATGCCTATCACTGTCTGGGCCAAAACAAGTTGCCCCAGAAAACATACAAAATGTAAAATCAATTCTTATAAGGAGATAACACAAATACAATATTCAACATTAAGAATAAAGTCACAAGAAGAATTGTCTCCTTGCTATAGTTGGTTTCAATACAGACAGATAAGGGATCTTTATAAATCGGACTGTTCAAGGGGAGGAATAAGAATGGAAAATACAGAATTGGAAGAAGTAATGCTACAAGAAGGCAAGAAACAAATCTCAAAGATCTATAAGATACTTCTAAAATGGTACACTGAGGATGAAACAGTGAAAGTACAGATGGTGATGTGGGCAATAAATTTCCATAAAGAAATAGCAATGGAGGCATGGGAGCACTTGTGGAAGAATACAATTAAGATTACAACATGTACGAATATTAAAGAAAATGTATACAAGATGATATACAGATGGTACCTAACACCGAAGAAAATTGCACTGGGGAACGCTAAAATGTCAGATAAGTGCTGGAAATGCAAAAAGCACGAAGGATCATTATACCATATGTGGTGGACTTGTGAAGTAGCGAAGCAGTACTGGGGAGATATAATAGAAGTAATTAATGAGGTGTTACAAACCCAAATAAATAAGAACCCAGAACTGCTGCTACTAAATTTGGGAATGGAGAATGTTCCAGTGCAAAATAGAACATTGTTATTTTATATGACAGCTGCAGCAAGATTACTGTATGTGCAGAAATGGAAAGTGCAAGAAGTACCTACTGTAGAGGACTGGATTTACAAATTGCTGTACATGGCAGAGATGGATAAAATGACAAGAAAACTTAAAGACCTAGATCCGAGACAGTATTTGGCGGACTGGGCGAAACTGAAACAATTTTTGGAAAAAAAATGGGATGTGAAAGGAGAACTGTGGCAGTTTGAGAACTTTTGAAATAAGACATTTTAAACAGAAGAGAGAAGTGACTTTACCATTAAGAATTTATATCTATTTTAATCTAAGCTTGGATTATAATATAGCAGAAGAGGGATGAAATTTAGAACTGATTTTTTAAAGAATAAGATAGGGAGGTTATGACAAGTAATACCTTTATCACAGTATATGAATAAGGGAATAGTTAAACAAATATACTGATGGGGCATACTATATATACTATTATGTTGGTAGATTAGATTGTATATTATATAATGAATGTGCAGTATGGTGCTGTGTGCGGTGCCACATTGGTGGCAGGGTGCACAGTAGGGGTGTTAATACATATTATAATGACAATAGTATATTTGATAGAATATATGTTTAAAAGAAATAGAATATGTTTAAACTAAGACTTTTGTTATATATCATATCATATCATATCATATCATATCATATCATATCATATCATATCATACTGGTCTATATTGAGGGGTATAAGATTTATACTATATTGATAGTATAATTGATAGATGTATATTATACTGATAGAATATTTGATAGTATAATTGATAGAAGCATGCTATATTGATAGGATATTTGATATATATGATAGAATACCTGGGAAAAAAATTAGAATGTGCTTAAACTAAGGGAATTATCAAGTAATAAGAGGGGGTAAGGGTTGGAAAGCTGTTGGATAGAGAGTGGGGGAGGAAAAGGGTGGGGGATAGGGTTAATTAGATATTGAGGGAATGTATGTATTGAATTTGAAAAGTATACTCACCAATAAAAATTTTCTAAAAAAAAAAATGTAAAATCAATTGATCAACACCAACACCAATTGCCTACTGAGACACCAGCATCACACACTGATGGCTGCTTTCCACTGATGAGTTAAATCTGGCAAGTGTTCTGTAGTTGCACACATCTTGCAGAAGTACCTCCTTACAGAGGTAAGGAAAGCCACCTAATTGGCAAGTTTTTAAAATCATGCTTATAAAAGATGCTTTTTAAAAAAGGCCTTTAAACTTTGAAGTTGTCAGTGAAGGTTTGGGGACAGGCGCTGGATCGTTTTATTATCATTGGTTTGAGCTGTACTGAGTGAAGGAAGAAATACAGATCTCTCACACATATACACACACTGACGGCAGGAAAAAGGGTTATATAAACAAAATCAGAAGTACCTGCCGCAGGAACTGTTTGCCTAGATAGGAAGTTGCCAGGCTGGTCAGATTCTTCCTGCTGCCCACTTTGCACCGGATATAGCCATAAAGATTAGCTCCTTGTAATGTTACACCCAGGATCACCACTGCCTATGAAAGACATAGCACAAAACTGGGGTCTTACTACAGTCAGCCCACAGAGGGATTAGTCTAGTCAGGCATTTACCAGACAACCAATTGCTCAACTCACCAACCACTTCACTTTGAAGGAAAAGAGGGCGCTGAAAGCAAAGATCACCCAGAGCAACGGGCATGTGATCAGTCCTAACCAGAAGATTCTGGACTCTGCCTCTGATGCGACTTTTTTCCCTGGAGTAGATGCCTAAAAATTTTAAGAAGTAAAACTATAGTTGCACAATATTAAAGCTCAAGAACTCAGTGCCATTTGTTTCCTATAAAAGACTACATGGGCTTCATCTGTGTGGTTTTTTTAAGCAGGGGAATGGGGCAAGACCAGGTATCAGCTGTTGGTTACAAGAGACATGTATACATACAAATTCAGCTGTTGGTCAGAACCTTGTGTGTTCTGAGTGGTCGGCAATGCAACTCTCTCTCAGCCCCGATGACCATCATCACCAAATACACATATATTTAATGCCTGTGATAACAGGGAGATATTTACCTTCCTAGCTTCAAACACCCACTGGCTCTTGCCATCATCGTCAACCTGGTTCCACCAACGAAGGCCAACCATCAACCTCCCTGTGATATTCTAGAGCGAGGGGGCAACAGAGAGGATGTGAACTTACAGCATTGCAGAAACAACCATACAGTGTTCTTAACTAAATGTCTAATAATGCTCATCAGTTTTTTGTTTCATGCACATAGCAGAAGAGGACCAATTTTCCCATTTCTTCCATGCTATTCAGTGATGCAACCAAAGGCAGCACAAATATAACTGTACATGTATTTGCTGCTCTTCTTGCAATACTAGTCCTTTGAAACACGCTCTCAGCAACCCCACGGGGGTTGATTGACCTGGACACTTAGTTACCACACACCACCAGAGAAGTGGCAGCACATTCGCACCCAAAACAACTTGGCTATTGTCTTCTCAAAAGGACCTGTCAAGCCCACTTGTTATTTTGTGGTTGTCAAGAACACAAAGGACTAGGGGGGCCTTCGCAAAGGACCACCTATCCCCAAAATCGATAGATGCCACCTGTTTCCCTACCAAGCCCTAACTAAAAGCTGGGGAATAAAACCTCAGGTGTTACCGAACAGTACCTGGGGGTCAGCTGTGCTGAGCTCTGCCAAAAAGTTACAAAAGGTAGCAGAGGGCCGAGTTTGCTCAAATATGGTTTTCAAATTGAAGCCACCAACAAATAAACCACCACACAGAAGTAAAATATTATATTTATTAAGGTAAATACTAAAATACTAAATCTTAGTATGCAAAAAAAGGTAAAATACTAAAGAACTAAATATTCTAGTACCTAAACATACCTGACATGATCTTACGCCAGTCTAATGTATTATCAAAGTTTCCAGGATTTAAGACAGTTTTAAATCCAGGTGGCCAACGGTAGGGATCCTGGCTGGACCCCAAACTTAGGACAAATTTATTTATTTATAGCCTGCCTTTCTTGCTGCAATTCAAGGCAGATTACACAGGCCAAAACGCTCAACAGCTGTATAAGGATTGCAGAAATTTGAAAAAGCAGAAATCTGATACACAGCTGAAACAATGCCAAGACAAAATAGGAGCATACTTACAGCAACAGACAGTACACAGTAGTATAGACCACAGTCCCCATCTCTTTTCCAAAGCATTTATCTGAACCATTTCCTTACAGCACAGCCCTATTACCTGTATAAAAAGCCCTCCTAAATAATTAAGTTTTGTATAGTTTGTAGAAAGCCAGGAGAATGTTACTAGACCTCTTCAGGTAATGGGAGCCACCATAGAGAATGCACATGTATGGGCAAAACTGAACTGTCCATTTTTATCCCATATTCCATAGCTACATGAGGTGATCTGGTTTACCAATCAGAGCTTGGCAATGATGTAAGAGGATGATACTCCACAGTGGTGACATGCCTGAAGATTATTGCACTAGCTCCCTCCTGAGAACCGAAAGCGAGTTCAGATAAGCTTAAATGGATAGAATGATCTCTGCTTTGTATCTCCCATCCTCCTACCCAGGGCTTTTTTTCAGCTGGAACACAGTGGAACGGAGTTCCGGAACCTCTTGAAAATGGTCACATGGCTGGTGGCCCCGCCCCCTGATCTCCAGACAGAGGGGAGTTGAGATTGCCCTCCACGCCGCTGAGTGGCGCAGAGGGCAATCTCAACTCCCCTCTGTCTGGAGATCAGGGGACGGGGCCACCAGCCATTTGACCATTTTCTCCGAGGGCAACCCACTGAGTTCCACCACCTCTTTTCCCAGAAAAAAAGCCCTGCTTCTACCATAAATGTTTCTGGCTCCTGGACAGGTAACGAGCCTGCACATAACTCTGAAAATGCACTCACTCAAAATTAACAAGCATACCTGTAATGTTTTGCCATGTAAACTGTCTATTTTATTTCTGCTAATTAAGATAGGGTTTTAAAAGTACGTTTACTCTGAACAAAAATGCAGGCCTCTAAAGAAAGAAGGAGGTAGGCTGGATGGGTGAGTGAAGTGTGTTAGGATTAGATGGTAGCTGTATCCTAGTGGGCGGAGTGAATGGCAAGCTTTTAGAGAGCAGTTCAGTCAGTTGGTGTCTGTGAGAAAGAAGAGTTATTCCGTGAAAAGTATGCATGTTTGAGTTTGCATATAAAATCAGCCTAAGTGGCAACTGGGAAAAAATAAGACTTTGTGACTGAGACATTTTATAACTGTTTGAAGATCTGTACTTATCTTGAAACCATCGTGCTTATGAATTACTCTGAAACTATTATGCATAAATAAACTCTATTTCTGGTTAAGTAAAACATCTAGTTCATCTAGTTTAAAGTCTTTGGACCTGTGTCCCAACAACGTTTGTTCTTGTTCCCTTCTTTGATAACAAGCATGATGAAGAACCACCATACATCAAAGGAATGATTTACCTTCACTGCCCAGAAGTCACATGACAGAAGCAGGATGATTGTCACCACACAGGCAATGTAGCTGTTGCTGAATAATTCACAGAGTAAATAGACAAATACTGCGCTGACCCGGAAGAACAAATGGAAAAAGGAAGCTATTGGATGTCTGTGAAAGATACGGGAAGACAGCAATTCAGTAATTGGTTCATGTTTACTCAACCATACCCCAAACAGCTTAGAACATGGCTACAGCTTCAATCATAATTCCCACACAGTGGCACTTCATAAAGTCAGCAGTGTTGGGCCAGACAGAAAAAAATAATAGAGTCTATAAGATAGGTCATTACAAGAAGTGGAATCTCTCAACAAAATACATCAGCATCAAGTGAAAGAATAGCAACTTGATCAGATCTCTTTCTATTTAATGCAATCAGATCAGTGACCAATCTAAGATTATCAGTTCCTTGTCTACTTTGTATAAATCCTACCTGGTCTACATGCACCAAGGTTCTAATAACCTTTTGAAGTCTGTTAGCGAGAATGGCCATTAATATCTTAGCATCCATATTCTGTCTCATACATTTTGAAAGAGAGGGCATACAAGATGCCCGCAGCCCAACCCTGCATTTTCCTACAAACATTCCTACTAAAACAAGGGGACAACGCAACCACATGCAATGATGAGCTTGTTGTAGTTTGACATAGACTGTCTGATGCCACTGTGCTGCATCAGCACTTACTTTATCTTTGATTTCTTGGGCCTCCTGGACGTTTCATCATCAGCATCAAAGAGTGACACATCTTCCGTATCATCATTACTCTCCTGTGCAGGCAAGGATTAAAGGAGACATAGCATGCATGAGTAATGTGCCATCAAGTTGCAACCGACTTATGGCAACCCCAGCAAAGGGCTTTCAAGGCAAGTGAGAAGCAGAAGTGGTTTGCCATTGCCTTCCTTAGCAGAGTCTTTCTTCGTGGTTGCCCATCCAAATACTGACTCTGCTTAGCTTCCAAGATCAGGCTATACCACGCCACCTTCCCTCCCACAGGAGACATAGATCATCTCCTTTTTTGAAATGTTGTGTGCAAGAATCAAGTCAATGAAGTTTTAAGTCAGGAAATCTTGAAAAAAATCTACAGAATTTAAAAAGCCATGGTGGTATGAGCCTCTCTGTGGACTGATACATAACTTGAACTTGTATAGGAAATATTACCAAATTGATTAAAAATAGGGTGAAAAATATTCAACAGTATATCTAACCAACTAAAATTTTATTTGGATTACAACTAACTATGGGGCAACTTTTAATGAGGCTGAAATCAAGGCACATTTGCTTATTTTTAAGGGTATTTTTAGTTCTACTAGTTTAACAGTTTAAAATATCACATTTCCTTCAACTTTTACAATTCTATGGCTTTGGTAATATGCAAATGAGTTGACATTTAACCCACTAACCAATTACGTAGTTAAAATGCAGTTGACTAATCAATTATAAATTCTTTAACACAGAAGAGAGCTCTGTGCAGATAGCCCCATTTTAAACATCTCATTTTCTTTATGAGGATACTGTAAACCCTTGCCCCAGAGTCTCCCACATTTCAAAAACATTTCACTTATTATGGATAAAGAATACTTTTAGAGTTTCCAGAGGAAATTCTATGGGTGGACACCTCAATTATGAATAGTGTTACCTAGCTCAACAAAATTAGAGATATTGAAGTTACTGAAATTTGTGAAGGGCCACTGTACTTTTGAGCACATGATCCTTCTTTAAACCCAGTGAGAACATTGGTTTATCAAGACCAATATTGTCTTCTCTGACTGACAGCAGCCTTCAGAAGTCTCAAATAAAACCCTTTCACATCACCTGATCTTTTTAATTGAGCAGACTTGGGGCTTTTACACGCTTTTGTCTAACCCCATAATTCCTTCATTTCATGGTCCTCCGACACTGCGGTCTGCATTTTTTTTCTTTCAACGGTCACACAGAATGTCTACCTAACGAACACCTACGACCTCACACTTCTGAGAAAGCGGGCGCTAGACTAGTCCACCTCAGATTATGCTGGAACAAAAACCGGTCATCTTTGAGGTTCCTCAAGATTTATTTATTTTGACTGCAAGGGACGCGCTCGCCTACTCCTCTTGTCTAATTCTTTGGAAGTTTCAAAACAATGCGATTCAAATAAAATATAGACCACCTGGGGCAAAAGAAAAAGCGCGCACCCCGTGTGTTTAGCGGACTGGATGTGAGAGCAGAGAGGGTCCGTGACTGACGGACCCCCACAACTTCTGCCGCCCTTCGCAAAAGCCGTCCCCTCCCATGGATCTCCCGCAGCTCTCGGCCCTCCTCAGCATGTGGCGGCAACCTCCGACCCTGCAACGGCCAAAAGGACAACACCACCTGCTCCCCCTCCCATGCCCACCTGCCGCAGCATCGCTTCCGCCTCCCGCCACGTCACACCACCGTCCACTCCGCGCAACCGTCTACGTTTTCAGCACGCGACGCCCGCGCTGAAGGCTAAAGGGAAACAAACGGCATTTCCGGTGAAGCAAATAGAAAAATAGGCGGCGGCCATGATTCTGTCGGGCACTCTAGCCTCTAATATCTTTATGGTAAATGTCCTCTGTTTTCGCTCAGTTTGAGACTGGAAGTGTGTGGCGCGCCCTCGGTGTGCTTTGTTTTGATTGGTTGCTCTCCCGTTCGACCGAGAACGGGAAGTGCCGCTGGTTTCATTAGAGTTGCATAGATGGGGAGGTTCAGGTCGGCAGTGATTGGGACTCAGGTGCACCATGTCAGCATGAGTATTATTATTATTAATTGGAGAGGGATTTATTGGAGATGTATTACGTTGTTGAAGATTTAAAGAAACAATGTAAAACGAAACCCACGCATGCAGAACAGCTAATCTCTTGATTTATTGCATTAGCGGGAACTAGGGTTGCCAGCTCCAAGTTGGGAAATTCCTGGAGATCTGGGGGGTGAAATCTGGAGAAACCTGGAGAAAGTGGGGTTTGGGGACGGAGAGGACCTTGGCATAGCATAATTCCATACAGTCCACCCCCCAAAGTATCCATTTTCTCCAGGTGAACTGATCTGTGTGGCCTGGAGACCAGTTGTAATTCCAGGAGATCTCCAGCCACTACCTGGAGTCTGGCAACTCTAGCGGGAACTCCCACCAGTTCAGCCTTCCCACAATATTTCAATAAGTATTTTTTTAAAATTTAGCTGAGGAGTAGTAAACGAGCAGGGGAACAGCTCATGAAGCAATCGAGTTGACCATTATTTTGTCTGCAGCTCAGATGTTCATGGTTATTTGTGAGAATTTTTTCTTTGAGAAGCGATAGGTTTTCATAGGAGACGAAGCAGAAATCCATGATTTTATTATTATATGTGATGTATCCCACCCCCCTTTGCTAAAAAGTAGAAGAGACTTCATGCATAAAACTTTTTAAGGGGGTTTCTTTGGTTTGCTGTTTATTTAGATTTCATTGTTGTTTTTCATATTTTTGCATGTTTTAAAAATTAATGATTTGTAAATGCTTCCTTCCTGTTGTAGAAAAAGAGAAATAAACTGTCAAGTATTATTTTTATTTATTTATGCCTTTTATAGTCTGCCTTTCTCACTGAGACTCAAGGAGGATTACATAGTGTGAGATTAGTACAATCAACATCAAGGACATTTCCATACAGTGTCTGAGCCTGCTGATGCGGGAAGGACGGAATATAAATCAAATAAATAAACAAATAATAAAGGACATTTCCATAAACACTGCCATCAGTATCAAGGACATTTCCATACAGTATCAAGAAAATTTCCATTGCTTTTGTCATATTGCAGATGGGGGCCATACAGTGAAGGAAATACTTAATACTGCTGCAAAGATTTAAATCTAGTTCATTTGTCACCTGTTTCAATACCCACTCCCACCCACAACTAGCACTTGATTGAATACCAACAGATGTATATTTACTGCTTGATGTAGGACATTTACAGTAGTTTTTGATAAATAAATCATATGTTGGCCCCAGAAATCTAATTAAAGGATTCCATGTTTGGGCCGTTAGCAGAGTTTATCGTTTAGCAGTGGAAACATGATTATAGAGGATGGTGAGCTTGTTCTGCTGGCTGGTGTGTGTGCAGGAGAGAAATTAACATACACTTGCTTATATTTAGAAAGGAAATAAGAGTTCTCTATGGTAGGAACGCCATACTCTGATAAGAAAGAGGAGAGAGAGATGGTGTCTGGAGCAAAGCCAGGAAGAGAAAAGCGAGAGGGAGAAAGTCAGGAGGTGGCAATCCTGAGAATAGCAATCTACCTATCAAAGGATAGTCAGAGTAGTAAACAGAGTGCCCTGACCGCTCTATCTTTCTAACGCTGGCTTGTCCCCCTCTGAAACCTGAGGAAAGGGACAGCGCTGATTCCTCCTCTTCCAACAATTTTCAAGTTCTTCATACTCGGAATCTAGTGAGCCACAACCGTGAAACAGGAAATCACATGACAGCAGAGTAATTACAGGAAGGAGAACAAAAGTTATAACCTAAGTGCCTATAGGTAGGAGTCTGAAAGAGCTGGGACAGAAATACAAGCCAAGCAGTAGGAGGTATATCACAGGGAGGGATGAGGTAAGGTTCAGAGGAATCCTTCTCTACTGAAAGACCTTAACCTTGTTGTTCTGCAGCTCTTCTCAAAACAAAGGGCAGTGAAAAGAAAAAAAATGGCAGCTCTGTAAAAGCTTGCAACCCAGGAGGAGGGACTCTGTAGCTTATCTGATGGTCCCGATGTACATACTGAACATCACTGCCCTAGTCCATTAGTTGTAATTACTCATCCTGTTCGGCCTCTGCTGAACCATCTTATTGTCATCAGTCCTTCCCCTCGCAAATATGAAGAGGACTGAATTCTGTTCACACTTGAAATTTAGTCCACTGAAGTCCACAGGACTTACTTCTGACCAAACATGGATAGGATTGTCTGCTTGGTCTCTTTTTCTCCTGTATTGCAAAATAAAACCATTCCCTCCCCCACTCCCACCACCTTCATATATAAAAACAGACTTTAAATATTTGAATTTTGTTTTTTAAAAGTAATCTGCATCCAAGCCTGTTGCCCCAAGGGAAGCAGGGACAAATCCTGAGTTCTTCAGAATTTTGTGACAACCAAGTTGTAAGTAAGAACTTGCCAGTATATATATTGGTAAAATTAATCCATCCTATTTATAAATCTAATAGGTACTGCTGAAGGATTATATAACTATTTATTTATTTATGTCATTTATAGTCTGCCTTTCTCACTGACTCAAGGTGGATTACAGTGTGAGATTAGTACAATCAGTATCAAGGACATTTCCATAAACAATGTCATAGGATTTTACAAAGACAAAGCATTAGCAAGGATCCAATACAGAGTTGAAGAATTGCTGAAACAGAACATAATCAATTCTAGGACTGACATTAGATAACATGAAGCACATGTTAATATTATGTAATTGTTATGTTTTTTCTATATTGTTATATTTTTCTATCCATTATTGACTGATCTTACTGTTTTATTTATGTTTAATTGTGCATGAAGACTGTTGTCTTTGAGTAGTACAGTCAAAATAAATTTACAAGCTACACATAAACAACAATTACATACCTAAGAAGGTTTAATGTAGCTGCTGGATACATAAACCCTGTATGATGCATCGGAGCCCCAAAACTATGTATACTCTTTGAGCAATTATCTCTTGGAGCTCTCTTGGCACAAGAACACGCAACAGGGCAACTGTGGAACTGAAATTAAAGCCTTTCAAGTGACACTGGACACATTCGAAGCAAAGCTTATTGATTTTAATGGGTGAAGTTCAAGTGTGTGTTTAACTCTCTCACTGGTATCAATATGACTTTAAATACTAAGCCATCATATAATCAGGCGACTTGTATGTCTGACAGTCTTGGATGATTGGATTGCTTAATTTTTCTTTTAAAAGAAGGTAGTGAAACAAAGTCCTAAGAAAAGAAATACGGGCTCCAGATTTGGGTCATTTTTACTTTCCTCAACTTCTCCCCAGACATCTTGGTATTACTCATAATCCATACATTGTGTTTTCTTCTGTCTGCTAATTTCTAAACAGAGGGGAACTTCCATTTATTTAAAGCCTTGTGGCTGGCTGAGGGTTACCTGATCAGTCTTCTTGTGCGTTGCGCCACACAAGATCGGTGTTGAGAATGGGCAGCTAAAACCAATACTGTGCTTCCCTGGGACATGATGGGTCTGCTGATCTTCCTGTCAAGAAGATAAGGAATCTCCTGCCTGCCGATCACAAACTGGAAAGCCCGTTTTGAAGGGATGAATTTAAGGATGCTGTTAAAGGAACAGTATCAAATGTGTGAAGGCCCTTGCCTGTTCTTTCTGTGTGTGTTTGCCAGGCAAGAACAATATTTTGTGTCCAAAGTGAGTGAGTCACCCAAGAAGCAGGCTTAGTACACAACAGGAATCAGAGAAAACAGTTGTCATCGCAGGGTGTCTTTATTCTGCGAAAATGCATCTATTGGTCGTGCTCTCAGACAAGTCACTGGAAAAAAGCTTGCAAACAGAATCATTGTCGTGTCATGCTAATAAGCCTTTCTCTAGTGACCAGGAACAATTTTAAACATGCACATGTTTGTTTAGGGAAGAAAGTAGATTCCCCAGCTGAAGCCTGGGAAGCACCTACCTTATCAGCTATACCTGTATATAATTGGGTAGAATTTGTCAGAGTCTTCTGAAAGAAGGGGTGCAGCTGAAGGCAAACATTCAAACAGTCCCCAAACCCTCTTTTATCAGCTTTCTTCCTTTGTGTTTGTTTAGAAGAGCTAGTGGGTGCCTTTGAAAAGCTAAGTTCAGATGAAAACATTCTCTCCAAGTTCAGGGGCTGCAATTTTGCCCTCCTTGGTGAAGCCGTCTATTGGAAGACCTTTAATTTTCCTTAACCAGGCATGCTTACATTCTTTTTGTCGGTCTGCTATAACTTTTGTTTGGTTGGCTTGATACTCAAACACTTTAGTTTCTTCATACTCTTTCATTTGCTGTGGCGTCAACAGCCTGAATCCAGTATTGAGCCTGTATGGGTTTGGCATGCAGGTAACGACACATTTTTTTCTCTGCGAAACTGCTTCGACGTTGGGCTGGGCGATCTTCATTTGGGGTACTTTGATGGATTCATTGGAGCTTGTAAAAAAACCTATGAGCTGCCGCCCACCCACTGGTGGAGATGGGATCCTGGCATGGCCAGAATGTATCTTTGTCTCTTCTAACAGGTTGCTGCATGACTTGGAACGTGTAATAGATGGAGCGGGAATGAAGGACTGCACGTTATCCCCAAGCAGGGAGTTCTTTAAGTTGAGCTGCAATGTTTTGGTTTCATAAGGGGTGGAAATCCTATTGATGCCCAGAATGCCACCCGCAGCCTTCAGTTGTTTCAGCTGAGCTGATGGATCCATGTCTTGCTGCTTTGGGCTTTTGGGAGTCTGTTTCGGCTGGTCTTTCTGGAGCTGGGTAGGACCCCAGGCATCTTTGACTTTCATGTTGTATGCCATGTTGGCAGAGACTTGGTCAGCCTTGTAGGCATGATGCATTGTGCTGATTGCAAGGAGTGCCTGGTCTTTAGCTATGGGGGTGCCAGCATTCCGCATCTTCATGTGCTTTAGCAAAGCCTCAGAATTCTTGGTAAGGAAAGAGGGAGGGACTAGAGACTCCTGTTCTGATGCATCATCTGTTTCCATTAAATAAAAATGGAAAAGATAGACAAGGTTAGGCCCTTTGGGAGGTTATCACGAGGTGAATGCAGTGCTATTGAGAGAGTCGGAAATGCTCCTGTTACAGCCCTGGGCCTCTAGGCCTCAAAGAAGCTAGAGGCCTTAGAGTAAATTTCCAAGAGGCCTGACTGCCAATTCCCCTGCAGGCCTCCCACTTCCCCAGCAAGGGCCTGACTGGCAGTAAAAATGCTGCTTAGAGGCAAACAACCATACTCTGAGGTTCACTCCCCCTTCTCATGAAAGGTAGGGGGCGGGACAAAAAAAGAAGCCAGGCTCAGAACCACAGCCCCCACAACCAACACCAGCATCCTAACCAAGAAAGTAGTTCAAAGAAGGCATGCCTTCAAGCAGCAGGCACTCCACTGCAGCCCTGACATCACCACTAGCTACATGGGGCAGGGTGCAGAGACTAGTGCAACAATAGGCATAGTTCAGTGGAAAGGGCTCTTGGTTCAGTTTTCACAATGGAACAGGACAGTGGCAACAAAGGCCGCAGAGCTGATGTTTAGCCCCTGCACACCACCAGAAGGGGAAACAGAATGGCCCAGTTGATGGGCCTCCCTAGGGATCTGTTATTTTGCTGCCAATGCAGCACAGGAGCAACAGGATTTCCCTGCCCAAATCCCCAAGCAGTAGCTTCCACAACTTCTACTCTCAACCCACCAAGGCCCTTTCAGTTATTTTTTTTAATCGGCAATTTAATATCATTATAACAGCAGAACTGAATCCAGCACAAATAATCTAAGTCAAAAGGTCCTCATCTCAAATTATTTGGTACATATAAAATCTGAATCATCTTCATCATCATCAGAATCTCCATTCAGCAGCCTTGGTCCACAACTGGATAAAAGGAACATCCAATGCCTTTAATGTATCTACTATATTTACTGAAAAGCATATCAGCGCTTTTTTTCAGGTATGCCATAAAAAGGTGGGGTCATCTCAAACTCACAAGTTACAGTTATTCCCAGTAATTTTAAAAATTGCTCTGAATAACATTTTTAGGGGGTTGTCTTAATTTAAGGGTCATCTTTCTTTTGATTAATTATGATAACTGGTTTCCATACGCCAAAGCTCCTTACCAGAAGAGCCTTTTAGAGTTGATACAGAGTCCGAATCCTTTAGGTCACTCTTCCGCTTCTGTGACTTGGCAAGATAAAGGAGCCTTTTTCTCTCAGTTAGTGGAATGTCCTGTGATCCTATATTCCTGCGCATATACGGACTGGTCCTGGAATGAGGTACCTTCACCATTTCATAATAAAGGCCTGGAAATTAAAATAGTCTAAACTAGAATCCAGAGCATGCTTACTGTGAAGTAAGACCTATAGAGCTTCTGAGTAAAACAACGTGGAATAGGCTGTACAGCTACAGTCTTCAAATAACTTCACTCCATAGTTGTGCTTTTTAGATCAATGGGTCAGTGTTATAGTAAGCATAATAAAATCAGATCTGTTTCATCTGCAGTGCTCAACATTTTTCTGTAATATACCTCTTGATGGCTATTTTTTCCTTCAGCAAGTCTAGCTGACTTTAAAATATTGAACTTGTTTGTAATACCTGAACATTTCCTAAACAATTACTGAACTTGTTTGTCAAAGTAATAATACTTGAGAATTTTCTAAGGAATTAACCTGGATGTTATGGTTCTTATTGGTCTGATCTACAAAGTTTTACGCTATGGTATAGTGCATCAAATAAGAAAGTACATCGGGTTTTATCCAGTAATCTTCTATTTTATCCAGCGATCTTTGCTGCATTCTCCTCTCCTCAGCCACCCCTTCTAACTTCAGGAAAATTGATCTCCGGAGTCATGGCATTAATGTAAGCTAATAGCCCTATGATTTGGGAGGCTGCAGAGGAATATTTAGAGGATGCTAGAAATGCACATTCTTTATTTCTATCATGGAGGAATTCAGGTATGTATTTTTTTTCAAGATGCGAGAGGTTTTAAGCATTAAAAACAAATTGTGATAAAGGCAGAAGATGAAAAAATATTACTTTATAGTTTAAAATCTTATTGACTATATTGATAAAGCCAGGGCAGGACATAAAAGATCTCACTCTGTACACTTACGAAGCTGCCTCATACTAAGTCAGGCCATTGTCTCTCCAGGTCAGTATTGTCTATTCTGACTGGCAGTAGCTGTCCAGGGTCACAGGTAGAAGCCTTTCACATCACCTGCTACCTGATTTTTTTTGTTAAAGATGCCAGCGGTTAAATCTGGGATCTTCTGCATACAAAGCAGATACTCTCTCAGTCACAGCCTGAGACTGCTATTTAATTTTTAAAAATCAAGTATCAAAAATTTTATTAGAGAATTAAACTCTAATCCTTTTAACCTCTTATGTTTTTCAAGATACATAGAGGCTTTAGCATATCTGGTTATAGAGCTTGAAGAAATATACTGGTATGTAGAAACTATCATCGATTGGCTAGAGTGGAATGTAATTGAATGCCAAAGGATATATGGATCAAACGCAATCCAAAGAGAACATTAATCATGTGAAGCTGAAGATCTCCCACTACCAATGTACAGGAACACACCATTCAAGCAACCTACTTCAAAGTGTTACAAGACTTCATCCAACTTCAGTGACTTATGCATAGTGAGAGTTAGAAGTACCTGGAATGCCACAGGAACCTCTTGTGGACCGCTTAGTAATATAATAGGAAAGCATTGTCTCTTCAGGCTTGTAAAGTTTCCAGTTCTTCTTTTTGGCGATTGTCTTCCACTTTTGGAGTGAATGTGGAGGTGGCTTTACTGTGAATGGAGTCTCATCAACTTTGCTCTTATCTTTTTTTGTTATTACTCGGTCTGTTGGCAGTGTATAGTCCCACTCCACCTTCTCAAACTGGAACAAAACAACAGTGCCTTGTGCATTGATCAGCAGTCTAGAAAAGAGAGAAGAATCATAACAAAATATATTCTGGCCTCCAGACACAAAAAAATGCCCTACCAAAACTGCACAGTATTATGAACTCAGGAGTGTTGTATCGATCAGGCATTAAAATTGTCACCTTGTGGGGAGCAAAAAGTAGCAAGAGGTTAATTTGCTGCCGTTCTGCTTTTCATTACAATTAATGATCAAACACTGTAATGTAGGTAGAAGACAGTTAATTTAATTGCTTCTGATAATATGCCATCAAAATTACAACATGCATCACAACATGTAGCAAGGGGCATTATTGTGAGAACAACAGTACTGTTGGAACTGGGAAGCTAAGCAGTGATGCCTGAAGCTATCAATATTTTTAAAGGAATATTTTTTTAAAAACAGCATAGCTACCCATAAGACTCAAGAGATAAGTGAAAACGTATTCATTTTAATTCAGAACTTCATAATAGGAGAAGAGGTTTATAAAGTTTACATTCTAGAGGCAAGGATATGTAAAACCATGCTAAAATTTCAATATTCTTAGCAAAGAATAAAAGATAGTGCCAGGGAAAAATCCAGATGTCCACATTCATATGTCATGTGAAATCACAGTCAAGATTAACTGTGATTAATAAACTAAATCCAAAAGATGGTTTCAGTGTAGCGGCCTACATTTAGATGATCATATTATCCAGGGGTCATATCGTAGAAAAAGAGCTGAAGGAACTCATTAGCATAACTCATTAGCATATGCCACGCCCCCTTGACATCACCAGAAATGTGTAATTAGCATGACTGATTTGCATGTGCCACACCCCCTGACATCACCTGACTGCTTTGGACCCAATCCTGGCCATTCAGGGCCAAAATTGGGCCCAAAATGGCAAAAAGGGGCCCAAAAAGGCCATGATCGGGCCACTGCTGAACAGGAGAGTGATCCACCACCCATCAGAGGCCCGATCCAGGCTGTTTCAACCCCAATCCAGGATGAAACGGGTCCAAGAGTGGGCGGGGCCACCTGACATGTGACCTCTTTGGGGAACTGCTGGAACTGCGTTCCTGCGCATTCCCCCTCGAAATGAGCCCTGATATTATCCATAACATCAGAAAAGAACCAAAAATTTGTTGGCTCTAGTGTAATATATATATATATATCTTAATTTTTATTTTTTACAGACGAGGGACAGCTAAGCAGGCTGACAGACAGCCTGGTTAATGTATTTTATTGTGTTTTTTTCCTTTTGTTTATTATTCTGAAGTGTAAATAGTACTGTGGAGGGTGAAAAGGTGAGTAAGTGCATCTAAGCACCTCCTTGCCCAACGGCCTTCGCAGCGGGAGAGGGGGTTAACAGTCACCCACATTCTCCTCTTTATGCTTCCAGCATAAGGAGCTACAGTCCAGCATGTTTTCATCATATGACTTAATCTCAGTCCTGTTGCCTACACTGTCTTGGCCCTGCTCTGCCTTCTCATTATTAGACGTTGTCTTATGAGAAGCTAGAGCCAATTCCCTAACTATTCCTGGGACATTCCTTCTTGCTCTGGCATTGAGCAGTGCACGGGCTGTAAGTGGTCAGGTCTGGTATCCCAGGGATTATCCTGCCACCAAACAACTCATCTCCCTCTTCACCCTTTCTTGGCTCCATTGAGCCTTAGGAGAGGGTTTAAAGGGCTGTCCAGCTCAGGACTAGTTAGCACCTGAAAGACTAAGGTGGTGCTGATGCCACAGCCCGTGTCCAATTCTACATCCCATCACTGGAGTCAGTCAAGTGACTATTTTTTTAAAATTAAAACAATAGCTCTTAAAGGGCTCAGTGCCCCATCAGCAGCCTGATCCTAAGCAGAAGAAAACCTCATACATTTCAACAAGAGTTATATCTTTAGTATGCACACTTAGGGTTCCACTGTATATTTCTCAGTTAAAATACTGTTACTTATCCTATCTATGAATGTCACAAGCCTTTCCCCAGATCTCTTGGAAATGTATATAACTTGTTAAGGAGTGTTCTGGTTGCAACTTACCTGTTCTCAACAATACAGATGGACACCACAGGATCACCTCTGCTATTGGCTCTCATAACCCTCAGACAGGTCCCAGTCAGGAAGTTAAATATGCGTATCTTTCCATCAGCACAGCCACTGATGACTCTGAGATACAGAAATCCCAGATAAAGCACCTCCCTACAAACAAGGGAAGTGGCTTAAGAATAATTCTGAGACAATGAAACCTATTGCACTGACATTTCTGAGACAATGAAACCTATTGCACTGTGATGAACAAACAGTCTTCAGACAGTAACAGACATTACTCAGAAGTACCAGTTTGCTGTTTTGGGATTTTTAAGAAAAATCTATTTTTGTCACTAGTACGCTTTTTCTATTTCCTCATACATATAAGGGTGCAAAATATCCAGAAACTGCTTTCCCACAATCTGGGTTCCCTGAGGAGGTGAGAGAAGCACCCTCTTTAGAAGTTTTTAAGAGGGACTGTAAGGCCATTTCATTTGTGAGTAGGGTTACCAAACTCCAGGTGGAACCAGATCTGGAATTTCCTGATCACAGAAATCAGTTCCCCTAGAGGAAACGGTTGCCTTGGAGTGTGCACTTTATGGCATTATACCCCACTGAGCTCCTTCCCTTTTCAAATCCCACCCTCCTCAGGATCCACCCCCAATTCTCCAGGAATTTCCAAGCCCAGAACTGGCAACCCTATTTGCTTGGGCTTAACTTTAGAAGTCGTCTTTTGTGTGCACACTCCTGGAGAGGTGTGATTATGTCACTTCCAGGAAGTGGTATCATCACACCAGCCATGGGCATACACCTGCGCTTCACATGGAACTGATTCTGGCCCATTTGGGGCCAAAATTGGCCCCAACAAAACATAGGAGCATGCCCACACTTCAGGAAAAGACATGGGCCGATTCCAGATGGGCACAAATAGAGCGAGTGCTTTCGCTTTTTCAGCGACCTCACTCGTAAAAACCCGCAATTTCCCGTTCAGGCTTACCTGTGGTCCATGGCGCTCAGTTGCGCTCTATAAGCGGATGGTGTGAACGCAGTATTGCGGGTTTGCACACTTCTGGACGCTTCATCGCCGCGGAGAGGCCCTCCCCTTTCCCTCCTTCCTTTGCCGGCCGGCAACAATATTCCCTTAATTTTTTTTAAAAAAAAACGGGCGCCATTTGCACAGTCGCACATTTGCGCACATCAAACTGCGCAAATGCGCACAAATGCACAAACGCACAAAAGCGCACAAAAGTCGACGCTGCATATTCGCATACCTGCACGTTTGCGCATTTGCGCAAAACACGTAAAAAAATTTTTTAAAAAAACCGAAATGCGAACCAATGAAGGCCCCCGACATCAACTGTGACGGGGAGGAAACAACCAATCCCGGGTACCTCAGTTGGCCGTGCGAACATCCAGAAGCAGGTTGGCACGGCACGCTGCGAGACAAAGCGGATGGAGATGAAAGTGAACGCGTGGCCGGTAAGCGATTATTTCCGCAGGAAAACCGCAATTTCTGGCCATCTGGAATCGGCCATGGTTGCACCCCACAGGAACATGCCCGGTATGCACTTTTGTGGGTTGCCTACCACCGGCAGGTAATCGCTGGGGTGGGGGTGGGGTTCCACCTCCTGCTGATTCCAGCAAACCCCCAGCAAATCGCCTGCCATCGTCGGGCATCTGCTAAGCCTATGAAGTACTCAGTGTATGCATAACCTGTATTTTGATGGTATCCTCCTTGTGTTTTGAACTTTCTCATTGTTATAGGAATTTTGATGCAAGGGATGCATTTTAGGATAGGGTTTCCAGGTGCCCAGTGGTTGCGAGCAAACTCCCAGCAGTTTGTCCCTCTGCCTGCCAGTTCCTGCCAATCGGTGGAGGAGTCAAGCTGGCCAGCAATTGTCCGCCCCCACAGGCAGCCCCATCAAATAGGCATGTACGCCTCCGTGCCCCAGCTCAATCGTGTCACCTCTGGAAGTGACATCACCACATAGGGGCTGTAGTGTTAAGAATCAAAATACCAAACATAGCTTTAAGAATCAGACCAAAATACAGCAGAGATGTGCACGTGTGAGGATTTCCAAGGTAAGTATTTCACCCCCACACCCCGTCGGCCTCCCAATCTCCCACTGGTTGTCAGGGATACCTGACAACCCTATTTGAAGGGTGGCATTTCTGCCTCTAAGAGCTGCCAGCCTGCCTATTATCCCAATATACTGAAGTCAGTTAATCTCCAGAAGATACTATGTGAGGAATCTGTTATTTTCAGCCCCTGGTTACCTATTCCACCCTTCTGCAAAAAGTCCAACTGAATTCAAGTCTCCCATCTCCTGTCAACTACCCCCACCCCCACCTTACTCAAAGCCTGCCATTGCCAGCATTTGTTGCCAGCCCCGTCTACCTTCATTAACAACACTGGATGAGGCCTACTCCTGAAATAATCCTTGGGGCCTAGCTAGTCCTCCAATCCTTCTTACCATTTTCAGTTTCTACCAAACACACTCAGGCAGGCCCGCACCCCCACATCCTCTACTTGGCCTAGCCAAGGAGGCAGGAACTGTTTGTTCCCACAGGCCTTATTGCCACAGCTCACAGAAAAGCCCACCCACAACGATGAAACTACTTCTTTTGATTGGTTGCAGAAACTGCCTGTTGGGTTGCTCAACTCTGTCAACTGGAATATTCATAGTTAGCAGTGGCAAGAGGCAAAAATCAAACATGGGTCATCAACCAGCTGGTATTTTACCAGTCTAACCAGTAAACTGACTTCTGCAAGTTAATCAGTGTTGACATCTGAAAAGCAAGTAAATTCCACATTCTGCTAGGCTCTGCCTATAACCCACCAATGGGTTTCCACCAATGTGAGAAATCCCCACCCGTTTCTTTCCAAGAGCAGGAGGGGGAGAAAAGTAAACAAAAAATTGCTATCATGCCAACAGCATGCCTATATAAAACCTGGAAAGATGTCACACCTCTCTAAGAATCTGCTTTTACCAGAGAGTTTCTTGCAATTATGAGAGATGTGACATGCTGCCATGGATGGTGCTTTCCTATGTACTCCCCACCCCCACCCCCAGACGTGCCTGGTAATCTTACTATGGGCCAAGCTTGAAGTGACGAATTACACTTGAATGGCAAGTGAACAGACTCACATGTATTCCTCCCTGTTCATTTGCGCTCCACTTGCAATTCACTTGATCACTACGTATATTCCTCCCTGTTCACATGTATTCCTCCCTGTTCACTTGCGCTCCACTTGCACTTCACTTGATCACTACGGGCCAAACTACAAGTGACGAATGACACTTGAACGGCAAGTGTATTCCTCTCTGTTTACTTGCCCTCCACTTGCTCACCACTCGATCCACTTGCCATTCAAGTGTCATTTGTCACTTGTAGCTTGGCCCTACGTGATCGAGTGGTGTGCAAGTGGAGCGCAAGTGAACAGGGAGGAATACATGTGAGTCTGTTCACTTGCCATTCAAGTGTAATTCGACACTTCTAGCTTGGCCCTCAGACCTCTCAGATTCTTGTCAAGTTTAGGGTTGCCAGGTCCACCCTGGCAACCAGTGGGAGGGAAGAGGGTGACACTGTGTTTATTTAATACATTTTTGCTCCACCCTACTTCCAAGGAGCTTATAGTGGAATCACACTAACCTCTCTCCCCTCCTCCATTTTACCCTCAGAAGAACCCTCAGGGAGGTTAAGTTGAAGGAGAATGACAGCCCCAAAGTCAGCCAGTGAGTTTCATGATCAGTGGAACTTGGCTTGCTAATGAAACATGATTGGGCAGTTTATGCTTTGGCTCTTCACCCGATCCACTGGAAGAGATCATGAAAGGTATTTGCAAAATGGATCTTCCTCCCAAACCAAATGCTCCAGAGGAGAGGGGATTGCGGCAGTGATAGGGAATCAAGGGGAAACAGGCAATTTTACTTGACTTTCCAGATTTTTCTGCCTTCCCCCATAACCTACTAATTTACACCATGCCACCACTTGTTCAGGTTCCACTCAGGAGTTGGACCAGTAAGTAGAAACCAAAACGGGCAACTTTAATCCCTATTTTTTCCCTCACGCATTATTCAGACAAAAATATGTTGAGCAAATGCTTTTGCTAAGTGCTAAGAAATTTAATAGGACCACATATCCTCTAATGGCTAAAAGTATATTGATGCACTAAACATGAGGACCAAAAGTTAGCTAATTTCCTTTTAGGCTATTCAGAGATACAGAAAGTAACCTTGGTTCTACAAAAGGAGCACATACATGCTAATTTATGGTGCTGAGCGGGGATACACTTAACTAGAAATTGGCATTGGCTCCAGTATTGCTCCTAGCAACAGTATTACTTTGCCATGCATTTTTTAAGCCTGCCAAGGAAAGGAACAGAAATGCAGGACAGTGAGAACCTAGAAAAAGGGGGAGATGGGAAGAGCAGAGAATGGAGCATCTTTGTAGGAGGCACAGAAGAAGAGAAGAACAATCTTGTTTCCTTGTAAACACTTCAGATCTCCAAAGATGTGAGCCTTTACATCACATACTGCTGAAAAGGATCTTCTTTGCCCTAATTCATTTCTTTTGCAACACCAATGGTTTGTATCAAACTAATTAGCATGTAAATACAGCATTCTGAGTTAAAGACATACTAGAAAAACTTAACAGTGCCATGCACAGCTGATTTGCATCCTTCTAAGTCAATTCGATTCACCAGCTGCAGCATGCCATGCAAAATGGTAGCCATGTACAATGTGCACCGCCAGCACCAGGGTTTCTGGCACCTGTGGCCACCCTCCCGTGCATGTGCGTGCACCCAAAAACTGCATGATGACATCATCACACAGCAAAGCTGGGCCCATTGGCTGGCAGGTGGCTGGGGCAGTGTGAGGAGGCTTCCCGCGCTCCGCATGCCACCCCAGCTGCCTGCCATGCCTGGCCCGCTGCTGCTGCACCTGGCTGGGTGCGTGTAGTGGTGGCGGCGGCAGCACGGGGCTGGCCGGCTGCAGAAGCAGCTGTGGGCCAGACACGCAAGCTCCGTGGCATGCGCCTCTGCCCCCGGCACCCCTTCTGGTGCCCCCTCTGGCCCTGTGGTGCCCGCAGCGCCCGCCTCACCACCTCAATGGTGGTGCTGGCCCTGACAATGTGGTGCCCTCAGTGTTTATGTGTATGCCTTTATGCATATTCCCACGTTTTACAATTTAACTTCTAGAGTCCCTTAGAAGGAGGGCTGAAACGTAACTGTATATGTGTGAGAGAGAATGGCAGTGTTATCTGAGAGGCTCCCTTCACAAAAAGAAAACTAGGATGACAGAATGATGAGCTTGAACAGAGCTCCCTGATGTGCGAATTTTCAACAGGTGTATTTTGGATGTTGAGAAGCAGTTGAATAAGTAATTCTACACACATTTGTATTCTGTATAATCCCAGAACAGCTGTACCACATGAAATATGTTGTTGATAATGCATATCCAGTGTAACATTATGCAAAGAGCAAACGTGCAGCAGCTGTCTTGGGGGAGGGGGGGGGAGAACACACCAAGTATCAAAGCCATCATGTGCACTAACTATGGTGACATCATTATGGGTAATTTTGAACTCTCAGCTTCAAAGAGGTCATTTAAAGTATGAAGAAGATGCAAAAGCCCGCAATTCATATGATCAAAGGAATATATCTTCATCTTTTTTTAAAAAATGAAGAAATTCTTAAATAGTGGAGGAATTTTAACTTAGAAAACAAAGGTAATAAGCAAGGGCCCTATAAAGATTTACAAAATCATGCATACTACAGAATGTAACCAGAGGAAAAACATTCAATATATCTCAAACAACCAGAATGTGGGTTTACCCAAGCAAGCTAATAAGCACAGTGATACCAGTTAAGATTTAGACAAAGGGACGTTCTTCTCTATGCTGCATATAACTACACTCAGGAAACTCCTCAGCTGACCACTGGTTTGGCCTATACAGCTAAATTCTAAACATGTTTACCTGAAAGCAAGTTTCTATCTGAGGTTTGCATCCAGGTAAGTGGGTCTAGGATAGCAGCCTTAAAAGAAAAAGCTTGACATTTTAATTTTTTTAAATGCAGCTTCATATATACAATATTGAAAATAAATTAGTTCATATTTCACTCTTCTATCAACGCATATCATACTCATTGGGTACACCTTGCTACTAGCAGTTACCTCCCTATCTCTCTCCCCCCCCCCCCCCCCCGCCCAATCACTATGAGAACCACGGCTAAGTTTCTTGTGAAGAGGTAAAACTGCTCAACAATGGTAATAGAAAGAATTGTTGAAAGTGAGGAGGCATATTTCAACTTGTAGAGACACAACATCTGTATATTCTACAGTAAGATCTTTTAAGATGTACTGCTCTATGTTTTTACTGCATTGAAGCTAGCAGGTTAGAGTCTGTCTACACGGTACTTCTTATACAAGGAAGCTCAAATGAAGGGAGACGCAATGTTAGCTGGGATGTGTAGTTTAAAAAGACAGAACAGAAGGCTCTCAATTTCCACTCTATAGGAAGGTAGTTTAAAAAGACAGCTGGCAGAGATGCTCCTCAAAGGGTTTCTTAATGAGATGAAATTAACAAATCCTTTGAGGCTCTGTCTTTTCAAACTACCCTCCTGGGGAGAGGGGAAATTGACAGAGCCTTCGGCTTTTAAACTATGCCTCCCAACTAACATTGTGTCTCCCTTCACTTGAGCATCCTTGTGTAAAAAGTATTCTGTAGAAAGACAGAGAAATCTTGAATAGTACAAAAGCAGAAAGCAGACTCATGCTGTAGGGAAGGGATGTGAACAATGGGGGAGATTCAAGTGTTCAGCTTGGAGACTGTTTTTCATAAACAGTACCCTAAATGCATTACTACTTCAGCATACATTAAGAACTTTAGAAGACACTGAGGCAATGATTGCCTGTAGCCCGCAGAGTGCAATAAAAATACCTACATGGGGTGTCGAAAAGCCATCAGGCATCTTTTGTGTTTTCCTAACATACTCCATCCCAGGACGTAGCCATCATTGCTTCCTGTCACAAGATGCCAGTGATCAAATGAGAGGCACCTCACAGGGCCTAGGTGTCCTTCTAAAATCTGGGAGGGGGGAAAGAAACAGTCGTTTTCTTTGCTGTTTAGGTGCTTCTAGGCATCACAGGATTCAGCTAGCTTATGCATTTCATCATTATGACTAAAATGTTTCAAAAAGGAAGCCATGAATGATGTCTGAAATAAGGAATACATGAGATAGAAGTGCCCTGGTTGTAGGTCTTCTGCAGGCACCATGTTGGTCACTTTGTAAAACAGGATGCTGGACTAAGTGGATCACTGATCTGATCCATCACGACTCTTCTTATGTTACATATAAAATATGGAAACAAGGGTCAGTTCTGCATCCTTCAATATCTCACAAGTCAGGAATTGGGGGCAGGGCTAGCACAAGTCACTATGACAATCCAGGAACATAACAGCTTGTTCTGGTTGCAACATTTTCATGAGAAAAGCCTGAAATCAACAAATTCCCCACAGCTTAGTCCCTCTTTCTCTTCCTTCTTCCCACTAAGTTTCAAATTTACTGATTTTCTTCTGTGTTTTTCAGGAATCCTTTCTAATCTATGTGTGCCAACAGTGTGTATTCTTCCCTGGGCTTTTGCTGCTGAACCCCAAACAAAAATATGTAACATTCTATTAAAATCAGTTTCCGTACTGGACTAGAAGGCAACCAACATAACACCAGTATTTAAAAAGGTATTCAGAAGGCACACAAGAAACGACAAACCAGTCACTTCTGTTATAGAATTAAAGCTAGATAGAAGAACAAGATTTGCTGAAGAATAGTCAGCATGGCTTTTACAAAGAGGAGGTCCCCCATCACGTGTTTAGAATTCTAGGATTTTGTAGACAGGGATGATCAAGTTGATATTATATGTGAATTTTAAAACTTTGACAAAGCCTCTCACCAAAGATTCTAATAAAACAAAATGTGGAGCTAGTTCTCATTTTCAACTCTTAACAGATGAACGGTTGACCGTTGGGATTTTCTAGGTCGCCTTCTATTGAGTATCCCTACAATCAGGAAATGCTGGAGAAGCTTGATTTCTCCCTAACTTGTGTCCTTTCCTATGCTTCCAGCATGGATAGATCCCCATCAATATCAGCAAGAGCAGTTCCTTGTCAAAAATAACAGTTGGCCAGGCTTTTTCCTCCCCTTGTTTTTGCTGGAACTCCAGTCTTCCCAGTAGCTCTGATCCAGCAAGGCAATTCTTATGCAGGTGTGCCAAACTTTCCTCACACAAGGCCCAGTTTGCAATATGGCTTTTAGGCCTTTACCAAATATCGGCTTGGATTCTGGACAATGCAATTACCCCCATAAATCCTCCCCCAGGGTTGGGTCAGTGGACTCCTGGGAACAGCCTAGAGATCTGTAGAGGGGCAAAATTGGCAACAGCCATTTCCAGTTATTCTGCTGATATGTTTTCTATCATCAGAAAATGTAGTTAGGATCCAAGCCATTGTTTCTGTAAGTATTTTTTATTTCCCTTTAAAATCAAATCCACTTTGATCTTTCTTCAGAAAGGCAGACTATAAATGATATAAAATAAATGAAATCAAATTTCCCTTGAGAGGTGGTTATGGAAAATAAGAAAAATTAAACACTGGTGTGATGAATAGTATGAAGTCCATCCCCTTTTACCTGTTCTGCCAGTCCCCTTTTTGCCCTGTTAGTGCAGTAGAGAGAGACAGAAAAAAGCAATCAGGGTCTCCGGAGCATTTGTAGGGAGAGGGGACTGGGAGGGGATGGAAAGAAAATGAGAAGTAACTGTCACTTGGACAGATAGAATTGAGATGTCCTTTATTCAGGTTGGGGATTTGGCTGTCTCTCACAGTCTCTTCAGGTCAAGACAGACTGGATCGGTGTGGTGATCTGGACTGGCACCCACTGGTTTAAAGCTCACAGATGAGAGCCAGTGTTGTATAGTGGCTAGAGTGTAGGACTAGGATCTCAGAGGTCCACATTCGAATTCTCACTTTGCCTTGGAAGCTCACTGGGTGACCTTGGGCCAGCCACACCCTATCAGACCAACCTACCTCATAGGGTTGTGGAGAATAAACTGGAGGAGAATGACATGAGCTAATTTGGGTCCCCATTGGGGAGAAAGGTGGGGTATAAGTTATATAAACAAATAAATAAAATATGTAGACTTTCTGACATGGGGGAAAGCTAAAGGGAAGGCTCAGGTGACAGGTCTGCAGGTTTAAAAGCTCAAGTGTATTTTTAAATAAGCTGGGAAACCTGAGGGAAACTTGGCAGACTTGCCATTCAGAACATATTTTGACAGTTGCTAGCTAACTCTCTACCCTGAAACGCTGTATTTTGTAAGGAAACTCTAAGCTCCATATATTAATCTCTCAATAAGTTTACATTTATGTATAGTTGATCATCATGAATACCCAATACTTCCCAGAAAAATAAACTTATGTTAAATCTCTGTTCTCTTCCTTGCTATTTTGGGCTGACAATGTTATAACTAGGTTTTACCAAGGCAGGGGAGATGGTGCCTAAGAAACGCTGTTATTGTTTTACCTCACAGGTGGCAAACTTTAAAGAACTCCAAGCACTTGCAGCCCAATGCATAAATATTTCTCTGGCTTTTCTGTGCTTGGTGTGTGTGTCAGGGAAACAAGGCGTGTGTGTGATAGTCCTCAAGTATTTCTAAAAGTCTTACATGCTACTATCAAGAAGACAGTGGGACTGTACTGAGTGGGAGCTTTTCCTTCCAAAACTGTATTCGTTCCTGCTCATGCCATCCCAGCCAGCTACAGTTGGTATGTCAAAATACTATGAAAGTACCAATTTATTATTAATTTTATCTTAAATGTGTATATTAATACAAGATATTGAGCCAACATAGTTTTCAGTGTGACATTAGAGACGTACCTTGATCAGTAGGCATGACTGAACATGCCACACTTTCACCAGGCCTCTGTCACAGCAACTCACAACATGAATGTCATTCATTTTAGCAGCCCAAACTATACCTTTGTGCCTGAAGGTCTTAAGGCATTTCCCAGTCTCTATATTCCACACTGTCAAAAAGAGAGAGAGACACACACACACAAAATCACAGGTCTGCACATCAGGAAGGATTGAGCTGCATATTCAGAAAGGCTGGGGTTTTAGTTGTTTACCAATTGGATTTTAATTTGCTTCTTTTGCAACAGATTTTTAATCTATAGTTAACTGTCTCAACACTTTCGGGGAGGGGGTAATCTAAATATTTAAATAATTGGAAATCCTTGATTGAGTCTGCCCTTAAAGACAACATGGAAGCTACAGTTGGTACAAAACGTTGCATCCAGACTTCTGTTATGCACCAAGAGAAGCTCGCTGACTCACCAGAGGGCTGTATTGGCACCGAGGGCAGGATGCAGTGGAGGCGTGGTCAGCCCGGAAGAGGAGGAGCGTCCATCTTTCCTCCGGTCCAGCCACATGGTCGGCATCATTCCTTCTGGAGCCTTGGCAGGAGCAGCATGTTCCCACCCACCCTCTGCTCTCTGGGCTGAAGAGGGGGCTGTCACAACTTTATGGGTTTGGCGGGTTTGAGGCATTGGGCTGGATCCCAATAAGGTGAGTGAGCCTTTGGGCAGCTCACCCTGATGGATTAGGAGGCAATGGCGGTCCAGCATGGCTGGCGGCAGAAGAACACTTGGTGTGGTGTACCAGCATGAGGCTGGCGTGATATGCATCGGACAGTGGGTGGGCCTTCTGATGCCAATGGGGATCCATGCCCGTATGCCTGACCAATGCTCCATCTAGCTGTAATCAAAGTTGTGGCCATTCCAACCCAAGAATGGTGTCTGTGTGTTGTTTGCTGGAACTCAGACTGACATAGCACGTAGGTGACGAGTGGAATCTGCGTATCACTCCCTTGCAGTGGACATTTCATTGGTTATCAATCAGTTACCAGGTTCAATTCAAGGTGCTAGCTATTTCCTACAAAGTGTTGGACCCACACTGCTGTAGAAGCATCTTGCCTGTTATGTTCCACTATGCCAGCAACTGCTCATTCACGTGCATTCTCTGTGGTGGCTCCTGCATTGTGGAATGGTCTGCCTGAGGCTGTTAGGAAGTCCCTCACGCTTCTATTGTTTCACAAAATGTGCAAAACAGAATTGTTCAGGAAGGCTTTCTTACAGAAGGAACAAAGTGTCAGTGTAATGGTTCAGCACAGGAGATTACTTTTATTTTCTGTACTGATTTTCTTGTTGCCTTAAACAGATACATTTGCATATATTGTTTGTCCCCTCCCCGCCCCTATAATTGCAGCCCAACTGCATTTTTTCGTAGAATCATAGAATAGAGTTGGAATCGGTCTTACAGACCATCTAGTCCAACCCCCTTCCCAGTGCATGAACAGCCTAAAGCATCCCTGACAAGTATTCATCCAGCTGCTCCTTGAAGACTGCCAATGAGGGGGAACTCAGAGTCAAAACACGTGAGACGCATAGACAAGTGTCAGATTCGGCAAGGATCCCTGAGAATTGTGGTTTAAAAAAAACAGCCATTCAATGTGATTCTCAGCTGGGACTTTTTCTCTCTCTCTCTCTTTCAAAAATCCTCTGAGAGCTTGGGATGGGGATGGGGGAGTGTGGGGAATGATGTAACAAGAGTCAGGAAAAAGGCCGAGGTGTTTTGTGAGTGAGAGAGAAACCCAGTCCCTCTTGTACTTCTTCTCCCGGCACAGTCCTGTTAGCTCCCGCCCCGGAGCTCCCGCCCCAGAGTTCCTGAAGGAAAACCAGCCAATTTGATTTTTGAAAAAGAATCAATCTCTCCAGTCTCTCTTTGAGAGAATGTCTTTGAAAGAGAATATCTTCAGTTGAGCGGCTGTTATTTGCAAGAAAATCTGCTTCACTCAGTTTTCCTCCCGTTGCTGGGGGGTGCGTGGGTGGGTTAGACTACGATTCCCAGGAAAGCTTGTGGGACCAATCAAATGCTCTTCACATGAAATTCATCTCATGTGTTTTCATTCTTAGCATATCCTCAGGCAGCCGGTTCCACTGCTTTATTGAACTCCAGATAAACTACATCGATGGCATTCCCTCGATCTGGTAAGCCTGTCACTCGATCAGAGAAGGAGATGAGGTTTGTCTGGAAGGACTTGTTCGGGACAAATCCATTCTGACTTCCCTATATCACCATGTTGTCCACCAGATGCTTGCAGACTGATGCCTTTAATATCTGCTCTAATATCTTCCTGTGGACAGAGATCAGGCTGACTGGCCTGTAGTTCCCAGGTTTTCCTTCTCCCCTTTCTTGAAGACTGAGATGACATTTGCCTTCCTCCAGTCTTCTGGCTCACCATCTGTCCTCCAAGAGGCCTGGAAGATGATCGACAAAGGGTCTGCAAGCTCTTTTGAAAGTTCTTTAAGCACTCTTGGGTGCACCGCATCTGGCTCAAGGGATTTGTACACATCCAGTGCGCAGCAAGGTGATTCTCCACAACTTCTCTGCCCATGTCAACCAGCACCCCCATAGCCATGCTTTGCCTACTACCACCTCTAGGTGGGCAAGTTCTCTCCTTCAGGGAGAAAACTGAAGCAAAGTAAGCATTCACCCTTTCTGCCTCCTTACTGTCCTCTATTTCTCCATTTTCATCCAAAAATGGGGGCATTGCCTCCTTTACCTTATGTTTGTTCTTCATGTAGCTGAAGAACGTCTTTTTGTTCTGGCAAGCTCCACTGGGGCTTTGGCCTCTCTGAGCTTTGGCCTCTCTGACAGCTGACCTACAGTGCCTAGCTACCCTAGATACTCTTCTTTGGATGCATTTCCTTCCCTCCATTTCTTGAACATCTCCTTTTTCCTCTTTAGCTCATCACAGACCTCTCTGTTCATCCACATTGGCTTCTTAGATCTTCTACCTCATTTCCATCTTGCTGAAATGGTGATAGCTTGAGCATGCAAGAGCTCTTCCTTTAGGAGAACATACCCTTCACTTGTTCCTTTCCCTTCCAGCATTCTTGTCCATGGAATAGCTCTCATATCTCTAAGTTTATTAAAGTTTGTCCTACTAAAAGCTAACCTGCTCATTTGGCTACAAACTCCCTTTGTACTCCACAGCAAAAGGAACTCTAGGAGGACATGATCACTTCTTCCTAAAGTTCTCACCACTTTTACCCCATCAACCAACTCTTTCTAGTTGGTTAATATCAAGTCCAGTGTGGCCCTTATTGCTGTCTTCACCATTTGAGAAAGGAAGTAGTCAGCTAGCAGATCAGGAAGTTGCATGACCCTGGGCACGTAGGGTCTCCCAGCACACATCATGGGAATTGAAGTCTCCCATAACTACAAGGTCCTGTTTCTTGGATACCGTATTAAGCTGCTTACAGAAGGCAGAATGCACCGCATTTCCTTGGTCTAGGGTTGCCAGCTCCAAGTTGGGAAATTCCTGGAGATCTGGGGGGTGAAACCTGGAGAAACCTGGAAAAATTGGGGTTTGGGGAGGGAAAGGACCTTGGCATGGCATAATTCCATAGAGTCCACCCCCAAAAGTAGCCATTTTCTCCAGGTGAACTGATCTCTGTGGCCTGGAGACCAGTTGTAATTCCGGGAGATCTCCAGCCACTACCTGAAGGCTTGCAACCCTACCTTGGTCAGATGAACTGTAACAGACCTCAACCATAATTCTGCTCATCCTTCCCTCCCTTATCTTCACCCAGACACTTTCCACTCTTCTTCTCCAGTATTACCTGACAATCAAGCCCTTTCTTCACATACAGCACTGCTCTACCTCCTCTATGACACTTCCTGTTTATCTTGAATAACACACCCATCCACTACTGCATTCCTGTTGTGGGAATAATTCCTCCAAGTCTCTGTAAAGCCCACTAAGTCATATTTTTCTGTCTGAATTTGTAGATCAAGTTCCTTTTTATTGCCTAAGCTTTGGGCACCAGAAGGCCTGGTATATAGGCACCAGAAGCCTTGCAATATTCCTTCTCTCAGACCTGGCCTTCCCAGGTAGGCCTCTGCTATTTGCTCTCCTTCTTCCCTGAAATTCCTATACCAGTTGTATCCATTAACCACTACACCAATCTGGCTCTAGAAGTGGGCTCTAGTCCACAGAAGCTTATGCTGGAATAAAATATGTGAGTCTTTAAAAGGGCAACAAGACTTCTGTTCATTTTCCTACAACAGATTGACACGGCTATTCTTCTGGAAGTAGCCTTTACTTACTTACATTTTGCAGTGCAGTCTTTTGATCCAGAAACAAATTTGTTCTTGTACAAATCCAAGCAAATGATGGTCCCTTTGTGACCCATAAAACTTTTCACACATGCTCCACTGTTGATATTCCACATCCTAATCAAGCGATCACAGATCAAGCAAGTGAGAACAAAGAAAAATATTCTGAAGTTAATAAATTATTGTTGACTGAGGGATGCTGACTGAGACAGCAGGATTTCACTAGCTATTGATCCATATCTGAGCATAATTCAGAATACTAGTGCTTATTTCAAAGCTGTAAACAGATAGTTTAAGGGACTGCCTTCTCCCATACAACTTGGCCTGACTATTAAATTCTGCTTCAGAGTCCTTGCTGTGCTTGCGCACATTCACAGAGGTAGAGCAAGTGGCTCTTACGGACAGGATCTTCTATATGGCTGTACCCATGTTACTGAACACCATCTGTGCCATTATCTTCCTGGTAACTTTTCTGCTAAATTTTAGGCAACCAGTTTCAAAATTCTCATTCATCCAGATATTTGGCCTCATATTTTTTTGAAATGAGCCAGCCAAAATATTTGATTTCACTTTTCTAATTTTATTAACTTATATATTTGTTTGTTTATAGTCTTCCTTTCTCATTGAGATTCCAGGTGGATTACACAGTGTGAGTCAATACAGTCAGTTCCAAAGACATTTCATTAAACGTGTAATACGGTATATACATGTAAATTTGCAAACATTTAACCAGCAGAAATCCAATAGAGAGTTCAAGAAATAGAACATAGGCAACACCAAGACTGACATATTAAACAAGATAAGAACTATCCTGTGGGATCATACTAACAGCCATAGTAGCATAGTCTATTATATTTACAGCAGTAGTAAAGTCTATAGTCACTCCCTATCATTTTACTGATGCAATGCTTTGAAACTGCTTCCTTATCTTACAGCCTTCCTATCCGAGTAAAAAAGCCCTCTTCTTGCATTATCTATATGTATGTATTCCTCAAGATTTTTTTATTACCAGTTTTTTCCTGCTTTATGGCAGTTTTGTTGCTGCTGACTTTATTGTTATTTTGTTTGTACTGATTTTAGCTTTTTGTTTTTATTGATTTTTCTTATTCATAGAATTATTATTATATAATATGCTGTATCTTGTACATTGCTTGGCTTCAAGAGATGATATCAAATCATTTAGGTAAATAATATGAATTTATCTACCTGATTTGTGTAGTCACTCAGAATGGTTACACTTTCTTTTTCACCATATATTGTTTGGGAATAAGGTATGATGGGGCTGTAATGCAACAGAGAGATATCTTACACTATCACGGCTTTAAAAAGTGCTATGATCCTTGCAGTGGACTAGAGATATTCTTTGTTTTAATTGCACACAGACAAAAAAAATGAGATAGCATGTCCCTTCTGGAATTTACCAACGGATGTGAATCACTTGTTAATAAGACCTTCCTTCCTTATTCTCTCCTCCTTCAGGCAGCAAAGGCCCAAACAATACAATCCTAAGTCCCAATGAACAGATCTGAGAAGGATTCTCTGAGTAGACTTGCTTAACATTACTATCACAATAAGCTATGGGAAATGACTGCTTCTCAATGATGGAAAGGAAGATCTCTAAACTGGCCTATTATTTCTCTGAGGTTGGGACTTCAAACAACAAACAGCAAGTTAGTGGTGGTGGAAAAAATAGTGAGAACCCTGACCTCTGGGCAGTACAATCCTGAGGGCTGCCACAGCAGTGACAACCCGCTACTGATGCAAAAGTGGCACCACTGGTCCTATGGACATTTCACATAAAGAAAAAACAGCATGCACCCCCCTCAAGACACAGATGGCACAGCGAACAAACCAGAGTCCATAGAAACCCAAGCAACATCCACCAATCAGACAACGGCAGCCAATGATGACCCTTGTGAGTGGCACACACAGCCAATCAGTCAACTGCCCCTCAATGTCTCTCCCACCCACCCACCCTCAATCGATGAAGAGCCATCAGACAGGGAGGAAAGACCCAGCAATTGTACATCCCCGACAGAGGCACATGGCCTAAGCCCACCCCCTCCAAACCATAGGGCAAGGGCACCCATGTGGCACAAAGGATATTGCCCCTTCCCCAGCAAGGGCCTGACCTGCAGCAAAAATGCTTCTTTCAGGCAAACAACCAAACTCTGAGCTTCACACCCCATTCCCATGAAAAGGTAATGGGGGAGACAAAAAAGACAGAAGCCAGACTCAAAACCACAGCCCCCACAACCAATACCAGCATCCTAACCACTGGGCCAAGAAAGTAGTCCAAAGACTAGTCCAAAGAAGCCATGCCATCAGGCATTAGGCACTCCACTGCAGCCCTGACATCTCCACCTGCTACATGGTGCAGAGAGACCAGTGCACAAACAGGCATAACTCAGTGGAATGGCACTGGGATAGCATGGCCAGGGCTCCTGGTTCACTCTTCACAATGGGACAGGACAGTGGCAAACAAAGCCTCAGAGCTGATGTTTAGCCCCTGCACACCACCTAAAGAGGAAACAGGATGGCCCAATGGGATCTGTCATTTTGGCTGGGACAGCCCTCCACAATTCCTCTATGCTGTATTCTTGTGTCCAACCTAGGTCTGCTTCTGCACCACCAAGTTGCATGGCTTATCAGAACTTTGAGGTAAGTGTGGGGGCCAGAGACTGTCACCTTCCATATCAGCTCAGCCACACACTCCACTCAGACTACCCACTAGCAGTTTCCCATGCAAGCTGTACACAGCAGCCAGCAAAGTATGCAGGAGGAAGGGGGTGGGCACCAATATGTAGAGTCAGCCTGCATGTCACCACTAGTCCTCTGCTAAGTTTTGCAAGTGGACAAAAGAGAAATCCAGTGGCACCAGAAATACCAACAGCGATTCCTGCGTGGCCATCCTTGAGTCCAAACCCCCCAACCCCAGACATATGAAGGAACAGCCCTAAGAGGAAGTCACAGATGGGGTGTGTGGCGGGGCAAGGAGGGGCATGAAGCTAGTTTCATCTGCTCAAAAAGAGACAGAGACAGAGTTGTAGAACACCTCAGATTGTGTTGAACGGTAAATCATGAAGAGGTCTGATGAACTGGGTTACCATCTCCCTCTGTCTAGCGCCACTGCAAGCTGCTCCCAGGGGCCATGGGAAGACAGGCTGAGCTGACCCTAGCTATAGCATGTATCTACGGATGAAAAACTGCTCAAGGTAGGATGCTTCACGAGCTAGGTTGGAACTGGTAGCGCTCTAAATGACACTGATCCTTTGAGGAAGTGACCTATAACTGTAACTGCTCCGTCTGCTGGTGCATAGGGCTGTGTACCTGCAAAGCAATGAGTCCCAGGGTTGCTTAACCAACTGATCCATGGAGCACAACGTAGCAGCTGCCTGCCATCCCAACCCAAAATTGTTCCCCAATGTGGGACTGCCAGCGTCCCTGCCCCTCCCTTACAGTCAGCGTTCCTGAGGACATTTTCCTGGGTACACTACCCCATTGCATGACCTAAGGCATGGAACAGGTGGGCCTGGCTTAGATTGCCCTATAGACATACACTGCAACCTTTGGGTGAGGGAGCTGGCATTCTCCAGGAGGTACTACAGCTCATGCAGAGGAAACAGGGGAGGCACATTCAGCCTCCCAGACTGGGACAGCTGGACACTAGCTGCTGCTCACCTGTCAGTGCATGGTTAACCCTTCAGGTTGAGGTTCTGGAGATGGGGTACTTGTTAGGGTTCTGGAAGGAGACACATTAGCCACACAGTATGGACTTTGCTCTCCCCCTTACTTGTTAATATTACTTGTTCCCTCAGTGGTGCTATGTGCCCTCTCTATACCTCTCCTGCTCCCAAAGTGCAATGCTGTATGCTGTAAGTATGCGTGTCAGAGACCTCCAAGACAGAGACCCGTTTCACGCACTCTAAGGGCCAAGCTACACATGACGAATGACACTTGAACAGCAAGTGTATTTCTCTCTGTTCACTTGCCCTCCACTCAATCCACTTGCCGTTCAAGTGTCATTCGTCATGTGTAGCTTGGCCCTAAGTTAACCATGGGGAACCTGATTGTGGCTTATGTGGTGCTGGGGTGTGTGTGATTGGTTGCAGCTATAGTCAGCATCCTGTGCTCTGCTGGGGCTTTGTGGGGGGGCCCATGTGTGTTGTGGGGGGGGATGGTGCTTGGCCTTTCCTCTTTTATTGGCACCTATGGGCTATGCCATAGTTTCAGAAGATGTACATTTTTACTGGTTTTCGAGGGTATGCCTAGATTAATGAACCAACTAATTCCTGCCACACTCCTGGGTTTGCCCCCTTCCCTGCCAGCACATCAGCTTGTGCCAGCCTTGCTCCAGTGCATTACCACACCGGTATGTGTCTAGAGCACAGCACCAGCAGGACACTCCATTGGAGATACACCACATCGCACTTGATTGCTCCCTGTAAGCTTTGGGCTTGGCCTCAGGATGGCACTGAAGATCAGTTCCCAAACCTTTTAGTAAGATGGCATCCACCAATTGAATGTGTCTTTGTCAAAGGTTAACCTTCCAGTTCTACCTTCAGGGCAGAAATGAAGTTTACCATGCTCCCAAGGCACTTAACCAACGCTCCCATTTTCTGCAAGGGTTTATCTACTCACCTCTTAGATGCATATGCTTAAATAGCCTGCCCCCAAAAGCTTCATATTCATGGGAAAGAATACAAAGTTAAGCACTCTTACATCCAGTGAAAATCGTGCACATAAGTTGCATTGTTTTCAATAAGATCTATTTTTTAAAATGGATTACATATTGTATAGGGTATTTACATGCACTAAAAGAACATTAGTGTTGGAATAGGTGACTCAGCACACCTTGGACATCGGAGGGGGGTGCTGCATATCTCTCTGAACATATATGTAACTCTAGCAATCTGCCACTGTTTTGTCGAAGGTGGGAACGCCTCCTGACTCCTTCTTTCCTCTATGCCTCTTGGGAGATTTCTCTCTCTTGCCTCGTGGCCTTTCAATGAGAAGGATCTTAGCCCCATGCTCCGCCATGAAGGCTCCTTTCCCACAGACTTACAACTCAGCCTCGCCGCCTACACTTTCAGGCCGTGGTTTAGAATTAGGGAATGTAACACTTTAGATTTGGATCTTTCCCTTTTACTTCAAGATATTGCTATGGAAGGAATCTACTTCAATAAAACTGTAAGTTCTATCTTTCTATGATTTTATCTCCAATTAGTAGTATTAGCGCTGCTTACCTGATACTGAGATCAAAGCTGCCACTTAGAAGGAATCCTTTCTTCTCATTTAAGTATATGGCATGGATCCTACCAGAATGGCCAGAAAGGAGAGGACGGACTTCCTTCACCTCATTCAAATTCAGAAAACGAATTTTGCGGTCCACAGAACCAAAGGCCACCAACTTCCCACCACTGTAGTGAATCACCCTTCCTGGATCCACACTGAGAGAAGAAGCAGAGGCTGAAGAAAGAATTTGATTTGGCAGTATCAAGAGGAGGAAAAGTTGCAAGCCTTGCGGTGAAAACATTTGGTCCTTCCAGCTATTTTTATAGCCCTCTTAGATTTCAGCTACTGACGGACCTACTACTGCATCAGCAAGATTTGGTAAAGTGGACTGCTGCCAAGAGAGCAGGTTTCAGCTCCGTTGATCTGACTCTGCAAGTACTCTGTCTCTCTAAATTATGCAATTAATTTTTTCCTACATTTTCATATTTTTCATTAAGAAGACGAAAACAAAAGTTTGGGGGAATATTTTAATTTTATAAACATGATTTTAAGGGGCGAATCTGGGCAGTACTTGCTTTGGTGTACAACTACTAGACCCCTAATGCTTTGTTTCCTGATACGTCTGCTCCAGTGCAGACAGCTTGTGAGCAGTCCATTCCTACCCCACAACTCTATTGCGTTCAAAGCAAATTTCCAATGACTTCAAAGCTCCTCTTGAAGTGAAGCCAAGAAACCATTGAAAAATTGTTGGTATGCATTACTCCCTTCAGAGGGCCTAAAGGAATTTATTCTATGAGGGATACCACATGGAATCAAGCCACTAATCTGAAAAAGGAAAGGAAAAGAGGGCTTTTGTATTTCCAGGCCTTACTTCCTTTCTTATGGTGACTACAAAAGTAATTAGCATGCAGATAGCTATGTTCCATGAGAGCGAACACACGCAAACATGCTGCGCAGAGTCGGCAATGTTGGTAGTTCTTGCAGTGAATGCATTAAAATCCAGAAAGGTTATTTATGTTAGATATGCAGCTCTAGGTATCCATGAGTCAGGGGGAGATCTTTTTAGGGTACAGGTATAGGGGATCAGGCTGCATGTGCCAATTATTTGCAACACACCATGGGGTGAAGAAAATCTTGTACAAGCGAATTTATAATGGTGGGATACAAAGGTGACATTACATGTTGCATGTTACTGGTGTCTGCCTTATCCTTTGCAACGATGTGACTACTTCTGGGTCTGCACCTGGCTTCCTGTTTTTAAGAGTTGAACAGTGAATCATCAAAAAGTAATCAACTTGTCTTTGTCTGCAACTAAATGTCAGCCTGTTACAGCAAAATAAAACAAAGTTCAGTAGCACCTTTGATATGGAGTATTATCCCATTCATTGGGGAAGCGTGTACTTTAAAACAGGCACATGGAAACTAAGAGTCTCTTTGTTCCCAAGCAACACATTAACCACTAAACCACAAGGCTGTATTGAGATGATTATTCTATCTAATAATCAATCTCTTACAGGTAATCAGTGGTCAAAAGTTTATTTATTCCAGATGTCAAGAGAAAACCTTGTTTCCCATCCAGATCACTTAATATTATCTTCCAAAAAATTTATTAAAAAGCAGTCTAACTACTCTTGAAATGATTAAATAAAGAAAAATCACAATAATACAAAAACACTCACATATGCAGGGCTTTTTTTCAGGTGGAATGGAGTTCCGGAACCTCTTGAAAATGGTCACACGGCTGGTGGCTCCGCCCCCTGATCTCCAGACAGAGGGGAGTTTAGATTGCCCTCCAACACAGAGGGCAATCGAAACTCCCCTCTGTCTGGAGATCAGGGGCGGGGCCACCAGCCGTGTGACCATTTTGTCCAAGGGCAACCCACTGAGTTCCACCACCTCTTTTCCCAGAAAAAAAACCCTGCACATATGTCAATGAAATTTGATTTAAAAGGCATACATGACATCACTCATCCTATCTATCTTAAATTTAAAAGATAAAATATGGTTTCTATGTGTTTTCAGACCACAACCCAAATCTAAGAGATGGAGGAATTTTAGGATGTGGCTACCTTATATAAGCCCAATAACATGAACCTCACATGACCGTATTAAACCATCTAATTTGTTTCTTCTAAATGCAAGATGTAAGATTCCTCTGAGCATTGAATGACACTTTCTCAAAGAATACTTGTTTCAAACTGTGTTCAGCTTGCTCTTGGATTTATGCTGGGCATTCATTCTCAAGGATGGGTCAAAAAGAACATTGCTGAAACAGTAAAAAAAATGTACATTTGCAGATATTCTCAGGCCTACTGTGTTCAAGAATCTATACTATTAAGGTCAGAGTCCATGACACCTTCAAGACCAATATTGAAATAAATGTTGTTAGTCGTTAAGGTGTCCTTGAATTTCTGTTCTATTTAACTGAATGTTAGCCAGTTGATGGTGCCATTATTTTAGCTACCATCAAATTACCAATGGTTTATGGTAGTTAGATATGTTGAGAGGACTCTTTGCTGTGGAGTTAAATCCCTGTCTGCCTGCTCCAGATATTATTTTGGGACTCAAAATTCCATCTTCCATAAAAAGAACAGCATTTAATATTTTTAAAGAATCTTAATGTGATCTCTAAATATCATTATATCTCCACGTTTGATGCTGAGAATGTAAAACAAAAGCATTACGTTTAAAAAGTATTACTCTTTTGGCTTCAGTTTTGCAAGCAAGTTCCTTTTCAATCAGAAGAAACAATAGGGAGGATAGCCTCCCTGCTCTTGTCAGTCTCTGTGTGAGAATGGTGTGACCCCCCCCCCCCAATGTTCTTTTCACCTGTCTCATAGGGCCATAAAAGAGACACAACTTGACAGAAACCACATTGATTGTGCAACGAGGAATAAGTGTCTTTGTGAGTTGTATTTATGGAATGCACACATAAAACGTACAAATAAAGATAAATCTTTCAAAAGCTAGTCCCATGTGGGCCAAATCAACCCAACTTTTAAAAATTGTATTATTTCCTGACACAAAAAAGTGACATTTGACTAACCTAGGAAGTGGCTACAGCTGAGACAGGAATCTAGGATGCTTCTTGGTTGGATGAATAGGTGGAGGGGAGGAGCCAGCCCTGGGAAGGAATTGGGAGGGAAGCCAATTTAAGGAGGATTTTAAATAGCAGGCCAGGGAGGATGGAGTGTCCCTGGTCAAGCAGCACATGAGAGGAGAAAGTATGGAAAGGAGGAGAAATCAGATGGTGCGACACCCTTCCATCATTAATCTGAGTCCTTGTGGCTCCTTTGCTGCTGGAAAGGTCATGATGGAATAGATGCCATGTGGTCTTGAGGAAGGGGAGCATCACATTCCCTCATCTGCATCATAAAAAAATATAAAACTTCAAAACTAACTCTTAGGGTGCTAAAAAAAACCAAAAAACTAAAATACGCTTTTCTATTCACATGAGATTAGCTTGGAAGATTTGTGAGTGTGTGAGAGTGTATGTTTATAGTGAAGGGAGCACTGTTATTAGGTTGCACTTGTATAGAAAGGCAACAATAAATATATTTCATTTGTGGATGCAGTTGATTTAAATTTTAATATATTTATAATGCGTCTTTTTGTGCCTAAAATCCATTATCAGCTGACAGCTTCCCAAAATTGTCCAAAAGTGGACCCAATGAAACCAGAGACTAACAATGGTCTGGAATGGAGGGAATTGGTTCATCCCTAGGAAAAAAACTTGCTTCACTGTATACATACCTCTCTCTTAGTACACGTACATTGTAGCTGCTACAGAAGACATTCCTCTCTTCCAGGTTGACATTATTCGTTAGCTGGCCATGATAAGCCTCATGCATGTATCCATCCTCCTTGGAACCAAGGGAAGAACAATGGTGAGTAGTGATTTTATTTATTTTTATTTATTTACATTATTTATAGTCTGCCTTTCTCAATTAGACTCAAGGCAGGTTACACAGTGTCAGTCAATCCAATCAACAGCTGGAACATTCAGTAACTATGCAATATGGTATGCACTTCAGAAATCTGAAAATATAATGAAAACAAGAATGGCATACAGTGAAGTAAGTGTCTTCCTACTTGAGCTGGCAGAAGGCTTCATCCTCCCTAGGGTTGCTACATGCTCGCTCGAGGCAAGAAATCTTCCCACAAAAACTATGGTTTTATCACAGAGTTTCTAATGATTCCTAGAGAGGTGTGATTTCACTTCCAGATTTTGACCAGAAGTGATGTCTCTCCTTTTGCTGACAACTGCTTCCTCAGTCTCCTGCTGGTTGCTACCTCAAAGGAACATAATGCCATAAGAAGAGCCCTGCTGGATCAGACCAGTGGTCCATCTAATCCAGCAACCTGTTTCACCCAGCAACTGACCAGTTGCCCTGGAGGAACAACACAACAGAACACAGAGGCCAAGGGCTTCTCTTGATGCTGTTTCCTAGCACTGGTTTTATTTGTTTTTTTGCTTGTCCACAATGGAGGCCCAAAGTGGCTTACATTATCCTGAGGTTTGCTGTTTCTGAACTGAGGAGGTTCCATTTACTCGCCATGGTAAGTAGCTATTGGTGGTTCTATCTTCCATGCTGGTTCTATCCTCCTCTGACTGAAGCCCACTCTAGCCACACCTGGGACACACCATGTCAACATAACCACAAAACAGCCTCTGCAAACTTCAGCTGTTTTTCCTTGTTGTGGGACTGGAAGAAGCACGACTTGGAGAGGACACAGCTCCTCCTTCCCATGCTCAAGGCAGAGTTTCCATCAGGGAGGCGTTCACAGAGACAGCCGTCAGTAGCCAGATAATTGGGCGGAGCCCAGGAAGTTGCCACCCCCACCCAGTTCCAGCAGCATGCAAAACCCCCACCAGGCACCTGAGGAGGCAGCTTGTCTTTACGTCCTTTCAGTGGAATAATTTCACCATCTTTGTTTATTTGAGGAATAGCAACCTTGACCACTCTAGCATAGTTGGCAATTGCTCCTTTAGGACACAGTCCCTGCAATACACAAAAGAGAGGAGGGTGACAGTGAATGTTAGGCGCAAGGCAACTCAGTGTAAGGATTTGAATTTGGGTCTCCCAGTCCCACTTCAGCACTCTGGCCTGTATACATACTGGTTCTGCCTAAATAGTTCACTCGTGCCTCTGAATAATGAACTTCTACATAAGCTTAAATTTAAACCAGGGCTTTTTAGAAGTGGATGCAATTTGCTTTATTCATGTGCAGACATGAGAAAAAGGAGCATCAATCAGGAAAATCTTGGAAGAGAAAGTATAATTATTTCAAAAAGAGTCCAGTAGCACTTTTAAGACTAACCAACTTTACTGTGCATAAACTTTCGAGAATCACAGTTCTCTTTGTCAGATGCGCATCTGATGAAGAGAACTGTGATTCTCAAAAGCTTATGCTACAGTAAAGTTGGTTAGTCTTGAAGGTGCTACTGGACTCTTCGATTTTGCTACTACAAACTAACACAGCTAACTCCTCTGGATCTATAATTATTCCCTTTCTCTTGCTACATAGATGAAAATCGAAAAGATTGAGCTGGCCTTGATTTGGGCTCCATTTGCTACCCTTCAGTGCAATTAGTGCTGGAGTTCACTGCACAGTCTGGCCTTCCCAACCGCCAATGTTCTGGCTCTGGAAGAAGAAACAAGCATCTTTTCCTGACAAAGGCAACCTGCCTTGACATCCATACAACTGGCCTAAACACAGCTTCATACTGCTGTACTTTTGTGCCTCTGCATGGGAGGGCAGGATCATTCTCAGTGACTGCTAGAGGTCTTCAGCTGTGCCAGCCGGCACCACCTGAAGTCTCAAATACAACAAAACAGAAAAACAAGAAGTTGAGGTGTAAAGCATGTCTTGTGAAAAAATGTGATCCCAAAAAACTTCCCCATGTTGAAGTTGAAAGAGATGGTACTCTCTTGGGAGTCATCTGCAAATTGGTGGTTTCATGAAAATGTCATGTTGGCCTTCAATACCTTGTGATACATTGCTCATAAATGCATATAAATATCACACGTATCTTTCCCAAATGGCAAACATGAGGAAGGAGTTCTGCTAACTGCTCTATGGTAACCAGGAGAAAAGGAGGGTCAGCTCAGTACCTGAAAGAAGATAATCTCAGTTTGGAGGGCACGATTGGCTATAACGTCATGCCTAATCTCTTTCACTAGGAAGGCCCAGTGTGGACTCACATGGGAACACTGGATAAGGGTCTTTGAGTCTAGCATTCCTAGACGACAACAAGGAAAAATTTGTTAATCCATTGCAACAAAAGGGAAGCATTGGAGAGCTGTGGGAGGGAAGGAGATTCTTACTCAAAATACGCTTGGACAGATGGATAGGCAGGCTGCGAATGAAGTCTATGCGCATGATAACCTTCTGAGAACAAGGAAGCGCATTGGTGAAATCCAGTGAGACCAACAAGTGGTCGCTTTCATCCTCACTCTCAGATAATAGATCGGAGTCCTTTGACCAAACCCTTCGAATACGTGGATGGGCTGTGGTAAGGAAAGGAAAGTCAACGGGTCATTAAAAGGTGGCTGTAAGAAGGGCTGAGTTTTCTTTCCCGAATGAAAGGCAGCAGCCCCACATGAAACTAGTTAGTGGGAAGGAATCATTTTGATGGATCTTTTCTCTGCCTTGCTGCTTGCATATTCCTTATTAAGCTGGTCAGAGGGCAATGGTTCCAGTTGTGCACTCCTTAAAACTCTGAGGGAGTGCAACAGAAGAGTTTTATCCCACTGTCTCACCCCATCTTCATGTTCTTTTCAACATCTCTCTCCTCTATTGCTACACTGTCCTAAACATTCTACAAGATGTGTAACAGAAGCAAAGTGTTCAGTAACCATGCAGGACTGGGACCAAAGATGGGCTTGGCCATGAACTCACTGAGTAGCCTTGATCAAGGAATGACCACTCTGCCTTGATTTGCATGTAGAAATCAAGGTTTATTAGGGGGTTTTTTGGTTATTTTTTGATTGGCAGAAAAAATGTAAACTAAAACAGTGGTAAAATAAAATATAATGCCCTTTTAAATTGACTTATTTGCCGCTTTTGTTTCTATGTTTTGATGTTGCTTTTGTGCTTTTCTTTATGCTTTTATCTGTTATTTTACCATTGTGTTAACATTTGATTTGGGGATAGTTGAAAGTGTCAAGTCTGATGACCCCACTGGGGTTTTCAAGGCAAGAGATGGTTTGCCATTGCCTGGCTCTGCATAGCAACCTGGTCTTCCTTGGAGGTTTCCCATCCAATTATTGACCAAGGCCAGCCCTGCTTAACTTCCAAGATCTGATGAGATCAGGCTTATCTGGGCTATCCAGGTTAGGCCAATATCTGATTAGTTAGTATGAATGCTAATTTTTTTAAAGAAAAGATTATATATATTTTAGTGCTGATAATATTACCATTTTGACATTAGTTTAGAACCAGTGAAGCATCAGTGGAAGGCAATTATTGATTCAGATTTTCCATACTTCCCACTTCCCCAAGCAACTTCTGAGACTTCCAAAAGTTGATGCGGATGTTGAATAAAAAACTGAGCAGCCCATACTGCAGTGAGGAGGGAGAGCTAAGCCAAACTATCTCTACATTGCTTTTGGGTAAATGGCATCACTTATATCAATGGAAACTCCGCTGTTTGAAGGGGGAAATGGGGGCTATTTTGCCTTTTTCACTTGCAAGCACTGGGCTCTGTAAGTTTTTGTCAACAGGCCAAGAGATCTCCAGTGTCAGTTTGACACCAGTCTTTGGGGGGGGAGGAGTTTGAAGTTGTTGGGAGAAGGGGGGTAAGGCTGCCAAGCCACTGGTAGGGGCAGAGGATCCCCTGACTCACCCAATGCTGTGACGTTGCTTCTGGGGGAAACCCAGAAGTGACATCAGTCCTCTCTAGAGCTTTCCAGAAATTCTATATCCAATTTCTAGAGAATTAGGCTGATGGTTACCCCTGTATCCCAACTTCCCCTCTCCCACTGGTTGCCATGCCAGACTGGCACTCCTACATCTGCATGGAATCAACCCTGTTTTCAATGATCCCTGTGCACCTGCAGTCTTCTGGTTGACAACTTCTAGCTATTTGCCTTCTTAAGGTGACAAAAGAGCCTGTTCCTTACCTGTGGTGGCTCCCACCTTGTGGAATGGGCTCCTTGAGAGTGCTGTCCTCAGAAGTTTTTAGAAGGCACTGTAAGACTGTTTTATTTGTAAGGGCTTTCCATGAGGTTTGAGCTACATGATTTTTCTTGAGGGGACGGCCTGATGGGGCTTTATTGTATTTTGTATGTTTTAAAATCTGAAACACTAACAGTGCAATCCTAAGAAGAGTTACTCCAGTCTAAACCCATTGATTTCAATGGACTTAGACTGGGCTAACTCTTCATAGGACTGCACTGTAAGTTACCTTGAGCAACAAGGGAAAGGTGGGGCATAAATATTTCAGTAAACAAACGGACAATTGATGATGTAAGCTGCTTCAAGTGCTATTGGCAGAGAGTGCAGAGTAACAACAACTTGGAAAAATTACTAAATAGCAGTGATCTGATTCACAGAGTGTTGATACAGTTAGATTAAGGAATTTGCACATTTAAAAGTACCAGATGTGAACAAATAATACCAAATAGTCTGGTCTTCCCTGAAGAAAGATAGCTTCCAAAGGCTGAAGAACCACCGGAGGGAGATGGAAGATCATTCAAAGCATGGGAGCCAGATTTCTGTTGTTCTTGTACAAAAAGCTTTTCTTCTTTGGATTTATCTTTATCTTGCAGGGATGGAAAGAGGAAATGTTAATTAAAAGCACGGAAATCTACTCACTCCCCCTATAAAGTTGCCCTACATAGGAAGAAATTAATGTCTCATAGGTCTGCATTCACTCCCTTTGTGCAGTCAGGGTGCTTGAGATTTAGATGTCAGAATGAATTAATCTGTGCTTTGGTCATTGCTGTCTCATGTCATGCGCAGTAGTGTTCTGTGACTTTCAACAGGTTATTGGGCTCAGATATTTACAGTGCCCTAAAGTAGCTTCATCCTTGGAGGTAAGGCAGCTTATCGTTCTGTGGAAGGCACCGGAAAACCGTTTTCCAGTAATGAATTTTTCCGCTCAGGATAGTCTCAGTCCATGACAATGGAAAGGAAGTGATGTGGAAAATGCTAGGATGGTTAGGATTTCTTTCATGTAGCAAAGTTTGATTGCTAGGCTTTATTTTGGATTGGGCCATCTGTGCAAATGTTAGTGTTCCACTCAAAAGCCAGTTTTTCTGTGTGCAAATAGAGTGTTTCCCAGTCTTTATTCTTGTCCTGCCACAACCACAATCGAATGTGAAACTTAGTCAGATACCTGGTATGTGTTCATTATATCTGACTTTCCAATCCTAAAACAATGGTTTTTTGAACAGGATTCCTCAACCTCCCTTGTTTCCTTATTCTACTGCTGAATGGTTCTTATTTCTTAAATAAATTCTTTGCATCTTTGGCGGAGCGAAACAATACTCTAAGTACAGTAATGCACTCAGTGGTCCCACCTTGGCTCTTTCCTAGGTTATTCTTCCTCTTGCTTCTGACATACTCCTTGAAACCTCAAAATATCTTTCCATAAACATTCTTTTCCTACAAGTGAAACTCAACTAATTCTTCTGAACCACAAATTATTTGTTTTTATATCCCCTTTATTGCTCTCCTTGTCCTTTGTGACTTTATTTTTTTTTCTTGAACATTGGTGCCTGGAGCTAGATCTACTTGGGACTTAGGCTGAATTGAAAAGTACTATTAAATCTTGAGGCCTGAAAATTATGCTGCTGGGAACATAACCTAAAATTTTGTGTCTCTGCACCATAAAATTTGCCTGTCTTCAGGTTAATCCATTGTAATTCCTAAATCTTTCTAAGAATTTCCACTACCTGATCCACCTTACTACGACTGTGCATTGTACAACTTTTCACACTGCCATTATAGGCTTAGTTCATACATAGCCTCAACTTTTAGTTGTACATTAACCATGGCATGGATAAAAACCCTTGGCTTGTATTGCACCATCATGAGTACAGCCTTGACGACTGTCCAGGTAAATTAATAGCACCTGTTTGTATAGTCCACCCACTCCTTTTTCATGGAGGATAATTATGTAAATGCAACTAACACAGAGACATGTGTATGAGCCTGAACTGACATTGAAGGTTTTATGAGCAATGAGGGAAGATGAACCCTTCCATGGATCTCACACAGACTGTGTCCTTGTGACAATTGTTGTCAGCAAAATCTTAGATAAAACTCAAAGATGTATCTGATTATCCTGGATCTCAAATGAGCCACATAAGGGCTTTGATTATTGAAGCAAAAAGCTACAAGCAGTTCAATGGAAGTTGTTTATCAGATGGACCTAACATCATTACTCTGTGAAGTTAACAGTGCAATCTTAGACAGAATTATACCCTTTAAAACCCACCAACTTCAAAAGATTTTCAGAAATTACACCCTTCTAAGTCCATTGAAAAACATTTTTATGTGAGTAAGCCTTGTTGCCTAAAGTGGGACTTTACTTCTGAGTAGACCTGCTTAGGCTTGCTAAGTGACCTGTACTAAGCACCTCACTCTGCAATTAAACTTATGAATGCCAGTGTGCCACCAAACCTGTGGACCCCCCCCCCCCCCGCGCCCAAATGGAAACATCTTTTGACTTTGATGGTTGACTGCAAGCTATGAATCTGTCCTACTTTGATCTCTCTAGAGATAAGGGCAATCATAAAGAAAACTATGCCATTTCTGTCATTTATTATTTTGTTACCTAGAAAAGTGTCAGAAACAGTTCCCACTGCCCCCTCACATTTCATTGTTACCCATTGTCACGTTTTTGGTGGTGGTCTTCACATCTTTGGCCAACAGGATATGGATCAGGCTAGCAGCCATAAACAGCAGCTCTGAGTTGCACATCTGCAGCACAAGCAGTGTGTAGTTTGCTTTGGACCAAAAACTGGCATTTAAGAACCACTTCCAGAGGTCTGACATGGACTGCTCCAGTGTCTTTAGATTCAGTGCCCGATCTGAGGTGGAAGAACTTTGGAAGCTGGAAGTGAGAGAAGAACGGCTGTAAATGAAGTCTTTGCCGTTGGTAGGCTTTAAGAGGTTCCATGTATATTTCAGCAGATCCTGATTTCTGAACCTTTTTATGATTCCCACTATAAATTGTCTCTGAGTAGCAGCGCTGGCTCTCGTGAACCATTCTCGGGTAGCAAAAATCTTCCATGACAAGATACAAGATTTGCAGCTGTGGCAAACCGGCACCAAGTCAGTTTGCTTCTTACATCGTAGGTCAGGAGTGTAATCTAGTTTATATTCCAAGAGGTCTGGTATGGTTGGTTCGGGCTTCTGTAAAATCTTCATAGTGCCAGCCCCAATTTCACAAAAAAGATATAAGAGACACAGACCTTCCTAGTTATCCCCATTTATACTCTTCACCCATAAATCCCCTTCTAGAGAAAAGACCAGGGTATGAAATGAGAGAGAGAGAGAGAGAGAGAGAGATTACAACCCTTCTGTTTGTAGAACTCTCTCTTTTTTCAGAACTCCTAGGAGATACTGTTACTACTGTAATTCTCCTAGAATGTGCACAACATAGAACTCCAGTAGCTACCATAACGTATTGTTTCTAATAGACTAACAGCAAAATTCTAAACCATTGATCTAGGATTGCATTGCAAAGGTGCTGTTCCTGTATCTAGATTTGAATAAAAAGATAGGCAATGGGTATTTTTTAAGACTGAGGTCCCATTGTTGTTCTAAATTCATGAACACAAAGCCTCAGAGAAAAATAGCCCTTAATCTCTGTCTGAATCCACTGGATTCACTGGAAAGGGTGCTTATGACTGTGTGTATTCTTCAAAAATGAACCATACAAAGCAATAAGTCAGTACAAATATACACTTTCATTTTTATTATATTAAATACATTCCAAATAAATATCAGAAACAGATTTATTGAATATCTGTAAGAGATCTTGCTCACATAGAGAGATGTAACTGAATTATGTGCTGAATCTCTGAAAAGAGAAAAAGTAATATATGTATAAGAATTCTACAAGTTACAATAGACATACAAATAATTTATGGACCAAGCACATGCATATATCACTGAATCATCACCCATAGTAATTGAAGCAGAGGAGCACAGTTTAATAAAAGCCTTTACTGACTACTACTCCTGAAATATGTTACTCCTAATCTTATTGCTATAATACTATGCTTATTTTATGAACCAGAAGTTACCAAAGATTCAAGCAAGTATTTGGCCCCTCTGTATTTCCAGCAGCCGGCATCCTTTGCACAGCCCAGCGGCTTTAGTCTGGAAAACTAGGACAGAGAAGATGTGTACTTATATATTACTGACACAGAGATGGCAGGTGACCCTCTTCTAAATGTATGGAACACACTTGTAAAGTGATTTCATGCTATTTTCCCTTTCCTCTATGCAAAATGCAAAGATCTCACATCAGTTAGCAATGAGTATGCATACTAGAGATGGGCACAAAATGGGAAAAAAACAAACCCTGAGAGCCAAGCTACAAGTGATTAATTACTCTTGTCACTTGTAGCTTGGCTCTTTGTTTTGTGATTCGTCATGTTCCACGAAACATGAAATTTCACGAAATTATCCCATTTCATGAAACGATTCATTAGGTTCGTGATTTGTCAGATCCTAGGGTCCTACAACAGCCCCCTTCATACCCAGAGCTGAAAAACTTACAGGGAGACTTCAGCAGGCTGTCCTACAGCCACCCTCCAAGTAGCTTTCTTCAGGCTCTCATTGCTGACTTTTCCCTCCCATCCTCCTGCTTTCTGCCACTGTTGGAAGAAAAGTCAAGTGGAGCAGATCTACTTGGGTTTTCCTCCCTTCAGGTTCTCTTTGCTAACTTTTCCTTCCTGTCCTCCCACTACTCTGACATGCCCTCCCCCCTGCCTCCAAGTTCTCGAAGGAAAAGCTGAGCAGAGCAGAAATCTGCTCCGGGGAGCCTGGGGGCTGGGGTGGGTGGGAAGATATGTCAGAGCAGTAGGAGGACAGGAGGTAGAGAGTCAGGGAAGGGTTCCTGAAGCTAGCAAGCAGTGAGTAGTGGCAGAAGGAGCTGCTGAGGCTGCTGCCGCCCGCTACTCCACCATCCTGTTCTTAAAAACAGAGAAAGGAAACAGAGAGGGGAAGGAGTCTCCAACTAGAGTTCCCAGGTAAACTTGCACAGAACTGCATTGGTCAGCTCTCAGGTTGGCAGGGAGAGCTGCCTATCAAGGTTAGGTAGGCTAAGATTGGGGTTTCCACGGCAACAAAAGGTCTGCAGACATTCTGGGCCTATGTTACCTAGGGAATCAATGCATTGGTGCCAGCCTGTCTGGCATCATGAAGCATTCACTAATCGAACGAATCAGCCCCAAAAGTCATGGATTTTGTGAAAAATGCAGCCCCACAAAAAGCGTGTTTGCGATACACGAATCGGCCTGATTCGTCACGAAATTTTATTTGTATTTCGATTCGTGCCCATTTCTGATGCATACATCTATAATGTATCTGTGTTATGTGCCATGCAATCGCTTCTGACAAGGCAATGCTATGAATTAACAACCTCCAAAACGTTCTATAATTAACAGCCATGCTCTGGTCTCACAAACTGAAAGCCTTTACTGAATTAATCCATTTCATGTTAGGGTATCCTCTTTTCCTACTACCTTTCCTAGCATGATTGTCTTTTCAAGTGAATCTTGTCTTCTCACGATGTGCCCAAAGAATGATAACCTCAGTTTTGTCATTTTAGCTTCTAGGGAGAATTCAGGCTTGATTTGATCTAGAACCCACTTATTTGTCTTTTCAGTGGTCCATAGTAGCTGTAAAACTCTGCTCCAACACCACATTTCAAATGAATCAGTTTTCTTCTTGACAGCTTTCTTTATTGTCCAAGTTTCATATCCTTACATAATAATGGTCAATACCATAGTATGAATTATCTTAATTTTGGACCCCAGCAAGAGTTTCTTATCCTTATAATTATACATAGATAATAATTAGTATTTATAAATGCACAGAGTTATTGAGCAACAGGTTGTATTTCATGGCCATTTGGCACTTTGTCCAGAGGCAAACCCATATATGCCAGCCAACCTCTCAAAGCTTCCTTCCCAAATCCATCTTATATTCTTTCTCCTCTTTCCTGATGTTGCAACCCACATGGGAGAGAGGTTTGCCCACTTCTGGTCTCCAACCTACAGTTTGCTGCTGCTGTTCTGCTCTGACAGTGGTAAGCTCAGTAAACCAAGTATGGAAGAGTCTACCTCCCTCATTTCTTTCTACCCTAGCAGTTTCAGAAGAGCCTGGGGCACACTGGAAAACAAAGTTCCCAGGAAGCCTGAAAATACAATGTCAGGCATCTTGGGAATTACATTTCCCAGTATAAACTGGGTGCTTTAGGTGCTGATGAAACAGTGAAGAACCAGGAAGGAGGGATTAGAGGAAGGGAAGGAGAGATCCTCCCCCCTGGTTATCTGGCTGGCTAGCTGATCTGTCACTTAGCCTAAAGGAGCGATAAGCATTGGTAAACTGGGATATGATATAAGTTGAGCAGTGCAAGTTCAGGAAACTCACTGTGTTCTTCAAGACATCACTGGGAGAGCAATGGGATTCAGACCCTCCTCACAAAAATCAAACACATCCTTGGAATAGTCCATGCTGTATACTTATTACCAGCGCATAATCTGTGCAGGTAATAGGTTCATATCCAAGTCTGATTCTGAAGCAACTGTATTGTCAGTGTTTTAGTACAAATTCCTCCAATTATGTAAACCCTCTCCTGTCCCACCACATCAGTATATTTTCTGCCACGAAATCACTTTGGTCGTCTAATGGCTTGCATTTGGGGATATACACCTTTCTTGCTGTAAGCCTTATAAAAATACCCCAAGTCCTTCTCTGCATCATCTCCAACCAGCTGGAAGGTGAAGGTTTGGAGTAGAGTGCTAAAGAACAGGAAGAGTTCCATCCAAGCCAGTGCTGCACCCGGACATGCCCGTTTTCCTGGGAGAGGAAAAAGAAACATGTATTATGGAGTGGAGTTGGGGGGAGCAGAGGGTCACAACAACCAAGAAGAATGAGCTATATTTCAGTAATAGGAGCAATCATCAACTGGCGCCCACAGCCCTCAGTGTGCATGGGTACATGGCTCATTGTACTTTTGATCTGCCAAGTGAGACAGACCAAGTGGGCTCCATCTTTGTCTCTGCTTTTGTTTTAGTGGGAGGTCTGAAATGAGACTATGTGGAGGGGGGATAACTGCCCACTGGAGATACAACAGAATCCCAACTCCAGCCTATATTCAACCTACCCCAGGGGAGGAAACTGCTCTTTGTCCTCTGTAATCAAGGATGATACGAGTGCTTGCACTCTGATCCTGGCTACAAACAAAATATTGGCTTTTCTGCTATTGAACTAATCAGAAATGTGTTACGTTGACACTGTGTGCAAAAGTACGTTTTATATGAAGCTGGAGCAGAATTTCCCTTAAGGATAACCCAATTTCACTGCCTTTGTTTTACCTCCTGCTTCCTCTTTGAATTCACATCCCACTGTTCTGTCATTGCGCTTCTCTCTCTCCAAAGTTTTGAATCATAATACTCAGACCGACACATATTACTGAGGATAGTACAACTAATTAACAGAAAGGTGTGATCAGTGATTTATGAATCAAAGTTTGCATTGAAATAAATTTGAATCAATAAATACTGAAAGGTTCCTCCTCGTTTCAGCTTAGCCTTTTGATAAAGTAACCTGGGGCTACCCATTAGCCTGTAACAGATGTTTAAAACAGATGGCACATTGTGTTGAAGTTGGAACTCACCAGTTAAAGACTATTTACTATCAACCTAGGCCATTTCCACACGGCTTACCTTCTTCCGGAAAACAGCGTCTTCGCACGTGAAATCGTGCTAGGAAGACGCTGTTATCATGTGAAATTGCGTGAGAAGACGCTGTCTTCCGCGATAACAGCGTCTTCTCGCGTGAAGACGCTGTTTTCCGGAAGAAGGTAAGTTATGTAGAAACGGCCCTATTTTGGACTTTGCAATTCTTTGTGTTTGGCTATTACAACATTGTATGTAAGAGTATATATTTTGTAAATGCACTCATAAACAACCATATTTTATGTTCACATGGGATATATTATATAAAGTACTTTGCTTAAGCTGTGATTAGCCTGTTTCCAGTGGTTTGCTTATATTACAATTATTACACTATATATCCTTTTTGTTATTGTGATCACTGGCAATTGGCAGGAGGTGGCAAGCCGCCCAGCAATGACCTGCCACTGGCAGGGACTTGGGGCAAACCGGCAGTGTGCACACTCTTGGCTGGATGCAACGATGTCACTTCTGGAAGCAACATCATCATGGGTCAGCCAGGACTGCACACATGCAAAGATCAAAGTCTGGTAAGTACCACCCCCCACACACCAGTTGTCAGGGAGACCTGACAACCGTATCCCCTCACTACTTCACAAGAGCCCCCTAGACTCAAAGCCACCTGTCTGATACTTACAGGAAACACATTGTTAGCAGTCAGACCCTATCCTCATGCTAGAAGGGAAGTTTATGGCTATGAGAACCTCCCTGCCTAATCTCATCAACACCCTCCTCTGAATCTGGCAGTCTGGGTTGCTGATGCCAGAGGATTTGCAGTTTGTGAAGTGCTGAAAATGTGGGTTGCTAGCTCCAGGTTGGGAAATTCCTGGAGATTTCAGGGTGGAGCCAGGGGAGGGGAGGGACCTCAAAAGGGTATAATGCTTTCAGTCCAACCTCCAAAGAAGCCATTTTCTCCAGGGGAACTAATCTCTGTTGCTTGGAAATCAGTTGTAATACCAGATTTCCAGGCCCCTCCTGGAGGTTGGCAACCTTACCCCCATAAAACCATCATTGCTACAGATTTTATGAAGTGTGTGTGTGTAGGGGGGGAGGAATGTATCAGCTTACCTTCACTTCTGAATGCAGCCCTACCACCAGAAGAAAGAATGCTGCTTCTCTTCCCCCACTGAAGCTTCTCAGTTTATGTGCTCTTACCAGGGAGTAATATGCATTCACTTAAATGGGAATTACTTCCCAGTAATTGACTGTAATTCTAAACACAGCATACTCACTAGGGTAGTAGTAGGGGACTACCTTACAAACATTGGGTTTCTGTCCAAGAAACCTCAGCTAGGCTGGGGCTAACAGAAAAGACAAACTAATAGTGGGGGAATCACATGGAAGGGGGATCTGATTATCCCTTCCATTCCAGGGCAGGGCCACATCCCAAAAACCATCCCTTTGGCTGGTCTCTTTCCTTTTTTTGCTCTCAACAGGGCTGCTGGCTGCCAGGACTGATGGCCCCTTCAGCCTTTACTGCATTGAAGTTCAAGGTTGCTCCATGGAAATTATCCTGGTAAGATTAATGGCCAGTCCTCCCCTGTTCTCTTGATTTCACTTTGCAGTTTTCTGTTACACCTCTATGCAACCGTTAGTGCATTTTTTTCTTTATTGATGTTACACACTACGCAGTGCAATCCTAAGCACAGATACATCAGTCTAAACCCATTGATTTCAATGGGGTTAGACTGGCATAACTCTTCTTAGGATTATCCTGATTAAGTCTCTAGCAGATAACCCTGTACTTATATACCACTCTTCAGGACAGATTATTGCTGCATTCAAAGTGGTTAACAAATCAGTGTTATTATTATCTCAACAACAGACACCCTGTGAGGTCGGTGGAGCTGAGAGAGCTCTAAGAGTGCTGTGACTGACTCAAGGTCACCCAGCTGGTTTCAAGCAGAGGAATGGGGAATCAAACCCAGTTCTCCAGATTAGAGTACTGCTGCCACTATTAACCACTACACCTAACTGGCTTGGGAAGACAGTGCCTGGCCTTGATCATCTGCAGAATGAAATTAATGAAATTTTGTTGAACTTTTCTTCAGCCCTTCCTCTCTTTGAATTTCTCTTTTGATCAAAATAGAATTCATTTTTAAAAAGGCTCCAAAGTACTAAAAAGAGGAAAAGAAATGGATTGTTGGTTTTCATGGAGAAATTGGATAAATGCTCGAAAACAATGCTAGATAATACTCTGAAAAGGACTGATACCAATCACCACCACTCAATACAAAATTTCAAGAAAGACCTGCTAGAAGAGCCAGTGGTCTGTTGGCATAACACAACTACATGTATTCCCCATAGTCAAGTCCCCCATAGAGAATAATGGCAGACTGATGTTGAAGGTCTGCAAAGGAAGCCTCCCACACCTTGAAAAAGAAAACAAATGGAAGACCACAACGAGAAAGGGTGACAAATGCAGAGTTTTCAACAGAAAGGTCAATATATATATAATTAATCAGTTACTGTAAAAGTAGGAAAACAAAATGAATGCAATAGTTTTTTTTAGGCTAGTGACCAGCTGGAGCTCTCCTGCTGGCTGCTGTTTGATGGCCATTTTAGGAATTAGTTGAAAGTGCTGCTGATGCACAGAGAAGGACCTTTGAAATTTAAGATGACTTTAGATTAGAGATAGCAGTGCTTTTAAAAAAAAGAGATGCCAAAACTCATGATGTTCACACAGCACAGCCCTTTTGCCCTGAGCTTCCTTTGTTAATATTCTAAGTGCCATATGGAGCAATTAGCTCACTATTGCTAAATGTTTGCGACAACCTCCCCAATCTGAATGGGATGGCCAAAGGAGGTGTTGGAACTGAGTTCTGCTGCATTCTGGCAGAAAAGAAGCTCTGAGAGGGAGAACTGTGGTTCTGTGCAAATTTGGTGCCTTTGTTTATATAAACCACTGCCATAGGCCCTTGTATACATTCCCCATTGAAAAATAATTGTCCCACAACTCCAGAACCCCCCCTCCCAAAATATGGATTTGAATCCATTACTCTTAGACAAGATAACATGGCTCATACGTTGCAGGTCATTCATTACCTCAGTTCCCTCATCAGCCATGTTGCTTAGATCCATTTAGACAATAGCCCAGTCTTTCCAGCTCTTCCCTACCAAACTCCCATACAAAACTCCTTATTTGTTCCTCTTGTCTACTTACTCTAGATCACAGACTCACTGGGTTTGTGAGTCTATTTATATGGCTATGTAAATGCAGATCCTGCCCACAGCCAACTCAAATCAGGTGACTCACCTCAATCACCAGACACAATTGGGTTGAGCTACATTTTTAATCCTCCTCCAGAAGGAAAAAGTAGGGAGTTTCCTCTGTTTCAATTTGGTGTTTCTCAGGGCTTTTTTTCCGGGAAAAGAGGTGGTGGAACTCAGTGGGTTGCCAGCATAGGGGGCAACTCTTGGCGGGAGGTGGTGCCCCTGGTACCACATGTGCATGCACAAAGTGCACGCATGTTCCCAGGGCCAATGACATCACTTTGGGTCAGCTGGAACAAGGGGGGAGTTTTTAAAAGTTTAAATCACCCTCGGTGAAAATGGTCACTTGGCTGGTGGCCCTGCCCCCTGATCTCCAGACAGAGGGGAGTTTAGATTGCCCTCCATGCCACTCCAGTGGCGTGGAGGGCAATTTAAACTCTCCTCTGTCTGGAGATCAGGGGGCGGGGCCACCAGCCATGTGACAATTTTCAAGAGGTTCCACCTCGTGGTTCCACCTCCATTCCACCACGTTCCAGCTGAAAAAAAAACGCTGGTGTTTCTTCTTTGCTTGGCTCTCATCCTGCCGACTTCATGTTTGTCCTCTTTCTGCTGTTCATCTTTCAGTTTCTCCATAGCTTTTGTTCCTCATCAGTTAGCTATGCTCTGTTTACATGCACTTCAAATTCTGAATGTATGGTTGCTTGTTGGTGTGAGTTGAGGAATTTACATTATTCCGATTTCAAAAGGAACATTGTCATAGTACTTCAGGCATGCTGCACTTCAGAGAACTTTTTCTTTGCATTTTAAAAATCAAATTGTATTCTGGTGCACTCTTTTCCAGTAAGTGATTTGCATGCGCATCCCAGGTTCAAATAAAGTTATGAATTTTTCTCTGGATTTTGGCAGTATAACTATTGAACAAATGGTTGTGAAAAGATGCAGGAAAAATAGATTCCTGCTCAAGAAGAAAGCTAAGAAAGTGAGAAAGAAACAATATATTATAAAATACTACACTGTACTTTGGGACAAGAAAACTTGCAAATTATCACTCTCTCTCTCTTCAGAACGTGCAACCAACTATCACTGGACTCAAAGTGAGATCCTAAGCAGAGTTATGCCAGTCTAAGCACATTGAAATCAATATGCTGTTCAAGCAACTGAGGGATTGATAAATACTGCCCAGCACTAAGAGAGTGCCTGCCTCCAAGCTTTTGGTCTGCTCTGCAAAAGCCAACTTTTCCTCTAGAACAAGTAAATCTAATCCCTCTAGAGCATTGGTCTTCCTGACCAGCATTATCTCTGTCTTCTCTGGATTCAGCTTGTTCTGCCTTATTCACCGAACGATGGTCTCAAAAGCACCAGTTCAGAACCAAGGCTGACATAGCTGGAGGCTTAGATATCAAAATATAGAGGTGGATATCATCTGCACATTGATTCATTATAATGACATAGAATCAATTCATTATAGACATATGCAGCATTTGTTTTTACTAACAATATGCTACTTTGTTTTTAAAGTACTATAAGATTTCTAATGCTTTTTAGTACAACAAACTAACATAGGCCGTTTCCACATGTACCGGCATAGCACTAACCTCTCACAACAAGGGCGTCTTCCTGGCAGGATTTCTGACATCATCACACCACGAAAACGGGATCATGGTGCAATGACATCAGAAATCACGCCAGGAAGACGCCCTCATTACGAGAGGTTAGCACTATGCCAGTACGTGTGGAAACGGCCATATTAGTTAGTTCCCTGGCCAAAACTCCTTGAGTAACAGCTTGCTGCTGAAGCTGGAAGCTCAATAGGCAAGTCAATAATGTGATTGGCGAGATAATAAAGTTATGATCTCATAAACAAAAGCATTTGTAGACCAATGAATGAATGGAGGATAAGGACAAAGACACACACGCTGCAGGGGCCTCGCTGTTTGTGTTTCAACAGTAATGACAAAGTTCAGTGAAAAAAACCTCATTTGTCTAAGATCAGGTATAGTTAAAGTTCAGCAAATGTTTACCTGACTCTCCTGCCTCCAAGCTTGAGATGTATTTACTTTAGGTTTTGGTTGGTGCCATTCAAGGAAGGGGAGACTAGAAGAAGAGAAAATAGCAATGAAGAAAAATCTACTTGGGTTTCCTCCAACTGATATCTCTGAGATGAAACTCAGCTGTGGTTCTTTCCCTCACGAATTTGCAAAGGTAAGAAGCTAGCCAACAAGCACAGGCAATCAACCTACAACAATAATACTAAAGATAAGAAGATCCGTGTTCTTACTTCCCCTTCACCCATTACTTCTCCTGCAACAATAGCCTCCGCAAGCTGTGGAATGACCAATGCGCTCTCCCAATTATGATGACCAAAGTATAGAGTAGGTGAACCATTTCCCATCCCCACATGTATTATATCTCCTTTAAACAATTCAGTGCAGACTAGGTGAAACTCCCGTATCCAAGGAAAATATGGAAGAAGAGAAAATCCATTCCCCAGTGGAAAAAAAGGAACAGCTCACTATCTGAAAGGGTCAAAAGAGGCTGTGGAACTGTCATTCCTTCTCAAATGCATGCTCCAGTTGAGCACAAACAAGGGAGTGATACAGCAAACAATCTGTTGGATTGGATCCAGCAAACTGTCAGCAAAAAGGTGTTGATGGCTGCAGAACTTTCAACTGACTTCGAGTGTAAAAGTCTGGCCATGAGAAAAATACTTGATGAGTTGGGCATGTAAAGATATTCACTACATGACTGAAAGTACGCTCTCTGTGAGCAAGAAAATACTTTTAAACAGTTAAGCAGCGCTTCCGCCTTAAATGTTGTAATGTTGCAGTAATATAGATTAAAGCACATTACAGTAAGCAGTACAAAGCAGTACACTTGTATTCTAGGTGAACTTCTAAACTTAGCATGAACTGTCTGTGTTTTTTTTTTCCAGAATGTTAGGCAATCAAAACAGTTGTGCTTTCACCTTTAACAGCTAATTTAAAATAGTGGACTCTATCTAGATTACTGTTCTTCTATCAGAGAATAGACCAGTGGTGATCTACCAACTTTTTCTGTCATTTCTCACAGATTTATAGTTTTGTTTTGCAAGCTGAATATAATGTCGTTTTTGGCTAATTAGAAGGTTATACAATAGGAATTATGAATATCTAATGAAGCATCAAACCAATCATAGTTTGTTTGTTCTATCACATGAAAAAGCTCTTAGATATTTGCATAAGATAAACTATAAAATATGCAAATTCAGATAGTATATTAGAGTTCTGATTGGAAGAAATTGCGTAAGAATCTTATCTTTGCATTGTATTCTATGGGAATCATAATGCATTTCACAGAAATTTTGATTATTTTAAACTTAGAGTTAATTAGTAAAAGTTAGCAAACCTAATTCTTATTGCCTTTCTGTGTTCTGTTTTTGTGGGATTTATATTAATAACCATATATTTTGATATCTTGCTTTGTTAAAAAAAACTAGAGTGTCATTTCAATAAAGGAAATACACTCTAGAAAGGTGTCTGTGTACTTTGATGAGAAGGGGCAAAGCAAAAAGGACCCTATATAAATAATGTACTGATAAGCAGAATTGTTCAAAGAACAGTCCTGTTTGACAGACCTTACTAATTGCTGAAAGCTATCCAAGAGTCAAAGATACATCTTTCTTTTGAGATAATAGGATCTTTAGTAAAGTGCAGACAAGAGTCCATTACAGTAGAGTTACTATTAGAGTTATGTATAACCTCCCTCTCGACATTTTATGGTTGGCTCTGCTCCCTGCGACAGCCATTCTGTGTTTGGCTACTCCCCCTGTGGCAACCATTTTGTGGTTAGCTCTGCCTCGTGCAGCAGCCATTTTGTGGTTATACCCACCATCCTGTGTCAGAATTCCCAAGGTGCCTGCAGGCTGAATAGGCTGGGGACCCCTGCCATACAAACTTATCACATATATAAATGAAGTAAATAAATGAAGGTCAAAAGTATAAATAAAGTAAATAAATATTCTGCATCTAACCTCCTCCTCAGGAAATACTGCATTTTAAATTTGCCTAAAGGCTCAGTTCTACTGGCCCTCACATATAAAGCCCTTCATGGCCTTGGACCATCATATTTGTAGGACAACGTCTCCTCCTATGCTGCAGCAAGATCACTTCACTTATCTGAACAGGGCCTTCTGCAGGCACCATGCTGCAAATTGGAAACATCAACAACTACCTATACATGTGTTTTGTGGGATGCCTTGCCTGAAGAAGTCTGGCATTCAGCAAACCTTCTGGCATTCAGCAAACGATGTGAAACATAATTGTTCAGGAGGTCATTTTTATAAAGGTGATAGGGCTATATTACAAATGAAAGGTTCCAGACGTGTTTCAAGGAAGGGAGTCTACTACTGTGTATATGTGTTATCTGTAGCTGTATGCATTATCTTGTTCTCAATGCATTTGTATTTCTGCTTATGTAATACCATTTACTGCTTGCATAACATGTCATGCTTAATACTTGTGTTTGTTTCAGATTTCAAAGATCCCAGACCTATCACATTGCTTATTAGCTGTCTTATCTTACCGATTGCATTGACTTATATTGTGTAATCTGTCGTGAGTCTCAGTGAGGAAGGAGGAATGTAAATAGGAGAGGGAATTGCAAAAGCTGAGCTCTTATGCCCCCTGGTGCTAGTTTTGTAAGTATGCAATCAGACAAATATCTCATGGAAACAAAGATTCTGTGCATCTGATGAAGAGAACTGTGGTTCTCGAAAGCTTACACTACAGTAAAGTTGGTTAGTCTTAAAGGTGCTACTGGACTCTTTTCTATTTTGCTACTACAGACTAACACGGCTAACTCCTCTGGATCTAAGATTCTATGAGATATATCATTCTACGACATATGTGTTCTGGCATATATTCTGCTATATGCCAGAACACGTCTCAAACACACAGTAAAATCTGCATCTCTTCTCAGAAGGTGCACTTGGTTAAGGCTACAGAAATAAAATTTCTGGAAAATATAAAAGCTAAAGAAAAATGGACTTCCTTGTCAGGTGGCTTTTTAACAGACCCAAACAGAACATTTGGAATAATGTAGGTGTGTACCTCAGTTCACAGCTGGCAAATAAAATAGCCAGGCATATTTATAAAGTAAAATTATGGGCATAAGTGTTTGACTGATAATTATATAGAGCTGTGAGCTTCAGCATAATCATATAAAATAGTGATGAATGGGAGATTAACAGATGCCCCACAAACACCATGTTGACGTCAAATATTTATTTTTATTTTCCCTCCCAGTTCTCCTCCTTTTTTTGCACAGTACTCCCCGGTGAAACTTGTTCTTATACCACTAAAATAATTTCATGTTTTGACACATTGCAATCAAGAAATTGTCTTCCTTTGGAAGAACACCTTACATTTTTTTCTGATATCTTTGTTCTGGCTTTGCCTTCATTTTCTTTTCCTGCATTTGCTTCAGCCCCCATTTCCTTGATTGCATATTTGAGGGAAGGAACATTTAAGTACTTCTGTTCTAATTACTCTGAATACTATGAGAGCCACTGTCTTCACTCCTTCAACACTTTTCTGTCACAGGACTGCACTGAATGTCTAATCGCTCATATGGGGGGGATATTATTCTTTCTGTAGTCCCTCCACAAAGATATAAATCAAAGCCATCTCCTTATCATCTCCAACCAGCTAGAAGATGATGCAAGTGCCCCCATCTGAAAATATCAGCTATCTTAGAAAGATGGCTAGGTTAGACCCCATAAAGATTAAGAGACAATTGATGCACTAGTTGTCTCTTTGTCTTCATTTTGCCTTGGTGCGGTTCCTCTTCTTCTTCATAGGTTAGACACCACATCATGGAAACTTCATCACATGCAGCATTTTTACAAGAACAACTGCCCACAAGAAAACTGTGGCATAGTCTCTGTATAAGGGCTATACCATTTCACACATTTCAATCAGTCAGTGTGTTAGTCAGCCTGAGAGCAATGCCAAGACTAGCTCAAAAAATGACTTGTCAGCTGCAAAGAACAGCACTGTGATCACCAAGAGATTTTACAGAATAAGGACTACACAGTACTGTGTTGCCTAATGTTATAATGCAGCTTGGAATGACACACATGAACCTTCCTTACACAAAATAGTAAAGAGTCCAGTAGCACCTTTAAGACTAACCAACTTTACTGTAGCATAAGCTTTCGAGAACCACCATTCTCTTCATCAGATGCATCAGAGGGACTCTTTACTATTTTGCTACTACAGACTAACATGGCTAACTCCTCTGGATCTATGACCATGGAAAGTGTCCTTATACAGGAGCTATACACTTGGTTTACCAAGGTCATCACCATCTTTTCTGACGGGCAGCAGCTCTCCGGGGTCTCAGGCAGAGGTCTTTCACATCACTTGTGACGTAGTTCATTTACCTGGAAATGCCAGACACTGAACCTGAATCCTTCTGCATCCAAATCAGCCATTCTACCACTCAGCTATGGCCCCCATCTTGTGTTCTTCAGACCATTTCTTCTTCCTTTGTACAGTCAAGACGAATGTGCCTGCTACTTTACAGGGAGGAATTACCACATTTACCTTTTTTTCTAAAAGATATCCTAACAATTGTCAGTAAGGGACTCTCAACAGGCCAAATTTGGATGTACAAGTTAAATAATTCATTCTTTACCCTGCCACAGTCCCTACAAACTTTTGCTGACCAGGAGATTGAAACTGGTCAGTGAGGTACCAGAATAACCAACAGATCAAAAGGCATCCAGCCACTTCCATTGTGAAAACAAATTTGTTCACCTTTACTGAATTTACAGTATTTATGACTGCAAGATTTGGGTTGAATTCCTTTTACTAAAGTTCTGACTGTTCATCCTTACATATCACCACCTACTCAAGGAGTTTTCCACAGGGAACCCCCTATCAACATAACAAGGGCCCTGCATTGCTGTAACCTGCTTGCGGAGAGGGCAGGATATAAATCAAATAAATAAATAATAATCATAATATTTAATTTCATCACATATAGTATGGAACTACTTTTTGAATGTGTGTGTGTGTGTGTGTGTGCGCGCGCACGCCCCAGAAACCTCTTGTGTTGTGGACTCTGCTGGTTGCATAACTGAATGAAATGGTGATGGCATAAATATTTCAGATCAGAAAATGGGTTAGCAGTAGAATAATAATGACTGGAAATTGTAATTGTGATGAAAGGGAATCTGTACACATAATAAACGGGTCTTTTTTCATACAAGTAGCTGTCCATGGTACTCCAGATATTATGGACTGAATGAATTCAATTAATTTCAAGCACAACACCTGTGCTGTTTAATTTTGGATTTTCAAGAATAAATGAAAGAACATGAGCCTGATAATTTCATCAAGAATCCTCAATACTTTAAAAACCAAATTTAAAATTGGCAACAAAACATCGGTATATGTTGGATAATCACTGACTTTCAAATGAGAGACTCAGTGATAGGTTTCCTAAAAGCAATAATATCTGAACTGGCAATGGTTCTTCCATTCCATCACTCTCAAAAAATTCATAGAACTACCCTGGCTATGGCTCCTTGCAATTGGGAGGCAGCTCTTGCAGCATTCTTAGTGCCCCAGTGGTGGGAAGGAAAGAAAGAGAAGGAACTTGCTACTTTTCCTTTTGTTCCTGTCCTACTACCATGTGACTTTTTGAGAATGGAAGGAAAGAGTGCAAGCGGGAAGGAGAAACGATGTGAGGGAGGGGGATGATCCCCATTATGAGGCCATGCAGACCCAAGTCCATATATGGAAGTGTCCAAAGCTCAGCCATGCATGGTGTGAGGCAGTTTGGGGGGATCTGAATCAATTTGAAGATCATTCTTATCATTCTTTGAGCAAATAGCTTCTGCTTAGATGCAGACCACACAGGCAGGAACAAAGTATCAAAGGCTCGTAGAGCAGAGGGTCCAAACCAGATGATACGGTGAAAGACTGGAAGAAGAAAGATTCCTTTCAGTACACCCTTATTACAACACTGGTGAATGAGAAGCATGGGAAAACTCATTCTTATTGCACAAACTGAATCAATATGAACATTCTGGGTGAGAACGTAAAGTTTGGCACCCAGACGATGAAACATACTAGTCCTAGAGAGCAATCTAAGCTGGTCTACTCAGAATCCTACTTGGGTCTATTCAATGTGACTTACTCCCAGCAAAGTGCCCTTAGGATTGCACTGTTAAAGAACTAGAAGTGAGCTCTAGGAACACTGTAATGAGCAGTTGCTTTTGGGAGGTCAGTTTTTTGTCGTCAAACTCACTACCAACAACAACATAGGAGACCACATTAGCAGGACTCCTTGAGATACTTTTGGTCTGCCCTGCAGGAAAAACTGAGACAACATAGCTCCTGCCCCCTTTGCAGCAACTAGGGCAAAAGTAAACCCAAAAGAACTGAGACATTGCACTTTTTTGTCCTGCGTGAATATTAACAAAAGTTTCAGTGCTGCAGTCACCTTTCTATTCTTCATCTGATCACTCTTTATAGTGACATTTTTTCTTCAACTACTCTCTGCAGTGCATTCAGTGGTCCTCAAGATCGTGATGAAAACAGGGGGAAACGAACATGTATGTGTGTGTGTTTGTGTATACACATACATATACCTACATAATGTGAATCAAATAATAAAAATAAGGGGGAGGGGGTTATTTTATGATACATGGAATTTAGATAATTGTTTAATCCAAGGCGCTTTACATATTCAGACTTCTTTGCTTTGCACACTCCAACTAACTAGCAATGGTATGGTAGGTCTGTAGGTAGAGCGTGTCCTGGGCAACCATCACCACCCATCCCCGCTCTCCCCATCCCGTTGTGTGAGTACCTGAGAGGTGGTGGGGATTTGTATGGGAGCGAGAGCGTATGAACTCACTGCTGCCTATTGTTTGAGCCACCATTCAAACATATCTGCCCTTCACCTTCCCATCTGTGATTTGAACCGCTGACAGGCGGCTGCCTATGTGCTTACATGAGATGTTACTCGCTCCTTTCTCCCCTGCCTGCTAACAGTCTAGCATTTGGGTGATTGGTCTGTGTGTGGATAGATGGTGAGGTACTTGGGTAAGAACTTTGGTTGCAGTCTGAGACCTTTAAAAAAGGGAAAGATCTTTATCAAACTAACACTTCTATTAATTAGGAAAACAAATGCATATAAGCACAAACATTATAGAAAACTAAGAAAAGAATCAGAACCTAGCTAAGTACTACACCTTGCTATTCCTTTCAGAGGAACGGACACAATAAAAGCTGGAACTTTGAAACAGGCTGCTCAATGTATACTTCGCTCAGTGTCTCTCCATCCCCTGGTTCTGGGTTTGCACACCTTGCACGGAGCTCATTTGTGGAACTGTCAAGACACATGGAGTGTTTCAGAGCCTGGTTGTATTGCATGCTACACAGTTTCTTTGAGGCTTCCAGGTGCAAACAATCAATAGATGTTACTCTTGTACTTTTGCTGATTTCTCCCAGTATACCAGATAGCAGCCTAGTATCACTACTGAATACAATACAAATTATTTATCTGAAAGCTGCAGTCTTTATAGAATAAATTCAGTCTGGGAGACATTTGATCTTGTGCAGCTTTTATGATGTTCATCCACTGCAAATCACTAAATGGAGAACGGGGAGAGAGAGAAACAAAGAACAGCATGAATCTCAGTTGTTTCTTATTTGCTAAGAGACTAATTGAAGAGTAAAATGTACCCACATGCATTGTACGTCAACAAACCTTCAAGTCTACCCACAACAGTTATTAAGTTCTCATCTTGAAGCTCAAAATCAGTTTCAAAAATGTGGAATGCAATGTGCCAAAATTAGCAGAAATGCAGTAGTAACTGATGGCCAAACATTTATAGGAATTTTTCCTATTTTCTAGAGGTGAAAGAATTTCTACTTGTAGAGCCTTACTTCCTCTCTTCTCCTCTCCCTCCCACTACTGTCCATAATACCTGCCCCCGCCCCGTGCTATTACTGGCAAGGAATGTTTGGTGGGATTCAAGTCTAAAGTAACAAGGATGAGTCTATTTTTATAGGATATGTGATCTTGAAAAAAGAAGGACTCCAGTGAGATCCCAGCATGAACCTTCTGGTCTGGCATTTCTCAGGAACTTTTATTGTCTTCACTGAGATTTGAATAACTGAACTGGGATCAAGCAGCCGTCTGATAATAATAATAACAGTTGATTTATATACCGTCCTTCAGGACAACTTAATGCCCACTCAGAGTGGTTTACAAAGTATGTTATTATTATCCTCACAATAATCACCCTGTGAGGTGGGTGGGGCTGAGAGAGCTCTTAGAGGTTCTGACTGACCCAAGGTCACCCAGCTGGCTTCAAGTGGAGGAGTGGGTAATCAAACCCAGCTCTCCAGATTAGAGTCCTACTCTCTTAACCACTAAACTAAACTGATGCCCTCCTCATGGTATTTTTGGATCCCTCATACCCCCAGGAGAAGCATTTGGGGGTGCATTTTGGAGGGACAAAGAAAATAAATGAAGTAATTCTCTGCTAACAGAATTCCTTCCATCAATGCAAATTTTCAACAAGATCCAAGCTTTTATCACCATTTACTCTTGTTATGAAATATCACTTGATATACATTTGAATTTTCCCCTTTGTGTGAGGAAAAAGTAGAGTACAAATAGTTTAATAAATAAATACCGAAATTTCACAGGCAGTTCCTTTTGCTTTTAATGGTTGTTTACACTTTCCTCCCTCTACACTCATTTATGTTAAGGATGCACACTGACATTTTGTTCAGTTACAAATTTGGTTTGGTCAGTTTTCATCATAGCATAATTGTGTGTTCACATCAGTCAATTCAGTAGTCACTTCCATTGGTTTCAACGGGAAAGAGATTTCTACCCTTTGCATCTCAACTAGGGGTATGCACCAAATTTTTTTTTGATATTTCCAGATTCAGGTTTCAAAAATCTGGTAAATATTGGCATTCCTGATATTTGGGTCCAAAAATACCAGTATCGTTCTCAGAATTAGCTTCTGTTGGGGAATCTGAATACATTTTGGGTGGTGGAAGGTCTATTTTTAAAGCAAACTAAGCCAAAATTACAGAGTAGTGAATGCTGCATGTCCTTTAAAGACTCCTCAAGTTTCCAGTGAATAGGACCAAGGGGTCTGATTCTTTGGGCCCCTGAACAAAGTTACCCCAGCCACTATCCATTGTAGCCTATGGGGAGGTGGAGAATCCTTGCCCTGAAAATGTGGCTTGATTTCTCCCCTCCCTCCCCTGCACTTTTCCCCTTTGCTTTCCTGACAAAGCATGTCCAATCATGTGATGATCCTCTCATTAGAGAATCATCATGGTTGGCCAGATAGTGCAGCCGGCCTCTCTAACATGCAGTGGCACCTCTCTCCCCCTCCCTCCCCATCTCTCCTTGACTGGGAAAGCAAAGAAAAGGAGGAAACCCCCAAGCTGCACTTTCAGGGCGAGGAGTTCTGTAAGGTGGTTTCTGCTGGGATTCTCCCATTTTGTTGGACTTTGTTAGTTCTTTGGGGGAGGCTTTGGATCAGTGGTTGCTCTTCCGTGTTTAGGTAAGCTTTCTTTTTTTCTGGAAAAAGCATGTGATTCCCTCCCCCCATAGACTACATTGGAGAGTGGAAGGGGGACCTTGTTCAGGGGCCTGTAGAATCGGACCACTTGGTCCAAATCCCTTGAAACTGAGGAGTCTTTAAAGGACAGGCACTCCTCACTACACCGCAATTTTGGTGTAGTTTTCTTTAAAAGCAGATCCTCCAGGCCCTGGAAAACTCCCCCATAAGGAGTAATGGACCAGGTTAATTCCAAATAGATTTAGAATTAACTTGGAAGCCAATAACGGTACATCCAGGAATCCCAAATTTGATTGGGATTCCTAAATATACCCTAAAATTACTGAGAGATTTCATCAGGACTTCAATAACTTTCACCCTACTATCAACCTAAGCCTGGACCACTCTACACAACAGGTACACTTCCTGGACACCACTGTACAACTACATAATGGACAAATAAATACCACCTTATACCAGAAACCAACAGACCGATACTCATATCTACATGCCTCCAGCTACCACCCTAAACATACCACTCCATCTATTGTCTACAGCCAAGCCTTACATTACAACCGTATCTGCTCCAATGCTCTCGACCGAGACTCACACTTAAGAGATTTACAACAAGCATTTTTGGGACTACAGTACCCACCAAATGAAGTGAAGAAACAAATCAACAAGGCCAGACTAGTACCCAGAAACAGTCTGCTCCAGGACAAACCTAAAGGAACTAACAACAGAACACCACTGGTTGTCACCTATAGCTCCCAGCTCAAACCCATCCAACGTATCATCAGTGAGCTACAACCCATCCTGGAAAATGATACCTCTCTCTCAGAAGCCCTGGGTGGAAGACCTTTCCTTGCCTACAGACAGCCCCCCAACCTTAAACGACTTCTCACTCACAATCATGAATCAGCCAGCAGAGTCACCAGCACAGGTACCAGGCCCTGCAACAGACCCAGATGCCAGCTCTGCCCCTATATCTACCCAGGGAATACAATTACAGGACCCAATGGCATCAACTACAGTGGCTGTCGTCACACGGGCTTTTATTTAGCGCTAAAATGGCGCTATTTCCCGGCAAACACCCACCTTATTCCAACACTGTAGCGATTTTCTCTCTTCTGCTTTGTGCTTGATAGTTGCGCTATTTTGTGCCTCAGTGTGAATGCCTCACATCGATGTATTTCGCCTCGCAACGTCCTATGCCCTCCCTTCAATCCCAGAATCCATTTCTTCCTGCGACTCCCCTTTTTTTAATTTTATTATGTCCTTATAACGACATAACAACATAACACAATGCAAACTTTCTGCTGAAGTAAAAATGACTCAATCGCCATGGCAGAGTCTTCAGCGATGGGGATCACGTCAGACAGGGAGTTTTCTGCGGGCAAAGGGCTATTTATATAATTTCAAAGTTGGAAAAACAAAAGGGTCGTAAGGTTTTGCTCTAATGGAATGTTTATATGCTGTTATTCCGTTATAGCGGAATTAAACGCCAGAATAATAAAAAAAGGGGGGGGAGCTGCTTCTCCGCGGTTAGAGAGAACAGAACAGAGTGCTTCGGTGTGGACAGCTGGTGGTGCGAAGAGCCGTTAGGTGACCCAAAGAAACGTTACTGTGCCAATAACAGGTAGGACGCTATATGCTGTAAATTTAACGGAAGAGATGCCCGTGTGACGACGGCCAGTGTCTCTGGCTCTTACAGCTGCTCATCCTCCAATCTGATATATGCCCTCATGTGCCAACAATGTCCTTATGCTCTGTACATTGGACAAACCAGCCAACCTCTACGCAAAAGAATAAATGGACACAAATCTGACATTAGAAATGGCAACGTCCAGAAACCAGTGGGAGAACACTTCAATCTACCAGGACATTCCATCAAAGACTTAAGGGTTGCTGTAGTTCAACAGAAACCTTTCAAAAACAAAATCCAACGGGAGGCTGCTGAATTGGAATTCATATGCAAATTTGACTCTGTCAAGCTGGGACTAAATAGGGACTATGAATGGTTATCACATTATCACAGGTAACAGATTTCCTTTACAGAGGTGGGGTCTGGGGGAGCCCAGTGGCACCTGGCATGGGCTTCCAGGAACCACAGTTCTCTTTGTCTGATGCATCTGATGGGGAGAGCTGTGGTTATCGAAGGCTTATACTACATTGGAATTGGATGGTCTGGTTGTTTTGCTGCCACAAACCAACATCACAAGTACAACAACCAGGGTCACAAAAATTAATCATGCAAGGTTGATATAAATTTTTGTATTAAATCCAAAGTGCAACAGTGCAGAGGTGCAATATATATCAAACAAGATTTAAAGTGCATATATATACAAGAAGAGGTAGTCTATCGGGTAGACAATAAATATATTTCTATATACAATGAATATTCTGGTGGTGGGAGAGTGTAGACAGATGGAAGAATGCACACAGGAAATGTCCATATGTCCAAGAGTGGAAAAAGGACGTGTCCAGAGACACCTAGCCGACGGGCTACAGCTTGCTATTTCCAATTCCCGTTTCGGTCTTTCTTCATCCTGGGCTAGACTCTATGGACTATAAATAAAATTAACCCATCAGTAATAAGCATTATACACAGCCTGACCAATGTAGCTACTGGTTTACAATCTAGGCAATTAAAAGTTTCCTTACTGTCCACTGGCATCTCCCCTCACTCCACACACCATAGCAGTTCCAAGTACACCGATAGTTACAACTAGTACCAGACACACCCCATGTTTATATAACAAGCCTAGGGTTATCCAATTAGGAAAAAAAAACCCTTAAAGGGGCAGTGTCAGCAGGACACAAAACAGAAAAGTAACCAATACAGCAACAAATGCAAACATGACAGAGAGGCAATACATGTACAATTAATCCATATACAAGGCAAATACAGAGAATGGACCATAGTATATACATATCAGGCAATCATAGATGGAAACACCCTGCTGTTTATCCTAGGAAACAGGAATAATCCATTGTAAGATTTAAACCCCCCGGCGTCAGGCTCTTGAGTTCAAAAATCCACCTCGCCTCCGCTTGCAAAAGGTGCTTGGTGCAATCATGAATGGCAGGTGTATCACATCTTTCCAAGACGGAGACAGACAGCTCCCTGTTGTCAATATGCTGCGCTAGAAAGTGTTCCACTAGGGGTGCCTCCCTGGTACAGGTTCTTATACGTGACATGTGTTCTTGTATTCGCACGCGTAATTGGCGTGTCGTACTGCCCACGTAATTCAAATGACAACTGCATTGAATTATATATACTACATTAGATGATCTACAATTCGAGAAGCAAGGGGAGTGGCCTCTTCTTGGTGTTATTAGTTTAGATACATTAACCATCAGAGAACACACGGAGCAATCCCCACATGGGAAATGCCCCCCTGGAAGGGGGCGTACCTGTCTGGGCATACGGTATTCTGATCTAACAAGAAAGTCCTTCAAGCTCCTTGTGCGCCTAAGACCCGCTCTGGGGGGGTTCTCGCAACCAGCAATTCCACCCACCAAATGCCAATGCTGTTTCACAATTTTATTTATAGCACCTGGAAAGGGACTGTGATCCAGTGCCCAAGTAATGCTGGAATTAGGCTGTCGATTCCTAGGCTGGAGGAGCGTATCACGAGATGTTAACTCTGCTCTCCTAATTGCCGGGGCTCTTACATTTACCGGATATCCTCTAGAGGCAAATGCTGAATCCAGGTACCGAATGTGTTCCCTAAAGTCAGCATAATTGGTGGAGTTCCGTTTAATCCTAAGGAACTGCCCAATCGGTATATTACTTTTCAAATGTTTAGGATGGAAAGAATCGAAGTGTAAAAGAGAACAACGATCCGTGGGCTTCCTAAAGGGACGCACTCCCAGGCTGCCGGCCGTACGTTTGTAAACTGTAACATCCAAGTAGTTAATACATTGCTCGCTCCCCTCCCAAGAGAACTGTATGTCTGTGTCCAAAGTATTGAGCCAATTAACAAAGCTTTCCGCTGGGGTCTTAGTGCTAAGGATGAGGATGACGTCATCTATGTACCTTTTGTAAAAGATCATTAAATCCTTAAAGGGGTTACCCTCCGCCAGTATGTATTCCTCCTCCATCCGTGCCATGAAAAGGTTGGCAATACTAGGGGCTGCGGCGCAGCCCATTGCCACTCCTTTCGTCTGATAGAAATATTCATCATTAAATCGGAAGTAATTCTTTTCAAGAATTATATCAAGGATGTTTAAGAGGAACGGAGTGGAGGGAACTTGAGATGACCGTTTAAACAGAGCATATTCTACGACTGCTCTAGCGCCATCGTGCGGTATTGAAGTGTATAAGGATTTGACATCCAATGTCATCAAATATGCACTGTGCTTGTGTTGTCTGTATAGCCAGGGGGTTCCTTTTGTTGGTTTGCCACAAACCAACATGGCAAACTCCTTTGAAGCCTCACACAAGCCAATTAATCTCCATACCAAGAAGAGATGTTTACATTTACTAGCAAAGGAATGTTTTGGTTGCATCCTCCCTCTCCCCCCCCTAATTGCATCTTCTCTCTCCTCCCCTCCTCCCCCCTCCTCTTCTATATTTGACCAGTTTCTGTACCATGCATCTGACGAAGAGAACTTGATTCTCGAAAGCTTATGCTACAATAAAATTGGTTAGTCTTAAAGGTGCTACTGGACTCTTTTTGATAAGGTATTTTCAGGTATATATTCAAACCAAATATACCAAATTGCAAATCTCTAATCCCACTCAACAAGGAAGAAATTCTGAGATTATAGTTATATTCCAAGAATTTCCCTTGCCCAGATTGCAGACAGAGGAGAGAAAAAGTTCCTATTTAACAGGTCACTAAACTTCTTTCTTGCAAAGAAGTTCTTGCTTTTCTTCTGTCCTTTCCATTGCCTAACACTGTTAGGCAGTAAACCCCACGTTTCTTCTAGTTCTTGCCTAACATACCTTCCTTTCCTATGTCCAATGAGGTGCTTTTAAAACAAAACTGAATGCTTTAAACAGCGGAGTGCAGTAAAAGAAGGTATAGGAGGGAACGAGCTTTTGTTCCCTTTCCTGGCATGCTCCACTTTTGGAAGAAAATCCAATCACCCTTGTTTATATACCTGAATGGACACACTCATGAAAAATCAAGACCACTAGTGCCATTGAAGGAGAACTTTATTCAGGGTTCTCTCATAAAAAGGATGATCCAAACTCTTATCTGGCTCTGGTTCTGTGCAAGCATGCATATGCGTTTTTCAAACTTCTCTGATTTTTTATAATCAAATTGCAAAGCAACTGTTAGGCAGGAGCAAAGGCTTTTCTCATACGTGCTGGTAGAAAGGAAGAGAAGACTGGAGGATAGAAGCCACACTACACTACTGTTGGGGCAAGATGATGCAGGAGCTGCATAAGTTATTTGGCTAGTGTGATGGAGGTTGGATGAGTGTGTGTTATGGTGCCATATTTCTACATTAAATTAGGATTCTGGTTATATACCTTTCAGGCTTTTTGAAAGGAATAGAGGAGGATTTAGCACATGGTGCCCTGTGTGCTCTGGTCAGTTTTTGAAGCAGTGAGGGACAAAAGGGGAGGACATAGGTTTCACTGATCTCCAGTTGTTTCTTAATCCTTTGGGCTCAATCAGGGTTTTTATGCTGAATTATTGTTTACTAAATGAGGAAGAGTAGGGTTCCACTGCCACCCAGTGCTCATTTTCTAAAAAGGCTTCCTGTAAACAAATGAGTTTGAATGTACTCTGTCAGGGTATAAGGTACATGCCAGAGCATACCTGAAACTGCTGGTGGAGCTGCATCTCATCCGATAGAAGCTCTTTTCAGACATTACATTTCTGGCATGTCTACCATGCGTGCTGTGCATAATCATTTCTATACATGCACTCACCATTTTGTTTTAAATGGGCAACTCACATGTATTTTGCAGCTTCAGTATATGTGAATGTGTACCCAGCCCCTGCCAAATCTGGGTCGGGGTAGTATATATTGAAGCTGCAAAATGCACATTGCCCTCAAAAGTGCTACCCATTAGATAAATCTTTTTTTTAAAGCAAGAAACTCCCAAAGGGTTGTTGAAATATATGCATTATTTTAAAATGCTAACTCCACCAATCTAATACCATGAAAAACTGGCCAAAATCCACCAGTGAGTATGGAACTCATGAATTCAGCTGTAACAACAACAACATTCGATTTATATACTGCCCTTCAGGACAACTTAACACCCACTCAGAGCGGTTTATAAAGTATGCTATTATTAGCTCCCCAACAATCACCCTGTGAAGTGACTGGGGCTGAGAGAGCTCCAGAGAGCTGTGACTGACCCAAGGTCACCCAGCTGGCTTCAAGTGGAGGAGTGGGGAATCAAACCCAGTTCTCCAGATTAGAGTCCTGCCGCTCTTAACCACTACATCAAACTGGCTCTCCTGCCAGTCCAGATGCTTCAGTTCAACCTCCTTTAAAAGACCTAGGCTAGTTTAGCCCTACCTGCTGGATTACATGGGCAATTCAAACACAGAATATGTGCCTCAAAGCCTGCTTCGTATATAGCCCTGCTAGATCACAGCAATCACAAACCGTGAGCTGAGTATCTGCCATTTGTGCAGGTATTTGAAGCCACTGGCAAGATCCAAAGGGCTCTTGGCCTATTCAGGGCCCTGTGTGAGCAGAACCACAGCTAGCACCCGCCCTGGGTGGCCTTGTGACTTATCATCTGCTTCAAGGGTGTATTGGGGTCCTGTTGGGTTGTATGTCTTTATTTCTGTGTCCTTCATTTTGTAAGCTACTCTGAGTCTCCAGAGGAAGGAGAAATTTGACAAAAATATTCAAATAAACTCATTTTTCTGCTGTTCAGTAAAAGAGTTCTTTTTGGTGCATTAATGAATTATATTAATAAACTTACTATTTTCATTCAGCTATTCAATATACATATGTAGAGATGTTTGAACACCCACCACTCGGCTCACTCACTCCCCACCAATTTTGAGCAGGGGGTCCACCCCTCAACAGGCTGCTTGGCTACTTGCAAGGGTCCTGACCCTGTTTGTAGGGTTACTCCTTGCATCCAGCATGGTACAGTGCAAATGCAAGAGGGGAGATCTTGCCTTGCCTTGTATCTCTATATGAGGAAAGGCCCAGTGAATACCATTGGCCACTCAACAAGCCCCCCACACCCCCTACTAGCTCTGCTCAATGGGTCCCCTGTCCCTGCCTCTGCCTATCAGTCTCGCTTGCCTTCCCAGCACCCCTACTGCTCCAGGGCTTGTACTATAGCTACCCCTTCTTTTTTTTCTAAAGAGAAAAGTGATAACTGAACACACTATCAAAGAGAGTCCAGTAGCACCTTTAAGACTAACCAATTTTATTGTAGCATAAGCTTTCGAGAATCAAGTTCTCTTCGTCAGATGCATGATCGAAACTGGTCAAATACAGAAGAGGAGGGGAGATAGGGGAGAGAAGGAGACATATATCAGAAGGGGACAGGATGCAATTAGCAGGGAGGCAACATTCCTTTGCTAGTAAATGTAAACATCTCCTTTTGGTGTGGAGTCAGTTTGCTGTGTTAGTTTGCAGCAGTAAAAGCGTCCAATTCCTATGTAGTATAAGCCTTCGATAACCACAGCTCTCCCTGCCAGATGCATCTGAATTTGACCAGTTTCGATCATGCATCTGACGAAGAGAACTTGATTCTCGAAAGCTTATGCTACAATAAAATTGGTTAGTCTTAAAGGTGCTACTGGACTCTTTTTGATTTTGCTACTACAGACTAACACGGCTAACTCCTCTGGATCTATGAACACACTATGAAGCACATTAAATAAATCTATTAAGTAACATTGTAATTTAAATACTGCAATATTTTGTGAAGTTCAGGACAGGCTACCTGATTATTCTGCCACATTGGCATTCAGCTATCTATCTTTGTGAGGGCGGGAGAGGCAGTTGCCTCTCTAGGGTAGATCTGTCTTTGGCCAAGTAGGAGGGTCTGAAAGATGTGGCTGAGGTAGTGATGCTTTCTTCTCTGTGCATTCACTTGTCAGAAGGATTCACATAAGCATGATGAGATATGAGCCTTTAATTTCCAAACTCCCAGGACTGCGGTAGTTACAGGGCTACAACCAGGCATGCTGCAACCCTCTTTACGTTGGGAGGTGCTGTGTTGCCTTTATTCCTTCCCCAGTTCCATTCTGTGGTCCTGTGGGGATAGAATGACATCTGGTAAGCACACCAATATTGGTGTGGGAGCATAACTGGAATACCCCAGGGGCAGTCTTATTGATTCCAGGACCGTGGGCAAAAGTCCAGAATGGGGCCTCAGAATTACTGCTGCCCCAATATCCCCACTGGGGCCATACATGCCCCTCACTGGAATCACTGGGAGCCACGTGTCTTACCCCTGGACAGGACTGGCAAGAACAGCAGTAGGCTCCTTTTCCTACCCCCTCCCACTAGGTGAGTGGAGACTTTTCCAGGGCTATTTTTGCTACCCAGTTTTCTGTCTCTGACACAAAAGGCTTGAAGCTGACTCAGTAACTTGGAGTTGGGTCTAGTCTCACAGGTCCTATTCCTTGGCTGGGATTCTCCAGTTTGACATTGGTTTTGCTGGGATTCTTTAGTTTAACATTGGTTATGTTGGACTTTCTTGGTTCAGCTTGTGCTGGGACTAGTAGTGTGGGAAATGAAACAAAAGAGCAGAAATATACCCCAAAACTACAGTTTCATTTTGTTAAAGCAGCTTTCAGAATTGTGAACCGAATCTGGGAAACCAAGTTATAGTGGCACACTCCTACCAAAAAGTTTGTTTCATTTCAGTTCATACCTTGCACCAGCAATAGGGAGGTAGGCACTGGGCTCAAACAGAAGTATCTTTTCTTCCTTAATGGCATTCATTAATTAAATTGCAAAGGGAGAGAGCTTTTGCTTTATTAATTAACTTGTTTGATGGGGAGAAGGAATGTGCACAATGTACATGAGTGCATCTTTCCCCCCCATTGCTACCCAGGCAATGGCATTGTCTCTCTGCCAATCAGATCCTCACAAGGGGAGACACACACCCCTCCCCACCTATCAGCTTTGGAAACGTTTGGAAGGGGGAATGTGCATACTTCAATCATACACTGCAATTCAAAAGACACTTCCCTGGGACTAAGCACTAATGAAAAACATGGAACTTACATATGAGTAGACCTGTTGGGGTGCATCTTAGTTTTATTATTGTTGTTCTATCCAGGAATTGGTCTGTCTCCCTCATCCCTCTAAGGGCACCTGGACGGTCACTGTGAGGAAAAGTGCCGTTGGGGGTGGGGGATGCAAGTGGTCTCTCCAACCAATCAAACTTGATAAAATCCTTGGAAGACTTCAATCATAGGCTGCAATTCTGAACACACTTCTCCGAAAGTAAGCAAAAGTAAACATGACACCAACAGGCAACAGCAGGATGCAAAAAAAGTGAATATAAATGGAGAGTGGTTGGGGACACCCTGGGTCCAATCTTCTTGAAACTTGGTGGCTCTTAAGTGGCAGGAAGGACTAAGTTACCTGCAATTTTGGTGGAGTTTGCTTGGGAAATGCCCCCTTCCCAAGCTCCCTGGATATTTCCCCCCAATAGGGAATAATGGACTGAATGAAAACCAAATCTGAAAACTAAACTGATATTTTTGAACCTGATTATTAGGAATACAGAATATTTATGGTATTCCTGATACTCGAATCTGAGTAATACCAAATGTATTTTGATCCACACTCATAATTCAGTTAATAAAAGCTTGAGTCCCCCTTTTTATTGATACTGTAACAGCTGGGGTTTGAAGAGAAGGAAAAGAGAGGCCAGAGTGTGGGGGTAATACCCCGTCCAGGGAGACTTTACCTCAGAGGTCTCCCCCTCAGCTATTCGCCTCTCTCCTTCCCCTATCGCATCAGGGCCACACCACAAATAAAATCAATGGCAGCCAATGCTGTGCAGACACAAAAAATAACAAAAGTGGTGACAACTAGGCACTAACCATCATAGCTTCCTTCAAAAAGTGGAAATTTTGGTCAAATGAGGTGAACAATGAAAACGGCTCTGGGGGAAAATGTGTAAGCTGATGATAAAGTGGGAAGAAAGTATGAAAAGCATATTTGTCAAAATATTAAGACAAAACATATAAATTTATTTAAATATTTATTAAAAATTTATTTCATTTATACCTCATCTTTCTCTCCAAGAAGGGCTCAAAGATTCTTACACCATTCTTTTACCTCGATTTTATCTTCACAAGAACCCTTTGAGGTAGGTTAGGCTGAGAGTGTGACTGGCCCAAGATCATCTGGCGAACTTTCACATCACAATGGGAAATTTAAACTGGGGTCTTCCAGATCCTACACTCTAAGCATTATGTTACATTACAGAAGAAGCCAGAAACCAGCCAGAGAGGCCGTGTAAGGTTGCCAGGCCAAGTCAGTGAGAAGGTGGTGGTGGTGGGGAATCTGCCTTTGACAACATTACTACATCACTTCTAGGTTGTGCAAGTCACTGTTTTTGGGTAGAGTGTACTAAGTATGCAGCCAATCAAAGAAGACAAGAGCTTATGTGGGAGGGCTAATGGACAAATTAAAAATTAATAAGTCACTGGTTCTTAAAGAATTCAAATGCAAAATTGTTGCTCTCCTAACCAAAATATTGCCCTTCTTTCCATGGAACTGAAAAGTAGCAATAATAACACCCTCTTTTTAAAGGAACACAGAACAGATCCAAGAAATTACTAGTGAGCAATCATAACATCTGTTCTGGAGAAATTGGTGAAAACTGTAATTAAGAACAGAATTATTAAGCCAATTGAAGAACAAGCCCTACTAAGGAAGAATCAAGCCCAGCTGCAAAGCGAAGCCCGGCCTCAACGAACTTTGAATGTTGTTTGAGGAATACATTGACAAGGGTGATCTTGTACACCTTATATATCTGAACTTCCCAAAAACCTCTGGCAGCTTCTTTCACAAGAAGCTCCTGAGTAAATTCAGCAGTGATAGGAAAGAGTCTTATTTATTTAAACAACAGGAATTAGGAATAAATTGACAGTTCTTATAATGGTGGTGAGGAAAGTAATTGTGTGGTTTCCAGTGGGACTAGTGCTATTTATTTTGGTCATAAATTACTTGGAGTTGGCCTGAACAACAAAGTTGCCTGCTTTTCAGGTGATATTAAATTACTCAGGATGAAGCAGATTGTGAAAAGGGATCTCCAAAATTAAATTTCTAAAAGATTTTCCTAACTGGGTGAATGGGAGAGAATGCAGCAAAGGAAATTCTATGTGAGACAATGTAAAGTGATCCTGCATGGCTGCTGTTATATTCTTAAGTACCTTTCCAAAACTCAAAACTCCTGGGATGTTAAGGATTGGCAGGCGGCAGCAGCAGGAGGAAAGAAGAATATTTCTCAACTTTTCTTTCAGCTGTGTATGCAGAGTAGTGCCACAGTGGAATGCTTACATCAGTGAATGCATATCCTGTTAATTTTGCTTTATGTGTTATGTGTAATTAGCACATCTTTATAAAGCTATTAAAACATGTTAATTTGAAAAGGAGAAAAATAGAATTCATGCAGGTAAGAAGATGAAAGGAACAGAATGTGCTTGAAAATCCAGAGCACAGCCGGTAAGTTGCCTAGGATAAACAGCAGGAGAAAAACATTGGTGTGCTTCGTAAAGATTTCCCGTCAGGATGCTGCCAGTCACTGATACTTAGGGGATAATTAAAAAGTTGAATGCTACTTTATATTTCTATACACAGAAAGTAAATGCATACAGTCCAACTGAAGCTCTGAAATTATTTTCTCTGGTTTAACTTTTTCCCCCCTGTGACACATATAGTGTCTGTTAGTTCTACCACTTGGAATCTAATCAGTCTAGTCACCGGGAGGGACACATTCATGGAATGTTATGCTGTGCTTCTTTTTTAGAAATTGGGGTCATTGACTGCCTCCTCCTTTGGCAAGCTACACCATATCTTAAAGGATTGTTTTGTATTTCAGACTATTGTTCTAGAGCGTAATTTAAAAATGCAGTTGAGCTAAGAGAATCACAATGGGCTAAGTAGCTTCATTGACTAATCTCCCCATTTGTTACAAAGCAGTAACTTAAAAGGGTCCTGGAATGCACTGAGGTTTAAGAAAAGCTGATTCCTGCTTGTTAATGCTCAGGGGTGGGAAGTCTGTAAATGGCCTGAAAATGATTTAACCCTTGTTGTCATGGAAGTTTTAGGGGGTCCAAAGGCTTCTTCACTATAACCCCATCTTGGTTCTTTGAGCTTGCGCTGTTCCATTGACTAAGAGCCAAGCTACAAGTGATGCCTGACACAGGTTGGACACTTGTCAGCTTCCCTCAAGTTTTGATGGGAGATGTAGGCATCCTGGTCTTGCAGCTTGGCTCTCCAACTGCTGCACTTGTCCAACATTCTGCCAAGCTGCCTACATTTCCCATCAAAACTTGAGGGAAGCTGACAAGTGTCCAACCTGTTTCAGGCATCACTTGTAGTTTGGCCCTAATTCAGGTTGGTGAAGCCTCTTGAGCTTTGGGAAGTAATAGCACATGGACCTGCTGGATGCAGACCTCAGGTTTGGCTCAGGGATAACGGCCAGACTCAACTTCTATTGTCCAGCCCCAGCTGCATAAGCCCCCCTACTTTCAGAGTTCATTTCTCCCTCTGCCTTATTGCTTAGAGAATTTAGGAAATTACTTGCACAGCACTGGAACATTATATTGAAAATACCGGTCCCATCCCTCCCCATCTTCGGCACAAAATGCCGACCTTTGTCATTGACAGAACTTCATTAGCATTGCTAGCATGGAAAAGAGACTAGGTTAGGATTGTGACAGGCAATAATCCTTGCTCTTGCTTTCAAAGTAGTGGGGAAATTCACACATACACTTTCAGTGACTAAGCACTGGGAAATCAGAGCATGGAGGGGTAAGATTCATACTACTCCTGCAACAGCAGGCCTATGAACCTGGTAAGGAGGGACCTGCCACTCTTGCATAGGTTGGAGGAGCTGGCCTAAAGGGTTGCCTCCAGAGCAAATAATTGAGTATGTGGTTTTCCCTGTAATAGCCAGTTGTATTGCCACATGTGCCCAGGGAATCTGCATTGCATAACCCTACCCAAATCCTGTTATTAAAGCATAGTATTCTATGCTAAAGTTTTAATAGGGTTTTTAGTGTCCTTTGTTTCAGATAAATGTTGACAAGTGTATTTATTTCATTTATACTCTGCCTTGCTCCCCAAGAGTCTCACATTGTTTTCTTCTCCTCTTCACAACAGCCCTGTGAGGTAGGATAGAGACTGTATGACTGGCCCGAGGTCATCCAGCAAACTTCCATGGCAGAGTGGGAATTGGAACCTGACAGTGAAATCCTAAGCAGAATTACTCCAGTCTAAGCCCATCGATTTCAATGGGGTTAGACTGAAGTAACTCTGCTTAGGATTTCACTGTGAGTCTTCTAGATCTTTATCTATACCACACTGGCTCAACAAATGCACCGAGAGATCTGGAAAACTAGAACTCCTCCTTATGTGAAATGATTAAATAATAATTTTGAGGTAAAGAATTCTGTTTTCTATTCTAACATGTTTTCTATTGTAACAAGTACTGTATGTATACAAATTCCTTTGAATTCCTCCTTTGATAAACTTAATTTGCAGAGGAGCAACTAAGTCGAAATAATTAGGTGTCCCATGACTCCCCAAAAAACAGATAAGTAGATAGACAGGGCAAGCAAGGGGGCATCTGTGTGTTCAAAAGTAAAAACAGCACAAGCATCAAGCTGTCAGAATTGGCTCCCAGTTGCTAACAATCCATGGAGCCCTTTTCTTCCAGCTCCCTCAGGCAGCTGCCCAATTAATGTCCACATTGGTAGAATTAGGAAGGCTAATTGGCCCTTGGCCCTTGTCAATCTGTCTCCTAGCCTGGTTATGGGACAGAGTCTGGTTTACTAGCCCTGGTGCATTATCTCTGGCAGCAAATGGATAAGGGAAATTCTTCCCTATTGATTTTATCTGATCTGTCTGCTGTATTTAAGGTTGGTTATACTATCCTGTTGAAGTGCCTAGAGCAAAGTTTTAGAATTAGGGTTACTTCCCTCATTCGGTTTCAATCTTTTCTCTCAGATAGCAGAAAGTTCCCTTTAACATCATTGTAATGGCCCCAGTACTAATTAAAGGTCCACTGTTTTCTTCTTTAATAAGAACTTTGAATGTTATACCTGTGAATGACATCATCTGGAATGTTGGAGTTGGTTGTCATCAATGTATTTCTTTGTCAAAACTTCAAGATATAGCATTCGCTATCCTGAATCAGTATCCAGAGGCTGCTGTCAGGCGCCCAAAAGTGAATGAGCAGAAACGAGACGGATGTATTGTTGGTTGGAAGGCAAATAAGATTTACCTATATAGGCTGGATCAAATCAGCCCTTTCTGATCAAGTTATACATTCCTGGACCCAGTCTGGGTTTCTGAAAGTCTGGTGGTGTTGCTAAGAACGTCTTTTACCATGCTTTATAATTCAGAAGACTTCCTTCCTCTCTGCAGATCTAGCTACTCTGATTCAGATCTCTGTAACCTCTGGGCTGGACTACTGTAAAGTGATCCTCAAGGGGCTTCCTCTGAAGATATCTTGGAAACATCAGCTTGTGCAAAGCATAGTATCTTTTGGGGCATGAGGTCATGTACACAAAGTTGCATTGTCTACCAAGCAGTTTCCATGCACAACTTAAAGTGCAGGTTTAAAGTTTCATGATTGGTCATGATCCTCCATGATCTTGGGCCAACATATCTGAAAGGTCGGCTCTCTCCTCATAAGCACACAACCACCAATTTAGGTCAGCTCCCCATCATCTTTTAGAAGTACCCTTCTTTTCGGAGGTGCATTTGACCTCCATAAAAACTGATTTCTCTGGGCAAAACCTCTCTGCAATGGCTTGATGCATATGCAAGCTATCTTCTGTAGTCAAGCTCCAGCAGTTATGATGACAGCTGTGTTCCAGCAAGCATTTAGTGCTCTGTATATTATTTTTCGTGTGTGTGTAAAGTGCCATCAAGTCACAACCAACGTATGGTGGTGGTTTGCCATTGCCTGTCTGCATAGAGGCTCTGGTCTTCCTTAGTGGCCTCCCATCTAAATACTAACCAGCGCCAACCCTACTTACAGCACAATCTAACAAGAGTTACTCTGATTTCAATGGGCTGGGACGGGAGTAACTCTTTTTAGGATTGCACAGTTAGCTTCCAAGATCTGGCCCGATCAGGCTAGCCTGGGCCATCTGGGTCAGTGTTTTATATTATAATTGCTACTGCTTCCAACCATTGCGGAATTTGAATGGATTTTTTCCCCTATTGGATGGTTGCTTGTTATTGTTCGACATAAATACACTGTATCCCGGAGCTCAATTGGTGGAATTATATTGCTTTGTATTGTTTATTTGGAAGTCGCTTCGTAATATAAGCAAGGTATAAACTTCTAACTAATTATATTAAATATATAATACTAGGCGGCAGCGGAGGAAGTTCTAAGGGGAGCTCGCCTTCGAGAACCGAGGGATCGTGCGGCGCGGAAGGAGGAATCGCCGACATTTCGCAGCATCGCCCCCCATTCTGACAGCTGCTTCTCCTCGCCGTCGAGGGCTGCTCGCCCGATCGTGCTGGAGATGCTCGGCGCTGCCTCCCTTCGCCTCTCCATCGCACGGCCCGATCGGGTCGCTCAGAGCTCCGCAGCGCCCCCTCCTTTCGCGCGTCGGAGGCGGGCGGTCGGTCGCTCGGAGGAGGGGACTACAGCTCCCAGCGCTCCAGGCCGGGCAGCCGCAGTGAGAGGCGCCGCCGACTGTTCCAGCCTGCAGAAGCTCAGCGGGTCGGGACCGCCGCTAATCGGCAAGAAGCAAAGCCGAGCATGGCTGGCCCGCCGAGGGCTGGCGGGATGCGCTGATCCGTCGGGGCCGGGCGTGCTCGCTCGGCGCGGCTGCTGTTGCGCGCAAGGAAGGCGAAAGCGACGCAGCTACGCGCCCGGAGGATGCAGGAGGCGGCGATGTTGCTGCCCGCGGGCGGCCCCCCTCCCTCTCCCCCGGTGCAGTTCTAGACTCCTCCGCCGCCACCTCCTCCGTGCAGAAGAAGCGCCATGTAACCGCCTCCCTCCCCCCACCCCACCCCCTTACCGGGAGAGCCGCCGAGTCCCCCCTCCCTCCGTCCCCCCTCCCTCTTAAACTCGGCGCTGCGCTCCTCGGCCAAGGGCGCAACCATGAAGAAGCAATTCAACCGCATGCGGCAGCTCGCCAACCAGACCGTGGGCAGGTAACTGGGGATGGGCAGCCGGGGTGGGTGGGGGGTCTTCGCATCTGCCTGTACCGCCAGTTTTTCCCCTTAGCGGACACTATACTCCATTGGGGGGGGGGGGTCTGCTCCATTGGAGGGTTTCTCGTGTTTGGCCTCCCCCGTTACGTATTTTGGTTTGCCCGGGTTTTCTTTTTCCTTTGGTCGCAGGTTAAATACTCCCCAGCCCTGATTTTCTGTGTTCTTTTTTCATCCTCCCCCCTCCCCCATGAGAAACTCATGTGCTTACTGTAGAAGATGGTAATATCTTGGTGCTGCCTGCGAGCATGTTTTGGAAAAGAAACGACTTGTTCTGCCAGACCCGCTCCAACAAGCGCTCTTGCTGAGCCTGCAGGACTCCGGCTTGCTAGTTGGCCTCTGGTTGATTTCCTCCCTGTATCTTCTTGCTGGGTACCTGCTAGGCTTTCACCTCTTGCTTATCCTAAGTAGTTGCTGGCAGGTAGACACATTCACCCGAAGCCCATAATGACATCAGCAGGGTTGGAGGTTCTGATGGTTGAGCGGGTAGCTACAGCCCTCCAGGCAGACACACAGCCCATTCCTCTCCTTTGAGGATTTCCTTTGCTTCCCCCTTAGCTCCATGGTTGTTCTTTTTTGAGGAAGAAGTGGGTTGGCAGAGCATTTAGTATGCATGCCCCCCCCCTTTTGGTCTTGGAATGGCTGCATCAACTGGGGGCATTGAGTGAGATTTGCAGGGCAATCCTAGACAGTGTTGCACTTTTTAAAGCCCACTGAAGGCTTTAGAAAGGTGTAACACTGCTTAGGATTGCACTATCCGTCTGCAGCACCACTTGAGGCTTAAACGTTGAGATGCATTCCTACTATACTTGTACAAACATGGAGGTGAACGTGGTTTTGCTTCTTTGGGGGTGGGCTGCTTTCACTTTCAAGAATCAGCGAGGTATTTCTGGCTGGTTTTCTTGTGAGCATCTGCTGTTTGGCAATGTGATGTTGGGCTCCCGGGTGTGAACTTGTGGAGCTGGCTTTTGTGCTGCAGTCTGCTTTGGCAACTCTGGCCACTGAACCCCTTTCCTGCAGCCTGGGGCCTGGCTGCTGGGCAGTACTGCCAAGCCCTGTGAGCCTCTCTCTCTCTCTCTCCTGCCCTTGGTGTGGCTGCCAGGATTGGTCTGAAGTGGTGAGAGCACCTTGCAGGCTCAGGCATGCTGCTGGATGGGCCTGTGTCTGAAGCTTGCTTTATTATGGTTGTATAATTTTCAGAGGTTTTTTGCAGCTTGCCTCCTATGCAGTATTTTGGCAGAGGGTATGATGGAAGGATTGGCGGAACGCAGAAGAGCTGTGTGGCTTTCACGGATTGTTGTAACCTGGAGGGGGAGAGAGAGAGAGAAATCATCCTTGAGGCAACCCTTTGGGCTTTCCAACCTATTCCTTTGGTTTGTGTTCTTCTCTTGATGGCTTTAATGGGCAAAATGGCAAACTCATAGAGCAGCTTCAAAGAAGAAAGACATCACTCTTTCCTGCCAATCAGTGAATCTGATGTGTGTCAGCTGTGAGCATCAGTTGGCCTTGCAACCACCAGTGACTGATCATGGAAGAGCTTGCTGTGTTAAGGGGCTGTCTTTATGCCTTGTTCTTCCTCTGAAGCTCGCATCTTGGCCTTGTGCCATAGCCCTTTTGCTGGCTTGCCTTCTTACTAGCTGCCTCAGAGCTTCTTTTTCTTGGTGGCCCTAAACATGGCAAGCTTTGGGTTTAACTGGGTTTGCAATTGTGGCCCTGCTGTGCTGGTTGGCTCTCAATAAGCGTGCCTAAAAGCTGTTTCTCTTCCACACTCATAAAGGGCCCCTCTCCAAACCGCCTCCCCAAAAGCTGACCATGAAACAGTGGCTTTAGCTTGACTTCCTTTCTCAATATGCCACCTTTTAAGAAGCCAGCTCCTTTGTTGGTTAGTGACTTGGCTCTGAAAGCTATCTAGCCGTGGGTATGTGTGGTCTGAGATAGGGAGAACTGTTTACGGTCTTGGTTCTGCTATTGCAAGGTCTGCCGATGGGATCCTGGAGCCAGTAGGGATAATAGCATCCAATTTGCACAACAAATGACCTAGATTAGATATCATAATGGGGGTGGGATTGATGCAGGGAGCTGTAACTGTACAATGTGTGGAAGATCATGTGACGTGAGATATCTTTCTTGTTTGTTTGCCTGAATTAAGGGCTAGCTTTGGCCAGCTCTCTGACCGACTCTCAGAAACTGATTGTGAGACAGATGTATGTAGCTCCTTACGTCGCATACATGAATTACACAGAATTATCAAGTTCTGATAGAACTTGTGTGGTCCCTGGGGGAGCCTGGGCTTGACTAGATGTATTACATGTTTGTGTAATGTCTTTGATCTCATTTTCAGTATGAGTAGCAGTTCTTAGGGTGTAAGTAGATAAACAGAAATTAATTGTATGACTCTGCCTTCTACGGGGGCCTGTTTTAAGAGGGAAAATGGGTTGAAATATGTAGTGGCTGAAAGATTGATGTGGTGAAGAGGCTTCAGTGCAATTTTAAGCAATTATATCCTTCTAAGACCATTGACGTCTTTGTGTAAGTGTTTCTCCTAACTTGAATTCCTGAAGAAATTGCTAATAGTCCTACAGAATTGTACTGCCACCAGAGCTACCAGTTTACCAGTATAATGGAAGGGACAGAGTTTGTATAATCCTGTCAGTAGAAAAGAGCAAGAGTCCAGTAGCACCTGTAAGACTAACAAAATTTGTGGTAGGGTATGAGTTTTGTGAGCCACAGCTCACTTCTTCAGATAGATGGTCCTGTCAATTATGGTATGCTTTGGCACTGTTCTTCTTTGTGTGTTAATGGGATGTATCTCAAACATCATGCCTTATCTTGGTTTTTGCAGTCACAGTTACCAAACATTAGCTGTATCGGCGCCTGGCCATATGGCAGTACCGTCTCTGTAGGGCCTGTTCTGCCCTTCAGTTACCTTAGCTGAAATCAGCGCATTTTGTGTTTGGTTTCCTCAGAAATGGAATGTGTGGCAGATACCCTTTTGGCCTTTGGTCTGCTTGGGATTCAAAAGTATTCTGAAGCAGCTATTTTGTGTGTGGGGGTTGGGGGGAGATGTGACAACTTGGCTTGTGTCAGAGGCAAAATGAGGGATGAACGTATGCTGTTTCAGATGCTGAGAATAGATGGTGATTAAGCTGCATTGGCTAGTGGTTTTGTATAATGAGATAATTGGGTTAACTTTGGTGAGCTCTTTGTTTATGTAGACCAAGCGATAGCGGGCAATTATATGGAAGTAATCTACTAGCGCATTGCTTTTCCCACCTTGTTCTTGAAGCCCAATCTAGGAAGTCATTCTGACCACGAGGTGTTCATCTCACTCAGCTCTTACAGGCCTTGGTGAGATTGCTGTGGTGAGACCAGCAGTGCCTCCTAAGCAGAATTATATTCTTCTAAGTTCACTGATTCCATTGGGTGTAGAAGAACACGACAGTGTTCAGGATTACACTGGAAGTCATGGCCATAGAGAGGCAGTGCAGTTGGTATGCAAAAAGCTGAGCACTTTTGACCGGAGATTAAGATTGTCAAATACTTAATTGGGTTCACATGCCTCCCATAGATACAAGTAGACGACCCTTCTGCTGCTAAGGAGTTTTCCAGCATAGATAATGATATGGTTAAGCATTACATTAGTATTCACATAGTAAATGTGATCAAAACAAAACTGGGTTTCCTCTTAACCAGGGTTTTGGAGCTGGTTTCAGATTCTAGTTAGCCACATTAGTAATGAACATCATTGCCCAAGTAACACACAAAGACAGTTAAGAGTGCTCCAGAAGAGATGAGCCAGGGAGGAGTATGAACTCCCAAGGCCCGCTTTACTGTTTCTCAGTTACCTTATTTAAAAGCAGCAAGTTTAATGTTCGTTTTCCACAGGAGTCAGACATTGTATCTACATTGGCCCATTGTGAGCTTTTGTGGGGCATCTAGTCCTCGTTGGAGCAAAGTGGTGGGCTAGAAAGACCTTTGGTTTGAGCCCAACTGGCAAGTTTTGTGCTCTTATTGTGAGCCAGAAAAGCTGATTCTTATACTAACACTTGGAAAGGAGACCCCTAGATGCTAGAGCAGGGATTATGGATTCAGAAGGGAACAGTTGTGGGGAAGAAAAGAAAAACTGACTCTGATGACCTCAGTCATACACAAGGTGAAGTGTTTGGTGTTTAGGGTTAAAGCGTACACCCCCACTCTGTAATCAATGCTGTGAAGTGCTGACTAACAAATGAACAGTGGTAACGGTGGTTTTCATCTTTCTGCACTTGTTCAATAGGAAATCATTTGTTAGAATGACCTTTTCCGTGTCTACTGCAGACTAGCTCAACCTGTAGAAAATGAGGTTGCCCTCTGTCAAAATGGCCTTCTGCTTGGCTTTTGCAGATTTGGAGACGGAGAGGAGACCTTTTGCACATTAACATAGTGGGTTGGCTCATGCCTGGTGCACTCAGAAAACCTTGGCATGTATCCTACCGTTCCACTGAGCAAGTCCTCTCGCATGAGAACCATGAGTTGATCATGTCCAGTCTTTCCTTGCTTTCTCAGGTGGTAGCTTTTAGCCATCAATTGTCCTTTCTATAGAAAACCTAAAATAAGTCTGGAGATTTGAGCATATGGTGGTGGCACAGCTCATCCTCCTAGACTCTTGCTTCCTTGTATTTTTTTTAAAAAGAAAAAAGAATAGCCCCCTGCATTGTATGTTTCCTAGGCTGTCGCTGTATATTAAGCAGACATCTCCAGTGAGCTATGAATAAGAAGAGGCACTGGATGAATATTTGCTTCCTGAGGTGTATCTCTCTTCCTTGAAAGATTTGCATTTTTAACCTTCTGGTAACTTAGCAGTGAGGATGTTTCTTCCTTGGTCATCCCATAATCACCTTCAGTAACTCAGTTTAGGAGGGAACCCTCCAGCGCCAGAAGCAAGGCTGGGAGGATAAGCCTTGTCCCTCACACACCACCCCTTTTCTGGATGTGCAGAGATGTTTCCTTCCACTTTCATTTTCCTGGAACTCTGTAAATATATAAATGAAAGCTGTGGAGGGCTGGAAACAGGGATACTGTGAAATGAAAGCAGAGGAGACTGGGTTGAATTAATTCACATCCTTTCAGCTAGCTGTGTGCGTCCCAGAAAACAAGTTCATCATTCTGGAAGGCTGGTAATTTTTTCCCCTCCACCACACTTTATGCAGAGAATAAAAAAAAATGGTAATGGGTAATCTGCATTGCAATCTCAGCATCTGATGTTTTCGTGAAAAGATGCTTGTCAGATTTTTACCAGACTCTCTGACCTCTCCTGTATAAGCAGAGGTTGAAATTGTAACAAAGCAAGCACTGGAGAGAAAACAGCTTAGCTGTCAACCTTCTTTCAGTGGAGTTTGCTGTTCATCCTGGTGAAGTGTAAACTGTAGCTAGCATTAGTAGCAGTTAATATTGCAACTCGCATAATGCTTGTCGTAGGGTTGTCAACAACCTGGAGAAAAAAACTGTCCTTTCTCTTTAACAGAGGCTTTAATGGGTGGAAATGGGGAGGTGAAGGTGAGCCTTGCCTGAAAGTAAGTAATAACACCTGGTAAGTAACATCCAATTAAACCTCTATTAAAGAGTCAGGACCCTTTTTCTCCAGGCTGTTGGCCATCCTAACTTGGCATCATGGTTAAGTGGGAAAATTTTGTTTTGTTCTTTGGTCTGGAGGCCTGTGGTCCAAAAGTCTATTCCTTGTTTCTTAACAATGGCTGAGTGGGTTCCTACTTTACATTTACACTGACCAGCCTTTGGAGTCAGAGGCTGCAATCTTAAGAACACTGTCATAGGAGTAAACCCCATTGAACAAAGTGGGGCTTACTTTGGAGTAGTGCTTTTTAGGATTGCTCTCAAAATGCCTCTGGCCACCCAATGCTGTGATTACCATATAAGTGGAGTTAGTTTTCCTCCCACAAATTCAGGTTGGCTTGACACATGTGAATGTAGCCACATGGTGTGGCTTTTGAAAAGTCATTAAGAAAGATTAGATTATTCTGGAACAAGATTTGATGAACGGTTGTTTCCATTGTTCTTGGATTTTCTGTTTTGTTTACCAAGATCTGATAGAGAAGGAAAAAACCCTAAATCCATGTTTGTTTGTTTGTTTTTAAAGTCCAGAAGAGAGAAGGAAATGGGGGAGAGGTTGATTCCAGGTCAAGCAGTCAAAAGGAAAAGGTCCCTTAAGGAAGTAGAATAGAGAGGTCTCTTCTACATCATTAAGAAGATCAAGGCTAGAAAGCCTACCCCAGCTGGAAAAACGATCTGGCAAACTTCTGGCTCCTGACCTGCCTTCATCTAGTAAGGTTGTCTGAATGCAGAACATGGGAGAAATGCTCTTCTTGCCCAGTGGAATGTTAGTTGCTATGGAGTGTATCAGTGTGGGGCTCCTCTCTCATTAATTCACCGTTGTTTCTCCCAATGTTATGAATTGCCTGAGACTTGTGCTTCTGTCTACATTAGCAAACATCTCGTAATTTAGGTACGCATCATTTACTATCATAAACCAAACTTTCATCCATTTGCTGCTTGGTGTCTGTAAGATATACATATATCAGTTGTATTTCTTGTGTTGAACTACAAGCTCCTGGCTCTGCTGTTCCTTGATGGCTCTTTTCTAGGTTTTCCATAAAATCAGATTGCCAAATCATTGTTCAAGCATTACTGGGATGGGAACCAAGCTTGCTTGATGTTCTAGAGGGAGAACGCGCTCTGTGAGGATGTCAGAGGGACTGTGAGCCAGTTCAGATGTAATAGCAAACTGTGATTTGGCATAATGTGAATGAGCATCTTCCCCTCCCCCTTTATTTCATCACCATGTCATAGTTTGTGGTTTCATCCAGACCAGCAAACATGGTTTGATTTCTGCTCTGAGTTGCTTTTATCGCAATTGTATTTTGCGTGATGTTCTGTAACATCAAATGAAGGCTTATTTGTAGTGATTTTAGGTATATGATGTCTTTTATACATTGTATTCTGTATTTTCAGTTTGCTTTTGAAGTGTTTACTCTTTGATTGGTGGTTCTGCAGTTCTGGTAGTGCTGTGCTGCCTTAATAATGAAATGCCTTCATTCATAACTTCTGGTGTGACCTTGAAAGGGCTGTTTTGTATCTGTACAGACATAGGAAGTAGCTGTGATGCAAGGTGCTTTCAGGATTCACAATATAAAATACCTAAATTTTAGCAGTGGTTTTTTTTATTGCGGTCTCCTTTCTCTTTCTACATTTGCATAACACTCTAAAGGTATTCGGGGACATTTTCATGTCAGGTTGGACCACTTCTATTCTTTTTTCTGCATGCAGACACATAGGCTGGGTACATATGAAAATCACACACAGATTGTCATATATGACAGTGAGACAACATTGTTGCACTGTGTAGGCATGCATGGTGGGCATGTCTGAGGAGACATGATTTTTCAGTGTTGCAATAGACATTTGTCGAATCTTCAGCGAATGATATATTCGTGGCTTCCTGAGTTTGTTCAAAACATGATTATCTAGCTGAAGAGTTAGGGATTGTTAATGGAAAAGCTTGTTGCACTTGATTGGCCCAACACTTTGAGAATAAAATCTTTTGCATCCATTCTGACTTGGACTTTACATTAGCTACGGCAGGATCATCTGGTCGCAGAGTGCCAACTTATCCAGTTGTGTGTGATACCTTTTAGCTTGTTCAGTCTGAAAACGTGACCAGAATTCTTGTAAGTCTGAGACTTACCACCTGCTTGCATGACCCTTGCCCCTCCTGGCTACTTAAATCTGTTGGCTCCAGCAGACAGTCAATACATCCCTGAGAGAGGGGGTGGTTGACCCTGCCTTGAAACGGGGTCTAAAAAGAACTTGCTCTGGACCCTGAAGAGTTGGATAACTACCTCACTGTCTCAAACGTATCATTTTGTCCAGAAGTGTTAGCCGTGCTAGTCTGTAGTTACAAAACAGTAAAAAGCCCAGTAGCCCCTTTAAGACTGACCAACTTTAGTAAGGCATAAGCTTTTGAGAACCAGATGCAATGTCTGATTCCTGTGGAAAATGAGCATTAAAACTTGCTGCTTTTAAATAAGGTAACTGAGAAACAGTAAAGCAGGCCCTGGGAGTTCATACTCCTCCCCGGCTCATCTCTTCTGGAGCACTCTTAACCATACTTGTGTGTTACTTGGGCAATGATGTTCATTACTAACGTGCAGGGCTCATTTTGAGGGGGAACGCACAGGAACACGGTTCCAGTAGTTCTCCAAAGAGGTCACATGTCAGGTGGCCCTGCCCACCTGATTTTTGGCCATTTTGGGCCCATTGCGGCCTGGATTGGGCCTGAAACGGCCAGGATTGGTCCCGAAATGGCCCAGATCAGGCCTCTGACAGGTGGTGGGTCACTCTCCCGCTCAGCAGTGGCCCGATCCTGGCCATTTTGGGCCCAATTTCTGCCCGGAATGGCCAAGATTGGGTGGCCAAAACAGCCAGGATAGGTGATGTCAGGGGGTGAGGCATATGCAAACCCGTTATGCTAATGACACACTTCCGGTGATGGCAAGGGGTGTGGCATATGCTAATGAGTTATGCTAATGAATTCCTGCAACTCTTTTTCTATGAAATGGCCTCTGCTAACGTGGCTAACTAGAATCTGAAACCAGCTCCAAAACCCTGGTTAAGAGGAAACCCAATTTTGTTTTGATCACATTTACTGTGTGAATACCAATGTAATGCTTAACCCTATCGTTAGGCCATGGAATCTATGCTGGAAAACTCCTTAACAGTAGAAGGGTCTACTTGTCTCTATGGGTGGCATTTTTCAGAGGGCATCTCATTCTGAACAGGAGATATTCTAGAATTTGACTGATATTCTAGAATTTGACTAGATACGATCTTCCACTTGTATCTGTAGATGCCATTTGAACCTCCCCCCCCCCCACAAAAGGAGCAGGTTCATAGCTTGGGGGTGCTGCTTGACCCAGGCCTCTTGTTGGGTAAACAGTGGTGGTCGGGGTGCTTTTCAGCAGCTCCGGTTGATGAGCCAGCTACGGCCCATCCTGGCCAAGAAAGATCTTGCCACTGTGCTGCATGCCCTGGTAACAATTGGGATTAGAGTACTGGGATTGGATTGGGATTAGAGCACTCTACATGGGGCTGCCCTTGAAGATTGTCCAGAAGCTTCAGTTGATACAGAACACTGTGGCCAGAATGCTGACTGAAGTGGATCGTAGGGACCATATCGCACCAGTCTTGTTCCGTTTACACTCGCTGCCAGTTTGCTTCTGGGTGTATTGCCCTTTAAAGCCCTATACAGTTTGGGGCCAGTATACTGAAGGAGCTCCTACTCCAATATAAACTTACCCTAACACTCTCATCATCTTCAGGGGCCCTGCTTCAGGGGCCCCTATCACCTGAGTCTGAATGGGTGGCAACCAGAGAAAGGGCCTTCTTGTTCGTAGCAATGAATCTTTGAAACTCCCCCCCCACACACACACACACCCACACACGGAAAATCATCTGTCTGCCTTTTTCGTTATTTTCTTGCAGTGGCTGAAGTCTTGTTTTGTTCAGCATTCTTTCACTAACTCTTATTTAACTCCTCTCCCTGTTTTTGTGTTTGTATGTTTCATATGTATTATTTAATCTTTTTAAATCTTTTATATACCCTGTATTTTGATATAAATGCTTTTTAATGTTTGAAATGCCTTAATGCTCATTGTCTTGAGGACCCTAGAATTGGGTGGAAAAGTAGTATAGAAATGTTTTGAATAAATAGATAAAATAGATCTTTTTTTTATTTTTAAACTCCTAACTCAGTGTTCTGTGAGGAGTTAATTTCTTGGAAATTGGGCATTTCAGTAGCTAAGCCACAATGGTGAATGCGGAAAAAACAGGTAGATATTTGGAACCTATAGGTATCTTAACAATACTCATACATTTTATGCTGTACAAGCCAGCATTAATTATTTTGACTTCCATCTTGTTCTCTAAGGCTGTGTTCTGGCAAGAGTACACTAAAAATGCAAAATATAGTTTTTAAAAGCAATACATAAACGAGTAGACAGAATATATATTAATGTTCTCCCCCAGACTTTTTGTATTTCCTGCTCTTAATTTCTGCCCTTGAAAGCTGTCTCTAATTAGTCCATGTTACAATCTTTTCAAAAGATGCACAGGCTCAGTCTTTGGCAAGTCTTCAGGGGAAGAGGGTTATGAAACAACCATTTTTTTTTCATCAGCACTTTTTCTGTGCGCACTTAAGATGCTGATCTGGTACCCAGATGATCTGGATGACCTAAAACTGGGGTGTCCAACTGGCGCCAGCCCCTGGGGGTTGTGGTTCATCTGGACTGGAGCAAGAGGCCCATGGGTCTGGCTGTGGCACAAAACTAGCATGTGCTCCTGCCAATCTGGCCTGTATTGCACTGCTGTCTGCTCCCTAGCTGTAATGTGTGCAAGGCTCAGGCATGTTATTGCTTTTACAAGTAGGTTTTACAGACCTGTTATTGAATTCTGCCTGAAAAGACAATAGAAAGCCAGTGCAGTGAGACTGCCACGTTCTTACAGTAGGTGACATTTCCAAATGCTTTTCAATGTAAGTTGTAGTAATTTAGCTGTGTTTTAAAGGGGCTTTCTACGAAACCTACATTCCAGCTTTTTAGTGCATGTTTATATGCAGGGAAGTGACAGTAAGCTGTGGCTTCATGGTATGTGTGTACATGTGAAAAATCTCTGCGGAACGTTAATTACAAGTTACCTGCATGCAGGCTTGAATTCTGATTGAATGTCTTCCAAGTAAGAATTTTGTAAAACGTGGTTGTCCTAATTAATTTTCTTTATACTATAAAAATAGAGACTAGGTATTTCGTTAGTACAGGGGTGGGCAAATTGCGGCCCGCGGGCCACATGCGGCCCGCTACAGAGTTGTTTGTGGCCCACCAAGACAGTCAGAAAAATCCACCTTGAACCGAGATTTCCTTCATTTCCTTCATTCATACATTTGTCTCATTAAACTGATTCTAAAATTAAATGTGCTTGCAGCTATAGATGATATGAAATTAGCACAATAAATAAATTGAATAAAACTACCACTATTTTATTTAATTTATATTTATTTATTTTTATGATACAATTTATACCTTTTCTGAAATGCAAAGTTAACTAATGAATGCAATCATTTTAAAAGGTGCGGCCCTCCGCTAACCTCTGCTCCCCACAAAGTGGCCCCCGAGCCAAAACAATTGCCCACCCCTGCGTTAGTAGTTTCATTGATCAGATGCTCACTTGTGCTCTTGGAATGGGTTTAATTTGTATCAAGGACTTGCTTGCTTACTGAGGATGGACTGACATTTTGGCGCTCCCAAGTATTTTCCTGATTCTGGCTACTTAGGTTAATTTGTTCTGGTCTGCATCATAGCATTAAGGCAGTTCAGTATTTAGTGGTATTGTTAGAAGTAAGCACTTCATGGTGCCTTAGGATTAAAATTTAAAAACCCTCTAGTCTAGATTTAGTCCGCCACACCTGCTTGTCCTTTTAATGTTCAAAAAAGGATCATGTACTTTTGATGCAGGTAGGTAGCTGAAAAGTTCTCAGTTGAAAAACAAATTCTAAAGCAGAGCTGATTTGCTCATAAGCTGAGCCTAGTGCTTAGGTTTCCAGAGTCATCAAGGTATAAAGAAAGAATTTCTAAGAACAGTCTTAACCAAAGCCTCCGGACTGAGACTCTACTTCGCTTTGGGGTTTTGTGAAATTTGTGTCATTTATAGGGCAGCATTTCTTTAATGCATTTTTATTCTGCCTGTCAAACAGTGGCATTTGATATGCTTAACAGAACAAGACTGGAGTGGTACGGTCTTTAGTGCTGGACAACTACAGTTGATTTTCATCAGATATCCGGACGACCTTTTTCACCAGTTTGATGAATTTGTTACAATAGGGGGAACAGAATAGAACCCTTGAGAATCCCATAGAACAAATGCCAAGATTCTAAGCAGTAGTATTTAGAGATGGGCACAAACCGAAATACAAACCCAAGTTCGTCACGAACTGGGCCTATTCATGGTTCACGAACTGGCGGTTTGTCGGAGAGCATTTCTGATGACCTGTGACGAACCGCTATGATTTTTAGCCCAGTTTGTTTGGTTCATTTTTCGGTTTGTCATTGCAGACAGCCTGGAGCCAATCAATCAATGTCCTAGGCAATGGGGAGGATGGGCTTTCTGCAGACCTGCTGCTGCCCCAGAAGTGACATTTTCACGAACCAAATGAACTGGTTCATGAACCGGGCAATTTCATGCCAGTTCATGGTTCGTGAAATGTGACAAACCGCAATGAGCCACCATTTTCCCAGTTCGTGCCAATCTCTAGTAGTATTCTAATACATAACATAATCCATGGTATTGAAAGCCTCTGCAGGGCCAATGGAGTTGCTCTTCTCTTGTCTCGCTATTGGCTCACAAGGCAACTTCAGTTCCAAGGCTGGGTTTAACTGTAAGCTGACTTGAAGTGAGTCTAGATAATTTATTTCATCCAAGGAAGCCTCTGAGATCCAGATATGGACCGATGATATTCTATCAGCTAAGTTGCATGTGAGGTCAAATAAAGGGTACAGATTTAATATATAGTGTCTGCTACATATATTGAGAGAATGAAGTGCTCTGCCTACTGAGTGAATCTAGTTGGAGGGTGTTTCCTCTGAGGAACTGGGCAAGAGACAGTGCAATCCTATGGAGAGTTACTCCAGTCTAAGCCCATTGACCTCAATGGGACTGGAGTAACTCTGCATAGGATTTGCACTGTTAGTCACAGTTCTAGCCATGAAAATAAATGAGGCATGTTATAGGGTTCATGTGATTTGTTAGGAAATGTGGACTTTATATACGGTCAAGATGATTTCCATGTCCAAGAAAACTAAACTAAATTTTAGTTTAACAAGAAGAGCATAACAAATAAACTTCTAGTCACCTTCAGTCCTTTCCTCAGTTCAGGCATATCCTCTTTCTAAATGCTGATTGTTTCTTGATTTTAACAGTTTATTTGAATATTTTGTTTTGGAGTAGTAGGGCTTCTTCTAGGTATGAGCATGGGAAGGGGTCATTCTTTTAGAGTAGTGTAGGCTTCCTTCCACAATTCCCTCTTGGAAACTGAGGCAACTGAAATAATGTAAGCTCCTCTCTCCTTAAAAAAAAAAAGTGTAGAATACAAAACTGATGATGAAATATTGAATGAATGACGTAATTTTGCTTTTGCATTTGCCCATAAAATACAAATATTCTCTGTTTGCCTGGGGAAATGGGAGGCACAGTTGCAGGGAGCATGTACAAATTAGCAGCTCCTTGTGAGTGTGTGTACAGAGAGTAAACAGGAATCCCTCAGGGATACTTTCAGGCAAAGAATTTTCTCTGGGAACTGTGAGGGGAAACCCACCTTAATTTTGGAGGATATCCTGAATGTAATGTGAATTTCTGGTCAAAGTAACGTAGGAGTGGTTTTGGAGGGCAAGAAGAGGAAACCTCTGGGGGCAAAGCTGCATGTTAATGCAGCAAATTGCCAAAGCTGTTGGAGGTTGCTGCTTGCTGAGGATTTAATGACCCTGCAAGTGTGCCTATATGTGCCATGTGCTGTACATTACAATATAATACAATACGAGGCAGCTCTCGTGCTGAATCAGCGAAAACGAAGGGGGATCCCAGCAATAAATAAGTTCCCGAGGTGCAAAGAATATACAATCAAAGCTGCTTCCCCCACTAAACCATGAACAGCTTTTGGTGAGGTCAAAGTGAAGAGACAGTCGCTGTTTATTCTTGCCATCATGAATTAACAAGCCAAAGGCTGTGAGATACTATGAAATGTTTTTTTTCTAAAAAGGCATAATTAGAACTACATGTTGTGACAGTCAAGAGTTCAGGTGGAGTATAAATATTTTAATAAAGGTTAAATAAATAAGGTTGACAAAAGATCTAGGTTAAAAAATGGATTAGGAAATTCTTTACAGGGCAGACTTGTCAATAGCTGTTGGGTTGAGAAGGCGTAATAACCTAGTTGGAACTTTTAGCCCTCTGATTGGTGGCAGCTGGGTGTCCGTTCTGATAAAGGGTGGGAATGGCTTACTGGCCTCTGGTCTGTTATTAGCTTTTCTCTGAAGCATCAATGAGTTGCAGTTGCCAGAGAGCGATGCTTGCCTGGAAAGATGGTTGGCATGGTTTTCAATTTTATTTTCTTGGAAAGTAGGCAGTCCAAGTGGGGCCCTTTCCAATATGAACACAAGGTCTGAGCTGAATTTTATTAGTTTCATTTTTGGAGTTGAAATGTGTGTATTCAACAGAGAAGTTTTCATTGAACAGCTACACCAATTACATGAAAATGGGAAGTGGTTGGGTTTTTTTTTTGTTCTCTGAGGCTTGGGCACTAACTGCAGTTTAGGCAGAGATTTTTTTTTTAAGACTCCAGGGAACTGTGTAGCCTCTGAGTGAATAAACCATAGGGCATAACTTTGGGGACTACCATGTCTGAGGAGAAAGGGAGCTATGTATTCCCTGAGTTTGTCTGACCCAGATTAACAAAGCTCCCTAACCATAATAAGGTAAAGCTTAGGCCAAATTCCTTTTAGATACTGTTGGCCACCTGACTGATAAGAGGCCCGATAAACACATTCTGAGTCCTTTGTATCAACTGTTTGTAAATGTTGAGATTGGCCTGTGGCTTGTCTGTCACCTGTATATACTCTTTTTGGCACTTCTCTTTGGAAAATGGAAATGCAGTTTTAATTTCACTTACCACATTTCTGATGCATGAAAAGGAAATTTTGTATGTTTTTGTCCCACATTTCTGAATCTATGGCCCTGCAGAACTGATTTATATTCCCATCCCATTCCAACCTGGTGGGCGAGGTCACCAGAGGGATAAAATTCCAGGGGCCCTGGTCATCCTGGAAGCCTGTGAAGCCATACGATAGGTTTTACATACGGCAGTTAGGTAGGGTTTGGTAGTGTGAGAGTAAGCAGATGGATTGGACACATGAACAAATGAACACGCCTTATTCTGAATAATATCATTGGTCTGTCAAGGTCAGTATTGGCTGCCTAATTGGCAGCAGCCCTCCAGGGTCTCAGGCAGAGGTTGGTCACATCACCCACTGCCTGCTCCTTTTAACTAGAGATGCCAGGAATTGAACCTGGGGCCTTCTGCATGAAAAGCTGACGCTCTCCCACTGAGCCATGGCCCCTCTCAGATTCTTTGCCTGTGACCTGTATTGGCTCGTGGCTGTTCTGCTGTGCTTTACAGTGCATGTGTAATTTTGGCCTTTGTCAGATAGATAGCTGTTGTACAACGAAGGGATTTTCTGCATATTGGCAAGGTTTGTGATTAGGAGGCCATAAGGTGCAGAATGCATGGGGATATGAAGAAGCTAAAGAAGAGATTGTTCAATATGTAGGTGCTATAGTAAAAGAACCCCTTGAACAGACACAAAATAGGGTGGGGATGGTGTGGGAACTTTGACCAGACTGGGGAGATGACACAATCACACAGTGAACAAGGGTCAGAGACTTGCTGATTTTTCTTGATTCTTCAGTGAGTTGTATCACGCTGACCTGGAGAGCATACTTCATTGTAATCTGATTCTTCTCTGATTTTTCACCAATTTGAGACTGGAGTATAGTTTTGAACTTTTGGATTTCTCCACCACAGAACTCAATCCCCCCCCCTTCTTTTTTGGCATTTTCATCTATGCAAATAGCTTTGCTGAACTCATCTCATGAGCTGCAATGCAGATATTCATATCAGGTCACATATGTCTGCACAGGGTTGTAGATCTGTCGCAGTCACCTTGCCAAATACTGCATGCCTCAAGGATCATGCAGTCTCTCCTTTAAATAAATCATTCACTTCAATTATTGATGGAAGGGAACCATGGTGAAAACCTTGTGCCTGGAGCTGGGGGCAGAGGAGCAGCCTATGGCTGTGGGCTTTCAGGATGATGAGAACTTGGGGCATGTAAATGGTTGTATAGATTAGCAGGGCCAGGGCTGTTCTGGGAAGCAGCAGGGATTTCAGAGACGGCCCTTTGAAATGTAGATAACTTGGGGGAGGTCTGGGGATTTTCTTATTAATCTGAGACACTCATCATTTAATGATTCTTATGCCAAAGGCAGATAGGATTTATGCTGATCACCTGTTGTCTGAAACAATGATGGCCAGGTCTCCCATACAGAGAGAGAAGTTGAGAGCTACCTTCACTTAACATGGTTCTGTGTGTGCTTTCAAAGAATGGTGTTAAACTACTTGATGCAGAGAGTAGCATTAAGTATCTCCTGCAGTACCAATCAAAGGCACAGATTGTATTTGAACAACAACAACAACAACATTTGATTTATATACCACCCTTCAGGACAACTTAACACCCACTCAGAGTGGTTTACAAAGTGCATTATTATTATCCCCACAACAATCACCCTGTGAGGTGGGTGGGGCTGAGACAGCTCCGGAGAGCTGTGACTGACCCAAGGTCACCCAGCTGGCTTCAAGAGCAGGAGAAGGGAATCAAACCTGGTTCTCCAGATTAGAGTCTTGCCACTCTTATCCAGTACACCAAACTGGCTCTTACAGAAATGAACACAACTGGTGATGTGGTTGTTGCACCATCCGAGTATATTATGTGTTACCAAACAAAAATCGAGTAAGCAAGAAGGCGGGTCTTTGCTTTGAGAAGCTTATATTTAAATACGGGCCAGTAAGACAAGTAAGGGAGGGGAGAAGAAAAAGAATGTGCACTCATAGTTACAGGTGCTTGGGTTTAACTTAAGGACAAAACCAAATTGCGCCAAAGGCTTGACAGAAAAGGGCTTTGCATAGAGAGTTAAAATATGAGAGAGAGGGTAGAGAAGGGGTGGCACCTCTAGGTGGGATTTCTAGGCCAAAGGGGCAAAAATGTCTCAAGAGTAAGATTCCCATGGAGAAAGGTAACAGATCACGCAGCATGCAGGCAGGTGTGTATATTTAGGAAATGGGGTGAAGATGGTGTAGTGGTTAGAATGCTGGAGTAGGAAAAAACCAGGGTCAAATCCTCGCTCAGCTGTTAAGGTGATTGTGTGATCCCTTGGCCCGTCCCCAGGATAACCTCCCTCACTGGGTTGTTGTGAGAGGAAAATGGAGGACAGGAGTACATATATGCCAACCTTTTGGAGATTTGGGGGAAGGGTAGGGTAATGATGCTTGGGAGAGAGGTGGACATATAAACGTTTTATATAAATAAAGATGTATTAAATAAAAGCAGAAACATAAAGTGATACAATAACTAGTGCTGGATGTAGACTAGTACTGGAAGGCACTTCAGGGGGCTTGAGGGATGCCGTTGCATAGTTTACAAATGCAACAGCCGTTGTAACTGCTGTTGTGTCTGTACATGTATCCATTTCACCAAGAGTTATCACCAGTAGTATAACACCAGTTATCATCGCTACAATCAGAAATTCATCATGTGTGTGCCGCCAAAGTCAGTTTCTGTGCCTGTACTTGTGACATTATCTTCTCATATCACTGCTATGGTTGGAAAAGGTCTTTTGTTTCTGTGATCTTTACAGTGTTATTAACAATAGCTCTGAGGGCTCCTATACACAACCTCCCATTCTGTTTATTTTCTAGTCAAGAGAAGTGAAAGGAGGGGAGAACCTGGCTTTTCAGCTTTACTGTGTAGGATTAAGTCAGGCCACCCTAGAGTGCATCAGTGACTTTTTGGCAAGAGCTCTTCGGAAGAAGATCAGGCAAAATCTAGTTTAAGATCTATTTAAATTCTGTTGTATATATTGACAGTGCTGCTGTTCTTACATTATTAGTTTTTAACTTGATGACTGTGGTTGTATTCTAACTTTTTTAACTGCATCAAGAGCTTTGTTGGGAACAGTGGAGTAATTGAAAATATCACAGTCCTATAGAATATAATGATCCTTGCTGAGCAAATAGTATTCCTGGTTCTCTCCCAGGATTGCAGTGGAAATCTTTTATTTTGTGACTTTCCACTTGGATTCTGCTCAGATCAGAAAAGGGGCGGGGGAGGCAGCTGTGAGAGCATATTGAAGCATGGAAGGAGTTGATGCCAATACCATTCCAGGCCTCATGCTGATTGGAGCAGCATGGTTGTACCACTTCTCACACCAGCTTGCAGTCTTGGTGCTTAGGTCATTGCCTGGCCTTGTTCTGGCTTCATCTTGAAGCTTGCTGCGTATCTCATGGAGCATTGGTGCAGCTGCATGGAGTTGATATTGGACTGACTCAGAAAAATTGTCCTTGTTGTGATGGTGCAATTTGGCATTTTTTAAAAAGCCTATTCTGAATGCAGCTGTTTGCCATGCACCAGTCACTGTGAAGATGCAAGTGAGAGCAGTGTGAACCATTTGGGGGTGGTAGGAGCAGGGAGAATTTTCAGGAGCTCAGATATTGCTTTGGGACCATCCTTTATTTCCTAAAGAGCTGATACCCTTTGAGGGTTTCTTGTGCTGAATATGTGGACAGGCTGCATATGCTGTAGAAAGTCCATTCTATTCTCTCTTGTTGAATTTTCTTTGTTTTTCATCAAGGAACATTGTGAAAGATTTCAGTACTTCACTAATAAGATACCAGCTTTTTCTGAACTGTTCCTTACAATGCAAGAAGCAACCTGTGTAAAAAAGCCCTCCTGAATAAATTCAGTTTTGCATAGTTTGCGGAAAGCCAGGAGAGTGGGAGCTTTCCTAACCTCCTCAGGCAAGCCATTTCCCAAAGCAGAGACCATAACAGAGAATGCATATGCATGGATAGCTGTTGATTTTGCCCATTTGGAGGGCAATATCTGCAGAAGACCCTGTTCAGAGGAGTGAAGCTGCCCTGGCAGAGCGTAGGGAGAGAGGCAGTCCAATAGATACGAGAGACCAAGGCCAGGAAGTGTTGATGCACCAGCTGCTTCCTGCAGTATATCCTGGGCGACATCGCTGAAGCCTTAATGTCTAGGGATGTGTTTGCTCAGATATTTCTAGCACACAGTTGTATTTCTTTGGCTCCAGGGAATGTCATGTTCCTGAAGTAAATGTGGGTTAGCTTTTCATGCTTCCCATCTGTCTGTCTACTTGAAATGTACCCTCCTCATCTGTATAGGTTCTCATATTGCAAGGTTGGCCTTAGTTAGTGATTGCATAAGAGACCTCCAAAGAAGACCAGGGTTGCAGAGGCAATGGTAAACCACCTCTGTTAGTCTCTTGCTTTGAAATAGGGCTGCCCTCGGCGGGGGACAGGGGCCTGGCACCTACCTTTGTGGAGAGGGTGTGTGTGCGTGCCCCCACAGGTGCGATGACATCACTTCTGCTGCAGATCGGGCCCGTTTTTCAGGTGCTGCGGAGCGCAGGAGTGTTCCTGCACTCCGCAGCGCCTCAAAAACGGGCCCGATCCGCACCGAAATGGGCCCATTTTGGGGCACTGCAGAGCAGCTCCTGAAACAGGCCTGGTTTGCCATGGATCAGGCCCATTTTGAGCACTGCAGTGGCCCCAATCCGGGCCAAAACGGGCCCAATCTCAGTGGCTGCAGCACGTGGGAGTGCACCGCACCACAGGGGAGCGCGCCAGGAAGGTGTGTGCCCCCCTGCTGCTCAGGTAAATGGGTGCGGGGTGTGGGGAGCGGGGGGGAGATCCCCCGCCCCCACCAGGAGTCTGGGATCCCTACTTTGAAAACCTCAGCAGAGGGTACCATAAGCACTTTTCATGTTCTTCTTCATCATCATCTATATTTAATATATTTTAATATATTTATAAAAGTATAATAAATATGATGTATACAACATATATATGTTAATAAATATATTTATTAAAACATTTTACCCTGCATTTGTTGTCATAAACAGTGACTCAGAGTGACTTATAAAGCCAGCAACATAACACATTTTAAAAACTCACAGCATTTAAAATATTAGCAACAGCCCCACATCCATCAGAAATATAATCTGCATCTAATGCCTATGGAAGACCCACCTGAAAGGGGACAGCCTTACATTTCCTACAGAATTGGGCCAAAGTTGGGGCCCTCTTCACCTCTTCCAGAAAACCGCTTCAAAAGGCTGACCCACTGCTGTAGAGGAGCAAGTCTGGTTTGTGGCCAGATGGATGGCTTTAATAGAGAGAGCACCAAAGGGGGAGACTCTGGAGTACATGATGCGACTCATTCTAGGAGAGCCAATTGCTGAATCAGGCAGGTCCCAGGTCACGTGGGGCTTTGAAGGTCAATACCAGCAACTTGAATTAGATTTAGAAAGAAATGGTGTGTTAGAATGGGAGTAATATTTGGGCTTTGACCAGCTGCTAAGCAGCTGTTTTCTGTACCAGCTAAAGCTTTCAAATCACTTTTAAAGAGTAGTCACATGTAGAGTGTTTATTTGTTTATAGGCCACTTTTCTCACTTGAGAACCAAAGCAGATTATGTAGCACAAGAGAAAATACAATGTAATAAACGGCTAGGACATTCACTGAGCAAAGTGCAATAATGAACAAAAATTAGGACGTATTAGCAAAAAAATTTTAAACAAGCATAAAGTCGAGCACAGAAAAGAAATCTATCTGAAACAAAGCATAACTAATTTCCATGCAGTAATCTGTCTTTAAATTTATACTGAGCATGCTGTTCAGTGGAATCCAGAATCAATTTCTGTGCCATGCAAATCACTACTTTGATTATTTTTTCTTCGAACAGTAACACAGGATCTGGTAAACTCTTAAATAATAGTATTTGCACATTTGTCCAAGTAAAGTTATCTTTGGTAGATAGTATGGCTAGAGCGATTTATATTTAAGATTCTGAAATTCACTGCCCGTAGAAGCAGAAGTATCTGGATTGGATGGTCTGACCCGGTGTAAGGCATCTTCATATGCTGATGTCCCAGGTGTACTAGCCTACAAATATGCCCTTTTTAACACAGTGGGACTTACTTCTGAATAAATGTGCACGTGATCAGAATGAACATCATTAAAATGCCATGTCTGGATCTAGAAGACCTTACAAATCAGTAGCAAACCTGATTTTAAGTTGGGTTTTTTTTTACAAAACTCTTTATTATCTCCTACATAGCTAAAAACGGGCAAAATATGTTTATTTTGTACTGTTGCTGTGCCCTGTTTCTGGCTGTCGGTAGGTAAAAGGATGCTGAATGTGAAGCCAAAGACACTTGTTTTTTTGAGACGCAGATAAACTTTATCTGAAAATGAAAAGAAAAGCTCATGCTGTGAATTTCTTAAAGGTACAATATAGCAAATTTCTTTGCCTATACTCGTCAGGATGAAAAACATTCTCACCATTAGAAATCTGGTGAATTTTTATATGGATCATTGGTTTTTGCCACATCTTTGTTGTTATCATTGATTATTTTCTTTCTTTTTACTTGATTTGGTGATGTTTATCGAATATATGCTATTTATATGCAAATGATGCAAAAATGAACATTTAACAAGAAAAACTGAGCAAGAAGAAGGAAAGTTATTCAAAAAAGCATTTACTTGACTATTGAGATGTTCAGATGCACCAGACATTCTTTGGTCTGTCCCTGTGCAGTTTCGCCCACTTTGTCCTGAAGGCCTTAGGATGGTATCAGACCAAAACCCCAGTTTAAAGTACAGAACGCTGATATGTACTAAAAGCAAAATTATTATAGGTTACTGGCTTAAGTAGATGGTGAGGAGTGCCCTCAAGTCATAGCTGATTTATGGCAACCCCTGGTGGGATTTTCATGGCAAGAGACTTACAGAGGAGATTTTCCATTGCTTGCCACTGCAACCCTGGTCTTTGTTGGAGGTCTCCAAATCAAGTTACTAACCCTGTGTAACTTTTGAGATCTGACAAGATCAGTCTCACCTGGGTTAACCAGGTCATGGTAGCTTAAGTAGATATAAAGGCTTTAAAAATTGATTCCAATAGATGCTGATGGTTCAGGCTTTAGGGAAATAGAATGCCGTAATTATAGACCAGCTGCCAAGAATGCTGTTTTTTTGGCATCCTTGCAGTGTCATGATGAAAAAAAAATTACATGGATGAGATGATCAAGGTTTGAGAAGATGAGAGGGAGAAGAAGAGTGCACATCTGTATGTGATCTCCAAGGAGTCTCAGCTACTCCTTGCCCTGTAGCCATGATGGCTGCAGATGGCTTCCAGAACTCCAGCACTCTCTCTGCCCTTCTGCCCCCAACTTGGAAGCCTAGATTTTAGACTATCTCTGCATGGCAGCTGCACAGGTGCTTTTCAGTTTAGTGCTGGAATGCATAAGACTAGAAATCTGCAGCACAGTTGTGTGAGCTCACAGCTTGTTGGGCAATAAATACAAGTGGGCCGAAGTCCCCAATGGGCATGTAAACGGCAACATTTAAGTGAACTGCTGGAGAACATCCAGTTTAATCCCCAAAATGATGTCTAGGCAGAATGATGAGACATTGCATGAAGATGTAGGGGAGGAGGATGGTTTGTATAAAACTCCAGAGACTTAAACTGTCAATATATAAACATGTGCTGCTGGTACTCACTTGGCATTTAACCCACATCCATTATCCAATTTGTGCTGGTAAAATAATCTGTCCTTCTAAGCTCTAGTTTTGGTCAGGCTTTGAAGAAGTCGACTTTTCATTGGACTGTGTATGTATCATAGTTCCACTGGAGTGCAGAGAAAGAACATGATTTCATAAGGAGCACAGGATCCAGCTTCTTTTCACTTAAAATCACATTCCTGCAACTGGTTGCTGAAATTTTGGAATTTAGGGATAAATAAGGCTGAAGACAGGCATCCTAAAGGGTGATAGAAGTGGTTTCGATGCACATTCATTGCCCTGGAAAAAGGCTTTGGAATCCCGTGAATGGATTTACTGCCACCACCCCTTAGAAACTACCCTTATTTTCACTTCAAGATGTGCAGTATTTTGAGCGAGTATTCTGTGCTTTGCATATCTCCTTGCCTTCTTGATGAGTAGTAAAGCCAGAATAACAAATGGAAGGTAGTGAACCCAGCAAAACAAATAAAACCAATGATGCCAATAACAAATGTGCATAATTTATACAGATTTCAGAAACTAGCTTTTAAAAATTTATTTCATTTCCTCCCAATGGGGGCCCAAATCAGCTTGTGTCATTCTCCTCTCTTCCATTGTATCCTCACAACAACCCTGTGAGGAGGGTTAGGATAACCGTGTGTGACTAGTCCGAAGTCGGTGGGCTTCAGTGGCAGAGCTGAGAGCTGAACCTGGGCCTTGCAGATCCTGTTTCAACACTCCAAGCAGGGCAAAAATGTGTAACTTTTAAAACACAGAGTTTGGATTCATTCATTACATCTGGCAGCATAATGCTTTGGAGGTGAACGTCTAGTATGTCTATTGTTGGCTTAGGGAGGGGGGAAAAACCCTTTGGCTGCTGTTCGGCTTGCAAGTACCAGCAATGTCCCTGTCAGTGCCTTGCTAGAAACACACTTTCAGGGTTGTGTCCCCTTGGGATGTGAGGAGCAATTTATGACTGCTATGTATATTTTATGTGGCTTTAGTGCTTTTCCTAGTCAGAAATGCACTTTACAAGGGAAAGCTTAAGTGCTAAAATATTTCCTTGCTTCAGAGGGGCGGTTTTCAATAAGCCGGTTTGAACCAGACACCCTGTTATGTCCGTTTAGCAGTCTAGATGCCTTAGTCTGCCATGTAATAACCACCATAGGAGACCCTTCTACCTAAGAGTGGCTTTTACTAGTTGCTTCAGGGGTTAAAAGCATTTTAATGATGACTAAAACAGACCCATTTGGGGAGATTCTCCCGCCACCCCACCTACCCCAGTGGATTGTTACTGTTCAAAAGATGGAGGAGTGCTGCACTCCTCCACTATTAATGCTTATCCCAGCTTGTTGAATGGGAATGTTGGCAAGGCTCCTTCCATTGTTGCTTTATAATACATTCTCCAAGATGCCACAAGAACTTGAACTGCTTCCTAAATGGCAACCACCCACCCACCCTTGCTAGTTTCTAGAACAGAATGATAAACTGAAGCCCCCTTTGTATCTCCTTGCTGTTCTGCAAATCTGTATGATGTTAAGTTATGGCCCACTCATACAGTGTAGTGACTGGAATACAGGAAGAGGCCCAGGTTCGAATTCTTGCTCTGCTGTGGACGCTCACTGAGTGCCCTTGGGCTAATCACACCCTCCCAGCCTAACCTAGCTCACAGGAAGGTGGTGGTTGTGAGGATAAAATGGAGGATAATGTAAGTGCTTTGGGTGCCCAGTGGGGGGAAAAGCAGGGCAGAAATATCCAAATACATAAGAGGTAAGTGATTAGTATAGTAATTTGCATATGATGGGGCATGTTGAATTGGGATGTGTGTATGTGTGTGCAGAACTCTGGAGGTAGTTGTGAGATTCCAGGGGAATGCAGCATCCTAAAGCAGGACAGGTGGGGCTTTCCTTCCCTCCCCCCGATAGATAAGAGATTATCTGCCATCTTCCCAGAGAGCCGCAATGATCCACATTGAATTGTGGGAGCGACTGTGTCTTTACTATACTGTCATCCCATCCAGAGGTGGAATCAGGAGAGTCCAAGAAAAGCCAGCGCTTTTGTGTGGCCTTAGGAGGGAGTCAGACGCTCTGTCTTGTTCTGCTCCCCTTCTATAGTTAGTGTTGGATGAATGTCCTGATCCACAGATTGTCATAGCCCCATCAGGGTATATGGAACTGCCTATGAAGGTGTTAGAATGTGTATCTTGTGCCCCATCTTCAGTACCAATGATGGGTTTTGCTGGTGGAGTGAATAGAGAAGGAGTCAAGTTCAAAAAGGTGGCCACTTCGAAATAGTGCTTCCCGGAGATGGTTCCTCTCAAAGACAGTTAGGAGTATCAGATCTTGTGAGGTTAGCTGGTACTTGAATTTGAATATCACATTTTGCTCTGGTTAGTACCCGCTGAAAGGCCAAAGAGAAGCTATTTTACCTACAATTGCTTTTTTTTATTGCATTAGCAGATGAAAACACATGCATGGGGACCACGGGACTGGAAAATCATTATAGATAATAAAGTTAATCTTTCTGCAGTAAAAAGGATCTTTTTGCTGAGTGGGCTGAAGATGTATTAACCTTATGCGCCATGTCCGCCCACCAGAAAGTTCTAAGTTTTGTGGTCTCATCCATCTCTCTCTTAGACACACGTGTTGAGAACTTTCTTAATCACCTACAATCCCTGTGTCCTTGACATAGGAACAGCTTTTCTTACTCACATAGAATTTCCTCCAAGTAGGTGCCTTGGAATCCTCTATAATTCACTTTTGTCATCAACTGGTCCAAAATGCAGCAGCACAGGTCATCACCAGAGTGCCTTTTACTGCACACACAACACCGGCATTGCGCCAGCTGCATTGGTTACTGGTGGAGTACCGGATCAGATTCAAGGTTCTGGTATTAACCGATAAAGCCCTATGTGTACTGGGACCAGTGTATCTACGGGACCGCCTCTCCCTATATGAGCCCCGGAGGACACTTCGATCTAGTGACAAACAGTTATTACTGGCCCCTGGCCCCAGGGAGGCCTGTCTAGTGTCAACCAGAGCCAAGGCCTTCTTGGTCTGGGCTCCAACCTGGTGGAATGCTCTGTCTAAAGAGATCAGGGCCCAGCTGGACCTGCTGTCTTTCTGTCAGGCCTGCAAGACAGAGCTGTTCCACCAGGCGTATGGTTGATGCTCCTGGGCCTCCCTGCTGGCCTCCTAGAGGAAGCTGTGTCCCTACAAAGGGTACCTACCACCTAGCCTTTGCCAAATACTTCTGAAGGTGGTTAGGTGGTGGTTGCTGGAGAAATCTGCTGCTATATATCCTTAAAATCTGCTGCTGCGTTGTTTTGTTGTGATTTTAGATATTTGAGGAGCTTTATGGATTTTAAAGTTACATGTATTTTATACTACTGTATTAATTGTAATCCGCCATGAGCCTGCTGATGCGGGGAGGGCGGAATATAAAATGAATAAAATAAATAAAATAAAATCATCTACAGCAACTTTAGGTGGACAAACTTTTCAGCTGATGCGCCAAAAAAAGTGCAGTACCTACCTTTCGATATATTGCTGTGTTTGAGCATGGATTGGCATTAAGGCCACCAGGAAGAGTCCTGATGGGCTGATGGCTGAAGAGCTGCTCCCCACTGGTGCTACCTGAACCTGGGGACCACCCCCATTAAGGCCACCACAGTGCAAAGAGAGAGGAGGGCACAATTCAGAGGCAAAGAGAAGGGCTTGCTGCAGTGAGGGACACCCCCTCCCTGCTCACCCCTTGGCACAGTTACGAACACACCTGCCTGGCATTGCATGGTGAAGGATGGGATGTGTCCACCCTCTAAACTTCCTAGTTGCTTGCCAGTGGTGGGGAAACTCCTGGGGGGGGGGGGGTTGCCCCATTACCTGCCCATCCCTGGTGATCAGGGGGAGGTGGCAACACACTCACCCCTGGCGGTTGACTGCCAGCAGCAGGCAACCCGGGAGAGCACGTACCAGGCACACTCCTGGTGGGGTGCAATGACATCACTTCCTGAACTGACATCATTGTGCCATCTGCAGGCGTACTCCTGTGCTTTTCTGGGGCCAATTTTGGCCCAAACAGGCCAGAATTGGCCCCATGCAAAACGTGGAAACATACCCATGGCAGGCATGATGATGTAATTTCCCAGAAGTGATGTCATCACATCTCGCCCAGTGCTCATGATTTGCACATGTGTGAGAGGACTACTCGAGGTAAGTCCTGGGTCCCCCACTCCTGCTAGAAGGGTATGGGGACCTGAGAATCCTACCGTCCAGTGTCACCTCACTTGGCAAGGAGTGGGATATGCCTGCCTGGCCTCCTACTGCTTGGCCTCCTAGGTTGGTTGAGCACCACTGGTTATGACTAGCTAGACAGGCACTCCCTCCTTCCTTTGGGAGGGGTAGGGCCAAGGTGGGCTGGGGAGTGCCCTTTTCCAGGGTCATTTCTCCCCTTAATCTGCCCCAGGTGTATTGGTAAACAGTGTGAAAGAGGAGTTTGATGTGGCTAGACGTATTTGTAGCAAGGTAAGTCTCCATGGGGCTGCCAGCACCTCAGGGGCTTACCTCAGCTTCTTAGGACCAGGTTTGACGAGGTTCAATAACTTCTGAAGATGGAGTAAATCTGAAAAAAATTGTTTTCACTTTGATTTTTTTTAACCTCTTCCATTCTCTTACTATTTTGAAGGATACAGCTTCCCTCAAGCTGGCAATTGTTTAATTGGTTGCAGACCTTTTTCATTCCCAAAATACTTGATTTGAGGCTTGGGATTAAAAGCATCTCATGAGAATCAGTGAGACAGAGGCACTGGGGAGGGGATATTTCTGCTTGAGAGTCAAGTTGTGGCAGCACTTCTATTTCCTCACGTGTTCTGTAGACTCTAAAGATTCTCACGACGCATTTTGATTCTTAGATCAATGGGAATTGCTCTGGCACTTCACAGAAATCATAGAGTTGGAAGGGCCTTACAGACCATCTAGTCCAACCCCTTGCCCGCACAGGAATGCAAACTTAAGTTTACCTTCTTTTAGTAGGCCTCATGTGCATCAGCTGTAGCTATGCATTTGCAGCACTAATTAGTGGTTTACAGTGTAGCCGTTGCTAGCAGACAGTAGGGTCCCAGATTCTGTAGCATGGCCTATAACTACATATACAGCGTTACTATCTTCTCTGCAGCACATGTTGTACCTGGCAATTCTTTCTACCATAGAAAAGATTGAAAGGGTTCAGAGCTTTTTTTTCTTTTACAAAGCTGCCCACAGTCGCACATGCCTTGGTAACATCCAGTAAGAGTGTGCAGTCAGATATTACCAACCTGATACAATACCCATTATTGGGTCGGCAGTATCTGACACCGTAAAGGTTCCTGATGGTTTCCAAATTCCAGTAATTTTAATCGGATAATTATTGGAAAAATCTAGAATTGGGTGGGGGGATTGGGAGAGCTGCTTTTGTTTGACCGAACTATCCCATACAGCAGCGTCCTTCCCACTGCTCCTCATGTACTTTATTGCTCTTTTTCAAAAAATCTTGGATTACTTTGGAGGCCAGCCTGCAATTTGCTTGGAGTATACAGATTATGGTCTGGACCTTGGATTTGTATGTCTGAGCCACAGACTGGTTTGTTTCATTTTGATTATTAGTAGTAGCTAGTTTTTTTTTCCCCTGGGGGTTAGTTAGGAAGGGGGCACACTTAAGTTCTTGGGGGGAGGAAGGGAAGTTGCTGCATTGTCAATATGCTATTCAGGTTTTTTTTGGGGGGGTGCTGTTTAGTTTAAAAGCAACTACTCTGGGAAACCCCATAGGAAACAATGGAGAGAAGGATGGGTGGGTCACCTTCGGGGGTTCATAAAATTGGACCTCTTTGTCAGATTTGCTCGAAACTTGGCAGGGGGTCTGAGGACTAAGTTTGCTGCAGGTTTAGTCCCATTTGGTGAGAAAAGTCACTCCCGAAAGCCCACCACGTCCCTCCATAGGTGCAAGCATCTGATCCAACTTGAATGAAAATGGAAAATTTCACCCCTAACGTGCAGGTTAGATTATGCTCCATGTTGCAGACTGTCTGGACACAAATCATTTAATGTGATAGCTTCAGTGATAAGCTGAATTCACCATGATGAGCATATAAGTACTGTGTCAGCGGCTCTACTTGTGTTTCCAAGCTCAGTCCAAAGTACCCTAAATGGCTCCCATCACAATGATCCTGCCTGAGATTTGAGATCTGATGCCTTGTTCACCTCCCTGGAGGTGAAGCAGGCAGTCATGTGGGACAGGCCTTTTTCAGCTGTCCTTCCTTCCCCCGCTGTGGAATTCTTTGCTCCCAGAGATTCATCTGGTCTGTTTTTCCTCCTGTCTTCTGGCATTGTGTGAAAACTTCCTTATTCTAAAGAGCCTTTAAAGTCGTATGAGTTATTGTATTTTTCTAGCACTTAGGCTTTGTGGGCGAACCTTTAAATTTGGTCTTTTGTCGCTTTTACTGATGGTTGTGTTTTATTACAATTATCTTGTAAGTTGACTTACGTGCCTGCCAAGGAAACAAGGAATGATACAAGTTTTTGTAAAGAAACAAGCAAATACTTTCCTTGCAATTTTTGTCATGCAAAAACACTTGGTAAGGGAACAGTATTTTCTGAGAGATCTTTTAACCTTTACCTGTGACTTATGGGGGAAAGTGTGTGGTATGCCTTTGGCTACCAGTTGGAAGCCAAGTGGCATAAACAACTATGACTTGAATAATAATCAGGATTTTTCAGTTGCCCAGTTTAGTGAACCTGCTAGTTTAGCAGTTGAGAGGATCATGCGGCATGTATTTGCTATACCCAGAACTGATATCAAATGGGTAGCTTTCATATGGTCTTGTGTGGAAGCATTAGCACGTATCCAACCATACAGTTCTGCAGGCTGATGTTTAAGTCTTCAGAGAGCAGGCAGCGATTTCCACTGATTCCCTCCCCATTGCAGAGCCGCCACAAGAACAAAATTTCAGGGTTGCATAGGGAACAGGAAATGGGAAAGCCTGTCTCTGCAAAGTCCGTGGATGATTGATCCCTCCCTCTGGATTATCCTTAGCTGGTCTGTGGAGTGACGCTTAGCCACCCATCCTAGAGATGATTCAGCAACTGTGAGAGATTGCCGTGCCTTTCGTATTCATTTCACTTTACTGTGAGGAGTACAAGTTATTTCACAAAAAGAGACCTCTGGCCTGCTTCGTATTGAGGCTGGTGGAAGCCCAGTTAATATCAATAAAATATTTACCATATCTTCTCAATACATAAAACAGAACAACAGAGCGAGAAGTATGGTTCTGCCTATCCGTTGTGTATCTATCCTGCCCATCCTCCACGGAGTTCAGGGCAATGTACATGATTCTCCTTTGCTCACTTTATCTTTACAGCAACCCGGTGAGGTAGATGAGTGTGACTGGCCCAACAACTGGCAAGCGTCATGATGAAGTAGGCCTTGTACCTGGCTTGCCCAGATCCTAGTTCTACATTTGAATCACCACACAACACTGCCTCATTGATTTTGACTCAGAGGTTAATATGAGGTTGATGAGTTTTGAAGAAAAATTACGAGATACTCCCCCCCCCCCCCCGGCAATCTTGAGAACTGGTAGATTGAGGGGGGGTGGGAAGTTTCTGTACATAACAGGTAGGGTAGAGCTTATATAGGGGTGTGTGTTTTTGGTCTATGCATTTACATTGTTCAGATATTGCACAGTTGAGTATCTGACGTATAGCTCTGCTCTGCCCCTTCTTGCTCACTTCCATTCTGCTTTCTGAGGTGAAATAAGTGCCTCTGCACAGCAGCGTAGACAGGACGGAGGGGAATAGCCCTGACCTATCCACTTCCCACAATCTGCCAAGTGGTCTGCAGGCAAAATTAGTTGCTGACCAGGGTCCTAAGGCATGGTAGTGGAGATCATTTTTACTTGTACCATTTTCCTCCAGTAAGTTTGGGGTGACACCTTCTTCTACACCTGATTGTTTGCTTGGAATTAAGGAATAGCCGGAAAGAAGGAGTCTGTTTCAGTCGCCTTGACTGCTGAATCATGTGGACAGCTCATCCCATACAGACTGCTTCATAAATTGTTGTTTCACAGCTAAAAGGAGCAATTTGTATGTGTTTAAGGATGAGCCACTGGCCAATTTATGAACTTGAGGTGAAAAAATGATTCCAGATCTGCTAAGATCTCTGGCTAAATTGAATTTATGTCTCAGTCCTGAGTTTAAGCCTCTGATTGCCTGTGGAAGTTAGCTCTGGGGTGATCCCTGCATGTTCTGTCTCTTGTCTTGAACTTCTCCATTAAAATTCCTACAATTTCAGGAAGAGTCCTAGGAGACTTACGTATATAATTATAGCGTTAGTCACTGGAATCTACAGCCGGCCTCATCATAAAGCCTTGGATTAATAACAGTACTTAAGGTAAAATTATTTTAAAGTCATTTTTAAAAACCAATGCTAAAACATTTAATATTATGAATTCTAGAAAAGTTATAGTATGAGAACGCTGAGGATCTAGCTGGATGGCTATGCAGTGGACATACATGTACCAAACAAGACACATTGAAAGAGAGATCCTGACACAAGTTCGGGCAAAGTAATCTCCCTTATAAACAGATGGGCTAAGAGATGTGCTGTCAGCTGGAGATTTGTAGTTTGGTGGGGTAGCTGGATTCCTGAAGAAGCCAACATGTCTGCAGAGGATGTTCCCAATGTATGTATATGAGGCTGGCAGGGGGACCATGGGCCAGTTGTTGAAGACCATCTTCAACTCTGACTATAGTCCCTTGCACTTGCTAGTGAGTGCCTTTTTACTAGTTGCCTTTCCTCTTGCTCATTGGCTTTTCACATATATCGAGGTCTTTGGGCTGTGAATTGTATTGTAGTTCAGAGTATGGCTCACTTTGTAAAAATTGTTACATTTTTTAAATTGTGTAGAGGACTATGACTATTTGAAGAGCTTTGTTTTATTTTTGTGCATTGCAAACATATTCTTTAACTAGTAACAAAGCCTGTTGTGGGGAAAAATACAATGGGCTCTAGAAAGGAGAGGGTGGACAGGTGGGCATTGCCTTCTGCTCTGTGCCTCATCCTGGCCGGGTGAAGGCAGGGGGTGGGCATTTCCTCCTGCACTGCTCCTGATTCCAGCTGGGTGAAAAGGGATTAGACATTGCCTCCTGCTTCATGCCTGATCCTGGCCGAGTGAAGGCAGGGAGTGGGCATTGCCACCTGCTCCATTCCTAATCCTGGCGGGGGGGGGGAGGCATTGCCGCCTGCACCACGTCTGATCCCGGCCTTGGCTTCCTCCCACAGCACACTCTCAGAAGGATGTGCTGCCTCTTCTGGGCTTTCCTCCACAGCAGCGCCCTCTGGAGGTGCACCAGGGTAGAAGTGAGTTGTCTGGAATACATTTAGCATTTTAGGATAAATCTAGCAGGCTGCAGGTAGAAGCTGCAGTCTTGGTCATGAGCCATGCATTGTTCTGAATCTGCAACCCTAGTTGTTTTCTAAGTCCCAACCCCCTCTCCCAATGAGGGGGAATGGTACAGTTTACTGAGATCAAGAGGTCCAGAGGCAGCTGCTCAGGCTGCAATTCGCATTATCATTTCCAGGGGGAGGGGGGGATTGAGAATGAGGACAAACTACAGATCATGCCTGAAGATATTGTATCTGTTGTTCACATCTGTTGTGAGATTTGCTGGAGCCACACAGAAGCAGTGCAGGAGCATCAATCTTAAGCAACGTTCTGTTCCTGCCAGGTGTCGTTCCCTGAGTTCCTTGTGTATAAGCAGGAGAGAGTGCCATCTGGTAGGAAGGGCAGAGCAAAGCGGCATAAGACAGTGAGAGCAAGTGCTGTTGCTTCTTCTGGTAGGATTTGCAGGCCCAAAATATGTGTCTAATTCCACTATGCTGCCATGCCTGATGGTGGTCATATATACAAATCAGGGAACCAGAAACATAAGGAGGTAAAAGAAGGAACAAAAAGAAGATGAAGGTCACCAGTCATCATCACATCATTTCACATCATCATCCAAAGCTTTTCTGCAGTCAGGCAACAATATGATTTTAACATAGAGACTGAGTCTGTGACTACTAATTTTCAGTGACATGTACATAACCCTATGGATTCTTTGTGCAATGCCAGTGACTGTTGCAGAAGCTGAAAGAAGTTTCAACAAGCTAGCACTCAAAAAACTGCAGGCATTCTACAGTGGGGCAAGAACTGTTAAGTCACTTAGATACCTTGTCTGTTGAGTGTGCGGTTGCATAAGAAATTGACTTTGGGGAGCTGGTTCATTATTTTGCATGAAAAAGACCAGAGAAATAAAATGTTAAAGTTAATTGGCCTAATCGTAGCAGCCATGGTGTTCCATTACAGCAAAAAATAAATAAATTCAAGACTGATGGAAAACCCCTTTTTAATGACCCAAACGTTACAAATTAGTTACCAAACTCGTAGGACTCTCAGGCTATTAAACAAAAGTAGCAAAGGTGGACATTTTTCAGAACTGTAGAATATGTAACACCCTGACCTGGATAGCTCAGGTAAGCCTGAGCTTGTCAGATCTTAGAAACTAATTGGGGTTGGCCTTGGTTAGCCATTGGATGGGAGACTTCCAAAGAAGAGGCAGGCAATGGCAAACCCCCTCTGTTAGCTGCTTGCTTTGAAAATCCCAGCAGGGGTCACCATGTGTCAGCTATGATTTGATGGCACTTTTCTCCACCATCAGAATAATGGTGATTTTACAATTAAACTTCTTAATGGCTCATGAGATTGTGTGTACGAGATGAGATATTGCAGTGCTGGTGTTTATGGGGGTTGTTACAATTTCTTTACTGCACTGGGAAAATTATGCTTGGGCCATGAACCACAAACAACTATTCTGATAGGTTTGTGGGCTTAGCCAGGGCTTGACCCAACTTCAGATGATTATTAAAATTTCTGTTCTTTGGATTTGAAAGTACAGCTAATAGGTATAAACTCTTAAAAATAATTGTAGTTTATATGTCTGTGTGCATCCAGGATAAACAGTGAATCCACTGAAGATACTCATCTACATTGCATTTGTTTCAATGAAATGTGCATTCAGATGTACACTGGGATGTACAGAAGCTTGTGCACATAGTTGAAACCAGTGCAGCTTGCTTGTTTGCACAGGGATGTGTAATTGAGTCTCTTTTTTATCATGGATCCTTTTAAATTGTGAGGAGATTCCAAGGGCAGTGGGAAGTTGAACTTTGAGAGAATGTACCTAAAGATGCACATCCTCAGAGGTTAATTCCCCTGCCCATAGTAATTTTAATCTGCGAGGAGGGAGGTGAACTCAAGAGCAACCATGCTCAGAGAACTAGGGCATGGTTGCTGCCTGACAGGGACTACTCTGGCTCCAGTTGTTCTGTGGATTCAGCAGGCCCAAGCACCCAGCAGAACAGTATTGGTTGAGGCTCAGTGAATTGCAAACTCAGTCCACAGAATCCCTCCATCATTTAAACTGCAGAAAGACAGTTCCCTTTACAGCTTAAAGAATAAGAAAAATTCTACAATGCCTGTTTGTTTTCCACCTTTAGGCCCCAGGAGGAAGGATAGCAAGAGAAAAGGGTTCATTGCTTCCTTTTAGCCCAAGTTGGTGTGCTATGGGCAAGCATCTGCTGCTGATTTGTACAGGCAGAATGGAGGAAGCACAGGCTTCTGTTCCCATGCATTTTGGAGGAGCATATTTTAAAATGAAAAGGAACCAACATTAATTTTTCTTGCATACATCAGGAATGTTTGGAGGAAGCCTCTTCCAACCTGTCCATTCCTCTGTTTTCCTGTCCTCTGTGTCTGCATGTGGCACAGCCTCTTTGGCACAGCAGCTTGTAACGATGATATTCCTAAACTAAGAACCCTAAGAAGGCCCCTGATCACGTGGAGTTTGGCTTTTTGTTTCCAGCAGAAAGAACATAGCAGATGAGAGAAGGAGATGAGATGGAAGAGCAGAGGTGGCATGAGAGTGGGAATGAATGTCTCCAAAAAGAGAGAACGTTCTTGTTCATAAGCTATCTACAAATATAGCACCTAGTAAAAAGGCAGCTCTTCTTTTGAATTTGCTGTCGTGACACTGAGCTTGCTGCACTCCCCCTTGCCGAATCTGTGAAGGCTGTCCCTTGTCCTTCAGATAATGTCAACTGAAGAAGCTTGTGGGATTTTCAGTGATGTATACATTCAAACAAAGAAGATGGTTGAATAAAAGTACTAAGAAGATGGAATATGCCTGGACTGGACTCTGTAGAAATTTGAACTAGGCCATTTTTATCCTCAATCATTACTTGATACAGGGCTCTTTCAATAAAGTCTAAACCAAGAAAACTGAAGTGGGGCTGTGGCTCAGTAACAGAGTACCTGCTTTGCATACAGAAGGTCTCGAGTTTGATGCCCAGCAATGCCAGTTGAAAGAATTAGGTAGTGGGAGATGTTAAAGATCTCTGCTTGAAACTCTGGAAATGTTTTTGTCAGTCAGAGTAGACAATGCTGACCTTGATAGAGCAAGACAGTGTTTGACTTGCTATAGGCAGCTTCATTCATTCAGTTGAAATTCAAGATGAATGAATTACACTGGAATAATTGCTCAATAAAGTTCTAGTTATTTCACACCTTTGAAATTAAGGTGGATGACTTTTATTTTAAAATCAGGATCATAACGAATAGCTGTGGTCTCTCCAGCAACTGTCAGCGAAATACAGATGGATTTTTCTTTTTTAGTTTCTGGCATCTCTCTCTTTGCGAACAGATTTTCATTCCCAGGCACTTTTTTTTTTGCTTAGATCTAGGCAATTATCGTCCTCAATTATCACCCACAGACACTTGTTTTCCATGCAAACATTCAGGGGGTGGGGGCAGAGAGAATACATTGAATTAAAATCAAATGAGTCAGTGTCCCAATAACTGTTCAGTTGGCACCAGCCTCAATGATAACTAGATTTTTGGCAGAAGACATCAGCTCCAATCAAGCCAATTACTGCGATTTAAAAATAAACATTATATGATCTTCTACACATTAATCAAACACTGACCTTGGAAGATTTGGAGTCGATATGCTTATTTCCCAGTCCTGTCTTGTCTGTTTGTACATTCTGAAGATAAGCACCTGAGATGCAGTTGCCAGTCTGTGGGAGCACATGTTCTTTGGGTGCCCTGGTGGTGTGGAAACAGCGCATGGGGCTCATCAGCTATGAAGAGGCACTGTATGCGGAGCCAGTAGAATGACCACTCAATTCCAGTGCTGTCAAACTCTGCCCTTCACTATCACTGAAGAGGACTAGCCAAAAACATTTGGCCTCCGTAGGTTTATGAACAGCAGTGGGTTTACTTTGTAGTAAATATGCATAGGACAGGGCTGTCCATTTTAAATACAAGATGGAGTTTTATATAAAGTCACATTGTGCATGGATTTTTTTCTACAACTTTAAATATTCATTGGGATATGCACAAAGAATCAGAAAACCATTGATAAGATAACTGATCTGGGTGGCTGGCTGTCACTGTCCTTATCATGTTGTGCTGTCAAATGCCTTTGTTACAGGATGACTCCAGAGACAATCAGGGCAATGCAATGCAAACTCCATTGTGGGAGACCCTCAGATTTGTGCTCTCCCTCAGTCTCCTCCCCTTGCATCCTCTTGGACTTCCTGGTTATATATGGTTGTGGATTTAAGCATATAAGAAGATATTCTAGAACCGTTTATCCCCATTTTTTTCTGGGGAAGGAGATGGGGGAACTCTCACCCGGGGCAACTCCTGAGAAGTGGTGGCACGCCTCTTTCTACATGTGCGCGCACTTCCGGGTCTGCGCAATGACATCATTTCCGAGAAGTGACACGTCATGCAGGCTGTGGATGTCCCAGAAGTGTGCCTGTGCTCCATGGGGGGCCCAGTTCAGCCCGAATAAGGATATATTCAGCCCAGATTGGGCCTGAATCTGCATGAAATGGGCCACTGGGCCATGGGAGAGCACTCACGCGCCCAGCAGTGGCCCAAACCTGGCCTATGGCTCAAATTGGGCCAAAACAGCCTGAATTGGCCTGGAACCGGCTGCTTCCACACAGAAGAGCACTCCCGTATGGGGCAGCAGCCCGATCCTGGCCGTTTTGGGCCAGATCTTGGTTGTTTGGGGCCAAAATTGGGCCAAAATGGCTAGGATTTGGCCCATCGGGAAGTGTTCCTTCAACCAGTGGAGGCCCAATCCAGGCTGTTTTGGGCCTCATCTTGGCCATTTGGTGCCCGATGTTGGCTGTTTTGGGCCCAATGTTGGCCATTTGGGACCAATATTGTGTGCAAAATGGCCAAAAGGGCCCGAAACGGCCATGATTGGGCTGCTGCCAGGTGGGGGAGTGTTCCCCTGCCTGGTAGAGGCCTGATCCTGGCTGTTTCAGGCCCAATTCTGGCCATTTGGGCCCAAACTGTGACCAAAATGGCTGAAAGGGGCCCAAAATGGCCAGGATCAGGCTTCTGCCAGGTGGGAGAGGGTTCCCCCCCCCCAGGCAGAGGTCTGATCCTGACCATTTTGGGCCTGATTTGGGGGCAAAAGGAGCCCAAAATGGCCAGCATTGGGCCATTGCCAGATGGGAGAGTATTCCTTTGCCTGACAGAGGCCTGATCCTGGCCGTCTTTGGCCTGAAATGGGTCCCAAATGGCCAAAACGGGTCCAAAACGGCCCAGATAAGGCCCAAGTTGGCCTGGAATGGGCTGCTGCCAGGTAGGGGAACCCTACCTTGCCCGGCAGCAGCCTGAGCTGGGCCACTTTGGGCCCGAGGTGGGCCCAAACAGGCCCCAAATGTCCTAAACATGCCATTTTAAAAATACCCACATGACACCAGTCATGTGGGTATTTTAAAGAGGTGCTGGAACGCTGTTCCGGAGTGTTCCGGCTCAAAAAAAAGCCCTGTCCCATTTTTACAGGTGGGGATCTTGAAGATGGTAATAGGCCTTGCCAAAAATATCAACGGCGGAGAATTATTAAGTAAAAACTAAACCAGCCCACATATCCATAGCAGAGCATTCTTAAGCCTAAATAGAACAGCGGTCAGAAAGCAAGAAATAAATGCATGATGTACAGATAACTTGGGGGTGGAGGAGGCAAAAAACATTCTTGAGAGGGAAAAAAAGTCTTTCAGTTGCCTCTTACCTTTATTAAAGAAAGTGCTAGCTTAAGCTTTACACCCAGCACAAGAAAATATGCCCATTCTACGTTGCCAAACAAACATGGCTTTGCTGGCAAATTAGGGAAGTTCTGAATAAAACTGAGAAATGGTTTGGGGGAATAGTCGGCAAAGCTCAAGCACTCACAACAGTAGTCTCAAGGTTAGGTGAGTAGCTGTATTGGTCTGCAGTACAACAGCCGGATTTGAGACCAACAAGAGACCAACTCAGGAAAGGGAGCTAAGAGACCTAAAAGACAGGTTATAAGAGTAAAACAGGGGTTATATCTACTTATCCATGCAGGTTCTAGGCTATTCAGTTCCCTAAGTAAGGTAGCAAAGAATCCAAAAGGTAAATGCAAAGGAGAAAGTAGCAAGAAGCACATAGTGTGTGGGGAGCTCTAGCTAAGCCACACAAAAATGGGTGGTTTGGAGCCAGGCAGAGCAGACAAGCCACAGAAGGCAGGACTGAACTTGGCTGGGGGCCACACTTAGTGCATGACGGGGCAGAGCATAACATCATATAAGGACAGATTCTCATAGCAATGATAAGATACGGGGCTTGAGTTAAACATACAAGATTCTCCTATGTCCTGGCATGGAATGCAAGGAAAGGACAAGATAAGCTAATGGGTATGCTTCCTGATTAGAAGTAGAGAAGGAGGTATCTGGAGACCTGGGAAGATTTCCAGATAGAGGGGAGGAGGTATTTTGGAGGCAGTTATCAGTTACCAGACTAAGCTATAAGTGCTAGGGCAACCAAATCCATTGTACTAAATGTACTTTGATGAATTACTGGTTAATGATCTGAGTGCTAGGTATGGGGCAAGGTTTGATTTCTCTGTGTTGCTATTTCCAGTGAGTGTAATGAGATCAAGGTAAGGTCCCACTCCTACTTTTTGTCTTTTTGGCTCCATATGACTAATGAACAGAAGGCCTTCGGTCCCCCTAATTGAAAGGGTTGGAGAGAAGGATATACCGTAATGAAGGCTTGATGGCAGTGAGACTATAGGTTCATGTTGTGCACAAGTAAGCTAGAGGAGCTCTTCTAGACCACTTTTATCCAGTTTCACAGAAGGGGAATAGTGAATGGAGCACAAAGCCCATCATGAGCATCCCCGATATTTTAGGCTTCTTACACTGAATGCTACAGCTGCACTGGCAGGTGGCTGGGAAACAGCCATTTGAAACAGTGGGTGACAGTGGATGGACGAGGCTGTGACTGCATAGCATTCATATTGATAAAGTGCAAAGGCATTGCTTTGAATACCACAACTTGGAATAAGCATTTTAACACAGGGATGCTGATAGATAGCCTAAAGACAACCCCGTATCTTACTAACATGGGTACCCCCCCCCCCCCCCGATGCCAAATGCAGCCCAGGTCCATGGACCAAGGCATCAGAAGCACAGGGCTGTGGGAGAATTCAGTCCTCTGGAAGCATGGCTTGGAGCTCCCCACCCCACATATGTGGAAAAGTGCTGAGACTTGAAAACAAATGAATTCCTCTAGTCTCCCTCTCCTTCTCCCAGCTTAATGGGTATGGCAATTATATTTACTGTTCAGTGTAGTTAGTCGAATGACTTTCAAGTCATTCCAGTAGGATGGGCTCCCATGCAAACCCTCAAATGGGGTGGTAGATTGAACTTGATAAGAATGACAGTTTCTTGCATCTTATGCCACGGTACACTGTAGTGTTCTGATTTATTTTGTACATCAAAGCTACAAAAGCACAGTGAATTGCTACCAAGTTACAGACTTCCTTCCCTTAGAACCTGCTAAGGATATCATATGTTTGGCAGAGTCCTGTCACTAGCAATCAAGGGTCTACCTTAAGGGAATCTGCCAACCCTAACCTCCAGGTATTCAGACTTCTTTCTTCTCCAGACTCCAGTTCCTTGACTCAGTCATTATCCCTCGTTTTCCCACTGCATACTCAAGAATCCAAATTTCTAATCCTGGCCTGAATTAGTCCATACTGTCCTGTCTGATTGAAGACATGTACCAAGCATCCATATTAACAAGCTTCATTTACATCTTGTATAGGTGCCCTATAGTATAACGGTGTGTGTGTGTGCGTACGTATGTACATATATATGTAACACGGTGCTTGGTCAATGAATGGGGCACTACTGCTGCTGCCTCGTCCATGAAGATGCAGAATCAATTAGCCCAAAGGAATGTGTTCAGTAGGGGAGATAAAATTATAGTGGGGAACAAAAGTTAATGAATAGTTATGGAACCAGAGCTAACTGGGCTCATGTAAACTCTGACCGACAGCCTAGTTAAGTCGGACCACTTGTACCCAAGCTGGTAGAAAAGCATTAGGATCAAAGGCTTTCATCCCAGGAATTCAGCTGAAATTGTGATATGATAAGTATGAGCTGGGGGGTCTTTCTTTTTTTAGTGGGAGGAGGTATTGCTGTTCCTGATTAAGGAGCCACTTTATTCATGGGGAGGCTACCTATAAATAAATATTGACCTGTTTTGAACACCGTTGGTGTGTCCCAAAGAAGCTGTTGTTTGGAGCACACTGACCAGTTTATTACTTCGGTTTTTCAAGAATAAGCCTCCTAGTACCAGCTTGTGACTCATCTTCCTTTCATTTTCATCAATCTGCTGCTCTACTGACTTCCTTTTGTTTTTGGTTTAGAACTAGCAAACCTAAGAGAGGAGAGGAGGAAAATGTATGGAGGAGGATGCCTGGGGACTGCTTTAGTGGCACCTGGAAAGCATTTCCAGCATAGATTCCATATGAGCGCTAAAGCCATGTAAATGAGAGCATTGCCAGAACTGATCTCACAACCCTCTCCCCCCTGCTGACAGATGAGCTCATAAATGTTAGCAGGACCTGAATGTTTTTTTATTCCCAATTCATTTAAATAACCCTTTGTAACCTACATACTGTAAGAGGTTTTACAGTGATATTATTGCATTTTCTGCAGTGTTTGTGGCTTCTGAAAATGCCCTTTCATGCTCTGTAGCTCATGGCTATTCCCCACTGTTGCACAAAGAGAAATTATTTTTTCCCATTGTGATGCAGTTGTAGTGACATCCTGTCAGACTGGCTTAGCATCATGTTGAGAGTGCTGGGACATCCTCTCCTGCTTTCAGATGCATCCTTCCCTCCAGGCACATCGAGGCTGATATATCTAAGGAGCAGTGCCTCGCTTGGTCATCCACATCGTCACAATGACAGGCTGTGGTTCATATTGACACTGCTTTGCATTTGGTACATTTCAGGAGGTCTTATAATCAAGGCAGCAACCCCACTCCCTCTTCATAGTGAGAAAATGTTGTGTACTGGGCCGAGCAAGGCCTCTAAAGTATTTACTGTATTGATTGCAATGCACTATACTGTGTTGAGCTTAAGGTTCAGTCAAGGCTCCCAATGCCTGCATTCTCATTGGTCCTTAATCCCTGCAATATCGCAGGTTACTTTCTCAAGGCAGCAGCCAATCAGTCCTCTATAATAAAGACCAATCAGTGGCCTGCCTACTTCAAACATTGTATATAGTTTATGCAAATGATGGTATTGTAAAGTATGTATTCTCATTGGCTATCAGTTATTCTAGGGGTGGAGCTGCTGTATATATATTGAGGGCTTCTGTTCAGTCAGTCAGTGTGTGTTGTGTTCCTGCTAAATAAAGAGCTGTTGAATTACCTCGTGTCTGAACCCACTATTTAACAGAAAACATCCACCGGTGGGAATAAATTCTCATTTCTTACATGCAATTTCCATCACCCTCTAGCCCTCACTTGCAAGAAGCTATCTGTTTATATGTTAGTCAGGGAGGTCTCGATCCATTGCAGGTGGATACTTTGGGGGTTTTGCTTGTTCTAATTCCTGAATTAGATCTTTGAATTTGACTCCTAACTTTTGGACAGCAACATGTGCGAGTTCCACACCAGTGGAAAGATCCATACTGGCAAGTGAGAGCTGCTACTTAAGCAGATGAAATTTGGTTGCTGGTGCACAGTTCCAGTTCTGTGGCATCCAATGACATTTAAAACATAGTGTTTCTCAAACCTGAGGATGTGGGAGTAGAGGAAAAACAGTTTTTGTCCCGTTTTAGTTTCATGTGGGTAGTCATGTTGCTCTGCAGTAGAAGAGCAAGATTCAGGTCCAGTAGCACTTTAAAGACCAGCTAGATTTCCAGGGTATGAGTTTTTGAGAGTCAAGGAAGCTTTGGCTCTTGAAAACTCATTCCCTGGGAAACTAGTTGGCCTTTAAGATGCTACTGGATCCAAATCTTATCCCATTTTAATAATAGTAAACAGTAAAGGTTCCCCAAATTTTGAATCCTCTGCTAGTATGGATTTGAATGGCTTTGCTTATAGGAAAAAATAACACTGTTTCCTCTTACTTTAGTTACCCTACTAGTCAGTAGAGGGTTATTTCAGAGGGTGTCTGTTTTCTCTTTTCATCTTAGTGTGCAGATAACAAAGGGTGACAAGAGGGTCTTGAAAGCACTCTCTTCCCCAAGTATTTTTGTGCCTTGCGTGGCTTTATAATTTGAAAACCCAAGACTAATGACACAGCTGCTGTTCTAGTAGTGAACATTTCATTACCTCATCAACGCACTAGAGATAATTGGCAGGTTGTAGAGAAGTTATTCTAGTCTCTCTAATGGGCCTACACCATGCAGGAATGTGCAGAAAGAGGCTGATTCAGTCTTTGAATATCAACACGCAGGTTGAGTTGAGGTACCAACCTGACCCATATATTGATTGTCTGCTACTTCACACAGCCCCCTCAATTGCCGCTGGCACAAACTTTCAGACAGATTGTGGCGATTTACAGCCGCATGGGCTGACGTTATGCATATTGCTGCCCTGTGCCGAATTAATCTCTGGTTGTAGCATGCTCCCACAATTTTCTGAGTCCAGGCTGTGGGTATGGCGTGTATATAAATACCTTGACAGGGCCAATATGATTGGAGGTTAGTATGGGCTTGCTGAAGCCTGTTACTTCTATAGGCTGAGGGTCATTTTGAATCAGCCTGTAGGAAATGGAGAATAGGACACATTCACCTTGCAAGTGAATTACAAAGAACAGAAATAATTCCCATTTATTTTAATATTCATAGGCAGTCATACCACCTTATGCCATCAAAGTAATTTCCCCAGTTACAAAGAGCTTCTTCCCTGGCTGGCTGATCCTGGCTGTGTCTTTTCAGGTCTCCTTATTAGTTCCAGGCATGCACCAAATTCCTCTACAGTGGTTGGAAGATGATATTTTATGTTGAAGTTTCCTGGTCTCTCTGTATGAGAGTGAAATTTACGGAGTTGTAACTATTATTTCCCGCATACAGTATATTCAGTATGCAGTATACAGTAACTGTATCCTGCAATCAACAGCTGTCAGTTCCAAGTCTCCAGATCTGCAGAGTGCAGATGTAAATCTGTAATTTGAGTATCACCAGTTCCCACCTGCTACCTTATTAAGCAGAGAGCCTCTTTCGGTTTAGAACAGGGTGCTTTTACATGACTGTATGAATGTATCTTTCTTAACATGTGTGAATCTGTTTGGTGTAGCCTTGGAAACAACCATTTATAATCTAGTGATAGAAACCTAACTTCTACATTCAAATGAGCCGATGTGTGCTTTCCCCCCCCCCCCCAATATATTCACACACATTCTTAAGGGGTTTTATCTCTGCATTTTTGCTATTGAGAAACATAATATCTGGGTTTCCTATTGAGTATGCATGATCTCTTTTTTGAAAATCATGAGGGTGAAAATGCAAAAGATGATGACGATTAAACTTATATCAGGATAAATCAGGTTGTGTGACTGTGCAGCTAATATAGTACTGCAGGTTTGCTTTCTATAGGCTATCTTACTTTTCAGGCTTCCCCTTCTATATTTCTTCATGTCTGACCTCCTTCTGTCTAATGCCTGTTTCTTTTGGTCTGTCCTTGGCAATCCAGACGTTGTAAATTTTATGAACACCTTGTCAAACGGTGCAAAAATTCACACACAAACCACCAGTCTTTTGGAAATACGATCATAAGTAAAACCCATTCCTCCATAGCACTTTACCCTCTGAAGGAAGCTCACCCCCATTTTTCAATGTCAGATTCTCCAAAAGGAAAGGAAACTGTCAGCTCCATTCAAGATGTAGGGGTGCAACCTTTCCCGATTCCAGTCATGCACAAACTGTGTAACCAGGTTGAATCTTCAACCCATTCATTTTTGAAACCAAGGAAGTCCTTTATTTTATGTCTGTTCTGAGGTGGCTTTTCCTGATTTTTTTTAAAAAAATCTGAAATACTTTCTTCTACTCTTCTGTCTTAATATATTAATGAGTTAGAAAATGCCAGTTATGATCAAAGGGATGGAGGGAGCAGGGGCCTTTGTATAGCAGGGACCTTGGAAAAGGAGAAATGATCTCTTGTTCCTGTATGCGAAAGTTTGTCTTACTGAAGGTTGGACCATCCAGTGTTGAAGGAAGCAGATGGTAGTTTTGTTTCCATTGTCACTGGATTTCAGGCACCAGGGTGTCCCAAGGGCAGCCTTTTATATTCCCCACAATGGATCTAACAACCACCTTTCAACCCCAAAGGGTTTAATGGTTTATGTACATGGTTCTCTCCTCACAGCAACCTTGTGAAGTAGGTAATGCAAAAGAGAGAATATGTAACTGCCACAGGATCACTCACTGAGATTCATGAGTTAGTGGGGATTTAAATCATGGTTTTGCTGGTCCCTGTCCAAAATACTCCTCTTCCACAATAGTTTTCAGATTATTTTTGTTCATTTCTGGGAGAAAGTAAAGTGGCCTGCTCAGTATACCATGTGGTAGAGCTTAATCTGTTTCTTACGTACTCACATATACTTGGGAGAGCAGGTCTGGCATTTCCCACAACAGTATCATGAATTGCATTCTGTTTTTTGTTTTGTAGAAATTAGTGGTAACTATTGAGAATCAAGTGTGTTATCTTTATAGCTCTGCCCTGAATTTTCCAGTTCTTGGTTACTTTAGAATATGAGAGCAATGCAGGAATAAATACCTATGAAATACATACAATATATACTTCATAGTTTTTGTATATATATTTTTAAAAGTCTTCATACATAGGCTTTATTAAACTCTTCTAAAACATTTTTGTGATGGTTTTCATTGTTGTTTGTAACATCTTTTATTGTTCTTCGTTATATGTTAAATGACATTTTGTTGTCATTTGAGTTCATCCTCCTTTAATGTATTTCCTTAAATATTTCTGTCCCTCCTTTCAGTCAAACCAGGCCCTTGGGATGGCTTCAGAAAGAAAACTGAAATATCAGCCAATAAGAACAGTAAAAATAATTAAATTTCAAATGTATTCAGATGCAGCAGTCTGTAAAATATGAATGTAAATCTGGACACCGACATTTTAATGGTTGTGTTGTGAGAGTACACATACACAGTGTTTGGCAACCCTGGTAATTTAATATAGCCATGTGTGGTATTTGTGCTTAAGGTGTATGGGAGGAAGTTAGAGGTATATGTCTTTTCATAAATTCTGCCTGAATTTAGGAACAGAAGAAGGGCAAATTCAATAGTTATTTGAGGTCTGCTTATTCAATTGTGAGACCATTGGTGAAGACTGCCTCTCTTCCAAACAAAAGGGAACACACTAAGCATTAGAATTTGCTTGCAGGAGAGTCTAATTTATCTAAATTTTTGAAATAGCCTGCCTCATACATAAGCTGAACCCATCTGTCACCAGACAAGACGAGTAACGTACTTCAGTTCATTGATAGCTTGCGTTGTGGTAGGGATGGTCTGATAGCAGCACGGTTGACATTGGGAGCTCTTTGTCACAAGGCCAAGCAAAGAGTTTCAAAGATGACAACACTGTCTTGCAGAACCCATGCTTGTTCCTTCCACTAGCTCTCCATTTAGAAGTTCAAGATGGATCCAATTGGCCAAGAGCAAAGCTTCTTAAGGCTAAGATTCTGGTCCACATGATCATGCCATAGTGTGCAGTGGCTCTTCCCTTGTGGTAAATGGATTGACTGAATTTGGCAGTGTGAGCAGTAGCTATAGTGTTGTTCTCTGCTGCAAACCTGAACAGTTAATTGGGAACAGGAGAGGTTTAAGCAAAATATGCATGGAGAGGCTAGAAGAAGCCCACTGTTAACACAGGAGTTCATCCCATCTTCACTGAGCTTCGAGAGGAAGTCATGATTGAGCGCCATATAACAGAACCTGACTTCTAATTTATCTGTTCCACATCCATCAGAGTCCTGAGCATTTAAGCTATTATTTGAAGAAAGGACTAGATTAAAGCTCTTGAAATAAAATGTCAGTGGTGTCAGTGACTGTGTGGCTCAGGATTATTTGGTTGCAGCTTTTAGTAGCCATGAAGTTGAGATTTCTTTGCTCTGTACATCTTCCTTCACATTTCAATTACCAGCCAATAACCGTGTCCTGCAGTAGTCCCACTTGTCATCCACAGTTTGTTAAAAATCAACATCCTTTTGCAAAGAAGAAAAAACTAGCCATAACAAATTAAGTGAATTTTTGCTAATGAGTTTAAGTTCTATCATTTATTCAAATTGCATACTTAGAGTTATGTGTTAGAAGAAATCTGACAGTGATGTTCCACTCTTTTTCAGTGGGGGAAAAATCCCTACTCATACTTGTTAACTATGTCAATTCACATAAGTCTGTGTAAGTTGCACAACAAATAGCCTGTTCACTCAAGTTGAATTTGGTTTGGAGAACCAGTATCATCCTTGAATTAAGGATGATCCCATCAAGCTGTAACATTGGTAGGATTTTGGCTCAATGAGGAAGGAGCTTTGGCAGTGCCTCAGTGATTTTTGGCAGTGTTTTTTAACAGAGGAACCTTAAAGTAGTGGTCTTCACCTTTTCCCAGGACCCACTTTTAATCCTTAGGCAGTGACATGGAACTCACTGAATGGCAAGCATGTGTCATGGAGTCACAAGACAAGAAGAGCAAGAAACGGAGTTAATACCTTATTGGTATCGAGACCAGGACAGTGGGTAGCAGGGCAAAAAAACCAGGGATCAGAAACATAAGCGGATCATCAGGAGATGTGGGGAGAAACAACCCAAAGGAAAATCATCTTCATTGCTGGATGGCCTTGCCATCCCGCTGTGCCTCTCAGCTTGCACGCAAAGAGAGACAGGAGATGCTCTCAATGTATGTGGGTACTTGCAAACCCACCTGAGGGTTCTGACCGTGGCTTGAAGACCACTGCCTTAAAGGGAAATCAGCTCAAAAATCTGAGCTTAATTTAATATTCATAGTTTTCATTGACAATGGCAAGTGCTTAACAAGATCACCCATTTCAGAGTTTCAGGTAGGTAGCCAGGAATGGGCTTTTGAGAGTCAAAACTAACTTTGTCAGATACAAAGAGTAGAAAAAGAAAGGAGTCTTTATAATCCAGGCGGGGAGAGTGGGAGGAGTACAACTCATTTCCCTGGAGAAACAGAAAGACAAGAACATTTCTGGCCTCTTGCATGCTGCAGGCTGAAACAACTCCTCCTTCAGCAATATTAAAAAGAGTCCAGTAGCACCTTTAAGACTAACCAACTTTATTGTAGCATAAATTCTCTTTGTCAGATGCATCTGTGATTTTCGAAAGCTTATGCTACAATAAAGTTGGTTAGTCTTAAAGGTGCTACTGGACTCTTTGATTTTGCTACTACAGACTAACACGGCTAACTCCTCTGCATCTTCAGCAATATTGTTAACCTTTTAAAACACACTCTTAGTCTGGCAGAGGAATCTGTTCTTTAACAAGGGTTATCATTTTGCCCCACCAAATCCACACGGATGATACAGTTCTGTGGTAACTTGGGGGCCTTCTTTTGCTGTCTACGTTTGAAGAAATAGTTTCATAAAATCTCAGAATAGTACATAGATGAACAGGAAGCATCTTCACAACAAAACAATTCACAATCTACTGCTAAACAACTGCCATCTCTCCACCCCATCTAATGCTAGAGGGAAAAGGACCCCACCTGGTGATTGCAACGTCACACTAGATCTCTTCATAGAATGCTTTTGCTGCCAAGCCCAAACTGACATGATAAAGAAACATAATCTCTTACAAGACAACCTCACCCATGCTGAAAGAAATGCAATAAACAGACTCAGAAACTGTACAGATATCGCGATTAAAGAAGCTGACAAAGGAAGGAGCAGTTGTCATCATGGAGAAATCTGACTCCATCCAAGAGGCTAGAAGACAACTCTCCAATACTGCTTTCTATGAACAGCTATCCTGAGCCCCCACTCAGGAATATTTTAAAAAACCTAAACAGAATTTTAAAGGAATTATCCATGCTCATACAAGAACAAATCTCTATGGAAACACGACAGGAACCTCGACCAGGCACTTTTCTATCTTCTGCCTAAAATAGAGAAGCTTGGCCACTCATGATGTCCCATTATCTCTGTCATGGGCACCATGATTGTGTGGGTCTCTGCATACATGGACTCCATTCTCATACCCCATACCATCAATGCTCTCAGTTATGTGAGCAACACGACAGACTTTCTAAGAAAAATACAATCTGTTGACAGTCTTCCAGATAACGCTATTTTGGTTGCTGTGGATGTTGAATCTCTATACACTAATATCCCCCACAATGATAGGATTCAAGCTATGAGGAACACCATCTCTGCAGCACCACGGCTGACCTTCTTACCAGATTCTGCCTGTTTGTCCTCGCCCACAACTGCTTCAGATTTGAAGATGATTTATTTCTTCAGATCAGTGGTACAACCTTGGGCACCTGCAGGGCACCACAATATGCCAGCATTTTCATGGCTGACTTGGAAAAGCGCTTCCTCAACTCCCCCTCACTAACACCCCTCTTATACTTGAGATTCATTGAGGATTCTTTTATTATCTGGACACATGAGAAAGAAGCACTGGAGAAATTTCACTAGGCTTTTAGAAACTTCAACCTGACCATGATTCAATCTACACAAGAAGTACATTTTCACGACACCCAGGGCTTTTTTTCAGCTGGAACACGGTGGAACGGAGTTCTGGAACCTCTTGAAAATGGTCACATGGCTGGTGGCCCTGCCCCCTGATCTCCAGACAGAGGGGAATTTAGATTATCCTCTGCGCCGCTGGAGCGGCACAGAGGGCAATCTAAACTCCCCTCTGTCTGGAGATCAGGGGGCGGGGCCACCAGCCATGTGGCCATTTTCTCCTAAGGCAACCCATTGAGTTCCACCACCTCTTTTCCCAGAAAAAAAGCCCTGATGACACCAGTGTACAAATACATAAGGGAAGCATAAAACCCACCTTACAGAGAAAGCCACATGATCACCAAAGATACCTATAAGCCTCCAGTCACCATCCCAGTCACACCAAACAATCCATTGTCTGCAGCCAGGTTCTCTGCTACACCCATATATGTTCCAGTCCTTCTGACAGAGATTCTCACCTGCATGATCTACAACAGATTTCTGGAATTACAATACCAACCGGATGTAATAAGAAACACAAATCAACAAAGCAAGAATGGTACTAAGGGATGACCTGCTACAAGATAAGCCCACACAAAACAATAACAGAACACCACTGGTAGTCATATTGTTTTCAGCTCAAACCAGTTGAACGCACCACTAATGACCCTCAACCTATGCTAGACAATGATACTGCTCTCTCACAAGCATTGGGAGGCAAACCTTTTCTTGCCCACAGACAGTCCCCCAACCTTAAACAACTCCTCACTCACAACGGTGCACTTCCTAACATGGACATGAACTCTGGGACTAAGGCCTGCAATAAACCAAGATGCCAACTCTATTCCATATTCACTCTAACAACAAAATCACCAACCCTATCTAAAACAGCTGTACCATCTCAGGCTCATTCACTTGTCTGTCTTCCAATGTTATATATGTCATCAAGTGTCAACAATGCTCTTCAGCTCTTTGTATTGGACAAACAGGTCAGACCCTTTGTAAACGCACGAATGTACATAAATCTGATATTAAAAAGTCACACCATTCAAAAACCAGTGAGAAAACATTTTAATCCTGGAACATTCCATTGCTGACTTAAGGGTAGCAGTTCTCAAGCAGAGAAACTTCAAATAGAATTTATAACACACAATTGCTGAACTGAGTTTATTTACAAATTTGGAACAATGGATTCCCCAGGGTTCAATCAGGACGTAGGATTTTTCTCACACTACTGATGGTAATTTTCTACACTTTACACCCTGCTCTATCACACTAATTGCAACATGTATGGCTTCCTGGCACTCCAATTTGCAATGCCCGTCCCACCCTCAGCCCTTATAAAGACTTCTTTTTTCCACTCGTATCTGACAGAAGGAGCTTTGACTCTCAGAAGCTCATACCTTGGAAATCTAGTTGGTCTTTAAGGTGCTGTCGGACCTGGATCTTGCTCCGTTTCAAAATTGGATCCCAGAAAAGGGGTGGGTGGAATAGCCTTCATTGTGACCTGATTAGAAACGTCTAGTTGCAGCAGATAGAGTTGTTTTCATGGGATTTTACAGAGTACCTTAATGTTCATCTTTCCGGTTCACATCATTAGATGAAAGGTGTTTCCTCAGAGTTTGCCAGTACCTGATTCCATTTTATTTGGAAGCAGGCTGCTGCTGGCCATAGGTATGTGGGAGGCTGCTAGTACTGTTTCTTCAGGCTTTTTGTTCTGAGGTTAGTTTTGAGAGCTGTGACCCATCTTGGTGGTATTTTTCAAATGGAAGCTATGCAGCCTATGATTGATTTCTAATATGATGAGTATTGGGCCTCAGACTTGCCTGTGTTGAGCCTCAGACTTGCCTCTAATTTGGAAACTCTTGTGCAGAGGCAGATTTATTCACTCAGGAGTAGAAGAGCATTCAGCACATGTTCAAAGATGCTCACACTTCACATCTTCCAAATCCAAAAACTATTATAGAAAGAAAGCTGTAGCACTCACCTCTGCCTAACATTAGCTTGTCCCTTTGGAAAGAGAAAGAAAGCAAAACCTTAATTTGGTGTTGTATACGCCATATGTGTGTGCGCATGTGTGTGCGTGTGTATATGTGTGTGTCTCTGTGTAAATATACATATGCACACATACACATATATACATATATATGTGTGTGTCTGTGTGTGTTTATGCATGTGCCATATAGACCCTGATCTGCATAGCCAAGGCTAGCCCAATCTCATCAGATCTCAGAAATTAAGCACGGTCAGCCTTGGTTAATAATTGGCTGGTAGACCTCTAAGGAAGACCACTGCATGGAGAAGCAGGCAGTGGCGAACCTATGAATGTATCTTGCCTTGAAAACTCCAGCAGGGATAGCCATAAGTCAGCTTTGACTTGACGGCACTTTCCGCCACCCTGCGATATAGACCCAGTCCATTCAGAATGGGGGATTATCAGGAAAACTCTGGAAGAAGTCTAGAACAAGAAATACAGTATATTTCTTTGCACCTTCTCTGAAGCTGTTCACGTGTAAATGTATGTGTAAGTGTCCTTTATATCTGATGCATGGATGGCACGAGGATTACAATCAGGAGTGGTGGTACCTTGGGCCGCAGCTGCTTGTTCGGTGACTCACTGTTAGGGAACATCAGAAGATATTTCCAAAGGCATATTTAACGTACTAATGAAATTCTCGCAGACTTGGGGTGGGAGAATAAACCCTAACAACACAGACAGCAACCTAGCAACAGCACGATGCACCAAAAGAAATTGGAACAGTAAATTCTTCTAGGGAGGGGAACAAATGGGCTTCCAGCTTGATTTCCTTTGAAAAGTGCACAAAGGAAATTAAGCAAGAAGCTGTTCCTTCCACTCTTTTGGGTTTGTTATAGAAGCAACGTTCTGTTGTGTGTAAATACAGAATTGCAGACTAATGGCAGATTCAGAGAGTCCCTTCTGTAGAGAATGATAATGCTCAGCAGCCAGTCTCCTTGCCTTTTCAGCAATTACTTAGGCTTGTTTATATGTGTCAGGCCAGAAGGAAGCGGTTCGGAGGGACACCTCCTTGAATGTGAGCTGCATGGGATTAAGCAGAAAAGATGGCAGTGACCTTCCCTCCACCACCCCTGAAAACAAGGACGGGGTCCAGATTCTGTCTGAAAGTGAGGCTATTTCCTCATAATAATGGAATGCCCGGGAACCGCAATCACTAGGTGGCAGGAAAGAGATTCCTTCAGTGCAGCGATGGACCCATTCATTCGTCACCCTGACTGTTTTAGCTCTCAGGTTTAGAACCCGTTGCCAGGAAACGTTGTGGGGGAGAGGCTCAGTGTGCTGCTGGCTTTTTTCCTCCCACACTGTGTTGCTCCCTCCTCCACAGAAGCATCTGTGTCACCCCCAGTTCAGCTGTTCTGTGGCTGCTTCCACGCCAAACGTGATATATCAGTTTGGCCATCCAGCCAGGCTGCATCAGTGTCCGACACCTGTGTGTTGCTGTAATTATGTCAACCTATGCTTATTTGCTGTGTCCAGGACTGGAACAAAGTCTCTGATCAGAGGCTGAGAAGACAGTGAAAGCTATGGAAGCAGCAAAGCACTCTGAGTAGTGGCAATAGGCACCATCAAAACAAGTGACAAGGAGGAAGTGGCATAGGGGAAATGCACGGCTTGTGCTCAGCCAAAGAAATGCCTCAAGCACGTCTGCTATCAAAAGGCCTCTGATGTGCTCTTGTGCTGCCCAGATGGACAACCTCCTACTAGTGATCAGCATCTCCCTATTTTAAGGACAAGAATATGTGGTGTTGCTAGGCAACTGGGCAAAACTCTCCTTTATGGCGCCCTCCTCCATCGCTTAGATCCACCCAAGCCAAATCATGGTAAAATCTGTTACAGTAGGGGCTGTGAATGCAAAGGAAATGTGAACAATACTGGAAAAAGCAGAGAGGAGTTATAAAAGGAGCCAAATTGTAAAACCACAAACCTCCACTTATGCTCCCCACTGCTGCCTAATGGAGCCTCTGCCGTCGCAAGCGTTATTTGTTTCCTAGGCTAAGTCTGCGGTTCCCCATCAAGCCCTCTTTCTGCCTCAGCCTTAAATGAAATTGATCCTTCAAAAGAAGGGTGGCAAGAGCCATTATCTTGGCAAGCAAACAGTCCAAGCTCAGTGCTTGCCAAGAAAATGGAAAGAAGAGGATGGAGCAGGGCAGGTCCTGCAGACAGATGGGGGAATGTTTTGTCGAAGGCTTTCACGGCCGGAGAACGATGGTTGTTGTGGGTTTTCCGGGCTGTATTGCCGTGGTCTTGGCATTGTAGTTCATGACGTTTCGCCAGCAGCTGTGGCTGGCATCTTCAGAGGTGTAGCACCAAAAGACAGAGATCTCTCAGTGTCACAGTGTGGAAAAGATGTAGGTCATTTGTATCTACTCAGGAGGGGTGGGGTTGAGCTGAGTCATCCTGTAAGAGTTTCCCAGGGTGTGGAATGCTAATGGAGGGAGGCTTCACTGTATCCTGAGGAGGTTCTTTTGCATATGGATTGGTACTTGATGTGCTAATCTTCTCTGCAGGGCTATTGTCGGGGATAGAATGTTTTGTTAGCCTGGTGTTTTTCAGAACTGGAAACCATGCTCTGTTCATTCTTAAGGTTTCTTCTTCCCTGTTGAAGTTTTGCTTATGTTTGTGAATTTCAATGGCTTCCCTGTGCAGTCTGACAAAGTAGTTGGAAGTGTTGTCCAGTATTTTGGTGTCCTGGAATAAGATACTGTGCCCTGTTTGCGTTAGGCTATGTTCAGCCACTGCTGATTTTTCAGGTTGTCCAAGTCTGCAGTGTCTTTCATGTTCTTTTATTCTTGTCTGGATGCTACGCTTTGTGGTCCCGATGTAAACTTGTCCACAGCTGCAGGGTATACGGTATACTCCTGCAGAGGTGAGGGGGTCTCTACTGTCATTTGCTGATCGTAGCATCTGTTGTATTTTTCGGGTGGGTCTGAATACTGCTTGAAGGTTATGCTTTTTCATAAGCTTTCCCATCTGATCGGTAATTCCTTTGATATATGGCAAAAACACTTTTCCTGTAGGAGACTGTTCAAACAACCAAGGAAAAACAAAGGTATACCCTGCAGCTGTGGACAAGTTTACACAGTATCTTATTCCAGGACACCAAAATACTGGACAACACAGGATGACTCAGCTCAACCCCACCCCTCCTGAGTAGATACAAATGACCTACATCTTTTCCACACTGTGACACTGAGAGATCTCTGTCTTTTGGTGCTACACCTCTGAAGATGCCAGCCACAGCTGCTGGCGAAACGTCAGGAACTACAATGCCAAGACCACGGCAATACAGCCCGGAAAACCCACAACAACCAAGATGGGGGAATGCTCAACCCTCCTTCACCTGTGGATTCTCCTCTGCAAATCCTGCCTCCTTCCCCAAAGCAAGGCTCACTTCCACTTTTGAAACTTAACTGAGAAAGAAAAAGCACTGGAAATGGACTGGTGTGAGGACATGAGAAGGGGAGCGTTGGATCAGACCAGTGGTCCGTTTAGCGCAGCATCTGGTCTCAGACAGTGGCCAACCAGTCACTTGGAAGGGTCAGCCACAGGGCATAGAGGCCAAGGCCTTCCCCTGATGTTGCCACCTGGCATTGGTATTCAGAGGTTTATTGCCTCTGAATATAGTGGTTCCTTTTAGTCACCATTTCTGGAGAAGAATCACAGGGCAGGAAGTGGGTTCTGTGCCACCCATCCACCGTCTGATTTGCTCCCAGCCCCTGCATTAGTGTTGGGTCTCTTCATATCTTAAGTGTAATAATGCCTGTGTTTTTTTTCTATGCTTTCTAAGGAGAGTGAAGCAAGGATGGATGTCTTCGCAGTGACATCTGAGATAGTCAGTCTGTTTGCACATTGCAGCCTCTATTATTGCCTCTCTCTGCCCCTATTATTGTTTCTATTGTTCTCTCCGTTTCAGTTGATAAACTGTCTTGCCCTGTTTGCATGTGTTTGAGCACTCCTCCACCCTACCTTGTTAATGTTCCTTAACCTGGGTATCTGTTGTCCAAGGAGATAACTGTTTTGTACTCATTTCTTAGTGTGGAGTTACATTTTATCTGCCTGTTAGCGGCTGTGCTAAAACCACTAACTACAGCACTTGGGAGAAATACTGTCAGCAGCAGTGCTCCTCTGTTATCTAGTTGTGTGAATTATATTATTATTCGCTCCATGATTCCCTTCTCCTCACTTTGTACAGAAGGGTGCATATGTTTATGGTTCTGGATTTTATTTTATTTATTTATTTGTTGGATTTATATCCCCTCCCTCCCCACAAGCGGGCTCAGGGCAGGTCAGAACATCATAAAACCACAGTTTAAAATACAATAAATTACATAAAAGAATAAAATCAACAGTTCTCATTGGACAGTGGAGCAGAACAAAACAAAACAGGCAAGGGACCAGCAGGATAGTTCGTCAGCTCCTCAATCACTCTCATAGGCCTGGCGGAACATCTCCATTTTACAGGCCTGGCGGAACTGTAGTAAGTCCTGCAGGGCCCAGGTCTTAACTGGGAAAGCGTTCCACCAGGCCGCAGCCAGAGTCAAAAAGGCTCTGGCCCTGGTTGAGGCCAAGCGAATATCCTTGGGGCCAGGGACCACCAGCAGATATTGATCTACAGAGCGTAACGTCCTCTGGGGAACATACAGGGAGAGATGGTCCTGAAGATATGCAGGATGCTCTGTGTGTATTCCTCGTAATCCTTTCCCTTGCTGCTCCAACTGTCTTGCCTGAAGCAGCTTGGAGTGGGGACACTGTCCTCCTACTTCATCATACTGGCATAGTGTTCTGGCCATCCTTCTCTAGACGATGGAAGAGAACCTCCGTCATTGATTTACTCCCCATAAGAGCATAGAAGCTTGGGTATACAATGCAAACGCAGTAGTTTTCTGAGGGATACAGTGTAAGTATGTGCTTATCCAGACTTTGTAGAGTCCTGGACAGACCCAAGGGCAAATTCTTTGCCAGCTGAATGTGTGGGGAAGGGGCTGTGGAGACTGAGATGGGCCTCATTTAGGAACATCCACTCTCCAGACAGGAGCAATCAATTAGCCTTTAATGTTCCTCCTGACTTCATGCTGTTGTGGATTTGGCAGCTCTCCCTTTAATCTTGTCGAGTCAATCCTCTTGACTTTATGCTTCTGGATATTAAAGCTTGCCCTTGGGACTGATGATTAGTTTCTTTGTGCAGAAGTCAATGGAAAGGAGGAGGGAAAAGGGCCACTGGTCGGACCCACCAAGCACTTGGTTGCTGACCTCTGTGTACCTGGTGTTGGATATGATGAACAGGAGTGAATTGGTACTGTAGGGGAAAGTTGCTGGCATCAGGCTTGCATTTCAACTGCTGTAGATTCTTAATTGAAACCTGCAGCTGCTATGCTAGAACAAGAAAACAAATGTACCCTACATAATAGTAGACAATTCTCCTTGCCCGAGAGCATTCTCTCTAGTTTTCTGTACTTTCTGCTTTATAAAGCCAATGCCTTTTTTCTATACTTTTCAAAAGTATAGAAGCATTAGTCACAAATCTCGGTAGATAATCTCACCTTTCCAGATTCTGCCTTACAACTGCGACGGTATCTAGACAATGCCTAGTGAAAACCTACAGGAACCTAAAGTCAGGATGAAATATTTCAGTGCATTTCACATATCTTGTCTGTTCCCTCAAGAAGTAACAACAGCAATAACAAAAACGGATGCCAAGCACATTTGCTTAATTTATATGATTTAAACAGGTTGAAGATATATAGAGCAGCACCTTTTTCAAAAGTACAGGGTATACCAAGCATAGTTTCCATATGAACAGATTACATACGCTGCTAGTTCAGGCCTAGCTTGGAAACATTTATTTGTATATTCTCTGTGTTTCTTTATGTTCATGATGACAGCAGTCAGATCATGTGACAGCCACTGAGCTAGGGGTCTTGCATGGTCCCTGTTCAAAGAGTAATGAAAAGGAAATGAATGTCTGATGCAAGAATTTTCTCTTCATCCACATGCACCCCTTCTTCCCCAAATGCCCTCACAGTAATTCCTTGTGGCAGATTCTTTTCTGCAACATGGGGCAATGGGTCAACTTTGTGTTCATTCCATCCAGCTGTGTATGTAGTGTGGAAAGAAGGGCACAAGCTTTATCTTCACTTAAAAGATTGTGAGATTAAGGCCAACACTCTAGAGAAGCTACTAGGCTAGATGACTCTCTTTAATACACACACACACACATACATACAGGGGCCATTTCATAGAAAAAGAGCTGCAGGAACTCATTAGCATAAAGCATTAGCACAACTCATAAGCATATGCCATGCCTCTTGACATCACTGGAAGTGTGTCATTAGCATAATTGATTTGATTGGGCCCAAAATGGCCAGGATTCGGCTGCTGCCAGATGAGGGAGTGTTCTCCCACCTGGCAGTGGCCCGATCAGGGCTGTTTTGGCCCAAATCCAGGACCGAAAGGGTCCAAAATGGCTAAAATTGGCCCAAAAGGGCCCAGATCGGGTTGGTGCAGGGGAGGGGAGGGGTCCCCTACCAGGCACCAACCCAATCCTTGTGGTTTGGGCCCAGATCAGGGCTGAAACAGCCTAGACTAGGTCAGTGCTGGGCAGGGGAGGGTTCCCCCCCGGCACCAACCCGATCCCGACTGTTCCAGCCTCGATCCCAGCAGAAATGGGCCCAAAATGGCCGAAAAAGGCTTCCCCTGCCCAGCACTGACCCGATCCTGGCCCTGAAATGGCCAGGACCGGGTCAGTGCCGGGCAGGGGAGGGTTTCCCCAATCGAGGCCGAAACAGCCCAAAATGGCCAAAAGTCAGGTGGGCAAGGCCACCTGACACGTGACCCGTTGGCGTTCCAGAGAGTTCCCCTTCAAAATGAGCCCCCCCCCCTCTCTCTCTCTGTATGTATTTTTTAAAAAGCTGTCCAAATACAAGCACATTGGTTATCAGGCCGACAACAAAGTCATGTGGAGCAATTCTTTGGGAGAGGACTGATCGCCCAGTAAATTACTGGACAGATCCTGAAACCTGCATACCAGAATGACTGGGTCCTTTTGGGCCTGATCTAGGCCACAATGAATGCAACAGTCTGTCTTAGCAGTGCCTTCCATTCAGCAAGTCTGCACTTCCTTAGTCAGGTCTTGTTCCTTCTCAGTGGTGGCTCCAGTTCCATGGATTAAGTTGTCTAAGGAAGCAGACAGGGCTGCCTTTTCCACCACCAGTAGCTTTTCTCAGTCTGCAAAACAATCCCTTTCTACAAGATTTTTGAGATTAACTGTTTGATCTTATTTGTGGGTGGCTGCCAAGTATTTTTTTTCCTGTTTTGATCCCTGTTGTGTAAATTGTAATGTTTTACTATCAAAGTGTTTACATACATGTGTGTTTGTTGGGTGTTTCTGTGATTATGGAAGCTACCTTGGGTACTTTGAAAACTAAAATGTTCTTGTTTCCTCTTAACTTGCAGGGTTGTTATTCCATTATTCCCCAGACCAACCAAACCATCTTTTACTGCTCCAGCAATTTCACCAGATCTGTTTAATGTTTAAGTGTCCTGCCTTTATGCTTCTTGGTGCAAGTGGCAGAATGATCCCTTCATTGCCAGTCACCATCATATTTTGCTCCCAGAGGTCTTTGTACTCTTCACATTTATCATGTCTTTTCTTCAGCAGATGCCTTTGCCTGCACAATGGCTTATAGCATAAGAGGGCACATAAAGGAAAGGTCGTCCCCTTTGCAAGCACCGAGTGGGGGGAAGTCCCATGGGGGGAAGTCACATCACGTTTTCTTGGCCGACTTTTTTGTTACGGGGTGGTTTGCCATTGCCGCCCCCAGTCATCTACACTTTACCCCCAGGAAACTGGGTACTCATTTTACCGACCTCGGAAGGATGGAAGGCTGAGTCAACCTTGAGCCAGCCACCTGAACCCGGCTTCTGCCAGGATCGAACTCAGGTCGTGAGCAGAGCTTGGACTGCAGTACTGCAGCTTACCACTCTGCACCATGGGGCACATGGCAGGCACATATTCACCAACATCTTAAATATGCAGCATCATTTTAATTTTTTTTAATGTTTAGACTCCCTCAAAACAATGCCTGAAGGAGCCTTTTTTGCTGCCCTTGCTATCTTGTTCATGTGAAATAATTGCATGTATAAAACTTATCACCAGAAAATTGATATAACATAGCATGTACTATTTGCAAACAATGTAATGTGAACACATTGGCATCTCTGATGGCTTTAGCTAATCTTCTTTTAATTGGTGTATGTGGTTGCCATGCAGTCCTGGATACCGTGTGACAGGAGAGGTGCCTGAGCTGACTGGTCTATACGTATAGTTACCTGATTCACAAGATCTCTACAAAACAGACAGTGAGCTCCTATGCAGGTTCACCTTCTAATTGGTTTCAGTGGACTTAGAAGGATTGTAACTTGGTTTAGGACTGTACTAGAAAAGAGCAAGAGTCCAGTAGCACCTATAAGACTAACAAAATTTGTGGTAGGGTATGAACTTTCGTGAGCCACAGCTCACTTCTTCAGATACAGCTAGAATGTGAGTCCATCTGTCCTTATATCTTGAAGAATGATTTCAGATGCCAAATCTTGCTGTGACTCATGAAAGCTCATACCCTACCACAAAAGTTGTTAGTCTTATAGGTGCTACTGAACTCTTGCTCTTTTCTACTGCTAAAAACAGACTAACACGGCTACCCATCTTGATCTAGGACTGCACTGAAAGACTTTTTATCCTTGTAGTGGTTTTTTCCTTGGAGAGCCAACAGTGTAGTGAAATCTACCATGCCAGAGGCTGTGTGCACATATACAAAAAAAATGCATGTTGCCTTCACTGAGAACAGCAGCAGCATCTACTTACAGTGAAGCTGTAGTTGTTTTTTGTTTTGTTTTTTTGCTCTCGCTGTATCAGACATGTAGGTGTATGAGTAAAGTGCTGTTAAGTTGAAGCTGACTTCTGGCAACCCCTGCTGGTGTTTTCAAGGCAAGAGAGGAACAGAGATGGTTTTCCATTGCCTGCCTCTGTACAGGGACCCTGGACTTCCTTTGTGGTCTGCCATCCAAGGACTAACCGGAGCCATCCCCTGCTTAGCTTCAAGGTCCCATTAGGGGTGTGTGTGTGTATCCTGGTTTGCTGGTCTGTTTTGTGTTTAGATAACTGTTTTGCTCTTTACATTACTTTCTTTTGGAAAATGAGCTAAACTGTTCTTACTTGCCACTGGAATATACATAGTGATGGAGAACAGCGTAGTACTGCTCAGTGTAGTCGAAATAAGATCTAGGTACACTGGGAGAATGTGGGCGAATCCTTTTGGTCTAACTTGCCTCACAAGGAGTTGGAGCCAGTTATTCCCTTCCTTTAAATTCCAACAGAAGGAGTCATCCCTCAGTGGAAAATTCCTTAATGGAAGGGAACTGCTGGATCCAGTTCAGAGTTGGGAGGATAAAATGGCCAGCCTGAGCTACTTGGAATGAGAATGGTATGAAATATAGTTCTGCATATCCCTCACACTCATACATATAATATTCCTGAGAAATGAGGTTGGAAAACCTCTGTAATAAATAAGAAAAGGCGCATAGATTTCTAATTCGTTTTTGGTACTCCATAGTAAACTATATGGTAGGTTGCTCTGAAACAGACAGCATTTGATTTAAAGTTTCACTGGAAACTTCAGCTTCCCAAAGAATAAAATGAACAGAAAGTAAAAAGGCGAAGATCCCAATTCTGAGTACGTTTTAACATTAATTCTGTTGAACTCCATAGTATGTACTCCTCAACTACTGTTCCAGTGTTTGGAACTACAAGAGGCTGTTTAATCTTGGAGTAGTTGACTATGGGAGAAAATGGATGGTTCTTTAATATTTATGGGACACAGAGATTCGGTAATCCCTTAAGGCAGAGAACTATGGCAAGAAGATTGGGAGTTGTTAAAACATTAATGTGTATTGACATTTCAGTTAACAGTAACATTGTGGAGAGAGCTGTGTGTACTGCTGCTTTTCTCTTGCACTACTCGTTTTTTGCCATTAATCCCAGCTGGCATTTAGAACATGCTGCTAGATTAAGCCTATTTGCATACAAGTAGGTTAGCTGGCCATTCTTAAATCCATTCAAAATTCAGCTCTTGTTCTGTTGATATGAATAGACTTTTTTTTTTTGCCAATGCTTGGCTACATTGCTTGGCTGCCTTTAAAAAAAAAAGCCAAGTTACACAATGACTTGAGCTAATAAAATGCCATATAACTTGGCAGTTGCGACACAGTAATGATGGATGTTGTAGAACTCCTGTCTTTGTCACTGCATGCTCAAGTATTTGTTTTCAGTGCCGCAAAGCCAAGTTCTGCCATCCTGTTTAAATCTTGTTATCTGCTTGTATAACAACATACTGTACCACATATCTCTCTAACTGTACAGAGTGCTCAGTTACAATAAAAGTCACAGAGCTCTTATTTTTAAAGGCCCCATAAGTCTTTATTCAATGAACGAGTAAGTGCAGTTTTCCTTTCCCCGTTTTATCCTTGCAAAAATTCTCCATAAGAGTCTGCATCCCAGGACTGACCAGCTTCAGAATTGCTTTGGTGTATCAATGAAGCTGCATCATGCAAGCTGTTTTTTCCAGGTCTGGTACACCTTTTTTGATCCTCTGACCACCTTCACTGAGGGCAGTTGCCTTTCTGTTGTTGCTGCACAGAGGCAGCCTTCACAGTGTATGAAACACAAACACGTGGTTGGCTACCCAGGCACCATGTGCTCACCAAAGTAAAAAATTAAATGGAAGAGTCAGTGGAATATGAGGAAGACAGCATGAAGTCAAAGGCTGGACAGCTCCCTGGCAGTTCCTGTTAAAGTGAGGTATTGAGTGTATGCCAGAAGTCTCTTACCGCATTCTCACTTAGTGAAGAAAAAAAAAGCCTCTTATTTAGCGGGCGGCCCTAATGATTTTACTTTATTTGCTCCATTTATACCCTGCCCGTCTTCCCAATGGGGACCTAAAGTGGCTCACGTCTGTCTCCTCTCCACTTTATCCTAGCCCTATGATAGGAGCAGAATATCCCAGTCCTACAAAATGCTGTCTTTGGAGGGAAAGCCATAAACAACACCTCTAATGATTGCCATTGTTAATTACTATACACTAAACAGAATTGTGGGTGTCCTGATACATAATTTTCCAGAAGGAGGCTAAAACTAAAGGAGAAAAAAATATACCTTTGGCATTTGACCATACGGACATGGGGCTTTATAATAAAACAGGGCAAAACAGAGGCCTTAAAAGCCAGATGTTCTGTGTGAGTCCATGTCTTACAAAAAAGGGGCAGATAGATTTTGTTTTGGGGGCCTAAAATGAAGGTTGTTGCTTACTCTGCCTGCTGCTGCTTTTGGGGTGTGTGTGACTTTTTGGCATCTTCTGCTACTCTTCAAAATTCAGAATAACTTTATAATTAATTCTTCTCGACCCTTGGAAGAATGTCCAGGGCTCCAGTAGTTATGTTTCTGCAAAAGTGCTGCAGATTGCTCTCTGGAGACTTCTCCTTCACTTAGCTTGTTCTTTGCCTTTAAAAGGCATATAGATAAATAGTACAGCCCATATTTTCCAAGCTGCCTAAAAAGAGCTGTAACTCTTATGGATCTAGCTGGTAACAGACTGCAAGCAACAAATGTTTCTGGATGAATCCATATATTTACTAGTTTATGTCTACTGCTTCTAATTCAAGGATAACTCCCCACTCCCAGCATTGCTTCCTTTGCCAAGAAATAATAGCTTCAGGTCAGCACACAGCTGAGCAGGTTTGTATGATCTGTGATGATCAGTGAGTCCTCTCTCAAAGGCAGGGAGAGCTAAATGGAATGCTGCTTACCATTATCTAAGGGCCAAGCTACACATGACGAATGACACTTGAATGGCAAGTGTATTTCTCCCTGTTCACTTGCCCTCCACTCAATCCACTTGCCATTTAAGTGTCATTCGTCATGTGTAGCTTGGCCCTGAGTGTGTATGTAAGGGGTGAGAGCTTATTTGTCAGACCTGTTTCATTCATCATACAAAAAGTCACGTAAGGGCTAGCATCCTTGCCCTTCTTTTTTTCTTAGCAAGGCCTAGAAACCTTGGAAGTTTAGCTCCGGCTTGGCAAGACAAGTTCTAATTATGCTTTGTCCTACCAAATTTAAAATACAACCATACCAACACATTGGATTGGGAAACTTGATGACTTCCACATGGGCTTTTTGCTCCAGTTTCGGCTCCTAGCTGCAGCAGATTGTTCCTGAGCTCTCACATATTATCATTGCCCATCTGTTAACTTTCTGTGGTTTCCTTGTGCATTCTCAAACCACCTTTGAGCCAATGTTTCCTGCTGGTATACAGCTGAAATGCATTTGCCTTCTATGTGGTAGAAATGCTGGGCCTCAGAGAGTGCTGCTCACTTCAGTGCTGTTTTCCTTGCTGAATTCTCCCACAGCTGCCATTTTCTCCTCTGCACCTCCAGATCTATGTTCTATGCTATAGCATTATAACCGTCTACAAGGTTTTCTGAATCACCAGCTTTCATGTTTAAAAAGTCTCTAGAACTTTTGTTGCCAAAGATCCCAAGGAATCAGCCATGTTAGTCTGTAGTTGCAAAATAGTAAAGAGTCCAGTAGCACCTTTAAGATTAACCAAAGCATAAACTTTTGAGAACTATAGCTCTCTTCGTCAGATGCAGAGAGGTGTAGAGCTGTAGTTCTCAAAAGCTTATGCTACAATAAAGTTGGTTAGTCATAAAGGTGCTACTGGACTCTTTACTGCTTTGTTGCCAAGGTACTTTTTCCCCCCTTTCCCCTTCTATCTCTGGGCTAGAGATTTTTTTTTAAAGGAAGCTGGGAATCCAGAATTCTATTATAACAGATTGTTATAATGTCACAGTGCTATAGTGATCTAGCTATTACTGTTTTTTAAAAAGAGGCTCTCAGTGGCAAGTAAGAATGATGCCTGCAGAGGAATGGGGCAAGGAATGTATGGTGAAAGAAACCATTTGGAAATCCCACTTCCACTGTGCTGAATTGGCAGCTGCAATGGCAAGAGGAAAACTACAGGGAATTGTTGCCATGTGGAAGATCCCCTTGGCTCTTTATAAATAAATTGCAGTGCCTCCCATATGAGATCCTAAAGCCTGTATTTGGGGTGACATTTGTGTATTGAAAGAAGGGTCAGGTTGCAGGAGAAGGGTTGTCATGTGGAAGCTTGTTTAAATCGCTGAAAGCTGTTATCCCGTAGTACACACTTCCAATGCCAATGTTTACTGTGGTGTTTGTCTTCTGGACCTTTGTGCCTGTCCAAAACAAATTGCCTGGCCCACTTGCTGAATCGTTGCACAGAAAAGTTTACTTTGTGATGGCAACCACCACAAGGATCAACTTGAAGGTGCCACCTTCAGTAAACAGGCAGTCATGTGAGGAACTCTTTTCCCTACAAGCCCTCCCCACCCTATGTTGCAAGAAACATCCTAATAATCCCTCCTCACATGTCCCTTTATGATACTCTTTTATCTGCTCTAACAAGTATTCTAATTTTTTTAAGTCATCTCAGAAATACAGAGTCATTATAATCAGTACTAGCTCCACAGTAGTTAAATCTACTGGGACTGATTCCCCCCCCCCCCGCCCCCCACATATACACACATGTAAATGTCAGGAGAGGAAATCTTGAATTAGAAGAATTACAATTAGGAGAATCTTGAAGAGAATTTGTGGAATCTTATTGTATTGTCAGAGGTTAGAGCTATGATCCTAGAGAACTTTTGAGATCTGTCTTTGCTTATTATTCTAAAAGTGGTGAAGCCTCTGACACTGAATGAGCTGGTATGCTGTCTTGGAAATTTCGTTTATTTATTCGCTTCATTTATACCTCACTTTTCTCTCAGATGGGGACCCAAAACAGCATACACTGTTCTCCATTTTATCTTCACAGCTTTAGGCTGAGAGTATATGACTGGCCCAAGGTCACCCAGCAAGCTTCCATGGCAAGCTGGAGGTTTCCCCCATCATAGTCCAATACTTTTAATGTTTTACAGTCCAGCATTTGTGAGGGGTTAAATAGCATCTGTTTGGATAGAGCTAAAAATGTATACTGTGAGACTTCTGTGAGGAGCATTAAGTGAAAAGGTTCCCAGAGGAAAAATGGCTACCAGAAGGCAATTAAAAAAATATCTGTCTTGAGTCTCGGCAAGAAATCCAGGCTATAAATGAAGTAAATAAATAAAAGCGGAACCTGGAAGAAAGTGAGCATTGCTCCAGAAAAGGGGCAGAGGAGATATAACTGGGGAAAGAGTGGACTAATCAGAAAGGAAGAGCTTGGAAGTGTTTGAGATCAGGTTGGGCTGTGTACTGTGTGGGGGAAGGAAGATGCTAGTCAAGAAAAAGGGTGACTGATGAAATGAAACAAAATGGGCAGCGGCCTGAAAAGCGAGACAGTAATCAGAAAGGGAAAGAAAGGGAAGATCCATGGATGTAACGGCAATCTGGGCTATAACATTTGTCACCCTATCCCCAGGGGGGTATGAGATCCCTAGTCCCTGTCCTTCCTTGCTTCTCCTTCTGCATTCCTCCCCAAACTGTGCAGTCAGTGGAACAGGCTGTTAATCCCAGATAGGAGTACCCCATTCTTTGGAAGAGCCATGGAGAAAACAGGAACGGGACTATAGGGAGGCATGGAAGGGACTGAAGGCCAGGAACCCACAGGGAACCATCTAAAACCTAGACCTAACCGGGCATTTGCCAGTTGCAGCAGATGACCTCATAATCTGAAGGAGGCAAGAAGTCCAAAAAGGCGTCGGAGACTCTAAGAGACTTTGATTTCTACTAACCATTGAGTTCTTTGGTTGCAAGTTTCTAAGGATTCTGTTTTGCTTTCAGTGAGAGGATGAGCTTTGTAACTTGTCCTTCTAGGAATGGAAAGGGGATGGGAGAAGGGCAGTACAAAAAGGAGGGGAGGTTATACCCTTGGATAGTATTTTTTTTTCCTTTGCTGCTAATCGCATGCAACTATTTTTGAAAGCAGAAAAAGAGTGGTGTCTGTAGTGGATTTCTTAGAAAGTTTATTGACCTGTTCACTTATTTGATTCCATTGTATAAAATCTGGCTGTATTGATGGCCTGAAGCCATCTCTCCATTGGAAGTATTAATCACATCCTGTTGGCATAGTGAAAAGGCTTTGTTGGAGCTGTGTGTTGTGTATCCTTCCTCTACAGTTGCTTATTATTGTAGAGATAATGTTGATGAGCTTTTGTATTTATGGCTGGTTTGGAAATGATGGTGTTATATTAGCTAAGTAGCTGCAAGTGGCGGAGAGTCACTTCACCTGATCCTTCCATGGATTTGATATGAGCTGTGGTGCTGTCTCGCAAATGTTGTATTCCAGCTTTCATGTTTGATGAAAAGAGCATTGCAGATGGATAGTTTGGCCTACTGTAGAGAGGGTCCTTGTTGAAGAATCCTAAAAATTTGAGTGCTGTAACAAAACACCTTGCTCCAAATTACTTTCGACTGAAGCAGGGAATGCTTAGCACAGGCCTCCCATAATCTACAGGGAGAAGAGTGTTCCCTTGAGAGATGAGTTTTGGTGCCAAGAACCCTCTGAACTGCATCCTATTTCTGTGCAAGTACCTGTTAGACTAAGGGCCCTGTGGTAAGCTGCAGTACTGCAGCCCAAGCTCTGCTCACGACCTGAGTTCAATCTTGGCGAAAGCCGGGTTCAGGTAGCTGGCTCAAGGTTGACTCAGAGCCAAGCTACAAGTGACTTTTTTCAAGTGAAGAACACTTGATGGTTTTCGCAAGTTTTTCTGGGAACTGAAGTCCTAGTGTCCTTCCCCTCACTGTTAGAATCGCTGCCTGAAGAGCCAAAGAAAGCCAGCGGCAGCAGCAGCTTTTGCAAATCATTCCTCCAGTCACAATCCTGCTCTCAATGATCTTTGGGGGTGGGCAGCTGCAACTTTCTCCCTGGGCGTCTTGCTCCTGGGGAGCTGCTCTGGAGAAAGCCGACATGTCGGTGAAGCCGAGCAGGATGCCCAGGGAGAAAGTTGCTGCTGCCCGCCCCCAAAGATCGTTGAGAGCAGGCTTGTGACTGGAGGAACAATTTGCAAAAGCTGCTGCTGCCGCCTGCTTTCTCTGGCTGTTCAGGCAGCGATTCTAAGAGAGAGGGGAAGGACACTAGGACTTCAGTTCCCAGAAAAACTTGCGAAAACGATCAAGTGGTCTTCACGTGAAAAAAGTTACTTGTAGCTTGGCTTTCAGCCTTCCATCCTTCCGAGGTTGGTAAAATGAGTACCTAGTTTCTTGGGGGTAAAGTGTAGATGACTGGGGAAGGCAATGGCCAACCACCCCATAAAAAGTCTGCCAAGAAAACGTTGTTATGCGATGTCCCTCTATGGGTCAGTAATGATTCGGTGCTTGCACAGGGGACTATCTTTACCTTTTTTTTACCAGTTAGACTTGCATGTTTCTTTCGTTGTTAATTACAATGATTTCAGAAATGGAGTGTTTTTCAATTATTTAATTAATATGAAAATCAAACATATTCTCTATCTAAACATCCTTTAACCAACCTATCTCTCCCCTCCCCCCATGGTTTTCTTTTGTTTGCTTTGTTGTTATAGTCTTGCTTGAGGGAGAGGCTTTCTTGATTGACTACAAGCTGTAGACAGTAGATTACATAAATGTGTGAGGTATTTCAGTCCTGAAGGAGATGGGATTGGATTTTGTCGTCGTCTCACCTGCAAGTGCCTTCTCGACTGTGCCAATTTTTCTCTTGCCTTCTGTTTTCCCAACCTTATCCCTTGTCCAAACAAATCTACCTTAAGGCCCTCCTGCCTGTCTGCCCAGATGCCTTGCTGTCCTTGTACTGCCAAATGCCCTTGCTTTGTCATTCTGCCTGGACAGACAAAAGGAAATAATTCTTTATGCAATGAGTGTCTAAAATGTGGAATTCGCTGTCAGGGGATGTTGTGATGGCCACAGGCATAGATGAATTTAAAAGAGGAGTAAAGGGATTTATGGAGGATAGGACAATCAGCGGCTACTAGCCATGGTGACTAAAGGGAACCTCCATACTCAGAGGCAGTAAACCTCTGAATACCCATGTTAGGAGGCAACTTCAGGGGAAGGCCTCTGCCTCTATGTTCAAAAACAAAATCCTCTGTGTTTCAAAAACAAAATCCAACGGGAAGCTGCTGAATTGGAATTCATATGTAAATTTGACTCAGTCAGGCTGGGATTGAATAGAGACTATGAATGGTTATCTCATTATCAGAAGTAACTGACTTCCTCAACAGAAGCAAACTAATCTCCATATCAGAAGCTACTGTTTGCATCTACTCCGCCCTCCCCTCTCCACCTATATATCTGACCAGTTTCTTCTTGCCCTCCATGCATCTGACGAAGAGAACTGTGATTCTCGAAAGCTTATGCTACAATAAAGTTGGTTAGTCTTAAAGGTGCTACTGGACTCTTTTTGATTTTGCCTCTATGTTGCTGACCCTTCATAGTAATTGGATGGCCACTATCTGATCCCGCCAGTTGCTGCTATGTTCTTATACCTCTACCTCTTTTTAATGTCCTTCATGATAAGGGGCTGCAGGGCGCGACTCCCTTACTGCACACTAATGCCTGTGTTACTGTCTGTTTGGGATCTTTCCTATCAATTCTCCCATAGACTTTTATGTTAAACGTGGATGCCTTTAATTGACTCCAAAGGGGGACCCTTCAGTCTATATGGCTGAAATTTGGGAGTGTGTAAATCCTAGGGGAGTGCCACAGTCTTTGTGATAGATCCAGAAGAGTTAGCCTTGTTAATCTGTAGTTGCAAAATTGTAGAGTCCAGTAGCACCTTTAAGACTAACCAACTTTATTGTAGCATAAGTTTTCGAGAGCCACAGCTCTCTTCGTCAGATGCAGGGTGCTACTGGACTCTTTACTATTTTAGTCTTTGTGATGTTTGTCCAGTTTGGGTGGGAAAGTATGAATGTGTAGACCCAAGGGCCGGGATCTTCCATTGAAACCAGTGGGAAGTAATAGCAAAAAAGGATTATGAAAATGAAACAACAAAACAATATGAAACAACCCAACAACTCTTTTGGAATTAACAAAAAAAATGAAAGAAACAAAACAAAACTCACACAAGTCTAAAAACTGTGATTACCAATGTTGGCTTAATAGGAATATCAGTTAGTGATTACATTGCCCCAATTTGTGGTTGGTTCCAAATATTTTGCTACCCCAAGTATTTTGCAGCCCCTTGGGAGGTCACATTGGGGTAGGCTGGTGGTAGTGCAGGTTCAGAAGGAAACAGCAGCCGTGAGCCATGCCTCGTATCTCTTCCTGCATGTCATTGCGGCCTCAGAACAAGACGAGCCTTGGACCTGGCCAATGGCAGCCTTGGTAGAGGAAGCAGTGATGTACATAAAGTCACATTTGTTGCATCTTCCACCCTGCCAGCTGGAAGCAAGACAAGCTGAACTGGGGCAGTGAGCACACCAAGAGGTAATATTATACCCATCCCCTCTTCTGCTGCCTGGAACGACCTGGGCCCCAGTGGCATTTTGGACCCTTAGAGGCTCACCTCAGACCCAGCCATCAGTGGCACCGTTCTAGGAAGCACTGAGAGGTGCAAATCGTCATGCCTTCATATGCACTACCATTGACTGGGAACAACTGAGTCCGATTAGTGTGTGGGTGCCATTGCCACATTGTGGTGCCCCAAGCGTGGCTAGTTGGGCTATGAACTGTCCCCATTTTGTGGCATTGGTCCAGTTACTGATGTTGCACCTTTGCACAGCATGTGTAAATGGGTAGTGGATCAGTGCAGAGTTTGACTCTCAGTGGATCAGTTCAATGTAACTTTCAGGGACTGATGTGCCATATGAATTCACCTGAGCTTGCCAAAAGCTGCGTGAGGAAGTGAGTTGTCTTTAGATCTCTATTCTAGGCATGCTTTCCTTAGCACAAAGAATTATTGCACACTTGCTTTCATCACTGGTTCCTCTCTGAAATTCCCATGGTATGCTAGTTACTCCTTATTCTCCCTAGAGAACATGTCATGATTGATATTGACTGGGTTTCTGTCAGTAACTTTTAGGAAGTTGTTGTAGTGATCAGAATTCTTTGATTTCTAATTGTAGAATATTTGAAAAGCTATTCAGTTAACTTCTAGCATCTACAATTTGGGGCTTCATTAACTGGCTCTTCTGTTGAAAGTCAGAGAAAAGGCAGTTTGTGAAAGCAATGGAGCCGTGAAAGCATGCAGCAAGTGGTAGAGTTTAATGGCATATCAGTATCATGAAATCATATGTCGATTCTAGAGAGCGTTTGCCTTTATGCTCCAGATGTAAACAAAGATGAGATCACAGGGGATTTTTTGCATCAGAGCTGGAAACTGAGAGGCTGTGTCTTCTGCTCATTGCTCTGAAAGGCAGCTTCAGCAAAGAAAATGCTGATTCCGCACATGTTGGATAATGCACTTTCAATGCACTTTATCAATCGTTTGAGGTGGATTTTTTGTTCCACACACAACAAAATCTGTTCCAAACGATCTATAAAGAGGATTGGAAGTGCATTATCCAACGTGTGCGGAATTGCTCAATGTAAGTACTTTAGAGGCTTAGTGCAAAATGTGTGGTACATTTAAGAGGTAATTAGTATAGCTTCTGTAGTTTGTCTACAGTTAGAGAAGACACAAAGCGAGGAGAGCTGTTATAATATCCGTCGTACATGAGTGGGGATGCACACCCTAGCTGTAGTTTTTTTGTTTTTTTTTTGCATAAATGAATTGCTGCTCACACTGTTCAACACAGCCACTTCCATCAGCAGACCAACAGTGGGGGATGATAACTTTGGTGAGATGTGTGGGAAAGATGTCTGTGTTCGGTTTGGCTTACCTGACTTGCACTGTCATTTGCGCTCAGCCATATGCATTATAATTAGTTCCGTATGTAAAGACACGGCAGGGAGCTTAGCTGGAAGGTGCTTCCACAGTGCTTCAGTCTGTGCTGCAGAACAGATGCTGATGCTCACATGTTAACAGTTGGTCCACCACAGATCTGAAAAACCTGGGACTGATTTATTGTAACTGTTCTCCAGAATGACAATCCAGAGGAACTAGAAATTATTCTCTTGGCTATTGTAGGTCTCTGAATTCTTGACTAGTGAGAAGGTTTGTGATCAAAGTAGGAAGACCCTCTTAATATTCCCAAAGAGTTTCTTATTCCTTGTGATAACCTGGAGCAAGTTGATTGAATACTCCCTCTTGTGGGTAGAATGGAAGATGGTAGTAGCAAAAGGGATTCTGATGGTTAAATCCTTTGATTTGTTTATGGAAGTTATCAGAGAGATTGACTTTCTGCTGCGTTGTTCTTTCTGGGGCTTGGGGAAGATGTACTAAGAGCTGCTGTGGAGCCTTGTCTACATACACCTGATGGCTTGCTATTTTTGCCCCTCCTTGATTCTGTCTGCTGGATTACCTTTCCAAGCCCACCCTTTTTTTAATTCCCATCATCACAAATGAGTGCTCCTTCTTGGACAGCTGTTGCTGGTTTGGCATTTTTGACATTAGATTGCCACATTGTTGGCATTTAGCAAACATGGCCTGCATCTGCATGGGCATCAATGCAAGTGCAATAATTGTGTTCATTTGTTAAGCACAAAGTTGTAAGGAAGCAAAGCATGAATGGTTCTGAGCTTATTCATGCAGCTGTCTCATTCGCTGTGAGGTTGTGGGCATTCAACATTTAATGTGATCAAGCTTCATTTTATATAAATGTTTTCATTTTGGGATGCATGACAAACTCTGTGGCTCTTGGTGAGCTCCCCAGCCACAATTTCTAGTGAGAAGCTACAAAGAGGGAACTGGGACTGGTTAGCACTGTGGCTTGTTTATTTAAGCAATTTATATGCTGCCTCTCCAGTATCCTGGTTGAGGTGGCTTACAAGAAAGAACAATACAATAAAATCATAAAAATATAAATTATCACTATAAAAACAAAACAAGCAATTAAAAACAAGGTACTGGCATAAAACATAAAACAACCACTGAGTTTCCTGATAAATATCCATAAACAGATCTCAGACCAGAATACCATAAACTAACTAAAATGATAGAACCCTCAATTAAAAGCCTTGGTGACTAAAAAAACAGTAGTAGCCCATTCATATGTTAACAGTGGACACACCTGTACATCCTACCTATACATTTATACGTACATCTGTTTGTAAGAAATAATCAATGCACATTCACGTTACAAACAAAATCTGGGAGCAGTACCTGGATACATGTGGGGTTTATATCAAATGTTCAGATGTACACATGTTGATTGTAACGTGAAAATTATTCAAGACATACAAAAAAACATCAAGTATATACAGTACAGGGATTAGAGTCGGTCTAATACGGTAGGTGCCAGGTGAGACCAGCCCAAGAGCAAGTGCAATCCGAAGGCAAGATTCCAGCACTGAACATTTATTTATTTATTTAGAAAATGTGTATGCCGCCTCTCCTGAGACCTTCTCAGGGCAGCTTTATAACTAAGATATTAAAACAAGGTCATTAAAACATGACCGTTAAAAAACAAAGCCGATGCATTTATAAACAAGTCAGGGCTTAACAGCAGCATAAAACGCACATTGAGCAACCTAAAATAAAGTAGATAAAATTATCCGTGGGCCAGAAGCAGATCGTGAAATGTTTAAAAGATAAAACCCCTTAATTAAAAGCCTTAAGTAAAAAGGAATGTTTTATCCTGGGAACTAAGAGAAAGTAAGGTAGGTACAAGGCAAACATTGGGGTTGGAAGGCATTCTGATGGCCAAGGCATTGCTCCTGAAAAAGCCCTGTGTCTAGTTTCAACCTACTACTGAAGGCAGTGGCACAGAAAGCATGGCTCGAGAGACACTTCTTAAATGGTGAGCTGTACAGTAATAGAGGAACTGGTCCTTCCCATACCCTGGCTGCAAGCTGTTTAGGATCTTAAAGGTAAGAACCAGCACTTTGAATAATATCCAGAAGCAGCTGGGTAGCCAGTACCCAACACAAAGATGATCCAATCCTTATAACTAACCCCCAACTGTGGCCTCCACATTTTGGACCAGTTGAAGTTCCCGGGTTTTCAATTCGTCTTTTGAGCTAAGGGAAATATACTAAACTAGCATACATAGGCTGCAGCAGTCTGCCACTTTCTTTTGCTTTAGTATCGAACATATTTGCAATTTTGCCTGTAGAAACTTAAGCTGTACTTGCAAATTCATGTAATTGATAGCCAGGATGTAAAAAGCTCCAGCCCTCTTAGAATAGCATCACTGGACAATAGTGACCCAATGGTGGCAGAGACGCAAGGATCAAGGCCCAAAGCCTAAAAGAGAAGACTGTTTAAAGCAGACTAAATTTCTATTAAGGGCATTTGCTTTTGTAAACAAAGATAAATGTAATATTTGAAAACACCATTAATTCCATGATTAGTATTCCTCATATATCAATTGCTTCATTGATACTTGCTGTTTGAAATCACAACATTTGAACTCAGAGATGATAACATTTTTTTTAAAAAAATAGAATTGGCTTTCTTCTTAGGATAATAGTGGCTAATGTCCATCAGATGAGAGAGAGAGAGAGCAAGATAGCATTTTTTTGAAAGATGCTAGTTTGGCAAACATCAATATGATACTTCTTTTGTTTTGAAAAAGGGAGCCTACTCATCACAGCTGTTCAAGACAGAACTGACATAAGGTATTTAGAAAGCTTTCAGATGGTTAATGGGTCTTTACACAGAAATGATTTCAAAGGCTGTTGATTTTTTAGTTAGATACAGAGTGAAGGTTGTAATGGCTTAAGAAAAAAGATCTGTTGGGAGAGAGTAAGGGTGTTTTTCGTCTAAAGATGAAAAGGATAATTTGAGAAGTTCTGTCATTGTGACTCCATTACTAAAAAGAGATGAAGAGGTCAGCTGCCATGTGAACATTAAAAGAACGAATAACGAACAACTTACCTTAGGAATGTTTTAATTTAAACGTACGTGAACCATTTTGTCTAACAGTAATTGGGAAGGTTAGATTTCATAACCCAAAGATGGTGTAAATTGCAGTGTCTTGGAGCAGGAAAGGTTGAGCTAGGTCTTGAAGGCAGGGTGGATTTGATTTAAATCAAATCAGTTTAAATCGTGATTTAGACTAGATTTAAATCATAATTTTTACATAAAGACTCCTCACACTTAGCTTCATGTGCAGATCTATTCTACTCCCAACAATCTTCTATTTATTGAATTTTTTTAAACTTAGCACTTAAGAGGTAACGGGTTGGTTCTGTGTACAAAGATTTGCAAAAGAACTATGGGATGAAGGTCTTTATCTCAATTGTATATGTTTATTTTATAACCTTTTTGCTGTGAAGAGACGTGATCTCTACAGTCACAAATTCACAGTTTTGAGAACTGTGAAACCAAGCATCTGTGATAACATCTTCTAGATAGAAAACTTGCCCAATAATCTTACAGAAACCTCTGGAAGAGCATGACATTGTGAATGGATTAATGGAATTCGTTTACCAAAAAATTTAAACATTGCATGAATATACAGCCTCACACTACATCATTAAAAACTAATCCTTATTCCATGATGATAACCTTTGGACTATAATGTATCTTAAATAGAAAACGATCTTTAGATAGATTTTTCCTCAGAAACATTTTATTCAAAAAATCCGATTTAAATTTTAAAAATCTGATTTAAATTTTAAAAATTGATTTTTAATTTTTTTAAAAAATCATTGATTTTTATCCACCCTGCTTGAAGGTATCTTCCACTCTCCCTAAATGTAGGGTTGCCTTTCCCCCAACTAAAGAAGTGGCAGGGTATCCTGTCCTTCCACACCTGGCTTGGGGGGAGGTAGGGGACATGCCTCCCGGACTTGCTCCCCGGGGTAGTGTGATGATGACACTCCTGGATGTCATCGTGCCTCCTGAGAGAGGCTTCCATGCTTCACATTGGGCAGATTTGGGCCCCAAACAGGCCAGATCTGACCTGATCATATGAAGAGAATTCCTTGTCTGTTTGGCTGGACTTTCTACGACTTCTTCTTTTCAACTAAAGTTTGGTAGTGGAGCAGGAACTGGATTTGACACCCCACTTATTTGAGGCTTGCTTCTCCATGGAAAATGGATGGCATTTTCTTTGAGATTCTGGGCTACAGTATGTAATAGAATATTGCATAACGGCTTATACAAGTTGGGGACCTGCAAGGATTTGCCGTGAGCATCTCATTTTCCCCTTCCGCACTATGTCCTCTTTCCCTTCCTTGCCTCCAAATATCCTCTCCTCTTTTGCTGCTTCCTTTTCTCCTTCCAACCCACTTTTATCTGCTCCCCTGTCTTCATCTTTTCCCCTCGCCCCCAGCAGCCTGTCCCCTATGACCTAGTTGCATGGTGCCAGCTGAACCAGGCCCAGTTGCATGATGGGGAACCTGAAAGGACTTGTGGGGGATACTCCAGTTTCCCTTTATCCCCTTCCCCACTCTGTTTCTTCTTTCTGTTCTCCTGACAGCCTCTATCTGCTCATCTCTCTCTACACCCTTCTCTCCTTCAAACCCATTAAACAACTTACCTTTTATCTACCCCCCATATTATCCTCACAACAACCCTGAGAAGTAGATTAGGCTGAGTGTGCGTGACTGGATCAAAGTCACCCAATGAATTTCCACAGCAGAATGGTGATTCTGAGTTTCCCAGTTTCTGTTCTGAAACTCAAACCAGTACACAATAGTGGCTTTTGGGGGGGAGGAGTACTGTTAAACAGTAGCAGGCAGCTAGGCCTGGATGAATCATGCACGTCACAAGGTATCAAGAGGCCTGGTCGTTACTTTTTGGCCTGGCCACAATGAATCCCCCCTCAAAGGCCAAAACAGCTCTGGAAAATACCCTGCTCCCCCTGCCTTTTACTGATAGCAAGTAAGCCTGAAATATTGGCTGGACTGTTATGGTTGCCTAGCAACAGCCATTGAGCTAATCTAGTTAAAGACACAGGTGCCCCTTTTACCATTTTGGTGTTTTTAAAACCCTCATTTTTATTTATTTTTTAGATTCCAGACTTTTCTGAAAACCTGGGGCATTTCTCAGGTATCTAGGAAGACCTGTCTTTTCCATTCATGGCTCCAGTCTCCAGATTTAAGTGTCCTCAGATCAAGGCCACAGGGCTATTAGTATATAAGATTATGCATTGTAACTTTCCTCTGCATAACACTTTGCTGAGGTACACTTTTGGCTGTGAAGAGATACCAGTGGTTTTTGTTTCAACTTAGAGTTCAACTGGCAATCATTTGAGAACTGAAACACAGCTTTAGAGAAAATCCATGTTTGGGTATGCCCGGTTTCCCCTTATTGCAACTGTGCATTAGCACCCACCATGGATGCTCAGTAGTGCTCTGCCTGGGGTAGCCTAAGCCCTTTCTGACAGTTCCCTTTTGTAATTCCTGTTTTATAACTGCATTTTCTGCATTGTTATGACCCCATTGTGTCTGATGCCTTATTCTTTTTGCATTATTCTAATTTTTGCAATCCTAGTCCTATTCCATTGCTTATTGGATGTCTTGCACTATTTAATAACATTATTTTATATTGGGTGATCCACCTTGAGTCTCAGCAAAAAAGGCAGTGGTAAATAAAGTGAATATTTTTTCTCTTTTCTGCAGAGTTTTTAAGCCAATAAAATATATCTTTGATATTGGAAGGGGTCAGAAGAAATGTTTAAAACTGATAGCCTCCCTTACTAAATGCAGTGTGGATTATCTAGCAGCCCAAATGTTCCCAAGTCAAAGGGCCCTGAAAATACCTTTTCATGGCTGCAGGGCACTAATGTTTGCAAGCCATTTACATTATGTCCTGGACAATTGTATGGAGAATGCGTGTGCCATCCCCATATTTTCCTGGTGGTTGCTGGTGCTACCATAGAAGTTATACTCATTATCAGACTGGTCTATTTGGTAAAGGGTTTGCACATTTTGACAGCTGTGACCTAGTATTGCACAGACCCAAGAGAGAGAAACCTGTGAATTTCAGCTTTGTATTTCCATGGTGGCTTTATGCAAAAAAGAAGCATACTCCGCATCTTTGAAGATAAAAATAACACTTATGCATGTGAAGAAGATAATTCAAAACACACTGTTAGCAAATGTCATAATATGTGTTAGTCATTATTAGCTCCAGCTTTTAAAAATTGTGGCGGTTTTGTATGGTTATTCAGGTTTCATGTATCTTTTTCTATTAATGTATGTTTGCAAGTAGTCATTCACTTTATATTCTGGTGTTTGTTTTTATATTTTCAAGTAGATTTTGCAATTATTTTTCATTATTTGTGGTTATTAGGTTTTTTCCCTTTTATGTGGTTACTCTTTACATTGGCTGTTCTGGAGGGTTGCCTTTTGCTTTTCCTTCATGCAAATTTATAGTCCTTGTGTAGAATCTCTGCTGCTTGGAAAAGTTTCTAGAATCCTCTTCACATAGAGGTTTGTAACACTTGAATCCTCCTAAAGCTCCAGAACAATTATTTGCATGATGTTTTCATATCCATCTCCCCATGACAATATTATCCCCTCAAATGGTAAATCAGAGTAGATCACCTAGAGTGGTTAAGCTTCACTTCTTCCCTTAATAGTTTGTTGTCAAAAGCTGACTGGGGATTTCTCAAGTTTGCTGAAACTGTCAAAAATGTTCTGCTCTAGTTTGAGGCAGGATTTCTGTTCACTGATTTGAGATGTATGTGCAAGTGCCCAAACTGTTGTGTGGGTGGATGAGGAGAGCTCATTTTTGGTGCAGTTCACCTTCTCCATATATTAGTGCCAACATCACAGGATGTTGGTGTGTCCCACCTAGGATATTATCATCACTGCAAACTACCTTTTGCTTATGCCCTCTCCAGATACATTTATTCTCTCTGTAGAAATAATAATATAATACCCTATTACCTATATTATGTGAAGAGATTTGGTTGTGACTGAATTCTACTTTCTTTTTCTTTAGGGCTGAAAAAACAGAAGTTCTGAGTGAAGATCTCTTGCAGGTACAGTGTTTTCTGCCTACAGCAAACATTCAGTTATTCCGATATTTTACAGTAGGTTTGTACAGTGAGATAATTTTCTTTATAACTTCAGATCCAGGCTTCAGGAAAGCAATTGTTACTGTGATTGCTTATTTCTGGGTAGGAAATTACTGGTTTGGATTCAAATGTGTTTGTTTTTGGGGGTCTTGGAGTTCCAGGAATATTATTTTCAATGTAGAATGTATATGAGGGTTCAAGGAAGCTGTTTATAAAGATAATGGCATCAAATTTGCACACAGCACAGACCTCCCTCTAATCTAAAGCCTCCCCTCCCCCAAGTTTCAAGCAGATTGAACAAAGGGTATTGATTTTGTAGACCCCCAGATTAGGTCCCTCTCTGCACAGCCACCGGAAGTTCTCTCTGCTAATTCCTACAATGGCCATCAAGCAGCAGCTAGCAAGAGAGCTCCAGCAGACCACCAGCATTTTTTAAAAAAGCCCCATCAGCATTAATTTTATTTTCCTACTCTTACAGAGACTGACAATTAAAAAATTACCTATCTACTGAAAACTCTATTTGCCATCTTTCCTTCACGTAGTAGTTTGTTTCCTCTTAGAAAGTGTGGAGGGCTTTTTTTACATCTAGTGTATTTGGGGGGGTGGGCAAGTCACAGTTTTTTAGCCAAATGATTCTAAATTTGCAGTGGAGCCAAATGACTCTAAATTTGCAGTGGAGCTTGCCTACAAAAGAACCTCCAAGCTTCAAGCAAATTGGAAAACGGGGGTCGATTTTACAGACCCCAAAATTAGGTCTGTGTTTGCATAGTCACACTAAGTTCTCCCTACTGTGTCCTAAAATGGATGTCAAGCAGCAGCCAGCAGGAGAGCTCCAGCTGGCCTCCATCCTTAAAAAAAACTTGCATTCATTTCATTTCCCTACTTTTACAATATCTTCTCTACTTTTACAATAACAGTATGTTATTGTATCAGTGAGGGAGGCTTCCTTTGCAGAACACCCACCCCCCCCCCCCCACTATCAGTCTGCCAATGGAGGGCTGGAGTTGTCATTTTTCAACCAAATGTCACAAGAACTGCAGGGAAGTTTCTTCTGCTTGTCCAGCAAAGACACCCCCCCCCCAACTTTTAAACAAATTGGATAAAGGGTTTGAAGTCTATGGGTCCCCAAATAAGAACACCCCCCCCCCCAGCCATTGTAATTGCATATCCATTATTCCCTATGGGAAACTTTTTCAGGGGAGAGGGTGTGGGGGATCATTTTTCAACCAAATGTCACCAAAAATGCACCAGAGCTTCTTCTGCCTGCTCAGCAAAGAACCCCCACATTTCATATGTATTGGACAAAGGTTTTGAATTCCACAGACCCCTGAACAAGGTCTCCTCCACCAGCCATTATAATTGTACATCCATTATTCCTTATGGGGGTCTTGTAATCATCATTTTTCAACCAAATATCACCAAAATTGAGGGGAGCTTCTTCTGTCCAAAGTTTCAAGTAAATTGTACAGATAGTTTGAATTCTATGGGCTCCTGAACAAGACTAGGCTTTCTACTTTCAGAGAGGGGGGGCTCTTTTTTTCACCCCACAAAGGACAGGGGATGGAGAATGGCTGCAAGGGAGAAAATCCATTGTTTAGGATATCACTACACTAAAAGAAAACACACACTTAAGCTGTATGGCTGGTAACCATTGGAACATGAAAAAAGATTTTTTTTCAGAGAGGGTATTTCGTTATTCCCAAGCATCTTGGATTTGTGTTACCATTCCAGAAAATCAAGGTAATGATTCAAAACAGCAATTTCCATGTATATTTTTTGGCTTAGTAATTCTGTTAAACATATTTTATTTTATACCACTAGAAATGTAGGTTTTCTGTAAATGCTGTAATCATGGAGATAAACCAGATCTTTCCCCTCAGGAGGAAGGCAATTTTTTTAAAAAAATCAGCAATCTGGGAGAAAATCGGAATATATGCAGTGCTTACTTCCTTATCAAAGCAAAACTTATTTTACTTATTTAAACTATTAATAACTTAGTTGGCATATAAAATTGTACTATTTGGAATAGTTATGAAAACCCAAAGTATAAATGCCTATATTTTGTTCAAACAACTTTGTTAATATCTCCAAAGCTAAATAGAGACATACAAATATGCAAACTGTGGCATCCTGTGCTACCTAAGTCCATGTATATTAATTTTTGCCATCTGAGAAGTAGGAAAAAATACAAGTTGAAAATAGAAACCATAATTAGTTAACAAAATAGAAATGACTTAGAAATAGTCTGCTTCGTGCCACAGCCATGGCATCTTCAATATGGCCTCCTAAAGTCCTCCAATAAGGGCACCATATCTCCCTCCCCCTTCAGCAGCGTTCAGGGCTAGGAGCTGGAGTCTTCCTAGTGACCCACCACATAAGCTATTTATTAATAGTAAACCAATGGTATGGTAGAAGTTCATAAGCAGATCTTCAGAGGCAGATGGAACTGAGTCTCACAAGCAGTGCTTCTGCCTGGAGTGTAGAAATCTGGTCTTGTTTAGGCAGAGGAACAACTCATTTGGTTCCAGAGAAGTCTCAAGAAACTGCTCATACATGCTGGCTCTGAAAATATTGTGGGTGGTAGTTTTGTTTTTTTGCTGAATTCCATAGCAACCATATCCGAAGAGAAAGCCTACATGTTTCCTATGTTTGGTCAGTGGTGCAGTTTCCCTTCTGAAGATAGCTTGAAACAGGTACTCTGTGGCATTTTGTAGTACAGAAGAGTCCCTTGAGTCTCTTCATGAGAATGGTTCAGGGTGACTTTTGAATTGTGCTTCTCAGTGAAGTCAAATGCTTAAGCTGCTGTTTCAGCACTTCCTCAGCTAACCAGAAGGGAATCGATGTATTACTTTGCAGCCTATTTTTTTGTAAGATTCTTGATTCTCTTTTTAATTGCATGCTTTCCATAAGACCCTCAGCTTCGTGGTTCAAAAGTCTTCAGTGACTTTTCCTTCCATGCTCAGCTCAGCACAGGGTCTCTAGTCTGAACACATAAACAGCAAAGTATCTGTCTCCAGTTTTCTGGACCAGTGTAGTATAATTGTCTCTAAACATTAGCCTCTGACTTTTCTAACCTGGCCCATAGACCAATTCTGAGAAAGCTAATATGGTAGAAAAAACAAAGTGTGTCTTGCGACACCATAAAATCTAACATGTGTATTGTGGCATAAGCTCTGCAGCTGTGGTTAGGATGTATGTTGAGTGAGCCATTCCTTGCCTGAAGGTTTCCAGGACCTATTTTCACAAATGATTATACCCGTCAGTGTTGGTCACATCATAAGAAGACAAGACTCACTGGAAAAGACAATAATGCTAAGAAAATTTGAAGGCAGTAGGAAAAGAGAAAGACACAACATGAGGTGGGTTGAGTCAATAAAAGAAGCCACGGCCTACATTTGGCAAGACCTGAGCAAGGCTGTTAACGATAGGATGATCTGGAGGTCATTAATTTATAGGGTCACCGTAAGTAGGAAGTGATTTGACACTGATACACATCAGTATCAGGGCAGCTAAAAGGAGTGTGTGCACTGTGCTTCCTCTGGTGTGGCTGCAGTGGGGGGTGGGGGGAGTGGTCAGTCCACAGCCATCCTGTGATCTTACCCTTGCTCCACTTGCCTTGGAATTTTGTGCTGCTCCAGTTCAAAGTGTTGAATGAGAGTCAGCCCTGACATGACTAGCTTCCATTAAGACCACAACAATAGCCAAGTCTGACTCCTTATGATTACTGAGAGACCCTGAAAACAGTGTCTGATAAAGACTCAAGACGGGTAGCCGTGTCTGTCTGTCTGCAGCAGTAGAAAAGAGCAAGAGCAAGGCACTATTGACTGTTTGCTCTATTCTGTTCTTTCCTGTGCTTCCCGTCCCATTTCTTTTCTCTCTTCCATCACAGTCGTGACTGTCTCTTGAACTCATAATGTTAAACTTACAATCCCCATTGACAAAACATCCATACCAAACATCAGTTATGTAGATGTGATTATTTGATTTTGATATACTTAACTGCAGGCACATTTTTCCCCCAGAATAGTGGACTAGAATTAATGGTGAAGCCATGGCTTCCCCATTCTCTCACCATGAATCCATTCACTAACCGTAATGGTTCGCCTGTATACTATGGATGGGGAAAGGCAAACACCCCTGTGATCTTATTAATTTGCTTGAAAGGCAAAGTTTATTAAAGCATAGCATTGGCCTATTGATTGCTGTAGAGTTAGAAGCGGTGGCTTCCCTCCAGTGGACCCATAAGGAGTGTGTGAATTGGACCAGTTTTGAGATGCAGTGGGGACAACCTGCTGGGAGCTGGGGGATGAACTGTCTTTCTCATGCAGTCTCTGCTATGTCCATCCGCAGGTGGAGAAGCGTTTGGAGCTGGTGAAACAAGTCTCCCACAGCACACACAAAAAGCTGACAGCGTGTCTTCAGGGACAGCAGGGATCAGATTCTGACAAGCGCTCGGTGAGAGTTTCCAGTATCCACCAGGCAATAGTTCTGGGTTCATGTCTCTTCATATTTGCATTGAGAAGTGGTAGGAGAGGAGAGAAGCAAGTAGAAAAGATTCATGCACCAGCTTTTCTCTCTTATGTGTAAAATTGCATATAAATATAGAAATATGAATAAATAAAACTGAGACTGGACTTTTTAAAAAAACAGTGTTATGAAAATACTGTCATTTTCTAGATGGGAGAAGTGCTCAAACTGTGTTATAATGGATTTTGAAAACAAAAAACCCAATCCCCCTAAATTCATACAACAGTTGCTTTTGTTGCAGAAGAAATTACCTTTGACGTCACTTGCCCAGTGCTTGATGGAAGGTTCTGCCATTCTAGGGGATGACTCCCTGCTTGGGTAAGATTTCTCCCATTGAAACACTTAACATGTAGGGGGGGGGGGAAGCTGTACAGTTCTATTTTGAAGTCTTTTCACTCTCAGCAATATCCCCCCTGTTAAAAGCTGCTTTGGCTGGAATTATGTTAAAACTCACCAAATCATATTGTATTAAAAAATTAATGTTTCCTGCACCTGTTTTGAATAGTTTTGTGACGGTAAGGTTTCCCTCAACAAGCTTTCCTGGGTTGCTTTACATCTGTTGTTAATTGCTTCCTAGGATACAGTGATAAGTAGTAATTTCACACCAGCCATTTTTTGAAGTATAATGTTGTGATTTCTGGAACAGCGTGGAACTGTGTTGTACCTCCCACCTCATATGAGAATGCCAGTTGCCTTTTGGGGCTGGGCATGGATTTGGCCCAACATACTGCACCTAACCAAATGAGCCATCTCTTCCTTTCATATTGTTCCTTGTCTTTCCTTTCATGCAGGAAGATGCTGAAGTTATGTGGGGAAGCAGAGGACAAGCTAGCTCAAGAGCTTATCCACTTCGAGCTGCAAGTTGAAAGAGATGTGATTGAACCTCTTTTTGTTTTGGCTGAGGTGAGAATCACCCAAGCAATATGTTGTGCTGCACTGAACATTGTATTGAATTGCTACTAACAGGAGGAGGTTGTAGAATAAGGGATATGTCGGGATAGAGTCAGGAAGGGAAAGAACCGTGTTTGCAGTTCTGTACTTGCTGGTTTTATCTGTTTGGAGATTGAGCAGGAGTGGGGAGAAATAATGGCACCTGTACAAACTCCACTGGGTGCTGCGAAATAATCCAAACAAGGGGTGATGGTGATGGTGCTGAAATCACAATGTTGGCAAGGTTGGGGAAGCAGGAAAGCGTCAAGCAGACCAAGGAAAAAAGACAGGAGAAAAAGACAGAATGGGGTAAGATGCTGTGTCTGGGAAATTGGAGCAAAATTATCTTTCTTTCTAAACAGTATTTAAAAAAAACCAACTTGCTTTAAGATCTGGCCACACATCAAATACTGTCTCTCCATAGGAGCATTGACTGCCCAACTGGCAGCTCCTAGAAGGCAGGTCTTGAAAAGTATAAGGGTTTCTTTAGCAATGTGGTCCTTGAATTCTGACATTCACTAGAACTAGAACATTTTAAACTGCTCCATTTGGTAAGCTGATTGTGTGTGTGTGTGTGTGTGTTTTCATTTTCCATTTGTTTTGTTTTGTTTTGCCTGTAGAAACACACAAAACTAGTGAAGGTTGACCCTCCTGTCAATTCAAATTATAAATGGCTTACCGGTTGCAAGCAACATCCTCTGAATGTTTGAAAGAGCTCCCCCACCCTGCCCAGAATTCTAAACTGGGGCATGTACAGAATTCTCTCATTCTCTCTCTCTCTCTGCTCATTTACATTTTCATACTGCTGCTTGTGCATTAAAGTATGCAATGTGCAGCAGTCATATTAATAATTTTTTTTCAAAAAAAATAATGCTTAATTAGTTTGGTTAAATTTTTTAATTGATTGGCGTATTCTTCCTGTTCAGGAGGCAAGGCTTGCTTGTTTCCAAATGATTGGATTTCTGGTTTTGTTTATCAAGGTCACACTTCCCTGTGTGGTGCGTGTCCTTCCCTTGGAGCACACATGGATTTCCCAGTTATGTTCAAGTCTTGGCTCATGGGAGCTGGGGCAACACTTTTTATAACTACAAGCCCATTTTAAAATACTCAGCAGTCAGCAAATATAGACCAACACAGCAGCTGCCCCCTTTTTTTTCCTTTTTTTTTTTTGGGAGCACCCTGAGGAATACAAACTGCAAGTACAAAATCAGCAGATAAGCTTTTGAGACTTTTTATTTCACTTACAAGAAGAAGACCATTTTCAGTGGCAAGGGAACGTTGTTCAAAATACATCTGGGAATGGCAAGCTAGGTATATTTTGTATATCAAGGTAATTATTTTTGAATTTTGGTGCTATTGGTAAATGTGTCTGTTACACTATGGATGTTTGAACACATGGTTTGTATTCGCTTAGCTATTATTATAGCCTGAATTGATCATGGCTCTAGTTGTTTTGTATTGTTTTTATGGTTTTTAGATATGTATATCACTTTAATTGCATAATATATGTTGTTAGCTGCCCTGAGCCCATTTGCAGGGAAGGCGGGGTATAAATTTGATAAAATAAATAAAATAAATATTTCTTTAAGCTGCTTTTCAGGCACATTCTCAGCTGAAAGCCTCCCAAGGTAGCTTACAAAACTGTTAAAAGCAGTGTCAAAACAATTAAAATAATGGCATTAAAATGTAAACTAGTAGCAACAGTGAAAACATAAAATATCCAAAACAATAAGGCAGTGTATATATGTGTGTGTGTGTGTGTGTGTGTTTATATAATAAAAACAGCAACAGTCTAGATTTCTTTCCTTAAAATATTTCAGCCGGTGAAATAATGTTCAAAGGCAGGCCACCTAAAGAGGTTATCAGCGTAGATACAAATAAGGCTTCTCTCCCCCCACCCCCCAGTGACAGTTTTAATGTATTCTAGATGGGTCCAGTGCTCTCAGAGCCAAGCCACAAGTGACGCCTGACACAGGTTAGAAACTTGTCAGCTTCCCTCAAGTTTTGATGGGAAATGTAGGCATCCTGGTCTTGCAGCTGTAATGGAGAGCCAAGCTGTAAAACCAGGATGCCTACATTTCCCATCAAAACTTGAGGTAAGCTGACAAGTGTCCAACCTGTGTAAGGCGTCACTTGTAGCTTGGCTCTCAGGAGCCTAGTTTGACAATAAAGCACATTGGAGTGAGGGGAGAAATGTTGGCTCTTCCAAGAACTCAGACTCACCTGAACAGCCTAAGGGCTGATTAATACCTATCAAAGTCCATGTGGTAGACATGTGTCTGCCACATAGATTTTGAGTCAGTTGTACTGTGTGAGTTGTGTGCTGGGAACTGAGTAAAACATCTGTTTCCCAAACATGGCAAACAGCAGTTCCCCATGCTGTTTCTGGTTGCAGCCTAGGGAAGGCTGAAGGCCATTCTTGTGCACTGTGCTCAAATCCAGATTGGGCCTGTACATGCCTGGGAATTATTCCCAGTATGCAACTCTGAAACATCTGCCTGGAAAACCACTTGTCCGCCACATGGACGTTGTGAAGTGCCTGAAGGGTGTTCTGAGATGAGGGCACATCTGTCTTAACTTACCTTTTACTCTGTTGTGTGTCTCTAAATCCTTCTTGAAGGCCTGGCATGGCATGACCTTCAGGGGTGCATCTGGATGAAGATACAGATAATTGCTAAGAACTGCTCTTTGCAGCTTTCCTTCATTTCCAGTTTCCTCCTTTTAACAGCAGCAGGAACTGCAAGTCACTCTGGGGATAGTTGGAGGCTCCTTTCCATCTGTGAGCTGCCCAGCACTTGTACATGCGATTTCCCACTTGCTGGGGTTGGCTTTGACTCAGATGTGAAACCCTGAGAATTCACTTTTGCCATATTGAGATTCAGTGAATGGGATCTCTTTTGCAATTCTGCTACTTAGTCTTACTACCTTCTTTCTTTCTCATTAATTTCCAGGTAGAAATCCCAAATATTCAAAAGCAGAGAAAGCACTTAGCAAAATTAGTTCTGGACATGGATTCTTCAAAGACACGGTAAGAGACATCTATTTTTATGAGTTCCTTCCAGTTTTTTAAACTAGTGCAATTAAGAAATCTTAAGACAGCTTTCATTAAAATAACCCCTCTTCCTGGAGAAGATTGTAATCTTTGGAGAATAACTCAAAACTCTCAATGTGCAGATTTCTAGGCTGAAATGGCTGATAGGTGTGGCTCTTTACATGAAGATGCCTCCCCATCATGTCCTCCTTTCCACACAAACAGCAGGAGTCAGTGAAAGCTTTGAGAATTCCTCAGGTGGTCGGTCCTATATGCCTCACTCTGTCAGAGCCAAGTACAGAATTTTCTTATTTCTGTTTTTCTGGCACCAAACAAAGCTTCAGTTTTTTGATTGGAGGATCACTAAGACCTGGATCAATCATAAGATCCAAAAAAGAGAGAAGGAAGCCTGACAGGACTAGGATTCAGCCCTCCGCTTTACTCCTGTTAGGATCGTGAGTGTCATGTGTAAGCCGTGCTGTATCATTGAAACTCTTTCCTCTGTTGGTATTACAGAGTTGTAAAAACTTGATGCTGTCTGGATTTCAGGGCGGGAAATGGTTTGAGAGAAAACACACCACAGTTCTCCTGCTTCGGCTTTGTGTCCAAATGGAGTTTGTTGTGCTGTGGGAACAATCTCACCAGAGAGTGATTATAAGCAGCTGATTGCTGTGACTGGAGGTTTGGGGTTAGCAGTGGGGATTTTAAAAAATGCTTCCAGATTGCAAGCATGGAAGAACTTCCTGCTTCCAAGCATGAGCACCTGTCTTAATCCTACATTAGATATGCAGTGCTTTAGCTGTAGGCCTCTCTTCCTTATCATGGATTTGGGAGTGTTGTTTAGGAAACTTGTATAGCTTTCAGGATCAGACCACTGCCCTGAGTTATAAACCAGGACAACCCTGGCTTAGTAATGGCTTCACAGTTCCTTCAGCCCAGTACTTATGCTACCCTGGAGGCATGGAAACAGCTGCCTTGCTGCTCCTTTCTGCACTGCTGGATAATGTGGGAAGCCAGGTCACATGGGAGGAGCTGATGATGAGACTTCTTCCAACGTCAACATCTGGGTTAATGCTGGTATGGAAAGGTGCCACAGGATGGACCCCTCCCACTTGATTGGGGCTCCTCACACTACTTTGGCTACAGGGAAAGAAGGTGTTCCGCTGTAGTCCCCTTATAACTAGGAAATCATAAGAACCAGCCTTGGTCCACAGGGACTTTAGGGCCGAAACACCTATTTGGGAAAATACCACATTTGTTTCCTGTGCCTTTTTACCTGTGGAGCGTGTTGGGCTTTGCATTATTCAGATCTTTATGGACATCAGGTGCGTGTAATAACTGCTGTTAGCCCTTTTTAGATAGGTTATTGTAGAGTTTTGATTTCTGTCCTACTTTTCAACCATAGAGCCTTCTTGCTCTGCAGCTTGCTCTGTTTCAGATCTTATTCCTTTGTTGGCTTCAGAATGCCAAGTGCTGGGTGAGACCGTCTTCCTCCCAGGGCTAGATGCTCTGGGAGCTGGGCAAGGAGGAACCAGGTGCTGTTCCAGTGGTAACTTAGGCTGTGTTTTCTTCCAGTGATTGCCCTATTATTCCTGGATATCTAGAGTCAGCCATGAGTAGCACTCCCCTGTGATCCACTTACTATCATAAAATCCAAACTAGGAGATAGCCAGGTCTAAACCTCATATCCCATGAAGAACTATCGTGACCTCCATTTTATGAAAGCCTTTATAAAAGTTGAAGACTCCCTGTTGTTTGACCTTTGAGGCTGTAACAGGTAGGCAGTATATTCACACAGAATCCTTACTCTGGTAGTAATCAGCCATCCCCTCTGTCATTCCATTCCGTTGACTTTCTCTGAACCAAAGGTAGGGCAGTTTTGCACCAGAGAAGGGGAGAATTATACATGGAATTGCCTCTCTGGGATTCAGGCACACTTTCTCACCACATGAAGAGCTGCTTTCTACCTTTTCTACCTTTTGCTTTCAGGTAGACTAAGGCCAGAGCTACCTTAGCTTGTGGGGAGACAGTAGTTCATTAGTGCTCATGAACCATTTATTCCAATTTTGAAAGGTTTATTTAACACAAAACAGAAGAAACCATCCAGATTCAACTGGAAACTCTGCAATAAAGTCTGTAATAAAACCATACCATATTCAAAACTGTTTTTACATCTCTAAAGCATGCTTACAACTCCTCTTTCAAGGAGGTGTGGCAGAAAGTGTTTAGCTGATTTCTGACAAAATTCTATCATTTTCCCGATATTTCTGAAAGATTGTAAAGAGGGGGTGGGCGGGCTTGACCTGTTAGATAAAGAAGGGGACAGATGTGATTTTCCTGCATCAGAGGGTCAAAAGGAGTGTTTTTTCCCCAGAATATGGTTGCATTCAGCACTTCCGGTGAGGTGAGGAAACCCCCTATTTCATTTGTGCCAGTTAGCAAAATCGCTACCTAGACCAGCTGCATCTGATTTCAGCAATAAATGATAGCTGGACATTGTTATTAGAGGATGTGCTCATTAACAGTGCTTGCCTGTGCGGAGAGACAGGAAATGTAAGTGACAGAAAGAGTGTATGGGAGTGTATTTACTCAAAATTAAATCCCTCTGACTGCAGTGGGACTTACTCCCTTGTCAGCATACTTAAAATTGCATCCTTAGGCACACAAAATGTCAAAAGGGGCTTGTTTCTCTGTTAACAGAAGCAATGGCAAGATCTTCTTCAGTCCTAAGCACTTTTGTAAAATGGCTTTAATGGTATTAACTACAAACAGAGCTGGATTTGAGGAAGATTGATCATAAGCAGCTAATTTTAGAGTTCTCCATGGTGACGCAGGGATATTTTTTCACCTTTTTTTTTCCTTCAGAAGGTTTCTTACTAAGTTTCAATTATTCCATGGCTATTTCATTCCCAGCATATTAACCGTATTTCAGAGATGCCCAGGTAATTTTTTTCCCACAGGGTAGCTGCTTCCAGAGAAAGCTGAGAATTATTCATTGATACACTTGCAAATGCAAAATTACTGGCTGAGCTTAATGAATGAAACATTGAGGGAAATGCCCTATCAGGATGGCTTAAAACCAGGCAGGTGTGAGCCCTAGTACTGTTTGTGTGCAAGAGGCTGCACGCTCAGTTTGAGGTCAGGTTAAAATGTGTTGTGAATTCAGCACCGAGAGGAAGATGAATGTTGACCTTAGTTTCTTTGTGATGTGATGATTGCAGCCACACTGTTTCCATTCAAAATCAGAAATTTCGTCTTTTGCTTTGGGATTGGGGTACAACAAGAAATACCAGGTAGCTCTAGGAATTAATGTTCCACATGTCTTTCTGGGAAATTCTGCTAAGGAACTGACTAATTTCATGTTCTCCAAGGCACCGCTTCACCTTGGCCTGACCAGAGCAGACATTCACCTCTGTGGAAAGAGTTAACATGAAAAAGGGAGCTCAGACTCTCAGAGGCTTACATCCTGAAAATCTTGTTGCCCCTGGACTCAAATCCTGCTGATGTACTAACCTGATGATTGGCTCACATGGCAAGCAGCTTGGGCTGTTGCTGATATTTTTCCTTTTTCTCCTGAAGGTGGCAGCAGTCAGCCAAGTCATCAGGTTTGTCAAGCAACTTGCAGTCCTCGGGTGCCAAAGCGGATGCTCTCAGGGAAGAGATGGAGGAAGCAGCAAACAGAGTGGAGATTTGCAGGGTATATTTCTTTCTTTCGTTTTCTCCTTCCCTACATTGTCTCAAACCGTCATAATCTGTTATGGAACAAAACACCGTTGGTAGCCCATGAAAACAGAGGATGATGGTGCAATAGGAAATGTTATCATTTGGGGAGAAAGAGTAAAAACAGTTGTATCTCTTCACTGTTCCTCTTCAGACTGCTGCTGACTTTAGCTTCAGGAAAGAGGAATATCTATGTGTAAATTGTGATTTAATTAACACTCTATTTTGGGAGGGTGTGTAGGGGTGGATGTTCCTTTTCCTTTGGATTTCTGTAGAAGCAAGACAGTTTGCAGCACTTCGGTCCCTGCACAGAAATAGACTTAAAATGTGCCTATTATTTCTCTCTTTTTCTGCAGGATCAGCTCTCAGCTGACATGTACAATTTTGTGGCCAAAGAGATAGACTATGCAAATTATTTTCAGACTGTAAGTACCAGGCATTTTGTGGCCTGAATTTCCCTTCCTGCTTCCTTCCTTCACCTCCTCAGAAAACTTCAGTGGTCTCTAGGACATGGGGGGGGGGGGGTCTTCCTATCCGCCCTAATTTTGTTTTTCTCCCAGTTAATAGAAGTGCAAGCTGAGTACCACAGGAAGTCATTAGCACTTTTACAGAATGTGATGCCTCAGATTAAAGCGCAGCAAGGTAAGTCATCTGCAGTCTCCGTTCTGTAACCATGGTCATGCATGATGCTGGCTACATTTAATGGTCCTTTCTGAGGTCCTGTGACTTTCCTATCTTGTCCTCTCTTGCTGGTAGGGGTGTGCAGGTTGGTTCAGAATTCAGCTTAAAATACTGAATTTTGGCTGATTCAGTAAAATCTGGGTATTCTGAATCAAAAACCAGTATTCCAAGTTTTTACTGAATTTTTTGTAAAATTTCAGTAAAATTCAGCCATTGTCTATGGGAAAGTCAATCCGGGGGTATGTGATGGGCTGGGTGTGTGTGTCATTTTTCACCCAGACTTCACCACATTTGAAGGAAGCCCACCCCTGAATGTCCTCTAAAGACCCCCAAGTTTCAGGAAGATTGGGCCCAGGGTACTGATTTTATGGGCCCCCAAACAAGATGGCCCCCAACTACTCTCCATTATTCCCTATGGAGAAAAATATCTCGGGGCTATCCGGGGGCCTGGGGTGGCATTTTTGAAGAAAATTCTACCAAATTTGCAGGGGACCTATACCTGACTGTCTTCTAAAGACACCCCCAAGTTTCAGGAAGATTGGACCCTGGGGGCCAATTCAGAAGTTGGTTTCCTCCAAATGTAGTGTTTGGTTGAAAAATGACACACACACCCTCCTCCCAACTCATCAGATACCCCCAGAGTAGTTTATTTTCCCATAGAAAACAATGGCCAATTTTTCAGAAATAGCTGAACCAAATTAGAGAATCAATTCAGAATGCAGGGAATTCTGATTTTTTCCCCCTCATATTTGGTTAAAAAAAATCAGATTTACCAAATTTCTTTTTGGTGCACACTCTTACTTGCTGGTCTCTTCCTGCTCAGGTATCAGAAGGCAAAATGGTTCTGTCCATTGATTCCCACTTTCCAGTTTGCTGCACAGGCAAATCTATCTGTCCCCTCAAATGGGTTCACACTGGCAGAAGAGTAAAACAGAAAGTGTAACTAAGATCATTTTCTGCAGTGTTGCCACCTCTGTGCTCTGAAAGGCTAGAGCTCACTTGGGCTAACTCTGAATTCCGAAAGGCTAAACTTTTGGCAGTCCCCCTAAAGGCCCACTGTGGGAAGTGATTGTGGCACGTACGGTCTTCATCCCAGATAAAGCTGCTACCTATCTACCAAAGGATCTAAACTGCCTACCTACCAAAAGATCCAAATTTCTCAGCTGGCCAGACCAACAAGGAATGTTCTTTCTCTGTTTACAAAAAATACTTTATAATTTCTCTTTGTTTTTATTTTCAACTTTCCTTTTTTGGAATTCATTTACTTATTAATTTCATTATGACCTACCCATAGGTATAATTTCTGTCCTGCTGCTGTTGCTCAGTGGCAGAGTGTCTGCTTATCATTCAGAAAGTCCCAGATTCAGTGCCTGGCATCTCCAGTTAAAAGGATCAGATAGCAGGCATTGTCATGTGGAAGGCCTCTTCCTGAGGCCTGCCAGTCTTGAGTAGACAGTATGGACCTTGATGGACCAATGGTCTGATTCAGTAGGAGGCAGCTTCTTGTGTTCATCTGTTGATCACATTTTTTATCCTGCCTTTTTTCTGAGAAGTTTAGGAAGGGTGTGTATGGTTCTACCTTCCTGATTTATCCTTCAACAACCCCGTGAGATAGTTTAGGCTGAGAGAGAGTGAGTGGACTAAGATCACTCAGTGAATTTCATGACTGAGTGGACACTTGCCATCCAGGTCTTCCTAGTTCAGGTCTGACACTCTAACCCATACACCATACTGTCTCTCTATGAGCGGAACTACAAGTGACAAAAGGCACAGATTGGACACTTGTCAGCTTCCCTCAAGTTTTGATGGGAAATGTAGGCAGCTTGGCAGAATGTTGGACAAGTGACAGTTGAAAAGTCCATTGGACAGCAGTCAGAGAGCCAAGCTGCAAGACCAGGATTCCTACATTTCCCATCAAAACTTGAGGGAAGCTGACAAGTGTCCAACCTGTGCCTTTTGTCACTTGTAGTTCCGTTCTATATCTTATATTCTGTTTTTTTCCCCGTGGCTATTACATTAATGTTTACATTTTCCAGGCCAGACATTGGATTTGTCTTCTCCAAATAGCTTATGGTTTGACTGTCTTTCGGATGAGGGTCATTGTTTTATTTGGGGGTTTTATATTGTGTGGATCATTTCTTCTTTTATAAACTGCTGGTTTTATAGAGTCATTTCACTTTGAGTGCTGCTTTGATTATTCCCATATAGGAGCTGCAGAAGCAATTCTTCAGTTTTATCAACAATTAAAATTAATTTTCACTTATGTTGTTTCCTTTTGAATCTATGCCCCTGTAGACCTGGAATTCATTTTTAATTTATTCCCAATTATTATATTGAGGGAGGGGGTATTGCCTGAAGTTTGTTAAAATCTTGACCTAGAAGAAAAGGGTCTCTCTATCCCAAATGTGGGATTCTGTCTCTTTCCAGAAAAGCAGCAATAAAGGACATATGTACATCTCTGTGGCAGTCTTTAATCAGACACATTCAAAGATGATCTGTACACAAAAAAAGCTGAATGTCATTTTTCAGCCTCCATGCCTGAGACTGCTCTGAAAACAAGGCAGTAACTTGCAAAGGTCTGCTGGCTGCTGCGTATCCCTAGGAGACTTGTCAGTCTGCATGGGCTAGGCTTCAGCCATGTCCAAATGAAAGGACCTCGTGAAAGATCAGGTAATCTCGTAGTAGGACAAACTTTTCCAGATGTTGCAGTTAATTGCTGAAAATAATGAGGTGCTGTCTAAAATAGCAGACTGACTTAACTAATAAGGACTCGGGCCACGGTAACAAAGATAAAACTAGATTCAGAACATTCTGACTTGTAAACGTACAGCAATAGTTTACAAGCTGAAACAACCGTTTCTTCCAAATATGATTAGTTAATATATTTATTCATTTATCTATATTATACTGAAGTTCCAAACTGCTGAACAAAAAGTCATAACCTTTTAAAATCCTCAAATATTAGAGTTTTTTAAAATACTGGAATATCCAAATTTCCAATATAAACCCACATACCAATATACAACATCAATCTGCTGACAGTCAGGTCGACAAGAGCAACCTGGAAGAGATCTCATTTGCCAGAAGTCAGTTGTAATACATATCATTAAACAGGGCTTTTCTTCTGGGGAAAGAGGTGGGGGAACTCTCACCTGGGGCAACTCTCGGGAGGAGGTGGCGTGCCTCTCACTACATGTGCCTGCGCACAGCATGCACGCATGTTCCTGGGACTGCGATGATGTCACTTCCAGAAAGTGACCGTGGCCACCCCAGGAGCATGCCTGTGCTCCAGGGGGGCCCAGTTTGGCCCGGATTGGGCCTGAATTGGCCCGGAATGGACCACTGTGGCATGGGGTAGCACTCCCCCGGCCAGCAGCAGCTGGATCCGGGCCATTACAAATCCAAATTGAGCCAAAACAAACTAGATCTGGCCTGAATTGGCCTGGAACAGGCTGCTGCCACACAGGACAGCACTCCCCCACTCAGCAGTAGCCTGATCCTGCCCGTTTAGGGCCTGATCCTGGCTGTTTCGGGCCCTAAATGGGTCCAAATTGGCCAAAACGGGCCAGAAATGGCCCAGATCGGGCCCAAATCGACCTGGTGGGAGAACACTACCCCGCCCGGCAGCAGCCCAATTCTGGCCATTTCAGGCCTGATCCAGGCCCAAAATGGCTGAAACAGGCCATTTAAAAAATACCCCTTAAAAATATCCACCAGTCATGTGGGTATTTTTAAGAGGTGCTGGAATGCCGTTCCAGGGCGTTCCAGCTCAAAAAAAGCCCTATCTTTAGATCAATCTTCAAAATGTCATCAGGGCTTTGCTAGATAAATCTCTGTAGGTACAGAGTTCCAAAGTCCAAGGGCAGGAGCTAGTAGTCAGCCAATGCCATGACTGGTTTCTTATGCTTCTTATTTGGACTCTCTTTCACAGAAGCCTGGATTGAAAAGCCTTCATTTGGGAAACCCCTGGAGGAGCATCTAACAGTCAGTGGCCGAGATATTGCCTTCCCCATTGAGGCATGTGTCACCATGCTCTTGGAATGCGGCATGCAGGAGGAGGTCTGTATTGAGGCAGCTGCCTCCTCTCCTTGGTTTATCAGTTCATACTAAGAGCTGGTTACCTCCACGTGACTCAACATGGCACCCAGAGAACCTCATCTTGGTGTTCTGTGTTATCCATAGAGCAAGTCTGAGCATTTTGAAGCAAGGCTGAGATTTCTCCCTTCTGTTTCAGGGCCTGTTCCGGGTGGCTCCCTCAGCCTCCAAACTCAAGAAGCTTAAGGCAGCCCTTGACTGCTGTGTTGTGGATGTTCAGGAATACTCAGCAGACCCTCATGCCATTGCGGGTAAGGGATGTCATTGTCTTGGCATATGGGATTGGCTTTATAGTCAGAACAAGTAGCTTGGATAGACAGAAAGACCTGCCAGTGTGGGCTCTCTGTAAATACTGAGAAGGTGCTGTGAAGGCCACTGTTTTGGCCTTCACTACTTAGTGTCACCTGTCACATATTACCAAAATAGACGATGACCCCATCCTTTATCATGCGTAAGAATTCATGAAGAAAAAACCCCCACCATTTCATATTTATACAAACAACTAAAAAGAATGTAGTGGAATCCCACTACCACATACGCTGCCTTCCATGAGGTAGTTTTAGGTGGGTAACTGTGTTGGTCTGCAGTAGAACAGCAAGATTTGAATCCATTGGCACCTTAGAGACCAACAAGATTTTCAGGGTGTAAGCGTTTGAGAGTCAGAGCTCCCTTTTTCAGACACAACTTCTTCAGACTCATGTCTAAAGAAGGGAGCTCTAACTCTTGAAAGCTTACACCTTGAAAACCTTGTTGGTCTCTAAGGTGCCACTGGACTCAAATCCTGCTGTACCACATAAGCTGGTCATTTTTATTTATGCACATTCGCCTACAGACAGGAAGTAGATAATGATCTGAGTATATGTGTTTCTGGTTCCTGTTGGTTAAGTACTATTTCCACAGTATCTACAGGCATTCTCTGCTGCCCAAAACCAGTGGAAAGGCAACAAGAAAATCTGTCCTGTAGAACTGGTAGAAATCTCTCTCTGCTTTGGCAATGCAAGGACTGTGTTTCTGTGTTCCTTGCACAGGGGCACTGAAGTCCTATCTCCGGGAGCTGCCAGAACCACTCATGACATTTGAACTCTATGAAGAATGGATTCAAGCATCCAAGTGAGTTCTTTTAGGAATTCTCCTTTGGTGTTGTTTTCCCAATGAAAATTAGAAAACGGGAGAAGACTGCAGTTTTAGAGACACTTATTATGGAATGAACTCAGTGAGACTGATTTCTAGATAAACATGTGCAGGACTGGGCTGCAACACCACTTTTATTCCTCCTCATACTGGCCCAGAATATGGTAGGCCCCCAAATTCTGGTTCAAGATGGACCATATGGCATACCACTCAGTAATGGGCTGGTAGCAATATCCCTTTTCAAAAAATTGCTAGTAATTCTCTCGTTTTAGAAATATTAGAAAGTGTTCCTGTAGAGACCCCACTTCCTGAATATACATTAACACTTTAGTTTTGTATTGCTGGTCTCATAGTTTTTAACTGATTTTATGTAACGTTGATTTTTTTAAAAAAAATTACTTGTTACTAGAGATCTGCATGAACCAGGAAAATGGTGATCCATTGCAGTTCATGGTTCGTCACGTGTCACAAACCACGAACAATGAACTGGCATGAAATTGCCCGATTCGTAAACTGGTTCATTTGGCTTGTGAAAACGTCACTTCCGGGCAGCAGAAGGTCCGCAGAAAGCCCATTCCCCCTCCATCGTTGCCTACGATACTGATTGATTGGCACCAGGTTGTCTGCAGTGATGAATCGAAAAATGAACCAAACGAACCAGGCTAAAAATCATAGCAGTTCATCACGGGTCGTCAGAAATGCCCTCTGATGAACCACCGGTTCATGAACCGAAAAATGACCTAGTTTGTGACACACTTTGGTTCGTATTTTGATTCATGCCCATCTTTACTTGTTGCTGATCAATCTGTAGTGCCCTTGGGCTGATGCATGCAGGATATAAATACTTCCAGTAAACATGCAGGGGCTAATCTGATAACATGTGAGTAAACTCAAAGCTACATGTCACCTCACATGAATGTACATTGCATAGGGGACCAATATGTTTCAAAGGAAGACGAATATTGTCTAATTCAGACACCTTAATTCTCCTAGCTTTCTTCTGTTTTTCATGTAAAACCCCTTATCCAGACTGCATCTTGGAGTCAGTGGAATTTCAGTAGGACTGAGGTGCTTGACAAATGTCCTCTAAATCTAGGGTCTATCTTTCAAGTACTTACTGCAATCTCTGGAACACTTCAGGAGATTCAAACAGTGGCCACTCTTGTTTATTTGCATTGATAGTAGAATACTTTGTTTGCTCCAGGTTTGGTGCCTGTTTCAGAATAACATCTCTGTGCAAATCCAGACATTTTATTCCAGTTTTAAAGTCAGTCTAAGACATCTCTGTAAGACTTGACATGGAAAATATAGCCCTGGAATCTTACCAGGTGTCGTTGGCCCCTTAAGCTCACTTCATTCTCCTCTAGAATATGTTCATAAATCATGTGCTGAAATGAGATCAGGCGATTGTCATCTGAGGCTAAGTGATTATGCAAACAGGCCCTCATGATTCTTCTGACATCGCATAGCTTGGCAGCAGTGGCTTCATTCCCAGGGAGAGGAAATGTGAAACACCGTCAGCCTTCCCAGCAGTCTGTGCTGTGACAGGTTTCAAGTGTGGAGTTAATGGGGGGCAAGAGCAGTGCCTCCCTCTGTGCCTGTTGTTACGGCTGAGCCTGTGCTGCTGTCTCTTTGAGTGTAGGCAGGAGAGGAGAGAGAGAGAGAAATGCCTTGTCTACAGACAGACGGAGCCCCAGAACCCTTAATCGAGGACTGCTCGTGGCTCTGTGCTGTATTAATCCCTCTTCTTTGCCTTTTAGCATTCAGGACCAAGACAAGAGGATGCAGGCCCTGTGGAATGCTCTTGAGAAATTGCCCAAGGCCAGCTTCAACAATCTAAGGCAGGTGTATGCCGCTGAAGGGAAAACCTTTGCTGTCTAGCTTTTGTTGATTTTTAATTTTGTGATTTACACTGTGGAAATAAAAGATCCATCCTTTCAAGATACCTGATAACAGGAATGGCTGAGGCCTAGACAACAGAGGAGTGTCAACATAGCAGCCTGTAAGGGATTATAGATCATTGTTAAATGTTTGCCAAGTCCTTTTTTGCAAGATTCAATCCTGCTTTCCCTTGCACAGTAGCTGAAGCCAATTATCTCAATTCCCAGTGAGATTGTTGGAGATGTGTTCTACAGCTTGACCTCAGAAGCATCAGGTATGGCTGCAGAACCGACATACAGGACTGTAAAAATACATGTGGTATGTCAGCCAAGATCTCTTAATCCTATAAAGCATCTGTTAGATATTTAGTGTCACCTGTGTCATCTTTTTAAGCTGCCCTTTCTTATTAAGACATGCTGGTGTTTCTAGTTGCAAGACTGTGACTGATTTCAGAAAGTCTTTTCTGTTGTTCAGTAAAACGCTAACCTCTCCTCCTCTGTGGCCTGTACCCAGGAGGAGCCTCCAGGAGAAGCAAGTAATGGCTTAGAAATCTTGCTAAATCTAAAGCTACCCTATTCATTCTGCCAGGAGGCCTCTCTGTGACAAGCGCTGCGTTAATGCAAGCTGAGCTGTAGAGACCCAGAGCAGGCTAGGGTGGCTGTGCTAGAGAGCAGTCAGTTCTCTGCTGGGCCTCCTTAGGACTCTTTGGTCTCAGCTTGGTTTCAGAGGAGGAATTCTACCCCCCCCCGCCCCCCCCACACACGCAGGTTCTACACAGAACATTCTTAAGAAGCAGAAGGTGACAAATCACAGAGTGAGCATATGAAAATAAGCATATGCTCACACTTACGTACTCTCAGGTTCTTGTGTACAATTAGAGTAGTGCATGGTCGTGTTTTCTATTAGAGAAAGGCAGCAGTGTCAAGACAGTTCCTGAGCAGCACAGTAAATCGCCCCTGTCCTCCTTCCCTTATCCAGAGAGACAAAAATACTGCTGGTGCTCAATACATTTTTTCTCCTCTTATGGGGCAGAGGAGAGGTTCCCAATTTCAAGACCTTCTTGCCAAGGTCAGTATTGGGAAGGCGGATATGTTATACTGTTGGTGAATATAGCCAAACAGTGACTGCTGCTATCTTGGACACTTTTTTATTGTTGTCATAAATTGAGCATGAATTAGAATGTATTTTTAGTGAAAATTTTATGGATATTGTAAAATTATGTTTATTGTCTTTAAATGATGTGATCTGCCCTGAGCCCGCTTGCAGGGAGGGAAGAATAGAAGTTTAATAAAAAGAAAGAAAGAAAGAAAGAAAGAAAGAAAGAAAGAAAGAAAGAAAGAAAGAAAGAAAGAAAGAAAGAAAGAAGCATTCACCAACATTGATTGAGAGGCAGGAAATGAAGAAGCGGATATTGTGCTGGCCAGTTCTTTGAAAGGAGTCCTTCCTCTTGGTTTCTTCATGCAGATGTTTAAGGTGGCTTATGTAGGGCTCCTGGCAACAAATGGTTTTGTAGCCTATGAAAGGCAAAGTAGGCACCTCTACATAGTGGCTGGTGCCTGGAAATCAAGAATGAATTAGCCCCAGTGTCTCTACTGAGAAATGGGTGACAGATTTACCATGACAGAGTATTAGTGTTTGTGGCTAGCAACTTCAGGAAATGCTGTGCCTCCTCGCTCCACTTTAACTCTCAGCCTTCTGATTGTCTCTTGCAGATACTTGATCAAATTCCTTGCAAAGTTGACAGAATACCAGGATGCCAACAAAATGACACCGAGCAACATAGCGATTGTTCTGGGACCCAATCTCCTTTGGCCTCAGGCAGAAGGGTAAGAGAGTGTCCTCTAGAACTCTGAAAGCGCTCCTCAAAGTAACTTGAAGCCTCAGAGTTTATTATCCTCACTTTCCCCCACAAGTATTTATCATCTTTGCATTCTTGGATAGGTTCTGTTTGCAAAACTTGAACAATTGTCTTCATGTAGACACTGTAGCTGAATATTCCCATTTTTTTTGGTCAAGGGATGGGATAGGAACTGCAGGACAGGAACCAGATATGAACAGTGAATTGTAGAAAGTATGTGACAGGGCAGATGACGCTGAAATGAAGATGCCTGTGCTGTGTGCACAAGTCCCTCTTGGACTCTTTGGCCCTTTTGAATGTGTCTGTAATGGAGGCCAGCCACCCAGCTGCCAAGAGCCTTTGAGGGGCATGCTGCAGTGGCAATGTCTAGCTGTAGAAAGGCATGATCTGTTTATCGCAGGCAACAGGGCAAACATGGCAGCGGCACTTCAGGCTGGGGAGAGAAAAGGGGCGTGGTGTGTGGCCCACACCCTCAACCTGGTCGTTTGGGATGCTGTGCAGGATACTGGCTTATACCTGGTGTAATTTGCTGGAGCAGAAAGCTGATGAAGCATTTTCACTGCGATGCCCAGGGCAATGAGCAGCCGCAGCAGAAGCAAGAAGAATTGGGGTTACCACACCGCCCCCTAATCCAGGATGCGGCAGCTCCACTTCTTACCTGCTTGAAACAATGCTGGAGCCGCAGAAAGCACTCCTTGACCTGACTCTGAAGAGTCCCATTAGCATGACTGCTCACTTGGGCAGAGAGGAGTGGGACATTCTGGCTCAAGAGGTCTACGTCCTCTGAAGCTTGAGTAGGGGGACAGCAGTCCTGAGCCAGGTGAGCTCAGCGCTCCAGGGCTTGTTTGGCATGATGGGTGGCATAACTGAGGGAAAGCCTGCATGGATGGGGTTCTCCAGGGGGACAGAACAGCATTTTTTCCAATGCGAGGTGGTGGCCTGGCCAGCAAACAAGGGGACATGCTTCGCAGCAGGTTTGCCTCTTTGACGAAGAGGGAGGTATGTTCTAGCAACCCTTCTGGAATCCTCAGCACTCCGAATAGCAGTACTACCAGTCACATTCTAGAGCCCAAGTTCCTCCAAGCCTCTGCAACAGCAGGGCAGGATTTTCTGTCTGTTGTCCTACAAGCTTGGCAGATCCTGTTCCCCAGAGACTCCACCCCAGAGGGAACACATGGCAGAGGAGGAGGATACGTGCAGGAACCGTGCAAAGACTGACTGCTTGGTTTACTGGTCTGAGAAGGCATCTGTTTGGGGAGATCTGGCCAAGATAGCAGTGGGGCTGATATCTTACCCACCAACAAGTGTGCCCAGCAAGCAGATCTTCTCTTAGGCAGGGGACATTGTCAGTCCACATTGCTCATGACTGAAACCTGGATCTGTAGAAAAACTGGTTTTGGTTCAGGTCAACTTATACCACTGCTGGTATTCCCTGAGGTGCCTTTTGAGTAAATGAGAATGGCATGCTCCATCCTCCAGTACAGAATATGCCATGCTTTAGTCTCTTGTCTCCTCCTGCTGCCCCTTCTCTTCTTCCAACTGCTTGCTCAAAGCTGTTGCGGTAGTTTCCACCCACCACTGTCTTTCTGTCAGTCAGGCGGTCCAGGCTGCCTGCCAGCGCTGCCCAGGGTGTTTGTACCCTCCCCAGCACCAGCTGTCCTCTGCTCCCCTGTGCCATGTCCAATGCTGCCCTGATGGCATGCGCATTGTTCATGCTCAGATTGCAGCCATTTCTTAATCCTTGGCACTGCTGCCCTATTGACTGGTCCTGTGTGCACTTGCCACATCTTTTCAGCTCTTTGGGGTTGGCACAAGTAGTAGGAAATGGTCAGAAGGCTAAGGGAAATCTTTTAAAAAGAGGTTTGCCATTTGCGTGTGTGTGTTTTAAGTGGAAAGTGGCTATTCCTGTTGACTTCTAGGGAGCTACAGATATTCAGAAATTCCAGATCGTCTAAATTCTGGATCCAAATTTGGGTCCATATTGCCTTGTATTTCATCCTGAAAGTGTCTAGAAAATCATTCAGAACAGCATATTATTTTTCAGAGATGACAGAGTTTGATGAAGTCCAGAGATCAGTCTTCTGTGGGGAGTGGGAACGAGACAGAAACACCTGTGCACAGAGGCGAAGGGTATTGCAGGAGTGGGTGGACGGGGGGAATGTTTCCTTGAATTAGGACATCGGACAGTCCCATGACTCTTCAACTCATTTTGGATTTCCTGGCTCTCAGCAAGCTCCACCTCAACCCTCTGATTTGTTTTCTTCCTTTTCCCTATTCCCCCATTTTTCTCCTTAGAAACATCACAGAGATGATGGCAACTGTTTCCCTGCAGATTGTTGCAATTATTGAGCCCCTCATTCAGCATGCAGATTGGTTCTTTCCAGGAGGTAGGAAGTTTTTGTTGATGATGTCATTTTGTATGCCCGTGCTAACTGGTCTCAGATCAATTTCCTTCTAGAATTCTCTAACAGCCACTGTTCTTGATATTCTAACCAGCCCTCTTTTCCTTTACAGGGGTGTGCATTCAGATACATATGAGACAAAATTAAACCCAAAATTAACTGTTTTGGGCCCGCTCTGGTATATCCAAAATGACCCCAAACACTCCCAAAATTCTGGGATTAATGAAAATTTACCCCCTGGAATTTTGGGAATGTCTCAGTTTTGGGGAGGGAGCGAGGGGAAGCTGGTCTGCCAAACAGCTGTTAGTGGGCAGTTCTGTCCCTTTAAATTTTAAAGGGACTGGAATCTGTTCCCAACAACTGCTAACTACCAGCTGATAGTGGGTGGATGGAAGCCAGGTCTATCTCCTGTTGGAAATAATAGGGCCAGACTAACAACTGTTTGGTGGGGCCAGCTTCCTCTCCCTCCCACCTGCCTTCCCTGCTCCTGCTGCCTCTGGTGGGGGCAGGAATTGAGGGAACTGGAGAAATGGTCCCAAATTTTCAGGAAGTACCACCCCCCAAAAAATCCAAAATAGTATCACCCAAAAAGTACCACCCCAAAAAATTCCAAAACAGTAATGAGGGTCTGGAAACTTTCAGATAACAAAAATCAAGTCCTCCCTAAACTCCAGATCCAAAATTTAACAGAACATTTTTTGAAGTGCATTCTTTCATGGTGGCTCACATTTATCAGAGGAATAACTTGGTCATAACAACTCTAAAACCATGGGCTCTGGTCCCATTACCTGCTGCTGCTTTCAGGCAAGCTCCTTACCCTGGCCTCTGTTTCCCTAATTACACTCTTGACCCATTTTGTATGGCACTAGTGAGAACCATTATCTGGGAAGTCCCCTCTGTGGTTGCCATCCACATTAAAAGCATGTGTGGAGGGGGCTGTCTCCCTATTAGGTGAGGTCAAGTGATTTTAAATTTGTTCTGACAAACTGGCTGTTATGATCTTTACTTTCCTTGGGGTAGATTTTTCCTTTAATCTTTCCCTTAACACTCTCTGGGTAGTTTGCTGCCACCAGGAATATTGTATTCCAATATTTTTTATTTTAAGTTTTCCCTTTTGGTAACGTTCCCAAGCGTCAGGCTCCTTCGTGGTTCTATGTGGCCCTGAGGATAGGAATGGGATATAGCAATGACCGCTACTCTGGGATATAACAAAACAGAATAAACTTTTATTTAGTCAAGAAGCGTATCGGTTTCATAAAAGTAGTTCTTGGTTCTTAAAGTTACTTCATTTACTCTCATTCACACAGATCTCTTCTAAGGCTTCACACACAGTTAGCCTCTTTCTCTAACTCAGTATTTGTCTCACATACATGCTTGAAACTCCTCAGGCAGCACACAGCTAGCCTCTCTGACTCTCATTCACAGAAATATTAAACCTGCTCAGGCAGCACACAGCTGGCCTCTCTTTCCCTGACTGAGTGTCCTTTCACAAACATGCTCAGTTCAGGTTCCACACAGGTTATATTTCTCTCATAAACACTTCAGTATACTCAGGCAGCACACAGCTAGCCTGCTTTCTTCTGACTGAAACTTTTCTCTCTGCACTGTCAGTCTAAACTGCATTCACTCCGCCCACACTCTCAGTCATCAACCAATCATATCACTCACTCTTCCCTCTCTCAACCCCACTCTTCACCTAGCTCAAACCAAGCATTTAAAGACACATGCACACATTTACTTGAAATCATTACACAGGCCCTTGCCTGTCTTTACCCCTGACTCTAAGCAACACTTGGCTCTTTTGATCTTTCCAATTAGATATTGAATTCAACTTGACGGGGAATTACGGAAGTCCCGTGCACGTGAACCACAATGCCAATTACAATTCCATGCCGTCGCCTGATATGGACCACGCTGACCGCAAGCACCCAGATCAGACCAGGCGACCGCTCAGTGTGGCTACAGACAACATGATGCTGGAATTCTACAAGAAGGATGGGTAGGGGGCGCTTTTGCTTTGCTGCGGGGAAGAGTATGGTCTGACATACTAGGTATGCAAGCTGGAGAGGACTGTGCTGGCCTAGAGTGCTACTGCTTGGTAGAAGTAGTGTCCATATTCTCTTGCAGTGCAAACACCTCACTGCCTTGTCACTAACATCCCACCTTGCTCCTGACTCCCATCATCCCGAGGCACCTGGCTTGTGGCCTTTTTGGAAGGGAGATGGGTGGTTCTGCCTGGCCCCTGCCTGCCTGCACCTGACCCCTGCTAGCTGTTTGGCTGTATTGGACAGATTAGTCTACATCGTAAGGTGAGAAGGTTTAATCTTTGGGAAACCAACAAGGGCCAGTAAAATGATCCAAGAATAGTGTTAGGGCACCCAGTGACTGGAAGTTGAGGTTGGCAGCTCTGCTTGTTCTCATTTGGCTGGATCTTTTCCAGGGTAGGGTCAAGACAGATTTTTTCCAAAGTGAATTGTGTGCTATATAGATGTGGTAAATGAGGTGAAGATCAGCGGAGGCTTGCAGACCCTTTGTAGAAACCTAGAGTTGTAGGTTACAGCTGCTATCTAGGGTCGTTTCCACACGCTGTTAAAGAGACAGCCCACTCACTGAACTCTGGTGGGGGGGGGGGGAGGTTTCACTCACTCGTGCATCTCCAATTTCAAAGCGGAAGCAGGCAGTTTGGCTTTCGTTTCTTCGGTGTCTTTTCTAAGAACGGAATCTCCCACTTTCCTGTGCCAGCTAAAAGACGCTGAAAAAACGAAAGCCAAACTGCCTGCTTCCGCTTTGAAACAGAGATGTATGGAATGAGTGGAAAAAAACACCAGAGTTCGGTGAGTGGGTCGTCTCTTTAACAGCATGTGGAAATGGCCTAGTTGGTCACCATCTTGACACATTTGGAGTTTTGTCATCCAAAGCTGTTCTTGTTAGGGAGTAAAGGGTTTGGGTCAGTTGTAGCAAAGGGTACCCCCAGCCATTTCTTCTGTGATGTACAGTACATCATTCGGGCATTGCCTTCTGTTGCCTGTCAAAGAGAAATTCCTTGTTGGGTTCAAGAGGAGGGCAGCAGTGCAGGCATGGCTGAAGAAGCAAGCATGGACACTGTAATGCGTACAGAATACTATTGACTCTAACTCTCCATGCTGTAGCAATTCAAGTCAAGCTGAATTGGCTTTACCAGTTTGGTGGAATCTCTTGGCCTCTTGATCCTATGTGGGTGGTTATTGTTCCCAAGCTGTGGTAGACTAACAGTTGTGGAATTGCATGCTCCAAAGTCCATTGGTCCGAGCACATGTAATGACAGTGGCTCTTCCTTGTCTTGTGTTTTTAGCTCTAAAATGCTGGATCTAGGACTGTCAAGAACACAGGCAGCTTCTGAGAACAACAGTTTTGGCAGCGGGGGGAGGGGCAGTCTCTGACTTTTCTGTGCTGGAGTCTGTTCTGCTCAACTTGTGGGTGTTGCTGAACATGTCTAACAAAAGCCATCATACAAAGCTCTTCTTCACTTGCCTCTGAGCATTCAGCGTGGGTAGATGGATGCTTACTTAACGTCTCTCCTAGCCTCAGTGACAGCAGCCAGCATAGTTATCCCTTTTGATAGAGAAGTGAGCTAAAATATTGTGTCTTGAACCAAGATAATACAGATACATACTTGTAGAACCGAATAGAAAATGTGCATCTATTGAAAATCTTGTTCTAGTTTTCCATATGAAGGCGGAGAAAGAAAAGGTAACAAAATCCCTAATTATGTGAATGTAGTTCATTGTAGTTATTTGGTGTGTGCACATGTGCCACATGAATACATACATCTTAGTGGAACTGTCAATTTTAATTGATTTAGGATGCAACCCAAAAACACTTTCATGTCAGTAAATAAAATGCATTGACTTTTATGATGGACCTGTTTAGGATTGCTCCCTAAGTGTCTGTCTTTTTTTAAAAAAAAAACCCTGGCTAATCAGTCAATGATTAAATGTATTTGTATATTGGAAAACATCAGTGAAGATTCCTTTTATAAGGAGGAGGATAGGGAAGTTTTGTCCAGTGAGAACTTAAAATATATTAAGTAAAATCTGACATTCTTTGTTAGAAGAAAAGATCCTCCTTCATGTTTCCCTTCTTTGGATATTAAATTAAAATATCATTCAAAAGTAACCATCCGTATTGTGAGAGAGACAAGTTAAAAAGGTTTATTGATGTTGACAGAGACTGGGACCCTAGAAGCATCATCCTGGTTGCATCACAATCACTTTTTTTGCAAACAGTTGCCGTATAACAGGAGTAATTTGTGCTCGCTTCAGCAGCACATATACTAAAATTGGAACGATACAGAGAAGATTAGCATGGCCCCTGCGCAAGGATGACACGCAGGAGTAATTTAAATAGAGTAAACAGATGGGCAGGAGCTGACACCAGTCTGGTTGGAAAGATTCACATATTTGACCTCTGCCTAAATGGCTGGGTCACTTTTTTAAAACACTGATCCTGTTACCAGGACTAACAACGTACTAAAATCAAGATTTAAGGTATCATAGAGAAATATGTTAAAGGAGGTGGGGGGGCGGCTCATTTTAAAAAAGACGTAAACAAAACAGTTAAATCCACCGGAATGGATAATAATAATCCACTGCTCATTAAAATATGAGCAGCCCTCCCTGTAATTCTCAGTCTATTCTCTTGTGGTTGGGTCATTTTAAACTTTACTGCAGGCCTACCATTCAGCTAAAGTTGCTTTTAAAGAGCCCCCAGATTCATTTCCAGTTGTCTCTGTTTCTTACTGTTAAGAGGGGAAACCTTGATCGTTCATCACGTAACACAAAACTATCTGTTAGCTTTGGATATGAGTAGGAAGAATAATCTTTTTGTTACGTTTTGCTCAAGGCAGAGGCCAACACCATATTGCCTGCATGTTGACAGTCCCTCCAAAGTCTTTGCTTCTGTTACTGCCAGATTTATATTCAGCAGCAGTAACTGAGATGTAATTAAAACTTTGATCATAATGATTAATCAATTAAAGGTGAGACTAGGACCATGGAAACCATGGATTAAAATCACTTTTCTGCCATGAATCTCGCCACATAACCTTGAGCTAGTCACTGCCTTGCGGTCTAACCTATCTCACATGGGTTTTAGGATGATAAACCAAATAGGAGGCAGTCTCTATAAGCCAACAAGAGGTTTTTTTTGTGGAAGAGTGGATTACATATCAAATAAATTAATCTTGAAGCTCCGTAGTAAACTAACTGTATTCAAAGTTCATTTTTATTAAAGCTTCCTCAGTTTAGTGTTAACCTTTTGGCTTTGCTTGGACTTACAAAGGCCTTAAACGCCTTTGTATTAATTTAAGAGTGGTCACAAAGACCCCTTTACGTTTGCCATCTGTATGTTCTTCATTTTAATAACAAGGAACTGCCTTCCCTGGAGCTCCTTAAAGCACAAGCATCCTAGACAACCATTGTGAAACCTTTCTTTTAGGGAAGAGGGTTGGGTGGGTCAGATGTTAAGAAAGAGGTGGTTGTTAGTATGTTGTATCTTTGTTGGTCTGCAGTGATTAGATGATTTAGGTGTATTTTAACTCAGTCTAAGCTGAACTGGAGTTGAAATTGAAACGTTTTTTAAAAACTATTTTGTCTGATGGATGAGGTGAGTCTCTAGCTCTCTGAACAAGGCTGTGGTAGGTAGCTTACTAGGAGCTGGAATGTGTCTGTATGAAGAAAGTCTTACTTTATGGTATTTCCCATTTACCCCAAAGAAGTGAAGGCTGAAGGACACAGATAGGAAAATACACAAGAGGAAAATGTTGTCAATTAACTTTGGAGGCACTGTAATAAAAACTAATTCTCAAGGTGTTGGGCATTCTCTGCATGCACTGGATATCCTGTGATTCCCACCACTGTCCTTTTCCCAGGCATCAAATGTTAGCTCTACAAAGCCTAACCCCTCCCCTTGATCTCAGAAGAAGACTCATGCGGAGATACAACAGGCATGCTTCTAATCTGCTTTACCTATTTTCCACACACACTACAAAACAAGCAATGTGGCTTTCACAGAATCCTTCTTTTTCCTCTAGTTCTTTCTTCCACGGATTTTCACCTTAGTGATGTGCTTCTCTGTCGCTGAGCAGCCTTGTTTCCTATGCTTGTCCCAGGCGGCAGCCTTGGACTTCTCAGACCCTTTTCCCAAGGCAGCCATGTTGACCCAGGAGGAGAGGCCTTAGTTTCTGTTACACTAATATCTGTATGTTTCTGTCCATGCAGCCTTAGGAAAATCCAAAGGTACGGTATCCTCTGGGTAGCTCTTGGGCCATTCCTATTATCAGTGTCAAGACCCAGGCAATACAGAGCATCTGGGGCCTTGCCAGCTGAAGCCCTACGTAGCCACACTTTGTGCCATGGCAAGCCAGACTTTTAACTGGCTTCTTCCTGAGTGTAATCAGCCTGTCCAGTGGAGTGCACGGAGTCTGCTCTTGACTGGCGCTGGCTCTCCGAGGCCTCTGGCAGAGCACGCTACCCAAGTGTCTTCAGCCGGCCTTGTGAATGCAAAGCACGTGCTCGATCACTGAGCCAGGGCTCCTCCCCTTTCCTGCAGGATTTCCTTCTTTTGCTGCAGTTGATCTATAATGCAAAGGCTGTCTTCCTTCCTCTTTGAAGGATAACTGCAGATATCCTAGCTGCAGGTTTTCAGAATCCACACATGTTTTCCCCCAAACTTAGTTTCTGTTGGTGTTTTAATATTCAAGGCTGTGGCTCTTAAGTCCTTGAACCAAGGGTCCTTCCTTGCCCAGGGAATCCCTTCTTTGGTGTAAAATTCAGCCAGCTTTGAAAAATCAAAAGCTGTTTTGCAGCTACCTTGTAGCAGCTGGTAATCCATGCAGTTTTTGAACCCAATAAGAAAATCAGGCTTAAAACTTTGTGCATTTGACTACGAGGGTCAAAATTGCTGAGGCTGAGGAATATTTGCTCCCCCAGACCCAACCTCCCGAGTTTGAAGGCAAAGTTATCTTCGGAGAGAGGCTCATAAGACAGCATCTTCCATGTTTTCCTGGACTTTCAGGGGGACAGTGCATCATTCCATTTGAAATAAATTTTAAAGCATGATGTCTCTTGCACAAACTTGTGTTAAAGTTCAAAGCTGATCTTGGCTCCCAGTGTGTCACTTCAACTATATGTGCCCTGCCAGGAAAGGGTTTCTATTCACAATCTATAGAGGCCTGGATATAGCTTGGGAATTCCTCCACTTTGCCCTGCAAAATGTGTGTTGTTTATGCTCTGAACACTGCCTCCAAGGTGGTAAGGGAGTATCTCTGTGTTCCCCCCATAGCATGGGCGTCCGGGTGATGGACACCTCTTGGGTGGCTCGCAGGGGCACCTCCATAGTTCGTAAGGCATCCTCCACCCCTCCTGCCATGCAGCCCCCTGCTCCGCCTTCTGATCTTGCTGCTACTCCTCAGTCACCAATTCCTGAGCAATCTCTTGACATTTCAGCTACTCCCTCCCCTACTCCAACTAGCTTCGGTTTCCCACCAGGGGCTGAACGGGCAAGGTAAGTTTTGGAGGCAGCATGAAGGGCTGCCACTGCATTCTGTGGTCCTGGAGTCTCTGTGAACACGTCTGCCACTCCCACACCTGCATGGGCCCTCTTTCGTTTTGCATCAGCTTTCACTTTGCTCGTGTGTCTTATGTGTGCATCAGAGAATTCAGGCACAAAATAATGGTGCTACCTATGGCCCACCTGGATGTAAGCACCTCCCTGTAGAAGGTTTCAGATTTCAATCAAGACTGGCATCAAGAATATAACAAAGAACACTGTTGTTGATCTTTTCTGATCTACAACACACAAAACCTGTCTCTTTCATAATGGTGTTCATCCAGTTGCTGGACTTTTTTTTTAAGTCCTGGGTTTGCAAATCTAGAGTTTTTGGCGTATGTTATTTTGTGCTAAGGATTCATATATTGGGTCGGCTTTGTGGCAAGCAGGTCTCTTGGACATAACCTTTCATGCTTGCCCTACTCACGTGTGCAGAGAGAAGAGCTGCTCATGGAATATCATGGATATGTTTTTGGTCTGTGCTTCTGCTGAAGATGTGCTCCCTGCTAAAAGCAAGTATGGAATTGGGCTTTTAATGTGCTGCATGTGGACATGCTCACAAGAGACGGGAGGGGGGGACACATGGGGCAAGCAGTTTCAGAAAAAAGATAGTAATTAAACATCACAAAATTCAGCCTCACTCAGCTTGTTTTATCACAAAACAAAGGGATGGATTTGAGAAAAATCTGGATTGGGCTCTTTAATTATTACAGAATTATTCTGTGTTTTTGTTGGGGTGGGGGGTAGGCGGACAGAGAGCTCCTTTGAATATTTTTCCAGCCTATGCTCTGCAGCAATAGCAGCTTTAATTCTCTCCTGCAGATTCTACATTTGCAGCCTCTTCTGTTGCTTTTCTTTGATCTTTTTGGTTCTTTACCATCTGCTGTACCCAAGTGGATTAGACACAGCCTTCAATTTGCTCATTGCAGATTTGAGAGGCTTGTTCCTTTCCAGTAAATTGCCAGTCACTTTTTTTCACCCCTCCATTTGTTCAGTGTAATTTTTAATGATGTAGGTTACATGACTTTAAATTCACAAGACCATGTATCGCTCTCCTGTACCCATCCACACCAGGCATGTCATTTGCCTGCTTCTGGCAGGCATTCTCCTGCCTTTTGCACCCTTTCACCTGCTCTTGCTTTTGAGATAGAGACCAATTAGGGCACTTACGGGTAATAAACCTCTGTAAAAACAACTAACATCCCCGTAAATAGAATTAACATAATTTGTTGTCATATCAAAAATATTTTTCTACTTTTCTGTTAAAGTGCAAAGTGCTCTGAAAACTATAAGTGCATATCAGAATTATTCACTGTTACAACAATTTATACATCAGCCACCAGCATACTCCAACATCCTAATTAGCCGGAGGTATTTCCAATGATGTCTGTCACTTCGACCAGCACTGTTATGCACAATAACAAATTTCAATTTAGTGAATAATTCTGATCTGCACTTACAGTTTTCAGAGCATTTTGCACTTTAATAGAAAAATATAATTTTTAAAAATTGATAGAAAAATATTTTTGATATTACAACAAATTGTGTTAATTCTATTTAAAGAATTAAATAGAGTTCATTGTTTTTACAGCTTGCTTTTGAGATGGCAAGAAAACAATGAGGGATGGAAATGACATTGCACAGTGCCCAGTTGTGACAGCAGTGCATCTGACAACACATTGCATGATGTCACATCTGCCCCTTGCCCCACCCCCTAGGACTTCCAGGCAGTGGCCTGGCATCCCTAATCCACACTCACATGAGCATGCACACACCACTTGCTAACAGGGTCAGTCTTCACTAGTAGCAAGCTGATAGGTTGTGCCTAAAGTAAAATGCCTATGTTACTATATCTGCCTTGAAGAGAATTAGCCACCCTATCTCAATGCTAAGCAAGAGAAATAGATTGTGCTGCTATATGGAACTGTAAAGTTGGATCCAGGCAGCTTTTTCACTCAGTTTCACATAGTTAACTTCTTTACTACAGCCATCGATCACATGGCTTATGTCCATGCCAATCCCAGGATCCCCAACATAATGTTTTATGTACTCAAAGGGAACCTCCTCATCCCTTTTTTGCCAGTGAAAAAGCTGTTTAAGAGCAATGGGACCCTAATCTGGAGAACTGAGTTTGATTCCCCTCTCCTCCACTTGAAGCCAGCTGGGTGACCTTGGGTCAGACACTGCTCTTCAGAGCTCTCTCAACCCCACCCACTTCACAGGGTGATTGTTGTGGGGATAATAATAACATACTTTGTATGAGTGGGTGTTAAGTTGTCCTGAAGGGCGGAATATAAATCAAATCTTGTTGTTATCATCATCATCAGTTGCTTCTCAGTGCAGCAATAAAGAAGTAAAACAGGATGTGCTTCAATTTTGAGCATAGCATTTTTATGGTAACCACTCTTTTGAACTTACCTGCTTTACCATTTAGACTGTCTTACTTGTCGCCTCCCCCTCTCATTTCAAAACAAGGAAAGGTGGAGAAAGTGGCTGGGGCCCAAATCAAGCCTTTGAGATAAAAACATGCATCATCATTGGATCCCATTCCATGCTTTCTTGACTTCTTAGGGTTGGGTATCCCTCAACTGCAAATGCACACCTAACACTTTAGGAGGAGTCCAGGAGTCAGTATTTCAGTAAATGACCTCTCTGTTGTCTGCTTCATATTTTGCCTTTTTTAAAATCAAGACTTTCTACCCCTGTATTGTTTTTTCAGTATACAATATCACGGGACAGCTTATTTTGCTATGAGGCAGATTGTATTTTAGCCAAAAGCCACAGTAAACTTGGCTCCTGGCTGAAGCTTTCAATCATCTGTTGCCCTTTTGGTGGGCTATTTGTCCCCAGTTACTGAAATGGGGCTCAGCAAGCTGTCAATAAGCAATCTATAAATAATTCATATTTTTATTAACCTTGTTCCAAAATTTGGACCTGTCATACTCCTGGTGACTTTATCTGGTGTGTATGTAATGGTGTCTATCTTTCCCCCTTAATCTTTGATTAAGTCCACAATTCCCCACAAACTCGTTCCTCCACCTCCATCAGGGAACCCTCTAGAGAGAAGGTCCCATTATCCCCCTACCCTGCTGCCAGGCAAGCTTTGGAAAAAGAAAAGGGACAGTGAGCCAGGGATGGGGGGGTTATGAGACATCTTTGTACCATATTCTGATCTTGGACATCATTGAGTTCTGTAGCATCACTGCATTCCAGTTGCATAACCTCAGAACCAAGGATAAGCGCACTGCCCTGGCTTGAGAGTTGCCTGTTTGAATAGTGGTTAAGGATTTGGAAAGACGGTGTGGTCACGAAGAGCCTGCCCTCAAAGCAGCACCTCACGCACAGGCCTGGCCTCTGGTTTCCAGCACTTGCTGTGGATTTCAGAGTGGGTCAACATGGGACAGAAAGCAGAAACCAGGCTTAGTGTTATCGTCTAAGGAGACAGGATGCTGCTGTCTCAGTGCCCTGTATACTTTGCAGTTGGGAGCCCTTCTCTTTCCTGAATGTTTTGGTGGTGGTTCTTCCCTCGCCTCCCCTTTTGCTTTTGGCTGTTTTCAAAACTCCTGTTCAGTTCCTCCCTATACAAATGCTCTCTGCTCTTTTTTTTTCCTTTTTGTTTTGTTGTTTTGGACATTTGCAGCACGGATGGTGTGTCGTCTAGTTGGTCGGATTCCTGTTACATCTACCCATCCTCTGAGGACGACAAGCCTCCCCCTTACCCTTGCTATCCATCCTTCCTGCACTTCCACTCCAAGATTGGCTCATGCACTAGGCCTGAACCTCCCTTACCACTGTACCAGTGGTCAAGATACAGCCAAACTCTGACCCCTGCTTCTTCCTCCTCCTCCTCCTCCTCTTCTTCTCCATCCCCTCAGCAACTGGACATTAATTCTAACCCTAAACCATATTTCCTGCACCTTCCTAAGCAGAGCTCCCTCACAGAGTTGCATGGCCCTGAGACTAACTTCTCCTCTGTTTACATGAAAACCTCCCTTTCCTTATCCAAACCCGATCCTCCTGGCACTCTTTACAGCTCCCATATGTCAGTCTCTCCCCCCTGGGTCAGCTGCACCTGTGCCAGAGACAGAGGAGCCGGGCTCACTAGGTAAATAACTGCTTATTTGACAATCCATAGGCATCATGTGCGGTTTAAGGGTGAGCACCCCTTGCTTGCCATAGGTTGCAGTTCTACACACAACGATGGGGCCTGGGCCCCTGAATTCTCAGCAGAGAAATAATGCCTTCTTGTAGGCCTTCGCATTGTGTCAGTTTAGTGAGAATATATCATTGTACCAACAGATAGGCCCTGCCAATGTTGCAGTTCAACGAAGCCCCCTCTAAACTATAGATTTAGTTAAATTAAATAATCTGCTGCATTCTCTCTTCTCAGAGACTCCTGGGAACTGATGTTTTATCAAGGAACAAAATACTCAATGCCGTCCCCAAACTACAATTCCCAAGATTCCTTGACAGGAAGTCTAACAGAAAACAAAGTTTAGAGTGGCCCATAATGTAGGGGTCTCAGGTCCCTATGTCCTCCCAGAGGGAGGAGGGGACCCAGGACTTACCTGTTTGGATCTCGCATGTGCGCATGCACTCTGGAGAGACACGATGTTGTCACTTCTGGGAAGTCATGTCATCACGCTGGCTACAGACGTGCTTCCATGCTTTGCGTGGGGTCAATTCTGGCCTGTTTGTGAAGTACAGGAACACACCTGCAGCTGGCACAATAATGTCACTTCAGGAAGTGATGTCATCATGCCCTACTGGCTGTGTGCATGGAGCACGCTTTCCCAGGATGCCTGCAGTGGCAGGCGATGTTCGGGAGGATTGCCGCCTCCCACCAATTGTCAGTGATCAGCAGGCAACGGGGGAAACCCCTGGGAGATTGCCAAGGGGACAACTAGGTAGCCTACCCTAATGTCAGTAGTCCATCCAATCCATTCTCTGAAGGAGAGTGAGATTCTGTTTTTCCCATAGCTACAAAGCCTTACAGAAGTTTTATTTGCATACAGGCAGCCATGCCAGTCTTCAGCACCAACCCATTTGTGGGGATAATAACATACTTTGTAAATCGCTCTGAGAGGGTGTTTAGTTGTCCTAAAGGGTGGTATATAAATCAAATGTTGTTATTATTACCATTTAAAGTCTTAGGAGGCTAGTTGTTGTAGTTTTTCTGGGCTGTATGGCCATGGTCTTGGCATTGTAGTTCCTGACGTTTCGCCAGCAGCTTTGACTGGCATCTTCAGAGGTGTAGCACCAAAAGACAGAGATCTCTCAGTGTCACAGTGTGTAAAAGAACCTCCTCAGGATACAGTGAAGCTTCCCCCCATTAGCATTCCTCACCCTGGGAAACTCTTACAGGATGACTCAGCCCAAACCCACCTTCCTGAGTAGATATAAATTACCTGCTAACATCTTCTCCACACATTGACACTGAGGGATCTCTGTCTTTCGGTGCTACACCTCTGAAGATGCCAGCCACAGCTGCTGGCGAAATGTCAGGAACTACAAGCCCAAGACCACGGCCATACAGCCTGGAAAATCTACAACAACTAACGTTCTCCGGCTGCGAAAGCCTTTGACAATATATCTTAGGAGGCTCTCAGTATAGCACGGTATATTTTGGAGCCTTCCTCCTTCCAGGCTTCTGAACTGCTGCATTTAGTTATCTAGTCTAGCTTCATTGTATGGAGTAGCTTTAATCTTGCCTCTCATGATAGGGCTCACCCCCTTCCTTAGCCCCACTGAGCTCCCTCCCCCCTTTTGATCTGCTGCCCTGTTCACCTGGACCATGGGGCAAATTGGACAACTATAATTGTTATTACAGTTAGGAGCAAACGGGCAATTAATATGGCCCCAGCATATTTTTGTAAGGCACCCCTTTTTGTCCCTTCCCTCACTATAAGGAACAGATGGGTGGATTTGGGGAAAGGGCTTCCCTCCATTTTGTTTTGTCTCATTGCTGTGTACAGAGTGATTGCAAGGGCTGCGGTGCCATTCATGCTCGAGTCATGCTCACTCTGCTTTGAAAGTAGAAGTGCAAGTTTGTCTGGTGCTTTGGGTGTGTGTTTTGGAGCAGGGTATAAATCTGCTTTGCTTTGCAAGCGTCATTGGCTTATCCCAGCAAAGAGATGAGGGCCTATGCCCTGGGGTCCTGCAGTAGGTGGCAGGGGCTGACAGGGATTTGAAGGAGGTGCCTTTCATACAAAGGGACTCACAACTGCTTCTTGTACACCTTCTGTTTCTTTTTAGCACGCTAAAAACTAAGGAGCTTTCTCCCGTGTCTGGGCAAAAAGGCGGCCCAGCTTGTGGTCCTATGACACCGTGTGGGACTGCACAACAGCCACCTGGCCTCACACAGCAGCTGTCTACAGAGCAGAGCCCACACACACTGCGGAAAGGTAGGCTTCATCTTTGCCCAGAAGGCTTCTGTGGGAGTGAGATTAACAAATAACAGGCCTTAGTTATAATAAATTCAACTGGTGAACCTTCTGGTCAGGGTTTGGTATAGTGGTTAGAGTGTCAGACTACAATCTGGGAAGCCCGGGTTTGGATCCCTTCTCTGCCATGGAAGCTTGCTGTATTACCCCGGGCCAGTCACACTCTCAGCCTAACCCACCTCACAGGGTGGTTGTGTGGATAAAGTGGAGGAGAGGACAATAATGTCAGCTACTTTGGATCTCCATTGGGGAGAATGGTGGAGTATAAATGGAGTAAATAAATAAAAACTTTGAACCCTCTCTTAGAGAAGCTACATTAATGATGAACACACTAGTTTTGCTTCGACTTCATCTCCTAGCAGAAGTTGCAACTAGGCGTCCGTGCCCTTGTTATGGAGAAAGCCATTACTTGAAAAGCCCATCAAACCTGCAGTGGTGAATGATATTCAACTGTGTCTGTCTCTCATCTTGTCTTCTACAGTTTCCAAGAAGCTGGCCCCAATCCCTGCAAAGGTTCCTTATGTCCAGTCAGGCGGTATGTCTGACCAGTCCACGGGGCAGCCATCCCCTGCCAGCCTTTCTCCCACCCCACCGAGCACCCCTTCGCCTTATGGACTGAGTTACCCACAAGGCTACTCCTTGGGCTCGGGTCCCCTCTCCCCTGCTGCTGCTCCTTCCCTGTCTTCTCCTCCTTCCCTGACGAGCACTTTAACTAAATCGCGACCCACTCCCAAGCCACGACAGAGGCCCACGCTGCCACCTCCACAGCCTCCAACTTCAAATGCATCTGGCTCCAGTCCACAGTCCGTGGAGCACACCATACTAGATGGCATGTCCCCTGGGGAGAGCATGTCTACAGGTAATGATCAAATGGAAGAGAAAAAGCACTGGGGGGTTGTCGGGATTGTTTGAAGCAGACAGAGTGGGAAAGTTTCTGGGGAGTTCTAGTTGCCACGCTTGATGGTCCTTTGGATCACTTAATATGCACCTGTTGACAGTGCAAAGGTGGGAGCAGCCGTTGCAATGCCAGGCTTTGGCCACCATAACATAGGTTAGGTTGAGGGTGCAGGTTTCTTGATGGATTCATCCTTTTTTATTTTGTGCAGGAGATTTTACCTATCCCTGGTAGTAAAGTAGAATTTGATCCATGCACTATTTTTAGGATGAGTATTTTCTCACAGTTTCTCAGGCTTGAGAACTATTTACTTCTCAACCCATAACCTCTTAAGCAGAATACAGAAACATCCCAGTAGGCTGAGAAACCAGCATTGCACAAAGAACAAAATAGCAACAAAAGGGTAGGGGCTACTTGGCAACTATCGCACTGTTGTATGTCCAGTATGGACCTCCCTCTCCATCATCTGGTCGTTGCATCCTCCTGGAGGATATGGAGAGCGGATGACTTGAGCTAACAGAAATAGCTTCTAGAAAAGAATCTTGCAGGAGATGTTTTGAGCGCAAATCTGAGGGTACAACAGATGCTTTGAATTAGGAACATTGTCTTTGGCCCTTTTTCAGACACTGGAGCTTTTACACTGTTGTACTCCTTTCCCAGATAGTGATGTCCCAGCAAACACTATCACCCTCAGAGGGTCATTTCTTTTCTTAGCGCTTAAAGCAGTTGCCTGGAAATATTAACATTGCTTCAAGTGCAAATATCCCTAGTGCTAGTCTCATGGGCACCCGCAGATCCTTCCCCTGCATAGCTGTGCTTGTTGGATGCCATTTGACAAATAACATTTGCTATGTCTGCCCCCCCCCCCCACCCTCCACCAAAGGCTTGGAATGCACATCACTAGCAATTTCAAAAAGTAAACAGCTCAGCTGTCTCCTGCGGCAAGGCTTTTGCCCGGCAGCAAAGCTAGCACCACTCTGGGAGCAACAGGAAGAAAGCTCCAAGGGGGACAGATAGCTTGCAGTCTGTCCCAGAGCAGAAGTACATCCACAGGCAGGTCAAAGCCAAGGGCAGTATTGGCACACTTGGGATTGTTCACCCATCACGGTAGCCCTTGGATGGTGCTCCAGGTCGAACTCTGCTTTTGGTGGCCTGACTGGAGGGCTGCAGAACAGTGGGGCCGTAGATCTTGAAGTACATTGTTGTATGAAGGATAGAGCGGCCTGGAAGTTGGAAGGGATGGCAGCACCCTTGTTGCAGCCCATGAGGTCTCAAATGGCCAGTCTTCCTCACTGATCCGAGGATCACATTTCCTTCCTAAAGATTGCCCCAGGACCGAGAGGGCCTCATGTCCCAGGGAAAGGGGGGAGGTCCCAGCTTCTCATGGGTGGACAGGCAGATGGGCGCTCTTCTCTGACTTGGAGTCTCTGTTGTGTACTACTTTGTCTTGTTGCTGCTGTTTCTCTTCTGTTCCTTTCTCCCAATCCTATTATTGTGTCCTTGCAGCTGTTTGAGGCACGTGATGCAATATTGGATAGGTGTGAGGGGAATGCTCAGGGTAAGCTGGAGTCCCCACCCTCTCCCTTGAACCCCCTCTCCTCTGCCGCCGCCACCCCCTTCCCCCTAGCCTGACCCATGGCTGTGCCTTCTTGCCTTCAAAGTCGCCGTTCACCATTTCGCTGGCCTTGCATGGGGCACGTTGACCCAGAACTGCATGGCTGCTTGAGCCTACTGCCCTGTCCCAGTTTACTGATAATGATGTTATTAGTAAACTTGGGGCTTCTGTTCCCTTTAAAATGAAAAGGGACATGGATGCAGCTTCTGAAAACCACTGGCCTTCATACCTGATACCTTTTATGTGCAGAGAATTAAACCCATTCAACTAATTCCTTTCAACCTAAGGGATTCACAAGCTCCTTACCTTGCTGGCCCTACCTACCGATACGATTCTCTCCCTCTGCCATTCCATGCATTCTTTTCCAAAGGGATGTCATGATATTGCCACTAATAGTTATTAATGGCACTTGTAGTAGATAAGGCCAAATGTTCTACAGCTGGGGCAGCCTGGAGACAGGTGATGGCCGAGGATGAGACTCAGTCGTGGGACACAGGCTGTCACCCAGTAAGAACGCTCAGCTTTTTAGTGTGGTATTCTGCAGTTCAGCTGGAATGTAAGCTTTATTCGCCATCATCTACCCTACAGTGCATCTTCCACAGGCAGCAGTGTGGGTTGTTTTCTAATGTCTAAGACACAGGCATGTTCTCATTGGTGACTTGGGGGGAAGCCATATTGTTTATGATGCAGGTATCTCATCACTGAGTTTTTGGGCACAAATTCCTTTTTGCTTTCCCAAGTAACTGCTCATATACCATTCTCATATTACACTGCTAGAAAAAAATATATATCCTCAGTGGGAAACATGAAATATTTTACCTGTTCAAGTGAGGACAGTGCTCCCTATATGCCAAGCAAATGGCTAATCTGTAGACACCTAAGCCCAGATGGGACACTACCGTCCATCAAGCCATTCCCCCAGAGCCTTGATCTTTCCATGCAGGGTGAGTGGCTTGGTCCCCTAACGTTAGGCCTTGCTTCCTCCTTTGCATGCTTCTCCCATCTCTTTTTATTGGCTTCTAATTAGAAAGGCTTTTTCAAGCATGTTTTGCCACATGGAGCTTCCTGCTATAAGATGTTATGAAGGCCCCTAGTAGATGAGTGGCTTCAGAAGAGGGGCTGAGACAAATTCAGTTCTGTTATCCAAGAAGGTAAAGTGATAAAACTACCTTTGTGTCTAGTGTGTCCTGTGTTGTAAGGTAGAAGTGAACAGGCTGTTATGTCATAACACTGTTGTGTCTTGTACATGTCTTCTGGAGCAGTTGAATTTTCAGCATGGGATATTATGTTTATCTAAAACTAATGGGAAGTTTTGGGTCATTTTCAGCAACCTATCTGTCCGAAATCCATGCATTCGCCAAGCCCTCCACTTTATAAAACTTCTGCAATGAGCTTGTTCCTCAGTTCCCAGCCATTTTTAGCTACAGGTTTGAGTGCTGCCTTGGAAGAATTTTTTACAATGCAGCCATTTGCAGCATTGACCAGTGGGAAGACATGCTGTGAACATTGTAGGATTTGGAAGAGATATGCCTCTTCTGGGTTTAGCCATGTTCACAAACATTGTTCTCCTGTCCTGGTGTTCATTGTGGGGGAATATTCATATGTCTTTAGCAATGGTCCCAACTTAGAAAAGAAATGACTGCATTTGGGACATCCTCAAGGGCTTTGAATTAAAATAAATTTGGGGCTCAGCACACTTTGTCTTGGTCAGAAACATAAATCATCTCAAGAAGAGCTTATCTTGGAAGGATCAGAATTGTTCAGTGTTGATTGTATCAGCAGTAGAACTGTCATTAACAACAAAGTTTACACATTTTCTTTGAACCAAAATCTGCATATTTCCCTGCCACATACGCAGTTGACAGCTAGTCTTCCACCAAAAAGCCACAAGCTACAGAAAATCAACCCCTGAGAGGTTGAATGGGATAAAGTCTCTTGAGGATCAGAGAGCCAGGCAAGACTTTAAGCATCTTCCATTTCCTGGAGATGGCATTAATAGCCATCTAGATTCCTTCACTAGAGACATCCATTTTCATGGAGGCTATTGTAAAGAGGCGTGTTTAAATTTCCCATTCCGCTCTGGCTAGGATTTCATTTTGGCGCCTCCCTGTCAAATGAGGTAGGGATAGATTTTTGTTCTAAAGACATTTAAAACAGCCTTCCAAATTAGTTTACAAGCTACTAATCATAAATATTTATTTAACCACATATGCCCAAATGTGTGTGTGGGTGGGTCACTTATAGAAGACATGACAGCACATGAGAAAAAGTGCTTTTCTAATTTCCAAAATGCTTTCCCTGTCTAGTCACCTAGATGTTCTTACTTGCCACAGGGGACCAGAAAAGAGGCTATTTAAGACTAGTTTGTAAAGGAATTTGTTCTAAACTTATTTGACAGGTTGAGATCTGTTGCCATGTATTCAGTACCTGGTTTCCAAGCTACACTTACAAGTTGCATAACTATGAGATCTGTACATTATTCATGTGATCGATTGGTGTTTGCAAGAAAGGAGAGTTCTGAAGAATGGCAAAGCAAAGATGCAAACCAAGACTATATTATGACATCCCTTTTTCTGGCATTAACAGCATCTACGTAGGCTCTGAAAGTTGTAGTTTGTGCTCAGTTCAATTAAGCGTGTCACTTTCACATGTACATGTGCTGGAAGGCAAAATGGGCTTGGAACACCATGACAATGTTTTGTCTTTGTATGTACTTGTACCCGATTGCAGATCTTGCCCACCTTGATATCCCATCCATCCATGTAGAGGTTGATGCCACACTGCACCTGGACCCACTTGGACAAGTCCAGAGACACCCGGTACCAGGAAAGATCAATGCAGAGGAGGATTCAGAAAGCACCGCCCTATGACACACAACGTCCCGTGTCCTTTAACGTGTTCTCTTGTACATATCGGTTCCCCGTGAACACTGCTGAAGGAGAAGATTCCAGAGACCTTGCGGAGGGATGTCTGCTGGAGTTCTGCTTGTCATCCCCTTGTGCAAGACTGACAGCCCTATGGGCCTGGTGCTAAGCCTGTCTCTGTGGCAAAGGGCGTTGCTGGTGCAATTTCCATTTAATTTATTTTCTCCTGTTTGTTTAGCCTTATCCAAACTTTGCCTTTTTGACGTGGTGCCTATTTATCTCCCATAAAAGCTTTCAGACCCATTACAAAGAAATAAAATTAATTCCAGTTACCCTACTTAGGCATGTCATTCCAGCCTTGTATGAGGGAAGGGGATAGGAGGGCGGAAGTCTGGCTCACTGGGTGAACGCCACAAAATGCACTCAGCGGGTTTGGCAGGTTGGCCTTGGCAGCTGTGTTTTGTTCCTTCCCCCTCCTCCTCCTTCAGCTGACTCTGCTCTTCTCACCAAATTTCCACCTGTGTTGATTCACACACCCCTCCCCTGTAAACTGGCCAAGGAATGGAACTTAGATCTTTCGGGAGGGAGAGTGTAGTGTATACCTGCAACTTTCCCCATGAATCTCTGAAAGCTTGTTTCCTGAAACACCAGGAAAATGTGTTGAAATAGCGTGGGTTCTGTTTAACTGCGAGCCTCCAAATGGAATGGACATTTCGCTCTCTGAATCTTTTACAGTCCCTTCTTGTTACGATGGCAGGGCTTGCCCTACCTCTCTTTTCTTTGCTTTTACTCCCTCTGGTTGGCAAAGGAAAATTTGTAGAACTCAAAGAAGAGGGACCACTACTGGGAGAAGCCAGCTATTGCTTCATTTGCCTGTGGTGAGATGTGGGAGGGAACGGTACATGCAGCGTGCACTGGGTGGTGCCTCCCGTATGCAGAGAAACAGTTACCTGGTTAGCAATAAAAGTGCTCCTAGCCCTACCCCCTACAGCAGGATGTTGGAACTGGAATCTGGCCAGGTAAAGGCCTTGTTCCCCCTTCTTTGTGCTATATGGTAAGGAAAGAGGAAGGAAGATTCCAACCGAAGGATGTGTTGGCAATGAATGGATTGCAGCTCCCCTTCCAGCGCAAGAGTGAGTGGAGCTTTCAGCTGTGCATGCAAAGACAAGATTTAGCCTTTTATCCTTTTAAAAGAGATGAAATATATATATCTGTCAAAATAGATATATATTTGTATATATAAAGTCTATAAATATATATATATATATAATTTGGTTTATTTGGGGCCATTCCATCTGAACTGGTGTACAAATGTACAATGTAATTTTAAATGCTTATAACTATTCTTCCCTGACCGACAAGCAATATCTTGCCTCAGATTTATGGTAAATGTCTCCAAACTCATCTTTCCCAGCAGCAGTTTCTGCAGGTCTGGATGCTCTGCTTTGCCACAGGCTTTGATAATGTGCAATTCATCACCCAAACTGGAAGAGGCAGGAAAACAATGCAGATGTTTACAAAAGGAAATAAAAATGGAATTCCAGCTGCTGTCCCCCAACTTCAGTCTCTTGGTGTCTTTGCTGCTCGAGCAGGAACGTTGCCCATTGATGTCTTGTACTACAGTCTTAAAACTACTGGCAAAATAGACCCAACCCAAGCACTGAACAGTTCCTTTCTTAGGGCAGCCTCCTGCTTTTTCCATTTATGCCCTCTCCCTTTCTCCCCAATTTACGGTCTCATTAAAATACAATTAATGACTTTTGTGGTCTCTCTCTTGTGTCCATTTGATGGGTGTGGTCTGCCTGTTAGGGATGGGTTATCTGGGAGGCAAGGGTGCCTCCCTGCCTGAACAAAGGTTCTTAAGGTAAGCTTAGCAGTTTGAAGCATAAGCCACAATGCTAATGAAAGGGCATCTTCAAGAATTGTGCTAAAACCACAGGTGACTATTAACCATGGTTAATAAAGGATGCTTTTCCTGCTTTGAGTTGGTACACCTCGTGTCCTTTCATTCACCCATACGACCCTGTGATGCACCTGCATTCTGATAAAATACCATCATGACAAGATCAAAAAGAGTCCAGTAGCACCTTTAAGACTAACCAATTTTATTGTAGCATAAGCTTTCAAGAAACACAGTTCTCTTCGTCAGATGCATGGAGGGCAAAAAGAAACTGGTCAGATATAGAGGAGGAGAGGGGAGGGCAGAGTAGATGCAAACAGCTCCTTCTGATATGGAGATCAGTTTGCTTCTGTTGAGGAAATCAGTTACCTCTGATAATGAGGTAACCATTCATAGTCCCTATTCAGTCCCAGCTTGACAGAGTCAAATTTACATATGAATTCCAATTCAGCAGCTTCCCATTGGATTTTATTTTTGAAAGGTTTCTGTTGAACTACAGTGACCTTTAAAGTCTTTGATGGAATGTCCTAGTAGATTGAAGTGTTCTCCCACTGGTTTCTGGACGTTGCCATTTCTAATGTCAGATTTGTGTCCGTTTATTCTTTTGCGTAGGCAGCCAACCTCTACGCAAAAGAATAAATGGACACAAATCTAACATTAGAAATGGCAACGTCCAGAAACCAGTGGGGGAACACTTCAATCTACTAGGACATTCCATCAAAGACTTTAAAGGTCACTGTAGTTCAACAGAAACCTTTCAAAAATAAAATCCAATGGGAAGCTGCTGAATTGGAATTCATATGTAAATTTGACTCTGTCAAGCTGGGACTGAATAGGGACTCTGAATGGTTATCTCATTATCAGAGGTAACTGATTTCCTCAACAGAAGCAAACTGATCTCCATATCAGAAGGAGCTGTTTGCATCTCCATATCAGAAGGAGCTGTTTGCATCTACTCTGCCCTCCCCTCTCCTCCTCTTTTTGATTTTGCTACTACAGACTAACACGGCTAACTCCTCTGGATCTATCATCATGACAAGGTTGCTTATGGTCTGGTTGGTTTAAATCCTTGTTCTATATTGCCTGCCCACCTGCCTCCCTCCAGATGCCTTCAGCAAAACTGACAAGGTTGGAGGAAAGCCTTGTTCGTTTCACCCACAGAGCTTCACTTTGCCCCTCTGGTGAAACTGATAGGGGGAGAGGAAAAGCTTTGCAAAGGGTATATAAATGCTAGAACTGGTGCAAGGAAGTGAGACGTGCTGGTGAAATTGATGTGGCTTTTCCCTCTGGTGAGGCTTTCATGAGAGATGTGGGAGGTCAATGAAGGAAATGGCCCTGGTTAAAGATCCTCATAAAAGAGAATGAGGAATTGGATTGCGGGGTCATGTAGTTAATAGTGGGGAAAGGGTTAAGGTGTGGATGGAGGAGCTATTCCCAAATATATACTACTATGTGTGGTACTGGATTAAAAACTTGCTGCAGATAGTGTATCTGTTCTTGAACACAGACTCATAGGGTGGGAAGAGATCTCTAGGGTCATCTAGTCCAACTCCCTACACAATGCAGAAATTTCACAACTACCTCCCTTCCCACCCACCACCAACCCCCAGTTACCTCTGCTCCATGCCCAGAAGATGGTAAAACACCATCAGGATTCCTAGCCAAACTGGCCTGGTGGAAATTGCTTCCTGACCCCAAAGTGGCAATCAGTCTGATCCTGGGCATGTAAGAAGAGGCCACGAGAACTAAGCACTGATGTAGTCCTTCCTGCCCTCCCTCTTATGATCTGCCCATGTTCACAGAATCAGCATTGCAGTCAGATGGCCATCTAGCCTCTGCTTAAAAACCTCCAAAGAAGAAGAGCCCACCACCTCTTGAGGAAGCCTGTTCCGCTGAGGGACTGCTCTAACTGTCAGGAAGTTCTTCCTGAGGTTTAGCCGAAAACTCTTGATTTAATTTCAACCCTTTGTTAGTTGAAGCTGCCTTATCCTGAGTCAGACTTCTGGTCCATCAAGGTCATTATTGCCTCTTCAGACTGACTGGCTCTCCAGGGCCTCAGCTAGAGGTCCTTCACATCACTTATCACCTGATCCTTTTGGGCAGAGATGATGGGGATTGAACCTGGGACTTTCTACATGTCAAGACAGATGTTCTACCACTTAGCCACAACCAGGGCTTTTGGCTTTTTTTCAGCAGGAATGCGGTGGAATGGAGTTCCGGAACCTCTTGAAAATGGTCACATGGCTGGTGGCCCCGCCCCCTGATCTCCAAACAGAGGGGAGTTTAGATCTTGGCGGCGCGGAGGGCGATCTAAACTCCCCTCTGTCTGGAGATCAGGGGGTGGGGCCACCAGCCATGTGACCATTTTCTCTGAGGGCAACCCACTGAGTTCCACCACCTCTTTTCCCAGAAAAAAAGCCCTGGCCCCAACCAAAAATATTTTTAAAAATCTAAAAATACAGAAAGGTCTATAAATCTGCTTTCCTGCATGGCCACCGATTGATCTAAGAAATCTGACACGGGCGTTAAAAAACTGTTTCTGTCTTTCATGTACACACAGCACAAGAGGAGTTCAGTCTTGTTACATATCTTATGTTCTACCAGTTTCAGGTAGTCATTCACAATATTATGGTCTGTGCTCAAACTCATGGACCGGCTGCAGCTACTGGTCTGGAGTGTTCTGCTATGCACTCTGCTCCAGTTTTGTCACACTGCTATTTAATGCTACAGATGGCTACCACGTGAATTTAGGCGCTCATGACATTGTAAATTGCCATGTTGGAGCCTACCCACCCATTCCTTTACACTTCAGTTTTTTCTTTTGCTCAAATTCCCAGTTGTCCCAGTGCATGCATGCCAAAAAGATTTTTTTCCAGTTATGCAACAAGGCCAGCTCCTGCAGCTAAGATGTAATTTATCCATCCTGTGTGCAATATTTTTGCTTATCTCCAAGGGTTGACAGTTTGCCAGACGTTATTAGAATTAGGTCATTTCACAACCATCACAGGTCAGGCAATTATTCAAGTGGCCTCTTTGCACATGGACAAGATTAATTTCTATCTTTGAGTATGGCAGTGGCCCAGAGCTCATCTGCTTGATGGCAAGTACAGCCACGGGCAGATGCTGTAGCTACACATGAATTTCCTTGTTCATTTGTCGTCCATCCCAACTGCCAATTTCCCCACTATTTCAGAAAGCTATTGGATTAAGGTTCAACTCACGTAACTTCTTAACATAAGAGGCAGCTGCACTCTCTAGTAATCTTGTGGTTGGTTTTTGTAGGTTTCAGTCTGTTGCTCATTTTAAGAACTCTTGTGATGAGTTCCCTAACTAGCTACTGTAAATGGCATCTCTTTCCAAATAGCCAAGTTTGCCCATTGCCTTGCACTGTAAACTTCTGATATTTGCACTTAGATGGTGAAGTAAACTGGCTGGATCCAGCCCTGTTCTTGTTCATATGTTGGTTCATAAATTAACTAATAGGAGTGAAGTGTGATGTATTCCTTTTTTTCATTGGTGCCATAACATGGGAAGTGAGTCAAGAGCCTCCTGAAGGCAACTGGTCCTGGTTAAGAATTTGAATGCCCCGCTTCTCCTATCTGGTAGAAGCAAGGGGGGAAGAAGTGTGCCTCTAGGATCCAGCAATGGTGGCACTACCATAGAAGACTGTTTTCAACAGAAGCCTTATTTGTTTTAGTGTAAAGGAGGAGTTTGGAAGGAAGGAGAAATTAGGTGTAGGCAGGGCTTTTTTTCAGCTGGAACACGGTGGAACGGAGTTCCGGAACCTCTTGAAAATGGTCACATGGCTGGTGGCCCTGCCCCCTGATCTCCAGACAGAGAGGAATTGCGTGGAGGGCAATCTAAATTCCCCTCTGTCTGGAGATCAGGGGGCGGGGCCACCAGCCATGTGACCATTTTCGCTGAGGGTGATTTAAACTTTTAAAAACTCCCCCCTTCCTGGGAATGTGCATGTATTTTCGTGTGCACATGCGGTACCAGGGACACCACCTCGCGCCAAGAGTTGCCCCCTGTGCTGGCAACCCACTGGGTTCCACCACCTCTTTTCCCAGAAAAAAAGCCCTGGGTGTAGGTGTATCTTAGTTTAGCATTGATCTTGTATTAGCCTCTAAAATATGTACACATATGGAGTTGATCTTGCCCTCCTTCACACTCCATGCTTTTCTTTTGCTTAGTTGGATGCAGATTTATTAGGACTGAAGTGATGTTCCTACACCAAAGCAGAGACACTGCGTTGCTCCATAAATCTGAGCCTGCTGGTAATAGCAGTTGTTCTGAGATTTTCTGGAGGCTTCTCTTCTAATTTGGTTTGCTTGTTTGTTGTGGGATGGCAGCACTGTAAAAAGCATGGTTGCTTTCGGAAGAAATCCAGCTAGTTAAGAGACATCGAGGTTACTGTAGAGGCCCTGTGTCATCAAATGTGATCTTCACACAGGGGCTGTTTCCGCACGGCTTACCTCAACCTGGAACGCTGCGCAACATGCCGGAAAAAACGTGGAAGATCGCGTTTTCTCGCGTGAGAAAACATATAGGCATCTAAACATCATCTGCATTTACCTTCTATTGTGGGAACAACCCCGATACAAGAAAACCCTTAACAGAGACATTTAATAATTCTCTTGTGGAGAACGAAAACTTTTTCTTTATTTCATTCTAGGAATACCACCAAATCACAAAAGCATATTGAGTTGAACTATCTACATAAAGCTATCTATTTAGACTTTTCAAAGTATGTTATTCTCAGTGGACATGCATGTCAAATTTGCTGCCTTCCTTTTAAAGAAAACCATGGCTGTAAGAACAAAGTTGAAAAGTAAACCTCCACCAAGCGTGAAGGATAACAAATGATGCAGCTTTCTATGAATGCTCCTTATTCAAGGGTGTGAAGCTGAGTAGGTGGAATAATGCTGCTTTTGGAAGGCAAATTACTCCTTGCAAGTTATCAGGTGCGACTTATCGGAAGTATCTGCAACAGAACTCAGACTTTAAAAACTATAGAACTGAGACAATACATAGGCATTAGAAAAGAGCAAGAGTCCAGTAGCACCTATAAGACTAAAAAAAAAAATGTGGTAGTGTTTGAGCTTTCATCATGAGTCACAGCTCACTTCTTCAGATATAGCAACATGAAGGAACATTTTATCATCTTTGATGGACTTGTCCTAAAGCAAAAAAAAATTGGTCACAAATTCATATGATAACAGAAAATTTTGAAGATCAATATACAACTTAAACCAGAACCCTTTTAGTTGGGACTGGAAAATAAACATGGTGTCCTATTTCTATATATGACAACGGCGGTTAGTCTTTAATATGTGCAAAAATGGAAAACTACAGTATTGCCTTCAATGGATGAGTGGATTGTGAAAATGAGGGAGTTAGCAGAGATAGCTAAACTTACAGCTCTGATCAGAGATAAAACATTGTTTACCTTTATGGTTAATTGGAAACCCCTTATTGACTTTCTGCATGAGACGAGAAAAAATGAATTGATGATTTGTGGATTTGATTTCTAAGAAGATAAATTTGGGAAAAATAAATAGAAAGGGGGGCAGTACCGAAAAGCTACCCACCTTAATCTAATATATAGGCATGGCAGGGGGGAAATGGCTAGCTGCGAAAAGGTGATTGCTTAACCAGTGTTGTTTTCCATCCACTTGCAGAATAGGATCCAGACAGCATGGTTTCACCTGGGTCAGGTAATTGTGTGATATAGTAAGGATAAACATAGGCCCATTGTCTTTTGTTTTCTTGACTCCACTACTTCCATAGAGATGGGTTTGTTTTTGCTGCTGCTGACCATTATGGTAGGACTAATTTTTACTTGCAGAAATGTATGCCATACCAAAACTCTACATGAAACCACATTTCTCTTTGCAAACAGTCATACAGATGCGCAATCCAGAATTTGTATAGGGCCTAAGGTTCCAAAGCAACTCTATGTATTCATTATTTTCACAGTGACTATAACAAAACCAGACCACCACTACCACCTCTTTCCCCGCTTGTCCTAATGATTATGGGGGAAGCTCCCTTTCACCATGAAGGTCGCAGTTAAAATTCCAAGGATGCTGTCTTGGTGTTCTGGTAACAGTTTTCCAGGTATGGTGAACTTGATCTTCCTTAAATTTCCCAGTGGGATGCAGGTTCCCTTTTCATGCAGCTGCTCATTTAAGATGTAGCTTTACCCATTCTGGCAAAGGCCACACTCTCTCTGTTTTGGAAAGAGAGGAAATGGGCTGTCAGAAGAGCCTTCCAAGCACTGGAGAATTACACTAGACAGGCTGTTGTGTTGAGGAGGGTTGCGGGGGGGGGGGGCGTGCCAAGGAAGGTGCTAGTGCTTAAGATGCTGAACAAATATCCAAGCTGGTAGCTTCTTAGGCTTAGCTGGAGTTTGAAGTAACTCAGGATTTCTGCTATTCCCCAGTTTCATGGTTTAATAGAAGTAATCCCTATAAATTTTAGATAATGGAAATATTCTCTCTCGCAGAATGTGTATAAAGGGCTTGTATTTGGCATTAACATGTGCAAAGGTGAACAGATGCTCCTGTAGGTACTGACTGGAGCAAGTTCTCTGTGTTTGTATGGGCGCACAGTCCTAGGCATACTAGTTCTAGAGCTTTGTCAAAAGCAAAGCATTTATTCCCCAACCCATAAATGTACACTTGATCCTCTAAAAACAGCCTTTGCTGATAATCTGTTTTCCTTACTCCTGAGTTTTAAAATGAACAAGAGCATATCCATTTTATCAGTGAAGAAAACTAGGGATCCATAACTTGTTCTGTGAAGAAATGCCTATCTTCACAGACTAAGTTAAAGTGAGTTAATATGACCGTTATGTAGCAGATGGTGTGAACAAAGCAAGAGTGTGTCATGTCCTTCTTCTGTTTTAAATGCAGGTAGATAAAACAATGTATAAACTGAGCACTGACTTCTTGAGCTCTCTCCTTGTCTTAAAAAAAAAGTAAAGGTAGTCCCTTGTGCAAGCACCGAGTCATTAATGACCCATGGGAGGACGTCGCATCACGTTTTCTTGGTAGAATTTTTGTTACGGGGTGGTTTGCCATTGGCGTCCCCAGTCATCTACACTTTACCCCCAGGAAACTGGGTACTCATTTTACCGACCTCGGAAGGATGGAAGGCTGAGTCAACCTTGAGCTGGCTACCTGAACCCAGCTTCCGCCGGGATCGAACTCAGGTCATGAGCAGAGCTTGGACTGCAGTACTGCAGCTTACCACTCTGCACCATGGGGCTCTTTCTTAGCTGTCTGTATTTTAAGGGCTTATTCATCGAGGTGAAAAAGGATGGGCCAAAATAATATTAACCGAAAGCCCTGTTGTTAATTTCTCCTCTTGCTGTAAAGCACTGAGTGAAACAAGCTTGGAGAAGTGCATAGATCTTTACCATTTCCTGGACCTGCCTATGCTGTAATGCAAGTGGGTTAATGAGATCACAAAAGAGAGCTGGCTGAGAGCAAGGGAACATGTTCACACAAATCTGTATGCATTACAATACAATGAATACTGAGCAGGACAGGAGGATCCAGCAACTATTGTTCCTACAGCAGCAGGCAGGGCTGTTAATACAGCAGGTGGGTGTGGATAAAGGTTCCCCAGGGCCCAGTGGATGGTGTTAGTCTAGTGCTAGGATACCTGTGGAATGCCTCATGCACCGAGAAGCATCATGCAAGTGCCAGCATGCGCTGAGGAGTATGCAGTTCATTCTACTGTACCTTTTGTAGTATACGAGGAAGTTAAACTGATGTTGGGTCATCGCTTCGAAAGACAAGCCCTTCAACCAAAACAATTGCCACATAATTGCAACATTGACTGACTTGGGTCCAAATTAAATTACATTAAAGCCCTTCAGTGGTTTGTGTAGTGTAGTATGGTAAAAAAAATACCAAATGAGTTTTGTTTAGGTTATGACTGAGCCCTTTGTTCATCTTCTCCGTATAGTCTTGCCATGGCATAGTAGGGGAAGAAATCACTATATAGACATTTTATTTCACAGGTATGGGATTTAGCCAGAGTATACGGAATATGCATGGTACTTTAAAAATAAAAAAAAAGCTCACTAATCATAAATCTGGCACGAGTGTAGCCTGAGCTTTTGCAATTCCTGCACTCTTTATAGACTCTTTTCATAGACGCTCACAATACAGCTGTAGCTTACTGTCCAATAATACCATAGTCAAATGTTTTTTTTCTGTTGCATGTCTACACAATAGCAGTAAACTACTACTACATGGGCAGAGCACATCAAATGTCTCTGATGTGTTCTTTGCCTCTCTTTCCCTGGAGTAAGAATGCCTAATACAGGTATCAAAGCAGCATACGTGTACCAAAGCTGTTTTCTTGCAGGCAGGCCATGCCAGGCCGGGTCAGTCTCTGTACTTGTCTCTTGAGTACAGCCAAGCCCTAGCACCATTGCATGTTTTGATTCACAAGTTGCAGGGGAGGCTCACTAGCTCAGTGACTGAGCTGAAGTTCATTCACTGGGATCACCAAATGAAGGATCACACAGCTAGCAGAGCTGAGAAGACTTTTTGCATGTGATGTTGGAGATCTGCTGCTACTTTGACTGGGCTAGATATCTGAATGGTGTAACTAAATTTAAGGCAACTTCATATATTCAGTCATTTCCTGCTTCTCCCAGCAGCTAAGTCAATGACTGCAGAACTACCCTAGTATCAACTTTCCTGGCTTAGAGAGATTACTCTTGTGACAGAACCCCGTTCCTTCCACACTTCCAATTCTGGAAACCAACAAAGCAGCATACAACTTTGTCTTCTGATGTCCCAAACAGAATAGTGGCTCTTAGCTTTTCCTTTTTCCTATTTAGAGAGCATCACACCCCTCCTAGCTTGTGGTCCTGGCTGCAACCATCATGCCCCCAGTCATTTGGTGTAGGATACATATCAAGACCACCAAAGTAGGAATGTTTCCTGCCACAAATCACATGGTAGAAAAGAACAAGAGTCCAGTAGCACCTATAAGACTAACAAAATTTGTGGTAGAGTATGAGCTTTCATATGTCACAACTCACTTCTTCAGATAAGAAGTGAACTAACATGGCTTGAGAAATCACACAGCAGCTGTTGGTACAAATGTAGTTACTGGGCTGAGATAAGAATATTTTTCAGTTTTCTGTTTTAAACTATATCCATGTGTACATATTACACCCACTACCAGCAAAGATTCATCATGTTATCCTAATTATAATATACAACAAACAGATCTCAAGAACGAACAGAGCTCCTTGTGCCACAGTAACCACAGGAAGGGCACAGCCACATTCCTTCTAAAAGCTAAGAATGGCATTCAGAGTCTTTAAAAAAACACATCCTCACCACTACTTTAATAACTGTTCCCTCCCTCTACGTCCTGCTTAAAATGATACTCCAATAAATCCCATAATGTTTTCAAATCAACTTACTTGAGTCCTATTGCAGTGAAAAAGCTGCACACGTGGTTTGCATGACTTTTCTGTAAGTTTCAGTGCCTGGCACCCCATTGCCAGGAGAAACATTTTGTTGCCAAAGGAGTTCTACTACATCATTCATAAATTTCACACAATAATGAGGGCTGATCCTGCACTGGGCAGGGGGTTGGACTAGATGGTCTGTATGGCCCCTTCCAACTCTATGATTCTATGATTCTATGATTCTGTTACTAGGAGAATCCATCACATTATAGGAGCTTTTGATCTCAAAGTAGCCAGATGTTTATCATCCTTCTGAAGCTTGGAGGGACCCAGCTTTTTAAAGGACTCTGAAGGTCCTGCTTCATCTACAATCTTCTTGTTTGGCCATACCTGAGTCCATGAGGATGTCCATAGGGGAGTCGTAAAGATGCAAGTACTGGGCAGGGGTTAGCAACTCTTGGCACTCCAGCAGGTGGCAGACGATGTCTTGGGGAATCATGAGCTCTGGTACCTTTGCCAGGATGGTGTCTGGGAGGTTCTGGGGGCTCTGGGGACCAGAAAACAGTCAAGGGCTCAGGGACAGCACAATTGCACAATCCTAATTAAAGCAGCAAGCGTTACCACCTGTGTGGCATTTTGCTGGCCTGCCTGGATGGTTGATTGGTTTTTATTTTTGTTTTTAAGTTTACCAATATAATGCTGCAGCTTGGTTTTAACGGGGAAAGCTAATTTTTCTAACGAAAAAGACCATTTTTCTTTTGCACCCAGTTTATAAGTTCAGGAGTCGTTCAAGAGATTGACATCTCCCAGGCTTCACACATAGGAGAAGAAATCCCACTTTTATAAGCCAATTAAAGGGGAAATGATGTATAAAAATTTTGATACCCATCCAGCTTGGATTAAATTATTAGCGCCTGTATCCTCATTTGAGTGTGGCAGCTTTTCAAAGTAAAAAGTGACAGCCCTACCCCAAAGACACTGAGAAACAAACACATGGTAAATTCTCACCAACATTTCCTACAGCATCTCTGTAGGCCACCACCACATCTAGCCACTCCTGCCTTTCCCAACACTTAGACTTTTGAAAGTCATGTATAAAAGCATCAGTCTATCCCTCCTGGGCATCATCACCCTAAGCTTCCAGAGTATTGTGTCCTTTAGTCCTATAAGGTGTGTATCCACACAAAAAGCTACAGAGACTTTGCAGGTTGGGGAGAGAAAGGAAACATGAGCACAAACCATACAGTGACTCTTCCTCTTCCCTCCCCTATAATGTGTTTGTGGGGGAGGGAATGTTGTACATGGCAATGACTTGTACCTAACCACTTCTCTCATCGGATGGCAGAGCTTTCGTATGGCAAAAGTGTTGGAATAGGCGACTCAGCCTGCCTTTGGACACTGGGGGGTGCTGCATGTCTCTTTGAATGTAATGTATAAGTCTAGCAATCTGCCACTCTCTTGTCTAAGGTGGGAACGCCTACTGACTCCTCCTCTCTTGCCTCTGTGCCTCTTGGGAGATTTCACACCTTCCCTCATGGTCTTGCAAAAGAGAAAAGATGTAAAGCCACCATGCTCCTCATGGAGCCCTTCTCTTTGTCCACAAACCCACTTCCAGCCTCGCTGCCTATATTTTCAGGCCGTGGCATTAGAATAGGGAATGTAACTCTTTAGAACAGGATCTTTCCCTTGTTATTACCAGAAGATATTGCTATGGAAGAAATCTGCTGCAATAAACTGTAAGTTCTATCTTTCTATGACTTTTGTCTGAGGATTAATTAATGCACGTTTGTAAGGGTTTAAACGCTTTGGACTAAATTGCTCTGCTATGTTACTCTGCTAAATTACTAAATAAATATAAATACATAATCTCCAACAAAAAGGAGCTTTCCCCCATCGTAGGAAGGTTTCTGCCAGTAATGAACCTCGGCCCTCAAAGAAAAGCCCTGCTGTTAGCAGGTGAGAGATGGTGCATATGGCCCATATTTCTCACAGGCTCTCATTCATCAGTGGCAGAGCTAGGGTTGCCAGCCTCCAGGTGAGGGCTGGAGATCTCCTGGAATTACAACTGATCTCCAGGTGACAGAGATCAATTCACCTTGAGAAAAGGGCTACTTTGAAGGGTGGACACAATGAAGCACTGTTGAAGAAAAATATTATGCACACCTCCTTATAATAATGGGCACTTGGTTAGTAGTGGCAACAGTTAGTAGTAAAAGAAAAAGGAAAAAGTAAGAGAACAGGTTAATGGCTAGCCCAACCCACACTGGTGCTAGCTGTATGGCCCATACCTTGGGATACTTCAGAAGATGCTTGCCAAGTTTCAGGAGTGTAGCGAGGCATTCACAGATGATAGCCTCTACTGGCTCTTCATGGGCTGAATCATAGCTCAGGTGTGTCTCTGGCATATTCAGTACTTTGTAGTTCCATTGCTGGAAAAGCCGGGAGGGGATATTATGGGACATCACAAGGATCTTGGTTCCCAGGACCAATACTCTGAAAGTGGTCAAGAAATTATGATCAGGAGCCACACCTTCTTAAATAGCTGTGAGGAACTGGGAATATCTTATGGTAGGTGATGACCAGCTTACCTGCACAAGAGCAGAATATTGGCCTAACATTTCAAACATTTAGGAAAAAGGATTTTTTTAGAAGCTCCATGCTTATGGAAAACTAACACCTCAGAGAATTTGCTTTCCCCTGATTCACAGAAATTAAGAGATTCTGAGGGACAAGCTAGAAGTGACGAATTACACTTGAATAGCAAGTGAACAGACTTACATGTATTCCTCCCTGTTCACTTACACTCCACTTGCGCTCCACTCGATCACTATGTTCACTTGCCATTCAAGTACAATTCGTCGCTTCTAGCTTGACCCACAGTCTCCTTTCCCCAATAGCTCTAGGCAGTAGATGGGTGAGGAGTAGTGCAGATAAGGGAGCTGGCTGCCTGTTTGGCTGCTAGGTTGGTAGAGACCACGGGAAAAGGAGAGAGAGGAGAGTTCGGTGTAGCGGTTAAGAGTGGTGGACTCTAATCTGGTAGTACTGGGTTTGATTCCTCACTCCTCCACTGGAAGCCAGCTGGGTGACCTTAGGTCAGACACAGCTCTTCCAGAGTTCTCTCAGCCCCACTCACCTCACAGGGTGAATGTGGTTGTGGGGATAATTTGTAAACTGCTCTGAGTGGGCATTAAATTGTCCTGAAAGGTAGTATATAAATCGAATGTTGTTGGTGTTGTTGTTAGGGTCAGGGTCTCTGCCTGATAAATAGAGGTTAAACAGGTGGAAGGTTGTGACTGCTCCTAACTGCCTATGAAGCCTCAAACCTGTGAAAGGGGGTTTATGGTGGGGAGCAGTGTGGAAGGGCGTCACAAATGGATATTCAGCTAAATTGCTCAGTCAAGGGTTGCAATATCCTCAGAGCGAACCAATAAACTCCTCTCTCTCACTGCTTGGTTATTTTTCACTTGATGGTTCAAATCTGACTGTGCTCACAGGCTTCATTGGGAAGTGCTGCCATCACATGATTTGAAAGTGTTCTCAGCAATGAGTAACCCAGGATGGCTCATTCACATGTCACCAAGTACTTCTCCGAGTAGCAAGCATATCTGTGTAAGCCATCCCTCAGTCATCCAGTCCTGGACTCTCTTAGGGTGCTTCCAATGCTGGCAGAAGCTAAGAGAATCCATTCCTTCCATTTAGCCCGTAAAAAATATTAGTCGTGTCACGTTCAGTCCTGCAAACCACAGTCAAGCTGTAGAGTCGTCTTATCAAAACAAACAGGTTAATTCGAATTATTTGACTATCCTTGCTTTCATAGGATCCCATTTCCAAATATTTATAATTTAAATAGGGTTTTTTCAATGATTACAGCTTCCCACACTCCCTGTACAAACTGAGAAGTGTTGACAAGCAATGGAAATACATGGCTGTCTGCCTCCTCCTGTTTCCGTGGCTGATGAGCAGTTTCTCATCTGTTTGGAAGTCTGTGGGAAATGGAGGAAATGACACCTAAGCAAAATTGATGAAAAGAGAGTGAAGCCAGAAACAACTGTAACTACAGGTGATGTTCCACAAGAGAACATCTTGCTGGAAATGATCTGCAATCCAGCTATTTGGCCACCAGCAAGGCTGCAAAGTAAGTCAGATTTTGAGAGTTAAGTGTAGCAACTCTGAAAACTTTTGAGACAACTTTTCCAGTTGGATCTGGATGTGAGGGGCAGCTTTAGAACGCCAGAGGAAAAATAGGTTATTGAAATGTTGCTGGATGTCTAAGAAGGTTATAGATAGGACAGCTCTACTCTACACTATACAGCTAATCCAAGGTGTGAGTTATTATTTTATTTGAGGTTACAGATCTGATCATTTGAACTCCTAGACAAAACAGCACTGATGAACCATAGAAACTGTAACAAACAATCCATTATCTTATATACCCATAAAATAAGTGATTTGCAAGAACTAAAAAATCTTCCTTGAAGGCCAGTACAATGTTTGAAGTAGGGAGGGGGGGACAATTGGAATGCCTGCTCACCTCTGCTGCTCCTCTATATCTCTTAGATCCCTCAGGACAGAGTAAAGCATGTCACTGGATGACTGAAAGAAAACCGACAAATCGAGCTGAAAAACAAACTGGCCATTTCAGAGGTTAATAAAACAGGAGAGCTCAACAGTGGAAGCATTTGGACCTTAGCATGGAGTAGATGTTGTGCTGGGCCACACAATACATTATGGACCTCTGGGAGGGAGGAAGTAGAACTGTACGGAGGCCCAAACTCCGTGATTTGGTGCTGCTCTCTAGCCTCTCGACTGAGCATTCATGAAACAAAAGCAGAGGGACGTATGAAGGGACTGTTAGCTTCTCGCTGGACAGAAGTTCACCTCAAGCAGTTTTTCCTCAAAGGACTGTGTGGCCTTCATTTTTCAATCAACAGCCATTCTGCTGCACATGATGGGGGGCAGGTAAGAGTCAGGAAAGAATCGTGCAGTATTGCCTCAGGAGCCCCCTGAAAGATACACACAGAGTGGAAGAGGAGACCCTATATAGGCTTTTCAGTTGGAGTGGAAGCACTGGAGTGAGGGCTGTTCTTGACAGCAACTTGCCATGAGAAAAATGTCCTGTCTCTTTAACAGAGACTTAATGTGTGGAAATGGGTAGCTGAAGCATTTCATGGCATGGAGGTAAGTTATATCACCTGGTATTTGCTGCAGATGTAACTGATATTAGAGGGACCAGGTCAGCAATCCTAAGCAGAATGTGGAAATAAGATCCCCAAATTTGTCAGTGACGTAAGAGGGAGCCTTCATGCCAATTTCATTTCATTTCAGAGCCATTGATCTACAATTGGACTGAAATGCTCGCTATAGCGAAGGGCTTCAAGGCCTTTTATTACCATGGTTACAGAGAGAAAAAGGCTGACTTTACAACAGCCAAGAATGTGTGCTCCTGTGCAAGCAGCAGATAGTGGGGAAGAGACTGCCTACCCATGGGGAGTCATAGGACTCTGAAACAGAAATATGGGGCAGATACTGGACAGGGAAGCCTTGCTGTGTTTTATCTAAAATACATAAAGCGTTTTACTGACAAAATACATTGCTCTCTGAAAAACCGTAAGAGAAATGTTTCCATCCTGCTTCAAAAACAGACAGGGCAGAAACATTTACCAATTGGGATAAAGTCAGTATGTGAAAAAGATCTTGGTAAAGAGGCAGAGCAGAGAAAGGAGTTGCTGGCACCTCCTGTGTAGATTCACACATTCACTTTCCCACTGGGATCAACACATTGAATGCATTTAACACAGCCTACACTTTACTCTCTTCCAAGGCTTGCCAGCCTCCAGCTGGTGGCTGGAGATCTCCCAGAATGACAACTGATCTCCACTCATAGGGTTGTCAGACCCCTGGAGAGGGCAGGGGATCTCCTGCTCTCACCCTCCACCCCTTGCCACCATTCAGCTGGCTGGAGAGGGGGGAAAGGCGGGGCTACGGGCCTCCAGAGGCTCACTCCCGGCGTGGTGTGACATCATCATTTTTGGCAGTGTTGTCATTTTTCAGGCCAGGGGAGTGCTCCTGCATTTCACGCTGGACCAATTTGGGGCCCAAACGGGCTGATTCTTTAAGATTCTTTAGGAATCGGCCTGGCACAAAGCACGGGAACACTCCTGTGGCCTGCACAATGACATCACCCCCAGAAATGATGACATCGCGCCACACTGGGGGTGCACGCATTGAGTGCCGGGTTCCCCACCCCCTCCTGCACCAGGAGGTTAAGGGGACCTGGCAACCCTGTCTCCAGATGACAGAGATCAGTTCCCCTGGAGAAAATGGTTGTTTTGGAGGGTGGACTGTATGGCATTATACCCTGCCAAGGCCCCCACCAAACCTCTCCCTCTCCAGGCTCCACCCCTTAGATCTCTAGGAATTTCCCAACCCAGAGCTGGCAACCCATCTCTTCTCCTTGTAATATATGTTCTTATTAGTTGACATCTAGCGGCCAAGTGTCTGTTTATATTGTTTAAATGTCAGACTAGGCATTCCCCTGAGGAAAGCGGAACTCATGGAGTGATTTTCAGTGAAGTATGCATAGCCCTACAGATTCTTTGCATACTGCCAGTGACTGTGAGAGAAGCTGAAAGAATTTACGGCAAAGTAGCACTAATCGAAAATTGCAGATGTTCTACAATGGAGCAAGAACATCTTGTCTATTCAGTATGAACTTTTGCCTGGAAGTAACCAATTGTTGCTCTAGAAATGCTGTACGGTAAAGCCAGGAGTTCTTATTATACTTCTGGGTGACTTTCAGAATCACCAGAACTCTATGCTAAGAACTTTCTGTATGTAGATGAGACTTTATTTTTCTTTTTAATTTTTGTCTCCGCATGCTGATCCTTCCCTTCTAATTGTCTGGCCAGTTGCTAAGCAATTCTACTTGTGAACTTGCAAAAGAAATGGAGTTTGACAGGCTGCTTTATGGTTTTGTAATGAAAAAGACCAGAAAAATAAAGCTTTAAGTTAATTGGTCTAATCTTTGCAGCTATGCAGGTCCATTTAGAATATTTTTTAAAAGACATTGACAAAATAACACACACACACCCTCAAAGTTACAAAATGGTTACCAAACTTGTAGAACTCTCTCAAGCTGGGTGGTGGTATTAAACAAAAGTTGCAAAAGCGGATATTTTTTTTAGCTGTAGAATATGTAACAGTAATTTCACAACTAAAACTTTTTTCATGGTTCATGAGATTGTATGTATGGAAGGAGGTATTATGGGATTGGTGCATGGCAGTGAGGCTGTGTGTGCGTGTGTGTGTATAGAGGGGTGTTTTACAAGTTTGTGCTAGGCCTAAAAAAATCATGCTTGGGTTCTTCATGCAGCCATGCTGAATGTTTGAGAGAACCATATAGATTAGACCACTGGAGTGAGAGCTTTGTGTTCAAGAGGCTTTCAGAATAGAGAGACAGGTGAGAAGGGTGGAATGGGGTCAATAGTTTGAGAAACAGGTCATAGTCTGGCCAAGGATTTGGTCCAAATTTTGGACCAGTTACCTGAAACGCAAGGTGGAAAGGTATTTTTCTCCTCTGTCATATTTTAGTTCCTCTATAGCTTTTGCCCTGGGCTCTGCCTCAGCCCCATACTTGACTGCAAACCTCTGTACCCCCTTTATTCCCAAGCCTACACTGGGCTCTACCAATAAGTCCCTGCCCCTTTATCAAAAGTATTTATTTCAAGAGTTGGCACCTGAGGTGATCCTGTCCTGAAGATGAAATGGGAGGAAAGAAATGTGTTATTCTTGGGTTAATAGTGTTGAATTTGAAGACTAGCTAATATGCCCTGCCTTTGGGGGTAGTAGCAGAGAGAAAGCAAATTCATGAAGGCCCTCACTATGAAGGACTAATCTGACAACATGAGGATAGCAAGCTTCAGAACCACTCATGAACTTCAGCAGGAGCCCAGGTGATCTCTCAGATTGCAACAGTCTTGTGCTGTTTACTACCCTCAGACAGCTCACCTCCAATATGTGGACAATGTGTGCAGGATAGAACAGCAGCAGGCCTGTGACCCCCTCACCCTGATAGTAGTAGCGTTGTAGTCTCACAAACAGCTGTTCCCAGTATTCTGAGGAGAAAGGAGGCAGACGTTAAATTTACAGTATGCTGTTAGAACTCAATGGCCATCACACTGTGAGCAGAGCCTGGTGACAATGGGATGGATCCTGCTCCTATCCTACCACTTCACGGAGCAAAATTGAAGCCTTCCTCCAATTGAAGGTCATCTCTCTAATTTGTGAATCTTCTTTTAGAGGAAGAGACAGTTAAGACAGAGGTAGGCTTCAAAGTAGAGTGGTCAAATGGGGCAGGATCCTTCCCAGTATGTTATCACTAGCTCTTTTGCCCACCCTGTACAGGAAGGCAGTACTCCTACCTGTGGTGAAGAAGAAATAAATACCTGCAGGCTGGAGTAGAACAAAAGCAAAGCAACAAGAAAAGAAGCACAGCAGAGAGTATAATGTTTGTGGTGTTAGGTTTTCCCCTCCTCATGTGTTCTGGGAAAACGACTACTTACTTAAGAACAGAAGAGCAGACCAGCTGGTCCATCCAGCCCAGTATCCATACAGTGGCCAAACAGATGTGTCAGAAGGCCTGTAAAATGGCTGTGGAGGCCAAGGCCTTCCTCTGATATTATGCCCCTCCCAGCATCGCTATTCACAAGGTTACTACCTCTGAATGTGGAGATCCATTAGGGGCCAAACTAGACAAGACAGTATTGCCAGAGGTGCACCATCATTTTGTTGAGTCAGTTTCCACTAGGGAACAGCACTGCAAAGGGCTGATTCTGGTCAAGATCACTGCAGTGTGGGAGCAGGAGGCATTTCAAATTAGAAAAACAGCACAAGGGAGAAGTCATGACTTTCTCCTCCCCCTATGTTGTGGTGCTTCAAGCAGAATTGGGCCCCTATGGTGCAGTTGAAAGTTGTTTCCCGGTGGGAACTCATTCTACAAAATGGTAGCTCATTCCCTGGACAAACTTGGGGATGCCATCTTGTAAGGGCTTTTTTTCTGGGAAAAGAGGTGGAGTAACTCAGTGGTGGAACTCAGGACCGCACTTTGAGTCAGCTGGAACAAGGGGGGGAGTTTTTTAAAGTTTAAATCACCCTCGGCGAAAATGGTCACATGGTCGGTGGCCCTGCCATGTGGAGGGCAATCTAAACTCCCCTCTGTCTGGAGATCGGGGGCGGGGCCACTGGCCATGTGACCATTTTCAAGAGGTGCCGGAACTCCGTTCTACTGCGTTCCTGCTGAAAAGAAGCCCTGCATCTTGTCTAGTTTGGCCCCTTTTCCTCATGGAAAATGGCCATTGATAGATAGACCTATCTTCTTTTAGTTTTTCTCAACTTTTAATGCCCTCTAAAATAGTAGCTATGGCTACATCCTGTAATGAGTTCCAAAAGATGTTTATTTGTTGAGAGACCTAAATCTACATTTGTACTAGTTACCAGTATGGCCAGCCATACAGTACAGTGTAGGCCCAGAAAGCTTTAATTAGTGTGACCTTCTAGAAATGTTCCTCTTAATGGAGCCAGAAATAGGATTTTCCCTTACCGGCTAAATCCCTTTTATCTGCCAGGTGTGGGGAGATCTTAGCCAGGAAAACCAGTCTGTGAAGAAGAGATTTCTAAAGAAAAAATAGGAAGCATCCAGTTATTACTGTTACTGGCAGCTACCTATCAAATAAGGCACTATCAGCAGCCTACAGTTTTTCATACAGGAGAAACATAACAGTATGACATAAATATTTCCATTTATGGGGATAGATCCAAACTAAATTATTGGGTTGGATCCAACCTAAATTTTCCCTAGGCAGAATGGAACTTTCCTGCCCCCCCCCAACAGCCCACTGACCTCCACAAAGTGCTGGACCGAGGGGGATAGACATAACATGTTGGGAAGGCGGTATCAGTAGATTGCTAATCTGAATACACATTCTGGTATTACCGTCTGTATGTCTTTGATGGTGAAGCCATTTTTCTGCTGTGATGGTAGTAGTTCCTTGTTCTTTCTGCCATGTTCTCTGACAGGCCACATTTCAAATAGTAAGCAGATTGCTTCTTTAAAATATAACTTGCTGTAACAAACATTCTCCTGACAAGTTGCTTTCTAAATCTGTTTTCTATATTTTAATATCAATGGCCCATTGTTCTCTGTTGCTTCCTGAGTTTCTGCCAGGTATTTCCTTCTGAGGCAATTCTCTATTGTTGCATGAACTTCCTTATCCCATTGTTCTTCAATCATACAAAGTACTTAAACACAGATCTCACTCAGGTATGCTACCATATTTATCCAGGTGTCATGTAATGATGGTTCAAAGGTCATGGGCTATGAGACTCCTTTTTCCTCAGTAGTATGGATTTATTCTTTTTTTTTTAAGCAGCCTGTCCAGGTCTAGGGTTTGTGTGAGAGACAATCAGGTTAGTATGTGCCTTTGAAAGTTACTTAATCGGAATCTGAATCAAATCACCACAACTCCTTAATATCTTTAATATTAACCTGGTGACCAAAATGATCAGTTATCTGGAAATCTTTAGAAGTTTCCATTAATTTAATGTATTCCCATCCGTTCCTTTCCATTCCATTTAATTTACATACCCATGTACCCAGCTGCGGTTAGCTCTAGTAGAAATAAAATATAAGATTAAGATATAAGAAAGTTTGCATGTCTCAGAACTAGACTGCACAAGTGAGGGTGCTAAACCCTGCCATTTCCCATGCCTTGCTGTAGTACTTGAAGCATGTTTTTCTCAACCCAGATGTGATCGGAATGTGCTTGGCTGCTAGAAAAATGTATCAAACACCTGAGTAAGGCATGGGAGGGGGCAAAGTTAACTCCCCTCATCTATACGCTCCAGTTTTATTTTTAGATGGATGGCAAGTGTCAGCTGCTTAGGAATCCAAGGAAAGAGGGTAAGTCACAAGTCAATTCATGCTCCCTCTACTTGGTCTTCAAGCAAGAATCCAAGGGAAGAGCCACAAGCCAATTCATGCTCCCTCTACTTGGTCTGCAAGCAAGAATTTTAGTTATCTATAAAACAGAGAATTTCTCCTATGTGTCTCAGTTATGACAGGACAGATGCCTTGGAGTGCAAGGTATAATTTCCCAAACATTTTCCTCCTAGATGGCTGCAAGAGAGAAGGTTACAGATGGTCTTGTGTTTTCATTTGAAACCAATAAAACTCTGGTGTGATATAACATTGTAAATAAGTAATAGTGCCTGTTTTCACTGGTACTTGGGGTATTTGTGGTGTGCAGGAAGTACAATGTAAAACTGGATGATATGGGTTTGAGTGTGCTGAACAGCCCTTTGGCTGCCTGATTTTCAACTCGCAACCCATGCCTATGCAATGTTTGCTCAGAAGTAATCCTGAAAACACCAGGGGTGACTTCTAAGTAGGTGACATAGGATTGAAACTAACAGCCCCATCCTTTGCATAGGAGACTGTGCAATCCTATGCAGAATTACTCTAATGTAAACCTATTGAAATTGTTTAGAGTGGAATGACTTGGCATAGGATTACACTGTTAGACTCACAAAACCCAACTGATATCAGTAGCCTTCAGCACACCTAACTCTGTATTAGGATCAGGTTATAAATCTTCTGAAAACTGGTTAAGCTTTTGCAACTTGTCTCATCTCGACCTAATAGCTTTAGAGTGGGTGGAATAACCAGTTAGCTTTTAATTTTCAGGTTTATTTTCAGACTATTGATCCTTTAGCTTTCTCAGGCTTCCTTGAAAGAAATGTAGTTTTTCAATTAAGAGACTTGTTCACTCTGCATGATTAACATTCATATCACAGCCCCATGACACCTGGCCATGTCATCTTTATTTTCTGTGTTATTGTAAAATATGTATTATAGTGAGAAGGGATACTTATAGCTAGATGCTAGGCAGGTTTATCGGGAAACAATCCCCTCCTCAGATATTTTCTGTACAGGGACTTATGTGGTTTCCCTGTTGTTTCTGCAGCTTCGGATACAGCGCAGCAGCAATGGGCTTCCACGTGGCAGGTCTGCCACATTTCCCCTACCCTAATCCCCCATGGTGGCCATTCCCCTTTGTGCCACCAGGGGGCTTTTTGAAAAAAAAATGGCAGTGTATATGTCATTATATGACGTTTTTGGAAGTCTAAGCTTTCATTTAAAAATAAGTCTGTAGCCCCTTTTGTTACAGAAATAATTTAGGGTTGCAAACTCCAGTTTAGGAGATTCCTGGAGATTTTGGAGTGGTGCTGAGGAGGACATAGACTTTTTCCACAGGGGTGATTTTTGCTGGTTCTGGCCTTTACCACTTTGGATTTTCTTCCAAATTCAGTACACTTAACCCCTGTCCCTTCAGATTTCAATGCAGCGTTTTCAAGGGCTCTCTTCAAATTTTCTGCCGCTTATTCCCCCATGTTTTTCTCAGTGTGGTTTTGTGTGGGATTTTTCAGTCATGTAGGATATTCCTTACAGTTTTTTCCCTGACCTGACTCCCCCTCCCCCACAGGAAGTTCTCTTGGTCTCTCTTTCCCAATATACACCTTTTTAAAAAAGCAAACTTAATGGTGTTATAATGTAACAGTGTTGCTATTGCATTTAGTTTGCCCCATAGGTGCCACACTCTGCCTCCCACTTCTGGGTCAGCCCTGGCAGGTATCTCCGGTTTGGACCATGGGGAAGAGGGGGGGGGTTATATCATAAACAAAAATGTCTACTCAGACCATGGCTGGCGTGTATCAAGGAATTTTTTTAAACCAAGCATAATGATGGTATAATGTCATAACAACATGTGGTTACATGGATCTCTTTTTAGGTTTTTAAAGATTAGCCATGTATGCTTTTTGAGTAAAAAGTTCTGTGTTTGAGGTTACTCTGGAGTCAACACTCCGCATGCTCCATGTTGGGTTTCCTTTCCCTCTCCCCACCCCACTGCTAACACCTTAGTGCAGAGCACCTCAGAGCCAAGCTACAAGTGATGCCTGACACAGGTTGGACACTTGTCAGCTTCCCTCAAGTTTTGATGGGAAATGTAGGCATCCTGGTCTTGCAGCTGTAATGGAGAGCCAAACTGTAAAACCAGGACGCCTACATTTCCCACGAACACTTGAGGTAAGCTGACAAGTGTCCAACCTGTGTCAGGTGTCACTTGTAGCTTGGCTCTCAGATCATCATAACATGAGAGTGGGTATATGAAACAAGTTTTTTAAAGGGATGGCAGTGATATGACGGTACTGGTGATGCCGACAGCGACGCCAGTGATGACTCCATACCTCACCACATAATCCTCTTTATTTCATGGCGATGCGGACAAAAAAAGACGGCATCCCACAGCAGGATTAAAAGAATCAGAAAACAAATCCTATCTTTCAGGAGCAAACGCTCAAAAAGAGAGGAGTAAATTGCTTGTGTGTAAAAGGCCACAGTTTGGAGAGGGGAGGTAGCTCAACAGTCGCTCTGAGTCTTGTTTCTCCTGAAATCTATGAGATATTGTACAAGTCTGCCCTTTGAAGCTGCCATTTTGTCCTGGAAAACTGATCTCTGTAATCTGGAGACCAGTTGTAATTCCAGGCCGCACTAAGGTTAGTAACCTAGGAGATATATGGGGAAAGGCATATCTTGCAACAAAGGGGGCTAGAGACTTACTTACTGTTTAAAAAACGGAAGCTGGAAATACAGAAAACCTGGTAATTGTTGTAACATAATGCTGTAACAATATGCCAATTTAAAAAAAAATCTCTGGTGTGTGAGCAGGTAAATGGCTACTGCAGGAGATTGATGCAGGGAAAATTGCACCAAAATGAGACTTCATGTCCACATAGATGCCATTCCAGATTTCCTGCCACCTTTCTCAAAAAAATAGCAGCAAAGGTTTGGGAACATCACAAGAAATCTGGGGAAACATCAGGAGGTACACAGAAGCACTACAATGCTGTGGGAAGTAAGATAAAAACCCTGTTTCCCAATAACATTGAAGGTGGAGGCAAACAATCTCTATGCGAGTCAAATTCATCTCCTAAGTAAGCATGTAGTGTATTGCAATCTTAAAGGTGCCCCTTTCCTACATTATTCCTGGTTTGAGTTATCTGTGTATATTTGTCTAACTGATGTTGTATGAATGGTAAGCTGATTGCAACTGTTCTTTCAGTTTTGAAGGTGCCTTTGTGAAAGCTGATGAGCCTAATCTTTCTTTCATTGCTTAAAAGGTGTGCCAAGCCTACACCAGTGTGGGCAAAGTCATCATCTGGCTCTCTGATGTATGTGAGCAGTTTGGAATGGAATTGTTTGCTTCTTTGATGTGAAGGGGTTCTAGCCAACCAGCGGGCTAATTTTAAAAATACCCTCATTGCTCAGCCATAGCATTTATATTTGCATACATTCAACTTACATCAATAAGTGCAATTTAGCAGTGACTAGTTTTGTTCTTAGAAAGGCAAAAAATTCTAAGCATCAGTCTACCTATAGTGGTTTTGAAGACGTGCCTTCCAATATCTGAAAACAGATGGTGGATAACAGCACTTGTTTGAAGTGAAAAGCTCAATTCAGACACAATATGAAATCAAACTTTCATTAAACTAACTATGCTTAGTGTAGTTGTCTGAAGATAGGTCCTCTGCCAGCTACGGTTAGATAGAGTCCTTCACCTGGAAACCATGGTTAGATGTTGGTTTATTAACCACAGTTAGTCATAACTCTGGTTTCATGGGGCATACAGATATGGACAGCTGAGGTTTATCATGACTTGTTCCACAGCTCCATTTTTATGCACTGTGCAGCTACAGAGAGGTATAGCCAGAGTGAAGTTGATAAAACCAGTGTTTGTTGAAACAGACCAAGAATCGAGTGAATGGCTGCAAATCAAATCCTGGTTACACAAACTGATTTTGTATTCCAAACAGTATGCCTGTGGATAGCGGGCAAGTTACTCCCATGAATCAGCTGATACACCCCAATAATTTGGAAACATGCAATATTAAAATTGCATTGCCTGTAAAAAACATAGAAATCACAACTTTTGTATATTTTTCAATGGCGTACTACAATTCCACCTACTACAATTACCCAAATGTCTTCTGCTGGAATTCTAAACTACACAGGTACAAATAAATAGGCTGGGATTCAATCATTTAACGTTCAAGTACATTCTGCCATCTAGTATGCCTGCTGAGAAACCAGGTACAGTTAAATTGCAGTTAAACCCTGTTCAAGTCACAGTGAATGCATATGCATCTTGCATGTGCAGCATACATCTGTTTGTAAGAAAAAGTGAACATGTCTGCACTTTACAAATGAAAACAGGGATAAATACTTGGATAAATGTGGGGTTTAAAGCAAACGTTCAACTGCATGTGTGCTGAATGTAACATGTATAAAATAGGATAGACTTACTATATTTAAAGGAATGGAAACATGGGTGCCTAGTCATTTTAATGTTTATGCAGAAGGCATGGGTTGTGACATGTTAGTCTCTACATAATTCTTTTTTGTTCCAAACTGAGAGGGGCAGAAACACCTGCAGGAGAGATACATGCTTGGATTTGTCCTGTGTAAAAACACCACTGGAACTAGGGATTCAAACTGCGGTGTTGCTAGCACAAGATTTGTGCAATACTAAGCAGGGGCAAATCCCTCCCCCAAAACGCAGTCACAGAACCACCAATGACAATTGTACAGATCTTGTTTTCATTAGAGTACAGAAGCTGTTGTATGTGTTCCATCTTATAGTAATGTATCCCAGTAAATACAAATTCCAATTGCCTAGTTTTCTTACACAAAGTGTGCTCTCTGAGCTAAATGAAAGATGGCCATATGGTGTAACAGCAGCCAGGGCTGGCTCATGTATACCTGCTAATGACATTCAACACCAATGTACATGCCTAACCCACTCATCCATGTTGCTGTGTAATGCATACATTCATTGAAGCCCTGCCATTTCTCTCGCTCCCAGCCAAAGTGAAAAATCAAGCAGAGGCACATGAACTCTTATCTCCTGAGATACTCACAGCCTCCTCTGTGCCACTGGGCACCTTCTCATGGAGAAGTTGACTGAGTAAGCTTGCCTTCTTCTCAGATGGTGAGGTTTCTGTTTTCTCCCAGATCTCAACGTCTTGCATGTATTTTCCCATTGCCGAAGTGCCTACATTAAACCCCAACATTGTCACCAGGCCTGCATGAACCTGACCTGGAGAGATGGAACTTGCGATGCAATGAATAAATCACATGAGCCACCCAGATCCAGTTATGTTCTGCACTGGCCATAAGACAGAGTTCTGGGCAGGCTAAACTGCTTTGTTGACAAAAAAACAGTTCACGGAGTCATGGAAGCAGTATCAAGCATGCTCCTTTGGCAGTCAAAGCTTCATTGTCCTCTGGCATTTGCCACCGGCAGATTACCTGGATGGGGCAGCTGTTGCCTAGGTAATATTTGACATCTATTGATAACATCCCTGCTCTGGCCCTACAAAGGCATTTCAAATGCCTGGGCAGGCAGGAGCTGCACATTCAGAAGTTTGTTACCTGAGACCCAGTTCATGTTACAGTTTCCTACAGGTGCATTAATATTTGAATGGATGGACAATATTTGTGCCAGGAGTTCTCAGATTATGAGGTTTATATGAGTATTCATGTACAAGTATGAAATGGTAATGTGAAACAGCCCTGAGCCAATCTGCAAGCAAGAACATTCACAATTCATCCGAGAACTGGTTATACATGCTAGTCATTCAGGTGTCGTGGTTCTCCACCGATGAACAGTAAGCAAAATTTTCAGTGTCCTGGCCAGAAATATTAGTGCACATACCTCGGTACTAAAGATGCCTTCACTCAGATACTTAAGCATCTTCCTGCCATTCCCCCCCCCTTCCTAGCTGGGAACTACAGATGCTGTTGTACACTATTGGCAAGTTTCTGTTTTTTGGTCAATCCATCCAAACAGCCCAGGATAATGTAGCATCACCCTGCCCCAGGCATTTAAGACACATGGAATACGAACATCAAACCTTTCTCCCAGTGTTGCACATGCAGTCATGTACACAGATAAAAACTTGAGGTTTTGGAGGTTCTTCATAATCTATGACCTGGGTGAAAACTTCAGATGTGTGAGACAAACCCCTCTAAACTCTCATGTGGGCTTAATTTCAAAGCCTGATGCCACTTACCTGGATGTTGGAAACAGTCCATGTCAGAGGAGGAGAGTCAGAAGCCTATGGAAACTGTTGGTGCCACTTTCCCCCCATACAACTGCAGTGTGCATGCTGTCTCTGACAGGGTTGCTACAATTTTCTTCTTCTGCAGACAGCAGATAGGTGTCATGTATGTCTGTACCCATTCATCCATGCCAGTTCTGATTCTCATTTTAATGCTTAGTCCAGTTATTGTAAGCATGATCTTAGTGTAACTCAATTTCCTTTTGCTAGTGTTCTAACTGCTTCTCAGGCTTTCACAGGTGGTGATCTGTTGGACTCGTGTTTGTGATCTTGTATTTCCTCTCAGACTATGATATGTCTTTCTCCCTAGCAACACATTGTGGTATCACAAATATGAAAAATGTTCTCACAAAGAAAGAGCGGCAAAAGATTGTTTATAATTGGGAGGGGGAGGGGAAAGTGAACTAGAAAAGGGATGTATCTTTCACATGTTGTCATTCCTGTCAATCTCTACCTGAGCTGCTTAGGCTCTTGTCTTACTCCTAAGCAGACCTATGGACCTGAATATGGAAATGAACTGATTTCTGAATAAAATCAATTTGACTAAGTACTTGTGTCTTACTGCAAATGGGACAGAGATCTGTCTGCTATGTCCTGTCATCCATAGCCTGACAATAGGAAGGTATTGCAAGGGGAATACTCTCGTTATCTGGGAGACATCTAGGCTTATTTACGAGTAAGCGCTGAAGTGTGCTGGATGACCTTGAACCAGTCATGCACTCTCAGCCTAACCTACCTCACAGGGCTATTGTGGGGTTTATAATGTAGGAGAGAACAATGTAAGCCACTTCGGCTCCCCAATGGGCAGACAGGCAAAGTGTAAACGAAGTAAAATAATTTAACTAATTTCCATTACCCAGGACCCATCTAACCTTAGTTCCTGAAGAGCACATAAATTATATTTATCTTCCCCAAATGCATTTCCTGCCTCAGTGTCTCCATCATCCAAACTCCAGTACTAGATTCTTCCCATCATTACTTCATCCTGGTATTCTCTCCCAACAGAGAGAAGAAAATAGGCAAACTTCAGAGTACAGGATGGTCAAGAACATAGCAGTAGGGGAAGACTGCAACTTTAGCAAAAGATGAATTTCTGTCCTTGGAATCACATGCTCTATGTGATACTCTAGCACTGCGCACTTGGAGCTTTGGATTTTGGAGCAGATAAATATGCCTCTTTTACACTCTTGACTGGTTCTCAGCCATAGGTGCAACAGCCAGCCCCTGTGACTGGCCTGACAGATTCTCCATCCAATCAAGGAATGCTCATCCACAGACACGTGGTTTCTTTTTCCTGCATAGTGCTAATTTAAAAATCCCCATTTTTAGGTCCAAAGCTGACCCAGGAACAGCAGTTTTTGCCAACAAACACCTATGCAAATGATTGCTTCATTTTCCATAGATCCAATGCCCCTTCTTCTCCTGCTATTGCCAAGCAGCTTTACATACCCTGACCGGTGGCAATTGTTCCCTGCCTGAAAGTGAGGTTTGGAGCTTGCAGACCACAACTGACCTCCACTCCTTTGGGTGTAACTCCCATTTGGAATGCACTGTTGTTTATTTTAAAAAAATTCACCCCCCCACCTCTCTATATAGATGCAAGGTGGCTGGCTTGTGGCAAGGTACCAACGTCACAGAGGCCTATACTCCAGCTTTTGGCCAACCATTATAATTTATCTCATTCACCTTATACCAGTGATTCCCAAACTTTTGGGGATGATCACAAGTTGGATAGCGCTACATTATACTACACACATACGCATGTTAAAAGTTCTTTTGCATGTGAAAAATTGGGTATTAGGCTGGGCCCCCACCAATCCTCAAGCTCGGAGCTTAGTTCCATGATGCCAAAGTTCCGTGTGAGGGACCCAGGGGGTATTCCAGGCAGCCCGAAAGTACCTTCCTCCCCACCCTCCGTTCCCCAGCACAGACCTTCCTGTCCTCTCTCTGTCTCTTCAGTAGCTGCTCATACATTGAACTCCTCTCTTCAAAGGTGAAGTCATCCGTCTCATACACAAAGCTGCTGACTTTGTTTGCCTGGGAGGACGCCATTGCTTGCTCCTGCTGCAGTTGCTAGGCAATGGCTTAACAAAAGAGCCCCCAGGGAGCAGGAGATTGCTCACTCTGTCCCCCCACCCACTGCAGCAGCCGGCAGAAGGAATGGTCATGGTTAAGGCTGGCCCGGATTAATGAGACCACTCCAAAATCTTATAGGGACCTTTCTCTGGGAATCTGGTGCTCCACTGGAGTGCTGTCTCTGTCTTGACTGTTGTTGGGGCTATATGGAAGCACACCAGAAAGACAGAGACAATGACTGCACAGCCAAGTTAGCAAGGAAAGCTAACCTGATTAATAACATCTGTCCAGAAGCTTTCTACATTGCTATAGAACTGCAGTGAGAGTGCTCAATGTAGTACTTGTGCTCATGTGAGGTTTTAGACCACCACACTGGATTCTGCAAACTGTATCTGCCCACACAGGGTATCACAACAGACTCTGGGAGCAAGCTGCTTCCTCCTCCTGCCTTAGCCTTCTCTCCTCCAGCTCCTTTTTTGCCTCCTACAATCTGTCCACTTTCCTCACCACAGTCACTGATGATTTCCTCACTGCCAAATCCAAATATCTCTGATCTGTCCTTATCCTCCCCAAAGCCTTCAGAACTCCTGATTGCACTCTCCTGCTTGACTTCCTTCACATCTTATGTACATATGTATGCGCTGCCAAGTCATAGACAACTTCTGGTGGCTCCAGCAAGGGGTTTTCAAGGCAAGTGAGAAGGAGAGGTGGTTTGCCATCAGCTTCCTCTGCAGAGTCTTCCTTAGCGGTCTCATATCCGAATATCCAACCCTGGTTAGCTTCCAAGAGCTGACGAGATTGGGCTATACCATGTCGACTTCCCTCACCCTCGCATCTTAGGTTTCCATAATTCTACCCTCAGCTGGTTCTCTTCCTATCTAATTTATGATGAGGGGAGTTCTCCCCCTGGATTCCTGCAGTCCTAGAGGTACCTCAAAGACCTCTTCATGGGCCTCTGTTATTCCCCCCGTCATGGAAACGCACTGGGTGACCTTGGTCCAATCAGATGTACTCAGTCTAATTTGCCCACATGGTTGTGGTGAGGATAAAATGGAGGAGAAAACAATGTAAGCCGCTTTGGGTGCACAATGGGGAGAAAGGTGGGGTATAAAGGAACCGAATAAACAAATATTCTCCCTCTACTTATAATCCATGGGTGCCCACAAATAAAACATGCAGTGCAGATTTGGGGTGTGGTCCAAGGAGCAAAACTTCTGGACCATGGATCACCGAAGTACATTGGAGGTGGACAATACCCTCAAAGGCATCTGTGCAGAGGTTCCTAAAGGCCGGGGGAATACCAAATGACAGAAGGAAGCATGTTGCTGAGGTGGCTCACAAAGCAGCTTGGAAATGCCAGAGGGCACAGAAGCTTCATACTCTTTGGGAAAGCATATACAGGCAGGTCTGGTTATTCAGGTGCAGAGGACTATACAAGGTGGAGTCACAAGCAGGAAACCGTGATGAAAGCACTCAAAAGCGTGTTGTCCTCCAATGAGGAGGGCATCGTTCTGATCACTGCTGGTATGCAAGAAGAAACTGCAGGAAGTGGGCAAGGAGGACTCCACAATCCCTTTGCCTCTGTAGATTTTTAACCTTAATGGCTTCCAGAAGAATGTTGCGGCCTTCTCTTCTTTCAGCCAGTCAGATCACAAGAACAAAACTGTTCCATCCCTTTGACGGAACATTCCAGTCAAGAGAGATCTGCCCATTTCCCACCTTGATTCCCAAAATCATAGAGGCCCACCAAGCATTTGAGACATTTTTAATAACAAATAAATCTGTAAAACCCGATGGTCTGCAGAAAATAGAAAAGTCAGGATTATTGCATAGAGCAATGTTTATATTTTCCCTCCTATTATTCCCTTCCCCACAACCAGATACCAAAATAATCGCTGTCATACAACAGCACATCAGTAAAACTATTTCTCATTATAGAATAAATACTTTAACTCTAAGACTCTCTGTATGACTTCTCTCTCTCTCTCTCTCTCTCTCTCATTCTAATCCCATAGTCCACAAGGTCCCTGTTTCACTTTTGTTCCCTGGCAAGGCAAAAATGTCACTCAGCACCCATTGAATATGAAGGCTCTTGTGAGAAGCCTCTTCCCCTTGAGGCAAGCACCACCCAAGTCTCCCAGCAACTGACAGATCTTACCCCAAGGCCCTGAGACCCTATAAGCACCCAGGATTGGCACTCTTGTGGTACTTCCAGCCACAACCGCAGGCCAGTTCAGAAGCTGGATTCTGGTACAGCTATCCTCCTGCCCAGGGATGCTGTGTGATACCTTGACCGTTGCAGGGTGCCACAGGAAGGTTGTGTGTAACCCTGCAAAGGGACACTATTGTTTGTTTTACCGAGGGAGGTTGACCTGCTCAAGATCCAGTCACTCTTCCCTTTGCTGCTGCAGGAGCTCTGGGCCCGCTTGATGTCCAACTCAGAACGGCAAATCCGCCCATTGGGCAGCCCTTCCGTTGAGCTGCGGCCTAGTGCGCTGCTTGCCCTGCTCCCCATGATGGAATTCAAAGTGCCATTGGGTAGCGATGCCTGGGAGGAGCCCACGGTCTGTGTTAATGTGCCATGTCTGTCAGACTCAGTGTGTCGCTTGGGGTCCCTTCGAAGGAAGCCCGCCTTGAAGACAGCCAGCTTCCCCTCTGGCTGTCTCTCGCCCTCAGACTCCCTGTCCCTGTCCTTTTGGTCTTGGGTTCCTCTGCTCTTGGATTGATAGCTGGATTGGGGCACGTTTGTCCCACTGCGCATGGTCCCATTGATGCTTGCTTTGCCCTTGGGTTCCTCATCTTTTGCCGGAGTTACTGCACTGAGAGAAAGCACCAGTTTCTTGGGTGTCCGTGGCTGCTCGCTTACATCCTCCTTTGGCTTCCCCGCCCTCTTCAGGGTGCTGGTGTTTTCCACAGCAGCAGATACTTTGCTAGTCTTCTCAATGGTTCCCATTCCTGTTAGAACAGGGTTCAGCTTGGCTTTGGTGACCGATGGCCCACTGTCTTCCCCTTCCTTTGTCATAAGAGGAACAATGGATTCATTCGTGAATCGAGGTCTGCGGCCAGACTCCAAGTACTCAACCAGCTCCCCAGAGGGCTCCACTGGCCACTCTTTGGAGTTGAAGGACCAACGTAAGGGCAAGGGCTTGGGGACTCCCAGTTTGGCCTTGTTGGGGGAAGCTTTCAGGCTGACACTTCTTCCCTGGACACCTCGCACAAGGGGCCGTGAATCAAAGCCACCTGGAAACAAAAGCAAAGAAGGTTAGTAAGAGATCCAAGGTTTCTCAAGAAGTCAGTGGAGCCAACACACACTCCCAAGGAGAATGTGAAAGTTTGATCTACCAGAAGGACCACCTGTGCCAGTGGAAGGCCAAAGCAAAGAGCTGGTGGCTGAGAATGAGGACACCTTGGAAGCATCTGACCTGGGCACTGTGCAGTGGAGCCCAGTGAAAAGTGTACTGGACGGAGATGCAGGGGACAGAGAACTGATGCTGAACTTGTGTGGCTTGATGCACTTAGCTGCTAATCTGACATTCAAAGACAGAGGCAGTTAATTAAAACAAAGGGAGTAGCTCAGAGTCTTACAGTGGTCTCAAAACTGTATCCCACCCAGTGGCCAGCCAAAAGCCAGGGTCCTGTTCCAGCGGATGGAACGTGATGGATTTTGTGCTTAAATGGCTCTGTGTACACAGATGGTTGTATATGTAGCAATTAAAAAGTGGAGAGTAAGCACCTTTCTCATGCATGATGCCAGGGCTGGAAAGGGAAGGTGAGTCAGGCATTTTTGACAGAGACGGATACGTAGCAGAGCTCCGGGACACCAGGCTCTCTCGGTTGTTGCTTCCCCCAAGTCGGGCCAGCCAGTGTTCAGAAATGGAGGAGCTAGTGGAACCTGCAGAGGAAATCCACAGAGTAAAAGTGTGGTGAGAGCCTTTCCCAGGGACTCTGTAACTGTATTGGTGTTGAGCTGTATCAGTGTTAAGAAGGACCACCTACTCTCTTATGAACCTACCCAACCACTACGGTCATCTTCCAAGACCCTGCTCCAGGTGCCCCTGCCTTCTGAATTAGGTGAGTGGCAACCCAAGAGAGGACCTTCTCAGGTATGGCACCAAAACACTGGAACTTCCGCCTTCTGTGGTTATCTTCCGCCCACAGGCAAATATCTGTTTCATTAAGCATTCCCTCAGTGATCCCTTCTTCCTGCCCGATGTTTTAATTGTTTTTATGTTTTTGTAGGTGTGTTTTAGCTTCGGTTTCAATGTTGTGTTTTTGTTGGTTTTAAAGGTCTTTAAGATGTAATTTTATTTGTATGTTTTTAATTTGTTAGCCACCTGGGTGGCTGTTATGAAGGCAGAAAGGTAGGGTACATGTTTTGTAAACAAATTTTGTCAATAACGGTGGGCTGCAATTCTGAGTTCCTTGATCATATCTGCTCCTGGGCACTGTTGAGTACGTGTCTATGAGCTCTTATTGAGTTACCTGTATGAATGTCAAACAGCCTGGAAGCCTGAATGCCCAATAGCAAACCCAGCAGAATTACTTGCTTCTTGCATGAACAGCAAACTTTCAGACACCACTGAGACCAAGCTAAGGGTTGGCAGCCACTGATTCTCAACTGGGATCTTCATTCCCTACTTAGCCACTACCCCCACCATCCAGGGCTGTGGTGGGGAGCGAGGAAGGTTCCCGCAAAATGTTACAAAAAGTCCTCATGCTAATAAGTGCCCTTGGATTTCCTTGGTGCAGAGTTTGATGATAGATTTTGCTGTTCAAACCCTTGATAATCTCTGCTGCATTCTTGACCAGGTTTTGAAGAGGAAAGCCTACATCAGGACACCATCGTCCCAGTGATGCCTAAATCAATGCCAACCAGCATGCTGAATAATCCTATTTAATTAGTCCCAGTTGTGTGCTTTGGCATAAGTTTGTAATTAGGAAACTCAGTGCTGGCCTGTTGGGCTCAGGATGGGGTTTTTTTTCCTCTTAAGGTTTTGGCTGTCTTCCTCTTTCCTATAAGAAACTGGAGATGACCCTAAGCAAGGATGAGATTTAGACGAGGTTCAGTGCAAAAGAATATTCTCCAGAATCAGCTTGGCACTGGGCTGAATTTATATGCAGAGGAGCAAAAGATCAGTGTGCTTAGGACTGGAAGCAATATCACGCAGAAAGCCAGTGTGATACAGTGGAGAGAGTACTGAGCTCAGACAGGAAGTTGACCTTGAGCCCGCCGCAATCTCTCAGCCTAACCCACCTCATGGGAAATCCCCGGCGCACACTACCATGAGGTCTTTAGAAGGGCAGGATACAAATGTGGTAATTAGTATTGTTAATATAATTGGCTGTCAAATGGGTTGGTGAACTTGGATGTTTTCAGCCTCCTCTTACAGCATCTGGCATTTATTTACTCAACTCATACTTTGTCCTATACTGTTAGGCAAATTGGTCTTTCTTGTTATTTGTGGTGCTCAGGGGTGAAGAGGGAGAGTTAAAATGGCCCAGGAGGAAGCCAAGCTGAGCAGCCTTACGGTTGCAAGCCAACTACTGGCAGCAGGAGAACTGCTTAACTGGCGAGCGGATACTGAGCACTGTGACTGCTGAAGGGTCTGAGCCAAGAGGCTCCTACAGCACCAGCAGAGCTGATGGGGTTTCGCTCTCCTTCCTCCTGGCTGCCAGTGGCCCTCCAGGGACTTTCCCTGTAAGTTAAGTGGCCAGCCTGCCCTAGTGACACTTACAAGCCAAGTATGACTGGACGGGTTTTGCACATCCTGTTCAACCCTCTCTATAGGTGAGTCTGCAGATGGTTTGAATTTTAACACACAGAAAACAATGCCTCCCTGACTAGCGATGAGTTGCAATGGAGAAGGCCTGTTCTGCAAACATTTTTGCCTTCTCCCCAATGCCATATTCTGCCCATCTCCATCACCCCAACCAACCTCTAACAGAGCTTCCCCCAGACCAGCCTGCAGTCACACTGCGTCTCTGGTAGAAGAGGATGTAGGCACCGCGCGTGCTGACTTCATCCTCCAGGAGTGGCTCCACGGTGCTGTCATCGTAGCTGTACCAGTGACCATCCAAGACATTGCGGCAGTAGGCTGAGGACAGAGTGAGCGCCGCATTAGCAGGGTCTGAAGCATGTGCAGGGTACTGGCAGGTAACAACTGAGCTCTCCCACACACAGTGGTCTGGTACTGCTGGGAGAGTCCAAGCAACCTCATCCATGTCTTGGAAATGGAGAACTACCGATATATTGAGTTTATACTGGAGTGTCAGTGCAGGAGGAGGGAAGTTCACAAGCACGTACAATAGTTTTCTAGTATGGAGTCAGTCAGGCCAAGCCAGTAGGTTAAACATTCTTTCTTGTGTTGGCATCCAGAGTTGGAGCTTCTTACTCCCCTCCAAACCTGCATAAGTACCGCATTTGATGCCAGCGACACAATCCAGCACCCTATAAATCGCGAATTTAATGTTTTAAATAAAGTGTCCTGCTCCTTTAGCTTTGGAGCTAAGGCTGACTTTCAAAAGCAAGGAAAGGGCTGATATGGGTTTCTAGAGGGTGAAGGGTGGGGCTTTAGTGTTCTGAATATATCCCTGTCCTATTTCCTCTTCTACCGCCCCACTACAACCATTATTTAGCAGAAGCAGAAGAAACTATGTAAAATAAACAAGCATTTGCGCAGTCACCTACTTTCCCTAATTTATTCAGCTTGCAAAATCAGTAACTCCCAGGTGTGAAATTTGGATTCCATCCCTACACCACTCCCTTAGCCTGGGCACAGCCCTGCTCAAATGAAAGTACTAATTCTAGCATTCAACAACAGCCAGTGAGTACGCAGTGCTCACTCCAGATTTGGGTGAACTCATCCCTTTAAGTACCACTTGCTCAGTGATTTGCTTGCTCCTGAAGTGCCCGCCTCCAGCATACACACCTGTATAATGCCCGCCCTGCAGGCTGCCATGGTGATTGCAGACCGCATAGAGGTCGTAGAGGAAGTTAGACGGACAGCTTTCTGAGTTGATGTGCTTCCAGGGCCCCCATTTGCTGCCACGACTGCGCTTGGCCACATGGGGAGCCATGTCAAGCCCACGCAGAGGGAAGTGCACAAGCGTGGTAAGCTTATGGCGCTGTTCACCCACTTGCCGGAAGCGTTTCAGGTGGACGACAAGGATATCAGGAAGTGTCCACAGGCTGAGTTTCACAGTGCCTTGTTGAAGCACCTGGCAGTGGGGGCAGCGCCAGGCATCATCTGGGGCCAGCTGTAAAGAAAGAGACAGTCTAGCCACAAGCGGTTTTGTAAGGTTTAGACACTGGAACAGCCCCAGCAATCACTTGAATGAGAGGGATGCAGTATTGCAGTCAATGCCCACCTCTTCCAGAACCCCAGTGGTGGGACTCTAATATGGAGAACCGGGTTTCATTCCCCACTCCTCCACTTGAAGCCAGCTGGATGACCTTGGGTCAGTCACAGCGCTTCCAGAGCTCTCGCAGTCTCACCCAGTTCACAGGGTGATTGTCATGAGGATAACAACACACTTTGCAAACTGCTCTGAGTGTGGCATTAAGTTGTCTTGAAGATGGTACATAAATTGAGTGCTGTTGTTACTATTATTAATAAACAGAGGATACCTCTAAGTGAGAGAGTATGGGACAATCCAAATGGCACTTCTCTTCAGGAAGCAAGTTGCTTTGGGATCCACCAGCCAACAGGGATCTACCTGCTGTAGCTATTTCCACCTGCATCCCAACATACCAAGGGGCCTGGTCCAGGGATACCTGTTCCTCCTTGGTGTAAAGCTGGAAGCACTCGTCCAGAGTGCAACTGTGCTGCTGTTGATGGAGCTGCTGCTTCTGCCTCACACTTTCTGCATCTTCAACCACTTCCTCCTGGATGTTGCCAAACAAACTGCAAAATTACAGATGAGCATGTCAGTGGTGATTGTTATGGACAGGCATTTGGCTTCAGAGCAGAGTGGAGCTCCTTCCCAGAGCTGCATTAACTCTGAAAATTCTCAAGCAGTGGCCTAAGGATTGCCTGATGAAACTCCAATGCCACTGAGACCTACAGCTCCCTAGCCCTAGCCCAGGTCCGACAAAGAATCCATGTAGAAGACAATGCTATTCTGGGTAACAGGGCAGTTTCAAGGTGAGTGGGGATTTGCACAGCTTTCACCCACCTAGGAGAGCTTGCATCCACTTTCCTTTGAAAGTTAAGTTTCTTACGAAGCTTCAAATTGTACCTTCTTCAAATTCCAAACTGAGCCCCACTGCAGCCCCAGACACTGTATCACCAGTTCACTCAAGGAGCGGATGTGAAGATAAAACTTGTCTTTGAATGTACCATTTTAGAAAACCAGTAGTAGACTGCATAACTGAACGTACGCATTCTTTAAAAACATAGATAACTATTTATAACATCATGGGGTAGCATTCACCTGTGCTATTCCTCCAGCTGCAGTCTAAGAAGTTTTCCTTCCACATCTGTGTGAAGCTGGCCTACATGGTGGAGCTCAGATTGGGCATTTTGATAATGAGACCACTGGAAAATCAGTGGTGATCAGAGGCAGAGAGAGGCTGAGTGGAGTAAAGTGCACAGGGCCACATTCCATCCAACTCTTTGAGTTCCTACCATGAGGTACAAAACACATAGTATGTATTGCCGGCTCAAAGCTATTTAATATGCATCGGTAGTTAAGAAAAACGTCTACACTGAAAGCTTGGAGGCCACTCCTCTGCCTCTAGTTGCTGACCAGGGAGATGAGCTATGATCTGCTTTTTCAAGAGCCACACACACTCACCTTTCTTTGGTGTTCACATCCCATTCAACCACCAGCTTCACATGAGTGGGACCGCCTGGACCACCAAGCTGTAGTGCTCTATGGGAAGAGTGGGAGAGAAAAAATGATGCTATTAGTTATGCATGGTGATGGTGATAGTGGGGGCAACCCATGCTCTGGGAAGTAACCTATCATGTTATGGTTCACAGACTGATGTAAGCGACATGATCGTGTCTGTCTGGCATCAACACAAAGAGAACAGAGAAGCTTAGCAGCTGCGGAAGAACCCAAGTCAAAAAGCATGATCTCAACAGACAGCTAAATCTGAAGCATAAAATCCCTCAGGCTTAGAGGGTCCAATAAGTAGCCATACAAGAAAGACCACCTTTTCTTGCCAGACTTCCCCCTGTTCATGCATATACACAGTTTCAATGGATACCACAAGGGTCTGCAGGCAGCTGTTATTGTTATTGTCCTTCCCCTTGACCATCCATGCCAAGTCTCTATCATTTGTAGGACTTCACTGTATACTTGCTGCCATTCCACTTAGCAAAATAGCTGACCTCAGTGGACCATCTACGGCTGACCTGCTCTGAATGATGTACACTGCAGCTTATCCTGATAGCCCTTGTGAAGGCCAGAAAACAGCCATGCAATTGGTCTAAGCAAGGGAAAACATGTAATAGTGGGAAACACTGCATATGTATTCTACCACAAAAGAGAATGCAGCTTGAGCCTGTGGCACCTTTGCATGGGCAGTTCATGAGTCCCACCTCTAGGTCAATACATTGCAAAATCATTGTACAAAATTTATACCCTACCTTTCTACACTCACAAGGGCCACCAAAGTGACTAACAAATTTAAAATATACATACATAAACTCACAACTTAAAAAACATTAGAACCAACAAAAAATATACCACTAAAACAGTTAAAACTAGAGCTAAAATACATACAACAACATAAAAACGACAATTAAAACACTGGGCAGGAAGGAGGGTTCACTGAGGAAATGTCAAACGAAACAAAAGAGTCTTCACCCACTGGTGGATGATGGCAACAGAAGGGAACAGGCAAGTCTCTTGAAGCAGCGCCTTGGAAGATGACCACAGTGGTCAAGTAGGTACATAAGAGAGTAGGCAGGTATGCTGATCCCAAACCATATAGAGCTTTAAAGGTGAACATGAGCACCTTGAATTGTGCCTGGAAACAGACTGGGAGCCAGTGTAGATGGGCCAAGACTAGAGTGGTATGTTCCCTGTGACCCACTCCAGACAACACCCTGGTTGCAGCATTCTGCACCAACTGAAGTTTCCAAACATTTTTCAAGGGCAGCCCCATGTACAGTGCACTACAGTAATCTACTCTAGATGTAACCAGGGCATGCACCACAGTGACCATCTTGGTCTTTTGAATCTTTTTTCTGGGGAGGACTGGAGGAAGGCACAAGTTCAGCTGCCATGCTAAGAATGAGGTAACCAAAGGGAAATCCGGAAAACGAGAGGTTGATTTTGCTCCTCTGTCAACAGGCCACAGCCAAAGGGTCAGAGGTTGGATTTCTTGCCAGCATTCAATAGCCAGAGGCACAAATAGTTTGTGGGTTGCTGGACAAAGCAGAAACGTGCAAAGTCCCAAATGTATCCAGCAGGGGGCAGGCTCCTCCCACAGAAGCTGAACATGTCTCCCCTCCTTTTAGAAACCTTATATGGGGGACACAGGTTGCACATGCTGGTGGCAGCCAGGTATAACTCATTTTCTTCTTCTTCTCTGAATCAAGATGTTAGGAAGCCATTTGGAGATCAGAATTTGTTTACTGGGGCATAATCAAACAAGAGGGTTGATCCATCAAGGGAAGGAAGAGTAAAAAAAAAGGGGGGGGCTCCCTTTCTGCCACTGCAATTGCCACACGCAGTCTGTGGTTCTGCAGCAGTCTTGTTTCTGAACAGCCTCCAGCTCCAACCTGCCTCAGAGGCATTGAGCCAGGAATCCTCTCCCACTTCCAGGATCCTACTAAGGATTTCCCCATTCCCAAGTCTTATTCCACTATCACCTGTTACCATGTAAGAAATATGGAGACAGACCCTGATAAGCATTTAATGACAACATGGGGATAGGCTTATTCACAAGACACACTGAAGTCAAACAAGAAAGTAAACCTTATCCTTGCGGACCAGCTTTTGGGTCAAGTCTCCCATCCTAGGCAGAACCGAGAGTGTTTTCTGATCGTTACTCCATGTGATTATCTGCCTGCAGCTCAAGAGGGGTTGTGGTGAAGGAAGGCAGAGAAGAAGTGCCGTGTGCTAGCCCACCCTCAAGAGGGAAGAACTGATGGGGAGGGGGCAAGGCAAGACTTGTGCAGATTCTGCGGAAGGTTGTAATACAGACACATTTTTACGCAAGCACACATCCCAGCTTTTAAATACGAAGACTCGCACGCTGAATGGTTTTTGTCTGTGCGGGACCAGTTCCATCATTTGACCTGGAAGTTCTTGGGGTTCTGTTTCAGCAAAGCTCCATTATAACTCATCCCTCTAACCTAAGGACACCAGAAGAGCCCTGCTGGATCAGAGCGACAGCTCAACCACCCTTTTTTCCCCCACAGCCAGATTCTTCTGGGAAACCATCTCACACTGCATGTCCCCAATGGTATTCAAAGGCATAAAAACCTCTCCATGTGCTTTCAGTGCTTGGAACAGGTGAACTAAATGAACGGTTGCATTTGAGCATGTGGTGCACGGTGCATAACACATGTAGAACTAAAAATATGGAGTTAAAAGAATACGATTTCAGCCAGGAGTGACGGCTCTGTGGCTCTGTGGAGTGTTTAAGGCAAGGCTCCTCTCATGTGACACACTTGTCCGGCTTTAGAACACCTCTTCCCTGGCACAGGATCATGCTACACGGTCCTCAGTGTTCATTCTTCCCACTGGGCTGTTCATTCACAAGGCTCTGGCATCTCTGGGATCCCCAACAGTAGCTGCAAACTCCTTGAAGCTGGAGCATACTTCCACCATTGAGTGTTTGAGGCAGGAAGCTTCTTATGAGTATATCTAGCCACAGTCTCACTCACTGGCAGCCTGCGGGCCAGAACTAGGCACAATCAGCATTGTTCTCAAGGACTGGCAGAAGAGCCAACAATGCACTCAGGCCCCAGTGTGGTGTAGTGGTCACGGCGTCAGACTAGAAATGAGGTCTGGGTTCAGATGTCTGCCAGGTCATGGAAGCTTGCTGGGTGACCTTTGACCAGTCCGTTTCTCTCAGCCTAACCTACCTCACAGGGTTATTGTGAAGATAAAACAGGGAAGGAGCAAACTATGTACAGCTGTCTGAGCCCCATGGAGGAAAAGCAGGATAAAAAACATAGTAATACATTTTGAAGTTCAGGGTCAAAAATGAACTTTCCTTGTGCATCCCTACAACAGGTACCTTCCCCATGTGGTGGACTTCTCACACAACGAAGGCTACAGGTGGACCCACATGGAAATGCCCACGTGGTGTACAGAGGAACTGTTAGATGGTGTGCACAGGAGGAATATTAAGCTGGGGTTTCTGTTCCTTCCTCCCCAAAAGCCTCTCTGCTTTCTGCAGCTTGCTCCCTAGCCATGCACCAAATGTCCCAATGGGCATCCCCATTATAGCCCCTGGACCAAGCAGCAACAAAATTACCAAGCACTGTGGCACAATGACAGCCGCTGATTCAATCTCTGCTTCCTGGGGACATTATCTGAGCTAACATTATCTTTGACTAGAATCCAGCTAGCAGCGGTAAGACATCAATAATTCATTGGCCCCTCTGTGAGTGTTCGACAGCAACGTGCATCCGGCTGTACACGTCGCACCAGCAACAGCGCCGCTGCTAAAGATCGCCAAGCACAGTGCATAGCTATGATGGAGAGAGGGGAGGGAGTGTATGCTCAAGGATCACTGCATGTCAAAACTACTGCTTAAAAGGAGAAGAGCTGGTGTTTGGGACGTGCCCGCTTCTTAGTGTATAAACAACTGGGTATCCCTGCATCTCTACCTGCTCTGTTTGTCCTATCTATCCAGTATGGATAAGGGAGCTTCAGCTGCAATCCCCCTTTGACTATCCAGGCCAAGAGGGAACCAGCAGGAAAGTGCCACATTGGTAACAACACCTTAAGGTTAAAATACCTTAAGATGACTTTGTGATCGGCTGACTATGGGAACTTCATGTAGCGCGTTCCAAGTATAGTACTTCCTTGCTGCACCCCATCTGCTCTGCTGTCTGATCAGGGCACCTGAATGACAACAGCCAATACAGAAGGCCGGTGAAGCTGATGTGCCACAATCACCACTCAGGTAGCTGTAACTGGACCTCACCTGAAGTGCCCGACTCTTACTTTCACACACGTTGAATAATACACTTTCAATGCACTTTAGCAATCATTTGCAAGTGGGCTTTTCTTTTTCACCCAGGCAACTCCAGTTGCTAAAGTGCATTATCCAATGTGTGTGAAAACAGCCTGAGTCCTGGCAAGGAGGTAACAGATCAAGGAAGGATGTTTTTGGCCATTGCATTACTGGAAAAGACGTTATCCTTTGTTCCACACTGCTGAGGATGCAGGGAGCTGCAAAATGTACTAAATTAAAGGGAAATCTAATTAAATGTGTCTGGCAGACAGGATGGGAACTGGAACACCCAATCCTGCAGCAACTGTCGGTGCCTGAGTTGGAGGAGCTGGTTCTAAGAGAATTTTCCAGGAGGAAACTGAAGGATGAGGCAAACACTGGCCAGTGTATACGCCCAGCAGAATGGCACTGCTTTTTATATGACAGTCCTGATGCTGGTTTTGACCTAGAAACTCTCAAAGGCCTGGGCATGGCCTACCTAAGAAAGAGCTTCCATCTTTACATCCCAGCATCTTGTATCAATTGAAGGCACTCTCAAGATTTCTGCACTCATAACCACCACCAACACCCCCCTCCACACACACCACACACCACACACATGCACACTACCTGCAGTGAGACTGGGAGCAGAGTTCGAGCTGCAGTGTCAAGGAAATCCCCCATTCCCCTTCATGCTAGAACTGTTTGTTCAACTTTTACATTTGATGCTTGGTGGGGTGAGAGAGGAGTATAAGGCTTGCTCCCTATCTCAGCACATTCCCAGAAGCATCATGTGAACAGGCCTTTGTATTAACACCACTTTAGAAAATCACGTGCCTATATTGAGTAGTTACCCCGTAATTGCAGATAACTCTCCACCTCTCAATATTTGCTATGTACCAAGCTGAGAATCTTCTGCATGCATTGCAATGGTCTGCTCATTTTGGCTTATGCTTGGGAGTCAAGGCCAGCAGAGGAATGGGCTTTTAACATGCTGAATTTTTATGTCTTAACTGAATATGACCACTAAGCACATGCAAATTACTTACTCACTCAGAGGGTAATCCTCTGGGGTTGGGAAGCCTAAGAGTCTTAACTAAATTTGATTAATAATTATCAGAACACTCTCACTCCTCAATAATATAGAGAGATCAGGGGCCTCTTCTTGATACCTGTGCAAGATGAGGAAGAACATACGTTTTTGAGCAAGTCAGAGATGGAGTCGCTTAGAAAGCAGGACACCCAATCGGCAAAGGAATGTGCTCTAGTTGTGATCCTCAGCCCTCTCTGCTATTTGGATATGTACCTGTCTAGCTGTGCCTTTGTATTTTCCTGTCTAGCTGTGCCTTTGTATTTTCTCTTACCTGTCCACAGCTGGATGGTAAAGAGGCCAGCTGTCCTGTGGTGAGAGATAACCGCACATTGCAGAGCTTCCAACCACTCGTACCCGGAACAGGCTCCCCGTAGCCTGAAAATACAAATTGAAATAAAAAGGAAGGCCAAGGATTTCACGTCCTCCTATCCCTGTGGAAGATAGTTTTAGAAATCAGGGGCTTAGGAGGAAGCAGGCAAGCTCTGAGAGAGAATCAAGGAGCCAGCTGCCTCTTGGTTAATCTTTGTGTCAGATAGCCTTCAGGGAGCAAAGCACATTGTCTCTGGCAAATAATTCATTATCTTACAATGGTCCAGTTAACAACATTTCCTGTGCAATTGAGCAGCTGCAACCTCTCTTTGGCAACCGCATGGGAAATGTAAGGGCAAGGCCAATAGTGCAGAGAAAGCCAGAAGAAGAAGCACTGATATAGTTCATTTCAAGTAGTCAAAGCACGTGTCTCAGTTACCCTTACCACTCCCAGGCTACTCACCAGCACTGGCAACCCCCCATGTTGCAGATCTGGAATTGAGGCCAAGAATGGTTTTCTAGTGAGTTATGGCTGGGGTGAGATTTGGACTTGGAACTTCTCCATTCAGACTCTTAGCAATTAGGCCAATCATTTCATTCTACAATTTCTTCCAGCCATCCTGATCACAGGGAACGTAGGTGCTTCCAAGTACCTCTCAGTTTATGTATACAATTGCAGGTTAGCAATGGGGCTCAGTTTGTGTATACAATTGCATTTTAGCAATGCGGCTAAGGAAAAGATGAAGCTGTTTGCATATAGAGGAAACTGGGCCCTTTTCACACTACTTATCTACTCCGGGAACGTTGTGAAATATCGTGCAAAAAATGCGGAAGATAGCGTCTTCTCGCAATCGTTTTGCGCAACATCGCGCAAAACTCACGAGAAGACGCTATCTTCCACTTTTTTGCGCAGTATTTCGCAACGTTCCGGGAGCAGGTAAGTAGTGTGAAAAGGGCCCTGACTATGAGAGAACTGGCCCTCAGACATAATGAAATCCCATCTCTTGGAATGAAATCACAATAAAAGACACTCCACAAGGCTTAAACAGGTATGAAACTAATTCTGAAATACACTGATGCAAAATGTATTTGTGTGCACTGCTTTGTAAAATAGCATTCAATTCAAATAATAACATTTAAATAATAATAATAATATTCAATTTATATACCACCCTTAATGTCACACTCAGAGTGGTTTAAGTGTGTTATTATTATCCTCACAACAATCACCCTGTGAAGTGGGTGAGGCTGAGAGAGCTCTGGAAGAGCTGTGACTGACCCAAGGTCACCCAGCTGGCTTCAAGCAGAGGAGTGGGGAATCAAATCCGGTTCCCCAGATTAGAGTCCTGCTGCTCTTAACCACTACACCAAACGGCAATACCACTCTTACATCCTGTGAAAAATAAGCATGCCCCCCCCACCCTTTCCCACATATCCCTCCCTAGCCCACCCTCATCTTAGGCTGCCCCAATGAGAAGAGAATTGATAAGAAAGATAAAATTGATTAGATTTCAGAACAGCTTCTCACATTAGTTTAAAAAATTGAAGAATTTTTCGTGTCACACTAGGCTCTCAAGATAAACACAAACAATCTTATCCGCATTTATCCACTTCGGAAACCTACCAACTTCATGGCTGTCCTGTAGTGGCTTCCTTAAATATATCCTTGCAGCAAAATAGACAGAAATTTTTTGTAATGATTTTGGCCAAACTGTCTTGTTATAAATTATATTTCACTAAAGTACACTGAAAAAGTATTATAATAATGGACACTTGAGCTTTCAGCATACAAAGCCTTCTCATACTGCATCTAACACTGTATTCTCTACATCAACTGATGGTGATCCTTAGCCAGCCTTGCAACCAGAGATCCTTTATACTGGCAATGCTGAAGGATTGAACCTGAGACTTTAAATAGGCAAACCATGCGCTATGGTTCCTTTCTTTGCACAAAATGGTGTACATGCTCTGTTCACTTTTATTCCTATGAGGAAATTGTCTCCTTGTCATATATGAAGTGGTCCTTACAGATCCTTGGGCATAATTATGACTCATTTTGACAGTCTCTTGCTATTCTATTCATGTCTGCGTCACTACTGCTCACAAATACAAGAAAAGTTCTCAGTATTTAAACAGCAAATTTTCTCCATCTCCAATCAGACTGCTGTTCTCCAGGAGACAGCTGAGCCTGAATATTCCTCTGTATTTCTGTTTGTCCCCATGTTAGCTATAGCCCTATTCACACGTTACAATGAATACACGTGTGCAAAAATCTGTCTGTAAGAAAGAACCAACGTGTGTTCACTTTATAAATGAAACTGGGGACCAGTACCTGAATAAATGTGGTGTTTGTATCATACATTCAGGTGTACATGCATTGATTGTAATAGGAGAATTACACAACAAGTATTTGCTTGGTAAATAATATAGTTGAGAGACCCGTCAGTGGATGTTTGCCCAACCCTGACACTTTTGCCCATGTTCATTTGAAGCATCCTTCTGTGCCTGCAATCTAAGCAGTTGAAGAGTTGCAAAACAGGAAGGACTTCTTTCTTCCACTGCGTGGTCATGAGTCAAGCAGTGATTTTCACTTCCACACAAAACCAGACATGGATCATAATTGTAGTTTAATTGATCTAAAATAAAGACTTGAAGCCTGACAATGCACTCCAAGTAAATTATATGTTCACACAGGCAGATCTGTCCCAGACTACAACCACAATCTCAGTCGTCTGCCGCTCCATCAGAAAATTGTTTCACATTCTGCAACCTTTTCCCTGGTGCCAGTTGCAATTTCCCAATTGTCATACAAATGGACTAATTTACTCCTCCCTCCCCCTCTGTAATGCTGTTTTGTCATTAAAACCAGAGTATGATTAGCCAATACATTCTGAATTTCATTATGTTTTGTGTCCAGCTCCCTCGTTCTCTTGACAGAGACTGTAATGAGGCCTGATGAAGGGACAAATATGAATCCGTTATCCTGGCACCATTCAGATTATAATCCACAGTTCTCTGAGGCAGATGTCAGGAAGAGTGATATGCACCTCCACCTTAGTGCTATATACATTTAGTATGTGTATAGGGAGCAACCGGCAACTCTGCCCTTTTGTCCAATGCAATCTTTCTCCCATGATTTCTGCATGAGAAATTTGGAGTCAGTTCAAAAAGAGATTAAATAAATCGTAGCAAATTTTACCTTTGTATATCAATAACCTGTGTTGTAATGGAAGACACAGGATATCACATAGAAAGTTTATGAGGGGGGAACACAATTTTTCCCCACCTCCTTGTTCTTATTTCTTTTTGTATTTTCAGTATTCAAGATGTGCCTATCTTTACACAAATGACACATGTCAAGTACCTTAAAGAATTAGTCCAACAAATTAGACCAAATGGAAGTCCCTAATCAGGACTTCCAATTAGACTCATTGGAAACAGACTTTTGGGGAGAATGGCTCCCATTTTATGAATACTTGGAAGTTAAAGACTTACAACCCACTTCTCATTTTTACTCTTTGTTGTATTAAATATTATAATAGTTGTTGTATATAGTTTAAAGTTGACTTATTTTGCCAATACTGTTTTTGTTGAATGTAGTTTATTGTTTTGTTGTTGTTCTAGTTATAAAATCAATTTTAAAAAAAGAATTAGTCCAAAATTAGCCATGAGCACACATTATCAGTGGTAAGCTGCAGTACTGCAGCCCAATCTCTGCTCACGACCTGAGTTCGATCCTGGTGGAAGCTGGGTTCAGCCAGCTCAAGGTTGACTAAGCCTTCCATCCTTCCAAGGTTGGTATAATGAGTGCCCAGTTTGGGGGGGGGGGTAAAGTGTAGATGACTGGGGAAGGCAATGGCAAACCACCCCGTAACAAAAGTCTGTCAAGAAAATGTTGTGATGCGACATCCCCCCATGGGTCAGTAATGACTCAGTGCTTCCACAGGGGACTACCTTTACCTTTTTACTCACTATCTATTCACTTGTGTGATGCCTCTACCATCCCTCCCAGTTAAGAAAAGGGATGGATCTCTGGAGATGGGCCAAGCCCTAAGGGAGCACCTAGCCTCCTCTTTTACTCTGTCTTGTTCACCACCTGATGGTTGCATTCAGACAACTGGAAATCTCTGACAGGTGGATATTTATGGAGAAGATAAGATTCCTGATCAGCTCCCAGTAGGGAAAGAAGAATTTCCCACTAGAAGTCCCCTTGTTAATTTCTCCCACCTGACAACACCTTGGAGGTACTATAGAGCATTAGACACATTAAGGAATGGAGAGGACAACTTTTCCTTGAAATAGGTCTGTGTGTCTGTTCCCCTTACCCAGGGAGTATACGTTGCTTTTTTTCCTCCCAAAGCTACAGCAATAAATATATTACAGTACTTGGCCAAGGCACTGAAGTATTAGAGAGCAGGGGTTCATAGTCTTTAATTTACCACCACCCACTAAGTGCACATTTTTATCAAATGTATTCTAAGCCAAAAATAAAAAAATTAGGCCATAAAATCCCATTCCAGACAAAGATAATTAATTTAAATAGGCATATAATGATTAATGCATATGATGCACAGATCTCAAGCACATGTTCAATGAGACCCCTGTGCCTGATGGCCATCAGCCAAATACTTAATGTTGGGTTTTATTCCTATTTACTGTGTTCTTTTTTTAAGGGCTTGGAAGAGGAATTTGGGATTCTATCCTCAGGGTGGAGTGAATGGTATAAAAAACCTCAACTCTGCTGTCAGAAACTACTGCAAGAGGATAGAAGCTACCTAAAATCCTATAGACCTCCTATTTGACCCCTCTCCACAGACACACACCAAAGTAAGTTCTGAATGCCCCCCAACATTTGTAGATCATGCCCTGGAGGGATGTGTGGCCTCTCTTAAGAATCTCCGAGTCACTCATTTACTAACAAGGCAGGACGTGCTACATCCTGGGCAGATATGTTATCTAGGGGTGTGCTATGTGCTTTAAAAATATCAGAACTTTGTACTAAAATCCTGTGCCAAGATAAGAGGAATTCCACAGTCTGTGTATCATTTTGCATAAAGCTGTGCTTCTGTGAAGCAGGAGGATAGGCAAGCAGCTACATCAGGTATGTATGTTGAGTCTTTTGCCTAGTAAGTATCTTACACAACCCTTTTCTCCACCCATCCCTCCCTGCTCCTTGCCATTTTAAAAATGATACACCCATCACCAAACTGTGTACTTTTCCCATTCCTGTTTCAAAGTTGTGGAACTCCCTCAGCCATACATTTAGCCAATTTGCTGTTGATAAATGTCCATGGGGATCCCTTGTTTTCCCTTCAATTCACAACATCAGAGATGGCTGAGTAGTCTCACCTGCGCTCCATTTGCCCTGGACCTTCTCTGGGTTTACACCTTGGTCTCAAAGTGACAGGGCAACAGTCACAAACTTACTTACCTGCCTCCCAATGGCCAGCTGGTGCTGTTACTTAGGCTTCTATAAATATCCCCGGGCAGCCATGAAAGCAGCAGAGGGCCACAGAGTTAATTAAATACCCACATGTTTTAATTAAACCTAATTTAATGAAAACAGCTCTTCAGAACCACAAGCCCAGAACAAGCTGTGTTAAGTTACAAGGGGCCTTGTTAACTTCTTAAGTAGATGGCTTCTCTTTTGGTGAAAACACAAGAAAAAAAAAAAGAATTATAGCTGCAGGCGTGCGTTGTATATTAAAGCAGCTACTTGTAGTGGTGGGAAGAGGAACATTCATGGATGTGCAAAGTAAATCCACTCTTTTGCCAATCTTGTTCCAAACATCCTTGCCTTCCCCAACCACTCTTTATTCTGCACAAACAACATAGTAGGAACAGCACAAAAAAGAGGTGCCGCACATATCCTGATCAGAGGGCTCAGGATCTGCTTTAGCTGGGGAAGAAAGAAGTGGAAGGAGCATTATTAGAATGAAGAAAAAAGGATATATCTACTAGAACCAAGGAAGCAGGTCTTCTATGTTTAATCCTCTTGTCCTTGAATATGTTACTCTAATCAGTAATGGCATAGTTTGAGACTATTCCTTCTTATCCTGTAACACAGTCACAAAAAACCCATCTGGTTGTTCACCTCATTACCCTTTGCTGCCTCCAGTTTCCCAGACTCTTAACATGGCCAGTTTCTATCACCTCATCATCAAGAAAGAAAATGGTAGCCCTGAAAAAATGGTAACCATTTGCTGGAGGAAGGGAAAGTCTGCTTCTGTCACACTCCTAGAGTTCTTAGCATAAAGCAAACGATATCATGTGTTTTCCCCTCAAAATCTTGAAGACAACTCAGAATTTGTAAGATTTATAGATGGAGAGCTGTTTACTTGCAAATCCTTCTCTAAGATTACATTACAGGTTTACAGTACAGGTGACCAGAGGCACTGAACTAAGGTCCAGTGGTCCAATTTTTCCTAGCCTCGCTTAAGGAAACAGCCTGAGTTACATAGCAAAGAACAGAAAACACACCCTCACTGGGAGGAAGCCCAACAAACTGCCCCGAAATGTATATTAACCCCATATTGCACTGAGGCGATGGAAGCATCTCCACAGTACCCAACTCTCCAGCAGAAGTTGTGCTTGAACGCAGATTTAATGCTGCTGGGATGGTCAGCTTTTGAGTCCAGCATTGGCTGCCTTTGAGTCTCATTATCCATCACAAGTTCAAAGTGACAACCAACGAAAGAGGCATTGAAGTCAATAGGGAGTTTTTCTATTCCAGCACCTGCAGCCTGAGCAAGGCAGTGTGATTGTATAGCTCATTTCGGAGCCCATATTATGAAGCCAATTCATTGAGACTTCATGGACTGCAAATTTACTCTTGTTGCCCAGCCCCACTGGGGAAAATGCCTTGGCTTTTAATGCCTCCTGCAAGGATCATGGTCTTGATAGGTAGCTCCATCTTAATATTCCATGTCAAGCAGCCAGGGGAAAGCTCCCTTGTGGATGAACTGAGCTGTTGGCTCACCATTCATTGCGGTTCTTTTATAAGGTGGGCTCTTTTTGCCTTCAAAGTAGGATGGGAGAACCAAGGGCAGTACGCAACACAAATACCCAATAGCTCCTAGTTGAGCTGCTCCTAGCAGTTAAAGAGAGCCAGTTTGGTGTAGTGGTTAAGAGCGGTGGGACTCTAATCTGGAGAAATGGGTTTGATTCCCCACTCCTCTGCATGAAGCCAACTGGGTGACCTTGGGTCAGTCACAGCTTCTTGGAGCTCTCTCAGCCCCACCCACCTCACAGAATGACTGTTGTTGTGGGGATAATAATAACACTTTGTAAACCGCTCTGAGTGGGTGTTAAGTTGTCCTGAAGGGCGGTATATAAGTTGAATGTTGTTGTTATTATTAAAGACCATATCACCACTAAGACTATGCCTGGTAAGTTTAATCTAGTATCTTTGCAATTTTTTTAACTAATCAAGAAACATTAACCCAGAGGGACTTTGAAAGGATTTGGATCTAGTTAACTGTAATCTGGTAGTTTTTCTCAAAGTCATGGGTCCCAAAGGTTGGGTTTTCAAACTACTCAAAAGCTGTCTTGAGATTACTTTATGTATCTGGCTGCTTGGAGAACTGCTCCACACGGGAAGCTGGTCATGTATAAATTGATCAGCATGCCAAAAATCCAATCCTCCTTTTGACAATGCAAAGACGATGGGCTTGAAGTGGCATGTGGAGCCGCTGCACACAGAAAGCTCAGCACCACATGATGCAACCTCTGTGGGGCTGGATTTAAAAGGACATCCATGTGGCTGTTTTGTCATTTGAGACTGTCCAAGTCAACATCACAAAGGAAAGGAATAAAGGCAGGCAGGCAGTCAAGTCTTATTCTGAGTCAGTCAGATGGATTGACAGAATGGAGGCAGTTGAAACAGCAACAGCATGAACGACACATCTGCCAGCGATATGCCCCTGCAGGGATCAGGAAGGCTAGAGAGGTCTGCGTACACTGATTGGTTGCCTGGACACAGAAGGGAGAGGCATCATCGTCTTGCAAACTGCTCATTATTACTGGCCACCAGATAATGGACTCATCAGATCGATGGGAAATATTCATCTGAAATAGCAATATAATTCTTACTGCCGTACGGTACGGATGAAGATGGGGCCAAAGGAGCATGACTGCCTACCTTTACCTACAGCAAGCATCTGAAATCACTGAGGACTTAGCCGGAGAAGAGAATAATCTCTCTGCATTCGTCATTGCCCCTGCTGCAGTTAATCTGAAGCAGATCACCTGAGGGCTCAGCCCAGAAGCCTGTATTCAATCCCAGTGATCCTAGAATCCAAGCATGTGCAGAGTGGCATTCATTCACCACACAGCAGCTACAGCCAACTCATGCACATCTGGGATTACTGGAAAGAATTAAGAGGGCTACGTGATTTTACACAAGCTTGTAAAGTAGCCTGCCCTCTAGTAACGCCTCACTTACACCGATACAAGATATTGGGATGAGCTGCATAAAGTTTAGAGCTTCCATGTTCATTTCAACCGTATACCTTTCATCATATAGATTAATATGCCAGAAAAACTTTGTGTTGTAATTTCTTGGATATGGCCGTGGCTACCAAGGACAGAACTGTATTTTCCACAGTATCTGTAGAGCGATGGCTAAGGCAGAAGGTATTGGGGAGACTCAGCAGTCAGGTCCACCAACCTGATCAGTGCATGTTAAAGAGAGCATCCAACACAACCTGTATCTTTCACCTACAGTGGGAATAATTGGCTGAATCTGGCAATCAGGAAGCCCCTTTCCCATTACATGCTGATTGGAGCTGCTCATGGCAGCACCAGATAACATGCCATGGATGTTAAAATAAAAACAAGTTAGCATAAGCCTAGCAGATCTCCTCTCAAGTACAGCACACAATCCTACCGACTGCAAAGGAGCTACATCAGTCCAATACCCAAGTATATAAAGGACGAAGGGGAGTGCATGGATGCTGCTAAGAAGTGAAATGAAGGAAAATGCACTTCTGGAGGATCCTACTAAATCCTACAGTAAACTAATGAGAGGCACATGGGACATAACAAGTAGAGGCAGTTGTATATTAATAAATGGCTGCTAAGAGGAAAAGTAAAGCTCTGGACTTGTAAAAAGTCTCAAAGAAAGGTAAAACTTGCCTGCTGCTCCTGACACTGGGTTAAATCCACATCTTGTTGAGTATTGTACTATCGTTGCCCTGTAGCGATTATTTGCAATTGGCTCATCCTGAGCGGACAGGACAATTCAGTTGCAAACACTGCTATACTGCAAGAATATCCAGTGATGTGCACGTGCAGCCTGGGTGGCCTAGTCCTAACAAGCAACATGAAAGAACAATGTACCCCCTCAAGGATTCCTGCAGCATAACCTCGCTTTATATACAGCCCATTTCCCAAATTTATAACAAGGAATCATATCCCTCATTTCTGTTTTTCTAGTCAAGTGCCAAATAATCAGCTTGAACAGAAAAAGTGAGGGAAGTCTGTTTATACCCCCTAAGACTGCTCTTCCAATCTGTAATTCTTATTCCTGCAGCTGTTATTTCCAAAAATTCAGTTTGGAAGAAACAAGAGGGGATTAAAGGGCCAGAAGCAGGATTCTCTCTCCCGCTGAGACTACGGCTTGATGTGGCTCATGCATAAGGAAAAGACTCACCAAACATCAACAAGTGACTATCCTGGAATGTAGATGTGATGATCGATCTTCATTTAGCACAGGAATTTAGTTTTAGGTCCCTTGTGGCATCTGATTATGATTTAATAAGCTGTAATTTAATTAAAATGCTACCCATTTAGAACAACTCCGAAAGGCAAGTAACAGGCACAAAAAAATTAATGTAACATTTGCAATTAATCATTTGTTCCTGTGGGGAATTTAGTGTCTGCAGAAGTAGATCAAAAGTTTATAATCCAGGGTTGTCGAAGAGGAATGCAGTCTTCCTTGTCAGGTCTTGATTCCTGATTTAGGGGATGGAGAGGTGTTTCAAAGGGGACTTAGAGCAAGAAGGGTTTGTCCTTTGTGGCTCATCCTCTGCCCATGAGCTCCCCCCCCCCACTCCCAGAATACGTATTGACCCTTGGCACTTTGATCCTTCTTAAAAGCCTTCTGTGAACATAGCATTCCACACTGCCCACCAGCACAGCAGGAAAGACAGGTGGACTCACCTGAGAGACCAGGAGACACTCACCTGCACTTGGGCCTCCCTTCTCATTAGGTAGCGCATTTTGCCCAGGATGCACTGCTGAAGTTGATCCCAAGACATGGCTCTGTCTTCCCGCAGCAGCAGTGGAGGGCCAAACCTGAAAAACATGTTAGAGAATCGTAATTCCATGCTTACTGCGCAAAGGGGCACCATGCAAGAACGTCTGCCTCCTGATATCTTTTATTTACCTGGTGGAGCTGTATCCGCCCTGAGCCTGCTTGCGGGGAGGGCGGAATATAAATATGATAAAATAAAAATAAATAAATAAAATATTATACATAGGCACTTAGTTCTTGCCGCTCACTGATGGGGTTATCAGAATTGTTAAGGCAATTCATTATTAATATAGAAAATTTCTCACCAACATTTCACCAGTCGCAGACACAAGGCTATATGCTAAAGCCCAGAAATGTGGTATGCACACAGTACAAGCTCCCTCTTCCCATTTTCAGAAAGAACACTTCTTACCTCCAAAACAGGGGGATTAAAAGTATACTTCAAAATGGTTAAGCTACTCTCATACTAGCTAGGAAGTTAGAATTTGTCCCGGATTCGGTTTCGTTTTCTCTTTTTTTTTTTTTTGAAAAATTTTTATTGGGTTAGAATCCATTATTTCCACATTTACATTCAATTTTCCCCAATTTTTTCATCTCTAACCCCCTCCCTTTCCCCCCCCTTTTTGTTGACTTCCAACAGCTTTCCAACCCTTTGTCCCCTTTCCCTTACTTTTATTAGCTTCCTCTATCTAAAACAAATATATATTCTCCATTATTCTAAGCAGTACATCCTTAACTATTTTTAACATTATATGCCCAAACTGTAAGCCTTTGTTTCCATCTTAGATAAACAACTTATCCCAATTTTTCAATTTCAGGTATTTCTATATATCATAAACCATATAGATCATACATTCGTTTATATCAAACAATTTGACTTAGAGTGCAATCCTATGGAGAGTTCCTCCAGTCTAAGCCCATTGACTTCAATTGACTTAGACTGGAGTAACTCTGCATAGGATTGCACTGTTATTCTCTATATATATTACTCATTCTATCTTTTTATAATAGTTCTATATATCTCTCCTCACGTAGTCAATCAATTTGACCCATCTATATCTTCAGACATTCAGTTTGGTACAAAACTTGTCAGAAAAAAAAGAAAATATTGTTAGTTAATCGCTCCTTATATTTAGTCCTTATAATTAATTATTTTCTCTATGTTCTGTTTGTTAACCTATATATATCTATATATATGTCAATCTATTAATCTGACTGCTTATTAATTCACATTTATCTCTTCTCCCCCCGGTAAAGTCTCCCCCCTCTACTTCAATACTTCAGTAGTTCTCAAACTGCCACAGTTTTCCTCCCACCTCCCATTTCTTCTCCAGGTATTGTTTCAGCTTCTCCCAGTCTGTGTTGAACTGCCCTGAGTCCAGATCTCTCAATTTTCTTGTCATCTTGTCCATTTCAGCCATATACAGCAATTTGTAAGTCCAATCTTCAATAGTTGGCACTTCTTGTACTTTCCATTTTTGCGCATACAAAAGTCTAGCTGCTGCTGTCATATAAAATATCAACGTCCTGTGTTGGGCTGGAATTCCCTCCATTCCCAAGTTCAGTAGCAGGAGTTCTGGGTTCTTATTAATTTGAAATTGTAAAATTTCACTCATTTCTCTTATTATTTCCCCCCAGTACTGCCTGGCTACCTCACACGACCACCACATATGATAGAGGGAGCCCTCATGCTTCTTACATTTCCAGCATTTATTAGAAGTATTCAAATTCCCTAGCGCAATCTTCTTTGGTGTCATGTACCAACGATAGATCATTTTATAAATGTTCTCTTTGATATTAATACATGTCGTTGTCTTCATTGTAGTTTTCCACAAGTATTCCCATGCCTCCATTGTTATTTCTTTATTAAAGTTTATAGCCCATTTCACCATTTGTGTTTTAACTATCTCATCCTCGGTATACCACTTCAACAGTACTTGGTATACCTTGGATATTCTTTTCTTATCTTCTTTAAGAAGGGTCTGCTCTAGTTCCGAATTCTCTATTCGTATACCTCCCTTTACAGAGTCCGAATTATATAAGTCTCTGATCTGTCTATACTGGAACCAATCGTAGTTAGGTGATAGTTCCTCTTGTGTCTTTATTCTAAGTTTGGATGCTTCAGTTTTAGTTATTTCTTTATACGTTAAACATTGTTGTTCATTATCAACAGCTCTCGGGTCTATCACCTCATATGGAACCACCCACAAAGGGGTTCCTTCTTGTAGATAAATTCTGTACTTCTTCCAGATTATGTATAGACTTCTCCGAACAAAGTGATGCAGGAACATCGAGTTGACCTTTACTTTGTCATGCCATAAATATGCGTGCCATCCAAATATTTTTTTATATCCCTCTAGGGCTAATAGTTTCTTGTTCTTTAATGTCTACATATTCTTTGCTACATATTCTTTGCCCAATTTTCCAGATTTTAAATATTTTACATCCTGCTTTCTAATATGGGTCTCTTGCAAACAAACAATGTCACATTTTTGTTTTAGTAGCCAGTGAAAAGTATTTTTCCTCTTATTCGGTGAGTTTAGTCCATTTACATTCCAAGATAATACTTTACACTCCATACTCATGATCTTGTTAGTAAGTCTTTTTCATTGTCCTTAATAAATCGCTCCATCTCTCGCTCAGATCTGATGCGTTTTTTGGCCCCTCCAAACTCAAAGGACACTCCTTCCGGTAACTCCCATCTGTACCTGATTTTCATGTCCTTCAAAATCTGAATTAGCACTTTATATTTTTTCCGGTCCAGTAACACTGATCTGGGCAGTTCCTTCATTATAATAATCGTCTTGCCATCAATCTCCAATGGATCTTGAAACTGTTTTGTCACAATCCTCTCTTTCATATTTCGTGTTGTAAACTGCACAATCACATCTCTTGGTAGTTTCCTCTGGGTTGCTATTCTCGAATTCACACGGTATGCCACATCTAGGATAGCCACAACTTCCTCCTCCTCCTTCCCCAGGTACTCAGCCAACACCTCAGTCATCTGTTCTTGCGCTGACTTTCCTTCCACTTCTGGCAAGCCACGAAAACGTAGCTGCTTCTCCATATGTTTAGTTTCTGCAACTGACATTCTCCCCTTCACCAATCTCATCTCTGTTTGTTGCGTGTCTGCTAAATTCTCCATCGCGTCTTCTACTGTTTTAACTCTCTGCTGCGTTCCTTGTAATTCACTTCGTATTGTTTCCATACCTTTTTTCACTTCTGACAGCTCCGATTTTACTGTCTGTGTAACCTCTTTAACCTCTTTTATCAGCTCCAATTTCGTGTCCTTAAGTTCTTTAATCATATCTAAAAGTTTTTTGTCCAGGTTTTTATCCAGGTTTTCTATTGCCGATTGCCACTCTTTTTTTGACATCGTGGGGCTTGCTTTAGCTCGCTCCCACGAATCCGCTCTCTTCCTTAACTCCGTGGCGTAAAATTTAACGTTTTTCTATTTTAAATGTCCCGGTCTTCTTATAGAAATTAAATTTTAAAGAGTCCAAAATGTCGGGCGTCTTTTCTCTATGGTTTCTCTATGATTTTGTAATCCAAGATGGCCTACTTCCTCTTCCGCTGAAGCCGCGACCCTTCCCCTTTCAAAAATGGCGATTCCCTACTTCCTGCCCTCCAGCAAGGGCCGCTTCTCTCCAGCCACTCTATTGTTATTACGCACTTCCTGTCTCCCGTCTTCCCACAGCAGATCTCGCGATGGTGTCTTTTTCTCACAGCTCCAAAGCCACAGGTATTCAAAACAATAGTCCCATTTCTTTAATAACTTCTTTAAACTTAGTCTCTTTTTAAATTCGATTCCTGCCGAGTCTTCCCCTCCTTTTCACTAGTCTGTTGCAGTTTAAAAATCTACTTTTTTTCCTCTCTGTTTTTATCAATCTGTCCCGTCTCAGAAGATAATGATCTTTACCTTCTCTTCACTTTTCTCGGGTTGTAATCGCTGTTTCGATTTTAAGTTCTCCTCTCAGCTTCTTCCCCCAATCGATGCTTGGGTATGTAGGTCTTATGCCAGCCGAATTGGCCCCAAAACTGCCGCAGAGATTATAGCCGACCCGTCGCAAGGTGGGACCTCAAGGATCGGGGGGAGACTCGTTGTGTGGAGCTCCCCCTCGTCCGAGATCTAGCTCACCCTAGGGTCTTGAGCGTTCTTTGCCTGCTCCCCGCCTGAGAGCAGTCGGCCGCGGGCTATTTTCACCCCGCCGGCCGGTTAAAACGGCAGTCCGGTCAGCTCCGCAAGTGGAGCTGCGTTAGACCTCCATGGATCCCAAGCAGGAAGTCCGGTTTCGTTTTCTCAGCCATGCCGGACGCTCCTCTCGGCTGGTCCGGGAGGAAACGACCGGGCACCCTGACCGGGCGGCTGATCCGCAAGGATTAGCCCCCAGGACTCCCAGGGAGGGAGCCAGGGTCCGGGACGCGGCGGGAAGAACTCCCCGAAATCAATGCGGGGGGGGGAATTGCCCGTTTGTCCCTATGGAGGCCGGCAGACGTGCGCGGCGCCTCGAGTGCCGCCGGGCAACGAGAAACGGCAAATAAAAGAAACAGGCGGAAGCCCGTAAACAAGCGAATCCCTTCTGTTCTACAAGCGTTTGTGAAGGAGAGGTTGATCTGAAGAAGACTCGCTCTTCCCCTTTGTTGAGTTCCAGAATTTTGTTGGCGCCCCCCCCCCCCAAAATGGCAGCAAAGAAGCAAAGTCCCGCTCTCGGTAAGTCAATCTCGGCTACCTTGAAGGGGGAGTCGCTCGAAGAGTTGGTGCGCAGGGCGGTGGTGGAAGCCATAAAACCCTTTGTTGACAAGCTGAACGAAACTGATCAAAGGGTGGGCTTAATTGAAAGCGAAGTGAAAACCATTAAGGCAGCAGCGGGGGGGGCAGAGAAGTCTGCTCTGGAAAGTGCGTCACTTGTGAAGGCTACAAAAAAGGAGCTGAAGCTGGTTGAGAACCAGCTGATCGGGCTACAGATGGAACGAACGCAGACAATTTTGCGTCTCCAAAACATGAAAGAGGAGGAAAAAGAGGATCTGTGGGAGGTGGTCTCGGAACTATTGGCGATACCCGCGAGGACGACTAAAGAAGAGGTTAAAAGCGCCATTTTGGAGGTCCGTCGGGCTTCTTCAAAATATGCAACAAAGCGACAGTTGCCTCGTGAGATCATTATTGACTTTTCATCTAAAAAGATTCGGGACACCATCCTATATAACTCATACAATGCGGATTTGGACTTTATGGGTTTGAAAGTCAAGATTTTGAAGGACGTTCCATTTCTAGTCCGGAAACGGCGTTTTAAATATAAAAAGTTTGCAGCTCTTCTGAGGGACCATGGAATAAAGTACAAATGGTTATTCCCGGAAGGAATATGGTTCAGATATAAAGATCAGGCCTATAAGATATTATCAGAAGATCAACTAAAGGATTTTGAGAATAAAAACCCAGAACTCTGCTGCACCGAGAACGAAGAAAAGGAGGAGCCGGAGGGGGGGGAGGAGGAGGAGAGCACCGCAACAGCGGTTGCACAGAGAGAACTGCGTCCGGGACCTAGAAGGGGGAGGAAAGTTTAATCAGAATTTGAAATGTTTATTCTCTGTATGATTAACCACTCCATCATTATCCTATGGAGCTATTTTTGTATTATGACAGTATGAAGGGAAACATTGAAGTGTAGTGTTTAGTGTTTGTAGTTCATTCCCCCCCCTTTTTCTTTTTTTCTTTTTCCACCCCCCTTTGTCCCTTCCCTCTCCCCTTTCCTTGTGATAGTCTTGTGTAGTGCTGTGTAGTGTTTTGTAGTTATGAAAAATAAAAAAATTTATATAAAAAAAAAAATTTTCCCAAAAAAAAAAAGGTGTCAAAGGAACTCTGACTAACAGAAAAGGCTAAGGGTGAGGGACCATTTCTTTTTCTCAGAAAGGGAGACTTAAAAGTGTTCTTGGTAAATTGCTAAGGGATTTCCAGGTCATCCAAATAGGTGAAGTTTGGTAAGTTAATTCATGACACTTTAATTAGAAAAGTCAAAAAGAGATGGAATGGGCCTTGGGAATGTTTAGTTTGGAGAAGAGGAGATTGAGGGGGGACATGATTGCTCTCTTTTAAGTATTTGAAAGGCTGTCATTTGGAGGAGGGCAGGGAGCTGTTCCAGTTGGCAGCAGAGGGTAGGACCCAAAACAATGGGCTTAAATTACATGCACAAAGGTACCAGTTGGATATTAGGAAGAACTTTTTCACGGTCAGAGTAGTTCAGAAGCGGAATCAGCTTCCTAGGGAAGCGGCGAGCTCCCCTTCACTGACAGTTTTCAAGAAGAGGCTGGATGAATATTTGTCAGAGATGCTTTAGGCTGATCCTGCACTGGGCAGGGGGTTGGACTAGATGGTCTGTATGGCCCCTTCCAACTCTATGATTCTATGAAACCTTTTTAAGCCCCTGGAAGGGAATGGCCTTGCTCAAAGGTATAGCATCTGCTTGGCATGAAGGAAGTCCCAGGTTCAATCCATGGTATTACCAGTTAAAAAGGATCATGTAATAGGTGATTGAAAGACCTATACCTGTGAGACAATACTGATCTTGATAGGACAACCATGCTATAAGGCAACTTCATATATTTATGCAGAAACACGGGACAAGGTGGGTATTCCCTAATGGGTTAAGATACTTTCAAGCCACTAAAAAACCCCAGAGCTTTGGCACAGACATAATCCAACAGAGAAGAAATTTTAAAAAACAAATATTTTTGCATCTGACAGTCAAAATTAAGTTAATTCATAACCAAGGCTAGCTTTCTAGCACAGAACATGCCAGGCCCCACAAGATTTGGAATATGGGGAAGAAAGAACATTTCCCTTGATGGCATTGCAAAAAATCCATTCCAATACCTCCTAGAATCCAGTGTCGTGCCCGCTGTATTATTTAAAGGAAGTGATGTCAAATCATAACTGATTAGGATATCTGGGGTCGGGATGGTAGTGCCCCAGGCTACTATGCCTGCAGCCACATATTTAGGGTTGAATGTCATCATCGCCATGAATGAAGAGCATTTTCATGGTCAATGGAGCTTTCACACAGGATTTTTAATAACAACAACAACGTGCTTACATATCGCCCTTCTGGACAGACTCAGAGTGGTGAACAAAGTTCCCTTCACTTTTTTCCTGCTGCACCACTGGGAGGATTTTTTCTTCCTTTTTTAAAAAAATGGTGATTGTTATATAGCATTGTAACAATATAATGATGACATGATCTACAAGTTACTCTGAAATCCCATCTTTCATCAAGTCCATTTTCACTGCGGAGACCTAAGAGGAAAAGTGTATCTGCAGCCAAAAGGGTGAGACTTTAAAAAAAAAATGATAGCTGGGAATTCAGTAGATCACGGCAGTGGATCTCTATAATGCTATAGCAATCAAGAAATTACTGGTTTTTTAAACAGCCCCCCCCCCCAAGCTATCTGGGGGTGCAGGAGGAAATGGCAGTGATGGAGGGAGGGGCTATTGCAAGGAAAATGCACACCTTCTCATCCACACATCATACAAATATGCTTTGACTGTTATCTACCCAAACAGAATGCATTATTCTGGGTTTGGGCGTGATGGCAGCAAAGCAAGAGAAACCCAGCAAGTGAACAATTAGGCGACAACATCATGTAGATAAAACTATGAAACCAAAGTCCTGGCGCTGTTGTTTGGTCAGAAATAGGGTGAAAACGTGCTGCAGTTAGGTTGCTAGTAATCTGAACAGTGATAACGGAATTAGAGGTTGTACATTTTTTCAGCATGAGGTTTTGCGGCAGCTCCTGGCTCTGTCGACTCACCATAGCACCTTCCTATCTGTGCATAAGGATCTAAGGGGAATTTGCCAAGAAGGGCATGTGCCAAACCAGCAGGAGGCAGGGTAGTCAAAGGAGTGAGGAAAGGGGTCTCAGTAGGTGCTCTCACACTCTAGACCAACTTGGGTCTGGCTGTCTTGGGTCCCCCAGGGAGGGTATCAGAGTATCAGAACAGCAAAGCAGGAATCAAGTCCCAACGCTTCTGAAGTCATTCTCCCAGTTTTGCAGAAGGGTAAACTACCACGAGTTGTGAGTATTATGATGAAAGCTAGGCACTGTATATATTTTAAATGCTTTGGGGGACATCCCTCTGGGAATTCCTTCCGTATGGGGTGCCTGAACAATGCTCAACCAGTTTTTCAGTATGCTAGAAAAACCTGTCCATCTACTTCCAAAGCAATTTACCTGTGTTGGTTAGGAGCCATCTTCTATCAATCCACAGATCTATTCACTGGTACCTGTCTGTACAGCCCCCTTCCTAAATACAATTTTTTGTCTAGAAATCTTTCATTTTAATGTTAATACTTGCTCAAAAATTTCCACTGATTAATCATTCCAGACTGAAGAGACCAGATCCTCTAGTCAGAAATCGAGCATAAAATGGGTGGGCAAGAAAGGAGGAGATTAACAAATCTAGTTTAAAGGCAGACCTGCTTGAAGACTATGCAAATTGACTAAAAGGAAATCTTATTTCCACTTCAAAGCTACAGGCAATTATTTGAGAGAAAGCCTGTCCTGGCCCAGTAGTCTGTGTGAAGGATTTGGGAGAGGCAAGACTGCCAATCTACTTACTGGCTTTCCTTAGTTTTTCTCCTAGAATGAATAGATCCTCACCCTTCCCAGTTCTATAACTAAGGGTAAATGGGTTTTGGCTCTAATATGGCAATTCCAGGACCAGGAGTAAATGAACATATTTGTTTTTAGACTTAGTTTTCTATGCTAAAACTATTTTACTTCTTCCCTTCCTCTTTTTCATAAATTGAAACATATATTTTGCCTGGGATTAAGGGATTGTACGTACTGCACCTTCTGATTTGACATGCTTGATTTCATGTTTTTAGTGGCGAGTAGGGAGTTTAAAAACTCTAGCAGAAACACTGTAACTCTCAGATAGATGACAGACTTAAATTTCAGGCTTCTTGGGTCAACTTGTACAATTACAAGAACGGCTCTCGTAAAAGTTAAAACACAAATTCATGAAAATCACAGGAAGAGAAGCCAGGAAACCTTTCTTCCATTAAAAAAGAATCCACTTGCTCCACTGAAGGCCTTCATGGCCCAACATATGGCAAAACAAAAGTAGTAGAAATAAAACCATTTCACGCAACATCATTTTCACAATTGTCCTGTCTAATGTGTCTTCTGCCCTGTTCTCTGGTCCTGACCAAGATCGGAGTACAACTATTGAGCTTGATGATGGGTCCCCTTTTCTATATCCCTGCATCTCCCTGAACCATTTGGCTTGAAGGAGGAGGAGACGCAAAAGATCAGCTTTCGCAAGAGACCAGTTTTCTAGGAGGTAGTTCGTATAATTCTTCCCAATGGAACACCACTTGGAGAAATGAAATGGAGCGGGGGGGGGGGGGGGAAGGCTGGGCCTGCCTGCATAAAATGGAAATATTGCTAGATAAATTGCCCTCCATAAAGCTCAGCATGTTACAAGCTGTTTCCCAGCCGATGATGGTTTATTAGCCGCTGCAAGCATGCAGAGTGTTACTTAATGACATTTGGGATGTGCAATGTGAATTCATTACCCGCCTACAGTGCTTTTGCATTCAATTGCCCTCCTGTGTGCTCCTCGCAGGTATCAGCTGCTGGTAAACGGAGTGCAGCTTCCCCATCTCCTGCATCGGAACAAATGGACTTTTGAAGGAAAGACAGACACACTGGGCAGAACACTGCTGCAGGCCAAATGGCCCTAAGCAGAGTAAGGGGGCTGGCTCGGGACGCTGCAACAGGCCAGATGCATAGCTGATTTGCCAGGTCCGCTGCCACAAATCCTTTGTCATGAGCAAAGACAATACACTTGCCACTATGCTTCCTTCGTCAGGCCCAACATTAATGTTACGGGGTCCAGATGTTGTGCTAAACGCCACAAGGAAAACTGCTCTTAACAAGCCCAGCTGCTGCTAATCTGATTGCTTCCTGCTTTTCAGAGATGCTGATTAGCAGACCAAAAAAAACTTAGAAAAACCGAAACCAGAATCTAGAAGACAGGGCAAGTAAAACTCCTACTAAAAAGAACCCTGTCTCTATTGAAAAGGAATATCTATGCCTCCTCAATGTTGAACTCCATCAGCACAAGGTAATAGGCTGAGGTTGGCTTTCATCCTATGGAGGAATCATCTGACGAGTGTAAAATTCATGTAGCCAGAGATTTCTTTTTTAAAGGAGGCTGTTTCGCTAACGCTTGTATATCGGCAAACACTATTAAGAGACATGCCTGTTAACATACGATCCACAGTTCTCATTCATGTATTCAGATGCAGCTACCACATACAACGAGTGGACTGCGGAGACCTGTGCTATCAACTCTGAGCGGTAATACGGCCTTCAAATGCAGCTCTTCAGGACTTCTGAGCTGGGAATGTTTAGCAGTCTCCTCAGGGAGAGGGCCGAGTTAATCCAGGACCTTGCTGACGTACACATTTAGCATCCTGCCCTATTTAATTATTTATTTATTAAATATATCATTCGCTCTCCCCGCAAAAGGGCTCACAGCAGATCACAACGATTAAGATACATAAAAGATAAAACACTGTTAGCTTAAAATAAATTACAGTTTGTTAAAACGTCCTAAATGCAGCGCACATATTGCACAATCTCTGTGTTGGGCTGAATGATTATGCCATCAGGGTTGCTTCGAACAGAGATTCTCAACCAGTGTAGAAGTAATCTAGATAAGATGCAGGGTTTTTGTAGCAATTACTAAGAATTTGCTGTCCCTCAATCCCCAAGTCTGTCTGCAAGTATGACATGCTGTCTCTACCACAGGTAATCCATCTGTGACGTTTAGCATGCTAATAGTTAATTGGGCACTAGTTGTTTTTTCCTAATCCTCCATTCCCCCTGCCCACCAGCAAGCGTCTTTGATATACCACTTCCTGCCAACTCTATCTTGCCAGGGATTATCCATTAAAAGCACAGAAATAAAGTTTACTCCCAACAATACTAATGCAATGTTTAATGTCCTTAAAATATACTGTAAATGATACAATAACAGAATTCCTGTTATTTCCTCTGAAAAAGTGGGCTTTTTGTTTGTTTCTATCATGGCAGGCCTCAGGTTCTTTGATAGAGTGAATGGTGAGACAGAAGATACTGAAAGGTTGAGAACCACTGGCCTAGCAGAGTCATGAATGGATACCTGTTGTTCTCCACAATCCTGCTAGACCCTGTGCAGCTACTGCAGATCCACTGTTGTGGCAGTGGCTAAAAATAAGGAAGTTTGTAATAACCATGTAATGTGAAGCTGCATTAACAAGAAGAAATGGATACTTCTGGTAATAAACAGATTTTCCTAGTATAATGGAAAATCTTTTCTGAAGAGGACAGAAATAGGTGCCTTCTCTAGCAGGGGCTTGCAAATCTGAATGGAAGGAGCACAACCTACTGATGGGCTGCAGCACAACTCATGAGCCGGGTTCCTGGCTAACTATGCCATCTTAGTGCATGGACAAAGGCCAGGTGCCTGTTTCTGAAAAGGCCTAGCAAGAGCTCTCCTTACCTCACAGCCTGCTGCCCTGAACCAGCCACATTACAGACAAGGAGCAGGATTCTGCCACCTCCACCACGGTGTAAAAACTCCGATGAAATGGCCCCATTATGAGTCAACCGCTGGCCTTCTGGCTCAGAAGAGTTGGGAGAAGATGGGAGGCTGTGGGGACAACCTGGAAAAAGAAGTCAAGAATAAAAGTGAGCAAATCCCCAGGCAAAATCTTCTCCATTGGGATCTGCTTCAGGAAAGGACTTAAATGCAAAACCTGAAAATTTCTTGTCACAAACCACCTGAGGAAATAAACACCCTATCAAAAAGGCAATGTTAGAGGAACAAGGATTTGACCGAACTCTAACAACACAAATATACAAGGGCTTTCTTACCCACACACACCCCTCATGCTTCTGCCATGGTGCTATCCCACATGGATGTGGTAGTATTTGTGTGAATATTACAGCCACATGGGCGGAGTTACTGCGAGATCCTTCCCACCCAATCAACATCCTACTACAAGGAAGTGGAAACGATCCATCTGACAGGCCTGCTCACATGATTGCAGTATTCACTAGGGGTGTGCGCAATGAAAGTCATGAGCAATAAAAATCACGAAAATAACTTTTCCCTGAGCTTACTTGTGACTCCCCTGAAAGAAACCACTAGTTCTGGCTGCTTCATAGCCGTGAAACTCCTCCCTGTGGGTCTTTTCCGAGTTCTGGCATTTACCAGTAATGCATCATGAGCTCCCATTTCACTTTGAATGTGTACTAAATTCTTCCCTTACAATCAGATCACCGCAAGGGAGGAGCAAAGAGCACTCCCAGCCAATCCCAACAAGAGCTGCCCTTCTCCTTCCCCCCTCCTTGTATAGGCTGGAGGGAGACTTTTTTTTCTTGTGGAAAAGCCTTGGCTTGTTCAGGGACCCATAGAATTATAACACTTCGCCCCATTTGCTTGAAACTTGGGGGTTCTTTGAAGGACAGGCAGAACACACTCCACTGCATGTTTGGAAACATTTGACTGAAAAACAATGACTCCAGCTCTCCCAGAAGGGAATAATGAAAGTACAATGATGGCTGGGGGGTAGTGGTCCTGCAACGGAAGCCTTCCTCACATTCTGAAAGAAAACAAACAACAAACCACAAGGAAGGGAAAATATACAGAATTTTCAGTGGAAAGGTTTTAAAAATGTTAGTCACTGCAAGAGTAGTGAGTGACATTAAATGAATGCGGATAGGATTTGGTTTTTTTAAATGCTGGTGGCAAATTGGAGCCCTCCTGCTGGCTGATGCCTGATGGTCATTTTACGAAATAGTATAGAGAACTTAATTGGAGGCACAGAGAGGAACCTAATTTGCAGATCTGTAAAATCCTCCCTGTTTGTTCAATCTGCTTGAAATATAGCGGTTCTTTAGATAAGAAGGACTGTATTCTGTGTGGTTTTGGTGCCATTACATGCAAAAACAGCTGCCCCAGAGCCTCTAATTGGTACCCCCCTCCTCTTCCCCATTGAACAGAACGGCCACAAAAATCATGAGAACTAACACATTTTGGCACTGACCCAGCAACAGTCCTCCAGAAAACTACCAGTCACGTTAAATATTTTACTCAACAGCCCCAGATCCAAAGCCACAACAAAAATTTTCTAGATGCATGACCCTGGTATTCACACGCATATCTAATCTATAGGAGAAGTGATTGCCTGATGACTGATGTGATTGTTTGTGTGTGTACACACAAAGGAAGCTACTGATCTAAAGCTTGAGCCAGCTAGATATCCTCAGTCTGCACAAGCAATTTAAGGCAGATTCACACACATTCCATGTAAACTGCTTTTGATCATGCTAGGGACAACTTACACAAGCCTGTAACTTTTCCCCAGCAGTTGGGCTGGGAGCAACTTTCAGGGAGAAAAGAGGGGGGATTAAAATGCCCCTCTCCTTGTCCCTGGCCTTTTAAACTGCGGCTCTAGAAAAAAATTTTAAAGTCAGCCAAAAAGATCTCAGAACATGTATTTACATCCCAGTTCTGCTCAATGCCAAGTTAAGGTGGGAGGATGAACAACTTAGCTTTTTAAAAATAAAAAACAGGGAAGTGATAACTACAGAAATTCACTTCTTGAGAATCTCTGCTTCCATTTAAAATGAAGAGTTTAGTTCACACCACTATTCCTGTAAAGGAAATACTTGATAGGGTGTTGGGGCACCATCTGGGCAGAGCTCAGAAGACAGAAGGTTGGCTGCATAATACGGCCAGTGGCCAAGGGATTGGGCTTTCATGTACTACACAGCAGTAGAACAAAGTATGTTATACAGTAAATATTGCAGAATAATGGATAATAAGAAAATATACAAAGCAGCTTAATTTGCAAGATAATGAGTGATTCCACACACGTTGGATAATGCACTTCCAATCCTCTTTATAGATCATTTGGAACGGATTTTTTCATGTGCGGAACAAAAAAATCAACCTCAAACGATTGATAAACTGCATTGAAAGTGCATTATCCAACGTGTGCGGAATCAGCCATATACAGATTGCAGAATTCAGCTTTTTCTCAGCAGCAAATCTGAGCTACTTCGGCACAAAATTTTGATTTTTTAAAAAATACTAATAATAATAATGCAGAGTACAAGCAGACCCAGATTTAGATAAAACACTGAGCAGGAGAAAAAGTGTTCATAACTAGAAAGGCTGTTTACAATGGGAAAAAAACTGACTAAAGATCCTCCTTCAGTACTTTTCATGGAAAAGCTAGATACAGTACTGTCAGAAGCCCATGGAATACAGGATAACCTGCCTTCGGGACACAGCTTTGACTAAATGGTCCAGATCAACGCCTTCCAGCTCTGTGATTCTGCTGGAAAAAATGAACATTAACACTCTAACAAGCCACCTAAGAAACCCCCCCTAAGGGGGCTACTCATTATCACTAGCTGCGAGCTCTCAGGCATAACCAGTCCAATCTGCACCCCAATTTGCAGCTTGATCTTTTCATCTACCCAGATTCTGAGCTGCACAATTCATCAAAGCCACCTGGCACCAGGGCTATCCAAAAGGCAAAAATCTCTATGAACTCCATCTCCCAGATCTGCGCACGCTGTCTCCTCTGATGTTTTTCAATTACCGGCTCTTGTTTAGCCTAGAGAGGCAATAAATCACTGCCACAGCACTTCAGCTCCAGTCTTACTCCTCACTTTGCATACACAAGCTAATTGTTCCCAAAATACAGCCATCCGGACAGACTCTCCACCAGCCTCAAGGCTCAGCTCTTCCCATCCTCCTCTCACCAGCTGGGCAATGAACCTGGTTTCACCTCCAAGCTACCCACCAAGGTTCTGAAGACACAGTGATGCAAAATCCAGATAGCAGGCAAATATCAAAGCATTTGGTGATATAGATGAATAGCGGGAGTAATGTCACTAAAGGACATTCACAGCCAGTTCATACAATCAGTAGAATCAAACGGTGAAGGTTTTGCTGGACTGTAGCACTTTGCACTACAAGTGAGAAGTTGCAGATTTGAACATTCACCCATACCAGGGGAAACAACACATGAAAAAACATTTGCAAGGGAAAGGATAGACTGGATCCTTCTCCTTCATATGTATGTGTGTGTGTGTGTGTGTGTGTATAAAGCACCATCAAGTCACATCTGACTTACGATGACCCCTGCTGGGGCTTTCAAGGCAAGTGAGAAACAGGTGGTTTACCATAGCCTTCCTCTGCAGAGTCTTCCTTGCTGATCTCCCATCCAAGTACTAACCCTGCTTAGCTTCCAAAATCTGACAAGATCGGGCTATACCATGCCACCTTCCCTCCTTCATATGTATGTAGGTAAAGTAAAGGTAGTCCCCTGTGCAAGCACCGAGTCATTACTGACCCATAGGGGGATGTCACATCACGACGTTTTCTTGGCAGACTTTTTACGGGGTGGTTTGCCTTTGCCTTCCCCAGTCATCTACACTTTACCCCCAGGAAACTGGGTACTCATTTTACTGACCTCGGAAGGATGGAAGGCTGAATCAACCTTGAGCCGGCTACCTGAACCTGGCTTCCACTGGGATCGAACTCAGGTTGTGAACACAGCTTCGACTGCAGTACTGTAGTTTATCACTCTGCACCACGGGGCTCTATTATATGTATGTAAGGGCCTTTTTATAGGGCAGCAATTAAATGCTGTCACCTCATCTCACTCACAGCCTGAACTGCTATATTACAGCCCTTAAAAATCCTGCTCAAATGAGTTGACTGATAGCGTACACAGGTTCTCATCTCAAAAACCTGCCCTGAGTCCCTTCCTAACAGCACCTCATGGGTTAAGCCACATCAGCCCCCAGAACAAAAACAAAGATGGTGCCATTGTCAGTAGGCCCCTGTAAAGCAAAGAATACCCGGGGACACACAGATAGTTCAATCAATTGTGCATCAAAATACAGAAAATGACCAATAGATAGGGTCCAGCAGGAGTGGATGGAAAGTAAGGTCAGCAGTTCACAGCTGATCTTGTTCACAGCTGATCCTGCCACTTCCAAATGGGACAAATTCAGTGCCTAATGGTGAGGTGGATGATCCAGGAGGATAGCTATATGCATTCTGTTGATTTAAGCCTCTTTATGAGAACCCCACAGACATGAATCTAGGGGACATATTTTCTATAAGCTATTGCAGGAGTTCAGCTAGATTATTATTGCTTTTAAGTCCTCTGCCCCCAATTCCAAATTGGGGAGTCATCAAATTAAGGAAAATCCCAAGAAACAAACTTTAAAAAAACTCTCAAAGGGCATCTAGTATACACATGAAGTTTCCTCATAGTGAATTTGAACATCAGTCCACCAATTTCAGGCTGGAAATGCTTCTCCAGTGTCTCTCTCCAGTGTCTCAGGACTTTTACATCAGCTACTGCTGGGTTCTTTTAACTGGAGATGCCAGGGACTGAACCTGGGCCCATCTGCATGCAAAGGCGATGCACTTCCACTGAGTAATAAAAATAAGAATAATAACAACATTCGATTTATATACCGCCCTTCAGGATGACTTAACACCCACTCAGAGTGGTTTACAAAGTATGTTACTATTACCCCCACAACAACAATCACCCTGTGAGGCGGGTGGGGCTGAGAGAGCTCCTAGAAGCTGTGACTGACCCAAGGTCACCCAACTGGCTTCAAGTGGAGGGGTGAGGAATCAAACCCGATTCTCCAGATTAGAGTCCCGCGCTCTTAACCACTACACCAAACTGGCTCTCAAAGTAAATATAATGCAGCAAGCCTTTGGAAGACAAAAAACAGCAATTAATCTACTCAAATTAAGACTGCTAAAATAACACAGTCTTGGTGGCCTCCACAAAAATTAACAGAGAAGGTGTAAGGAAAGGCTCGTGGGAAATTTCATACTTGAAGCAACTGTGATGAAGGCCCTGTTCTATGTAACTGCCCACCAAACTACAGAAGCCTCAAGGGACATGAAACAAAACCTCTCTCAATGTGCTCAAGCAAGTTCCTGATACAAAAGGGGGTCCTTGAGGTACCCTGATCTCAAACTATTTATGAGGCGGCTCAAATGCCAGATTTGTATCTGGAAAACCACGACTCAGACCCTCGGTCTGCCATGGAAGCTCACTGGTAGCCTCGGGCCAATCACTCCCTCTCATGTTAACCTACCTCACACGTTGTTGCCAGGAAGATGAAAATGGAGGAGAAAGGAATGATGTTGCAAGCTACTTTGGGTCTGCATTGGGTAGAATATTTTAATGAAAGATTAAAGCCAGCAATTTGTACTGGGCATGAAAATGCATAGGAAGCCCAAAGAAGATGTAATAGTACTGACGTGCTCAGTCCAATTTGCCCCAATCTAAAGCTAACTTTAAGTCCCCTCTCATGGCTCAGATAGAATAGCATCTACTCAATCATTAACATGGACTTGGAGAGAGGATGTGAGGGAGAAGTTAGGGAGACAAAGAACTGGTGACACGGTGTGTTCTTTTGAGAGACAAAGGGACCACAGCAGTGCCTTTGATGACAGCCACATACATGACCCACTGAAACACTTAATGAAAAAGCAGCCTCAAGCACAGATTTGACTGGAATTAGCAATGTGAGTTCCTTCTGCCATATACTGCAGGGTGAGATATGCTGGCCGTGATTATTTTTCCTAAGCTACCGCCATTAAAAGCAATTCAAAACTGTATTTCATTACTCATAGAGAAGTGACTGGGTATAGCTACTATCCTCTCTTGCCCTCTCTGCAAAACAGTGGGACTCAAACCAAAGCCCCAGCAAGTTGAGGAAAAGAACACATTTTCTCCAGGCTCCTACAAGCTAGGCTGTAGTATCATCACCACCACTCATCCCAATTGTAAACTTTTTGATTGAATGTGGCTATCAGTAGGGCAGTAAAACAGTGGCTTGGATCCAGTGATACACAAACAGAAACATAAATGAACATAATCCAGGTCTAATAGTACCTTAAAGACCAACTAGATTGCCAAGGTATGAGCTTTCAGGAGTCAAAGCTCCCTTTATTAGATAAGAACAGATTCACTTGTGCAAGATCTTGCGCAACACCCAGCACTTTCCTCATTATATATTATAATGTCCAGAAATTGATTGCACAAGATCTTGCGCAAGCAGAAACAAGTAGGGATAAAGTAAGTTTGACTTCGAACAAGCGGCTACCACATTTTGGGGGGGTGGTATTTCCACTTGTGAAAGAGCTCCAATGCAAGTAGAAATCTGCTAGATTCATTCCAACACTATCTATTGATTAGGCAGAAAAATACTACTTTGTACACTGAAGTAAGAAAGATCCAGAGGAGTTAGCCATATTAGTCTGTAGTAGCAAAATAGTAAAGAATCCAGTAGCACCTTTAAGACTAACCAACTCTATTATAGCATAAGCTTTCGAGAGCCACAGCTCTCTTCGTCAGATGCATCTGACGAAGAGAGCTGTGGCTCTCGAAAGCTTATGCTACAATAAAGTTGATTAGTGTGGACTCTTTACTATTTTGAAATAAGAAAGATGACCCTCCCTCCAATGGCCTGCTGAGAAGTTAAGAAGTTCATTGCCCTCCAGAAGTCAATGCACATAAGATTAGTTACACATCAATTAAGGGGAGGCCAAAACAGGAGAAAGAATGAAACACTCTGCTTGAGCTCCTAATGGATTGTATTGTTACGGTGTACATGAAGTGTGCATTCCGTCCCCTTCCCAGAACTCTCCCAAACACCATGTAGAGGAGAGTTAAGCTTCTGCTCCCCTTACTGTGAGGTTCAGGGATCAGATGCACAGCTTCCTGTCACCTGGCCCTGAATCTCAGCAGTCAGAGCTCTGGGCCACTTGTAATTCAGGGCTGAACTACTAGGTTCAGAACTAGCCATGAAGAACTCCATTTGTCTGACCCTGCAATTCATCTTTCTTGTGCTACAGAGGGAGGGAAAATCTTCCTACTTCTCATTCCTCAACCCCTGCAATTCTTCATTGGGAGGGGGGGGGAGGGTGCAACTTGTACAAGATTAAAGGAAAGCAACCCTCCACACTGGAAGCTTGACTTTTACATGCTACTGCTCCTCACTCTTCTCTTGGATCTAAGAACTGCAGGATTGTTCCAAATCTGTACAGATTTCTTTTTGTTGTCCAAGCTTCCACAGTGGTTGCACTTTGCCTCTCGTTGCTTCTCTGCCCCTTCATGATTCTGCCCCGACTGCAACCTCCTGCCAATCCAGGATTCACATCTGTCACTGACTTGAGCTCCTTGAATCTCTAGTGGCATTTAAAGACTGAAAAGCCAATTTATCTTGATTCAAGCCTGACCCTTTGAAGGAGGGATGGCTTGGCTGCCTGCCAGGCCCAGGGAAGCTAAAAATAACTTATTGTATTAGTCACAAAATAGAAGCAAAGCCCATTTTGGCAAAATGTAAATTGTAAAATGTCATGGATGACAGGTAGTAAGTCTCTAGAGCAGCCAAATAAAATTGGAACGGACCTCCAAAATCACAGCTCAAAGGTGGCATCAGTTCACCAGTACCCTGCCAGGTCAGCATGCTCTATGCTCCAGAAATGTGGGAAGGTATGAGATCTCTATGGGTTTTACCTTCCTTGGGGCACTTTCCCAGGAGCCTTAAAGCATCACAGGTACCCGTCCTTTCTTATGTCTTAGTTCTCTTAGTTGAAGCAACAGGAACAAAAATTGGAAGCAGATTAAATGTTCAGAAAGACCACTCATGCAACCCTCTGACTGGCCAGGACTACCTCAGAAGGCACAAAAAGGAATTGCTAGATTCAAAGTGTCTTCACATCAAATTTGCATGGCAAGTGAAAGGCATAAGGTATCTGATGCATACATTTTTCAGAGGAAGGAAGATTTTGATACAGACAATGCTTTCAAGCAGCATAATCCTAGGCTGTAAGGCCAGGCAGAAGCACTGCTCTACCTTGTTCAGGATTCAATTTTCTTCTACCCCTGTGAATTCACTTCAGTGATCTTCTGTCAAATTTCAAAGGACTTTGTGGAGCAGAATTTAAGGTATAAATAGGGATCCCCCTGCCACACACAGAGGCTTTTTTCTCATCTTGCCTTGCAGGGTGTTCTTGGAGAGATCAGGACGTTTTTCTAAGTGCCACAGTTGCCCACTTTTAGAATCCCATAGTTTAGGATCACTGGAAAAGTGTACCTAGATGTTTACTAAGATTCCCAGCTGTCTGCCAGTTGTGAACACCAGGGGAGAAAAACTACAGTCCCAAGGTGTGCATTTCTTCCGCTCAGGGATTGTTTAAAAAGTGCAGTCAATTTTTTATTAGCATTCTGCACCGTATCTCCCTACTTCCTTAGATCTGATATACCCCATAGAGTTCAATCCTTTGTGCAGTGGCATAAAAATGAAGAGCAGTCTGGGGTGGGGTGGGTGAAATGATCCCAGATCATGACAAGCTTGTGCAACCACCTCTGGACTGCAGTATTTTTCCAGGTATTTGAATCCAATTTTATTGACTAGGACAAAAGCACATCGCGAGGACTGAAGGTGACCCCAAAACAAATGAATCTGTGGCCAGGAAGTAAGTGAGATCTCTGGGATTACCTGGCTAGAGGTAAGAGGCATAAGAAAGCACCTTCCTGAGGGAGGACCAGGAAGGCATTTGGTCCTTGCTCCCACTGGGTTGTTTTAGGTTACTGCAAAAGATTAGTTAAAACCTCTCAGACGGGAAATAAAGTGGCGGACTTAGCAACTGCTTGTTTAATAAGTGGCATTTACATGCACACCGTTCTTCACCAAAGTTTCAGCTCAGTTTGTAATCTTGCACTTGGTTCTGATTACAGGGGCTCCCCCTCCTCACAGGCAACCAGCAGCTTCAATACCCTTTCAGAAGTTGCCAGAGCTTGTTTGTGAAGCCGGTAGGAAGGCAACTAAAAGATGGTGAGAAACGCCTTTGCCTGGTAGACGGTAAAGCTGCTCGAGAAAAGGAGGCATTTCCAACTCTGTGGGGAGAAGAAGGTCTTCCCGGTGGCCTCATGATGCAATTGGAATTATGGATCTTAATAAGGGTCTGTTAAAGTGACAGACCCTCCACGCCCCCAGAGCCCATTCTTCCTGCGACTGCCTGCAGGGATATGACTAGTGCTAATCTGTGCTGACTGAGGGCAACTAGGGCAGGGTGATGAACAGTCCCTGCCTTTGATTAAAGATACTGGCTGTAGAGTGATCCCACTGAGGCAGTGCCTTTGTATACCTGACTTCATCCTTTCCTTCACACTGGCTTTTGAATGCTGTTGTGCAAAGCATCGTGACCTTTACAGTGGCAGCCCGCGTGCAATCTTTGAACAAACACCAATCTTGCGGCCACTGGGCAGATACTGAGCTAAGTGCCAATTCTTGGGGCAGGTATGTTGGCAATAATATCTCATCTTGGGTTCTGAATACGGGAACCGTCCCTCCTCAGGGCTGCCATTAAGATACAGATGCCCCGGTGTAATGGGGTTCCTCAATAGCAGATCTGTATGCTAAGCCCTAGATATGCTGCAATCAGAGACAAAACAGAAGGCAAATAGGGAGGCTATGGAGGCACTGGGGTAATCCCTGCAGATTACCTCCCCACAGTCACTCATATCTGGCGTTTTTTCTCCTAGCTGAGGGAAACATGCTTGGGGAGAGCAGGATTCAGAGAGAGAAACAGAGGGAAGGGGAAGTTCAGCTCCTCTCAATTATGCACTCCTTTTGCTCCTCCCACCTCTACCTCATACAGGACTGTGGTAGATCCTGGCTTAAAATACAGAGGTCTGCTGCTAAACTATCTAGTTGAGCCCTCAGGCTGAGCTGAATGTGGAAAAAATGCTGTTAATCTCATAGGAGTAATGGGATGAAAAAACCGGTTGATTTTCCTGTTCATTTCCCTCCCCCATTTTAATAAAAAAGGAGTTCATCCTCTTGTGCCACACAGCTGTATGTCACAGCCCATAAATTGCCAATCTGGAGAGGAAAGAAGGATCCATGGGCCCAGTCACACGATACAAACAGACCTGCCTCTCCAGTGCAACACTACTGCCCACTCCTTGACTCAATATATGGAGGGTGCTGCATGTCTGTGTGTGTCTGCATTATTTTCCTGATTAGCGAGATACCTCTTTATGTAAGGAGGGAATACCTCCTAACTTCTCCTCTCTTCCCATGTCCATTGAAAGAGATTCTCTTTCTTGTCCCATGCTGTCCAAAGGAAGGGGCTACATGTACATCATTCTCCCCTCCAATGGGGAATTTCCCTATTACGTCCATGCAACCACGATGCTGAACTAATTGGCCATGGTATATGGAAAGTAATGCTTTAGAATGAATTCTTTCTTTCTTCTACAAGAAAATGTTGTGAATGGAATCCATCTCAATAAACTAAGATTTATATTTTCTACAATCAATTGCTTGAAGATTTTACTGCACAGGGGAAATGCTTCTAACTGGGTAATTCGGCTACCAAATGAAATATGTATATGTTATGTGCCATCAAGTTGCCTCCGACCTATGGCGACCCTATGCATAAAAGACCTCCAAAACATCCTATCATTAACAGGCTTGCTCAGATCTTGGAAACTGCAGGATGTGGCTTCTTTTATTGAGTCAAGCCACCTCATTTTAGGTCTTCCTCTTTTCTTACTGCCCTTCCACTTTTCCTAGCATTATTGACTTTTCCAGAAAATCTTGTCTTCTCATGATGTGACCAAAGTAAATGAAATCTAACTATTGCTGATAAGCAGGACGTACCTGAAAGGTGGGAAGAACTGGACCGGTTAAAGGAGAGCGGAGCCTGAAAAGCATAGATGTTGTCACCCTCTGTGATGGTGGTCAGATCCTCGTCATCTGAGAAGGAACACTGGAACCCAGACTGGCCCAACTCTGCCAGGATCACCTGCAATACAGAACAGCAGACCGGGGCTCCCATCTTGCACGCTTGAGATATCTGGAAAAAGGACCCTCCTTGGTCTGCAGGAGCAGAGCCAATACCAGACCAACTCATAATGGGTCGCTACAGGAAGTGAACAAGAATAGGAAGCAACGGGGGACAAACAATTATGGCATTCCAAATAAACATTTTGTCCAATACTCACTTGGCAAAAATTATGAGACTCCCAGCAAAACATATATTCCAAGACCGCTTATGAAGTCAGATGCTAAGCCAACCTCAAAATAAAGAGGATTACTGAAGTATCCAAGCAGAACAGCAGGGTAATCAGTTCCAGTAAAGAACACAGTTAACCCTTAACCGTAGAAATTATCTCTGTTCAGGTATACTACAGATACTGAAAAACAGGGGTGGGGTAAGGGAGTGAAGTCGTTCCAGTTTGCGGAAGCCTCAGTACATTTAAAATTCTACCTATATAGCAGTTACAGCAAAATTTCTGCTCTAATTATTGCTCAAAATTTCTGCTCTAATTGTGGTTTGGTTTTCAGGCCCAGGGCTGTAGTGAGGATCGCTGGCACCTGGGGGCAGCTCCAGGGCTGTTTCTGCCCCCCTCAAGCACTTGTGTGCACGCACAAAGCGTGCATGTGCACCCAGACTGCATGATGACATTACTACACATAATATCATCACACAGGGCATGCCACTGAGAGCCAGCTGCTCCATCAGCATGACAGGCAGCTGGGGCGGTGCATGGGTGGCCTCCCAGCCCTTCTGTTCAGTTGCCCCGTGTGCCGCCCCGGCCACCTGCTGCACCTGGCCCACAGCTGCTGTGCCTGGCTGGGACTGTGTGTTGGCAGCGGCAGCAGCATGAGGCAACTGAGCAGGAGGTCGGAGGTGGGACGCGGGTGCTCAGCCGCCAGCGCTGCCACCACCATCTCTGTGGCATGCGCTTCCAGACGGCAGCTGCGCCCACCACCCCCTCTTCATTGGCGCTGGGGGCAGGCAACTCCCTGCCCCTGTAGATCTCCCCCTGTTCAGGTCTAGTTTATAGAGAGGCCTGAGAAACTGACACATGTAGAATACAATCAGGGAAATGAGTGTCAAAATTAAGCGGGGAAAAGTTGATGGATCGATTTCTATTTTATCAATCCAGAGGAGTTAGCCATGTTAGTCTGTAGTTGCAAAATAGTAAAGAGTTCAGTAGCACCTTTAAGACTAACCAACAAGCTTTTGAGAACCACAGCTCTCTTTGTCAGATGCTTATGCTACAATAAAGGTGGTTAGTCTTAAAGGAGCTACTGGATTCTTTACTATTTTATCAATGGGGCACTGTCACAGAAGGCCCTGCTGAGCCATGAGCACCATTCCTCTTTGGGTCCTTCAAGAGGTCAAAACACTCAGCAGGTGTCCCAGTTCTCCATTCAGCAGTGCGCTGCTCTCCCAAGCCCACCAGACCCCCAGAGGGGTTCCCTGCTTCAATCTGAGTATCTAGGCTGCCACCAGCAGATCAATTTCCCACAAAAGGGCCAGCATTCTTAGCACTGTCTGTACTGTTTTTTAGAGGCTCTGCCCACATCTTCTGCTTTCACTCCAACTACTCTTCCTGCAACTGCACACTCCCAGGGATCTAGCGATCTAGTGACCAAACACATCGCTTCCCTTGGTGCCCTTTTAGTAATGCATTCCAGTGGGAGTCATTGTGATTATGGAGAACAAACTTCCAGCATTCAAAATAAGAAGAAACTGATTAAAAAGAAAATGTCTACGCACAACAATGGCTCAACCAAGGTTACAAAGTAAATGTGAGTACATGCATTCTTCTGTCCCTTCTCTCTAAACATACCCTGACTGTTGCTATTCTAGGCAACACTCCCTATTCTTAAAGTTACTGCTTTCTATCAGTCATTTGTTACCTTGAGTCTTTGTCCACGTTGCCTGCCCTTTGTTAGTACCATCTGCTAATGGCAGCCATGATGAAGCTCATGCACCACTCCTTCCTTCAAGTTGTTCCCAGGTGGAATCACCCCAAATAGACCTATTTCCCTCATGTCCAGGAAATTTATTCTCTCTCTCTGCCTACACCCCCTATCCAATCCTTCTCTTTCTGTCCTTCCCTGGAAGAGATAGAATCTTCCATGTGGCACCCCCAAGTCTCTGTCATCTCCTACATGTCACATTCCTGCCAGGGAGTGAGATAGCCCTTTGATTGTTTTCTGCTACCTTGAAGTAATTACATAACCAAGCCTTAAGTACTGGGTGCTTGTGAGAGCTATCAATGGGATAAGCGAGTCTTCAGAACAATTAACCTCTCTCATTTCCTGCACTGGTACTGACAGACAAACTTCTTGGAATGAATGTGGGGGGTCTGTAGCCCCAGAACTCTCATTCACATGATGCAGCCCAAATTGGAGAGCATTTTTCCACAGGTACGCTTTCACAAGATCACTCAAGTCCATCCAAAAGAGGAAAGATTCTTCAACTCATTTCCTGATCTGTGACTGATTCTACTCCTCAATTAACTCTTTTGTGTTACACTTGTGCCACCTGTCTTCTAAATTGTGTCTGGACTCTCCAGTGTGTGTGACCCACTGCTCCATCCATTGCCAACTCCATTGGGACTCATAGTCTCAGGTTTCTCTGTGTTTGCCTTCCTATAACTGAATGCTGACCTGCAAACCATCATCTTACCACATGACAAGATCTGCAACCCCCAAATTCCTGCGCAATTTACACATTACACTGTGAGGAGATGTCAAAGGCACGTACACATACTCAGATACACATATACACTTGGGATGTTACAGCAGAAGTGGGGGGAAAGATGCAGAACTCGCTCACAAATCCATTTTCCCTATGACTTCTGAAGCCACCTTCAGAATCTTGTGCTAAGCCATTCTTTTTATCCTGGATGAATTAAGAGATGTTTACACATTTTCAAAATCAGATGCACAGCACTTGTCTACCAATGATCTTCCAAGTAGCATGAGAAATGAGCAACAGAGACAAACTTCAATTTCTAGAAGGTAACAAGGTGCAAACTTTCAAGCCCTTTCCAATATGCACCTGAACGCCACTTATCAGCAAAAGTAACACAATGGTGTCTTTTAGTGCTCTCAGAGAACTATTGTTTACTCTGCTCTTCAAACACACTAAAAAAATAGAAAAACTACCCTATGACCATCTTGAAAAGCATGCACAGAACAAGTAGTAGTATGAAAAAGGCATCTTGTTGCCGTATCTAATTTCTCTGTGTAAGAAGTAACGGATGTTATGCTGTCCCTTTAAGAGGGGGGCTATGAGACAGTCAGCAAGATTGCTGAATGGTCTGTTCATCCTTCCTTTCTACTATCCTGGAGCTATTCCTTTGGCGTGCAGATTGTTTTCTCAGGGACTTCCTCTTTCTTGCACCAGACCTTTCTGCTTCTCCATCTTGCCACTATGGGTGCAGGGCATGCCACCCCGCATCTCTTGGCATCCCAGACTAGTTAGATAGAACAGAATGCTCTCTCTACTCTTTCCTATCCTCAATGGAGTCTCTGGACAAAAGGACTCATATTTCTTTTTCTAATGCTTAAACCAGGCTCTGCACATGAGTTTGTTCCTTAGCACCCATTCTACATTCATGCTTCATATGTGCTCTGCTGCATCTATTCTGCTACTCTGCTAACGTTCTGTGAGGCTGCTATTGTTGTTTTTGTTTGCCCACAAGCACCAAATAGCAACTATAGTATCCTCCAGTGGGATGTGGCTCGACCTAAAGAAACTTCAAGAATTGCATCCCACCTCTTCCAGACATCACCGCGCTACAGTACGTCCCTGAAACATCAACAGTCCCTAGAGGAGGCTGCCAGAAGAACCTTTCATGAAAATATCTTGCCTCTTCTTGTCTTGTTGGACCCCTTCAGCTTTTGTCCCATGTGGAAATCCCTTCCACTGATTTAACAATGAGGCTTGCAACAAATCTTAGGCAAAAGAGAGGTCATTTTATTAACATCTCCTCCTCCTCCTCCACGCCTGCCAAATGCCTTCTACTGCCTTTCCAAGACCTTTTGGGGAAGCTCGTTTTTGTCCTCTTTTTCCTGATGGATGGAGAAAACATTGCAGAGACACATTTAAGTGACCTATCCACTGGTATTTAAGGGGTAGCAGATGTGCTCCGTTTTGAGCCTGTTCACAGCCACAATCATATTTTAAAGACTAGTTATTCTCCAGCCAACTACCAGTGATGTCATCATGCGGCTAAATCAGTTCTGGCTCTCAACAATATGCTTAATACGAGGAAGAAGAAGGGTTGTTTTTCAAATTTTAAAAAGTGCCCATATGCAGCTGATCAGGGCTACAAGTAGCAGAGAACCCGTATGAGAAAGCTTAGCTTTGGAGAACTAGGTCATGTCCTTCCCAAGCCCTTGTTCACACCAAAAATAATAGCTGGGGATGAGCTCAGGCTATAGGTACAGTACAGATAGGAGGAGAACTCATCTGATTTACCTGGTCAGGTGAAATCTTGCCTTCTTCTGCCACCATTTCTCTCAGTTTTGCCACTGTGCTGAAGAGAGGCACAGCCAGGCCAACACGCACAAATCGATGATTCTTGGATTGGAAGACAAGAGTGACATTCAAGGGTCTAAGAGAAAAGGGAAGGATCTTAGAACTAAAATGCACTAAAAGATGCTTAAATTTTCAGCCAACCTAATGTGCACACGCACACACGCACACACACACAAAATTTTGTACCTGAGAGAGACTTCTAGTCTGTAAGAAAGGTTGTATCAGATCTGGAGTTACTTACATGGTCCAGAGTAACAATAGAAAAAAAGAAAACCTGTGTCTTTAGATCCATGTCACTTTGTCTTTAGGGTATACAGACACATGCAAATTTTATGTCAGTTTTGCTACACAGACTTGTGAGAATGCTATCTCAGCAATAAAATTGACAAACCATATGCATATCTAACCATTCAAAAGAGCAACTCGTAGGATTCTGAAGATACCTATCTATAAAAACGTAGGACTGAGAAAAGGATTAAAGAGAAATGAAAGCAAGCAAGGATTTTTAGTTCTTTTCTCCTCTGCAATGCAGAGCTCAGGTGGCTGTGTCCCTCTTATAGAGAAAACCTCATTGTTTTCAAAAGTCCAATCATAGATAAAGCCACAAATCTAGAAGGAGTTATGAGGGTTTATACAGAGAACCGATATATAAAAAGGTGGTGGGGGGAGTGGAAAATGATGTTCAATGTCCCCCAAGGGGTTTGGAAGTGAAAATTAAATGAAGTTCCTACCAAAAGTCATTTTGGAAATGTACAGATTTGAGAAAAATAGCCAGGCATGAGCGTTTGCAGGCAACAGTCTGCTACACAGAAACATGAAGTGAAATAGGAAAGTGACTCGTGTATGTGACATATACCCTCACACAACTGAGGTATGGTCAAGATGATAGATAGATAGATAGATAGATAGATAGATAGATAGATAGATAGATAGATAGATAGATAGATAGATAGACAGACAGACAGACAGACAGACAGACAGACAGACAGACAGACAGACAGACAGACAGACAGACAGACACACAGACAGACAGACAGACAGACAGACAGACAGACAGACAGACAAAACAAGACAGAACTAAAATATAATAAAGATATGTTTGTCAGGGTCCTTAAATCCCATCAGATCTCCTATTGCAGGATGAGTTCTTAGGGGTGTGCAATCCGGGATTCGGGGAAGAAGCTGGATTTTTGCTGATTCCACAAGATCTGGCTTTCCCAGATCACATTAGAGAATCCTGATCCTTTCCCTGTACCTGGTTTGAGGCTCCCAAATAAATCCACGTACATCTGGGTTAATTCAGGAAATGTGGCTTGTCTGTTTCCCTTGCAGTTTCCTTCCTTTTGGAGGGAGGGAGGAGGCAGGGAGGCAGAGGAAGGAGGGAGGGGAAATGAGGCTGGGAGGGGGCAGTAAGTGGCCAGTCCTTGCAGGAGCTCTCCAACCAATGGAATTTTCTGAGAAGGAGAGAGCCTTCCTAAAATTGCCCTGCAAAGAGTTAAAAAAACAGGTTTGTTTCAGAGCAAGTGAAAGTGTCCACAGAGAGAGAGGAGAACGAGGGTTTCCCAAAATTACCCCTCACTCTCTCTTGTAATCTGAGGCTAAGTGGAATCCATTTTATAGAACAACTGTGCTTGCTTGCCATTGCCTTGTGCTTGTGGCTGGGTACTTGCTCGGTTCTGTTCTGTGGTATTTTCCCAATGTCTCTATGTTCTGCCTGCCTGCTGTGAATGACACTGGTTCTGTTGAGCTAAGTTGCAACAGTGTCCCTTGCTTCAGTTTGGTTTGGGAGGAATAGATAAGATTCTGATGTGGGACTGGTGTCCGTCCTTCACTTTGTTTCTGGAATGATTCCATTCCCTTGCTTCAGATTGGTTGTGATGGGCTTTCCTTGGGTTGAGCAGGCATTGGGAGTGTGCTTCTGGCCACTGGCATCCTTGTTCTTACAAGCTTGTGCCCTGAGAACCAGTTTGAAAACCTTCTTGTCATAGGGAACAATGGAGAATGGCTCTGGGAAGCTTGTTCAGGGGCACTTGGGTAGTGGGGGGGCTTCAGTTTAGTTCTGTTGGGCTATCTGTGTGTGCAGCTTGCATTTGGGAGTGTGTCTTGGCCATGGCAGCTTTGCCCCAGTGTGTTTCTGCAGAGGGAGTCAGCTTCATTAGCTTTTTTCCCCATAGGAAACTATGCAGGGGATGGGGGCAACTAGTTCAGGGGCCCATAGAATAGGACCCCAGGGTCCAATCTTCCTGAAACTTTGGGGGTCTTTAGAGGACAGTCGGGAGTAGGTTCCCTGCAAATTTGATGAAGTTTGCCAGATAGGCCCGGACAGTTTTCCCCATAGGTAATAATGGCCAAATAAAACCAGATTTCTGTGATCTGTCTAAGCTGCATCAGATAACCTTTCCTGGATTTTGGTAATCCCAGATTTGGGGGGTGGGGGTCCTCAAATCCTGGATCTGGATTTCCCAGATTTTTTAAAATGAATTTTATTGAAAGATCTTTAAAAGCAAGTAAAAATTTTAAAAGGGATAAAAATAAAACATTGTTCTATTGTTATCGGAATAAAACTTCTCATTTTTTTATGCTCCTTTTTCCCTCTTATGCTTCAAACCCACAAATTATTAGTTCATTTTTTTTAGTTCAATGCAAAAAGTCAATAAGGGGATTTCCCAGATTTTTTTTCCCCCCGGTGCACACCCCTATGAGATATGCTTCAATTAACACATGGTTCAACTGAAGTCATGTTTAACTGTAAAGTTTTGTCAGCCTGCAACAGCAATTATCCTAGATTTCAGAAGGGATTGGTCAAGTTTAAATGTGGTACGATCAATTTTGGTGCAAATAGTTTCAAGTCCTGGATTTAAAAAAAAAATTCTATGCCTTCCATTTTTGAGCATCCTCATTACTCCCTAAAACTGATATTAGAGCCCAGCTAGGGCATCATTTCTGTTAACTCTGTTTACTCCAAGTAGTAACTTGGGTTGTTAGCATCCTTGTTTAGTTTTCCCCAGGATATGCAGCATATACGTCCTAGGACCCTCAGGATAACGTTTTGGATCTAGATGAAATTAGGAATTTTCACCAACCGCCCCTTCCCACTGCACACCCACCTCAAAGCATCCCTCGGGATCCTCTCTCCGCCAGCAGTCCTTGGAAATCAGAGGGCTGCAGTGGGAGAGGCAAGTGAGAAAGTCCTGTTCCAGCGGTAGAACATCAGTCTAGATCCATCTCAATATGATACATGAGGTGGTGTGGCATTAGAGAGATGAATAATAAATGCAGGAAGAAGATACAGCCCGCAGTATGTCCGATTTCTCAGCTTTGATATTAATTAAAAATATGTAGAGAAATGATGTGAATGTTTACTTGGGTGCTAAGTCCCACACATTTGAACAGGCCTTACTCTCAAACAAGTGTGCGGAGGACTCATAGTTCCGAATCTTGCTGATCCATTTTATCTAATTAAAATTTCTGTTCATTTCAAAAAAGTTTTTAATATACTTCTACACCAAGAGAAGTTGGTTTAGAAAGAAACAATGGGCCCAACTTTATTTCTTCTTTTTAAAAATTCATTTCTTAAGGAAGACCTAGGAATTCTAGAAAGACGTTTAGTGTAAAGCTGCCAGTTTCTCATTTCCCAGGTTTCTGACTTCCCTGTGGTGCATCACGGTAGGCTCTGCACTCAGGGGAGAAAAAGCTTAAGATGCTGCTGGTTTTAGGCCACTGGCTCCCTGCTGTGCATAAACAGTTGCCAAGGTAGCTCTTTCCAATCCAGAAGCCTTTTTTCCTCTAACACCGTTTCTGATTCACCGTGCAGTGCTGAAGACAGGAAGACAGCTCTTCCCCAGCCCCCTGCAGTTATTTCCACAAACTGGACCAGGAGACTGCTGAATGGAAGAAGAGAAGCTCATGCACATCTCAGTACCAAGCAGCGTATTTTCTCTTGCAGGAAGAGAAATGAAACAGAGGTGCCGAAGCCTGAACTCCCAACTCTGAACTGCAGTGAACTGCAGGCTGTTTGCAGAACTCTGAAAAACACTGAAAAGGTCAACCGTCCCGAGGCCTTCCTAGGATACCCACAACTTTCTTCTTGTGCCTGGCAATCTAGCACAAAACAAAAATCAGACCCCGATGACATGAAGATCCCAGATCCACTTGGTGTACACAGCCAGTGCTTGCAGTCTGTTGGTCCCTAACAATCCTGAGGCTTGCCAGTGAGAAATTCCCACTGACGCTGTTCCAGAGCCTGGAAATTCCGACTGGTGATCCTGAGCAAGCAACCTCTGATCACAAGGGCACAAATAATCCCTGGGTGATTTAACCGAGTACCAGTGTGTTCACTGACAATGGATTACAATTCTCAAATTGTTACATAAGATAAACAGGAATCGGCATCTTAAAGTATAACAAAATTTACTCCGGAATAAGCTTTTGTTGGACTAGAATTCTTCAGATGCAACTTCACATTACTGCGTGCTTGCCCTGAACAATGAACATCTCCCATCTCAACAACTGACTGACAATGGGCCACACAAACATTTAAGTGGTTTGCTCATGTTTAGCTTAGATCAGCCTTGGGTTAGCCACTTGATCTTGTACTCAAGTCCAGAGTTAACATCTCCTTGACACAATTATTTGCTCCAAAAAAGCCCTGGGAAGATCTACAAAAGAAAAGAAATCTGAATCATGTATACACATGGATCTTTAGATGTACTATCCACTCACTTCTCCTCTGAACACAGTCTTGTGCTCATGTATATATACACATAATCCTCTGCCAACCATTGCTTCTGTAACGGAGAACAACTGGGATCTCTCGGAAGACTGCCGTAAGTATGGGCAAGCCCTCTAACTATATAAATGATGGTACAAGGCATAAATCACAATGTTCTTGCTGGAGGGGTGTGACTAGCTATGACAGCAAGTTTTTAGCTACAGAGGAAATAACTGCTTAATTATTTGTGACTTTTATGAGACATATTCTGCTTGCAAAAACTACTGTAGCAGCATTACAATGCAAGGCACACTTTTCTGCTATGCAAAATTGCCTGACACTAACGTCACACCTGAAGATTAACCCCCACCCCGGTTTTTCCACCTGCTTGTTTGTATTTCTTCCTTGTGCTGACTTGCGCAGAGGCAAGTTTCTGTCTGGAAGGGATCAAGAATCTGCAGAGATGACTTAAAAGTACACAAGTAAACAGAGTCATCTGTGTGAATGGCCACGAAGATCCTTGCAATTGTCTGTTGACTCCAGTAGAAGTAATAGCAGGCTGTTTGCTCTGATTTCAAGGAAGATTGGGTGTTAGACCTGGATAAAAAGAAAGGCTGCTTTCTTCTTAAGAAAGGAAAGCAAAATGCAGGCACCTCGGTCCATGATTGCTCTGAATTGAACTAACCAACAGGAACACAGTGGCTGAATCTTGTGCACTGCCTGATTTTTTAATGAGACTGGCTGTTGCTTTAGCTGTTTTTTAAGTGTCACCGTTCCACATTTTTAACTTGGAATGGTTAGCCACTTTGGAGGGGCTGAGATGGCAAAAAGGTGGCACACAATACTTCAAATAAATAAGAAAAGGAGCTGACAGGGGAAACTTGCCGAGAAAAAAAAATCCAAGGTTTCATTGGTGCATTAAAAGTGGATGTAATGATTTTAAGTAAATGTGTGTATGTGTCTTTAAATGCTTGGTATAGTATAGATGAAGAGTAGGGGTGAAAGAGAGGGATGAGTGAGTGATATGATTGGTTGATGTGGGCGGAGTGAATGCGGTTTTAGACTGAGAGTGGAGAGAAAAGATTTAGTCAGGGCAAGAGAGGCAAGCTGTGTACAGCCTTAGTATTTTTAAGCAGTTCTGAGAGAAATATGACCTACATGGAAACCTGAACTGTGTGTTTGTGAAAGAACATTCAGTCAGGGTAAAACAGGCAAACTGTGTGTGCGCCTGAAAAGAAGTCTTGTAATTGAGAGAGAAATTAATACCAAAATCAGGCAAGCTGTGTGCAGCCTGAGTTTATGTTGTCTGAGATAAATATAACCTGTGTGAAAGCCTAAACTGTGTGTTTGTGAAAGAACATTCAGTCAGGAGAAAGCCCCCAGCCCCAAACTCACCTGGGCCGGTGTTTGTGGGCTCGCGCAACCGGGGGAAGAAAGCAGGAGCGGTTCCTTGCCAGCCCTGAAAAGACGCGCGTCCCAGCGTCGTGCTGGGAGGCGCAGTTTGAATTTTCCCTGCCAGCCAATTAAGAGAGCCGGCTGGGAGCTTGCAGGGTGGGAGCCGTTGCCCGACCTGAGTGAACATGTTTTCACTCAGGTCCTCCTACCAGCTGTAAAAGGCAGGGCCGGCCAAGGCTTCTTCAGTCAGCTCCGGAACAGCGATCCCCACCCACCCTCCGCATGAATTAAGGCTTGGGGTTTTGTGTTGCAAGTTGTATCGATTAGTATGGTTGTTAAGATAGATATGATTGTTGCACAGCAGTGTATAAGTGCACAGGTTTGATGTACTGTTTGTATTTGCACAATATTTCGTTCAGCTACTTGTCACAACTTTAGGTGTGGCGGTTTGGGCGTTGGGCACCAATCCCTTGGGGAGGAACAGGGCCTGCGTGCACTGTTTCCCCATAGATGGGTATCCCCATAAGGGGTCTTGGACCAGACTTGGCAGTGGGAAGCCCAGCTCGGGGGGCTGACAGAGCAAGCCTGCATCCAGGTGACGGGGAAACCACACAGAGGCTACCGCCCAGTGTGGCTCCCTCAGCCTTCATCCCGTGGTTTCCCCTCTCAGCAGACAGGCTGAAAGGGTGAGGAGGAGTCATCCACTGGCAGGCAGGTCAGCCGATGTTGGGATCCGTGCCCTACGCTGCCAGGGCTCCTTCATTTTGTAATCAATAAAGTTGTGGCCTGTTTTCTCCAAAGAAGCGTCAGCGTGGTTTTTCCTGCTGGTTGTACCCGGCCGTATCAAGCTGGCCATGCAAGCAGGCAAACTGTGTGTGTGCCTGAGAAAAGGTCTTACTTGTAATTGAGAGAGAAATCAATATCAAAAGCAGGCAAAGTGTGTGTAAAGCCTGAGAGATCTGTGTGACTGAGTTTAAGTAAAGTAACTTCAAGAATTTAGAACTACTCTTTTGAAACCATCAAGTTTTAGAAATAATATGAAATGGATACGCTTCTTATAAAAATAAAAGTTTACTTTGTTTGTTTTATATATCCCAGAATATTTGTCATTCCCCCATCCCATTCCTAGCCACATAGTACCACGAAGGAGCCTGATGCTTGGGCATGTTACTAAAGAGGAAATTTAAATGAAATATCTTGGAATATAATATTCCTGGTGGCAGCAATCTACCCAGAGGGTGTAAGAGAGAGATTAAAGAAAAAAACTACCCAAGAGAAAGAAGGGGTCGTAACAGTAACCATCTTCATTTAGGTTACACAGAGAGGGCAGAATTAGCATGCGACATGGCTCACATACCTGGTTTGACGCAAGGGGATGGGCAGCGAGATGCACAGGAAGGGGTCGAAGGTGTTGCTTTGCTTTAGGCAGTGAGGGCAGGTCAAGGAAGACCTGGAAAGGAACCAGAAATCAAAGTCAAATCTCAGGTTAAAGGATACCAATATTAGCACAAAAAGCAGGGCTGGCCTCACACAGGAAATTCTTTGAGTATGACGCTTCTCTTTGGCCACAGGGCTTAAAAGAGAACCTGTGGAATGTAGAAAAACGAGGCCCTGAATGTGCATCCATTATCACACTCGCAAACTGATGTTTATGTAGAAGCAAATATGACCCAGGTCAATGAGACTTGTTTTCCAAGAAGTATATTTTAGGACTGTTATCTGACAGTGCAATCCAAAACAGAATTTTGCCCTTCTAAGCCCAATGAAGTCAATGAGCTTACAAGGGTGTAACTCTGTTTAGGATTGCACTGTTAATCTCCTCCAAAGTACCACAGCACAGCTATGTACTATGCCTTTCGGGATCCTTTTAGTCTATGCAGAGAAGCCTGCACTCCCATATTACTATTTCCACATCGGAAGTTGCAAGCAGAGTCACTGGGATATTATTTAAAATAATGATTTAAGCTGCTCTGAAAAACTTTTCTAAAACATAACATGACTGGTTATTCTAAAACTATATATAAAGCGGCTTGCCATGCACAAATGTACAATGCTAGTTCCTTTTCCTTCTGGGATAGGTGGCAACAACTTTTATTAAAAGGGTACTCAATCTTCATGTTTCTGTAGCCAATTCTATTCCAGAACTCCTGAGAAGTTAAAATTACAGTATATTTTAAATTTTAGTTGAGTAACTGTGTTAATCTGTTGCAACTAAAGACAAAACACATTGACCCTTTCAAGACTAGCAAAGTTACGGCCAAAACTTATACGGGCAAGAGTTCACTTCATCAGATGTATTCCCAATAAGCAAATATATATAGAAACACTAGGATTAAAACCCCATGAAATGCAGGAGATAATCATTTGTAACACTGCTATGCAAAATTACAGTGAAATCCTAAGAAGTTACTCCAATCTAAGCCCACTGTTAGTCTTTTGCCACAAAACATAAAAGGAGTCTTATAGTACATTCCTAAACAGATTTACACTCTTCTAAACCCATTGAAGACAATGGGCTCATCAGAGTTAAATCTGTTTAGGACTGCATTGTTAACAAACAGGAGACTTGTGTCATCTTAAAGAGTAACAAGTTCTTAGTCTAGAACTATTTTTGTGGACTACAGCTTACTTCATCTTTATTCCATAAACATTTATGCTAGCACAAAAATATCAGGTGCTGCAAGCTATTGCAGGGGGCAGGGGTGAGTATATTTTAAAGATCTTGTTAAGGAATGAAATTTTTCTCACATATAATGGACGGGAAGAAATTATTTGGGGTGTTTTCACACAAACACACATGGCTAAGTTATTTCGCACAACCCACACTGACTTCACTGTAATAATGAGATCCCATTTTGCCTGCCTAGCACATCTCAGTTCTTCATACTGAACTGTAAAGAGTTTCTAGCTTCAACTAGAAAAGAGTAGGCTTGAAAATCTTTGCCACAAACTTGTCCTGGGTTCCTGGCTTGCATATTTTCCCTTGCTGGATTCAGTAATATGAAGAGGAGGCTGTAAACTTGTATGAGGCACTGCTCATCCTAATCTCAATCCAACGCCAAATTCCTCTGTTTGAAAAAATTTGCTCCTCCAAGATGCCTGATGTCTGGCTGAAAAATATTCCTGGATATATATCAGAAAACTTTGGTTTAAGGAGAAAATGAAAGCACATAGTTTTATTTAGCCTTAAATCCAACTAAAGGTCAAAGCCAGATCATCAATTTAGAATCTTCATCTAAGAGCCTCCAAATTATTACTTGTTCTTCAGAATTTTACTGCAAATGAGGGGTCGGTCCAAACTTAGCTTCCTCTTGCATCCAGTCCTGGGCTGCTTCCATCCTCATCTTCTTCCAGTAATAGTACAAAACTACTTCACTTCAGGAAACAACCTTTGACAGCAACATAACTCCCATGTTCCTTGACAATTTATCGCCTTTTCCTCCTACCTAACTCAGTTTAAATGGATGTACGTATTTCCCATTTTCTTTCTCTGCTGTCCTGCAAAAAACAGATTTCTCCATTCAACCTGCCCAGCATCACTGCCAGAGAAATGATGTAGACCACAACCCACCTAGACAAACTGTATCTATGCTTATGGCACAAAACTGCTTACATAAATAAATCCTAAATTCTCAAATATTTTAACATCGACATGAAAACCATTTTATTAGTTGTGTGAAAATTCTTGTACATACATGAGAAGTCTCACGTCTTACAACTTTGACCAATGGGGTGGAAGCAGCCTGTGCAAGACTGCAGCCATGATTTGTTGTGGCAAGGGACCTGTCTTGTGAATGTCAGGTTCTTCAGGAAGGCAGAGATTCATAGCTTAGGTTTCTGAGAGGAACACCTATCCTAAGGCAGGTTGCTGTTGTTGTCTTCGTCGTCATTATTGCAGCACCATCAACAGCTACTGCACTTTATGACATAAACAATAGCTTTCTATCTGAACTGAACTTTGACAAAGGGGAAAGAACAGAGGCAGTGGAGAGGAAAGGGCAGGAAAGGAAAATAACACAGTGAGAAGGAAATAATCATCTGACAAGAAGAGTTTACTCCTCTCTTCTCAGACAAATGGGCCCCAACTTTGGGGGTTTCTACGTTTTTTTTTTTAGTTGGTTGGTTCTGGCTCCGTACTATTTCAGTTTATCCCCTGATTTAAGAACGTTTTCCTGACCCTTCAGTTTTCACCTCAGCTCCCCCCCTTCACACACACACACCTGTTTTTTCTTGGTTCTTTTGGAACCGCTTTTACCCCAATCTTTTTTTGAAACTGATCCTGAGTTGCTTTTTGTTCCTTTGGTTGTGTTTGTTCTGCCCACTCCCACCCACCTCTAACCCACTTTTCAGTGGCTGGACTTTCACCATTAAACCACATTCTCTGCTTTCCTCACTCCATCTCCATCCTTCAGTATGTGTGGCTCCATTTTCAGTCTTTTTTTAAAATGCAGTTTTCAAAGGAATATATTGCTATATAGATAAATGGCACCAAAGTAATGTTTATTACTCTTCTTGGCAAGACATAGAAAGTGTTTTGGGAGATAGCAGTGAGGGACAAACAAACTGCTACCCCCCCATTGTTAATGCCCTGGGTTATACAGAGGACCCCCCCCCACACACACACACACATACACCTTGTGGCTCAGGCTGCTGAGCAAATCCAGCTTTTCTATGGCCTGCAGGTGGCTGCTACAACTCTGGTTAGCATCAATCAACCAGCTAACCACCCTTCTCTCTGGTTACTTCTGGGCTGCACAACTTTTCAAGCAGCTCCCTCCTCCGGCTCCTCTAAAATTAAAAAAATCCAAGCCACACTCAACAAGGTGGAGCTGCTGCCAGTTGCCCAGCTTCAAGGTTTTTAGAGGGAGCTGCCAAGGTGGGTGCCCCTTTTTCTTTTGCTCCTTCTGATCCAGCTCTGAGTGCAGCCTCTACTCGGAGCCAAGCTACAAGTGATGAATGACACTTGCCTGGCAAGTGAACAGACTCACGTGTATTCCTCCCTGTTCACTTGCCATTCACTTGTACTCCACTTGATCAAGTGGAGCGTAAGTGAATGGCAAGTGAACAGGGAGGAATACACGTGAGTCTGTTCACTTGCCAGGCAAGTGTCATTCATCACTTGTAGCTTGGCTCTCAGTCAGGCTTATCACTTTCCTCCTTTCCTGTCCTGCCGCCTCTCCTCTCTCTGCACTCCTTCAGAGTCTCTGGAGCCCCTTTGCTTGCTTTGCTACTAAGAAGGGGGGGGCAGCTTTTGCCACCAGTAGATAACATCACAATCTTGCCAGGAAATGGAAAATTTATAAGGTCCCCCCCACACCATATGTTTCCCTTCCAAAGAACTTTCTTGTACCCCCTTCAGAGTGGGAAGGAGATAGGATAAGATATGAATTGGAGATGGAAGGAAAGACTCATTTTCTCCTAACTTCTGACAAATGTTTACTTAAACACACACAAATATACAGACAGCTTTACAGAATCAGACCTAGCCCTCCTCCAGCAGTTTATCACTATATTGATATAGCACATGTGCAAAAATTAAAAAAGGGTTGGTGCTGTGATGCTACCAACAATGCTATCAATGACAACAGTACCATCAGTCAAAAATTCTGATTTTTTAAAAGGCATGTGGATGAAAACAAACCAACTTCACAACTGTAAAAATGCAGAGGGAGGGCAGATGTACAGAAGACTCATGGCCAAACAATTCTGATTCTTCTGGATCACCTGCTAAGCAAACCAGGAATAAGTCAAGCACGTGGAAAACCCCTTAATCGGATCCCACAGAAACTCCTTTAGCATATCCAAAAGCAGCCTTAAATTTGGAAAGGGATAGCTTTTTATCATAGCAGTGGATAGAACTGACAAAGTGAAACCATTGGCTCACTGGAAGTGCTAGTCAGTAAAAGGGATTATCTGGGAGATCAAATTCCCTGACACACACACACAAATTCCAAAAAAAACCTGGCAAGATGGGAAACAAATCAATACAAACAGCTGAACCCATCAAAGAAAGGAACCAGAATTTGCACCCTAATTATAAATACTTGTTTTATCTTTATTCTAGCCTTCTATGCACACCGTATCTGCACACTGAATCAGTGCTCACAGAGGAGGAGAGAGCTCAAGCATTACTGGCTCTGCCCTCACCCCACCTAAGCACCGAATGTTTAAAAAAGCAGCATTCCAGCATTGTGGAGAGGGACCACATGCACACACACCTCTTCCACATGCAGGCTCTGTGCTCACAAGCCAGAGAAGAAGCACAGGCAGGGGGTGGGCCAATACATTCATACTCACTCCCTTTCTACAGTACTGATTCAATGTAAATAAATCGTTCGTGTGCAGAGGGCTACTGAGTCACACTATTGACCTCTCTATCCCAGCACTGTCTATTCGGACTGGTTTACCTGTGTCTCAGGTAAAGGTCTCTCGTACCACTTATCACTAGAGACGGGCAAGAACTGAAAAAATGGTGGCTTGTTGCAGTTCGTGGTTTGTAGCATTTTACGAACTACAAAACCGGCATGAAGTTGCCCAGTTCGAGAATTGGCTCGTTTGGTTCGTGAAAACGTCATTTCTGGGACCGCAGAAAGTCTGCAGAAAGCACACACACACACCCGTTGCCTAGAAAAGTGATTGATCAGCACTAGGCTGTCTGCAGTGACGAAGTGAAATATGAACCAAATGAACTGCACTAAAAATCATAGTGGTTCATCGTGGTTCATTCAAAATGAGCTCCTGCGAACCGCTGGTTCGTGAACCGGCCCGGTTCGTGACGAACTTTGGTTCGTATTTCAATTCGTGCCCATCTCTACTTATCACCTGATCCTTCAGCAGGCAAAGCCTGTGCTCTACCAAACAACTCCTCCTCAGACCCATAAATACCAATCCTAACCATAACGACATTCAAACTGAAGAATGTCTAGAGAATCTAAGGAGGATTTAGATACAGAAGAAAGGCCCATTTCTTTCCAAACATTTTTCAGTTCATTCATACTTCATATTGTAATCCAAAAAGGCATTCCAGCAAAAGGTTTTTCTGTAGTGTGGTTCTGCTAAGTATGCTACCTTGGCTTGACCTGAAATGACCCCTTTAGACATGTCTCCACTTGCTGCGCGCATTGTGCCTACCAAAAATAACAGAATCTGGCATGGTATCCCAATGTTCAAATCCACCCAAAGTAATTGCATCATGTGCAATTACCCCAAACTGTTGCACTGGCTCAAGATCTATTAGTACAAAACAGCCCCTAGCCAGGAGGATTTCATTGGAACCTGGATTTCAACTTAGTACCCTGTTTGTCTGGGCTCAACCCTTATACACGACATAATGTAAAAGGAAAAGGCATCCGAATGTGTGCAGACTGCCTAGCTTTCACAGAGGGGAAACACCAGCCAACATCTTTGAACCTACAATTAAGGAACAGGATTAATGGGTCAGAGGGCACAGCTTGAAGTAGGCTTCAGCTGCAGACTTCGCATTTTAGAAATCAATCATATTATCAAGCACACTTTAAAAACTACAACTTTCCTGGGGAAATCTCTTTTTTCCCCACTGTTTAAGCCACCATATCTGAATCAATTCTTTAAATATTTTTTTAAAAAATTAATGAGTCCTATTTTTATCTTTGGGTTTGGTTTTTTTTGCTCCCACTCACACAAATGTGCTGTATATACAAGCAGTCTCACATTGCCAGGAATGAAATCATCCAATGGGGTAGGCTGCCTTTCCCTCCATGGGGGAATCCATGCCCCAGCCCGTGATGCTATACTGTGTGTTTTCTGTCACTCAGAATTTGACACACAGCAAAGAGTCTGAACTTCGGTGTTTCTCAACATTCATTTTTCACCCTTAAAGCAAAGCATATTTCTGGTCCTCATGGGGTTTCTCTCTGAGGAGAAGCATGTGGGGTGCAAAAGTATGAAGTACAGGTGTAGAAGTGTGTGTGTGGGGGGGGTTGCTGTTTAATCAAACGTGCTGGATACTCAAATGTACTTCTCTGTCCTGCCCCTACACAGAGGCATTAGCAGTGACCAAACCTCATTCCATTGGGAATGCCATGGTGACAGCCCCCAAAGCTGGCAGGACCTTTCCCATTCTCCATGAGCCACGGAGATGTCCTATGGAGCAGGCAGACAAGTCGGTCTGACTGCCCCAGAGCCCCCTGGCAAAGCTGGCTCCTGACAGCTCCAGGCAGGCTGAAGGGGAAGGAAGCACCAAGGATGACATCAACTGGCAATGCTGTCTGTCAGAAGCCCAGCAACATCTAGAGGCATCAAGTTGGCAGGCTGGAGAGGTGGAAACGGGGCACATGCATGTCCTAACCCCCACAGATATGGTGGCTGAAGGGAAGGGGCTTGCCCTCTGGGCAATGCCAGCTAACCGAGCATTCTCAGCAAGCAAGCAACAACTAACAAAGCTTTTACTGTATTTTCAAACAAGTAGCTCTCCAGGTGACCCCCATGCAAGGACTACACGATACAGCGAACAAATGCCTGAAGATACCTGAACTGCAGTTCAAAGTGGCTGCACTTCACAGATCATAGACCTAGGATGTAGGATAAAGATTAGCAGGGGATTCATGGTGAGTCTCCCCCAAGTTCAAACCCACAAAAAGGATGGTGTCTGCCAAAGTCAGTCCCCCAGCACTCACCTTTCCTTCTCAAAAGCCAAGTTTTGAAGAAATCCTCTATCAAAGCTAGACACGAATATTAGAAGTATTTAATGGAAACAACCAGTTGCTTTTGCTCACCTCCCAAATTAAAATCAAAGCAAACTTGGAGCCCCAATTTTTTTCTTCATTGTGCATCAAAGCCAGCAAGCTCGAAGCAAAGCAGCACTGTGCACTAATAGATTGTTTGCATATAGACAGGCTTTGACGCACAGATCTGAAGTTGGCAGTCTGAAAATGAAAGTGGCCATTTCTAATAAGCATTAATGGGGAAGAAATTAATTGGGGAGAGTGATTCTGCATGCCTAGCATGTCTGTCTCAGTTGGCACAAAGAGGAAAGGGGCCTTAAGGGGGCACATCAAGTTAGTAGTTGTGTGGGAGGATCGCTTGGCAGGCAGAGCTCCCAAAGTTTTCCTTGGCCTTGACTGCAGAAGCTGTCTCAAATCTCACGCAAATCACAACAGCCACAAATTCATGCAGATATGATCAGGCAGCCCAGTTTCAAAAGAATAGACAACCAACAGAAAACAACAACAACAACAAAGCCTCTGTTAACCCACTGCGGCACTCTGCATACTGTTGAGGAAGTTCCCGAATATCCCTTTTCTACTAAAAGGAAAATCCAAATTCTGCACAAAGAGAAGCTAAAAAAACTAACATTGCTTATGCAAACTGAAAACATTTGCATGTGTTTGCTCATTCTTCTTCAGCAAAACTATTCAGCTCTGCTAGTTAGGGGGAAAGGCAAGGAGATATGCAGGGCACAGAAGCCCTGCCCCACAACCCACTCTGCCCACTGCTCACCCACTCCACAGCAGCAACTCCGCCTCCCTCACGGACTTCTGAATTTTCACCAGTGTTGCCCACACATTTTAAAACCCACCTTTGCTATCATAAGGGCTCAGTTATCATCAGGGGCTAGGAGAAACATACATATTTCTCTCATTCTGCATCACTCCACTGACTTCCCATCAGTTACTGGGCACAATTCAAGACATTAGCAGTCACACACACAGTCCTTCATGACCTTGGTCCATCGTATCTGCAGGACTGCCTCTCCCCCTATGCTCCACTACAACAGCTTTGCTCACCTGAGTAGAGCCGTCTGCAGATGCCACCCTGCAAATGTGCACAATCAAAAGCTGCCCGTACATGCGCATTCTCTGCTATGGCCCCCACCTTACAGAACAGGCTACCTGATGAGGTTAGGAAGGCTTCCACTCTCCTGGCTTTCTGCAAACTGTGCAATACTGAATTATTCAGGAAGACTTTTTACACAGGTAGGAGAGCTGTACTGTAATGAAAAGGTTCGGAAACATGCTTTGGTAAAGGGGTAGGGACTGTGGACTATACTACTGTATCCTATCTGTTGCTGTTAAGTATGCTTCTATGTAATTTCTGCATCATTTAACAAGCTTACTCTTTGTTTCAGCTCGGTTTCAGATTTCTGCAATCCAAATCCTGCTGCACTGTTTAACAGAAGTCCCATCCTGTTGATCTATTTGACTTATACTGTGCAGTGGTGTAGCACCAGTTTGGTGTAATGGTTGAGAGCAGCAGGACTCTAATTGGGAGAACCGGGTTTGATTCCCCACTCCTCCACTTGAAGCCAGCTGGGTGACCTTGGGTCAGTCACAGCTCTTCCAGAGCTCACTCAGCTCCACCCACCTCACAGGGTGATTGTTGTGGGGATGATAATAATAACATACTTTGTAAACCGCTCTGAGTGGGTGTTAAATTGTCCTAAGGGTTGGTATATAAATCAAACGTTATTATATTATTATTATAGTAATCTACCATGAGTCTCAGGGAGAAAGGTGGACTATAAACAACATAAACAAATAAAAAATAAATAAAGCAAGCTGTAATAATTTCAAGTAAATGTGTGCATGTACCTTTAAATGCTTGGTGAAGAGTAGGGGTGAAAGAGAGGGATGAGTGAGCGATATGATTGGTTGATGACAGAGTGGGGCAGAATGAATGCAGTTTGAGACTGAGAGTGAAGAAATAACAGTCAGTCAGAGGAAAGCAGGCAAGCTGTGTGCAGCCTGAGTAACTTTGAGCATTTCTGTGAGAAAATATTGAGTCAGAGAAAGAGGCTAACTGTGTGTGAAGCCTTAGAAGAGATCTGTGTGAATGAGTTCATAGGACGTAACTTTAAGAACCGAGAACTAAGTTTATGAAACCGATACGCTTCTTGACTAAATAAAAGTTTATTTTGTTTGTTTATATCCCAGAGTAGCTGTCATTGCTATATCCCATTCCTATCCTCAGGGCCACATAGAACCACGAAGGAGCGTGACGCTTAGGAATGTTACCAAAAGGAAAACTTAAATAAAATAAATTGGAATATAATATTCCTGGTGGCAGCAAACTACCCAGAGGGTGTTAAGGGAAAGATTAAAAGAAAAATCTACCCAAGAGAAAGGGTCATAACACAGGCTTATAAAAATCAGCAAATGCACACAACATTGACACAAGCCCACGGCCAGTGACTTCCTTGCCAGGGCAAATGCAAATTTATTTGGTTTTGTGGGGCTTTAGCTGTCGTTACAAAAAACAGAAACTCAGATATGGGATGTTTGGCTCAGTCTAAATCAGTAACCCAGAAAAAGACAGACTGCTTTCCTCACACAAGGTTTATCACACAGGAGCCATTTCGATTTCCTGTCTGGATAGTTCCACTCGCAGAATGCGAGGTGGGAGATGTCTCGTGGCACAAAGCAGCACCCAGGGACACTTCTTGCATGAGCTGCTTGCTTTCCAAGTGAGGCTGCTTGTAATAGAAGCTGAAGAAGTGAATTCCCAGAGCCTGCTCAAGCAGACACTCATGGATGTGTCCCTACAGTGTTTGCCTAGTTACCACCACGCCATGCACCCTCTGATATAGTACAATGGTGTTGCCATGGAGATGTCTGCAATATCACAGCAGAGGAAGGCTGTGGGGGGGGAATAAAAGCCGGGGATTGGGGACTATTGTCTCCTATGCCTGTTCCCCACAAAGGGTTTGTGGGGGTAATGCCATGAGAAGGAATTGCTGCAGTACAGTAGATCCCGATACAGCATGAATAGCTCTGGGAACACCTTGGTTGGAACATGTTTATGAGAAGCAAATAATCATTAGCAAAATGTCCATCATTATGATGGGTGGTGTGTGAAGGAAAGAAAAAAAATGTTTACATATTGTAAGGACCTCTGGGTGAGTAATCTAACCTCCTGCAGGATTTCTGTCAATGAAAGCTGGACCACCCACTGCCAAGGCTGGAGTGGAAGTTTAGCCATCACTGCGGCAATGTCTCCCCAAGCATTGCTTTACTTGCCCCGCTAGGAATGCATGGCAAGGCAACCATTCAAAATTATACCAACCAAAGTATAGGAGACCCCTCACCATTCATGGGGGTTCCATTTCTGTGACCACCATGAATGGCAAAATCTGTGAATACTGGGAGGCGTGGGGGCAGCTGTCAGGGATGGACTAGAAGGCGCCATCCACGCATAGAGGGAGGCCCTGCCTGAGCAAGTTGTGCATGGGAGCTGGCTTGCCTGCCACACTGCCAACCAAGTTGTGCAGCAGTGGCCAAGTCACCTGCCTGGCCTGCACAAGTCATACAGCAATATTGCAACCAGGTGCTGTTGTGTGAGTCACCTGGCCAGTCAGGCAAGGTGGGTGTTACACAACTCACACTGTACACATATATCCTCCACATACAGATGCAGAACAAACCAGTGATCATGCAGTGCCAGGGTTTAGAGCCAGCAGGACTGGGCTGGGAGGAGGGGAAAAGACCCTGGAAAGCAACCTGAAAGGCAAGGGACCTGCAAGGCAAGATGAAACCAGGTGCATCTTTCCCTGCCCCACATTCCCTGCCCCAGCTGGCAGTGGCAACTGATTGCATCTACCCTACGTGAAGTGAGGAGTGCCCTTCCATTTCCTAATGTGCAGAGAGGTCACTGCATAGCACTAGCTGTACGATGTAGTCAGGCCACAGATATAAGTGAAATCACAGGAGTCATAGACCCATAAATGGCAAAGGTCTACTGTAAAATGCTGCGCTCAGGGCACAGGCTGAACCTGATCCATGTCCCCTGCTACCTTCAGACACTGTCTGACAGCCAAGCCAATCCTGTTCTGGTTCTGCTTCTAGAGTGTGATGGGCTATTGGGAATGGTTTTTAGGCAGGTAATTATCTGAACACATGAAGCTGCCTTACGCAGAGTCAGATCATTGACTCCTCTAGCTCAGTATTGTCCACTCTGTGATTGACAGTGGCTCTCCAGGGTCCGAGGCAGAAAAAGATCTTCTCTCACACCTGCTACTTGACATCTTGTTAACTGGAAATGCCAGGGACTGAACCATGGCCCCTCTGCACAGCACTTAATCTGAAAAGTCCTTTACTACCTTTTCCTTGCTTTCTTTGCAAGTTCACAAGGCAAAGTTACATTATCCCCCTTTTATGAGAAGGGATCCAAGGCTTAAATGCCATTCAGTTCACGGCAAACTTAGGAACAAATGGAGCTTGTGGCTGGGCTCATGTATGTGCCTTGTCATGTTTCCCATGTTGCACAGAATACAATGAAGGGGTTCTATTAGAAGTTACTCTAGTTATCCCCAATGTGGAAATGCAGGAACACGAGTTAATCCAAGGTTTATTCTTTTCCCCCCATCAACAAAGATTCTCAACCAGAGTTTAATCTAAGCTTGGAATCCTGATTGGGGCGGGGGTGGAGAGGCAAATTCTGGTTAAAGCCCCATGCCTGTACTCATAGGGTATGATTTGCTGAAGTTAGTTTCTGGCCAGGATACCTTCATCGCACTGATTGCAAGAAGGGAGGGGGATGAGGAAGTGAGGTGTGTACATGAGCCCAGCAACAAGCTGAGTTTGCCCTCCAAATGTAGCTTTAGGGTCAAAGTAGATGCGATTAGGATGATTCATGTCTAGGATCTCCTGCCCTTCACTGTTTTTTGTTTTGTTTGCTGATGAAAAGCCCAACATGACTGCTTTGAAAGTCAGAGAAATGCTGCCGAGGAAGAAGGTGTTCAGCCCTCCCCACCCATATCCTGATGAGTATCACACTCTTCAAACCTGCAATTAGTTCCATAGAGGAAAAAGACAAGCACAGTATCTAACTGGTTTTTTAAAAGCATGAGATTCTACTCATGGATTCTATATGTGGTCTTTGGACCCAGTTCTCACTGCAGAAGTCATCCTGTGTTTGAAGCGCACTGCGTCTCGGACTGCAACAGCTGGCCCACATGACTGAATGCTCCAGCAAACGGGGTGGGTGGGTGGGTTGGGGTTAAAAATCAGGATACTGACATGTTAGAGAGGACTAGCTAGAAACTTCTTTCTGACATCCGGTTTTCCATGTGAAAGTTACCTTTTTTGTATGGAACAGCATTTATTCCAGATAGTCCCACCTGCACTCTGAAGTGGAACAGCCAAATAAGGGTCTTACCACCTCAGTGAGAACTAGGCCAAAATGCGGTGGGTGGCCCTGAAAATCACTCAAGGCCCAATCAGTTAGCGAAAATACAGTACAGAGCACACATTACAGTTGGCCTCATAACAAAACAGCCAATTACCAGTCCACTCCTAGGCAAGAGTTTTACACTCTACTATTGACTTCAGTGGACTAAGAAAGGTGTAATTCTGCTTAGGATTGCACTAAACTGGCACACAACCACTTGCTCAGTTAATTATGTTCTTCCATTGACCACACAGCATGCTGACCAGCAATCTGGATGCATACAGGAGGTACAACATGGGCAGCTGCAGGACTCATTTCATGCCCCCCCCCGAGGTTATCATATGTGGAAGATCATTGGTCATCCATTGCCAAAATCTGAGCAGACCATCATGCCTCCTCTAAAACAGAGGGAACCACCTAGGAGAGCTTCCTCTGTGCCTCGCTGTGCAGAGTCAGTTTGCTTAATGAGTGACATGAGCTAATGAAAGGATTGGCAGGACAACCATCAATGATAAGTAGGGCACTCAGACAGATGGAATGGATGACCTCACTCCCCACTCCCATTAGCAACAGCGGGCCAGGTACTCCTAAGAGGACACAGCATGCCAACTGAAGGAGCTTCCAAGGTTTCTGGCACAGGAAGCAGAGTTCACCTGAGGCCATGGTTCCTGCACTGACCAGTGACATTACCCAGCAAAGCTTGCTCAGATCAGTTCTCCCCTTTCATGAAGGGCTCCATCTTCTAAGCACAAATTACAATGGCTGGCATGCAAAGGAATAAATTTAACAACATCGTCTTTAAGCCACTTACTCTACCAAAGCCTGTCTGACTCATTCCATCCATTAATGCACTAGCCTTCTTGGTTAACTCCTGTCAGTTTCATTCTAGCTCCGTGAGTGTCTTTGGCTCAGCCAGCTGGCATACAGAGATATCCTCAGAAGAAAAGACTTTTTACTCTTCCAAGATGCACTTCCTGCATTGTAGTTCTTTTTACTCCGACTCCCATGCTTCTCTCAAGTCCACATTAGCCATTCTGATTTGCATTCAGAACATAAAGGAAGCATCTAGGTTGTCTCTTGGGGCCTCACTTTGTTCCTAGGGTAACTCTGAAGGTAAACATGCCGCATGTGCCTTCCACGGCAGCCACTTCCTGTAGTGGCAAAATGGCTATTTGTTGATTGTCAAATGTCTCTGAGGTTTAACATCCCTCTTTCCCAGAAGGTGCAAGTAGGAAAGAGAGATGACCAAGCAGCCCCCTTTCCCTAAATGCAAAATCCTTGCTACTGTTCTTCAAACTTTTATACACCAGCACCAAACCTAGATACCTTCTCTAGTTTTCAAACAAGGTGAAAAGGCAGTGCATAATGTCCAAAGGAGCAAGGTAGCACAGGTCCTTGTGGTCTTAGATGACAGTGCCCACCTCAGTCTTCACTATACCACAACAGACTTGGTGACTCCCCATAGGAGCTTAGAGGGTGTCTGCTTTTCCTCCTCTCTCATTTGGTATACATTGGTGGGTGGAAGCACCAAGCATACCTAGGAGATTTCTGAAATCTCCAGTAGAGAATGGGACTTACGGACAAGGCATCCAAGTATATGTAATTCTCCAAGTGAATCCAGTGTGTCCTGAGCAATACAGACATGAACCAATGCCCCATTCAACAAACAGGTTTAACAACAAGGGGAGAGAGGGGGAGGGGTCAAACAGAAAAAGAAATGAAAGCATTGCCCAAAGGCCCAGCTCAGCAGCGTACAGGACAGGACAAGGAGCAAGCAAAGCCATGCCTTCCGCAGACTGCCCCACCTCAGCTTTCTGACAGTCTTGCATACAGATGGAGTCCAACATTCCTTGTCAGACAGAGCAAGCATCACTTGCACAATGCAAAACTGAACTGCAACATTTTGCAGCAATCTCATTCAAGGCATGCCACAATGGCTGTCATATCAGCACTTCTACATTTTTTAATCCATATTCAGAAATTCAGAATCTGCTCTTGGGTGTTCAGCAAATTTATTGTGATACACCTTGCTGATGTGAACTTGCTTCCCTGAGTGTGCCTCTGGGCTGCAGCAGTGGGAAGAAAACATCTAATTCAATTTGAGTCCAAGTGGGCGAAGGAAATTAAACCAAGACCATAATGTAAAACTGAGCAAGCTAAAATTCCAGATTGGGGAGGGGGTGGTGTTTGCTGAGCTGCCAATTTCTGAGGCTTCAGTAGGCGTGGTACCTCCCTGCCTGCAAGGCCCCCAGTATGCCTTATCCTAGCCTTCAGCCAGCTGCCTCCTTACCTTTTCCAGCGGGGGCATTTTATCCCTGTTCCCCTGGCCACTCCTAGCTCCTTAATTCCCTGTTCTTACTCTTGAACAAGCATTTCCTCTCAAGAAGGCCTTTACACAAGAGAAGTCCCATTTTTCTACTCCTCTTCCTGAGTAACCCATTTTCCTCATGGAGGTTTCTCCCCCGGAAGAGTTCTTTGCTCCACAGGGAGCTGGCACTGGCGGACTTTCCTTCCAGCTTCTTCCTCATTGCTGCTCTGCCCCCCTCCTAGCTCTCTTCCCAGCTGTGTCACTGGGCTGTGCTCCTGCTCCACCCCTGCTCCCCCATGGGGAGGGTGCCCTGGCCTGTGGACACCCACCCACTCCCATTACGGATTTCCTGCAGTCCATTTTTCAGGAGATAGATGAGAAAATTCACTTTGGGGGAACTTGGATCATTTCTTTCCTCAAAAGGGTGGGGGGTTATTTGCAGACTGAAAAAAAACCCGCAAAGGAAATCCTCAGTTTTGTAGTTATTTCTAACCTTCTGTAGTCAAGAGTGTTCCCCCAAGGCCACTGAATGCATTGGAGAGCCTTTAAGCAACCTGAATTTGGGGAGGGGGCACCTGATTGGTCCAGAGGAAGAGCCATCAAAGTACCAGCAGCTGAATGCAGAAGGCAAGATTCATCTGGAATGGACATTACACAGGTTAGCACCCTATACTGGTGCTGCTGTGGCAGTTTTGCAATTCAGTAACCATCATGGCTTCAGCAGTATCAGAACACAAGCTGCAGTCTTGGGCTGAAATCATGTACATGAAGGTCAGAATGCAACTGCAAATCTGCTTTCCTGCACCGTCGTTCAATTTTAGAATATGACAGAAGTGCATTTAAAACGGCATGTCTGTCACACTGGTACACCCAACTGTGAGAAAGTGGCTAGAAAGCACTTTTAGTGGCCCAGCAGAATTCCATCCTGGTTAAACTAGAGCTCTGCAAGAGTTTAGATTAATGAAGTTACAGCTATGCTGCCCCTTCAATCCCAAGCACAACATGTGGTAAGACTTTCCATTGCTCTTCAGATACTGGGAAATTTGGTAGTTGGCACTTGCTCTCACTCCTTTCTGATGACAGGAACAGTAACTTGGGATCCTGACAGCCTTGCTTTCTTCCTGCCTGCCACCTCCGCGCCTCTGGAACAAGGAATCACCCTATTCAGTACCCTCAGTGGGTCCATTGAAGAACAATGGAAAGCTCTGGCAGGCGCCAGCCACTCAAACCTTATCTCTGAGAGCAGCCTCACTGCTGGGAGCCTCAAACTTCATTCCCAGCTCTTTCTTCCCACTGCCAGAGACACAAAGCAGCGACATCAGCAATCAGAGCCATGTGCGCGTGCATATATGCCAAGGAAAGGGCTTGCTGCCTCATCCAAACTGACGCTGTGATACTTTCCCTTCCTTCTTGCCTGTGCCCAGTGCAGTACAATGAGGAGTCATGAATGGTTCTGTCCACAGGACTGTGCTAACCAGTGACTACAAAAGCAGAACTGATATGTACCATGTCATCTTCTTTCCCCACACATCAGTATCCAAACGTATTCCTTTCCCACTGTGCTTGGTTATGTCAGGAAAGAGGATCACCTTTCCCAAAGAGAGATATGCCCCTAAAGGATGATACATACAGTAACCATCAGCTGTTTATAAGAAGCCCAGAAGACTGCCACCATGCAACTGCATGAGGGAGGGAAGTGTGCTTACCAGGACCCCGCAGATTTGGCAGCCTAGAGAATTAAATGCACCAAAGAATGAAGACAAAACTAAAACAGTGCAGAAAAACGTCCTGGTACATTTCAGCAGTCTATTCACTAGCTTGTCTCTGCAACCAACATACTGTTGCATTGCCACTGCTGCCATTGGTGAAATTCAAGATCTCACATCATGCCAAGCAAGTTAGCTCTGGTGTGTCCAATCTGAATGACTGCTTTTCATTCACCTAAAGCTTCTTCCTGTGGTTTGAGCTGGACAGTGGTGCCAGCAGAGCATACATGCACTCATCTAAGCCGTGTCCTCCAGGTCTGCCTGCAACCCCCTACCCTACTCCACTACAGTGAGGGGGTGACTTTTCTGCCCTAGCTGCCCAGGATGAACTTATGCAACGTTTTAGCAGCATTGCAATGGTGACAGTAAAGATACACAAGAATGTAAGTACAGCCTTCAGAATCACAGCAGTTGTCCATCTAGTCGAGTATACTCTTTCACACAGCAACCAAGAGGGTCAAGCAGAGCATGGAGGCCAAGGCTCGGCCTTGCTGCTGCTACAGAAAGGTCTGTGAATGGTACTCGGACACCTTAGCCCACTCCTTACCTGTACTGAGCTTGGAAGTGGTTCTGCACAAAACTCTGGCCCTTGAGAGGCTGGACAGATGGCTGGGCGCTCCCGCTGCTACTGCTCTCTTCATGTCCAGGTGGAGACTGAGGGAAAACAGAGGCAGAGGCTGAGTTGTAGCTGCTGAAACACCTCACAAGGCTGCTGAAACACCTCACAAGGCAAACCTAGCCAAGCCAACTCACCAGAATTCTGTCATGGGCTCCATTTCAAAATCCCCAGCTGTTCCCTTATCTCCCTGCCTGCCACCATTTTCCTCACTTTTCACAACCTCCCACTAGCTTTCAGTCGCAAACCAGTTTCTAAAAGGATGGGGAGAGGGTTGGTTAGGCGACCATCATGTAAGCTGATGGTTTGGAAATCAGAACTCTGGTGGGGTGTGTTTGTGTTTCAGTTTTTACAAATATGTCCTGTCCTATACAACTGCTAGGACAGGCCACTGACCCAGTCATCAGCAGACTGAGTCAGTGGCCAAGCAGCCTGGTCAGAGACCAAAAGTGAGTCACTGTACATGGGAGAGCAGCAAACGAACAAAAAGTATCAAAGAAGACAAATTCTCTTCTGGCCCAAGACAGCCAGAAGAGAAGAGCTGAGCTCTTCTCAGATGGAGAAGCATCACATAGCTGAATGTGGAGTCAACCTTGGTCACTTGTGTCCAGGACTCATTCATGCTACCACCACTGTACAGGTACCACTGCCACCCAACTGCTTCAGTATTTATTTATTTTAGTATCTCTATTCCACTGTTTTCTCCACTAGGAACTCAAGGTGACCTACAAAAATACAGAAAAACATCATTTAAACAAAGAAAACAATATTCAGCAAAACTGCAACACCTGGTCTGGTCCTGGATCCTCCAGGCCAACCCACTCAAGGCCACAGGCTGCATGCTAGTGCCTCTCAACATGCCCAGCCTAAGTATCTGCATCAGGAAGGAATAGAAGTCCAGGCTAGCGCCTGTTTTACTGGCAAAGGACGTTCCCAACCTTCCTCACCCGGCAGTATAGTCAAAGTTCCACACTGCAGTAATCATCTATGCAAGTGGCATTTCCACATGGAACTGTTGACAGGTTAGCAAATCCAGTTCCACACTGAACTGGGTTTGCTAACCCTAGCAAATATTACTGTAGCATCATAGAGCTCTGACCAGGCACCTGCGCTCTTTCCCAGCAGCAACAGCTGTGCCACACTGAAATGGTAACATTTGAATTGGGCTGCAGCGGCCTCGCAGATCAGGGGGTTATGCCGGCTATACCTCCCCTCCCATTAAGACAAACAAGATTAACGTTTTAATGGATTCTGCAAACTTAGCATGTTAAAAGGAAAAAAGATTTGGAACATCATTAATCAAACCATTTGCCCTGTCTAGAAAAGTGGCTTTCCTTCACAAAAGCAAAGGAGCGGATACCTCCTGATATGCAAGAAAGAATGGATTTTAAAAAGCAATAACTTGCTGATTCTACCATCCAAGCAGTTTTTCTCCAAATTTACATGGAGACTATGTCTGAATATGGCTGCACAGTGGTTCATAAGCTAGTTCAAATGCTCACGAAATTCTAAGCAAAATCTCTTTTTCAAAACAGGAGGAACTTTTTCTCCCATGCCTGTATAAACCCATGGGTGGGGAGGAGTCATATGCAAATCAGTCTCAGCAGTTAAGTGTTTTTTGTTTCTAGGGCTGCACTCTTATATGGATGCAGGTTATGTACTCTGATGCAGGCCAAATTTAAGTATTACAATGACGGTGGACAAATCACTTCCCTGTAGAAGCATGCCTCACAGCAATCTTATTAAAACGCTTACATGCATTGGTTCATGGAAGTGTAACACTAACATGTTACAATCACCGGCCACAGTGATTGTTCCACCAGCATGTTAAATGAACATTCACAGGTTAGTGTTTTGCTGGCAGCCACAGTAACATTTATATTCTTTTCTGCATGCATACGCAGGTTTTAGTAAAGTTCCAAGAGCCTCAAAAGAATCAAAACACCACAAAACTACAGAAAGACTGTATTCAAAACCACAGGAAGTGGCTCTTTCCGGGTGGCCATTGCCGAGGGTAGCAGCAGTCAAAATGAAGTTCAATCCATTTGTGACTTCGGACCGCAGCAAAAATCGCAAACGGCACTTCAATGCACCGTCTCACATTCGCAGGAAGATCATGTCATCTCCCCTTTCTAAGGAGTTGAGGCAGAAATACAATGTTCGTTCTATGCCCATCCGAAAGGATGACGAAGTTCAGGTCGTCCGGGGCCATTACAGAGGGCAACAGATCGGCAAAGTGGTCCACGTCTATAGAAAGAAGTATGTCATCTACACTGAGCGTGTACAGCGTGAGAAGGCCAATGGCACAACTGTTCATGTGGGCATCCACCTCAGCAAGGTGGTGATAACAAGACTAAAGCTGGATAAGGATTGTAAAAAGATCTTGGAACGTAAAGCAAAGTCTCGCCAAGCTGGAAAGGAGAAGGGAAAATACAAGGAAGAAACAATTGAAAAGATGCAAGAATAAAATAGACTTCTTGGTGAATTTCATTAAAATTCCACTATAATGGAAAAAAAAACCCACTGGAAATCACAACCGTAAAAAATGGCTTCCACTCTCACAAAACTATGCTAGGAAGGAAGTGTTTGTGTAAAACTTTTTGTGTGAGAGAAAGTGTGTGTAGGAGTCTTCAGGGAAAAGAACTTTGAGAGCCCGGGACGACAGAGTGTTTGAGGGCTGGTACGTGACGAGACAGAAGACAGTTCATGATGTTTGTGCAGTTCTTCACATGGGTTCCCCAATGGCACAGAAGACAACTCCAGAAAGTTCTTGAGCTCTGACTCAAATTAAATGAAGAAGGATAATGTCAGTCACTGCCTTGCTTACCCATGCACAAGCAGCAGGCCTGGGAAAGACCACTGTGTCAGAAATGAGCTGAGAAAGACACAGTCAGTCAGAGCAGAAAACACTAGGCTGAATGGAACAATGACCTAATTCAGCACAAGGGAGGTTTCTATCTTTGTTTGGGAAAAGTTATTTAACAAACCAAGCAGAAAAGATTCTGCTTGAGGAGGGTATCTCTTTGCATGTCAGAATGCAATTTGTGCATTTATTCAAAGAAGGAAGGAACTACCCGGCATTCGTGTGCTTATTTACTGGAAGAGTGTGACAGAACTGGAGAAGGAACAAGGCAGTTAATCAGTCTGTATCAGACAATGGAAGCTCTGTGAGTAGCAGTTCTATGGAAGCGCTTTAGGGTCAGGAGGACAACAGCCAGCACAGGACTGTGTGGCGGACGGGGCTGTTATACAAACCAGAAGTATAAAAAGCTCATGGAAGCAGCTCAGAGAAGAAGCAGAACAAAAGAGATTCTCTCCTCCTGCCACCCTGTCCTTCAAATAAGTATGTTAGCAATAGGTGTGGCAGAAAGGCACAGGTAGAGGAGGGAATTAGATAAATAAACATGACCATGAGAGTGTCTGCTTTATTCCAGTCACTTCCTGCTCTTCACAAGCAAAGCAGACTCTACACAATGCTTATAAATAGTCTGTTACTTCAAAGGGCTCCCGGCCTCTTTGTGCAAAATAATGCACTGAAGCAAACAACTATACCTTTTCCCTAATTTTTTTTTTTAAATCCAAAAACAACCTTGGTTGCAGTCTCGAGCAGAAGATGGAGGGAGTGCTTCTTCATCCTTTCCTTTCTGGATATTTTCCCACTCCAAATCTTGCTGCTTGCTGCTGTCACTGCCCTCCTCCCCCACTCAAGCTGCTCTTCCACCCGCAAGGATAAGATAAAGATCCCCCTTTGCTGGCCCTCCATTCAAGTGTTCAGCCTCTCTGGGTTTTTTGTAAAATGTAGATGTATTTATATCTACACACACACACACACACACACACACAATTTTAACTTGAGTTGCTGGTGTACAAATGAACAGCCTCCCAAGGCTGTGCTTAATCTTTTTGTTAAAGAAGCTCAGAGAAAGTCTGTGTGCAACACCCAGTTTGGCCTTGTGATGCTACAGAAACATTGTTTTTCTGATTGTGCCCAGGTTGGCACCAATATGCAAAGAAAAATAATCTTTTTTGCAAAAAAACATGAACGGAATTTGCCCCAGTAAACAGCACACAACTATTCCAAAACTAGATGATATTGAGTTGGAAGTCTATCAGGAGCTTCTCAGAGAAACCGTCAGTAGGTCAGTAGTGATGGCCAACTTCCTCTGAAAAGTCAGAGGAATTGAATTGCTTCCACACTGGGTATTTGGTTTTTATTATATTTGTTTTTTGCATTCTGACTTTGTTATCCAAACTTTATCCAAGATTGCTTCCCTGCAATCTTTCCTAAACCTGCTCTACTATGATCTTTCAGGAAAGATCTCAAGCAAAGCTGAGGTGGATGCCATGTGGACAGAATAGTCCAAATATCTCCTGGTCCTGCACACATCACTGCTATTGTCCCCACCCCAGCAGCCACTCCCCCACATTCACACTTAACACTATTTTTATCTGTTATTGAAAGATTACTATAGCATTATAATGTTATCTAACAGTCCTCTGAATTCCCAGCTTTTATTTTCCAAAGAAAGTCTCTAAATCTTTTCATTCTGATTATATGCCTTTTCCCATATATCTCCACAATGAAAGGGGCCACAGGCTTGCTTTTTTAAAATTAAAGCAGAGAATTCAGAGGGGTTAATAGATTATTTTACTTCTATAATGATACATCAGTTAATGATATTTTTTAAAGCAGCTCAGAGGGTGGGAATTGCTGTTGTGGGGGAGGGAAGGTTCAGGTAGGGAAGGTACAGGAAATATGGAAGTCTTATTGCTACTGTTCTGAATTGACAGCCACAATGGCAATGAAAAAGCACAATGCATTATCACTATGGGGAAGTCACCAGTTTGTTTCGCACTATGAACTGTAGGCCATAGTCTTGGTTCATGCAAGGAAACAATGGTGCTCAACAAGCCTAGCACACTGCACCAAGACCATTGTGGAGAGCATGCTCCCAAGTCTTCTACAATACAGGGGGATTCACAGAAGGCAAGACAAAGCAAAAGAGTTCCTGCATGTTGAGATTTGAAAATGACTGGTCTACTTGTTCCAGGACCCAAAATGTGAGGCTGCAGTAGAAGACTTGTTGACCAGAAGGCTCTCAGGAGGTGATGTAAAGCGTAAATGGCAATGCTGTGCTGGACAACACCTGTAAGCAAAATTCTTGTTTACACACCTCCTGCTTCCAGTGTTTCAAAAAGAAACCAAGCAGCAGACATGGTGATCTATCGTTGCCTCTAATTATGGAAAAGTCTGAAGTTGCGGCAGCCTTCCCCCTGCCCCACCTGTCATTTTTGGAGGGGGTGGGGGGAGGAGGACAAGGAGGCTGCTCCATCCTACAATTGTATCAAATCTTTTACCTGCAGCATCCTGTTTAGAAGGAAAAGCCACTAAAGATCTATCACAAGAAGCAGGGAACTAAGCTGCGTTTACTGATCACCAACAATCCCAAAGAATTTGATGGAAAGATAGGCTGTGTCTCAAGGCTGTAACACATCAGCTGCACCTCTCTATGTGCACCATGTTGGTATCGCAGTAATTTGCTGCCAAGGCCTAAGGGGGTGAGTGAGAGAGGAAATATCAGTGAATGGTGTGGCCACCAAAATGGTAGAGTGAGACAGGGCCCAGTTTCTATCAGCCACCATAAGCAAGGGTGAGAAAGACATACCTGAGAGATGTTTTCGACAATTACAGTTCTGGTTTGACTTTTGAAACACAAGTATAGGAGTAAGTTAACAAGCCTATATACCCTGACACCTAAATCGAAGGTAGTGAAAGCAACCATACCATTTATTTAGACTGAAATACAGCAGTGCACAAAAGAGCAACTGGACTGAAGTTTCTACGTCCCCATTCAATTCCATAAAAGAAGTACATGAACTATTCCTAACAAATAATACTGAACAGTGAGGGTGATTAGATGTTTGAATTGGTGATTAGATATTTGAATGGGCTTGTTACATGAATGAACAAACACACATCCTTCATGTGCGTTTGTTCATCTGTTTGTACAAAAGAGCCAATGTGTGTTTTCGCTTTACAAATGAAAACGAGTACCTGGATAAGCGTGTGGCTTAAAATCAGTTTCATCTGCATTGAACATTAACATGAGAATTACGCAATGCATGTATTAAGTATTGTGATTAACAGCTCGTAACAGCAACTTCACTGAAGACTGGAAGCACACAGACAGAAACCAGGCTCAACAGGAGCCAAATTTACACCTAAGAAAACCTCACCCCTTTTTAGCAACAACCAATACAAAACAAGTAGTTAGAATCCTTCATTTGCATAAACCATATACATAGTAACTTATTTCCAGTACGTTGATTGGGCTTTATTATACAGATCTGATTGGCCGCTGCCAGCATGAAACAACCAATAATAACGAAGGCTTCAGGAGCCTTAGCTCAGCCTGAAGCTATGCCAATACATAACAGCATGCATTAATAAAAATCAAGTGTACACTGTGCATGGATTATACGTATGTTTACTATAACTTGTGAACAAGGCTGGGGGGGGGGGGCGCAGGGGAAACCACCCAGCAACAGAGCTGCCAGTGACAATGAGGCTCCACCAATCAATAGGAACTGCAGGCTGAGGAACAGGAGTGGGATAAGATCTTGACAGCTGAAGTTGGGAGTTAGAGAAGGGAGTTTGGTGAAAGGGTTAGAGCAATAGGATAGTGAATGAAGAAAAGAGTTCTGGAACTGTCTTGGAACTGAGATAGCTGAGAGCAGAACTACAAGTGACAAAAGGCACAGGTTGGACACTTGTCAGCTTCCCTCAAGTTTTGATGGGAAATGCAGGCATCCTGGTCTTGCAACTTGGCTCTCTGACTGTTGTCCAATGGACTTTTCAACTGTCACTTGTCCAACATTCCGCCAAGCTGCCTACATTTCCCATCAAAACTTGAGGGAAGCTGGCAAGTGTCCAATCTGTGCCTTTTGTCACTTGTAGTTCCACTCTGAGAGTGTAATAGATTAAGTACAACCATTTAATATAAGTCTAAAATAGTAAAAAAACTGATTGGAAAAGTTTTATATCCAGGACATAGACTATTTAAAAACTGCCACCCCATTTTCAATGTTCAGTGGTTATATTGACCTCAAATTGTGTTATTTTAAATAAATTACTTTTGTTCAATTTTAAAAGGAAACCCCTCTTGTCTCATTCAGTTAGCCTCATCTCTCAGTTATTGGTCCAAGCATTGCTTGGTTTTATGTCCAGGCTCAGAGTCTATTTCTGAACAAAAATTCCTGGTGGGATTCTCAGATACATCAAGTACAGCAGGAATATGAAAGAAAACCCTTGGGGTGATGTCTGTCCCCGAGAAAACTGTCACAGGGCTTATGTCATGTCATCTGGCAAAACTCATGAATGTTCTTTTTTAAAATAAAGGTACGAAAAACATAAGAATCAGTCATTAAAAAAACATAAATGCTAACACACTATCACAGCTTAGATGATATAGACTGAGGAATACAATAGATATTATAAGTGCACAGAAATTGTTAATCCATTAAGAACTAGATTCTGAGCTCTCGGCAGCAAAAGAGTATAAGAATTGGACATGATGGAATTCTCAAGCAGGTCTCACTCAAGTTGCAGTTTCCACACTATCCATTTAAAATTAGCGAAATCAAATGGATAGTATAATGGGAGGTTTTTGTGCATTTGGAAAGGAACCAAATCATTTCAGGTTAGAATGAACACCTATTTAATATGCAGATTTGGTCCCAGCTGTTCATCATGGGGTAGGGGGAATAGACAGGTGAGAATTAGATTAAGGCAATTGTTTTCCTGAAATGCTTGCAAACCTGTAAGATGGGGTGAAATTGTTTGATCAAAAGCAATTAACATAGCAGGTGGAAGGTGGTTTGAATATATGTCTGGACAGGCTAGATCTGCCACTTCACAGACTCCCGACATGGCTACAAGTTTGCAGATGATATCCACACGTTCCAATATCGCTTCATGTTCAGTGAATATTTAACACTGAACAAATCTTCTACTGAATTACTAATAACAGAAGCCCTATATTTATTTATTTGCTTCATTTATAAACTGCTTTTCTCTCCAGTAGGGACCTAAAACGGCTTACATTGTCTCCTCCATTTTGCCCTCACAACACCCCTGTGTGGTAGGATAGGCTGAGAGCCAAGACACAAGTGATGCCTGACACAGGTTGGACACTTGTCAGCTTCCCTCAAGTTTTGATGGGAAATGTAGGCATCCTGGTTTTACAGCTTGGCTCTCCATTACAGCTGCAAGACCAGGATGCCTAAATTTCCCATCAAAACTTGAGGGAAGCTGACATGTGTCCAACCTGTGTCAGGCGTCACTTGTGGCTTGGCTCTGAGGGTGTGTGACTGGCCCAAGGCCACCCAGCAAGCTTCCACAGCAGAGTGGGGATTCAAACCCAGGTCTCCCAGATCCTAGTCTGACACTCTAACCACTATATCCAACAGAATAACTTCCAGTCTTGTTTAATTCTGAGTGATTCAATGTGTGCCTTTGGATTTCAAAACTATGGGGGTGTATTCTATGACTGACAGCAGTATGTTGAAAAAAATTATGCCTTTACAGGAAATCTGCAGGTTTTTAAGGACCATTGGACACAGGGTGTCTGCCGCAGATCTCTTCCCAAATCACGGATTTGGGAAGCCGCCTCATTGCAGCTATGCAAAGCACAGAGTATGACCCTCTCATACTCCTTCTACTACTTCACAATCAGCAAATCAAAAAGGAATGTTAGAAACTCATTACTCCGCCGTCTCCACTCTCCAGTACTTCTCCCAATAGTAAAAGAAAGACTCCCCCAGAGGCCCCTGCTATGTCACAAGAGCCATTCAGAAAATCTCCCATTTCCTGATAAAAGGGATCCCTGAAAAAGACAGTAGGGAAAGACTGCTTCCCAATTCTTTGAGTCTACTGATGTCAGTGGTACATAAATCCAGAGGAGTTAGCCGTGTTAGTCTGTAGTAGCAAAATCAAAAAGAGTCCAGTACATAAAGGAGTTCAAAAGGGAGATTGTCCAGAGGAGCTGGAGTGCTGCAGGAAACTCTGTACCATCTCCCATTTCCAAATACGAGGCATGCTTGGAAAAGGCAGCCACGTTCATGATTCTCTTGCACAAACTCACATCGAAGGAAGCAAACTGCTCAGGGGCACATGGATGAATCAGTTGGCTTACTGCCTAGCTGAGAGTATCATAATAACTACTCCTGGAAAAAGACTGGCAGTGCTGTCCTAATTCAATGGGCTTAGAAGGGTGACTCTGCTTAAGATTGCACCAAGTCTTTCCATCTTCAAAGTTTTTAACAACATTAGCTCAAGGCAATATAAGTTACCACTTATACTTTATGATTACTTATTTCCATTTTACATACCCATAATCCTAATCCCAAATAAATAGCCTTTGATAAATTACTCTTAATTTTGCCTGGGAATTTAATCATTGATTTTCTATGCTGCTTTGATCCAAAACATAACAGGAATGGATGGGAAAAGGCAAAAGAACTCTATTCCAAAACAGACCAGGGGTCGTCTTAATCTTTTCAGACTATAAACGCACATCCTTGATGTGTTTTCAGGACTGCCTACCTCCTTGAGTTTGTTAACTTAATAGCTGTGCAACAAAACACTGGCATAGGAACCCCCTTGCATGAGGCTCTTTCATGCATTTACTTTCTCACAATCTCCATTAGGAGCACTGTAGTTAGTCTGCTTGGATCAGGTCCCCATTTGTTACAATGATGAAACAGATGGTTCAGGCTTAGAGGAAAAACATACAATGCCTCAAATGGTCATAAAACTCCAAGAGAAAAGCATGAATTACATTCTGCAACTTGCTCCGTGATCCAGTTCTCATCACGGTCAATATTGGCCATGGGAACTAAAACAACACCCCTTTTTCACTGCATAGTAAGCAGCTCCCTTTCCTAGGGGCATAATACCCCATGCTCTGTTTATTCCTTTGCCTCCTAGATACAATTCTATCCCTTGGTTTTCTTCCACTTCCAGTCCCCTGTTGTTTACCTCTTATCATTCTGCACAGTTTGACCTCTTGTAGCTATAAATCTTGATCTCATTCCCAAACTCAGTTCAGCATTTCACCTGCCCCAAATGAAAAGGAATCCCTGCAGCGAGGTTATAACTAAGCAGAGCATGAAAGAGTAAGAAAGGAGCACACCAGTAGCAATAGCCAGCAAGATGCCTTAGTCAGCTTCCCAAATTACAAGCCATCCACATTCTAACAACCAGGTTGATAATACCAGTTATAGCAGGTAATTATTACGCAGCAGGTGGTAATTTGGGCAGACTGCAGGCTAACACAAACATTCCTCCACTTATTTGCGATTTGTGTCTGTGCAGACACTTGTGCATACATACACATTAAAATAAGTGGAAGTAAGGTCCAGGAATTGATAGCTGATATGTGCAGAGGTACTTTAGTTATATTGCAGGATGTCATTAACTTACATAGTGGTCACTATACAGGACTTTGTGTTAAGTATATATACTACTAGGTAAAGGTAAAGGTAGTCCCCTGTGCAAGCACCGAGTCATTACTGACCCATGGTGGGGGGTGTCGCATCATGACGTTTTCTTGGCAAACTTTTTATGGGGTGGTTTGCCAATGCTTTCCCCAGTCATCTACACTTTACCCCCAGGAAACTGGGTACTACTACATGCTGTATTATATAGAGCGTGGTGTAATGGCTAGAGTGTCAAATTACTTCTAGAAAGACCTGGGTTTAAACCACACGCTTACAAAGCTCATTGATGACCTAGGGCCTGTCACTCCCCCCAGCCCACTTTGAGATCATAATTGAAGAGAAGCAGTATAAACACTGAATAAATAAATGAGTAAATAAAAAAATAATCTACCTCTCAGGATAAAAGTGCATGTGGAGAACCTTGTATATTACTCCAGAGGAGTTAGCCGTGTTAGTCTGTAGTAGCAAAATCAAAAAGAGTCCAGTAGCACCTTTAAGACTAACCAACTTTATTGTAGCATAAGCTTTCGAGAATCACAGTTCTCTTCATCAGATGCATGGAGGGCAAGAAGAAACTGGAAACAGTTTCTTCTTGCCCTCCATGCATCTGACGAAGAGAACTGTGATTCTCGAAAGCTTATGCTACAATAAAGTTGGTTAGTCTTAAAGGTGCTACTGGACTCTTTTTGATTTTGTATATTACTCTGCGCTCTTTCAAAGACTGGCAGGATAAAAGACAGAAGCAGAATGAGGAATCATTAATATGCAAGACCTATCCTTCTATTCCAGTTACATCCCATCTCCATTAAATCTACATACTCTAACAAACCTCTATGTAAAGCCTTTAGGAGAACTCATTCATAGCTATGGAACTGGAGGCCATCAATAAGCAGGTAACATCTGGATTTATATTTCACTATCCAAATCACCATGGGATGGAGTAGAGATCTTGGGTCGCTGTTTGATGGCTGTGGTCAAATTGCTGAAAGCAAACAAATTGAAACTGAAGCCAGACAAGGTGGAAGTGACGCTGGTTGGGAAGGCAGAGATCTTGAAGGACATCATGCTTCCCACTTTCAGTGGAGTTTGTCGGACCCTTACAGACTCAGTCAAGAGCCTAGGGGTTATACTGGATCAAGCACCACTGCTAGAAAAGCAAATTAAGGCAGCTGCAAAAAAATGCTTTCCACTAACTCAGCCTAGTTTGGAAGATGGCCCCCTACCTCAACACAGCTGATCTGGCCACCTGGATCCATGCATGGTAACATCAACATTTTATTACTGCAATGCACTGTACATTGGTCTCCCCTCTAAGTTAACTTGGAGACTCCAGTTCATGCAGAATGCTGCAGGTTGGCTATTATTGGGAGCTAAGAGAACTATGAATATTACTTCCATTCTACAGTCACTCCTTTGGTTTCCTATCAGTTACTGAGCCCAATTCAAGGTATTGGCTATCACCTACAAAGCTCTCCACAGCCTTGGTCCATCATATCTATGGGATTGCCTCTCTCCCTAAATTCTACCTGGCAACTTCGCTCATCTGAACAGAGCCTTCTGCAGGTGCCTTCTCTGTGGTGGCCCCCACTTTATGGAATGGCCTGCCTGAGGAAGTTAGGAAAGCTCCCTCTCCTGGCCTTCTGTAAATGATGCAAAACCGGATTGTTCAAGAGAGCTGTTTGCTCAGATGGGAGGGCAGTACTGTAAGAAAGCGGCCTCAAGAGATCCATCAGGTAAAGGATAAGAAGGGACCACAGGCTTCACCATTTCTGTGAACGATGAAGGATCATAGAATTTACTAGTATTGCTGTAAAAGGCAAGGGGTCATAGACTTCACTACTCTTGCTATAAGTATGAACTTACTAGGTAGTTCTTACGTTTTTTAATATATCATTCATGGAATTTGTCCACGCTCTGTTTCAACAACGTTAAATCTTTAAACACTTTCTTTCTTTCTCTCTCTCTTTCTCTCTCTCTTTTTCTTTCTTTCTTGCAAATTGCTTGTATATAATCATTACATGTATAGTGAAATGGCATGATATTGATTGTACAGATTCACACTATGCAATCCGTTTTGAGTCTGTGAAAAAGGCAGACTATAAATGACATCAATCAATCAATCAATCAATAACATGTACTTTTCAGTATGAGAGCCCCGTGGCGCAGAGTGGTAAGCTGCAGTACTGCAGCCCAAGCTCTGCTCATGACCTAACTACGATCCTGGCGGAAGCTGGGTTCAGGTAGCTGGCTCAAGGTTGACTCAGCCTTCCATCCTTCCGAGGTCGGTAAAATGAGTGCCCAGTTTCCTGGGGGTAAAGTGTAGATGACTGGGGAAGGCAATGGCAAACCACCCTGTAAAAAGTCTGCCAAGAAAACGTCGTGATGCGACGTCCCCCCATGGGTCAGTAATGACTCAGTGCTTGCACAGGGGACTACCTTTACCTTACCTACTTTCCAGCATGAATGGCTATAAGGAGGACTAAGGAGATGGCAGGAGAAAGAGAAACACATGGAAAACACATGTATTTAACTAATGGGCAAAATGAGAGTTGATCTTTTTATATGATTACTGCTCTGGAAAGACCTCTCTTATTGCTTCTATGGCCACAGCCAGGGCACAATCTTTCTTTGGTTTCCTGGTCTGTAAAATATTCACAACATATAACCACCACTATGTGCTGCCATTCAAAGGATGAAACCCTGTTTTTCCTATGTGTAAATACACAGGAATACTGATATGCTTCCATGCAAACAAATTCATCCCCATAAAGTAGCCAAGGGGGTATTCTTTAACTCATGTATTTTATTAATATAATTGTTTATAACCTGTTTTTTTTCCAAAGATGCAAGACAGCTTAAAAAAGCAACATTGGTTTGCAATAAAGATTTTTAAAAATCCCACCAATTCAAACAAATCTAAAATGCCCTAAAAATATGAAGAAGACTCCAGATGGGAACACAGGAGAATGTTGGGGCTGCAAACTGACAGATGAGCACTGGAAGACAAAGATCAGTGGAGCAAGTGAAGCCGCAGACTTTATCTTGCCACTCAGGGAAGCTCCCTTGAGAGACAGCCCTTGTCAGGTCCCGTGGGATCAGGAAGGCCACCATGCAAAATTGGCAGCACCTGGGGAAACAAAGCTCTTTCACACTCAGAGGCAGCATACCCTGCCATTACTGATTTTAGGCAGAAGACCTCATAGAATATCCTCTGGCTCCTTCTCAGCTATTGGTATCTACGGGCACAAGCTCTAAGAGAATTCGGGTTACCAGATAACCTCACAGCCTTACAGAAACAAACTAGCATTAAAAACAAAAACCTTCAAGAGCGAAATTCATGGTTCAAGAGCGTCAGGATTTATTGAGTGAGTGGCACACTCCTGCAGAGGGAAGAGCAAATCATAAATTTTCAGTGTAAGGTTTCATATCATAAAAAGAGAAAGAGACTGTGCAATTCTATGCAATCTATAAGATTGCACTGCTAGTGGTTAAATTCACAAGAATTGCTTCAGTAACTTGCATATATCTTCCTCTGCAAGGAAAATGCAGTAACTTAATTCCCTCTTGTGTGAGAAACAGTATTTCAGTTCCAGAGAGAATGGTATGTACATACCACAGACTAGATAAAGGTGCCGTCTTGTAACAAGTACTAAACAGATTAAGAAACAATTTGCCGGAAACAGCTCAGAGTGACTGTTCCAATAAATTGCCAATTTCGCTAAGGCATCACCAAGTCTACACAACCTAAGCCGTGTGATACCCTTAGTACTAATGATCAAAAAATGATGCAGTTTCTTGGGGCAAAATGCTATTAATTATGACTCACATATTTACTTTCTTAATTTATAGTACACCTTTCTCACTGAGACTCAAGGCAGATTACAGGATATAAAAAAATTCAGACTGAGAGCATAAAACAACAAATGAAGAATGCAATAGGACTAGGTTTACAGAATTAGAGAACAATGTGAACAACAAATTATCTAAGGCAACATATACTATATACGATAAACAATATATAAAGTGGATTGCAAGGTAAAGAATTCAGTAAAAACAGGTGATACCTATAATAATCATTGCAGAGGACTACAATCCTGATTCAAATCACTTTATATAAATGCCATTCCACAAGGTGGGAGCAACCACTGGGAAAGCACATTTGCAGGTTAATACCAACAGGCTTTTCTAAAATGAGCAAAGCTGTCACAGTGCAGCATGACAGGAGAGGCAGTCCTACAGGTATGAGGCTCCAAGGCCATTCAGGGCACTGTAGGTAACAACCAGAACCTTGAACTGAAAAATACAAAGTCCAAGACATGTCCTTGTATGTGGGGGGGGGGGGGTGCTGTTACAACCTGAGCAGTCAGAGAGGCAATGAAATCCTGAGCCAGCCCAAGCAAGGTGTCATCAACATGAATGCTGAAATCACCCAGAACAATCAATCTGGGAATCTCTTGCATGAAGCCAGAAATCACCTCTACCAGGTCAGTCATGTTGTCTAGTGGGGAACTAGGTGGCTGATAAATAAGTAGGATGCCCAATCTACCCCTGAACCTTAAGTAATGAGTAGACAATTCCAGTGATAGCTTTCACAGGGAATCTACCACCTATGACACAGATCCCATGGTAGGCTAATGAATCCCTCATGAAGATAGGCTTTCAGGCCTAAGTTTGCATTTACATGGACCTCTGCACACCTCTGTTAAAGAATACTCCATACATTATTTTTAATCATGAACAGCCACTGTATCGTGCCCTGCCCCTGCTCACATTATATTGTGTAGTGTCCTCTCTATGACCTGCTACGGAAAGATTCCATATTGTATGTTGATAGTTTCTAAAATTATATGCCATCTTTCTGTTCCAAGGCCTCTTAGCAATTAGAAATGCAAACAATATAAAACAAGAACAATAGCAATACCAGCAGCAATAAAAATTGCAATGCCACCGTGCCAGAAGCATCAACAAAACATCAACTGACAACTAACATCCATGCATGCATAAACACCAAAGGCTTGGGTCAAGTGGACACACACTACCTGGAACCTAAAGAAGGACAACATATTAAAATGGACTACACAGCAGAGGTTGGTGTGGCCAGAAGGATGAATAAAGTCCACGTGCAGCATTGGGGTAAGCTACCAAACAGAAGCTATTTAAAAGATCCTCTGTGTGATGAATATAACATGAAGAGCAATGTAATGGGTAGGCGATTCAGGACAGAAAAAAGAAAGTACTTCTGCAGTATTCACTGTCACAATGTAGTGATTCCTCAAATGTGGGTGGCTGTAAGATGGGATTCGAAAATATCATGGATACGTTTCTTAGTAGCTATTAGCTATGATGGCTAACTGCAACCATTTTCAGAGGTAGGTTATCTCTGAAGAGCAGCTGCTGGCGGGGGGGGGGACATTAGTGGAAAGCTTGGCCCCCATGTCCTGTTTGTACACCTTCCAGTTGGCCACGGTAGAAAACAGGATGCTGGACTTGATACATGCTTAGTCTGATCCAGCAGAGATCTTCTTATGATCTAAGGGTATGGATCCAGATAAATAACTAAAGTGGCAACTGGGAGCCAAGCTACAAGTGACGCCTGACACAGGTTGGACACTTGTCAGCTTCCCTCAAGTTTTGATGGGAAATGTAGGCATCCTGGTCTTGCAACTGTAATGGAGAGCCAAGCTGTAAAACCAGGACGCCTACATTTCCCATCAAAACTTGAGGGAAGCTGACAGGTGTCCAATCTGTGTCAGGCGTCACTTGTAGTTTGGCTCTGAGGCAGTGAAGTTTACCTAGAGTTACAGGGCTTTTTTGTGTGGTAACTGCGCACACACACACACTGGTGGCTTTACTATTTCTAAGCTCTTTCATCTCAGACTCAGCAGTTTAGTGTAGTGGTTAAGAGTACAGGACTCTAATCTGGAGAGCCAGGTTTGATTCCCCACTCCTCCACTTGAAGCCAGCTGGGTGACTTTGGGTCAGTCACAGCTCTCTTAGGGCTCTCTCAGCCTCACCCACCACACAGGGTGATTGTTGTTGTGGGGATAATAATAACATACTTTGTAAACCGCTCTGAGTGGGCATTCAGTTGTCCTGAAGGGCGGTATATAAATCGAATGTTATTATTATTACTATTAGCACATGCATTTCCAGAGGAAAGCTTGACAGGGATCCTGGAATCCCCACCCAGGGATCTCAGGGTTCCCCCAGCACCAAAGTCCTTGCCAAGCAGTTACACAAAGCTAAAGCTCACGCTCTGCATTTTAAGAGTCTGAGTATCTGCCCCCCGCTCCACCGCCGCCGCCTCCTCCTGCTTTCGGGACTGCATTAACAGCTTGAGCAGGCAGCTCTGTTTGAGCCATGTCTTGAGAGCGCCAAGGCAATCAGGCTGAGGGAAGGATCAGTGAGGGCTAATGAATTCTACCATCTGCCCAGCGCAGAGACAGTTATTTAAAGGATGTGTAGGAACGGTGGGGTCTTCTGGGGATGAGCTGAGACAGCTGTGGTTATTGAAATTTTGAAAGTCCAGGTTGGGCAGAAGTAGACATCTAGCATAAAATACGCACACACACAAACCCATGCATTCAGGAAGCTGCTTTCAGTGTGGCCCATCATTTCAGTCCAAGTGTGTGTCGTGTTTCAGCGTTCTGAAAGAATGAGGATGGGCCTCTTCAGAGAACCACATCTGATGCCAAGGAAAGTCTAAGTTTCTCCCAGACTTCTGCTGCCCCAGTGTGTGCCAGGTGCAGAGAACGCCAAACACATATCCTCTCTATCTCATGCGCGGCCAATGTACACTTCATTTATTATGCTAATGATTAAGATTGGGGAAAACCTACTCTCCAGGAACCTGGTGGTGAGTTAACAAACAAAGGAGCTGTCCAACAGAGGAAGGTACCCAAGGCCTGGGCCTGGAGCTAGGCCCAAGGCCTTGGCTGTTGACACTGAAGAGAATCTGTCCAGAAGCTGATGGAATGGGCAGACCCCTCAGAATGGCCCAGCTGATGGGGAGGGTTTGGCAGAGGACCCTGGATGGCTGGGAGGCAGACAATGGGACCCCGTGCAGTCAGCTGGCTGCCATCAGAATGGGAAGCCAGGGCATATCCTGCTGGATCAGCTGACATCTCTGAGGTGCGAGAGTGGCAGGAGAGCCTTCCGCAAAGCCCTGAGGGGATGAGGAGGAAGAAGGAGGAGGCTGAGCACCAGGGGTGGGAGGGACTGGCCCAAACTCTCAGAGGAACCCGCTATCCAGGACTACTGTGGGACCATCCATTGAGGAGGCATGGGAGAGGGGAGGGAGGAATAAATGGGGGCTGACATCCAGGCCAGGGAGGAAGGAGGTCAGATTTCTCTAGGTTACAAAGAGGTCCTAATCAGGAGAAGGAGGAATCACAACCCCCTTCTTTCCAGCTATGAGGCCTGTGGGTGTCCGTGCTGGGGAAACATGGGGGGTGCTGATCACGGATGGGCTACGATGGGCTTCACAGTCTTGTTGCATGGGAAGGACCCAGGCATGGTGCAAACAGTGCCCTGGAATCAGGAGGTTCCAAGGACAGTGTGTCCTTCCTAGCAGTACTTTTAGAAGGACCGTGAGGGGATACAGAGATTTCCTGGGAATAACAACAACAACAACATTCGATTTATATACCGCCCTTCAGGACAACTTAACACCCACACAGAGCAATTTACAAAGTATGTTATTACTAGAAACAAAGTATGTTGTGGGGGGAAATACAATGGGCTCTAGAAAGGGGAAGGTGGGGAAGTGGGCATTGCCTCCTCCTCTGTGACTGATACCGGCTGGGTGAAAGAGGAGGAGGGAACTGCCACCTGCTTCACGCCTCATCCCAGGCACGTGAAGGAGGAGCAGGCATTGCCACCTGCTCCACACCTGATCCTGGATGGGTGAAGGAGGAGGGCAGGCATCATCACCTGCTCTGTGCCTCATCTCACCTGGGTAAAGGCAGGGGGTGGGCACAGCCCATTGCTCTGCTCCTGATCCCAGCTGGGTGAAGATTGTGGGTGGGCATTGCCACCTGCTCCACACCTGATCCCAGCTAGGTGAATGGGGGCTGGCATTGCCACCTGCTCCACTCCTGATCCCAGCTGGGTGAAGGCATGGGGTGGGCATTGCCACCTGCTCCGCTCCTGATCCCAGCTAGGTGAAGGCAGGGGGCAGGCATTGCCACCTGCTCTGGTCCTGATCCCATTTGGGTGAAGGCAGGGGGAAGGCATTGCTCCGCTCCAGATCCCAGCTGTGTAAAGGCAGGGGGCAGGCATTGCCACCTGCTCTGCTCCTGATCCCAGCTGCATGAAGGCGGGGGGCAGGCATTGCCACCTGCTCCACTCTGGATCCCAGCTGCATGAAGGCAGAGGGCAGGCATTGCTGCCGCCTCCATGTCTGATCTCAGCCTGGGCTTCCTACCATGGTGCGCTCTCTGGAGGGACAGGCTGCTTCTTCTGGGCTTTCCTCCATGGCAGCGCCCTCTGGAGGCATACCAGGGTAGGAAGTGAGTTGTCTGGAACATGCTTAGCCTTTTATATAGTAGGATTATCCCCACAACTATCTCCCTGCAGTGGGTGGGGCTGAGAGAGCTCCGGAGAGCTGTGACTGACCCAAGGTCACCCAGCTGGTTTCAAGTGGAGGAGTGGGGAATCAAACCCGGCTCTCCAGATTAGAGTCTCATCGCTCTTAACCACTACCTCAAATTGATGAGCTCCTCCTCCTTTTCCATGCAGTTTTCCTTCAGTTGAAGGAACTGGCAAGTGTTGACACTAGCCTTATCTTCCTTATGTCCCATCCTACCTCCTTTCTGCGGGCCATCTTGGGCCCCCAGGCTCAAGGACACATGTGAGTCCAAGCGAGCCATCTCATTTGTTATTCTAGGGAGACCTGAATGTGGATTTTGACACAGAGATGCATGTCAGCATGAGAGCTGACAACACTTCTACCTGCCCCAGTGTACATCCTGAGTTATGCCCTGAAACACATACTAGGTCTGCTGTGCTGATGTTCTAACTTGCATTCTGCTGGCTCCTTTAAAGGTACTTTCAACTGACCTCACATCTTCCTACCTTCCAGCTTCCCCACCCCAAAACAATTCCCCGCTTGTGCTAAAATCGGGTTCTAAGCGCTTCTTCTCCCGAGGCTCCTGTTTCCACCAGCAACAAGAGAAACGCATCACTTTGTTCAGGAGGAGTTCAGTGTTCACTGCATGTCCTCAAAAACGGCACATTTTCAAACTGGGATAAGTGCCAATTAATTCTCTCTTCAACTGCTCACAAACCTTATGTGTCTTCTACAAAAACAGGTGACTTCCTTTTGGTAAGGCTTTTGTGCGTATACATCTGTGTGCACATGGGCATGCAAAAGAAAAAAATAGCCAGTTTGCATATGTGACAAGGACTCAGAGAAAGAAATGTGTGTACATGCAGGAAAGAGATACGTGTACATTTGTGTGAAAAACAGATACAGAGTACGGGAGATAGTAGCAGCTAAGTGTTGGAATGCACATGACGTAAGTGGCGCGTCTGTACACTTGGCAGAGAATTATTTTCTTTTGACTTCTGAGCCTGACCTATTGATCTATCTAGTGCACGCATCTTGCATCAACACTATAAGTTAATCAAAAGGTTTTTTTTAAAGAACTAGTACGTGACAAGGAGCACATTAATAGGCAACAAACAAAACCTGTGCATTTTTGTCAGTCTCAGAAAATGTGTACCCTCGCTCCTCTGGAAAAAATAAAACCATAACCGGCGATAGATATCTATGGAGAGTGATGCTAAGCTTTCATCATGACATTAAAAACAAGCTCAGGGAAAAGGAAATGAAAACAGGCTGCTATGATATCACAGCTGCCCAACAGACCCTGAAGTAGAGGGTGTGCAAGAGATATAACGGTGCAGCACTTTCCAGTGCTTAGGAACAAGAATAAGCACACTGCATCTCAGCAGACAGACATCTTCCATGCTTCAGCTCTAGTGGCTACAGCTGAAAAACCACCCCACCTAAAGGGAGAAAGGCAATACTGCTGTTGGGGGGTGAGTGGATAGACTATAATATTGCCAGCCCCAGTACACTCCAGGAATCACACAATCTGTCTTCTCCAGGGAACCACCGGAGCAAATCACAGCCAGAGGCAGAGCAAGAGATAAGGCTGCACAATCAAACACTTATCTCGGCATGTAGGATTACAGTCCATTCAGCCTCTGCAGGCATGATGTGCCCAGCCCGACATCGCTAGAGAAAGTAAAGCACAAAGATATAGGATCTTGTACAAGATGTAAATGAACTACCAAGATCCAATCATGTTACATGATCAGAACTCGTTAGAAAGGGCTATCTTTCCTCTCACTTCTGGCTCCCTTCCCAAGCCAGATGGGTGCCTCACAGCCTCTTCTATTGTGTTCCTGCACATGTTCTGCGTAGGAAAGTGCATGAAAGCCATTTCACCATGCGTCCATAGTATATGATAGCTGGGGAGCCATAACAAACTGCACAAGAGGTCTTTGTTCTTAAGGGCAAGTTCAAAGGCCTCCTGTGTGAGATACAGTAAGTACTCTCAGATCCTATTTCCTTTCCTGAAGTAAAGATGAACAATTGTAGCAATGTGCAGAGAGGTAATTTGCCAGCCCACGCACTTTCTCTCCCTTTCTTTCTGAAACATATAATATGAAATGGATATAATATGGATTCCTGGAAATCTCAATTCATTTCTTAAAATAGTAGTCCAATCCTAAGCAGAGTCGCACCCTCCTAAGTCCATTAAGGTCAAATGGCTTAGAAAGGTATGACGCCACTTAGGATTACATTGTAAGAGAGCAGTCCTAGCCTGGTGTACTCAGAATCCCACTCAGGTCTATTCAATGAGACCCACTTTGGTGTAGTGGATAAGAGCACGGAATTCTAATCTGGAGAGCCGGGTTTGATTCCCCGCTCCTCCACTTGAAGCCAGCTGGGTGCCCTTGGGTCAGTCGCAGTTCTCTGGAGCTCTCTCAGCCCCACCCACCTCACAGGGGGGTTTGTTGTGGGGATAATAATGACATACTTTGTAAACCGCTCTGAGTGGACATTAAGTTGTCCTGAAGGGCGGTATATAAATCGAATGTTGTTGTTGTTGTTGTTATTTACTCCCAGGAAGTGATCTTAGGACGGTGCAGTAACTTTCTTACCCTCTTGATGACAGCCAGTGTGATGTAGTGGCTAGAGTGATGGACAAGGATCTGGATGACCCAGGTTCAATTCCATTTTTCAAATACTGCCAACAACCTTTTGTGTATGTATAATACAAGCATATTTCTGGTTTTGCCAAAGAGGATCAAATTGGTTCTCTATTCAAACCACTGCTATTCCAACAGGTAGCAGCTAACTAGGGCTTCAGGCAAGTGGTCTGTCTTGGTCCTAGTATCTGAGAGCGGGACCACAAGTGACGCCTGACTCAGGTTGGACACTTGCCAGCTTCCCTCAAGTTTTGATGGGAAATGTAGGCAGCTTGGCGGAATGTTGGACAAGTGACAGTTGAAAAGTCCATTGGACAGCAGTCAGAGAGTCAAGCTGCAAGACCAGGATGCCTACATTTCCCATCAAAACTTGAGGGAAGCTGACTAGTGTCCAACCTGTGTCAGGCGTCACTTGTGGTCCCGCTCTGAGTCCCTGTAACTGGAAAAGTAAGGAATTGAATCTAAAGTTGTTTTAATGTTATTTGTATACTGTTTTATCTGTTTTTAACTGTATATATGTAATTTGAAATGTTGTACTCCGCCTTGAGCCCACCTGGCGGGGAGGGCAGACTAAAAATCTAATATAATAAATAAATAAATATTTTGAGATAAGCACATGAGACTTGCATCATCATTACAATTGGCATGGGAACTGATGGGGAGTGTAAGACTGTGGACAGATGGAGGAATTCTCCAACCTGTAGTTCCCGGATCCTAAATCTGTTTCAAACCCCAGTTTCTAACTACAAGAGCCTTATACTCTTTATCAGTTTGGATCCTCTGTCTCCAATGCCAGACAAGTCTGCCAAGAGGTCTACTCAAGCTATGAGATTGTTCCCTCTCTGGCAGCTTTGTGTCCTTGTCCTCCAAGACCTCTATCCTAAGTTCCAGGGCAGATCACCAATTGAGCTGGTCAACAAGTGAAAAACCTATCTCCTTGCCTTGCTAACACTATTCTGTTTTGGTTTTCAGAAACTGTATTCTGAATGCCAAAGATATCTTGCTTGGTTCAAACACCACCTATTTAGGAAACCACTGTCATACATATGGCTTTTAGCAAAGCACAACTGAGATGCATCCACTGTTAATGCTTAGTATATAGCTAAATCTTCCTCAGTTCAATTTTGTACACTTAGAGGTTTGTGCAACAGGCTTATTAATTTGCCTGCCTAGGTTTGCAGAAATTTGTGCTGCTATTCAAAAACCGTAACAATAGTCATACTGATGTCTCTCTGAAGGCACTGTCTGAGGATTTTAGATAGAATCTCACCAAGATGGGGTTTAGGTACTAAGGCATCTGCCTAAGAGAGAAGGAAGAACAAGCCTGTACATTTGGTGGCTTGTTACCTTTGCCTGGGGCTAGCTGCCAATCAGAGTTTGACAACTGCCATGAACACAGACAGCCTTCTAGACAAAAACACCTGATTAGCATTAAAACAAAGACATATAAATATATTTATGACTGGTACTGTCTGATATAAAGCTTCCTTCTCCTTCTTCTGTGGTATAACAGATAGCAACAACGAAAGGTATATTAGGTGAGCGCTCCAATATTGAAAAAATATAGAAAATTTCACCATAGATCTCAGCCTACTCTGTGCTAAGCTACAAGAGATGAATTACATGAGGAGGAGCACATGAAGCGAGTCGCAATGTTAGCCCGGAGGTTGAGTTTTAAAAGAGATCAGAGGGCTTTGTCAATTTCACCTTTCTACAGAACCAGGGAGATGGCTGCTCAAAGGGTTTGTTAATTTCCTCTTTGCCTCTTAGAAGGGGAGAATGAAACTAACAAAGCCTTCCAGAGGCAAAGAGGACATTAACAAACCCTCTAAGCAGCCATCACTCTGGCTCTGTAGAGAGGGGAAATTAACAAAGTCTTCCAATCTTTTAAAACTCAGCTTCCCAGCTAAGGGTGCGACTCCTTTGATGTGTTCCTCCTCGTGTAATTTGCCTCTTGTAGCTTGGCTCTCTGCCTTGCTTCCATGGTACATATCACCTAGGCAGAATGGAATTTCCCACCAAGGCAGATGGACCGGATAGCTTTAGAGGTTTCCAGAATTCTATCATATCACAGAGACGTCTTCATCTGGGTCAGAATAGGATGCTTTTGCCTTTTCCCAGCTCCCTATTTCCATTCTTGATCACTAATCTTTAAATGGAAAGTCAGAATCTAAGGAGTCATTAGATACCGTTTCAGAATCTTAATTGTTAAGATGTTGCATGGAACAAAGCAGCAATAAATGACTTCAAAGTGCTAGAAGTAGGCTTTTGAATTACACGGAATCTTTTTTCCCCAAGTCCACATGGTAATAAACAAGAACTCTATCCTCCAGTAATTGATACATGTAATGAAAAAACAAGTCTGAAACTTACAGCCTGTACACATCAGGACACAAAGAGTCAGTATGAACTACCAGTAGGCATGCATTCCCCCACTTGCCTTACAAAACACACAGCTTTCTAGGGACAATGAGATTTCAGGTGCCTTGTGGCCCTCTGCTGGTTAGCCTTACATGGCTAAATTATCCCCTGTATCCTGAAGATGTACACCTCCACACAACCACTGCAGGTGCTTTTGGTAGAGTCTCCAACCTTATGGAATGACCTGCCAGAAGAGGCATGGGTGACCCCATGCCAGCATTCTGGAAAGGGCCTAAGGCAGTCCTGTCCCTAAAGACCTTCTGCTGTTTGCTGGAGTAGGCTACTGAGCCTGTAGAATTGTTTCCTTCTGAGCTGTTCCCACTCTCCTGTGTGTTTTTCTATATGAATTTTTATAACAGTATTCGTTTTAAGTGATATTCTTGCTGTGTTCTAATACAATTGATTTTAACTGAAACTTAGATTGTAAGCTGTTTTTGGAAAGACACTATTTAGGGGAAATGATCCAGTAAGGGAAGAGGCTGCAGGGGAAACTGTGCGCAATCTTGGAGCCTGGTCCCAGACACTTAACTCAGTGAAGAGAGCCCCAGAGCTCATGTCTGTGCCAATTCAGAGACGGTATGATTCAAACAATGATGATAAGATGCAGATGAGATTAGATGAGAGGGTAAGATCATTTAGGAGATGCTGTAGACCAGGCTATCATACTAATTTTAATAGCATTTCAATAGGGCATTTCAAGTATTGAAAGCACTTCACAAACATTCTTTCGGTACTCCTCCAAAAAAGGGGAAGGGGAGCAGATACTCTGGGCGCTTTCATAAGGGATACTAAAAACATCCCTTTTTAATCAGGAATGTGTCACATCTGAATCTCTGTAGCACACCCAGGTGGTGGAGGCACATACAAGGCCTCCGTGTGTTATGGCAGGTTCCATGGAAGCTGGGGTTCCACAAGACACCATCAGGGGTTCTGTGAGAAACTGTGGAATAAATAAATTAAAATTGAGATATCACAAAAAAATTCCAAATATACAAATCTGGCCAAGAATTCAACTTTTCAGCAAAAAAAACCTATGCACAAATATCACATTGAAAGTAAACCTTATATTGACTTTGGATATAAACTTTATTTTGATAATTAAGTAAACTTTATTTTGATTTGATATTTGGGAGGGAGAAGGTTAGATAATACAAAAAAGACAGGAAAATGCCTCACTTTTTTCCTTACAATATAAGCTTGTAAGCTCTCTCACACACACAAAGAATGAGCAGGTCTTTACAAATAAATTTTCTTGACAATAATTTAGCAGTAATTGAATTGTGCTCCTCATCGTCAACTTTTTCTGGCCTGTAAATGTTTTCATAGCTAGAGGTTCCTGGAGATGTGAAAAATTAATTTAGGGGTTCCTCCAGGGAAAAAAGGTTGGGAAACACTGTGTTAGAGAGAAATGAGAAGCAAGAGTCCATATCCTAGTACTTTTATTGTTTGGGGAACAATTCACATAACTGTCTACTAGAACCTAGTTGGCAGTCTTAATCCAGAGCCACTTGCCAGGCTTGTTCTTTGAACAACCTTCTCTCTCCAATCTGGTATCCATGTCGTGTCCTCTGTCTTCCTTCCTACTACACTCCTTCAGACATCCCACCTAGCCCAGCCCCTGAGGCCCTGCTTCTCCATAGAAGTTCCTGACCTCCCTTTGGGATGGAACCATCATTCTCAAAGGGGCTCCATATTCCCCAGCTTTGTTACACAGCCAGCAGACCCAAAGTTACTTAGCCCAGCTCTGGTGCCAGGTCCATCCTTGCTGACACCAGGAAACCATCCTGAGCAGTGATTAGGGCAAAGACGTCTGCTGGAGCTGGGGATAGATTCCATGGTCCCACAGCAGGATCTCAGTCTCAGGAGTCGAGAGAGGTGGGGACATGGGGAGGCACTATCAGAAGACAGTGTGATGTTAAGTAAGTATGTACTAAAATAAATGAAGTGATAGCACACCCCTCTAGGAATTGTTTGAAACTCTATGGCTTTACCACAGAGTTTCTGGCAATTCCTAGAGCTGACTGACATCACTTCTGGATTTTCCCCAGAAATGACATCAGGCTGTCACTGACAACTTTTTTCTTCTTATATTATTTTTTCCCCACTGGCTGCAGGACCAGTGGCGGGAAACAGGAGATAGAGGCAGGGAATCTCTTACCCCGCACAGGGACCCCTAGTTTTGGATCCCACAAAGAAGTCACAATGTTATTACTAAAAAGTGAAAGAATTTTTAAATTGTGTGTGTGCGTGAGAGCTTGTGTGTATGCACATGCCATCTGGTAAATTACATTGTTTCATTCAATTTACTGTTATGGAAAATGCAAATACTGATTTAGATGTCATTTGTAAAAGCATCAGCACTTTTTTTCCAGGCTTTCTGAAACACTGCAGTACATTCCAGCCATGGGAGACAGCCTTGGACTTTGTACATATCTTTCCTCTCTCATTACGCTCTGAAGCTAGGCAGCTCTGATTCCTCCCCCACTGGCACAAATTCTTTTCTCCCAGGTTTGCAGATGCAACACTTAGCTGAAGAAATATCCTCAGGCAAGATGGTCTATTTTTTTCCCGCTAATAGGTTGCACTCAGAACTAAGTCACAACCTTAACCACAAATTTATCAGAATGGGTGGCCACTTGCCCGTGAAAGGGTTTGACATGAGACAGCATGCACTTGGCTGCATTTTGAAATAAATCTATGCTGAGATTCTAACATTAATGCAACCATCTAATAGTAACATTTGGCACATTCTGAATGTAACAAGCAATTCACAAATATTTTCCCAGTAATCCCGAGCTTTACAATAATCCTGTGAAACAGATCATTATTATTATCCTCATTCTGCAGAACTGGGAGCCATCTCCACCAGTACGTGTTGTCTAATTAGAATCTGCTAGCCCAGGAGAAACATTCCAAATCCACCACTATCAAAAGCTCCTAGTACCTACAAAATGAAATAACAAATCTGTCCTTGTGGGCAAGCGTACAAACTGACTAGCTCTACATTTGGATCCAGCAATTCAGCAGAGTTGTGCAATATTTTACACAATACCTATCACTTTTCTGCCTCAATCTTATAGGGCCCAGAAACTGCTTGCACAATATCTTGTGCAAGGGAAAAGCAGTTTGGGATGTGCTAGGTTTAACTCCGTGTAAAGGGCTAGTGCGAAGTTTTGCACCCTAGCACATGCAGAAATCTTCTAAGCCCTAGCAGCAAGCAATTATCCTCAGAATGCAGCAAACCTGTGCTGTCCTAGACCACATTAAAAGATACACTGGTCCGAAACAGAAGAGAGTCCAGTAGCACCTTAAAGACTAACCAACTTTACTGTAGCATAAGCTTTCGAGAAGCACAGTTCTCTTCATCAGATGCATCTGACGAAGAGAACTGTAATTCTCGAAAGCTTATGCTACAGTAAAATTGGTTAGTCTTAAAGGTGCTACTGGACTCTTTTCTATTTTGCTACTACAGACTAACACGGCTAACTCCTCTGGATCACTGATCAGAAAATCTACCACAGTGAACTATTAATGCTGAAGTCTGAGGGTTCTAAACTATTTGCTATTTTAATTAGGGCTTTCTACCAATCAAAGAGTTCTCAATTGATTAATTATCTGTCTTTTAACCAATTAATCAGTTAAATTTAAATGTATTCAGCAGCAGAAGACAGATTACAATTTAATAAACAAAAGCTACTCCTGATTAGAAGAAAAAACCACTGCTAATATTTTACTTTTCATTCGCTGTTAATTAATACGGCAGAATCAAAACAGCCTAAAACATAACCAAATATGTCCTCTGATTAAAATTCATTCTCCCTGATTAATGTGGGCCCTCACCAATTATTCAAATGCATGCTTTAGTGTCGTGTTCCCCAACACAACACCTGCAGGCACCATGTCATCCACTGGTACTTCCCCAGGTGTTCCCCATGTTTGTCAGGGAAGTAGGTGAGGAAGCGACAGCAACTGCTGCCAGTGAATCAAGAAGACAGGTAAGCACCATTCATCCATGCCGCTCCTATCCCCCGTTCCTGTCATTTGGCCACCATCCTCTGTGCTGCATGAGGTTCACTGCTGACAGGTGCTCCAAAGATACAGGCCTTGTGCAGTGGAGGTGACAGGTGCTCTATCCTTCATCTCCACAAAGGCCAGCCACCATTGGTATGGTTTTTGTTTTTTTGTTTTGAGACTATGAAATTTAACACTGACAATCAATTACTGATGCAGGATTTCCTCAGGTGTTGTTCTTTAAGCCTCAAGATGTGGCACAGAAGATGCACATGTTTTGCATGGACCCTGGGTTGGTGGCAGCAAAGAACTGTGTGCTCTGGAAGCCATTTGCACCTGACCCAGCCTCCAATGGCAGCTGGAGAGTTACGTGGAAAATGCCCTGCCCCTTTAACAGAGCTTTAATGGAATGTTGTTTACAAGCACAGTACAGAAATGTGTAATATCTGTACAGATTAGTAGCGTACTTCAGGTGATGAGCTTTGAGGCAGGTGTCGAAGGCACTTCTATTATCAACCCTGGAGGGTTCCAGCAACTGTAGTGGCTCATAATTAATAGTAATAAGAATTTTAATGAGGAAATAAACAGGGAAGCTTCAACTGAGAAGTGGTGGGAAGTAATAACTGGGTTCCAAGGGGTGAGGCTTTAACTAGGCCTTTTATGCTTGTTGGTATAAAGTAGGAATGCTCTCGTTGCAGGCCCTGGGCAGAATCCAAGGGCTCTCCTAACACAGTTAATTTGTGAAGTCTCTATCTTCAGCTTCAGTCTGGTAGCAGGACACCAAGAAATCCTTTTCCGCAACTGCTTCAGTTCCCACTTGTGTTGTTCTGGCATTCACAAGTCCGTTCCTGGCTTAAGTTCTCCTCCAGACCTCTAGTTTTACGTTCTCCTCCCTTTTCCTCCCTTCTCTCCTCAGAAAAAGACAACTGTGCTATATAAGTGTCAAGCTGTCGGGAGATGCAGTCCCTCAAAAATTCGATTCCAGTCATCCCATTTTATTAAATGGGGCTTACTCCCAAGCAAGCATGAATAGGGCTGCAGTTTTAGTCACAGCCCTGTCTTGGGAGACATGCCACCTAGGAATGGCATTAGAGAAACAGCACTATCTTCCCCTGCCGAAGAGATTATCAGTACTTGTGACACCAGTAGTCAACCCCCAGTCCCGCCTCAGAATTATCTGTATGTCCAGCAACAAGCATGCTTCGTATTAGGGAATGAGGCAAAGACCATCATGCTTGACAGGCCATCTGAAATCAAAGAGTCAGAAAGGAACAGACGCATGCAGAGTTATGCAATAACCAGCACTGCAACTTCATATACATTTCCACTATTTGGTAGGCACTTTGCGGGAAACTTACGATCAACATAAAGCTGAGAAAGCTTTCAGGGTAAAACCACAGATTATCCCCATCAGACACTGACCTTTCCAGACGCCTTCCCTTTCTGATTAAGAGATGTGGCACACAGGTCCTCGTGCATGCGGTCCAGCAGCCATAGTAGGAACTCCAGGGCGTCATGTTGTGAATTTCCACGAAACTGAGCACCATACTTAGAGACGACATTCTGTAGATAAAAGAAGTGGAAAGATTTAGCACTTTTAAAAATATGGGATGGGGAAAGAGGCTACAGGCAAAGTGGAGGCAAAAGGTATTCATGCTCCCTAAACCTCGCTCATGTCCTCCCTCCAACTGGCCTTATCCTCTTTGATAAGAGACAAGAGTTGGAAAAAGCTGGATCTGAATTCTATGCTTGCTGCTGAGAAACTATACCTGGGCAGGAGCATTTCAGATCACATGACTGCATGTTCCTCCCTCCCAAAATCTCTCCACATTGAAAACTAGCATTTTTAATGGAAAAGCTAAGCTAGAATCTATCATCCTGAATGACAGCTTTCTAAGTGGAAAAAACTGTTTAGTATGAAGTAGCATTCTATTATAAGAGCTCTTCCTGCAGTCTGAAGTGGTGCAGCCCATATATAGGGTCCCCATACCATTGAGAAGTAGGCCTGAATTGCGTCGAACACATTTGCACGACGTGCCCTATATAATTTAGACTGCCTCCAAGATGGCAGTTCTCAAAGAATTTTTGGCAAGAGGAGAGATGAGCTAATAGGGGGAAGAACATGGCATTTGGAATATACTGAGAATAAGGATGCAAAATGGAGTCACACCCAGAGAAAGAAAGTTGACAATGTACAGAAACAGCAAAGAAATATCCCAATGGCTTCAGAGCCTTCTCCACTGACCCACTTATCTGTTGATATATATATATATATTTATCTATATATTTACCTAGATAATATATACCCTGCTTTCCTCTACACTGGAGAGTTGAAGTGGCTTAAAGCACTGTTCTCCTCTTTTCCACTTTAACCTTGCAATAGGCAGATAAGGTGTGTGGCTGGCCCAAGGCCACCAAAAAGCTTCCATGGTCAAGCGGAGATTAAGACCTGGGTCTCCCAGATCCTAATCCAGTGCTCTTAACTACTACCCTGAGCTAGATAGCCACAAGGTGCTTAGCACAAACATGAGTACTGGGATCTGGCACAATAAAAGTAACTTCTTCCTGTCTTGCCCAGGAAAAAAAACAGAAAAATTAGCACTGTTGGGCCTCATCAGAGGGAATTCCTGGGTGTAGCAGGCTTAAGTAAGCAGACATTAAACTGGTCACCCCCAAGGAAGTGCAAAGTAGAAAACAGGATAGTTTAGTTTGTCATTTCCTCCACTTCTTAATCTAACAAAATGGGTTAAGAGATGGGTTATTAACCTACAGGCAATAGGGACACTTCCAAGGAGGAAATTAGGTTGCTGGCAGAGGAAGATCCTGCTGACTTGCAGCAACGGGCAAGCAGAATCCATTCAGACTGGGCCAGAGATGTGAGCACTGGATATAAGCCAAAGGTTTTTCTGGCCTTTGGTCCAGGGCTTGAAACCTGGAGTCTGTGAAAATCAGCTTGCCAGACCTCGGCAGCCAGATTTGTTGTTTATTTGTGAGTGGGCTTTGCATGTAATCTGCTCTAATTTGGATTTTTTTTTCATTTTCTTAAATGCCTTTGGGTCCCTCCAGGGAGAAAATTGGCCTTAAAAATGCTCAAATAAATCAAAATAAAGTCCAATGCCATGTGTTTGAAACATATTAACATTAGAGATGGGCACGAACCGGGAAATTTTGAACTGTACAGTTTGTGGTTCGTAGTGTTTCACAAACCAGAAACTTTCACCAACTTGCCTCGGTTCACGAACCAGTTCATTCAGTTTGTAAAAACGTAACTTTTGGGTCAGCAGAAGGTCTGCAGAGAGCCCATCCCCCCATTGCCTAGGAAAATGATTGATCAGCTCCAGGCTGTCTGCAGTGATGAACCGAAATACAAACCAAGCGAACTGGGCGAAAATTCATCACAGTTTGTGAGAAATGAGCTCCCATGAACCGCCGGTTCATGAATCACGAACTGGCGCAGTTCGTGACAAACTTCAGTTCATATTTCGGTTCATGCCTGCCTCTAATTAACATATCTGATACTGCATAATTCTTATCTGTAACTACTTCGCTCCAAAGCACTTATTAGATTTTTATCTGGAACCATGCAAATTAGAATCCTACTCTGTTTTTAATACAAAGGTTAAGTTTGAAGATTTCAGAAGAGACTGAACTCTCCATTAGAAAAGTACATGCTACAATTGTGTGGCACTTCTCACTGGAGATTCGCAGAATGTTTTGCAAAAAGACGTTCATTATCAAAATTAGAATAGCTCATTTTGCCATGGTTTTTTTAAAAACTGACATTCATACCTAGCCTTTAAATGACAAGATTTAGAAAGCATTCTTCCTCTGCAGCTACAGCCCACCCCCCTTTTAAGAAGAGTGCAGTTCATCACTGCTTTGCAACAGGCAGGGTTGCTAAACGGATCCCTGGTGCCGCTCTCTAGGAGACAAAGGGAGGCTCCGCTTGCCTCCGAGTTGCCAAACTGTTGCTATGACAACCAAAGCTACACTGTTGAGAACCCAGGAGGAAGGCGGGAGCTCAGGGTCTCTCTCTCGCCTTGGTGGGCCAAGGCCACTTTGCTCTTTTCTCCCACTGCATTTCAGCAGCCCATTGCCACAGACTTCAGCTACCAGGCAAACAAACCAGGCGCCTGGATCAGAAAACAAAGCCGTGCCTTACCAATAAAGGGGATGTTCTGAAAGATCTGACAGACTACGTCTGGCATCTTTAACGTTCTTGAAGCCATTCAGCTCTAGTAGTAACAACAACAACATTTGATTTATATACTGCCCTTCAGGACAACTTAATGCCCACTCAGAGCGGTTTACAAACTGTTATTATTATCCCCACAACAATTACCCTGTGAGGTAGGTGGGGCTGAGAGAGCTCCTAGAAGCTGTGACTGACTCAAGGTCACCCAGCTGGCTTCAAGCAGAAGAGTGGGGAATCAAACCAGGATCTCCAGATTAGAGTCCTGTCGCTCTTAACCACCTCTCCAAACTGGCTCTAGCATCTTATACTAGAGTTTCCCCCAGGTATAAATGAAGCCATTCCTGTCTTATCCTGGCAAGGCTCCTTTGACTTTACCAATGGTATGGCAAGCAGGGACCTAACAGGTGAAACTTTCCCCATGGCAGCATCTCCAGTGAAAGGTTGCACTTTGGAGATTTTGCCTACTGTACAGCTCTTAAAGACATGGCAGGGGGGCGGGTGGAGTAGCAACCAGTTATTTGTTGACTGAAGATGTGGCTGCTTCTCTAAGGCAGAGCTGCCACTGTGTCTGACAATGGGAATCTTTTTTTTTTAATGCATCACATAATATTACATTTCAATACAGTCACAGTTCTCCTATGATACATCTTTTACCCCTTTTGTAACCCTCCCCCCCCCGCAAGGTGGCCATCCTATAACTACAAATTAAATTTTTAACCACGAGCACATTTTTTCCAATTTTCCAAATATAGTTGTATTGGCTTCTCCATTATATACCCATTGAAAATATACAGACCATTTCTCTTTTATCTCCTCCATTTTTCCATCCCATGCCTTATCTTTTTTTAAACATTCCAACATATCCGATTGAATATATTCATACAAGTAATCATTCCATCTTTCTAAAGTCCATTTTAACTTCTCCTTCCAACCGTATGCAATCACTGCATGTGCAGCTAGTAACATTGCTTTGAAAATATCCTGGTTTTGTTTCTCAATTCTAGTGTTTCCCAATACACCCATGAATAATAGATCTACATCTATATTAAGGTTGACCTCACATACCAATGCTATTTTTCCCCGTACCTTTTCCCAAAAATCTATGACCTTTGGACACTCCCACCATAAGTGGGAGTACCACCCTTCTTTTGCATTGCAATGCCAGCAGTTAGGTTTCATCCCTTTAAGCATGTATGCCAATTGGGCAGGAGTTCTATACCACTTCATGATTATCTTTCTTTCAAGTTCTCTATACTTTTCTAGCTTAATTGCCTTCAAATTCACCATTAACTTATTAACCTCCTCAGAAGTTATTTGTTTTTCTTTATTCCATTTATTTTTTAGAGTTCTAAACATAAACTCCTTATCCCTCACCAATTCAAGGTAGATTTTCCCTGCCAGCCCTTTCTTTATTTCATCCACATATAATGCGTATTCTATATTATTGTCTTCCCTTTTAATAGCTTCTTTATATTTATCTTGTTTAATTAAATGGTGTAACCCCATTAAATTTAACCAATATCTTTCCCCCAGTTTTTGATTCAATTCCTGAAGTGGTAACAAATCCCCTTGACCATTATACATATCCTTCACTCTAGTTATACCTTCCGCCTTAAGATCTTCCCAAAATTTCAGGTTCATCTCCTTCTCCCAGATATACTTAAGTGGAGTCCATTTTGAGTTCTGTGGCATCATAGCTGTTTTCCACCTCTTCCAAGCAATCAAGGCTATTTTTCTTGGGCCCTTTGCTTGTCTTATCTCCTTTTGCAGATTTCTAGTATAAATTCCATAACTACCTGCTCCCTTATTGATTGCAGATTCAAATCTTACCCACTTATCCCCTTTCCTCCATTCTAGCTCCATCAATGCTTTCAACTGAAATGCATCATAATAAGCTTGCAAATGTGGGAGTCCCCATCCTAAATCATCTTGGGGCATATATACCAATTTTTTTGAGATTCTTGCTTTTTTCTGGCCGAACACCCAATTTTTAATATTTTCATCCCATTTCCCTATATCTTTCTGGTCAAGTTCTATTGGGAGTACCTGAAGTAAGTATAACATCTTTGGTAATATAAACATCTTCCGATCTTGCTCTCCCCCAATGTACAGGATGCAAGTTTTAGGAAATGCAGCGCTGCCATTCTTCCTCTGTGGAAGAGAACCTGAGGCAGGGCCACGTGCTGCTAACCTCAAAGCTGCATCATGCAATTGTGATGCCTAAATCTACTGTGATGCCAGTTTCAGGAGGGCTGGCGTGTTCCTCTGTAGTAGAAAATCAAGATTCAGGTCCAGTAAAAGGTAAAGGTAGTCCCCTGTGCAAGCACTGAGTCATTACTGACCCATGGAGGACATCGCATCATTACGTTTTATTGGCAGACTTTTTACGGGGTGGTTTGCCATTGCCTTCCCCAGTCATCTACACTTTACCCCCCAAAAACTGGGTACTCATTTTACCGACCTTGGAAGGATGGAAGGCTGAGTCAACCTTGACCCAGTTACCTGAACCTGGCTTCTGCCAGGATCAAACTCAGGTCGTGAGCAGAGCTTGGGCTGCAGTACTGTCACTTACCACTCTGCACCATGGGGCTCTTGATTCAGGTCCAGTAGTATAACCATAATCACAGAAGGAATTACTTTTTTGAAAAAAAAGAGAGAAGGAAACTACCATCTTGCTGAATGAGACAAAAGTGGTGTCTAGACCAGCATTCTTCTCCCCGCCCTCCCATAGCCAGCCAGTTGCCTCTGGGAAGCTTCCAAGTAGGATATGACATTAAGAAATTAATGGGCATCCCTCGCTGCTTGTTTCCAACAGCTGGTAATCGGAGAGATACTGCCCTTTTCCAGCCACTGTGGTTCAGTCTGAAGCTCTTCTATTCCTTATGAATCCACCTCTAAAAGGTCCACACCTGCTGCTCTTCATTCCTCCATACTCTCCTCTCCCACAAGCTTCATTCCCGAGAACAAGCCAGTCCCTAACTGTTGCTGCTACGCTTGTTGAAGTAGGACGTTCAAAATGTCGAGACGGGAATGCTAAGTGCCTGGCAATAGTCAGCAGAGACATGCATGAAAAAGAAAACAGAACCTGTGCCAAGCAGGAGGCATTGTGCCAGGCAGGGCACATAGCCAGCTGTGCTAGAATGCAGGTATACTGGGCAAGGAACCAGCTACGGAACTGCCATACCACAACAACAGTTCCACAGAAATGGACTTGACTAAGAAATCAGATACATCAGACACACGGAACACTCTTGATACTCGCAGGATTTTTGAGCCACCCAAGAGCAGCACGGAGGTGGCAGCAGTTTTTCAACAACACGGTGCATCTTGTGGGGAGGGGGGGGGGGGGTGTTGTAAAGATGAAACTGCTATTCCGCAAAATACAATCTCTCTTACGTCAGGATTCCCACATCCACACTTCTGTTTTTATTGGATATGTATCCCACACTTTCTCTAAGGGGAATGACGTACCGTGCATAGTTTCCTCTTCCATCTCTTTTTAGCCCTGTGAGACTGGTTAGGCTGAGAGACAGTGACTGGCCCAAGGTCACCCTGTGAGCTTCGTTACAGAGGGAGTTATGTGAACCCAGCCCTTCCTAGTTCAATGTTCAGCGTTCTAACTACTACACCACAGCTTCTCTGTTGCTTTATCTCTCATGGTGATTACAGCTAAGAGCAGCAAGGGCTTATGGTCAGGTTTGGGGATGTGGGGTAACTGAATGCTTTTAACTTTCTCCTAAGAATCATGACTACTGTTTCAGACCTGTTTTTAGTCTCAGATAATTCTCCAATGTGTCTATGAGAAAGGAAGAAAGGATGGACTGTGGAAAGAAGGCGACAGTGCCTTGTTGAAGCTTCGACTACCTCTTCTCTAGATCAAATCAATCCAAAACTGACTTTGTTCACCCCTCTGAGTGTGGCACTAAATTGTCCAGAAGGGCAGTATATAACCACACTGTTGTTGTCATTATTATAACAAATATTTTGTTGTAAGGAGAAATAGCTAGACAAATACAAGCTCTGACTACCAGCCCTAAGCACAAGGGGCACAGGGACAATTAAATGGAGGTTAGTCTTGTAATGAGGGCAGGTTGCATGTTGCAATAGATGCTTACCCATTATTGCTTGGGGCCAAGCCTTTGAAACCACTATATGTGGCTCAGGAGCTAGACGGTCACATTTCCACAGCTGGAGAAACTGGGGGAGGGGCCAGCCAGCCAGTGACCCAGAGCTACAGTACACTAAAGAGTTGTGCTGCCTCCAGGATCCACGTCTCCAAAGGAAGCACAGGCAACAGGAGGAGATGTACAATTCTTTTGTTTGGAAAGTCCAGAGCAACTGCAGCTCTATTCCTACACTCAGAAGGATGTAAAGCCTTTCTGATTATATCCATACCTCTGAATGACAATGACTTTGCCATCCATGCAGTGCAATTATCCAGCAATCCTTAACAGACCTGGATACCCACCAAGCCAGCAAACTGGTTTCCTACTCTAAGAACTGATTTGGCAGAAAAGGATGGAATATTCTGATCAGACGTCAATATTAGGACCAGAACAAATGTAGCATTGCAGAATGAGATCTTCAGACCTGACATCAGGATGAAGGTACGCAAAGATCTAGAAAATTCAACACATGGCAAAGCCCAAATGCAATATCCACTTGCAGCAGCAGCAGCTTGGACTAGTAAGTGCATACCATTCCCACAGCATTAGACGTAAAGGTTTTAGGAAGGCTGACCAGGCACAATAGCGGACAGGGCTCCTGCCCCCTTTTATACTTGGGTAGAAGAGGGCATTGAACAGATGTTGCTTTCCATAGCCCCACAAAGTGGGCCAAATGAAGCCTTTGCTTTGAGCAATCCATTAAAAAACAACAAGTGAATACTCCTGCAGATACATTTTGTTTACGTGTCAAAATAAGCAAGCTACAGAGAGAGAGAGAGACAGCCCCAGGTGTTAAATGCGTCGGTGATGATAGAAATATCAACATGCACGGGGTTGCTTGGGTGCTAATTGACTGACATTTCGTTGGGCTCAGTGACAGCTTTCCAGGAAGAAGCTGAGTGTAATTGGAGTGAACCTGCACTGTCTTTACGCAAAGCCAAGGAGAAGTGGTATCTACCCGATACCATACTACCACTTGATCTTGTCACTCTGCAGCATTTATGGATCGCTAGTTTTAGGGAGGAAGCAGAGAAACCCATTTGGATTTTTCAGCTCAAATATCTTGGACAAGCTCTGCACCCCTGCAACTCTGTAACAGGAGTGGCTTTGCTTGCCCAAATGAGAGAAGTCACATCTGACGGACTTTCCCCCAGAGAGGCCCTTCAGCCCAATGAGAATGAAACATCTGAGGGCCCTCCATCGGGAAGACTTGGGTGTGACGTCTCTACTGTACACCAGTCATATCTTGCTGTCCAATTCCAAGCCTTGGCCACGCTGGGCATCACCAGAAAGGACACCAGAAGCAGTTCAAACCCCTTTCTGCTTTAACCAAAGTTCCTCGCCCACTCTTTGGCTACTGAAAAGCAATTAAATATTAACAAGCACTTGATTATTAACAGTTCTTCATTGCATATTAAGTATTAACAGATCTGCCCGCCAGATACTTATCAGTAATATGTAGTAAAACCTCAGCAGGTAGCTCATCACTGAAGCCTTATTGCTTATGGCTGCATAATAACGATCCTATTAAACACAAATTAAATATGGGATTGCTTAGGAATGTTACTATAATAAAACAGCCTTCTCAGCAGCTACCCTGGCCGACTCCATTCATCAGAAAGGAGTGGGCAGCAATCATCAGAAATCGCTACAGTGCGTAACTCAAAGGAAGCTGGGATGGCTAATTTATCTGCTTCACACTAGAATGGAGGCTGCAGGGTCTGTGCAAACAGAGGTGTCATGTCATGGAGGAAAAAACAGTCCCTGCTAAAATTATTTTCCAGGTTCCTAAAAAATTTCAAACTGGTATTACCTGTCTTTTAAAAAATTACAGAGGGGCGTGTGCGTATGAGTTTTAATTCAGGGTTACCAGCTTTTCTTAATGGCCCTGCTCCTTTTCCTTCAGCATTTACTAAGCATTTGCCAGTTAAATAAATAAAGCTTTTCGTGGCATGCAAACAAAATCACAGGGACAGCTTCACTTGTGCAAGTTGTCCACAAAGAATCAGACATTAGACATATGATTCTCCAGGTCTCTGCAGAAGTAGTATGGAAATTTGGCCAGTGGCAGCCAGCCATCTGTGGCTTCCATCAGAATTTGACCAAGGGGATATCTCTGTATTTAAAAATATTTAAAATGTGAGATGGGAAAAGCAAGGGAGGGAGTAAAACTGTTTCTTCAAAGGCACAGCCCTGGAAATCTTAAATAACTATCACTTGCCAACCCACTCCCATTTTGGCATAAGTGTCATCGTCAAGTGGTCACCATTTTTCTGTTCTTGACTTTGCAACTATCAAAGGAATAACCCCATCATTAGTCTCATCAAAGAAAAAAAGTTTCAGGTACAGAACATAGAAGTAACCTTTGGAATCAGATTGATCTGAATTATGGCAAATGCATTTTGGCTATATTTCAAGTCGATTAAAGATTTATAATTGAATCATTGTTGGAAGGTCACTTTCTCCGTAGAAGTTAAGTTTATGGAAAGAATATCTGCCTAACAGATAAAATGACTATACTACTGCATACTGACTGTAGTTGTATGTAACCTACTGCAATGTTTATGAGATGTTCCAACTGGAGTTGATAATGGCATACACTATGCAATCCTTCTTGAATCTCAGTGAAAAAGGTGGACTACAAATAAAATAGACAGATGAATGAATGAATGAATGAATGAATGAATGAATGAATGAATGAATGAATGAATGAATGAATGGCTCTAGACCTGACAAGGTTTTTTAAATGTCCATGCTTAGGTCGGTAGAAAACGAAAACGAATATACAGAACACCACTACCCCTGAAAACCCAGGTCTACAGCTTGGGGATGCTGCTGAATTCATAGCTCTCTGTGGATGACCAGGTTGTGATGGTGGCAGCTTCGGCTTCTTTCCCAGGTGCATCCCTAGGAAGGATTTGGCTGTGGGATTCTTACCCTACTGATTTGCAAACCAGACTACTTTAACATTATTTCCCTTGAAAATTATTTGGAAACTGTAGCTGGTCCAGAAGATAACTGCTGGATTGCTGGTAAGGGCAGAGGAGCTATCTTTTTTCACCTGCACGTGTCAATTAAATATTCAGCCCAATTCAAAGTGCTAGGTTTTGGCCCATAAAGCCCCAAGGCCCCTGATACCAGAGTACTTTAAGGACCCCATTATCCCCAGACCTACCTGGACACTGAAATAGGATCTGCAGAGGTCCTTCTTGGTGCCATTCCCCTTGTCAGAAGGATGGCAGGTAACCACAAGAGTGAAGGCTTTTCCCACACCCGTGCTACAACTTAGGAATGCCCTGCCGCAGGAGTCTGCTTGGCCATCTCCTTGTTAAGGATTTCACTGGAGGCTGAAAACAGTCCTTTTGAAAAAAAAACTTGGGGAGTTTAACCCATAGTCGCTGGGGCTTGGTTCATGACTTTTGACTAGTTGTGTCTGTTGCTCAGCTGAGGTTAAGCATTTTCCTCAGCAGTCGGTATGGTGAAGTGATTAGAGCGAATATACATCCCCCCTCCCCCATAATGAAATCCATCAAGGTTGCTATTGTCTGTTCTCACTGGCAGGAGCTCTCCAGAGTCTTTCACTTCACCTACTATGTGATGATTTTTAAAATGAAGGTGCTGGAGACTGAACGTAGGCCTAAAAGCAATTGCTTCCCCACTTATCTATGGCCCCTCCTCATGTCTGAGTGTCAGACTAGGATCTGGGGGAGACACTTTCAAATTCCTGCCCTGCCACGGAAGTTTGCCACGTGACTTTGGGCCAGTCGCACACTCTCAGCCTAACCTATCTCAAAGTACTGGTGTGAGGAGAAAATGGAAGAGGTAAGAAAGACATATGCCACTAGGACCTTCTTGGGTAGGATAAAAATGCACCAAATTAAATACTTGTTTTTACTCTGTCCTTTCATTCTATTGATTTATGTAAGTTTTCCTGCTGGTTTTATCTGTTTTGTTTTTTATGGTTTCATGCTGTTTAAAATTAGCTGTAAACCACCCTGGGGATCTTGTGCAGGATAGAAGGGAGAGGCAAAGAAGTATTTAAAAACTACGTATCTCCACTGCAAGAATCTAACTGCAGAGGAAAAGCTGATTAACAACGTATATGGACTGTTACGCTCTTCTGTCTAAACCAAAGAATGTGGGTTTAAGCCAATTTAATCACATGGATCCTGGAAAATAAGTTATCTCAGATTCAGGTACTTCCGATTAATCAGTTCTGAGATTGAGCTGGAAAGGTCTGTTGCCTTCACCTGGAATCTGAATGGGTTTATTTTTTATTCCCCTCCCTTCATTTACTGCTGATCAAGGATCTGTCAGGAGAATGAAAAGAAAGGTCAGTGGCAGCGACAGCAGCAGCAAGGTAGAAATGTGATATTACTGGCATGGTTACCACAGAAATGTTGGCAATAAATAAACATGAGCTGAACAATTTCAGATCAGATCAAATTGACAGGTCCCTTGGATTGAGTAAGGAAGAACTGTCCATGCATCTAACCCAAATAGGCCCCAAATGAAGCGTGGAAACACTCCCACGGGTGGTGTGACGATGTCACTTCCGGAAGTGACGTCGCCGCAGCGCACACACTTGAGGCGCCTGCTGGTGGTGGGCAACCTCTGGGAGCATGCTGGGCAATTGGCAGGTAAGGGGGAAACTCCTGGGAGTTTGCCTGCCACCGGCGGGTGCCTGAAATCCCTATTAACAGCAATGCTGGGCCTTTGCAAACTACAGTCAAAATGAGCCAGAGAAAATTTGCCAGCCACTCACAGAGGTGACTGAAAGAAAAAGAATGGCTTCAGACAGGCACAGTAGAACAGCACCAACCCTACCCTTAGGTGTAACTATTTGTATTCTTTCCCCCACCCCCAATGTCCTAGAAAGAGAACACAACTTTCCAATGCCCATTACCACAATGTCCTAGAAAGAGAACAGAGCTTTTCCATAAGCAAACGGAAACCTGGCACTTCAGGTATCAGGGGAAAGACTCCTGTGGTAAAAAGCTTTATTTTTCAAGCTTGGCGAGGATCAAGTCCCATGTACTCTGGGCCTCAAGAGCTGATATCTGTAATAAAGCCTCTATGGCCAGTTTTGTAAATGAAAACAGCTCCAGGAGAAAATCTTTTAGCACAGAGAAAAAAAGGGGGAGGCAGTGCCTAACAGTTCCCCCACCCCGATTTTCCTTCTTCAAATTTCTCCCTCCCCCAAAAATGACACAGGGTGTCCCACAGGCTATTGTGCATTTCAGAAAGTGCTGGCTTTGCACAGCTAACTTTTTATATCAAGATGATACATGGCCAGAAAAGAAATTTTAATGTAAATTTCTGAAACTGCATAGTATGCACAGGGTGGGGAAACCTTGTTGTTCTTAAAACTTAAAAAGGAAAAAGATAGCAGAGGATGAAACTGAGGATGCACAATGGACTGGAACAAACCTCCAAAGACATAGCAAATGTTTTTAAATAAATATGTTCACATTGGTATGGGTATGTATTGAGAGTTCTGTCACTCATCACTAAGGACACCACAGATAACTATGAATATATGTCCATAACACTGGAACAACTTCTGTCACAATAACCATGAACCATCCGGAGGGAGAAGTGCCAGTACTAGGCAGGTGGGTGGGTAGATGGAGAAGCAAGTTGTCCCCAACAGAAGTACCATCCTAAGGAAAGACTTTGAACTATGTGCCACAAATAGGTCACAGCAGAGGTCTGTGTATGCCAGAATTCTACAGGAGCGTATAAAATGCACAAATGAAGTTCTAGGAACAGATCTCTAGCTTTTTTCTCTTTTTTTAAAAAAAGCTTCTAGCCATGATGGTGGAGAAAGTATGTTTATAAGTGAATGCATGCAATGTTCGCTAAAATCTTTGAGGATAGTGGAGTAAATTTATAAAAGCCAGCATAGTGTAGTGGATAGAGTGTCTGACTAGGATCTGGGGGCCAAACTAGACACAACAGTGGTCATGGATCTGATCTGTGGATGTCACCACCATTTTAAAGAGATTTAAAAATGCTGCAAGGGACTAGTCCTCTTGTGTAACTCCCCCCTCCATGCCTTTTCAAGTGCCAAAATGGCTGTACTTCCACAGGGAACAAGAGTGCAGGCAGAACAAGTGTGCCTCAGCCTGCTGCCTCAGGTTTGTTGTGGGGATAAAATGGCAGAGAGGAGAATGCTGTTGTAAGCCATTTTGGATCCCCAATGGTAAGAAAAGCAGGGTATAAATATTTAAATAAATAAATTTTTCCATTAGGATTTCCAGGATCTGTATAACTTCAGTAGCACAACCAGAAAAAATTATGCAAAACAGTAAAAATACAAAATAAAGTATTTAAAGTAAAATAAGTTAGATCTATTTGATTATATATAATCTTGACAGAATTTGGATTGCCTAAGCACTGAATTTTGATTTCTTTTAAGCACACATAGCACTGAGTAACAAACACACATATTACACTAGCAATGGTGTACACTATTTGTGGCACGTGAACACACAATTTCTCAAGAACTACTGGAATAGAGAAGCCTTTGAAGAAGAACTGGAAAAAAAACCCAAATGAAAAAACATCTGATTGCTACAAAACTTGTTTTCTAAATTCAACTTTTATAACCTATCAGATGAGAAAAAATAATGTTCATGTGCTAAGGTAGCACAATGTACAACAGTTTCCAACTCTTTGTCAACTATTGGGTATATTTGCAATTTTGCTTGCAGAAAATTAAGGAACTTAGTAATCAATAAATATGTCAAAAGAGTAGGATTTTATATACTAACTAAAGTATAAATTATGCATTTTATGTTGTTAGAACAGTAAAAGAATTTAGGTAGGAAAGTAATATATTTAATAAGTAATTGCATATATTTCATTGCTTATATTTCATTCCCTCCCCGAAAGATTTCCATTTCTATTCTTGTTCTATTCTCTCCATTTTATCCTAAACAAAAATTCTATGAAGTAGGTTTAAGCTGAGAGAGCATGACTGGCCCAAGATCATCCAGTGAGTTTCATGTCAAACAGGAACAGAAACTCAACTCTTCAAGCCTAGGTCCAACACTCTAAACACTACATCATTGTCTCTCTGGCCCGAGGTCACCCCAGTAAGCTTCATGATACAGCAGGGATTCGAATTCGGGTCTCCTTTGTTCTACATTCTGAACACGACACTACATAGCCATAAAAGCTATCCTCTCCTGTTGCGAGTGTAAAGCGACATCAAGCCACAGCCTACTTTTGGTGACCTCATAGGGTTTTTCAATGCAAAGACGAACAGTGGAAGCTTGCCTTTGCCTGCCTCTGCATAGTGACCCTGGACTTCCTTGATGGTCTCCCAGGCAAGTACTAATCACAGCTGACTGATTAGCTTCCAAGATCTGGCAAGACTGGGCTAGCCTAGACCATCCAGGTCCAGGTATTCCTTCCTGTTGCAAAGCTGTTAATATCCCTCCCCAAACACATACCAGTATTATAGATACTAGATGAAGCAAGTATTTCAGGAGGGTAGAGAGGTTTAAGACTGGAAAAGCTGAAGGATATCCTTCTTATGCCTACCAAGCCCTGATTTTTAAAATCCTGCTGCATAACAAGAGCTCTGGACACCAAAGGGAACATTATACCCAGTTCCACACTTCAAACCAGTTCAGTCCATGATGTAGAGACTAACTAAGGAGACAGAGCTCCCCTCTCTGCCAGCAATCAGAAAACCTTCTCCACCTGTGCGTCAGGAATGAAAAGGAATTGAATGGGGAAAAAACTTCTTAATGTTCCCAGGCCAGCTCCCAGGATAGGGTTACCAAACAGTCCCTGAGGCAATCCGTTCCCAAGTGACTACACAACAAGGGGTTTGTGTGCGACTAGATGTGGCTGCTTCACTCCCAAACTCTTTGTAACTCAGGAGCGTGTGAGAAAAGCTAAAATGGAACCAGAAAGCGACAGATTTTGTTCCACAGGAATGTGAAGTTGCCTGAGATGGCACTGACATAGAGATATTTTCTCCACAGGACACACTCTCTGTCTCTCTCTCCTGCACAGCCTTCCTCTTTTGCCGTGCTGTTTCCTAGAAACACAGCCCTGCCACACACAGCACCACTCAACAACACAATAAACAAACAGAGGGTGTATGAACACCAAAGGGCTCTTCCACCCAGCAGCTAAAACCATGAAACATAACAGATAGCTGAACAGGGAATATACTTTCCATCAGCTTTTAGAGGAGGAAGGCTGGGGAAAATATCTCTCACACACAAAATGTGCCCTAAATGTTTGTTTGCTTGGGTGAGAAATTGCCCAGGCGGAATCAGAATTTCAGCACTGGGAAAATGCTTGTGTCTTTCAGACACACTTCAGAAATGGAGTGCTTTGTGGTGATATTATATTCACATTTGGTACCTCACAAAATCCTTCCTTGGCAATTCTCATATGAACCCATGAAACTGCCTTCTACTGAATTAGACCATTGGTCTAGGTCAGTATTTTCTACTCAGACTGGCAGTGGCCCTCCGGGTCGCAGGCTGTCTCTCACCTCGCTTAATACCTGATCCTCTCAACTGGAGATGTCAAGGATTGAACCTGGGACCTTCTGCATGTAGAGCAGATACTCTGCCACGGAACCACAGCCCCTCCCTTTCCAAACCTCATATAAGAGGCTGTGCCGGCACAAAATTGGTCAGTGCCTAAGCTGACAGCGAGCAGGATGCTGGGTTGGCTCATACATGCATGTAATATTTGTCAATGAGCTATCACAGATCCAGCGCTTGCTGCATGACTTTATGCATATTTATTTAAAAATGAACCCCACAATTTTCAATGGGAATTACTCAGAAGCAATTATACACAGGATTCCAGCCTTGGTGGCAAAAACCCATACCTGCTCAATGGCATATGCCATTCAATGATGGCACCATGGGTTACCCGCAAAAGGCATTTTCCTTTAATCATTACTAGACAGAATGGCTCCCTGCAGCCCTTAGACATCCCTCAGTTTCTCTCAAGAAAAACAGGGAGAAGTTCGGATAGTAATGAATAGGAGGTTACTTAGCATGTACAAAGCACGTCAGAGTGTTCAAAGCACTTCACCTACATTATTTTTGTATGATTTTAACAGCAACCCTGCAAGGTAGATCAGTATTGTTGTCTCCATCCTGCAGATAGGGAACAGAGACTGAACAATAATAGATTGCCTGGAAAGCTCATGGCAAAGAGGAAGACTGAATGATGCTAAATGTTTCAGGTTCTTTGACCCAAGGTCTCCTCTGTCCATAAGGGCATCATCACATCTCTGTAGGTGATATGGCTCAATTGACACCCTATACCTCTGTTCTGATGGCAACAGGCAATACGATGGTTTTCTATTATGGCTGCCTCGTCAGGGTCTAGCAAAATGGCAGATACCAGGAGGCAGGAAGGACCCTCCACAAAAAGCCAGCCTCCTGCTAACTCCGCAGATCATTACTGACCATGACCAAAAACAGCACACTCACAGCTTCTCACCAAAAAGGAAAAAAAAATTCAATCTTCCTTCTATGGTCTATAAAGGGTGGATTTTAAAATAGACTACACTACAGAAATGTGCATATTTACTCTTATACATAGAACTACACTACATAGAACATAGTAAAGAGTCCAGTAGCACCTTTAAGACTAACCAACTTTATTGTAGCATAAGCTTTCGAGAACCACGGCTCTCTTTGTCAGATGCAGACTAACACGGCTAATTCCTGTGAATCTACGTAGAATATCATGGTCTTGCACAGGTGTTGGTGGCTTATGAAGTATCCTGAAAAACTCCATTCAAAAGTTTCTAGTCCTTGTGATGTGAGCAAAAACAGCAGATTCTGTTCACTAGCACTGTTTGATTAGTCAACACTTAATGTCTGAACAGACTCCTTTAACAAGATGCATTTGAGGTGACTGGATGATATATCAATTATTTCTTTTAGATCTGTAGAGCTGACCTGTGAGCGTCCTTTATGCCAGTAAGTTGTCACCTGATGTTGCAGGCTATTAAGCAACAATGTGCCTTCCTCCCTGGACTCCAGCTTCATTTCACCAGCATCTACACAAACGCTGCCTTTTGAAATCTCTACCATATCCATATTCCTTGTCAGAAATTTCCAGCGGCTGAAAAAGCCCCGAATTTGTACGAACTAGAAATTTTATATTAGCTCAAGCAAGTTTGCACCATGTATTTTGAAACAGAACTGTGACTTATGAAATGTGACATCTACTCGGCACGCAAATCTACCTGCTTGCTTTTAGTTCCATACTCATAAGCACATTTGAAAACATACGCACATTATTTGATACTCTAATTTGTTTCAGATTCTGCTGTGAGGATTTCTTCGAACATACGCACGTTATTTGATACTCTGGTTTGTTTCAGATTCTGCTTTGAGGATTTCTTCTTTGTGGAACCTGAAATTTATGCTTCCCAAAACAGCCACAAAATAAAACACTGCAAGATTCTAGAGTCTCATCCACAATCCTTTACCCACCTGAGGTTCCTCCTTAGCATTGCAGACTTCTAGCACACTAAAAAAAAAAATTCCAGGTAAAGCTGAAACAATTTCACCTTTGACAGCAGATGCCGCATCTACATGGAAAGAGACTTCCCACCCCCTTCCCCTCCTCCAATCACACCACTAGCAAAATTGTCAAATGAACTGAATGAATAACATGAGATTTGCATTTGCCAAAGCCGTATCTCAGGCATTTGCTCCAAACAGCCAGGCAACATACAAAGATCAGAGGCGGAAAAGCCTCACCCCCAAGAAAATCCTATCTGTCAACAAGAGAACCAGATAATAGCTTCAAGCTTCATACAACATGCAGAAATTGGAAGCCCATCACCCCCAAGACGTCCTAGATCCCCCAGGTCTCCTTTGTAGGAAATGCATTTTTGGGGTCAATCCCCGAAGAGAGAAAATTCAGTGTTGCAGTCACACAGCTCTTTCACCCTCCCTTCTTGGAGGAAAGGCCTCTCCTTCAAACATTGATATTCAAGTCTTCCAAGATGCACACTCATCTTTTGCTTCAGGGCAGCAAGCTCCAGAAATTTAAACAAGTGACATGGGCCAGCCACAGCCTCAGAATGCGGATCCAGACTCAGCCCCCTACTGAAGGGCTATGCAGTCCCTCCACAGCTTACCAACTTTCTTGAAAGCAATGCCCAGACCTGCCCCACCCCACACACAAATGTTTTCTAGCTCCCCTCCAGTTAAACTGGGTCTGATACACGGATGATCATGCACTAAAATAGTCAGAGATGTGTAGATTTACTGGCCTCCCCTCCAGCCTCTTTCTGTCTCAGATCTCAGCTTCCCTCCACATCATTCTTCCCTCCTTCTACCAGGCAGGTAGCACTCTAGCAGCACTCCAGCAGCACCACCAACAGAGTATCGGTTGAGAACACTGTGTCTGGCTGTCCCAGTGCTACAATCCTATCCCAATACATGGGCTTGCAAGGGAAGGGAGACATTTAGGAGGGGACAGGGAGAAGGGTCCCTACAACTGTGCTGCACTTCTGTCCTGGCTACAGCCCTCAAAGAAAGTATCTCATTCCTCCCTGGCACAAAGTTGGCACCGCTCTCTGCAGGAGTGAGAGGAGGCAAGTCAGCGCCTCTGATCTTTCCCCCCCCCCCACCTGCTGGTATGTTCAGCTCCGTGACCGTCACACTAGCAAGGAGGCTTTCAGAAGGGGAAGGCGTTCCACAGCAATTACTCAATAATAAATATTTCATTTCCAACTTCAAAGCAAAGAACAAATGTCGAGCACCACAGAGTTCAGCAGGGCTTCCCAGACAAGAGAGGTTTGCTAGTTACCTCTCCAGCGCATCCCCCTTCACCACACTGATCAGAAGGGAAAGAAGAAGACTTGGGTGAAGCAGCTGGCTTGATGCCCTGAAACCAGACTCTATCCCCTCCTCAGCTCCTCCATGCAAATACTTCTCTATTATTCTCCCGGAACGAAAAACAAAACGCAACTTCCTGGAGATACAATGTGTCATTTTCCCCCTAGCAGTTCTGCAAGCAATGACACAACCAGGTGTCCATCCTAAGAGCAGAGACTGTTCAACACAACTGCTGAAAGCAGGCGGGGATGCCCTGCCCAGGATAAACCCAGATTCGCTTTCCCAGCGGGACTGGTTCTCCTAGAAAGCAGATCTCCCCCAAACTCTGGTCACAGTGTCAACCCCACCTCCACCGGCCCCTGGTGCCGCTCCTAAATCAAGCCTGCGCCACAGGGATGAGAAAAAGCAGCGGAGAGTCGGGGGCGACTCAAGAGCTAGCTGGAAAGAAGGGTGTGGGGTCGCCCTCGTAACGCCGGTTCCTGGACTCCATTCCAGGAGGCACCAGCGAGGGAGCTGAGCTGAGAGTTGGCAGGCGCTAAAGCGCGAGTCCCGAGCTGTTCGGCGTCACTGGTTTCCCTTCTCGGGAGGGCCTGGCAGAGGTCAGGTTAGCCTGAGGTCAGAGGACCCGCTTGCTGCCAGCAGAGCCCGCGCCGAAGCTCGGGGCCGGGGGCTACAGCCGCAAACGACTCCGGCGGCGGGTTACAGGTGGCTCGGGACCTGCACAGGCTCGCCCCGGCGGCGCCGTCCCCAGCCCGTGCGTTGCGTTGCTCTCCTCACCCTCCCCACCCCCAGCGCCTCCCCGCCCGCCCCTACCTTGAAATCCGCGGAGAGCTGCGGCGTGTACTCGAGGGTCCAGAGCGCTCGCACAAGCGCCGCCAAGTGCCGGGTGACCTCGCCGGAGGCGGTGCTGGTTGCAGGTCCGGGTGGCCCTTGCTGGTCGGGCAGGGCCAGCAGGAGGAAGGCGGCGAGCAGCTCGGTGTGGCTCAGGCACTGCACCACGGCGTTCAGGAAGCACGTGTTGCCGTGGTTCTTGAGCCCCTGCGCGCCCGGGGTGAGCGGGCGAGGCTCCCCGGCGCTGGCCGCCGGGAGCGGGCACGAGAGGCGAGCTCCTCCGCCACCTGCTTGGCCGCGGTCGCGCTCGGGCCCGGGCGGGCGCCTGAAGCCACCCTCGTCGTCCTCGGGCTCGGCGCCTTCCCGCCGCCGCCGCGCCCCCCGCAAAGTTTGCAGGAGGCGGCGGGCCAGCCGGCTCAAGGCGCGCACGGGTCTACGCCGCCGCCCGGCTCCGGCCCCGGCGCGATGGTGCTCGCAACTGCGGGCCCTGCCCGCGGGGGGCTCCGCGCCGGGCCCAGGCTTCTCCCCTGCCTCCAGCTCGCCCATCGGGGCCGGGCTGCGGCGACTGGCTCCTCCGCCGAGTGCCGCCGCCAGCCTCCTCTTCGGCTGCCTGAGCCCTCTGCCTTGCCGAGCGCTCCGAGCCTCTCCGCTCGCCCCCCGCGACTGCCGGCTGGGCAGGGCTGCGCTGGGCTGGGCAGAGGCGGAGGGGAGCGGGCCGGGCTCATGGCAGGGGGCAGGCGGGCATCTCGCGCTGCGCCCCGCGGCCGGGAAGGGCACGTTGTTTTTCCCGCCTCCTTAGTTCTCCATTGGGCCGCCGAGGCCGCCTGTGGAACTAGCTGGCCAGTCCTTGGGGCAGGGCGGGCGCGGCCCGCGCGCGCGGAGTTTGGAGGTGCGGAGCCAGGCGCCTCCCTCTCGTTGGCGCTCACTCGCCTGCTTCAGCGGGCGGAGGGAGGCGCGGCTGCGTTTGGGGCGGCGCGGCGAGGCGAGGCGCTGCTGCTGGCGCGGCTGCCAAGAAGCGGCATCTGCCGGAGCCTGGCAAGCGCGCGGAGCAGGATCGCCTTGACCCGCTTGGGCGCGGGCAGGTGCTGCCCGGGAGGGCGGCGGCACCGGGCTCTCTGACGCCGTGCAGCGTGCCTATCGCCGGCTCCTTTCTGGGCTCAGGCGCTGGGACTGCATTACACGATCTCTTTTCGGAGGGCTTAGGGCTACATTCCTAAGTGAGTCTGGAAAATCTTAACAGAAACTCGTCCGGTCTCCTTCGCATAGCGAATGCAAGCGGGCGCTGGGCATCCCTTTCAAGGTCAAAAATCAAGGAAGCGAAGGCCCTTCTGACCACTGGGAATCCGACTTGTGCCGCTCTCGCTTCTTCCATCGGCACTACCTGCGCGCTGTCTTTTAGACCCACAGAAGGGACTAGTTCACTACCAGAGCAGTGCAGTTGCCACTGGATTGAGCGTCCCTCCCATGCTATTCCAGAAACGTTTAGGCCTGACCAGTGTTATGAGAGGCACCCAGTCCCAGGGTCAGTGCCATGCCGGTGCTGCCCCTGAAGTGGGAAATTACCTGATCGTTCTGATGTTACAAGAACAGTGACCAGAGAGGAATGGTCTTAAGACGAGGTGCTTGGGTGGGTTGCAAAGGCATGCAAAAGGCCCAGTTCTGCACCTGGCATATAGCACAGCAAACAAAGAACAGATATCACACATGGATTCCCGGCTACATCCATGCACCCGATGGGTCATGAGAATTAAATCAGAGTATTTACACAGCAAAACGACACACTGGGAATGCAACGTCAGTCAAGCCGTATAGAGAGAGGTTCTAATTTCACGCTACCCATTTATTTATTTCAATATGAATTTTCTGGGTGGCTTAGGTAAGCTGCTGTCTCTCACCTACAACCTCTATATGCAACATGTATTTGTTTATTGTCTGCCTTTCACTGAGACTCAAGGCAGATTACCCAGTGTCAGTCAATACAATCAACAGCTAGGACATTCAATAAACAAAGCAATAGGGTATGCAAATACCAATATGTAGAGATCTGAAAACAAGCACAACGCTGATGCAGAACTGAAACAATGCTGAAATGGAGCATAAGCAATGAAATCTGACATACTAAACAATGCAGAAACTATCCAATAGGATCATACAGCAATGGACAGTGCACAGTAGTATAGCCTACAGTCCCTATCGCTTTACCAATGCATCTCTTTGAAATTTCCTTATAGTACAACCCATCTTATCTGTGTAAAAAAAACCCTCCTGAATTTTTGTGTAATTTTTTGTGTAATTTTTGGAATGCCAGAAAAGTGTCCAAGGTGTGACCTCTTCTGTGTTTTGGGCCCATCACAATTGCGAGAGGCCCAGGGCAGCCAACAAGGCTATAAAATCCAGGCTGGCCCTGGCAAGGAGCATTCAGCATCTAGTTTGAAGTCACACAGAACAATCAGTTTAGGTGTCTTCAAGCGTCACATCTGAGAGCACCTCTGCTAGTTCAGAAAGGGTCCTTACCAGGAAACTAAGAGATAGTAAACAAGTAGAATACCTAATCTAGCCTTAGCTCCCAGTGTAAGGAGCATACATTCAATGGCAGTTATCGCTTGTACTGGGAGTTAAAGTTGAAGAACTCACAGAGGAAATACCAGCCCCTCCTCCCAAATCACCTGTGTGGGGTTAGTGGAGAACTGCATAACCAGGTGGAGTTAGTTGTGACAGACACAACGAAAAACAATGAACAATATTGACCTGTCTTACAAGACTGTTGTAATGAGTGCAGGAACAATGTATGTGCAGTGGTTTAAATGCTCAGGAAGTTCTGTGTCAATAGAGATAATTATTAGTTCAGCACACAGTGAAGTCATTGTGTGTCTGATGGCTTCAGCATACAGCTCAGCCCGTGCTGCTGCCTCATCCACATCAACAGGTACACTAAATGCAGGCTGAGAGAGCTGCAAGGTAGGCATGAAGTTTAGTGGTCACATGACCTAGTCACATAAATTGTCTGAGAGCCAACTCACGTGCTGCAGGGCCTGGTAGTGGCTTGAAGGGGCTGGGCCCATTGACTGTGTCACGAATATTGCTTAGATCTTAACTGTGCTTGAAAGTCTTGATTCCTGAGCATCTGAGGCCCTCAAAGAACTCCAATTAATTGTTCATGCAACTGGAATTCAAGAAGACCATCATAAACTGCTTGGGAAAGACGACCTTAAAGCTGGAAAATTTGCCTTGTGGATCTTTCCTTCAGAAGATGATTTCAGCTTTCCCCTGAGCAACAAAATAAAAATCTCTTCCTTTATGGGCACAGCAGTAACTGCAAGACTTAGCTCATTACTTGAATTTGTCTGGAGGGAAACAATTCAAGGATAGAAATGATGGGAGGTTATTCCTGCAAAGATCATTCCTAAATTGTGCATTGGGCCATCTCATAATGACTTGAGGAAACTACTAGTTTGCCAAAAGATGTAGGGTAATTAAAGGCTCCTGACAGGCTGAGACTATAACCAATTCTGGTCAGCCTCCTATGATGTCAGGTAATTTACTGTACTGGGGATGGTTCCTGCACACCTGGTGCAGAGGCTACTTTCAGAGAAAATCAGCTGCGGCACTTCTGTGTGAGTCATTGCTCTGGGCATGCACTTAGGGTATGAATGTGATGTGTATTTCCAGTTTAGATACTTGTTTTTTAAAAAAAAAAATAGTGTGGCTCAACGTGCTCACAAAAGTTTAAGAAATGCTATTACAACATCACATCAACATGTAAGTATCTTGGACACTGTGTGCTAGGAGCACTTTTTGTTCGAGGCCTGCTGAAATGAGTGGAAATGGCACAATGGACCATCTGTGCTTTGTCTGGAAGATCTTGAAGAACTGGGCTGAAGGCCTGTCAACTGTGTTGACCTAGAGGAAGTCTGACACAGTCAGCGATTGTAGCTAGGGTGATCTGGCAGTCAAAAAGCTGGCTGCTTCTTGCTCCTGTTGGCATGCCGGTGTGTCCTAGATCATGGGGCTGTCTTAGCAGGTGTCATTTGGAGTTTCTTTCACATGTTGCTGAATCTTAGTATGCTCTCTCTGCAGTGGGCAATTCCACTGGTCAATTTAAAACACAAACTGGACAAAGGGAAAGAAGCATGCCCACACTATCTGCAAAGGCAAAAGTACGTGTGTTTTTTCTTTCCATGTGTTCTACTTTGTTTTATGTAATTGAGATACCAATTCAAATCTATTCACTATGCAAATCTGAATTATTCAGGAAGGCTTTTTTTTTACTCAAGTAAAAGAGCTGTGCTGTAAGAAATGGCCCAGAGAGATGCTTTGGTAGGGGACAGGAACTGTAGACTATTCTACTGGATACTGTCTGTTGATGAAAATATGCTGCTACCGGGTAGTTTATGTATTGTTAAATAAGTCATGTTTAATTACTTATGCTTTGTTTCAGTAGCGTTTCATCTCTGAGTCTGGATTTATGCTTGCTTTCAAATTTCTGCAATCCATCCCCTATTGTGTTTGATTGTTGCATGTCCTAGATGTTGTTGATCATATTGGCCTGCACTGTGCATCCTGGTCTCAGTGAGAAAGGCAGACTAAAAAATAAAAATCTGTATTCCACCTTTCCTTTATTGCTCAAAGTAGTTCCCAACAATAATACAAGACAATATGCCATTAAAATAATTTAAAATCTAAATCAGCAGTACCAGAGGGCTTAGATCTAGTAAAAGCAATTGATTTCCAGAACAGCTCTCCCTTGCAAAGCCAGTGTGGTGCAGGGGTTAGACTGTCAAACTAGGATCTAGGAGACCTGAATGTGATTCATCACTCAGCCATGGAAGCTTTCAGCCTAACTTAATATGCAAGTGGTTGTTGTGAGGATAAGATGGAAGAGAAAGGTATTTTGCCCCCATCTAGCACTAACTTCTGTCCCTTTGCATTTGCTGAGCCAAGTGCTGAACTCAAGGGCAGGGTTTGTTTGTTTATATATGTTATTCATAATCTACTTTTATCACTGAAATTCAAAGCAGATTACACAGTGTAAGTCAATACGATCAACAGCTGGGACATTCAACAAACAAAGCGATAGGGTATGCAAATGCAAAATTTGCAGAAATTTGAAAACAGAATTCTGATACAATGCTGAAAAGACATAAAAATTAAACACGATATATTACATAGTGAAGAAACCACCCAGCAGGAGCATACTTACAACAACAGACAGTATACAGTAGAATAATCTATAGTCCCTATCTCTTTATCAATGCACCTCTGTAAACCATTTCCTTACGGTGCAGCCCTCCTACCCATGCAAGAAAGACCTCCTGAATAACTTAGTTTGCACGGTTTACAGAAAGCCAAGATAGTGGGAAAGCCTCCTCTTTAGGCAGGCCATTCCATAAGGTGGGGGCCACAACAGAGAAGGTGTGTATGCAGGCAGTTGTTGATTTTGCCCATTTACAAGGTGGCACCTACAAAAGGCCCTGTTCAGATGACCAAAGCTGCTGTGGCAGAGCATAGTGAGAGAGGCAGTCCTCCAGATACGATAGACCAAGGTCATGAAGGTCAATGCCTTGGGATAGTCAATGCCTTGAATTAAGCCCAGTAGCTGATGAGGGACCACCAGGGAAGACCAGACTAACTATGCAGAGGCAGGCAATGGCAAACCACCTCTGAACAACTTTTGCCTTGACAATCCTTGGGGTCACCATACATTGGCTAAAACGTGACAGCACTTTACACACACAGCTGATGGGAAGCCAATGGAGTGACTGCAGAAAGGGAGTGATATGCACGCTCTGCCTAGCTTTAGCTCCAAAGGGACTCCTGACTAAGTTTGCCAACGAGCCTGGAAAAAAATGTCCTGTCCCTTTAATAGAGGCTTACAATGTGGAAATAGATAGCATACGTTTTTATGGCATGTTGGTAAATACCATTTGGTGAATAACACCCCAGTAAACCTCTGTTCAAGGGATATGACATTTTTCCCCCCGGGCCTGTTGGCAACTCTGATAATAGCTGAAAAACTAAGAGGCATCCAGGTTGGCCTTTAAGTCTCCCAGCCATTTGTGTCCCACCTCCTTTCAACCACCTCCTTTTATAACCATTTTGCCCTGTGGTATTCCGCAAGCCCTAATCTGCCAGTTATCATGGTTATACCTTTAAAACTCTGAAGCAACCAGAGAATGCAAAATGGCTTCACTTCCCAGCCGGTTCCTTCTCCCAGTTCCTGTAGGACTTCAAATTTCCCCCACAGCTGACACAGGAGGAAAAAGGGGCTGGTGAAGAAACAAGTGTGCAGCACTTACAATCTTCTTTGATTTTTAAAAAAGAGAACCAATTGATGTCATTTTCACAGGAGAACAAGAGAATTTTTAAAGGAGCAAACAAAACCTCCCAGTTTCTTTTTAACCTTGTGCTTGACCGAGAACCTAATCCAAATTTTCAAAAACTGAAATTCTGTAGCAAATCAAGACTGTATATGCAAAACCCCTCCGCTAGATTTAGCAGAACTTTTCAGCACAGAATTTTAAGCACCCTTACAATGCCACATTCATCAGACTTTATCTGAGTTACCAGTAAAAGCCAGCTTTCTTCACACTTCTGTCTTTAAGGCTGGAGTTCCTTGTGAATTGAAGGGATGAAATGTACCTAGCAGATACCTAGCGTGGACTCCATGGATCAGTGTTTGTTCTCACTAAGGCTCAGTCAACTGCCTCACTTGCTGGGCTATCAGGTTGGGCCTCAAGGAGACAATGTTCTCTGGTGTCTGCTTCTGGCTGCCAGACAGTCAGATTTCTTTGCTGTCAAGGCAGGTGCAGAGTCACTGACAGGTGAGAACCAGCGCAGGGACACAGCAGTCTGGATATGGTTGTTGGGGAAATGCTGACTGTGCCAGATGGCTGATGTTCTTCATTGCTTTACAATAGACTGTTCTGAGTCAGTCAATGCAGCCAAGAAAGACAGAAACTCCCATCCTCCTAAGCAGACTGATCCTTACTGAAGTTATGCTCTGAGGCAGGGGGGATGAGGAAGGATCTCTGTTCCAAGACCCCCAGCACACACCCTAGCTCAGAGTCTGGGACCGCTGCCCAGATGCCCTCCAGCTAAGACCCCACCCCCCTTCCCCGGTCCCTTCAATCTGAGCAACTTGTCCATACCATAAAAACTACTTGTTCGGTTGATCCTGGTTCTGGCCTGTTTTGACTTAGCATATTGCCTTACTTTGACCTTGGGTTGCCTTGTGAGTCCTTTTTTTCTGGCCTGCCCGTGACTGTGCGTCTCCCATGGCTGCAGAGCGTTGCCTGTCTCTGACCGTCTGGCAGTCTGGTCCTTGACTTGATTGCTCTTCCGTCCTTTCTGACCTGCCACCCGCCTCCAGGCCTGGCAAACCTTCTGGGGGATGCTGTTGTAGCAGTGGCTGTAAAGTATCTTCAGTGGCTGAACACCCTTGGAATCTCAGCAGGGGAGGGGCTACATTGCCCACCTAGACTGTATCCCAGGTAAAGATGCTGCAAATTTTGCAGCATATTTTTTTGACAATTGAAGTGTTTAATGTGGCACCAAACACTTGCTGAACAGGTTTGCATAACTTGTTTTTTTTTTCTTTCAAAACTACAAAAGCACTGACAATCCAAACAGACAGGCAACCATTAACATTTGTGAGGCTATTTAGTTAAACACTGAATAATAGATTTTTAAAATCAAAAAACACATTTATGACCAATTTATATCATTTGTGATTGATTTAACTCTGTTTAAAGAATAAGCTGCCAAGCAGAGCAATTGTGCAGTAAAGATGGATGTGTGAGGATATCACGTATGAAAAGCCGATTGTGCTACTCTGTTCTGGTAGTAAGAAATGTGTTGAAGCAACCTGTGGGTTCAAGAAGCAGTGTCTCAAAAATGAGTAAATGCTGAGTAAATAAGTGATAAACAGCTCCAAGTTCACAATGACATAAGAGGGAGAGAGACTCAGAGGGAAGATTAGGACTAGGACATGGGAAAAATTTTCTCCCAAAGTTTGTACTTTTCTAAAAAAGAGAATGGGTATTGGAATGTAGTGGAGATCTGGCAGTGACTGAGCTCAGTCATTGGCAATAACTGAGCTGGCTCGATGTTATCATTTCAATAGACTCCTGTTTTGTCACAAGATCCAGGAATGGCTGCAAGAGGTCAAGAGCCCAAGAAAGTAACAGAAGCAGGGCGGGGGAATGTTTGCCAGTATGTGGCTTAATGTCTCTGAAAGGAGAAATTCTCTATTTACTACTACGAGGGTTTCACAGCAGACTGCTTCCACTGTCTGATGGGACCGGCTTGCCATTTAGCCCATGCTTTAAATGAGCATCAGGCTCAGCCATGCAATTTCAGTGTTTTAAGAGTGCTGGACTGGAGAGAACTTTGGTGGTCCACAGACTGATGTACAGTCTACCCACAATTAATTATATCCATTCTCCAGAGTCACCTGCATGTCAAAGAGAGGCCTTGGGAGTGGTAACGCAGCCCTCAGGTAAGAAAACAAGAGACAATGTGCTGGTTTCAGAGTGTTTTTCCTGCTTTCTTCTCTCCTTCCCACCTATCAGCCAACCTACTTTATCTGCCCGTCTTCAGATTTTCCACCTTCTGTCCCAGGAAAAGTCTAGATGAATTTCATGATGGCCGCCACCACCAGGACAGGCCTCCTTGTGTGGTGACTGCCACTAGGGAGGGCCATGCCCAGTTGTGTGGTAGCTGCTGGTGGGCCTTGCCCAGTCACGTAGCTGCCACTGCTGCTGTGACAGGCCTAATTACACAGTGGCTACCACTGCCAGACTGGGCCCACTGGCTGCTGGTGGATCAGGCCCTGTTACATGGTGGATACCTGCCACCAGACTGGGTCCAGTTGCATGGAGGCTGCTACTGCTGGGCCATGCCCAGTTGAGTTGTGGCTACTGCCACTGGACCACCTCCAGTTGAATGGTGGCTGTCACTGCTTGGCCAGATCCAGTTGTGTGGTAGTGAATCTCTGGTAGTTGCTGTGGAACCTATCCCCAGTGAGTCTTCCTCCATCAGGGGATATGACAGGGGAGGGGGACAAGACCTTTTTCAAGGCTGTTTAGGCCTCCACATTACTGAAAACAAGGCTTGGAAGATTCTAAAATAGCCATTGAGAGCTCAGTGTGAAACTGTGCTTTCTTTTCTTAAAGCTACAGCCACCGATTCTATTATTTTGGGGGTTTAAATGCCCCAATATATATTTTTTAGAAGTCAGACTTCTAAAAACACACCCTGCCTAAGACATGACATACCATAATGACAAAAGGGGGTTGCAAAAATAGAAAACATTGTACTAGAAAGGGAGGTGATGCATAAAATAAACACTGCCATGAACTATAGTGCTATCCTTTATAGAAGCACCCCTCTGAGCGCTTCTACTATTCTACTATGGTTTTAATCCCTTTATAAAAAATATCTTCCTGAACATTGCAGTTTTGTACATTCTGCAAAATGATGGAGGAGGGGTTTATTGACCACCTCAGGCCACTGTTCCTCCTCTCTTAGTTAAACTGAGAATATCAGGTCCGGCGTCTCTCCCCAAACCAAAGATGCAACTACAGTTTCAAAGCAGTCTTCTCTGCAGGCCCTGGGGATTCTGAGGGGGTGGCTGATCTGACACTGACGGCTTTCCCCCTTGCATCATGATGGAAGCTAGTTTCATTCCGTTAAAATGCTGTCAATTGTGCCGTTCTTAATTGAATCCCATTTTTTCTTCACAATTCAGCTTAACAAAGATCAAATGCATAAAACTAATTATCTAAGAATATACATTTTAAAGATAATACAATTTGGATTTTTAAACTGAAAAATAAATCAGATTGCCAAACAGGAGAGCTATTTTAATGCACTCAGTTGATATGTCACAATTCTACTGTCATTTCCATGCTTCTCTTCTACCTTAGGATAATTAGTTTGTGCTCATTTATGTTCATTTTTACCCTTCCCAGTACTAGAGGCTCAAGTCTAGATAGACAAACCTTATAAAACCAGTCTAATTAAAATGAACAAAACAAATTAAGACTGAACGTTGAACTTGATAATCGATCAACGTTGAACTTGATAATCGATCAGCGTTGAACGCTGATAATCGATATAAATCATATACATGATTTATATCGATTATCAGCCCATATAACTCAGCATAGAAAATAACACAATCTCTCCAGGTTCTCTAGATTGGGACAGATGTATCTCCGGATGGAGAACAATTCTAGACATCTGAGATCCCTTTCCAATACTGGCTACCGAAATCCTTTAACTGGAGCTATCTAAGAATTAACCTGGAACTTTTTGCATGCAAAGCATGTGGTCTACCACAGAGCAACTCTACGTTAATCTTGAGTTGCTAAGATTAAAATTACAGTTTCCAGCTTTTCCCCAGTATGGATATGGTACCTTTAACAGCTGTGTGACAAGCAGAGATTCTGCAAATGAAACCTTGTGAAAATCTATTCTTATTGGGCAATGATTGTTACAGGAATCCTGCACCCCAAATACTTGGCAACTCAAGTTCAACCCCTACTCTCGTACCAGCATTAAGCACTAACACCAGCAGGCACTAGCATAATGACAAAATGACATGTGCTGGTGTCTCTTTAAAGTGATATTTCTGGGGCAGTCATCAAGAATGCCATGTGCAGCCTGGGTACCTTGGCTTGCCTATACACACATATGACTCTTTCACAATTATAAGGCACAATTTTACTTGGTTAGTCCTCAGGAGGATTAATTCTAGTGTTCGAGGATGGATATTAGTAACTAGGGAAAAGAGTGAGGAGGCGCCGTTTTTCAGGGTTGGGGCTGGGGAGAGCAGGAGATGTACAAACCCAATCAGAAATGGCAGCTGGCAAAATTTCTTGCTGATTTTAGATTAAAATCTGCTTAAATTAATACTTTTTTGCTAGCTCCAAAAGCAAGGAGACAATAAAAGCCAGGAATTCAATTTGGATGAGGGAAGCCCAAAGTTCTCCTGCCCAGGAGAAGCAGCAGTGTCTAGTAAGAGTTTTGGAATGAGTATTGATATGGGAGACTTTGTCTCAAAGGGAATGGGGGCAAGTGTTAGAAGTGTCAGAGCCAAGCTACAAGTGACGCCTGACACAGGTTGGACACTTGTCAGTTTCCCTCAAGTTTTGATGGGAAATGTAGGCATTCTGGGCCGATTCCAGACGGCCCTCCTCGTCCTGAAACGTCACGCATTGTCGCGCAGAAAACTCGAAATACTGTGTTTTCTCGCACGAGTTTTGCTCGACGTTGCGCAAAACTCGCGCGAGAAAACGTGATATTTCACATTTTCCACACGACGACGCACGACGTTTTGGGACGGGGAGGGCCATCTGGAATCGGCCCTGGTCTTGTAGCTTGGCTCTCCATTTAATTGAAGTTTACAGAGCGGCAGTCTATGGGAGGGAGAACATATGGTCAGGAGGGGAGTGCAGGCATTGGACTCTCACCGGGCGCCCCCCTTCCCCTCCGCTGAGTGTGTGTGTGTGGGGGGATTTCTGTAAACTTCAATTAAATGGAGAGCCAAGCTGTAAGACCAGGACGCCTGCATTTCCCATCAAAACCTGAGGTAAGCTGACAAGTGTCCAACCTGTGTCAGGCGTCACTTGTAGCTTGGCTCTTAGACTCAGCACTGTCCCTTTCCTCAGGTTTCAGAGGGGGACAAACCAAAGAGTTAGAAAGATTAAGAGGTCAGGGCAGGCTGTTTACTGCTCTGACTATCCTTTTATATGTAGATTGCTATTCTCAGGATTCCGTCCTCCTGACCTCCTCCTTCTCTCTCTTCTCTTCCTGGCTTTGTTCCAGCCACCATCTCTCCTTCCTTCCCTCCATCTTGTAGCCATAGATGCCAGACATGCCCTGCCATCCATATCTATTCTTAGACTAGATAGGTAGATAGGATCTCTCTCTCCTCCTGTCCTATAGAGTATGTTTCTATAATAAAGAACTCTTATTTGATTTCTGAGAGCCAAGCTACAAGTGACGAATTACACTTGCCTGGCAAGTGAACAGGATCACGTGTATTCCTCCCTGTTCACTTGATCAAGTGGAGAGCAAGTGAACGGCAAGTGAACAGGGAGGATTACACATGAGTCTGTTCACTTGCCAGGCAAGTGTAATTCATCACTTGTAGCTTGGCTCTAAGTATAAACAAGCGTATGCTATGATCACACTTTCACTGCAAACAATAGACTCTGCTAATGGCCCAACTATGAAATCCTTTAATTAGGCCAATATAAGATTTATTTAGCAGCAAGACCTCCAGGAAGGCTACAGCTATGCTCACAGCCCTTCACTGACTGAGGATGTAACTATTAGGACTGTATAGCTGAAAAGCTACTGAAGAAGGTCCACCCCAAACCATGCCCCATTTGGAAATAGCAGAAGGGTACCATATTGGACCAATGTTACTTCTAAATTTCAAGAGCCATTGGAAACTTTCAGACTGGGGATATTTCAGTGTCCCACCTAGCTGTATTTTCCCAGAAGCAGTAATGACTTGGGCAGTGAAGAGACATTGGGGACTAGCACCAGCACCTTGAAGAATTTCCACCAAACAGGATAGTTCCAGTTGGCCAGATTATTAACCTCTACACACATACATAATAATTACATTAACAAGAGCAACAACAAAAATAAATGAAAATAAGGAAATGATAGTACTTTATAAAATTATTCCTGGGGTGGAGAGAGTAGTTACAGAGAACCTTTTATCTCCCAAAACACTAGAATTTATTGGGCACCCAATGAAATTGATGGACAGTAGATTCTGGAGAAAATCCAGAATCCGAAATAAGGAAGTACCTCACTCAACGTGTAATTAACTTGTGGAATTTGCTGCCACAGGGTGCAGTCATGATGACTACTAGTTTATTGGTTTTAAAGAGGGGTAGAGAGATTCTTAGTCCTTCGGTGACTAAATGGAACATCTGAGTTCAGAGGCAAGAATCTTTTAAATACTAGTGTTAGGGGCAACTATGGGAGGAAGCTTTGTTGTCTATGCCCTACTTGTATGTTTTCCAAGGACATTTGGTTGGCTGCCGTATAAAACAGAATGTTGGACCCTGGGTCACGTCCAGCATGGCTGCTCTTTTATTCTTAGCCAATAATCATCTTGGCAATGGAACATTATCCAAGGATGTCACAGACCCTGCAGAACAGATTCCATTTCTGATGTTAGGAAATATTTGATTGTCTTATGATATGGCCTGACCTGGATAGCCCAGGTGAGCCCGATCTCGTCAGATCTCAGAACCTAAGCAGGATTGGCCTTGGTTAGTAATTGAATGGGAGATCTCCAGTGAAGACCAGGGTTGCAGAAGCAGGCAATGGCAAACCACCTCTGATAGTCTCTTGCCATGAAAACGCTGCCAGGGGTCACCATAAGTCAGCTATGACTTGAGGGCACCACATAACCTTTATGATATTACCACTATATATTGTGAAGCTGTTTCCCTGTACCAAGGGACAACTATCTTAAAAATGACTTTTTTACCACACAACTGGGCATAGCCCTCCTTAGTGGCAGTCACCACACAAGGAGGCCTGTCCTGGTGGTGGCGGCCATCATGCAATTCATCTAGACTTTTCCTGGGACAGAAGGTGGAAAATCTGAAGACGGGCAGATAAAGTAGGTTGGCTGATAGGTGGGAAGGAGAGAAGAAAGCAGGAAAAGAGGAAAGGCCTTGGGGGCTTCCAGGGAAGGGCAAAAGGAAATAGTGGGAAAGGGATACAAGGGGGCAGGGCTTTTTTTCAGGGGGAACGTGGGGGAACGGAGTTCTGGAACCTCTTGAAAATGGTCACATGTCTGGTGGCCCTGCCCCCTGATCTCCAGATTAGAATCTAAACTCCCCTCTGCTTGGAGACCAGGGGGCAGGGCCACCAGCCATGTGACCATTTTCTCTGAGGGCAACCCACTGAGTTCCACCACCTCTTTTCCCAGAAAAAAAGCCCTGCAAGGGGGATTAAAATAACCCCACAGGCCCTTGAGCATCCGCTGCCTGTAATAACAATAACAATAGCAGTTACATATCTAGGCAAATTGTCCTTTAAAACAAAGCAGCTATGAAAGTGAAGGTAGTGCTTTCCTTGTCTTATATGCCACTATATCTAAATGCAAGGGATAGAGTTGCCAGCCTCCAGGTAGTGGCTGGAGATCTCCCGGAATTACAACTGGTCTCCAAGCCACAGAAATCAGTTCACCGGGAGAAAATGGCTACTTTTGGGGGTGGGCTCTATGGAATTATGCTATGCCAAGTCCTTTCCCTCCCCAAATCCCACATTCTCCAGGTTTCTCCAGGTTTCACGCCTCAGATCTCCAGGAATTTCCCAACTTGGAGCTGGCAGCCCTAGCAAGGGATAATGCAGGGCTGGATGAAGCAGGAGGGCAACATTTTGGTTCATGCTTGAAAATCATCCAGTGAGTCCCATCAGTCATGCAGATAAACGTTTGCCTCCTACAGTATGCAGCTTTCAGATTTGGATCAGTGTCTTTGGGGGAGGGATATGGGGCTGTGACTGCCTGGCTTTCTCGAAGAAGCATCACTCGCTCTTTCTGAGTGCGTGACCGTGGTTTTGGGCCAATGACTCTTCACAGCTATTTCAGAATATATTCAGTTCCCACACTCACAGTGCAGTCCTAAACAGAGTTTCATCCTTCTAACTAGCTCATTGAGTTTGAGGCATTTTGAAGGGTGTAACTCTCCTCAGGATGGCACGATAAAGGAGCTTAATCTCTCCCCCACCATATAAATTTGACTGCAACTAGAGTGGGTGGCATTGTTAGGGGCAACTAAGGATGTTTCTCCTAGCCAGGGCTTGGATAGGTTGTGTCAGACAGAGGTTTTACACGTCCTGAAAATGTCCTCACTTCTCTTGTGGCAAGCTACCCTCGAGCCATGAAAACTTAACTCAGGCCAGCTGTTCATCCCTTGTCCTTTCTGCTGGCTGCAAAAAGATTTATTACCAGGGGTCAATTGTAGATGCCAGGGGGTGCCTGAGAGAAAAAAGAAGAGGCTCAGGCAGACAGCCTGGTATTTCATGATGTCCTTTGCAACTGTGGATTCTCCTCTTAGCTGTGCTTTTGGCTATTCGCTTGGCTTTGGCTTGCCTTATCCTGTGTCACTGTAGGAGAAAGAGTGACCTGTCTGCCAGTCCCGCACACAATTCGCTTATTGGCTTACCAATAAGTCCCTCAAGTCTCTCCAACTATCTAGTTTGAAAGGGACATTGGGGGGTTTATTTGTTTGTTATAACATCTTCATGACCATTATAATGATTTGGTAAACTGAATTTTTAAAAATTGCATAAAGTGGGATTATCATATGCAAATTAGCACCTAGGAGTTTTCCTCCCCCCAGGCAGAACACAATAGGGATTGTTGAAATATATTTTTATGGCCAACTTACCTTCCCAATGCATTCTTATCAACGCAGGGTGGCCCTAATAAAGATATTTCATTTTTTAAAACCACTACTGTGGTTTTAAAACCACCACTGCTCTGACATTTGTGGATTTTTCTGATTCAATTTAGTTTCAAAGTAGGATTTGAATTGGAAACTGAATTGACTTTTGATCATTTTTGTAGAATTGTTATGACAATGAAGGGAATTACTTCAAATTCCTAAGCCGGCATATCATAATATAAAGTTGGAAGGGGCCTTACAGACAACCTAGTCCAACCCCCTGCCCAATGCAGGAACAGCCTAAAGTATCCCCGACAAGTATTCATCCAGCCGCTCCTTGAAGACTATTAATGAGGGGGAACCCACCCCCTAGTAGAGCCGGTTCCATTGCTGGATTACTCTTAACATGAAGAAGCTTTTCCTAATGTCCAGCCAGTACCTTTCCTCCTGTTGTTTAAACCCATTGTTTCAAGTCCTGTCCTCTGTTGCCAACAGGAACAGCCCACTCCCCCCTCTTAAGTGGCAGCCTTTTAAATAGTTAAAGAGAGCAATCATGTCTCCCCTCATCCTCCTAGGGTTGCCAGATTCAAGTTGGGAAATTCCTGGACATCTGGGTGGGTGAAACCTGGAGAAACCTGGAGAAAGTGGGGTTTGGGGAGGGAAAGGACCTTGGCATGGCATAATTCCATAGAGTCCACCCCCCAAAGTAGCCATTTTCTCCAGGTGAACTGATATCTGTGGCCTGGAGACCAGTTGTAATTCCGGGAGATCTCCAGCCACTACCTGGAGGCTGGTAACCCTACATCCTCCTCTTCTCCAAACTGCACATTCCCAAGTACCCCTGTCTTTCCTCCTAGGGCTTGGCCTCTCAGCCCCTGATCATCCTGGTTGCTCTCCTCTGCACCCGTTTCAATTTTCCACACCTTTTTTTGAAATGAAGCCTCCAGAACTGCACACAATACTCTAGGTGGGGCTTATCACACATGGTAAGGCTTCATTTCATATACTAATCAGAACAGTACTGAATACCAGCATTTATCTGAACCCTTCCTCAAGTTATGGAAAAGAGATTAGATTCATAGTATATATAGAATTTTTAAAAAACCTCCCATATGCCATTAAAATTTTCCTATGTTTTATATTGTGCAAGATAAATTTGAAAAAAAAACCCATTAACAGTTCAATTCAACATTGCCTGGTTTCTTTTTCATCTTTTTTTCTTTCTCTTTCATTTTTCTTCCATTTCCTATTTAATCTTTTTTGTTGTTGTATTATATGCAATATTGTATGTCATGTATGTGGGTTAGATGGTGGGTTTCTTCTTTTGTGCGTGTGTGTGAAAAATTAATAAAATTATTTTAAAAAATACTCCAGGTGGAGCCTGACCAGCACAGTATATAGTGGGACAATGACATCCTGTCATTTGGATGTTACGCCTTTGCTGACATACCCCAATACTATATTCGCCTTTTTTGCTGCTGCATCACACTGACTTCTCATATTTAGCTTCCCATCCACCTGTATCCTAAGATCTTGCTCATCCATACTGATACCCAGAAGTGCATCCCTCATCCAGTATGCATACTTTGCATTTTTCTTATCCAGGTGGAGAACCCAGCACTTATCCATGATAAAGTTTTATCTTATTCAAATCTGCTCACTTTCCCAGTCTGTACAAATCTCATTCTATCGCTATCTTCAAGAGTATTCACTACCCCCACCCCCGGTTCGGTATCATCTGCAGATTTAATGAGTAATCCCTTCGCACCCCTCTCCAGATCACCTATAAAAATATTGAAAAGCGCTGGGGCCAGAACCGAGCCCTGTGGCACTCCACTGTACACCTCTCCAATCAGATGTGATGCCACTGACAACTGCTCTTTGGGTGCCATTATCCAGCCAATTCCCTATCCATCTCTCCATTCTAGAGTCCAGTTCCTAGTCCTCCAGTTTACCCATCAGAACATCATGAGGAACTTTGTCAAAAGCTTTACCAAAATTCAGATAAACTACATTAATAGCATTCTCATGATGATCCAGCAAGCCTGTCACTCAGTCACAGAAGGAGATGAAGTTGATCTGACAGGACCTGATGGGACAAATCCATGCTGACTTCACCATGTTGTCCATCAGATGCTTGTACATTGATGCCTTTAATATCTGCTCCAGTATCTTCCCTGGGACAGAGGTCAGCCTGACTGGCCTGTAGTTCCCAGGATTGTTCCTTTCTCCTTTCATTAAGATTTCTGCTAGCACAGCTTTGAAACTACAACAAGTAGGCATTTACATTGTTCTGTGACACTTTTAAAAGACAGGCAAGAAAAATACCTGAAATATATAGCATGGCTGTTCTGCCCTACAGCAGATCATGGTTAGGGATGTAAATTATGATTAAGGATGTAAATTATAAAATGTTTAAATGACTAAACAATAAGGATATATATTTCTGTAACCAGTGCTTGGGGTCAGTAGTGGATTAGATAGGGCAAACAAGCTGAAACTAAATCCTGACAAGACATAGGTTCTCTGGGTTAGTAGAATGGCAGAACAGAATCTTGAGATATCTCCTATCTTGGACTGGGTTATATTTCTCTTTCAAAGCCAGGTTCGCAGCTTTGGAGTGCTGCTTGACACAGCAGTCACGTTAGAAAATCAGGTTGCTGTAGTGCTTTGCAGTGTTTTTGCCCACCTTTGGTTAGTGTGTCAGCTCTGCCCATTCCTGGCTCAGTCAGATGTAGCCACAGTGATCCATGCCTTACTTACATCTAGATTGGACTACTGCAGTGTGCTCTATTTGGGGCTGCCCTTGAAGTGTTCAGATGCTGCAGCTAGTGTAGAATGCTGCGGCTAGACTGCTGGTCAGACCCAGCTATCGGGGCCCTGATATTACAGCAATTATACTGTCTACGAATCTGCTCCTGCGCGCAATTCAAGGTGTTGAGTTTGGCCTTTAAAGCCCTACGTGGCTTGGGACCACAGAGTCTGAAGGACCATCTTCCCCCATATGTTTCTGCCAGGGAATTAAGATCACAGGGAGAGTTCTTCTTGACTGCTCCATCAGCTAAAGAAGCTCACCTGGTGGGTACACAAGAGAGGGCCTTTTTCATGGCAGCCCTAGGAATTATGGAACAGCATCCCCAAGAAGGCATGCCTGGCCCCCACACTGCCAAACTTTAGGAGGTAGCTGAAGACATTTTTATTTAGGACTGCTTTTAATTAACTTTGTTTTATGTTTGTTTCAAGTCCCAAACTGTGTTTTTATTTATTTTATGATTATGTTATTCATATTGTAAGCCACCTTGAGTTCCTGAACAAATGTTGTAAATAATTAATTAATTAATAAACATTTTAGCCAATGTTGATTGGGGAGTCTGTTATTGACAGCCTAGAGGGAATGTGTCTGAGGGTCAAGCTACAAGTGATGGGTTGGACACTTGTCAGCTTCCCTCAAGTTTTGATGGGAAATGTCGGCAGCTTGGCGGAATGTTGGACAAGCGACAGTTGAGCCAAGCTGCAAGACCAGGACGCCTACATTTCCCATCAAAACTTGAGGGAAGCTGACAAGTGTCCAACCTATGTCATTCGTCACTTGTAGCTTAGCCCCAAGGCTATTTGTAAGCGACGTTTTAAAGTTTAACAGAAACATTTTAAGAGTTTGCATGGTTGCTTTTTAAAACAACATTTCCATATCCCATCATAATCTAGAGAAACTAGTAATGTCCCTTTCAGGGCTGTTTCTGTCATTTCAAATGATTGGAGTGGGGTGGTTATCTTTGGCTACATTCAGATATCACATTTAACCAACATGCATGAACCCATCTTATTGCTGGGTTTACATGCATGAATTAGTCCTCCATCATTACCCCTTTCTTTCTTGCAGGTGATAAAAAGAACGAACCTTGGTAGAAACTAATTAATATATACTGGCAAGTGTGCTGGTTAACCAAAGGTAGTTGTGTCACCACCATTAACCCATATGCATGCATTTTTAAATCACAGATTCCTGGACTTTGATTCTAACCAGGATCCTTCATGTAAGAAGGCCAAAGGATTGGAGACATGCATGGGTTCATGCACATGTCATTAAACGTTGTTTCAGTGAGAAAGCTGAATTTAGCCCCTCTCTGTCTCATGTGTCTCTAGCCACTCCTTCAAAGAATTCAGGTGGTATAAATGGGTTTAACCAGAAGCTTACACAGAATAACATAATATTTGGGCATTATGCATTTAATGTATGATGTCTTTAAAAACACATGAACTTCTGTCTGGGGACCCTTGCCCCTTCAGAGTTACCAGACGTAGGGCTCATTTTGAGGGGGAATGTGCAGGAATGCAGTTCCGGCAGTTCCCCAAAGAGGTCACATAACAGGGGGCCCTGCTCACCTGACTCTCAGCCTTTTTGGGCCCATTTTGGCCTGGATTGGTGCTGAAACGGCCCGGATTGGGCCTCTGATGGGTGGTGGATCACTCTCCCGCTCAGCGGCGGCCCAATCCTGACCTTTTTGGGCCCCTTTTCGGCCATTTCGAGCCCCTTTTTGCCATTTTGGGCCCAATTTTGGCCCTGAATGGCCAGGATTGGGTCCAAAACAGCCAGGATAGGTGATGCCAGGGGGTGTGGCTTATGCAAATCAGTTATGCTAATGACACACTTCCGGTTATGGCAGGGGGCATGGCATATGCTAATAAGTTATGCTAATGAGTTCCTTCAGCTCTTTTTCTACAAAATGATCCCTGACCAGAGGCATCTTTAAACACCTGCATACATGCATGCATTATAGCCATACTTCACATTTTACATCAGCGTAAAAACATGAGCATATCCTCTTTCCTGAAACTTCACAGCAAACCAAGCTTGGAATAAATTAGGAAAAGCTGATGGCACTCAAGGAGGAGAATGAATGCACCAGAATGCTGTGGGAAAGCAGGAGGGGAAACTGCTTCCCAGAGCACATCCAGGGGCAAAAAAGATGTGTGGAAATGGCCACTGTTTGTGCAACCGTCTTGAGTTGCAGGGCTGCGTGGGGATCTGGACTCAGATCTTCCTAGACAGAAACCTCTTCACTCTCTAGGCTTGGATAACGTCGTCTATAAATTAGTGCTTTTAAAATACAAATTTTCAAATTCTATTTCAAGGCTGGTAGTCTACACCTAAGGTAATTTCAGTCTTGTATTTTGAATGGGAGAAGTCTGATTCTGAGATCACACTAAAAAAGCAGAAACAAAACTTCCATGTTTCTTAAGAACATTAAGTAAGGTAACCAACCACTAAGTGATTATGGAGATGGATCGTCAAACGTTTCCCAACTGCTCAAGTTAGGCAAATTATACTGAAGCAGCAGAAGCGCCACATGTTCCCAGACTTGTGCCTCATTTCAGTTAAAGCAGGTAGACTTCCCCTTCCCTCATCCATTGGCCCTTGCGACACTGGAGATCCCGCACAGCAACAATCAACAAGACCTGGAAACCAAAGAAGGAAGTTGAAATGTTAAGCTACTGAAAGCCCAATCATGACTGGAATTTGATGACTAAAAGGGCCCTTTGTTAATGTCAAGTTAAAGGAAAACCAAGTCCTTCACATAAATGCTAGGGAGCTGGGAGGGGCAAAGGTGAACAAGGGTTTCTGTTTAGAACAAGTCTTACAGGATTTTCCCCTCCAATCCATATGGTTAAACATTTCCCATTTCTTCTCTGAGGTGTTGTTAAATTGTAATCTGGGCAATTAGGACTTCTTTGGGTTTAATATTTATTATATTGCTTTTTCAAATCTCCTCCACTGTTATTCAGTTTCATTCATACAAACATTTCTTCCCTCAGCCTTCAAGCATCTGAGAACTATAGGCTGTAACTTACAGTTAAACCTACATTACCATTATGTTTCTTAATGTATAATTTTTTCTGTTCATGTGAACCTGCAGTTCATGGAAAAGAACCCATCTGTATGGGATAAACATGTCAGAATGTAATGTGTGGAATGTAATGTTTGCATTGACCCTCAGAGAACTGAGTTGCGATGGACAGACTCTTCCCCTCCCTGTCACTTGAGATAGTCTTCCAGATATGCTTAACTTGCAGTGTTAACCCCTTGTACCCCTTCTCTGTTTATTAATGGGAATAAGAGCAACATTAAAATGCAATCTTAGAATAATGTGCATGGTGGGAGGAGTTACTTTCCTCATTTGCAGCTATATGAGAGCCAGTATGGACACTACCGAGAATGCCTTCTAGATAAAGCAAATGTTTATGTGGAATACCAGGAAATGTCATCACAGGCATATAAAGGTGTTCATTATTCAGTCCTTCTCCAGGAGCCATTTCTTTTGACAGGAAAAACATTTGTCCCTCCCCAATACATTGACTTTTAACCTGGAACTCCATACTACAGCAAGTTTGCAATATTTCCCTCTCATTTAAAGTCCTGTTTTTTTACATATTTTCTTCACATAAGTTTGAGCTAATTCTTCTTTTCCTGTTTGTAGTTTTTCCCTTCTCTGCCTGTACTCCCAAATACTGTAACTAACCTTACCTTAACATACTTTCGGCCAAATCTGCTTACACGCTTCATGCATAACCTCAGTCTTTGCCTCCCCCATCCTCCATGAGATCGATACTGCTATCCTAAACAGAATTCTACCCATTGAAGTCATCAAGGTGTGACTCACCTAGGAGGACACTTTGAGTCATCTAATCCTTTTCAAGAACTCTAGGAGTTTACTAATTGTAATTTCTTCAGCTGTTAAAACACCTGAAACATAGGTAACATTTACTACTGTATACTACCAGTAACAATCAAAGACATAGATTGTTAGCACCTTAAGATTTCACTAATCATGGTATAGATCCAAGGTGGGGTGGGTGGATAAAACCATGGTATTACCATCCCATCTTAAGCCTCAGTATGGTAAGCAACATAGCCAGACAAAATGATACTTCCTAGCAGGTGGGGTGCCAGCATACCTTACAACGGGGCAGCTGCCAAAGCCCTGACCTTCCAGCAGAACCCAATGTCACTGCCCTCCTTGTCCATGTGTCTCTCCTGCCACCTGGCTGCACATCCTGCCCAGCACCATGTGGGATGGAGAGGGAATGCAGATGATGCACATAGCTGGGAGCACAGGTGTTGGAAAGGCTCACGGGGTAAGGACATGAGATTGGGCATGGGTGAACAGATGTGTTGAAAGGGGTGAAATTTCAGAGGAGGCAGTAGGGAGGGGGCCCTGAGTGCTCTCTGTCCAGGGCTCCCCAAAGCCTAGAACCAGCCTGGCTTACAGTGTCTCAGTGCATATCTGTGTGGTAGTTAGGGTGCTGTAGAACTCAGTGCTACAAGATGGCTGGTGGCTTAAACCTTTTTACAAGATTCGAGAAGCTTAGACAATATGATTACTAATGGCTATTGCCCTTGACAGCTCAAGGGAAGTTCTTAATATCAGATCGTAGGTATGTATAATTGGGAGGACTGCTCTTTTCATTCCCTGTGTTATGCTTTCTATAGGCATCTGGCTAACAGATCTGGCATTTAGAAACATAGAACTGGATTAGATGAGTCCTTTGAGTGATGCAGCAGGGCCCTTATCGTGTTCTACAAAGTATTGTGGTTCCTAATGACAATATTTAGTTATAATAATATGAAAAGTAAAGAAAAAGTATAGCTCATATTAAGAAACCTTAAGATCATATATACAGAAGTTTTGTGTAAGAGATGAAAGGCTTTTTAAAAACAAAACTTTTTGAAGGATGGTGAGGCTGTCACCTGGCGCCAAACCCTTCTGGCTAAAATATCCATGTCCCAGTAGAGTGAAATGCAGAAATTAAATGGAATTTAATGAAGCCTATCCAGTTATGAAGTTATTAAATCTGAGATGTGTATTTTTAATCTTCAGGGTAGTAGCATAAACCGGACAGCTACTTTAAGCTTCACCCAGATTTCTACCTTGACAGCATCTCTCTATGCCTGTGGGCAAAGAGCCAGCTGGAATGTTAAAGCTTGGACTTCATTAGTCAGCAAGGGGGACATATGGATTTTATATGTAGCATTAAATTATGTCTGTCTCCTCTAGAAGTTCCTGTTAGATGCATACTAATATCTTCCTAGATACAGGTCAATATTAAGGTCTGTCAAAAATCTCCCAAGCATTTTCATCAACAAAATTTACAAGCACTCCATATTGATATGTTTTATTATCATTCTTGAATGTTAAGAAACTAAAACGAAATTCAGATTTTTAAATCTGAGATTCCAAATAAAATATGAAGTTCAAGAGATTTTCAATACGAGATTTGTCTCCTTTTTTCATACAATGCTAAAATCTGAACTCTAAAAACTTAATCTTTCAGTTTCTAAGACTTTGCTTTAACATTTTCAAAGCTCAGTGGGATCAAATATTGACATTTATTGTGCAGAGATCCCTATTCACCTGCCAGCGGGGCTTTTTTTTTAGCAGGAACGCTGTGGAATGGAGTTCCGGCACCTCTTGAAAATGGTCACATGGCCGGTGGCCCCGCCCCCTGATCTCCGGACAGAGGGGAGTTTAGATTGCCCTCAGGCCATGTGACCGTTTTCGCTGAGGGCAATTTAAACGTTTAAAAACTCCCCCCTTGTTCCAGCTGACCCAAAGTGACATCATTGTGCAGTCTTGAGTTCCACCACTTTTTTTCCCAGAAAAAAAGCCCTGCCTGCCAGCATGTTTCATGGTGCCTGCTTGCTTTTGACTCTTGGAGATAAAATCCAAAGGTTCTTTCTTGATGAAACATGGTGTGTGTGTGGGGGGGGGGGGAGATCTGGGTGGCTCTCTATTGTTGAATGATAAGCAATGTGCTGAGCTCATCCTTGGTCCCTCAACTTGGCCATAAACACTGATGTCTCTGGGCTTGGCAACAACCACTCTTTGTGGCCACTTTGTGATTGTCATGGCATTCAGTTAGTGATTGGCTGGGGGTGACTACAGCCCTCTCTCAAAATTCAAAATGTGTCCATGGGATTAGAAAAGCAGAGGTTACTTTGCTATAGTGTTTAGAGTGCCATTGTGGTATAGCGGGAAAAGTGCTGACTGGGGCGACTCGAGTTCAAATGTTGTCAATCAAAAAGCTCAGGGCCAGTCTCTCTCTATTGGCCTAACAGTATGGCTACCCTGGTCCTTGGGAGGAAGGGAGGGATAAAAATATGATAATATATTGTTCATAATATAAATGTTCCACTTCACTGGATGGTTTCAAATGTTAAATGCAGGTCTAAATTAGCTGTCTTAAAGGTCACAGCTTGCTAAATCCTACTTGCAAATGTATTGTTTGTAACTTTACAATTAATTCAATATTTGCTTTCAACATGGTTAATGCAATTCCAAACCGTGACTACAGTTTTGCTCTTGATCTTACTTGGTCTCTCAAACATAAGTTGCTTGGTTTGTCCCAAGTTCCAATTCTCTCATGATCAGGGCTTTTTTTCTGGGAAAAGAGGTGGTGGAACTCTCGGAGAAAATGGTCACCAGCCATGTGACCATTTTCAAGAGGTTCCGGAACTCCGTTCCCCCACGTTCCTGCTGAAAAAAAGCCCTGCTCATGATTCCATAGATGAAGCTACCAACTATCTAGCGCCCATCCAAGAGACAGAGCCAGTCTGGGAAGGGCTATGGCTCTGTGGCAGAACATGAATTGCTTGCAGAATGTCTAAGGTTAAATCACGAACAACACCAGTTAAAGGACCGTAGGAAGCCTGAGTAGGAAATACCTTGGTTGTTGTGGGTTTTCCGGGCTGTATTGCCGTGGTCTTGGCATTGTAGTTCCTGACGTTTCGCCAGCAGCTGTGGCTGGCATCTTCAGAGGTGTAGCACCAAAAGACAGAGATCTCTGTCTTTTGGTGCTACACCTCTGAAGATGCCAGCCACAGCTGCTGGCGAAACGTCAGGAACTACAATGCCAAGACCACGGCAATACAGCCCGGAAAACCCACAACAACCATCGTTCTCCGGCCGTGAAAGCCTTCGACAATACAGGAAATACCTTCTCAGCCTGACATCTTGGAAAGTGGCTGCCTATTGAAGTAGAAAGTGCTGATCCAATGGTCTGACTCAATATAAGACAGCTTCATGTTCACCAAGAGGTAACCCTTTATTATGGCCATCTTAAAAATGTATCTTCAAGCATTAAAATTTAAACATGTATCAGAAGTTACTTTACATATTTTTAAATCCTTATTTTTCACAGCAAATACGGCAGGATTTGGGAACGTTATTAAGGATAGCTGATCTTTAGCACCCCCAGAACTGAAAACTGACCCCTCAGCTCTCAAAGAGAGAGAATTTTATGTGTCCCATTAGCAGTGCTCTTACAATGGTTGTGACAACCTTTGGCAATTCAATTTTAATCCCAACTCTTCCAATGGTTTCTTAGTGCCCTTCAGTTCAGTAGGATTTCCCACTTAAGCATGCAGGTCAGCAAAGAATTTCATCTCTGAAAGTGTGCGTCTCTAACGGGATTAACCACTGTGTCTTTGTTCAGGTCAGGAATGCAGAAGGAAAGGAACGTAGCGGAATAGATAATGTCTGAAATAGCTATGCAAGAGTCATGGTCAGTGTTACTTGTATGTGTAAATGGAATGTTAAGACTTTCTATATTCAGTGCATTCTCAAGAGACTTGTTGGCCCAAAGGCAGTCGTCTGGCTTGCTCCAGCCTGCTAATAATCCAACCACATCTCTGAGTGGGGAAGAATTGCCTGAAATGAAAAGCGAGCTCTCCTTCCTTTCTCTTAACAGTTTTCAGCACAGTTAAATCTCTTCCCTTTCTCTTAAAAGGTTCAATGGCAGCTAAATTATACATAAAAGGGAGGCTAGTTAGTAATTGTATTAAAAGATGGACGGGGTGCAAGTCTGAGTGGCAGAGAGACGGGCGAGTGCTGCTTTCTCGGGGAGCTCTCATCAACCAAAGAAGGGCCCTAGACATGCTCCATTGATTTCCAACATGAAAGGTCAGCTGCTAGCTCAGTTACCCCTCTGCTGCGGTAACTTATGCACTATGTTCGCTGCGATTTCATTCTGCCTGTGATGAATATGTATGGGCCCCAGCTGTTCAGCTCCAGAGAGCATGCATTTCCTAGCTTAGTACCGTGCTCATTCCTTCAGAAGCCAGGATCCATGTATGAGGTGATGTAGTGTGAGCCACAGGTGGGGAGGGGGAGAGAACGAAAATGCAAATTTGAAGCAGCAGCTCCCCCCTCGCAACAGTTTGAGCTTCCCCAAATACGACCAAGCCTACATCTGAATCATGGCTTTGAAGGGCAATGGACAGCCGGTGTCCATTGCACAGCCAATTTCCATAGCCATCCTTTAACTTACTCCATTCCGTGCTGGCCTTTACTTTCAATATAATGGTTTTCACTGCTAGTAGGATCAGCCTGGACAATGCAGTCTCTAAAGCAGGAGCCATGCTGTGAACTAGCATTAAAAACAGCAAGAAAACAGTGCCTGCTTTTGCTTGACGCCTTTTTCAGCCTTGCTAATGTAATTCATTTTCTGCACTAAACTAAAATTGGGGAACACTGGACAAGGCTGGTCAGATGCAGAACAGGAAAAGGCTCCTGCACTTTTAGCTATTGCACAGGAAATGTCAACATGATGTACAATTTTCTTAGCCCTTGGCATAGGAAAGGTTCCTCCTAGATTTCTTTCTTCTATACAAATATCAACAGTGCAAGTGCCCTGTCTTCTGTGTCGTTGGCTACCATAATCTGAACTGGTCTAAAGTCCCAACAAACATAATTTGCCAGGGGTTTACTCTTATTTGATGCATAGGGTAAAACAAATCAATGGGGACGAGGACATTTCTTGAAATCTTCCATGAGACCCACCCAAGGAAATAAAAGCCCTACAAAGATTCACTGATTTCATTGTTTCACTAGTCTGCATTGAATGAAGCACACCAAGCTTAGTAGCTTACATCATACTAACAGCCAACCAAAAGGCAAGGCAGTTTCTCTCTCAAAAATATATACCCTGGAAACTCTTGTCAGTCTTCAACATGCTACTGGAATTGACAGGCATGGGTGGGTAATGAAAATCTGCAATCTGCCATTCAGTCCAATTAAATAAAATATATAAAAAACTTGCCCTAGGAAAAGAGTATTAATGTATGCATCCCTTTTAAACTGTTTGCACCTCTGTGGGGACCTTAACTCTTCAAGAATCACTGTGTTAAAGCTAATCACATAGGGGTAGCTATGTTAGGCTATAGCAGAAAAAGAAAAGCAAGAGTCCAATATTTATTCTAGCCTAAGCTTTCAGGAGTCAGAGCTCAGTTTAGGCATTAGCAGAAACAGTACTTAAAGCTCAGCACCAACCGCAAGACCTGAACACTCTACTAGCTTGCAGCCTCAGTTTTTCATCTGTAAAATGGGAATAATAATGTCCTAAGCAAGAGTGACGCAGATGACTAAAATAGAGATTGTAAAAGACTTTTTGATTACAAATGCTAAGGCTAAATAGTAAAAAAATTAAACCCTGACCTAAGAGGTGTATCCAACTGAAGAGATCTGTTGACTGTCTAGCTTATACTACAAATAATGTTTCCAGGGTCTCCCATAGAAAAATTGATATTGTAGAGCAAAATTAAAGATGGACGACCTAATCCAAACTTTTTTCCAGGTGCAGTAGAGAAGCATTTGCCTGCCCTCTAGTGGGTAGATTAGCTAGTACCATAAATGGCAATACCTTTCATTCACTCAGGGTCCAATCCTAAAAACTGGGTTTACAGATAAAAAGCACCTCAATGTTGCAGGTACAACAACAAAAAAAGCTGAGCTGTTATGGGAGTTAGAATATTGCACTTCATGTTGGATCATATGATCAAATTGTTCATTTCCTCTTTTTATTAAGAAGATTTGCACCCTGTTTGTCTACTACAAAATAGCGTTCAATGCAACATTAATCAAACACACTTTTCTGCAGAAAGTCTAGCAGCAAAAGCCAGGAATCTTTTTTAAAATGAATGACAGCTCTTAACCACTGGCTTCACTGAACCAATTGTCCTTAAAATCAGAGTTGGAAGTTAACCTTGAGCCTGGAAGGAAGAACATTGAAAAAAGGTCATTTTGGGCCCGCATGTGAAGTGCAAATTCCATTTGCTGGATATGCTGTGATATAAGGCATATGATAGACGAGGCAGGAAATGGTTCCTACAAATGCAGCAAACGGGTAGGTAACAAACACAAAGCCCCAAACAAGAACATTAGGTGCTGATTCTCACATGTAGAAACAACAGTTGATAACTTGCTGCGGTGTGGGAACTTCTACGGAAACTGTGCCTTTGAAGTGATGTGAGATGACATAAAACCTGTGTCTGTATACTTGATGTGCAATGGTTGTTTCAGGCATGCAAGTCATCATTTGAGAGAGCAGTCATCAAATAACAACATGGACTGTGAACTCATCCTTTCACCCACAATCAGTAGTGGGGGTCCTTTAATATAGACACTACTTGTGGATAAGTCCAGTTTTAAATACTTTTGCACCTGAAGCATAAAGTCCGATAGCCTGCCTGGTACTCAGCTTTCAAATATCACACAGAGATGAAGATTAGAGACAGGAAAATGGCATCCATTCTGAAATTTGCCACTCCAGGCAGACTGTTTCGGGTCATGAAAAGGCCATATTCTCTAATTGATCAGGAGTTGGGTGAATTCCCTGATCAGTTATATCCTATTTCTCATAAACATTCCTATGGGAAAGAGGTGACAGCATTGCTATACTACACATGAAAAGTTAGCCTAGTCTAGAATTCTTCTCTGTACTTCTGTGGGAGGGTGGGGAGGAAGGGCAGTCAAGTATTTGAGCTCCCTGTTGCAGCAATAAATGGTACACTCCAGACCAGGTTTACCATCTCAGCTGCTGTTTGCGAATACTAAGCTATGTTCTTATTTGGTTTGCTAACTGGTTTGACAGCCCACTCTGGTCTCTCATACAATGCTCATCCTCTCTGCTTTGAGGAAACGCATAGGGTAGTAGTAACCTACAGAAGAACTATCCCAGCTGAGTGCCATAGACTCTCAAGGAGAGATTAGTGAAGATGTAGCTGGAGCTGTCACAAGCAGACACATAAAACAAAGAAGATACAGCTGGTATCTCATGAGTTTCTGCCAAAAGCACAAACCATCCCTTGTTATCCAGAAGTCCTTTTTCTTTTTTAGTCAGTGTTGTTGGGGACAAAGGAGAGGTTTGTACTATCACTAACTGGATCAAAGCTGTTCACATGCAGTTCTGAAACCAAACAGTGACTCAGCCCCCACTATGGTTATGCATATGCTGCAATACAGAAAGGCAGGTTGTGCATAAGAACTATCATGAAACATACTGCAGTGAGATGGATGGCCCTTCAAAAGTAGGAAATGCTCAGCAAGCAAGAATCCTTCCACAGATGCCTTTCCTGTCAACAGTGAGGCTGACAGGTAGAGTAAATCCTTAGAAGAGCTATGCAGGAGCGTGTGAAATGGGTTTAGGTGCTCATCACAGGCACCAACCATACCAAATGGAGAAACCAATACCCTAGATACAGCAGAAGGGATGCAACTGGATCCATCCGCTTGCATCTCAGAGGATACTTGTCTCTTGAGTAGAAAGACATTATAATGCCTTCCCTGTTTTAAATAAGGATATGCTGCAGTTTGGCCCCATTCACGAACACTCTTCTTGCCTAGTCTCCCCATTTTTTTGCGGGGGAGAATTAGCAGTAAAAAAAATTACAATTTGTGCACTGCATAATAATTAGCAAACAAAGTAAGTTTTAGAAAGAACCTTCGGGCTTGTCTTCTGCAGTGGTTTTGGGGAAGAAGCTGGATAAGTTTCTTGTCAGACACAGCTGGAGGTTAGCATTCATTGCAGGACTGCATCATCAGATATGGTAATTAGTGAGAGCCCTTCCAAATGTAGAATTACTACTTTGATTCTAAGCCTTTTGTCTTTGTAGTAGAAGAGAATTAAAGATGCACACAGAAGACTGGATTTACACAACACAGGATTCATTACGAAAGAGCAGGACGTGACAAAGAATCTTTACTGATATTTCAAACAGAATAAATTACAAACATAAATACGTATTTGCAGTTCTAGGGTTCACAGCGTCGAGGGAATGAACATCAACTGAAACCAGTATGAACAGCAAGCACTTGAACTATGGAAGGTCTGACTATTTCAGAATCATTCTTTTTATGAAACCACCAATCTCTCCAGCATCTCCCCAAGGAGTAGCAAGGGTTGCTACGCTTTAAAAACAGTGTCAACTTAAAAAGAATATTTTAAACCAGGGTTTTTTAAAAACAAAGTTCAGCAGTAACTGTTGCTTTTCTGACTCATCAGTTGGCATGAGGGTACTTCCAGCGAAGGATGGCGCCATCAGCGCTTACACTCACGATGTACTTGTTGTTAGGGCAGATCTTCAGGCGGGTGATGTTGCCGCTGTGGCCGACCCCAACAAAAGTCACTTCACCCTCATTATAATCCCATACTTTCACCAGGTGGTCATCACCTCCTGTGGCGGAAACGAGGGATATGTGTTAGATGCAATGGAAGACTGCAAGTATTCTGTTCAAGGAGCAAACTGAGAGCGGTTTGAGAATTGAAATGGAAACCAGATGAAAATGGTGGTTAACTAAAATGAATGGGGATGGGAACAGGTTTGGGAGGCACGACTGAGAGCCAAGCTACAAGTGACGCCTGACACAGGTTGGACACTTGTCAGCTTACCTCAAGTTTTGATGGGAAATGTAGGCGTCCTGGTTTTACAGCTTGGCTCTCCATTACAGCTGCAAGACCAGGATGCCTACATTTCCCATCAAAACTTGAGGGAAGCTGACAAGTGTCCAACCTGTGTCAGGCATCACTTGTAGCTTGGCGCAGTTGGGTGATGAGGAGCAGTCACTCAAACTGCCAATTGTTTCAGCTGGGACCTTCAAAAGCAGACACAGAGTCATATTTCAAATTTTCCCTTTTCAGAGACTATTCTTGTTCCAGAGACTATTCTTGTTCTTTCACTTTCCCGGTGTCTGTCTTTCATATTCAAGGGAAATCTTTCTTCATTCTCTTTTCAGAGGATGTCTGAATGTTTGGCAGAAACTATACCAGAAGATCTGTCTGTTGTCAGGCTCCTGACTTGCTTTTTAATTTTTTTTTTAAAGTGAACTACAAGCTTGAAGGAAAGAAGATGAACATTTGATTTTATCAGTGGAACTAGGGGAGAGGTTGCTTAACTATTTCCCTTTGGGCTGCTTTTGCATTCAAAATACCTTCTCCCAGCTGCCACTTTCCACCTGCAGAAAAAAATATATGTGGATCTATATTTCCCCCCATATTGTTTGAAAAACAGAAAGGGAGTATAGTGAAAAGGCAAAACACTCCTCCCACATGCCACTGCTGTGACCATATTCCCAGCCTACAGTAACACACATGGACACAATGGAATAAGAAAAATGTAAATTTTGAAAAAGTTGAGACATAGATCTCAGGTCTCCCAGGACTGTTTAGTTTCAGCATTAGTCTCTAATTTAAGATTCATAAACCTAAATCTTGCCGGCTTGCAGGAGTGAAAGAGGGAGGAGGGGGTCCATATGTTAAGGGAAAGAGGAGTATCTGTGACACAAGGGAAGCCCAGGGCCACTTGTTCATTCATTCAACTTACCAGTAACAAAAAAAGTTCCATCAGCTGTGATATCCATCCCATTGATGGAACCAGACAGGGAGCCTTCTAAATCTCTGATTGGAGATCCATCAAACACTTCCCAGTAACCAATCTAGAAGCCAGAGGAAATTAGATATAGAAAAGCTGTCTAAGGTTTCTCTCCAGAGAGCAATGATGAACCTGTTTCATAAGCTTTCACTTTGTACTGCCTGAATGTGAGGCAGCGATCAGACTGGTTGGACCTTTTTGAACGTGCTCCCCTTTGCTTCCACATAGTCACTCACCTTCCTGTCTGTGCCACTTGTGATAAGCTGGTGCTCATCTGGATGATAACACACACACTTGAATAAAGTGTTGGCCAGGATCATCTGACGTCTCATGAAACGACTAGAAAAAAACAAAATCCTCAGCTTCAGAAGTCATGTATTTATTATCAGATCTAGCCAGACTCCCTTTCACCAGTAGGTTCTGCTTTTCAGGCACTTATCTACTGATTTGGAATTGAGGATGTGGCTCTCTGCTACTAGGTGAAAAGAGCCATTCCAGTATTGAAGTACCTCACTATTTCCCAGTAGTTTGGCCTACTTAGCCAAGCCTCAAGTTCAGACCTTTCTGTTGGGTTTCCCTGGCTGTATCTCCATTTTGCATTCACCACCACTGTGAACGCAGAGGCATGTGTGCTGGCAATGGAGCTTCCCCATGGCAGTTTTCTGTGCCACAATTTTCCTTGCACTGTTTCCTGCCACACCACTGATATATATATATTTAAAATCAGTAAATGATAGATTAAGTATAGGTTTATAGCACAATATCATTTTAGTGCTATAGCAACTGCCAAGTTTTTTAAAGTCGCCTTGTGGTGCCATCAGAAAAACCGTCGCCTTGAAGGCTTGAGGGAACTAAAATGGTGCCCGTGTGAGCAGGGCCTTTGAAAACGCACGCCCTATTCAAATGGCATGGTAACGTGATTGGACTGTACTCTTTCCCAAAAGACCGTAACAAAGCAAGTTTGGGAAATAGTCTACTGAGGACAGGGAAAAGATAAATGGAGCATGGTGTTGTGTGGATGTGCCAAAAGACAAGCACTTCCATTTGTCTGCCAAAGCAGAGAAAAACTTCTGGGTGGAACAGCCTGCGCAGAGGAAGGAAGGAAGGAATGCAGTGCTGTGTGGCTTCCTCAATAGTGACCATACACAAGATCCCAGATAATGCATGTTCCATCGATGCTGGCAGTGACACATTCCTTATTGTTCTTCTTGATCTTGATGCACGAAATAGAAGAGATATGCTCTTTCATGACCTCTTCCAGTTTGCGGGTGCTCTTGCTAATCTCCCACACTCTCACCTGCAACCCAAGAGCAGAACCAGCTAAAACACAAATGGCAACACTGCACTTGCAAAAAGCAAATACAATGCAAACTAGCAATCGTATGGGGTTAGCATGTCTAAGTGTTTAAAGTACTTCACATATTACTAATCTTTACAATAATAATTCCAGAGGGGTAACCATGTTAGCCCTCTTGTGTCCATGTAAAAAACGAATGACATTAAAAACACAAACATGACATCAAAAATCACAGTACTCTGAAACCAATGGGAGAACATAACACTCTCCCCAGACACTCTGCTTCTCAACTGAACGTCACCATTCTTCAAGAAACAAACTTCAAAAACAGATTGGAACATGAACCTGTGAAACTGAGATTCATCAAAAGGTTTCATACTACCCCCACCTCAACACAAGATTTAGAATTTCTCATTCATTACAGGTGCTAACTATCTTACTAAAACCTAGAACACTTCAACCATTATAGGCATTAGCTTAACTAGTGAAGGGTCTTTATTTTTTAAAATTAGTTTTAAATTTTATATTATAGTTCATTCTGCATTTCCTGCATTTCATTGCTCCTTTGCCCTGCTGCAGATTTTGCTCTTCATACCCCTACAGGAAATGATTGCAATAAAAGGATCCACTCATTGCATTTGAAGAAGTGGGTTCTCGTGCCCAAAAGCTAAGGCTGGAACAGAATGCTGTTCGTCTTTAAGATGCCATGAGACTCTTGTTTATTTTTGTTAACAATAACTAGTATCGCTATCCCCATATTACAAGTGTAGCAGCTTTCTGAAAGCCACTGAAAATGTTGATGGCCAAGATTAAACTTGAACCGGAGACCTACCATCCGTATGTTCAGCAGGATGCTGCCGATATTAATGTACATACCCTAATTTCAAATCCCTTGATTCTTCAGCATTTGAAGATATGCAGCTGAATGTATGAACTGTCACTCAGTTTGGTGTAGTGGTTAAGAGCGGCAGGACTCTGGAGAACGGGGTTTGATTCTCCACTCCTCCACTTGAAGCCAGCTGGGTGACCTTGGATCAGTCACAGCTTCTTGGAGCTCTCTAAGCCCCACCCACTTCACAGGGTGATTGTCGTGAGGATAATAATAACACATTTTATAAATAGCTCGGAGTGTGGCATTACGTTGTCTTGAAGGGCAGTATATAAATCAAATGTTGATGTTGTTATTCATTGAACAGAATAAGGTTTTAGCAGATACCAAGTCATATGAAACATCTATTTACAATTATTAATCTGTGATGGTTCATTCACACAACAAAAAAGCAAAAATCAAGGGATTAAAACTGCCTTATAGTAAATCATACCACCAATCTATCTAGGTCAGTCCTATCTACTCTGACTGGCAGCAGTACAGGTCACAGGCAGGGTTCTTTTGCATCACCTACTACCTGGTCCTTTCAAATGGAGATGCCAGTGATTGATCTCCGGCCCTAATGCATGCCAACCAGGTGCTCTACCACTCAGCCTAGCCCACTTAATCGGAGGAATTGATGAATCTATACACGTGTGATTCCGCCATTAGCCTTCCCCCTCTAGCAGATATCTAGGGCATTTTCTTGTTTCTTCTGGAATGCTACACATTTTATGCTTATGTTTCCTTGATGTTGAAAGCTATATAAGCACAAGTGCTACTGCTTGCTTGCGGTTGCAAGTTCTATTTGAGCTGCACCTGCACAGGAGAAGGCATTTTGCTGGCATATGTTAGCTAGCAGGCAAACAATCGGGGGGGGGGGGAGCAAATGAATACTAGCCCCCTCTCCCAGTAATAAATACAGAGACTGCTGTGCCAATTCAGTGTGTGTACACTACAACCAGTAACACAGCGACACTCAAACCATGACTTAATCAAATAAAATGAAAAAGATCAGTGCTAAAGATGAACCTGAGATTTCTTGGTGCGTTTCAGTTAAAAGAAGCTGCACTGTTTCCCTGAGGACAGCCTTTCCCCACTGCTATTAGAACTTATGGGAAAAGGCAACTGTAACAAAATTGCGGGGTGAGTTAAGGAGGAATTAAGCCTTGTTTCCCCCAGGTTCTATTTCACTGACCTCCATTACTCTCACCGCTTTTCTTCCAGTCTAACGTTGCTTCAATAAAGAGCTTTTGCACTACCCTGCCTTCCAATGTGTAGTGGTTCTTATATGGACTCCCACATGACGTCATTGTCCGGAGGTCCCCCTTCTGGCTCAGCTGTGACTTTTCTTCAAAGTGCTTTGGTATGAGCTTTCTTAAAACACAGCCAGAAACCATGGAAACCATGGAAGAAAAAGTGTGGATTTTTGCACCTTCCCACCTACACCTGGTGCTGTTTGCCCCCACCACTAGCCAGCTTTTTGCTGTGTTTTTTTTACAGGTAGTCAGGATGCTGATAGAGCAATTTCTATAGTGATATCTTGACTACTGATAATTTGTTTTTGAAGTGGCAAAAAGCCAACAAGTGATGGTGGGGGAATGGTGGGTGAAAGGGGAAACTGGGAAAGCTTCTTTGCTGCTGTGAATGCCTTTGCATTGGCAACGGCAATTAGTGGGAAAAGATTTCTACCCTGTGTGGAAGCAACCCAAGTCTTTCCTGGTATAACAGCCAGACTCAAGGGGGAAAATGTTTTGCACTGGTGAGCACCAAGGTCAGAGAAGAAAGGAAGGTTCTCCCCTCTTGCTTTATACATGAATGGGTCTCCCCATATATGAGCGCTCTATTCAATATTACTAGTGCCTGCTACCTGCCCTCTTACATTGCCAAAGGTCTGCCTGGGCCTGCTGTGCAACTGTGAATTTTAATTGTCTACAAAACAGGGACCCTGAGACTTAGCAGGGAGGATTGTTTGATGGGAGGGTGCAATTCCTGATATTTTTATCTTGCAGATTTGGACGGGGGGAGGTTACAGCTGAAAATGAAACCAATGGAAATAAATAACAGAATAAAGAAAAGGAAGATATAGAACAGCTATAATAAAGAAAATTGAATTTAACAAATTTATCCATTGAGGTCTTTCCCCCTTCCCTCCTATAATAACTAATTTTATTTTAATTTATGGAGTATAGGAATTCTAACTTATGTGATTCTGCACAATGTTGTGAATTGTTCACTTTCATTTAATTACAGACAGTAAAAAAGAAAAATTATAAACAAAAATTAAACCTACTAATGTACTGAAAACAAATAACATTTTTGTGCACACTTTTAATTTGGTTCTTGCCTAATTTACGAGAAATCAGTATTTTTAAAAATGTGCATAAAGAGATATCAGAGCTTAGAAATCTGTAGCTTAAACCCAATGGCTGTATAATTTGCAGATGTGAAACCTTTACTGAGGATTTAGCATCCCAAACCAGCACTGATTTCAATGTTGAGGTGATCCAGTCTGCAGTTCTCAAAGCAATTCAAAGAATTCAGGTATTTCAGATGACAGGAAAATAGCTGAAACCTCTTCGCAGAGAAACATGGAGCCTGCCTTGTGTGACAAAGTTCTATACCCTTATTATTACTATTCAGACATATTGACTCTCTGATAAAAATAGTATTAAGAGCAGAACACTTTCCAAGTACACACCGATCCGATCTTATTTTGTAAGAACCAGTTATGAACATATGATATTGGTGATCCCTCCTGCATCCCCATCTTAGTATTGCCAGCTCCAGTTTCATATTGTCTGCAACAATGTGGGCCAGAAACATGAGGGAAACAGATGACTTCCACACAGGTTATCTGCACTGAGTTCAATGCTTTAGATAACACGGTTTTTTCCTGCTTCCTCATACCATTGTGGTGCATTTGTGCCCCTCTGAAGTTTCCTCGGCTTTTCTCCAGTCTTTCTCAACGCTCCAAAGTTTTGGGAAAGATTGCAGTAAAACCTGGACGGCTGCTGTGTGAGTGGGAAAATTCGGATTTTCTGGCCCACATGGCTGCCGTTTCCCGCAACCCTGTACCCGCTGCAGCCATTTCCTCTCCTTCCCAACAGAAGGGCTTTTTTTTTTTTTTAAATGGCACTAGACCATTGTTATATTGATATGTTGTTGTAACAGCAGTTGTAGCTGGTAGTCTGAATTACCTGCTTTCATTTTTTTAAATCAAAAATGTATTGTAAAAATTAAAACAAACCTCATACAAAATAGAAATACAACATTAATGGCAGCTCTCCACATAAACATCTATAAAAGGTTTCCAAATGTTTAAAAATAAGTCCATATGCAATTGTCATCCATATGCCATACATTGATAAGGTTGTGATGTCATTGATCAACTGAATTTGGAAAGATATTTGGCCATTTTCACACATCTTTACTGTTGTGCAAAATCACGCAAAACTCAAGGAACAACAGCGTCTTCATGGTGCGATTTCTGACATCATCACGGCATGGAAAAGGATTCATTATGGGAAATCGTGCCATGAAGACGCCGTCATTCTGTGTGTTTTGTGCTATTTTGCGCAACAGTAAAGATGTGTGAAAATGGCTTTTATCTCTCCATTATTGTAATGTAAGTCATTTGGCACAGAGGGTCCATTTTCATTTACCGTAAGTTAGCCTCCAAGAAATAGGCAAATAGTTTAGAAGTATGTAAACATCCTCAAAAATCAATGAACATTCTAACACAAAATTGCTATGAGCATTGACTCCCTCCCTCAAAAGACTAAATAAGTGGACACTCCCCAAAGCATACATTTAAGAGACACATCTTCTAAGTTACAACAGAAGCACATAGATACTTAGCTCTTTACTAAAAACATGCTATAATGTCCAATATATCCTAAACCTTTTTTGTTGTTGAATAATTTACAGCTTGAGATCCATAGAAACAACAGCTATGAAGTTTAAAGCTGTATCCCATTGCTTTGGCAAAACTGGGCATCTAGCTCCTAATTCCATTCATTCCCGAGACTCTGCATATTATATTATTAATCAGCGTCAAACATTTATAAGCAAATATTGTAGATTTCATTTTCTGCATTGATTCCACAAGAATTTTTAGGAATAAGGGAGAAAAACACTTAATGCTACAGGGCCGTATTTAGATACCAACAGACATTGCAGCTGTAAATATTGACATTCAGCAGAAGCTGACAAATCATATCTAGTCCTCAGCTGATAAAATGACAAAAATTCATCATCATAGCCTACCAGTTGGTCCAAAGTAAAAATCCCTCTTGCTCTCCAAAACTGCCATAAAAAAGATCTCTTCCCAATTTTTAGATCGAGATTGGCCCACATCTACTATGTGAAAATGGGTCAAATTGATATTGTGACATTACAAGCCATAATTCTCTTTCTCTTTTTTCCTCATGTTTGCCTGGGAGACACACAGAATGAGCAGTAAGAGAAAGAGCCTTCCCCCCCGCCCCCACCCCCATGGCTCTTTTCTATCTGCAAAAACACGCTGACTGGAGAGGGGAAACAGACAAAGCCTATCCTGCTTCTGCACACATGGACAGGAGCCTTTTCCCCTTCCCGCAAACCATTCTGAAGGTGAAGGTGGTTTTATGTTAAACTCAAGGTGAATTTAGTTTAGTTTAGACCCTGAGAGAAGACAATTTGCTTTGCTTTACTTGGCTTCTCTTTTAGACTTTAAGAGCGAGGATGGAAAAACAGAGACAGCATATCCTGCCGCTACCTCCCATCACTGGCAGAACATCACAGATGACATCTGAATCCAACTCTGGAGAAAGAACAGTTCCAAATAGGGTCTTCCGTCACTTCCAAAGGTAGCCAAAACAAAACAGTCATTTCAGTTATACACTACCTGGCCTTCACCTCCTCCACTGATGATTCTTTTGCAATCACTTGTGGTAGCCAGAGCTGTCACACCCATGCTGTGAGCATGTTCAATCACATACATCAGCCGTCCAGTCTCCGGGGTGAAGGCGCGGATTTTCCCATCATTCCAAGCTAAAGCAATATAGAAACAGCTTCTTGAGGTCAAAGTATCTCCCCTACCAGCATGACAGAACTCACCAATACCTAAAACATGTAGCTTTGATCATGTACTTCCACTAAGAAAAATGTCAAAAAGATGACGGATGGACCATATTGCACCTCTTTTCAGCATGTAGACATCAGTGGTTCTAATAGCTGCGAAGTTTAAGCCAGTGTGGATTTCTCAACATGGCCTATATCTCTGCCAAGACTTAAAATGATTTAATGGAGAATCACTGCTTCCTCTGAATGCCCACTCAAGTCCTGTAACTTTACCATAATGCAACTGCATCATTTCTACCTTTACAAGCATTGGGCAGAACATAGTGGTCCATTTGTCAATTTCAAGCAGAGACCAACTAGCGTACGGTCAACAAGACAAATCCAAAAGGCATTTACCTGAAATGATGCTCTTGCCATCTCTCATGAAGTCTATTGCATGGCAGGTCATGTTGGGAATTGTTATTCGTAGCAGCTCCCTGTTTTCAGGCGTATACCACACTCGGATGTCACTCTTGGAACAGGTGGCAAATAAATCAGATGTACCACTATGGATGGCAGAGAATCAGGTTTGGGACAGTCTGAACAACAAACAGACTTCCTACTAGGTTTTGACTAGAGAACAACCTGATGTCGAGTAGCAGATGCTAGGGCTAAGCCATAAACCCCCCTGAAGTCTGTTTCTTGTTCAGAATTTCCCGATAAAACCTCCCTTCGCCAAACTTGGCTTCAGTTCAAAAGTGAATGTAATAAACAGGTTCGAAGGAAGGCCCCACAGTGATAATTAAATAACCAATACTGAGAAATGAAACTTGGCCACTAAGTGCTTTAAATGTATCTCTGGGCCAAAACTTGCTTTTCAGATAACACAGAAAATAAATGAAAGTTCTGATGTCACAGATTTGGAGACCTGCCCAGGGAAAAAAGAAAGTAAATGTGTGTCGTGCAGTGCACCAGAAAACATTGCATATCCACTCAGGAAAAACTATTACAAGACCTAATAATAGCCATACCATCAGGGGCTCATTCACTTGCTCATCCTCCAATGTGATATACACAATCATCTGCAAACAATGCTCTTTGGCTTTCTACATATGACAAAGAAGTCAGCTTCTAAGCAAAAGAATAAATGGACACATATCTGATATTGAAAACGACAACATTCAGAAACCAGTGGAAGAACATTTTGGTTTACCATCAGCTGCTGACCTGAAAGTCATCTTTTCTAATAAAAGAATTTCAGACAGTGAGAAACCCCTGAACTAGAAATGATTGGGAAGTTTGATGTTATCGCATTCCATAAACATAATGGATACCTATCATTTTACTAACTAAGTAAACCAAGCAGCTATTAAATTAGTTTAGCACATATAGGAAGATGACATTATCACGTGTTACTCGAGCAGTGACTTGTATGCAACTGAGCTTTGCCAAGAAATGTCACCTTGCATTTCTCTACTTTCTGACCTCACCCCCTCCTCGCTAGCTCCTCCCTCTCAGCTCTTACTCTCCCCAGCCAATATTCCAAACCTTTAGCCCCTGCCCACTCACAATTCCCAGGGCCCTTTCTCAAGAGCAAAAAACTTTACCTGCGTGCGGGGAGAGTGGACTATAAATTGAACAAATAAATAAATAGCCAGCACCAGTAGTTTGATTCCCCATCCCTACATAAGGCATGAACGGTCACCTTGCTGCAGAGGCCACTGGCATAAATAGTCTTTTGTCACTAGTGATGTCACTGGCATTACTTAGTAGCTTCTTGTAACATTCACACCATGCATGTTGTACAAGAACAATGCAAAAACAGCATCCACACTGGCTTTGCAGATCATTACATTGACTGCAGGGTAAATATTATGACTACTGTACTGGGAAAATGTGATAGTCTTCCTACAACAGAAATAATACTTTGATGAAAGAAGTCTGGCTCTTCTAAATGAGTAACATTTGTTGATGTATCTTTGCAAACTGGTCATCAGGAAAGGAGTTTGGGTGTTTGAAGGGCCAAACTACATATTAAGTGGGTGGTCAGGGACTGGACCTCCTTGTTGTATTCTTTACAAAGTAGACATGATGTGGGCATGCAATCTGGACTGAAGCCACAATGCTGGGGTAGAGGGGGATGAACTCTTCCCTTCATGCCAATTTCTTGAGAGAAATCCACCCTCTCCTCAGAACCACAGGTAGCAGCAACACTAGGGAAACCATAATGTCTCTGTCTTTTCCCTTTTATTTTTATTATTACCACTACTACTACCACTACCACTACCACCAGGGCTTTTTTTCAGCTGGAACGCGGGGGAACGGAGTTTCGGAACCTCTTGAAAATCATCACATGGCTGGTGGCCCCGCTCCCTGATCTCCAGACAGAGGGAAGTTGAGATTGCCCTCCGTGCCGCTGAGCGGTGTGGAGGACAATCTACACTCCCCTCTGTCTGGAGATCAGGGGGTGGGGACACCAGCCATGTGATGATTTTCTCCAAGGGCAACCCACTGAGTTCCACCACCTCTTTTCCCAGAAAAAAAGCCCTGGCTACCACTACTACACACCTGTATAGAAAAGCCCCCAGAACTCCATTGGTTGAGAAGGGAAAATAATAATAACAATACTAATAACATTCAATTTATATACCGCCCTTCAGGACAACTTAATGCCCACTCAAAGTGGTTTACAAAGTATGTCATTATTATCCCCACAACAAAACACCCTGTGAGGTGGGTGGGGCCGAGAGAACTCCAGAGAGCTGTGACTAGCCCAAGGTCACTCAACTGGCTTCAAGTGGAGGAGTAGGGAATCAAACTCGGCTCTCCAGATTAGAGTCCCACGCTTTTAACCACTACACCAAACTGACTCTGTACATACCTGTATAGAAAAGCCCCCAGAACTCCACTAGTTGAGAAGGAAAAATAGATATTTTCCCCTCAGAGTGGGAATTTTTAAAAAATATTTGTATGCTACCTTTCTACCCAAGGTCCTCTAGACAATCAACATTAAAACACTGAAAAATTTAAAACTACATTTTTAAAAGTATAAAAACAATTCAGCACATGCAAACATACAACACAAAGTACAGAGAGGAGGACCAGTAACTGTTATTGGGGGTGTGCTGCCCTGGATAAGGGTATCATCTTAGTTAGGCTTTTCATTTTGCCTTTTAGTTAGGACAAGCTGGGGACCTGCAAGGCCTTACGGGGCACATCTCATTTCCGCCCCCCCACCATGTCCTCTTTCCCTTCTCACCCTTTTCCTGCTTCCTTCTCTCCTTCCCATCTACCTTTGTCTCCCACGCCTTCACCTCCCCCCCTCCAGCAGCCTCTCCTCTATGGCCCAGTTGAGTGGTTCTGGGTGGCTGAGCTGGGCCTACCTGCAGGTGGGGAACCTGCAAGGACTTGAGGGGGGTACTTCAGCTCTTGGGCTCTCCCACTTCCTTTGCTTCCCTCAAGCCCAAGAATAATGTGGGGACACTGGCAATGCAAGCGGTACAACTTTCTTAGAAGAGGACAACGGAGTTTAAATGCTCTTTTTTGTCAAAGGATCCTGAAAATGCCTTTGGGAAAGGTGTGTGTGTGTGTGTGTTTTGAACATTTAATCATTCTTCCATACTGAGATGGGGCAGGGAGCCTGCCTGAATCTTCCTGTGTCGGGATAAGGATAAAAGTAAGAGATGAAGGATATCAACATACTTCCCCATCCTACGGCAGTCAATTTTTCAGCTCAGGCAGACTACATTGCTTGCTCTGGCCATTAACTTGAAAAAGAGGATGATTGCAAGAGGGAAGGGATTGCATGAGAAATATGAGTAGGTGTGCTACCACCTTGAGACAGAAAATGTGATGCTGGCTGAGGTGACTGGGTAGTCAATTGGCTGATGGATGGAAGCAGAAGGGGGTGGAGGCAAGAAAACAGAACCTGAGCTTTGCTCTCCTTGGCAAAAGCCTGTGCTTTTGTGCCCTCCAGCAGCAGATTGGCTGCTGGGTGGAAGCACAGTGGGGAAAAGGGAGGAGGCAGGGAGGTGGAGCCCACACCTGAGCCCTGCTGTCCTCAGTAACAGCCTGCACTTGCCTTCCCCTCCTACCAGATGCTGAAACACCAGCCAGCCATGTAGCATATCAACAGCCCTAGAAACCTGCTGGTGCCACTTGCCACCTGCAAAAATTCTTGCATGTCCTGGCACAGCAGCACCTGGTGCCACTGTTCATCTTGCTTACCTCGGCCGTTCCTTGTCCTCCACCATGCAAAAACACCAGACATTTAAATGTCCATTATTTTCTCTGACGTTTTCTCAGACAGTCCAAGAAATTACCGTACGGTCCGGCCGAAAACCAGACACCTGGCAACCCTACTTCAGCTCCCCACATTCTCATGATTGTTGCTGCCACAGCAGTGATTAGAGATGTAGCACTTTCTATAGTGTTATATCACCTTTCCCCTTGACACTCACCAGGTGCTTTTTAGGCACCAGGCCAAAACATTTCATTCTACTGAGGCTTTTATCTTTCCAGCTATTTTATGGTGTCTTTCAGACCTGAGATCTGTTTTATGGATAGTTTTATGCTGTTTTATGTCCCTAGGCTTGCTTTAATGGCTTGTTTGTTTTTATACTGATAATTTATTATTTTAACTGTAAGCCACCTCTAGTAGGACTCTGGAGAGGTGGCATAAAAATCTCCTAAATAAATTTCCACTGCTGTTTTCCCAAAGAAAACCACCACCACTGTGCCAAATTGTAACTTGCTCTGCAGGTGAAAATATTGTTACTTCTGTGTTTTTCCTGAAAGAGGATAATAGCAGCTTTGATACAGCAGGGAAAGGGTCAATAGCATGTTCGTTTCCTGTCCAGAGCAAGGATGAATGTGGAGAAAGAAGGAAGAAGAGCGGCAGATGTGAAAGTGTGCTTGTGCTGTTGTCTTCCTGTACAGAGCAAAGTTGTGTGTGTGTGAGTATGTGTGAGCACGCGCACATGTGCACCTCCTCCTACACATGAAAGAGAAGTTACTAGAGTAATCTGAAAGGGAAGGATAAGATAACAGCATTGGAAGAAGGGCAGAAAGTTACTTTTTACTGCTTGGAATGAAGAGTGACTAAATCACTCCCAAGTGATCTTTCACCTACCATTATCGATCATTAGTGCAGTGTTTCCCAATCATTTTTCAATGGAAGAACCCCTAAATTAACTTTTCAAATCCTGAGGAACCCTTACCTATGAAACTGTGTACAGGTCAGAAAAAGTTGATCGCAGGGAGCACAGTTCAATTACTGCTAAATTACCGGTCAGTTTACATAGTAAGAAAAAACAGAGAAGCATTTTCTCTGTCTTTGCTTCCTGACCCCCAGGCAAAAATGTGCATTATTCTGAATGCAACAGAAGTGCTGTCAGACTATCCCCACCATTCTTAAACTTACGGCCTTAAGTTGTGGGTAAAATACCAGACAAGGACTGGGAAGATTCAGATGCAAAGTTACATTCAGCCGCAAAGCACGCTGGGTAACTTCATGCCAGTCACTTTACTTAACGCAAGAAAAGGTGAAGTATAAATATTTAAAACAACTGACTAAAAAAATTTAGTTCTTTGAGGATCTTTAATTTTATGGACCTTTGTCTTTTTAAAAATGTTATGGACATCTATCCCCTCAGGGATCTTGAACACAAATGGACCAGGCTTCATGAAGACTTGTTATGCCACTTGTAGTACAGCCTTTACAGGATAATCACACCAAGGGTAAAATGCAATTAAACACACACTACTAGGGGTGTGCAAGCCAAAAATTTTCGGCTATAGCCGAAAGTAGAAAGCCGAAAGAAGATTCTCTATCGTTAAAGCCGAAAGCCGAAACAAGAATCTCTTTCGGCTTTCGGCTTTCGGGATTCTTCCGGCATTCTTTCGGCATTCTTTCGGCTTTTTTCTATGGGAAAATGCCTCCGTCTTCCAGGACGCCTGGAGGAGGCATTTTCCCACCGAATAAGCCCAAAATTGGTGGGGACCTTCCTCTAACCCTTCTCTAACAACCACCCAAGTTTCAGACAGATTGAACTTTGGGGGCCCATGTTATGGCCCCCCAAAGCAGGTCCCCCCATCCTCCCATAAGAAAGCGAAGGAGCAGCATATTGTTAGCATGCTGCTGCTCATCTTTCTTCATTATTTCCTATGGGGAAAAAATGAAGAGGCAGGCTTCCTTTGCCAGGGGTGGCATTTTGCATGCAAAATGCCCCCTTACCCTCAGGGGCCCTTCTCCCACCCCCCACCAAGGCACAGCCTGCTCCCACTTGGGGGGGCCATTTCATGGCCTCCCCAAGTAGGTGCTCTAATCTCTACCACTGACAGCTGGGGGAGGCTTGTGTTGCCAGGGGTGGCATTTTGCATGCAAAATGCCCCCCAACCCTCTGGGGCCCTTCTTCCACCCCTCCTCCCACCCCCCACCAAGGCTCAGCCTGCTCCCACTTGGGGGGGCCATTTCATGGCCTCCCCAAGTAGGTGCTCTGCTCTCATCTCTACCACTGACAGCTGGGGGAGGCTTGTCTTGCCAGGGGTGGCATTTTGCATGCAAAATGCCCCCCAGCCCTCTGGGGCCCTTCTCCCACCCTTCCTCCCACCCCCCACCAAGGCTCAGACTGCTCCCACTTGGGGGGGCCATTTCATGGCCTCCCCAAGTAGGTCCTCTCAGCCCCTAAAGTCCACCCCTTACAGCCCCACACAAACCCAATTCCCCCCCAGCTGCCACACACAGACCCAAATCCCCACATTAGCCCCTCACAGACCCAAATCCACCCCCACCTGCCCCACACCCATAACCCCAGGAACAGGCTGGCAAAGGCCAGCCCTCTCCCTTTGTTCCCTATGCTGGGAACTTCTAAACTCTCTTTCCCTGGGCAATTCTGCACAGCCCAGGGGTGCCACAATGGTGGGCACACTTCTGAGTGCCAGCTGGTCCCTGTGAAAGAGCACCTGAACCACAGACACCCTCCCTCAAATTCCCCCACCACCTACAGAGATGGCTGGCCAGCCAGCCCCATTGTTCCCTATGATGGGAACCAACTGCACAACAAAGAATAAAACAAGAACAACACAAAATAAAGTTTTACAATTTTTTTCTCCCTTCCAAAGTACAAGTAGGCAAAGCATTATGACACATTACACCAGCAGTCCCCCACACAGAAAAATAACACAACTCACTTAACATCAGAGAATCACAAAACACGATTCCTGTCAAAAACACTTTATTTCTTGAACAGCTTTAGGTTACACAGCAGGGGGGAACACCAAAGGGCATGGAAGCAGTATCTTACACAAAAATAACACAACTCACTTCACATTAAAGAATCACCCCAAAAAATTGCTGTCAAAAGCACTTTATTTCTGTAACTGCTTTAGGTTACACAGTAGGAAGGCACCACAGAGCAGGAAAGCAGTGTACTACACAAAAATAACACAACTCACTTCACATCAGAGAATCACACAAACACAATTGCTGTCAAAAACGGTGAAGTGGGTTGTATTATTTTTTGTAGTACATTGCTATCATGCCCTGTTGTGCCCTCCTACTGTGTAACCTAAAGCTGTTCAAGAAATAAAGTGTTTTTGCCAGGAATTGTGCTTTTGTGATTCTCTGATGTTAAGTGAGTTGTGTTATTTTTGTGTAAGATAGTGCTGCCATGCCCTTTGGTGTTCCCCCCTGCTGTGTAACCTAAAGCTGTTCAAGAAATAAAGTGTTTTTGACAGGAATCATGCTTTGTGATTCTCTGATGTTAAGTGAGTTGTGTTATTTTTCTGTGTGGGGGACTGCTGGTGTAATGTGTCATAATGCTTTGCCTACTTGTACTTTGGAAGGGAGAAAAAAAATGTAAAACTTTATTTTGTGTTGTTCTTGTTTTATTCTTTGTTGTGCAGTTGGTTCCCATCATAGGGAACAATGGGGCTGGCTGGCCAGCCATCTCTGTAGGTGGTGGGGGAATTTGAGGGAGGGTGTCTGTGGTTCAGGTGCTCTTTCACAGGGACCAGCTGGCACTCAGAAGTGTGCCCACCATTGTGGCACCCCTGGGCTGTGCAGAATTGCCCAGGGAAAGAGAGTTTAGAAGTTCCCAGCATAGGGAACAAAGGGAGAGGGCTGGCCTTTGCCAGCCTGTTCCTGGGGTTATGGGTGTGGGGCAGGTGGGGGTGGATTTGGGTCTGTGAGGGGCTAATGTGGGGATTTGGGTCTGTGTGTGGCAGCTGGGGGGGAATTGGGTTTGTGTGGGGCTGTAAGGGGTGGACTTTAGGGGCTGAGAGGACCTACTTGGGGAGGCCATGAAATGCCCCCCCAAGTGGGAGCAGTCTGATCCTTGGTGGGGGGTGGGAGGAAGGGTGGGAGAAGGGCCCCAGAGGGCTGGGGGGCATTTTGCATGCAAAATGCCACCCCTGGCAAGACAAGCCTTCCCCAGCTGTCAGTGGTAGAGAAAAGAGCACCTACTTGGGGAGGCCATGAAATGCCCCCCCCCAAGTGGGAGCAGTCTGAGCCTGGGTGGGGGGTGGGGGGAAGGGTGGGAGAAGGGCCCCTGAGGGTTGGGGGGCATTTTGCATGCAAAATGCCACCCCTGGCAACACAAGCCTCCCCCAGCTGTCAGTGGTAGAGATTAGAGCACCTACTTGGGGAGGCCATGAAATGGCCCCCCCAAGTGGGAGCAGGCTGAGCCTTGGTGGGGGGTGGGAGGAGGGGTGGGAGAAGGGCCCCTGAGGGTGAGGGGGCATTTTGCATGCAAAATGCCACCCCTGGCAAAGGAAGCCTGCTTCTTCATTTTTTCCCCATAGGAAATAATGAAGAAGATGAGTAGCAGCATGCTAACAATATGCTGCTCCTTCGCTTTCTTATGGGAGGATGGGGGGACCTGCTTTGGGGGGCCATAACATGGCCCCCCAAAGTCCAATCTGTCTGAAACTTGGGTGGTTGTTAGAGAAGGGTTAGAGGAAGGTCCCAACCAATTTTGGGCTTATTCGGTGGGAAAATGCCTCCCCCAGACGTCCGGGAAGACGGAGGCATTTTCCCATTGAAAAGCCGAAAGAAAGCCGAAAGAATCCCGAAACGTTTCGGCTTTTTTCTTTCGGCTACCCGAAACGTTTCGGCATTCCCCGAAACGTTTCGGCATTCCCCGAAAGAAGCCGAAACACTTTTGTTTCGGCATTCTTTCGGCATTCTGAATGCCGAAACGCACATCCCTACACACTACTACCCCTAAGGGGAGAAAAAATACCAAAACTTGTCTCCTCTCCACAGCCATGTAAGGTACAATTATGGCTGCATGGAGAATAGGGTTACCAAATCTGAGTTGGGAAAGTCCTGGAGACGGAGGAATGGAGCCTGGAGAGGGAGAGGTTTGGAAAGCGGAGAGACTTCACTAGGTATAATGCTATAGTCTCCACCCTCCACAACAACCATTTTCTCCAGGGCAGTGGATCTCTGTTGTCTGGAGATTAGTTGTAATTCCAAGAGATCTCCAGGCCCCACCTGGAGGATGGCAATCCTGAGAATTTTTTAAATCAACCAAACTAAACCTTATAATCCCAAATGCCAATGTTTTAAAATACCGTGATTGCCTGGTTCCCGCCCCCCCCTCTTTACTGTGAAGCTGAAGCCAAAGATCTAATGAAGCAAGGCAAGCAGACACACACACACACACAGAGGGAAAGGGAGGAATCTAGAGATTTATACAACCATGGGGGCTGTGATAAGTTACCAAAGGCTCAGCTTTGAGAGCAGCTTTACAGCTGTTTCCACCCCACACAGAGACAAACTGAGCCTCTCTGCTGCTTCCATGATTTCTTGCTGTGGGGACCCAGAGCTGGAATCATGGGGAGGAGTGTGTGGGGTCGAGTTTCCTGGGCAGGAGGGCTGATGACAACTGTAAGAAGTCCTGAATATTTTCTCTGCCATTTTTGATCAGTCCTCTCTTTCTGTCTCTCACTCATTCAAACACACACACAAAGACACAAAACTCTCAGCCTCATTTCCCAAACATGAACTCCGTAGACAGATTTTCAGAGGATTTTGCTCACTGGAGTTCTGTGGCAAGTTGGTGCAGGAGGACACTGGGAGTCAGGCAGTTCAGCAGGTTACTGCTTTCCTTGAATCTAAGCAAGCTGAGCAGTATGCCTGCAGCCCAGTCTTGCCTCCAGAACTGCATGGGGAGTGGGGGGGAGCGCTGAAATTCTTGCAAGCGAAGAGGGGAGGGAAAGCAGCTATGAGGGGAGGGAGAAGAGGTTCCCACGGAACCCGTGATGATGTCCTGGGAAACCCCATCGTTCTGCTGAACCCTGTTTGGGCAACACTGCATTCGTGAAAGGCCGATCCTTCCCTGCTGCTCCTAGAGAGTAGGTGAGGAACTGGAATGATTTCTTGAACATCACTGGTTTACTATTTTTTTTTTAAAGCCTCTAGGTGCTTAATATTTACCATGAGAAAGTATGGGGGAGGACATAGGAAAGGAATAGTTACTGAGTTGTTCTACTGAATATCATAAGGTTCTGTTTCAGAGTCTATTGCATCCAAAAACATTTGAATGCTCTTTCAAAAAACAGCTTTGCCTCTGTAGCTACAGCAGATCAGCTCCTTGACAGTACTGAATTTGGGGACTGGGTGTCTAGATTGCACAGGAAAGAGGCTTTGAAACGAAGCTATGCCAGTGAATAGGGAGCCTTTCTAAAGCATTAAAACACTAAACACTTGTTAGCCAATAGGGTGCTACAGGAATGACATCGGAAAATAATCCGATAACTGAGTAGTAAAGGAGAAAATTGTACTGTCTTTTATTCAACACAGCCCAGGAAGAATAACCAGAAGAGAGAAAACAAAGAAAGACTGGCCGAAGTCCTCCCCTCCCCTTTTGATTCAAGCATCCTATGGACTGTACCCAGTAGAGCAGCACCAGCACTTTGAAGTGTTTCAAAATGTCAAGACAAAGAAGAACTTAGATGGGTTCAAAGGTTGCACAGACAACAGAGAATGGTTCAATGGTTGCACTGCATTCTGCAGACAGTAGCTATCAGATAAGGACTCCAAAGGAGACCTAAACAAATAGCTATGCCATCTTGCTCATAAAGGACGCATGAATTGCAGATAGGCACTGGATTACTACCATTCTCAAAGGACCGTCTCATTAAATGGGAAATACATCTGCTGGTGCGTGATGACAAGGGCAACCTGCAGTTGTTCTAACATTCATTTTGATGTAACTCAGTAAGATGTTTGACACTGCAGGAAAGGTAGGGCAGGGGAGTCAGCTGTGGTCTACAGAACCCATCGTGGCCTTCTGTCTCAAGCTGCCAGGCTCCATTTTCAGAAGACAGCAACTGAACCGTCATCTTTAAGAAATGTCAAGATCTCAGTACTGACAGTAATGGTAATTCACCTGCTTTGTTCATTAGGAGACTGTAAACAGACGATGAACCAGAGCAGAGAGCATTGCATAGGGCCTACCAGCAATCTAGCAGAACCAAATCTTCTTGTCATTCAGAGCACTACCAATTATATGGAAGGTCACTTCTGAAGGCAATATCAGGCTTAAATTAAATAATGTTCATGGCTTTAGAGGGGGAAAGAGCCACATCTGCAAGCACAACATCATTCAACTATGGTATTCCTTAAATAGTCTCAGCTGTGGGGAAATCATTTTTCTGTGAATGGGTCTTACACAACTGTTGGCTACAACTGACTCATTACTGTGGTTGGGGCTGACCATGTGCCTCTGCCATGAAATGAGGGAGGGCAAGACCATCTTGGGGGAGATAGCGTGGATAGATAGGGTGACTGAGGACCCAGAAGAAGTCCATCAGTCTACATAGAGCCTGGGAAACCACCAGCAATTCCCGATGGCTACTCATTACAGCCCAATGTGGAAATATTCCCACCTCTTTAATCTGGAAACACCTTTTACTGGACCAGGAAATTGGTGGGATTTTGAGCTCCAGCACCTGATACACAGATTTGGTCATTTACTTTAGAACCCATATGGGCTGGACTCTCAAAAGGTACTGTTCCTTTGGCTTTGTGTGCAACCGGCAGGTTGGCTGCCATGCACTCACCTGCCAGCTTTCACATTAGAGCTGGTGTGAAGAAGCTGTAAGTTCCTCTTAGCTAGTGACTATTCTCAGTTCTTAATTTTCATTAGCCTGTACGGGTATTATCAACGAGTTGTACTTTGTAGTAAAAGTTATTTTAGTTAAGGATCAGTGCACTGATTCGTCTCGCATGCCCCAAATGCTGTTCAGTACTACTGCATACCCCTTGGGGCAGTTGTACTCCTGGGCAGCTCTAGCACAAGGGGAGGTTTCTAGATAAGGGGGGCAAATATCAGGGTTGGCAGTACGGTACACAGAGAGACTCTGGCACCTATCTTGCAAGGATATTGAAGGGAATAGAGCACACACTTCCCAACCTCAGCTTTCCAGGCTGCGTACCAGTGAGAGAAAGGGTCTCTCTGTGGATGCTGGGGTGAGGAAGAATGTGACCCAGTAGCTGTGGTGACACGTACAAGGAGTTCCCTGAAGCTGAGCACTTGCGGGCTTTTGCATCCCAGGTGTCTGGGAAACTTTCTGAAGTTTTGAACCCTGCACCAGGAACCAGGGAAAGTTGGTCTCACAGAGATCTACATGGCCACCATACTTTGAATAGCTGGATAGAAGGGGAGAAAGTCCTTACAGTGTCACATCTTCTTGAACTGTTGGTGAGGGAGAAGTTGTTTGATGTGCTCCCTAAGCATCTGAAGGATAGAGAGGAATTGCAAAATCCAGCTCAGCATCTCAGGCTGCGGGTTTGCTAGACCACCAAGGTGGGGATAAAGGAGGAGGAGAGAAGGGAGCCCTCTCCACAGCCACTCACCCCAGTGGGACCAAGGTACCTTCTACTCCCCAATGCGCTCCAATCAGCCCAGAGCGAATGCAGAAAAAAGTGTCCACACACTGTTGCTATAACTGTAATTCTGACAGATGCCTGCACAAGGACTGCCGTACCCTGCAAGACAAGCTTGAGAAACTGCAAAACACCCACTCCCGTATGCATGCAGAGTGTATTGAAGCTTGGGGGCAATGTGAGAGACACTGCTGGAGTAGGGTGAGTCTATCCAGGTGGCAGGAAAAACTGTGAGGGCCATCTTTGATTCTGGAGCCAAAATGTGTTCTGTGCATGCCAGTTTACTGCATCTTGAACAGGGATTGCAAAATGAATTTGCTGTGCTGCAACCCCGTAAGAGTCCTCTTGTTAACATTGCATAAGCCAAACTGGAAGTTGTCTACCGTGACCAGTTACAGACAATGGGCATTCTTGTGCACAACAGTCACCCAACAGAATTTATAACTGGGGCAGATTTATGTTCTCAAGTGGTCCACATGGCACCAATTACAAGAGGACAACCAGTGAAAGGGAAGGCTGCCAGTATGGGAGCAGAGGGAAAGCCGGCTATGGCAAGCCCAAGCACTGCGCCTCCCTGGCATAATCTCCTGCCAACTAGTGAGCTGAAAGTTTGTAGAACAATGTCTGAGTTGAGAAGGGAGACCAAATCTCCCCCACAAGGAAGCCACTGTGTGATTTTGAGTGGAAATGGGGGAAAGGAAGGCAAGGTGAGCCCGAAGGAATCTGACAGAGTGCAATTTTTAACCATCTCTCCTGACCTCCAAATGCAGCAAGGGAGAAACTCCAGCATGAGAGAGGCACGGGAAGAAGTCCAACAACTGCCCTTGGTGTGCAAAAAGAGGCTATCGTGTTTTATAGTTAAAAATGGACTCTTAAATAGAAAGTTTCTCTCCACGAAACAGTTGGGGGGGGGGAGAGTCCAAGCTACCAGCTGCTGGTCCCCAAAGTGCACTGACAAATGATCCTGGAGTTAGCACATGATGCAGTGTTGAGTGATCACTTTGGGATGCACAAAACTAAGGACAGAATAGCTCAGAACTTCTTCCGGGTAGGGGGTCAGGAAAGACACACAGCAATACTGTTGATCCTGCCTTGTTTGTCAGGAGGTGGGAAAGATCACTGACAGGATGAAAGCCCCACTGCAAAACCTCCCCGTTACTGGGGGGCCCTGAGAAAGAGTAGGTTTAGATAGTCTCTCAAACCCATTAAGAAGCCCAACGAGAGAGGAAATCGATATATCCTGGTTCCGGTGGATCATGCCACAAGGTTCCTTGATGAACAGCCACTATCAAGGACTAACAGACACTCTCATCACCATCTTTTCAAGGCTAGGAATACAGTAGGAAGTCTTGATGGATTTAAGGATAACATTTGTCTTCAGCACTTTCAGAAAATTCTGGGACTGTTGGGGGTGAAGCACCTCATGTCTGCTGCTTATTGTCATGATTTCAGAGGGGTCACGGAGTGTTTTAATGGCACACTGGAGGCAATGATTAAGAAGTATGTAGCAGAGCATGACAGGTTCTTTACCACCGGACTCGTATAGCCCCATCTACCTCACTGAATCACTGAGATGCAGTCCCAAGCCAAATGCGATCCTCTTGAGGAAAAATGACTCCCACTTTGCTTGGGACAATGTATAAAAGATCCTTTGCCAGGAATGGAGAAGAAACAGAACCATTTTCCTTAAATGAAAGCTGCTTCCAGCATTACCTTTATAATGTCTCATGTCCTCCCAGGGAAAAGATTTTTACTTTTTTTGGCTTGCAGCTTAATACATTGGTTTGTTGTATGCTGATGTCTTTAACATTATTATCTGAAGAAGTGCTGCAGTAAATCTCCGTATCAATTCTGCACTGAACATCCCACCAAAATTCCAAGGCATGACATATGTATGTATGGAGGAAATGATAGAGTTATGGTAGGGCAAGAGAGAGCCCCATAAAAAAGACAAGGCAATAAGAGTAAATTCCACTGCTCCTGTGGTGACTTTTTACAGGGTAATCCTAAATAGATTTACTCACAAATAAATCACACTGAACTCAAATAATACTAGGACTTCCTATACAGACTTACACCCTTCTAAATCCATTGAACTCAACAGATTTAGAATGGCGTAACTCTGCTTAGGATTGCTCTGTTAATTTCCTGTGAATGAAAGCACAGAAATGGCTGCAGTTTGATAGCTGATGATGCTACAAGTAAATGCTTGCTCTGTAAATTAGTGGATAAGGTTAGTAAAATAAACTTTTGTAAAAAGTATTAAATGACTGCTGTATACTAGACTTGTAATGTTCCTCTTTAAAAAGATAAGAAGACTCTTTGCATCACACTTACAATGGGAAAATGATATCATGGATGGCTTCGCTGTGGCAGGTGGCTATGAGCTCTTCCCTGAAGTCCGAAAATGAGAAGCGATAAATTTGCGCCTCATTGGTGCCCACAAAAAACTGGTGGCCCTGCCCTCGTGGCGTGATAGATGTAATGGCACCTTGCAACTGAACTTTTCTGTAAAGCCAAAGAAACGTTTTGTATTAAATATTAAGTTTTATCCTGATTAGAGATGGGCACAAACTGCATTACGAACTTCAAAAACCCACGAAATTGGCGATCGCGCGATCGCAATCTGGTGGTTCGTGATTGTCCACGGCCAATGAAACAGCGTTCGGAAGAGGCTTGGTTTGGTGCGTTTGGCCGCGGTTCGGGAAGCCAGACACTCAGGCACCAGCAATCAATTCCCCTGACAATGGTGCCGGGGGAATGCCTGAACTCTGTCTGTGCTCCTTCTGTCGCCCTGGAAACCCAAATGGAAGCCCAGCTTACCTTGATCTGCAATACAACAAGGCAATACCCGGTATAGAACAAAATGTACACAATGAAGAATCACCCAGAGATTAAGAAAAATATTCTATTATTATTTCCTAGCAAAAGGACAATCACTATATCAAATATGCATGGAAAATTCATACAGTGTGCAAACAGTGCATTCATATACTTAAATTATTTCTAAGAATGTCCTTTTCTCACAGTCCAATACATGCAGGGAACTCCATGCCCTGCTCCGATCCAATTTGGAACAAGGCAAGTACTCCGTGGGTAGAAGAGGTGGAAAGTATGAATCACTTATGATCCTTAGTGTGTTTTGTATCTTTTCTTCTCTTCTTTTCATACTGGTGTCTTCCCAGATATTATTTATGGTTTCCAACCAAAAAGCAGCCCTAACTGCAACCGGATAAGCGGCAAATTTCGTCTTGATGACTTCCTCAGGGGCTGGTGGACCCCCTGTACTCATAAACATATTTCTCATCACCCAGAGAGCAACACGCGTAACGGACCCATGGTTGGAAGGTCTTCCTTCCAACCATGGAGCTGCAAAGCGGTTACAAGTTGGGAGAAGACACCCAGGGGAGGGAGGGGGAAGGGGGTGTTCTGTAGCCATAGGCACTCCAATCTCATCCCTGCAAATCCTGATAGGCAGCTCTGACCGCCAGACACAGACCTCCTGCGTTGCTCAATGGGACGTGCTTATAAATAGCTGTGGGTTCCCAGGCTGGGTTTCACTTTCAGCGAGCAGTGGAGTGGGACAGAGCTCTTGCTTGCCACTTGTTAGCCTTTGGGGAGAGAGACAGAGTATAACTGAACTTGGGATTTTTGTGGGAGTTTCCGGGGGGCCTTGGATTGGAGAGGGTATAACTCCAAGATCCATTTTGCAATCTTGTCCAAACTTGTCCAAACTTTTGCAGGAGAGCCTGCAAAAGACTCCCTGGGAATATGGGCTCTCAAAGTGCCATGGGGGCCGTTCCGCGCCCCACAAACCGCAAACCGTGAACAGGTTCGGCAATGGAAAAAGTTCGTTGCGGCTCGCGATCTCAGGATCGTTGTCAGCACCGAATCACAAACCGCTGGTTCGTTAAATTTATTTGGTTCGTGCTCATGTGTAATCCTTACCACCCTTCCCTCCCAGTTCTTGTTTTGCAATTGATTGCTAGTTTATCTTTCCTTCCTGTTTGGAAATTCTGAAAACTGTAGTTGGATCACTATTTACACATATTGGCATCGATATGATTTAACAAAGCTATACTTTAAAATGGAGTTTTGTGAATGAAATGGCGTCAAATTAAATTATCAACCTTTGGTGAAAATTCACACTGAGTAATGTCAGAGTGGGACTATGGGGTTCAAAATGCAATAAGGTCCCTGGTCACCCTGGGGCTCATACAGCTTGGAAAGTTACGATTCAATTTCATATAATATTTGGGTGGGTCACCTGAATAGTTGGGGTGGGGGGACAGAGGAAATCTGGGGGCCTGTGGTGGCACTCAGAACCTCTGGACAACACAGAATTGACATTTTCTTGACAAAACTGCATCTTCCAGTTACATTTGTCAATCAAAAGTTCTCAACTTGTCAAAACTTTGCATTTTGGTTGCTCTGCTTGCAAAGTTGCTTCTGAAGGACAGCGCATCCCTCTTATTCTAGATCCAGTGGCAGGTGACATAATGTAGCATTGGGGATGATGGGAAGTGCACTCAAGTCCCAGCTGACTTATGGAAACTCCTGTTGGGTTTCAAGGCAAGAGGCTAATAGAGGTGGTTTGCCATTACCATCTGCAACCCTGGTCTTCTTTGGAGGTCTCCCATCCAATTACTAAGCAAGGCCGACCCTGCTTAGCTTCCAAAATCTGATGAGACTGGGCTTACCTGTGCTGCTCAGGTCAGTGCTATGTAGCATTGCCCCCTAAATATTAACATATACAGTGCAATGTGAATAATTTCCATTCCACTCAGTGGGATTTACTTCCAAATTAATATGCACAGGACTGGTTATGACATTTACTTATAAAGCACCTGTCCTGAAAAATCAGATCCATAACCTGAAGTATAATTCAGTCTAATGATACTCATATAGGAAAAAAATGCTGTTATACTACTATTTTCATAATTGCTTCACTGAACAACAATGTCCTTGCCTCTGAATGTTCAGAAACTTACTTGATGGTTTTATAGTTGGATCCTGAACAGTGAGCTACAATTCCAGCTCCAGTTCCAATGACTAAGTCACCCGTCTTCAACAAAAGCAAAGCTGTGACTCCCTAGAAAAAAAAACAAGACACTTGTGTTTTAGTTTAATCATTGCACTTGAGCAGGTTGACAGAATAGCCTAACAGAGTATTTGTCTTTCTTCCTGAGGTGGTGTGTACACATATAAGACTACTGCTTTATCAGTAAGTTACTTTCAAACCACACAGGAGGCATTATCAGCTCACAGTGTGAAAATAGCTAGAAAAGAGACTACAGAGAGATAGAATGAGCGGAGTTCTTACCCCAAATCATTATCATCACCAACGAAATACAGCTTCCCACCCATGCACAACTGGTATCCTAATTCATCTCCCTAAGGGTGCTCTGGAGGTGGCAAGCACCAAGGCAGTAGTTGTACTAGACTGTAGCAGCCATATTAGTTTATGGCACCTTAAAAGCTAAATGACCTTGATGTAGGATATGCTTCCATAAGCAACAGTGTACTTCATTTGATGGATAAGCAGACACAATGATAGAAGGTATGCATACACATAAACTGGGGTAGCATGGCAGAGCAAGAGATAATGATCTGTGCATTGTAAAATGTGGACATGTAACAAACAATCTGTATTTGTGAGAGCAAATTTGTGCTCTTATACCAAATCAGGAGAATAATTACTTTTTGTAATGACAGGATTTTTTTTTTACAAAGCAATTTTGCAAATCCACATCACTGGCTGCATGTCCTGATATAATATTTCTATCCCAAGCCCTGTCTCTGTTGAACATAGTCATACTCTATTCGTGGAAATAGGAAAGAGTCCAGTAGCACCTTTAAGACTAACCAACTTTATTGTAGCATAAGCTTTCGAGAGCCACAGCTCCCTTCGTCAGATGCATGGAGGATATGAAGAAACTGGCCAGAGATATATAGGTGGGGAGGGGAGGGGGGAGAGGGTGCAGGGAGTGAGGGCCATGTAAATGTGAATAGTGACCCTCACTCCCTGCACCCCCTCCACTCACCACCTATATATCTCTGGCCAGTTTCTTCATATCCTCCATGCATCTGACGAAGGGAGCTGTGGCTCTCGAAAGCTTATGCTACAATAAAGTTGGTTAGTCTTAGAGGTGCTACTGGACTCTTTACTATTTTGCTACTACAGACTCACATGGCTAACTCCTCTGGATCTATTTGGGGATTCATCTTTTGTTGCAAAAAAGTGACAAAAACTGATCAGCACCATATAGAATATGAAACTCTGTCAACAGAATAAGAAACATTATCTAATGCAAAAGCATCCAGAGGCATTTGGCCACAAAGTTCCTGTGTTCCTAAGGAATTTAATCCTCAGTACTTAGGTTCCTCACTAATTTGATGCATTTAACATTTAATTACCCATAAGAGTGTTTTTCATATGTATTCCTTTTCCCGCATCACACAGAGGACTGTGCTACTTTTCAATCAGTGCCGCTTTTTGAGGTATGTTATGAAGAAGCTTCTGGCTGATAGTCTCCTATATATGTGCACCTGTCTATATCGTGGAAAGCACTATAGGGAAAGCTCCCAAATGTATATATGACAGCCACCAGAAGAACCACTTCACACTTTACATAGCAAAACACCAGTATTCATTAGTATTGGGCCAGGGCTTTTTTTCAGGAAAAGAGGTGGGGGAACTCATTGGGTTGCCCTTGGAGAAAATCATCACATAGCTGGTGTCCCCGCCCCCTGATCTCCAGACAGAGGGGAGTGTAGATTGCCCTCCATGCCGCTCAGCGGTGCGGAGGGCAATCTAAACTCCCCTGTCTGGAGATCAGGGGGCGGGGACACCAACCACGTGACCATTTTCAAGAGGTTCCGGAACTCCGTTCCACTGTGTTCCAGCTGAAAAAAAGCCCTGGTTCTGGGCGTGAACAGGAAGTATGAAGGGCAGGCACGCACCTCCAAATGTACTGTGGACATGTGTCAGAGAGCCACAGGTAGCAGCAGCTCCACTGTGCTTGTTATCATGTTAAAACTATATGCCAGGTATCTTTGATGTAAATTGGAAGACTGGGCCTTTACAAATAAGATATTTATTGATAAACAAGTGGGATTTAAAACTGGCTGCTTGATCACGGATAATTGTTTTGTTTAGCTCGTTTTATCCGTAAGTATATCAACATGAAAAAAAACAAGGATCTGATCTATGCAGACTTTGTGAGAATTAAAGCAGTTTCTAATATGGTAATCAGAGAACTGTTATAGGAGAAACTCTCCAGAATTAATCTGGATAGTATATTGCTTCTATTGGTTAAACATTGACATTCCGGAAAGAGTTATTATGGATTCATTCTGCTCCCACATGCTGCTTATCAAACAACACCCCTGTAAAGAAAGGAGTGAAGCAAGGATATATTTTAGCTTCTCTTTGTTTAACTTATTTATAAATGATAGTTTCACTTTTAAAGGAGCTCAGTTAAATGCACAAACTGCTGATCAAAGGGAAATCTTCCTTTCCCTCAATTTGACGAAATAATGCTCCTTTCATTATCCCCAGAAGGGCTGAAATGACATTAGGCAATTACAGAAAAGGCAATTTTCTGCCAACTAGAAAGAGAAAACGGAAGTTGCAGTCTGGACAGCCCAAATTGTGAACTGGGTTTTGTACACTTATCAGGCAAAGCTTTCCAACAATCTAGATGTCTTGTTTTCTACTTTGGCTAGCTGGATATCTTTTTAAAAGCCATTAAAACTAGGAGTTGGATAGTAACAGAACAAAATTTTCAGCTTTTGGAAGTAAATGAGCAAGGTATGAAGACCAGATGGTAATGCAAAAGAACCATTGTGGGCAAACCAGATATGCACTGGGAGTTTCATGTCCAGAATTCCCAGCGATTTTTAAACTCCATTTTCAGTCATGCATGGTTCAGTGCAAAATGGTATTCAGGGTCAAGGGGTTTAAGCTCCCCCCTCCCCTTTACCATTTTCTTGACCTAAAAGAGACCTGGGAGTTGCTGTTTGCCATGCTGGTGTAAACGCAGAGGACTGGGAAGGCTTAACACCCCCCTCCTTGCGCAACATGGTTTCATGTTTGGGTCCCATATGCCTGAAAATTGGGTTTTTTAAAAAAAACAACACTGGGAGCTCCAGACCTAGAACTTCAAGCACATGTCTGGTTTGATCTTCAAAGGAAGGTAAAGGGAGGATTATATCAGGAGCCAACATTAATATTATATGAAAACAGTGTGCTGTTTCTGATTCCTTCACATAATAACTACCTTAAATTACTTAATTAGTCCACCCAGTCCAGTATTTTGTTTCCTTCCAAGATATCTTAATTTGGCCTATGTCAAAGCATAGACTGGTTCCTGATCATTTCAATTTTTCCAGAGTCAAACACAGAGTCAAAGACATACAACAAAAAACGATGGTATCTATGATTACCTTAGATCTTCTTTATGTGTGTTTGACCACTTTTACTGTAACCCCATCAGTGAGTGCCCACAAACTATATGAATGATTTTCATGTTGGGATATGTTTCACACATACAAGCACAGCCCCTCATAGGTTAGAACCTGGCATGAAAGGAGTTCATGGAAACAGATCTCCCCCTGCTTTCTCATTCTCCCAGCAGCCCCCTGCATGCCCTGGAAATCTTCTACTAAGGGTCAGGGAACTCTAATAAACAAAAGGCACTTTGGCCTTGGGGGCTGTAAATGAGAAGAATCAGCAAAATGGCCTTCTCAGCCTTTTCCATTGGCAGAGAGCTTGTTCCTCTGCTGGCAGTTGAGGGGAGAAGGGTGTGGGGACAATTTTACCTGCTGTTCCCTTCTCACTGTAACATCTCATACCGTGGTATATTTTGTTTGTGAGGGTTTCCTAATCCTCAGCAGAGGATTTTCAGCGCTTGCACAGAGCTGCTGAGAAAGGGTAGGGGAGATCCACTTCTCCGTGGTTTCCTTCTGCTTGTGCTTCCACAGGATCCAACCCGATGTGTGGGTAGTTGCTCACTTCAACTACTTGCTATGTCAAATTCCATACATACAATTGTGTTGTAAGTGGCCCCTACAAGTTGTCTGCAAGTATGAATTGCGCTGTAGTTAACAGCACCATTAATAATGCAACCAAATGTGGAAATGCCCTTGTGAGATGAACAGATTTTTATGACTGATTTGGGTGGAATAAACATCGTGGCAGTCTCTTTTCATGCAAATATAATTAGCAAAATGACAGGTACTCCTCCTCTCCAGAAACTTTTTTCCAGATGCAGGATTATTTCTAAACACACAGCTTTCTAACACAGCAGCAGCAATTTACAAGTCCCCAGCTATCAAATACCCATCAGCTCTGCCTTTGAACTTTACTGCTGAATGGTACTTCCTAAAAGAGTACTTGATTCTAAACACCCCTTGGGTTTGGATATATGACAGGTGGCAGGATTACAAATAAATGCTCCTAATTCTAAGTTACATGATGGTAGCTTTCTGACTACCTTGCTCACATATTTGGAACATTAATGCACTCATTTGACAGTCATAATGTGCCAGGATAGAGTGATAATACCACTTCCAATGTTAAACATGCTTACTTGAAAGTAAATTCAGTCAACTGCATCTCAGTTCTTAATCAGCCTAAATTAAACCTGATACCACCAACTGCTAGAACAAGAAGTTTTTAGAGCATCACATTATTCAGACAGAGATTTCTCAACAGCACTACGGATGAATTTCAGGCCTGTTTCTTTTCTGTCAAGGGTGTCTTTTGAATCACTGTGACAGATTTACAACCTACACATCATTTATGATGCTGAGCAGTTGGTATTAATGATGCAGTACTGAGCTTTACTCCTTGCTATTTCCCTTGTGAACACAACAGACAGGACACTGGGGGGATTAACACTTCTTTTATTATTTACTTACTACACAAAGAAATCACACAGCCCTGACAAATCCTGATTATAAAAGATAACTCCCAAGGCAAAGGAAGCTCGCCTTTTCCCCACTGCAGGGAGACGATGCTCTTCACCATATTTTAATTGCTTTTACTCAGGTGGTTTACAGGTCTCTCAAAATGTAAACACCCCAGCATTTTAAGGCATAACCCTCTTTCTACTTGACATTTGAGGCAGCAATGCTTTTTTCCCCTTTACCTTGACTTCAGTACATTTTTATCAATCAACTGACACTAAGAAGGTACTTGAAAAAGGTGTCACTTCCTGACTTATATGGCATTGATGTCTCAATGGAGGTGATCATTGTTGCATGGGTCTCAAAAGACAAGAGTGCAGCACACTTCCATTAATGTCAATTATACAAATCAATGATGTTGGACTGGCCGCAGTGTGTGGCAACAATGGGATAAATACTATGGCTCAACAATCTAAAGTGGTTTGTTAATTTTTGTTTATGGATTATTTGCTTTTTTATTATCATTTGCTTTTCCAGTGATTTATTATTTGTTTATACGCTTTCGTTTCAATAGCTGAACTGCACTTTGTTCTTTTTAAAAATAATTGGTTAACAGTGATGAGACAAAAACATGTAAAAACCCCAGAAGTCAACATATGGCTCTCCCTAAATGACATTTGCTATTTTTATGGGAATAATGTCAGTAAAAACATGTTATCACACAGTTGGGTTGTTTCTATCTTAAAAAACTAATTCCCTGACCTGTCGGCAACTCAAAACTCCTCCTGCCTTCTGCATGATATGGGCTAGTTGCCTTAAGTGAATAATCTAGAGAATGGTGGGCAAGAAATATTTAAACAAATATTCATAGAATCATAGAGTTGGAAGGGGCTTTACAGACCATCTAGTCTGATCTCTGCCCAATTCAGGAACTTCCTAAAGCATCCACAACAAGTATTTGTCCAGCTGCTCCTTGAAGACTGCCAATGAGAGGGAACCCACCACATCCTTAGGCAGTCAATTTCATGGCTGGATTACCCTCAACGTGAAGAAGTTTTTCCTAACATCCTGCCAGTATTTTCCTGTATATAACCATTGTTTTGAGTCCTATCCTCTGTTGCCAACAGGAACAGCTCCCTCCTGTAGTTTAAAACTTTCCCTCCTGTAGTTTAAAATCATTGTTTTGAGTCCTAGCCTCTGTTGCCAACAGGAACAGCTTCCTTCCCTCCTCTAAGTGCTAGCCTTTAAAATACTTAAAAGAGAGTAATCATGTCTCTTTTCAACCTCCTCTTCTCCAAAGTGAACATTCCCAGGTCCCTCAGTCTCTCCCTGTAGGGCTTGGTCTCCAGACCCCTGATCATCTTGGTTGCTCTCCTCTGAACCCGTTCCAATTTGTGGGACAATGACATTCTGTGATTTGGGTGTTATACCTTTGTTGATACACCTCAAGGGTGTGTGTTTGGAATTAGGGTGTCTAATCATAGTGGGTTAGATTGTGACGCTCATTCTCTTGCCTTCCAGTTCTAAATTTCTATTATGGTATATTAAATCAATCTCACACATGAATATGCTGTACAAAGGTACTATGCCCAAGATTATGGAGACACTGTCTTGGATCCAAAGTAGCATTTCCAAAGGCACTAGGATTTCTGCCCGAGGAGTGTGATTTCTTCTCCTTCTGCAGCAGCCCCAAACACTCCCAGAAACCTTGTTCCTGGAGTTCTCCTGTCTAGGAACGGGATTCTAAGGGGCATTACAGGCTGACGCTAGAAAGTTGCACTTTGCAGGTGGAAATCCTTGCACCAGCAGAAACATTAGTCTGGAACCAAGCCAATCCATCAGTCATTTGGACCATCACAAAACATTTATGTTCTCTAGCTTCCTTCTTTTGCTATTAGTTTCCCAGACAGAGAATCAGTACAGGGCTCAATAATTATAAATATTTCAAGCCCACAGTAGCTTTTTGTTATGAAAATTTTGTAATAAACTATCAGAAGAATCCACTTGCATCCAAATTTTGTTTCTCATTACAAGATCACTTAAGAAGAAAATGTTTAGGGAGCAAATAAAATAGGAGGCAGCTATATTAATAGCATATTAACAAATATAGCACAGTACTTCTCTGTTTGAATAAAGATAACATGGGGCTACATTTGGCCAATAACATAACCTCCCGCACACTAAAACATAGGTATAAAAAGGATATCCTAAAGCCCTGGCTTTTGCGGTTGGTTTTGTTCCCAGACTTTTGCCACTGCTGCAGTCACAGTAATTGGCACTGCCATTGGACCTCTTCCACAGCTGAGATCACAGGAAGCCCTCCTAGTAGTTGGCTCTGTTCCCAGACCAGCCTCCCTTGCCCAGGGACCTAATACTAGACTCTTCTCTTCAGTAAGCAAAGCATGACACCCCCTCCTGCTTTGAGCTTCCCCACAGACTTCCATAACATAGGCAATAGCTCCAAGCAACATAATTAGGACCATTCAAATACACACAGCTTATTTGCCTAATATATACAACTGTCATGTTGCAACATTGTCAAATTTTGCTTGCTATTCCATATTAGGGAAATAAAAGTTTGATATGGAATAAAGGCTACTAAATGTTTCCCCCCTCAGTCTCTTCTTAGTAAGCAGGAGTATTGGAACCTTGTATACAACAGAATGGATAGTCTCAATTTGCTACAGAACACATATATAGTTCTACATATGCAGAAGATGCTCTCCATAGACAGACCTGACACAGGGACCAATCTGGGCAATAGAGCATCATTGCTTTTAAATAGCTGGATCTTGTTGACCAATTGATTGTACTGTGTATAGTATCTGCTATTGCTATTGTACTGTTCACATTAAAAAGAAAGAAGGGATAGAACACAGCAGTAGGAAAGAATGCTTCTGAACTACAGAGCTTCTGAACTACAGACTAGAACTTTAATGTTAGTACAAAACATGCCTGTGTATAAACTTAAAGAGAAAGGTGTCACAGTTATAGTGCTGAGAAAGGGAGCTCAGTTTATATGAGACATTCTTAATTGACCTCACACAGATGCTCCCATTCAGTCAAGTAGGTAGAGGGGAAATTGCTGCTAACAACTTGAAATATGAGCCAATCAAGTCTCAATGAAAATAACTGTACCAAATCCGTGTGGCCCAATATTACCTAACAAACAGTAAATGGTATATTTAGCAATGAAGTCAAATCTTCTTGTGTTACCTAGACTAAAGATCCTGACTGATTTTCTTGTTTGTTGGTTGAAAAGCCTCAGTTTTTTCAGTCCACAACAGATATGGGAATGTCTGCATATTAATTACCCTAATCAGTCTACTATAATAACTTCTTTTATTGATGGTGGAGAGAGTCCGCCCAGTGGGACAACAGCCAATGGTATACATGAGCATATAAGACTGAGCCAAAAGGAACAGAGCCTGCAAATTCAATTTCTGAATTCCAGGCCAGCTTCCTCATTTGTGAGGAGCCAAGAACACAGTTTCTGAATCAATATGGTGAAAAGACCCTTGGCAGAATAGAAAATGTCTCCATGTAAGATCTGAAAGAAACAGAATAGCTAGGGGAAACACAACTTATTTGATTAACAGACATTGTTAATGACTATTTGTGCTAGTCAGAACACTTTGCAATTATTATATAATTTACCCCTTACAACAGTTGTTACTAATAATCCCATTTTACTGTGTAAATCTAAGGTTCAGTGTCTTGTCCAAAAATACTTGGACATACCAAAGTTAACAGGCATATGCTCACAGGTCTCCTGTGTCTGTGCTTTTCTATTAGGGCTGGCAGACTGGATAAAAGAAAGCACTAACCAAGTAGTGAAGCTCCTCAGAAGGCAGACAGAAGTGCATTGCGGTTAGAGTGTAAGACCGGCATCTGGGAGACCCAGCTTCAAATTCCCACTTTGCCATGAAGCTTGTTCAGTGACCTTTTACAAGCATGCCTTCAGCCTACCTCACCTCACAGGGTTGTTTTGAAGATAAAAATGGAGGATAATCTTGCATACCACACTGAGCTCCTTGGAGGAAGGTCAGGACAAAACTGTACTAAATACATAACCAATCATGTGGGTAAGTAGGCGTTATCTGTCAGAGAGCAGCTCAACTTGTACCCACGGAACACATTGGTCAGAGTCTTTATACAAAAGGAACCCTATTGGCCCCGTCATCTGTCTCCTGCTAAGCTCTTAGTGCAGTATCACTCACAGACCATCCACAGTAGTGTCACTGGAATGTGGTGCAAAGCAAACAGGCAGCTCTCCCTGGCAAACTAGGCGCAAAGAGTCAGATGCCTGGATCCCACTGCCAAAGCCTCCGAAGCCTTACATATCAGCACACAATTCACTTGATTACACTTCTGCTAGCAAGAGGCAGAGCAGAGCAGCCACTTACCAGGCTGAACTTCTCTTTTATTGGGCCGTAATCACTCATCAGTGTGCTTTTTGTATTGAGTTTCAGGACATCACCAGTGGACGTGCCAATATAGAAATAACTGTCATCCTCCGTCATCTGGAGAAGAATGAGGAGGGAAAAGGTTAAGAGCATATATCACACCCTTCACTGTGATGAGTGAATAGCTTTGAACTAGCACATCAGAAATTCATTGCAGTTTTTCTTTTGAGTGATATGGGTAAAGATTGAGCACCATCTCATATAAAAGAACCACAAGTATGAAAATCTTAAACTTTCTGTGATAACTGGCACTGCTTCAAATTGCTCTTTTTGGCTTGGAGCTTAACTTGCCTTTATTTTTTAAATGGCAGTTCGGTAGACAACTTACCATAGCACAATTACCTATTCTTTTCAGCTGCCCTGTTTGACACTCAGTAGGTCGGATTTTTCTGTTGGGTAAATCCAGTTCCCATACGCGAATAGTTCCGCTGCAGCCAAACAACATATTTCAAAATCAGTTTCAAAGAGATCAATGTCACATAAATCTTTTCAATAGCGCAGTATTCAAAGATGCATTTACTATTTTCTTTCCAGCCTACCAATATCAAAAGAAGTGTATAGTAATTTCCTGCACCGTTACCGTGGCATATTAGGGATTGAAATGCCTCCCATTATTAACTTTGGGGGTGGGTGGATTGGATTTTTAGGTTATTTCAGGGAAGATTCAGATATGTCCTGCCACTGCACCAAACATGCTCAAACCACATTATTTTCCATTGAAGCTGCCTGCAATTTGCTAAATGTAAGTAGTAATCATCCGAGATAGAAAAAGTCCCAAGGAAAGTGTAGGTGACTGATTCCTCTCTCTCACCATCCATTAAAGCGGATGATTGTGATGACAGAAAGGAACAAACTAAAATTTTCCAAAAAAACCCTTTCTTTCATTATTAAAGGGCACAGCGCAGAACAATCTTACAATGCCCTGCCTTTTGCAGACCTTTGTATGGAAACACTGTAAATTTTACTGGAGGAATCTGGTGTATAACTCTACTCGTTAATCATAGAATTTAAGGATTCAGCTCTTGTGCACTGTTTAATAAATACACTGTTAGGTGTAAAAGGTGTAGCGATGTCAAGAAAGAATGTTGGTGGGTAATCAGAAACTATTCCACAACAAATCCAGAAACACAAAAATAACCACTCTTACTTTTTCAGCATCTTTGCTATTTAAGTAAATAGCACATGCACAATGAAAGAGATTTTAGATTTCAAAACAGAATGGAGACTTTCCCCAGAAGAACAAAGCCATACTTTCCAGCACTAATAAACATCTCATCCCTGCAGTTTGAATATATAAGTGTGGTCGGATTCCCAGCACTACGAGCAGATGCAGGACTGCCGCAAATGGCTTCTTTCTTTAGGACGCTCCACACCACCATGCTGCCAGAAAAGGGAGAGGATTTGGGTTGATTTATTTAACTTCCACACATGTTTATTCAGAAGCAAATCTCACTGAATTCAAGCCCATGTAAGTTTATGATCTTAGAAATACAATATATGCACACTGAAACAAAGCACAACGGTCTTCCCAAGGTAAAGCCTATTGTCATAAAATGGTAGGGTGTGAATAAATTTCTAATACTTAATCCCAGGCATGTCATATTGCAATACAATTGTTATCATAAAAGTACAGCCCAGCTCTAAGACTAGCTATGCTAGCTAACAATGGATTGTATTGATGGCAGCAGTGCCATGTCAGAAAAATGATGACACAAATATGTTCAGGTTTGGCAAGAAGATACATTGGTCCAAATATTGAGGTACATGCTGCCAGTAATAAAATCTAAGCCAACAGACACATGCTTGTCTAATCCATTTTTACTCAACTGTAAGCATAAGTCTGGTACTATCAAATGCAGTGTGCTCAGTAGTGTTTTGCTGACTCAGGAGAGTATGTAGCATCTTGCATAAATATGCTTTGTATATCATGGTATAACAGCTTATCAAAAGGAGCACTTCAGGCAAAATAATTGCTTCCACCAGGCCTGCAAAACTTGTGACCGTCTAAGTCCCTGCAGGAAGGAAAGGTGTAGGTGGATTATTTTACCAGATGTTTACCATCTTTGCTGAGGACTGGCTTCTAATCTATTGTAAGATGCTTTGGGTCCTTCCAGGGGGAAAATCAGGGTATAAATCCTTAAATAAATGAATGAATGCAGCATACTACCTGTGCTGTGGCCCGCCAAGTGCTTAACAATCTTCATTTTTTCAGTCCCAAGCATACAGCAAAATGGAGATGCCATCAAGCACCCAATGATGGCTGGTGAGATGGATTCAGCTTGGTGGATCACAAGTTGTGCAGGCCTACTTGTACAGTTTGAATGTGGTCCTTATCTTTTCTATCCTAATAAGTCTTTCATCCTGCTACCTCTGAACGCTTTGTCAGCTGTGTGTGCCCGACTTGTACACAATCATTCCAGCAGCACAAAGCCTCACTTCTTCAGCTATCTTCTCTCTCATTATATTTTTGGAAAACACATGAGTAAGGAAAACTAATATTGGAAGGACACAACTATTAAGAATGGTGACAGCCCACTCTCTCAGTACCCAACTGGGCAATGGCAGTCCCTGGCATAAAAGGAGAGGGGAATTCACTAATTTAATGACTGTTACCTTCCATCATCCTGACCGCCCAGAGACACAAGGTAAAGGTCATTTGGAGAGAATGCAAGATTTTCAATTTTGCCCTTGTGAAGAGACAACCGAGCCAACATTTCTCTTTTTTGGTAGTCCCATAAAATGATGTCTGCCTGGGGCAGGAAAAAAAAAAGGATCAGCATCAACGGTACTTTGGACAGCACTGAAGTTGGGATGTTAAAGATATTTAGAGCCAAAAAAATAAATTTAAAGAGCCACAAATAAGCCGTTTAAAACAATCTATCAGTATGGCCACCCTTTCTATCATTTACAGCCTCCGTGAGACAGAAAAGGCTGGTTGTGTCACTTTCCTGAACGGAAGAAGATTTCACAAGTCTGACAGGTGCATTCCATTTCACAGACAAATGGCAGCATCAAGAACAGACCAAGAAGAGCTCTAAAAAGTGAATGATTAGACATGATCCACTTTCTAAAGTCTAAAATAACCGCCAGCTTTCTGTCTTGTGTGCAAAGAATGGAAAGTTAAGTATCATTGGCTTCTATAGAAAAGAAGTCAAGTCACATACACATTATACTATTAGGCAATTCAAAAACACAGCATTGATGTCTACCTTGTGTGACTTTTAAAAATAATCCACTGTAATTTAGTGTTTATGCTCTCTTTCCCTCTCACCCTGAAAAGGGAACGTTTATATTTTTGCTCAGACAAAATTTCCATCAAAAAACAACACAGACCTAGCCCTATCAATTAGTCCAACCATAGATAAATTTTAAAAGGTTACCTCTACAATTGCAGATCACAGGTATAAAGGTACAAGATCATCATAGCTACTCTGAAAAATCAGTTTTTTTTTAAAAAGGGCCCCTCATGTACCTTGAAACCCATGAATGTGATTTGACCAGAAGCCACATAAGATCCGCTTGAAGAAACCGTGACACAGGAGACATTATTGGTGTGACCATGTAAGAAATCCTGAGTGCGAATGTTTATGCCTTGTACTATAACTGTACAACCCAGGGGATAGATGAGGTGCTCCCGATCTGGATGGCAGATGAGACCAGAAGGAACATGCCCTGAAAAGCAAACAGGAGCAGGTAAGAGGATCATGGTGTTGAGGAAAAAATGTGAGGCGCTCTGGACTTGAGTTACTTGCAGTTTTGTGGTGGGATGATCCATGCTTTTATAACCTTGTGGTTGGACTGCTGTAACATGCTCTGCATGGGGACAGACTGACTTTGAAGACAAACTCAGAAACTGCACTGGTTCAGAATGAGGCAGCTAGCCAACAGGAGCACATCCTGCCTATTTTAAAACAGTTGCATTTGTTGGCAGGTTGTTTCTTATTTCAGTTCAAGGTGCTATTTATGATCATTATGACCATTCAAGTTCTTCATGGCTTAGGACTCATGTGTTTGAAGGACCATTTCTGTCCATATGTCCCCATTTGCAAATTACAATTTTCTAGCAGTCACCTTCTGGCTGTTCCTCCACCTAAAGCTGCTTACTTGGCATCTATTAGAGCCCATGCTTTTTCAATAGTGACTCTCATCTTGTGGAACAGATTCCCTGAAGCACTGAAGGCTATTTTATTTGCTTTTAATGGGCTATGAGCTGCAGGCATTATGGGGGGGGTATTAATGGGGTTTTGTTGTATTACAGATTGTTTTAATTTAGAATTGTAAGCCACCACAAGTTACAAGGAAAAGGCAGGGTATAAATACTTTAATAAATATGCCAAATGAATGTTGAATTTGATCTAGTCTGTAGTTTTAGATCAGTGCTCAGACCCTTTTTTGATGTTCTGTTTCAGTATTTTTGTCTACTTTGTATTGGATTCTTGCTAATGCTATGTCTTTTTAAACTTGTATCTATTTATCCTATAGCATTGTTTATTAAAATGTCCTTGATACTGTATGGAAATGTACTTGATACGGATTGTACTAATCTCATACTGTATAATCTGCCTTGAGTCTCAGTGAGAAAGGTGGACTATAAATGACATAAATAAATAAGACATATACATATTGATCACTCTATGTTCAAAGATCTGTGAGAGAAGGAATTTGTTATGAACCATTTTAACTATTTAGCCAGAATGCTCTTGACTAGAAGACAACTGTGGCTTTTTTAAGAATGTAGAAAGAACATGAATCACAATTGGACTGTTGAAGAATCCAATGTAGACACCCACAACTTTTCCCCCAACCCCATATACACCTCAAATCAAAACTCTCAAACCCCTTTGACTTTTATAAACTAATCTTTTTTTTTTGCTCATTTTCCTCTTCAAAATGTTACTATATACTTTGCTGAAGAAACATTGCGGCTTGAGCGAGTGGACTCTAAAAGGCTGTGCTTCATTGGGAGCACTCTAATTTATTCATTTTATCTTGGCATTTTCTGTTGGTATTAGTTTATCTCTTGCTATTTGTACAGCTGAAGAAACATCCACCCCATACTCATTTTCCATGATCTGCTTTCCATGAAGATGACTCCATTACCTACCAAACGCTACAAGTCCCCACAGAGGAAGCCTGAACAGAACTCGAGTCCCACCTTAACAGAAACGAAAGATTTAAGGCAAATGGTTTCAGTGACACTTCAATATGCCTCCATGAAGAACCCAGCAACTTCTCAACTCTCCAAATCACCATCAAACTCTCATGGCCTACAAAGCCCAAAATTTAAAATCTCACTGGACCTTAAGCCAGAACCTAACCTGCTGAAAACCTATGACAAATAAAGAGGGTGTTCCTGGACATGTGCAGATTGTGGCTGTTGCATATCGAGCAACCAGAGACAACTGAGGTCGGCTTCCCAGGCAGCCCTGGCCCTCTTTTTCTTTTCATTCATCTGTTACTCTTCTATACCTCTCCAGGGAACTTTAGGGCGGCACCTGAGTTTCATCCCTCCCCCATCACCATCTTCACAGCAACTCTGTGTGGGAGGTTAGGCTGAGGGACAGCGTGGCTGGCCCACGTATTCATTTCATGGCTGGGTGGAGATTTGGACCCAGCCGCCTCCTGCCCTCGCTCTCGCTCTCGGGCCCGATACCATTGAAGCCGATGACCGCCTCCAGATGGAGTCCATTCAGCTCGTCCGTGAAGGACTCAGCATCCCCAGTCGCCATAACACCTTCCTCCCTTTACACCGCGCTCCGCCGCTGTGTATGCTAGTCGCTATGGAAACCGCGCAGGCGCACCGGCTCCCCATCGGCTCCAAACAAGCGCGTGCGTAGGAACTGGGACGGAGTGGGCGTGACCTGACTAGTCGCGTTCTTTTCTCGCAGGGCGGGGCTTGAGTGTAAGGAAGAGGAGTGTTGGGGTTTGTAATAATGTGAGATGCGCACGCGTCGGGTGTTCGTGGGGTCGGTGCCGGGGGGGGGGCGTCTTCTGCCTCGTTTAGTTAACATTAAAAATCACGTTTTTCTCAGTGTAGAACTGAGAGCTCTTCAGCTGTGTAACAAACCTTGTTATTTCTTTAATCATGAATGCTTGTTTGCTGTTGCTGAACGAAATGATAATTCTCCTAATACTGGCGTGCCAAATATGGGGCTGTAGAGAGCGCATAGCATTGAATCCTTCGTAGTAGATCACAAGACAGGCGTAGAAAGCCACTGAAAACAAACAACGCAAGGGCTCCTCCGGGACTGATGCCAATACTAATACAAGAAAAACCCTCTCTGGAGGAAACATAAGTATAGATTCTCTAATAGTATTATTATTTTTCTTTATACTTTTTTCTATTTCTTAAAGTGCACAATGCTAAAGTGTTATAGAAATATCAATAAATACTACAATAAATATTTCAATAAATATCTATACAATATATAAACCCTTTCTATCATAACAAGTAATATAATACATAATATAATACATAAGGATGCACAATTCCTATTTGGCACAAAGTCCAAAGATCCAATTGGTGAAAAGTGTCCTTAAAGGTTTTCCTTTATTGCTGTCTACTGTTTTCCTGTTGTAGGGCAAAGCTGGCAATGCCCGTTAGGCTCCGCCCTACAACAGAAAAACAGTAGACTGCAATAGGAATATCCTTCCTCTTGAAGAATCCACTCTTGACATTTGAATAGTGATCTGCAAAAAAGAAGGAACAGCAATTAAAATAATGAACAGAATGAACAATGGTTACTTACCTCAGTAAAAACCTTTAAGGACACTTTTCACCAATTGGATCTTTGGACGATGTGCCAAATAGGAATTGTACACCCTTATGTATTATATTATGTATTATATTACTTGTTATGACAGGAAGGGTTTATATATTGTACAGATATTTATTGTAACATTTCTTGTTGTATTTCTTCATATTTATATAACACTTTAGCACTGTGTATAAAGAAAAAGAACAATACTATTAGAGAATCTATTCTTGTGTTTCCTCTGGAGAGGGTTTTTCTTGTATTAGTATAGGCATATAAAGCCGGCATACTTGTGAGCTTTTGTGGGAGGAGATAATAACCCATCTAACCCCCGGGGGTGCCATTTCACGTCTCATTGGAAGGAAGGTTATCCTTCGCCAAACTGGGTCACCAACAGAAAAAGCAGGGTTTGTTACATAGCTGAAGGGCTCCCACCTGTAGAGAGAGAAAAACGTGACTTTTAATGTTAACTAAAAGAGTCAGAAGACAACCCCCCCCACCAAGTAGCCCAATTAGGGCTGAATATGTTCCCAGGGATATAAATGATTGAGAGTCAGATAAAGAGGAAAGGTGGCAGGGGGAGATAGCTTGCTCAAGCTCCTATGAGCTGAAGAATCCTGGCTAGGGATGTTTTGGAGTGAGCAGGAGTCTTAACTTGCCCCCTCCTAATTGCACTTCCTCATGTACATACCCCACTCCCTGCTTGTACTGATAAAAACCCATCTCTGATATTGGCAGCTGTTAGAGGTTGGTTAGCCATCACTCAAGGCCAAGCTGTTTCTTTCTGGAAAAGGGGCTAGGGATGGAAGAAAACATCATCTTTTGTTTACTGTTTAAATTGTCTGTTGTTAGCTCTGAAATGGAGTAAGAAATTTGGCAGAGAGGTTTTTATTTTATTTTTGTTTATTTGTTTTCTCCCTAATTGAGACACAAAGTGGCTTACATCATTCTGCTCTCCTCCATTTCATCCTCACAACAACCCTGAGAGGTAGATTAGGCTGAGAGTGTGGGACTGGCTCAAGGTCACCCAGCAAGTTTCCATGGCAGAGTCGGGATTTGAACAGATCCTACTCCAACAACCATAGCTGCTACACCATACTGGTGTTTGCAAAGATCTCCCAAGTCACAGGATCCAGGAGAGGTTGGCTTCCATTGTGTCATCAGGGAATGTAGATTCCAGATGTCGTCTTAACAGGTGCATCAGTTTTTAATATCTATAGGTATCACAAGTTCCTTAGTGTGTAATCCGTAGAACACACATGCACCAATATGCCTTCCACTATTGTAACAGAAAGAAAAAAAGAACTAAAGAGATGGGTGAGTGCTACATGGACAATATGAACCTAAAACCCAAGAAGACTGAATCCTGCCTAAAATCTATTTTCCCAAGCTGACACATGAGAGACAGCAAGCTCTTCATTTTGATGACGAATGTAGAAGGATACGTGATTCAATCATAAGGTTAGAAACATGTAATGTCAGGCAGCCCTCTGGCGAGAACATCAATGTCCCTGGGCCTCAGCAAGGTATTTTGGGACCTCTGTACTTCATTGGGCTTGCCATGCCATTGAAGCTGCAAATGGGGAAAAAAATATTCAGGCTGCTTCTTTTGCCATCTTTTAAGGATTCTCGTGAAAGTAATGCCAGGATCAAATATTTATAGAAAGACTGCTAACAAATTCACCCAAAGTGTCACTTAAAGGGAGCCCAAAGCATGGTGGGGCTCTTAGCTGGATCCAGTGGTTCATTGTCAAGAGTACATTCTGGGCACTTTTCCTGTCACATGGAGCAAAGCAGTCATTATAATTAAGTAAAATGTCTAGAATAACTCTGTCTTCCCTTCTGTTTTTTCCAGTTGACCTGTCTCCCTTCCTTCTAACTACAATGGAGAGAGAATCCTGCTTTTGATAGGGACTGTCCTACTTTCAGGCAAGCTGCCACTTTTTGCTTTTCCTAAGGTAGGACAGGCAGCCAATTATGCTATCTTTGGCAAGTACTGGTGTGCATGCCCTACTTTATGGGGCATCTGTATCTGTTCCAATGAAAGGAACATTTTCTCATCAAGAATGTCTGCATGTTTTGTGGAGGTTGAACAGTCTTTATCCGCCCCCTCCCACTCCCACTCTGCATTCTAAGCCTTGTTGATGTGTTGCTCAATGCCTGAGAGAAGTGGGCAAGCCTTATTTCTCTGCTTCTGCTTCCATATATGCAAGATAGGAACAATGAATCTTACCTTAGAGAATACAGTTTTGAAAAGCAATGCTTATATCCAGAGCTGACAAAAAGATTGTTAGTTTCGTCCAAATTTTGTTTTTCAGAGTTGACAAACTGTATAAAAACAAGAATTAGTAGCTGGTGGTAGCAGAAGATAATAGGCAATCATAAGTGCAGGCAAACAGTAGGCTGTAGTAGGAATATATTATTTGTATTTGATGTGATGTACCGCGTACTTGCTATCCCTTATTAAGGTGATTCTTTTACAGTACACTCCTAAGCAGAGTTACCTTCTAAGTCCATTGAAGTAAATTAACTTAGAAGGGTGTTATTGCTTTGGACTGTACTGTTAGGAAGCAACTAGAAATACCTTTACATCAGTGCAGTACTGGTATTTTGCATTCTGATAGGGGATTTTTTTTTAAATAGTACCCTGCTGCCAATTATAAACTCCCCTACTACCACTTACGCAAATATATTTCATGACACTAAACACAGTGATACAAGGAAATATGGGTTTATTGTGTTTCAAATAAAGCCCAGGTGCATATTGCCTCTCTCTGGAACATATGCATAAAGACCAGTTGCAACAGAGAATCTTATATACTTTTAGTGCTAGTTGTTTACAGAATAATTGCTAATTGTTTACAGAATAAAAGATCAAAAAGGTTAATACAAACATCCCTTCAGAATTACATTTCCCAGGATACATGGCACCCAACAAGCCTGATTGACAGGACAGTCAGATCGCACTGTAATATAAACATCTTAAATGCTTGGAGCCACACTTTTGTTATGGGTTTGAGTCTTCTCTGGGAAACTGCTCTTCCCAGGCTAAAATCTTAGTTATGGAATGAAAACAAGAGAAAATGTTTACAACTGAAGGGAATTTTCTTACTTCACTGTAAGACCGTGACCTGCAGTGTAATCTCTAAATTGAAAGAATCTGCCTGCCAAGGCAAATTTGCCTCTTGTGTAGGTGTCCAGTTTAAATAATACTCACATAGGATTTTAGGAGAGGGGTCCTCAGAAGAATCCCTTAACACATTCACAAAGCAGTGGAGAAGCATAAGGTTCTTTGGACAGTCTAAATCCTTCCTACCCTCCCAGGATTTTGCATCAATTTATATTGTGTGCCATCAGTTGCATGAGTATCACAGGTAGAAATTTACAAAGACAATTAAAATATTTGTTACCCGCCCTGAGCCTGCGGGTGACAATATTTGTTATCCGCCCTGAGCCTGCGAAAGCGGGGAGGGCGGAATATAAATGTAATAAATTAAATTAAATTAATTAAATTAAAATAGGCAGCTCTTTTCAGTTTGCAAGTTGCACACAGGAAGAAGTGGCTGTACCTTCCTGACCTCGTGCTGTTTTTGTGTCTGCAAACCACCACATGGAGGCAGTTTTGAGCACAGAGAAAGCAGAGGATGTAAATGTAGTAAATAAAAAGAACGTTTAGTAAAATTAATGGACTCCCTTTTTTCTATAAATCTGGGTGCCAAAAACCTCCGATTGCACATGGGATACAAAGTCCTCATGTTGCTCCCCAACAAACTTGAAGAATTTGTGATGTATAGATGTAGCCTGAGGTGGCTTAGGCTTGGAGACCGTGACTTGCCTGTGGTGAGTCAAGAGTCTGAATTTGTATTCATAACTGAGCAGGGATTTGAATCTGCATTTTCCACATCCAAACCATCAATCAAGCTACCATATACCACTAGTGCTTTTCAGAGCATGGATTGTTTAAGTGTCTTTCTTGAGGAGCAACTCTCCAAACCAGTGTCCATTTTAATTAATTTCTATCTTATTCCATCTCTTTTTAATTGTCTTTGTAAAATCCTAACTACTTACCAAGTGTTTTTCTGACTTAGGATCTTCGTTTTAAGGATTATTCTCTCACAGGTTCGGTTTTGTCTGCCCTAGCTTCTGAAATTTTACTGCAGTACATGAAACCCACGTCTAGCCCTAAAGAACTTGCTATGACTGACTTAGGTCAATGGCTGGACTTATTCAGCACACTTGATCCCTGGAGATCACAGGTGCTAATTCTTTCTGCTAAGCTAATGCTGTGGCTGATGGGGATAACTACAAGATTCACAACAACTGGAGTATGCAAAATCAGCTTCGCGATGTAGGTGAGGTGTCCTGGGAGAAAAGGTACCTGTCTTTTCCAAGGGCACTTTCCTCACTCCCAATGTTGTGCCAACTGCCAGAGCAGCAGAGACTGGTGAACAGACACATCCTGAAGTGATTGCAAAAATATGCATGCACGTTTGAAGATCCTTACATGAAAGGGTAGTGGAAGAAGTGGACTGCAGTAAGTAAATCTGAAAGAGAATTCCCTTGAATTTATGTCAGGGCATATTTGACACTTGATAGTTTTGAATATCAACATATAAGGGGCCAGGGCATAGTGTTGCCAGCCTCCAGGTAGTGGCTGGAGATCTCCCGGAATTACAACTGGTCTCCAGGCCACAGATATCAGTTCCCCTAGAGAAAATGGCTGCTTTGGGGGGGGGGGGACTCAATGGCATTATACCCCACTGAGGCCCCTCCCTCCCCAAAACTCCACTCTTTCCAGGATCCATCCCCAAGATCTCCAGGAATTTCCCAACCTGGACTTGGCAACCCTAGCCAGGGGGAACAGGTTTACTAATGCTTTGCTTGGTGAAATAACACTAATCTCATACAGGGCAGTTGAGTCTCTTGTGGCCTTTTCAGTCTTGTGGTTGGGGCATCCAGTAAGGGTCAGGGAATGCCAGTTCTGCCGCTAGTCTGTTCTGCTGTTACTTCATTTTTCCTCTAGAGTATGAACTGGGACTCACCAACTCCTAGGTGTTCACGAAACCTCTTTATAAACTTTAGTCCTTATTAATTCCTTATAACTCATGTGTTTTGTTTCTTTTTAATTATTTTTGAAACATGCTAGAATGGCCACATCATATGGCTGCATATGAAACTGTACACTTGGGAAATCCTACATATCTGATCGTAGCCAAAAGGCTGAGATCCGTATGAACAACAGCTACATCCAAAACAACCAGAGGCCACATGAAGCCATTTAGATACTATTTTCATGAGAATGCAATAAAGTCTACCAATATATCATTACAAAACAAAATCTCTCAACAGGTGCCTGAGGTGGCTACAATAAACATGATGATCATGTCAAACTTCATTACTCTGTTTTGGCTTCATCCGATATAAACTGTTTGTTCCTGCCCACCAATATTTTAATGGCTTTGCCTCTAACTTACTTTTAAACTCTTTATTTTGGCATATGTTTGTGAGAGACTTTCAATGCCACCCACATTGATTTCAAGACCTGCTCCTTTTTCTCTGGTTAACTGCTGCACTGGAACTTTTTTCTACTATCTACACTGTGTTTGGTTGCATGGGGTTGGTAGCAATCTACTCATTTTGCCACTGGACCACAATCTTGGCAGTTTCCTTAGTTATATCCAATGCACATCACTGGTTCCTTTATGTATCCTGTTTTTCGTTTTCTCCTTCTATGAGAAGGTTACCTTGTGATGGATTAATCAGTTCTGTGTTTGAAAGCATAAAAGCCGTGAGGGGAAAAGAGCTACAATTGGGGGAAATATATGTTTAGGCACACTGAACATGTTAGTTATCTCAAGAAACTCAGTTTTAATGCAAGTTAAAAACATATTGGGCGCCATAATTTTAGGTGGGTAGCCATGTTGATCTGCAGTAGAAATGCAGGATTTGAATCCAATGGCACCTTAGAGACCGACAAGATTTTCAGAGGATAAGCTGTCAAGAATCAGTTCAGACACGAGTCTAATTCCATGTTCTATATCAGAAGAAGGGAGCTCTGACTCTCAAAAGATTACGCTCTGAAAATGCATTAGGAATCATGTTTCTTAATTCTATTAACATAGGCTATGTTCTTTAACATTAAGAGAATACTATTTTTATTCATTCGTGCCGGCTGGAATAATACTGGCATGTGGAATACTTGGTAGCCTTGAATACCAAAGACAATTTTCCTTAATCTTCATGGGAAGCCGGCTTTTCAGTTCCCATCCCTGGTCTAAAAACACTCTGTGGGAAGGGACATTACTTTTAATGGCAAATCTTTTACTGACATTTCTTAATTTTATTTTACAGAAAAGAACAAGATGCCTGGAGGAATTGTACAACCTGTAAAAAGCATGTTGTCTAGAAATAACCCCCGTCAGCAGATGTCGGCTGCCTTTTTCTTGAGAAGGTCCATGGTGGCTCAAGGGCATTCTGAAGTTTTGCTTTGACCATCGGGGCCGGCTTGTCTGCCAGAGCGTCTAGTGCAGATGCAGAGCTCCACAGGTACACTATTGAAGGCAGAATTCTACACACGCTGCATTTTATTTTCCAGTGTAACACTTTGTAAAAGGTGCAAAAATGCATCGCCAAGGAAATAGTATTGCTAGCTTTCTAGCAACTTTCTCTGCTGGCAAAAGCAGCCATGCTTCAAAGCCACTCGGACGTTATAAGAAGAAGAATGTGTGCTGTTTCTGGTAGCATATGATGATTTTAAAGATACTAGTGGGTCTGCTACCAAGGACCATAACTTTGGAGGGCTGAAAAGATGAGAGATACTGTAAACTTTCAATTATCATAATAAAGTTTATATACAAGGACTGGTTTTGGCTAGGGAAAGAATCCTGCAAAGTTTGTAAAGAGACAAAATACAGGAATATAATAAAGTAGCTATGAGAAGCATTTTGATTTAAGTTGCAAGTAAAGTCTATTCCTTTAGTTGTTTTCAGGTGTTTCCCCCCTCCCCCCATTTCCACTTTTATACATTGTACATAATAACACAAAAGCAAACTAGAGATCGCCAGTAGGACACACGGCATCAAATGAAATCTCAGGTGTCCTGTAGGGGCATCGTTCAAAATCCAAGTATCTCATCTGACGTCTTTTATTTCATTGCCGCTGTAATGCCCAGTGCTGTGGAGAGGAAACTCAGTCTGAAATGCTGTATCTCTTCAGAAGGATCTGAAATAGGCTCTCTCTTCTGATGGCATAGAGAGTATCATCAGGAATTTTGAAACCCCCAGACTTCTAAGAGCTGCACCTGAAAGTTTTCTTGGCAGAGAGGAGGGTTATCAAACGTTTCACAATGTTCTGTTCTCCCATGGTGCAGGTCAGCATCAATGAACAGAGCCTGGCCTCCTCCACCACCTGGGAAACAACAGCATAGATTACTTGAGGTGAGGACTCTTGCTCACTAGATCGTTTATGGGATACATGTCTAGATATTGTTGAATGATCTCTTTTTCTAGCACTTATATTTCTTATATGGTCTCTGGCTCTGCTTACAGCTGAACAACACATGCAACGCAAGATGGGGGAGGGGGGAAAGATGTAGCTCCTCTTTGGTATCTTGCAAGCCTGGCTTCCAAGTGTCTCCTTTTCATAATAAATCACCTAAACTGTTACTTTGTCTATTCCTGTCCTGTCCCGTTATTTGCCTTCAGATGTCCTTGCCCCGATTTGTGAGAATAGCAACTGGCAATACCTAGCAGTAGTAATTACTACCCAAATGGTTCCATCTAAATAATTGTACTGGTGAAAGACAGTGAAAGAATCAGTCTAGCATTTAGAAAGACCAACCCTGACCTAAATGGCAACATTGCTTGCAAGAAACAGAAAATCTTAAATATGCTTTTTAGATCGAGAGAGTTGGTCCCATGTGCAAATGAATTTTGGGTATTTTTTGTGCTAACGTGTACTGCTGCCTCCTTGTGGCTCCTGTCAGCAACAAATGACTCTATAGCTACGTATGCCTTTAGAGAATTCATTAGCTGCACAACTCTACTGCATTCTATATGAGCATAGCAATCTCAGACCTCAGTTTAGATCAGAGATGTACTCTTCATGCATACAGTATAGTCAGTAGGTATGTTGCTATATGACAGCAGCCAGAGGCTTGTTATTCCATCACTATGTCTGAGTCATTTTCTTCATGCTATCTTAACATACACAAGGATATGCCTGCTATTTAAATAGAGTTTAATGTCACTTAGTGGCCTTATAAAAAACATCTGGCAGCTTTATGGCCATTTATCTCCCGTCTTCAGACTTTTTTTCTAAGACCTTGAGGTGGGCACCTTTGTACTTTTCCCTTTTGTAATGCCATATGCTGCAAATTGGGCTCCTCATCACCATTAAACATTTATAGGTAAAGGAATCAACGCAGCTGAGCTGTGGCTGTATTAAGATGAACTTTCTATATGTGAAGCTTCCTTTCCTTTCCGAGCGGGAGGAAGAGGCATGCCTAGGAAAGGGTGACGGCTTTGCTTTTATTAGGCAAGATGGCATTGGTGGGGCAGAGTTGGACAACTCCATATCAGGTGGGAAGGAGGCCAAACCATGGAAGAGGTAACCAGGGAGGAGGGATTATTAATTGTCTGCTAAAGGTGGAAGATTTGTAGTTACTTAACTAGAATACAAATACCTCAGTGGGTACCTTATGAAAGAAAGACCCCAGCCCACAACAGGTTGGTTACACTGAAGGCAGCTGCAGCATCCTTAATTTAGAAATACACGTACAGACTGTGCTCATGTTTTGTTCTCTGTGTAATTTTATTCCTTTACTAACTTGTTCTTCCGTATTTTTTATAAACTTGGTGTTTTATTATGTTTAGGTATGTAGTACAGTGTGGTTATTAGTTGCAGTACTCAGGTAAATTGGTCAAGTTTGCGGCATTTAAAGTCAGAACTCCTTTTTTAAGAACTATGTTTCTTATATATTGTAAAGAGCACCTGGTACAGGACACACACTGTTGCAGATGTCTGTAAAGACAAGACTAGTGAAACAAGATTTCTTGCCACTTAAATGGCTGAGGTTAGAATCTTGATGCCCACATGAGAATAAGTGGAGGATCATGTGATAAATTTGAGGAGAAATTGGGGCCTGGAGTATCAGAAGTACCATTGTCATCTCTGGCAGATAAATGTTACAGTAGAATAATTACCGATGATAATTCCTTCCCGAGTCCCGGACATGAACATAGAGGCTGTTTTGGAAGGCAACTTGAAGTGTCTAGTCGCCAGGAAAGGAGAGAGGCGGTATTTAATCATATCTAACTTTGGTACAGTGAGGTGGTTCGAGGTGGTTGTGCGACCTTCAGGAGAGAACGGAGATGGAGAACGTTGACGTGGAGAACGAGGCATGGCTTTGGCCTGTTCTGGCTTCTTGATGAACACCCATTCATATCGTTCCATTTCAGGGCGCACCTTTCAAACAAAGACAACACACGTCAGGTCCTGTATGCTTTGTTAGGGCAGCACCTGACTAGGACAATTAGGCTGTACAACAAGACCACATCTGGAAGAGAAGGCTAAAAAATAGGTAAACTCATGTTGGTTTCTCTCCTTCTTAATGGCTGTTTTCACATGTCTTACCGGCTCTGTTACATCGCGCAAAGCTCCCGCAAGGACAGCGTCTTCCTGGAGTGATTTCCCGGTTCTCACGCGAAATCGCGCAAGGAAGACGCTGCCCTTGTGGGAGCTTTGCGCAATGTACCAGAGCTGGTAAGATGTGTGAAAATGGCTAATGTCCACAGAGACAAGCAAGAACATAGCAGAAAACTGGAAAGAAACTTGTACTGCTTTGGGAATTGTCTCCTCTGTTTACAGTGGGACATTTGCCCCAGGTGTAGGTATAGCAGAAACAGAAAAATGAACTCCAATTTTTATTCAGCCTGATATCGGGTTTTAATCATTATTGCAAACTACCTTGTGTAAAGTGCTTGAGCATGTGCAAAGTGCCTCTTAATTAGCAGTGAATAATTCTATCCTCACCAGCCCCAAATCTGGGAATACAGTAAAGTGCTGAAGAGCCTGGTTTAAACTCCAGAACCTCTCACTACAGAAAGAGACTCTAGAACACCTAACTACAGAGGGCAGAGGGAGCATAATATTCAGGTAGTCAAACTCCATCTCACTACTGAGAAACAAGGTCTCTGGGAGATATAGATAAATTTGAGCAAAAGACAGTTATTTTCCATGTTGTTTTGTTTGTTTAAATTTGGCAAATATCTTTCTATTCAAAGCCATGTTATTGTGACTACATAGAGATACCATCTGGATCATAGTTAGTGATGTGCGGAAGTTATACTATTAATATCACTATTCAATGTGACATCGCCAGGTCCCCTCACATGACATCATCAAGTCCCACCCAGTGAGTCACAAGGTTTAGGATAATGGGGACCCCACTCAGTGTACTCACCCTAACATTTCTGGCCATAGACCTGCACACTTAGGACATGTGAGAGAGATCCGTGATGACAAAGAATTAGGTAATCTCTCCATGTGAATTAGGTAATCTCTCCGTGTAAGAGAGAACTACTGGTCCAGGATCTGAGATTTCTTGGACATTTTTATTTAAAAGCACTTCAGCTATGGGGGACTAGATATGCACAAGTCCACCTATTTGTGTGTAAAGCCTGTGAAAGTTTTTAAACAGAACTGCAGTGCATGCATGAGTATAGCTAACTCCCTACTTCCTAGAGCTGCCAATGGCCAAAAGAAAAAGTACCCATCCCTTTAACAGACATTTAATGGGATGTTATTTATCAGGTGACATCTCATGCCATGAAGAGCTCCTGCTGTCCATTTCCACACATTTTAATCTCTATTAAAGGGGCAGGATATTTTTTTCCCGGGTTGATGGCAACCGTGGACATTTTACTTTAGTTTGCTCCCCCCCCCCCCGCCCCGCAATTGTTAGAAACCTATTTTCTCCAGATAGGGCTCTGTCATGGAAAGTCGGCCAAACTGGAAGGAAAATGCTGAAGGAAGGAAGGATTGAAGGTGGGTAGCAATGTCCTTGCGGTGGAACAAGGTTTAGCTCTCCTCACCCGCATACTCCAATTCCATCTTTTACCCCATATTTAAGGATCCTGGGACCAGAAAGAACAGTTCTCACACTCAATAGCCTCATACATCTTGTGCCTGCTTAGCATGCTTGAATTTTAGGATGTAATTCTAAGAACAGTTTCCTGGGACTAAGCCCCACTAAATAGACCAGTGTAGGATTCTGAGTAGACCTGCTTAAGGTTACTCTCTCAATTGCCTATTGAAATGCCTATGTATTTTCAGACCTGGATGAAGAGTACAGCTCCTGAGAATTCCATCCCAAATATGTGTGGGGCAGTTACACCCAGAAATATATTGCTCATTAAGACCAACAGAAATGATAGATAAAAGTATTAAAAATAGATAAATATAAAAGCAACCAATTCTCCTGGGTGGTAAGTAATTTTTAACTCACTGTGAAAACAAAACATTCTCCTGTACCGAAGAAGCTTGATCCTCCCCCGCTTTTTTTCCTTTCACTCCAGTCTGAGGAGAGAAATGCGCCACACACCTGCATATGAGAGAGAGAGAAAATAAGAAGTTTCATAATTTATGGTTACTAGCTATGAGAAAGAGCTACAGTGGCAAGAAAATGTATTTTCACAAAGGCTTGGTAGAATTTTTGAAAAACTTTCTGAATCCAACAACCCATTCTTAATGGGATGGAGCTACATGCCATAAGATAAACCAGCACTATGTCACAAAATATATAGTATTATCTCTTTTATGATAGCATCATATGCTGATAAACAGGTACAAATAATTAGGGTCAAGATGTAAAGACAAGAGTTCAACATCTCTTCTGTATATGAGCTCTTTTAAATTGCTAATGGTGAATTAATTCACTCACTCTTTTGTAATAACCACAGAGTTTTTTTTCCCTCTTCCCTGGCTATCTGTCTTGGGGAGTTAGTTAATAAAGACCTTTTAATTATCCCTAAAGAACAGAATGGTTGCCACATGGAAGAACCCTTGTTGACCAGAGAATTTTCTGCCCTTTTTTCTGTCATTCTTCGTATCTTTGGAGATCTATCTCCTACCCTAGGCTTTTTAACCTAGTAATTTTGAGCCATGTCTCCGTATGTCCTTCAATCCTTTCCATCTCTTTAAATAACTTTTCTGATTGGGTAAACATCACTATACATACATCAAAGTTAGTTCCGTATGTAAATATTGAACATTGTTCTCAGAGTAAATGAATGCAAGTTTGTTTACCCTGGGAGTGAGCTTCCAGAAGATCAGGATTTAGAATTTGTTCTTAGCCTAGAATACATGCAACTTTTGCATGAGGCACGTGCCAGATACCTCTTTATCCCGGAACCTCAAAGTAGTGCCCCATCCACATTTCTCTTGGATACTTAGGAAACACTTACTTCCCCCACTGTGGTTTTTAACAGCAGTACTGTTGGTTCGTAGCCTTCACAGCAGGAATAAAGCCTGCAGGAAACAAAGAAGGAAATGGGATGGCCAACAAAGCCTCTGCAAAACACAGGTGGCACTTGAGCCATCTTGCATCACAGATAAATCAATCTGGTTATCTCTTATTTGGGGTTTGGTTTAAAATACTCGGAGGAACAGTACCTTGTAAATGATCGTTGGCAACCTTTGGGTAGAAACTATGGTTAAGCTGAACATGCCACCAATGCAGACCCATAAAAGGCATAAAACCACTCCATTGTTTAGGGTTATGTAATGACTGGTAAAGCTATCATGCTATGTGAGGAAGCCATAACTTTTGCTCACTGAAGAGTAATTGTGCTTATCAAACCTTGACATAACATTATCTCAGCAGCACATGCAGAATCTTGGCATAGATTCCCAGGTCTATAATATGACAGCATTACTGTGATTGTGAAGGTGTGTTGGTTGGATATAGGAGTGCCTTAAATATTAGATGCCATCTGCCATTTATTTTGAAATAGCTCTTTAGACAAGATTCTAATATGTATCTTATGAAGTACCAGGATCGGGGTTCATATTTCTCCCACCAGTTCACCCTCAGGAATGTTTTCAATAGTATTTGCTGCTGCTCTTATTATTGATAATAATAATGATATCACCAGTATACATGCCATTTATTTACCTTTTTTAATTGTGAAAATTTTCATAGAGAATTGGACAGAAGGAGACTCATTAACTGTTTACAATTTCAGGGTGGCCAGGTGCTAGCATGAGATACAGTATTAAGTGTAGAGATCATGTGTGTGGGGGTGGGGGGAGGCTTTGAAAGACATGGATCCCATATTCATGTTACACTTCTGACCCCACCCCTTCATATTCTCCATTATCCGCACCGCATGGCACGGAGAGCAATCTCAACTCCCCTCTGTCTGGAGATCAGGGGGCGGGGCCACCAGCCATGTGACCATTTTCAAGAGGTGCCGGAACTCTGTTCCACCACATTCCAGCTGAAAAAAAGCCCTGCTCTGAAGTTGATGTGGGTGATGTGGAGGCAACATGCCATATAGGACATCCATGCATAATGTGATCTGGTTTTATGGGCAACCCACATGAGCACAGCTATTCTGTGTATGAAACAGTGAAGTGTTTAATCCATCCACCTCTCTCCTCAAATGGTTAGTTCTATTACTGACAACCTCGGGATTTCTCTTTCCCCTTTCAACATACTGGGCCAGTTCTTTAGCTGACTTAAACCAATATAGCCCCATTTAATTCAACTTGTTATCTGGCTGAAATTATGACTTTAAATTGATTTTTCAAATCCTGCCTTACCTTTTCAAGCTGTACCCATCTTCAGAAGTTGAGAATAACAGAACAGGTGAAAACAAAGAGAATCGTTCAGGGATCCAGGACCATACAATGCGCATCTCCTGAGCAGTGACAATAGCAGAAGTGAAATTAAGAGTGTTCACAGTAAGGTGGAATGATTGCCTGTGCAACAGAGGAAAAGAAAAGTTAAGAATCCCATATTGCAAAAGTTTCCATAGATCCTAATTTTTAGGACAGCGAGCACCCTTCCTGCAAACATAATAGCAGCAGAATATATAATCAATTCTTGGAAAGTTATATGCCTTGATCTTTAGATCTTTAAGTGCAGCCTATTGTATTGGTTTCAGAGAATGAGATGTAAAACAATGCAATAACCCACATAATCTTACGCTTCATTAATCAAAAGAAAGCTAGTCAGCTAAGAAAAACAAATACTGTAAGACCTTACCATCATGTGCTGTTGTGATTTTTTAATTGTATAATCACCGGGGCAGTCCTAAACTGGAGTCTTTCAGCACCCTAAAGACTAACAAAAATTTATTCCAGCATACGTTTTTGTAGACTAGAATCCACTTCTTCAGATGCAAGAAGTGATGATGAAATCGTGCCCTTATATATGCTTTTGCACAGTCTCCCTCACTCCTGGAAATTCTCATTCAGTCAATGCAGAAAATAAAACCGATATTTGGTTGTTGATTAATAATAAATATGACATGCAGAGTCCCAGGAATGAACGGAATAAGGAGCTAGATGCTCAATTTTGCTGAAGCAATCAAATATGGCCTTAAACTTTATATCTGTCGTCTATATGATCTCAAAGGGTTGCCAGCCCCCTGCTGTGAGCAGGAAATCCTCCATCCCCAGCCATCTCTACCTGAGTAGAAGGGAGAAAAGGTGTGGAGGACTGGCTTGACCACCTGCACTCTGACTGGGAGGCACATGGCCCAAATGGGTGCGTGCTAGGGCTGCCAGGTCTCTTGGTGGGGGCAAGGGATTTCCCGGTCTCACCCTCCACCCCCGGCACCTCTCACTTGGCCAGTGGAGGAAAAAGCAGGGGAACAGGCCTCCTGTATGCGCTCCCAGCATGGCACGATGATGTCATTCCCAGGAGTGATATCATTGTGCACATCCTGGGAGCGCTCCCACGCATTGCACCAGGCTAATTTGGGCCCCAAATGTGCTGAATTGGCCTCATTTGGGGCGCAAATTGGCCCAGTGCAAAGCACGGCGCGCTCCTGGGGCATGCACAATGATGTCACTGCTGGAAGTGATGTCATCGTGTTATGCCAGAAGTGCGTGCATACAAGGGAATCAATAAGGTAAGTACTGGGTCCTCCCCTCCAACCAGGAGGGTGAAAAGTCCTGCCAACCTTATTGCATGTGCTCCTCTGTTGCCACAAAATGATGTAATTTCTGGCTCCATATGGGAGTGACAGATCAGGCCCGGGCTGAGTCTTTGAAATTTGGCTCAAAACGTATTTTTGACAAAGTTTCAGAGACTTGGCCCTGGCATGACCCATCACTTCCATGTCATGCTTGAAGTGATGTCATTTTCTAGCAATGCTGGAGTGCGCAGGCGGTGGGTACTCCACCACACCCCATCCCCTCATTTGCTGTTATGGGGACGTGCCGACCCTGGATCTTAAGCTGTGACTTACTCATCAATAAAATCATGTTTGGGGTATAATGAACACCACACCACCTTTTTACTAAAGGATTAAATAAAGAGTCTAATTGCTGGCACTGAAACTTACAGGACATGTTTCTTAAACATACACTGTGTGTATGTCTAGTTATTTGGTCTTTTGGAAGGAAAATATTACTCATATTAATTTTGTATTAGAATGTTCATTGATTTTTGAGGATGTTTAGGTACTTCTAAGTTATTTAGCAGGCGGCTAACTGATGGCCAACAAAAATGGCCCCTCTGTGCCCTTACTGTAGCTACAAAGACAGTACAACATTGGAAAGTCAAATGCCCACTTCCTTTAATTCAATGGACTGAAGACCTGACAACTTGATCAGTGTATGGCATATAGACAACAATTGCTTATGGACTTTTTTTTTTAGATATTTGGAAACCTTTTAAACAGGTGTATGTGCAGACCTTCTTCCATCGTTGTCATCGTTTTTTTCTATTCAATATGAGGCTTGTATCTTATATTTTAAATTTTTTAAAAAATAAATATTGTGCTTTTGCACGAAGTACCAATACAGCAGGAACAACCTCATGAACATAACTACATAATTAACCGTTTATTTTTATTAATCCAAAACAGGTTGGTATAGTATATATAAAACGACAGGCAAAAGAATATCCATAATTTATGGCTACAGAGACCTCATCACTCTGTAGCTACCTGTGTTTTATGGCCAGGGAATGTCATTTCTTTAGTGATAGGTTTCTCACTTTTATAACAGGTGAGTGGATGAAGAACCAGACTAGAGTGAATTATTTTTACAGCACACACATGCCCTTGGGCTTCAGGGCAAAGGACTGGATTCAGATTCCAGATTCTGATACCAGTGAACTGATATGACGCATTCAGACTCATCTTGTTAACTGTATTCGCTGGAAGAATAATCTGTTGACGTAAATTTAACTGAAGACTGTTTGTTAGCAGGGAATGGAATGTGTCTAAAGAGGAGGCTCTTGTACCTGTGCTGCACCATGGTTACTCCTTTCTCCACCAGGGCCTTCCTGTTAGCCATTTGAAGGAGCCAGATTTCTTTGCGAGAGAACAGCCGGATGCCAAACGCCTTCTCTAAAAGTTTTTCTGCAGTCATGTGCTCACGGATCTCCCACATAAAAGCCTGCAAGCTCCCCTTGACATCAGCCACATCCAGCCCTTTAGAACTTACTGAGACCTGGTACTGCTTCAGCAAGGCCAGAGCAATCCGGTAGAGGACTTTCTGCCCCTCCAGAAGATACACATCAAATATACGGATGACATAATCAAACGGAAGGTCATCAAACAGCCATACCAGCCACTCAGAATACACCTCAAAAATGTTGTCTGCTGAGCTGGCTAGGAGTCGATGGGCGGCAGGGCAATGCTTGTTGGCTAAGTCCCCAAAGGTCATGCAGGAGGCCTTGTGACTGAGGAAGGAGTAGTCTATGTAGGAGGTATGGGAAGCGTTGCAATAGAGGAGTCGGCAGGTATTCTCAAAGCACTGGGCTTCCTCTTGGTTGTAATGAAGGAGCAGGGCAACCACCACTGGCAGCAAAGGGCAGTAGGTGATGTCCGGAGACATGTTGGCAATGCAGATGAGTATCTTTTTCATAGCAGTTACTCCTTCTGTAGTGAGGCAGTATTCAGGCATGAGGCTCCCTGCTAGGAATTCAGGCAGAGGGTGAAAGTTCTCGCTCTGGTTTTCAAACAGCTTGCCAGCAACATCTCTGTAGACTGGGGCATCAGGGGTCATGAGTCGACATGGTATGTCCTGGATAATGTGCTGGTAAGCCTGTGCCCTTAGGACGTGACTTCTAGCCCAATGCCCCTCCCTTGCCAACTTCTTTAGCTCTTTAGTAGACTTGCCAATGAGCGGTTCATGAGCATCTTGCTGCTCATCCAACTTGGGAATCTTGTTGTGGTCGACAAATTCACTGATTCCAGTGCAGGAGATTGCATCATTGACCCACGTCTCAGTCTCGGGAGGGATTTCCAAAATAAGCGGATTGGTTGTTTCTATAAAACAAAGACAAATTTTCCGGTTATTTATCTTACCAGCTGACATATGCAATTTTAAAAATATCCTCTATAAAATTTAGAAATCCATTCCATATGTTATTATAGTTCCAGGGTACCAAAATCTGCAGGAGTTGCAGGCCAGGTTTTACTATAGACTGTAGGAAAGCTCATCAGGAAAACTGATATGAAGGACTATGGTAGGCCTTGTGCTCCTTTCTTTCTTTCTTTCTTTCTTTCTTTCTTTCTTTCTTTCTTTCTTTCTTTCTTTCTTTCTTTCTTTCTTTCTTTCTTTCTTTCTTTCTTTCTTTCTTTCTTTTTAAAAATAAAGTTATACTTTGCTTATTTAGGAAGACCCTCAGCAGATTCCTGAGTGGTTGTGTCATCTTGCATGCTCCAATATGGCATGTAAAGTAAACACATATGTGCATAGTTGCAGAATTCTAAGAGTAAAAACTTACATAGTTCACAGTAGTATCTAGGACCCCAAAGCATGGCCAGCAGCCCTTGTTATGCCAAAGTACATATTTTGTAAGAGAAACTACCCAGGAAACTACCCAACAGCCACAGTCTCCATCAGTGAGCTCCAACTCACTCTAGATCTAAAAACTGGATCTGCAGAGAATTAAAGTCTAGCCACTGAATAATTAAATGTGGCAAGAATTGGAAGAGGGTCTGCCTCCCTGGTGACACAGACCAATCAATGTCTTAGAGACAGCTTTGTGAAAAGGCATGAATAATACATTCACGCAAGCTAGGCAAGTAGCTTCCCTGCTTCACTTACAGGGTGAAGTATCATTTAAATGGCAGATGCGTGGAAAACACACACATTTACACCATCACTTCCTGGGAATACTTGACTCAGTCAGACAGATGCAGAACATAAGCTCGTGGTGCAATCCTAAAGTACAGTTAAATCCTTCTAAGTGAGTTAAATGGACTTAGATTACACTGCCAAGTTGTTGTTGTTGTTGATTTATAGTCCGCCTTTCTCACTGAGATCCAAGGCAGATTACATACTGCAAGTGAATACAATATAATCAATAGCTCAGACATTCACAGAGCAAAAGTACAATATGATCAACAGTTCAGAACGCCGCACTGAACAGATGTTAGAATCCAGTAATTATATCTCATATTCATACTGTTGCTTTTAATATCTAATCAAATCCTTATATATTTCTATAGAGAAGAGGTTTTTACTTTATCATTTTGTTCTAACGAAATGTTCCATTTGTCTATCATTTGTTCTATTGAAACAGATTCACGGATGTATCATTAAATCTGACCCATTCTGTCTCGGCTCTCCTGATGCCTTGCCCTAATTACCATTATTCATTATGATTCCAACAGTAGGTTTATCAGCTGGGTGGGAACATGTCTCACCTGGACCATAAAAACAGGCTTGCTTAGTCTTCTTATATGGTGTGGCCATTATGTTACCTTGATTCACCTGGCAAGGACAGAGGTACAGTGTATTCTATTAAGAACCCTCTTGAGTATGAACGCACATCCATTCGGATTACATGGACTGGAACTGGCAACTCACCAGCAGAGTGTATAGAACTTCTGAAGATGCTGGTAAGCTGCACAAGGGTTCAAAGAAGGATGACTTCAAGGTCAATAGGCAAAAAGATTGAAAAACTGGAGAATTGAAACTGAGGCAACTAAGGATGGGAAGGGTCCATGCGTTGTCATTAAACAAATTATGTTTCTTTCAGAGTATTGGGTATGTTGCACCACACTCTAACTCTATGTGATGCATGTAAGAACAGCTGGCAAGTTTTTACCCCAAAAATGTAAATCTTCATTGCAAAGCACATTCTGAAAAAAAAAATCTCCGGTTACCTGAGCCTAAATCCTATTTTTCTCTGCTGAAGATTCCGAAAATACCATCACAAAGAAATAATTACTGAATTACAATAGAGGCCAAATAGTTAAGGCTGGGACTGTCACACAGTGAGTGTGGCATCAGATACCGCTGCAGTTTGTGCACCGTGCTGCAGGTGGGAGAAATAACAGCTCAGCACAAGCTTGCTGTTGTAGGTTCGGAGCTGATAAGAGTTTTGAACTGTTTTCCCAGAATTCCTCAGAGTCGCTGCAAGTTACATTGTGCTAACGTTTAGCATTCACTTAGCACCTGTCGCCAAGCAATTTATAGCATTGTTATATTATTAATTTGTACTGCAGAGATGCTACAGAAATAGAAATGCCAGAACACATCTACGGGTGTCAGCTGCAGTGGCTCAGTGCTGAAAATAAAGAGTAGCAAGTGACAATCTCAGGCGAAAACCATCTGGAAGTTGTTGTTTTGCTCTGTGTTGAGGATGCTGTTGTGAATTTGGTGGTCTTGATTACTGTGAATAGATCTATAATTACAGCTGTGCAGATGTTTAAAAGCACATACTAATGTAGGTGCATACAGGGTGCGTCCAAACCCCGTGTCTGATGTCCAAGTGGTCAGTGGATCATCTACAGCGAGTCTTACACTCATATGCACCTAGCCATTTCAATGTGATCTGGACCCTGCATTTTTGCAGCAGTCGTAATTCTGAAGAAGAAACTCCACACATATCCTTGGATGCATAGACATTGGGGGCAAGACCAGTGGGCATGATCTTGCTCCTTTCCCTGTAATTTTTAAACATCTGCATCAGGGATGTAACGATTGTTAATGTTCCTTGATAGCAGGGAATGTGATCCGAGTCTTGGAATGTAGTAGGCACCAGTATTTAAGGAAGTAAAACCATTCAGCTAGAGAGAGGAGGCAGAGAAAGAATTTGGAGAAATTCAGTAGTTTTGAATTTAGAATATGTCTTGCTTGTTTGTAAATAAAGCAAATATTACTTTAAAAAAACCCAAATCTCAAATCTGTAAGACTGCGGTTCTTTCTTATCTAAAGGAAATTAAGCTCTGTAACATTGTGCCTGGAAATTCTTCCTCCTCAGAAGTTGGGAGCATGCACAAACATGGAAATCAATTAACTGAAACTTAGATATCAAAGAGATTGCAAGGAACTACACAAGTCCAAATCCACACTGAAAAACGAAAGTCACTTAAGAGCAACCAAAATGCTATGAAACAACGTGCAAGCTTTTGAGTTCTTCAGAACTCTTAATCACATGGGATGTTTTTAAAAGGGGAGGGGGAGATGTCTAGACATGACCTTAAGGCCTTGTCTTGAAAGCATGGTGCTGGTGCCAGGTTGCACTCTTGGCCTTTGGGAGGGGAAAAGCAAACAATGAAAGCATGCAGGGCTTTTTTATGGCAGTACTCACTGATACTGAGAGCAGAACCACAAGTGACAAAAGGCACAGATTGGACACTTGCCAGCTTCCCTCAAGTTTTGATGGGAAATGTAGGCAGCTTGGCGGAATGTTGGACAAGTGACAGTTGAAAAGTCCATTGGACAGCAGTCAGAGAGCGAAGCTGCAAGACCAGGATGCCTACATTTCCCATCAAAACTTGAGGGAAGCTGACAAGTGTCCAATCTGTGCCTTTTGTCACTTGTGGTTCTGCTCTGAGTACCAGTACTTGGTGGGGAGGGGGGCGGAATCAGTGCAACCTTATATATGAGTAACAGCAAAGTACTGGAGTCATCTCACGGAAAATACAAAACACTCCTTTTCTTGTTTCTTCTAATTACATGACCTTTTTTGTTTCTTCCTCTCAGAAGGCCAAGGGTCCAACCAGATGCTCCAGCACCATTTAAAAATCTGCATACCTGCTCAGTATTACCCCCATAATGCTTACAAGACTATGGCTTAAAAAGTCAAGATCATTGCTTGAGACATCTCTTCCCCATCCACCCCGCTTTAAACATTCAGCCTGATGAAGAATTCTGGAGAACTTGACAGCTTACATGATATATTGTGTCAATTTGATTGTGTGACTTTTGTTTTTATATATCAAAATAAGTGATACCGGGAAATGCAAGAGGCAGAGGGCTGGGGCGACGGAGACCTAGATTGCTGGTGTGTGGTTCTATGCTACGGGGATAAGCAGTACCACTTGGGAATAAAACAGTCCTCTGCTCAGAGCATAAGTTAACCAAAGTGTGCTGGGAGGCAAGGCAAGCTAGGAGGCTCTGTCCTTCCCATAAATCTGAGGAGGGTAAATTGGGTCAAGAAAGGCGAGCATAAATTGCTGCCAGACCACTCCGTAGTTCTGTGTGCATTTGTGAGTATTTGACATCTTTACAGTCTTGCGTAAGCTCTAGTGGAAATCTGCCCATGGGCTCCTGCGAACACTGCATTTTAAAAAGGCCACCATCTCCCTACACGACCACATTCAACTCTCTGTCTTCCCCTGGCCCAATAAAGTGAACGTTGTTGTTAATGTTGTATTTTATTAAAGGAGGGGAAATGGCATTTAATAAAGTCAAGAAATAAAAAAAGGTAAAATAGCATAGAGCTGGTTTCTTCAAACTGACAGTTGAACTTGCATGCCCTCTGGTGGAAATTTTGTGCTATTGCTGAAAATAATTCCTTGTACAGGTATTTTTTTATTTACAAGCGTTATACCCTGCCTTTCTGCCCTCATCAGGGCTACCAATGTTACAGCCTTTCCTAAGCTGTACTTTAGGGTTGGAGTTGATAGAATTTTATCAAACCATTAAGTTCTGCTGCACATGCACTTCTGGATTTGCTTTTCCAGACCATGTTTGGACAGGAAGCTTACATGATGACGCCCTTTGTTCTCATTTATTCCCTTTGCCTGCATTCAGGAAAGACTTGCTAGAACAGTTAGAACTGCTGTGCTCTTTTTCTAACTGCAGAGTAACCATATTGAATTAGATAACAGCAGTTGTGTGAAGTGCTAGAAGAGAAATATTCTGTAAGTTTCTGTCTGCTTTGTTGCCCCACCTATAACATTCATGCGTTCTGGTCGGGAACTCCTGGTGGTGTTAAACTGCAGCCACCTGTCCCATTTGTGCAGTGAATGGAGTGTTCACCTGTAGAAGGATGTGATTATGGTAGACTCGTGGCAGGGGCCATCTCATACAGAAGCAGAAACGGGACCTCCCTCCCCAAATTATGTTTCATTTAAGACAAGAAACTGCTATAACTGCATGGAAAGATGGGGAATATTTCCCCCCCAAATCTAGATTTATTTTAGAAGCATTCTAAAAGTTATAATGGATTCTTAGCTTGTGGCTAGTAACCTGTGTGAACGAACCTTTCATTTTGTGTTTTTTTTCTTTGTCAGACTCTAATGAGGGATCGACAGCACAGAATAACTCAGTTTAAACTGCCAGTTAATATGACCCTCCGTTCAATAACTGATATTACTCATCTCTTTCTTTCCCCCATACACCTGCTATCTATTTTATTTAGAATTTATTTTATAGCATGTGTGCAGAACATTTTATAAAATAAACAGTATTTTACAAACGGTTGGGACTGTGCAGCACAGGTATGGGATGGGAGGGGGAGTGAACGTGTGGGCTGCAGCTCCCTGCAACGCACACATACGGCAGCAAATATGTACCCGCCACGTAACAACCTGTGACTTGGCCTTTATAAGAAGAGACTGGATCCTGGGTCTCCTCCAGCCAAACTCAGACTTCTAGCCATTGCATCCTCTAAACAATTACAATTACCCACCAAAGGTAACCATTCCTTCCAAGCAACTCGCACCCTAGATGTATAATCTGAGTCATGCTTTGGCCCATCAGTATGTGCTGGGCTCATAAGCAGCAAAAATCTTAAGTGATGGCACAGGTCTTTTTCCTTACATGCCAGGCTTTATTTACCTGTTTGTCCCTGTAGATGTGGCCTCTTCGGAGATATCTTACCTTGTGTGGCTCCCAGGACGCCTTCCTCTAAATCATCCATCACAGAATTTGCTCTTGTCCTTGTCCCTGTTGTATCCAAATTGGTAGTGGGGCCCACAGCAGGGCTGATATAATTCAGCCCAACCTTTAGCATCCCTTGTCCTTGCTTGAATGACCTCAGCAAAGCTCTGTACCTGTGTTTAATTTATTGGGCCTGAAGTCTCCTTTCTAGCCAGCGCCTCCCCAAAGTAGATATCTATTTGGTGTAAACAGTGGTAAAACATTCTTCCACCTACTCGCTCACCCATGCCCGCCATATGCTTCTTTGACAAGCGGGATGTAAATAATCAAGATACTGATCAAAACATCAATAGGACCCATTAAAAAGGTTCATTTGTTTTTCCAAGGGTAAACTTTATTTACCTGTATCCTCTTGCAACGTCACAAGAAAATGAGTGTCATGCATACCAATAAGGCAAAACACAGAAACGTGGAAGAGGGGAAGTTTCAATGTCTGGCTGGAGGGTGGGGCTTGATTTCTGTCCTTCTGATAATCAACACGTCCTTGAACAGATGAACGTAAACACAGAGGCTGGCTCTCAAACTGCTTCCTGCTGGATCCTTGTTTCTACTTGAAGACAGAAATAGAATCATGTGAACAGTGAATGTAAAGTGTTTAACAGACAAAGCCGTGCAATTTGATGGGTGTAAAAACAACGGGCTGCACTGCTATAAACTTACGAGATGTTTGGGCTGCAGAGGTTCTTTTGGTTAATAAGTCATGTGCTTAGGAATCATGATAAGTTGAGTTCATGTCAAGCAACATTTTGGAAGCAAGCACATGGCTAGCATTTCAAGTCTAACTAGGGAAAGCAAGTTGCATTTGAAGTTGGGAATATAAACCGAGCTTTATGTTGCTTCAGATCACTGCAATTATTATTTATTTATTCATTTAAAACATTTGTATCTCACCTTAGCCTCAAGGTGACTAACAATGCAATATCAGACTGCCAGGACACAAAACACAACAGTCTAATTAACAAGATTAAAAAAATGCACAAATTTAAAATAAACAAAAATGCATTGATTACAGATTAGAAAGTGCACAGAATTTTTAAAACGCATATTATTAAAAGCACAAAAATTCTAAAAAACAGTTGCTTCTCATATTTTTCATTTCCAGAAGAGTCTTATATGGTCTGAACATTTGCATTTTATCTGAAAGGGCCCTGCCTGTGCTGCAACATAGGAAGCGACACTTCACTGGACTGTGGATGTGTGGTGCTTCCACCAGGCCAGGGAAGTGGCCTGCCAGCCGGGTGCCTGGCCAGTCTCCTGAGGCCGCATGGTGAACAGCCAGACCAGGAAGTGGCCTGCCAGCCCTGGTGTCCAGCTGGCCTCCTGCAGCTGTGCAGTGCTGCCTAGGAGTGGCCAGTTTCCTGTGGCTGCCCGGTGCCATCCAGCAGTGGCCGGCCGGCCAGCCTGGGGTGCCTGGAAGTGGGTCGGCAGATAGCCTCACTTCCTGAAGAGACACCATTGCGTCAGGTTTGGGAGCTCGTGCGCAGAGATGCTGTTCCCAGTGAGTAAGCCCCCCCCCCCCCGCCGGAAAACTTTAGGGACCTGGCAATCCTATGTAACACCGTCACTTTCAGATCACACCGGAAATGATACCACGGTACAGGGACAATAACTACAAAGGCTGTGGCCGTTCAGTCATTTCTCTCCTCCTCCACCTCTCACCAGTTGTCAGTGTGGTCCTACTAGTGTGGTCCTGGCAACCTTAGCATTGGTCCTTTTTCTGTTTTCTTTGTTTTATACCGTTTGCTCTGAATAAAGTTATTCTCTGTTTACGTAAAAAGACCTGCAGCATATTTATGAGTGATAACATCTTACACCAATAAGGTGCAATAGAGTGTTTAATGAAAAATTCCCCCACATGTTTTGTAAATCTTTAGGGGAATTTTTAAAAAAACAGGCATTAACATCTCCTTCTGGTAAGGCATGTTATTGCATCCTACTGACTTGGCCTTCTGGTGCTTTGCTTGCACGAAGGCACACAGCATGGTGTTGGGCAATACACACAGTATGTAGTTTTAGATATTATCATGGGGGGCGGGGGTGTTATTTTCGGTGACCAGGCTGGGGCCAATGCAATCAGTGTTCCAAGCCTAAGGCAGAGATGACAGTGTAGTTTAAATGTGTCAAGGGTTACATAACAAAAAAACCCCTAAGAACACACAATTTGCCTTTTTTTGAAACTATGCTGGGGTTGCCAGCCTCCAGGTAGTACCAGAACCAAAAACAAGCGGTAGGGTTCCAGAACCAAACAGACATGAACCAGGGGCATATGTAACGGTCCTGAGAAGGATTTATGGCATCCTATTATGGTTCATGATATCATATGATCTGGCCTTGTTGGTAATTGGCTATGAAGAAGAAGTGCCGAAACGAGCAGAAGTAATAGCTGGCAGGCTCGTTGCCAATCTCCTGGCCAATCTTCTGGTTGGACATTCAGGCCACATCTCAGCTTTTGATGTCATTGTGCATCAATTCAGTTGCCACACCAACTATTGGATTTTGGATATTGACCTGGCATTCATTGGAGGTTTGCCTACCAGGATTGTACTTTCTATTAGGACTGCACATGTTACAGAACAAATGGACGATCTATGATATTGCTTTGACAGATATATTTATTTGATTCACTGTAATTCATTGTATATTTTTGACTGCACTGAATAGAGTTTGTATGTAATTTAACACCGTGTAGTGTTTCCTTGGGTTCTGAGGCTTTATGCCCCTGGTTCAAGCCTCCAGGTAGTGGCTGGAGATCTCCCGGAATTACAACGGGTCTCCAGGCCACAAAGATCAGTTCACCTGGAGAAAATGGCTACTTTGGGGGGGTGGACTCTATGGAATTATGGCATGCCGAAGTCCTTTCCCTCCCCAAACCCCACTTTCTCCAGGTTTCACCCTCCAGATGTCCAGGAATTTCCCAACTTGGAGCTGGCAACCCTAAACCATGATGATCCAAAAATGATCCATTCTTTAGTACTACAAAGAACCCCCAAGGCATTTTCTTCATTAGTATATATTCCAATTCCCGAAAGGCTAGCAATAGTACCAGGAAACATCCGGCCAGCAGCTCCTTGGCCTTTAAGCATCGCAAGCTGCAAACATGTATTATTTAGTCATCACTGTCTTGGGCCTACAGAACATCTCTCCCTATATATTTTATCTCATCAACTTGGTCAGTCAGCAAATCTCTTGTGCAACTGTGACTGACTTCTGTAAGCGTGTAGACTCAGATGGCGCCTGCTTTTTAGAACAGAATGCCAAAAGATGTTTTAACTGTTCCTTCATTACTGTCTTAAGTGGGCACATAAACCTGTCCAATTTAACTATAGGTCATTTGATTAAAAATAATTACTGATTTTATGGCTCTATTTTTTTCTGAAGTATAGTTGACTGAAATGGCTGTAAGACGTTTTAACTGGGTTGGTTTGTTGCCTTAATGTGTTTTAATTCTTGCTTATTATTTGTTATTTGTGTAAGCCATCTTGAACGACTATGAGAGGTGCAATATACAGGTTTAAATAAAAAAATATTTCTATTCTGCTTTTCTACTAGGTTACCAGTTCTGGGTTGGGAGTTTTAACTTTTAAGGCCCTTAGTGGACAGAGACCGACATACCTGTGGGACCGCCTCTCACCCTATATCCTACGGAGGCGGCTTCAGTTAGCAGACAGGCAACTACCGTGATCCCTGAACCTTGCCTCAACCAGGGCCAGGGCTTTTTTTAGTCCTGGCACCTGCCTGGTGGAACGCGCTGTCTGTGGAGGTCCGGTCTCAACAAGGTCCGGTCTCAACAAGATCTGCTATCATTTCTCTGGGTCTGTAAGACAGAGATGTTGTCTTGGTGCTGGAAGGAAGGCAGTGGGAGGGCTTCTGGTGTCCTGGCCTCACTGACAGTCCTTTAGATGGCACTGGATTTCTAGCCACTGTGTGTGACAGAATGTTGGACTGGATGGGCCACTGGCCTGATCCAACATGGCTTTGCTTATGTTCTTATGTTCTTATGAACCACCCAACCGCCCCCTCTCAGTGTGAGTGGGGGGTGGGATATGGGCTAATTCTACACTGGCTGAGTTTAACTGCCCTGCCCTGGGGGCCTGAGGTGCTACGTAGGGTGCAAATAGGAGCCGCCTTGTTTATGCTCAAGTGCTGTATTTTATGGTTGCAATCAAGGTTTTAAATTAAATTTCTGATGTAAATCCACTCTGAGCCCACTTGCAGGGAGAACGGATTATAAATTAAATAAATAAATAAATGTGTAGACATGTGCAGGGAAAACTTGTAATGGCATGGAAGTAAATAACATCCAATATAGCCTCGGTTAAAGGCACAGGGCCGGTTGATAACCATAATATAATGTGAACATCCATGGTATCCCAATCCATATATCTGGTCTGTAAGGTAAGTACAACCCTGGCCCAGCACAGGCTGAAATCGGCTTCTCAGCAGCCAACCTCCATCTTTTATCTTCCCAATTACATTCAAGTGTATTAGGCCTTAGAAAGGTAATGCTTTTCACAGTGTAGATATAAGGGTTAACCTGCCAACATCTGCAGATCAAACTGGTCTTAAAGTTGGGAGGGGGGCTCAAAATGCTATCCGGCAGACACCCCTTACCAAACCCTGCCCTCCAAACTCTCCAAATCATTTCCACTCTCTGTTTTGACAGCTGTTGCAACCTCCTCCTAATTTTGCATCAGCAGGATATTTGCAGCTTGAGTCTATGCTTGTACACCCAGAAGTAACTGGCAGTAACCAAATGGGCCAAATAGGATTGCCAAATATTCCTTCTTGTACATCCCTGATATGTAGCGATGTGGAGAAGCTTCCTCGTGCTCTTCCAGATGAATATAAGCCAAATGGAGGTGGATAAAAGGAACTAATTAAGGAACTGTGAAAAAGGGATCGCTCTTTCATGAGATTTTAATGGGGAAGAAATGAAATATGCAGAGGCCCCATTCCCTCCAGATGAGCAACCCAGCTGAATATAATGAATGTTTCATGATCAGTTCATGTCAAATGTGCAAAGAGAAGAACAGAGCCCAACATCCTCTTAATCCCATTTGTAAAAGGGTTCAGAGAAGTGTCACAACAGGACACTAGGAAGCACAATCTGGGGAGACCAGCCTTGTAACGGGACAGAGAGCAACAGCTGCTATGGCTAGCATCAGTTAATCAGTGTTGGCTACTCCAGAATGCCCTGTACTTGAAAGTGCTAGGAGAGCGTTTGGTGTTGCGGTTAAGAGCGCGGGACTCTAATCTGGAGAGCCGGGTTTGATTCCCCACTCCTCCACTTGAAGCCAGCTGGGTGACCTTGAGCTAGTCACAGTTCTCTGGAGCCCTCTCAGTCCCCCCCCACCTCACAGGGTGTTTTGTTGTTGTGGGGATAATAATGACATACTTTGTAAACTGCTCTGAGTGGGCATTAAGTTGTCCTGAAGGGCAGTATATAAATCGAATGTTGTTGTTGTTATTAAAGAAGAACATCAAGTGTACTACACTACTCATAATGAAGGGGGAACTTGATAGAATAATTCAGCTACAATCATAACTATGCTAAGAAAAAAGACCAGAAAAAGAATCTTGCCCCCTCCTATGCCTTTAAGAGTACTTTGTTTTTTCAGATATTAGCTGGTGACGCTTTTGTGGCAAGGAGAGAAGTCTGATTATGTAATAACGGCTTCAGAGCAAGTTGCTGTTTAAAGGCATGGAACCCAGTTTTTTTTTTTTTTAAGCCAGCAAATACACATTGTCCTTGCATTCTTGGGCCAATGAACTGCACTAAACTTGGCAAGCTAGAAGACTGGGAAAGTCTGGTCCCCAAAGCTTCCTACAAGAGAGGGACACTGAGAGTAAGACGTTCCGAGCATCACAGAGAAAGGGTGGCGTATAAGGTAAATAGCAAATTACTGTATCACATGGGGCTCAGCAGCTTGAAAGCTGTGAAGTAATATTTTGAACAGCAACAGGATTTCAGCCTTTTTGTTCTGGCGGGGCTCATGCCTCATGAACAGTAGGACAACAGACAGAAATGCACCAGGTCATGCTTTCCTGTTTTGCTGCATCTTGAGTGAGGCAAAGCTTTACAAATTAAATTTCTGACAGTTCCTGAAATCTCTTAAAGAAATCTTTTGAAGAAATAACTAATACCTGGAATAATCCAGATGTCTGGGCACCCAACATTTATGCAAATAAATCACCCTAGAGGAAAAGGAGCAGCACTGATTGAGGTATTTTTCTTCACTGATTAGGCACAGGTTTCCTGAAGAGGAAATCCAGGCAGTGTGCTTGCCTATGCACATTTTAAGTGAAAGGAAGTCCTATTGAATTCAATGGAATTCCTATGTAACTATGCATAGAATTTTGCTATTGGTTTGGGACAAGAGCTCCTGTGATATAATAGACCATTAGATCTGGGTGTGTGTGTTAAACTGCATGTTACATTGGAGTTCCAAAACTGGAACTCACATGTTTGGAATCCTAAAAGCCGCAGGGGCTCCTAATATGTATCAGAGTTGTGGTGTTGGGAGGGGATTAACTCTCCCCCATCTCATAATCCCACCCCCCAATCCCCCTGTTGCTTTTAGCCCTGATAGGGAGAAAGGCAGGTACTCAGATTATTCCTGGGTTTTTTACCTAGGGGAAATTTTGGAATGGGTTAATGGCACATGGCTCCAATCCTTATTGCAATACTCAAGACTAGTTTTTAGGGAGAAACCCCAAGAAGGGAGTTCTAATCACAGAACTCCAATATCATGTGCAATTTGGGACTTATATTCTACACATGTCCTGGTGTTATATAAAATCATTAATTGGATGATTTAGGTTTCCAATTGATTGTTAGTACTAAGTGAGCAAGCAGCTTGTCAGGGACTGATCTGTGTCCCCCTTCAGGTGATGCTTGCTTATCTATTTATTTTGATTATGTAAAGAATTTATGTGCTGCCCCATAGGATTGCCAGCTCCAAGTTGGGAAATTCCTGGAGATTTGGGGACGGGGGTGGATCCTGGAGGCGATGTTTGGGGAGGGGAGGGGAGGGACCTCAGCAGGTAAAGCAGACATTTTCTCCAGGGGAACTGATCTCTATGGCCTGGAGATCAGTTGTAGTTTCGGAAGATCTCCAGCCACCACCTGGGAGATCTACAGCTACAACTCCCAGAGCAGCAAACAACAAGAACATCAGAAATCACAAAATTTAGAAACAAAATACCTAGAGGCACATGAAAAACCACTCAGCAATTAAAACAAATAAACAGAGTAAGTGGTACTTCTCCAAGGATGAGGGGTGCTGGGGAGGGACAGAGAGAAAGGAAGAAAAAACACAACAGTAACAGAACAATCAGCCAAACATCTGAGGAAATTGATGATGAGCAGCCCTCTCTGTCCTTCTCCTTTTACCAGAAGGCATCAGAATTACCATACAGTGAATATAAAGGTGAATCTTCAAATGTTTTACAATCCCAGGGTGTGAGTGCCAAGTAAAAACATTGGTTGTCAATAAAAGACACAGGAACTCCAAAAATAGAATTAACAGGAAAGAGTTTTTCACAAAACCTGCAGGACAATAATCTTGCATGGAGACATTCAAGACGCTGTTATGAAATATGTCTCTAGAAATAAATGGCTCTTTATGAATACATATAGGAAGGGATCAGTGATTCAGCAAAAGCAATACACCTGGTGGCCAAGATGGGAGAGGGCCTGGCTGCTGTAGCGGATTGATTAAATGGCTTGGATTATCATTCCAGGTAGCTTAGATTGTCCGAATGGGAGATCTCTATTCAAATAACCTTGCTCCGCTTCCTGCCTTAGGTAAGTCATTGTCTAACTTGCCTCCCAGGAGTTGTAAGGATAAATCAGAAAGTGTCTAAAGTACTTTATACACCCTGGAGTATCTTAGAAATGATAGTGAATATCAAAGATATATTGTATGAGAAGTTTGTGGGTTTATGTGGCAAAGAGGAGGAGGAAGGGACCCTTTGAGGGGTGCAAAAGATGACATTGAGGATACAGTGCCCTTCTGCAAGCACTTCAGCTGTTAAAAGCCAGTTGACCTATTGCTTTCAATCGCTGGAGTGAAGCCAAGCCATCCTATTAATGATTATTAACATCTTGATTATCAGTTCTAGAGAATGAATGTACTCAAACAGACCGTCACGTGGTGTGTCAGATATGATCAGGATTGCTGATGCTAAGGAGGCCGAATGCCAAGGACAAAGCGGATGTGGAAACCATGTCTAACAAAGCCGCAGGGAGTCTTTTTGAGCACCGTGCTCAGCAATGCCACAATGCACTTCCTCTGCTACATTTCTGCCATTGATGGCTGTTCTCTGCCTGTGTTGAAAGCACTATGCTAAAGGTAGTCAAGATATGATTGATGCCTCAGCTGACCAGACTGGGAGATGTTAATTACTATCACCACGGATAAAATAAAGTTGTGTGAATCCTTCCTATGCAGGGTGTCAGCCACTGTTAACAAAAAACTTTCAGAACATTTTGCTGATGCTTGAAAAAGATACATCTGTGTCCTTTTCTTTTAGCTTATGCCATGGAAATATTCTTCGTAAGCACTTCTTTTCTCCATAGCTTTGCCCACCTAAACAACTGGTCCTCTTTTCCATTTAACAGCAGATGTGTAGAATCTCTGGCCACTAAAGTAACCAGAATAGTTGTATGTGCTAAATTTCTCTCTGTCAGGCAATGGTTGAAGATACAGGAGCATGGATGACTTTTTTTTAAAAAAGTGGTAATTAAGACTGTCAAACGGACAGGAGAAAATGTACTTTTCCATTTACATATCTGAAGAAGTGACCTGTGACTCACAGATGATCATAATGAAAAAAATGTTGTAAGTCTTTTAGGTGCCACTGGATTTTTGGTTTTTTTTCTGTCCCCTTAATAGCAATCTAATAAGTGGAAATGGTCAGCTTAAGCTTTTCATGGCATGAAGGTAAAGAGCATCACCTGAGGACGGCTTGCAGATCAAATGGATATTAAAGGGACAGTTATAGGGACAAGTGTACAAGGTGGCAAACCTGGTAGTTAGCCTTTTCTCTTATCTGCAACTACCAATTTAACTCCAACTTGTCCTTTCTTCTCTTACCCATCATGTTGCTTGGTATGGTACAAGTTAATCAGATTCTTCCAGCTATTCCCTAACTGAAGTCTGATCATGACAATACATCTGATCATTTCTTTTTACCATGTCAATTTTTCAGTCCCCTACACAGGGAAGACAAAATAAGAGTCTTGGGGTACCTTAGAGACTAAAACATTTATTGTAGTATAAGCTTTTATAGCCTTTAACCCAGCTAGTCAGATTCATGAAGTGAATTCTGTCAGAAATATTTGTATACACAGAGAAGGGGGAAAAAACTATGAATAATATGTTAAAAGCCCTACTTTCTTATATTCCTCTGCAAAAGTTGTGACCCATCAATGTGCTTTGTTTCCTTATGAGTTTTCCATAGCAATGCTTCTTAACTCACTGTTTTTTCTTTCTTCTTTATGCGTATAAAAATCTTGCTGACTGAGATTTCACTTCATGAATCTAACCAAGGTATCAAAAGATTACTCTTTCGTTTTGGCTGCAACAGGCTAACATAGATACCCTACTTACTGTATTTTTCAAGCTTCTCTTTTCTGTGCTGCCTTTTCCCCACTATCCACATCAGCAACATCAATAATATGTTTTCTTTACTAAAATAGCACAAGAAACTTAACAACATACTGAGTGGGTTAGCATCAGTGATAGCAATAAAGCAATTCTTTTGGCAAGAACAGTGTGTTAATATTTAGGTTTTCATTGCACACACAAGTTTTCAAAATTAACAATCGCTATGATAGTTTTCAACTCGTAATTACTACTGAGGTATAGCTTGAAGTCTTCATGATTTCAGATGCAATTTGCAGAGTGCCCCTTTTGTTTGGCAGGACATCCATCCTCTTCTGCCATATCAAGAAGAGCTTCACCTACTAATTTTCTGTAAAAATTGAGGAACAAGACCAGGTAACTCTTATTAGTTGGTCCCAATTTGTAATTTAAAAATAATTAGCAATAATCCAACTGAAGAAGAAAGCAACCCTTGTGTCTCATGACCCAGGGATAATCATTTGTACATGACTACCAAATTCGTCAGGGTGCAATGATTACATAACATTTAAAATAAATGACTGGTAACAATTTAACTGATTGTTTACTTGCAATGTTTGGGTTATAAATACTCCATTGTTTCAGAAACCCTTAACAGAAAAGTACTGAGTTTGCAGTATCCTCAAAAGTTGCATCTGGAATGGATTGTTACTAAAAAGTCCAAAAACAGGAGATACTGATAACAATAAGTCTTGTGGTACTTTAAAGACGAATGAATTTATTTACGCATAACCTTTCAAAAATTGGAGCTAGGGTTGCCAAGTCCTGCTAACTTGACCCATTGGCTTTATCCCATAAAAGATACCATTAAACTAGGAAATGAAGCAAGTTACAGTCAGAAACTGTATTGGGCGGTTGACAAATTCTGTCCTGTGCCCAAACGCTATTGACTCAGAATGAGAACAGTATGGCTATTGGATCACATAGGTTCATCTTGAGATAGATCTGGCTTACGTTCTGTGGAAAGTAGTAAATGCTCAGTCAAGGACAAGTCTGAGGGCCAAACTACAAGTGATGCCCGACACTAGTTGGACACTTGTCAGCTTCCCTCAAGTTTTGATGGGAAATGTATGCAGCTTGGTGGAATGCTGGACAAGTGACAGTTGAAAAGTCCATTGGACAGCAGTCAGAGAGCCAAGCTGCAAGACCAGGATTCCTACATTTCCCATCAAAACTTGAGAGAAGCTGACAAGTGTCCAACCTGTGTCAGGCATCACTTGTAGTTTGGCTCTGAAATTATACTGTGCACTTGGTGCTTTGAGGAGGACAATTAAATTAGGTCTGGACCACATATGCAAGAGAATGAGGTGTAAGAGCCTTGAGGTAGTAGAATGGATTATACCACTTCGGACTACAGGTGATGGATTCTATCTTTGAATGTTCCTTTACTATCACAGCAATGGGAATGGGTCTGCTGCCTCTCTCTGCTTGCTATGCTGGGTTTTTTTTCAAATTTGCCTGGAGTTTTAACATACAACAGCATTCCAAAATATTGTCCATCCCTAACTTTTTCCCTTGGTGCCTCTTGATTTGGAGAGGTTGTGCTAAAACCAGGCTTTGGACTGAAAAACAGCTTGGGTTCCTTCGCAGGGCAGAAGCTTCCAAATCTGGAGATACATCTTTTGTGGTGGACCAAAGTTCATTTTGAGGTATCGAGCTCTTTCAGTATCATCTGTATTTGTCACAGGACTGGTGACTAAAGAACTGGGAACCAGGGCTGCCAGAGGCGTTGCTCGAGATGGCCTTTCTATCCCAGAAGGACGGTATTGGAAGGGCCACAAAAGGCTGCTGGGACAACGCGAATGTTCCTGACTTGACTACATGCAGCAATGCAGATATTTTCCGACGAATTAACACCATTCTGGATAATTCAGCTTCAGTGGAGTCTGCACAACACCAGTCATAAGAGAGAGAAGGGAACTGCTACCCGACTTCCAGGACTCTGTGGGATCATCAGCAAGCAGGATACTTTCCCCACCTTCTGCGCAGGAGTCTCTGCGTGGCCTCCCAGACACTAATGACCTATGCCTTGGACTGCAGTCTCTCACCCTGTCAGGGTTGGAGAGGCCATGGAGAAACCAGGATTCGGATGCTGCAGCCCAGCCGAGCTCTGTCCTTAACATGCTTGGCAATCCCCTGGGGAAGCACCCTTTGGGTTTCTTGCTGCTGGATCCAATTGGCTGAGCTGACAATCCTCCAGCCCTGACTCTGAGGAGCTTCCATCTGGGCAGCAAGCATTCACTCCTGTATTTGCGCTTCAGTAGCCCCTTCAGACTCCGACACCAGTGGACTCAGCTCGGGCTCTGACCACCTTTCAGACTTAATTTCCTGCCTCCGTATCTCCCTGCCTCTGCTATTCCTGCCTATTGGTGGCATTACTAGGGATTCCTTCAGTAGAGCAGGATCCCACCCCAGCCAACATCAAGCACTTGCTTCTATCCTGGCCAGTGTGCCTAAGAACACTTTCTATAGTATAGTTGCATCTAGTCTCCACCTAAATGTATTCACTTTACTCCTAAAGTTCACTTTTACAGGGTTATGATCTGAAAAAGTTTTCGGTAATCTCTCTACTTTTGAAATTTTTGTTGCTAAATTTCTTGTTACCCATACTATATCAATACGCAAGAAGGATTTATGTCTCTCTGAATAGTACGTATATTCTTTTGAATCCCGATTTTTTTGGGAAAACATGAACATTGACTAACAATTCCACTCAGAAACTTTCACCTATTATAAGTTACATTTTCCTTAAGCATTATGTGTAAGAAATGTGTTTAAAGATTACTTTAAGCAGGGTATATGAAACATGAGTCTAAAGGGAAATTTAATAATGAACATCTTACATGAAATGACTGCTATACTTGTTGTTTCATAATTAAGTATGCAATCATCCCTGATGATCACTATGGAAACAGCAACGACCAATTAAACAACCAGTTTCATCGAACAATTCCAGAAGGGCAGCTATGTTAAGTCAGTTGTTATTCTAGCAGAAGCATTCATGGACTAGAGCCCATTTCATTATATAGGATAGGACGATAGACCAACTGGCCGCTGGCCCTGACACTGGAGTAATTTATAGTGCAATGCTACGGAGTAAATCCTATTAATTAGACTTCAGTAGGTTTCTGAGCAGATTTGCTTAACCACACAAAAGTGTACAAAGACTGTCCTATAAATTACGCCAGCCTGCTGGAGTAACTAATAATACTATTAGTTATGCCAATATGTGCAAGCTTCCGATTCCACAGAATTCTCCATCAAACAAGGCTCACACTGAAGGTAGTACCTTGGGCGGGGTAGAAAGAAACATGTACATTTGCTTCGAGCCCAAACTTTCCGCGCTCACAACGCCTTCCCCCCATTCCACAATTGGTGTATAGTTATGAAGGCCCTGCTGGGGTTTTGAAGGCAAGGGACTCTGCAGAGCGGCCTTGGTCTTCCTTGCAGGTCTCCCGTCCAATGACTAATCAAAGCCACCCCTGCTTAGGTCCCAACAGCTAACGCGATCGAGGTTTAGACCGCCATTGTTACCTCTTCTTGAACTTCCGCGCCAAGCGACAATGACGGAACAAGCACGCGCACGCGCATTTGCAGTTCACTGGACCGGCGCAGGCCCCTCCCTTTCACTTCGGTTGCGTCGCGCCGACTCCAACGACGCTCGTCCCCTCCGCCCCTCCGCCTGAGTTACATGAGCCTCTGTGGATGCCGTAGTCAGGTGATCTGAGCAGGAACTGTTCCCTGGTGCGGGGATGGCTCCGGACCCTTGGTGAGTGAGCGGAGCAAGAGGTCCTCGGGCGGGTCGGACATGACCTTTGCCTTTGGAGGGGCTGGGGACGAGAGCAAGGAAGTTGTGCTTTGATCCGGCCCTGGCCTGATCGAGCAAAGGACGGCCGCAAGTCTAAAGCTCCACACGCCCCCCCCTTATCCCCCCTCCCATTTTTTGCTGCCCGTGGTGGTGGTGGTGGTGTGGTGGTGGTGGGAGGACGGGATTGTATTCTGGCACCGCGTCACTGCACCATTATCCTGCCTCGTCGCCCAAGGCGAAGTCACTGTAGTGCAGACTGGATACTTAGTTCCATCCTGTTAGGAAGAACTGCGCAGGTCGTGTCCAACTGCAAAGGAAGGCAGATCTCCTGTCCGGTACCGTGTAATGGCTGTGTACACCTTGCATGGCAAGCTGGACCTGCCAACGTTCCGTCTCTGATGCAGCCAATATAACATGGCCCCTCTCTTACTTTGCAGCTTGCTCCCATTGCTACACAGAGCAAAATAACAGTCTCTTGGCATGCAGAAGAAGTTTTCTTTCCAGTAGAACATACTAATTTAGCGAAAATATTAGATTGTGTGCCTTTTTGAAGGCAGATGCACAAATATGTGTACCCTCACTGTGTTCTACTCTGAGTCATTTGGATAAAATAGATTTTAAAAATTGAAAATAAAAAGGCATGTGCACTGGACATGCTTTGCTTACTGTGTGTTTTGTAGCATTCATGATAGTTCAATAAAAAAATTGATGCCACCTCACACAATTGTTCACTCATCATTTCTTGCCTGGCTGAGTTGCACTATGCGTCTGCAAAAGGGTCTTCTAAGTTCTTTATCATGAACATGATTGGTAATTTTGCATTATTCTGTTCAACTCATGCTTGTGGACCTGCAGTAGGTTTTTACAAAGTTTCTCTATTCATAAGTGTTGGTTCTTGGCTGTTTTAATTTATTTGTACTGTCGGATCCCAGTGGGGTATCCAAAAAGGCTTAGATCCAGAGGAGTTAGCCGTGTTAGTCTGTAGCAGCAAAATAGTAAAGAGTCCAGTCGCACCTTTAAGACCAACCAACTTTATTGTAGCTTAAATTTTTTAGAGCCACAGCTCTCGATGCATCTGATGAAGAGAGCTGTGGCTCTCGAAAACTTACGCTTACAATAGTTTGTACAATAGTTGGTTAGTCTTAAAGGTGCTACTGGACTCTTTGCTAAAGAGGCTTAGAACATTATCACCTCCTCTATTTTTAGACTGAGAGTTAGTCTTTGGTCCAGTGTCTTACTGTGAATCTTCATGGCACAGTGGACTTCAAACTTGTATCTCCCAGAGCCTAGTCCAGTGCTCTAACTACTACACACACTAGCTAAAAGGAACCAGGCTTTGGGGCCGTTATGTGACATGTTGGGCAGTTGGTATACTGTTTATATATATGCTTATTATGGAAGTTGTAGGCTTCTGATGCCCACTGTCATTCAACAGTTGTGGATAGCGAGGCTCGCACACAGTGCAGGTAATATTCAGGAGTAAATAAATCTGTTGTAATTCTGGTAATGACATATTGAACATTTCACAACATGCTGATTTTACGCTTCATCTCATATGGGTGAAATGCTCATTAAAATGTCTAGTGTTTTAGGTATTCACATTGATTTTATTGGACTTTTGGATCTAAATGTGATTGCTTAGTATTGTGCACGAGTTCTTTGCAACTTAGGTATGTGAGCGCTGTGACAGTTGGACCGTGAGACAGTTCCTTAGATTAATAGAGTAACTTTAAAACAAATGTGATGTGAATTGAGATTCTTGCGCAAGAGGGCTGCAGTGGGGGCCGTCTACCTATCAATGCCTGCACGTGTGCCTCAGATGAGTCTATCACCAGCAGCAGTTTGGATCAACTGATTATATGCTCTTTCTTGCCCTTGCTGTTAGCCACCGCAGGTCCTTTCTGTCTTGCTTGTTGCTGTGGGGGTTGGCAGCAGGAGACTGGAGAGTGACATGGTGTCTGCTGCAAAGGCGGAAAGGTTTGCATTAAATTCACTCTTTTCCCAAGTGCCCACCAGAGATCTTTGGGCTGGGCAGGTGGATGAGGTACTTTGCAAGAACTGATGGGCATATTGACCACATATCTTCCTGGCATTAGCTCTAGAATTCAAAACAGGATATGAGATTTTGCCCAAGTGGGCATTCATATATGTCTTAAACTGAATTGTGAATGAAAAAGCATTCAGCTTAATGAACTGATTAATACTATAGATCTTTGGCAAAAATTACATCACAGGACAAATAATGGCAAGATGTTCTATTCTAAAATGGCAACAAAGTATGTGTATGTCTACAATTTATCTTAAAGGGTCATTTTTAAAAGATGGGACAAAGAAAGGTGAACAGTCTGCAGCTGCTACATTTGGATGTTGAGTAAATAATATAAAAAAGAAGTAACAAGTTTAATAAGTTCATTGTACTTTACATATGTATGCTTTATAATGTGTGTAGTCGATACCAGTTTCTGTGTTGTTTTTGAAATGTTTTATTTGTAGAAGTAAAAGTATATGGCACAAATAAAGTTCCTCTTGAAGCTTCAACATAATGTGCATTCAAGTTCACGTTCCTGTTTCTTTGCTGATAGATAAGGGTGGGATTATGGTCTGCTGTGTGGCTATTTGTCAAGCTGTTTTTTGTGGCACAGTTGGAAGGTGAGATGAAAGAAATGCGTTGCTGATATAGGAGTCTCTTGTGATCAGATAACGCAACTTAAATTTGACAAGCAGAGTTCTGCCTTTGCTTGCAGAGCCCAGTTGCAGTGTTGGAAAACAAGACAGGTGATCGATGGTGAAGTTGATACAAGTTGAGGGCCTGGTGGGAATTTTGAAATCCCACTTGAGTCCTCCCCACAAAATCTTGCAGCCCAGGATGATTTATCTCCTCACCTTCCAATTGATGTTCCTGTATTCTCAACATTCCTTCGTTTGGGGAGCATTTTCAGTTACCATCAGGCTGGTGGTCAAAGATTTTTTTCCTTTTAGGTTCATTTACAAAATAATGTTTTCCTGCATGCTTGGGGTGTTCCATGGGTATGTAGAGCAGTGATGTGGTTTTTCCAAATAAGTATGAATTAGAAAGTTTTCTGGTGCTCTCAATACATTGTGAACTGGTTTGCAGTGCTTGGTTGACTGTGTACATTTGGTGTAGTGGTTAAGAGCGCGGGACTCTAATCTGGAAAACCGGGTTTGATTCCCCACTCCTCCACTTGAAGCCAGCTGGGTGGCCTTGGGTCAGCCACAGCTTCTAGGAGCTCTCTCAGCCCCACCCACCTCACAGGGTGTTTGTTGTTGTGGGGATAATAGTAACATACTTTGTAACCCGCTCTGAGTGGGTGTTAAGTCATCCTGAAGGGTGGTATATAAATCGAATATTACTATTATTATTGTTATAAGTTCCCTGTGTTAATGAGGAGAAGAAGCCTTGTAGAGATGGCACATCTACTAACAACATAATTCTCATGGAGGGGGAGCCAAGAGCATGTATGCTGGCCTGAGGATACATGCATTCTCCAGAATGTGAACATGGGACTGAGATGTGTACAAACTGTACACAGATAAGGACTTTCCCAATGATCAGGAATTTTAGTTTTCTAGGAATCCTGTTCACGATGACAGAGTGGCTGATCACATTTTATCCTGATGTTCCTTGTGAGGAATGTGTAAATTGTGAAGGAGTGATGCATGCTTCCATACACAACATACATCTAATTATTTCCATTTATACTCCACTTTTCTCCCCAGCAGTGGCCCAAAGAGGCTTACAAAATTCTCATCTCCAGTTTATCCTCAAAGCATCCCTGTGAGGTAGGTTAAGGTGCGACTAGGTGACTGGCTAAAGGACTCTCAGCAAGCTTCCATGATAGACTGGGCTTTTGGACTTGGGTCTTTTAGATCCTAGTATGACACTCTATCCACTACACAAAACAAGCTGTAAAGGAGCTACAGTCAGTTGTTGTTTGTTTCTCATGTTCCTGCATGTTTGACAAGGTTGTTTCCTCTTGCTGTTGCTTGTTGCTTAGAAATTATGACAGTATGCAAGAAATCTGGAAACAGGTAGAAGTGTTTCTGTGTTGCATGCCTTGTAGTGTACAATGTATCACAACTGAAGTCTTGGATTCTGTAAGGATCGCATGCTCTGGTGACTTCCTGAGCTGTGCTCTAAAAATGCTGTCTTTGAAGTAGACTTCTTTATGTGGCTATGAGCCAGTAGCAGAGATTGAGATTAAGTAATGTTTTTGTGATTCGCAGAGATGAAAACATAGATGGCAAGTATATGAATCAGTATCTTATACATATATATGTATGTACATTTTAGGTTGTCGATGTATGATTCCACTTACCAAATCGCCCAAGAAATTGCTGAAAAAATTCAGGAACGCAACAGATGTCAGAGGAATGGTGAAAGTACAGCTAAGGTACAGCATACCTTTAAGCATATCTTCTCCCTTTCCTTACATTCTATCGTCTTTAAGATTAGGCAAGAGCATTCTCTTGGTTGTACCATTTGGATGCTAGATTGGGTGCTAGAATGCCTCTGGAAGAGGAAATCTAGAGTGGTGACTATGAAACTCTTGTACTGTAGAAATTGTGAAAGCTGGAGTGTTTTTGAAGTGGTCTAAGACACTGGGGTTTTAGTAATTAGAGTTGTACAGGAATAAATTAATTTCAGCACTTGATTTGGTTCTTGAAAAATCTGTTTTGCTCCCTAAGGATGGAGAGGAGTAAGAATTGAAATGAATGTTTTGGAAAATAGGGTGTTTTGCATCATTATTTGAGAGCGATTGTCCAGGGATAAAGTCCTGGAAAAAGAATTCAGGTGCTTTTTGATACACCTTGTTTCCTTTCCTTTCCTTTCCTTTCCTTTCCTTTCCTTTCCTTTCCGTTCCTTTCCGTTCCTTTCCGTTCCGTTCCTTTCCTTTCCTTTCCTTTCCTTTCCTTTCCTTTCCTTTCCTTTCCTTTCCTTTCCTTTCCTTTCCTTTCCTTTCCTTTCCTTTTTCTTGAATATTATTAGCTGCCTTTCCTCCAAAGGTGCTCAAGGCAGCTTGTAATATAAAATATCAAAAAACAGCAGTTAAAAATAGAGTTAAAACACAGTTAAAATACATTTAAAAGCTGCCCTAAATAGAACAGCCTTTAGCTGCCTCCTCAAGCTAGAGAGTGAGACCAGATACACTTCCCTGGGGAGATTGTTCCATGGTCATGGGGCTGTCACCGAAGAGGCCGTATTCTGTATACCCACCTACCAAGCTTCTTTGGTTGGTGGGACAGTCAGGAGGGCCTCTCCTTGTGATCTCAAGTCCTGGGCAGGAACACATGGGAGAAGATAGTCCTTCAGCTATCCTGGTCCCAAGCCAGGCTTCAAAGGATACAATCAGCACCATTAATTGGGCTCAGGAGCAGATTGATAGCCAGTTGCTGTGATACCGGGGTCACATATCAGGGCCCCAACCAGCAGTCTAGCTGCAGCATTCTGCACTAGTTGCAGCTTCTGAGCCATCTTCAAGGGTAGCCCCAAGTAGTCCAGTGGAGATGTAACTAAGGCATGGGTCACTGTGGCTCAATGTGACTGAACTAGGAATGGATGCAGCTGACACACCAGCTGAAGCTGGGCAAATGTGCTCTGAGCCACCACAGCCACCTGGCTTTCTAAGGTGATCACTGTGTCAAGCTGTGAACCTGAGTTTTCAGGGTGTGTGTGTAAGCTCATCCAAGATAGGGGAAAGCTCACATTGCTGATCAGCCTTGCTATTCACCCCAAGAACCTTTATCTTGTAAGGATTCAATTTCAGCTTGTTCACCCCCATCCAACCCATTCCTGACTCAAGTGCTGGTTCAGAACATCAACAACATCCTTCAAATTAGATTGAAAAGAAAAGTAGAGCTGGGTATCATCTGCATATTGGTGACACCACAGTCCAAACCGCCTGTTGGCTTCTCCCAGTGACTCCATGTAAATATTAAATAACTCTGTGGGGCTCCATAGTTCAATGGCCATGGAATAGAGCAGGAGTCCCTCAGTACCACCTTCTGAGACTGATGCCCCAGATAGGCTTGAACCATTGTAAAATGTCAAGAGGTGGCTCAGAAGGAAACCATAGTCAATGGTATCAAAGGCTACAGGACTAGCGGAGTCAGACTCCCCCATCTAGTTCTTGGTAGAGGTAATAAACCAATGCGACGAATGCAGCTTCTGTTCTAAATCCTGGCCTCAATCCAGATTGAAAAATCAGTCTCTTCCAAGAACTGCTAGAGCTGATCCTGCTCATGGGCAAAATCAACAGCAGACCATACATGGGCTTTCTCTGTTGTGGCCCCTATTCTGTGGAACAGCCTGCCTGAGGAGGTCAGGAGAGCCCCCACTCTCCTAGCTTTCCAAAAACGATGCAAAACTGAATTATTCAAAAAAAGGCTTTTATATTGTAGGGAGGGGGTCTCAGATGCTTCGCTAATGAGTTAGGGATCATAGACTTCACCACTATTTTGCCTTATGTACTATCTGTTGTTTTACATATGTGCTCTTATGAGATACCTGTGCTTCACGTTGTCTAATGTCAGCCCTAGAATAGCTTATGTTCTTTCAGCATTTCTTCAACTCTGTATTGGTCTAATGCTATGTCTTAGAGCCATAACAGACGAGACGCCTGACGCATGGAGGACACTCATCAGTTTCCTGCACACAGGAAGTGTAGTGAGAACCTCTGCCAGCTGAGCCCCTCTGGCGTGGCCTCAGTGGCTCGAAGCGGAGAAAGGGAAGTGGTGGCTGCAGCTCAGCTGAGCTCGGAAGTAGTGCTGGCTGCTTCCAATTGTGCCCTTTGCTTCCCTAAATACATTTGGAAACTGAGCACACTGGTGGCGGTGAGAGGGACAAGGTGGTGGCAGCTGGGGTGTGCCTTCGCGCTGAGGGGCTGGGAGCCGAGTGAGAGCTGGAGACAAAACAGTCAGAACACAGTTCTCTGAGGAGAACTGTTTTGCCTTGGAAATTAAATTATGATTATGTTTGCTGGTTGTCAACACTCTTGAAAAAGCAACACCGAAACAGGAGTCCAGCGCGACCTGTTAAGTTGTTGATAGCTGGGTCCTTTCTACAGCACAGCGAGCATCTCCATGGGATTCACCTTCAGGGAGCTGTTTCCTTGCTTACCTGTTTTTTGGAATCCATTCAGAGACTTACGGAAGAGTTTCCATTTACTTTGAACTTTTGGAGTTTTGTGAACTGTGTTGGGCATTGTTGTGTGTCACTCATATACCATTATTAAGCCTTTGTACATTATATGCTCTCAGAACTGGTACTGTGTCCTTAAATTTACCGCTGTAGGTTTTTGTTCCTCTGCAGTTCTGTTAGTGTTTGGGGCTCTACCATCGCAAAGACAAGAGATAGCAACAGCAGCACAAAATCGCGGCTGGGACAGAAAAAAGCTTCTAAATTCTGTGGTATTAAATCCTCAAATGGAGAAGTTGAGTTTCTGCTACAAAGTTTCTGCTCAGTCCAAAAAATCTTTTATAACTCTGATTGAAATGGTTTTAGTTATGACAGTAAAGCCATATATACTTTCACTTCATTACTAGGAAAAGCAAGGTGAGAAGCCCTCATGACTTAGGAGTGCTTCATGTTACACCTTGCAGTTACTTTTGGGGTGGGTACCTTAGCTTCTCCCTCTGAGGTGGAGGACACCTTGAGATGGGTGGTTCCCACCCTCTATTCAGGGACGCAGAACTAATTTGGACTTCCTGTCTTCCATTAGGTGTCACTCTTCCCTTCAGTTTTGTTCCTGCCTTGACAGGGAGAGCAGTGTCTTAGGATTCTGCCTTGGATTACTGTATACTTTTCTTTCTTTCTTTCTTTCTTTCTTTCTTTCTTTCTTTCTTTCTTTCTTTCTTTCTTTCTTTCTTTCTTTCTTTCTTTCTTTCTTTCTTTCTTTCTTTCTTTCTTTCTTTCTTTCTTTCTTTCTTTCTTTCTTTCTTTCTTTCTTTCTTTCTTTCTTTCTTTCTTTCTACACTAACAATTCTCTTCTTCAGCAGTGCCTTCTCTGAGAGTCAAGCTACAAGTGACGCTTCATACGAGGAGAACACGTGTCAGTTTCCTGAAAGTTTTCATGGGACGTGTAGGTGTCTGTTTGACTGAGAAGCTCTCAGAACTGTGCGGGGAGGAGGGGGCATCCTGGCAGACTCACGAGACTCCATCTGAGCTGTGGCCTGCCCTCTTGTTGCCTCGGTGCTCAGCCATGCATCTTTCCCCGGTGCTGGTGCGGGGGATGGCCAGGTGTGGTGGCAGGCCTGGTCTGGCTGGGTCTCGCGGACCAGGATGTTGTGGACCCATCCCCGGCTTTCCCAGGCGGCATGGCGCAGGGATCCGGCTGGCGCTGCAACTGCTGGCTTTACTGTTGGGGCAAGCATGCAGGGAGTGGGGCCGGGTGTGCGTGGCTCCAGCTGGGCTGTAACCTGCTGCTTTGCTGTTTTGGTGCCCGACCAGAAGGCCACAGAGCAGGCGCAAGGCCCAGCCGGAGCACAGGCAATAGTCCCGTCTCCCGGCTGGCCTCCCAGCCTGCGCTACCCCGGCTCACCCGGGGGGAGGGTGGGCAGGGCCTGGAAGGTGGGAGGGTTTGAAGCTTCATTGGAGGCGGAAGAACCTTTCATCCCAACAGAGTGCAAGGGAGCAGGGCCGGCTAGCCACCACCTGCATGCTGCAGTCCAGCTCTGGAGAGTTAAACACCCTCTGCTCCCCGCACAGTTCTGAGAGCTTGTCAGTCAGATGCCTACACTTTTCGTGAAAACTTTCAGGAATGTGACACGTGTTCTCCTCGAGTCAGCGTCACTTGTAGCTTGACTCTTAGATACCTGCCTTCTCCCCTGCCCCCTCGCAGTGCAGCTAGCCACAAGGAGTTCTCCTAAAAAAATTTCCCACTCTTTTCATTTGTGGCCATTACCCTCAGAGCAAATGATCAATGCATGTTCTTTGGTACCTGTCCATGTATGCCTTGAGATATCCAGTTGGGATAGTGCTTCCTGATGGGTTTATGCAAACATACAAAGATGTATATCTATCATTTATGTGCTTGCTGCAGGAAACTCTGGCAAACATATATACAGTGAACATACTGGCTTTGTAGAGCGTAAACCTGCCTTCTGATCTAGGCCTCTGGAACTGGGACTGCTGGTTTATCATCCATTTCTTTGTTGCCTGTACCTCCATTCTTTTGCCAGTGTACTGTTACAAAGCAGGTTAATTATTTCTCAAGGGCTTTTTTGTTTCCCTCACTCTCCCTGAAAGTGTCAAGTACTTTGAGTGCCTGATCATGTAAGAAGGAATCTGGAACGACTGCAAGGTGCTTGCGTTGCATCAGAAGCACCTACTACTCCCCCGCACTCTCCCTGTCCTCTATGGATTGTGGTTTATGTTATGAAACACATTGCTCAGTTGATGAATGGTCCTATGAAGAAAATTTTCCATGTTTTGCATGTGAGTAGACTTGGAGGCATTTGCTCCGTGTGCAAGTGGGAACATTTGAGTCCAGTGTAAACAGACTTCCCACAATGGCAATATTTATTGCCATAACAACTCATGTTATGGGCTGATGTTAAAAAAGCAGATCAGTCATGTTATCTGTGGCCGGGAAGAGTTTTAATGGAGAAAAATGTCCTTCGTCTATATTTGCCAAGTAGGGAAAATGTCGGCAATATCTTGTTTTTGTAGTATTATGTCACTTTTGTGTACTTGAGACAAAAAAGTAGCTGATTCTTCTTTGGCACTGAGAGGTTGAGGGTAATCTGTCATACCTCATTTTTCTTTTAAATCAAATGTATGCATAACTCAAGCTTCTCATTTGTATGGTTCAGCTACAGGATGCAAAACGGTCACAGGAGCAATTGGCTCAGAAGGAATTGTAGCCTGGGAAAGGTCTTGTGGGTAGATAGCATTGCTTCATAGATTATAGTGACCTGAGATTTTGGGGTAGGGTTACCAGCTCTGGATGGGGAAAATGCCTGAAGATTTTGGGGTGGACCTTCGAGAGGACAGGGTTTCACAGAATCACAGAATTGGAAGGGGCCGTACAGACCTTCTAGTCCTAACCCCCCTGCCCAATGCAGGATGAGCCTAAAGCATCTCTGACAGATATCCATCCAGCCTCTTCTTGAAAACTGCGTGAGGGGGAGCTCACCACCTCCCTAGGCAGCTGATTCCACCTTTGAACTAATCTGACCATGAAAAAGTTTTTCCTAATATCCAGCCAGTACCTTTCTGCATGTAATTTAAGCTCGTTGCTTGAGTCCTATCCTCTGCTGCCAACTGGAACAGCTCCTTGCCCTCCTCCAAATGACAGCCTTTCAAATATTTAAAGAGAGCAATCATGTCCCCCCTGAATCGCCTCTTCTCCAAACTAAACATTCCCAAGGCCCTCAGCCTTTCCTCGTTTGGGGAGAAAAGGAACCACAGCAGGATATAAAGGCACAGAATCCACCATCTACAGTAGTGATTTTCTCCGGGGAATTCATTTCGGTCATGTAGAGATCAGTTGTAATTCCAGGAGCTCTCCAGGTCCTGCCTGTAGGTTGGCAACCCTATTTGGAGCCCCTCGGTAAGGGAATTCCAGCATGTTAACTGGGCTGTCAATTTATCCTTTGCTCAGTTTGCAAGTATATAAAACCCTGACTCAGATTCAGGTGGTCTACAAGTTATTTAGCACAAAACTCCACACAACCTTACAGTCTGTAATGGGCCAGAGGCAGCCCCCTTGCAGTTGTGTTCTGATTCCAGGACAACAGCTTTCCACACTGGTCTCCATGGTGCTGCAATATCATTATAAGGGCAGACTGTTGCTCTTTGATTAGACTTGATTGCATTTGTGGTTGGATCCAAAATAGGAAATATTAACTGAGAGGCCTTTTCCAACTTCCTGGGGTATGGCTGGCTTCTTTTCTCAAACACACATTGTTTTTGAAAGGTTTAGGAAATTTTATCGCCATAGAGATAGACATGAGTTGTATTAGACATCAGGCGACTATTACCAATTTTGGGACAAAGAAGTTATACTGTTTCCATGTATTTTGGATGGACTTATCGTTATAATTCTGATAAAAACTGTGTTCACTTATTTCTCTTTTGTCTCCCTTAGCTTAGTGTTACCATCAGGTCACTACTGCAAAATCTGAAAGAAAAGACCGATCGTCTGAAGGACCTACTGTTTCGTTCTGTATCAACACGTCAAGTGTATCCCTGTAAACGGTTGTCTTTCTGGCCTTCCTAGTGTTGCAAGACTGGCTGCAGCATTAGGAAGGCAACTGGGCTCTTTTTCTTTCTTCCTTCTTTTAAGATTGCCGTCAAATATTGAAATGCTTGTAATTTTAATTTTATTTCGTGTTCTTGGCCTGTACGTTATGCTGTAGCATTCTTAACTAATTGAGCTGGTACTAGTGTTATTTACAAATGGACTAGTATGAATCCAGCTAGTTCCCATTTCATTCATATAGCCCCTGAAGTGGGTGTCAGCTTAGAAGATGTGCCCAGGTAATTTGTAGACATGTATAGAGAAGGTCTCAGTTAAGACCTTGTTCTATAATATCTATTAGACTTGGCATATAGATTGATAAAATGAGGCTGGAGTTGTGAAAAATTGTGCACACAGAAATATGCTGCTGTTGAAACAATAGCAGCTGTCCTTAATTTGGTAGCTGTCTGCAATTTAGTGCTTAGAGGAGAAAACTTTTGCGATGATTAAATAAGGAAATAAGTTACGTAATCATCATAAAACTTAGGTATTGTTGCTCATGACTCCCAAGTCCAGCATAGTACCTGCTGTGCTGACACGTGAATGTGCGTGTGGCTCTTCCTGACTTGATTGCTTATTTTAATACTGAAAATGTGAGTTGTAGATATTTTCACATTTACTTCTGAGAATCAACCTTAATGCAGTTCTTGTAGAACCCAACATGAAGGAGATAGACGGCAGAATTTAGTGGACGACCTTCTCACAAGACATGGACGACTTCAGGCATCTTTCAGAAATGAAGACACAGAACCTGATGTGATAAGGTATGGTATTGCCACTTTTAAATAAGCAGTGTGTGAGAGGAGCTGTTTTTCAGAACGCCTCCAAAGTGCCTCTCTGCACAGACTCTTCTTGTTTAATTGACATGATCTTTCGTATGATTGGTTTCACTCGTCATCATGACCATTATTTTCATATTTCTGTAAGTATCTTATCTACTTCAGTGTTGGACACTGCTGAGGATTCTAGCAGAATCCTTATGCCTTTTTAACATACTATACCATATTATTGTACCTGTACAGTCATTGCTATTAGTTCTTATATTGCGATAATGCCAGACTGAGTACCTTTACCGTAAGCAAAAACTTAAAGATGGTTGTTGTGGGTTTTCCGGGCTGTATTGCCGTGGTCTTGGCATTGTAGTTCCTGACGTTTCGCCAGCAGCTGTGGCTGGCATCTTCAGAGGTGTAGCACCAAAAGACAGAGATCTCTCAGTGTCACAGTGTGGAAAAGATGTAGGTCATTTGTATCTACTCAGGAGGGGTGGGGTTGAGCTGAGTCATCCTGTAAGAGTTTCCCAGGGTGTGGAATGCTAATGGCGGAAGGCTTCACTGTATCCTGAGGAGGTTCTTTTGCATATGGATTGGTACTTGATGTGCTAATCTTCTCTGCAGGGCTATTGTCGGGGATAGAATGTTTTGTTAGCCTGGTGTTTTTCAGAACTGGAAACCATGCTCTGTTCATTCTTAAGGTTTCTTCTTTCCTGTTGAAGTTTTGCTTATGCTTGTGAATTTCAATGGCTTCCCTGTGCAGTCTGACAAAGTAGTTGGAAGTGTTGTCCAGTCTTTTGGTGTCCTGGAATAAGATACTGTGCCCTGTTTGAGTTAGGCTATGTTCAGCCACTGCTGATTTTTCAGGTTGTCCAAGTCTGCAGTGTCTTTCATGTTCTTTTATTCTTGTCTGGATGCTACGCTTTGTGGTCCCGATGTAAACTTGTCCACAGCTGCAGGGTATACGGTATACTCCTGCAGAGGTGAGGGGGTCTCTACTGTCTTTTGCTGATCGTAGCATCTGTTGTATTTTTCGGGTGGGTCTGAATACTGCTTGAAGGTTATGCTTTTTCATAAGCTTTCCCATCTGATCAGTAATTCCTTTGATATATGGCAAAAACACTTTTCCTGTAGGAGACTGTTTTTCCTTGGTTGTTTGGTTCATCCTGGGTTTGATTGCTCTTCGGATTTCATTTCTGGAGTAGCCATTTGCCTGAAGTGTGTGGTTTAGATGATTAATTTCCTCATTGAGAAAGTGCGGCTCACATATCCGTCTTGCACGATCCACTAATGTTTTCATTATGCCTCTTTTCTGTCGGGGGTGGTGATTGGAGTTTTTGTGTAAGTACCGATCAGTGTGAGTTGGTTTCCTGTAGACCTTGTGACCTAACTGAAAGTTTGCTTTGCGGATGACCAAGGTATCCAGGAATGGGAGTTTTCCCTCGATTTCTTTCTCCATTGTGAATTGTATGTTCAGGTGGATGTTGTTGAGATGATTCAAAACTTAAAGGTTACATTAAAGCCAATCATAATGAAAGGCCTAAAATTACTACTTGGTCAGCTCACCAGAGCCAGTGTGCTATAGTATTAAGAGTGTAAGACTAAAACTGGTGAGACCTGATTTCAAATCTTTGCTCAGCCTTGAAGCTTACCAGATAACATTGAACTAGTTGCATTCAGTCAACCTAACCTACCTCACAGGATACTTAGAATAAGGAAGAATTTAGCACAGCTGAGTCAGAGATGGGCGCAGGAACTGTAACTGTGTAGTACTTTGAGGCTAAACATTCTCTACTGCACGGGGAGCATGACATTCAAAATAGACACATGGAAACAAAAGTGTCTCTTTGCCTACTTTAAAGCAAAGCTCTAACCACTAAAACACTGTATTTAAGATAGCTGTTCTCTCCCACTGCATATCTTTTACAGGTTAACAGCCTTCTGATTGGGAGGAGTCAGAAGTTTGTTTATTCCAGATATAAAGCGTTTCCAACCAATAATTGCTCAATATTGCCTCTACGACTTTTATTAAAAATCAGTCTTAAAACAATCAAATATACAGAGATAAGCAATGGCCACAGACTTACCTGTGGGCTCTTTTGCGGCCTGCGGAGGGTAGAAGGGCACAGGGGTGGCAGCCGCTATTGCACAAGGCCTGGCAGCTCGCCCCTGGATGGGGCAGGCAGTGGTGGCTTCCTTCCAGCCAGTGGCGGAAGGAGTGAGTTGTGAAGCCAGCCGGGCCACCAGCACATGGCTCCTGTACCAGCTTCCCTCCCTCGTTCCAGGGTATGGTGATTTTGGGCTGGGAATCTCTAAATTATTCTGATGGCTACTTTATCCTGTCACAACTCCAGGAAGGGTGGTTTTGGCATAGGGCATGGATCCTTTTTGGGGAAGGTATGAGAGCAGGAGAGCCACTGAGATGCCGTTTTGAATGGCTCTTTTGGATTTGCAGTCCACCCCTGTTGGAGCGCTAATAGTAACAGAGTATTGGAAAGAATTGTGAGCAAATATAGCAACGCTCAGGCAAATTGGTGCGTATTTTCACATCGCTGTCACGTATTGTAGCAATTTAAAATGATTTATGCTAAATGTTTCAATCTGCATTTTAAGATGGTTGCTTCCTCTGAGTGAAAAGAGTTTGAAGGAACATAAATTTTTTAATGTTGCTGTCTGTTTGGATTTTGCTAAGCAATCCTGGTCTCTTTTTGCTTATCCTGCACAGAAGGTAGAAATAGTTAATGATATATACGTAACTTAGACATTTTAGGAAAGAAAATGAGTTGCCAGGAGCAGAACTGCAGAAGAGCATCTAATCCATTCATTGTTTTATGGACTTGTAATCCCCTGGTGAGCTCTGCAAATCCTTCCAACTCTCCTGTGTGCTGGATTTTGCATTCAGCCAGTTTAACTGAGCGTGGAAAATCAGTCAGGCAGTAGCTTCCATGTAGGTGGAGATTATCTGGGCTGAGGAACTATTTAGTGTGTGCACCAGCAAGAACACAAACTGAAATATTTCCTTGGGAAGCTGCTTCACTCTGGGAGATTGCGAGGATCCGCCACCAGAGGGAGTACACCTGTTCAGGCATATGCCTCTGTTCCTGAACTCGGAGATCAAAAACCATCCCTTAAACAAGATACCTTGAGTTAAAAGTCTTACAATTGCCCCTCTTCCATTTGCTCTCCTGAACCAAAAGTAAGCTAAACACTAGGCCAGGCACATTAAAAAACAAGGGTGGTATGATCGCTAGAGGATGCGAGGTGCTGGCGTTCTTTGTTGAAAGGATAGTGGCTGTGGCCTACTTTGGGCCGGTTGAGAAATGTTTATTTCAGAATGCACACACAGTATAAAGCTATTTTACCTTGTTCTTAAGTATTTATATCATATCCCTTTTCCTTCTGACTGTGCTTGTCATTTAGCAATAGCCTGTCCCTTGGAAAGTCTAGAAATTTTTAGAAGACACTTCAGATTAGAAGATACTTCAGATTTTGGACTTTGCCATTATTATATGTTCTGTAATATAAATTAAATCTTGGTTTCCTACAGCCAATCATGACTCTACATATTTCTACAATTCCTTTCTTGGAATATCAAAACCTTGTGGGCCTGATATTTGTGTGTGTGTTTGTATGTATGGTGATGATGTAGTTGTATTGATTTATTTTGAATACATGAACAGTCATTTCCTATCTTTCTTCCTCTATGTGGGTACTACTTTTCTTTACCTAATCTATCCTGAAAGTACACCCCCCATTTTCAGAAGCCTTTTAAACTGCCCTCCAGTTGTCGCCCCTTTCATTAACCTTCTTGCATCAATGATCACATGTCTTGTCTTCATGGTGTGAAGAAATCGTGAAGGCCTTCTCAAAATTAATGTGTTTATGTTTGGTCACCATTTGGTAATTGACGTCCTTTGAAATGTGCTTTAATGTGAGTTCTCTTGGTGTGGTACAGTGGTCTTAGTTCTCCTCATTCTTATTTTAAGTGACATCTTGGGCCAGAATGCAGATCAGGGCATTGTTTTGTGTAGCACCAAAGTAGTTTACTTTCCGGTGTTGTCAGCCTTAATTAGGATACAGATCTCAGTATCCAGAAGAGCTGTGCTGTTTGCATGCCTTCTTGAACCATGATTATTTTGCTGAGCTTAAAACATTTTTCTTCAATTGCTTTTCAGTTAACCATGCAATTTCCAAGGGGCTTCCATTGCAGTTTTTCTGCTATGGAGGAATCCAGAACACATGACTATGCACACGGAACGTTGACTGTGTCAACAAGATTTTTTGTGGTTGCAAAACTGAGGTTCTGCAAATTAGGTGAGACTTCAGTTGTGCACAACGTTATCCGTGGTGTCAGATAAGGAGACAAATCCTTTGCTGGCTCATTTTCAGAAAAGCTGTAAAATTGCTTAATCTGTACATTGCTATAGCTGTGTGACTATTATTGTTTTAAAAGGATTTATAGGCCATCATTCTATTCTAAACAAATACTGAAGGCAGATAACTAACATGTCAAGTAAATGGTACTCAGTACTATATAAATAAATATAAAACAGCTCAGTAGAGTGTTAGACCTAAAGGCTAAAGGCAAGAGTGCTGTTGTGTAGCTGGGCTTTCAGTTTGCTGTTATCCATTACCCTAAGGCCTCATATTGAGCTGTTTGAAGCAGCAGTCAGAACAGGTAGTGCTACAGGCAACCTAGAAAGCATGGAGAGATTTCTAAGCTGCTGCCTAAGTTTCTGTACTTCTGCTCTTGAATCCTATTCTAGTCACATGAATGGGGATGTTGTGTAAGACAGTAAAGCCTCTTTTCTTCCAGTTGTGAATCATGTTCTCATTCTAATCAAAAATTGAGGAGTTAGAGATGAGAGAGTTTAGTAGTAATGGCAGTGAGACAGTACATGGTTTCCTTTGTATTATGAGGAAGAATTTTACCTGCACCTTCCTTGCATGGAGAGTGAAAGTGGAAAATACATGGTGGTAATATGAGAGCAAGATTCGGGTCCAGCAGCTCCTTAAAGAACAACCAGATTACCAAGGTATGAGCTTTCGAGAGTCAAAGCTGCCTTCATCAGATACGAGGAGCAGATTATGCCTCTTACAGGAACCGGTTATTTTTCTAATCCGGACAAGCTGATCTGTGCTACTACAGTCTGCCAGAAAGCTTCCCTTGTTCACAGAACCTCTGGGTAAAACCACCAGTCCCCATCCATATCCTGTTTCTTTTGATGTTTTGAAGTTGCTGTGTGTCAGATTTAAAGGGATTTGGATATCTAGAGTTGGACTTGAGTCCAGCATGTTTTAAGACATGTCCGTCCCTTTTTCTCCCCTTCAGTCTTGTATGTCAGCAGAAAACTAGAATACTAGGTAGAAACGAAGAGCATATTTTATTTATTTAAAATATTTTCTATGTCATCTTTCCACCCAAGTAGGGTCCCCAACATGGTGAACATCAAAAAATTTCAACATAAAGCATATATACAATAAAGTATATATACAACATAAAGTAGAGAGCCTCGTGGCACAGAGTGGTAAGCAGCAGTACTGCAGTCCGAGCTCTGCTCGCGACCTGAGTTCGATCCTGGCGGAAGCCGGGTTCAGCTAGCCGGCTCAAGGTTGACTCAGCCTTCCATCCTTCCAAGGTCGGTAAAATGAGTGCCCAGTTTCCTGGGGGTAAAGTGTAAATGACTGGGGAAGGCAATGGCAAACCACCCCGTAAAAAGTCTGCCAAGAAAACGTCGTGATGCGACATCCCCCCGTGGGTCAGTAATGACTTGGTGCTTGCACAGGGGACTACCTTTACCTTTACCTACAACATAAAGTATACATACACAATATTAAAACAACTCAACAAAACTTACAAGAACAGAAACTGGGAGGAGAGTCCATAACAGTTAGTGGGGGAATGCCAAACAAAACAAAATGAAGTCCTCACCAGCTGGTGGAAGACTATGATGGAATCACCCTTGGAAGGGAGTTCCAAAGTTTGAGTGCCATGAGCAAGAATGTCCTTTCTAGGGTTACCACCTGTCTATCCTCATCTGGTGGGGTCACCTGAAGCAGGACCTCCAAACATTATAATGTGCTTCAATGATGATTTTATGTATCTGTCTTCCACTGAAGCCTCAGAGCTGATCATCAACTGAATTTCGATGTCAGGTACTCGTCTGGCTGCAGGTAGTACTGGTTTTAATCGGCTTGGACTGTAGAAACTGTGCATCATCATCATCATCATCATAACTGTGCTTATAGACCACTCTTCTAGACAGATTAATGCCTCACCCAGATTGGTGAACAAGTTAGTGTTACTATTATCCCCACAATACAGCTGGGGAGCTGGGGCTGAGAGGAGTGGCTTATCCAAGGCCACCTATTGAGTTCATGGCAGTAGCGGGATTCGAACCACTAGAGTGCTGATTTGCAGCCGAACCACTTAACCACTGTGCTGCTGTGTGCGCTACAGCAGTGCATAAGATTGCACTGTTAATTTCTCCTTTGTTTTCATCTGTTTTACATTTTCTTTTGCATGTGTGAACGCTTATATTTTTGTGTGCGATGTATATAGCGCAAGTATGAAAGCACTAAATGTGTGAAATCCTTATCCTCGGCTTTTTTTGAGACGTGGCAATCTACAGCTTTTAATACAGTGAATGTATTCTCTTGTATCAACATTACAGCAGCAGTAGACTTGAAAATGCTGTCTTTGCCATGCACATGTACAGATGCTTGCACCAGTGCCTTAAACGCTTAATCTTATTTGATCATTTTTGCTGATTTAAATAGAGGTGCTCAAAACACTTCAAATATCATTACTATTGTTGGTATCCATTAGGGGGAAAATGTGATTAATCACACAGCCCGGTATTGTGTGACCTGGGTTTTGTTAAAAATAGCTGTGGCTTCTGATTGTTTGAAAGCTTGAAAGGCCTGTGTGGTCATGGTTTATGGTAAGATCTGGTTGACTAATCTGAGTTGGGAAGTTTTATAAGGATTTCCAGTGAAACAATGCATTTGGAAAGAAAAGGTGCTGTTTGTTAAGCAGTGGCACAACCCTTGATTATAACCCCCAGCATCTTTTATATTTGGGCACATTGCTAAGCCTTTTAATTAGTTAAATCTGCTCCTATAATCAAAAGCTATCTGCACACTCCACTGTGCTGTGACGATTTCAAAGATTGAAGTGATTAACTTGGCAAAGGCAGTGGGTGGCTAATTGGATAAGCTTTAATCTTCACACCACCAAAGTAAGACGGAGGAAAGAGGGAAGTTGGAGTGTATGTTGGGTGAGAAGGTAGCCTCCAGACATGTCAGAAAGGTTTTTGCTATCAGTAGGTCACTTGTCACAACCATAATTAGAAACTATAATTAGGAGTGGGGGGAGGAACTTATGCCACTAAACATGTTTGGAAGTGACAAAGGTGCTGTTTCCTTTAAGACTTTGGTGTTTTCTTTCTTTGAAAGTTTAGAGAGCTGCAACTTCAGATTGTAGAGCAGAGGACTTAGGCTGGAAAGATTTCTCTTGAAAAGCCCTGTTAGCAGTTTCTCTTTTCATTTTGAAGATTTGTTATATTAGTGTTGAGAAACTTCCCTTTGAAAAGATTTATGAGTGGTTTTTAAAACACTGTAGAGTCGGGGTTTGGTGTTTTTACATTTCACTATCTTAAGCCATTTGGATTTGTTTTGTTAAATATTTTTTCACATTGTCCTGTAACATGGTGTACCTTTTGGCACGCTGTTTCAGATTTCTGTAATCCTAGTCCTGTTACATTGCTTATTCGATGTCTCATCCTGTTGGTTGCATTGACTCACATTATGTAATACACCTTGAGTCTCAGTGAGAAAGACTGACTACAAAAACATAAATAAAACAATTTGAATAATATGTGCTAATCTTTTCTGAGTATTTGAAATGGAGAAGATTGTTTCTCAGTGGAGGATGAAATGACCTTCAGATTCTTTCTATCTCTGCAAAGTCTGTTACTCTAAAAAGCTGATCAACTGAATGGGGAACTTTAATAATGTTGGCTTTAAAATATCTGCTTGGAGTGATTACGTTTTAGATGCCTGATAATTACCTGTAGAGAATTTTGAGGAATTTAAGCATTTGTTTTACTTGCCAAAGAGCCCAAAATAATTCAGCGTTCAGAAGAGGCATTGTTTGTCTAATAGTTCAACAGACAAGGAAGTTCTGTGGCATTAAACCATGATTAATTCATTTATAGACAAGAGCCTGCTTCATCAAATGCATGATGTGCATAACTTAGACCATTTCTGGTCAGTAGCCATGTTATTCTATACTAGTGATAGAACAAAATTTTGAGTGCAGTAGCACCTTAAAGACCAACCAAATTTTCCAGGGTATAAGCTTTTGTGAGTCAAAGCTCACATCATCAAAAATGAATGGTTTGGGGCTATGAGCTTTTCCAGATGTCTTTTTTCAAGGATCGTAGTGCTCTGGATCCCCACGTGCGAAATAATCACCATACCTATCCCCATACTCTCTGCAGTCAGTCAAAAGGTGCTGCCAGCAGGATGGCCATAATAGGAACAGCAGCTGTCACACAAAGCCAGAGATGGTTACACTAAACCTTGTAAATAATAGGTGCTTTTTCTGTGGCGTTTTCGGTATAGCTTTTAAGTTTATGTCTCTCATTGCTGGGGAAGCTGGTGTCTGTAAATGTGCTCTTGGTGTATACTAGTGTTAATGTCTCACATTGGGTAAATTATATTCATGTGTGCCTTGTGAGTACTACAAAGCCATCTTCATTAAGATAAGCAGAGTTATTCCGTCATAAGCACATGTGCAAAAAGATGAAGAGAACCGTGTCATTTCAGTTTTGTCTTGTGAGTATTGTGAAAAATGTCTGTGGGGTTGTGATTTCCTTTGTGTCCACCTTTTGGATCTCCTTGGTATTTCCAGGTTCTGAGAGACTCATGTCAAGTTCCAGGTGGCCATTCAGAATCTCGTGTGTGTGACTGACTTCAGAATTTGCATAGAAATCCATGGAGTATGCGGTTTGTTTGGTGTCGCACAATGATGTGACAAACAGATGTGAGCTAAACTTCTTAACACTTTAAAATTATATCTTAAAATAATATTCCCCCCCCCCAAATGTTTTTAGGTCTAGCCTAATGACAGGAGGGGTCAAACAAGATACAACAAACCCATGGCTTGTGGAAGAGCCTGAGGAAACGAGAGGCCTGGGCTTTGCCGATATCCAGCAGCAGCAACAGAGAATTATAGAAGGTAAAATCTCCTTTTCTTTTTGGTCTTTTCAGTCCTCTCGCAGTGGCTGCATGGAACTCTTGACTGATACCATGGGTCGTTGATAACATATTTCTGAGAAAGCAACCTGGATAAGAAAATCTTTTGTCATGGAGTTTATTTGGTAACGCTTCTTCTATAATGCTTGGAGGTATCAATTCCCTGTATTCAACTTAGTTTTTTCCTAATTATCCAAAACATTTGAGCATTGAATGAATATTTGTTTTGACTCTGGGGTAGTTTTTGTGTTTAAAATTGATATTTGCCTATATGTTTGTGGGCAGCTAGGGAATAACTTAAAAGGCTTCAAGTAATTACGTACTGAGCTCAATCCAAGTACCACTGGGATTTCAGTGCCTGACTCCTCTTGGTCCCGTTGAAAGCATCAGAGTTCTGCATCTTTGGGTCACTGGCAGAATGTTTTTCTGGAAATAATCAAGCTGATCTATTACCATTTTCACAAGGAAATGTTGTTCTGATTCAGCCTTGTGGAATTAGGATAAAAAATCTTATTGGGCCACAAGATCTTGTAGCCCACTATTACTCCAAAACAATCAATAGTATTTGCTCCTCCAAGTACCTGGTCCTGATTGCTACATCATTATTAGCTTATGGCTCACCAACCAGAATGCAGCCCATATACCGTGTATGACAGGCCACTAGAACTACCCTCCTGTCGCAAATAACAGAATCAGATCAATTGCAGCGTACACGTTTTCTCTTCTCACTACTGCTGCTGTTGTAATCCCTCCTTTCTCCCAAGCTCCACGTTTTCTTTGCCCTTAATATTGTGCCAGTGATTCTGAAGTCCTTTTGCTGGAATAAACATCATTTCCTTATCACTGATTGTAACAAACCTCCTGAAAACAGAATGTACAAAGGAACAAAATATTCCTCACTTTCATATCTGAAATAATGTTTAAAGCCACAATTCTAATAAGCTAGCTTTCCCCATAAATATTTTAGGTCTTTTTAAGAGACATGGTATGTATCAAAGACATATTGTTCGATGTGTGTGTGTACTAGAAAACCACAGTCACATGCATGCGAGAAAGACCTCCGCCCAGAGTTCTGTTCAGCTGTCAGCCAGCCATATTATTTTTTTTGCCTTCCTTGCTTCAACAGCGATTGGCACATGTCCCTTTCTTCCTGCCCTTCTGAAGGATTTTTACCCATTGGCAAATGCAATCCAGAGTAGTAGATACAATACCATTAGGGGGATAAAAACCCTCTACATTTGTACAGGACAATGTTCCTGTTCAAAGAGAGCTGTAAAGTGTATTTCAGTCAATGTTGAGAGACTACAGGTGTGGTAATGCCATGTGCTCTAGATTGCAGTAGAGGATATTTTGTAGACCTAGGGAGAGATTTATATTGTTGCTGTGTTTACTTGTAACTCCCTCTGCCAAGAGTTGGATTATCTCTTCCATGAATGCCACATTTGCACTTGGCTTGAAACACTTTGGATTCCTTGGTGCTTGCATCACCTATTTGTCTCTTAGTCATGTAAAACCTTCCTTAGAAAATCAAAAGGCTTAATCAGGGATGGCTGAGCGTGCCAGAAAACCCAGCGCTTTAGGATTGAGGATCAGCTGTACTTTCAGTTTCTGAAGGGTTTGGGACTTAACGAAAGTTTCTCAGAAAGAAACTACCCAGCGCTACCCATTCTGCATTTGTCCTGGCTTCTTAGAATGGGACTGTATGGAATTCATTATCCCTGGGATCAATACATTTTGCCACTTTGAATGCAGGCCTTATACTTTTGCTCAGCTTATGTGGGGTATTCTTTCTGCCCTGACACTATGTGGGATGCTTTCTGGGATAGTATTAAGGATGGGATTTGATTGATTAATATTTTCTGTTTGTTTCTGTCTAGAGCAGGATGCCGGTCTTGATGCTCTCTCGTCAATCTTGTCTCGACAAAAACAGATGGGGCAGGAGATTGGGAATGAATTGGAGGAACAGAATGGTAAGTCCAGTAGAGGAATAAATCTTACATGTTGACTTCATTGGAAAAAAAACAGAAGCATGCAACAGTTATTTAGGAAATACCAAGTTAGAACTGTGAGTAAATGTCTTTTATTAAGAGTTTTAGTGCTTTTATGTCTGTGATATGTTTACCAGATACTTAAATCTTCTTGAGAAAAATGGACTGTGAATGAAGTAACATAAATAATAAAGTACTCCAGTGTAAAGCTTATCAGAGCAAGTCTTCCTAACTCAAGAAAGCTGTAAGTGGGCCACTCCAGTTTTAACTGAACCAAGATAACGATGAATTCACTGTCAGAATTCATTCTTGTCCTAGCCATAGAGTCTAGGAAAACACTGGAAAAGGGAAATGACTTTCAGGTCACTAAGAGACCAACCACAGAGAATGTGAAATCCTGCCAGCAAAAAAGGAAGAAAATTGTTTTGTTGCTCATCTCCACCCCCTCATAGTTTCGGATTCAACAATAATTGCTGCTGATTGAAGAGATTTCTGGCAGCTCGCTTTCTCCTCTCCCTGTGAGCTAAAAATCCCTCCCCTTTCCATTCTGTTAGCAGAAATTTACCTTTGGATCCAACTCAATATGTATTAGCATATGACTCAATAAAATGGCCTGGATGTCAATCCACTGTAAGTTCTCTGTGCTTCCTATAGCCATCCTTGTCTCCATTTATTAAAAAAACAACCCATGTTACTCTGACAGGGATTATCAAGAGGGAGGAAAACAGAAAGCCGGATCCACAATTGACTTCCAGAATAAAGTCTAGCATCTGTGCCACTGTGGAGTGCTGCCTTTCACTTTTAGAATGTGAAGTATAAATGGTAAGCTGCTTGGCAGCAGTACTTCAAGCACCTGCTATACATATATTGTCCTTTTCATTCAAGGAGGCAACTGTATGGGTGAAAGTGGAGGGACCTTGTCCTTACCAAAAGACCTTTTCTAAGCGAAGGTGGAGATTCAAGCAGCAACTGTAGTGGCGAATTGCTATTATATGGTTTTCTTATTCCCTTACAAACCAATAGATGGCAGCAGAGGACAGCAAAGAACCTCTTCCCTTAGCTTTTCCGGCAATTTGTGCCCAGTATTCTAAGCAAGATCAGCCCTGGTTAGTTCTTGGGATGAGAGACCACTGAGAAAGTCCAGGGTTGCTATGTGGAGGAAGGCAGTGGCGAACCGCCTCTGTTAGTCTCTTGCATTGAAAACCCTATGGGCTTTTAATAGAAATATACATGCGCACACACACAGAGACAGACAAATCTGCTTAAGCTACTTATCAAGATGGGAAAGCTCTTTTATCTTCTGCCTTTCATCACATGCTTAGTAAGGAACCCCATTTCTGCCCCCTAGCTTCTTTTCTTTGCTCCTCCACTTAACCTGTGACCATTTCTCAATCCTTCCCAGCTTTCTTCCCTTCCAACATATGATGGCCTTCTTGGCTCTTTCCTCTCTGTCTGGCAACCCTTCCATAAAGCTCCCTTCTGAGTCAGGTTAGCAGGAGCAGTGTTCAGAAACTCCAGAGGAACTCAGTGGAACTGGGTCTCCCTGTTTGGGTAACACTCTCCAAAGAGAGGGTAGAATGCTGCTTATCATCAAGGGATAGTTGTTGAGGAAAAAAAGTTCGCATTAATATGTCCTTGTTGGAATGACATTTTAAATGGTGCAGAAGTCACATAATAGGATCATACTTACAGCAACAGACAGTACATGCTGTACAGAATTGTATAGTCCACAGTCCCTACCTCTTTTTGAACCATTTTTTTCATTACGGCCCTGTTCCCAATATAAAAAAGTCCTCCTGAACAATTCGGTTTTGCATCGTTTGTGGGATTCCAAAAGAGTGGGAACCTTTCCAGCCTCACCAAGCAGGCAGTTCCATAAGGTTAGGGTGACCACAGAGAGTGTGGATGTATGGGCACTTGTTGATTTTGCCTGTTTGCAGGGTGGTACCTGAGAAGCCTCTGTTCAGATGAGTGAAGCTGCTGTGTGGAGTGTAGGGAGAGAGGCAGTCCTGCAGAGATGAGGGAACAAGGCCGTGAAGGCCTAATAACTTGAATTGAGCCAGGTAATGGATGGACAGCTGGGAGAAGTGACTGCAGAATTAGAATAATATCTGTTGTTGTTATAAACGGATTAAGAACTTTTATAGTGTTTTAATTTATTTTTATGGATAATTGTGTGTAATTATGTTTATTGTGTTTTGAGTGATGTAATCTGCCCTGAGCCCACTTGTGGGGAGGGCTGTTAGAAATCACATACATACATACATACATACATACATACATACATACATACATACATACATACATACATAAATGCAGTCTGCCTAGATCCTGATAATAACTGAGCAGTGCCATTCTGCCCCAGCTGGAGTCTCTGAGTTGAATTCAAGGAGAGACCTGTATAGAGTGAGTTACAGTAGTGTAGTCTTGATGCTAATGTGGATAATGGATTCAGCTGGCCAGATCAGCCGTGTGAAGGTGGAAGGACCATCTTCTGAGCTAGACTGAGTTGGAAGAAAGTGTTTTCTGCAGCTGCATTAACTTGCTTCTCCAGTAGTAATATTGGATTCAGTTAAACCTCTAAGCCAGGATTCCCCAACGTGATGCCTACGTTAAATATAAGGGAAATAAGGATTTTTTTTTCATGTTTTTAAGAAGAGGAGTAGAAATAGGTTAGAATCTTCTATAGCACTTTATCTTAATACTCTTAAAGGTTATGACAATTAGTTACATTAAGTAATTATTATTGTTAATAATTATTGTTAATAATTGTTATTGTTAAGAAAAGGAAAGGATAAAATGGAGCAATAACAAAATAAGTTTTTTATTCTATTTTTTTACTAAAATAACAAGTAGAAATAGGTTTGAATTTTGCATGTATTGTTTATTTGGAAAAATATATACTAAACAGGATTAATTATTATTCCAATTACTATTACTATTCTAATATCCATAAAGATATAATTATAGATATCTATTATAAAGAATAGATATCTATACTATCTATAAAGTTTATGATTTTTGTACTCTGTATTTTAACAATCCTTGTAGCACACAGCTTTATATTTACCTTGCTGTCCCCTTTCCCCCTCTTTCTTTTCTGTACTCTCTTTTTGCTTTAATAAAATAAAAAATATATTACAAAAAAGAAAAAAATATTTTAATAAACTGGTAAAAATACAACTAACAACAGCTTGGGATGGTCCTGGATGTGCCAGGCTGGCTCAATCAGAGCCACAAGCGGTCCCTGTCTGCACCGGGTGGACGTCTCTTTTCCTTCTGGCAACAACAGGCTCCTGGAGGCAGGTGTTCTGATAGTGCCTCAGCTCAGAGGAGACTGGGGCTGAGCCGCCGTTTCCTTACAACACAGGCCTGTAAGTCTCTCTCCCCTCTGTGCTTTACATACAAAACAAAGAGCATAGGGAATAGGTGTGTGGCCTGTGAACACCACATATAGATAACTCAGCATTTTAACAGACACTTTTACTGAGTCAATACAGGGATAACTGGTGTTCTGCAAGGTGGCAGCAGAGGACAGCAAAGAATGCTTAGCACTCCAGGGTTTCTTCATTGCTTAATGGATGAGCATCAGGGAAGCTTTTCCTTCTTTCTTCATGGAGCAGGGAGATACCAATAACGCCCTCTCTAACTTTTCTTCTGACCCCCTGCCCCAGCTTGTCTGAGATCATTTTTTTTTACCCATTCCATTTTTATTCACTTACCTTTTCCCATGAAGTAACTGATTTCCCAGTACCTTCCCCTTAGGTATGTAACCCTGGAATGTATTTGAATATACCCAAGCTGTTTTGGATCAGTTTAGGAATATCCGAAATAACCCCAAATGCTCCTGAAATTCTGGGAGTAATGAAAACTTATCTCCTGGAATTTCTGAAATGCTTTAGTTTCAGGGAGGTGTAGAGTAGGGCAGAGAGAGAGGAAGGTGGCTTGCCAAACAGGGACTCTTAACAAGGATTTTCAAGGTACTCTTAACAGCTGATACTAACAGCTAGTAGTCCCATAGATGGGAGGCCAGATCTACCTCCATTAGAACTAATGGGGCCATTATTTCCTATGGCTGCTAGAGGGGCCAGGCTGATTTATAGCGAATAATGGTATTATTGCCAATAGCAGGTAGACCTGGCCTCTGATCACCTGCCCATCATCTGTTAGGTGGGGCTTCTAGTTCCTTTAAAATATAAAAGAATGGGAGATGTTAAATAACAGCTGTTTGGTGAAGCCAGCTTCCTCCCCTCCCTGCTCCTGCTGCCTTGGGGGGTGGATGGGTGGCAAAAATGATCTTGAATTTTTGGGACCTCCCAAAAGTATCTCCCCAAATCCTGAAATGGTAACAAAGGCCTGGAACCTTTGGGATCACAAAAAGCATGCCCTCCCCAAAACGGGCCCCCAAAATTAACATGCAAAATTTCAAGTGCATACTCCTCCTTGAAACACAACTTTTGACTTGGCGTAGTTTTTAGAATTGTTCATATTGGGCTTTCGCTCGTCTTCTTCTGTCAGTATATGTCACCTTTCCTTTGTAGTTTGAATGATCACCTCTGCAGCTTGTGATCAGAAGGCAAGCATTTTGTTTCATTTGCAGCAAACGATTTTAATTTAACCAGCAGCACATTCCTGTGAAGCGTTGCTCCAGTCTGAGCCCATTGAAACCAGTTGTCTTTGCCTGGAGTGACTCTTCATATAGGATTGCACTGTAATTTGATTTTGTATTAATGGTGTCTGAAAACGCTTTTTAAAAACCCTGAATCACACTGATGGATAGATTTGGTGAAGCATGTTGTATTACTCACTTAATTGATGAAATAACCCTGTGGGAGCAATCTGTAGCTTTTCCAGCTTTTTTGTTTCTTACTGTATGGAAGGCCAAAGTGAGAACTTTGAAGTGCTGCCAGCTGTGTGGCCTGTACAGAGATTTGGCCCCTCTGGTGTGTTACGGAAGAGGGGCTGCATGAATATCTAGCTGCTGAGAAGACAGGAGCTTTTATACTTGCCAGCAAGAAAGCCTGAAACATGCCTCTTGCCTGAGCAAGTTTTAAGAACTGCCGTTGCCTACCAGCAGTTGGACAGATTTTATGGAGTCTTCTCCTTTCCCACCCCAAGGCAGTTTTTCCCTATTTCCAATGTGTGTATTTAGTCTTGCAAATAACTCCGCAAAAGTTACAAGCCCCTTTCAAAAGTTTCACTAGCAAGGTGAGTTTTAGAAACCACTTTTTAAAAGGTAGAGCTTACAAAATCCAGGTTTTAAATATCTGTTTTGAGATTACAAAAGTCTGTTTTATAAAAAAGAAAGCCAAAGGGGTGGGGAAATATTAGGATCCCCCCCCCCCCCGCCCCAGTTTTTATCTTGATAGATTTTCAAAAAAAACAGAAAGGGACATACAGAAAATTGCATAGAAAGCTTTAATTACTGGTTTCTCTTTACAGAGTCTAACCTCCCAATGCTTTATTTATGTATTGTCTCATGGGCACTTATTCACTGCAAAACTGTGCAGGACTTTACAGGGGAACATCTATGTGTAATTGGAGTCTCTGAATAGTGTTTTACCAAGTGGCCATAAACAATCTTACGTAGCTCTCAAATACTATACAAAAGCAGTTTCCTCTTAAGGTGTATGTAGGGTACAGCTTCAGCAAATGGAAATACCTAGTTAGAGTTCACTTTCTCCATGATTCAGCTTCAGGTGAAAAAAGAGGTAAATAAAGGTGAGCCGCACTTGCAGCATTCAGACTGACTCCTCTTCTTAATTTATAGTCTTCTGATCAGGCACAAGCAAGATGCGGAGCTTTTTGTAAAATTGCTGCTGCTAAAAGTAACACTATAACTGTTTAGCGTTCACTAAATGCAGAACAGACCGTGTTTAGGATGTGAACACATATTTAGAAGGGCAAAACTCATACTACTACTGGGGAATGTTCTGCAGATCCAGAGTTTCTAGTTCCTTGCTACCTGTGTTCATGGGGGCAGTTTCTAGTTGATAGGGGAAACTGGGCTTCCTGTTCATTACACGCTTGTCTGTTAATTTTGGTCCGCTGACTTTGTGGTACAGCCAGATAGAAGACGGTTGTTCTGCTTGTCTGTGGTATATCCCATCTTAGATGTGATTGTGGCCGTTAGATGGGGGACTTCGTGAGCATCTTTGAAGTGGGTGAGATGTGCAAGTGATTTAAAATGGAGGAGCAGTGGGCAAGAGAACAGTGTCGGACTGTTCTCCCCCTGCCACTTTTGATCAAGACACTGCTTCTTTCTCCCTTGCCTCTCTCACTCGCTAGGTTTTTTTCAGCGCCTAAGAGAAACAAGTTGATGGGTTGTTTCGGGAACAAGCACAACAGGAGTAGGGACTTGGCACCCCTCTGCTGCCCACTGCTCCTTCGCTTTACAGCTGTGTGGCAAGACCTGTGTGTTGAGGCAGGTTATACAGCGGTAACAACTAGTTAGGGCCTTTGTTGAGTGTAGTAGGGCTGTTTGGACTCCCCTCCCCTCCTGAAGTTCAGTGGGGTAGAGATTAGATATTCATGTGCTACCTCTCCCCTCCCTGATTTACCTCTGCCCCTTTTGGCTTGTGGAAGTGAGCACCAAAACAAAGCGATCGCACAGACTGGGAATCTGTTCCGTTAAGCACATTCAAAACATCCAGCACTGTTCAAGGGAATGTATGAAGAAGCAAGGCCTGCAGCAGAGATGACTGGGGGCACGGACAGCAACATCTCATGTTTACACAATATTGATGGTAAGGAACTAGTATGAAGGAAATAGGTAGTGTAGTTTAGTTAAGACTTCTGTTACGAATTTGTGAAGGTGGCAAGGGAAATGCCGTAAGTGCTCATTGAGATGTATGTTGCCTGTTTTTATGAAACTGTGGCTGTGAAAGCAAAAGGCTAACGTACTTTCTGTGGCATTTCACAATATACATGTGCTCTTGGGGAATGTCTGCTCGTTGCAGAGCTAATGCATAGTTGCAAATGGCAAGACAGAGGTGCCTCTTTTTTAAACTGACATTCCTTAATTAATTTGTTAATTATCCCTCTGCTGGGGGTTTCCCCCCACAAAGGAACTGTGCAAATGTCAGCTCTTTTGTGCCTGTATCTTAACTTGCATGTCAAAGGCTAAGAGTTTACGATGTGTTGAGAGCTGTGGAGTTGCATCCTTGTGATCTCATTGAAGTGGCTTTTGACCATTCTGAGTGCTTTTTCCAAGAGGATGTGTAACCAAATCCCAACCTGGGCAATTGCAACACAGACAATGAGGGAAGCTTGCATCCTTGGGCAGCCTTGTGCCATGAGGTGTTACTGGAACTATTTGGGTACTTGGACTTCAGCAACCACAAAAGCCGTGAGTCATTAGGTTACACTCTGTCACTTACAGTAATTCAGGATGGTAAAGATGTTTGAATGTAATATCTAAGAAGTAAAACCTCAAGTTGGACACTCTTAAATTGTAGTATGTATTTTGTAATAGGAAATACTTTGGATAATGCATATTCCGGTGTCTGAGACATCATTGGTTGCTGGTATTAATCTTGTGCCCAAAGAGTCTTTACTGCTGTTGCCCAGTGTTTCTAAAATGTCATTTCTCCTTAGGGGGCGGCTAATTTCTTACAAGGTTGATTTGTAGGGTTACTTATTTCTTCTGCAAATCTTTATTATTTTAGCATTCACTTGGTATTTTCCCTTCTGTTAAATGGATTACTGCTTCCCTACCCCGAATAGAAGAGTTCTGACTAAAGGTACTAAAGTCTGGAGCTGTCTGGAGTAATAGATGGATGGATAGACTGGATTGCTTGGAGTGAACATCAGTCGCCGTGTTGGGCTGCGTACAGGCCAACAAAGTTTTTCCCAGGATGAAAGACAAATGTTGCTGATTCTTGTCCCACATGATCAATCCTTGTGCAAAAGGAATTGAAAACAAATACTCAAGGTAATGTGCTGGTACGTCAACAAGAGTAGATTCTGGAAGTGGTATCGTGGAGGTGTGGCAGGATTCCAGGTTTCCATTGGATTCAGGAGGGTAAAGATGCTTTCCTCGTGCACAATTTTGCTTCCCGAGCTAGGTGCCCCAAGAGTGGCAGGCAAGCAGTTTGGAAGGCAATCTACTGATGCTTGCCAGTTGTTACTTGAAAAAGCAGATTGAGTTGCTTCTTTGTGGCAAGATCTGTTTGTGCAAGCTATTTTGTGGAACACTTGTGATCAGGGCTTTTTTTCTGGGAAAAGAGGTGGTGGAACTCAGTGGGTTGCCCTCAGAGAAAATGGTCACATGGCTGGTGGCCCCGCCCCCTGATCTCCAGACAGAGGGGGGTTTAGATGGCCCTCTAAACTCCCCTCTGTCTGGAGATCAGGGGGAGGGGCCACCAGCCATGTGACCATTTTCAAGAGGTTCCGGAACTCTGTTCCCCCGCGTTCCCCCTGAAAAAAAACCCTGCTTGTGATACCTACCCAGTGTCTTATTTTTAAGAATACGCATAAACTTCCACAAACTCAGACAGCTGGACTTTGAGACTGAGATGAGCTTGAAGTATCTGGTTTTCAGATTAGATGAAGGCATTGGGTATTCTTTATGACTTAGCAATAAACCCAGCCCATCACATAGTTTAGATTGGGGAATTTGTAACACTAGGGGAAAGGATTAGTTTGGATTTTAAACTCTTATAACTTGGTTGAGCCATGAATGCTATTCCGTGTTTCTGAACTGTGGCTGTCCAGGTGTTACTGTCCCTGTCTCTCCCCCCCCCCCCCCCGAGCTAACAGAGAAGATTTAGAATAACATTGGGTTGGATCCAACCTGTTTTTCTGCTGGTGAAAAGGGGAGAAGAGGGATCCATTTGACTACTGGAAAGGATGTGCTTGGGATCATGGGATCTGCACAGATGAAAGGCAGGTGTAATTGGCTGGTGTAAAGAGGGGAATTAGGTGAGATTGAGTGAAAAAGCTGGCTGAATCCAAGCTTTTACATTTGAGTTTCTGTGGACCTAAACATTTCTTAGAGTATATTTAAAGAATTCTGATATTTTAATCAGGCCCAAATAAAATTGAATGCTCTAAACGGGGGTTCAAAACAAGTTGCTGGTTTAAATTCATCAGTACTCTATGGCCTCTTCCTACCAAAAACACGTTCAATAAGGGAAAAATAATTATTCCTCAGCTGCATCCTGTAAAATGCTTTATATAGCAACTATGGTTATTGACATTAGCGAGAGATTTGTTTTTGGAAGTAGAGGAAAGCTTTGAATGGTTCCTGTTAATAGTAATTACAGAGGGAAAGGAAAGTTAGTCACTGTAAAAAGGAAAAAAACCAGTTTCCTTGCAACAAATTCAGTCAAGGTGCTGCCATGATGTTTTGTTGTATGTGTTTGCCAGGGCTAAAAGCATCAGTTAGAAATTCTACTTAGAATTAATTGTTTGATTGCAGATCTTTAAATGGAGCCTTTCATTTAGATTTTAATCCACTGTTAAAAACATCTAGTGTACGTTATATTGTAGTGAGTAACCTCTTCTAGATTTAGGCCATAAGGTTAAGCTGTCTTCTAATAGTGAATGTGTTTTCCAAGGCAAGGTGGTAACTTTTGGTTTTAAACTTCCTGGTGGTGGTGGAGAGTGCCCTCAAGTCATAGCTGATTTATGGCCACCCCTGGTGGGGTTTTCAAGGCAGGAGACTAACAGAGGTGGTTTTCCATTGCCTGCCTCTGTAACCCTGGTCTTCTTTGGAGGTCTCCCATCCAATTACTAACCAAAGTCGACCCTGCTTAGCTTCTGAGATCTGACGAGATCCTACTAATGTTTAAGAAAGCCATGCTGTAATATTCTATTTTTTAAAAAATAAAAATACGATTCTAGTAAGTCCACTGGTTGTCAAATACAAGTTTTTGTATTAGAGAAAGTGTAGTGTAGTAAATAGAAAGAGCTGAGAAGTCCCTGGTTCAAGTCTCATTTCATCTAGAAATTTACTATGTGGCCTTGGATGAGCTGCTTTCAGCCTCTGTCTCCTCATCTCTAATGTGGGGGTGACAGTATTGGCCTGCCTTACAGAACTGTGCCCTCACCTGGATAGCCCAGGCAAGCCTGATCTCATCAGATCACAGGTAAGTCAGGTATGACTTGACGGCACTCTCCACCACACAGAATTGTTCTAGGGATAACATTTGTATTGTTCCATGTTGTCAAATCAACATATGTAATACGGGTTTGGAGAGAAGGCAGCATAGTCTAGCCCAATCTCATCAGATCTCAGAAGTCATCCCGACTTGCACAGAAAACTATGCAAGACAGAAGCACAGCCACCACGACTATATGGACTCCCTAAAATTCATAAGGATTCAGTTCCACTTCAACCCATCGTGAGTGCCATTGGTTCACCGACATATGAATTAGCTAAACATCTGGCCAATTTTCTACAGGACCACATTGGAAAAACCACATCTTACATCAAAGATTCAGCACATTTCATCAACAAAATCAGTTCTCTGAAACTCAATCCACAGGACATACTCATCCGTTTTGATGTTGTATTCCTGTTTACTAAGGTTCCGGTAAAAGACACCATCGTACTTATTAATCAGATTTTTCCAGAGGATGTAACAGCCTTATTCCACCATTGTCTGACAACCAGTTACTTCCAATGGGATAACGAATTCTATGAACAGATGGATGGGGTGGCCATGGGAAGCCCTCTCAGCTCAGTTATAGCAAACTTCTACATGGAACATTTTGAAAAAACAGCTCTAGAATCAGCACCCCACAAACCTACAGTCTGGTTCCGGTTCTTGGATGATACCTTTATCATTTGGAGCCATGGTGAGGAAGAATTGATGGAGTTTTTAAACCACCTCAAAGAGGGTAAACTCCCATTTCTAGATACCTTGGTCATCCGCAAAGCAAACTTTCAGTTACCAACTCACCCGGATCGGTACTTACACAGAAACTCCAATCACCACCCTCGACAGAAAAGAGGCGTAATAAAAACATTAGTAGACCATGCAAGATGGATATGTGAACCGCACTTTCTCAACGAGGAAATTAATCATCTAAACCATGCACTTCAAGCAAATGGCTACTCCAGAAATGAAATCAGAAGAGCGAGTAAACCAAGGATACATCAAACAACTAAGGAAAAACAGTCTCCCACAGGAAAAGTGTTTTTGCCATATATCAAAGGAATCACTGATCACATGGGAAAGCTTATGAAAAAACACAGCCTACAAACAGTATTCAGACCCACCAGAAAAATACAACAGATGCTACAATCAGCAAAAGACAGTAGAGACCCCCTCACATCTGCAGGAGTATGCCGCATACCCTGCAGCTGAGGACAAGTTTACATTGGGACCACACAGCGTAGCATCCAGACAAGAATAAAAGAACATGAAAGACACTGCAGACTTGGCCAACCTGAAAAATCAGCAGTGGCTGAACATAGCCTAACTCAAACAGAATACAGTATCCAGGGCACTAAAATACTGTACAATACTTCCAACTACTTTGTCAGATTGCACAGGGAAGCCATTGAAATTCATAAGCATGGTTTCCAGTCCTGAAAAACACCAGGCTAACAAAATACTCTTCATCTTACAATAGCCCTGCATATAAGATTAGTATATCAAACACCAATCCATATGCAAAAGAACCTCCTCATGATACAGTGAAGCATTAGCATTCCATTAGCATTCCACATCCTGGGAAACTCTTACAGGACGATGCAACCCAAACCCACCTTCCTGAGTAGATATAAATTACCTGCTAACATCTTCTCCACAGTTTGACACTGAGAGATCTCTGTCTTTCGGTGCTACACCTCTGAAGATGCCAGCCACAGCTGCTGGCGAAACGTCAGGAACTACAATGCCAAGACCATGGCTTTACAGCCCGGAAAATCCACAACAACCATTGTTCTCCGGCCATGAAAGCCTTCGACAATATGTAGATCTTGGAAGCTTAGCAGAGTCGTTACTTGGATGGGTAACCACTGAGGAAGACTCTGCAGAGGAAGGCAATGGCAAACTACTACTGCTTCTCACTTGCCTTGAAAGTCCCTTGCTGGGGTCACCATAAGTCGACTGCAACTTCACGGCACACACACGCACACATGCACACACACACACAGTATACTGGTCTAGTTAAAAATCTTTTCCTCACAGTGAGTAGAACAATGGGTGGGGAAGAAGAAGCTAATTTCCAATCCCACAGTCAAAATACATTGCCCAAAATACAAGAGAGAGGAGCAGGTTCAAGGGACAAAGTATGTATCTTCTCCAATATGTGCTTCCCCAGTTTGGAGAAGTCTCAGTTTGGCTATATAAGCAGTTCAAGAATTTTAGCTTTTAACTGAATGGTGAAGGGTGAGCCGCAGACAGCCCCAGTAAGAAAGAACTCTCTGCCTATGTCTAAAAAGATGGCAATGATACAACAAAATTGTCACTGGTTAGTTTAATCATCTCCCATTCTGCCAACAGAGTAAGTTGAAGGAAAATATGACAGTGGATCATCAGCACTTTAGAAATAATAAACAGTAATTTGTAATAGTGTCGTGCTTAAGACACGTAAACATCTCAGTTCTCTGAATTTAACCCGTTTTGGGGCAGGTCAGCCTTGCAAAGTAAATTCTTGAGCTGTACCATATACTATATTGACAAGCTGGATACACCTATCTTTAGGTGTAGTGGAATGAAGAGCAGATTTGCTCCATTGAAGATGTGATCAGTTTCATGCAAAGAGTCAACCAGGCAATAAACACCTAAGTCTTGTGAGTTATTTGCCATCAAGTCCCTTCTAACTTATAGTGACCCTATGAATTAACAGCCTCCAAAATATCCTATCATTAACAGCCTTCGCGCAGGTCTTGCAAACTAGAAACTGTGGCCTCCTTTATTGAGTCAATCTGTTTCATGTTGGTTCTTCCTCTTTTCCTGCTGCTTTCAACTTTTTATAGCATTATTGTCTTTTCCAGGGAACCTTGTCTTCTTACAATGTGACCAATGTACATAGCCTCAGTTTAGTTACTTTAGGTTGGAAGGGGAAATGCAGGCTTGATTTGTATTGTCGAAGGCTTTCATGGCCGGGGAACGATGGTTGTTGTGGGTTTTCCGGGCTGTATTGCCATTGTCTTGTCATTGTAGTTCCTGACGTTTCGCCAGCAGCTGTGGTTGGCATCTTCAGAGGTGTAGCACCAAAAAAAAAAAAATTTGTTCTTGAACCCACTTATTTGTCTTTTTGGCAGTCCACGGTATCCATAAAACTCTTCTCCGTCACTGCATTTCAAATGAATCCATCTTTGTCTTAGTGGTTTAATAATAAGGCAGTAGATTCCTTCCATTACTGAGATCCACCCCCCTGAGAGCATACAGATTGTGCTAGAGATGGTGTTCATGTGTCTTGCTGTACACGATCCTTTCCCAACAACAAAATGTACACAAGATGTGCATCTGTTCAGAAATGGTAATGGTGTGAATGAGCCACAGGATAGGTAGGAAACCTCAGCAGGCACCACCAGGTTATTTTATTCTCCAGGGGCATACTCAGTGTGAGTGAATGCTAATTAATTGCTCCTGACAATTAACTGGAAAAGATAATTTTACCAATCTGGTTGCTAACTTTTATTAGGCTGGTCACAGTTTTGGGCTGATACTGAACTATAACCCGTGATGATTTCTTATAAAATGTCATCTAGGATCTTGTTGAAGTTGCCCATATACTACCAATATAAGTAAGCAAAAAAGGGACCCTGTTTTTGCAGTGCAACCAGGAATTCCCTGTGATTTATATTAGAAATAGAAATAGTTGTGTTGAGTGAACAGCCGTTTCATGCAAACTTAATTTGTTGGTCACCACCTACCCTCCCCATATAATCCTTCATCTTTTCCCTTAATTAGTGGACGTTATTTGGAATAAAATGCTTTGAGGAGGAGACCTTTTTTATTTTCCTTGCTTTTTATATTCTTCATAAATTATTTATCTTCTGTTTTATAGGCTCACTTTGGAACGAGGATGTCATATTGACCAAAGCTGTTGATTTGTCAAATCTATTATCCTGTCATTTTCAGCTGTACAAGACTCCTTTGTTTCCATTTCCTTTAAAAGCTCCATGGCCAACTGAGCATTGGGGATGACTAAGGAGGAGAATGTTAGTTCAAAGAAAAGTTTGAAAAGCCAGCCTTGTTATATAGAATGCATTGTTTACCAGCTCATTTTAATTGTTGTTTGTGTAAACTTTAGCTTTGGCCAACTGGCATTTCTGGAAAATAGTTGCCAGTCTTTTTACCTACTGGCATGATAGGAAAATGTATATATGCAACTTCATTTGGCGCTAGGGAGTACATTACGTTTGATTGCTGTCATCTGCAGATTGAAAGCTAATGCTTGATTAACTGACCTTTAGAATATGATACAAAAGCAAAAACCTCTTTTCCACTTTTCATTTGCATTACCTTTTGTGTGGATTCTTCATTATGTGCTAAGCTGCAGTACTGGCAGCCCAAGCTCTGCTCATGACCTGAGTTCGATCCTGGTGGAAGCCGGGTTCAGGTAGCTGGCTCAAGGTTGACTCAGCCTTCCATCCTTCCAAGGTTGGTAAAATGAGTACCCAGGTTCCTGGGGGTAAAGTGTAGATGACTGGGGGAGGCAATGGCAAACCACCCCGTAAAAAGTCTGCCAAGAAAACGTCGTGATGCGACGTCCTCCCATGGGTCAGTAATGACTCGGTGCTTGCACAGGGGACTGCCTTTACCTAATCAAAGACCTGTAGAAGCTATTGAACTCTCTCTCTTTTAAATTGGCCATAAATGTGCTATACCTGCCAGTTGATGCTGAGAGCTTCCTTGGGTTCTAGGAGCTAGTATTGTCTAACTCTGCAATGCTAAGGAGAAATACTCCAGTCTAAGCCCATTGGTTTCACTGGTCTTACGCTGGAGTAACCCTCCTTAGGATTGCACTGTAAGAGTTGTAAGTAGTCCTTGGAATGTAGTTTTTTGAAAACTACTATCTCATACACTAGACCCTTGGTGCCTGCTTATGAGGTTTCTATCTCTTTGTGTAAACTTCCTGAGCAAGTAGAACTGTAGCTTCTTGCAGCATTGTATTTCTAATCCAGTAAGTTTAGTTGCTTCTGTGGGTTAGGAAAATTGCTGTATCTGAGGGGTGTATTTTGTGAAGCTCATTTTGGACATTCTGGAAGAAGTACCAACTCTCTGGAATAGACAGTGTAATAATTGCAGATGGGAGACTGAATGGATGAAAATGGCCCCTAAGTAAATTCTTTCTCTAGTTTTCTCCATATGTGCAGGAAAGGGAGTCTCTTTGTGCATAGCAAGGAATAGCAAGGAAATGAGGCCAGCACATTGCAAAGCACTGCATTTTTCAGTTACTCCCAGTGGATGCTGCACAAGATGATTAATATTTTAATGTCTTTGTTCTCTCTGTTTTACTTTTAGCACTGGAGTATTTTAAATCACTTGGGAAGAAGAGGGCCTGTCTCTTCTCCACTTACATAAACAATTGGTGTTATTGGGGCTAAAAATAAAAATAATTTGGAGTTGGGTGGGTGGAAAGTAGGGGGAAGGAGACATCAAAAGTTCATTTTCCAGTGTTTAGGATATGAATTAGATTCATTTCTGCAACAGGGATTAGAATGGAGAAGGGTGTGTGTGAAGATGTGAAGACGGAAAGAATATGCTATACTTTCAAACAGATGTTTCAGTACTTTTTATCCATCCATGCCACGTGCATGGGGCTCATTTGTTAGAAGATGAAAAATGAATGACAGACCTCATACTGTCCCCTTTTCCCAGTTTACATATTCAGCTTTTAGTTCCTGGAGTAAGAGATGTAAACTTTCTGGAAATGTTAGCAGCATGGAAACCCTTTTTTCCCCAGGGAAAAAAGGACGTGAAAAAATTGAAGTATTTACTATAAGTGCCCACTGTCTATTAGAGAATGTGTGTATTACAGTTCAAGAAAGATGGCTACATATGCTGGAAAGCAGTAGAGAATAATACATTAATTTTATGCTAGATTTCAACCAGCATTCCTTAAGCAGGTTATATTAATACTTCCTATAGTGTAGACTTGCATTTTGAGGAAGTTCTGTGCTTAGCTCCTATGCAAGCGGATAGTGTCAGCGCTCCCTGAATATCTACACAGAAAACATCTTATGGGACCATGATCACAAGGATCCTGCTTGTTCCTGTAATCTGGGAAGGGGAGCCACAAATGGTCTGTTCTCTTAACCTCAGCAAGAAGAGGGTACTGAACCCTCTAGGAGATGGCTCCCTCTCAGAGCCTCATGGTGTATATGGATGGAGAACTTAAATTCTCTTTTATTTAGTAAGTCTGCAAAAGCAGTGCATTTTTGGTACCAAACATGGAATATAGGAGGTCCTTGAACTCTTAACACCCATTTCATGAAGATCGTTGTGATACCCTTTCACACTGCCACCTGCCATAAACCTCCCTATATAAGTTTGGGGTTTCACAGGCAGTTAAAGGCGTTAACAACGAGCCTTGACCCAAATCCACACTGGGTCCTCTCTCTCTTCTTTCCAGAGGCTCCACCAGACAGGTAGCCCATTCCCTATATTTACTTTCCCTCCCGCAGCTACTGCCCAGGGCTATTGGGGAAAGAGAGCTCAGTGTTTACTCCCTCTATACACTGCCACCATTTAATAAATCAGGTCCAGTTGTTGTGACCAGAATGCTTGGTGTTTGACTGTTTATTTTCCCTCAGCCAACAACTTTGAGCCAGCCAGGGTGAAAACAGAAACAAGAATAACTTTTATTTACAAGATTTATAATCCAGGAATGAATTAGTTAAACATATATATTGGTCTTAAGAAGTACATGTATAACCCACACTCTTATAACACTGAAAGTTTATAATATGTTTTAACGGGAGTAAACTGCCAGCTATTATCTCTGCTGCCTCTCTTCAGTAGCTTCCAAAATCTTCTCTCCCTCTTCCTAACTGCCTTAATGGATCTCAACTGTCGTCAGAGCTGGCATTCCACAAGATCTCATTGGCTGTTCCAAGGGAGAGGCAGAGCTGGAACTAGTCCTCCTGTCTGTCTTACCTATCAATGTTGAAGTTCATTAATTCTCTTAGGATTTTTGGAATCTATATATATAAAGACAAGTGTCCTGACTGACTCATCAAACTCTTGGACCTAGAACCATGACATTTGGGGAGAACATTACTTTCATGATGTAAACACCCGCTAAGAAGGGATTTTAAGAAATTTGCTCCCTGAGGGGGTAAAATGTGTTTTCCCAAAGGGATCCATCTTCCCTGTGTGGCTGGCAGGCTACTGCCTGCTTGTGTTCCCATCCACTGCCAGCTTTGCCACTGTTCCCTGATTGGGCCAGCCTTTCAAGGTCATTTGCATATGCAGGCTGATTGGGGCTCACAACATTCCACACATCATTCCCTCCCCCCAGAGACAGGTGGAATGCAAAGGTCATTTGCATATGCGGCCTGATTGGTCCTCACCCCCCACCCCTGGAGCCACCACAAGGTAGTTTGGGGGGGGTGTTGATGTTTAAAGGGCACCGCCACTGCTTGCAAGCAGTGGTGGGGCCCTTTAAACAAGCCCCAAAGCTTTCTGAAGCATTTCCGAATGCTTTGGAAAGCTTTGCTTCGGTATTCCGAAGCTTTCCGGATCAGGTCCGCTTCGGATTTTTTTACCCGAAGCAGATCCCGAAGTGCACAGCCCTTGTTCTAACTGAACTAGCAGTGTCCATACTATAAATTTATATAACAAGCATTTATTGGTGATGATTTATTTATTTATTTATTTATTTGACTTATTTCCCCTACCTTCCTGCAAGCGGGTTCAGGGAGGCTTCCAAAAATATTTCAATAAATACAATAAAAACATTAAAACCACTTAATCCAGATAAAAAGGCAAATGCAAATTGACATAAAAATTGCTGTTCAAAAACCTCCATTGAGCATCATGGTTAAGCAGTTCAAGCATTTGTATATGAGGCCATTGTGTGATAATATCTATGAGGGCAAAAATTTCCCTTTTGGGAATTATTATCTTCCTTTTAAAAATCAAAACACTTTAAAAAGTTCTGAAATAAAAACAAAATGTTGGGTTTCAGAATATTACAATTTAAATGCTTTAGGTTCATCCTGCATTGTGCAGCGGGTTCGACTAGAAGGTCTGTATGGCCTCTTCCAACTCTGTGTTTCTGTGAAATGCTTCAGAATGTTTTCTTCCATTTTATATTTGAAAGGAACTTGTAACAATAGGTGGTGGTAGACACTTGTTTGAATGTGGTGGTATAGATCTGGTGAAAATGGGTTCAGTTGCTGGCTGTTCTCTTTTACCAAATTCGTTTATTTGTGTGTTCTCTTGCCATTGTCAATGTGTCTTCCTGTTTTTTTAAAAAATGTTACCTTTCATAACAGGACCAGATTGCCATTTTATACTTAAAGGCATGATGCCTGGCTTGACTTGCTTCATCCTAGAAGTTTTTAAAAAATTATGAAATTGCCCAAATTAATGATTCACCTAAGTATATGCAATTATCTATGAAAGAATGAATCATTTTGCAAGAGGTAGTTATTTTCACCCTGCAGCTGCTTCCAATTAATGTCTGTCACTGCTGGAATAGCTGAAATACTGTTTGAGAGAAGTTGAAATACTATAACCCTACTGTTTTGGTCCTTCCACACATTCTGTTGGACTCCTGGCCTACTTAAAATTATTCACAAATCATAGGTCAGGGACATGAGAACTGTAAGTAGGTTTCTGGGTTGCCCATGGTGGGATTCAGTACAGCATCATCAATTGTATGTGGTATTTGCTTCCCCCATGAATGATTAGAACTCATAGATTGAAACAAAATTCTAGCAGTTGAGTCCTTTATCTAGCTTTGGACAACATGGTTGTACTCGAAAGTTGTGTCTGATTACCTTCAGGTTGGGACTGAGAAATAGGAGAGCGCTTGATGGATGAAAATGTTGTGAGACTGACACTTAGGTAACCGAACATGCTTCATTAGCCAAGCACCGCTAGGAAAAGCAGGTAACTTATTAATTAATAGAGGATGTTTAAACCTGACCATATTGGACTGGATCTACGAGTCTCTCTTTCCATAGATTCCTGATGCTAAAAGCAGCCAGTTCTTATTGAATGCATCTTGCACCACGTTAGGTCTTTTCCTGCTTTACCTAGTTAACTGGTGGAGGTCCTGGCTGACGTGGCAGAAAATTGGGTTGAACTTGGTTTGTGTTCTGGGAAACTGCAGTAACCATTCATAGGCTGCCTTGTCAGATCAGCTCATGATTTCATGGGCACCACAACATCTATAGGCTGGCCAAGGCTGTGTTGGGCACACTATAAAGGACACACTAGGTTTGTCCTAGGTTTTCTGTATCGTGCCCAGTGGAGTTCTGACAGTCTTGTTAGTAGGATGAAATTAAGACCAATGTCATGGTCAGATAATTATCTGCTGAAACTTTGGATGGATCCCATACCCTCTTTCTTCAAAGCTATAGGGAACCAGTAACAAAATTCCCATGTGTATCCAATTGAATTCAAGAATGTGCTGGGGAATTTTAAGAATATAAATGGATATACTAGTTTTGTTTGCCACACTAGCGTTGTTTGCCTTTTATTGATGGCTTTCTGCTTATGATTTGGAAGATTAGAGATGAACATGATTTAGAGTATGGTCAAGGGATTTTTTCTTGTGTTACTGTCAAAAATCCTATCAAACAAACAAAAAAAGTTTTCTAAAAGAAATACCTTTTTCCATCCTAATGTGAACATCCTTCCTAAATAATCATAAAGAATTGAACCAAACAAATCCTGCTAGCTAATCAGATGTTGAGGTGTAATAAATATATGATCTTCTCTTGTCCTGGAGTGAGTACATAAAAGGTAAGAAGTCTTATGCTGACATTTAAATCTTACATGCACTAATTGACTGGGACTGTACTGGTCCATTCCAGTGGTGATTTCACTTAACTTTTTTGGACTTAATGTTTTTCTAAATTCTCTCCTGACCACTTCTCTTCACCCCCGCCCCCCCGGTCTCTCTCTCTCACACACACACACACTATATGCGTACCATATTTTGCACAATGACATGTGCAGGTTGCATTGATATAGCTTATGTGTGTAGGTTTATAAACAAACTTTTAAGTCCCAGAGAGTAAACATCAAGTAGAATAGGTGTACTATGAAGCATATGTGGTGTAATCTTAAACCCTTAACACACAAAGGATTTGAATATCTATTGTGTTAAACTGTATACTTTTGGGAGCTGTAACAGAGAGCTCCCTTAAAATGATCTCATCTCTGAAAGCTTTTCCTACTTTTTGTTTTGGAGCAATTCAGACTTAATGCCACCTAGGGAAGTATTGTCATATTGTTATTTTTGGAAACAAGGTCAGCCAGTAATATGTGTAGTCTACATTAAGAATAATGGAGTGGAAGTTTACTGGGGGTTCACATGTCTCCCAATGTTCTTTTCTTTTAAAATTTCATTTTAATTTTATTAAGAAGAATACAGGGATGCAAAAAATTAAACAGAACGTAAATGGAGACTAGACTAAACTGTCACAATCATAAATACTCTAGATCAGTTAAATTTTCCATTGGCATTGCCCTGTTCAACTTCACACTGCAAGAAACTTTTCCTAGACTGAAAAAGTCAGTTTATCCATGGCATAACATCCTTCATTGTATGTTTTTGTAATTCTGTCACTGGTAATAAAGTTTGCTTAGTCAATAGTATTTATATTAATACTTGCTGTTGAGTATCCGTGTTCAGCTTTTACAGACTGTTACTGTTTAATCTGGATATTTGATTACCCTATTAACAAATAAGAATATTGCTTTTAAGTAGTTTTGCACTTTAGTATATATTGAGAAAGGTCCCATTAACATATGTGAATTTCCAGCGTAAATCATGCACATTCTATATTTTCTCCATCATTCTCAAAGCAGAACACCCTCTGTACATGTACAATATTTCTTTTTAAGTCTTCAGAACCAACATCTAGAATGTCCTCTAAATATAATAGCCGTGATGTTCTGAAAACTTCATTTTCAAATCCCTTTTCCATTTAAATTTATAACTGGTATCCCTTTCTTCTAAAGTAGTTGCATTGCAAACATTCTGGGGAGAAAAGATACCATTAGACACAAAAGCTGACTACTGATTTTTGAAAATCTATCAACTTTTCTTTATGTAGTTTTAAACTCAAAATTTCTCAGGGAAACTCTTGTAAATACTGGAAAAGCCAGATGGGTTCAAAGTAAGTTTTTTGTCTTGCAAAAATGAAAAGTTTTTAAAAATCTTATATATAATTAGAAATTCTGGTCATATTTTCTAACAGTTATCAGAATTACTGAAGTCACTTGCTGCTTGAAGTTCTTTACTAAATATGATAAAGGTCAAAACGTGAGATACCCAGAGATAATTTTTGTTTGACTACGATCTGGGAGGCCCAGGTTCAAATCCCTACTCTGCCATGAAAGCTTGCTGGGTGACCTTGGCCCAGTCTCACACTCTCAGCCTAACCTACCTCACAGGGTTGTTGGTGAGAAAATGGAGGAGAGGAGAACGACGCGAGTTGTTTTGGGTCCCCTTTGGGAGAAGGGTGGGGTATAAATAAAGTAAATAATATATTAGGTGTTATCAGCATCTCATTTCTTCTTACCATTAACGCAATCCTTTTTCTCAAATAGTCCTTTCTTCAGGTTTCAGTTCTGTAGACAAGTGTTTCTTCTGCTCGTAGTTAAGGGTAAACAGGACTCTGAACACTGCTGTCTAGAACTGTGAATCTGGTGGGTGGGGGCAGTGAGTGTAAAGATAATGCCATCTTGCATTCATAGTTAGTGAGCAGGCCAGTTTCTCTCTGTATTGCCTTCCGAAGCAGCAGTCGAAAATCCTGTATGGATGCATGCAACCATCAGGAATTGTTGAGCACAAACAGGACTAATTGCAAGAAGAGCTTCACTCTTGAATGTAGCTGAATGTTCTTTCAAGGCTACCTGGTATGTAGGGCGCACTGAGGTACCTCGTCTTGTATGGAAGACTTTCTAACCAAACAAGAAAGAGGATGAAAAATGGAATCTGAAAACTTTACTGGAAAGGGAATATATGCACAGGCTCTTAACTTGTTCTGAACCCTCCTAATCCCTGACTCTTGGCACCAAGCTAGATGAGAGCTGTGATTATGGATCAGGGATTCCTTGGTCACATTAACCTCCATCCACAGAGAAAACACTGTGCTCCTTCCCTGTTGTGTTAAGGAATGCTTTCCTTATTATGGAATTGGAAACTCATTGTGTAGCATCTCTCAGTCACATTAGAAAAAGTACAGATAGAAATGAAAAATGAAGTTGGGAACTCTGATATAATGTGTTGATTTCTGCACTAAACTTCCATTTCAGAAGAACCCGAATTTTTTAGCTAAATAAGCATAGGCAGGTAAATTAATTTTGTAGAATATATGGGTTTATGTGCCAGAATTTAAACATTTTTTGAGTGGCTGAGAATACAGCTTTGGGTCCTGTTGAAGGAGAAGAGATGATGATAGAATCCAGAGATTACATGACACTTCTGGTTTAACTACATCTGGCATTTCCGCCCCCCCCCCCCATATAATAACCATAAAGACTGATTTTGTGGGGTGGGGGGTACAAATGCTACCAAATTCTGTTCTAAATGTTTCCTAATGTGTATTGCATAGCATGAATGCAGCTGTGTAAATGTCTATCTCCCTTGTTTTGGGAGAAGAGTGAAAACTGATTGACCTAATCTGGCCTGATGTGGATAAAAGCAGCTTTTAAGACTTCACTTTTCATTTGTACAAGGTCTGGGATGAATAATCAGTAATTCTTTATCCACATAACACAGGTAGTCTCTGCTGTCAAAACTGGGCTCTACAGCACTTTCCTTAATGTGTCTCCCCCCCCCCCCCGCCCCCCTAGCCTGTCTAGCATTTGTTTATGGAAGTCTAAAGTCTGTAGTGAAAATGTTGAGTAGCACTTCTCCCTTTTTCCCAGGGAGAGTGTCTTGGAAGATGCATCAGGCTCAACATGACCTCAGAACTAACTTGCTTAATCACAAGTTTGCAAAGGGGAGAGAGCTTGTTGCGCCACCTGTACCGCACTGTTCCCTTTTGGTATGTTAATCGGTAATTAATCTTGATTTTTGTGGGGTTTAGAAGTTTTACTCTTGGCACATATGCAGAACCAATTATATCGTAAATCACCCGCATTTCAGCAGATGTCATTTGGATTGTTCCCCACTGCATGGAGCACTACTAGTAAAACATTTGGGGTCAGGAACTTGGATTCCTGAACCACTGTATTCAAGGAAACCCATTTATTGTTCTGTCTCGATAGAAAATATTCGTTTCTCTTAGACTTATATCATGTTGGCAGCCAATCAAGGAAAGTAATAATTGCATTTATGCAATTTGGCGGGTGAGGTTGTGGGTGCATTAATCTGTCTTAATGAATTAAGACCACTGCCCTCTTTTCACCCCCCCTCCCGCTATGAATGTGGTGAATTTCTAAGCGTACACTATTTTAAATTCATTTTCAAATAAGAATTATGCTTTGTACACTCAAATGGAGTGTTTGACCTGTGCCTCTTGTATTGTAAAATTGCTAAATGCATTTTTGTATTTGCATCTGTAAAAGGATTTAACGAGATTTGCCATGGATCACATAAAACAACATTCATCTCAAATAATCCTGAGTGTTCTACTAGAGGTTTTTGGTACCTTTTCTGATGGTGATTTGTCCTGTGAAATGTGGATGATGATTAGAAACATGATCATTTAAAAGAATCTTTCATCCACAACACTAAATTAGGTCTGTGTGGACTGGAAGGAGAAACAGTCACAGCATGTCTTGTCCTGGTAGCACATATTGGCAGTTTTCTCGTTGTAATCACTTCAATTGCATGCTGAATGCATTGTGCAGACTTTAATCGTATCTCCAGGTTGATCAGGAAGCATGCCAATTAGTCTGAATATGCAGAAGTACTTAAAAGAGCATCCAGCATATGGAGAAATTGCTTTTACGCTTGCCAGAATCAAGGGTGTGGGCTCTTTCATCTTGCCGCCTGCTCAGTCTATTTATTACAGACCCTACTGATGCATCTGTTCCAGTGCTGGATGGAACATGAATGTAGAACCCTCCATTATAGTGACGATTCTTGAAGAGTGAAATAACCTCACTCGCACATCCCAAGCTCTTCAGTTCCCTGGGTAAATTTGGAGGCTGTGCCCAGACTTAGTGCAAAGTGTATAATTCCAAATTCTGCAGTAAAGAGCGACCCCAATTACATTTCTTGTATTTGTAAAATGTAAAACATGTTGTCAGGGTCTGGGGAAAGTCATGGGAGAGGGTGCAGGGTCAGCAGCAGCAGGCACAGTGTCTAGGAGTTACGAACTCAGAAACTCAACCCACAGTTGCTGGGATGCATATCCAAAGTTTGTATTCCATTTTTACTCAACACTCTATGGTATTGCATACACTTTCTTACGTTCTATTAATTTTGGATTTCTCCTGCTTAGGTGCTCTTGCTGCCCACCATAGAAAGGTGAAAAAAGCCAGTTACTATTGTAATGGGAGGAGGGGGGGGGTAAATTATGGCAACCAATTAGATGTAGAACTGTTTATCAAGATTTTTCAATGAGAAAATGTTTATAGAACTTTGGGTGCAAGCCTATAATTCTTTCTCTGTTAGATGCTTCTACTGCAAGAGATAAGATAGAGGAAGGAGCTCCTGAAATTCTTTGTTCTCATGTTTGTTCTTGTGAGACTCTTCCAGTATTCTAAGGAGAAAGTGGAATTTGTGCCCAGAACTAGAAGCTAAGTTAGGAAGCTTAGCCAGAACTGTCTTTGTAGATGGTGCCAGGTGCTTAGTAATAAGAGGTTTTCATCATATCTATATGTTCTCTAATAGGTATAGCCAATAGGAAGACTTGTTCGTCAACACCCATTGTTGTTTCTGCCAGTTTGAAGCCACATCCTTCAACCTGAAATGTGATTCCATCCTGGTTCAGAAATATTGCCTTTGATTATACTAATATTGTGATGAAATATCTGAGATATGCTGCTTTGGGGAAGGGTGGGTGAGTCTTCATTTTCTGCCATAATATACCATCAGTGGGTTTGTCCATCTGATGTTCCACTCACCTGCTTTCCCTCCTCATCTCAGTCCCTTGACCCTTATTGTTTTTTTTTCCATGAGGAGTCAGCGACCATCTCTACCTCCCACACACCAGTTTTTCAGAGGTCTCAGAGTGTTGCTGTGGGAAGGAAGATGGGGAATGCCACTTCCACTGGTGGAAAGTTGGGTGGGATCCAGCTCTGTGTACTTTTTTTTCTGAAAAATTCAGTGGGGCTTCAAAGCACAGCTTTGCTTTTCCCATTTGTGTTTGGTATAAGCAGTCTAACTTATTTAGCATCACCTGGTGTTCCATGCATACGACCAGAGTGTAGAGGGAGACCGGCTGCCCATTTGTTGTGTTGTGGGAACCCTGGTGCTTTTGGTTGTGGTACAGTGGTCCTCTCCACATGGTCCACATGTGTAATAGTTGCTCTCTCGTAACCATCCCATTAACATTGGTTTAACAGCAGCGTCCTGGTCCCAGCAGGAACTCATTGAAAACTTTTTCTCATTTCTGACACAGAAGGTAAAATCTCTCTTATTTTATTGAAATTACACTCATTAAATTTTCACTTAACAGCTGCTAAGAATAGTCTGCTGAGTGCTGGGAACAGCTCTGTGAGAACTGCAGTAATGTATGCCAAAGAAACAAGCGATCAGAACTCAGTAAAATGAAGCAGTGTGGCTGTTAACCATATCTGTTTATTGGCAGGAGGCTCAAGGTATCACTTGGTCCACCTGTTAGAATGATGTTTTTCCTGAATGTTTGCAAACAAGTTGTTTTGTAAAACAGGTGAACAGAATCTTTTTAGTGATGGAAGACATGAGGTATAGAAGTGAGCAGCCTGCATGATGGCCAGTGACAAGAGAAGATCCTATCTGAGCTCCTGATATACATTCTGACATTCAGAATTGTCTATGGAAAATTTAATTTCTAATCTAAATTGAGAATTAGTGCCATGTTAAAATATGAGAAACAGGAAAGAAGAGAGGACATTTTTTTGCTTGTGTAATATATTTTGTCATTGTGTATTCCTCTTCTTTTCCAGTGGAGAAGTTTTGAAACCAAAGTTTGTAGGTATGGTTGCATTCCCCCCCACCCCCCGCAAATGATCAAACATAATGAGCTTAAATCATTGGCAAGCTTTTCTTTGTCATGGAGCATATTGACTGCTAGAAGAACTGTTTATGCTCACCTAGGTTGAATCAAAGACTGTGGCTGAAAGAAATCTAGGACAATTTGGTCTACTTACAGATACACCATGGCGAGCTACTGTTAACGTGTCTAGGCCCTGCTATAAGTACCTCGAATAGAGCTGTCTAGTGGAGTGTACTGCAGACTGCCAGGCCACGGAGCCAAGAGGATAACCTGATGACTGCCTAGGAAAGAGCTCATTCTTATTAGCACTGCTTAGGGACCATAGTGTTCTGCCTGAACTGAGGCAGTGCTGATCTCATGTTATCTGGTAACTAGCCTTTCCAGTCTGTTGAAGCTTTCACGTTCTCTCATATATTTGGGGAAAATGTTGTGCCATAGTTGATATCTGGCTCACTAAATGTCACCAGCATATGAAGTTTCATAGATCCTGGATCTCAAAATCAGTTCTCTTTCAAAACAGTTAAATGCATGTCAGTTTTCACCTGGGCATTAGACTAGAAATGCTGAGATATTAGCTTTTATTTCATTAACTCTTACAGAACTCAGACAGAATTAACATGAAATGTAAAAGAGGCCTTACATTATGTATTTTAAAAAGCAATACACTCATCAGCTTCTAGAGCATTTTTTAAACACTATCTGTGGAATGGTGGTGATGCCAACACTATGATATGAGAGAGGGACAAAAAGTCCAAAGGAGATACCTGCTCTTAACCCAGTATAAGAAAAAAAAATGACTGGTTTTGGTTGTAGAGATGGGGGACTGCAAATAAACACGGCATAGCCTGGATCAGGCATTGTTCCTACTATGTGGGAAAGGGGAAATGGTGAGCAGTGCAATCCTGAGAACTGCCACACCAGAGGTGGCTGGCTGCTGATGCAAAAGCAGCTCTGTTGGGTCATTCCATGTGGACATTCCTCAGAGGGAAACAGCAGTGCACGCCCCTCCAGAAACACAGATGGCATCGCAAGTGTGCTAGAGTCCGTCATAACCCCACCAGGCAATGGCAGCTGATGACGCATCTGTGAGCAGCACATGCAGGCATAGCCAGTCACTGGCTGCTGATCCAGCCACTGTCTCCCGATGGCATTCCCCCCAAAGAAAGCCAGCAAACAGGGAAGAAAGACCAAGCAACAGTGCAACCCCAACAGAGGCATGTGGGCTGAGAGGCTGCCTCTCTAGGCCATAGGGAAAAGGCACCTATACTGTGGACATCCTGGCTGGGGTTTATGTACTGTGGAGTGGGGGGGAGTGTTACTGGGATCTAAGGAAAGGGATTGGGGCACAACTGGGGAGGCAGTGATTGGTTGTGGCTGTAGTCAGCATCCTGTGCTCCTCTAGAGCTTTTGGGTGGGACTGATGTGATGGGGGTGGGGGCTTGGCTTTTTCCATTGCATGGTGCCTATGGGGCTATGCTGTCGCTTTTGTTAGTGTAACTTTTCTCTGGTGGTGTGTGTGTGTGTTCCTGGGCGATTAAGGGAGCTAACTTCTTCCATGCCCTTGTATCTGCCTGTTTCCTTGCTGGCGCAGAAATTTGTGTGAGCATTATCCCACGATGTTCACAAGTTGGGACCTGGCTGGAGCCTAATGCTGCCTGGGCCTTCTGCTGGCATATCTCAGGATATGCTAGTGTATAGTTAGCTTCCTGTGCACTTTCAGACTCCGGATTGTGCTGCTATATGCCTTCTAAAATAATGCGACAAACTGAGTTTGTAGAGTAAATCATAAAGCTGGCTGTCGGTGTAGCTTAATGTTAAAACCAGATGGAAATGGGGAAGGAGTGTGTGTGATTAGTCTGGGGTCTTCTGCAGTCTTCAGAGCAAAACTGGTGAATTCTATCACCAGCTAGTAAATAAATAGTCCTGGCGTCGAACCAGAAGCAGAGTAAAATAGAAGCTTCAGTAGCATCAAAGCATATTGTTCTCTTCACAGCAACAAAGAAGAATGGACATTTCTGGTATGGTTTCAGAAATTATAGCCAAAATGTTGAGTTGAGCTGAGCGTTAATGTGTCCCCTCTACCTCCCCTTCTCTTTCAGTAGTGCCCCCTCCCCCTTCCAAGGCTTCTGTTGTTTTAATTAAAAATACAGTGTTTCTAGTAGCGTGACAGCAAGTCTTATAGCATAAACTGGAAAATGTTTCTAATTTAAAATGTCATTTGTCAGAGTCATTGAACTATTTTCAGAAGGCTGAAGTCTGTGCACCATGTTCTGCCTTGTAATAAGGATTGCATTTATATTCTGTTAATGTGACCACCATTCAAAGACCAGTCAACAGTATTTAACCAGCACATCTTGTTGCATAGGATGATCTTGCTTCTTCGTTGGGCTAACAGCCAGATGAGATCACTCCTTAATTTGCATATTGTTTCTGCAGTCTGTTTTTTTCGTATTAATCTTCGGAGAGTTGCATTCTAGACAGAATATTCAGAATTTATCCATTATTCAAACTTTGGGCGTGTATTTCTTCTCCATAAAAAGAAGCCCTAACAAGTAGTGTGTTGTCTTCTATACAATACGAGCCATAGAACAGCTAAATTAATAAATCAGAAATGAACTGCAAATAGCTCTCTTCTCCCCAAAGGCAATAAAAAGTTAATACCATAAAAAAGCATTATTATTATTATTTTTATCAGAAAAGCTGTATATATAAAGTTTGGATAAATGGTGCATATTTTTTTAAAGCATCCCAATAACATTTTTAAAAAATTGTATTAGCAGAGATACACTTGGATAACATGCTATTATTGCAAAGTATTAGACTTTTCCCTATATTTTTCTGACATTGGCAAAGCCATTCTGCTTTGGGGGCTGCTGGTTTCCACATGCCCCTGAAACTGAGATTCTGGTAGAGAGGCTGTTCTCAAGATCCTGGCACAAGCATTTTTGAGACACTTGAATGCCCTGTTGTTGTGGGAGACAACAACACAACTTCAGGCATTCCAATGTTGTATACCAATGTAACAGTTTTTCAGAGGGGTACTCTTAACCATTCCCTCTGATGTCAGTATAGTCGCACAAAATGGTTACTCTGTTATCAAGATGCTCCTTTTCTCAAGGGATTTCTTGTCAGAAGAATCCATGTGTTTCTGTATTCGTACTGATGTAGTTGAACCATTCTCGTGCAGTATTAGTAGACATGATTGGACTCCATGCTGTAAAAATAATTTGGGTATGGCTGTTTGAAAACCAGCTTCATATGTGTAATATGAGATGAGGGAGAGTAGTTCATTCATTAGCGGAAAGGTTCCTGACCCTTTTGTTTTATTTTATCTTATTTTATTTACTTCATTTTTACCTTGCCTTTTTCCCCAGTGGGAACCCAAAACGGCACACATTGTTCTCTTCCATGTTATCCTAACAGCAACACTGTGAGATAGATTAGGCTGAGTGTGTGACTGGCCCAGTCACTCAAACCTAGTGATCCTAGTCCAACACTAACCACTACGCCACACTGGCTCTCTATTACGAAATGTTGTGACTGAAAATTAGTAAGGTAACAAGCTACCATGAGATCAGATGTAGTTTTACTGATGTCAGGGGCATGACTTACTTCTAGGAGCGAGATTTATTTCCTCAAGTTTTTACAGAGGATGTCCCAGGAAAGGCTAGATGTTTTTTGGGTTTTATCTTCTAGCCAAGCTGGCCTTGTTTAAGTACATGTTTGCTATTTTCCGTGACCAGATCTCCTCCTTCTCCTCCTCCTCAAGATTTATAACTCAGCTGTTTCAATTTGTGATGGGCTGATGCTTTGGAATGCAGATCGTCAGTCCAGATGCCAGATCTTTTTTCCCCCCGGAATAGAAAATGAAGGATTAAATGAGTACGCGTGACTTTTTTTTAAAGACTTCAATGTGATTGGAAGTCTTCTCGTTATTAGGGTTGTTATCAGTTAATTTTAAATTCTTAGCAGTTAACTTTGAAAGGAATGCATCCTGGTTCTAAGTGCTAGATTGAAGAAAAAGAAGACAAACTTAAGAGCTGTGGTTAATGCCTATATTTATTTAAAAACAATACAGTACCGTTACTTGTATGAATTTGATTAATAACAGAATAAAGATAGTGATCATGACGATCTTCTTTGTTGCAGCTGGTGAACGTTCCAGTGCAAAAATAAAAGTTTTGAACATCTGAGCAAAAATGCTCACAAATGTGCATGTTGGTACAAAGAGAGTATAGGCATATTACAGCAAATTTGCCTTTTAAAGTTGTCTGAACACAAAGATAATTTAGAAGCAGTCCTCACATCTCCTGCTCCCAAATATCAGAGGGGCCTTCAAGAGGAACATCCTGTTAGGTAGGAGTGTCTGTCTCTGGAAGTGTTCTTCTTGAATTCAGTCTTTTCATAATTCAGGACATCCTAGTCTTTGGTTTGAATATAAAAGTATTAAATATGACTTGTCTTCAGGCATAAGCAGTTGTCCCGTTAATAATTCCTTGAGGGAGAAAGTAGTATTAACACTCTGATCAATGACTATGCTGCCTTCTGTAGAACTATCGATGCTTTCAGGGCTGGACAAACCAAAGTGCTTGCAAGGTGTTTAGGATGCTGTTGCTGCGCTCCCATGTGTCTTTGTAAAACAGGATTACAGCCTCTGAAATCAGTGTGTAGCGGCCATCACTCAATGTCATGGCAGGTCAAACAGGAGTTCACATCTGTGTCCTGCTTGACCAGCAAGTGCTTTCTAATGGTCCTTTCACTGGTGATATATTACCAGAGAGGCCAGCAGCTTAGAACTGAAGAGGATTTATTTGGCTGGCTTTCTGATCACCCACTGAAGTTTATGTATTGGCTTTGGGGCCAACCCCTTCCACATTTCCTGGAGAGCTATCCAGCAGGCAGACAATATGATTTCATGATTGATTGAATGGCTCATCGACTGAAAGACATATCTGTTTACCAAGATCTATAGTTCTGCAATGAGCAATCCAAACAATGTGTTCTGAATAAAGGAGACTGAGATACATTTGCCTAAATTGAATCAATTAGTCAGATTTAATGCATGTGCAAAATCAGGTTTTTCAGAATATGGATTTTCTGTTTCAGTGCAAAGTCTCAATGTGTAGGTGGAATTAGGGTATGGGGCAAAAATATGCAGAAGATATAACTACTGGAAAACAACCTCAGATCCATTTTGTTTTCTGACCCACTGGCATGAACATAAATTCAAGTTTCCTTCTGCCACTAGGATGTTAAGGATTTTTTAAAGGATGGTGTGTTACCAAATACTGCTTTTTTCCTAGACTCTTGTCTGGGTCCTTTAAGAAACGAAGGAAAATATAAGTTGTTGCATCTATTCTACCATTATGCCTTGGCACCTTTGGTGAAGAATTTGAATTAACGATGTCAAATTTGTTTTTCATCAAAGTGGATTTCATGTACCAGTTTTGGGAGAGTGATGCTTGAGGCAGTGTAGTCAAAGTTAAGACATCCACATCCCATTTGAGATTTAATGGGATTTGAGCAGCAAAATCCCTTTGGCTCTTTTGAATAAGCTAACCTAAGTTGCATTTGTTGCAGCTGCTGTGTGTGTGGCTCTGTGTTTTTCTTTGCGTCCAGAGAGGGAGCAGAATGGAGAGGAGAACAGGCAAGAGAGAGCGACTAATACACAGCTGGGAAGAAAATGGCCTGCAGACTTAGGACAGCTGGTTATAACTCTACCGCTTGCTAGGTTTTGGGATGCTCTTACTGGGTTCTAATATAATCACGTCTTTGTATTACTACAGGATTCCTGCTCTGTGGATTGCAAATTTGGCATGGCAGAAGTTAGATAGTGATAGTTCCTAGTCTGGTTGTTGAGTGAGGCCGAGGACAGACAGAGACATACAGCTATGGTTTTCACTATGGCCTATTTGTGTGCTTGAGTGTTATCAATGTGCCTTAAGAAGGCCTTCCTCCAGCATTTTTTTGCTAATCTCTTCTGCTTACTTTGCCTGTTCTTGAGTCAAAGCCTCATAACACATGAATCAAACCATTGGCCCATCAAGGTCTGTATTGTCTATTCAGACTGGCAGCAGCTCTCCAGGGTCTCAGGTGAAGAAATTTCACATCACCTACTGCCTGGTCCCTTTAAGGGGAGATGCCAAGGATTGAACCTGGGACCTTGTGTATGCAAAGCAGAGACTTTTCTGCTGAGCCACAGCCCTTCCCCTACAGAAACATAGCAGGACAAGATGCACTCTGAACAAAGTAGTTGCCCACTATTTTTTTCAAATACTCCTTTGAGGACTGATCCGAGTTAAGCAGGTCAGTCTTACTCTTGTCCAACCCGTTTTGTGCTGCCTGTAGACCTGTGTTGTCCAGCACCTATGCATCAGGCCTTGGATCGGATCTCTACGGCAGAAAGAATTCTTCCATATTTCTTCAGTTTAGGAAGCATACATATATTGTAACTTTAGGGGCAACAGCTGCTCCCATTAAAACTTACAGAATTATTTTTAAAAGTTGGTCTATATAGAGAATATTACACAACTTCAGATAACCAATAAGAGCAAGTTCTTTAACTGGCAAGGCAAACAATAGTTTTTATGGTAACTTAACTTGCAACATCTTCCAGTATGTTATGATGTGATGTGAACGTGTGGAGCTATATCATGTGCATTTCGAGTATAAATACATGGATGTATGAAAATACATGGATGTTTACACGGATGCAAAAGTTTATATGTGGAAATACTTACTTTAGTCACTTTGGCATATTCCTGCTTAGAGCTAGAATTCAGATGAGATTGGTTTAGCTCCATCTCATGTTTGAAAACCTGCAGATGTCTTGGTATGATGAAAAGCCACTTTGAGCAGCATTCAGCGTGATTGAAGAACCCTCAGTTTTTGCCTTGCTTGAATCTACCGTGTGAAGAATTGCACTCCTAATTGTGCTGCTACCTTACATCTTCATGTTTTGTTTTGAGCAGTTACATAACAAAGAAGTTACCACAACATTTCCCCCCTGAGTTTGGTAAAAATGAGTTGTTTCCTAATTCTTATAAAAGCCCTTTGGATTGCAGATGTTCCTGTTTTCATAATCCGTTGCTTTGCTAACCGTAGGGCTGTATCACATGCCATTTTAATCAAAAGCAAAGCAAGCAAAAAAGAATGAGGGGGAGAAACTAGTGACCTCGCTTTTATATTCAAATGCTTCCAATTAAGGGGGCTGTTATCTTATCCCAAATAACTGGCAAAGGATATTCAGAATACTACCTTGTGTAAATATAGCTATTGCCTGCATTATATCACCAAGAGTTCTCAACACATCTGGACCGAGAGCAGTTCCAGTAACATTAAAGCATCCTATTTTGGTTGGCACACAGATGCTGTGGTATATGCCAGTCAGTAATGGATTTTGGAAACAAGCTGCTCTAAAACTCTCCTGAACTATTCTCCTGGGAAATTATTCAATTAAATACAACTAAAATTAATGCTTGTGTGTTTTGTTTGAATGAAGCAAAATAAGCAGCTGGAAAAGAAAATCCCTGGTGCATGTGAGGAGTAAGGGCTACAGTTAATATTCATGGATTCTGAGCTCAGGGTTCTTCCCCCCCCCCTCCTTTTTTTTGTACAAGTACTAATTCCAAGTGATGAATATGGGTATCGCTGATGGCTTATGGCTATTCTCATCCATTCTTTATGCATTTTTGCAAACATAATGACTTCAGTTGCTGTGTTTGGACTATAGGATAGTAGAGTTTTGGCTTTTTCCTCTGCTCTGATGCCGGTTTTTCCATACCCAGTCATTTATAGAATGGGATAAGGAACTTGGGCCCTAGGATTGAGGGCAAAGGGAAAGCCCAAAATGATGTAAATGGCTCCTATTGCTTTTGAGGATCTCATCAGCCCAAATTCTGAGGATAATGTCAGCCAGAAGTTAGGATGTAGATGGTGTATACAAGGCTGGCTTTAAGATAGTTTTGAGGGGCAAAGATAAGCTAACTAGCATCATGAGCTGGAGAATCCCGGATTTGGGGGAAGAAATGACATGGTAGCATTGGAACTGTAGTAAAGCTATTAAGGAGTTTTAATAGCCCACTTCAGTGTATTGGTGTGGCATGATTGTTTTTTCTGTTAAGAAGAAAAGTCGTAATATTGCATTTCTATCAATTCCACACCAACTTCAACACGGTAATATGAGCACAACTAAAGTTCTCATGTTTTGTTCTAAGCCTTCCTCTCCACAACAGTGAAGCAGGTTTCTGGGAAAATATGACTTGGAAAAAAAAATTCCAAAAAAAGGTTATGGATTTTTATGGGACAATGTCTGAAGTTCTAAAAGTAGAGTGAGCTGATATGGCACATTTGTTTTGGCATCTGTTTAAAAGGATCCCATGTTCATTTTATGTCCCACTAGCAGCTAATACTTGAACTGACTTGATAGGGAAAAATATTAATGCAGTTTAAATGAAATCTTCAGAAAAATGTAAGGCTTTATGTGGAAGTTGATTAGAATAATACCTTCAGAGAACTAAGAACAGCACAAATGGGAGACCTGCAAGGACTTGTGGGGAGCATCTCATTCCCCTTGCCCCCCACTATTTCTTCTTTCCCTTTCCTGAAAGACACCATAGCCTCTCTCCTGTTCCTGCTGCCTTTTCTCCTTCCCACCCACCCACCGGCCGACCTACCTTTATCTGCCCTCCAGTTTTCAACTTCCCCTCCTTCTCTTCTGCTGGCAGCCTCTCAAAGGAAAACTTGGTGTGGTGCTGGCTGCCAGGCAGGGCCCAGTCGTGCAATGGAGAACTCATAAGGACTTGTAGGCACCTCACTTTCCCCTGTATCCCACTTCCCATACAATTTACTCTTTCTTCCTGCTCCAATATCCCTACCTTTCCCTGCCTCCTTTTCTCCTTTCCATCCAACAACCCCCCCCCCCCGAATCTTCAGCGATATTATTTATTTCATTTATATTCCACCTTTCTCCACCAGGGAGATCCAAAGCCGCTTACATCATTCTCCTCTCCCGCATTTTATCTTCACAACCCCCCCCCCCCCATGATGTAAGTTTGGCTGAGAATGTGTAACTGGCCCAAAATCACCCAGTGAGCTTCCGTAGCAGAGTAGGAATTTGAGCCTGGGTCTCCCAGAACCTAGTCTGGAAGTCTAACTACTATACCACACTGGCTTTTGTGGAGTGGCTGCTGTTGAACAATAGTCAGGAGCCAGGCCTGGGTGAGTCATGCAAGTTGCATAGTAGCAAGTCACCCAGTGGTTGCTGCCGTTCCTGGCCACGATTCCTCTTTCAGGAGCAAATTGGTCATTATAGGTACCAGGACACCTATTAGTGGGCTGACAACCTCCCCGCACCTGGGAAGGGCCAGCTATGGAGCAGAAGGGCTTCATCTGTCCTCTTGAACTCCATGTCCGGGTCTCCATTTGAGATGGCATCTGGCCCACCCAAGACCCTGTGCAGGGTCGGACAGGCAGATTGCCTCTTCCTTTCTTCCTCTTGTCTTTGTGTGGTAGGCTGGGAGTAGGGCTTTTTCCAGGGCCATTTTTCACTCCCAGAATGCCCCAGCCTCCTCACTGAAAGGCCAAAACAGCCTTTAAAAAGGCCCCGCTCCTCTCTTTTACTTCCAGAAACCAAGGCTTGAGGGCTGGCAATTTGAGAGCCAGTTTGGTGTAGTGGTTAAGAGCACGGAACTCTAATCTAGAGAACTGGGTTTGATTCCCTACTCCTCCACTTGAAGCCAGCTGGGTGACCTTGGGTCAGTCACAGCTTCTAGGAGCTCTCTCAGCCCCACCTACTTCACAGGGTGATTATTGTTGTGGGGATGATAATAACATACTTTGTAAACCACTCTGAGTGGGCGTTAAGTTGTCCTGAAGGGCGGTATGTAAATTAATATTATTATATTATTATCATTATAATTATTTGTAGATGCCCAACAACAGCTACTTGAGGGCATTCATTTCTTAAACATATAGGTGCTGCTTCTATTATTTTGGGGGCTTTTAGCCCCTCAATTTTTTTTTTAGATTTCAGATATTTCTGTAAACCTGTGGCATTTCTCAGGTTTGTAGAAAGATCGGTCTTGTCTGTTCAAAGGTCCAGTTTCCAGATTTAAGAATCCAAGATTTAACCATGTTGTGTGATAGATATATTGACCCCCAAAGACTTGTGGATAGAATCTCATTTCACTTCCCCCACTATTTTCTTTTTCTCTTCCCTAAAAGCTCCTATAAACTCTCTCCTTTAACTGCTGCTTTCACTTCTTTCCACCCACCAGTTGACCTACCTTTATCTGACCCCATGTCTTCAGTTTTCCCTTCTTCTCTCCTCTGGTAGTTTTTCACTGAGAATACTTTGAGTGCCAGCCACCTGTCTGGGCCCAGTCACACAGTTCCAACTGTTGCCACTGGGCCTAGATGTGTGGCAGTCATGGCTGATGAGTAGGGTTGCCAGGTACCCCTCACCTCCTGTCAGGAGGGTGGAGTCCCTGGCACTTACCTTGTGTGCTACACGAGGTCCTCTTTTGTGTGTGCATCCTGGAGCCGGTGTGATGATGGCACTTCCAGAAGTGATGTCACCATGCTGGCCACGCAAGTGCTCCTATGCTCTGCACAGGGCCGATTTGGCCCGTTTGGGGCTCAAATTGGCCCCAAAGCGCAGGAACACTCCCGCAGGCAATGCAATGACATTACTTCCAGAATTGGTGTCATTATGCTGGCTGTGCAAGTGCTCCTGCGCTCTGCACAGGGCTAATTTGGCCTGTTTTGGGGCCCAAATCACCCCCAAACGAAGCATGGGAACACTCCTCTGGGTATGCTTCTGAGGTGCCTGCTGGTAACCTCTGGGATCTTGCTCCTTCCTGCCAATCTCTGGGAGATCGGCAGATGAGGGGGCAAGTCCCCAGAATTTGCCCACCACTGGTGGGCACCTGGGAACCCTACTGATGGGCTGGCCCCAGAAATGTACCATGGGCTAGGCTTAGTTACATGGTGGGGAACCTGCAAGAATTTGTAGTGGGGCACCTCACTTTCTCCTGTATTTCCCTCTCCATGCTACTACATACTTCATTTATGCCCTGCTTCTCCCCCCCCCCCCCCGCCCCGGGGGGGATTCAAAGCAACTTTTATCGTTGTTCCCTCCTCTGTTTTTTCCTTGCAATGACCCTCTGAGGTAGGTTATACTAAGACTGTGTGACTGGCCTAAGGTGACCCTGTGAGCTTCCACAGCAGAGTTGGGATTTGAACCTGTTCTACCAGATCTTAGTCTGAAACTCTAACCACTGTACCACACTGGCTTTTGTAAGGTGGCTGCTATTGAACTGTAGCAAGTACCCAGGCCTGAGTGAGTCATGCAGGTTGCATGTTAGCAAGTTTCCTGGTGGTTGCTAGTAGGCTTGGCCCCAATGTACCCTGCCTCAAAGGCCATAACAGCCCTGAAAAGGGTGCTATCGTTCATGAAGCCTCTTCCTGACAAAAATCGATGCTTAAAGAATGGAAATTTGGTTGTGGTTGCCTACCAATGACCACTGTGGGCATTTGTTTCTTAAAGCTACAAGTGCTGCTTCTGTCATTTGGGGGAAATTTTAGTGTGTGTGTGTGTGAACGCATGCACAAATGCATGCACAGAGATAGATTTCAATTTTGTCTGCAAACCTGGGGTATTTCTCAGGTTTGTAGAAAGGTCTGTCTTGCCTACCCATGGATCTGATCCACAGATTTGGCCACATTGAGAATTAGCTGTATTAATAGTATATATTCCCTTACGTCCTGATCTGGATGTCCCAGGCTAGCTTCATCTCATCAGATCTCAGAAGTTAAGCAGGATCGGCCTCGGTTAGTATTTTAATGGGAAACCACCAAGGAACTCCAGGGTCACTACACAGAGGCAGGCAATGGCAAACCATCTCTGTTGTCTCTTGCCTTGAAAACCATACGGGGTCGCCATGAGTCAGCTTGACTTGCTGTTGCTTTAACACACATTCCCCTTATAATGTATAAATTCAAGAAAACACCAAAGCACTGAAAACAGTTGACATGCTAATGTTAGCATACCCTCAAACTCTGCATGGTGTGGCTGCTTCAAATGTAGAAAAGGTGTCCTGAGAGTAGTTTGCTGAGTACCCCCCCCCCCCCCATGTTTGAGACTTTTAAGAATTAGGTGCTATTAACTTAACTGAGGATATAAGAGAAGACTTGGCACTTAGTTGCTTTGTTTCTCTCTTCTTTTTGAGCTTTCAGAGTCCAGATGGTGCACAGTACTTAAGTCCTGTACTTGCTATACATACATTTTCTGTAGTCTTTTTATCACTGGACTGATGCACTTTTTCTTTTTTCTAGTAAATATAGCATTGTGTTATTTTGATGTGTGCAGCCTGGCACTTTGTGTGATTCATTTCCTTGGCATCTTGCTCTAGGGTGGTCTTTTGGATGGAATTGGGTTGCTTCCAGGCTTCGTTTGTCTAGTTTAAATGTTGGTACAATATAAAATGTTCTGGCCTTCAGCTTTTTAATGTTTTTCTTAAATCTGACTCTGGTATATAGAGAGATGCTATATCTCATGACTCACTCAGTGGTGTATATTATACAGATATACATTACTTGATTGATTGATCTACTTCAGGAGAAGCCAGTCTTCTGCCTGATATACTTCTAGAATAAACTTAACCTAGCTCTCCACTAACATGACCAGATGTGACAGCAGCAATGGCTAAAGTGCTTGTCTGTCTAAGCACACCACACAGTTCATGTATAAATGTACTTGTCATGTCAGTTGGTCCATGTATAGAGTAACCATGCGCTAGAATTCTAGCTCTGCACACAGATGGGCCAGTTTGATTGCGAAGTAGGCATGTGCAGTTCGGGAATCCGATTCAGAAAAAATGCCCGAATCGGACCCGATCCATAAAGATTCGGGATTTCCAAATTGGAAATCCCAAATCAAAGCTTTCCGAAGCATTCGTAATGCTTCAGAAAGCTTTGGGGCTGAGTTTAAAGGGCCCTGCCGCTGCTTGCAAGCAGCAGCGGGGGGCCCTTTAAACATCAGCCCAGTCCCAGCCCACCACCCCCACTTACCTTTGCAGCGTCGTCAGCAGCGGTGGCTCTGGCCCTCCCCGGCACCCGCGGAGCAGCGGAGGAGGCGGAGAAAGCCCTTCCTGCCCCTCAAATGGACGCCGTGGTGCCACGGCCATTTGAGGGGCAGCAAGGGCTGGAGGTGGCAGCTCCGGCCTTCCCTACCACCCTGCAGGCTCAGGAGGTGGTGCAGCAGCAGAGGAGCCGACTGGCTCCAGACCGTGCAGCCTCATGCTGCCGTGGCTGCCACCACCACCACTGCTGCTGCAACATCATCTTCTTGTAGAATTTGGCTTGAAATGTCTGAGTATGCCTAGCTACAGGCTGAGTTGTTAATATTCTATGCTTCCTTCAGACTGAAAACCAAATCTGGATCACAGATTTACTAAGGATAATAAAGAACATGCAAATGTATTCATTGTGATAATGTAAAGGTGGTGGAGGACAAGGGGTGACCATGTGAGAGGTACATGATGTATGGCTGTGGCCCCCAAATGGGTGTTTGTTGGAGGAGAACTCATCTGCAGTGCCAGCAATATGAGGTTTTGCAATAGGCTAGGCTTTTGATGTACCTCCGTTCTGTATTCTCCAAACACACACAGGAGCCTGGAATATGACAACCTTTATTAAAGGGTGCAGTCTGGCTAGTAAAATAGTAAAGAGTCCAGTAGCACCTTTAAGACTAACCAACTTTACTGTAACATAAGCTTTCGAGAACCACAGTTCTCTTCATCAAGAGAAGAGAATTCACAAGTTCACTGGGCTGTCTTAGGAAAGATTATTTTATTTCTATTACTACTTTTCTGCCCAGATAAGGGTACTCACGGTGGTTCACACACACACAAAAAAGATATTGCATGTACACACACGCATGCATGCATACTACCATCCAACACATTAAACCTCCCAATCAGCAAGTTTCTATAAAAGCAGCACCATATGAAGGCATGCTATTGTTCTCTCAGCTCTTGCTCTGCTGCTTATAATATGGGGTTAATCAGGGCTTCTTTTCTGGGAAAAGAGGTGGTGGAACTCAGTGGGTTGCCCTTAGAGAAAATGGTCACATGGCTGGTGGCCCCACCCCCTGATCTCCAGACCGAGGGGAGTTTAGATTGCCCTCCGTGCCGCTGACAGAGGGTGTAATTTCAAAGGCTGGCACGGAGGGCAATCTAAACTCCCCTCTGTCTGGAGATCAGGGGAAGGGGCCACCAGCCATGTGACCATTTTCAAGAGGTTCCAGAAAAAAAGCCCTGGGGTTAATAATACTGGCTTACTTTTCAAGGAAGTGAAGGAAGGGTTTCTGAGATCATGAAGGTACACCCAACACCTGAAATGTACTATCTGCATACCTTGCCTGACCCTCTAGCATTATATTGGTGAAAAAAGACAGAGGGTGTAATTTCAAAGGCTCTCTCCTGCTTCAAGACTTCTGCTTGGAAAGCAATAACCTCCTAGGAAATGTACAGACCTTGCCACTGGAGCATCCTACAGCTAGGGGGAAAATATTCCTGGGCAGCTGTGACCTACTGGTCTAAGCAAGTATGTTGGTGGGCAGCTTTTATTTTGTACAGCTTCACTAGAAAGCTGTCATGCATGGCAGGGTGCCACTGAGGTTTCCAGGTAGGCCAAGTCTGGAAGTCCCTAATCTTGAGCCCAAATATTCAGTCTGTGTGAGGCACCAATAAGAAGCCTGGAACATTACAAAATGTTATGAAATAAAAGAAAATAAACAAGCCTTCCTTTCCATCACTCTTCTTTATAAATGAATTCACCAGGAAAGAATTTGGAGGTGGGGGGGGGGGAGGTAGGCAGAGAGGGAAAGAGAACTCTGTGAGATGAGGAGCGGATGGGCAATGAGCAAGAAGGAGAACAGAAACCCGTTTAGGTTTAAGAAAACAACATTTTTATTCTGCAGGAAGTAAAGTGTTCCTTCTCTCCTCCTCCACAGGAGGAGGAAGAGAATTTATTTGGTTTACTTTTTGTTACACCCCATCCTGAATCATAGTTCTGTCTGTATGTTACTCAGGTGTGCCCTCTCTCCAGAGGTTTGAGGGTTGTTATACTTCTGAACCACACACAGAGCTCCAAGACTGATGGAACTCCTCCAGCACTCAGATGGAAAGCAGGCCACTTGCTGTAGAAACCCCCATCTTTATACTAATTGATTTTCTGATTTATTTAAAATATGTAAAGGCCTTATTCAGATTTGGCAAATAACTTCAGCCTCATTATTCTTGCATTGTGAGTATATGCAGCAAGGAAAAGCCACAGTTGCATAATATATTGTAGGAAAAATCAGTCAACTTTTTTTGTCTGAACTGACCAAGTCCCAGTTTCCTAGAAGTTTTTCAGTTTCCATGACCTCAGAAGTTGTGATATTATTTTTTTATAGTTAGAAAATGATACAGACACCTAAAACCCAGCTAATCTTCTCCAATCTGATGTACGATTAATGGAGCAAAATTTTTTGACAATGTTAGAGTCCTTTTTTGAAAGCAAGTTTCTAGCCCTTAAGATTGTTGAAATCTCTGAATGGACAGCAGCTGCCCCTCCTCATGGCCCAGACTTTTTAGCCAATGCTGTTTTGACCGGGAGTGGCTCAACACGGGGCCAAAGGAAGCTGCCCAGGCTCAAATGATGGAGAGGGGGCCACCCACCTGGGCACATTTTGATGGTCATTGGGAGTTAAGACCTGCGCAGGAACACTTTGTAGGCAGCGTTTCCCCAGGCACTATGACTTCTCGCCAGGGTTGGCTTGTGTTTGTGGGGGCAGCACTCACAGGAGGAGGAGTGCCCTTGGATCGGCGGGGCCGAAGTGAGGGTAAGCAGCACTTTGGTTGGGGCGGGCTTTAAGACTCATCTGGGAGCATAGCTGGAGGGGTGGAGTCAGAGGATGAGGAAGTCTAAGCTTCTTGGTAGATGGGTGTAACTAGCCAGACTCAGAGGAGTTAGCCATGTTAGTTTGTAGTAGCAAAATAGAAGAGTCCAGTAGTACCTTTAAGACTAACCAACTTTACTGTAGCATAAGCTTTTGAGAACCACAGTTTTGTTTACTATGTCAGATGTAGCAGGGACAAATTGTCTTGTGTACACTGTGCATAAAAGTACATGCATATGCAAAGTACATACTTACAGTGTATTCTGAGAACTCTGTTTAACATCCTACCACAAGAGTCCATGATGGAAATACATTTCTTAAATACTAAGGTCTCACACGTGCCATATTTCGTTCAAATAAATTCCCAGCACTTGATCTTCGATGGCATTGGCTGATGAGGAATCACTAATTTGAAAAGGATCTCTGGTTAAACATTCTGTCCTACAAAATATTTTCAAATGGACTTCTGCCAAAATAACAAAAGTTGTGTGTAGAAGAAAGGTAGCTCTAGAATCAAGAGTCAGAATCCACTTGGTGGTTCTGGTTTTTATTTAATGTTGACTTACTGTGGAGGATGTTTCCAAGGAGGGCTTATCCAGTACTGGAATATGAAGGAAAGTGTTTTATTTTCATAGTGTCTTTGGAGTTCTGTCTTTGGCAACAGTGGTGTGGAAGTTTTCAGCTCACTGCCAAATTTACACTTAATGGCAAAAATGAAAAAAAAATTGCTTTGGGCAAATGATGCCGTTTCTCTTCATGTTCTGGCCACTTCTTTGCTTTTAAAACTAGCTATCGAAAGGCTAGTTCATGCATATGGTGCTGATTGTCACTATCCTACACATGGATGTCCTCAAGCTCGTGTTTGTGTGGAAGTGCCTGGTAACGTGATTTCAGCAGTTGCCAGATGTGCAACAATATGCAAGACTCTCAGCAGTCATGGAAACCAGATGCATATGTGCCCCTACACACACTACTTTCATGCAAACAGAGGCAAGCACAGCCTTGCAACCTTCGCTATATTATTTAGGCATCAGCCATACGTCAATAGTAGCTGGCCAACAAAGCTTGATTGCCTTGTTCATGTCACTTTGCAAACAGTTTATTTTCCCTTCCTACATTTGTACCATTCTAGTGTTAGTTTTGATGTATCTCATTCTGCTGTGGGGATAGCCTTCTTTCTTATTTTGATGTATTTATGTTCTGTTTTTCAGCCAGATTGGGATAAATAATGTATTTTTGTTGTACCATTTAAAGTTCTAGAGGTTGAGGAAAAAGTTGTGAACAGCCATATTGGTCCCTGCAAAATTCAGAAACAAGAATAAAATCTTTGTAATACCTCTACTAGGGCCAACTGAATTAACATAAAACATTGTGCAAGGTTTCAAACTTACCAAGACTGTCCATCTGCCTGGATGTTAGAAAATTTAAAAAATACAGGTCTAAAACAATCTCTGTCCTTCTTTTCTTTTTTTTTTAAATGTAGCATCCAACCTGACAAAGATTTCTGATGAGCTTGGAAGTATGCACAATATTTTGTATCATTTTGGTTTGTCCTAATAAATAATTACACAGATTTCATTCTCGTTTGTGAAAAGTGAGCCCTGTGATCTGGGGTAGGGGTAGTAGAAAGGAACTGAGGATCAGCCTATATTCTGCTGATTCAGTCTTGCAGTGCAGATGTAGGCAAACTTCATCACGTACCACCTGTCAATTGACATTACCCCTGGTGGTGGACATATCTATAGAAATACAAGATAGACTTGACTAAGACATTGATCAATGGTGAGAAGCAAGAAATTAATATCCTGAAGACAATGTGTTGAACTTTACTCTGGTTTTGGCACAGCGTTGCCAGCCTCCAGGTGGCAGCTGGATATCTCCCAGAATTACAATTGATCTTCAGCCGACAGACATCAGTTCCCCTGGAGAAAGTGGCGGCTTTAGAGAGGAGATTCTATGGCATTATACCCTCCTGAGCTGCCTCCCTTCCCTAAACTGCATCTTCTCCAGGCTCCACTCCCCAAATCTCCAGGAATTTCCCAACCAGGAGCTTGCAAGTTGCAACCCTATTTTGGCAGCTTGCCCTTTGCTAATTTGTACTATTTAATTTTACTCATTTTTCCCCACTCTTAATTCACTACAAGCTTTGCAATGAAAACCAGCCATTATAGAAGGAGATGCCTTATACTAAGTTGCCAATAATTCATGTAGTTTTACATAGCTGGCAGTGGCTCTTCAGGGCCTGCCTTTACCAGCCCTTCCACTTGAAATCTCTTTAAATGAAGATGTGGGAAGTTTCAGTATGCAAGAGAGTCCAGATGCATAACCAACATCTCTAGTTAAAGAGATCTAATGAAACGAATCTCTGATGGCCATGAGAGTCAAACCATCATTTGTGAAGGGAGTGCCAGTTTGGCCTAGTTCTATGAAGGTTTTGAGGCCATAATTTTGAATGTTTTTAATTTATTATGTGAACTATTCACCCATACAAAGACCTTTCAGTTTAATACTTTCTGTTGACACAGATTTTCGGCATTTGTGTTTTGGGGACGTTGCATTCATCTGGCAGTGAGCATAAAGTGGAAACAGAGAGATTGTCCGAGTGATTTATCTACAATTTCCGAGTAACTGAAAAGTTATAAACTTTCAAATCAGGTGGCAAACCTCCTCTAAATGTCTTCCTTTCTCCAATATCCTCTATTCTACTTATTATTATGTCATCTTTTCACCTGCCATCCAGGGCATCTTATAGCCATAACAATCACTAAAATATTAAAGAATGTAAGCATATATATATATTTAAAATCAATACAGCATACTTATTATGCCAAAGAATGAAACCACCCTGTAAACATAGAAAAATCTACTATCTCAAAGGCCAGCTGGCTGGAATCCACAAAGGTCTTCAAGAGAAGAGTGTCCTGTAATTCGGGTGCCACTGCTGAGAAGGCCCAGCCCCTAGCAAAAAGCAGACTGAAATCATTCAAGGAAGGGACTTGGAGTGAGGCTCCACTGTAGGGCAAATGCTCTTTATGGTGCCTTCAAGGCTCCAAATACCAGCCCTTTGAATTTTACCCCAAAGCCAATTAGCAATCACTGACAATGCTTTTAATTTGGAGTATTAAATGCAACTAGAGCTTGCTAATATTCCTGCTGCCTTAGTTTCCACTGAAGAGTGGAATGTTGGAAGGAATTAAATAGAAGCCAAACAGAATCTACTTTTCCTGTAAATAAGGTTGTTAAAAATGAGTACTTGTCAACCATCCTGGCAGGCAGATTCTGCATTGCCTAATGCATCACACTAGCTGTGTGCAGTACCTACACGGTCAATTCTTTTCAGTGGCCTCCATGTGGTTGCCATCGCATTTAAGGTCTAACGTATCTCGAGGACTTGTCGTGAGGATACGTTGGTTCAAATAAGAAGGCACTTGGTGTTCTGAAAAGATTCCATAAAAATAGCAGCAAACGTCCTATTTGTAACTAAGTGGAGGATGAAGGGAAGATTAAAGCTTAATAGTGTTTCATGTGATTTTTCTTAGAAATTGTTGATGATCTTGCCAACTTGGTAGAAAATACTGATGACAAGCTGCGCAGCCAAACCAGACGTGTGAAGATGGTCGACAAAAAGTCAACTTCCTGTGGTGAGATATGGCTTAACTTAAAGTTCTCCTCTTTGCTTTAAAATGTCATTTTGTAAATTCTAATACCTGTCTTGAAGCAGTCAAGATGTGTCTAACAAGATTCCCTTTTCACTCAATCTTTCACTCTTTGATAATAGTTCAGAGTGCAGCAATTTGATAAAGCCCATATTAAAGTAACTACTGCATTTGGGAGACAAGATGGGGGAAAGAATGCAAATATGAAGGGAGAAGAATTATTAAAGTAGTATATTCCCCTAGGGAAAAGGATTTTTCTGGATCAGGTATTTCAGATTTGTTTAGTGCCACAGGAATGATACAAAGCAGAGTATTCTCTTATAGGCAGACCACCTATCTTGCAATTTGATGCTATGTTTCCATACTGTCAACTCATATCCTGCCAATTAAGCAATAGAAATATTACAAGGAAAAATATTTTTTTTCATTGACTAGCAACAGATATAGGCTATCTGGAAATGAAATAGTGTCAGGTAGGTAAAAAGAAGCATGCAATTGTGTTGTGACTGGTAAAATGCTATTGAATGTTTATCTATTATAATTTCATGCTTCCGAGCGAAACTTGTTAAGTGTACATGCTAAATTTCACTAGGCTTTGGACTTAAAAAACCCTTGTTCACATGAAAATTGCTTATTTGGTTTTGTACACACAACAGAATGTCAACAAAATTTATCATACAGTCTTGAACCTCGGTTTCTGTTCTAGGAAAAAATACAAACAAGCATGGCTTTTAAATCTTAAAAAGGGGGTGGGAGAAAAGCAATGATAATACAAAATATATGTGTGTTATGATGTTATGCTAAGATATATATGATCGTCCTTATTATTGAAGAAAAATTTACAGGCATACTGTATATCTTCTGACACCATTATTAATGTCAAATGTGAGGTCTGCACCTTTGATGGATTTCTGTCTATTTAAGCTTTAAATTTGGAAGCAAGTAGGAAGTAAACATATCGAATGATATTGTAGGCGGGTTCCATTTTTCTCTTTTTTCCTCCTCCACCCGAAATCATAAAAGGTCACTGTAGGTTGGACTAATTTCACTGCTGACCTGACTTTTGTTATCTGGCTCCAGGTGACACAAAATGAACCTCCATCCAATATGATTTGAAGACTACGTTGCCCATCCTACCTGCTTGTTCTTCCCCATAGTGGCAATTCTTCCACTACCACATTGATGTCATGATGACACAGCCTTGGTTCATCACTTCTCTGTAAAATTTCCCGTTTTCTCCTATTCCACATGGTGGTGCTACAGCTCAGAAGCCTTTTCCTTAGGACATCACTAATGGGAGAAATGGGCATGCTCTCTCTTATAATTTTGATAGAGCAATTTGTGGAGAGCCAAAATCATGTCAGCTCAATACATACTTCACTCTGTTACCATGTCATATGAATGTTCATGCTTAATGTATTCTCCAAACTTTGCTGAGTTCATTTTACATTTGCTGTAGATTTATTTAATCCAGATGGTCCGTCCGTCCCTGCCTCCAAAATTAATGCTGCACACAGGCTCTTGCCTTGTTCCTCATGCCTATGGGTTTCCCTTCTTCTGTGGCTATTTTTGCCAGAATGTTTCTTGGCTTTATAAATTAAGGATCACAGGTCCTCAGGTTTGCTCATCTGTTATAGACTTATATATGTTTTGATGAGCAAATCTCTATTCATTTTATTTTTAATACAATGGAAAGCTTAGTCTACTGTGACATGAAGTCAGCCTTTCCTGTGGTCTTTTAGCCAGAAGATTATGCCAGTGGTCCTTCCAAAAACTGCACGGACAATTGCATTGGCTCCAAACCAAAAGATGATTCTCCTGAAGAAATTTTCCCTGTTTTATGAGCTGTTTCATTTTCTCCTTTACCTCCTTTCATGCTCCCAGCATCTAGTTGTCTGGATGTCCTAGCTTACTTTCCATAGTGGTGTTTCTACCATTCTGCTTTCAGTGCATGCCCGTCTAAACTATTAGGAAAATCATTTTTGTGGCTCAAATAAATGGCATGCCAGCTAGGTCTCTCAGACTTTCAGACAAGGTTTGGAGAAGAGTGCACACATATAGTAGTTTCCTTTCCCCTATGAGATACAGTGTTTTTGTCACCTGAATGCAAATGAAATTGGGACACGGAGAGAATTTGACTAGAAGAAGGGTCTTTTCGCTGAACTAAGACCCTGTAACTGCTGAGGGGCCTTCTATTTCAGGCTTCCAAATTGCTGTACTGAGAGAACCTCCCGTGCCTGTGCCTGTCGCATTCCTTATGCATTTGAAGTCTGCAGCTGCTTATCATGTTAATAATTTTTGTCGTTCAGGTAATGTTGCCTAGTGTGTGATATTATGATCCATTGAGTGTAAGAGCCTCAGTAGCAGAGAAAATGTATATGACAATGGCATTTCTTTCTTTCTTCCATACATTGTTAAGGCCATCACAAGCACTGGTTACATACCACCACTCTTGCCAGCCCACACCGTCCATTGCTTTCTTTTCTGTTTCTCCCTTCAGGAAGGAATAAGGGCAAAGTTATTTAACTTGTCAAGGCCACCCAAAAAGTTCATGGCAGAGCTATCATTAAATCCATTATCCCTGGAATTTTATTCTCCCCCACCCCACTTTAATCACAGAACAACTTCTTTGTCAGGCCTGTGGTAAGAGCATCCAAAAAGAAATGGCCCTGACAAGAAACCCAGTCTGTACCTCCTCCCAGTAATTCTCAGTGCTGTAAAACTTTTGTCTCAATTTGCTGAAAGTCAAGAGTGTGATAAACCCAGAATCTGGCTCTACTGGAAGGGAGACTGGGGTTTGTTGGTTGCCATAGATCATACCCTTTCTTTTTTATGCTCTAAGGATGCTTTGGCACATCTAGTAGGAGAAAAAAATACTACTTTTTCCCACTTAAGTAAGAGCCTGGGAGGACTGGGTGAGCGAAAAGGCCAGCAACACCTAGTTAATTACATTTGCATATGCAGCTGTTCAAATAGTGTCTCACCTCATGGGGGGATTTGGAACAGCTGTTGTCAGCCCCTGCAGTCTGGCTCTGCCATTGGAGGACATATTAAGTCCCACAACACCCCTCCACCATCTATCATTTCAAAGGCCAAGTAATTAGTTATATTTGAATACAAAGAGGAAAAACCTGGCATTGTGAGAAAAATCCAAGGGCAACCGCTTATAGTTTGGTTTCCAAGGATACCTGTCACAGAGTTAATTTACTTCTTGATATTTCTGGAAACAGTGCTGAAATGCGATAATCAGAATTTGATGCCTGCCTTTATTTCCTAGGATAGCTTATGTGTCTGTGGGAATTTTGTTGTGGTTTCAGGTGATTATTCAGACTTTTTCTTTATTAAGGTTTTATCGAGATTGTAACTGAAATTAGGTTGAATTTGTGGGAGATCGAAGATCTGTATTGCCTTCTGCCCCCTCTATTGGATTATGAAATGTGCATATATTCTGAAGGGAGAAAATCCCCTCCTTTTCCAGAAAGCTGGGTATTTGAAAACAATCTTAGAAATCACTAAACTACAGATGAGTTTGCAGACTTGAAGGATAGTGGAAACAAGGTGCATGTCCAGTCCAAGAACCCTCCCATCCTACAAGCCTCTCAAATGTACACACAAACTTAAAGCCTGCATTCCATCTCATTCCTACAGGTGAGGATATTCAGGCCGAGACTTAGGATTTCTTTGCCATATAAGGACTGGAGACACCCTGCTCCACATGAAAGGCACATACCCATCCTACTAGTCTATGCATTGAAATAATTATAATTTTGGATTTCCAGTAGTTGAACTTGCAGGAATTGTGAGCCTTGTAATAATGCTGGACTCTGGTTAATAACCAGAACCAAATGATAGTGCTGTCTTCAAAAACGCTTTATCATAATTCAGCTTAATATGACTGTGAAGCTCTCACATACCTAAGAAAGTGGAGCAGAGTCCACCAGGATGTCCATCCCGGTCTTGTTTCCTCTCAGTTAACCCTTTCAGTAAGCCATTTTTTGAAGTGCTATATCAGTGGTGACCTTGCACTAGTGCAATGAGAATTCCTTGGCATCCGCATAGACGCAGTTATCCAGATTTCTTTTCCACTTCAGGAAGGTCATATATATTTGAAGAGAGCATTCATCTTTAAACCTCTTCAGCAAGAAAAAAGTCATGATTTTATGTTGAAATAATCTGAGCTTTCCCCAAACCTGATTTTCAAAAAACTTCACCTCATGCTTTAAAGAGCTACAGTTCTCCTGCTTACCCCCGCCCCCATGCAGTATTTTCCTTTCATGTCAAACGAAATTGGGAGGCTTGAGAGGCTCCGTTCAACCCTGAAACAGCACTACAATGGCATACGGTGAAGGACCAACATGCAGTCTGCTCCTCCACCTTGCAGATATCCCAGTGAGAGCTCCACTTTCTGCATGAGTGTTGCTGAGGCTTGAATTGCACAATTCTTGCCCATCAAAAAAACTGTGGAAGATTTGTAAAAATAGATCTCTGAGTGATCAGCTAATCACACAGGCAGCCTGGTTCAAGCAGGCTATCTGTGTGGCAGAGGGCTTACACGTCTTCTGTTGCATGTTGCTTTACTTTTGCCTCTGATTGTATGGTCGGGGTTTCTTTCTTTGGCTGTTTTTCAAAGGAGTGGGGAGGCATTTTTAAAGCGTTTGAAGTGATGTAATTTTTTTAATCAGTACTATTATGGTGGTGGTGGTAGTATGTTGTAGATTTGGCTGTTTTGTTGGTCATCTTGTTTTGTTGATCCTGTAACTTCCCTTGGGTCCTGATTGGGGGGAGGGAGGACAAGTGGAAATGAAATAGATGTCACCCAGCTTCTGCCTGAGAAAGATAACTGCAGGTAAATTAATATTACCAACTCTGAATTTCAAATTTGACAATTTGAATCTCTCTTGTCTGTCCTTTAGACTTCCATGGGACAGTAGTATTTGGAAACAATGGAGCATTTTTTTAACATATTTTAAAAAATACACAGCGTATAGAAAACTCAAACATTTGTCCTCATCAGTATTTCATATAAACTAATTCCCAGTGCTTTTTTTGTATCGCATGAAAATAATTCAAGATAGAAACGGGGAGCAAAGATCCCTGTTGCCGTTTTCATGGTGCCTGACATTTTTCCTTGACTGATACAACATTTATCTTCTTGCTGACTCCTTTAAAATATGCCTAAGCACTGCTAGCTTTTTCATTTTAGGAATCTTAGGACTGAGATTTGCTTCTTGTCTCTGCTCCTCGTAGATTCTTACCATAAAGCAGAGGAGTATGTTTTAGGATGAGTTTATTTACCTAATAAACTGGCTCTTGTACTGTCTAGGAAATGCTGACATTTTTGAAAGAGAGACTCCTAGTAACAGGCAAACAAAGGTCTAGCAGTTAGGTCTGGTGAAACAACGAGATGAAGGTCAGCTAATATTGCCCTCGGTCTCTTTCCCGGTGGCCATGACAGCAGGGGAGGTTTATTTGAAGATCCCAGACTTAGAGCCATTGCTTGCATTGTCGCCCGTCTGAGCATTCGAGTCTATGCCAACAGTTTAGGATATTAATGTATTCCACAGATCAGTGCAAAAGGAATTCCTCTGCACGTCTGTCTTTTTTTTTCTTCTTGCTCTCTAATTTTTTCCCCCTCTCTCTCTTTTTCCATACACTTTGTTTGCAGTGGCTTTGTCTGGTGGATGTTGCTGGGCATTTCTAATGAGAAAGCAAAGAATTGCAGAGGGGAAAGGGGGGAGGGTGTGTGTGTGTGTGTTAGAACTTTTTAAACACAAGGTGAAAGTTTTTTACAAGCTAGTCAGGTGCATAGAAATTCGTATTCTGGTTGGGGTTGTGAATGCAAATATACAGTAGAAAGCTCCCATTCTGATACGTAAATCTCATTGATTTGCTTCCTGGAGCAAGAAAGTACTTTAATTTTTCTTCAACACTGCTTCTCCACAGGATGCCATGCCTCAGTGCTTCTTTAGTATTCATCCTTGCTTCATTACCACGGCCACCTCTCAGCCCACCCTGAGCAGCTGCTAAAAGGGGCAAAATTACAGCAATTCATACCGCTAGTGACTTACTGCTAGGGAATAATTGGTTTCTGTTTTCAAGGGACATTATCACAGCAAAGCTTGGAAAACAGAAATTGTTTGCGGGTTTTGGGAAGGAGGGGGGTGTACATTGGAATGTATTATCAAGATTTTCACAGGATTTATAGGAAGGCAGTTCAATTGAAATAAAAGCTGTTTTTTTTTAATGAAGAAACAATTATCTAATAAAGAAATGGGTCAGGGAAAGGAATTTGGTCAAGTTCCGTAAACGTCTCTATGTATTCTGTATCCCTAGCAAGACTTGTACTTAGATATTTTTTTAATATATTCTTTGATCCCTCATGGAAATGTTAATGAGACGAAATGGGCTAAAGAGCTCTCCAGACACTGCTTGGAGAGGGAGGAATGAAATGCAGACCCTCTGGAGGGCTCCTAACATACAAGAAGACCCTTTGTTTCCTGTTTTACAAACCAGAGACATGTCTAAAATCAGCGACAAAATGAGAGCAGGCTGAAGAGGCACTGCTGAAGGCTAGGCTTTCTATATTTTAAAAGGGAAAAAAATTGTTTGTTGCTGGCTGTGAATGCCACAGCGTGCTTGATGGGCAGCGTTCTGGGGATGTTTGAAGTCTAGAAAGAAGGTATGTTGAAGATGTGAGTGGGATGCAGTTAGCCTGTCTTTCACTTAGCCTTAATTAAGAATCTTGCAGGCTTTGTCTCTTGGGGAGCCCATTACGTGAATAGGAGCCTCAGCCCCAAAATTGTATATACATGCCCACTGCCTTTGTGTTGGGTTGCCAAACTGAAAACAGTAGCAAGTGCAGGCTCCATGTTGCTGAAGGTCATCCCCTTGTGTAGAAGTGAGCCCACATCCCTGAGAGAAAGCGGGTGTAGTTGGAGGGAGCCTTTCTTAGGAACTGAGAAATAACCAACCTTTCTGTTCATGTGTATATATGTGTAAACAAAAAGCCAGTGGGTGGTAGAAGAGGTTTTGTAACACTTTCCACAAGCTGATTATTGAGCCTTAATGAAGGGTCATAGGGTAAACCACAAAGGGCAAACACTTTTCCTCAACGACAGAACACTTTGTGTCCATTTCTGTGTTGGGAAATGCATGAAAATTCATACCCAGATGTTAACTATTACTGGTATTGTTCTGTATAGGGATCAGATAAATGTTGCTGTCACTTATATATTATTCAAAATACAAAATTGTATTAAAATGGTCATCATTTTGGTTCTTCAGTTGAAGGACCATGGCTGAGAGAGAGTTGCTCAAATGAGCTAAAATTTGAACACCACGGGGAGAGGCAGAGGTCTTTAATTTGAAACAGAGGCATAGGCCCCCTGGTACACTATTGAGTTGTCTTATAGCTTATGTATCCATGTACATGAGTTTGTGGCCTCAGCGGTGGTGGCAAAACAGTTATCTTGGCTGTGGGACTGTGATCCTAAATTTCAGAAAGAGAAACCTAAATGTGTGAAAGCATTTTAAGGATGTGGACATGATCATGGGAAGTGGTGCTGAGGCCTGTACTTAAAAAAAACTACAGTGTCAGAAAGATCTTAGGCCTCTCTCATAATTTTACATTCATGGGCCTAATAGTAAATGGTTGAAGGCCAATTTGTGCATTCTGGGGCAAGGCTGATTTTCTAGACCTGTTTCACTCTGGCTTTAGACCAGGATTTGGGACTAAGGCTTCTCTGGCCGTGATGGATAATCACATTTTGGTGTAGAGAGCCAGTTTGGTCAAGAGCACGGGACACTAATCTGAAGAGCTGGGTTTGATTCCCCACTCCTCCACTTGAAGCCAGCTGGGTGACTTTGGGCTAGACACAGTTCTCTGGAGCTCTCTCAGCCTCACCCACCTCACAGGGTGTTTTGTTGTGGGGATAATAATGGCATACTTTGCAAACCGCTCTGAGTGGGCATTAAGTTGTCCTGAAGGGCAGTATATAAATGGAATGTTGTTGTCATCGTCAAATTGAAATGTTGTTGCTTTTGGAGAGAATTTAGCACTATAAACCATCATAACCTTTTTCTAAACCATATTTGGGATTTGGTGGGGGTTTCAGATTATGTTTCTTCTGCTCTGATTGGTATCAGAGAGTAGTGGTAAGCAACCACTATTCTGCATCATGGAATTTTTCTCCATCTTGGAATTTTGTCACCTATTCTAATTAACATCTTGGGAAAGATTGTCTAGGTGTTTGGGTAAGGTGTTATCAATACGCTATCCATCTCTGTGTGTGTGTATGTTTAATGTCAGCTCTAAGAACAGTAGACCACTTCTTGAACTGGAGTCTGAAATCTGTTGTGGGACGAATGAGACTGAATAAATTATGCATTGAATTTAGACCAGACAAACCCATACAATTCAAAGGATGTGAGATTGCATGTTCAATCTTACAAAATTTAGATACCCAACCTAGAAATATTCCTGGATGTAAAGATAACTGATGCTGCCCAAGAGTACTTTTTTAGTTACACTGATGTTGGCTGTAACTTTTCCTGGAAATAAGGACTGGTGGGAGGGGGCATGATTCATATTTAGCAACCCTAATGGTCATTTACTGAAATATGGACTAAGTATTCTAATTAGGGGTATGCACAGGAAAAAAACTCGGTTGATTTGGGTTCAGTAATACCGAACTGGAAAAAAAATTGGTTGTCCCTAATACTGAATTCATTCTCCAGTTTGGTTCAGTAATACAGAGCAAATTTTGTAAAATGCAGCCATTGTTTCCGAAGTGAAACTCGATTTGGAAATATCCGGTGGCCTGGGGTGGGGGTGGGGGGTTGTCATTTGTGGACCGAATTTCATAAAATTTACAGGATACCTACTCCTAACTGTCCTCTAATTACCCCTCTAGTTTCATAAATATTGGACCCCATGGGCCATTTTATATCCCCTCAAATAAAGTACCCCCAAGCCAACTGCAATCTCCATTATTCTCTATGGGGAAAACTATGAGGGCTATCCAGGAGGCTAGGGGTGGCATTTTGCAAGCAAAATCTACCAAATTTGCAGGGGGCATACTCCCCACTGTTTTCTAAAGAACCACTCCCCCTCCCCAAGTTTCAGAGAGATTGGACCCTGGGTTCCAATTCTGTGGAACCCTGAAAAAGGTGCTCCCACTCACTCCATTTGTTTCTGTTGTGGGGGGAAAACATGAAGCTGACTCCCATTGAAGAAACACATGGACCAAGGCTGCCATGACCAGAGGCACACTCCAGAATACAAGCCCCACACCAGATAGTCCAACAGAACCAAAATGACCTCGCCCCCCCAAAACCAAGCACCCCCTGACGAGGCTTACTAGCTGCTCTCCATTGTTCCTGATAATGAGAACTTTTATAAGTTCTTTCCTAAGGGCACATGTACATGGGGCAAGGATGCCACAGCCAAGGTGTGCTCCTAAATGCAAGCGCATCCCTGGGGAAGCCCAACAGAACCAATCTGACTCCCCCTCAAAAAACCACAGCCCCTCCTGAGCAGGCTGACCAGCCACTCTCTATTGTTCTCTATGAGGATCAACATCAGACCAGAGGATCAACTGAACCAAAGTGAAGTAAGAGGCAGTCTTGCAATTAGAAGCAAACTGAAGCAAGAGAATGGACACCACCACCACCCCGCAAACACACCAGAACCAAACTGAAGCAAGGGACACTCCTGCAACTTAGCCTACACCAGAAAATCACATTTGTTCTACCCAAACCAAACTGAACCAATGGACACTCTTGCAACGTAGCCCAACAGAACCAGTGTCATTCACAGCAGCCAGGCACTGGGTTCAACCAGTGGGGGAATACCACAGAACAGAACCAAGCAGTACCCAGCCACAAGCACAAGACAATGTTTTGTAAGATGGATCCCATTCCCACCCACTGGGAATGGGATCAGGTTGAAACTGGCTGTGAGGGGTACTAGGTAAAGGTAAAGATAGTCCCCTGCGCAAGCACTGAGTCATTACTGACCCATGGGGGGATGTCACATCATGACATTTTCTTGGCAGACTTTTTACGGGGTGGTTTGCCATTGCCTTCCCCAGTCATCTACACTTTACCCCCAGAAACTGGGAACTCATTTTACCGACCTCAGAAGGATGGAAGGCTGAGTCAACCTGGAGCCGGCTACCTGAACCCAGCTTCCGCCGGGATCGAACTCAGGTTGTGAGCAGAGCTTGGACTGCAGTACTGCAGCTTACCACTCTGTGCCACTCTGCACCTCTTGGAAAACCCAAGTAATTCTCTCTCTGCAGCAGCCTTCATCATCAGCCATCCCTTCCACCCTTGCAACGAGGAAACTTAAGTTTAGTTAACGTTAGCTTCATTTGGGTGTTTCTGTGACACATGATGTGTCTTGTTCTCTGCTTTCCCTAACATCTCTCTCTGACTCTTCCCATCCCAGTGACAAGAGAAGAACGTTTCTGGGGCCCCGTTTCTCAATTATCTGCAGAAATTTGTGCTAACACAGGCTAGTGGTTTTGTGGTGCGGGGGGGTGGTGGAGGAGGTCCAAATTGCATCGTGCATTGGTTGTGCCAACTGAATCAACTGTCCTTCTCCTGCTGGTTTTCTGCCTAACTCTTAAGCCTTGGGAAGAGCATTTTCCCCCACCTCACAGACTCCCAGAGGATGCAGGCTACAAGGTAGGCTCACTTCATTCACTCTGGAAGTCCACAGTTTAGAAGAGCAGCATGTTGGCGTCAGGAAGACCAGCTGCTCAATTCTTCAGGGGAGCTGGCGAGTGTGATACAAGCCAACAATGTCGCCCTCATGGGAAAAGATGTGCTTGCTCTCCACACTCATTGGAGGGCATGAGAGGCGCTTCTGAGCCATGAGAGAGAGGTCCAGTGAGACTGCCTCTTCCTTGGCCCAGTAGCTCAGCAGATTGGTGGAAAGCAACTCATAGGGCTATGCAAGTTAGTCCCTGAATATTGTGTCCGCTGAATCCTGGCTCATGTGCCTCATGTTCTCAGAGAGGCCAAAGGCATGCCAGAGTATCTACCATCTCCATGGACATCCTGGCTCTGGCCATATGGGGAGCCTGCTGAGAAGGGGTGGGAGGAGGACCTGCAGAGCTGGCCCCCCCTCTACTGGCAGGAGATCCCTCTGGCCTGGATATACCGCACCAGCATAGTGAGGGCATTTCTCACGCTGGTGAGGTGGTTGACCTGCTTGGAAAGGTGCCCTTGATGCGCAGGTCACACATGGTTGCCAACATATATGATTCCTCCTTAGTGAGAGGCTGCAGCTGGGACGCAATGCCCTGTTGCAGCTTTCTCATGAGTGTGTGCATTCCTGGAACCAGGTCTACACATCTTGTGTCTGGGTACAAGGAGGCCATAGCCCTTTGAAGCGTCTGCTCCATAAGAATGACCAGACTCAGGGTCACCATGTCAAACAAATCCACGACAGTGAATTCCTTGAAGGGCCTGAGTACCTCTACTGTCTGGGAGATAGTGAGCCAGTCCTCTCAGCTGAACTCTTTCTCCCCTCTCCCAGTGTCGCTAGCCAAGACTCATGCCATGAGGGTGGCCTGCTGCTCCACCAAATGTTCAAGCATGGCACAAATGGAGTTCCAGTGAGTGGCAACATCAGCGATCAGGTGGTGCTCTGGCATGCTTGTTCTGGCCTGCTTCTGGTATACTTGGTGAGTTGCTTTCATGCTGTGTGAGAAGTGACTTGCCAGCATTTCTGGAGGAGACATTGAATCTCATGAGTTGCAAGGTCCTCAGTAGGTTCCTCAGAGGAACCCAGAACAAGCATGTCCTTCTCCATGAGATGAAGCTTGTGGGCCACACAGTAAATGTGCTTGAGGCCCACTTTTGAAGCGGCTTTCTTCATGTTTGTGCTACCATCAGTCAACATGATGACAATGCCCTCACCTACCCAGTCCACTAATTTCCTCCTCATGGTGGCAGCGATGTTCTCTGCAGTGTGTGTCTCATTGAAAATCTCAGCGTAGAGTAAAGCCTTGTAGTAGCTGGTCTGGCAGTCTCCCATCTGGCCATGCTTGACACTGGTCATCCCACCCCCAACCTGATGGGTCATGAGGTTGCCACCAGTGCACAGTAAGTAAGAGATACACATGCTGCAACTGAGTGCAGGTCCAGATATCCAACATGAAGTGCACAGTTCTCCTGATGGCGTGAGACAACTCTGCCTTCATGTGCTCCTTGGCAGCCCTGAAAAAGGAGGGCACCGCAGTCCTGCTCAGCATTGTGTGAGCAGGGGACATGTAGCAAGGAGACAGCAGCTGGAGCAAGTAGAGAGCAGCCGTTGGAAACCTTCAACATCTTCTGGGTCTCTGGAGTGACCACGAGGGATGGAAAACTCATGTCCCCCAAGCCCATCCCAAAAGACTCCTCATGGTGGGTCTCAACAGCTGGAGGAAGTGGAGCCTCAGTAGCCAGGTGCCCAGTGCCAGCTCCTGCCTCAGGTACCTGGGGTGGTGGGGTGCTCCTGTAGCTGCCTCAAGAAAGAGGCCCTTGAGAACCCTCTTGCCGTCATCAGAAACCAGACTGATGAACAACAGCTGTGCTGGGGTGAGCCTCCTCCACTCAGGTGGGAGGAGAGCTGCAGCCCTTCTCCTTCCCTCCACCTCTCTAGTCTTAGCCCTTGCCTTTCCCCTAGGTCCCTCTCTGGTCTCCTGTCACTCTTTATTCTGCCCCCTGAAATGTACTCTTAACTAGTAACTAACCTTATTAAACAGTTAAATTACCAACCCACCCAAAGCAGGTAGCCAAAAATGAGAGTTTCTTTTAAAACCTAACTAACTTGTTTTTTGTGGGTCTAAACCTGGTGATAGACACACAAATCTCTTTTTTTAAAGGCCCTATTTAGGTATGTGGTGGCAATACACTAACAAGCAGATTAATTCCTCTTCAGAAATGAAGCTACCCTTAAACCCGAGGTGGGCAGGGAAAACCTAGTTATATGCACTAACTGGCAACCTATTTATCTATAGAATCTGAGTAGAACCTGAATTCTTCTTAATTCCCTACAGAAACCTATTAAAAGGGAAAGAAGTGAATTTAATAAAATGAACAGGAACTATAAAACACTAAACAACCAATCACCCACAACAGGATAAATCAAAAGATTTCCCCCAGAAGAACAAATAGCAAAATTAACAGTAAATATAAAAACCAGAAACCAAAGCTCCCCCACACATAACAAAAAAGCACTTTTTAAAATGCAAACTGAAAAAAAACCCTTTTCCCTTCCCTTCACCCAACCCCCTCCCCCCCCAGGAGAAAAAAACCCAGTGAGTCTAATGACTCTCAAACCAGTTCCCCAGGTGCAGTGCACTCCTCAGGTGCAGAAGCAGAAGTCCTCCAAGTGCAGGTCTCAGTAGCAGGAGTCACTCACTCTAGGATCCAGGCAGCCACAGTCCAAAGCAGGCCAGCCAAAGTCCCAGCCCAGACCACAAAGACAGAGAGCCAAGCCAGCAGCAGCAGCATCTCTCTCAGTCTCCAGACCAGAGCAAAATGGAGGCTGACTGAGGCAAGTCTCTTAATTTAACTCCTTGCAGCACTCTCCTTGAGAATCACATTGGCCAAAGAAGGAGAGCTGCTGCAAGGATTGGCCACTCACACTCCACCCTCCATTCTCTCTTTCCCCTTCTGCCTCTGCCTCACTCCCCCCTCCCTTCCATCTGGTTAAAAAAGGCAGGAACCAGTGTTTTTACTGTTCCTTAGCAAAGGAACAGCAAAGAACAGCCCCATTGTGGTTCTGAAGTTTACCTAATTTATTCAGCAAACTTAAATTTGATATTTATTTATTTATTTATCATTGAATTTATTAGGTAATACAGATTTTAAGTTTGGTAATACTGAATTTTACCAAATTAGGTAAAATTTGGTGTTTTTTTTTTTTTACCAAACTTGAATTGCACATCCCTAATTCTAATTAGTTGAGTGGCACCAAGAAAGTATGGTGCTAATGCAGTTATTATAGTATTCCAGTGTTTTCTAATGCTAAGGATTCCAGCATGCATTCATAGACTGCAATTGCCAAGGGTGGTTTTCAGTTGAATATCAGAAGTTCAGGTATCGTGTGACACTGGTATTTGGTATTTCTGTGAGCAGCTTTAAAAGTTTTTCCAGGCCTATTCCCAACTGCTGAGCTCTATCTAGAATTATTAACCAATAAGGAAGTTTCTTGCTGTTCCCGATGCCAAAATCCTTCCATTCCGTACCCTATAAAATCAGCTAACCTCTGAGACCTGACTTTGTAAGCCATGTACAGACAACCAAAAGGTGCTTTGAAAACGGCAAGTTGCCGTTGCCTTTAACTCTCTTTGCTGGGATGCATAGGAAGGAGAAAATCTTGACTTTGCCTAGTTACCTAAAACCGATAACCATTTGCAGTATTGGAAGAAGAAAACTGCATTAGGCAGGGGCTCTTGTTAATGGGTGGTGGTTTGGACTAGAACCCAAATAGTAGGTGACATCTGTAATTGAACTTGCCATGCAATTTCCTAAAATAAATTTTAAAAAAACACCTGTGATTACAGAATCTTCAGGAATGATTTCAGGAGAGAGTCAGAACCCTGGTTTGCTATGCCATCCTTGGAGAATGAGCTGGCAGGGATGGTTTGTGTCCCAAGAATTTTTGTTTAATTCAGAAACTCACAGTGAAAGCTCTCTGCCTCTTGGTTCTTTCCTTAGTCACTACTGGGATTGCAGAGGAAATATACCCTACTTTTCTCCCCAGTGGGGACTCAAAGCAGGTACACCATGCTTCTGTTCTGAGCGTGGGCATCACAGCCCTGTGTCCTCATCGTGACCATAGACAGATTATCTTGGGTTTCCAGACTTGGCAGCTTCTCTTGTGGCTGCACAGAGCAAATCTCTCTCCTCTTTTTACTATTATTGTCATAGCTGGGATTAAAACAGAAGTTCCTGTTTCTTTGGAACCTGAAACCAAATGGCATTTCTTCCTCAAAGCAAAAAAAATAAAATAAATCTTCTACCTCCCTGGAGCAGGAGGTTCTTTTTATAAGAGCATAGGAGGTATCCCTCTTTTGGCTACAGGGCGTTCCAATGGGCTTGGAACCTCCTAATGCTATATGATTGGCTCTACTTTGCCCAGCACCCATGATAGGCACCCTGTGGTGATGCCCAAAACCTTCTCTTAATTCCAAATGTGCTTGCAGACTCAACATGGTTGGAGATCTCTGGTTTATGCTTTTTGTGACTGCTGTCATGAAATTCTGATCTACTTCTTTAAGCTTTGCAGTTTTCTTTTCACTCAGGAGAGCCCATATTTTTTGGATCCACGTCAGTGCTTGTTCAGAACAACCCAAAAGAGAGAAAGCAGTGGTATCTCTGCTTCAGATGCAATTATTTGCACAGAGGGGTGAAGAACTTGATTATGGTTGGTTGGTTTAGGCTTCCTCTCAGTATCTTTATCTGAACACTGCTCACTCATATCTTCTTTCTCATGGATAAACTTGTAAAAGACATTGAACCCTTTTTCCTGTAAACAGTATCTGGTGAATAACACTCAAGTGACAGACTCTTTTTCCACATTCATTTTGTACTGCTTGGTGCCTCCGGCTCCTGTTTGTGTGATCTTACAGGGAAACTCATCAGGTACTCAACAGTAGATAAATCCAATGCACCATAACACTCTAGAAAAGAAATTTGTCTACACTGGACAGTAGTTTTGGTGGGGACTCTTAAAGTATAGAAGAGAGAGAGGGGAATATTTGAGTTATTATTTGTAGTAGAATATGTTGGGAAGTGTAATGGGAAATAATCAAGAATATCAGTCAGAGCACTTGGGGAAATTTGGATGGCCCTGCGCTGGAGCATCACTGTGAAATAATAATTCTTGCAAATTATTTTAATTGATGTGATCTAATAAAATGAATGTAGTTCCTGTACAGATTTGCTCATACCATTTCCTCTGCAGCTATGCACTGGAACCACAAACTGCTTTTAGACTTGAGTCTTTTTTCAAGAGTTTGCTGGAAGAATTTGAGTGGGACTGCTCAGGTGTATTAGTTACCTGCCTTTAAAAATATTGATCAGAACAGAAGAATTCTGCAAAGATCCTAGTAAAACCTGTTTAACTGACACTCAAAATGACAGAAGGGGAAAAAATTAACTGGTCCCCTAAAAACTCCAGTGTGGCAGACCTGTTGAGCCTCCCTTAGCAGTTATTTCTACAAAACAAGCCTCCTTGAAAAAAGATCCATTTTTTACTAGCAGCCAGTCTCATGACAGCAGTGGAACCTAAAGTTGCACCCCATTTGTAGGGCTCAGCTAATGAAGGAGAGGAAGGGTGTGTGAGAAAGATGGGGCATCCCAAAGCAGCGTCTAATGTGTGTGTCCTGATAAATCCATAGGGTTTGTGAGATCCTCCTGTTAATGAACTCTGGGTTTTTTGCAGGTATGCGTGATTTGTGTAAGAAAGAGGATTTCCCTCTTTCTGATTCTGGAAATCTTTCTTTTACTGTGGTGTTTCATGTATTTTGATTTAGACAAAGATGCAGAAAAAAAGCTGTCTTTGCAATTTCCGGTTGGCAAAACTTTGTTATTGCAAAATTGAACTGATGTTCCTTTCTATCTACCATTTCATTAAAAAGGGGAAATTGGAAGCTTCTGTAAATGTTCTTGATTACATATTATCCCAATGCAATTGATGAATGTTAACCATCAGGAGCTAGGATTTGGAGTATGCAGTTCCCAGGGTCTAATCATCTCATAGGGCAGCTGAGTGTGACTCCTTCCCCAATAATCTACTTAACTCAGTAGTTTTGCCCTTCTTTTGCCTTGCAATGAGACTGGGACTCCAAGGTTGTTTGCATGATAAGTAGCTCCAGAATCTATAAGCCTTTGAAGGGGAAGCTGAGAGTTAATTGTGGTAGCTTGAACGCATGGTTTCCCATGTTCACTGGGTATGTGAGGAAGAGAGCTTGAAAAGCATCCTTCATTTAAGTGCAGTGATCGTTCTTCCACGGAGAGTTAAAATGTACTTCAAGTTCTAAAACCCGTGAATTTGCAAGAACAGAAGGGTGAGAGTTTCATCTTGATTTGTAAGTAAATTCACTATGAGATGGTTTTTATATCTAACTTCTTTCTGATGTCAGTGTAACACTCAGAGAAATGAGAAGCCTTTTTAAAAAATTACTTTCTAAACAAATTACAAGTATTCAATCAAATATGATAGTGATCAGCATTGGGTGAAATGGAGCACCATATAATGGGAATAGATCACCTCATGCCAAACTTCAGCCCTTTTGGTTTTAGTACTTTTTATTTAAAAATATGCACACAGGCAGACCAGTAGGCCTAACTTCCTCAACTGAATATTTAAAATTAGCAGTGTGCTACAAGTAGGGTTACCAGTCTCTAGGTAGTGGCTGGAGATCTCCCGGAATTACAACTGGTCTCCAGGCCACAGAGATCAGTTCACTTGGAGAAAATGGGTACTTTGGGAGGTAGACGCTATGGAATTATGCCATGCCAAGGTCCTTTCCTCCCCAAATCCCACTTTCTCAAGGTTTTTCCAGGTTTCACCTCCCAGATCTCCAGGAATTTCCCAACTTAGAGCTGGCAACCCTAGCTACAAGCTGTGTGGAACACAAGACTGTGCTAAGAGGGCTGTATAATCAGTCAGAGGGGCAGAAGAAAGGCCAAAGGGGCATATAAAGTTTGATAGAGTAAATGTTATCAGGAAACTCATAGGAGGGTAATAGCACATGAGCTGGTATGAGTGAAGGATACGAGAAAAGCAAAGGAGGGATAAAAAAAGGAAGATGTAATTAGAAAAGAGATTAGGAGAACATCATATACATACTAACATCCTCCATAAAGAGTGGTCCAATGGATGAAGTAATGAATTGGCTGCCAGGACTTCAGTGACAGACCAGTTCCTAATTGCAATTCACTTAAGCATGCTGTCCGTTTTTTCTCGTTGCTCTGCTTGCGTAAATCACTGCCTTTAAAGCTCATATGCCTATTCAGCCACACTGGCTCATTTCCTACTTGTTCTGTGTTGGGGCTGCACAATAGCAAGACTTTTGGAGCATGTGTATATCAGAGTTCCTGCAGACAGTGGGAAAGAAAATGGTGTCATAAGTAGGGGTGTGTGCTTCGGGAATCCGATTTGGGTAAAATACCCAAATTGGACCCGATCTGGAAAGCTTCGGGATTTCCAAATCAGGGCCAGATTTGGAAATCCCGAAGCAAAGCTTCTCGAAGCATTCGGAATGCTTTGGGAAGCTTCGGGGGACCTGGTGAGGGGTTAGGTTTAAGGGGCCCTTTATCAAGCAGCAGGGCCCTTTAAACCTAACCATTCCCTCCCACCCTTTCCTCCCCACCCTACTTACCTGGCACCGGCAGAGGGGAAGGCTGGCCCTCTCTGCCAACTGGCCGTGGTGGCGGCAGGAAGGAAGGCCCTCTCTGCCAGCCAGCCACGACGGCAGAAACCCAAATCCCCAATTTCGAGGATTTCTGGATCTTTTTCGGGTAAACCCGAAGTGGGAAACCCGAATCTTTTTGGGTTGCACACCCCTAGTCATAAGGTGGAAAGTAGGAAGATAATATAGGCAACTGTGTCAAAGGTGGCAAAGTCTTAAGAATAAAATTGGTGACTAGCAGAGGAATTGTGTTGGGAATAGGTGATGTTTAAATGAAGGGGGATAGCTAACTCCAGAGTGTGAGTTGTGATGCCAGTTTCTTTGCAAAGCAACCAGCTAGATTTTTTAGTGTTTATGGGGTGAGGCACTCATTACTTATGGACCTTTCATATGGCCAGCAGTGGCAGCAAGAGAAACTCAAATTGCAAAGATTCGCCTCATGAAGAAGGGGAGATTTCAGAGGAGGAGCTAGAGGCTGTAGTGGAGACAATGTGCATGCTTCCACCCAAAGTTTTCCCCCAAGATGCTCAGGGTGCATCTGATCACCTAGGGGAGGAAGATGGCAGCTCCAAAAAGGTCTTTCCTTGTCTATCTCACAGGCCCATTTCAGTACCTTCCCTAGAGCCCCATTATAAGACTGTGGAAGTAGAATGGTTTGCCCCCACATGTTGCGGGTTTTCTCTCAGATTTGCCTCACAGCTTTACTATCTTTCTTCCGAGGCTATGAGTAAGTTGAAGACATCCCTGTTTGTTGTGCTAGCAGATCTCCTGCAGAATCAGATGGTTTCTCCAGGGATCGTTCTGATAAGCACAAAGTCAGCCCTGGGGAAGAATTTTGAAGCCACCATTGGTGTACTGAGAGCTTCTATGCTTGGTTTTCTCTTAACTAGAGATATCATCTCTGGTCCAACAGTCTAGAGATCTCAGAGGTTAACCTGCCAATGATGGCAAAGGATGTCTGGAGAAGGATGATGCTAGCAGCTGCCTTTGTCGTCAACTCATCTCATCCTTTCCATCCAGTTGGAGATTAAAGCCATGGCATCTCAGATGGAAGCATGCAGGAATACCTGGCTCTGCTCTAGGGAGATAGACCCTGAATACCTGACCCATTTGACTAACTTCCCCTCCTTGTGGGGGGAATTATTTGGTACTCCTTTGAGCCTCTTCTGATAGAGACAAAATTTAAAAGAACCCACTCTTAGGAAAGACAGATTTCTTCAAGCAAATCTCGTTCCTTTTGAGGCTCTAGATCCTCTTTTCACTCCAGCAGTTTCAGACTCTTCAAACCTTGGTGGCAGACAGGTCTTAGACTACATCCTCAGTGTGATCAAAAGTAGCAGCCTCTTCTTCCCACAAAGAAGGAAAGAAATCCAAACAAGAATGTAGCCAGATTGTCCTACTGCCATCTCCAGCAGTTCTGTGTAGCCTGGTAGAAGTCCATCTCTAAGAGATCTGCTGGAGGCAATCTCCAAAGCTATGCCTTGGAGTTCAAATTTGTTCCTCACGATACGCTCATTCCCCCTCCCCGCCATTGCCCCGCCCAAAATATTGGGCCATCAAACTTGTCCCAGAATAGCAACTTTGATCATGGGCACGTAGAAAAATTGAGGAGATGCATCCCTGATCTCAAGCTGACTGAATTACAGGATGAAGAAAACTCAATTCTGTACAGAGACTTTCCAGTCAGTAATCTGGCCCCAAAAGAGGATTCCGTTGACTTGTACAAGATAAATCTCTGCATACTAATCAGATGATCACATTAGAGATTCTCAAAACTCAAGTGTGCAGGGCATTATTCCCAATGCCCTGCACAACCATTCAGTGCCTATGGTATTCACAATAATGTCAGTGCCTCTGGTGGTCCACCTCTTATTTCAAGTTGTTGAGATTTTCCTTTCAGCAGACTACAGGAATGTAGTGGGCTGTGATAGTTGCCTACAAGCATATGGGTTTGTGATCAATTGGGAGAAGAGCAACCTGTAGGGCCTACAAATAGGGCATAGAGGGCAAGGTCATACCCTAATGTTGTCTCCTAGTTCTGGATTTCAGATGTTTAGTGCCTCTGAGTGTGGAGGCTCCCTTTAGTCACTATTACTAGTAGCTGTTGATGGACTTATCCTCCATGAATCTGTCTAACTCTCTTTTAAAGCTATCTAAGCTTGTGGTCATCATCACCATGTCCACTGGCAGTGATTTCTGCAACTTACTACTTATTGAGTAAAGAAATATTTCCTTTTGTCTGTCCTTATCTTATATCTTATAAACTTAATTGACTTCCCTTAAGTTCTAGTATTATGGGAGAGATAGAAAAAGCTCTCCCTTCTGTTTCTCCACCCCATGCATAATTTTATATGTCTCTATCATGTCCTTCCATTAGCTGTCTTTTTTCTAAGCTAAAAGTCCCAGATTCTTCAGCCTTTCCTCCTAGGAAAGGTGCTCCAACCCCCAAGCTATCCGCTATAATACCAGGATTTCTTTCAACCTTGGTGTCAGCATATGTTGAAGTTAGGATTTTTTGTTCCAAGTGCATCACCTTATGCTTAGCAACATCAAACTTTATTTGCCATTTTGCCTCCTCACCCAATTTAAAGAGATCTTCAACACCAGATAAAGAAAAAAATGGCCACTTAATGTAAATTTTCATTCTGAGTTGCAAGTGTGGGGCAGTCCACCCACCATATTATGCACAGTGAAGGAAGTTAGGAATAGTCTCTGTGACAGTGTCTGGTGGTCACCAGTTTTATTGTATATTGTGACTGTATGTGTCAGACTGCCACTGATTTTATTTGTGTGCAACTCTGATATGGCAGGAGGGAGAGCTGACAGGAGAGCTCTGAGCTACAGGCTTCCTGGATTGAATGCTGTGAGGGAATGTAATTTAAAGAAGTTTTCCTAAGTGCAGCACTCAGAGAGCTGGAAGGGAAGGAATTAATAATTGCCTGGAATGAGAGCTTGATTGACAGGCTTCCTCCTATCTGATTGGCCAGTCAGAACCAGCCTTCAAGATAAGAGTTGGTTGCTGACAGGGTTTTAGGGAGAGTGTGTTTGAGAGTCTGACAGGGAAAGTCAGACAGGTTCCCTTCTGGAGTTAGGGAAAATAAATCCTTTGCCCTTACTGTAACATCTTTGAGGAGGAATTCTAGTTGGGAATTCCAAGTATAAAAGCCAACTAAAGCTGAAACCCGTTTACTCAGCCATGATAGAACTGAGGGTGTGTTTTTGGCAAAGAGTGATTGGGTAGTAAGTGGAGATTCCCATTCGAACCAAGTGAAGATGGTTAGTTCTTCTTAGGAGAAGAAGATTAATTCCTGCTCAGTGTCTAAAGGGGTTTTGGCTCTCAGGAGGACCCCAGGTCTGATGTAAAGGGAAAACAGTTTTGAACAAACATCAGGAAACCTGAGTTGTCCAAGGGAACTGTGAAGAAACATTGTTGCTGTAGCCAAAGTGTTAAACAAAACACTCTTACTGTAAAGGATTAGGAACATAAAAACTAAACTTCAAGGAAATTATTTTGCCTGTTACTTAAAGAGTATTCTGTTCTACCAACAAGTTTTATCTCAGCTCTTTCATTCTCTGACTGCCTTTATTCCATCTCTGCCTGTTCAATAAAGTTGTTTGTTTTGAACATTATACAGTCTCCAGTGCCATTTCCAAACACAGAGGAAGAGGGCTTCTGCTTTCCCCCCATCAAGTTTCTGGGCTGGGCTTATAAAAGCCAAAACTATAATTGCTTATCAGGGTGGGACACAAAACGAACTTTAAAACCACAAATAGAGACATGCTACTTGGGGCTGCTCAGCCAAAGCAGGCAAACTTGGATTTTGGCGGAAAAATCTGCCTCAGAGTTGGAGAAGGGGGGGGGGGTCTGTTATACCCTGTACTCTGGTATCTCCTTTCCTTCTGTTTTAACCCCAGCTGTGACAATAATAGTAAAAAGAGGAGACACAAGATTTTATTAACTGGATGGTGGTATGTAGCTTTGTGTTTCGTAAAGGGCAGTCCTTGAAGAACCCTGGCCTCATTTAGGCCTTGAAAAGAAAGAATCACAACAAATGGTCAGTCAGTACAAAACTTTCAGCACTGGGATTTATATGATCTCTGTATCTTGCTCCTGACAGAAGCCTGGATGCTGCATTTTGGATGAGTGAAAATTTCTGCACTATTTTCAAAGGCAGCCCCATATAGAGTGCTTTACAGTAATCTAATTTGGATTTAATCAGATAATGGATCACCATGGCCAGATCATACATTTCAAGGAGCAACGTAGCTGGTGTATCAGTCAAACCTAATAAAAGGCACTGTGTGCCACAGAGGATACCTGGACCTCCAGCTGTAGGCCAGGATATCCAGCAATATCCCCAAGCTGTGAACCTACTCCTTTGGGGGGGTGTAACCCCTCCAGGACAGGCTGAGTCTGAAGTCCTTGAGCAACTTCTCCATTGACTAACTGCACGTCAGTCTTGTCTGGGTTGAGCTTCAGTTTATTGGCCCTCATTACCATTTCCGGGCACCTGTTAAGGACTTCCACAGCCTCAATTTATTCAGCTGTTAAGAAGTAGAGTTCAATGTCATCTGCATGTTGGTGGTACTTGGCCACAAATCTCCCAATAATCTCTCCCACTGGTTTCATGTAGATGTTAAACAGCGTGCGGGACAAGATGGAACCCTGCAGGACTGGATAATGTAAGTGCCAGGGTCTAAGCAGCAGTCCCCTAGCACCACCTTCTGGAACTGGCTGGTGAAGTAAGAGTGGAACTACTGAAGCATGTACTCCTCACTCCCAACTCAGTCAGCCTCTCTAGAAAGATACCGTGGTTGGTGGTATTGAATACTGTAGAAAGATCGAGGAGATTTAACAGGAACGCACCCCTCCGTTGTTTTGGCAAAGATGATCAGTTAGGGGGATCGAGGCTGTTTCTGTCCCAAACTCCGGCCACAAGTGTTTTTTCTGTCTAGCACATTTTTACCCCACCCTTCCTCCAAGATGATCAAAGCAGCAATTTGAACCTGGGTCTCAGAGATACTAGTCAAACTCCTTAATCTCCATACCACCCCAACACACTGAGAGCAAGAGGGAAGTGAGTTGGAAATTATTACACTGAACTTCACAGCTGAAATAGTCAGTACAGCAGCAAGACAGGCAAATTTTTCACTTTGGTATATGATTCTTTTCTCTCTGTAAAGTAGGAACATATTTTAATTTACATGTTCCTTTCATACCTGTGGCTCTTGTTGCACACCTTCTGTGTCATGAGAACAGCTTCTAACTGTGTGAAGCTTCTCCATGTGTGTTTTTATAGGTTTGTTTTATTTGGTTTTAATTTTTATTTTATTACCTGTTTGGTCCTGAGCTAAGGTCTCTTATGTTTTAGCAATATGAGGTTGACCTACATCAATCAAAGTGAATGGTTCATTAAGTTTATTTAAGGACATCAGAGTTCAGCATTATGTCATTCATGTCACGCAGCAAGTTTTTTGTTCAGGTTTTTGTTGTTAATGCAATTATTCCTTTATTTCCTTTAAAGACACGGAGTGCTGCTGCTAGGACAGCTGCTGATTGCCATGTAGAAAGGCAAGAGTGGGAGGGTGAGTGCCATGAACACATAAACTTCAGAAAGTATAGTGATGAAATGCCTCTGTGACATTATTCTGCAGTTCATTTTTCCAAACTAAGACAGGCCCTCTTGCACAGCAGCTTCATAAATTTTACACTGCGAGAATATTTAAGGCCATGTTCTAAAAGACAATTAGTTACACAGCACAAAGGACAGAGTAGTTTTCTAAAACCAAGATAACTGGGTGTTGTGTGCTGACATTTAAGAGTCAGGGATCAGGATATGTATGGGAGGTGGGGTTAGGGGTGAGAAAGTGGGCTCTAACGTAGGTTTTCCCTTTCTGAAAAAGAAACTTGGCTAACTGTTCAGTAGTTTTCAGGACTGAACTTCCTCATTTTGGAAACACTATTCAAATAAATTTTAACCACTTTAGCATAAATGATAAATGATAAATGATTTTAATACGGAGATGCGTCAAAGAGGGCAAGAAAGTTCAGAATCAAGGTGATGGGTGGTTATCTGGAAGCTCATGCATGGATACACAGGATTAACTACTGGTTGACGCTTGTTTTCTCTCCTGTGAGCTTTGCACCTTTAATATTAACCTTTCAGTCAAAATGGAAAAGGTCCCTTTCAGAGAAATTATGATCCATTGAATATTCTTTTGGAAGCTTTAATAGCCTTGAATTATTCAAACGCTAAATCTGAAACCAAACGAAGGATTTGGGACATTGAAATTCAATACTATTTAAATATAGCTGCAAAATACAATCACCCTACAATCAAGAAACTGACGTTGTAAAATCACTTAGCTAATTTATTAATTTCCATACACAGGACAGTTTTTACTCTGGCCTGTCTTAATGTTCTTCCATTTTATTAGAAGGAAGATCCTGTGGTCTGCAGCTTCATGAAGGTTTATGCCTTTGTGCTACCGAGGAAGTTGAACCGATTGGACATGTGCTGTTGCATTGCCCTTTTTATGATGACCTTAGATATATATATGATGACCTTAGATATATATTTATCACAGCTGTCCTCCAAAAACTAGGAAGGGAGATGGTATACCTCCTTTCTACTAGCAGAGTTTGAGCTTGGAACCTCAGATAGTGTTGCTAGATTCTGCGCAACTGCCAAAGTCTGACAAGGTACAGTGCCCATTTAATGAAATATTTGTTATTTTCTTTTTTAAACTTTTAAAAAAAAATAGTTTTATTGAATTCAAATACAGATAAAGATTGTAGTTTGTCATTTACAGAAAATTCTAGATTAAAATACTGTACAATAAAAAGTAATAAATTATAACAATTGCTTGTGAGCGTCAGAAGGCGAATGAATTCTATGATACACACCAACATGCATAAAAACACTTAACATTAGTAAAGAAACATAAAAGTAATTTACAAATATGTATGTAAATAAAGCTGTTTTAAGCCTGGATGGGGTCTATTAATTTCAAGATAATCAAGGAAGGGAAGCCACTTTTCTAAAAAATTGGTGGTTCTTGGGAAGTGCTCCATCTGAAGGATTTTGTCATGTAATTTCTCTGAAATGAAGTGATCCCAGATTTTCATATACCAACTATTGATTGAAGGGTTGGTGTTTGACTTCCAAAGTCCGGCAATTGTACTCTTAGCAGCCACTAGCAGAGTTTCAATGAGATCTTTCCTTATTGCTGGTATACTAACTTGACAGTTGTCCCAATGATCTAAAAAAATGAGTTCTGGCAACAATGGAATATGAAAGTTTGGTGTATTTCATTAAGAACCTCCTTCCAGAATTTTTCTATATATTTACATTTCCACCAACAGTGATCAAAACTACCTATTTCACCACAATTTTTCCATAACTATTCTGTTAATGTATGTTTTACGCTGCTGGTCTTTGACAGCAGTAAATGATAGATTTGATTTGTTGCGCTAGATTGTGCTGTCACACTCAGCGTTTTAAGCTGGGCGCTGTTCATTTGAGTTTAGAATGACCACTAACCAATCACTTTGTATTCTTTCTTCCAAGATCTGGATGGTAAATGTCATGAGAGGAATGGCTGAAGATGTATTCAGTGTGTTTAAGAGCCTGCATGGAATCAAACTGATACATTTGCTTGATGACTCTAAATTTCACGTGGAACATAAGGGCTTAAAGCATCACTGTTTTTCCACCTTGGGCCATATTGGTAGTGCACATGGCTACAATTGGCTTGGATTATTTTAGATACCATATAAAAGGCACTTTAAGGGAAATTATTTCAAGACAAGGTGTTCAGGTGTGAAATGCAACTGTGAAGCAGATCTGTCAGTAGACTTGTAACAGCTGCTACAAAGTCGTTAGGCAAGTGAAATAAAATTTAAAAGCTTAAATGAATAATGTGAACAAATCAGGCTTGGTTAATCTTTTGTATCACATGTATCCTAACAAAAATTGTGATGTGTTTTTCAAGTACCAGATTCCTCCTAATTGTACTGTTACATAATTTGTGTGATTTCTAAATAGTGGTTTGATGACTAAATGATAGGAGGGTTGTGGGTACATTGCCAGATTTCTAGCAAGTACTACTGAAGACAGTGCAGCAGAAGTTGCTTACGTAATTTCACATTAGCAAGTTAGCCCTGTATTGATGAAATTTAGTGAATAATTTGTTTTAAAGAGGGTTGAAGTTTTCCACGTGCAAGTGTGAGGTTGTGATAGTGTTACAAGTTGCAAATAGGGGAAATTGTACAGAAAGGGAGAGAACTGGCCCCACCCCATTGGTTTTATGGTACAGAAATGAAATAGCAATGACTCCTAATGCAATTAAAACTCAATAATGATAAGGTATGAGTTCATATTGGCTCTATTTATTTCCTTGGCTCTTAAAGCCAAGTTGGCATGATCTGTACATTCTTTGAGATGTGATGAAATGAGAAGAGAAGGAATGTGGCTTGAAACAAATCAGCTTGGATACCTCAGCAAACCTCTCTTTTGTGATCTGGAAAAAGTTGCATCCCAGACTGTACACCTCTCATGGAAAGAGAGTTAATATTTAGTAATTAGAGATGAAAATTTCATTCTCCTTCTTGCATCATCCTCATGTGGGTGATGACGGACTTGCACTCGGATACCTGACTATTTAGTTCATTTTCAGTGCAATCAATGGGTTTAGACTGGAGTAACCCTTCATAGGATTATCATGGATCTCCTTTCCCATGTTATCCTGGGAAAGAGTCCTGTGAGGTTAATGGCGCTGAGAATGTGTGACTGGCCTAAGGTCACCTAGAGAACTTCATGGCAGAGTGGGGATTTGAACCTGGTTCTAACAACTATACTGCACTGGATCTCAGCTTTCTCTCCTTCCCTCCCCCTGGCAGCCTCTCAATGGGAGAAGTCTGATAAGTAGCAAAATTCGTATGGTAGCAAATCACTCAGGTAAGTTGTGTGGTGACCACTACAAGACAACCCCCGAATGGACAGTGCAATCTGAGGCCACTGATTTCTTAAAGCTACAGGCACCATTTCTATTACTTCCTATCCCCCACTCTCTTTCTCTGCCCACCTGCATTGCTGCCCCTCAACCACTCACATTGTCGTGAATGGTGGCTCCTGTGCCTGCCCCTCTGCATTGCTGCTCCTCCATGGCTGACGCAATGGCATGGGGGTGGAACCTCCTGCTCCTCTGCTCTTACCTGCCTACCTGCAATTACCATTGCCTCCACAACTTTCAAGCTGGGAGGGGCCTGCTCTTCCTCTCCCACCCTCCTTTGCCATCCTGCAGCGGTGGCAGCATCTGTCAGGAATGGTCCTCCACCAATGAGACTGAGCCCAGCTCCTCTTTTGGGAGGGTGGGTTTAACCCCACCCTCAATTTTTACAAACTTTTTGGATTTTTCTACAAACCTGGGTGTTCCATGACATTTGTAGAAAAATCTCCTTTCTTTCTACATGGTTCCAATCCACAGATGGGACCATATTGAGAATTAGATATACTGAAAGTACTAAGCAACAGAATGTAAGTACCATGCACACATTTTTTCTCCTTTAGGATGACTGAGTGCTGATTGTCAGGCCAGGTACTGATTCTGATAGTAGAACTGACTCTTAATATGTTGTTCAGCAACATTTGCTTTTCCAATTAAGTGGATATGCGCATAACCCACCATTCAAAATTCCACTTTTCCCCCCCACAGAACCCTCCCGCACATGCACACAATACATTCTGGTGACCAATAAGCCAATCATTCTGCATCATATAAACTAACAAGCATGCCATTGAAAATTATATCTGTGTGGGAAAAAGAAGTAGAGTTTTACATGGATGGAGAACATGCCAGTCCACCCTTTCTATAAGGTGGCTATTTTATTTACAAAATTTGTATACTGCCTCCTCAAAACCTGCTCCAGAGGGAGGTTCATATCTCACAATTCAGCAACAGCATATAGCAAACAGAATGTTCTGAAGTGTGAAAACTTCATCTTAGTTTTTTCAGCCACCAAAGCCCTGCTGTTGCTGTGAAATCATGATATTTGTAAATACGTTCCTTAAATATTTTTGGTTCTTGAAAGCCGCCTTGTTTCTGAATATTAAGGACCGTGTGGACATTGTAATAAGAGGCACATGAAGCTGCCATATTGAATCAGACCCTTGGTCCATCAAAGTCAGTGCTGTCTATTCAGACTGGCAGCAGCTCTCCAGGGTTTTAGATAGAGGCTTTTCCCATCACACCCGCCATCTGATCCTACCACTAAGCCCCAGCCCCTAAACCTTTGCATGGGGTTGTAAACCGATGTGCTTAACTGCCTTATCTTCCATTTCCTAGTTTCTGATTCAATAGGAAGCCCACACGTATTTCTAGCGGCAATTTTTCATGCTTAGTTTCTTGAAAGGTGATTTATGATGGCACTGCAGCTAAGTCTTATGCCTGATAACAGGGCTACGTTGGAAACAAAGAATATGAGCCAGGGGACTGGGCAGCCCACACGGAAATGTTTATTGCTCTCTTTGAAATGCAGCATATTTGGTTGAAGATGTGTCTTGGCAAAAGAAAGCAGAGCAGCTCCAGGCTGGAAGGATATATTTTAATATGGCAATAATACAACAGAGCATTAAAGAGAAATCACTTTCATTGACATGTCCTCATCAAGAATGCAAAAGTGTTCCAGGATCCATAAGGCCTATACAGATCTAGAGACACTCTCTCCCTTCTTCGTCATCTATTGTGATGTAGCCTATTTAATTCTTCCAGTTGCCTTATTTTGTGTATTTCCCCCAAATAATTATTTTGTTGTAGTGAGATGATGTAATGGCACTAGTAGATATTTCCTTTTCTTTTTGGGGCAGTGTCTGCATGCCCATTTGTATGTTGGGTATGTGTAAGATAACACTTTGCTTAGCCTTGTTTTTATGTCTATGTGATTTTTTGTCTTTGTTGTTAAACATTGCAGGGTGCTGTTGTATGGTAATCCCATGCACACCAGCTCTGTGCTACACAAAAATTGCACCAGGGCATTTGCAAAGTAAAAATGAGATTGGAAAATCTCTATATTAAAACAGAGAGACAGAGTAGACAGAATATCTTGTACTGGCTCAGAGCATGGATGGAAGTATTTCGAAATGTGCTCTAAGCAAGCAGTTCTCTGACCTTCTCAGAAATGGACTCCGTTGTAACAACTTTGCTTTCTGGAAAAAGTGTGAAGAGTCTTTGAAACTCCACTTGGAAATAACCAAGTAAATTACCTGGCATCGAGTTCTGTTTTAGAAAAGTAGCAATAGATTTTAAAAAGAAAATAAAGAACCAGAAATTGAGGCCTAACAATGATAGATGAAGGGAAACACTTATCTCATTTCCTCTCATGCATGTGGATTGTGCATGTGGTTTAGGACTGTAAACTCTAGGGATTATTTCATCACAGAGGCAATAAACATTTTGGACCAAAATGCTCTGCACACTTTTCTGACAATTTGACATGGATGTATTCTTGTGGATAGTTCTACTTTTTTTAAATTTCCCCTTCTTATACATGCTTTAATAGGCTCTGTGGATATGAAGAAGAAAGAATAGGGTTTTTTCCCCTTGCACTTGTGGAAATTTTGAAGTTGCCACTGGATCTGCACATGTAATGAAAACTCATTTTATTCAGCCAGAATGTAGATCAGGAGTATATTTACAAAACAAACTGAATAACTTTTGTTAAAGGAGACGACTTTCTCATTTACATTAAATCTGTGAAAGATTTTTGGTTCAGGTTCTTAAACCACTTAAGTTGCCTCTATATAGTGCTTAGCACAGAGGCATTGATGGGCACCGTAGATTAACGTCATGTGGTATCTCAGGTTGGAGGCAGTAATTTTGCACATTTGTCATAATGTCATTAAGAAGGAAAGGACTAGCAGTTCATACCTGATGGACATCATATACAGTCCAGTAGCCCTGATCTGTGGATTGGGACCATGCTGACAAAAAAAACATAGTTCTGCATGCTTGCGGGATCCCCCAGATCTGCAAGGGGGGGGGATCTGAAAACCAAAAGGGGTGTGTATGTTTTTTTAAAAAAATCAAACCAGACCACTGTTTATTGCACACGTGCAGTGAACTGTTCTCCAGATGCAGACAGGCATGCAAAAAGCAGGAGGATGGGAGGGGAAGACAAATACTTACAAGGCCACTGACAGGGACAAGGTCAAACGCCATGCCAAAAACCTGGAGGCCCAGCTGTTGCTGTGCTGAGTAGTCAGTCTAATTAAGTGAGAGTGGGTACAGCCAGAAGAGAGCTAAGAGAGGGTCCGAGGTGGGCCACCGGTCCTTACCAGAGAAGAAGGCCCTTTAAGGCCAACTCTCCCACTGCTATACTATTTTGTACTTAATAGAGAATAATCTATGTGAATATTCAAAAATATGAGCCCTCAGCTACTGTCCGAAGTACTACAGTTCATTCTATGCGTTCAGGTCTGAGATAGGATTTCATTGTGATACTGGAGACTGTGGGCCTGTCCAGACGGTCAGTATCTCATTCCAGCAGGGCTGCTACCTGTGTAGAGCAGTTATGCATGCAAAGTTTGCACATCAGCACAGTTTATAGAATTGTGCGCTAACTAGGCACATGCAGCTTCTCTGCATGGCCAGCAGCCCGGTTTGAACAAGATACTGGATGAATGGAAAGCAACACCGAGAGGTCCTTTTGGCTTACCAGCATCATGTTTCAATCCAGCTTCATTCCACTAACTGTGAAAACCAGGCCTTAGAGACGGAACAGGGAGATGTGTGCCATCGGTGGGAAGGGGCAACGAGAGGGGTCAGAGGAAGCAGTGGAATTTCTCACATACTGTAATGTTCCCACACATGGATTTTATCTCAAGACATGGGAGGACCCTACAAAGATGCCCCCCTCCTCAAATTTAAGAAGGGATAAGGGTACATTTGGCCAAATTAATCCGTGCAGTAACTCAAACTTAAAATCCAGCATTTTTGCAACATGGTACAACTCTCTGTTTCCTTGACAAATAAAACTCACGGGTTAGGGAAGATTCAAGCTTCACAACTTTATATATGCTGGATTTTTTTTTAAAAAATGGGGTGAGGAATATGGAGAGGATGCAATCATGTGAACCCCAATCTGTGCCTAGGCTTTGTCAATATGTTTCTTCTTCTCTGCTTCTTCAGGGAGAAAATCTGTAGCTTTATTGCTGGAGTCTGTAAACTAATGTGCAGTAATTAAACAACTGAGATAAGATTCTTGGAGAATGAAAGACACAGAACACAATGGAAATTTATGATGTCTAATTCTGTTCTAAAAACTCTCAAACCAGACCAAAGCAAACGTCTTTATTAGAGACAGGATTGCTAACATGTAACAAGAGGATGAACAGGAAAGAGAGCCAAGAATGAAATCTAGAAGGAAAGGACACTAGCACAGATGAAAGAAAGCAATATAAAAACAGAGATGGCAACTGAAATGAGGTCTGCAAAGAAAACCTGCAAAATTGTGCATGGCAAAAGTAAAGATAAGCATACTCCTGAGATGCGTCACTCAGATATACAACACAGAAGGATAGCACAATGATGGCACTCTTTCCTTCACCTCCAGGTTTCCAAGTCCCAGAGAGCTTTCTTGGTGTTTTTTTCAGCACCTGATAGAAATGCCCTAAACAAGTCATTTTCATGAAGCAAAGGATGAAGAATGTGCAGCAGTATGCAGCAAAGTACACTATCTCAATATTCTCCACGCAGGAGTATATATCTGAGAAACAGATCCAGAGGATCTATCTGAGAAATAGATCTTTATTGGTTAAAAAAAGCTCCCTGCTCCTGACTACCAGAAAGAAAATATTCAAAATATATATTAACACTTACATCTAAATGGTGGTGGCAGAAATGAGATTGATGAAATATCAAGATCCTCATATGTCTCCACTGTCACCAAAAAATTATGCACATTTCCATGTACACAGTTGAATGAATGGTACATAAATATCCTACATAAAGAACTTGGGAGTTCAGTCTGAGTTATCTTTGAAAAGATTCTACAGACGTTTTAGTACCCCTCCGCATGGAAGTGCTGTATTCTGCTCGCCTATCCTCCTCCCTGCCTGCTCAAAGCAGCAGATATGGTAGGACAGGCAATTCAGCAGGTCTATTAGATTCAGTAATTCTATCACAGACTGTTCATGTACCTACTGCATACATCTTAATATTACTTCCTCTCTGAATAAGAAATAACCTGGCAGATTCCAGTCACAAAGAGTCAGTAGGCTAACACTGCATGGCAGCATTTCACTTGGGACTAGAGGAGTGGATATGAGTCTATTAGATCAATTTGTCCTTTTATAAAGGGCCAGTGTTGCTGGACAGAACCCTGTTATAAAATACAGCGGTACAGATGGGAGTTTGCCACAGCACTAGCTGGAGTACATTTCAGAAACAGTGCAAGTCCCTTCTGTTTGAACAAGATACTTGATCACAGTGGTTAAGCAAAGGGGGAGTGTTATTTTGTTTTTAAAAAATGGTAGTTGCAGACTTTCAGGACAAGCTCAGATTAAATAATAGGACCTATAGCCATCAGAGAATGGACTAAGCTGAATTTCTAAGTCAAACTCCAACTGCAAATCATACACACGCTCTTGTCCTTAAGAAGGCACTCTCCCTCCGTACAGCCATAAAACCCTCTTCCTTGTCATTCATTCCTGCAGGGAAGTGTGACTAGGCATCCCATTTTTACAGCATTAAGAGCCAGTTGAGCCTCAAACCCATGCTCTCAAGGCAGGTCATGTGCATATATGCTCCTGGTACTACACTTGCCCCTCCAGAGATTGATCATGAATCAGTTCTGTGGCAGCCTGGCTTTCACTTCTGTGTTGTGTCACAGTAATACTTTTCAATTGCCCATATGCCCTCTGCAAAAAAACCCACACATTCATTCTTAATGTTGACTCTGTCCTTCACTGGTATGACCCGAAAATCTTGGAGTTAACGTGTGTCTCTCAGCTTTGATACCAAGAGCTGTGGAAACCACACTCAGAAGGCAAGGGCAGGCTGGGGACAGCTGCTGCTGTGAACTCAGAATTATTTGGTTAGTACTAAAGGCTGATGAAGCTCAGTTCCTACAGAATTATGTCTTGTGTTCTTACTTCCTAAAGTTGTCTCCTGCCCAATTCCCAAGGGTTGGGGTAGGAAACAGATGTTTCTTTATTCAATTATCTTTAAAAGAACCCCAAGTTCAGTTCACCCTGGAAAAAGTTTTCAAACCAATCAATGTTCTTGGGCCCGTGAATTTCAATGAGGCTCATGCCAAAGGGCTTCTTAGTGGATTTTACCTCCCAACAGGTAGATTATTTTACATTTTACATATGGGACACTGGAAGAACGGGAATTTGGGACACAAGCTTGGCTGCTAGGCCTCCAAGATCATAATGTGTCAACTATGTGATAAAATTAGAATACAATGCAGCATTCAGGGTTCATGCAGTTGTGCTTATATAACACAAGCGGATGCAAATATGGGCCATAGCACCTGAGATGACATTAGAATCCTGAAAATCCCAATTTAATTGTTTTTAAAAATAAAAGTTTTGTGGACCTTACAACTGCAGACCAAAGTTTTAAAAAACTGCAGCAGTATTTCTAGAGATCTTTATCCCCAAAGCAAATCAAAATAATGAACAAACCACATAACTGCAAAGTCAATCTTATGACTGCATGTACTTGAAGTTAGCACTGTCAAGCCATCCCCACTAGAAGGAGGCAGGCTTGTCAAACCTAAACCACTCTACATTAAATAAATATAAGTTATGTAAACACTGCAAGTACAATTATTTGCTAGGCACTAACACTTTGGAAACTGTCTAGAAACTTCAGCTGGTCCAAAACACAGCAGCCAAACGATGGTCAAGAACACAATAAAGCAATCTTGGTGCTGAAATATCTGCACCAGTTCCTTATCTGTTTGTGAGCACAGTTCAAAGTGCTGATTCTTACTTTGAAGACCCTAAACAGTTTGGAGCTAGGATACTACTGTCCAGTCTGCCTACAACGATCTTCCCCTCTGTAAGTCCCCCCACCTTCAGAGGGGAGGGGAGTGGCAACCATACACAGGGCTAGTCTGTGGAATGCCCTTCTCTTTGAAGCTCACCTGGCACCTATTTTACTTTCCTTTAGGCACCAGGCCAAAATATTTCTCTTTAGCTAGGCTTTTAATTAAAGGCCCGATCTTTTATCATGGTTATTATAGTCTGCTTTTAACCTGAGAACTGTTTTATGAGACTATTTTTAAGCTGCTCTGTGTCTTACTTTGTTTTTATGCCCTAGCTGAGTTTTTAATACTGACTTGTTCATTAACAACTTTTATGTTTTTATTATGTTTTATTTTGTAAGCTGCCTTGAGTAACTACTTTGAAGAGGAGGCATAAAATTTTTCTAAATAGATCAATTAATGTGTCATCTGAGGATGTTCTCAGAACTAAAAAGTACAGTTTATAACGTAGATCAATTAACAAGCGCTGCATCAGAAAAAAATAACCTGTTAAAGTGTCACCAGCCTTTATCAAGGAAGGTGGCTGCTGGGTAATGCTTTTTAATCAATTTCTACATTTGGCATTATTTATTTTTCTGAGTATTAAATATACCCCAGGATCTCAATTAACTGCTGAGCCACTCCAAAAATGTGCAAGAATAACTAATTCTGCTCTGATACTGGAAATCCCTAACTCTGCACAGAAAAATTCAGTTACAAGTGAGGACCCCCCAAGGTACCTGAGGGGAGGGGGAATCCCATTTCTCAGAACTGAATGCTATTTGCTTTGCTGTTTTTCATAGCTTGACAGCTCTAAGAGTGTGATATTTATTTATTTACTTTATAGTCCACCTTTCTAGGTGAAACTCAAGGAGGATTACATAGACTTCTAGCTAGGATATGTTGCTAGGAAAAAAAGGGACCGTTGGTCTTGGAATAGTGTCTGTTCAGAAAGCATGACATTTGTGAAGGATAATGTCCAATATCCTTTTCTAGCATAGAATAGATAGGTATGTGTTAATTTAAATACTTTTTAACTTGCTCAGCACTGCCCTTGCAAATATTTGAAAGGAGACTGATTGGTGAGGCTCTACCAGGTGTCTATTCTGAAAGGTTTGGGTAGGCAGCAAGGCTTATTGCCTAGGCTTCTGTAATCTGCTCTTTTTGCAGGATTCAAGGCTTTTGTTTCAGTTAAACAAAACCTGTTTTCTCCCTGAAACTTCTGAAGTCGTAAGGCAGTTTTTATATTCATCCTGCAAGGGATTGCAAAACATTTTGGGACATGCACTCTGGCTTCTCTTTATTTGTTTCTAATCGTTCGGTGGCAGGAGTTTGGGTGTTCCGAGCTGCTTGTATAGCAACTTGCTAAGTTCATCTACGGTCTTCCTGTGCAGTCCCACATGGGACTGCGCACGCGCAGGCCTGCCGATACCGGAGATTTTAATAGCTAAACACCACCAGGGGGCGCTCCCGCCTCTCAGCGCGCATGCGCGGCCGCTTTCCCGCCGAAACGGCCCTTAAGAGGCGGAGCGCCCCTCACATACCCTCAGTTTCTCTTTCGCCGCCGATCGTTGAGGTTTACAGCTTTCTTCGTTCGCGATGTCTGAGAAGGCCTTGTTTAAGCGTTGCGAGACCTGCAATCGTAAAATGACAAGGTCGGATGGCCATTCCATTTGCTTATATTGCCTTGGGGAAACTCACAACACTCAGGCGTGCAAGCATTGCCGCGCGTTTACCTCCAAGGCCAGGGCGGAACGGGCGGATCGTTTGCATGCCTTCCTCTGGCAGCGTGCGATGTCGGTCGAGGACCCTCCACCGAAGTCTTCGTCTGCTCCGTCTGCGTCCTCTCGTCCTCCTGTAGCGTCGGGTTCCAAGACTCCTCGTTCACAACCGTCTCCGAGTCGCTCGGAGTCGAGGTCCGAGAGGATCCCTTCGGGTCGGAGTTTGTCGGAACCGACCGCTTCGGTTCCGAGACATCTAGCAAGTCGACCTCCTTCGATCTCGTCGGCTGTCTTGGCTTCACCTGCTCGTGGAGCCCATAGAAGTTCGACTCCGTCGGTTCCGAGGTCGACTCCTCCAACTCATACCACCTCTACGGTTCCGATGACTTCGGATCCCTCTGTAAGATCGAAGACCGTTCCTGAAAAGAAAAAGAAAAAGCATAAGCATTCCAGTAAGCATGATAAGGCAGTGTTGGAAGGCTTACTCACCTCTTCCCCGTCGGTTCCGGTCGACTCCGCTCCTGTCCTAGTGGAGCAGCAGGCAGAGGCGAGTGATCGTCCGCAGTCCAAGACTCCTCCGGACCGGGAGGCTCAGGAGGACGACGTCATTCTCCTCGAGAAGCCTCTTACCCCTTCAGGTCGGGCCCGATCGGCCTCGTACGAATCAGGTTCTATTCGGTCGGCTCGGAGTCGACAGAGTCGGTCTACCCGTCGCTCTAGCTGTCGGAGCCCGCCACGGTCCTACCGGAGCCGATCCAGGGAGAGTCGACGTCGAGATGATCCTGTCCCTCGTTGCTTTAGTAGAGAGAGTTCATACTACTCTGACCGGCATTATAGAGGTGCTTCGTTGTCTCCCTCATTTCGAGTCAGTTCCGATGTTGGCTATGACCCGTCCCGCCTCCCGTCGGATCGGGTCTCTCCGCGGCCCCGGGCCCGCTACAGTGTTTCTCCTCTGTCGGAGTCACCTGAAAAGGAAATTGGGCCATCTGATGAGGCTTCGCCCACTGATGATTTTCGGGCCTACAACGAGTTGCTACAAAGAATGGCGAAAGCCTTGGACCTTGAAGTGACTTCCACTGAATCTAAATTTACTGATAAGATATTGCAACATATCTATTCGGGATCTACTCCCTCGATTGCCTTTCCCCTTATTGAGGGGTTTGCTGATCTTTGGAAAAAGCTGCAGTCTCGACCTGCGTCTGCTACCGCCACTAATCGGAAAGTGGAGAGCTTGTACAGAACCAAAGATGATGCTCATCCGTTCCTGGCCGTTCACCCTCCTCCATCCTCACTTGTCACTGAGGAGATGCAAGCTCGGCCTCGCCAGGGCTCGCTGTCGGCTCCAACTGACAAGGATAGTAGAAAGATCGATGCCTTGGGCAGGAAGTTGTATACTTCAGCTACGTTTGGCATCAAAGTGGCGAATTATGCCGCAATGATGGCGGCCTATCAGCTGTTTTTATGGAAGAAGGTGGCGTCTTTTCTTCCTAAGATTCCCGAAGACCAGCGCACTCTGCTTCGGGTCATTCAGGAGGAGGCTGTTCGCCTGTCCAGACACCAAATTAATGTTGGGCGAAGTATGGCTGACACTGCGTCTAGATCACTTCTCTCCTCGGTGGTACTGCGCAGGTACGCATGGCTTCGCACGACCGCCCTGCCAGTTGAGACAAGGAACAGGGTTGAGGACCTGCCGTTCGAGGGCACCACCCTGTTTTCAGAGAAAACTGACGAGTTCCTCTCTAAGAAGAGGACCGACCGTCTGACAGCCCGCTCGTATGGGGTTCTACACCAGCCGTCGCAGCAGCCTTCTCGCCCATACTATCGTTCCTTCCAGCGTGGCAGACAACACCGCTATCAGCCCTATCAAGGGTATGCTTACCAGCAGCGCAGGAACTATCAGAGCCCACAGTCTGCCTTTCCCAGACGGAGGCAGGGCCAACGTCCCAAGCCTGGTTCCCAACAGCATCAGGCCAAGGACCAGGACCAATTGCATAAGCAATTCTGACAATCACAGGGACCTGACCCCACATTTGGGGACAGGCTTAATGCTTTTTTGGATGCATGGTGTTCAATTTGTTCCGATGTTTGGGTTTTGTCTATTATCCAGTTTGGTTATAAAGTTGAATTTCTTGGTTTACCTTACCTACGTCTCCCTGTGTTTTCTTCTGACCCCCCTCGTTCAGAGATCCTGGGAGAGCTCTCAGCCCTATTGCAGAAAGGGGCTATAGAGGAGGTTCCGGTTGCTTCAGCTGGTTTGGGATTCTATTCCAACCTGTTTCTAGTGGAGAAGAAGGATGGTGGGCTTCGGCCTATCCTGGATCTTAGGGGTTTAAATAAATTTATACGTGTTTGTAAATTCAAAATGGTTACTTTACAAATGGTTTTGACTTTGTTGCCCCAACAGTCGTGGTTTGCAGTCCTGGATCTGAAGGATGCGTATTTTCATATTTCAATTTTCCCTGAACACAGGAAGTTTTTACGATTTGTCTATGGTCAACGTGTTTTTCAATACAATGTTTTACCCTTTGGGTTGGCCACTGCACCTAGAGTGTTCACCAAGTGTGTGGCAGTGGTGGTGGCTCATTTACGCCTCCAGGGCTGCCAAATCTTTCCTTATCTGGATGACTGGCTCTTGGTTGGTGATTCTGCTGACTCTGTGTCTAATCAGGTGTATCTCACCTTAAATTTATGTTTACGCTTGGGTCTTTTTGTTAATCAGAAGAAGTCCAAGTTGATCCCTGTGCGCTCCATCCAATTTATTGGAGTGGTTTTGGATGGTATTAGGGATGCAGGCTTCTTACCTACAGAGCATGCTTTGAAAATTAAGAGGCTTATTTCGACCCTTCAGAGGTGTCGTTTCCAATCTGTTCGCTTTATCCAGACCCTTTTGGGTTGCATGGCTTCTACTACGGCTGTGGTTCCACTGGCCAGGTTATTTATGCGACCCTTCCAATTGTGGTTCAATTCAGTTTTCTCACCGGCCCGTGATTCTCAAAATAGGAGGCTTTCCGTCCCTAGAGGGGTGCTGTCCTCCCTGGAGTGGTGGCTGGATGATGCTAATTTATTTAAAGGGATGGAGTTTGGTTTTCACCAAACTCATCTGTCAGTTACTTCAGATGCTTCCCTTTTCGGTTGGGGGGCTCACTGTGCTGGCCTTTATGCCCATGGGTTATGGTCTGAGTCTGAACGTGAGGAACATATTAATGTTCTTGAGTTACGGGCAATTTTATATGCATTGATCTCCTTTTCAGATGTCGTGCGGAACAAGTCCGTTCAAGTCCTGACAGACAACACGACGGCAATGTTTTACATCAACAAGCAAGGTGGCACGGCGTCTGTGGCTCTCTGCACAGAGGCGATGAGACTCTGGAAGTGGGCCATAGATCATGCTGTCTGGCTGCATGCAGTTCACATCCCGGGGGTACAGAATTCCATGGCGGACCACCTGAGCAGACTCCACAGAAGGGGCTGCCTTCTACGAGTGGTCCCTCCAGGACAAGTATCTTGCCCCTATCTTCTCGGAATGGGGGACTCCAGAGTTGGACCTCTTTGCGACAGTGGAAAATCGCAAGGTCCTAGCTTATTGTTCCAGAGGAGGAGTAGGCCCAGAATCAAGTGGGGACGCGTTTCAGTTAAGTTGGTCAAGTCCCCTGTGTTATGCCTTTCCTCCATTCCCGCTTCTGGCACGGGTCCTCGGCAAGATCCAGAGGGACAGGGCGTCCGTCATCCTGGTGACTCCGTATTGGCCGAGGCAGCCCTGGTTTCACTCCCTTCTGAGTCTGCAGACTCAATCAATCCGTCTCCCGGTGGTTCCCGATCTCCTGACCTGCGGGGGGGTTCTTCACCACGACATCAGGAGACTCAAACTCACAGCGTGGTTGATCAGGCCGGGGCTGCCTTCTCCGAGGCTGTGACTAATGTTCTCTTAAATGCTAGACGTTTGTCTACCAGGCAGTCTTATGCCCTTAAGTGGGACAAATTTTCTGTGTGGTGTAGTCGCAGGGGTTTGGATCCTTTTGAGTCCACCCTTTCTGATATTTTGGACTTTTTGTGGGAGGTGAAACAGGAGGGTTTGGCCAACTCCTCAGTCAAGGTTTATCTGGCAGCCATCTCTGCTTTTCACCCTCCAGTGGATAGAAAATCTGTTTTTTCCCACTATTCTGCTAAATTATTTTTGAGGGGGTTGAATAATTTGTTTCCCCCTGTGCGGGCTTTGGTCCCTCAGTGGTCGTTGCCCCTGGTTCTGACTCGTTTGATGTCTAAGCCGTTTGAACCCTTGGCTTCCTGTCCACTCCGTTTTTTGTCCATGAAAGTGGCCTTTTTGGTTGCGGCTACTTCAGCCAGGAGGGTTGGGGAGCTAGCAGCGTTATCTTGCGAGCCCCCTTATTTGAAATTCCACCCTGAGAAGGTCGTTCTTCGTACAAAGGTCGAGTTTTTACCTAAAGTGGTATCCCGTTTTCATTTGTCTCAGGAATTGGTTCTGCCGGTTTTCTTTCCGACTCCGGCTTCTGAGGCAGAGGCGGCCCTTCATTCTTTGGATGTTCGCAGGGCCATTTTATTTTATTTGGATAGGGTGAAACCGTTTAGGATTGACTCTAATTTATTTGTTTGTTTTGCTGGACAGCATAAGGGTAACTGGGCTTCGGCTCAGACTATCTCTAGATGGGTGGTCCAGGCTATACTGACTTGTTATTCTGCTGCTAACTTACCTTGTCCTTTGGAAGTGCATGCCCACTCCACCAGGTCCCAGGCGTCGTCAGCGGCTCTCTTCAGGGGTGTTCCACTCCAGGACATCTGCAGGGCGGCGACGTGGGCCTCGGCGGATACCTTTGTGAAGCATTATGCGCTGGACATCCTAGATAGAAAGGAGACAGCGGTGGGCACAGCTGTTCTGCACTCCATCTTTGAGTGATGCTTTGGCGTCACCTCCACCCAGGTATTTAGCTTTGGAATCTTCCCATGTGGGACTGCACAGGAAGACCGTAGATGAAAAACAGGTTTTACTTACCATAACTGTTGTTCATCTAGGTCTTCCGTGCAGGCACACATGCCCTCCCTCCTTCCCCGCTGACTCTCTTGGTACTTACCTTGCAGGGGGCGGCGAAAGAGGAACTGAGGGTATGTGAGGGGCGCTCCGCCTCTTAAGGGCCGTTTCGGCGGGAAAGCGGCCGCGCATGCGCGCTGAGAGGCGGGAGCGCCCCCTGGTGGTGTTTAGCTATTAAAATCTCCGGTATCGGCAGGCCTGCGCGTGCGCAGTCCCATGTGTGCCTGCACGGAAGACCTAGATGAACAACAGTTATGGTAAGTAAAACCTGTTTTTTTCTGTTCCTCCAATTCCAAATGAACAATTCAGTTACTTCTCATTTGGTCTATATAGTGGGCAAAGGGGCAGAGGAAAACTAATAGTGGTACAGGCAGTCAGACTATTCAAGAACCAAGATGAGTTCTTGCATTCATTTTTAATTGCTGCAAAATTGCATTTTTCATATAGAAATCAACTATAGCTGTTTACTAGACTTACATTTACAGGTGAACCATTGTTTCCATTTCATGGATTGAGAAATAGGGCCTCTGAGTGAGTGTTGCTTGGCAAAGTCCTTGGCTGAAAACAGTTGAATGCACATAGGTCCCCGTCTTACATTACTGCAGGAGCATGGGAAGGAGCCATGCTCCAGCAGCTCCCACACTACAAGCGCAACATAAGAAGGGGGCCATACACTTGATCCATTTGGTCCTAGCAGTGGCATAGAGTGTTCGAAGGAAGCCATAGTCTTCATACCTCCCCATTTATATTTAACTTGAGTCAAAGAAGAAATCAAAGGTGTCTTTGATAACGTTTATTCATCTCCCCTCCCTTAAAACAACTTCAGTTGTTGAAATATGTCTACAGTTGCTATGCTGAAGGGCAAAACTGAGTTGCCATGACTGAGAATTGGAGAGCACTCTTTAGAAATGAAATCATTCATCAGTAATGGATACTCCTCCAAGCAAATTGCACAAGATAATTAGATTTTTTTTTGTTTCTTTCAGGGATGCTGGTGGTGATCGTGTTGCTGCTGATTGCAATTGTCGTTGTTGCTGTGTGGCCTACCAAGTAGCCTGTGGAGATATCAGTTGGCAGCTGCATACCAACAGCATCTAAAGCAAGGACTGCTCCGTCTCATCGTGGTCAATTTCTGTGGGCTTGACTGCATCTACCCCATTGTGGGTACACTGACAGATGCCCATGTCAGGTGGAGGATTTCCTTTTACACACATCTATCTTGTTGGACTTTGTATTTTCACAAAAGTGACTAGAAGAACATTGTTCTCCTTATGAACATCGAAGGATTAATACAATTAATTCCAAAGAAGCAGTCATTATTGAAGTGCTGTCTATCTAGCAATCCCTACTTGGGGCGCAAGAAGGACCTTGCTGCTGTTCTGTAGTGTGCCTGGTTCATTTTTTCCCCTCTATCACGTAGTTCCTTGGAGCTAAGAGTTAACTGTTTTCATGCTGAGTGCCATGCCAGTAGATCTGGGAGTGATTGAGTGAACTAAGGGCAGGAGAGTTTGCAGGTGCCATTCAAGTACACAGAAATCGTCTTTAGCTGGAAACTAGGATTAATTATTGCTGCTGATCTACATAGACAGTAGCAAATGATATTGCTTGGAAAGAAAGATAACATCTCTGTCCAGAAATAGAGTGATTTGTATTATGTTATACACTTTGGTCTTTTCTCTAATGACATGAGTACTGTAGGTACCTAAAGCTCTAAAGTTTGTCTTTTCTGTGTTCTAAAAATAGATGAAAAAATATTAATAATATGCAAAAAAAAAACCTATGTTTAGTGTTCATTCTTCTGCAGTAATCTTTCTTTTTGCTATATATGTGCCAACTTGATCAATAGCACAATAACAAGATTCAATAAAAGCCACTTCATTTCTACACTATTATTCATAGGCATATCTTGATTTTCCTTTTCTGCCATTACACGTGGAATTGTAAATCCTGGGGAACGTTAAAGTTTCCTCCAGGTTACTTTGGCCCCTGCAACTAATGGTTTTCTAAGCCCAGCTAATGTTAATAAGCTGGCCATTCAAATTTTGGAAACTGTGCTTAAGAGAGAAACCGTATGATCCACCTCCACATATAAACCCTTTTGCTCGGTTACTTCAGTTTTCAGACCATGTCGCTTAGTCAGTACAGATGAAACTCCTGTGTTTGAGGATGGGTGGCATAATGCTAAAATGTGGGTCTAGATTAAACCAAGACACTCGGCGCATGATCCTTTGGAAGGAAATGAAGAGTGCAATCAAAGATCCTCTTGTTCAACCCTCTAAACTGTTTTTCATCATCATCAGTGTCCTCTGGAAAAGCCTACACAGAGAGTAACAGTTGGTGATCTAAAAATCAGTTTTTCTCTGACGCCAAAGTTGCCTTCTTTGTTTTTGGCTATTCAGATGGCTACACAACTACCACATCACATAACAAGTCAATGAGTGCACAAGCTTATGTGGTAGTACTGGGAGGATTGGGAGCTATCTGCTTCAGTTGTCAAAGGCAGCTTCATTTCCTTCGGAATGTTTCTCAGAAGATCTTCACCCTTCCTTCAAAGATTTGCACCTTGTTGCTGGAGGATAGGCTGAAACTATTCTAACGTGTGGCTCATTGGCCTTTTCCCTTCAGGAGCAGCTGAGGAAACAGGATCTCTGTAGTATGTAGTGGTGGTTGATAAAAATGCCCTCTCTCTAGGAGACCTTATGGGTCCTGATTGCTGTTTGTTCAGAAGGCAGCTGGGGCGGTCACAAATTTTCACCAGTGTAATGGGCATCTGAAAATACTCAGTAACACCTAATTAAAACTTAGTACTAAATAAACAGGTTTCCCATACACTTCAGTTAAAATATTTTTTTCCTAAGGAATGCGGACCTGCTCACTGAAGACATTTTCAAAGCCTTCCATCTCTGCTGACTTACCCTGATACATTGAAAAGAATTAGTGAACCTTATTGCTAATGTGCTAGATTCATTATTTTACATAATGATCTTGATATAGCACCATTCCAATCTCGCTTTCATGATCTTATTAATCTTTACAATTTGGTTAGTAGTTCTGTATCTAAATTGCTGATCTCAGTGACTTGCTAAGAGAATTCAGCTGAGTTGAAATTTGAACTGGGGGAGTCCTCATTCTTGGCTTGTACTCTTGGCTACGATGCTATGCTTGGTCTCAAGTAATGCAAAAAGACACATGTTGGTGAGCTGCAAGAGATGTGGACACCAAAGCGCTCTGATGCCATGGATGGAAGTTTTCTCCTCCTAAGTTTAGTGAGAGGGAGACAAGCAGATGGAGAAAAGACAAGGAAAAACTAAGCTTGTCAGGTTTTCTGGGTGAAATGCATTCAACCAGACCCGTGTATATGCCCAAACAGTTTAGACTGCCATAGTAATTAGGATTTAGACTTGTGCAGGTATTGTGCCCAGTTTCAGCAAGCTCATGCAGGAGGGGCAGTGTTGATGTGAGCATGGGATGCATTGATCCTGTATACAGATATGTCATGATTAGAGGACTCGTGTGGTATTGTCCGTTGGGGACATATTGGGAACACTTGAATCCCAGTGGAACTATGGATCTAAATGCTAAAGAACTATATTAATACTGAAGTTATCCAGGAACTAGAAAATTGCACATTAAATGTAGGTTAGATTGATGTTATAGTTAATAAATATTCCACTTCTCATCTACTTAATCTTTTTATTTTGTTTTCCAGCCAGACAGTCGCAAAACAACCTTTGTGGTTAAATGCTTTCAGTGAATGAGCATTTATTCCCCAAGCTTGAAATACCCTTTTTTTCATCCTGATGTAATAGAAAAGGCTTGCATGAGATGAGTAGAACTTTATAAGAGTTTATTCAACAGACGGTTGGATTTAGTCCTATCAAGCAGATTCTGCACAATTACACATTCCTCCTGGTTCAATTATCAGCCCATCTAACAAACAGAAGGAAATGAAGGGAAGGGGAATAAGAAAATCCACAACTTTTTTCACGTCATTAAATATATTCATATATAATAACCATAATATATTAGTATGCATTGTAAAGAAACATTGTCCCAAAACTATATGCTATAGTCATAACTAAACAACATTTACAATTCATGATATTAACAGGAATAATAAAAATCCAGGTTTCTCCAACAGGTTTATGTAACAGGAAAAGGCAAAGGTGGTTGGGGAATGAACGTACAATCAACCAGCAAAAACAAACGCAGAAGGTAGGGGAGCTCTTCTTCAATGCTGCTCTTGAGTCGTAATTGTTTTTGTATTGCCCTCTTACCTTGTTACAAGTTCTGTGTTAGGGTTTTTTTAAAGAGGACTTCAGGCTTTTTGCATTATACTTCTGGTTTTGACAATCCATCGCTATGTGACACTTGTAGAACAGTTGCAAGGAACAGATTTCATGTGACATTCATTAAATACAGATTTGTGGTCTCCTTTTTTTTTTTTTACTTAACTGGAAAAATAGATGTTTTCTATAAATTCCAAGGGTATGGTGTTCTTAGGGAAAGCTCAGAAAAAACAGCCAGCCATCCTGCTGCCTGACCTATCACCTTTGCTTGCCCAGTTCTAGGCCCGTACTTTGGGCATGAAAATATTGATGTTTCTTCCCTTCCCAATTGACTTACTAATACAGGTCTTCAGATTTAAAAACCCATCCTTAAATGACATGGCCATTCACGCTATCCTAAGTACACTTCCTAGTATAGCAAAGCTTTTCTAAGAAGCAACCTGAAGTAGGTAAGGTAAATGTGCCTTGGCACATTTCTGTTATTAAGAAAGAAAGGAGAAGCGTTGTCAGAAATAAAACAGCCTTGGAATGATATAATTTTATTTTGTGTCATTCTGCTTTCTTGATAGATGCTGAAATTGTCTGTTTACATATACCCATTGCAAGGTACCTAGGGAGGTATATTTGTTAGATGTGGAAAGTGCAAAACAAGCCATTAAGCCTGCCATGATGAATGGTTTGCAAATGAAAGTTATGTTTGTTTTCATTAGTCTAAGAGAGAAAGATCGTTTTAAAATAATCTATATTATGTTTCTGGTCAATATACAGTTTCTGAGCTCTAACCTACCTTACCTTCTGTATTAACTTTCCAATGTTCTTCTTTTTCTGTGTAGTGTATTTTCCATTTCTTGCCTGGTGTCCTGCCCCACTTCACAGCTGTTTATAGGATATTAGTCCATTATGGATGGACAGGCCATTTTCTGCCTGTCATAAAGGGAATTGGGAACTATGAGGATATCTGTTATGTAAACATGCTCGAGTGGTTAGATAGTGGTTATTGATACTAAGTCCAAAAACCAAACATAGAAAATGCCTCCTGAATTTTCACACAGATCTGCAACTCTTTGTGGTGCTCATAGGTAGGATACTGGATTTGAGAGCAAAGGCACTGTCAAGGGAAAGCAATATTGCACCAGGATTTGGATTCAGAGCAGGCTTTTGGTAGCTAAAGCATCCCACTTACTGGGAAATCTGAGCAGGTTTATGTTAAGGAGAACAAAATAGGGCTGAAGTTCATGCATTTTGATTTTTGGATTAAATTTTCAGTGCTCAAGGGTTGGGAAGCCTTTAGTTCAGCAAATTGCACAAAAGTCTGAACTGTTTTTCTATTTGACATCTAAGGCTTGCAGGCCAGTGACAGTTCATGCATTAGTTTTAGAAAAGCTCCCAAAGAATTATTTCCAAGACTCAGAAAGAGATGCAGCCTCTGAACCTAGACCAAAGTTTAAGGGAGCTCCCAAGCCCTAGGGACAAGCCAGCTGTACAATCCTTGAGCTTGTGTTAGCGGCAATCTGTTAAGCACACTCTTTTATACTTATAAGTCTTTCATGTAGCACATTTGACTGATAACAGCCTTGTGGCCTTGCTGAAGGGCTGCAAAACCTTAGAAATTAGCCTTTAGTGGCTTTTGCTCTCTTTGTACCATCATTAGTGGGGGCTTGGGACCCCCCCCCTAAAAACAAAACAAAACAAAAACAGATGAAATTTTGAACAGACATCCCAAAAAGAGTTGTTCGTCAGTAGTGAAAATGAATGTGAACTGATGGTTTTGGCTCAACTTTACAGCCAGGTGCTTCAATGGCCACAATGTTCCATCGGGGAGCAGCTGTCTCACCAAAGTCATTTATGCCCATGATCTGTCTTAGTGTGGAGTCAGTGTGGATGCTCTGATTCCTTAGAAACATTCTATACATTCATATTAACCCTGAATAATTTTCCTTTTCTTCAGAAGGCTTTTACAACTTTTAAGCCTAGAGCTTTCTGAGAGCCTTTTCTAGGACATTGTGAAAATTGTCCCATTGACTCTGATTAATACAGGGTCAGCATGAGGATTGTAATGAAGCTACCCCTTGGCAAAATCTTGAAGAGAACCGGTTCTTAAGTCCTGCTCATTTGTCTCCTTTCCTACCAACATGGAAGAAATTAGCGTTGTGCTGAATGGCTCACAGGTCAACCTATGGATAGCCCAGTGCTGAGCTGTACGTGAACAGCAGGATGTCTATTCTTTGTGACAGAGCAAAGGTCCTCTGCCTCCGTATTGGTTCTTACTGGTTTGGTTGCATGGGGCAGCTTAGGAGCAAGCTAATGAACTCTGCTAGATTCCCCCTCTTAAGGTGCTTAAAGATTAATTAAAAGGTTAATTTCTTGCCTAATTTTCTCTGGGCAGTGCCACTGAGGTGGAGGTGCTAGAGACTAGACTGAATTTCTCACATGGGCAATAGCTATCTGAAAAGGGTGATAGTGCTTTCTGATGCTAATCATGAAAAAAAATATTCTGTCGACAGACAACACTTGATGTGTCACAAAATGTAGGGGGCGGGGGGGAACAGCTTTTAACTGGACCCAAGTTTCCATCAAAGAACAACCACCGATTCTTGAAGTTATTATTGCCTCTGTAAAACTATTAGCTTCTTTTTTTCTCCTTCGTCTCAGGGTGACCTGTGTAACCTCATGGACTAACTTCAAATGCCCTTGGTTGTTGGTCATAGTTTGCAGTTTTCTACGAAGATGTGAGCAATTTAGGACATTTTGTTGCCTGTTGTAGTGGCCGTAACGCCACAGTCACATCCTTCGTCTGGTTTGTATTTGCAGTATTGAAACTGATCCTATCTTTAGTTGTTCTTTTAAAGCTTTGGTTTGTTTTTGTGAACATTGAAAGTAGTGACATTGAAGCTTTTTTCGTACAGTATTTCTCCACGTGTTGCTGTAGTAAGAAGGTTGTAGGACTTTGAAGAATGTACTTTCATTCTCATACAGTAATTCTCTTTCTGGGGCTCCTTGAAAATAAAACCAGCAATGACTGATAGTCTTTCTCTAGAGTACAATGATGTTCTAGTGGACCCAGCATTCTTGGCTGACATTCCATATCAAGTTTATATATCCTGTGCTGGACTCCAGAATGCCTTATCATAGGATTCTTTAACAGACAAATCATTATAAAATTGATTCCCCATACATAAAAGGCTTGAAAACCACTGACACGGAGAGAGACTGTCAAAGTAAAGAGAGCCTGGACTACTCATGCAGCAGAAGAAGATGTTAAAATCTTTAGTACATGGACTATTCCACTTCAGACTGCAAGTGAAAAGGTTCCCTACAAGTACAAAAAGTACAAGTTCCCTAGCATGTCGGGGAGAGAGATGGTAGCCTGGTCAGCTTCCTGCTGTATTAGTCTAATTACAGGGAGTATTTTATGCAGGGAAATATTCAATTATGTGAAATCCCCATCTATAGTCTGAAGTGGGGTATATTTGCATTTTGCTCTACTTCATTCTGTACTGCATGAGGATCAGCATGTTGTGTGACTGACACGGGAGTCCTCCAAAATAAAACGGTTGTGATGCTACTTGGCACTGAATAATGGTCATATTCACCCTTTTTGCTCCTTTCCATTACTTGAACTAGGTCCTTCTGTGCCACTAGGTCTCATATGAGATTTCAAATCAGCTGTGTTGTTAGTTGCTCCTCAGCCTAGGCAATGCTGTGAAAATTTTTCTTTCAGTAGCAACTAAGTATGTAAAAAAAAGTGAAAGCCTTGAAACTCTCTGCAGTACACAGAGCTGTTGAGTCAGAGCACTTCTTGGCCCTAGCCAGGGATCCCAACTCCTCAAACCGCCGCCCCCCCCCAATCCACTTCCCTGGCATTCAGCCACTTTACACCTATTTGTGCTGCAGTTTGTTTTATGATAGTTTATGTCATTATATAAATATTGTCAATTGCTATAAAACAAGTCAAAACCATTGGAAAATGTCATTAAAAAGATGTTTCCAAGTTTCCTAACAGGAAACATCTCTGGGAAGTTTGAATTTTGATGGGCAGGCATCCCTGAGCTCACGTGTGAACTGCCTGCCCAGACAGTCTTCCCGCTTTGCTAGTTTGTAGACAATTGGTCCGGTTGGGGATTTGCATGAATAGGTACAAAAATCTCCTTCACCTCTCATGAATCTAAAATGGAACTGAGAACCCACCATCTGGCTTCAAGAAGGGTAGTGCTGCTGCAGGGGAGGGGTGACTTCTTCATGGAAGTAAACTATTAATCCCTACATTTATTAGCATGAAACCCAAAGCTACAGCAGGCTGTTAAACAGAGGGTTTATATGAGCAGATGTAAATCTCTGTTCTGTGTAAGAATTGGTAGATTTTTGTTCTAATTTCTTTTCCCCTTTGCAGCAGCCAAGATGCACCTCTTGGACACATCAATTACTCCAGAAAGAACCAGCATGTAAGCATGTCTCCATCCTGATATCTTACCAGTGCAGGAGGAAGCACTGAGTGTGGTTCTTGTGTTGAAGTAATATTAGCCACTGCACAAAAATGCAGGACTGGCAAATCATCTCTCTGCCATGATAATCTTTCCTTGATGTGTTTAGACTGTATTCCTCTGAGGTATGGATGATGGAGTTCTTGAATGGTGTCTTGGGTGAAAAGTCTCCATAGGATCTCGCCAATATCACATTTGCTTTTTATAGGTGCAGATTATTGTAAAAGGTCCAGTCTAGTTGGGGTTTGAAGAGCAGCTATTAACATTGCAGTTACTTCATGTATTGGTGAATACGTTTAAAAAAATATCCAGTGGTCTTGAGGAGAGGTCATATTCACAAATGCAGGCCTGCTAGTGGGTCTCCCACTAGATGGGTAGTGTTTCCAGACACTGGAAGTAAGTGAATATACTTCACAGATATAATCTCCATATCCTTCTCCCTTTTCACAGCTCTCTGTTGTACTCAGCTGTCTTTCCTAACAGATTGCCTTCCTTGAATCAGGCAATGAGACCTTAGCTGAGGGCTTCATTTCCAGGAAAGTGCATTCCTCAGTTGCCTTCCAGTGACCACCTGACATTTAGGTTAAGAGTGGGATGTCATTTCTTATGGCTTGTAAGACACTTGTGATGGGTAATGGAAGAGCAACTCAGGCTGCCTTGAAAAGCTGATCTCCAGTAATCTGTTTCAAGTCAACCATCCTATCCACCATTCTACCTAGCAATAACAATCAGATTTAATATCTTGAAAAATGTATTTCCAGCATAATTTTTGTTTATAGTTGTGTTTCATAGACAGTTTGGGTTGTTCTTGTGTCTGGCTTTTGGAACTAGTTGATGTTAGCGAAATTAAGGCAGTTGGTCATTCCTCTGATCAGGGGGAGGGGGGGAGAGAGAAGGAAAATCAAAGGGAATGATGGGAACTAGTAACTGACGTAACATTTGCTACTGTGTTGAGTACGGTTTCAGATAGCCCTCCTTCTCTAAACTTGTTTTCTCTCTCCAATAATGGGGGGCGGCGAGGGTATGTGTGATTCTGGAGTATGAAGTCCAAAACTGGCACGTCTCACAGAAGTTGTTAATCCCTCCTTCAGCCTCCCACCCCAGTCTCTTACATACTGCAAAGTGAGTTTCTTGCCAATGTTCCTAACCCCACCCCACCTGCTCCGAGTTCTACGCAAGCAGCGTGTGCAGTCCCTTTTCACATCTCTATCTTGCCCTCTAGGCTTTCTTGCACTTTCCCTTCTTTTCCCGTTGCTGGAATTTCCTCAGCCTCCTGGCCCATGTGTCCCTCCACTGTATCACAAGGCTGCTTTTGTCTGCTACGATGCCATTCTGGTCAGGAGAGTCCTCATCGTGGCCCAGCAGCAAATATTTCTTCATGGGTTTGATTTTGGGGCACTTGCAGGCAATGTCCTTGGAGCGTATCCAGAGGATCTGGTCACCACGCCGGATGCGGTTTGTCCCTTGCTTGTACACAGAGATGATATTTACTGTGAACTTCCACCATTCTCCTGCCTTGTCTGCCTTCAGGATGTGGATCTGGACAGCTGGGAATAGAAAGCCAAGATGGGAACAATCATTTTAATCCTTTTTCTCCCCAAGGTGATACAGTACAATTTACACCCTTCCTGAATAAATATCAGTAGTTAACTGAAGATAGGTTAGAAGTGCACATGTAGTACCTAGCCGGGTAGTGATGGTTTTAGATTCCAGGTTCTCAGGTTATGGCAAAGATCCACAAACAGACTTGTTCCAAAAATTACCTTTTTTGTTACCATCAAGCAAAATAAAGATTATCTGGATAGGATAAACATTTTAATGTACTATGTATTGAGTCTTCTACTGAAACATCATGCTCAATGATAATGGGTCATTGTCAGAGTATTAGGTGAGGGCATCTAGTCTTCAATAAAATGGTAAAATTGGGATAAAAGGGTAAAATGTACTTAACTAATTTGCAGATGATACCAGCTGCTAATACATAAGAATGAGTTCCTAAACTGCAAGGTGTCTTAGATGAGAATAGCTAACTGCAGCTGCATTCAGGCTACTAGATTGCTTGTCATATAGAACTTCTTATAGAGCTAACTTTTAAGAGAAAAAAGTAGGCCTTGCTCTAAATTCAGAGATCACTTTAATGTAAGCTTTACTTCTTATCACTGAAAAGTGTGTTTAAAAGGAGGGTGTTGTCCATACCCCCTCACTGGGAGGTCTTGGGCCACTCCCACTCACTTGCAGCCTAATTTACCTCACAGGATTGTTGTTAGGATAAAATGGAAAGGGAAACTGTGTATGCTTTCTTGAGCTCCTTGGAGGAACTCCATTGTATTAGAAAAACACACTGTATTAGAAAAAAAATACACCCCAGAAAAATGTTGTTAGATTGAAGATATTCTTGGAAGAAAAACAACCTGAACAAGGACTAACATCCCACATGAATAGTACCAAGTTGAAACCCTTCATATTCTCAGTTTCACATAGAACTGCAGTGAACATTTGGGAAGAAGCTGCAAAGACTCTGCTCAAAGTAGTGCAGTCCTCTTGCATCTCCCTGAGTAAGCTTTATGTCCTCTGCTTAAAAAGCTGGTCTTGAGGCCCTGCTGTGCTGCATACTTTGAATAACCTTTGTTCAGCTTCCCTCTATCACTCCCTTACCATTACCTGGATTTGAAGCTTGGGTCTCCATGTAGCCTTGGCTAGGACCCCTCCTGGCCAAGGCTACCTGGAACCCCTCCTGGAACCTCGGTTTGTGTGGCCTTGAAGGCTCTTGGGAACCTAGATGTTTGAAAACAGCTTCTGTACACATAATCATAGAAGGATAGGTGCCTAGGCAATAGTACAACACAAAACTTGTCTTTTAAAGTGGAAATGAAGAAGAGAAGAGCATCCCACTAAAAGATATAAAGGACAGCACGTGAGCAGGCAGGTACTCCTGTGATGAAGTTTCACATCCCCAATGACAAAGTGGCTGAGGATAGTCAAGATTAAACAATGACGCTAAGACAATGAAGGTAGAAAGGCAACAAGGTAGGCGGGAGTTTTCCAATGTTTTGATTGAGTGGCACATGTTTGACTGAAAAAAGGACTGAAAAAAATAGAAGACTTCTGCATTAATGTATTGGAATTGGTTTGATGAATGGAGGTATTTGTATAAAGACTGCTAGGTACCCGGAATTAGTTATTTGATAAGGTCTTTTTGTATGACTGTTAAGAATGTACTATTGTCTCCTGTATTTATGAATGGATTTATGGAAGTATTTATGAATTAGTAGCACTTTGCACTTTCAATTGAACTTAATAATTACAAATTTTCTACTAATTGTTAACCTGTTTCCTGTGGGTGTGGTTTCCCTCTGTATTTGACAGCTTGGTACAGGAACGGCCAATTTTGTTTGTCAGTCCCCAGAAAAATTGGCTGAGTTGGGTGCTGCCAGCTAGGCTGAGCCCAGTTCTGCAATGGGGAACCTGCATGGAGTTGAGGAGGCTGACTTTCCCCTGAATTCCCTCCCCAACTCTTCTTTCTCTCATCTTGGCACCCCCATATCCTCACCTTTCCCTGCTTCTTTTCCTCCTTCCCATCCAACAACAAACCAACCTCTTATCTACCCCCCCATCTTCAGCTATATTTATTATTTATTCTCACAACGACCTTGAGAGGTAGGTTAGGCTGAGAATGTGTGACGGGCCCAAGGTCACTCCGTGAGCACCATGGCAGAATGAGGATCTGAACCTGGGTCGGAGAATCAGCCAGTCCTGGGTAAGTCATGCAAGTCACATGGTAGCAACTCACCTTGTGGTTGCTGCTGGGCCTCACCCAAAACAGCCCTAGAAATGATCCTTCTCCCTCCCTTACCCTTTACTCACAGAAACCAAGGCATAAAGTTTCACAATACTGTTTTAGTTGCCTAGCAACAGCTACTGGGTATTTGTTTCTTCAGGCACTCCTTACATCATTTTTGGGAAGTTTTAACCCCTTTTTTTTTAAGATTACAGATTTTTCTGCAAACCTAGGGCTTTTCTCAGGTTTGTAGGAAGATAATGTTTTGTCTGACCATGGCCCCAGTCTCTGGATTTACATATCCATAGATTTGGCTACAATAAGAATTAGATATATTGATAAACAGGAATTATTAAATTCAAATGAATAAATTGCTTGGGATTCTGAGAGTCTTTCATCTCATGGGTCAGATTTTTTTTTACATTATTTAAATTCTAGAAGCCTCAAGCACATGCAGACTTTATCATCCAGAAGATAATAACTGCCCTTATATACTGTTCTTCTAGACAGATTAATGCCCCACTCAATGAAATGAACTAAGTCAGTGTTGTTATCATCCCCTCAATACAGCTGGGGAGCTGGGGCCAGGAGGAGTGACTTACCCAAGGCCACCTGCTGAGCTTATGGCAGTAGTGAGATTCGAATCAGCAGAGTGCTGATTCATAGATAGACATAATTGTGTATCATTATTCTTTTCCCAGGAATGCTGCTAAAAGTAGTATCTCCTGGGAGAAATACATATATGGAATGCTCAAATTAGTTTATCACGTAGATTTACGAGATCATAGATAGAGGTTCTATGCCTGATCTATATTCCTGAAAGCTAGTCATAGTAGGATGAAGGCTGTTCATGCCATGGCATCTGTTTGCATGGTAAACTATCTGAGGCAATAGATACTTCAGAAAGAAGATGCTTTATAATTCCTGTATGAAGGTCCACTATGACTGCCTAGTTGATTCTGTGATCGTCTCCCCATGACAAATACTAATCACTAATCACGTACTAATCAAATACTAATTACTTAATAGGAATTCTAATCAAATACTAATCACATAATAGGAAGGAGAGTTTTGTTTTACCCTAAGGTACAAAGCTGAAGAAGGAAATCGTTTGGCTGATATACCCCTTGAGTGGCTGTTTCAATAGTTCTGATTATTCCTTTTCTGATTCTTTCCAACTTTCTTGCTGACTTACCTAGCCTAAGAAAAATTGCAAGCTGCCAAGACACAGTGCCTCTTGGTCACCAAATGTTAGAATCTCTTATGAACTCTTATCCAGATACAGAATGCAGATTAACTGAAGAAGAGGTTAGCTTTATCAGGTCCAAAACGTTTGCATTTGAGGCAACATAAGTAACATTATTGAAGACAGGAGTGAGTGTGAAGAAAACATACCTATTATATTGCACCCCATAAATAATATTTTAAAATAAGGAAATGTACAAATATGAGTATTTCAGGACCACCAGATGCTTTCTTTAAAAGTTGGGTTCTGACCACATATTTCCCCAATGAATGTGAGAGTAAAGGTGAAGATGAGTCAGTTTCATGGTTTGGGAAATAAAACCCTTTACTAAGCAAACATTAAACCTTTCACTTGCTCCAGTCCAATATGGAAACTCCTGACGGGAGAGGGGAATTAGAGGACACTTGGTTTATAAAATACACATTCCTTCAGGTTGGTGGTACCTAATGATAATAATAACAACAACAACTGCACTTATATACCGCTCTTCTAGACAGATTAGTGCCCCACCTAGAGCGGTGAACAAGTTAGTGTTATTATCCCTACAATGCAGCTGGGGAGCTGGGGCTGAGAGAAGTGGCTTACCCAAGGCCACCTACTGAGCTCATGGCAGTAGAGGGATTCGAACCAGTAGAGTGCTGATTCGCAGTTGAACCACTTAACTCCAGTGCTACAGTGCAGTACCTAAGTCTTCTCTTATATTTATTAGTAAAATGAGACTAGTCCTGTTCACAAGTTACAGCGAACACACATACACACTGCGTGACATGCAAACCCCTGTCGGTAAGAAACAGCTAACACACATTCACTTGACAAATGGGACGGGGGACCAGAACATGGATGAATGTGTGGGTTACTTTAAATCACACACTCAGATAGCTGTACATATATTGAACATATAATGAGAATTACTCCACGCACATATAAAGAAAAATCAAGTATACGCTATGTATGTGCATTCACTGTAATTTGTGAACAGGACTACTGGAAGCTTTGGTAGAAATTTAGTAGGCATCAGCACAGCTGTGTGTTTAGTGACAGGTTTATAATCCCTCCTTTCACCTACCATTATAATTGCTTCTCTGGAATTGTCATCTCTGTAAAGAAGTGGTGCCTCCAACAGGGCTGTCTCCAGTCAGTATCCAGAGGAGTTAGCCGTGTTAGTCTGTAGCAGCAAAATAGTAAAGAGTCTAGTAGCACCTTTAAGACTAACCAACTTTACTGTAGCATAAGCTTTCGAGAACCACAGTTCTTGAAAACCCGCTGTGGTTCTTGAAAACTTATGCTACAGTAAAGTTGGTTAGTCTTAAAGGTGCTACTAGACTCTACTATTTTCCCATCAGTATGACAGTATAATTTAGTGATTATCCCTTCATAATCAGAAAGGTGGGAGGGAAGCCCCCACAGCTGGGTGCAAACGGAAGATGTGAAAGGTTTGTGATGAGGTTTTATGGCATCTTTAGTTTTATTTAAAAGCAGCTACAGGGGCCTCCAGTTTGGATCAAGACTGTGGTGATTTAATCTTTTGCCCCATGCATGACATTTCCTAAGTAGAAATTGCACCACACCCACTAGAACTAAAATTAACACTGGTAGGTAAAAAGATGGGTTGCCTGTATTTCCCCCCTTACTAGGACTAACTGCAAACTCGAGGAGGTAGGATTTTTATAGCCCCAGTCACAACGGGGGGGGGGGGGCTTTGCTGCTGCTTTTAAATAAAATTAAAGGCATCTGAGATCTGATCCTAAATATCCTCCATAATGGATTGGAGCCACTGCACCACTTCCATAGGTGGAATTATTTCTGCCCACAGAAGTGATGCACTGGATCCAACCCCTTCTAGTCATGATTTTATGTAACTAGCGGCATGAGAACTGGTAAGATAGTACACCCCAACCCCTCTTTTTCCCTTATGAATGTACAGATGAGGATTTCAGTCCTATATTAAGCATGGAAAGAAGCCTCCATTTCTCTTTCCATTATGGGGCCTGGAAAAATTAACCATTTTTAATGTTGTGGTTTAACACTTAACGTTTATATTAACAGTGTTAATACCTAAAGTCTATAGATGATACCTTTTCGGAGATGTGGAAAGCTATTATTCCTGTAATTGTTACATATGGTCATCTTTTCTACCCTCCATTCAAATCACTTTGCAGGTTTCTGTAGTGCTTCAAGTACTTTGTAGAAAAAGATGCAATTTTTTTCTGAGCAACGCCAGCAGCATTGATGCAACAGATGCATGTGTCACAGACATTGAATGCATAATGACTATGACATTCCTGTTGCTTAATAACATGTCCCATTGAAGATTTTATTGTTTGCTCAATTTTTCTTTAAAAAGAGCATGCTCCCCACTACGTTGCCAGCTCCAAGTTGGGAAATTCCTGGAGATCTGGGGGGTGAAACCTGGAGAAACCTGGAGAAAGTGGGGTTTGGGGAGGGAAAGGATCTTGGGATGGCATAATTCCATAGAATCCACTCCCCAAAGTAGCCATTTTCTCCAGGTGATCTGATCTCTGTGGCCTGGAGACCAGTTGTAATTCCGGGAGATCTCCAGCCACTACCTGGAGGCTAGCAACCCTACTCACCACCCACCCCACCCCCTATCGGTAGAGGGAGAACAGTACTCAAGCTGGATCATTTTTGTGTGGAGTGAGGAATCCTAGCTTTTGGGGAAGAAATCAAATTATCATTTGTGGCTCAAACATAAAGGGGAAATTTACATAATGTAAACTATGCATTTGAGAATGCTTGGGAGGGGGCCACAGCCTTTACCATCCTCCACTTGATCCATTCCTCCCACAACTGATGGGCACAGCTCTGGACATAGAGTGACTGGTGAATATGGCTCTCCCGCCTTTTGAGCTTAAGGCCTGTTGTTTCTTTAGCAATAAAACTGACTGGCCCAGAAGCTGAGTGTAATTTTGTTCATTATTCCACTGATGCCACTATTCAAAGTGATTGAAGAGGGAAATTAGAGGGGAAATCCCATTTAGTGAGGCTTCTACTTCTCCCGCCAGCAAATATCAGCAAGACCTATATGAATCTGACTAGCGAGTTAAGCATTTTTCAAGATCTGAGAGCCATGCAAGAGTCCATTAAATGCTCTTACATTAGACCAATTTGCAGGTCTTTTAACTTGAATGGTGCTCTGGTCAGTAATTGATTGTCCCTGCCTATAATAATGTGTAGCAGCAAATTACATTAGTCTGTTTATTAACTTCATTTATATCCCACCTTTCTCCCTAATGGGGAACCAAGGTGGTTTACATCATTCTCCTCCCCTCCATTTTATCCTCACAACAATCCTGTGAGGTAAAGTCTGAGAGGGAGTGACTGGCCCAAGGTCACTGAGTGAGCTTCCATGGCAGAGTGAGATTCAAACCTTGTTCTCCCAGATCCTAGTCCAACAGTCATACCACATCTCATTTTCCCCTCCTCTACTATTTTCTCTTTTTCTTCTCTGAAAGCCCTCCTAGCCTCCTTCCTTTTCCTACTTCCTTCTCTCTTTCCCATCCGCCAACCCATCTGCCCACCAACCTACTTTTATCAGCCCCCTTCCTCCCATCTTCAGTTTTCCCTCCTTTTCTTCCCCTGGCAACCTCTACCCAGGAAAACTATGGCCCAGTTGTGTGGTGCTGGCCACTGGAGGGGAACCCACAAGGACTTGTGAGGGGTACCTCACTTTCCCCTGTATTCCCTTTCCCACTTTCTCTCCTCCTGGCAAGCCATTTTAACTATTTCATCAACAACTTTTTTTTTGCCTCTTGTCCTCCTATCACACACATGCACACACAAACCAATCATGCCTCAGCAAATATTTCACACAAAATACAGCAGACTGCTATTGCCATGTTTAGGAGCACGGATTTTCTGCTGAATTTTAAAATAGTGTGAGAGAGACAGTTTGTCTCTTGTTAGAATACAGTGTTCTCTAAGCAAGACTGTATTTTTGTTCCTGCTCTACTATTCTGCTTGGGGAAGCAACAAAGACAACCCCACAATTGCTGCCACATCCTTCCATTGCTTGCCAGACTAATAAGAGATCAAATCAGCATTTGGCTAGAGGAGAGAACTGACAAGCCAGCTGGTTAACAGGGTTGGTAACCTCTCACAGCAGGGAAGAAGGGAAAATTCCACCAGAAGCAGCATCTCTAGTCCATTCATTGCTGAGCTTGTGCTGTGCGCCACAAAGCCCCCCTCCCGGTCAACTGATCACAAGCAAAGTGGATTAGCCTGAGCCCTGGCACCAGGAAAAACATGATGGGCAAAATTGTTCAGATTGGTAACCAGGGGGCAAATGGATGAAGCAAGCAGCAGGTGCCCCATAAGCAGCAATGCAGGCCTGCTGAGTCCTAGCAATGTGCCCCCTGAGGGGGAGAACAAAGTGAAATGAGTCACAGCTTTCACATTAAGCATGTTATTGCCTGGGCCCCAGATGACACCAGTTTCCGACATCGTGTGGCGTGTGTCCAGCTCCTGGCTAAAAATATCTGAAGCATGCACAGCCTGGAGTCTGCAGCAAAAAAGGGCAAGGGTCTCCACAATGTCATCCAATTGTTGTTCTTACTGCTGCAATTAAAATAACCAGCAGCCCTAATGTTTGTAAACTCTCCTCTTATACCCTTATTAGAAACAAGGAGTCATCCTTCAAGGAGATGTTTTGTTGTTGTTGTCATAGTCATCTTCAATTGTGGCCTCTCTAACTTCCTCAGGCCCACTGACTTTGAGGAAATGGGCCATTGATTAGTTGAGGAATGAGAATAAAGCTCATTATACCCAAGAATGTTTATGATGTTGGAAACAGATCTCCACAGAATGATTTGTATCAGTTGAAGAATAGGCAAAATAAAATTTGGTAACCATTATCTTTCCTGTCATTCTCCCTACAAAACTGTTGAGTAAGGTTAGCTTATGTGTCCTTTGAAAACAAAATGGAAGCTGAAGCTCAGGCTGTATCTTCTGTGTAATATTAACCAACCACCAGATGGCAATATGGTACTTTAGGCAGCTGACAAATTGTGGCATGGATTAGCATCTGAGGGCAGGTGAATTACATTTTGAATCTGGTGCATCTCCTCAACAACGCAGCATATTAAGCAAGTTTAAATAGATCCTTTAAAGAGCTTAATTATACCCTATTTTAACATGCCAGTGAAAATTTTACCCACTGTGAAAATTTTTAAAGAGGTAACAAAACACTTTACAAATTTAGGAAGATCGTTGTGGGAATGCAAACTACGTAATCTTAAATGTTTAACCACAAGTTTTAACTACAAGAATCCAAAATATTCTAGGAGGTTATCATCAAGCCAAATGAGAACCTTGGAAACAGTTGCTGGGAATTCCCGCCCATCTCATCCTTTCCAGATGTTTACAGGCCCAGAACAAATATATTTGTGGGGTTTTTTCCCTAAACTAAGCCTAGGTCAGGTCCCTCTCTGGAGTGAAGTTTGTCATTGTTATTAAAATCTAATTTTTGATGTAGGGCTAGGGGGCTTATTGGGTTCACCTGTTTTGTTCTAGTTTAATATTTAAGATTTATGAGGTTTAATCTTGGCTTTTCACAAAGGGTGTGACCCATCCAGTCACTTTCCTTTTTACAGGGTTTAATTCGTTTTCCCCCAACCAGTTTTATGGCCACCTTGGCAGGGCACATTTCTTCAGAGCCTCCTTTTGTCACATAACATACCCACCTATTACATATGGATGCAGTTATAGCCAGGATTGTGTAACTATTTACTGCCATTCCCAGGAAATTTTCCCAAAGCTCTGAAATATTTTGCCTTATTAATATGTTCAGAAGACTAGCTGTTAGAGACAGATATCTTTTCTTTCCCTCTTCAGATCTATCCTGAGAAGCTTTAGGCTTTTATAAGAAATACTTTTTTAATAAAAAAAACATTTTTCTATATGCTTCAGGCAGCCAATGAGCCTTTCAACGAAGATGATAACTAACGATAGTCTCCAAGAAAGAAAGAATTTTCCAATGATGAAGGCTGCGTGATCTCACCTTTTGGAATAAGAGCCCCTTGGTTCAACCCCCTCCCCACCAAAATCCCTGTTTCTTAATGAAAATGAGAAGGGACTGGTGAGAAGGCAATTACCTTGCCAGGATACCACTGGCAATCCGAGCGTCAAAGGCAAATCCTATTTGGCTGCCTCTTTTCAAAACTCAAAAAAAAACAGTCCAGAATAATTTTGTTAGCAGGACTCATGGGTCAGAACTTGAAGCAAAGACGTTTATTTATCAGGCATCCTGGGGAAAGACCGCGTTTCTTTTACAGGGGTATGAAAGTGAAATGACTCAAACTGCCTGTTTGCCTGAAGTACTGTTGTGCAATTTGTATCTGAAGAGGAATGTGGGAGTGGGAGGGGAAGGAGTGGAGTTAAGTAACACACATGACCATAAGAATTAAGAGATTAACAGCCCAGGAAATTGAAACCTTTTCTTGACTTTCTCAGTCCAGGTGTGGTGCTGCACAAGCACACTATGGGGTAGGTGACCTTTCTTTCCTTTGGATGCATAACGACATCTCACTGGACCAGAAAGCAGTGCTTTCCTGGGAGTGCCACATTCTTCAACACTTAACCCAATCATGTTACTGCTGTTTTTACCTTTTTCTTCTAACTATGGATTTGCCCACCTCTCTCTTAAGCTGAGCCAGACATTGGATATGCCCACTACAAGAAAGAAAAGCAAACTAGTCATAAGTACATATTTTCTGTTCCATTTTGCTCCACCTGTCTTCCAGTTTGACTCAGCGAATGTATAAAATATGCACATATAGTTTGCCACAATTTTCAGTTATGTCTTTTTTTTTCCTTTGCAGGCTTTTGATGGACATGAATGCAAGTGATAAAAAAACACTATTAAAAAAGGAATTATTTAGATTTCGAGTCTGTCCTATAGAATACACCTGTACATTAGGTGTTTTTATAAAATTCAGATGATAATGAATTCAGATGATAATGAAGATGCAGTGAGTGTATTACTCAAATTTATATAGAATTTTAATTAAGTACACATATGCCCTCATGTAACAGATACAAATGAAAAATTGTAGCAAAATATCATCAGAACTCCAAAATCTAGAGAGAAATGCAGGTGGGGGAGCAATTTAAGCACCCTTAGTCTAAATTCTCTGGTCAGCTTGCATCTAATAGCTTCCCTCATAAGCGCAGTTTCTAAATTCTTTGCAAGGATACATATTTTTATTCAGTTTAGCTACATTAGGGAATGAAATCAGGGCTCTGTATTTAACCTTGAGGTTCTGTAGTCTCATACTTTTGACTTTAGTTTGTATAGCTGAGCTGCAGAGAATCTTCCTAAAGAAATAGTCAGGCCTGGCAAGAAGCATGAAGCAACTTGATACCACATGACTTGCACAGGACTGGCTTCTTGCTATTGTTCAGCAGCAGCCACCATATGAAAGGCAGTGTAGTGTAATGGTTAGTGTTTCAGACTAGGATCAGGGAGACCCAAGTTTAAATCTCTATTCTGCCATGGAAACTCACTGGGTGAATTTGGACCAGTTACAGGTTCTCAGCCTAATCTGCCTCTCAGGGTTGTGATGAGGATAAATGTAAGCTGCTTTGGGTCCCCATTGTGGAGAAAGGTGTATGAATGAGAGAACCTTCTGATGCTCCTTTTCCCTCCCTGATTTTCGGGGTCAGGTTAGGGGCCAGGGCTCATTCCAGGCTATTTTTGCTTCTCAGTCCACCCCTGAACTGAGAAGCAGGCAAAGGAGGACTTGGGAGCTGCCAGGAGCAGGAATGGAGGGGTGGGGGAGGATACAGGTAAAATGAGGTACCCCCTCTCCCACTAGTCCATGTGGGTCCTCCTCTTGTCAATATGTTTTAATAGTTAACACTGCCCCATCTCTGGGTACTTATTAACAGTTCTGGGAGAAGGTGGAGAATGGGCAGACTGTCAGGGAGGCAGACAACTGGGAGGCCAGAGCAGTGGGAAATGGGATGGGCAGGCAGTACTGCAGAGGAGCAGGCAGGAGGGAAAGCACAATGATGCAGAGGGGGGTGAGCAGGAGGCCAGAGTGGTGGGGAAGGGGACAAGAAAGCAAATTGTGTGCGTGAATGCATGCATGTACAAGATTCCCCTCCTGAGAGTTTCGCTTGGGTCCCTGCAGAGAGGAAGAGTGGGAGACCAGACTAAAAGTGGAGGGGTGTGTGAGGGGTGGGTTCCCACTCTTAGGTGTTCTGAACATGGAACACCTTATATGCGCTCCAAATCTACCAGCTCATTTCCCCCTGCTAGAATTAAGCAAAGTCATTAACTAATTCAACTTAGAAGCTAACTGAAAGTAAAAAAAAGAATTTTGGTGAGAGCCAAAAGAAAGGTTGTTGAAATTATATCCCCACCGGCATTTTTCAGCTCTAAATATTTGAACAGAACATAATTTGCTTTTGAATCTGTTTTTAAAGGCATTAATAAAGTATGAGAGATTTTTTTGGTTTTTTTAAAGACCTTTTCCCCTTTTGAGTCAGCAAATTAAAAAGGGTGATAAAAGCTCTATAGAGGTTGGTTGTCCAGATGATAGCACCCCAATTTAGCTCACGAGGGAAGTAACCATGCTCAATCTAATTAGGGCCTTTTAGGATATTCTGAGCTGCTATCATCCTGTAAAGTTGAGGAAAACAGTCGTCTAATTGGCTTCCTGCTGAGGAGTCCATAAAAAAGTCTTTATTGTCCTTCTGTGTAACCTACTCTGCACTTTCCTCCCAGCTGGACTATTTTGAACACTGCACTGCCCTCATCTAAAGGCAGGGTTGCAAGAAAGTGCTATGGTACTAGCCAACAAATCTTACCCGTTATCTGAGGACAAGTCTATAAGTCTTGTAGGGTTTCATGTTTTGGTTTTAAATTCGTTAACTTGCTATAGTTTCACATGACCGAGATTCTAAAACTCATCCTACTTGATGCCTGCCCATTTCTGCTCTTTGTATAATGTTTTGGGATACAACACATCAATGTGTAATCCTTCAGAATAGATGCCACTTAATCTTGGTTACCTTATCTGCTGCTTTTACCATGCTTTCAATATGTCAGGAGGACCGCTAATTGCCTCCTAAAGCTGTGATCCTGACCATATGTGTATGAAGTGAAGGGCCAGCTCACATGACCATCTCAGTGTATGATTGCTGCAGAAGAACACCTGCCTGTGCTGACCATCTGCTTCAGCCCATGCTGAGTTGGTCGTGTGCATGCACCACCTGCCACAAACGGAGTCCTGCCCAGATTCAGCTTTTGATGTGCCATCACTAATCCATATTTAGGATGGTTTGCTATGCCAGGCTAGAAACCAAATTCATAGCTGATTCAGCTGTGGCAATGCAGGCACACAGTAACCAACTCGGCAGGTGGCAGCCAGCACAGGGTGATAATTCCTGGGGCTACAGCAGGTGAATCAGCTCTGTAAGATTGGGGGGGGGGGTTAACCAAATTTTGCTAGTGGTAGAATAAAAATTAGTTTCTAGTAATTCCCCTATACTATTTGTCCTTTGAGTATCAGTATCAAGTTAAATGACAGAAAGATGATAAATGAACAAGTGAATAGTTTAAGTTTCAGTATGGTAGATATGCAAGCAAGATATTTGAGGGCTGCATTCTCTAAATAATAAATTGTAATCCTGGGCATGCCTACTGAGAAGGGAAAGTGGGAATAATGGAACTGTATTTAACTGAATGTTGCATGCTTGTCTACAATGGCCTCCATCCCCAGCCTAAAGAACTTTCGTTAGGGCTACAACAACACTGCTTTTTCAACCTTTCACCTATTGCATAGAAGAAAATGTGCTGACACCTGAAGTTTTAAGGGACAGTTTCTGGCATTCGTTCAACTGTAGTGGGGGACTCTAAGATATAGTGTATTCAGATACATCTTCATGCTGCACACATGACAGCTTCATGCTACAGAGGAAAGTGAAAAGAAGTACAAGATTGCTGCAGCCTAGATAAAAACTGAACTCTCAGGTATGTATGTTGGAGGGGTGTTTCTGTGCAAGATGGCTAGCAGACCCCGATTCATTTTTGCTCACAGATATACAAATCTTCTATATAGCCCTGGTTATGCTTTTTTTTGTATAAGAAAGGGAGGAGGAGCATTTCTCATTTAAGACGGCAGACACATTTGCCTTTCTGTACAACGTCTAAAAAGCAAGCTTTTATATTTGACCCTTATAATGAGGACTGACAAGGAAACTAACTACAGTACTTTTTCACTAACTCTGACACACACACTTATGTATAGTTTGCATGCTGTCCTTCTATGGGAAAAGGGTGATAAAGTATTCAGGGTTTATCTCTACAAATGCAAGCTGGAATTTTGTTTTGCCAGAGTGGGCAGGTGGCCATGGCATGGTGGAGTGGGAGGAGATTTGTGTACATGGAGGGGGCCTTTTTGTTGTTTGCCTTTTCTTCTGTACAATCTTGCTCCCATGAATTCTCAATAAGCTGTCCAAATACAAAATGAAATCAGCACACTCATTGAACAGCACCATTTCAGCTGCTGCCAGGATTTCTCTTGCGTAAAGAAGATGTTGCAAAGGGGTGTTACCTGGAAATTAGTTCAGCGTTTGCAAACATTTTCAGGATGTGTCTTGTTTTTCAAATGAACAGAAGGTGCTAGTGTTGGAAACTTCAAGCCAGAAACTCTGAGCCAGCCTTGGGGTAGCCCCCTGACATCCCTCCAGCAATCAGTTTAGTTCATCTAGGCCTGATGCAGACATTATATTGCATATGCCTATAGACATATCAGCAATTTAAAATCTGTATTCTCGTCGGACATAACTTGACCAGGATTGGCTTTCTTGTCTTTCCAAGGGATTTTTGCCACCAGAGATGTAGAAGCTAGAGGAATAATGAGTGAAAAAAGATACAAAATCCAAACAGGATATTTTCAGTCTGGGCAGAAGCACTGTCAATGGGCAAACCTTAATTTAAGGGCAAATGTTTCATTCACACATGCAGCTGGAGATGCATGAAAAACATTGATGATAAAGACTGAGAGAGTCAGACTTCTCAAATACACATAATGGTTATTAAAAAGAGGTATAGACTCCATGCCTTTACTGTATCGGGAGTTAACAGCCAGTGAGAAACTAAATAACCAGTTAATACTGCTCATCCATTGTTTTTAGTAGAAGGCAGTAGTATCCAAAGAATGTTATATAACATTTATAGCCTAGTCACTGATGTGGATACAGGAAGTAATTGAGGAATTCTGGTTCCCTCAGCAGACAAATCCCTTCTTGAGTGAGATTCTGGAGCTTCATCCAGCGTCCTGTCTTTGGCTGTTTCCGCACATCCTTAAAGGGACTGCCTACTCACCAAACGCAGGCAGCTTTTCCACTTCACTTCAGACATGTTTGAAGTGTTTCACTTCAGACATCTATGTTTTCAAAATGGTTGCAGGCTGTTTGGGTTTTGGTTTTTTGGTGCCTTTTCTGGAACCGCACTTTCCCACAGTGCTAGAAAAGTTGCTGAAAAAACAGAAGCCAAACAGCCTGCAACCATTTTGAAAACGTAGACGTCTGGAAGTGGAAAAGCCGCCCATGTTCGGTGAGTGGGCTCGTTCAGTGAGTGGGCTGTCTCTTTAAGGACGTGTGGAAACGGCCTTCATCTTGCCTGAGCCTGTAGACTGTTGATGCCCAATTAAACCATCTCCCTCTCACCACCTCCCATTTCTACAGCTATCTTCCCTGTGAGCCTGGGCTTTAGCTTCATGTTTCATTCCTGGGTCCACTGGATTTCTCATTTACTCCCTCCATGACCTGCTGCCTGACTCATTCTTGCTCCTTAGTAGTATTGGGTTCTAGTTCATTCCTTTGTTTCTTGCTTCTGAGCAACAAGAATTATATATCCTAAGGTGATGTTCACACTGTGCTTACATAGAGACGTGTAGAAAATATTCCTGCTACTCAACTGTTCCACAGAATTTCAAGGATAAAAAGTTCCATATTAAATTATCACGAGGGGAAGGGATAATTGAGAATAATATCCTATGTACTATCAACTCTGCTTCTATTGATTATGCAATGCTAAGAAAACTACCCCATTTGGCTAGACACCATGCAAGAAGAATGATGTCAGTCATAATGGAGTCTATAAAGGTCTTTCCTATACAAGATACTTGAGCATCTCGGTAAATCTGGCAAGGACATAGTTCCGCTGTTTGTGAATTAGCTCTAGTGAAGAATGTCAATGGGGTATGAATGAAATTTTAAAAATTTGCTAGGCCTACCTTTCTACCTGAAGGACAGGTTACCATGAAGCTAGGAAAGACCCAAAGGTCACCTGACCTGCTACACTGTTAAGGAAGAATGTCCCATACCCAACGTAGATAGATTTTATGAATATAGGTTTGATGGAATTCTAAAGCAAAAAGCAAAAAATCCCAACTACCTTCTAACCTTCAGCAGATGAACAATGGCAAGAGCCACCTGACCATTCACATCTCTTGCTTAAACATCAAAATTAAACACAAAGCAATCAGAAAAGCAGCAACGTGCACCACAGTCTAAGAGCGGAAACAGTCTGCAGATTCTGAACACTAGAATAATGACATCTGTTCCATGAAGTAAAGGAGAGGCTGTGATGGAATGTAGCATTAATCATGTATGCTATGTAGTTAATATATGAAATGTGTTTGACATGCAAGGCTTGATTGCATCTGGCTTTTAGATTTTTTCAAGTTTCTTGTAGAAGTTACAATCTCATAGCTCCTTTCTTCAGCCTTGAACAAGCAGGCCAGACTGAGGAGATGTTTTGTTTATTGTTCGTTTGAGTTATGAAAAGTTGATCTCCTGCCAGACTAGCTGTCGGCACAAAGAACAATGCCACTGAGTTGGTCCAATGCCCAGAAAGCATTGGGAAAACTGTCTATCCGGCATGCTCAGATGAGCATCATATCATGCCTTTAAAGAACACAAATCAGAAGTTTCAGCTAAGTCATGAGTTGGCCTATGCAATATGATCTATATGAACTGGCCACATCCGGGGGTTACAACCCCTAAATGTCTCAGATCTGGAATTCAGTGAAATCTGCTGTCCTCCTTTTTGGCAAAGTTCTGAATAAGAATATTGGAATTTTTTTTATTCTTAAGATCAATATAGGTAGAATAGAAATGACGGGTAAGCTTATCTAAAATTGATGACAAAGGGGTATGCCAGTATTCTATGTATCTATTTAATAATGTTTATGTAATCATATTTAGAGTTATCCGTTTATTTTACAGTAAAAGTTTTAATTAATACATTGACTGTTTGTTGTCTGGGAAATACAGGGTTTTCACTTTGAATCCAGAACAAATAAATAAACCTCAGTTTCTACCTTTGAGTCTGATGGCTGTGCCCTGCAAACCCTGGATGCTTTAAGGGAGCCTTCGGGGATCAGTCAGCACAATGATATATTGGTTAATGCATTGCTTTAATTTAGCCAAAGAGGTTTTAATCTTCATGTGACTATTTAAAGTAATCCACCCCCACAAGAGACCACCACACGGACAAGAAACCTTCTCACCCTGCATCATCAGGACAGATACAACTTACCGTTTCCACCCAAACTATTGCCTGAGAATATTTTTTTTCCTTTTTCAAGAAACAGCAAAATTAATCTCATACCAACCCTTTGGAGCAAAATTCACTAGCTGACTTTAAGATAAACGGCACAGTGTATGCAAAATGGAAGCACCCAGAGTGATGAAGTGCTACGGAACAGCCTCAGATAGGTAAACAAGGGAGTCCTACATAGGACTTTCTATAAATAATAAGAAATGGGATGACCATAGCATTTGTGGAAAATGCAATGAGCGAGAGCACAAAGCTTTCATATGTTTAATTTTTATAAACATCCCTTAAGAGTTTTTAAATGGCAAATATTTTAAAGGGCAAAACATGTAATGTGCATAGCATTGCTGCTTTGTGTTACTTTTTAAAAAACACTGATTGAGCATTCTAACACAAGAATAGCATCATGGAGAAATGCACAAAACAAGGCTGCACTTGCCTGTAACTCTTGTTCATCAAGTGGTATGTGCAGGTACATACGGGAACTGCTCATGAGCAGACCAGCTGCAGACATTCAAAAGCTCCCAAAGGTGCAAGATGTTCACCTGACCATTTTCATGTGCTTCCCCCCTGCGCACCTACAAAAGGGATAGCTGAGTGGCTCCCTTCCTCAGTTCTGAGATTGCTGCTGTAGAAGGAATTTAGAAGAGCTCACGGTGGGATTGGAAGGAGGGATGTGTGGCTGCACAGACGACTCCTCAATGAACAACAGTTACACTTACATACAACCTTATTTTCATTGTGGCTTCTGTGTAGTCCCACATTGGAGATTAACAAGCTGAGGAGGGTGTGAAGCTCTTCAGGAAAAAAAGGGTCTTGAGATTGGTTCTATCCACTGCAGCATTTTGACTGGAGTCAACATCAATTGCATAAATGCTTGATAAATGTTGTAGGATTTGACCCCATGGCCACCTTGAAGATGTCCAAGACAGGTGTCCTGCAATGCCATCCTTCTTTCCGCTCCTCTCACCAGCCCTGCAGCAGCAGGCACCATCCCCAGGCCCTGCAGCATCTCCTCCATCAGTGCCTCAGCTGCAGCCTCCTCCACAGAGCCCTGGGCCACCTACCCTATCGGAACAGCAGCTGCCAATGCCCATGCCCAACCATGGGCAACAACCCCCAGCCACACAGCCACCTTTCTCCTGCAGTAGCACAGCAGGAGAAACCCCAGCCAGGCTCACAGGAAGTCATTGGCAGCCTGGACAGGGCAAGCAGAAGCCCCTGGTCACTATCTCTTGCTATTATTTTTAATTATTATCATGTATTTTAATGGCCATTTTATGGGTTTTAACTGGTATTGAAACTCTATTATTATTTCCTCTTCGCTTTTTGCTAAGGTGAAGAACTAATGCAATAAAGTTTATGATGATCTTGATAAGGGCCAAGGAGGAAGCACAAGAAGCAGCTGGGGTGTGCTATCACTTCCTGGGCAGGAGAAGGAACAAAGGGGTGCAGTCCCTTTCCCTGCCCATCTGAGAACTGACACCTTTCTTGGGAATCGGACAGGATGGCCGACAGACAGATGGGGGCGCCGGTGAGAAAGGAGCCTCACAACAGAAAGCAGATGGGGAAGCTAAATTAGCCAGACCCCCTAAGGAAAGAACTACATTCTGGTTGCGACAAACAGGGTTTTCCTCCCATATGGTTGTGGCATGCAAATATGCTCATTAAATATATATTAGTGGAAGAAGAAAGGAAAACCAGGATGAGAACCTATTTCATTTAGATGGATATAATTTTCTTGTAGGTGGTTTACTGTCTTCTAAAAGGATCCTTTGGACTGGAGAAGAAAATGTTAACTGAGAGGGGTGACCAGGCAAGTTGTGAGCTTCAGAGACTGGAAATCATGGTGGAGGGTGTCTCCATGATGGATCTCAGGGGAAAGATATCATCCTGCCCTGTGCAATGTGAAAAAGCATGGCAAACCAAGATCGTCTTGGCGAGTAAGGGGCTACAACTATGTCTGAGGTCCTGTCCCTGATCATTTTGCTCAGAGTGGAAATGAGCAAGGGAAGGGGGGAAATGCACAAAAAAGGCAGTCTTTCCATGGAATTTGGAATGCATCCCCTAGGGAAGACCTTTCCTGCCTAGTCCTTGAACAAAACCATGCACATCTCTTGTTTGAACAGGGCCGAATCGAGGGGGGGCAGGGAGGGTAGTCTGCCCCCGGCGCCATCAAAGAGGAGGCACCAGGCAGAACTGCCAGCCGCCGGGAGCGTGCTGATGGCAGTGCGGGCAGCTGAGCGGCTGGCCGCACCATTTGCCTGCCCAGCAGGACAGGGAGTGCATGGCAAGCTGGCTGCCCCCTCAGCCGGGCAGGTGAATGGCAGAGAGGGCTGGGAGGCTGCCTGCACCATTCGCCTGCCCCTCTGAGGGGGCGGCCAGCTTGCCACGCACTCCCTGTCCTGCTGGTCAAGCGAGTGGCACGGAGGGCTGGGAGGCCGCCTGCACCATTCGCCTGCCCAGCAGGACAGGGAGCACACAGCAAGCCGGCCGCCCCCTCAGTGTGGCAGGTGAGTGGTGTGGGCGGCCTCCCAGTACCGCCGCTGCTCCGCTGGCAGCACGCCAGCCCTGCATGATGATGTCGCGAAGTGATGTCATCACGCAGTGCCGGGAGTGCGCACACACGGCCAGACTTGGGTTGTCCTTGGTGCCGGGAACCCTAGATCCAGCCCTGTGTTTGAATGATTAGCAAATAGATCTATTCATTATCCCCAGGCTCAGAAGACCAGGAGAAGGAACTTTATGGTTCTCTTTGTCAGATGCACGGAGAATACAGTAACGCTGGTTGGTCTTAAAGGTGCTACTGGACTCTTTTCTATTTTCATAAACCCGCACAATGCAGAATCACCCATCCCCATATGTGGGATGATGATTCTATACATAGTGTCCTGGGAACAGTGCCTCCCTGCTTGTTCAAATAATGGACCACAGTAGTGTTGTCTGTGCAAATTTGAATTTTCTTGCCCTGAATGAGGGGAAGACATGCCTTTAAGGAGTACCTAATGGCCCAGAACTCAAGGACATTGGTGTGTAGGGAAGACTCTTGCAGGGGTCTTTTACCTGAGGGCTTCTACAATAAGCTCGCAATCCTGTCAGGGATGCATCGGTGTGAAGAGAAATGTGTACTGGTATGGAGCCAAAAGTTATGCCCATCAGGAGATTCTGCTTGATCTCCGCTGGAGAGACTTTAGAATTGAACTGAGTACTGACAACCACTTGTATGGGTTGTAATGTTGGGGAGAGACAACCCGGACAAACCAGATTCTGCCTGGTGAAAGGAATGATCAGAATCAGGGAAGCCATAAAACCTAGCAGTCTTTGAATGTCTTTTGCCCTTTGGTATCTATACTTGCATTCCTTGTTCAATGAGAGGAGGAGTCTTGAAACCCTGTCCTGAGTGGGGTAGGCTATGCCCTGATTTGAGTCTAGAACTGCGCTTATAAAGGTTATACTCTCTGTAAGAGAGGATTTATCCATGTTGATCTAGAGGCCTAACTGGGCTAGAGTGGACAGCACTATGGAGACATGCCGGGGGAAGTCTCTTTGGAAGGGCTCTAACAGAAAAGCTGGCTCCTGCTATGTTTCTGAGGACACTGTCTCTCACTCCCAGACAGCATCAGTGATGAAAGCCCTCAGTAATGACATTGAAGCCAAGGGAAGAGGTTTCTCAAGATGTTTAGCTTTCATTTTTGTCTTTTTGGCTGGTGGTTCAGACTGACTTTGAGATGGATCCAAGGAAGACAATGAAGGAGTGGTGCCTCTTTAGAACCTGTCTTTGTCACTGGAGCCAGAGGTGGAATAAAACAGACATGCTCAGAGCTCTTTGGTTCCTTGTCAGTGGCCGTTGGAACTGTTGGAGCGGAATATTTGAGGACCGACTCCAAAGTGCAGCCTTGAGCTGTGATGCCCTTTCATGGGGTGTGCTTTCAGCATAAATTGTTTACACACGGGACACTGCAGGGTGTAACGTTCTTCACCCAAACCAAACAACGGCCGTAGGATTGGGCCATCATTGTTCCACACCAGGAACATTACTTGAAGAGTGCCTTCGATGCCATGGAGTCGAAGGCCGCCCAGTGCATTCAGCAAAGGAGGAATGGATCCAAAGAGAGAAGAGAACATTTCTTCAGCGACAGCAAAATAAGAGCTGAAGGAGGGAGCCATTCACCTGGCACTTTTATAAGGGCATGTGGGGGGGGGGAAGTGTGTGAAAATGGTTGGGTGAACATCTCACACCTTTAGTAGCTTTTGAACATCCACAGCTGGCCTGCATATGGGTATTCCCACATGGACTGCACAGAAACAATGATGACGAAACACTTAAGTTCTGGATAACTGTATAATTTTGGCAGTAGGAAGACGTCCATCATCACAATAATCATGATGACATTAGCACAACGTCATTCCATACAGCAAGCTCAATAACAATGATGATGCCATTTGGGGGAAGTGGTATAAAAATCTCCTTGCTATAAAAATTATGTTAATGACATGTGAAATCCCCCAAACAAAAGCAAAATTGTGGAAGAAGTTGCCTTGCACAAGCAAGGAAGGCTCCTTACTGCACGACAAAACTGATCACGTGGAAAGGGGAAATTCTAACTTGAGGTTCAGCAATAGAACCATTGGAAAGTTGTGAGAGCTTCTTCCTTAGAAAATCTCAAGAAAACATGGAGGCACCAACTAGTTAAAATGTTTTAGGTATAGGATATCCTGTTAGACCCCAATAATGCCTTTCTATGAGTCTGTGCAGGATTGGATATCTCTTCTCATGACAAAATGAGCATTTTCCGTTTACTTATCAGTAGTCAATTCTATGTTTTTAAAGTAGAACAGAGTACTTTCATGGAATAATATAACTGGTCTTCGTTTTGTCATATACTGAGAGATCGCTTTAGGGAGAAACCTGCAAAATAATATCATTCAAACCTATCAAAACATCTTTTCAACCTAGCAAGAAATTCAGTTTTCTAAAGTTGGGGTTTGCTCGTGGCACACTTTTCTGTTTTGCTTGTCCTTTTCAATATTAACAAACATTCTCTACTCCAGTTATGAGACTGTTAACATTAAACAGAAGGCACTGGAGCTCTGGTTAGCCACTTAGGTTTTTGAGAAGCAGATTCTGAAATCACTTCAGAGTGGAGAACAGGATGCGCTACGTATTCATTGAAGCCCATATTATAACTCCAGAGAGAATACAGAGATGGATGCTGGCCTGGTGCCCATAAAATGATATTTCTGCAGGCAGGGTGTGCATCACCACAGCAACATTAACATTTGCTTCACGCATTCCAAAATATGTTGCTGTACCTTTAAATGCTCATATGCTTCGGGAGAAAAGACATACTGAAAAATTTTCTTTAAATAAAATAAATGGAGTAATTGTGGCAAAAGCAAGTAATATTATATTTGGGGATGTGCCATACACACAGCCTCTTATTCCAAAAATTCACAGAACCCTGCTGTACTGTGTAACTTTGTCCTTACAAAAATTACTGTAAAGGAATAATAGCAAATGTTTGGCCAGGAGCACCTGGAGGGTAAAATTGGTGCTTTGGGAGCCCCCCCCCTCCCCAAAGACCATCAATCCTACCTTTTATCACTACTTTGCTGCACCTTTGACATGGTGTTTTCCTTCCTTTGTTTCCCCAAGTGATCACCACCAATCCTTAGTGAGCATAGTGAAATCATAGAGCCAGAAAGTTCATAAGATTTGGCTATGTAGCTGTGTCACTAACAGCAAATGAAGCCACATTATCCTTGAAAGCAAGTGGGATGGCAAGGCAAGAAATACACTTGCCAAGAAAGATCGCTGACAGTTGTTTTTTGCTGTGCTGCGCTGCAGTGAGCTGACTGCCTGTCCCCACTGCCGGAGTACAGAATGGCACAGCAAAAGGAGACACATAGCATCTTCCTGGTTGCCTTGGTAATAGGAAAGCACTCCTTCCTCCAGTCCCGCTCAGCACACACCCTTGCACAATGTGTGAATGCTTCTGGTGACTCCCTTTAGCCTTGACCTCAAAAAGATCACAGAAGGAAAAGGGTGTTTTCCAGAGGTGAAAATGTTCACAAAAGGCACCCCTGTTTCATCTCACCCATAATTTTTATAATCTGAGTAATCTTTACAACCTGCAAATTCAGTATTATCCTTTACATTACTGCACTTGTGATGCTGCAGCTTCTCCTTAGCAACTCATGTTACTGAGAAACAGGCCATGTTAATAGTTTCATGTGGGTAACTGTGTTGGTCTGCAGTAGACAAGTCAGATTTGAGTCCAGTAGCAAGACAAACAAGATTTCCCAGGTATAAGCTTTCAAGACAAACAAGATTTAAAAACAAACAAGATTTCCCAAGAATAAGCTTTCAAGAGTCAAAGTTCCCTTCATCAGATATAAGTAGGAATGGAGATCCCCGAGACTTCATATCCCAGTCAGAAGATGGGAGGGGTGTAGCGAAGCAGGAAGTCAGGATGCAAAGGTATAATGCAGCTTGATGAGAGCAGAAATCTGTAGTGAGGTAAGAATCCTATGTCTCTATTTGGAACAAGCCGCACCCCACCCCCAGCTGAACAGAGATACAGGATTTTCATCTCACTACAGATGCTAATTTCTGAGCTAGTCAAGCTGCATTGTACCACTCTTTGCATCCTGGTTCCTTTCTTTGCTATACCCCTCTGTCCTCTGGAGTGGGATATAAAGGCTCAGGGTTCTCCATTCCTACTTGTATCTGACAAAGGGAGCTTTAACCCTCTGGGCAGCTACAGTGAAGCTACTATAAGCATGCTGTACAGTGTACACTGTATTTTCCTCTGTGCATCTTTGCCAGTTATTTGACCAGTCTAAGCAGAAAAGAGTAATCATGCTGAAATTCCTGAATCCAGGCAGAGTTCTATCCTTGTCCAAAAAGAAATTCTGACCCCCTCCCCTTCCCTAGTGCAGGCACTGTTCACTTGGAAGGAAGTAGAACTACACAAGGATAGCTTCCTCTTTCTGCTCTCCCTTTCAGATGACGGTAGATAAGCCACTTTTGTCATGGGAGGAGTCAAGGAAGATGAGGCAAATGCATGCGTTTTTTCTCTGTGTGTGTGTGCTCACACACGTATGTATAACTAAAAAGCAGCAACTCTCACTTTCCCTTGTTCAGCTGTGCCAGGAGAAATAAACATGCAACCTACACGCATCCAAAAGCATCTTCATGATTCTTCTGCCCTCTCTGGCATCCTTGCTATTCTCTAGGCAACCCACTGATGAGCAGTGAATTCTCATCAGTAAGGAGATCACTGGCACTCCCTGGTATTGCCCCAACACACGTGCGCACACACACACACATACAGAGCTAACTTCACAGTCTAATCAAGTGAGACTGACTGATGGTAAAATATCAAAAGACACACAAGACGTTTCATACTGAGCAGAGATTTGAACCTGAGTTTCACAGGACAAAACCACCCTTGCCACACTGACTCCCCTTGCTTGCACTATTTGCAGCCACTGTGCCTTGTAGGAATCTAGACCATACAAGCATAAGGTTTTTTTGGTCAACACTTGAATGTCATGTATAAACAAAACAATACTGGTTGTACTTCAGAAAAGAAATGAGACATAAACCTTTGCATACACACGCACTATACAGCACCATTTTGGGGAGGGAGGCAGTAGCTCACCGTAGTCTTTCTTGCAATACTTCTTCATGTTGATCTTCAGCTTCCCTTTGGATGCCTTGCAATACGAATCACAGTCTTCAGGGGTAGAAGAAAGAGAAAGAAGAAAACATTAACAAAACAAATTAGCCTTAAAATGAATGAAAGGCTTGAGGGAATACGGGAGGGGTGGGGTGGGGTGGAGTGGGGGTGACAGAGCAGAAAAGGCTGCAGTTTGCAATGAATAAGCAACATGCCTGTGATATCCATCTGCCAGGACCTGATTGGGTCATCTAATGGGGGCATTCAGTGAAAAAACCTTCCTTTCTAAAGAAACCTTTTCACAAAAGAAGCCATCCTCCTCTCTCTTTCCCTCCCCTCCCCCTCTCCTCTCCCTGCCTGACGAATTCTTTAAGCTGTCTTCTGCGGGCTGCCTCCATGGGAGACCCTGGGGCCTCCCTTATTGTGCCACCCAGATCTTTAGAGTGCCACAGCCCCCCACCCCAGTTCTTAAACTGCAAACTGGAGCCTGATTAAAGCCCACAGAGGCTTCTTTGTCACCCCTAACCCAGACCTGTGTCAGGCTTTGGCATTCATTGCAGAGAGATTCTGGCTGGGGTCACACCTCAACAAAAGGGGTCAGAGAGGAAATTAGCAGCCCATGAAGCATTAGCAAAGCCTTTGGCGTCCACTCTACTGGAGTGTGCAAATAAAATGCCCCAGTGGGACCGCTCCATTTCTAATGGGCCCTACTGCTGTGATACGATGGTTTTACTCCTTCTGAACATCATCTTGTGTTCTAGTGTTACTAATGCGATGCAGCCGGCAATGCCGGCTTTGGCACTGTTTCGTGCTTTGGCTGTGCCGGAGCTGTTTCATGTCATTCGGAAGACTGCATGTGCAGTGTGCTCTCTTCATCAAAAGCTGTACTTTGCTGTCATTTCTACTCTCTCTTTAGTATTTGGCAGGGGCGAGATGAGCGGAGCTGCATGGGTATGCTCTGTTGACATTGTCACCATCTGGATTTGGTGGAAGGGAATGAATCTACAACAATATCAGCTCAGCTGAGATGTTATATCTTACAGTATGGAAAACATACTATGTCAAAGGTGTGACCTTGTTTCTCTACCAATGTTAAGCACCAACAGTTAAGAATAACAACAACAACCTTAGATTGGGGCTCAAAGTAGTTTTCTATCAAGGTATGATCATATCTATGCCATCTCAAAAACCAGTATGCTCCAGAAGAACCAGAGGCACTGTAATCCAGTTCATAGAGAGTGTGGAACCCTAAAACAGAACTATAAGGGCAACCAGGGAAAGGCTCACCAAATTTGATTGGCAGTAAAGAGGAAGAGAATTCTAGCCCTTCTCTCAGTTCCACCACCCCTCTACAACCCCCATGCTCACACTTCTCAGGTCCTATTCTGCATCTTCCTAGTTATTACAAGAGGCCATCCCTATGGGCTGAGTAAGGGATGGAACCACATTTATTGGATAATGGATTTGATAATATGCAGGGAAGTTCATACATATACATTCACATATTATGTCTTCATGATCAGATGACCAAAAGGGTTCTCCTGATGGAAAAATTGTGACTGCCAAAGAAATGGAAGCCACATTCTTTTCATGTACCTTTAATTAATGAAAAGAGAAGGAAAATTAAAATGCCTATTCTTTATCATTTCCCCCCAAATGGTCTAAATAAACAGTAAATGCAAGTAGTTTTCAGAAATAATTTTACTTGGGGTCTGATGGGACCGTTTAAGTGCCATCCCTTTGTACTGAGAAAGGATGCTTTCTTTATCTGTTAATCAAATCTTCTCTCCCCCTCCCCTTTAAGCCTTCTACCTGGTGTTCACCTCTCTTCTTGCTTTTATTTGCTGCCTTTTTATGTAAGCTTGCCACACAGCTTGAAAACACAATTGATGCCCTTCATTTTAGGATGATCCTGCTCCATAACCCTGTTCACATAACAGACACCAAACCTCCAGAGTGTTGGCATGTTCCACTGCATTGATGTGCCAACTCCAGCACTGACTTGTGTACATTAAACTGTAGAGCAGCCAGCATACACACAGCAACTGCAGCGTGAAGCACTAAGCTGCTGCAGTGATTTCCTAATGCAACACAGCAGAGCTCTGCTGCAGTATCTTGGGGTTTCCTATACTTTAAAGCTGCTTTAGATGCCCTACTGTGAATATCCAATGTGAACTACGCCAGTCATCTGGTTGTTTACGATGCCCTTTGGTTTAAGTGTGATATCTATGAAATAGCTGTGAACATGGTCAACACTATGTAGTTTCCATTTAAACAGGAACACACTTTATCATTCTGCTGTTCCTTTTGTTACAGGTGAAGGAGAGCAGTGACCTAAATGCCGACACAGTGTTTAATTAAGTCGTCCTAAAGATGGATGTTTGGGGAGTTTTCCCTCTCAATGATTTCAGTCCTTCAAAATCCTTCAAGAAATTAAGTGTATTCTTTTTGTATGTGCTTCAGAAATTGTCCTAATCAATACAATGAGATCTAAAAGATATGCCTTCTTTAGCTTTCATTGCTGCCTTTGATATATTTCTTGATTTAATCAGTGTTGGATAATAGTTTATATAGGGTCTGAAGGAATCTTGTCTTGCTACTAAGAATGAAATTGTATGAATTGAAAAGATCAAAACATTACAGGCCTATGTTTTAGGGCTGCTTCAGCCTGATAGGGCTACCAACAGGAGGGACAGGGGAACAAAATTCCAAGGGCCTATCTGTACCAAGTTCTCTGAAAAAAGTAAGTCTTTGCCCCTTTTCATCATGGAGATTATATGCCTTTCCCCTTATATCTTCACAATGGAAGGCACTGGAGACTCACCTTTTTAAAAAATGAAATCTGGGATTCAGAGAACCAGGTACACTTTCTGTTGTAACATTATGCCAGTATAATGATATTCTAGTGCCAATTAAAAATTTCAAAGCCTCTTGTGACAGGGGGCAGAAATGGCTGCTGTGGGAACAATCTCAGCGCAAAAGGCTGTCATATGGGTGGGGAAAATCTTAATTTTCTCACCCACCCAGAAGCCATCCACACTTTACTGTGAACTCTCCCAAAACTTTGAAGCAAAGCAGGTTTGAGAAAGACTGAAGAAAAGCCAGCAAAACCCAGGGAGGTGCAGAAATGCACCACGATGCTGTGGAGAAGAAGGGGGAGGGGAACCTGCTTCCTAAGGGCATTGAAGCTGAGGCAGAAGTCATCAGAGGATAGATGCTTTCCTATGGTGAGGCTAAGGTAAATGGGTGCCTCTCCTGAGATGCTGTTAAGCCAATCAACCAATCCAGCATGGAAGCAAGGCAAGTCCCCCAATCTTATTTTCAAGTTGTGGCAAGTTAAAACATACTTAATAGTAGAACAGCAAACCTTTGTTAATATTATGAACAGTCAAGTTAATATTTTCCAAGGATCTAGCAAAGAAGCAAAAGGGTGATTTCCCCCTCCCACCACCCTTTACGTGAACAGTTATCTGTATTAAGCTGTATTAGTGGTTATAAATGAGGGGCACAGAATGCCTTTCTAGGTTAAACAACACGAACAGTACTGTAGGTATATTAGACTATTTTATTCTCTCATCTTCTTTGATGCCCCAGATTATAGTCTGTGGCATATATGTTGTTATTTTTTGATCATACACCCATTTCATTAACCCTTCAGTTTCCAGATAGGGTTAGAAAAAAGCGAGTCCAGCAGCACCTAAACACTAACAAAATTTGTAGTAGGGTATGAGCTTTTGTGAGTCACTCACAGCACACTTCTTCAGAATTTGCTATCAGATTGGGTTAGACCTCCTGGTATATGGCATTTAATGCCTCTCTTCTTAATGATGAAACTTTTAAAACTCAAGTAATGACTGAATTATCAGAGTAGTTTAATACTTGCCAAGGCATAACTAGTACGGTGCTATGGAATGGGATGCTTCTAAAGCTTTCTTTAGAGGACGAATTACTGCATGTGTTGGAAATGTTTAGCAGAGTGAATAAAGCACAGCAGAATAATGCAGCTCAGACACATGTGTGTTTAGCTTCTAAGAAAAAAGTTTACTTCTAGAATAAAGGGAAAGGGTTACATGGAAAATAAAACAACCGCCTAACTAAACTCTATCTTGCTTCTTTCTTCTCCCTCTTTGTCTCTGCTGCTCTCTAAGAAGAAGAAACTGGAAGTTTCCCCCAAAGCTTCACCTCTTTTGGAAGGAAACGCCTACTCTACAAACTAATTGGCTCTATGCTAAACTTGCTATCATTGGCCCACAGAAACTTCAGCTTAACTCTTTCATGACTGACACTTGCAAAACCCAACAATGTGCCTCTCACAAAAAGAAGCTCAGAGTATGGGAAGAAACAACACTGAAAAATAAGTTGAAATATTTATTAAGTCACTTTGCTGTATCTCCTACACCAGATCATTTTTGGGACCTGCAAAAGGTTAAATATAAGGTAAAATTGCATACTGTCTGTAAAAGTAGAGTATGCTTTAACTTGTTTGTGCCAGTTATATTGAGAAAGTGGTGAGTGATCAGGTAGAATTATAGCACATTGTCTAAGGACAGCAAAAGAATAAGAATTATATTCCTTTGATCAAGGATGAGAGGAATGTGATATACACTGCCTCCACTATAAACTTCAAATAAGTTTTATAAAGTTTATTCTGAATTGTATAGCTGTGGAAAAGAATCCTCAGAAAAGGATTTGGAAGCATTTTTTTCTCAACTTGATCTTCCATGTTTTGAATTCTGAGTTTAAAGTTTGCATACAAAAATTTGTACAACATTAGAGAGTATCTGGCAGATGGTATGCTGTAGCAGTCAATATTTAACAATATTTTATAAGATAAGAATGTAACCATCTACATGTAATAATAATTAGCAGTATAAGAATTACTGAATATTTTACACAATTTTGACAGATGACATACAGCAATCAGTACTCAACTGACAGCAGATGTACAGTAACCACCAGTATTTGACAGTGGGCTTACAACAGAATTTATAAATTTTGTATTAATTTAATTCAGTCAATCAAGCAAAAAGGGCAAATTTCAGTCTTTTCAAATGTTAAATTTTGATTTGAAATTCTAATATTTTTCCATGGTTAATTTGACGGGTTTGAAGGGGCTTACATGCAAAAAAAAAATCAGTCTTCAAACTAGTAACATTTTAAGCATAGTAGCATGATGTCAACAGTTTTTCCAAGTACTGATGTGTGAACACTCTATGCTTGACCAGAAATTAGATGAATTTTTGTGAGAATCCCAACTGAATACTCAAAAATATGTAAATATGTATGCACACATGCAAATAAATACTACCTGCCCATAAGTTAAGTTAAGAGCACTGGGCTCTAATCTGGAGAACTGGGTTTGATTCCTCACTCCTCCACTTGAAGCCAGCTGGGTGACTTTGGGCTAGTCACAGCAATCTGGAGCTCTCTCAGCCCCACCCACCTCACAGGGTGTTTTGTTGTGGGGATAATGATAACATACTTTGTAAACTGCTCTGAGTAGACATTAAGTTGTCCTGAATGGCAGTATATAAATCAAATTGTTGTTGTTGTTGTTAATGTTATTGTCATCGTCATCATCATTATTATTATTTTATAAGTTGTCCTGAAGGGCGGTACATAAATCGAATGGTGTTATTAGAATTATGTGCAATTGTTAGGTACCGGACAGCTGCCTAAATGATGATGAATACTATGAACTGCTCAAGTGCAAATACACTCAAAATGCTTCCTATATGGTGTGTTTGACTCATGAGAAATTGGGCATTTTGAACAGGGTGTGCTTAATTTTGACTACGTTTTGTGAGGATCACAGCATCCCTGCTTGCAATGTGCTTTCAGTTCATGCAAAGCAGGACATGAAGAGCTAAAGATAATCTTTATGTTAGAAAAAGTTACCTAATAAGGCCTTCAGATTTAATCTTGAAGTTGGCTCCAGTCCTGCAACTGGACAGAACCAACCCCCTGAATCAAAACTCTGAGTCTATTTAAGCAACAGCTAGCATATAGATCCCATTGCTGCCCAACCAGTGCTGCTTTTGCTGTGTGTAGGAAGCAGTTATCTCTAGGAAAGGTTGAAGAGGTGAAGAGAAAGGACAGGAAGGAAAGGACAGGAAGGGACTATGCCAATAGTCACCACATTCAGTAAATTTGGGATAATTCTCTTGGGTAGCTAGTGTGCTCCATATTGATCAAGTTGACAAACATCTCAACAGACACACAACACTTCAAGTTATTCCTGTTCCTGTCTCCATGGAACTGTATACTCCATCTGCTTTGTTCTCCAGCTGTGGAGCCAAGTCTCCAAACCCCTTTATTAACCCCTTTATTAGAAAGTGCTTGACCCCACAGCTTCAGCATGAAGAATGTGGGGGATAATGCAAGGAAGGGAAAGGGTGTTGTTGCATATGGGACCGAAATAACTCCTGCTTTGTAGAGAAGGAAAAGTGGGGATTACAGGGACAGATATATTAAACAAGTAATGATTATCCATTCTCCATAGTTGATCAGATCCGTGAGCTATTAAAGAAAGACTCAGAGGAACCAACTTCAGGCTTTATCCTGCCCCAAATAAATTACAAGGAGTGGCCATTTTTCAGAAGCACAACAAACAAACAAAACCCAAAGTCACCGCCCAGAGCCCCTGGGGATGGGCAGTATATAAATTGAAATATAAATAAATAAATAAAAGGCCCAGGGCTGAAGAGGAAAGCTGCAACGGGGCCAGTACGCGAACCATCTCAGACATAAATGCATCTTTATCAGTTAAGCGCATTCATCAATGACCAATTTGTATACCTGTTCCCTGCAACTTCAGATGTGAGATGGATGGCTACCAGAAATAGCGCCTTCTCAGTTGCAGTAGCAACTGGATTGTAGAATTTCCTTCCCACAGCCATACATCGGGCAGTACCGCTGGTACTCAATTTTACTGTACTGTATAGTTGCATCTTAATCGCTGTTAGTTTGTGTTTTAATGGACTAATCTTTTTTTTATGATGACTGGTTCATCTCTTTATTAGCTACCTTGGGAGATATGTGGCAGGCAGACAGAGATTTTTTCCCCTAAACTGACAGTCTTTCAGTCTCTCCTTATGGTATAGTATAATCTAAATAATACAGGTTAATCCATTAGGGATTATTCCAGCCTTGTTATGCAAGCAGTTGAACTTGATGACATTCTGGTCCCACCAACCCTATGATTCTATGTTCTGGCTACTCTGTCCTTGGAGTGAGTTTATTAGTTTTAATAACTTCAAGATCAACTTCAGAGCAGCAAATAGTTCCATGGGTGACTGTAAAAATATTTTCACACAGCCAGTGTCTGCTTTCTGTGCCAAATAATGGCAGTTGCCTCCAAATGTTCTGCTTTTAGCCCTTTATGGACTGACCCTGCTTTCATATTTGCTACCTTAAAGGTGACGGTGAACAGAAAGGGTGGGATTTGGGCTCCTATGCAATGGTCCTGCCTTGGAACCATACATTAGCACAAAAGGGGAATATTTCAGAAAGCTGACTGTCGCACAGGACTAGATATTGCAGAGGATATTGGACTAGAAGAACCACTGGCCTGATTCAGCAGAGCTCTTCTTATGACTACTTTACAAAAGATGACTACCTCCACAGAAGTTAAGATCCAGGTAAAGTTACATAGGAAACACCTACCTGAATCATCACTGATAATCCTACATGTATTAAGCAGCACTAATAGACAGGACGATACACTAAGCATGCTCCAAATATTTATTTCTCTCTGCTTCTGGAATCTGTTTATCATTTCCTCACACCTCTCTTTAAGAACAGAAAAGGCTGAAATCATTGCAGGGGTAGAGGAAAGCCTCCTTCCAGGTCAGGAACAATGTCTCAGGTAATAACAGCCCCCCCACCCCCCGCACCATGCAGGTCACTCTCTTGATCTGGTGCTTTGTTCTGGGCTGGATGAAGATGATCTAAAGGTGGGGGATTAAAGATGGCCTGCTTCTCATGGACAGATCACTACTACTTGCTGGGGTTTAGACTTACAGAGGTACCAAGAGACTTCGCAGGAGTGGGGGATCGATTATGAAGACCCACCTCCGTAGTATGATGGATCTGACTGTTATTCAGACAGCATGGGGATTATCTGTTTATATGGTTGGCTCCCCACCAGGGAGATTTGTCTGTCTTACTCAGGCATTATCTTTAACCCATGGGAGAAGACTTTTTTTGTATCGATTAGTGTATCGGTTCTGTATCAATACTTCAAGTAAACTCTTATCAGCCCTCTTCTCTGGTTGTTTCTGTATGTTTTTATTTTATTGTTAAATATTTATATATACATATTAAATATTGTTTTAATGTCTGTTGTACTCCCCCTTGGGTAGAAAGGTGGGATATGGATGCTTTAAATAAATGGGTCGGAATGAGGGCACTGTAATGTGTGAACCAGCTCAATGTTATATGTACACAATAAATTCCATTATGCAGCAACACTCATATGTTTATCATTGTCAGCTAATGTGTATGCGGGTTTTTAAAAGTTAAGGTGGGTTAACCCTTGACTGCTGACAATCCTTAACTCACCAATACCAGCAATGTTTAACCCGTTATGGACATTCTAAATAAGTGGAGAGAGACATGAAATTCACACTTCCTCTTTCCATGCTTTCTGAATACACCCACAATTAGTGAGAGAGTTAAATTTCCAGCCATATTTCCCACAGTATGAGTACATCTTTCCATGGAGAGGGAATGTATTTATGAAGATAAAGCAGGACTTGCTGTGCCTCCTCACACCTCACTTCTAGAGAATATCTAGAGGATCTGTGTAGAGACGCCTCTACCTTGTACAAGCTTTAGCTGCTTCATAGTGCTTTCTGCTATTGCAAGACAAGTGTCTTAGAGCAAAGGTGCTGCTGAGGCCAGGGTCCTGCTGCTCAGAGGGATTTGAATGTAAAGTTAGGGCACAGAGCGAAGTGCCTAATGCAAAGAGGGAGCTAAAGGGAACAAGTAAAACTCTAAAAGCCCCCTGCAGCCATAACTGCTATTAACCTCACCCTTGGAACAAGACAGAACAAATGAGCCCCCTTTCTTCATGCTGAGCAAGATTGATTGAAAAACAAATTGGTGCAAATAAAGCATGAAATTAGATTAAAGCCTCTCACTTGAGGCTGCCAGGATGGAAATCAAGACTTGGGCAAGCTTCTGTGGCAGCTGAGGCGCCATTAATAAACCCACCCATGGCCGTTCCTTGTCCCTGTAATCTTACATCCCAAGAGAAGGCACTCTTGGCCACCACGTCACTATAAACATTCATGTTTCCTTCCTACTCACAGATTGTCAAATGCCAGTTCATGAGACGGTACTCATGATGAACAGCAGACTGCTGGGCATACTGCACAGTTCTTGGTTACAGCTGCCCTGAAGGATACAGACTTGTCCAGAACTCCAATCTGCCTGATTAAATACATGAATAGGAAACCATCTGTCCTCAACAACAGCAACATATTCCACTATAAATTACCAGCTTTGATAAGATTTCTTTCTCTGCTTGAACACACAGAAGATTATCTGTTATGCCTACTGTTCATGACCTATGCGTAGAAGAAAAACAGGAGCAAGTTGAAAATGTCTAGTAAGAAGTGAGTCGAATCTTTCAGAATAAAAAAGTGATGGAGCTGGAAAAGATGTCAATCAGGACAACCTGTAGTGTAGTATGGATTCCCCACATCACCTCCAAACAATAACTGACCAGGGGTCCAGATTACTACCAAATGGACTTAAATAATCTTGCAATTTCCCAGTATGGTGTATTCAGTATCCCCCTGATAGTCTTAGTTGTGCAAGAAGTTAACCTATGAAAAGATATAACCAAGCTCCTGTCTTGCTCAAGGATGGACATAAAAGTAATATGTGGTCTGAAGAGGAAACAAGGTGCACTGGTGAACTCAGGAAATCCAGTCAGACTTTTCTAAGGGTTGCTAGGGATCTCCAAGAACTTTGCTAATAGGCCAGAAAATTGGTTGCATTTTGGAGGGACAATGGTCAGTCCCATGCACTTAGAGATCCTGGGTGGTGTCTGTAGGCTGTCGATGAGCTCTATCCCCTTCCAGTTACCCCTCCTCTCTTGGCTGGATTGTAGCTGAGCAAAGGTGCTTCATTATAAGACATATTTTTGCAGGGAGGCAGTTGTCACCAACATGCAGTCATTCCTCTGTTCCAGTTTCACAGAATAATCACCCACTCCTTTTCCAGCTAATGAAATGCAAAGTTTGCCTGCTTAGTATTTCCAAGAAATAAAATGTAAGGCCAATACACATATCAAGGTGTACATTCATATGCGCAATCCCAATCTGAACTAAATATATGAAATAATGTAACTAATCTAGACTGGAAAATTAACATTTGGATTTAATAAGGGAAATTTGTTCATCCTCCATATGTTGGGGTCTCCTTTGTGCTGTTCAGGACAGAGTCTACCTCATGCTATTTCCATTCCAACAAGAAGATCAGAATTCCTACTACAGCAAAGTGTTTTGAAGGAGAATGGAATGCAGCTGTCAAGGCCATCCACACCTGTTTCCTTGCCTTCCAGCTCCTATCAAGATGTCCAATTGTTGCAAAGTAACCATGCCCACCCATTAAACCAAAACAGAATGAAAAGGCTCAAACTGTGGGGTTCAGGATACAAACAACATTGCTTTTTTTTTTTTACAGCGAGTCATAGCCCCTGGTGGGTGCCTTCTAACCCCTGGCATGACCTTTGGCTTCATTCATTGTAAGGGGGCTCCATTGTGAAATATTCTAGTAGAAAGCAGAGAAGCAGTGTTAAATGTGATGAATCCAGTTTGGGGCTCTCTCCCATCAAAAAAGAGGCAGGGGGCAAGAAGCTGTTGGTCATTTTGTGTTTCTCTCTATATGGGACAGGAGCTATCAAGCATCAGCATATCAAAGTTAACCCACTCTGGTTGTTTAAACATCTTTCGTTACTGTTACTTCACCATGTCAGGATAATCACAAGATACTCTGCATCTCAGAAAAGAAAAATGACACGTGCTTGCAGACTTCAGCAATCTGATGGGTGCAGCAGTCTTCTCCATGAATCTCTTATTTCATCTCCCTCAGAGTTGCAATCTGGTATAGGTCGTCAGCCACGAATATGTACCATTGCAAACATGCTCAGAATCCCCTGAGTTTCTTGGCAATGCTGCCTTCAAAGGTCATAACTAGACATGGGCACAAACCACATTACGAACTTCAAAAACCCACGAAATTGGCGATCACACGATCGCGATCCAGCGGTTTGTTATTGGTCACGGCAAACGAACCAGCATTCGGAAGAAACCTGGTTCGGTGTGTTTGGCCACGGTTCGGGAAGCCAGACAGTCAGGCGCCATCAATCAGTTCCCCTGGAAATGGAGCCAGGGGAATGCCTGAACTCTGTGCTCATTCTGTCACCCTGGAAACCCAAATCGAAGCCCAGCTTACCTTGATCGGCAGGTATTCCTTCCAACCATGGAGCTGCAAAGTGGTTACAAGTTGGGAGAAGACACCTGGGGGAGGGGTGTTCTGTAGCCACGGGCACTCCAATCTCATCCCTGCAAACCCTGATAGGCAGCTCTGGCGGCCAAACACAGACCTCCTGCGTTGCTCTATGGGACCTCAGCTTATAAAAAGCACTGCGCTCCTAGGCTGGCTTTCACTTTCAGCGAGCAGTGTAGAGTGAGAGCTGTTGCTTGCTACTTGCTAGCCTTTGGGGAGAGACAGAGAGAGTATAATTGAGCTTGGATTTTTGTGGGAGTTTCCTGGGGGCCTCAGATTGGAGAGGGTATAACTCCAAGATCCCTATTGCAATCTTGACCAAACTTGGATACTGGCTGGAAGAGAGCCTGCTACACACTCCCTGTGAATATGGGCTCTCTAAGTGCAACAGGGGCCGTTCTGAGCACCACGAACCGCGAACCGGTTCAGCAACAGGAAATGTCCATTGCGGTTCGCAACTTCGGGATCATCATCGGCACCGAACCACGAACCGCAGATTCGTTAAAAATTTTTGGTTCGTGCCTATGTCTAGTCATAACCTATAGGAAATTAAGCTCAGAGCTTGGAATAACCTTTTTATATAAGCCTGTGGTACAACTAAATGTCTTCTATAACAACAACAACAACAACATTCGATTTATATACCACCCTTCAGGACAACTTAATGCTCACTCAGAGTGGTTTACAAAGTATGTCATTATTATCCCCACAACAAAACATCCTGTAAGGTAGGTGGGGCTGAGAGAGCTCCAGAGAGCTGTGACTAGCCCAAGGGTCACCCAGTTGGCTTCAAGTGGAGGAGTGAGGAATCAAACCTGGCTCTCCAGATTAGAGTCCCGAGCTCTTAACCACTACACCAAACTGGGTCCCCAGTTCTATGGGTAGAACTTACTTCCAAGTAACCCCTTATTGACTTTCTGAATGAGACAAGGAAAACTGAACTGATGATCTGTGATTTTGATTTTTAAGAAGATAAATTTGGAAAAATAAATAGAAGGGGGGCAGTACTGAAAAGGTAAATTTTTGAGATATTAAAACTAAAGGTATAATGTTTGTTAAAATATGATGGGTGTTATAGAGATAAATGGGAAAGGAAACGTATTATTTTTCTTCGTTATTTTCAGTTTTTCTTCTTTTTTCTCTCTTTGTATTCTTTTTTCTTTACTTTTTTCTTCTATTTCTCTGCCCTTTTTACTGGGCTTTTAATCTTATTAATAAAATTAAAATTTTGAAACTTAAAAAAAAGAACTTACTTCCAAGTAAGCATGCACAGGATTGGGCTAATATTTTGGCTAATTTCATAGCGTCTGAAATGAACTCAAACTATCTGCTCACCAGTGTGTTGGGGAGATGATTTTGTGTTTTCCAGAGTATCATATTGTTGGTGACAATGTTAATCAAGACAGCCATCATAGAATTTTTCCTAATTACCAGGCAAATTACCAGAATTCTTTCCGTCTCCACCCTGCCCCATCAGATTGCGTATATAGAATCATGAAACTAGAAAATAGAAAGGCCAGATGTAATCCATCTCCAAGGACAGGGAAAGAATGTTCCCTACAGCCTAGCCTCTGGGATGTTGTCCTGCCTAGCTCTGATCAGTCCAGGCATTTGCGTAATTGCATTGTATCACAGATGTTACAAATGAAAACCTAGTGGTGGTCTGAGATAGAATGGCTTATGTTTGACACCGTTCTGCTTCTAAATTTTGTGAGAAATGTTAGGACCATAAGCTCTATAGGAAATCCAGGCCCTACAATATAGCAAAGTGTTTCAGCTAGCATTTCTGGTATCTGACCAGAACATGCAGACAGATCTTTTCAGCAGCAGCAGTTTCACACACCAGGAAAGAATTTGTCATTAATAGTAGCTGTCGGGGGAAACCTGCAAGGTGGAATTCAGGTATATCAGGAAAGAGGAAGGCCATGTTGGATTCATAACATGGCTTTGTACACAAGGCTCATCACATGGAATAATCCATTTACTTTACTGCTGCTGTTTATCTGAAATAATCCATTACAGAGCTGTAAAGCGCTATACAATCCACTGCTGGAAGGTGGGACTATCCACCCACCTACCCAGAGAAATACTTCTCAATCCTAAATACAATATGCCACAGATATAAAGAATAGATGGACTACAGAACAGTGCTTACACAACAACCAAATTAAGATGGCTTGCACAACAAAAGCAACCCACCACAAGCTACAGAAAAAGCCAAAAATGCCATAAATTCCCCATCTCATAATCCCTGTCTATTTGAACTGGGGCAATATTGGTTCTTGACCATAAAAAAGTACTTAAAATTTATATATGCTATTCTCTCCCCTTCCCGCAAAAGGTACTGGTGTACAAAATCCATAATGCTACTAAAAATCATGCTAAAAATCATGCTAAACCAACCTAAAAATCATGCTAAACCAACTTTTTCTTCACAGTGACCAGCTGTCCATTGTGTCCAAGTGTCCTGAAGGGGGGTGAGGGAGATAGATCAGTGCTGTGTTGCTGCTGGAGTGGTGTAGTTCTTTGGCCAATCTGCATCTTCACTCAAGGAGACCTTCCAGACCAAACTTTTCCCTATATTATTTTCATGCTACAATTCCCCTTCATTTGCATAAATGATCCTTTGGACTCCTACTGTGATAGAGTGAGTGTAAATAACGCTGCGGAATTACGCTGTGCTGATTAGAGAGGCAAAAAGTTTTATTTGAGGAAATTACATACTTGATAGGAAAGAGCGAGAGAGAGATCCTTGCTATCTGACTACATCTTGCAGAGAGAGAGAAGTGTGGCAGGAGAGAGAAGAAGCAGGATATTGCCCTGTTTAGCCCAATAGGAGACAAGACAAGGAAATGACCACCAGGAAACAAGAGAGGTGCTGCTCTCACTGTCCTAACTAAGTGATCCTTGCTGCCCCCTGCATGGTAGGCTCTTCTTCCTTCTTGCTGCTGCAGTACACCAGACATTGCTATTTCCAACATACTGGAGGATTATCCCATTTCTGTTTTATTTTTTAAGTTAATTCACGAGTGGAAGAAGAGGAAGGAGACAGTGGGATCAGACTCGGCTTCAACCTCTCAGTTCTGAACTTTGATCTTTCTTGGAACTTCACAACCAAAAAGCCCTGAAAGAGGAGAACTCTTTCTGGGCTTGATATAATTGAAAGTGAAGTGTAGTTCATCCAAAGGCCTTATTTGCATCATTATCACTACGTGTCACACTGGACCAGTCAGACAGACCTGCAGAAAGAAGTGACTGGCACTAAACTTGATGCGCTCTGTGACTGAGTTCTTCTAATATCACATTTTTTGATGAAAGAAGAGACCACAATTTTTCATACCATGATTCTTTGCACTGGGCCCTCGATCTCCTCTTGACTTTATGACAGGGTCATAATGTTCTATTTCATGTCATACCCTAAATGTGATAGAGCCCATTGACATACAGGTGCCATCAATGGGAGTCAGATCTCAAAGGGAGAAATGGGTGGGGGATCTTGTTCATGGGAAGTAGAGGGATGGCCCTCTTTCTCTATTTTTTACTAGCAAAAGTGCGAGACTGGACAGGTCATCCCATCTCCCTTTCCTACTAAAATCATCAATCCAAAGTTGAATTAAATAGGAGGTAGCAAAGGGAACTGTGGCTGCATTGATGTGTTGTCTGAAAATCTGACCAGATTGGTCCTTCCACCGATCTGGAAAGACTTGGGTGTATGTGTGCAACTGTGCACAGCACTTACTGTCATTTAACTTTGGGTTAACAGTTTTAATCAGAAGACCCCAGAAATGTCAGAAGTCTTTCTGGGCAGGCTGAAGTTCTTCCTGGTGCTCCTCAACTCATTATCTTAGGAGGACTTCTTTGGTCACAGTGGTGGCATCTAAGCGAAGAACAGCAGTAGAAGGCTGCTGAACGTAGTCCATATGCCTGAGTCCTCCTTCATGCAGCTCTCCTTTAATAATTCTTTATTATTTCAAATTTTTATCCTAATCTACATTATATAAGCCTTTGTGGCACCCTATTACTTGGAGGCTTGAGGAGATCCTCCCTCTTCAAACTACATGTGCCCTCTTGCTTGCTTGCCACCCTTTCCTTGCATTGTACATAAAAGTGCACAGAAAGGGATTGGCGACTTTGATGGTGCCATGTCATCTCTTGCTCATCCTCATCCCTGGATCAAAGCAAGCCTTTTGCAGATTGATCCCTATGAGCCACTTCCAATGCCTGGGAAGTGCCAAAGAAAAATGCATTCATGTTCAATACGCACAGTCCCCTTCCCATTAATAGAGTCATGCTATACTAGGGCTCAGTCTCTCCTCTTGGGATATGATTGGTTGGTTGCCATTAAGGAAAACAGCTACAAATGCTGCCTTCTGCTGCTGTTGGCCACGTGCCTGCCTGCCTGCGGTGCTGCTGTGTACTAAGACCTGAACCAAAACACGAACTTTTCAGTAGGGGGGAGTAATTACAGCTTTGTTTCACCATTCTGGAGCAGCATTAACAAACTGAACCAGTGATTTCTGGTTGTATATCTAGCTCATTTGTTTTGTTTTGCACACCTCTAACCACCATTCCACATCTGTTTATACTTCAGCCAGTCAGTCACATAAAAAAATAAAATACAGACAAACCATCTTCCCTAAGTGCTTAAGAAGGCCAATAAAAATTGACACTGAAAATATGTCACACATTTGGGGAGCCACTGCCAATCAGATCACTCAGTTTTGATGAACTTTCCTTGTGTTTTTAAAGAAAAGGTACCTTGTGCTACAATCTGCTTGTGCTACATATTTTATTTTATTTGATTTATATTCCGCTTTCCCTGCAAGTGGGCTCAGAGCGGATCACAGGTGGTAATAAATACAATTAAAAAGATAGCATAAATTAGATTAAAACATATCAGTCAGTGTAGTAAAGTCTAAAATGGACCATCGCACCCATATTACACATCACTAAGCATTATGACACATCCGTGGGGCAGGGGGGCCAGCTACCAGATGACAACAATCTGCGGGGAAGCACTCCCCCTTCAGTAGGAGGCCAGTTTTTCGGCCTACTCACCTCAACCCCCATATGCCTGCTGGGACATCTCTGTCTTGCAGGCCCGGTGGAATTGCAAGGGAATTGCCATATGTAGGGGAATTGCAGGGGAATTTCACCTTTCTCCAGCTTTTCTTGCACTATATGGACTGTCTCTTCATCACCTCTACATCACCATAATTATCAGAATTTTACATAAAATGCTAGTTGCTTTCCCCCCTCTCTTTGGTGTCTTCCATGAGGGGATGGGATTTTGTGGTTTCCCTACTGATTATGTGTCTGCAGATAAAGCACAGCAGCAATTGGGCTTTCACATGGCAGGTTTCCCCAAAGTTTCCCCGTTCCGTGGAAGTGGCCACCCCCCCTCCCCTGGACCAACAGGACTTTTGAATTTTTTTTTAAAAAAATCAGCACTAGGAATGGATATCATTATAATAATATACCATTGTAACAACAGGTGTAGCAGGTTTTCTGAATTCCCAGTTTTCATTATTTTAAAAAAAGCTTCTAGCTCTACAATGGAAGGAGCTAGAGACTTACTTTTTATATAAATGAAAGCTGAGGATTCAGAGAACCTGCTACACCTATTATTAAAATGGTATATCAATATAATAATATTACAGTGCCAATTTTTTAAAAAATCCCTCAAGGCGGGTGAAGAAAAGGTTGCAGGAAATCTTAATTTTTCATCCAGACAGCAGCCATCCAGGTTTTGCTACGATCTTTTCCAAAACTTTAGAGCAAAGCAAGTCTGAGAAAGATGGGAGAAAAACTGGGGGAAACCCCAGAGGTGTGAGGATGCGGCTGCGGAACGCAAGAAAGAAAAAAATGCTTCCCAAAAGCATTGAACTCAGGGCAGATAATCTGGGCTGAAGACATCCCTGTCATACTCCATCATGACCAACAGACAGGGGGAGCAATGCATTACTGCTTGTAAATCACACACAAATATATTGCTAACTCCCTCCCCCTATCAGGAAATATTTGTGATAGAAGGTAGGTTGCCAAGCAGGGATTTACACTTAAGTCCAGATCCCTGCTGCTTCTTACCCTGGGGCAGTGTTGTCTTTCCCTGGCATGCTGTAGGCTGCTGTATTTACCACATATATAATCCTGATAGGCATTTTGCTATTAGCATTCAAAAGCTGGGTATTGCTGGTAACTATTATAGTTTCAAGGGATGGTGACATATTTGCAAAGTTTGAACAAAATATTCAACCAAATGTGCAAAGTCAACCAAACAGTCTTTGCTGTTTAAGAGGTCACAGTTTAGAGGATATATAGGTTAAATGGGCTCCCGTTCTGAGATCCGTTACTACACAGCTGAACATTTCTGAACGTGATCCTAGTTATAGATCTGACCTCTCATCCCTAGCCTAACTGGGGACTTTAACCCTGACTGGGCAGAGCTGAAGACTTGTGGAATCAGCTGATCCCTTAGGTTAGGCTACACATGTTGAGTGCACACCGTTATTAGAGAGACATATTCTAGGAAAGCAGTATATGTTGTAATATATTATATTTATGAAATACCATATAAGTATGATTTTCTTTTGCTAAGAGAGGACCAATTCTTCACGTATAATACTACTTATTTTATTCTAAACTAAAGAATACATTTCTCCAGAATACGACTGTGCCCTCTACCCCTGAATGGTAAAAAGCTCTGAATCATTTTCAGCCTCATTTACTTCTACTTTATATTGGCTATAATTTTGGCAGTAAATCTCTTCTGTCACAGAAGAGATGTCTTATGCAGAAAGTTGAGTAGGTTAAAAACAAAATAACATACCTGCAGGTTCTTCTGTGCTGCTGGCCACAGTAGTGGGAGGTGCAATAGGAATTTCTGTGGGGAAGAAGAAAAAGTAGGCAGAGAAAGAGAAAAATAAACAGTGGCAAAAAGAGTTATTTTCTCCAGTTAAGAAAGCATACTGGATGGACATTCACACAGGACAAGATGGTTCATAGCAAGTCCTACCATGTGCTAATGAACTTAGTGCCATGTAGATGCCATTACAAACAGCAATGACTCCATTTATTTTGATGCATCAGGACATCATCAGAACAAGAGCCACGTGTTTCCTGGAACAATATCTAGTATCACTTTACATCTCCTTGTGGGATGGAATTATCTTAAATATAGCCAATTAACAGATGGAATTATTTTTAAAATATAGTCAATGGTAAATCAGGAAGTAAAATTCAACAGGGGTAGGACATTAGTGGATAAAATGTCCCTGAACAGTCATTAAAAATTGTCAGAAATATCTGGTGGATCACTACATACTAGAGTATTTTTTGTTCAGAATTCACCACTATTGCCATCAGAATTTACCATTTACCATGATCAATTTACCATATTTATAAGCAGTTGGTCCCAGCTCCAATCAATAGTTTTTTTCTTTAAAAAAGTGTTTAGTGGAGCCCTATTTAGACATTCTAAAACTGAGTGCAATCGTTGTGTGTTATTATAACGGTATACACTGGTTTTCCTCCCAATAGCCACATGTTGATCATTCCATAATACAGAACCTGTATGCGTATGAACTAAATGAAAATCTGTATCCAGTATTTTACAGAGTAGAGTTTGCATAACATGTGAATACAGCCTTCTATGTGGTGGGCGCTGTGCACCAAAAAATAAATAAATCAATGCATGGAGAGGGGGACGTCCTTGCCACTTCAATTCTGATCCCCACTCCATACACTAATTGTACCCAGTTCTTAAGCATATGGATAAGGCTGTTAACTGGTTAGACAATCAGAGTACAGAATTTGATGAAAGGTGAATTTTTGTTTACATCTGTATATAAAGAACATACATGATAATAAAACTAAGCAACCCCATTATGATTTGGCCTCCATTTCCTGTGAACAAAATGATGATGAAAGCACATTATGCATTAATTGGCCCTCATACATAATCTTGAAGTTGCACCATAATAGATATGGTGGTGAATGATAGTTATTTCTATGTTACTTTTGTGTCCCATCCATCTTGTGTGGAACTCAAAGTGGCATACATAGACCTCACATCCAGGCACTGAAGAGACCAGCATAGCTTGAACATTGCTGCATTATATGCATTCAGACCACAAGTACTTTCAGAGTACTTTCAAATTTGCTGATGTTTATTCAAGATTATTTGAAATGCATAATGAGTGCATGATTTGGGAGCACAAAGACTTGATTCTTTCAACCATAACGTCCAATTTCTGCATTAGCGCCAAGGGAACCGAATTATGAGCAGAGAGTGGCTGTTCTTTGCTTCCAGATGCAGCCTTTTTTGCTTTCTAAGGCTGCTAGGGATTTTACTTTGAGGTTTCTTAAAAGCAGATGGAGATAGGGCCTGTTTCACACATTTTAGTATCTACAATAGCATAAAATAATCAGAGCAGTGACAACAGGCAGCAATAGGGACAGAAAAAGTGAATAGGAATTGTTTATGTATTATGATCCTATAGCAACCAGGAAACATTCAACAATTGTAACATGAAATATGATTTTTTTCAATTATTTTTTTCAACATCTCAAGGCTGGCCTCTGGAACCATCAGACATCATTGGTAGTAACAACCAATATCTATTTATATACCTTTAAACCCAGTTCCCAAGATTCCAGTTATGACCAAAACCAGAATACGGGGTGGGGATTTGCTGATGAACAGGTAGAGCTATACAGATAGAAGGGGTGGATCTTACTGCTATCTTACCACTCCACTGAACAAAAGAGATTTCTAGCTTAGGTGGCTCTTCCATTGGCAGGAGATCCACTTAAACTGGAGGAAAGCTTTAAACTTTGCTCAGTAGAGGGTAGAATATGGTAAGATCCTCCCTACTAACAGGTTAGATTCTCAGTGGCTCATTTCAGATTTGCTAATGATATCAAATAGCTTCAAAGGTCAGGCATGAGTCAGGTTGGAAATTTCAAATGTAAAAACCTCAGAAGTAGCCCTTCCCAAGAGGTACAATGGGACAAATGAATTTGCAGGGGTTGGTTTTCCATTTAGCATTGCTATCCGCATTGTTCCCATGAAGGCTGATTCATATGCTTCTGCAAATATATTTTGATTCCACACATGTTGGATAATGCACTTTCAATGAACTTTATCAATCATTTGAGGTGGATTTTTTGTTCTGTACACATAAAAATCCGTTTCAAATGATCTATAAAGAGGATTGGAAGTGCGTTATCCAACATGTATGGAATCAAAATTGAGAGCAATCCTAAGCATGTCTTCTCAGCATCCTACTCAGATCTATTCAGTGGGACTTACTTCCAGGAAAATGTTCTTAGGATTGCATTGTCTGATTCTCATGTGAGTCATATATTAATGACAGTAATGTTACTTTGGAGAAAGCTTTTCAGAGAAATCCACACAGCTTATGGAGGGGGGAGATCTGCATTTTCACCATGTTTTCCTTGCAGAAGTAGTCATGATGAGCCCCCCTCCAATGTTACATTGGTCATGCAAATAAACCACTCACTTGAGTAGCTAATGAAGTTTGGGTAGTTTCATAATGTGAGAATCAGCCCAGAGACGGAGTGTTTTGGAACTGAAACCTATAGTTTGCTGCCCTTGCGGTTTTACAAAAAATTTAACCCAAGGGACCAACATTAAACAAATCAGCTAAAAACCAGTCAGATATGCCACATTTTATCTAGCTGTGTGAACATCCAATCTTTTAACAGCCAATGTGCAGGACTGCTATGACAGTGGTGGAACTTCGGCATTCTGAGGCTTCCAGAGGAGGAAAAGAACTTTGTACATAGAAATCTACCAAGTACAGGACTAAAAAGCAGTAGCAGCTGATTGCTGAAATTCCTAAGGAAAATGTTCAGGAGGTGTAACCGCTTATTTAGATGGCCATTTAACTGTACTCATAGCCTAATCAGAGTGGCCAATGAGATGCACAAAATTCATCCATATATTCATATACATAAATGCATGCAAACATGCAAAACAGACAAACATCATGCAGCACCACTGCACACATTATATTTTGAATGGTTATGGTTACACATTGCAGTCCCATACTGGATACCCACTTAAGCCATTCTATACTTCTTTGTTTCTCACCTTGCTGTTGGGTCCACTGCGTAAATCAGCTAGGGATTAAAAAGTGCATATGTTCAAAAAGGAATGCACTTATAGTGGGCATAACAATATGGGATTATAACATGTACCCATTTAAAAAATAATGTGTGAAGTAGCTCACAGTCTACCTAAATAATTAGTAAAGGAGTGTATCCAATCAGTTGTTAGTAAACAGGCCAAACTCAGAATTAATTCTGTTACGGTATAGACTTCAGAAAGAGCATCCACCTACTTATGCAGGGGGCAATAGGAGATCTGCTTTGCTGGTAACCTTTGGCACATCGATTGCAAGTGATGCCCGTCACGCCATCTTTGCAGGGACATTGCCCTGTGGTTTGATTACAGGTTTTCCCAGCTGCACCCACGGGATGGCAATCACATGCTGTGGGGGGAACACACAACAAAAGGATCAGAGGTGGGAGGGAGGGAGGAAGAAGGTTTTTTTCAAAAAGAATATGCAATATTAACGGGCAACAGCATCTAAAGGAAGCCAGGATTGTTCCACCAGAGATTCAGGGATGAGATGAGCACAGCCAGTGTTGGGGTGGTCTTCACCCTTGAGGGCAGCTGACATTTCATCCTAATATCAGTGCATCAGAAATGCAACAATCTGTCTTATGAAACCTGAAAGGAAAGTGGTGGCTTGTCAGTGTAGTATTTTTGTGACTACACTCATCATCTTAGCACCCTTGCCAAGTATAAAACTGTGGCCAAAGATAAATTTTAAAAGTTTCAAGTCATATCTTTACCATCTAACCCCCTGGTTCACTATATCACTAAAAGGATAATCTATGTATCTGATCCAACTTAAGTTATTTCTGAGTAAATCCAACAGGAGACAATAGGAATTAATTTAGTTGTAGTTTACTTGTTCCATTGATTTCAATGGCATTTAGTCACAACAAATTTTAGTGGAATTGAGGTTTATATCTACAATATAGATCAGCCTTTAAAATGTTCTTAAAATATTCCTTGTTCAGAGTTTGGAACTAAAAAGAAAGGCTGGAGTGTGTGGGCCTTTTCAGTCCAGATAAAAAAAGGGGAACATAATTAGGCTTGCCGTGCCAACTCTGGGTTGGGAATTTCCTTAAAATGCAGGATTGAATCGAGACCTAGACTTCCTCTCTCATTACCAATGCTGATTTCTCCACACTCACACTACCCCTCTGCATACCCCATTCTATCCAATCATGCCCGCTATTACAATTCACTTGCTATTGTCATTCAGCATCTGAAATCACTTCACTCTCCAAGATATAAGGACAGATGGACTCACATTCTAGCTGTATCTGAAGAAGTGAGCTGTGACTTATAAAGCTCATACATTACCACAAATTTTGTTAGTTTTATAGGTGCTACTGGACTCTTGCTCTTTTCTACTGCTATAGACAGACTAACACAGCTACCCATCTTAATCAAACACCAACCAGTTTTTGGCACGTTTTTAGTAGATACTCAGTGGAGCATGTTTCCATGGACTGCAATTAATTGAATTGAGTAGAAACTTCATGTTGAGGAGTTTACATCTATTTTCTGAGAAGCCCTTACCCATCTTTTCTGAACTAGCTGAAGGCGTTTTGATGCATTTCTTGAGATGTCTTTCTTCATTTCACTTTTTGTACTAAGCTGCCTCCTGACTATGCATGAAGACTTCATCCCAATGTTTGAGAGTCTGTATTCAGAATTCAGAACTAGCTTTTTATTGAATCAGAATGTGCATAATCTGGATTATTTTCCATTTATTTATGTTTGTATTACTTTTAAATTTAGAAAATATAGAAACATATGAATACTGAATCTTTGTTATACATCTGGATTAATAAAATTTCTTTAGTAACACCCTAGTGGGTCTCCATTGACTTAGTCCATGTCAGCCAAAGATCTGTGACTGTATTGTTAACGGATATAGTGCTCTTCGTTAGGTATATGGATATTTTGGATAGTTAAGGTTTTGTTCTTTTATCTTTTGAATATCTAGCCTTAGAAATATTTTAAGAGATATATTTTAAGATGCTTATTTATTTATGCTCTGAGTGGGTTTTTAATGTTGACTTTTCTTAACTTTTAATGATATATGATGATGTCTTACTATGTTTTACTTTGTAAGCTGCCTCAAGCAGGTTCCCTGAAAAGGCAACATACAAATCTTTGAATTAATTAATTAATTAATGGAAGTCCACGATATCATGCAGATTTTATTACTTACTTTTTTTTCTATTTTAACTCTGTGTTTTCTTTCTTGGTGTCATCCTTTCCACCTTTCCTCATTATTTTGCAATTAAAATATTCAAAACAGATTTACAATATTCCAAACATATGAGTTAAAAACTGACATTTCAACGGAGGATGTTACACATCTACTTGTATTTCTATGTCCAGAAATGAGATCTTAGGTTGAAGTTCTTTTTTGCTCTGTCAGTAAGAGGCTTAAAATGTAATCCTATGCAGTCTGCATACAATTGCTCTAATAATAGTTTTACATTGAGAAACCCCAATATCAATCAATGAACAATGTTATTACTTGTTGGGATATGCCTGCCATAGATCCCAAAAACCAGCCATTCAAGCAACTGCATTTTTTCTCAGAGCCAAGCTACAAGTGACGCCTGACACAGGTTGGACACTTGTCAGCTTCTCTCAAGTTTTGATGGGAAAGATAGAGATCTCTCAGTGTCACAGTGACAACAGTGTCACAGTGAGAGATCTCTGTCTTTTGGTGCTACACCTCTGAAGATGCCAGTCACAGCTGCCGGCGAAACGTCATGAACTACAATGCCAAGACCACAGCCATACAGCCCGGAAAATCCACAACAGCCAATGTTATATTACTATTATTAATAGTAATATTAATATACATTTGACTGCCCTTCAGTTTGTCTGGTGTCTCTTGGTCTGCATAGTTCAATCTGCAAGCCTTGCAGTCAGCTGAGCCCAGGTAGGGGTGGTCTTAGCCATTGGACAACAGAATTGCTGCCTCAAGCCCCATGCTGGGGAGGCCTGACCACTCATGGCCTTGCCCCTTTGATAGAGGAGTGGGGGGGGGGGAAGCAAGATCCTGCTGCTGCCACTTACACCCATCACATCTGGGACTTGGGCAACAGGTTCAGCAGTTGTCATTTGTGTCCACTCCATCTGAGGCTACAGCAGTCAATTTCTGGGGATGACTCCCTCCCACCTCACAGGGGGTGAGAGTCACCTCTTGTCTGGCTGCTGGTGGGGCGGTGGTGGTGGCAGTGATTCTAGAGCCCTGTCCTGGATTTTTGCCCAGAATCACTAAGACCACCCCTGGGGCTACATGAGGTCTTGAATCCAGCTGGGAGTCTTCCTGAAAAGTCAGAAGTCAGGTCATAAGATATGTCTTTTTTAAAGCGTATTTTTTTTCTCCAGAACAACTGAAGTACAAAATTAATACTGGCAAACAGGAACAAGACCCCCAAATCCTGGGAATTGTAGTATGGCATAGAAATAGACCTGTCCCATGTGACATCTTGTTGGGATTTTAGCAAGTGTTTCCATTTCAGTCATGAAAGAGTTAAACTGTTTGTGTTACTTAATTAGTAAACTTATTTGCATGTAACCACTTAGGGTTCGAATTTGGATTCCCATCATAGAAATGGGAGTCTCTAAGCATAATGAAGTAGAATTAGGATTTTCTATTGGGCAACTTGTTTATTGGGGAGCAATTAAATGATGCTGTATACCGAAGTCTTATTGCTCTTTGTCTCAGCCTCTATCCGTTGTGTTCAGTTGCTTTTCTACTCTCTCTTAGTTACTTTTCTAGCAAGATGTAGTCAGCTTAGCAATTTATTATTTTTCTCCAAATGTAACCCTATTTTTATCCTCTAGTAAAGTATTCTTACAGAGCTACACTGGAGTGTGTGTCTATTCTCATTAATTCCAATGCACAATCTTTGCACCAACTCTGCTATATTCCTACACATCTGCTGTTATAATTGAAAGAAAATGATAAAAGTTTTAGAGAAGGAAGGTCAAGGAGTCTGCATGAAGAGCTGAAAGGAGCTTGCGGCTTGCCAACATTTCTACTGGAAGAGAGAGACATAACTGTGCTACCAGAGCTAAGTTCAGCTGAACAGCTGAGCATAAAAAAGTCCCTTCAATGGCTGAGAACAGTAGATGCTTGAGACAATGTTTTGCCAAACTTTGTTTTCCTTCTCTCCATTTATTTTGTACTCTGTTGCACTGTTGTGTAATGATTGTATGCTGGCTTGTATTGTGCCTTCCACTTAGCAAAGTCTGAAACCTTCTTCCAGACTAAGGATCCTTACTTCTATTGAAGTGGCTGTTCCTTTTGTGGGAAAGCTGCTTCCGTCAGAGGAAGGTGCCATACTTTTCTGAGTGGAGTGGTAGGATGCAAACCACTACTTTAAGCTGAGTTCAATATCCTACTATATAAAAGGCAAGCCATATTGGTGATGACTCACTTTTTATCCTCACACAGGCACACTGCCGACAACTCTGCCCTTGAGGCCACTGCAAAGCGTCCGCTTGCTGCCAGGAGGGGGCCCACCAAATCAGTTTTTTAAGAAACCGTTGTATTTTTCATACAACAGGCTTGGTTGCTAGTGAGTCAATAAATGGCTTTGACTACTTAAATTACCAGTGTCACAACATATAAATTTACAAAGATTGAAAGGAAACAGTATTCTTAATTTCTATGTTTTTCTCATCTATTTCTTTTGAGAAATTCTATATGCAAAACTGCACAGAAGCCTATTTCCCACTGAATAATGTTTTTAATACTGCACAAAGCCTGCGTTTTGTGTTGTATTTTGTGCAGAGAAAAACTATGTGTTTCTCTGTGATGCTGTAAGCCTCCCCCATGGTCTCTAAGATTTCACATCAGTGCTGTTGTATGAACAGCAACATTTCATTTCTGCATATTGTTTACCTCTTTATTCTCTCTTCAGTTCCAGCTCTGTTATTATTTGTCCTCATTCAAGGTTCAATATTTATGCATTTCTAAAGCTTGTCCTGATTTTACAGTGGGGGAAATCAACAATTGCAGGTGAAGCTGAATCAAAATTGCTGTAACTATTGGTTTTTTTTCTTATAGAGTTAAGAGATACAGGGCTGAGCAATACTTAGCCCATTTGGTGAGTGTTACAGTTTATCATTTGAAGCCTCCAGAATTTTTTTCTTGATTTTCTCTGTCCTCCTGTGATTGTGTTCTTGGTGTTATGCATTGTTACATCGTATAGCCTTGCTGTGGATTGATATCAACCAGGTGGAATCTTTATGGCTGTGTGGTAGCTGGTGTCAGCAGTTGCATAGCAATTAGATACAAATTTGCAGAGTTTGATAACAGTGCAATGGAAATAAGTAGACAGACTTCTGTGATTCTAGCTCTGTAAAAATACTTTACTACATAATAGGGTAAAAAGGGTACATTTGGTAGGAAAAACAACAAACAGTTTGATAGTCTCAACTAGGTACTAGAGAGAGAAAAGCATAGACTGCATGGTCTAGTGAAGTAGTAGAAGTGGACTGTAGTAGCAGACGACTGAACAAAGAGCAATAAAATCTTAGTATATGTTGCTTGCTAGCTAATTGCCCCCCAGTAAACTGGCTCATCCAATAGACAATCCTGGTTTCTCTCATTAAGACTAAAGACCCCCACTTTCTCTGGCAGGAACTTCTCTCTAAGCCTAAGTGGCCCTATGCTAACTAGCTATCTGACTAATCAAACAAAATAACAATTTAACTCTTTCATGACTGAGCGTAGGACACTTGCAAAAATTCCAACAGTTCATTTATTCAGTTATTCATCTGTTTCATTGGATAATTTTATTCCATGCAGAGATATGACAGCAATAATTTTGGCACTCATATAATCAAAGATTTGAATCAATTAAATTTTGTGAGCATGGATTCTTCTCACCTAGGAATCCTAAATAAACTGTATCTGTGATGTAAAAATCACATCTGTTCCTTAAAATTTCTTACAACTGGCACTGAACTGAAGATCTAAAGGTATAAATTCAGCACATCTATGCAGTGCAAAAAATTCTAGTATCCTTTCCCTTTCCACCATGGTTATTTTCTATTAGTGTCTGATTTGGGCCCTGCTTACATTTTCTGCTGTGAAATAATCTCTTTCCTGAAGCCAAATACCAATGTTATGACAAATGAGAGCATCTGTGCAAGTGTAGAGCCCCTAAACTCTAGGAGCTGTACGCACATGTGCTGAGATATGATCACAAAGCGGGGGACCCCTGAAAATATATCAGCCACTTTGTAACTTGGCTGTGTCACAGGGGAAGTCTAGCGGACATGTCAGCACAATGTTCTGGGAATCACACCGGAGGTCAGACATGGTTCCAAGAAATCTTTGTCCTGTTTACATCCAGATGTCTTTTTGGCCTTTCTGAAGAATCATGAAAAGGCCCCATCCTTTTTTTTCCCCGAAGCCCTTTTTGTTTTACGTTTGACATGCCAGCACAATATGACGGTCCTGCAAAATCCAGGAGAGGATGTCCCAGAATCTTTGATGTGGAGTGCTGGGAAAAGCAGCTTTAAGTAAAACAAACTTCCAGAACAATACTAGGCTTTGGGAGCAAATTCACTGCCTTGTATTATCTCAGAAGCAGAAAGCTAGAAGCCTGAGAGTGAAAAGAAGTGGGAAAAGAGACCACCTGCCAGAACTGAAGTTCCAGAACATCACCATCTGAAGCATAAAAGGCCTAAAGGGAAAGAGGCTGGCGATCCTTTCTTGGATGCAGATCTATACTGGATGTAATCTGGGTGGAAATGTATGAAACCACTGGCTTCTCTAGAGCTTTAAGACATCTGCAGCATGAGTGGACTTTTGGCATTGGTGTTTGACTTCATTGTGGTTTCAGTCATTAAACTAGACAAACTTTTAGTTTACTGGATTAATATTCTCAATATCAAGGAGCTGGAAATGAGGCTTCTGCTGCAGCAGTTGACAGACAACAAATGACAAAACTATTCAATTTTCATAATGTTACTTTATGCTTTTCAAGGCAGGAAGTTTTCTTTCTTTCTACTAAAAATATCAGCAAATCAATACCATTTCATAGATGAAAGTTCTATGGGTATTGAAAGAGCAGGGGACTGGGGAAACTGGAAAGTAATCTTTTTATTTAAATAGAAAAATTACAACATGGGAATGAGTTTTTGCAGACAAATTATAGTTTTAGAACTAATAAAAATATTGAAAGCTGAGTAGTGTGCATTTTATCGTTCCCTCTTGGCAAGAAAGCTAGTTGTGTATGTATAGCAATCAAGATTTAACCCCAAGAGTGGTATATCTGAAAAGGAGATGATGATGAGGAGGAGGAGGAGGAGGAGGAGGAGGAGGAGGAACCAGTGTGCTTATATACCACCCTAGACAGATTAGTGCCACACTGAGAGCAGTGAACAATGTCAGCTTATTATCCCCACAATACAGCTGGGGAGCTGGGGCTGAGAGGAGTGGCTTAGCCAAGGCCACCTGCTGAGCTCATGACAGTCGTGGGAATCAAACCCACAGAGTGCTGACTTGGGAGCCCAGCCACTTAACCACTATGCTATTGCAGCTCTGTATGTAGAATATGGAATGACCAGAGGGAGAGAGAGAGAGAGAGAGAGAGAAGGGCATTTGTTCGACCAAATCCACAAAAGTTTAGATTGTTGATGAAAAAGAAAACAAAGCTTTAACTTAACAAAGATTACAAGTATGAAAATGTAGTTTGTTGTTTGTGGTTCTGACGGGCTGAACAGGTAAAATGACATGACTTGGAAGCAAAGCTTTTCTAACTAAAATAATTTTTAATTATCTATATTATTGATTTCACAATAATTTTACAATTATTTTAACCCAGTTTGAAAAGCATTGCTTCCAAGTCATGAAGTCACTATAACACTTGTTCTTAGTTCATGAATACATTTGATTGCATGCATTTGTCTTCTGATAGGATATTTCAGGATTGTTATTTGTTGTCATGGTGATGTAAAATAATATTGCAAGTCCTTTGTACTTGGTTAATTTTCTTTTAAATGATAAGTATTAAATATTATATGGGCTTTACTTTTAGAATAATTTTGGCCATTTGAGTTTTGGCAATAAACTTCAAATATGACCATTAGATATTTGTGCTGCAAATACCAAAAGGATGTGCAAATATCCCCTTGTCATTTAGAGGTGTACTGAGATAAACAGACTATTTGAGAGCCACACGTTGAGTTAAGGGTCAGCTTTCTACAGAACAAAATGCTGATGTGCTTAGCAGAAAATCGGATGACTCCTTGCTCTAACCTTTCACAAAGGAAGAGTCAGATCTCTGTGCATGTCAGAACGGCAGCAGCTACCAATTCCAAGGAGAGCAAACTGAGCAATGGCCCTTTGCTGAAGCTTTAAAACTTGGCTGAGAATCTTTGGAGCAGAAATCAAGGAGGAAGATTGGCGTTCTTAATTAAAAGTTTAGCCTGCATTAAGCCAACTTGCCGCCTTCCCATATGTTAAATTCTACTGCTCCTCACTCGATTTACTTTGGCAACTGGAGTATGAGTGCATTCATGGTTCATATCATTCATCATTTTTTCATCAAAAGCATGGAAATCCGTTCCCCAGAGTGCAGAACAGTTTTACAGCAGTACTATAAAACCCGAGAGGGGTTCTGTTTCAACAGAATTACATTAGTACCAGTAGCCTGGCAAATATCAGGGTTGAAATTAATCAAAGAGGCTTACAGAACCACCTTTACATATAAGCACACATGACAGAATGGGTTTACAATAGAAAGGTGATTTGGATCTTCCCTATCAACCTCATTCTTTCAGAAGGGGGATGCAGGAGGGATATTGAAGAATAGGGAAATGAAAATAAAAGCAGAGTTCTATTTAGGGGGAAACAAAGGCAGGGAGTCTCGTGTTTCATATCGTACCTTCCCGAAGGCTGAAAATACTGAATGCTACATTTGCAAAAGATTCAAATCCAGAATTGCAATCCAGCAGAGTATTGTATGAAACAATCCTATTAAAAGGCCATACCTTTTACCTACCTTTTAAAACAAGTCCCTTTCCTTTGAACATATGTTCCTTTGAACATATATGCTGGAAAAATCTCTGTTGATACAGCACAGTTCATTGGAACATCCCTTTGTATTTATGACAACTTTCACACATTTGGCCTTTTTATGGGATTGTTTTATAGGAACGTCTGCTGGGGTCCTACTCCCTAGTACACATCTGCAGAATAGGCTGGCATTTGAAGGTTTAGCTATTCCTGAATCAATTGTAAATGTAAATATATTTGGCCGTAAGAAGGGCTCATGTGAGTGTGGTCTTCCAAACCCAAGAGATAGAACAGAGGAATAAGGCTGTTGACTTTGATTAACATTACCATCACACTACTTTCAATGAACAAGAAGTGTTGATGGTCAACAACTGCTTTCCTGCTTTTGACTTGTTCTAGTTAGGGATGTGCAATTTTCTGTGTACCTGGAGCTCCAGCTGGAGCAATGAAATTTTACCTCTTCTCTGACATCACTGTCCCTCCTTCACCCACGAGTGATGAACACTGAGTAATGTTTGCACTTAATAAGAACCAAGTAATGTTTTTTAATTTGGCAATACCTCAAGCCAGCCATCATCTTATAAGGAGTTTAAACACACAGGAAGTGTGTGAACGTATGTCTAATGTTGTCCTTATATTACTAATACTTTGAATCAAATACTACATGGGGATATTCAAAGCATTTCACATACATTTAGGGATAACAACCACAGTGTGCTTATATACCGGCTCTTCTAGGGGCAAGCTACAAGTGACGAATGACACTTGAACGGCAAGTGAACAGGCTCACGTGTATTCCTCCCTGTTCACTTGTGCTCCACTCGATCACGTAGTGTCATTCGTCATTTGTAGCTTGGCCCCTAGACAGATTACTACTCTACTCAGAGTGGTGAACAAAGTCAGCATTATTATTATCCCCACAATACAGCTGGGGATCTAGGATTGGGAGGCGTGGCTTACCCAGGAGGACCACTTGCTGAGGTCATGGCAGCAGCAGAGGGATTCAAAACAGCAGAATGCTGACTCACAACCCAACCACCTAAACACTGTGCTACAGGGACACTGCAAATTTTGTAGTGAACATGTTTGACAGGCAAACATACTGTATTTGGTACTTGTGTGATCACCATGATCCAAATCTTCAATCTGTTCCACTGTCCACCATCTGCCCTGAAGCTCAGTAGCTGTTGTGGTGGCATTTCATTTCCTTGTCCTGTGGCTATTTTTGCATCTGCAGAGTAGGGTCGAATCCACATTCACCCATTACCCGCATGTTTATCGGATATCTTCCGTTTGCCTCCAATCCGTGATTTTTTCCTCTTCGTTCACATCCCTGCTTCCAATCCGCCTTTCTTGCGCGTCCCTCCAGTCACACAGCCACTCGAAAACTGCTTTTTTGGGCGGGACCTTTTTTCCCCGCCCATTTTTTAAAAAATTTTTTGAGCTCACTTTTCCGTTATTTCGATCTTGTGTTATAAAGAAACATCATTGAAGATAATGATGCCTCTCTTTCCCCCACTGACAGCACTGATGGCTCTTCCGTTTCTTTTTTGAAAATTTTGAAGCATGTGGGAAGCTTTCGTAGGCATTTCCTATGCAGGACAGTTCAGTGCTTGAATTTTACTGAAGTTTCACAAAGCCAAGCTTTGGGCGGGTTCAGGCCGGTCAGTCGCTTTGGATGAAGAGGGGCCGTACAAAGCCTGGTTTGAAAGGTGCGGGTTGCATGTCTGTGCGAGTGGAGCGCGCCGAGACGCCACCCAGCCGTCCGCTCCCCCTTCCCCCCTCTCCAAGACTGGAGCGGCAGCGCCTGCGGAGTCAAGCCGGCTTGGCGGCCAGAGGGCTGTTTACCCCAAGGGGGGAAGGCTGCGCCCCCTCCCCTCCCGCGGACCGCCGCGCTGATGGGCGACCTCGCAGGGGCAGGCGCCCCTGCGCCCCGCGAGCCGGTCCTGTGCGTGGCAAGCGCCTGAGCCAGAGCGCCCGCAGTGGAGAGCGCGCCTCGCAGCGCAGCGCATCCTTGCCCCCCGGCAGCGCGGCACTGGTTCACTGTAGAGAGAGGCTTGGAGGGACGTGGCTGTCTCCTCAGCCGGCATCCCCGGCCCGCCGCCGTTCGCTTCCCTCGGCAGCAGTTTTTTAAATCCCTGTTCGTCTTCAGCCCCCCTCCGCGGACGTGCCAGCCCACGGGCCAAGCCACCTTTGCTGTCCCGGCAGCCCCCGCAAGCCCCGCCGTTCGGCTCAGCCGGGGATGCCTCGGCCAGTCCCTTCTCCGCTCTGAGCCGGGAGCCTCCAGCAGAGACTATGGGAATGTCGTCCTCGCGCTGAGGAGCGAAGAGGAGCCCCGTGCTTGCCAGTCTGTTGGCTGCGCCCGGGCTTCGACTCGGTCTGCCGGGCACCTTCTTGACCCAGGCGGGAGGGGAGGCGAGTGATGAGCCTGCCAGCTTCCCAGCGCCTCCAGCCCCGCCGCTGGGGCGGCCCTCGGCAGCGACTGTTTTCTTTATTTTGAATGATTGATTCACTGTAATTTCGATATTACAGTAATATAAAATAAAAAAATAAAAAACAGTTAAAAAGGAAGTTTCGCGAGTCCGTTCTGAGGATGGATTCACCCCAAAATGATTTTTCAAACTACCAGATTTGATTCAGAAACAGCATAATCAATAAATCCAATGCTATGAAGTCAACAGTCTTTTGCAGACTACGGAGCACTTGCAAGTTGAATCAGCCAATAGGAACTCTTGGAATGGCCGGAGAGACAGGAAGGGGGGTGGTTTTTAAAAAAACCGTGTAAATTGCACATTGGACTGTTCACGGCCACCGTGAAACTCCCGTTGAAAAACTGTGACCACATATTCGGGAGAAATGCGAATGAAATGCGTCTGTTTAATGAGGTAATGTGACCGTGGGTCGGGATTGCTGGGAGAATGCGGAGAAAACGCGGAAAAAAAGGGGTAATGTGGATTTGGCCAATGTGACCAGCACTCGGGATTGCGGGGAGAATGCGGGGAAAACGCGGAAAAAAAGAAGTAATGTGGATTTGGCCAACGTCTAGTATACAAAGAAAAAGAGAAGATCCTGCAGGGAGCAGCAAGCTCTAGATAGACAAGACTATAGTGAGAGTACATTCTTTCTTAAGGACCTTTTCTCCTTGTTTGACTGCAGAATGCTAATCTTAGGTTGTCCTGCTAGAATTCTCCACACTCAAAGACTCTCTCTCAAACGAGCGAGGCAACTAGGCTTCTCTCTCTATTTTCCTATCCTGTTCTGTCAGTTCTAATAATAAAGCTTTTCAAATGGCTACTCCAGAAATGAAATCCGAAGAGCAATCAAACCCAGGATGAATCAAACAACCAAGGAAAAACAGTCACCTACAGGAAAAGTGTTTTTGCCATATATCAAAGGAATTACTGATCAGATGGGAAAGCTTATGAAAAAGCATAACCTTCAAGCAGTATTCAGACCCACCCGAAAAATACAACAGATGCTACGATCAGCAAAAGACAGCAGAGACCCCCTCACCTCTGCAGGAGTATACCGTATACCCTGCAGCTGTGGACAAGTTTACATCGGGACCACAAAGCGTAGCATCCAGACAAGAATAAAAGAACATGAAAGACACTGCAGACTTGGACAGCCTGAAAAATCAGCAGTGGCTGAACATAGCCTAACTCAAACAGGGCACAGTATCTTATTCCAGGACACCAAAATACTGGACAACACTTCCAACTACTTTGTCAGACTGCACAGGGAAGCCATTGAAATTCACAAGCATAAGCAAAACTTCAACAGGAAAGAAGAAACCTTAAGAATGAACAGAGCATGGGCTCCAGTTCTGAAAAACACCAGGCCAACAAAACACTCCACACCCGACAATAGCCCTGCAGAGAAGATTAGCACATCAAGCACCAATCCATATGCAAAAGAACCTCCTCAGGATACAGTGAAGCCTCCCGCCATTAGCATTCCACACCCTGGGAAACTCTTACAGAATGACTCAGTGAAGCCTCCCGCCATTAGCATTCCACACCCTGGGAAACTCTTACAGAATGACTCAGCTCAACCCCATCCCTCCTGAGTAGATACAAATGACCTACATCTTTTCCACACTGTGACACTGAGAGATCTCTGTCTTTTGGTGCTACACCTCTGAAGATGCCAGCCACAGCTGCTGGCGAAACGTCAGGAACTACAATGCCAAGACCACGGCAATACAGCCCGGAAAACCCCCAACAACCATCAATAAAGCTTTTGTTAATCTTAAAAGTCTGATGTCCTGACTGCTGCAAAGGCATTCTGCCAACAGTAAGGAGTTCAGTATTATTATGCCATTAGAGGGAGAAGGAGGCTGACACTAAAATAAAAATTCACTAAGGCTACCTTCTGTGTTCATAGCTGAGGAGAAATGAGAACCAAAAATTTTCTAGCTCACACTCTGAGCCACTATGCTACATCAATTTTCTTATTAAGTGGTCATATGAAGCCATTTTACACTGTCTAACATCCATCTAGCCCAATATTGTCTATGCTGAACAGTACACCTATCAGCTAAGTATAAAGGAAGGAATGCAGGGATAGCATCCAAGAGTGCTAATACAAAAAAAAGTGAAACATAACAGCTGGGTAAGTAGGTTGGGATTCATAGTGCAGGATAAATACTTGAAATTGAAAAAAATGTGCAAATGTTCAGATACACCTAACAAATAGCTGCAGTGCTTGGGACAGAATGGGACATGGAAAGTGGGGAAGGAGTAAGAGGATGGGGATAAGTAACCTGGAGGAGCATTTTGCCAGATGACTACCTCCCCAAATGCCTAACAGATCCCTTTTCTTTCATTCAGTTATAGGACCAGGATTTCTATTCCTCTTTTCTCACCAAGACACCTTCTTGAACCACTAGCATCTCACTTCAACATTTGACCACCCACAAACATACAGCAGCTTGGCTCCTTTTGCACTTCCAGGCTATGCACCAGTAGGCACTGGCATGATCCCAGTCTTACCACCTCATGTGATATCCCTCCTCAATCTGTCATCTCTTTATTTTGTTTTGTGGCTTGTTTCCAAATTACAGTTCAGAGCTCATCATGTATGTTGGCATAGCAAAAGTTTTCCATTCGTTTCAGTACTGAGTTCACCATGTAGTAAAGAACTGGGGGAAGATATCCTTTTCAACTGCTAAAAACTTTCTTTATGAAAAGCTAGCAGGAACAAAATTTTAATGATAAGGAAGCATAATTTTATATAGCCAAAACCCATCATTTATTCCTTTCTTGCACCATTTTGGATTCTTAAGAAAAATACACTGTTTTTAACATTTATTAAAATTTAAACTCAGCTTATTTAAAAGTTTATCATGTCTCAGCCTGACCTGGATAGCCCAGATGAGCCTGATCTCGTCAGATCTCAGAAGCTAAACAGGATTGGCCTGGATTGATAATTGGATGGGAGACCTCCAACGAAGACCAGGGTTGCAGAGGCAGGCAATGGCGAACCACCTCTGTTAGTCTCTTGCCATGAAAACCCCACCAGGGGTTGCCATAAGTCAACTCTGAGTTGACGGCACACTCTACCACCACCACAAAATGTCTCACCGATATAGTTTATTTTGTGATTATGCTCTTCTGCTGTTTAAAATAAAACTATACACATTAGGTATTATACAATTCCCTTCTACACGTCATGAAGATGCGTAGAAGGGAAATAGGGATGTGCACCACACAAAAATTCAGTAAATCTGAGAAAAAATTGAGAATTCCCTGAATTACAAATTGATTATCTAATTTGGTTCTGAAATCAACAACTGCCATACACATGCATTCTCTGTGGTGGCCCCTACCCTGCTGAATGGCGTGCCTGAGGAGGTCAGGAGGGCCCCCTCTCTCCTGGCTTTCCACAAATGATGCAAAACTGAATTATTCAAAAGGGCTTTTTATTCAGATAGGAGGGCAGTATTGTAGGGAGGGGGTCTCAGATGCTTCATTAATGAGTTAGGGACCAGAGACTTCACCACTATATTTCCTTAGGTCCTATCTGTTCCTTTAAGTATGTTCTCCTATGTACTACCTGTGCTTCAAGTATGATTCTACTAATATCAGTCCTAGAATTGCTTATTTTCTGTTTCAGCATTTCTTCAACTCTGTATTGGATTCTTGCTAATGCTATGTCTTTGTAAACTTGTATTTATTTACCCTATGGCATTGTTTATGGAAGTGTCCTTGATACTGATTGTACTAATCTCACATTATATAATCCACCTTGAGCCTCAGTGAGAAAGGTGGACTATAAATGACATAAACAAAAAAACAAACATCTGAAAAATTTGGCCATTGTTTGCTATGGGAAACAACGGGAAATATCTGCAGGCTATCCAGGGGGTTGGGGGTGGAATTTTTCATGAAAAATCCACAGAATTTTCAGAGAACCTACTACTGGGTATCCTCTAAGTGCCCTCCAAGTTTCAGGAAGATTAGACCCCAGGGCCAATTCTATGGGCCCCTGAACAAGGTGCCTCCAACCACTCCATTGTTTCCTATGAGAAAAAAGTCAAAGTTGATTCCCACTGCAGAAACACACTGGGGCAAGGCTGCCATGGCTAAGGCATACTCTCAAATGCAACCTGAGTTCTTCCCAGAGAAATCCCCAAAGAAGCAAACTGAAGCACAGTAATGGAATCCAACCCCCCCCCCCCCCAGCCAAAGTGAAGCAAGGGAACCAACATCACATTAGAGAATCACATCCATTCCACCCAAACCAAACTGAAACAAGGGACACTGTTGCAACTTAGCCCAACAGAAACAAACTGAAGCAAGGAAATGCCTTCTGCTTGTGGCTGGGCACTGCTTGGTTCTGTTCTGTAGTATTTCCCTGTTGGCTGAACCCAGTGCCTGGCTGCTGTGAATGACTGTTCCGCTGAGCTATATTAGGGGGGAGCCCATTCCCTTGTTCCCATTCCCAGCTCTGCTACCACAAGTCCTTTTCTGCTGAAGGTGTCTGAGGCATTTTCTCCATGCCGCCACCACCACCTTCCTCCTGCACTCAATCCCTCTGCTTTCTGGGATGCAGCATGGTGGTGGCTGTGCATGTGGGGGTGCAGGCATGCAGCCACCCAGAGCATTGGGGGGGGGGAGTGAGGGCAGGAGGAAGCTGGTGGCAGCATGGCCAAAAGGCTTGATTCAGCCTTGGGCATCTCCAATAGAAAAGGATGTGTGATAGCAGAGTTGCGAAAGACCTTTGAGAACCACTGTCAGTGGGACTTGAGTGAGTTGATATGGGCTGACCCATGAAAAAGCAGGCAGCAGGTTCACTTTCTTCCCAGACACCACAACCCAGAGTGCAGGGATGGAAGAAAGAAGAAGCTGTTTGAGCAGCTGGCAGTGGCCAGGTGAAGGGTTGAGGGGCAATCTCTTCCCTCCCCCATCTCCCAGTGAGTCTATGTGGCTCTGCCTTACAAAGCTTAAAACCTACAATTCCCATGTACAATTGAATCAGTGGCCACAGGGACAAAACCGTGGCACTCTCTCATGTAACTTGACTCTGAGGGCAGTGGCTGTAAATGCCATGGCATGGGCTGCAGCCAACGTAATTTCTGTTAAGGCCACTTCAACATGAGCCCACTTGCTGGGAGGGTGGGCTATAAATCATGCAGATCAAAACTGAACTGTTGATAGGTTGGATCCTGTCAATCATTCAACAAGTATATGTGTGGGGTGGATTTTCACTGATTTCCGCCTTGCATAGCAGACCTCCAGCTCCCCCTCATCCTGTTCCTAATGGTTTCCATTTTGGGATGTAACAGGAGACAGAAGATGGACGAATCACACTCCACTGACAGAAATCCTTCCATCAAAAAACAAATTTCAGCAGGATCCAGGCCCATGTTTCTATTACTTGAGGCTTTAAGAAGGAATTCCACCACAATATTAACATGCTTTAAGAAGATAAAAGTTGACAGCCCACTGTAAAATAAAAGGGAAAGAAAAACTCTTCATGCAGATATATACATGAAATGTTTTATACAACTTCAGGATCAAACACATTGTTGTAGCCCAGTCTGGGCTCAGTGAGAGTGGGGACTCCTCCAGAGGAGAGGAGCCTCTTGTAGTCAGCCATGACTCCTCAGGAGAAGGGGAGCTTCGTGTAGCCAGCCTTAGCCCTGACTGAGCAGAAGCCAGGGATCGGGAACCACAGCTGCTGGCTAATCCGAGTTCACAGCCAGCAGCTGAGACAGGGCCACTGGCACTCTCCAGCCCCAATGCCACAGGGGAAGCTCAGCCAGGGACATCCACCCCCACCAGGTAAAGAGCACTGCAGACATAAGCAGAGGTTAGAGCTGCAGGAGAGATGGTGCAATGCTTGCCTTCTGAGCCGACAACAGCTGCTGGAGAGCCAGGATGAGTAGCATCAGGTGTGAGCCCCAGCAGCTGGCTGCAAACCACGCCTGGCTATAAAAGCCAGTCTTGAGGAACTGCCAGGTGTGGAAGCAATGTGTTGAATGTCTGCAGCTGCATCTGTGAACCTTGTACCCTGCCCTTGCCTGCACCTAGACTTGATGCTATTGGAAACTGATGTCGGACTGGACTTGGCTTTTTGGATTCTGGAGACACACCTGGCGTTGCATTTGTCCTCTGATTTTGAACTGGATTGGGCTTTTGGATTCTGAACTCTCCCCTGGCTTTGAACTAGTCTGCTTACTATGGACTGGACTTGGACTACTCTGCTTGGGCTAGCCCAGCCCTCAACACACATTTCTTAAAATCAAGTTTTCTTTGATAGCATACCTTCAAGTAACCCAAACTTTCTCTGTTTCCTTAGCACTAAATCTGTTGCTCATTCAGAAATACTATCCCAGATATGATAGAGTGACAAATGGGAAGCACAAGGGTGAGGAAAAACAGTTTAGCATAGCATGTCTGTTAGAATAAATGGATGAAATTGCATTGTTATATACAAACATCCCACTCAGATTCTTCACAGAATGGCAGGGGTTACAGACTCATACCAGCCAACATAGAGGTTACAAGAATGATTACTTTTGCTGCATGCTTGCTTGACAGGCAGTTGCTTTGCTTTTACTCTCTTAAAGCACTGATGTTTTATTAGATGAATTTGTCTCAATGTATTAAATGCAAATGCAAATGAATCAGAGCAAAATGGTTGAAAGAATCAAGTCTTATGGAGAAACATTGTCTTGTCTATAAAATGGAAGATAAGTTACAGGTAAGGTAGATGGAAATGCAATAAGTGGGTTAATTTCTTAGTTTAATTTGCATTCAGGCCACTTGATATTTCTGGAAAGCCTAGCCTGGTGACAGATTATCTGCTTAAGTGAAAATGTATATTGTTATCTATGAGAAATGGCTGAGATCTTTAGATGGTAGTTCTTCACATATCTTTTTTTTTACTACAAAACATAACAAACACAAAAGATGGGGGGCCCAGCTTGACAGGAGTTTTTAACAAATATGTGCCTCCAAAGAATTCCTCCTAGTGTAAAATGTTGCATTAGCGTAAGTTTGCATTAAACTATAGAAACCATCCCAAAAGCACAATTTATATTTTATATTGTGTTACCAACCAGGGCCGATTCCAGACGGCCCTCCCCATTCCGAAACGTCGCGCGTCGTCGCACGGAAAACGTGAAATATCGCGTTTTCCGCACGACAACGCACGACGTTTCGGAATGGGGAGGGCCGTCTGGAATCGGCCCAGTAATCTAAAAGTTCATTTTCTTTACATCTCTTTGCTCTAATGGATGTGTTGGTTATGAGCCATAGGGCTAGACAGAAAGAAAAAAAAAACATTTGCCCAAGAGTTGCTTTCACATTCCAAAATTAAGAGCTTCTTAATCTGAACCATTCATAACGAGGCTACTTTGGTATTTTGCAGATAGGTGGCATTTTTTTTTACAAAATATTCCAAATATTTCAACAGATATAAAGGAGAGAAGTTAAATGCCTTGGGGCAGAAGGACTTTCACTGAGTGACAATGCTCTATCTATGCCTTAGCCATTGGTTACACAGCAGTACATGGCTGTACAGTTTGTATTCCATAATGGTGGCCCCTCTGCATAGAAATTCAGATTTACAAGTAGATGCTACTCCAAAAATAGAATTTTGTAGAGTTCATCTGGAAGAAAAATAATCAGTTGAAATTATCATACTAATAAAAATAATCTCACATTCATGGCATTCTACTATATAAAAAGGAAGCCATATTGGTACTGACTCACTTTCTATCCTCGTGCAAGCACATTGCTAACAACTATGGCCTCGAGGGCGCTACGAAGCCCCTGCTTGCAGCTGGAAGAGGGCCTGCTGAATCCGTTTTCTAGATCCCATTGTATTTTTTCACACAATGGGTGTTGTTTCTAGTGTTCTGATAAATAAGTTACAGGGGGAAAACTTAGTTGTTATATTGATTGGGAACTCTCTCCTTGACATTCAGTTTTCTACACGCAAGACATAGTTTGGCCTGGAGGAACATTCATTCATTGGTAGCCTGAAGTGGTACAGCCCAGACACAAGTTTTCCACCCCAGCTGCTATTTATGAGAAATGGGATCAAGGAAAGATAAAAATGAAGCAGCCATCTACACAACAAACATTAAAGTGGACACAAATGATGGACAATTGTATGTACTTTAAATATTAAGATTTCACCTGTGCCTTATACATTAACATTAGAGATAGCCGGGCATAGCCCTTGATGTATGTCATGTCTTCTGACTCGTCTCAAATATGTGAAAGATAGTAATTTTTTTTCAGTCATGAGAATAAGATAAACTATCCATGCTCAAAGCTCCAGCATGCAACCTGACAATGTCCATCAGACTGGAGACTCAGCCAAGAGCCAGCTTTGCAGACAATATGGAGAATGAAGGATGGATAAGGAGACTGTATGTGTGAGCTATAGAAGGAAAACATCAGATAATAACTGTAAGGTGAGAGAGACAAGAGAATATGCAAGGCGCTGAAGCTTCAATTCTGTCCTCAGAAAGTTTTCAGCAACTCTCCGGCTTCTGAGATTTTCCCAGATAATGCTCATTATGTTTTCAAGCTTTTCTCTGTATCAGCACGGGCAAGAAATTTAACATTTGCATTATTATAAAAAAGCTGAAGTTCTCAGGATGGTGATACCTTAACAAATAATAGATGCATGCAACACCTGAGCAACAATGCTATAGAAAATCTGAATATTTCCAGGCCTTTTATCACAGGAAGCCAGTCAACTTGGTGGGAAAATGCAGATTTCTTCCTCAAGATTCCTTTGGTGCCTTCTTAGGAAAGGAATATCCCTTTTCATTTGAACTTCTTGTTTCTAGAGAGTATAGCATTTAAACCTAGGAGCACCCATCTTTCCCCAATATTGCTATGACCAGAATACTCACATTCCTTGATGCAGACTTTTTTGAAGTCAACTTCTTGCTGCCAAATGTAAGTATTAGGACTTCCCCAGCCTCAACTACAGTCATACCAATTCATCTATGTGATGTAGGGAGGGTTAAAAAAGAACACTTAAAGTGATTAAAAGGCATTACGTTTACTTAGAATACAATTAGGTAGATGGTGGGGGAGGTTGTTAGAATACCCAGGGATTTTGTCTATGTTTCATAGAGATCCTTCCAGACTGAGGCCACAATCCTAAGGGCACTTTCCTGGCAGTAAGCCCATTGAATAACATGAGAATTACTTCCAGATAAATCTGTTTAGGATTGCTCTCTATGATAAATTCCAACACTGTAATCCCATGTAAATCAAGGACAGGGAGGGGGAGGGACTTCTCACAGTTGGCTGTAAACAAATATTTTAAAAGTTCTTAGGAGAGTGAAGAGAATCATTCTCTCCCCTCCTCCCTATTTAATTAGGAATGGGACCATATTCAGTTTTCCATTTATTGGTTGCAACTTTTGCATCTTGGTTTAAAATTCAGCCCATTCTCTCAGGCTGTCTGAGCAGCTTGAAAACTATTAAAACTGTTGTGTCAAAGTTGCTTCCCACTTGCCACAGACTTGAATTTCTTTGGTCTTTCTGAACGGACTGTTCTTGTGGATTCCAAAACTGCCAAGCAATGACGTCAAAGGATCTTCAGCCCCCACCCGCCCTTAGTACCCACATTCAGTGGTGTGGCTGTTTCACCCTCCACCCCCCACCCTTTGCTCTCGACAGCTGAAGTCTGAGTTTATTCAAAAGGGGCAGGCTGTTCTGAGTGGGCCACATTAGTTGGGCATGTTTCTTTTCTACCAAATGAATGAGGTGGGCATACAATACATCTGCCTCCCACAGACATACTGAACTCCAAGGCCTTGCCTTAAGCTGAAAGACAGAGTTTTGAGAGCATGAACAGAGTCACTTGCATGGCTGTGATTATTCCATGAATCTCAGAATTTGGCTTCTATTTCTATATTCCTGAGCATCTCAGCTTTCAGTCCTAGCCCTTATGGTTCCAAATATAACATTTAAGAAGGGAAAGCAACATCTGTTAAAAGCTCTGAGTCTAGAGGGGGTCTTAGAGGCACTTCCAGTGGGCAAGGTTCTTGGTGTTTCTTTTCACAGTTTCCCTGTGAAAAAACATTCCCAAATGCTTTACCTCACCTACTCCCTGGCTGCCAGTATCCCCTCCTTTCCCCCCTCTATTACTGCATTATTTAGCAGTTAGAATAGAGAATAGCTTAACTTTAGTGTGGGTGGCACTGTCTTATATAACATATTACCACTTCTGCTGACACTGAACAGAGTGCATGTATAGTACATCGAATACGGCTTAATTTATTAGCTTAAAAACATTAATTTTTTTGAAGTTTTTGTAATCGGCCCAATATTCCTCCTGTTGACATGCTGCAAAATAACATAATGAAAATATACATATGGAACATGCCTCTATATGGATGTGAGGTATGGATTAAAGATAAAACTTTTTTAAATGATGCTTTTAAATGTAAATGAATGTATAAGGGAAGATGAAAAGAAAGGAAATCTAATAAAGAAATGCTGGATAAGATTTGAGAGGAGTGAAGATGGCTATAAACTGTGAAAAGAATGCAACCATGAACAATAGGACAGTAGATTAATCTGAGACAGCATTACAAGAAAAGGGCAAGAAGACCTAGACAACCTACATAAAGCAATTTTAAAAGAAGGGAATATGAAGGAGGCCCACGCTAACCTGAAAACGTTTCTACAAATTTGGCCACATGCCTCCACCAATTACAAAACAAGGGGAAAGAAGGGGAGTTCACAAGAGATTGTGTAACTGGAAATAAATGAGTACCATTAGGGACTGTGATATGACAAAATAAGAGAACATTTTTTGAATGAGGGGCCTCTTTATTTCCTTGTCACCGATTTATATTTTCATAGCCTCCAAAGACAAATGCTTCATTCTATTTTAATCATTCCTCTAATGAAAACCTTCACATTTAGGATCTTAATGCAGATCTCAATGTTTTAGCCACCTCTAAACTCACAACAATCATAATACTACTGAAGATGTGGAAGCCCTGCTGCTTGCTAGGGTAATAGATAAGAAGATGTGATTTTTAGAATTGAATCCTTACCCTGTGTATATGCACATTTTCAAGTCACCCAAAACTCCTTCTCAGGCAACATGCACATGATAGCACATTTTCAGTGACACATAGAACACAACATTTAAATATTTTTGCCACTTCCAATAGATTAAGTTAGGATGTTGCTTCTCTGGGTGCAGCATTCATGCACCACTGCATAAAATACTTTACTTGAAAGGCATTTAAATCATGCTGTAAAAATGAGGATCTTTTTAAAAGGTAAATCATGAGATGAGCTTTTCCTTGGCTCTCTAAGTTATAGCTGATTCTGGGGGAGAGCTTTCTCTTGTTGCTATTACTTTGTCCAGAGAGTGAAGCTGTTTGTATATGGATTATATATTTTTACTCTGTGTGTGCATGTGTGCACGCTCGCGGATGTACAGAAGATCTGTGTCTGTGTGTATTTGTAAAAGAAATGCCCTTTGTCCTCCCAGATACCAGCCCTATTGAATAAAGCCCACTGTTTGCTGGTATGCACACCTGTGAGAAGGGGAGGGAAGGGAAGCTTTTGTTTTTGATGTCAGAGGCCCATTTACTGATCTGAATAACCTCAATGATCCATTCACACCTTTGTCTTTCTTCTCTTATGTCTGAGGTCACTTTTCCATGTCTTTGTTTTTACTTGTCTAGTCACATGTGTTCTGAATAGCTGCTCAAAGCCATTCAACATTTCTGTATGTGTGCTTATGCTTATGTGTGTAGAAGGGAGGGAGGTGGAGAGGAAAGGAGGCTGATAAGCTGTGACAAGTTGAACAAAACATACTTCTGATCTTTTTCTTTTAAAAATACAGAAAGCATTATGGTTTTCTGGACACAGCACATAGTCCAGACAAGTAGAGCTTTCAGAACTAAAAGGCCCAGACTTCTTCCTCAATGGCAAATGCAGGACAAGCTCACCCAGCCTCATGAATGTGCAATGAGCAGATTCAAAAGTGGGAAATTGCTACATGGTTATGGAGTCTCCATAGACTCAAAAGTCATTTCTATGAGCTGCTTCAGCTCTCCCACAAGTGGGTATGTTGTAGAAGAAAACTAGAGTAAACTAGGGGTGGTATGTTTCCCTCAGGAGTAGAGTTCCAACCAACCTGACAGTATTCTCACATCAACAACTTTTATCTCACATCTGTGCTCTCAACTACATCCTCCATTCTTCCCCCACTTACTACAAATCTACCAAATTCATAACAAAAATGGGGGGAAACAGGAGATCGCAGATGAGAGCATGGAAGAAGGGGGATTTTGCCGCTGCTTCAAGAACTAAAGAGTAGAATCCTACATAAGGAACGTATCAGTGGACAGCTCTCATGAGGATAAAAATGTACTATGGTCAGGGGTTCCCATCACTGAACTCAATCGGTGCCCATAATAATGCCAGTTTCACCCCCAAAGTCTTTGAAGAATTATTTGCTAAGTGGTATAGCACTTAAAGTTTTTAAAGGGTGCCGTGCTACTCTTTTCTTTAAAAGGAAAAACAGCACTTTGAAGGTTATTAAGCTTGGGATAAAATCTAAGAAATAAACAGGATGTTAACAACAGTAACGTTTCTGCTTTTATATCCATCATACTATTTGAGCCAATTTCTGTTCCTCTCTGTGAAATGAGTTGGCAAAAAACAGAACTGGTAGGAGTCACTTAAAATTAGGGCTCAAAAAATAACTTCTTTATGAACTTCTCCACTGTAAAGCTTTAGTTTTGCTTTACACAGCTCCTGGGCCAGCATTTTGTACCTACACAATACTGGTTTGTGTCTAGAACACCTCCCAGATGTGTGGTTATTACACAAGAGTTTTAACTTCATAGGTTGCAAGTAGGGTAGCCAGGTCCTCTTACCGTCCTGGTGGGAGGGGGGACCTGGCACCCCCCCCCTTACTTGTTCTCTTTGTGCATATGCTTTGCATGAGCATGCTCCCAGGCCTGCACGATTACATCACTGGGAAGTTACGTCATTGCACAGGCCTGGAAGCATGCGTGTGTTTTGCAGTGGGCCAATTTGGCAGTGGGCCAAAACCAAAAAATTGTTTTTATAAAAGACAAATCAAATATGTATGATAAATTAGATCACACTCTATTTAAGGTGTCTAATATTTTTTCAGGTTATTTTTTGGGAGCGGGGGGGAGAAATGTTCTGATTCTAATTTTCCCATATCGATGAACAATTACAATTACAAATAAGGGAGTTAAAGGATTAACGACAAGGATATTTTGTAACTTTGTACAAAGTTGTAACTTTGGGTAGGAATGTTACATGTGAAGGCTGCAAACTTATCCATATTTACCTGGACATAAACTTCATTTAAATCAAGGGAACTTATTTCTATTTTTTATTATTATTAGATTTATATTATTAGATTTATCTGCTCTCCCCGCAAGCAGGCCCAGAGCAGATAACATTGAAAAGTTACAATAAAATATAAAAACAACAATAATATAAGATTAAAACATCAACACTTCAGTTTTAGTAAAAACAGGCTCTTGATGCAGCTCTCACATGGCACAACCCAACTTCAGAACCCATGGAAAGCTGGTAAGCGGACCTCAGAAATCAAAGGAGGGGGAACACAGACCTCCTCCTTCTAAATAATTGTCAGTGCATTCCTAAGGGGCAGGGGAGTGCTCAGGAAGCTGACTAGGAGTTAGGATGGTGGGTCTGTCACCTATGCCTTCGAAACCCCCATTTGCAATGGTGCAGCAGCCGAGCCCCCTCACTGGCACCCAATCACAGCCCCCCCCCTATTTAACCCCTAGGTGGGGCACCCATGAACCCACGTAAGTAGAGACATGGAGGATCTGCCCAAGAGCCCTCTGCTGTGGGGAATTAGAGCCTGAGGCAGGAGAGAGTGCACATGGTGGCAGGGCAAGAGTGCACAGGAAGAACTTTGCAAAAATTGGGGAGGACTTTGCACCCACACACAGGAGGAGAGCTAAGTCCCAGATGTCTGACACACAACTCTCACTCAAGTTCTCTTTCAGGGAACCCATGCCATGAGTCCCATCTTGGGGCAGAGTCACCAACAGGTAAGAAGGAGCTGAGGAGCTGGCTGCCCTGGTTTGCTCATTCGCACCCACCGCCACTCCTCCCTTGCACATGGGCCAGCATGCTGGCCTCTGTGGCTGAGGTTGGCTGGTGGCCAGGGGAGGTGGCCCGTGCCCCCAAGACCCCATGGCTCATGCTTGCCAAACATGCAGTTGCTCGGGGAGCCATGCCAACATAGCTGTCTTGGGTGGGGGTGGGGTGCTACCAGCCCATGTCAGGGCTCCCTTCTGACTCTCTCAGCCAGAGGAGAGAGCTGTGCACAGCTGTGGGTCAGGGTGATTGGGTGCTCACTCTTGTAACTCCCTTGCAATGGTGACCGTGCAGCCCCTCATTGGTTTCCCTCACAGGATCAAAGCTCTATGCAGCCATGACAGCAGCAGACCATCCTGATACAGCTGAGGAGCACTTTCTTGCTGGAGGGGTGCCCATCATTGGTTTGCTGGCAGCACCTGCAATGATGGAGCAGCAGCCACCACCCCCAGGCATGGACACTCCGCCAGGTCGCGGCAGACCTGGCTGTGGCTTGTACAAGGCCTAGCCCCTCATCCTTGCCTCACATGTCTCTTCTTCCTTTCTAGGCAGGTTGCAACCCATCAGGGATGTTGAAGAGCATGGCTGTCTCATCCTCTGGCAATCCTTCATGACTGCAGCTCTCCAGTCAGCCTGTAACTCAACCTTGCTCCCGAGAAAGCAGCATGAGAAATGGCTCCCCCAGCTCCAACTGCTGCACACACAGACACAGTTCCTATACCAGGCGAGTTGTCCAGACATCCTCTGAACGTTTGGCAGTTCAATAAAATCTCTGTCAAACAACAACGTTCTCCCAGTCTGTTTGCTTGCCTGTAGATGACAGTCGCTTCACCCTCATATCTCACATCCCCATAGGGCTGCCCCTTTCACACACGGGGGAATGATCTCCCCCCTTGCTTCAGGGCAAGGCTCCTCTCAAGGCAGGTGCCTCTGTTGAGGCACAGTGACCACAATCATGTGGGTCTTTGTGCCCTGAGTAGCATTGACAGGTGGCAGCAGGGATGATCACAGCCAACAGATTGGCTTTGTCTTTCCCTGCCACTCATAGGGCTGTCAACTGAAGCCGTTCTGCAATTGGTAGATGCTGCCGAGGCTGTCAGGCCAATAAGGAGCATTCTTTCCTAGCTGGGCCTCACGGCACCTGGCCAAACATGCAACACCAGAATAACTTGCTCCCAAAATTCCTTAGGGAGTGAACAAGTGCAATCGAGGATCCGCGGGTGGATGGCCACCTCCGCAGGAGTGAGGGTTAGAATTGCACAGCCTGCATAGGATCTAGCTATGAGAAGAAAAACAACTCCCAGCACAAAAGTCAGAGGACAAAATAGATGAGTAAGTCAGTGATTTCCTGGCAGTAGTTCCCGTGGCACACATACCTTTGCATGCTTTTCTGTGAGTGATTGGTTTGGTCATGTCCCGATAGTAGCCTTCCTTGCAGTAATGGCAGTGACGCCCTGCTGTGTTGTGCCGGCAATTAAGACAAACACCTCCACTCTTGCGGCCAGATAATTTGTAGAGCTCCATGTTAAAACGGCACCTTCTGGCATGCAGGTTGCAGTTGCAAGCTGAAAAGAAAAGAGAGAAGCAGAAATGTTGCTGTTAGAGACTGGTAGTTCTTATAGATTAAGTAGGTTTACCTTTGGCTTAAATGGTTCACCATGACTGGAACATACTGAACAGTCCTGAGAATATCTAAACAGGCACTCTCGTACTCTGTGCTCAAAAGCAGGATGCTATTCAGCATTGCAGAGTAGAAAGAAAAATCAGAGCAAAAATTAGAAAAAAGATGGTTTGGCAGGATCCACCAAAGCACTGTAATGTGCAAAGTAGTGCAACTCAGGAAGGATATGAACTTTTTCAGAAATACAGCAAACACAAGATATTAGATTCACTGGAAATGTTAGTTGCATTTGGCTCCCTTCTAAACCACAAACTTTTGACAAAAACACTATGCCACATAATGGTCCGTTTCTCTTTCCCATCAGAAAATACTGGTGACTGTCATCCAAGTCACCTGGATTTTGATTAGAACCAAATTCAGTTAAATGAATACACGCTACTTTGCAATCTCAGCATGCAAGATAGGTGGACTGTAAGTACAGTAAACAAACAAACAAATAAATAAAATATTTGTGAGTACATTCTTGCCATGGCATATCCCACTGAATACGGAAAAGAAAATTTAAATAAAAATATATATCGACAGGGTGGTAGAACTTGCAAAATGTGATAAGATTGTAATCTTATCACATATACATGGCATGTCTGTTCCACCTGTAGTTAGGTTTGTGAGGTGGCTCAAATAATATACATAGAAATGAAATTAAATACATTAACTGAAAAACAAAAGCAGAGAGAGAAAAACTAAGCAACAGCAACAGGCTAGGACTAAAACAGAGCAGGTAACATGAGGGTGGTGGTGGTGGTGGAAATCTGTGAGAACAGAAACATCTACACCTGCTGCTACCTAAAATTCGGACAAGTAGATACCTGGAGGGAATCATAGAAGAGGCACTACAACAGAAAAGGTTCTGTCCCTAGTAGGCACCCTTTTCAACTCAGAAGATTTCAAATGAAGATGCTAACAAATGAGTAGACTTATGCATATAGGAAAGTTTATGCATGCCTCCACATTGTGCTTGAGCTGGGAAACTGAATTTAGGTTGATCTAGACCTAGTTCCAAAAATGCATCATGTATTGTTACTTCAGTTGTCATGGATCACAAACAACTGACATAAAAGAAGAAGCCACTGGGCTGCACAGAAATTCAATTGAAAACCTGTCTCCTAAAGACAATACCACAAATAGCAGGTAGTATTCTTCATTTCTCTATACTGGCTAAGGTCAATTTCTATATAAGACCATAGCTATGTCTAGCTGTCTACATGAAGATGTAAGGGATTTTAAAGTCTAAGAGAAAGACTTCTAATTATTCAAATATCTGTGGCTTTGCCAAGATATGGACCAGTTTGGGATGGGGGAGGCAATATATCCCTGGCACACTGTCCCCTCCCATAACAAATTCCTTCCATTAACTCAAGGAAGATCTTGTGAATTACTCTACATGGTTAAATCACACCAAAAACTCCCCAAGTAGAGGCTCACTCTTTACCGAAATACACGTGAGCCTGATTTAATGTCACAAAGTTGCTTTTAGCAAACCATCAGCTGTTCCTTTTCTCCCCCAGAATTGTCAAGGAACCATTAAGAAAGTTTCCTGAGGGGAGTATTGTACATTGCAACATATTTCAGATATTTTCTTTTCTCTTGTTTTTACTTGCTTTGTGTCCCCACACAATGCATGCCCATAATACTAATTCACATCTGGATATCTTGGCTCATCATAAAGTTGCTGTAGCTCATGCTTTTGCCACCTTACTTTAGAACAGAAATATTATAATTCCGCAGTTTCCTGCAGAAGACAAAAACATGATCTTTGCTTATCACATTTCAAGCCTGAAAAATACTTTATAGCTCTTTTTTTTAAATAGTAGTCACAGCACTAATGTGAACAGCTAATCTCTTCCCTACGGATGTCCTAATACCCACTGCTGGGGCTTGAACAGATGCCCTGCAATCCCAAAGAAGCAAATCAGACAACTGAAGTAAAGGACAGCTTCCTTAGGTAAGGAAATACTACCCGATTCTGAGTGGCAGAGTTTCACTAACAAAGGTAGGTCTTAATAATTGCCAGACGGGAAAAAATGTTCAAACTAATTCTGAAAATATCTCCATGCCATCTCGGTTGCAGAGTTCTTGTTGAGGATTGTCTGCAAAACTGAGCACTTTCTGGCCCCATAAAGAGAGCAAGTGACTGAGAGGATCTGTTTACAGAAATCTGGATTCCTATGCTTCTGTCTGAAAATGTTAATGGTGAAGGTGAGCACGTGTTTTGAATCTGAATTTTTTAAAAAAGACTGTATTTGGCACTTTTTGGATTTCTTTATTTCTCTTCAAAAAAGGTGATGTAGACATAACAAAGGAACTTTAGAGGCTGTGTACATCATTTCTGAAGAGTAATAGGAATGCCTTTTCCCTTATTGCTACTTGGTCAATCTGATCACATGTAAGCCAGCATAGGTTTACATATGATATGAGAATTATGTACATGTAATGGGAGTGGCTCACTGCAGTTCACCTGTTCACTCAGTTTTCTAATATCCAATTCCATCCGCTTTCCCTGATACTATACAAATCAACAGGATAATGTAGTTGACTAGAGCAGATTACTGATATATATTATTGCTAAGAGGAATTTCTTTAAAAGTAAGGAAAGTTTTTTTAAAATGTGCTGGACAGCAACGTACTCTGCTCATACGAAGTGGATTTAATAAAATAAGAAAACGTTCTTCACATGGCAAGGCATTCATGAGGAGAAGTGGGTTGTCTTTCACTCTTTTTTCTTTTTAAATGAGTACATTAATGTGGATGAAAATATATAATGCACACATCCTTCATCATACTAAAAAAAGGAGGGGAGGATGTGTTAAGAATTGGGCCAATAAAAATATTGATATTTCTACAGCACAGAGATGTAGAGATGATTTATAAGCCCCAGAGTAAATATGAGTCACTCCCCTCCCCAGTTGAGTACAATGCATTGCTAATGCCTCACGGTGCTATTTTCCCACTCCAGCTCCTTAGCAACCCTGCTACTGCATCTTCTATCTCATCAGCTCAATCAAACTTTCTGGTCTGAAGATCTCAATCTTGCATAAAAAGGCAGTAAGCGTAGTGTGCTTTTACAGCCTCCTAAACTCAATCAGTGCATGAAAATGCATATGCAGCTGGTAGCATTCAAGATCAAAACATTGTTGCCAAGGGATACTGTGGAGTTATGCAGTGCTGTACAGCTGTAAGCTCTGATCCAATTAAACTCAGTTATTGGTTAAGTCTATCTGAAAGGACCATTTCTTCAGTTAACTGCCACAAACTTATATTCAAGAGACTTGGCCATGACTCTCTCTGTGTGTTATGTGCTGTTAAGTCGCCTCCAACCTACGGCAACCCTAGGAATGAATGACCTCCAAGGCCATCATTAACAGACTTGCTCAGATCTTGCAAACTGGAGGACAGGCTTCTTTTATTGAGTCAAGCCATCTTGTTTTGGATCTTCCTCTTTTCCAACTGCCTTCCACTTTTTCTAGCGTTAGTGACTTTTCCAGAGAATCTGGACTTCTCATGATGTGACTAAAGTACAATGGCCTCAGTTTTGTCATTTTAGCTTCTAAGGAGAATTCAGGCTTGATTGATGTAGTACTCACTTATTTGTCTTTTTGGGCGTCCATGGTATCCGCAAAACTCTCCTCCAGCACCGCATTTCAAATGAATCAATTCTTTTCCTGTCAGCTTTTATCACTGTCCAACTTTCACATCCATACATAGTAATGGGGAATACCATAGTTTGGATTATCTTTATTTTGGTTGCCTGAGAGACATCTTTCTCTTTAAGGATCTTTCCTAGCTCCCTCACAGCTGCTCTTCTAAATCTCAATCTTCTTCTGATTTCTTCATTGCAGTCCCTCTGTTGGTTGATCATTGAGCCAAGGAATAGAAAATCTTGAACAATGTCAATTTCCTCATTGTCAACTTTAAAACTGTGTAATTCCTCAGTAATCATTACTTTTGTCTTCTTGATGTTCAGCTGTTATCCTGCTTTGGCACTTTCTCCTTTAATCTTGATCAGTAGTAGTTTCAAGTTTTCAGTGTTTTCTACCCGCAATGTGCATATTTGCATATCTCAAATTGTTAACGTTCCTTCCACCAATTTTCACTACACCTTCTTCTAGATCTAATCCAGCTTTCTTTCTGATGTGCTCTGCACAAAGATTGAACAGGTAGGGAGATAATATGCATTGGCATAATATGCATTGGCATATTATGGCCATCACATGGCTATAAATTTAGTGCCAAACTAGTGCCATCTCCCACTGAATGCTCACCTTATTCCAGCTCTCTTGTGATTTCACCATTCTCCCCAATTCACGCTTTGTGACTCTTTATGTCGTCTTTATCCACTTCCATGTGAATGCCCTGGATTGACTATGAACGCTTTGCAACACTAAAACGCTCACTGTCCCCGATCATCTGTCTCACCTAAGTAATTTTTTTTAAATGTCAGCCTTATAGCGCTATAGCGCTATTCTGCCATGGGCGGGAAACCTCTGCTACCTATCACGATTGGCTTTTGGGTTGGCCCAGCACAACATTGGTATAACAGAAGAGTGATATAATGCAAATATGTGAAAAAAATTTTTTAAAAGGGGTGGGATTTTTAGGGCCCCGTTTCCGGAGGCACTTAGACTGACCGTCAAATTGTGCTTTTCCCTTTTAATGTGACTGACTGGAAGTGCAAGCAGTCATCAAAAGATGGGAGAATCCGTTCTAATAGCGATAACAGAAGAAACGATTTCTAGTGCAAAACTGACGAAATAAGGGCCCGTGTGACGACGGCCATTGTTGTCTGACACCTTTGCCAATTGGAAACCATTCTGTTTCCCCATGTTCACTCCTAACAATAGCCTCTTGTTCAGAATACAGGTTGTGCATCAAAACAATCAGATGTTGTGGCACCCCCATTTCTTTTAGCATAATCCATAGCTTTTAATGATGCACACAGTCAAAAGCTTTCTGTAATCTATAAAACATAGGCTGATTTTCTTCTGAAATTCCCTGATAAGTTCCATTAGCCACTGTAAATTTGCAATATGATCTCTAGTGCCTCTTCCTTTTCTGAATCTAACTTGAACATCTGGCATTTCTCGTTCCATATACAGTAAGAACCTTTGCTGTAGAATTTTGAACATCACTTTGCTTGCATGGGAAATTAACTTTGGTCATATAGTGTTTGGAAATAAGAGACAAACATTTAATAAAACAATGGCTGCCCCTTTAAAACTGGAAGTCTTTGAGCAATTCCATGGCTCTTACTGTGGTGGAAAGCCCATGACCCTTGCTCTGTCTCACATATTTTTGTTTAGTGTTTTCTTGCATAATTTCCACAGAAGGAATTTATATAAGAAAAAGAAATCCGAAAGATGAACCCATAACTTTTTTAAAACAAAGATGTTTCTAGTTATCCTTGAGTACACAATGGGTCAGTGAGGGTGGAAGAAACTGCTCAACCAGATACACAGACCTCCACAGTAGAGTATCTGCAATTCTGGGATGCATCATGTAGTTAATAACTGGCCACTTTTGAGAAGAAAGGAACAGCTAAGCTAGATCTATGGATTCTTTAAAATATGCTTTAGTGTGATCCACTCCTTCTTTTCCATCCTCCCTGACCTTAGTTATACCTCATATAAAAGTACCATGTAGACAAACAGCCTTTCCCAGGAGACTTTCTCTAGTGAATACGTGGACTATTATTAGCTCCAACAAAACTTCAGATCCAGCTCAAACAAGCTTTCCTCTTCACTGATTGGCCAGTGATTCATTTTTGCATTCCTTTCATCCCTGACACCTCCTCCTTCCCTTTGCTCTCCTTTGCTCCTAAAATTACAAAAACTTAGGCCATTGTACTACACAAAACTGTTTATTACAACAAATTTGAAACAGATTTTCTGACTATAGATGCACAGTCAATTATCCAGCTGGGCAGAAAACTTAAACTGTCTGTATCACCCTTTCCCCCTCCCTTCTCTATTCTAATCCTGGACTAGGTTTGGAATGTAGCGACATAACAATAAAGTGTTCTGCTTCAATATCACCAAAGTAATCACTGGAAATTACTTTTCTGTGCCAGCTCACTGGGGTTTTGTTGTGTCTGAGGCTGCGCCACCATTGTCCTATCACACATTACAACACCTCCTAACTACTTTAGATCAAATGCAGACACTCATGTAACTATTTATTCCTTGCCTTCACCATGCACCTGTTTGCAGAAAATGAGAGCTGCAAACCATACTATTTATTGAAACTGCAGTCCTTGAAGGCTCTAATTTCATTAGCAGGAGGATGGATTAGAAACTATTGTCTTCCACCCAGTCCCTGAATGACCAGCCTCTGAACATCTTGCCACTAGGCTCTGTTGGCTCCCAGCCAGCACTCACTGGCAATTATGCTTGTTAGCCTGCTGTGTTTTATGTTGCCCGATGGGAGAATTGTCTTTGCTAAGAAATACTCTTACTATTTCCCTCTTACATTAACATCCAAGAAAGAAAGAATGATGCTAGCAGTTTAATAAGGAAAACAACTGAAAAGTAAAGGGTGACTAAGGCCCAGAAGAAGCACAGTTGCATCCCATTGCTCCCATGGAAGGATGGGCAATATTGACCTTGCTCCTTAGAAGGTGGATTTGAGGGGCCAGTAAACATTCTGCTTGAAAGCAAACTGTGCAGTGGCTGCTGAATAACTACTTGTGCAGATAAGTTTCTGTAGAGTATGTGACATTTTGATCAAGGGCCGAACAACCACAGAAGCTTGAAACAAGGGTTGCTACCCTCCAAGCAGGGGCCTGGAGATCTTCTGGAATACTGATCTCCAAGCTACTGAGAGATCTCCTATCAGGGAAGTGATCAGACCCAGCCTTATTTAACTTCAGCAAAGTTGATTGACTTAAACCTATAATTTTGATCTTGTAAGTGTAGGTGGGTAGTGGTGGTGACTATTATGATGTGTTCTACATGGGGCAGCCTTTAAAGAGTGAGTGGAAGCTACAACAATTCTGAACATGGTGGCCAGAATGTTAATGGAAGTTGGCCACATGGATAGGGTTGCCAGGTCTCCTTAGCCTCCCAGTGGGAGAGGGGACCAGCACTCGCCGTTCTGGACGTCTTTGCACATGCGCACACTCCCAAGGCAGCGTGATGACATCACAGGCTCCTGGAGGCAGGCACTCCCAGCCCCTCAGTGATGACATCACTTCTGGGAGTGATGTTGTCATGCCATCCCGGGAGTACAGCCAGGAGGCCTATTCCCTCTCCTTTCCCCCCTACCAGCCAGGTGAATGATGGTGGGGGTAGGAGCAAATGATCCCTTTCCACACCAGAGCACCTGGGATCCCTGCACATGGATCATACTATACTAATTCTATGACATTTTATTGGCTGGCAGTCTGTGGCCAGGCCCAACTAAAAATGCTAGTTTTAATCTTTAAATCCTAAACGGTGCATAACTCTAAAACCCAAAAGACCTCCTCTCCCTACACAAACCTACCCACACTGCACGGTTTTCCTTGGAGACTCTTCTTCACATACACCCTGTATGTACAATGGATAGCTATGCTGTAGAGGATGTCCTCTGGAAATTCTTCCCAAGGGTAGGTTGCATTGCCCCCTCTCTACTGCTGTTCCAGTAGCAGATAAAGATTTGTTTTCAGGAAAGCCCTTGATAGTGAAACATTTTTCTGTTACCTTTCACCATTTTTTATAGTTCTTTCCTGCGTCTTATTCTGTTTTTATGTTTCCATAATTTAGTTTTGTTTGGCTTTTAGTTGGTATTATTTAATTATATAGATTGTTGATGGCTGCCTTGGGAATTGTATAAAATCAAAATGGGGAATACCTTTCAAAAAATAGTTTATAATTGTACAAAGCGTCCTGTGAGAAAACAACACGAGAGGCTTCTCCCTTAACATCAAGACTTGTTAAACATTGTTGGCTGATTTCCTGAACTTCTGGCAGTGCTTTCTCCAACCTGTCTGGTATCCTATCTTCCCTCTTGAGTCTAGCCTTTGGCAGTAGGGCTCTGTATTACAGCATTAAAGTAATCAAAACCTGTATTGAAAATACCTTATTATTGAATATTATTATTATGATTAATCCAAATTCAAACACTATCAACTGTCAGTAATATTCCAAAACATTCTGATCGCTGTTATTCTGACACTTGGCTGACTGGATGAATTCAAGAAATTCAAAAGGAGGGAGGACAGTCAGAGGGAGCAAATGGCAAGAAGACACTGACTTCACATATATGAAACCAACAGGGATGTTTAGCAGTCAAAAGTTTAACACGCAGATTTTTCTACTAAGAGGACTGCACCAATAGATCTTTCCCAAATGTTGCTTGTATCATGCAACAGTTCAGTCTCGTTTCTCCGCTCAATACCTGATTCACTGCAAGGGGAGAATGAGCTCAGAGTACATGTTCTTTGAGCCTGATCCTTCTCTTGCCCCTCTGGTTGGGTTCAGCTTTCTCTCTCCCTCTTCACCCTGAAGCAGCAATAAGGGGGAAGAGAAATGGGCACCAAGGCAATGTGTCAAAAAGGGAATTCACAGTTCCCTGGCCTTGAAAGAGGTAGCAAAAATAGTTAAGAAGTTCCTTGCCCTGGCTGTTGTACTTGTCTCCTATTCAATTCATCAAATCTATAAGCTCAGAGGAAAGTATTCATGTACTACTACTCACGTTAGGAAGAATAGTAGCTACTGGAACCCCCATTATTTTTCTGCAAAAGTAGAATCTGTTTTCTGGTTTACTTCCCTCCTATCTCTTGAACATAGGCCTTTGAGTTGTTTGCATACAGTCATAAGGTAGGTAAAGGTAGTCCCCTGTGCAAGCAGTGAGTCGTTACTGACCCATGGGGGGACATCACATCACAAAGTTTTCTTGGCCAACTTTTTGTTACAGGGTGGTTTTCCATAGCCTTCCCCAGTCATCTACACTTTACCCGCAGGAAACTGGGTACTCATTTTACCGACCTTGGAAGGATGGAAGGCTGAATTAACCTTGAGCCGGCTACCTGACCCTGGCTTCTGCCAGGATCAAACTCAGGTCGTGAGCAGAGCTTAGGCTGCAGTACTGCCGCTTACCACTCTGCACCACGGGGCTCTTTGCTTACAGTCATGCCAGTTTACAAAAATAGTGAGTGATAAACTAGTCTCAAGGCTGATTCATAAACAACATTTTACTCCACTATTTACTATTTACTACACTATTATTTACTACACTATTAGACTATTTACACATTACATGTAAACACACTTAATAGGGCCTTTGGGCTATTTATTAATTAAAATAGCTATAGCCTGCTTTTTCTTGTGGCTCAAGACAGCTTATGTCATAGCTAAAACATTACTATTTAAAATCAATAGAAAAAAACCTAAAGACCACCCCCCCCCCCAACTCTGCCAGAGAGGGAGAGAGACAGAGAGGAGAACGAATGAATTCCTGCCTCTGCTGAGAGAAGCTAGCTGCTTAGCCCTTCCCTCCTCTGTGCCCGGGGCACTATAAGAGTGCCTGCCTCCAGGGGCCTATGCTGCCAGAGAGAGAGGGAGAACTCCTGTCTATGCTGAGAGAGATCAGATGCTTTGAATGGTACTAACTTGCTGTAAGCCTCACTTTGCTGGTCAGCCAGATTTCAATTCTAGCTTTATACATCTCAGGCCTGCGGGATGGAATGTGCTCCTGGGGTCAGAGTATCACAGCAATTTGGGGGAGGGTATAGTGGTGGGCAAAGATACGGAGTTCAAAGAAGTGGGTCGAGATATGGATATGCTTGGCTCCCTTATAACCTCTGTCTCATCCCTTGGAATGATGATGGTCAGGCGCAGTGTGTTTCCTCCTCTTCCAGTTTCATGTTGTGTAATATCACGTTAGTGAAGAACAAAATTGATACCCTCCGGGAGCTTATTAGAAGGGACAATTGTTACCTGGTTTATGTGGCCGAAACCTGGCTGAGTGGAGAGGATGTGGTCTCTCTCACACAATTAACACCACCACTTGGTCCTTCATCAGCCTTGAACAGAAGGTTGGGGGGTGGGGAAGGGATACTTCTCTGAGATATCTTTCCCTTCCAAGGGGTCCCTGCACCAATGATTACTGGCACTGAATGTGTAGGCCTGGTGTGGGAAGCTGGGGAGAGCAGGGGGTTCTGCTGGTGTTCTGACTGCCCAGCTCACCAGCTGACACCCTGCTGAGGCTGTCACAGGCTGTTGCTGATTGGGTGCTGTGGTCCCCTAGGTCATTGGTCCTGGGGGATTTCAGCAGCCATACAGAGGCTTTCTTGTCAGGGGCAGCTTCAGACTTTATAGCTTCCATGGCGACATTGGGTCTCCCCCTCAGTTTGTGTCGGTTCCTATGCATGAAGCTGGCCACACACTAGATTTGATCTTTTGTGCAGGGATTGATCTGGAATTCACGGCTGTCTGTTAATTGATTTCATTGTCAGATCATTTCCTCGTTAAGGTGAGATTGAAGTTAGTTGCTCCCTCTCACTTGAGCAATGAGCTGATTTATGCTCGCCCACAGAGACTTATGGATCCTAATGGACTCCGGAATGCTTTGCAGGATTTCTCTGGGCCCGCTGGCAGCTCGCTCAATGGGCTTACCAAGTCCTAAGATAAGGGTCTTCAGGAGGCCATCAACAGAGTTGCTCCCTGACACCCCATTTACTCTCAGCAGCTCCATGGTATAATGAGGTACTAAGAGAAGTTATGAAGTCATTAGGACAGCTAGAGTATAAATGGCACCAGAGTTGTGATAAGACTATGAGAACACATTATAGGGGCTCAGCTGAAGGCCTATGAAGTGGCGGTGAAGGTGGCAGACAGGAATTACTTCTCCGCCTCCATCGCATCCACTAGTTAATGTCCAGCTCAATTGTTTAGATTGATTTGGCAGTTAACTATTGCTATGGAGTCTAAAGGGGTAGATGATTCAATTTTAAGCTGTGACTTATTTGAGACTTATTTTACAGATAAAGTCTCTGTGCTTCATGCCAAACTAGCTGCCAAGTTTGTTGCTAGTTGCTAGTAGCATACCAGAGGCTCTGTCTGCATTGTTTGGATCCATTCTTAGATTCCTTCAGTCCACTTACCCCAGCAGATGTTGACAGAACCCTGATAGCTGTAAGGCCTAGCACCTGCTCATTGGACCCCTGCCCCTCTTGGTTAATTAAATCTTGCTGTGATGTTGCGGGAAGTCTTTTGCGAGCAGTTATTAACTGTTCTCTCATGTCAGGCCAATTTTCTAGCTCCCTTAAGGAGATGGTAGTGAGACCTCTGTTCAAAAACCAACCTTCAATAAAGAGGTGATAGTACATTACTGCCCAGTGTCATATTTGCCTTTCCTGGATAAGGTCATTGAGAGGGTGGTGACTAACTAGCTTCAGGGGTTTTGAATGTTATATCAGCGCTTGATCCATTCCAGATTTTATTAGCTCTGTTGGTAGCATTTGACACAGTTGACCATTTGGTTCTGGTTGACCACCTAGCCTCACTGGAGGTAAGAGCTACAACCTTATAGAGTTTTTCTACTTTCTTCTAGGGACACTCAATATATATATACACATCACACACACACACGATATGCCCTCCAGCAGATGTTGTTAGGAGGTTTGAGGTTGGATGCCACCAGTATGCTGATGATGTCCTCTACCTTCCACTTGATAAGCAACTAGAAGCAGATATCTCTTCCTTGGACCAATGCCTGGATGCTGTAGTGGAGTGGTTAAGGGGTAGCTGGCTGAAGTTGTATCATTGAAAACTAAGATCCTGTGGCTGGCAAGGACTTCAGCTGTGAGGAATTTGTCACTTCCATTACTGCTGAGGACTCCATGAAGAGTTTGGGGCTTTGGCTTGATTCTAAGCCTTCCACAGACAAACAAGTGTCCATGGTGACTAGAACAGCAGTTTTCCATCTTCTCCAGGCCTGACAATTTCCCCCATATCTATCTCAATTTGACCTTGCTGCATTGATTCATGTGACAGTCACCTCTCATTTAGACTACTGCAACTCGTTCTATGTAGGGCTACCCTTGAAGATGCTCTGGAGACTTCAGGTGGTACAGAATGCGCTGCTAGGATGCTGACCCCAAGTCACCATAGTCAGCTTATATAATACCAATTTTGAAGCAGCTGCACTGGTTACGAATTATCCACTGGATCCAATTAATGGTGCTGGTCCTCACCTTTAAAGCCTTCATGGTGTGGGATCCTCATACTTTTGGATCCACCTCTCCCATTATGATCCCCCTCCTGCCTACTTCATTCATTTTCACAGGGCTTGCTGGTGGTTTCTGGTCCCAGTGTGTCATGACTTTCTTCCACCAGGAAGAGGACCTTTAGGTTTGTGGCACCCTCTCTTTGGAATGCACTGTTGGAAGGCACTCATGCTCAGCAGGGCCTGTTGATGTTTTGGAAATTCTGTAAGGGAGAACTATTCCAGTGCCCCTTTACTATCTAATATTCTTTTGTGAGGCAGAGCAAATTGCTGGGCATTTTTATCTACCTGCAATTTTTATGTTATTCACCAAGTTTTATAGGCTGAGGTTTGGAGAAGAGTGTTTTTTAAAATTTATGTGTATTAGGCTGCTTTATTGTGATTTTATTGAATATTATATTTGTGTACTATTTTTAGCAGTTGTATTTGTTGTGAACCACTTAGGGACCTTAACTGAAGAGAAGCAGTATAAAAATTGAATGAATGAATGAATGAATGAATGAATGAATGAACTCTATACCCCATTTAAAGCCCTGGCCTTGCAATGCCTCCTGAAGATTTCTAACGATTGCACTCCCCTCCCTTCCACAGGGAGCCTGTTCCTCAAAATGAGAGTTACAGTAGAAATGGCACAGGCTCTGGTTGATGTGGCCACCTTCAGTAGGGGAACATCCAGCAGGTGGCAACCTGAAGACTGCTGTTGGTGCAAGGGGAAGAGACGGCCCTTTTGTTGGTGTTGTTAAGAAAATCAGCATTGGGAGGGAGAACTGGAAGTGAAATTGTGTGTTTGTTTGTTTGTGTGTGCGTGTGTGTGTGTGCATACACAAGCATGCTTAATCTTTTCCCATTTAACAGTTTCTATGCTCCAAAAAGTATAGCTCAAAAGGCCCAGTAGAGATGTGAAAATCTGGGGCGGGGGGACAGGAAAAATTTTTTGGGATTGGGGAGGTATCTTTTTTCCCCCTTGAGGACTGTTCTGCTAAAGCATTTATAGGTTTGTTTTTCATGAATATACCAATTAATATAATTATATAAGCTAAGTTATAAATTATGCATTTTATGTTATTAAGGCAGTAAAAAAGTTTTGTTTTGATAAGAAAAAAGTATTGCATAGATTTCAATTTTTCACAAAAATATCAATTCTCATAATACTTTCTGGAAATTCACATTTCTAACTTGGTTGCTTATATGCATTGACACAAGATTTGGTTATTCTGTAGCTCATATCTATTTAACACATTTGAATCCTATCCTTCCTCCAAGAAGCCTAGAATAGTGAATGAGCTTCTCGTCTCCTGCATTTTATCCTCACATAGGGATCCCATCCTCCTGTGTGAGGGCGCAGGATCCCCCATTCCTAACCTCTGCCCCTCGCCACCGCTTACCTGGCCAGCAGGGAGAAAAGGTGAGAGAATGGGCCTGGGAGGCAAGAAACCTCCCATGCAAGTATGCTGCAGGCATGCTCTCAGTGGGCATGACATCACTTCCTGAAGTGACATCATCGTGCCTGGAGGTGGGCATTCTCCTGTGCTTCACAGAGGCCAATTTTGGCCCCCACTTGGCTGAATTGGTCCCGCACAAAGCATGAGAGCATGCCTACTGCTGGCATGATGATATCACTTCCCAGAAGAGATGTCATCATGTTGGTGCCCGGAGAAGGTGCGCACTTCATGTGCCTGCGGGAAAGAGACTCCCAGTATGGGCCAGGCTCCCTCCTCCCACCAGGTTATAGTGACCTGGCAACCCTATATCTCACAACAACTTTGAGAGGCAGATCAGGTTGAAAGGGAGTGGTTCCCCAGACAGCCTTAAGGTGGAGTAGAAATTTGACCCTGTGTTTTCTCAGTCCTTGTCTAACTGAGCCTTTTGTACACTCCAGCATTTCATAGATTTAAAAAGCAATGTGAATCTAACATCTTTGTTCTCATGTGAAAGATTATTATCCGTTCACCATTGCCTATACATTGTTGATAGCTGTCTTCTGTATACTGCAGTATACTCATTTACATAGCAGAAGTCTAACCTGTGCTGTTTTAAAAGCCGAGGTTAATGATATGCTCGAGAAAGATAATTGTTCTATAATCTCTGACTCTCAGCACAGATGCCAGGACTGATGCAAGTTGAATGCGAGAAACCTTTTTTCAGGTCCAGTTAAAATACCTAAGAGCTTGTTAAATGTTTGTTTAGAGTTCAATTGGAATCCACTTGGGAACTATTTGTCCATTTAAAAGCTGTGCAGTCACACCTTTTTATCTGATGCCGATCTCTGTTACAGTTTTCACTGGTCACAGGGAAAGCAGAACACAGAACCTTCCCCATCTCCTAAATTTTGTAGAGCTATAAGTATTGATTGTTGGCCTTGCTAATCACATAGGTCATGCAATTAAATTGCATTTTGAGGATTGCCAGATGAATCTATTTTAAAATCTGTTTATTTAATAATGAACAACATATCTTTTTTGCAAACCTGTCAAGACACAGAGTTTCTCATTGCCTTTAGAAGTATTTTTGAGTAATGTGTATCTACCAACACTTTTAAAGATATTATATAGTGTTTTAAAAAGGGGTTTCTTGCCTTCTTTTTGTTAAAATATATTTTAACATAATAATAAACAATATGGATAAAACATTGTTACATATGAAATACTCATCCTAAAAAAAGAGTCCATAGAGTCGATATTACATGAGAATGATTTTCCATACATACTCATTATTGCAAAGTATTGTATGTTATTTTATTAATTTTCACATTCAACATTTGACAAAAAAACCCTTGCTCAACTGATCAGTCAAATATTGGTTAAATTTTGTTTATATATAATATATAATATATTATAATATATAAAACAGATCAGTAACACCAACAGAATTACAAAATAATAGTTTTCTAAAACAGTGGTCTTCACTCCTTCCAGACCTGGGATCCCATCTGTAATCCAGAAGCAGCATGGAACAACTAACCAGCAAACATGTGACTCACAGTCACATGACAGGAGGGAGGGAATCCATAGCTATGAACTCACCAGTATCAAGGCCAGGATAGTGGGCAGCTGACCAAGACAGCCAGGAAAAAATACAAACTGAGCCCTAGGAGGTATACTGTAGTGAGGAGCAAACAACAGTTAGAGCCATGGAGGAATCCTCTCTACAACCAAATTACCTTGCCTTGCTGTTTTCCTTCTTCTATCTTTCTGTGTGGGAAAGATGAACCCATCTTAATTGTCCTGCACACATAAGTATGACTGTTTAGCTGTGTTTCATGTGCTAGTAGGATCAAGAGTGGCAGGAGGTGCAATGTCCTCCCTATGGCAACAATTCCTTCCAAAAAGCAGCAAGTGTGTGTATTGTTTTGTACAGAGGTTTGTGATCTTGCACCTGGAGCTCTATGACCCATTTCAGAATCCCAGTTCATGGATTGAAGACCACTGTTCTACAAGATTTCATTTCTTCCCGGAACTTTCACAGAGCATTGTATCTGATTACATGGAAGATCCTCCTCCTCACAGCAAATGCCACCTGTCAGCAGCACGTGACACAGTTGACCATTTGGTCCTGGTTGACCGCCTAGCCTCACTGGGGGTAAGAGGTACCACTTTACAATGGTTTGCCTCTTTCCTTCAAGGATGCTCAATGAAGGTGGTCATTGGGGATGAGAGTTCATCCCAAAAGGAGTTACACTGTGGGGTCCTACAGGGATCAGTCCTGTTCCTGATGCTTTTGATATATACATATGTTTTTTTAACATGTATAACCTTTCCAGCAGCACCATTTCCCCAAACAAAACCACCTAGCATACAGTTACTAGACTTTTTACCTTCTAGGGCTAACAACAGATTGGGAAGGGGGTTATGTCTCAATTGGCAAAACCATGGGGGGAAAGGCTTAGCCACTCTCCTTGTGCACCATGCCCTTGTTCCAAATTGGGAGCCCTTCGAAAAGCACTAGAAAGTTCTGTTCACAAAGTTTGCCTTTTAGATTGTTTGTATTCAGAGTTATTTTCTCTGTTTTGTAGGTTCCACCACCACAAAATTTCTGGCTATGGACTTGTTCCTTCATGTTCTTAACATTTGACATTTTGATATAAATGGCCCATGTTGAGTTCCATGGAAAAAAATAAAGGGAGCACTACCATTTCTGAGATGTCCTTAATGTACTTGATGAAGGACACCATCTGCCATAGAAATCTGCAGAAGCCATTCATATCTATGGCAAAAAACAAATTCAGCTGTTAGTTAGTCCTGCCTTAAAAAACACTTTCCTCTTAATGGCTTTCACCAAAGGCACCAAATCCTGTTTAATCAAACAATTTATTCGTGGCCTATAGAAGACTTCTTCCTTCCCTTGCCTGTGTTACAGAAGCACAAACACAAGCACAAGCTATGAAAATTCAGTCTAACAATTCACAGTGAATTCCTATTCATAGTATCGGGGGGAAGGCCTTAGCCTGAGTTCCCTTGTTTGTTGGTCCTTCAGGCAACTCATTGGTTATTGCATGAAACCAAACGTTGGATTAGATGGACCACTGGTCTGATCCAGCAGGCTTTATTTATGTTCTAGATTTAAAAAAAAAATTAAGCTCCCATAGGCTTGCTATTACACAAAACACTTCCATTGTGCATATAATAATTGTAGCTGTATATCAAAGGATGGTTTATTTATGAAACCAAATCTAAAGTACTGTCCATGCAATCTTAAAAGCACTTTTTTTTTTTAGGATGGTCGTCTGTATCAGGATTTTTCTGGAAACTCAAAATTGGGGCATTATGTCCTTCTGGTGAGTATCACAGAGCTTCTAGAGAACCTCAAACTATTTAACATCTTCAACCTAAAAATCATATGAAGGATAGTTGCAACCAGGGGTCATTTCACAGAAAAAGAGCTGGAGGAACTCATTAGCATAACTCATTAGCATAACTCATTAGAATATGCCATGCCCCTTGCCATCACCGGAAGTGTGTCATTGGCATAGCTGATTTGCGTATGTCACACCCCCTGACATCACCTATCCTGGCTGTTTGGGACCCAATCCTGGCCATTCAGGGCCGAAATTAGACCCAAAATGGCAAAAAGGGGCTGAAAATGGCTGAAAAGGGGCCCAAAATGGTCAGGATCAGGGCGCTGCTGAGTGAGAGAGTGATCCACCACCTGTCAGAGGCCTGATCCAGGCCGTTTCGGCCCCAATCCAGGCTGAAATGGGTCCAAAATGGCTGAGAGTCAGGTGGGCAGGGCCACCTGACATGTGACCTCTTTGGGGAACTGCCGGAACTGTGTTCCAGCGCGTTTCCCCTCAAAATGAGCCCTGGTTGCAACTGCTGCAGGGTTCCATAGTGAGGGCTGCAATTTGACCACAGAATGAAAACAAAAATGAAAGAGCTCAGCATTCTTGAACTGTAGTTATTGCCTGGCTATTGGTTAATACCATGAGTCAATTATTCTATCTAAACTGACTGCAACATCTCACAAGAAAAGCTGTGCATTATCCCAAGCTAAATAGCTCCCCTTATATTTTCCCCTTCTGTTTTATTATGAACGTAAGGTACTCCTTATCCTAACATTTAAAACCCCAGTTTTACCAAAACAGTTGCCCACAATTTGTCTGCTTTCTATTTTCACTTTACTTTTGAGATGTGCCCCAAAGAGGTCTACAGAGAACCATTATACTTGTGACTTGTGGCATTGCGGAGGCACAGGGAGGGGGAGGGAATGGGACCAAGGGTATTCAACAACCTGCAGAAAAGGAAAGTCATTCAAGCTGGATGGATCTGCCAGAAAACAAGCACAACAGTAACTAAACAAGTCAATGTTTTATTTGACACCTAACTCTTTTTGCAACTGTATGTTGTTGTGCGATGGCTAGTGCAGACAAGAGCAAAATCACGCTGGTGTCCAATGATTACAGTGGCTGAAAGCATCTCCCATTTCTAGAGAGTGTGGACCATGCCATTAGATGATAACAACCACAACAATAACATTCCATTTATATACTGCCCTTCAGGACAACTTAATGCCCACTCAGAGTGGTTTGCAAAGTATGCCATTATTATCCCCACAACAAAACACCCTGTGAGGTGGGTGAGGCTGAGAGAGCTCCAGAGAACTTTGACTAGCCCAAGGTCACCCAGCTAGCTTCAAGTGGAGGAGTGGGGAATCAAACCCGGCTCTCCAGATTAGAGTCCTGCGCTCATCATAACCACTACACCAAACTGGCTCTAATTTGAAGGTGTGCCCATTTACAACTGATGGAGATAAAACTGCATATGTTCTCATGCTGTCAATCACATAACTGGATTTATTATTTTGCCCAGTTTGTTTTGCCAACTATATCCACAATCAGGATAACTGAAGTTGACGAAGAATGGATTCCTTCTAAGCTGTCATCAGTGCTTATAGGCAAGGAAGGATCCTAATCCACATAGGTGACGGTAAGCACAGTTATTCCACAACAACTTGCAGGGAATACATAGATGAGATCTTGTGTCTGTGACATGAATTTCAGATCCTTTGAAATGTAGAAGTCACCTCCAAGCAGAGAGGTTAAGTATCCCAATGACTGAGTATTTGCCAGCTCTCAAGAGGAAGAAATGAAAAAGGTTGACTTGACCTGCCTTTTATTATTTTCTCATTGATAGATAAATCCAGCAGTCTGTGTGGGAAAATGTCCCTCATGTCAGCTCAAAGATGTCCACTAATACACCACAACTGACTTTTTCCACACAGCCAGTTTTGTAAAACGATAATTTCCCTCTGCCTGGTCTCCTGCCTCGTGCCAGAGAAATGGAGCACAGAGCGAGCTCTTTGGGAGCACTTACAGGGTCCTCCTTCCTATGCCAATGAATTACAAACCTCCGCTCAGCTGCTTGATGTGCCAGACATGCTAACAGAGGGTTGACAGATTGCAGCTCTTGGGAAGTGCTGGTTTTTCCTCAGAGGCAGAGCTGGCTCCAGGAACAGTTGGCAGGTTAAGCTGCTTGTTTCTGCCCAACAGAGCAAAACCAAGTGTTTGTGCTGCTGTAGTATAGCTTGGCCAAAGAGGCTTGATCTTAGTTTCCAAGGTGGGGCTTGGGGTAGGGGGTGGGAGACAATTTGTTTGCCCAGGATAAGGATCATTCAGTGGCTGATTCTCCTGCTGTGAAAGTGTGTGCATGGGGCGGGAGGCTCAGGAGCCAAGGAGAATATTGAACAATGAGAACTTTTATTTGGGTTTCATGCTTCCCCACAGACGTCCAGTGTACTTGATTATCAGAGAAAAAGGGCCAGCCATTTACTATGCTGTGGTAACTCCTGTAAGCTTAACGTTTGTGTTTTTCTATACGCCCACTATAACAGGTTTCCTGTCTCCCACCTCATCAAGAGGTGGTTGATGCCACTGAGTATGTCATCCACATATGGAGCCTTCTTAGCCACATGGTAAAAAAAACTATCTGTCTTTGGGATCCTATGTATAAGATAAGTATTAGATAAGATAAAAGAAGAACTAGAGTCTGGAATCTTCTGAGTGAACATAGAAAGCAAGCTCTAAAGTAATAATATTTGTCATTCTAAAGTGAAACTCATACCCCATCTTCATGGACCTTTTAAAAATACATTTTCTTCCAAGCATTAACTGTAGTTAAGGCAATCAATTTAAAATCAGAACTGTTAGTTCTTCTGTTATCATATGGAGCTACTTGCTGTTATGTTATGGGATTGTCTGGTTGTTGTCATATGATGCAGGATATATTATTGGGCTAAGCAGGACTACAATATTTAAGCTGTACTGATTAAACCAACCATTGTTAGAAAGTAAAATGATCAGCCTAAAACTGCCTCCAATAAAAATCAATTACTTACTGACAATCAATCTTTTGAATGTGAAAGGGATATGTCGCAATCTGACAGATAACACATTTATCCCATGAATTTACTTATTAGGTCAGTAGGAAATTGGTAGGGGTATGTTGGCCCAGTATATGCAGCCTAACTGAAGACATGCAACAATTGGACTTGGAAGCAGTGATGGAGAATCCTCACTTCTACCATGGAAGCTGGAGGGGTGACCTTGGGCCAGTCACATACACTCAGCTCAGCCTAGCCTACTTCACAGGGTCATTGTTGTGGGGAAATGGAGACGGGGCAGGGCCTCTGAGAGGAATTTTATGAGGTGGTGCAAAAAAATTTCAGGGCCTCTTTCCTGCTCCATTAGCCATAGTTTTTTAATCCATAATGGTTTTACGCATAAGTTCAAAAAAGGTAAAAAAAAATAGGCTGTCTCTTTACTTAAAAATGAGCTTTCCTTGCCTTTTTTTGGTGAAAAATTTCTAATGACAGCATCAGAATTAATTGTTCTGGCAATGTTTGATTCAATAGTCTGGCCAAATCCACAAGATGTTCTTGAGACATTGTAGACCTTGTAGGCCAACAATATAAGATATAAATGCTAGTCTTCATATGTAAACATTTTATGGGACTGCAGGAAATTCTTGGCCCCCCTTTGGGCCTCTTTGGGCCCCCTCTGGGCCCTGGTGCGATGCACCTGCTGACCCTCCCTATCATAGGGCCTGAGAGGGGGAAATGGAGTTCTAAACTGCTTTGACTTCCCATCTGAGGAGAAAAGAAGGATATAAACAAACAAACAAATAAACACAGAGGTTGCAAGTAGCTGCACAATATAAACTTTCGAGTTCTGCCAGAACTCTTCATCAAGTTAGAGATTTTAAAAGTTTCAGGAAGTGGCCACACTGCCTGCTTATTTAAAATGTACTATTTATTTAGAAAAGTGTTATGTCACCTCTCAAGAGAACTTGCCTGAGGCAGCTTATAAAATAAAATGTAACAACATAAAACCTTAACAGTTATTAATTAAAATCCAGCATTAAAATCCCAGCCACACCATAAAAACACTGAGCAGCATAACTGAATGTAACGGAAGTACTATAAAAATCTACTAAAAGTACTATATATTATACTATAAAAATGTACTAAAAGTACTATAAAAGTTCTATAAAAATTATGTTCAAAAATCAAACCCTAATTAAAAGCCTAGGTAAAGAAAAAAGTTTTGACCTGATACTTAAAAGATAAGTAGGTACCAGGTGGGCCTCAAAGGGAGGGGCATTCCATAGGCAACGTGCCACTACCAAAAAAGCCCTGTCTCTGGTTGCTACTCACCTCACCTCTGAAGGTGGGGGTATGGAGATCAGGACTTGTGAAGTACGTCTTAAATAGTGGGCTGGACAATATACGACAATGTAAGAAATAAGATTCTGTGATCTCCTCAATAGTGAGAGTGTAGAGTCCCAAATGACTCCTGAAGCCTATTGACCTCACTGAAAATCCACAAATTTCACTTCCCACATATTTGAAAAAAGTCACTTGTGTTTTTAAAAAAATATGTAAAGTTTGTTCTGTGCTTGTGTGACATGGGTAGCATAAAACACATGGAGCCAAGGTTCCAAAATCCAAGAGATGCTGCAAGTCTAAAATTAGTTTAATGAAACACACTAGATGCCTCAAGCCAGCCAGCTGTGTCTCTTGGAGGTTTGCCACTAAACTTCCAAAATATGAGGCATAAGGCAGGTCTAAGGATGTGGTATTTTCAGTCAAATTGGTATTCTCCTCCTCCTATCCACACCTCCTGGGGATAGGGTAGAATCACTGCCTATCCACCATAGTTAAATGGATAAGAGTGAACAAATTGACACTAAATCCTGAAAAAATAGAGGTAATGCTGTTTGGGAAGGCAGAGATCTCAAAGGACATTATGCTTACCACCTTTGAGGGAGTTCAGCTGACTCTGACTGTCTTGATCAACAGTTTAGGGGTTATACTGGATGCAATATTATTGAGGTAGAAGCAAGTTAATGTAAAAAAATGCTTTCTATCCACTTAATTTCGCCTAGAAGATTGGCCTTGACACAGCCAATCTCACCACCTGGATCCATGTCACAATAACATCTAGAATAGATTACTATAATGCATTCTTCTTGGCTCAGCTAGCCTGATCTCTTCAGATTTTGGAAACTAAGCAGAGTCAGCCACGATTAGTTTTTGGATGGGAGACTAAGTCCAGGGGCATTATACAGTGACAGTCAATGGTAAACTGCCTCTGAATGTCTCTTGCCTTGTCAGACCACCTTTGAATGTCTCTTGCCTAAACCCTTCAGTAAGTCCATAAGCTGGCTGCAACTTGATGGCCACATAGGTGTCCCCCTCAAAGTCAACTGGAATACTCCATTTGATACAGAACTCTGCAGTTTGGTTATTAGCAGGAGCTACGTGGAGCATGCATATAAATACCTTTCTGTAGTTACTCCGTTGCCTTCCCATTAGCTACCAGTTTCAATTCAAGATAAAAAGCCTTTCATGGCCTCAGTTCCTCATATCTGCAGGACTACCTTTCTCCCTATGTTCTGTCATGTCAGCTTCACTCATCTGAGTAGGGCCTCCTGTGGGCGCCACCCTGCAAATGGACAAGTTCATCAACTGCCTGTACCCATGCATTCTCTGTTGTGGCCTCCCATCTTATGGAATTGCCTATCGGAGGAGGTCAGAAAAGTTCCCACTGTCCTGGCATTTTGCGAACTATACAAAACTAAATTATTCAGGCGGATATTTTTACAAAGGTAATAGGGCTTTATTACAAAGGAACGGTTCAGGAAGATCCTTCAATAAAGGGAAAGGAACTGTGGACTATACTACTGCGTATAGTACATGCGTATTATCCTATGTAATTTCTGTATCATTTGGTATGCTATGTTCATGCTATGTTCATACTTACGTTTTGTTTCAGCTTTGTTCCAGATTTATACTTGGTTTCACTTTTCACAATCCTAATTCACTGAGTAATCTACCTTGAATCTCAGTGAGAAAAATGACTATAAATAACTTTAATAAAATAAAAATAATAAAACATTACCATTTCAAAAAGAAGTTTCTGTGAAATGAGCAGGGTGTCAAAATTGAAAGAGAAAAAAACCCTCAAGTTCACCAATCTAAAATGGTCTGGCATTTTACATACAAGTATACATATCAATATCCATATTCCAAAAATCAGCCTTCAAATATTTGATATAATAATAATAACATTCGATTTATATACCGCCCTTCAGGACAACTTAATGCCCACTCAGAGTGGTTTACAAAGTATGTTATTATTATCCCCACAACAATAATCACCCTGTGAGGTGGGTGGGGCTGAGAGAGCTCCAGAGAACTGGGACTAGCCCAAGGTCACCCAGCTGGCTTCAAGTGGAGGAGTGGGGAATCAAACCCGGCTCTCTAGATTAGAGTCCCGTGCTCTTAACCATACACCAAACTGAACTTAGGAAATAATTCACACTGTGCTCAGCAATTCTACAATACACTTGGCTAAACATCATATGGTGCTATTTATTCACTAAAGAAAGACATGGGGTACTGAATGACTACATTGCTGCATGTTGTGTAGAGAAGACTTTCAATTTTGCATTTATTACTATGATCCTACAAAGGAAATTTGCAAGAAATTCATAATTACAGTGCTTCCTGAATCATTAGTCCCTTTCGCAAATGACTCCCTTTGATTAAGATGCTTGATAAAAATATTAATTTTCATCAAGTCATGGTATAAATACCTGTCCTATTTGTAATTATTAATTTCGTGGAAAAAATTTGCAAGACGCACAACAGTTTCCATGTAACTGGCCAACGCATGAAACTCTAAATAAATTATCCCACTAAAATAGTTTGAAATGATAATAGTAAATCTAATGCTGGAGTTCTTTCTTTTGCCATATGCAAGTGGCAAGATATCTCATTGCAAAGAGCACCTTGAGTATAGATCATCATGGTTACATGCTAGATGCTACTAGTTCATTTTTACATTGCAGCTGCAGCAATTTGTTTTAAATATTCATCTGGTCACATTATGCTTCTATTCCTTCTGCACAGAAGCACGGAGAAATGTGGGCTCCCTTTCTAGTGAAAACTGGCTGCCAGTCATGATGAGTAAAACTCACTATTCCAGGCTCCCATTTTCATTGCTATCTGTTCAGCTGTTCGGCCTCTGCATTGGCAAGAGCTGAGAAGTTATTCATGGCAGTCACTGGATGACACTGGGTCAGTCATTCTCTCTCTGTCGCTGTCTCGCTTTCCATAACCTGCCTTACGGGGTTTTGTAAGGAAAATATGGAAATTTCAAGGTTTTGGAAAATTGCTCTGTTTCTAATTACTATAGGAAGATTAATCTTTGAAAATGTCAGAAATGCAACATCTCCCCCAAAACAAGATTGCCCCAAGGAGGTCCGCCTGGCCTCTACCAGAGCCAGGGCCTTTTCAGTCCTGGCTCCAACCTGGTGGAACTCTCTGTCTGAGGAAACTAGGGCCTGGCAGGATTGGTTATCTTTCCACTGGGCCTGCAAGATGGAGATGTTCCACCAGGCATTTGGTGGGGGCTAGGCTGTCCTCTTGCCGACCATACCACTGAAGACCTTCCATCACCCATGCAGGAAAATGCTATATTTTAATATTTTATACCCACCAATTTTAATTGTTTATGATATAATGTCTTAATGTTTTTGGAATGTTTTTAGTGTTTTAAACTGTTGTTAAACTGCCCTGAGCCTGTCTGACGGAGAGGGCGGTCTAGAAATGTGATTAAATAAATAAATAAACAAACAGATAAAAGAATATTTTTTCTGTTATTTAAGTTAACTGCCTTGCAGAAAGCTTGGGATGTCAAAGAGATGGTAATCCTATGGAATCTGGTTCTTAATAGAATATAAACCATTCCAGTTGACATTTAGTTTATCAGACAGAATGATTTTGTTTCTTAGTTATAAGGTTTTGAGGTGTTGTGTTCTTTACATTCAGACTGGTTGCTTCCTATTTTACAGTTTTGTAGACCATCTATTTTATATATCATTGTGTAAAATAAATATGTATTTAGGATTAAACAAAAAAGAAATATGGAAAAGGGTAGTGTCAACAGGCCCAGAGAGAAATGTCTTGTTCTTTCAATAAAGCCTTAATAGTATGTTATTTATCAGGTGATGTTACATCCCTCCATGCTATAAAGAGCTTCACCTGCCTATTTCCATAAAGGCTTTTCCTCCAACCAGTTGGCAACCATAAGAGAGAACTATGTACTCCATTCTGAGCTCCTTGGAGGATAAAAATGTGATGGACATTGTATAATTACCTATGAGTTCCCCATTTTGAAGAGGTGACTTATTTTCTGTGCTGCCCACTCTTTAAACTCTTCATAAATAAAGATATGATATGTCCAACCCATTTGCAGAAGAATAGTTTTGCTCATATCTATGCAAGACACATGCAGACACAACTTTGGATGTCAATGTAGTACAAGAAGCAAAACAGACAATAATTTGTATATGGAATATAACTCGTAAGAAGAAACAGGCCCATCTGTGTTGCTGTCTCTGTAACTGAGCAAATATAAATGGATGAAAGTGTCGCAGGTTATAAAAGAAATGTGGGGCTCCAAGTTCTGCCTATCCCTCCATCTAGTATTAAGCAGAGCTGTGATATGTTACTAGAATATGGAATGAAAAACACACTCAGAGATCAATCAGCAAGACACAGGATAATATCCCACTCCAGAATAGCACCATAGAAATCAACATGGATGGATGCAAGGGGAAAGCTGGAGTCACCAGACTCTGGAACATGGGGTGTTAAATTCAGCAGCCCCTCCTTTCCCTTCCTTTCCTTTTGTTTGCTTTCTTCAAAAAGGTATCAGCCTTGGATCCAGCCTGTCAAGCTGAGGCTTTGCTTTCAAAACATTAAACAGGTGTGAAGAACTTGTTTGGACTCTGTTTGCTCAGATATATGAGTGCCCCTTGAGGATTGTTGACAGACCACTCTTTTGTGAACAGTGGGTTGGCTGACCCTTCGACAAACACAGTCCATTTATGCCCAGGGGCTTTATCAGGAGAGATCTGAGGGAGAAGGGGACTCAGTGGATTGTTTGACTGACACCCTGGTCAGAATGATCACCAACTGGCCTAGGACATAAAAAGCATTGCAAGGAGGTGTCAGGGCAAGCCCTGGGTCAGGGCAAACACCTTGCAGCTGTTTGGATGTTTCACTGTAGCCACCTGAGCCAGCAATGTGTTCAGCACAAGGCTAGACTGCCACCTGGCCTGTGCCGAACCACCTAGTATTAGGGGTTTGGTTTTAGTGTCTTCCTGTTAGTAAAATACTAGCCTCAGTTGCATACAGGCTATAGGTAACTTTTACATTTTAATCCATGCAAATGAACCAACCGACACTAATTAGCAGTTGCCATGGTTCACTTTTTGGGAGAAGTGTCGTCATCCAGAATCATTACAAAAGAAATGCTTTTTATTAGCTAGTGCTCATGGAGCACTTATTCTGTGATAATCTGACTATGCACTATTTAACTCAGAATTAAAAGTTTCAATATGGATGGCAAGTATGCAGCGAGAGTTCAAAAACCAAAATAAAACAAATTTGTTTCTTAGATTTTGAGCATGTGGAATGTGTTGAAATTACAGATTTGAAATTATTTACAGTGTAGAAAAAAAGACTGAAAAAGCAAATGCAGAAATAAGAACAAGCTGGGGTTTAAGGCCTTGCACATAAATGTTTGGGGGTGCCAGTCTTTAAACAAGACTCTGAGCAGTATAGACAGGCACTGCTCCATATTTCTGTTGTTAGGGCCTACTGATTGCTTGTTGTGTTGTTACCCCCAAAGTATTTATTTTACTGTAGATTTGTAAATTACAAGTAACAAGACTAATACATCATAAACTTGCATCCTGTTGATGAATTTGAGGCAAAAGGAGAGTGAAGGCAGAAGGCTTCAGTGCTGTTATACTATTCTAAAGAAAGTCAACCAAAATCATATACCTTTAATTCTGATCAGGGCCACAGAGTGTGGATCAATAGAGCTAGGGCTGGTGAAAGGGAGGGGGGGTGTCTTACAAATCTGAAGGAAATCCAAAGTTTGCAAAAAAAAAATCTGAAATTTAAAAAACATGAAGGATTAAAACTCCCCCAAATAATAGAAACAATAGCTGTAGCTTTAAGGAAAAAATGCCCTTGAACACCCAGTGGCCATTTTGGGGGTTGCTAGAAAATAGACTTTCCCCCCTTTTTGAGGCAATAAAAAGGGTCCATGTTTAACGTTAAAGTCTACGGGAGAAATGATAGGAAACAGTAAGTGAGGAACTGGCACTACACCTTAGGGTTGCTTGGTGGGGGTGGGAGAATCTCCTGCTCCCAGCCTCCACCCTCCACCACCACTCACCTTGGCCAGCAGGGGAGGGGGGAAAGGTGTGGGGATGGACCTCCCAGGGCACACTCCCAGTGTGGCACAGCGATATCCCTTCCAGCAGTGACATGATTGCACAGGCTGCAGGAGTGCTGGCACGCTTTGTGCTGGCTGATTTCGGCCCCAAACAGGACGATTAAGAATTGGCCTGGCACAAAGTGCAGGAATAATCCCACTGCCTGTGCAATGATGTCACTCCCAGAAGTGAGGTCATTGTGTCAGCACCGGAAGTGTGTGCTTTGTGTGCATGAGAGTAATTTCTAAAGGTTAATGCCAGGTCCCTCCATCTCCCTCGGGGAGGGTAAGGGGACATGGCAACCCTACTACAGACCCTTTGTTTGAAGAACAGTAGCTTGTGCTTGCAGACCAAGATTTTCACGGTGTAAGTTCCAACTCAAAGAACGGAGCTCTGACTCTCAAAAGCTTCTTCTTGGTCTCTAAGGTGCCATTGGACTCAAATCCTTCTGCAGAACAACATGGCTCCCCACCTTGAGCTTGCAGGGATGACTTCCAGTGCCAGGTCGATTGCTTTGACTGTTGGCTGCTGCTGCTTTTTCAAAATCAACCGTACCTCTCCCTCTCCTTCTTCCAGATCTGTCTCCACCATGCTGTATATTCTTCCCAATACAGCCAGAAGATCCCCTGCCAGTCATGGTGTGTGGTGTTTGTACACAGATATCAGATAACATACTGTACAGTGTGTATGAAATGTATGTGATTTTATTACTGGATGGTGTGTGATAAACTAAATAAACAAATAAGTAAACAAACAAACAAATAAAACTGGAAGTGATGTCAGTCCACTCTAGGAATTGCCATAACTTTTAGGGTTTTACCATAGAGTTTCCAACAGTGTTATTTGGCTACACTTGAGACACCCTGACATACAATACAGACTGAGTTACACAAGACAGAAAAATTCCAATTAATTTTAATTCCTGGAGATCCACAGCAGCTTTTTGGGGGGTGCACAATTAAAAATTAAAAAGGCTCAGGCATACTTGGGCAACACAGCCAATCATACACTGACAAAGAACTAATGAAGCAAATAAAACTGAGGGAGGATTAAATAAAAAATTGGCCTCCGAACAGCCAGGAGTGGCAGGAGAAAACAAGATAAGTCAAGGCAAATAATAATGAAAGAGAATTGGGGGTGGGGAAACAAGTGGGGCTCTCTCAGCCCCACCCACCTCAGAGGGTGTTTTGTTGTGGGGATGATAATAACATACTTTGTAAACTGCTCTGAGTGGCCATTAAGTTGTCCTGAAGGGCGGTATACAAATCGAATATTATTATTATTATAAAAATAGTAGATTGCTTTGGCAAAAAAGACAACAAACAGCACACACAAAAGGAGAATACACTATGTTGAAAAATAAAGCTAAGAAAATAAGAAAAGAACAATGATATTATAAACCGCTACACTGTCCTTCAGCCCAAGAATACTTGCCAATGATCTCTCTCTGAGTTGATTAAGCAGGCCCTCTCAAGAATGTGAAACAAACTCATATGATTCAAAATCCCACCTCATATACTTCAGGAGTGGAATACCTCACACATAGGGCTCATTTTGAGGGGGAACGCACAGGAACGCAGTTCCGGCAGTTCCCCAAAGAGGTCACATGTCAGGTGGCCCCGCCCACCTGACTCTCAGCCATTTTCGGCCCGCTTTGGCAGGGATTGGGGCCAAAACGGCCCGGATCGGGCCTCTGATGGGTGGTGGATCACTCTCCCATTCATCAGCGGCCTGATCCTGACCATTTTCGGGCCCCTTTTCAGCCATTTTCAGCCCCTTTTTGCCATTTTGGGCCCAATTTCGGCCCTGAATGGCCAGGATTGGGGCAAAAACAGCCAGAACAGGTGGTGTCAGGGGGTGTGGCATATGCAAATCAGTTATACTAATGACACACTTCTGGTGATGGCAAGGGCATGGCATATGCTAATGAGTTATGCTAATGAGTTATGCTAATGAGTTTCTCCAGCTCTTTTTCTACGAAATGACCCCTGCTCACACATATATGTAATCTTAGTGGCTACAGTTTGCAATCAATCAAGAAGACCCTGAGGATCTCTCTCCCTCCTCTCCCTAAAGAATATAACTTTATGCCCTTATTAGGAAAGCACAGCAGGTCAGAGAGAAACAAAAGTTGCTCAGATAAAACAAAAGAAAATCTTTTCATATTAGTAACTATAATAACAAAACATCCCATTTTGTAATTACTTTAAATAATAACAGAATAAATGCACAGGTCTACTAGACAACCACAACAATATTGCTGACCCTTCTAAACGTTGGTTTCTGTAAAGGTAAGCCATAGGGAGAACCATTAGAGACCAAAACACCAGTCACCCTGCCTCTATCTTATCCTATGACAGAAGCGGGCTCCTTGTTCCCTGAGAGAGGAAGACTTGGAGGTTGTGGGGAGCATGGGGGTGCCATCAAGCAATAATGTGATATGACTTCTGAAGAAAACCCAGATGTCAGTCTGTTCTAGGAATTGTCCGAAACTCTATGGTAAACTCTAAAGTTTATAGCGATTCCTAGAATGGACTGACATCACTTCTGAGTTTTCATTTTTGGAAGATTTTAGATTTTAAAAAATAAAAACAATTTTAAAAACAATTAAAAATAAGCAGGAAAATGAATCAGGAAAGAAATGCCAAACAAAACTAAAAGGTCTTCACCTGCTCCAGTTATCATTCTCATTGCAGCATTCTGTATCATCTGTAGCTTCCAGCCACTCTTCAAGGTCAGACCCTTGTATAGCACATTGCAGTAATTTAATCTAGATGTTGCCAGCATGACTGGCAGGAGGTTTTTTTACCCAGGAAAGCCTGCAGCTGGCTCACCTGATCAAGCTGGTGAAAAGTGCTCCTAGCCACAGGGGTCCAGCAGTACACTTCTCCCCACTCAGAGCTGTGATGTGAACCTGCTCCTTTAGGAGAAGTGTGCAAGCACATTATTTATTAAAATATTTATACCCTATCTTTCCTTTTAGCTCAAGCCAGCTTGAGAGCCTTCAAGAACAGGAGACACCTCAACATCCAGGTCAGTTCTTCCACCCTCTAGTATCAACTAGAGATGGGCATGAACAGAAAAACAAACAAACATGATGTTCATTGTCATCCATGAACAGGGACTCACAAACAACCATGAACATGGCCCTGTTCACGAACATGTTCGTGGTTGGCTGTTCATGAGGGCCAGCAGGCTCTTCTCCAGCCATCATCCAAGTCAAGATCCCTACTGCACCACTTCCAGAAACCTTACCTCAGCAGGTAGCAGGAAAGGTACCAATAATAAATAATAGCTTGGCCCAGGGCCTGGCAACAGCCCTGGAACTTGAAGGGGTAGATCCCTACCGCACCTCTCCCAGAAACCTTACCTCAGCAGGTAGCAGTAAAAGGTACCAATAATAAATAATAGCTTGGCCCAGAGCCTGGCAGCAGCCCTGGAACTTGAAGGGGTAGATCCCTATCCCACCACACACAAAGAAAATTCAAGCACCAATGCACTCTATCAAAATGCCCACAGCAACTCTCTCTCCACTGTCTGCAAAGTCAGAGCTGGGAGCCCCCCTCCCCCCTGCTCTTTGCTCCCTTGTAACAAATTTGGAGCTCCACACTTTAAAGGAAGACCTGCCTATCAAGCTAAATTGGACTTAAATTGGGGTTTCCAGGGCAACAGCAGGAGTTCAGACAGAGTTCAGACAATCCCTGCCTAAGTTGCCAAGGGAATTGATTGCAGGTGCCAGACTGTTTGGCTTGACGAACAGCAACGAACGAGGCTTGCAACGACCACCTGTTCGTTTAAAATGGGGCTTCACGAACAGTTTGTTTGCGAACAGCAGATTGGGCTGTTCCTGGCTTTTTTTGTTCGTATTGCTGTTCGTGCCCATCTCTAGTACCAACTCTATCTTGTTGGGATTAAGCTTCAGTTTATTAGCCCTCATTTTCATATTTCCAGGGAAAATATAGAGTCTCTGAAACATTTGATGATAGCTAGATTCAGCTGACTTTATGCTACAATTTATTTACTATATTGGATATTTAGCCTGTCTTCCCCACATGCAGGACCAGGGCGGGTTACAACCAGAGCAAACAATACACAATAAATACCATCAAAGTACAATTAAAATACAATTAAAATCTCGACATGGGGTCTAATTAGCTTAAAATGCAGCAACTGTAACCAACTGTACAGTACAGGTCGGCAGGTAAACTGCCAGAATCACCCAGGCAGGAGTAGGGAGACCAAAAAATAAGGGGCTGCCAGTCTCAGCCATAAGCCTGGTGGAACAGCAGATCCCTCAGGGCCCAGATCTCAACTGAAAGAGTGTTCCATCAGGCCGGTGCCAGAACCGAGAAGGCTCTGGTTGTTGGCCAAAGACAGGTGGACATCCTTTGGGCTGGGGACCACCAGCAGATGTTGGCCAGAGGAATGTAACACCCTCCGGGGGAATATAAGGGAGGAGCCAGTCCCTAAAATATGTTGGTCCCAGTCCACTTAGTGCTTTAATTGTCATAAAAAGAAGCTTGAATTTGATCCGGAATTCAATCAGTAACCAGCGCAGTTGGCATAGCACCTTGTGAACATGTGCCCTATATGAGATCCCCATACAGACCCATGCTGCTGCATTCTGTACCAGTTGCAGTTTCTGGATCAGTCTCAAGGGTAGCCCTGCGGAGAGTGAGTTACAATAGGCAAATCTGGAGATGACCATCGCATGGATCACGATAGCTAGCTCGTGGTGAGAAAGATAGAGAACAAGCCTCCTGACAAGGTTACCTATCCTATTTTATTCTCTAACAGTGATCCATGGTAAATAATAGCAGTGCACGCACACACACACACATGCACAATCTTGTATGACTATAGAGCCAGAGGAGCTAGCCGTGTTAGTCTGTAGCTGCAAAATAGTAAAGAGTCCAGTAGCACATTTAAGACTAACCAACTTTATTATAGCATAAGTTTTCGCGAACCACAGCTCTCTTGCATCTAACTGGACTCTTTACTGTTTTGTATGATTATGACTCACTTATCTGATGTGTGCTTGCTTATTCAAGGAATCTATCTGTCCATCTAAAATGAAAATACCTTTGGCATGGAATTCTTAGCTTCTGCTGACAGTACAATTACAACAGAAAGAGGGATGTGATTAATGTGTTTTAATACATGGATGATGCAAACATAGCGGTAGCCAGGGCCGGATCAAGGGTTGCCGGCGCCTGGGGCAACCCTAGTCCGGCCTCGTGTGCGCGTGCTCCTGGCATGGTGTGATGATGTCATTTTGGTGACATCATCACACGGGGTGCCGGAGGCAGCTTGTGGGGCTGGGAAGCCGCCTGCACCATTCGCTTCTCCACAGGCGAATGGCGCGGGTGGCCTCGCAGCCCCCCGCACTGCCTTTCGCCTGTCCCACGGGACAGGGGGCGGCCAGCTTGCCGCGCACCCCCTGTCCTACAGGGCAGGCAAAAGGCAGCGCGGGGGTGTGTGTGTGCGAGGCCGCCCGCGCCATGCGCCTGCCCCGCAGAACAGGGGGCGGCCGTCCCCCTGTGCGCTCCAGCAGCTGGCAGCTGCTCCCGGCGCACCCTCCCTGGCAGCGCCGGGGGCAGACTACCCCCCTGCCCCCCCTCGATCCGGCCCTGGCAGTAGCAAGAGTGGACAGAATGATGTACAAGTGAATAATCCAGTATGCCAGTCACTGAAGACTGTGTATGTCCTTTGGCAGTTCAATGTATCTGTGTTCATCCTTCTTAAAATTAAACCTGCATTCTCCAGGAAGGGGGAAGATGAAGGTATCATAATCCTAAAGGAATCAGAGATCTCTTGTCAAGACTGTGAAGTATACAAAACCAAAATTTCTACTCTTGTGTGTCTATAAACTTGTCAACAACAAACAAGTACTGGGAGTAGAAACAAAGAATGACAAAGGCAGGCAGTGGAAAGAGCAGATCAGGTCTACAGCCTTATAATAGTGTTGACAAACTGGGGGAGGAGTGGGGAGAGAAGCATGCATTGGAGGGAGATCTTCTTGCTTAATGATGTCACGGCCATTGAATTCCCTGGAGTGTGCCAACAAGATTTATATCAGAGTCATTTAATTAGTTTATTGCAGGCAATTAGATCCATCACTTAGGCTTCCCCCTCAGGGCAGCTTAAGCAGTTCAGAAAGATGTGGAGTGTGTTTAGAAAAAGCATTTTCCCAAGCAAAGAAAAGGACACCCTCAAATTGGGAAAATTCTAAGCTCTGCTCAACACAGACAGAACAGACTAGAAATTGCCTGAGGATGTCCCTTACAGGTCTAATATGTCTGATGTAATGACTCTGATGTTTGCAATATCCTCAGTCTAGAATTATAGACAAATAAACCAGCGACAAATCTAATATTTTTAAAATGGGCATGCACTTGGGAAAGAGCTGTGGCTCAGTGGTAGAGCACACACTTTGGAAGAGACAGCAGGTTCCATTCCTGGTGTCTCCAAATAAAGACTCTTAGGAATACATGTTGAGAAAGACTTTTCTTTGCTTGGGACCTTGGACAGTCGCTGCCATTAAAACAGACATGACTGAGTTAGATGGACCAGGCACCTCTACATGTTTATATCCTAACCATACTGCAAGGGTGGCAATTAGGGTTGTGTAATTCGAGTACGATATTCAGATAAAATACCAAATGTTACCTGATTCAGTAAAATTCGGCAATAGAGAACTTAAAAGAGAATACCAAATCAGAGTTTACAGAATTTATTCGGTAAAATTCAGTAAAGTTCGGAAGTTGTGGCTGAGCTGGTCCTTGCTGTTCCTTTTCTAAGTGACAGAAAAGAAACATTGGTTTCTGCCTTTTTTAACCAGATGAAAGGGAGGAAAAGGGAGGGGGAAGTAAGGCAGAGGCAGAAGGGAGGGGGAAAGTGGAAAGGAGAGGAGTGAGTGGCCAATTCTTACAGGAGCTCTACTCTGGCCAATAGGATTCTCAAGAAGGCGAGTGCCTTTTTAAAGTTAAATAGGCAGGCTTGCCTCAGAGCAGCCTCCATTTTGTTCTGGCCTTGAGACTGAGAGATACTGCCTGCTGGCTCTCTCTCTATGGTCTGGCCTGCTTTGGACTGTGACTGGATCCTGCTCCCCAGTGAGTGGATTCCTACTGCTGCCTGCTGAGACATATTCCACCTGGAGGACTTCTGCACCTGGAGAACTTCTGCTGCTGCCAGGTTTGAAAGTTGTAGATCCACTGGGGTTTTTCTCTCTTTAAGGGGAGGGAGTTGGCCTGGTGTCTGGGAGGGATGGGTTTGGGGAGGGAGTTCTTTTTACTTTAAAAACTGCTTTTTTGCTGTGTGTGGAGAGCTTTGGTTGGGTTTTTGTATCTGTGTGACGGGGCTTTGGTTTGGAGTTGGTTATATTTACTGTTCATTCTGTTCTTGTTCTTCTGGGGGTGGGGTCTTTTTTGTTTTATCCTGTTGTGGGTGTTTTATAGTTCCAATTAATTTTATTAAATACACTTCTTTGCTGGTTGTTCTTTGGGGGGGCTGTTTTCCCCTGTTGTTGGTGCTTGGGATGCTGTTTCTTCATAGTGTTCACTGGTTTTTGCTTGGTGTTTTCTGTTGCCATAAGTTTGGTTTGATATTCAATTGTTGTTGGTTCAAGGTTGTTCTTCTTTGGTGGGGATGTTTACTTGGGTGCTTGGTTCAGTTTAACTTAAATTACTTTGTGGTGTTTGGATGTACTTTCAGGAGTATGTCCCCTGAAAACTGGTAGATTGCAAAGTGACACCCTCAGCCCCCTAGATAGCATCCAGATAGTTTTCGCCATAGGGAATAATAGAGATTGGAGGTGGCTGGAGGTGCCTTTTATGAGGCCCATAAAGTGGCCCTCCAGGATCCAATCTCCATGAAACGTGGAGGGTCTTTAGAAGACAGTCAGTAGTAGGTCCCTTGCAGATTTTGTGGATTTTGCTTGCAAAATGCCTCCCCAGCCCCGCCCCCCAGATAGCCCCATAGTTTTCCCTTTAAGGTATATTGGAGGTCACTGAAAGCACCTTCTTTTGCGGGAGGGCCATAAAATGCCCCCCTGGGGTTCAATCTTTATGAAACTTGGGCGGTCATTAGAGGATAGTTAGGTCCTCTTGGTGAATTTGGTGAGATTCAATAAAAATGACTCCCCCCCCCTGCCTCCCCAGGCCACAGGATACACCTGAACTGAGTTTCCCAGAGCAAACAATGGCTGAATTTTACCAAATTTGCTTTGTATTACCGAACCAAACTGGAGAATGCAGTCAGTATTCAGGGAATACCATTTTTTCCCCCAGTTCAGTATTACCAAACCCAAATGTACTGATTTTTTTCCTGTGCACATCCCTAGTGATAATCAGTATTATACAGCTTGTAGCAATTTTCCTCTGATTTGGCAACATCTACATAGCTCCTTGAAGTACAACATTTCTTAAGGGGAAACAATAGCAATAGGTTCCTAATCTTGCCCTCTTTGACTCCTCCCCCCAATTTCCCAACCTACAAATACCTCTACTGCAAACTGTGTTCATTCAGGTGTAAGAAAAGCCATCCTTCTCTAGAGAGATGTCTCACTAATCTCCCCTGTCTCTTTTCAAAAGCTCTGTACAGTTGTTTATAACTCATTATGGATAAGGCAGAAAAACGTTTACAATTGTGAAGCTGCTAGATTATCCAGAGAATTATCTGAGACCCTCTGTTAGTGAAGATTTCACAGTTACCTATCTTGAAACACATGGATCCCACACCCAGCTCTCTTTGCTCTTATATACATCATTTCTATAGTCCTCTGAAAGTCACTTTCAGCCCTGACTGAGAAATAATATAATGTCCTATTCTTCACAAAATTAAGACACAGCATGTAATGTTTAAAAAATCTTTCACTTCAGGTTTTCTACTACCAGCATTTATTTTAACAATTGTGTTTGTGTTACATGCTGTCAAGTTGTTTCTGACATGGCGACCCTACGAATGAAAGATCTCCAAAATGTCCTATCATTGACAGCCTTTCTCACATCTTGCAAACTGGAGGCGGTGACTTCCTTTATTGAGTCATGTCATCTCATTTTGGGTCTTCCTCTTTTCTTACTACCTTCCGCCTTTCCTAGCATTATTGACTTTTCCAGTGAGTGTTGTCTTCTCATGATGACCTCTAGTACCACATTTCAGATGAATCAATTTTCTTGTCAGATTTCTTCATTGTCCAACTTTCACATCCATACATAGTAATGGTACAGATTTCAAATAATCTCATTATTATTCAGAGTTTACAAACATGCAGTTAAGGCTGACAGTGAAAGACGTGTACAGAACCACAAAGTAGATTCAGGGTAAAGCTGATATATAGATCCAGTGATTCACATTAGGTCTCACTAGATTTGGGTTGCCAGTTCTGGGCTGGTAAATTTCTGGGGATTTGGAGGTGGAGCCTGGGGGGTTGGGATTTGGAAAGGTGAAGGACCTCAGTGAGATATAATGCCATAGAGTCATAATGCCATAAAGTGGGATATAATGACTTAGAGCAAAGCCATTTGGACCTTGTTGGATGTTGCCCTATTGTTGCTGGTTGAGAAGGGGCCCCCATAACAGTTCAAGCTTCAAGGTCCCAAAAATGTAGGTCTGCCATTGCTTCCAGCCATTGGTGGCACAAGAAGAGATGATAAGCAAAGCCTATATCTGCCTTTGCCAAATCCTACAGCTGCTGCTTCCTGCCTGCTTTGGTCACAAACAAAAAAAAGTCATTGTGCATCTGGGAGTCCAGGGTCTGAAGTCTGGGAGATCAGTTATAATTCTGAATGTTGGCAACCCTACTCAGATTATAAATGCCTAAAATTTTGTACAAGGCCAGGTGGGTGATTCTGGTAATGTGGGTACTGTATGGCTTAAGTATTGGCATCAAGTTTGCTACAGTGCCAAGGTCTGGGGCCAGCAGAAGGACCATCACTAGCCAGAGATATTTGGCTCATCTGGTCCCATCAAAAATAGGAGACCACACCAGAGGATCCTGTGATATTGCAAGATATTCTGCACAAACTTCCATATCATGCTAGGAGAGGCATCTGAGAGAAATGAAGACTGATTCTTTTAAGGTCATCTTAGGCTTTCTGGTTCCAACATACAAAGTCTGAAAGAGTTATACTACGTTCCTTTCTCCAGCGAGTTTTACAGGAGCATGTAAATACAGAAGAAAGCATAACTTTGTGGGTGAATGTGTAGACAGCATCTTATTCAGGGCCTCCAAAACTGGACCTAGCCATGGGCTTGGTTTATAAATTGAAAACAAAATTACAATCCTCTGTAGCATTCTTATGATCAGAGAAAAGGCAAACTTTAAGGTGTAGTTTTTAAAAAATTGCATTTAGTTAGATTTTGGTACTCTGAAAAAGGTGATCAGGAAGTGGTTGTAAACTAACCAAACCAAAAGCTGGTTTCTCTACTGCCTTTCACATTATTCAGTGACTAAGTAAAACAAAGTCTAGCACTGGCAGAACAAGAGATGCTTACTGTGTGATATTTCATGTCTACTTCTTTAAGGGTCCGGGAACAATATGATTCTCTCCCCTCTCTTTTGTTTGCAAACATTTGTTTTTGCTCTTCTCTGCAGCAATTTCATGTAAGTGATTCGGTTCATGAAGTTCATCTGACTGAAAGTTGGACGTAAAAAAAATTGTGCGGATCAAAGTATTGCCAGGGAAGTTGTGGGAGAGAATCTGTCTCACTCTTTCCTGTATTTCGCTGATGGGCCGTATGGGTTGGAACTGTGCCACAAGCAGCCAGACAGAATCTCCTTGATGGAGAAACAGCATAAGACCACCTACACTGTTCTCCTTGCTCTTAAGCAACACAAGGAAGGAGATCTCTTCAGCCCTACTGTCTACTCCCTTGATATAAAGAGAAACCAAGGAAACTTAGTCTTATGTAGACTTAATGAAGAGCTTCTTAGTAATTTGGAGCAAAACAGATGATATTGTATAGGAAAATAGGCCCCTTCTGGAGTGCAGTCCAATATACTTAGAGAATGGATGAATTGATATACTTTCTCCAATGGCATTCTGCTGGGAAAGACAGCCCTAGGACAGCATGCTTAGACTTATTTCAATCAGGCTCTCTGCCTGTTTTGTTGCTGAAAGTAACATGGTTGACCTGATGGATGACCTATGGCAGAATAACAGGGTGTGTGTTCCTATTAATTGGGATCCTCAGCAGCTTTAAGCACCATCATTCACGGTATCCTTCTGGATTATCTGTCTGGACTGGTTATTATTGGTTATACTTACTTGGTTGCAGGTCTTGCCTGTCAGAGTAGTTCCACAAGATGGTGCTGAGGGACTTTGTTCTAACTCTACTGCATTTGCAGCATAGGATACCGCAGGGCTCCATTCCCCCCACCCCCACATCTACATGAAACTACTGGATGACATCCTATCAGATAGTGGGTGGAGTAAAGTGTCACTTCTTTTTCATCTAAACCAGGTCAGACCAGAGAAGCGTTGAACCATTGTCTGAAGTTGGCAATGTACTGGGTGAGATCTAACAAAACAAAGATCAGTCCAGACAAGGCAGAAGTACTGTTGGTTGGGTGGATCAACAGGCCGGGAGGCAGTGTTGTACCTGTTTGGATGAGGTTGTGTTCCCACTTAAGATCAGATTTGGAGAGATCACTGGATCCTGCCCATATTTTGAAGGCTCCCGATCGCTGGTGATTGGTGGGAAATGGCAAGCTGCCCAGTAATTGTCTGCCACCAGTAGGCATGTTGGACAAGCAGACATGTGAACTTCTGTGCCCTACTCTAATTACATCATTTCTGGAAGTGATGTCATCACATGAGGAGTGAGATTGCACTTATGCATTGTGCCAGGGCTGATTCCTTAAGAATTGGCCCGACATATAGTGTTTCCCTGGAGACAATGGCTGCTTTGGTGAGTAGGCTTTATTGCATTATAACCTGTTAAAGTCCCTCTCCTGCCCAACCCACACGCTCCACCGGCTCCACCCCAAATCTCCAGGGATTTCCCAAGCCAGTGTTGGCAACCCTATACATACCTGGTCCCCCAGACTTTTCCTTCTTCCCAACTCTGGAAACAAAATAATCTTCTGCTTTTAACTCTGCTGCTTGTTCTATAACTAAGGACAGAATCCTTCCCAAAATTACAATTTTGCAATGTATGCAAACCACATGTTGCATAGCTGCTTTTTCATTTAAATGAATGCCTTCTAAGGCAAAAAAAAAAAAAATGGCACCGCACCTTTAAGACCTTCCCGACACAAGGAAGCTTTGTTGCTGATTTTTTTAACTTTCATTTTTATTCAGAGCTTTTCTGTGTCTTAAAAGAATTGTTTGGCTGCCCTGCTTTCTTTTCCCTGCTGTTATTACCTTGGCTAGAAAAGGAGAGATGGTTAAAAGAGACAGCAAGGAGGAGTACAGCATCAATGCAAAAAAAAAGGGGGGGTTATGCTCCTAACTTTGATTATCTAGCAGGTGAGATTCAAGAGTTTTTTTTTAAAAAAAAAAAACCTGAAAGCAGATTCACTACTGATTTCTATTAAAAAGCTTTTCCAAACTTAGCCAGGGAATTTCAGTGAAGTTCAATCTGATCATATGAATATTTACTTGGAAGCAAGTGCATTTACTGGGGCTTTTTCCCAAGGAGGTGAGCACATAATCATAGCCTTGAACATATGAAGGTAATAACAGCAGCAGCAATAACAACTGTGCGCTTATATACCACTCTTCTAGACAGATTAGTGCCTAGTTAGAGCAGTGAACATAGTATTATTATTATCATCACCACAATACAGCTGGGGAGGTGGGGCTGCGAAGAGTGGCTTACCCAAGGCTGTCTGCTGAGCTCTTAGCAGTAGTGAGATGCAAACCAGCAGAGTGCTGACTCACAGCCCAGCCACTTAACCACTATGCTACAGCTTTACATTAAGTCAAACAGCCATTCAGTTTACCATTATGTAGCAGATTCCAGAGTCTCGGCTACATTCCAGCCAGCTACCAGAGATTCTTTTACTGGGATGTATCAGCATTTGTAATTGAAGATCTGCATGTTTTCTAGATTATGCTGTGGCCGCTCTCTCTGTCTGGGAAACAGTGTCTTAAGAAGTGGGCTTTCTCTATGTAAACAGATACTCAATCTGAAAAAGTGGACTTTATGCTGAACTCTTACCACCAGAAAGTGTTAGCCTTTAAGGCGACACAGAACTCAAGGTTGCTGGAAAACTTGTCAGACAACTTTTGCAAGAAAAGGAATTTAAGCTAAGCATTATAATACCTCCTTAACAGCAAGTGTATAGTGTATAAATTATAAGTAGAATAAACCCCCAAATGTGCATGCTATATAGTATTTGAGCTTTGCAGACAAAAAAATTAAACATGGAAGAGCAACCAAATCAAAATTACACAATTAGTACTTTAAAATTCCTGTGTTCATTAATTTAGATAAGGCTGAAGATAGTAAGCACTGGAATGTTTCATTATTTTTGCTTAAGGAACTTTTTCTCTTTTGTTAACACAGTTCATGAAAGTTCTAGCCACTCTAAAAGTTACCATATTGTTACAGGTTGTATTGTGGTGGGACTGAATTTTATAGCTGACAATTAGACAGTAACAGCTGGCTACCAAGCCTGGTCACATTTTGTGGATGCCTGCTTGGATCACAACTTCAGTATTCAAACCATGCTTCGACCTGCATGGATCAGTAAATCGCCCTCCTTACCCTCTTGTTCCCTTGGGGCTTTTCTGCACACTTGACTTATTCCTGGTTTTTTTTAGCAGTCAATCCACACGCATTGACCACTTTATGTATAGTTCTTGTGCACGCCTGCCCTCCCTTTGCATTTTTACTGTTGTGGAGATTATTTTCTTCCTTAAGTGCCTTAAATAATCAGAAGCAAGAGTGTTGTTGTCATAAATGGCATTATTGATGATGTCATGGTACATATATCCTTTTATTTTTTGTGCATGCTTATATTGCTATATTGATATAAGGGCTGGATTTTTTTTTAAAAAAAAGATAGGAAATAAACATATTGCCAGTCTTTGCACAGGGAAGCCAAAAGTCACGCATATCTAAGCCTCCCCCTGTGGTCCAAACCGGAGAGCTCTACCTGAGCTGACCCGAGCCAGGAGGCAGAGGCCAGAACTGGGGGGAGGGGGACAAACTGATCGTTGTTAAGACAGAGCTAAAAGCAGCAGTGGGTATGTGCTTTTCAAATTATCTTGCTTTCTCTGGTTTCAGAAGTTGCCACCTCCCTTCCCCTGGACTAGCCCATCAATTTATATCAATATATTGCCGTACTACTATAATAATAGGTGCAGCAAGATCTCTGAATTCCCAGCATTCTTTTAAGAAAAGTAAGCCTCTAGCCCTTTCAGAGATGTAAGTATCTCCGCACTGAAAGGGGCAAGAAACTTACTTTTAAAAAAAATGAACACTGGTATTATATCAATATGAAGGATAAGATTTTTTTAAAGATCAAAAACAAAGCTGGGAGGGAAGAAAGGCAGGGGGGGAAAGTGATTCGACAATGATGTCCAATCATCAAAAAGTGGATTGGAGGAGGGTGGGAGTGGGTGAGACAAACAAAATCAAAAGAAACATTATGCACGAGGGGGAAATCAACTAAAAATTGGCCTCCAGAAAAAGATTGGGGTAAAAGTGATCTCAAAAGAACTGGAAAGTGAAGTGAAAACAAAAAAAAATGCATGTGGAAGTCATAGGATAAACTGAAGCAGTATGGGGCCAGAACTAATGAAAACACCTTTGTGAAAAACTCTTTCGTCTTTAGTGGTTTCCTAGTATTTGGAATCAATACTTTTTTTTTTGAAATTTTTTTTATTGGGTTAGGATCAATTATTTTCACATTACAATCAATTCTCCCATTTCCCAATTTCTAACCCCCTCCCTTTCCCCCCCGTTTTGTTGACTTCCAACAGTTTTCCAACCCTTTGTCCCTTTTCCCTTACTCCTTTTATATTCCTCTATCTAACAAATATATATTCTCCCTTTATTCTAAGCAATAATTCTTTAACTATTTTTGATACTCTGTACCCTAACTTTGAGTCCCTTTTTCCATGTTGGATAAACAATTTATCCCATTTTTCATAATTTCAAATATTTCTATAGATCATAAACCATATAAACCATACATTCATATAAGTCAACCAATTTAACTTATGCTCTATGTGTTACTCATTCTACATATCTTCTTCTTTCTGCTTTAGTTATATTTAATTACATTACTGTTTTTGTTCCCCTTCAATTATAAATCTATATAACTATCATCATATAATATCAATCAATTTGACTCATATATATCTTCAGATAAACTTATTCAGTTTGGTACATTATACAAATTTTACCAAAAATAATGTTAATTAGTCAGTCCTTATGATTAATCCTTATGGTTAATTATTTTCTATCAATATTCTATATATTATTCTACATATAATAATCTAATAACATAACTGCTTAGAAATTTTCATTCACCTCTTCTCCCCCCCCGGAAAAGTCACCCCCCTCTGCATTTTATTGTATTTCAATAGTTCTCAAACTGCCACAGTTCTCCTCCCACCTCCCATTTCTTCACCAAATATTGTTTCAGCTTCTCCCAGTCTGTGTTGAACTGTCCTGGGTCAAGGTTTCTCAATTTTCTTGTCATTTTGTCCATTTCCGCCATATACAGCAATTTGTAAATCCAGTCTTCGATAGTTGGCACTTCTTGTACTTTCCATTTTTGCGCATACAAAAGTCTAGCTGCTGCTGTCATGTAAAATAACAGTGTCCTGTGTTGAGCTGGAGTGCCCTCCATTCCCAAGTTCAGTAGCAGGAGTTCTGGGTTCTTATTAATTTGAAATTGTAAAATCTCACTTATTACTCTTATTATTTCCCCCCAGTACTGCCTAGCTACCTCACACGTCCACCACATATGATACAGGGAACCCTCATGTTTTTTACATTTCCAGCATTTGTTAGAGGTGTTCAAATTCCCTAGCGCAATCTTCTTTGGTGTCATGTACCAACGATAAATCATTTTGTAAATGTTCTCTTTGATATTAGTACACGTCGTAGTCTTCATTGTAGTCTTCCACAAGTATTCCCATGCCTCCATTGTTATTTCTTTATTGAAATTTATGGCCCACTTCACCATTTGTACTTTAACTGTTTCATCTTCAGTATACCATTTCAACAGTACTTGGTATACCTTAGAAATTTCCTTCTTGTCATCTTTTAAAAGTGTCTGCTCTAGTTCCGAATTCTCTGTTCTTATGCCTCCCTTTGCAGAGTCCGAATTGTAGAGATCTCTGATCTGTCTGTACTGAAACCAGTCATAATTTGGTGATAACTCGTCCTGTGTCTTTATTTTAAGTTTAGAAGATTCTATTCGGGTTATCTCCTTGTAAGTTAAACACTGTTGCTCAGTATCGACAGCTCTCGGATCTATTACCTCATATGGAACCACCCACAGGGGGGTTCCTTCTTGTAAATAGTCTCTGTACTTCCTCCAGGTTGCATATAGGCTTCTCCGTATATAATGATGTAAGAACATCGAATTCGCTTTTACTTTATCATACCATAGATATGCATGCCATCCAAATATTTTTTTGTATCCCTCTAGGGCCAATAATTTCTTATTCTTCAGCGTCATCCAATCTTTCAACCACACTAGGCAGATTGCGTCGTAGTAAAGTCTTAAATTGGGCAGTTGCATTCCGCCTCTTTCTTTTGCATCTTGTAAAACTTTCATTTTCACTCGAGGCTTCTTGCCTGCCCAGACAAAATCTGATATTTTCCTCTGCCATTTTTCAAACTGCTTAGAGTCCCGAATAATTGGTATTGTCTGTAGCAAAAACATTACTCTTGGTAACACATTCATCTTAACTGCTGCAATCCTTCCCAACCATGACAAATTCAATCTATTCCATTTAATCAGATCTCGCTCTATCTGAGTCCATAATTTTTCATAGTTATTTTTGAATAGATCTATGTTCTTAGCCGTCAGTTCAATTCCCAAATATTTCACCTTACTTGTTACTTCGCAATCTGTTATTTCCATTAGCAATTGTTGTTTTTGCTTAGTCATATTTTTACATAATATCTTTGACTTCTTTTTATTAATATAAAAACCTGCTAAATCTCCAAACTCCTTGATCTTGTCTATCACTTTTGGCATATTCTCCATTGGGTCCTCTACAATTAACATTATATCGTCCGCAAATGCTCTGACCTTGTAAGAAAAGTCCTTTATTTTTATTCCCCGAATTTCTTCGTCTTGTCGTATTTGTATCATCAGGATCTCCAATACCAAAATGAATAACAGCGGAGACAACGGGCAACCTTGTCTTGTTCCTTTGCTTATAGTCAGTTTCTTAGTCGTCTCGTCATTCACTACAATTGCTGCATTCTGGTCTCTGTAAATTTCCTTAATTGCTCTTATGAATCTTTCTCCCATTTGTAGCTTTTCCATAGTGGCAAACATAAAGTCCCAGTTTAAATTGTCAAACGCTTTTTCAGCATCAACAAAGAAGAAACCAACCTCTTTATCACAACGCTTGTCGTAGTATTCAATAGCGTTAATCACTGTCCTTAAATTGTCTCTAATTTGTCTATCTGGCAAAAAGCCTGCTTGTTCCTCCTCAATAACTTCCGAAAGCCATCCCTTCACTCTCTCCGCCAGTATCTTCGCAAAAATTTTATAGTCATTATTAAGTAACGATATAGGTCGGTAGTTTTTCACATTAGTCAGATCTTGACCCTCTTTAGGGATCAATGATATGTTAGCTTCGTTCCAAGTATCTGGAGTCCGTTGATCCTTTAAAACTCCATTGATCACCTCTTTTAGGAATGGTGCCAGTTCATTGGCCATTACCTTATAGAATTTAGCTGTAAGTCCATCTGGCCCTGGCGCCTTTCCCAAATTTGTTGACTGTATTGCCTTTCTTATTTCCTCATCCGTTACTTCATTATTCAATCTATCTCTCCAAGCTTCCGAAATTACTGGGAGTTTCATTTTATCCAAGTATGTCGCTATTAATTCTTTGTTCACCTCTTTCTTGTTGTACAATTTAGCATAAAATTTGTAGAAGGCTCTACTAATGGCTGTCTGTTCCAAATATGTTTTATTATCTTCACATATTTTATTTATAGTTTTCTTTTCCTTTCTTTTTTTCAGTTGCCATGCCAGGTATTTCCCAGGTTTATTTGCACCTTCAAACGCTTTTTGATTCAGTCTTTTAAGATTCCACTCCAATTCTTTGTTATTCATTGCTGTCAGCTGTTCTTGAAGTATTTTGATGTCCTGATAAATTTTCTTTTTCCCTGGTCTCTTCTTTAACTGTGTTTCTTTGACTTTTATTTTTTCCACAATCTCCTGTCTCTTCTCTTCTTTCTTTTTCCTGGCTCTACCATTTAAGTCCATTAGTATGCCCCTAATTACCGCCTTGTAGGTATCCCAAACCTTGTTGGTTGGTACTTCTTTATTCATGTTATATTGTATGAAGAATTTTGTCTCTCTTCTCAACATTTCCAAGTTCTCTCCCTCTTGTAACAAATCCTCATTTATTCTCCATCCTTTCCTTTTTCTCCTTCTCCCCAATTTCCACATGATTGGATTATGATCTGAGCCTACCATCGGCATTATTTCCACCTCCTTAGTCCATAACGCTAAGTCTTTTGAGGCCCAGATCATGTCGATTCTCGATAGTGTAGAATGCCTTGCAGAAAATAACGTAAATTGTCTACTTTTGGGGTTTTGTCTTCTCCATACATCTTCTAAAGTCTCCTGTTGTATCAATTCAAAAAAGAGCTTTGGTAACAGTCCTCTTTTCTTTTGTGCCGTTGATAATTTTTTGTCTAGTTCCAAATTTGTCACTCCATTGAAGTCTCCAGCAAGAATTATCTGGTCATATGAAAGTTCATCTAGTTGCCTCCTCAAATCCTCAAAGAAGCTTTCTTTTGCTCCGTTAGGTGCATAAACTCCGACTACCAGCACTCTCTTTAGATTCCATATACATTCCACTGCTATAAATCTGGCTTCCACATCTTTCATTACAAATTTTGGCTGCAGCTCCTCTTTTATATACAACACCACTCCTCTTTTTTCTTATTAGAGGCTGCTGCAAAATCATTACCCAATTTTTTCAGTTTCAAATATTTTACATCTTGTTTTCTAATATGGGTCTCTTGCAAACATACAATATCACATTTTTGTTTTAATAGCCAGTGGAAAATACTTATTCTCTTGTTTGGTGAATTTAGTCCATTTACATTCCAAGATAAAACTTTACATTCCATATTCATAGTCTTGTTGCTGGTAAGTCTTTTTCATTGTCCCTTAAGAATCGCTCCATCTCTCGCTCAGATCTGATACGCTTTTTGGCCCCTCCAAATTCAAAGGACACACCTTCTGGTAATTCCCATCTATACCTGATTTTCATGTCCTTCAGAATCTGAATTAGTGCTTTGTATTTTTTCCGATCTAGTAACACCGATCTGGGTAGTTCCTTCATGATGATAATCGTCTTGCCATCAATCTCCAATGGATCTTGAAACTGTTTAGTCACAATCTTCTCTTTCATATTTCGAGTCGTGAACTGCACAATCACGTCTCTTGGTAATTTCCTCTGGGTCGCAATTCTTGAATTTACACGATATACCACATCAAGGATAGCCACAACTTCCTCCTCCTCTTTCCCCAGGTATTCAGCTAACACCTCAGTCATCTGTTCTTGTGCTGTCTTTCCTTCCACTTCCGGCAAGCCGCGAAATCTCAGCTGCTTCTCCATGTGTTTACTTTCCGCAACCGCCATTCTTCCCCTCATCAGTCTCATCTCTGTTTGTTGCGTGTCAGCTAAGTTCTCCACCGCACCTTCCACTACTTTGACTCTCTGCTGTGTCCCTTGCAATTCGTTTTGTATTATTTCCATACCTTTCTTCACTTCTGACAGCTCAGTTTTCACTGTCTGTTTAACCTCTTTAATCAGCTCCAGTTTCGTGTCCTTAAGTTCTTTAATCACTTCTAAAAGTTTTTTATCCAGGTTTTCTATTGCCGATTGCCACTCTTTTTTCGACATCGTGGGGCTTGCTTTAGCTCGCTCCCACAAGTCCGCTCTCTTCCTTAACTCCGTGGCGTAAAATTTAATGTCTTTTTAAATTCAAATGTCCCGATCTTCTTGCAAAAAAAAAAAAAAAGGCTTTTAAAAAGTCCAAAATGTCGGGCGTCTTTTCTCTATGGTTTTTCTATGATTTTTGTAATCCAAAATGGCTTACTTCCTCTTCCGCTGAAGCCGCGACCCTTCCCCTTTCAAAGATGGCGATTCCCTTCTTCCTGCCCTTCGGCAAGGGCCGCTTCTCTCCAGCCACTCTATTGTTATTACGTACTTCCTGTTTCCCGACTTCCCACAGTAGCTCTCGCGATGGTAAATTTTTCTCACAGCTCCGTAACCGCAAGTATTCAAAACAATAGTCCAATTTCTTTAATAACTCCTTAACCTTAGTCTCTTTTCTTATGCAACTCTTGCCAAGTCTTCCCCTCCTTTTTACTAGCCTGTTGCAGTTTGAAAATCTACTTTAATTCTTCTTTACTTTTTACAATCTATCCCGTATCAGAAGATAGTGATCTTTACCTTCTCATTCACTTTCCTTGGGTTGTAATCGCTGTTTCAATCTTAATTTCTCCTCTCCACTTCTTTCCCCTTTTGAAGCTTGGGTACGTAGGTCTTATGCCAACCGCATTGGCCCCGAATCTGCCGCAGAGATCTTAGCCGACCTGTCGCAGGGTGGGACCTCAAGGGTCGGGAGGGGGCCTGTTGCGCAGAGCCCCCCCTCGCCTGAGATCAACGTGCCCTGAGGTCTTGAGCGTTCTTTGCCTGCTCTCCGCCTGAGAGCAGTCGGCCGCGGGCTAAATTTCCCCCCGCCGGCCACTTAAAACGGCAGTCCGGTCAGCTCCGCGAATGGAGCTGCTTCAGACCTCCATGAATCCCAAACCGGAAGTCCCGTATTTGGAATCAATACTGAGTGGGTTTTTTTTTTAGACTGCTGAAATTTTCTAGTTCCCAGTTCAGCTATATGTTAAGCAGTTATGTCTGGAATTTAATCTCTTGTTTTCTGGTATAATGATGTCTTACAGTTGCTATACAGATGCATTTGAGCTGTGCAAGATAGAAATGTGACAAGAGTTGCATGTACAAACATCTGGGCCTCTGGGAAATGCAGTGCATACTCTTTGTTAACACTCAGTAAATTATGTTTCTTTCCTCCGCCTCAAAGTTTTTACAAATGCTGTGGTGAGTTCCATGCCAAACTGTGGCTGTAAGGAGCGAGCCACAAAATTGCCTGAGGTTTCAAAGAGAGAGCAAGGAATACTGGCTGACGCAAGAGTTCATTAGGGGCTGCCTGCCCTGCACTTCTGCAGCAGGGAACTATTTGATATGGTATATTTATTTTTTTCTCAACCATCATTAATCATAGAAACATAGCCAAACCTTGGATACAAAAAAAAGCCTATAGTGTAGCAAAAAGGTTGAAGAGGAAAGGAAGAATCAGATTATCATAGAACAGAAGAGTCCTGCTTGTGCAGTTAAATACTGGGGAAAGGTATTTTTGCAGATCACTTGCAAAGATCTACATGGCCAAACATGGAAATCTAACTCCTTATAATGATAAGAGTGCTATTAGTGATGTCCATGGGATGGTTCGTAAGTGCTTTGGAATACGTATAGGTTTCAACTCAGAATCCATTTTTATCTAAGTCCCAGTGAAAACAATGGGTTTTAGGCACGTGTTACGGCATGATGGAAGCCAGCTATACAACACTATCACAAAGCCTTTACAGATTTGGAGATGAGAAGAAAATGATAGGGATTTTTACTTGGCTTTATGGAAACTCTTTGGACTCTGATTTGCTGGATCAAGGCCAAGACAGGACAGCATCATAAGCTGGAGATCAATGGTAAGACTGAAAGTTCCTGAAGAATTGTAAATAAGGAACAGAACAGGACTGATCTATCTGTGATTTTTTATAGTCGCTCGCCATTCTCAAGAAGCGGTTGCCTGGTGAACTGAGGATGAAGGCAGAAACTCTTGAGGAAGCCAGCTAGGCCAGGTAAGTGCCCAGTAGGACAGCAGAAACCTCATGTGCACAAGTTACAGGATTTATTTATTTTTGTCTTATCCCCCAACCCTTAAGTAACTTGCTTGTCCATAGCAAAAAAAAGTTAGGACAGAGCCAAGTAAAAATTACTGGATCAAAGATTGCTTTCTAACTAAAGATACATCTACAGAAATTGTCCCTATTGCAGCCAACTGATCTGTACAAAAGGCTGTTCCTGGAAGGTAGGGGACCAGAAAGAACAGTGTGCGGGTCAAGTGGAGATCTAGAGTGTGAGGTAGAGTTGGTGAAAACTCTTGTCCCCTTGGTAGTTGCAGAAAACAAACTTTGGGTTCAACCCATTACTATCTGGTTTCTTTCTCAAATTGTCATGTGTTTGAGAAAGGACCACATCATTTTATCTACGTATTTTAGTATTACAGTGTCTGCATCATATAACTTCACACAAAGCACCGAGTGCACAAAAATGTTTTATGACAGTTTCAGCATTACTCCAGTAATAAGTGGCTTCTCAGATATGTATTATAATATCCCCCAGCAATGTTAAACCCAAAAGAGATTTGGAAAAGTTTAAATTAGGCTATAAGATACTGTAGACCTGGTCAGAAATTGACCAAAATTTCAACAAGGCTTCAGAGGAAGGCTTTTTAACAAGCATGTTTTAAAAAGCAGGGTTTTTTTCCCACCACCCAAACCAAAAAGAAAGGACAGAGTGGCTGCTAATTGACTCATAACAGAAGGCAAACTTCTCAGTTAATGTAAAATAGCCTATGGTATAGTGGAGCTTCACAATAGCTGCCTAAGCAAGGGAATCCTTCTTATACTTGTTTTTGCCATTTTTTGCTCTTCGAGATGGTTTTAAAAAAAGCTATCCTGGGAATAAGCCTCATTGAATAGATCTGAGCAGGATTCTGCTTGGGATTGTTGTCATTGTGTCCCTATACACTGGCTGCCTAAGCAGCCCATCTAGCCTAAGTAAAACCATGTAATTTGCCTCCAGCTCTAGCATTTTTCTCTCACCCACCTCCCACCCAAATACCATCCATAGAAACTGTCAGCAGCTTCCCCCACCTCCCAAATTGTAGCTGTGTTGGCCAAAGTGAACAAGACCTCACATAGGAGACAGTTATGAGCCGTCTACTCATAGTTTTGCTTAAGTGAAAACAAGTACCCCATGCCAGTTTAAATACAATTCCCTTTACATGACGTGGAAACCATCTTTCAACAAATTTCCTTTCCCCCTGTTCCCTTCATTGTACCCTAGACTCCATATATTTCTTGGCTGCAATACCTAGGACCCTCAAAGGACAGCGCAGCTCCATTTCATTCAGGCTTGCAAGTGGCATAGAGTTCATACTTCCCTGGACTAAGCTAATGTTGTCTACATTAAGTGTTAGATATTTTGCTAAGCACTCAGGCCAATGCTAAATCCCAGAGGGTCCCTCCCTCGCTCCCTGCACCTCTGCTCACACTCCATTTCAAAGCAGCCTGTAACTGTTGCTCCCACTTGGGGTTCACTAAATATCCCGGCTCCATGCCAGTCAGACAGGTTGTTTAACATTCCCTGTACTGTCCCAAAGCCAGCTTCCCTGCATAGCTGGCACCTCCCCCAGGCACATTCTTTGGCTATTATATGAGGCTTGGAGATGGGAGTGCTCCTACCAATCATGGCAAAAATGAGCCTGCATTCACACACTATATAGGAAACCCTCCAGGCTGACCCTTTGGGAAAACAGTGTAAGGTGATGAAAGAAAGAAAAGGAGAGTTCTCAGCCACCAGTTCCAGGCACATCAGTTAGAGACAAGTAGCTGCATGACCTTTTGGGAATACAGAAGTGCAGATGGATCCACCATCCATCACAACTTTGCCATTGGATTGCGGTCTGGGGGATAGTTCATTACTACAGTTCTTTTGGACAGATACCATGATAGCCGGTGGTTTTCCAAGAAAATTAGAATCTTGGCAGGGGCTGAATAGCAGTTTATTAGATTAACAAAACAAAGTGGGTTTTTTTTAATCCTTTCAAGAAACTTAAGCTGTTTATTTGATAAAGAGGGTCAGGTCCCAAGCAGTTATCAGAATGGGGGCCCCACTCTATACCACAAAGCCCCTCTGGAGCTAAAAAAAAATAAAATGATGAGTCTCTGCTCTTCCCACCACAATCGCTAATGTCCCGGGAAAGTGAGGCACAAATGCCCTCCCTCCAAAGCAGCTTTGAGAGACACGGGCTGCCTGAGCTCCTGCAGGCACTTATCCACTACAAACGAACAGCACAGCCAAAAGCAACCCTTCAGCCATCCAAGATGCTGTCTTTTTCAGAGGTACTTGGGCTTCAGGCAGCTGCAACAAAAGCCTCTGGGACAGTCCCTGCTGGAAATATCATTAGTGTGTGTCACCCTGCTTGGGAGAATTGATCTGCACAAGGAGCAGTTGTGCTTTAACAAGGCCTTCATGGTATGTTACAGAGGGAGGTTTTTTTCCCCCCCAAAAAATAATTTTAAAAGAAACAACAGAATCTGATCCCCCACCCCCACCCCAAAATTTATAGAGCATGAAAATGGCTTCAAGCTGGTGCAGTTGGTATAAAAGTTCAGAGGTTAGTAGGTTTCTTTGTTTCCTTTCTTTTTTTTATGTGCCGAGATCGTAGCACTTCTCTGAAGGTTAAGAAACAAACAGTAAAATTCCACCAGATTGCAATTCCACTCAAGCTGAATTTATGCATCTGCTTTGATTGTGAAGGGAGTCATGGGAAGCAGAAACGTTTTTTGTTCGTCTTTTCGTGGTTTCTTTCCCATGTGCACATTCCGTGATTTTTTTTAAGCTGCTGCCCAGTGACTGCTGGCGTGTGTTATGTCCGTGCAGAATCAGAAACTCCCGTTCTGTTTCTCATGCCCCCCCCTTCCTTCTCCTTTTCAATCAGGAGCTGATTGGTCTGTCCGCTGGTAACCACTCCCACTCTCCTCAATTCTCTGAACTCCTCAATTCTCTGAACTCCTTTTCCACCATTTTTATCAGTAAAGCTTTTTTTACCTTGGTCAGCTAATGGCTTTTTATATTTTAGGTTAACAGTTACATAGTTTCAGGTGGGTAGCCCTGTTGGTCTGTAGTAGAAGAGCAAGATTCAGGTCCAGGAGTACCTTAAAGACCAAGGTAGATGAAGGGAGATCGGACTCTCCAAATATTATACCCTGGAAATCTAGTTGGCTTTTAAGGTGTTACTGGACCCAAATCTTGCTCAGTTACATAAAATATAAGTTCTTTTGCCACTGCCTCCAGAAAAAATATACTTTTTAAAGAAGATAGACCAAAACCAATGAGCCAATTAGCTACGCTTCTGAGATGATGTGTTGAGTTCTGGTGAGTTATATCTTTGTGTGTGTTGGTGTGTATATTTAGTAGAAGGCAACTGTTTAAAAATACTTTTTAAAACTCCAGTACACCAGCCCTTGTTCAGCTAATATGAATTTGATGTATTGTTGAAGGCTTTCACGGCCGGAGAACGATGGTTGTTGTGGGTTTTCCGGGCTGTATTGCCGTGGTCTTGGCATTGTAGTTCCTGACGTTTCGCCAGCAGCTGTGGCTGGCATCTTCAGAGGTGTAGCACCAAAAGACAGAGATCTCTCAGTGTCCAAAGAGACACTGAGAGATCTCTGTCTTTTGGTGCTACACCTCTGAAGATGCCAGCCACAGCTGCTGGCGAAACGTCAGGAACTACAATGCCAAGACCACGGCAATACAGCCCGGAAAACCCACAACAACCATAATATGAATTTATTCAGTGAATGAATTTGATAAAGTGAGATCTGCTTTCACATGCAGATTTTGCTCCAGTTTGTGTCTAAACCAACAGTATAGAGCTGCCAGGTCCCACTTTCCACCACCCCCCACTCACCTGGCCGGCGGAGGGTGTGTGTGCAAGAATAGGCCTTCCAAGCACCTTCCCTGGGCGGTGCAACAATGTCACACCTGGGGTGGGGGGACAACATTGCAAAGGGACTGGGAGCGCTCCCGTGCTTTGCAGCAGGCCAATTTGGGCCCCAAACAGGCCCAGTTCTGGGAAGTGTTGTCATCACCCTGCCCTGGGAGTGCATTTGTGCACTTTGCATATGCCCAAACAGGAAGAAAAAGGTGAGTGCCAGGTCCCTCCCCTCCCCAGGAACATGAGGGGCCTTGGCAATCCTACCACAGCAGGAGGTTTTAGAACATCCATACATTCAGGGTCAATTGCAGCAGGTGGCTAGGGAACTGCTTGTCATCATTAACTGAATGAAAATACTTGAAAGAGAGGTTTTGGGTTAGCAAAAGAACAGAAAGCTAAGATATCTATCTCATTCAAACATGGTACAGGGCACAAAAGAAGTGAATAATATCAGTCTCTGGCAGTTAATCCATGCTTTATCAAAGATAATTAAAAATGCTGGTGAGAAAAGTGGCTCAAATTAACTGCAACCAAGTCCCACCTGCTGGCTTAGTGTATTCTTCCACTAAATAGGCCTCTGGCTTCCCCAAACCTTACCACACCCCAGGAGCCACCCTTTTCCGGGCCACTATTCACAAAGCTTGACATCACAATACTATAAGGAAAAGTTCCTGGAGAGCCCATCCTGTGAATAAAAGGACAGTCTGTCACAAGTCCACTAGCACAAATGCCTGGTTTGTGAAGAAGGGAAGAGCTTGGATTTCTCACAAGGTTGCCATCAGATGGGAAGATGAAGAGCATAAAAGAGTCCATTTAATGCATGAACTGGTCTGCATGTGCTGGTCCCAGAAAGCCTAAGCATCTGAATGGTATCCTGGGGACTTGCCCTAATCTGTCATTATGTCGCTGTTCTAAGATAGCTGTCCTGGGTGAATTAGTTCCTTATTATCCCCTTTCCTCCAACATCAGGCAAGGATGTGGGTCCAGCCTGCTTCTTCTCCTAACACCATAATATATGGACAATCATCAGTTTTTAATCTCAACAGTTAATTGCCAAGACAAAATTCAAGGCACTCAATAAGCTAATGGGCTTTTGTCACAGTAATAGGAAAGTAGTATAAAAATACTAATAGTATATATATATGTGTGTGTGTGTGTGTGCAGTTAGCAAGCACATGAAGAGCTCAGACAGCTTCCCTCAGCTGCATTCATGAACTGTTTTTTTCAATAGACCCCCCCCCACACACAACAATGCTCCACAAACTGAATGAACAAACTCTACAAGAGACCAGTGGATGGAAATCTCCACGGAGAACTACCATACCTAGCTTTAAAGCATGAAAATGTGTTATGATTTTCACCTCTTAGCTTTCACTACTTGTCCCCAGATTCCTTATTGTTCCCTGCCTGAAGGAAAAAATGAAATAGGGGACACTGATGTAAACGACTCTGGGTTCCCATTGGAGAGAAAAGTGGGATATAAACTGCTAAATAAATAAAATTAAAAGGCCAATGAAGATAACTCTCCCTCCCTTTTGGAACGGCTACAGGTTATTTAGGTTTTTTTCTCACACATTTTAGGCCGGCAACTTATCTCCAAGATTATTTTACATGTGTCACAAGCACTTACTAGAACTCTGACAATTCCAGATTTTTTTAAAAAAAGTACCTTTCTAGCTTTGATCGTTTAAAACTGAATTTTAAATGATGTGGAAAAGTGCTAAAAATTGGAAACAACAGAGGTAATTAAAATAAAAACAGCCCATATTAACTGGAATTTCCCCCACAAATTAATATGTCAGTATTTCCTGAGTCAAATTCTGTGTGTGTCCAATGATGTAAGTTTCAGAAAAGACTACTAAAAAATAAAATGTATTTGCTAATGGTAATTTGTAAACTACCAGTGCACTAAATGTTACAGGCAAATAGTACTAATTACATGCAACTAAACAATCTGAAATAGTAGTCCTTGAGTTCATGATAGATTTCTGAAATGGAATTTGTTTTTGTAAAAGTTACATATATGTGATTTTGAGAAGGAATATTCCTGCCTTTCATCTTCTCATAGTTAATACATTCCTTCTGTACACCTCTTGTGTACTATTACCAATTTTCACAACTCATATCATGAAAGCAAATGGCCTGAAGAGTAATGTCTTAGCATTTCCTTATTTGCCAACAGTGACAGTTTTCTGAACATTACACAAATGTATTTTGTTGCTTTCCTGTTTCCTGCAGCATAAAAAAGGTCAATGAATTATATTATCATTGAGAAGAGTGATGGCAAACAGTGATCCCTCTGTATGGGGTGAAACTTGCTGCCAAAATTAAAGTGGGAGGATCAACTGTCCCCTTAAAATTTTTATTTGCTTTATGTATAGACCATCTTCTCACTGAGGCCGTTTCCGCATGTCCTTATAGGCACGGCCCACCCATGGAACTCTGGTGGCTTTTCCTCAGGCTTCCTCACATCTACATTTGCAAAATATATGCATACTGTTGTGTTACTATCACCTTTTCCGTATGTTTACTGGGAACACAGTTTCTCTAGTGTTTTCTTCTGCCGTGGGTTGACAGAGTGGCTTTTTTCCATTCTCTGGCATATGAACTCCTAAAAGCCCTCCGAAGAATCCTCTTTGCCCAGTTCCTCCCCTGAAGCTCTTTCCCTTTCAGCTCAGCTGTGGAAGCTTCCTTGCAAAATGAAAGGGAGGTGGGCCATTTCAGGCTACAATGATGAAAGTGCTCAACCTCCCCTCCAAAACTGCTTTTGTTAGGGGACAGTTTGGAGGTTGTCCTACAACCTCACAGCACAAGGTAAGCACTTGTGGGGAGTGTGTGTGGAGGATGAGTTGTCAGAGTGACTCAGCAAAACACACACCTAAAGCGGAAAAGTGGCAGGAACGATGGGCTGTGTGGAAATGGCCTGAGACTCAAGGCAGATCACAAAACATAAAAGCAACAGAACTGTATAAGATATGCCAACAATACAAGGCCAGATAAAAGGATGGCACCACATTAATCGACCTCCTCATCAATGGTGACCCCTAACGTGGATGCCTCGTAGGCCACTTCCAGTGAAAAAAAGTTATCACAAAATTCCATACATAATGCCATCTTACTAAGCCTTCTTCTCTAACAAAGAAGTCGTAGCCTAGAGATCATTTTTTAAAAAGATTTAAATATTTTTTTCCTGCCTTCAGTTTTTTCATGCAGTATGTAATATTTGTAATGAGGACCTTAATTAGTAATGACCTTAAGACAAAAGAAAAAATATTGCATGAGCAGTTGATGGTAATTTGTTGTGAAAAAACGTAAGGACAGAATTGTTGCATGGCTGCATTTGAGGAACCTAGCAACACATTTCTGCATCTTCAGATCCAGTTCTTTTCTCATCAGAGTAAACTTTTAAATTCTCACCACAGTTTCCATCGTGCATTAGCATACTCTTGGCACATCATGAATCAATAATGACTTATTACTGTATTATAGAAATAAAATATAGTATAAAAGACATCCACCCATTCATCGGCTCAGGAGACTATCATGTGTTGCTTAATGGGCATGGTTTAGCTTGTGCCACTTATTACACAACAACCACCTGATTCAGCGGAACGAAATTTACATGCTACAACTGGAACCAGATCTCTGAATACTCCCTTTGGCAATTTATGTAATAAGATACTATTTTTCACTACTTGGAAGCAGCAGTTTGACTCAATACCACATTGTGCAGCAAAGATGGAGGGAACTACGAAACTTTGGTTCTCAGGAGTTCAGCTTAATTGTTCATAATGGTAACAGCTGGATAACTAGGAAAGAGTAGCATTGCAACTCTACATGAAATGCCACTGAACCCCCACCTTCCTCAAAACACAACTGCTGTTTCGAACTTCTTAGGTTATACTTGGCCCTGTTGCTTTTCATAAATCAAGGTGGGTAAGCTCCACAGTCCCAGAAGATTCTGGCCCCAGGCACTTTAATCTGCATGCAAGTTCTTCTTGAGCTTTTTCTATCTATTTCCTAAACAATTGTGACAATTCCTGCCTGAGCCAACAGCTCTCTAAACCATATAAGAAAATATATATATATTACTGTCTCCATAGGTTCAGTTTCCAACATGGACCAGTTTATTTTAGTGCCCAGCCTGTAACCAACAGCACTATTTTTATCCTCTTACAACCCCCAAAATAACTTTGTTATTAATTAGTAAAGAATTGAGGGAAGGATGCACCACAGTTTGGTGTAGTAGTTAAGAGCAGCAGGACTCTAATATGGAGAACCAGGTTTGATTCTCTGCTCCTCCACTTGAAGCCAGATGGGTGATCTTGGATCAGTCACAGCTCTTCCAGAGCTCTCTCAGCCCCACCCACCTCACAGGCTGATTGTTGTGGGGATAATAACATTGTAAACTGCTCTGAGTGGGTGCTAAATTGTCCTGAAGGGCGGTATATAAATTGAATGTTGCTGCTGCTGCTGCTATTAAAACATCTACATCCTTTTGGATCTCCCCTCCCCCAATAGTCACCGCCAAGGTTGTTCATCAAATGTATTACCATTTTATATTGGGTAAAGTGGATTGCTCTACAGGCATTCAGAATTTGGAAGCCTATCGAAAAAATTTCCAAGCAATATGGTTCCTATTGTACAATTTTTGCAGGAAAAACAGCAGCTGTGACAGCAGTACAAACATTGAGAACTGGGGCGTGGACTTTTGCCAGCTTTGTCTGCCCACCTGCCTCCAGAAACACCACAAAGACAGAGAGAAGTGGCCTGAGCTCATCATCACAGCCCTGTTTTTATCTTTTTTTTTTTTAAAAAAAGTAATTGTTTTGTTTTAAATTGTTTCTGCACCTTTGGAGGTTGCCTTTGGGTGCCAGTATTGGTAAAAGTCATGGTATAAGCACGATAAATAAACAAAATAACATCCAATATAAGCACAATATGGTCACCCTGCAGTGCAATGAATGTGAAGCCAGCATCCCTTTACATGCTAGATTCCTGTCAAAATACTTATATCCAAGAAAGTTTATCCCATATGTGATTTTATCCAAGACTTACAGTGCAATCCTATGAAGATAATTCCAGAGAGATAGCCATGTTAGTCTACTGCAACAAAATAAAACAGGAGTTTGGATTGCCACTGGTGGCACCTTAAAAGCTAAACGTTTATTCTGGCATAAACTTTTGTAAGTCAGAGCTGACTTTTAATGCATCTGATGATGAAGTGAGTTCTGACTGACAAAAGCTTATGCTGGAATAATCTTGGTAAGTCTTTAAGTTGCCACGGGACTTCTGTTTTAGAATCATATGAAGAGTGACTCCAGACTAAGGCCACTGGTCTCATGGTTTAGACTGGAATAACTCTGTGTTGGATTGCATTGTTTATTTGCTCTCTCCACCATGTATTCTTCTTTTATTCTTCCTCACTTTTCTTGGAATATTCCATTGTAAAGCCTTCTCCCTTCTTCAGTGCCCTACCACAATATTACCCACCTCACTTCCCAAATCCAAACAACACATCTCAGTCCGCTGCTAGTTGGAAGCTTAGCACCTACATACTCTTTGCCCTTTGCAGGCAGCTACCTGGACTGGCTGGGCTACCTTATCACATAAGAGGTGAAATCTAGACACTGAATAGCTGGGATCATTTCCTAGGCAGTTAATAACTCAATGAGGAAACAGAAAAAAATCTGCAGATCCCAGTGAAGTGAAGGGCATCAGAGCTGTCCAAAAATCTCACAGAACCTCTCTAATGGGCCTCAAGATATTATTTAAATGGAAGCATGGGGGGAAAACCACATGAAGGTGCCAAGACTGATATGTGCTGTTGTTCCAAAGCAGGAACTTTTATACCCAAGATACACAGCTTAATGTCTGCTTCTGTTTTTCTCCCACCACTGGTGCATTTCTTGCTGCAGCTTTTTAAAACCTTAAAACCCTATTTGTCACTTATCTCAACCATAAGGCATTAAGCCTGCTTGGATGAAAATCTCAGTTTGACTATCATGCCTCTGTATATCAAAATAATAGAAACAAGATAGCTCTATTCCACCAGATTTTGTGTTGCTGCAGGCTCTCTGGAGTCTCTTATTGTAATGAAGACCATATTTCTAATCTTTTGCATTAAACTCATTCATAAAACTCAAGTCATACTTAGCTCAGTCCAGCAATGACCTGTAGCTATAAATCTTCACCACTCCTCTGGCACATATGCCCTTGTGGTTGTTACTTTGTCTGATTTAAACTTCAAAATAAAGCATGACATTTCCCAGGTGCAGATGTGTTAGCTCCCGGGAGCTGTTCTTTTCCCTTTTTCCCTGCTAAGCACTTCATTTGGGTAAGTAAAGGGCTGGGAATGTAGGGGCAGTTTAAGAGCACAGAAGGAAATTGCAGTAATAGCAAGTAACTTCCTTTTTGAGCAGTGGTTTATATAACACACAGGTTCATTCCCCAGAGAGAAAGATTCATACATTGTGCTACTTAAAAGTTGCAGCAGAGAAGAATAGCTGGCACCAGAGGGAGCCCAGCAAACTGACTATTTTGAGAACATCCCAGAGAAATCAGAAGTTTCACACCAATATCACTCATACAAAATGTATGGAAATAAGGTCTTCTGGTTTATCATCTGTCTAGAGTGCTGTTCCTATTTAACCCAAGCATTTTGCATAATAAGGCAAATGGATATAATGTGCCACCAAGCTAGATGGTAAAGATTTTGTATTTGCTTTGTAGCAACATGGTCTGCCTGGTCCTCATGACTGATTCCCAGAACTAAATTTTGAACTTTTCTTGATAGGAGAATTCCTGACTTTCCCCTCATCTTTTTTCTCTCATCTCTTGCAGCACCCCACTGCAAGGGCAGAAAGGAACCATCTAAAGGTTTTCATCATTGAATACAGATAACCATTTACCCAGCAGTAAATATTGGCAAGCATATATGGGGAACTGGTTATCTGTAGTATCATTTATTTAAAGAACTTCCTGAAGTCCATTGGAGTGGCCCTGTTTTGTTAGTTTACTCTATCACACATTGTGTAAACAAGATCAAAAAGAGTCCAGTAGCACCTTTAAGACTAACCAACTTTATTGTAGCATAAGCTTTCAAGAATCACAGTTCTCTTCGTCAGATGCATGGAGGGCAAGAAGAAACTGGTCAGCTATATATAGGTGGAGAGGGGAGGGCGGAGTAGATGCAAACAGTAGCTTCGGATATGGAGATCAGTTTGCTTCTGTTAAGGAAGTCAGTTACTTCTGATAATGAGATAACCATTCATAGTCTCTATTCAATCCCAGCTTGACTGAGTCAAATTTACATATGAATTCCAATTCAGCAGCTTCCCATTGGATTTTGTTTTTGAAAGGTTTCTGTTGAACTACAGTGACCTTTAAGTCCTTGATGGAATGTCCTGGTAGATTGAAGTGTTCTCCCACTGGTTTCTGGATGTTGCCATTTCTAATGTCAGATTTGTGTCCGTTTATTCTTTTGCGTAGAGGTTGGCTGGTTTGTCCAATGTACAGAGCAGATGGACATTGTTGGCACACGAGGGCATATATCATCACGTTGGAGGATGAGCAGTTGTAAGAGCCAGAGACAGTGTAGTTGACGCCATTGGGTCCTGTAATTGTATTTCCTGGGTAGATATAAGGGCAGAGCTGACACAAATCTGACATTAAAAATGGCAACATCCAGAAACCAGTGGGAGAACACTGTAGTTCACTGGCAATTTGCTCCTTCAGCTGATTGCTGGATATTCTCATCCCCCCATTCTTCTTCCCTTGGCTCAACCCCAGCTTCAGAGCCCAGCAAGTTTGCCAGCTTAACATAGCTTGTCTGCTTGGGTGTTCTTTTTGATGCTTCACTCCCCATCCCCAAAACTATTGTAAGAATGTGTCAGGGGAAGTGATGATATTTATTTATCTCTTGCCAAAATACTCCCATTTTGAATTAAATGGTGATAAAGTTTACTAGGCTTTTTATGACATTGTTTCATGAGCTGATGACATTTTTATAGACTAATAAAATCTCCAGATAATTCTGCTTGTTGATGCATCAGAAAATACCAGAGCTGCTTGGACTAATGACTTTTCTTTCACCAAACACTTGTTTTAATAAGCTACAGTAGACCATATAGGAAGGGATTTCTTCACTTTGCACAAAGGTCCTCCTATGTAGTCCAGGGAAAACTCAGCTACCCTCTTGCTTTGAAAGCTGCCTTCATGGGATCATAGCTGTAACATGCAGAATAGGAAACAGACAGTGAACAGTTTATGTAATATTCTGCCCAAAGGGCTAAAAAGGGAAATGAAATATAATGGACAATTGTTACATTGAATATCCATGAAAAGGGGATGTTTCCTGCTTAATTTATGATATTAGCATGGAACCATTTTGGGAAGTATATGACAGTGTGAAATCCAAGTTTAGGGCTCAGTTCTAGTGTTTAAGTATCAAAGAGATGAACGAGGTGCAGGAAAGAGCAACTAGGAGCCAAGCTACAAGTGATACCTGACACAGGTTGGACACTTGTCAGCTTCCCTCAAGTTTTGATGGGAAGTGTAGGCATCCTGGTCTTGCAGCTGTAATGGAGATCCAAGCTGTAAAACCAGGATGCCTACATTTCCCATCAAAACTTGAGGGACGCTGACAAGTGTTCAACCTGTGTAAGGCGTCACTTGTAGCTTGGCTCTAAAATGATCAAGGGTTTACCTTCACATATGTAGAGTTCCTCAAGACAACTAGTTGGCCATTGAGAGAAATACATGGTTGGACTAAATGCCCCTTTGGTCTGATTCAGAAGGGATACACTTACTCTAGAATGAAAATCTAAACTAATTGGAACTTCTTAATTTTTAAATAATAACCAAAAAAAGACATAATAAATGCCTAAACAATCAAGTGTGATTTGGAGAACGTTGATATATAAAAATAACCTTTCCCCCTCTCTTACAGTACTAGGACTCTGGATAAACCAATAAAATGGCTGGCTGTAGAGTTAAGACAGACAAAATAAAGTACTTCTTCACACAACACATAAAAGTTCACTAACATGAGATATGATGGTGATCATTGATTAAGGTGGTTTTAAAAGGTAGGAGGTTTATAAACAGCTATTAGGCATTATCGTTTTTATGAGTTCCACAGAGAAAGACTACAAGAATGAGGAATGGCTTAAAACAACTTAAATACGGAGACCCACTAAAACAGCTTTGTACAGCAGTTTCCAAGCCTTGTTCTTGAACTAACCAGGGTCATGTGGTCTTAGAGACAGTGCTCAAACTGTCAGATCTGTAACACTGTTAGAAATATAAGGTAATCTCTCTAAATTATAAGAACTATGAGTATAGTGACTAAATAGGGAAGCAAACTTCAGAGGAAGACTGTTGCCTACATATATTGTAGGGATGAAGTCTCAGATGCTTCACTAATGAGTTAGGGACCATAGACTTTACCATGCTGCCTTACATACTATCTGCTGCTTTAAATATGTACACCTATGCACTACTGTGCTTCATGTTGTCGGATGTTAGTCCTAGAATTGATTATGTTCTGTTTTGGCTTCAGGTTGTCTATTATCAGTCCTAGAATCCATGATGTTCTGTTTCAGCATTTCTTCTACCCTGTATTGGATCCTTGCTAATGGTATGTCTTTGTAAACTTGTTTATATTTACCATGTGGCATTGTTTATGGAAATGTCCTTGAAACTGTATGGAAATGTACTTGATATACTGTATGGAAATGTACTTGATACTGATTGTACTAAGCTCGTACTGTGTAATCCACCTTGAGTCTTAGTGAGAAAGGCGGACTATAAATGACATAAATAAACAAACAAACAAACAAACAAACAAATAAATAAATAAATGCCCTCCTTGTGGGATTCCTAAAAGCATCTGGCTGGAACAGGAAGCTAAACTCGATGGACCACTGGTATGTTCCAGGACGGGACTTGTATTATTTTCTTATGCTGCTGTTATTTCACAGCTTGCTATGCCATTCATTTTTAACATGATAGAATGCCAGATGTCATGTTCTCATAGAGATTCAGAAAAACACTGGTTATGTTTTCAGTTGTGGAAATCCAGAATGATTTTCAGTGCAGCCCTTCCTATATCCTTTAGCCTGGCTCTGGTTAGTATGGCTGGCATTCACAAAGACCACGGATGTTTATTTAAATGTTATCCATGTGATAATCTTTCTAACATGAAAGATGAATATCACATGGATAATTTTAGACTGAACTGGTGGTGAGTACAATTTTTGTCTTTGCATGTCTTCATGCCATCACAGCTTACAAGAACAAGGAGATATTGTTTCAAAGCGTTTTGGCTACAAGAAAGTAGATGTAGGCAAAGTGTTAGGAAAATATTCCAGCTAGCAAAACAATTGAATAATACAGCAAACTGCCTATATTGTAAGGACTATTTTAATGGAGATTTTAAGGATGGGACATCTCTCTCTTAAGTTTTAGGTTATAAGAACTACAGCTGCGGGACATCAGATTGGACTAGATGAATTTAATCGAAAATACCAGGATTCTTTGATTGATTTCTATAGATGATTCCTTATTTTTAAATGCCAGATAATACCATAGACTCATCCAATCCAGGTCTGAGCATTTTCCAGATGCCTTGCAAAACTTCTTTTTGGGGATAGCTTTTAATGGCTAGGGTTACACTAGATTTTCTTCCCGTTTTTGTTTTAATTGGTTCTTCTGTGTCTGGGCAGAATGTGGGGATTGTCTAAGCAATGTGGGGATTGTAAACCTGAGACCATCTAGCTGATCCTCCATACTTTTAAACAAGTCATCACTACATCAGTACCAGCAGCTGTCGGCAGGAGGTCCCTCAAACACACACATGCAGGTAGAAATGTACAGAAATGTAAATTGTTACATTATCTTTAAAACTGTTAGTGCCAGAGCTCCATTACCTATCTGGCATTAACTATAAATTATGCATAGGTATTAAAAACAGCATGTTCTTGAATACCTATGAGGTACTCCAAAGAATCTGAAATAATTTCCCCTTTCCTGATATTCTAGCAATGATAATTCCTGATTAAGGCTTTCTTGTGGGGAGAAGTACATCCTGGATGAATTAAATTAAGGATGTTCTGAGCTGTAAACATTTGGTGCTGCCGGGGTTTTTTAAGTGAGGGGTGGGAGGAGAGAGAGAAAGAATAAGAAAGAGAATTCTCCCATGCAGAACAGTATTCTGGGGTCAATGGAGAGAAACCCTCCAGCCTGAATACCTAATCTGGGGAGGACTCAGATTCTGGTAGGAATAGCCAAGGTCTGGGTGTCTGTGTTGTCACACTTGCAGCCAGGTTACCATGGCTCGTCCACTGGGCATCCACACCCCGGGGGGTGCCTCTCTCCAGTATTCAGTTTGACTCAGCCCTTCCAGTACTGAGAAGGACATTTGATTTGTAGAAGAAAAGAGCCCTCAGTGGGGCTGTCATATCATCACCTCAGGATTCACAATAGAGTGTGGGTGTAAAGCATAATAGATGTGGCTGCTAATGGCTGTACGGCATTGGGGCATTCTCCTGGCTTTCAACCCCCTCCCCCTGTTCAATATCATCTTCTCTGGCCAAGGGAAAGAGGTGCTATTGACCATATGTTGTTCATACAGTGTATTGCATGGGGAACGAGTTTCCCTTCCTTGGTGTATGCTATGGTATCTGCCTTCCCTGCTAAGTATATAATTTATAACCCCTTATACAGACATTCCAACCAACTTGGCTTCTCCTGGTTCCTTAGCTGCCTCCCACTCACCTCTCCACTGTGTTCAATCTATATTTAACAGGGTGCTTTAAAATAGCGTCTGTTGATAACCTGTGTCAGTGTGTAGACAATGTGTTGCAAAATCAGTGTTCAGCTGTTGAATTTGGTGAATTTGGAGAGGCAGTGTGGTGGTTAGCTTGTCAGGCCCAGGTTCAAATCTCCACACTCTGCCATGAAATTCATTTGAGGCAGTTATTCTTTCTCATCTTAACCTACCTCACAGGGTTGTTCTGAGAATAAAATGCCCTGAGATCCTTGAAAAAATAGATAGACATGATGTTTAAATTCCAGTTCATTCAGGGATGTAATGAATGGCCATAGGTGCCATTCCTTCAGCTTTGTATCTATAAAATAGAAACAAGGGTATACTGCATGTAGAGGAGACATTAATGGATAAGAAAGCATTCAGCACAATTCCTAGCTGATACCACTACAGTTTTCACCTCTTCCAAAGATTAGTATGCATATGATAAACCTCTGAAAATATAAAAATTGAAACTGTTGGTTGCCTACCATTAAAGGTACTACAAGAAACAGGAAATCCTCCCAGGAGCCAAACCAATCACCATCAATACATATATCTCAATTCATCCATATAATTAAAGTGCTAAAGTGTTCAAAGTGAACAATGGCAGGAACTGCCCAAATACCAAACAGTCAGTCTATAAATACCATAAATATTTATATTGGTAAGTATAAAACAATATGATAATTAAACCACCACTTGGAACCTCAGAGACTTTCGCCATGACCAACTAGGACAGACCGTCATTGCCTAACCAACTAGGTTTTTGAGACTGGAACGCTGGTATCAAATGGCGTGAATATTAATTTGTGCCTTTGAGGAAGTGTTCAGTGCAATGGGCCAATGACATGCTAGCAGAACCCATTGGGCAGACATTCACTGAAGGCTTCTGTAGGCATTGAACTTTGAATGAAAGGCAACTCCTTTTGAACATTTCTTTTGAAGGCTTCTCCTGCAAGAATATCAAGAAGACAATGGTTTACACTTGAAGCATAATGAATGCTTACTTACCTACAGTCTCTGGATTCTATATTTATTGAATTTCCAAGTAGTGGTTTAATTATCATATTGTTTTATACTTAGCAGTTGGTCTGGAAGACTTCTGTAGTGTATCTTGATGGAGTAATATTGTATTGCTGCTATTTGCTTGTATTTATATTGTTGCATTATTTATTTATATATTTATGGTATTTATAGATTGACTATGATATTTAGGTGGTTCCCACCATTGTTCACTTTGAGCACTTTAGCACTTTAATTATACAGATGAATTGAGATATATTGGTCTGGCTCCTGGGTGGCTTTCTTGTTTCTTGTAGTTTCTGTGTCCCGGGCAAGCCTCTCCTTCATATGCAGTGCCATTAAAGGTAACCTTCTGTTTGAGCTGCCCCCACCCCAAACACACAAAGCTGGGCGGGTTTTTTAGCTCCAGACTTTTGTCAATTTTTCTTCTAGTTGTTCTCTTACTTCCATACCCGTATGTGGAACACACTGCTCTCTATAGGCCAGGCTATAAAAATACCAGTAGTTCAACTCAAAAGGATAGGAAAGAAGACTGAATCAAAGCATTTTAAAATAAAGTCTATACATATACAGTACTCCAATTATACTTGTTCTTTTGCTTGCTTCAGGCTGACCCCATACTCTGCTGAGGTGCTGGATGCCCTTCTATACAGCCCTGCTAGGGTCTGTGTTTGAGATTCTGGGCTTGTTGCTGGTAGTAAAGAGAAGATGATGGTTTGGACTCTTCTGTTACTTCATGCATCCAGCTAGCCATCCCCTCCTCCTCTTCCCAGGGAAAGAAAATTTAAATAAAAGCTCCATTTCTTTAGAAAGTATGTCTGGTTATGGGAAGGGTTCCTGTGTCCATGTAGTTTTCCTCATCCTCCCCGTCTCTTCTGCGTAATCTCACTTGGGCCTGAATTCATTCAGATGTTGTGAGGGATTAGCTGACCTTTCTTTCTTTCAGTGCTGGGTAAGGTTGTGATGTTAAAGCTTCCCAAAAATTAAACTCTGAGGAGAATAGCTCAGGCATTGAGAAGCCTGGAAGCCTGTTCATTTTGTGCAGGCAGTTTTCTCCCCATTGTCAGCTCCAGGGGCACTAACGGCCATTCATCCATACAAGTCGCATTGTGCATTTATCCTGAAAAACATACAGTTCCACCTACTACCTCTCTATGCTTTTATATATAATAAGCAAAACTCCTAGTGACAGACACAGTGTGCTAGGGTTGTAAAACAAACATCCACACTGACTGTTAAGAGTTTTTAAAAGTTTGAAATCCCAAAGGGCAGGAAATTAAATAAATCTGTCCAAGGGTTACCTCCACGATAGGAAAAGCAATGTCATTCATTAATATAAAGAGATTGACTTCAGTCATTTGAAACAGGGCTTCTCCAACATTCAAATAGGGATTAGGAATTTTACTCCCACTTTCCAACATGTAAATGACCCTACAAGGGCAAATGGCAACAGCAGGCCGTCTGGAGCTATCCACCACTTGCATGGACGAAAATCAGGAAAAGGAGCGTTAATGAATCTAATAGAATTAGAACCCTGTAGGATTACGGGGAATGAAAAGAGAATTGGGGAGGAGGAGAAGGCAGTGTAATTAGATGGGAACATTCCTACAATTTAAGGAGAGCAGTTTTAAACACAAGATAATTTTATGTTTTGTTCTTGATCTTTTAAATGAAAGAAATAATGGTGGCTTCCCCATGATGACAGGATTTTGTGGCTTTTCTGTTATATACGCAACTGCAGATAAAGCACAGCAGCAATGGGGCTTCCACATGGCAAGTTTCCCTTTAGTTTCTCTGCCCTTGTCCCTCACAAGTGGCCACCTTCCCATCCCTGGTCTACTAGGGCTTTTGCAATTTAAAAAACATGGCATTAGAATCATATATACTAAAAGCCAAGTGGCTCTCATCTGCGGATACTTAAATCCAGAGACTGGAGCCATGAAAGAACAAGACAAATCATCCTACATACCTGAAAAATGCCCCATGTTTGTACTAAAATTTGAATTATTAAAAAAAAGGATTTTTTAAAAAACTCAAATGACAAAGAAGCGTTAGTAACATTAACCAAATGCCCTTACTGGATGTTGCTAGGCAACCACAACAATTTAGCCAGTATTCCACAGTACTGACAGCTTGGTTGCTGTCAGTAAAAGGCAGGCAGAGGGAGCAAGACCCTTTCCAGGGATGTTTTGGCCTTTGAGGGAGGAGTTATTGGAGCCAGGCTGAGAAGCAACCACTGAACAACTTGATACCACATGACTTGCATGATTCACTCAGGCCCAGCTGCTTGCTACTTTTCAACAGTGGCACCCCAAAAGCCAGTGTAGTATAGTGGTTCTTGATCTTTTAAATGAAAGAAATGAGAAAGAAATGAAAGAAAGTAGAGTAGGATGTGGATATGTAGAGTAGGATGTGGAAGACTCAGGTTCAAATCACAAATGCAGTGGAAATTCAATGGGAGGGGAGGCGCTTTGATCGAGTCACACACTCAGCCTAACCTACATCTCAGGTTGTGAGTTGCTTTGGGTCCCCATTCTGGAAGGAGGAAATACATTAATGAAGTAAATTAATAAATATAGATGAAGATGAGGGGCAGATGAGGGCCCAGGTCATCCAGTACCATGCAATTGGGCAATAGGGAAGAAGCTGCCAGAGAGGGGGAAGGGGTAAAGGTGATAACGGGGCAGACAAATGTGGGTGAGAAGGAGAAAAGGAAGCAGGAAAAGGGGGAGAGACTATGGGGACAGGGAAAGGAAAGAGGTCATGGTAGGGGAAGGGGAAATAAGATGTCCCCCACAAGTACTTGCAGGTCCCCAATTTTATTGTTACAACAAGTGTAACAGGGTTTTCTGAATTCCCAGTTTTCATTCTTTCTTTAAAAAAGTAACTCTGTAACCCCTTTCCTTATGAAGATATGCCTTTTCCCCTTATATCTTCACAAGGGAAGGAGCTAGAGACTTACTACTTTTTTTAAAAGCTGAGAATTCAGAGAACCTGCCACACCTATTTTTATAAGAGTGTATCGATATAATAATATTTTAGTGTAGACTTTTTTAAAAATTAAAAGCTCTACAAGTGGTAAGGGAAGTAAAAGTCTGCCCTGGGGATAAGGTCAGGAAAAATGCTTGCCATGTGGGCTGGAAAATCCAAATGTTCTCTCTCTCACAGCAGTCATCCAGGCTTTACTGTGATCTTTCCCAAAACTCTGGAGTAGGGTTGCCATTCCCCTGGTAAGGGCAGGAGACTCCCCCCACTCCCAGCCTCCTCCTCCCCCCGTCACTACTCACCTGGCCACAGGGGGAAAGGCACGGGAATGGGCCTCCCAGGACACACTTCTGGCATGGTGCAATGATGTCACTCCCAGAGTGACGTCATTGTGCAGACCCTGGGAGTCCTCCCAGTTTTCACACTGGCTGATTCAGCCCATTTTGGTGCCCAAATCAGCCCAGCATGAAGCCCGGGAGCACTCCCAGGGCCTGCATGATGGTGTCACTCCCAGATGTGGCATTGTTGTGCTGTGCTGGGAGCACACATGTGCTTTGCATGCATGCAAAGACATCCAGATGGTAAGTGCTGGGTCCCCCCTCCACCAGGAGGGTAAGGGGACCTGGCAACCCTCCTCTGGCACAAAGCAGGTTTGAGACAGATTAAAGAAAAACTGGGGAACCTCCCCAAAGGTGAAAGAATACACCATAATCTGTGGAGAGGCAAGAAAAAAAAAACACCATTTCTCAAAAGCAAGTCTGATAACCTGTGTTGAAATGGCCAGTGTGATGGTGACTTATTTATTTATAGTACACCTTTCTCACAGAGACCCAAGGCAGATTTCACAACGCAATTGAATACCATATAATCAACAGCTAGGGCAGTCACTGAGCAAAATACAATAATGAACATCAGTTATGACATTCAGTGAACAGATACAATATGGTAGCAGCAAAATTGAAAACAAGCATAAAGCTGAGCACAGAGATGAAATCTCTCTGAAACAAAGTGTAACTAATTAACACAGCATGTTTAGCAACATGGAAACTCCCTAATAGGAGCATATCCACATCAGCACACAGTAACCAATAGCATAGTCTATAGTCCCTGTCCCCACTAAGGCATCTCTCTGAGCTATTTCTTATGGCACAGCCCTATAATCTGGGTAGAAAGCCCTCCTGAATTATTCAGTTTTACATAGTTTGTGGAAAGCCAGGAGAGTGGGCGCTTTCCTGGTCTCAGACAGGCCATTCCATAGGGTGGAGGCTATCACAGAGAATGTATATTGGCAGCTGTTGATTTTGCGTCATTCCTCCAATATTTTTACAATAATAAAATAATATAATAATATTTGATTTATATACCACCCTTCAGGACAACTTAACACCCGCTCAGAGCAGTTTACAAAGTGTGTCATTATCTTCACAACAATCACCATGTGAGGTGGGTAGGGCTGAGAGAGCTGTGACTAACCCAAGGTCACCCAGCTGGCTTTAAGTGAAGGAGTGAGGAATCAAATCCAGTTCTCCAGGTTAGAGTCCATGTTCTTACTCACTACACCAAACTGGCTCTCTGTATCTACAGGTGTAGATATTATGTATCAAGCTGTCTTCATCTTGGATAGGCAAACAAATAACGTATCACAATACACTTCCAGAACAAGGGCCATGGAATGTTAAGACTCCATTTTCTCACCTCTTGCACAACATTTTGGCCAGTATGATTTCTTGAGTCTTCTAATCCATTTAAACCAAAGCACAGCAATAAAATCCAGCTAATTAAACCCCTCAGACTAATACCTTTGCTCACATGAAATTAGCGTTGTCACATTTTTCCTGAGATAAGTTCTATGTCAGTTTCATTAACGGTAACGTTTCAACATGTGCAGTGTTCCCAGCATAGAAATATAGTAATGGGAAGTTGCTGCTTGCTGTGTAGCTGTTAGAAGTACTGAGTGACTGATAGAAGATGGCAAGTCTACATATAAAATGCACCTGATGCACAAAAATTGTCAAAGTTGGAACTCCGATAAGAAAATTATACTCTGTAAATGTCCATTTAAACAAAGCAGCAATCAGTAATTTGAAAGGATAACAAAATTATCATAGCCTCTCCAACACAGCTGTCAATAGAAAACAAAGTTGCATCTGTGGGCGGGGGGGGGGGGGTAGGGTGACTTTTTTTCCTGGCATGACCAGCAGGCATTCAGGTTGAGCTTTCTCCTTTTTGGAGAGACCGTGAATGGGAAGTTTCCCCTGCTGAATTTATGCCTGCCATGCTGTTGTTAAAAGGAGAAATGCATGCCAGAAAAAAATAACAACCTAAATAGGATTAATACTAAAATTAGTTTTAATTAAAATGATAGAATCAATTTATCAATGCCTCCAGTCTAGTTTGACCTAGTCTACCTTTCTGATAAGCTTGGAACAATAGTCAAATAAACTAAACACTGAAATATTTTTGTATACTTATTTTAAAGAAAATGGTTGTCTTTTAATGCAAATAATAAGAAAATTGCAAGAGTCCAGTAGCATCTACAAGACCAACAAAATTTGTGATAGGGTATGAGTTTTCGGGGTCACAAATGTGAGTCATGAAAAGCTCATAGGCGCTCTTGTAGGTACTACTGGACTCTTGCTCTTTTCTACTGCTACAGACAGACTAACATGGCTACCCATCTTGATGTAATAAGAAAAGTATATCTCCCATTTTAAAGAAAATATTACGGTTTGCAACTAATTGGTTTTCTTATCAATCTGCCTCTCACAGTCTGCGCAAAACTTTATTTAAGCTCCCTTGAACTTAGTGCAACAGGTTCATTGTTCTTTAGCCTGTGGCTACATCCAGTGCTCTCAGTTATTACATCCATCATTAGTTCATAATGTTTAGTGCTGTGCCGATTTCTCCTCCTCCTATAGGCAGCTGCTCCATCAGCTGGGGCAGCTGCCTATGAAATCTTCAGTTTGAGAAAACATTCCAGGCCAATAGACAGCTTCTTGAGTTTTTATTTTACATAGCTCAGTTGACACCAGTATATGGTTTTTGGCATTTCCCTGAAACTTGTGGCCCTATAATTCTATCATTTTTCTGGAACGTTCATTCTTCTATCTAACCATCATCACAAAACAGTACGTTTTAAAGGATCTGCAAAACTCTATTATTTGAACACAAGAATCATACTTTTTTGTCCATCAAGATCAGTTTTGTCTACTCAAACTGGCAGCGGCTCTTCAGGGTCTCAGGCTGAGTGCTTTCACATCATCTACTACCTGATTTGGAATATCCATTCAAAATCCTCTCTGTTTCTGAGATGGGCAAATAAAACTTCATAAGGCGTATAGCATCTTCAGCTTCCTCAGAACTTATTCCTTGCCCTTGTTCCATTAATATGATCTATACAGAGCATCACCAATTGTTAACTCTTTCTCTGGTCTTCATATAACTTGTTGATAGTATTAGATGTCATTGTTGGATTCTTGAAGATGCATGTGGTTCCCACACAATGACCTTTGTGTGTTGTTTCGGTATTGAGGCGCAAAAGAATACACTTACTATAATGCTATATTCCTCTTTAAAACATGCCAGTCCCCAAGGGGGAAAATTTCTATATATTTCTATATATTTACTCAGATATACCAAAATTTACTATATATTTACTTTGTTTTGTGCATAATTTACTTCCACTTTTCACCTGGCTTGTATTTATTATGAATAAATGGTTAACTACCAGCTCATGTGGGAGGGATCAAATACATTTTTTTTACTTAGCAGTGAGCCAAAATCAAGGTTAATAATTTTGCATCATCACCAGCACATGATAATAAAACAATTATAATAAACAAGGGGGTGAAAAGATCAGTAACTTGACACGAACGTTTTTAAAAAACAGTCCTCAGCAATTAAAACTGATAATTAACTATTTATTTATATATACCAGAAGACAAATGGCCAGCTAGCAAAAAACACAGCTATCTAAATAGGCTACAGGAAGAAAGAGGAAATGAATTTTTAAAAGGGACAGACGTCCAGAAGACCTCAATAACATGCTGACTGTCCACATGGAGCAGACTGGCAATGCAAATGCATTTTGTCAAAAGTTATCTTTTTAAAAGCATGGGAAAGAATAATTGAAAGTAATGGAGTGCAGTGGGATAATCATTACTTCATCTAGATTGGGTTTTTTTTTAAAGACTGAATGAATTATGGCAATTCCAATGTAGAACAAACCAAAAGCATTCTAAATTAGCCTCCTATCATTTGTGGTCAGTTTTACCATAGACGAGTTGGTAGACTCTTATTCATACCACTATATTGCCATTCCCCCTGGTATTTGAGCATCATTGTGTTAGGCAGTTGGTATTAGTGCTCTGGAAACACTTTCTGCAAGAATATGGCACCTAATCCTGTAGAACTGACATCTCCTAGTATACTTGTGTTTCTTTCCCATTTAGCACAAGCGCTTGAACGCAATTTCATGGACTAGCTTCCAGTAAATACTCGATCTCTTGAAGCAATAGCTGTCTTAATGGTTCTATCACTGTTGCCATGCTTAAACTTTTCTAGGTAGGTGACCTTTCCTAGAAAATGTTGCAGATCAGCCTTGTTCTTTGGTTGGATTAGGCAGCTCAGCTATGGCTTCTGTTTAAGCTAATTTAGACCTCCTTTGGTCTATTGCAAAGTTAATTTCCCTTTATATAAGCTCCCATCTTAACACCTGCTTAGAATTTATTTCCCTCAATTTCTCGTTAGATCAATTTTCCAGAAATCCATTAATGGTATCAAGAACAACAGAGAGTGGTTTTACAGCAGGCCATCAAAAGTGTTCTCTTAAAATTGCTTTGTTCATATATCTTGGGTTTAAACATATTCTTATCCAGTGTCTACCATGCTTATCAATGGCAACCATTAGTCTGATCTTTTCTATAGATTCTTCTGTCACCTTGAGCTTTTCCACATGAACCAGGCCTATTGAACTTTATTCCTTATAGCCACTTGGACCTACTGCAGTGCATGAATTGCAGATGGTACCTGTGATATCTAACTGTTCTATGTTACATTTATTGCCTGGATCTGTTTCTATTAAATTAACTCTTTAAATGAGCCATCGTTCACAGAAATAATGTATCTTCTTGAACATCAAAATCTATTACCTGGAATTCCAGCTGAGTGACCATTTTTTATATTGCAATTCAGATTACATTTACTTAAGTGCAAGCATGTTTCTCCAAGAGTATGGAACCAAGCCAACAGAATGCTTCGGTGAATGGAACAATTTTCACCCATGGAACATGACTTTCTCACTTTCCCCCCTTCAAAGACAGTCCCTGATCCTCTAATTATTTCCCTGAGGGTTCAGAAGGGACAGCCTTTTGGGCTGCCGCAGGAAAGGGAAAAGAGAAAGTCACACTAAGTGGATGGAAATAATTCTGTTTGGTGAAACACTCTGTTGAATCCAAGGCTATGATAGTAATCTAATATTTGAATGCTGATGCAGTTCAGTTTGCAATCCTTGATGTATTAGCATGTGCCCTTGTGAATTCTATTCTGTGTCCATTCATGAGAATACCCACACAGTACTCATCTTACAAAACTGTAGAATTCAATGTACTAACATAGGAATTGTGTGTGGATTTTCATGTTTCTGCTAATATAAATGTACCTTTCCTTATGATTCTCTCTCTCTCTCTTATTCATTAGCAAAACAATTACATTTGCCACGCTGTCTGTATTCCCCCCCCCATACATTATTACAGAGATTTATGCCATGGAGCATGCAATACTTCCCTTCTTTGATTTCTTTGAAACTATTTTTGGGACTTTTCCTAATACTAGGTCTTTCTTTGGTCTTTCTTTGAGCTTTTTAAAAGTACTTCTGCAGTACAGAATATCCATTGGTTTTTCTGCTTCCTCTAGCATTCTGAGCTGTTTTGTAGCCACCTCTACTTTGCACATACCCACAGCATGCCCCTGAATCAAATCAGGCTGCTATATGAACTTAGAGGCTGGAGTAGCTCTGCATAGGAAGACACTGTGAGCTGGTTTGCATTTATGCCACACAGTATGCAACGTATAATAGAACTCCCCAAATTAATGTTTTGTGCAAACAGCTTTAAACAGCTTTAAATCAATCACATATATGAGTTTGTATATGAGAGAATCAAAGGGCTGGAAGGTGACTCTGGGGTCATCTAGTCCAACCTTCTGCACAGTGCAGGAAATTGTTCTAATGATATGAGTTCTAATGAATGGATGATTTGTCACTTTTGTATTTTTTTCTGGGTTCACAGTACGACTTGGATTCAGCAGTCCATTAGTGGAAGATGCTGATGGTTATGAAGCTTTCTTATCCCCTCCACCTTAATAGCCCTCTTGACCCCAGGAAAGTTGATTTCCAAGGATATGAGGCCTGCAAGAAGAAGGAGTCACATGGGTTAGTTGTCGACGTTGAGGAGGGGAAGGGGGATAAAATAACTTTTCCTGCATTTTCTTTCAGTAGAGCTGGGATGACAGAAGAGGGTTCTTAAGGTGCTGCACCAAAGTAAGCCTCACTCCCTTTCCTAAAGTGGGTATGAACAACACAAGTGGAGTGGACCTAGATAGGACCTGCTGGCTCTGACCCTGACTTGAGAAACTAGATATTTGAACCGATGAATTACAGAAATCATATCTTTTTGGATTGTTCATGCTTGATTTAGTTTTGTTTTCTTATAACCAACTTGTAATGTTAGTATTTCTTAGATGATCTTTGATTTATGGAACTCGAGGCATGAGTGAGTGCAGCTGGGTATGACTATGTCCCCATGAAGGCCATGTGAGGAAAAGCTATAGTGCCAGTTTGGTGTAGTGGTTAAGAGCGCAGTTCTCTAATCTGGAGAACCGGGTTTGATTCCTCACTCCTCCACTTGGAGCCAGCTGGGTGGCCTTGGGCTAGTCACGGCTCTCTGGAGCTCTCTCAGCCCCACCCAACTCACAGGGTGATTGTTGTGGGGATGATAATAGCATAATTTGTAAACTGCTCTGAGTGGGCATTAAGTTGTCCTGAAGGGCGGTATATAAATCGAATGTTGTTGATGATGTTGTTATTAGTAGAAGAGCCTGTTCCATTGTTTTCCACAAAGCTACACAAGCAGAAGGTATTTTTTTCTGTTTGCATGGAACTCAAAGGGACATTGTGGCCTCCCCACTTCAGCCCTTTCTACAGCAGTATATTGGCCATTACATTAAGTAATCTCTGCCCAAGATACTGAACATACCCCTGGATCAGACCCCACCAAATCTCCAGAATGAGCTCTCCACATACTTCTGATAAGTATGTGGAGGGAGAAAGTATGTGGAAAGGAGAACAGGCTGTCCCAAACAGAAAATCATTCTCATAAGAAAGCTGTGGCACCACCCACCTGAATTTGACATTCCCACCCCAGTCCTAGAAAGGAAGAGGGTGCAAATCTTGCAGACACAAAGAAGTGTAAAATTAGCAAAGGGGAAGGGAGGGGCAGAATATCTTTTACCTCCTGTTGGGATTCTCCAATTGGAATTGGATCAGCTGCATCTAAAGTCAGCCTGAGATTGAATGTGTATGTGTGGAATATGATGAGGCGGCTTTTGGATTTCCTTGGTGTGAGCTTCATAAACATTACTTCTGTATTTAAGAACTTACTGCCTGAATTTCTCTGTCTCCACTTTTCACCTCTGGGAGAAAGTCCTGCTGCTGGATCACTGTGGATTTGAACAAGGTCTGATCACATTTTTGCTCATTTGCACTGGGCCTGGGCTCTTTTGCCCCCTGACACTGACCTCCATTTCTGATCCAATCATGTGCATAGAGCTTCCATGGGTAAAGGTTATACATGTAGGCTCTGTATGATCTTACGTACAGAGTCAACACATAAACAGCTTATGTGCACAGAGGCTCTGTGCCATCGACACATGGAGGATAGGCCGACTTTCATGATCTTGATCTCTTTACCATACATTGACATTATCCACTAGAAGAACACCTGCACAGAGCTTGCATCTTTCACTTGCAGCAGAAAAAGAGGCTTCTGCTTTTCTCTTAATGATTTTTTTTGCTATTAATCTCTCCTTGTCCATCAGTGTGATGTGTACTCTAGAAAACCTGATTCTAAATATAAAGGTTAAAACTCTGAAGGTGCCAGCCTGTTGAGCTCCACCTTCTCTCCTTCTCACTGCAAGTCTGTCTCATGCTTTCCCATAATTTGACAGAGCGGTATATATCTGACTAATGTCCTCTGCTATTATTCACTGAATACACAAGTGTTATGGCTTTATCAGGACATGCACATCCATCCTCACATTAGCAGACATAGTTTAAATAAAAAAGTAAATAAAACAAGGAGCTTTTTCCCAGTGGTGAACTTACAAACTCTCCATGACTCAGACCAGGGACAGGGTCCTTGTAAAGCTTCTAGCCTATGACCCAAAATTAAGCTATTAGAAAACCAGTTCTGCTATGGGTCTCCTTGTGGTAATGAAGTGGTAATGAAAATCAACTGATTTCCCCTGACATACAGAATTACAGAAACCTGACCAAATGTCAGAGGGCACTGTGGGGAGGCTGTGTTCCAGTGCCTCCCCAAAGATGCCTCATAAACCTCTGAAGTGAAAGAAGGGGAGGTGATTAAGGTAACTCTCTTCTTCCTCCTTGTCATCTGTGGTGATTCCCACTTTCAAGGGCTCTCTTTTTGTTGAGATGAAGACGCCTCCTACGTGCCTCTTCCCTGGCCTGTAGCCAATCCTTTTATGAGGATATCATTATAATGTATCATTAAAATGTAGTCCAACTCTTCTTGCATCCATGGAGAGAGGACATCGCACAGTGGTGGTAGATCATATACTTTGCCTACATGGGTGCCAGAACTTCATCATTCAGTCTCCAACATAACCAGTTAAAGTAGCAGGTGAGGAGAAAGCCTTCTGCCTCAGACAGTGAAGAGCTACTGCTGGTCAGAACAGAGAATACTGAGGAATAAGTAGTATGAATCAGTATAAGGCAACTTTGAATATTCATTGCTAGCTTATCCCATTATCTTTATTTTTTGCTCCAACATGTCATTCATGCCATTCATCCTTATTTATATTTCCTTCTTTCTACTTTGGGTAAGCTTTTCTTTTAAGCTTTCACTGTATAATATACAAAATGAAATGCAAACATACTGTTTCTGGATTCTTCCACTCTAATTTAATTATCTGCAAATATACCAAAAATTCCCTGACCTGGATAGCCCAGGTGAGCCTGATCTCATTAGATCTCAGAAGCTAAGCAGGATCGACCTTGGTTAGTAATTAGATAGGAGACTTCCAACAAAGACCAGGGTTGCAGAGGTAGGCAATGGCAAACTACCTCTGTTAGTCTCTTGCTATGAAACCTCTGCCAGGGTTTGCCATAAGTCAGCTATGACTTGAGGGCATGCTCTACCACCAATAGACCAAAGTACTTCCTTATGAAACTTTTGGGTGAAACACTGAATATGTTCGCATTCAGACCTATGGTCTCATACAGCAGTACTTTATTCCAACTTCAAAGCAGTTAACAGTTGTATTGTCTATATTACAAACTCACTCAGAGACAGTAGTGACTGACTCCTATTATAACATCTGCAGTAAAGTACTTCACTTCTATAATTCTTCCCTATCAACTCAATGTGAAGTAAAACTTCAGTCTGTAGTTTTAATACAGTTAGTTACTAAGTAAAATTGCATTCCATGGACAAAATTACAGCTTATTCAGAGACAAATCTCACCTGTTTCATTGAGACTGACTCTATTCATTTATGAGATAGAGTCTTAAAGTTATTAATGGATTCTCACACACCTAGCCTTCTTAGCTATAAAAATTTCTCCCAATAATTTTATTTCTGCTACAGTTATCTGCCCCAACCCAGATGTTAGCCTGTCATTTAAAAAAATAAGGATTGCTAATTCTAATGGGTAGATAGACTAAAGCTTTAATTGATTAATTGAGAGGGTCGATCTTAATTACCAAGGCTGAGAGTTAAGATCATCTTTTTTATTTTTGAGGCTATTTTAATTATACTGTTTGACATAACACTAAAGAATGAAACTGAAATATTAAAGTTGGGTTTAATAATGAATGGCAGTTTTGTTTATTAACTTGCAAGTTATTAAATATATCAGAGGCACCTATACTGAAAGTTTAGGAATACACAAATTATTTTAATTTAATCAATAAATGTGTTTAAATGTGGTAATCAAATTAACAGTTCTATTTTTACCACATGTTCTGAGTCCATTTTCTGGATCTGCAAGTGGTAGATTACTCTTGGTTTATAACTAATTTAAGTCCAGAAATTCAGAAGTACTGGACAAATGCCTGCGCCTAACACAATTTCACAGCCTAAAGAGTTTATGCATCCAAATTTGGGGGTGGGAACTGGAGTTAAAATAGGGGGCGGCTTTCAAACATAAGAACTCTGAGCCTCCTCATGTTTCTCTCAAATTAATTCTGAAGCAAACCCCCCACATTCCTGGCCAGGACAATTGCTGAAATATTAGCTGAGCTACAAAAACAAACAAACAAAAACCCATTCAGGTCTATTTTATTTGTCCTCTTTTGTTAGGCTTGCTCCAGCGTGAAAGTTGGTATTTAAATTTCAGCAGTTGTGTCACAAGGGGCTGAGTATCTGTTCCAAGGCATCACCCTGAGAGCCTTTCAAAGGAATGTTTGCACAGTTCAATTCATTTAAAAATGCTCACCAGAGCCGGCCTCCGCACATACACCCTCAGTTCCAGCCAAACTCAAATCAGCAACTCTTTCTGCTCATATCCAAGGGTGTAAAGTGTAGGGCCTGGGATACTGGACCACAAAGCCCTTATATGCAAACATAAGCCACTGTTTGTATTTGCCTTCACACAGTCAGGACTCAATTGTGCAAAGTGCAAAGCCTGTTTTCAATATCCGCTCATCCATCGTCAGCCTGCCAGCAATGCTTCCAAGCTCCTCCCATCTACTCCTTTGAAGCAAAACTATTTTAATTTCATGATGCAATCTCAAACAATACCCAGAACTGACTCTACTGTCATTGAGCAGGAAAGGGAGAGTAAACAACCTGATGGAGATAACTGGAAATACAAAAGAGAAGCCAAAGCCACAGCAGCTGCTCTGCTGGTTCTAATGATATGATTGGGTCAGAACAGAAACCACATTGCTCTTGCCAGTAGTCTGGTCCTAGGCTTGGCAGGCCCCAGAGATGATGCACAGCAGGTTGAACAGCAATGCTCACAAGACACTATACCTTTGAAAAGCAGCTTCTTTTATATATATACACACACAGTGGCCCAGTGCTGTGTAAAGAGAGCATTCACATATCATTCAGTAGCAGTTACAAAAGCAGATCGCCAGATGTAAAAATCACTGCCAGCCTTGTGAACTAGTGCCCATACAGATTGCGGCTGCAGTAAATTGCAGCGTAGACAAGCACTTTGTAATGTCTGCAGCATTCATCATATAAAAATTAGCTCAGGACTAGGGCTGTAAATTTACTCCGTGTTCAAAGAGCTAGGCGGATGTTCAGCAGTATAGCCATGATAACTACAGTTAATATTCCCTTTCATCTTAAAATTTTGTTTTATAATATTTCCTGTCCTGATCATCATCTCTGATTAAACATGGAGTTCTTGCTACAGAGTGTGCTGGCTTTGGCTTCTAGGAAAGTGTTTTTGTTGGAGATCACTCGCTGCTATGAAACATAAATAGAGCTGCTGTGGCACTGCTTACTTTACTGGATTTTGGAATGCTATTTGTCCTTTCTGGCATCATTTCATGCTTTTTTCTGCAATGCTCATGACACCATTCCGATGGGCTATTTTATCTATGCAGTTTGGTAGAAAACTGCTCTCACAGAAAGCCAGCTTGGGAGGGGAAGTTTTTAAGTACAAAGACAGCTGGAGGAAAGGGTTAAACAGCCTCTTCCTCCCTTCCCCTTGCAATTCCTCCATTTACTCACAGTCTCCCATGACTGTATTTAATGTTTTTAAAAAATTAAAAATTTGTTAAACATGTCTACTATGAAGTGACAAGTTTGGCTCTTAGGAACCGTAAAGAATTTTAAAGCATTTCAGGAGTCTTTGTAGCATTTATTGGTTTTCTCCCAAATTTTAGCATGTTCTTTTTCTCTGGCTTAAAAACAGGCCAAGACAGTGTGAATTCAGCAACAAAATCTCATCTGAGCACAGAGAACATGCCAAGTGTAAGATAAAACTAATGACCCTGCACAACACTCCTGACACACTCAAGAATCGAGATAGGAATTAAAAATATCTTCATTCTTCTTTTCTCTTAAATGAAGGATTAAATTTGGTTCTTAACCATCTATCTGCCAATATAACCTTCGCTTGGGGCTAAGTCCAATGGGTCCTTGTTCAAGAAAAGAGTGTAAATGGGATGAACAAGATGGCACTCTTTGGCCCAGAGAAAGAAAGGTGAAGGACTAACAGCAGATGAGCTAAAGAGAAGGCAGACCTCCAAACTGGAATGCCAAGAAAGGGCTTTGTTTTAGTCTAACAGCACTTTGTATTATGACATTTTTATTCAAGATCAGTTTAATCTTAAGCTTCCTGAGAAGCACAGCCTATGAAAAAGCTTTCTCTGGATAAGGAATGGTAGAATGCTGGTTCCCATGTAACATTATCCATTATTATATGTGAGTTAAAGAAACCTTAAAAGTAGTATTAGCAAATTCACAGGGCAATCCTAAGAAGAGTTACACCATTCTAAACTCATTGGATTTGATGGATTCAAAAAGGATAATTCTGCATAGGATTGTACAGTATCTGTTTTTAAAAATGGAAATAACAAACTCTAAGGATTGACCAGCACAGGGAAAATTTTCACCAAGGATTATATATTTAGAATTTGGGGGTACACAAAGGTTATCTAATGAAGATCCAATGAAGCAAGTAGAGGTTAAAGTACTGGATTTGGATTTGGGAGAATCAGGTTCATATAACAACAACAACAACATGCAGTTTTTATACCGCCCTTCAGGATATCCCCACTCTGCCATGGAAACTTTCTGTGTAGCCTTGGGCCAGTCACTCACTCTCATCCTAACCTACCTCACAGGGTTCTTACCAGGATAAAATGGAGGAGAGGAGAATTATGTAAGCCACCTTGAGTCCCCATTGAGGAGAAAGGTGGGCTATAAATGAGATTTAAAAATAAATTAACATAGTTCTTAACCAATGTCATACAGATTACAGTATATCACAAGTGAACAGCAAGCTGGGCCAAGATGTTCCTAGTCAGGATTCCCTGTAGGATAGATCATTTGTTTTAGGTTCACTGAAATTATTTAAACAAAAACCATACTAAAGGCTATGGGGTATGTGTGAAATAACACTTCTTCCTTTCACCACTTAAGTGCCAATGTCAAGCCATGAACTTGTTACTAGGGTCCCGCTTCCCAGATGGGTGCTGCCTACTCCAACTCCATCTTGACTAAATTCATTTTGGCAGCCATTTTAGGAGTTAGCAATAAGGTAAGGAGGACAAGGTTCTCCTCAGGGTATGCTAATGAGCAGCCATAACTTTGGGCAGGAGATTGATCCACTGATGGAACATTGTCCCATTGTCACATGACCTTGTACCCACCTAGCTCTATCAATGTAATCTCATCTGCAAGGACAAGATTTCCTGAGCACAAAAGCTGATTACTATCAAGCAGCAAGATGGGCTTGCTTACTTGTACACCTGGTCTGAATAACTCCTATTAACCTACTACAGGCAAGGGCAAAGCGTCCACCCTGCCAGCCCTTTTTGTACGCTCTGCTTAGAGGCAATCGCCTTTTGTTACCTTTCTGGGAAACTCCTAGCTCATTCAAATTCGGGAAATGTACAGACTCACACCCAGGACTCACCGTGAATTCCCAGATGTTACAATTATTTCTTTGACGTTGTGTGGGCTCCTATAACTGTTGCTATTTAATTAGGCAAAGGCAGGCAGCCTAATCCCCTCTGCTGGCTCCCAGGATGCCCAACCTTTTCCTTGGGACCTTTAGACACCCTGCCTGAGGTTGTCTTCTCTATCCCTGGACCATCAAAGCAAACAACATATTCTACACAGCTCAGCAACCTGAGGATAGGTAAACTCCTCTGCTCACTTATTTCCTCAGGAAACTCTACTTTCTCCTTTTAAAATCTTTCTTTTTTCCTTGTGGACGATCCCAGGTGCAGACTTTTCTCTCAGCCAGAGGCCTAGTTTTCTTTTACTTTCGCTCCTCTTCATATGCATGTCCCTCTGAACACAACAATCACACTGTTCTTATACTTGAGTACCTTTGCAACTCCTGTACCCTTATATTTCCTCTCAGTAAATTATAAAACTTGCTTCGGCAAAGATCTGGCTGTTTTCTGGTTACTGGTAGCCTATTAGAGGCACTTTGAACCTGATGCATAATTGGCAATATGTCAGCTTTTCAAGCTAGCCAGGCTGTGGAAGCAGGAAGAGTTTTCCGCCTGACACTGAGCGTAATTCCCTCCAATTGGTGACAGTTCTGGGTGAGTGTCTAATGAAACACGTGAAAGGGAGCTCATGTGGTAACAAACCAAGTACTTCTTTACTCAGTGAATACCTTTTGGGTTTCACCACTACAAGATGTAATGATGATCACTAACTTAGATGGCTTTAAAACAGGATTAGACAAATTCATGGGGGATAGATCCTGCAATGACTATTACCTATGATTACTAAATTGAGCCTCCATGTTCAGAAACAGCATCTCTATGAAAATCAGTGGCTAGGATGCAACAGCTGGGGAAGTCCTTGGCCACTATATCTTTGCATGTAGGTCTTTTGGGGCACCTAATTGTCAGTATATGAAACAGGGTGGTGAGCTAGACTGACAATTGGTCTGATTTAGCCTGGCTGCACTTGTGTTTTTATAGTAATCTTGCACAAAATAATATAAATGGTAAAATACGCTTCTAAGCAGGGCTTTTTTTCAGCTGGAACACAGTGGAGCGGAGTTCCGGCACCTCTTGAAAATGGTCACATGGCCGGTGGCCCCGCCCCTTGATCTCCAGACAGAGGGGAGTTGAGATTGCCTTCTGTGCCACTGGCATGGAGGGCACTTTCAACTCCCCTCTGTCTGGAGATCAGGGGGCGGGGCCACCAGCCATGTGACCATTTTTACTGAGGGCAATTTAAACTTTAAAAAACTCCCCCCTTGTTCCAGCTGAACCAAAGTGATGCCATTGTGCAATCCTGAGTTCCACCACTGAGTTCCACCACCTCTTTTCCCAGAAAAAAGCCCTGCTTCTAAGAAACTATTCTCAAATCAAGTGAGCTAGAAGTAAATCAAACAAATTCATTTTATCCATCATCTCATATATTAAACAGATCTATTTTCTTCCACATCAGTAAAGACCCTGTGCACTATGAAGAAATGCCCACATGCATTTCCTTAATGCAGTCATGAAGAATAGGGAGGCAGGTATTCAGCATATTCTCTGACTATGAGCCAACTTGCTTATCTACCCATCTATACAATGGGAGCAAGAACCATTCCAGGCCTTGTAACCACATGGACAGATGAGTTAATTGTTGGTTTTTCCTAACTTGTAAAAATTTTAATGGGCTAGATGATCAAAAGATTAAAAGCCCTGAATGGACACTGAGAACAGATTATGACAAAATACCCTTAAACATTTCAGAAACTGTAACTCCAAAGGAGGAAAGCAAGATTATTAATACAGAGAACAATTATACTCGGTGGCTCAGGAACCACATGTGGCTCTTTGACATGCTGTCTGTGGCTCTTCTGATCATTGTTCCTCAATGTGGCAACCTGCCCCATGTTCCAGGAAACTAACCAGTTTTTTTAGAAATTGGAATAATTTCATTATTAGTAGTATGGGCCCAAGATAAAACTAACAGCTTTATTTTAAAACACCGCACAGCTTGTCAAGGTTCTGTAGATGTAGGCTAGGTCAACAACATATGCAGCTGAATGTGGTAGAACAGAACATATCACTACCACAGACTAACACGGCTAACTTCTCTGCATCTATTAGCATAGACAGAGGTTCTAACTGCCCCTTCTCTTGCATAACTACAATAGGTTTTGAAGGGAACTTTTAACATAAACATTTATTTTTTAACATTCAGCCTAATAAAGAGTTCTGCAGAACTCAAATGCTTGCATACAGTTTTATATCATAATTCTGATTTGCAATCCCTTCCCCTCCCTCCAGATACACAAGTGCTAACTGAGGTTCAACATTAAGTGGGGAGAGACAACTGTACATGGGCTGATTCCACACTACCTTAGCTCCCGCTTTTCTCGTGCAATGATTGCATCATCAGTTATTGCGCAGTCTTCGTTCATTTGTCCACATTACCCCTGGAACAGCATTTCTCCTGCGCAATCAGATGATCACATCCCCTTTCCCACACATCCAGGGGTGGGAAAAACCCGAACAGCCTCGGTTTATTTATTTTTTTTTTTTAAAAAGTCAAATTGACGCTATATCGACAAGTAAGCATCCTGATTCAATGGTACAATGACACCATTAATATATTTTAAAAAATCATGGCGTAACATGAGCCATGATTTCAGTATCATGTGGATGCCCCCCCCCCCAAAATATATACATTGAATTAACATATGAAATTGTTCCTCTGATATTTGAGGTCTGCCCGCTTTTTTAAAATGAGATTAATATGATGAGATGCTGCCATATCGACATGGTACTCTTTTATTTTTTAAAAAAAGGGGTGGGGACAAAGGCGGAGAATTACTCCTTAATTGGGAGGCAGGTCAAAAGAGGCTCAGAATTCAACGGAGGGCAGTTATTCGTCAAAAGATAATCCGCGGCGAAAGTGAAATGGGCTGTGGCCACGCCATGCCGAATTAATGACGGCTTCGGAGACAATGCGTGTGAACAGATGAAGGAATGGCCCTGCAGAAGCAAAAAACTGCCGCGAGAACGACAGTAGTGTGGATTCAGCCATGATTAAAAGCATTCTGTTAAAAGGCTTATATATTTGTGTGGTTTTGGGGTGGTGCAGTAATCGGTGGTCATGTGGCTGTTTTGGCTGACAGGAATTGTGAATGTGGCTCTCCATATGGAGAGTGAATACCAGTGATAAAGAGCAAAAAATTATATTGAGAGTATATGGGATAGATGTATTGTCGAAGGCTTTCACGGCTGGAGAACGATGGTTGTTGTGGGTTTTCCGGGCTGTATTGCCATGGTCTTGGCATTGTAGTTCCTGACGTTTCACTAGCAGCTGTGGCTGGCATCTTCAGAGGTGTAGCACCAAAAGAGAGATCTCTCAGTGTCACAGTGACACTGAGAGATCTCTCTTTTGGTGCTACACCTCTGAAGATGCCAGCCACAGCTGCTGGCGAAACGTCAGGAACTACAATGCCAAGACCATGGCAATACAGCCCGGAAAACCCACAACAACTATATGGGATAGCTTTATTGTAAGGGAAATTAAAGGGAAAGCTGAGTGGCAAATACCAAGAAGTTGTGAATGAAAGAAGTTAATCAGGAAGGGGATTATAACCCTTTTAAAATGAAGGGAAACATTTGCCCTGTCTTGAAGGGTACTCTAGGTGACAATAAAAAGGCAAATATTCTTCACCTTGCCTTTCCACTGCAGTTTCCAACTTGGAACTTTTTTACTAGGTGTAGGAAGAAAAGATTAGCAAAATAAAATACTACAACTGCTGTTAAGGTAACAGTAGAAGGCAAAACATAAACTTCTTCCAGCTTCAATGCTCCAAGAAGATGGAAGTTTTAAAATATTTTTCCAAAATACAAAACTTGGGGAGGGGGAATACAATGAAATAAACAAGCAAGTAATTTAAGACAAACAAGAACCTCACACACATTCATTTATTGCCCCAAATTAATTTCCATGGAACATGGGGAAGGGCCTCGTTCAACACCAAAAAATATATTGAAACCACATCAAAAGCCTAAGGGTGGCATCTGGAACTGATATTTTATTTGAAGCATGCCAATTTACTGTGATGACATAGTAGGAAGAATTGTACCAATCCTTCTACCTGCCACTGGTTTAGTTAATCTGGTTTGTAGAGAAGCTGAGTAACTTTGATCAGACAGTTGTTTGTTAAGAGGCACTGAGAAGATCTTAGATCTTGAGACCCATAAGCATTTTTCCTATGCAGTGTATTTTTATAACCAACAGCTTGTTGCTATTGTTAGCTGAGTGCAAAATAGTGCAGTGAAGTTACGCTGTGCTGATTAAAAGTTTATTTGAGGAAATACATACTTGATAGGTAAGAGAAGAGAGAGAGGTTCCTTAGAGAGAGTGAAGTGAAGCAGGAGAGAGAAGAAGCAGGATATTGCCGTTTAGCCCAATAGGAGACAAGATAAGGAAATGACCCCCAGGAAACAAGAGAGGTGCTACTCTCACTGTCCTAACTAAGTGATCCTTGCTGCCCCCTGCATAGAAGGCTCTTCTTCCTTCTTGCTGCTGCAGTACACCAAACATTGGTATTTCCAACAGCTAAGGATCAGTTGAGCTGATGATTTTACATCCTTTCCAGAGAGACAAAGAGATGCTATGGTTTAAATGTGTGATGGTGTGCTCTTTATTTTTTTTAAAGAGCAATGGTAAAGACGAAAGGAAAGTTCTCACTGAAAGTCTCAAGTTTCAGAGCAGTTTTTAGTACAATAAATTCCTACTTCAAAATGTTGATTTTGAAGTTCAGGAGCTGAATTTCAATACGGCTTCTGGATGTGCTCTGAATGATTCCTCCTTGGTTCTACTACCACTACCCAGGCTTAGACCAAACATCATATAAAAACAAATCACATGACCTGCCTGGTTTCCAGAACTCCTCCCCCTACTTTCCCTCCCATGTTGAAATCCTATCTCAAATTGAGCATTTCTTCTTCTCCACTCAATGGCAAATGTATAATGTGCTGTTCCTTGTATTAACTTTGATTCTGTACCTTAATCATGTATATAACATCAAGTTATCTGGAGCCAAAGATAAAGCTTTAATTTGCCAGACTCGGCTACCTATTAATATACTGTATGGGTTTTACATTTATTCAACTATTGTTCAGCAGAAATTCTCTCACATGGTCCCTATTAGGTACCCTATCAGTCCTTACAGTGATTCATCTTTATATTTCTGGACTGTAAACATACACTCATTTGCCTGTATGCAAGCACCATTGAACATAGTGGACCTACTTCAAGGTAAACATTCATAAGACTAGGCTGCATTACTTGACCCAGGTTCATATATAACCAAAATGCTTTCGATTTCACCAACAATCTCAATATTTGTAGAACCATTGGTTATAAACCTTCCTTCTAACAAAGGAAGGTGTGGTGTTTCTTTGGAGTGATAATTCCTTGGAATTATGCTTGTTGTAACCAATAGGAGACACGAGGCTTGTTTGTTCTGTAACTAAAGGGAACAAAAGCATACTTATCAAAGAAGTTTAACTTTCTGTTGAAATACGGTAACTAAAGATGAAATTCTGAATACTTGTAAGTTCATTCAATAGGGCTTACTCTCAAGTCATTGTGCTTAAGATTCAAAGTGTACAATATCTTGGTCCTAGGAGCATTTTCCATCTCTTACTAAATCAAGGTTTTACCTATGCTATTTTTGTGCTTCTCTGATCTTATTATGTAGTCTGACCTTCATTCTTTGGTATAGATTCCTTTGAACACTTTCCTGGGAATAAGCCTTACTGAGTAGACTTGACTAGAATTCTAAATTAACCTTTTTAGGATTGCACTCAAGAAACTTAGATAAACAAGAGAAAGTCCTAGATAAGAAAGAGTCCTCGATAAGCGAACACCTAATTTGAATCCTGTCTATAATTCTTCAGTATATGGGTTTTGAATGTATGGTTTTACCTGTGATCATTAGCTATGTCAATGAAATTAGCAATACCTTAATAATTAATACCTTAATAGTTACACTGTTCTTGCCTTGAAAATTATACATTCAAAATTCAAATAATAAAAGAGTCACAGAGTTCCAAGTCATTCTTACAGAGTTTAAGGCATCTCTGCCTTCCTGGATATAAATATATGGTAGAGTGATGACAGCTACATTGAAAAATGACTGATGTAAAATGCATTGACTCTTGTGTAAAAAGATGCTGGATCTGTTGGGCTTAGCTAGATCATCCTTGGCTCTGTGCCATATTGCCTTTTTGATCTGTTTGAAAAGAGTGAGGGTTACAAAGATGATGAGAGTTTTGTCTCCTAAAATGCTCTCTTTGATGTTCCAGGATATAGTAGGGAAGGAGTTCCTTTCTCGTAATGAACCTTATATAGTGGTCACTGCAGTGGTCCCAAAGGGTACTGGAGGAAGGCAGTAGCAGGCAATGCTGACCCCCCAGGTGTTAATGAGATTCCCAGCAGTGTCTTCCTGCAGCTGCTACAAGCTAAAGGGGATAAATTACAACAGATGATTGTTTACACATTTAAAGGGCACTTAACTGACTTCCCACAAGGGATTAAAAATGCCCTTTCCCACCAAGACCATATCACTAATCATGTGACCCCTGTTAACCCCTCAGATGCTAGTACTCTTTAAGAACCAGAGAAAGTGAGTCCTTTGGCATTTGAGATGTCACAGGATAAGCATCACACATTAAAGGAACTTCAGGAGGGAAAGGAGTATCCAGTGTTTTCAGATGTGAAGATAAAACTACTGCCATTCACTGTGGATGCAATGGATACTGAAAACTCCAGAGAGATATTTGCAGATACTGTAAATGCCAAATGCAAATCCTTATCTAAAAAGACTCACTCTTGCACTGCTTCCTCACCAAGATCCCACATCTAGTCCTGTTCAGTACAGCTTACACATCCTGCTAGCACATTCTGTTACTTAAAGGGGATGACTACAAGGCACAGACTTGTATACTACCACTTTGCTCAGCCAAGCTGGAAGCCTTCCTCCAGCCCAGAACCTGTTCCACTGGTTGTTTCAGGTGGGTAGCCATGTTGGTCTGGTGTAGAAGAGCAAGATTCAGGTCCAACAGTACCTTAGAGACCAACTAGATTTCCAAGGTGTGAGCTTTCGAGAGTCAAAGCTCCCTTAATCAGACACATGGAGTAGAAAAATCTTTTAAATCCAGGTAGTGGGTGGGAGGGGTATTGTAGATTAGATTGCCAGGAAGCTAGCTATCATACATGTTGTAATTAGGTTGATAGAACAAAGGTACGAACTACATTTTTTCACAATACGGATGCTAATTTTATGCACATCACATCTATAGTCTATTAACTTAATTACAATGTGCAGTATAGCTAGCTTCCTGAGGATCTAATTTGCAATACCCACCTTCTACCTGGATTTTAAAGACTCCTAGTTTTTCCATTCCATTTGCCTGACAAAGAGAGCTTTGACTCTATAGGGGTGTGCAAAGGCACACTGTTTCGGGATTCTCGTTTTGGGTATACCCGAAACGAGAATCTGTTTCGGCAACAGCTAAATCCGAAACAGCAAGCCATTTCGGGTTTAGTGGTTCGGGTATCGTTTCGGGTTGTTTTGGGTTTCTTTTCGATGGGAAAATGCCTCCGTCTTCCCGGATGCCTGGGGGAGGCATTTTCCCACCGAATCAAGCCAAAATTAGTGGGGACCTTCCTCTAACTCCTCTCTAACAACCCCCCAGGTTTCAGACCGATTGGACTTTGGGGGGGCCATGTTATGGCCCCCCAAACCAGGTCCCCCTATACTCGCCTAAAAAAGGGAAACGTGAACGTCTTTTTAGCTTGCTGCTGCTAATCTTCTTCATTATTTCCTATGGGGAAAAATGAAGAGGCAGGCTTGTCTTGCCAGGGGTGGCATTTTGCATGCAAAATGCCCCCCAACCCTCAGGGGCCCTTCTCCCACCTTTCCTCCCACCCTCCACCAAGGCTCAGCCTGCTCCCACTTGGGGGGGCCATTTCATGGCCTCCCCAACTAGGTGCTCTTTTCTCCACCAATTCCACCTGGGGGAGGCTTGTCTTGCCAGGGGTGGCATTTTGCATGCAAAATGCCCCCCAACCCTCTGGGGCCCTTCTCCCACCTCTACTCCCACTCCCCACCAAGGCTCAGCCTGCTGCCACTTGGGGGGTGGGCATTTCATGGCCTCCCCAAGTAGGTGCTCTCAGCCCCCAAAGTCCACCCCCCACAGCCCCACACAAACCCAATTCCCCCACAGCAGCCACACACAGACTCAAATCCCGATTCCCCACATTAGCCCCTCACAGACTCAAATCCACCCCCAGCAGCCCCACACCCATAACCCCAGGAACAGGCTGGCAAAGGCCAGCCCTCCCCCTTTGTTCCCTACGCTGAGAACTTCTAAACTCTCTTTCCCAGGGCAATTCCGCACAGCCCAGGGGTGCCACAATGGTGGGCAAACTTCTGAGTGCCAACTTGTCCCTGGGAAAGAGCACCTGACCTGACACACAGACAACCACCCCCTGACACCCCCACCACCTACAGAGAAGCCTGGCCAGCCTGCTGTACTGTTTCCTATGATGGGAACCAACTGCACATCAAAGAATAAAACACGAACAACACAAAATAAATTTTTAAAAAAATTATTTTCTCACTTTCAAAGTACAAGTAGGCAAAGCATTATGACACATTACACCAGCAGTCCCCCACACAGAAAAATAACACGACTCACTTAACATCAGAGAATCACAAAAACACAATTCCTGTTAAAAACACTTTATTTCTTGAACAGCTTTAGGTTACACAGCAGTGGGGCACACAACTCACTTCACATTAAAGAATCACCCAAAAACACAATTGCTTTCAAAAACACTTTATTTCTTTAACTGTTTTAGGTTATACAGTAGGAGGGCACAACAGGGCATGAAAGCAGTGTACTACACAAAATAATACAGCCCACTTCACCTTTTTTGACAGCAATTGTGTTTGAGTGATTCTCTTATGTGAAGTGAGTTGTGTTATTTTTGTGTAGTAGACTGCTTTTACGCCCTGTTGTACCTTCCTACTGTGTAACCTAAAGCAGTTAAAGAAATAAAGTGCTTTTGACAGCAATTTTTTGGGGTGATTCTTTAATGTGAAGTGAGTTGTGTTGTGTAAGATACTGCAGTCATGCCCTTTGGTGTGCCCCCCTGCTGTGTAACCTAAAGCTGTTCAAGAAATAAAGTGTTTTTGACAGGAATTGTGGTTTTGTGATTCTCTGATCTTACGTGAGTCGTATTATTTTTCTGTGTGGGGGACTGCTGGTGTAATGTGTCATAATGCTTTGCCTACTTGTACTTTGAAAGTGAGAAATGTTTTTTTAAAAACTTTGTGTTGTTCGTGTTTTATTCTTTGTTGTCCAGTTGGTTCCCATCATAGAGAACAATGGGGCTGGCTGGCCAGCCATCTCTGTAGGTGGTGGGGGAATTTGAGGGAGGGTGTCTGTGGTTCAGGTGCTCTTTCACAGGGACAAGCTGGCACTCAGAAGTGTGTCCACCATTGTGGCATCCCTGGGCTGTGCACATTTGCTCTGGAAAACAGAGTGTTATAGTTCACAGCATAGGAAACAAAGGGAGAAGGCTGGCCAGCCTGTTCCTGGGATTGTGTGGGGCTGCTGGGGCTGGATTTGGGCCTGTGAGGAGCTACTGTGGGGATTTGGATCTGTGTGTGGCAGCTGGGGGATAATTGGGTATGTGTGGGGCTGTAGGGGGTGGACTTTGGGGGCTGAGAACACCTACTTTGGGAGGCCATGAAATGCCGCCCCCCAAGTGGGAGCAGGCTGAGCCTTGGGGCTGAGCCTTGGTGGAGGGTGGGAGGAAAGGTAGGAGAAGGGCCCCTGAGGGTTGGAGGCATTTTGCATGCAAAATGCCACCCCTAGCAAGACAAGCCTCTGTTATTTCCCAGCTGGAAATAGTGCAGAAAGGGGGGGAGCACCTACTTTGGGAGGCCATGAAATGCCCCCCCAAATGGGAGCAGGCTGAACTTTGGTGGGGGGTGGGAGGAAAGGTAGGAGAAGGGCCCCTGAGGGTTGGGGGCATTTTGCATGCAAAATGCCCCCCCTAGAAAGACAAGCCTGCCTCTTCATTTCCCCCCCATAGGAATCATGGAGATCAGCAGCAGCATCCACAAACTAAGAGATCAGCAGCAGCAAGCAAAAACCTTCCCTTTTAGGTGAGGATAGGGGGACCTGTTTTGGGGAACCATAACATGGCTCCCCAAATTCCAATCTTTCTGAAACTTGGGGGGTTGTTAGAGGGGAGTTAGAGGAAGGTCTCCACCAATTTTGGCTTGATTCGGTGGGAAAATGCCTCCCCCAGGCATCCGGGAAGCCTGGGGGAGGATTTTTCCCATCGAAAAGAAACCCGAAACAACCCGAAACGTTTCGGAAATCGCTGTTTCGGATTACCCGAAACGTTTCGGGTTTTCTGAAACGTTTCGGGAAAACCTGAAACAACCCGAAACATGTTGTTTTGGGTTTTTTTCGGGTATCATATACCCAAATTGCACACCCCTACTCTCGAAAGCTCATACTCTGGAAATCTAGTTGATCTCTAAGACCCGAAACAGACGTGACGAGTTACCTCAATTCAACCTGGGTTTTCTTGCCTCAAGGTTTGACAGGAAGTGTAGGTATCCTTGCAGGTGCATCGCTGCATTTCTCCTTCCCCTGCTTGCGTGGCCCGGAGCAACATAGCCGCATGTGTTCTGCCTCCCCCCCATTACACTGAGCGTCACTTCATCTCCCCCCCTCCCTCGTCTGGCCCAGTCCCCGCAGTTCTGGGCTGCACGGCTTCTGGTGGGGGCCGGGCGAGTGAGGGGGAGATGCAGCATGTTTTGGGAGCCTTTCCTTCCGCTCTCCCAGTGCAGCCCGGTGTCACTCTATGGGGGCTGGGCCAGGCGAGGGGGGGAGATGAATTGACACTCAGTGCGACGGGGGGAGGCAACTCCACCCCCCTCGCCTGGCCCAGCCCCCACAGAGCGACACCGGGCTGCACTGGGAGAGCGGGAGGAAAGGCTCCCGGAACATGCTGCATCTCCCCCTCACTCACCCGGCCCCCACCAGAAGCCATGCAGCCCAGAACTGCCGGGACTGGGCCAGACGAGGGAGGGGGGAGATGAAGTGACACTCAGTGCGATGAGGGGGGGAGGCAGAGCACATGCGGCTATGTAGCTCCGGGCCATGCAAGCAGGGGAAGGAGAAATGCAGCGATGCACCTGCAAGGACGCCTACACTTCCCATCAAACCTTGAGGCAAGGAAATCCAGGTTGAATTGAGGTAACTCGTCACGTCTGTTTTGGCTCTAAGAGGCTACTGAACTTGAATCTTGCTGTTCCACTAGTGAAAGTCTTCTCTGGGTTGCAGGAAAATTTCAAACTTGGCAGAGTAGAGAGATACATAATGTAAGCCTCAAGGTTCAGTACTGACTCCCCAGTAAAACTATCTTGTTTCTATCCTAAGGAAGAATTTGACTTCCAGACTGATTTACCTGAAACAATGTGCTATCTAGTGATTCAAAAGCCAGGCTCAAATTATTTCAACCATGGCCGAATCCACACTGCTCAAGTTTGCCGCTATTTTCCCGCCATTTATGCGCTTCTCAGAGGGCTGTTCACATACTCTTACCTCAGTCCTGCCATTCTATCATATCTGTTGTGCTGCGCTTCAGACGAGGTTGTCATGCTTTCAAACGCTGCTCTTGCGCAGTTCTCACTATGGATGTGAACAAATAGAAGCAGTTCCCAAAGAGACCACCCCCTATTAACCACCCCCACTTCCTTGTTTCTTGCCTTTCCGGAACACCGTCCCTCTTTGCCAAGCAATTGTTATGGTCTCATCTCTGTCCAAGGCATGCCCGCATCCCCGTCCTGTTTATTATTTTTTTAAAAGGGGGCATTCCTAGTGCTATTGCACAATCCCATTCATGAATGTCACCCACAAGCGGTTTGGGAAGTGGCATTGTAAAAAGTCTGTGGAGGCATCAAGGGGGGGGCATTTTTTTACAGTAGATAATGTTTCACTGCTGAAGGACAGCCTAGATAATTTCTGTTAAGCGGACTGTGCCTGCAAAGGTTGACTCTTTCCGGGTTTTTTTTAAAAATATTAAAATTATCAGTATAGTGAAAAATCGCTATCCTATAATTAGTTGAGCAGTAACATTAACCAATTGCAGGCATCAACGGGGGTGTGGCCCTACCATTGCAATTGAGCAGAAAATCGATATAGCGAAAATCTAGCATTATTTTTTTTTTAAAGGCTACGTGATGTTGTCATCAGCGACGGCAGATCTAAACCCGCCCCGTATCACACGATTCTCCCAGGGATGTGAACAGAGTATAGTGCAACACTGGCGCAGTAAAAGAGGGGATGTGAACACAGACTGGGACATTGCAGGATAGAATCCAGCGCAATTATTGTTTTTTTTTTTGAAAAATTTTTATTGGGTTAGAATCCATTATTTCCACATTTACATTCAATTTTCCCCAATTTTTTCATCTCTAACCCCCTCCCTTTCCCCCCCCTTTTTGTTGACTTCCAACAGCTTTCCAACCCTTTGTCCCCTTTCCCTTACTTTTATTAGCTTCCTCTATCTAAAACAAATATATATTCTCCATTATTCTAAGCAGTACATCCTTAACTATTTTTAACATTATATGCCCAAACTGTAAGCCTTTGTTTCCATCTTAGATAAACAATTTATCCCAATTTTTCAATTTCAGGTATTTCTATATATCATAAACCATATAGATCATACGTTCGTTTATATCAAACAATTTGACTTATTCTCTATATATATTACTCATTCTATCTTTTTATAATAGTTCTATATATCTCTCCTCACGTAGTCAATCAATTTGACCCATCTATATCTTCAGACATTCAGTTTGGTACAAAACTTGTCAGAAAAAAAAGAAAATATTGTTAGTTAATCGCTCCTTATATTTAGTCCTTATAATTAATTATTTTCTCTATGTTCTGTTTGTTAACCTATATATATCTATATATATGTCAATCTAGTAATCTGACTGCTTATTAATTCACATTTATCTCTTCTCCCCCCGGTAAAGTCTCCCCCCTCTACTTCAATACTTCAGTAGTTCTCAAACTGCCACAGTTTTCCTCCCACCTCCCATTTCTTCTCCAGGTATTGTTTCAGCTTCTCCCAGTCTGTGTTGAACTGCCCTGAGTCCAGATCTCTCAATTTTCTTGTCATCTTGTCCATTTCAGCCATATACAGCAATTTGTAAGTCCAATCTTCAATAGTTGGCACTTCTTGTACTTTCCATTTTTGCGCATACAAAAGTCTAGCTGCTGCTGTCATATAAAATATCAACGTCCTGTGTTGGGCTGGAATTCCCTCCATTCCCAAGTTCAGTAGCAGGAGTTCTGGGTTCTTATTAATTTGAAATTGTAAAATTTCACTCATTTCTCTTATTATTTCCCCCCAGTACTGCCTGGCTACCTCACACGACCACCACATATGATAGAGGGAGCCCTCATGCTTCTTACATTTCCAGCATTTATTAGAAGTATGCAAATTCCCTAGCGCAATCTTCTTTGGTGTCATGTACCAACGATAGATCATTTTATAAATGTTCTCTTTGATATTAATACATGTCGTTGTCTTCATTGTAGTTTTCCACAAGTATTCCCATGCCTCCATTGTTATTTCTTTATTAAAGTTTATAGCCCATTTCACCATTTGTGTTTTAACTATCTCATCCTCGGTATACCACTTCAACAGTACTTGGTATACCTTGGATATTCTTTTCTTATCTTCTTTAAGAAGGGTCTGCTCTAGTTCCGAATTCTCTATTCGTATACCTCCCTTTACAGAGTCCGAATTATATAAGTCTCTGATCTGTCTATACTGGAACCAATCGTAGTTAGGTGATAGTTCCTCTTGTGTCTTTATTCTAAGTTTGGATGCTTCAGTTTTAGTTATTTCTTTATACGTTAAACATTGTTGTTCATTATCAACAGCTCTCGGGTCTATCACCTCATATGGAACCACCCACAAAGGGGTTCCTTCTTGTAGATAAATTCTGTACTTCTTCCAGATTATGTATAGACTTCTCCGAACAAAGTGATGCAGGAACATCGAGTTGACCTTTACTTTGTCATGCCATAAATATGCATGCCATCCAAATATTTTTTTATATCCCTCTAGGGCTAATAGTTTCTTGTTCTTTAATGTCATCCATTCTTTCAACCAAACTAGGCAGATTGCATCATGATAAAGTCTCAGATTGGGCAGTTGCATTCCGCCTCTTTCCTTTGCATCTTGTAAAACTTTCACTTTCACTCGAGGCTTCTTGCCTGCCCAAACAAAATCTGATATTTTCCTCTGCCATTTTTCAAATTGTTTGGAGTCTCTGATGATTGGTATTGTCTGTAGCAAAAACATTACTCTTGGTAACACATTCATCTTAACTGCTGCAATCCTGCCCAACCATGACAAATTCAATCTATTCCATTTAATCAAGTCTCTCTCTATCTGAGTCCATAGTTTTTCATAATTGTTTTTGAATAGATCTATGTTCTTTGCAGTTAATTCGACTCCCAAATATTTCACTTTACTTGTTACTTCACAATCCGTTGTTTCCATTAACAATTGTTGTTTCTGCTTAGTCATATTTTTGCATAATATCTTTGACTTCTTTTTGTTAATGAAGAAACCTGCCAAGTCTCCAAACTCCTTGATCTTATCTATCACTCTTGGCATGTTCTCCAATGGGTCCTCTACAATTAACATTATGTCATCCGCAAATGCTCTGACCTTATATGAATAGTCCTTTATTTTTATTCCACGAATTTCATCATCTTGACGTATTTGTATCATCAGAATCTCCAATACTAAAATGAACAACAATGGAGATAACGGGCAACCTTGTCTTGTTCCTTTACTTATCGTCAATTTCTTGGTCAATTCATCATTCACCACAATTGCTGCAGTCTGGTCTCTATAAATTTCCTTAATTGCTCTGATGAATCTTTCTCCCAATTGTAGCTTTTCCATAGTGGCAAACATAAAGTCCCAGTTTAAATTGTCAAACGCTTTTTCAGCGTCAACAAAGAAGAAACCAACCTCTTTGTCACAACGCTTGTCATAATATTCAATAGCATTGATCACTGTCCTTAAGTTGTCTCTTATTTGTCTGTCTGGCAAAAAGCCTGCTTGTTCCTCCTCTATGACTTCCGAGAGCCACCCCTTCAATCTCTCCGCCAATATCTTCGCAAAAATTTTATAGTCATTGTTGAGTAGCGATATAGGTCTATAATTTTTCACATTAGTCAGGTCTTGGCCCTCTTTTGGGATCAATGATATATTCGCTTCACTCCAAGTTTCTGGAATCCTTTGATCCCTTAAAACCCCATTCATCACCTCTTTTAGGAATGGTGCCAGTTCATTAGCCATTGTCTTATAGAATTTAACCGTAAGTCCATCTGGCCCTGGCGCCTTTCCTAGATTTGCAGATTGTATTGCCTTACTTATTTCCTCGTCAGTTACTTCACTATTCAACTTATTTCTCCAAGCTTCCGAGATTTCTGGAAGTTTGGTTTTCTCCAAATATGACGCTATTGATTCTTTGTTTACTTCTTTTTTATTATACAGCTTAGCGTAAAATTTATAAAAGGCTCTACTAATGGTAGCCTGCTCCAAATACGTTTTGTTATCTTCGCAAATTTTATTTATTATCTTCTTTTCCCTTTTCTTCTTCAATTGCCATGCCAGGTACTTCCCAGGTTTATTAGCACCCTCAAACGCTTTTTGATTCAGTCTTTTGAGATTCCACTCCAATTCTTTATTGCTCATTGCTGTTAGCTGTTCTTGAAGTATTTTAATTTCCTGGTATACCTTCTTTTTCCCTGGTCTCTTTTTTAGCTGTATTTCTTTGGCTTTTATTTTCTCCTCAATCTCTTGTCTTTTCTCCTCTTTCTTCTTTCTTGCTCTACCATTTAAGTCCATTAGTATGCCCCTTACAACCGCCTTGTAAGCATCCCAAACTTTATTGGTTGGTACTTCTTTATTCACGTTGTATTGTATAAAAAACTTTGTCTCTCTTCTCAGTATTTCCATATTCTCTCTTTCCTGTAACAAGTCCTCATTTATTCTCCATGCTTTCCTTTTTCTCTTTTTTCCAAATTTCCACATAATTGGGTTGTGATCTGAGCCTACCATAGGCATTATTTCTACCTCCTTAGTCCATAATGCTAAGTCTTTTGAGGCCCAGATCATATCAATTCTTGATAATGTAGAATGCCTTGCAGAATAAAAAGTAAACTGTCTGCTTTTAGGATATTCTCTCCTCCATACATCTTCAAGAGTCTCTTGTTGAATCAACTCAAAAAAAAGCTTTGGTAATAGTCCTCTTTTCTTTTGTGCCGTTGTAGTCTTTTTGTCTAGTTCCAAGTCTGTCACTCCATTGAAGTCTCCAGCAAGAATTATCTGGTCGTATGCAAGATCGTCTAAATGCTTCCTTAAATCCTCAAAGAAGCTTTCTTTTGCACCGTTAGGTGCATAAAGTCCGACTACCAACACTCTCTTTAAATTCCAAATACATTCCACTGCTACAAATCTAGCTTCCACATCTCTCATAACAAATTTTGGCTGTAGCTCCTCTTTTATATACAACACCACTCCTCTTTTTTTCTTGTTGGAGGCCGCTACATATTCTTTGCCCAATTTTCCAGATTTTAAATATTTTACATCCTGCTTTCTGATATGGGTCTCTTGCAAACAAACAATGTCACATTTTTGTTTTAGTAGCCAGTGAAAAGTATTTTTCCTCTTATTCGGTGAGTTTAGTCCATTTACATTCCAAGATAATACTTTACACTCCATACTCATGATCTTGTTGGTAAGTCTTTTTCATTGTCCTTAATAAATCGCTCCATCTCTCGCTCAGATCTGATGCGTTTTTTGGCCCCTCCAAACTCAAAGGACACTCCTTCCGGTAACTCCCATCTGTACCTGATTTTCATGTCCTTCAAAATCTGAATTAGCACTTTATATTTTTTCCGGTCCAGTAACACTGATCTGGGCAGTTCCTTCATTATAATAATCGTCTTGCCATCAATCTCCAATGGATCTTGAAACTGTTTTGTCACAATCCTCTCTTTCATATTTCGTGTTGTAAACTGCACAATCACATCTCTTGGTAGTTTCCTCTGGGTTGCTATTCTCGAATTCACACGGTATGCCACATCTAGGATAGCCACAACTTCCTCCTCCTCCTTCCCCAGGTACTCAGCCAACACCTCAGTCATCTGTTCTTGCGCTGACTTTCCTTCCACTTCTGGCAAGCCACGAAAACGTAGCTGCTTCTCCATATGTTTAGTTTCTGCAACTGACATTCTCCCCTTCACCAATCTCATCTCTGTTTGTTGCGTGTCTGCTAAATTCTCCATCGCGTCTTCTACTGTTTTAACTCTCTGCTGCGTTCCTTGTAATTCACTTCGTATTGTTTCCATACCTTTTTTCACTTCTGACAGCTCCGATTTTACTGTCTGTGTAACCTCTTTAACCTCTTTTATCAGCTCCAATTTCGTGTCCTTAAGTTCTTTAATCATATCTAAAAGTTTTTTGTCCAGGTTTTTATCCAGGTTTTCTATTGCCGATTGCCACTCTTTTTTTGACATCGTGGGGCTTGCTTTAGCTCGCTCCCACGAATCCGCTCTCTTCCTTAACTCCGTGGCGTAAAATTTAACGTTTTTCTATTTTAAATGTCCCGGTCTTCTTATAGAAATTAAATTTTAAAGAGTCCAAAATGTCGGGCGTCTTTTCTCTATGGTTTCTCTATGATTTTGTAATCCAAGATGGCCTACTTCCTCTTCCGCTGAAGCCGCGACCCTTCCCTTTTCAAAAATGGCGATTCCCTACTTCCTGCCCTCCAGCAAGGGCCGCTTCTCTCCAGCCACTCTATTGTTATTACGCACTTCCTGTCTCCCGTCTTCCCACAGCAGATCTCGCGATGGTGTCTTTTTCTCACAGCTCCAAAGCCACAGGTATTCAAAACAATAGTCCCATTTCTTTAATAACTTCTTTAAACTTAGTCTCTTTTTAAATTCAATTCCTGCCGAGTCTTCCCCTCCTTTTCACTAGTCTGTTGCAGTTTAAAAATCTACTTTTTTTTCCTCTCTGTTTTTATCAATCTGTCCCGTCTCAGAAGATAATGATCTTTACCTTCTCTTCACTTTTCTCGGGTTGTAATCGCTGTTTCGATTTTAAGTTCTCCTCTCAGCTTCTTCCCCCAATCGATGCTTGGGTATGTAGGTCTTATGCCAGCCGAATTGGCCCCAAAACTGCCGCAGAGATTATAGCCGACCCGTCGTAAGGTGGGACCTCAAGGATCGGGGGGAGACTCGTTGTATAGAGCCCCCCCTCGTCCGAGATCTAGCTCACCCTAGGGTCTTGAGCGTTCTTTGCCTGCTCCCCACCTGAGAGCAGTCGGCCGCGGGCTATTTTCACCCCGCCGGCCGGTTAAAACGGCAGTCCGGTCAGCTCCGCAAGTGGAGCTGCGTTAGACCTCCATGGATCCCAAACAGGAAGTCCCCAGCGCAATTATTGTGTATGAAAAGCAGAAGGTAGGGAAGTGTGGATTCGGCCTATGTCTCATCCCCTTGGAGGACAAAAGATATTCAAACAACAAATCAACACTTATTTTTTTACCCCATGTAATTCCACATTTCTACCTATTTGATGTCAGGTCACTTGAACACATCTGCCCAACCTTTTTTCCTGAACAAGTTTGCCAATGTATGACTAATATTGTTTGGATGATTTGGTCAGATAATTAAAAGAGAAATAATAGACTGTGTTTTGAGAACCTCCTCGAGAGAAAAGTCCCTTCCTCCTCAGAATCTTAATGGAGAAAGACAGAGAAAGATTGCCTGAGCAGTCAGGACTGAGTTCCTCTACAGAATCAACAGTTAGTAGACCAGCCCCATCTCTTTAACTGTAGTTATCTAGAAGCTCATTATGAATGGGACATTAGGAAAGAGAGGAAGAAGGAAAGGTACTGAGGCAAAAGTCAGATAAGGCAGAAATAAGAGAAGGAAGATGTGAGGAAGAGTTTAGCCTATAGAATAAGGGGAGGAAACAATGAAAAGAAGTTGGGTAGAGTATTTGGATGGGCCTAGGAAATGAAAAGGCCAAAGAAAAAAAGTTGGATAAGATCCACTGGGGAGCCAAGGAAAGGACAAGGAATGGGAGAAAATGGGATAGATGAAAGAAGGGATGGAGATGAAGGGTAACTAATACAGGAGGGCTGCATGAAGAAAAACAGAAATGGAGCAAAGGAAAAGGAGGCTATAACCTTACTTTTGTCCTTCCTTCCATAAACATTTGTCACATTCTGAATGACCACAATAGTGCAGATAGAAATGAAAACAATCTCTGACAGCACACAATTTATGTTTGGAGTAGAAATTATCACCAATTGTTATCTCCAGATAACTGTTGTGTTTTTATTGTACCATTCACATTACATTCTTGGCATTTTTTGTAAGTTAGTTACTCAAATCAAGTCATGTATTGTGATAGTAATGCATTAGAAAGTACTGAGAAAGAGATCCACAAACACACTGAAGTATAATGTATCAAGAAGTTCTGAGTTGCGTGTTAAAAAGTGCCATAGGAAATTATCTCTCCGCATAAAAACCACATGCTACATAAAAAGACATACTCCCTTCCTACTTGCATATGACAAAGGCAGCTTTGAGTCTCTAAAGCTTATACTCTGACGTTCTTGTTTGTCTTTAAAGTGTTACTGGGCTCAAATATTACTGTTGCTAAGGTTTTGTCACACTCCAGCACAACCAAGAAGCAAATGGGGCTCAGCAGATATAGAGGCATCCTGTGCTGATAGGAGATGAATGGATTATTAAAGGCTGTGGTTACTGAGGTCACCAGGGGCAAGGAAGAGGTTTAGCCCCCATTTAAAAGAGGTGCCTGACTAGGTAAAGGTAAAGGTGCAAGCACTGAGTCATTACTGACCCATGGGGGGATGTCACATCACGACGTTTTCTTGACAGACTTTTAATGGGGTGGTTTGCCATTGCCTCCCCCAGTCATCTACACTTTACCCCCAGGAAACTGGGTACTCATTTTACCGACCTCAGAAGGATGGAAGGCTGAGTCAACCTTGAGCCGGCTACCTGAACCCAGCTTCCGCCGGGATCAAACTCAGGTCATGGGCACAGCTTGGGCTGCAGTACTGCAGCTTACCACTCTGCGCCACTGGGCTCACGGGTTTAGCCCCCATTTAAATGAGGTGCCTGACTACATCCTTCAATTTTGTTCTAATAAATGGTTGCCATTATTTGTACAAAAGAAACAGGAAAGAACTGTACTCGAAGAAGCCAATATAAGGAGGTCAAAATCCTCCCTCTATTCCTAACACTGGGTGGATGGCTTGGCCATCATTGACATCATCCTGCAGAGTAGTACAGGCATGTCTCCATGCAGCCCAGTATTATCAGTAATAAATGTGATCGGACACATCTGGATGCCTACAGATGAGAAAGGGACTAACTGCTAAGAAGTCTGCTGCCACTGTCTATACAAGCTGTGGTTGGGAGCAGGCTTTGTACCTTCTTCAGAACAAGCATGTAGCTTTCATGCACACAGTGACTTTGGGGGATGACAGCTGAATTCGCACTTGATCCATGGTTGCTTTTCAAATGGGAAAGAGGAGATTGCAGCAGAAGTCCTTGCAGGTGTCTCTGACTCCCTCCCTCCACAATTTCTCAATGGAAGGAGCACCAAAAGGCAGTAAATGATCACAAAGTGACACTTTCTCACTCCTTTTAGCCCCTTCTGTGCCAGCCTTCTCCAAGTTTCCTCACAAGAAAGAGCCATGGCACCCCATCCCCCCCATTACAGCAGCAGCGTGAGGGGGAAGATGGAAGGAAAGAAGCTTGCTGCTTTTCTGCCCAGGGGCCCCCAAAGCCCAATGCTAGCTCTGTCATTGTACACAGAGATGTGCTTCAGTGCTTATACTTCAGTGATTCCTTTATCAAACCCCACCCAGTACAATAAGCATTATAAAGTACCACACCTTATTCTGTTCCTTCTTCCTTGTTCATTAGATGTTGCTCATAGTCTTCTAAATGACTGTCATTAAGGATTTTTGTATATGAATGCATGCGCTCAGGAGATTTAAACTTTAATCTTAAGGTGCAGGGATTGGTGGGGAGAGGGTACAGGCTCAGAGAGATAGTATACTTGCTCTGCTTTATTACCGTTGTGTGATAACTGACACAAAGTGGTATCAAGGGGTTGGTTTTCACAGCACTAACTGTGAAAAGATGCCTTTTGCAAATCTTTGGCTGTGGTTTCTGAATTAGTTTTCCTAAATTCGAGCCCCGCTTCAAACTTGGGAAACATTGCAAACATCTGTCTCGCAAGATATTTTAAGTGTTTTCAGCAGGAAAACGCCCAAGTAGAACATTCTTCATCAGGAGTGGATTAAAACAGCAGCAAACTTTACGTCTCATGCATAACAAGCGCCCTAACCCCTGGAAATATTTTTCAATAGATCTCCCCAAGTCAGAACTCTTTATGGATAACTTTTTGAGACACAGATTAAAGGAAACTTTCCCATTTGATGTTTGTACAGGGTTACATGCACAGGGTTTTAGACTTTATAACACTGCTATTCAGGGCTTTTTTTCTGGGAAAAGAGGTGGTAGAACTCAGTGGGTTGCCTTCAGAGAAAATGGTCACATGGCTGGTGACCCCGCCCCCTGATCTCCAGGCAGAGGGGAATTTAGATTGCCCTCTGCGCCGCTGGAGCAGCGCGGAGGGCAATCTCAACTCCCCTCTGTCTGGAGATCAGGGGGCGGGGCCACCAGCCATGTGACCATTTTTAAGAGGTTCCAGAACTCCGTTCCCCCGCGTTCCCCCTGAAAAAAAAGCCCTGCTGCTATTCATTTTCACCTTGTCTACAATAACAGAATGCACAAACCAAATGTGCAAACAGGCCTTGATATGAATATGCCATTTGACAAGCAGCACAGTAAATCTAATATCAGCTGAATTAAATTATTACTGAGAGCTATTAAGCTGCAAAGTTACTGAGTGGATTCCACTGAGGATATTCACAGAGGGAAGGGGGCAATCCGCCCCCCCCCACCATGTGGGCCTACAGCTCCCACCATGGCGTGGCAGGGTGTGGCAGGGGGGTGTCACCCTTTCATCCCACTGAAGTCAACCCACCGCAGACCAGTATTTTTGTGCTGTCTTTCTGTCTCTTTCAGCTCTGACCTGTGATTTTAAAAAAAACCTTGAAACACAGTTGCAATACCAGGCTGTCCCATATGGATGGTCAAAGTGGAACTGAATCGTCTCAGGGCTACTGTCCCTTTAAATTTCCAGTCCTTCCTTGTCTTTCCAGCTAAATTAATCACTTTCTTGTTCTCTAGCATTCACGAATCCAGTGTAAATGATCAGAGTTGATGGAGGGATGTTATTAACTGCCTGCTTTGCACATTGAAATTGTCAACACTCTTTTCTGGTTTGCCCTTTTAACATATGATTTCATCATTGCATTATTGCAGTCATCCACCTTAAGTTTCAGTGAGAAAGACAGACTATTAGCACAGCGTTGGCACTGCACACAACAACTGAACAAAATCTGATAATTAACCTTTGATTCATCAGTGCCTGGGGGAAAGAGAAAACCAGAAGTAATTAATTAGTCTGAAAACAATGACCAAAAAAAGGGATTGCAGGGAGAAGATTGCTAAAGGACTTTTTACTTTCAAGAAGACGTGGACCTTAATCATTGGGATGGATTTTTATGAGAAATATAGCACTCTCTTAAGTACTGTGTGGAGCTCCCATTTCAATTATCTTTGCAGTTGAATAAAGAAAAGGAATCTTTGAAAAATGCAAAGAAGTTGTAGTGAGGAATCCCTCTGAAGTTATACTCTATTATCTGTAAATTCAAAAGCTAAATACTATGTGAAATATCAAGAATAAATGATGCCACTTAATTTACTTAAAAACACCAATTAAAATCTGTATTTTTCATACAAAAACATATTCATGCAGGTAAGCTGACTGATTATGTAAAGCAGTTTTATGTTTGTGTGTGTAACAGAAGAGCATGATGGTGTATAATAGAAGAGCAAGATTCAGGTCCAGTAGTACCTTAAAGACCAACTATAGTACCTTAAAGACCAATGTGAGAATTGGTATCCTGGCAGAATAAGAATGTAGCAAACATTTTGCAAAGTCCATGTTTGTATTCGGAATAAATCACAGCATATTTAGCTGTTTTCATTTTCTAAAGGAAGACAGTGACCCAAACAACTGCTATGTGCTGCCAGTCTTTGGCTTTGTTATTATTCTTAGTTTTCAAGAGCAAAGAAATTAAAAAGCCCTTTAAAGTCACATCTGATTATGATTTAATGGAACAAATAAAACTGCATGTGCTGTTTTATTTCTGCTGCTGCTTTAGCTTACAAATGAAAGCCAAGGCAAACAATACCCACTGTCTCTTAAACAAAATAATATGATATGTGTAAATGAGCCTTATTTAGAAGAGAAGAAATCATATTCTGACCTTTTCCATACTGGTATTAATTGGAAAGAAATTCACCAAGGTCATGGATGAGCAGCCAAAATAGGATCAGTAGGGACTCCTGAATCTTCAGGGCCATCCAAAATATTTCAGTTCCAAAGCTGGAAAGTCCAAGAAGTTTCAATCCCAGGATAAATAAAATATTAAATAACTAACCATGTTGTGTTCCCCAAATCTGGTGCCTGGTGTACTTCCTGTATTCAACCTCATAACAGGACCAAGCTGACCACAGTCTGGAATTTTCTGCAGAAACTGACAACTTAATGTAGGTTTAGAGATTCTTCACAGATGATCTCCTGCAGCCTTCTACCATGAAGCAAGATGCATGGAACCCAAAGCAATTATTATCTCCAACACTACAATAACACCACAATAACCAGATTGCCTGTTATAACAGACAGTGGGGCAGAGGAGGATGTATCATAGCAGGAATGCCTCAAATCCATGGAATAAACAGAACCGTAGGTACTTGTTAGTGTAAGAATAATCTACTCAGTTAAGGGGGGAAAGACTTGTGAATTCACCCATCTCACTCCAGAGCAATTAACTAATCCAAGTGGGTAGAAAACAATTTTGTCTAATGAGGAGGAGGCTCAGGCCATGGAAGTAGTACCTTCAGGTAAGAAAATTGATTTTAAAAGAATTTTATTTCATGAGCAACCTTAATCTTTCCTGCCTTGGTCTGCATCTTTCTTGGTTTCAGCAGCAAGAAATGAGAATTCAAGTGTACAATCCCTGCCATTTTTAAAAATCTGTGTCAGTTATCAATCAATTATATTCATTGCTTCCTTTCCACCAAGAATTTCATTAGTGTATTTTCAGTCATTCGATATTAAGATGTACCTTTCTAGCATTTAAACACACCTGCTTCTAGGCTTGCTAGGTTTCCAGTGGGGGAAACACCATGCTAAACCTCCTACTGCCATCAGATTGGAGTGCTGAGACAGGTGAGAGTATCTTCTTTCCCCAAAGACACAGTCCATGATTTGGAGTTTGGAAACACTGCCAAAGAAAGAATTTAGGCAGCTGCCATGAATGACTTTTTAAAATGTTAAGCCAGGCTCCTCCAAGTGAAAAGCCTGGGCAGAGAAAGGATATTAGGATATAAATTCTCTTAATCAAAATTCTACTGTGAAATCTGAGTTTATTGTGAGGTAACCATGGCTGAGTTTTATTAAGAGAAAAAAAATTAAATGACTCTTGGTGGTTCAACAAACTCAAATGAGGTGTGGGAAGCAGGGAAATATGTTGAAGAAGGAAACAAGGACAGAGCCTGTCTGGTTATTCACAGAGGGGTGAAAGCATATGGGCAAGGCACACAGCGATGATAAAACTAGAAAAGTGTGTGTGTGTGTGGGGGGGGGGTTTAGTGGATCCTGGCTGTGCCACACACTGAACTACTGCAGGATGGGGTGGAAGTTGGCCCAAAGCTTAGGACTGGGTGGTATGTTCCATGATGTTTGAAGGGGTGGGCAGAGGAAGCAAATGAGTTTTTTCCATCTGTGAATCTCTTATAATTACTTACAGCTCCTGACTAGACTGCTCCTCCTCCAGTATTTCAAGGTGCAAGGACATGTAGCACAGAAACAACCTCTTTGCAACCAGCTGTATAAAGATGTGAGAACTTGGGGAAAAAGAATTCTAGAACTTTGTAGGGGGGGAGGAGGTGGTGGAGACACCTTTTTGTTTGTTTTGGAGAAATAGAAATGATTTAAAGCAGTATTATGATCTTTGTCCCTCCCCCTCTTTGAGAGAACAATTATTATTATTAAGAAAGGGTGGGGGGTTAGGCTGTAATTTCTAAGAATACACTGTTTCCCAAGAAAGCCAGTTCCTTTGCAGGTAACTGCAGCTCCCAATTTCAGAACTTTTTTACAAAACATTTTTTTGCATGAAAAGTGAAGAAATATTAGCTTCATAATTATTTTAGTGGTAATCTGATCATCAAGATATACCTAAATACATTTATAATTCTTTCAGACCAGTACCAACCACGTTCATTCATACGGCATAATGTTGCATTCAGAGGTACTTACTTCCAGCTAAATGAGGTTAAATGGCAGTGTTAAATATGTTTTCTAGGGAGTACATTTTCAAAACTCAGCTTGAATGTATGCAGGTACACTTCCAGTTTGACTAAGAGGGGGCAGTTCAAGAGCAATTCCTCCAAAATTAGTGGATCTAGTCCAGAACAGAATGCCTTTGTTTCAGCTGAAGCTACTTTTAAATTGATATGTTTAGGAGGACTGAGGTGCTAAAGAAGTAAATAAAGTTAAGTTTTGAAAACAAGTAACCACTAGAGTGTTTCATTTCCCTTGAACACTTCTGAGTGATTTTAGGTGCAGTTTATGATTTTTAAAAAACAGTTTGGCCATATTACACATCTGGCACAGCAGCTGGGATAAATCCGATCTAACTTGGCAGTCTCGCTAGCCTGGGATCCCTTCTGAGACACCATACCCGCTCCCCACCCCACACTTTCCAATACACCAACCCTCCCTGTCTCTTTCGCTGCCCCTCTCCCCCCATTCTTGTTCTCGCCCGGCAGCAAAGCGCTGCAATTCCGTCTCAGCCTTGTGTCAATCTGCCAGGCCAAAAGAACGCATTGGAAGTGGCAGACGGCGTCTCTTCTTGGTTCAGCTGAATCCAGTACAAGCATCTGGCCAGGCCGACGGCAAAAATGCCAGGGGATTGGCTACTGATCTGAGCAGCTGGGGAATTGGTCTCGGGAGGCCTGAAGGGCCCGCAGCAGCACAAGAGGATGTGACCCTTTGGAAAGGCAGGAATCTCTGGTGGAGCACCCAGGCAGAGTTATTATTATTACATTTCTCCAACCAAGCCCTCACCGCTTCCTAGACATCCTCTGCAAGTTCTCGTCCTCAGAAAAGAAGAGCCTTCCTGCTGCCTGCTTCGCAGCTCCCCAATCCGCCACCTGCCCTTGGAAGTCACTGCAGGGATAATAGCGAGCTGGTAAAACAGAGCTGGGAGGGGAAAGCCACTTCTGGCTCATTCTACCTCTCGAGGGACGCTTTATCCATCCAGGAGACTCAACCCGACCCCCCCCCTTTCACCTGTTTTCCCTCCCCTAGTTCCTCGAAATAAAGGGCTGCACTGAATTGGGGTAGGGAAGAAGGGGGGCATTAACTTGGGAGGAAAGGACGGGAAATTAATTTCCTGCCAGGCTTAATGTAAGTAGCCGAAATACTTGGATTGAAGCCTATTTGAGGCCAAGTGGGCTGAGAACAAGGACACAAATGAACTGCATAGTGGGAAGAACCCCCGACATCTTTCCTGCTTCCCAGTTTTATCGCTGTCTTAGAAGCCTGCGAGAGAAGCGGGTCTCTCCCCGGCCATCATCTTCGAGCTAGCCCCAAGGGTCAAGGCGCAGGCCCTTTTCTTCCTTTCAGTGGCTAGGCTTCTGCCCCCTCTAAAACTGCGTGACTGATGGAGAGGTAACCTGGTCCTCCATGCTAAGCAAAATGACATCTAAGAACGCCTGCCTCTTAAGACGCTCTTTGAGATACAGGAACAATGATTACGACTATTTCATGACTCGGTTTCAGCCGGGTCTCATACTGGAAGTCTGGCACACATGAAGAAAGACAGAAAAGTACTCCCGGAATATGTGCTGAGTGAGTCGGCACAGCCAGCTCCCCTCTCGCTAGCATTTTTATCCTGTTCTGACTTCAAGGAGCGCAAGGCAGTATCTCCCCCCACACTCCCAATTATATTGTTGGAGAGAGTTAAGGAGCCCAAATTCACCCCGTGACCTTCCTGCCTGTATGAGGATTTGAAGCTGGGTCTTCGTCTAACAACTTAACTTACATCACTGTGGTTCTCCTCTCTTACTGTAGGAGACAATTCCTCCAACCAGGTCACAAGACAGCCTGGTATTTGGCCCCTGTGCAAGGATACTTTTTAACAGGAAGTCAGCATGAAGTGCTCAGACAAACAGATAGATTGACAACACAGTAATTCTGAACACATACAAAGAACAGTTTCTTCCTCAATACATCAACTTAGCTAACCCCCATCTGTCTGAGGTGCTAAATAAATTTTAATTTTGAAAACAACTAAGCGCTGGAGTGTTTCATTTCCCCAAAACACTTATGGGTATTTAAAGTGCAGGTCACAGGACATCAGCAAAAAAATTTAGGGAATGACTCAAATTAATTTGAGTAAGCCAGCACAGCACTATTTTTAATGCTAAAGTTCAAAATCAGGGCATGGGTGTTCAACTGAAAGACAGGATGCCTCTGAGCACGCGCAAAGTACCCCAAATCAATATATAAGTACCTCCCATCTATCTGTGGTTGTAGGAATTCTTGGACTGCCCCCTGATGTATGAACTGACTCCATGGAAAAGCACTGTGCTTGTGGTGATAGGAAGCAATGCCTGTCTATATGGTTAACTTAAGACTGATGTGCCCCTGGTGTTAAAATGCTGAAATAGTAGAACGGACTTATGAATGCTTTCCCAAGAAGTAGAAAAGGAGCCTAAGAGGGGAGAGAAGCCCATTGCATTTTCCATAGTGCTAGATTTCTATTTACCAGGAGATTTCAATAGAGGGGAACATTTAAAAGTGTCTGGAGTGGTATTGTCCTCATTCTGTTGCAGGCCTAGAACAGACTGATGTTGCAGGTGCAGGAGAATAAGGCGTCAACAGAAGCTCTAATGCAGAGGAGAGCACAAGTGGCATTACAAGCACTCTCTCACACACGACGCACCTCCCATGCGCACACAACAGGAAGAAAGGTGCTACTTCTTCTGTTGCTATGCTGTTTGCAAGGGGTCTTTCCCCCCCAAAATATGACCGGCCACCTGAAGGAATGTGAGGCGCAGCGCTCTCTTCTGCCCCGTCACGCTTCTGCACGTGTGAACCCGGCCCCCTCCCACCCTCCCGTGTGCAGCGCCGGCCGACTCACCGACGCACTCGTTGGCCTCGCGAGCGGTGGCCCTCTGCCAGGGCCGGTCGTAGTGGAAGGGCTTGCAGCGGTCGCACTCGGGGCCGGCCGTGTTGTGCTTGCAGTCGCAGACCAGGTTGTCGTCGCGGTCGCGGACGCAGCGGGAGGCGTGCCCGTTGCACTTGCAGCGGCCGCCCACCTGCAGGTCGGAGACGGCGTAGTAGTAGGAGTCGCGGGCCAGCTCGGAGTCGTCCTCGTTCTCGTCGCCGAAGGTGTGGAGGCGGCTGAAGACCACCTTGATGTCGGTGGCCGTGACCCAGTCCTGCAGCACGGGCGAGTTGTCGAAGTCGTGGGCCGAGGGCCGGCCGTCGAGGGTGCTGAAGGCGATGAGGCCGCCGGCCAGGGGCCGCATGTCGGTGTGCGAGTCGGTGCAGATGGCCTCCTGCTCGTTCTGCTTGGTGATGGCGGCGCGGCTGGGCTTGTTGTACATCTTGCGGCACTGCGTGGAGTAGAACTGGAAGGGCACCCAGGCCTTGCCGCCGTCCATGGACTTGTAGATGGCCATGGACTCCGGGCGCGGCGAGCAGAACTGCAGGCTGACGTAGGTCACCTCGAACTTCTTGCCCAGCGCCAGCGCCAGCGTCACGTTCTGCGGGTGCTGCACGAAGCTCTCCGACTGCCAGCACGTCAGGTTGTGCGGGTTGTTGAGGTCGGTCAGGTAGGCGGCCGGGCGCGCCCGCTTGGGGTCGGCGGCGTCGCACAGGTGGCAGGTGCGGCTGCGCTCCTCGCCCTTCTCGGCCAGCACGCAGTAGCGCGACTGCGGCCGCCCGCACGTGCTCGACACCTTCACCTCCTTGCCGAAGGCGGCGTTGACGAAGTCCGGGATGCAGCGGCGCGGCTGCCCGTTCTCGTCGTAGCAGGGGTCCGGCTGCGGCGCCGTCTGCACGGCGAACATGCTCAGGCCGTAGCCGCCGCGCACGCCCTCCGCCAGGCACGCCACCGCCGCCAGCGCCACCAGCGCCTCCCAAGCCGACGGCCACATCCTGGCGGCCGGGGCGCTGCGAGGAGGGCGGGAAGGGCAACCTGTGGAGGAGAGAGAGAGAGAGAAAGCGCGCGTGAGCTCGGCCCGCCTGCTAGCCCAGGGTCGGGGCGGGGAGGTAGGGCTCGCCCTGGCTCGCGGTGCCTGCCTGAGGGGGAAGCAAATGGCACTTGGCGCGCGCGGGAAGGGATCCTGTGAGGGAGAGAGAGGCAGAGCGCGCCGGCGCCTGGGCGCCAAAAGCAGCCGGCCTACTACTCCAATAGTAGTAGGCGACTCGCCGGGGCTCTCGGAAGAAGCCGGTGCCTGCCTGAGGGGGAAGTGGCCTGAGCAGGCTGGGGCGGAGGGGGGGACGGCGCTTGGCGCGCGGGCAGGGATCCCGCGGGGCAGAGCGAGGCGGAGAGCGGCAGCAACTGCGCGCCAAGGGCAGCCCGCCGCTCCAACTCCAGCGCTGACTGCCTGACCTTGGGGCGCCGGGGCGCTCTCGGGCCAGGTCCCTTCAGAAAACTGGGGCGAGGGAGGGAAACCGCGCACTGAATGCCCTTCAGCGCCAACGGGCCTCGGTGGCCGCCTCTGCCCTCTTGCCACGGGGATAAGCAAGAGGAGAGCGTTTCTGAGCTGCGGCCGAGTCTCCTCAAGGCGGCAGGCCTCACGAACGAGGCGGGAGTCTCTTTGTACAGAACTTGGCTTGAGCTGGGCGAGAGGACGCCCCAGCCGGCTCCACCCGAACGGCTTTATTCGAATTAAGTTCAATGGCATTTCTTACGAGGGAGTTTAAGACTGCATCCTGGAAAGAGGTAGAGGGCGCCTCTGGAGACTGGCAGTTCCTGAAACCCGGCTTGCTGGGCTTCGGAAGTGCTACAGGTGCCCGCGTTTTAAACAGGTGAGCTGGAGATAAAAGTCCATTGAGATCCCATCGGCTGCGTGCAAGTCAGTTCCATGGAATTCTGCGGAGCCGACTTCCCAGCGATGCGTTTAGGAGAAGGCTCTGATTTCCATGGGACTGAACCGTCCGAAATCCAATAGCCCTGCCTTCGCGATTGAGCTGCCCAGCGGGAAGAGACTGGCTGATCTGGTGGGGAAGGAACTGGGAACTAGCAAACACTTCGGAGTGACAGCCACAACCCACCCACCTTCCACTAAAGCGCTTGGAAATAAATTCCACAGACATCAGCTAGGCTTTTCCTAGTATTTAAACTCCTAAAGGCATCAGAGAACCCAGAGCCTCGACGCAAATACAGTTGCTAGCACTGAAGAGGTTTGCCAAATCTTAAAACCAAATCTTCTTGCTAAAGGGGAGGGGGGAGGGGAGAGTCGGAGCTGATGATGAGGATTGGATCAGAGTCACAATTTCCAGAGATCTCCGGATGTAAAAAGCACCTTTCTTACCTTGCACGCAGGCAGCCATAGTTAGATTAGAATACATATTGCATATTTTTCTGTAACTGATTTCAGTAAAATTCTCTTCTGTCGGTGTAAGCGACTGGCAGTCCGATCCTATTAGGAGGTAAATCCCGCTGAATGCAGTCGTATTTAGTTCCATGGAAGTGTGCATAGGATTGCAACTTGAGTTCTGCAGAACTGAACCTGTGTATGCTTCCACGCTTTCAATGGATTACTCCAGAGTAAGCGTTACAGAAGTGCAGCATTAGCCTCCAGTCTTTCCCAAGGGATTACCTGGTTTATGCTTCTGGCTCCCAGCGGGAAATGAAAGGAAGGGCTGGCCAGGTGCGAGTCTCAGCCCTATCCACAGCCAGGTTCCTCCAAGTGATTGGGATTTAAGTCGAATGGCATCCTCCCTGCAACCCACCATGGAACCAAATCGACCAGATATGTGTAAGCTACCAAACGAGAGAGCGCGTGAGATGGCGCCTAACCAGCACTGAGCAGGTGATGGAATCCCGAACGGTTCAGAACGAGGGTTTGTTTATTGGACCAATCCTATTATCCAAGGTAAGCTTTGGAGATGCACAGAATTTTCCCCGGGAAGAAAAGCTCCCTGCCTCCACCGGCACGGAAAACCAAGTTGGGCTCCCGTCCGATTGTCTCTGTAATCGAGCGAACAAACCCTCTTGGAGGACTCCAGAGGCTGAACGCACAGCAAGAGACATCCAGATCGAGCCACATGCCTGGCTCAGAGAGGTCCTTTGGAGGAGCCTTTCGACCTCCTCCTCCAGGCAAAATCGTGCAGCCTCCAAGGAGTTTCCCGTTGAGGGGCACCATCCCAAGTTCTCCCGCCCTTGCACCAGGAGCAGAAGCGTCCAGCACTCCTGGGGTGGCCGCAGCGCCGCGCTGGCTTTCCCCTCACTTCCCCGAGGCTGCTGTGCTGGCCGGGAAACTTCCCCCCTTGTCCCTCCCGAGCCGCGGGCGCTACCTTGGTTGGCTTGGCAGTAGCTGGAGGGAGGGAAGTGGCTTGGATGGTTCCTTCGCCGCGCCGCGGACAGCTCCAGGCGGCTGCGATCGCTCAGGGGTCCCGGTCCGTGGCCATCGTCCGGCCCCAGCGAGCAGCAGGGCTCCGTGGATGCCCGAAGCGAGTGAGGCGCCAGGCTCGGGCCGAGGTTGAGGTCATCCCGGAGGAGTGACACCCCGTGGGCTCGCGCGGGGGAAGAAACAGCGACGGCATCCACTAGCGGGAAAGCAGGACACACGGCGTGGGCGGGGCAGGGGGGAGAGAGGAGAAGGGGTGGCTCGGCTACGAAGCACTTGCAGAGCCTCCTCGCGGGAGAGGGCGGAGCCACAGCGGGGAGAGCAGCAGCAGCAGCAGCAAGAGGGAGGTGGAATCAAACCCGGCAGGATCCGGACCCTTTGGGGGTCTTCGCCGCAGGGCGGAGGGTCTGGAAGCTGTGCAGGCAAGGTCAGCCTGGGGAGAGCAATGAAAGCTGCCGATGCCCGCTTCCTTGCAAGAAAGAAAAGGGGGGAACAGAGGGTCGGTCAGATCCGAGCTGATCCTATAGAGAGGAGCTTTTCTGCATCTGCTCTGGAAGGGAGGATTGTGGCCCGAGTTTTGACGTAAGAGGAGAGCAGCAGCCCCTCGACAGGATGGCGCAGTCTATAATAAAAGGCTTTGGAGGCCTGGGGAGATCCCCCTCTCCCCAGGGAAGTCATTGTGGTGTCCCACAGAACGAAAGCCTGGGCTGTTGGGGATGCTGACCCGGTTCATGGGGACCGAAAGGATTGCTGACCCGATTCAAGGTGTGACTCGGGGAGGGAGAAAGTGGGTGGGCGGGGGTCTTTTCCTAATCTGGCAAGATATATGTGCTCCAGTGTCTCTAAGGCACGCAGGTCTCTGCCGCTCCAGAAAAAAAATCCAGGTTAAGTAAGATTTCCCCTTCCCAATTCCTCCCTCGAAACAGCTTTCTAAAGCTCGTAGGGTCGTAGTTGCTCGCATACAAGTTCTCGCACACAGACTTACCCGCGCGCTTCTGCCTCTACTTGTTGCAATACTTGACCGGACGAAAACACGCAGTCACTCCGCAAGGCCACGAGCATTCTGCCCCCCTCACTTCCTCCCAAACGTATTAAACATTAAAATGAAAGGAGGGATATTCATTTGCTTATCTTAACATTAACCGTGCAAATTCGTGCAAGATGTTCAAATACCCGAAGGCTTGGGTATTAAAAGCTTTATCTGCGTGATCTAGATTTTTGTCAGAGAACCTTCTTTTTCCCCGTCTCTTCTTTCCTTCTCTTTATTCTTTCTATAGTTAAAACCGCTTTCTAGTTCTCTTGGTTTGCTGCTGGGTGTCAAATCTTGACAACAGGTTATATGCGCTCTCAAAGGAACCTCTCTGGTTGCTGTGGTTGTTCATCTAGTTTTTACATAAGAGATCCAGCTGTGCATAATTTTGTGTCCTCACGCATACAATTGCGTGCCCGTTAAAAATCTTTGAAGAAGGAGCCTGCCCCTATTTCCTTGGCAAGATCTCAAATTTTCACCTAAAGAGGCCCAGCCAGTCCTTCTCAGCCTCACGCGACACACAACATTCATAAGAGCAAGATCTGGGTTCAGTAGCACCTTAAAGACCAACTAGATTTCCAAGGTATGAGCTTTGACTGTCAAAAGCTCATATCCTGGACCCGAATCTTGCTCTTCTATCTCGGACTAAGACGTCTTCCCACCAGGGGGTGTATTTTGCACCGGCTGCCAGAAAATTGGAAGTTCACAAGTGGGACACCAGCAGCAGCGCCTTGTTTGGGATCTCTTTCAAAAGACACAAGTGATTGGTCAACCGAAGGCTTAGCGCTCAGGCATGCAAAGGCAGAGACCCCATGATCATCCTACCGAATCCCAGATTCTTCAGATAAACCTGGATCTGGATGAAGCGATCATCTCCTCCTGCAGGGGAGGAGGGGTTCAATTCACAAACTGCCGGTTTAGAAATTGAGAAATTGGCGAGGCTTTTTGAAGAGTTCCAAAACAAGTTGTTGAAACCTCAGAGCTTGTCTCTGTCCAGTTCCTCCAGGGACGCCTCCCGGCTGAAACCCGACTCCCGACCGAGGTCCCAGAATGGATCGCCTTAGGGGCTTCGCTGCTTTCCGGGTTCTCACACGCATCACACAGACACACGAGGCGCAGGGGGGGCGGATTACAGAATGGCTCTGGGAGAACGGCAGCCAGTTACTAAGTAAGAAGGGGAACGACACCATGAGCTTTATACTTTAGGACTGTGTTCTCAGAATACTGTGGAGGGTAGTGCTCGGGAGCAGATGCGAGCCCTGGGAGCTCTGACTTCGGGCCTGGGAAGAAAGGAGCCTGGTTTCTTATTCCACAGTGTAAGAGACAGATTCTTTAGTGGCACGGGGAAAGGCACTCTCTTCTTTCTTCACCTATGGACTCTTCATACCTGCGTCTTCAAAGAAGGGGCTCAGACTGCTAAATGGGCAGGGTTAAAGGGTGAGGGTGGGCAGGTGCAGGAATGGTCAACCGCTTTCTCAACCGCTTAGCCGTTCACGTGCTGCCACTTTTATGAATGTATAGTTTTCCTTTCTTGGGGAAAAGGCAGGGATTCACCAAAATACGTTTTCCACAGTCATCTCAAAGACCGCAGGCCTTTGAAACGGACAACATGCAGTTGACACCAAAGGAGTCAGTAACTCCGCTGCCCTCTGCCCTCTTCTCTCAGAACAGCTCACCCGCCGGGCTCAGCCGAATCAGCCCCCAGTGGCCTGGGCTCAGCTCATCCTGAAGGTGAGAGGGTTCTCTGCTTGTCTGCGAGATCCGACTACCTCTGAAAGTCAGGGTGAGCTGGGTCAAACTCAGAGACGCTCTGGCCTCCCCGTCCAGTCCGAGGTCCTCGCGGTAGTCCAAGAGGGCCAGGCGGGTGGAGCCTCCAATTTAAAAATGCGATTTTTTTTTTAAAAAAAGTGTAGCAGCCCTTTTTCCCACACACGCTGAATAATGCAGTTTCAGTCCACTTTAGCGATCGTTTGCAAATGGATTCTCCCATTTCACACAGTGAAACGCAGTTGCAAACTGCACTGAAAACTGATTGAAAGACCATTATTCAGCATGTTTGAAAGCAGATCTGCTAAACGGCCGAGCCAGCTTATTAAAGAGCAAGTTATATTGAACTCTGGAGACTTCTTTTTGAGTAAATGCGCCGGCGATGGGGCTGCAGGGTTTTTTTAAATCCATGGCTAAAATCGGTTGCTTTTATTGACCAGAACAAACTACAATGCAAACTTCTATCTGAAACTTTCTCAAGAGAAGCCCAGATATTCTGGGAAGCCCAGAGCTTCCCAGGCACTTGTTAAAACGAACTAACCCAACCGAGGAGTATTTGTCATATGGGTATACAGTGGATGCCACAGCGAGGAGATCCTAGTCGCTTTTCTAGACAGTTTCCCAGTTCCTGACTCGTGTTTTTTAAATTTTATCCAAGAAGCCTTACAGCACAGTTTCCCCCTACAGATTCTCGGTTGTCTTAATGCTCAACAGATGCGAGATCCTCTCTGCCTCTCTATTGGCAACCCTTTATCGCTGCAATTTACGAAGGATTAGTCTTAGATGCAGAAAGGGCGGCCTCGATCCAATCAAAGTACCGGGAAATCCTATTGAAGTCTTTGGAGAAATTGCAACGCAGCCTAAATTTATTTACCAAGACAGAAGTGTGCGATTCTATGTCTGTTTGTGTGGGAGCTCTCAGACTTCCTTCGAAGTACACAGTTTAACTCTCTCCCCCAGGAATCCGCGGGACTTCGAAGGGTTGAATTAGCCCCCTTTAAAAGGACATCGGCTGTATTGCTGTGTGCATCGGAGGTACCTCTCTTGATTCAGGCAATGCCAGGATTTCTACAATACTGGCAATTACTTGAAAGCAGCCACTGTCTTTGTAACTTATCCTCGAAGTATCATTTTCTTTGAGACCTTGTAGAATTAATTGGACGTCCTCGAAATTAGAAGGCCTGCCCTCCACCAATTGTGCAATCCTGTGCACACGTATATCAGAGTAACGCCACCGAATAAAATGGGATTTACTTCTGAGTAAACCTGCATTGGATTGCGCTATAAGATATGCTCATTTCGTCCCAGTACCACTGAAGCCTAGAATTTACAGAAGATCTTCACTGCCAGATTTTCGGGACTGATTTTGTACGTCCAGATATTGATGTCCAGATATTGGTGACACTCCGATAGTAAAAAAGTCTTTTTAGAAGTCAAGTTCACCAAATATAATATAATCCTGTTTGGAATCAGAGTCATATTGTACTTTGGAGGGTGTGTGTGTGCCCACTGTGCAATTTTAAACTACAAATTGTCTAATTTTAAACTAGATTAAATCAATAGAAATAACCTACAGTCTATTTATTTATGACTGCAGTGTAAATATATAGGCTATTCTGAACATGCACATACTTTTTAAAAGGTAAGAAAAGCATGTTTTAAAAACCACTTTTATCCACTTTTCAACAAAACGGACAACCTTCTTAATGCAGGCTGCCCCCCTCCAAAGGGCCAAATGCTGCCTGGATCTTTGGGCCTCTATAACTTCCCATCCCCTTCTTGTGTGCTATAAAATCTTGAACAGATCATTTCAGCAATGCCGCAAAAAGGAAGAAGAATCTTCTTATTCTTGCCAACATCATTCATCTACATATATTGGTGTAGAAAAGATGATATTCTCTGATGCCTGCCTTGCTTATAGTGGCAGCAATCAACATTTAGCACCAATGAGGTGCTGTGAACAGGATATCTTCAGTTATCTGCAAATAAGGAACATTTATATGTCTGGGAATTTTGTCATTGCGCGCGCACGCACACACTGGCCTTGAGCTAAGGAGGTGAAGGCGGCACACATATTTCCCCCCCACCTCTCATGCTCAAATCAGAACAAGATAAAATATGACTGGCCTGAGGTCACTTTCAGGATCACTTTGATGGTGGAGTGGAGATTTGAATCTGGATCTCCCTGGCCCTAATCCCACACTTTTGACCTACACATCACAATGGGTCTGTAAGAGCCGTAAGTGAAGTCTGCAGTCCTATGCTGTAAGTCTTAATGAACTGTGTGGTTCATTTCTGAACAATGTGCACTGCATCAAACTGTCCTAAAGGAAAAGGAAATCTGAAGCATGGCATAGTTATATAACAGGAAGAGAGAAGTACAATTTGAGGCCTTGTATGAATCAGTTTCCCTGACTTTGTTAATGCATTGTAGCAGCTCAGGACCCCTTTCTTCAGACACTTTCTTGGGACTACAACTCACCCCTCAGCATCAGACCAGCTGAACCTATCTCCTTCACTCCCACTTTGCCCCTTCTTACTGAGAGGTACCATGAATTCCTAGATGGGACATGGTTCTATGGCTTATTGTTTTTAGAATTGGGATATTGGGGGAGGGGATGTAAATATTGTTAAAGGCAAAAAAAATCTCATTTCCTTTCATCCACCATCTACAGAGGTGTTATGTTACTCTACTTCTGCTTGGGCATCACAAAGAGTTCTGGGTTTGAGGCAGGCATGGCTATGGGTTATACACATGTGTGAAGCATCTTAAGACAAACAAACAAAACCCATCAAACCTACTAAGCAATGAAGCAGCATCTCTGTGCCCACAATAGACAAAATTGTCCATGCTGCCACTTTCAGAATCAACAAGAATCAACAAGAACTATCTGGACTTGGGTGCCAAAAGGCTATGCAGGCTAAGATGAATAAAGAGGCCCCACCATCTATCATCAACCCCTTTTCAAACTAGTTAAATGCAAATATTCTTCTGCCAGACCAAATACTGAGTGAAATATAGACAGTTTTGTTCTCTTCAGATGCTGAACACTAGCTGGCAAGAGAATATAGGCTTTAAAGAGAACTCATGTGCTGTGGTGCCTAAGAGGACTGAGCTGTAAGCCAGGAATTTCCTGGTTCAAATCTCACCTCTGTTAAAGGCATATTTAACAGAGTGGATGTCTTTAGGGCAGCCACCTTCTTTCCACCTCACCCTCTTTGATAAAATTTGGGATGAGAACAATACTGACTCCCCCCACCCATGTTCTAAGCACCTATGCTCTGATACATTTTTTTGCATCAGCCATAAAGGACATCACTTCCATACTGCCTCAAACTGCCAAGTTGCTCTCAGCAGTAACTTTCTTCAAGAGCAAAGTCCTTCTCTTCCGTGCTTGTCATCATGGATGAATGAACTATCATCTGGGACACTACAGAAACCAAGGACCTTACTGCCTAAGTGCATCTGGGGTCTGAAATATGAAGATCACTTTTCAAAGTAAGCCCCATTGAATAAAATGGCACTTGCTCCTGGTAGACCTGCTTAGACTGGCTCTCTGTGTGAAGCATTCTGAACACCCATCCTTGCTCTCTGATTCAAAGAAAAATATTTTAATGCAGCCGTGAGCACACTGAACTGAACTGAGGGCTCTTATTGTTTGGGGGTGATAGAGTCACATATGGGAAGCCCAGGAAAAACGACAGGGTGTGAAACACCCATATTTCTCCAAATGCCATAAAAAGCCAGGCACAGCTGCACCTCACTCAGTTTAGCTAACGTTTCTTCTGCTACTGATTTCCCTGATTCTCGCCCATCTGAGCACCTGGATCTCTTTAAGGAAAGAAGGGAATTCATTTCTTTAAATTCCTGAGACAGGCTGTCATGAATGAGACAATAGGGGAAGGGTGCATCAGGACTGGGAGGCCTCTTCGCGCTTTCCCATCTGCCTGCCTGCTTACATGAGTGGGGGATGGTTTTTCTTTTCTTCCCCCCCTTACAAGGCTCTGATTTTCACATCTTTTGGACACTTCGTGCTTTTTGGCTGCAGTGCTGGGATGAACCAGGCTGACCTCCGGAGAGGTTTGTTTAGGGAGGAAACAATGTTTGTCTTGTCAAAACACCATGAATTTCCTTATGCTTCCCCAACAGCCTGGCAGTCAACAGATACAATATAACAAATGGTTTGCTATATTTTACCCTTTCAAAGGAAAAAAGAAAAATAACCCTCTGAAATGCTTGCAGTGGCAGGGGTGCACAGAGGTGAAGGAAGAAAGTATAATGGTTTGGACCATCAGGCAAGGGCTGGTGACTGAAAACATGGGGCAGAGGCCACCCACTAGATATGTGTGCATTCCTTTTAAAACAGATGCTACCATCTGAACGACCCTGTTGCTAAATGCATGACATGGAAATCGCTTCCACTGAAATCAATGGGGTCTGCTTTCAAGTAAGGGCTGTGCTTTAGAAGGGACACTTGCATGTGTACAGCAGACAGGACTGGACTGACATTCAGAATGACCTGGGCTGTGTGCAATGTGATGCAACCAGATAGATCCAAATGAATTACACTCATAGTTGAAAGAAAATTAAAATGTCGAAGAATGCAAACCAGCCCCCATCAAATGTATGTCCTTGTTTTATGATATCATCTTCTTAATCTACATTTTTCTAATTATAACATATAGAGCTGTGCAGTCCATGCCTATAGTGCAGTCACTGGTGCATAGGCAGCAGTTATACAAGTAAGCAACATTGTTCTAGGATGCGCAGGTGAGCTGTGTCTAAGTAGGCATGTGATTCTCCCTGACTGTCTTTCCAGTCCACATGCACTTTCTTCCACTTGATGAAGTGTCTTTCTCTGTGTGCATGTCCTATACCCTAGTGAGTCAATGGACTTAGAAGTGGACTGAATGCTGCAGTCATATTAGAACAGCCGGTCTAAAACCTCTGATCAGTGATGAAACTCAATAGATGGCCTTTGGTAGATCACTTTAGCATAACCTGACTTGCATGGTTACTGAATTTAAACTACTGCTCTGAGATTCTCAGCTTAGAGGAAAGGCAAGCCACAGAGGTAAACAAAAAAAAGCAATTTCTCACTCCCACCAGCTCAGTTTTCCCATCAAGAAAGAAAGAAAGAAAGAAAGAAAGAAAGAAAGAAAGAAAGAAAGAAAGAAAGAAAGAAAGAAAAATGATTTTTCCAGTCACCTACTTTTCAATTTTCATCTTTATAATTACAAGATTGACAAAGGGAGTTTTGACTCTCAAAAGCTCATACCCTGGAAATCTAGTTGGTGCTACTGGACCTGAATCTTGCTCTTATTCAGTCTGAATTAATGTTTACTGTTGCTGCAGTGTCTTAGATAGTATCCAAAATAAATCAGTGAAATCTAATTCTTTTATATCCCAATATGAAGTAGAGTTTCTTGACTCCATCTACATCCCCCCTCCCATTTTAATGTCAAAGCTTTTAACTCGGCTTTTAAACAAGCATCTTAAGTGTCTTCATGTCTGCACCTGAACAATGTGAGTTTTCACTGAAGAAGATTCAGAGCTCTCTTTCCAAGGGACAGCAGCGCTCCTTTGAGAGCGTACTTCAAAGATCAGCTAGTATGACTGATCTCATTCTAAGTTGTAACCAATAGGATTCAGTCCAGCAGAGAAGAAATATGTTTCACAGATGCTGATGGGGAACATATTCATAAAGATGCATTCTTGGTTTCCTTCTCTTTCAACCATTCATAATTTTGAATTCGATGTGCTTGGATTCAAAATTCACTGTTAAATTCTTACAGAAATAAATTTTCATGTATATGTCAAGCGCATGCACACTTGTGCATGCATGTACACATGTACAGGAGCTGCTGTTTTTACTTTAAGCCATTGCCTGGATCTTGTGGTCAGATGACTAAGGACTGGGTAAAAAGTTTGGCAGTTCTGTTGGACTTAGCTCTTTTATCGGAGACATAGGCTGGTGTAGAAAAGATGATATTCTCTGACGCCTGCCTTGGACATTAAGTGCCTTAATTCATTTATATCTGGTACGCAAATTGACTCCCTATCTAGACTCAGCTAGTCTTGCCATGCTGACCAATGCTGTTGCCCCCTCAAGCCTGGATCACTGCAGTGCACTGTACATGAGGCTACCCTTAAACACAATCCAGAAACTATAGCTGGGTAAGAACTCTTCAGCCTGTCATCTAAATCCTGCCAGCATATCACACCCATTCTGGAGCATTTGCGCTGGCTACTTATTTGTTTCCAGGCGTAGTTTAAAGTGCTGGTTTTACCCTTTAAAGCCTATGTCTCCTCACCTTTCTGTCTCTTCCTATAGGAGGGCACAGTAACCATCTGTTCCAGGTCATTCTCAGTGATTGCCCCAGAGTTTATTTATTTGCTAATCTATTATTTTATGTTATTTATAGTCTGCCCTTCTCGCTGAGACTCAAGACAGATCACACAGTGTAAGTCAACACAGTTAAGAAGATGGGGCATCCAATAAGTAATGTTATAGGATTGGGATGCAGGAATTAAAACCAAGTAAAAATCTGGAACACAGGTAAATGAAGCATAAGTATTAACACTGCACATGCAGAAATTACTTAATAGAATAATACATGCAGGAACAGATCATACCTACTATCACAGTAGTATAGTCCACAGTCTTTCCTTTTATTAAAGCATTCTTCCCTAATCACACAAGCACATGCATAAAGCTGTCTTATACAGAATCAGACCATCAGTCCATCATGGTCCATATTTGTCTACTCAGACCAGGGATTGAACTAGGGACCTTCTGCTTGAGAAGCAGAGGCTCTTCCACTGACCCACAGTCCCTTCTATAATTCAGTTATAATAAACACTATTGCTTTTGCAAAAATGCCCTCCTGAATAATTCAGTTTTGCATAGTTTGTGGTAAGGCAAGAGACTGGCAGCCTTCTTGACTTCTTCAGGCAGGCCACTCCATAAGGTGGGGGACACAACAGAGAATGTGTATGTACAAGCAGTTGATCTTGTCCATTTGCTCGGTGGCATCTGCAGAAAGCCCAGGTCAGATGAGTGAAGCTATAATGAAAGAGCATAGGGATAGATGCAGTTCCACAGATATGAGGGTCCAAGGCAATGAAGGGCTTTGCAGGTGATAGCCAATACTTTGAATTGAACCCAGTAACTGATGGACAGTCAATGGAGTGACTGCAATGTGGGAGTAATATGCATGGTCTACTTCTCTGCTGATAATTTCAGGTGTTGGTCTGTAATAGAAGAGCAAGATTAGGGTCCAGTAGCACCTTAAAGACCGACTAGATTTCCAGGGAGTGTGTTTTCAAGAGTCAGAGCTCCCTTAGTCAGATAATAACTGAGCTTCAGCATTCTGTACCAACTGAAGTCTCCAATGTATTGTCGAAGGCTTTCACGGCCGGAGAACGATGGTTGTTGTGGGTTTTCCCGGCTGTATTGCCATGGTCTTGGCATTGTAGTTCCTGATGTTTTGCCAGCAGCTGTGGCTGGCATCTTCAGAGGTGTAGCACCAAAAGACAGAGATCTCTCAGTGTCACAGTGACACTGAGAGATCTCTGTCTTTTGGTGCTACACCTCTGAAGATGCCAGCCACAGCTGCTGGCGAAACGTCAGGAACTACGATGCCAAGACCACGGCAATGAAGTCTCCAAGTTGACTTTGAGGGGAGACTTACTTAGAGTGCATTGCAACACTCTAGTCTTGATGTTACCTTGGTTAGATTGGCCAAGTCAAGATAGAGGGCTGTCTTCCAGGTTAAACTAATTTGGTAGAAAGCTTTTTTTTTTTTGGCAGTGGCATTTAATTTGCTTCTCCAGCAGTGATGCTGGATCCAGTATAACCCCTAAGCTCTTGACTTAGTCAGTAAAGGTCAGATGAATCCATTGAAGGTATGAAACACAATGTTCTTCAAGATCTTCACATCCAACATTACCTCTGTCTTGTCTGGATTAAATTTCTATTTGTTCCCTCTTAGCCATTTAACTACAGCAGATGGGCAGTGAGTCAGGATCTATCTCACCACCAGCAGATTTGATTAAGGAGATATAGAGCTGGGAGTTGTTAGTTTATTGATGATAGAAACACCTAAATGATGAATGATTTGACCCAAGAGGTTTACATATAAGTTGAATAGAATGGAGGATAGGACTGCACCTGTGGAACCACACAGGACAGGTCTCACATTAATAACAATCGGTCTCTGATGCAATGCTTTGAGTTCAGGCTCTGAGGAATGAGTTAGCATATCCCCTGATACCTGCTTCCATCTCCAAATGCCTAAAATGGCACGTCTCCTGTATCAGAGGTTGTAGATAAGTCCAGTAAGAGCAAGAAAGATGTAAGGCCTTTGCTTTAGAAGTCTGGATCACACCATTCCTTTGTTTTTTTAAAAAAAATTTGTAAAGCTTTAAGAGCATTTAAGAGCTTTTGATTTAAATTAATCAGTTGACTTGTTAGGATTACTTGATAGGCTGATGGCTAATTTTTTTTAAGATGAGGTTTTAAGATGTATTTATCAATGTAAACCACCTTAGGTGTGAAGAAAGGCAGTATACAAGTATTTAAATAAATAAATGCATAAATAAATACAAGTATTTAAATAAATAAATGGATGAATAAATATGCTAAATTATTCCATCATATAACTCAAACATATAACTCATTAGCTCTCCGTGTGTGTGCACGTGTGTGTGTGAGAGAGATTATTATACAATTGTTTCTTGTGAAAATTTGAAGGCGTTAAGGACCTATGGAAGAGTATATTCTTGTCAGATCAGTGTGCTAAACTAGTGTCTGGAGGTGGTGAAGGAGTGGAAGAGGGGGAACAAACTGGAACTTAATCCAGATAAAAGGGAAGTTCGGTGGATTCTGTGTAAAGCTGATTCAGTAACCATGCAGAAATTCAATTGGTTCAAAATGTGGCAGCCAGAATGTTGGGTGAGGCTTATCCAAAGAGCATATTAAACTAACATTGTACCAGTATGTTTCCAGGCCCACATGCTGTTTTTTTTTTTAAAAAAACGCAACATTGGTCCTAACAGCTTTGGTACAAAATACCTGGAGGAGCTCCTCTACCCATATATTCCTGCCGGTATCTGGAAACAATCCAAGCAGACTCTGCTATGGGAGCCGTCATGCGTTGTCAAAGGCGCTTTGTTCAGGGACCTGGGTGAAAGCTTTTTGGCAGCTGCCCCTGAACTGTGGGATCTGTAGGAACAGAGATTGCTTTTTATCCTTACCTATTCTTCAGAAAACGCCAAGCTGGGGCTCCCAGTGGTCTCCTAACCTAGGTGCTGATCAAGCCAATACCTGATTAGCTTCCAGAATGCTGTAGCATAAGATTGTCTCAGACCAGCTGTTGGAGTTCATCGAAAACTAAGATGGAAACAACCACAAAGGAACAACCTCTACACCAACGATTTCCAGTGACACAAGATACCTCTCCCATCTTGACTTTCTTGCAACAGATGACTAGAGTCTCTGGTGAAATGAAACCACAGCACAGCCTAAAGCAGAAGGCAGGAAGCCCAGGTCACCAAGGAATGTATGAGATAGTAAGGGAGTATTAGATACACCTGGAATGTTGGGTGCACCTGATCTGCCATTTGTAATCCTCATGTAAAAGCTACTGAAAAATTTTTTCTAGACTAGGAACCGAACATCATATAACAACAGACAAAGAACCAAAGCAGTGAAGTCTCATATTTCTAGTTTTGTTTTTTTCAGCAGAATGGGCTGCACTAACTTTCCAAAGCAGAGTGAGCATACACTTAAGTAATGCCAGTAAGGAAATGATTCTTTTGATGCCTCAATTTTGCTTTTGATTCTGCCTCAGCTTGGCTTCGATTGCCTTGATGATTTTCTGTATTCTTGGAAGCTTCTATGCTATGGTCCGTATTGTTTAAAGATTCTATTTTAAAGGCTCTTTGACAACATTCTTCTGTTATTGGAAGGGAACATAGAGATTACATAAATACATATTTGCCTGTGGAAAGTTTAGAAAGAAGTTTTCCAAACAATGTAGATGGTTTCTATTGCAGGCATCATCTGATATAATTGTAGATTAAAACACAACCTGGAAAGTTTAGGACACAGCTGTGACTAGGAAGAAGGAAAAATGGGGCCCTACCCTTTCCTTTCCTTTCATGGAAATGAGCTACTTGGGGAACATGTTTAGCATGGCTACTATATCAGGAGACTTTTTAAAAGAACGAAACTAATTAATGGGGAATTCATCTTTTGAACAACTATTAGCCATGATAGCTAAATAGAGCTTCCAGATACAGACTATCTCTGATTGTCAGGTGTGGGGAAGAAAAAAACCAGTGGATGGCTGTCACTGCCATGGCCTGCTTGTTGAATACATAAAGGCATGTGGCTGGCTACTGCTAGAAATGGAATGCTGTAATAGATTGCCGTTTTACATCTATATGATGCATTGTTTACATTTATATGCTTCTTATGTTTTGTTTAGCTCTTGCTGTTTTATTATTTTACTGTTACTGATTTAACTTACTTTTCTTGATTTATTTTTAACACTGCTTTGGGCATCCCCAATGTGGGGATGGAAAAGAAGACATTTTGAATAATTAAATTAAGTTCCAGTTGTTCTGATCCAGCCAAGTTATTTTTAATGTTCCTGTTTTCTTGCTAAGAACAATATTGGTGATTTTATTATTCTTGAAGTTACCAGTCTAAAATCAATTTATGGAGGGCTTTGGAAAATATCTGGAAATTTCAGTTTTGCTTGAATTTCAGAGCTCTACCAGAAAAGAAATTTCAAGGACTTTTAGGATCAAAATCCTTTACCCACATATCTGACTCTTAATTCAAGATTTATTACTGCTGCCTGGATACAGGTTCTTTTCCTCTATGGAACAATCAAGGAAGAATGTCCAAACAAGCAAAAGCATGAAACAATGAAGTTAAGGATCAAGATGATTACCTAGAATAAAACGTTTTAAACTATACCACCAAATCTAGTGGAAGCAGCAAACACACATTGGGACAAAAAAATATTTAGACTGAGCTTATGCATGTCTGTTTTGATCACTGGGTAACCAGCACAGGCCATGCACCACAAACAGATCTGCTGTCATGTAATAAATGCAAAAATAAACTGGACTCTTGTGGCTTCTTAAAGAATAACAAAAACAAAATTCAGCATAATTTTTTGTGCCCTGAAGCCCCCTTCTTCAGATGCACTGTGCAGATCCTCACTACCCTATAATGGCATGTAGTATGTATTATGAAACAAACAACAGGGTCAAGGGACCATAAGAGGCAGGAAGAAGAGGGTGAAATGTATATGCGTAGGATTAAAATCAAGACAACTGCGAAGACCATTCACTAGCTGTGGCGAGTTATAACACCTGTCAGGGATAGGGAGTCCCAGCTTTTGCTAAGATAGCTCACCCTGACAGCGAGATACAAATCCCAAGTCCCCTTTCAACTGATCAATGCAGGGTCCGGTACCCTCCCAGCGGGGGCTACCTGGAAGGCTTGGAGTAGCAGGTGCCATCCTGCAATCCTAAAGAATGGAACTTTGACGCTGACTATAAATTCTGAGGGTGTGCCTGCGTTGTGATGTTAGGAAGATGGTGGTGAGACAAGTGCATTTATCGACCCCAGTCTCCCTTCTTCATACATGTGTGGTGCTGAGATCGCACCTAGCCTTAACTGCACCCCCCCCGCCCCATTCTGCCACACTCTCTCTCTGGGATCAGCTCCGAAAGAAGGGCGCTTGGCTGAGGCCGAGACCCGCTGCAGATGGCGGGCAACGGGGTGGGACCGTCTCGCTTGGCTCGTTGCTGGCGTTTGCGAACGATCAAGGGAAAAGGGAAGGCTTTATCCCCAAGGGAAGTGCCAGCTGAGTGCGTACAAACATGCCCAACGCCGTAATGCCTATTGCCAATATTGTTCATGAACGTGAATTAATATTCGGTTAATATTCACTCATGCCATTCGCAGCATGGCCAGGGATTGCCTCTAGCACTTCGCATGCCTTCTCACGATACACACGCGCCTTCTTTAATATCAGTGGACTCCCAGAACACCCAGAGCTCCCCCACACCCGGCCCAGCTCGTCTCTTTGTCCGGTTGCCCGTTTCCCCCGAGAGACCCGCCCGCCACTTCCCGCCCAGAGCCGGTGGACTTGCTGGCCCTCCCGGACTGAGGTCTGCTCTGTCCCAGCACTTCGGAAGGACGGACTTTGCCGGGAGTTTCGCGCTCTCTCTACTGCGGGAGGCGACTCCAGGAATGGAGCGAGGGTCAGGCTGTCGCCTTTCGGGTTCTGTCGTTTCTTTTGGTCTCTCTCTTTTGGGAAGGGGACGCATTCCGAAGGTGCGACGGGGCAGCTTTGGTCGTGTGCGGCGCTTTGGGGCGGGGGGATCCGGGCCGGCGGAGAGAGAAACCCACACCTATGGATGGCCTCATTGGGGGATTCACCCTCCAGCTTTTGACTCGGGTGTGTCGCCCACCGTCCCATCGGCCAGCCAGCCCGCCAGCCCCGCGCACTCATCCGGCTCAGTCAATTTCTCCTCCGATTACGCTTATCTCGGGTCAGGCCTCCTGCGGGCCTCCTCGGGTTTTGCTACAGCGGATGGAAGGGAGGGGAAATCAGACCTCCCTTTAGCAGGATGCGGGCAGCAGGCTGAATGGGATAACCGGCCCGCGTTCACGGCGCAATGCTAAATGACGTCGCGCCCTTCCAAATCCTTTGCAGAGTGCAACGGGATCGCACCATTAGGTGCTACTGTCAACGGCAGGAGTCAGTTGGACAGGCCGAGCTCCCTTCTCCTTGCGGGATTCCTATCGGCAAAAGCCTCGGCATTTGGGGAGGGGGCACAGAACAAAACCAAAAGACTGCTATGGGCATAATCCGGCACATTTGAGCACCATTGGTTTCAGCGAGAGAGGTGTAAGCAGGTGCTTCAGTTTCCATGGATCGTGCCCCCCGAGTGGGATGAGCAAGAATCTAATGGGGCTTTTTTGGCTTTCTGCCTTTCCTCGCAAAACAGTAATCAGGGTCGCCTTTTGCAGAAATTACTCATACGCTGGACATTTAAAAGCAAAGACGTCGGGTGGGTTGGTATTTAACCCCAGCGATTTTGTTATTGCTTAAAAACGATACTGGGAAAGAATTATATTGACTACTGCACAACCACAACTTAATTTGTTTTAAAAGCTACTTTAAAGCCGAGTGGTGTGCGTTGGGACTCCAGATTTGGGACTGGGATTCCTTCTTATTGCTCTGCGCTTTTCTTTTCATCTTTCACGTCTTTCTTTCTGAAACAATACACTTATTTTCAAGATCGGTCTGCAAACGCCGGTCGCTTTGGTCCTCTCGCGGCACGAAAACAAGACATCTTTTCCCTCCCCTACTAAGTCAAGCGTCATTGTCTCATGAAATATGATTTGAAAGTTTCCTTTAAGGGGTGGGGGGACAAGAGAGAAAGAGAAACAGAACGAGAAAAGAAACAATTCTTGCCAAAGGACTGTAAAAAGTTCGTGGCGCAAGGGCGAGGCAGGAGCCCCGGTTCGAAATAATCAGAAGCGATTTATTCCGACGGAGTGACAGCTCTTTTGAACGGGAAGCGAAAGGCGTTTTCTGTCTCTCTGAAAGCTTTTCTTCCAGATTGTGTTCAGATTAGGCTGGGGGGATGAATGGCGGCTTTATCCCAAGCAGGAGCTTTTCTGAAATGCCAAATTAATTACCAAGGCCTGAATCAAGGCAACGGGGACCGGAGCAAGGCGAGGAAGAGCTGGAAGGCGCGCGGCTGGGCGGAGGGGACGGGAGAGGGAGAAAGGGAAGGGGAAGGGGGCCCTTTGCGGGCCAGAAGCGCGCTCCGCGGCGGTTGCCTCCCGATTCGCCCCGAAGGCCGCCTCAAGGGCAAGGGAGCCGCATCTGGGCCGGCCTGGCTAGCCAAGCCCGCCGCAGCCTTCGGAAGCGCAATGAGCGCGCCGGCGGGACTGCTTCGGGGAAGTGGGGCAGCCCTCCTCGGTCCTGCCAAGAAATAAAGAACCGGGCGTATGTCTTGGGGCAGGGGGAGGATTCTTGGCCGGCTCTGCCTTTGCCCGCCCGCTGCGCTCTCCCACCCCCTGCCTGCCACCCCACAGCGCCCCAGTAGCCCGCGGCTCCAGGTAAGCGGGCTAAGCCCAAAGCAATGCCCACCCGGCCGTGCCGGAGGAACCGGTGCTGGCCCCGCACTTGCCCGCTCCCATCCACAGCCCGGCGGAGCGTAAGCACTTACTTTCCCAGGCAGGGCGGTGGGGAGGTCTCCCCTGCGAAGCTCTGCCTCAGGCCGGACGCCCTGTGGCGCCGATCCAGTCGAACTTCCTGCGGGGCTCTCGGATCCCACCCCGGACGGCGCTACCTGGGCCGCTGGAGGTGCGCGGGGCGCGCTGCTTCTGGCGGGGTTTAGCAATGGCTCCGCGGGAAAAGGGGGCCTCGAGGGGGGTCATCGATCCAGTCGCTCCCCTTCCCCTTGGAGAGGCTAGAGGGGGAGGGGGAGGCTCCCAGCCTCCATGTTAGCTTCCCGGAGCGGCTGGACGGCCCTGCCAAGGAAGGCGGCGGAGAGGGCGAAAGTCTCGGGGGACAGCAGCCTCAAGCGCCCCGGGTTTGCAAGCAGTGGGGCATCTGGAGCCTGCCCCCTTAACAATTTCCAGCAACTGTCACCCTGGCAAATCCTGAGTTCAAATCCTGCCTGGCCCAGCCCCATGGCTCAATAGGTGGTTTCGTCACATCCCCCCCTCTTCACGGTGGAGCGCCGGAGAAGGCAAATGAGATCCAAACTGCGCAGCGCTTTGCGGAACTGGAAGCCCTTTGGGATCAGGAAGGCGCAGGTGGGAAGGATCCGTTCGGGTTAGGAAGCATTCCAGAACAGAACGGGGACCATCCAGCTTGTGGAGTGGTGAATCAAAGCCAACTGTATCGTGGCTTGGACCGATCACCCTCAGGCAAATATCCTCTTATCAGACACATCAAAAAATAAAAGGAACTAGAACTCTCCAAACTGCCACATCACTTGCTTTGCCTATTTATTATTTTAGACACCTGCTAAACAGCAACCCGAAACTCCCAATGGCGAGTCGGCAACACCGAACTCAGCAGGACTGGCTCCCGGATAAAGAGGCCTCGGAGATCAGCAGCACCTGAAGAAAACGAAATTCTGAAGGCCATAGAAAACTAAGACGGTCTCCACGGGACGATTTTTCCTGAGCGACGAAATCTGGTAGTGGAAAAATTAGCCTATATCTTGGCTGTCTGCTGCATTGCCCGGTCTAAAGGGGGGATGATAACGGCTAGCCCTGCAGAGTTGCCATGAAAGTGCCTGAAATAAAAAAAATACAGTTTCCTACCTTGAGCCTCAGAGACAGTATGGGATATATACACTTAAATTAGGGGTGTTTAAACTGAAGATCAGGCCGGAGACATTGAACAGACATGAGAACCTTTGTGCTCCTTACCTCTCCACATGCTATTCAAGTGCATATTTCTTCTTTGCCTATTATCTTCCTCAATCTCCTCTGGCATCATCTGCCTCTTTATAGCCATGTCCTCTCTGTGCTCAAGGCCAGCTTCTTCTGCCTCAGTTTCAGTCTGCCATCACTCATTCCTCATTTCCTACATAACCCCTTTATATTCCTTTTAATGCTCTGAGTTTCAACATCTGCCCCATTCCCTCCACCCCCTCCCATTTTTGTCTGTTCTTTCAGTCACTACAAATTTATCTCTTCTACCCATGGGAACCTCCTGCCTGCTGCCCCACTCCTCCTTCCCTCAACTTCTCTGTTTAATGAAGAAGCCTCCTACCCTGCTTGCCATTGGATGAGTTGCTCTGATGTCAGCAGAGGGGCTGATTCGTAGTGAAATCAGGGCAGCTCATCCAATGGCAGGCGGAGTAGTAGGCTTCATTAACATACTACACACACATATTTGAGAAATGAGGTGGATTCTCATGGGGAAACCAGATTTTGTTTATAAAGCTGGAATAGAAACATGTTTTAAAACAAACTGAGATTTTCTTTCTTTTTTGTATTAGAATGTGATGGAATGCTGGAAGGTGGCTTTTCAACATGCAGATGCTCACAGTGTCTCTGTGCTGCCTCCTGCAACTTGTACAGATAAAAACAGTCCATAGGATGCCATCCAAATATGCCCTTCTGCCACTGCAGCAGGCACCATTGGTTCAGTGCAGCCATACCATTCAAGGCCTTCAGCACTGGTATCAAGGTTGCAGCAAAGTGTGGTGTGCGAGAAGGCAGATTTCATACTGCAGGCACATGAAACCACAGTGCAGTGATTTGTAAGACTGGGAACTGGTTTTGCATAACCTTCATCTAAAATGGTAGGGGCCGATAAAGGACTTAAAGCCAAACATACAGACCTATGTAGATGAGAAAATGAAAAATGGACAGCTTGTGTACATTGATCAAAAGTGTGTATAAATCAAATTACATAAAACAGAGCTATCAATATGAAACTGAGCTTTGCATCCAAGTTGCTGCAGTTTCATTCAGTGTCCACAGCAACACAAAGGGATGTCCTCTGTTTTGAACACAGGCTGTCAACTGAATATGCTGGCCTGTGTAGAAAAGAATATATGAGTCTTGTGAATTTTGCATGAGCTCTTGGGAACCTGTTGTTCTTTGACCAGCCTTGGGGCTGCTCTGAAATGTGGAAAATGCAAGCTTTTAGTACAAGAGCACCAATAATTTAAATGGCAGTTATGCATTCCTGGGAAAGGAGCATAGAAGGAACAAATATAAACAAGAGGGCTTAGATGTACTATGTTGGCCAGTTTCACTAGCTTCAACGACCTGGTCCCAGTTGGATGTAAGTCCTATTGGTTTTAATATAATTTACTTGCTATTTTAAGATGCTGTTTGGAGACTGTGAAGGATGTCTGATTCAACGCAGGGTAAGGCTCCCAGGTTTTAAATATCTGCTCAAAGAAGCAATGGAGGAAGGGGGAAGACTCCACATTCATATTGTCCCAGTCCTAGGAAAAGCTGCTGCTACTGAGATGTTTCTTCTGCGCCACTATTAAAGCTACTGGAGCTTGATCCTGAGTGAATCTCTCAGCTCTGTGCAGCGGTGGCTGAAGATCCAGCAGGTGAGAAGTGAAACTGCAATTGGAATTAGAAGAATAATGCCCAATAATAATATGTACTGGTTTCCAGGAATGAACCAGTGCTTGGAGTCAGTAATGAGTTGGATGAGGGGGAACAAGCTGGAACTGAATCCTGACGAGGCAGAGATTCTTAGGGTTAGTGGAAAGACAGACCAGCAATGTGAGATCTCGCTTGCCTTGGATGGGGTTACACTCTGCCTGAAAAGTCAGGTTGGCGGCTTAGGAGTCCTGCTGCTTGACCCAGTAGTCACCTTAGAAAGCTGCTGTGTTCAGAGTGCATTTGCTCAGCTGTATCTATTACTGGTTCAGTCAGATCTAGTCACGGTGATCTATGCCTTAGCCACATCTCTACTGCACTCTACTTGGGGCTGCACTTGAAGATGGTTTGGAAGCTGCAGCCAATGTAGAATGCTATGGCTAGACTGCAGGTTGGGGTCAGCTCTCTGGAACATGTGTCCTTGATATTACAGCAACTACGTTGACTATAGATCCACTTCCAAGCCCAACTCAAGATGTTGCTCCTATCCTACATGGCTTGGGACCACAGTATATGAAGAATTGTCTTCTCCCATATGATCCTGCCCAGGAGTTGAGATCAAAGAGAGAGGCACTCTTGATTGTCCCATCAAGCAACGAAGCTCAGTTGGTGGGTACATGGAAGAGGGTCTTTTGGGGGGGCAGTCCCATGATTGTGGAACCATCTCCCCAGGAAGGTGTGGGTGGCCCTCTCAATCTCCAGCTTCAGGAGGCAGATGAAGACTGTTTTATTTAGGACAGCTTCTTTAATGCGGGCTGGATTTTAACTCTGTTTTAACTGTTGGTTTTAATTCTATTTTTAACTATGTTTCAACTGTTGTTTGTTGATATGTTTATGTTTATATTTTACCACATAAGCTGCTTTGAGCACCTTTGGAGGAAAGGTGACTAACAAATACTTTCAATAAACAAACAAACAAAATAATAAATGATAAAGGGAGTATCCATTTATTATTATTACGGTTCATATCAGTTACACAAATAATACCAAAGAAGAACAATAGTGAAGTTTACAGACATGAGTATAAAAACATGGTATGTTTTTTTAAAAAGGATCAATCTCTCAAGAATAGAAAATAAAACATAGCTTTCGGGGGCACTCACTTGTTTGATGGGAATTTAATTCTTATACTCATTCAAGAAACCAACCTTGAAGGTCTTGTTTTCAAAAGGTGGGATATACATTTTTTTAAAAAAGTCTTCCCCCTTCCTGGCTAATTTGCACATTCTTTATGCATTGCAGCCCATTATTGTTTTCAGTTCCCACACGACTATGGAGGGAAGTCCTCTCTTCCTGATTTGTGGGAGGTTCTAAAGGACTTACGATCATCACAAAATAATTGTTGGATTTGATTGAAGTCAACGGTCTTAGAAGGCTTTAACTCCGCTTAGGATGTCCTAGTTTGTTTAGAACCAGGGCTTTTTTTCTGGGAAAAGAGGTGGTGGAACTCAGTGGGTTTCTCGCAGAGAAAACGGTCACATGGCGGGTGGCCCTGCCCCCTGATCTCCGGACAGAGGGGAGTTTAGATTGCCCTCCACGCCACTCAGCCCCCTCAACTCCCCTCTGTCTGGAGATCAGGGGGTGGGGCCACCAGCCATGTGACCATTTTCAAGAGGTTCCGGAACTCCATTCCACCGTGTTCCAGCTGAAAAAAAGCCCTGTTTAGAACCCTTCAGCATACTTAGCACAATGGTTAGCCCAGCCCTGTTCACTTGCTAGGGAGTGCAAAAAGGGAATCTCAGAAACATTGCTTGATCCGCAGCCATGGTCCAGCAAGTATGCTGGGAGCCATTCAGTATGCAAGCAACAATTACCTGGCTTAACTTTGTCTTAGGGAAGTTAGATGGTGGCTTCAGTTTGAGGAGGCTGCCACTCCTGACTTTCCTGTTTCGAAGAACAAAATTGACAAATGCAGTTGAGCTTTCTATGTGAACTTGATTGTATATTTGGGTTGCTAACACCCGTCTGCCATTGATCCTGACAGCATCTTTGAATGAACAAAAACCTTATCTAGGGGCGGACTTCCTCTCTTTATCAGCTTTATTAATTCCTATTGTGATGGAAGCTTTGCCAATCCTTACTATCAAGAGGTTGGGCAATAGCAAATGATCTGTGCAAGCAGTAGGAACAAAGGCTTCATATTTGTCCTGGAAAAGTGCTAGGTGTGTGCTCCAGGAAAGGGCAGCTCCATTCTTGTCTTTGCTTGATAATCCTTATTCACTTCCCAAGTGCTCATACATAAACACGGCAGCTTTGCCATCTTGTTACATGTTGGTGGACACCACCAGATCCTCTCTGATCCATCTTCTTCGCAGCAACAAAGTAATCTGAAAGAGGCGCTATTTGCTAAGTAAAATTCCAAGGTAGCCCCCTCAATATCCCTCCCTTGGTGAACATTTTCCCTCTTGCATGAAGAATTTAGGAATGCTCCCTTGTGAGGCAAGTTTGGTTCAGTCCAAGCTATCAGAATACTGAAAGAAACTACTTGCAGAAAATTTACTTGTTCTAATAAGGAGACCAGAATGGTCTGAGATTGGGAGAGACCTGTTTCCCAGTTCCAGTGAAGCATTTTCTGTTTGTACCTCAAAAAAAAAAATGAAAACACACAAAGAACCCTTAATCACCCCCTTGTCAGAGTGCTTTTTGACACAGTGTACACACTGTACTCTTGAAACTGTGGGAACATTCAGGTGGGGCGTCCAATCTGGTACTTTCTGCTTGCACAGTTTTTGTTAATATGGTTGCATTCGTTGCTTTCACACTAAATATATTTTCACAAAGCAGCTTACAGCATGACATTAAAATCCTTCTAAAGTGATAAAATACAAGTGTAAAACTGCAAAAATAAATCAACATTGCTACAACAAAAATAAATGGCACCAATACCGATCACTTGATAACCAGGAAAATACGTTTAGTATATTAGTGTATTAAAATAATTTGGATGAGCTTCAGTCAGGATATATTCTAACTGCTGCTGTTTATCTTTTTTTGTTTTCATTATCTTGTGGATTTATGGTGTAATTGATGGGTATTTTTATTTTTTGATTTATCTCTTATTTTGTAAGTCACTCTGAATGATCTTTTTAAAATACAAAGACAGGATACAAATAATATAAATAATTCTTATCAATGAATAAATTAGCATGAGCCAAGGGATTGCTATCAGATATGTAGTACATTCTGATAGAAGGGACATACAGCACAATCCTAAACATAGTTACTCCAGTTTAAACCCATTGATTTCAATGGGCTTAGACTGGAGTAACTCTTCTTAGGATTGTACTGACAGTGTACCATGTTAGAACTGGGCAAATGGATTTGAAGGTAGAAAGCATAAAATCTAGGAGACCTTACACATTCTTTCAGTATGTGCCAGTGTAAAAGAAATGTCTTGCAAAATCCTGTCCAGATGGTACATAACCATCTAACTAAGCAAAAGGGTACTCTTTCCCATATCTGGTAGGAATAAGAAATAGTACATTGGATTTGAACATTCATATGAAAGGCATTATTCCTCCAGATTCAATGTATGTTTTGATGTCTGTGGTAGGATACCCAAGACATAAGATGCTCATTTCATATGTAGTGCTGGCAGCTAAGTTAGAGTTGATGAAAAAGTGACATTTCTCCCATCCTCCTTTCATTCTTCAGTGGATTGATAATGTGTGTTTTTTAAAAATTGCTGCAAAGATTATACACCAAATTAAGGTCCCTGGGGAAGAATTAAATCAGATACCTTTCTATTTACCTGGTGCCCTTCACTGAGCATGCCGGGAAGATAGATCAGTTAAAGCCTGATATATACACTTACTGTTTTGTATTTATGTTGCTTGTGAGATTTATTTCTCAGTTAAGGTTTGTTTTCACAATGCAAAGAGCTGACTATGCTGCCTTATAGATCATCAGTGGTCCATAATTTATAGCTGTTGTCCCAATTCTTTCTTTCTTGGCAAGGATTTTGTTCCCTATTTATTCTATATATAGGCATTGTTATATTACTTTTATCAATTTCTATCTTGTATTTGGTTTTTGAAATTTTTACAAGAACATTTTAAACACATTACTTACAATTAAAACATCGTAAAACACTAGTGTATATACTTTATTTGTATTCATTTTAATCATTTCTATCTCGACTTTTTCTGCAAAATTAAAAACATACATTATAATCATAAATACTTACTTCACAGTTATGTTACCAGTATCAGCATCAGAACAATTTAGACTATTCCCACAAGTAAAGCCATTTGTTAAAAAGCTCTTCTAAATGATTCTGCCTTGCATAATTTCCTAAAATTTAACCAATCATGACATACTTATGAAGGGTATTCTTTAATGTGAGCATCATCACAAAAAAGCCTTGGTTGTGAGCAGTAATGATCTGAACTTATCTGCAGGAAGGCATGCAAAGTAGATTTTCAGCAGAGGTGTTGCATGGGGACATACGGAGAAAGGCAGTCCTGCATTTATGGATCTTAGGGCATTAAGCACTTAAATGATAAGAAGACGCACCTTGAGTTGAACATGGAAGCTAGTGGGCAACTAAGGATGAAAGTAACTTAAATAAAGTAGAAGATGGGAGATGCCATTTTAGCCACCTTTTCAACACTGGTCCTTGACAATTTTTAATTTTTAGCCCTGTGGGCAACAAATGTAAGGATCTTAAAACTGGTGTGATATGTGTTAAGTTCCTTGCTCTGGATAATATATGAGCTGTCATATTTTGTACCAAATTTCTGAGTTGTCTTCAAAGGCAGCCCATTGTGGACCATGTTACAGTAGTCTAACCCTGGGAGTAATTTAGCTTGGATCAGTGTGGCTTGGTTGGCCAAGACCAAAAGAAAGTTAATGCATAGGCTAGATACAGTTGGAAACAAACATTTTTTGCTATAGTATCCAGCTGTTTCTCAAGAGAAAGAGAGCAGAGTCCAACAATCTCCCAAGAATCTTAACAGTCTAACTGAGATAAATTAAACACATCATAGATTGGACACATAGTACCCTCAAGGGCATTGGCTTTGCCAACCAGCATCACCTCCATCTTCTCTTCAGTCTTTTGCCTCTTAGAAACTTGACCACAGCCGATAAGCACTAGCCCAAAAGAGGCTTAGATAAAGTGATCTCATGTTAAGATTTCAGATAGATTAAAAAAGCATGGGTGAGAAGAACACGGGACCATATGGAACTTGGCAAGATAATACTCATGATGCAGATTCAGTCTTATCAACCACAAACCTCTGAACCCTGTCGGCTAGAAAATAAATAAACCACTCAAACATTTTACCCCTAATCTTATTCCTATTTCTAGGCACTTCAATAACATCTAGTGAATAAATTTATTGAAGGATTCTGAGAGATCCAGCAGTGTTAATACAAATAACTTTTGTAAACTGGTAAATTGAGATTATTGACCAGAGCAACCAGAGAGATCTCTGACTCAAAGCCAGATCTGAAGCAAGAGTAAAAAGGGTCATGAGTAGATGTGTCTTCCAGAGATCTCTGGAGTTGCTCTGCTGCCACCCTCTTAATCAGTTTTCCTTTAAAAAAGGGAAGTATTAGGCTGGCCTACAGATGGCCTCTACTTTCTTGTCTAAAGAGGACTTCTTTAATAAAGGATAGATGACAGCCTACTTTGAAGACCTTGGAAAGCCCCCCTTGGACTAAGAAGAATTCTTGATCTTCATGAGTGACTTCTTCACCCTATCCCATCAAGATTTTACCCGCCACAGCTACTAGCCAATTTCTTCTCCTTTTGGGACTCTCTCATTGGAGTCATCAAATACTTAAACACCCTATAATTGTGCTGGATGTGATTCTGCCAATGTAATGGGGGGTGGAGAAGATACCTTTGTTGCTACTATCATTGCTGCCTCATGGGCCTTTAAATGCTTTGTCATACATGGCCCAAGTTTTATGCCAATGGCGCACTAGCTGTGTTTCCACTCTCTTCAGTCCACTATTAACCACGGTGGTGGGAGCCTTTGGGATAATGGGAGAGACTGAAGGAAAACCCTGCCTATTGCCTTCAAGAATCTGTCATTCCAGGCTACTAAAGAGGCCTCAACAGAGTTACGGTTTGGGCTCTGAACTCCCACAGAGCATCCTGTGTTTCTAGGGGCAGACAATACTAACTAGTCTGCTGTCCCTGTAGGAAGGGGGAGTCATGCTCACTCATACACTCAGCAGATAATGGTGTGACCATAGCATGGGTTGTGAATATTCAGACCATTAATAACTTGCTCAGTACAAAAGCATTCTTTTTCATGCTGGCCCCAAAACAAACTAGAACAGATCCATGGTAGCAACGGTATCCATAAAGTTATGAGCATCATGCAAAAAGGGGCCTCCACATGGATGCTGAAGTACTCCAGGACAATCTCTCCGGGACTCTCCAACTGTAAGCCCAAGACCACCTCCAGCAGCTCAGACAGGGACTTTACTGGTAAGCCAGGGGAAGGCACACCAGCAAAATACTCAATTTGCCCTTTGAATTCAGTACACCAGGGTGATCTGAGACCCTAAGCTAGTTCTGGGCTGAGAATAAGCAAGGAAGGAACTTGAAAAACTACGTCTTCCTCCAGTTCTTCAGGTCCATAAGTGGTCCTATAGAGCAAGCCAGTGTTAGTGAGCTTCCACTTGCTGTCTCCTGAGAATTAATGCTTTGTCCTCAGACTCTTTGAAATGCAAGCAATTCGCTATCAGAGTAAGCCTTTATGTCCCAGAGGTCTCCTGCAATGGTTTTAAACATGCTCCAAAATGTACCATTTTCCAGAGACAGCGCCTGTTTCCTGGCTCCTCTTCCTGCTAAACCATTGCCCCTATTTTTACTTTGAGGGATGCTTGTTAAAATTTTGTTATTATTCTTCAGGCTTGTTAAAATTTTGTTATTATTCTTCAGGCATTTAGCTCCTGGGAAAATAAATGTGTCTTGTGTCTAATGTGTGCACATGAACACTGAAGTGCTATGCAATGCCATTGCCTATCCTCTTGCACGTCACAGCTGCTTTTTAAAACAGTTGATAGCATGTTGTAAGGCAAGTATATTTATCCAAAAGAGTAACCACAATCTTAACTTTGAAAGCTATGCAGGACAATGCCATATAAGCAAGCAGAGCACAGCCTTCAGCAATGGGCATTTGGGAGAGGAGCAGACTGCACCCTGGTTGGTGCCTAGACGGGAAATCTCCTGGGGAATCCTGTGTGTGCTGCCTTGAATCCCATGGCGGACAAAAGGGAGGGTATCAAGGTAATCAATAAATATAAGTAAAACAGAAAAGGGCAAGCCTTTACTCTGTTTTAGGTTGCTTATAGAAAGATGTAACACTGCTTCCATTGTAACAAACAGAGCACCTGCTCAGAGATAGTTGAAGCAACAGGCACCACCAACAAGCCAAGGACAGACAACTAGTGTACAAATGTGAGAAACCTGCCAATGCAGTCTTTATTGTCACGAGTAGGGTGGGTTGTAGAATCCTGACCATGCATATCTATCAGTTATATAATATTTTTAGCATATCAGTTATATAATCCTTTTAGCATTACAAGATTACAGGAAATAAGAAGCATAATATAGTGGAAAAATCAGTCACTATGGCCAAAACGTGGCCACTTTAAACTGGATAAAAGAGATCCAAGTATGGAGAGAGGGAAGGAATTAGAGTGAATACCATAAATCTCAGCATTTACTGTTTCAAGGCAAAAGATATTTTGTGTTCTTGTGCTTGTTTAACCTCTCCCATCTCCCACAGAAACAGCCATCAGTGGGACTGTTTTGAGTCCTTGCTTGCCGGGATCTGGGCAGCTAGCTTTTCATTCCCTTTATTCTAAGGTTACATTGACATCTAGTGGAAGTTTATAAAATAGCAGTGCAGCAAGTTTTTAGTCACCACAGACGAGTGATAGGTCATGTGGGGTATAGAATGAGATGTGTATAACATTGTCACTAGTATACTTATAACTTTATTCCTTTAAAAAAAGCTCTTATGCATAAAAATCTCCTTCCAAGGATAACATCTCTTATATGTTCACCCTTAATGATGTCACATCCTCCTCCTTTTGATAATGTGCTCATGTAAGTAAGGCAATACAATCTGCAAATCTAGGAAAGGCGCCAGGGCCAGATGGACTTACGGCTAAATTCTATAAGACAATGGCTAATGAACTGGCACCATTCCTAAAAGAGGTGATGAATGGGGTTTTAAGGGATCAAAGGATTCCAGAAACTTGGAGTGAAGCGAATATATCATTGATCCCAAAAGAGGGCCAAGACCTGACTAATGTGAAAAATTATAGACCTATATCGCTACTCAACAATGACTATAAAATTTTTGCGAAGATATTGGCGGAGAGATTGAAGGGGTGGCTCTCGGAAGTCATAGAGGAGGAACAAGCAGGCTTTTTGCCAGACAGACAAATAAGAGACAACTTAAGGACAGTGATCAATGCTATTGAATATTATGACAAGCGTTGTGACAAAGAGGTTGGTTTCTTCTTTGTTGACGCTGAAAAAGCGTTTGACAATTTAAACTGGGACTTTATGTTTGCCACTATGGAAAAGCTACAATTGGGAGAAAGATTCATCAGAGCAATTAAGGAAATTTATAGAGACCAGACTGCAGCAATTGTGGTGAATGATGAATTGACCAAGAAATTGACGATAAGTAAAGGAACAAGACAAGGTTGCCCGTTATCTCCATTGTTGTTCATTTTAGTATTGGAGATTCTGATGATACAAATACGTCAAGATGATGAAATTCGTGGATTAAAAATAAAGGACTATTCATACAAGGTCAGAGCATTTGCGGATGACATAATGTTAATTGTAGAGGACCCATTGGAGAACATGCCAAGAGTGATAGATAAGATCAAGGAGTTTGGAGACTTGGCAGGTTTCTTCATTAACAAAAAGAAGTCAAAGATATTATGCAAAAATATGACTAAGCAGAAACAACAATTGTTAATGGAAACAACGGATTGTGAAGTAACAAGTAAAGTGAAATATTTGGGAGTCGAATTAACTGCAAAGAACATAGATCTATTCAAAAACAATTATGAAAAACTATGGACTCAGATAGAGAGAGACTTGATTAAATGGAATAGATTGAATTTGTCATGGTTGGGCAGGATTGCAGCAGTTAAGATGAATGTGTTACCAAGAGTAATGTTTTTGCTACAGACAATACCAATCATCAGAGACTCCAAACAATTTGAAAAATGGCAGAGGAAAATATCAGATTTTGTTTGGGCAGGCAAGAAGCCTCGAGTGAAAGTGAAAGTTTTACAAGATGCAAAGGAAAGAGGCGGAATGCAACTGCCCAATCTGAGACTTTATCATGATGCAATCTGCCTAGTTTGGTTGAAAGAATGGATGACATTAAAGAACAAGAAACTATTAGCCCTAGAGGGATATAAAAAAATATTTGGATGGCACGCATATTTATGGCATGACAAAGTAAAGGTCAACTCGATGTTCCTGCATCACTTTGTTCGGAGAAGTCTATACATAATCTGGAAGAAGTACAGAATTTATCTACAAGAAGGAACCCCTTTGTGGGTGGTTCCATATGAGGTGATAGACCCGAGAGCTGTTGATAATGAACAACAATGTTTAACGTATAAAGAAATAACTAAAACTGAAGCATCCAAACTTAGAATAAAGACACAAGAGGAACTATCACCTAACTACGATTGGTTCCAGTATAGACAGATCAGAGACTTATATAATTCGGACTCTGTAAAGGGAGGTATACGAATAGAGAATTCGGAACTAGAGCAGACCCTTCTTAAAGAAGATAAGAAAAGAATATCCAAGGTATACTGTTGAAGTGGTATACCGAGGATGAGATAGTTAAAACACAAATGGTGAAATGGGCTATAAACTTTAATAAAGAAATAACAATGGAGGCATGGGAATACTTGTGGAAAACTACAATGAAGACAACGACATGTATTAATATCAAAGAGAACATTTATAAAATGATCTATCGTTGGTACATGACACCAAAGAAGATTGCGCTAGGGAATTTGAATACTTCTAATAAATGCTGGAAATGTAAGAAGCATGAGGGCTCCCTCTATCATATGTGGTGGTCGTGTGAGGTAGCCAGGCAGTACTGGGGGGAAATAATAAGAGAAATGAGTGAAATTTTACAATTTCAAATTAATAAGAACCCAGAACTCCTGCTACTGAACTTGGGAATGGAGGGAATTCCAGCCCAACACAGGACGTTGATATTTTACATGACAGCAGCAGCTAGACTTTTGTATGCGCAAAAATGGAAAGTACAAGAAGTGCCAACTATTGAAGATTGGACTTACAAATTGCTGTATATGGCTGAAATGGACAAGATGACAAGAAAATTGAGAGATCTGGACTCAGGGCAGTTCAACACAGACTGGGAGAAGCTGAAACAATACCTGGAGAAGAAATGGGAGGTGGGAGGAAAACTGTGGCAGTTTGAGAACTACTGAAGTATTGAAGTAGAGGGGGGAGACTTTACCGGGGGGAGAAGAGATAAATGTGAATTAATAAGCAGTCAGATTAATAGATTGACATATATATAGATATATATAGGTTAACAAACAGAACATAGAGAAAATAATTAATTATAAGGACTAAATATAAGGAGCGATTAACTAACAATATTTTCTTTTTTTTCTGACAAGTTTTGTACCAAACTGAATGTCTGAAGATATAGATGGGTCAAATTGATTGACTACGTGAGGAGAGATATATAGAACTATTATAAAAAGATAGAATGAGTAATATATATAGAGAATAAGTCAAATTGTTTGATATAAACGAATGTATGATCTATATGGTTTATGATATATAGAAATACCTGAAATTGAAAAATTGGGATAAATTGTTTATCTAAGATGGAAACAAAGGCTTACAGTTTGGGCATATAATGTTAAAAATAGTTAAGGATGTACTGCTTAGAATAATGGAGAATATATATTTGTTTTAGATAGAGGAAGCTAATAAAAGTAAGGGAAAGGGGACAAAGGGTTGGAAAGCTGTTGGAAGTCAACAAAAAGGGGGGGGGAAAGGGAGGGGGTTAGAGATGAAAAAATTGGGGAAAATTGAATGTAAATGTGGAAATAATGGATTCTAACCCAATAAAAATTTTTCAAAAAAAAGATAATGTGCTCATGTCTGTCTACTAAACAGTCCTGTTTTTTCCTTGCTTCACTCTTGCAGAGAAACAGACACATGAGCAATGAGATGATGTTCACAAGGGATTGTGGGACAGCAGCAGAAAAGGAAAACAGTTTACCAGAAGCCTAATAATCAATGTGAAATTGATTCAAATCAATTTCAGATCAATGTGTGAAACTGATACCCATACAAGCCCAAGAATAACTGTCTGTGTCAGTTTAAGCACTGACTTGAATCGAATGCCATATCTTTGACTTCAGGAAACTACTGAGAAGTTATTTAGCTTAGCTCATGAGGATTCAAGGAAATGGAATTAGTGCCAAAATGCAGGGCCAATAGGTCCATGATGGAAGCTTCAAATTGTCGGGTGCATTGGCTCCCTGAGCAGAAGGCAGGTGTGGAAGTGAAAGTTTATTTCCCTTCACAACACTACCAGCACATGACTAGCGGGCCATGGATGAGAAGCCATGGCAATTTCAAGCATTGCATTAAACGCCAAGTGCTTGTATGAACACATCATTAGTTGGAAAAACAGAGGGCTGGTGGTGCAGTGACTGCAGCGGATCCTTGCTCTCTGTGTATCTCACTCTGGGAGATAAAACCTGTTTTGTTCCCCAAGGCCATTCAACTACCTCAGATCTTTGCTCTGTGGACTGGAGCCCTGAATCTTTAGCACTCTGGACAGCACCTTTGAGGCTCCCCTGTTCTTCATTGCCAAGAAGCATCTCACACGGGAACAGACAGGAAGCTGCCTTATCCGAAATCAGATCATCCATCCATCAAGGTCAGTATTGACTACTCAGACTGGCCGTGGCTCTCCAGGGCCTCAGACTGAAGTCTTTCACACCACATACTGCCCGGTCTTTTTAAAAATGGAGATGGCAGAGACTGAATGAAGACCTTCTGCGTGCAAAGCAGAGCCTCTTCCACTGAGCCCCAGCCCCTCCCTAAACAGACAGTACAAGGACAGTTTATTCAATGATATATTTACCTATGATTCGAATAGCTTCTGTTGGTGATATATTAGATACTGAGGCAACATCTAATTCAAATATGATGTGAGCAGTTTGTTAATACAGTTTTTATAATCTGAAGAGGAAAATTAAAACCATTCAGAAATAATGAGAGAAGGTAGTTAGTACTCTGATCATTTGCTGGTACCTTGCTGATGCTGTTCTATTTAAACCACGTAAGAAACTGAGCAAGAGAGGAAAGAATGATTCAGCAGATACGTGCCTGACAGGGCCATCTTCCAGCCAGAGGAGGCTGATGATGTTCTTGCTGAACAGCATTGCCTAACTGGCATTTCTGCGCACCGCATTTCCACTTTCCATCAAGCATTGCACCATCTTGGAGATATTTCTGAATCTGTACAAATATGGGCTACTCCATCATCTGGGGCTGTAGCTAGGCATGGGTGTGCAGTGATACTTTGCTTGCAAATGGGGCAGGACAGATTCTGGAAACCTGAGAGGCAAAGACCTGTGATACTCCCATATGCTAGTGATGGGCAGTCTGTGCAGGAGACAACAAAGGCAAGTGCTTTGCTCTTACTAACAGGCAGGTGAGGACAAAGACACTTGGGGAGGGGAATGGAGGCAGAGGCTTATGCTTTATGCCCCTAATAAGTGCACACACACACACACCATACCAGACAGAACACAAGAGATCAGAGCTGAGGAAGGCCGAGCTGTATATAAGATAACTGCTTGTGATACTGATGTAAAAGAAGTAAGCAGCTGCACTTGATACAAATTCTCCTCAGCTCCTCTTAGCTCCAGTATGGGGAAAAGATAGAGCATAAAGTGTGTATGTGAGTGTGTGTGTGTGTGTGTGGGGGGGTGGTATTTGTTTTCTCAAAAAGAGTGCAGGGGCCAGATGAACAAAATCTTGTGCCTTACTCCAGTGCTTGACTTCTGGCTAGCAGGCTGGGAAACAAATTCTGGAATCAGCTGAATTCAACAAGGTAAGATGGTGGCGGAGATAGACAAGGATTAGTCAGAACTCCTCTCCTTGAGAATCCTAGGACAGGAAAGAAAACTCACACAACCATTCAAGTTTTTCTGTGAGAAATTTAATACGAGTAAGAAATTTAATTCCCTCTGAAAAGGTGGGATGTTTATCTTTCTGTCTAAAATTTACCAGGGAGGTTCTTTTGGTAAGGGGTTGGGACATAAAAAAGTTACAGCTGGAAATGTGTCTCTGAAATGGAGGAATGTTTTCCTGTCTTCCTGAAATGTATCATGGAGTATCATGAGGAGTGCAATCCCTAAGCACTTCTGCACAGTTGGGTGGAAACCAAGAACATCACAAATATAAATGTGTTTCTCATTAATGGAAATAAATAAAGCATAATAAATGTTTATTAAAATAAAAATGAATTAAAATAAGGTACATAAGCACAACAAGCATAATAAATGTTTATTCAAATAAAAATGAATAAAACAAGGAACAAAAATAAAACAAACTAACCCCAAATAAAATTTCTGTGCACACCCCTGTTTGGTCACAATGTAATATATAGCCTTTCTAGATTTATAGGGATTTTTTTTCAGACAGAAAACATCCCATCATAGTTCTATTTGCCTTTCCCAGCCGGAGCTATGAAAACAGAAGCTGGAAGATTGATCCAGACTCCTCTTTGAAAAGGTCTGAGGTACCCCTTCCACGCTGAGTCTACTCCCTCAGAAATGTTTATGAGGGATTCTCATTCTGACTCTATGGATTCAGGAGATATAAGGCCTCATGTGTCTAGCTGTGGCACAGTGGAATTGGAGCTGTAGATTTTCCAGAAATTTTGAAGCCACGGGGGAATTTTTTCATGTATGGAAAAAAATCGACAGCGAGGGAAATTTATGCTGAAATTAAAATCTATGTAAGATTTTACCAAACAAACTTATTTTATTGCTTTAGTAACATTGAAACTTTGTTTGCATATATAATCACACAGATTGGCATATTTGAGTACTAGGACAGAAATATTTTCAATAAATATTTATAAAATTTACCAGTATAAATGCCTTAGTTTAGTTTGAAGAAAATGGCAAATATATCCAATACTAGAGAGAGAATGAGAGATGCAGATTGCTTTGGCCTTATGCTACCTAGCCACATATATGTTAGTTTTTGCCATCTGAGAAACAGGAGAAAATAAAAGTTGAAAATAGAAAATAGAAATAATGCGCCCCCCACCCCCCCACCCCCATGGACAGGAAGAAAATTTTCATTTGAAATGTGGTGCTGGAGGAAAGTTTTGCGGATACCATGGACAGCCAAAAAGACAAATAAGTGGGTACAAGATCAAATCAAGCCTGAATTCTCCCTAGAAGCTAAAATGGCAAAACTGAGGCCATCATACTTTGGTCACATCAAAAGACAACATTCTCTGAAAAAGTCAATAATGCTAGGAAAAGTGGAAGGCAGTAGGAAAAGAGGAAGATCTAAAACGAGATGGCTTAATAAAAGAAGCCATGTCCTCCAGTTTGCAGGATCTGAGCAAGTCTGTTAATGATAGGATGTTTTGGAGGTCTTTCATTCATAGGGTTGCTTTAGGTTGGAGGCGACTTGATGGCATACAACATATACACCCCTATCAAAACGCAGTGAGAGCCAATCATTGCAGAAAGCATGAAGAAAGCACGAAGTGTTCAGGCTGCGACTGATGCAGAAAGCAGATATCATAATTGGCAGGGCCCCCCTCCCCTTCATATATGATGTAGTGGTAAGATTGTCAGGCCACAATCTGGAAGACGCAGCTATGAATCCCCACTTATAAATAACAACAACAACAACAACAACAACAACATTCGATTTATATACCGCCCTTCAGGACAACTTAATGCCCACTCAGAGCGGTTTACAAAGTGTTATTATTACCTCACAACAATCACCCTGTGAGATGGGTGGGGCTGAGAGAGCTCCAGAGAACTGTGACTTGCCCAAGGTCACCCAGTTGGCTTTGTGGAGGAGTGGGGAATCAAACCCGACTCTCCAGATTAGAGTCCCATGCTCTTAACCACTACACCAAACTGGCATGTAGATGTTTTAATAGCAGCAGCAACAACATTCAATTTATATACCACCCTTCTTTGCTAGTAGTGTTCAGTTAGACATGTGTTTATTTATTTATATCCTGCTTTTCTCCCAAGTGGTGATGAACCCAAAGCAGCTTATAACATCACTTTCCCTTCCTCCCTTTTATCCTCATAGCAATAGAACCTGTGAGGCAGGCTATGCTGAGAGTGAGTGGCTGGCCCAAGGGCTTGAGGATCCTCTAAAAATGTGTTGTAAATATGTCCCAGGACCTGCAGATGGCAGCCTTCATTATGCAGTCTCCTCTCCACTTGATGCTGTTTAGTATCTCAACATCTTCTGACTCCTAAATCTAAATCTTTACTGGCTCAAGAACAGACAAATAGCTGTGACACCTTTGCAGGTTTTGTGGGGGTGGGGTGGGGTTGCTGATAGAATAGTATGAATATACTCTGAGTTGGAGGATAGCAGTAATATAGGTGAGGAAGAAGAAATGCTGACTTGCTGAGTACATCATCTGGTCTGCTTCTAAACCATTTTGACCCAGTTATGGTGATGAATGTTGACAAGATCCTGGCATCTGTGGCATTATTTGATGAAGGGAGCTTTGACTCTTGAAAGCTCATTCCTTGGAAATCTAGTTGTTCTTTAAGGTGCTATTAGACCAGGATCTTACTTGTGCACTGGATGCTTGCCCATCCTGGCTGTTAAAATCTTGTCAAGACCACATAAATGAGCCATTGATGTCTATCATTAATCAGTCACTATCTCAGGACACCTTCCCTTGTCCACTCGAAGAGGCATTCATGCCTTCCTCCTTGGGCAAACTTATTGAGTGGGCAGTTGCTGACCAACTCCTGGTCTTCTTAAATGACTCTTGTGCTCTGGACCCTATTCAGTCTGGTTTCAGGCAGGGCTATGGTATGATGACAGCTCTGGTGGCTTTCGTGGGTGACCTCCATCTGAATGTAGGCAAAGGCCATGCTTCTTTGATGTTTCTCCTAAATATTTAAAGAGTGTTGTTAATATATTAAGAATTGCTGTTGGGGGGATTCGGTTTCGCTTTCTCAGCCATGCCGGACGCTCCTCTCGGCAGGTCCGGGAGGAAACGACCGGGCACCCTGACCGGGTGGCTGATCTGCAAGGATTAGCCCCCAGGACTCCCAGTTAGGGAGGCAGGGTCCGGGACGCTGCGGGAAGAACCTCCCGGAATCAATGCGGGGGGGGGGGGGAATTGCCTGTTTGTCCCTATGGAGGCCGGCAGACGTGCGCGGCGCCTTGAGTGCCGCCGGGCAACGAGAAACGGCAAATAAAAGAAACGGGCGGAAGCCTGTAAACAAGCGAATCCCTTCTGTTCTACAAGTGTTTGTGAAGGAGAGGTTGATCTGAAGAAGGCTCGCTCTTCCCCTTCGGTGAGTTCCAGGATCTGGCTGGCGCCCCCCCCCAAAATGGCAGCAAAGAAGCAAAGTCCCGCTCTCGGTAAGTCAATCTCGGCTACCTTACAGAAGGGAGAGTCGCTCGAAGAGTTGGTGCGCAGGGCGGTGGTGGAAGCCATAAAACCCTTTGTTGACAAGCTGAACGAAACTGATCAAAGGGTGGGCTCAATTGAAAGCGAAGTGAAAACCATTAAGGAAGTAGCGGGGGGGGCAGAGAAGTCTGCTCTGGAAAGTGCGTCACTTGTGAAGGCTACGAAAAAAGAGCTGAAGTTGGTGGAGAACCAGCTGATCGGGCTACAGGTGGAACGAATGCAGACAACTTTGCGTCTCCAAAATGTGAAAGAGGAGGAAAATGAGGATCTGTGGGATTTGGTCTCGGAACTACTGGAGACACCCGCGAGGACAACTAAAGAAGAGGTTTAAAGCGCCATTTTGGAGGTCCGTCGGGCTTCTTCAAAATATGCAACAAAGCAACAGTTGCCTCGCGAGATCATTATTGACTTTTCATTTAAAAAGATTCGGGACACTATCCTATATAACTCATACAATGCGGATTTGGACTTTATGGGTCTTAAAGTCAAGATTTTAAAGGACGTTCCATTTCTAGTCTGGAAAAGACGTTTTAAGTACAAAAAGTTCGCAGCTCTTCTGAGGGACCATGGAATAAAGTATAAATGGTTACTTCCGGAAGGAATATGGTTTAGACATAAAGATCAAGCCTATAAGATACTATCAGAAGATCAACTAAAGGATTTTGAGGATAAAAACCCGGAATTCCAGTGTACCAAGAATGAAGAAAAGGAGAAGCCTGAGGGGGGGGGGGAGGAGAGCACTGCAGCTGCGGTTGCACAGAGAGAATTGCGTCCGGGACCCAGAAGGGGGAGGAAAGTTTAATTAGAATTTGAAATGTGTAATCTGTATGATTAACCACCCCATCATCATTTTATTGAGCTATTTTTTTCTATTATGGCAGTATGAAGGGAAAACATTGAAGTGTAGTGTTGAATGTAGTTTATCCTTCCCTTTATGTCCCCTTTTCCCCGCCCCTTCCCTTTCTCTTCATCCTTTTCCTTTCCTTGTGATAGTCTTGTGTAGTGTTAAAAAAAAAAGAATTGCTGTTGGGGGGAGATTGCCTGTATTAAAGGATCACTAACAGTTGTTGTTTATTGGTTTTGCTGCTAGTGGACTTTGCTTGTACCTTGTTGGTGTTTCTGCTGCTGTGTGGTTGATGTGTTGGTACTTCTGTTCTGTTCTGTTGTGTTACCTCACTGTCCCTGGATTCTGCTGGCTGCTGTGAGTTACACTGGGTCTGTTGGGTATGCAACAGTGCTCCTTGCTTCATTTTTGGTCCTGCTCATTTTCTCTGGTTTGATAATTGTTTTGTTGGTATTCTCTGGTTTGGCATGGGTTCTCTTGGGATTTTTTGGTTCAGCTTGCATTGGGACTGGCTTTTGGCCAGGGGTTGCCCCTGTGTGTTTGGTTAAGTTTTCTTTGCCCTGGAAAGCCTTGTAATCCCCCTCCCCCCCATAGGAAACAAAGGAGACTGGGTTGTGCTTGGTGCACCTTCTTCAGGGACTCAATCTTCTTGATACTTGGCGGGGAGGTCTGCAGTGGACAGGAAAGACTAGGTTCCCTGAGATTTTGGTAGCATTTGCACAAAAAAGTGCCCTATTCCCATAGGGAATGATGGAATTGAATATATTTGGATTGCCGAATAAAACCTGGATCCAAATACTAAATTGTTATTTTTGGACCCAGTATCAGGAATACTGAATATATATGGTATTCTGGATATCCTAATCCAAATAATACTAAAAAAAAAATCATGCACAACCCTAGATTTGGATTAGATTGTCACCAATATGCAGATGATACTCAACTCTGTCTTGCCCATCTACTGGATCTAAGGATGCCCGGTTACTGCCTGGCACCCCAAGAAGATTTCGGGACAGGAACAGGCATATCAGCATCACACACTTCTAGTGAAAAACTGGAAGTGATGTCATGATATCAGGGTGACGTTCTATGGTTAAACGATATTACTTTTGGTAAACCTTAGAGATTTTCCCCTGATGTCATGAGGTCCCTTCCAGTTTTCACTGAACTGATGTCATGTGCCAGCACTCCTTATTTTCACCTGACTTTTCTCCAGCAGACCTTTGAGGTGCCAATGGGCAATGGAAGAGATCCCAGAGATGGATCCCAGAGAGGCAGTACAAACCCTGGAAGCAGTTTTGGGGTAGATGTGGCTTAATAAACCAAAGCTTAATTCTGACCAGATGGAAGTGCAACTAGTAGGTGGAAGTTCTGGTTCAGTATTTGACACCTGTTCAGGATGAGGTTGCACTTCCCTTGAAAGCACAGGTCTGTAGCTTAGGAGTTGTACTGTTGGATAAGCAGGTGGCAGCTGTAGCCTTTACCAGTTTCAACTGGTTAGCCAACGGTGGCCTTTCCCGGGCAGGAAAGATCTGGCCACTGTGATGTGTGCCCTGGTATGATCTAGATTACATTACTATGATGTGCTTTGTGTGTGGCTGTCCTTGAAAAGTGTTCAGAAACTTAACAGGGTGCAGAATACTGCAGCTAAGATGTTGATTGGCTTTCAGGGACCAGGGCTGTTTTCACACTGCTTACCAGCCATGGAACATTGTGCTGAGCTCCCGGAATGACAGCGTCTTCCTGGCGCTCAGCACAATGTTCCACGGCCGGTAAGCGGTGTGAAAACAGCACCTATCTCTCCAGCCTTGAGCCATCTACATTGGCTCTCTGTTTATTTCTTGGCCCAGTTCAAGGTGCTGGTGTTGACCTTTAAAGCCCTACATGGCTTTACCTGCAGGGCCACATACTCCCATACTAAGCTCCCATATAACCTTCAAAGATCCTTCTTCTGAGATTAGGCAGGTGGCAATCTGCGAGGGGGCCTTTGCAGGGGAGACAGCAAAACTCTGCAACTCTCTCTTCAGGGTTGTCTGTCCACTTCTGTTTTTGTCTTCCGCCAGTGGGTATATATCTTTTTGATTCATTTGGCATTTCCTTAATGGTCTCTCTTTCCTGCTTATGTTTAAATTCATATTTTCTGGGTTTTTTAAAAAAAATGTGTATATGAGTTTCAATTGTTTTTAGAATTTGTGGTTATAATGCTTGTTTTAGCAGTTAACTGCCTTGATGACGTTGGTCGGGCAGAAAGGCGGGATACAAATTTTGAAAATTCAGCAAGAACAACAACAAATAAGAGGACAGACTTTATCTTGTACCCAAATGTTAACAGAGTTGGTACCAGAAGCACATGTCTAGGGAGAGAGTTCCTGAGGCTGAATGCTACCACAGAGAAGGTTCTCTATTTGGCAACAACCTGACCCGGCTCACTTTAAAAGGCAGGGGTATGTGAGGAAAGATCTCACCTGAAGATCTTATTTAAGTGGTGGCAGCAGGCTTACGTGGGAGCAGGCAATTTTTTAGATGTCCAGATCTCAGGCTGTTTAGGACTTTCAATCGGACGCATAAATTAACTGGAAGCCACCAGATTTTTTTAATACTGTGCTGACTCATTCATTTCTGACAGTATTATTTAAGAACCTGGCTGCCACAATTTGCACCAGGATATTTCTGAACATGTTTAATGGTCTCCCCATGTACAACACATTACCTTACTATCAGGGATCGTTTCATAGAAAAAGAGCTGGAGGAACTCATTAGCATATGCCACACCCCTTGACATCACAGGAAATGTGTCAGTATAACTGATTTGCCACACCCCCTAACATCACCTATCCCGGCTGCTTTGGACCCAATCCTGGCCATTCAGGACCAAAATTGGGCCCAAAATGGCAAAAAGGGGCTGAAAATGGCCGAAAAGGGGCCCAAAAAGGTCAGGATTGGGCCGCTGTTGAACAGGAGAGTGATCCACTACCCGTCAGAGGCCCGATCTGGGCCGTTTTGGCCCCAATCCAGGACAAAACGGGCCCAAAATGGCCACCTGACATGTGACCTCTTTGGGGAACTTCTGGAACTGTGTTCCTGCATGTTCCCCCTCGAAATGAGCCCTGCTTACTATATACCGAATGAACAATTGTGTCCAAGCCATCCCTCTTCAAGAAGAGATACAGCTCACATATTAGCCAAGGTTCAAGTACACATTACAGAGATTATGGATCTTTTCCATTCATTTAAGATGAGTAGTGGAGCAGATGGTACTCAACCACATCCATAATCTGTCCTAAGATCTCAACACTAGGTTCAGAGCTCAAAGTGGATCCTATGTCAAACGGGGAACCTAGCAAGGGGAATGGTATTGTGACAGATTATGTAAAATTTAACACAATTCAAACTGGACTAGTTTTATACTGAGGACTTACTAGTACATAATTGTCAGAGCTGTCTTCTTTATCCAGCCACATCTCAGTTATGCCATTTTAATCTGAAATGGCTGTTTCCTAACTGCAATAGCCATGTTCTCAAATTCACAAAAGCAGAAGATAAAAATACATCCTTAGGTCACTTGTAATGTAAATGTGGCCTATGGCATATTTGTGAGATCTGTCTCACTGAAGTGCCAGCACATTCAAATTTGCACACTATTTCAGTTTGGCGGGATGGTCCGGATCCCCTGCCCTGTGTTTATCCTAATAAACCTGGCTCAAGCAGACTCTGGTTTATTTCCACAATTTCTTATGCACACAGCACACAGGGGGGAAAAAAAACAAGTGCAGAAAGACCAATCTAAGCTCTAATGGAAATATACAGAACGCTTAGTTATGAAATCAGCTTCCTCCTTTTGGTTTACAGTGTTTATGATACAGGCCTTGGGAGAGAGTTGAGCTGGTTACGAGATACACAGGGCACAACATCAATGAACTTAGAAGGGCGTAACACTGCTTAGGACTGCACTGTTAGTCTTCTCTATCATCTACCATAGCAATGGAAGAATGAATGCCAGACCTCATACAATTAACCATCATTAACAGGGGTACACTGAAGGCTCCATGACTTTTGGGGATCATCACCAATATACATAGATGACCTACAAGAGAGTTTAGAGATCTTGCATTGCTGCTGGATAATACTTAGGTTTGGGCTTTGTTTGGGAGGAGTTTGGCTGCAAGGTGGTGGGCAGCCACCTTCAGTGTTTGACCTGGTTACAGGGAAGGCCAGGTCAGCATTTGACCTGGTTACATCATCAGCAGATTTAGGCAAAGAGGCAATCTCTGAAAACTATACAATTCAAGCAGCATGATTACCATCATATTACAAAGAAGGCAGAGAGTCAATTAAGGCCATGTTCTGAATGTATGGTCAAACTCAAGTGAAATTTGAGCCAAAGCTCAATGTATGCTTTCCCTGCCAGGGAGATTTGGATGTGGAACACTTTCAAGCAAAGTTCTACAGTCCTTTGAAGTGGTACAGTCATACATAAAGCATAGATAATAGCCACGCAGTTGGATGTCAGGATTGTCTCTAATGCTTGCCAGTTGCTTGATCCAGGTAGTTTCAATAGCACTTCCAGAGAACTGCTTGTAGCTCCTTTGTTCTGCCTGTCATGTGGCTGTCTCCTTTGCATATTTCCCTGAACTGATTTGCTTAGAAAAGTATGATATGTTATGCAAATATATTTCTACAGAAAAATGCTTTCCAGGGTTTGGGAGAGGCTGTTGTGCAAAGCAGAATGAGATCACTGGAAGAAATCAACAGTCCACATTATTTGATTCCTGGCAAATAATTGGAGTTGGGCAGGGTCTATTATAGTGTGCCTCTGGCTTCAGACATTGAATGAAATGGCAGCAACATCCCTCAAAGATACCTGAGGGTTTTTAAAGAGTCAGAGAATAGAGTAACAAGAGCAAACATTTCAGCTTTCATTTCAAGCAAGCCATTTTCTAGTCAGGTCAACTACACGCAAAAAGCTTGAAACCCATACTCCAGGCTTATCTCTATAGGCCCCCATCAAGCCGAAATTAGTCATAACTAAATCCTTTTAAAAGCATTTGTGTGAAAATTTCAACTGGACTCAGGTATGACTAACTTTAGCTGGACGGTTTAGGTGGGTAGCAGTGTTGGTCTACAGTAGAACAGCAGGATTTGAATCCAGTGGCACCTTAGCGGCCAACAAGATTTTCAGAATGTAAACTTGCAAGAGTTAGAACTCCCTTCTTCAGACACTGGACTGTGGCTGTTTAATTTAATAATTCATTATTTTAGCCGCCTTCATTCGGAAATAGGAAGGACTGGTGTTGCTTATGTTTGCAAATGCAAAGATGTACTGGAAAAGCAAAACCCAGACCTAGAATGACTTTGGTACTAAGTGTGAGCGCCCTCTCCGGTCCCCGCGCCGCTCCCGCCTTCCACCGTAGCTACCCCGTAGAGGGCGGCTCCCTCGGCCTCAGATATGGGTGAGCGGTGGGGGTTTAAGGCACCCGGCTTCCACCGTCTCTCCCTGCTGAGCTCTGGCTTGTACGTTCGCCCTCTCTCTCTCTCTGCTTGCTACCAGTCGCCCAAGCCACTTCCTCCCCGGCGTCCTTGGGAGCTGCCCTCTTGTAGCTTCCTCCCCACCACCTCCACCAATCCTGCCATCCCCCACCCCTCCGTGCTCCCCCTAGCAGCCCTGGTTCGTCCTCCCCCCTGCCTGCCACCCCCTGGGGCCAATCCCGTTGGGTCTCCCCGCCTGCCGGTTCCTGCCCCCGCTCGGGCTCAGGTGCAGCCGTTTGTGCTGGCCGCCCCAGTGCTGGCTCCCTCGCTGCTGCCAGCATCTTCGCCGCGGTCCCCTCCACCGCCGCAGCCAGTCCCTTCGTGGCGGCTGGCTTCCCCACCGCGACTGGTCTCCCCGCTGCGGTCGCTGCCGCCGCGGCTCCCCTCGCCGCCGCGGCCCGCCCTGCAGCCGTGGCCGTTGCCTTTGCCGCGGACGGCGTCTTTGCTGCGGCCTCTTCCGTTGCCGCGGCCAGCCCCCTCTTCGCGGCCGGCATCCTCGTCACGGCCCTCCAGCCAGCCGCTGCCACTGTGGGTGTCGTGCCGCCGGCCTTCGGCGGCCAGGTAAGGGGGTGGGGGTTGGGGGCCCTGGAGGAGGAGGAGGGTGCTCCTCCCGGCTGGAGGGTGGCACCCCCGCCCCCGGGGCCAAGTCCGGCTGCGCCAGACACCCCCCCCCCAGGAAGTTGGCGGCGGGTCGGCCGGTAGGTCCTCGAACACTCGGGACATGTAGTCCGCATTCCCGTGGAGGCGGCCAGGTCGGTGACGGAGGGTGAAGCTGAAAGGAAGGAGTGAGAGATACCATCGTAAGATGCGGGGATTGTGCTCCTTCGTCCGGGCCATCCACAGGAGGGGGGCGTGGTCTGTGACAAGGGTGAAGGGGTTGTGCGCCAGGTAGAACTGTAGGGCCCCGACGGCCCACTTGACAGCCAGGGCCTCCTTTTCCACGGTGGCGTACCGGGTCTCGGCGGGCTGCAGCTTACGGCTGATAAAGAGGACCGGCCGCTCTTGTCCCCCCGTTTCCTGAGACAGCACGGCACCGAGCCCTACGGCTGATGTGTCCGTGTGGACTATGAAGGGTTGTGAGAAGTCCGGGTTGTGGAGCACGGGGCCCCGGGATAGGGCCTCCCGTAGCGTCCCGAAGGCCTCCTCCCGTTCGGGCGTCCATCGGATCTGCGAGGGCTGGTCTTTCTTCAAGCAGTCAGAGAGCGGGCCGGCTCGTGTGGCGAAGTGGGGGATGAATTTACCGTAGTAGCCCACCAGACCTAGGAACCGTCTCATCTGCTGCTTGGTCCGGGGCCGAGGGGTCTGTTCCAGGGTGGTCACCTTGTCAGGCACGGGCCGGAGCACTCCCCGCCTCACCCGGTACCCTAGGTAGGTGAGCTCGTGGAAACCCAGGCGGCTTTTCTTTGGGTTGGCTTTCAGCCCGGCGTCGGACAGTGCCCGGAGAACCTGGTCCAGGTGGTCGAGGTGGGAGGGCCAGTCGGCGCTGAAGATGATAATGTCGTCGATGTAAGCCCGGGTGAACGGCTGGCAGTGGGTCAGGGCTTGGTCGACCAGTCGTTGGAAGGTAGCAGCCGCCCCGTGCAGGCCGAATGGCATGACCCGGAACTGGTAGAGCCCTTGGGGGGTTGCGAAGGCCGTCTTCTCCTTGTCCTCCCGGGTCATGGGGACCTGCCAATAGCCCTTCATGAGGTCGAGCGCCGAGATAAAGCGGGCCTCGCCCAGCTGGTCTATCAAGAGGTCCTCCCTGGGCATCGGGTAGGCGTCAAACTTGGCCAGGGCATTCACCTGGCGGTAGTCTATGCAGAACCTGACAGACCCATCAGGCTTGGGCACGAGGACGATGGGGCTGCGCCAGGCACTCCGGGAGGGCTCGATGACGCCGAGCTGGAGCATGTCCTGAACTTCCTTGGCCACTACCTCCCAGCGCTTTTGGGGCAGGGGCCGCCAGGGGGCCCGGGCCACGGCTCCTGGCGGGGTGTCGATTCGGTGCGTGAGCACGGCCGTGCGCCCGGGTCCTTGGGAGAAGACGCCAGGGTGTTGCCCGATCACCTGAAGGACCTGCTGGCGCTGTTGTTCCGTGAGTTCGGCATCCAGCAGGGGTAGCGGCGCGGCCTCCCCCTCTAGGCACCAGGGCAGCTCCCCTTCGGGGAGCTCCAACAGCTCCTCGGAAAGCGCACAGCCACTGGTGTTCGGGCCCTCGTGCCAGGCCTTCAGGTCATTCACATGAAGTCGCTTGCGGTGATGGCGTAGGGACCTGCACTGCACCTCGTACGACAGGGGTCCAAGGGTCCGCGTCACTGTGAAAGGCCCCTGCCAGGGTCACCAGGGCCGGGCCCCATCACCCAGTGGTTCACGAGGACCCAGTCCCCTTCTTGGAAAGTCCGGAGGCGGGTGCCCCGGTCGTAGTAAGCCTTCTGGGCAGTCTGGGCGGCCTCCAGGTTCCAGCCTGCTTTGTCGCGGGCCTTCTCCAGCCGCTCCCGGAGGTCTCGGACGTAGGCTGGCACAGGGAGTGGTTCGGTGGGGGTCCGGGAGCCCCATTGTTCCTCCACCAGCTCCAGGATCCCCCGCGGCTTCCGTCCATAGAGGAGCTCGAACGGGGAAAAGCCCAGGGAGGCCTGGGGGGTATCGCGGATGGCGAATAACAGGGGGTCCACGAACAGGTCCCACTGCGTGGGCTTCTCATGGGCCACCCTCTTCAGCATGGCCTTCAACGTTTGGTTGAAGCGTTCCACCAAGCCATCCGTCTGGGGGTGGTACACGCTGGTGAATATGTGACGCATGCGCAGCGTACGACACAGCTGACTCGTGAGCTTAGCCGTGAAGGGCTTCCCGCAGTCGGTGAGGATTTCCCGGGGCAACCCCACTTGGGCGAAGAACCGGATCAACGCTCTTGCTACCCCCGGGGCCTTCATGTCGCGCATCGGGATGGCTTCAGGGTATCGGGTGGCATAGTCGAGGAGGACCAGCAGATACCAGGGTCCTCGGGCGGTGCGGGGTAAGGGTCCCACAAAGTCCATGCCCACCCTTTCAAACAGTTCCCCGCCTGCCGGTTCCCGCCCCCGCTCGGGCTCAGGTGCAGCCATTTGTGCCGGCCGCCCCGGTGCTGGCTCCCTCGCTGCGGCCAGCGTCTTCGCCGCGGTCCCCTCCACCGCCGCAGCCAGTCCCTTCGCGGCGGCTGGCTTCCGCGCCGCGACTGGTCTCCCTTCTGCGGTCGTTGCCGCCGCGGCTCCCCTCGCCGCCGCGGCCCGCCCCACAGCTGCGGCCGGTGTCTTTGCCGCAGACGGCGTCTTTGCTGCGGCCTCCTCCGTTGCCGCGGCCAGCCCCCTCTTCGCGGCCGGCATCCTCGTCACGGCCCTCCGGCCAGCCGCCACCGCCGCGGGTGTCGTGCCGCCGGCCTTCGGCGGCCAGGTAGGGGGGTGGGTGTCGGGGGGCCCTGGAGGAGGGTGCTCCTCCCGGCTGGAGGGTGGCACCCCCGCCCCCGGGGCCGAGTCTGGCTGCGCCGGACACTAAGGAAAAATCTTTTTTTAAAAAAGTCTAAAATGATAATTTGAAGAAACCTGAAGAAACAGTAAAAGATACTGGGGAGTACTAGATTGAAGACAGATTACCAGACTTACTCTGCCTGTTTTGAATAATGCTTGTATGGGTCTTGTTTTGGTCACTGAGCTATTCTTTCTCCAGGAAAATGCATATATAATCCACATGATATGATGCTATAGTATAGCTGAAGGATAGATGGCACCTTGTTTACAACTCTTGTCTCTGACAATTGTTGCAGGCTCCCTGCCAGTGCACGTGGCCCGGAAAACCACCTTCCTCCTTGTTCTACACTTCCTTCCTCCCAGCATGAGCCCCTAGAGCTGATGGCCATGTTCGGTAATCCCCTTGAGCTGGCAACCTGCCTAAAAGTAATTCCCTTGAGAGGACTTGTGAGTTATAGTGAACAGAGCATGCAAAGCTGCAGCTAGCATGCTGTGCATGCACTCCAAGGCTTCGTCATGCATGTAACTTCCCAGGAGTTAAAAACTGCAGCAGGATTGTATGGTTAGTGCCAGCAGAGAAATTTCAAGGAGAGGGGAGAATTTCTCTGCTGTCACTCATAATACAAGAAAACACTGCAGATGTGATTAAATATTAGATGACAAGGCATCTATACACATTGCAATCTTAAAACCTTTCAGGGAAAGGATTTATATTTCTTCAGATTTTTATTTATGTAGATAATGCATATACTGCCTCTCCAGAGACCTGCTTATGGTAGCTGAAAGGTAAAAACAGTACAAGAAAATCATAAAACCCCACTTAGCTGGCTAAAATGATATGAATAACACAGTTCTCATAGCAAAAGCAGATAACAAGTACTGCTTTAAAAGATGGGACACCCCCTTAGTTAAAAGCTTGACTTAAAAAAATGGCCAGTTGTCTAAAATAAAGTAAGGATATGTGCCAGATAGAGCCTTAAGAGGCAGGCCATTGCAAAGGTGAGGTGCCACCACTGAGAAAGTTCCATCTCTGCTTACCCATGGAGGCAAGACATGCACCCATGACTTGGAGACATTGAAGCATACAGTAAAAATATGTGGCTATGTACCATGGGAAACTGGCACCTACACAGCAGTGTGTGAGACTCCAGGAAGTTTGCTGGAGGAAGTATCACCCGCTCTCTTGGCTAGTCTTAGGAATTTGTTATTAGAATAGCCTTGGAGGCAGCTGTCCCTATTCCCCTGGAAGGGGGAAGAAAAGCATCTTCAACTGCTTTTAGGCAACAGTGACACCTTGAAGACTCACAAGATTTTTTTTAAGGCGTCTCTAATGCCCTATTAGAATGATTTACCACTGCCTTGGACTTCTGAGCATAATTTGACGATCCAAGGCAGGAACGTCCCCTGCATTGGCTTAACACACACCGGCAGGTTCCAACTGTTTTTATTTGCATCATCGGGGTTTGTCGAGAAGAAGCGATTACAGCGCACATCCCCTGCGTTTCTGAAATCCGGCATCAATCACTGGAAGGAAGCGGGAGGACGGATGGCTAGGTGTCAGGCGCCTGTCTTCCACGCCTTCCCTCCCCTCCGCTCCCAACACGCAGCGAACTCGCGGAGCTTCAGGCGCAGCCGGGCGCCAGACTCGCAGCCTTGCCGGTGGGCGTGGCCTGGAGCGGCTTGCGCCCCGCCCCTCCTCCCCTTTGGCCCGCCCTGCCCCAGCTGGCGAAGCGCTTGGCTCCTGCCGAGCGCCGACGGGGCGATGGAATCTGTCGGCTGTGCCTGTTCCGAATCGGAGTGCCCGGATTTCGGACCGGAGTTGCGGGCGGGCTGCTGAGCTGGTTCCGCGCTGCCGAGGATGGGCCGGGAGTGCGGGACTCAGGGAGAAGGTGCCGGACAGGTAGGTCGACGGACAGCCGAGCCTTCCAGGGCTGGGGGCAAAGGAGCATGGGGTGGGCTGCTACGGCGTTGGACTCGGGGATCTTCAGGGGCAAGCCCCTGGCAAGACGTGCGATTTCTTGAATCAGGCCGATGCTTTAGTAGGAAGGAGGCATCAGTTAAAGCCCCAGTTGTTTCGGCTCACTTGATCAGGCTTCTAACCGCCTCCGGTTGTCTTTGAACCCGCTTGCTTTCTCGGCGACCTGTGGCGGAGGGAAGTTGCCAGTAAGGAGGAAGGCAGTGATAAGAGCTAAGAATCGGGGCTGGGCAGTCGCCGCGATCGAACGCTATTTGCACTATTCTGCAAAGCGGGCTCCCGCGCCTCGAATGCGTATTGCGTAGTGATCGGCTTTCCAGATGGTCCTCGCTTTGCCCAATTAAGCGCGACTGACGATTTCGTCTCATTTCATCCCGTGTTGCTAATCAGCAGGAGGAGCCCGGAGCCCCGCCCGCGGCTCCTGCAGATCTTACTCAATTGCTTCTGAGGCTTCTGCTTTCAGCTGGTGTTGCCCACAAACTTTTAAGGAGAGCCGTTAAGTATAGCTATAGCCATGAAGACTAGAAACCTGCTCTTAAAAACAAATAAACAAAAAGTAAAGTGAGATTCTGGGCAAGTCGAATTTTGCGTCTCCTACCACATTCTGTACTCTTGCCTCTGATTGAGTTTGCAGCCCCTGCAGGGTGTTTACTATATTCCTCTTCCAGCATTCTTGTGTGTTGCAAAATCAGCCTGGAGTGTATTTCCAAAAAGCATGTAAATATATTGTCGAAGGCTTTCACGGCCGGAGAATGATGGTTGTTGGGGGTTTTCCGGGCTGTATCGCCGTGGTCTTGGCATTGTAGTTCCTGACGTTTCGCCAGCAGCTGTGGCTGGCATCTTCAGAGGTGTAGCACCAAAAGACCGAGATCTCTCAGTGTGGGCTGATACTGAGAGACCTCTGTCTTTTGGTGCCACACCTCTGAAGATGCCAGCCACAGCTGCTGGCGAAACGTCAGGAACTACAATGCCAAGACCACGGCAATACAGCCCGGAAAACCCACAACAACCATGTAAATATAGGCACAGATACTAAAATGTGAACACGTGACCGCGGTCTTTCAGTTTAGGGTTTTGCCAAGCAGTTCCACAGGCTGTGTGGGGAATGCAGAGCTGGTGTGGTGTAGTGGCGAGAGTGACGCTCTGCCATGGAAGCTTTCTTGGTGTCCTTGGGCACTCTTAGCCTAACCTACCTCACAAGGTTGTTGTGAGGGAAAAATGAAGGAAGGGAGAATGACATAAACCACTTTGGGTCCCCATTGGGGAAGAAGGCGGGTCATAAATGAAATTTTAAAAAATACATTCTGACACATCTTGGTTCAGGGGAAAGGTGTCTATGCCATCTCGCTTCCCTCCCCGTGCTCAACCTTACTCTGTTTTGGGTTTTTTTTCCCCCTTCCACTGCACGTGTCAGGCAGGTGATCCATGTGGTGTCCATAGTGGTTGAGACCATCCTTCCCCAGCCCCAGTTGCGTAGCCATTTAGGGCTCCACTGTTTCCTCCCATAGAGATGAGTCACTCTGTCCAACATAATCAAAAAGAGTCCAGTAGCACCTTTAAGACTAACCAATTTTATTATAGCATAAGCTTTCGAGAATCAAGTTCTCTTCGTCAGATGCCTGATCAAAACTGGGCAGATACAGAAGAGGAGGGGGAAAGAGAGGGAAGGAGGGGAGCATAAATCACAAGAAGGCAGAATGCAATTAGCATAGAGGCAATCAAAACATTCCTTTGCTTGGAAATGTAAACATCTCCAGTCTTTTGCATTTAGAAAGAAAGATGATGTCTGTTTGTATCTGTGCCCAGTTTTGATCAGGCATCTGACGAAGAGAACTTGATTCTCGAAAGCTTATGCTATAATAAAATTGGTTAGTCTTAAAGGTGCTACTGGACTCTTTTTGATTTTGCTACTACAGACTAACATGGCTAACTCCTCTGGATCTCTGTCCAACATACAAAGCTGTCTTATAGCATGTCAAGCCATTGGTTCGTCTAGCTCAGTCTGGTCTCCTCTGAGCTGCCATGTCTTGGGCAGAGAGAGGTCTTTTTCATCACTCGCCATCTAGAATTCTTTTTGCGAGAGGGCTGGAAACTGAATCTGGAACTGTCTGTTTACCTAGCTGGGGGTGATGGTGGTCTTTGGCACCTCAGTGATGGTGTAGAAAGTAGCATGTAATGTAAGCTTTAGAAGGATGGTGCATAAACAACACAGCTAATTTGACAGCATTTAATCTTAGCGTACTCTTTGGCTGCTTGACTATGCATAGATACATCTTTATGGAGAACTTCTGAGATACGGCAAGCTTTTTTCTTTGAGACAACTTGCTTGTGAAACAAAGGTACATGTGCAACTCAGCCTTGTTAATGTCCCCATTCAGATAAAGAAACAGAAATATCCTTGATTTGTTTTCATTGGCCCATCTGTTTTGCTAGTGCTAGCTGCGTTTGCTTTTATGTAAGAGGTTGGTGAAGTCCTACATAGGCCATTCTTTTTCCCTGCTCACAAGTGTTTTGCATAGATCTACAGTCATTATCTCCGACTGTTCCCTGTAGACTTTTGGAGATAAATGAGAATCAGTTCCTTCTGCCACCATCCCATGGCTCAAATGTGGTCTCTTTTGAAGTATACCTAACTGCATTTTGACTGGCTCCAAAATGCATAGGCTCTTGATGTAATGAAGACTTAAATCCCCGGGGTTCTTTCCCCATAAAAAACAATCCTCTGTCTTCTTCTGTCTTGCTATCTGTGTGGAAATCCACCATGAGACAGAGAAGCTTGCTTAACTATGCCAAAATCTGACTTAGGCTACTATCCTATGCATTCTAGCAGGGTAACTGTGTTGGTCTGGTGCAGCAAAAATAAACATGAGTCTTGTGAAAAAAATTTATTCCATCATGACTTTTCATGGTCTACATCGCTTCCCTGGGTTTTAGTCCACCAAATTTTGTGCTGGAATAATTTTAATTTTTTTAAAAAAGGTTTTAAGATGCTGCAAAAATCTTGTTTAATCCTATACATTGGGGTCCCCAACCTTTCTGAGCCTGCAGGGACATTTGGAATTCTGACACAGTGCGGTGGGAGCAGCAACAATATGGCTGCCACAAAACGTATGCCACAGGAGACAGAGCCAGCCACAAAATGGCTGCTGCAACTTACCTTCAGTCACACAGTGAAGATCCTTGTGCTGTGAAAGCAGTTTCTGCCAAAGCAATGTTTTTAAAAATTTGCACAGCCAATCAATACTCCAGTGGCCAATCAGAAGGCAGTTTTTGCAAAAGCCCCGCCTGGCCCCACCCACTTTCTAAAAACACTTGGTGGGCCCCAGAAAAGGTGTCATTGGGTACAAATGTGCCCATGGGCACCATGTTGGGGGGCCCTGCTATACAAGTTGACTTGGAAGCTATTTGCAGAGAACTCTGTGGGCCTTGGTTCTAAGTAAATATGCAGAGGACCAGGTCGGTTTTTTTGATGGGTACAAGTTCACATCTTTCAAACTGACTTCATATGGACATGCTTTATTCTGGTCTACTTGGTCTTTGCAACTCATTAATAATATGAGAGCATGATATCCATGGCATGTTCTTTAGCATCTTTGGATATGGTAATTAGAAGTTAAACAAGCACATGTGATCGGTTCAAGTGGTACAGTGCAAAAGTTCACGCTAACGGGAAAAAAGCTTTAGCTTTTGAGTTTGAGTGTTTTGCAAGAAAACTTGAATTCCATAATCCGGGATTTCATCTAGAAAACCAGAGTTTTGCCACAGGCTCCAGGACTGTGAAGCTAAAACTGTGTGCATTAGAAGTGTTCGGATTCAATCTTTGATAATTTTTTTGTCATTTCTGCCTTAGTTTCAATTACTGCAGGGATGTCGGTAAACTTGGTACTATAGAAGGTGTCGTGAGTTTCTGTTATGGCTAAAAGAGGAGCTTTCATTAAGAAATGAGAACTCTGAGGGCCCTCTCTCTGCAGCACAACTTTCATAATGAGAGTGTTTCTAGACTGTCAGTATGGAAAGGAAGACCCCAGCTGCCAACTGCTCCTTTCAAGCATTAATTCTGTATTTTTGCCTCCATGTTGTTCTAATGCACTTTTGAAAGCTTGATAAACATGTTATTTTCTTACTGTCTATTTCCTGTTCGGCTAATAGGGAATGCCCAGAATACTACTGAAGTTTATCAATAGGTGAATTCTGTGTATTTCTTTTAAGATCATGTTTAATGCAAACAGGAATTTAATACTTTTTACTCTTGGAAAGGATAGACATTTTCCTGTAAGACAAAGAATGGGCTACAAGGGTATAAATATATATAATCAGCTATCTCTAAATGAAAGTAGTTTGAGGTCAGAAGGAGGCTTAACTCTTGAGGGAATCAAATTAACAAATATCCTTCCTGGAACAGTCACGGGAACAAAAGCCTCATTCATTTTGGAGCTGACCTGGATAAATTTATGAAAGGTATTGTATGGGTGTCATTTAGTTTTCTATCCTACCCTTAGGGAAGGCCTCTGGCTTACTGGTAGAGTATATGTTTCTCATGCAGAAGGTCCTGGGTTCTATCTTAGGTATCTCCAGTATAAGGATCTCAGGAGCAAGTGTTTGGAATAAACTTTTTGGCTGGATGCTTTGCAGCTCAGGATGGATTACATTAAAAATAGTTAAACAGAAATAAAATGCACTTGCTGCTTTCATAAGACATGCAGCTTAAATGAGTGTCAGCACTTTCTTTAAAGTTTTATATATCATGCTGAAAAGCAGCAGTATGAAGGTTAGTTTTAAGTGAGAGAATCTTAAAATCCTGCAGCTTTCATTGATCAAACTCGGTTCTCTTTGGATTATTCCCAGATCCTAGCAGCCACTCTCTCTTTCCCTGACCCAATCACAGATGTCCCTGTTCTGTAGAGTTATGTGGCACCTGTCTTCCCCACTGATACCCTGTCTCAACCACTTTGCCTCTCAAAAACTTTGCAGAAGTTGTTATTCCATGCCATAACATAGATTGCACATGTCCCGTTCTTCCCACCCATTTAGTTCTCTCCTAGCATTGCTTGCTGGCTCTTCTAATGCCTTTCCCTGAGCTGCAGAATTTGACATCCTTACAAGGGAGCAAGCCCTATCTGACAAAGGGGCTTTATTTATGAGCAAACATGCATTGGCTTGGGTTGCATGACATACAGAGCAATCCTAAACAGAGTTACATCCTTCGAAATCCATTGAAGTCAGTGGGTTTAAAAGGATGGAACCCTGTTTAGGATTGCACTGTTATCGGTGCAGGAGGTTTGAGGAGGACTGTGACTCTCAAAACATTCTTCTCCCTGCACACTGGCCCTATATATAAAAATCTAAAACAAACAAATCTGAAGTCTCTAGAGCAGTATGATACCCTGGGCACGTAACTGCGGCCTGTCCCTTTTATCCCTTCAAGGTGCTTGTATGGATAACTGGATGACACTTTACGTTTCTGCCTGCAGTTGGATTTTCATTACTTCCCTGTCTTTGTTTTTGGTTAGTAAAATAAAAGTGTCGTTGGCATAGCCAGGCAGGCCGAATTTAAGAGTGGTGTTTATTTCCTTATGTTGTAAGTAGACACACATTTTAGACACCTGCATTTCCCCCCGCCCCCAAACACCACTAGCAAAATAGTAGTGCAACATCTTCTCAGAAGCAAGTTTAGCCCCCCACCCCCCCCCCCAGAAGTTGGGCAAGTGAGAGAGAAACAGGGCTTTTTCTCAGGGGGAACGTGGTGGAACGGAGTTCCAGCACCTCTTGAAAATACTTGACAATAGTGCTTGAAAATAATATTATTTCAAAGAAACCCGTGTGTTTCTTCCTCCTTTCCCTCTTGAGAGTTCCGCTACCTCTTTTCCCAGAAAAAAAAACCCTGGAGAGAAACATGGTACCTCTCTTGCTGTTAGAATAGGAAGGATCTCTAAGTCCTATGGTTAACTTTCTTTTCTAGCTTTCCCCCAAAACGTGGTCTTTAAGGATGTGGAAACAATTACAAAGCTGCTGTGTTTGAAGATACACACAGAGTGTTCTGCTACAAAACGACTATAGTGAGAGAGTCTTATTATTCTATAGTGAGAGAGTCTATTTCTTGCTCACTCCTAGGTGTTAACTATCTTAACAAAGTCTGGGGATCCCATCTATTACAGGTGTTAAGTAGCTTAGCAAAACTAGCGAATTGCCTCTGTACTTTTCTTGATTAGATTGGAATCTTCCAAGAGAACATTCTGCCCAGCACTTCCTGCCTTTCCAGGCTCGTTGACCTCACTACTTATGCTCCCCTCTCCCATATCTTCTATATCAAGTCCACAGAAGCTTAGGGGGTGGGGGGGGGATGATGATCCCTAAGGTGCCACAGGACTGTTCATTTTTTTCTTCAATAGAAAACAGCGACTTCTTAAGAATGACTGAAGCTGTGGCTTGGATTCACTGGAGCATTTCTGCAGAGGGAATGATTTTCGCCCATGGAGCACAAGTTCCTTGCCTTCTTCCTCTGTCGGTGCCCCAAATGCTGCTCCAGGGGTCCCTGTTTGTGCTGCAGTGAATCCAAGCCAGGTTGTGTCTTCTCATCGGAACAGTCCCCTGCTGCTGAGCACAGACATCCCCTTCCTTTCCAGGTTCTTGTAGAAGTCTCACTGACTGACGCCTAATGGGTGTTCTGTGTCTTTTGCTTTTCTCGTAGACCTTGATGGGATTCAAGGTCCCTGCTTTGTCAAGAGAGTTCGGCCTTGTGTGTGTGTATTTAATGGCTGAGGGCGGATTTGTAGAATGATCAGTACATCAGAGCAAGGAGCCTAGCCAGTCTTGCTCTCCTCGATGTATCTCTCTGTGTGGTGTAAGGGGTTTAAAATCTGCATTTGTTGACTGTATACAGTTGTTTTTATATGTACTTGTAAAAATGCAGCCTGTGAAGGCTGACGCAGCAGGCGGTCTCCAGCTGATCAGGAACTGGTTACACCTCCTCCTTGATCCCCCTGGGGCAGCTTTGCTGCTCATTAACACATGCATGGAGGGTGTGTGTGTGTTTGTGTGTATTTGTGTTTTTCTGTAAAGGCTGCTGCAAATCTTTTCAGCTAGTGCTTGTGAAGGAATTGAGCTCTCCCAAAGGAGACACCTCTTGAAATCCTGTAATATCATTTTGATTCTTGTTAACCTCTTCCAAGATTTTGTTGAAGAGTAATGGGTCAAGATCCAAAGGGCCATAAAACTAGTTCCACAAGTCCAAGAGGACTTTAGACTTCTATTTGTTTTTCTTCAGCCAGCCATCTCTATCACCAAGGGGGTTTCAAAAGCAGTTTGTGGGGTAAGAAAAGAAATCCCCCTGGGTTATTTCAAACACCTTGAATCACCATCGGTCTGATTGGGTGGTTCAGTTTGAAACTGAAAAGTTGGTCTCAGTTCTCTTACAGATAGGACAGGAGAGGAAAGGGAGGTTGAGGTAAGTTGGGAAAGGAAGCCCTGGAAGGCAAACCAATGGAAAATCTGGGCCTCCTCCTGTCCAGTGTGTGAAGTTGCCAAGAGCTTGTTGCTCAGTAACGCTATAGATTAAGATCCAGAGGAGTTAGCTGTGTTAGTCTGCAGTAGCAGAATAGCAAAGAGTCCAGTAGCACCTTTAAGACTAACCAACTTTACTGAAGCAAAAGCTTTCGAGAACCACAGCTCTCTTCGTCAGATGCAACTATAAATTAAGAAACACTAAACATGAGCACTTCACTGTTAGTGGATTTGAGAATCCTGTGTCCCTTGTTACTTTTCAAATTTGGATGTGTTAAACTTGTTAAAAAGGTCTTCGACCAAAGGCATGTTTTTCTTTTTGGTTAGTATTGACTGACTTGCTGTGACAATACTTCTCCTTGGAGTAAGTCACCTAAGTGATAAGCATTATATCTACTCAGATTGCACCCTGGATCTGGAACCTTTTACACAAACAAGCTGTCATCCTTCCAGGTGGCATTTCCTCCCCCCCACCCTCAATTGTGTTTAGCCATCTGGAGTCATGAAACTTTGTGGCTGTTTTCTTAAGTTCTCCCGCCCACCCCACACAATATCTTTCTATGCACTCCTATGTCTGTTGTGAGGGGTGGGGCGGGAATTGAGATTCATCCATGTAAGTAAGGGCCAAGCAAGAAGTGATGAATTATACTTGAATGGCAAGTGAACAGACTCACATGTATTCTTCCCTGTTCACTTGCGCTCCACTTGCACTCCACTCGATCGCAAGTGAACAGGGAGGAATACATGTGAGTCTGTTCACTTGCCATTCAAATGTAATTCGTCACTTCTAGCATGGCCCTAAGTAGCAGTTCTTGGACTGACAGAGGCTGTAATTAGCTTTAATGCTTTACACCATCCTGACCAGATACATGGTTCAAGTGAGCTGCTGTTTTTACATTCGAAATCTCTTGCTAGCAGACACAAACAAATGCAATTATGCCATGTAAGTGTCTTGGCCCCCTTTTTCTGCCATGGTCATGTCACTGTCTCCAAGTGCTTTTGTATTTAGTGAGATTGTTAAGATGCTAACATCTTGATGTAATAATATATACTGTCTGGCTCTGGCTTTGTGCTTGTGTTGTGCTGAGCGTGATTTTAGAGGGTTGGGTGACTTTTAAAGATATGTACTTCTGGTAGGTTTTAGAAGGTGATGTATTTACTGCAGAAGCAACCTAGAGCCGGCTGTATAGTCTTCTGAACAGGCTTGTGAACAACCCCTACAGTGTGAGATCAGTGCTCCAATGCTCCAGCAAAGACCGATCTTCATTCTTTAAGGAAAAGGGTACAAAGAGCCCAGTCATTCATCCACTATCTTAATTTGCTTTGGTTTGCATTAAGTAAGGAAAATCTTGAGCAGGAAATTACTTCACAGTTGACCAGTAGTTGTTCAGTACCTTGTTCTTAAAAGATTCTTCCATTTCAGAGAATCGTAATTCATGGATTACAAGAGTGTTATAGGTGGATCACAGAAAAAAACAGCAGACGACTGTATCTTATTTGGAGCCAAAAAGGGAAGCTAGAGCATGATAGGAAGGGGATCTGTTTTTGTTGTGGTTGGAAATTGCAGGGAGTCCTCTATAAGGGTGACATTTCACATGGGAAAGGCTAACAAGATACTAAAATGTTTGGTAATCATTACTGTGACCTTGTTGAGATTAAAATCTTTCTCAAAAGTTGATATCAAAGTTGTGGTAAAGTGTATTTCAGGACTGGGCAAAGCGATAACCTTTAATCTGTTATCAAGCCTGACACAAAACTAGCTCTCATGTCAGTTTTTGTTCTCTGAAAGGCAACTTTATCAAACCATTATCAGTAGATTGACTTCATGTTTCACCATATTTTTCAGAAAATACTGTTCAACGTGATACAGTCCAGCAAGCAGGCTTGAGTCAGAAGACGAGTTACTAGTTTGTTTGGGTTCAGTCTAAGAGCTTCTGCAGTGATCAAGAGCCAAGAAGTCTGGTTGCGGACTATAAGAGTAAAGCATGGTCACCTGGGTATGTCATACAGCAGCAACAGGTAGGGCACGATATGTAGAATGCCCAAACCTTTGACCAGACATATACTATGGTAGGGTGTGTGCCCTGTACTCTGATAATTGCTAAGGTATGAGAATGAAAGTGATATATATAGTGTGGTTGAGAGAGGCCGACTGTCAAGTCAGGAAGCAGCCAGTCACCTTACTCAAGTGGCAGGCCTTCCTCTTTTCATCACTCACTTTTCATTCAGAACGGATGGATGTGATTCAATATTTTTAAGGTTGTAGATTTTTAAAGATTGTACATGCATTTTAATGGCAGGTTCTTCAACCAGCAGGAGCACTGCGTTTAGGTGGTTTGGAAAGAGAATTGTGTCTGGAGAAGTGGTGTTACTGCAAGTCTCTTGCCAAGGGCCCAAAAACTTGGAAGTGGTAAAGGTCAAGTAAGCAATAGGGGTGTGTGATTTTTCTCAGGAGTACCTAAAAATAACTATTTGGAATTATTTGGGTATATCCGGATATATCTGGTGTATTCCGATAAACCGGTATTTACATTACCAAATTATTTGGATATATTCAGGAATACCCAGGAGGAATCACATCTTAAAGATAGCTGCATCTTGTTCCCCTCCATTGCAGGCTTCCCAGGCAACAGGAGTAAGGGGGGGCAGCATTACTGTGAGTGTATTCGTGTTGGTGTCGCTTGATTGGATATGACATTGCCAGGTCTAGCTGCTGCCTTAGTATTACTGGCTTGCTAAATTGGATGCTGGAATGTCTCTGGTTGACATTGGTTCTGGTGGAATTCTCTGGTTTGATGTAGGTTCTGTTGTGCTTGCATTGGCCCCGGGTTCTGCCAGGCATCTTTAAGTGACACTGGCTTTCTTGGGCTTGTAACAGTGTCCTTTGTTTCAATTTGGTTCTGGTGGGATTTCTCTGGTTTGACGTTGGTTCTGTTGAACTTTGTTGATTCTGTTTGCATCAGGAGCCTTTCGGTCACTGGTTGATGTTGTGTGTTGGGCAAGGCTTCCTTTGTCCTGGAGAAAACTCCACAGGAAACAATGAAGAATGGCTGATGGCAGCTTGTTTTGGGGCCTGTAGAATTGGACCCTTTGGTCCAATTCACTTAAAATTTGGAGGGGGATCCTTAGTGGACTGGTTCCCTGCAATTTTGGTGTAGTTTGCTTGAAAAATGGCCCCTCCAGCCCCCTGGACAGACTTCCCCTAGGGACTAATGCAGAAGATTTCTCCATAGGGATTAGTGGAGCCAAATATATTTGGAATTCCAAATACTATACCCGTGTTTTTGGACCTGAATATCGGGAATACTGAATACTTATGATATTCCAGATACCTTGATTCAAATAATACCTTTGGTTTTTTTGCTGCGTATGCCTACTAGGCTGCCCCCACAGCTAAACTTATATTCCACTACATTAAAGCACAGTCACTAAAAACATAAAAAGAAGTGGAAAATAATATTAGGGGGGAAAAAACAAATTTCAAATGTCCTCATTCAGTACAAAACACCATTCTGAATAGCCGCCTTTTAATAAACTGACAACCTTCAGATGGGGCCTGGAGATCTCCTGGAATTACAGCTGATCTCCAGATTTCAGAGAGCAGCTTCTCTAGGGAAAATGACTGCTGGGGTGGGGTAAACCCCATTGCATACCCTGCAGAAGTTCCTCCCCTCCCCATAACTCACTTTCCCCAGGCTCCGCTTCCAAATTTTCAGGAATTTCCAACCTGGATTTAGGAAACCATGTTCTAAATGTGCTGTAATGAAGATGGCCCTTGCAAGCTTGTAAAGTCTAGGATGCTGGGCACTGCCTCCTACAGAAATAGGAAGGTCACATGGAAGGAAGCACTCCATAAAATATGAAGAACACAGGTAACAACTAAGGTAACAACCAGTGCTCCATCCCCATGCATCCTAAATAACTAACAATGCAATCTAAAAAGAGAGTCTGTCCACATAAGACTTCTGACTCATGTTCTTCATGTGTCAGGAGATGCAATGCTAGCCAGGAAGCATAGTTTTAAATGACAGAGCCGGTGGAGATCACTCTGGAGGGGATGGATTCTCTTACAGCCCTCCCCCGCCTCTGATGTGTCAAACTGTCTCCCCTTCCAGAGCCTTCGCCCTGCCGAGGCTCGGTTAATTCAGAGTTTTAAGTAGCAAGGGTGGCAGGGCAAATGCTCCAGAAGGGAGACTGTCTAGCATAGCAGAAGCAGCGGAGAACTGTGAGAGAATCTGTCCCCTCTGGTGTGATCTCTGCCGGCTCTGTCATTTAAAACTATGCTTTCCAGCTAACATTGCTTCTCTTGAAACATGAAGAACACGTCTCAGAAGTCTTGTGTAGACTCAGAGTGTCACCGTTCTAAGCCTGATGACTTCAGGAGATTGTACTGCAAAGAAGAGCCAACGTGTCCATGTTACAAACAAAAACGGGAACCAGCATCAGGATAAATGTGGAACATTCAGGTGTATGTACATTGAGTGTAACATGAGAACTGCTTGACACACATATAAAGAAAAATAAAGTGCACATTATACAATGACTGTATGTACGTTCACTTTACCATGAACAGAAATCTGTGACTGATAATTCAGTTAGATGGACCACTGGTGTGACTTGCTATAAGGCAGCTTCATATGGTCATGAGTTCTATATGATGACCATCCTTGATGTTAGAGACCAGAGACTGATCTGACTGTGTCGTGACACTTCTTGAACTTCTCCTCCAGCTCTGGGTAATTTTTATCCATGACTGTTCCTTTCCAGAACTGATTGAGGGCTATACTTGTAGAATGGATGACTCTCGGAAATGATGAATTAGTGTAATTCATGCCTACCTGGCCACAAATGACTTTGCCACCCTCATTGTATCTGGCAAGAGACTTCATACTGGATAAGATGGAGCAGCCTCCTATTCCACCTCCTATTGTTTCTAATTTATCTTTTGGTTTTGCTATACGTGTTCATTTAGCTGTGGTCTTTGTTATACATGTATTTGACAGTTGTTGGTACCAATTAGACATTCTTGAATAACAGCACCTTCAGTTTCATGGTTTTTTTTTTAATATGACAAGAAGAATAGCCTTTCCCCACGTGGCTACTAACCCTTGGTCCCTACATATGTTTACTGGGTTATTGACTTGCAGGCTTTCTCTGAGGCTGCCTAGCACCATGGAAGATTCTCCCATTTGAATTAAGACAGACTTCAACTTAGCTAGACTTTCATGAAGGTTGCAAGCAAGAACATTTTCAGAGAGTGTGTGGGGGTCAATTCTACTATAATTTGGCAGGTTCTTAGGAGTAAAGGTCTTTTAAAGCCGGCCATCTGTCTTTAAATTGCTTGATGTTTTTAAACGGTTTGATTTCTTTGTCCCATTTGCATGGGAGTAAGGCGGGCCTCTAAATGTTCTCAACAAATATTTGGGCTACTTGCACATTTCCTCTGTTTGTGGCTTTCTGAAATATTTCCCATTGCCAAGTTTTGGGTTTCCATGTTTCAGGCCCTTCTTTTATTGCTTTTGAGGTTGATTCATCACCGCATTCTGTTGTTGCTAGCAGCAACAGACACAGTGTTCATATCTGATGAGATGGGTTCTAGTCTGTGTTGCTTTATGCCGCAATTCCACTACATCCTATGCACACTTTCCTGAAACTAAGGCCCATCGAACTCATGGGACTTATTTTAGAGGAAACTTGCTGGGACTGGGCTGCAGATCTATTAGGCTGAGTTCATATATGTCACAAAGTGCTGTTTCCTGCCACTTTCCTATAGTTAATACACACATGTTAAAAAAAATAGGCCATTTTAATCCACTGGCACCCAAATTCTGAATTGGTGGATGGGTGATGCCAGAAGGCTGCATTTCAGTGCACGTGTGACTTTTGGCATTAATCTTTAAGGTGCTAGAGGACGCTTTGGGTTTTCCCTGCAGATCACAGCCAATATCTTGAGTACAGCGCTAGTGTGCATATGTGATTGAGGCACTGCATGCAGATCTTTCAGTTAAGTTTTTTCCCCCTTTGGGAAATGATTATGCAGTCAGGATGTTCCATGCAAAGCAGGAGCTGGGGATTTTGGCCTGGCACATGAGTTGCTGTTTGGGGCAAACTCTGAAATGTATTTTAAGCAGGATGAGAGAGAAATTACTTACTTCTTCCAGTGGTCTGGGGGCAGGGAAATTCCCAGCTACTTCAAAACACTGAACCCTGTGAATCCATGGTCATGAAGATAATATAGAAATATAAGCCTGCTTTTAAAGCAAGCAGTAGGGAATGCTGCTGAAGAGGCTTCACCGAGCCAGTCAAGCATACAACAAGATAGGTTATTTGACAGATTTTTGAAGCTGTCACTTAAAGATATCTGATGCTGCTTGTAAACCATTATTGTGGGATTTGTCCTGTCCGTAATAAAAAGGCAAAGCAACTGCCTCGTGAACTGTGCAATGATGTTTGAACAGTGACACACTTTCTGATTCCTGTGGGGATAAAGAAGTCTTGTTTAGAAGCCAGATATGAAATCTCAGTCATGGGCTCAAAAAGTCCTAGCAGCGAGCCTCAAACAAAGACTCACTCTGCTTTTTGGTAACATGCAAAAATTGGGATTCTGCCTACTAATGCCTGCCAAGCTCCTCCTGCTAAACTTTGCCACTGAGACACATGGCCACGAGCTATTTGTACCACTGGGACTCTTCTTTCACCTCTGTCAACCCAACAGTGCCAACTTCATAGGGTTGCCAGCTCCGGGATGGGAAATCCTGGGAATTTCACAGGGTGGAGCCCAGGGAGGGCAGGTGTGGAGAGAAGAGACACCTCCTCTGGGTATTATGTCATAGAATCCACCTTCCAAGACAGCCTTTTTCTCCAGGGGAACCAATCTCTGTCACCTGGAGATCAGTCATAATCCCAGAAGATCTCCAACTACCACCTGGAGGTTGGGAACCATGCAACTTCACCTGGCTGTTCGACTTAAACTATCCCTTCTTTCCAGTGATTGTATTGAACTGACAGTCATTTTGTTTTGATTTTAAAAAAATTATATCCCACTCTATGTATGTTTGAAGTAGCTAACAAACATTTCAAGATTAAAATACATCCTGATAAAATCAGATAATCTCAGCCGTATCTTCTTTCAAGCCATGAATTGTTGAAATATTATTACATCGTACAAACAAAAGCCTTTTGGGAAAGGGCAGGCTTGCATTGCCTCCTGAAAAAAAGCAGAGAGATTTAACAGAACAGCCTGGACCAGAGCTCTGTCAAAAGACACTCTCAAAGGAGCTGAAGATGCCCAGGCCCATAAAGTAGAAGACAAAAATAAGAAAACCTGACCTGAGGGCCTGAGCATGCATGGGGATTTGTACAGGGGGAGGCAGTCCTTCATTGAGTACTCTGTGCTGTGACTTACCAATAAGACGTACAACATTGCTTGCACATGTGCACACACGCACACACATATCATCAGAGCAGTGATCCTCAACAAGATGCCTACGAGTGCCATGGTGCCCATCTGCTTCTTCGCCAAAGCCAAGAACCAATTCTGGCTTTCCTCCAGTTATTGAAGTGTGAGGTACCCAAGAGACTGTGTTTGCAGGAAGCATCCATTTGGAAATGACTGCCTTCACTGTAGGAAGATGGTTGGCTTTGAACATCCTAATTCTGTGCAGAATCTCATTCTTTTGTGATTGGGCCTGTTTGGACTCCAAGACAGACAACTGAGGATTGGCCACACCCACATACATCCATGGCAACTGTTTTATTGGGGCATGTACCACCTATTCTCGAAACTGCCCATAGTTTCAATAAGATTGGGAACCTGATTTCTATCACAGGGGAGAGAGTGTAACTATTTTTTCATCATACATTTAATGGTATTCTGTTGCTGATGTTTTAAATTTCCTTGCTTTTCAAAAAATAGGCAGTCAGCATTTTCAGGGAACAAAGGGCCCCTGTCATTGGTTATTTCAAGCACCCTCTCCTTTTAAAAGTTAGTAAAATCTCATGAAAATCCAAGTGTTGAACCATTTGTCTTAGTAATACATTTAATTTAATTTAATTTAATTTAATTTATTGGATTTATACTCCACCCTCCCCACAACAGCGGGCTCAGGGCGGATCACAATACAACTCAAAACACATTACATGCTTCAACTATCATTGAAATTATAAAATACTACATACTATCATTAAAATTACATCTATATAAATACACACACACACACACACAAAACAGGGAGACATAGCAGCACACAATTTAGACGATCTATAAAGCAGTTTTTCCCAGAACAGCATGTGAAAGATGGAGGGTGACATTGGATGGGAGGGCATAAGGTTTATTCCCCCCCCTCCCGACTAGGGGGGCACCACCTAGCGTCAACCATATGCCTGGCGGAACAGCTCCATCTTACAGGCCCAGTGAAATACTAGCAAGTCTTGCTGGGCCCTGGTCTCATAAGACAGAATGTTCCACCAGGCTGGGGCCAGGACCGAAAAACCTCTGGCCCTGGTCAACGCCAGGCGGGCCTCCCTAGGGCCAGGGATCTTTAATAGATGTTTATTACATGATCGAAGAGTCTTCTGGGGCTCATATGGGGAGAGACGATCCCGCAGATATGTCGGTCCCAGTCTGCATAGGGCTTTATAAGTTAGTACCAAAACCTTGAACCTGATTCTGTACTCCACTGGCAACCAGTGCAGCTGGTGCAATACCGGTGTAATATGCCCCCATACCGGTGTTCTAGCGATGACCTGTGCTGCTGCATTCTGTACCAGCTGTAACCGCCAGAACAGGTTTAGGGGAAGCCCAGAGTAGAGTGTGTTACAGTAGTCCAACCTAGAGGTGACCATTGCTTGGACCACTGTAGTCAAGTTAAAGCCACACAAGCCCTTTAAGTGGGACCTGCAAATGTCCTGGAGTTAAACAGATCTCTAGACTACAGAGATCAGTTGTCCTGGAAAAAAAGGCCGTTCTGGCTTTATATTCATCAGAGGTCCTTTGCTTTCCCAAATCCCACCCTCCCAGGTTCTACCCACAAATCTCCAGGAATTTCTCAATGCAGAGCTGGCAATCCTATGCACAAGTGTCAGGTCTTAATGGAATACTCCCCTTTTGGAATATGGTATGTGCACCTGTTTGTGGAGGGAGCGGAGCATAGCAAGACTACACTTGGAGTCCTCTTTAGCAGCACTTCACTCTCTGTTTTATTTCTTTCCTCTTCAGAGCCAGGCCAGCGCTTGCTCTATCAACTTCTGCTCATTTAACACCAACTTTTCAGTATGAGCTGAAACTTTGGAATTTCGTATCATGGCTGTCTTCTACATGAGTTATCTGCCATGAGTTATCTGCCACTTTTAGGAAGAGGGCTTGAGCCCCTGTTTCCTCACAGCATCGTGCTGCATTTGTGCACATCCAGGGGCTTCCCTGGCTTTTCTCCAATCTTTCTCAAACCTGCTTTGCTCCAATGTTTTGGGATAGGTAGCAGTAATGGCTGCTTTGGGCGAGGGGGGAATTCAGATTTGGGGCAGCCATTTTTTCCCGTGCGCATCTTTATTGATGCACTTCAGGAAAGCTGCATCGTAACGAAAAGCCCATGCAATGACAGCGCTTCTGGAGAAGTATCATCTGGACCCTTTGAAATAATAGGGATTGGCTTTCACCCATTGGACTGTTCCTGCAGATGGAATGATTTCCAGGCACAAAGCACAATTGTCTTGCCTCCCTCTCCCACTGCAGCCCAAAATGCCCCTGAAGCAGCATTTCAAGGGAGCATTTTGAGCTGCAGTGGGAGAGGGGTGGGAGAAAATTGTTCTGTGGGTCGAAAACTCTTCCATCCACGGCAATGCTCTGGTGGATGCAAACCATTTGGGGCAAACTACTTGTTTGCACTTTGAAAGCTTTTGCACTATGGTACAATCATTTTCTATGATTGTACCATATAAGCACAGAATGGGTAACTGCATCCTGAGGCTGTCAAGATGTAAAGTGAGGCCTGGAATTTGGCAAGCAATAATGCCTAGTGGAGTTTTAGAAGTGTATGAACGTGTGGGTGAATATGAGCGCTAGATTTTCCAACAGACAAAGGAGTAGGACCTCATTGCCCAGCAAAAGCTGTTGTTATTCCTTGTGCCTAAGCCTAACAGAAGTGGAGTACATTATGCAGATCTGCTTAATTTGCATGATTTGTGCAGGTTGACAAATTCACTTTTACTTGGCATAGAGTTGGAGCTACCTAATGTAGTGTTGATTTTATTTTTTTCACTATAGTTTATACCTAGCTATGATCATAGAAGTTATGTGATGTCTGCTTCCCCCACCCATGTGAGCCAGTGTCACATAGTGGTTAGAGTGCTAGAATATGCACTGGAAAGCCCAGGTTCAAATTACCATTCCACTGTGAAACTCACAGGGTGACTTTGGGCAGTTTCTCTTTATCCAGCCTAGCTTACCTCACAGGATGGTTGTTGTATGGAGAAAATAAATAGAGTGGAAAACAGTGCACACTGCCTTGAGAAAGAGCAGGATAAAAATGTACTAAATAAATTTTGCTATTGCCCATTTCATATTCCAGTCAAGACTAATTTCCTCAGACCTAATGTATGTGTCAGGTTTTTGTATGTGTTGTGTAATTATGGATTTCTGAAATTTCATCCTCCACAACTTCACAGATGAAAATAGGAAACTCCTGTGTAATGGTAAAACCCCACCTTTGCGTGACAAAGGTCGCACATCACACATACACCCATCATCTTTATATTATGTATACTAAAATTTGTATCTGTTTACTCAGCACACCCTACTTTTGAAGCCTGTGCAAAGAAACTTGACCATAAACATTTAATAATTTAAGGAAGTTTAATAAACATTTTGTCTTACAATTAATCTTGGAGAATAGTAGTAAGGGGATATTCCCAAAACAACCACATGGAAATGTAATAAGTCTCTTTGGTTGAATTTTAGCCACACCCAAACCACTAAGTCACAGTACTATGTGTTGTGAGAATGCTCCCTCTGGCATTCAGTGCTTACAGGACACAGGTTTCTGGCTGCAAAGAGAAAAATCAGGAATTTAGTTATTTCAGACCTAATGTGAAAATCTTGTTTTCCCAGCCAATAGTTTCTCATTGTTTTAGTTAACAACTTTATTTAAAATAACAAAAATGAGAATATAAGATACAAGAATATTATATATACACAAATAACACGGGCATATGTAAAACGATTAAAATTACATGTGAAAACATGACATACCTATTTTACCTAAATTAAGTCTTTTTAAAAGCTATTTTTATTTTATTAATACATTTAAAATCCCATTAAAAAGGGAAAAGGAAGGAAAAAGAAAGAAAAAACAAAGAAAAAAATTAAAAAGAGAACAGAAACTAGAGAAAAATGATACATATATACGAAATCATTTTCAATTTTCTCTGCAACACCTATAATATCCTTACAAACATTATACTTGTAGTCCTAATACCTCAAAAATTTACCTTTTCTATATTATCCCCCTTTTATTTAATTTCCTTCAATTTTATCTTCTTAAAAATCAAATCCACAAATCATCAGTTCATCTTTTCCCGTTTCATGCAGAAAGTCAATAAGGGGTTTCCAATTTGTTATGAATGTAGACAAAGTTTTATTTCTGATCAGAGCTGTAAGTTTAGCCATCTCAGCTAACACCATCGTTTTCACAATCCAGTCATCTGTTGAAGGCAGTGCTGTACTTTTCCATTTGTGTGCATATAAAAGCCTTGCCGCCATTGTCATATATAGAATTACAGTGTTTGCAGGAAGCACTCAACTGTTGCCCATTAGGCCCATCTAAAAGGCTTCTGCTTTAAATGCTATATTGATCTTCAAAATTTTCTGTATTATCATATGAATTTGTGGCCAATTTTTTTTTGCTTTCTGACAAGTCTACCAATGATGATAAAATGTTCCTTCAGGCTGCTCACATTTCTAGCATTTATTTTAAATACGTTTACCCATTTTTGCTAATTTATCTGGAGACATATACTGATACATCATTTGATAAAAGTTTTCTTTGAGTGTGGAACTCAAAGTAAATTTGAGCCCTTTTACCCACATATTTTCCCACTGGTCCATGTGTATATTATACCCAAAAATTTTAGCCCATTTTATCATACAGTCTTTAACACATTCTTCTTCTGTATCGTATGCATATCGAAGTTTATACATTTTAGAAATAACATATTCATCATTTGTACAAAGCTCTTTTTCAAACTCTGTCTTTTTGTGGTCAAAGCCCCATAATTTTTTATCTGATTTAAACCTTTCTAATAATTGTGCATAAAAAAATTGACATTTGTAACCTTTAGCTATTAGATCTTCCCTTGTCTTCAATTTACAATTTCCTTGTGAGAATTCTAATAAATCTCTGTAAGTCAACTATCCCTGTTTAGCTGTCATTTCACCTCTATAAAATGTTTCCTGTGTTGAAATCTAAAGCGGTGTCTTCTGAGATAGTCAGGATTTATATTTATTACATACTATACCATAAATAAGCATGCCATCCAAATCTCAGGCCATGTCCTTCCAAAGTCAAAAGCCTTTCATTTCTCAGAAGCAGTCATTCCTTCATCCACATTAGACAAGAGGCAGCAAAGTACAACTTCAAATGTGGTAAACCTAGGCCACCTCTCTCCTTTGCATATATATGACTCTTTTTTCCCCCTTTCCATATAATTTTGAGATATCTTTTTGCCACTGTTTGAATGGTGCCTCTGAAGTTTGTTCCAGGTATTGTCTGGAACAAAAACAGCATCTGAGGTAAAACATTCATCTTAATCACCGATACCCTCCCCCACAAGGACAACCGTAATTTATCGTATCTTAACATGTCTTTTAAAATTTCTTTCCATGTCTTATCATACGTAAATTAAGTCTAATAAATCAAAGTTCTAGGTCCCTTATCAAAAGCCTATGCAGAAAAGTTATCTGTACGGAATCCAGATCTGAGAAGTTCATCTGTCACATAGTGCTTGCAAGTGATACTTTTATGAACTGTGAAGTCTCAATACGGGTTTGTCAATTTAAGTGTTAGTGTTCTGTTTCTTGGGATTATGCTGGCAGACAAATGACTGTTCATAAATTACTTCCACTGTTATCAGAACTCTTTGGTGCTAGCATTTTAGAACTGATTGCTGCAAACAACCAGCACATTTCTCAAGGATGTGATGGTAGAAAAATGGTTCAGTGCACCACCTCCTTCGTGCAGTTTGGCAACCGTATTAGAAGGTACAGGTCTTGCCAGAGTCACCTTCACTCTCTTAGAAAAGTATTCCAAGGATCTCAGCAAAATAGAAACAGTGTTTCCCTAGCGACAGATACAAATCTAGGAACTAGTAGTAAATACAGACAGTTGACACATGGGATTTTGACCTTTATATGATGTAGTTTCCAAAAGCTTGATTGCAGCACTCTTTGGCATGTGATGCATTGCTTTACGTGTCGGCAATGTTTGGAAGTAAATAGTCAGATCCATCTGTAACACAAGCCTTGAGCTACATTCTTCTGAAGTGTGGTGTGATAAGTAGCAATTAAACAAGTCCTTCAGTCTGCAGTACTCTGAGAATGTTTTGCTGAAGTATGTGGTGGATTTGGCTATGCATGTTGTGGTTTGTGGTTATTTGTGTAGTAGTCCCATCTAGCAATCTTCAGATTAATTACAATTAAGCTTGCTTCTTCAGACTCCTCTCTTCTCTCCCCCTCCCCCAAGTCCAGAGATTTTCTCAACCAGCCTCTTCGTTCTGGCCCAGAATGACAGCTAGTAGTCATAATAATCCCCCTCTGCAGATTGAGTGGTGGTGGTGGGAGGGGATCCAAAAAAGAAAAATGAAATCACAGACTGGCAAGAGATCAAATTTGCCGCACAACTAGTATACAACTAGTACATCTACGTCTCAATCTGGGACTCTTGCAGCCTTTAGTTATGAATGGGAAATGTTTTGGAAACCAATTGAGAAAGAGAACTTTGCTGTCAACACACTCTGCGTGAGTGCACTGGAAGTGAAAAACAGAAGTACAGACCCAAAGAGGAACTTGGTGTGTAAAATGTTTAATCTACTATCATTTGGTTGATGTTGTTCTGACCCTGTTCTCTCCACCACCACCCCTCCCGGGAGAGACACGGTTGCTGTTCTCGTTCTAGATTTGGAAGGGACCTGGTGGTTTGTGTTTTTTTTACAAAAAAGTGCTACCTGAATCCCCCTCTTGCCTTCAATACTCTTGCCCACCCAAATGGCCATGAATTGTGTTTCTGTGGTGTTTTCTATTTGTTTTGGCCATATACCATAACAATGTGTCTGCAAGTTGTACCAGAAAAAAACATGAGGTGGGAGGGTAGGGTAATTAGGCTGAAATAAATTTAGAAAATAAAAGTTTTTGCCTGGAAGGGCATTGAAGGGCTTGGAGGAGGCCTTGTTCTTCTCCCAGGCAGTATGGCCTCAAATGTTTGGTAGGCTGATACAAAAAATGTACAGTCACAGTGGGGTAGAATATTTCCCAGTGAACTTGGAGAATCTCTGTTAGAGTCCTCAACGTTTTGCCAATTACTATTGGATCTCGATCTATTGCTCCCAGTTTCAGATTTATGTGGATGAACAAACTTTGCCCATCTCTGCAGTCTGAGTTTTAAATATATTTTCAAATACAAAGCAAAACCTATAGTGCCTGATCCTATCCAGGCTTGCTCAGATTTCTTTTTTAAAATGTTTTTTATTTATTTATGCAAAGCAAAAAGAAGGAAAAACAAAACTATTGCAGATCTATACACAGGCTTCTATAAAAGATCTCCAAATATCTAAAAATAAGTCCATGTGCAATTGTCCTGTATATGCAATACATTCTCTTCATAAGGTTATTAGGTCCTCAATCCAATGAATTACAGGAAGTCAGCTATTGTCTTTCCAATATTGTAGCATAAGTCTTTTAGCAACTGTAAGGGCAAATAAATGAGTATTGTAATACAAAATTAATATGAGTAATGACTTCCATCCAGCAGGACCAAATAACTGGACGTGTCCAAAGCATATACTTAAGAGACACATCTTGTAAGTTACAAAACTAATAATTGGACACTATACTTATCCTTTACTAAAAAGGTGCTGCGATATCCAATATAACCTAAACATAATATTTTGCTGAAGAAGTTGCAGCTTAAGATCCATAGAAGCAACAGGTATAGTAAGGCTTAAAGCCATGCCCCATTGCTTTGGCAAAATTGGACGGTCTAGTTCACTATTCCATTCATATCTGAGACTCTACATATCATATTCATTAACCAACATCAAGTATTTGTAAACAAATATTGTAGGTTTCATTTTTTTGTGTTGATTCAGTAAGAGTTTCCAGAAGTGGGAGAGATTCTGAAACACTCAAAGCTGCAAGTCTATATTCAAATACCAGCAAATGTTGCAATTGTAAATACTGCCATTCAGCAAAATTTGGCAAATCATATCTAGACTTCAGTTGAGAAAATGACATAAACTCGTCATCCCAGCCTATCAATTGATCCAAAGTAAAAGTACCCCCTTCTGTTTAAGCCTTCCATATAAAAAAAGATTTCCTTCCAATTTTTAAATCTGGCTTGGCCCATACTGAGAATGAGTCAAATTGATATTGTCATAATATTATGTTCCATATTTCTCTAACTGCAGAAATTGAAGGAGAAACAGGATCCATTTTAATATAAGTAGACCCTAATGTATTCCATTTAATCAGTGGTTCCAAACAAGAAGCCTCCAAGAGAGCCCAAGCTAAATAATTCTAACAAATGTATCTGATGATATAAACTAAAATCAGGAAACTGAAAGCTGTGTCCTCTTTAAAGAAATCCGAGGCAGTGATGAACCACTCATAAATGTCCAAAACAAAGTATTAATTTTATTAATATATCGACCAGATATATGAAAAGGAACTGCACACAAAACATTTATAATTCTAGGTATAATATTCACGTTGAGTGTATTTGCTTTACCTCATAATGAATGAAGTTTAGAGTTGCCAATCTGTCCAAATCCAAAGACATACCAGGAATCGACTTGTTAAAGTTTAGCATAATCATATACTTAATAGGAATCAATATTCCAAGATAAGTAATAATAACTGGGCACCATCGAAAATGTTCATCAGCAAATACATTCCATGATACTTTTTTTTTTTTTGCAAAATAATGTATTTTTATTTTGAAAAACAAAATAAAAGTAAGAGGGGATACCGAAAGAAAAAAAGGGATTGTATAACAGTTGTGTAAATCAGAGATAGTTATATATGACAAAATATATAAAACACAAAGTATTTCTCCCCACCATCCCCTTCATTAAATTTCTTAAGACACTTTGTATGAGATTCTTACTTATGTTAAGATATATTTATATCCAACATTTTAATTACAAATTTGATAATGAATCTATTTCACTGATAATTGTTCTTAATTTTCAGCTACATGATATGTTGTCTACCAATGGCATCAACTCAGATTTAATTGTATTAATTGTAGTTGTGTAAATTCTGCCTATTCTGCTAGTTTTATTCGGTCCCTGTGAAGTTTGGGAGCACTCCCACATGAAGCATGATGATGGCTCTTCAGGAAGTGATGTCATTGCACTCTGCTGGGAGAGCACCTGCTGCATGCTTGCCTGGGTTGCTTGCCAGTGGCAGGTGATCGCTGAGTGGCTTGCAATGTCCTGCTGATGGCCGGTGGGAGTTTGCCTGGCACCAGAGGGCACCTGGGAAGCCTATGCCTTTCTTAGCGAAGAATGTCTGCTGTTCATATTTACAGTCTTGAGTACACGCAAATAGCTCATTCACGTAATATTATGCCCATGCATGTCTACTTTCTATAACAGGCTGGCCTGTAAAATATATACAAATCCAGGGCTTTTTTTCTGGGAAAAGAGGTGGTGGAACTCAGTGGGTTGCCCTCAGAGAGAATGGTCACATGGCTGGTGGCCCCGCCCCCTGATCTCCAGACAGAGGGGAGTTTAGATTGCCCTCTGTGCCAAGCGGTGCGGAGGGCAATCTAAATTCCCCTCTGTCTGGAGATCAGGGGGCGGGGCCACCAGCCATGTGACCATTTTCAAGAGGTTCCGGAACTCTGTTCCCCCGCGTTCCTCCTGAAAAAAAGCCCTGTACAAATCTATTCCACACAATGGGAGATCTAATACATTCTGTATCTAGGAACAGAAAGAAATCTTCATGTCTTTTGAAAGGAACCCTGCCTTCACTAGATACTTTCTGCAGTCTTAGATCCAGAGAAGTTAGCCCTGTTAGTCTGTAGTTGCAAAATTGTAAAGGGTCCAGTAGCACCTGACAAAGAGAGCTGTGGTTCTCGAAAGCTTATGCTACAATAAAGTTGGTTAGTCTTAAAGGTGCTACTGGATTCTTTACTTTTCTGCAGTCTGTTCACAGATACAGTCAGAAATATAGGGGAACTGTTGCTGGATTTGAGCAAGAAGATCATAGAAAGTGTTTCTACATACATAATCAGGGTTAGCCTGGCCCAACAGTTAAACATGCCACAAAGGGAGCCTAGAATCCCAGAACGGAACAACCTTGGAGAGGACCATGAAACAAAGAAGTAACTCAATTGCATGGCCTTGTGGAGACTAGAAGAGCCATCTAACTCATATCAAAGGCTCAGGTCCAGAAAGCATCTGAGAATGACAGATATGTCTAATTTCACAAAAGGAAGATATGATTCAAAGATGGGTGTGCTGGTTGAGGGCCAAAAGATATTTATATGTAGGAGAAACTAATAATCACTAATTTAACAAAGGCCGTTTCCACATGTCTTTCCCTCTTGTGGAAAATCACCCAAAACTTATGGAACGACGGTCTCTTCATGGTGCGATTTCCCATCATGACTCCATTCCTGGCATGCTGACATCATAAATCACACCACAAAATGGAGCCATGATGGGAAATCGTGCCATGAAGCTGCCATCATTCTGTAAGTTTTGCATGATTTTCTGCAAGGAAAGATGTGTGAAAATGGCCATAGACTTTGTTAAGATAAAAAGTAGCAAGAATGATCAAACAATTTTCATATTTTTATAAGATGTTTCAAGCATAGATAAGTAGAATTGATTGGGAGATTCTTTTTAGAAAAGGCTCCTTTCCTGTGACCAGCTTGTTTTGGTAAGATACTTTCTTGAACTCATAGAATTGCTCCATGTAGTTATGATAGATGATAAGATTTTCTGTTGATTTAGCTAGTGCTGAGAATGTTAATAATAATAATTATTATTATCAGGGCGTTTTTCAGTGGGAACGCGGTGGAATGGAGTTCTGGCACCTCTTAAAAATGGTCACATGGGTGGTGGCCCCGCCCCTGATCTCCAGACAGAGGGGAGTTTAGATTGCCCTCCGCGCTGCTCAGCAGCACGGAGGGCAATCTAAACTCCCCTCTGTCTGGAGACCAGGGGGCAGAGCTATCACCCATGTGACCATTTTCGCCGAGGGCACTTTAAACTTTAAAAAACCCACCCCTTGTTCCAGCTGACCCAAAGTGATATCATCGTGTGGTCTTGAGTTCTACCACTGGGTTCCACCACCTCTTTTACCAGAAAAAAGCCCTGATTATAACAACAACAACTGCACTTATGTACTGCTCTTCTAGACAGATTAGTGCCCCATCCAGAGCGGTGAAGAAATTAATGTTATTATTATCCCCACAATACAGCTGGAGAGCTGGACTGAGAGCAGTGGCTTACCCAAGGCCACCTACTAAGCTCATGACAGTAGTGGGATTTGAACCAGTAGAGTGCTGATTTACAGCTAAACCACTTAACCACTGTGCTAAAGCAGCTCTGATGAACAATTATGTTTTAATAAATGCTTCAAATGGAAGCAGAGATTCTGTAATAGTATTTACTTGTGTACTATACCCAGTAATGAACCTAAAAATGTTACTGAAGTGAACCTGCTGGGAGTTAAAATGATCTGATATAGGAAAGCTAATTAGACGCTTAGGGCTTTTCTTTTCTTTTTTAATTTGAGTTTTTAGTATCTGTTACATATGCAACCTACATTGTTCATATATCGTTCGTTTTGCTTTGCCATTTTTGCAGACGCTTAGGGCTTTTAAAGTGCGCACACCTATATCTGAATCAGGCCTGACCTGAGTCAACCAAACAAATCTCAAGATTTGACAAATGTGGCATGCTCTATGCGTATTCAGAAAAATTGCCACTACATCTCCAGAGATAGAGGGAAGCAAATGCATATGCTGAATGAATGTAGATTTGCATTCTCTTCTACATTGTGATTAACAGTGCAATCCTAAGCAAAGTTACTCCAATCTAAGCGCATTGATTTCAATGGGCTTAGACTGGTGTAACTCTGCTAAGGATTGCACTGTTAATGAAACATTTGTGCTGCAGTCTCTGAGGCCAGTGTATTGGGTTTACGTTCCTAGAGCTTCCAGGTGAAGCAGATTCTAGGGCCCTGGGCAAAAGTCAAGGATACCTGTTCACTCCCTTTATTCCCACCCTACCCTATTCCCACCCTGCTCAAGAATACTGGAAGCCCTCAACTTACAAATGAGTTGTATCCCAGAAGTTTATACGTCAGGTGTTTGGAATGTTGAACACATTTTCCCAAACAGGTGTATATAACTGGTGGTAGTTAGGTTCCCAGGTTAGCTCATAGAAGCCTATTTAACTCAGAATGAAGTTGAAATACTGTATGTTTACCATGAGAAACAGAGGGAAATATTGTTGAAATGCTATGTAATAATTATACAAGATAGACAATAAAATAACAGTAGAACAAGAATTTTTTTGTGAATGGTGGTGCTTCCCTGGGCTGCATCCAGTATAGACATCATGAGGATTATATAGTATGTTGGCAGGCACAGAGCCGTACCTCCATTTAATACTTGGCATTAGAGATGCAGATCTGTCACAGGTGTGTTTCTGTGTGCATGGTTGTGGTGGGCTAGGCTGTTCAAATGGTATGGAATGTCAGAGACTGGGCAAAGCAGGTTACTGAGTAGAATGTAGCCTAGGCTAGCCAAAATGTTAATTTGGGGGTGGCAAGCAGCAGATTTGGGAGGACTGTTAAATAACAGAATGTAGCTAATTATTTAGCTTATGAATTATGTTTTTGGCTGTGATACTTACATCCTAATGGCACAGAGGGCATAGCTCTGGCTGCCTGCCCCCCCCCCCAGTTTATGGAAGAAAGAAAAGGACTTGCCTCAGCTGGTATCCTGCCCAGACAGTAGCAAAGCCCCCAAAGCTTCAGCCAGAATGGGGGTGCCTGGTGTCCTCAGGCATGCCAGATAGATAACCCTTTTGGAAAATGCCTTGAGGTGAGTTGTTACCGTGCACAGTTTCCAGACTCTCCTGCCTCCACCTCAGCAGTTTTTGGCTACCCACCTTCCTAACTTCTTGGTTCCATCCATGGTGCGCAGATTGGGGGCATGGTGGGAGTGAGAATAATGACACATGTGATGCATATACCATCTTCCTGCACATGCAGGCATCGGGTGGCTGGCTGTGCATATGTGGGACTTGAAGAAAAGGCAAGGGCAGCCAAGGCAGAGCTTTATGGCAGTTGGGGGAACTGAGACCTCCCCCCAACTTCATCCATTGCTGTTGCCCTCTACAGTCAAGGCAGAGAGGGCAGTGGCAACCAGGGTAGCTGCATTGGCAGTCAGAGGACCCATCACATACTATCCCCCAGCATAGGGCCTGGAGCACCTGCCATAGTTGCCCCATAGCTAATACCACCATTTGTTAATAACAGGCATCTTAAAAATTAAGAGAGATTGCTGAGGACAAAGACTAAACTCAGAAGCCAAAAAGAAGCAACATCTGCTTTCACAGCTGCAGCCAGGAGAGCAACATAAAAAAGGGAAGTGGGTGGACTAGCGATTATATTGTGGAGAAGTTCAGTTCAGCTCCTAGAGTCGTGCTATAGTGGTGTGATGGTTTTCAATACAGCAGCCTTGGTTCTGAGAATAGAATACCTCATGGTTCTGCTGTTGCACTGCCAGTTTGGTCACTCTTCTACTACATGCAAGGAGCTATTGGTGAAATACTTGAAATTAAAGATGGGCATGAACCAAATTGTGAACCAAAGTTTATCATGAACCAGGCTGGTTCGTGGTTCGTGAACCAGCAGTTCATGGGAGCTCATGTCTCACACGAACTGTGATGAATTTTAGCCTGGTTTGTTTGGTTCATATTTTGGTTCATCACTGCAGACGGCCTGGTGCTGATCAATCAATTTCCCAGGCAATGGGGGGGGAGGTGTTATGGGCTCTCTGCAGACCTTCTGCTGACCCAGAAGTGACATTTTCACAAATCAAACTAACTGGTTCGCGAATCAGGGCAAGTTTGTGAAACTTCGTGGTTTATGAAATGCAACGAACCACGAACCGCACGGTTCAGGATTTTCCTGGTTCATGCCCACTTCTACTTGAAATGCAAGAGGGAAATGAATTTCTTAGCAATAGCATAGATCCTGTCCTAGTGTAAATGATCTACTTTGGCTCTCATGTGGGACAAAATGGAGAGTTGCAGTGAGCCGTGTTGAATCTTTCTGTGGACTTAGAAAGGTCTAACTTTTTGGGCAATTGCACTGCCAGACTGTGTAATTTGTTTAACTTGGATGGTAGTGATAAATCTGTCTTCTCTTGTCTATTAATAACCCCTAGGACAGGGACCCCCAATCTCATTAAGTATGGGGCACTTTTGGAATTTTGAGGATAGGTAGAGGGGGAGGCTGGAGCTGAACTGGGTCTCCCAGATCCTAGCCTGATACTCTAACAACTACATCATGCTGGCATTCATGACATGAGATACGTGACACATGACATGAAAATTTGATGTGTGTTCTCAAAACTTCCAACCGTCTTTGAACTGCAGTTTTCTGATGCATATTTCATAGTCCTCAAACATTTTCATCTAACACAAATTTGCAACTGGTAGAAAAGCTATCTGCATGGCTGTTGGGTCACAAGTTCTTGGCCCACAATTGAACAGCTTCCAGTGGTGATTATTATAGCCCAATTCCACTGCTATGATCTTAACCCATTTTCCTGGCATGTTTATATAAGAAATAAGCTGATAAAAACACTAAGCTGCAGTGATCCGCTCCTGCTTTCTGTTCCCTTTCTGCCAGAAACTGGAGCAGAATTTACTTTTTATGGCTGAAAACAAAATAGAGAGTATGATGCTTGGATCCTTTTAACAAAACACCAGGGAGGAGATAGAAGTCCCCCACTTAGTCAAGGTAAGTTTTCATCCTGTTTTCTGAGAAACTATTTTGGTCATTTCCTTAAAAAAAAAAAAAGGGTGAACGCTCTAGAAACGTTTAAGCATAGAGTTTCAGAAGTATCTTTTTTCCCCCTCTGCCTTCCTGTAGGCTTATGCTGTTGGTTTATCCTACTTAGTAGCTTCATGATTTGCTACCTGTCTACATATTACTCCTGAGGTACCAATGGCAGGATGTTCTGGCCACAGCTGGTGGCTCTTGTGGGTTAAATATAACCTCAACAAAATAGTTTACTGGTATCTTTCTCATTTTTTCTTCCTGCCCACTCTTCAGATTTGAAATCTCCTGTGCTATTTTGTCTACACATTGCTCTGAATCCTCGTCTCAGCTTCACACCATCTCAGTTGATTTCCTATCCTTGTTTAAAGCTGAAGAACTGAGTCATTAAAAAGTATACCCCACAAACAGTAAAATCCTAAGCAGAATTACTTCAGTCTATGCTCATTGAAATCAATGGGCTTAGATTCGAGTAACTCTGTTTAGGATTTCACTGTAAATGTCTCATGGTTTAATTTTCCTCTTTCCAAGTCTTTTCACAGCTTCCTTTTCATCCAGGTATGTTCAGTGATCATTTTGGTTTCCATATAACATACTAAGTGTGTGAACTAGACATGGGCACGAACCGCATTACGAACCAAAAAAACCCACGAACCGCCTGATTGTCTGTTCATGAACTGGCGGTTCGTGAGGGTCCATGGCCAAGGAACCAGTGTTCGTTGGAAGTCCAGTTCGTTGCGTTCGCCCGCGGTTCATGAAGCCAGACAGTCAGGCACTATCAATCAATTCCCTTGGAAACGGAGCTGGGGGAATGCCTGAACTCTGTCTGCACTCCTTCTGTCGCCCTGGAAACCTGAATCAAAGCCCAGCTTACCTTGATCAGCAGGTCTTCCTTCCAACCATGGAGCTGCAAATTGGTTACAATTGGTTACATGGGAGAAGACACCCAGGGGGAGGAAGGGGGAAGGGGGGTGTTCTGTAGCCATGGGCACTCCAATCTCATCCCTGCAAACTCTGATAGGCAGCTCTGACAGCCAACCCCTTGTACACTGGGCCAACGTCAACTGGTGGCTCTAATTGTATTGAATCGGAGTTTCCTGGGGGCCTTGGATTGGAGAGGGTATAACTCCAAGATCCCTATTGCAATCTTGACCACACTTGGGTGCTGGCTGGAGGAGAGCCTGCTAAACACTCCCTAGGAATATGGGCCCTTTAAGTCCAACGGGGGCCGTTCTGACACCCACAAACCTTGAACTGGTTCGTCAGTGGTAAATGTTCATTGCGGTCCGCTGGTTCAGGTTCGTTGTCAGCACTGAACCACAAATTGCTGGTTCATTAAATTTTTTTAGTTCATGCCCATGTCCAGTGTGAACCCCCTCAGCAAACCTGAATTCCTTCTTTCCTTATCAGTCCTATGCAGTAGGTCAATATTATGATATTTTATTGCTGATAGGGGATGGATAGTGATGGACAGTCTGTGACCCAGAAGTGACAGTCATGCCACTAAACAGCCACCAAATATACATCATGTTGGAGTGTAATATGTTTTTGAAGGAAGGAACCGAGTCTTTCCTATCTGAGGGAAGAAAGTTAAGATGAAGAAATTTTGCATACTATCACTACAATCTCCTGACTAGAAAGAATTTGTTCTTATCGATTTGCTTACACAAGGACTGTCTAGTTTGACCTGCCATCGGAGAGGTGGTGGTATCAATTACATGTTTGGTAATAGATCCAGAGGAGTTAGCCGTGTTAGTCTGTAGTAGCAAAATCAAAAAGAGTCCAGTAGCACCTTTAAGACTAACCAATTTTATTGTAGCATAAGCTTTCGAGAATCAAGTTCTCTTTGTCTGACGAAGAGAACTTGATTCTCGAAAGCTTATGCTACAATAAAATTGGTTAGTCTTAAAGGTGCTACTGGACTCTTTTTGATGTTTGGTAATATTATTGTCAGAGAAGGTAACATTAGTTCTGCTTGGAAGGGTTTACCTGTATATCCATGAATATCATATAAGAGATCACCTGCCAACAGAACTCTTAGGCTACCTTCCAAAGCAATTCATGTGTGAAAGATGGAACAAAATGGGGACAGCAGTAGACCGTTTGAAGCTCCTTAGTTACTTTATCTCAGACCTTAGGATCTGTATACTCAAATGGAGAAATATCAATGGGTGTGGCAATAAATCATCTAATTTTAGGTACTGCAACCTTTTTCAAGACTACTTCGGGTGAAGTTCAGGAATTACAATTGGGGACCCATAAGAGTCACACAGAAAGGAAATGTTACCTGTTCCCTCTGGCTCTAGTTTCACCTCCACTTGCTGTTTGTTCTCCTTTTCCCTGCACCTGTGCTACTTTTTCTTCCTTCTCAGCTCCAGAATGCCCTCCATCATCTCAGTCAACATTCCCTATTTTTTTTAAAACAATTTTTGGATTTTTCTGCAAACTTGAAAGTCCCTAGATTTGTAAAATGGTCTCTTCTGTCTGCAACTGGCTTCATTGTACTGATATACAGATGGGAGCCAGGTCTAAAATAAGATAGAAGATATTGATTGAATGTATCAATAGAACAGAATTATTTAAGGAAATTTTGGATTGTATGTAAAGGACAGGAAGGGGCTCTCGGTTTTGTGTTATGGCTCAAAGGCTAGTTGGATTTTAGAGTTACCAACCTTGAGGTGGTGGCTGGAGATCTCCCAGAATTACAGTTGATCTCTAGATAACACATCTCAGTTCCCCTGTAGAGAATGGGTCCTTTGTGGGGAGGTGTGGACTGTACAGAAATATAAACTGTCAAGGCCTCTTCCCCAGGCACCACCCTCAAAATCTCCAGGAATTTCACAACCCAGAGCTGGCAACCCTATTTTATAAACTGTTCACAAACTAGAGGACTCTCTTTAAACCAAATGGATGACCAAAGTAAATTTGAGGAAGAAAACTAGGACAGCTCTGAGTTTGGGGTGACTTATCTCCCAGTACCCAAACTATTTACAATATCTGCCTCTTAACTTGGGTTACCAACCTCCTGGTGGAGCTTGGAGATCTGAAGCTACAACTGATCTCCGCACTACAGACATCTGTTCCCCTGGAGAAAATGGCTATTTGGAGGGTGAACACTATGGCAGTATACTCAACTGAGGTTCTTCCCCTCCCCAGCCTCAGCCCCCAAATCTCCAGGAATTTCCCAGTTTGGATTTGGCAACCCTATTTCCAACTAATTTTCCAGCAGTCCTTTCTTGATTGATACCCATGACTGAAGTGAGATTTTCTTGAAATAATAAGGCTAGAAGCCTTTTTCTTCAAAAGAGAGAGCAAAGGAAATGAAAGAATCAGAACTATGTAGGCCTCAGCATAGCACATTTCTGAGAAAAACCCTCCCAACCCTCATCCTTCCTAAGCTAGCCACAACATTGTTTGCACCGCCCTTCTCAGTTTCATATGTGCTCATGATATATCTTGGTAAAGTAAATCCATAATAAGCCATAGCAAAAATCTGGATCATAAAATACATTCAGAACAATGGTTGCTATATAATTATACATGTGCACATATACATATATACTGAATCATACGTTCACAAAAAAGGAAAACAATTGACATTTCCATAAAACTACATAACAGAATGTAAAATAGCCACAGTATAAAATTTGTAATTTATTGTGCCGGTCGCTGAAAAAACTTGTGCAGTTTTGACAGATGGTAAAACAAAATGTGCTGCAATTAGCATGACTGTTACTATCTGACAACAAAATCTTGGAAATATTTATTTAATGGATCAATATGTGCACTCATCCAGAAGCTGTAAAATGAATCTGTGTCTTGGATTTTCTAAAACCAGGACATAGAAATGTGTGGTGGCAGATACCACCTGTATTGCCATTACCACCCATTCAAAAAGGAAAATTAAAGAGAATATTTTTTTCTGTTATCTGGAAACAGCTTCCAGTGGCATTAACTGAAATCTATTAAAAGGCAGTCTTCGTTGAAAAATTTCCAATGAACAAGGCTAAAATTCATGCCCATATAGAACTAGTATTTTATTTATGTATTTATTTATAGTCTGATGTTTTTGCTGAGACTCTAGACAGTTTACAAAATATAAAACAGTGCAATCAGACAGCCTAAGATATCCAGTAAACAATGCAATAGGATAGGCTTAGAAAATTAGAAAGCAATGTAACAAAAAAAAAGGTATAAAACATTTAAACAGAGCAGGAAAAAAAGGTATAAGACATTTAAGCAGATCAGGAAATGGAATTACAAAAGCAGCAGAAATGTAGTAAAAGTAAGATTTTATTTATGTTATTTATAGTCCACCTTTTTCATTGAGACAAGGGTGGATGACATTATGTAAATCAGTACAAACAACAGGATGAGACATCTAATAAAAAATGTAACAGGACTAGGGCTGCAGAAATTTGAAGCAAGTATTAAACATGACATGTTAAACTATATAAGAAATGGTATTCCAGCAAGACAAAAACACACAGCAACAATTAACACTTATTAGTAGTTTAACCCACAATCCCATTCTCCCTATTGAAAATGGAATGTGATAAACAATAAAACGGTTCATTTTATAAAAGTGCTCTCCTGAACCATTCATGAACATATGAAACTGCCTTATACTGAATCAGACCTTGGTCCTTTGAAGTCAGTATTGTCTGCTTTGACTGGCAGCTGGATCTCGGGTGGAGGTCTTTCACATTAGTGACTATCCTAGTATCTGGAGACTGAGAGCCGAACTAGATGAGACAAATTACATGAGTCTATGCGTGTGGCCAGATTCAGGTTTTTTTCCTCACCTTCGCTCAATGAACTCGTGTCCATGGCTCTGCTCTGTGCACATGTCAGCAAAAAAGCGGTTTACATTGATGAGTGTCTGCGGACCATATCATCGAGTCACGGTTGCAGAGTGGTGATTCTCTTTTGCTTCCGCTTCCCTCTTCCTGCACAGAAAGATAATAGGGGACAGGGAGCAGTTACAGGGGATGGTTTAAGCATGCGCAAATTGGCGGTGCATGATGGGTTACCATTCCTGCATCTTGGAGGAGCACAGAAGAAACCCGTACCGGTATGGACATGGGATCAAGCACAGTCTGGCCACACTGGCGAGTGTACAGGAAAGCAACAGGGAAACAAATGTCAGTCTGTCTGCGTGTCATTTGTATCGTGTAGTTCAACTCTGAACCTGGGATTTTCTGCATGCCAAGCAGATGTCCTACCACTGAGCCATGGTCTCACCCCATTCCATTATACTGCAACCCTATTTACTTCGTAAAAATGCCTTCCTTGAACAATTCTGTTTTACATCGTCTGTGGAATGTTAGAAACATGGAAACCTTTCTGACCTCAAAATTTACCTTTCACAAGGTGGAAGGCACAACACAAAATACACATGTATGGACAGTTCATCTTACCCCTCTGTAGTGTAGCATCTTCAGAAGGCTTTGCTCAGATGAGTGAAGCTTTCACAGTGGAGTGTAGCAGGAAAGGTGGTCCTGCAAATAGTGCTGGTCCAAGGCCATGAAGGGTTTTGCTGGTAACTAGTGCCTTAAACTGAACCCAGTAACTTATGGGTAACTTCTGAATGGATGTAATATGCATAATTCTGCCTAGCTCCTGGTAGTAGCTGAGCTGCAGTGTTCTGTACCAACTGGAGTTTCCAAGTTGTCTTAACAGGTAGATCCACGCTGAGTGATTTTACAGTAGACTAGCCTTGCAGTCACCATGTCAGGTAAGTCAAGTCAAGATAGGAAGTCAACTTCCAGGGTAAATGAAGGTGGAAGAAAACATTTTGACGCTTCATTAACTTGTTCCTCCAGCAATAGTACTAGGCCCAATATAACCATTAGGCTCATAACCAAGTCAGTGAGGGTCAGCTGAATCCCATCAAATGAAAAAAAAGTTGAGTGTAGTTGGTGTATTGATTACAGGCAACTACAAAACCACAAATACTTTTTCCTAAGGGGTTTCTATAGAGATTGAATAGCATGGGAGAAAGGACTGAGCCGTGTGAACCACATGGACAGGACAGGCACCCCACTAGTAAGTGGGCAGATTCCTTGCAAGAGATTCAGCATGGCACAGGGTAATCCAGTTTTTCACCCTTGTTAGTTGTGGTTTCCCCTTTATGCAAGATGCAAATTGCACCAACCATTGTTGTCATGCCAACATCATAATTCTCTAACCACTTTTTCACTTTTTGATCCTTGCGTAGCACTCCTCAAGAACAGTGCATTACTACACCTTAAAAAAAACCCCACGCATTTAATAGTGCTGCTCCAGAATAATGCAGTACTTGAATTGCTTGGTAATGCTAATTGCTGGAAAGTACTGGGTATCCCATTGAGCGGGCACTAATCTGTTTAGAAGAGCAGTATATAAACACACTGTTGTTGTTTTTATCTACATTGAAAGGACTAATTTCCCCCTACAGCTTAGGGGATGAGAAGAGAGCAATGCAGGTACTTTTCAAATGCTAATTTGAGAGGGTAGAGGGGGAAAAAACCTTGTTGCTTATATTGTCAATTTAAAAAAAAAAATCTCAATTTTCTTGGTGTCAGCAATTCCACCAGAGGAGAAAATGCAGAGGAAAGGGGCATTTCCATTCATTCAAACACAAGGCACACCTTCCTGATATATGGGATGATACATGATCATCCCAACAATTACCATTCTGGGAAAGAACAGGTTCTTTTTTCAGGTTTTAAAAAATAGCAGAATGTTAAGTGGAAAAAAATGGTCTGGTCACAGTTTGTGTAGGAATGGAGGATGATATGCAGAAACAAAAAGAGGTGTATGCATAACTGCATTTGCTGAAATGGAGGGGAAAAAACTCCATGTGGAATCAACCCTGGTCTTCTTCAATGCCAATCCTATTAGTCTGACCCATAAGCAATTATTTAAATCTGTCCAGACATCTTTTGATAACTAAATCTATCTCCAGTCCAAACATCTCAACAAGATGGTATGGTCCACAGTGTCAAAGGCTGCTGATTAAGTTAAATCAGAACAACAAAGAGCATAACGGTTGCGACAAGTGAAGAGTAGGACTTTCCTGAGTACATCACAGGCCTTTGTATGAGATTTGTTCTTTGCAGCATAAGGCTGATAAGCCATGAAATACTCCAAGCGGAAACTAGATTCAGCAATAACAACAACAACAACAACAACAACATTCGATACACCGCCCTTTGGGACAACTTAATGCCTGCTCAGAGCGGTTTACAAAGTATGTCGTTATTATCCCCACAACAAAACACCCTGTGAGGTGGGAGGGGCTGAGAGAGCTCCAGAGAACTGTGACTAGCCCAAGGCCACTCAACTGGCTTCAAATGGAGGAGTAGGGAATCAAACCCGGCTCTCCAGATTAGAGCCCCATGCTCTTAACCACTACATCAAACTGGCTCTCTTCCAATTGCTTCCAATAATTAGCCACAGAAGGTTGTTGAATAATTGCTGCTGATCTTTCAGGACATTCTGGGAAATATATTATCAACTTAAATGCAATTTAATTCAAATGTACTTAAAATGCATTTAGTCAGCCAATCTGTGGCCCAGAACACAGTTGCCACTTCTGCTCCCAAAATAACCAAGGCATCCAGTCTCAGATTTTGGTAGAAACCACAAATATCAGAGCCATGAAGAAGTTAAGTAAGCCCCTCCCAGTTGAATTTATCAGAGTGGGCTGCTAGTTCAAGCCAATTGATTGACTTTACTGCTCCTTCTGAACCCTGGAAAGGAAGCCTTCTTGTTCTGCCTCTGACAACAACAAAGGCACACACTGTCGTACACTGCCAAAGGCTGCACAGCCTGTATCAGTGAGACACACCTACATTTTGAGAATTCTGTGTACACACTACCAGCTTTTGGTAGTGTGGTCTGGGGCACACATTCTAAACTTTCATCTTGAAAGAGGTAGTGTTGGTGTCTTCGTTGTCTTGTTCTACTGAATAAGCCTTTGCCTGCCTGCCTGCCTGCCAGTCAGAGGGTACAATCCAAGGTGCAGGGTACATGAATGAAACACAAGTCTTGCTGATGGTAACTTCCAGCTACAAATCTTTGCCAAAGCAGCTGCAGTCTCTAACATGGCTTATTCTAGTTTTCAAAAAAGCCCCTTTCAAACTGGATCCTGGGACTGATTTGCATTCTGTGCTGAATACAGGCAGGAAACAGACACAAACCTAACTAGAGTCTGAAGTATACCAAAGCTGTCCAGGGAACAAGGAAGAAAACATAGTCCAGAACACCAAGGGTCAGAGCTGGGAGAACAGGTAGAGCAGCAAGCTGGGTCACAGTAGAGCCGGGCAGGTCTTTGCACAGGTGCTTCTGCAACAAGGGAAAGGGCGTCTTGGCTTAAAAGCAATCACCTCCAAGGCAGTGCGGCATCCTACTAGCACTCAAGGTCACTACGCCGCTGTTTCAGTGCCTGAAGCCTCGCACTTCGTCTCCTGTTTTGTATAACAAGATGCTGTCGCACCCTACGCTGCTTATCAGCTTCAGGGGAGCTGGGTGGGGATGTTGCCCTGGTCTCAACTTCTGGCGCAGGCAAGGGAACAGCTTCTGTCTCTGATTCTGCCCTGGATTCCTCAGCCTGCTCTGGCAAGGGTTCCTGCTGTCCCACTCCCTGCTGGTCCTCCACGTGCCTGACTCCTGAGGAGTTTGGATTACTCTGTCCCCTGTCGTCCTCCACGAAGTCTTCATCCTCAGAGGAATCAGAACCCATGACACATACAGTGTCAGGAGGAGTCTGTTTATCCTTGGCCCAATTCAATGAATCCACACTACTGGAACAAACAGATGGTGATAGCTCTGCTACCAACAAAGCCAAAATGTGTCTTGTAAATTATGGGAGTCTTCCCAATAAGTGCATAAGTTGAAGACCAACAAGAGGGGAAGTGTCTTCCCTATGTACACATTTAACTGTAATTCTGATAATAAACCACTGGTATGAAACCATGAACACATTTCTTTGTATTTAAGAACAGAACAGAGAGTGCACTCTCAAGGCAATACAAAAGCCTTGTTTCTATCAGTCTGCTCAGTTCAATGGGTCTTTTTGAGGATAAAGACCAACTCTCCTAATGTGCTAATATGTTCTAATGTGTCCACAACAGCATGGCTAAATCTGAACACACCTTGCTAGGTGAGGGCAGGAGAGATGGTGTGTTACAGCCAAATGATTAATATAGCCTACGAATTAAGAGAGGAGAAAGAGTCATGTTCCTGAATATTAAAATTCCAGGCTGAATGCTTTCTATATAATGGGCATAAGTTCATGCCAACTGTTTATTTTCTGAGACATCCAACGTTGGCTAAAAGACCTTCTTGGCCTTTTTTCCTACAATAAGATTGACATCAACTCAAGAGAAACTGAGTAGTTATTCTTCTTATAAACCATAGTTTTGTTTTTTTCTCAAGTATGATTAAATCATTATTAGATTGATTTTTTCCAGTGTAGATGAGAGTCAGCAGAGAGTATGTGTACATTTTCATAGAGCTAGTTTCTCATACTTTATTGCTATTCAGTGGCTTTGGTCTACAAATCCATCTTGAGGGGCTCTTTCTGAAATAAAAAAAGAGTCTTCCTACACTGTTCACCCAACAGACATGTTGCTGATCTTCTTTTCAAAGCATGTAGCTCTTTTAGTTACATTGATGTTGGTTTGTTGATTTTATTTTTCTCTTACCAAGCTGTTGAGATTCCCTTTGGCAGTTATTGGCCAAAGACATGCAGAATGATTAACGCAGGCTCTTTAAAATACAGAGGAAAATGTAGCATGTTTGCTGCTTCACAGGTCAACAATATCTATGCGCTGCATTGGTACAAATTCACAAGTATATGATTGCAAACATTATGTGAATCTACAGTATAGAATCCGTTTAAGTTTTTTCAAGCTGAATTTATGTGATTATGACTCTTAGCTTCCCATCGTGTTTCCCTTTGATTCTTTTAAATGAACTAATTGCCCTCCCTTGGAGTGGGGGAAGGTTAGAGTGCATTATCCATGCACAGATTTAAAAGTTCTATGCTATGGGACTTAACACACAAGATAAACTTCATGTGAAGGGCACTTGATTGGTCCCACAATCTCTGCTGGGAATGGTAGTCTAACACCCCCTCCTCTCCCTCTGAGCAAAGTGGATTTTCTTGCAAAGAACAGCCACTCCACTGAAGAGAGAGTCTTTCAAAGAGATTCTCTCAAAGAGAGACTGGTTCTCTTTCAAAAATCCAATCAGCTGGTTTTGCTTCAGCTCAGAGACCGTGGTGGGGTGGGGGGACTCTGCGCTGTGATACCCTGTTGGGAAAGGAGAATGGGAGGGACGGAGTTCTCTCAGATGGATTTCTCTCTCACTCGCAAAACATCTCGGCTTTTTTCCTGTCTCTTGTTAAATCATTTCCCCACCCCAACCCCATCCCAAGTTCTCAGAGGATTTTTGAAAGAGAGAGAGTGTGTCTGAAACTACCCTCTCCCTCCCCAGCTGAGAACCACGTTGAGCGGATGGTTTTTTAAACTACAATTCCAATGGATCATTATGGGATCCAACACTTGTCCATGAGTATCGTGTGTTTTGACCCTTAGAACAAGAAACGTTCTCTGCCACATAGCTGTTAAATATTTATTTCCAGCAACAGGAGTAAGTACAAAGCCTTTGTCAGTTCCTGGCTTCTTCCAATTATATCTCTAACTGGAAGATAGGATTTCAAATGCTGCAGCTGAGCAATAATACCATAGTCTCTAAAACCAGCATTGTGCAACATGTGCTTTCAGCCTTCTCCCCCCACCCCAAGTAAAGTAGTTCTGATGATTTTACGTATGCTTACCAGAAAGTAAAGTCCATTGACTTCAGTGGGCGCTACTTCCAAGTAAACATGTATCAAGTGCTGGCTGCAGCATACTCACTAGAGAAATAGCAGCTCTAGAACTGCCTTAAAAATCTTCTGCCCAAGAAACCTGGGCTAGGCTGAGAGCAGAACCACAAGTGACAAAGGCACAGATTGGACACTTGTCAGCTTCCCTCAAGTTTTGATGGGAAATGTAGGCATCCTAGTCTTGCAGCTTGGCTCTCTGACTGCTGTCCAATGGACTTTTCAACTGTCACGTCCAACATTCCGCCAAGCTGCCTACATTTCCCATCAAAACTTGAGGGAAGCTGACAAGTGTCCAATCTGTGCCTTTTGTCACTTGTGGTTCTGCTCTCAGTTACCAGAGAAACAGTGGAGGAATCTACTGTGGAAGAGGATCCAGGGCAGGACCACCTCCCCCAGCCTTGGTTGGCCTTTTTTTGTCTCCTTGCACTCTGTTTCTTTGCAGATGCCTCTGTTGGCTGTCATGACCAATGGCCCCTTTAAACTTGCCACCAGCCCTTTAGAGCAAAGATCCACTAGGAATTGTCCCAATGAACTTAATGGCCAGTCCTCTGCTGCTCTGTGGCATCATATCCCTGCTCCATTTCTTCCCTAAACTCTACCCTCCCTTGTGCTACCCCGAGTCTTCAGGAATTTCCTAAGTGAGAATTTGTAACCCTACTTCCAGCCTACACAAATATTAGACCTTTGTCCACTTCAGTGACCTGGGAGCATTTAGGGGTCACGGACTGGTGCGGCTGTGGCACACTGGCACACCAGAAGTGACTTCATGGGACACTCTAGGATCTGCAAAAACTCTATGGTAAAACCATAGAGCCCCCATTTCCACCCTATTGCCTCCTTCCAGTGCTTCAGGGCACTAGTGGGCAACAAATCAGGCTGCTGAGAAGCAAGAGACCTGGCAACCTGAGTAGGACAACTTGTTCCTGCTTGTGTATGTGGTAGCAGCTTTATGAAATTGCTTCCAACTGCATAAAGCTTCCAAGAAACAGGCAGCCTGGTCCTGTCACTTCCTGTCTTCTTAATGGATATCTTCACAACTGAAAGTGTTGTCATATTGGTTAGTCTCATGTGAGCACACTGCCAAAGGATGTTTGTCGAATTTGGTGTCGTTTTGGATCTGCTGATAAACTCTTTTCTGAGGTTTGCAGTCGGTCTCATACCTTCCTGGTCTTTTTGTTCATCTATGAACAACATACATATGTGAGCCGTAAATAGATCCCTTATCTCCAAGATCCTGCTCTGTGGTTTGTTTTGAAGCTATAGCCGTATATTTCACTGTCTTTATAAAAAATGTTCCATCTCTACTTCATGCTGATTTACACATCTCTCACTATATATTTGAGGTTTTTAAAATCATGCCCTTCAAGAAGTTCACAGTAACACACATGGTTCTCTCCCCTTCCTAACTTCACAGTAACCATGAGGTAGATTGTCCTGAAAGACTGGTCCCAAGTTGCTTTGTGGCACAGTAGTGGGTGAACCAAAGTTTTTTCTGAGATCTTAGTCATGCATGCTAACAACAAGTATACTATTTGAGCTCTCATTTGATCTCCTCTCTTGATGAGATTTCATATCAACTCAGACAGAGCACTCTTCAATTAAATGCCTGAGGCATTTGGTATTTTGACACATGCAAGTTCTTAATGTCACAGGCATAGGGGAGTGAAAATTAGCAAATCTACCTTTGAAACAACATTAAGCCATTCCGTGGCTTACTTGCCTTACATTCTTAAATTTATATTCTGCTTTATCCTAAATGAATCTTCTGCTTAGAAAAACTTGAAGCAAAGGAAAAAGTAGTTAATTTATTATGATTGTGTTGTTGTCAAAAGTTTTGAGGACGTTACTAAAAAATTACAGAGAGGAAAATGTAAATTCTCAGTGACCTGACTTTAATAATTAAGGTGAGTGCAGACTTATATCAGTTATGAATATCTGAATAGATATGACTGTCTTGTCCTTAAAACGTCGAGCTTCCCTAGGGGTTAGGAAAGAATGGAGTGGTAACAGTTTCTCTCCATTTTGCACCAGTTCGGTAGCTTGTTGGCCTTTTCTCTTTGGGTGTTCCATCACCCCTGGGTGGGTTATAGGTGAGATGAGCATGTTAAGTCATTAATTGCAGTTGGATTCTGGCAAATTCTGAATTAGCTAAAATCCAGCAACAGAACTGCTGCTCTGCTGATGGCAGGAATGTCCAAAACTGGACCATGTTTTCTTGTTGGAATTTTTGCAAGTGTCCTACACTCAGTCATGAAAGAGTTAAATTGTTATTTTGTTTATTTAGTCAGATAGCTAGTTAGCATAGGACCAATTAGGCTTCGAGAGAAGTTCCCGCCAGAGAAAGTGGGTGTCTTTAGTCTTAATGAGGGAATCCAGGATTGTCTATTGGATGAGCCAGTTTACTGGGGGGCAATTAGCTAGCAACATATACTAAGGTTTTATTGCTCTTTGTTCAGTTGTCTGCTACTACACTTCTACTACTTCACTAGACCATGCAGTCTAAGTTTTTCTCTCTCTAGTACCTAGTTGAGACTATCAAGATGTAGTCAGAAACTGGATACTTCCGGTTTGGGATCCATGGAGGTCTAACGCAGCTCTAAGTGCAGAGCTGACCGGGCTGCCGTTTCAGCGGCCGGAGGGGCACAAACAGCCCCCGGCCACCTGCTCTCAGGCGGAGAACAGGCAAAGAACGCTCAAAGACCTCAGGGCGCGTCGATCTCGGGCGAGGGGGGGTTCTGCGCTAAGGACTCTCTCTCGACCCTTGAGGTCCCACCCTTCGACAGGTCAGCATAGATCTCTGCGGCAGACCCGGGGCCAGTGCGGCTGGCATAAGACCTTTGTGCCCAAGCTTCAACAGGGGGAAAACAAACGGAAAGAGAACTTAAGATTGAAGCAGTGATTACAACCCAGAAAGACGTTTGAAAAGGTAAAAATCACTATCTCCTGAATTGGGATGGACTGTTAAGAGTAACGAAGTTTTAAAAGGACTTTTTAAACTGCAACAGACTTATTATAAGGAGGGGGAAACCCGGCAAGAAATAGATTGGAAAAAGGACTAAGTAAAAAGAAGTAATTTAAGAAAAGGGACATTTGTTTATCATACCTGTGGTTGAGAATCGATAGCAGGCTGTGGGAAAATTTCTACCATCGCGAGAGCTGCAGCGGAGAGTCGGGAAACAGGAAGTACGTAATAGTGATAGAGTCGTCAGAAGGAGACGGCCCCTACTGGAAGACAGGAAGAAGGGCATCGCCATTTTTGAACAGGGAAGGGCTTTGGCTTCAGTAAGGGCGGAAGTAGGACATCTTGGATTGCAAAAGGGTACAGAGAAACCATAGAGAAAAGACGCCCGACATTTTGGATTTTCGGAGCGATTTTTGTTTATTTAAAGGACCGGGACTTTTAAATTAGTTGAAAGGATTATCAATTTGGACGCCACGGAGCTAAGAAAACGTGCAGACTCGTGGGAGCGAGGTAAATCAAGCCCCACGATGTCGAAGAAAGAGTGGCAAGCAGCCATAGAGAACTTGGACAAAAAATTCTGTGAAATGCTAAAGGAGCTTAAAGAAACAAAATTGGAGTTGGTGAAAGAAGTCAAAGATGTCAAAGAGACAGTTAAAAATGAGCTGGCAGAAGTTAAAAAGGGAATGGAGACGATACAAACCGACTTGCAGGCAGCGCAGCAAAAAGTTAACGATGTGGAGAAGGCGATGGACAATCTTACAGAGACGCAGCGAACGGATATGAGAGTAATGAGGGGAAGAATGGCAGTTGCGGAGAGTAAATATATGGAGAAGCAGCTGAGGTTTCGAGGTTTGCCGGAAGTAGAAGGAAAGACAGCACAAGAACAGGTGACTGAAGTGTTAGCTGAATACCTGGAAAAGGAGGAGGAGGAGGTTGTGGCTTTCCTGGATGTGGTGTACCGAATAAATTCCAGATTTGCGACCCAGAGAAAGGTACCAAGGGATGTGATAGTGCAATTTACGACAAGGAATGTAAGGGAAATGATAGTGACCAAGCAATTTCAAGATCCACTGATAGTTGATGGCAAGACAATTATCATTATGAAGGAGTTACCCAGATCGGTGCTCTTGGACCAGAAAAAATACAAAGTGTTAGTCCAGACTTTGAAAGACATGAAAGTAAGATATAGATGGGAATTACCGGAAGGGATATCTTTTGAATTTGGAGGAGTAAGAAAGCGCATCAGATCTGAATTGGAAATGGAAAGGTTCATGACGGACAATGAAAAAGACTTACCAACAACAAGGCTTTGAATATGGAGTGCAAAGTTTTATCGTGGAATGTAAATGGACTCAACTCACCTAATAAGCGAAAAAGTATTTTCCACTGGCTATTAAAACAGAAATGTGATATAGTTTGCTTACAAGAGACTCATATTAGAAATCAGGACGTAAAATACCTTAAAGTAAGTAAATTGGGCATTGAAAAAAAGAAAAAAAGGGGAGTGGTATTATATATAAAAGAAGAGCTGCAGCCAAAGGTGATAATTAGAGATGGGGAAGCCAGATTTATAGCAGTGGAATGTATTTGGAATTTAAAGAAAGTGTTGGTGATTGGAATATATGCACCTAATGGAGCTAAAGAGTGCTTTTTTGAGGATTTAAAGAAGCAACTAGATGAACTTTCATATGATCAGATAATACTTGCAGGAGACTTTAATGGAGTTACGAATTTGGAACAGGATAAGAAATCAGCCACTACACAAAAGAAAAGAGGACTATTACCAAAGACTTTTTTTGGATTAATGCAACAGGAAGCGTTGGAAGATGTGTGGAGAACGCAGAATCCCATAAGCAGACAATATACCTTTTTCTCTGCAAGACATTCTACCTTATCGCGTATTGATATGATCTGGGCCTCAAAGGACCTAGTACTTTGGACTAAGGAAGCAGAAATAATGCCCATGGTAGGCTCAGATCATAACCCAATTATGTGGAAGTTTGGAAAAAGAATTAAGAGAAAAGGATGGAGAATAAATGAGGATTTGTTGCAAGAGGGAGAAAATATGGAAATGTTGAGAAGGGAGACTAAATTCTTCATACAGTACAACATGAATCAAGAAGTACCAACCAATAAGGTATGGGACACGTATAAAGCAGTAATCAGAGGTGTATTAATGGACTTAAATGGAAGACTTCGAAGGAAAAAAGAGGAGAAGAGACAGGAGATTATGGAAAAAATAAAAGCCAAAGAAATACAGCTGAAGAAAAGACCAGGGAAAAAGAAAATATATCAGGATATTAAAATCCTTCAGGAGCAGTTGACAGCTATGAACAATAAAGAACTGGAATGGAATCTTAAAAGACTGAATCAAAAGTCGTTTGAAGGGGCGAATAAACCTGGGAAATTTTTGGCATGGCAATTGAAGAAAAGAAAGGAGAAAAAGATAATAAATAAAATATGTGATGACAATAAAGTACACTTGGAACAGGTTGCTATTAGCAGAGCCTTTTATAAATTCTACGCTAAATTGTATGATAAGAAAGAAGTGAATAAAGATGCGCTAGCCGCATATTTGGAGAAAATGAAGCTTCCAGTAATTTCCGAGAAGTGGAGAGTTAAACTAAACAGCGAAGTAACAGAAGAAGAGATAAGGAAGGCAATACAGTCAACAAACTTAGGAAAAGCGCCAGGGCCTGATGGACTTACAGCTAAGTTTTACAAGGCAATGGCCAATGAACTGTTACTGTTTTTAAAAGAGGTGATCAATGGTGTTTTGAGGGACCAAAGGATCCCAGATACCTGGAGTGAAGCAAATATATCATTGATCCCCAAAGAAGGACAGGACTTGACCAATGTCAAAAACTATAGACCTATCTCTTTACTCAATAATGACTATAAGATTTTTGCAAAGATCTTGGCGGAGAGAATAAAGGGATGGCTAGCTGAAGTTATTGGAGAAGAACAAGCAGGCTTTTTACCAAATAGACAAATTAGAGACAACCTAAGGACAGTTATAAACGCTATAGAATATTATGACAGGCGATGTGATAAGGAGGTTGGTTTCTTCTTTGTAGACGCTGAAAAAGCATTTGACAATTTGAACTGGGACTTTATGTTTGCCACCATGGAACAGCTACAAATGGGGGAAAGGTTCATAAGAGCAGTGAGAGAAATTTATAGAGACCAGAGTGCAGCAATTGTGGTGAATGACGAGCTGACTAAAAAACTGATTATTGGAAAGGGTACAAGACAAGGTTGCCCGCTATCCCCATTGTTGTTTATTTTGGTTCTTGAAATTTTGATGATGCAGATTCGAGAAGACAATGCAATCCGTGGTATAAAGATAAAAGACTTTTCCTATAAGGTCAGAGCATTTGCAGATGATATAATGTTAATTGTGGAAGATCCAATTGAAAACATGCCTAAGGTAATAGAAAAAATTAAAGAGTTTGGAGACTTGGCAGGTTTCTATGTAAACAAAAAGAAATCAAAGATTTTATGTAAGAATATGACCAAACAAAAACAACAGTTATTAACGGAAATAACAGATTGTGAGGTAACAAGTAAGGTGAAGTACTTGGGAATTGAATTGACTGCAAAAAATATAGATCTATTCAAGAATAATTATGAGAAATTATGGACTCAAATAGAGCATGATTTGATTAAATGGAATAGACTGAACTTGTCATGGCTGGGAAGAATTGCAGTAATTAAGATGAACGTGTTACCAAGAGTTATGTTTCTGTTACAGACGATACCAATCATTAGGGACTCCAAGCAATTTGATAAATGGCAGAGGAAAATATCAGAGTTTGTGTGGGCAGGCAGGAAGCCTCGAGTGAAAATGAAAGTGTTACAGGATGCAAAAGAAAGAGGGGGAATGCAACTGCCCAACTTGAGACTTTATTATGATGCAAACTGTCTGGTATGGTTGAAGGATTGGATCACGTTGAAAAATCGCAAACTGCTGGCCTTAGAGGGATACAAAAAATTATTTGGATGGCATGCATACCTATGGTATGACAAAGTAAAAGCAGATTCTATGTTTCTGCATCACTACATTCGGAGAAGCCTCTTTACAATTTGGAAGAAGTATAAAGAATACCTACAAGAAGGAATTCCCTCCTGGGTGGTTCCATATGAAGTAATAGATCCAAGAACGGTCGACAATGAACAACAGTGTTTAACGTACAAGGAGATAACTCAAATAGAATCTTCTAAAATAAGAATAAGAACGCAACAAGAGTTGTCTCCAAATTACGACTGGTTTCAATATAGACAAGTTAGAGATCTTTATTACTCAGACTGTGCGAAGGGAGGGATAAGGATGGAGGACTCAGAATTAGAGAAAGTAATTTTACAAGAAGACCAAAAGGAAATTTCCAAGGTTTACAAAGTGTTGTTAAAATGGTATACTGAAGATGAGATAGTCAAAGTGCAAATGGTGAAGTGGGCTATAAACTTTAACAAAGAAATAACAATGGAGGCGTGGGAATACTTGTGGAAACATACATTGAAAATCACGACATGTACCAATATTAAAGAGAATATTTACAAAATGATCTACCGTTGGTATCTGACGCCAAAGAAGATTGCGCTAGGGAACTCGAATATGTCTAATAAATGCTGGAAATGTAAAAAACATGAGGGATCAATGTATCACATGTGGTGGACTTGCGAGGTAGCTAGGCAGTACTGGGGGGAAATAATAAGAGCAATGAGTGAGATTTTACAATTTCAAGTTAATAAGAACCCAGAACTCCTGCTACTGAACTTGGGAATGGAAGACATTCCAGCACAATATAGGACATTGATATTTTATATGACGGCAGCAGCCAGACTTTTGTATGCGCAGAAGTGGAAAGTACAAGAAGTGCCAACTATTGAGGTCTGGATTTACAAATTGCTGTACATGGCGGAGATGGACAAAATGACAAGAAAACTGAGAGACCTTGATCCAGGGCAGTTTAACACGGACTGGGGAAAGCTGAAACAATATCTGGTGAAAAAATGGGAGGTGGGAGGAGAACTGTGGCAGTTTGAAAACTATTGAGGTACATAGGAGGAGAGAAGTGACTATACCGAGGGGGTGGAGAGTTAATGGAAAAATTCTAAGCAACTTTATATGATTTTTAAGTATTATATTAAGTAGTGTTGATACTATGAGAATTATTGGGATAGAAATTGACTAATCTATATTTTTCTGGAAAGATAACCGTATAACATAGAGTGAATATATACATACATACGTAAATTTAAAGATAGGTCTAATTGTTAGACTTATGGTATATGTATAGATAAAGAACAATATATAGAATAGAAGCCTAAGCAAATGACAATAAGTGTGTATAAGTATGTGTATAGCAGTATTGGAATTGATGTATAAAGGGGGGCAAATTGTTTGTCCCATATTGAAGAGAATAGAAGGAGTAAGATAAAACACAGGTTATCAAAATGAATATTATTAGTAGTTTTAATGAAGAAGATAGATTAAGAGGTTTTTATTTATATGACAACTTATATGACAATCTATATGTGAAAGGAAGTGGAAATAGTGCTTAGAAGAATCTGAAAGTATATTATAATAAATAAATAAAATAAGTATGAAAGGAGTAGAGGGAAAGTGGATAGGGGGTTGGAAAACTGTTGGAAGTCAACAAATAGGGGGGGAAAGGGAGGGGGTTAGAATTAGAAGAAATTAAAGAATGTGATTATAATTGTTATTATATGTTTCTAATCCAATAAAAATTAAAAAAAAAAAGATGTAGTCAGAAACTGTTTGTTGTTTTTCCTGCCAAATGTACCCTTTTTACCCTATTATGTAGTAAAGTATTTTTATAGAGCTAGAATCACAGAAGTCTGTCTACTCATTTCCATCGCGCTATTATCACACTCTGCAAATCTGCAAACTTATACCCAATTGCTGTGCAACCGCCAACACTTCTATGGTTCTGAAAGCCATCTTTTGATGCAGTGTCATGTGAAATATTTAAGATCCTGTGTCAGTATGACATGATGACACCATGCCTCATTGGCTCCGTGCTGGCACAGTGTAGCCTGCAGGTACCCAAGTGATGTGGCTATAGATTGCACATGGTGATATCCTATGCTAATACATTTTTTTTTCTGATGAGAAGGTTATTCCACATTCATTCCAGGGATACATAAACTCTTTCTGTATGAAGCATGCTTTGTCTGAGCTGGTATCTGAAGAGGTATGCTGTGATACATGAAAGCTCATACCCTACCACAAACGTTGTTAGTCTTATAGGTGCTACTGGACTCTTGCTCTTTTCTGCTGTATAATGTCTAGAAAAGTGCAAGATGTGACTAAGAGCCAAGCTACAAGTGACGCCTGACACAGGTTGGACACTTGTCAGCTTCCCTCAAGTTTTGATGGGAAATGTAGGCATCCTGGTCTTGCAGCTGTAATGGAGAGCCAAGCTGTAAATGGTACTCATACTACATGGGTAATAAGAACCAGCCCTTCCTGTACTGACCACTGGTGATATTTCTGTTTTTCCTCCTGAAATAATTATAAGTAGTCCCAGCTAATGGTTATTTAAAAACAAAAACAAAAAACAGGAATGGTGTAAGAGAACCCCTCCCTTGCAAGGATGCCGTGTCCCAATCATTCCTATACTTAGTCGGCATGGCATCTGATCCAGGACTGATACTGTTTACAGTGGAGAAGGGCTAGGGGTGATTTTTATAGGTTCAGTATGTAGCACGCAGCTAATGGACTTAAACAAACTGTATTCCGTATGTGTAAAGGCTGATGCCAAGTAGGCCCCCTCTCCTGCTTTAAGGCCTGCCATGAACTGTGTTAAAGTTTCCTGTGTTGCTGTTTTACTGCTGCACCAAAGACTGCCCTGCACGTGTGTGCTCTAGTACACGTGTCAGTTTCCTGCCTGCGTGTTAATTACCTTGCTGCTGCAATAGACTGTGCAGTTCCCTGACTCCATGTTTGGATAACTGCACAAAGGACTCTTTTCCTGGGCAACCCTGCCCTGACCTGTATCTGGACTTCCCAGTGTGTGTTTGGACTGTGTTACAAGTGTGCCCCGTGCCTGCATTGCCATCTGCCACGGACCGTGCCTGTTCCCTGCTTTGGACTGTGTTTTAAGTGCTGTTACCCCTGCCTCCATGGAAGCCTGCCTCATATGGGCCCAAGCCGCTGTTAGCAGCCGGGAGACGGCCGGGGAAACCTCCAGCGAGCCTGGCTAGGCGCTCCCTGGTCAGTTCCCGCCTGGAGCCTCCCGCAGGTCGATCCCCGAGCTTGCCCTCGCTACCGGGCAGCCTGCAAACCAGCCCCAGCTATGCCCAGCCGGCATCCATGTTCTCAGACAGCCAGAAGACCCAGGGAAGAAGACTGCTTTGAGAAGCCATTTCAGCGAAGCGGGCACACCACATCCGCAGCGAGAGCACCTCGCCCCGCTCTGCATATCTTAGGAGCCGCCCCGGAGAAGGAACTAAGTGCTGACCATCCCAAGCACTTAGAGAATGCATCTCAAAGAAACCTCCGCATTCCAGAGCTGATGACATCAGGACAAGCCCTGTCCGCTGGAACATCCTTTCAGCCCACTCGGATTTCCCCCTCCCTCTTTTGTCCCCTCTTCCTGAGGTGTCACTTATCACAATCAGATTACCAAAGTGGCCCATCCAAGCCATTCAGTAACCCATTAGAACCTTTGTTTTAATCTGTGAGAACCACCAAGTATAGCACCAGCCCCAGGGTACGTTTTGGGGTATTTAAGCCGGTCTCCCAGACCGCATGGTGCGCGTGCCATCCTATCCAGAACCCCTCGCTGTCCGTCTGTGGTCCCATTGCTGGCATTGGGCCACCTCGCTGTTGTGTCTCTGCTTCGCTCCAGGATTGTGAGTATTCCCCACCATCGTTGGGAACCAGCTAATGCGAAAGTCTCTATACTTCATACTCTGTACCTCCTAGATCTTGTATGCTTTCTTGTGTGTATGTGCAAGTTCAGGCTTACGCCACACTATTAGTGAAATACACGTGTTTGGAAACTATTTGTAGTCTGCCTCTTTTTCACTAGAGTGTCTGGAATCAGGACCTCCGTAAACATAGGTTAAGATCCGCGCTAATTTTAGTTACAGACTGCTAAAGCTAATTTCCCCCTTATAATAAAAAAAGCAGTTCTGGTAATAAGGCAGTCTTTTGTGTGCTCCAGTGTCCTATTAGGAAATGATAACACAAGCAAAATCTGTACCCTGTGGTTTTCTATAAGTTACGGGAATGGCTTTCCTCCTCTAAGTCTGCTGTCAGCTCTTGATTACAAAATTAAGATTTGTAAGGGTCAGACTTCCTGCCTGCACAAGCCAATTGGGGAAGGAAAACCTCCCTTTTCCGCTGACCAAAGTTTGTGGCGTCCTGTGATGAGCTGACATAAGAGAGGACTATTTCTGGGCCACGTTGAGGGTATGAATCATGCCCCATGTTCAGTCACCACTTTCCTTGTGACACTTGCCCAAGAAATTTTGGCTTAAGACACTAACGGTGAAATCCTAAGCAGAGTTACGCCTGTCTAAGCCCATTGATTTCAATGGGCCTAGGCTGGAGAAACTCTTCTTAGGATTGCAATGTAAGAGGTCCTGGGATGGGGTGCGGTTGAGCAAAGATTTTTTTATTGATTCCATCCTTGGCTATATATCACCTCACCTGTGTTATCCCTATCATAGAGTGGTAGCCTTGTTTACAGAAAGGTGGTGGCCCTGTTGTATGTTTGTAGCCTTCTGAGCCATCTTGGTGTGTCTCTTGCTAAACCTCCTGTGAAAGTGGTCTTTGCCTATCACAAGCTGGCAAAAATAGTGTTGGTGTGGTAGGACCTGCTATCAAATGGAGGAATGAACTTTCAGCAGGTAACCATGCAATCCCTTGCAGTTTGATTCCATAAATTCTATCTGATGACAAGATGCCAGAACTAGTCATTCTAACTCAGAGTATATTGGGAAGCCTCAAGAGGTGGATAGTTGCATGAAGAAGATGCAGCACATTTTCATAAAATGTCAGTTGCTTTGTCATTACACAACAATGGTAGAATCTAGAACCCTTATTTGAATATGATTGAGTTTGGTAAGTTTGGGACCTTATAATTATCAGCAAAATGTTACAATAGGTTAGTTCTAAACAGGGAAGACCAATGGAGAATAAGTTTATGGAGAAGTGTTGGGTTTTTTTTAAAAGGGATGCCACTAAATTGGAAGGGGGGGAGAATAAATAACTTTGTCTATTGATATTATTATATTATTTCAATATTGAATGGTGTGAACAAGCAAGATGCTGGAAGGAAATGGGTATTTTACAATACTGTTGTAACTTTTTAAAAAATGTCCTGATGGGTCTGAATTTTCATATAACAACAACAACAATTGATTTATATACCACCCTTCAGGACAACTTAACACCCCTCAAGTGGTTTACAAAGTATGTTGTTATCCCCACAACAATCACCCTGTGAGGTAGGTGGGGTTGAGAGAGCTCTGGAGAGCTATGACTGACCCAAGATGGCTTCAAGGGGAGGAGTGGGGAATCAAACCTGGTTTTCCAGATTAGAGTCCTGCCGCTCTTAACCACTACACCAAACTGGCACTTTCCCAAGTCCTTGCTGCCTTAACCAAGATACCTCCCTTATTGCTGAAAGGACTAGGGGTGCATTGATGATCATAAAGGACAGAAGGAAGAAGCTTGGCTACAGATCCTCCTCCTTTCAACACTTTTTCAAGTGATCCTTGGTCAGTTTCTTGTTCCTGCCACCTTGTTCTAGGTTATATGAGGAATGGTGGTAATAGAGAATGCCCTCAAATCATAGCTGACTTATGGCAACTCCTGGTGGGGTTTTCATTGCAAGAGACTAACAGAGGTGGTTTGCTGTTACCTGCCTCTGCAGCCCTGGTCTTCATTGGAGGTCTCCCATCCACCGCTGGTGCCAGGGTTTCTGGCACCCGCAGCCACCTCCCATGTGCACACGCGCGGCCCCGGACTGCATGATGACATCACCATGTGATGACATCACTCAGCAAAGCCGGGGCCATTGGCTGTTGGGTGGCTGGGGCAGCGTGCGGAGGCTGCCCGTGCTCCACACACCACCATCTGCTGTGCCTGGCCTGCGGCTGCTGTGCCCAGCCGGGGGTGAGTAGCGGTGGTGGCAGTGTGGGGCTGGGCGGCTGCAGCAGCTGCGGGCCAGCCACGCCAGCTCCGTGGCATGTGCCTCCACCCCTGGCACCCCCTCCAGCGCCCCAGTGCCCATGGCGCCCGCCTCAATGGTGGCACTGGCCCTGCTCCCATCCAATTACTAACCAAGGCTGACCCTGCTTAGCATCTGAGATCTGATGAGATCAGGCTCACCTGGGCTATCCAAGTCAGGGCATATGAGGAATAAGACTGAAGAAAGTGACCATTTCCCTATTGGTTCAGTTCTGGGATTCTTATATGACAGATGATCAAACCCAGAAAGTCACAGAAAAGCATCTAGTATATGCACACACACACAAATGGGGATTAGCTCCTCATCTGGGTTTGTTTTAGGTTTCCCATTCAGCTGTGGCTAATTCCACGGTTTCTCTTTTAAACTTTTTCTGTCCAGGAGATGATCTAAGATGCAGCACACGACGTGCACTGAGGACAGGATCCACCACGCATTGGAAAGGTGCCTCCATGGCCTCAGCAAAAATACCACCTCTGCTAATACTTGGACAGGTAAGCAACTATCTCCACAATGACTAGGCAGGAATGATCTCTTCCCCCCCCCCCCCCCCGCTCTATAATAGGCACACGTGTGGATTATTTTTCCTGGCATTTCTACACACCCCTGGATTTTTAGTACTAATGGCATTTGTACATGTGCAAACTATAAATGAAGGAGGGGGAATCCATAGTTAATCAACAAGCTTTTCTTAAATGCTCTCATTTTTCTTTCTAGTAAAAGCACTTGGAAGCCCAACCAATCATCAGCTAGCAGCAGTGTCTCATCAAGAGCTTAGGGAGCATAGGGGATGTCATAGCCGTTTAGTTTTAATTGCAGATGTTCTAAAATATCAGCTTCAGAATCTCTGAATCTATCAAACACTGGCCAGTTCCAAAGGATAAAACAGGAAGAAGGGGTTGGAGGAGGCAAGCCCAATTCGAATAGCAGTAAGGGGACACATTAAGTAGAAACTGAAGAAGAGAGCTGGGAGCCTGAGCTGTGCCACACTGTGGCTTTCATCATTTTGTCATCATTTTGGAATCCTCATCCCAAAGCTTCAAAGTTCTGAAGGGGAAAGAATCAAGAATGCTTATATGGAGATCAGAGTAGAAACTCCAAATGTATCTAATTCTCCTCATCTTTCTCTCAGAGAATGCAGCCACTCCACACTTCTTGACTTTTTTGCTAAATGAGGAACTTCTATTCTGTCCAGATTAGTACAGCATAGTACATTAGGGATGTGCTCTGAGAAAAGGTTTGTTATAATTCTGGATATGGGATTGGAGGAGGGCACGTTTGCTACTGATTTTTGTGTAGGGCAGTAGTGGTTTGGGATACAAATCTGTGGGTTTGGGGGGGGGAGGTTTCTAGAATTTGGGGCCATTATTTCCAGAGGTGTGAATCAATTTGAGGGTCTGGTGCAGCTTTTTAAAAAGACAATGGTACCAAATTTGCAGGGAGCACAGTTCTCCAATCTAAAGCTCTTCTAAGGTTCAACCAGAATGGACAAAGGTATTCCGTTTTGCAGACCCCAGAAGTAGGTACTCCTTGGTGCACTTCACTGATTCCTACCCGAGGGGCTTGAAGGTGGGGGGGGGGGTGGCAGTGCCACCGGCTACATCGAGCTTCTTTATATAATCTTACAGTGACTGACTGACTTTTTTTTTAACCTTTCCACTTAAATCTCTGCATTTGGCATTCTTTATTGTTGTGGTCTGTTGTCTCCTTTCACAAAGTAAGGAAAGCTTCCTTTGCATAAAACTGCCATCACAGCCCTGTCATTGCAATCTTTTTTTTTTTTGAAAATTTTTTTATTGGGTTAGGATCATATATTTACACATTACAGTCAATTTTCCCATTTCTCAGTTTCTAACCCCCTCCCTTTCCCCCCCCTTTTTGTTGACTTCCAACAGTTTTCCAACCCTTTGTCCCTTTTCCCTTACTCTTTATTTATTCCTCTATCTAACAAATATATATTCTCCCTTTATTCTAAGCAATACTTCTTTAACTATTTTTAATACTCTGTACCCTAACTATGAGTCCCTTTTTCCATAATGGATAAACAATTTATCCCATAATTCCATTTTCAAATATTTCTGTATAACGTAAACTATGTAAACCCTACATTCATATAAATCAACCTGCTTAACTTATACTCTATATATTATTCATTCTATCTTCTTCTTTCTGTTTTAGTTATATTTGTTTACATTAATATTTCTATTTCCTTCAATCATAAATCTATATATGGTATCAATCAATTTGACTCATATATACCTTCAAATAAACATATTCAGTTTGGTACATTGTACAGAATCAGAAAGAAAATATTAGTTAATCAATCCCTATATTTAACCCTTATGATTAGTTGTTTTCTCTCAATATTCTATTTATTATTCTATATATATCAATCTAGTAACATAACTGCTTAGATATTTACTTATACCTCTTCTCCCCCCCGGCAAGATCACCCCCCTCTGCGTTTTAATGTACTTCAATAGTTCTCAAACTGCCACAGTTCTCCTCCCACCTCCCATTTCTTCTCCAAATATTGTTTCAGCTTCTCCCAGTCTGTGTTAAACTGTCCTGAGTCCAGATTTCTCAGTTTTCTTGTCATTTTATCCATTTCTGCCATATACAGCAATTTGTAAATACAATCTTCGATAGTTGGCACTTCTTGTACTTTCCATTTTTGCGCGTACAAAAGTCTAGCTGCTACCGTCATGTAAAATATCAACGTCCTATGATGGGCTGGAATTCCCTCCATTCCCAAGTTTAGTAGCAGGAGTTCTGGGTTCTTATTTACTTGAAATTGTAAAATCTCACTCATTTCTCTTATTATTTCCCCCCAGTACTGCCTGGCTACCTCACACGTCCACCAAATATGGTAGAGGGAGCCCTCATGCTTCCTGCATTTCCAGCATTTATTAGAAGTGTTCAAATTCCCTAGCGCAATCTTCTTTGGTGTCATGTACCAACGATAAATCATTTTGTAAATGTTCTCTTTAATGCTGGTGCATGTCGTTGTCTTCATTGTAATCTTCCACAAGTATTCCCATGCCTCCATTGTTATTTCTTTGTTGAAGTTTATGGCCCATTTCACCATTTGTACTTTAACTATTTCATCCTCAGTATACCATTTCAACAGTACTTGGTATACCTTGGATATTCTTTTCTTGTCCTCTTTAAGAAGGGTCTGCTCTAGTTCCGAATTCTCTGTTCGTATACCTCCCTTTACAGAGTCCGAGTTATATAAATCTCTGATCTGTCTATACTGGAACCAATCATAGTAAGGTAATAGTTCCTCCTGAGTCTTTATTCTGAGTTTAGATGCTTCAATTCTAGTTATTTCTTTATAAGTTAAGCATTGTTGCTCATTATCAACAGCTCTCGGATCTATCACCTCATATGGAACTACCCACAAAGGGGTTCCTTCTTGTAAGTAGATTCTGTACTTCTTCCAGATTGTATATAAACTTCTCCATATATAGTGATGCAGAAACATCGAGTCCGCCTTTACTTTATCATGCCGTAGGTATGCGTGCCATCCAAATATTTTTTTGTATCCCTCTAGGGCTAGTAGTTTCTTGTTCTTTAACGTCATCCACTCTTTCAACCACACTAGGCAGATTGCGTCATGGTAAAGTCTTAGATTGGGCAGTTGCATTCCGCCTCTTTCTTTTGCATCTTGTAAAACTTTCATTTTCACTCGAGGCTTCTTGCCTGCCCATACAAAATCTGATATTTTCCTCTGCCATTTTTCGAATTGCTTAGAGTCTCTGATGATTGGTATTGTCTGTAGCAAAAACATTACTCTTGGTAACACATTCATCTTAACTGCTGCAATCCTTCCCAACCATGACAAATTCAGTCTATTCCATTTGATCAGATCTCTCTCTATCTGAATCCATAATTTTTCATAGTTGTTTTTAAATAAGTCTATGTTCTTTGCAGTCAGTTCAATTCCCAAATATTTCACCTTATTTGTTACTTCACATTCCGTTATTTCCATTAACAATTGTTGTTTTTGCTTAGTCATGTTTTTGCATAATACCTTTGATTTCTTTTTATTGATATAAAAACCTGCCAAATCTCCAAACTCCTTAATCTTATCTATCACTTTTGGCATGTTCTCCATTGGGTCTTCTACAATTAGCATTATGTCGTCCGCAAATGCTCTGACCTTATAAGAATAGTCCTTTATTTTTATTCCACGAATTTCTTCATCTTGTCGTATTTGTATCATCAGGATCTCCAATACCAAAATGAACAACAGCGGAGACAACGGGCAACCTTGTCTTGTTCCTTTACTTATAGCTAATTTCTTAGTCACTTCATCATTTACCACAATTGCTGCATTCTGGTCTCTATAAATTTCCTTAATTGCTCTAATGAATCTTTCTCCCATTTGTAGCTTTTCCATAGTGGCAAACATAAAGTCCCAGTTTAAATTATCAAACGCCTTTTCAGCATCAACAAAGAAGAAACCAACCTCTTTATCACAACGCTTATCATAATATTCAATAGCATTTATCACTGTCCTCAAATTGTCTCTGATTTGTCTGTCTGGCAAAAAGCCTGCTTGTTCCTCCTCAATAACTTCCGAAAGCCACCCCTTCAGTCTCTCCGCCAATATCTTCGCAAAGATTTTATAGTCATTATTGAGTCACGATATAGGTCTGTAATTTTTCACGTTTGTCAAGTCTTGGCCTTCTTTAGGTATCAGTGATATATTCGCTTCATTCCAGGTACCTGGAATCCGTTGGTCCTTTAAAACTCCATTAATCACCTCTTTTAGGAATGGTGCCAGTTCATTGGCCATTGTCTTGTAGAATTTAGCTGTAAGTCCGTCTGGCCCTGGCGCCTTTCCTAGATTTGCAGATTGTATTGCCTTACTTATTTCCTCATCCGTTACTTCATTATTCAGTCTATTCCTCCAAGCTTCCGAAATTACTGGGAGTTTCATTTTCTCCAAATATGTCGCTATTGATTCTTTATTCACCTCTTTCTTATTGTATAACTTAGCGTAAAATTTGTAAAAGGCTCTACTAATGGTAGTCTGTTCCAAATACGTTTTATTGTCCTCACATATTTTGTTTATTATTTTCTTTTCCCTTCTCTTTTTTAATTGCCATGCCAAATACTTCCCAGGTTTATTTGCTCCTTCAAACACTTTCTGATTCAGTCTTTTAAGGTTCCACTCCCATTCTTTATTATTCATTGCTGTCAGCTGTTCTTGAAGTATTTTAATTTCCTGGTACAGTTTCTTTTTCCCTGGTCTCTTTTTTAACTGTATTTCTTTGGCTTTTATTTTCTCCTCAATCTCTTGTCTCTTCTCCTCTTTCTTTTTTCTCACTCTGCCATTTAAGTCCATTAGTATGCCCCTTATTACCGCCTTATAGGCATCCCAAACTTTGTCAGTTGGTACTTCTTTATTCATGTTATATTGTATGAAAAACTTTGTCTCTCTTCTCAACATCTCCATGTTCTCTCCTTCCTGTAACAAGTCCTCATTTATTCTCCATGCTTTCCTTTTTCTCCTCCTCCCTAATTTCCACATGATTGGATTATGATCTGAGCCTACCCTCGGCATTATTTCTACCTCCTTAGTCCATAACGCTAAGTCTTTTGAGGCCAAGATCATATCAATTCTTGATAGTGTACAATGCCTTGTAGAGTAAAAGGTAAATTGTCTACTTTTAGGATTTTCTCTTCTCCATACATCTTCTAAAGTCTCCTGTTTTATCAGCTCAAAGAAAAGCTTTGGTAGCAATCCTCTTTTCTTTTGTACAGTTGATGTCTTTTTATCTAGTTCCAAGTTAGTCACTCCATTGAAGTCTCCAGCAAGAATTATCTGGTCGTATGAAAGATCATCTAATTGCTTCCTCAAATCCTCAAAGAAGCTCTCTTTTGCACCGTTAGGTGCATAAATTCCGACTACCAACACTTTTTTTAAGTTCCATGTACATTCCACTGCTATAAATCTGGCTTCCACATCTTTTATTACATATTTTGGCTGTAGCTCCTCTTTTATGTACAACACCACTCCTCTTTTTTTCTTATTAGAGGCCGCTACAAATTCATTGCCCAATTTCCCCATTTTTAAATATTTTGCATCCTGCTTTCGAATATGGGTTTCTTGCAAGCAAACAATATCACATTTTTGTTTTAATAGCCAGTGGAAAATACTTTTTCTCTTGTTTGGTGAGTTTAGTCCATTTACATTCCAAGATAAAACTTTACACTCCATACTCATAATCTTGTTGGTAAGTCCTTTTCATTGTCCCTTATAAATCGCTCCATCTCTCGCTCAGATCTGATACGCTTTTTGGCCCCTCCAAACTCAAAGGACACACCTTCTGGTAACTCCCATCTGTACCTGATTTTCATGTCCTTCAAGATCTGAATTAGCACTTTATATTTTTTCCGATCTAATAACACTGACCTGGGTAATTCCTTCATTATGATAATCGTCTTGCCATCAATCTCCAATGGATCTTGAAACTGTTTTGTCACGATCTTCTCTTTCATATTTCGTGTCGTAAACTGCACAATCACGTCTCTTGGTAGTTTCCTCTGGGTTGCAATTCTCGAATTTACACGGTATGCCACATCTAGGATAGCCACAACTTCCTCCTCCTCCTTCCCCAGGTATTCAGCTAACACCTCAGTCATCTGTTCTTGCGCTGACTTTCCTTCCACTTCTTTTTTTTTTTAAACCAAACAAACAAACAAAAACAATGTACAGAAGTAAAATAGAACAACAACAAAGTCTTAGTGAACTATATACAATAAACGTCATGCCAATATAGTTAAAACAAAGACAACTAGCATTTTTTTTTCAATTATTTGATAGTCGTTGCTTCAAATCTGAGTAACAAAAAGTAAATGCTTAGGTGGAGAGTGATTTGTATTGGAAATGAATTCAATGAATGGTAACCATTTTGCAATAAAATCAGTTTCTTTCAAATAGTGTTCACTCTGGTATAATTCGTCATATATTTTTTCTTGTATATAGTGGTCCCATATTTTTTCTAACCATTTTTCTGCTGTGGGAACCGTCTTTGATTTCCAATGTAAAGCTAGCAAGTTCTTAGCTACAACCAAAAGGTTGCTAATTAGATCTTTTCTTATTTGTGGAATTTCGAAAGTATCCCATACATTCAAGAATATGATCTTTGGATCAAGGGGGATTTTGTAGCCCGTTATTTCTTTTATATAACATAATATATCATTCCAAAAAGGTTCTATTCGGGGGCATTCCCACCAGCAATGTTTAAACGTTACTATATTTCCACACTCTTTCCAGCAGAGCGGACTTTGAAATTTGGACTTTCCTTCCACTTCTGGCAAACCACGAAACCGTAGCTGCTTCTCCATGTGTTTAGTTTCTGCAACCGCCATTCTTCCCCTCATCAGTCTCATCTCTGTTTGTTGCGTGTCTGCTAAGTTCTCCATCGCGTCTTCTACTGTTTTAACTCTCTGCTGCGTTCCTTGTAGTTCACTTTGTATTGTTTCCATACCCTTTTTAACTTCTGACAGCTCCGATTTTACTGTCTGTTTGACCTCTTTAACCTCTTTTATCAGCTCCAATTTCGTGTCCTTAAGTTCTTTAATCACATCTAAAAGTTTTTTGTCCAGGTTTTCTATTGCCGATTGCCACTCTTTTTTCGACATCGTGGGGCTTGCTTTGGCTCGCTCCCACGAGTCCGCTCTCTTCCTTAACTCCGTGGCGTAAAATTTAAATGTCTTTTTATTTCAAATGTCCCGGTCTTCTTGCAAAAATTAATTTTTAAAGAGTCCAAAATGTCGGGCGTCTTTTCTCTATGGTTCCTCTATGATTTTGTAATCCAAGATGGCTTACTTCCTTTTCCGCTGAAGCCGCGACCCTTCCCCTTTCAAAGATGGCAATTCCCTTCTTCCTGCCCTCCGGCAAGGGCCGCTTCTCTCCAGCAACTCTATTGTTATTACGTACTTCCTGTCTCCCGACTTCCCACAGTAGGTCTTGCGATGGTATCTTTTTCTCACAGCTCCATAACCGCAAGTATTCAAAACAATAGTCCAATTTCTTTAATAACTTCTTTAAACTTAATCTCTTTTCAAATACAACTCTTGCCGAGTCTTCCCCTCCTTATTATTAGCCTGTTGCAGTTTGAAAATCTACTTTTCTTCCTCTCTGCTTTTACCAATCTGTCCCGTATCAGAAGATAGTGATCTTTACCTTCTCATTCACTTTTCTCGGGTTGTAATCGCTGTTTCGATTTTGACTTCTCCTCTCCACTTCTTTCCCCAATCGAAGCTTGGGTATGTAGGTCTTATGCCAGACGAATTGGCCCCAGAACTGCCGCAGAGATCGTAGCCGACCTGTCGCAGGGTGGGACCTCAAGGATCGGGAGGGGACCCGTTGCATAGAGCTCCCCCTCGTCCGAGATCTAGCACACCCTAGGGTCTTGAGCGTTCTTTGCCTGCTCTCCGCCTGAGAGCAGTCGGCCGCGGGCTAAATTTCCCCCACCGGCCGCTTAAATCGGCAGTCCGGTCAGCTCCGCAAATGGAGCTGCTTCAGACCTCCATGAATCCCAAACCGGAAGCTGTCATTGCAATCTTTGAAAATAGTTTGAGTTGTTAAAAAAAAAAAAAGTATGTGTGTGTGATTACTTGTGATGAATCCAGTTGCTATGAAGCACATGTCTTCATGCTGGGTATCTACTGTAGGGTTATCTACAGTTGTTACCTATAGTAGGGTTTCCTACAGTAGACTAGCAGGATCAGCATGGGTGGTAAAGGGACCGTAGCCTTGAGCCCCTGTCTGCCTGGCACCTGTCCCTTAAGGTACATTTGCCCATGCCTCAGTTTTGCACTATGGTACTGAATCAGCTGTAGAGGAAGTTTGTTGCCTGGATGCAGCCTTAGAATGTCAACAAACACAGCAGCATCACACTTACATCTGAGTGGCAATGGCCCATATTGTCGCAAACAACTTTGTACAGATGTGGTTCTGGGTGTTTTTCTCAGAATCACATTTCATCCTTTACAAAGAACTGCTTGCTGCTACAGTGGGTGCTGCCTCCTTAAGCCAGTTTCTATGGTTAGCATTTCCTTTCTCAATTCTTCTCTAAAATAAAGGCAGCTCCTAGTTTACAATCAACAACTTCTGAAGGGAAACTTTAACTGCAGGGAAACTTTAACGGTTTTAGCACTACCCATGAGCCTTATGCACCCCATTTCTGGATCAGGCCAGTGTATAAGTAGGCAATGAGTATGTGAAGATGCCATATACTGGGTCAGAAGAACCCTAGTCCATCTAGCCAGTAATATCTACATGGCCTTATATGATCTTTTCTAGCACTGGTACCTGTGGGGCGATGTGACCTTAAGCATGCAAAGCATCTGTGCACAGTCATGTGTGGTTGATATGGGAGAGGGAAAGGAGGGTACCTTCAGAGCAGTTTTGCTCACTTGGCATGTCAGCTCTAGTTGCTTGGCTGAAGGGTGGTGCATCATGGAAACAATCAGCTACACACTATGGTACAATTGCACACAAAGAGATCACTGTGAAGGTGTTATACATGATTAAATGCTGAAGATAAGCAGAAATTATTTCCTCCATTGACTGGCAAGTGAGAGCCTGCTTTCCCTTCGAAGATGTTTTCCCACAAGTTAGGTGTAGGCAACAAGAATGAACCACCAGTAGCATCTCCCTAATCCCCCATGCAGTCTTACTGCTCTTTCTGCTGCATATAGAAATACAGGCGCCTCTTCCTGCCTTTCCCAGTACCTTGACAGATTATCACCCTGTGGATCAGCCTCACTCAGCCGCCTCCAAACAACAAGGGACTATATTAACAGCCCCCATGTTCTGGGTAGGCACAGTGTAAGTGTACGTGCAGTATATTTGGCAATCATTTTTTACTCTCTGATGCAGACACTTGGCCTCTTGGGCGGTAAGGTCTGTGACCCCTTTTGAACATATGCCAGCTGTGTAATTTGTTGACCCTGTTTATTTGCTCTCTTTGTTAGCTGGGCTTTGTCTGAATTGCTGGAGCCTCCAGGAGCTGGTTAGCCGTGATGCAGGGAACTACCTCATCCTTCTGGAGAAAATCCTGCAAAAGACCCAAGAGGTAAATTAAGAGTAGAGATGGGGCAAGGAGTACATGCGTGATGGTCCTTCTCATAGCACATTTCAAACCTGGAATATCTTTCATATGAATGAGAAGAGCGGCTGATGGCATTGTGCCTCATTCCAAAAGAAAAACCCTTGCTCATTTTCAGCTTTGTATTTTATTCAGATCTTTGCCGTTTAAGGTGTTCTTGCTTCAGCTTCTCCAGTTCTCTTCGATAATGGAGTGGAAACACAGTTGTTACATCAAGTTGATTTCCCCCCTGAATGCTGCCCACTATGGTATGGAGGAAACCACCAATTTTCAGGCCCCTGAGGCTCATAACAGTGTGCAAACAAAAGAAAGAAAGAGAGACAGATTTGTTTGTTTGAACCATATTCCATTCTGTACGCTGTGAATCCAACATGCAAGGAAATCTGTTTTCCATTTGAATGCCTTTACCCAACTAACATGTCCTCTTGGGGGGTTGAGTCCTATTTGGAGCTGGCTTTGCCTTTTAGAAAGCATCACCTGGCTTTGACAGTAGATTTTGAGCATCATTAAAGGACATGAAACTGCCAGTTACTTGGTTTGATTAGTGTTGTGGTGCGTTGACTGTCGAAAGAGGCACCACTTGGATTCCCCACCCACCCTGCAAGGTGCCGAAACATCCCAGAACAGTTTTTGTTCCTTGCTTAGCAACACGGATGGTGGGCAAGAGCTTGCTGTAGTAGAGCATTTCAGCATCAGCTGGCTCCTGCTCTGCAATATTGGAGCTGCAGGTTGGAAAGCAGAGCAGTGAAGGAAGACAGTGAGAGCCAAGCTACAAGTGACACCTGACACAGGTTGGACACTTGTCAGCTTCCCTCAAGTTTTGATGGGAAATGTAGGCGTCCTGGTTTTACAGCTTGGCTCTCCATTACAGCTGCAAGACCAGGACGCCTACATTTCCCATCAAAACTTGAGGGAAGCTGACAAGTGTCCAACCTGTGTCAGGTGTCACTTGTAGCTTGGCTCTGAGTTCTTGGCACCTGGGTTAGCAACCCGATAGTCAAGTAGAGGTTTCCGACTTCCTGACTTAAACACAAGCCTCCCTGCTATTGAGCAATTGTCTCCCATCATATACTGGCTGCAGCTCAGCAGATCTGGCCACTACCTCCATTGTTTGCTAGCTATTGTGATGTGATGAGGAGACTCAGGAAGGGAGACCCCAGCTTTGTGACTTGAGAAAGCTGGTTGTGCTTCTGTCTGAAATGGGGTCATAGCCAGGCTGCTGTGGGGGGATTAATAGAGCTGCTCTTCCTGTGAACCTGGTAGATAGACCCTGTTTTCCTTTTTTTAAATTCCTGTCAGGCAGTATGACTTCCTGCTATTTACCCTGCCTATTCTGATCTTTTGTGTCCTAAAAATAGAACTGTGGCTTGGAAAGTGCAGATATCTGCAGCAAGCAGCAGGTGACAGTCTGCTTGGAGAAGAGAACAGAGTCACCTGTTGCAGAGCCAATGTGCGTTGTGGTCTTATGGGGTCTTTCAAGAGCAGGGAAATCATACCCGTTCTTAAATGGTATGCAGTGATTCTATCCTCCCCAAGGGACTAACCTGTGCTCTTCATTCTACAGAAAGTGCCATATAATAATTAAAAAGTCTAGTGTTGTATTTTATTAGTAGCTGATTCTGTACCATTAGTCGGCTTGTTCCTTAGCAATGGTTAAAGGAAGAACAATTTCCTATGAGAAGGACGTGCGGTAAACTGCTTCTAGTGTATTTGCCATGTGTATGGTTCTACTAACTAAAAATGCAAATGCTAACGAAGAGGAATTGTGTGAGGGCCTTTCCCTCTTTCTCCCCTAGATCACCCAGTGTGCATTCTACCATGGGCTCTAAACATTTGATTTAACTTGCTGATCTGGAACTTGTTCTTGTTCCTGAAAACTTTTTTTTACCAGATGGAACACAATATAGCAACATCCTTTTTCTTTTCAGATCCTCTTTGTTCTCCTAAATATTGTTTGAATAAGGGCCATTTTAATTGATGAACTTAGGTCCAGCATCTTTCATTTGGATGGTTGCTAATAATGTGAATAATAAATGTCCAGATGCAAATAATGTACTGTCCCTTATGATTCTCTCAGCCAAACTCTTTCCCTGGGGCCAGACTGGTTATCTGCTGCCCCTTAACAGTCAAGTATTCACTTAGTTGAGTTTGGAGGATCAATGTTTTCAAGAGAATAATCAAGATGGGTAGCCGTGTTGGTCTGTCTATAGCAGTGGAAAAGAGCAAGAGTCTAGTAGCAACTGTAAGACTAACAAAATTAGTGGTAGGGTATGAGCTTTTGTGAACCACAGCTCGCTTCTTCAAATACAGCTAGAACGTGAGTCCATCTGTCCTTATATCTTGGAGAGCAGCGTGATAACAAAGCTCAAGACAATGCATCCACCTGGACTGAATCAAGACAAAAGATTTCCTGTCTCATTACCAATGCTAATTTATCCACACTCACTACCCCCTGCATACCCCACCCTATTCAATCACACCTGCCTTTGTCATTCACCGGCTATTATAATTCAGCTTCTGTAATCACTCCACTCTCCAAGATATAAGGACAGATGGACTCACATTCTAGCTGTATCTGAAGAAGTGAGCTGTATCTGAAGAAGTGAGCTGTGGCTCACGAAAGCTCATACCCTACCACTAATTTTGTTAGTCTTATAGGTGCTACTGAACTCCTGCTCTTTTCCACTGTTTCAAGAGAATAGGTTCAGTTATCGTGGCATTAAGTAGACGTGTCATCCTATAGCTGGGAAATATGGAGTAGGATGAGCACTTCACTTCTAATCAAAGTTTCCTGTGCAATTGACCTGAAAGCAAGTTATTGTTGGAATTCAGGGTCAGGCTGCCTGTCATTACTTTATTGCTATGGCAGGCTTGTGACTCTCTGTCATGACTCTTCTTATCTAGCAGTATTATAACTTGCTCTGGGGAGAATGTCTTTGCTGTCAGGGGACTTCAGGATCATTCCACGTGCTTGGGGGGGATTAAGTGGGCAAACAACTCAAGATGGTATGGCTTGGTTCAAAAAGTCATCAAGTAGGAGTGCCACTGGGTCAAGGAAATGTGTAAAGCAGAAGAGATGCGGGAGGGTCAGAGGTTGCATGGTCCAAAATTGTCTTATATATGTGAAAGAGGCAGAGACACTGTTAGATATTTCTATGTTTCTATATCATGCCAAAAATCCCTATTAAACAGCTAAGAATTCTCAGGCTCTTAACACATTTATTTACTAATACTGGAACAAAATTGTTGCTTTCTCCCCATTCTTCTATTTCCTACTCCCATACTATTTTTCTCTCATTCTTCCCCAACTGTATATTCCCTTTTCCTTCTTCCAGTTCACCCCATTACAGTTCTTCTGTCCCTTATCATTCACGTACGGTAGAACGAGGGGTTATTATTACGAGTGAGTGGCTGACCTGCTAAGTCCCATCCCTATTATCTTCTAGAACTTCTGGATCCCTGTGGCTGTGGAAGTCTCTCTCTGCTTACCAATCCTCATTTCCCTTCTGTGCCTTTCTGCAGGTCCAAGAGAAATGCGACTATGACCTGCTCACTCCGCTGGCCCTGCTCTTCAGTTCAGCTGTCCTGTGTGTAAGTTCTGATGCTGCATTTGGTATGTCCAGCCTCCAGGCAGACACTTCCTTTGTTTAACCCAAATCAGTGGCGCTTGGGGCATCATTATCTGTTATGGGTGGTGCTTGGCTGTCACCAGCTTATGTGCCTCCCCAACGTCCCCTACTAACATTTGGGTTAAAAATACATTATGGAACATCAACCCATTCAATGGTTGCAGCTTGCAGAGAAATTCTGAAATGAGGATGGGAAATTCTGTATGCCGTGGCTCTATCTTAAACATTTCTTGTATCCAAGGGAAGTACATGGGGAGGGGTAAAGTGGGTCCAATACAGGCTCCAGGCTTAGGGGAACTCTTGCCCAAGATTCTATTAGTGCCCCCCTTGCTGCAAACCACTAACTTGTCCTGTTCTTCTGGCCCCAGTCCTCACTGCTGGTTTCCTTCAGTGCGTCCGGTATTGTCTCATGTAGTATCAGCATTCATCCCTCCTGCTTGTCTTCAGTGGTTCCTTCACGATGTTCAAGCCTAACCTATTTGGTCTCAATGGTGTCAAGCTGCCAGGTGGAGTATATGGCTGTACCCTATGAATCTCCACATTTGAAAGAACATACAGAGGAATCTCTTGTGAATATGGCCAGGTATGATTTTTAGACCATTTCTGTTCTCTTGACAGACTTCACATTTCCCTTCCAATTCCGACCTGCTTTGGAGAGCCAGGAAAACCTATCGTGGTTTCCTTACTTGGCCTGTGCCATACTGTGATATTTGCCGGGAATTACTGACCTTTATCGACAGTGAAATCAAAGCTCCAGGTAGGAAGCCAAGTTCTGTGTTGCAGATGGAGCCCCTGATCTTTGCAATGCTGACTGAAAGTTACTTGACTTTTTAATTAGAGATATTTGGTGCTGATATTTATTTTTGTCCTACTTTTTATGCTGTTGAGGAATCAAAGTACATTATAATCCCCCACCCATCCAATTTAGATTAAACCAACTATATTCAGTACAAATTCAACTCCTGGACTGGTTCTGGATTCACTCAGAACCATGAATCCTTTGGCTCTTGTCCTTCAACTGGCACCAAAATCTTGGAGTCTCTTACTCCAGTTAGACTAAATAGAAGAGGAAAAGAATCTCAGCCCAGATCTTGTTCAACTGGCTCAAAAATGCTTCTAACCTTTCTCCCTGGTGAGAGATGACAGGGATGCCTAAAACTGCACCAATATATTTATGAATTGTGAGCTCAGTAATGATGTTCATGGTACATTTATGGAACCTAGCAGCCTGCATATGTCATGCAAAGGATGTTGCCAGAAATGTAATAATTGTCAGACATTCACATTGATAGCTGATTCAGACATTATTCTATGCATGTGGAAGCTGCCAAAAAAGAACTTGCTTGTGTCACCTTGTGGCAGGCATAATATTTAAAAGATGCCTCGTGTAAAGCCTATATAAAACTGCATGCTGCCTCTGTGCAATCCCACAGGTGGGCAGACACTGCAAGCATATGGGCTAGAATTTTCTAAATGTCACATCCACTGTGCAGAGTCCTGGCCCCAGAGGAGCTTTCTGATGGCCTCCATTTTTGCACTATGATATTTAAGGTGTTACAAGCAGGGCTTTTTTTCAGCTGGAACGTGGTGGAACGGAGTTCCGGAACCTCTTGAAAATGGTCACATGGCTGGTGGCCCCGCCCCCTGATCTCCAGACAGAGGGGAGTTTAGATTGCCGAGCGGCGCGGAGGACAATCTAAGCTCCCCTCTGTCTGGAGATCAGGGGGCGGGGCCACCAGCCATGTGACCATTTTCTCCGAAGGCAACCCACTGAGTTCCACCACCTCTTTTCCCAGAAAAAAATCCCTGGTTACAAGTCTTTGGCTTTTTGTACAAAGCACTTGGCACACACAGTGTCAGTACTCCTTATAATAGACATGTAAGGTAGGATAGTGTTATCTCCATACTTTAGGTGGGGTGTAAGTATGGAGCGGAGAGAAAACTGGCTTTTCTAAGGCCACCTAGAGAATTCACGACTGAGGCTATATTTGAATCAGAGAATCGAGAGCGGACACTCCTAGCCACTACACTGCATTGTTTTTGCAGGCTAATGATTTTCCATTCCAGGGTAGAACATTTTGTTGCGTAAAGTCCATTTGCCTGACAAAGTGGATATGATTGTTCTCTGTTGCTCTCCCATTCTCACCTTTTGCCAGAGGGGATGAATGATGCAACAGAATCCACTCAGATCCATTAAAATGGCTTTGGTCTTTGAATTAAGTCACTATGTCAGATCATTTCCTTATGATACATTGGAACGTGTAGTCTCATCTTGTGAACCGTATTGCATTCTCAGCTTAATGAGTTTGGGGTGGGTTACCATAGATGAGCACCACTCCTGAGATTTCTTCTGTTTTATGGGGAAGAATCTTCTTAATTAGGCTGTGCTGGCAGGCACCCTTCTGTTGCTTCTCATTAATTAGTTCCCCTAATTAAATGAAGAAGCTTTCTTCAAGTGCCAGGTTGCCTAGGAACAGATTTAATTTCATGTCCACCTTGGAAAAAGAGCCATTTGCACCATTAGAGAAGAAACGTAGTGTGGCTTTTCCGGTTTCTTGGTCAAGTTGCTGACTTTGGATTCTGCTATCTGAGCTTGAATCCAATTTAAAAAACAATACACCAAATTTAAGATGGATTACTTCTTTTATTAGCAATGGCAAAGGTGAGTATCTGAGGATGCGAACAAAGGATGGAAAATTGGGCCTGGTAACTAGTACTCAGGTGGCTGAAGAAGGCAGGAAGCAGGTTTCTCCTTCTTCCATGGGCTGCTTTTCATTCTTCCCCCAGCTCCCTCACTTGGACTAGCTTGGCTTCTGGCTGAGCGGCCTGGCCTCTTCCACCACATCTTTGGTCTTTCCTAGATCTCTTGGATCCCAGCAGAGGCATTCCTGATGGCAGGAGTGATAAGGAGAGCACTTATGAGCATACACAGGATGATGCCTTTCCCTCACCAGTGAGGGTGATCTTTCAAGTCAGAGGTTATAAGTGTATAGGTAGATGTGAGCCTTGATCCCTCTCTGCTAAATACTGCCTGAAAGAAAGGTTGACAAGGAGCAGGAAACAGACCCCAATATGCCAATGAGATCCCTTTCTCTAGTCTGGCTCCTAGAAAATCATAGTGGTTCCTGAGCATTGCAAAATGTTTTATCCCATCAAATTTCATATGTGTGGCCACAAAGGTCAGCTGTTGAATTAATAATGAATGCTATCTTGAGCTACATTAGAACTTGTAAAGTGTAAGGAACGTGCACAAATATGGTATACCTTTTTAACTCTAAGACAGGGATTAAAATAAGATCTTGCTGTAGACAGAGGTTGTGAAGCCTGAAAGAGTACTTTGAAGGGGGTGGAGATTAACTGGAACCTGAGCACTGGTCATGCATTGTTGAAGTTCAACTATCAACCATGGTGTCTTTTTTTTTTTAAGTACATAAACAGAGAAGTACTTCAGTGACTGGAAAGAGCAAAGCTTTGCCGCTATATAGATCTGTGCTTTGAATAACAAATTCATCCTTCTCCAAGGCTGGTTCTACAGCTTTGTGAGGCAGATTTGTGCCATCTCCCTCCTGTTAACTGCATGTTCTTTTTCTGTGACATTCTGAATGATTGTGGACATCTGTTGGTGAAAAGGGCTGGATACTAAAGCGTTTCTATTTAAACATTATCTGGGATTCCAAGAGAATCACCAGGGAGTGAGGAACACGCAAAACTGCTCCATGGTTGTTTTCACACACCTGTAAACCCTCCAGAAAATTGCACAAAACTCATGGCACGACGGCATCTTCATAGTGCGATTTCCCATCATGATCCTGTTTAATGGCGCAATGACGTCAGAAATCATGCCATTAAATGGGATCATGATGGGAAATCGCGCTATGAAGACGCCATTGTGCCATGAGTTTTGTGCAATTTTCTGGAGGGTTTACAGGCGTGTGAAAACAGCCTTTATCAATTCAGACTATTGGCCTGTGTAGCTCAGTGTTACCTGCTCTGAACAGCAGTAGTTCCTCAGGGCCTTGGGTGTGGGAAGGCCTTCCTTAGCACCTGGTCCTGCTGTTAGGAAAGACCATTGTGGCGGTCAAGCTGAAGTCCCTCTCTTGCCTTTTCCATACAGACCAGTCACTTGCCACACCCCCAATTTGAGCCTTTCAGCTTGCTGAGATCACTAGAGGAAGCCTTGCTTTGTATGCTACAACCGTTCAACTTTGGGTGATATGTGAGAGGGCCTTATTGATAGTGGTGTTGAGACTGTGGGATGCTTCCTCCATAAGGAATGGCTGGGATTTTCCCTTCTGGCTTTATAGGGGTAGTAAGGAACTTTTTCATCTGTGAAGTATTTGAGTTTACTTAAAGTTGGCTTGTTGAGGAGTGATACCTAGAAACAGAAGCCCCACCCCCAGCCAGGGCTACTGCATAGTTAAACCACAATCAAAGCTAATATCTCAAACCAATTAGAAATTTATAAAGATTTTTTATAGATTTTTATGGTATTTAAAGTGCAAAGTGCTCAAAGTGCTCCCACACATTCCTATGAACAGACATTCCAAATCACATTACAAGATTCTCATAATAAATATTTTTAAAACGTCATTTCAATAAATGTAATAAGAATACATTCATAATGGCCAGGGGTAATTTCCTAGAAAGAGAACTGCAGGAACTCATTAGCATATCTCATTAGCATATGCCACACCCCCTGACATCACCAGAAGTGTGTCAGAAGGCACCATCCACCCCTCAGGCCCCTTTCCCCAAAAATCTCCAAGTATTTCCTTAAAGCAGAATGAACTCAAAGCAGCTTACCCTTCTTTGCAGAGCCAGCCCTGGGCTGAATCCACATTACCTCCACACGTCCCAGTGTTGCACTAAATGTTCTCTAAACACCCAGAAGTATAGCATCTTTCAAGCGCAATTCAGAAATCGCGCTTGAAAGACGCTATACTTCCGGGTGTTTAGCGAACATTTAGTGTAACACTGGGACGCGCTGAGGTAATGTGGATTCAGCCCTGCTTGCATGCATGCACGCACGCACTCTCTCTCACAAATCACAAATGAAAATAAAGAAAGCAGAGCATAATGAATTCAAAGCAGCTTACCTTCCTTTGGAGCCCAGCCCCACTCGGCTTGCACTCATTTACTCATTTTCTCTCCCTCTCTCCCATGAATCATAAATGAAAATAAAGCAGCAGAGCCTGTTGCTAAAGACGAGGACAGCCAGGAGGAAAAGGAATCACGTGGGCGGGGCCAAAACCCACGTGACCGCTTTTCAGAGCTACCGGAATGCCGTTCCGGCGCATTCTGCCTCCAAATGAGCCCTGATAATGGCTGTAAGAACAGTAATGTGCCATTACTATTCTGGGTGGGGGGACCCCCTTCTAGTCATTGGCTTGTTCCAGGGCGGCCTCTCTTTTTTTTAGTATCTTGAGGAGCGATACCTAGGCTGGGTGATGTTACTCTTGTCACTTTCTTTGTATAGTTTTGGGTTACCTGGTGTTTGTTTCTTTGAATGCACTGTTTCTTACTTTTATGATTTTTCCTCACTTTAAAAATTATTACGCTATAACTAACTGTTTGGGGAACATATGTCAAAAAGTAGGACAAAATATTTAATCAACTGTCCAGTGTTGTAAGGCTCCACTGATGTGATTTCCTTACAGGGATTTCCTATCAAAGGCTGGTGAGGGCGGAGCATGGTTTGTCTGCAAAGAGCTCAGAGAGCTCTATTGTGTAAGTATCACACATCAGTACTTGCCTTCCATTAATTTCCACTAAAAAGGAGCATTATGGGATGTTCTGTGAATTTTCCAATAGGCCCCGCTACTTGGGAGGGAGGTGTAGTTTGCATCAGGGCTCAACCCGAGAACTTGAAGGGCCTCTGAGCAGATGCAGCTTATATGTCTTTTAACACTGAGTCAAAGCAGATTCCCCACCAGACCAGAGAGTGCTGTTTCTGGGAAGGCTTGAACCTCAATCTTTTTCTTCTTCCCCCCCAAATGTAAATAGTGCTGATGTTTTGCCATCCTGTAATCAGCAATAACACACTCTCTTGGGTATGGCGGTGATGATTTATTTCACTTATTTGTGTGTGTTTGTGTGTGTGTGTGCATATGTGTACTTTTTTTAAAAAGCCTTGCTTGACAGGTCACAGAATTCCCAAGACATCTTACAGATGAAATTGATTATAAAATCAAGAAACAATAAAATAAACCCAATAACTGTAACAAAATTGGGGGGAGGGGTGAGTAAAGAGAAAAGGAGTTTGAGTACATCAGCACGAAACCAAGCAGGGAGAGGCATGAAACAGATCAATTGCTAAAGGCTTGGGAAAATAAAAATGTCTTAATCCAGTGTCTCAATGCTGCTAGAGCAGGTACAAGGTGAGTATATTTCTGAGGGAGGGCATGCCCCATTGGGGTAGACCACAGAAAAGGCCCCACCTGATCTACCTAACTTCATCAAATGGGGACAGCTCTAGATACTGACACATGCTCAGGTGAGCATCTAAGGTCCAATGGAAGCCCATGATGGAGATCTGGAGTGATTCACACAGAGAAATGGGCCTGAACTTAAACAAATCTGGTGTTTTGGACCCATTAAATCCTGCCCCCCCCCCAAATCTTGGACTGTAACCAGTCCACTGAAAGAAATCTGTTAACTGTTGACAGCAGGGAGAGAGGGTGATGTAGTGTCTTATGGGAGCTGATGGTGGCATTTCTCACCACTTTTCTGATTACCCAGCACATTAGAACAGTGCCTGTATAGTGTTGATGTTACTTTCAAAGCTTGGAAAGCCAAATAAGCAAGGACCTCAGCAAAGTGGAAGGACAGTGCCATCTGGTGGTATTTTTCAATCTAAGCCATTGAACTCCATTTTTCTCTAAGATCTAAAGCTTGCTTTGTTAGTAGCCCCGAGATCATGACATTTGTCAGTGACAACCCTAGGGTTGCCAGTTCCAAGTGGAGAAATTCGCAGAGATTTTGGGGGTGGGGCATGGGCAGAGGTTTGAGAGGGGAGGGACCGCAGTGGAGTATGATGCATAGAGTCCACCCTCCAAAGCAGCCATTTTCTCCAGGGCCTGGAGATCAGTTGTAAATCCAGATCTCCAGCCACCACCTGGAGGTTGGCAATCCTGGACAACCCCCATGCCAGATATACAGCAAATAGTCTCCCTCTGTTTCTGAATCAGGCTGTTCACTGTGATACTGAGAGATCTCTGCCTTTTGGTGTTATACCTCTGAAGATGCCAGTCACAGCTGCTGGCGAAACATCAGGAACTACAATGCCAAGACCACGGCTATACAGCCTGGAAAATCCACAACAACCAGGCTGTTCACTGTTTGCTGTCTTGTTTTATTTTTCCCCCCAGAACAGTCCTGTTACTGAACCCTTCTGAAGTTCATGGCGAGTTTCTGTCAGTTGCTGAAAGGCTTAGCGCCGCAGAGCACTCCCAGCACAGGCTACTGGTTACTCTCCTTGAGCACATCTACCAAGCTAACTTTGGGGCCAAGTGTGATTTGGGGAGACTCCATCAAATTCTGAAGGTGAGGAGAGCCCTTGCAACACATAAGACTATGGTCGTGCCTCTGCTGCAAACATGCATAGCTCTGTGTGACTGTTTGAGATGCAGCTGTTTTCTTACACAAAGTGTCTGCCATTTCTATGGCAAATGAAGTGATGTTGGTGTGGCCAGAGGATGCTTTAATCAGAAGGTTTGAAAATGAACATCACCAAATAATTAATTTTCTGGGAAATTATAAATGAGAATTGACATCTGTCACGGTTAGCATCTGATTATCACCAGTTTTGTTGTATATTGTGACTGCTTGGCTTGGGCTGCTGCTGATTTGGGATGTAGCCCTGATGTGATGGGGGAAGGAGAAGGAGGGAGACCCGAGGAGGAGAACTCTGAGGTAAAGGCTCCTTGGACTGAATGCTATCCTACCAGCCCCGTACTCTGACTCCTCCTTTCCTTCTGTTAGCTGCCGCAATACAGATAAGGAAGGGAGACACAAGCTTTTATTAATTGGATGGTAGCAAATAGCTTTGTGTTTCCTAAAGGGCTTTTATTTGTGACCCTATGATGTGGTACTTGACAGTGAGGTGATTAGAAACTCCTTTTCCACAGCTATTTTGACTGGGCAGACAGCACACAGATGGAACAGAACAACAATGTACAACTGACTCATAATTTCACTCCCAAGAGATGATGCTTTTTGCCCGCTAGGTTGAACCTGAGCCTAAATTTACAATACAGATGCTGAGAGGAAAAAATATTGCATTTTCTTGAGACATCTCCTGAGCATTCAAAGGTCATTTGAATCTTTACCATAGCTGACAGGGTTCTATTTTATGTACTAGGCCACTGTTTTAAACTTCCAAAGAAGCTGGCTTCAGAAACAGTATCAGGAAAGTTAGGTTTTGGACAGGCCCTTCACAGTGTGCTTGTTTACTTCTTTAAAACTAAGTAGCTAATCTACTGCCCTGACCCAAAATCTCAAAACCCAAAATGTTTGTTTGTTTGTTTATGTCATGTATAATCCGCCTTTCTCACTGAGACTCAAGGCGGATTACACAGTGTGAGATTAGTACAGTCAATATCAAGGACTAATCTTGCGCTGTTACCCACAGCCACCTAAAGTCCTATCCAAAGAAAAATGCATCACTTCTCTCTATTTAATCTGAAGTGTCTTACTCCCCTTTCCATGCAGTGGAGCTCCTGGGACTCTGATTGGCTGGTGATTCTCTAGAGCTTGCTTGGGGGCAGAATTCTCGGGTTTGATTTGGAACCCTGGAGAAATAGGCAGAACTTTGGGGTTGATTTCCACACATCCCTTAAGTATTTAGCTCCAAAAGGCTCCCATGACCAGAGCTCCATTTGTTTTCTTGCAGCACCAGGTCATTATTTCATTGAACTTCTAAGTTTCCATTGAGAAACTTAAGATAGTATTGGTGGCCACATTTGAGGCACTTGTTTCGTAATGATATGATCCTTTATGCTTCATCCAAGTAGTAGGGTTTCCAGCCAATGACCTGCACCTCTCAGGAGTTGTGGACATGGAGCAGGGTTTCGTTAACATGATGGTGTGACAACACTTCTGGCAAAAACCCAGAAGTGACAGCCCTATTCTAGGAATGACCATAAACTCCATGGTAAAACCACAAAATGTCTGGTGATTCTTAGAGTGACAGGATGTCATTTCCAGGTTTCCTGGAAAAAGTGAAATCATGCCATTGTAGTAACAGTGATTTTAAAAGTTTTGTTCTGTCGTGTACCATTCTAGCCAAACTGTGAGGGAGGAATTGTGTCCTGCAAAGCCAACCATCTCTTTTGCTGATCGTGTTCTCTCTTTAGCTAAAGCCTGAGGAAGAACTCATGGAGATATTTGCCAGCACCACGGAAGCCCAGGAGTTGGCGGCTGTGTGCAGTGATGACCCTGCCGCAGCCAGGGAGCAGCTGGAATCTGCTCTGCAGGAGATTGCAAAGGCTGCAGGGATGTCTGGAATCCTAGGTAGGAAAGCTCAGGCAGTTTCTAGTATTCTTGCTCTGATGCTGCCTACTCTATAGAACTCGAATGGAACTTGAATATTTTATCTCCCCAGGAGATGCCCAGACACATAAGCTCCACCTTATTCCTCTCCCTGCCTCTCGCTGTTATACCTACACTTGGGATCAGGATAATTTTGGTAAGCTGAAAACATGTAAACAAGCTTGAATCTAAGAGAAATTTCGCAGTCCTCATGCCATGAGGTTACCACTCATTAACTTTTTTGGAGGGTGTCCTGATAATTTTGATTGTGGTCTAGAGAGTCCTGCTTCTTCAGACCTGAAACTTGCAATAGTCCAGCGCTGTGGAGTACAGCACGTAAAAGTAGTCTCAAATGTGATGGTGTCTTACGCTAAGTAAGGGTTTCTGTTGTACCCTTCATTTTCTATCTTGTGTTTCTACCCCTGTTGCAGACATCTTGAATGAGGTGCTAGACAAGGAGTGTGACTACCCCAAGCCAACAGTTCTGGAAGATGATGAAGAAGAGGAAATTGATGGCTGTTTTTCCCAAAATGGTTCTTTGTTGTCTCCCCTGATATCAATCTCCAAAGAGTCTGTGTATTCAGTCTTGTCCGGGGATGGTTCACGGGACTCGCAAGTGTCTATCTCTGCTATTTCCAAGGATGCCAACTCTGAGCTCTCATTGGCCTCTACAAAGTCCTTGAAATCTTTTGTCTCCAGCTTGAAGGACTGCATGGACAGTGGTTATGTGGAGGACAGTGATGAGAGTTCTCTTGAATCCATGGGGCGTTTGGATCCAAAGGAGGAGAAGGCATCACCCAGGCGGAGACACCGGTTAACCAACAGGATATACAAGTTGATCAAGACCAAAAGCCAACAGTTCCTGGGCAAAGAGCTGAGAGACGTTTCTGAGGTGGCTTCATTGTCACTGCCACTTCGCCGAGCAGAGAGCCTCTGCAACCCTGTGGCCAAGCACCATATTCCTATGCGCTCCCGGAGGGCACAGTCACTGCCCCAACATGTACTGAGCTCAGCCCTTTTACAACACCGTGTCCCAGAAAATGTCTGTGTCCAACGTAGGCCCTTTCTGAGCTGCGATGAGGATGCTAAAATCTCAACGCTGCGTGTTGTTGTGTTTGGCTCTGACCGCATCTCAGGGAAAGTAGCTCGGGCTTATAGCAACCTTAAGTGAGTGGAAGAATGTCCATTTGCCCCTGATATTCCTCCCCTCTTTCCCAGAGTCCTTACACAGCTGAAATACAGGGTTTCTATAGGCTACATAGACTCTCTGTTGCTTTACTTTGGACTAGACGGTGAATGATGAGGTTCACTCTGGGACTTATGCCGTATCCTGCTTCCCTTTCTCTAATGTTCAGTTACCCTTTCCTGGCAATGTGCAACAAGAAGTCTCTGAAATGGAGTGCTGCAGCCCTTTTTACACCCCTTTTTGCATCCCTTTTTATACCCCTTGCTTTGTTGATAGCACATTGCAGCAGCCTGGGCTCCATTGACCATTGCCTTACCTATCCCTTCTTACTCCTTCAATGCAGATCTCAAGAAAGAAGCTGCCCATGGCTGACTCGGCACTTCAAACTGCAGTTTTTCTATGTCCCTGTAAAGAGGAGCGGACCTACCTCATCCTCACTGACTTGCCCTCCTCCCTCTCCAGGATACCCTCAGTGCCGCACTGCAGGATCTGTGGTATGCATGTTGGGCAAGACGGGCTGCTAAGAGGCATGATTTGCTTTTCCAAGGGGCACAGGCTCTGCTAGCTGAGCCTGCTTTCTGAGACCAGGTGGGGCGACCCTTCTTGCTTGAATCATGGGCGGTGCTCTTTGTGTATATGCCATGGATGGCTGTTGCGGTATTTTATATGGTAAGGAAGCAGCCTTGGTGCTTATGGAGACAAAATACAACATATGTAGATAAGCATTTGAATAATGGAGTTTGTTTGCTCATGCCTCATGGCTGCAAATCACAAGTAAGAGGAACAGCATGGATGTGGCAGAAAGCCGTGCTGAAACCTGTCCCAGCCAAGCCAATTTCTTTGAACCCACAACTTTGGGATGAAGGTTGCGGGGCGGGGGGGCATATTTCAAAAGGCAGAGTGATCTAAAGAAACAAAAAGCAGCTCTGCATATGTTCATTTAATTAAATGAGTTCCGTAACATCTTTTTTATACATGCAAGATGCATTACAAATTTGCAGGGTTCAGTAAGTTTCACAAGTTCCTGGGTTATTAATATTCTTGTTTTATAGTTAGAGAATTGAAACTGAGTGGCAATATTTGAGAAAACTTTGGGTGCTTGGCAGCTACTTGGTTTATACAGCTGCTCCTGTCTCATTATGAGCCATTTGCTCTGCGTGTGGGACTCGACCATGCGATCAGCGGCCCAAACCCACCGCCAGACCTGCATAAATGTACCAGGCACCTAGGTGATATGTGTTTCAACTTTGAGAAAAAGGCTGGCATTGTCACAGCATGGCGGGACCAGAGCAAATGGGACCAGAGCAATTGGGTCACCTTCCTTCTTGCATCTAATGGAGTTTAGGCAGATCCTCCAAACAACTGATTTCAGCCTATTATGAAGAAAACTGAACTGCATACTTGGAATATAATAGGTCCATAGGCACTAAGTGATAACTTTAATGGCCATTTTGCTATACCTCTTGCTGATTCTCTTTCCCCGACTCTACCTCCAAATACAGCTTTGTATATTGTTTTACTACACTGTTTAGAACACAGTTAGGCCTAAGCATCTTCAACAGCAGCAAATCTGCTATTAATGGTGAGTCTTTCTTTTAATTTCAGGATCCTGGCTTGGCAGCAATGGACAGCAGCACAAACAATATCTCCCAATATATAGGAATGCTGGATCCATGGTACGAACGCAATGTTCTTGGGCTAATGAACCTCCCCACAGATGTCCTGTGCCAGGTACATCTTTAATTCTGTACTGCCTATTTTCTATGGTGAGGACTAGGCCTCCTGGTCCAATGTGCCTGCATGGAGACAATTTTCACTCCCTGTCTTCCATAGCCAGTGGATTATTAAACAATGAAACACTGCTATAGTGTGCATGAAGACCAAAGGGCACATCAAGGATAGCAGGTGGCAACTCTGGCCAGAAATGCTTTTTACCACCTACAACTGATCAGCCAGCTGCAGCCTTTCCTGAGTAGGAAAGAGCTGGCCACTGTAGCACGTGCCCTGGCCACATCTAGGTTACATTACTACAATGGGCTGTTTGTGGGAGTGCCCTTGAAAAGTGCTTGGAAATCTCAATTGGTGCAGAATGCTGCAGCCAGGATGTTGGCTGCTGTGGGTTGTAGGGTCCATATCATTCCAATCTTGGTTCATCTGCACCGGCTCCCAGTCTGTTTCTGGGCACAGTTCAAGGTGCTGGTGCCAACTTTTAAAGTCCTGTATGGCTTGGGACCAACATACCTGAAGGACCACCTACTCCCTTATGAGCTTGACCACTGCAGTCATCTTCGGAGGTCCTTCTTCAGGTACCTCTGCCTTCCCAGATTAGGTCGGTGGCAACTCTGGAGACTGCCTTCTTAGTAATAATAATAATAATATTTGATTTATATACCGCCCTTCAGGACAACTTAATACCCATTCAGAGTGGTTTACAAAGTATGTTATTATTATCCCCACAATAATCACCCTGTGAGGTGGGTGGGGCTGAGAGGGCTCCACAGCTGTGACTGACCCAAGGTTACCCAGCTGGCCTCCAGTGGAGGAGTGGGGAATCAAACTCGGTTCTCCAGATTACAATCCCGTCGCTCTTAACCACTACACCAAACTGGCTTTCCAAAGTAGTGCACCAAAATACTGGAACTCTCTCCAGAAGGAGATTTACCTGTCCCCTTCTGTTGTTTCTTCCACCAGCAGGTGAAGACCTCTGTTTTGCTTGGCATTCCCTCAGTGATCCCTCCTCCCTCCCCGATGTTTTAACGGTTGTTTTTTACTTTTGTATATATTTTAAGTTCTAGTTTTAAATTGTTTTAATGATGTATTTATGTGTTAGTTTTAATGGCTTTTATGATGAGAGTTTAATTTATTCTTTTGAATTTGTTTGCCTCCTTGGTGGCCTTGTGAGGGCAGAAAGGCAGGGTAAAAATCCTATAAATAAATAATAAATAATAAATAAAATGGAGGGGGGGGGGGAGTATGGCTCAGTGGCAGAGCATCTGCTTAGCATGCAAAGATTCAGTCCCTGGCATCTCCAGCTAAAAGGGCCAGGGGGTTGGTGATGTGAAGGATCTCTGCCTGAGACCCGGGCAAATCGCTGCTAGTCTAAGTAGACAAGGCTGAACCTGATATACCAATAATCTTGATTCCGTATAAGGCAGTTCTGTGATTCTCTGCTTTCATGTGGAATGCCTTGCATGGGGCAGACAGGCGTGTAATTTATTTATTTATTCATTCATTCATTCATTTATTTATTTATTTATTTGATTTGACTTTTAGCCCACCTTCCCTGCAAGCGGGCTCAGGGCAGGTCACAACAAGCATAAAACAATGGGTATAAATACATTTAAAACAATAAAAACTACATCATCATCCAACGTAAACGATAGTTTCCCAAAATTGCGGCTCATTCTATTCACCCCTGCTAGAACAGTACAGGAGAGGGTTTTTTTTAGCTCTTCTGGTCACTCAGTGACTGCTCATGGAGGGGGGGTTAAGATAACTATACAAGCCTCCCCCCTTAACAGGAGACTGGTAGGGAGGCTAGCAGATGGATATGAGACTGGCCTCAACCGTATGCCTTGCAGAACATCTCAGGGCTAAGCTACACATGACGAATGACACTTGAACGGCAAGTGGATTGAGTGGAGGGCAAGTGAACAGGGAGAAATACACTTGCTGTTCAAGTGTCATTCGTCATGTGTAGCTTGGCCCTCAGTCTTGCAGGCCTGCTGGAAGGATTAAAAGATCTTGGCAGGTCCAAGTATCTACAGAGTGTTCCACCAGGTTGGGGCCAGGACCAAAAAAGCCCTGGCCTTTTTGAGGCCAGTCAAGCCTCTCTGGGACCAGGGACTACCAGTAGATATTGGGGGAGGGGGACTCTCTTGCTCTTAGAGAATGCTCTTTGGGGCTGGGGATGAGAAGGGTTTCTGGCTTGGGGTTAGTTGAGTACCCAGGCCTGTGACTCCACAGCAGTGGCTGCCTGTTTTGTGCTACTGATGTGTTAAATGGGTTGATATTACTGTTTACGTTTTGCTCTTTCTGTAGCAGTCCATCAAGCCCGAGAGTGAACTCCTAGAGGAAGCAGCAGAACAGCTCCCCATCCTTGCAGACATGATACTTTACTACTGTCGCTTTGCCACCTACCCTGTGCTGCTACAGGTCTACCAGGCAGAGGTAAGATCTGTGACTTCCTGTCATGAACTTCATAGGACTGGCCTAGCAGCTTAAAGGGCTGGGACTCTCTTTTATCTACCACCATGTTATATCCTGCCCTTTCTCCAAGGAGTTCAGAGTGGCTAACATGTTTCTCCCTTCCTTGTTTTATCCTCACCTTCTGAGGTAAGTTAGGCTGAAAGAAAGCGAATGGCTCAAGGTCATCCAGCAAGCATCCATGACAGACTCAGGATTCAAATCTAGGTTTCCTAGATTTTTGTCAGGACACTCTACCACATCATTGCGCCATTTCTTGTGGTCCTTTGCCCATGTGTACTGGCACTTGAGGCTTTGTGTAGATGCCTGGTAGTACAATATTCTCTTCAGGGTTCCTGTTCAAGGAAAGAAAATGCTACTCCTACACAAAATGGCAGCTGGCTTCCTTCCCTGTGTCTAAATTCGGGCCATACTATTTGTAACTAGAAATCCTTGAAAAGAGTTTGTGTCCTTAAAGTACTGAGCTTTACTTCTCTGTCACATTTCCCCATTTTTGGGGGGCCTGAAACTACTGGTTTCTTAAGAAATATTGCTCTTCATAAGATTTTGCATGTCTCAGATTCCAGGGAGTTGCTATAATGACCACTTTCTTCCTGAACCTCACAGCTCACGTTCATTGGCGGAGAGACAAGGACTGAGATCTTTATCCACTCTCTAGAGATGGGTCACTCAGCAGCCACAAGGGCCATCAAGGCTTCAGGTAGGTGCCTGATCCATGGTGAAGGAGATTCTCTGTTCTCATTTTATTCTCATACTGTTAATGGAATGCATTCTCACTTGTATGGCCATCACTCGTTCACCCAGTTTTAGTTGAGAATCCAGGTAATATCATTAGCATTCTTTTGCTTTCCACCATTTTCTTTGTTGTTGTGCCATCTTTTTTCAGACTTCATCTGTGGAGATTTTCAAAATTTTAAAATACAATTGAAGCTTCAGGCTTTCCAGTGTGGATAGTTGCAATTGAGGTATCTCAAGTCTAAGACAGCACTGTGACCTGTTTGGAATTAATATTTATGATATGAATACACTGCTGGGATTTGGCACTTTAGAAACTCTCACAGTGAAGGGAGACACAATATAAACTGTGGTCTCAGAGCCGCTTCTGCTTTGCAACTAGACTGGCAGTTATACCAGCAAATCAAATGTTAGTCTTGCCTCCAACTCCCACTGCAGAAGTACTTCCTTTCCTGCACACCCTTGCCACTTCTACAACTGCCGTCACTTCTTCAAGATGGGGAAAGTTAACAAAGCCCCCTGCAGTGGCAGAAATGAGGGGATCATCCCCTCCTCCACCACGTGCAACTGACTGAAGGAATGGGGTATATGTGTGACACACACGGCTTACGCCCTTCGCTCAGTGTTGCAGGCAGGGGGGAGGCTTCTTGTCTTGGGTGTGCATAGTCTGCATTACTGTGGAGTACATGGTTAGCTTTTCCTGCTGGCAGAGGAAGAGGCAATGGAAGTGTCTAGCAGAGCCATAGTTAGCCCATTTGCCTATATTGGTTTAAGTTTCTAAGTTCTTACAGGCCCAGTTTGGCCTGACACCCTAGGAGTGGAGTGTGCAGCTCAGTAATTAATTGCACCTGGAGCTAGTGCCTAGGAAGGGTGTCCTTGAGAGAGAAGGGAGTTTGGGCTCTGCACGTACACCTTCTCAGCCTAGCAACGCTGACTACAAGGTGCCTCTGATTGGCTGGCAATCTTACGAAAGGATGGCTCCTTGCTGTTCAAAAAATGTAAGAACTGTAAGAACTTAGAAACTTAAACCAACATAGGCAAATGGGCTCACTATGGCTCTGCTAGACAGGAAGTAATGTTAGTGGATGGGATGGGTGATTCCAGGAAAAGCATCACTCTTGGGGTGGGATGGAAGAACTGAAAGACCCGGCATGGGCAGTGTTTGATTCGTGGGTGTGCATATGTCAGTTCAGTTGTGAAGCTGTGCCGGCTCCATTGCTGAGGCACTTGATGTGTCACGGTACATTTGTCTCTACCTTAGAGGCCAAAATAGATTTCACGAAGAGCATAGATCTCCATCGGTCTTTAAAAGGCAAACTGCAAGTGTTCATATTGGGGCTATGCAAAGAATGGAGGGGGAGTCTCACCCTTCTTGGTTTCACTAATCAAAACCACTGACATCCCCACTTTGTTAACACTTCAAAGGAAAAAAAGACATGACCAGCAAACTGAGTGGGGGCTGAAAGGTTAAATTCTCCGTCTCTTCCTTGCCTGGCCCTGATGCAGATCAGTTTACTTTTTGCAGATGAATGGAGATCCATCTGTTCTTTGCGGAGTTTCTTTTGGTCCCGATGCTCTTACCCTGGAAGATCCCATAAGGCTGCACTTTGTAGGGACTTGAAACATGAACTGAGCAGCCAATAGGCATCTCCTCCTCCTCCTTCTTTTCGTGCAGGTCCAGGTAGCAAGCGGCTAGGCATTGATGGAGACCGAGAAGCAATCCCACTAACACTACAGATCGCCTACAGCAAGGTAACCAAAGCGTGCAGTGCCTGGGTCCAAGGGTTTTGCTGTGCTGGGAAGGGAGATTCTCTTTAAGAGAGTGAAAAAGTGATTAGAGAGTTGAGCTCTCTTGCTTTGGGGGCCCTTTTGGATATTTGGGGTTATAGCAGCATTGGTGCAGAGCTGATGCTCCAAGCTCTCGTTCAGAAAGGGGAATGAAAACACGCACATATCCCATCATTACCTGGAGAGTAACCCATTTCTGGTCCCATTAGAGAACAGTCAGTGGAAGGAACCACTGGAACGACATGGAGAAAGTCTGCACGTCCATCAACCTCAGCAAGGCTTGTAACAGGCAAGAAGAGCTTGGTAAGTGCAGGCAGCAATTTTGCTTTCTCTATACAAAGAGAAATCAGGGGAAGAGAAGGATCCTACTTTTGCTTGTGGAGTGAATGGAGCAGACTGGGAAAGAAGATAAAGAGGCCTCATCCATGTAAAATAAAAGGGGCATATGGCTTTTTCATTTAACTTCTGCTGTGCAAGGTGTGTACAAGCTGCTGTCTTGCATGTGTACACTGATAGATAGTTCCTAGCACACCTGAAGCACATAGACCCTGCTGACACACAAGGAAATGCCAAGTTGCTCCCCCATATGTTGTGTGCAAGGGTTGTGCCTTCAGTCTCAGCTTCTAGCCCCACTAGCTAAACAATAGAAGACAGATGCACCCAAGAGTTGCAACCAGATGATCTGCTGGTCCCATCCTTCACCAGTGCACATAGAAGAGTGAGACAGGGACACAAGTGACAGCATGACCGTCTCTGTGTTTATGCCATGTTGTGAATCTCTGTTTAATGTATAACCTTATTTAACCTTTTCACTTGCTATGTACTCTGACAATGCCTAAAGAGCAGAGGGGCTATTATTTCTCTCCCCCCCTTCCTCTCACACTGATGTCCTGCTGTTCAGAGACCTTTCCTTTTTATCTACATAACGCCATTTGGCTGGGGTGTGTGCCTCTTTGCTCAGCTTATAACACTCATAAAAATGGCAGCCCTGCCCTGCCATTTTCTGGACCTTTTAGGGTCAAAATAAATGCCATGTTAAGAGACATCCAGGATCAGCTTTTCCAATTATTCATGTACATCCTCTAAAAAGAAACCACTGGGGGGTCTGACTGGGATTGGGACTGTCCCTGTGTTATTTTCTTGATAAAAAGACGGATACGATACGGGTCTATTTCCTCTCCCTGAGCTGCTTTTAGATCTGATGGGAAAAGGGAAGTAATTTCTATAAGGAACTCTGGTTGAATTTCCCCCCATGCCATGTCCGGATTCAAATTTCTCCCTCCTGCAATTCAAGAGTAAAACATGTGTCTGAAATGTTGGTCATGCATCACCTGTGTAACGTGCAGGTCGGCTCTGAGTTTCATGATGATATTTTTCTTTTATTCTTTTTGGCACTCATGTGCTCTGTCCTACTCCTTTGTGGCATTCTGTCTATCTTTTTCTTTTCTTTTTAAAACTGGGAAACATTATGGATGACTAAATCTCTCCCATAATACTGTGGTCCCATTATGCCTTGCGCTCTACTTGGGTTGTTTTCCAGCACGAGGAAAGACCGTTGGAATATTGATCATGGACTTTGTGCATGCGCATTGCTCATCACATCATGTGTCCTATTGAATTTTTTTTAAAATGGTGTTTCTGCAGGAGTGCTTCAGTGTTCCTGCATTGAAGTAAACACACAGAATGTGAATAAAAGTCCTAATTTCCCAGGCAGCTATTTCTCCTTATTTTGCTTTTCTGCATTAGCACATAGCAAATAATAACAATGAAGTCCCTACTTCTGCAGAACAAAAACCATGTTTTCCTTTTGAATATTTTGTCCCTTTCTGCAGAAGCCCAGGATTTGCTGGATGCCTTGTGCATCTCCCTTCCTGCCTGTATCCATTGATTCATGCTTACAGACCCTCCAGAAGCACAAATCTGGAAGAGGTGTTGAATTCTGAGTTAGTGCTGCTGCACCATTAAAAAATTCTAGAAATTTGGAACATCAAATTTGGAACGTCAAAGGGAAATTTGGAACATCAAAGGGAAAATTTCATAAGCATTCCTATAAAACAGCTTCTTTCCCTGGGGATTTGGAGGGGGGGGTTGTGATTACAATTCACTGTGTAGCCTTGGGGCAGTTATTCTCTCTCAGTGTGACCTACCCCTTGGGGTTGCTGTGAAGATAAAATGAAGGAGGGGAGAACTATGTATGCAGCCCTGAACACCTTAAGGAAAGTTGGGAAAGAAATGTGCTAAACAAATTGGGGCTGGCCCAACGCTTGAGAATCTTGTGCATCAAAGATAAAAATGCAGGTGGGCATTCTACTTTCTATGTAGAAAGACCTCAGAGACCAGCTAATTCTGATTGCATTTCAGTTAAGGAAGAATGTGCAAAACAGACGACAAGTTGGGGAGGAGGAATATTTCCCACCCCAGGCAAATGAGTTGCTATATCTGTGCCAGGCACCCAGGCCCAAATATCTGTTCCATGCAAGGGCTACACAAAGGCATCACCAGAAACTGCATTATTTGAGTCCCATATGTTTCATTTTGTAAAATCATCCCCTCACCCTTTGTCAGGCTTGGGAGTGGCTTTCCAGATACTTGCAATAATACTGCTGACCACTAGGTGGTACTGTTGCAAGCTCCTGAACTTTTATAGTTCCAGGGACGCTGTCCACTCTTACATACACTGTTCAAGGCTCAGAATTGGCTCTGGTCCAATTCCTTAAGGAAATTCTGTTTTCACCATCCTAAAGCATTATGCTTTTTATTTAGTTTTTTTTAAATTGCCCTTTTCAGCGGACGGTAGCTCTGTAACCTAGATTGTGTTTTGGAAACAGCTGGTTCTTATATAAAAAATGAAAATGAGTTTGTTTATTGATGGTTGTTGTGGGTTTTCCGAGCTGTATTGCCGTGGTCTTGGCATTGTAGTTCCTGACGTTTTGCCAGCAGCTGTGGCTGGCATCTTCAGAGGTGTAGCACCAAAAGACAGAGATCTCTCAGTGTCACAGTGTGGAAAAGTTTGTTTATTGTCCAGCACAGCAACAAGTATGTTGGAAAGAAAAGCTAAGGAACATGAGAAAAATTAGATGGAAGGATGGGTAGGATGGGAAGCAATAACTAAAGACTATGCTGAGTGAAGAAACCCCATTTGTTTTCTTCACCACTGAGAGCTACACCCATCTCCTTGTTAGTCTCCCACACGTGCCCTGTCTGAATCTACAAACATGTCTTCCAAATTCTTTCCCTGTCATGAAAACTAGAAGCTTGTTGCCCATCTTCCTTTCCCCCTCCCCTACTTTTTAATGAAAATTTTAAGTCTCAAGATTCTGCATAAGTGACCAGGCCTGAGTTAATGGGCAGATTGCATACCTACGGCCCTATATGTTCCTAGACCATCTGATAAAGTGAGGACGAGGCAGGAATTGCTGCATTTGGCATATACGATTTAACCCAAATTCTGTGTTCAGGATAAGTTTTGGAATTCAGGAGACAGACACAATGGGAGTGTTTTAGTAAGAATGCAGTAGCTTGGCTGGTGAAGGTGGTAATGCAGAGCAGGGAAGGCTAGGAGAGAACAGTGCCAAGGCAGGGTAGAAACTGCAGCTTTGGGAAGTGACTGTTGAACCTTCCACCTTGCATGTTTCAAACTTTCGCAAACAGCCATGGGAACAATAGGGTAACACAGTGCAGATTGTATATTGTCTGTGTCTGCAATTTTAATTGTGCTCTTCCTCCAAAGAGCTCAGGACCGCAGAGGGCAGCATATTTTATTCTAAGAATAACCCTAAGAGGCCGTGATGACTTGTCCAAAGTTACCCAGTGAGATTCATGGTTGGGGGGAGGGATTTGAACCCAGATCTCCTGAATCCTAATTCAACACCAGCTCTCCACAGATGCCAGGACCTAGTGCAGTGTGTTCTTCCTCTAGAGGTTTCACATGTTATGATCCTTTTGCGTTTGTGTTCCAGATTCGAAAACAGAATGCTTGACACTCACTGCGACAGAAGTAATCAAGAGGCAAAGCTCCAAGTCCAAGAAGAGCTTCAATCAGGTACCCAGTTTTGGTCTTTGAATTTATCCCAGTCTCTTGCTGGGAGGGGAGGTTGTTGTGCCCATGCATTTCCCTTACTACCACCACCAATCTGTGATGTGGTATTTTTTTCTTGCAGCAAATCAGTGTGTCTCAGATAAAAGTGGACAAGACCCAGATCACGGGGGTCAACTGTTCCTTTGCTGTGTGCCTGGACCAGGATGAGCGGAAAATTCTGCAGAGTGTCACCAGGTAGGACAAGAGAGAGTAACCTCTCCTGCAACTGTCATCAGACTCTTTGACAGGGTCGGTAGTAGCTTCAGGTAGGCAGCCCTGCTGGTCTGGAGTGGAACAGCAGGATTTGAATCCAGGGCACCTTAGAGACCAACAAGATTTTCAGGGTATAAGCTTTCAAGAGTCAAACCTCCCTTCTTCAAGGTAAGTAGGATCTACCTCTAGGTCCAAGCAGGGATTAAGGATGATCTGATGGAGGCCAAGACACTAGCTAGACTTCTAGGGAGCTGGGCCAAATGGTGACCATTTGTCCTCAGCATGGTGGCCCAAACAAGGGATTTTGGGAATAGGCAGCCTGAATATATTTGGGGCTCTAAGCCAGGCAGGAAAAGTGTTTTGAAGTTACCGTTGCTGTCTACGCCCGCTGTCTCTTGAAACAGTGGAAAAGAGCAAGAGTCCAGTAGCACCTATAAGACTAACGAAGTTTGTGGTAGGGTATAAGCTTCTGTGAGTCACAGCTCACTTCTTCGGTATCTGAAGAAGTGAGCTGTGACTCACAAAAGCTCATAGCCTATCACTAATTTTGTTAATCTTATAGGTGCTACTGGACTCTTGCTCTTTTCCACTGCTACAGATAGACTAACACGGCTACCCATCTTGATCTGTCTCTTGAAAGCCACTTACATAAGATATTACAAAGTCTTGGAGCTCTGCTGAAACTTTTAGACAGGTCAAGGGAATAGTACTAGGGCTACAGCACGTTCTTAATTCCCAACCCGTTTCTCGAGGGGTTACAACTGGATTGGGAATCCTTTTGTGTATTCCTAAATTACTGATATTCGGGTGACTCAAGCCCCCTTAGGTCTAGTCGTAGTTTTGGCTGTGTGATGGTAAGAGCCAATATGGTGTAATGGTTAGAGTATCTGACTAGGATTTGGAAGACCCACACTGCCGTGGAACCTTTCTGGGTGACCTTGGGCCAGTCACACACACTCAGCATAACCTACCTCACAGGTTTGTTGTGAGGATTAAATGGAGGAGAGGAGAAACATGGAGGTTATTTTGGGTCCCCACTGTGGAGAAAGGCGGCATATAAATGAAGTTAGTAAGTAAACGCATTTCCAAAGCAGGTGGGCCAGCCTGTCAAAGAACCTACACAAGATGGTTGTTGTGGGTTTTCCGGGCTGTATTGCCGTGGTCTTGGCATTGTAGTTCCTGACGTTTCGCCAGCAGCTGTGGCTGGCATCTTCAGAGGTGTAGCACCAAAAGACCGAGATCTCTCAGTGTGACTGTGACACTGAGAGATCTCTGTCTTTTGGTGCTATACCTCTGAAGATGCCAGCCACAGCTGCTGGTGAAACGTCAGGAACTACAATGCCAAGACCATGGCAATACAGCCCGGAAAACCCACAACAACCATCGTTCTCCGGCCGTGAAAGCCTTCGACAATACAACCAGTGTTCCCGCTAATGTGAGCACGTGAGCAATCGCTCACAGATTCTGACTCCTCCGCTCACAGCTTCTCAGATGTAGCTCACAGATACTAACCCTCAGGAGGCCCCGCCCTCCCACTCAGCCAGCATCTGCAGGTGGGCCCTATAGGGAAGGAGCAGGGATGGAGCCTCATCCCACTTCTCTCCTCCCTTCCTGGCTGTGGCTGATTTGGCCCCCAGGGGGGTGCCAGAGAGCGCCTCCAGCCGCTGCTGGCTCTCTAGCTGGGGAACAGAGCAGAGCTGAGTGATCGGGTCTGGCCTGACCCATGCAGCCTGAAATTGCTAGGATCCCCTCAGCCCCAGAGAGCGGAGGAGAGGAGGTAGCGTCTCAGCCACCACCATGGTGAAGGCATCATTTAACTTGGCCTTGGTGCAGAAGGAGGCTGAAGAAGTAAGCATTGACTCATATAAGCTCATCTTGAAATAAACGTGCTAGTCTTAAGGTGCCATTGCATGTCTGCTTTATTTTGCAGCAACAGACTAATACAACTACCCCTTTGTAATCAGCGTGGACATATCCATTTTCATACAGAAGTATACTCTGATTTTTGTGGCCCTTTCACCTAATGGCTTTTATTGTTAAATTGTTTTGATTGTAATCAAAACAATTTGATTGTAATTTTTTTTTAAAAGGAGGTGCACTCAAAACTTTAATGAAAGTTGTTGTTTCAGCTCACAAAGTAGATTTTTAGCTCACAACACTGCAAAGCTTAGAGGGAACATTGAATACAACCTACACAAGCTCATGTATAGCACGAGCCTCTCTTTGGCAGCAATTTGAATGAGTCCAGAGAGGTGTATCCTGGTGGCTGAATGAAGCCTGCAAGGGGTGGGGTAGGGTTGCCAAGCCTGTGCTGGGAAATTCCTGGAGATTGGGGGTGGAACCTGGGAGGAGGGGACCTCAGTGGAGTATAATGCCACAGAGACCAGCCTCCGAAACTGCCATTTCCTCCAGGGGAACTGATCTCTGCTGGCTGGAGATTAGTTGTCATGCCAGATCTCCAGGCTCCACCAGGAAGTTGGCAACCCTAACTGCTTGACTTCCTGCATTCATGATATGACGCTACAGTGCATAATTGGAAATACCTCCGGGAAAGCTAGTCACTCTTTCTCCCAGGACAAACCTGTGAAAATCTGTAGGGTCCTTATTAGCTTTTTGTGCGAGAGATGACCAAAATGCTCTCCTCTTCAAATCAACCAGTGTCATTGGTGTGATCTCTGTTTTGGTATTTTTTTTGCAGGTGTGAAATCTCCGCATGCTACAAACCCAAGGCCAGTGAGCTGTGCTTTAGAGGAAAGCCCGCTTCTCTTCTTCCTACCGAAGAATCCTCTGATTTCTGCTCTCTTCTATGCTTGCCTATTGCCACTTTTAGTGGGGCGCAACCCTAGGGGAGGCAGCAAGGGTGAACTGAATGACCTGCTTTCATCTCCCAATGCTGTTTGGCATTGCTGCCAGGCACCCTGTGAGCAAGCAGAAGTTGCCAGCCTTTCTGTGCAAGGCGAAAATATGGTGCCATTTCCAGGGCTAGAAGATTCAGCTGCAGCCGGCCCATGGCAGGCTGACTCTCCTGAGATCTGAGGGGGAAAGCACTTTTTGTTCCTGGGACTGGAGTACTTCTGTAGAAACAATAATGGGGTCTCATTTTAAGAAAGTAAGAGCTGAATAGGAATTTTGTGCCTATGGTTGTTCTGCAACGTGCAATTGCCAGTGCCTTTTGCATCCTGACTGACTCAAGTAAAATCACTTGATGGCCAAGTTTTGGGAACTGGAGTTGAGAAGCAGAATGTGTGGCCACAAGCTTCTTACCAGTTACCTGCTGAAATGCACTGAATTGGACTAAAGGACAGATTGGGAGTGAGGAATGAAAACTTATCTAAAGGCACTCAATGAAATGGCATTTATATGTCAAAAACAAGCCAAAATGTTTCTCAGGATAGAAAAGACAGGAATGGAAAACACTATTGCCACGAGCCCACTCAGGTTGCAGGGTGCTCTGTCCCTCTGGCAAGGGGGTCCCTATACAAACACAGTACGTAGCACATTCTATGCATCTGGATTTCACGGTATGTGTTGAATGTGATTGATTCTTGGCGGCAGGTGCTTTCATTGCACAGTTTACACTGCTTTGTTAGGTTGTCATGGCTAGAGGATGTCTAAGACAGAATGCTTTGGCATGGATCTGGTCAAGGCAAATCTAGCACTTTGCTTTGTGGATTAAATATATAAACAAACAACCTTTGCAGCTCCCTCCATTACATAGGTGTAAGCTGGACCTAAACGCAGTCTCTCATCCTTGCCACTGCTTCTGAGTAGTAGCCTCCAGATGACGAACAAGCCCCACATCCGGTGGAAAGGGGCAAATCCTGGACAAATTCAGCAGCCACAGGACTGATTACGATTCAGTTATGGCACTCTCTTTCTGTGGTTGTATTTGCTTATGCTGGGTTCATACCAACACTCGTGTGTCACTGGGGCGATGTTAGCACTGGGGAATCTGGTGTGTTGCAGGCACTTGTGGCTGCCGGACAGAACAGCGTAGAGAGATCCATAACAAGACAATCAAAGTCTGGGAAGGAACAGCAGCCGCGGGTATGATGCAGAACTGCATAAAGACTGTCTTTATAGTTCCTCTAGCTCCATAGTTCCGGACAAATGAGACCTTTTTTAAAATTCCTTTTTTAAAAAAATTAGGAAAGCGATGTGAAGGGGGAGGAGTTTGTAACTCTTTCTTCCTACTCTGGTCCCCTGATGAAAACAGTCCTCCTCCCAACAAGCTGTATTTAGTTTTTCAGGGGAGGTGGGAAGGCTATATCATTTATGTTTTTCTGGAATAACATAAATTATACCCAATTGAAAAATGCCAAGTAGCACTGAGGCCTTTTAAAGATAGCCACTGTATCTGAATAAAGGCGTTTCAAGTGTATGTTATTCCTAGTAAACTATACTGTACTTTTATTTCTTTTTAAAAAGAGGGAACAAGCATCTCAGGGAAATTGGGGGTGACTTCAAGACTGTGTTGAATGTGTATGTATATGTTTGGTGGCTGGGGAGTGTCTGTGCCCAGTGAAGGAAAGTCCCACCATACCAAAACTTTCTAGTTTACAGAATGTGTCCGTCTTTTCACTTCATGTCTTATTCTGCAGGTGGTTAACTTGGTGAGAAAGCGCATACGTCCTTTTTACTCAGGTAGTAAAATCGGTTCCTCTTGAAAGGCAAAGGGAAATTTCAAAAGTTTTAGGAAGATCTAGGGCAGGAAGGGGGAAGTTGGAAGCAGTGCAAGTTACTACAAAGATTACTCAGCTCAGTTATCAGGAAACTGTGGCATCAGGAACTAGGGAACAATGATAAGTCTTAAATTCTTCTTGGAAAATTGCCTCGGAGGCTTGAATTTCATACCACAGGCACCGTAAGTGATACAACAGTGTTGAATTTTCTATGCAGAAAAAAATCCTGCAGACTTTGTTACTTGGCAAAAAGAACTGTTTGCCTCTGGTTAGAGTCAAAAATCTAATACTTTACTATCTCAAGATTCCCTTTGGACCTGATACACCCTACTTTGCATAGGAGCCACTGTGATTTTAAATAGCCATTGTCTTTTGAAAGGGGAAAGAGAGAGCACACTCTCTTTATTTTGCACATCTAACTCCATGCAAAAAGGTTCTGATTGTAACTGAGAAATTTTGTGTGTCTTGAGCCTCTCTCACCAAATGCAAAAGCTGCCTGGCAGAATTAAGTTGTACATAAGCAACTGTATAAATGCCTGCGTCTTAATTTTGTAAAATATTGAAATATTTTAATTAACTGTAAAACTTTTGAAATAAAGTGGCATTTTCATACAATGTGCCTACTCGTATTTAAAAACACATAATGCCTTCGTACGCAGGGCCATCCTTGTGGGGCCTGAGACAAACGTCTTCTCTTCCCCCAGCCTTGTGATACTTCCACTTCTTGCAAGACTTGCAGGTAGGGCTGCCAACTCTGGGTTGAGGAATTCCTGGAGATTGGGGAAAGAGCCTGGAGAGGGAGGGATTTGTGGAAGGAAAGGAGCTCAGCCAGGTATAATGCCATACAGTCCACCCTCCAAATAATCATTTTCTCCAAGGAAACTGGCCTCTAGATCAGTCGTACTTATGGGATATCTGGAGATTATGAGAAACTGGAGATCAGTCATACTTATGGGATATCTCCAGGCACCACCTAAAGATTGGCTATTCTACTTGCACATCCCACACAAACACCCCCTCCCCACCAGCCAAGTGATTCAAGTCCCATGTCACCACAATACTGGACTAGTGGGCACCAAAGAATGGCAACTTTGGGGACATGGGGGGCTCCCTGAAGCATGTCGCCCAGATTCCCTATACTCCAGGGATGGCTTGATTAATATGCTGTGATTTCCTTGACTGTATTTTCTTCTCAGCCTTCTGAATCTTTCATGTTTAAACCTAAGCTGCATATGCTGTTGGAGTTCTGTGAATGAACCCTCCCTATGTTTGTCTCTAAAAACACCTGTGGAGGCAGGAAGGAGGAGAGATGGATTGTAGCTGCAAGGCTAGAGATGGTGGGCAGTTTTAATTCTACTCTGTCCCTCGGACTATTTTTTTGAATGAAAATATCCTCTCTTCCCTAAACTGCTATAAGCCCTAATTGGGGAGTGGGGATAGGTATAATACAGATACCAATTCTGTTGTCTAAGCCCCAATACTGGGGCTTAGAGAAGTCCAGAGGAGCCGCTTTTAGTTGGGTTAAGTGTTGAACAGTTCACCACCACCCTTCATAAGAATGTAAGAACAGCCTGCTGGATCAAAGCAGTGGTCTATCTAGTCCAGCATCCTGCTTCACAGAGCAGCCAATAGTTACCCGGGGAGCAAACAGGATATAGAAGTTGAGGTCCTTCTCTGCTGCCTCCTCCCAGCACAGGTATTCAGAGCTTTGCTGCCTCTGGGTATGGAGACTCCCTTCAGTCACCATGTCTCTTAGCCATTAATGGATCTCTCCTCCTGGAATCGAACCTCTTTTTAAAGATATCTCTGCTTGTGGCCTTCACTACCTCTCTTGGCAGTGAATTCGACAGTTGAATTATTCATTAAGTAAAGAAGTATTTCCTTCTGTCTGATCTGAAACTTTCCCAACAATTTCATTGGGTGCCCCCAAGTTCTGCTATTACATAAGAGGCAGAAAAAGTTCACTCTGCCCCGTTTTCCCACCCCATGCATAATTTTACAAGCCTCTCTTATGACTCCCCTTAGCCATGTTTTTTTCTAGAGTGAAGAGTCCCAGGCTCTCTAGCCTTTCCTCATAGGAGAAGTTCTTTAGCTCTCTGCTCATTCTGGTTGCCCTCAGATTGTTCCTTGATGTGCTTAATAATGCCCTCTCTCTAATATGTTTCTACTAATTGACTGGGAATAGATGTTTGGCTTAGGGGTGTGCGCTTTGGGTTTCCAATTTGGGTAAATTACCCAATTTGGGTAATTAGGTAAGTGGGTGGGGGTGGAGGGGTTTCTCCAGGGGGGTGGGTCGTGGGGGTGGGGGAGTTTCCCCCCCTCACTTCAGTATGCTCCGAATATTTACGGAGCATACCGAAGCGAGTAAAATACCTTAATTATAGGTATAATGATAATAATACCTTAATTAAGGTATTTCTGGATTCTTTTCCTGCTTTGGGTAAACCTGAAGCGGGAAACCTGAAGCAACCTGGCCCTGCACACTCCTAGTTTGGCTAACTGGCCTGTAATTTCCTGGATACTCCCTGGATCTCTTTTTTAAAATAGGGGTGATGTTACTATTTTCCAGCCATCCTGCACAGAAGCTGGTTTTAGCAACAAGTTACATATACTTATTAATAGATCAACAATTTCATATTTAAGTTCTTTAATGTAACCAATTTTTAATTGGTTACATGGGAGAAGACACCCGGGGGGAGGGAGGGGGAGGGGGGTGTTCGGTAGCAATGGGCACTCCAATCTCATCCCTGCAAACCCTGATAGGCAGTTCTGAAGGCCAACCCCTTGTACACTGGGCCAACGTCAACTGGTGGCTCTAATTGTATCGAATGGGAGTTTCCTGGGGGCCTCGGATTGGAGAGGGTATATCTCCAAGATCCCCATTGCAATCTTGAACAAACTTGGGTGCTGGCTGGAGGAGAGCCTGCTAAACGCCCCCTGGGAATATGGGCTCTCTAAGTCCAACGGGGGCTGTTCTGACACCCATGAACCTTGAACTGGTTCATCCGTGAGAAATGTTCGTTTCAGTTCATTAGTTTGGGTTCGGCAGCAGCGCTGAACCACAAACCGCAGGTTTGTAACATTTTTTGGGTTCGTGCCCATGTCTACTCCTAATATGATATTAGCAACTATGTTGGATTTTTCACCGGTGGATTAACACAGCAATCTGCAGTTTCTGCTGACAAAGTATATCCTGTTATTCTTTCCTTTAGCATTGTTGGATCCAAAATATTTTTAACAAGAAGAGAATGAGATAAGTGGAAAGAAGATTGTTGGCATATTTCTGGCCTTGAATAAGTTTATACTTCAATACTAATTAATATACCAAAGCAATAATAACTACAGTGCAAATTTTAAAGCAGAAAATAACCTAATATTCGGCACCGCTGAAGAGTTCTCTTCCTCGGCCACCCGTGTCCAAGGCAGACTCTTCTTCTCTATACAAAATTAGGATGAACTTTGGACATCGCTGCTGCAAATTCAGCAGACTTGTAAATTATTTGTATGTCTGCTGCATTCAGTAATGATTAAGTTTGCCTTAAACTCTGGTAAGGCCTCATGCTCTTGTAAGGCCTCTTCAGTAATCAAGATGATGCTACTTTGTCACGCGACTTAAGTTGAGGGGGGAGGGGATTAAAAAGAAAATAAGGCTGAACATTTATTGCCAAAAAGCTTGTAGAATAATATTGCCTTGGTTCAGTTTTAGTGCAAAACCATGGTTAATGAAACTACCACGTCGGCTTCAGACATCACACAAAACTATGGATTTTTTAAAACAATGGTTAGTCTGTGAAACCAGAATTCATCTCAGAGATAACTGCACAAATCCTGGTTTGCCTTGACAAATGTTAGTTTTGTTACTTTTTCTCTAAAGCCTGGGAGGGCATTGCTGGGGAACAAACCAAGATGTCTGCATTCATACACCATTTGAAACCACAGCTAAGTTGTTAATTAACTGGTTTCAGATTGTGGTTTGGCTATAGTTATTGGAGTGACCTGCATTCAAGCAACTGTGCTAACTATAATTTATTTAAACAATGTTTTTGTGTAATGTCGCTCCAGCTCATTCCTGGGCACTAAATCTTAAACAAATAAGGCAACTTTGCCTCAATTTTTTAAAAAATGTAGTGTCTCGTACTATCCTTCATAACTCTTACAACAACCCTGTAAAGATGTTGGGGATATAAGCCTGTGTTCTAGATGAAAAGCTGAGGCTGAAAAGTTGTGGTTTGGTGATGGTCACCTCATAACTTTGTTTTTAATGCTTATGTTATGACCTCTTTTTTTTAGTTATATATTTTTTATTTAAACAGACAGTGAACAATACATAAGAGATAAAAACAAAATTTAAATCAGAGTAGTGGAATTACATAATATTTCTCCTCTCTATCCTGTACATAATTAAAATACTTTACATTCAACAGTTTATATTTTACATTTTATATTCAACATTATATTCAACCTTATTATGTTCAGTATATTGGCTTACTAATTTAACTATTTAACTTAGCAATTGATCTATTTTAATATTAATTATACTTATTTCTCCTTAGTTTACAGCTGCATATTTAAAAAAAAGCTTTCAATTTTTTCTGAAATTCTTGGTTTGGTCTATTGTGTATATAAGAAGTTAATTTTGCCATTGATGCATATTCATACAATTTATTCATCCAATCGGTTGTATCTGGACAAGATTCTGCCTTCCATTTTGTTGCATATACTATTTTCACTTTTCACCACATATTTAAAAGTTTGCTATGCTCCCTTTATCATTTGCATCTCCTCATATATTTTTAATCAATATCTTCTTGCTTTCTCTTACATGTCCACCATATATGATAGAAAGTTGCAATCATACATTGACATTTCCAACACTTTCCGCTATAATCCTTACTGGTTTTTGCAATATCCTTTGGAGTAATATACCATCTAAAAAACATTTTATACCAATTTTCACTTAACATTTGGCAATCTGTAAATTTAATTTCTTTAGTCCATAAAATTTCCCATTGACTCGCTGAAATATTTTCACCAAAGTTCTGAATCCATTTAATCGTATAATTTTGTTTCATGTTGCAACAAAATTTTATATACTTTTCCTAACAGGTGTTTTGGCTCTCCACAGATTAGTTGTTCAAACACTGTTTTCTCTCTGAATCGCCCTCCATCTTTGGATAGTTGTTCTTTAAGTTTAGTCACTACTTGATAATATGTCAACAATGGGATGTTTCTTCCCTGGAAAGGTCACCTCATAACTTGATGGCTGAAGCAGGATTCAAAAGTGTGGCTTGTTTGCTGCTTATTCCCTTAGCTACAGTCGCACACTGTGAGAGGCTCATTGCCATTTCTGTTGTCTCAATATGCTGTATTTGGAGTAGCCAGGGCCGGCGCGCCCATGGAGGCCAGGTAGGCGGTGGCCTCGGGCGCGCGGGCACTGGAGGGGCGCTGGAGGGGGTGTTGGGGGCAGGGCCGCCTGTAGCTACTGCTGCAGCCAGCCAGCCAGCCAGCCAGCCCCTTGCTGCCGCCGCCGCCGCCACACACCTCAGCTGGGCGCAGCCTCTGTGTGCCGTTCGAGCAGCAGCTCGCGGCTTCTGCGCCCAGCTGGGGCGCGCGGCGGCGGCAGCACGGAGCTGGCTGGCTGCAGCAGCAGCTGTAGCCAGCCACGCCAGTTCAGCTGCGCGCTCCTCCGCCCCAGCCGGGCGCAGAAGCCGTGAGCTGCTGCTGGGGCGGTGCACGGAGCAGCCTCCGCGCGCCGCTACAGCAGCAGCCCGCAGCTTCTGCACTCGGCTGGGGCATGTGGCGGCGGCGGCACGGGGCTGCCTGGCTGGCTACAGCTACTGCTGCAGCCAGCCACGCCAGCTCAGCTGCGCGCTCCTCCGCCCCAGCCGAACGCAGAAGCTGTGAGCTGCTGCTGGGGCAGGGCACGGATCAGCCTCCACGCGCTGCTCCAGCAGCAGCCCGCAGCTTCTGTGCTCGGCGGTCCGCGCGCAGCCCAGCCCCCCTGTGGTGCGTGATGACGTCTGCGATGACGTCATCACGCCTCCCGTGGGGCGCGTGCGCGCCCGCCGCCGCAGGCGCTGAAACCTCTGGCGCCGGCCCTGGGAGTAGCTCCAAGTGATCAGTCGCAGCTGCCTATGATTGTGACAAAAACACGTTTCCTGAGGTGTACAAGTCCTGAATTTGGGGGTCTTCTGTGTAATCGGGGAGGAGGGGGGTTACCTGACTTTACAGAAATCTTAGCTGATTAATTGCATATGTTTTAGCTTACTATGTCCAACAACATTAGTTCTGAAGCAAGAAGTACACATTTCTTTGAGATTATACAAGGTGTGTCATGATGACGACAGCATTTTAGAACAGGCCTTCTTGTGATACAGGAAAAAGAATGGACTCTCAGGGATGCCTCAGGCTGTTCAAACCCACCAGTCAATTATAATCCCAAAGCAAGAGTGGGGCAACAGCTTACCTTATTTGAACCTTTGGCTAGGGTATGAGCAAGATCAGGAATGAGGAATGCAGGCCTCCTACTCCAAAAGACCTCCAGAGCAAACCTAGGAGCACAGCAAAGCTAATCCTACTTATAACTGTAGGCATCTCCAAACCAAAATATAAGTAGTTATTGGAGGCAAAGGTCACTCACTGCCTAGGACTGCATGGGTGAATTCATTACTTATTTTTTCTTTTTTAAAAAAATTTCACAATAGCAGTTATCTAACCTGCTGAAGATGATCTGGGTGTCTTTATTTGTTGTTGTTTTTCTAAATGGAATGCTTTAGAAATATCTGGTCATTTGACTATATTTGACCAATGAATTAACAAAATCATTTTTGACCAAACAAATGCCCAACCCAAGTCTTTTTAAAACATGGTTCATGTTATCTGTCATGTTATCAATGCTTCTGTTTTAAGTATGACTAATTGGGGGAGCATCTTTTTCTTAGTAAAAAATGCTTTAATCGTTTTTTGTTTGTTTCTTGTCTTTCAAGGAGGCTCTGAGTTTATTAGGCTCTCTCCTCCATTTTATCTCTACAACAACCCTGTAAGGTAGATTAGGCTGAGAGTGATTGGCCCAAGACTTCCTCACTGAACATCTTAGAAGGGTAGAGAATTGAACCTGATCCACCACAAACCTGGGGATAACCTTCTAACCACTACAGCACATTCGTTCTGGACTGATTAGTCAGTTAAAAGTTGCTGCCATACTTTCCCTCCCTCTTCCCCCTCTAGATGTTAAGTGCCCATTTTGGTCAAATAGTTACAGTTAAATTTCCCATTCCAAAATTCCACTACATTATCCTGGCTATTTATACAACAACTGGAAGAAAAAAGATGTCATCATTGCAGATATTACCTCATCAAGAGGACAAAGGTGTTGCACACTGGCCTAACTTGCAACAGGGTGGTGAAGCAGGCTTTCTGCCTGACGTGCCCTTGTACAACTGAAAAACAGGAAAAAGGAAGTCAAGACAATGATAGTGAAGTGGAGGAAACAAGGCCCGGAACTCTCAGGTGGAATTAGCTGACCTGTCTCACAAGGTAGTTTCAGTGACGCCATGAACGGAGAGCAAACTAGCAGTTATTTAACCTGTTTTGTTGTTGTTGCACCATTTAGATTTTCTGCCTCCGTCACTAAAATTTCTTGGGCCATGTGGGTTACCGTGTTGTAATATTGTTACTACAACCATTTCAAATGATTCACTTGTTTGGGGGCCTTTAAAACAAAAATCTATCTTGAAGTATCTTTAATTAGCAGCTGATGCTTCCTCATGTCCAGGAAGACCTGTTCTTCCTGTAGCTGAGCCAATACAGTAATCTCTGTGTTATTATTTTTCTTTAAGGAAATGATTTAAAGTTCCTTGTCTAATCTTTAAATCCTCCCTGCTGTTGACATTCTCAAAGGAAAGCTTTTTAAAAAGATGTGGTGTGTGTGGTGGAAAGCAAACCTATTGGCTTGTTCAAACTATCCCCTGCCGAGCACCTAATCAGTTCCTTGTAAACAAATATACCTTCCCACTGACTATGAAGCAGGGTTTATTGGAAAGGCATGCACGACTTCTTAATGCCATCACAAGCTGTTTTGTTTCTATAGAAATCTGATTTATCCTATAACGGAATTTAGTTTCCTTCCGTTGTGTAACAAAAGGAGCAACTATCTTGACACATGACCAGCTCAAGCCCCAAGAACCACAGAGACTTTAATCAAACACAAGGCCTGCAGAACAGAAACGTGCCCAGAAGCCTGCCATTTTATACTCATGGTAGTAGCATGTTGATGTCTGTATAATTTTTAGAAGCCCACAGTCTAGGCTATATGAGACCCCAGATAAAGATACCTTTGGCTCCCCTTTCACGCCATCCAGAGTCAACCCAATCATCATATGAAAACAAACTGCATGACTTCCCTGATTCTGTGGTCCCCTGGGTGATCTTTCTTCTCAACAACCCTGCCCACGGTATTGCAGATAAATTGGCCAAGTGTCGATTGGGAAATTCCTGGGGATTTACAGGGAGAGCCTGGGGAGGGCAATGTTTGGGGAGGGAGCTCAGCAAGGCTGTGATAATATAGAGACCACCGTCCAAATGGACCACCATCCATTTTCTCCAGGGGGACGTTACACAAAAATTCCAAAGGGGCTTCTCCGGGTGCAAAAGAGTTCCCGAACAACAAAACCATTAGTCAGAGGTGGAACACATGTATCCACACATTTATAAATAATTTAAATATATTTTATCGAGAAAGTGCAATGTGCTAAAGTGCTAAACTCAGAATTAAAGGTATATAATGCATCACAATAATCCTAAAATCCACTATCTACTACAGCTCCAAGTTATTTCATACCAATTAATAAATATCACAATAAATACAATACAATAAGTTACATTCAATAAATGTATGGAATTTCCTCATAAAGAAACCTACAATATCAAAAAGTCCAACTGGTGAAAAACAATCCTGCAGGGAGGAAGCTCAGCAGGGCTGTGATAATACAGGGACCACCATCCAAAGCTGCCATTTTCTCCAGGGGAACTGATCTCTTTAGTCCGTAGGAGAACTGATCTCCAATCACTTGTAATTCTGGGACAACTCCAGGCCATACCTAAAGGATGGTGACTGTGGCAGCTGCACTATCACCACTTTCATTTGTGATGCAGCATATATGGAATGGGGAAGAAGAGAAAAATGAGGGAGACTTCTGAGGTAACTGCCTTCTGGACTTATGGCTGTCCAAATCCCACATTCTGGCTTCCCCTTTTATTTGTTTAAACCCCTCTCAGCTACCCATAATCAGTAAAAAGGGGAGACACACTTTATTTAACTTGTTGGTAGGGTGTGAGCTTTATGTTACCTAAAGGATTCTTATTTTCTACCCTAAAAGAATAATATGGCACTTAATTGTAAGATAAATGTAAAACCCCTTTCCATGACTATCTTGTCTCAACAGACCAGACGCAGGTGGAATTTAAAGGTTTCGTGTGGAATAATCAGTATGGAATGTAGAACTGCTCTCAACTTCACTCTCCAGAGGTTATAAACTGGCAATCACTTGGATTTGCATAAGGCTTGTATCACAAGCTGAAAGATAGATGGAACTTTGGGGATGATTGCCACAGCAAACCTAATTCCAGGAGTCCATACAGCATGCCTGCATCTTATATACTAATAGCCAAGTGGCAAAGATCTGAGGATAGACATGGGCATGAAACGGGGAAAAAATGAACCACGTGGTTCGTGGTTCGTCCAGTTTCACGAACCCTGAACACTGAACTTTGCTGAACTTGACCCCATTTGCAAACCGGTTCGTGGTTTGTCAGAGCCCAGAACGGGCCCCTTCACGATCAGAGAGCCCAAACTTTTCAGTCCCTTTTTCAGCAACAAGTGCAGGCCAAAGATCCCACCAAGCAATCTCTCTCAAAAACCAAGTTCCAGCAAGCCCTCCTCTCCCTCTCCGTCTCTGCTGAAACTGAAACCATGAGGCACAGAGCTTTCCCTTTTATATAAAATGCCCACATTGAGCAAAACAGGAGCACTCTGGTTGGCAGAAAGACCTGCCTAACATGGTTTGGGGAGAAGAGATTGGTGTTGCCATGGCTACTGTAAGCCCATCTCCTCACCTTAGGGATTCTAACCCTCCCCCTCTTTTCCTGGCTGGATGGGCCAGAACAGGAGCTCTCTAGTTGGCAGGGACAGCTGCCAATCAAGCGTGGAGGCCTCAGATTGGGGGCAACCAAAAGACCGGCCACCATTGCCTAGGAAATGTATTGAATGGCACCAAAGTGCCTAGCTTCCCGAACCAGCCCAGGAACAGTAGGAAAAAGTTGTTTGGTTCGTAAAAATGCGACCTCACAAACCGCGTGTTTCTTTGCCTACGAACCAGCTGTTCCGTCAAAAATTTTGGTTCATGGTTCGTTTCGTGCCCATCTTTAGAGGATACTTACATCTGGAGATCGGAGCCATGAACAGACTAGACAGATCTTCTTACACACCTGAAAAATACACCAGGTTTGCGGAAAAATCTGAAATCTAAAAAAAAACACATTGAAGGTTTTAAAAAAATCAAAATGATAAAAAGAGTGCCTGTAGTTTTAACTAGATTCACTCAGTGTTCTGTTACTAGACAACCATAAGAGTTCAGCCAGTATTCCAGGCTTGGTTTCTGTCAGTAAAAGACAAGAGGAGGGGGCAAGGCACTTTCCAGGGCTGTTTTGGCTTTTGAGAGGGAACTCATTAGGGCCAGGCCAGGCAGTGACCACCAGGTAACTTGATAGTAAATGACTTGCATGTCTCACTCAAGCCTGGCTGCTTACTACTGTTCAACAGCAGTCCCCTCCCCTCAAAAAAAGCCAATGTGGTATCGTGGTTTATCAGAGTAGGATCTGGGAGATCCAGCTTCAAATCATCAGTCTGCTGTGGAATCCAGTTTGGTGAGAGCCAGTTTGGTGTAGTGGTTAGAGCATGGGACTCTAATCTGGAGAACCGGGTTTGATTCCCCACTCCTCCACTGGAAGCCAGCTGAGTGACCTTGGGTCAGTCACAGCTTCTAGGAGCTCTCTCAGCCCCACCCAGCTCACAGGGTAATTATTGTTGTGGAGATAATGACATACTTTGTAAACTGCTCTGAGTGGGCATCAAGTTGTCTTGAAGGGCGGTATATAAATCAAATGTTATTATTATTATTAAGCTCACTAGGTGACTTTCATCCAGTCACAACTCTCAGCCTAACCTGTCTCTCAGGGTTGTTGTGAGGATAATATAGGGGCGAGGAGAATGATGTAAGCTGTTTTGTGGAGAAAGGCAGTATATAAACTAAGTAGGGAGCTGCTTTCCTCCCTTCGACTTTGCCTTTACCTAGTTCAGGCTGGCCTTGTTAAAATTTTTAATTTAGCAAGTATCAGCAGGATATGAGGGCATTCCGGACAGCCATGATTTACTGCCTCCAAACTGCCAAATGTTTAGGCTTTGATATTCCTCAACTTCCCAGTGTTTCTTTTGTGTCTTCCTTCAATTTTGGGGTCTACCAATACAGGGGTAGAGGAGTCCCCCCACCCACCCACAGAATGTCTTCTGATGAAAGGTTCTCATAAGGTCAGCTTGCTGCCTTAACATAAAAATGAAAGAGGCGTTGCCATCAGACAAAATTTTAACGATCTTTTTAAAATAAGTGCTTTTTAAGATGGTGGTTAAAACAAAAGGCCACGATCCTTGCTTTTTTCCCCTTATAACTTTGTCTTCTATTAGCTAACCCAAAGAGCTCCCAATTGCCTCCATTAAGTAAAAAAGAGCAAGCATTGACAGGAGAGGGGTTTTATTTATTTTATTTTATTTATTTTATCATATTTATATTCCGCCCTCCCCGCAAGCAGGCTCAGGGCAGATAACAACATTAAAACATTTAATTTTAATAGGCACTTGATCCAAACTAATACATAGCCAAACAGCCCTCCCCACAACTGCTTTTAAAATGTGGATGAGTTGAAGGGGGAATTGTACAGCAGCAGCTAATGTATCAGACCACCCTGTTTCTCTCAAAAATTAGAGAAATTAGCTTCCATTTACTCACCTCTGGTGATCCCAGCAATGCAAGTAGGTTATCAACCTCACCTTTACTTCCTGGGGAGTCTCAGCTGGCATGTGGTGATAAACAAACATTACATTTTGGTTCTTTAAAAGATATGGATATGTTCCTGACTGATAGAGCCATAAATGGGTGAGGAAGGAGGCAAGAAAATCATGTGCTTTCTTATCATGAATCTCTTGTCAGAATCTAAAAAAGTAAAGCGCAAGATATCATTGCCCAAATATCCTTCTTCTCATACAGTGGACATGTAGCTATGACTGAACTCACAGCACAATGCCATGAAAAAGTAGATATGCTTAAACCCGTTGATTTTCAAGAGTTCTAACTGTGACTTTGCTGGATTGTGTCCATTTCTTTGAAAACCTCTGGTAGTTCATAGGATAGAAACCTTCAAGGGATGCCTCTAGAAAATAGTGGTCAGATCCATGGCATGAATAGGTTGTGTGCACACACATCAATGTGATGAGATCCTGTATGGTCCCTGTATGCTCTTCTACGTGAGGCAGCATCTTGCATTGTAGCCAGACAGTCTTCCGGTTAAATTATCTGTTTAATCTTTGCTTAGCTTTAAGGATCAGATAAGGCAAATCAACCTCATGCCGCTAGAAGGGGAATCTTGAAAGATTTCCTGCCTTGAGTCTGCAGGAAAGTGCCTCTGGTAAACATCTAAGCCCGCGACGCTTTCTTATCCTGGATAAGGGTTCTGTTGTTCCTGCATTTTGCACTATGACTGAAACATTTTCCACTCGATCAAGACAGTGCTGGGGATCTGATCTGGAAATAGCTGACCTGAAGCCTCTCTTGGACCAGAGCCTGGAATGAAATAGGCCCCTGAGGAGTTCAATGGCAGATGTGGGCAAAGGTCCGTCCTTGAGAGCTGTGTTCGCTTTCTAAGTTCAGGAACAGAATGTTGAGCTGACTGGGAGTGAGGCATTTGGGAAACGGAACAGCTTTTCACTCAAGTAGTCAACATGGAGGTCCATGGAGGGTCTTATTCCATTCTCTTTGATCTCAATTATGTATTCGTAGGCTGATGGTCTTTGGGGATGAAGAATTTAACACTGTCCTTGCTTTCTAAAATGAGTTGCTTGGATGCAAGCTTGCCTTAAAGTTGTGGGGGGAACTGATGACTTCAACAGGCAATAGATCCAGAGGAGTTAGCCGTGTTAGTCTGTAGTAGCAAAATCAAAAAGAGTCCAGTAGCACCTTTAAGACTAACCAATTTTATTATAGCATAAGCTTTCGAGAATCAAGTTCTCTTCGTCAGATGCCTGATCAGGCATCTGACGAAGAGAACTTGATTCTCGAAAGCTTATGCTATAATAAAATTGGTTAGTCTTAAAGGTGCTACTGGACTCTTTTTGATTTCAACAGGCAAGAGTTTTTCTCACTGTTGCATGAGGATGCCCTCAGACATCATGATAAACCATGGTTGTCTGTGTGGTTCGTGCAATAAACTGGTTAGTCTACCAGATGTAAGTAACAAATCCTAGTCTGTGCATAAATCTTGGTATTGCTTCTCTTCTGCCTCCAAGAATGGAGAGTATCTTCCCTGTACTGCCATCTCTGTGGCCAGGCAGCTGAGTGGTGCTATTCAGCAAGCTATCACAGTAGACCCCAAATGTAGTTCATGAACCAGCTAAAACCCCCACTTTGAAATCCTTGTTCGTTACCAAATGAAAAACCCTGGATCATTAGACTTTGTGCATTTGGATGTCTTGTCTAACCTAGCCACAAGACAAGCCTTCTAAAATGTTCTTAAAATGGTACATGAACATTATCCTTTGCATCTTGTACCTGAAATGTGGACTCTGAGGCTGTGAAGTTTTGTTGTTTTATCAGTCTCTGCGTGTGTGAGTGTGTGAGCGAGTGTGAGAGAGAGAGCATTTTGTAGCAGAAGGACAATCTGCAAATTGGGGAGAGGACTTTTGCCAGCTCTCTTTCTCCCTATGCTGTCCAGAAGAACAAATGAGGCTGAAAGAAAAGCCACCACCACCATGACAATTGACAACCATTGGTGCGGTTGCCACTTCTGGGGAAGAGGCTCTATCTCTCAGGTGCACAGCAAGCCAGCTGAGTGAGGATTTTGGCCAGCTTTCTCCCCCAAGCTCCTCTGGCAACACTGCAAAAATTATGGAGAGTAGTGGACTTCCGGAATGAGACAGTGAAAGCACAAGAGGGGAGTTTTATGAGCTCCCTGTCGTGACCTTCCTGGTTCCTTGGGAGCCGAGAGATCGGACCCCCAAGCCCTCCCCCCAGAGAGGGGAGGCAGGCTGGAATGAGGTGGAAGAGCTTAGGGGGACTGACAAGCCTCCTGAAGCCCAGATACCAGTTCCGAAGAGAGGACCAAAGAAGGAGCCATCATGGCTACTTAACTGTGAACCCGGGAGTCCAACAGGCAGAAAATAAAACTACAGCAAATCAAGCAGATTCTTAACAAGACAGATAAAAAGAAACAATTCTAACACAGCTTAATTGACCCCACAGCCTTCCATCAAGTAAGTGGACAGATTTATGGTTTTACGGGGCAATTTAGCCCATCTATGCACGGCTGCTGGAGCAAGCTGGGAGGGTCAGAGACGGCAGGGGGGGGGTGAGGGGGGAGGGGAGGAATGACTCTCTCAGCAACTGCTGGAATACTATAGATCTTTGAATAATCAACCAAAATAAAGCTTTTTACCACTTTCTGAAATGGCTTCTTGGCAAGAAGAGATACTTGCTTGTTTGCAAGAAATGTCTAAAATAATGACGGAGTTACTAATTAAAGCTGATGCGATATTTGGAAAAGGATAAAGGGATTACAAGAGATCACAATCCACAAAAAAATTTCTGGAGGGATAGACTTAACTGAAAGGAAAATCGAGCCAATTGAGGGGAAAATCAATCTGCGACACACTTTGGAAAATGGATGATCTTACCAGGACATCCCCTTCAAGACACAAAACTGTAGTAAAGAAAAGGCGGGGCCACGAATCAGACCTGCACGGAGAGAAACAGACATCCCAACACAGAAAGGGGAGAAAAGAATGCAGCGGATCTTAAAAACAGAAAAACAAGAGGAGGAGAAACTACATCCATACTGATCTCCTTCAGAAATGGCTGGAAGACAAGGGAATCTACCTTTGGTGGCCCAGATCAATTAGGGATTGGATGTATTATGTCTCATGAAGAAAGAAGAAGAAGAAAGCAGATCTGCATGGAAAGAATCAAGCATGCCAATACTGAAAGAGGAAAAAGGGATTAAGGACTGGATGTACCACTTTTCATGAAGAGAGAAGAAAAAACAACGATCAGAATCTTGGGGCATATCAGGACTTATTAACTGCAGACTCAACCTCTTACCTGAACAGTTTTTCCCTTCTTTCCTTCTTTTCTCTTTTTGATATAGCACAGTATAGTTTGTTAATGGGTCTTTGGAGTTTATTAAAAGTACTTAGACTGTACTCCTTCTCAAAATATAAACTGGCCAAGCTAAATGACCACCTGCTCTTATTAACCTTAAGAGTATGAAAATCCAAGTAAATAAGTCCAGATGGTAAAATAAAATAGATGAAGGAGTTACTATCTTTAAAAGGTAAAATTGAGTTTTAACTATATAGTTATGTGATCACTCTAGTCTTATCAATATAAAAATCCAAGCAAATAGTTTTGGCTAGAACCAAATAGATGAAAGATATATATATATATATATATATATATATATATATATATATATATATATATATATATATATATATATATATATATATATATATATATACACATACATACACACACACACACACACATACACTTTTTTAAAAAATAGAATATAAAATTGTTTTCAAACTAAATATTGATTTGGCCTCTATACCCTTACTATTATGAACATACAAGCAGACAAGTTTGGAAGGCATGGCCAGAACAGATATAAAAAAGAGAGGAAATTAATATAAAAATTGCTCTTATCTTTATGTTGATGTATATTACTGTCCTGCTGATATTGTATATTTTGCTACATTCACCTCCCACTCCTAGAACGATTATGGATCTAAGATCCCTGAGTAAAAGGTAAAAGAGGTGAAATGTGATCTATCTGTAATATGCACAAAAGAAAAAATTACTAGAAATATAAGCTACAGAGTAGGTGGATTAAAACATATAGAAATTAATAAAAGGGAATCTTGAAGGTATATGGGGCACTAATTACATATATAATGGCTTTTTATATCTAGATGGATGATTATGTGTCTTGTATGTGAATCTTATAAATGCTTATGGCCTGCTGTAACCCCTCCCTATATATTATAAAAACCCAATAAATTTTAAAAAAAAAATTATGGAGAGTAGTATGGGACAACACCACAGCTGACCTTGCTACCGAGGTCTGTCGGTGTGTCCTCACTCACTACTTCAGATTTTCATGACTGACTTGGAACAATGGTTCCTCAGTTCCCCCCTGCTAACACCCCTCTTGTATCTGAGATTCATTGAGGACATTTTTATCATCTGGACACACAGGAAAGAAGCACAGGGAAAGCTCACCAGGCATTCAGCAACTTCCACCCTACCATCAACCTGACCATGAATCAATCCACACAAGAAGTATATTTTCTAGACACCACCGTACAAATACATGGTGGGAGCACCTTATACCAAAAACCTACTGATTACCAAACATATCTACATGCCTCCCAATCATCATCCCAAACACACCAAACTATCAACAAAGCCAGAATGTTCCTAAGGGATGAACTGCTGTAAGACAAGCCCAAACAGAACAACAGAACACCGCTGTTAGTCACATATAGTTCCCAGCTCAAACAAGTTCAACACATGGATACTGTTCTCTCACAGGCATTGAGAAGCAAGACTTTTCTTGCCCACGAACAGCTCCCCAACCATAAACAACTCACACAACAGTGAATTTCCCAACAGGGACACAAACTCTGGGAAAAGGGTCTGCAATAAACCAAGATGCCAACTTGGCTCCCATAATTCACTCCAAAAACACAATCACCAGACCTAACAACACCAGCTCTACCATCTCAGGCTCAGTCACTTGTTCTTCATTTTTTCAATCTCTATTTTTTTTTGCCTCTTTGTATGCTTTCTTTTCGTCACTCATTTTTCATCTATTTTTGTTTTAAAGCTTTCATATTGAAAAGATGTCATGAGAACAAATAAAATGTATTTTTATGTGAGAGCTCCTGCAGTTAAGTAGCTGGGCTGCAAATCAGCACTCTGCTAGTGTGACTCCCACTTCTGCCATGAATTCTGCAGTTGGCCTTGGCAAGCTACTCCTCTCAGCCCCAACTCCCCAGCTGTATTGTGGGAAGCTCTGAGTGTGGCACTAATCTGTCCAGAAGGGTGGTATATAAGCACACTGTTGTTGTTACTACTATTATTGCATGGACATAAATCTGATATCAAAAAATCACAACATTCAAAAACAAGTGGGAGAATATTTTAATCTCCTAGGACATTCCATCACTGATTTAAGAATAGCAGTTCTCAAGAACAGAAACTTCAAAGGGAAATTGCAACATAAGATTGCTGAAATCGAGTTTATTTGCAAATTCAGAATGATGGACCACCTGAGGGTTGAATCAGGACATCACATTTTTCTCGCACTACAGATGCTAATTTTCTGCACTTCACACCTCTGCTCTATAAAACGAATTACAACATCTATTATAGCTAGCTTCCTGATACTCTAAATTGTAATTTCCCTTCCATTCTCTACCTGGATTATAAAGACTCTACCTTTTCCCCTTGTATCTGATGAAGAGACCTTTGAGTCTCTAAAGCTTATACTGTGGAAATTTAGTTGGTCTTTAAGGTGTTCCTGGACCCAAATCTTACTTGTCTTCTGCAAACCAACACAGTTACCTAGCTGAAACTATTTTAAATTGTGATTTTCTAGTTTTAAACTTGGAATAACATTGTAAGCTGCTTTGGATGCCAGTATTAGCAGAATTCTGGGATAAAAATACTTTAAATTAATACTTGGCATGTGTGCATGTTAAAGAATACTACAAGGTTTTGCTTCTGTTTTTTCCCTTTTAAAACCATTTTCAGAAGCCCAGTTCAGATTTCTGCCTAGCTCTGCTTCTTGCCACTGTAGAATTGCTCTTCTGCATTTTGTAGGTCTTTAATCATAGCAAGTCATGGATTTATCAAAGGCTCTATTATATCCATCTGCCTGTATTGTAGTAGTCTGAGATTTGGAACTTGGTGTTTAAAAGCTTCTTGGTGCTTTCCCAAGGAGTTCAGCAGTTAATTTCTTCCTCCTTGGGTTTCCCCCTTCTTTAACTAACCTGGGCAGAGCAAACGACCTTCCTCATGTTACTTTTCATCTGAGCCTGGTAGGAATCCTTATATTATCTTTCAAGGAAGGAACTTCTCTCCCTAACCAGTGGCCGTCTCAGGTTTACTTACCTGCAACTGGAAACCTGATCCACAGAGCTAAGATTATCAGACTTGCTCAGATGTCATACAGACAACTTGACTTCTTCTTGGCAAAGAAGACACATGTATCCTATCAGATGGGTAGCAAACAAGGATTCAGCACGGAGGGGAAGAAGTTCACCTCAGTTTCCTTCTGTCGTGAAACTATTAAATATGCAAGAACTCTGCTACGAAAAAAGACCAGTGGCAACCCTTACTGTTATTTGTTGAGAGCCAGTGTGGTATAGTGGTTAAGAGCGACGGGACTCTGCGGAGGAGCATGAATGTTGAAGTCAGCCAGAACAATCAGTCTGGGTATCTCCAGCACCACATCCAACTCCAGCACCTCTGCCAACTCAGAGAGGATGCCCACTGGGGAACTAAGTAGCCAGTAAACAAACAGAATGTCTAATCTATTCTTAGCTCCCCAACATAAGGAGCCTTCAGTCAAAGCCAGCTACGGTTTCTACAAGAAGTCTGCAGAAGTTGTGGGACTCTCAGGGGATGACTGCAACGCTTCCTCTCCAGCCTCCAGAGTCAGGTTGGTGAAGGACCACATAACCGGGTAGAGTTAGTTGGGACATACATACCATGTGGCCCAAGCTCCTCATGGCAGCCATTTGTGGTGGGTTCCACAAGACTGAGACCAACCCTGCCTAGCATAACCAGGCACAGCACACTAAGAAGGGCCTCAGCAGTTGCCCTAAGTGTCCAGGCAGGCTCATACTGGGAAAGGCAATTGTGCAAATTGTGCAAATTGCACCATTAGCTAGAGGATCCTTTGTCCTTTAAGGCTTAAGGCAAACCCTTCCTTCAATCTTTCCTGGGCATTTCATCATCTCCTGGTTTCTTCTTGGATACTTAATCTTGAGATTCTTGCTTCATCTCCTTAATCTTGAGATTCTTGCTTGGTGCTTCCATCGCATCTCCGTATGGCAGGTTCCATGATATCACTTTAGTGCTGCAATAAAATATACAAAGCCCCAGGATTAGTCCTGTAGAGCAGAAGCTGGCTGACTTCTGCACCCCTTCTGCTTCCCAGAGACTTAATAATGACCAGACTGAACCTGCCTAGAAACATAGAAAGTACTTTACTCTTATGTTCAGATGAACCCACATTTTGGATAATGGTACTCCATTCTATGAAATGAACGTTTTTGACAGTCAAACCTCTGTTCACCTGTAACAATCAGATATGAGCCAATTACTGAATCTGTTTGGTTCAGCACCAGATATCTCAAACATGTTTGAATCAGGTCTGTGTGAATCTATCTTTGCATGAAAATGTGGCTGATCCAAGCAGATCAGCATTCAGCAGCCCTTAACATCACTAAGGACTACTTAATCAATTTATTATTTATTGATTTGATTTGATTTACCCCACCCTCCCCACAAATGGGCTCAGGGTGGCTAACAACATTCACAAAACACAGCGAATCAATCACAAAACCATAAAATCAATAATAATCTTAAAAGAGTCATTAACATAGTCCAAGTGCAGGTTATTTAAATAAATATTTGGGAGTCCATATATGGGCATAGCACATGGCCAGGGGCAGTCCCAGAAAAAGTGGTGGTCTTAGGTGGAAGAAAGGGGACACCTGCTGGCACTTGGCCAAAGGCCCGGCGGAACTATAACAGGTCCTGCAGGGCCTGGATCTCCAGCAGGAGAGTATTCTACCAGGCCGGGGCCAGGGCAGAAAAAGCCCTGGCCCTGGTTGAGGCCAGACAGATGTCCTTCAGGCCGGGGACCACCAGGAGTTGCTTGTCTGCAGAGCGCAACACCCTGCAGGAGACGTAATGGAAGAGGCGGTCCTGCAGGTATGCAGGTCCCAGTCTGTGAAGGGCTTTAAACCCCAAGGTTAACACCTTGAACTGGATTCGGAACTCCACTAGGAGCCAGTGAAGCTGGCACAGCACAGGATGAATGTGCGCTCAGATTGGCGTTCCAGTAAGGATGCGTGACGCTGCGTTCTGGACCAGCTGTAACTTCTGGGTCAGGCCCAAGGGCAGCCCAGCGGAGAGTGAGTTGCAGTAGTCTAGCCTGGAGGTGACCGTTGCATGGATTACTGTTGCCAGGTCCTGGGGCGAAAGATAGGGTGCCAGTTGCCTGGCCTGTCAAAGATGAAAAAAGGCAGACCTGGCAATGGTTGCAACCTGGGCCTCCATTGAAAGTGTGGCATCCAAGGTCACACCCAGGCTCCTCACTGTCAGCGAAGGTTTCAATTGTACCCCGTCGAGGGCTGGGAGCCAGGTCCCCAGCTCGATCGCCCCATGACCCAGACACAGAACCTCCATCTTCTGGGGATTCAATTTCAGGCAACTCTGATGTAACTGTACCGTCACAGCCTCAAGACCCTTGGCCAAGGAATCCAGAGCGAGATCAGACTGGCCGTCCATCAGCAGGTAGAGCTGGGTGTCATCCACATACTGGTGACAACCCAGCCCAAAGCTGTGAGCTAACTGGGTGAGGGGGTGCATATATTAAATAGCATCGGGGAAAGAATAATCCCCTGAGGGACGCCGCATACCAAAGAATGGCGAGCGGACATCTGTTCCCTGAGTGCTAGCCTCTGTCCCCGATTGCGAAGGAAGGAGTTCAGCCATTGCAGGGCTGTCCTGCGAATCCCCACATTGGCAAGGCAGTGGGTCAGAAGGTTATGATCGACCGTGTTGCTTCCTAACTCTCTCATTTCTGTCTAAAACCAGTCACTTCCTTCTCTCCCTGTGATACTGCTCCTTAAATCTCTACTACACACTTTTCCTACTTGCTTCTGGATTCAGCACAAACTCCTTATCCTTTTCTTCAACAGCCTTTCCTTTCCTGCCGTTATATCCCAATATATCCTAAGCCACAAACTCCGGTTCCACCCTCCTCAGCAGTCCAGAGGTTTCCTTCCTGCTCTATTCAGTGATTTCTCCCTTGTTTTCCATGATGCCTGTATGCCTGTCCCCAAACATCCACAGGATGCCAACTCCCTTTCTTTCCAGTCCCTCCTCAAAGTGCACCTTTTCCATGAAACTCTGCAGTAGAGGCTAAACTGAACGGAGTGCTGATTTCTTTACCTTCTTTCTCCCCACTTTGTATTGTCTCTATGGTGTTTAATTTTTAGAATGTAAGCTCCTTAGGGCAGAGGTCTGTCTTACTGTTTGTCACTCTATAAAGCACATGACTGTTGAGGTATATTATTAATATTTATATAGACACCTTGCTAATTGAACCTCCTTTCCTTTTAATCTGAAGTTCAGCTTGGTCTGTTGAAGATCCATCGCAGGTGTCCTCCTGTTTTCTGAGGGCATTTTTTCAGTATGCTGTATATTACTGACTCTCTTTATACCAGTATAGATCCAGAGGAGTTAGCCGTGTTAGTTTGTAGTTGCAAAATAGTAAAGAGTCCAGTAGCACCTTTAAGACTAACCAACTTTATTGTAGCATAAGCTTTTGAGAACCAAAGCTCTCTTTGTCAGATGCATGCATCTGACAAAGAGAGCTGTGGTTCTCAAAAGCTTATACCAGTGTAGCAGCACTAATGCAACTTTAAAAAATGTTTACGATTCTGGGAGAAGGAAGAAGGAAAACCCAGATAATTAACTGGGATGGTGTGGGATGCCCCAGAAAGCACAGGGGAGCTCTTTTGGTGCCAGGTGTTGCTGGCAGGCTGGCAAAAATGTGGTCCAGCAGCTCCAGAGGGCAGGCACTTGCCTGCCTCATAGCAACATTGTGTTTGTTTGTCTCTGTTTAGGAAAGCTGCTTTCCCGCCAGGGCGATGTCATGCCCACGGTGCCCAGCAGCGCAGCCACCTCTCCTTGGAAGAAGCTCCTCCACAAGCCCCGCAAGGCCTGGGCAGTGCCCAGCCCGCGGGCCGCCTCCCCTCCTCCGTGCTTCGCGCGGGCTCCCTCTCTGGCTGCGGCTGCGTCCGCCGCCTGCCTGCCTCGCGCGTGTGGCTGCCAAAGAGCAGCCAAAGGGCCGCCCGCTGAGCTCAGCGGTTCTTCGGCCAGTTCTCGGCGCCGGGAGAAGGGACTGACTGGCCGAGGAGGTCGGCGCAGCCTTCTGCTGGCGGGACGACAACGGAAGCCCTTGCGTCCTGTCGGAGGAGAGGCCAGGAGACGCCGAGCGGCCCGCCGGTTGCTTCAAAGGCGCCGGGTGACTTCCCGAGCGACCCGAGGCGTCCCCAGGCAAGAGACGCCCGCCGCCGCGATGAGACCGGAGCCAGACGGACCGACAAGAGCTCGCACCGGTACGGGGCTTGCGGGGGGCAATGTGTGTAGGCTGGCCTGGGCTTGAACTTTCTCCTTCTTTGATCGGAGACGCGAGGCGAGTGTGTGTGTGTCTGTGTGTGTGCGCCGTCGAAGCAATTGCCCGGGAACACACCGGCGTCTGGCCCGGGCCGGGGGGAGGGCTCTCTTTAGGGGGCTTCACGGCGACTTTGGCGCCTCTTGAGAACAAGGGATCACGATCGCGCAAGAAAGCCTGCTCCGTCCGGCGTGGAAGCGGAGGGAGGAAGGGAAGGAGCTGAGGACGGGATCGGAGCTCCAACTCTCTCCCGGCGCGCCGCGGCAGTCCCACCGCGCTCTTTGCCCAGTTGCAGGAGGACACTCGTGCCAGATAGGGGGCAAATATGGGGAGGGGGCAGTCGTGAGTGAGGGGGGCTGTTTGTCCCGGGAATGGCTTGGAAGGAAGCCACCCAAACAGGATCTCTCTGTTTCCTTTTCCGAAGTCAATTTCAAGCGGAGGAGATGGGGGGGGGGGCGCCTGACATCCGCGCAGTCGTCCCAGTCCAAACAAGGTCGAAGCGGCAGAGGCTGCGCCCGATGCTTCGCAGCAGGTGTTCCCAAGCGGACGGAGGGCTGGCCAAAACATTCCCCCGGCCCAGGAGATTTGCAAGGCGCTTCTTGTCTGCTGCAAAGGCGCTTCGGGCTTGTTTCCATACAGACCCGACTGAAAGAGGTGTGAGAAAGGTTGTGGCTGCTTTTGGCAGCAAGCTCCTGAGAATACTTTGTTCCCCAGAGTTGCGTAACTGCTAGCTTGTGTTACAGGAGTTTTTCTCCCGAAGCACATTTCTTTGGAATGATGCCCTCTTGCAAGCAGCCCACATGGCAGCTGCTGGGCCTCCCGGGTCCCGCGCTATTTATAATACACCAAGGGCCTGTTCACAAATGCACATACAACTTGCTTGATCATAGACGAATGTGTGAACTGGCTCCTTGCAGAGCTTTGGTTCTGCCTGTTGGGCTTGGTTATTGAGGGCTGATTCCCACATGTAAGTTCCCCTGTGATGGGACATTTATGGATTCCCATGGATGTGTGAACGAGCCAAAGGTGTCTTGAAAACTGAAGGTACTTCGCACTTGGACAGCAGGAGAGTTGCTGTGCACATTCACAGTCCACAATGAATGGATGGAGGCCAGAGGAGTGGTGTGTGCTAATATTCACTCCAAGTGTGTTAACTGTTGGGATCGGCTCTAATGCGCAACTTAGATCGAAAGTCCAAAAATGGTTAATTTCAAAGGACTCTGGGACATCACATGATTTCTGGCAATTGTGGATTCATTTGCACTACACTAACTTCTTATCAACTCACTGCAACGAAAGGGCTGACTAGTGTCTGGGCACAGTGGTGGTGGGGGAGTGTCATGCCATCACAGCTGAAATAGAAATGTTGCGAGTGAGGCCAGGCTAAAGCTTGCATCACCACCTGGACCAGTGCTGTGGACAGCAGTGTTTCTGTGAGCTTGCAAAAAAACCAGTGGAATCAGCCCAGAATAATGAGCAAGAGGTCAGACTGCCGCATGTGCTGGGAGGCCTCAGAAGAAGTAAACAGCACTTAGGAAAAACGCTGCTGGGCTCACTTTCTTCTTTAAAAAATACCAAGGAATGTTGTGCTACTGAACAGTTGTGTTTGTGCACAAGCTGCATTCCAACTTTGTGGGCACTTGGGTGGGATATGAGTTGCATGTAGCTGTTACTTAAATATTTTTGCAAAAGAGTGTTTCGTTTCTGCTTTGGAGCTGGGGGAGGCATGCAGCAGGCAAAAGTATGATGCTCTGTCCTGCCTTCGGTTTTCTTTAATCGTGTGTAATCTCAAATTATAGTTGCTTTCAATGGAACTGATTTGGCAGCCAATACTGGAACACCGCCCCCCCCCCCCTTGCTTGTTTTTCTGAAACTGTCACTGGAAATGGGAGGGGAGGTGCTAACTCTTAACCAGCGGTTGCTTCCTGAGAGCTCATTCCTTTTTCTTAAAAGTAATTAAATATGACGTGCTGGAGGAATTCTCTGAAGAGCCATTAATGTCCAGGAACTGGTCTTCACGTCTCACTCTGGCAACAGAAATATAGTCTACAGAATGCTTGTTAGACAGAAATGGCCATAGGTGTTTTGACACTACATGAAGAAATAGTAAAACGTCCACCATTCCTTATACCCAAACTTGCCCCCCCCATCCTCACCCGCTTGGCACTAGATATGGGGCTTGCTGTCAGATGACAACAGCACAGCCTCTGCATTTTGTCTACCAGGTTGTTGCCCTCTTCAGGGCAACAGTGCCACCTTTCTTCAGTTAGCCTCAGACTATGACAGCTTCAAAATCCAGCAGACTGCTTAGTTCCCCTCCCTCCTGCTGTCACTATGCTTAGAATGTAATATATTGGAAGAAACAACCTATGTTGTAAAAAGTACATAGTAGTAGCGATAATAATGTGCAGCCTTCATCTCATGCTCTTGATCTGTTTCAAATTCACCACACCCGTTCGCTCAATGAACTTCACATCAATGCTACAAGCTAGGTGAAGAGGATACTGCCTCCTAGTACTTCCACAAAAGATACTGGTCTTTGGACTGCATGAACATATAAACAAATATTTCTGCTTCTGAAGAACATAGGAAAGGGAGGACAATACAGGATTCAAAAAGGAGGGGATAATTGTTGTTTCCTGTAGTCCCTTGGGCTGATTGTCTAATACATCTTGTATTAGTAATGAATAGCTGGTGTTTACAAATGTGCCTAGGTTGCTCCAGTCTTTTAAGCTACTGCAAGAGTACTTTAGTTACAGGGAATGGGACCTGTGCTACTGGGAAAATACGAGAACAAATGGAGGGAAATTCCTGTATCATCCTGAAAGGCTTTAACGTTGCTTATGGGTGTGGTGTCTGATAATGATTAGCGTCTGCTTCACAGAAGGATAACCCCTTTTATTTATAAGAGGTGTGTTCAAGAACCTCAGATGTCACAGCTAAGGTGTTCCACAGCAAAAAGTCAGTAAGAACTTGCACTGTTGCCTGGTGTATGTTGCATAGATGCTGTCTGCAATGTGTGTGCTGATATTTCAGTGAGGTGTGTATGTACCAAGGAGGCAGCAGCTGGTGAAACTTGTATTTTTAATATGTTCCTTGCCGAGAGAGTGCATCTGATTGCAGAGCCCATATAAGTCTTTGCCCTAGAAGCCAAAGTCTATCTATTGTCTGTTAAGAAATATAATTGTCAAAGCCCTGAGGAAAATATTGTTGTTCCCAGTAGTACATACGTAACATGTAGTCATTATATACAAGGGTACATACATCTTTAAACACCAGTAAACATTTCCAATCTGATTTCCCAGATTCATATAGATTGGTGTTTCATGATATATATATACATGTTGTGTCTACATATTGAAGGAACGAAATACCTATGTGTTCATTCCACCAGGCCTGTAAGACAGAGATGTTCTGCCGGGCTTTTGGTGGTTGAGGTGAATGGGCCTCCTCTCTAGCCTCTCACTGAGGAGAGGGAGTCTCTCCCCTTCTTGGTTCCTTCCAGTGGTTTGTCACCATCTGCCACCTGGGACTCAGGATGATAAGCTGCAGGTTGCGCTATAGTGCCGCTAGAGAAGGTTGTTGTACTGCTACCAGTCTTGGATGCTGTTTTATATTCTATATAAGGTTATTTTAACTGTAGATATTTATATATTGTATTGTTTTTATGCATGTTAACTGCTCTGAACCTGCCTGGTGGGGAGAGCAGATTACAAATCTAAGTAATAACAACAATAACAACTGTTAATCTGTATGCAAATTAGTGGGTTATATTGACTTTATTATCATGCAGACTTTAATGGTTTTTAAGAATTTTAAATATATCTGCTGCATTTTAAGACTCGTGTTATTGTATGCTTACTTGGTTTTGTTGCCCACCTTACAATATAAACTGTTCTTAGCACTATAGGTTAAATACATTATACATGTTTCAGTTGCAAAATCAACAGTTTCACATTTTTTGGGGTATGGTGTATGCCATCCAGATTTCATCACTCTTTTATATTTAGTTTGTCAATGAGTCCTAAAATTATCTCATCACTTTTATTATTCAGATGCCCTTCCCCAGTCTCCAAAAGCTATTCAGTTATGGGTATCTGTACAATATCTTTCACTGTGAAGACTGATGGAAAGAATTCACACAGCTTCTCTGCAGTCTTTTTGTCCTCCTTCGTCACACAATATTTTTTCACTGCCCTGCCTGCTTTTCTGCTTCTGATGCATTTATAGACATTTGGGTTTTTTAAAATATCTTTTTATTCATAAACTTTTCCAACAATGACAATATTAAACTATAACAATACAACTATAATTGTGTTCCAAGTATTGGTATAGTACAAATTATATGAAAAACAACTCAATTACAAAACCAAATGATTAATATATATAAAAATCAATATATTTCTTAGGCACAACAGTCTCCTTAGAGGTAAATCTAGCAATGTTGTTCAAAAAGGGACGCCATCTCTCAAGAAAGAAGGATTGATAATTAGGATTTTCTGATGAAGCTATTTGGTCAGTTATTTTGTCTAATATTAAGAGATGCCAAATTTTAAGTCTAATATTTGGAGCCATGCTTCTTCTTTATTGAATGAATTATAAACTAAGATATTTTTAATCTGAGCTACTTCATATGATTCTCATCTTTAGAACTGTTATGATGAAGTGGTTAAAGTATCATTTTAGTATAGAGAAGATCTGAGTTTGAACCCCTCAGCAATGAAGGTCCCTGTGCGATTTTGGGCCTGTCATTCTCTCTCAGCCTCAAATATCTCAAAGGTTGTTGGATGAGAAGGTAAAGAGGAAATGGAGGAGGGAAGAACCATGTATACTTCCTTGAACTTCCTGACAGAAACCATAAAATCGTAGAGTTGGAAGGGGTCTCATAGAACATCTAGTCCAACCCCCTGTCCAATGCAGGAACCCTCTAAAGCACCCGATAAGTATTCATAGAAACATGGAGCTAGAAGGGTCCCCAAGGGTCTTCTAGTCCAACCCCACGCACAATGTAGGAAATTCACAACTATCCTCTGCCCCCCGCCCCCTATGCCTAGAGGAAAGGAAAAACCCCTCCAGGATCCCTGGCCAATCTGGCCTGGAGGAAAAATTCCTTCCTGACCTCAAAGTGGTGATCAGCATTAACTTGGGCATGTAAGAAAGGGCCATGACAGCCAAGCACCAGCTCGTCCCTTCATGTTCTCTGTCTCCTGATCTGTGTACATTCATTTTTAAATCAGAGAATCATCATAGCTCTCGGGTGACCATCTAGCCTCTTCTTAAATATCTCCAAGGTAAGAGAGGATTAAAATGTGACAGAATTTTCCCTTTCCTTTTTCTGATGGAGTTTTACTTCCTTTCTCCATCCCCCTCATTTTGGCAACACCTCCAGCTGTTAAAGGAAGCCTTCTTGCCTTTATGGCTTCTTTGACTCTGTTCATTAGTCTAGACTAGCTGGCATCTTCTTGTCCTTGCTTGTACTTCTCTTCTGCCATGAATTATATTCGAGTGTCTGTTCACAGGAGTTTTAAATAACCTCAAAACATTCTAAAGAGGTCAGACTCTCCCTTTCAGTTTCCTTCTAACTAATCTCATTTTTAAGAAGTTTCTTTTTTTCTGTGAAACATTTCACTGAGGGCCTAATTACAAGTACTCTGAGCACATGTTTAATATGGGGTAACCCCAAATGAATTCACATTTTAAGTGTGAGTGCACTCACCTTGCATCAAATCCTGGGTACCACTTGTATTCACAAGAGCTCGCTGTTTATTTAAATTCTGCCTCTGTAGATTTAATATCCCACATATCTGTGGAAACCATTTTAAGGTTGCACATTTCTGTAAGGTCACCACCACCATCTCTCTCTCTCTTTGTTTCCTTTTCAAAATGAGATGCTATGCAATTTTTTGCCTTTAACGTCTGCTAGCTCTTCACCAAGGATAGTTGTATTTTTTTAACTGTGTTTTAATTGTTTTGGTTTTAACTTGTTGCTTATGATGATTGTGTCCTTGAAACTTTTGCTGTTTTGTTAGATACATTGAGTCTGAGGAGATAAGGCAAGTACAAATATTTTAAACAAATAAATGAGTTCTTTCTCCGCATGCTCTCTAAATAAGACCCTGGGCTATGTGTGTACATTAAATGATTGTGAGTAAAGGAAACAGGAGTAAAAGCCACATGTTACAAGTATGGTGTGGCCCCATTAGTATGGGAACCTGCCACATTACTAGCCTCTGTTTATGTGATTGCTGCTTTTGAAACACTGCTGGAATAATGTGGGAAGCAGCAGAACTCATACCATTCAGACAGCTGTCTGTCTGTTCATCTATCTGTTTGTCCATCTATCTTTCTCTGTATCCTACCTGTCTTACACCGGGGGCAATTTATAATAAGATTTTAAAAACAAAATCCATAACAACCAAAAAAGATAAGGACACAAACCTTGAATAGATAAAAAGTGATCTGTGGCAAAATTTTGTAGCTATTTAAGTTAAAAAGATTAGTCTCGCTGGCTCTCAGCCCCTGAGGGATGTCAAGGACATGTTTACTGGACTACTTCTGTGAAGATTATTATTATTATTATTATTATTATTATTATTATTATTATTATTATTATTACTTCGATTTATAAACCGCCCATCCTCAGGGGCTCTTCCACAACAAGATATTCCACAACACTGAGGCAAGATTTAGGAAATGAAGATGGACTGCTTCTTGTGGTGGCCATCTTGTCTTCCTGCAATGATAGTGCATGAGGACTGCATGATGATGTCATTTCTGGTGATGTCATTTCTGATGACATCACCGTGCAGGTGCAGGAATACATGCATGCTTCACAGCGGGCCCAAATTGGCCTGTGGCAAAGCGCAGAAGTGTTCTCGGAGCGACGTGATGACATCAATGACGCCGTTGCACTGCCCTGGGAGTGCTCCAGGGAGGCCCATTCCCATGCCTTCCTCCCCTGCCGGCCAAGTAAAAGGAGACGGGGAGCAGAGGGTGAAAGTGGGGGGATCCCCCACCCCACCAGGGAATTGGATCCCTATTTCTGGGGCAGGTGTCAAGAACTCACTTGCAAACTATGGCATGGCTAGAGTATGGTCAGTCAGTGCCTCTGTATCATTAGGCCCTCCCTGATCCCACTGATCCCCAGGTTCCCTGGCCCTGGTTCCTCAGCCTCCTCCGCTGAGCCCTCCATGTCAGAGTCACTGGCCTGATAAGAGGGCTGGTCAGAGGGTAGGATTACCAGGTCCAGGTTGGGAAATTCCTGGAGATTCTGGGGGTTGTGCCCATGTCTGATCGCAGCTGGGTGAAGGTGGGGGCAGGTATTGCCACCTGCTCCGCTCCTGATTCCAGCTGGGTGAAGGGGCGCTGGCATTGCCACCTGCTCTGCATCTGATTCCAGCCGGATGAAGTGGGGGCAGGCATTACAACCTACTCTGCTCTTGATTCCAGCTGGGTGAAGGCGGGGGCTGGCATCACCACCTACTCTGCTCCTAATCCCAGCTGGGTGAAGGGGGAGTGGGCATTGCCACCTGCTCCACTTCTGATCCAACCTGGGTGATGGCGGGGGCAGTCATCGCCCCCTGCTCTGTGCCTGATCTCAGCTGGGTGAAGCTGAGGGGCAGGCATTGCCACCTGCTCTGCTCCTGATCCCTGCTGGGTGAAATCTAGGGGGAGCAAGCATTGCCGCCTGCTCTGCTCCTGATCCCAGCTGGGTGAAGGGGAGGTGGGCATTACCACCTGCTCCAATCCTGATCCAAGCTGGGTGAAGGGATGCTGGTGTTGCCACCTGCTCTGTGTCTACTCTCAGCTGAGTGAAGGTGGGGGATGGCATTGCCACCTGCTCTGCTGCTGTTCCCAGCTGGGTGAAGGGGGTGGGTGGGCATTGTCACCTGCTCCCCTCTTGATCCAACCTGGGTGATGGTGGGGGCAGGCATTTCCCCCTGCTCTGTGCCTGATCCCAGCTGGGTGAAGGTGGTGAGTTGGCATTGCCACCTGCTCTGTGCCTGATCCCAGCTGGGTGAAGGGGCACAGGCATTGCCACCTGCTCTGCATCTGATTCCAGCCGGATGAAGTGGGGGCAGGCATTACAACCTACTCTGCTCTTGATTCCAGCTGGGTGAAGGCGGGGGCTGGCATCACCACCTACTCTGCTCCTAATCCCAGCTGGGTGAAGGGGGAGTGGGCATTGCCACCTGCTCCACTTCTGATCCAACCTGGGTGATGGCGGGGGCAGTCATCGCCCCCTGCTCTGTGCCTGATCTCAGCTGGGTGAAGCTGAGGGGCAGGCATTGCCACCTGCTCTGCTCCTGATCCCTGCTGGGTGAAATCTAGGGGGAGCAAGCATTGCCGCCTGCTCTGCTCCTGATCCCAGCTGGGTGAAGGGGAGGTGGGCATTACCACCTGCTCCAATCCTGATCCAAGCTGGGTGAAGGGATGCTGGTGTTGCCACCTGCTCTGTGTCTACTCTCAGCTGAGTGAAGGTGGGGGATGGCATTGCCACCTGCTCTGCTGCTGTTCCCAGCTGGGTGAAGGGGGTGGGTGGGCATTGTCACCTGCTCCCCTCTTGATCCAACCTGGGTGATGGTGGGGGCAGGCATTTCCCCCTGCTCTGTGCCTGATCCCAGCTGGGTGAAGGTGGTGAGTTGGCATTGCCACCTGCTCTGTGCCTGATCCCAGCTGGGTGAAGGGGCACAGGCATTGCCACCTGCTCTGTGTCTGATCCCAGCTGGCTGAAGGTGGGGTCTGGCATTGCCACCTGCTCCCCTCCTGATCCCAGCTGGGTGAAATCAAGGGGGGGCAGGCATTGCCACCTCCTCCGCTCCTGATCCCAGCTGGGTGAAGGGGAGGTGGGCATTACCACCTGCTCCACTCCTGATCCAAGCTGGGTGATGGCAGGGGGCAGGCATCACCCCCTGCTCCACGCCTGATCTCAGCTGGATGAAGCCGGTCGGCAGGCACCCCTGCCTTTTACTGACAGAAACCAAGCCCGGAATACTATTATAGTTGCCTAGCAACAGCCACTGAAGGTATCTGATTCTTAAAATTACAAGGGTTCCTTTTATCCTTTTTGAGGGCGTTTTTTTATTTGTTTTTTTAGATTTCATATTTTTCTGCAAACCTGGGGCATTTTTCAGGAGTGTAGGAAGATCTGTCTTTTCCATTCATGGCTCTGATAGGGGAAACAATGTAGGTGAAAAAAAGAAAAGGAGCCCCCCACCCCACCCCTCACACCACTCCAATCAAATATGTAGTTTCCTGTCCCTGTTTTTAAAACTAAACAGAAATATTTAACTGGCTCTCCTATGTCCTATGTGGTTTAGGTCCTATAAACAAACTGTACATCCAAACTTTTTTCCTCTGTCCTTTGTGGAAAATGACTTCAATTCAAGTATGTCATATAGGATTCTTTCTCATAGGGCATAGCAGAGGTGAATATGTAATAAATCAGTGAAATTATCTCTTACTTATCTTATAGTCACATTTTCTATGAACCAATAGGCTTGCCACGTATCTGGTTTTCATTCGGACAGTCTGGTATTTTTGTGAACTGTCCAGGGGAAACATTCTCCAAATACCAGACACCTGGCACCGCCTATGCCTCCTCCCCCCTGCTTCCAGGCAGCTTTCCTGCTGAGCCCAGCTACTCAGCCTCCTGAGTGCTGCCAGTGGCCTGGGAAGTAGCCAAAGAAGTGGCCAGCCAGCCCAGGCACCTGGCCTTCTATGGCTGCATGGTGCCGCCCAGGTGTACCCAGCCCGGGTGCCTGGGAACAGAGTCAGTGCAGGCACACATGAGTAAATAGAAAAAATATAAGTCCCCCCCCCCGTGTCCTGTATTATTCTGGGTCCCATCTGGCAAACCTATGAACCAAGGTCTTGGGAAAGGACGAGATCCAAGAAGGCTTCCCTCATAGCACAATGCCCAGTAAATGCAGGGAAATAGTCTCTTTGCTGCTATATAGTTTGTGGTTTCCCTGCAATGTTTCTGGCCTGATGGAGGAGATGAAAATGAGAAAAAACATTTTTAGTCTATTTTTTTTTATTATGACAGAGCTGAGTAACATGAGGGCTTTGTGGGATGGAGGCTATTTGTAGTCTTGGTGGTCACTGTAGGGAAGGTGTGAAGAGGAAGCCAGGCTGTCTGTATTCATTTCCTCCTGAACAGGGCCTTAAAAATAGAACTGCGGAAATACTGAGGTGACAAAGGCTGTACTGGGCTGTTTTTGTGACAGGTCATTTGGCTACCCATTAGTAACTGATGCTGACCATCTGACAGGAAAGGATGCTTTCTTTCCCTCAAGGTGTAGATGTTGCTACTACAAGCAGAGATGTAAATGGATTTGCTATTTTCAAGTGTATTCACTCAAATATTATGTATAATTCATCCTTTAAAAAAAAATCAAAATCTTGGCAGTTGGAATCCAAAGCTACTGTTTTCTGTGTGGTCCTGAAATTCTAATTTAACAATAACTCCCCTAGGTTTTGGAGGTGTAGTTATTTAATGAAACACTATGAGAGCTCCTTAGTACTTCATCCTAAATCTGAATGGGACATTTTCAGGTTCGTGGTTGAGCTGTGGTACAGCCTTCTACCTATATTAACTTGTAATATAGGGTACAAGTGTTAGAGAGTTCAGTAAAACCATGGAGAGTAATTTCCTTTGGGTCACTAACTCAGGTGCTCTCGATTGTCTTTTGCACTTGATTTCATCCAGTGGTACAAACAAGTTAGGATCCCTTAAGTGAAGTGGGTGTCTATGATCTTGGGCTCTTCTGCATGTTAGCCAAATGAGACACTACTAAGCAGTGAAGGATAAAGTTAAATTAGAAGGATAGTAACTAAGAGTCCCTGTATTATACCGAATTATATCAAGTATAGGAACAACCTATATAGGTTGTTCCTATACTTGATATCCTCCCATCTCTGTATAGACAGATATCCAAAATATTCATTCATATTTCAAAGGCTATAAAGGCTGCACTTTTAGTTCTGCTCCTGTGGAAAAACTGAAGCCATCTCTCTATGTCTGCCTATTGGGCTGGACTATGCATTGGTTTTGGAAAAGAACTGCAGGAATCCCTGGGGTGCAAGCCACCTTTTATGTTCAGGAACGCTACTGTTATTTTGCAATATGTGACTTGCATTTAATAAAAATCACAGGGAAGCAGTGCTGGGGTGCCTCTAGGCATCCAGAGAGAATGCACGGGGAAGCCAGAACCCTGATATGGGAGGGAGGGCAACTGAGTGACACCAAACCAGCTAACCAAAGCCTGCTCCAAAAGGGCTTCTGTGTCAAAAGGTGTAGAGAATGTTTGGGAGTCAAGTTTCCTTGCCGTGGCTCCCGTCTCAGGAGTTCACTTTGAACATAAGAACAGTTTCAGGATGAATGAAAATGTTAAAATAGCTGACCTAGTTTCACTGGCTTTCCTTCCAGCAAGGGCAACGAGTGTGGTAGAAGATGGGGGCTTCTGGGTAAGAAGGAGTCTATGCTTTCTACTTTCTGATCTTTTTCATGTGCTTGCATGTATTGACGAGTACTGGCAAGGCTGGTAAAGCAAGTTTGTCTGGGGTGTGCTCACCTGTGAGAAAGATTGGCAGGTTCAAAAGTAGTCCTGCGCTATCCCGGCTGACAGTGAAGGTGTGGTTATTGGCAGCTGTCTTATTGCTGTCTGCTGCCTATGGCTGTTCATTCTTCTTAGGCACAGTGCAGCGCATTGGGTAAGTGGCACCAGACTTTCTGCCCAGACTCTTGCCTTCATATGTTTCCTGCTGTCATTCATCTGGAATGTGATTCTTTAAAATTGATTTTAAAATGCGTTTATCCTACATTTCGGTACAGTGCACCCCCAGGTCAGCAGACACAACATTTCAATATGTTAATTGAAGGGTTAGTTTCCTTCAGGGAGCAGCCTCGTCTGTGACTTTGCAGCCATGACAACACCCTGAATATCAGTCATTTGGTGCAGTGATGGTTAATTTGAGATTGTATGACATTTGATCAAGACCATCTTTCCTGAGCATATTAGCCAAAATGGGTTACTATAGCCTTGGTCTTATTACACAGATGCCCAATAAACACGGGGTTGTGAAAAACATTCTATCCCTTGAATTTTCTTATAGTTTGGTGGCACGTCCCAGATACCTGCCAATGATTTAATGTACTGTAGTATCAACACAAATCAGTAGCACACCTGGGCAAATGAGCTTTGAGGCAAGTGCAGAAGGCACTTCAGGGCTGGCACTTCTATAATCAACCCTGGATGGTTCCAGCAGCTATAGGGCCACATAGTTAATAGCAAGAAGAACTTTAATAAGGCAAGTAAACAGAAGCTTCAACTAAGAAGGGTTGGGAAGTAATAACTGGGTCCCAAAGGTAAGCTTTAACTAGGACTTTTAGGCTTGCCAGTTAAGCTGCAGAAATGCCCGCTGAAGCTTCCAAGTCCTTCTTCCCAGGCCTCTTCTGGCACAATCAATATAACAAGTCTCCACCTGGAGCTTCAGTCTACATAGGGCTGCTAACTTCGAGGTGTGGCCTAGAGATCTCCCAGAATTATAATGTTGCTCTAGACTACAGAGATCAGTTCCCCAAAAATGGCTGCTTTGTGGACTCTATAGCAGTGTACCTGCTAAAGTTTCTCCTCTCCCCAAACCCTCCAGTCCCCAGGTTCCACCCTTAAATCTTCAGGAATTTCCCAACTTGAAGTTGGCAAACCTTGTCTGACAGCAGGAGTCCAAATCCTCTGCTTCAGCTTCCAAAAGCCGCACTGGTGTCCTCCTTGCAGCTCCTACAGGCCTCTCTCTCCTGCAGTTTTTCTCCCCTTAGACCTCTGCTCTCCCTTTTTTTTTTTAATAAAATTTTTATTGGAATTAGAATAATATAATTTCACATTACAATCAATTCCCGTTTCCCAATTTCTAACCCCCTCCCTTTCCCCCCTTTTCTTTTGACTTCCAACAGTTTTCCAACCCTTTGTCCCTTTTCTCTTACTCATTTTAAATTCATCTATCTAACAAACATATACTTTCCCTTTGATCTAAGCAATAATTCTTTAAGTATTTTTTATTACTCTATACCTTATCTTGGAGTCCCTTCTTCCATATTAGACAAACAATTTGTCGCTTTTTAACATAATTTCATAGTTTCCTGGTTTCAAATATTTCTATAAACCATATACCATATAAACCATATAACCCATGCATTCATATAAGTCAACCAATTTAACTTATATTCCGTATATTACTTTGTATAACTATCCTCAAAGGTTATCAATCAATTTGATCCATATATTTCTTCAGGTAGGCTCATTCAGTTTAACATGTTACACGTTTATACCAGAAACAATGTTAATTAGTCGGTCCTTATAGTTAATTATTTTCTATCCATTTTCTATATATTTTTCTATATATAACACTCTAACAAAATAGCTGCTTAGACATTTTCATTTCTCTCTCTACCCTCCGGTAAAGTCACCCCCCTCTACATTTTATCATATTTCAGTAGTTCTCAAACTGCCACAGTTCTCTTCCCACCTCCCATTTCTTCAGCACATATTGCTTCAGCTTCTCCCAGTCTGTGTTGAACTGTCCTGGGTCCAGATTTCTCAGTTTTCTTGTCATTTTGTCCATTTCGGCCATATACAGCAATTTGTAAGTCCAATCCTCAATAGTTGGCACTTCTTGTATTTTCCATTTTTGCGCATACAAAAGTCTGGCCGCTGCTGTCATGTAAAATAACAGTGTTCTATATTGGGCTGGAATGTTCTCCATTCCCAGGTTCAGTAGCAGGAGTTCTGGGTTCTTATTAATTTGAAATTGTAGAATCTCACTTATTACTTTTATTATTTCTCCCCAGTACTGCCTGGCTACCTCACACGTCCACCACGTATGATACAGAGAGCCCTCATGTTTTTTACATTTCCAGCATTTATTAGAAGTGTTCAGATTCCCTAGCGCAATCTTCTTTGGTGTCATGTACCAACGATAGATCATTTTGTAAATGTTCTCTTTAATATTAGTACACGTTGTAATCTTCATTGTGTTTTTCCACAAGTGTTCCCATGCCTCCATTGTTATTTCTTTATTAAAGTTTATGGCCCACTTCACCATTTGTACTTTAACTATTTCATCTTCAGTATACCATTTCAACAGTACTTGGTATACCTTGGAAATTTCCTTCTTATCCTCTTTTAAAAGTGTCTGCTCTAGTTCCGAATTCTCTGTTCTTATGCCTCCCTTTGCACAGTCCGAGTTGTAGAGATCTCTGATCTGCCTATACTGGAACCAATCATAGTTGGGTGATAACTCGTCCTGTGTCTTTATTTTAAGTTTGGAAGATTCTATTTGGGTTATCTCCTTATATGTTAAACACTGTTGCTCAGTATAGACAGCTCTCGGATCTATTACTTCATACGGAACTACCCACATGGGGGTTCCTTCTTGTAGGAAGTCTCTATACTTCTTCCAGGTTGCATATAGGCTTTTCCGTATGTAATGATGTAGGAACATAGAGTTCACTTTTACTTTGTCGTACCATAGGTATGCATGCCATCCGAATATTTTTTTATATCCCTCTAGGGCCAATAATTTCTTATTCTTCAACGTCATCCAATCTTTCAGCCACACTAGGCAAATTGCGTCATAGTAAAGTCTTAAATTGGGCAGTTGCATTCCGCCTCTTTGCTTTGCATCTTGTAAAACTTTCATTTTCACTCGAGGCTTCTTGCCTGCCCAAACAAAATCTGATATTTTCCTCTGCCATTTTTCAAACTGCTTAGAGTCTCGGATAATTGGTATTGTCTGTAACAAAAACATTACTCTTGGTAACACATTCATCTTAACTGCTGCAATCCTTCCCAACCATGACAAATTCAATCTATTCCATTTGATCAAATCTTGCTCAATCTGAGTCCATAATTTTTCATAGTTATTTTTGAATAGATCTATATTCTTTGCAGTCAGTTCAATTCCCAAATATTTCACCTTGGTTGTTACTTCACAGTCCATTATTTCCATTAACAGCTGTTGTTTTTGCTTAGTCATATTTTTACATAATATCTTTGACTTCTTTTTGTTAATATAAAACCCTGCCAAATCTCCGAACTCTTTGATCTTCTCTATCACTTTTGGCATATTCTCCGTTGGATCTTCCACAATTAACATTATGTCATCCGCAAATGCTCTAACTTTATAAGAAAAGTCCTTTATTTTTATTCCGCGGATTTCTTCATCTTGTCGTATTTGTATCATCAGTATCTCCAGTACCAAGATGAATAACAGCGGAGACAACGGGCAACCTTGTCTTGTTCCTTTACTTATAGTCAGTTTCTTGGTAGTCTCATCGTTCACCACAATTGCTGCATTCTGGTCTCTGTAAATTTCTTTAACTGCTCTTATGAATTTTTCTCCCATTTGTAGCTTTTCCATAGTGGCAAACATAAAGTCCCAGTTCAAATTGTCAAACGCTTTTTCTGCATCAACAAAGAAGAAACCAACCTCTTTGTCACAACGCTTATCATAATACTCAATAGCATTGATCACTGTCCTTAAATTGTCTCTAATTTGTCTGCCAGGTAAAAAACCTGCTTGTTCCTCCTCAATAATTTCCGAAAGCCACCCCTTCACTCTCTCTGCCAGTATCTTCGCAAAAATTTTATAATCATTGTTAAGTAAGGATATAGGCCTGTAGTTTTTCACATTAGTTAAATCTTGGCCCTCTTTGGGGATCAGTGAAATGTTGGCTTCCTTCCAGGTATCTGGAATCCGCTGATCCTTTAATACTCCATTGATCACTTCTTTTAGGAATGGTACCAGTTCATTGGCCATTGTCTTATAAAATTTAGCTGTAAGTCCATCTGGCCCTGGTGCCTTTCCCAAATTTGTTGATTGTATTGCCATTTTTATTTCCTCATCCGTTACTTCATTGTTCAGTCTATCTCTCCACGCTTCCGAGATTACTGGGAGCTTCATTTTCTCCAAATATGTCGCTATTGATTCTTTATTGACCTCTTTCTTATTATACAATTTAGCATAAAATTTATAGAAGGCTCTACTAATGGATGTCTGTTCCAAATACGTTTTGTTATCTTCACATATTTTGTTTATTATTTTCTTTTCCTTTCTCTTTTTCAATTGCCATGCCAAATATTTCCCAGGTTTGTTTGCACCTTCAAATCCTTTTTGATTCAGTCTTTTGAGATTCCACTCCAATTCTTTATTATTCATTGCTGTCAACTGTTCTTGTAATATTTTAATGTCCTGATAAATTTTCTTTTTCCCTGGTCTCTTCTTTAACTGTATTTCTTTGGCTTTTATTTTTTCCATAATCTCCTGTCTCTTCTCCTCTTTCTTTTTTCTGGCTCTTCCATTTAAATCCATTAGTATGCCCCTAATTACCGCCTTGTAGGTGTCCCAAACCTTGTTGGTTGGTACTTCTTTATTCATGTTGTATTGTATGAAGAATTTTGTCTCTCTTCTCAGCATCTCCATATTCTCTCCCTCTTGAAGTAAGTCCTCATTTATTCTCCATCCTTTCCTTTTGCTCCTTCTCCCCAATTTCCACATAATTGGATTATGATCCGAGCCTACCATCGGCATTATTTCCACTTCCTTAGTCCATAACGCTAAGTCTTTTGAGGCCCAGATCATATCAGTTCTCGATAGTGTAAAGTGTCTTGCGGAGTAGAACGTAAATTGTCTGCTTTTCGGGTTTTGTCTTCTCCATACATCTTCTAAGGTTTCCTGTTGTATCAGTTCAAAAAACAACTTTGGTAGCAATCCTCTTTTCTTTTGTGCAGTTGATGATTTTTTGTCTAAATCCAGATTTGTCACTCCATTGAAGTCTCCAGCAAGTATTATCTGATCATATGAAAGTTCATCTAATTGCTTCCTTAAGTCCTCAAAGAAGCTTTCTTTTGCTCCATTAGGTGCATAAATTCCAACTACCAGCACTCTCTTTAAATTCCATACGCATTCCACTGCTATAAATCTGGCTTCCACATCTTTCATTACAAACTTTGGCTGCAGCTCCTCTTTAATATAAAGCACTACCCCTCTTTTTTTCTTATTGGAGGCCGCTGCAAAATCATTGCCCAATTTTTTTGATTTTAAATACTTTACATCTTGTTTTCGAATATGGGTCTCTTGCAAACAAACAATATCACATTTTTGTTTTAATAGCCAGTGAAAGATGCTTTTTCTCTTATTCGGTGAGTTAAGTCCATTTACGTTCCAAGATATAACTTTACACTCCATACTCATAATCTTGTTGCTGGTAAGTCCTTTTCATTGTCTCTTATAAATCGCTCCATCTCTCGTTCCGATCTGATGCGTCTTTTGGCCCCTCCAAATTCAAAGGACACTCCTTCTGGTAGTTCCCATCTGTACCTGATTTTCATGTCCTTCAAAATCTGAGTTAGCGCCTTATATTTTTTCCGGTCCAATAACACCGATCTGGGTATTTCCTTCATAATGATAATCGTCTTGCCGTCAATCTCCAATGGATCTTGAAACTGTTTAGTCACAATCTTCTCTTTCATATTTCGGGTCGTAAATTGCACAATCACATCTCTTGGTAGTTTCCTCTGGGTCGCAATTCTTGAATTTACATGATATGCCACGTCCAGGATAGCCACAACTTCCTCCTTCTCCTTCCCCAGGTATTCAGCTAACACCTCCGTCATCTGTTCTTGCGCTGTTTTTCCTTCCACTTCTGGCAAACCGCGAAATCTTAGCTGCTTCTCCATGTGTTTGCTTTCCGCAACCGCCATTCTCCCCTTCATCAGCCTCATCTCTGTTTGTTGCGTGTCAGTTAAATTCTCCACCGCGCCTTCTACTGCTTTAACTCTCTGCTGTGTTCCTTGCAGTTCATTTTGCATTATTTCCATACCTTTCTTTACTTCTGACAGCTCACTTTTCACTGTCTGTTTAACCTCTTTAATCAGCTCCGGTTTAATGTCCTTAAGCTCTTTGATCACTTCTAAGAGTTTTTTATCTAGATTCTCTATTGCTGATTGCCACTCTTTTTTCGACATCGTGGGGCTTGCCTTGGCTCGCTCCCACGAGTCCGCCCTCTTCCTTAACTCCGTGGCGTGAAATTAAGCGTCTTTTTATTTTTTAATTTAAATGTCCCAGTCTTTTTTGCAAAGAAAAAACTTTTAAAGAATCCAAAATGTCGGGTGTCTTTTCTCTATGGTTCTTCTATGGTTTTTGTAATTCAAAATGGCTTACTTCCTCTTCCGCTGAAGCCGCGGCTTTTCCCCTTTCAAAGATGGCGATTCCCTTCTTCCTGCCCTCCGGCAGGGGCCGCTTCTCTCCAGCAACTCTATTGTTATTACGTACTTCCTGTTTCCCGACTTCCCGCAGTAGCTCTCGCGATGGCAGAATTTTCTCACAGCTCCATAACCGCAAGTATTCAAAACAATAGTCCTAATTCTGAAATAACTTCTTTAAACTTAGTCTTTTTTCTATTTTGACTCTTGCCGAGTCTTCTCCCCGTTATAATTAACCTGTTGCAGTTTTAAAATCAACTTTTAATCTTCTTTACTTTTAACAATCTGTCCCGTATCAGGAGATAGTGATCTTTACCTTCCCATTCACTTTCCGTGGGTTGTAATCACTGTTTCAATCTTCGTTTCTCCTCCACTCCTCTTTCCCCTGTTGAAGCTTGGGTACGTAGGTCTTATGCCAACCGCATTGGCCCCGAAACTGCCGCAGAGATCTTTGCCGACCTGTCACAGGGTGGGACCTCAAGGGTCGTGAGGGGGCCCGTCGCGTAGAGCCCCCCCTCGCCCGAGATCAACGCGCCCTGAGGTCTTGAGCGTTCTTTGCCTGCTCTCCGCCTGAGAGCAGTCGGCCGCGGGCTATTTTGCCCCCGCCGGCCGGTTAAAACGGCAGTCCGGTCAGCTCCGCAGTTGGAGCTGCGTCAGACCTCCTCCTGGAGCTTCAGTCTACATAGGGCTGCTAACTTCGAGGTGTGGCCTAGAGATCTCCCAGAATTATAATGTTGCTCTAGACTACAGAGATCAGTTCCCCAAAAATGGCTGCTTTGTGGACTCTATAGCAGTGTACCTGCTAAAGTTTCTCCTCTCCCCAAACCCTCCAGTCCCCAGGTTCCACCCTTAAATCTTCAGGAATTTCCCAACTTGAAGTTGGCAAACCTTGTCTGACAGCAGGAGTCCAAATCCTCTGCTTCAGCTTCCAAAAGCCGCACTGGTGTCCTCCTTGCAGCTCCTACAGGCCTCTCTCTCCTGCAGTTTTTCTCCCCTTAGACCTCTGCTCTCCCTTTTCCCTCCCCTTTCCCCTGCCATCTCCCTCCTCCCTTCAGAAAAAAAGGCAACTGTTATTTAAGTCAGAATCAGATTCAGGGCTTTGGGGGAATGTAGTCCCTCGGTAGTCCCATTACAGAGTGCTCAATTAGTAATATCTTGTTTTGCAGAAGCAACAGAGGACACAAGGCCATGCTGAACGAAACCCAACTCTCTAGTCACGCAGTTCTCCGACAAGTGTTACAATGGATAAGCCCACAGCCAGTTGCAGCAGTTTTCCCCCAACAGTGGAGAACCCAGGTTTGTGATTGTAATTAAGGTTTAAGATGTCTGGCTGGGAAGGATGAAGTGCCCCACTTCTCATCACCACCACACAAAGTGGAGGGAGAAACTAGATAATAAAAGTCTTTGTGTCAGCCCTAATGGGTCCTTCAGCTGCACAAAGCAGCAATATCAGAAGTGACTGGATTGTGTTAATTTGAGATCACCTACTTCAAAGGTTTCATATATCACCCTTAGTAGTTTTTTTTTAACTGGTCACTAATTGTGTATACATTTTCACAGTAGGATTTATGTTTACTTGTAGTAAGATTATCACTGGTAATAACAATGGGCACCAGTTGTCAGTATATTCTTGCCCGGGAGTTAATAAGAGAAGTATTATATCTGTGGTAACTGATTGTATGAATGGTGCTATCCCATGATCACTGGAGATACAGGTGTACTTTTCAATCAGGGAACAAAACAGTTATCTGCTGGTAATAAGCACTGTGCTATTTCATCATGTAAATGCTTCAAACATGACAATGCTAATGGGTCTATCCATTTTTTAATGGGATTTGTGTATATTTGAGGCCAAAAAGCTTGGATCTGTAAGGTACAAAGACTGAGAGACTGAAGTGATTCAGTTCCTTACATTATACTTCTGCTTTTTCTCAAGAGGTGGAGTCAGACTTTCTCCGAAGTGTGCATGCTCTTCTCCGAGAACTTGATGGTCACCATCCAGCCTTCCAGAGTGAGCGAGGTAAGGGACCACTCTTCTCCAACTGCTCTCTGAGCTCGTGAGAGTTTGAGCTGTAAGTCTTTGACCTCCTTACCCACAGCAAGCCAGTCAGAGTAGAGGAATCCTTGATTTCTGAGTCAACAGGCTGATGTGTTGGCAGCCCCAAAACTACAGTTTTCAGTACTTGCCTCACTGAATTGCTACACTCATAGAAGTATTGTTTGGGTGTAATTGTTCTGATTCCAGGGATCAAAACATTGCTAATCAAATTATTTCAAACACACATCAGTCTGTGGAGGAGCCATTGTTCAATGGTATAGTATATGTTTTGCTAGTATGAAGACTCCAGATGGCAGTAAAGTGTCAAGTCTTTGCTTGACACAAAGGGGAGATGCCAGTTAGGGGTGACAGACTACACTAAATAGAACATTGTTGTGGCTCACTTATGGTGGCCATATGGTCAAGTGGGATCACTGAAAATTCCAGTGAATCACAGAATATCTCAATGTCCACTGACCTTTATGGTCTCCAGCTACCATCAGTGTTACACCTCAGCGTTGCTATTTTCTCTGTTGACTTATCTTGGCACATTGGTCATCTCCATATAATGGCTTGCATGAGTGTTGGAAGGTGCAAGAGGAGAGGCTGGGTGGTGGCTGATCATCCATGGCCCTTCCCTAGGGTTGGGAAGTTCCTAAAGATTTGGGGGTAGAGCCTGGGGAGGGCAGGGTTTGGGGAGGAAGGGAATCTCAGCAGCATATAATGCCATACAGCCCATCCTCCAAAGCAGACATTTTCTCCAGAGGAACTGATCACTGTAGGCCAAATCCACACTTACCAGCATAGTGCTAAACAGTCAGAATGATAGCGTCTTGCTGGCGTATTTTATGACATCATCGCGCCACGATGCCACTCTCATGGTGCGATGACATCAGAAAAAGCGCCAGGAAGACGCTATCATTCCGACTGTTTAGCGCTATGCCAATAAGTGGATTCAGCCATAGTCTGAAGATCAGTTGTAATTCCTGGAGATCTTCAGACCACACTTAGAGGATAGCAACTCTACCCTGCCTGGCTTCTGGAAAGGATACTCATACCCAGAGGTGCCGTGCAAGCTTTCCTTTATTCTGCAGTTTTCCTAATACAGTTCTTCAGGGAACTGACTGTCCTCCCAGGAAAGTTCTCTCATTTCCAGTGCTCCCTTTTTCCAGCTCTCTTTTCCCTTGCCAACCTCAGACTTCTCAGGAATGGCCCAGGGCCTGGACCCATCCCTTAGTTGCAGGTGCCCCCACCCCCATCCACACCACTGCTGCTGTAAAGGCTCTCCATCTGCAGCCCAGCTGATTGGAGCCTGGTCACACCTGGGCAGCTCCTGTGGGCAATCCCTTGGTCTCAGGTAGCTTTTCCCTGGGGAAGAGCTTCCACTGCTCTTGCCCCTGGCCTGCTCTGATATTGCCCAGCAGGGCCTGTTGCAGCTTGTCAATAGAAAGGCTGCCGTGGTTCATTTGACGTGTTGCAGTTCAATTCAGTTAAGTTTCTGTGTTTGTGTTCTCATACCAGAGTTTCTTTGACTTATAGCAGAAACTTCCTCTACTGAATAGAAATAGTGCACTTCATTATAGAGACCTGAATAAACTATGATTGCCATAGAAGTTAATCCATTTAATTGTGCAAATGGTTTTGCAAGAGTGAACTTACTAGGATAACGATACACTCTGGCATTTCTTAGTAAAGAAACATCTCCTTGGTGCTGCTGACTCTCCCCCTTGTACCATGATCACAAGGTTCCACTCTTTCCCACCTACTGCCCCAATAAAACTTTGACAGCTGCTTTGGCTTTGTTCTCGTAGGAATGCTGCGGTGGACCTTGCACAAGAAAATCGACAGGAATCCGAGCAATGGAGTCCTTTTGGTCAAAATCCTGGTGAAAGAATTGGAAAGGGTAAGAATGAGCAGCAGAAAGAGGTATAGTTTGGAGTACTCTTGGCAGCGCATAGGTACCCCTTTCTAAAAATAGGAATCTACAGCTTATTGCTCACCCTTTTCCTGCATGTTTCAAATGGGGCATCAAGCTGGCTTTGTGCTGCTAGTGCTTTGAATACTTTTTGAGGCATCACAGCTATATAAAAAGTCAACAACTGTGCCTTTCATTGCAATCCCTGCATGTGGACATCCTTTTTACCTGCTCCCATCCACTGCCAGAAAAGTGCCTAAGCACATGTCTCTTGACTTTAACAGCAAGTATCCCAATGCCCTTGTTGACAAAAGGTTTGGAATAGCGCCATTTTTGGATCCCGCAGACTTCAGAGACAAGATTTGAGAAGGAGCAACATAAGTGTCTGTATCAAGGTTTACTATCTCAGTCAATCAGCCAGGGAACAATAGAGTTTTCCTTCCTCTGCCTTGTCTTGATTTCTCCCTGCTGAGTTCTGAGTATTGTGCTAATACATGTTCATCCTTTTCATTCTGTATGAAAGCTCTCTTGCCCAGTGAATGACCTTCAAAAGTCACAAGGGGACAAGTTCAGGGACTTCAGAGTGCAGAACTGCTTACACGAAGCATCCTTGGCCCTCTTCAGTGGGCAGTGAACAAAAGTGAGAGCACGCCTGGTAACATGACAGGCAGGGCCTGTCCTTCACACAGCCTGCTCCCAGTCTCATGCAGGATCTCTGCAATGGTGTTTATTGGGGACCAGCTGGTCCTGCAACCAGGAAATGTTGTTAATGTTTATTGTGCGTCCTCCTGATGTTCGAGCCCTTTAATTATGTCTTCAGTGGTAATTCTTTCTGGGGAGCAACTGATCTCCTTAGCTTAACTAGAGATGTGTTTTGATCTATTGGAGGTACAATCAGAAAAGGAATAATTACCGATAGTGTGTGTGCTCATTCCCAGTTAGAAAATTCAGCCAATATATCATGAAAAATGAACATAATGGGGGAGGGGGGAGTGGTCTTGACCTCTGACTCATCGAAAGGCTGGAATAATACTCTCATACATACAAGATGCAGACACTAAGAAGAGTGACTGTGTGCACAGACTTTGTTAAGACTTTTGGCTGAATGTGTGGAAGTTGGAGCTGAAGACAGTGGACACAATCATCCCCATGTATCTCTTCTACATGACTTACAGTGTGTGCTCCTATGAGGAGTTCCTCCAGTCTAAGCCCATTGAAACCAATGGGGTTAGACTGGAGTAACTCTGCAGAGGATTGCACTGTTATTGTGTGAATAGGGTCACTGCTGAACATAAACTCAGCAATGTTTTACAGTGTGTCAAATGCTTCCATCATATTCCTTTCCATGCACTTAAAACTATTGCTTATCCCAAGCTATAAAACCAAAGTATGGCATGTTTGCACATAATTGCCTTTTACAAGAATTATCCATAAGTTATGCAGCAGTATTATTGTAAAAAGTGCTTTCCAATATTTTGCTCATTTATCTCTACAACAGCATGGGTGGTAACAGCTGCTATTCCTGTTAGACAACCAGGAAAACATAACATTTTGTCCAAGGCCAATTCATGACCTTGTAGGAATTTGAACATAGGGTTTGGAATCTCTCCAGTGTTATTAGCTCCCCTCCCGTGTCTTGAGACATAAGCCCAACTCCCTGAACCTTTCCTCTTGGATTTATCTTCATAATTTAACAACTCTCCAATTCTTCTAAATCTCCTAAATCATGTTCCTTGGTGGGGTTGCCAGCCCTGGGTCGGGAAATTCCTGAGGATTGGGAGTAGAGGGTTTGGAGAGAGAACCTCAGCAGGGTATAATGCCATAGGTTCCACCCTTCATAGTAGCTGTTTTCTCCAGGGGAGCTGATGTCTATGTTCTGAAGATCTATTGTAAATCTGGGAGATCTCCAACCCCCACCAAAAGGCTGGCAACCCTAGAGGAAGGTTACCTTATTCTGAACACATACCTCAGTAGCAAAGATCTGACCACCTCCATGGTGATGTCTCATGTAGAGCTGCCACCAGTTGTGGTGGTGCTCCTGTGTTTTTAAACAGTTCTGCTGCTGCAGTGACCTGGTTGCTTGCTCTCCGTCACATGCCGTAGTAGCTACCAAGTCCCAAATTCAGCTTCAACTTATTAGAGAAGTGTGAACCTAATCCTTTGCTTTCTTCAGGCAGAAAGATGTGGCTATCGACAATATATCATCCCCTTGCTTCATACGCTGATGTACACACTGGTGAAGGTGAGAAGCATATTAATGGAGTTATATAACAGCTGGGGAATTCAGTGCTAGACTTCTCTGAGGTTGATGTGACGTGCCACTTTATGCTATGGCCCAGTATTCTAGCCCAGATAACTATGGGGGATGCCAGGGCTCAGCCCAGGAATCTAATTTGAACTCCATGACTGTGTAAAACCAATAGTGGCTCTGAGCATGTGTGGTGTGGTATTCTGTCACCACTTAGAAAGCACAGCCAAAATAAAGTTGGGAATAGACTTTCAAGATTGGGGGATACATTTTCAAGTCAAAATGCTGTTAACTTCTAGAACCTTCCTATTTAGCAGGGCTTTTTTTCAGGGGGAACCCGGGGGAATGGAGTTCCGGAACCTCTTGAAAATGGTCACATGGCTGGTGGCCCCACCCCCTGATCTCCAGACAGAGGGAAGTTTAGATGGCCCTCCACGCCGCTCAGTGGCGCGGAGGGCCATCTAAACTCCCCTCTGTCTGGAGATCAGGGGGCGGGGCCACCGGCCATGTGACCATTTTCTCCAAGGACAACCCACTGAGTTCCACCACCTCTTTCCCCAGAAGAAAAGCCCTGCTGTTTAGGAATGATGAAGCACTAGGTGCTGCTGACATTACCCTTCCAGACACAGGCAACAGGGTGAAAAGGATTTATGGACGTACTCCCCCCGCCCCCCGCTGTTCCATTCGTCTTTTGTAAACAATCAATTCTTGATGTCCTTAGAAATCAATAGTAAAAAAACCCCATTGGAATCCAGATGATTAATGATCCACAGATAACTAGACTTTTATAAAAGTTGTTTGTCTACATGCTTATAATATCCGTAATTCACTTGTTAATGTTCTGTAAACGCATGTTCATATCCTCTTTTTACTTCTGTATTTAGGCACCTCAGGAGAGCTGAATTTAAATTTTCTTATTGTGGAAAGATGTCTGAGATAGAAAACCATAACACGTAGGGGCATGGCAGGAGCAATAAAGCAAGTCTAGAATAAGCATAGACAGACATCCAGAGTTTATTGTACATAGAAGGAAAATCTTACACATAATTTTATTTTTATTTATTTGTTTGCTTCATTTATACTCCACCTTTCTCTAATTGTGGGCCCAAAGCAACTTACATTATTCTTTTCTATTTTATTCTCACACCAACCCTATGAGGTAGGTTAGATGGAGAGTGTGGGACTAACCCAAGGTCACCCAGAAAGGTTCCATGAAAGATGGGGAATTCAAACCTAGGTCTCCCAGATCCTAGTCTGACACTCTAATGACTTCACCACACTGGGTCTCTCTAATATGAGGCCTCTCTACATTAGATAATGTAAATGAAAAGTTATTGGGGAAATTGTACTGGAGGACTTTATGGGGCCAGTGGCAAATTTATGTTAAATGACCTGGAGTTTAAATCTGTTTGGAAATCATGCATATGCTCAGAGGCACTGTCTTCCTCTAGTCTTCATGTGATTAAGAGCTGAGCACTGGTATTCAAAAGTGGCTCTGGGGTTGCATTCTTAAAGATCTAATTAACCACCAAATGGCCCATTTCTTTTCCCTGATGCCTGTTGGCTCACACTTTTTACCAATAAAAAATGAAATAGTCTCTGGAGCTGGTGACTGCTTGATGCAGAAATTATAAATAATGGACTAATGTGCCTTGAAGAGTTAGGTGGGTAGCAGCAGAACAGCAGGATTTTTGTCCAGTGGCATGTTAGAGACCAACAAGATTTTCAGAGTGTAAGCTTTGTAGAGTCAGAGCTCCCTTCTTCAGACATGAGTGACTAGTTAAGCAGAGGATATTCCTTCAGAATATTCCTTAATGAACATCACCACTGAAGTAACTAAGTCTAAAAATTCTTAAGTTGTTTCTTAATGAATCACTGTCAGATGCTTGGTTGGGTAAGTAAGGTGAACTGGGGTGCATCTATTCTCTCCTGCCTTCTGTATGGATTCTTGTTGACAGCATATTACACATGCTACAGCTCTTTTGTAGGTGCCCTTCCCATTCAGCTGCTCAGTTAGAGCCAAGCTACAAGTGACGCCTGACACAGGTTGGACACTTGTCAGCTTCCCTCAAGTTTTGATGGGAAATGTAGGCATCCTTGTCTTGCAGCTGTAATGGAGAGCCAAGCTGTAAAACCAGGACGCCTACATTTCCCATGAAAACTTGAGGTAAGCTGACAAGTGTCCAACCTGTGTCAGGCGTTACTTGTAGCTTGGCTCTCAGATATTGCAATCTGTTATTTCCAGTCAGGTAGAGATAGTGAAAAAGCATTTTTATTAGTACAAACATTGAGTAGACATGATGAGTATGACCTCACAACAAATACGCTTTTTTCTTCTACATTTTTAACCTCAGAGTAGCTAGGGACAGCTTGCACCTGAGGAGAAGACAAGCTAGATGGAAAGAGCCTGTTGAGCTCTTTCCCGACGTATCATTTTTCAGCTCAAAGTCATCCTCCCCAAGCCCCATTTCCATGTAGGGAAATTATGTGAATGAGATTTTTGTAGTCACCAATTCTACTTATGTTTTTAAAATAATTTTTATGTATGTTTTTAAGATCTCCTGAGACCATGGAAAGAGGTGGCTTAAAAATCAAATAAAAACAAGCATTTATCTTTGACAGCTACTCTGTAAAAAGCAGCATATGGATCTTGGTCAAACCATGTACTTTATTTTGCTGTTGTGCTGAATCCCGACTCCATTGAACAGGAGGTATTAATAGGCATAATTCTAGTGAATTCCAATTAAAGTTATTCTATGGAACCCAAGAGTGAAGTCAGCCATTGGACTTCAACATGGAAGCACATCTTCTTCCTTGACAAAAACTGCTTTTCTCTGGACCGAAGATGATCTAAAGTTGATTCTCCTTCGTTTCTGTAGGCACCTGGTATTCCTGATGATTTGTATGAGAGGGTATATGATTTCTGCAAGAAGTTACTTACCCTGCCCAAACCTTACTGCACCATTGGACTGCACTATGCTCGGCAGTTAAAACTGGAAAGGACAATACCAGGTATACAATATTTCCTTTTGTTATTTGATTCATTTATCTTGTTCCTGAGAGGGAATTATTTGAGTGCTATACCTTTGTGCATGAGACTGCTTCCACACCAAGGTTTTTCCCTGCCTTTGCATCCAAAGTAGAATGCCTTTTTTTTTTTTTTTTGGAACATCATGGCAAGAACACTGTTCAAGTGCATTATTGTACCATTTGGACAGGAAGGTATGCATTTTTGAAGGTTTCATCCACATCTAGGCCATTGTTCTATGATCACTCCCTTGTAGCTGTTTTTCCCCATATTGTGGTGCCCAAAAGTGAGTATTTCAATACTTCAGAGCAGGGTAAAGTGATGCCATCACTTCACATGATCTGGATGCTATATTTCTGTTGATGCAGCCCAAAATCACACTTGCCTTTTTAGCTACTGCATCATAATGCTGACTCATGTTCAGTATATGATCTTCTACTAAGACCCTTAGAGCCTTTTCACATGTGCTACAAACAAAACAAGTCTCCCCATCCTATAATTATGTCTTTGAGTTTTCCTACCTAAATTCAGGATGTTACATTTACTCTGTTAAAATTCATTTTGTTAGTTTTAACCCAGTTTTTCAGCCTGTCAAGATCACCTTGAATCTTGCTTCTGTCTTCTGTGTTTGCAACCCCTCTGAATTTAGTATTATCTGCAAATTTAATGAGCATCACCTCTATTCCTTCATCCAAGCCATTAATAAAGATGTTGAACAACACAGGTCCCAGGACAGATCCCTGAGGCACTCCACTTGTTGCTCCTCTCCAAGAGGATGAGGAACCATGTACAAGCGCCCTTTGGGCATGATCAGTCAACCAGTTACAAGTCCACCTAACAGGATCCAAACTACATTTTATCAACTTGTCCAAAAGAATATCTGTTGAGAAATTTGCACAGTTAATGCAGAGATTGCACATTGGAATTAATGAGAACAGACACAGTGTAGCTCAGTAAGAATACTTTACTAAAGGATAAAAATAGGGTTACATTGGAGAAAAATAATAAATTGCTAAACTAACTACATCTTGCTAGAAAAGTAACAGAGAGTGAGAAAGCAACTGAGCAAGCAACTGAGACAAAGAGTAATAAAACTTCAGCATATAGCATCACTTAATTCCCCCCCCCCCAATAAACAGGTGTCCAATAGAAAATCTTAATTCTACTTCATTATGCTTAGAGACTCCCATTTCTATGACGGGAATCTAAATTTGAGGCCTAAGTGGTTACATGCAAATAAGTTTACTAATTAAGTAACACAGTTTAACTCTTTCATGACTGAAATGGAAACACTTGCTAAAATCCCAACAATATCACATGGAACCTTATCAAAAGCCTTACTGAAATTAAGATAAACTATGTCCACAGGATTTCCTTATCCACCAATGTAGTAACTCTCTCAAAAAAGGAGATGAGGTGACATGACTCATTCCTTAGGAACCCATGCTAGCTGTCTTTTCTAAATGCTCAAGGACCAACTGTTTGATGATTTGTTTCAAGACTTTTCCAGGTATGGACGTCAAACTGATGGGTTCATAGTACCCGCATCCTCCTTTTTCCCATTCTTGAAGATGCGGACATTTGCCCGTCTTCTAGCACCTCACCTGTTCTCCAAGAATTCTCAAAGATGATAGACTGAGGCTCTGAAGTTACATCAGCAAGTTGCACCAAAGGCTGTTTTCACACGGCCATTTGCCCGGAAGATCGAGCGAAACTCACGGCAAAGAAGTGTCCTCCTAGCGCGATTTCCCAGCATGATCCTGTTTAATGGTGCTTTTTCTGATGTCATCGGGCCATTAAAGGGGATCGTGCCAGGAGATCATGCTAGGAAGATGCTTCATGCTGTGAGTTTGCGTGATCTCCCGGGGCACGTGTGAAAATGACCAAAGTATCCTAGGTTGCAATTTATCTGGCCCTGAGGACTTGACTTGATTTAAAGAAGCTAGGTGTTTTTGTACCATGTCTATTGTAGGCTGCAATTCCCTTCATTCCTCATGTGTTCTCTTTTTGACAGGGTGAGCACAGTTCCCCTTGCAAGTGAAGACCGAGGCAAAGTAGGAATTGAGCAAATCTGCCCTCTCTTTATCACCTGTTAAAATCTCACTTTCTTCTCCCTGCAGTGGGCCTATTACTTCCACATTCCTTTTCCTGCTCCAAATATAATCCAAAGAATTCTTTTTTGTTGTGTTTAGCATCTCTTTCACTAGCCTAAGCTCATATTGAGTTTTAGCCTTCCTGATGCTCTGTCTACAAGCATTGGCAATTTGTTTATATTCATTCTTGGTTATACAGCCCTCCTTCCATTTCTGAAATGTGTCTTTTTATTTTTGGATCTTTAGAAAGCTGTTTATAGAGCCACTGGCTTCTTTAGGTTCTTCTCATTTTTCTTTCTCATTGGAATCATTAACAACCATGCTTTCAATATCCCACTTTTAAGAAACTCTCACCCATCTTGAACTCCCTTCTCCCTGAGTGTTTCTGACCATGGGATTCTCCCCAGCATAATTTTGAGCTTGTTACAATTAGCTTTTCTAAAATCCAACCTGTATGTCTGACTACATTCAGCTTTTCCTTTACCCAAGATCTTAAACTTCAAAATTACATGGTCACTACTACCCAAGGAACCCACTATTTTTACCTCATTAACCAGTTCCTCCCTGTTGGTGAGAATCAAGTCCAGAATAGCAGCCCCCACTTATTTCCTTCCCTATTTTCTGGAAGATGAAGTTCTCAGCAAGACAAGTCAGGAATTTAATAGACGGTACGTTTTTAGTAGAGTTTGACTTCCAAAAGATATCAGGGTAGTTGAAGTCTCCCATGATTATTATGTTCCATCTCTTTGAAAATTTTGTCATCTGGTCTAGGAATATATCATCCAAGTCCTCTGTCTGGCCTGGTGGTCTGTAGCAGACGGCCGCCACAATATCACTATTATTTCTTTTTCCTTTTAGTTTTACCCATAGGCTCTCAACTGTCCATCCTTACTCAGATTCAGGTATTTCCTCACAAGTATATTCATCCTTGACATATAATTCTACTCCTCCATCCTTCCTTATTCGTATCCTTATCCTTTCTGTTCCTTTTCAACAAGTTGTACCCCTCAAGTCTAATATTCCATCCCATATGAAGAATGCATGCATGTATCTTCCCCTTCATGTTCATCTACTTGGAAGCCTTTACTAGAGATGGCTTCCTACAGTGTGTACATGAAGTAAAATAGGCAAATGAATATGCTTCATATGTAGGATGTTCGTCACATATGAAACAGCCTTCTGGTATGTAGAAAGGCCAAATTCAGAGGTGCCCTTCCCATTAGGCAGGGTGATATGACCCTCTCCCTGGGGCATATTGCAGAGATACCTTTAAAAGTCATCAAATTGTCAATTGTTTAGCTTCTTCTTACCATCAGCAATTTTCTGCCTCAAGCACTAAAATGTTGTGTGCTGCCTTTGGCCAAAAGTTGGAGTATGAGGATTCTATTGTTGTAGTCTACCACTGAATCATCTCAAGGAAAAACAAGGGAAAGTGTATGTTTTCATTATTGATCACTTTCCTCAGCTCTGATCAGTACCACGCCAAAAATCGCTGGCTGCGATTCCTTGGCAGCCATGCTGAGAAAACCACTGATTGTTCTAAATGACATCTTGAGTTCCTTTTAATAGAAACTGCCTGAAGGATATGTAAAAACATCCTTAAAGGAGTCTCTTTACAAAGCTATTCAGCAACTATCTTATTAAAAATATCTCTATCCTTATTCATTTCCAAACATTAATTTATCAAATCACAGGACTAAGTGAACCTTGGTATCTCATATCTTTGATTTAGCGCTCTAATAACTCATTCCTTCATGGAGATGGCAAAGAACCAAAAGGACAATGCTTGAACATTCTTTTTCTTTTTCTTTTGGTATCCAGAGACCTGAAATTTTACCAAATATTATGCATTTTCCTACATCAGTAACACTTTCATGTAGGAAACTACATTCAAACTTCCTGTGTACATTATCCACTTTTGTGCAGATAAACTAAACTAAGCACACATCCTGGAAGCAGAAGCTCCTGCAGTTCTTGTGTATCCCTCCTCCCCTCAAAAAGCTATCAAGAAATTCTTATGGTAGCAGCAACTCTATGTAAAGAACATACTGTAGAATTTTTAAAGGTATTTTTATCCTGCTTTTTCTCCCCAGTGCGAATCCAAAGCAGTTTTTAAAATGATGAGAATAGAATTTAAACAAACTAAAGAAAAATAGAAGAACTTACACCCTGAGTTGGTCCTAGATCCACCAGTCCGCCCACTCAATGCCATAGGCTGTGAGCCATGGGCTAAGAACCAAGGCCGCTTTGGTTCTTGCCCTGAACCTAACTCCAAAAGACTTGTGTCTCTGGCCACGGCCAGGCCTAAGTGCCTGCGAGCAGGAAGGGAAACAGAAGCTCAGCCTAGGTGTTATGCAAGTGACAGAAATGTTCCCCAAAATTCCCCTCCCTTGCTGCATGTGATGTGGATCCCGAAATCATGGAGAGGGCTTTGTGTTAGCCAGCCCAGCATGAAGAGACCATCTGTGATTCAGAGGATCTGCCTAGTCAACCTAATAATGCCATACACCCTTGACCTGCCATCTGTTGGGAGGTGTTACAGACAACTTCCTCATGGCTGAATTTGCAGCATAAACTGCCTTGACTTTTTCTTTTTGTACTATGGTGGGTTTGGTAGGACTGCTTTAGAGATTTCTGCGAGCAGAACCACAAGTGACAAAAGGCACAGATTGGACACTTGTCAGCTTCCCTCAAGTTTTAATGGGAAATGTAGGCATCCTAGTCTTGAAGCTTGGCTCTCTGACTGCTGTCCAATGGACTTTTCAACTGTCACTTGTCCACCATTCCGCCAAGCTGCCTACATTTCCCATCAAAACTTGAGGGAAGCTGACAAGTGTCCAATCTATGCCTTTTGTCACTTGTGGTTCTGTTCTGCTTTTAGGCCATACATCAACTTTTATTTTTATTATTAACTTCATTGCCTTGTAAACAGGATTTATGATAGCAATTGTACAGTTAACAACACCGTAATCCTTTCTAGTTTGATAGCAACACACATGTTTATTTTGTTTACTAGGAATATTATATCAAAGAATGGTCTCTGCAGAGCAAAGTCTCAAGAATGATTCGTTCCCTTACCAGGAAAAGTAAGTACTGAGCTTCCTACTTGACTCTGATTCTGCACTAAAACATGCCTTCCTGCTATGTCTTGAAATGAATATTTCATTTCATTGGGCAGTGAGTTCAGAAATCATACAAAGCAAAGCACAGGGCAAGAAACAAACTCTGTAAGAGCATGCGAGAAGCCAGTACACATACACACAGTTATTTTCAGCATGCATCTGCTGAGTTCACTAAGGATTTGTCAAGCTTCAAGCCTTTAGATATCTTGTCTCAAGAGATAACCAGATTTCCCTTGCTAGAATTTATCAGATTACGCACGAATGCATGTACAATATATTCTCATCACTGAATTCAGTGGTGCAGCCTTTACCCGACTTCATTTAGGGCAGCTCCACATATTCTGATTACTGCTGCACATTACTGCATCCACACATGCATGCACATTTATTTAGTACATTTTCATCCCACTCTTCCTCTGTGGAGCTCTTTTTATCTTCACCAGAACCCTGCGAAGTAGGTTAGGCTGAAAGAGAGTGACTGGGTCAAAGTCACCCAGGAAACTTTGAAGGCTGAGTGAGAATTTGAACCTGGGCCTCCCCGATCTTAGTCTAGCATCCTGCTGCATCTTCAGACACTCATGCATGTGTATTTGGGAACCCTAGACCAAACAGCTTCCCAGGTGTGTGTATACAGGTGTTTAAAAATGGGAGTTGAAATGTGTGTGATGTGCATGTTTGTGTGTGATGTTTGGTGTGGAGAACAGTGGTCTGACACCTGTGCAACAGAATTTGTGGCACCGCCTTTGTTCTGATTACTGTTAGTCAGCCAGAGTTTGTTGTACAGCACAGTTCTTTTGCCTAGATTTATGACCTTTACTTTACTGAGTTCTACTGAGAGATGTTAGTGGATGTGGAAACCAACTTTCACTAAATCTGTGGATGTGAAAAAAATGTCAGCATAAAGTGATATTATAAAAGAAAAAAGATACAACATATAACCCAAGTCAAGGGCCTTTGCTGGCCTCTTCAGGAGCTCCAAGCCTTGTGACGCAAAGGATTCCTGAAAATGGCAATGATTGGCCTGGAACATAAAATTAAGTGCCTCCAATCCCTTCTCATTTCCATTGTGAGTTCCGTATCTTCAATCCATGCAAAAACTTGGTTTCACCTTCTATATTCTGCTCTGTTAGTAACTTCAACTTGTATCATAAATACTATTAACTCTTATTTTCTCCAGGGTTTTCATGTTTGCAGATCCGTATTTGCTCTCTGACGCTGTATGCAGGGCAGTTGTCACCGAAATCAAGGCTGCTCGGACATCCCAGTGCATCAGGTCCTGCATGATCTATGTGGTAGAACATGTCCTCCGAGAAGGGCTAAAGGACCACTGTGATTTTAGGACTTTGCAAGCAATTCTTCAGGTACTGGAAAGCACACCAGGAACACTTGTGAGGCTGTCTCAAATTCTGTCTGGTCACTTGATAAATGACTTGACTAAAAAAATAAAGGGATTTACTTAAACAATACGAGATTCTGAACAAAGAGAAATGAAGACCTTCTAAGGCATTTGTCTCCTACTAGGGGGATTGTTTGCTCAGAGTCCAGTTACTCAGTCATTCTATAAACAACTAGGTCTTGTTCTGTGGCAGTACTCTATGTGGTCCCCAAAAGGCTGTAGATAGGGCGGAGCATCTGATCAGTCAAAATAAGTTTGGGCTATCAAATATTGATTCTGAAGAAGTGAGCTGTGGCTCATGAAAGCTCATACCCTACCACTAATTTTGCTAGTCTTATATGTGCTACTGGACTCTTGCTCTTTTCTACTGCTAGAGACATACTGAAATATTGATCAATTATTTTTAAAGTATTAAATGTATTTATCTATACACCTCTTTTCTATAACACTCAAATCAGTTTATAGCAACAACAAAAAGGTGGTTTAAAACAGTCCATGACTAAAACAGCATTATCAACAAGAATATGCATGCACAGCCAAAACAGTTTTATCCCCCACCCCAAATTAACATCATATAAACACAAGATCATTGTAACAGATAAAAGCATTATCCAAAAGCTGCAGAGCTGTGTTTTTAATTGCTTTTTTGGGGGGGTAAAAAATTATTTTGCACCTTTTGCAAGGTGCACAAAGGTAGGGTTGCCCCAAGGACGTAAAAGTACAGGCTTTTAAAAGACATTTCAAACCTTGATAGATTTGGTCAGCTTGTCATAAGCTCACAAACAAATCCCTCTTGCTTGTGTTCATTGCTGACCAATGACTGCTATATTTTCTAGTTGGGCAAAGCTGAGTGGGTGTTTCCAGTTCATGATTTTCATTCTTTTCTCCTTGTGACAGGAAAAGCCCCTAGATATGATTGAACACTGTTTCCAGCAGGTTGTGGCAGCCATTGAACATGCAGGAAGAGACATGAGTGCAGAATGCAATCAGTATGTTGAGGAACTAGAGAAAATCTATAGCGCATTATTAAGCACTTCAAGTTCAAAGAAGGGTAAGTACATCCCTAAGAGAGGAGAATGACATGATGCCCTCAAACTCTGGCTGTGCCTAGAACTGAGTCCCAACCAACTGCTACGGACTAAGCTTCCTGGCTTGCTTGTAGCGACAGTGTTTAGTGCTTTGGTTTCTTGTGAAACCATATTCTTCCATCCTTAAATCAATGTAAGAGGGTATTAGAGTCTTCCCACACCATACCTGGTGTAGAATGTTACTTCTATGTTGCATAACACTTTAGATCAAAGTGGGCATTAAGTTATCCTGGATGGCGGTATATAAATCGAATGTTGTTATTATTATTTATTGGATTGTAGAGGCTGTGCTAAACAAAACCAAGATTTTTTTTTTAAATAGAAAAGATAATTTAAAAAATGAAGTTTCTGAAAACCACAAGTCTTTTTCAGACTCTCTGAGGTTGTTGTTGTTCATACTTCTGCTCAATAGTTTCTCCATACTGTATATTAAAGTAACTCAGTACAGGACTAAATGTGAGTCTGTTTGTCACTAAATGTAGGGCAAAAGGTCCTGGACTTTCACATCTCTCATTCATATCCCTATACTGTAGTTCCGTACGCCTGCTTTTGCTTGGCTGGCCTGCACGGTGCAGTCTACAATAGGATGATACTAGCCCCTTGTTTCCCGCAGATGAAGAGGAGGCTACAGCAGAACGAAGCCCTGGCATCCCTTTGCCCAATCCCAACATCAGCTTCCACTTGTGGACAGATGAAGACCAGCTCTGTGAGTGTCTTATACCTAGGGCTGCCAACTCTAGGTTGGGAAATTCGTGGAGATTTGGGGGAAAGCAAGGCTTGGGGTGGGACCTCAGTGGGGCATAATGCCATAGGGTCCATCTTTCCCCCTCCCTGGACATTCAGATTAACTCTAGCCCTCTGAGGGACCTGGGTATGAACCAGGACTAGAGATGGACACAAACCAAAATACAAACCAAAGTTCGTCACAAAGCAGGCCAATTTTTTTCGGTTTACAAACTGGCAGTTCGTTGGAGCTCATTTCTAACGAACTGCAACGAACTACTATGATCTTTAGAGCAGTTTGTATGGTTCATTTTCCGGTTTGTCACTGCAGACAGCCTGGCACCAGTCAATCTGTTACCGAGGCAACGGGAGGGAATGGGCTTTCTGCAGACCTTCTGTATCCCCGGAAGTGACGAACTGACAAACCAAATGAACCGGTTTGTGAACCGGGCAAGTTTATGGTGGTTCATGGTTTGTGAAACGCAATGAACCATGAACTGCAACAAACCACCATTTCCCAGTTTGTGCCTGCCTTTAACCAGGACCCTTTCACATAGACATTGTACTGCATTTTAAACTCTAAACAGAAGTGGAGGGAGGGCAGCTTTCAGACAAACTTGGCTTGAGGATTCTTACTTCCCTCCATTTCTCTGTGTTTTGACAAGGTTTCTGAAACCAACTAACATCTGAAGTTTCTTTTTAAAACCAGTGTTTTTATACCACACTTCTAGACCAATTAATGCCCCATTCAGAGTGGTGAACAGTGTTATTATTATCTCCACAATACGGCTGAGGAGCTGGGGCTGAGAGGAGTGGCTTACCCAAGGCCACCTGCTGAGCTCATGGTAGTAGTGAGATTTGGACCAGCAGAGTGCTGATTTACAGCCCAACTGGGTATGGAATCACTGTGCCTGTCATCTGAAAAGCATACAGCATGTTCAAAAATTTCAGCCCCCCTTTCTTCTCATCATTTGCTGTTCACCTTTTAAAAAAAGAAACACGGACCATATAGCAATAAATCTCTATACCAACCATTTAATACTCTGTGAGCCTCCCCCAGCAGTGTATTTGGTTCTAAATTCATCCCTCAATAAGCACCCATTGACCACTTGCTAAGTGTTAAACAATTTAACACAGTCGATTAACTAGATATCAGTACCCAGTGACCCTTTTGTAAGGAAAATGACTTTCACACTAAGCACTCGTTGAATGATCATTAAATGGAAGGGTGTAAAAAGCAATACATTTACCACCTGGATAAAGGCCAGACAGGAAAAAGGAAAAAGGGGGGCAACCAATCAGTTGGGAGTAGGGGAGAAACCAATAGTCCAATCCACAGGCGACAGAAATGGGGAGGCAAAGTAACAAGAGAGAAAGAAACTAATCTGTCAGTTAATTGCTTAAAAATGCTATTTCAATACAGTGAAAAGTGTTTAAAAAAAAAAAGATAGGCACTGCATCTGAAATGGATGAAATGTTCCATGTGTGTTTTGCCAACCAAATTATTTCCTGTCTGAAAAGAAATGTTCCCATCCCTATTAAAAATAGATGGGACAGAAACAGATTTAAGGTGGCAGTGTGAAAGGGACCTTGGTGACACAATGTCTTGGTGGCAGGAAGCAGTCTGCATTATTTTAACATGCATTGTATACTTTCACCCCTTTGGGACACAAGATTGGATAGTCAGGCCTGGAGATACAGGCAAAAGCTGTATCAGTATAAACACCATTGGCACAATTCCATTCTTTGTCCTGTTGGGCTCCAGACTTTGTGACAGTTTTTTTAAAAAATTAACACTATTTATAGTTTGCCTTTCTGAGTGAGGCTCAAGGCAGATTACATAGGGTAAGACAATATGAACTGTGACAGCCTTCTAGAAACCTCACAACCATTTCCTCCTTGTAGGGAAAGAGCTAGTGCTGTTCATCCGTCCACAGAGTCAGTCCGGTGAGGAGGACTCTTTGAGTCAAGAACTGGATAGCTTTGAGATTCAAGACTTTGACTGCTGTGAGCAGGCACGCTTCTCTGTGCTGTCCACCGACAGTGGTATTGAGCGGGACCTCCCTATGCCAGGTGATGAAGTTCCTGAAGCTGAGCCCCGTCTCCAGAGGAAGGGGGGCATAAAGAAGAGGGCTTCTACTCTAGACTGCTTATCACTCCTGCAGACTGGCTCCAATGGGCAAGGCACAAAGCCTGCTGGGAAACTGCACCGGAAGTGTGGTGGGAGTATCATGGAACCCATCGCTCAAATGAAACGGCTGCACACGGCTCGAGTCTTGGTGCTAGGGGATGACAGAGTTTTGGCACGCCTTGTCCAGGCCTATTACTCATTAAGGTAATAGTCATTCATTGTTCATTTTGGAAAAGGCATTTCATAGGCAGTGGTAGGAAAGGGTCTTGCAGCCTTTGGGACAGAGTGTCCGTGGAATCTGCAGGTCCTTCTGAACACTGTCAATTAGGGGTGTGCAAAGGCACACTGTTTCGGGATTCTCGTTTCAGGTATACCTGAAACGAGAATCTGTTTCAGCAACAGCTAAATCCGAAACAGCAAGCCGTTTCGGGTTTAGTGGTTCGGGTATCGTTTCGGGTTGTTTCAGGTTGTTTCGGGTTTCTTTTCGATGGGAAAACGCCTCCGTCTTCCCGGACGCCTGGGGGAGGCATTTTCCCACCGAATCAAGCCAAAATTGGTGGAGACCTTCCTCTAACTCCTCTCTAACAACCCCCCAAGTTTCAGACCTATTGGACTATGGGGGGCCATGTTATGGCCCCCCAAACCAGGTCCCCCTATCCTCGCCTAAAAAAGGGAAACGTGAACGTATTTTTAGCTTGCTGCTGCTAATCTTCATTATTTCCTATGGGGAAAAATGAAGAGGCAGGCTTGTTTTGCCAGGGGTAGCATTTTGCATGCAAAATGCCCCCCAACCCTCAAGGGCCCTTCTCCCACCTTTCCTCCCACCCCCCACCAAGGCTCAGCCTGCTTCCACTTGGGGGGGCCATTTCATGGCCTCCCCAAGTAGGTGCTCTTTTCTCCACCAATTCCAGCTGGGGGAGGCTTGTCTTGCCAGGGGTGGCATTTTGCATGCAAACTTACACAAAAATAACACAACTCACTTCACATTAAAGAATCACCCAAAAACACAATTGCTTTCAAAAACACTTTATTTCTTTAACTGTTTTAGGTTACACAGTAGGAGGGCACAACAGGGCATGAAAGCAGCATACTACACAAAATAATACAGCCCACTTCACCTTTTTTGACAGCAATTGTGTTTGAGTGATTCTCTGATGTGAAGTGAGTTGTGTTATTTTTGTGTAGTAGACTGCTTTTACGGCCTGTTGTGCCTTCCTACTGTGTAACCTAAAGCAGTTAAAGAAATAAAGTGCTTTTGACAGCAATTTTTTGGAGTGATTGTTTAATGTGAAGTGAGTTGTGTTATTTTTGTGTAAGATACTGCAGCCATGCCCTTTGGTGTGCCCCCCTGCTGTGTAACCTAAAGCTGTTCAAGAAATAAAGTGTTTTTGACAGGAATTGTGTTTTTGTGATTCTCTGATGTTAAGTGAGTTGTGTTATTTTTGTGAGGTGGAATGCTGGAATGCCCTTTGGTGTGCCCCCCTGCTGTGTAACATAAAGCTGTTCAAGAAATAAAGTGTTTTTGACAGGAATTGTGTTTTTGTGATTCTCCGATCTTAAGTGAGTCATGTTATTTTTCTGTGTGGGGGTCTGCTGGTGTAATGTGTCATAATGCTTTGCCTACTTGTACTTTGAAAGTGAGAAATGTTTTTTAAAAAACTTTGTGTTGTTCGTGTTTTATTCTTTGTTGTCCAGTTGGTTCCCATCATAGAGAACAATGGGGGTGGCTAGGCAGCCATCTCTGTAGGTGGTGGGGGAATTTGAGGGAGGGTGTCTGTGGTTCAGGTGCTCTTTCACAGGGACAAGCTGGCACTCAGAAGTGTGTCCACCATTGTGGCATCCCTGGGCTGTGCACATTTGCTCTGGAAAACAGAGTGTTATAGTTCACAGCATAGGAAACAAAGAGAGAAGGATGGCCAGCCTGTTCCTGGGATTGTGTGGGGCTGCTGGGGCTGGATTTGGGCCTGTGAGGAGCTACTGTGGGGATTTGGATCTGTGTGTGGCAGCTGGGGGAGAATTGGGTATGTGTGGGGCTGTAGGGGGTGGACTTTGGGGGCTGAGAGCACCTACTTTGGGAGGCCATGAAATGCCCCCCCCCAGTGGGAGCAGGCTGAGCCTTGGGGCTGAGCCTTGGTGGGGGGGGAGGAAAGGTAGGAGAAGGGCCCCTGAGGGTTGGAGGCATTTTGCATGCAAAATGCCACCCCTAGCAAGACAAGCCTCTGTTATTTCCCAGCTGGAAATAGTGGAGAAAGGGGAGGAAGAGCACCTACTTTGGGAGGCCCCCTAAGTGGGAGCAGGCTGAGCCTTGGTGGGGGGTGGGAGGAAAGGTAGGAGAAGGGCCCCTGAGGGTTGGGGGCATTTTGCATGCAAAATGTCCCCCCTAGAAAGACAAACCTGCCTCTTCATTTTCCCCCCATAGGAAACATGGAGATCAGCAGCAACGTCCACAACGTAAGAGATCATCAGCAGCAAGCAAAAACCTTTCCCTTTTAGGCGAGGATAGGGGGACCTGTTTGGGGGGGCCATAACTTGGCTCCCCAAAGTCCAAACTTTCTGAAACTTGGAGGGTTGTTAGAGGGGAGTTAGAGGAAGGTCCCCACCAATTCTGGCTTGATTTGGTGGGAAAATGCCTCCCCCAGCCGTCTGGGAAGCCTGGGGGAGGCTTTTTCCTATTGAAAAGAAACCCGAAACAACCCGAAACATTTCGGAAATCGCTGTTTCAGATTACCCGAAACGTTTCGGGTTTTCTGAAATGTTTCGGGAAAACCCGAAACAACCCAAAACAGGTTGTTTTGGGTTTTTTTCAGGTATCATATACCCGAATTGCACACCCCTACTGTCAATGTGAATGCATGGTAATAATTTGGTTAAAATTAGTTATTAATAGCAAAGCAGAAAGGTCATGTTAAGAAATTTTTCATGACTAATAGGATTTCTTGGCTTGCAACCAGGGTACTTGAAGGACCGCCTCCTCCCATACCCACCAGCCAGTTAAAATCCTCCTCCCAAGCCCTGCTCTCTGCCCCCTGCCTGCAGGTAGCTTCACTTTGAGGGCACATGGCGCTGACTGTACTGTCTTTAAGGAGCCAGGCTAAAAACATTCTTTTTTACTTGGGCTATTTATTAAGGGTTTATCTTTTAAATTGTTTTTACAGTATGCTTCAGTCTGTTTTATAACACTCCTTTTAAGCTGTTAAATGATGTGTGCTATACTTACACTATGGCTGTTTTTTAAAAAATGTTGTGTAATAGTTTTCAAGTTTTTAAAACTTTTAAAAATCTTGTTGGTATTTTTATCACATTTTACTTGTAAGCTGCTTTGAGCAGATTTCCTGGAGAGGTGGTGAAGAAATGTTCTAAATAACAAACAAATAATAGATCTTTGAGATGTCTAATGGAAGCACAAGGGGAGAAAATGCCAAGAGGCTTTGCAGAGAATAGAAATACCTCTCTCCCTGGTTAAAATATGACTTGGGTTTCTGAATTCCAACCCTTGATGACCAGAACACTGTATACAAGTGTCTTGTAACTTTCTCTCTATATGAAGACCGTAGGTTATTGGAGTGGCCTCACTAATCCCTGAGAGCTATATATTTTTTTCTTATTCCCAGGAAGCGGGAGAGCAGACGTGCATACCTTACACCCAGGCTAAAAGTGCAGTTTTATTATGTGCCTGTGATGGAAGAACAGCCTAGCTCTTGCCCCATGGAGGTACATAACAACAACAATAGCAATTACAATAATAGTAACAACACACTTATATATCACTTTTCTAGGTCAATAAGTGCCAGAGTGGCAAACAAAGTCCATGTTATTATGATCCCCACAATACAGCTGGGGAGCTGGGGCTGAGAGGAGTGGCTTAGCCAAGGCCACCTGCTGCGCCCATGGCAGTAGTGGGACTCAAACCAGCAGAGTGTGGATTTGCAGCCCAACCACTTAACCACACTGCTGCAGAAGGGATGTGACTAACTTTTAGAGTGTGTTCAAACTGTGATGGGGGCAAGGAATTCTTTTTGCCACAGTTCTGTGCTATGAATATCTTCTGACATGTTTCTTCTGTTCCAGGAATATGCTCTGCCTGATATGACACAGCCTTGTGAGTTGTCTGCTTACCTTGGAAGAGTCGATCCATGGTACGAGAGCAATATCAACACCCTGTGTCACATGATTCCGAAGCTGGCCACCATGGTAGGAGAGGAGCCCTTCCTTCTGCTTGTATGCCCTAGAAACAGCAGTGAGGCTTTCTGCCATGTTCTTCAGATGATTAAAGAAACAACCAAAGCATCCCTCACTGAGAATGGTACTTGGTCAGGAATGTGAAGTGTGCACTAAAACTATAGGCTCGTTAGGGACAAAGCCTTCTTCTGTCTACAGTTAAGTCTAATTCTGTTAGCAGGTCAGAATTCTGAAAGGCAGGTCAGGCCAGTTCCTCCTCCCCAGCTCCAGTCCCTGCATTTGGCTTTGCTAGGCCTTTAAACTTTCAGGGGAGAACAGCAAGAACTAACAATCACATACAGATGAAGATATTTGAATTGTCAGTGGGTGCCTTTCTTATTCATGGCCCTCTAACTCACCTAGCAGGTATAGGAATGGCAGGTAGCTGTACAGGTGGTTTGAACTGACGCAACTGTCTTTGACTCCATGCAGCCCTCTTCTCCAAGCAAAAATTCAGTCTCAGATCTGTTCATCATTGACGTGATAGCATACTACGTCCGTCTGGGTTTGCAACCAATCTTCTTCCAAGTCTATGCAGTGAAGGTGAGTTTCTTCTGCTTGTCATTTAAGTGTTACGAAGTTTGCTATCCAGTTGAACAAAACATTACATTGCATTACATTTACATTCTCTGCATTTGTATGGAAGAAAAATGGGAAAGCTGTTTCGTTTGGTTCTCTCTGCATCCGTTGTGTGGCTTTGTGTCAATGAAAGCCCCTCAAACACCAGCATTAGCACTGTGGAAATCTCAGGGGCCTTCTGGAGGGCAGGGGGGTGGGGAGGAATGGGCTACGTCCTTACATATGCACTCTATAGAATTCAAGGCTATGTGTGCTGTCAGAAGGAATGATGCCCTGCTGGTTTCTTTTTGCCTTACAGCTTTTCTTCAAGAATGCAGTTTTGGAACCAGCTGAGGACATCTTCCTCATTCAACTGCATGTAACCCTGGAAGAATTCGACCCCACCAGAGGTCTGTCTCTTAGTGCAAAGCATCTCAGCTTTGCACAACTTTCAGCTTATGTTCATTTACAATGTTTTATTCAACAGTTTTCAACTATAATGGCTCCAAACCAATTCACAATAACAATAGCCCTGCTATTAATTCAATCAACCATTACATGAGAAAAGAAAGCTGAGCAGCAAATAGCAGATAAAAATCATAGTAGAGCATCAAAGGCAGTTTAGCCTTTTCCTGAGACATGTAGGCAGCCTTGTTTTTGTCACTCACGTAGTTCCTCAAGTACATGAAAGGCTGAAAAAGGATTCAGCAACATAACTGGCCATTGGGGCATACAGCCAAGTGTGTGTTCTTTTGTGACATCACCAGTCACAGAACTCATTGGTTCCGTCATATCCATGTCCATGGAGAAGTATCCAATACAGTGTTCTTATTCCAACCCCAGATAATGCCCTTTTTTAGGAGGAAAAAAAATACCTTGGGCAGAAGTGTCCTGTGTTTCAAAATTCACCCATCACAATGTACCTTAACTGGGAAATCCAAGTGTTGCCATTCCAACTCACTGCCATCCTCTTTTCCAGACAATCTCCTGATGAAGAAGAAAACAGGTGTAGAGGTTCCTGGAGCTGATGTTACACTTATGTATAAAAAGGTGAGAGAATTAGAAGTATTACAAAGACTGAGCTCTTTTTCATCAATATGAGTAATTCCTTGCTGAAATTGCCAGCCACAAAGGACTTTTGTAGCTCAGAATTTCAGGTAAAAACAGTGGTGCAACTGGACATGAATGAACAATATAGAGGAGTTCCAGCAATATATTTCACCTACATTCAGTGCTTTTTTTTCAGCAAGAACGTGGTGGAAAGGAGTTCTGGCACCTCTTAAGAATTGTCACATGGCTGGTGGCCCCACCCCCTGATCTCCAGACAGAGGGTAGTATAGATTGCCTCTGGAGATCAGGGGGCGGGGCCACTGGCCATGTGACCATTTTAGCCAAGGGCAATTTAAACTTTAAAAAACTTCCCCCTTGTTCCAGCTGACCCAAAGTGATGTCATTGTGCGGTCTTGAGTTCCACCACTGAGTTCCACCACCTCTTTTCCCAGAAAAGTCCTGCCTACATTAATAACTTAGTTCACAGTACTTTTCATAACTTGTAATTTGCTTTCATCAGTAGCCCAGAAAGTACAGATACTATGCGGTTTTGTTAATTTTCTACACTCGTGTGGTCAGAAAACTTAAATGATAACATAACATTTGGTAACATGGCGGCATGCCTTGTCTTCTTATCTCACAAGAATGCCCTGAAGGTTTTTGCAAATTAGCTTGATTCACTTCTCTTTCCCCTTCTGTTTACTGTGCTAATTATCATGTTATAGGCATAAAGGGTTACTAAGTAAGAAATGAGATGCATTTCAAAATGTAATAAAGACATTTTATCTAAAACCAAAGTGATTACAACCTGTGATTATTTTATTGAATAATTCTGTTAGAATTACTACTGTAGACAAAAATGCTGTATAGAGGAAGTAAAAGCAATTATTCACAACAGTAAGACTTGGATCCACCAGGATTTCCACCTATGGAATATGACTTTCTCTGCTCCCCCTTCCTTCTGAAGACAAACATACCCCTCCTGGAGCTCCTCTCTCCCCAGATGCAGGGGGAGGGGGGAAGAGGTGAGAAAATCATTGTCCACAGGCAGAAATGCTCTAATGGATCCAATCCTATGAATAGAAATTTTATTCTTTCTGCAAAGAGCAACCTGCTGGTTTTATCTTTGACTTGAAAACTGAAACTTCAGTATCTTATCCTGGTACATATTCCTTAAATTCCTTTTTTCTGACAATATAGAATTTACTCCATGGGTTCCATGATCCATCACACATGATGCCAGAATTCAGTCCAGAATTTTAGGATATAATTGCCATCAGTTTCACCATCTGCTCCGATTCCAGGCCCATGTTTGCAATGATAATCTAGATCTGTGAGGCTTGCTGGAGAAAAACAGCAGGAAGAAGAAACAAAGTTAGAGGAGGAAAGCAACAGATGAAGGAAGGGTTATGTGATGGAAAATAGGTCTCAAATGTTAAAAGAAAAATAGCTACAGAGGAAGCTGGAGAGGCTATATGGCAGACAAGACCACTTACGCATTGGGAAACTGTGCTGTCCACTTTGTGAAGGAGAAGCAGGGGCTGGACTTCATTAGATTTCTTCAAATATAACACAACACATTTCCTACTCCCAGCTACGGAAAGAAACAGAGGCATTATAATATCTCATAAAGTGTTTAAGGAAGCACTTTCTCTCTTATTATTCCAAAACATTATAAACAATAAATCCATTTATCTGAACATTGAAAATGATTTCTCTGGGATCTTTGAAGATATGTTGATTTAATTAATGTAGTATTCCAATTCACCCTCTGAAAGAGAGTCTAACTTTTCTCATTTTAGTGCTATTACCAGTTCAGCAGTGGTGAGTAAGCTCAGGACCAGTTCTACTTCTGAAAGCACAACATGACATTTTAAATAACCCATCAGAATAGCTTTTGAATCAAAGGGTATATTTTAACCCAGTGTTTCATTAATGAACTAAACTACCAATTTCCAGAATGATGGATTTTTGAACATGACCCAAAATATATTAAGAATCTGCCACACAGCCAACAATGGTCCCACATATTTCTGTATATAGCAGTTAATCTATGTGCAGTAAGATACTAGTGAAACAAACTTTTAGAGAAATTCTCTTTTAAACTTTTAGAAATGCATTCAGATATTGTATAATTCCAAATCTACCTCCATTCCTCTATATTAGCATTTATTTGTAAGTCATTCTTCCATTTTCTAATGTAAGTTAAATAAGCATTTTCTAGATTTACAAAGAACAAATTTTAGCAATTAAACCATCAGGTAACTGATCTGATCAAAGTTCATAGGTGGTTTTTGCTCTTAAATCATTACAATTCCTCCTCAATAGCCTGTTAACCAAGTCGATGATCTAGGGGAAAAAAACTGGAATAATGGTTGTCTGTCCCCTGATTTTAAAATCATAATACCTGAGGATCAATTACTAATAGATTGTTTATTACATCCAAATTATTCTTTTTTCAAATCTTAAATTCATCTAGATTCAGAATTGGCAGTAATTGAAGGAGCTGGGCTTTGAAGAAGTTCAGTGATGACAGACGTTCTCTCCTCAGCTCTTTATTTATTATGTAGTTCTTTATTACATTTTTTTTTCATTTACCCCCTTTTATAGGATGAGATTTTCCCCTACTGATTGTTTTGTAATTTCTTGGTAAATAGGTAAACTACTAAGGGGCACATTTTGAATTTATGCCATAGATGAAATCCCTCACTTTCTAAAACTTGCATTAGGACCAAAATGTGGGTTGGCTGGTACATAGATACTGCTTCATTTTCTTAAAAGGAAGTACAAGAATTAAGAAGTCAAAGCGGTGGAACTGACTGATAGATTAGAACATTATGGAGGACTTAGAAGAAAGTAATAAACATCAAATTAATGGGTTTTTTACTGGTGACCTCTGGGCTGTGTGGTACATGGTTTCCATGAAGGACTGAGGCATCTATCCCTGTGAAATATAAAGATGGTCTTTCTGTCTAGGTTTTGCTGAGTAACCGTGAGAAAGAGGAGACAGTTTCTTTGCGATCCACTGGCTTGGTTATGAAAGCCATTCCCTCAGATGAGACTGAAGGTAAAGACAGTGGGGCTAGCAGATACTTCTGTATGCTGAACTTGCAGTGTGTGTTCATTGAGGCTTCTAGCTGTGAATTGGGACACTGCAGATGAACCCCTCCCACAGTCATTTTCCCCATTAGCATTATGCATGCAGTTTCGCTGAGATAGCTCTTGTTACCTGGTTTCGATTGATTGGTTGATTGGTTGATTGGTTGATTTGATTTGTAGTCTGTCCTTCCCACAAGCGGACTCAGAGCAGATAGACAACATAATAAAATACATACACTATAAAAACTTGGTAGCAATCAATAAATACATTATTTAAGACATCCTGATGCAGCATACTTATAATGGAGTTTGAAATAACAGCCTTGATAAAGGGGATGATCTTCTTTCAGAAGCAAATAGGAGTTTTTCTGCAATAAAAATGGATATGTCTACTTCCATTCTGAAGATTAGATCAAATGCTCAAACAAATGAAAAAGAAACAAGGTCCAGTTTGGTGTAGTGGTTAAGAGTGGCAGGACTCTAATCTGGAGAGCCAGGTTTGATTCCCCACTCCTCCGCTTGAAGCCAGCTGGGTGACCTTGGGCTAGTCACAGTTCTCTGGAGCTCTCTCAGCCCCACCCACCTCACAGGGTGTTTTGTTGTGAGGATAATAATAGCATACTTTGTAAACCATTCTGAGTGGGCATTAAGTTGTCCTGAAGGGTGGTATATAAATCGAATGTTATTACTATTATTATAAATGCCCGGAAATTGTTACATGAGAGGGATGTCCTGCTTTACTTTGTGGTACTCCTCCTAACTTAAAAGGTTCAGACAGATTGACACAACAAGAGCCAACAAGTTTTTTACTACCACAGGGTATAAGTCCTATTTCCCCTCAGCTTCACACAGCAAATGACATACATAAATGCAGTTAATGTTGACTTGCTTAACCAATTCCACCTCCCTGCCCATGCATTTAGTAGCATGTCTTTCTATTTGTTTGTTTGATTCTACTTTTAAAGAATCAGATAGCATCTGTGATTGTCCAGTCCTACAAATCATCTCTAGAGATCTTTGGACGAGGGGAAGCTAATGAACCAGAGAAGGAACTCAGCATTATTGTATCTGGTGATGAAGGACCAACAGGGCGCTGTACTGTACAGAGCTTTGTCAGCCTGTTACTCTTAACAGGGTCAGCAGTGCTTGTGCAGAGAACATTGGGAGGGTTCAGTGTTGCTGCTAAACAGAGGAAGGAAGCATTCATGTGATGATGTCTCACTGTCTCATCATTGTTCCATTGCAGATCTGGTGTGCTTGAATGTCAATATTGCTGAAGTTCTAAAGACCTCCAACCTCTCAGGACGGTCATATTCAGTAAGTGGCACTCTGACTTGTCAGAATTATGGTCTTGGTGATGTTGATTAGGGCCTGCAAGGAGTAACCAAGGGGACTCCTAAGCAATCTGTAATAGAAATTCAGAGAAAAACAGAACATGTTGAATAATCTTTATGGAACTTATCCCAGGTATCTAGGATAAGCTATGAAGCAGCTGTAAACATTTTCTGAGGTAAAAAAATTGCAGATCTAGGAGAAGGGCTGTAGCTCAGTGGGAGACTCCACCACCACCATCTCCAGTTAAAAGGATCAGGTAGTGTTATGAAAGACCTCTCTGCCTGAGATCCTGGAGAGCCAGTGGGAGTCTGAGTAGACAGTACTGACCTTGATAGACCAATTATCTGATTCAGTGTAAGGTAGATCTTTGTTAATGAATAATCTTTGGTTTTTACATAAACACTGCAACTTTTGATTCTCCATCATGTTGACCAAACCCGGTCTCTACATTATTAGATTTCATTAGCTGGTTGGATACATCTCATTGTGGATTGTTTTTAATTCCAAAGCTTTATAATAAAGGCAGCTTTATAAAGCTGGATTATGCCTTCATTTATCTACCATTGCTTTTTTAGTGTAGCAAATTTTGTTTTATTTTGTTAAAACAGAGTTTGGGATAGTGTCATAATACTCAAGAAAATCACTAAAAAGTTACCAGCCCAAAGCCTTCGTGCATATACCGTATCATTTGTTTGGATTCAGTCTTGGTTGAGAAAAGTTTGAGATTTTAATGCCAGTTTCTTGTTTCATTTTTATAACAGTTAGTTACAAACAAGATCCGAACACGCAACATCAACATGCAAAGTACAGAACAAAGGTCCTTCGCTGTGTGCCTGGACAAAGACTCCAGAAGAGTCTACAGGAATGTGATTGGGTAAAACTACTTAAGGAGCTATTTATTATTAATATTTCTCTCAGGTTTCTCTTCCCTCCATTCAGATCCTCAGACTGCAGCATGATCCTGGTTTAATATCCATTTAGCAGAGAAGAAACAAGCTCCAATTTATACAGGTCCAATTTATTCAGTGGTTGCGGCAAATTGGAGTTTGAAGACTTCTAAATTCAGAAACCTTTCAGGCATATTCTGCATGAGTGAAGGGAATTCAGATATATAAAAAGAAGACAGATTTGTGCTAGACATAAACATATCAGTTTCTTTATGACATCTGAACACAGCCTCTGTTCCCTTTTCACTTTGTACCCCATAGCAGTCTCTTTTCTCTGTGCCACTAAAGCCTCTTTTCTCTGTGTTCATGTTATTGCCATTTTTGTTATTCAACCCACAGCTCTCTTCAGTTCCATTTCTTAACTGTACCTTCTCTTCTTCTCTGCACCCTCTAGCACTCTCTTCTCCCCACATATATACTCTCCCTATTTCTTTCCCAACCCCATACATCTTTCTACACCTATGTCTTTCAGCTAGACACTCTTAGCTCTGCCCATAACTGTCTGTAACCTATATTACCACTTTTCATTTCTTTACCTATATCTTGGGCTGTATGTTAGCAGTGACAGGACTGGATGCTTCCAGGATGCCAATTTGCACAGTTGTGTAAGATACCTTTCAGCTTGTCCAGTCTGAGGATGTGGAGAATTCTCATAAGTTTGAGACCTACTACATGTTTGTATGATCCTTTCCCCTCCTGGTTGCTTAAGTCTGCAGGGGGTGAGGCTGGTGGACTAGGTCTGGGGAACAGTAAATACCTCCCGAGAAATGGGGTTGTCACTCTTGCCTTGAAGTGAACAGTGGTGCATCCGCTCCTAAAGAAACCTACTCTGGACCCAGGATATTTAAATAACTACTACCATCCAATCTCAAATGTATCATTCTTGGGCAAGGTGATTGAACGAGTAGTGGTTGGCCAGCTCCAGGGATTCTTTAATGAAGTGGATTGTTTACATACATTCCAGTCTGGTTTCAGAACTGATTATGGGACTGATTATGGGACTGAAACAGCCTTAGACAACATGCTCTGAGAGATGGACAGGGGGAGTGTGACCCTGTTAATTCTTCTGAACCTGTTGCTGGCTTTTGATATCATCAGTCGTGGTATCCTTCTGGGCTGCCTTTTGGGGTTGGGACTGGGAGCACTGATTTGCAGTGGTTTCAGTCTTACCTTGGTAGGTTTCAGAGTGTGGGGCTGGGGACTGCTTCTCCTCTTCTTGGGTTCTGGGGTCCTAAAAGGTTCCATCCTGGATCTATCAACAGCCTTTTATACAGTGGACCATGCCATCCTGTTGAGGTGCTTGAAGACAGAAATAGGCATCAAAGGATTGTTTCTCATGGAACAGACTCAAAGTGTAGCCATTGGAGATGAGCTGTATCGAAATTATCTTGTGGGGTTACAGGCAGGTTGACCCAGGACATGGGATATCTCCTCTTCCGGGTGGGGTTGTACTCCCCCTAAATGAGCAAGTTCATAACTTGGGGGTGCCGTTGGACCTAGGTCTCATGTTGAATAAACAGGTGCTAGCGGTGACCAGGGATGCCTTCAGGGCTCATTTCGAGGGGGAACGCACAGGAATGCAGTTCTGGCAGTTCCCCAAAGAGGTCACATGTCAAGTGGCCCCGCCCACCTGACTTGGCCATTTTGGGCCAGTTTCGGCCTAGATTGGGGCCAAAATGGCCCGCATCAGGCCTCTGATGGGTGGTGGATCACTCTCCCGCTCAGCAGCAGCCCGATCCTGACCATTTTGGGCCCCCTTTCAGCCATTTTCAGCCCCTTTTTGCCATTTTGGGCCCAATTTCGGCCCTGAATAGCCAGGATTGGGTCCAAAACCGCCAGAATATGTGATGTCAGGGGGTGTGGCATATGCAAATCAGTTATGGTAATGACACTTCCAGTGAGGTCAAGGGCTGTGGCATATGCTAATGAGTTATGCTAATGAGTTCCTCCAGCTCTTTTTCTACGAAATGATCCCTGGATGCCTTTCACCAGCTTTGGCAGGAACCATCTTGTCACTGTTGTGAATGCCCTAGATTAGATAACTGCAGTGCCCCGTACATGGCGCTGCCCTTGAAGATTGTCCAGAAGCGACAGCTGGTAAAGAATGCTGCATCCAGAATGTTGACTTGAGTGGGCCATATACAGCATATCTTGTTCCAGCTACACTGGCTTCCAGTTTGCTTCCAGGTGCAATTCAAGGTGCTGGCATTGACCTTTAAAACCCTATACTCCTTGAAACCTAGATAACTTATTGCCACCTTCTCCCATATAAAACCACCCATCCAATCTGGTCATCTGGCCGAGGAGAGGTTGGCAATATGTGTGGTGTACCGACCGCCTACTGCACCTGCATCTTCCCTGTCTGGTCTCTTGGAGGCAGTGGCCAGCTGGGCCTTGGAATTCCCGAAACTTTTGGTTCTCGGGGATTTCAACGTCCATGCTGACGACGATGCCTCCATGCAGGCCATTGACCTGGTGTCCTCCATGGCGGCCCTAGGACTCTCCCAGTTTGTTTCGGCTCCCACGCATCAAGCAGGTCACACGCTGGATTTGATTTTTGGGGCAGGGATGATGGTGGTCCTGGATGCCTATGATGCAGTGCCATGGTCAGATCACTTTGTTCTGAAGGCTCGTCTGAGCATGCCGCTCCTTTCCCGGGTGGGCGGTGAGCGGATTTACGCTCGCCCGCGGAGGCTTATGGATCCAATTGGTTTCCAGGCAGCTCTGCGGGATCCGATGGCCCCTGGCAGTACGTTAGATGAGCTGGTGGATGATTGGCATGGCCGTCTTTCCGAAGCCATCGACGCTATTGCCCCCTGCCATCCTCTCCGAGCCCGCAAACGGGTAGCTCCTTGGTTTACCGAGGAGCTTCGCCAGATGAAGCGGTCTCTGAGAAGACTAGAGCGAGTGTGGAGGCGGGGGCGCGACGAAGAGGCAAGAACATCTTATAGGACGTTTATGAAAGCCTATGAGGTGGCAGTGAAAGCAGCAAAGAGGGATTTCTTTGCTGCTTCCATTGCGTCCGCTAGCTCACGCCCGGCTCAATTATTTCGAACAGTTTGGTCCTTGGTCTCCCTCTCTCAGGGAGACCACCAAATTCTTAATTCAACTATTGGCTGCGAGGCTTTTGCGAGCTATTTTGCGGGTAAAATCTTGTCCCTTCGCCGTGGCCTGCCACCCACTGTTGATACAGTAAGGGAACTGGAGACCCCTTGGCCGTCTTCTGGGTCCGTATTAGACCATTTCAGGCTGCTCTCTCAGGACGATGTTGACAGGATCTTGCAGGGGATGAGGCCAACCACCTGTCCTCTGGACCCCTGCCCATCCTGGCTGGTGAAGGCCAGCTCAGAGGGGCTACGGGACAATTTGGAGGCCATTGTTAACATCTCCCTGAGCTCTGGGGTTTTTCCAGGAGTGTTAAAGGAGGCAGTGGTGCGGCCCCTCCTGAAAAAAACATCTTTGGACCCCACCAACCCGTCCAGTTACCGCCCAGTGTCGAACCTCCCGTTCCTGGGCAAGGTGATTGAGCGGGCGGTGGCGGTACAACTGCAGGAATTCCTGAATGATGCTCTAGTCCTGGACCCATTCCAGTCTGGCTTCCGTCCTGGCCATGGGACGGAGACAGCCTTGGTTGCCCTCACAGACGACCTTCGCAGGCATCTGGATCGAGGCGGGTCAGCGCTGCTTGTGTTACTTGATCTCACAGCAGCGTTTGACATGGTTGACTATGATTTGTTGGCCAGCCGCCTTGCCGACGTGGGGATTAGGGGGACAGCCTTACAGTGGCTGGTCTCCTTTCTCCAGGGTCGGGGACAGAGGGTGGCGCTCGGGGGAGATCTATCGCCCCGTCACCCTTTGGTGTGCAGGGTTCCCCAAGGGGCGATACTCTCCCCGATGTTATTTAACATCTATATGCGCCCCCTCGCCCAGTTGGTGCGGAGGTTTGGGCTGGGTTGTCATCAATATGCGGATGACACCCAACTTTTTCTGTTGATGGACGGCCGGCCAGACACGGCCCCAGACAATCTGGCCAGAGCTTTGGAGGCTGTGACGGCATGGTTGAAACAGAGCAGGCTGAAATTGAACCCAGTGAAGACGGAGGTCCTGCAGCTGGGACGGGGGCTGCCAGATGTTGGGATCCAGCTCCCTGCCCTGGATGGGACACCACTGGCAACTTTGCCAGTGGTAAAGAGTCTGGGTGTGCTCCTGGATGCCTCCCTATCGATGGAGGCCCAGGTCACGGTGGTTGCCAAGTCTGCATTTTTCCATCTTCGTCAGATCAGGCAACTTGCCCCCTACCTGACGCCCCAGGACCTGGCTACAGTGATCCATGCAACGGTCACCTCCAGGCTAGATTACTGTAACTCACTCTACGCTGGGCTACCCCTGGGCCTGATCCGGAAACTACAACTGGTCCAGAATGCGGCGGCATGGGTCCTGACTGGTATACCTTACCAGTCACACATCACACCTGTCCTGCACCAGCTGCACTGGCTTCCGGTTGAATTCCGAATCAGGTTCAAAGTGTTGGTTCTTACCTTTAAAGCCCTGAGTGGGTTGGGACCGGCATATCTTCGGGACCGCCTCTCCCTGTACGTTCCCCAGAGATCGCTTCGATAAGCGAATAAATATTTACTTGTGGTCCCCGGCCCTAAGGAAGCCCGCCTCGCTTCAACCAGGGCCAGGGCCTTTTCAGTCCTGGCCCCAGCCTGGTGGAATGCTCTGTCAATGGAAACCCGGGCCCAGCGGGACATATTATCGTTCCGCCGGGCCTGTAAAACAGAGCTGTTCCGCCAGGCGTTTGGTGATTGAAGGGGGTGGTGCCATGTCGGCCTCCCACCTTTGGGGTGGGGAAGGTTCTCCCCACCACTGCACCTTGTTAATTTGTTTTATTATTTGTATATTGATTTTAGTTTTTGTTTTTATCGATTTTACCTGTTCACCGCCCAGAGCCCCTGGGGATGGGCGGTATATAAATTGAAAAAATAAAAATAAAAATAAATCTTCAGAGACCCTGTTTTGGATGCCCTCGTCATCTGAGGCTAGATGGGTGGCAACTTGAGAAAGGGCCTTCTCAGTCATGGTGCCGAAACTTTGGAACTCCTTCCCCAGGGAGATTAGTCTGTCCCCCTCTATTGCTTTCTTCATTTCATTTGGCATACTCCCCAACAGCTGTCAATGGCCCTTTCCCCTGGTTTTAGCATTGTGTGTCTATATGTTTTTTATTGAATTATTGCATATATTATTGAATTATTGTATATATTATTTTAAATGCTGCTTTAATTTTCAAATGTTTTCATGTTCAGCACCCTGGAGATCCTATTTGGGTGGAAAGGCGGCATAATTATGTTTTAAATAAGTAAATAATAGTCTCTTTTTTCTGTACTCTCTCCTCCACTGTTATCCCCCCTCTTCTTCTCTTTATCTCCCTACAGGTTTTTCTGTAGCCTCAATTCTCAGTCCATTCTTCTTTTCTCTTTCCTACTCAGTAATTGCTATTGAACACAGTACATTTGTATAGCAACACCTGTAGCTGCACTAATTAGACTGCTAAGTATTTTTTTAAAACATGAGAGGTCCTTATCACATCTCCCAGTCACACCTAGTTTAAGCAGTGGATAGTACAAAGTAGCCTTAGCTCCTGCCAACTCATTTTTTTCTACTGCAAATCAGTGGTTTTTTAAGGATACATTGGATTACTTTTCTACACTGTATGATGTATGACCTGCTCTTTCTGAATTTTAAATACCCTCAAATTCAGGGGTTTTCTCATTAGGCAATTTCTTCAGAACTGATTATTTAAGCATCACATCCGATTTTGATGTACAGCTCTCATTGGTTAACGGACAATTATTTCTTTTCTTGCAGCATTGAAGTTTCCCCATGTTTGGAACCTAGTTACTGCTTGCAAAAGACAAGAGACAGGCGGACCAGCTTGCCAGGAGATGAAGACGTGGGACTGGCCAAATACTTACCCAAGTCTTTGTTACTACCCATTAATACTTTTGCAGGCATAATTCAATGAGGAAGCTGGTAATTGCAGCTATTCCAGTCCTTTATTGGGTATCATTGGGGAATGCCCCACAGCTTGGGGACTAAACAGAAAAGGCTCCAGGGGGAAAGCAAACAAGTCTGAAGTAGCCCAGCCCAATCTGGAGAAGGTGAAAGGTTTTATAATAGGGCAGATAACAAACTGGGAAGCAGGTGAAAGAAGAAATAAGGTATGAGATTTTCAACCTTCTTTCAAGAGTGTTTTGCATAAACCCAGGAAAAATTCTTGTTAGGATAATTTACTCAAGTTTTTCTTACATCATGAAAGGAAAGGACAATAATTTGTTTTTCCTTTCATTCGGCAAATTGAAACTATAAATGAAAATAAATTTTCATTAAAATACGTCCTCAGGGATTGATCTCAAGATCGTAGCTTTATGGAGTAAGGCCCTATTTAAATATGCTAGAGAGATGGATGCTGTTCTGTAGAACTACAGGTTGATAATGCTCATCAAATACAAAGATTTTGAATCCACACAGCAAATTCAAGTATTTTGTTAGAAACATATTGGGATAGGGTTGTATATACATATTCATGAATTCCCATCAGATGCTACCTGTCAAAGAAATGCACACACAAAAATACTTTGAAACTGGAAGGAATACTTGGAAACTTCCCTGTTTATAGTAGCTCTCTGAAACTGCACAAAATGACCTGTACCGCAGGCGGGACAAAATCACTGTGGCAAAACTAAAGCATTTTCCTGTGAGAACTAGAATATGCTGTTTTACGGGCGGGGGGGGGCGGGGGGCGGTTTGGCTGGCTTGGAAGTCAATCAAAAATGGATAAGCAGCCTCCAGTACAGATGGCATGGATGGAAGAAGGTCATGGAACTTCAGTTCAGGAACAGGAGGGTGATGTGACTGACTGCCCTGATGAGTCTGCTCTAGGTTCCTGATGTCTTTCAGTAAGAGCAGTGCTGTGTAAGTGCACTGCTCTCTCTCTCTCTGTAAGTGCACTGCAGCTCAATAGACTAAAAGGTCTCCCAAGCCTCAGGAGACTGTATATTTAATGCAGTGTGTATTAGAGTGGAATTATCTTTGAACTTTACTTGTGGCACGCTTGGCCACCATGAATTAGAGCACAGATTGCATCCATCCCATCAGCTGTTCATCTTCTCATCTGCAGCTGTTCTTCTAAGCCAGAATCTTGCTAAACAACACACCAACCAGGATATGGAGATATCCTGTGTGTTTTAAAACTGTCGTTTTCTAATTCACATAAGCTCTCTGGCTTCAGCTTCTGTCTGGCACTCTGAGCAGCATAACCCTGTTCCATGGTGATTGTGTTTTTGAACAATCCCTACTTTGTCTCATGCTTGCTTTTCTAACCACTTGGTTGTATTATCTCCACTTCCCAGAAATTTCTTGTAATATCAAGGTCTTGACACTCTGTTCTCTGGCAGACAATAACATATAGTACCAGTGGTTCCAGGACTAATAGGGTGGTATCTAGAATAATGATCATTAATTAATTCTGTAACTCTTTCTGCATAAGATTCTCAACCCTTCATATCAAGCCGGTTCACAGAAAAGTAAATTTTTTAATTGAGATTGTAACAAAAGCCAAGCTACAGCTTAGGCTTCAGTTTCTTTCATAAAAGAATGGAGCAATTGAAATAGAATGTACTTCCTTCCATTTTGGTGCATTCTGGAGATACTGAAAAAAAGGTTATTTAGCATTTTGGAAAAAGATTTATTGTGTCTGAAAGACACATAATATGGCAACTCTTGCTTACTAAAATTTCTCCACTTAGATATGCTTAAATGCTTTCTTGCACAGTGTTTTGAGCCCTTGTGAACATTGGTAGGAACCAGTCCTCCTGGTGCCATACTGTTCTATTTTGAAAAAATAAGGTGGTAACATTGCCTTTACCAAAAGATGTGAATTCTCTTGTGCTGTACAGTTCACATGATAATCTGAAGACTTTTGGAGGGTGGGGTCCATTTGTTAACCTGGGAATTTTCCTAGAGGTTTATCAACTGTGCCTCCATTAGTGTCATCCCACAGATAGTTTGACAATGGGTTGACTTATCTTGCCAAGTTTTATTCTGCCCTGTTGCATCCAGTTTTAGCATTCCAATAATCAGGGTGTGTTTTATATTCCCTTTATATTTAGAACATACTTTGTTTACTTGCATTGTCGTTCAGTCAACATTCGTGTTTGTACCTAGCATCTCATGTAATAGCCCGTTGCCCTTGAGAGTTTTTGCCACAGTAAACTGGTAGGTCTCCAAGGTGTCATGGAATATTGTCTGCTTGCTGATACAGACTACTTTTCTGAAATGTAGCACAAATGACCCTCCAATCAGGCTTGAGGATTTATCCATTGCTCCGTAAGTTACATCACCACATATTTCAAGAATATGATAGAAGATATGCACACATTGAGAGGTTTTGCAGAACAAAGCATTCAGGGTTTTTAGAGAAAAAGTATTAAATTTCTACTACAGTTTCAGGTGGGCTCATAGCCTAGAAATCTAGTTGGTCTTTTAAGGTGCTACTAGACTCAAAAATCTTGCCTTTCTATTATAGTTGCCTAAGATCTAAATGTAAGTTAATTGAGAAGCAGAGCTATAAGATATTGCAAGGAGAGCATTATGTGTAAAGGTATATTGGAATGTCAAAAATGTACTGCAGAAATTTTTTTATAAAAGTTGTAATCCAGCAATGCCTGGTAGAGCCACAGATATGCCACCAATACTACGATGAGTAACTATGAAGAACAGTCACTTTAAATAACATGCAATCTTGAGTTTTAATTGGTTCTCCATGCATGGTGCTGCAATTAATGTTTACAAATCAGAAAGTTATGTGATTGCTTTGAATTTTATATTGAATATATTTGAACTAATACATATGTACATTATGTAAACAAACTATAAATTATTTGTATAGATGTAATGTTATGCGTTGGAAAGTCAAAATTAAATTAACTACAGAGATATTTGATATTGTGTATGTTTATGAGTGCTGAATGAAGGAGGAAAATAAACTGGACAAGTCCCCTGTCAAAGTAACTTTTGTTCTCCTTGTTCATTTGTGCTTGCCGTCTCTATTGTATTACCCTACTGGGGACAGTGCAAATATTCCCCAGAACAAAGTTTTAATGGCCTTGCAGCCTTCATCTGATCAACTAATGCTAAGAACACCCTTAGCTTCCTAAGTGGAAATTGAATGAAGGTATTAGGGCTCTGGAGATAACATGCAGCCAGACAACTAGGGAATTATATACTGTCATTTCTGGATATCAGTAAAATAAGCTTTAAGGTTTTGAGAGAGTTTAAATGTTCATTTGTGGAAATATTGTGGAGGAAAGGAGGATCCAAACGTATCTTTTTAAGGATGTTTTTTGCTCTTCTACCAACCTTGAGACAATGTTGTGCTTTCCCTTTACTATTAGTTAAAATATGGCTTTGCAAACAGTAATGCTTGATGGTAAGGAACTAAAGCTTGATGGTAAGGAGCTAAAGTCTAGCTCCTATTAGATGCCTCCAATCTACTAGACTTCACATGTTGCATCAAATATCACACTGCTAAATCAGAGAAAAATATATGAAATTCTAGTGAAAGCAGAATCAGAATTACAAAAGCACAAGCAGGGGAACACAAAAAAGCGTGGCACAGTAAAAAAAAAAAGGCACTTTAATTGGGTTTTAGGGGAAGTTCATATTGTTGCCAACCTCCACGTCGAACCTGGAGATCTCCCAGAGCCCCAACGGATCTCCAGACGACAGATATATGTTCCCTTGAAGAAAAATGTCTGCGTTGGAGGGTAGAGGCTAATCTATGGCATTATAGTCTGCCGAGGTCCCTCTCTGCCACAAAACTCACCACCCCCAGGCTCCCCCCTCCAAATCTCCTGCAATTTCCCAATCCATAGTTGGCAGTCCTGAGTAGCTTCGTTTTGCGAGCGTGTGAGCAACTTTCAGTGTAGGGACTAAGGTTCTGCCATGGGCAGGGGGGACGGGGGGACCGCGGTCGCGACCACGCGACGTCGCGGGAAAAGACTCTGGAGGGGCAAAAGGCGCCCTGAGGTAACAGCAGGCAGGGAAAGCCAGCCTCACAAGCAGGCGCGCTAAACCGCTAGCAGCACTTCCTCACGCCTGACGCTGGGCCTTCATCATAGTCTCCGAAGCCACCCGCCGTCTCCTAGCAACGGAGTAGCGCTCTCCCTTGAGACTCTCCCCAGGCCCATCGTCATCCTCCGAGAAAAGCGAGGCGGAGAGGGACTTTTCAAGACGACCCTAAACGGGCTTTCCGACGAAGGGGTAGGGCTTGCAGGTGCCGAGGGCGGGGCCGAGCCGATCTCGCTCGCTTCCTCCACAGACAGGTGCTTTCTGCACATGCGCAGTGCGTTTCCCCATGACAGCAGGCCGAGCTCGGGCTCCGCGTGGAAGAAGCGGCTCAACCCCTCCTTTCAGGTAGGAGCATCCCTGTGCGCGTGCGAGAGGGAGCGCGAGAGAAGCCGGAGGCAGTAGTGGTCGTCATGGCAACCTCCCCAAAGTGCGAGGAAGAGGGAGAAAGGCTCCCAAGCTCCGTGCGGGGTGAAGGGGAGGCGTGGCCTGGGCTGATTAGGCCGGCTGAGGCAGGCCAAGGGGCGTGTTACCCAAGAGGTGGTGGTCGCCGGGGTGAATGGCAGCTGGCTCGTGATCCTGAGGAGAGTAGGGTTATCCCCTTATCAGGCAGAGTTCAATCATTCACTCCCTCGAGTAGGGCCAGACAAGAAGGAAATCACGGGCCTTCCTGGCAGCAACTCTTATTTTCACAGTATCTAGTCCCATACATTTAATTGTTTTAACACAGAGTTGGGAAATAGGTCACTAACTAATGGTTCTTGGCGCTCAAAAACAAGGGGGTGTTGTGGTGCTACAAAACTACCTTTTTTGTGCAAAATCTGTTTCTTCTCTGACACGTTTTGAAATATGAATTAGCATTGATTGAAATTCACCATCTGCCTTCACAAAACGAAACAACATAAAACAAAGGATAGAAATTACAAGTTTTCCATCTATTATGGACAACACTTACCTAAATACGAAAAACATACGATGTTATGGACTGACAGCCCTAAGGCAGATGGGGGTACCAAAGAACCCTGCATCTTTTCCCTGCTGGGTTATACTTGCTGTAAGTTTTTTTCTAGGTATCTGTACTTTTTGCAAATCATTGCCTGCAGCCTAATTTTACAATGTGAGCTGCTAGTGTCCCCATTTCTTCTAATGAGGCAAGATCCTTGGCTCCTTTCAGCTGTCGTTATTCTTCCTGAGATCCAAAGTCTGAAATAATGAACAGAAAGCACTCCTCTTGTACTTTGAAACTGTTCAGCATTTTTTTTTTAGTAATTGACCTTTTTCATCCACAGATGACATGATAGCAAAGAGTCCAGTAGCAACTTTAATACTAACCAACTTTATTGTAGCATAAGCTTTTGAGAGTCACAGCTCTCTTCATCAGATGCCATGATAGCATTCTAATATTTCTTCATCATCTGTTTCTGAGTGTGAATGGGTAAAAACCCTCTGTAAAATATTGTCCATCCAGGGTGGCACCATTGTGAGATCACAGTTGGAGTCAGGATGTGCATTAGCTTTGAAATTAGGAATGAGTTTTCAGTTCGAAGGAGGGTGATATTCTTATTCCTCTGGGTTTTTTTAAAGACTTAAAACACCTGCAGTTATACTATATGTTATCCAGAGAACTAGTGAGCACATTTATCAAAAATAACTGGCTCTAAAAATAAACCTAAATTCAGTTCTGCTGGCCCTTATCTGGACCACATTGTTCATCTTAGATGCTTTTTCGTTTGTGAAGTATAAACTCAAAACGATGCCCATTTCTCGTGATTTGGACTGGAGCTGATTTTCTGAGGTGATATATAGAGATGGTGAACTCAAAAAGATTCATGTTGCTGCAAGATAAAGCTAACACACACACATTCTGCATGCCCCTTGATTTATGTATGATATTGACTGAACTTCTGGGCGCTGACTAATGGAGGAAATTTGTGCTCTTCACTTCCTGGTTTGATTCAGGAATCCTCACATATTTAGTGCTCATTTATTTTGACCATATCACAATGTTCACAGTCATTTTATCCTGCAAGGGAGCTTTGAAAATATGTCTAACCACATGGGGAAAAAACAGCCTGAACTTCAAATAGCTTCACAAAACTGAATATCCACACATACTTTTCAGGGCTTTATTTTTCCTCACCCAGTAAATTTCTCAATTATATGTATATATTTGTGTGTATGTATTATGCATATAGCTCTTCAAAATCATGTTGCCTGCTGTCTCCAAAAATACTCAGTTATCAACAGATAAAACTAGGGGGAAATATACAGCAATAAAAACAGCCAGTGAAATGTCCTATTAAAATAGCAATTGAGTGAAAAATCTTTTAAAATCTGCAAATCAAAATAAAATAGAAAGGCTGGAAATGTTATATCTTAATTGTTTATAGATACTTTAGTGTTAACAAAATTGTTCTGCAGAATCCAGATATTTTCCCTACTCACCTAGAGCACTTCTGGGAAAATATTAATCTCTCATATGCATGGTGTTGCTCTTGTGAGTGTCAGATGGTATATAATTGCATAATTGTCACAGGCACCTATTGGATAGTTCCTTGGCTGAACAGTAATTTTGTTCCCACTCTGCCCAGATAATTTTATTTATTTTTAAATATATACTTTTGGGGACGCTGGTGGTGGAAGGTGCCATCAAGTCATAGCTGACATATAGCAACTCCTGCTGGAGTTTTCAAGGCAAGAAACTAACGAAGGTGGTTTCTCTACCCCTGCAACCTTGGTTGTCTTTGGAGGTTTCCTATCCAATTACTAACAAAAGCTGACCTTGGCCGAATCCACACTTCCCTACCTTCCGCTTTTCATATGCATTAATCGCGCTGGATTCTGTCCCACAATGTCCCAGTCTATGTTCACATCCCTTCTCTTACTGCTGCTGCCTCGCGCTATACTTTGCCCACATCCCTGGTAGAATCGCGCAATATGGGGCGGGTTTAGATCCGACGTCGCCGATGACATCATGTTCATTCCCCCCCCCCCCATTTTTTCATCAGATTTCCGCTATAGCGTTTTTTTGCTAAATTGCTATGGCAAAGCCACACCCCTATGATGCCTGTGACTGGTTAATGTTATTCTATGCCTTCTTCTTTGAAATCCATTGGACCATTATTCTGGTGGGCTAATTTGAACTGATATTTAAGGTGGGGGGTGATCCAAACTCTCCAAACGGGCAGACTAATTATTTGACGCTTGAATGTAATGTTAGAATGACGGATTTCCGCTATAACAGTAATTTCAACAGTTTAAAAAAAATTAATTTTAACAGCCACTGATATTTCTGACTGTTCGGCATCCTAAATATGACACGGAAATGGAAATGACGCCACCCCTTGATGTCTCCGCGGGGATTTTGGAGCACCCCGATTAAGATTTATGGCTGGGATTGTGCAACAATGCTGGGAAAGTCCCCTTTGGGAAAAAAAGGGAAAGGGAAGGCATGCTGCGGAGAGAGTGGAAAAGCTTGATAATTGCACGGCAAAGAGGGATGGTGTTCCGGAAAGGCTGCAAACACGGAAGTGGGGTGGTTTGAAAGGGGTGGTCTGGTCTCCTTGTGAAACGCTTCTATTTGTCCACATCCACGGTGAGAACCGTGCAAGAGAAGCGTTTAAACGCATGACAAATTCATCTGAGGTGCAACGCGAAAGATGCGAGAGAATGGCGGGATTGAGGTAAAAGTATGTGAACAGCCCTCTGAGAAGCAAATAATGGGCGGGGGAAAAGCGGAAAACTTGAGACGTGTGGATTCGGCCCTTCTTAGCTTCTGAGATCTGATGAGATCGGGCTTGCCTGAGCTTTTCAGATCGGGAGAGGGGTGCTCTGTTTTAAAAGTTTTAGGCTGCAAATCTGTTCATGGTCTGCTTAAATCCCTTTGGACTTTAAAAAATTATTTTAGAAGAAGCAGATTACTACCTGCCTTCCCTTCATTATGTGTGAATGGAATGTTGTGTGGCTGGCACTGGATCAAGGTTTTTTTTTAATAATCCAGAAAAATTCAAATTATCAAAATCCATCAGGAAAAGAAAGTTTTATTTGACTCAAAGTTTAGACTGTCCTATAATTTGTATCTGATACAGAATATGTTTGTGACTGAACACTAGCAGAAAATCTTTCCCTCCAGTCTATAATTATGTTACTTGTTTGATTATCAACACTATGTTTCAATGATAAGGTAAAATAATATTTCTTGTGCTGTTCCTAATTTATTCATGCAGTTCTGTTAATTATTTGCTTTATTTGCAGGACACCGTTAGGAGGCAAGCTTGTACCTGAAGCCATGAGTAAAAACAACCAGTGGGATGTGAACAAAGCACTAACTCTTGCAAGCCTCTTCCATTTTCTTTATGGGGCAAGCAATGCCTGCACAGCCCCATTTTTAACTCTGTACTTTCGGCAGCTGGGATTAACTGCACCTTTAGTAGGGATTATTATTGGGCTGAAACACTTAATCGCTTCTCTTTGGGCCCCGCTATGTTCCTACTTAGCAAAAACCCACGATAAAAGGAAAGTTCTCATAACTGGATCTCTGTTGTGCTCTGTTGGAGCAGGTTTGCTTCTTACTCTTGTTCCACCTGTGAGCAAGGACATTGCCTATAAATACTGTAATGTGAGCCAGCACTCAGGGAAACTACTTACCACAACCCAGGAGCCTGATATTAGTACAAATAATCTGAGTGCAGTGAATTTCAGACTCATCACTGATACTGGATCAGTTGGAATGGCTTCTAATGATATGGTGACTGCCAGAATGCCAACAGGAGCACATACACGACTAAAGAAAAATTCCTCTATAAAAATTCTTTCTGAGATAAACCATCTAGTCACTGACATTAATACTGATAAACAGCAATTCATTGATGGCTCCTCTGGTGAGACATCTGAGAAAGAAAGTCTCCTACTGGAACAAAAGTTAACGACCCTTCCTGTGAAAGGATCCTTGAAGGCAACCAGAAACCCAACAAGTGGCATCATGAATATCAATGAAAGTTCTGAGGGAAACAGCAGTTCAGAGAGAACTCACTTCACACTTCACACAGCGCCTTTTACAAAGACTTCCTCCATCTTCAAAAACTTATCAGGCCGATGGGGAAGAGCACAGGATGTAAGCTCCCACCTTCTGCAAGGTATTGAGTTCTTAAACAACCAGCATGAGGTCTTTCTCATGGTGCTAGGTGTGGTTGTGCTTTGGGAGCTCCTGGCAGCACCTCTTGGGTGGATGGTTGATGACAGCCTCTATGAGTACCTTGATTTTGTTGATGCTGCAGATAAATACGAGAATCTTTGGATTTGGAGTTACCTGGGAGCATCTGTGGGAGCCTGCAGTGTAACAGTATTTGTTGATCATCTGAACTGCTTTTTGAGCACCAATATCCCACGGTTTGCAGTACATTTTTATGGCTATGCCTTACTGATAACCTTAACATTACTTGTCAGTGTCTTCTTTCCCATTCCTGTGTCCCAAAAAAATGAACATATCAATAAAACGGGCAAAGCTTTGAACCTTATTGGGAGTGATGGCCGAACCATCCTGTGTGCTGTCACCATCTTCCTCACGGGAGTCATTGGCTCAACAGTGCAGAATTTTCTTTTCTGGCAAATGCAAGATCAAGGCAGCAGTGAGTTGAACATGGGCCTTGCGGTGGCCACTGGACTGATTGCTGAAATTCTGCTCTACGTCTTCAAAAGCAAGTTGCTAAGGGCACTCTCAGGTGCTGGCACGGTTGCTTTGAGCTTAAGCTGCCTGGCTGCACAGCTGCTGTACTACTCATTCCTGTGGAACACCTGGGCAGTACTGCCAATCCAGATCCTCTGTGCCTTCAGCAATGGTGCCTTGTGGTGGGCTGTGAACATGGTAGCAGATGACATTGCCACTCCTGACACAGAGAAATCTCTGCCTCTGGTCTTACAAGGCCTATCTTGTGGATGTGGAGCCAGTCTGGGCAGCTTTGCAGGAGGGTTTGTTGTGAACACTTTTGGCCTGGCAGTACTCTACAGAGCATGCTCCATTACTTTAATACTCTGGCTAATCTTGTTCTTGATTGTCCAGTCGAAGTTGCCACGGCAGAAAAAAATTAACTATTCCCGTCTCCTAGCTGCAGATTCTAGTGATATGAGTGACTCTGATGATGATAAAGAAAGGGATTGGCTAGTGAAAGCTATGAAAGATGAGAACTTCAGTAGGAACTGGTAACAGTCTTGCATTTCTTCAGTCTGTTGGCCAAAATGCAGACTTGGAAGAAATAGGGTGTGTTTATGAGAAATAAAGCAAAACTCTGCACATGTAATCTCTGCGGAACTATTCTACTATCAGTGGGATTTACAATGTACATATTTTCTCAGAAGGAGATGATAAAGATTTTATAAAGATTTTATTTTCTTAAAATTAATTTATTGTAAATATCTGTAGCAATTTTACTTTTCTAAAATTTATGTTTCAGAGATCCAGGGAAAGGGGACATCAAATAGTGTCTGCTAAAATCAATTAATTTTAGTCTTCCGGATTATGACAAAATTTGGTTGTACATTTAGAGACATAGCAGGCTGTATCAGAAGTTGTAACACATAGCAATTAAACCATTTTTAATACTACAAAGTAGACAGATTGCTTCTCCTGTGGATTTCAGTCTTTGATTGGGCAGGAGATGTTAAGGAAGAAAACATTGTTTGCTTTTTATAAATCCAGTGGTTTCCAGAAATGGACTGTGGTTTTGGAGTGCATTTGTTGAATAGTCTTACATATGCTTTATTGTTGGCAACCACCCAGCTTCCTTTCAATCAGCATTTTTTAAAGAATTAAAATATATTTTGATCGGTTACAGTTTTAACACAGCAAGATTCGTGTCCAGTAGCACCCTAGAGGTGCTACTGGACCTTAATCTTGTTCTGCTACTACAGACCAACATGGCTATTTACCTGAAACCATTTTAACACAAAAAGATTTTGCTTTCCCACATATCTAATGCAAATATAAAATGTATATTGATTAGAATGCACATACGGATGACAAATGGCTCTCTTCTGCTTTCTATCCTGCATTGACAGCATTCATATATGTCACAAATAGCACAAGATGGGCTCAGAAGTACTTTTAATGCCATGATGAGGTCTGCAGATCAGCTTCATGCCTCTTTTAAGCACATAATGGATACGGGAGGCACCTTTCCAGAATGTAGTAATTTTCTTCAATTGGGCTGTATATAATGGGAACCTTTTGCAAGTACTCGAATTGTGAATTTGCTGATCACACAGATGTAAACGCATCTGGCTTGATTGATTCAGTTTCATTATTACAACTGATAGATTTAGCCATATCTCACAACAGTGGTCCTCCTGATACCAACATTCTGTTAACTTGACAGAATATATTCTTACAGAAGCCACACGTTTGTGTGTTAAAGAGAAATCAAGTTTCAGAGCAATCCTATAAGCCTCATGTGAATTGAAGAGATGATCTTTCAGATCTCACACTGTGGAGAAATCATCTACCTTTCAACTGCCACAAATTTTGCCTGCTTCTTGTGACTCATAGCAAATAACCTCTTGATTTGTCCAATGAAACAATGCTGCCACAATAGTTGCCTTTTAACTGGAGAAAGTTTTACTGCTCTGCAGCTGCAGATTGACAAAAAACGTGTTCATAGTTCATAGAAATTAAAATTACATGAGTAAGTGTTAAGGCCACTCTTGCCTGGACTATTTAAAATGCCAGAGTATGTCTTATTCTACGCAGTGGATGTTACTTGCATAATTAATTAATTGAATTATCAAGTTATCACTCATGGGTCTTTCATGAGTATTAGACATTGTTTTTTCTGTTTTGGTTAAAAAACAAAATGTTAGCCTTTCCATATTGGTGGTTTTTTTCTCTGGTTGAGTTGTTGAGAAATTAAATACATTGCTGGGGTGAGAGTGGCCATTGTAAGTAAGTAGGGATAATAATAGCTGTCAAAATGAATTATATAAACTGACCTTAGAGAATTTTAAAGCAGCATTTGCTGGTTATTTTGCCCTCAGATCAGCTGAGAGTGATGGGAAGAACAGTATTAAGGAATGATGATTCTTCAAGAAACAATTGTATTTTTAATCATTAGTTGATAAGAAAAAAATCACATTGCAGACTGCAGATTTAAGAGTAATCTACAATCTATATTTACTCTCAACAGTTTCCTAGTAAAATTCATCTGTGAATTGATTTGTTATGATGCCACAGTCTTTTAAGCTTTTGTTTCTTTCTATGGTCATATAAACATTGTCTTTCCATAGGAATCCAAGCCAAGCCACCTAGCAGCAATTTTGCTGTGAATTTGCATCTCAGCCTTTTTACTCCATAAGGAGCAAAATGCCTGTCATTATGATTGGGGAGAGGTGGGGCTGGGGGAGTAGGAATGCCTATATGTTACAGGGATCCCTATGCTATGCACCAAATGGTACCATTACCCTTTCCCATATGGTTTCTATCACTGGCCTTCATGTTCAGAGGCAGCAAGCCTGTGAAATTCGGTGCTAGAAGGCACCATCACAGCCTCTGTACTCTGTTTCTGGTGGGTAGCCATGTTGAGCTGCAGTTGAAGAACAAGATCCAGGTCCAATAGCACCTTAAAGACCAACTAGATTTCTAAAGTATGAGCTTTTAAGAGTCAAAGCTCCCTTCATCAGATACAAGGAGTGGAAGAAGAAAGGAGTCTTTCTAATCCAAGTAGAGGGTAGGAAGGGTGTTGGAAATTAGAATGTCAGGAAGCTAGCTATAATACATGTTGTAGTTAGGTTGATAGAGCATAGGTGGAAATTCAGAAAATTAGCATCTGTAATGTGAGAAAAATCCTATGCCACGATTCAACTCTGGGGGATCCATTGTCCCAAACTTGCAAATGAACTCAATTTCAGCAATCTCTTGTAGTTTCCCTTTTAAGTTTCTCTGCTTGAGAACTGCTATTCTTAAGTCAGCGATGGAATGTCCTGGGAAATTAAAATGTTCTCCCACTGGTTTTTGAATGTTGTGAGTTTTTTAATATCCTATTTATGTCCATTTATTCTTTTGCAAAGGGACTGACCTGTTTGTCTAATATAAAGAGCTAACGGGCATTGCTGACTCTTGATGGCCTATAACGTTGGAAGATGAACAAGTGAATGAGCATGAGATGGTATAGCTGTTGTTGTTAGGTCCATTGTTTGTTATTGGAGTGAATATGGGGACAGCTGGCATCATGATTTATTGCAGGCTCTGGTCTTTTAGGTGCTATTAGACCTGGATCTTGGTCTATGACCTGTTTGTTGGTCCTCCAGAACAACTGGTTGGCCACTGCGTGAAACTGGATGCTGGGCTGGATGGACCACTGGTCTTATCCAGTAGAACTCTTACGTTTTTATGGCGTGGCTGCTAGTGGTAGAAAGGTTTTCCTTTTAATATAATGGTGCCCCCAAATGCAATATTTGTTTGTGTCTTCCATAGAAATTAAATGCTGCTACTCACATGGAAGAAAGTAAAGGTATTTATTGTTGTGTGGGCTACAATTGCTCCTTTCATCCCTGTAGACACATAGGAGCAGACTTTTTTTCTCCGATAGTCCTGAATGAAATCCACTACAATGGCAGCTCTTGACCAATGGAAGTTATAGTCCATAACCAGATGCAATCAGATACATGATTGAGTGCAGGAACAAAACTTGTCTTTCACCCTACATACTGGTGAGCACAGGTCTGAGGCAGGTTTTGGCTGCCATTGCATATTAGACTGTAGTTTACGTAGTAACATTTTCAGTGGGGATCACTGACAACCAAAGCACTCTATGTTTCTGTATAGACCTGCTCTCATCTGCCTAGCTCCACTCAATTTTCTGCTTCTTGGCTATCTTAAAATATGGCAAAAATATGGGGCCCAGGCACTGGATTTTAAATACATGATGATGCCTCTTGAGTAAATTCTGATGGTATCATTTATCTAAAGGATGACCTTTGGCATTATGTTTGGAAAGGCATACATGTGAAGATGTTTTGTTGGAATATGCCATCCACACAGTATGTACAAAGATGATTGCTGGATCCTGAACTCTTGCTCTCTCCAGCTGCAGGAATCCATCTTCAAACAAATTGGATGGATGACTCAATCCGGTAATTTTTCATACCTGTCCTGTGGAACTCATTTCAAAAGAATTTCATTTCAAAAGTGCAAATGTAATATCAGCAGTGCACTGACCCTTAGTGATTGCAATATTAAATGCTACTTATCTAGTGCTAATAATTTGCAAATCAATAATGATGTTGTGCTAGGTAAGTGCTTGGATCCATTATTTACCTGGGAATGAGTTACATTAAACTCAGTGCAATTAATTTCTGAGGAAAAATGCTTATATTTGTGCCACATATAAAGAAAATGGAATTATCTGACTGCACTTATGCACTTTTACATGTCACTGGTTTTGACGGTAGAGGGTTAAGAACATGTTTAATTCTTCCATTGAAATTAGCTTCCCTTCCACGTGCTTAACCAGATTGTGTAATTTTGGAATTTACAGTCTTGAGGAAGGTAAAAACTGTACATAGACATAAAGGCTGGACTTCAGGAAAGCAAATTTTAACAAACTTATGCTGAGTAGAATCCCATGGTCAGAAATACTTAAGGAGAAAAGAGTTCAAGAGGGGTGGGAGTTTTTTAAAAGCAAAATATTGAAAGCACAGTCAAAATTCCTATGAGAGGGAAAAATGAGAGGAGCCTAAAGAAGTCAAGCTGGCTCCATAAACAGCTTTCTAAAGACCTGAGAAATAAAAAAAGATTCATTTAGGGAATGGAAGGAAGGCCTTATAATCAAGGGTGAATATAAACAAATAACCAATGCTTGTAGGGAGAGTGTTAGAAAAGCTAAAGCTCAGTATGATCTTAGGCTAGCAAGAGATGCTAAAAACAACAAAAAAGGGGTCTTTGCTTATGTTCAAAGTAAGAAAAAGAGCAAGGACATGGTAGGCCCATTGCAGGGACAGGAAAGCGAAATTGTAACAGGCGATGAAGAGAGGGCAGAACTGCTCAATTCCTACTTTACCTCAATCTTCTCCTGCGAGGGAAATGGTGCTCAACATGGCAATAACAAAACACATGATGTGGGAAGGGAGTTACAGCCTAGGATCAGCAAAAAAACACCTAGTTTATTTAACTGAAACTAAGTCCTCAGGGCCAGATGAATTGCATTCAAGGGCAGTAAAAGAACTTGTGGATATAATTTCTGAGCCTCTGTCATTATTTTTGAGAATTCTTGGAGAACAGGTGAGGTGCCAAAAAAATTGGAGGCGGACAAATGTCCCTATCTTCAAGAAGGGGAAAAAGGAATATCCAGGTAACTACTGACCAATCAGTTTGACATCTATACCTGGAAAAGTTTTAGAAAAAATCATCCAACAGTCAGTCCATGAGCATTTAGAAAGGATGGCTGTGATTACTAAGAACCAGATTTCTCAAGAACAAGTCATGTCAGACTAACCTTATCTCTTTTTTTGAGAAATAGCTATCTTGCTGGATCAGGGGAATACTCTACACACAGTTTATCTCGATTTCAGTAAGGCTTTTGATAAGGTTCCACATAATATCCGAGTTGATAAATTGGTAAAATGTGCTTTGGAGCCTATGACTGTTAGGTGGATCTATAACTGGTTGACAGATCGCACCCAAAGAGAGCTTGTTAATTGTTCCTTATCCTCTTAGAGAAGAGTGACAAATAGAATGCCTCAGGGATCATTCCTAGGACCTGTTTTATTCAACATTTTTAATCATTTTCATTTAATCATTTATTCAATCATTTTTATAATGATTTGGATGAAAGAATAGATGGAAAGCTTATTAAATTTGCAGATGATACTTAATTGGGAGGGGTAGCAAATATGGTAGAAGACAGTGTCAGGAGACAGGATGATCTTGACAGGCTGAAAAACTGGGCTGAAACAATGAATTTCAACAGAGATAAATGTAAATTTCTGCATTTAGGTAGGAAAAATCAAATGCATAATTATAGTCAGTTGGTACCTTATTGGCATAAAATAAAGTAAAATAAAATCAGTATTTGAATTCACAAAATGCAAAATACTATCCAAAATCGGTCATGTCTCCAGGGCTTAACAGAGCAATCCTATGCAGTGTTACTCCAGTCTAAGCCCATTGAAATCAATGAGCTTAGACTGGAGTAACTTTGCTTAGGATTGCACTGTCAATCTTGTATTCCCTAATTCTCATAGCAATCCAAAGAAATCTCACTACTGAGATGGTAATATGGGTGCACTGATCCGATAAAAGAAGGGAAACAAACCTCACTTCTGGGAGACTGTATCTGTTATACAAAATAGGGTTAATTAGGGCTTTACATAATTGGATGTAAAATGCACATCGGAGCAATATGTGAGCAATTGACTCTGGTTCCCTGTTATTGCATGGGCTAGTTCTTTCATGCATAATTATAGGATGGGGAGACTTGTATTGGCAGTAGTATGTCCAAAAAGAATCTAGCGGTCTTAGTGGACCATACACTGAACATGACTCAGCAGTGTGATGTGGTAGCTAAAAAGGCAAATGCAGTTTGGGGCTGTTATCAACAGAAGTATAGCGTCCAGATCACGTGAAGTGATGGTATTGCTTTACACTGCTCTGGTAGACCTCACTTAAGAGTATTATGTTCAATTTGGGGCACCACAATATAGACGAGCTGTAATGTGTCCAAAGGAGGGCAACAAAGATGGTGAGGGGTCTGGAGGCCAAGTCCTATGAAGAAAGATTGAAGGAGCTTGGTATGTTTAGCCTGGAGAGAAGACAATTTAGAGGTGATATGATAACCATCTTCAAGTACTTGAAGGGCTGTCATACAGAGGATGGTGCGGAGTTGGTTTCCATTGTCCCAGAAGGTTTGACCAGAACCAAGGGGCTGAAATTAAATCAAAGGAGTTTTCAGCTAAACATTAGTAAGAACTTCTTGACAGTTAGAGCGGTACCTCAGTGGAACAGGCTTCCTCGAGAGGTGGTGGGTTCTCCTTCTTTGGAGGTTTTAAAGCAAAGTCTAGATGGACAGCTGACAGCAATGCCGAGTCTGTGAACCTGGGCAGATCATGAGACGGAGGGCAGGAAGGGTTACATCAGTGCTTAGTTCTCGTTGCCCCTTCTTATACACCCAGAGTAATGCCGATCACCACTTTGGGGCCAGGAAGCAATTTTCTCCAGGCCAGTTTGGCTAGGGATCCTGGAGGTGTTTTGCCATCTTCTGGGAATGGAACAGCGGTCACCGGGTGTGGCGGGGGGAGATAGTTGTGAATTTCCTGCACCGTGCAGGGGGTTAGATTTCCAGCTCTATGATTCTTTTTTACAAAATGTAAGGACTGGGAGGGAAGAGTTTTATCACACTTTAATACCAAAAGGCATTCGGACTTAATCATCATGTTCATATGTACTGGTTACACTGAACTGTAGGATGAAACTGATTTTGTAACCTTTTATATATAATTGCATGTATATAAAATGAACATTACTTCCATTCTGTCTTGCTGCTGTCATTGTGCTTTAACTTATATATCATTCTAATGTGATGTATGCTTTCATTCTTCACTTTATAAATAGAACGAACACTTGTGATGTCACAAAGGCAACATTCTGTGAAAGCTGAAGAAGCCCTGCAAGGAGCAGAACTCTGTTTTCTAGGGTTTGCTCCAGGGCATCAACATTTAACTGTGCTTTCAAGGTAGCACAATTGTTTTCAAATCATGCTGACACGAGTAAAACGTTACCAGAGCAATCTTAAAAAGAGAGGTGTGACTTTGGTTAGGATTGCACTGCATGCCTCTTTTCAGCTTCAATTTGTTCATTTTTTCTGCTGCAAGGTGATTTCTTCATTCTTGCTTAAAATACATCATGGTGTATTTCCCAATACTGCAACTTGATCACATATTAAGATCTCAGTCTAACTATGCTTGGAAGTGCTTTTTTTTAAAAAATCAGAGAAAGATAACGGGACTGTCTAGAATTTCCTGATTGCTGGAGCACTAAGCATATGTGAATAAAATACAGGACATCATGAGCGAATTTTATGTCAAAACAATGGGGTTAAACTTGTACAATGTCTGTTGCTCACCGAAAAGAATCATGGATTGTCTTCATTTCTGATTATTGATTGTAATAATCTATTTAAAACAGCAAAATTATTATACAAAAGGGGACAGTAGAAGGCTATCGTATTAATTGTTTTTTTCTTGGTAGCCCTTGATTACTTGATCATGTTTTTCAAATAAAGCATTTTCTTCAAACTGCCTCGTATGTGCAAGACAAATAGAATGTCCTTGGCTTTGTTCCCTAATTCAAAGCCTGGGATGCTGCTGAATGGTTCAAAGTCAGCTTATATATAACATAGTTCATGGATTGCTCTAAGTCAAATTATTTAAAATATAGTTTAATGATCGCATGCATCCTCTTACACAAGACATAATTTTGTTACGAAACCCACAGAAATTCCTCCTGCAATGCTTTAGCTATCCGCTTTCTCTCAGTGCCTTACATGCATGCTGGCTTGCTAACTGGAACTATAAACCTGAGCTGGGTCTTTTGTTTCACAGAGTAAGACTGGCAAATGTTTCCACTTGATGTATTCTCTGATGGGATTCAAATACCTTATGAGGCTGGAGGTTCACACATTGCCACAAAGCCAAGGCTCCAAGTTGAAATGCAATGACGCTAGTGTGCCCTAAAGTGTGGAATGAACCAGCGTGGACTTGACCTGGTAAATAATAGCCCATTAACCCTCTATTTAAAGGGACTAAACACTTTTTCCCTCCAGGCAATTGGCAACCTAGTTGACTTTAGTTTAGGTGATATTCTCTATTTTTCTACATTTGTTCTGAAACTGTATAATTCCAGGGTCTTTAAAAGATTCAGCATAATCAACTAAGATTTTCACTAAAGAGATTTCAGCAAGGAATTTATAAAGAAGTAACAGATCTGATATGTTTAAAAACCCTCCAAGATCCATACCGCATAAATAGAATTTTCCTTGGCTCCACTGTTAGCAAACTGATCTCATTCAATCTTTTTCTGTAAAAGGAGATGTTTACATTTACTAGCAAAGGAATGTTTTGGTTGCATCCTCCCTCTCCCCCCCTAATTGCATCTTCTCTCTCCTCCCCCCTCCTCTTCTATATTTGACCAGTTTCTGTACCATGCATCTGATGAAGAGAACTTGATTCTCGAAAGCTTATGCTACAATAAAATTGGTTAGTCTTAAAGGTGCTACTGGACTCTTTTTGATTTTGCTACCACAGACTAACACGGCTAACTCCTCTGGATCTATGAAAACAGCTGTATAATTCTGGGTTGTTTTTTTATTTTAATACATTGCTAAGAGGTTTTTTTAAAAAATAACAAGCGCGGATTCTCTCTGATGGAATATGTTATTCGGTCTCTCAAGTTGCTACATTCATTTTGCAATCATGTTTGAATGATGGCTCTTTATTTGACCAGTGTATGAAGCTCTGAGCATAAATGTGTGCCATTGGAATTTAATTTTGTATGGGTGATTCCTCATTCTTTAGAGAGAGAAAAAAAACCCATGATATAAATTAACAGCATCCGGGTGCTTTATTTTATTTTGCATATTTCATTGTTTGATTATTTTTATGCTTTCTAATAAATTGATTTGCAAATACTGGCTGTTTTCATACTAATATGAGATGGTCAGCACTCTGCTGGTTAGACTCTGCCTATTGCCATGAGCTCTGCAGGTAGCCTTGGGTAGGCCCAGGGCTCATTTCGAGGGGGAACATGCAGGAACGCAGTTCCTGCAGTTCCCCAAAGAGGTCACATGTCAGGTGGCCCCGCCCACCTGACCCTCGGCCATTTTGGGCCCATTTCAACCTAGATTGGGGCCGAAATGGCCCAGATTGGGCCTCTGATGGGTGGTGGATCACTCTCCCACTCAGCAGCGGCCCGATCCTGACCATTTTGTGTGACTTTTCGGCCATTTTCAGCCCCATTTTGCCATTTTGGGCCCAATTTCGGCCCTGAATGGCCAGGATTGGATCCAAAACAGCCAGGACAGGTGATGTCAGGCATATGCAAATCAGTTATGCCAATGACACACTTCTGGTGATGTCAAGGGGCGTGGCATACTCTAATGAGTTATACTAATGAGTTATGCTAATGAGTTCCTCCAGCTCTTTTTCTACGAAATGACCCCTGGGTAAGCCACTCAACCCCAGCTCCCCAGCTGTATTGTATTGTGGGAGCCATGACTGAGTGGAGCACTAATCAGTCTAGAAGAGCAGTATATAAGCACAATTATTATTATTAAATTATTGACCTGTGTAAGTCAAAAGCTAACCTGGAACATTCCAACCCCCACTCCCTGGTTGTACAAGAAAAAAACTTCTGAATTTCTCCTTCTCCATCTTCCACTTCAGTGTCAGGTTCTGCTGAGTGCTTTAGGCACAGTGACAGTGTATTGAATAAGGCAAATTGAACTGTGGGCTCTGATTGCTTCATAAATTCAGTCCTGGTGCTTACAAGTGTTACGAGATTAAATCTCTATACTTGTAAATAGTTTACAATAAATGCCTAACATTATTCTGCTAGCAATGTTTGCCAGGCTAGAAAAGGGGGACATTCCACTCTTTCATTAATGTGAATTATTATGCTGTATTCTTTCCAGCGCAAAGCTGAAGAATCAAAGCAGGTGTAAGATGACAAACATTAAGCGCTCACCATTTTATGCTGCGTTCCCTTCAATGAGACGAGTCACTATCATTGGCTGAGCTGTTTCCCCATTTTATGTATGTCACTAAGGTGCAATAAGAGGTATCTTGTTTTTCAGAAGGAAGAAGCTCACAGGTGTTTGACTCAACAGGAAATAGCCATTTGGGTTCTCCAGAGGTTTAACATCTCTCTCTGCCTTTTGACATTTAGTCTATGAAGCAGCTAAAGTGGATGCTGCCTCCGTACATATGAAGGTGTTCCAAAGACTTAATAATAGAGCATAAAACCCACAAACGTTTTAAAGTGATTTGTAGTAATCCTAAAAATGGGATTGCTTCATACATTAGTGATATTTTATTTGTAAAACAACGGCTTTTTCTGAGAAGGGAGTTATTCGAGCCCTTTGTGGACTTACAATTCTGTGTTTTATGTATTAGCTGTTACTGCAATTTGAAGGAGGAGTCCAGCAGAGGGAGGGAGAGGGGTGCTTCTTAAACTTTTTCTTTCATACTGCCCCCAGGAATGTTTTTACCCCCCACTGTCTATTATATTTCTACCCCACTTTTCCTCTAAGGAGTTCAAGGAAACAGGCATACATAATTCTTCTCTGCTGTTTTACCCTCACAACAACCTTGTGAGGTAGATTAGGCTGAGGAATTCCAGACTTCAGCTGAGTCCAAGGTCACCGAGTTTGCTTCATGGCTGAGTGAAGATTCAAATCTGTCCTGTACTAGTACATCACTCTAACCACTATACTGCACTGCTCCTCACTGGGGAAAAGATAATGAAACCTTGACTTACACCTGTTGTGCACTTTTGTAATCTATTTCTGTCCATTCTGGCCTGGTGTTACATCAGAATAAGAAATCTTCCTCCTCAAAATTGCTTCTTTGCCTGAATTCTTCTTTCTGTCCCCTGCAAAAACTGACAGAGCCTCCCCTTACTCCTTCTTGGATGCTCTCATTTTGAAAGTGTTGCTTCATTACCGTTGCAACCTTAAGCATACTCCCACGCATGTGGGTCTCATTGAAGTCAGTAGACCTTTACTTCTCAATAACTTACTTAAGGTTGGGTTGTATATCTGATCTTTTTTTAAACTAGAAGTTTGATTCATTTGACAATATGAGGGATAGTTAGCATTCTGCTTTTATTTCCAAGATAAATGTAATGGATTGAGCTGTCTTTCTCAACCTGTACCAGATGCTGGGCTTTCCAGCACCCCATAACTATAGGGATAGTGCTTCTTAGAATTGACAAGAAGTGCCTGTTTGTACCAACTCACGTGCACACGTAGCACTCTCTACCACAGGCTGGCTGATCAGGTGGCTGGAGAGAGTGAACAGGGAACAATTATCTACCCTCAAAACGGAAATGTGTTTAGTCACCTGCCTACTGAAACAGAGATCAAGGTAGCACAAGCAAATGGAGAAAGGGCTTCACATAATGCAGAAACATTCTGTGGAGCTTATTGCAACACATTTGAGGTAGCTGAACATGAGCACAAATAGTTTAGATGTCCAGCTAGAGGTCATAGTAGCCAAAGTGCCAGCTCTTTTTGCAGAAAGGAGATGCCTCTGCTTATTAGATGCCGGACTGAGGAGATCTCCATAATGTCCTACTAACGAACCTCTTTTAGTGCAGAAGATGATGAGCTTAGAGTTGCTTTTAATTTTTCTGGCCTTTATCAACTGCATAACATTCAGTTATTCACCAGGAACAGCTTTCCCCCTTTCATGGGAAAGGAATGATGGGAAAAGCTGCTCTGGTTGAGCTGTTACCAACTGTAGCTATTAAAGGCACTTACAGCGAGAGCAGATGGCAAACCATGTGCAGATGACCTGTGTGCTCATGGGATATGGTGCATTTCAAAGGAGCAAGGAAGCCAAGTGTGTGCAGTGTTACCAAAATGACAATGCAGGATCCTCTGGAAAGACCAAAAGTTGCAACTCAAGAGCAACCTTTGCTCTTGTTTCACTCTGAGGGTCATCGAGATATTTGCAGCCCTTAATTTTGAGCCCTTTTTCTCCATGTGAAGCATTTTGCATAAGGGACTTGCAGTGGAGAGGTGTCTGTTATGCAGTTCCTTGAAGACAGCACACTATTACAAGTAACCTTGCTCAGTTCTGCACCCTCCCAGTAATCTTTAATATTAAAGCTATGTACAAGCTACACTTCGAGGTATGGGACTGCCTAATAGTTCTTCCATGGGTAACAAATCTGATTGGATGGACAAGATGGAAAGGTGTGTGTGTGGGAAGGGGGTATTTCCACAAGCAGTGCTAGCGGTAAAAGCCCAGTGCAGTGTTAATACAAAGGTCCCTTAAGATTCACCCCACCCCAGAACCCCTTAAGGTATTAAGAGAGAATACAATGAATGAATGAATGTGTTGGTTTCACTGGTTTAGACCATTGATCATAGCAAGACAGAATGCAGCATGTGTTAATAGTTTCTGTGATGCGCTGCATCTTTCGTGAATTCAAGTTGCTAAATGCTCTAGACAGGCAACTGACATGGCAGTGCAGTCTAGACAACACTCTGTCAACTGAAGAATAAGTTCCTCTTGTCCGGGATCCACAGCCCAGCCCCTGGACTTACCTGGAGAAGAGGATGGGAGACAACCCCCAGGAGACAACTGCCCAGCTGCCTCAACAGACAGTTGTCCGGGGTTGAGCAGTCCCAGCACCCCAGCAGTAGATTCAGGGAGCCCAGAGGCTCCAAAACAGATGGCACAGCCAGCAGCAAGTGTGGGAGGGGGAGAGCCAGAGGGGGAAGCCAGCCAGGGAAGGGCAGCCATGCCCAGTGTCAAGGGACAGGCAGCCCAGATGCTGGCCAGGGCAGCACCTCATGAGCAAGGCCATGGAAGCACAGCCATGCCCAGCATCAAGGGACAGGCAGCTCAGACACTGGCTGGGGCAGCACCTCGTGAGCAAGGCCAGGGAAACGCAGCCACGCCCAGCCCCAATGGACAGACAGCTCAGACGTGGCCCGGGGCAGCACCTCGTGAGCAGAGGCAGAGACGGCCAAGGTGCATCACCTGGAAAGGCCCTGCCAGCCCTGTCCTGCAGGAAAGACTGAGGGAAAAGGGAGAAGGAAGAAAAGAGGCACACCTGGGGGAAGCCTCAGCTGGGATACGTTTGCATTTAACCGCACCCTGCTAGAGAGGCAAGGAAGGCCAGAAGGAGTTAGTGAAAGGGAAGGAACACCTGAGGGCAGACACAGCTGGGCAGCATCAGGAGAGGGAAGGCGCTTGGAAGGAAGGGCGCGGTGTGGGGGTGGCATGTAAAGGAAACCCTATAAAAGCTGGCTCAGGAGAGTGTTCATGGTGGGTTGTGTAGGAGTGATGGAGTGGAGAGGAGCGAGAGAAGGCACGGAGGAAAGTTGATGAAGGAGGAGATTAAGGAGGGTGACAGGAGCAGGTTGAGCAGGCCAGCAAGTGGACTGAGAGGGAGTCTGGGTGATGTATACCACTCCTCCTTCCACAGAGCATAGTCCTGCAGTATCCCTGACACCCCTTTGAAGTCAGAGCCAGGCAACCTGTGACAAGCCCTGACACCTCTTATTCCATTTCCTCCTCCAGTTGTCTCTGTAGAAGTATTTTAGATAACCACTCATTAGTATCAAAATCATCCCAGAGGGTGTTCTGGATGATAAATGAGAATGCTTGTAAAAATCTGGTGAAAAATAGAAACCCAAAACTGCTCTCAAGGCACAAGAATAATTGTTTACTAGTCTGCTTTGTTATGGACGATTGATTGGGTATAAGCTGATAAAGCTGAGTCAGACCATGGGCTTGTCAAGAACAGTATTGCCTGCTCTGACTGGCAGCTGCTCTCCAAGTCCAGAGATGCTCATGATGGAAATGGGGACTTTCTGCCTGTGAAGCAGAACCTCTTCCACTGATTCATGGTCCCACCTCAGAACCAATGTCATTGTGCTATGCGAATAAAAAGAGAAAGGGTATATTGACCATCCCTTCACTTTCCAGCTTTAGCAACTGGGACCGTCTTTTTGGAACCAGGTGCTTGTAGTAGTTGGGAATGAGTGGTCAAAGGTAGACGCTGTTGGTGGAAGCTGTGATGAAGCTGGTGAAGGCACTGGAACCTTACCGGGAAAAGCTTGCTAGTGCAGAAATGCATTTTTCTTAACGAAGGCATCCTTGTTCAGTCTCTTCGTCTTCGTTGTCCTTCATTCAAGAAACTCCGTGTGCACGGAGGGAGCACGTGTACAAATAAGCTCTCGGACGCTTCGATCCAGAGCGTTTCTTAGGACGGTGCTCTGCAGATTTCCACTTTGCGAGAGGGGTCAGTTTGAAAAGGACCGCAGACGCGAATTTACTCAGAAAGGGCAAATAAATGTCGTTTCAGGCTATTTAGCAGGGTCGTGCCGAGAGCGAGAGGGGGGGAATGCGCGCTAAGTTCGGGAGGAAATGCAGAGCAACCGGTGGCCGAAGCCCACCAGACCCCGGAGGAGCACAGAAAGCCTCGGCGCGGGAAAGGAGAACGAGGGGCGGCTACTTCCACTAGAGGGCGCCCCACTCGCCTCCCGCAGCCTCGGATTCTCTTCCCTCTCTCGGCAGCTGTGCAAAAGCATCTCGGCGTGGAAGCGGCGGGCGGCAGCTGCTGCCTGGCGGGTACCAAGCTCGGCTTCCCTCCGCTCCTTAGTGTAGTGATTGCTCTTGGAAAGGATGGGCGCTGGCTTCCCTGCAACGTGGGCTCCTTAGAACCGCCCCCTGCTGCCCAGGGAATTCGGAGCATTAAAACAATCAAAAGCAGCAGCAGCAGCAGCAGCTCTAAGACCCAAGCAAGGGGGCGAGGATGGAAAAGGAGAGCAACGCGCCCCCCCACTATGGATCCCTGGAGACAACCAAGTGGAAAGCCGCAGATGCAGGCAAAGGTGAGATACTTACAACATCTGGGGAGCAACTGGGACCAACCAGCTCCTTGTCCTCTGTCTCCCCCCGCCCTCCCCTTGCCCCGGGACTCAGAGCGGCGGGAGGAGGTTATGTTTGTGTATCAATGTGCCTGCATATGAACTGCATACTCTTTTCCTGCCACAGTGGTCTTCTGTCTGCTTTTAAAGTTTCCCTGTGGCGGAATGGTCAATCCCTCCTCCTCCCTCACCCCTATGAGAACAGCAGGGGCTTCCTGTCCCCCCCCCCCCGCCCATATAGCTCACCGGCAGTGCAAAGTGAGCAGGGTTGTTTTCCCTAGTGATGGCACAGGGAGAAGCAAGCGGAGTTTCCGAGTAGGCAAAGCTGGCTGGGAACCAAAAAGCTCCAGTCCCTGCTGCTCATTCACAAAAAAAGCATCTGGCGGGATTCTCTGCTGGGCACACGGAACTGGCAACGCTCCTGCGTCTTGGGGAATGTCTGTGAATGGATCACTACTATGGGTGCTACTATAGTAGTGTCTGTATATGGATTGAGGGGAATAAAGAAATGAGATATGCTATGGGCGTCCTTGGAGGGAAATCACATATTTTAATATTCCCCAGGTAAGGTAGCATTCCCAGGATCAAGCTGGGGTGGGGGCGTTAATTGGTGCCCATAACTGGCTTCATTTATTTACTGATAGTATAGTTAAGAACACTTCCTTGTGTGTGCACCTGGCAAAGATTTACTACTTCTCTGGTCAGCTAAATACCACCCATTCTAGATCCCTGCTTTTGTGAATGGCACAACCTGATAAGCAGTGAGAGAGTTCTAACAATAGCTGCCATGGAGCAAATGGAAAACTTCCTGTTCCTGATTGGCAGCAAGACCTGGAGAATGACACCTTTTCTTTCCTCTGCCTCCACCTCCACTACTTTAGAGTGGCAGTGGACCTTGAAAGTGCAGAGCCATTGTTCAGACCCTGAGTACAGAGTGGGTGAGTGGTTAAAAGCAGCAGCAGGGGACCACGCCGTTGGGGTTCTCTTCCGCAATACATCCCTTTCCTTGCTATTTTTTTTTAAAATTAAACTTCGTATTTAGTTTGCTAGATCAATACATAGTCAGGAAGATGGCACTCTTTAAAGGGCCATGACACTCCATTTTTCTGAGCAAGTGTAGCATTCTGCTTGTAGGTCATCTTAGCAACAACAAAAAAAGCATTTAGAAATTACTGCTTTAGCTTTAAAAAGGCTGTGATTGCTTTCCACAGGTAGCATGGATGCATTTGTGTGTGTGTGTGTGTGGGGGGGCTTGTATGAACCACATCTAGTTGGATGCTTTTAAACTGCATCCATTTCAGTAGGCCTAAAAAGTCTTCCAGAGCTCTTGGCGTCTCACAAAATTTGGGACCAGAATCAACCACTTGGGTATTGCTCACCGTTGGGGGGGCCTTAGCCAGTGTGCAACAGGGACAGCTGCTCTGGTCCCTCTGCTTCGGGGGTCTTAGACTACTCATAGCTGCACCTTCTCAAAGCACAAGCTCCTGCAACTACTTGGAGCTGCCCTGTCTGGGGCTCAGGCAGCTGACCTCATGGCAGTAGCGGCCCCTGTCCAAGGGCCACTCCTTGCTTGGCCCCAGTGGGTGTGGCAGTGATTCTGTGGCCCCCATCCTAGACTTATTCCCAGAATCACTAAAACCACCCCTCCTCACCATCAACTAAGCCACCCAGGACAGGACGGTTCATCCTTGATTGTGATACTAGGCACTTATCCTGCAGCTGAATTCATCTGAAGCCCTATAGAGGGTGTTTTGGACTTTCATTCTCTTCATTGGTGGCAGTCATTTCCTAGGCACTGATCAAAGCCGCGTTTAGCTCAAACACCTGCTGTTTCCTCGGATCTGACTCACTGGCACAGGCCCTGTTGGGAGGTCATTTGGCTCCAGTAATGTAGTATTGATCTTGTTGCTTGGCTGTGCCAGTACGTGCAAATTTAGCATAGCTGGCCTTCGTTCATAGAAAGATGGTGTAGTAGTAAGCTTGCCCTTCTGTTTGGAGAAACTATATCCCACAGGCCTGGTTCCAGTTAGTGCAGAACATGCAGCCAAGTAATCTGATTGTGGAGAGGAGAAGAGAGAAAGAGGAATGATGATAGTCTAATATTCAGCCATAGGTGGGTCCAGTTTCTCTCACTAGCTAGTATTATAATTGCTGGTTAAATTTACATGCAATTAATGGCAAGGGCTGCCAACACCGTGGGGAAAAAAGTGCCCTTTCCCTTTAACATGTGGAAATGGGCAGGTGAAGCATGGCACAGAGCTAAATGACATCACCTCATAAATGATATCCCGTTAAGCCTCTGTTAAAGGGACAGGACACTTTTTCTACAGGCTGTTGGCAGCTCTATCCTGGGACACACCAGGGCTTCGTAATGGCTCATTCTACCCTTTATGAGCTTCTTAATTATTTTTGGAGCCTTTATTTCCATTTGTTCTTTGTTGGAGGTGGGAAGGCAATGTCTTCCACTAAGACATTCCTGCTATGGGAAAATGACAGACCAGCCATAACTTCCATTCCTCAATCTGGGCTCTTTAAACCTGCTAATAGAAGGCAAAGGTGGAGGAAGCTAGAAGGAAGCTCTGTGACAAAGTACCTTTGCCAAATGAGCACTTTCCCCACTCTACAGTATGTGACTGGAAGAAGCATGACTGTACAACTTTGGATCAGTGACCTGCCTGTTCCCAATGTACTGTTAGTCACTGTTGGATTGCTGTATATGTATGTCCAATATATAAAGATAGACCTCCTCTGGCTGCTCAGAAAAATGGAGCCTCATTGCATCTTCAAGACTATGCTGCAATGAAATGTTTCAGAACAATGCTTTGGTAAACCTCAGTCTACATTGCCAGGTCTAGTATGTACTGTCCATTGCTCTAAGTATGTTCCCAGTATGTAATTTCTGCAGCATTTAACATGTCATGTTACGGGTTATGCTTTGTTTTAGTTGGTTTCAGATCTGTTTTCAGATTTCTGCATTCCAAAAATCTATTGCAGTGTTTATTGGGTATTTCATCCCTATTAATTTATATTGCCTCATACTGTGTAATCTGCCTTGAGTCTCAGTGAGAAAGACAGACTGTAAGTGGCATACATAAAGTGTGAAACTGCCCCATTTCTTATCTCTTTTGTGGATTTTCTCCACGATTTTGTTTTACATTTTGTTCTTCAGTATTCTTCCTGATCTGGCACCTCCTGAGGAAGGATCACTGTTGATTCATACTGTTGATTCTAGAAACATGGGAAGTTTTGCATTATTATCTCCGAGTGCCTTCATCAGCCACCACTGCTCTAGTTTATTGTGTGTGTGCGGAGGGGGAGGGGTTATATCTTAATATTTCTTATTTTGATCCCTTTGGAGGCGTGTTGCTCCTCTAAGGAATATAGACAGTAACACTACTAAAGCTTTTATTTTAATTCACATCCCATTCCTTACATATCACCAAATTGTAGTAGCTTTATTTTATGTATTGCTTGTGCAATATGAATCAGGATCCCGTTCTAAGTCTTTACGCAGTGGCTGAAATCCACTGTGGTCCTGCAGATAGTCTTGCTGTTGATCATGCATTCACAATCTCAGCTCAGTGGTGACTGGCAGTTGGAGGCCCTTCCTCAGTCTCTCCCTTCTCCTGTCTCTAGAAAAGAGGCGTCTCAGCAGGCCTTTCGACACGATATAAGTGGTGCTGTATCACTTTAATTTGCCAGGAAAGTTTCTGGTTGGCTACTGCCCTGGAGAACCACTAGAAGCCAGGAACAAAGCAAGCCTGCCCCCCCACCCCGTTGTTGTCATTGTCATATCCTGGTTTCAATGCTGAATTGGAATGAGGCTCCCACAGGAATGAACCTGATACAGTGGGGGCAACAAAATCCCCCTCCCCCAAGGGAATGCAGTTAAGAGATACCGCCTTTCAATGGAGCAAGAGACGATTGTGTATTTCTGAACTGTGTCTTTGTGTTTGCTAAAATTTAAGCTGCCCTTGAAAAAGCATTGTGAAACAGACAGGGGGGCTAGCAGTCTGTTGGGTGGAGCTTGTAGCAGTGGCGTCCCCTGGGCTGGAGTTACCTGTAAGAGAAGAGTTTACAGCAATACTTACCCAGGTTGATGTTGGACTCTGCCATTAGCATTCCTTGGTTGATGTATAACAGGCAGAGCATAGCTTGACGTCTCCAAAGGCAGAACTGCATACAGAGATTGGATATTGTGTGGTTGTGATACTGACTGGAAATTATTTATTGTACCATTTGTATCATTCATGCTTGAAGTTGCACTTTTGCACGGTTGCACTTTTCTATGCACTTATATGAATATAGGAATTTTGTATAAGAACTGATAGTATCTGTTGACTGCATTTCCACGGGCGGGGGGCGGGGGAGGGGTTTGTTGCCCAGGCTGTATCATATCCTGGTTTCAAGCCAAGCACTCCCTGTGGCACTGCCAGTCCTACAGGGGCCACCAACTCATCTTGCTCCACGGCTGTTTGCTCCAATCTCCTTTTGCAACACAGTAAAACCATCTACAGATGCCAATAAAAGTATCCACTTCAGCCAACCTCAAGAGCCTGAAAGAGGTATAAAATATAATGTGGTGAAAAATACAGACAAAGATAATAAAAATATGTCAGTCAGAACATGGGATAAAAGCTTGGGTGAACCAAAAGAGAGTAAATTAGGTGCCAGGTGAGCCTCAAAGGTAAGGGCATTCCAAAGGTGAGGAGCTACCACTGAAAAAGCCCTGTTCCCGATCACCACCTACCCCACCTCTGCAGGTGTACTGGTTTGCAGGCTCAAATGTCAGGCAAGGCAGTGGCATTTAGTCCAAGTCAGAATTCTATAAGTTAGGCAAGGCAGGGTCAGTGACTTATTCGCTATCGTACACCTTGCATCCATGCCTAACAGCATCTCTCAGCCGGTTTCATAGCCACATGCCTAAGGGCCATGCTTCCAGCCTGCTGCCCAGAAGGAATCCTGCAGCTATTCATCTCCATCATCAGTAAGCAGCTGGCATCGGGCCAGGAGGCATGCACTTTGCCATCTTGCCTGTAGCTCTGTTCTCAGCTTCTGCCTGTGGCACTCTAAGGGTGTAGGTGATACCGGAGGGCTGGGAATGGCTAACTAAGTTTCACCTAAGTTGAATTAGGGCTGGAAGGGCTCTGCACCAGCTGTTGTTGTGAATCCTGACCAGCCTGCAGCTCGTTTTCCTGCTGGTCGGCTTCTGTTGACTCAGGGCTGGCTACACGGGGTTCCTCTTCTTTTGAGGAGTCTCTGTTATTGCTGAGCCCTGGCTGACTCATGATAGCAGGGTTGAGATCTCAACTGGTGGACTGGACACCAAGGAGACCACAGCTCTAAAGCCCTTAATGATAAGATTTAGCACTTTGAATTGTGCTCAGGCTCAAGCAGCCAAGAAAGAGTAAAAAAAAAGTCTAAAATTACTGCCACTCTCTTGACAACTGAAGACACGTTGCAAAAGAGACATAAAGAGATAACTAGAGAAATGGCAGTGGAAGATTGTCTTCCCCAGGGGAGTTTGAAGGGAAAGGTTGAGGAGCTCCTGCCTTTCACTTAACTCTCTAGCTATAAGGAATAGGCCACAGAATTTCCTGTTCACTCTGCAATATTCTCTCTCTATTACATGCTGCTGAGAATTGACAACTTAGTCTTGGATCCAGCTGTGCAGGGATAAATTTGAAACAACTTCAGCAGAATCACTGAGGCAATCTCTAACCGATGCCTGAGATCCACTGACTCAAGGCACTATATACCAGTCTGGTATTCTTTTCTTTCTCCCATCCTTTCGCCTAACAGTTCTTTCTTGTTGCTTTTAGAGGATGAAATAGTGTCCATGGCTGACTCCACAACCACCATTGATGACATCGAAGGGGAGCTGTTCAAAATTGAGAGGATCCGTGAAGTCCTGGTGAGGCGGGAGTCAGAGCTCAGATACATGTGAGTTGGGAGCTAAGGAAACAAGGGTGCGTGTTGGAGAGCTGAGCAAGATATGAAGTCTCATTTCATCTCTAGTCTCGTTTCATCCTAGTCTGTGAAACTGCAAGAGAGAGAGAGCTGTTCTCTCAGATAGCATACGGCAGCTCCTTAGATCAATTCAGGTCTGCAGTCACAACCTGTCACCATAAAGGAATTTTCGGACTACAAACAAAAAAAGCTCCCTCAAACTGATGAGAGCCTCCAATGTGTAGCCGGGGGGACTGAGTGAACACAGTTTGTGTGGGGTAACAGCAAGGCATCCCAACATGAATTCAAGGAGCATGGAGGACTGGAGTTGCCCTTCCAGACCTCTACAGGTTCACCCAAACCTCTCCAGGGAGCCTACATGCATACAAGCTGCTTTAAAGTGGACTTCCTACATGGGCTGTGTCTCTGCATTTTTCCCAGGGTACAGATTCTGCAAATAGAAACTACAGTGTGGACATGCATAGCCTCTATGTAAAAATGTATAGCGGTCCAGGAGAGTGAGAGGAGGAATGATTCCCTGCTCATCCTCCATTATCCATAAAATGTAGTAGACTGGGTAGATGACAATATATAGCTATGAAAATACTTGCCAGTTGATTCTTCTGAAATACTTATTTTCCTTTCTTCTTGCACTGGGCAGTGTTTTATCATTAAGGACAAATGAGGTCCCTGGGGAGGTCTGGATTGAGACCCTGCAGCTCTTCCTGACCATTCATAAATGGCTCCCGCTTATCATTTCTGCTTTTACCATTTATCTTCACACTCACACAAAAGTCAAGGTCATTAAAATGTGAAAATCATTTATAAATGATAGCGACTTTCACTTAATGGCTGTCCATGTGAGAAGCTTCAACAGTTCTATCAAGTGGAGATGGAGGTATGAAAACTGGCAGGTATTTAGCTTCAGAAAGTCCGTGATCTTGTGTCAGGGGAAAGGCAAGCAATGTAATTAAATGTGTGACAAATACGTGTTTTGGTGGTTGTGGGTTTTCTGGCGACCATGGCAATACAGCCCGGAAAACCCACAACAACCATTGTTCTCCGGCCGTGAAAGCCTTCGACAAAATATGTGTTTTATTCTCCTAGCCAGAGGCAGAAGAAGAACTATGAAAACAGGTGGCATTAACCTCAGCTCATTTACCATGGCATTGTACTATGTACATATGTGAAGTCACAGAATGACACCAGTTCATACTTCCTCCCCCCTTGCTTATATCTGGCTGGGATGAGTGGAGGGAGCTGCTCTCTTGGGACTCTGGTTTTTTAACGTATTTAAATGGTTTAATTGTTTCATGATGTTGTAACCCGCCCTGAGCCTGCTTGTGGGGAGGGTGGGCTAGAAATCGAATTATCTTCTTCTTCTTCTTCATCATCATCATCATCATCGCCTGAGCTGAGATTTGGGTCTTCCTGTGAACAAAGTATGAATTGCGTTCCTGCTTCAAACCAAGGTCTTTCTAGGTCCACTTTTTTGTTTCAAGCAGTGGCTTTGAAAGCTCACAAATGATATGATGGCAATAGCCATTTGCTGCCAGTTCCTCCACAGTTTCCACAGCCTGTCACAATGCAAATTCATTGGGAGAATCTGAGTTCTAGAATTACAGGAGGGGGGAAAACTTCTCAGTATCTATCTACTTTCTCCACCTCCTTCATAACATAATAACATTGCAGTATAATATTCCCTTTTAGTCACCTTTCTCTGTAAACTAACAGATCTCAACCTCTTTAGCATTTGCTCCTAGGGAAGATGCTCCAAATTCCTGATCATGTCATTCTTTCTGTGCTCTTTCTGAGGCAGGATGTGTAGCTCTGTACACAGCCTTCTAAATGTGGCCTCGCCAGAGGTTTGTGTAGTGGCATGATGATACTTGCTCATTTATTTCCAATCCCTTTCCTAGCAATCCTAATAACGAGATTACCTTTTTAAACTGCAGCAGCACTGAATTAATTGTGCAATATGTGAAGAAGTGTCTCTTCCGGCCTGTCCAAGCCTGTTGAAATTGCAGGCTTTCAGTGATGTTAAATCAACTTGACCAGTCACATCTCTGAAAGGATTATACTATATTACTAGGTAGCATGGCTCTAATTCTGCATTAAAGCCTCCAGTACAAGGCTGCTGAAATAAAGTATGGAGTCCAAAGCCTACATAATGATGACTTGCAGGGCAGCCCTTCACTAGTAGCCTGATAGAAAGGAGTAACCACAAGGGAGGGGCAGTCAGATTTAAAAAGCACAAGCTGATCTGACATATGAGGATTGATACAATCATTTTCTAGGCATGTCAATGAGTGATATACTATATGCTATAAAGAGAATACGGAAAGCTCCACAAACTAACCTTGCTCCCCCAAGATGATCTGCCAAAGTCTGTTCATGCATATGATGTCTCCCAATATTTGTAATGCAGAGATTGCCAGTCTGTGCCAAATGTACTGCAGATCAAGAATGACTCAGCTAAGAATAGCTGATATGATCCAGTTCTGCTTCTTGCCCCCATGCCATGCGAAGAATGATCATTGTCAGAGGCTATTAGAGATGTAGATGAAAGGGTTGTCCCTTTTGTGTTCTTCTAAGAGTAAGCATGACTCATTGAGTATACTTTTAACAAAATATGGTCTCCTTCCAAGAGACTCTTGTCAAAGGCTCTATATTTTTGCTCTAAGTTGCAAAGCATGCACTCGGGCTCAGTTGAAGGGAAGTGATATAATAATCCCAGTGATACATCTGGCGGCCTTTGTGCAGCATAATTCTAGTTTCTGCCCAGACCAAAATATGTTTTGGAGCAATAACAGATCCTAAATCCTAGCATATTTATTTGTTTGTTTATACATATACATATACATATACATATACATATACATATACATATACATATACATATACATATACATATACATATACATATACATATACATATACATCACCTTTCCTTTTGGCTTAAGGAGGCTTAGGGTATTGCTCGGCTATTAGAGAAGAAATGTCACCAAATAGGTGACATACCTATACTTGCAGTGAACTACAAAGTATGGATCTCATTACTTTTGCTTGTATGTTAATTTGAAATTAATAATATGAGGTCATTACTGAAGCTAATACTAGCCTGCATCTACAGAAAGACTTCTCATGCGCTGGTTTTCCCTGGCTTTTTCTCTCTCGGCTCTGCAGCGAGAGCTGACTTTGAATGCAGTAGGAAAGAAGTTTCTATAGTTCTGACTTCCATGCTAGGCAAAATCCTCTTTGTTTTATTTCCTCCAAACTGAATTACTTCTTGGCTAAAGCACCTGAGCTCAGAAGCTGAGGCCCTGCAACACAGAAGACAGCTCTGCCAAAGACAGGTACTCGGTGTACAGACAGTAGATGCCAAACAAAACTTTTTTGGTAGAAAAAGCAGAGGAGGCACGAGGTGGCAAAACTGTCATTCCAATCAAAGATCTCTTCCATTCCTGAACCTTAAATTTTTAACCAGTGCTGTCTCTTTCTGGGGCTTGAAGTAGATCATAGTAGGTATCATTTCAGCAGATCATGGGAAGTATCACTTCAGCCACTTTCTTAACAGTACTCCATTCCAGCCCATAACAACTTACTTTCACCCCAATTTCTGGCAATGTGAAACTTAACACAAGAGATCAGTGTAATTCCTGTTCTGTTCTTGTTCATGGCAATGGAGAAATGTCAGATGTTTTGAGCCAGAAAACCAACTTAATTGTAGCATAAGCTTTCGAGATCCACACCTGTCTTCGTCAGAGACTGTAGCTCTCAAAAGCTTATGCTACAATTAAGTTGGTTAGTCTTAAAGGTGCTACTGGACTTTTTGCTATTTTGCTACTGCAGACTAACATGGCTAATTCCTCTGGATCTGTGAGTCAGAAAAGGCTCTGGTTGAGCTGTCATCCAAGACAACTGGTGGTCTGTTGATTTAATGGGACTCTCTTTTTAAAATTTCCCTTGATAGTACCACCTATTCCCATTTTGAACCTGGAGCTACAGAATGTTACATTTCTTTTAAAAGGGATCTGTAGTAAATAACTGGCTAGGCTGGGCAAGGGAGGGAGGGTGGGCAGCTTTGGCATTCATTTGAATGGCTTTTCCTATCCATATTCTGGCACAAAACAGAGCTTGAAGTTTTGGTTGGTTGGTTGGTTTTGCTGAAGAACTGATTGGAGTAGGGATAGCATGTGGAGAAACAAGAGACTGGTTTTTCGATTCAATAAATACAGCCTGTGGCCTCAAAAGAGAACTGCTTGGTAGCAACTTTCAGTGGTTTGCATTCCTGTAGGTGTTGTCTACCATGCAGCTCCTTGGTTTCTCTATTGCTTTTAATTCAAAGGTTCAGGTTGGAACGGATGAAGACATAGAAAAGGCCTTTCCTGAATCTGTCTGAGGCTGTCTACCCCACACTAGTTAAAAGTTCTGGCATCTCCTAAGTAAACAAATTTGTGGGCTGGTGTCTGCTCCCTCTGAAGTTGTTATTGACAATAGCTGAGACTTCCACCAGATTATTATTGTTGTTCAGTGTAGAGACTTGTTAGTTGTTAATTGCCTTTTTCTTCTGAGTATGTCTTAAACAGATTTGACATCTAATAAGTTCTCCCACACAGCCACCCACACGGGTAACTCTTGATTGACCCCATGTGAGTCTCCCTTCTGACACATGCATCCCTTTCAAAGCAGCTTAGCCCAGGATTGTCCTCCCACCTGAGGAAAATATGCAGCAATATATCTCCTCACTCATCAGACTGAACTTTTCCAAAGACAGGAAATTTCTTTTATTCATACTCTTCTATAAATAACTTTGCTCTTGCAATAAATGTATAGTTGAGTTGTAACATGAGGGCATCAGCTTCTTTCTCAAACAATATTTTGCTGTTAGTGGCTCAGGCAGCAGCATCTAAGTGCCTCCATGGAAAAATAAATGGTGCCATATTGTCATTATAAAAAGCGGATAATTTAATTATTCTACACCAGTGCCCACTAAAGACATTTGTTGCTTGCACCTGAGCTGCCTGCCCCCTCCTCCAAGTGTTTGATCATGACTAGAGGTGAGCACAAACTGAAATATGAACCGAAGTTTGTCATGAAATGGGCTGTTTTTGGGAACCGACGGTTTGTTGGAGGGCTTTTCTGATGAACCACAATGAACTATGATGATTTTTAGACCAGTTCATTTGGTTCGTTTTTCAGTTCGTCATTGCAGACAGCCTGGTGCCAATCAATCAGTTTCCTAGGCAACAGGGGGCGGGTTTTCTGCAGACCTTTTGCTGCTCTGGAAGTGATGTATTCACAAACCAAATGAACTGGTTCCTGAACTGGACAATTTCATGCTGGTTCATGGTTCATGAAACGCAATGAACCATGAACCTCAATGAACCTTCAAATTTTCGGTTCATGTCTGCCTCTAATCATGACCTGTACACACACACTCACCGTTACCTCAGTTACCGTGCAAAGCAGCTAATCCTCATTGCTTCCTCACTTTCACAGCCCCCTTTAAAGAAAACACACCAAGCCACGTATGTCTTGTTGGGTTTCTTGAACAAACTCACAAAATTCCTCCCTCACATGACAGTTTGGTGATATAATTTGAGTTGCCTACATAAGCCAAAGCAACCAAAATGATGGTCAAACTCTTTGCATAAAATCTTGAACCCTTTTCTTCTAACGATTAATTATTTAAACTTTAGTCAGCAAATAACACCCTCTTAAAAGGAGACTTGTATAACAGTAACTTTTAAATTAGAGAGGGAACCATCTTCTTGTAGTTCATATAGGCCTTTTAAATCAAGAATTTAAATTATAGACATCTATGACAGCAGATAGCCTTAAAAGGATAATTCCATATTAGGGTTTGTAGCGGGTAGATCTTAGTTTTTATTATTATTAAGAAATAAGTTTATTTAGTTGACTTAGAACTGAATCAAAATGAAAGTTTATGGGTGTGGGGGATTTTTTACATTCCAAAAAGGCATTTGATTTTGTTAATTGAAATTACTTCTGACATGTTTTAGGCTGTTTTTTTAAAAATTGTCTCTAGTGTTTTAATAATGTTTCCAGTTATATTTTTATTTTGAAAAACAGAATAATAGTAAGAGGGATACAGAAAGAAAAAATGGATTGTATACCATAATTGCATAAATCAAAGATATATAACGGAATATATAAAACACAAAGTATTTCTCCCTATCATCACATTTCTTAAGACACTTTCTATGAAATACAAGGATACTTATATTAAAATACATTTATATTGAACATTTTAATTACAAACTTAATAACTAAACTATTTTACTGATAATTATTCTTAGTTATTCTTAATTTTCAGCTAGATGATCAAAAAATGTTTTCCATTTTTCCTGAAATTCTAGGATTGGCCTATTACATACATAAGATGTTAATTTTGCCATTGGATGCATATTCATATAACTTATTCGTCCATTCTGCCAAATCGGGACAACATTCTGCCTTCCATTTTGCTGCATTTTCTATTCTTGATGCTGTCACCATATATTTAAATAGTTCGCTATGTATTTTTATAGTATTATTTGGTAAAACATTTAATAACATATTTCTAGGGTTCAGTACAAAGTGAAACGTTTTATCTTTTATATTTCTTCATATGTTTCTATCCAATATTTCCTTGCTTTCTTGCATGACCACTACATGTGATAAAACATTGTATCCATATTTTGACATTTCCAACACTTCCAACTATAATTATTATTAGCTTTTGCAATTCCTTAGGTGTAACATACCATCTGAAGAACATTTTATACCAATTCTGCCTTAATATTTGACATTTTGTAAATTTGGTTTCTTTAGTCCATAAATTTCCCCACTGGCTCATGCGTATATTTTCTCTGAAGTTTTGCATCAATTTATCATACAGTTTTTCACTTGTTCTGATTCTGTGGCATATTGCAATAAGATTTTATATCCTTTTCCTAATAGTTGTTTTGAATATCCAATAACGAGGTATCTTCTTTGGCTAGTTGATCTTTTTAAGTTGATCTTTTTAAGTTTAGACACCATTTGATAATACATCAGCCATTAAATATTTTTCTTTGAGCTTGAATTTCTTGTTTTTATTTTTCCTTGTTTATTCATCATATTTTCATAATTTATATGTTCTAGACTGTTTTAATTTATGACAGTAGCCCTATGCTCATGATCTCTCCACAACTCATGGAGAGAAAGAACAGGCATATAGCATCTGAAAAAACGAGCTCTGACTCTCAAAAGCTTGTGATGGAGTTAATGTCCGTCTTTAAGGTCCAACTGGACTTTTGTTTTATTTTGGTGTGATAGACTAACATTGGCTACTCCTGCGGAATGAGTACCCTGGCACCACCTCCTGCCTCCATGTACTTGCCAGCTCATCAGCAATGTTCCTCCACATGGAGAAAATGTGCATGCCGACACTCCTTTCCTGTGTTCAGGGATGGTACTTTCTGAACATCCCAGAGTCCCCTGGGATGGTGGCTCTGCTTCCCTTTCTACTGTTTCTTCCATTTGGAGCTTCTCCAAAACAGTAACGCTGAGAGCGCCAGAACTTTATTTGAGTCTGTTTAGAAAGACGGTTCACAAACAGAGGTGCAAAGAGATATCTCAAGACTCTGCTCTGGTAAGAATGAGAGCTCATGACAGAAACTGCCTCACCTTATTGCTACAATCTCTGCTACTGCAACCTAGCCAGCAGCTATAAGACTAATGAGCTAATAAGTGAAATAGCCTTTGAGTTCAACAGATGCATTAGAATAAGAGTCTTTCCACAAGCAAAAAATAACAATGCGTTTTATTCTGGAATATGTCATTTATCAACATGGTTAGTATAGTATAAAAAGCAGATGCATTTTTTAGAAATTGTGCACATTTTAGCCAATGTAGGCTTTACTTTCCAATAAAATAGTTTTTCAAAGTGTTGAAAATAGTGTTATAAGTTCAAGATGATGTCACAATGCCTCAAAGACCTTAAATCAGACATTGTGCCAGGTCAGCCATATTCCCAGTCAGAGGACAGAACCATGGACAGTTCCCCAGCAACTTCTAAGAATATGATAAAATAACTCATAATGAAATTTTTAAATAGTAGTATGCTTGTCAATTGGGGTGTGTGTGTCCAGAAGCACAAAATATTGTCTTGGATCTGCTACAGCAGGACTTAGAGCAGGATGAGTATCCAACAGATGCTCATAGCACTTGTACAGCCATGCCCCCTAAAACATTTGCAATCACAACGAACGTTAGTTTGGAGCAAGGGAGAGTAATGGAGAACAACATTGTCACAGGAAAGATGTTTGCATTCTATGCACCAGCAGAGTAACAACTATGAAATTACTGAATTAATAAAGATATTGATTGCAAAAGCCCTTAGATAGTATCAATGAAATGCCCAGGGAGTATCCAGTGAGGAGTGGGGGAGGAGACACAACAATGCAGACTGACAGGCATTTATCACTTCAAAATAACTGCTTGGTTTGCAAGGCTATTTCCAGAAGTCAGTTTTATTCCCAAACTCTAGACTGGGTCCATGGGCTGCCAGTTGACCATCTCTATATTATAGAAAAGAATTCTGGAATACAGTTCATAATGCAGAATCTGATCCCTCCTGGGAAATTCCTGCAAAAAAAGAAGTTATGTTTCTAATCTTGAAGGCTACAAAACGGAGTGGGACAGGGAATGGTGCAGACCCTCTATTACCATGAGCATAGTGGCTATCAAATATTTAGGAATAAAATGTTACTTTCAGTCAACATCACAGCTTTTTAACAATGGACTGTGCTATGCTACATGGATTAATTAGCATACATAAAGACTGGAGAGAAATAAAAAATTCTAGAAAGCAGCATTTGCCAAGGAAGTTATATAATATAATACGATTAGATGCAATTCTGATATATCTAGTCCATGTGCATTACACACTGAGTTCTTGTTTTATTTGCAGAGATTATGCTATAGCAGATACTAGGGAAAAAACAACACAACCACACACAAACAGCTAATCCAAATGCAGTCCAGCAAACCACAAATGTAGTTAATGTCCTCTGCACTTACTATCAAACCCCACAACATTTGGCCCAACGTGTCTTGATGATGTGTGGCACTGGACATTGTTGTAGGCATGCTTAGACTCTGACCTCTTATCTTGTGACGGAACAGAAGTTATGCTGTATTACAAAAGGAACACTATATCCCTGATACTCACCTGAGGCTATGTTTACATGCAATTTCTTGGACACCAAGTATAATCCCATTTCATATAATCCACAGGGTTTGCTGGTCATAAAATAGAATTTAGCACCACCAGGGGCTAACAATACATCTGTGCTCCCATCGGCCTTGTGTCTGGATTGTATTTCTAGTCATCAATATCCCCCAAACTGGATTTGCAGCTAGAGTTACCGATAGCTTCCCTGGAGCTTGTGCCTACCTGGAAATTGATTCTCAACAGCACTACAGCTGGTATGAAAAGTATCCCCTGAACTTTTACAAGTTTAGTCCTCACCCAGGTGAATTAAGTATCTTAATGTAGCCTAATCCTCTGCACTATTTCCATGCTTCAACTGGGATGCTGACAACTTTGAGAAAACACTGTGATTGACATTGGAACTTTGCTTGTTTGCAACATCTGCTTAGTGCCAAGTTGAGCATGTCATAAAACTGCCTTGACACTTTACTCGCAATTCAAAATAAACAGCACTTTGAGTAGCTTTGCATCTGTGCATGGCAGCTGAATGGGTACTCACATCCACTCACATTTACTGGCTTGATTGGATACTAGATGTCCCAGGGTCATCATTAGGTATGGGCGGGAAATGCACCATTTAAAGTCAACTACATTATGGCTTAGGTGCTGCTTTGGAAGTCAGGCAGGCAGGTGGAATGGGCAAGACTGGAACATTATAGAGGCAAAGCATCCCCCACTTTCCATCCCAGCAGGATCAAGACAACCAGCTGATGGTCAAATTTCCAAGATTCTCCTCCGGTGCTAGAACATAGTCTGCTGCAAAGCTGTATAGTTTAGCTTTAAGTGGGTAGCAGCTGTACTCTCATAGGATTCCTCTGTTGACCAAGGGAAATTAAATGACTGCTTATTTATAGAAAGACACTCTTTTGAATTATTCACCCAGCAGCTCATCTGATGGATAAACAATTAGAGAAGCAAGAGAACAATCCTAAGGAGATATTGTTGAAGGCTTTCATGGCCGGAGAACGATGGCTGTTGTGGATTTTCCAGGCTGTATCGCTGTGGTCTTGGCATTGTAGTTCCTGACGTTTCGCCAGCAGCTGTGACTGGCATCTTCATAGGTGTAGCACCGAAAGACAGAGATCTCTCTATGTCAGAAAATCCACAACAACAATCCTAAGGAGGTCTACACAGAAGCAAGTCCCATTTTATTCTAGAGAACTTACTCTCAGGACAGTGTTCTTAGGGATGCAACCCAAAATTGGTTGAATCCCATTCATTAGACCTTGCTGGAATCCTGCTTTTTTATTTTAAAAACATGTTTATTGTGCCAATAGTACTTTCATTGCACAACAATCTCTTCTCCTATTTATTAAGGCACAATGCTTGAAAGCAAATTCCAGATCTGTAGCTCAAAAAGTGCTCAATTATCCTGCCTGTGTTGTCTCTTGTGCACACCCCCCCCACCCCCATTTATAGGATGGATGACATACAGCTGTGTAAGGAAATCAGCCGATTGAAAAAGGAGTTGCAGAAACTGATTGCAATGCCAGGTAAGGCCAATATTCATGGATACTGTTTTGGGGGATCAGCATGTAAGAACTTGCTCTTCTCTGGTCCATCCAAATTCAAATTTACCAATTCAATTCAACCTCGACAAAGACAAGAGTTTACCATTTTTGGAGTCACCTAGCAACAGTCACTTCCTGTCTCCAAATGCCAATAAACCAAGAAAGGGCTTAAAAGAAAAGTAAGAAAACCCTATTTCTGCATCAGAATGTTTGACCAGCTTGATAATCTTCATGTTCATGTTGACCAAAGACTATGAGAAAACCATGTTGTGGGTGGAAGCTTGAAATATAAGCCCAAGTGCAACAGATCTGGCTTAAACATATGCTGTAATTGTGACTATATATTATCACACACTCCTTATTTCTGTAATGTGGCTCCCACTTAAGAAGGATGCAGCCATCATTGAAAGCAAAAGCTTTGCAGTCAGCAAGGAGGTTTCCTTAGAGTAAATAAAGTTCAGAGCACGTTTAACCTATCTCACATGTACAAAGAGGTCAAAACTAAACCTTTCTGCATTAACAAGACAACGAAGCAGTCCTAATACCTGTTTTTCAAATGACATAGCATAGCAAATTGTGTCACATAAACAAATAAAGCTGGTTCTCACTAGCAGCAGCTCTCCAGGGTCTCAGGTAGAGGTCTTTTTATCACCTATTATCACAGCTCCTTTTAACTGGACATGCTGGGGACTGACCCCGGGCCCTTCTGTCTTAAGTGTAGTATCCACTGTCACTCTCAGTCCCTGCTAAGGGATAACGAACATTAGAACTGAAACTATAACTGAGAAAGATCATTATGAAAACAGAGTCATGCTGCTAAAGGAAACTATGAAGGCAGAGGCGGCAACGATTTATTAGGTGGTTGTCAGCAGACACACCTCCATCTGGAATGGATTGAGATTGGAAGTCACTATCTGGAAGTTCTGCATCCTGAACCACAGCCTTTTGTGTTCCTTGGCACTGGGTTTAAACTCCCCTTTTCTTTATGATTTCATTTAGCTTCAGTCCCCTTTCCTGGCATAGGATGGTGCCCCCAATATCGGTTTGCTTTCTCCAGTTCATGACAAAAACATTTAGTTACAACACACAGCCCCTTGCCATCTGCTTCCCTACACCATCACTGTTATGATGAACATCTGAAAAACTTGACTTTAAGACTGAAGGACCATTGTCCTTACGAATGGGGTTGAGGAAAGCTGTCCGCCATGGACAAACAGCAGCTCCAAAGTCGACCATTTGCACAGTCCTCATATTCGTGGTCCTCTGCCATGACCTATTATTTTATTTCCCCCTCTACAGAGAATAAAAAATCCAAAGATGACAAGCAGCAGGAGGAGGAGTTGGTACAACAGATTCACAAACTTGTTGAGACTCGGGATTTCCTTGTGGACGATGTGGAGTTTGAAAGGCTCAGGTACGCATGCCAAAAAACTGCTGGGCCAGTTTTCTGGAGTCAAGCAAGTGATGATTTTGGTGTTATTCACAGTTGTATCCAAACCTTTTCCAAAGGAGCTGAAGGCAGCATCCATGGGGGTAATCCTATTTTATGCTCAAAATAACCCTGTAAGGTAGGTTAGGCTGGCAAAGGGTGACTAGCCCAGTGTCACCTGGCCTGGTGAGCTTCACCGCCAAGCAAGGTTTTGATTGAGGGTCTCCTTTTTACTCACGACACCACACGGCCTGAGTATCAAAGCAGCTTGTTTTTTTAAAAAAAAAAATCTTTGATACAAAGACAGAATTTGTTTCCCTCACAATTAACGTCCAAACATCATTTTTAATCTGCATACTTTAGAATTTTATTATTATATGTAGGTAAGGAAGTATTTGGGCCTTTTCCAAGAGGCAGCAACAGGACATGGGATGAAAATGAGAATGGGTAGCGAAGAATAGGCAAGGCAAGGCAAGAACTCAAATCAGACCACAAGAGTTCCGACAGTGTCATTTATTGTGAGAGACATGCAGCTTTTGCAATGGTTTGGAGGAGCCTAGTCAAAAGGACAAGGAACAGGGATTAGGGCCACGAGTAGGCAAAAAGATACAGGGTAGACTCACCACCTTTTATGCATTCTGAAAGGGTACCTTTGTTTATTAATTTTATTGAGGAATTTTTTCTTCTCAGTGGGAACCCAGAGTAGATTAAACGGAAAAATCAAAGTGTTATGCGAAATGGGGGGGGGGGGCTCCTTGTGAGATGGGGGAATTAGCATTCAAGGAGATGCATGGAGGGGGCATAACTAGAATATCTCCACTAACATATACCAGGATTGTTCCTTTAGAGAACTCCCTGAGTGAACTAGGTGGGTGTTCAACAGGAATGGCTTTTATTAAAGAAGCAGTAAAGGCAAACACATAGAAAATCATACACAACTTACACAGAGGGCTAACTAGAAAATCATGGAGGAAGAGGGACAGAGGTTCAGGGTAGGGTGATATTTACCAGTCTAGGAGAAAGGGAGAGAGAAGACATGCGTAGAGTCAGCAGCATGAGCGGCCAGTGCTTTGCCGCAAGAAGGAGGCTCAGACACACATCTGATGGTGTGCATGTGGATCCAAGGAACACACACAGCACATGGCTGGGGGCAGCCTTAGAGCAAAACATATCCTGGGGCAGAACTATGTCTTCTGCTTCCGAAACAATAACCTGATGGCTTGTCTGGAGGTTAAACAATAAATTGGGAAAGGCTTGATTATACATATCTGGGAGGAATTATAGATGAGAAGGGTGCTTGATGTCCCATGACTGCGGGATGGGAAGGGCTTATCAGATATAGCCCTAATTTAGAAAGTGGGTGAGGAAAGGTATGGAAGGGTGTTGATGAGATCAAGCAGGAACTCTGAGAAGACCTCTTTGTTTAACTTAAGTGCTTCTCCAAGGCATGGAGGGGCAGTCTGATAAACCTTCTGGTAATTTTCCAACTCCAGCTAGGGTTGGCATCTGTTCTGCCTGGCCAGGCAGTGTACTTTGCTTAAGGCACATGAGGAAAAATGGGTTTATGATATTCCATATTCATAAACTGTCCTTTCAGTACGGAGAAGAGGTATGACTGCTAACAAAAGAGCACAATAAACTACATCTGCAGCTGGTCCTGGATCCACATACAGCTGGATCCACAAGGCCATAGGTTGAGAGCCATGGGCTAAGAAAGGAAATGTAAGACTTTCCTTGCTCTTCAGCTCACACCAAAAGGATGGCCTGGCCCAGGCTTAAATGCCTGCAACAGAAAGGGCAACAGAAACAGAAGCTCATCCTAGATGCAGCTAGCAGACACCCCCGCCAGAAATTCCCCTCCATTGCTAGAAGAGCCTCTGGCCCCTCACAGTCTTAAATACCTGCAGCATGACAACCTTTGTGGTACTCAAACTTTTTGAAGTGGGACCCACTTTTAAACTTACTGTCCCTTTTGGGACCTGATTAAAAAAATCAACTCCATGTTTCTTCCCCTCTTCTCAGATACAGAAATCTCTTATCAATTAACATTGAACCAGCTTATCTGTAACATTTATACATAAACTGAGCAAGAGACTGTATTTCATAGCTGTTTCACACACTATGTAGAGGAAAGCCCAAATTTGCCATCAAACCTCCATGACCAGAGCCTCCTCTCCCAACTCACTGTCTTCCCTCCTGGCCTCATGAACCACCCGCAAGAAAGACATGACCCACTTTTGGGTCCTCCTGACCCTCAGTCTGGGAACTATTGACCTAAACTAAATAAATAGCAACCAAGTGAACCAAAGAAGGGCAAGACAGCAGCTTGTTCTGTAGGAAGATTTGAAGAGTCTTCGGCTGTTTCCTGCCCTTGTCCCGCCTATTGTGTGTGTTTTCCTGAGTTATTCTGAAAATTCAGCATTCACACCCACTTAGGGTTGCCAGCCTCCAGGTAGTGGCTGGAGATCTCCCAGAATTACAACTGGTCTTCAGGCCACAGAGATCAGTTCACCTGGAGAAAATGGCTACTTTGGGGGGTGAACCCCATAGAATTATGCCATGCCAAGGTCCTTTCCCTCCCCAAACCTCACTTTCTCCAGGTTTCACTCCCCAGATCTCCAGGAATTTTCCAACTTGGAGCTGGCAACCCTACACACAAGTGCTTACCTTGCGCTTTGTGTTCACAGGCAGCCTCAGCAGTTCCTAGACAAAACAAGTTTGGAGGGGAGGTCGGGCTCTTTCATCACTGTTGCCCTCCTCCCTTTCATTATTTTTTTAGCTCTGCACATGCATGATTGCATGCTGAGCACTTGTGGGGAGGAGCTGGGCACCAGTCAGAGGGTTCCTTGGAGCTCTTTTGCCTTTCACATGCCAAGGAACTAAGAAAAAGTGCTCCATCAAGCTGTGCCAAAAAGAAAGACTAGAGAAAATGATTGGTAAACACCCTGTACCCTTTTTGCTAACTGAGATGTGTGGAGTGAAGTGGAAAAGCTGCCCATGTTCTGTGAGTATGCCGTCCCTTTAAGGAAGGGCCCTTAGTCAGGAGACCTGGATTCCAAGCCTTCAGTGTATCTGGAGACACCTTCACTTTCACAGCATGTAATGACAGCTTTTGATTCATGTCCCACTCACAGGACCATAACCATGCTCCTTCTTTCACAGAGAACGAGAAGAAGACAAGGAGATGGCTGAGTTTTTGAAGAACAAGTTCTCCAAAGCCTGCCTTCTGAAAACAAGTATTTATTACAAACTTATCTAAAATATTTCTATTCTGCTTATGTCTGTTGCTCACAGTGATTTACAATTATTGTATTTAGAAAACACTGTCACAATATGCATTAAAAATGCATAACTGCATAACATGCATAACTGCAATTACTTTAGTCAGATCAATAGTAGTTAAAATATGGCATTGTGTAGATCTTTTTTAAAAGAATAAACTTTTAAAACGGCAACAAAAAATAAGCCTGCTCCAGCCCTTTTGATGAACCAGGGTCACAGTCTAAAACATAGAATCATAGAGTTGGAAGGGGTCATACAGTATCTAGTCCAACCCCCTGCCCAGTGCAGGATCAGCCTAAGCATCTCTGACAAATATTCATCCAGCTTCTTCTTGAAAACTGCCAGTGAAGGGGAGCTCATCACCACCTCCCTAGGCAGCTGATTCCTCTTTTGAACTAATCTGACCATGAAAAAGTTCTTCCTAATATCCAGCCGGTACCTTTGTGCATGTAATTTAAGCCCATTGTTTCGGGTCCTACCCTCTGCTGCCAACTGGAACAGCTCCCTGCCCTCCACATAATAATAAGGCTGCCAGTACAGCAAAATCAGGGGAAATAAGCATGATTTTAAAATAAGGTCTCTCCCTGGCAGGCAAGTACTTACAAAGAAAACACCAGGTGAACTATGGGTGGGGAGGGGGCAAGTGTGGCACCAACACTGCACAGATGCCTCAGTAACTATCTGTCTTACCTCAGAAGGTCAGTAGATTCAGAGTTTGAATCTATTCCAGAATATGTCAATAGACAGGCAGGTTTGTAGGGGAAGAGGCCCAATTCAGTACTTATTTGAGTTATTTTATATGCAAAGAGCTGGGTAAACATGTCCCACTACTGAGAATTCAAAAGACTTTCAGCATGACCGGCTTCTGGTTTTTCACCACTCAAAACAATTCTGTTGGACATGTCTGAACAGTTGCAATGGAGGCAGAGAAACAATTCTATTTTGCTACGATCACCATCACAGAGTAGTCTCTCCAGCCTGCATTTGGTCATGTTCATTCTAAGACTGCCTCCAGTTTTGCTTTGCATGTTTCTCTGCTGCTTCGTAATGTACACCTCCCCTACCTCACTGCTCCCTTATACACTAGAATGCTACATGGGCTTGGTTTAGTGGTGTGTGTGTGTCGGAAGGATCATGTTAATTGCCCAAGTTGTTTTCTGTTCCAGAAACTAACCTGGAACAGAACTGCCCACCATGTCTTGTGGCAAAACTAAGAGCCATCTGGATCCATCAGTTTCAAAGCGTGGACCAACTAATGGAGTCCTCCATTCCTACTGAGGCATGGTACCCCCATTAGCACAAACCTTATTAGACAGGATCTGTCCATAACAAGAAAACCACCACCCCCAGAAGAGAATACGAGGGGCCATTGGTGGGGCCAGTGACCATTAGGGACAGTCCTAGAGGTGTCATCAACAACAACAGCAACAACAGTGCGCTTATATACCGCTCTTCTTGATAGAGCACCCAGAGCGGCGCACAAGGTCAATTTTATTATTATCCCCACAATACAGCTGGGGAGCCGGGGCTGAGAGGAGTGGCTTACCCAAGGCCACCTGCTGAGCTCATGGCAGTAGTGGGATTTAAACCAGCAGAGTGCCATTTCTCAGCCCAGCCACCTAACCACTATGCTACAGCATGCAGTTCTGTGCTGCCTCAGACAATGGGACCTTGACTGAAATCCTCCAAGACCAACCAATAGCTCAGTGGTCTCCAGCACTAAAGCGGAGACCACCTCCCATCACTTCTGAAAAGGCAACTTACAGTGCAGTGCAAACCAGGTATCTACTGTTTTATGTTGGACTGACCTGACATTTTGCAACAGGAAGTCTGAACAAATAGTGACATGGTGAGGAGGGTGACTCTGGCTGGAAGAAGATTGAGAAGAGGGGGAACCTCATAACTGTTTAACCTTTCTTCCTTTTATCAGGACAGAGATTATCGCCCACTACCATCTCTCTCAGGGACATGAGGCATCTTTTCAACTTCTTGGGGGGAGATGGATATAGACAAAGTTGTTATTCAAGTGACACAGGAAAATAACTAATTTATGCACTAAGTAAAGCTGTATAACTTAAGCAGCACTGATCAAATGTGCATAGTTTCTCTTTGTTTGCAATTTGATTCCACAGCTGTTACTCATTTGCATAAATTAATGCTATCTTTCTAATCATGGGAAGGCAAGAACACAAAAGCCCTGCTCCCAAACAACTGCTGAAAATTTTATTAAACCCATTTTTCAGGCTTCTGAGATTTCAGCACACACTGAAAAGTATGTGCGGTAGCTATAAATGCTAGCAGCTTGCTTTTTTTAAAAAAATGAAAACGAACCTTCTCAGGTAGCTGAGTGTCCTGTGATTTTTCTTGGCAATTGCAAAGAAGCAATTTGAATTCTCTGTCATCCAACCAGTCAGCACGCACGCATGCACGCGCACGCACACACACAAGGAAAAATGGGAAGTAATTTTATGTGACTGAATGGAAAGGAGACCCTGGTACTGCATGGCAGGCACCCCCAAACTCCTGTTCTGGGCACTGAACCGCACTCACTCCAGACTTCTTAGGCAGCAGGAAGGTGCCTGTTCATTTTAACTGTGACACTTTTCAGTCTCAGGGTCCATTCTGAGGTTCTACCTATGTGCAACAAGTGACTCCAGAGTCCAGACACAGGCTGAAATGAAATCTCTTTTAGTTTATTGGATACAGGTTACAGAGAATGTTAGCAAAGCATGAAGCATTTTTTAGGCAATAGGCACAATAAAACGAATATCACTTACTATCGCTAGCTAGACCTATCAGAGTAACAAACAGGGAGGAACCCTCAAGAAAGTGAACCAACCAGGAAATAAGAGGGCTAAACCAATGAAAAAATAGAATAGTATTTCAATGTGGAATACTCAAGCAATAAAGTGCATAAGAGTGCAATTTTGCTACAATAATTTCAAAGTGCAACATAGAAGGAACAGCGGTAGCCACGTAAGGTAGAGCTGACTAGTTGTATGATACAATTATTTTATTTTACAGTTCGGGTGTAATTGTTACCACGACTCCTGAGGAAGAAGGATCGAAACAAGCTATTGCTGGCATCTTGTAGAGTCGGGGGGGGGGGGGGCTTGTGCCCCTTGCTTTGCCTCTTTGCACCTGTGATTATAAGAAATATATAAGAACATTGTTAAAAATAAGTTTGTATAATAGTATCAGACATTGTACCACCCTAGGGTCCCATTTTGTAGCCCTTGTGTGGTTTTTCTTGATTGCACTCCTTCTGTGTACCCTATGGCTGCCGCTGTTCCTTCTATGTTGCACTTTGAAATTATTGTCGCAAAATTGCACTCTTATGCACTTTATTGCTTGAGTATTCCACATTGAATTACTATTCTATTTTTTCATTGGTTTAGCCCTCTTATTTCCTGGTTGGCAGACCTATCAGAGTAAGCACTTAAAAGCTTGCTATCTTAGCTTCTCTGACATAGCTTCTCGGCTGACAAGTTCTCACCATTAGATTTAGCAGAGGAGTCCATTTCCATGCCAAGCAAGTTAAGGCATCTTATTGGTAACAGGCATGGAAGCCATTTTCTCTCACACATGATGGTAATGGAATGATGCCTTGAGAAGGGGACAGTGTCCAGTAGAGAGCCATCTTTTCTGCCCTGCCGACATCATACTATCAGGCCAAGAGCCAATCAGGGCACACTTGGTTAATTGGCAATGCTAGTGGTGTGAAATTAAGGAGTAAGCTAGGAAGGGTGAAAGCCAGGCTTCTCAAGATCAGTTCCCTTGAAAACAGGCAGAGGCCCAGAGGGTTGGAAATTTACAGACCAGCACATTTTTTCGCAGCTAGGCCGGAGCCCAGCCTGCAAGAACTTACAGATGAATAAAAGTTCAGTGACATTGACCAAGATTTTAAGGGTTGAATAGGCTTGATCCTTACAATCACTTAACCAAAAGGTTCCTGAGATAGTTACAGTCATTTGTTATTTTTAAAGAAATGGCTTTGCAAATGGAGAAGCGCCAGTCTGTTTTTTTCTCAAGACCGTACCAAAAACTGACCGTTTCAATCAGGTCTGTGACTTTGCTTGGGAGTTCCCAGACTGCCTACAAGGCATAACCAGTCAGAGGCCTCCAGGGTCCTTGTCTTGATAATGGGCCTGTAGTGGACTCATTTTGCTGCCAGGTAGGGTTGCCAAGTCCCCTCACCCTCCAGGTGGGAGGCAAGAGACGCAGCACTCACCTTTGTCCCGGGCAGTGCAATGATTTCACTTCTGGGAAGTGATGTCATCATGCAGGCATCGTGCTGCCCCTGGGAACATTCCCACGCTCCACAGTGGGCCAATTTCAGCCTATTTGGGAGTGAATCGGGCCCATCTGGGACCTAAACTGGACCGCTGTGAAGTGCAGGAGCTCTCTAGGGCCCTCCCAGCAGCACTCCGCAGTGGGGCTGCTCTGGAGCGTGCCCTGGGATGCGTGTTCCTCACCTTTCCCACCCGCTGGCCAGGTAAGTAGTGTCAGGGGGCGGAGGAGGGGAGCAGGGAATCCCCTGCCTCCAGTGGGGGACTGGTAACCCTACTGCCAGGTCACACATTATGCGCTTAAATTGTACACCTAAAAATGTAAATTTGGATGAGTGTACTTATCAGAAAGCCAAGACTAGTAGCAGTTCACTGTTGAGCGTGCTTGGGTTGCTGCCCAAGCTTTCTGCCACATAATGTGGAAAATGGCCTTCAGAACAAACCTGAGTTAGTTATGCCTCAACTTCAAGGTGAGGTCCCTCAGCTCAAATTACAACATTACAAGGTGTACACATACACACCACATCCTAGGCTGATCCATCATTCACACTGGGGTCCTATCACAGCCACTGTTTCCATGACAATAATCAGTTCTTTCTCCACAGCTCCTGCAAAAGAAAAGAAGGTGATGTCAAGAGGACAGCAAACTTCTACCCCTTATGTAACAAAGACAGGCCTCACCCTCCTGAAAGAGTGCTGCGGCTTCACCTGCTCAGTCATGTAGAATGGGGCTGTTGCCCCCGTCTTCCCAACCCAAGATACGTTCACGGGGAAGCCCTGCCCCTCCCCAGTTAACTGGATCCATTCAAACCATAGCAGATTCACAAGCTTGTGGAGATGGATTTCCTGGTGGATGACGTGGAATTTGAAAGTAAGCATGGAGACTGTCACGAGCCCAAAGGCAAGACCACAGCGCTCATGTCTATATCTAGTCAACCTACACAATTCGGACCACAGTGGATCACAAGCAGAGAGCAGAAAAGAAAACTCAAAGACAGACTGACATTACTGCCTGTTCCACATCTGAATACCACAAGCAGATGGTCATCTATCCAGAGAGTATCTGCTAGCAGGCTACAGGATAATAAAACAAGGAAGGTTTGGTGGGGTTGGGAGTGGAAAGTTACTGTTATAGATGTGACAATCCCATACAGTTCAGAAGAACTGTATTCTTCCTTCTGTTTCCCGACAATCTAAAAGTAGGAATAAGCAAAACGACCTTCCCCTGTCCACTGATGTGGAAGGCTGCCCCTCTCCATTTGTTCCCTCATTAGGAGGTTACAGCCAAACTCTCATATTCCAGTGGTGTTACCTAGCAACGGTAGTGCACAGAGCCCCTCCCTGTTCCATATCATAAATGCAAAAAACACTTCAAAGGGCATACTGTCAGCAATCTGCTTAAGTGAGAACATTATTAATTACCACCCTGTAATAATCCTAGACAGAAAGCAGTCCTTCATTCTTGGGAGATTACGAGAAGGAAAAGTGACTAATTAAGGGATGCTTCAACAGAATTATTATAAAGGTAAATGTGTGTCAAGGATATCCATGTGTATACTGCTATGTGTATATAGGCATATGCAAGTGCATAAAGTTGCTACACATGATATAGGTGGTAATATAGGCCCTTGCACAGCCTTCACATGAATGGTCTTCTCAGCTATACAGATGTTCTTCCTACATCTGTGTGGGGGGAGAGCATGCATAAATGAGTGCTAAGATTCCCAAAAATTATGCACTCTCAAGTCTTAAACCATCCCTAATGGCACATCCAGTCTCCTTTTCGAAACTTCCAGGGGTTGTTTCTACAGCACCACCACTAGCCGTTTCCTAATCAGTTTCAAAACTCTGGTAGCCATCCCTTAAAACTTTAAATAAACCATTGCTTCAACCAGCATCCCCTACTTCTCCTCAGAAGTAAATAATTGTTCTTTTTTTTCTGTTTTATGGGAGCTTCTGATTTGAAAACAGCTCCATTTTACTTCACAGCCCTTCCTCCAGTCCCATGATACTTTTCTCCTTTGGAAATGGGTGGGACGTGAGCACATCCATATTCTTAAAATATTAGCGTCAGAGAAATCAGTCCCTAGCAAACAGGGGCACTAGGGCTGCCAGGAGCCACCGTGGGGCCCCAGACAAAGATTCCTTCTTTGCCCTTGCTCATACCACCCAACCCCAGCCCAAATATCATTTGAAAAGAAATCACATGACCAGAGGTCATTTTGTAGAAAAAGAGCTGGAGGATCTCATTAGCATAACTCATCAGCATATGTCATACCCCTTGACATCACCGGAAGTGTGTCATTAGCACAACTGATTTGCATATGCCACACACCCTGACATCACCTATCCTGGCTGTTTTGGACCCAATCCTGGCCATTCAGGGCCAAAATGGCAAAAAGGGGCTGAAAATGGCTGAAAAGCGGCCCAAAATGGTCAGGATCTGGCCGCTGCTGAGTGGGAGAGTGATCCACCACCTGTCAGAGTCCCGATCCGGGATGTTTTGGCCCCAATCCAGGCTGAAACAGGCCCAAAATGGCTGAGGGTCAGGTGGGCTGGGCCACCTGACATGTGACCTCTTTGGGGAACTGCCGGAACTGCGTTCCTGTGCTTTCCCCCTCGAAATGAGCCCTGCACGTGACTAATGTGGCTCCATGGACCAAGGTGAGTAGGCCTATGGAATTTTGTCCTCATAGCCCCGCTCCCCCTGCAAACCTAAGACCCACAGATTCCTCTTCCCCATTTCCCTTTCCTAACACTGGGCAGCCTGCAGTCACCAATGGAGTTCAACAGCAACAGCCCACTGCTCGTGCTTCTGCCAGCAGGAAAAGTGGTGGTGAGCATGTACATCCAAAGGGGCTGAAGCAGGATTTGTTCTCTGGGTCTCTGGCCATCTTTGTGCCATTTAGTGCCACAGTTTCTGTCTGGGCATTCCAGGGCCAGACCAATGAGCCTAAGCTTAGCTGAGGAGGTCTGTTGCCAAATGGCCGGTGAAACTCTGTAGATGAATCACTGTGCATTCATGTCTTCATCTGAAGTGCCACGGCTAGCCATTCATTCATTCAAAATATTTCCATGCTGCATTTCCTCCAAAATAGGGGTTCTGTCTTTGCACTGTGCCTTTATATTTGCTTCATGGAGGATAGGCTAATACGTTGGATTAGCATGGCTGAGGGGCCATGATGACTAGGAAGTAGGATGGAAGATAAATGACTAATTGACTGGGACATTTGTGTCACTTCAACTGGCAGGATATTTAGGGTTTCAGAAACCCCATCTGCAAATTCCCCCCCAAGAATCTATTGTAGTCCAACCATTCTTCAAAGGAGCTCATGGCAGCACTTGCAGTCCTCGTGTCACCTATCTTACCCTCACAAATCCCGTTTTCTAGGTTGGGCTGAGAAACAGTGGCTGGCTCAAGGTCCCACACAGGTTTCGTGACTGTGTAGGGATTTGAACCTGGGTGACCTTGATTTTAGTCCATAACTGCGGTACTATACGGGCTGTGACATTTTTGTAAAGGGTAGTTGTAATTGCTAGACAGCACCAAACTCGGGACAAATAACCCATGTGGACACACCCTAAGATTCATATGCTACAATGCATAGGACTGCAGTCCAAATTTATATATTTCCTCATGGCCATCCAAAGTGCCCGGGGAAGGGCTAGAGGAACAATACTCGGGGGGGGGGGGGCTGATCACCCTGGGGCTTGGCAAGTCATATGATTGTTTTTCAGTTGATGCTTGGGTTAGGTCTGAGTGGTATAAGGAGCCATGGTGGCTGACGAAAGTTTGATTATTCCAGAATGGTCAGCACAGGATGCTCTAGCATTTATGTTCACATTTCTCCCGAGCTCATCTCAACATTTCATCAAATAGGAGTACCACCTTTGGGTACCATTTGCATGCTATTTTCTCTCTGAATGGCTGTGGGAGAGGGGAGGATGAGGGCCAATGACTGTCTATGAGGTTTGGAATCCCTTATGCAAGCAATGTGCTGCTATCCAGGGCTTTTTTTTCTGGGAAAAGAGGTGGTGGAGCTCAGTGGGTTGCCCTCAGAGAAAATGGTCACATGGTTGGTGGCCCCGCCCCCTGATCTCCAGACAGAGGGGAGTTTAGATTGCCCTCTGCGCCGCTGAGCAGTGCGGAGGGCAATCTAAACTCCCCTCTGTCTGGAGATCAGGGGGCGGGGCCACCAGTCATGTGACCGTTTTCAAGAGGTTCCAGAACTCTGTTCCACCATGTTCCAGCTGAAAAAAAGCCCTGCTGCTATCAATTATTTCAGAAAAGCAGGTACATACATGTTGTGATCATAGAGGGGAAACAATCATATAAAACAAAATTCACAACAGGATCAAATGGATAAAGATGGTCTGTCCCAGCACAAGATACACAAACAAGTATGTGTTTCCTGACAGAATCTTTTGTCTGATGACTGACATGCCAACTTCTCTCACAAAAATCATACATATTCTTAAATTATAAAAGATTAATGGCCAGCTTTTTGCCCTGTGTAAATAGATCAGGTAGTTTGTTCTTCATTGCCCACGATGGAGACACAATTTAAGAACCTTATTAAAAGTTTTGAGCTGCTCCTTCCCATCTGTGCAGAGGTGTCTGAAATAATGGACATCTCTTTAGCCTTTGTGAAACCTGGTCTGCTGATTATTAAATTCGTTTCTTCTCACCCTCAGGTGGGCTTTATGTTTTACAGCAACTACTGCTTTTCCACGGTGTCTTCCCTCAGCAATGCTGTAACAGTTAAAAGCCCAGTCCCATATGTGTAGAGCTGATTGAACTTAACACTTTCATGCAACTATCTCCCATCTAGATCAGATGAGAAGGATCTGCTTGGTTGGCCTAATTTATGTACTGCTAGGTTTTTGAATATTAAGCGGTGATGTGAGATGAAGCCACATGAAATTAGGTCGCCCATTGCTATTGCTGTAACATAGAAAGAGTCCCATGATGTGTAACATTTCTGTATCTGGATAGAACGGCTAAATTGAGCCGTTGTGAACATGACAACTAATTAATTGTTATATTTTACAGAAACACAAGGTTGAACCCCTCTTAAGCACTGCTGGCCGTTCAATGTGAGAAGTTTTAGGAGATGTCTTGGCTAGTTTTGGGGGGTTATTCTCTGGAAGGACCACTACTTGGGGGATAAATCCATCAGTGGCTACTAGCCATGGTGCACAAAGGAAACTTTAATATACAGAGGCAGCAATCTCTGAAAACCAGTGCTAGGAGGCAGCATGAAGGGAATGCCTTGGCCTCTGTACCCTGTTTGTTTGGCTCTCCAGGGCAACTGGTTGGGCACTGTATGAAACAGGATGTAGGACTAGATGGACCTCTGATCTGATCTATCAGGGCTCTTCTTACGTTTTTTATGTAGTTGAGCATGGATGTGCTTAAAGGGCCTGTCAGCTCACTTGCAGTAGGGTGGATATCAAACAACTTTTTCACAGACACCAGCACTCTTTTCTTCTAAAAAATATTGAGCCTGCTTTCTGAATGACCTTTTGATCCCTAAGTATGACTCTTTAAATGGGATGTGGTTTGCAGAAAGTATGTGGCAATTTGCTTTAGTCCAGTGGTCGTTTTGCAAAACTTGGTCCACAGTCTGCATACCTGTTCTTTCCCCTAGCTTGCCCCGTGTTCCATTATCACTTGCTATACAAATGGTAAAGAAATGCACAAATGATTAAAACTGCCCCTTCTCCTCCTTTCACTACCGGGTTGTAAATCAATTACTGTATGCTTGAGTCATTTGCCCCACAACTACTCCATAAAATATTATGTTATCAGAGTTTTAAAAGCAGGGTCAGCTCATCTCCACCACACTACATTAATTTGTAAATGAGGAAGTGTCTCGGAAAACTATACATTCTAAAATGGCAGTCACTTGCCAAAAGTTCAAGAAGGTAAAAAGTAGTTGATTGTCTATAAATAGATTATCTAAAGTGAATAAAAATATTGTGCAGGCCAACTGCAAGTGCCATTTATTTATTTATTTATTTATTGCATTTCTAGACCGCCCACCCCGTCAGACAGGCTCAGGGCGGTGTAACAGCATAAATAAGGAGCATGTGCTCCTGAAGTTCTATGGAATGCACTGCCAGTACAGGAAAAAGGCACCAGGGGATTCTTTGGATCTGAAGCTGTAATATGGAACAGGAAGGTGCAGAATCTGAGGCACTTGGCTTTCAACTGGGAGATGAGAATCACGCACAAAACAGCACCAATTAGCCTCATCCCAAATTTAAAAAGGAACATTTTTCATTTCCATCAGCTAGAGCCTCTTGTGGTTATATAAGCTGCTTTCACACTATGTGGAGTGAGGCAATATGTGGAAAGGATAGTGTTTGGGGGTTATCTGTTGAGTGCAGCTACAAGTCGGTCCTGATATTTTGCTCCCAACAAATTTGAGCTTTCAAATATAGGAAAAGAATGTGTTAGAAGGTGAGCTTGGAAAATGTCTCAAAAGTATATCTACCTGCAAACTAGGCTTGAGTTGGATACCAGAAAATAGACTTTGAGAAAGTCTGACTTTTCTTGAAATGTTTACATTTGCTAATATTCCTCTCATATCATGACTTTGAAATTTACAGTCTGGCAATGTATAACATGCTGTTGTGTAACTGACATTCCAAAGATCTTGTTTCTAATAGGTATATTCGTATTCTAGATAATCATTCTTCTTGCGTCATTCATTAGCTGGGACAATTTCCATAAGGTATGTCATCTGTGCCGCATTCTACCTGCACCATTCTTCATTCAGTTACATGCTTCTACTCCAGAGCGCACACCACGTATTTTGACAGCCCTGACGAGCAATGCAACCTCTCTCTCTTTCTCCTTCTCCTCAGATATCACTTCATCCATAGTGATCTCGCACAGGGTTACATACGGTCCACAAAAAAAGGTCTGTTTGATGTGGGGCCTTTTACAGTATCTTGATCTACATAAATCCACAGGCAAAGTTTTTCACAGCATGGAAATAAACGTTGTGATCTCTTCGTGTCTAAAACTTAAGCCGCTGTGAAAGATAGAGGGGCAGAGATTGAGAAAAGAGCTGGTATTTCTATCTTGTTCCAAAGCCTACATGTAGTGAACAGTCTTAATAGCCCTGCCCTGTGCTAAATACATTGCATTTTCTGTCCCATGTGCTCAGGGCACATCTGGTTCAACTCTGTATGGACAAAGCGTTCCTAAGAACAGAATGTGCAAACAGCTGTGCCCTGTTAAATTGTTCCCCTTCTGAAGTAAATTCCTTGTAGCACTTTTTCTTGTAACCACAGAAGTGCCATTATCTGCCATATCAAGCATAAATTTTTGAGGTCTAAAGTGGCTGGGGATGCAAGAGGCGGAGCATCTTCTGTTTGGTGTTTCTGTATTGCCTAGCACAAACTGGTTCCTGTATCTGTACGGAATGCTCTTTGACACCTGTCCATCTGTTGTTGTTTTTGTACCTATGATAACTGCACCCTAAAATGGAGAGACATATTTTGATGTATTGTTTTGGAAATCAAGCGCATAATTAAAACCAGTGACTCCAGTGCTTATAGGGTATGCATTGCTGGGGGTAGGATTTTGGCTAGTGCCCTTTGGAGCACGTGGGGTATTTCCTGAAGGGGGCTGCCTTGAGCAAAGAAACTTCTGTTGATGCATACTTACAGACTCAAGGGGATGGAATGTGAATGGAGGAAAGAGAAGTCAAGGGGAACATTGGCCACTAAAAGAAACCCCACCCTAGCGTAGCAGTGAGAGGTCAAATGTGAATTTGAAATTTTCCCCACAGCCAATGAATTTGAATTATTTTATTACGTCAATATACTACATGTTTTCCTTCATGGAACTCAAGGCAGTAGGGTTCCTAGGAGTTATCCCATCCAGGTGCAGACTAGACCCAGACCGACCTATCTTCAACCAGGTGGCAATATCATGTGGCCTCCAACCACGCCCTGGTCCAGTGAAGTGGACACGGGTGCATTCTTCTTAGCAGTGAATGAATACTGCTTGCTGCTTTAAGCTGGTGCACTCTGCCTGGGGCCCTCCTATTCACACTCTTTTCACTGCTGCATGCTAGGAGTGGTTTTACCATCACCATGGTATCATGGGGGCAGTTAATAGGTAAACAGCTCTTTTTATATTTATTTATTTATATGGAAAATGTCTATGCCAACTGTGATTGACTGCACTTAACAGTAGGTTTCTGAAGTGCAGCAAAATTAGACAGCCAGGAAGGGGAGGGTTAACTATTCCCTAGAATGGACAGCTTGAGTGACATGCGGCCTCTTTTTCTCTGATTGGTCAGTTAGAACCAGTCTGAAGGAAGTCAGTTGGTTTCTGACAGGATTTGGAGTCAGGGTGTCTGACAAGAAGTTAGACAGGTTCACCTTTAGAGTGAACATGTAGTATTACCTTAACTGTTGTATTACTGTCCTGAGGAAGAATTCTAAGAATTCAAAATGTAAATGTCAGCATAAGCTGAAGTATGCTTTACACAGACACCGGAGAACTGAGAGTGCGTTTTGGTGAGAATGACTGGGTAGCGGGTTGAGAATCTCTTTCAAGCCAAAAAGAAGAGGGGTTATATCTTCTGAGGAGAAGATTAATTCTAGCCCAGTTTCAAAGGGGGATTAGCTCTGAGGAGGAGCCTGGGTCTGCAGTGAAGGAAAAACATTTTTAGAGTCAGGAGATAGAAATATCCTCTAGTTTCAAGAAAGGAATGAGTTAGGTGCACAAAAAAGTGACTAACTCCAGGAAACCTGAACTGTCATAGGAAACATCCCGAAGAAACGTTGTTGCTGTACCTAAATTATTAAGTAAAACACCTCTCACTGTTAAGAACCAAGAATTTATGAAAAGAAGCTTCAATAATACTATTTTGCCTTTTACACAAAGTGTATTCTGTAGTACCAACAAAATTTTACCTCCGCTTTTCCATCTCCAGATTACACTTACTCAATCCCTACCTGTTAAATAAAGCTGTTATTTCTTTTTGAATGTTATACTGTCTCTAGTGCCATTTCCAACAAAAAGGAAGAGGGTTCTGGATTTTCCCCATCAAATATTAACACACTACTTGGGTCTGCTCAGTCGAAGCAGAGAAACTGAATTTTGGTGGGAAAATCTGACTCAAAGTGGGGAGAATGAAGGGGGGTTCGTCATACCACCTCTCCAAGGAACCTGCCTAAGGTGGCTTACAAAATAAAACATAAGAGCATAAAACATCATAAAAGTTACTAAAACCCACTATTCACACATAGCAAGCATTTCAGCAAAGTCTAAGAACTTATTCCAGATGCAAATTATTTCTTTTTTAAAAAATGTAGATCCATTTGCTTGAAATATGTTGGGATTTATAATGTCAATATATTTTTCTTTGGCACCTGTTGCATATTCTTCTGTGCTGGTTTGGTGCTGTTTCTGTGTTTTGCTGTTATCAAGTGCCAGGAGCTAGAAATGTCCGAACACCAATGGAAAGGGAAGCTTGCAGATGTCTTAAATATTTTAAGCCTGAAATACTTTGGACACACTGGTAAGTAACTGGATCCATCTGAACTATTCCCTCTCATAGGCAAACAATAACAGAAGAAAGACAAGAGTTCATTATTTTAGCCACACAAAGGCAAACTTTTTAAAAGAAGAAATTGAACTTCACCCCACCCAAAGGAAGCTGTATTGCAGCAAGACCTGTTTTCCCATTTGTGTAGCTGTTTCTACACAACTGCTGCCAGATCAGGATTAATAACAGCACTATCAAGAAAGTTTCAGGTGGGTAGCCATATTGGTCTGCAGTAGAAGACCATTCTAGTAGTTTATCCCCACATACAAGGGCAAGCTGTTAGCAGAAATTCTTCTGGCCATTCTTTTGTGTTCAACCACGTGGGCTTGAGTTCAGCTTAAAAAGCACCTGGATTCCCCCCCCCCCCGCTTTCACTTAAGAGACTGTTTTAGTCATGACCCCCTCTGCCCAGCTCTCTGACCAATCCCAGTTGCTGACTCGGAGGATCCTGGCTTGGAATTGCCTGACCTAGAGGATCCAGTAGAAGGGCCTGAGGAGATTGGACCAGAGAATCAGGAGGACCAGCCTGATCAGGGAGGGCTTGATGGTACAGAGGCACCTGCTGACCACACCTCAGCATTACCAGAAACCACCCTACCAGAACTTGCCCACATCACCATCCCCTGAGACAACCACTAGGCCTCCTCCAGGCAGGAGATGTATCCAGACCAGCAAGGATTGCCAAGTGTCCAGTATTCACCTGGACAGTTTCCAAATACCAGATACCTGGCCAGCCCTCCCACCAGGCCAGCCTTCTGTGGCTGCGCAGCATCATCTGGGTTTGGCCAGCCCGCCCGAATGCCCGGTGTCCTGTGTGGTGCCAGTATGAGTGGCCAGCCCAACTTCCTGCAGCTGCATGGCACTACGTGAGAATGGCCAACCAGCCCAGATGCCTGGCCTCCTGTGCAGCACTGGTGGGAATCACCAGCCCACTTGGCTTCCTGTCCCAGAAGTGGGGTTGGCATGATGATGTCACTTCTGGAACTGAGCCAGACTACTAGCTCATCTCTAGCAACATATACAGGTAAAAGAATCCTTGACAGATAGAAATAAATGATTACGCTTAGATTAAATGCATTAATGCCAATTCACTCGTTACACAGGATAGGGCTTGGGCCTTCAACCTCTGTCAGATGTAACATTGTCAGGTGCGATATGTGGGTTCTCCATGTCCATGCATACTGTGCCCAGTTAAGATCCTGACCTTATCACCCATGCAGAGAGGGTTTCCAACCTGCAGGTGGTGCCTGGAATATGTCTGGAATTAGAGTTGATCCCCAGACTACAGAGATCAATTCTCGTGGAGGAAATGGCATCTTCGGGGGTAGGATCTGTGGCATCACATCCCCACTGAACTCTCTCCCTCTCCAAACTCCACCTTCCTCCGGCACCACCTCTAAATCTCTAAGAATTTCCTTAGCCAGAATTGGCAGTCCTACATGCAGAAGAGGCTTAAGTCTCCCACACACCCCACCCCACTGCTGTATCCCTGACCTGTTATGGTAGCAGGGTGAGCTATTGGCTTTGTTGGGAAAACCTTTGTGCATCCCAGGAAACACACAGGTTTCCCCAAACTACACTTCTCCAGACTGTTTCAGGCTAGGGAAAAAGGCATGGGGTAGGGAAGGCTGAATACAACAGTCTTGATCTGAAGTGAGCATTGCATGTGCATAGGGCTGCCAGTCCCCCCAGTGGGGGTGGGGGATTCCCCACTCTCAGCCTCTGCCCCACCCACCACTCAACTGGCTGGCTGGCTGGTGTAGGGAGGCCCTAGGGATTGGGCCCAGAAGGCAAAAAACATCCTGGGTCGCCGCACAGCAGTGCTCTCTCCACAGGTGCAATGATGTCACTTCTGGGAGTGACATCATCACGCTGTGCTGGGAGTGCGTACATGCTTTGCACTCGCATGGGGAGTCTAAAAGGGTGAGTGCCAAGTCCCTGCTCCCACTGGGAGGGCAAGGGAACCTGGCAACCCACTATGTGCAGTAGCTGAGGAGAATCCACAACTCACGTCTGATTGGGTTTTGTGTGTCAGAGGGTGGGGAGGTAACCCAATACCCCTCCTGTACCGGCTGTAATGTGTTACCGGCACCTAGTGAATGCACGCATAATGCGCAACTGGTGAAGAAACAGTCAAGACTATCAACACAATAGTTTACTGAATCCATTCACATGTTTCAGTGCAGTTACTTTTGCTGCTTTTCATGGGAGTAAAATAAAAGCTGATCTTCCATGTGAGCTCATTATTTTTCCCCTATAAATCCAGGCATGAGAAACCCAAGAAATCCTTATTGCTGACCAGAGTATCTGATCTGGACAACATTGATTAATTGGCCACTCTCTGTCCTTCAGATGACTCGCAAGACTGAATTTAGTGGGTTGAAATAATTCTGAATTGCTACCCACCCTATCAGCCAACATAATAATGGAGCTTTTAATTATTTACTCTATCTAGAAATGTGGCATTTTTTTCCTTTCAAAAATCAATCCAGTTTAACCACCTGTCATTTGTAGCTTTTTAATAGTTAACTAAATATGGGGCAATGGTTGCTGGTAAAAATATAAAATGCAGACTCCAGAATGAAAGTCTCTTTGCTATTTGAAGTCTGAAACCAAAAGTCTGAAACAACCAGTGTGGTGTAGAGGTAAAAGTGAAGATATGGGACACCTAGGCTTGAATTCCAATTCCAGCGTGGAAGCTCGATGGATGATCTAGAGCAACGATCCCCAGCATGGCGCCCATGGGTGCCATGGTGCCTGCTGGCACCTTCCTTAGCACCCACCAAGTGCTTTTATAAATTGAGAGGGACTACATGGGGCTTTTACCCAGCAGGGGTTCTTCTGATTAGCTATGCAGATTAGAAGACATCCTGTTAAGAAAAGCTGCCTGAAATGTTGAAGAGTTACTATATATAATCTTGCTCCCTGACATTCTGCAGTTGGCTCTGCCTCCTGCAGCAGCCATTTTGTGGTTGGCTTCACCTCTTGTGGCAGCCATTTTGTAGTTGTGCCCACCAACCTGTGTCAGAATTCCAAAGCTGCCTACAGGCTCAAAAAGGTTGGGAACCCCTGATATGTAGCCATTTACTCCCACCCTATCCTACCTCATAGGATTCTTGTTGAAAGGATAAAATGGAGGAGGGGAGAATAATGTAGTAGACAATTTGGGGTCCCTTTGGGTGAACAAAGTGGGGTATAAATAGCTAAATAAATATGGGCACCACTCATGTTCTGGAGAAAGCAATGGACGCCTCCAATCTCTTATCTGGTATAGAAATAACATTTGTGCTATTTTGCTCTGTGTTGAGCTTACGGGGAGACCAAAGATGTAGCTGTAACCTTTTGCCCAAGAAGTCCCTGGTCTGTCAAATCAGCCACAAAGCTGAGCACAGCAGATTTAGTCTGGAGAGCCCTACCGTTCAGAAAACATGAGTCGCCATCACTCCCCCACAGGCTGACATAATAATAAGGAGCTTTGGAATGAATGTTGACAGGGCCCAGACTGAGCCAATAAACCACATTTCAAAATATTGTGATCTGTGAGGTTTTCTTTAAGCCTGAGGCAAACAAATTGTGGGTGTATTTCAACACTTCAATCATCTCTTCTCTCTGCTTCAAAAATGCAGTCCAGTCAAACTCTGCAGGTTTCACAGAATGTCAGAGTGGGGCTACCAAAGTGGGTATGTTCCTAAACTGTTGACACCATGATGTCAGGATTTGAATATAGTTCAGCTGGCAAACTCAGCTGCTGTCACAGTATTAGGTAAGGGGTAAAATTATCTAAAGGATTCTAAGGCACCTGATTCCAAATTCCAGGAAACAGAGTAAACTCCCAGTGCCTTAGAAATGTCAAAATTGCCTCTTCCCACCCCTTACTTATGTTGAAATGTCACTCACATGTGGGGGGAGTGAATATATGAAAACTGCACCTGGTCTGGACTTGAAGCAACAGCTTCATATTTCTTCATGGTAAGACTAGCTCTCAAGCTTCTTTTCAGAAGTTTATCTAGAAATTAGAGTGCCTACTGCTCCTGGATTCTGAGTGTGCCCAGAGATGGAAAAGAACCAATTTAAAAATGAAACCTATTTAAAAAACTAATGTCTTGGTTTCTCTGAATTCCAAACAGTTTATGTAACCTTTAAAATTCACAGAATTTTTTATAGTTGCAGCGCACACAAGAAGAAAAAACAGATTTTGAGTTAAGTACTCTTTTGCACTCCTCAGGTTAGACAAAAATAATGCGAGAGGAATGCGGTCTAATATGCACTGAGATCCATCTTGACCTTGTTGTTTAGTTAATGACCTCTGGTACTTGATGAATAAAGTAGAAAAGAGCCTAAAACAGCATATGATACTTGATATATATAGCATGTTCCCAGGGCTAGTTTTCTGGGAAAAGAGGTGGTGGAACTCAGTGGGTTGCCAGCACAGGGGGCAACTCCTGGCAAGAAGTGGTGCCCCTGGTACCACATGTGCACGCGCAAAGTGTGCACATGCTTCCGGGACCACGCAATGATGTCACTTTGGGGTCAGCTGGAACAAGGAGGGGTTTAAAATTTAAATTGACCTCAGTGAAAATGGTCACATGGCCAGTGGCCCCGCCCCCTGATCTCCAGACAGAGGGAAGTTTAGATCGCCCTCCACGCCATGGCGCAGAGGGCGATCTAAATTCCCCTCTGTCTGGAGATCAGGGGGTGGGGCCACCAGACATGTGACCATTTTCAAGAGGTGAAAAAAAGCCCTGCGTGTTCCTAATTTAAGGATAAATGAACTTGGTGGGTCCCTTGAGAGACTTTGAAGCATCTCCTCTCCTGGGGACAAACCACATCTCTGAAAGACTCATAAAAAAAAGATGAAGCATGTTCCTGAGATCTTCTTCCAACAACTTCAGTCTCTCTTCATTCCATCATGGTCTTCCCCAAGCAGGAAAACTGTAACAGGAACAGGCATAAGTTCCTCCAGTAGAACACTGACCAAGTTTGGGTGGACTATCTATCTAATTCTGGTGGACCATTACTACATGCTGTATGAGGCAGGTCTGCATTACTCTTTTGGGGGGGGGGGCTGGCTAGGAAGTGCTGTGAAAAAGCAGCTAACCCAAAATGAAACCTCCATGTTCAGGAGTAGTACACTTCTGTATATTGGAAACTGGAAATGAACAAAAGGGACTAGCTATTGCCCTATTTGTGGGCTTCCCAGAAGGTATCTGACTGGCAAGTGTGGAATACAGAATGCTCAACAAAAGCGGCGAGCAAGGCAGTTTTTATGCTCCTGAACAAGGAAACATACTCAGGGTCATCGGACACACTTATGCCCTAAGTGCTGGCATCCTTGCTCTGTGAAGTGAACATGTGTGGGATATGTCATCTCATCACTTAACTGTATGTTTAGTACATTACTGTAGCATCCATGTTAACGGTCTGGTTACACCTAAGGCCCACTACACAATTTCTATTGGGTTCACTGAGCAATGGACAAGTAGCCTTTTGGTTGGTTGTTGGGGGTTTTCCGGGCTGTATTGCCGTGGTCTTGGCATTGTAGTTCCTGACGTTTCGCCAGCAGCTGTGGCTGGCATCTTCAGAGGTGTAGCACCAAAAGACAGAGATCTCTCAGTGTCACAGTGTGGAAAAGATGTAGGTCATTTGTATCTACTCAGGAGGGGTGGGGTTGAGCTGAGTCATTCTGTAAGAGTTTCCCCGGGTGTGGAATGCTAATGGCGGGAGGCTTCACTGAGTCATTCTGTAAGAGTTTTGGTTGTTTGCAGTATTGACGTAGATTGTTTATGGACTGGTTCTTTATTTAGAATTTGAAATCAATACTACGCTCATTATCACTGCTTGAGTGAATTTGTAACTTACTTTTAGCATTCCTCATCCTAAACAGAGTGGATTGGAGCGGAGTGCACAAATTAAAGGGATGCTTTTGACAGAATAGTTTTAAAAACAGTTAAAAATTCACTGCAGTCAAAGAACTGTATATTGGACATTCCAGGTTTTCAAAGGGTACAGGACTTTAGTAACTAAGGGTAATCATTTTACCTCCCCTCCTGTCAGGTCTGCTGCCCTGTGTGTTAGCAGGAGCAGCTTGGTTCCCGAGACAGCCTTATCTGAGATGGCTCACCACAGCGGCCTTGGGACAGCTCTTTTCACTTTCCCACCTTCTGGAACAGCTGGGTAGACACCGAGGGTGGGGGATGGTTTAGAGGGTTTGATATGCTGTAGCAAGCCCCTAATACGTCATTCTCAACAACAGATCTATGTACAGCCAGAAGACTGCTTTAGCCTTTGGATAACCTATGGACACTTGTACTTTCTGAATACATAATCTCTCAATAAAGAACCTTTGACTCAAGAGACCTTGGATTTCTTGCTGCAAGGGGTGGGAGACAAAATCAGAGTATCCTGCTTTCCATAGACTGACACCTCCTCACAAGTGCAAGTTGATGCTAGTCCTCATAAATGGGAAGAGAAGCAACCAACATGGAGGTAATAATATCCTATTAATAGTGATTTCAATAGACTGGAGTAATTCTTTTTAGGATTGGACTGTAAGCTTCTATTTACAGGAAATGACATATTTCTCCAGGCCTACTGACTGATGGAGGATTTCAACTCAGCCAGTCAAGAGCACTGAGAGTACATTTGTACATGTCTAGTGGTAGCATCATAGCTGCAACTTTATGCAAGCTTGAAGATGTTAAAAATCTTGTGTTGAAGCAGTTTCGAGTGGGTAGCCATGTTGGTCTGTAGTAGAAGAACAAGATTGGGGTCCAGTAGCATCTTACAGACCAACTAGATTTCCAGGGTTTTGAGAGTCAAAACTCCCTTCATCAGACATATGGAATAGAAAAAGGTAGGAGTCTTTAAAATCCAGTCTCACGCATATGTGTCCATACACCGATAGTCTACAATTGTCAGTGGAGAGAAAGCAATGCTGTCATTACAATGACTGCTCCTGACAATTCTATAAATCTATTTCTCCTCTAGCCACTAGGCACCTACATGAGAGTTAATTTATGGATCCGCTGTGATCATCTAAAGGGTTAGATCTAACCAGTTTTTCTGCTAGTGAAAACAGGTGAAAGGGTCTGGCTACGCTGGGGATGAGAATAAGATCTGCATGGACAAAAGCCAGATGAGACGGTGGAAGTCGTAAGGAAGAGAATTCAGTGAGAAAGAGTAAAAAAGCTGACTGAATCCAGCTGAACAGCTAGCATCCTTGTAGGCCATAGATGCCTGAGACTCCAGCTTGTTCTGGTCTCCTGCTATCCATATGGCTAACAAGGATTCTGTGGGACCAGTACGTTGCAAACATCCCACAGTTGATATGGGCTATGTCTGTGGAGAAACTAAATGGCCCATTTTGGGGAACACTTCCAAATGCTTCCAGTTATGTGCAGCCAAACCAGAAGCACAGGCAGCTGCTATGTGAACAACTCTATAATGACCTACTTCTGTAGCAGTCTATAGACCGCATGCCAATAAATCTATTTTCCAAACAAAGATGAACTATTACCCTCACTTTCTCTGTATTTGGATATATGTTTGACTCATCAATGGTAGACAGATCTAAGCTATCAAAAATTGAATGAAAATTGCAGTCTTTATCAGAGCTAAGCTGAGTCATGCTGGCCAGGTTCCGGCCCATTATTTCCAACCCTAGACAATTCTTCAGAAAAGAGAGGTTTGATTGTCTCTACACAGTGGCTAGTCCCAAGCTATTTTCTCTCCAGCTGATGTGGAACATTCAGAAGGAATGAAAAAGGACGAGCAATGCTAATGTCAGTTTCATTACAAAAGGAGCAGAGGTTCCGCAGCAAGAAAATTATGCAGTGACTACTAACTGGGCATTTGCCACAGAAATACATAGGAGGAACTAGGCAGGATTCTTGAAGGCCAGACATCTTGCAATATTGTGCAAAAATCTGATGCTGTTTCATGCTTTAATTTTTCAAAATGTCTTAAAAATCATGAATCTACAACCTTATCTAGATGGTTCCAAGAAAACACAAATATACATCTCATTGTCCAATGAATAATGTAGTTTACATCTCTATAAAGGATGCCTTAAGTCAAAGCCGCCGCCACCCCCCACCCCACCCCCATTCTTGATCTCAAGAGGCAAACAGCAAATGCAAATGCCTGGGTGCTGAGACCCTCCCATGCTGCAGGAGCATAAAGGGCAACAGCAGAGGCTTCCTTCTCATTACTTTGCTCTTTCAATACAGTGAACTGCCAGGCTTTAATTAAAGCAAACGAGGAATGTTTGCCATGAATATGAATTCTTGGTAGCAGTTTCCTCAGCTACAGCAGCACCTCATTTCTCCCTAATTCTCTAGCGAGCGGAATTTGTTTAAAATTTACTGCCGACGTCTAGAAGATGCGCAAGATGGAGGTGAAGCTTAACAGAAAGACAAGCGCAAAGATGAACTGGCTAATTTGCAAATTGCTGATGAAATCCCTTTCCAAAGGTTTCGAGCAGGCGTCTGTCTGGGTTGCTTAAGAAAGTGAAAGGCCTGAGAGATCCTCTGGCAGTTTTAGAACCAGAAGCTGCATGCCACATCGACAGTGACTTTCATTTCAGGGTGTGTCTCTCAACAGAGCACCTCCTCTAAAGCCACGCATCCTCAGAGGAGGGATATGTGGTCAGCTGACCACAGGACAGGTAATTTTATCATCTTGGTTCCTCTTCTAAGTGTGTGGGCATGATAGAGGTTTAAAAAATTACACATGGGGTAGAAAAAGTGGATAGAGAGAACTTTTTCTCCCTCTTCTGAAATATTAGAATTTGGGGATACTCAGCAAATAGATTCTGGACTGACAAAAGTAAGAACTTCTTTACTCACCAATATGTTGCATTGATGGCCATTTGTATAGATTGCAGTGAAAGGGGATTAGACAAATTCACAGAGGATGAAATGGCTACTGGCTGTGGGGTTAAAGGGAACCTCAACTTACAGAGGCAGTAAACCTCTGAATACTTGTGCTAGGAAGCAATACCAGGCCTCTGTACCTGTTCGTTGGCCCTCCAAAGCAACTGTTGATCTCTCTGTAAAAGAGAGTGCTGGTCTACATGAGCCACTGGTTTGAGCCAGCAGAGCTCTTTTGATGTTCTAAGCACCTCTGGTGTTTAGCCAGGTAAACATAGTAAAACTGTCCTGTCCTAGACAGTTCTAAGCGACTTACCAGCTTGGCTTGGTTCTATGTCAACAAAATGTTCTGGGAGACTGGGCTAAAATTTGGAAGGAAAGCTCAAATTATAGAAGACTGTTATATAGATCAGATACCTAGGGTTGCCAGGCCCAGCCTGGATGCTGCTCTACATGAGCCACTGGTGTGACTGCCAGCAGGAGACTGGGGACATATGGAGGCAGTGGCAGCCAGCTACAACAGTGTGACTTCACTTCCAGGAAAAATGGTGTGGTGTCACTTCCAGGAAATGGTGTGATATCACTTCCAGTTTCTGACAATTCCTAGAGAGGTGTGACATCACTTCTGGGTTTTCCCTGGAAGTGATGTCATACTATTGACCTGATAGCCATTTTTTAAAAAAATTCTCCCATTGCTGCTCCAAGCAAGAAAGAAGGTCAGGGTGGGGTATTCCCCATTGGGAGACTGGCAATCCAAGATACATAGCTGGTTCAAAGTCTGCCTGGTGCCTTGTCCAAATGGCATCTAGACACAGTGCCTTTTAACTGGAGGTTGGATCCTCATTGTCAGGACCAGGCCAGGTCTTTAGAGACCATGACAAATCCAGACTTGGAATATATATTTTCCAACCCAATTCCCATAAGGCAGTGCAAAATCTGTTCCCGATCTGAACAGATGTATGACCTTGCCATTAACATACACTGAATCTAGCAGCCATAGGGGACAAAGTTTGACACCTAACTTCTGTCACTTATTATGAATGAAATGTGAGTATTTTATGTACGTAAAGAATGTGGCAAATAATAGATGGAGGTGCATTTTTAGTAGTGAGGGGAGCCATGGGAGAACAGCATGAGGACATGAGTAAACATACTGTATGGAAACTATTCAAATACAGTTTGTTGAACATTCAACTGTGCTTACTGTAACTTATAGATAGAATGTAAACACACTGGCAGGTAATGAAGCATCTCTGCCCCTGACCTCATGGGTAGTACCTGGAAAAAAAGGAATTCCTATCTGGCTCAAAGACTGGTCAAGTGGAATGTGTGTGGAAAGTGCCATTGAGTCACAACTGACTTATGGCGACCCCTGCTGGGGCTTTCAAGGCAAGTGAGAAGCAGAGGTGCTTTGCCATTGCCTGGTCAGGTAGAATGGAAGACCAAAACTGAGTCAAGCATGAGGAAGTCAGAGATCAGCAACAAATTGGTAGAGTGTGATGGAAACATGACTGCAGTCAGGAAATCAGGAATCCACAAAGCACCCTGAGGCCAAGTCAAGGTGCACAAGGTCAAAACTGCATGCATCCCAAACTGGGACCAGCAGAGGTAGCACATTCTTCATGCTATGGACATTGGTCTGCCTAACATGGAGGCAGCAGTTTTGTTCCTTCAGGCTAGGTATTAATGGATACTTCCTCCATCGGCCTTTAGCAGCAATCACTGAATCTCTCCAGGAAGGGTGAAATTCCTCTGTTGGCTTCACCAGAACTTGGGGCAGAGGGGAAAGGTGCTGTGATGCAGAGGATAGTGGACCAGTAGCTTTTTGCTGATGCTTAGATGGCATGCACAAGGCTCCAGAGCTACTGGCCCCAGGTTCAACTCCCCACAGCACCTGACTACAGCACCTAAGTTGAGATTTTGACATGACTTAGTTTGGTCCTGTAGATTAAACTTGCTTTCAATATGGCACTGTATCTAGAAACCAGACATCATTTCTGTACAACGTCTCGGCAAACAGTGCTTGTTCCTTACGAAGTGTTTGCCTCAATCAAGGGCTTCCCCAGTTCTGGGAACTGATTATCAGCTCAATCCATCCTCTCTACCTCCCAGTTCCATCTTGTCTAGCATCAGTTTCAAGAAGCAACCCTTCTCTGCAGATCTGAGAGCTTTTCTCTTGACATTCCCATCGTGAGGATCTGTCTTCATTCCTTCATTTAGTGTTCTGCTGCTTCTTCAGGATGATTGAGCTGGGCTGTAGAGCAAAATTTCAATACACAGCCTTGAAGAATCTCTCCCACCTTACATTTGCTCATTTCTGAGCACCACAATCCCACTGTACATTTGTCCAGTAAAACTTTCTGCGCATCTATTGCAGCCCACAGTCATCATGACGCCTTGCAACAGCTCCACCTTGTGGAGTTTGCTATTTCAGCACCATTAATGAGACTTTTGCCTTGACATGATTTTCCTCTACAGAGACAGAAGGACCATATTAGAGACCAGCTGAATTGGTTCTTATCGTAGACATGAATGTTGTTCTACAGGGATCCATTTTGTGTGACCAGCAGTCACACAGCTAAAAAATTTAAAGGAGACTGTAATAATTCTTAATTTTTTTTATTCTTTAAATAGCTCAGGGTGGCATATATGCTCTCCTTTCTTCCTTACAACAATTGTGAGGTAAGATGGGCTGAGAGAAATAATAATAACAATAACATTCGATTTATATTCCGCCCTTCAGGACAACTTAATGCCCTCTCAGAGCAGTTTACAAAGTATGCTATTTTTATCCCCACAACAAAACACCCTGTGAGGTGGGTGGGGCTGAGAGAGCTCTGGAAGAGCTGTGACTGACCCAAGGTCACCCAGCTGCTTCAAGTGGAGGAGTGGGGAATCAAACACGGTTCTCCAGATTAGAGTCCTGCACTCTTAGCCGCTACACCAAACTGGCTCGCAGAAAGTACCTGGCCAAAATCACTCAGGAAGCTTCATGGCAGAATGGGTTTCCCCAGTCATAGTCTGATGGCCGAACTGCTCCATATACTGGCTCTTTTGTACAGACTTATACCAAATGATGGTAACACTTCATGCACCGAGTTGCCATTGGAGGTAGAGGAAAATGTCCCGTCCCTTTAATAAAGGCTTAATATGTGGGAATGGGCAGTTGAAGCATTTGTTGGCATGCAGGTAAGTAACATCGTCACCTGATAAATAACATCCCATTATGCCTCTATTAAAAGGACAGGATATTTTTCTCCAGGCATTTGGCAACACGTTCATGCATTTGACAAAGTGGGCTCTGGCCCAAAACAAACCTGTTACTCTTTAAAGTGCCGTATGATTCCTTTTTGGTTTTGCTGTAACAAACTAACTAGGGGTGCCAATAATACCAAGGCAGCAGCCAAACCTGGCAACAGCATACGGCAAGCAAGCAACACTAACACAAACACACACAGTACTGCTGCCTCCCTCCCCTCTCTTGGATATTCCCAAATATATCCAGATTGTTTGGGTGTGTAAATACCACTGTATCTGAATATACCCAAATAAGTCAAATATATCCTGATATACCCAAATAATATTTTTGGGTATATATTTGGCTTGGGAATACAAATGGCACACCCCTAAAACTAACACTTACTTCTCTGGAATTTGGTTTAGATTAAATAGTGCCATGAAAGTAAGGACTTTGAGGTTAATGCAATCAGAGATTATTAGGTCTGTTATCCAAGTGTAAAAAATAAGTTGTTCCCAAACTAGCTACCCACACAGCCAGGTCCCTGGACTCGTAGAACTTTCGGGTCATGCCAGGCAACTTTTATCTGCCTTTAATCACTCTCGGACCAAAGAGGTGCTTTCTGCCCACCAAGGAGATGCCAAGCTGACATTAGCTTCCCACAGAGAACTGGGCAGGCGGGTGTGTGTGTATGTGTGTATGTGTGTGTGAAAAACGTTCCCATCAGAAAGACGTGACTCAGAAATGGCATTTTCTCTATTCTAATAAGTGATGTTGTGTCAGAGGTAATTTATTCATGGGTAGCTGATGCTGTTGCCATGGAGAACATAAGAGAAAGAAGCAGAGCTTTTAAAAGTGTACAGTGTATTGAGGATGTAAGCATTTGGTGAGGAAACAGAGATAAAGCTGAGAGGAGGGTGAAGCACAAGGCAATTAAGGATAACCCACTGAGGTTTTGCACTGAAGCAATTGTTTAAGAAAACAAGCAGCTCAAATCCTTCTTTGCCACTGGAGTGAATAGAGTTCAAGGAGAGAACAATCAGTCTCTATACAAAAGCATTTCGCAGCACATGCACATCAAAGCACATGGACCGCCAGGCTTGATTAGCCCAAGGAAAAGCTAAGACCATCTATAGTGCTGGACCCCAAAGAGGACTAATGCTAGGGACGCAAATGAGAATAGGAGGCCAGAACAGCAGAGAGATCTCTGTTCTCACAAAGAGACTTTGTGCCTGGCCTGCCAGGGCCATGTGTGTCTGAGAGACCCTTCCATGGTTTTTGTAAGTTGTTTTGGGTGCCCCTTGAGGATGAAAACTGGCATGTGCACATTTTAATAAAAAAAAAAATTCTACCTGAAGCCAAGATTAGTATATCGCCAAAATGGAAGTACATCAGTCTCTCCGGAGACAATCCATAGCTGCTGTGGATTAACCATTTGTCTGTGATTCATCACTTTCTGACTGGTCCAACCTAGGGACCTGCAGGTCTGAGTAGTGCCGAGTTCCCAGCAACACTGAGTTCTGTACCGCTTGCTGATCCTGACACAATTTCTGTAACTGGAATAAAATAAACAAGCATTTCCCTCTTTCACACAACTTACTTACAGAAAATTTCAAAAGGAAAAGAAATACCCAGATACAGAATATACTGGCAGCGACTAAATTGGTCACACAGATGCCATCCTTCCTCCAGAATGCTCACTGGAGGTCTTGGGGGCCTGATAGACCTTCCTCGTTCCAGAAGGAAGTGATATTTTCACACCTGAAGAATAAAAATCCCATTATTTCAAAGTTGCTGCCATGCATCATGGGAATTGCTCTCATCACTTACAAAACCAGTCCAGGCAAGCACAGACTGTATGCTGGTTGATCAGGCGGCCACCACCAGAGTTTTAATTTTCACCTGAGTGACTCTGAGAAAATGCAGTGGAGAGATTGGGACACATGAGCCACCTAATATCCTTTCTGGCCCTGCGTTCTTCAGATGTATTTGCTACAACGCTCGCTCGTAGCTGCCACCGTGCTTGTCTTAACTTGGTCAATGTACTGGGGTAACTGACATGCACAAGAATTGGAGCAAATAGAAGAGATGTCACACTGGCACATAAACTGGGTTTTGGCTGCCTCGCAAATCTGTATCACCAAAGCTCAAACCATGAATGCAGCCTCTTGAATACCCAAACAAAACATTGGTAAATATTTCTCAGAAACAAAGAAGTAACTTAGTATTTGTACAGAAAATAAAGAAAGCACAGAAACAAACATACATCTTACAAGAGGGGAACCCAAATTCTGGGAGAAGGGAAATCTCGTTTTCTTCCTCCTCCCCACCAGCTCCAGTTCCTTCTTCCCATGCCACCTTCTTCTCCAACCTGTAGCTGTGTGGTCTCCTACTGAGCGTTCTGGCTGGCATCCTCCATGTCCTCAATGTCACAGTTTCTGTGTGACATTTTGCATTGCTGCACAGTCCAAAAATGGAACACAAACCCTGGTGGTTTGCTGTTTGCAGTATCAGTGCAAGCATAGACTTCACTATTCATAGTGTGCGAGCACACACAATTTGTGTGGAGAACACACAAATCTGTTGCACAGGTTTGGCTGTTCTCCCGTTTTCATGGGTAGCAACCCTTTGCAAGGCAACTTATACCAGCCTCCCATCTAGGCACTAATTAGAATCACTTAGACTCATTGCAGCTGCTCTATTGCATGCCTCCATGCCCTGTTCTGGGTTTAATGGGGACAGGGTTGTTCTGTGTTGCTTTCCCAGTTCTTCCTCTCACAACTTTCAAGAATGGAAAAAAGGTTCCCAAACATTTTTAGATGTAAAATATATTTATTCCAAATCACAGTGAAAAATAGTGAACAACGGTGGTCCCACAAGAGTTAATGTATGTATGTTAATATTGGTATATTGAGATACTAAAAATGTATTATGAATTGCACTTTGCATGTGCTTTGTATAATTGTCCTGCTTTTTAATAATATGTTTCATTATTTGTAAGATGGTGCATTAATTACATACTTACATATTGTTTTATTGATAGATTCCCCCGATGAAGCTGATGTAGAACGCGTAGGGGTTACTTTATAATTAAAGAATTCCTCCCTTCGCACCAATTGCTGTTCCTTCTTTGCTTTGCCTTGGTGTGACCCCCCTTCTTCTTCATCAATTACTGGTCACACAACAGTACCATAGACCACATGTAAAATGAATTAGCTGTAGTTAAATGGTTAAGGATAAACAAGCTAAAACTGAATCCTGACAAGAGAGAGGTAATGTTGGTTAGGAAGGCTGAGGTTCTGAAGGACATGGTTCTCCCCACTTTTGATGGGATCCATCCTTTCGGCGGGCCTGCAAGACAGAGATGTTCCATCAGGCAGTTGGTTGAGGCCAACATTAACAGTGCAATCCTATGGAGAGTTACTCCAGTCTAATCCCCTTGACTTCAATAGGCTCAGACTGGAGTAACGCTCCATAGGGTTGCACTGTAAATCCATCAAATGAATCTTCCTGCCAGCCTCCCACCTGTGAGGGGGGCATATGGTCACCTGCCTCCCACGTATAAGCAGACTCAGGATACCAATCCACACCTTCACCCTTTTTATACATGATGAGCAGGTGAATTGCTGAAGTGAGGTATTGTAAGATTGTGATTTTATTGTTAGGCCAGTATTTCTTATTTTTGTTGTAACCTGCCCTGAGGCCACTCGTGTGGAGGGCAGGCTATCAATCAATCAATCAATCAATCAATCAATCAATCAATCAATCAATCAATCAATCAATCAATCAGTCAGTCAGTCAGTCAGTCAGTCAGTCAGTCAGTCAGTCAGTCAGTCAGACAGACAGACAGACAGACAGAAAGACCTACAGACAGACAACAACAATAATACTCACTGGCTTGGTTAAGATAATATCTGAGCCAACTTTACTGCTGGCGAAGCAAGCTGATGCAACTACTACCAACTTTCTACCATTCCACTTAGCCTGGAAGGTGGTCCTGGTCCCTGCTGGCCTGGCCACATAGATCCATGCTATAGTTACTGTGAGACTAGACTACTGTAACACATTCTACATGGCTCTGCCCTTAAAGACAACTTAGAAACTACAGTTGGTACAGAATGCCTCAGCCCAGCTACTGTCAGGCACCAAGTGGAATCTGCATATCACCCCTTTCTACAGATACTCCATTGGTTACCAATCAGTCATTTGATTCAATTCAAGGTGTTAACTATCCCCTACAAACTGTTGGCAGACTTAATTTGATGTTCAAATTCAGACAAAACATTTCCATATAACAGGGAGGAGAGAATGAGAACCCTTCCGAGCCATACTTTTCATCTCTGAGGCATCAAAGTCATTTAGTGCGACTTAGCTTGTGGTAATCATAGCCTTCTTCCCCTCTAAGAGTCTCTCTACATGAGACCTCTTATGTGAGGACGCTCAAGTGAAGGGCGTCACAATGTTAGCCAGGAAGCTGAGTTTTCAAGGACAGATTGGAAGGCTCTGTCAATTTCCCCTCTCTACAGAACCACAAAGATCGCTCCTCAGGGGGGTTGTTTATTTCCTCTTCGCCTCCAGTGAATTGACAGAGCCTCTGATCTGTCTTTGAAAACTCAGCTTTCCGGCTAACATTGCATCTTCCTTCACTTCAGCATCTTTGTGTAAGAGGTCGTGTAGAGAAACTCTCAGTAGATCACATTTTTCAAAGGGAATCCCAAATGCAGCTCTCAAGGGAGTTGATCTGGACTCATGCCGTATTGCAATATTGATTGAAATACAATGGCCTATGTTTTGATCGCAGTCAAAGGAACAGGTTAATTTGATCTGCTTTCCAAATGACAGCTGCTTCCTATTATTTTGAAAGGTCTGAAGACATAGGCTGAAATTTTGCAGAGTTTCTTGGTGTAAACCTCAAAGGGGAAATGGTAGAGGCCTTGAGGAGTTCACTGATACCCATCATACAAAAAGGGCAGTATAGTGCTTTCATTCCCAATGCAGCAAAGCTCTTTGGTTGCTAAGCAACCCTTTTGCATCTTCCATATCAATAGCTCAAGATTCTCTGGTCCCAACTGCAGCAAGCTCTGATAGGTCACATCTGTCTGCTTCCCTCCTCACTACACAGATGAGCACGGGAGAGGTGAAAAGGGTGTGTTCAGCCCCCCAGAGTGTTTGGCTGAAAAGAATAAAGGGGTGTTTACCTGGTGAGCTGACGTCATGGCCACCATGGAAGAAGAGGATCTGAACGAGTATTTTCGCATGCAATATGGGCAGAAATTGCTGAAACTGCTGATGTGAGTTAAACCATCTCCCCTTCCACAATTCTTTATCTCCCACCTGTGAATCGTGTGCCACCTGGAATCTTGTTCCATATGTCTTTCCCATCCAGCACAGATCTCTATTTTACCTTTGTCATCTCCTTGCCTCTCTTCTCTACTCCCCTATTTTAAGTATCTTTCTGTTCTTCCTTCATTAGTTTCCAGATCCATTTTTATGATAACAAAAGAGTCCTGAAGATTCCAGCCAAGGCTCCAACTACCATCCTGTTTCCAACAGTGGTTAGTCTGAGAAGCCTACCAGCAGGGCAAGAATGAACAAACACACATTCCCCTGCATGGCCCCACTGCACCTGCCATTCAAAAGTTAATTGCTGCTGAACATGGATGTTCTATTTAGCTATTACGGCTAAGAGCCATTGATAGATCTGTGCTCCATGAATTTGTCTGATCCCCTACCCCTTTTAAAAAGCAATTTAGGCTAGTGGCTATCCCCACATATTGTGGCAGTGATTCCATTTTCATACCTTCGGAATCAACTCTTGATCAATTTCACAGGGCAGGGCTCATTTTGAGGGGGAATGTGCAGGAACGCAGTTCTGGCAGTTCCCCAAAGAGGTCACATGTCAGGTGGCCCCATCCACCTGACTCTTGACCATTTTGGGCTCGTTTCAGCCTGGACTGGGGCCAAAACGGCCCGGATTGGGCCTCTGATGGGTGGTGGATCACTCTCCCGCTCAGCAGCGGTCCAATCCTGACCAATTTCGGCCCTGAATGGCCAGGATTGAGTCTTTTTCTTTCTTTCTTTCTTTCTTTCTTTCTTTCTTTCTTTCTTTCTTTCTTTCTTTCTTTCTTTCTTTCTTTCTTTCTTTCTTTCTTTCTTTCTTTCAGTCAGCGACCAGAGAGGAATGAGATAAAAACTACCAGAATACCAGAATATAGCTTATATAAAACACAGCAAGAGTGTAACAAGACTATATGTGGATACATAATTTCATAACAAACACTAACTTGCAAAATTAAAAGAAGTCCATCAGGACCAATCAAAAACTAAAACATACTAATGCAATGCTACTAAAAGGCCAGAATATGCCAACTAACATCTAACAATTTAAATCAGGACTTACTATAAGTGGAGATAAGGATTTGCACAACTCCAGACAAAATATGGCTAAGATGACGTGTTAGATATTACAATCAATCCTTCATCAACATTGCCAGGCAAGATGTGAGAAGATCGAAGTGTAATTGTTTGGGAGCAAAACTTGACTACCTGCCGAGTGGTCTCCGTACTTTCATCAGACAGAAGCTTATTTATGTTGGCCAACTCAGAAGCGTCTGTAGAACGCTCCAGTAACGGAAGCAGCCAGGACAGGTGATGCTAGGGGGTGTGGCATATGCAAATCAGTTATGCCAATGACACACTTCCGGTGGTGGCAAGGGGGGGGCATATGCTAATAAGTTGTGCTAATGAGTTATGCTAATGAGTTCCTCCAGCTCTTTTTCTACGAAATGACCCCTGTCACAGGGTAACTGTGAGTTCCAGTATAATGAGGGAGAAAAATCTTTATCCTTCCTCTCTCTGCCATTTGTAAACTTTTGTCATGTCATCCTTCTGATATCTTTTTGTAAACTAACCCCCTTCCAAACCCTTTAGCCTTTCTTCACAGTAAGCTCCTTCATAGCCCCTGATAATTTTAGCTGCTTTTTTCTGAATCCTTTTCACTGCTATGATAATCCTTTTTGAGATGGGATGACCAGAACTATGGAAAGTACTCCAAATACAGTCACACCATCGATTATATTTATGTAAAGGCATTGTGCAGGAGGGAAGGCAACACAGTATAGTCTGATCCCACAGGGTGGGTACTTGATGTGGGACCACTAAGGAAGACTCTGTAGAGGAAGGTGATGACAAACCACCTCTGCTTCTCACTCGCCTTGAAAACCCCTTGCTGGGGTCACCATAAGTTGGTTGCTACTTGATGGCACATATGTATCTGGTTGTTTTATTCTTTCCTGATAATTCTCAGAACTGTTAGTTGTATTCTTTCACTGCAATTATGCGCTGCCTTGTTTTCTGGGCAAAGGCATGGGATGGTCATCTCTAGGTTTGCTCCTACTTGGAGCATCTCTCTTTCCAACCCATCGGAAGATATACGGACAATACAAGACTTGCCCATTCCCAAGAGTCCTTTGACTTGGCAAGCTGTCTGCATTCTTCATGGGAAAATAATTGTTCTTTGTGTTTAGGAAATTCCCAGTATCAGAGGAGCAGTCCCCATCTCCTTCCATTCGACTCCTGGAGAAGAAAAAAGAAGCTAAATTGGTGCATCAAGCAATGGAGGCTCAAAAGGAGGTGAGATTCTCAAACCAAAGATGATAGATCCAGAGAAGTTATCCATGCTAGTCTGTAGTAGCAAAATAGTAAGAAGTCCAGTAGCACCTTTAAGACTAACCAACTTTATTGAGGCATAAGCTTTTGAGAGCCACAGCTCTCTTTGTCAGATGCCTTGTTTTACTCTCCAACCATATCCGCCTCACTTCATTGCCAGCCTATCATAAGTCACAGAGCCATATGACTAATGGTTAACTGCCAGCTAATCACACGTTGTTGAATTCCATCTGTATCCACCATACCAGAACAGTCTTCTGGTCTAGCAGGACAGTTATATGCAAGAGTCCATTCCATGTTTTATTACAGTTCTAGGGATCAGAACTGGGAGTAGTTCCAACTCAAATTATACCTCTGGTTCTTTCTCTGGGCAGAAGCTAAGATAGCTGGAATGAAGGGCTTTGGTGGACTTCTTTTTCTTATTGTTTCCTAGTGTCTGTTCTGAATAAAGTTATTCTCTGTTCACCTGAAAAATAACCTCAGCATATTCCTGAGTGGCTGCAGCATCTTACAGGGTCCAGAATACCAATCTCTTTGCCTCACCTGCACCTGTGTCTTGGGAGGAAACGGTAGCGGATACAGAATCTTCAAAGTCCATTGGCATCAGATGTCTGACGGGCGTCTTCTCTTTTTGAATATTCCAGGCATTCAAGACAAGGATGGAAGCCCTGAACAACCGGTGGGAGGAACTTGCTGCAAAGGAAGTCCAATTGAAAGCGTACATTAGGAAATTTGAGCAGTTCATACAGGTATTGGTCACTTGTCGTTCCTTGGCTCCTCCTCCAAAACCATAATAATGCCCACTACCTTATCTTTTCTCATTAGGCAGGCTCTGACTGAAGACACACACAGATTACCGCTGCTGTACCCCTCTATCCAGTAGAGTTAACTTGAGTGTGGCAATGGATAACTGCCCTGGGGAGCCCTGAATTTCAGCAGCAATATCTTGAAAGATCTACAACCATTCTTGACTCACCCCATTGCTAGGTCAGGGAGGAATATAACATTGAGAACCTGCCCAAGATTCAAAAGGACAGGGTTCTGTCCCTACAGAAGATTGTAGTTGGGTCAGACACTTTTCTTCTACTCAGCCATGTTTCTAATGATCCTTGTACTACACTACTAGCAACAGTCTGGAAGGCTGAGAAATGGCTGCTGTGTTGGCCAGGTCTGCCACTGATATCCAGGCCAGAAGCTCCGTTAGAGTTTCCCCTCTTCCTTATGCTAATATACTCCCAGGCCCAGACCTGAACATCCAGTCAAAGACAGTGATACAACTTGCTGCCACCAGCAGCTGGACAAACAGCCCTGTCCCCACCACCATTTTTGTTGTTGAAAGTGGCATGGGATAATGGAAGGATGAAGCCTCTTTAAAGGTGAGTTCAGGCCAGGCGTGAAATGCTCAAAAGCTAGCAAAAACAAAGGCTATGAGAAAGACTGTAAAAAACCATTGCCAAAAGGGTCTCCCCAAAAATTTTAAACTGTATACAAAATCCAAAATCCAATAGTGTCTGCTTACTGCTAAATCACTCTTCATATATGAATCACAGCCACTAGCAAAAACTATTTTATCTATCACAATGAATACTTTAACCAATACACAGTCAATGAATAAAGAACTACATGTGGAATTGCATATGTAGAAATCAATACAGAACAATGTCTCTCTGTCTATGTCCACAAGTTGTCTGTAATATGTTCTCAACTCCAAAGAATGTTCCAACCTGATAGTCAACATTCAAGATGTAGGGGAAGGTCCTCCTTTAGGTGGGGAAGAAGTGAAGAAAGTGCTGTTGTGCTGTGCAAATCCACGTTCTTTCCTCCACAGGCTTGAGTGTGCAAAGGAATCCCCTTGCCTCCACAACAGCAGACGAGTTCCAAGTTGCACTCTTTTCCCTGGAGTAACAAGGAGGACACTGTTCCCAGCCCGACAAAATGCTAGCAATTTTTGTTTCGCTTGATCCAGCTTTCTCAGGGGCTTTGTGTTTCAATTCATTTCTAGGCATAGAACTAGTCTGGATCCAGAGAGAATTGTCGTTACATTTAAATAAAATAAACCTGACTCATGTTTTACAGTTCATATAATAAAAGCCTAACTCAGTAAGACTCTCCCACAAGGCTGGGTTCGCAAGCCTATTTTATTCAGTAAAACACAATAAGTAAAACTAGTAGATATAAATAGGGCAGCAGATCCAGCAGATATGACATCGCCAGCTACTAATCAGGGAAATATAACTGCAGATTCATTTCAACATCCGAATATTTCACCCAGTGCAGGGTCATGCAACAGATGCTTTCTGTCATGACATCCCCATATATTCAGAATGAGAAGGAGGCAATAGACCCACAAGCAGCAGCAGCAGCTGCTCCTAGTAACCTCTTGTCTTGATTTTGTTTCAAAACTATGTATTGTCTGGGGGCACAACATCAGGAGAATGATCAGAAGCGTATCCGAGCCCTGAAGAAAGCCAACAAGGAGAGGGAGCTAAAGAAGCAACGAGTGAAGGAGCTGGCCAAGGCCAAGCTGGAGATGTCAACTCTGAAGCAGCAACACCAGCGGCTCTACAACAAGCTACAGCAGTACTCCATCTTCAACAACTATCTAGAGAAGGTCGTCGAGGTTTCAGAAGTACGTATGGAGGAGGGGCTGCCAAAAAAAGGAAGCCAAGTCTCAGGGTCTGTCCAAACAGAAGCTCTTACTTTTTAGCTTGATGCTTGTTTTTTTGAATTCGAAGAAGTGGATCAAGCAGGAACTTTGCCCTGGTTGAGTCTGACTTTGGAACACCACAAATTTGCAGATAGAGATTAATATAATAATAACATTCGATTTATATACCGCCCTTCAGGACAACTTAATGCCCACTCAGAGCGGTTTACAAAGTGTTATTATTACCCCACAAAAATCACTCTGTGAGGTGGGTGGGGCTGAGAGAGTTCCAGAGAACCGTGACTTGCCCAAGGTCACCCAGCAGGCTTCATGGAGGAGTGGGGAATCAAACCCGGCTCTCCAGATTAGAGTCCCATGCTCTTAACCACTACACCAAACTGGCTCTCTATTTTGCAATGATGATGACCATCCAAATCATGGGTTCTGCACTGCAGAACTGAGGCAATAAGTGTTTAGGCATCTCATGAAGCAGTGCTGGAGAATGACTACTTCTACCACTGTTCATTGAGTTCAAGCATTCAAGTTGTAGATCCAGACTGTGTAGCACGGCCTAGGTCAGATACCTCCTATATGATGATAAGAGGGTGACAGCCAGTATTATTCTTTTGTGTGCAGCTTTCCCAGGCCAAGCTGCAGGGCCAGATTGGCCATTCACTTTACTGTGAGAAATCCTGGGGGGACACTGCTCTTAGTGGCAGGGCCACCGAGGATGAGCATGGCAGTGCCTGGCTTCCCCCTGTGCTGGCCTGGGCTCTGTGCAGTTGGTGACAAGCGTAGCAATGCCTGGCTTTGCCGTGCTGGCTTGGACATAGGGTGGCCAGCCAGGAAGAGCATGGGTACAGTGGCACCAGCTTCATTCTGTGTAGCTGGCAAGGAGGAGCGTGGTCCTAGGGATGGCCAGCTTTTCCTTGCGTTGACACAGCTGCAGTGCAAGGAGGAGCACATTGGTGCCTCTTTTCTTCCCAGCCAGCTCATCACCCCTGTATCAATGATGGATATGTGACCCTTTTCTAGGGCTTCTTTAGCCTTCCAGTCCAACCCACCTGGGCTGCTAGCACGACCTGCAGCACCTGTCCACTGCCAAGTAGTATCTTCATGTCCAAGATACTGTTAGTGGTTCTAAAGATCCATGTGTTCTTGGGATTTTTCCTGGGCTACCAAATAAGCAAAAAATCAGTTTCTTGAGGTGCAGCATAGTAACCTAAGGCATCCCTTGCAGTTTGAAGAGATCCGGGAGGTCATTGGCCGCTACAAGACACTAGTAGGGATGCACCAAGATCTCGTGCAGTCATCACAGGAAGGGCTGGAGATGATAGAACAAGCCAAGGTCCGCCTTTCCCGTTACAAGGAAGAAAAAGACGATGAGATCTTGCAACACAACAATGAGCTGGCACGTCTGCAGATGCGTTTTGACCATGCACGCAGCGAAGTCATTGTCTGGGTAAGGGACAGTGGTGGTTTTTCTTCATCCCAAGGAGAAATAATGGCTTACTTTTGAGTTCAAGGGTTCTTGAAACCCCTCCCTTTATTCTGTTTCTGAGTGTCCAATGTTCTCCATTCCCAAGACCCCTGGAACAAAAGTTCAGGTCCAGCTGTAGCAGGGAGGGGGAAATTGGTGGAACTCATCACTTCCTCTTCCAAAAACTTAAGTGCCATTAAATCTTTGGAACTGTGTGATGAGTTAGAGGTCATTAATGAGGAATTGGCTGAGACTGCAAGGTTGAGAAGGTTAATGGTTGGCCTTCATAGCACCTCTAAGGGTTTGCAGTTTTAGCCAGGAAAGTACTTCCTATTGAAACCATGGGAAATGATTAACAGACAATAAAATGAAACAAACAAAAATATTAAAAACAGATTTTTTTAAAAAAAAAAGTACACACCCCTATGGTACATCTCTTGCTTGTGTGTGTCACACTAGGTTGTGTAAAAGAAATGCAGCATAGAGAGTTGAGTTAAACCGGCTGCTTTGCAAGTCTAGGGTGATTCCCCAAACTACAGTCTGCAATACTTTTTCAATTGAAGTTACTATTGTACAAGTGAGTGAAAATCAATTTCATCACAGTTCTTCCTGCATTGTCTCCATTGCCTCTACTTTCTTCACAGGAGTCACGCTGGGCCCATATCCAAAACACTGCTGCCAAGAAAACCCTAATGCTTGGCACCATCAAGATGGCTACACTGAACCTTTTCCAGAGTGTAAACAAGCAGATGAAGGAGGCTTTAATGGTGCCCTTAGAGGACACCCACAAGCAGCTTGATATGGTATGTCATGGATAACTTTGCTATCTAAGTGACGGGCTGCGGATAGTCTATGGCTGTTTCCACACACGTTGGGTAATCCACTTTCAATACTCTTTAGTGAACATTTGAAATGGATTTTCCATGTGTGGAACAAAAAATCCACTTCCAAAGGACTGCGAAAGTGCATTGAAAGTGCATTATCCAGCGTGTGTGGAAACGGCCCAAGCCTGCTGACAATGGGAGAAGAACAGTTTCCTTAGGCACCTCACTCACTCCTGGTGAATGGGGTTCATTACAGGACAGGGAGAGAAGGGGTATTAAACCACATGATGGAGCATAAGTGAACATGGGATCCAAAGTGAAAGATATGAGAAAAGCCCCGAGGGATCAGTCTGAAAGGTCTGTAGCTAACAGTGGTTGGCCAGGTGCCTCTGAGAAGTTCCCAGGCACTCCTCTCTTATTGTTCTCAGCATCTGCCTTTCCACATCAGGGGAAGCGCCCAATCGACAATTTTCGCTCTGCTTCATTTCTACCCTGCCCTTCTCCAAAGCAGGGCAGTTTACATGGTTCTCAAGCTGCCTCGATCCAAGGAGAGGCAGGTATAAATATTCTCCCTTCCTCTGTTTTACTCTCACAACAACCACACTGCTGCTAATCGCCCTTTGTCAAGATAATACAACACCTGCAAGGTTACTTCCCCCCATACTTTCTTGGAGCCAAGCTACAAGTGACGCCTTACACAGGTTGGACACTTGTCAGCTTCACTCAAGTTTTGATGGGAAATGTAGGAGTCCTGGTTTTACAGCTTGGCTCTCCATTACAGCTGCACGACCAGGATGCCTACATTTCCCATCAAAACTTGAGGGAAGCTGACAAGTGTCCAACCTGTGTCAGGCGTCACTTGTAGCTTGGCTCTCAGATAACATACACTACATTTATGTGTTTGCCTTGATATTCCTTGCATATTCTTAGCCAAATCAGTGGCAGGCAGGTTAGGTTTAGCGAGAGTAAGACTGGCCCAAGGCCCAATGAGCTTCATGGCCAAGTGGAGATTTGAACCCAGATCTTCACAGTCTTAATCTGACATTTTAAGCACAACGCCATGCTGGCTGTCCCTGGAAATGAACATGCAATGATATGGAACATGCACAATGATGTGGTGGTGGTTCTATCCCAAAGTGAAACAGCCCCTCAATTTAAATTTGTAGCAATCTGATGGCCTACTGTCCTTTGCTCACAGATCCAGCAGTTCATCCAAGATCTGTCTGACATCTGGGCAGAAGTGAAGAAGAAAGAGATCCAAACCAGATCGCAAATGTCAGTGCACTAAGAGATAGAGGAGAAATGGACTAACACTTCCCGCTACTCCACTCTCTTTTCTTTCGCATTTGCTGTGCTTGCTTAACCTTTAGGGAAGACAATACTTCCTGCATAGTAAAGTCATACCTTCCCTTCCTTTCATTTTCCTTTCCATGGAAGCCCCCCTCAGAAATTCTATATGGTATTAAAAATATATTTTACGTAATGCAACTTTGGCCTCTGGGCTGTGTTTCTCTATTTGATGCAAACCCTTCCCAAACTGCCTGATGGTGAGTCCTTCAGATCTAGGAGGACAATGGCCATTTTCACACTGCTTATCAGCCACAGAACATTGCGCCAAGCTCCTGGAACAACAGTGGCCAAATCCACATTACCTCCGCGCGTCCCGGTGTTGCAGTAAATGTCCACGAAACACCCGGAAGTATAGCGTCTTTCAAGCGCGATTCAGAAATCGCGCTTGAAAGACGCTATACTTCCGGGTGTTTCGCGGACATTTAGTGCAACACCGGGACGCGCGGAGGTAATGTGGATTCGGCCAGTGTCTTCCTGGCGCGATTTCGTGCAAGAACTGCAGTTCTCGTGCGAAATTGCACCAGGAAGACGCTGTCGTTCCAGGAGCTTGGTGCAATGTTCTGTGGCCGGTAAGCAGTGTGAAAACAGCCAATGTTAAAAGGTTGAAGAGAGGAAGTAGTGAAGTGAGTGGGTGAGAGCGATAGCATTCTCATTAGCACTTTTCAGGGCTGAGAGCAGCTTTTCAGGAAAGAAGAATAAAACAAATCCTGACATTTTTTAATGTCATAGACCACAGGAAGTATGATTCTGCACTGCTCTGGAATTTTGCATGAAGAAATCATGTGGGTTAGGCCAAAGACATAGTTCTTTCCTGTGCCAACAACTCTGGAGTGAAAATTCTTACAGTAAATTGGCACAGAAAAAAGGTTTGCTCTGACCTTTTCATTTTTTTAAAGAATTCATGCCAGTAAGCATGAAGATGTCCTTCTCCCAGAGATTCTTTGTTCCTGTTGCCAAACTGCTTTTCTGCATTCTCACAGCAGGTTTTCTGGGTATTCAGCCCACAAGAATCTGATCCACTTTAGGATTCTGTGCTTAAGGGAGTTGAACCAGTTATTTAAAAATTGGCCCATTTGGGCCCCAACTTGGCTTTGTACAAAGTCCAGGAGCACTCCCGGGGCCTGTGTGATGACATCACTCCTGATGTCATTGCGCTGTGCTGGGAGCGCACCCAGGAAGCCTGTTCCTCTGCCTGTTCCCCCTGCCAGCCAGGTGAGTGGTAGCAGGGATGGAGGCTGGGAGCAGGGGATCACCCGTCCCCACTGGGGGACCAGCAACCCTAGGAAGAAAGGGGAGGTTACACATTAATTTTCAACCAGTCAGGATGCAGAGGGATAAAGGGGCGGGTGAAAAGTATGGCTTACACTGAAGAATACATTATTCACTTCAAAAAAGCCATCCTTGGGGTATGTGCACAAGGACAAAAACAGGGGAAATAAATTTTGCAGCAGATGCAACCTTTCACCGTGCAGAATATAGGAAGCAATTTGAAGACTGAACCAAAGTTTTTTGACTTTGCATGTGGAACTCAAGGGATAAATCAAAGCTGGAAGGCTTCAAAACCAATGAAAAAACCCTGTGCAGAAATGCCCTCAACAAAAAAACAAGCTCATTCATTCATTCATTCATTCATTCATACTCTGCCTTTCTCCTCAGTGGGGACCAAAAGTGGCTTACACCATTCTTCTCTCTGTTATGTTATCCTTACAAAAACAAATTTGCAAGGTATGTTAGGCTGAGAGTGTGACTGGCCAAAGGTCATCTTGCAAGCTTCCATGATGGAGTAGGGATCTGAACCTGGATTTCCCTGACCTGGATAACCCAGGAGAGCCTGATCTCATCAGATCTCAGAAGCTAAGCAGGGTCGGCCTTGGTTAGTAATTCAATGGGAGACCTCCAACAAAGACCAGGGTTGCAGAGGCAGGCAATAGCAAACCACTTCTGTTAGTCTCTTGCCATAAAAACCCCACCAGGGATTGCCATACGTCAGCTATGACTTGAGGGCAGGATTTCATTCATTCCCCGATTCGAGTCTGATACGCTAAACACGATACCACGTGGGCTGTCATCCATGTTAAGGTAATAGCTGGGCCACTGTCAACCAACAACTAATCTCTGACACTCCCCACTGGAAATCTTGCATCCTGGACGTGTGATTTATGAGGGCTTATGGCTATCCCTGCATGATAAACTAGAAAAAGTGGGCTGTGTGCCAAAAGATGAGGAGCTGAGCTTGATGGGAGGTAGACATTCTCAGCTCAATGAGGTCACCCAGATGGATCTTTCCCTAGCAGAGGGAGCAGAAAACAGAAGAAATAATTGCCTGGTTGATGAGGCACTAGGTAAGGTCTCCTGTTATCAGGTAGTCCTTTAATTCAGGACTAAAAGCAGTGCAGCAGAAGAGAATGCCTGGAACTGGAGCACAGTATAATGCCATGCTGGCCACCATCCTTTGAAAGCCCTGCTACATGGAGATAGCAGTCATGACCGTGGCATAGGAGATCCATCACTGGTGTCAAGGAGTTAACTTCAAAGATGGGCACAAGCAGCTCCCAATTTGATTGGCACAGAGGCAAAGAGAAAGGGAATGTTGGACCCTTTCCCCTCCTGCTATTTTTCTGATCAAAACTGCCTCTGCCCAGGAGCTCTACAGGTACAACATTCTTGACACAGCTCTCACCTTTGCAGCAACATGCAGCCTATTAAGGCACAGGTGCAGGGAGATTCATACAAGAGCTATTATGCTGCTCCCTGTCATTTAATCTTTGTGCTCCCACATTCTCTTTCAACTCGGCAAAGAAAGCTAAAGCAGTGAAAGCGAGAGCAGCTGCATGGCTCCCCCAAAGCTGTTTCTGTCCCTTCAGCATGCAAAGTGCACAGCCTTTGACAGCAGCCAGGGCCGAGAGCATCTTTGTGCTGGCGTCACGGCTCAGCTCTGCAGTGCAATCAGGTGCAGCTCCTGACGCAAATCCAACAAGGACAACTTGAATGGGGGGAAAATGTCTCATCTCTTGAGGCTGTGATGACTCATTCTAGTTTGCCTCATCATTCAGCTGGGGGCTGCAGGGCCTCCACACAGCGGGGAAAGACAAGCAGCACAGAGCAGCTGCTGAATTCTGACCAGGCAGCTTGGCTCAGGAGGAAGGAACTGGGAGGAGAGAAGGGACCTCCGTGAATACAGAGAGTACTTTCCAAAGGCAGAGAAGGCCTCTCCCTAGACACAGGTGGGAAGGAACATACTAAGAAAGCAATCCCTAAGCAGGTCTACTCAGAATCCTGCTCAGGTCTATTCAGTGGGACTTACTCCCAGGAATTCTGTCATGGCATTTGAACTAGGGTTTGCTCTTGTTTTCCCTGTTCTTGTTTACACTACAAACTCATTATATCAGTTTTGTTATTAGTGTTGAAGAGCCCCGTGGCACAGAGTGGTAAGCTGCAGTACTGCAGCCCAAGCTCTGCTCACGACCTGAGTTCAATCCTGGTGGAAGCCGGGTTCAGGAAGCCGGCTCAAGGTTGACTCAGCCTTCCATCCTTCTGAGGTCGGTAAAATGAGGACCCAGTTTCCTGGATGTAAAGTGTAGATGACCGGGGAAGGCAATGGCAAACCACCCTGTAACAAAAAGTCTGCCAAGAAAACGTTGTGATGCAACGTCCCTCTATGGGTCAGTAATGATTCAGTGCTTGCATAGGGGACTACCTTTACCTTTTCTAGGGTTGCCAACTTCAGGTTGGGAAATTCATAGCAATTTGAGGGTGGAGGCTCGGGGGGGCATGATTTGGGGAGGGATCTCAGTGGGGTATAATGCCATAGAGTCTACCAAAGCAGCCATTTTTTTCCAGCGGAACTGATCTCTGTTGTCTAGAGTGCAATTATAATTCTGGGAGCTCTCCAGGCTCCATCGGGAGGTTGGCATCCCTAGTTACTTCCATAGCTTCCTTCAAAGGGTCCTGGAAACTGTAGTGTATTGAGAGTGATCACTCACAGAGATCCTTAGCACCCACCCCACAGAACTACATCTCCCAAGGTTCCCTGATATTTCATTGAATATGAAATCAAACTCTCTGTGTGGTGTAGTCTCCTCAAGTAACCATGATAATAATCCCACAATGAGACACTGACCCAGCAAGAAGGAACAGGAGTAAAAGGAAAAAACCAAAATGCATCTCTACATCTGCCTTTCGAAAGTCAGGCTAATATTATTATTTAAAGTCCCTAAAATTATTGGCCTCCCCCCATGGCCCCACCTTGAGAATCTGAGATCCAAGGGTGGGTGGGTGCATTATCACCCAGATGTTTAGAATCTCTCGTTTTATACAGCTTTTTTCACAATAAATGAAAGGTTCCTCAACATGACTCAAAAATGTGCCAGTTTTAACTAACAGGACCTGGGAAAAACTGTCCCTATTCTCAGTACAGCCTGACAGATTAGTGGCATCCCATCGACTGTGAACTGCTAAGCTTGATGTTAAACTACCGTAAGAACATTTAATTTACACAAAAGATACATTAAAATCAACTCTATAAAGATACTGAGAGGTATTTTCCTTTAGTCTTGCAGTAACATAAAAATGAGAATGTTAGATATATAGTCCTGTGCATGTTTACTTACATGTATTCCCCCTGGTTTTCGATGGGGCTAACTCCCAGCTAAGAATACATAGATAGGATCATTGCCTTATTTATTTTTTACAGTGATACTATATGGCTTATCATGAATTAGTGCTGCATTCTTCCCAAGTTTTAAGTAATTTATTTTAACTTTCACAGTGTGAGGCCAATTTCTATTAAAAGAGAATCTCTCTGTTGGAGACTGGTGATGTTGGTTTAGGACGCAGAGTATATCTTGCGTCATCAGCTCAAATGAAAGGCTTTTTCTAGCTACAGATGTTAACACCAGAAGCAAGCACACGATGAAATTTTAAATCAACACCAAGCTATTTCAGCATCACATCCTAATATGAGCTATAAACGTAATAGCTTAAGTATCCTAAAAAAGCAAATCTGCTGGAGAAGACTTGTAGAGAAATTTGTTTTCTCTTTAAAGATACTACAGCTGCTCTGTTTACAGCATTTGAATAGGGTTTGGGCTCTATTAATGCAGCTTATGGGAAGCCCTACTGAGAACTGAAATTCATTATGTGCCAGCAACATTCACCAACTATTTATGGTAAAATGTGATGCACCAAGAAATGCACACTTATTAAAACACTTGACTACGCACATCATAGACTATATGCACTGCTGCAGCAAAGATAGGTGAGTGCAAAACAACTGCATTGGAACTGATCACTATCCCATATAAGAGTCCAGTAGCACCTTTAAGACTAACCAATTTTATTGTAGCATAAGCTTTCGAGAATCAAGTTCTCTTCGTCAGATGCATGGTACTGGACTCTTTTTGATTTTGCTACCACAGACTAACACGGCTAACTCCTCTGCATCTATCCCATATAGACATATTATATAGCGAAGGTACTGGGCAGTATCCAGTGACTAGTACTGGAACACTCAAAGCAGCAGGACTGTGGAAATGAAGTGGGTCTGGATATGATCAGTGCCTGGATGAGGGCTCCATTTAAGATACCCTTTCTAAAAGGCAGAGTGGGTTATATGTCAAATGAATTTTAAAGAAGGCAGTAGCTGAGGATGGTATTTATTGACTGACGCCTGCTTGAAGCAGCTCACAGCAGAATAACAATACAGTGACAATACTATAAAAGAATGATTAAAAATGGACAAAATTTCCCACATTGGTAAAACACCTTAAAAGTACATTAAAACTATAAGGTTAGCATAAACCAACAGAGCTCCCTTATCAATAGTGTATAAAGTCATAAAAACCTAAACCATATGAATGGCATAAAATCAGAAGCTCTTAAACATAAAACCTATAGAATTTGCAGCTAAAATCATAGATAGATTTACACTAAAAAGATATTAGATTAAAATTTTACAGAAGGGCTGGGGAAATAAAACTGCCCCCTAAAAGCTAGCATATGAGTTATCAGGCAAGCCTATGGGGAGGAGGGTTTTCCATAAGCAGTGCCACTACAGAAAAAGCACGGTCTCTGGTTACCATCTGCCTTGCTTCAGACGGGGAAGGCACACAGGAAAAGGTTAGAGAAGTCAAGCAGACAGGCAGGTTGACACAGTAAACTTGTAAAGGCGCACACCAGAATTCCTTCATGCTCATTAGAAGCAATAGGCTTTAGGAAGATTGGCTAGCATCCGGAAATAAACATCCTAGAGCTTCTGCTTCCCAATTGTTTTATATATTGTTGTTCTACTGTTTTGGAAAGCTCAGAGTAGCAAGCTTTAACAACTTTGGCCACCTAGCCCCTTTTAAAACTAGGATGGCTAACTTCCCATACGGCTAGGTTGTATCTCAGCTGGTATAGGAGCTACTATGCCCACATCCTCGCTGCTTCCACACGGCAAGTTTCCTTCCCTGCACTGTATCCTCTACTACACGTACTCACAACATAGTGCAATGATAACATTGTGCATCTTCCTGTGCCCCCAACAGCCATCACTGATATCAAAGAGAGGCAGCGAAATGCACAACATTATTAGGCAGCAGCTCATGGGGACCACAGGTAGAATTTTCAGCATGAGGGTAGAACTTTGAGCTAAGCTACAAGAGATGAATTACATGAGGAGGAGCACGTGAAAGGAACCGGGAAGCTGAGTTTTAAAAGAGATGGGAAGGCTTTGTCAATTTCCCTTCTCTACAGGGCCCTGGAGAAGCTGCTCAGAGGGTTTGTTAATTTCCTCTTTGCCTCCTAGAAGGGAAGTGAAACTGACAGAGCCTTTGGGAGGCAAAGAGGAAATTAGCAAACCCTCTGAACAGCATCTTCTGGGCCCTGTAGAGAGGGGAAATTGACAAAGCCTTCCCATCTCTTTTAAAACTCAGCTTCCTGGTTCCTTTCACATGCTCCTCCTCATGTAATTTGTCTCTTGTAGCTTGGCTCTTTGACACACTGAAGTGGCTGAGGCTTGGGGTCATAATCAGCTCATAGCTTTAGCTATAGAAGGGATCAGAATGTATGGAGATCCCTGACTGTAAAGTTTCTCAAGTATCTTTCAGGAAGAGGGGTAGGTTCTGCAAGTCTAGCTGTCTCACACATTACATCTTGCCATACGAGTCCCAGAGAAATAGTTTCTCTTACCTTTGATGCAGTAATAGATTTCCCTTCCTGTAGTCTGCTCGCATTCTTCCCTAGCAAGCATGCCCTTCAATCTAAAGCGTTAAACTCATTCCTCATTCCTTCTCCCCACTTTATACTAGTCAGTGGTTCAAAATTACACAAGACAAATGATAACTCAGAGGAAACAGCTGAGCAAAAAGATCAATTATAAAATGTAGTTTATCCAGACATAGTATGGAAATTGCTAGAATCAAGATTCTGTATCCAATCAAGCCATAGCTGACTTTCTGGAGCTTGATGAATTCTTCCTTTGTAGCTCATTGAAGGGTTATAGATAATTTTTAAAGGTATTTTACTAGCTCTGTTGTATAAATATTACACAGAATAAACTCTACAGACAACAAGCAAGCCCTTCCAGCCCTAACCAAGGCTGCTCCTGCTTAGCTTCCAAGATCTGATGAGATCAGGCTGTCCTGGGCTGTCCAGGTCAAGGTGGGAATGCCATTCCATCAGAGGAACTGTGTGTTTGGATAAATGCCATTGCCCTTAGGATATCTAACAATGGCTAATACCCAGTCCATATTGATCAAAATTAGGAAAACCGATTTAGCACTATATAGGAGCTTCATAATATCTCACCTTGCATCAAGGAAATCCCAGGAACTGCTTTAAAATACAATGTACTTTTTCAATAAGCATAGGCATTTCATAGATCAGCTCACATATCAGCAGATAGGTAGTTTTTAGCCAAAGTGCTATTCTAATCAGTGCCAATAATAATAATAACAAGAACCACAACAACAATAATAATAATGAGGAGGAGGAGGAGAATCACTAACAGCATTCTGATAAGAAGAAGTTTTGGTACGTTTGTGGAAAACAACATTTTTGTCAGATCAAAATACTTCATTTTGTAACGGCAAACTTAAATGAAAACCAAATGTTGGATTGTTTTTGCTTGATGAAACATACTACATTGCTGTCCAACAAACTTCGAAGATGCCTAAACATTAGAATGTCTTAACTGGTCCTGCCAGATCAATGTAGGGTATTTCACCCCCCTGGCCAGGAGGTGACCGAGTGGTTATGAAGAAAACAGGTTTCTTTGATACTGCTAACCCTGGTCCCTGCCACAGACCTGGGGCTAGAGAGTTTTTAAATCTGGGGAAAACCTTAACTGTCCAAGCGAGTTGATTAACTTGCCAAAGACTGGTCACTGTCAAAGCTCAAAGATTTAACTTTTGACGAGCACCTCTAGCTACAAGGTTTGCAGCTGTTCCACCAAAATGATGCAAAACTGAATTATTCAAAACGGCTTTTTTATTCAGATAGGAGGGCTGTATTGTAGGGAGGGGGTCTCAAAGAGATGCTTCACTAATGAGTTAGGAATCATAAGACTTCACCACTATGTTGCCTTAGGTCCTATCTGTTGCTTTAAGTATGTTCTCCTATGTGCTACCAGTCCTTCGAGTATGACGGTAGTGGTAGTTCTATGTTGTCAAATGTCAGTCCTAGAATTGCTTATGCTCTGTTTCAGCATTTTTTCAACTCTGTATTGGATTTTTGCTAATGTTATGTCTTTGTACACTTGCATTTATTTACCCTATGGCATTGTTTATTGATATTGACTGTACTAATCTTACACTATATAATCAGCCTTGAGTCTCAGTAAGAAAGGCGGACTACAAACAAGCAAGCAAGCAAACAAACAAACAAATTTGCAGAAATGTCATTGGCTAAAGCTTTGTCAGAAAGAATCAATGGGGCAAATGTAAACCGCTGCCTTCTGAATTAGTCAGAAGCTATTGTGTCAGATGGGGCCAATTGCTTCCTTCATCTCCCCAGCTCCTCCAGGATTCAGGCCCTGCTGACTATGAAATAGTGACCATGGTGACAATTATCAAATTTGGAAAGTCTATATGCTAAAACTGTTCAATTATATCGCACAGAGCACAACAGTTATGCTAGAAAACAATGTCTTGACCCAATGTCTAGCTGGCTTTGGAAATCATAATCCATTTCAGTAGGAAAGAATTGTTGGAACTGGATCCAAAAACAAAACCCAGCCAGGTGACATATTCATCCTTTTTGATGTCAATCATACACTTGCTTGTGGATGAGATTACAGCAATGACATCATAGATCGGGATCTAGGACTCCTCAAAATATGACATTTGTATAGCCTTCCTTTCTCAGTGAGACTCAAGGCAGACAACACAAAGCAACGCAATGCCTTTTGAAATGGATGACTGCAGTGCAGGCTAGATATGCAACTGCCCATGTAAAGAAGTCTTTTTCTCTCCTCCTCCTCCTTTATTTTGCCAACGGAGTCCTAGTTCCCTTCCCTCTGATAGCCTGCTTGTGGAGTTTCCATTGCACCAAACAAGAATGGCTAGGCACACTGACTCACACATGCACCTCAGACCAGATAAGAAGACATGACTGCTCTCTTCTCTCCCTTAGCAATTAGCCTGTCAGGGTGTGAGTCCCAAGAGGGACTGCTCCAGCGTGTCTTTGAATAAAAAAGGCAGCCCCAGCTGGTTCCAGTGAGGAAGGCAGTGTTGCTTATTCTCTCTTGGCTCCCCAGCATGGGAACTGGAGTTGAACCTTCATCTCACAAACATTGGCCTGTCTACGTAGGGAAAAACAGGAGGGGAGCCAGAAAGCTTGGCTTGGAGCTGCTAACATAAATTTCCTTAGTTTTTACAAGTCTGTCATGACCAGAGTGAGAGATTTCTGTTCTCACAGACAAAGTCACATTCAGGGGGTGGGGTGGCGGGTGCTACATGGGATTCAACCATTCTCAGTGGGGTCCAAACATGTTTGGGAATAAACAAGCACCACCAACTTTCACCCTGCTACAAGTGCTGGCTCAAAGTGTCCCCTTTTTTGTGTTGCAGTTAGCTGGAATTGTGTTGAAGCACCGCATGTGGTAATGTGGCTTTTTAGGGAGTCTAGATTCCGAGCATTTAGAACTCTGCATTCATTTTTGTCCTGGGTTTTCCTAAGTTTTTAACTTTTGTGACTACATTTCTTTCTCCCTGCCCCAGTGGGATGAACTGGACTAACCATAATGTAAGAAGCAAGGAAGTAAATGAGTATCAGATTTCCCTGTGCTGACACGTAAGGCAGAATGTCACCAATAATAATAAAGGCAGAATGTTCCCAAAATAATAGATCCTGGGAAACATAAGCAGCAACCCTAAGAAGAGAGACGCTTGTAACTGTGGAAGAACAAGATTCTGGTCCAGTAACACCTTAACTGGACCTGGATCTTGCTCTTCTACTGCAGACTAACATGTCTACCCACCTGAAACTTATAACTGTAGGGACTCATTTTTCCTGGCTAGAGACCAGAAATGTAACAGATTCACAGTCTCATCCCATTCCTTCTGGAATTAGTTACCAGATGCTTTGCTGCTTATTCTCCCTGTGCTGCCACGATAAAAGTCGAGATCCCAGCTAGGCTGCCCACAGAATAATACCTGTGCTGCCCTCTATTGGTTGTTCAGAAAAAGGCGACCTCACTTACTGCACACCTGGAATTTCCTCTTTTTTCCTCACCTGAAGCCTCTATGGAATCTCACCAACTACAGAACACTTTGCCTACCGAGAAGTCCAATTTAGCTCTTTTCAGGCGTTATATTTCTGGAGCTACTGTCTCTCATACTGAGGATGTACAAACTTCTCAGTACAGGCAACCTCCATTTTGTGTGAAAAGGGCAGTATGTGTATTTTAGAGCTTCAAGTCACACAAATGCATAGCCTCGAATATCTGAGATTGGGGTAGCACATAATGTCACTGGGAAATATGTGCATCGCCCATTTTACTCAAAACGGTGATCATGTGAACCAAAAGCATCACACAAAACATGCTCTCCCAGTATGCAAGACAGGAACACCAAATAAGTCTCCAAAAAGTGTGCACGTTTACTGCACTCAAGATGGGAGGCAAAATGTCCAAGAAGAAGCTATAACTTGCTCCCCTTTGAACTACCAGGTCAAGAGATCAACTGCCCAAGATATGCAGAAGGCCCTTCACTGTATTTTCTGATTCAGCTTTTTGACTTCTCTCTGCAGCTGTGTTTTTAACTGCAGCTTTATTCTGCAAGAGTCGGGAGGAGATGATGGAGTTAATATTGGTGCTAATTCTGGTGGCAGTCTGAGTTTCTGTTAAAGGCATAGCAGCTGCTATCAACTAAACAGTTCATAACCCTGTCCCTCAGAACCTGGCATCCCTTACTGAGCTACATTTCCACACATTGTTCCTTTCCCATTGGTTCTCCTGGTGATTGTGGTCTTCCGTACTAAAATCAGCAGGAACAAGTTACGATGAGCCAGCCTTCAGTTTAGCAACATCACTCTTTTTCACACTGGCCAGGGCTCCCAAACCCTGTTGAACCATTGGGCATATTCTGAGAACAACTACGGGCACCACACAAAATGGATGCCATGGGGACTGGGTCCAATCATAAAATGTTTGGGGAGCTTCCACAATGAAGACAGCTGTTTCCAATTGGGTACTCCTGCAGACACAGGGAATGCCTCCTCCTGGGCTCTTCTGAAGCACCTCCTATTTTGATAAATTGGAGGACAGTTAGGATTGGCTCTTAGTTTTAGTTAAGAGATAGTTTGGGGGGAAAGCAATTGGCCACCAGAAAATACATCACAGAGTTTCAAGGAACCATTGAATGCCATGTTGGGGATTACTGCCACACATTATCACAAACTTCAGACCATTTGGACTTGCATGGCCTTGAACAAATTACCATTTGTGACAGCAAATAACAAAGACAACCTCACTGAGGTGATGGGTAAGGAAGAGAAATGGCATAGCAATCAGCAATAAAATAATCTTCTATTATAATCCTGGCTACTAACATGATTCCAATACCAGGTAAAAAGCAACTCATCATTCAAAATAACCTGAAATCACTAGTCCTTGGACGCATATAATGTGATTTGCCTCAAAGGCTGCTTCCAAGCAGAATATCTGTTTATGTAAGCAGATTTATTTTTATTTCATTTACTTATTTTTATTTATTTTACTTCATTTATACCTTGCCTTTCTTCCCAGTGGGAGAATGATGGCTTGCATTATTCACTTCTTCTCTATTTTTTCCTCACAACAAGCCTGTGAGGTAGGTTAGGCTGAGAGTGTGTGACTGGTCAAGGTCATCCAGCAAGCTTCTGTGACAGAGTGGGGAATCGAAACTGGAACACCCAGATCCTTGTCTGTCACTCTAGCCACTACACAACACTGTCTACACAGCATATGCCCCTGACCTGGTTGATCCAGGCTAGCCTAACCTTGTCAGATCTTGGAAGCTAAACAGGGTCAGCTCTGATTAGTACTTGGTTGGGAGACCACCAAGGAAGTCCAGGATTGCTAAGTAGAGGTAGACAATGGCAAACCACCTCTGTTTGTCTCTTGCCTTTAAAACTCCGTGGGATCATCATAAGTCAGCTGTGACGTGATGGCACTTTACACACACTTCACATGTCCCATGTGCTCAGTCACTGAAGCAGATTCATACTAATCCCAAAAATGAGTATTAATGTATGGTTGTTGTGGGTTTTCCGGGCTGTATTGCCGTGGTCTTGGCATTGCAGTTCCTGACGTTTCGCCAGCAGCTGTGGCTGGCATCTTCAGAGGTGTAGCACCAAAAGACAGAGATCTCTCAGTGTCACAGTGTGGAAAAGATGTAGGTCATTTGTATCTACTCAGGAGGGGTGGGGTTGAGCTGAGTCATCCTGTAAGAGTTTCCCAGGGTGTGGAATGCTAATGGCGGGAGGCTTCACTGTATCCTGAGGAGGTTCTTTTGCATATGGATTGGTACTTGATGTGCTAATCTTAATGTAATTAATGTAATTCTTCTAACAAGATCTGGGTCAGTAACAAGAGCTGGGCACAAGTCCTCAGCCAAAAGTCAGGGAATCAAAGGGTCAAACTACATATTTAGGTTTTTAATGAGTTGGGTCCAGGTTCCTTCTGGCCGGGGAGGCGGGAGTTATTTCCTTGTTTTGGTTGCTCCACAGGGATTATTTGTGCACATGAAGCAGCAAAAATGGGTAAATAACTCCCCTCCACACTGTTTTCATGCTGAAGGGCTCCCCCAATGATGGTTTTCCAAGCTCAATTGGGCTATCCTTTAAAAAAAAAAACACCATTCCCTGAAGCTGCTGTGTGGCTGCAGGGAACACAAGGTGACCCAGCTTGTCAAAAACATAAACATGTAGTTTGGCCCTCAATGTAAAATATCCGTTGTGCCTACTACAGGCTGGAGGGCTCTCCGTTAGCTGGAATTGTGCTGGAATTGTGTGAAGTCCAGTTATTTCATTGGTTTCTGTTTAATCTTCGTATATGAAAAAGTACATTTGATGGAAAAATTGCTTTGTATGTATTCACAAGTTTAAAAATCTTTACATATGCATCAGTCACAGATTCAGACTGGGAGTCCTTGCTGGCTTCTTTGGGAGAGGTATGATTTCCCTGGAGCGTATGCACGATGATGGTCCCTAATCTGTCATGTTGATCTTTTTGTGCATCTAGCCGTTTTAATTTACAATTTTTATTGCTCTCTAAAAATGGAATCAGTTTTACTGGATCACAATTGCCAGGATAATATTTAGGCCTTTTTAACATTACATTTGCCATCTTCCGCTTTTCTATATTTAGGTTTTCAACGTACTGCCGAACAAGACATTCAGCCACATTAATTCCTTTAGAAGTGTCTCCAATATTAGTATTTGTTACTGCTGAATCTATCAACTTCTTTTAAGATCTCTTCTGTGGATTCTTAGGTCTTCAGATCTATAGAGCTAGAACAATAACTGTATCTATGTTCCTTCTGGTTAAGACACTGTTACATTGTGAAGTCCTTTTACCTTATTGGTTCAATCACCTTACCAGGCAGTTCTCTGGCAGGTTTCTTGCGTTTCAGGTTGTGAGTGTCCCAGGGCTCATTAGCAGGAAAATGGAAAACACTCAATACACACCTACTTCGAAACAGTTTCCACGAAATTTCACCGTTGGTTTTACCAAGCAAAGTCATCCTCTGCCAAGAACGGATGGATGCAGAAGGTATCCTCTGCAGAGCAAGGCTTAGCCACAAATAAGTTGTACTTGTTTCTTAGCTGCTTCCACATGGACACAATTCTTCATGTAGCTCTCATTTCTGCTGTGAATGCAATGGCTTTTTCAGCAGCAACAGAGCATCCATGCACAGAAGTTTTCCCTGTGGGTCAGACCACATGAGACAAAATATACTTGAATTACACTCAAATACACTCGAATTACAAAATATACTCGAATTACCTGTGTAATTCGAGTGTATTTTGTCTCATGTGGTGAGACCCTAAATATGCCATTTCCCTTTACCACTGAAGGCTGGTGGGGGGCAGGGGGGGGAATGGCTTTTAAAAATCAGTAATAGTTAAATAGTGGTAGGAGCCTGCATCACTCCCATCTCAGCAACCAAAAAAGTTCAGGGCTAAAGACTTGCTTTTTAAAAAAACAAAAGCTGGAATCTAGTACATTATTGCAATAGATTGGTATAATATTGCTGTGCTGTAACAACCTCGCAATTCCAATTTTTAAAAAACCCTCCAGTGGGGAAAGCATAGTAGCCACAGAGACTGAGGTAAAGAAAATTGCTTTGATAGTAATCTTTCCAAAAAGATCATACCAAAAAAGGTTTGGGAAAGATCACAGCAAAGTAGGGGAAAGTACAAATAGAGAGTGGCATCGTAAGGGTGTTCTCATAAACAACTGCTAAAAGAAGGCCACCTTAGAGTCTCTCTACACAAGACATCACACAAGGATGCTCAAGTGAAAGATCTTACACTTGTTCTCCCACTGTGGATACACATACACCGCTAGAAAGACAGAGTACACTTGAATATAAGACCATACAGAAAATAAGTCACTTGAGCATTCCTGTTTAAGTTGTCTTGTGACAACTTTAGAGAATACTTGGTTCTAACCTTCAAGGCCCTTAGCAGCCTGGGACCAGCATACCTGAGGGACCGCCTCTCACCATATGTTTCCCACAGGCTGCTTCTTTCAGCAGATAAACACCTACTGGTGGTCCCCAGCCCCAAGGAAGTTCACCATGCCTCAACCAGAGCCAGGACTTTCTTGGTCCTGGCCCCAACCTGGTGGAACTCTCTGTCTGTGGCAACTTGGGCTCTTTCAGATTTGTTATCCTTCTGCCGGGCCTGCAAGACAGAGATGTTCCGCCAGGCATATGGTGGTTGAGGTGGGTGGGCTAACTAAGGTATTTGTATCAGCTTCCTGCCATGGGGGGGGAGTGCATCCCCCACCTCAGTTTCTGTAACCATCTGTAACTGGCCACCCTGCCCCATGGGTTATCTAGGCAAAGTAGGTGGGGCAATATGTATATCGCTGTTTTTAGACATTTGTTGTTATTGATGTTTATATTGCTGCTAAATTTTATTCTATTTTATTGTACATTTAAAATGTTGTGATCTGCTCTGCGCTTACTTGTGGGGAAAGCGGAATAAAAATTAAATAAATAAATAAAATTATATAGCTTTGGCTGTCTCCTTCAGGAGATACTGGGGCAGAAGGACCCATGGAGAGTTAACGATAATAGCCTCCATTAGCCCGTAAGAAGCATATTGGCCTGTGCTTTGAGATAACCTTTGTCCTTGTTGCATCGGATATTGATTCCAAAGGGTTTTCTGCTTCTCTCACATGGTCTACACGTGGAGGTAAAAATCAACATAGACTTCATTGCCACAATGTATACATGTGAGATCGGTAGGGAATTTAGCCTCACAAAAACCTTTGCAGGTCTATATTCTGGCCTCACACATATCTCACTGACTACACCAGAGTAACAATCAGCTCTCGTATTTACAATCCGTGCCCTGGATTTAGGAACATTCTTTACCTGTCCTGTAAAGACCCTAAGGATTAACAAGAAAGCCTCCGCAGCTGCAGCAGACTACGACTGAACTGGATTCTTGAGGCCGCGGGGCCTCTCCTTCACTCCCAGGCAGGCTTTTAGAGCAGTCACAGAGCATCACTAACATAATGTGTTTAAATACTGTGTGTGCTATTCAAGACCAAAAAGAGTTTGTGGCTCTCTTTCATCAGGGATTCAGGCCAGCCCCATAACTACAATTCTCAAGCATTTGAGTCTGAGATGAAATATTATATATTTTCCCTGCAATCAGGTCCTAAAACTCTAGGGATTCATCTTCAAGTTTGTTCCAATTATCCTTATTTACTAAGGATTGTTCCTATTGTACCCAGACTCTGAAAAATTACTGTTCCTGTCCCCCCCCCCCCGCCCATTTTTTAGACTGGACTATTGACATTGTCATTTCACAAACTGCAGCTGCAGAGATGTGTTTTGAACTTGTGATTTCCAATGGTCAGACAGGTTTTTTTCCCTAGCACATCATTAAGCAAAAGAACCACCACCCTCCTGGACTGCGAATCAGTGGAGACCAAAGTACTGCAGAATAAATGGATGCAGGAGCCAGCCTAGCTGTGAAACACCTTCAGTTGGGTGAAAGCGGGAAGGGTGGTTAGTGAAATGACCCCCTATTGTGAACATAGGGGGGTTAGATGCATGCCTATATTTTTGACTGTGAAATGTCAGATGGTATGTTTTCACACTAGCTTGGTAGCAGGTTCAGCCTCCATTAGGCCCTGTCACTGCTGCATTGCTGTAATTGGGATTCCTAAGAGCCAAGCTACAAGTGACGCCTGACACAGGTTGGACACTTGTCAGCTTCCCTTAAGTTTTGATGGGAAATGTAGGCGTCCTGGTCTTGCAGCTTGGCTCTCCATTTAATTGAAGTTTACAGAGCGGCAGTCTATGGGAGGGGGAACATGCAGTTGGGAGGGGAGTGCAGGAATCGGGCTCTCGCCGGGCACCCTGCTTCCCCTCCACTCTGTGTGTGTGTGTGTGGGGGGGTTCTGTAAACTTCAATTAAATGGAGAGCCAAGCTGTAAGACCAGGACGCTTACATTTCCCATCAAAACTTGAGGTAAGCCAACAAGTATCCAACCTATGTCAGGCGTCACTTGTAGCTTGGCTCTAAGTAACTCTCTCCATCCCACAAAGAGACCTGGATCCTGGTTGATGCTCACTCGCCCTTCTTCATACCAGATTCTAATTCTATTGTCTCTGGATTCCTCACTGGCTGCACTATATATAGCTTGTCTGCTTCCCAGCCTTTCATTGACTTATGGCAGAGAGCAACTGAGTGTCCTTTCTTCCATGTTGTCCTGCTCTTCCATAGCATGAAGAAGTGCATGTCCGAAGAAAATTGCTGCTGCATTTTAAAAGTCATATATCCAGTGGTAAGGCCAGTCCCATTCTCCTGCTATGTCATGGTAACATCCTGTAATGTACTCTTCTAAGTTAATCCAAAGACTGCAGTTGGTACAGATCGCTGCAGCTCGGTTCCTATAAGGAGCTAAGAAAAGCATGAATATTACTACTATTCTGCAGTCACTGTATCGGTTACCTATCAATCACAGTGCTTGATTCAAGGTATTGGCTATCACGTACAAAGCTCTTCATGGCCTTGGTCCTTCATATCTGTGGGACAGGCCCTCTCCCTATGTTCCACCATGGCAGCTTTGCTCATCTGAACAGGGCCTTTTGCAAGTGTCACCTTGCACGTGGGCAAAATTGACAGCTGCCCATACACATGCATTCTCTGTGGTGGCCTACCTGAATGGCCTACCTGAAGAGGTCAGGAAAACTCCCACTCTCCTGTCTTTCCGCATACTATGTAAAACTGAATTATTCAAGAGGGCTTTTTACTCTGGTAGGAGGGCTGTAATATATGGAAGCCTTCTCAAAAAGATGCATCAAGTAAAGAGACAGGGACTATAGACTTTACTACTACGTAAGGTCTGTTGCTGTACATATGATCCTACTGTGTAGTTTCTATGTTATTTAATATGTCAATCTCAAAATTGCTCTGTTTCAGCATTTCAACTCTGTATTGGATTTCTGATGGTTTTAAATTGTTGCAAATTTGCATTTAGATACCCTATCACAGTTTATTGAAATATCTTTGAAACTGACTGTACTGACTCCCACTATGTAATCTGCCTTGAGATTCAGTGAGAAAAGTGGACTATAAATAAATAAATAATTCACATAGGTGCCTTCATCAGGATCTAGGACTGCTCTTTTCCCTCCTATTCCCCTGATATTCCCAACAAGTATGATGTAATAAGGAAGAAGGGAAAGGCCCGGAGGCTTTGAAATATTGGAATCTTCTCTGGGGAAGGCAGCTGCTGTTTTGTTTCAAACAGACATCACATGGACAGGGCTTGGACATCTTTTTGAAGTGCAAATCAGAAGACAAAACAGCACCATAGAAATAATGTCAGACATGCATATAAAAATGCAGCCAATGTGTACTACGAGAGTACAAAGTTGTTATGCTCTTTTCCAGCTGCTTACTTGGAGGCACATGTGCAATGTGACTCTTTCAAGTAAACAAATTTTTCTAGCCCAACTCCCCACCCCCCAACCCACAGGCACAGCACTCTGATGGTCATGCTTCACTTATTTGTTTATTCTTAGCTTGGGGGATGGCTGATTTGTGCCAAAAAAGCTGCCTTTTACACAAGGTCTGGGGTTTGCTCATATATTATTTGTGCAGTTTGCATGGCTCGGGAAGTCAAAAATTGAATTCTGCTGTATTTTCCCCAGGCAAAATCAAACAGAGACAGGAGGTTCCTAAGGAATCAGGGATCTAAAAAGTTACTGCGGAAGTAGCTGAAATTGACTTCCAGCCCTGCCCCACACAAGACACTGGGAAACAATGTTATTTCCTGACATGTTTCACTGTTATCATTTCATGACTCCTATAACTTCTGAGTCAAGATAACCTTTCAGTAAAGCATTGCTAGACTTTTTCCCAAGATTGTGTTCTTTTAATCAGTGGGACAATTTTGTAGTGGGTTTTTCAGACGTGGCAGACCAAAGGAAGGTCTGCCAGTCATAAGAAGCCAAAGCAGTAACATGCCCCCAGATTGATAGGAAGGGGCATACCATGTATTCTGTAACCAGCAACAGTAAGCAGAAGATACGCTTGTGCATCTCTGAGATGCCAGAGGACACAACTTTTCTTTTTTCGTTTTGTTTTTGGGTGTGTGTGCAAGTGCTACAGAGCTGATTCACGCACTCTTCAGTAGGGTGTACATGGGTAGGTAAGCAGCCTGTGTGTATACCTTCAATCAGGCAGTCTGGGGATACATCTATGCTGGCAATGTATGGAACATCTCCAATTATTTCTCCCCCTTTCTGAGGTGGAAGGATTCTGAGAATTAGCAGTATGCATGTAGTTTTGCATTTCACATCATATCATGTGTATGACAGAGGTACGTACAGTATTTTCAGGGGTATACAACATGCACAGTATTTTCAGATTGAGGATTACCTGAATCAATTCTAAAAATGAATCAAACCCTAAGTGGAAAAACTCACCAGATTCTAGCAATTTTGGGGATCAACATCTTATTGGGTTCTGTTCCCAGTACTCAATCCCTCTCCCTACTGTCACTTCTACCATCAGGTCTGAAGTGCTTGCTGAAGTACAATAAAAGAAAACCTTCCCACTGTTTTGCTTTTGGACATCATTACAATAAACTGTAGGGGGCACTGTGAGGCTTTGCCATACCATTTCAGAGAGATTCCATTTATGTGCCTGATAAAATGCTATTGTCAGTGCAAAAAGGACCGATCCTTTTCATCACCGGCAGCTCAAAAGTGATCTGTAAAAGGAGGATAGAAATAGATGCGGCCTGAATGTGATGGGAGTAGACCCTCTTTCTGGGACCCTACAGTGGAAGTTCACAGCATCTGCTTCAATAAACACCCCATTGTTGGGAGAAATCACTAGTCTGACAATTCATTACAGGAAAGGAAGCACAGCAACAGAGGCAAGGGGAGTGGCTTGCAGCAAATTGTTTTTCACTATTCTCCGTTTTCCTTGCTTTACTAGGTCTCTGCAGCACTTGAAGAGATCAGAAATGTGCAGTCTAGTCCCACACGTTACCCTATCCCTAAATTCCACAGGGCTTATTTCCAAGTAAACAAGCATAGGATTGCATTCTAAGAATGTGCTAGCTGTAGGTGAGGACACGCAGACAATATTCTTACTCTTGATCACCTGCAAAAAATTCCATGATGGAACAAGAGGATCCCAAAGGAGTAGGAAAGTGCTGCCTGGTGTTTTAGCTTCACCAGGGAAATTGTAATAGGAAGAAATGGGATCCATAGATGAATTGTCTGTGTGCTAAAAATGCATCCGTTATATTCCCTTCTTTTTCCAGTGTTGTTTGTAGGGCATTCTCTGTGTTGCTGTTGTGATTTCGGTTTTTCCTGCTCCTATCAATTCCTGGCCTGTTTAGTTAGGGAAGCTAGGAGAAAGAGGAAATCCTGCTCTAGTTCTGCAGGGATATGGAGGGGGTAGCACTTAAGGTTGCCATCTTTCAGGTGGTGCCTGGAAAGCTTATGGTATTACAACTAATCTTCAGATGATAGAGATCAGTTCCCCTGAAGAAAATAGATCCAGAGGAGTTCGCCGTGTTAGTCTGTAGTAGGAAAATAGTAAAGAGTCCAGTAGCACCTTTAAGACTAACCAACTTTATTGTAGCATAAGCTTTCGAGAACCACAGCTCTTTTCATCAGATGCATGCATCTGACAAAGAGAGCTGTGGTTCTCGAAAACTTATGCTACAATAAAGTTGGTTAGTCTTAAAGGTGCTCCTGAAGAAAATAGCTGCTTTGGAGGGTGGAGTCTATGGCATTATATCCTGCTGAGATCTGTCTCCTCCCCAAACCCCACCCTCTCCTCTCCAGAATTTCCCAACCCTAGTGGGACTGCTAACATGAACGTGTGCCTCCCAAAGATTAAGCACAGGAGAGCAGAATGCTGCATTAATCACAGTATAAGGAATGCAGATTCTCTGTAACATTCTGAAGAGTGCAGTCACAAGAACATTGTCACTTTCAACAACTGTCACTTATAAAAGTGAACATCAGCCGCCGCCAAGAACTTGCAGCTGACCTGTCCAAAACATGTGGATAGTTTCCAATTGCTCAGATCTTCACGGTGATGCTCCCATCATTAATGGGCAAGAGGCCAAATCTGCATTAAGAATTCATCTGCCAACTTAAAAAGACGCAGTTGCATCCTGAGTCCTTCCGCTGCTGGCAACTGAAGAAAGGTTAAGAGTCCAGTACCTGCAAAGATGAGAGCTCCACCTACCCTGCCATGCATCTTAAGGGATGCACAGGGGCTTCCTCTGTCAGTAAAGGAACCTTGAGTCTCACGCTGAAAATCACTGGAGATGCCCTCTCTAAGCTGCCACAGTGCATGGCTCCAGGATTCAGTGAATTCTTCACTGTCTTACAATTCTGGGTTGAATGAGCAGTATCCATCCTATTGGCCCCTCCCCAGCATCCATATGGCACACCAGAAAGAGTCACTGTTTATTCAACAAGCCCCCACTAACTGCTTCATCTTTGCTGAAATGTTGAGTTGGTTCTCACATTGCCGTGAAGCAGGGAGAGATGAAGCATTTGTTTCCTTCTGTAATGTGAATTTATATTCCATGTGATCCATGAGCTCTGAGTGATCTGGACTTCACAGATCTCACTCAGCTGCCACAGCAAAAGTGGGGAAAAGCAGAAATGTTTTTGCTTTTTCCATTTTCTGTATAACATCTGAGCTGCTCACCAGTGTCTGTACTTCTCCACCTGCCTACCTGGATGCCTGTTCTTACCTAAGATTTCTTTATTCTCCTCATGTCTCTCTCACCTACTATTGCCCTCTCTGTTACCATTTTCTTGTAGATTGCTTTCCTGCTTTTCATCACTGCCTGAGCCCTGGATGCCAGATTGTCATTATCTCCCTAATGAGTGTGTCCAGTCTTGGTCTGTAAAATAATTATTACTAGTGTAGACCCACTAGTAGTGTAGTGGTCCCAATCCAGCAGATATTTTGAGGAGGGGCTCTGGCTCAAAGGCAGAAGATCCCTCCCAGGTTCAATCTCTGGCATCTCCAGTTAAAAGGATATTGAAGCGTGTATGTAAAATGCCATCAAGTCACAGCTGACTTATGGCAACCCCTGCAGGGGGTTTTGACACAAAAGACAAACAGAGTTGATTTGCCATTGCTTGCCTCTTCATAGTGACCCTGGACTTCCTTAGTAGTCTCTCATCTAAGTACTAATCAGGGCTGACCCATTTTAGCTTCCAAGATCTGATGAGTAGAAAACAGCAAGAATCCAGTAGCGCCTATAAGACTAACAGAATTTGTGGTAGATCTTGATCTAAGATCTGATGAGATCCCGGTCAGGGCAGACACTGAAGAAGTGTTGAGAAAGACCTCTGCTTAAAGTTTTTGAAAGCCATTTCCTCCTCAGAATAGCCAGTACTGAGCTAGATGGATTGATGGTCTGATTCAGTAAGGCAGGTTCATTTCTTTTAACATCTCCACTATCTTGCATCTTCCAAGAAGAAAGTATAAGAAATTATCTTCAGAATCAGAAAACAAATATTGCAAGACAGGAAACACCTGGAGTATCATAGTCTACACACCTTCTTCAGATATACAGGATACCGTCTCAGCAGACCGGGTTTCCTTCCAGCCCCTCGATGTAGGAGAAGGAAGCTCAATGTCCAGGAGGTCACAGCTGAGCATTAAAGAAGAAGAATAACACAAACACAAGGGTAAGGGGAAGTCAACACAATAGAACAGATCTACGACTGCAAAAACAAAAATTCTGCATATGCCTATGATGTATGGCTTGCTAACATCACATACTAGATAGTCAGAATTCTCATCTAGCATTCTAACAGAGAAATACATTGCTTATCCCTCAGTTTAAGCGTACATGAATCACCTCTTCTCCTGAAATTCATGAATTCTCAGTGCATTGTCTCTGATTTTAGCCAACATTTCTTCCTTGATCTGCTCAATGGGTGCAGGGGACAGAGCTTCATACTTTGAAAGCTACCAGAAATTCAGAGCGGTTTTCGCAACTAGCGTTGGGTAACTGCTCCTACATGAAAGATCTAAATATCCCACTGGTATCTTCTGTGATATTTCATTGCAAAGATTTCTGCAGAGCCAGCAGTAAATGAAGGGCAGCAGAGTATGAACTGGGAGTCAGGCAGATATTTTCTCTAACCAGTCTCATTATTAAGAAGCCCTGCTCTTTTTACCAGACCTTCTTTAGCTGATTCCGCACACGTTGGATAATGCACTTCCAATTCTCTTTAGAGATCATTTGGAACTGAATTTGTCGAGTGTGAAACAAAAAATCCACTTCCAAACGATAGCTAAAGTGTATTGAAAGTGCATTATCCAACGTGTGCGGAATCAGGGGGGATAAAAGACACCTTACTTTCCCAGCCCCTTTACAAATTCACTGCATGGCAAAGGTTCTAAGTGTAAGGAGAGGTTGAATATATGGCTGTGGTTGACATACCAGTACCAAGAATAACATCATAAAGAAGCCACCTCTGAAGAGAAAACCCTCTTCAGTGACTCCCCAGGAAACCAACTAGCAACGGACTGAACTTATGTGCATTGTCTGATATATAGACTTATAGTGAACTCCTAAGCAGAGTTACTCCAGTCTGAAATCAATGGGCTTAGACTAGAGTAACTCTGCTTAGGATTTTGCTGTTAGGCTGCAATCCTAAAACACTTCCTAAGGAATAAGCCCCATTGAACAATGGGCTATTCTTTGGGATGTATATGCTTAGGGTTGCTATTGGGATTTTTGCAAGTGCCCTATGTTCAGTCATGAAAGAGTTAAATTGCTATTTTGTTTGTTTAGTCAGGTAGCTCATTGGCATAGGACTACTTAGGTCTAGAATAAAAATTCTCGCCATAGAGTCTTTAGTCTAAATGAAGAAATCTAGGATTGTCTATTGGATGAGCCAGTTTATTGGGGGCAATTAGCTAGCAACGTATACTAAGGTTTTATTGCTCTTTGTTCAGTCTCAGTTGTTAAGTCTATTTCAGTCTTTCTCTCTAGCCATCAAGATTTAGCTAGTTAGTTAGATATTCTTTATTTTCTTACCAAATGTACCCTTTTTCACTGTTATGTAGTAAAAGTATTTTTATAGAGCTAAAACCACAGAATTCTGTCTACTTATTTCCAAGGCGCTATCTTTTTTTTTAATTCTCACCATCAACAATTGCCGATAGCCATCTAGCGATCCAGATTCTAGGAGACACTTTACTGAATTTCCTTCCCCACAGTTTGTGTTAAAGTGCCCTTTGCAATATGACTTTTGTAACCTTGGCTCCTGCCTCTGTGGGCAAAGAGCCATGGTGAACCTGTGTTCCATGATCCTGCCCTGTCCTTGTGCCCAAAGCACACTCCGTCCAAGTTAAAGCTTGTTCACTTAAGACAGGATCTAGCATACAGACCCATTCCCCCTGCTGGTACCCTTGCAGTTACATTCCTGGACTTTGCATCTCATGCCCTTTCGTAGCATTCACAATCACTGATTGTGGTAAATAATGAGAATCGTCAAGGGCTGCAGGATCTTTGCCCATGTGATAAGACTGTGAAGAAAAAATTCTTTTGAACTTTCACTGGTGTTATGAAACTGATTGCCTGAAGCTTGAAGTGGGAGGGAGTGTGCTCGGCAAAGGCATTGTGTAAAGCTGAACATTTGTGTGCTTAGGGAGCATTGGCCATGTGAGACAATTATTTCAGGCACTTGAAGATGTTTCAGAATGTGGCCGTTAAGTGCTCCTATCTTTCCCTTGACTGCAGCTGACACCCAGTTGTGTTACTATCTGACCATTTAACCAGGTTGGGAAATGTGGGTGGACGCACATGTCATTCAATGGTAAAGAAGCATGTGCTTAGCAGCTGGGATATGCGTGCTCACTTCACTGCCTTGTCTTCATCCAGTGAAATGACCAGGCAAAATAACTAGATGTGGCAATGAGAGAGAACTAGGCAAGGGAAGGGAATGTGTGAGGAAGAGGTTAGCTAAGCCACAGGGCAAAGGTGGGTTAAGTACGATCATAAGCAAGGCGCTCATGGTGCAATCCTAAGCAGAGTTACACCCTTGAAGTCAATGGTTTAGAACAGTGTAGCTGTGCTTTGGACTGCACAGTCAATGATCTAGGATGAGCATTCATTGTGCACTACTAAGGGATCCACTGGTGTGCCCCGGGGTTGCTTTCTGTGATCATTGTGGTGTAGATGGGAATCTGCCCTGTTCCCAGCAAAGGTTGAACTCAACACTCCATGGGGAGGGAGTCTCACAGGCAGCCCCTGCTATCACTGCCAGCTCAGACAATGGAACTTGGACTGAGGCCAGAAAGACCTTCCCTTTGGAGTTCACATTTTATCTGTACAACCCGGTAGACTTCCTTCCTTGTGGTAAGAGTGCAGGTTTCCAAGCAACAAACCTGCTGTCACATCTGATCTATGTTTGATGGCCAATATGGGAACAAAGTGGAAAGAACGGCTGTTCTCATGGGGAATGGGTGACCTCGGCTATGTGCTGGATGGTGCTTGATGGCCTCTGGCAATAATTACAGAGATTCCATGCTTCATCTCCCAGGCACATGACTCATCACCTGGGAAAGATGCATGTAAGTCACTGAGTCTCCATTTACCTACAAAAACCCAGAAAACAAGCAGAGAGAGGATCTGCAAAGGGTCAATCAAACATAGGAACTAAGGACCACTTCACACATTGCATGTTTAAATGTACAACTAATATGCTCTAAGTACTCTTACAGTGCAATCCTAAGCAAAGTTACACCAGTCTAAGCCCATTGATTTCAATGGGCTTAGACCGGTGTAATTCTGCTTAGGATTGCTCTGCTAATCATCAAAAAGTGGGAATGCAGCAAACCTGCTTTGGGTAGCAGACAGACAGATCTGTCAAGGTGCTCTGCAACTGACTGCAATACTCTATTGAGTGTTCACACTATAACAAACCATGATTTACCTCTAAGTCATATGTGGAACATTACTAGGATTCATAACAATCGACATGATATCGAATTCTAAGTCTTTCTGGATTCTAAAGCAGGATAGAAATGTTAATTATTTAATCAATTAATTGACAATTTAGAAGTACAAGAGAAAGAAAATGGGGAAATAAGTCATGTTCATTTGTTGCTGGGACTCCAAGTATCTCTTTTTTCAATTAGGTAATATCTCTGTTGCGTGGATATTACATTACCTCACAGTTGATGTCACTGTGATTTTCCCGCCCTCCATGCAATTATGTCTATTGCAGTCATGACTGCTTTATGAAATATAGTAATGCAGTCTACTGGATATCCTACTAAACCTACTAGATGTTCTATTGGATAATCCTGGTAACATCGCTGGCAGTGAATAACACAGCTCCCCATTCTCTCCCCTCTATCATGTCTTTGCCATTTTCTGAACCTAGGGAAAGTTAAGTTTTAAAATGCTTTAAAAAAAAATAAGTCAGAGGCTGAGTGCTCCTCCTAGCTGCACTGCTGGTTTATATTTAGCATCTGCGGAGATAGGAAAGCTGACAAAGGGTATTATGTGACAACTTTCCACCTTCTCAAAACAAGGGGCTTGCAGCATCCCAGGGGAGAACAGAGTCATCTGAACTATATTGTAACTAATGAGGCCAATCCTGGACTGGCAGGGCATTCTGCAGGTATCACCCCTGTCATCAGCAGTGAGCCGATCATGACTGGCAGTCTGCTTCTTGAGCTCCCCCATTGTTTGGGAGTTGTAAAACTCATTGTTTAGCATCATGCTTGTGTTATGCAGCCTGCAAGACTCTCATCTGGGCTCCGTGGTTAGGTTTTATCATTCTTTCCATATTTTAAAAATTAAACCATCTCATTCAATGCTATTCTTTGTATTTCTAGCATTAAGCCTCTGTTTTAACTCTAGAAGGACACTACATTGAAGCTGTAGGAAAGAGCAAGAGTCCGGTAGCATCTATAAGCTGTGACTCATGAAAGCTCATATCCTACTAAATATTTTGTTAAGTCTTATAGGGGCTACTGGACTCTTGCTCTTTCCTACTGCTACAGGCAGACTAACACAGCTACCTATCTTGATCTATCTGCATTGAAGGTTAGGATGTGTACAACACCGGGTGCTCTCTCTGATCAAGAATCCTCTCAAGTTACTTGTGCTTTTGCTGACCCTAAATCAGGGAATGTTCTGTTGTACAGGAAGATGCTCCTTCCATTAGGACTCCTTAAGCCACTGATTTATGACAGCAACGTCAGCAGGCCAGGCAGACTGTACTTTACAAGTGTTGGAACAGCTTCCTTATTGTGGGTTTATGAATGACTGACACATAAGAGAGGCTCCAGCACATGAGGGGGAGGGAGGGTCTGCACTGGAAGCAGAAGTTAAAGTTTCACACTATCAGTAAACAGAATTCCACCATGAGGCTGCAGACAAGCCCTTGGCTAGGCCACATAATGATGTCACAGCAGGCAGAGCCCTGGCAGGCCTTCCATGTACCTAATTTTCCCTTATATGGGCAAAGAGAACAATCGGACTTCTGGCAAGCAAATCGATAGAACCAGATGGTAGGCTCCCAATTAGAGATTAGGCGCATTCCGATCCAGCACAAATAGACTATCAATCATACAGGAAGGAGGTATTTATAGTTTCTATCACATTCCTTAATTAATTCAAAATGGCCAGAGTAGAAAACACATTTACAAAGAGGGTATTTCATTCTGAGCTCTTGCTTTTCTTTGGCAAAGCCGCATTCCTCTCTCAGAGGGAAAAGAATTGGGAAGCCACAAGACAGATGTTGGCAAGATCCTCCATGCGACTGCAAGGGGGGGGGGAACCAAGCAGCAGAAAACAGGGCTTGTAAAGGAAAGCAATCATTTTGAGATACAGTAACCTGCAGGTAGGATTTGGTCCATGTTTCCCATACATGATCGGGCAAAGCTCTCCTACATCAGGCTTTGGGCTGCCCAAAGATGTGTGATGGGAAATTTGGGAGGTGCATCAAGACAAGATCCCTGACTGAGGGACTATCTCTAGATAGATGCCCTGGGTTCTATTTGGCCCTGTAAAACAAAACTGGGAATGTGAGAAACATCTAGAAAAAGACAGGATATTTGCACAATCAGAAGTGAGAAGCCAATTGTGCAGCCTCCAACTGGAATGTTTCTGGTTTTCAAATCTCACATCAGCCATGAAAAATGAGCTCCTGTCTATCTGCAATGTTGTTACAAGGATTCATGAAATCCTCAGTCTTACATACTAATAGCCAAGTGGCCCTGATCTATGCGTACTTAAATTTAGAGACTGGAGCCATGAATGGACAAAGCAGATCTTCCTACACAGCTGAAAAATGCCCCAGGTTTGCAGAAAAATCTGAACTCTTTAAAAAAAGGGGGGGGGGAGTTTTAAAAAAAACTATAAAAGGAGTACCTGTAGCTGTGACCAGATGCCCTCTGTGGGTGTTGCTAGGTAATCATTACAGTTTAGCAGCAATTCCAGGTTTGGTTTCTGTCAGTAAAAGGCAAGGGGAGGGGGCAGGGCCCTTTCCAGGGCCCTTAAGGGGAGGACTCATTGGTCCAGGCCCAGAAGCAACTTGATACAACATGACTTGCATGACTCACCCAGGCCTGGCTACTTACTATTGTTCAGTAGCAGAACCCCTCCAAAGCCAGTGTAGTGTAGAGGTTAGAGTTTCAGAGCTAGGGGAGACCCAGGTTCAAACTGCCACACTGCTGTGGAAGCTCACTGGGAGACTTAATCCAATCACACATTCTCAGCATAACTAGGATTGCCCGCTCCAGGTTGGGAAATTCCTGGAGATTTGAGGGGGGGGGGGGCTGGGGAGCCTGGGGTTTGGGGAGGGGACTGCAGCTGAGTATAATGCCACAGAGTTCACCTTCTAAGGCAGCCATTTTTTTCCCAGGGGAACTGATCTCTGTCGCCTGGAGATCAGTTGTAATTCCAAGAGCTCTCCAACCATGACCTGGAGGTTGGCAAGCTAAGCATAACCGACCTCTGAGGCTTGAGTTGAGGATAATATGGAGGTAAGGACAATGATGTAAGCCACTTTGGGTCCCCATTGTGGAGAAAGGCAGTATATAAATGGAGTAAATTAATAAATATTCATGAAGAAGGGGGGAGGTGAAAGGTACGTTGTTTACTGGGTTTGAAGGAGACATGGATGTTGGGAAAGTTGAGCATATGGAGGCTGCCAGGAGGAAGGAAAGAGAAAAGAGGAGTGAAAGGGGAAAGTGAAGTATCCTCTGGGTGACCTTGGGTCAGTCACAGCTCTCTCAGAGCTCTCTCAGCCCCACCCACCTCACAGGGTGTTTTGTTGTGGGGATAATAATGACATACTTTGTAAACTGCTCTGAATGGACATTAAGTTGTCCTGAAGGGTGGTGTATAAATTGAATGTTGTTGTTGTTATTGCAGATTCCCTATGCAACTGGGCCCAACTCAGCCAGCACCACACAACTGGGCCATAAGAAAGAGGTTGCTAAGGGAGAGGAAAGGTGAAGAATGAGTAGGTTTGCCACCTGCTCCCCCCCCCAACTCTGCTCACCTGGCCAGCAGAGGGGGGTGGAGACATGGGGGAGCCCTTGTGACTACACCCATGCTCCCTTGTCTCATTGGAAAATGACATCAATTTCTACCACAATGGAGGGGCTGCATGGCACAGTGAAGACCAGTTCAGCAAAAATCACCTCCAAATTGGTAATTTTTACTGAAATGGATTTCAGCGTGCCCTATGGCTTCTCCATCATGCTGGAAAATGACATCATTTCCCAAGTGCAACGGTGGAGTGCAGAAGCACATAGGCTGGATGGTAAGTACACTATTGCCTCCCTATTCCCTTGCTTGGGCCCCTGAGGCCTTGGCAACCCTAAGATGGGGCAGACAAAGGTGGATGAGAAGGAGAGAAGGAAGGAGGAACAGGGGGAAAGGCTATGGGGGCAGGCAAGAGAAAGAGGATGTGGTGAGGAAGGGGAAAATGAGATGCCCTAAGGTTGCCAGATGGTGTCCAGAAAAATACCAGACTCTGGGGAGAGCTGGGGGCAGCACTCACTTAGTGTTGTCAGGTCCAGGGAAATTCCTGGAGATTTGGGGGTGGAGCTTGGAGAGGGTGGGGTTTGGGGAGGGGAGGGGCTTCAGTTGGTATAATGCCATAGAGTTTACCCTTCAAAGCAGCCATTTTCTCCAGGGAAACTCATCTCTTTGGCTTGGAGATCAGTTGTAAATTCTGGGAGATCTCCAGCTACCACCTGGAGGCTGGGAACCCTACACTCACCTCAGAAATGTTCTTCTCCCCCTACTCCAGCATATTTATGTCACTACTGGAGCACACAGGAGGGTGGGCAGGTGGGCTAGACAGGCGCAGTGTCTAATATTTTAACTTTGTTTCCTCAGGACAGTCCTTAAAAACCCGACTGTCCAGGTGAAAACTAAACACCTGGCAACTCTCTAGATACACCCTGCAAGTCCTTGTGGGTCCCCCACTTGCAAACCCAATTCTCAACAGCTTAGCCCTGGTGCATTAGTTATGGTGCATTAGCTAGAAGCCCAAAATAAATGAAATGATGGTAGTTTCATTTGCTTGAGATGGTGGAGCTTCATTTCTTTGTCTTACGGGGGCATTTACTTCTGCACCATAGGTAAGATTGATTCTACCAAGCGTCATGGAAGGTTGGATCAAGTCATTAAATGATGTGAGGGGGAATTATACCTCCAATAAAAAGCACCGAGTCATTACTGACCCATGGAGGACATTGCATCACGACATTTTCTTGGCAGACTTTTTACCGGGTGGTTTGCCATCCCCAGTTATCTACCCTTTACCCCCAGGAACCTGGGTACTCATTTTACTGATCTCAGAAGGACAGAAGGCTGAGTCAACCTTGAGCCGGCTACATGAACCTGGCTTCTGCCAGGATCGAACTCAGGTCGTGAGCAGAGCTTGGACTGCTCACCTCCCATAATGCTATGCAAAAATACGTGAGAGTGAAATAATATTGACAGTATAAATTGTATACTTACATATAAATTGTAAGACTTAAAGAAGGTTTTCTTGTAATGGCTGATTGATTGACTGATTTTCTCACTGTTTGTCGATTGCTTGTTTCTCATTGGTTATTAATTGGCAGGCAGCAACAACAGGTCTGAGAGGCAGGAAGAGGAGGAGCAGGGCTGTTATTGGGCTTGGTGAGAATACTCATATATGAAATGCTGCAACTGCTCTATACTGCATTCTATGAATAACTGAAAAATAACCCAGACATCAGGCGTGAGCCACTTGCAAACAGAAAACTGATGGATGGGCAATTGGTTTCCTGTTTGAGCCAAATAGATAGTGATAGTGAGCCAAAATGGCAGGGCTTCAAGCTTCCCTATTTTCAAATATACTTTTTTATTTATTCAAACTACGTCTCTGCTTCCCATGTCCATAATGTACACTGCTGTTGGGCATAGGATTGTTAACTTTGGGTTGGGAAATTCCTGCAGATTTGGGGGTGGGGGTAGAGCCTGGGGAGGGCAGGGTTTGGAGAGGTAAATCAATGAAGTATAATGCCATACAGTCCACCCTTCAAAGCAACCGTTTCTCCAAGTAAATTGATTCTTGTCATCTGGAGATCAGTTGTGATTCCAGGAAATCTCCAGGCCCTAGCAGGAGGTTGACAACCATACCCAGTTCTGTCAACTTCAGTCAGTTTCCTAGTTGTGTAAATTCAAATTAAAGCTCTGATTCATAAGAGAGGAGCCCTGTACTGGAATGATTAGCCACATCTCATTAAGGCTTCCAACTGTTCAGATTAAAGATTTTATTTTATATTCTGAACAGCATTCAGACCTTGAAGTGAGACCTGAAAACAGCTTTCGCTCCTTTTAGAGCAACTGTCAGTACAAAATAATTTATGGGGTTCTTCTTGCAATACTCTCCCCACCAAGGCACAGAGACGCCTCCTTAAGAGTTTAATGATTTATTTTATTAAAATAAACTTTTAAATCTTTTTTAATAAAGCGAAATATCAAAATATAAATGCTTGTTAAGATACAACCTACAAAGGCAACAATGGAGAAGATGCAGTTGGGAGAGAAATTTATACAAGCAATAAAGGCAATATATAAAAACCAATCTGCAAATATAATTGTTAACTCGGATGTAACCAAAAAGTTGGGAAATATGAAAAGGAACAAGGGTGTCCGCTTTCCCCACTTCTGCTTGTAATGGTACTGGAGATTTTACTTAGACAAATAAGAAAAGACAATTCAATAAGAGGATTGAGGACTAAAGGATTTGAATACAAAGTAAGAGCTTTTGCTGATGACATAATGGTGATAGTGGAAGATCCAATAGAGTGCATGCCAAAATTGATGAAGAAAATGAAGGATTTTGGAGACGTAGCGGGTTTTGTAATTAATAAGGTGAAGTCCAAAATATTGTGCAAAAATATGACTAAACAACAACAAAAGGAGTTGATGGATAAGGTGGAATGTGAAGTAGTGAACAAGGTTAAGTATTTGGGAGTGGAAGTGACAGTGAAGAATATTGACTTATATAAGAATAACTATGACAAGTTATGGCAACAAATAGATAAAGATATGATTAGATGGAATAAAATGAACTTGTCATGGTTAGGTAGTATTGCAGTAATTAAGATGAATGTTCTTCCAAGAATGATGTTTCTACTACAGACAATACCTATTGTTAAAGACAGTAAACAATTTGAGAAGTGGCAGAGAACGATGTTAAACTTTGTTTCGGCTGGAAAGAAACCCAGAGTTAAAATGAAAGTACTCTACGATGCGAAAGATAGAGGAGGACTACAATTACCAAATTTTAAATTATACCATGAAGCGATATGTCTGGATTGGATAAAGGAATGGATGACTTTGAAGAATTTGAAGTTGTTAGCACTGGAAGGATATAATAAACTCTTTGGATGGCATGCATATCTATGGTATGACAAAGTAAAAGCAGACTCTATGTTCTTACATCATTATGTAAGAAGAAACTTGTTTGCTGTATGGACTAAATATGAGAAATATATAGAAGAGACTATACCAATGTGGATTATCCCTGCGGAAGTAGTAAATCCAAGAACAGAATATGCAGGGGAAGACTGGTTGACATATAAAGAAATTCTTGAGATACAACAGAATAACTACATGCTTAAAGGTAATGAAGAATTGCCATTCCAATATGGATGGTTTCAATATATGCAGATAAAAGACCTATATGAGAAAGACAAAAGGAAAAATGGTTTTAGACTACAAAACTCTGAGATTGAGAACTGTTTGCTTCAGGGGGGGAAGAAAATAATTTATCAAATATATAAGATATTACTGAAATGGTTTACAGAGGAGGAAGTTGTTAAAGTTCAGATGGTCAAATGGGCAATAAACTGTAATAAGGAAATTTCAATGGAAGCTTGGGAAAAGGTATGGGAAAATGTAGTTAAGATTTTAGCATGTACCACTGTGTGTGAAAATGTATACAAAATGTTGTATAGATGGTATTTAACACCGAAGAAGTTGGCCAATGGTAATAGCCAGATGTCTGATAAATGTTGGAAATGTAAACAACATGAAGGTTCATTCTATCATATGTGGTGGACTTGTGATAAGGCTAAGCAGTTCTGGGGGATATAGTTAAAGTTATGTCAGATATTTTACAAAGGAATATAAATAAACCCCCGGAATTGCTGTTATTATGTATGAACCTAGAAGATTTTGATAAAATGGACAGAGTTATGGTGTTTTATATGATTACGGCGGCCAGAATGTGTTATGCACAGATGTGGAAGACTCAGGAGATACCATCTATGGAAGACTGGATTCTGAAAGTCTTGAATATGGCAGAAATGGACAAATTAAGAAGGAAATTGAAAGGACAAGAAGAATTGGACTATACATTAAGCTGGGAAAAATTTAAGAAATATGTGGAGAAAAAGTGGGACATGAAGGGGAAATTGTGGTCTTTGGAGAAGTAGGGGAGATAGAAACTTACTTAAGGTTAAAAAGGGGTATATTTTACAGTATTTTATTGGATTAGTATAGTATATTTACAGGGGAGTATAATTATGAGTAATAAGGTTATAGGGAGTATATGTGAAATATAGATAATATAGTTAATTGGTATGTAAGGAATAGTATGTTACATATATATATGTAGGGGTTTTTTTTTAGTTAGTATATGTACCTATTATTACTTATATAATTTTTATATTTTTAACTAAGATAAGCAATATAGTTAGTGTAGATTGTTAAGATAATTAAAGAGATTTGATATACAAGATAATTAAAAAGATTTGATAGGTATAATATAGATATATATTACATTATTACATTATTATTATAGACTTTAAGAATTTATATGATATACTTTTTAGATTAAGTTGGGTATGGAAAACTGCTGGGAGTCACCAGAAAAAGGGGGGGGGGGAAGGATGGGGAAAATGCAATGGGGTGAATAATGATAATGATTTCTATATGTATGTTTGTAAACCCATCCAATAAAAAATTCTTTAAAAAAAAAGATACAACCTACAAAGATGGACCAGATAAAGGCAACAAGAATTAAGCCTCCTAACATTTCTCAATTAAATCTAAATCAATCAGATGTGCTATGAAACGCATTGAAGTTCCGATAACACACATTACAAAAGTAAGTTCTCGCCTAGCTCTTCAGGAGATCTCTTTCAGCCCAAACCCTGATCTGCTATCTAGGTTAACATTTCTATATGTTATCTTATGCAGAAATCTAAGATTTTTTTCATATGATAACATAGCTAAACTATTTGGTTTGAGATTTAATTAATTCATATTTGCAGTCGTGAGATTCATGACATTCTACCTAGCCAAAAAGTGACACAATGTCCAGCTGCAAGATAGGAGATATAAATCAGTAAAGATAACAGGAAAAGTTAAGTGAGCAGATCATCACTGGTCCATTTTAACAATTAGAGAACATTTATCTGATACTGCCCGCAATTTTTAATTGGCTGTCAAAGATGAAGGAGCACCTGTGTGGTTATACTACATGCTAGAAAAAAACCCTAGTTAAGTTCATAGAGAGTTCACTAGA